>NC_047084.1:192925079-202372579 GCF_902459505.1 Geotrypetes seraphini
TTTACTACTGCTAAAATTAATTGTCTAAATTAATTTCTTCTGTCACAATTTAGTTTACAAGTGTGTTTGTCATTAACATGCAATTCTTTTTTTTAAAAAAACGTAACTTTTCCTATTATTTAGCAATGGAATGGCTGGTCTGGTTTTCATAACGGTAAATTTACACCGGATGGCTGTAATTATAGTTAGATTATGCAATATGAACCTGGGATGCCTTTGTAATAATTTGGATATAATAATGAGCCAATATACACTGCTTTAACATCTAGTCTGGCTTCCATGGTGCCAAATTTACATTCATTGGTTTTAATGTCAATTGCAGCATAGTTTTATGACCTTTTATAGAGAATACAATGTAATATTCCTTTGTCATGCCTCCACAAATACTAGGAATAGTAAATATATAGTGTATTAAGATTATGTCTGTCACGTATGGTGGTATATTTACTTTAATTGGTTTCCACATTTGTTGAAGCTTAGTTTTATATTTTATATCAAAAGTTTATGATATCTCAGGATTGTTGTACATAGTTTTAATTCTTATTATTTTTGTTTTTGTGTTGTTTTCCAACAATTAGAACGTCTTGTAATTCAATATTTTCCAACGGGTCTATTCTATTTTATTTCAATGGTTCTTTAATCATTAATTTATAATTTTATATATTTTTTTATATACATTATTTATTTGTTATTCATTATTGTTACCATGTTGAAGTCTATCGCTGTATATGCAGTAAACCTGGAATGATCAATTATCAAATTTTTTTTATATAATTTACATTATTTATTTGTTCATTTATTATTGTTGCTATGTTAAAGTTTATTGCTGTATATTTTGAAAAACCTGTAATGATCAATTATCAATTGTTCATATTATTTTAATTTTTTTCCTTATTTATATACTTGATAATTATGATTTATTTATTATTATTTTATAATCAGATTTAATTCATATGCTTTCTCTATATCTCTTGATAGCTGTTTGTCCAAGGTTACCCCCTTGATACTTTTTTCTTTTTACCTAATAGGTATGTATTGTACATTTTATGTTTACATTATTCCTATTGTCATTTTTGTTTATTCTATTTCTCTACCCTTTTTCTATATATATCCTTTATACCTTTTTATAGTCAAATAGCATTACTTATCAGACATTTTGAGAATTATAAAATATGTACATGTATCTAGCATTTTCATTCATCTTTTTAGTTATTATTTTATTAATTTTTTCTTTTCTTCTTTTCACTCATTCTTGAAAAAATTGGATTACTTTAAGACTTTATTCATCTTTCCTAATTTTATAAAAAAAATTTTTTTTAAATATTTGGTTTCTAAATATTGTGCTTATATTCATTAGGACCCCTGATGAAGATTATACGAAACACGGACCGTGTTGGGTCCCTTGCCTAGCAAGAGGTTTTTAATTAATGTTTTACTTGTTACAAATAAAGTCTGCCTGCATCGTGTATAAGGTCTGCAGTCTTCTGTTTTGTTTGCTTTGGATTATTTTTTACTGCAGACAGTTGGACCTTTGTTTCCTTTTTTTGGTTGCGTTTGTCTAGTGTGATTCCCAGTATTTTTATAGTTTTAACGATTGGGTATTTGTGACCATTTAGATGTAGCTATGTTCTAGTAATTTTGTGCTTTGGGCTTGCCAGGAAAACTTTTGTCATATTAGTAGCCTGGCTATGGCAAAATGGTAATCAAGGTGCAGATTTTGTTGGTTCTTCCTTTTTTTGTTTGTGCTGGATTGATGACCACAGCAGCAGCAGTTGCTACCACGGTTTTATAAAAGGAGCCCTTCATTTTAAAATGTATTTGTAACTTTTCAATATCCAATTTAACAATCTTACATTTCATTTCACCTTTAATTTAGACCAGTGGTTCTCAATCAGTGTGTTGGAACACACTGGTGTAGCAAGAGTTGGGCAGTCCCCTTCCCCTTAGGAAAACCAAAAGGTTATTTTTTTTTGTTTTTAATTAGGTATTTATACTTTTCCTTCTCCTTCCACTGAATAGCCCATCCCTTCATCACTCCTCCTGTTACTGCAAGGAGGCACATTGTGAGTCCTGCTGTGTTGTTTCATAGTACAGCCCATGCACCCATTTTAATCTTCTACCGCATTTAACGTATCCAGAAAATGATACACCTCACATGGCCTTTTAGAAGGATTCAGTATAAGGAATTTGAAAGTTAACATATTTATCATCTCAATATTATACCTGTTTCTCATGCTGGTAACAGCTGCATATATCACCCCTTAACCCCCACCATCTGAAGAAGCTTTTAGAGAAAACCTGAAAATCAACGGGCTTTCCATTGCTGGTGTTGCGGAGTCCTGCCTGCACAGCACACACTGGGTACTGAAATGACTAAGATTTATGGATCTTATTTGGATATTCCTTGGGGATTCTGGTAATAGTACCCTCTGATGCTTCCTTTGACTCATCATTTCTGTAAGGTCAAGGCTTGAAAGAGAGCTTGGTCGATGATAAGTCCTTTTAATTGGAATAAGTTCCCCGTGCTTATGAGATGTGTTGAGGACAGTCAAATGCGAATCTTTGAGATTCTGTCATTATCCATTCTTTAGCAGCTGCATCAGTGTCGTTATCCTGCTACTGGTTGCTTGGGCTAGACATTTTGAGGCTGAGTTATTGTATTTTGTTATTCTGTTTTCATTTATTGTCTATGTTTTATATAGGATGGACTTATGTTAATTGTGCTGTCTAGCTTATTTTCCCTTTGATCTATTTCTGTAAGGGTGATTAATAAGACAGGAAATTAAAATTGATACCAGAACCTGCCTCCTCACTGTGACTGAAACATCACATTACATTTTAAAAATCTCCTTATCACACCTACTCCACTAGGCTGGCTCTGTACCTGTTACAATCCCAGCTCTGCCACTGACTCGGTGTGTAACTCTAAGAAAGTCACTTATCTCCCTGTACCACCATTTCTCTAGCTCTAAGTGATTGGTGGTTATATTGGGTTGCCAATTGATTCTCGATTTGCCTGACCAGGTTGATGCTCTGCTACATTTACCCCAATGTGTGCTGGGATTTGTAGTTCTGACTTCTCAGTTGTATTCTTGAGAAAAGCAAGACTTCAAGCCTCTGCACGAAATGAGATAAATCCAGGAGTGGCAAATCTGGAATCAGTTGGCAATCATAACTGGTCCCGTTCCCTCTATCTCTTCAGACAATCTCAGCCAGTCACCTTTGAAATGCTGCTTTATTGTGGTGTTAAATGAAAAGCATTATACAAAAGAATTACTTAAGACATTCCAAACATGCAGTTCTCAATAATTTGGATTGTCGTAGGCTGGGAACACCTTGCTGGGTTGGCTGACTTTTTTGTCATCTTGAGGAAAGCTGCTTGGAAAATGCTATTTGCTTTGCAAATTAGAATATAACAATAGCCAGTTCCCTGTTTCCAACAATAGCCAAATCCAGGTCAGAAACCCAAATAGAAGCAACGTTAGAACAGTACTGAAAATTTAGTTGGTAGGAGGTGAGGTCAGCATTGGGAAACAGCTACCAACTACTTCAGCCTCAAAATATTGTAGTCTGTATCACCCAAATGATTTTTTGATGGAATCTGCAGTTCTACACTTTATTTATTTATTTATTTTAATAAATCTTTATTCATTTAAAAACATACACAAGTGCATACAGAAATACAACATTAACACCAAATAACAGCACTTACTACTAACAAATAATAATATAGACATATCCCCCCCCCCCCACCCTGGATGTGGGTAAAACTCAATAAAATGTAAGGCTTAGCCTATTAATTAATTTGCTAATGGGCCCCAACTCTCCTTGAAGTTTTTACCATGACCCTTTAGTTCCAAATTCATACGTTCGTATTTATAACATAAGCACAGGGATTACCACCAAAAGGTGTGATTCAGCCTATCACAATTCTTCCAGGTTTTTGTGATCATTTCTATAGCAACCCCAGTCATTACAAAAAGTAAGCTACACTTTATAATGTCAGTATGTGTATAACTCTGAAGGATAGATTTTGAAAAGGGATTTGAGAAAATCGCGTGTTGAATAGTCTCACATCACAAAAATGTGGCATCTCACGTAAATGATGTGAGATGCCACATTTTTGCGATGTGATTCAACACGCGATTTTCTCACATCTCTTTTCAAAATTGGCCGCGTCCACGATCTATGCAGCGACTTATTGATTCTTAAGACTCCTGAGGCAGGCCCGTTGGCCGAAACATGTACATGTCGAGTCATTGAATCATTGATTGTACCACGATGATATTGGAAGAATAAAAAGTTTTGTACATCTACAGATAAGTTTGTGGACACTATTTTAGTGCACATCATTCTTTTTGGACAATTTCATTCTTCTCATCTTTGCCATTTTTGCTTGTGGTTTTGTTGTTCCCCTGTTTTTGTGTACTCATTCACTGCTGCATATATTTTAGAAAAAGTTCAACATAAGCAGATCCTTTCTTAAAATACTTACGGAATGGCATGTCCTAACCTGGATGTCTAAAATCTGCCTTTGTGTAGTTTACATTGATGGTTATAAACACGATCACTGTTTTTATTCATAAAATTAAGACATCTTAAATTAAGAACAGTGCTTCAACACTGATCCTGATTAGAACATGCTTCATATGTCAAGCAGCCAAATATGTATTTATTTATTTTAGCATTTATATACCACTTGTGGCCTAAGTGGTTTGCATTCAGGTACTCAAGCATTTTCCCTATCTGTCCTGGTAGGCTCATAGTGTATCTAATGTACCTAGGGCAATGGGGGATTAAGTGACTTGCCCAGGGTCACAAGGAGCAGCATGGGATTTGAACCCACAACCTCAGAGTGCTTAAAACAAGGTGATTATCAAAAGGTTTAGATCTGCAACATGGTAGTACAAAAATGTGATCTATAAAGGAGACAGCAAGAGAGAATAGGCTAATTGACATTTGGGGGAATATAGCTAATACTGTTTTAGAATTCCTTCTCTGAATTTTTGCTGTTTTATGTCATCAGTTTAGTATGCCTCCAATCCTTCATGTCAATTTTTTATCCTTCTTGCTTTCTTCATTTTTCTGTCCTATTTGACCTCTAAGCATACTTGTATTCCATCATGATTTCACTCCTCATTCTTCTGGACTCATTTCCCTCTCCCCCACTCCATATCCCTTAACTCTAGAGATATAGGAATTCAAAGAGCTTTTGAAAACACCTCTCTCTCCAGCTTTGTGAAGATTCGCACACCTATTCTCTCTCAACTCTCTCTTTTCTTGAAATGTTACCAGGATCAAAACTGTTCTGCCATTCTACTTTTAGTTTTAATTTCTAAGCAGCACTTGGACCAAAATGTGAAGAACATGAAGAGAGTTGCAACAGATTCACTAATGTCTTTCAATCAACCAGACTGTTCAGGAAGTCACCCTATCTCCTTAGGCAAAAACAGACTACAAAACGTCTTGAGCAGGGATATCAAAAACAAGAGAATTATCTTTTGCAGTGCTACATGCACTGAGGGCACCATAGAATTAATTCAAGTCATTATCCAAATGTTAAAGCAAGGAAAACTAGCTCAACCTTTAGAAAGATTACACTTTTTCTGTCAAAATATTTTCACATTTGTTAGAATTAAACATTTTCTGTTTCATTAGCTCCCAAATCTCCAATACTAATTTAACAAGAAGCCCTTTTGTTTCATCTGTTAGAATGTTCCAAAGTAATAAAAGCATTAACTGGATGATTATAGTTTGCCTTGACTACGAGTCTGAAGTGGTTTTGCACCAACATCAACCTAGAATAGCTACAAGGGGCTGCTGAAAATTTCTCAGCCCAAGAGAATGATGTAGCCATGAAACTTACAAGTTATTCCGTACTTTTCTAGACACTTTTCGTACATTTCATATCATTGAAATGAAAAGTATCAAGAAAAGTCTGGAAAAACTTCTAAGTTTCATGGCTCCACATCATTCTCTTCTTGGTTGGGATGAGAATTTTTCATTAGAGCCTCACAACAGAGAGTTGTGCGGGGACAGAAATCCCACCCGTCCCCGTGAGGAATCCCCTCCATCCCCACCCGTTCCCGTGAGGAATCCCCTCCGTCCCCGCCCATCCCTATAAACTTCAGAAATAGTTATTTCATTTAATTATGCTACTGAATTAAAGGCTCTAATAGAAACCCATTTACAAATAAGCAAAGAGAATTTATTAATTTGAAAATATTAATTGGGAAGAATACATACTTTGTAAATGGGTTTCTACCAGAGCCTCTAATGTAAATATAAAATATAAATACTCAGCTGATGAGAACCCCCTAGCTGTCAGCTGAGGACTTCCTTAGCAGTTGGGGGTCCCTTTTACCAAGCTTGGCAGGCAGCAATAGCGTCCCTGAGTCACAGATGCTGGCGCCTCAGTGGCTCATGGATGTTGCCAGTGACTGCTGTGCTTGGTGGAGGGGAGTTCTGGCTGTTTCTAGAGGAGGTCCTCTGCTGGCGGTGCTTGGGGACCCCCACCAGACACAGCAAGGATCAGCAAGTACTTCAACACTGTAGAAATAAAACCAGAAATGCATTTCCTTTTCTTTTGAACACAATACAAAGACATCTTCTATATACATTTCCCAAAGCTAACATATTTTAGTCAATAAAATCCATTTTTTACCTTTGTTGTCTGGAGACTTATTTTTCCATAAAGTTGGTCCCAGTTTCTTTTTTCCGCTTTCCCATCTTCTGTAAATTCTTCTGTTGCTGTTCATTGGTTCCTCCTACCATGGTCCAGCATTTATCCCTTTCTCATCTTTCGTGCCTGCCCACAAGCCCCATGCCCAGCATTTCTCCTTCTATCACCCCTCTCCAGCACCATGCCACATCTCTCCCTCCATTCCCTTCACCACTATGTCCAACATTCCTCCCTCTTGCATCCATTTCAATCTGTCCCACTGTTCCCTTTCCACCACAATATTTCTCCCTCTCATCTGTACCTCCCTCCCATAAATTTTCCTTTCTTCCATTCCCGTGTACAAAATCTCTTTCCCTCCCTTCCTCTCTCCCAAGTTCATGCCTTCTGTGTCCAAAAACGCATTCCCTCCCCCACCTCAACATCTCTTTCCCTCCCTTCTTCCATCCTCTTTCCCAAGTTCATGCCTTGTGCCAAAAACGAACTCCCTCCCCCCTTTTGTGTTCCGCCTCCCAGCCCTCATCTGCAAGCAAAATGGAGCTCGAGCCGCGAGGCTCATCTTCTTTTTCCTACCTGTCAGGGGCTCCACAAGAAGCAAAGATAATCTAATTAATCTATAGATCTCATCCAACATATATGGTTTATATCTGCACATAATGAACTAACCCTGCTCAAGAAAGATTAATCCATCTTGTCTGTCATAAAATGAGATAAATAGCCAGCAGTTCCAATAAATAAGTGCACAGAATTGATGACTTGTATTAAAAATCTGAACCATTACAAAAACCAAAAGGTTCTTGTCCCTTTAGGTTTTCTGGATGGGTATGGCATGAAAGAAAGTGTAGTCCTAAAATCTTCATGACAGAGAAGTTCTGCACACAGAATCACAAATAAATGTACAGGCTGCACTTTACGACCTCAAGGAATTCTGGCCCCTTATTGGTTGACACCCAAGAAATGCTATTTGCATTTTTACAACCTTGTTACTTAAGAATGAAGTGGCAGACGGCAGGCCCCAGGGCTAGGATATGGAGGGCTTACACTGTACACTTTAATTCCAGCCTCAGCCTTATATGCTCGACTGCACCTTATGATACTGTAACTAACCTGGAACCCGAAACAGCAGGAGGGCAACAAAGCTCTGGCACACACTCTGCAACAGCATGAATGAAGCACAAAAATTGGTTGCCTTGGAAATACTCAAGTCTCAGTAATTATTATTGTAACTATGTCTGCACACCGGACCTATAACTGAAATGAATAATAAATTATCATCACTGACTGGCAGCTCTCTGGTTCTGCTCACTACTGCCGCCCATTGGCTTGCAATGCTAACTGCAGGAATTATGAAGAGAGAGCAGGCGAAACGGAATTACATTTGGCAATCCCTTCTTGCTCTGCACACAGCCGACCGGAAGTCTTCCCGAACTCCCTCCGACGTCAGTACTGACATCGTGGAAGACTTCCAGTCAGCTGTGTGCTGCGGCAGGGCAGGTAGGGAAAAGAAGACGAGCCTCGTGGCTCGAGTACATCTAACCCCGCAGGATCCCCGCGACCCTAGGAGGTATCCCCACGGGATCCCCATGACCCTAGGAGGTATCCCCACGGGGTCCCCATGACCCTAGGGGGCGTCCCCACGGGATCCCTGCGGATCCCGCGGGATTCCTGTCGTCTCCGTTCCCATGCAGCTCTCTACCTCACAACCAATCCATGAAAGCAATAGTTCTTAAAATTGTCCCATTAAAGAAGGGTTGTCCATTCTAGTTGTCTTGAAATGCTTAACTGGGATTTTGTTTAAATTGATCAGTCTAACTATAAAGAAATTACCTGTAAGAGTCTTAAAGCACAGAGTTCAAAAAGTCTTTTTTTTAATATATAAATATCTTTATTGATTTTCCAAGCTACAATAATACATAAAAATAATTCAAGAAACAGCACTTACATTTTTCCATAAATACATGAAAAATCCTTTTCGCCCACTCCCACCTGCCCCCCCCAAATTCCATAAACTCAAGAAAAACATACATTCCTTTAATAATCATTCCCAATATAATATAAAATCCTTAAATATTTAAGATATCCCCCTCCCTCCCACCCCCCACCCTGGATGTGTAAGTTATAATCAAAAGTATATTAATAAACCATTCAATTATTATCGATAAAATTAGTCAATGGCCCCCACATCAGTTGAAATAACTTAGTATTACCCCTTTGATCAGAGATCATTTTCTCAAACCTATAACACAAACCGCAGCTAATAGGGAAGTAGCAAGCAGCAAGCACAGAAGAGAACACACACACACACAAGCTCACCTTTGCGAAGGAGCCTTAAGAAAGAGCTGGGAAACTTGGTCGCCCAGCAGAGCGACATAGAACAAAAGCTACAAGTCCTATTTTAAGCTAGCTACACAGCAGGGCACACATTCTCACATACTACACACCTAGAGGGGAAACAAGCACTCACAGGTACCAACACAGCAAAACCAGCAGACTCATAACAAACAGGAAGACAGCAGACAGGAAGTCAGAAATCATCCAGTCGACAGAGACAGAAGGTTCACAACAAATCACTCAGACAACTCGGAAGGGAAGCAAGAGATGGAAGCCCAAGGAAATCAGAAGATGAGCTTTCCAGTCTTCTGTACCGGCTGCAATACCTCCCTTCGGGGACTCGGGCATACATTTGCAGTCGATGCATGGAGCTGGATAGCTTGAAACGGCAAGTCCGGCTACTAGAGGAGACAGTGATGGAACTAAAAGAACTCCTCACCTTTGAAGATAGAATCTGCAAACAGGAGAAGTTTCTAGTGGAGTTCAGTGTAAAAGAAGCAGTCAAGGAGCTAGAAAGATTTATCGAGGAAGCTCACCAGAAGCATGTGGAGATCCCAGGGCTGGAGAACTGTACCCGAGCAACCCAGGAAGATGGCCTGGATGAGAAGAGAGAAGACACCCCTGAAATAGGGGATGACCGCACACCAGGAGAAAAAATGAGAACGCATGAAGACATCCCCCCACACAAAGAACCGAAAACAACTTCAAGCGAATCACAGGAGGAAGAAGATTGGCCCTACACCCTGGACGTGAATTTACGACCTCCAAATGAACCTCCAAATAAAGAAGATGGGGGATCATCATAGGAGACTCCATTATACGTCATGTGGACAGCCACACCGCAGGCGGGAGAGAGGATAGAATCGTCACCTGCCTTCCTGGAGCAAGAGTGAAGGATGTGGCCAACAGGATCTCCAGGATCATAGACAGCGCAGGGGGAGAGGATACTGCTGTGCTTGTCCACATGGGAACCAATGATGTGAGCGGACGGAAGTATGACAGGGAAGAGATGAAGGGCCAGCTCCGCTCACTCGGAATAAAACTGAAGATCAGGGAGGTGAAGGTGGCTTTCTCCAAGATTCTCCCGGTACCAAGAGCGGATGGAAAGAGACAAGGAGAATTGCAAGCGATCAACCCCTGGATGAGACAATGGTGCGAAGAGGAAGGCTTTGACTTCGTGCACAACTGGACAGCGTTCTGGGGGAAAAGCAAGTACTACAGAAAGGACGGACTACACCTCAACAAGGAAGGAGCAAGAGTATTGGCAGGCAACATGAAGAGGGCCATCGAGAAGGCTTTAAACTAAAGGACAGGGGAAAGCAGTCAGTCGACCACCAGTCGATGGCCCAGGTGACAGGATGCCCCGAAGAAGGAACTACGGACAACTACTCAGACACGGAAGGGGACGACTACAAAGCAAATAAGGGAGACAATGCAGGAGCAGAAAAGGATACCGTGAAAGAAACAGTAGAGACTGCTAAGCTTAGAAAGTGCAATAAGGTAACACAAAGGGAACTCAAATGTATGTATACGAATGCTAGAAGTCTGAGAAACAAAATGGGAGAATTAGAGACAATAGTAAGACACGAAGAACTGGAAATCATTGGCATAAAAGAAACATGGTGGAATGATGAAAACAAATGGGACACAGTACTACAGGGATACAAACTATACAGAAGAGATAGAGTAGGGCAGAAAGGTGGAGGCATTGCCCTATATGTGCAGGATGGAGTAGAAACTGTTAGAGAGGCTACGACGGACAGGACAGAGAAGATGGAGTCCCTCTGGATCAAGATTCCTAGACACAATGGTGCGGACACAAAAATTGGCCTTTACTATCGACCCCCAGGACAGATGGAGGAGACAAACTCAGAAATGATAGAGGAAATTAAACAAGAATGTAAGACAGGTAATGTAATAATCATGGGAGACTTCAATTTCTCGGGGATAGACTGGAACCTGGGAACCTCGAACTGCATCAAGGAGGCCAAGTTCCTGGAAGTGCTAGGGGACTGCTTCCTGGAACAAATGGTGGGAGAGCCGATGAGAGGAAAAGCCACCTTGGACTTAGTCCCAAATGGCATTATGGGGCCGACAAAAGAAGTAGAAGTCACGGTCCCGCTGGGGACAAACGATCACAACATGATCAACTTTAAACTTGACATCGGGAAAGGGAAACGTACCAAAACCTTAACCACGACCTTAAACTTTAAAAAGGGAAGATACGATAGCATGAGAGCCATGGTGAAACAACAGCTCAAGTAAAAGATAGACAAAGTTAAAACGGTAGATCAGGCATGGTCCCTACTCAAAAATACTATCACGGAAGCACAAAATCTCTACATTGCGTGGAGTTCCAAAGAAAGGAAAACTAAAGGCAAAAGAGAACCGGCATGGCTTACTAGAGAGGTAAAGGAAGCCATAAAAGAAAAGAAGGACTCCTTTAAAAAATGGAAACGCACAAAAACAACCGAAGCTTGGAAAAAACACAAAGATGATCAGAAGAAATGTCACAAGGCGGTGAGGGATGACAAAAAGGAATATGAGGAGAAAATAGCGCAAGAGGCTAAAAATTTCAAGCCCTTCTTTAGATACGTAAAAGGAAAAAAACCTGCAAAAGAGGCGGTGGGATCGCTGGATGACCAGGGAAGAAAAGGGTACATCGAGGAAGACAAACAAAATTGCAGACAGACTAAATTCCTTCTTTGTGTCTGTCTTTACGAAGGAGGACACCACAACAATACCAGAAGCAGTGAAAGTGTTCAAAGGAGTAATAGAGGACAGCCTCACCACAGTAGAAGTGGACTTGGACCAGATATACTACCAAATCGACAATCTTAAAAGTGACAAATCCCCTGGACCTGAAGGAATTCACCCGAGTCTTAAAAGAGCTGAAGGTTGAAATCGGAGAGCTTTTGCAAAAACTTGCCAACCTGTCAATTAGAACTGGACAGATACAGGACGATTGGAAGATAGCGAACGTCACGCCAATTTTCAAAAAAGGATCAAGAGGAGAACCGGGCAACTACAGACCTGTGAGTCTTATGTCTGTCCCTTGAAAGATGGTTGAAGCACTGATTAAAGATAGCATAGTCCAGCACTTGGTTACACACGACCTGATGAGAGCCAGTCAAGATGGCTTCAGGAAAGGGAAATCATGTTTGATGAATTTACTTCAATTTTTTGAGACCGTGAACAAACAAATTGATAGTGGAGAACCGGTGGATATAATATACTTGGACTTCCAGAAAGCGTTCGACAAGGTTCCACATGAAAGACTTCTCAGGAAACTACAAAGCCATGGAATAGAGGAAGATAAACTAAGATGGATAGGCAAATGGCTGGAGAACAGAAAGCAGAGAGTGGACATAAATGGGAAGTTCTCAGACTGGGAGACAGTGACTAGCGGTGTGCCCCAGGGCTCGGTACTTGGGCCCATCTTATTTAATATTTTCATCAATGACCTAGAAGAAGGAACATCCATTGAGATCATCAGGTTTGCAGACGACACAAAGCTATGCCGGGCAATAAGATCGCAGAAGGATAGTGAGGAACTCCAGAGTGACTTGTGTCAGTTAGAGAAATGGGCGGAGAAATGGCAGATGAAGTTTAATGTGGAAAAGTGCAAAGTAATGCATTTAGGCAAAGAACAAGGAACACGAGTATAGAATGTCAGGTGCAACTCTGGGTGTACAGATAGATAGGACCCTGAAACCGTTGGCACAATACGCAGCAGCGGCAAAGAAAGCAAATAGAATGTTAGGCATGATAAAGAAAGGAATCACGAGTAGATCAGAGAAAGTTATAATGCCGCTTTATAGGGCAATAGTCAGACCACACTTGGAATACTGTGTCCAACATTGGTCTCCCAACCTAAAGGAGGATATAAAACTGCTGGAGAGGATGCAGAGATGAGCAACGAAGCTAATAAAAGGTATGGAGAACTTGGAATTCGAGGAATGACTTAAGAGACTGGGATTGTTCTCCCTTGAGAAAAGGAGATTGCAAGGGGATATGATCGAGACTTTCAAAATACTGAAAGGAATCGACAAAATAGAACAGGAAAAAAAATTATTTACAATGTCCAATGTGACACGGACAAGAGGACATAGACTGAAGCTAAGGGGGGACAAGTCCAGGACAAATATCAGGAAGTTCTGCTTCACGCAACGAGTGGTGAACACCTGGAATGCTCTCCCAGAGGAGGTTATTGCGGAATCCACCATTCTAGGATTTAAAAGCAAACTAGATGCACATCTCCTTACGAGAGGCATAGAGGGATATGGGTGACTAAAATTACACCAGGTGTACACCTGGCTGGGCCTCTGTGTGTGCGGGTCGCCGGACTTGATGGCCCGAAGGTCTGATCCGGAGATGGCAGCTCTTATGTTCTTATATAACGAATGTCTTTTCAAGGCAACAGTGTGAAACATAGGAAAAACAAGAAATATATGAAAGGCAGATTGCTACTCAAATTTTTACAGTACACAGTATATAAAACACTGCCATCTGATTGATCTATAATGTACGCATTTGATCATTACTCCTTTTTTGAAAACAGCACACTGATTGCCCATAAACCATCGTATCACATATAAAATTCTTCTATTGGTTTTTCAAATGTTGAATACAAAAGAACCTCCATCTTATACATCTTCTCAATCCATATTTACTGTTAAGATCTCTTAGATCAATTAATCAAAACTGTCTTAAAATTCTAACTTATCAAGAAATTGTTCATGAGCATCTTAGAGCTGCCATTTTCTCTGTAAATGGCCCTTAGCTCTGGAATTCCCTACCTTTATCTCATCGATTACTGACTTTAAAGCTGAATTAAAAACTCGATATGCAACTGCACTGGGTGAGCCATGTTAAATATAAAGTTTACCAAATGTGTTTACCCTCCCTTCTGCTATGATTGTAGTTTGCCCTTCTAACCTTCCATTCATATACACTTCTCCCTCTGTATTTGCAGTGATAGGGGATTAACAGAATCGCAAATACAGAAAAACCGCGAATAACTTTTTTCATATGTTATTCGCTGTTTTCTATTCAAAAACCATCGTGAATATGGTGAAACCGTGAATAACATGGTGGGAGACCTGGCCTTTTCCTGAAGGAAAGGCAAAACACAGCGAAGAAAGTGCCAGGAATCGGCGATTTTCTCTGTAAACGCTTGGAATCAGTGATTTCTCTATCCAAGCTGATATAATTGGGGGGAGGAACCAGCAAGCTAAAAACTGTGAATAATTGAAACCGTGAATGCTGAAACTGCGAATACAGAGGGAGAAGTGTAATAGCCTTCCATGATATAATAGCCCTTTATTTGGCATTATTGCTCAAAAGCAACATGTGTCTTCTATGGCTATTAAGGGAAATCTGTATCTCCAAATGCCTGTTACTTGGCACTGTTCTCGTTCAACATCAAGTTATGTAAAGTAGCCATTTCACTATCTGCCAATTAAAGAGTTAATGTCACTAATTGCTTGTGTCTTTCTTTTTTTGGATTTTAGATTGTAAACTGGCCAGAAGGTTCGCCCTTGGTGTCAGATAATAAACTTAGAAACTCAGAGAAATCTAGAATTCAAGGCTGGAGCTCTGGTAGGACATTATGAAATATAGAAAAAAAAATCTAAGTATACAGTATTAAGTGTAGAAACTAACTGGGCAAAATCTCTTAATAAGGTAGGAACTTACCGAAAAAAAGGAATAGAATAAACTTAGTTGATGCAATAGGGGATTATCCAGGTGGAACAACCAGTGGACAAAAATTCTTTTTTGATAATATGGCAAGCTCCCGTTTGTGATGAATGTCAGAATCAAAGCTAAGTGGCAGCTAAACTATACAGTTAAAAAGTAAGAAAAGCATGTTATTCAAAGTCTGCATAAATTGTACATGTAGCAAGAGCAATGCCTGGTCATGTGTAAAAGTGTAAAACTCTTATTAAGAAAAATACAGGCAGAAGGAAATAAATTACAATTCCAGAAGCAGAAAAATCTGCCAGGTTTATTGTTAACTAAGCCCCAAATTTAAATTCATGGGACTAGAACAATACATTTTTTTCATCTCACTTATTTAATTTGCACATTTTACCCTAGAGGCTATGTGAGATTTCCCAAATGATGGTGAAAGGTGGGAGAGGAAAAATAAAGCATTTCCTTTTTTTTTTTTTTAACTTGTACTTTTAGCTTTGTTCTTGTAGCGGTAACAGATTTTAAAACTGCTTTATTTTTTTGAGAGACTTCTATGACTGTTTTTACCCTTGTGTTTATCTTGCCTAGGCATCTCAGGTGTTTTTACATCCCCTTTGGATGCTACTGGAACTATCAATAGATCATCAGTTGTTTTAGATCCAGAGTCAAACTTGGTCCACGAGGGCTGCAACCCAGTTGGGTTTTCCCCAATGAATATGCATGAGATCTATAATAAGAATAGCCATAATGGGTCCTTCTAGCCCAGTATCCTGTTTCCACAATGGCCAATCCAAGTCTCAAGTACCTGACAGAAACCCAAAAAATAGCAACATTCCATGCTACCAATCCCAGGACAAGCACTGTCTTCCTCCATGTCTGTCTCAATAGCAGACTATGGACTTTTCCTCCAGGAACTTCTCCAAACCTTTTTTTAACCCAGCTGCACTAACTGCTGTTACCACATCCTCTGGCAATGAGTTCCAGAATTTAAGTTAAATTATTTCCATGTAACTTCATTAAAGGTCCCTAGTCTTTGTAAAAAACATCTGTTAATTTGTGCCCCATTCTACATCACTCAGGATTTTGTAGACCTCAATTATATCTCCCCTCAGCTATCTCTTCTAAGCTGAAAAGCCTAACCTCTTTCACCTTATCTCATATGACAGGAGTTCTGTCCTCTTTATCATCTTGGTCACTCTTTGAACCTTTTCTAATTCGGTTTTATATTTTTTTGAGATATGATGACCAGAATTTAATGCAATACTCAAGATGAGGCTGCACCATGGAATGATAGAGGTATTATAATATTTTTGGTCTCATTTACCATCCCTTTCCTAATAATTGTTAGCAGACTGTTTGCTTTATTGGGCAGATGGTTTCACTGTCTTTAAGAAAACATTTAGATCAGTGTTCTTCAACCACCAGTGCCGGCCCACAGAAATTTCCTGCCGGTCCACAGGGCTGGCATGTGCATCAGGCCCAAAACAGTGTTCTCCAACCGCCGGTTCGCGGTGTAATAGATGCGGCGTTACCTTCTGGCCAGCTCCCTCTTCCTCACTGACTCAGTGCACAAAGCCACGGGCAGTGGCTCCTACGCACGCCCTTCACCTGAACTGGAAGCCTTCTCTCTGATGTCAACATCAAAGGGAAGGCTTCCAGATGGCTCACGACTTAGCTTAGTGTTCTTCAACTGCCGGTCTGCAGACCGATGCCAGTCCACAAAATAATTCTTTTATTTCTGCCAGTCCATAGGTAAAAAAAGGTTGAAGAACACTGATCTAGATCTTTTTCTTAAGTACTGATCCATAAGGTGGACCCTAGCTTCTGGTAACTATGGTTTCAAAAATTCTTCCCAATGAGCATCACTTTGCATTTGTCCATCTTAAATTTCATCTACCATTTGGATGACCAATCTTCCAATTTCCAAAGGAATTCCTGCAATTTTTCCACAGTCCATATGTTTGGGGTTTTTTTAAAATCAACTTTGGAATGGTGTTATATCATCTGCAAGTTCCTGGGGCAAAGTATAGGGAGAGATGAGAGATATTAAACAAAACCTTCCCTCAATTCCTTTAATTCGCCATATCGTATACAATACCACATGGAAAATTATCTTCTGAGTCACTGCGCCAACCCTCGAACGCAATACCAAACCATCTTATACAAGAAGACTGCTTATCAAAATGTAAAGCTACTCTTAAAGCATTTCTTTTTAAAGATGCTTTTGATATATAAACGATTTCATCACCTGCATTCAGGATTACTCTTCTTTTCCCTGTCCCCGCTGTGTTTCCCTTAATTTATTTTTTTTTTTTTGGGGGGGGGGGGAACAAAATGTAATTAATGTCCCTTCTTCCCTTTTGTAGCAAGTATCTCTTTTTTAAATTATATTTGTCTTTCTTCATTACCATTTTAACTTATATCTATTTTAAACTTTGTATGTACACCGCTTAGACTTATAGATAGGCGGTTTATCAAATTAAAAATAAAGTTGACATTGAGGAGCTGCAGAGTGAATACGGTACACTTGTAAGTTAGTACCTTTTCTAATTCCGTTATAACTTTTTTTTTTTTTTTTTTTTTTAGATAGAGTGAACATTGCACACAATATTCAAGGTATGGGTCCACCATGGAGCAATATAAAGGCATTATAATATTCTGTTTCTTTTCCTCCATTCCCTTCCTAATAATTCCTAACACTCTGTTTTCTTAACCGCTGCTGCGCACAAAGCAGAGTTTCAAAGTATCATCAGCCATGAGACCTAGATCCTTTTCCTGGATAGTAACTCCTAATGTGGAACCTTCCATCACATAGCTATAGTGTGGGTTCCTCTTTCCTGCGTGCATCGCCTTGCATTTGGTCATATTAAACATCTGCCATTTAGATGAGCTGGCAGTGGTTTGGGAGAGCAGAAGCCCTGTCACTGCCATCTTGTGCAGTGCTCATTAGTACTCCCCTCTACTAAGCTACAATCTATTCAAGATGGACAGAGTACAAAGAAAGAAGAGCGGCACTATACAGTTCAACATTTGATAACAGCTCTTTGTTCTGCAAACACTGCCCCTCCCCCATCAACATATGAAGAAAATGCTTACAAAATTCCAGGATATCATTGCCTAAGGTAGAGAATGACACGAGGACAAATTTGTCTCCGTCCCCACAGGAAATCAATTTACCCGTCCCATCCCAGTGAGTTTTGTCGCTGTCCCTGTCCCATTCCTGTAAGCTCTGCCTTAACTGCACAAGCCTCAAACACTTATGATTTTAAAGTTTTTGAGGCTTGTGCAGATGAGGACAGAGCTTACAAGAATGGGGCAAGGACAGGAAAAGAACATGCAGGGACAGAACGGGAAAATGACTTCCCGCAGGGATGGGGAAAAATTTTTCCCCGTATCATTCTCTAGCCTAAGGGCCCCTTTTATCAAACCAAATAACACAGGCTGGTGCAGTAAATGCACTGAAGTCCATAGGGATTGAATGGGCTTCAGTGCATTTGCCATGCGGCTTGATAAAAAGAGGCCCTAAATTCAGTTTTCAGCTTCTTTGAAACAACTTATCGAATTCCTTGTTATTTGACCTACAAAAACCTCTGAGATAGCTAGCTATGTATGTATTCAAGACAAGAGACATTGCACATACAATAGCTGGAATTAATATTCAGAGAAACTAATTCAAATGCATTTTAGATAACTTTAATAAATGTTTCAATAATGAACATCCTCCATTGAAGGTAATGATTTTTAAGCACAAAGCAAACATTTAAAAAAATGGTAATATAAAATGTAACTTCTCTAACAAATAGACAACCTAACTGCAAAACATTTTATTTCTATGATATATTTAATAAAATACTTTTCCAAAGGAAAAGGCATGAAAAACTTCCTATCTCAAACTTGCCTATTCTACTGATGTCATCTTTCAGTAATGCTGGATTGAACATTTCTGAAGGTGGAACTCTGCAGCAAAAATACGCTCTAAGAAGCAAGGCTTAAATCTCCACCTTCACTTGTGAAAGCGAACATCTATACAGAGCTGTTAAAAAAAAAAAAAAAAAAAAAAAAAAAAAAAGAATGTTGTATTCTTAAATAAAATGTTTCATGATATCTGTGGTTTGCAAGAAAACCACTGGAAGAAGCACAATGTCAGAATCAGTCTTTGATCACTTCTGCAGAATTTTTTCTTAAAAAGATAAATTGTCTATGTGCAGCTGGCGTTTCCATTGAAAAATAAAAGAGAAAGCATGTACTTAGGAGAAAAAATGATTTGCAATGCCATTCCATTTCTCTTAGAAAAAAAAACAGTTTAGTAACAAAAGACAAGCTGTGCTAGAAATAAGTTGATCATACAACTCCATCTCAATGGTATGAACGGGATAAGATTAGCTGTGCTACATCTCGATTTTCATTTCTAGTACACTTCATATAGACCAGTAATAGATATACCTTTTAACAGAATTGCAAGCATCTCATGGAATAAACCCATTTCAACTGCTTATACTGTATATATTTCTGCATAGTCACTGTGTGATGAATCTAGATTAGGGGTAGGAAATTCTAGTCCTCGAGAGCCACAAGCAGGTCAGGTTTTCAGGATATCCACAATGAATATATATGAGATGGATCTGCATGCACTCCTCCCTCGAGATGCAAATCTATCTCATTCATATTTATTGCAGATATCCTGAAAACCTGACCTGCCTGTGGCTTTCGAGGACTGGAACTGCCTACCCCTAATCTAGAGCAAACATCTCAGATTCTGCAGGTGCAAATTCTGGGATGGCTCAGCTCATCCATTTCCCAACTGGAGTTGCACAGTCTTGTAGAATACAATGGCTCTTATCGAGTTTGAACTGGTCAGCCAGTAGTTATCCTCTCAGCACTGGTACTTTGGATATTTACTTTTTTAACATTTTGCTAAAATGAAAGTGATATGGTTGAAATCAGCTGAGAACTGGAAGGAATGGACAGCGGCAGAACAGACATTTAAATTGTAAAAAGAACATTCCATTGTGGCACATGGCATAAATATTAGAATAAAATTATTGATTTCTGATGGGGCCACAAAAGCATAAGAGTGACTAAAAACAGTAAAAGACACATCAGGTCTTGTTTTCAAAGCTGGACAGTGCTACAGTATAAGATGCTCCCTTTATGACAATTCATTAGCTCAGTATTTCTCAACCTGCAGTACGCATACCCTAGGGGTACGCGGGCTAGCCATCGCCTGGGATCTGTCCATACCTCTCACACCCACTGAAACCGCAGTCGTGTCCGGATAACGGACCTTTATCACTCATAACGGAACACTCTGCCTGTTCCGCACGGTCTGAATTTAGGTTCAGAGCCCTTAGGGACTCAGAAATTAGGTCAGGCAAGCGGCTAGTCTTAAAGAGCTGGTGCAGTGTCAGGTCATCCCCAAGATCTTGGGACCCACTGCTCAGGGGATCACTACGATCTACTAGGTTAGCCACATTGGTGGACGCTGCCGAATAAATTTGTGACAGCAAGGGCACAGAGACCGAAGGAGAAGCAATGGTGGGAACCGCCCATCTGCTTTCCGGTGTCCCAGAAATAGAACATAGAGACATGCTGCAATCCAGAGGAGGGACAGACCCCATCTGTTGCACTGGATTCTGAGTGGAAAAAACAGTCATAGACCTTTTAAGCATAAAAGCCTGATACATCATATCCACAAATTCTGGGGGGAAATATTCACCGGCAGTCAGAGCTGCTCTACGTGCCTCAGATTCAGAATGCTTAGCAGATTTATGAGGCTCTTCCCTGGAACTGTACTTGTGTTTCGCATAAGCGCCCTCTGTGCCCTTTTTAGGCACCCTGGATGCAGCTACTGTGTCTCCAGTTGAATTGGAGGAAAACAGGGCCTCTTTGGAGGAGGGGTGCATGGTATCTGCGCACGCTTCACCCCCCTGTGGGCTTTAGCGCACGTGACACATGGCTGCGAATCCGTCAGACATCCACCGCAATTATGGCATGAATCCGCGCCATCCTGTCCTGAAGAGGCCATCTGTGAAGTTTGGAGTGAAAACAAAACCCCTAAGGTAAAAAAAAATCCTAAGGTTTAAAGAAAATCCAGGTTGGCCACTGTGGGCACCAATTCTGACCTAAAATGGCCCGGGAAAATCACAGGGAACATGGAAAAACAGCAATTTTTTTATTTTACAGGTGGGGTAAACTAGGGAAACCACCCAAAAAAACTTTTCCCCCTCCCCCCCGCAAATTGCCAAACTCATGGGTACACAGACACCACAGAGATATGTGCTGCAATAGAAATCAATGGCAAGCCAGCTAAACACAGAGCAAGCAAGGAGATCAGTACCTCAGGAGCTGAGAAAACTGGACTTCAGATCTTCTGACTGCCTCACCTTCCCTGTCACCCCAGACAGTGACTACCAGGACCTCTCAGGAAAATAGGAGAGACACGTGGTCCGGTCCCAATCCCGGTACCGCTCAGCCTGCGTTCTACCCCTTAGCAGACGAACCCGGGGTGGGAGGGCTCCCGATCCTGAAGACCCAATCTGATCTGCAGGCTGTCCATGGGGCTTACTGCAGGTTTACTAACAGGTAATCCCCCAGAAGCAGACAATATAAATGTAAATGTCTGCGATCTCCCGCAAAAGGATGTCCCCGAAGGGTGAATCCACAGCACTAGGGCAAGACCCGCGCCAAAAACAAATTAAAGTGACTAGAAATTTAAAATTAATCATGAGCAGAAGAGACAAGACCCTGCAGCTAATGCTGCAGGAAATTAGACTGGCATTCCCAGGGTGAATACAGGAGATGACCACAGAGGGAGGGGCTAGAAGTTGTTTTGAGTTCTCTGCAGTTCAAGGCTAAAAGAGATACATAACGGTATAGTGAAGATTCGAGAGGTTATTGTACAAGAACTTAGTGTTATGTCTGATATACCGCCGTTTTTATCATGTTTTATAAAAGTAAAGAAACTTGTAGTTTTGTTTGTAGTTTTTCTTTTTTTTGACATTGATATTAGAAACATCATAGAACCACAGAAAGGCAGCACATCAAGAATCAAACTAACAAACCAGCACACAGACAAAACAGCAATACTGGACCTGCAGTGAAAGAGATGAGGGTCATGAAAAGTCAAGATCCTGCAATCCCAAGTGTTCCAGCAAAGGGTAAAGTGAAGTATGGGAATGGTGAGCGAGTAACCCAGGCTACACCACCTTAGATTCAGAGGATAGTAGTTACTGCAATTTTGTTTTAATGACAGTATGAAGTCCAGGACATGTGAACAAAAAGTAGGGGAGCCAGTAACTGATGTATGCAGTCATTCTACACCTGTAGTTCTCTGCCAATGTTTCTCCTTCACCTTCCAATTGCACTTTTGGCTACAGTGCAGAATGAAGAAGAATAAAGTGTGTGGGGGGGAAGTGTGAACAGAAAGAGTAATGGGTATGACAGTGAGAGAACAACCTGTCTTCCTCCCACACACACACACACACATATATACATACATACACACACACACATATATATATATATATATATGTGTGTATGTATCTGTTTATGTATGTATGTATATGTTCTGAACGTGAACTCGCAGGCCTTGAGCATGCTCAGATGCTCAAGGCCTAGCAGAAAAGGAGGCTGATCTTCGGGCACCGGCACCAAGCACAGGACATGCCGGTGTCGGTGCCCAGATGAGGGTAAGAAGCGTTGGGGGGTGCCCAATCGCGTCGGGGAGGGCGGATCGTGTCGGGGGGGGGGGGCGGATTGCGGGGGTGCGCTCATAAATTGAGACATGCTCGGTTTCCGAGGCACCGATTTTGCAAATGTTTTGCTCGTCTTGCAAAACACTCGCAAACCGGTGCACTCGTAAACCGAGGTATCACTGTATGTATATATATATATATATATATATATATATATATATATATATATATATATATACATATACATACACACACACATATATATATACATACACATATATATATATCTATACACATACATACATACACACACACATACACTTCCCCCTCCATATTCGCGATGGTTAGGAGCAGAGCCGGCCCGTGAATATTTAAAAAACGCGAATAATATTCAGGCCGGTTCTGCCCCTAACCCCCGCTTCCCCTAGCTATTTTAAGCTCCCCCCCTTTAAGCCTTACCTGGTGGTCTAGCGGGTTTTCAGGCAGGAGCGATCTTCCCATGCTCCTGCCCTGTGCAGATTGCTCACAGGAAATGGCTGCCTTGAGCTCCCGTAGTCTCTCGAACCATTTCCCATGAGCGATCTGCACGGGGCAGGAGCGTGGGAAGATTGCTCCTGCCCCGAAAACCGGCTAGACCACCAGGTAAGGCTTAAGGAGGAGGCTTACAGGGCTTAAAATAGCCCAAAAAAAAGAAAAAGGAATTTTAGGTTTAAAATCGCGAATAAGTGAATCCGTAGGTACAGAAACCGCGGATACGGCGGGGGAAGTGTATATACACTTCTTCCATCCCAATCTACCCTACTTCCTTCCCCCACCCACAAGCAACTGAAACAAACAGAAAAGAGGCTGTATAGTCATAAATGCACCCTTTGCTCTTGCTATGCCATTCTAAATTTTTCAATATATTACTGTACAGTTATGCAGATAAGTCACTGAGTGCATGGATTTGTGTAAAAGCACATAAAAGTGCAACTTTAGAGAGCCCAAGTCATTTTGAAATATCTCATTTTGGAAATTGCTTTGAGAATCCAACAGATGTATTTAAACAGATGTATTTTCCCCAAAAACGTTGGTGAGAATTCTGTTTACATTCTTCAGAGGCGCACTTTGGCAGAAGCAGCAGCTATTACAATGCTGTGTGTAACTTCAAAATGAAAAGAATTAACATCTTCCCAGAAAACCGATAATTTCAAGTGTAGAAACTTAAGGCCTTATTAAAAAATTTTTTAAAAAAATGACTTTTTTCCTCCCATTTGCTGCCAATGAAAAAAATTCTTCAACGAATAAGTCCTTTAATCAGATTGCTGCTGATTATCACCATTAAGTTAATCAAAGTCGACAACCAGTTGTCTGCGCTTTGGTGTAAATCTTCTACAAAAGAAAAAAAAAAAGAGAGATGTTAATATTTCTTAAGTCAAAACCATCATTTTCTTTGGCTTCTGAATAAACTGAAAGGGAAGGAAGAGTACTTTGGAAATCACAGCATTTCATCTCCACTGAAGCCAATTTTTAGACTTCATCACATAGAGAAAAACTTGCACATAGACTTAGGAAAAAAATAGAGGTACACAGGTTCCATTACTCTTTAGTCATAGGAGCTCACAGATCAGAAAAGAGCCAAAACATGTCTAATGTCATCACTTCACACCCTATCTGCTTGTATTACAGCATTTGTAGTATATATAGAAGCTGTCTATGTCCGAGGTTATATGTTGGTCAAACTCTTTCAAAATGAGAGTGGGTAAACATAAATGCTGCATCAAACTCAAAATGGAGGAACCAATGGTTTAATATTTTAAGCAATATTACCACAATGCTTAAAATCCTTCCAAACTCCACCCATCTCTCCTTCTACTGCTATGCTATTTCTTTGGGCCAATACAACATAATGGCACGACGGTTTTATTTTTTGGAAAAAAAAAAAAGAAGGTGGTAGTATTACACTCTATTCCCCTTTCAATTTGGGACTTGATTTTAGGTCTCTGTATTACAGAGCTACCAAAGAGAAACAATTTTAAAGATATCTTCCAGACCACAGGATCAAATACTGGCACAATTCCCTCTTGCTTCCCGTGTCCTTCCAATAGAATAATATTAATTCTGATGACTACAGAGCTTGAGGACATCAGTCATCATTTTAAAAATCGCTCAATGAATCGGCCAATAGCGACCCACTTGGATAGAGTGACAATTTTGAGTGCATCTAGCCCTAAGTGACTTGTCCAGAGATTTGATCCCACAACCTCTGGGTGCAGAGGCAGCAGTTCTACCACTAGGCTACTCCTCGAGAATGGATCAATCTCATGGCGTTGCCTTGAGCAACAAGGTAAGCCTAGTTAGTTTAGGTGGTCCAAACCCTAGTCCTTTGCTTTTTTAGGCTACATGACTATGGAAGAGGGAACACATTAGGAATTTGGGTCTGAGGGTATTGCTTTTTTTTTCTTTTACACTTCTCCCTCCGTATTCGCTATGATAGGGGATTAACAGAACCGCAAATACAGAAAAACCGCAAATAACTTTTTCATATGTTATTAGCTGTTTTCTATTAAAAACCATCGTGAATATGGTGAATCACATGGTGGGAGACCTGGCCTGTTACTGAAGGAGAGGCAAAACACGGTGAAGAAAGCACTGGGAACCGGAGACTTTCTCTGTAAATGCTTGGAATCAGCGATTTCTCTATGCAAGCTGATGTAATTTGGGGGGAGGAGCCAGCAAGCTAAAAATAATCGAAACCATGAATGCTGAAACCGCGAATACGGAGGGAGAAGTGTATATGGATTTCTTTTCCAGCAGTCCACTTAATGCACAGTTCATTATAAGCTTTTCTCCCACTATCCATGGGGAAATAAGCTTAATGAATCAGGTCATTATTAATAAAAATAGTATTGTTGATGATTTTATGCCTTACGTGTAGGTAATTCCAGTTAAATCAAACAGACGTTTTGCAGCTTTCACTTCAGATTTATCATGATTTTTGTCAGACACAAAAATAACTTCTTTTATACCTAGAATGAAGAGACAACACAGTGAATACTTACAAAAACACTGACAAGCCTTGGATATTGAAACAACATATGAATGCATATACACTGACTTTCAAAAAAAAATTCAGATCTGCTGGGATCAGTACATTATGTTAACAGGACCTGTCAAGTCATTCAATACAAGAATTGAAAGCCAAAAGATGTTTTTTAAGCTAGTTCTCTGTTCTCAACACTGGGTACTTAAAGTTCATTTCATCCCTTCACATGACCATATGTCAGTCCTTTATTGATGTCATGAAAAAACATAAATCATTCAAACTCAGCTAATTGGGGCTTTGCCAATAAATAATCAAAAAGATTTCTTTTTCCCAAAGAAGCCTATTTAAAATCCAATATACGTATACTGCATATAGGGACAGTAAAATACTTTTTTTTAATTTTATTTAGAGGGCAAAACAAATCAAATCTCCATCCCTGCCCCAAGTGTGGCATGGGGGGGGGGCAGAGAGGTGCCAGCATTCCCACCAAGAAGGCACCTGGAGCGGTCCAATACCCCCCTATTATTACCCACTGGATATTGGATCGTGGCATCAGCAGCAATTCTTATGCGCAGCCTACCACTAACCCGGAAGTCTCTCCGCAATAGAGGGGAGGCTTCTGGGTTAGTGGCAATAGAAGGGAGGCTTCTGGTTAGTGGCATGACCCAATGAAGCAAGCTTTACTAGGATGAGTACAGGGGAAGGGGGGGGAAGGAAAGTTGCTGGCACAGGTGAGGGGAGGGTGAGAGAAAAGAAAGATACTGGCACAGGGGGAGGGAAAGGAGCCATAAATGATGAGAGGAGATGGTGAAATGTTACACATGATAATGGAGGGGAGGAAGGGCAAGATAGTGCAAGGAGAGGGATAGAAAGGTTTGACCTAGGACACAAGGCAAGGGGAGAGTGGTGGACAGTAGGAAAGAATCAGAAATGTTGGATAAGGGAGAGGATTCTGGAGACAGACAGAGACAGAGCGAGAGAGAGATTCACAGGAGGAGGGGGGGAGGAAAAGGAGGGAGATGTTGGATCTAGGAGTAGAATGGAGTGGAAGGAAGGAAGATGTTGAGAGTGGTAGAACCCTGAGGTCGAGGAGAGGGTGGCAGGGAAACGGATGAGAGGATAGATATAACAGAGGATAGAAATATGGTACATTGAAGATGAAAAAGGTAATGGAGGGCTGAGGAAGGAACGAGATAGGGAATAGGAGAGAAGCTGGAGATTTTAAAAAAGAGAAGTGTAAGAAAGAGGCAAAAAAGAGCTAGTAAGGGAATAGACAAGCGAGAGTAGAAAAGACAAAAGGACAGCAGCCACTTGAAGGAGAATTAGTAGACAACAGGAAAGCTGAAAAAAGAAATTGGAACCAACATGATGTAAAAATAAAACAGACCAACGATTTCCCACTACTATGAAAAAGTGCATAAACAATCTATATATATAAAATAGGAGGTATGTATGTGTGTATGTATGTATGTGCCGCGATCACGCAAAAACGGCTTGACCGATTTGAACGAAACTTGGTATGCTGATCCCTCACTACCTGTGGTGATATGTTCTGGGGGTCTCGCGGCCCACCTGCACACGTGGGCGGAGCTACAAACAGAACATCAGATTTCACCCATTCATGTCAATGGAAAAAATGTAAAAAGCTGCCATTCTCACAGTAATTCAAAAACGGCTTGACTGATTAGAACGAAACTTGGTATGCTGATCCCTCACTACCTGGGGTGATATGTTCTGGGGGTCTCGCGGCCCACCTGCACACGTGGGCGGAGCTACAAACAGAAAATCAGATTTCACCCATTCATGTCAATGGAAAAAATGTAAAAAGCTGCCATTCTCACAGTAATTCCAACTACCTGGGGTGATATGTTCTGGGGGTCTCGCGGCCCACCTGCATACGTGGGCGGAGCTACAAACAGGACATCAGATTTCACCCATTCATGTCAATGGTAAAATTGTAAAAAGCTGCCATTCTCACAGTACTTCAAATACGGCTTGACCGAATTGAACGAAACTTGGTATGCAGATCCCTCACTACCTGGGGGTGATATGTTCTGGGGGTCTCGCGGCCCACCTGCACACGTGGGCGGAGCTACAAATAGAAAATCAGATTTCACCCATTCATGTCAATGGAAAAAATGTAAAAAGCTGCCATTCTCACAGTAATTCAAAAACGGCTTGACCGATTTGAACGAAACTTGGTATGCAGATCCCTCACTACCTGGGGTGATATGTTCTGGGGGTCTCGCGGCCCACCTGCACACGTGGGCGGAGCTACAAACAGAAAATCAGATTTCACCCATTCATGTCAATGGAAAAAATGTAAAAAGCTGCCATTCTCACAGTAATTCCAACTACCTGGGGTGATATGTTCTGGGGGTCTCGCAGCCCACCTGCATACGTGGGCGGAGCTACAAACAGGACATCAGATTTCACCCATTCATGTCAATGGTAAAATTGTAAAAAGCTGCCATTCTCACAGTACTTCAAATACGGCTTGACCGAATTGAACGAAACTTGGTATGCAGATCCCTCACTACCTGGGGGTGATATGTTCTGGGGGTCTCGCGGCCCACCTGCACACGTGGGCGGAGCTACAAATAGAAAATCAGATTTCACCCATTCATGTCAATGGAAAGGATGTAAAAAGCTGCCATTCTCACAGTAATTCCAACTATAAAACACTTTCTATGACACTATAACCACTAGGGACATCGTTTCTATTCTACCACGGACACCATACATATAGAGTTTGTATGTTCTAACTGTGTTTGTAACTGTTTCCTTCATGCACCCCAGTTCATAATGTTATTACATTACATGAGTACTCACATATGCTGAACTAGGAACACAGGTTCCATTCTGAACCGGGAAAAAACTGCATGGAGTTTCTTTTCAACCTGAGTTTCCACATATTGAGTTGTTTAAATCAATACTGAAACTTTTGGATGCCACTTATTCCAACATATCTTCCTTTTCAGTTTAAGAGATTGCAAATTCCAGTGAGACTTGCATTCTCTATCACAATCAACAAATCACAGGGACAGACTATTACATATTGTGGAGTGGATTTAAGATCCCCCTGTTTTTCCCATGGACAACTCTATGTTGCTTGCTCAAGGGTGGGTTCACCCAAGAATTTATATGTTCTTGCTCCTGGAGGTGAAACTAAAAATGTTGTTTATAATCAAGTTTTGTGTTAGTTGTATTGTATTCATTTTATCAAATATTTCACATTATAATTTGAATATTGTACTTTTTATAAAGCTGTTAAAAAATAATTTTATTCACCACTATAAAGTATCTTTATTTGAATCCATTTACAGTGTTATTGCTATAATTAAATACCTGTGCAACGCCGGGGCATCAGCTAGTACACTATATAACTATTACTGGAAAGGCCTCAGTCACGGAGCCTACGCAAGTCATAGACACTGACTACAAAAGTCCGCATAGTTTTCCAGCTCCTTAGCTCCAATCATTGGCCATATTCCAGTCACTAAACTATTTCTTGCAATCCCTTATGGTTTTATGTTATTTTATCTTTTTTACTTTTTAAATAATTTAACTATCAATAACTTATTCTAAAAAGATCTCTAACTAAAAGTTTTTATCTTACAGTCTTATTCATATAATGCACTAATTCAACGTTATGAGACTGTTTCAGCATTCTTAGTTATAATAATTTCGTTATATATTTTTCAATAAAATTACTTAGCTTTGCATTGGTGTTCGTGTTATATGCACTCAGCGCTATGTTTCAAATCATGCCGACGTGGCCAGTGTTTCGTGGAGTATTATTCATAACCACTGCCTCAGGGCCAACTTATGAAACAAGCTACATATGCATATCTGAACAGTAATAGTGTAACATGAACTACAGGTACAGATCCCTTTTTATAGTCCAAGAGCAAACAGGTAGTTATCACATTTCTTACTCTGCATAGCACTCCACAGCTGAAATATCCAATCATCCGGCTCCAGGAAGAGTCTCTGAGCCAGGAGGAAGTGACCTACCTGGTGCCGCTCGCGAGACGCCACCGCCCGAGCGGCACCAGGTAGGTCACTTCCTCCTGGCTCAGAGAGACTCTTCCTGGAGCCGGATGATTGGATATTTCAGCTGTGGAGTGCTATGCAGAGTAAGAAATGTGATAAATACCTGTTTGCTCTTGGACTATAAAAAGGGATCTGTACCTGTAGTTCATGTTACACTATTACTGTTCAGATATGCATATGTAGCTTGTTTCATAAGTTGGCCCTGAGGCAGTGGTTATGAATAATACTCCACGAAACGCTGGCCACGTCGGCATGATTTGAAACATAGCGCTGAGTGCATTTAACACGAACACCAATGCAAAGCTAAGTAATTTTATTGAAAAATATATAACGAAATTATTATAACTAAGAATGCTGAAACAAAGTCTCATAACGTTGAATTAGTGCATTATATGAATAAGACTGTAAGATAAAAACTTTTAGTTAGAGATCTTTTTAGAATAAGTTATTGATAGTTAAATTATTTAAAAAGAAAAAAAGTAAAAAAGATAAAATAACATAAAACCATAAGGGATTGCAAGAAATAGTTTAGTGACTGGAATATGGCCAATGATTGGAGCTAAGGAGCTGGAAAACTATGCGGACTTTTGTAGTCAGTGTCTATGACTTGCGTAAGCTCCGTGACTGAGGCCTTTCCAGTAATAGTTATATAGTGTATTGTTTATGCACTTTTTCATAGTAGTGGGAAATCGTTGGTCTGTTTTATTTGTAGTATCTTCCCACTAAGGGAGTTTAGTGTAGTGTGGTAAAAATAAAACATCCAGACAACAAAGGTAGGAGAAAAAAAAAAGTTTTAAATGAAATATGCATAATAATTTGCAAAAATATTGTTTAAATTTGACAAATAAATTTGCAGAATTTGCTAATTTTCTCCCTCTTTTACTAAATCGTGCAAGAGGTTTTTAGCGTCTGAGCAGCAAAGCATTCAGCATGTCGGCTGGCGCTAAAAACCTCTTGCATGGTTTTGTAAAGGGGGGTTTGTATTCAATTTTGAAATTTTTTGCACAGAATTTCATCAGCAATAATGTTTTTATGGCAAGATCTAATAAACTCAAATTACTATAGTAGACAATGGAACACACACAAAATGACTGCATCAACCACCATTCCCTCATAATGCCACTTTATTAAAAGTCACCAATAAGCAGAACCCTAATTCCAGTTTTGCTGGTCTTTCACAGCACAAACTTGCCCAGTCCCCTAATTGTTTGACTCCCATGTGCAGTTCTTAAGAGATTTAGTGCACTTCAGATCTGCAGATACTACAGAAATATGCGACATCCTTAAAAACTAAAATGAAACCTGAAACACCATAGATAGAAGACTTGCAGTGGTAGTGCAACGTTACAACAATTATATTAGAAGATATAATTAAAGTAGGATCATGGAAAGCTGATAGCATTTATTAGCAAAGATATTTTAAAATCTTCAAATATCTTCTAGGCATTATGTTCAAATTAAAATTTCATGTATATCCTCCCCACAGACCTTGTGTCAGGCAGAACTTTATTCCTTTTCCCGTAATCTATTCACAATATGTCAGAGCACAGTGAATTGACAGTAATTATATGCAATGCTTGCATTGCTCTTTGGCAGCTCTTGATCTAGACATTGCAAACCTAAATTAAAAACATGCTAAGAATCACAGAGGATGCAATTAGTCTTGGCACTGTTCAAACATGAGGCACTAGAAGTATCTTGCAAAGTTGATAGTGCAATTAATTTGGATCTAAATAACAGCAATTTAAAAATCCAACGTCTGATGATGTACTGAAGCAGGCAAGAGCATTACCGATGTGACAAATGAAGCTGGCACTGCTCTCCTTACCTGCCTGAATGATGAGCTTTGCACACTCGTTGCAAGGGAACAGGGTAACGTAGATTCTGCAGCCCTTCACGTCTGCTGAGTTTTTATTCACAAAAGCGTTCAGTTCAGCATGGCATACTGCGGGGGTTCAAAAACAGAAAGGTGAACTTTAAAGCCTGCAGCCAGCTCTCATGTATGCCTCCCTCCCTCCCAGATCATAAGGAATATAAAATTAAGATATAGGTGACAGGGTATGGCATTAAAATTCTCTCTGAATGAAATTAATAAAAATAAATAAATAAAAAGCATATTTGGCTATATGCTGGACAACTGTTGACGAAGAGTACATAAGCATTGCCATACTGGGATAGGCCAAAGGTCCATCAAGCCTAGTATCCTGTTTCCAACACTGGCCAATCTAGGTCACAAGTACCTGGCAGGATGCCAAAAGAGTAAAACATATGTCATGCTGCTTATCACAGGAAGAAGCAGTGGATTTTCCCCGGGTCCAGCTTAATGGTTTATGGCCTTTTCTTCCAGGAATTTGTCCAAATTTGAAAAATGAGCATCCTCACTTGCACCACAATATGACTTTTAGGAATATGAAACTGCTTGCCTTTTACTTACATGCTTTAAGAACACATTGACAGCATCATGTGAGTCACCAAAGCTTTTCTCCAATTCTGTGTCTATACAGAGAAAAGCTTCGTGAAATACGCAAAACTGAGAACAGGCTCTGGCCCCATTGGGAAGTGTAAGAGGAAAAGCCGCATCAGGCTCTGGAGGCCTGTGAAGGGAAGCAGTGGTGGCTACAGGCATATGCTTCACTTGAAAGAGGAAAGTAGTGGTGGTCTCCAGCAGAAGATAAATCGTTTGACAGTAAGATGGCAGGCTTTTGCAGCTGCTGATAGAGAAGCACCAACAGATTCATGCTGCACAGGAAACAGGCCATAGGATCTGCTGTGGCGTACTTTACTTCTAAGGAGGACCCTGGAGGAAAAATGTCTAGATCTGGATGCTTTACTAATGCAAAATGAATCTTATACTGAGACAGTCTATTCATGATCTGCACTTAGACAGCATCATTATGACTCGCTGACAGAGAAAAAGACTGGACAGCACTAATGTCCTGCCTGCTGGTTTGTGATGGCACAGATAATGCAGGAGACAACACAGTGTCTCTGTCCTTATTCTGACATTTACGGGTTATGGGTTATTTATTTATACCTCACCTTCCCCAAAGTGGGTTACAAGTTAAACATACATAATTATAGATAAAAATTAAAATGATATAATCTAAAATACAATCAAATCAACATACATACTGTTCCCAAACCACAGCTCAGTTTTCACTCTCCCTCTCATAACAGTTCTGTCGCATATTATTTACATATGCTACCTGTCTGAACAAATCAACAGTAATTCTCTTCCCCAACCAACACCTTTCATGAGTTTTTAAAAAAAATGCAACTGTACCCATCAATGATCTTAAATGCGATAACTAATTCTACTCACTGGGCCCAGCAATAGAGAAGACACAGTCTTATATCCTCCAAATGCACCTCTCACAATTGGAACAGACAAGAAATGTGTTTCTTCTGACCTCAACAATCTAGTAGACTTTTATAGTCTTCCTAACAAAAAATATAGAGGGTTCACATTAAAAACCCTACACAATAATAAACAAACACATTAACACAGTGGTTCTCAACCTCTCTTCCTTTGTGACATATTTGACAGGTGATGCTCATGTGAGACACACTGAACTCAAATTGACAGCTGAACAAAAGTAAAATAATTTCATTGTTAAAAAAGATGCAAGGAAAATATAAATTATTATTAAAAAGAATTTACTTCATTTTATACATTATTAAAAAGTTATCACATGTTATTTTTACATTACATTACATTGTACTTATAGACTGCGTAGCCATTAGTTCAATGCGGTTTACAAAAGATTACTAATGGTCACAATGGGAGAAATAAAGTAAGTTGTCAGATAATTTGTAAAAAGATAGTTCTTCAGTTGTGTTCTAAACTGTTTGTAAGAATAAGCTGTAAGCAGGAATGTTCAAAATTCTTTATCATGAAGAGCAGCTTGGGACGCTAACGTGTGGTTTAGAAATTTCTTACTTTTGCAGCCCTGAACAGAAGGAGAGTTAACCAAGGGATGAGTTTTTTCTACTATGTCTATAAGAAGCTAAAGAAAATCTGCTAACCACAAAGAAGTTTTAATCTTCACTTACTTTATGAGAGAAATCTGGTAATGATATGTTCCATACAGTGATGAGATTGAATGGGGATCCTGACAATTGGTCTAACAGGACAATTCGTCTAAAATACAATTGGTCCAATACTCAATTCGTCTAAAATGGTTCCTAAATGTCAATTATTTAAATTTAAATTTGCAAGCCAAATATGTTAAATGTCAATTATTAATGTCAAATAAGCACTCAATTCATCTAAAATGGTTCATTTTATTTAAACTTTTAAACTATAAAATGTGAAATTGCCTAACGCTGCATAGAGAGACTAAGAAGCAAAATATGATGCCTAAATATGCAGAGAGACTAAACTTAGCATACAGACGAAACTTAAAACTGTTTTTAAACACTCATTCAAAATATGATGTTAAATGTCAATTATTAATGTCAAACAAACAATCAAATAGTCTAAAATGGTTCATTTTACTTAAACACTCAAACTGTAAACTTGTGAAATCGCCTAAATGCAGAGAATATGCAAACAAAATATGAAGCTTAAAAATGCAAAGACTAAACTTAAAACTGTAAAACTTGAAAAGGTACAAAAATAATGTCAGAAAGTTAACATCTCAGATTGTGTGCCATTCCACGAAGAAAATCTATTATATCAAACAAAACTCTATTAGAAAAAATTGAAATTAAGCGATCTTCTGGCAGTTTTTCATTGAGTTTGTTTGTCGCGGCTCTCCTATGATAATATAGTCGATTTGGCCTTCCATATTCTGTTGTTCCTTCTGCAGTTCCTTTATGAGTTTGAAAACACAAACATGAGCAGTTCTGATGAGTGAACCTAGCCAACCTTCGACGCAGTTCAGAGTATTCTAAGTTCAACCCTTGCATGAACAGACCAGAAAGGAGGAGGAAATAAGGGATATGACCTAATCTTGCTGGCCTTGAAGAGTTCTGCAGGTATGGCCATGAATGTATGTTTCATCGAACCACTACACTAATTCATCAGCTTCTTGCATTATTTCAAGCCAAGCTGTGGTAACATCAGATGGTTGAAGAAAGGCCTACGTGGTGAACTGGTGACTTTATGCTGAATTCCTTGTCTGTTGCATATTTCTCAGTCAGTCCAACTGCCTGTATTTTCTTGTATGTTTTGGCATAGATGGAAGAAACATCCGCTTTTTGTTGTTCCAGTGACTTCTTCTCTCAGTGATCTTATGACTGCTTGTTTGAAGTTGGAAATAATGATAGACGGATCCAGAGTAATGCCGTTGTCAGCGGCAAAGTCGTTCAAATCCTGGAAAAGAGTTTCGTAACATTCCAAGGATTTCAAGGACATTAGGCTGAAGGCAAGGGGAAGGATTCGGTTTCTGTTATCTGGTCCAACCAGAAGCGTGAATGGAATAAAGCTGGGTGCATATAGTTGGAACAGTCTTGAAAGCTTCATCCATAATCCAAAACTGCGCTTTGCTTAATTTACAATCATTGGAGACTGTAGTAAACAGAAGGATTTTATCAGAACTTATATCTGTATTCTTCACAAGAAAAGTTTCACTATTTAGTGTCTCCGTGAATTCATGAGGAATAACCAATTCATCCAAGGAATGCGGCTCAGTATAATCTTCTCTACGAACTTGTTTAGCCATTTGCTTCACTGATATTGTTTTCAGAAGGTAAGGCTGTGCTGCCTGGTTCATCGTTGGAAATTGCAGACTGGACAATTTGCACCGGCTTCTCATTGCTTTGCGCTGCGCTTCTTTTAACTGCAGCCTTCCCTCAAGCAACTTCTGGGCAGAATGACCCTGCAGTGTGGGAAGGATGATCTCCAAATTTCTGTAGTAAGTGCTTGTCACCCTGGATGATTGTTAATTGCTGACCTTTTACAGTTTCTGTTTTCGCATCTCCAATAGTAGGCGATTTCTCCAGTAGTCTTCCTCGCAACTTTTCATCTCAAGCATACTAGATAACATCTACGGTAGCAATTAACTTTTCTCTACCCTTTTCTGACTCGACCATAGAACTCCATCAACCACAGTTATAATTTTACAGAACACTGTACTCAGACAACTTTCCAAGTAATGCTCTTTAGTCACATTGGATGTTTAGCTATTATATTGTAGTGGCCAAGATTCAATAAAAATTAATGGCAAATAAATTCTCTTTTATAATAAATCATCTATTAACAGGAATTGTCACATGAAGCCATTATATTCCTTAAAGATTAAAGCCAGGACTAAGATTTCTCACTACTGTGGCGGGGCAGGAGACCAGGATTACACTACTTTTTACCTCTTTACAAGCTAAAGCCATTTGTCTATTAATCTTATCAATTCCATAGCAGAAGTCATCAAAGACAACAAAGCAGTGATAGGCTGAAAGTACATATTCAAATCCTGGTGTCACTTCAGTAACTGCAGGAAATCCAATCAAATCAATGGGAAAATCAAAATACAGTGGAACCTTGGTTTACGAGCATAATTCGTTCCAGAAGCATGCTCCTAAACCAAAATACTCGTATATCAAAGCGAATTTCCCCATAGGAAATAATGGAAACTCCCTTGATACGTTCCCCCCCCCTGCGAGGCCAGCAGCGCTGCTCCTCCCTGCTCACAAAGGCCCCCCCACGCGAACAACTTGAAACTTACCCCCCGTCTGGCACCGGCACGCAGCCCACAAGACGTGCCGGTGCCGCTTGAAGAACTTCTTGCCTCTGCCGGGCCTTGAGCATGCATCTGCGCATGCTCAAGGCTTTCTAATTCTCCCTCTCGCCAAGATTCTCGGAGATCTACGCCATTTGCTATGAGTGATCTGTAAGGGGCAGGAGCGTAGGAAGATCGCTCCTGCCCCGAAAGCCCGCTAGACCACAAGGTAAGGTCTGGGATGCCGGGAGAGAGGCAGGAAAGGTCCGGAATGCAGATTTTAAATTAAAATATAAATAAATAAATCGCAAATAACTGAATCTGCGGATACTGAAACCGCGGATTCGGAGGGCTCACTGTACTTCGAACAGGGGAGATATGATACAGACATTTAAATACTTGAAAGGTATTAATATACATAGAACCAAATCTTTTCCAGAGAAGAAAAAATGGTAAAACAAGAGGACATAATTTTGAGGTTACAAGGAGGAAGACTTAGGAGCAAGATTAGGAAATTCTTCTTCACGGAGAGGGTGGTAGATGCCTGGAATGCCTTCCTGAGGGAAGAGGTAGAGGGAAACGGTGATGGAATTCAAAAAAGCGTGGGATAAAATAGAGGATCTCTAATTAGAAAACGAAGGATGTAAATTAAAGAACTAAGGCCAATATTGGACAAAATTGCACGGTCTGTGTGCCATATATGTTGATTTATTTATTTAAAATTATTTATAACCCGCCTAGCCACAAATCTAGGCGAGAAGCAAAATAACATACATAATAAGCTAAAAATGAACACAAATCAGCAAAAGAAACACAATATAAAAACAGAGGAAATCAAGCATTCAGTGATTCAGTGTGGTGGACATCAATGGGAACTCCACTAATATGGAACAGGAAGATCTTACTGGCCAGACTTTATGGTAGATATCCTGCAAACAACGGGATGGTTGGATAGGCTGGAGTGAGCATGGATGGCAACTTCAGCATTTGGAACCTAGGACAATACTAGACTTTACAGTCTATGGCCCAGAAATATCAAAGAAGAGACAAGTTAATTTAATCATGTATTTTTTAATGGGTATAACTTATGGGTAGACTGGATGAACAGTTCAGGTCTTTATCTGTCGTCATTTACTACGTTACTATATCTTATATCTTTTGGGTTCTAAACATTCAAGGTCCAGCACCTGCTACAGTAGCAAATATATTTCACTTTGATCAGAAATGGCAAGGTCAAACTCAAGTAGATATCATATACACAACCTTAGATAAAATATTATTCACCGTTTAAGACCTCAGTGGTGCAAGCTGTGAGAGCAGTTCATTCACAGAGTTGTTTGCACTAAAGTCTTCATCGGTCTTGATTTATATTTTTTAATTAGTTTTCAATTTATAAAAAAGATAGAAAGGTACTCATCTTTTTTAGAAAAGCATAGCAGGGGCTCTTCACCAACATAGGCTATGTTTCGCCCAGGGGGCTTTATCAAGGTATTTTCCCCTGACAAAAAAGAAAGAGAGTCACCATAAAATATCTCAATCATATCACTTTCACCTCGAATTTATAGCTAACCCATACAGACAATTCTTAAAGCCTATATCAGTAGCCAAAAAACAGTTTTATAGAGAGAATCAAAGAAGTTTTTTACATATACCTTTGTTATGCCAGTTCCATGTATACTGCCGATAGTGTTTAGAGCAGAAACATGGCGGCGGCGTTTTTTTATCCCGATGGGTCAACGTAATGATCTCATACTAACGTGCCCAATCAGAATCACAGGACAGTAGAGGGAAATTTAAACTAATGTCATCCATTCCACCTCAGAATTCAGACCATTAGGCTTAACCGTATTTAGAGAAAAAATCAATTGTTGTTCTTTAAAGTTTAAACGCTCTACATGGTTCCCGCCCTCCCACCCTACCTCAATACATTCGACTATTCTCCATCTTAAATCTGTTATTTTATGCCTCATGACCTGCCAGTGTTGAACCAGCAGCGCTTCCAGACTTCCGGTATTGATTTTAGATTTATGTTCAGTCAGTCTCACCATAATCTTTCTACTAGTTCTTCCGATGTAGACAAGGTCACAAGGACATATAATCGCATATATGACATGAGTACTGTTACATGAGGTATTTTTCTTTAGTTTAAAAGTCTTTTTTGTACCTGGGTATGTCCATTCAGGACCAACAATTGCTTGTGAGCACCACTGGCATTGCCCACAAATTTCTTGAATGAACCTTTGTTTCTCAACAACTTTTTCCTCAAATTTTTGAACGGATAAAAATTCTCCAATAGTTCGACCTCTCTTAAAAGAGACAGTCGGGTATAGTTGAAAACATGGATGCAGCTCTAACACAGGCCAATGTGACTTAATACTTTGGAAAAATCTACTACTTAAATCGGTATAGGGGAGCACACAGATCATATTCTCATCACTCTCGGTGTTTTTATTATTTATACTTTCTTGAATCAGCAAAGATCTATTAGCATACTTAGCATGAAGATACGCTTTCCTAATGGATTTTTTCGGATATTGTTTCTCCGGGAATCTCTGCGTCATTATTTCTGACTGTATTTCAAACTCTTTTTTATCAGAGCAAATCCGTTTGATTTGTAAAAATTGACTCACTGGTATATTATATTTCAGAAAGTATGGATGGTAGTTCGAGAAATGCAAGAAATTGTTCCGTTCAACTTCCTTCCTATACAGAGTTGTTTGGATAGATTGATCTTTAAAAATCATTACATCAAGATATGCGATCTTATTAGGATGAGCTGTCATAGTAAAGGTGAGATGCGGATCCAGGGTATTCATCCATGTGAGAAAATATTCCAAGTCTACATATGATCCACCCCAAAAGATCAATATGTCGTCCAAATAGCGTTTCCATAGTTTAACATTTTGAAATATTGGTGCTGGATATATATGATCTGCTTCAAATTTGGAAACATAAAGATTTGCCACCGAGGGAGCTAAGGTAGGCCCCATCGCAACTCCTTGTGTCTGATAGTAGAAGTCACCTCGATACCAAAAATGGTTTGATTGTACTACTAAAGTGGCTAATTTCATAAGCCAATCTGATTTAAAACGGCCTAAGTCCATATTTTCTATATATAGGAAGGAAGTTGAACGGAAAAATTTCTTGCATTTCTCGAGCTACCATCCATACTTTCTGAAATATAATATACCAGTGAGTCAATTTTTACGAATCAAACGGATTTGCTCTAATAAAAAAGAGTTTGAAATACAGTCAGAAATAATGACGCAGAGATTCCGGGAGAAACAATATCTGAAAAAATCCATTAGGAAAGCGTATCTTCATGCTAAGTATGCTAATAGATCTTTGCTGATTCAAGAAAGTATAAATAATAAAAACAATGAGAGTGATGAGAATATGATCTGTGTGCTCCCCTATACCGATTTAAGTAGTAGATTTTTCCAAAGTATTAAGTCACATTGGCCTGTGTTAGAGCTGCATCCATATTTTCAACTATACCCGACTGTCTCTTTTAAGAGAGGTCGAACTATTGGAGAATTTTTATCCGTTCAAAAATTTGAGGAAAAAGTTGTTGAGAAACAAAGGTTCATTCAAGAAATTTGTGGGCAATGCCAGTGGTGCTCACAAGCAATTGTTGGTCCTGAATGGACATACCCAGGTACAAAAAAGACTTTTAAACTAAAGAAAAATACCTCATCTAACAGTACTCATGTCATATATGCGATTATATGTCCTTGTGACCTTGTCTACATCGGAAGAACTAGTAGAAAGATTATGGTGAGACTGATTGAACATAAATCTAAAATCAATACCAGAAGTCTGGAAGCGCCGCTGGTTCAACACTGGCAGGTCATGAGGCATAAAATAACAGATTTAAGATGGAGAATAGTCGAATGTATTGAGGTAGGGTGGGAGGGCGGGAACCATGTAGAGCGTTTAAACTTTAAAGAACAACAATTGATTTTTTCTCTAAATACGGTTAAGCCTAATGGTCTGAATTCTGAGGTGGAATGGATGACATTAGTTTAAATTTCCCTCTACTGTCCTGTGATTCTGATTGGGCACGTTAGTATGAGATCATTACGTTGACCCATCGGGATAAAAAAACGCCGCCGCCATGTTTCTGCTCTAAACACTATCGGCAGTATACATGGAACTGGCATAACAAAGGTATATGTAAAAAACTTCTTTGATTCTCTCTATAAAACTGTTTTTTGGCTACTGATATAGGCTTTAAGAATTGTCTGTATGGGTTAGCTATAAATTCGAGGTGAAAGTGATATGATTGAGATATTTTATGGTGACTCTCTTTCTTTTTTGTCAGGGGAAAATACCTTGATAAAGCCCCCTGGGCGAAACATAGCCTATGTTGGTGAAGAGCCCCTGCTATGCTTTTCTAAAAAAGATGAGTACCTTTCTATCTTTTTTATAAATTGAAAACTAATTAAAAAATATAAATCAAGACCGATGAAGACTTTAGTGCAAACAACTCTGTGAATGAACTGCTCTCACAGCTTGCACCACTGAGGTCTTAAACGGTGAATAATATTTTATCTAAGGTTGTGTATATGATATCTACTTGAATTTAACCTTAGAAAAGAAAAAATATTTTCTATTGCCTTATCTTCTTGTATTTAAGGTCAAACTCAAACATACCCTTCTTATAACACTCCTTCCCACCTCAGCCCCGCTAAAATCATGTGCACTTGGAAGCATTTGATAACACTTCTGCTTCAGCTGAAAATAGCACAAGTATAAAGCATTTCCAGGCATTTCCCAGGGGAGAACCATAGAATAAATTGTGCTAGTAATGAAAAAAGGCTTTTTTTTTTTTTTTTTTGCATTTAATGCAAAGTGATATATTAATCTAAAGACAAGCTAATTGTATTAAACAGCAATACACTAGAACCAGTTCTCACAGCTTTATTTCACTTGTCACAAAAAAGTAGAAAGTGGCGGTGAGGAATAGATTATAGAGCAGCAAAGCAAAAAAAAAAATAAGTTATTTGGAACAGGATACAAGATAAGTGCACCGGTTTATATATTTTTCTTTAACATATGAAATTTGTTGATTTGGGCAATAGTATCATTAGTGAAATGATTGGAAGTAGTTGAGACAAACCATTGGGAAAAATCTCCAGGCAGTGGTCTCTCTGACAACACTTCTGAGCACTTTTCAAACGCTATACAGTACAGTATTTCCCTGCATATAGACCGCAGAAAAGGGCAACCTATGTTTAAAAACCGGAAGATAAGCTGCCCCATGGTATTAGCCGTGGCTTATCTTCCGGTACCTGCCTTTTTCAATCATACCCCCCAGTACCTCCTTCATCCCCCTCCCCGGTACCTCCTTCAAAACCCTCTTGCTAGACAGCAGATGGCTCAAATTTCCAGCGGTGCAGGGCAACCGCGATCTCTTTGGCATCCGGCCGGCTCCCGTACCACTCACTGAATGGCCAACATCAGCTCTCGCAGGACTCGCGAGAACTGACGTCAGCCACTCAGCAAGCGGTGCAGGGGCATGTTGGATGCCGAAGAGATTGTGGCTGCCCTGCACCGCTGGAGATTCGAACCGTGCGCCGTCAAACGAGGGGGGCTCCAAAAAAGATACCGGGGGGGGGGGGGATGATTTAAAATTGATACATAGGCCACCCCATTTAACTAGGCTGTGCTGCATACATGGGTTTGTAAAACCCATGTATAGGCCGTGGCCTATATATAGGGAAATACAGTATATAAGCTGTTTTCAAGCAACTGCATGCTGAGTTTGGGTTTTTTGTTTTGATGTACCTCCATAACAGCAACATAAAAATTTCTCCACTGGACTGTCCATAAGCTGTTTACTACACTATCTAGATGCTGAAAGACTATACAATCATATAGACTCTAATAACATCAAGTCAATAAAGAAGAAGAGCAATAAGAGAGGAGTATATGAAATGAAAGATCACTTAATGTTGATTAAAGCCATCATGGCCAGTGCTAAGAAACCATCCTCTTCACTCTCTAATACTTATAATGAATATATAAATATATATGTAAATTCAAAAGCTGTGCGAAATGCGTTGGCACGGGGGAGCTTCATTTTAAAGTTGAAGCATGTTCTCTATGAGCTAAGTTCATTTAAATTATTTAACTTATTTATTAATTATAAAAGAATAAGAAAAATCATTATAAAAATCATTTAAAAAAATATATACAAAAATGCATTATGCAGGGATGAATGAGGAAATGACACGAACCGAAGAGTGCTAATACTCATAGGTCATATCTGATATCCCGATGTGCTACGCATATTAAATCAACTCATGCACTATATAAAACACCAATCTACCATTGTGCAGTGCTAAGAAAAGCAGAAACCTTAGTATAGTATGGATTGACTATAACCTGTCTGTCACCTGATTTTATCAATTTTTTGGCAAATATTTTAAATCAGATTGAGCTTTGGATGACTGCTTTCAAATTGAAATTAAATACAGCAAAACCTTGGATTGCAAGTAACTTGGTTTGCAAGTGTTTTGCAAGACAAGCAAAACATTTTATTAAATTTTAACTTGATATACAAGCAATGTCTTGAAATACAAGTACATACAGTATACACACATCACAACTGAGCCGATGGTTCTTCTTTCTCTGACGCTGCAGGAGTGTAATGACTGTTCTAAATGAGCGAGGTCTTGCAATAAGTGTACATATAGTACAGTCAAACCTCAGTTTGCGAGTAACCTGGTTTGCGAGTGTTTTGCAAGACGAGCAAAACATTCTCGCAAAACTTATCTCGCAAACCGAGTGTTGACTCGATTTGCAAGCGCCCCCTCCTCCCCTGATAACTGGCATTGCTCCCCCCCGCTCGAACTGGCACCCCCCGCCCGAACAACTTGAACTTACCCCTCCCCCCCCCGAGAATCTCGGCAAGAGGGAGAATTAGGCCTTGAGCATGCGCAGATGCATGCTCAAGGCCCAGCAGAGGCAGGAAGATCTTCTAGCGGCACCGGCACGTCCTGTGGGCTGTGTGCCAGTGCCAGACGGGGGAGGGGTAAGTTCAAGTTGTTCGGGCAGGGGGTGCCGGTTCGCGCGGGGTGGGGGGCAGCGCCGCTGGCCTCGGGGTGGGTGGGAACGTATCAAAGCGAGTTTCCATTATTTCCAATGCTTCTGGAACGAATTATGCTCGTAAACCAAGGTTCCACTGTATTTTGTATTAAAGTTTTTGGGTTGTGGAACGAATTGGCCGAGTTTCCATTATTTCCTATGGGGAAATTCGCTTTGATATACGAGTGCTTTGGATTACAAGCATGCTTCTGGAACAAATTATGCTCGCAAACCAAGGTTTTACTGAAAAAACTAAATTCTTTTTAGCAACACCCAATGAAAAGATAAAAGAAAACACAATTCATGTGGGCGGGCTGGAATATAATATTGAACAATCTATAAAAATATTGGGTGTAACTCTCGATAAACACCTGACTCTGGAAAAACACACAGACCTACTGTTTAAGAAATATATTTCGGTTTTATGGAAGCTTTGCACCATCAAGAAGTTTTTTGATGAACCTTCTTTTTGTTTGCTGGTGCAGTCATCCATTTTGAGTATTTTAGATTATTGTAATATTATATATTTAGGAGTTTACAAAAAAATACTCAAAAAACTGAGACTGATCCAGAACACTGTGGTTCGCATTTTTAGACTAAAAAAAATGGGAGCATATTACCCCCTTTTATCAAAAACTTCACTGGTTGCCAGTAGAGTCTAGAGTTCTGTTCAAGTTTTCCTGTATTTGTTACAAAGCAGTTTTGGGGATGCTACCAGATTATCTTGCTTCTCATTTTTCTTTGAACTATTCTAATAAGAGTTCACGTAGAATAAATCTATTTAATTATCTTTCTATAAAATCATGTCAATATAAGAAGATTTTTGATAGAATTTTCTCATTCCAGGCCACTAAATTGAATACATGGCTTGGAAAACCAATATTAGAGGCTACTACTTATTCTGATTTTAGAAAATTGTTAAAGACACGCCTGTTTGACATGTTTACATTTTAGTTGTGGAACTGTTTAACTTGTCCTTGCTTTTTAATTGATGTATTCCAATTTTAATTGATTGTTTTAATACGTATTTTATCTATACTGATTGTATGTATTTTTTCCTTTGTTGTGAACTGCTTTGAACCTTTGGTATAGCGCCATACAAAAATAAATTATTATTATATAAATTTTTGATAAACCCTGACTTAATTGAATATACAAGTCCACCATGAAAATATGGCAAACCATGCTCTACCTGCAATATGCAGTTGGATAAATTTGTCACTAATAACAAAGATCCAGCAAGGCGTATTTCAAAGAAACTCCTCAACTGTGTTTTGCTTGATGCTTAAGAAATTGAGTACTCTTATTCCTTGGACTATAGATTAGCCTCGCTCTTAAAAATGCCAACAATCCAGAGGCACTTAGGTTCATATTCTAAAAAACGATGTCTTAACGCACGCACCAGTAGGCGCCTAAATGCAAAAGACTGTTTAAAAGCGGTCTTGAAACAAAATTCAAGATGCTTACCAGTGCCTAAAAAAGTGACACCAGAATCATGCCTACAGGTGTGGCTAATGCCGAAAGTGGCATTAGGCATTGTAAAGCATCTCTGTAGGTGCGATATTCACATAAAAGTTCTGGCGCCTCTGTAGGCGTCAGAAATGGAGGCCTTGAAAACCCTGGCCTACATTTCTGGTGCCTACCTTTTCCGAAGCATCAATTCTATAAACGGCACCATTGCATGATTGACACACGATTGACGGATATCAACAATGGCACTATTTATAGATTCCAGACCTTACTGTTTGTAGATGGCCTGAAACTCTACAGTTCCAGTGATTAGCAATTAACAGAACAACTTTGAGTGTTTGAAAGCGCTTTTCAGATGACATCAAGATAACTTTAGGCCTGGACAAGTATGCTGAAGTGATTTTCCTTAGGGGAAAGTTGAGCAAAATTCAAGACATCTCTTTTGACTGATAACTAAGATAAAGGAACTTGAATAAGGTGCTGTATATAAATATCTAGGGGTGGACGAAGGAAGCAGAAATTGCTGAGAAAAAAAAAAAATCAGTAAAGAATATTATAGAAGACTAAAACTGATATTGAAAAGTGCATTAACATCACAGAATAAGATACTAGCTATTAATCAGCTGACACTTCCTACACTCTAATATAGCTTTAGTATGGCAGAATGGCCTCTTAAAGACCTTGAAAAATTAGATGTGTTGAGGGAACTCCATGCCCACAAGGCCATCTATAGAATCAGTATATGACAAGAATATATTCCAAGAGTTGGAGGAGGAATGGATTGCATAGAAATAGATTACACCTACTGAGTACCATCATAGGCCTCCAGGCTTACCTAACAGCATCATCCAATTCCAATGCACAAAAGGTGTTGAAATATGAAAGAAAACGTCCAGGTCCCAGTTCCACTATTAAACTTGGACAAGCATTCCAACAAGTAGAAGAAATGGCTGAAAATCTATCGATACCAAAAGGGAAGGAAGCAACAGAATTTGTGAAGAAAAAAAAACACTCTTCAAGGAATTACATCAGCAGGTAAGGTAAGGTCCTCCAGCATCTCACCATAGTTGTTTTCAACATCTGATTGCAAATCACCATCTTTGCCTGGTTCCATCAATCTTCCCACATCTCTATTCCCCTCCATGCAGCATCCCTCCCTTCCTCCCCTCCATTATCATGTGCAGCATTTCTTTCTCTCTTCCCATGCACCATCTCCTTGCCCTCCACCCTTTGTCCAACATTTCTCCCTTTCTTTTCTCCATGCATGTCTCCCTCCCCTCCACCATATGAAGGATTTCTCCCTCTCACCCCTACCTCTGTTTCATCTCTCCCTTCCTCTCCTCCACCCCAATTCTTACTCTCTCCTTTCTTCCCTCATGTGCAGCATCTTTCCTCCCCTTCCATCCCCCTGAGCAGCATCTTTCCATACCTCCCTCTCATCCCTCTGTGCAGTAGCTCCCCACTGATTCTCCCATCTGACATACCTCTGAGGCCTCCTAAAGCATCAACAGTGGTGGCGTTCTGAACGGGCTGCTTCAGGACCTGCCCCACTAAGGCTTCCCTCTGCCACGTCACTGATGATGTCATCATCATCAGAGATATGGCAGAAGGAAGGCCACAAAGCAGCCCGTTCAGAGTGCTGCTGCCACCGCTGCTGTTTTAGGAGGCCTTGGAGGTATGTCAGGTCTCACCAGAGTGGGGGGGGGAGGGTCGCTGAATTGGCGAGTCTGATTTTCTCGGACAACAAATCGATTCACCGAAGTGAATCAATTCGAATTGGTGAATTGGGCAGCACTCCTACATACTGCTTCTGCCTTTTTCAGAGTTCTGGAGACCACAGCTATACACTCTACTAGGTGTATGCACAAGAGCTGTGCCTACCCTCAGCTTTTGTGTGCATGTATTAGGTATGTTCTTCCCTCTATTACTGCCAATGCTGTAGTATATGCCATGCATATAAGTTGCTTGCTGTTCGTGTTCATCATCGATCAGTATTTTAGAATTGCTATAAAAGCCGGTGTTTTTCCATGTAGTGCTGGAGTTTTGTGCATCAGGCCTGGGTGCCTAAAACTATTTCACCTCTGGCTAGAGCACATGTGTCAAACACAAGGTCAGTGGGCTGAATCCGGCCCACCTGGCTGTTTTATGTGGCCCGCGGTTCAAGGCCGGCATTATGGGGGAGTAAACAGGGCTTCACGATGTCGCCTTGCTTTCTGTTTTGGGCCCTCACCTGATGGCAACATCATCAGCTTGTGCGCGTCGACAACACAACAAAAAACTACCCCAGCAACGCACCCCATTGCCGGCCAGTAATTTACACCGCTGGTGTGATTGTCAACTAGCGCGTGCCGACAGCACAGCAGACATGAATTTAACTGTGCCGACCCCAGTTAAATTCATTTCTGGTGCGCTACTGGCATACGCAAGTTGACACCACATCACCGGTATAAATTACTGGCTGGCACTGTTAAATTACTGCTGAAGAGAGGAAGAAGCTAGACCATAAGAGAAAATTGAGGCAGTGTGTGTGTGTGTGTGGGGGGAGGCGGGGGGAGGGGTGCTGATTATAACCATAGGCTTGCCCTCTTGATTTCCACATCCCCTCCTGACTTCCTCCTCCAGCTCCACCTCCCTACTGGTCTGGCCCAGCAGTACAATGTGCGCAGGGGTGGGGGAGCATGAGTACCTCTCCTGCCTCCAGTAATATTACGCATAGCCGCAGTGGTGAGGGAGACGACAAAGGTAGGGGGAATGATTTTATTTTCAATTTAGTGTTTGAATTGTGTCAATTTTGATAGTTTTAATCTGCTATCTTTTGCACTGCTCAGGAAGAAATACATTTGTTTATTTTTCTCTGAATCTTAAGGTTTCATTTTTATATATTAGTACTTTTAGTTTTTGGCCCTGTATTTGCATAGGGGTTATCTATGTTTTGATAGGAATGAATGTTGAGAAGCATACAGTGTGTTTGGGGAGTTTAATTTTGTGGTTAACCATTACCATTATGTGTTAATAAGATTATATTGTGTGTGTGTGTACATTATATATGAAAAATGAATGGAAAAAAATTGTTATAATTAGTACTGTTATGAGGGCGGAGTCTGGGGTAGAGATTGGGCAGAGTCTGGTCCACAACTTTGCCTGTGTTTTGGATTTCGGGCCCCTAATGTGATTGAATTTGGCACCCCTGGGCTAGAGACAAGGTTTTGGACTTGAAGATATTAAGTATAGGATTTGTGTCATGGGGTCCACCAGGTGGCAGTATTTGAATTATGAATGCTCCAATGAAGGAGATAAATCAAAGAAGTGTACAAGGCAATGTTCCCCCTCTTCCTTACATAAATGGCAAAGTTGATCCTTACTTGAATTTTTCTTTTTTTCTTTTAATATTTATTGAATTTTTCAATATAATCAAGCATAAAACTTGTACAGAAAGGAAATTCAGCATGAAATTAATACAATTGAAAAAATATATAAAAGAATAACAAATATAAGCATAAATTTCTACTCAAGTCCTCAATCAGATCCAAGAGGGATAATAGGCGAATCAAAGTAATTATATTTAAACCAAGCAATAACTAGTTGAATGAGATTAAAGCACCCTTTCTTAAACTAAGCACTTTCTTTCTCCAGAGATGCAGTTGAGAGAAAGGTTGTCAGTTGAGATGGCTCAAAGAAAACATATTTATGAGAATGATAATTAACAACACATTTACATGGATGTCGCAAGTAAAAAGTCGCCCCCAGAGATATAACACCAGGTTTCCTTAACAAAAATTCTCGTCTCCTTCTCTGTGTATCCCTAGCCAAATCTGGGAACATCTGAATTTTACAACCTAAAAATTCTTTGTGTTTATTTTTAAAGAAGAGTCTCAGCAACCAGTTTTTATCTGGTGCGAGAGCTACTGTCAAAAGTAAAGTGGCTGGGGTCACCAATTCTCTATCAGACATTTCCAAAATATTAGATATGTTCATTAAGTCAGGTCCCATTTTCTGTTGTTGTTGGTCTTGAGTTTTATTTGGAAGGTAATAGACCTGCGTAAATGGTGGTAACGACTCTTCAGAAAGTTCCAATACTTCCGTCATATAACGTTTCAACATTTCCCTTGGGGCTATCATAGAAGCCCTAGGGAAATTTATCAGTCTGAGATTATTATTACGAGAGAAATTTTCCATTGCCTCCATCTTCCTTCTTAGGTTAGTATTGTCTTTAATTAATGTCTCAGTAATTTGTTGGGAGACTTTTAATTCTTGACAGACATTCTGTACTGAAGTTTTTGAGTCCTCAAGTCCAATCTTTAAATTTTTAATCTCAATTTCATGGTTATTAAGTTTCTTTTCTAATTGTTGTAGTTGTGGGTTTATAGATCTTGCCAAATTGGCCACAAGATCCCACAGAGAATCTAATGTAACCTCTCGGGGCTTCTCAATTTGAAAAGGTTGTAAAGGTTGTAATTTTAATTTAGTTAGCTCACCCTCTGGCAGCGTGTCTCCTACGGCAGTCTGTCGAATTCTCTCATCCCCCACCGCTTCCTCCTCAGTCTCCTCGCTCAGACTCCTCTGCACCGGCAGGGAGTCCTGCCACACAGTTCCCCCGTTGTTCTCCTTAGCCTCCGGGAGGAGATGAACTCCGACCTCAGGAAGTACCTCCTCTCGCGGGGAACTGGTTGACTGAGGGCGTGGGGGAGGTGCCCTTACTTCGGGGCTCAACGATGTCTCCGGCCCCATGGAGAGCGACACAGATGCGCCTCCACCATGCGTCTCCCGCGGGGAACTCCCCGAAGCTATCGGCGTGCCCTGCATTCTCCTCATCAGCTCCTCGATGTTTCCAAAGACGGCCGTTCTGGAGCGCTGCGAGGCTCCAGCAGCGCTGCGTCCCCTCCTCTTCGGCATTATAAACCAGGTAAATAGTTGCAGTAGACAAAGATATTTTAAGGAGCTTCAGGGAGAGTGAACATAAGAACATAAGAACATAAGCAATGCCTCTGCTGGGTCAGACCCGAGGTCCATCGCGCCCAGCAGTCCGCTCACGCGGCGGCCCAACAGGTCCAGGACCTGTGCAGCAATTCTCTATCTATACCCCTCTATCCCCTTTTTCAACAGAAAATTGTCCAATCCTTTCTTAAACCCCATTACCGTACTCTGCCCTATTACGTCCTCTGGAAGCGCATTCCAGGTATCCACCACCCGTTGAGTAAAGAAAAACTTCCTAGCATTTGTTTTGAATCTATCCCCTACCAATTTTTCCGAATGCCCTCTTGTTCTTTTATGTTTTGAAATTTTGAAGAATCTATCTCTCTCTACTTTCTCTATGCCCTTCATGATCTTGTAGGTTTCTATCATGTCTCCTCGTGCGGCCATCTTGGATCGTCTGTCTCAGTCTACTTGAATTTTTCTTAGGCTGGGATCTTTCAAAACATTACTTTTATAAAATACTTCTGAAATTCTTCTTCTCAAATCTACCTTATAGCTTATAAATCTAAATGTTACAACCATAAATAATTTTGCAGAAAATACAGAATTTTAAGTATTGTGGCTGTTTTCCTAATAGGATTTTTTAAAAAAATAAGGATTACTGGAACTAGTTCAGATACTTGAAATAAAAGAATAAGGGGGAAGTTATCAATATGGGCAACTGTTAAGATGGGTTATTTTACCACAATGTGCTATTTTAGCAAAGGTCCTATTTTCTGTAATGAGACCTAGTTACTAATAACTCAGGCTAACAGTAAAATAACCTCTCTTACCAGTATCCCAAGAGCTCTTAACAAACCAATCTGCTTCCCTAGTTATAAACCTAGAACTGCACAGCTAGGAACAGAAGCAGAGTCGATCGTATGAGCAAAGACTAAAACGGTTAGGGCTCTTCTGCTTGGAAAAGAGATGACTAAGGGGAGATATGATTAAAGACAACAAGATCCTGAGTGGAATAGAACGGGTACAAGTGGATCGATTTTTCACTCCGTCGAAAATTACAAAGACTAGGGGACACTTAATGAAGTTACAGGGAAATACTTTTAAAACCAACTGGCGTAAATTTTTTTTCACTCAGAGAACAGTTAAGCTCTGGAACGCATTGCCAGAGGATGTGGTAAGAATGGATAGCGTAGCTGGTTTTAAGAAAGGTTTGGACAAGTTCCTGGAGGAAAAGTCCATAGTCTGTTATTGAGAAAGACACGGGGGAAGTCACTGCTTGCCCTATATCGGCAGCATGGAATATTGCTACAACTTAGCTTTTATCTACCCACTCCACAGCTCTGTCAGGGAGGGAGAGTTGTGGACTGCAGGAGGAGAACATGGGAGAGATACTAGCCACAGGGTGGAGAATTGAGGTGGAAAACAGGCGAGAGAAAGAACCAGAGATAAGCATAGATTGATGCTGGAAAGGGAGGGGATGGGGGCACAGAGGGGAAATACTGATCACAGGGGAGAGGGATAGGAATCCAGAAAGCAGATGCTGAACATAGGAGAAACAAAGGAACTAGGACACAGAAGGCAGATGATGGACAGGACAGAGGAAGGTGGACATGGAAAGAGAAGATACGTCAAATGGACAGAAAATCCTAGAAAGGCTGGGAAGGGAGGGGGAAGATCCCCACCCCGAGAAAAGCAGAAGAGACATGGACCAAATTGAATGGAAAACATAAGATGCTCAGGCTACAAAAAGGTAGAAAAAACCTTTTATTTTGAATTTTCCAATTGGATCATATTATCTCTGATATCTTGCATTTGTATTTCTGTTTTTCTGGTATTGCTGAATATGCAGAGTCTGACTTCTTCAGGTTTCCAGTTCAAGTTTTTTGCCTTCATAGTTCTATTACTGATTTGTGGGTATGATAATTGTATTAGTTTGTGAGTGAGCATGAGGCCTATGCAAGCACATGCATTTCAAAATATCTGTTGAAGGTCCGTCTGTGTTTTGCATGTGTGACTGGGGTGTGGTCTTCTACTAGTATGTAGTTTCTGGGTTTGACATCTTGTAGCAATTCCATTTGTTCTGTTTCCTCACTATGTGGTGTATTAGTGTTTTAGGACCTGGTGTAATATTTCCAGTGCTATTTTTTCATGCATAATGTTGTTGCTCTTTGAGTCCTGGGCATTAGCACTGTTATGGAATGGAAAGGATCCACCTACATGTTCCCAAGGAAACCTTCCCTGTACACCCTACCATCCCCAACGTGATCCATTGTAGTTCAGTAGGCCAGAGAGGGAGCAGTCCCCCATAAGGAGGCGATAGAACTTCTATATAAATCTCTGCTGAGGCTCCTTTTAGAGTAATGTGTGCAGTTCTAGAGACCATACCTTCAAAAAGATATAACTAGGATGGAGCTGGTTCAGCATATAGAGACAGACTTATAGACCTCAATATGTACACATTAGAAGACAGACAAGAGAGAGGAGACATTTATATATCTCTGTGACATAAATGCACAGGAAGCTCTGAAACGAGAGGGAATAAGATGAAGTTGGGAAGGGGGAATAGATAAAAGTATCGTATTCTAAGGAAATACTTTTTCACTGAAAGGGTGATAGATGTGTGGAACAACCTCCCGGTGGAGGTAGTTGAGACAAGGAATATATTTGAATTCAAGAAAGAAAGCATGGGACATGCATGCAAGAAGTCTTAGGGGGAGGAAGAGATAGCGGAAGATGTTATCGGACAGACTGAATAAGCCATATGGCCTTTATCTGCCATCATTTTCTCCGTTTCTATCCCCCTCTACTCCTGCCCAGCTCTGGATACAAACATGACAGCTACAACCAAAAGATAGATTACATCAGACAGAGAGAAATAGCACAAGTATTGAATAAGCACATAAGCATGAGACAATAAAGCCTCTCATTTGAAGGAGTCAGGACATTTTGAGTCGAAAGTATGTTTCATTTTTTAACGATTCGAGCTCATTAGGGAGTAGATTCGGTATATAAAATGAAGATTAGATTAGAAGTAGTCCATAACCTTCCTCTGCCTAGTTTGGCTGCATTTACTGGAACAGTGTGTCTAAATGCAAAGAGAACCAGCTTAAAAAATACAACAGCTAAAAGACCCATCAGTCCCTGCAGGTGATAGACATATTGTACATGCAGTTAACACCCTTACTTCTTCTCTAAAAGTAGAAAGAAAGGGTCAAGGAGAATAGAAGATTTGGGCGTTGTGCCTGCATTTGTGATTCTGCCAAATGCTAATGAATTTCCCTATTCTATTTACAATACAGTCTCGTATGATATTGGCTATAAATCTAAATATTGCTCTAATTCTGTTAACTTTACATAAATCTTTCTCTTGATACAGTTCTGACTGGACCACTCCATTTGCCACACAACCAGATGTGGAGAGAAGGCAGACGTTAAAATTCTTTGTATATTAAAATCAACGCATTTGTTCCCTTGTGTTGCTTTTCTGCTTTTTTTTCTTCTGTCACACAACATACTGTACTTGTGGTAGTGGCGCCTGTGGCTCAGAGTCAATGCTGGCACTGTTGCGTGCAAACATATTTGGCAGCAGCAGAATGGCAGTGGTTAATTAAGAGTCCTTATGCTGTGGTACCCTTGTGTAAAAACCTATAAGCTCAAACCTGCAACCCCTAGAAGCTAAGGTTGGTGACCTGAAGAAGAGCCATGGAAGATAAACAGCTTAAAAAAAAAAAAATCCAGGGCCCAATTATCCTCTAAGCATCAGAAAAACAGATATGTTCCCCAAATAACCTACTGGACTTCCATTGGGAATGTCCTGTTAACGACCAATTATAAAGAAGGCCAGGAAGACACCTTTGCCGATCCAATGGCATCAGTAGTCTTTGTCCCATGAGCACTGTGCCTGGTTCCTAATTTTCCTCCTTCGACTGTCTGATCCACACCTGATTTGCTCAAGAAACCTCCTAGGTACCTGACCCACACTTGGCTGCACTCTGCAACCTGGTAGACCTAGGCCTCTACAAGTACGCCGTCATTTTAAAATTTCAAGCGTTCTTTAAAAAGTTTCCTGTATAAGGATGCATTTGAAATATAGATAGTATTAACTTACCAATCATTAAATCTCTTAGATCCTAATTAGACATGTGCGTAGGTTGTAAATTTATCTTCTTTTTTTCTATGATTATTTCTGTCTTTATATCTCTTTTTCTTTTGTATTATCCACCATATGTATTTTTCCCTAAATGTTTCTTCTCTTTCTTTAAAGATTGTAGTTCATCCCCCTCACCTTCTGTACCAGTTATTTATTAGTACGTATATATTTTGTATTTAATTGTATAAAACTGTTGTTTTGTCCCCTATTTTTAAAATGCTCTACGCATTTAAGTATTTGACATTGCGTGTACAACAAACCTTAATAAAGCTTGAAACCTGAATCCCTGATACCCACTAGGACAGTGTATCGCAAACTGTGTGCCACCTGAGATTTCAGGTGTGCCGTGAGACGCCTGGAAGGAGGAAAGGCGCCGACACTAGCCGATTGCCTACAGGACATGCCTTTCACGGTGAGAAGCACATCCTGTAGGCAATCAGCAGGCACCAGCACCTCTCCTTATTTCTGCGCATCTTCCCTGCCGGCACCCCCCCCCTCCCCACACACACACACACACACTGGCGGCTCAGGGCCCATCTGGAGGGCCTTTGCGCAGGCGCAGACATTGACGCGATGATGTCACGATCGTGTCAATGTCTACAAACTTCTGGATGCCTCGAGCGGCAGCCACTACGTTGAGTGTGCCATGGCTCGACAACGTTTGCGGGACACTGCACTAGGAAAAAAGTTTCATCTGCTAATGAAAATCAGCATTCAATACTAAGAATTAAAATGCTGTATTGTTAGAAAGTGTCTTGAGAAGAAATCATAGTCATAGTAAGAATCTTTAAACCCAACAAAACCAAGAAGAAATATCATTAAAAAAGAATAATAAAAATGTGAGCTTTAGTACATTAGTCTACAGATACTTCTCCAGTTACACAAATAATCTTCACTAGAGTTATTCAAGATTTGGGGAAAAAAAACCCAAAATACCTGACTTAATTGGAAAAGAAAACTCAGGCATCATGAAAATGATTGAATTAAAGTGAATGCAATTAAATAGAAAACAAAGGCAATAACAAAAAGCATAAGAGTAAAAATTAACTTACTGGTGTAATTTACCCCCTCTTTTATGAACGCTTAGCGCGGGCTTTAGCACCGTAACTGCTCCGACATTCAGGAATTCTATGAGCGTTAGAGCAGTTGCTGCTGGCACTAAAACCCACGCTATGCGTTCGTAAAAGAGGGGGGTTAATAAACTATTGAAGACAAATTACAGAATTAAGAATTTCCGTAAGAACCATTTGATATCTGGAGGCAGCTCAAAATGTTTTGTTTTTTTCAATCGAGAGCTGTATTCACAACTATGTTGGATGATCCGGTTTTAGATTGCACCAGAGAATATATTAATGTACAACATATCAAAGTGTTTATCTAAAATAGTTCATTTATTTATTTAAAAAATTTATATACCGCATAAAGGGCCTCTTACAAAGCCGCGCTAGCAGCTGCCCTGTGCTAACAGCTCCGAAGCCCACAGAGATTTAAAGGGCTTCGAGGCTTTGTAAAAGAGGCAGAAAAACTATGGGGGGTTACAAAATTACATGCATACATATTAAAAATACTAAAACATGTTTCGACAGAACAAACACAATAAAATATTAACTGACAGTATCATTATTAAAACCTTTTTCCAAATTCATCCTGCAAGATGGAAAGACAAAATCCCATAAAAACATATACAGGACGGTAAAGCTTTAATAGCAAAAAGCATTAGACATGAAGGCATTGATAAATAATTGCGTTTTCAACATTTTCTTAAAGTTCAGTCTCCAATCACAGAATACCAGGCAGCACATTTCAGAGCTTGGCACCTGCTACCGACAGCATTGTTGTCCCGATCTTAACATGAGAGACTAACATCTTACCCTCCAAATTCAACTTCATACCATTTTCAACTAAGATTATAGATTTTCTTCATTTGATTTTAGATTTACACCCCCCCTCCCTATATGAAGCCACATTAGGCTTTTTTTTTAATCACCAGCTGCAGCGGTATTAGCTCCAACACTCATAGGAATTCTATGAGTGTTGATGCTAATACTGCCACGGCTGGCAATAAAAAAGCCTAACGCAACTTCATAAAGGTGGGTTAATTACCTGCGTTTCCAAACCCAAGCTCTTTATCCTCTGAACTTTATTCACCTTCCTAACAAAAAAAAAAGTTTTGTGGCCCTTACGAATATCATCTTAAGTTTTACCCTTTGTTCTTCCAGTATTTCCCATCCAGCTAATAACTCCTAAGGCATACCTCCATCACTGAAGTTAATTTTCCTGAAATTTAGGACCCTCACCTTTGAACAACCCATCTCCAATTGTGCACAAATAATGAATACACCATCCAGTAATCATTGCATTCCAGGTCACCCCCCACTATGAGCCCTTTTGTAGAAAGTCATTTACAACTTTATACAAATTATATTTTAAGAAATTCATGAGACAAAATTATTTAAACATCAATAGACAAGGATTGTAAGTTTGTCGGTCCAACCCATTATTTTTAAATTTTAAATAGTATGTCTAAATGTATGTTTATTTTTATTCTATTGTAATTCGCTTAGTAAATGTGAATAAGTGATTTATCAAATCAAAATAAAACTTGAAACTTGATCTAATTCATATGTTCTGATACAAATTCTTTGCAAAAATATCCAGCATATCAAGGTAGCAAAGACTCAAATATCTCACTTATTAAAAGTAAAGTCTAGCTTTGCTGTGGACTTTAACCCTGAAACATTCATTTATAGTCCTATTAAGTCTGTAATTTACTCCTATTGCCCACCACTTATGAGGTATTCAGGAAACGCCTCAAAACTCACCTATTCCTGAAATACCTAGACAGCTGACCCACTTTCCTCCTTCCGCTCTCTTGCCCTTTCTCCCCATTGTTCCCACATCCCTTAAGTTAACTCAACTTGTACGTCAACTCAACTTGTACTACACTAATCTTCTGTAAACCGCATAGAACTTAACGGTATTGCGGTATATAAACTGTTATTATTATTAATTTCCATTATAAAAATCATTTTGAAGATTTTTTCTTTCTCTAGTGCAGGTTTTGAAAAGAAGTACATACCATAAGGGTACTTTGTATCTAGTTCATTTGAAGCTGTTTTTCCCCAGGGCATTACATCATCACTGCATCCAATGGGCATTCCATTGTACCCAATTCCTACAATCTTGTTTTCTGGATTCACAATGCAGGCACCAACCTAAAGCAGGAGAGAGACCAAGACATTAATAAATACCTTACAATATTATGAATGCAACAGAAAAGTAATCTCTCTCAACATAAGAAACATAATGGCAGATAAAGGCCAAATGGCCCATCTAGTCTGCCCATCCACAGTAACTATTACATTTACATTACATTACATTGTGCTTATTAACTGCGTTACCAAAAAGTTCTACGCGGTTTACAAAAGATTATTCATTATAAATATGATCCAGGGAATAGGATGGATTAAGTAGTCAAGTATTTAGAGAAAAGATAAGTTTTCAACTTTTTCCTAAAATGTTTATAGGAATCAGCTGAGAGCAACAGTGAACGAAATTCTTTTTCATGAGATGCTAAAGAAATTTCTTGCTTTTACAGCCCTTTACAGGAGGAAAATTGAACAAAGCATGAGTTTTTCTGCTGTATTTATATGTGGCTATGGAGAAACTATCAGTCAGATAAATAGGGGCTGAGCCATAAAGAACTTTATAGCAAAAACAGCCCAGCTTAAACAGTACCCAGGTCTCCACAGGTAACCAGTGGAGTTCACAGTAAAATAATGTAACATGATCGTATTTCTTCAATCCGTAGATCAATCTAACTGCTGTATTTTGAATCAGTGATAGTCTCGATAAATAAACAATATTACAGTAGTCGAGGAGACTCAATAGGAGTGACTGAACCAATAATTTAAAGGCAGAAAATCCAAATAGGGTCTAATTGTTCGCACTCTCCATAAAGTAAAATAGCTTTTACGTACAACAACATCTATCTGACTTTTTATCGTAAGATGTTGATCTAAAACGATTCCTAGTATTTCAATCGTTGGGTGAATTATGTAAGATGTTGAATGTATATTAATGGAAAGTTCATGAGTGGTTTTTACTGGGTGATGCTACAAAAACTTTGTTTTATCAGAATTAAGCTTTAGTTTGAATTGTTGCATTCAGAGATTTATCCTTTCCATTACAGTGTCAGTTTTAGTAATCTGAGATAGAACCGAATTGTAAGACTATTGTAATATCATCAGCATAACTAAATAGTCTAATGTCAAAAATTATTTAGGCACACACCTAGTGATGAGAGATAGATATTAAATAACGGGGTGATAACAGGGATCCCTGGGGAACACCGCATGGATTTTTCCAACTAAAGGAAAGTTGAGTCTGAAATCTAACTTGATAGGATCTAGATTCCAAAAAATCCCTTAAACCATGAATAAACATTACAATCTAATCCTAAGGCATTCAAGCATATTAGAAGGTTGGTATGATCTACTAAATCAAAGGCTGCCATTATCTCTTCCTCTCTCTAAGAGATCACACGTGCCTATACCACACCTTCTTGAATTCAGACAGACACAGTCTCCACCACTTCTTTCGGAAGTTTGTATCAGGCATCTACCACTCTTTCTATAAAAATGTATTCCTTTAGATTACGCCTGAGCTTATCGCCTCTTAACTTCATCCTATGCCCTCTCATTCCAGAGCTTCCTTTCAAATGAAAGAGACGCGACTCATGCACATTTATACCACGTAGGTATTTAAACGTCTCTATCATATCTCCCCTCTCTTGTCTTTCCTCTAAAGTATACATACTGAGATCTTTAAGCCTGTCCACATACGCCTTATGATGAAGACCACACACCATTTTAGTAGCCTTCCTCTGAACCAACTCCATCATTTCTATATCTTTTTGAAGGTATAGTCTCCAGAATTGTACACAATATTCTAAATGAGGTCTCGCCAGTCTTATACAGGGGCATCAATACCTCTCCCTATGCACCCTAGCATCCTTCTAGCTTTCCCAGTCACCTTTCCAACCTGTTTGACCACCTTAAGATCATCATACAATCACACCCAAGTCTCTCCCTTCTGTCGAGTACATAAGCTCTTCGCCCCCTAAACTGTACCATTCCTTCGGGTTTGGGCAGCGCAAATGCATAACCTTGTATTTCTCAGCATTAAATTTTAGCTGCCAAATTTTAGACCATTATTCAAGCTTCGCTAGGTCTTTCTTCATGTTATTCACACCATGTGGGGTGTCTACTCTATTGTAGATTTTGGTATCACCCACAAAGAGGCAAAACTTACCCGACAGCCCTTTAACAAAATCTCTTACAAAAATGTTAAAAAGAACAGGCCCAAGAATAGAACCTTGAGGCACACCACTGGTAACATCCCTTTCCTCAGAGCGATCTCCAATGACCACTACCCTGTTGTCTTCCACTTATCCAGTTCATGACCCAGCTTGTCACTTAGGGGCCCATCCCATGAGCACTCAGTTTATTTCTTAGATGTCTGTGTGGAACACTGTCAAAGGCTTTGCTAAAATCTAAATACACCACATCTAGCAAACCAAATTCTCTGTTCAACATCAAAGAAATTAGTCAGATTTGTCTGACAAGGCCTACCTCTACTGAATCCATGTTGCCTCTAGTCCTGTAATCCACCGAATTCCAGAAACTTCAACATTCTCTGTTTTAAAAAAGTGTTTCCATTAATTTGCTTACCACAGAAGTCAGTAATTCCCCACCTTACTTCCACTTTTGTGCAAAGGGACCACATCCGCCCTTCTCCATTCCTCTGGTACCACTCCTGACTCTAGAGAAGCATTGAAGTGTCAGTCAGCAGAACCACCAGAACTTCACCAAGTTTCTACAGCACTCTCGGATATACATCATCCGGCCCCATTGCTTTGTATACCTTTAATTTAGCTAGCTCGTCACAAACACAACCCTCTGAAAATCGATCAGGATCTACCACTCCAGCAACCCTATTCGCAATCTATCTTCTGTGGTCTCGCTCTCGGATCTTCAGCCATGAACACAAAACAGAAATATATGTTAAGCAATTCAGCCTTTTCTTTATCAGCTTCTACATATTCTTCCCTTCACTTTTAAGTCTCACAATTCCACTTTTGCACTTTTTCCTATCACTGATATATCTAAAAAAATGTCTTTATCTCTCCATTTTACCATGTCAGCTATTTTTTCTTACATTTGTATCTTTGCTTTCCTGACTACTCGACCAGCCTCTCTTAACTTTTTCAGATATTTTTGCCTGTCTTCCTTTTTCTGCGATCTTTTGTAGTTATGAAAGTTAACCTCTTATTCCTTACCTTCTCAGCTGCTACTTTTGAGAACCAAAGCGACCTTTTCCTCTCACTTTTACTTATTTGCCTCACAAAAAGATCTGTCGCCCTTACAATAACTCCTTTCAGTTTTGACGACTGCATTTCTACTCATTCCAGATGCTCCCATCCAGACAACTGATGTAATCCCCCACCTGAACAAAGTTAGCTTTTTTAAAGTCTAGAACCTTTACTTTTGAATGAACCCTCTCTATATCCGTCTTAATATTAAACCGTATCATGCAGTGATCACTGGATGCCAGATAATTACCCACTGTAACATCAGAAACACTGTCCCTATTTGCAAGCACTAAGCCCAGTATGACCCTCATCCCGCATGGGTTTAATTACCAACTGCTGGATCAGTTCTCCTTGTAGAGAATCCAAGATCTCCCTACTTCTAGAAGACCCTGCAATAGGGATACCCCAATTAACATCCGGCATGTTAAAATCATCTATTAGTAAAACGTCCCCTTTTTTAGATAGATTCTGAATGTCTATTATTAAATCTCTGTCCACTTCTTCTGTCTGTAAAGGAGGCCTGTATATCACACCAATGTAAATATATTTATCACTAATTTTTTAGCCCGTTACATTAATGGGTGCTAGAATAGATGTGTAGACTTAGGCATTTCTTTCTTTCTTTTTGTATGTCTGTCTTTCTTTCTCTTTGTATGTCTGTCTTTCTCTCTCTCTCTGCCCCCTTTCTCTCTCCCTGCCCCCCTTTTTTTCTGTCTGTCTCTCCCCCCTGTCCAGCAGTAGCCCTTCTTCCTTACTTTTACCTCCCCTCTGTCCAGCAGCACTCCTTTCCTGCTCCACCTGTCCAGCAGTAGACCTTCTCCCTTCCTTTTACCTTCCCCCTGTCCAGCAGCACCCCTTCTCCCTTCTTTTTACCTACCCATATTCCCATTTCCCCTTTTACCTTTCCTATTTCTACCCCATCCAGCATCATTAGAGAACATGTTGCATTCTTGGAGTTCTGATATCTCCTCTGCCTCGGGCCCGGGCTGGGTATTGTGGGCTGGGATTGCCGAGGGCGCCCTGTGAATATGCATTGAAAGCAGTGCATGCACATAGATCTCATGCATATTCATTGGGGAAATCGTGAAAACCAGACTGGATTGCGGCCCTCAAGGAGGGACTTTGAGATACCTGTTCTAATCCAACCACTACATGTGGGGACCCGTGATCATTTTGCACTTTTTCAGGTCTACAAGATACCATGGCAAGTTGGCAGTCACCGCTCCTGTTCCCTGCCTGTCCTTCCACATCAAACCCAGGTATGTATGCACTTTGACACAGAGCTTTGCAATTAGACTAATCTCGCACATACAAGACTTCGCATGTTCTCACCTCATATGTTTTCTTTACCTGTAGTTAGACTGGCTACTTTGATGCCCATGCAACATCTCCCTAGGCCACCCACTCAACCCAGAGACGCTGTACATCAAAGTACATACTGTTTCCTTTCTTTTCTCGGCTTGCAGTCTTACATTGCAACCCTCACTCATTCTTATTTTCTTTAACTTGCAGTCCTATTGGCAGTGTACAGGCAGGAAGATGCTCATCATTAATCGTGGTGACCTCTGGACAGCATCCATCTGGATCTCCAGTTTACAGTTTTAAAGTTTACGTAGCTTATCTTACCCTTTTCATTAAATATTGTACAGTCCATAATTTTATATTGTTTGTAGCTGTTAATTTATTTTTTATACCATCATGTTACCGTTAAAAAGTTACCTCATTACCTTTGCATATGTTAAACTTGTCCCCCTATAATTTTTGTAATGTACTTGTTTTCTTGAATTTGAAATACAACTGAACAAAATCAGTACAATCAGTGGGTTTCACACTTGTTTGTTTCTCAAAATGTATGTGTGTGCTGAGATATGCTGGCATGAGGGATATAAGGAAGGAGAGGTATTATTCATCACTAGTCTTTAAGCCCATTACATTAATGGGTGCTAGAATATATGTCTGTCTGTCTTCAGCACACACCTCCCCCCCAAATGTCTCTCCATGGCCCTCTTCTGTCTTCCCCCCCCAGAACAAAGCTGTCTATCCCCAGCACCCCTCCCCCCAAAGCAGCCCCCTTTCCCTATCTCTCCATGGCCCCTTCTGTCTCCCCCCAGCACACCCCTCCCCCCAAAGCAGCCCCCTTTCCCTCTCCCGCTGACTCTCTCTCTCTGGCCCCCTTTCTCTGTCTGTCTTTCTGTCCCTCTCCCTGCCCCTGTGTCTTTCTTTCTTTCTGTCATTTTTCACCAGTTCCCTCTGCAGCAGAATTTCCATCCCACTTCCCTATGCAGCAGCAGCAACAGCATTTCCCTCCTATCCCCCCTCTTTCCTGTGCAGAAGCAGTAGCAGCATTTTCCCCCACCCCACCCTTTCCCTTCTCTTACCTTCTCTTCCGTGCTCCGTTCGGCCCCTCCCCCTTTTTTTACTGCCGTTGCCGATCCGGCCTGCTCCTGACCCTCCCACCTCGGAGCTCCAGCCGTGTAGGCAGCACTTTAAACACGCTGCTTCGCGGCCTTCTACTGCCGATTTCCTCTGCCGCGTCTGTCTCCGATGATGTCATCAGAGACGCGGCAGAGGAAATCGGTAGAGAAGGGCGCGAAGCAGCGTGTTTATAGTGCTGCCTACGCCGCTGGAGCCGGGAGGCGACGGAGAGGGCAGAGGGTGCTAGCGGCCAGCAGCCGCCGCTCCGCAGGTGGAGAGCAGGGAAGGGCCCGCATGCGCACTTGTCTTGCCTCGCATGAGGGCAGACCGTAAGCCGCGCATGCGCACTTCCTATGGGTCGCTACAGCTCACGGAAAACCGGCGCACGCATAGGAAGTGCGCATGCGCGGCTTACCATTTTATTATATTAGATGGTTTTAGCCATGAAATATAATAGCAAATTAAATAGATTGTTCCCCGCCCCCCCACCCTCAACAACACATACCACTGTATCAGCCACCCATCCACCCATATGTTTTCGGGACTGTATCTGGGGTGTTGTCCAGGTTCTCCCTTACACTCCTCACCCAATCAGGTTGATTATGGCAGAGGTTCTTGTTTCGCTTTTTTAGTTCTTCAACCTGGCATTAAAAAATTCAAACCCAAAAATGCAATCATCATCGTTGCAACCATAAGAGAGGAACCCAAAAAGACAGGGCACATGCAATCCCCAAAAAGATACAATCACTAGTGATAGGGAATGCCAAAAAGCAAAGCATACCACGTGAGAGCAATGGCTTCCTAAATTTAATTAATATAATATGAATCGTAAAGGAGCACCCTCAGAGTGAAGTTGAAAGCTCTTAAGAGTAACTCGAACGAGCATCTCTGGTGCTTACAAGAAGCACATTCAGCAACGCATCACGGGTCAGCCGCACACCATCATCTGGGCGCTCCCGTGTGCAAATTAGTGCTCAAATAAATCAATTAGTGAAAACAGTGTTCACATAAATATGTGAGGAATGCCAAAGAGAAACATCAAGCTCACATGGCATATGATGCCCCAAGTGTCAGGCCCGCAGACCCAAAAAAGTATTGGATAACCAGCAATGATCAAAAGACATTCCAGGTACTTAGCTGCATTCAGGTCTACTCATTCTTTGAGCACCAAGTCTGAAGTGTCCTTGTAGTTCTTAAATCAATAACTGAAGTCCAGTTTCCATGGTTCAACCCTGAGGGGTTTCAAAACAGAGGCCCCTTCCTCAGTAACCAAATATGGGTTAGGCAAAGCAGTAACAGGTCTGGAAATGAATGGGCCGGCCAGGCAAAAGAAGGAGGAGCTGAAGCAGCAGCGATCAATTTGAATCTACAAGCCACTTGACATGGAATGACCCACTTTTAAAAACCTTTATAGCTTCTGCCACACAGCACACATCCTTTACACATCAAGAAACCCACCCAACTGACTAACTTGACAGATTAGAATTCTCCTGGAACTAAACTCCCTACACAGCTCATGCTGGAAAATGCAGCCGACGTCCCCGACTAAATTACATTCATGAACCCCCTGGCTCAAAAAAAACCCACAAAGATTTTTTAAAAACCTTTGCTCCTACTTTGACAGGATCTTCCTCCTCTCCCTTCTTTTTTTCCAGCTCCCAACGTTGCCCATACGTGCCAGCTGAAAATTCTGGGCTCCACAAATCTTTGGGGAGCTTACCCACAGTGCTTACCTGGCTCTCGGGAAGTAAAATCCTCTCACTTCAGCTATGCAAGACCCGGCCAGCTTTAAACACCTCCTGTGCATGCGCGGCCTGATGATGTCACCACCATTCATGTGCAATGATGTCATTGGGTATGCACAGAAGCTGCAAAACACCCAGAGTCCAACTACTGCGGTGAGCATTACCATGGCTCACCGCAGCACTCCAGCTCAACTCCTCCATTCCCTGGCACCTCTCCTACTTCCTAGGTTCCCCGACTGCACATCCAGATGCCGTTTGTCCGATGTCAACTCCCATGGCCTACCGTGGCCACAGCCCCATTCCAGCCACCAGAATTGTGGCCCGAGCATCACAACTCAGCCTAGTCCCGCAGCCTCCAATGCAGCTCCATTTGGCTCCTGACGACCCTGCACAGGCTTAGGAACCATGGGCCTGCTAGCTTGCCAGATAGGGTTTTTTTATGATTTAAAAAAACTTTTATCCCTGTGGGGATTACATTAAATTAAACTGATTTCCTATCCAGGACAATTCTTGCTTTCCTATAAATCTGAAAGCAAAGAGTAAAATTCTAAACACATAATCTGTAAATTCTACATATTATGCTGGTGCTTATGCGCAGATCCTAAAGGTTTTGTCTTTGCTTACCTGAGTATTTGGATCTTTGCTTCGCTGTGCAGTTAAAACAGCTACTGCCATGAAATAGTCAGGCCACTCCAAATAGCCTTCTCGTTTTTGACATGCAGTTTCACTTCTAACCCTGTCAAAGAAAAAAAAAAGTTAAGAAAAAGAGATCCACTTGAAAGGCCAAAAGATCCAGTCTGGGTTCTGCATTAGAAAAGACTGAATATCCACCCATGCAATGGCACCAACTGGGGTCCCTTACACTGAGACAATTTACCATGTCTTTTCATAACTAGTCCCTGAACAAAACTATGAAAAAAACAAAAACAGTACACTAGAGGGGTGCACTTTCCAATATTTTTTTTTAAACACTGATACAGCACACAAAATGGGTACTTTTACAAAGGTTTTTCTATGTAAATGCTATTTTATGCAAATGGCTTCTATGAAATTGTGTGACCATATAGAAAGATTAGGTCCTTACCTTGATAATCTCTTTCTTGTAAATAGGTGTGTCATTTCGGATGGATGGGTATTCAATCTGAATCTGCAAGCTGTGCAGAAGGTATCAATCACAGTTTTCAACTCCTCCTCCTTATCCAGTATACTGTACTGCCCCCTTGAAGTTTGTACCAAAGCAGGAGATAGCCCCTACAAAGAAAAGCATAAGAACAGAGGGCACAGGGAAATCCCCGAAAACACAGATGCATTCTGATCTGCTCTGTAACAAGTATATAAAAACTATTAATAACAAACTACAGAGAACAACAATTTATGAAAGAAGAATGGAGAGTATCAACCAGCAAAAACATTTATGGAGCTCTACATACTCCAGCGCTTTTTGTGTGCTTACACATTTTCCTTTTTCTAAAGTCAAGTCAAGACTTCACGTCAGTCTTCACGAGGGAAGACACAACCAACATTCCGGAACCCGAGGAGATCGTAAATGGAGACCAAGATGATAAGGTGGTCCAATTAGAGGTAAGCCAAGAGGATGTCCTCAGGCAAATAGACAGGCTAAAGAGCGACAAATCGCCAGGTCCGGACGGCATTCACCCAAGGGTACTCAAGGAACTAAGGAACGAAATAGCAGAGCCACTTCGACAAATATGCAACCTATCCTTAAAAACTGGAAAGATCGCGGAGGACTGGAAAATAGCAAATATCACGCCCATCTTCAAGAAGAGTTTAAGGGGTGACCCAGGAAACTATAGGCCGGTGAGCTTGACCTCGGTCCCGGGAAAGATGATGGAAGCGCTGATTAAGGACAGCATCTGTGAACACATCGAAAATAATGGACAGCTAAAGTCGAGTCAGCATGGCTTCTGCAAGGGTAGGTCATGCCTCACAAACTTATTGTACTTCTTTGAGGGGGTAAACAGCCAGGTGGATAAAGGAGAATCTATAGACATCATTTACCTTGACTTCCAAAAAGCCTTCGACAAGGTACCACATGAAAGACTGCTTAAAAAGCTATGGAACCACGGGGTGCAAGGGGAGGTCCACCGATGGATCAAAAACTGGCTGGCGGACAGGAAACAGAGGGTTGGAGTAAAGGGCCATTATTCAGACTGGAAATGGGTCACGAGTGGAGTTCCGCAGGGGTCGGTTCTGAACCGCTCCTGTTCAATATCTACATTAACGACCTAGAGGCGGGAACAAAATGTGAGGTCATTAAATTTGCGGATGACACCAAACTATGCAGCAGGGTTAAAACCACCAAAGACTGCGAAGATTTCCAAAAGGATCTAACAATACTGGAAGAGTGGGCCAAAAAGTGGCAAATGAGCTTCAACATAGGGAAATGCAAGGTCATGCATGTGGGGAAAAAGAACCCGATGTTCACTTACAAAATGGGGGGATCACTACTAGTGGTAAGTAACCTTGAAAGAGACCTGGGAGTGATTGTAGACACAACACTGAAGGTGTCGGCACAGTGCGCCACAGCCTCAAGGAAAGCAAACAAAATGTTGGGTATCATTAAGAAGGGTATCACGACCACGACCACGTGCAATGGTGCGCCCGCATCTGGAATACTGTGTCCAGTACTGGTCACCGTACCTCAAGAAGGACATGGCAGTACTTGAGGGAGTCCAGAGAAGAGCAACTAAGCTGATAAAGAGTATGGAAAATCTCTCATATACTGACAGATTGAAACAATTAGGGTTGTTCTCCCTGGAGAAACGGAGACTTAGAGGAGACATGATAGAAACCTTCAAGATCCTGAAGGGCATAGAAAAAGTAGACAGGGACAGATTTTTCAAATTATGGGGAACCATAAGTACAAGGGGGCACTCGGAGAAATTGAAAGGGGAAAGATTTAGAACAAATGCTAGGAAGTTCTTTTTCACCCAGAGGGTGGTGGATACATGGAACGTGCTTCCAGAGGCTGTGGTAGACAGGAGCACGTTACAGGGCTTCAAAGAAGGTTTGGATAGGTTCCTAGAGGACAAAGGGATTGAGGGGTATAGATAGGTGTAGAGGTAGACTATAGAGCTAGTCAGGGACCACTGCTCAGGCAATGGGCCTGATGGGCCGCCGCGGGAGCGGACCGCTGGGCGAGATGGACCTCTGGTCTGCCTCAACGGAGGCATGTTCTTATGTGTAAAAACCTAATTTTGAGAACTGGAAATTCTTGTTTGAGACAGTAAGCAGGCTCACTGAAAGGCTGGCAGAGTGGGGTTCCAGAATGATACACCTATTTTCAAGAAAGAAGATTATCGAGGCAAGAACCTAATCTTTCTTTCAAGTACAATAGGTGTGCCATTCTGGATGGATGGGACATACCCAAATCTAGGATGGGACAGATGAGCCTGCCCATAATACTGCAACCCCAAAAGCCATATCCCTTCCTGCTGAAATGCCCACTCTTTAGAACTTAATGAAAGTATGAAGAATGGAGCAGGTAGTTGCCCTACAAATCTCAGGTAGAATCACCCGGGATCAGACAATGAAGAAGCAACACTTCTCATACAATGGCAGTGCCTCTTTTGCCTTGAAACCGACTCACAAAGCAGACTGGACTCGCAAAGCAGACTGGACTCACAAAGCAGACTGACTCCTCAGTTCCTGAACAATCTACATCTTTGGCTGCAGAGGATTTATGATACACCAGAGACCAGCTTTTCATTCAGTTAGGTGGCTTTTTCAGCCTGCGAACCCTTTAAATATTTTTATATTGAATGAAATCATGCTGTCGCTGTGAAAAGTAGCCCAAGTAGCAGCTCTGCAGATTTCATCCGGTGAAATAGCCTAAGAATCTACCCAGGAGGCGACTGTTTCCCAGTAGAAATATAGGAAGCAGAAATTGCCATGCAGTTCCATCTGGCAATAGAAGCTTTGAAAGCTGACCTACCCAGTCAAGATCAGAAAGCCTCGAGTCATTAGTCCTCTCCAGGTAGATAAGCAGGGCCCTGCGCACATCCAGCTTGCACAAAGGTTTATCCTGTTTGACCAACCCATAGGCTGAAAGGAAGGCAGACAAAGATCATGATTAACATGGAAGGCGGAAACCACCTTCGGAAGAAAGGAAGGAACCGTACGCAGAGAAACACCCAACTCAGTGAAATGGAGAAATGGCTCCCTGCATGAGAGGGCCTGCAAGTCTGAGATTCTTCTTGCTGAGACTATGGCAACCAAAAACACTATCTTGGCTGTAAGGTCTAGCAGGGTGGTCTCTGAAATAGGCTCGTAAAGAGCATAGGCCAGGCTCTTCAAGACCACATTAAGATCCCAAGAGGGGAACTGTCTGCGCAATGGAGGCCTCAGCCTGAGGGCCTTCCCCCCGCAAAAACTCTCCTGCAGTGATCCACCCCTCCCCCTGATACGATCGGGCCAGGAGAGAGCCCAAGCCCTCCTGGCCCCGCCGACAATGATCGGGCAAGAGGGAGCCCAAGCCCTCTTGCCCCGGCGACAGCCCGATGTTCCCCGACACGATTGTGGCAAAAGGGAGCCCAAGCCCTCTTGCCCCAGCGGCACCCCTGACTCGATCGAGCCAGGAGGGAGCCCAAGCCCTCCTGGCCATGCGACCCCACCCATTACAAGATCAGGCAGGAGGGAGCCCAACCCCTCATGCACAGGCGAACCCCCTACCCCCACTAAAATATGGGCAGGAGGGATCCCAGGCCCTCTTGCCCTCAACGCACCCCCCCTTACACACTCATCCCCCGAACCCCCGATCGGCCCCCACGCCGACCCGCGAGACCCCCCCTGCCAACCCATGATCTCCCCCACCCCCAATCCCACCCCCAGTACCTTGAAATCATTGGCCGGACGGATGGGTGCCAAGCCCGCCCGTCCGGCAGGCCAGCCATCCCAGGAATGGGGCAGGATTGGCCCAGGCAGCTCAAACCCCACCCATAGGTGGGTCTGAGGCGCCTGTGCCATCTGGAATAGGCCCAGGTGCCTTAGGCTCCTCCTGTGGGCGGGGCCTTAGGTACATAGATTCACAAAGCAAACCGATTGTGTAGCGACCGGTTTGCAACCCGATTTCCCTCCTGCACTATTCACTTTCCTCTCCTGTGATCCGCTTCGAATCCGTGCATGCAAATGAGGTGAAACACATGCACAGTAGGCAGGGACGCGATTCAAAACACAAAATTTTATATCCGACCGGGCTGCAGATCAACTGAAGAAGCGACTGTTGGGGACCAATCGAAAACGTCTTTCCGACCCTGCTCTCTGCCCTGCTCTGCAATCTCTCCTGCTCTGCCCAGATCTCTTGTCTCCTGCTTGCTCACCCTGAATGCCGCCCTGCTCTGCCCCGCCCTGCCCTGCGAGCCTGTGGTTTTAACCCGCGGGCTTTAAGCGGGTTAAAACCACGGGCTCAATTTAAAAAAAATTAAAAATAATCTATGCTGCTGCTGACATGGGGAGTGTTTTCAGTACTGGCCTGAAGTTGCTGGGCGCCGCTTTTGGTTTCCTGTCTGCTAGTTTTGGCTATGCCACAGATGGCTTTACCAACTTGAGTGTCTTGTGTGACTCGGTGATGGGATCAGACCCCACCGATAAAGCTAAGGGGCACTTGGCCTGTGTGTGTTGGCCCAGGGAGGAAGTAAAGGCATCCTGCAAAAGAATATTAAGCCGCTGGCCGAGCCCGGCTTTCTCCGCCAGTTTCACATAAAAGATTCCCTTCCCTCTGCCCTAGAAAAATAAAAAAACAAACACAAAACTCTGCCGGCCCAGAGGTCCATCTACAGATGGTCTGCGCATATGCTGGGATCACTATCAAGCAATCCGGGCAGGCAAATGGGGGCATTCCTCCAATCGCCCCCATCTGCATATTGGCGTTTAGAGAATTCATCGGACCTGCCCGGATCGGGCCCAATCGGGAAGGTTCATGAATCTAGCCCTTTGTCTCCGTACTGTTTATATACTTACTACCACCAAGAAATCTTGTAAGGCCATATGCTCAAACTGATATTTATGACATGCTATTTTTAAGAAAGATTGTCCATAACATACCGTTTTGTAAAAATGCATTACTCAGATCTGAAGGAAGAAGATTTTCATGTACTTTCTGGGACCATACAGACACAAGGACACGCCTACAAACCCAGTTTAGTCAAACCCAGTTGTAGTGTATCACATAACACTTAACATAAAAATAGCCATACTGAGTCCATCTAACCTAGTATCCTGGTCTCATGTACCCGATAGAAATCCAAATAGTAGCAAAATTCCATGCTACGAATCCCAGGGCAATCAGAAGCTTCCCCCATATCTTTCTCAATAGCAAGACTATAGACTTTTTCTCCAAGAACTTGTCCAAAGCTCTCTTTTATTTTTAACCCAGATATGCTAACTGCTGTTACTACATCCTTCCCATGTTCCAGAATCCAAAACTTAACTATTCTTTGAATGAAAAAATATTTCTTCCTATTTGTTTTAAAAGTATTTCCATGCAACTTCATTTAGTGTCCCCCTCTGTAATATACCAACAGGGACCCAGCCCAGCTGCAGAGAGTTGGGGGTGCTGGAGCAGTCACAGGGCTGGGGTCCCTCTAGCTTCCACCTCCTCTGGCGTCAACTTATTATTATGGGGTGGGGCACCAGCAGAGCCGATGGCCTCACCTGCTCCATTTACCCTCCCAACTCCTAAATGAGATGCTCCGGCCAGAAAAGGGGTGCTCTTCCCTAGTTCTCATCCCGCCAGGTATGCCGTGTCCCCTAGTCTTTGTATTTTTTGAAAGAGTAAAAATATCAATTCACTTTTTGATATATTTTATAGTTGTGAAATAAGATAGGAAAATATGAAGTTAGTAAAAACTGATCATATTCTCACCTGGATAGGTAACATTACACACCTAAATAAAAGGTCAATACGATCTGGAAAGATACAGTATATACTGTACTACATCATATAAACATTACTGTTGAATAAAAAGAAATGCATCAACTTGAAGAAAGCTAACCTCTCCAGGCCCAATACAACTAACTGAATCTCTGTATTGTTTCATATTAGCAATTTGTTCAGTATACAACTCTGGCCGTCTTTCACAAAATCAGAAAAATGTTCCTCCAAGCTATACAAACATCTAAGCCAAAGGATACCCAACTGTGAAAACTTCCAGAGGGGTAATCGTGCTAGTCTGCAGAAGCCAAGGACGAGGCTGTTCTTTAGCATACTGAGGTTTAAGTGGAGCCTGCCTGCCAGACAGAAGGTGGTCCGCAGCAATATAAAAAGACTGAATCTAATTTATACAGCATCAGGCGATACGAAGAAGATCGGAGATGACCAGCACTGAACTGTACGCAGCCATGCCCGTTCCAGCCCCTAAGCAGAGGCCGATTAATGCAAGCGGAACCACGGCAGCTGACTTCCGATGACGGGGAACAGTGCAAACCCTACCTCCCGCCATCGCCAGCAGGACTGGTGCCAGAAATCTGCTTTTCACTCATTTTCAAAGAACACCGTGTACTCCTACAGTCACAACTCAAACTTGCTCTATGTCTTTGCCACGCTTTGCAGCCCAAGCTCCTCCCACCTGGACTGTACCTCCTCCCCGGTGGTGTCTAGCTCCAGTCCGACGCCTGTACGCTCCTAGCAGGGGGCGGGGATTAGCAGTTTTTCGCGTATTAGGATGTGATTTCACAAGTTTTTCCGGCGCAACGTTTCTAATTGGATAACAGAAGTTAGCTCATTACTGAAGACTAACGAGTGAGGCTTTTCTCGCGCGGGCACCAGGCGTGTCTAAAACCACTTCAGTGACGTCCTTCGGGTGGTCAATCTATTCGGAAAAATTGTGGAGATTCTCATTAGAATTTTTTGCTCCGCCCCCATCGCTCTGGGCTGTTCTCTAGTTCCTCAGTTTGTTTCTCTACTTCAGGGGTGCCCACACTTTTTGGGCTTGCGAGCTACTTTTAAAATGACCAAGTCAAAATGATCTACCAACAATAAAAATACTAAACATCTAACCCCTCTTTTACTACGGTGCGCTAGCCGATTTAGTGCACGCTAAGTGCTAATGCGCCCATTATATTCTATGGACACATTAGCATTTAGCACACCTAAATTGGCTAGCGTGCCTTAGTAAAAGACCCCCCATATTTATTATATATACTGTGTGCACCTCTACCATCCTCCAGACCTAGTTCCATTCCCCAACCAACATCTCTCTCTGTCCATCCAGAAGTCCAACTTTTCTTCCTCTCTCCACCCCTATTGGCAACATGTCTCCCTCCTCTGTTATGATTGTGCATCTCTCTGTTCTTCCTCAGGGTCTTTCCCCCTCTGTCTGCACCTTCCATAGTCCAACATCTGTCCCCCTCTCTTCTGCCTCCCCTTCGTTTCAGGTTTCTCCTCTATCTTCCTTCTGCTAACATTTTGAGTCCTCCCACCTTTGGTTCAGGTCTTTGTCTCTCTCGCTCTGTCATCCCCCTCCCCAGGGCCTGGCATCTCTCTTTCCTCGGTTCAGGGTGTTTCCCTTCTCTAACTCCTCTAGTAGTCCAGGATCTGCCCTGTCTTCTTCCTCCCTTTTGGTTCAAGGCTTTTGGTTCAAGGCTGCTTTCCCCCTCCCTCCTTAAGGTCCTTTTGTTTCCCCCCCCCCCCCCCCCGATCCAGCGTCTCTAAGGCAACCCCCATCCCACCGGAGCCATCGTGATGGGCATAGCCTTATCTCTACTGTTTCCCGCACACAGTGACTGTCAGGACCTCAGACCTCTTGAATGCAACTCTCCTCGTCTCTGTTCTTCCCTCTGGGCCTAATTACCACAGTTGAAAGTTAATTACGGCAGCCTGCAGAGCAAACATAGCAGGCTGCCGTCGGCCTCTGTAGAAAGTTCTCTCTGCCGTGGTTCCGCACCTCCTCTAACGTCAGGGGCGGAACCTCGGCAGAGGGAACGTGCTACAGAGGCCAATGGCAGCCTGCTACGTTTACTCTGCAGGCTGCCCTAATTAACTTTCAACTGTGGTAGGTCCAGAAGGAAGAACGGCGTCATCTGAGCAAGACAGCCGGGTGCTCACCTAAATTAGCTGGGCAGAGCACCCGGCTAAAAGATGCTAAAGATGCTAGGTAGAACACTGGCTTAGCGATCTATCGGCATTGCCTTTGTGATCGACCGGTAGATCGCGATTGATGTTTTGGGCACCCCTACTCTACATGTTTGATGGTAGGAGCCTGTCTCCTGTGTTTGTTTATTTTTCCTTTATTTGGAGTGTGTGGGGGGAGGGGAGGGGGGGTTCTATCCAATCTTGAGGCTTTTCTGTGCAGCAGAGGCTCCCAGTTCTGGGAAATCTCTGGCTGCAGGAGAGCTCAAGGTCAGAAGTCTGTAGCCAAGGGGCAGCCTGTGTGTCAAGGCACCTACTTGACCGACCTGCACAAACCCCCTTCTTTTACAAAGATGTGCTAAGTGTTTTAGCGCATGCTAAACGCTAACGCATCTATAGACTTATAATGGCTGCCTCATGAATGATCAAGCTGGAGTAGGGAGCTGGGAGTTCCCAGAGCAGAGTAAAGTCAGTACTGCCCTGGATGGATAGAGAGAGAGAGCACCAGTACTTGATCTGCAGGAAGTAGAGCCATAAGTGAACTGTAGACCTGAAAGTGTTAATAAGAGTAATAGCTGTGGACACTCCAGTTCCAGCAAGATTTAGGCCTGGCGGGAGAGTGGTAACAAAGTTGGCTAGAGGGTGTGTGGCACTTTTCAGTGCCATGACCGGGGAGAATTGGAGGAATAGCCGGTACATGCACATTTAGCTACACATTCTTGCTGGTGGCTGAGAAGCTCACCAGGAGTGTGCCTCTTCATCTGAGGCCCTGGCAAGATATAACTGCAGCAAAGTAGCAGGCTCAAGAGTATATGCCTTTTCATAATAGGCTTTGGCAACATAGCCAAGGGGTCAGGATGTTCCGAATGACTGTAGTTGAGGGACAGTACTAGATTGACAAGACAGGGGAAGCTCCAGAGGAATTGAAAAAATGTTAGAAGGAAGAAAGAACTTGTGTTGGGGTTCCTGAGTGCCCATAGTGGAGAGATGTAAGAGGAAAGCTATCTGGCAATTTGGACAGAAGTTCTCAGGAGAGAGAGGTTGTGTAACAGATTAAGGGGTTTTCCCTCCCCCATGCAAATATATTCCAGGGCAGCAGGAGATGCTAATTAAATTTGGAACTACAGGTCCCAGTATGCACTGGGCTATGGAGCTCAGTGTTAAGTCACAGGGGTGGGACTCACAGGAGAGAGGTATTTCTACCCAAGCTGGAAAGAGAAAGAGGAACTCTCAAGTTTCCCCAGACATGGGCAGAGATAGGCCTTGGGAAATAGACTGATGCCTATAGCAGCTGGCTGAGGTAAGCCACTGCTATATTCTTCGATTGGTGTGAGGCAAGGAATAAAGCAAAGTGGTTTTGTTTCTGTGAAAAATGTTTTTATGCTAATTGTTCCTAGCAAGCAAGGCTAGCCTGCCAAACCAGGCTAGTCTACCACATATGGTGTTTCTGCCTGTTTTTTTTAGCTTCTGCTTCAGAAAAGCTGACCAGGGGTCTTTAGAGGCTTAGGATCTCAATACAGAAAGCTTTTTTTGGAACAGCCTAAGGAGATCAGCTCCAGCTGAAATGAGAGAGGGAATTTATAACAGGTATTTAGAGCCGTAAAGGCAGGCATTTGGTTTCTTTTTGTTTCCTTTTCCTGAATAGAGCTTGTATATATACAGCTTCAGCGTCCTGACAGGCCTAATTAAGCCACTGTTGGCACCTGCTAAGCCAGCAGTGCATCTGTGCATTGCAGCAGTGAGAGAGTGAGAGCTGCCTTAATTACCCCACTGAATTCAGCTGGGAATAGCTTCTTGAGTTGGGCAAAGAAAAGAAGCTGTTGTAGGAATAGGAACTGTTAGAAATCCTGGAGTGGATTTACTAGATGAAGGTACAGTACAGCTTACTGCCAAAAAGGAAACAAGTGTTTACTGTGGAAATTGTGACTACTGCTTAAGTGTGGAATAGAAGTAGAGGAATTTCTGCAGGGAAGTGATGGTTTTAAAAGTCAGTACTCCAGGTTATACTGGTGAGAGACCAGAATCTGAGAATCCAAAATGGGAATTTGGGAGCAAGAGTGGCAAGAAACCTGGCTGATCTTGCAATAGAATCCTGGCAGGGTTAGAGGAGAACAAAGGCTTAAGTGCCTTGCAGCCAGTAGACAACCAGGAGGCAGTCAAGAGACCAGCCAGCAAAGAGAAGCAGGTTTTAAACATGGGAGAGTGGGAGAATGGCAGCCCAAAAGTTCCAAGAAGGGAAAGGAGACCAGTGAGGGGCACCAGGGACAGCCCAAAGAAGAAGCCAGGTCAACCATGTGATTTGGAGCCCACTGAAGGTTGGAATGGGGTATCTGCCATGGTGTTTTAGCCGGAAAGGAAGACTGAGCTCCAGGAGGACAACCTGGAAGAGGTTCAAAGCCCACCTCCAGATCTAATATATTTATTTATTGTTTTATTTTAGGTATTTATCTACTGAGCTAGAACAGGCTAAGCGCCAAATGAAAGACCTGTTAGAAGACAAACTATTTGAAGTTGAATATGTAGCTAAATTAAGTGAGGAAAAGAAAAATCTCCAGAGGCAACTGGTGGAAGTCCAAAACCAGTTGTTTAGGCAAAAGTAAAGTAAAGAAGAGGCTCAAGACGCCAACAAAGCTGTTCAGACTCAGCTGATTGAGATGGAAGCATCTAAGAATAAAATTGTGAAAGAACTGAATGAAGAAATTGGCAACCTCGGAGCAAGGAATGACGTATTGTCCAAAAAGTTTAATAATAATTTTATTCTTGTATATCGCCAAAGCCATAATAGTTTGAGGCGGTTTACAACAAGAAGTGCAGGACAATCGGAGAAATAGTTGCAATATAAAGTCATTAAATACATGCATGCAGAATAGAAGAAGTAAGAACATTAAAGTTCATAGGTTACAAATTAATTAAACAATTTCATTTTTACTGATTTTCTAAATCTAAAGTAGGATGAGGAATGCATAATAATGTTACCCAGCCAATCATTCCATTTACCTGCCTGGAAAGTGAGGGTTCTGTCCAGGAATCTTTTATAACGGCAGGTCTTTATTGTTTGATAGGTGAGCATATGAATTCTACATGTGGGTCTAATAGAACAATCCAAATTAAATTGAGAAACCAAGTACAAAGGGGCCAAACCAAGTACATAGGGGCCAGACCAAATATAGATTTAAAACAAAGACAGAAAAATTTGAACAAAACTCTTGCTTCCAGGGACAACCAGTGTAGTTTTTGATAGTAGAGACATATATGTTCCCATTTTTTAAACCAAAAATCAGTCAGACTGCCAAATTTTGAATAACTCAGAGTCTTTGAAGGGGTTTTGGTTTTTTTTTAAGGTTCCCAAATAAATGATGTTGCAATAGTCTAGCATGCTTAAAATGGAAGATTGAACCGATAAACGGAACGATGGCTGCATCAAAATATTTTCTGATGGTTCTGAGTTTCCATAATGTGGAGAAGCATTTTCTAACCAATAAATCCTTGTGTACATCTAAAGTAAGGTGTCGGTCCAAAGTCACTCCCAGAATTTTTATGGAATAGTCAATAGGGAAGTCCTGACCATTCAAAAAAATTGATGAGTCTTTAATTTTATCATTTGGGCTCGCCAAAAAAAATTTGGTTTTATCTCGGTTTAAGTTTCAATTTGAATTCGGTCATCCATAGTTCAATTTGCTTTAAAATAAATGACAGATGATTCTTTGTCTCAGAAGTCGGGGATGTAAGGGAATAACTATAGTGATATTGTCTGCATAGAGAACAAGTCAGCCTTGTAATAGTCCAGAGTGTGTACTATCGGGCCAAAGCAGAGATTGCAGAGGTCAAAATGGAGCAGCTACAGCAGGAGTTGACAACAACAATGCCAGGCTGGCGGTATACCAGACTAAAGAAGCAGTACAGAACTGTGAAGCAATGAAAGCCAAGTCAAGGGGGTTGGAAGAGCTGAATGGCAAGCTCCAAAGAAAGTTACAAGAGATATACTTCCTGGAGGAGGAGGGGGCAAAGATGGCTGGGAGAACCCAGCAAGAGTGCACTCGGTTAAGAAGAGAATGATGTGTTGTCCCAGAAGCTAGAGGAGACCCAGGCTCAGCTTGCTACTAAGACTGCCACAGGGCAGGAGTGCCAGAAGCAAGTAGAAAAACTAGATTTGGAGCTGCAAGCCATTCAGGAGCAGCTAAGAAAGAGATGGACTCATTGAATGGAAGAAGAATCAGCCCAAGGTCCAGGGAAGTGGCTTCCTGACACCTTTATTAGGCCAAGACAGATTACCTGGGAAGAGAGTACCCAGGGTGACCTTGAAGAGAAGGGCCTGGCAACCTCTCTAGAATTCTGGAAGGAGTTAAGACAGGCTTGCATGCTTGGAGATGGGGTATGGGTGAATGTCACAGTGGAGTTCTCAAGAAGTGGAAACCCACGGGGGTTTGCAGTTCAATTCTACCCTACACCAAGAGGCCAGTACATGACAACAGATGAGAGAGAATCTTAGTCCGCAGGACATAACAAGGTTCACTGGATGGAGGGAGATGGCGTCCAAGCTCTGGTAATGGGAGGAATGGACTCTGATTTGGTTATAAGAGACAACCATACTCTTAAACCAAAACTCAAGTCTACAGATCCAAGAGCTAAAGTGGCAAAAGGTCAAATGTGTCAAAAGCCAAAGAGCGCATTGATCTGGGACTCTCCAACAGGGGAGGGAACCCAGAGACTGACAGCCATTAGCCCCTTGACTATTATGGACTATAAGAAGAAGAAGAGATCGGCTCAACCAGAGAAACGATGGTACTGCTTGCTGTGCCCTGTTCCCAGTCTTCTCTATTACAACACCACAAATTTGGAACGCATTGCCGTCTCGCATCAAGGAAGAAAAAACTCTTAATAGGTTAAAGGAATGCTAAAATGTTGGCTATACAGAGGCTTTCAAGACCTGAATTTTACAAGGCTCTCCTAAGCACAAGGAAATAAACAATGAAACCTTTTACCTCTCCTTTCATTTTGACCTTTTTTGTTTTTCTTTTCTATATGCATTGTAGTTCTCCCCACTTTCCTCGTGTGTAAGTTTGTTAATGTCTTTGTTTTTTGGAATATTTAAATATGTTGGATTTCCCCTTTTTACCTGTACATCGCTTTTGAATTGCAATTGAATCACAATTTTAATAAAATTTGAAACTTAAACTTGATGTATGCATGAGACATGGAGAGTACAGTCGGGGTTGGTCTTGGCGATTCAGAATAGTGGATAATGTCCTAAGTGTCCTGGGAATGTCTTACCCTCCACCCTTGGGGAAAGGGGCCCCTGGTAAAAGCAGGCACTCACGCTATTAAAGATGAGCTGAGGGGCGTATGCAACAGATTAAGGGCTTTTCTCTCTCCCATGCAAATGTTATACCTCCAGGTAGCAGGAGGTATGTGGAACTACATGTCCCAGCATGCACTGGGCTATGGAGCTCAGGGTTGAGTCATAGGGGTGGGACTCGCAGGAAAGACTTATTTCTACCGAAGCTGGGTTTATTTTGGAGAGGTCCTTGAGGGAGAAAGAGGAACGCTCAAGTTTTCCCTAGACATGGGCAGAAGCAGGCCTTGAGAAAACAAACTGATGCCTATGGCAGCTGGCTCAGGTAAGCCACGGCTATATTTTTTGGTTGGTGTGAGGCAAACAATAAAGCAAAGTGTTTGTGTACTAATTGCTCCTAGCAAGCCAGGCTGGCACAGTGATGTGTGTATGCAGACAGGGAGGACCTTGGCAAGATGTTAAGGGAGTAAGCGTTGCAACATACTGCAGTACTGATTTGACAGGTGCTACTGCATGCACAGGGGCTTGTGCACAAGAGAGTTAGCACTTTTTAAAAATAATAATTATGTATGTGTAAGTAGGAGTGTTTGGAGAGTGGTTCTTTTTGTGTAATTTGAATAGAGAACATGAGGGCTCATGCTGGCTGTGTGGTAGTGGGCATGATGGCACTGATGCAGGAATAAATATACTGGCAAAAGTTTCATTGTAACAGTTGGGAATTTTGTGGTAAAAGGGACAGAATGCTGCTGGAGTGATGTGCTAGCAAGCAAGAGAGTTTAGCATTAGAGAAGTCTCTTGTCCTTTCACCTTCAATACACTTAGCAACATCTAATTTCTTTCCTCAAATGGAAAGCAAGTGGAGAGCCTGATACTAGCAGTGAAGCATTAATTCAATTTTTGCACTGCCCAAAAGGAAATTAATTTAAAAATCTGAAAGGAAGAAACAACCCTGAGGGCTGGTGGGGAGATCTTTTAGGTAGGGAAAAGCCAATTATTCATTAATTTGGGGGAAATGGCTAGTTTTCACAAATAGGGTCATGAACACAATTAGAGTACATACATTGCTAGGGAGATAAGTCTGCTTCAATTGCTCCCTATTTTATAAAAGTCAAAAAGAGAACTACTGTATCTGATTTATTGAAGTGACAGATTCTGAAGTCCTGGTCCTATTCTCAGTCCAGAGTGTGAACTAGCTATCATCATGAGAGCACTGGGAGTGGGAAGAGGAGAGAAATAAGTATTGAAGATAAAACAGTGTGCATATATTAATAAGAAAAACATTTTACAAAAAGTTTTGAGTACTCAAGCCTTAAAAAGTAATATCCATACTTTCCTGTTTCATCCAGGATGTCAGATTTCTTTAATTTTAGTAATCCTCTCAGAAGAGAGCAGAAATATAAATAGAAGAAAATTACTACAAAGAATCATTCAAAATCAAGAAGTAGGTTTGGAGCGAAAGAAAATTCGACTTATCTGTCATTTTGGGTGAAAGTTGCAGAGACATTTGAAGAAATGATTTTTCCAAAAATAAAAAGGTGTTTGCTTTGAATCCTGCAATATAATAATTATTTTTATTTTTGTATACCACCACACCACATAGTTTTGGGCGGTTCACATGTAGAAGAACTGTACAATCAGTGAACAAAATACAATTGATTTAAAAATACATTAAGATCAAATTAAAATAAACATTTTTAAATATCAGTATACAGTTTGCCAATCAAAATTGAGAGCCATGGTAGAAAAACGACTCGAGAAGATGGTGGACAAACTTGAAACGGTAGATCAGGCATGGTCCCTACTGAAAAATACTATCACAGAAGCACAAGATCTCTACATTCCGAGGATTTCCAAAGATCGGAGAACAAAGAGCAAAAGAGAACCGGCATGGCTTACCATACAGGTGAAGGAAGCCATAAAAGAAAAGAAGGACTCTTTCAAAAAATGGAAATGCATAAAGACAACCGAAGCCTGGAACAAACATAAAGATGATCAGAAGAAATGTCACAAGGCGGTGAGGGATGCCAAACAGGAGTATGAGGAAAAAATAGCCCAGGAGGCCAAAAACTTCAAGCCCTTCTTTAGATACGTGAAAGGGAAAAAACCTGCAAAAGAAGCAGTGGGACCCCTGGACGACCAGGGAAGAAAAGGGTACATCAAGGAAGATAAACAAATCGCAGACAAACTAAATTCCTTCTTTGCGTCCGTCTTTACGAAGGAGGACACCTCAACAATACCTGAAGCGGAGAAAGTGTTTGCAGGAGAAATAGAAGACAGCCTCACCACAGTTGAAGTGGACTTAGACCAGATATACTATCAGATCGACAAACTTAAAAGTGACAAATCCCCTGGACCGGATGGAATTCACCCGAGAGTCTTAAAGGAATTGAAGGTTGAAATCGGAGAGTTATTGCAAAAACTTGCAAACCTGACAATCAGAACTGGACAGATACCGGACGACTGGAGGATAGCGAACGTCACGCCAATTTTTAAAAAAGGATCGAGAGGGGAACCGGGCAACTATAGGCCTGTGAGTCTTACGTCTGTCCCCGGCAAGATGGTTGAAGCACTGATCAAGGATAGCATAGTCTGGCACTTGGACGCACACGACTTGATGAAACCCAGTCAACATGGATTCAGGAAAGGGAAATCATGTTTGACGAATTTACTCCAATTTTTTGAGACCGTGAACGAGCAAATTGATAGTGGGAAGCCGGTGGACATAATATACTTGGACTTCCAGAAAGCGTTCGACAAAGTTCCACATGAAAGACTTCTCAGGAAACTACAAAGCCATGGCATAGAGGGGGATATACAAAGGTGGATAGGCAAATGGCTGGAAAACCGAAAGCAGAGAGTGGGCATAAATGGGAAGTTCTCCGACTGGGAGAAAGTGACTAGTGGTGTACCCCAGGGCTCGGTACTTGGGCCGATCCTTTTTAATATTTATATCAATGACCTGGAGGAAGGAACAACCAGTGAGATCATCAAGTTTGCAGATGATACAAAACTATGCCGGGCAATCAGATCGCAGGAGGATAGAGAGGAACTCCAGAGCGACTTGTGTCGGTTAGAAACATGGGCGGAGAAATGGCAGATGAAGTTCAATGTGGAGAAATGCAAGGTAATGCATTTAGGCAATAAGAATAAGGAATACGAGTATACAATGTCAGGTGCAACTCTGGGGAAGAGTGAACAAGAAAAGGACCTGGGTGTACTGATAGATAGGACCCTGAAGCCGTCGGCACAATGCGCGGCAGCGGCAAAGAAGGCAAATAGAATGTTGGGCATGATAAAGAAAGGAATCTCGAGTAGATCGGAGAAAGTTATAATGCCGCTTTATAGGGCAATGGTCAGACCACACTTGGAATACTGCGTCCAACATTGGTCTCCCTACCTAAAGAAGGATATAAAACTGCTGGAGAGGGTGCAGAGACGAGCAACAAAACTGGTGAAGGGTATGGAGAAACTGGAATACGAGGATAGACTTAACACTAGGATTGTTCTCCCTAGAGAAAAGGAGACTGCGTGGGGATATGATCGAGACCTTCAAAATACTGAAAGGAATCGACAAAATAGAGCAGAGAAGATTATTTACATTGTCCAATTTGACACGGACTAGAGGACATGAAATGAAGCTAAGGGGGGACAGGTTCAGGACTAATGTCAGGAAGTTCTGCTTCACTCAGAGAGTGGTTGACACCTGGAATGCCCTCCCAGAGGAGATTATTGCGGAATCGACCGTCCTAGGCTTCAAGAGCAAACTAGATGCATATCTCCTTAAGAGAGGCATATAAAGATATGATGGACTATAAATTACGCCAGGGTACACCTGGCAGGGCCTCCGCGTGCGCGGATCGCCGGACTTGATGGACCAAAGGTCTGATCCGGAGATGGCAGTTCTTATGTTCTTATGTTCTTATGTTCAATTTACAAGTTTACCAAACAGATCTGTTTTCAAAGCTTCCTAAAAGACATAAGAATAAGCCTGAAAAAATAATGGTACATAACCATTAATTCATTTTGCCTGCCTGAAATGCAAATAGTTTGTCAAGAAATTTCTTATCGGCAAGATTTTATGATTGGATAAACGAACAGATAGTGTCCTCGAGTGATCCTGTTTGGTTTATATCATTCAAAACATGAAGACAGGTAAATAGGAGCCAGACCAAATAAGGTCTTAAAACAAATACAACTGAACTTGAACAATATTCTTGCCTCAAAAGGCAACCAATGCAACTGTTGGTAAAATGGAGTAACATGGTCATGCTTTTTTTCAAGCTGAAAATCAAACAAACTGCTGTGTTCTGAATAAGTTTCAATCTCTTTAGAAGTTTTTTGTGAGATCCCAGATACATTATATTGCAATAGTCCAGAACAGACAGGATGGAAGATTGTACTAGTAATCTAAAAGATACACTATCACAAAATTGTACACATATTTTGTAGTTTATGTAAGAAAGCTTAGATAAGCACAGCTGTGATTTTTAAAAGAATATTTTAAATGTTTTTAACTAGTTTTTTAACACTGGTATTCTAGTACACATTGTAGCTCTACCATATTTATTGTTTTAACTTTTGTGTGCAATAGGCTTAGCAGGGGTATAGTCACAGCTGAGCCTGGGCCCAGCCAGCAGTGGTTCACCCTTGACAATACTGGCATTGGGGAGGAAGTTAGGCTCTCACCGCTGTCTTCAAAGAGTTGCTGGCAGCATGTAAGGATCATTACCAGTGCTGCTGGCTGATCCAAAAGCCTTTCCTGCACTGTGTTCCTACCAGGCTATAAATTGGAAGGTGCATTAGAGATATGGGGGGGGGGGGATGAATGCAGTGGGAGGAAGGCTTCTGGGTCACAATATAATAGTTCGTACTTGCTGCCAGTGACCCTTTGAAAGATGCTGCATAGAGGAAGGAGAGAGAGAAAATTGTTGGGCATAGAGCTGAAGATAGCGAAGGAGAGAGATGCTTTATGGATTGGGGGAGAGAGGGAAAATTGTTGGGATGGGGAGAGATGCTGCACAGTATAGATGAAGAATGAGAGAGGAAGAAATGTTGGATCACGAAGGAGGAGAAAGATGCACAGGGAAGATGGGGATGAGCCCAATAGGTATGTTGGACATAGTGGTGGAGGGGAGGGATGATAAGAGATGATAGACCTGGGATACTAGGGAGAGAAATAGAGATGGTGGACAATTGTAGAGAGAAAAGAGGGAGTGATGTTGAATATGAGAGTGGAGGAGAGGGAAAGAGAAATGCACAAGAAGGAGATGTTGGATACAAAGGCAGAAGGGAGTGAGAGAGAGAGATGCTAGACTAGTGGAGAAGGAGATGGAGGGGAAAGAGAAGGGACAGAAAGAGGCTTTGGGGTGGGTGATGTCAGATATGAGGTTGGGGGTCAGACACTGGACTAAAATAGTGGAATCATGTGGGAAAAGCCAAGGAGGGTGGGGTGACAAGAAAATTAATATTATTGAGAGGAGGATAGTGTTACAGGGAATGGAAATATGGCAATGGGTAGTAGATTAAAGATGGAAGTGGGTGGAAGGCTGGAGCAGGATATCCTGTCTCCCTCCTTCCCTTTTTATCCAGGCTACTTGAATGTGCTGTTTACCACCATTGTCTTGACTTTCTTTCATCTCAGGCTATCTTTGACCCACTTCAATCGGGCTTTCACCATCTCCATTCTACAGAAACTACCCTTACGAAAGTCTCCAATGATATGCTCCTGGCTAAATCTAAAGGCCTCTACTCCGTCCTCATCCTTCTTGATCTTTCCTGTCTTCCATCCACAGCTTTTGACAAAGTAAATCACCACCTACTCATCGATATGCTGCCTTCGTTTGGATTTCAGGACTCTTGTTATATCATGGGTTTTTTTCCTATCTTTCCCATTGCACCTGTAGTGTATGCTGTGGTGGATCCTCCTCTACAGCCATCCTGCTGTCAATTGGTGTACCTGAGGGCTCTGTCCTGGAACCACTTCTTTTTTCCATCTACACTTCTTCCCTTGGTGCACTAATCTCCTCAGATGGCTTTCGGTATTACCTCTATGCTGACGACTTGCAGATCTATTTCTCTACACCTGAAATCTTGACTGACATTCAGTCCGATGTTTCAGTCTGCTTGTCTGACATCACTACCTGGATGTCTCACTGCCATCTAAAATTAAACATGGTCAAGACTGAGCTCCTTATCTTTCCACCTAAACCTGTTTCTCCTCTTCCCCTGTTCTCTATTTCTGTGAACACCCTCAGGCTCCCTGTCTTATCGGCTCACAACCTTGATCTTTGACTCATCTTTCCCTTCTCTTCACATATCCAAAAGACTGCCAAAATCTGTCGTTTTTCTGTACAATATTGCTAAAACCAGACCCTTCCTTTCTGAGCGCAGTGCTAAGACCTCTTGCCTAGACTACTGCAACCTACTTCTCGCTGGCCTTCCACTAAACCAACTTTCTCCCTTTCAGTCTGTTAAGAACTCTGCTGCACGCCTCATATTCTGCCAATGTCACTATGCCCACATTACCCCTCTCCTGAAGTCACTTCATTAGCTCCCTGTATCTGCATACAGTTCAAACTTCTCTTACTGACCTACAAGTGTATTCATTCCACAAAAATCTAAGATTTCTGAATCGCTCTAATACTATTTAGTTCAAGGTGATTTGCATCAAAAAGAAACCATAAAAATTATATGGTAAAATGCAATTCCTTGGATAAAAAGATGTCCTTACAATTCTTTAACAAAAACTACTAACTTTACAATCGATCATATAACTCTTTTTTTTTTTTTTTTTCAACATTCTATGAATTTTCCAATAACTAACTTCTGTCCTTATTTTTATAGGTAAAATCATTCCAAATAAGAGCAGCATATGTAAAAGAAGAATTAAATTTACTTTGTCCTCCTTTTTGGCAGGAAAAGAGTCACCTTGGTTTATAGTCAGATCAGCTTATATTCGAGTATATAGCTGTTAAAACAATCACGTTTAAATGCTCCCCTCAGGAGACACCCAATGCAGCCGGTTTCATAATCAACTGCCTCAGGGACTTGAGTGAGCTACTCCAACGATGGGAATATGCCTTCACTGGGAGCACGTCACTTCCACTGTTAGTGAATGTCTGCTGCCACTGAAAGTTGAGATTAGCCCTATGAATAATAAAAACTTACATGATCACCTTTGAGACAGCACAGAGTTATTGACTGTCAACACAGGTGAGTTTTCTATCTGAGGACATCTCATTATATTATAATGCATGAGTATAGAGGGTTTTTTTATGATGTTTTTGTGGTTTAGTATGATTGAAATGGCAGATGAGATTGGAGGGGAGGCAGGGAGGAGAGGAAATTAGAGGGTGGAAGAGGAATCCATATTTTAGGCCCTAGCAGGTCTTAATACCAGTCCTGACCCTTGCTGTAACTGGTGGGGATCATCTTTGTAAGCAGTCAAAACTCCCTTTTAGTAAGCTTGGCAGATGGTGGCAGCATTTTTGAGCCACCAACAACTAAGCATGTGTGGGGTGTCGGCATCGGTGGCTCAAGCTTGCTAAAAGAGTTCTGGCTGTCTTTTTGGAGGACAGAACTAGGGGATCCTCATGAGCTAAGGTATTTTTATTTTGAGTTGGAAAATGTCAGGGGAGGAGTGGAGAGTTGGAGGTAGCAAATGAAACAGGGACAGAATTTATCCCTGTGGTTAACATTGGGAAACCATCCCCGTGTCATTTTTTTTTAAGGAGAGAAGGAAGAATCAGAGTATGAATGAGTATAGCCACTGACCCTCAAGCCTTCCATTGAAGAATGCTGGTGCAGAAGGACTGAGATTGACACTAAATAAGGATATGGGATGGTTTCCCACGATTATCCACGGGGACAGATTCTGTCCCCTTGTCATTCTCTAGGAGTAGGAGAGCAGGGAGCAAATTGTGTGCCCAACCACTTTGGGCTCAGGACCACACAAAATTGGCTGTCTGGCTATGTCACTAAGGCAGTGGTGTACCAAAGGGAGGGCGGGGGGCAGTCCACCCCGGGTGCACAGCTTGGTGGGGTGCACAGCCGGCCAGGTCCAGGTCCTCCTGCCCTTCCTATCCCCCGGCCCGCGCCGCTGCAATCTTGCCTCCCCCCGCCGACAAGAAGTCTTTCCGACGTCAATTCTGACGTCGGAGAGGACGTTCCGGGCCAGCCAGGCAGTGATTGGCTGGCCCAGAACGTCCTCTCCGATGTAAGAATTGACGTCGGAAACACTTCTTGTCGGTGGGGGGGGGGGGGGGGAGTTAGGATTGCAGGCGTGGACCGGGGGAAAGGAAGGGGAGAGGCGCTTTTTTTTTCTTTTTTCCGCGGCAAGGAGGGCAGGATGTAGGCAGGCAGGATGGCTGGCAGCGCAGCAGGGAGGGAGATAGGTAGGCAGACAGGCAGGCTGGCTTTGGAGGTGGACAAAATCTGAAAGGCAGTGGGGGGGGCATGAAGCACTGGGGACACTAAGGACACGGGAGGAGGAATTGGGGACACTAAGGACACGGGATGGAGGCACTGGGGGCACCATGGACATGGGAAGGAGGGAGGGAATAGAAAGAGACAATTGTTGGGCCTGAGTGCAGAAAGAAAGAAATGAAAGAAAGGATACACAGTCAATTAATAGATGTCCCCTTTTGATGAAAAAAATAAATGGTCACGTTACCTCTGACTTACTTTCTCTGCAGCAGAGTCGGCAACCGCGCTGAGGTGCAGGAAGGTCCCGCGATGACTCATCTTCCGGCTCTGCTCCGAAAGAAGTAAGTTACGTCGGAGGGGGTGGACCCGGAAAACGCAGTCATAGTGAGACTTTGACACAACTCCCTGCGTCTGCCGGAGCAGAGCCAGCAGATGAGTCATCGCGGGACCTTCCAGCATGCGGCTGCTGAGTCTGCTCCAGAGCAAGTACGTCGGAGTGGGGTGGACTGACAGCCGGCAGCTACAGTCATCGTGGGACCTTGCTGCATGAAGGGAGAGAAAGGAGCAGGATTGCTGGAATGGAAGAGTGGTGGAGGGAAAGAAAGGGGGCAGAGTGGTATGGAAGGGTGGTGTTGATAGAATTGATGTACAGAGAAAGGGGAGAGACATAAGGGGGAAGGATATTGGAGGGAAAGAAAGGGGGCAGATGCTGTTTGAAGAGGGGTGGATGGCGAGAGAAAGGGCAGACATTGGATGGTAGTGGGGAGCCTATGCTGGATGGAAATGCAGATGGGAGAGATAAGGGAGCAAATGCAGGAAGGAAATGGAAGGAGAGAAAGAGGGGAGCAGACACTGGATGGAAGTGGACAGAGAGAGGAGAAGGTACAAGATGGAAGGGTTGGAGAAAGAGGGTACATAATGGAAGGAGGGGATAAATAAAAGGAGGGCACATGATGGGGAGAAAAGGATTGAGTTAGGGAAACACTGGAGGGGTGAGGTAAAGAGGTGGCAAGCTTTAGGTAGACAGTAAAAAAGGACATTGATGAGAGGGTAGTAAAAACGTAATCTAGACAGATGCAGAAAATAAATCGAAAAGGAAAATAAGGGAAAGGGATTGCAGAGGAAAGGTGTGGGAGAGGGAAGGAGAGGAGAGAGATGCCAGACCAATGGGGGTGAAAGGAGAAATGGAAGGGGGAGGCATACAGTTTCTGTAAGAGGCATAGAAGGAGTGAAGATGCCATATAGGGGAAGAGAGACGGCAGACAGTGGATGGAAGGAAGAGAGATACAAGAAGATGAGAAAAGCAGAAACCACAGAAGACAAAGGTAGAAAAAAAATTTTCTATTTATTTATTGCTTTAGGAGACATGTGTCACTGTTTCTGTGGTGCACTGTATGCAGAGTCCAGCTTCTTAGTGGTTCAATTTAACCTTTGTCTATGTATTTCTATTTTATCCCCCCTTTTTACAAAACTGTGGAGCGTTTTTTAGCACTAACCGTGGTGGTAGCAGCTCTGATGGTCAGAATTCTATGAGCGTCAGAGCTGTTACCACCGTGGCTAAAATCCACACTACAGTTTTGTAAAAGAGGAAGGGGTTAGTTTGTGATTACATATTCCATACTAGGCGAAGGTGTTTTCTGTGTTCTGTGTGTTCGAAAGACATGGTTTTTTGTTAGGCTTGACTGCAGGATTGATCTGTGCTAGTCTGGCTTGTTTAGTTTTACAATGGGTGTATTGATGTTGTACTGCTCACTGCAGTATGTAAGATGCTGCCTTTTCCTAGGTACTCATGTGTGACATGTGGCTTGTTACTAAAAATCATGTTTTTCATACAGATGGGGGAAAGTGTCAAAAAATGATGGGCCCCGGGTGTTACATATGCTAGGCACGCCACTGCACTAAGGTATAATATATTCTACCAAACTATATAACTTCTCACCTATTACATCTAAGGGCATTAATACATACCAACATAGAAGCATTTCTGGGTAGTTTACTAGCATGCTTTAGACCTACATGAATCACAGTTTGGGGAAACATCTGCTTATCCACTGTGACCAATAACAAACTTTGTTATTGTATGCTAAATTCCATAATAACTTTTGTTATTGTATACTTACTAAATTGTGCTATCACTGCAACCACAAGAGGGTGTTCCATCAGCACCACAAACAGATTCAGTTTTTACCAGAATGCTTTCTGATGCTGATCTGTCAAGACCTGTAGCTATGTGTGACCTGCATGATTACTAATGCTGTAATCCTGCATAATGTTGCCCTGCCCTTGTGATTACTTGCAAGTGCTGGACTCAGTAAGAAATGGGTGGACCTCCCCTCCACCTTGAATTTCGCATTTTGGGTAAGGAATGGAATGAGATCCATGTGTCTCAAAAGAACTTGTTCTCAAGACTAGGCTTCTGAATCGTAGTAAAGAAATACACTTCTCCCTCCAAATCCATGGTTTCAGTATCTGCGGATTCGACTATTCGTGAATTTTTTGGGGGTGGTCTAGCGGGCTTTCGGGGCAGAAGCGCTCTTCCCCGAAAGCCCGCTAGACCACAGGGTAAGGTCCGGGAAGCCGGGGGGTGGGTTAGAGCTGGCCCAAATGTTGTTCATGAATTTTCAATATTCGCGGGCCGGCTCTGCCTCTAACCCCCGCGAATATTGAGGAAGGAGTGTACAGTATTGACAAGATTTACAACTGCACTTAATTAAAACTAATGCAAATAAGTTTCACTTTCTTTTCCAGACATGCTTTCATTGTCTGGACTTCTCTATAGCTTAATGAGCTCAACTTCACAAATTTGTGCTTTAGATTTCCAAATATCTGTTTCACTGTCTGTATGTAGCCCAACTCCAAATCCACAAATCTAAACTGCAACTCATGATCATCAGACTACATATCAGCTGATTGTGATACTAATATACCAAAATATTCCAATTCATATGTGCTTTGTCTCTGCCAGCCATCTAGTATAACATTTCTCAAGTAATCTCACAGAGATCCACAGCTCTATACTGTGTAGAGCAGTGGTATTCAACCCAGTCCACAGGGACCACCTGGCCAGTCGGGTTTTCAAAGTCTCTGTCATCCATATTCATTGTGGATATCCTGAAAACCCAACTGGCCAGGTAAATACCACTGGGTTGAATACCACTGGTGTAGAGTATTATCATAGAAAACAGTGATCTTGGTTTCTCAGTCCATGTTTATGTTCATTTTCATTTTATGTAATATAATGCTTAAGTTAAGTGAATCTAAACATACATTATTTCAAAAAATAAATAGGGAAAATGGAGAGACAAAGACAGATACAGTACGAAACTTGCTGAAACAATAGCAAAAGAGGGAAATGGAATAATACAATATTACCTGGATTGAGGAAAGGAGAAAACATTAGAACAGAAAAAATGACAGCGTTACTATAAGCATGGGGTGTGCCTGATGGTCTAGTATTGGCTCTCTTCATGAGGGAAATAATGAGCCTTAAAATGGTGTTTGAAATTAGAGATTGAGAGCTCAACTCTCTGAAAGGCTAAGGTTGTTCCATAGAACTGGTGCTGACACTGAAGTAGAAATGGTATATGAATTCCCAGTGAAATGGGCAATGTGAAGGAACAACTAATAGATGGAACAAATAGGTTTTAGGGGACTGTGTAGTCTGAGGAGGCTGGCTAAAAATTGTGGTTGCCCAAAGGATTGAATTTTTGATGGCATAAGACCTGGACCTTTTTATGGGATTCTTTAAGAAACTGGGAGCCAGTGTTCTATTTGGAAAAGAGAGGTAAAGTGATCAAATGGCTGTGTTATGTACTATATACAGTAAAACCTTGGTTTGCGAGCATAATTCGTTCCAGAAGCATGCTTGTAATCCAAAGCACTTGTATATCAAAGCAAATTTCCCCATAGGAAATAATGGAAACACAGACAATGTGTTCCACAACCCAGAAACTTTAATACAAAGTACATACATACTTGTATTGGAAGACCTTGCTCGTTTAGAACAGTCACCACACACCTACAGTGTCGGAGAGAGAAGAACCATTGTCTCAATTGTGATGATGTGACGCATGTATACTGTATGTACTAGTATTGCAAGACTTTTCTCATTTAGAATGGTCACTACACTCCTGCAGTGTCAGAGAGAGAGAAGAGCCATCAGCTCAGTTGTGATGTGTGTATACCATCTGTACTTGTATTGCAAGATGTTGCTTGTATATCAAGTTAAAATTTAAGAAAATGTTTTGCTTGTCTTGCAAGCCAAGTTACTTGCAATCCAAGGTTTTACTGTACATATAACTTATACTATATAATAGAACTTTAATATATAAAGTTGGGATTGAGAAAGACCGAGTAAAAGCAAGTTGTAATAATCAAGTTTAGAGATAAGAGACGATCTAATGTACCAGTTTATAGTTTAATAAGCGTCCACAAAACTTAAAAACAATCATAAAAACAATCCACTAAGGGTGTCTACAGTCACAAGTGACCCACAGGATAGAAACCAAATAATATATACAATAAATATAACCCAACACAGGCCGTGTTTCGGCAAAATAAAAATACTTTCCTCAGGGGTCTTATAGGGTCCTTAGCTGTCTTTAAATATAAAAACATAAAAGTCACAAAAAATCCAAGTAGTTAAGAGGCTACAGACAAGCAGCACAACTGGTGTCGCCATCCTGCCACCAGCCTAAATTGTAGACTTTTATGTTTTCATATTTAAGATCGCTAAGGACCCTATAAGAAGCATTTTTATTTTGCTGAAACACAGCCTGTGCTTGCTAATTGTTGTCATTTTTTTATTAAGTTCAATAAGTCTTTGCAGGAGTACTGTATATTGTGCCTAACTAAATCAAATGCTGTTGATAGATCTAAAGAGATCAGGATGACATCTCTTCCATCATCCTGTCGAGGGCAAAACTTGGACGTTTGAGGCTAGAACTGTTTCAGGAAAATAAATGCCAAAAAGTGACCAAGTTGACCAGATGACAACTAGTGGAATGAAGGCATGATACTCCTTAATTCCCAGTGGTCACCTCCTCCCACCCCAAAGATGTGAATGAAACAGTACATACCTGCCTGTATGATAGCTTCAGATGTTATGACCAGTCCTATTAGAGCAGCAAGCAGGTTTTTGAAGTAGCTTAGTGGTCAGTGCAGCGGACTGCAGAGAAGGGGACCCAGACCCATATCCAGGGCAGGATTAACCAATAGACCAAGTAGGCACGTGCCTAGGGCCCGAAACGGTCAGGGGGACCCGATGAAGGAGGGCGTCAACATTGTTTTTCCAAACGGCGATGGGCCCCTCCAGCATCGATCGGCAACACGGGCTCTACCCCGTTGGCAACGCGGCCCCCCCCCCCAATCGACGGAAAGTAAGACAAGCAAGCAACGCGGGTAAGAAAGGCAACGGGAACTGTAATTGTGCAAGCAGTGCCGCTTGCCCAAAACTTCCCTCTGACGCAGCTTCCTGTTTCCGCCAGGGCACATGGTGGGGCGGGGCAGAGGGCCCAGTGTACTTGTGTGCCCTGCCCATATCCCACTCTAACTAGTACACTTGTGCTGAAAAGAGTGAGCCCTCCAAACCCCACCCAAAACCTAGTGCACTGACATAGGTGGCATTTATAGACATAAGGGTTATTGGGATGATATACACTTTAGTACAGTAGGTTTTGGATGAGTTTTAAAGGGCTCACCAAACAATGTAAGGCAGTCATGGTAAGACATATGCTTGGGACCTTTTATGCAAAGTTCACTGCAGTGCTCCTAGGTTGCCCCACTGCTCTGTTGGGATGTCTGTGTGGCCAATCTGTTAAGAATACTGGCACCTCCTACATCCCAATGGCTGATTTTTGTGGTTTTCATTTGGACTTTTTAAAACCATTTTAGAAAAAAAAAAAAAAAGATATATGCACCGAGGACAAAACCATCTAGGAAATAGCCATTTTCAAAAAAACAGTTGTTTTTCTGGTTTGAAAATGGCCTTTTCTCTACTGGATTTTTGGATGTTCTTCCCAAATCCTCCAAAATCAGATTTTAGATGTCATGTTGAAAATGCCCCTCCACATCAAGTCCACATTGATTCAATATAACATCTCATGTGTAAAAAAATTCTTTGTTTTCATGGAACATCTTCAGTTCTTTCATAACTTATACACCTCTTGGGCTTCTCTGAACCCTATAATATTCCAATAACGTTTTTGAGTATAGTTCAGTATGTATGTCTCTTGCTCAACTGTACTATGTGTTCCTACTCCATCTTCAAATCTATATATTCAAGTTCTCCAAAGATTGTTTCTTTGGGAATCATATTGCCAATGATATCATTGTTGAAGCTTAAAATATTCTCTGTCTTTAAATTCCATGATGGCCTTACTAGTTCATAAGAGCAACCAGATGTAGAAAAGTCGAGACTAAACACTAATGTGACATGCAAAAAAGAGTTAGGCATGAACTGCTTAGTAATGGATTTAGGAGGAGGACGTTCACACATAAATTTGTGTGTTGGGAAAGGTAAGAGAGTGCCAGTAGTGAGTCGCCCAAGGATGAAAGGACTATATTGGCAGGAATGTAAAAGAAAGCTATCTTACAACACTGAAGGAGCCACCCAGTTGGTAGATACATAGAAGTATAAGCAAAGGCAGTTGTAGAGACAGCAGCACAATCGAGGACAAAAGAGGGAAGGTTTGTCACATTCATGACTGCATTAATAAAGTAGAAATAATCTACTGCTGGAGTCGCATTCAACAGCAATAGATGGTAAGGCTGAGAGTTAGACAAGAGAGTAGAAGTGTGAACAGCCTCTAGGTTATAAAGGACAGTTGCAAAGGAAATAAAAGTACAAAGTAGAAATCATAGTGACACTTTTGGAATGCACAGATGGAAAATGGCACCCCTATGAAGCAAGTGAACAAAGTGGAGGTAGCAGTTAGGGTTCCACGTACACAGAAATCTCTGCTATTCAAGGCCACTTGGGCTAACATGACCTAAGTATTTTCAGTGCTCTTAGAAGGGAGCAACAACAGTTATAACAAGGGCAATTGAGTATAAATTATAACAAGAACTTAAGCAACACATTTATGACCACAATGTTTACAAGGATAATAATAGGAAACAAGAAAAACACCACTCCAACTGAAACTCCTCAGCCCGATTTCTTCCTGTATTATGGTAGAGATGTCAATGGGATGAAAACTCCAACACTTAGGGCTCCTTTTACTAAGCTGCATTAGGGCTTTAATGTGCAGAATAGCGTGTGCTGCAATGCCATGTGCGCTAAATGCTAACACCAGCATTGAGCTGGCGTTAGTTCTAGCCGCATAGGGTGGGGTTAGCGCGTGCTAATCTGCTGTGTGCGCTAAAACTCTAGCGCACCTTAGTAAAAGGAGCTCCTAGTTTACAGAGTTCAAATTCTTCCATCCAGTCCCACTGTTGAAGAAACAGCAGGAGGGTCTGTCTTCTTGCACTGAGAGATGAATCCAAGAGGAAAGTCCTTGCAATTACACAGCCTTGTATCCCATGAGTAATACCAGGTATGGCCCATGGTAGGTGTCCAAAAGTGAGGTCAGGGTACCTTCACATAGACAAAATCTCTCAGATGTGTGTAGCTAGGAGGTACTCCCTCTTGTTATTTGGAAGTCCCTCACTTGTAATGGAAAAATAAGAGAGAGGGCTTTTCGCAAGAACTGCCAATGGGGCAAGAGGTTGCTGTGCAGTAAGACAAGAGTCTGGGATGCTTCGTAATATCTCAAGTGGTCAACCTCATTCTTGTCCATTTAGGGGAGTTACGGAGCACCATGACGGTAAAGGGCAAACACTGGACCAAATCAGTTCCCCATTCAGACGTGAGGACCCGCAACTGTTGCTTTATTAATCTGTTTACCTTTCTACCTGGCCAGGACTTTCAGGCTGGTACAACACATGTCACTGCCTTCAGAGCCTAAACTGTTACACCTCTCCAAAAAGGATGACACAAAGGCGAAACCCTCGTCTGACGAGATCACCAAGGGAATACCCCAAGTTGGAAAAATGTGTGATTATGGTTGTGAGGACTGTACAATTTGTAATAGGGTGGGCCTCTACCCACTCAGAGAATCTAAACACAGCAACAAGCAAATATTTATGCCTCCCCTTTGTCTGGGGGCAATTCCATGTAATCAATCTGCATATACCAGAAGATGGGCAGCAGCTAGCTTACAGAGTTGTCTTTTCCAGCCATCCAACACTGGTGGCATGCTTGAATTACAGCCTGGAAACTGTGGATGAAACCAAATCACAGAGAGATTTTTTACCATGTATACCTGAATGCAAATAAACATCTAGCAGATAAAATAACTTATCTGAACAAATAACGAAATCATCCTTTTTCCATAATCCCTTGTACTTGGAGATGCTCCCTCACTCAGCCCACACCTTGCACTGATGGGGGGGGGGGGGGTGTCTTCCAGTGCAAAGTATTCCTTTAGTTGTTCAATTGCAGCCATCTCTGGGAGAGGTTTGGGGTATAAAAGAAATGAAAAGAGTTAATTCACCAAGGACTACAACTTTAGCCATCTGATCTGCAAACTGGTTACCTCTACTACAAAGGTCCAGTCCACTAGTATGGGCAGCACATTTCAAAATTGCAATCCAACAGACTATAAACATTCACAATGCTTAAGTCTATTGAAAGAAGTCAGACATAAGAACATCAGAATTGCCGCTGCTGGGTCAGACCAGTGGTCCATCATGCCCAGCAGTCCGCAGCCCCTATGTCAGACCAGTGGTCCATCATGCCCAGCAGTCCGCTGCCGCAGTGGCCCCTAGGTCAAAGACCAGTGCCCTAACTGAGACCAGCCCTACCTGCGTATGTTCCTGTTCAGCAGGAACTTGTCTAACTCTGTCTTGAATCCCTGGAGGGTATTTTCCTATAACAGCCTCCGGAAGAGCATTCCACTTTTCCACCACTCTCTGGGTAAAGAAGAACTTCCTTACGTTTGTGCAGAATCTATCCCCTTTTAACTTCAGAGTGTGCCCTCTCATTTTCCCTACCTTGGAGAGGGTGAATAAACTATCTACTAAGTGTATTCCCTTCAGTATCTTGAATGTTTCGATCATATCCCCTCTCAGTCTCCTCTTTTCAAGAGAGAAGAGGCCCAGTTTCTCTAATCTCACTGTACGGCAACTCCTCCAGCTCCTTAACCATTTTAGTTGCTCTTCTCTGGACCCTCTTGAGTAATACCGTGTCCTTCTTCATGTACAGTGACCAGTGCTAGACGCAGTATTCCAGGTGAGGGTGTACCATAGCCCGGTACAGCGGCATGATAGCCTTCTCCGATCTGTTCGTGATCCCCTTCTTAATCATTCCTAGCATCGTACTTGCCCTTTTTGCCGCTGCCGTGCATTGCACGGATGGCTTCATTGACCTGTCAACCAGCACTCCCAAGTCTCTTTCCTGGGGGGGTCTCTCCAAGTAAAGCCCCGGACATCCTGTATTTGTGTATAAGATTTTTGTTACCGACATGCATCACCTTACACTTATCCACATTGAACCTCATTTCCCATGTCGCAGCCCATTTCTTAAGTGTGTTTGTCAAGTTGCAGATCTTTGCAATCTTCCTACGTCTTCACTACTCTGAATAACTTAATATCGTCTGCAAATTTAATCACCTCGTCGTACCAATTTCCAGATCGTTTATAAATATGTTGAAGAGCACAGGTCCAAGCACCGAACCCTGTGGCACTCCACTGGTGACGCTTTTCCAGTCTGAGTATTGTCCATTTACCCCCTACTCTCTATTTCCTATACGCCAACCAGTTTTTAATCCATATGATTATTTCACCCGCGATTCCATGGCTCGCAATTTTTCAAAGTAGTCATTCATGTGGAATCTTGTCGAACGCCTTCTGAAAATCCAGATATACAATGTCGACCGGGACACCCTTGTCTATCTGCCTGTTTACTCCCTCGAAGAAGTGCAGCAAATTTGACAAGCAAGATCTTCCTTTACTGAAGCCGTGCTGGCTGGTCCTCATCAGATCATGTCCATCAAGGTGCTCAAGATGTGGTCCTTTATCAGTGCCTCTACCATCTTTCCCGGTACTGAAGTCAGACTCACCAGTCTGTAGTTTCCCGGATTACCCCTTGAACCTTTCTTGAAGGTCGGCATAACATTTGCCACCTTCCAGTCTTCCGGAATCCTTCCAGATTTGATCAACAGATTGGCTATTAGTTGAAGCAGTTCAGCAATAGCGCCTTTCAATTCCTTGATTACCCTTGGATGAATGCCATCCGGTCCCGAGAATTTATCATTTTTTAGCCTATCTGCTTGCATACCTCTTCTAGACTGACCATCAACTCTGTCAGTTTCCCGTCTTTGTTTCCCATATATAGCCTGTTGGCTTCCGGTATATTATGTATATCCTCATTGGTGAACACAGACGCAAAAAATGTGTTCAGTTTGTTGGCGATGGCTTTGTCCTCCTTTAGCACTCCCTTTGTTCCATGGTCATCCAATGGCCTCTCTTATTTCCTTTGCGGGTCGTTTCCCCTTATATATTGAAAGAACGGCTTGAAGTTTTTTGCCTCCTTGGCTATTTTTTCCTTGTAGTCTATTTTGGCCCCTCTTACCATCGTATGGTATCTGCTTTGATGCTGTTTGTGCTTTTTCCAGTTTTCGTCCATTTTTGACCTTTTCCATTCGTTAAACAAAGTCTTCTTGTCTCTGATCGCTTCTTTCACCATTACAGTGAGCCACGCTGGTTCCTTGGTCTTCTTCTTCCACGCTGGTTCCTTTTCCTTGGATCCCTTGCCGATACATGATATATATAGATTTTACACCTCGGTGACTGTGTCCTTTAAAAAGGGACCATGCTTGTTCTAGCATCTTTACAGTGCTTATCCTCTTATTAATCTTCTTCCCCACCATGAGTCTCATCCCTTCGTAATTTCCTTTTCGGAAGTTCAGTGCCATGCCAGTCATTCTGGATCGATGTTTCGCCCCTGTGTCCCAGTCAAAGCGGATCATATTGTGATCACTGGTTCCCAGGGTCCCCTCCACTTCTACACCTTGTGCCGGTCCTCGTAGTCCATTTAAAATTAAGTCCAAAATTGTGTTTCCTCCCGTATTCTCCTTGACAAGTTGTTCAGGAAGCAATCACATACAGCATCCAGGAACTTGGTCTCCCTACCGCTGCCAGAGGTGCCTAGGTTCCAGTCTATCCCTGGAAAATTGAAGTCACCCATGATAATTGCGTTGCTTCCCTTGCAGTTGCATTTAATCTCGTCCGTCATTTCTCCATCAATTTCTTTGGACTGCCCTGGGGGTCAGTAGTAGATGCCAATCTTCATTTCCGTTCCATTTGTTTCCGGAATGTTGACCCATAGAGACTCTAACTTATTCTTTGTGTTCTCTCCGGTAGACTCAATTCCCTCTTTGATGCATAGGGTAATGCCCCCCCTTTTTGGGCCACTCTGTCTCCGTGGTATAGCTTGTATTCCAGTAGCACAGTGTCCCAGAAGTTATCCTTGTTCCACCATGTTTCCATAATTCTGATGATGTCAAGGTTATCTTTTTGTGCCATATCTTCTAATTCACCAATCTTATTCTTTAGGCTCCTTGCATTCGTGTACATACACTTGAGTTTGCGGCCTGTTACTCTCTTGCATTTCCTTCCCTCTTGTGTCCCTTTCAATCTGTCTGGATTTCAGTCTTGCTTATGATCCAGTGAGTCTTCCCCGCTATCTTTCTGCACGGTATCCTCTGGGTATACCAGTTCCTGAACCATTGACTCTCTGTCGACTGTCAGCTTTCCACTTCTTCTTAGTTTAAAAACTTCTCAATTTCTCTCTTGATGTTGCTTGCAACTAGCCTCATTCCATCTCCGCTGAGGTGGAGTCCATCCTTCCTGAATAGCTTGCTCTTCCCCCAGAACGTCATCCAGTTGTGCACGAAGTGGAATCCTTCTTCCTCACACCAGCGCCGCATCCACGCATTGATTGCTTGCAGCTCCGTCTGCCTCTTCTCGTCAGCCCTGGGTACCGGCAGGATCTCCGAGAACACTACCCTCTGCATTCTGGTCTTCAGCTTCCTTCCTAGCATGCGGAACTGGTCCTTCAGTACTTCCCTGTTGTAGTTCCTGTTGTTGTCCCCACATGGATCACCACCGCTGTATCTTCCTCTTCCACGCTGTCGATGATCCTGTTAATGCGGCTCACTATGTCTTCTACCTTGGCTCCCGGTAGACAGGTCAGCAGCGGATCCTGTCTTCCTCCCGCTATGTGGCTGTCGACTTGTCTGATGATGGAGGCCCCTGCGATGATTACTGTCCTCTTCATCTTCTCTTGCTTCTCTAGCCGCAGGTCCATGTCCCTGGTGTATGTCCATCTCTCCAGCCGTAGGTCCGTGTCCTCTGTGCACTTCCATCTTCCCTCATCCTGGCGTTGGCTTGCACCAGACTCATCTTCTTTTTGGGTTCCCTCCGCTGTTTCCAGATCTCGTTGCTGTGTCTCCCATTTCTTCCTTGTGGTCATCCTCCAGATGGTCCTCACTCTCTGTAGGTGTATCTCGGCATTTCCACTGTTGCTAGTGATTTTCCATGGCCTCCCTATATGCCTCCTCGATGAACTTCTCTAACTCCCGGACTTCTTCTTCAATGGTTTCCTCTGTCTTGATGATCTCTGCACCCCTGTCCTCCTCCTACTCCAGTGCTCGAAGTGCTTCTAGTTCCAGTATTCTGCCCTTCTCTCTCCTGCTGTTTTTCTCCTCTCCTGGCTTGTTCACAAGCTTCTACCCGATCGCTGTTGGCCCCTCCCATTTTAAGGGGGAGCTCCAGTGGATGACATCAGGGGGTGGGTGGAGCTGACTCTCGCCGCTTGCCCCTTGCTCTCCTGCCTTCTCTCTCCTGCTGTTTCTCTCCTCTCCTCTTTGTGCCCATATTTGTTGAATGTCCCAGACAATTCATAGCTTTAAACAGTCCCAATTTACAAGCTCTTATGGCATACAGTTCAGCTAACTGCAAGCTGGCAAAGGGCAATGCTCCTTTCTCTAAAATATTATCTTGAGTACGTAGCATATACCCTACCCTAGTTGGTCCCTTCTTAGAATGGACCCATCAGTGTACAATGTCGCATCTATCAAATTTGTAAGAGAAAAGCTTGGCTGTGATTTAGTTTCCAGGATAATTTGTTGCATACAATCATGATCCCCCCCTCTGCTGACTCAACTCCCTCAGCAGTGGGAAACAGGGTGGTAAGGTTAATTCCCATATATTTCTTAATGGCAATGTAATCTTTTGTCAATTCAACATGCATAAGACAAAGCTTGCTATGTGCTGAGTCCTGTCTAGCACTAGCAGTTTTGAAATGTGTTTGGTGTGTACTGTAGGAGGATGTTGCAACACTAAGAAATAAAGTTATTTCTACAGCATAGGCAATGACCACTAAACTCTGCAAACAATGAATCAAGTTGTTTCAAAAAATAGCCCAAAGGCTTCAAACCCATGGGAAAATTTTTTGCTAGCCTATAAGTTACAACAGTTTTAGTGTGGTGCACATACAAATAATAACAAAGCAAAAACCAGGAGAGAAACCTCCACAAACAGAACCAACAAACAGTAGAGGTCCGGAATAATGTTTGTGTGCAATTTTATTCGTCAGATCTCAAAGTCTTGTGTGGTGGCTCGACAAGCACATGTTTCGGCCTCTACAGCCTGCCTCAGGAGCCTAAAACATACATGAGCAATAGAAATATATCAATGTGAATCATGCACATAAAAATTTACAACATAAATATTGAATAACCACAACAAAAAAAATGTACTTTTCAAATTACAATTTGATATTATCCTTGTTTTTATTTATTGTTGTTCAATATTTATATTGTAAATTTTTATATGCATGATTCACATTGATATATTTCTATTGCTCATGTATGTTTTAGGCTCCTGAGGCAGGCTGTAGAGGCCGAAACATGAAAAAGCAAAATACCTTTGGGAATCCAGGTAAAGAGCTATGGAAAGGAAGGCAGAGCTTAAAATTATAACAGAAATGCGGGAAGAGGTTGCAGGAACCAGGGTCCAAATATAGGTTCAGATCAGGCAGTATTGGAAAGTTGGGCACCGCTATGCAGTTCAGCACTCTTAAGATCTTGCACAATACGGTAAATCTTATTGTCAGATTTAAGAACAGACAAAATAGGCAGAAAGTGGAAGAAGGATCTGACCGAAAATAATTATAAAGAGCACAAGGAATGGCAAGTCAAAAGCAAGGCGCTAATAAGGAAGGCAAAGAGAGACCTTTTAAAAGAAGATTGTGCTGGAAGCAAAAGCACACAGTAAAACATTTTTTTAGGTAAGTTAAAATCAAGAAGCTTGGAAGAGAATCAGTTGGACAGCTAGATGACCGAGGGATAAAAGGGCTCTCATAAGCACATAAGCATCGCCTCTGCTGAGTCAGACCGTAGGTCCATCGTGCCCAGCAGTCCGCTCCCGCGGCGGCCCCCCAGGTCAATGACCTGTAAGTGATCTTTTACTTAACATTGTCCTGTATAGTATCCCTCTAATTGTACCCTTCAATCCCCTTTTCCTTCAGGAACTCGTCCAATCACTTTTTGAAACCCAATAACGTACTCTGCTCTAGCACTTCCTCTGGAAGCGCATTCCAGGTGTCCACCACCCTCTGAGTGAAGAAGAACTTCCTAGCATTTGTTCTGAATCTGTCTCCCTTCAATTTTTTTGAGTGTCCTCTTGTTTTTGTTGCTCCTGCCAGTATGAAGAATCTGTCCCTCTCTACTTTCTCTATACCCTTCATGATCTTGTAAGTTTCTATCATGTCCCCTCTAAGCCTCCGCTTTTCCAGGGAAAAGAGCCCCAGCTTCTTTAGCCTCTCATCATATGAAAGGTTTTCCATGCTCTTAATCATTTTTGTTGCTCTTCTCTGGACCCTCTCAAGTATTGCCATATCCTTCTTAAGGTACGGCAACCAGTATTGAACGCAGTACTCCAGATGCGGGCGCACCATCGCCCGATACAGCAGCAGGATAACTTCCTTCGTTCTGGTAGTAATACCTTTTTTCATAATGCCCAACATTCTGTTCGCCTTCTTTGAGGCCGCTGTGCATTGTGCCGCCGGCTTCATTGTATTATCCACCAAAACCCCCCAAGTCCTTTTCTAGGTTGCCTTCCCCCAGTACCCCATCCCCCCCCATCGTGTAGTTGTACATCGGGTTTCCTTTCCCTATGTGCAAGACTTTACATTTCTCTACATTGAAGCTCATCTGCAATTTGTTTGCCCACTCACTCAGTTTGTTCAGGTCCCTTTGTAGTTCTTTACATTCCTCAACAGTTCTGACCCTACTGGAGAGTTTTGTGTCGTCTACGAATTTTATAACTTCGCACTTCGTCCCTGATTCCAGGTCATTAATAAATATATTGAATAGCAGCGGTCCCAGCACTGACCCCTGCGGGATGCCACTCGTGACCCCTTTCCAGTCAGAGTAGTGTCCCTTTACTCCTACCCTCTGTTTCCTGTCCGCCAGCCAATTTCTGATCCATTTGTGTATGTCCCCTTCTTGGGCCATAGCAGAGAGATTAAATGAATTATTTGCTTTGGTCTTGACTGAGGAGATGTGGGGGAGTTACCGGTGCAAGATATGGTATTCAATTCTGATGAATCAGAGAAACTCAAACAAATCTCTGTAAAACTGGAAGATATAATGGGAGGGTGTATATGGACTGGAGTGAGCTTTGACGGAGACTTCAGTAGTTGGAACCTATAAACAGTACCGGGCAGAACTTTAGATCCTTGCCCAGAAATAGCTAAGAAGAAGAAGAAGAGAAAAACCCAACAAATTTTTAGATTGAATCGGGTCGGGCAGACTAGATGGACCATTTGGGTCTTTATCTGCCATCATTTATATTGGGTCAATTTGACAATCTGAACAGTAGCAAATCACCTGGACCAGATGGTAAACATACTAGAGTGCTGATAAAATTGAAAAATGAACTTGCAGAGCTATTGTTAATAATCTGTAATTTTTCCATAAATCCAGTTTAGCACCAGAAGAATGAATAATGGCCAACATGATGCCAATTTTTTAAAAAGGGTTCCAGAGTTGATCCAGAAAATTTATAAACAGGTGAGTCTGACATTGGTGCTGAGCAAAATGGTAGAGACTATTATAAAGAATGAAATGACAGAATATATACAGCGCAAGCAGAAACGTTTTTACCCTTCTTTATCTTTACTTTTCTGTGGCATTCGCATGGCTATGGCCTTTGCATGTAGATTCTCCCTGGTGAGTTTACTTTAAAATTGTACTCTCCTTTCATTTTATGAGACTTGCCACCACTATTCACAGACCTCACTCATCTGTTATGTATCATCATATCCAGGACAATTCTCACTGTCCAATTAGGAGGCAGCTACTACTCGCTCCTTCCCCTCCCCAATGACCCCTGTTTACCAATTCATTTTGTTTCTGTTGACCTTCCCCCATCCCAGGGTTCGGTGCTGGGGCTGATCCTATTCAATATGTTTGCGAGTGACATTGCTGAAGGGTTAGAAGGAAAAGTATGCCTTTTTGCAGATGATACCAAGATTTGTAACAGAGTGACACCGAAGAGGGAGTGGAAAATATGAAAAAGGATCTGCAAAAGTTAGAGGAATCGTCTAATGCAGGGGTGCCCAACACGTCGATCGCGATCGACAGGTCGCTCGCTCAGGCGACCCCAGTCAATCGCAGAGCGGGTTCCCTTCTCTTTTTTCCCCTCCTGTCTGGCCTGCTCCTGAATTCCGCTGCTCAACATTTAAAAAAAAAAAAAAAACGGCTTGGAGAATTTATGCTCCGGGGGCTAACGTGTGCTTGTACTGGAAACCGGAAGTTATGGCCGGGGGGGAGAGAAGGGAAGCCGGCACGCACATGTTAGAGCCCCATTCGCGGGCTAAAGCGGGAGACAGGTCAGTGAAGCTTGCGATTTGCTCTTCTTGCTGCCAGGTCCTGCCTACTTTCTGTTTCCTCAAAGGCAGGACCCGGCAGCATTTCTCCCAATAGGTTGATCTTGGGCCGATCAGCCTTCCTCTCCCCGACGTCAATTCTGCCATCGGAGAGGAAGTTCTGGCCAGCGGAACTTCCTCTCCGACGGCAAAATTGACATCGGGGAGAGGAATGCTGGTGGGCCCGAAGCAAGGAGAGCTTGGCCGGCGGCGGGCGGCTTTGGGGGCCTGTTATCCATGGCAGTGGCAGTGGCTTGGGGGAGGGCAGGGAGGGAGAAAGAGGGCAGGCAGGGAGACAGAAGGAAAGAAGAGAAACAGAAAAAAAGAAAGGGGGCATGAAGAGAGAAAGAAAGAGAGGGCAGGGAGAGAAGAAGAAAATGTTGGGGGGGGGGGAATGAGGTCTGGAGGAGAGGAAGCATACAGGCTAAAAGAAGGGAAGAAAGATTGGATGCACAGTCAGAAGAAGAAAGTGCAACCAGAGACTCATGAAATCACCAGACAAGGTAGGAAAAAATGATTTTATTTTAAATTTAGTGATCAAAATGTGTCTGAATTTATATCTGCTGTCTATATTTTACAATATGGTCCCCTTTTACTAAACCGCAATAGAGGTTTTTAGCGCAGGGAGCCTATGAGCGTCGAGAGCAGCGCTGGGCATTCAGCGCAGCTCCCTGCGCTAAAAACTGCTATCGTGGTTTAGTAAAAAGGGAGGGGGTGGATATTTGTCTATTTTTGTATGGTTGTTACTGAGGTGAAAGTGCATAGAGTCATCTGCTTTGACCTCTTTGAAAAAAAACCCGGAATAGGAATGATAATTAACAATTCTATGCGTACAGTGTGCGTTGTGTTTTTTTAAAATTTTATTGTTGGTAGATCATTTTGACTTGGTCATTTTAAAAGTAGCTCGCAAGCCCAAAAAGTGTGGGCACCCCTGATCTAATGCCTGGCAACTAAAATTCAATGCAAAGAAATGCAGAGTAATGCATTTGGGGATTAATAATTGGAAGGAACTGTATATGCTGGGAGGAGAGAAGCTGATATGAATGGACGGGGAGAGGGACCTTGGGGTGATAGTGTCCGAAGATCTAAAGGTGAAAAAACAGTATGACAAGGCAGTGGCTGCTGCTAGAAGGATGCTGGGCTATATAAAGAAAGGCGTAGCCAGTAGAAGAAAGAAGGTGTTGATGCCCTTGTACAGGTCATTGGTAAGGCCCCACTTGGAGTATTGTGTTCAGTTTTGGAGACCGTATCTGGCGAAGGACGTAAGAAGACTTGAAGCGGTCCAGAGGAGGGCGACGAAAATGATAAGAGGCTTGCACCAGAAGACGTATGAGGAGAGACTGGAAGCCCTGAATATGTATACCCTAGAGGAAAGGAGAGACAGGGGAGATATGATTCAGATGTTCAAATACTTGAAGGGTATTAACGTAGAACAAAATCTTTTCCAGAGAAAGGAAAATGGTAAAACCAGAGAACATAATTTGAGGTTGAGGGGTGGTAGATTCAAAGGCAATGTTAGGAAATTCTACTTTATGGAGAAGGTGGTGGATGCCTGGAATGCGCTTTTGAGAGAGGTGGTGGAGAGTAAAACTGTGACTGAGTTCAAAGAAGCGTGGGATGAACACAGAGGATCTAGAATCAGAAAATAATATTAAAAATTGAACTAAGGCCAGTTCTGGGCAGACTTGCACGCTCTGTGTCTATATATGGCGTTTGGTGGAGGATGGGCTGGGGAGGGCTTCAATGGCTGGGAGGGTGTAGATGGGTTGGAGTAGGTTTTAACAGAGATTTTGGCAGTTGGAACCCAAGTACAGTACCGGGTAGAGCTTTGGATTCTTGCCCAGAAATAGCTAAGAAGAAAAAATTTAAAAAAAAAAATTAAAATTGAATCAGGATGGACAGACTGGATGGACCATTCGGGTCTTTATCTGCCGTCATCTACTATGTTACTATGTTTAACCCAGCACCACCACACCAGTCAATTTTCAACTTTGCCATTTTACCCTCCTTCTTGTCCCCCACCCTCTTCTCAGCTCTACTGCTATTACATGTTGTCCCTCTCATTCAAATATCCCCACGCTATCTATATGCACCTCAATCACGGAATGGCCCCCATGCCTCTCCCACACTCAATTGTATTCTCCTACTCCTCCCCCATCATCCCTCAGCCTACTCAAGGGGATCACACTACAATCTAATCAATCTTATTTCTGTTCTGTCCTCTCCTGTTCCTCCCTCCCCTTCTCATGTGCTCTGTGGAATGCTCGCTCCGTCTCCAACAAATGTACCTTCATCCATGATCTCTTTATCTCCAGAAAGCTCCACCTCCTAGCACTAACTGAAACCTGGATCTGACCTGAAGATTCTGCTTCAATTGCAGCCCTGGGTCATGGAGGGTATCTTTTCTCGCACACCTCACCCAGATGGTCATGGAGGCGGTGTTGGACTCTTACTCTCACCATATTGTAAATATCAGCCCCTTCTTCTGCCTCAATCTCATTGTTCTCCTTCCTTTGAAGTTCACTCCATCTGTCTGTTCACTCCTCTATCTCTGACTAGTAGTCATTTACTGACCCCCTGATAAGTCCTTCTCATTCTTCATCACTAACTTTGACTCCAGACTCTCCTTTCTTGAACCTTCATCTCCCTCCCTTATCTTCAGATACTTCAACATCCATGCCGATGACCCCTCTAACTCCTATACGTCCAGGTTTCTCGCTCTAACATCCTCATACAATCTCCAGCTGTGCTCCACTGCCCCTACACACAAGAAAGGCCACTACCTCGATCGCCAACTGCTCTATCACTGAATTTTGCACCTTGAATCTACCAATCTCTGACCATCAGCTGCTAACATTTACAACTCATCTCATTCCCCCCTCAAACTTGGCCGATCACTACCCATACATATAGGAGCCTTCAGGCTATTGACCCTGATATGCTCTCTACCACTGTCTCATCCCTCCTTATTAGTGCTGCCTGATTCAGGAAAAAAAAAATTTGATTCGAATTCGATTTTCCTGCCCAATTGGGTATTTTTTTCAAACATCCTGGTGGGTTTATTTTATATCCTCTTCACCCCCTTTGCCTTCTCCTAACCACACTGGCGCTGTGGTGTAAACAAAATAAACAAACAAAAAAGACTTTTCCTCTCTCTCTTAAATCCTAGCCCACGTTTGTGGTCTAACACCAGCTCTGGCAGGATACACGTTTCAAATCTAATATATTGTAATTACAAAATGGAAAATAAAATTAGTTTTTCTACCTTTTGTTGTCTGGTCATTATTCAAATCTTGTTGGTCCCAGGCTCTGGTTGTCTACTAATAACTTGCTTGCCAGGGTCTCCTTCTTTCTTCTTTCTCCGTTCTAACCATCCATCTGCCATTTCTGTCCTCTCCTTCCGTTTCCCTTCCCTCCTCTGGAGGTCTGGCATCTTTCTTTTTTTTCGTCTCCATCCCCAGATCCACCTTTTCTTAACTACCCTTTCATCCAGCATCTCTCTCTCCTTCCCCACCATCTCTCCTTTTCTTTTCCCAACTACACTCTTATTCAGTATCTCTATCCCCCCTCCATACCATCCCTTGTGTCCAACTTCTCTCCCTTTCTGTTCCTCCCCTCCCTAAATCCCATTGTCCATCATCTCTCTCCCTCTCCTCTATTTTTAGACCCATTATTTCTTTCCCCCCAAAGTCCGGCATTTGCACATCTCTTTGAACCCCCCCTTCCCTCCCTCTGTATACTTCTATACCAGGCCCCTCCCGAAGGCCTGTCCCCCCCGAAGGCCTGCCTGTCCTCCCTGAAGGCCTATGCCACCATCACTGGCCTGTCCCCTCTTTGAAGGCCTGTCCCACCCCTTAAAGGTTTGTACCATGCACCCCCTCTTAAAGGACTGCACCCCCCGAAGGCCTGCCTGTTCCCCGTTAAAGGCCTGTATACCCCATGAAGGCCTGCACCCCCAAGGCCTGTCCCACCCCTGAAGGACTGCCCCCCCCCCAAAAGACTGCGCATCCCCCTCCCCCGGGAGGGCCTTTGTGTTCCCCCTGGCCTCCCCGAACCGTTTACCTTACAGCTTCAGCCTGCAGCCGAAGATCGCGGTTACAGCGTCTTTGCACTGCAGTGCTTTGAGCTGTTTTCTCTGCTGCGGTCCCGCCCCTCCTCTGACATCAGAGGCAGGATCGTGACGGAGGAAACAGCTTCAAAATTTTTTTTGTTTTGAAAATCGTCTAACTATACGTCCTGCTGATCTGATCGTCCAAGCCGCTAAATCGTCTATCTTTATACCACATTTTCGTCCAACTTTTCATCCAAGTCAAAAATGCCTAGAACAAGCCCTGTTGGACATGGGAGGGTCTGCAAAGAGATGGACTGAACACCCAGACATGGCACCTAAATAGTGGGGTACCTTAAATGGTACTGCTGTGAACTTCACAAAAAGGGTGCCATGTCTTCTCCTCACTACAGCTCCCTTATAGATCACGATGAGCCCCACAAACCACCTCCAGAATCCCCTAGACCCACTTATCTACCACCCTAATAGTCCTTATGGCCGCAAGAGCCACTTATATGCTAGTAAAAAAGGGTTTTGGGGGTGTATAGAGGAGTGCAAATGTTTAAGTATCAATGCAGTGATTACAGGGGCTTATGGGCATGGGTCCTCCTCTCCATGAGTCCCTAACCCACCCCCAAAATGGCTTAAACTGCCTCTGTGCTGGACGACTAGGCTTTCCTAAGCCAGGCTGCCAGGTGATGATGGTCTGGAGGCTGAATTTTAAAGGTGTGATTACGATTTTTATGGGGTGGGGGGGATGATCACTGGGGTAGTGTGTGGTGTTCTGACTTTAGGTGGGTTTTTGTGACTTAGACCATGTTTTAAATGGTCTAAGACAAGTCACAACGTCCAAGTTCTGTCAATCCTAGGCTGTATAACTTTCGGTTATACATGCTGTACGAGTAAGTCTAAGCCGGCCACGTCCTGCCCAACTCCTACCCTCGAAACTCCTCTTGAAACACCCCGTTTAGCTCTGGTCATTCAGCAGAACTATGAAGGCCTAGGTTGTTTATAAATACGTCCAAAACCTGTTTTTATTATTGGCACTTGGACGTCTTTCGTTTATGACCGTCCAAGTGTCGACTTAGGCTGGTTTTGGACATTTTTCTCTTTCGATTATGAGCCCCATAGTGTTTTTGGATGTATTGGTATGTAGGAACCAAGATATACTTAGTTCAGTAGTATATTTTCAACCTACTGCACGAAATACTTTATTAAGCTATCAGATTTTGGCGTATCTGTGAAACCAAAGAACAGCATGTTTGTAAAGCTGCAGAACTCCAAGAGAAGTTTTTTCAGTGTGGTTACCCAAAAAAGTGGTAAATACAGCTTTCAAAAGGGCTTTCCATAGTGACAGAGATTGGCTTTTACAGCTTCGGAATACAATGGAAGACATCTCAAGAAATTGCATCTATTATTAGGAAGCAGCAGCAGATTTATTTTTTTTCTAATCATGAAAAACTGAATCCATACAGGTGCATGATCTCATTTGCTCGCAATGGAAATTTGACACATGTACTTTGTAAGGCAGATGTTTGGACACCTAAGAAAAAATTGGAAGATAGAGGCTTTCATAGATGTGGAACCCATTCAATCTGTAATGTAACAATAGAGGGTACATTAGTATATTAGGACAATGGTAAAAAAACAAAAAACAACAACTAAGGCCTTATTGGGTACTACAACACAGTGGAGTACCGTGGGGGGGGGGGGGACATCCGCCTCGGGTGCACGGCTAGGGGGGTGCACAGCCGGCCAGGTCCGGGTCCTCCTGCCCTTCCTTTCCTCTGGCCCGCGCCGCTGCAATCTTACCTCCCCCTGCCGACAAGATGTCTTTCCGATGCCAATTCTGATGTCGGAGAGGACGTTCCGGGCCAGCCAGGCAGTGATTGGCTGGCCCGGAACGTCCTCTCCGACGTCAGAAAGGTTTCTTGTCGGCGGGGGAAGGTAAGATTGCAGGCGCGGACCGGGGGAAAGAAAGGGGAGAGGTGCTTTTATTTTCTTTTTTTCCTTGGCAGGGAGGGCAGGATGTAGGCAGGCAAGCTGGCTGGCTTTGGGGGTGGACAAAATCTGGAAGGCAGTGGGGGGGACATAAGGAGGCACTGGGGACACTAAGAACACGGGAAGGAAGCACTGGGGGCACTAAGAACACGGGAAGGAGGCACTGGGGGCACTAAGGACACGGGAAGGAGGCACTGGGGGCACCATGGACACGGGAAGGAGGCACTGGGGGCACCATGGACACAGGAAGGAGGCACTGGGGGCACCTTGGACACGGGAAGGAGGCACTGGAGGCACAAAGGACACGGGAAGGAGGCACTGGGGGCATTATGGACATGGGAAGGAGGCACTGGGGGCACTAAAGACATGGGAAGGAAGGAGGGAGGGAATAGAAAGGGACAATTGTTGGGCCTGAGTACAGAAAGAAAGAAATGAAAGAAAGGATACACAGTCAATTAATAGATGTCCCCTTTTGATGAAAAAAATAAATGGTCACGATACCTCTGACTTACTTTCTCTGCAGCAGAGTCGGCAGCTGCGCTGAGGTGCAGGAAGGTCCCGTGATGACTCGTTTGCCGGCTCTGCTCCGGCAGAAGTAAGTTACGTCGGAGGGGTGGACCCGGCAGACGCAGTCATTGCGAGACTTTGCCACAACTCCCTGCATCTGCCGGAGCAGAGCCAGCAGACGAGTCATCGCGGGACCTTCCAGCATGCATCTGCTGAGTCCGCTCCAGAGAAAGTACGTCGGAGTGGGGTGGGGTGGACTGGCAGCCGGCAGCTACATTCATCGTGGGACCTTGCTGCATGAAGGGAGAAAAAGGAGCAGGATTGCTGGAATGGAAGAGTGGTGGAGGGAAAGAAAAGGGGCATGGGTAGGATGGTGCTGATAAAATTAATGTACAGAGAATGGGGAGAGACATAAGGGAGAAGGGTATTGGAGGGAAAGAAAGGGGGCAGATGCTGATTGAAGAGGGGTGGATGGCGAGAGAAAGGGCAGACATTGGATGGTAGTGGGGAGCCTATGCTGGATGGAAATGCAGATGGGAGAGATAAGGGAGCAAATGCAGGAAGGAAATGGAAGGAGAGAAAGAGGGGAGCAGACACTGGATGGAAGTGGACAGAGAGAGGAGAAGGTACAAGATGGAAGGGTTGGAGAAAGAGGGTACATGATGGAAGGAGGGGATAAATAAAAGGAGGGCACATGATGGGGAGAAAAGGATTGAGTTAGGGAAACACTGGAGGGGTGAGGGAAAGAGGTGGCAAGCTTTAGGTAGACAGTAAAAAAGGACATTGATGAGAGGGTAGTAAGAACGTAATCTAGACAGATGCAGAAAATAAATCGAAAAGGAAAATGAGGGAAAAAAGGGAAAGGGATTGCAGAGGAAAGGTGTGGGAGAGGGAAGGAGAGGAGAGAGATGCCAGACCAATGGGGGTGAAAGGAGAGATGGAAGGGGGAGGCATACAGTTTCTGGAAGGGGCATAGAAGGAGAGAAGATGCCATATAGGGGAAGAGAGACGGCAGACAGTGGATGGAAGGAAGAGAGTTACAAGAAGATGATGAAAGCAGAAACCACAGAAGACAAAGGTTGAAAACAATTTTCTGTTTATTTATTGCTTTAGGAGACATGTGTCACTGTTTCTGTGGTGCACTGTATGTAGAGTCCAGGTTCTTACTGGTTCAATTTAACCTTTGTCTATGTATTTCTATTTCATCCCCCCTTTTACAAAACTATGGAGCATTTTTAGCACCAACCGTGGTGGTAGCAGCTCTGATGCTCAGAATTCTATGAGCATCAGAGCTGTTAACCACCGTGGCTAAAATCCACACTACAGTTTTGTAAAAGAGGAAGGGGTTAGTTTGTGATTACATATTCCATACTGTGTTCTGTGTGTTCGAAAGACATGGTTTTTTGTTAGGCTTGACTGCAGGATTGATCTGTACTAGTCTGGCTTGTTTAGTTTTACAATGGGTGTATTGATGTTGTACTGCTCACTGCAGTATGTAAGATACTGCATTTTCCTAGGTACTCATGTGTGACATGTGGCTTGTTACTAAAAATCATGTTTTTCATACAGATGGGGGGGAGGGTTGTCAAAAAATGATGGGCCCCGGGTGTCATATATGCTAGGTACGCCACTGCTTCAACATGTACATCTCAGAATGTCATCTATTTAATAAAATGTCCATGTGGCCTTATTTATATACTGTAGGTCAAATATCCCAGCCATTTTGCACTAGAATCATAAAACACAGATCATGCATATTGTGACCGGGTAAGACCTGGACTGGATTAGCCAGAGTCCTGACCTGGGTCATCCAAGCCTCAGCCGAGCGGTTGAATGAGGCATGGAGGGTAGAGGGGTGTCTGCATCACATGCAAAGGTGTTTAGTGTGAATTTATTATGTCTTTATTTTCTGTCTTTATTTTCTGGTGAAAGGAAAAAACAAAATAAACTTATTATTGGCTATTCAACAAACAGAGGAGATTCAAGGTATTCCTTATGCTGGATAAGAATATAAAGTTTCTGCATATGCAGATGATATATTGCTTCATTTGAGGAATCCTGAATCTACTATTCCACATTTATTGGATTTGATTGAAAGATTTGGAAAATTTTCAAGATATAAAATAAATTGGAATAAATCTGAAATTCTTCCGCTTAATATACATTCTCAAAAAGGTTTGTTTGACCAGTTTCCTTTTCTTTGGAAAGAAGAGGGTATAAAATATTTAGGAATATGGATTTATAAGACGCTGGAAGAAACAATGAAAATAAATGAAAAATCTTTATTGTTAAAGGTTACAGAAATGTGTGAGCAATGGAATCCATTACATTTATCTTGGTGGGGGAGAGTTCAAACAGTGAAAATGATGATTTTGCCTGTGGTATGTTATCAAATGGGAATGTTGCCAATCTATTTTCAAAGTTCTTTTTACAAGAAATTGAATAGTATTCTTATAAAATTTGTTTGGATGGGCAAAACTCCTAGAATTGCTTTAGTATCTCTACAAAAATCAATTGTGGAGGGAGGGGTAAATTTTCCAAATTTCTATAGGTATCATCAGGCCTATATTCTGCGTCAGGGTATGTACTGGATCCTGCCTGACTTCATGGATCATTATCCAGTGGTTAATTTTGGAATGGAAAATTATGTCCCCAATGCGTCTGTCTCATATATTGGACATTAAACTACCCAGTTATGCAAAGGATAATAACATCATTTTTGATACTTGGAAGATCCTGAGATGTATAAATAAGTTAACTGAAATCCCTATAGAACAGTCTTTGTGTCAATCCCTATGGTTGAACTCCAAGAAACAAATAGGCGGTTCTAAAATTGCCTGGAAAGTTTGGATGCAAGCAGGCATAAGAACATTAGAGGATGTTGTTTTAAATGGGAGATTGCTTGAATTTTCACAGTTGCAACTATCTTTTGGTATTTCTAAATTTCAATTTTATAAATGATTGCAACTGAAGCAGGCTATTCAGAAGGGGTTCCCTGAGTGGCGTAATTTGAAAAATTATTACAGCTTGCAATTCCTCTGTTTTCATACGGACATCTTAGGATATCAAGCCACTAAGTGGTATAAATTAATATCTGAACTTATGAATAAGAAACCCAAAAACACTCTTAGAGATGTTTGGAGCATTGAGATTAAGCAGTATATTTCTGCATCTCGATGGCCACATATTTGGTCTTGGAGGATGTGGTGTACAGCTTCAGCATCTAAGAAACAAACTTGGTTTTTCTGTTGCATCATTCTTTTTGGACCCCGGTTAGATTGACATCTTGACATAGGAACATTGCCCTAAGATACTGGGTTTTTGGAAATCGATTTGGGGACATATTACTAATATTTTAGAATCTGAGATTCCTTTAACTTATGAAGTAATAATCTTGTATATCAAAGACCCCCTAGATAAATATAAAAGAAGTCTCTTATTAATTATGACAAGTACAGCTATACAATTGATTACACGTAACTGGAAAAACTGGGATCGTCTCAATTTTACATTCTGGTGGGCAAGTTTATGTCAGATATATAAATATGAAAAAATGAGAGCTGATCAGTTAGGGAATTTTAAAAACTTTAATCTAATATGGGGTCCATTGACATCTTTTGTAGATTTAATATAATTATACATTTGTTGTTATAAGAATTGTACATTCAGGGAGGGAGGGGGGAGGGTGGGAGGAATATATAGGTTATAATCAAATATTATTATGGATGGGGCAGGGTGGTTTATAAGTTTAAAATATGTCTAAGTGGATAAATATGTAATTTTTATGTTTAAAATATGTAGTGTATTACGGAATTATGATAGATCTATAGATTCTTGAATGATAAAGAATAATTTGAGTGGGAGGGTTATTGGTCTGTAAGAATATTGTAATATTTTAAGTGATGTCTATAGTGTAAATGTTTTATTTATTGTTCTTCACTTATTGAAATTATTTTAAAATGAATAAAGATTATTTTAAAAAAAAAACCCCACAAACTTGCTCTGGTGGCTAAACAGCTTGTAAGACCCAACCAGGCTCTACAACTGTACAGTTCATAATCTGGCAATTTTCCACAAACATGTACTCTCAACAGGCTATGCTCTGCCAGTCTTTATTATAAAAACAAAAAAACCAAACTTTCAGTATCAAAGTCCTGGAACTGGCTGGGACTGCTCAGCCCGGTTCTTTCACAGTATTTCTGTTTGTGCAATTTCAGGACACAATTATTCCAACTCTTCTGTTAACTTCAATTTAATCAGAAGCAGGGATTCTACACCCTTCTGTTATTAGGGCTTGTGAGGCAATTCCACCTTCCCAGAAACAGCATATAATTTCCCCAAGCTTTTAATCAGTAAGCATGGCTTCAGACAAACAGGATTCTACAGGTTTCATTTCATAATCACTTGTATATATTTCTTCTGGCATTTCTACATCCAAAACAGTGTTACCTTCAGAAGAATGCAGACAAGGTTCAGAAGTGAGATTTTCTCCCTGTTTCCTGTGGGAAATGCTGATCTCTGGCTTCTGCCCTCTGGTTTGCACTGGTCAGCTTCTTTCCAAGGGTTCAGGCAGGCTGAAGGTTGGTGGCTGCCCTTCTGGCCTAGCAACCACACCCTTTTCTCTAGCCTTGTGCTGATTGTCTCAAGAAACACCTGTGGTTCTGTGGTGCTTTGCTAATGAGCCGATTGGAGGAGCTAATCCCTTTGTGGGTTTTGCTATCATCGGCTTAGTGCCTGCTGGTACTTGTAGTTCTTTGCCTTTAGCATTCCCTACACTAGAACTAGGCAAGTATAATTGGGTGACTTTTGGGCTGCCTTTTACTGGGGATAAATTCTGCAGGGCAGTTTCTCTCACCTGCATGCTTCTAGGAGCAGGTTTAGGGATAGTTTTAGGGTTTCTTCCATCATGACAGGACTCTCCCTGTCATAATATGTAATGATAAAATAGAAGCTCCTTTAGTTTTTGGCTAGAAAACTTTTCTTCTTTATAGAAGGGGGTTTTTTCTTTTTTTTTAAAACTTCTTTATTCATTTTTAAAACTACAATTGTGCACAAAAGATGATACATTTACATAAAATATTAACATTACAGCACAATTCACTTTTAAAAACAATAAGAAGACTTATTTCCCCCTCCCCCCCCATTTATCAAATTGGACAACAATTCATAAAAATATCTATAAACAACCCAACCATACCGTCTAATCAGTCCCAGAACATACCCCCCTCCCCAGGATGTGTACATTTTCCTCATTAATATAAAATAAATTAATCCTTACAATATTTAGTTAATGGTTTCCAAACATTCATACATTTTTTATAATAACCCTTCTCAATGGCCATGAACCTTTCCATTTTAAAGACATAACTTAGGGATTCCCACCAGAATGAATAATTTAATCTGTACCAATTTTTCCACTTCTTTAAGATAAGCTGCATGGCAACCCCCGTCATTATAAACAATCTCATCCTCCAAGACCAAATTCATGCCTATTGAGACACATTAATTTGATGCTTTATCTCAATACTCCAAATGTCATGTAGACCAGTTTTTGGTTTCTTATTCAAAAATCCATATACTAATTTATACCACTGAGCAGCCTGATGTCCCAGGAAATCCACCTGAAAACATAAGAACGGCAGACTATACTGATTACTAAGATTTTTCCATTCAGGGAACCCCACCTGAATGGCTTGCTTCAACTGCAACCATCTATAAGTTTAAGATTTATTAAGACCAAATTTGTGTTGCAGTTGTGAAAAATTAAGCAACTTACCATCAGCGATAACATCATCCAAAGTGCGTATACCTGCCATCATCCAAATACTTCCAGATGACCTTAAATCCGCCAATTTGAATCTTGGAGTTCAGCCATGAATCTTGGAGTTCAGCCAAATAGTCTGACGTGGATTTATAAATTGTAATAGGTGTTAAATTATCCACAAATTTTAAAGTTTTCCAAGTATCTAATAAAATTCTATTGTCCTTGTATAATCGAGGCATCTTAATACTTAACATATGACTTAATCTCAGTGGCAACAGAAGTTGCCATTCCAGCCGCAACCACTCCGGGAGAGTTTCCATGAGCTCAGGGAGGATCCAATATAGGACGGATAATATAGGCTTGATGGTACCTATAAAAATTTGGAAAATTTACCCCACCCTCAGCAATAGGTTTTTGTAAAGATGATAGAGCAATCCTCGGTTTTTTCCCCAGCCAAATAAATTTAGTAAGAATACTATTTAATTTCTTATAAAAGGACCCCTGAAAAAACACTGGCAACATGCCCATTTGGTAACAAACTATAGGCAAAAGCATCATCTTAACAGTTTGGATTCTCCCCCACCAAGACAGATGTAGAGGATTCCATTGCTCACACATTTCCATAACCTTCAACAATAACGTTTTCTCATTAATTTTAATCGACTCTTCCAACGTATTATGAATCCAAATACCTAAATACTTAATACCCTCCTCCTTCCAAAGAAAGGGGAAGGAATCAAATAAACCTCTTTGACAATGAACATTTAAAGGAAGAATCTCTGATTTACTCCAATTAATTTTATATTCAGAAAATTTCCCAAATTGTTCAATTAAATCTAGCAAATGTGGACTGGTAGTTTCCGGATTCCTCAAATGAAACAAAATATCATCTGCATACACAGAAACTTTATATTACTGACCTGTATAAGGAATACACTGAATCTCCTTTACCTGCTGGATAGCCAATAACAAAGGTTCCAAAATAATATCGAATAGCAAAGGAGATAATGGACAGCCTTGTCTAACTCTCCTCTCCAATCGAAATCGTTCTGTAAAAGTATTATTGATATTTAATCTGGCAAAAGGGGAGCTGTACAAGGTTTGAATCATTTGTATAAATCCAGAACCAATACCAAACCAACCCATTGCTTGATACATAAAGGTCCATTCAACACGATCAAAGGCCTTCTCTGCATCCAAAGACACAGAGAAGGCCAGATCCTCTATGGTTTTTGTTAAATTTAGGATATGAAAAGCCAGTCTGGTGTTTGAAGAATGTCTTTGAGCAACGAAGCTTGTTTTGTACATACCAATAATATAAGGGAGAGCCTTGGCCAAGTGTAATGCCAATAGCTTAGCCAAAAGTTTACCATCTACATTTATCAAAGAAATAGGCCTGTAATTTGAAACCAAAGTAGGATCTTTATTTGGCTTTGGCAAAACAATAGTTAAAGATTCTTCTCCGGTGTTTTTCCGGCAAGGGATCAATGAAACTAATGTGAATATATTCTCCCCTATGTCGCAGTAATCTGTTGGGATTTTGAGGCCTATTTGATAGAGATATTAACAGTTTGATTACTCACTGGGCACAAACTTTAGGTTGACACAATTGGAGGGTTAATTCACATACATTTCTCAATGGTAATGTAAACCTTTGTCAATTCCTGTTCAACATGCATAAGGTGAGTGTTTGCTATGTGCTGGATTCTGTCTAGCACTAGCAGTTTTGAAATGGTGTTTTTAGTGTGTGCTGTAAGAGAATGTTGTAACCCTAAGAAATAAGTTATTTCTACAGCATAGGCAATGTCCACTAATCTCTATAAACAATGAGTCAATTTATTTTGAAAAATAACCCAAAGGCTTCAAACCTATGGGAAATTTTTTTGCCAGCATACAAGTTACAAACTTGTTATGATGGGGAGTTCCCAGAGTGGTTGGTTTTAATAACGAATGACCACTCAAATCATAAATTATAATCTTGAATTAGGCTGTAGTTTAAAATCAAAAGTTAAAGATTAAGAATAGAAATAAAATTAAGAGCTTACATTCAAATAAAATAATAGTGGTATGGGAACTTAACCACTGGTTGCGTCTTGAAGTTCTTCTTAATTGTAAGAGTCAGTATATAATACATTTTTTACCAACATCTTTTACCAATATTTGGATGTGTTTATAATGATATATTTTTATGTTTTATTGTTTAGTGGTGACAAAAGTTGTGATACTGTTCCTAAGGAAGCTCTACTGAATTAAAGAGAACGAAATGGAGATCTTCCATCGGGCTGGCCGGGTTTACCTATACCTGAGCTAAGTACCATCACAATATTAATATAGGAAGAGTATTTGAGCTAAATAAGTTGGATGCATAGTATGATACAACCAAAAAATAAAAAAGATAATAATAATGAAGTTAGAGAAAATAAAGTCATAAATAAGTTTATGGACCGATGATAGTTCACAAGTTAGTTATACGCTGAGACGTGTTCTAGTGACGATATAACTGTGAACACTTGAGATCCATTATCAGTCTCTTAAGGAAGTTGATTGAATGAACAGTTGGACTGGTGATTCTGCAGTAGCCTATATATTTTTTTGAAAATTGGATGCGCAGCACAATAGTACTAAAGAAATGCTTATTAACATAAGATGGCAGAAGGCGCGTGGCACACAGCCTTTGGTTTTACCTCCCAAACTACCAATGAATTGTTGCAAGATACAGCAGCATTTGGAGAACACTCGATATCTGACCCTCAAATGGGTATTAACAACAAGATTTCTCAGTCATCTTTACCAACCTGAAATACATTAAACGATTGGAACTAAATGGGTCTGCTTTAATAGATTACTGTAAACATGAACGAATCCCCCAGGGGCCTTCATATGACAACAGCCCCACAGATCTTTAAAACAGATGAAACATTCATAGATACCTGGAATAAGATCTTAAACAGGTGCTCGTTAGATCTAATGTTACTGATAATTGAAAGAAGCAAAAAAGAACTTTTACATCAAAAAGACTTGTTAGAAGAACTAATACAGAACAAGAAAACCCTGCTTTCCCCGGATCTTTTTGATCAAAAAATGACTGAGATTTATGAAATTATTAACACTTATCGTGATACTATATGTAAACAAAAACAGAAGAAGGTTAACCATGATAGTAATGATTGTGCAAAAAACAAAGTTTATAGATGGATGTATTCTACTCAACAAAAAACGTATGATAGACTTTCTGATACAAGCACATCTGCACTATCTAATTCATCTAGGAGCAACGGGTCAGAAGGAAATCTGTCTGATCAAAAACAAAAAAAACTTTCAAAGAGGCAGAGGAAGAGGGCGATCCAGAGGCAGAAGCAGAGGTCGAAGAAAAACCCGGAACAGCAATTATTATAGAATATTAACTCGAACCCCTCTGACGCTATGATCATTAACATTTCTGATTATGTTCTAACTAGCGAAGAAAGTAAAGTGTTATCGAGATGTTTATCATTTATACCGACTGTTCCATATGATCATTTTCAATTCCAGGTTGACATGGAAAAATTTATAAGGATCTTTATCCTTAAAAAAATTTTTTTGGGGTAGTGAATCTCAAAATGATAGATCAGTGGTTAAGAAGAAATCAATTTGGACTCCCCCTGGTCCATTAGATCCCTTACTGTCTTCGTTTAACCAGCTAGTGCTCCATGATGTTGCAAGATTACGATATAAGAAAATTGAAACCTATAATCTATCTAGGGAAGAACATCAAGCGTTGCTTAAATTACAACAGAATCGCACTATAATTATCAGCAGGGCAGATAAGGGAGGTGCTATGGTTATATGGAATGAATGTGATTATAGAAATGAATTAAGTTACCAATTATCTGACCGCAATACATACGTAACCCTTGATAATGATCCCACCTCCCAGATTAGGGCAAAGATTTTGACTCTAACATAGGAAGGCTTTGATGAGGGGTACGTCGCTAAACATGAGCTTCAATTTTTAAATAAAGAACATAGCACCATACCATGGATTTATCTAACACCAAAAATCCATAAAAGATTGCACAAACCTCCAGGAAGACCGATCATATCCTCTAAAAATTCAATTTTAGAACCCCTTTCAATATATGCTGATTACTTTCTGAAGCCAATAGTCGAGACCAGTGACTCTTATATCAAAGACACGAGTCATTTTTTTACGGTGGTTACAAACGACTGATATCTCAGACCATCCTACTATATTGGTTACGCTAGATATAGTATCTCTGTATACCTCTTTGCCTCAAGATAGTTGCCTGAGAATAGTGCAAGAAGCATTGAGCACTCGAGCCCGTCCTCATCAAAGTCCTTCTGAATTTATTGTGGCATTGTTAGAATTGGCATTAACAAAAAATTTCTTTACGGATGGAATGAATCTATTTTTGCAAATTAAAGGCGTAGCGATGGTGCAACATGTGCACCCTCAATAGCATGCCTTTATATGAAGCACTATGAGGAAACATTTTTAGTTTCCCACCCATGGAGCCGATGGATTAAAGGATGGAAAAGATACATCGATGTATTTCTACTATGGCAGGGCTCCAATGATCAACTTGTTCTCTTCATACAGTGGCTTAATTCTCGAGATAACAATATACAGTTCACTATGAATCAATCAATAGAAGGCATTAATATCCTGGATACTTGGATTAGTAATAAACAAGATCAACTTGAATCTACACTGTATGTGAAACCTACGGATACAACGAATTTATTGCACTATGATAGTTGCCATCCAATTGCTCTCAATGATAGTTTGCCATTGGCACAATTTCTTAGGTTTAGACATATTTGTACACATACAGTGGACTTTAAACAATCAGCCAATAAGTTGGCTAAAAACCTGAGACGCGGAGGTTATCCTGAAAAGATATTAAGAAAATCTTATCGGAGGGCAAAAAAGAACCATCAAGAATGGTTGTTACAACCGCGAGCATCTCAACAGGTTACTCATACTGACAATCCAGGAAATATTGCAATATTTCCACAAGGACACTCTCAGACCACTAGTGAGGACAGTGTTGAATATCAAACATGTGTTTTAAGGTTTAATGCAGAGTCAAGACAGATTGCTAATATAATGCATAACCATTGGAGAATTGTGCAAAGTAATCCATGTTTTGAGAATACCAAATTATGATTAGCGTATTCTAGATCTCGAAACCTAAAAGAACATCTGAGTGTTAAACCAGACATGGTGCAAAATGAAGCCTTCGGATATGGGTTTCACTCTAGGTGTGGTAGATGTCAGATATGCCCTTTAACAATTCAAGGAGCCGCGTTTAAAAATCCTTTAACCCATAAGAGCTATAGCCTGCGACATAGAACAACTTGCAGAACTGATCAAGTAGTGTGCATGATCATATGTCCGTGTCAAAAAATCTATGTGGGTAAGACCACCAGGCAATTCAGAGTGAGAATGACAGAACATAAATCCTGTTTGCATCTCAAGAGAAAAGAAGCTCCTTTGGTTGCTCACTGTTTAACTTATAATTATTCTTTTGAGTAGTTACAATGTATGGTCATAGATATGGTGACGAAATCAGTTTGGGGGGGGACAGAGGAAAGAAATTATTACAACTAGAACAGAGGTGGATTGATCGACTACAAAGTCTGCAACCTAAAGGGTTAAATATGTCAGTCAATTGGCAGGTGTTTTTCTAGTCCTTCTAACTTTTCCAGCCCTTTAGGGAGTGGAATTAAAATCTGTAATACTGAACGTTGGATATGTTAAATAATTTAAACAATTTAATTATTCTCATAAATTGAGGATAAAATCAATATTATTTACAATCGAAAATTAGGATATATTACAGATCATAATTTAGACCTTAAGCCTGTGCTTCCGATACATGTGGTTGGGGTAATAATGCCAGGAAGTGACGTAGGTCGGTGCTCGTCACCGGGTGCATTTAAATTGGGCTCTTTGAGTTGTTCAGTAAATGCTTCCAGCTTAAGGTCCGGAAGTGTTACAAGACGCCGTAAGCTCCACCGGGATGAAAATAGTCGGGTGTTCCTGTATGAATAAACGGGTAGGTTATAGATATATAGGAGATTAACTAAATGGATACGGATGTTTGTTATGATGGGGAGTTCCCAGAGTGGTTGGTTTTAACAACGACTGACCACTCAAATCATAAATTATAATCTTGAATTAGGCTGTAGTTTAAAATTGAAGGTTGAAATCGGAGAGTTATTGCACAAACTTGCAAACCTGACAATCAGAACTGGACAGATACCGGACGACTGGAGGATAGCGAACGTCACGCCAATTTTCAAAAAAGGATCGAGAGGGGAACCGGGCAACTATAGGCCTGTGAGTCTTACGTCGGTCCCCGGCAAGATGGTTGAAGCACTGATCAAGGATAGCATAGTCCGGCACTTGGACGCACACGACTTGATGAAACCCAGTCAACATGGATTCAGGAAAGGGAAATCATGTTTGACGAATTTACTCCAATTTTTTGAGACCGTAAACGAGCAAATTGATAGTGGGAAGCCTGTGGACATAATATACTTGGACTTCCAGAAAGCGTTTGACAAAGTTCCACATGAAAGACTTCTCAGGAAACTACAAAGCCATGGCATAGAGGGAGATATACAAAGATGGATAGGCAAATGGCTGGAAAACCGAAAGCAGAGAGTGGGCATAAATGGGAAGTTCTCCGACTGGGAGAAAGTGACTAGTGGTGTACCCCAGGGCTCGGTACTTGGGCCGATCCTTTTTAATATTTATATCAATGACCTGGAGGAAGGAACATCCAGTGAGATCATCAAGTTTGCAGACGATACAAAACTCTGCCGGGCAATCAGATCGCAGGAGGATAGAGAGAAACTCCAGAGCGACTTGTGTCGGTTAGAAACATGGGCGGAGAAATGGCAGATGAAGTTCAATGTGGAGAAATGCAAGGTAATGCATTTAGGCAATAAAAATAAGGAATACGAGTATACAATGTCAGGTGCAACTCTGGGGAAGAGTGAACAAGAAAGGGACCTGGGTGTACTGATAGATAGGACCCTGAAGCCGTCGGCACAATGCGCGGCAGCGGCAAAGAAGGCAAATAGAATGTTGGGCATGATAAAGAAAGGAATCTCAAGTAGATCGGAGAAAGTTATAATGCCGCTTTATAGGGCAATGGTCAGACCACACTTGGAATACTGCGTCCAACATTGGTCTCCCTACCTAAAGAAGGATATAAAACTGCTGGAGAGGGTGCAGAGACGAGCAACAAAACTGGTGAAGGGTATGGAGAGACTGGAATATGAGGATAGACTTATAACACTAGGATTGTTCTCCCTTGAGAAAAGGAGAATGCGTGGGGATATGATCGAGACCTTCAAAATACTGAAAGGAATCGACAAAATAGAGCAGAGAAGATTATTTACACTGTCCAATTTGACACGGACTAGAGGACATGGAATGAAGCTAAGGGGGGACAGGTTCAGGACTAATGTCAGGAAGTTCTGCTTCACTCAGAGAGTGGTTGACACCTGGAATGCCCTCCCAGAGGAGATTATTGCGGAATCGACCGTCCTAGGCTTCAAGAGCAAACTAGATGCATATCTCCTTAAGAGAGGCATATAAAGATATGGTGGACTATAAATTACGCCAGGTGTACACCTGGCGGGGCCTCCGCGTGTGCGGATCGCCGGACTTGATGGACCGAAGGTCTGATCCGGAGATGGCAGTTCTTATGTTCTTAATCAAAAGTTAAAGATTAAGAATAGAAATAAAAGTAAGAGCTTACATTCAAATAAAATAATAGTGGTATGGGAACTTAACCGCTTGCTGTGTCTTGAAGTTCTTCTTAATTGTAAGAGTCGGTATATAATACATTTTTTACCAATATCTTTTACCAATATTTGGATGTGTTTTATAATGATATCTTTTTATGTTTTATTGTTTAGTGGTGACAAAAGTTGTGATACTGTTCCTGAGGAAGCTCTACTGAATTAAAGAGAGCGAAACGGAGATCTTCCTTCGAGCTGGCCAGGTTTACCTATACCTGAGCTAAGTACCATCACAATATTAATATAGGAAGAGTATATGAGCTAAATAAGTTGAATGCATAGTATGATACAACCAAAAAATAAAAAAGATAATAATAATGAAGTTAGAGAAAATAAAGTCATAAATAAGTTTATGGACCGATGATAGTTCACAAGTTAGTTATACGCCAAGACGTGTTCTAGTGACGATATAACTGTGAACACTTGAGATCCATTATCAGTCTCTTAAGGAAGTTGATTGAATGAACAGTTGGACTGGTGATTCTGCAGTAGCCTATATATTTTTTTGAAAATTGGGTGCGCAGCACAATAGTACTGAAGAAGTGTTTATTAACATATACAAATGAAACCACAAAGTATAATCAAGCAATGACAGACCTCCCCTCCCCCCCTTTTACAAAGCCATGTGGTAATGGCCCCGAAGCCCATAGTGCAACTTTGTAAAAGAGAGGGAAGAGTGTTTTAGTCAAGACATTTTTCAAATCTGTAAAGGTGACAATTCCTTAGTCCAGGAAGGTAATTCCCCTTCACTACCTTTCAGTATTACATACAGTAATTCCATTATCTGCAAAAAAAATTAGGAACCATTGTTGCTTACAGAAAACAGTTAATCCCAAAAATCTGCATAAGACTGTCACAGTGGTTGGAAAGAATATCTGTAAAATTGCAGCTATTCTTTCAGATGTTTATTTTCTTTCCCTTGTCAGTCAAACATACTCCCCAAAAGACACTGTTTTTACAATACTGTAACACATCTGTCTACACTGGTAACAGGTCACTCTCCTCCCGGCATTTGAGTTTCTTCCTTGCATCTGTAATCCTCTTACCCTTCCTGTCCTCTCCCATACCCTGTGCCTACTTGGGAAGTGATCTTTTAAGTTCAATAGTCTGTTTCTGACCTTCCTTTCTCTGGTTCTCTTGATCTTCTCCCTCATTCTGCATTCACAATGACGCACAACCACAAGGATCACTAGAATCCATGCATTTTCCAGCATTTCTTTAATGGAGGCAAGAATCTATTGACAAACATAGCCACCATTCCTCTCCCGGTCCCACGCTCTGGTTGCCCGGAAAACTATTTAAAAGATTGAACACACCTCAGAAACATTAACTTTGGTCAATCCACCTTAGGTTAACAAATTCTTTCATAGTCCTCAATCAGTTCTTTTCTTTTTGTTATGTAGGCACTACGTTCAGAATCACTCATATCATTTTTCACAGGATTCTCTACCAGCCATTGCCATTTATTTTCAGCAGTTTGTTGCCCACATAAAATCCAAGTCACTAAAAAACAATGCTTTAAGAAAACCGGTTACGTATGCCCATGTGGGACTGTAAGACACTATCAGTTGTTTCCAGGTTGCTATTAATTGATTGAGGTTATCCCAGAAGTTTGGAAAAGATTTAGCCAATTGAAAGGAGAGGACTCCAATTAACAGGAACTAACATAGTTCCATCTTTGGCAGTGAAAACTGACCTAAGGGTTTCTCATGCAGGACAAAGGCTTTCTCACTTCGTGTTACTGAAGAGGAAAGTAATAAGCCTTCAGTCTTTTCCTTCAATTGCTCATCTCTTCCATCAGTCTATGCATTTTGTACCCTTTCTAATGCTCTCTGGTGCCAAGGCACATCATGCCTCCTGGAACACATTTCATTCTTTATATCCTGACTTAGTTTTAAAGCATATGGAATTTTTCCCAGCTCTGGCATACGCATCATTATCTGATCAAATAACCCACCCACTAGTTGTGTATTACTTCTGAAAGTCCCAAGCAAATTGTCCTTCATAACCTGGAGCTCACCTATGCTTTTATTCAAATCCAAATAGAATATACATTCCTGTTTCGGTAACAAGACATGACTCTTATATATCTTGGGTAAGATCATCCTTCTCATATTCCTCTGTCAATTCTTTATGTAGCTACTCTAATAAATTGTATAATTCCGAAATCCCTTTATGATCCCAAAAACTGGTATACCAGTTCTGTCAGGTAGGAGATAATTTAATAGCATCTGGATTACATAGTATATGACAGCAGATAAAGACCTGCATATTTTATCCAGTCTGCCCAACAGTCACATTCATTTTATGTTATGTATGTTTTATATGGAAACCGTGTAAATATAGATGGTATATAAATTTTTAAAAATAAAATAAATTATCAAAGCAATGTTAAGCCAATAATCCATTAAATTAGTACATTTTACTTGCTAAGTTTCACTATAAGATGTATAACCCCCCCCCCCACCACCACCACCGAGAGAGACTAGACCTGTAATCAGATACTTTGAATGTGATATAAGATACACATACTTCCTCCTGATCTGTCCTGTCACATACAGACACAGACTATACTTTTAGATGTCTGTCCAACATCAGCTAGGTACATCAGAAGCCGAAAACCTGTGAGGGAATCTGTGGGACCGTTGGATGATCAAGGAGCGAAAGGGGCACTCAGGGAGGATAAGGCCATAGCGGAAAGACTGAATGAATTCTTTGCTTTGGTCTTTATGGAAGAAGATGTAAGAGATCTACCTAAACCGGAAATGGTTTTCAAGGCTGATGATGTGGAGGAACTGAAAGAAATCTCAGTGAATTTGGCAGATGTACTGAGACAAATCGACAAGTTAAAAAATAATAAATCACCAGGACCGGATGTTATACATCCCAGGGTATTAAAAAAACTCAAAAATGAAATTGCTGATCTGCTGTAAGTGATCTGTAACCTGTCGCTAAAATCATCTGTAGTACCTGAAGATTTAAGGGTGGCCAATGTTACGCCAATTTTTTAAAGAGCTCCAGGGGAGATTCGGGAAATTACAGACTGGTATGCCTCACTTCAGTGCCGGGCAAAATGGTTTTAAAAAATAAAATTGTGGAACACGTAGACAAGCATGATTTAATGAGATGGAGTCAGCATGGGTTCAACCGAGGAAGATCTTGCCTGACAAATTTGGTTGACCTCTTTGAAGGTGTGAATAAACATGTGGATAAAGGTTAGCCGGTTGATATAGTATATCTAGATTTTCAAAAAGCTTTTGATAAATATCCTCACAAGAGGCTCCTGAGAAAATTTAAGTGTCATGGGATAGGTGACAAAGTTCAGTTGTGGATTAGAAATTGGTTATCGGATAGAAAACAGAGGGTAGGGTTAAATGGTCATTTTTCTCAATGGAGGAGAGTAAACAGTGGAGTGTCACAGGGGTCTGTACTGGGAATGGTGCTATTTAACTTATTTATAAATGATCTAGAAATTGGAACGATGAGTGAGGTGATTTAAATTTGCAAATGACACTAAACTGTTTAAAGTTGTTTAAACGTATGCGGATTGTGAAACATTGCAAGCGGACCTTAGGAAACTGGAAGACTGGGCGTCCAAATGGCAGACAAAATTTAATGTGGACAAATGTAAAGTGATGCACATTGGGAAGAATAACCTGAATCACAGTTACCGGATGCTAGGGTCCACCTTGAAAAGGATCTGGGTGTCATTGTAAACAATACGATGAAATCTTCCGCCCAATGTGCAGCAGCAGCCAAAAAAGCAAACAGGATGCTAGGAATTATTTAAAAAGCGATGGGTAACAAGACTAAGAATGTTACAATTTTCCTGTATCACTCCATGGTGCGTCCTCATCTGGAGTACTGCATTCAATTCTGGTCTCCTTATCTCAAGAAAAATATAGTGGCACTGGAAAAGGTTCAAAGAAGAGTGACCAAGTTAGTAAAGGGGATGGAACTCCTCTCGTATGAGGAAAGACTAAAATGGTTAGGACTCTTCAGCTTGGAAAAGAGATGGCTGAGGGGAGATATGATTGAAGTCTACAAAACCTGAGTGGAGTAGAACAGGTACAAGTGGATCGATTTTTCACTCTGTCAAAAATTACAAAGACTAGGGGACACTCGATGAAGTTACAGGGAAATACTTTTAAAATCAATTGGAGGGAATTTTTTCATAGAATTGTTAAGTTCTGGAATGCGTTACCACAGGATGTGGTAAGAGCGGATAGTGTAGCTGGTTTTAAGAAAGGTTTGGACAATTTTCTGGAGGAAAAGTCCATAATCTGTTATTGAGAAAGATACAGGGGAAGTCGCTGCTTGCCCTGGATCGGTGGCATGGAATATTGCTACACCTTGGGTTTTGGCCAGGTACTAGTGACTGGATTGGCCACCGTGAGAACGGGCTATTGGGCTTGATGGACCATTGGTCTGACCCAGTAAGGCTATTCTTATGTATCTTCCTCTTTTGCTCTTATAATGCTTTATTTTTATAATAATGTATTTAATTCAATTTTAGAGTTAACAACCTTGCTTATTTGATATGTCCATCGTATAATAGTTATATAGGATTGTATTGTGTGTAATGAAACATAGAAACATAGAAAATGATGGCAGAAAAGGGCCACGGCCCATCTAGTCTGCCCACTCTAATGACCCACCCCCCTAACTACCTCCATGAAGAGATCCCACAAGCCAATACCATCTTTTTTTAAAATCTGGCACACTGCTGGCCTCAATTACCTGTTGTGGAAGATTATTCCAGCGATCAACCACCCTTTCGGTGAAGAAATATTTTCTGGTGTCGCCATGAAATTTCCCACCTCTGATTTTCAAAGGATGCCCTCTTGTTGACATGGGTCCTTTAAGACAAAAGAGATCTTCTTCCACCTCAATATGGCCCGTGACATATTTGAACGTCTCAATCATGTCACCCCTCTCTTTGCGTTCCTTGAGTGAGTTTAGCTGCAACTTACCCAACCGTTCCTCATAATGTGTATGCCTGGGGCCTTAGATTGAGTGCCTGTGTGTGGGTTTGGAAATGTTGTGGCAGTATTCAAAGAGGGTTTGTGTTATAAAGATATATGCTTTGTTTGTTCCTGCTGTTCTCAAGTTTTAGAATGGTATGTGTAAAAGCAGTTTTACAAAGGCTCTTCTAATTTTTGCTATACAAATTGGATTTCTAGTTTCTTGTAAAGTAGCTGTTTCCTGTGCTATACCATAGCTAGAAAATGCAGGACAAATCTTGGTGTTGAATTTCTTTTTTTTTTTTTAATTCTTTATTTATTTGATTATTCATTACAATACATTAGAACCTAACGGATGTAGCGGTATATAAGAAATAAATTACAATACCTTAGTAACAAACATTCATGAATGACCACAAAAATACAAATTCCATATAAGGAACAACAAAACATATAAGAAAATTAAGCAACCGTGTCTGAATTTCAAGATATAGATTTGCCTCTCACACTATATTGTGATCTTTTACAGTTTATTGGGTGTTTGTTGTATAATCAGACATTTACATTTTTATTGAGTTAATCATGAAACTGCTGTTATTTAAATCAAAGTAAACTTAATTGTATCATACAGAGCAAACTGTAAAGAATGCCTTATATGGAATAGAAATGCTTTTGACCAATTGTGTAAGCTTGAGAAATGAGGTCACAGTCATTTAACATAATAATAATATAAGAAGAAGAATATGAAGCCTGAATAGGTTGAGGACTCTGTACAGATAGTTATATGGTTTGAAACTCTCTGAGACTCCTCCTTTGTATAATTATATTATTATTGGATTTTTATTGATAGGCTGCATTTGTAATTAATTGACATTTGATAGATATTGAATAAATATTTTCAATTGGAAATGCATATACTTGTACAAAGTTTTGATTTCGGGTATATTTGGTACTCAACTTGTGACCTGGATTGGCCACTGTGGAAACAGGATACTGGGCTAGGTGAACCATTGGTCTGACCCAATACATATGGCTATTCTTACATTCTTATGTCTAGTATGACACAGTATCTAGTCACCAGCCCCTCAGAGTAGCTGTTCAATAGCCCGTCTCCCTTGGGTTAGAAGTGAAATCCTTGTCACTCTCTTCAAAGCTAAGAATAAGGACTTGTCTCTAATAAAAAGAAGATCAAACATAATGCATGGAGGCACTGTTTCCCAGTAACAGTAACTTAAATTTCCTAGTACCTTCCCACTCAGGATGATCAATACATGTTAATGTTACCTTTTTTAAGGTAATATATCTTTTCTTCTATAACCTATAATAACTATTACTACTATTAATTGTTTCCATAGTGCTACCAGATGTATGCAGCGCTATTCAGAGTCACAAAGAAGACAGTCTCTGCTCAAAAGAGCTTATAATAAAACTTCTAATCCTTAAGACTTTCCAGTTCTCCCAGAGCTTTCATTCTTGTGAGGCACAAGGTAAAATTTAAGTTTATTTATTTTAAAAATGTATCATCCGCTTACCATCTAAATGGCTTACATAAAAAAACATATGTAAAATCAGATACCAAAACAAAAAAACCCCCATAACGTTCTAAAAAGGGAAAAATACAACTAATTTCCTACATATCATTTATTCTCTTATTCCCCAAATATACATATTTCTCCTCAATGTCAATAATAAATTAACACATAAACACTTGCACAAATAAATAAGTTTTAAGTGCCAGACAAAACTGGTCATAGATATAACCATATGCCACCTAATTGCTTATTCCACATTTTTACTGCTGCAATTGAAAAAGCAGATCATTCTGTTGTCACATATGTAGGATCTTCAACCACTAACTTTATTAATATTCAGCCTTTAAGTTTCTTCTAGGAATATATACAGACCATACTGGTTTCAAATACAAGGTGCTTGATCATAGAGAACATGATATACAATCGTCAACACCTTAAATTGAATTCTCCAAACAACTGGCAACCAATGTAGTTGTTTCAATACTGGCATCATCTAAACATATCGATTTACTCCTGTTACTACGCTAGCCACAGAATTTTTATAATGCCTGCATTTTACATTTTGGTAATCCCAAATATAATACATTGCAATAATTTATCTTGGAGAGTATCAGGCTGTGCAAAACATCTCAGAAATCTTTCATAGTTAGCAATGGTTTTAATCTTCATCAGTATGCAGATTAGCTTCCCAGAGCTCCCCCAGGCTCAGGCATATCTCAGTCTAACAACATTTCTGGGATAGTTTTCTTTCCAGTATTTTTCTTAAAATGCAAAAAGACAAGCTCCTTTTCAACTAGCACTAGGAACAATCATTTAACAGCCTTCTCCCCTGGATAGTACCAAAATTCACCTGCAATTTAACTGTTTTATTCTCCACCCCCAGCTGTTATGTTAGTTCAGAGAAAAATATCCATAATTACCGGTCCATTTCCAATTTAGTTTGACTATGGGCTCATTTTCCAAACATAAAGACATCCATAAACTGTCATAAAAGTGGTCTAGATGTCCAGGCAATCAGGAAACATCCAAATCACATAATCAAATGTGTTAAAAAAAAAAAAAAAAAATGACATCCAGGAGTGCTGAATGGCTAGCAAAAGATGGGCATGCTTATTGCCAGAGGCTCTGAACATTCTAGTACATTCTCTCATTATTTAACAGATAGACTACTGTAATTCTCTTTATACCGGGTTACGACAGAAGGACATTCAAAGATTGCAGCTAATACAGAATACAGCTATTAGAGTAATTCACAATCTCCGTAATTTCACCATATATCTTCATTTATGAAAAATGCTCACTAGCTCCCAGCAAAATACTGTATCATGTATAAGTTGATTCTTACTACTTTCAAGGTACTGAGAACAGATGATCCACCCTATCTAGCACACTTGTAGCAGGTAGGAATTTGAGATCCACAAATAAGCAATTGCTTTATAATGTCATCATACAAAGATATTGTACACAAACATGTAAGGGACACAATTTTCTCTATAACTGGTCCAAGATACTGGAACGCCATCTCATTGGCACTTACAACAATGACTTCAGTATGCTCATTTTTGGGGAAATTTTGTGTTTCTTTCCTTAAATTTTATGTATTCATTATGCAAGGCTTGTTTTGAATATTGTATTGTTAAATTTTTAAATTACTATGTTTTAGACTGTAAACCGCCCTGAAGGTTTTCCGAAGGGCGGGACAGAATATTTTAAATAAACTTAGAAACTTGGACATCCAAATGCGATAATGGACACCAAGATGATTTCTTTGGGCATGCCCAAAGACACCTACAGTTAGCCCCTTTTTAAAAGCACATAAGGTGAGTCACAGACTGTCTTTTGACCTACTAGCAATCTTGTTGTGTTGGTGAGCTAGAGCTGAGCATTTGTCTAACTGCAGAGTTACTGAGTGCTAGATTGCTTGTCAGTGTTCCTGTCTCTACATTAACCTAACCTGCTTCTCTGATTGACCCGTTTCTTACCCCACACCCATACTTTGCAGACCCCTGCCATCCCACTTCCCCACTCCTCCTATCTGAAACCTGCGTCTCTGCTTCTCTTCCATTTCTACTTACTCACTTACTCACCTTGCTGTCTATCACTGTGCTGTCTCTTTCTTTCTGTCACGTGTGCCAGGAGCTGCAGAGTGAGTGCTGATTGTCTTACCTGTGTCTGTCTGCTGTGTCTAAGGGGGTGGACTGCTTTTGCTGGCTGTGTCTGAGATAGGGAGTGCCTGGGGGTCATCTGTAAAGGGAGGGGAGCATAACCTTTGGTAGGTGGTGATAGCAGGGATAGTGGACTGCACCTGTGGTGGTGGGTCCTGGAAGGAATTAATGCACTGGTGGTGGCTGAAGTTCTGCTATGGGAGAAAGAGAGATCAAGGAGGAACCCGCAGGACATACCCCTGCATGAGAGTCTTCAGAGCTTGCTCATGCATCCTAGACCTCACAGCCCAGCAATGTATAGATAGATACTGCTTTGACAGGGCAGCTATACAGGATCTCTGTCGGCAGCTAAAACCCCTCTTGTAGGCACGCACAAACAGAAATAACCGCAGCCAACACAGGACTCAACTAGCCCTCCATCTCAAACTGCCTTACCCAGTTCCTACAAGTCTTCCTCATTTACACCCACATCACCTTCCCTCCCCCCTCCCCCGGCCCTACAGAGCAGCATGAGTGAATTCTACTGCATAATGTTGCTACTATTTGGGGTTTTGCCAGGTACTAGTGACCTGGATTGTCCACTGTGAAGACGGGCTACTGGGTTAGATGGACCATTGGTCTGACCCAGTAAGGCTATTCTTAATTTTTTTATAGCCTGCTTCCCCTCAGTCAAAGGTATCATAAACTGCACACATGTTGCAGTCGGACCGCCCCCCACCCCCACCCCGGATAGACGAGGCCACCTATAGGAACAGGAATGCATTCCACTCAATGAATATGCAAGTTTTGTGCAATGCCTAGGGGGAAATAGTGGATGGGTGTGCCATACCCACAATGCCTTACATCACCCTGGAATCTACAAGAGAGTGACTCGAGAGGAGTGTGGTCATATGTGATAATCTTAAGGTAGCCGAACAGGTAAAAAAGGCAATGGCAAAACTAAACACATGCTTGAGTGAATAGGGAGAGAAATGACCATCAGCAAAATGGAGGTGATAATGCCTCTGTACAAGGTTCTGATGAAACCTCATTTAGGGGCTCTTTTACTAAAGCTTAGTGCACGCTATATGCTAAGAAGCCCATGGGTATAAAACGGACTTCTTAGCATTCAGCATACACAAGGCTGTAATAAAATAGCTCCTTAAAATACTGTGCACATTCTTGAAAAAGATATAAACAGGAAGGAGTCGATCCCAATATATAAGAGACAAAAAAGACATTAGCCGTTTTAAAATTAATCTAAAAACCTTCCTGTTTAAAGATGCTTTTACCTCCTGTATGGAATAGTCACAGTGCAGCAGTCCTTTTATCAAAAATAGAATAATAATAAAAAATAAAAAAAGATACCCTTCCTAATGTTTTTTTCCCTTATTGTCTCCCTCTTTTTAAAATGATTAATATTGTAACCTTATCCCCTCATCCCTTCACATCCAGTCATGTCTGTTGGTCTGTAGGTCTTACCCCTTTTTCGATTTGTTATTATCATTCTTTTATATTTTAATGTATGTACAAACTTGGATTTTAATGTAATTCACTTGAAACTTGATCCAGAGGAAGGCTACTAAAATGGTCATTGGTCTTCATCATAAAGCATATGGAAACAGATAAAGATCTCAATATGTATACTTTGGAAGAAAGGCGAGAGAGGGGAGATATGATAGTGATGTCTAAATACCTCTGTGGCATGATTGCACAGGAGGCGAGAGTCTCTTTCATTTGTAAGGAAGCTCTGGAATGAGGGGGCAAAAAGATGAAACCTGAAGAAATATTTCTACATGCAAAGGATGGCAAATTTGTGGTATGGCCTCCTGGTGAAGGCAAAGGGCCGATATTCAGACTGCAGAACATAGCTGGTCTAACTCCCATGGTTGGCACTGGATACACAGCACCGAACCATTTCTAGTGACTGACATTGAATATCTGGTTTATTTTCATTCTGTCAAAGGAGGAAGGGAAAGGGATTGGGACTTGTATACAGCCTTTGCTGTAGTTTTGCAACCACAGTCAAAGCGGTTTGCATACAGGTACTTCAAGCCATCTATAAGGTGCAGTAAGCCCATGCTAGTAAATGGACTCCTTAGGTACTAAGCTGCAGTTTTGCCCATGTTTTGGCACTTAACTTCCATTTGAGTGCCCCTATGGCACACTATATAAAATTAGAACAGATCTCCGAGCCTCATGTTGTGGTAGGCTTGCTAGAGCTGGGACGCAACATTTGGGTGAGAGGTGATTGAAGAGAGACGGGGGGGGGGTGGATGGATGTTGTACTTTGTTATGTCATGTTTAGTATTTGCTGTTTTGTTTCTTGGAAAATTAATAAAATGTTTCAACACTAAAAATTAGAAGACATATGGGTGTCACAAATATTGAAAAACTAAGGCCAGTACTGGACAGACTTGCACAATCTGTGTTTGTATATGGCCATTGGGTTGAAGATAGGCTGGGGAGGGCTTCAATGGCTGGGACGGTGTAGAGCTGGAGTGAACTTTGACGGAGACTTCAGTAGTTGGAACCTAAGCACAGGACCGGGCAGAGCTTTGGATTCTTGCCCAGAAATAGCTAAGAAGAAGAAAAATTTTTTTTAATTTAATCAGGTTGGGCAGACTGGATGGACCATTTGGGTCTTTATCTGCCGTCATCTACTATGTTACACTCTAGGAAAAAAAGCTGTCTTTTGGCACTATATAAATACTAGGGGGCAGCATTCTCAGTAAATCTGAACGACTAAGATCATTCTCCACATACCCTAGCTTAGGAGAGAGGGTCATTAAGGCTTAACAGGGCAGCAGCGTTAAAAACCGCACCTCGCTCACTGCAAGGGAGCTGCATTTAACAACGCAGGGGCAGCGCTAGAAACAAGAAGCGGGCGGGGCGACAGGCTAAGGAGGAGGGACTTCGACGGTATAAAGCGGCTCTGCTGGCGCTGAAAGCTGTTCGTGGAAGCGGCGGGAAGACTTTATTCGGGAAAATGAGCCGAGAGGGTGCCCGCGCCGGTCCGGCTGCTCATAGCAGGTAGAGTTCATACTGCGTCCCGGTGAGATCTGCGCTTCCGCGTGTTGAAGGATAGCTTCGTTCCCGTAGTTGGCGCAGCTATCCCCAGTTTTCATGGGTTGGGTATCTTTTACATTTCACGTGTGTGTGGATCATCATGTCTGGGGAAAACAACCAAAGTGGTAGATTGAACAAATTTCTGGACCCATGCAGCTACGCTGGTCGGATAAAAATAAAACAAAATAACAAAAAGCATCCCAGCTTGAAAAAGAGCTAAAATTTCTCCTGGACCAATGCAGGAGTTAGATGTGTTGTTCCAGGAAAAAAAGTTATTAGCTCTTTTCAAATAGATACCGGTATGCTCTCCCCCCCCCCTTGGAATTCTTGCTTGCTGGCAGTATACTATATAGCACAATGGCAAATTTAATAGGTTTGCACTTTTCTTTCTGCTACCATTAATATTATTGTAACCCTTGGTTTAGGTAGGGCATCAATATGCTACACAAATATATTTATATTGGACTACTTCAGGACAGAAATAGGGCCAGTATAGCTAGAATGCCAGGTAGCACTAAAACTATCCAAGTAAAATCCTTCACAAGGGCAATTTTACATAGGGAAGGGGTAAAGCGCGGATCTTAACTGCACGTCCTTAAAATTGTGAGGTCCGTGCCACTTTTACTCTCAGCTTAGGTTATGGCTCTGACAGACCTCTATGACAAGTTAGATCAGATGGATCCTAATGCTTTTCCCTCCCTATGCTGAGACTGAAAGTGGCACAGACCTTAGGGCAAAAGTTTTGCCACTTTTACCCCCCTCGTCTACGAAACTGCGCTAGCAGTTTTTAGCGCGGGGAGCCGCGCTGAATGTGCCGCGCTGCTCCTGACGCTCATAAGAACTGTATGAGCGTTGGGAGCGGCACGGGCCATTTAGCGCGGCTCTCTGCGCTAAAAACCACTAGCGCGGTTTCGAAGAAGAGAGGGATAGTCTCAGCATAGAGAGGGAAAAGCATTAGGATCCGTCAGAGCTAACTTGTCATAGAGGTCTGTCAGAGCCATAACCTATGCCGAGACTAAAAGTGGCACGGACCTCAGATTTTTAAGGACGTGCAGTTATGATCCATGAAGTCCACATTTTACCCCTTCCCATAAGAACATAAGAATTGCCATTGCTTATGTGCTTATGTTCAAAAGGGGATTGGACAAGTTCATGAAGGAAAAGGGGATCCATGGGTACAATTAGAGGGTTACTATACAGTACAGAAGGCTGTAAAGTAATAGAGTAGTAGAGTAATAGATCACTACAGGTCATTGACCTGGGGGGCCACCGCGGGAGCGGACTGCTGGGCGTGATGGACCTATGGTCTGACTCAGCAGAGGCAATGCTTATGTGCCATACTGGGACGGACCAAAGTCCATCAAGCCCGGTATCCCGTTTCCAACAGTGGCCAATCCAGGTCCCAAGTACCTAGCTAGATCCCAAATATGTTTCAGCAAAATTGCTCAAAATAGACATTTTCTCTTCTCAAGTCACAATTTTCTTCTTCCTAATACTCCTTTTCCTATTTGCACACTTGAGGTACAGTATATACTCCTTCCATGGTCTTTATCTTGGTTATTCTTCTACTGCTGAATTATGTAGCACCTCTTGGTTTCCCTTCTGCTAGTCTTCTTAGGCAGTGTTGGAGGACAGGATCCCTATACCTGTGCTCCCTGGAAGAGGTCCAGCAGCTTGGTAAGCTCTGATCCTAGTTCCCACTCTGTTAGACCAGTTATCTGCTATCTAAAGAGGTTGCAGCAGCTTGACGGTTAAGTGATAGATCCCATACGTGATTCTGGTGCAATGGCCTGGGACTGGAAGCCAAAGATAAAGACCCTGTGTTGGGCTGTGTTTGGCATATATATGCATATATATATATATATAACTTATATATGCATATATATGCCTAACACAAGCACAGCCCAAGACAGGGTCTTTATCTTTGGCTTCCAGTCCCAGGTCATTGCACCAGAATCACGTATGGGAACTATCACTTAACCGCCAAGCATATATGCATATATATATATATATATATATATATATATATATATGCCATATATATGCATATATAAGTTAGGCATATTTTTATATTTATATATATACATACATATATATGCCTAACTTTTCTTCCATGGGCTGGGTCCTACAACTCTTTCAGGCAAGGAAAGCACAGCCTTTTTGTGGTTAAAAAAAAAAAAAAAAAGGTCAGAACTAGGTGTTGTTCTGGTAGTGCTGAAGCTTCTTGTTTTCTGAAGGGACTGAGGGTTCCCCTAGGCCAGGGGATCTCAAAGTCCCTCCTCGAGGGCAGGAATCCAGTTGGGTTTTCAGGATTTCCCCACAGAATATGCACGAGATCTATTAGCATACAATGAAAGCAGTGCATGCAAATAGATCTCATGCATATTCATTGGGGAAATCCTGAAAACCTGACTGGATTGCGGCCCTCGAGGAGGGGCTTTGAGACCCCTGCCCTAGGCCAAGGGTAGTCAATTCCGGTCCTCGAGAGCTGGCGCCAGGTCAGGTTTTCAGGATCTCCACCATGAATATGTATGAGATGGATTTGCATGCACTGCCTCCTTGAGATGCAAATCTATCTCATGCATATTTATTGAGGATATCCTGAAAACCTGAGCTGGCTCCGGCTTTCGAGGACTGGAATTGCCTACCCCTGCCCTAGGGTGGTGCATAAAAGAATAAAGTAGTGGCTGTGGCCAAATTTACACTTCTACCTCTAATTCTCTGTCTTGGGGCAGACAGACTGCAAAGGCTCCCCCTCTAATGAGCTATAGAATTTTGTCTGGAAAGGAATATTTAGGCCAAAAAACAGAGGCAAATTATTTGCTTTAAAATAAAAACCTGTACTTAATAGGTATTCCAGTGATGAAAATATGTGTACAAAAGAATGATGAAAAGTAAAATGGCTGCAGCATGAACCATTCATCTGCTAGATCTTTGGATTTGTCCTTTCCATCTCCAGCCTCACTGGAGAAAGGACAAGCTACTCCCTCTCTTAAACAGTGCCTTGTCCTTTTTTGCTACTCTGTATCTCTTACCTTTAGAGCAGGGGTGTCAAAGTCCCTCCTCAAGGGCCACGGTCCAGTCGGGTTTTCAGGATTTCCCCAGTGAATATGCATGAGCTCTATTAGCATACAATGAAAGCAGTGCATGCAAATAGATCTCATGCATATTCATTGGGGAAATCCTGAAAATCCGACTGGATTGCGGCTCTCGAGGAGGGACTTTCACACCCCTGCTTTAGAGCAAGGTGCAGTAGTTTGCTCCAAGCTTAAGTTTTGCATGAGCAACATAACATAGCACTCCTTCATGCAAACTGAGAGCAGATTGAGAACTTTTTACTTTTTCACCAACATTCAAAAGGCAATTCTTTTATTTCATTGATTGTATTATCCTTCGCTAAATACATGTTTTTTTCAATAATGAGTGGTAATGGTAGAAGTGGTTATCTTAGCCCTCCTAGCATTGGTTGGAGGGAAGAAAAGACACTAGTACATATAGGGCTCCTTTTACTAAGGTGTGCTAGCGTTTTTAGCGCACGCATGAAATTACCACGGGCTACACCGCGCGATACGCTTCTAGAATAACACCAGCTCAATGCTGGCGTTAAAGTCTAGCGCGCGGGGCAATTTAGCGTGTGCTATTCCACGCGTTAAGGCTCTAATGCACCTTAGTAAAAAGGAGCCCATAAAGTTTGATCAAAACCTATATATTTCTTATGGACCACAGAGTTTAAAAATAGAGTACTAATGCAAGATCCATAAGTTTGTTTAGTTTATATGGTCTTATCGGAGATAATTTTGGTGTTATGGTAATGATGCTTATTATCAGCCAACTTCCTGGTACTAGGTTCAAAGCTGATATCAAGTAATTACAATATATGTAAAAAAAAAATAAAAAAAAGAAATTTAGTGGAAAAACTTTTCAGACAAGTAAATTTTCAGACTTACAAAATAGGAAATAAGATAAAATAGTTATCATTGTAATTGGCAGAGAACATCAAGCTGTAACTGCCTGAAATTGAAATGAGGTATGTATGTATATATATATATATATATATATATATATATATATATATATATATATATATATATATATATTTTATATATATAATATATATTTTTATATATATATATATATATATATTTTCATTTCCTTGGTCCCCATTTATATATATATATATATATATATATATATATAATCTATGACTACCTCATTTCCACTAAATATCTAATATAATAAAGAGCTAGCCGCGCATGCGCACTCCTATTTGCGTGTTCCGTGCGTGTAGGTCTGTGGCCGAAGGAGTGCGCATGCGCGCTAATACGTCACCAGCCTATCGCCGGACTGCAGCCAGACGACGATCTCCGTTCCTCCTGCCGCCGCCGCCGATCTCCGTTCCTCCTTTGCCGCCCACCCCCTTCTCTTCCCGTGGGCCCGAATGGCGATTCCAGCAGCGTGTGCATCAGTCTTCACACGCTGCTTCGGGCCCTTCTACTGCCCTGATTTGCTCTACCGCGTCTCTGATGATGTCATCAGGGATGTGCCAGAGTAAATCCGGGCAGCAGAAGGGCCCGAAGCAGTGTGTGGAGACTGATGCAAGCGCTGCTGGAATCACCACCTTTGTAGTCCGGACCGCGGGAAGGGAAGGGAAGGGGGGGGTAGAGGAAACGCTAATGCTGCTGCACAGGGAACTGGGGGGGAGGGAAATGGAGGGGGATGGGATGCTGCTTTGGATAGACAGATAGATGGAGGAAGGGAGACAGAAAGAAAAGAAGAAAGACACAGGGGCAGGGAGATACACAGAAAGACAGACAGGCAAAGGGGGCCAGGGACAGAGACAGACAGAAAGGACAGCGGGAGCCGCATCAGGAGGGGTGTGGGATGCGACAGTGGGAACTTTTCCAATGGGTGCAACTGGGCGGCTGTCGGGAACCTCTGATCAGGGGCAGAGCAAGGTAAGAGTATCATAGGGATAAGAAGGAGGAGGGGGGATAAAAAAGGAAGGGATGCCTACTGCTGGACAGGGGGAGAAGGAAAGAGATGCTGATGGACAGGGGAGGTGAAGAAAAAGGAACGGAGGACTAATGTTGGACAGGGGGAGAAGGAAAGAGGTGCTGCTGGACAGGGGGGAGGTAAAACAAAGGGAGAAGGGCTGCTACTGCATAAGGAGAGCAGTGAAGGGGTGGTGGTGGACACAGAGGAGGTAAAAGGAAGGGAAAATGGACAGGGGGAGCAGGCAAGGGGTGGTGATGGACAGCCAAGGAAAAAGAAAGGCAGAAAGAAAGAAAGCGGCTAAGGAGAGAGAGAGAAAGAAAGAAAGACAGACACACACACATATGTTCTAGCACCCGTTAATGTAACGGGCTTAAAGACTAGTATATATATATACTTAACCGTAGCGAAAGATGGAAAATACACCAAACGAGAATCATTAACTTGTGAGGTCGATGGGGACCGAGGAAATGAAAATAAAGAGATTAAGGGCTTCTTTTACAAAGGCGTGCTAGCGGTTTTAGCGCACGCGCTAAACACTAACGCCTCCATAGAGCTTGCGTTAGTACTTTTCATTTAGCACGTGGTTAGCGCGTGCTAAAAACGCTAGCGCACCTTAGTAAAAGGAGCCCTCAATATTCTGGGCAAATTCTCGCAGACATCTTATGAATTCCAATAAGTCGGGCCTTGATTGGCAACCAATGAAGCCTCATCAAGGTAGAAGGGAAGTTGTGTGAAGTGGTAGCTGTAGAGCAGTGGTCTCAAAGTCAAACCCTTTGCAGGGCCACATTTTGGATTTGTAGGTACTTGGAGGGCCTCAGAAAAAATAGTTTATGTCTTATTAAAGAAATGACAGTTTTGCATGAGGTAAAACTCTTTAGTTTATAAATCTTTCCTTTTGGCTAAGTCTTAATAATATTGTAATTTATAGCTAAAGAAACATATCAAGAAACGGTTTTATTTTACTTTTGTGATTATGATAAACATACCGAGGGCCTCAAAATAGTACCTGGAGGGGTGAAAGTTTGAGACCACTGGTGTAGAGGATGGGGGAGTTTTGGTTTCAGTGCCGAAACAGAAACCAAAACCAAAATTCAGTCAGTCTCTACCTTTCTGTGTGCTTCAATTTAAAGAAATGCAATCAAAATCTCCAACGAAACTGCTATAGATACTTAGAAAGATACCACAAAAAAGCAGAACTAGTCAGTAGGTTCTTACAGTGGACTCACCTGCGCACATAAACACATTCCACAAAAACTACAAATAATTAATTTGTGAAACGAGGTGTCCTAAGTGTGAGGAGTTAGTGAAGGGAGAAAATTCTCCCGCGCTTGACACAACTGGAAAGCGGGTAAAAACCCACTCACCTGCACACCATCACTGGACACCTCACATGTGCTCAAAACAATTAAAAAGTGTTCAAATGAACTGTGATATTTAATATTTATAAATCACTCAATGTGCATATATAAGGCAGGAAGTCCCACTGAAAGAACCCCCCACCCCCACCCCCAGCCGTCCCCTGCAGGAAAACTCAGCACTTAGCTTAGGGATTCATCTGGTAGGCTTGTAATCAAACGAGGAGATGTATCTTCCCAAAACGGCCTCGTGATCAAGTCCAACTTTGTGGTATCAACTTAGAGAAAGACATGGGGACAAATTTTTCCCCATCCTGTCCCGGCGAATTATTTTCCTGTCCCTGCCCCATTTCTGTAAGCTCTGTCCTCATCTGCACAAGCCTCAAACACTTTAAAATCATAAGCAGCGACATTCTAGAGTTCAGATTGTGATGTCATAATACCTCATTCCACCAATGCCTAAGCTCTGTCCTCATCTGCACAAGCCTCAAACACTTTAAAATCATAAGTATTTGAAGTTTGTGCGGTGAAGGCTAAAACTTACAGGAATGGGACAGGGACAGCGATAAAACTTGTGGGGATGGGACAGGGAAATTGATTTTATGCGGGGGATGGGGATAAATTTGTCCCCGTGTCATTCTCTATTTCAAATCTAACAGTAAAAACCAAGCAAAAAAAGTAGAAAAGTGCACACTTAGGGCTGGATTCAGTAAATGGTGTCTAAAGTTATACGGCCTTAAGACCTGTGCTACCAATTCTATAAAGGTCATGGGGGGGGAGGGGAGGGGGGAATTCATCAATGTGTGCTATGTTAAGATGGGTTATTTGCCACAAGTTGTGCTATTTTACCCATTTTATTCAATGAAACTTAGTGCTAAAATTGCATAACTTGTGGTAAAGCAACCCATCTTAACAGTAGCACACATTGATAAATTCCTCCCTTAGTACTAAGCAACCTTCTATAGCAGGGGTAGGGAACTCCGGTCCTCGAGAGCCGTATTCCAGTCAGGTTTTCAGGATTTCTCCAGTGAATATGCATGAGATCTATTTGCATGCACTGCTTTCAATGCATATTCATTGGGGAAATCCTGAAAACTCAACTGGACTACGGCTCTCAAGGACCGGAGTTCCCTACCCCTGTTCTATAGAATAGTGCTTATGGCAGGTTCCTGTGCCCATCTTTGGGTGCAAGCACTAATGCCTGCTGAAACCTGGTGTAAATCCTCACACCCAGCTGATAGCAATTGGGTGCACAAATCTAATTCCTGGGAACGCCCCCCCTTTTTGAGTTGTGTGCTATGAAATATAGGTGTGGATGTTACAGAATAGTGACTAGACCAGATGTGCACACAAGTCTCAAACTGATGCCAGTGAACTCCAGTTATTGAGTTTTGACACCTTGTTATCTGATTTGCACTCGCATCTGCCTCGCACACCCCTCTTTAGGTGGCCTACATAGAATCAGTGGGGGGCGGGGGGGTTAAAATGTGACAAACTGGTACGTTGGTTCTTCCTCCATTTTCAAATCCATGCTTGTCTGTTCAGTGACTGGGTGTGAAAAGCCTTGGTAAAGTGTGTCTTGTTAGGGTGTCAGGGGCAGTATGGGGGAGTGTGTGCACCTGTTTATAAAGGCAGACAAAAAGATGGATGCCTTTCCAACAGGTACTCTTAAAAAGCCATAGGATGTGTAAAGGCTTTTTCAGTACTATGTTGACTTTTTTTTTTTTTTTAATGAATCTGCAAATTACACTAGAAAAATTTATTTTCTTAACTTTTTTTTTTTTAATTTATTTTATTGCCAGTCATGTAGGTACAACTTTACCTAGAAGTGACGTTTTGGAATGGCCTGACTATTTCATGGCAGTAGCTGTTTTAGCTGCAAAGCAAAGCAGGGATCCACACACTCAGGTAAGCAGAGACAAATCTTAAGATCTGTTCATAAGCTTCAACATAGAATGTGGAATGTACAGTTTGTGCAGTACAGAAACATTATACATTTCATTTACCCCCCCAAATTCTATAAAGTCCACTTAAGAACATAAGAATTACCATACTGGGACAGACCCAAGGTCCATCAAGCCCAGTATCCTGTTTCCAACAGTGGCCAAATTAGGTCCCAAGTACCTGGTAGAAACCTAAATAGCAGCAACATTCCAGAGATGAGATTGTGATGTCATAATGCCTCAATCCACCAATGCCTAAGAGCCAGCCTCATCAGTGATGTCACAATGGCCTGATTATCCTTATACTTGGCTCACATAAGAGTATAAGAACTTCCATACTAGGACAGACCAAAGATCCATCAAGCCCAGTATCCTGTTTCCAACAGTGGCCAACCCAGGTCCCAAGCACCTAGCTATATCCCAAGTAATAAAACAGTAAAGTTAAGTAAACAGTAAAGTGCACCTAGCCAATGTAAGCAACTAACTTAATTAATTGATAGGCTTAGTCGAAACCAATAGTTGGCACATAACACCTCCAGAGCACCAGACACCTTTCCTATTCCCACTAACAGCGGAAGCTGGAGTGGCCCGCTTCCCCAATGCATACCTTTAACCTTAAATACCAATCCAAACCCTTTCACCAATAAAAACATAGACCTGAGTGGATAAACCTGGCCGCAGCACTGTTTATTGTAAAACATATTTAGATACAATTTACATATAGTAAACAACATAATAAACATCATTACATAACCTTTTGTCTAATTAAACCGCCACAATGGAACCCACCATTGTGACCCCTGATCCCGAGCTACCGGCATAGATGAAGATGGCCCCCGACCCTGCCGTCTAAGCAAGGGTCCGAGGGGTGGCATGTCCCCACATGCCCCATTGTCCAGGGTCATCCGACCCACCGGCACGGCTCCCAGCCGGCCTACCACTCATCCCATGATGAGACCAGCCGCCAGTAGCTCGGGATACCGCCAACCAAAAAAAAACAAAAACAAAAACTCACCACTCTACCTCGCACTGAACTAACGGGCGGGAGGGCGGGAAAGCTGCCTCGGAGGACCGGAAACCGTTACGGTCCTCCGAGCCTACAGCTTATATACCCCCCCACCCTACCCCACCCTGCGGCCCCAATTTGACCTTATAGGAGGTCCTTCCCACAGTGTGAAAGACCTCCTTCCCTCTTTAAAATTTTTTACCTATCCCCCTCCTCCTATCCACCCCCCCTGACGGACGGCAAACGCAGGCCACCCAGCTCCGCGTTAGAGCCGCCCGTCGAGACAGGCTCTCGGGCTTTTTATAACAGCGGAAGCTGGAGTGGCCCGCTTCCCCAATGCATACCTTTAACCTTAAATACCAATCCAAACCCTTTCACCAATAAAAACATAGACCTGAGTGGATAAACCTGGCCGCAGCACTGTTTATTGTAAAACATATTTAGATACAATTTACATATAGTAAACAACATAATAAACATCATTACATAACCTTTTGTCTAATTAAACCGCCACAATGGAACCCACCATTGTGACCCCTGATCCCGAGCTACCGGCATAGATGAAGATGGCCCCCGACCCTGCCGTCTAAGCAAGGGTCCGAGGGGTGGCATGTCCCCACATGCCCCATTGTCCAGGGTCATCCGACCCACCGGCACGGCTCCCAGCCGGCCTACCACTCATCCCATGATGAGACCAGCCGCCAGTAGCTCGGGATACCGCCACAGGCCTGAAACTCGTTACAGGCCCCCCCAACAATGAACAGAGCTGCGGTTAGAGGTCTAGCACTCGTTCACAACAAGAAGCAAAATCGTCTAACAATAGATCCCACCCGATGTCCGAGAGGTGCACTCTATCCCTGTAAAACAATCCAGAACAAGTGACATCAACCCAAGAGTGCCTAATCTGCAATCCCCCTCTAGCTTCCACCCACCGACCGATCTGACGATTAACCTTGATTAGCCCTCTGGTCCACCTACGCGACACCAACCGCTTAGGGCGTGGTATAATGTCGGACCAAACAATCCGGGCAGCCGGAAACCAACCCCGAATCACCCCGAGATCATCAATAACAGTGTCAATTAAACATTTCCCGCTAAACGAGTCAACATCATTGCCCCCAAGATGAAGCAGCAACAGATCCGGACGCCGAGCACGATGTCGAAGGTCATCGAGAAGAGGCAACAGTTGATGCCACCGCATGCCTCGCTGACCCCACCACGAGACGTAGACTCCACACCGCTGAAGGCCCAAGTGCTGACCGCACGGTCTGACCACGGCACGCTCCCCCGCCCAATGGACAAAGGAGTGCCCGATGATCCACACCGACAGTACCCGCCGAACAGCATCTGCAAGGCAAAACTCAGCAGTCACGCACATCACAAAACCCGAAAACCCAGGGGTTAGTAACAGAAAGCCATGCAGTGAACCAGTACAGCCCACCCCCAATGCAAGTTCCCCCAACACCACTAACTGTAACACCCATCAACTCAGTCCCCCCTACTGGGAACCAATCCGTCCAGAACCCGACGGACGAATATAACCGCGATAGGCCGCGGACGACCAACGGCCAATTTGTTGAATAGCCGCAGCAGGCACACCCGCCTCAAAAGCACTGGTAGCCGCACCAATGCGGAATGAGTGAGTGCCATAGCGCGTCGGGTCCTCACCACACTGATTCAGAGCCCGCCGCAAGACCGCCAAAAATTGATAACGCGTGAGCCTCGCCCCATCCGCATGGATCAACAAGGCCAGATCAAGATGAGGACGAACCGCCATATAGGCAGCCAGGGATAAGACAGGGCACGAAGCGCAACCCACCACACGGTGTAGAACCACCGTGCGTCCCCTGCCCAGCTGGTCCGACTTAGAACGGGCAATGAAGAGGCGCACCAAACTCTGATCCACCTGAACTTGGCTAAACAGGAGCCCCCTAGAACCCGAGATGTCCGCTGGGTGAACTAGCAACTCCCCCACCCGCAAGGCTCCGTAAAAGGCCAACGAGAATGCAGCATGGAACAAACAGGCTTCAAAGGCCGATCTCGCCACTACCGGCAATAATTCCAGAAGACGGGATAACAAGGCATGCGTTACCGGTAGCCGGGAGTCGGGCAGCTGCGGCGCCACCCGACCCCAGGCGGCCAGCATCCGACGGGGCAAAAAACCTGACGCAGGGCAGGACCAACCAAAGGCCCTACAAAAGAAAGCAAAGCCCGTTAAGTGGCCAGCCGCCGCGCTACGGGAATAGCCCTCGAGATGAGAACCGGCCAGGAAGTCAGCCAGCAAAACCTCAGATACAGGGCCCGGGACCCAACCCCGAGCACGCAGGAATCCGAACACGGTCGAGAAACCCCGATTGTATCGGGTCCAAGTGGAAGGAGCTACAGACTGCTGCAACATTCGCCAGATCCGTTCACCACCAGGTTCCACAAACGCTCCGGCATCGGCGACCCCTCCACCTTCGCTGCAGGAGCCAGCTCTCGAAACTGCAAGAATTGAAAACGAGAGAGGGCGTCAGCAAGCCTATTCTGAACACCAGGTACATGACGAGCCCTAATGTATAAGTTAAGGCGTAAACAACGCAGAACAAGTTCTCGCATCACCGCATTCACCTGCAAACATCTAGCAGCTTGCCGATTCACAACTTCAACCACTCCCATGTTGTCACACCAGAAAACGACACGCCTATTCCGCAACTTCTCCGGCCATAAGTCGCATGCCACTAATAAGGGGAAAAGTTCCAGCAAGGTCACATTGCGGGTAACACCAGCCCGTCGCCAACTCTCCGGCCACGCAGCAGCGCACCAATCTCCTTGACAATAAAGCCCGAAACCCACACCGCCAGCCGCATCCGATTGCAGGTCTAGATCTAAGCTGGAAACGTCCGGGAACTGGATCGGGAGAGACCCATTAAATTGAGTGAGGAACAACGACCACATCTGTAAATCCGCCCTGATCCCTGCTGTGATCCGAACGAAGTGACGACGATCACGAACACCCGACGTTGCCACCGCTAAACGACGAGAAAAGGCCCGTCCCATAGGCAGGACCCGACAAGCAAAATTAAGCGACCCCAACAAAGACTGAACAACCCGCAAAGTAGGCTTTCGAGTACCCCACACCAAGGTGATCAAAGACAGCAACTGATGTACCTTGCACTGCGGAAGCCGAGTCACCATGGACCGCGAGTCAATCTCGATACCCAAAAAGGTGAGACATGAAGTAGGCCCCTCAGATTTATCAGCAGCTAATGGCACCCCGAAGTCCGCCGCCATGCACTCAAACGTAGATTTTAGCAGTTCACAATCAGCCGAACCCGCCCCCCCAACGAAAAGAAAATCATCTAAATAGTGAACTACCGACGCCTTTCCCGCGCGCCGCACTGTAACCCAATGTAGGAACGAACTAAATAACTCGAAAAAGGCACAGGATATCGAGCAACCCATCGGCAAACACTTATCAAAATAAAATGCACCTGCAAACCGAAACCCCAGTAACGGATAGGAAGACGGATGAACCGGTAGCAACCGGAAGGCCGATTCAATGTCAACCTTGGCTAACAAGGCTCCCCGGCCTGCAATGCGCACCAACTGTAACGCACTATCAAAAGAAGCATATCGAACAGAACAGAGGTCACGAGGGATGCCATCATTCACAGAGTGCCCCACAGGCCTGGATAAATTATGGATCAAGCGATATTTACCAGGTTCCTTTTTTGGAATGATCCCCAAAGGAGACAACACCATTACTGGGAACGGGCGCTCCCGAAAGGGACCAGCAACCCGCCCCATATCAAGTTCCTCACGCAACTTCCGCTGCACTTCCTCCCGCAACTGAGACACAGAAGACGCGTTAGAAGACTGTACGTTGGACTGAGGCAACGAACAAGGAATCACAAAACCCTCCCGAAATCCTCGAGCTAGAACCCCCGCCGCCCGCACATCCTTGTATTGATCCAACCAAGGCTGCATGACACCCACCCGGACCGGAGTGGGCAACCCAGGATCCCCTAATTCACTTGGCTGGGGCGGGAGGCGCCCCCACTCCTCTCTTGGGGCATTTGAGCGCCGAGTGCGCTTGCCCACATAAGGAACAGGCATGGCGGAAGTGGCATTCAGGAAAGGAACAGGAAGATTTATTGAACAGCCAACAGACGCCAGGGCCACCCCCCGCCCCAGAGCCTCCCGGAGGACGAAAGGAACGAACTCCCGCCGGGAATGGAGACCCCGGCTTACTGGACACACTCGACCCAGACCCACCGGGTTTCGCCATATGCGTCAACCATAGATTAATGTCTTGCGTGCCCCAAGACATGTGCCTATTCTCCTCCATCTTGTCCCGAAACGCTTCGTCATAATTGAGCCATGCCCACCCACCGAACCGCTGATACGCATCCAGAATAGAGTCCGCGTAGGCCAGCAAAAGACCATAGTCTTGAGGACGCTCCCGCCCCCAGACACTGGCTAACCTCAAGAACGCACGCGTCCAGTTCAAGACATTGCGGGAAACTAATCCCACTTTCGGCTTCCCAGCCTCCTTCTTGGTTTTCTTCTTACGTCCGCGCACCCGACCCTCTAAAAGCTTAAAAACATCAATACAAGCACGCTTCTTAATCTTATGACGCAGTGACCGTGGAACAATTCCGAGAGCGCCACGAGGGCAGGGACCCCCCGATCATCACCTTCCCGCACATGCCCGTCACTTGCTACCTGCCGAGGTGACCCCGACGAAGAAGACGACGTCGAAGAAGGAGAAGAAGAGGTTAAAGAAGACGAAGAGGACGAAGAAGAAGCCCTAGTCCGACGTCCCTTCTTACCCTTCCCCTTCCCCTTCCCCTTCCTCCCTTTGCCCCCAGCCCCAGCCACGAGGGCCATGTTACCCGTTATCCTGTCGCTGTCCGTCCTGTTTCCGGCAACGTCTGCTCCAGGAGTGGCGCCGTCCGCAGCTACCACCGTATCCAAAATCCTTCCAGCTGGCAGCACCGGCTCCTCAACTCCCGGCCGCTGGACTGCTGCATGTCCTCCGCTCGATACTCCCGCAGCAGACGGCCCTGCCCGGCTCTCACGTCCAGCGATGACATCCTGGGGGAAAAAATCCAGACAGGGGCCAGCAACCTGCGCAGCATGAGGGAACGTTAGCCCCGGAGTCCAAGCCCCCGCCTGCCGATCTCCCATGACCTCTAACCCCCGCGAGCCACCTCCTACCGCAGCGCCCGCACCCCAAGTCGACGGAGGAACAACCCCGGGAAACGGGGGCGGTACCATAGCCCAAGGGGCAGAGCCCCAAGGAGCCCCCCAATGCCCAGACATCCAAGGCAGCCACCAACCAGGAGGGCCGGCAGGCAACCCAGGACCCATCCCAGACGTCGATGGAAGAACCGGAAGCTCCACCACCCTGTCCCCCACATACCACCCTCCCCCGAGGAAGAAGACGCCGCCCCCAACCGGCCAGACTCCCGCACAACTCCAACCTGCCCCACAGCACCCTGTGCAGTCAAAGGCAGGTTAGGAGCAGGAAGGACCCCTACCGCTAAAGTCCCACTTACCCCACCGAGAGCCCCAGACAGAGCTCCATCCGGCCCAGTAACACCCCGGGACAAGCCTCGGCCCCTCCCCCGGACACCCGACCGGCGGCAACTGCCCCTGTGGGTAGACCCCGCAGGACTACAATCATCCGGCACCTCCCCGCTCACCTCCAGCGCTATCGCAGTTCGGGCGGCCGAACGCGAGCGCCGAGGAGGCAAGGCTCTACCCCCCCCAGCCACCACGCTCACCGGATCCGGGTCTGCCTCGTCGAGGGAGTCACCGGCAAGGAGGGACAGCTCAACAGCATCGGAGGGGTCCATAGAAGGCGAACTGGCCATCTCCCGACTGTACAGCAGACAACAGCAAGCACGAGGTAGGCCCGATCGCACCACTCGACGACGCCCAAAGCTGAAAGCTGCCTCGGAGGACCGGAAACCGTTACGGTCCTCCGAGCCTACAGCTTATATACCCCCCCACCCTACCCCACCCTGCGGCCCCAATTTGACCTTATAGGAGGTCCTTCCCACAGTGTGAAAGACCTCCTTCCCTCTTTAAAATTTTTTACCTATCCCCCTCCTCCTATCCACCCCCCCCGACGGACGGCAAACGCAGGCCACCCAGCTCCGCGTTAGAGCCGCCCGTCGAGACAGGCTCTCGGGCTTTTTATTCCTACCAAGTTATTGCAATCAACTGCCTCCTCACATCGGATCCCTCAAAGGGCTTCTGAACTTCAGGAAAGCAATTAAAAACTTACCTCTTCCCATAAATCCAGTCACTCCCTTCAAACCAAATGTATTCTAATGTATGCTGAACTAGTTCACTCTGTTAACTGAAGAGAAGAGCAACAAAATGATAAGGGGCCAGGAAAACCTCTCATATGCTGAGAGGCTGGAGAAGCTGGGGCTCTTTTCCCTGGAAAAGCAGAGACTTAGAGGGGATATGATAGAAACTTATAAGATCATGAAGGGTATAGCGAAGGTAGAGAGGGACAGATTCTTCAGACTGGCGGGGGCAACAAAAACTAGAGGGCACTCAAAAAAATTGAAGGGAGATAGGTTCAGAACAAATGCTAGGAAGTTCAGCTTCACTCAGAGGGTGGTGGACACCTGGAATGCGCTTCCAGAGGGGGTGGTAGAGCAGAGTACGACTTAGGGTTTCAAAAAGGGACTGGACGAGTTCCTGAAGGAAAAGGGGATTCAGGGGTACAATTAGAGGGTTACTGTACTGTACAAAATGCTTTAGAGTAATAAATCACTACAGGTCATTGACCTGGGAGGCCGCCGTGGAAGCAGACTGCTGGGCATGATGGACCTATGGTCTGACTCGGCAGAGGCAATGCTTATGTGCTTATGAAGATGGAAATAACCGTATGTTAACTTAAAGACCAAATTGTATGCTAAACTTGACTCCGTTTATCTAACATTACTGTACAAATGTAAATTCATAATTTGTCTATGCTTTATGTATGTCAACCTTGTTACCCATTCTGAGCTCGTTGGGGAGGATGGGATATAAAACTAGCCAAATAAGTAAATAATTGGCATTAATTGGTCTTAATTGAAAGTTAGGTGCCTAACTCAAAAACATGATTCTATATAAAGCAGGTGCAATTAGGGGATGGACCATGGACATCTCTTTTTGACTTAGGTGCACATATTTAAGCCAAGAAAACTCTGTCATAAATATGGTGCACCTGAAGGTTAGGATGACTAGTGACACCTAACACCACTTAGACGGCCCTAAGCATGATGCTATACAGCAGGGGTCTCAAAGTCCCTCCTTGAGGGCCGCAATCCAGTTGGGTTTTCAGGATTTCCCCAATGAATATGCATGAGATCTATGTGCATGCACTGCTTTCATTGTATGCTAATAGATCTCATGCATATTCTGTGGGGAAATCCTGAAAACCCAACTGGATTCCAGCCCTCGAGGAGGGACTTTGAGATCCCTGCTATACAGTGTGCTTGATTTTTATAGAATCACGCTTAGCGCCACATTAGTCAACGCCAATTTCGTAGGCAGCCTGTACAGAATCAGGCCCTTACTGTTTACTGCTTGCATTTGGATTTGTAGGGAAGCAAGAAATCCCCGGAGCCGGAAATATTGGGTGCTTATATATATAGTGAAAATCCAGTTTTTTTTAATTTAAAAAATGTGTAATCTACTGTTCAGGAAGCAACGTGGTAAAATACATAAATATTTTAAACAGTATCCTTGCATACTAAGCAGATTCCCCCTCATTCTATAATAGGGTGCTTAGATTAAAAATACTGTACTGCCATTCATGTGTGTAATTGTACACTTACGGCCTCTTTTACAAAGCCGTGCTAGCGGCTGCGCTGTGCTAACAACATTGTCCGTGTTTCAACAGTAATCTTCCTCAGGGGTCCCTGACAGTACTAGGATGAAAGATATGTGGAAAGGCTAAACAATCCAAAAGTATAGATGCGTAGAAGCTCTGCATATGACGCGCTTCAAAAACCAAATCAATATATTTTTTAATAAAGTCCAATTCAGGAACATCATCTCTCCAGTGTTTTGGTTTCTCTTGGACTTTTTCTCTGTGGATTCTCCAGGGTCAATTTCTTTGCTTTTGAATAAAGGTAATAGACTGGGAATGGTTGGGATAAGGTGCAGGGTAGGAGGGCCAAAGCAACCAGGGGTGTGTAGACAGTGTAGCTGTGAAATCAATCTCCAATGGAGCCCTCACAAACAAGCAGAGATAAGAGATGTAAAAGAAGGTCTCTAAAAGTATGTACTAGTTTCTATCCTGTGCTGAGTGGGGTGATTCATAGGGGTTTTCAGATAGAAAACAGTTTCAGGGACAGCAGATCCAGCATCCTATACTGTTTTAGAAAGACAGGGAAAATGTTTAGCCTGTAGAGACAAAATATGAATACCTGTAGATCTGTCGGAGCACAAAAAGCATTCATTAACCCCACAAGCAAGGAGAGATAAGAGTATAGCACCTATTCTGTAATTATGTGCTAATAAGTTTACCCAGGTCCCAAGTACCTAGCTATCTCAAGTAATAAAACAGTAAAGTGCACCTAGCCAATGTAAGCAACTAACTTAATTGATTGATAGGCTTAGTCAAAGCCAATAATTGGCACATAACACCTCCAGAGCACCAGACACCTTTCCTACTCCCACTTCCTACCTAGTTATTGGAATCAACTTCCTCCTCAAGTCCTACTCCCACTTCCTACCAAATCACTGCTGCAATTAGGTGCTAATGTGTATGCCATAGGCCTGGCATCAACTTTTGCAGCTACAATTAGACATGCTGACTTAAACTAATATTCTATAAGAACACATAACACTCGTAAGTCTTCTTATAGCATATACTCAGGGCCTGATGCACAAAGCTCCAACAACCCAGTAAAAAATACAGTGGTGCCTCACACAACGAACTTAATTCGTTCCAGGAGCAAGTTTGTTATGCGAAAAGTTCGTTATGTGAAACGCGTTTTCCCATAACAATACATGTTAAAAAAAATAATTCGTTCTGTAGCATAAAATATGCTAAGATGACATAAAAAAAGATAAATTTATCTTGTTAGAGCTGGTGTTAGACACAACTGGGGACTGCAAAGTCCAGGCAGAGGCTTACGGCTCTCTTTGACCAGGGGGGACAGTTGCCCTAGTTGCACTATCCTAACCCTATTCCTGCTATATGTGACTGTGGTATTCTGTTAGCATGATATAGAGGGGATATATGTGAAGGGGAGGGGAGACAGGGGTTTTGTTGATCCTTGCTGTGTATTATAATCACCCCCCACATACTCCCCAGTACCTTTTTTAATTCCTCCCATCTTTCCCAGCCAGTGGCGTACAGGCCAGAAGCGCAGAGATCAGGAGCAATTCCTCTGCACGCCTGTGTGGGCCCATGCCGATCTCCGAATGGCTGCAGTTAGTTCTTGTGAGTCCCGCGAGAGCTGGCTGCAGTTAGTTCTTGTGAGTCCCGCGAGAGCTGACTGCAGCCATTCAGAGATCAGCGCAGGCCCAGGCAGTAGCACAGAAGGCTTGCTCTTGATCTCTGTCTGCGCTTCTGGCTGGGAAATTTGCTAGACCACCAGTTCGAGTGAGCGGGTGAGATTAAAGTTGCAGCAGTGGTGGCTTTTTTAAAAAAATATGTGGCGGCGGGGGGAGGTTTAAAAATATGCGGTGGCGGCAGAGGCTTAAAAATATGCAGCAGCGGCGGCAGGGGGGTTTAAAATATGTAGCGCCACTGCACAGGGAGCCAGGCGGAGAGAGGGCAGTTAAGCGATGCAGCTCGGGCGACTTCGTTGTGTGAAACGAAGTTCGTTGTGGGAAGCAAGACCTGAAGTTCGTTGTGCGCAGCGTTCGCTGTGCGAGGCGTCCGTTATGCGAGGCACCACTGTACCAGGTTAGGAATGATTTTTGTTTTGCCAGGCTATATTCAGCACAAAGAACATGCAAATTATATGCTCACTGTTTTTTGGTGAGCAGTAGAGAATAACATGGGGACAAAGGTTCATCCTCATTCTCTCCCTGCAACCAAAGACTTTTTTTTTTTTCCTGTTCCTACCTCATCCCTTCAGTGAAGCACACTTCGTAGCCCCATCCCCTCACTGTCCCTGCATTCTAGATCCCCATCTCCTCACCATTCCTACAGATAATTTTGTTCCTTCATTTCCCCATGCTCAACTGGGCAGGAAAGCAACTGTGCTATTTGGGGATACAAATACGAGTAAATGTGGACCTCGAATCAAATATTTTGCCCTTTTTTCCCACCTGAAAGACACAGGGTCTATCTTCGAGTCAGGTCCTGGCTAAATTCTTGCCTGCCAGGATCCAAGTCTGTTCATGAGTGGGATCTATGGGGGTCTGTGGGAAAGGAATGAGGCCCCACTCCACAACCACAAAAACAAAGGTAGCACTTTCTTTTTAAGGCTGTGTGCTTTAGATCCAAGGGACAGACAGGGAAAAATGCTAGAGTACCTGAATAAACTCATATAAACCGTTCTGAGCTCTCCTGACTCTAGAGACTCATTGAAAAGGTCAGTTAGCGGAGCCACCAGAACTTTCCTAAATTTAAAACATTTCAAATAAAATGCTTTTCCTATCTTTTGTTGTCTGGACATTTTATTTTTTCATCATATGGGTTTCAATTCTCTTTTCCGCTTTCCTATCAGTCTTCTGTTAATTCTCCCTCAAGAAGCTGCTGTCCATTTGTCTCTTCTCCTCTCTCATTCCATTTCCTTGCTGCATCTGCCTCTGATATATTGATCTTCCTATTTTTGCTTTCCTCTTTTTTTGTTCTGCCTCTGTCCACTTAAATTTCACCCTCTAATGATTTTCCTTCTTTTTACAAATATCAGGAAGTTCTGCTTCACGCAACGAGTGGTGGACACCTGGAATGCTCTCCCAGAGGAGGTTATTGCGGATTCCACCGTTCTAGGATTTAAAAGCAAACTAGATGCACATCGTCTTATGAGAGGCATAGAGGGATGTGGGTGACTTAATTTACGCCAGGCAGGGCAGGGCCTCCGCGTGTGCGGATCGCCGGACTTGATGGACCATAAGTTTGATTCGGTGATGGCAGTTCTTATGTTCTTCCTTTTTAGATACCTTTTAAGTGCCTCTTTTACAAAGTCGCAGTAGCAATTCTATCACAGCAAAGACACTGAAGCCCATAGGAGCTGAATGGACTTTGGTGCCTTTGTCATGGTAAAATTCCTTTCTCGGCTTTGTAAAAGAGGCCTTAAGTTTCCATCACCTTCTTTCACCACAAAGCTCTCCCACTGTCCATCTCATTCCTTCCACAGCCTCCCATTTTACCATATTTCTACCCCCTGTAATCACTATCATTCATTTATTTGCCATCCCCCCTCTTTGGTCTCTTGCATGGTTTCCTCAATTTCGAGTGTCTCTCTCCCACAGTATTAGAGCAGCCCCGTGGCATGGGTTCAATTTGCTTACAGGCTGCGGAAGCAGCAAGAGAGAAGGCGGTGAGGGAGTCGAAGGGAAGGAAGCTTATTTCACCTCACCACACAGTCAAGGGCCCCCTGCCCTGTTTGCTGCCCCTTACGCTGGCCCTAGAAGGGGAAGAGATGCCCGGACAGTCTATTTGCCTTCCCCTAATGCTAGTGGGCCCCCCTGATGTTTTCAGGCCCGAGGCACGTACCTACTGGGCCTACCCTTTAATCCGGCCCTGAGTCCAAGTGCTGATTTATGCTGTTTTTGGACATCTTAGTGTTTTCAAAATGCCCCTAAAAATCTGATTTGTTATACAATATAATCTTATTGCTGTAACTGATTTCTGGGGAACCATTCCCTTGCCTCGCCCCATGTTTTCAATCTTTGACTGAATGACACAGAATCTATGATACGTTTTACCATCAAAGATAATGGACTCCAGAATTGCTCTTCAATAGGCCCAGGCCTACATCATCTCTCACTGAAAAGTATTAGATGTTAGGATTTGACTAGATCATAGCATTTATAATGGTTTATACTCCTTTATCTTAGCGTTTTGAGCACATTGGACTGAATTTTATAAATAGCACCAATTAAAAATTCACTAAGGGCTCCTTTTACTAAGGTGCGGTAGCGGTTTTGCGCACGCTACAATACCGCACGCACTAAACGCTAATGCCTCCATAGAGCTTGCGTTAGTATTTTTTGTTTAGCGAACGCTAGTAAAAGGAGCCCTAAGTACTATTCTAAAAATGATAACTCAAAGTTAGGAAATTATTCTAAAAATGATACTCAAAGCAGGAAATTAGAAAGGGCTTGACAAAGAGGGAAAACAAATAAATTAAAGTATTTAGGGAGACAGCAGGTTGGATTATACAAGGATAAAATTCAGCAGCAGAAAAGGAAGTATTTCTTAGCTAGGATAATTGATAGTGATAATTTGTCTAAATAACTTCTTAATATAGTTAAGATTTTCTACTCATCCAGAAGAAAATGTCTTAGATTTAGTAATTACACAAGATGATTTGGCAACATATTCAGAGTAAGATCTTTAATATTATAAGTGAACTAGATAATGAAAGAACTAGCTGGGGAAATATTTTGGCTGAATCATTTGTAGAAGAAGTGGTTGTTACTTTAGATCAAGGTATTCCGGCAGATCATATAATTTATAATGGAAAACATGAAAAACGATCTGCAAATGTTAGAGGAATGGTCTAATGTAGTGAATCTTAAACCTGTCCTGGGGGACCCGAAGCCATTCAGGCTTTTGTGATATCCCTAATGAATAGAGGCAGATTTGCATATAATAGAGGTGACAGGCATGCAAATCCCTAATTAGGGATATCACGAAAACTTGACTGGCTGAGGGTCCCCCATGACAGATTTAAAGAAGCACTGGTCTAATGTCTGGCAATTAAAATTCAATGCAAAGTGCAGAGTGATGCATCTGGAGTAGAAATCGGAGGGAGGTGCTGGGAGGTGAGAGGCTGATATGTATGGATGGGGAGAGAGATCTTAGGGTGATAGGGCCAGATCTACAAAACAGCCTAACGATCCGATCCGGATCCCGGTGGACTGATTCATGAAGCATCCTCATGCAAATGAGGACGATCAGAATCATGCCCCCAGCTGACTGCACGGATCGCTCTCCAGTGATCGGCAGAGTTGGAGAAAAAAAAAAATTTAACTTTTTACTTTTCTCGAGCCCTTATTACTTAACTTCGCAAGCCCGTGGTTTTAACCCGATTTAAACCCGCGGGTTAAAACCACAGGCTTGCATTGTGGAGAAGGGCAGGAGAGTTGGGGCAGAGAGCAGAGAAGCAGGAGATTGGGGCAGAGTGCAGGGTGACCAGAGCAGAAGAATCTGGGCAGAGAACAGGGTTTTTACACAAACTACTGGTCCTCAGCAGTTGCTTGTTTTTGGATCGGGCATCCCAGTCGGTGTGCCTGCATTTGAGTAGTGAATCACGTCCTTCCTACTTTGCATGTCATTTCCCCTCATTTGCCTGCACTGATCGGATCGGATCAGAGGATGATCGGCCATGAGGTTAGTGAATCGGGTCAGAGGAGAATCGGGTTGCAAAGGAGTCACTAAGTCACTAAGGACTTGATCGGTGGGCTTAGTGAATCTAGCCCTTAGTGTCTGAGGATCGTAAGGCAAAGAAACAGTGTGATAAGGCGGTGGCTATAGCTAGAAGGATGGTTGGCTTATAGAGCGGTGTAACCAGCAGAAGAAAGGAGGTGTTGATGCCCCTGTTCAGGTCATTAGTGAGGCCCCACTTGGAATATTGTGTTCAATTTTGGAGATCATATCTGGCAAAGGATATAAGAAGACTTGAAGCAGTCCAGAGAAAGGTGACACAAATGATAGAGGGTTTGCGCCAAAATACATATGTGGAGACTGGAAGACCTGAATATGCAAACTCTAGAGGAAAAGAGGAACAAGGGAGATTTGATAAAAACATTTAAATACTTGTAATGTATTAATAGCGAACCAAATCTTTTTCTAGAGAAGTGAAAATGGTAAAACTAAAGAGCACCAATGAGGTAACAGGCTTAATTATATAAATGGCGCCAGTCAGCATGGTTGTCAATCAACTACACAGTGCCATTTATAGAATCACTCCTAGTGGTGCCTAAGTGGGCTTAGGCATCACTAGGCATCCTGATGATAGGCACCATTACATTAGGCCAGAGTTTTTCTGACCTAACACAGAAGCCTAGCAATGCCTAAGTCAGCTACGTCTATTCTCTGCCCCTATCCATGCCTACTTTTCAGGTAGGCATCGGTAAGCTCCTCAACTTAGGCATCACTGGGTACCACTTGATATTCTGTGTGGAACTGAATTGATTTTTTTTTTTTAAGTTTTTAATTGGTTTTTAATGGTGTAGTCAATTAAACCAATTTTGTTTAAAAAATTTATGCAGAATTCAGTTAGGCATCCCCAATTAGGGCACCTAGCGGCAGCTAACCTAGTCACCATTTTTAGGTCCTCTGTGTTTATTCCATGCTTTTTTGAATTCCGTCACAGTTTTCCTCTCCACCACCTCCCTTGGGAGGGCATTCCAGGTATCGACCAACTCCGTGAAAAAGAATTTCCTAACACGTACTCCTAATTCTACCACCCTATTTTTAGAATTTCCCCCTTTAATACAACATGAAAAAAGATTTTTAAAAATTTTCCCAAAGAGGTCATATAAAGTAAAATTTCTTGATTAATTCACATATCAGTTAAAATATTATCAAATTGGGTTGTACTTTTTACTGAGATAATCCAAGGAGTAAACCAGTCCTGCATAACATTGTCAATTTTTTTTCTGACTCTGCTGCTTTCAAACTTAAAGTCTTAGGGGCTCCTTTTACAAAGGCGCGCTAGCAGGGTTAACGCGCGTGCGACTTTTCATCACGCGCTAACCCCCGCACTGGCCAAAAACTACTGCCTGCTCAAGCGGAGGCGGTAGCGGCTAGTGCGTCCAGCGGTGTAGCACGTGCTATTATGCGTGTTAAACCGCTCGTGCGCCTTTGTAAAAGGAGCCCTTAGGTCTCCTTTTACTAAGGTGCGCTAATGTTTTTAGCGCATGCTAACCACATGCTAAATAAAATATACTAATGCAAGCTGTATGGAGACGTTAGCGTTTAGCGCGCACGGCATTGTAGAGCATGCTAAGCGTGCGCTAAAACCGCTAGCGCACCTTAGTAAAAGGAGCCCTTAAAGTTCTTCCAAAGTATTATTTCCCTTAGGAAATGCTAGCAGTTGATTTTAAACAAAGTAGATTTTGAGAAACTATAGAAGTATAAAGGGACATTTTTTATATGATGTCTGTCCTTTTTGGGATGTTTTGTGAAAAATGTCCAAAAATCAAATGATGAATAGAGTGATTTTGAACTAGAAAAGAAATCTATATTTTTGTTCCAAAATTTCCATTTTCTAGATTTTTTTGTGCTCAGTATTCTTTAAATACCATTTATGGGGGGGAGGGGGATACAACCTATGGAAACACAAACAAACAAGCCATTGGGACAGCATTTCTCATAGATTTGCCAAACAGACATCCCAGCAGAGCAGTGAGACAGCCTAAGGGGCACTGCAGTGCACTTTACATAATAGGTCCAAAATACATTTACTGAAACACCCCTATATTGTACTGTGAGCACCCAGGGACAGAAGAAAAATGCACCGCTACAATAACCCTCAAGCCTGCAGGTGTCGCCTATATGTAGGTACAGCAGGTATTTAGTGGTTTTTGGACGGCTTACACTTTCCACCACATGTGTATCAATTAAAGTAGGATATGGCCCTGGAACCCCTTTTCTACAGTCCATTGCACTGACCATTGACCTGGGACCAGCTTGCTTCTCTAATAGAAATAGCCATCATGTCATAAAGCCTAGTATGTACTGCCACTGTCACATCTTTGGGGGATGGGAGGAGTCAGTGACCACTGGGGGATTAAGGGAGGGTTATGCCTTGATCTCTCCAGTGGTCATCTGGTTAGGGTTACCAGACGTTCGGATTTCTCTGGATATGTCCTCCTTTTGAAGACATGTCCGAGGGTCCGGACGACTTTTCAAAACCTGGCACATTGTCTGGTTTTTGAAAAGCTTTCCGTCATGCAGGAGGGCATCCGCGCATGTGCAGATTTCCTGCCCAACGAGAGCAGGGGGCGGGGCTGGGGCGGGATTGGAGGCGGGGCTGGGGCAGGATCGGGGCATGATGGGGCAGAACCGGGGTGGGATGGGTGGAACTAGGCGGGCCTGGGGGTGGGACTAACATCTGGTCATTTAGGATACCTTTAGGATAACTTTTGGGAACACCCAAGTCCCACCCAAAACAACCCCCCACCCTTGAAATTTGGACAAACTGCAGAGAAAAAAAACATCTGAAATCAAAGTTTTGAAAATCACAGCTTAGATCTTGTGGCAGGAAAAATGTCCTGCTGATGCTGTATGACATTTTTCAGATGTGTTTTATCTTTTGAAAATGAGCACAATAGTCTTCTGTAATATGCATTAATTGTTTTCTACATTTGTAAGTCTCAATCTCTCTCTTTTTAGGTTGGTGCCTGCATTGTTAGTTCAGAAAACAGGATTGTAGGAATTGGGTACAATAAAATGCCTAATGATTGTACAAAAGCCTTCCCTTGGGATAAAGAAGCAGCCAGCCGACTGGATACAAAATATCCTTATAGTATGTACTTACTTACTTTACTTTTAATAAGTGAGATATTTGAATCTTTGATTCCCGATGATCTTCTGGATAATTTGCAAAATATTTGATCATAACTTGTTCTTCATCATCCTCTGCTGCTAAGCTGGAAGTTTATGCAGTGCTTCACTGAATTTGAAGTGCATCATCACCCCTGAACAGCAGAGGATCATATATAGCCAGAGGTACTGCACTGCCATTGTCCTTGTCCTCCTGGTAAGTGGAATAGCCCCAGGTGTGCAAATGAGGGAACTGGAGGGTTGGGAAAGAGCAAGAGATTGAGAGAAGGGGCAAAAGTGAGTGGAAAGGATGCAGGTTGTGTTGAGAGAGGGCAAAGTGAGAATCCAAGATGCTGACAGGTGTGACTAAGGGAGATTAGAAAGGAGTTGCTGGGATAGAATGAGGGGTATGGGGTATAGGTGTGTAGGAAAGAGAATGACAGGATCAGAGGCAGTGGCATAATAAAGGGGTGGTAAGGGTCCACCCCAGGTGCTATCTTGGTGGGGGCGCTGGCTCCTGTCCTACCCTCGGCCTTTTCCCTGTACCTCTTTGATGTTTCTGGTGTGCAGCAACCCCAATTTGCTGCTCATGCCAGCGTCGGCTCGTCCTCTGATGTTACTTCCTGGACGTGCACCAAGGAAGTGACATCAGAGGAAGATCCGACGTTGTTGCGAGCAGCTGGTTGGGGGTTGCTGCTCATGCCGGAAATGTTAGAGGTACGGGGGAAGGTAAGGGGCATACGCTTGTGGCAGGAGGGGGCGGGGATGGAGCAGATGGGAGTGGAGGGGCGGAGAAGAGGGCAGGGGAAGGGCATCACTGTCCTGGGCACCTCTCACTCTCGCTGTGCCACTGAATGTAGGTCTTATGGAGTTTAAGTGCATTGACTCTCCTCCTCAAGTTGAGATCTCCTCCTGATGGATCACCTCATTTCCTTTTCCTCTTTCCTCTGCCTCTCTTACCTGAAATCCCTTCTCTTTTTGTCTCTGCATTCTCCTATGCCTCTTCTGAGATCTTTCTTTCTGTTGACAAGTAGAAGTGAGTGAATCCAACACCGGTATGAAACAGTGCATCATATCTTTGCCAAGGAGTACACAAATGATTCAGAGTTTTTGGCTAGGTTGGTTCTGCGTCTTTTTGCTACTTCAGCTTATCTGCTGTTTTCTTTGCTCACATGTTTAAAGACAATAGACTGTTTTCAGTCCAATTCTTTATATGTGAGTTTGCAAATCATTGGACCCCTGAGGAAGGTGTGTTCACTGAAACACGGACCGTGTAGGGTCCGGTTGGATTTTTATCACTGTATTTTTTATCACTGTACTTTTTGAATTGAATTTTCATGTTTTTATGTTAGTGTATAATAAATTTTCTCCAGAACATCTATATCCACAGTTTTTTTGTTTTTGTTTTCATCTACATAGGATTACCATATGTCCAGGAAAACCTGGACGTCCTCTTTTTTTAGAAGAGTGTCCAGATGGTATTTTTTCAAATGGGGAAGTCTGTCTGGGTTTTGTCGGCTCTCCGTACTCTCCCAACTACCTTCTTCCTGGCTGCTGTAATTAAATTTTCAAACAGGTGGCAGCCTGCCCAAGAAGCCACCTCTCTACAGGTCCCACCTATGCAGGAATAGGAAGTCTCTGGAGAGAGGCAGTTTCCAGGGCAGGTTGCCACTGCCGGCTGCCCAAAGTTTTAATTAAAGTAGACGGAAAGGAGGTAGGTGGGGGACTTAGGAGCTGGAGAGAGAAAATTTGTTAGGAGGAGCTAGTAGCATTGGAAGTCTGAAAAGGGAGGGCTGAAGAATCAGCATCAGGAGGGGAGAGGCTGGAGAAACAGCATGAGGAAGGGAAGGCTAGAGAAGCATTATGGAAAGGAAAGAGTGCTGGAGAAAAGAGCATGCAGTAGGGCAATGCAGTGCTGGATGGGAAGGGAGAGACAAACAGCAGGAGAGAAGGTTGGAAGGAGAGAGAATCACCTGTGGAGGGGTTTGGGTTTGGTTGGAAGAAAAGAGAAAGAAGCATGCATGGGGGAGGGAGGAGGGTTGGAGGAAGGGGGAGATAAGACACAGTCACTTAAAGGGTACAGAGGATGGGAAGGGGGACCAAGGAAATTGGTGGAGTGTGGGCAGTGTCTTTTTTTTTTTTTTTTTGTCTTCACAAATATGGTAACCCTAGTTCTGCAGGTCTACCAGGATTTCTCCTGAGTTGCACAGTATGGTAATGTGAGAGCAGTGTGGGAGCAAGGCCTTCATAAAACAGTCAGACAATGATACAAGTGAAACAGAACCCCTTTTATTAAACAATACTGAATCCTGTTATCTCAAAGATGTAGTAAATAAAGAACGTCTCTTTAAGTTCAGAGGCAAACTTTGCACAGTCCTCAGACCTTCTGTAAATATAGCTACTTGCAGGGTTGCACAAACACAGGCCAAGCTCCAGCCAGACCTAAACAGGATTCTTGGTTTACCTTAGCCAACGTCTAAGGTAAACTACACAAGCTGGAGAGACCTAAACTCCAGGGCAGCTTCCCTCATCCCTCTGCCTCAGGCTCACTCCTGGAGACCTCTTGTCTCAGGGCCACCCTCATCTGCTCTTACCTGTTTCCTTTGAACCTAACATTCTTTTGTTTATGTTGTTAACATTCTTTTGTTTATTTCTCAAGTTAGTGCCACCTGCTGGAAGGTAGCTTAACTGCCACATCAGTGAGGGAGTGTTTATACTATGCTACTCACTGCCTCACACAAAACTTGTACTGATTCCATATCTCAATGCTAAGAATGTTATGTTTTTAAAGCAGTTCTTAATTCAGATTTGTATGTAACACAGAACTTGTACATTTTAAGATTCATGCTGCTTACCTCTGCTCCCAGCTGACAAAAGGGCCAACTGTCCCAGTGTTCCCTTTAAGGTACAGTATGCACAATCACACACTGTTCTTAATGTGGCCATTCATCATTTCTGAATCTGCTACAGGAGAAGTGTAGGAGTCTATGCCACTGGAAATACTGCTTTGTGAAATCAAATGAAGCCGCAACCATGTTCTTAAGTAAGAGTCATACTTAAGTTGGGCGTCTGTAACTCGGGATTGCCTGTATTATGTATGTTACATGATCTTTAAGATTATTGATGAAGAGGAATCTGTCTATTTGAGAGAACTGTTGTAGTGGTACATCCCAGTAGGAGCACTGAAGCTGGGATAAATTTGTTGTAGGGTCTGAGTACATAGGCTGCCAAATTAGCTACAGATAGGCAAGGGTGGTCCTAAGTTATAGAATTTGTTGATTTTTTTTTTTTACATTAGGTAACTATTTCAAAAGGGATTGAAATCTTTGTTTACTGTGGCTTTTGTGGCTTTTGGGGAGTTGAGGACTTTGGTTGTTGTGTTGTGAGACTCTGAGTCCTGTTAATACACAGTTGCATCACATTATTATAACCACCTGCTAATATCCAGAATAACCACCTCTGGCAGCATGGATGGCAGCCAGACACCATGGGAGTGACTCAGTAAGATGCTGGATGGTTGCTAGAGGTATCTGGAGCCATGCAGACCGCAGTGCGTCTGACAGTTGATGATGGGTGTGTGGTGGTGGATCCAGTCGTCAAACATCGATTGAGGTGTCCCAAATATGATCGATTGGGTTAAGGGCTGGGGAATTCAAAGGCCAAGGAAGTAGCTGAAAGTCTTGGTCGTGCTCTGTGAACCACTCATGAACAATTCTGGCGGTATGTGTCGTCACATTGTCCTGTTGAAAGATCCCATCAACCATAGCGAAGATCATCAATATGTACGGGTGTAATTGATTAGCAAATATGAAGAGATACCTCTGGAAGGCACTCTCAACCGATATGGGTATCAAGGGACCTAGACCATACCAAGAAAAACATTCCCCAGAGCATAACACTGCCACTACCAGCTTGTGTATGTCCAACATTGGTTGCTGGGTGTTCGTTCTTGACGGTTTCATGCCTGACACATCAATGTCCATCCATTTAATGGAGCTCAAAACATGACTCATCGGAGAAGGCAATCCTGTGCCAGTACAGCTGTGCAAATTGCAGCTGTTTTTTGCAATGAACCCTCATGAACATGGGTGCAGTCACCAGCCATCTGCTCCGGAGCCCCAATTGCAACAGGGTTCACTACACATTCATTTTGGACACACATCTGGAAGCCCCCTGGTTCGTTTGGATGGTGAGTTGCTCCACGGTAGCATGCTGATAGGCCCACATCAACCTGCACAGCCGACACTCACCTCTCTCATCAATGCCACCTTGGGTCATCCAAAAGATGCCACTCACAATATACTTTAACCATAGCAGCCCGTGAACAGTTCACAAACTCTGGTTCCGAAATGCTACCGCCCTTGATTATGCTAGCCAATGCTTATGCAATGCTAGCCAATGATTATGCCTTTTTCAATGTCTGATAAATCACACATTTTCCCCATGACAGCCACAGTTGATATATTGGCAACTTGCTGACATCTCACCTTATATACCCATTAAGTCTGGGCGCAACACATGCATTCGTTCATTGGCTCTGCATTCCTGACATCAGAAGTAGGCAGTGGTCATAATAATTTGGCTTGAGCTGATGAGGATAATTGTATTAAGCAGAATATAAGGGGGGGCATAACTAATATGTATTAGATACACTTTTAGTTAGGGCTCTGAAAGACACTAATATTATATGGAAGATGTAGCTGAATAGAAATCCTTCAGTAACCTGTGACAGAGCAAAGATAGCACGCAGAGTATATTTTTTCCTTCAAAGAACAAAATATTTTGGTTTAATGTCTGGAACAAGACGCTGGGGCCATAACAATGGTTCCATGAAAATAAACTAAAAGTCACACTGACATATTTTTTGCTTGATGAGTTAGGAGAAATCATGTGACTATAACCATGTGATTGTAGAAATGTATTGGTTAGCAAATGAGAAAGTTTCTGGTAAACATATTTTTTTTCCAGTAGTTATTTAGATGGTTTAGAGAGAAAAACACATCTGTTTATAAGAACATAGTTTTCTTCCACTTACATAGTTAGGGCAAATATTGATGAGTTGGAGTTATAGAAGATCATGTGATTGTTTCTGTGAATGAGATATTTGCAATAGAATAGAACATGTCTGCACAGTCCTTCTATTGCTGACAAGAGGTGAGATAAATAGCATGTGATAGTTAAGTCACTGTTGCTAAGGAAATTACTAACAAAATAGAATTAATAGCAGACCATGTGATCTCAATGGAAACCAATAGAATAATTGTAAATGGATTGTGATTGGAAGATGTACCAACTATGTATGTTTAGTAATGAATTAATTAATGATGTCAATAAAATGGCCAGTCAACTGTATTGGGGAAGCCTTTCTGATGTCCCATTATTTTAGAGGATGCAGAAACTCTTCTCAAAGCTTTGACTATTTTTAATCACACTTTTTGTGTGAGATTTCTCTCTCTGATATCCCCTGAAATAGAATTAAGAACTGAGGACTATATGGAAGTATTAGGAGGCAGCTAGATAGCCTGTATATATATATTTATCCCAACCAAACAGAACATGTAAGTTTTTTTTTTTATTGTGAGCCACCTTCAACAATGCTTTTGCTAGGTAGATTATAAATAAAAAGTGCAAAGTGCACAGTTGTCCCCTGCATTTTCTGCACCATCAAAGATCAATAGACACCACATTAGTGGTGTCCAGTCTCTTCCTCTGTCAGCAAGTCATAGCAATGCCTTCTCAGTGCAGATCCTGAATAGATTGCCCCAGTATAAGATTCATTATGCATTAGTAAACCACCCAGATCAGGACATTTTTTTCCTCTGGAATCATCCTTACAAGCCAGTGGCATGCAGTGACATTTATAGCAGGGGATTTAGTAGATGAGTTAAACCAGTGGTGACTAACCTCGGCCCTCGCCAAGTCGGGTTTTTCAGGATTTCCACAATGAATATGCATGCGATCTACATGCAAATAATGTCATGCATAGTCATTGGAGTAATCCTGAAAACCCAACTAGATTGAGGCTCTCAAGGACTGAGGTTGTACGCTCCTGTGCTAAACATTGGTGCAATACATACCTTTAACCAAGGTTAATGTGCTCACTCTGCTGAATTATGTCAAGGCTTGGTCTCTTTCTGAGAGCCACAGCAAATCCCTCTGATCTGCTTCCTATGCAAAAAGAATCTGCTGGTGCTCCTCAATCAGCAGCTGCCACAGCCTGTCATTTCTCCTGTCTCTTGATTAAACTAGAGATTCATCTTCTGCTGGGGACCGCCGCTTTTTTCATTTCTCAAATGAAGCATATGCCTGTAGCCACCACTGCTTCTTTTCACAGGCCTCCAGAACTTGATGTGACTTTTCTCTAGAATGCTTCTCTCCCATTGGGGCCCATCACTGTTGCTGCTACCAGGGTATTGTTGCTTTTTTCTGCATAGACACAGAATGAGAGAAAAGCTTTGTTAATCAGGCCCTATGTTTCTTCATATTGCTGTCGGAATGCTCTTATTAGAACATTTCAGTAAAAGGCAAGTAGTTTTACATTCCTAATGGTCATGGTGGCAGTCAGGGTACTCATTTTCAAATTTCATGTATAGCTCTTCCTTAACAGTTCACATAGATGGAATCTTTTGTCCCAATGTCTTAATTTTACATTTCTTATGAACTTGGATGCACACTTGCACGCTGGCTACAGAGTTAAATGTTCACCTTTCTGTTTTTTGAACCTCCCACAGTATCCCATGCTGAACTGAATGCTTTTGTGAACAAAACTGTGGTAGATGTGAGGGGCTGCAGAATCTATGTCACCCTGTTCCCATGTAACGAGTGTGCAAAGATCATCATTCAGTCAGGTAAGGAGAGCTATGCCAGCTTCATTTTCCACATCTGTAATGCTGTCGCTCTGCTTCAGTACCTCATTAGACACTGGGGTTTTTAATTGCTGTAATTTAGATCTGTATTAATTGCACTATCAACTTTGCAAGAAACTTCTAGTGCTTCATGTTTGTACAGTGTTAAGACTAATTACATCCTCTGTGATTCATAGCATATTTTCAATTTAAATTTGCAGCATCTAGCAAGAGCTGGCAAAAAGCAATGCAAGCATTGCATATAATTACTGTCAATTTATTAGGGGCAAATTCTATAAGAAGCGCCCAAAAGTTAGGCGCCGAAATAGGCACCGTTCAGCGCGATTCAAGTAAAATTGGGTGCTGTTTAGTGAATCACGCTGAGCGGCACCTATTTTGGAGGCACCCAATAAATAGGCCTGCTCTAGGCACAACTAAAAGTTAGGGGGCCATGCGAGGGCTTAAGTACGCTTAAGAGCAGCGATTCTGTAATAAGGCGCCTAACACAAAGCCACGCTCACGCCTAACATGCATAGCGCCTATATTTCTGAAGGCCGACTAAATTTTTAGAGGCGCCTTGTTACAGAATTGTTCTTTCTTGATAGGTGCCTAAGTTTCAATTATTACTGATTAAAAAGTTTAATTGAGCTTGTTATTCAATTTAGATAGGCGCTTATCTGGTTGGGCGCCTCCAAAATAGGTGCCTAACATTAGGCGCCGGTTATAGAATTGGGGCCTATGCTCTGACATAGTGATCCTTATTTTAGAAGCATTCCTGTGTGTGGGCAAATGCCGAGTTCCATAGTGTCCTCCAACCTTGGAGCAGCAAAGTACCTAAAATGGGCTTACTAGGGATTCCTGGAATCCAGTGGTGCAGGATTGATGCCCACTTGCTCTGTCACAATGCTACCCCTAAGGGGTCAGGCTTCCATACATAGGCAGTAATACCACAATGCTGCCACTTGAGGTCTTAGCAGCCATTTTGAGTCAGTGGAGCATCATGGAAGTGTGGGCTTCACTTTTATCCCACTAGACCAGGGGTCTCAAAGTCCCTCCTTGAGGGCGGCAATCCAGTCCGGTTTTCAGGATTTCCCCAATGAATATGCATGAGATCTATGCATTATGCATCATGTCTTCATCAGTGAAGACATGAAGACTGCCAATCAAGTGGAGCGGGCTTCATCTAAGGCTAGGCAGATCATAGGATGTATACGTAGGAGTTTCGTCAGCCGCAAGCCTGAAGTCATTATGCCATTGTATAGATCCATGGTGAGGCCTCATCTGGAATACTGTGTACAATTCTGGAGGCCTCATTACCACAAGGATGTACTGAGGCTTGAGTCAGTCCAGCGAATGGCCACCCGGATGGTCTCGGGACTCAAGGATCTCCCGTACGAGGAACGGCTGGATAAATTACGGCTATACTCACTCGAGGAACGCAGAGAGAGGGGAGACATGATCGAGACATTCAAATACCTCACAGGCCGTATCGAGGTAGAAGAAGATATCTTCTTTTTCAAAGGTCCGACGGCGACAAGAGGACATCCATGGAAAATCAGGGGCGGGAAATTGCACGGCGACACCAGGAAATACTTTTTCATCGAAAGAGTGGTTGATCGCTGGAATAGACTTCCACTTCAGGTGATCGAGGCAAGCAGCGTGCCTGATTTTAAGAAGAAATGGGATCGTCACGTGGGATCTCTGCACAGAGATAAATAGGGGAGGGTCATTGGGGTGGGCAGACTAGATGGGCCGCGGCCCTTATTTGCCGTCTTTTTCTATGTTTCTATGTGCATGCACTGCTTTCAATGCATATTCATTGGAGAAATACTGAAAACCCGACTGGATTGCGGCTCTCAAGGAGGGACTTTGAGATCCCTGCACTAGACCCTCAATATTTTATTTATTTTGTTTAGATTTATTAACTGCCTTTTCTTGAAGATATTCACCCAAAGTAGATTACAATACATTGAATAGAAATCAAGGACTCTAACTGAGGTACTTGGGGGCAATAGTGGATCAAGTGACTTGCCCAGAGTCACAAGGAGCAAGCTGGGATTGAGCTTGCAACCTAAGGGTGCTGAGACAGCAGCTCTAACCACTAGGCCACGTCCCAATAAAACTGAGATGGGATTCAATGTAGGTGCCCAACTTATTTAAAAGGCTTAATCGATACTGATAGTTGGCACTTAACATCTCATTATTGATGTTAATTGGACTTAATTGAAAGATGAGCACCTAACTCAGGGGTCCTTTTACTAAGGCGCGCTATCCGATTTAGCGCATGCTAAATGCTAAGGCATCCATTATATTCTTAGCATTTAGCACACACTAATCAATTAGCACGTGCTAAATCGGTTAGCGCACCTTAGTAAAAGGACCCCTCAGTGTGATTCTATAAAAAGGCACCATCCAAAGCATGTAGTTTAAAAAAAAATAAAAAAAAAAAGTGGGTGGGTTGTGGGCGTGTTTTCAAGTTAGGCGCCTGTTTTTGACTTGAGTGCTGTTATGCGCCTAACTTAGATGCAGGCATTTAGGCCAAGAAAACCCTGGTATACATATGGCACGCCTAAAAGTCAGGATGCCTAGCAATGCCTAAGGCTGCCTCAGTGGCGTCAAATAGTGTGCCTTTTACAAAATCGTGCTTAGCACCGCACATGTTGATGATTTTTTTTTTTTTTTGGGCAACATATATAGAATTGGGGTCTTAATGCTTCAATGGAGTGAAGTAAGCCTCTGGGGAGAGCACCACATTGTCAGCACTTGCCCACATGTGTGGGAGTGGTATGGAAGGAACTATCATAGGGGGAAAAAGAGGCTGGTTGGTGTTATGGGGGAGCCAATGTCTTTGGGGAGAGGGTGCCAATGATCTAGGCTGTTTCCAGAGGAAGAAGCAATTGTGGAAAGCTGCTCCCATATTTATGGAGCGGGATAACTAGTTTCAAGTTCAAGTTTCAAGTTTATTCATGTATTTGAACGCTTATCCTAAGATATTAAGCGTTGTACAATAATAATTAAAAATTTTTACAAACATACAAAAAATCTGACAATTTTTACGTACTTAGTTATTAAAACCACACGTGTACAATAGGAAGGGGGGGAGAACTACAATATTTATCGAGAAAAGGTACATAAAAAGGGAAGTACATTAGGGTAGGGAGAAGTTAACAGCTTTGCTGGGCTTAATCAAATGATTAATTAAAGGCATCTTTAAAAAGAAAACTTTTAAAATTATTTTTAAACTTCTGTATATTTTGTTCGGATCTTAGATATATAGGAAGAGAATTCCAAATCATAGGGGCAGTCACCGAGAAAATTGAGGTACTGCGAGTACCTATTATCCTTAGGGATGGGACACTAAGAGTGTGTTGAGAAGTGGATCTAAGGGCTCTAGGTGGATCATATGGAATTAAAAGTCTATCAATGAATGCTGGAGAGTGTGTTTGTATTGTTTTAAAAGTTAGAAGGGCAATTTTATATGTTATCCTATATATAACTGGTAACCAGTGAGCTTTTCGTAGTAATGGAGTGACATGGTCGTATTTTTTAGAACCAGATATAAGTTTAATAGCTGTGTTTTGGATTAATTGTAAACGTTTTATTTGTTTTTCCAGTGTGGAGCTTTCTAAAATCAGTGTTCCTTCTGTTAATAGTGGAACTTGTATTTTCAGTCTTGCGCTTATTTTGCAAGAGGCTCCACATTCAGCAGAGCCTCTTGTAAATGACTGTGGGAATTATCCATATCCCATGTGAATCCTCTTCTCTATTTACTATCTAGATATGTACATAACTATCGCCATACTGAGACATGCTAAAGGTCTGTCAATCTCAGTATTCTGTTTCCAACAGAGACCAATCCAGGTCACAAATACCTGGAAAGATCCCAGGAATCAGCAGTGGATTTCCCCAGGTCCATCTTAATAATGGATTTTAGACTTTTAGGAACTTGTCCAAAAAATTTTTTTAACTCTGCTAAGCTAATTGCTTCTACCTCATCTCTGGCAACAAATTCCAGAGTTTAAATATTTTTTCCAGCTTTGATTTAAATTTACTACTTAATTGTGTCATTGTGTGCCCCTATGCCCTTGTATCTAAAATCTGCTTACACTTGATTAGATAGATTACAGCAAAAATAGTATTCTGCCTGACATAAGATCTTTTGAGAGGATATACATGAAATTTCAGTCTGAACGTAGACCCTGATTCTATGACTGGCACCTAGATCGGTGGTGCCTAGCCAAGTTCCACGTGGAACTCAAAATTGTTTAATTAGCTTAATTGGCAAGGTAATTGACCATGTCATTAAAAGATAATTTAAAAAATAAAAAAACCAATTATGAGTTTCACGTGGAACGCAGAGCAGCACGTAATGATGTCTAAACCAATGCACCTACCGTGCTTACCTACAAACTAGACTTGGTTAGGGGTGGAGAAAAGGCATGATTTGATTTAAGCATCAGTAGGCATCTGTCTTAAGCGTTGGGAAATTAGGTGCAATTTTTATTTATTTAAAACATTTTTAATCCGCCTTTATCCAAGGCGGATCACAAATTTCCATACATAATAAAATACATTTTAAAAGGAGATATACATCAAGTAGAAAAAGATACAGAGACACGATATTATATCATCACATCTGAGCAATTATTAAATAACATCGTTCTTCAATTTAGAACATAGCTTTCCAATAAAAACTTAACTCAAAAAAAGTTATATATTCACTTAAAGAAGGCTTATTAGTTTTAAGCAGCTTCCTGAATTGCATAAAATTTCCACAAAAACGTAACGTTTTGGACAAAACATTCAACATCGATTGTCCGGCTATGGAGAAATAGGAACTCTTTGTTCGTGCATAATGAATATTATGCTCTCTTTGTGTCCAACAATCTGTGATTCTCAGATCTCAGCTTTCGCGGTGGAACTTACAATGTCAAGCATAATGGCAGACAATCAATCATAAACATCCTGGTGTATGAGTTTCAGAACTTTAAATTTGATAGAAAATGCTATGGGCAACCAATGCATTCTCTTCAAAATAGAGAGATGCTCATAACGAGCCACTCCCATAAGCAATCGTGCAGCAGAATTTTGTATCATTTGCAAACGTGCCGAGTGACGCCTAGGAGGCTAGGCACCGTTTATAGAATCAGGGCCATAATGCCTAGAAGATATTTGAAAATTTTAAAATAGCAATTATCAGAGAGGTCAGCCTTTTATGGTTCTGCTTTAAATGTGTCCCTGTTAGCGTTTGGAATTTTTTTCCAGAATATCAGATTTTAGAATCCCACTGATCCTGAAGTACATATGATCTCCACAGAACTGCTTATAGGAGCCAAAGAATTATGGGACTGGGCAAAGTTGGAAGTACTGTTCTGCTTATAGTTAATTTGTACCCAAGTAGTGTAATAAGGGAATACTGGTTAATGTGGTCATCTTGTGTATGTTCTACTGACTACTGTTACGATTTGAGTTTATTAGAGCTCATCATAAAAATGTATGCAGTACGTACAATTGATTTTCTGCCCATCTGCAAATTTAATTTGAATTTCATTTCATTTTTCCCCAATGCAGTTAGACTACTGTTTTCAAACCACTAATCAATTTTATTATTTTTTTGAACCTTCTGGATATAAAATGGTGAAGAACAATTCTATAAGCTCATGCCTAAAATAAACACCAATACCACACCCATTTTACAGAATACTAGTGCTTACGCATGGGATGTCTAAAAACTCAACTGTTCCTAAAGTATCTAGACAACTGACCCACTCATCTTCTTTCTCCTCCATAGTGATTCCTCTGTCCTATTAAATCTCTTTCTCCTCAACAACACATTTCCGGTCCTATTAAGAACATAAGAAGTTGCCTCCGCTGGGGCAGACCAGAGGTCCATCCTGCCCAGCAGTCCGCTCCCGCGGCGGCCCATCAGGCCCACTGCCTGAACAGTGGTCTGTGACTAATTTTGTAATTTACCTCTAATCCTGTCCCTATAACCTACCTCTACTCCTATCTGTACCCCTCAATCCCTTTGTCCTCCAGGTACCTGTCCAGACCTTCTTTGAAGCCCTGTAGCGTACTTCTGCCTATCACATCCTCCGGCAGCGCATTCCATGTATCCACCACCCTCTGGGTGAAAAAGAATTTCCTGGCATTTGTTCTAAACCTTTCCCCTTTCAATTTCTCCAAGTGCCCCCTTGTACCTGTGGTTCCCCTTAGTTTCGGCACTCTCCTCTTCCCCCCTCTTAAATTCAATCAATTTGTACATCGCTTAATCTATTGTAAACCGCATAGAACTTAACGGTATATAAACTGTTATTATTATTATTATTATTATTGCATATAAGTGCTAGGTGCTATTCTATAAAAGATGTGTAAGTCCTCTTTCTCGCATGCATCACTTTGCACTTGCTCGCATTAAGGGCTCCTTTTACAAAGCCGCGCTAGGGCCTTAATGCTCTGAATAGCGTGCGCTAAATTGCCGCGTGTGCTAGCTGCTACCGACTCCTTTTGAGCAGGCGGTAGATTTTTGGCTAGCACACGCTAATCCGGTGCATGCGCTAAAACCGCTAGCACGGCTTTGTAAAAGGAGCCCTAAATTTTATCTGCTATTTTGATGCCCAGTCTCATAAGGCCTTCTTGCAGTTTTTCACAAACCTCTTGCGATTTAACAAATTTGAACAACTTTGTGTCATCAGCAAATTGAATTATCTCGCTAGTTATTCCCATCTCTAGATCATTGATAAATATGGTAAAAAGCAGCAGTCCCAGCACAGAACCCTGGGGAGCCCTACAAGTTACCCTTCTCCATTGAGAATATTGGCATTTAAACCTTTTCTGTTTTCTGTCTTTCAACCAGTTCTTAATCCATAATAGGATATTACCTCGTATCCCATGATTTTCTAATTTCCTTAGAAGTCTTTCATGAGGTACTTTGTCAAATGCCTTTTGAAAATCCAGATACATAATATCAACCAGCTCACCTTTATCCACATGTTAATTCACCCCTTCAAAGAAATGCAGTAGATTGGTGAGACAAGATTTCCCTTGACTAAATTCATGTTGGCTTTCTCTCATTAACCTATGCTTATGTTTATGTTCTGTCATTTTGTTCTTTATAAATAGTTTCTACCATTTTGCCTGGCATCAATGTTGCTCACAGGTCTATAATTTCCTGGATCTTCTCTGGAACCCTTTTTACAAATTGGCGTTACGTTGGCCACTCTCCAGTCTTCTAGTACTATGCTGGATTATAAAGAAAAATTGCAGATTATTAACAATTTGTTTGTTCATGTTTATTAAAAACTTTATATACTACATAACGGCCTAAAAATCCACGTTGTCACCAGTCGGGCCCGCAATTGATGACAGATGGCAGCACGACCCTGGCGTGGCTCCCAAAGGGGAAACCCTACACAGTAATTCAGTTCTCTGGTGTACTAGTAATAAATCAAAAAGCTCTCAGACCATTGCAGTAAGTTTAATCCACAAAAGAAAAGGAAACGCAACTATTGTCCTGGCTTTCACTCCACAAGCAAATAGTTCATAGAAGCCAGTTTATAGTCCAATAAGCAAACTCAAACTCTGCCCCAGGTAAGTAGCCTTAAGTTCATCATCGTGTCCTGGGCAGCTCCATACTGCTCCAAACAAGAAACAAAAAACCCCCCAACAAATCCACTCCACGCTATGGAGACCTGGACTTTAGGTTATCACAGTCTCGAGCTTCACCAGGTACTTGCAGTTTAAACAACCAAAACAAAACTTCAGCGCAATACAGTTCAAACTTTTGCCTCTCTAGGCTGTAGCAACTCTTCAGTCTCTGGGGACTGGGAACAGAATTGCTGGGTTTACTTTTAATAATGGCTTTTCACAAGCACCCACAAAATTCCCAACACGAGATCTTCTGTGAACCCTCCCCAATTCTGTAAGTCACTGGCTTGCAATGCAGCCAACAAAAAAAAAAAACACACCAGCTTCCTTAGTGCTCAGTCCCAGTTGGTGTAGAGCAGCTCAATTAATGCTGTGCACAATTCCAGCACTATTTCCAGCCCAGCCCCCACTGCTGTGCAACATCAACAACAAAAAAAGAAACAACCTTCACAACCACAGTTCCTTGGTAGCTACTTCATCTGTCAATTGTCCCCAAAAACCAATATCCAAAAAGGGCAAATTAAATCACTGGCAGGAAATTGCCAAACTCACGTCCATCTGTTCCAGTTCAGCTCCAGGCATTTCAAATGCTATGACCATGCTTTCTTCTTCTTCTGGGGCTTCCAGCTCTGAAGTCTCCTGGGGTGCAGGGCCTTCCCATTTCATGGGCTCCTGCTTGGTGATTTGCCCTTGCCTGGCCAGAAGAGCCCTATCTGCCAGGTCTTCCTAAGCTGCATGCTTCACAGTCTTTGAGAGCTGTTTTAAACTGCTCAAGCCCCTCCCTAGCTTACGGGCACAGGTCTGTATGCTCTCTGGTTCCCTCTCAGTTCATTGGCTATATTACAGTTTGGGAACTGATTGAACTTTCTAAGAGAGCTTGTTCTCCTGACAGTCTCTGGCTCTAAAATGGGTTCTGGGTTAGAGTCAAGCTCATTCTCTTCAGGATAGGCAGCCCTGTCCTCTACAGCCTATGAGGCTCTACCATCAACTGGTTTCCTGCCTCTGGGAACTGGTTTAGCACCTGACTTAACCCTGACAGGTTCATCCCTAGGGATGAAAATGTCGCAACGTTCATTTTTCAATTCTGTCGGCACTCTGGGATGTATACCATCCAGTCCAGGTAATTTGCTTCTCTTCAATTTGTCAAATTGATTTATTACATTTTCCAGTGTTACAGAGATTTGTTTGAGTTTCTCTGGTTCATCAGAATTGAATACCATTTCTGGCGTCGGTAGCTCCCCAACATCTTCCTCAGTGAAGACCAAAGCAAAAAATTAATTTAATCTCTGCTATTTCCTTGTCTTCCCTGAGAGCTCCTTTTACCCTTCTGTCATCTAGCAGTCCAACTGATTCTCTTCCTGGCGTCTTGCTTTTAATATATGAAATAGTTTTTACTGTGTTTTGCTTCCAGCACAATCTTCTTTTCAAGGTTTCTCTTTGCCTTCCTTATTAGTACCTTGCATTTGACTTGCCATTCCTTGTGGTGTTTACAATTATATTCAGTCAGATCCTCCTTCCACTTTCGAAGGATTTCTCTTTAGCTCTAATAGCTTCCTTCACCTCACTTGTTAACCCTGTCAGTTGCCATTTGGTCTTCCTTCCTCCTTGCAGCTGTTTCTCTAAGTTTCTTTTTTACCATTCTCCTCCATGTTAACATAGTCTCCTTTTTTTAAAGTTAAATGTTATTGTATTGCATTTACTCTGTGAACTTATTCCAGGGATTATATAAAATCTTATCATGTTATGATCACTGTTATCTAGCAACTCTAGCACCATTACCTCCTGCACCAATTCATGCACTCCACTAAGAACTAGGTCTAGAATTGATTCGCCCTCTTGTTTCCTGAATCAGCTGCTCCAAAAATCAGTTCTTGATTCATCAAGGAATTTTATTTCCCTAGCATGCTCTGATGTTACTTACCCGGTCAATATTAAGGGAGTTGAAACTGTCCATTATTGTGTTACCCAGTTTGTTAACCTCTCTAATTTCCATTAACATTTCATCATCTGTCCGTTCATCCTGGTCAAGTGGATGGTAGTACACTCCAATCACTATCCTTTTCCCCTTTTACACATGGAATTTCTACCCATAGGGATTCCAAGGTATTTTGGCTCCTGTAGAATTTTCAGTCCATTTGATTCAAGGCCCTCCTTAACATATGATGCTACATCTCTACCAATTCAATCCACCCTATCATGGTGATGTAGGTTATACCCCAGTAAGACAGTGTCCCATTTGGTTATTTATTTATTCAATTTTCTATACCGTTCTCCCAGGGGAGCTCAGGACAGTTTGCATGAATTTATTCAGGTACTCGAGTATTTTTTCCTGTCTCTCCTGGAGGGCTCACAATCTATCTAATGTACCTGAGGCAATGGGGGGATTAAGGGACTTGCCCAGGGTCCTCTCAGATGCCTATTATATCTATCTTTTTTCATTAGTGTAGTATATTCTAACTCTTCCATCTTGTTTCTTAGGCTTCTGGCTTTTGCATACAGACATTTCAAACAATGTTTGTCATATAAGAACATAAGAATAGCCATACTGGGTCAGACCAATGGTCCATCAAGCCCAGTAGCCCATTCTCATGTGGCCAATCCAGGTCACTAGTACCTGGCCAAAACCCAAAGAGTAGCAACATTCCATGCTACAGATCCAGGTCAAGCAGAGGCTTCCTCTATGTCTTAATAATAGACTATGGACTTTTACTCCAAAAATTTGTCCAAACCTTTCTTAAAACCAACTAATCTATCTGCTTTTACTACAACCTCTGGAAACGCGTTCCAGAGCTTAACTATTCTCTGAGTGAAAAAATATTTTCTCCTGTTGGTTTTAAACATATTTCCCTGCAATTTCATTGAGTGTCCCCTAGTCTTTGTAACTTTTGACGGAGTGAAAAATTGATCCACTTGTACCCGTTCTACTCCACTCAGGATTTTGTAGACTTCAATCATATCTCCCCTCAGCCTTCTCTTTTCCAAGCTAAAGAGTCCTAACCTTTTTAGTCTTTCCTTATACGAGAGGAGTTCCATCTCCTTTATCATCTTGGTCATTCTCCTTGGAACCTTTTCTAGTGCCGCTATATCTTTCTTGAGATAAGGAGACCAGAATTGAATACAATACTCTAGCAGTTGGCATGGATCATGTGCAATTATTAAAATCAGCCTGCTTTGTATTTGAGGAAACCTGCATTGCAATCTCTCTATCGGGATTCTCTGTCTTCCCTTTTATGGTGATATCTTTTAAAGATGCTTTATTTCAAACCATGCTCTTTTGAGCGACTGTTGGCCTTCTCCTAGTTCCTGGTTTAAAAGCTGCTCTATCTCCTTTTAAATGTTTTAAATGTAGATCTGGGTAAAGCCACTGCTTATCTTTGGGATTAAATAGCATGGAATCTTGCTACTTTAGGGGACTCTGCCAGATTCTTGTAATTTGGAAACTGGATACGGGGCTAGTTGGACCCTTAGTCTGACTGAGTAATAATAATAATAATTTTATTTTTATATACCGCCAAAGCCATAGTAGTTCGAGGCAGTTTACAACTAGAGGAGCTGGACAGTCAGCAAATGAAAATAACAATAGAGATTTTGGATACAGCGAGAAGAAAAAAATAACAGTGAGGATTTTGGTTACATAAATACACAATGTGGGGAAACAATAAGATGTGAAAGGGGTACAGTAGAGGGTTTAAGGGTTCTTGGTTACAAATCGGTTGAACAGGTTTGTTTTAATTAGTTTTCTGAAGTTAAGGTAGGATGAGGAGAGTTTGATGAAGTTACCTAGCCAGTTGTTTTGTTGACTTGCTTGGAAGGCTAGCGTTCTGTTTAGGAATCTTTTGTATTGGCAGGTTTTTTATTGAAGGGTGGTTGAACAAACGTATTCTACGTGGGGTCTGGTGGAACAATCGAATTTAAAGTGGGAGACCAGGTATAGCGGGGCCATGCTTCTAGTGGCAACTCTTATATTCTTAAGTTCATGATTCAACAAATATTTATTGACCAACACAGTAACTATAGAAACTATAGAAACTGGGGATGGTACTGGAGATTGGTTTGTTTGGCTCCTCCAACCAATGGTTCCAGTGCCCTTGGTTATAATACGTATTGGATTTTTTTTTGTCATACTTCTTTGTTATGTATACTATAAGATCTTATTCACTGAATGATTTTTTTTTTTTATTAACTAACTTATGTATCAGTAAATAACTGACACATGGTCATGTAAAGGGATGAAATGATCTTTAAGTATCAAGTGCTGAGAACTGAGAAGTAGCTTTACAAACATCTCGATGATGAATGACTTGCCAAGTCCTGTACTAATTCCAACAGATTTAAGTTTAAAAAAAAAAAATTAGCATCCCCCAGATTCTATAAATGGTGCTGATCCAAGTTGTTTGCATAACTAAATAGCTCACAAGTCAATTAGTGTCAATAATCGGATGCCAATTGGCAAAATTTGGATTTGTGAACTCATCTTGGCCACTCATCATTCTATAACAATGTGCACCCAAACCCCATGGCACACAACTCAAAAGGGTATGTGGCCATGGGAGGTACATGGGTGGATCAGGGACATTCCTATAATTTGTGCGCAATGTTCTACAATACTAGAGATGAGTGCCAGGAATTGCAATTGGTTTCAGTAGGTATAAGTTTTAGCACTCAAATTTGGGCACCAAAATTGGCAGTCAACGCTATTTTATAATGGGCGCTATTCTTTTGAGTGCTTATTGTAGAAGTGTTGAGTGCTGTTGTTTTTTGTTTTGTTTTTGCCTCCAATTTTTGAACGCTGGTTATTGAATCTTGCCCTATATGCATTCCTACATGGTTTCAATACCCAAAGCTTGTCTGCGTTTTTGGAAGTACACTGATATCTCTCATTATTTATATATTTTTAGGTATACATGAAGTTATTTATCTGTTAGACAAATATCCTGATAAAGATGAAACAAGAGCTGCAAAACGTCTGTTTGAAAATACTGGAATTCACTGCAGGTAACACAACATTACTGCCATGCTCTTGGATTTTTTTTTTTTTTGATTCAAATCTGGGAGGTATCAAGTCTACACACAGATCTCGGCAGAAAAAATATATATTTCTGTGCGTGATCTGGAATTTTGTTCTGTGCAAGAATGTTGGGCTCACAAAAACTGTATATGAAAAAAAATATTAATTAGCCTTGCAAAAATTTCTATCTGTAGAATTACTTAACATTCCGGCACATGTACAGATGTGTGCTGGCACAATCATTTTGCTCAGGCATGTGCACAGGGCTAGCTGCCCTCACCACAGAACCTTGTTTAGCTTTCTCTGATTAGTAAGCAAGTCCTGTGCATTTTTGAATTTATATATCATTAGTTTACTGTATTGCTGTGATATATTTTGCAATAGAAACCACACGTTCAGCCATCCTCATGCAGCATGCAACATAGCTTAATGCCTCAGCCCTTGAGTGTTTGTGTAAGTTTCTCTGAGTGGTGCAGTAGAGTATATTTGGCTCTGCTGGAGATAGAATGTCCTAAAAGTACTCATTTTCTGCCCTTTCACTTATTCAGAAGCCAAAGCAAACAAGACATAGAGACATTCATCAGAGAAATTTTACATGTCTTTTTTTCTTTTTTTTCCCCTTTCTAGGAAGTTTAAACCGAAAAATGAAAAGGATCCCGTCGACTTTTATTCAGTCTTTGGTGCCAATCAAGAGCAATCTAATTAGCACCAAAAAGGATATTTTTAAAAAATAATGCCCTAAATTCCTAGATTATATGTTCCTTTCCTGGGAAGAAGTTACTTCTTTTTAGTTTTGAAATTACACACACCAGCATGATAGCTGCTGCTTCTACCAAAGTACACCTCTGAAGTATGTAAGAACTGAGAAGTCTGTCTAAGGGGTCCTTTCACTAATTGCATGAATGGATTTAGCACGTGCATCCCATTATATTTCTAATTGGTAAGTGTGCTAATGGATTTAGGGACAGATTCTGTAATTAGGTGCCTAAAAAGATAGGCACCTAATGTTAGGCACCTATTTTGGCAATCACACTTAGGCGCCTGTTACAGAATAGTGCCTAACTAAAACTTAGGTGCCTGTTTGGCACCTACAGTGTAGGCCAGGGTTTTAAAAGCTTATATTATAGGCGCCTAAGTAGTTTAAAGAATTGTGTCTAATTGTACCTAAGTCCTTCTCCACCCCTAAACACACCTACTTCAGAGTTAGACACTGATAGGTGCTTATCGTAGGCACCTTTCTTATGTAGATTCGTGCCTATCTCCCAATTAATTTATATATTTTTTTCAATTATGAATTTATTAAATCTCATAATTGAAGGCAATATACTAATTAAGTTAAGGGCCTTAGACGCCTATCTTTAGGCACCTTTTATAGAATTTCAGTCTTAGTGTGCACTTACTAAAAGGACCCCTAAAAGTTAGGGTTCTCAACAGTCAGGTTTTCAGGATATCCCTAGTGAATATGCATGAGATTAGCTTTTGCATATTCATGGAGATATCCTGAAAACTAGACTGGCTGGGTGTGTCCCAAGGTCTGGGTTGAGAACCCCCTGGTCAAAGTATAGATTGTTGGATTCTCCAAACCAGTTTGCAAAGCAAGATGTTTGAAAATGACTTGGGCTAATCTTGCACTTAATGTGCTTTTATTCAAATATGTTTTCAAAGTAGCTTATCTTACATTGCAGTACAGTAATACACTGAAAAGTTTAGAATGGCATTACAGCTTCAAAAACCACATTTACACAGAAACAGGCTTTAAGTAATATCTCATTTGTTTGTGGAGATGGGAAGGAGGAGGGTTGTCATACTCTCGGTTCATAGACAACGGCGCGCCCAGACAATTGAGCGCAGCGTGGAGGCGTGCGCCACTCAAAATTACTGTTTTTAGGGGCTCCGATGGGGGGTTTTGTTGGGGAACCCCTCCCCACTTTACTTAATAGACATTGCGCCGGCGTTATGGGGGGTTTGGGGGGTTGTAACCCTCCACATTTTACTGTAAACTTAACTTTTTCCCTAAAAACAGGGAAAAAGTGAAGTTTTCAGTAAAATGTGGGGGGTTACAACCCCCACAACGCAGCGCGATGTCTATTAAGTAAAGTGGGGGGGTTCCCCCACACACACCCCCGTCGCAGCCCTAAAAACATTAATTTTGAGCGGCGCGCACCTCCACACTGCGCTCAATTGTCTGGGCGTGGCTTTGTCCCGGCGCGCTTTTGACCTGACACCCATACTCTCAATTGCTTCACACTTTCGCCACTATTATTTTTTTTCCCCTCTCCCCCACTCTGTTCTCTTTCTCTCTGCATGGTAGCAAAAAAAAAAAAAAGCAGCCGCTGTCATCCTATGAACGTATGAGTAAGGTGGTGTGGTGTAGAATCTTCACCATTCCCATTCTTCATTGTATCCCTTGTTGGGCCCTGTTGGGGTTGCAGGGACTGGCTTCCCCATGACTCTCATCTCTTTCACTGCAGGTTCAGGATGTCTGTTTTAGATTTTTGCCTGTATGCTAGACTACTTTTAAAGTAGTCTCATCTGTAATGTCATTTCTAACATTGAGTCAAAAAAAATAAAAAGAAATATATAGAAATAAAACCAAAGAAAGGAGAATAAGGTGATGCTCTTTATATTGAACTAACTTAATAAAATGTATTGTTAGTCCAATATAAAGGGTAACACCTTATTTTCCTTTATTTGTTTTGTTTCTGTTTACTTACTTCAAAGTGGACTAGCACAGCAATCACACTATCTTATACACAAAATAAATGGATGAATACATGAACAGACAATACTAATATTAGCACCTTGATTTTATCATGTTTTATAAAATGCAATAATGTTAAGTAATACATTTAATATAGATGCATGGCAATATGTGCTATAAATTGTGTGTGGGGGGGGTGAGGGTGTTGTAATTTAGAAATTTTAATTTTTGTTGTCTACTCTATTGAACAATTGGGGAAGGGGAATTGATTCTTTCTCTAAATTCTTTCAAGTACCACATGCACCTAACAATTCAATTAATTGGGGCTGGAATGATAAATGAAATAACTGCATGCCAGTTACAGGGCTTTTGCCAGGTCAATTAAAATAAAAGAACAATACACTGAAGCATGAAAACAGGTATTGAGAATAGAAATGGACTCTTTTCACGTTGTCATAAATTCTTATTAAACCAAAGGGAACACAAGCTAATTCAAACTACTTCAGATTCACTAACATCTGAAGAAGGGCCTAATGGGATTTTGAAAACTTATATAAATGGTATATATACATGGTCGAGTCACATTATAGAGGAACATAGAAACATGATGGCAGATAAAGGCCAAATGGCCCATCAGTCTGCTCATCCGCAGTAACCATTATCTCTTCCTCTCTCTGAGATCCCACATTATTATGACCACCTACTAATATCCAGAATAACCTTTTCTGGCAGTATGACCGGCAGTCAGATGCTGTGAGAATGACTCAATAAGATGGTAGATGGTTGCTAGAGGTATCTGGAGCCATGCAGACTGCAGTGTGTCAGACAGCTGCTGACGGGGTGCGATCGAAGTGGTCCCAAATGTGCTCGATTCTGGGGAATTTGAAAGCCAGGGAAGTAGCTGGAAGTCTTGGCGTGCTCTGTGAACCGCTCGCGAACAGTTCTGGTGGTATGACATGTCACATTGTCCTGTTGAAAGATCCCATTGGCCATAAGGAAGACCATCAACATGTTCAGGTGTACTTGATCGACAATGATGACGAGACACCCATATTGGTTGAGAGTGCCTTCCAGAGGTATCAAGGGGCCCAGATCATACCAAAATAACATTTCCCAGACCATAATGCTGCCGCCATCAGCATGTGTACTTCCAACAGTTGGTGCTGGGTGTTTGTTCTTGTCAATTTCACGCCTGACACACCAACATGTATTCATTCGATGGAGATCAAAATGTGACTCATCGGAGAAGGCAACCCTCGGCCAGTTGGTGCACGTCCAATGTCAGTATTCTTCTGCAAATTGCATCTGTTTTTTTGCAATGAAACCTCATGAGCATGGGTTCAGTCACCAACCATCTGCTCTGGAGCCCCATTTGCAACGGGGTTCGCTGCATCGTTGTTTTGGACACACATCTGGAAGCCCCTTGGTTCATTCGGATGGTGAGTTGCTCCACGTTAGCATGCCGATCAGCCCGCACCAACCTGCGCAGCTGTCATTCACCTCTCGCACCAATGGATCGTGCTGCCTCACATGATAGGTCATTGAAAAGATTCCATTTGTCCACTCACAGTACACTTTAACCACAGCAGCCCGTGAACAGTTCACAAACTCTGCCATTTCTGAAATATTGCCACCCTTGGTTCTGTAGTCCATAATCATGCCTTTTTCAATGTCTGCTAAATCATGCTATTTTCCCCATGACAGCCACGGTTTGCTATTTTGGCAACTTGCTGACATCCCACCTTATATACCCATGAAGTCTATGCAAGATATGTGCATTTGTTCGTTGGCTGTGCATCCCTGATGTCAGAGGTAGGCTGTGGTCACAATAATGTAACTCGACCTTGTATTTCATGTTCATATCAGTACTAGTACTTTGCACTCCATTGCCTTAGGTACAAGCTTAGATTATTTAGATTGAGTCCTCCAAGCACAGAAAAATACCTGTGGTACATCTATATACACTGCTTTGATACAAAGACCCCCTTTTATGAAGCTGTCAGGCTTTTTTTTTTTTCTCGCTGACTGCAGCAATATTAACTCTGATGCTCATAGGAAGTCTATGAGCATCAGAGCTTATACCACTGTCGCTGGCAATAATAAAAAAAAGGTCTAATGTGGCTACTTAATACTTCTTTGAATTTCAAGTATCCAACACAGCACAGTAGAGCTAGTGAATTGTCATACAAGGAGCATCCAATACTGTAGTGGTGTCCAGCTCTGAAAAACAAGGCCTGATGGGCCTTTTGCTGTTTTTAGTCACTCTTGTGCTTTTGTGGCCCTTCACAAATCAATACTTGTATTCTAATATTTGTATCTTGTGGTACAATGGAATGTCCTTTACCAAACTTGGGTGTTTTTATAGTACTGCCTCTATAAATCAGCATTCTGGTTTGAAGTGTCATTTATGCATTTAAACAAGTATTTTAGCAGAATGTTAGTAAATGTGCAAAGTACCAGCTCTGAGAAAATAACTGCACAAGATCATGTAGCTCCATATGGAAAAGGATAGGCTGATCCAGTCCAGGATTTGAACTGGAAGTATTTGCACTTCTTGCTCCAGTTTCTTCATTCAGTGATTGTGCAAAGATGAAGAGGCCAGGGGGACACATTTTGTTTCTTCTTTTTTTAAAATTCTGCAGACGTGAGCAAAGACTGATTCTGCTATTGCGTTTCTAGTGGGTTTCTTGTAAACCGCAGATAGCATAAAATGTTCTGTTTAATAACACCACAACCACTTTCTTTTCAAGTGTCATGGGTAGATGGTCACCTTTTAAAGTAAAAGTGGGTGTACATTAAGCAGAGGGCCATTTCGAGCCTTGCTGTTTTCTTAGAAGGAACATATTTTTGGTGCAGAGTTCCCCCCTTCAAAAATACTGTATAAGCCAACATTACTGAAAGGTGATACTATAGAACAGGTAAGTTAGGGATAGAGTTTCTGCATGCCTTGTCCACTTGAAATATTTTATTCTAGAAAATGTTGTAATAAATAATTAGCAGTTAGGTTGTATACATGTTAAAGAAATTAACATTTTCTCTGTTCATTGATTTATTGTAATGCATTTTTTTTGTTTTAAAAAATCAAAATCTCGTTTGTTGAAGCATGTTCATTATTATAACATTTATTAAAGTTATCCAAAGCATCTATTTGCGTTTACTTTCTCTGAATAGTAATACAATCTTTGTACAGTTGTCTCTTGTCTTTGCTGCTCAGCTAGGCTTTAGTCCATAGGTCAAAAAAACAAGGAATTCAATAAGCCTTACTGCCCTGAGAAACTAAAAACCAGATTAAATAAAGTAATGGTAGATTGGCACTGTATTAGCATTTCCTTCACATGCTGATTGAGGGGAGGGTACAGTGTTGACAGAACAAAAAGGGCTAATGGAGTAGGTTAAATCAAACCATTATCAAATATAAAACTGGATGAAGGTGTGCTGCGTAAGCCAAATGCCAGCAAAAGAGCCAAGAGAGCTTACTAATCCAATTAAAGAACTTAAATGCACACAGGAAATGAACCATGCATGCGATGTTTTGAATCGCAAGCAGTTTTTAACCCAAGGAGGCTGATGAAATAAAGTGCAGGAAATTTCCTGCCCTGGTCATTCTATAAATGTCGCTTAAAGTTCGGCACTCAATTGTGCACCCAGATATAGAATAGGGTCAATTACGCACACACCCCCACCCCCTGATTTTACAAAATTAGTGCTAAAAATGATGCCTGGCCCTAATTATGCACTAATTTTTGCACAGCACTTTAACTCTGCTGAGGATACTTCAAATTCATCCACCCAACCACTCAGCTAATTCAACAATATACAGATAAGTGGTTTTTATAATAACGCATCATAATGCTCGTATAAGATGTAAGATAATATATTCAATGGTTGGGCCAGGGACAGTGAAGACACTGATGGTCCCTGAGAGTACCCCAGTTTGGTGACATCACTAAATCAACGGGTATTAGGTCTGAGAGCTTCACGATTAATTTGTTATTTTATGAAGAGCTGTGATAATAAGTACGATTTATCTCTATTTTATTTGACATATACTTCCTACCTCTTATCCCTCTCGTTACAGTAGGTCTGTTATAGTCTGTGTTACCCAGATTTATAGTTTTAAACATGTAGACCAGGGGTCTCAAAGTCCCTCCTTGAGGGCCGCAATCCAGTTGGGTTATCAGGATTTCCCCAAAGAATATGCATGAGATCTATGCGCACGCACTGCTTTCAATGCATATTCATTGGGGAAATCCTGAAAACCCGACCGGATTCCGGCCCTCAAGGACCAGAGTTGCCCACCCCTGGGCTAGTGCGTTGGATAGCCTAGTACAGGGATCTCAAAGTCCCTCCTTGAGGGCAGCAATCCAGTCGGGTTTTCAGGATTTCCCCAATGAATATGCATGAGATCTTTGTGCATGCACTGCTTTCAATGCATATTCATTGGGGAAATCCTGAAAGCCCGACTGGATTGCGGCCCTCAAGGAGGGACTTTGAGATCCCCGATGTAGACCGTTTAGAAGTTCAATAAGCGGTATACCAAATTTTAATAAAACCTGCAATCCTGTATCTGCAATAATGGAAGAATGTAAACACATCCAGGGCCAAACAGGACAGTTTAGGCTAGAGCGATTTTGGTAATAACTAAGGGCTCCTTTTCCGAAGCTGTGTTAGCGGCTTTAGCGCAGGCACATTTTTAGCACGCGCTAACCCCCGCGCTAGCCTAAAAACTACTGCCTGCTCAAGAGGAGGCAGTGGCGGCTAGCGCGGCTGGCAAATTAGTGTGCGCTATTACGTGCGTAATACCGCTAACGTGGCTTCGTAAAAGGAGCCCAGATGACCAATTGGGGGATAAAGGCATATTGCCTTCTTAATCCCCTAGTGGTCATTGACCCCCCCCTCCCACCCCCTAAGAGGGTGAAAGTGATAGTACATACCAGGATCTATGATAGCTGCTAATATAAAGGCCATTCCTCTTGGAGCAGGAAGCAGCCCTCTGGAGTAGTTTAGTGGTCAGTGCAGTGAACTATACAGAAGAAGACCCATGCTCATATCCTAATATAACTGGTACACTTGTGGTAGAAAGTGCAAGCACCCAAAAACCCACAAAATACCTACTTAACCCTAATATAGATGATACCTATAGGCAGGCATAAGGGCTATTGTAGTGGTGTAAAGTGGAATACAGTACTTTTTTTTTTTTTGCTATTCATGGAGGGCTGACCATACGATATAAGGGGGATATGATATGATGTACACCCGGGCCCTTTTAGGTGAAATTTAGTGCAGTGCTCTCTAGTAGAGACTGACACGGGGACAAATTTTTCCCCACCCCCGCAGGAACTCAATTTCACCGTCCCATCCTCATGAGTTTTGTCGCTGTCCCTGCCCCATTCCTGTGAGCTCTGCCTTAACCACACAAGCCTCAAACACTTATGATTTTAAAGTGTTTGAGGCTTGTGCAGATGAGGACAGAGCTTGCAGTAATGGGGCAGGGACAGGAAAAGAATTTACCAGGACGGGAAAATGAGTTTCCATAGGGACGGGGAAAATTCTGTCCCCTTGCCATTCTCTACTCTCTAGGCTGCCCCATTGCTCTGCCAAGATGTCTATGTGGTCAGTCTAGTAAGACTGCTGGCCCCTAGGCATCCAAAGACTAGGTTTTGTGCATTTTTCCCTTGGACTTTTTTTTGTTTGAAAATGGCCCTTAGAGAAAGATGCACTGCGTAGAAAAACATCTAAAATAGGGTGATTTTCAAACCAAATTCATAGACCTTTTTCTGCTTCAAAAATGTCCAAAATTGGATTTGGACACCATATTGCAAATGCCTCTCCATATATCCTGCAATTTTCCTTTCTCCATAGGTCAAAAAACCTCTTATAATGCAATTTCTGTTTCATGTACAGTTTTGCATACAAAAGTTAAGGGCTCCTTTTATCAAGCTGCGATAGGCGGTTAACACGCGGAATACCACACGTTCAACCGCCTGCCGCGCTAGTCACTAATGCCTCCATTGATGAGGCGTTAGTTTTTTGGTGTGCCGCAGGAGTTAGCGCGTGATGAAATGTCCGACGCGCTAACCCCCGTAGCACACCTTGATAAAAGGAGCCCTATCACATCTAAAACAGAAGTTCCAGATATAAAAAGAATTCAAACCAGAGTTACTCATTGGATGTCTTCTTACAAACAAAAAAAGAAAAGTTTATAACATTAGATATTGGAGTCTTATTCATAGTGTTAAATAGTCAAAAATAATTCTTCAAAAAATTAATAAATTTTCTGTTTTGCCAAGTTGTAACAATATTCTATAGGACTGATGCCTTATTCACTCTGGGATACTATCTTAAAGAGCCAACTCTATTATGCAGAGTGACATTGGCCCATGTTTGTGATTTGTTTTATCAGGGTTATTTACTGATATTCCTCCCTGGCTCTGGCTTCTGGGAGTCAACAAGCGTACATGGTAAGCTCCACTGTAATCAGACTTGTCACAACATGCCTTAGTTACTGCAATTAAATTAACTACAGTAGAGCTCACCCTGTGTGGCTGCACGCATTTTTTCATACATATTATATGTACCAGGCCTAACAATTTTTAATGCATTTGTTAGGAAACTATACACTCTCTGTGTATGGCTCTACTGCACAGCTTAATACATCAGCCACTTGGCCCCCGTTTCCACCAAATTTAACAACAAACAAGTTGGACTACCTAAGAATTATAGGGGAGGATTAATTACTGGGTTTTACCACACCTTAGTTTATCATGGGAGTCACTAACGTGTGGTAGTTGAGTACTGCTGGTTAGTGACTCCCATGGTAGAAGAATAAGGCAACGGGTAATAAACCTCACAGGTGGCATTTAGTCTATTTTCCTAGTGTATTGGACTACTTAATGCATGACCCAATGCTCCCAAGGAATGTATCTTAAAGAATCCAGGACTGGAAAAAAGCTGCAGCTCCTTCCTTACCAATGCACCCACACCTGCCCCTGAAGGTACGAATCTGAAGTCTCTCCCCTCCCACCAAGGACCCCCCCTCAAGCCCCTTCTACAGCATACTATAATAGATCCATAGTGATCTAAGTTAAGGCAGTTAGGAGATTTCTCCATTGGTTGCTTCTCATGTTGGTTCCTGGTTCAAAATGTCTACCACAACCACTAGCAGTCTCCCGTGATCCAGCTCTCAGATCACCCAGTCAAAGAAATTAATCAGATTCATATAACAAGACCAACCATAAGTAAAGCCATGCTGATTTGGATTTTGCACGGTATCTAGAAAAAAAATGAAACTTCCAAAATTTTTCCAAACAACTCAAAATCAAAAATAATATTATTGAAATATTTTACTGACAGGTGTTACTGCATGATGCTGTAAAAACTGGATGATTCCTGTTTCCAAATGATGTTATTCAGGAAGTGACCATTAAGATCCATTTTAGCAAAGTGGAGGTGCTTAATCAAAACTCTTTGCCATTACACATAAGATCTGAAACCAACTTAGAAAAATTCAAAGGGGCATTGAAATGTTTCCTGTACAAAGATGCTTTTGATCTTTAATTTCTTTTACCCCCTTTCTCTTTCCTCTTTCTTTTATCTTCTGATTTTCCAATGAGTTAACTGCAGCACAATATACGTTATCCCTCCCCCTTTGTTCTTTCCATTATTGTTATATTGTAGTTCCTCCTTCTTACCCCCTGTAATCCTGTTCATCAGTTTTTTGTTTTTTAGTCAACTATATATGTCCTTTTAGTATTCCCTTTTTTAATATTGTATTCTTGCCTAGAATTTTGATAAGCGTATAATCAAATTTTAAATACCGGTAAACTATGAAACTTTCCTGTACTAGGTGCTGATGTTCTGGAGACAGGTGTGAGGGGGTCAGTAAACACTGAGAGTGTGTGGCTGTCTTTACATTGTATCTGCAGTGGTTATCTAGTCACTTTGGATACCTTTTGGGCACTTATACCTGTTTTTAAATCACCTAAGTCACAATGTATAAGTTCCATCCAGGAAGTCTCGTAAAACCTTTGATTATCCCTGCAGGAAGACTAACTCCCTCTTCTATTACACTGCGCTAGCAGTTTGTAATGCAGAGGGCCGCGCTGAATGGTCATCATCAGATCGTGTCCGTCAAGGTGATCAACGATGCAGTCCTTTATCAGCGACTCTACCATCTTTCCCGGTACCGAGGTCAGACTCACCGGTCTGTAGTTTCAAGGATCTCCTCTTAAACCTTTTTGAATATCGGCGTAATGTTCACCACCTTCCAGTCTTCCAGAATTTTTCCTGATTTGATCGACAGACTGGCTAGAAGCAGTTCAGCTATAGTCCCTTTCATCCCTCCTGCCGGCCAACTTGCAGTGGGGTTCGGGGATTCCCTGCCACAGCTGCTCAGCTGATTGTGACAGGGAGATCTCCTTGCCACAGTCAGTTTAGCGGCCACAACTATTTCAAATGTAAGCCAGCATTTTGCTGACCTACATTTCAGGCACCTATTGCAGCCCTAGGGAGATACCTGGGGCTGCTTACGCTCACCTACGGCCATTTCCAGGTGAAACCATGCCCATGACCAGCCTTGGGTGAGCTTAAGCGTCCCTAGGCACCTCCCTGCACCCGCAACAGACACCTATAGTGTAGGCGGCCTGCCTCGGGTTGGTTGGTTTGGATTTTTTTTTTAATATGCATCATGGTTGGCTGGTTAGATAGCAGTTGGATGCCTACCACAACCTAAAATCATGATGTCATTTATAGAATTTGTCCCTTAATGCTTATTTTTGGACTTTTTACCTATGCTCCTTATTATAAATTACTTCCTATATGCTGGAGTGGACTTTTTAAAATATATAACAGATGGTAGGTACATTGAATGTACTGCACTTTTATGCCAAACAAATGGTGATCATTTAACTGTGCTAAACCAGAATAGATGAAAAGTCCACTGAGAATGTCCAGCTGCCATTCTCCTAATGAGCCCAGTAATTATCACTATTTCCAGGTCAATGGGAGTCATAATTACTAACTTGTAGTGAAGAAACCTACAGTGCCTTATAGCAGAGAGTTATTATATATTCTGTAAAATAAATTAAATAAAACGGGTATTTGTACTGCTTACAGTAATAACATCTCTTGTCAAATAAAATGGGAGAGATGAAATTTTTCACAATTGATCTTTATTTGGCCTCAAGTGAAAACCAAAACAATTAGAAAATTCAACTTCTTAATGTTCATTAGTTGCGACTTACTCTGCTATAGCACACAAGAATCACATTTCATCAAAGAAACATTAAAAGCGACCTAGTGGTTAGAGCTGCTGCCTCGGCACCCTGAGGTTGCGAGTTTAATCCCAGCCTGTTCCTTGTGACTCTGGACAAGTTATTTAATCCCTCCATTGCCCCAGGTTGAAAATGCTGGGGCTTTTCTCCCTAGAGAAGAGGAGACTTAGAGGAGACATGATAGAAACCTTCAAAATCCTGAAGGGCATAGAGAAGGTAGACAGGGACAGATTCTTCAGACTGTGGGGAACCACAAGTACTAGGGGTCACTCGGAGAAATTGAAAGGGGACAGGTTTAGGGCAAACGCTAGGAAGTTCTTTTTTACCCAGAGAGTGGTGGACACATGGGACGCGCTTCCGGAGGTTGTGATAGGCCAGAGCACAGTACGGGGGTTCAAGGAAGGTTTGGATAAGTTCCTGAAGGATAAGGGGATTGAGGGGTACAGATAGAAGCAGAGGTAGGTTATATAAATGGTCAGGAACCTCTTCACAGGTCATAGACCTGATGGGCCGCAGCAGACCGCTGGGCGCGATGGACCTCTGGTCTGACCCAGCGGAGGCAACTTCTTATGTTCTTACCACAGTTAGATTGTGAGCCTGCTGGGACAGATAGAGAAAATATTTAAGAGTAACTGATTGCTATTCAAACTGCTTTGGGTGAATCTCTTCATGAAGAAGCAGTTATGAGGGTGGTTTGAAAAGTTTGATAACAAAAAAAAAAAAGGAAATTAAACAACGTAGTCTACACCGAGTTTTCACTTTTTTTGTATCCTAGGAAATATAGCTTACGAAAAAACTGAAAAATTGCTGGAGACTCCGTTGTTTAACATGCTTTTTTACCAAACTTTTCAAACCAACCTTGTATATTGGCTGCCAGTAGACGCTAGGAATTTAAATTGTACTTAAGGGTTAGTGGGGTAGTAGAAATGTGGGTATAGTAGGTTTTGGATGAATTTTGGAGAGCTCACCATACATTATAAGGGGGTTATGGTGAGATGTGCAACTGGCGCCCTTTATGTGAAGTTCACAGCAGTGCCCAAGTGTTCCACTGCTCTTTTGGCATGTGTGTGGCCAGTGTACTAAAAATGCTGGCCACTCTTACATCCCAATAGCTTGTTTTGTACATTTATCATTTGGACATCCTGCTAGTTGAAAATGGCCAAAAAATAGACTCACTGAGGGATTCAAGATGCCTAACTGGTCCATTTTTGAAAAAAATAAATAAATTTAGACATCTAGCGGTTTCAACTTGGATGCACTATTTCTGTGTCTAACTGCCATTAGTTGGGCATCAACATTTATACCAGTCATTGACAGGCATAAATGCAAGCACCAAAATAAGACACAAATACCCCAATTCTGTATATAGTGCTCAAAACTGCATGTGCAAATATGGGTGCACACCCAATTTGCCTATTGAATTTAACTGAAAAACAAGCCAATCAGTGCTGCTTAAGATGGCTGCTTAAGGAGAGACAGAAGCTCTGCCCCCTCCTGTTTTTTGTAATGGGGGAAGTGCTTCTGAAATTACAGTGGGTGATCATCTGGCATCCAGTGATCACTGCATGCTACGGTTTAATATTAAGATGGTTATACAGAGGGCTCATTCAAAAGTAAAGGTTCTAGCCTTTAAAAAAAACTAACCTTGTTCGGATGGGGATTACGTTAAGGAATTGTCTGGATGGGAATGTCTGGAAGGAGTAGAAATGCAGTGGGCAAAACTGAAAGGAGTTATTAAAAGGGTGACAAACCTTTTTGTGAGGCAAGTAAGTGAAAGCAAGAGGAAAAGAAGGCCGCTTTGGTTCTCAAAAGAAGTAACTGAGAAGGTAAGGAATAAGAGGTTAGCTTTCATAAACTACAAAAGATTGCAGAAAGAGGAAGACAGGCATAAATATCTAGAAAAGTTAAGAGAGGCTGGTCAAGTAGTCAGGAAAGCAAAGATACAAGTGGAAGAAAAAAAAATAGCTGACATGGTAAAACGGGGAGATAAGAAATTTTTTAGATATATCAGTGATAGGAAGAAGTGAGACTCAAAAGTGAAGGGGAAGAATATGTAGAAGTTGATAAAGAAAATGGTAAATTCCTTACCAAATATTTCTGTTCTGTGTTCATGGCTAAAGCACCGGGAGCAGGACAGCAAAAGACAAAAACGAATAGGGATGGAGGAGTGGTAGACCCTGATCAATTTTCAGAGGGTTGTGTTCATGAGGAACTAGCTAAATTAAAGGTAAACAAAGCGATGGGGCCAGGGTTTTGGGCGACTGATAGTTTTTGTAATAAACAGTTTAAAAAGAGAAAAGAAAAAAAGAAGTTGCAAAGAACTTTTGTATTATGAATTATAGACTTTTAGACTAGCCCACAGAGTGCTTTAAAATGATGTGAATGGGTAATGTCTGCTAGGCACGTTTGTGCACTTGGCGGTATTGAACCCTGGTAATGGCGTACCTAGCATTTGTGACACCCGGGGCCCATCATTTTTTGACACCCCCCCATTATATATGAAAAATATGACTTTTAGTAACAATCCACATATCGCACAACAAGAGTGTACCCTAGGAAAAAGCAGCATCTTAAACACTGCAGTGAGCACTAGAACACCAAACACATACATTATAAAACTAACAAGCCAGATCCCGCACAGTCAATTGATCCTGCAGCCAATGCCACTTAAAACTATGTTCTTTTCATACACAGAGAACGAGATACACCCTCGCCCAATATGGAATAATCACAAACTAAAAATAGAAATATGTAGACAAAAGTTAACTGAACCGCCAATAAACCAGACTCTGCATACAATGCAATACCACAACACCACAAAAACACATGTCCTCTAATACTGTGCGAAATATAAGACAGTAGATGTAAATTTGAAAAAACTGATACATAACAATCACTTTACAAATTAATAAATAAAACAAATAATGAGAAATAAGGAAATACCATTTTATTGGACTAATCCCCGTAAGCTCGGTCTCCATCCCCGCAAACACCTGATTCATCCACACAAGCCTTGAATTGTTTTATATTGAACTTATTATATTAAAGTATAAAAGAAACAATATTCTGTAGAATTGTCAATTTATAAATCAGCGTCTTCTCCCCACTCTCTCTTCCCCATTTCCCTTCAGCGTCTTCAGCCCACTTTCTCCACTTTCCCTTCAGCGCACGCACATAAAAACAAGCAAGTAATTTTACATCATTTTTTATTCTATTCATTCATAGAAATTAAAGTTTTAAATAATGCCAGTCACATAACAAAACATGATTTTACAAAATAATTCCCCACACAGTCAAGCCTGCAAGGATTATTAGATGTCTTTTCAGCAGCTCCCCTCCCTCCTTCCCCCTTACCTTTGTGGCCAAGTCAAAATGATCTATCAACAATAAATTTTTAAAAACACAAAGCCCACTGTACGCAGAGAAAATGTTAATTATCATTTATATTCCGCGGAGTGTTCAAAGAGGTCAAGGCAGATGACTTTATGCATGTCACCTCAGTAACAACTATACAAAATAGACAAATATACCCCCTCCCTTTTTACTAAACCACGATAGTGTTTTTTAGCACAGAGAACTGCGCTGAATGCCCCACATTGCTCTTGAAGCTCATAGGCTCCTGTACTAAAAACCACTATTGCGGTTTAGTAAAGGGTGCCATAGTGCAAATATAGACAGCTATATATAAATTCTCAAAATGGACACATTTTGATCACTAAATTGAAATAAAATCATTTTTCCTACTTTTGTTTGGTAATTTCATCAGGTCTCTGGTTGCACTTTATTCTTCTGACTGTGCATCCAATATTTCTTCCCTTCTTTCAGCCTTCTGTATGCTTCCTCTCCTCCAGACCTTATTCCCTCCCCCAACTTTTTCTTTGTTTCATCCTGCCCCCTTCTTTTTTCTCTCTCTCCATGCCCCCTTTGTTTCTGTATGTCTGTCTTTCTCTTTCCGTGCCCCATTTTCTTTTCTTTCTTTTCACCCTGCCCCCTTCTTTCTTTCTCCATGCCCCTTTCTTTCTCTATGTCTGTCTTTCTCTCTCTATGCCTCATTTTTTCTTTCCTTTCTTTGTTTCACCCTGCCCCCTTCTCTTTCTCTCTCCATACCCCCCTTTCTTTCTCTATGTCTATCTTTCTCTCTCTCCTGCCCATTTTTTTCTTTCATTCTTTGTTTCACCCTGCCCCCTTCTTTCTTTCTCTCTCCAGGTCCCCTTTCTTTCTCTATGTCTGTCTTTCTCTCTCTCCATGCCCCATTTCTTTCTTTCACCCTGCCCCTTCTTTCTTTCTCTCTCCATTCCCCCTTTCTTTCTCTATGTCTGTCTGTCTTTCTCTCTATCCATGCCTCTTTTTTTCTTTCTTTCTTTCTTTTCTCCATGCCCCTTTCTTTCTCTATGTGTGTCTTTCTCTCTCCGTGCCCCCATTTCTTTCTTTCACCCTGCCCCCTTCTTTCTTTCTCTCTCCATGCCCCCTTTCTTTCTCTATGTCTGTCTTTCTCTCTCCATGCCCCATTTTTTTCTTTCTTTCTTTGTTTCACCCTGCTCCCTTTCTTTCTCTTTCTTTCTCCCTGCCCTCCCCCATGCCACCGCCATGGTAAACACTGCTGCTGCCACCGCCGCCAGAGAAGGCTGCCACTGCCGCCATCGGGAACAGGCCAGTGCCAAGTTCTCCCTCCCTGCTTTTCTTCCCCGCGGGGCTGACCAACTCTCGCCACCCGACATCAATTCTAACGTCAGAGAGGACATTCTGGGCCAGCCAGGCAGCGATTGGCTGGCCCAGAACATCCTCTCCGATGTCAGAATTGACTTCAGGTGGTGAGAGTTGGTTGGCCCCGCGGGGAAGAAAAGTAGAGAGAGAGAACTCAGCACCAGCTTGTTCCCGATGGCGGCAGTGGCAGCCTATTTCCCAGCGGCAGCCTATTCCCCGGTGGGTGGCCAGTGGTGCACCCCTCGGGGCATGCACCTGGGGTGGATCGCCCCCCCCTTGGTACGCCACTGAACCCTGGTGAACTCGGATAAAATCTTTCACATGAGTTCCCACTTACTGATTTAACACCCTGTATGCAACACATGAGTAACATTTTGTACAAGGGGTTCAGTCAGTCCGAAACCTTATAAGTGTCTGGAGAATAGAGAGCAGGTCTCATTTTGTAGTTGGTTCAAATCCCCCACTGTTCACTGTAACAGAAGAGAAATTTTTTTAAAAAGGATTAAAAAATAAATAAAATATAAAAGTGGTGCCAGCAGTGGCATACCTAGGGTATGTGGCACCCGGGGCCCATCATTTTTTGACACCCCCCATGTAAAAAAATATTTTTTGTAATAACCATGAAAAATAAATGGTCATAATAGAAACAGGCACTGAAAATTTTCTTTTTTTGAACCTCACATATGTAACCATTAATCCAAACATTGTCATGACATCAGAAGTACATATGGAGTAGTTGCAGGTGATGCTTGGGACAGTTCTGATTGTGTTAGTTCGGTTTTATGTGTTTTTTGAATAGAAGGGTTTTTATTTCTTTTTTGAAGGTTTTGTAGTTTGTGGTCGAAGTCAATAGGTTGTAGAGTTGGGGGTCGAGTGTTAGGAGGTTGTCGAACAGTTTTTTTTCTTTTGACGATTTTGGATGGAGGGTGTGTGAATGGTGCGTGAGTTCTCCTATGTCTGGTTGAAGTGGATTTAATTATTTAGCTGAAGAAATTAGTAATCCCCCACCCCCCATTCCACACACATTAATTCTCTTTCATTTTTGTTCCCATTCTAAAAAACACTGATAAGTTCGCAGAAAAAAAATACATTAAAATAAGAAGTGAAAACAAAGGCCCCTACAGATGAGAACATAACATAAGAATAGCCTAACTGGGTCAGACCAATGGTCCATCATACCCAGTAGCCCATTCTCATGGTAACCAATCCAGGTCACTAGTACCTGGTCAAAACAAAAAGAGTAGCAACATTCCATGCCACTGATCCAGAGCAAGCAGACACTTCCCTCATGTCTTAATAACAGACTATGGACTTTTCCTCCAGGAATTTGTCCAAACCTTTCTTAAAATCAGCAATGCTATCTGCTTTTACCATAATTTCTGGCCACTTCATTTTTATGCTTAGATCTTTCCTTCCAAACAGAGACCTTGCTAGATGTCAAATACAGAAAGAACAAGGTAACTTCACAAGGACTTAGCTGTGCAGGAAATGTGAATCTCCTCATACACCCACCATATAGTGCAAAAATGTGCAAAGGTCTGGTTTTTTCTTTCGATCACTACATAGCCTAATGCCACATAAGCAGCGCTGTTACAAACATATTCTGAAGGTCAATGCTAAGGTTAACAAAGTTTCCTTCCTTAGACCACAAGGAGATACTGACAAACCACTGGAAGAGATCCCAAAACAACTACCCAGGCACAACACTCAAAGACCCACTCAGTGTGTGAACCAGTTGAGTGGAGTGGACTAACTGAGGGGTGGAAATGGGCCCGGAGTTTGCTCAGCAGAATTTCCCAGACCACCTCTTCCTCTCAACACATTGACACGCTGCCGCCACCACCACCACCATTAGGAACACCTCACTGGGTAGGCCAGCAATGCTTATAAACTTTATAAAACACATTATTATATTTTCTTATAAAGCACATAATTTAACTGAACTCTCTGACATCCTCAGCCTTGCCATTCACAAAAAGAAGGAAGAAAAGTTCCCGTTTCCTGCTGTCTCATGTCGCCGCCTATACAATATTTTTCTTCTGCAGACCCTTCAAAAGTCTGACCAAATCTCGTTTCACTTGCATTATAAAGTACTGAGGATGCCATCTCTCTCCAATCCCAGGTCCTAAAGTCTAAGACAATAGCGCAAACTAGTGCTGCCCGATTCAAGAAAAAAAAAAATTTCGATTCGATTCAGCCTATTGAATTGGTTTTTCGATTCAACTTTCCTGCCCAATTGGGTGTTTGGTTTTTTTTTTTCAAACATCCTGGTGGTTTATTTTATAGCTTTTTCACCCCACTTTGGCTTCACCTAACCACACTGGCGCTGTGGTGTAAATAAAATAAAGAAACAAAAAGGACTTTTCCTCTCTGTTAAATCCTAGCTCACGTTTGCAGTCTAACACCAGCTCTGGCAGGATACACATTTCAAATCTGACATATTGTAATCACAAACAGAAAATAAAATTAGTTTTTCTACCTTTTGTTGTCTGGTTATTTTTCAAATCTTGTTGGTCCAAGGCTCTGGTTGTCTTCTGATAACTTGCTTGCCAGGGTCTCCTTCTTCCTTCTTTCTGCATGCTAACCATCCATCTGCCATCTCTGTCCTCCCTGTTTCCCTTCCCTCCCCAGGAGGTCTGGCATCTATCCTTTTTTCGTCTCCCTCCACAGATCCATCTTTTCTTAACTACCCTTTCATCCAGCATCTCTCCCTCCTTCCCCACCACCCCAGGGTCCACCATCTCTCCCTTTCTTTTCCCAACTACCTTCCTATCCAGTATCTCTATCCCCCCCTCCACACCATCCCTTGTGTCCAACTTCTCTCCTTTTCTGTTCCTTCCCTCTCTAAAAACCATGGTCCATCATCTCTCTCCCTCTTCTCTATTTTCAGACCCATTATTTCTTCCCACCCAAAGTCCGGCATATGCTCGTCTCTTTGAACCCTCCCATTCCCTCCGTGTATTTCTACACCAGGACCCCCCTCCCTAAGGCCTGTCCCTCCCTTAAAGGTCTGCATCCCACCCCTGAAGGCCTGCACTCCCCCCCCGAAGGCCTGCACCCCCCCAAAGGCCTGCACCCCCCCTTTAAGGCCTGCATGCCCCCCCTTCTTGAAGGCCTGTCCCCTCCCCCTTGAAGGCCTGTCCCCCCTTTGAAGGCCTGCCTGCCTGTCTCCCCTTTGAAGGCCTACCTGTCCCCCCCTTGAAGGCCTGCCTGCCTGCCTGCCTGCCCACCCCACCCCGAAGGACCGCTTGCCCCCCTGGCCTCCCTGCACCACCTATGAAGCAGCCTGCAGCGGGATCGCGATGTCAGCGATCCCTGAGCTGCTTCGGCGCTGCTTCCTGCACCGCGGGCCCGCCCCCCTCTGATGTCAGAGGAGGGGCAGGACAGCGCCACAGGAAGCAGCGCTGAAGCAGCTCAGGGATCGCTGACATCGCAATCCCTCTGCGGGCTGCTTCATAGGTGGTGCAGGGAGGCCGGGGGGCGAGCGGTCCTTCGGGGGGGGGGGGACTGAACGGTAAGGCCGGGAACACCCCCTCAGGGCTTGCACCCGGGGCGGACCGTCCCCCCCCGCCCACCCTTAGTACGCTACTGGGTGCCAGTATTTCACTGCATACAATTTTAATGAAAAACAGCATAAAATCACCATTCTAATGACATCATAACACTAAAACGCGATAACGTTATAGACTTTATGAAGAATCGCCTAAAGGGCGATTCTATAAAGGATGTCTAACTATTTGGACACATCTAGACTCCCTAAGTGCGATTCTCTATAGTACATCTTTGCATTATAGAATCACGCACAGCATTTCCCCTCTGGATGTCTACACGATCCCTAGCTTTCAGACGTCCTTTACAGAATTTGCTCCTTAGTGCTAACTTTTATCAGCAACCAAATCTGGGTGCCATATATAGTCCAAAATGTGATATAATAGTATTCTGTAAATGTTGTTCTGTGCAGAGCACCCTTTGCAGAATATTAGCTTACAACATTCCTGATAGAATAGGCTCCTAGCAGGTGTCCAGTTATAGAATTACCCCTCCAAATATATTGTTAGACCAATAAAAAGTATATCTTTCTTCTTTAGTTTTATCTCTATTTATTATATGTAAAATATAGCTTTTTCATATTATGTAATGTAGAAAGAGGGACAAATTATAATCCTTTGCATTTTCTGCATTTGTATAAAGTTTCAAACTCAGATCCCTCCCTTGGGATATTTATGATTAGCCCTCTTTCTTGAGACAGCTCCAGAAAGATTTGCTGTTATTCAAAAGGTCAGTCTCTATGGGACCTAATCACCAAAAAGATTTTTCCTGGTATAAATTGAAAAAATGCCTTTAGGAACTGATTCAGCTCCTATCTGGTTTTGTTTGCTTTCCTATCGACTGGGTGTGAAATAAGTAGCACAACTGATCTACAGTGCTGTCCATGTTCTAACACCCTTTGTGTTAACTAATCGCTCCATAGAAAAGATGCATAGGGCTTCAGCCCCTCTGCCTGATATTAGTTTGTGGATCAAATCTTTCTCAGATTTCTTTGAAGGCATATGATGTCGAGTCGCTGGTAAGTGAAACAGAAATTGTCTGTGCATGTAAACATACCACATGGGGGAACCAAAGCACTATAACATTGTCGATAGGACATAGACTTGTATAATTGTAATGCTCAGCAAAACGTGTCATTGTTTAGAAAGGACTTATGGAGTTAACCAGTGCACTAAAATCCAGTTTTGTGGTAATTTAGATTTCTTGGAAGACAGACCTCATAGATGCTAAAGAAACTGATTTTTATTGCCAGCCTGTCTTTTTTGTGTGGGAAATTAAGTGTTTTGTCTTATTTGAAAAACCATGCATGCCTTTTTTTTGCTAGAAAATAAGTATTTTTGTATATTTTCAAGTTTTGTTAAGGTATTGAAAATTAGAGAGATATTTATGCATTTTATTGTGAGCACATGTGGTGATATTAGAGGGGTTTTTTCTATCAGTGATATTTTTCCTTGTTTAAACTGTTGAGATTTTCTTGAAAAAGCTTGACTTTTAAGGGATCACTAAGGTCTTTTCTTCATTTTTATCCCTCTTGTTTTCTTGCTTTTTTTCCCGTAATTTAACTGAATGGTTATTGGTGGTTGGATTCATGTCACATTCAGCTCCTATCTGGGTATTGCCCTAATAAAATCTAGTCAGCAATTTTTGATAACTCAGAACCCTGTGTATCCTCTACTTTATTTCTGCATCTCCTGATTGTTATATCATTTGGAATGAAAACATTTAACCTCCACCATATCTAGAATTGTCCCTATGGGTGCCTGCCCCTCCCCCCCCTTTGTTCAAGGTCATTCCTGTTTCTCTATCCTTCCATATTCAGCATCACCCATATACTGTATGTCTTATCCTCCCCAATTGTCCAGAATTGCACCTATGTCCCTATCATCCAGCATAACCCATTGTATGTCAATGTCTAAATGCTCCCCCAGCATCTCCCTTCTTTGTCCCTATCCTTTCCTGAGTCCAACTTCTCCCCTTTCTTTTCTCTCCCTGCCCTTACACTGCCTTGCTTTTCCCTTGCTTTTTGCCTTGCTTTTCTCTGACCTATGCTTTTCCCATTTTCATGTGGTCCAGCATCTCTCTATCTCTTTCTTCTCTACCCTACTTACATTCCCTACCCTCCAGTGGCGTACCTAGCATATGTGACATCCGGGGCCCATTTTTTTACATCCCCCATCTGTATGAAAAACATGATGTTTAGTAACAATCCACATGTCACACAAGAGTGTACCTAGGAAAAGGCAGCATCTTACATAACTAAATAAGCCAGACTAGTACAGATCAATCCTACACAGTCAATCCTAACAGAAAACCATGTCTTTTGAACACACAGAACACAGAAAACACCTTCACCTAGTATGGAATATGTAATCACAAACTAATCCCTCCCCCTTTTACAAAACTGTAGTGTAGTTTTTAGCCATGGTGGTAACAGCTCAGATGCTCATAGAATTCTGAGCATCAGAGCTGTTACCACAACAGCCGGTGCTAAAAAACGCTCTACAGTTTTGTAAAAGGGGGGATAAAATAAAAATACGTAAACAAAGGTTAAATTGAACCACCAAGAAGCTGGACTCTGCATAGAATGCAACACCACAGAAACAGCAATGCATCTCCCCTAAAGCAAAAAAATAAATAGAAATTTTTTTTCTACCTTGTCTTCTCTGGTTTCTGCTTTCTTCATCTCCTTGTCCTCTTATCTTCTTGTTCCTCATCTTCCTTTCATCCACTGTCTACCCTCTCTCTGCCCCTTCTATATGGCATCTTCTCTCCTTCTATGCCCCTTCCAGAAACTGTATGCCTCCCCCTTCCATCTCTCTCTTCATCCCTATTGGTCTGGCATCCATCTTCTTCCCTTCCCTCCTCCAATGGTCTGGTATGTCTCTCCTCTCCTCTTCTTCCCTTCCCTCTACCATTTCCTTATGGTCTGGTATTTTACTTTTTCCTCTCCCTTCCCCCACGTCATCAGCATCTGCCCCCCTTTCTTTCCATCCAACCCAATTCCATCCAGTATCCTTCCCCCATATGTCTCTCTCCCCTTTCCCTGCACACCAATTCCATCAGCATCTGCCCCCTTTCTCTCCCTCCACCACCCTTCCATATCACCCTGACCCCCTTTCTCTCCCTCCACCACCCTTCCATGCTCCTTTCTCTCTCCCTTCAAATCAGCAAGGTCCCGCGATGACTGCGTCTGCCGGCTCTGCTCCGGAAGAAGTACGTGACATTGGAGAAGGTGGACCGGCAGACGCAGGAAGTTGTAGCAAGGTCCCACAATGTCTGCAGCTGACGGTCCACCCCCCTCTGATGTGACATACTTCTTCCGGAGCAGAGTTGGCAGCCACAGTCATCATGGGACCTTCCTGCACTTCAGCAAAGCTACTGACTCTGCTCCAGAATAGAGAGTTGCGCGGGAACAGAAATCCCACCCGTCCCCACCCGTCCCCGCCAAAATCCCACCCGTCCCCGTGAGGAATCCCTCCGTCCCCACCCGTCCCTGCGAGGAATCTCCTCCATTCCTGCCCATCCCTATAAACTTCAGAAATAGTTATTTCATTTAATTATGCTACTGAATTAAAGGCTCTGGTAGAAACCCTTTACAAATAAGCAAAGACACTTTATTAATTTGGAAATATTAATTGGGAAGAATACATACTTTGTAAAGGGTTTCTATCAGAGCCTCTAATGTAAATATAAAATATAAATACTCAGCTGATGAGAACCCCCAAGCTGTCAGCTGAGGACTTCCTTTGCAGTTAGCCGGGGGTCCCTTTTGCCAAGCTTGGCAGGCAGCAGTAGCGTCCCATCTTCTGTAAATTCTTCTGTTGCTGTCCATTGGTTCCTCCTACCATAGTCCAGCATATATTGCTTTCTCATCTTTCACCCCTGCCCACCAGTCCCATGCCCAACATTTCTCCTTCTATAACCCCTCTCCAGCACCATGCCACTCTCCCTCCATTCCTTCACCACTATGTTCAACATTCCTCCTTTTGCATCCATTTCAGTTTGTCCCACTGTTCCCTTTCCACCACAATATTTCTCCCTCTCATCTGTACCTCACTCCCTTCCTATGACCAAAAATTCTCTTTTCTTCCATTCCCTGTTATACAACTCTGTTTCCCTCTCTTCCCTCTCCCTAGTTCATGCCTTCTGTGTCCAAAAACACATTCCCTCTCCCACCTCAGCATCTCTTTCCCTCCCTTTCTCTCTCCCAAGTCCATGCCTTCTGTGCCCAAAAATGCATTCCCTCCCCTCCACTCTCTCCTTCTTCCTCTCCCTCACTCCCCTCCCTTCCCTCCCTTCTCTCTCCCAAGTCCATGCCTTCTTTGTCCAAAAACGCATTACCTCCCCCACCTCAGCATCTCTTTCCTCCTTTCTTCTCTCCCAAGTTCATGCCTTCTGTGTTCAAAAACGTATTCCCTCCCCACCTCTTTCCCTCCCTTCCTCCATCCTCTCTCCCAAGTTCATGCCTTGTGTCCAAAAACGCACTCCCTCCCCCACCTCAGCATCTCTTTCCCTCCCTTCCTCTTTCCCAAGTTCATGCCTTGTGTCCAAAAACGCACTCCCTCCCCCCTTTTGTGTTCCGCGTTTGTCTCCCAGCCCTCATCTGCAAGCAAATTACCTTAGCAATTTTCTCAGCCAAATAGAGCTCGAGCCGCAAGGCTCGTCTTCTATTTCCTGCCTGCCCTGCCACAGCACACATAGCCGACCGGAAATCTTCCCCGATGTCAGCGCTGACGTTGGAGGGACAGCTTTGCTTAAGCCCTCCCTCTGACATCAGCGCTGACATCAGGGAAGACTTCTGGTCGGCTACGTGTGCTGCGGCAGGGTAGGTAGGAAAAAGAAGACGAGCCTCACGGCTCGAGTTGTATCGAACCCCGCAAGATCCCCGCGACCTTAGGAAGCATCCCAACAGGATCCCTGTGACCCTAGGGGGCATCCCCATGGGATCCCCGCAACGCTAGAGAGGCGTCCTGTGAGATTCCCATCGTCCCCGTTCCCGTGCAGCTCTCTGCTCCAAAATAAGTACGGCAGCTGCGCTGAGGTGCAGGTCCCGCTAAAGAGTAGGGTGGGAGGTTCCAGACCCGGCCGACTGTGCACCCCCCTAGGGCATGCACTCAGGGCGGTCCGCTGCCCTGCCCCCCAATCCTTGGCACGCCACTGCTACCCTCCATCCCCTATAAGCCAGCATCTCTCTCTTTTGCTCTTCTTCCATGGTACAGTATCTCCTTCTCCCTCCATGGTTCAGTTATGGTTGTCTAGTAACTCTTCTGTCCCTCTCCCCATAGAAATCCAGAACTTTTTCCTCACCCTCTCCATTCCATGTCTTCAGCAATTCTCCCTCTCTCCCATACCCTGCAAGTCTAGCACCTATCCCTCAGCTCCTGCTTGAGTCCAGTGCCTCTCTTTCTTCCTCCCATAGCTTCCCTTTTCTCCTGCCATGGGTGCAGTGCATCTCCCTGTTTTCCCTCAGCCTCCCCGTGAGCCTACTCTTTTTTCTTTCTTCCTCAGCTCCCCCTTCCCCCCTGGTCTTTTGAACTTTCCTTCTTTGCTAGCAGCAGTTGCAGTTACAGATAACCATAGCCAATGCAGGGTCCTTCCTTCTGCCATGTATAAACAGGAAGTTGAAGCAGAAGGAAGGATCTTACATCAGCCCTGGCTGCATGTAAGCAATGGCAAGTAAGATGCAAAGCATTGATAAAGAAAGCTAAACAAGAATATGAAGAACAACTTGCCAAAGAAGCAAAAATTCATAGTAACATCCTTTTTAGGTACATCAAAAGCAGAAAACCTATGAGGGAATCCATGGGACCATTGGCTGATCAAGGAGTAAAAGGTTTGCTCGGGGAGGATAATGTCACAGTGGAGAAACTGAATTAATTCTTTTCTTTGGTCTTTACAAATGAAGAATTTTTTATTTATTTAGGTATTTATATAATGCCTATCAGGTTATTTAAGTGTTTTTTTACAATCAGGTACTCAAGTGTTTTCCCTATCTGTCCCAGTGGGCTCACAATTTATCTAACATACCTGGGACAATGGAGGATTAAGTGACTTGCCCAGGGTCAGAAGGAGCAGTGGAGATGTATGAAATCCACCTGACCTGGAAATGGTTTTCAGTGGATTTGAAAGAAATCTCAGTGCGCTTGGAAGACATATGTAAGCCAAATTGACAAGTTAGAGAGTGATAAATCACCTGGACAAGATGGTATACATCCCAGGGTACTGAAAGAATTCAAACTTGAAATTGCTGATCTGTTGTTAGTGATCTGTAACCTGTCGCTAAAATCATTTGTAGTACCTGAAGATTGGAGGGTGGCCAATGTTATGCCAATTTTTAAAAAGGGTTCCAGGGGAGATCCAGGAAATTAAAGACTGGTAAGCCTGACCTTGGTGCCAGGCAAAATAGTAGAAATAATTATAAAAAATAAAATTGTGGAACATACAGTATAGACAAACATGATTTAATGAGACAGAGTCAGCATGGGTTCAGCTGAGGGAGATCTTGCCTCATCAATTTGCTTGTTCTTTGAAGATGTGAATAAACATGTGGATAAAGGCAAACCTGTTGATGTAGATTTCCAGAAAGCTTTTGACAAAATTACTCATGAGAGGCTCCTGATAAAATTAAAGAGTCATTGGATAGGAGGCAGTGTTGAATTGTGGAGTAAGAGTTGGTTATTGGACAGAAAACAAAGGGTAGGGTTAAATGGCCATTTTTCTCAGTAGAGGAGGGTAAATAATAATAACTTAATAATAACTTTATTTTTTCTATACCACCATAATCTTGCAACTTCTAGGCGGTTCACAGTGAAGACAAGCTGTACAATCAGCGAATTACAGAGTATAGCTGCTCTTTGCAGCAAATAGTGGTGTGCCGCAGGGATCTGTACTGGGACTGGTGCTATTTAACTTATTTATAAATTATATGGAAATTGGAACTACGAGCGAGGTGATTAAATTTGCAGATGACACTAAACTGTTCAAAGTTGTTAAAATGCCTGCAGATTGAGAAAAATTAGGAAATTGGAAGACTGGGCATTCAAGTGACATTTAATGTACTGTAGACAAATGCAAAGTGATGTATATTCTTAACCAGATGCTAGAGTCCACCTTGGAGGTCAGCACTTTCCTAAAAAAAGATCTGGGTGTTATTGTAGACAATACGCTGAAACCTTCTGTCCAATGTGCAGCGGCAGACAAAAAAGCATACAAGATGCTAGGAGTTATTAGAAAAGAGATGGTAAACACGACTAAGAATGTTATGGGGAGAGGCAGAGGAAGGGAAAGGGGAACACAGAATACATTTCAAGAGCAATGGAATTTCAGCAGAGACAGAGCTCCAACACAGAACGGATATTCCTCCAGGAGAGACTGTTGGAGATGAATATTCCACTTTTTAATCTATCACACATCACCTTAACTGAGACACAAAATCAAATATTACAGAAAGGTCTTAGTTTCATTCCTGCACATAAGTACAATGCATTAGAGACACCTACAGTATAGATCTTTTTCGCTTTACCAGAAAATTAAGAATTATAGAATTTTCCTTTAGAACTACACAAACCGTCAATGATAGATTCATGGTGAAAAAGTCCTCTGTGTGGTTATCTGCTGGACCTAAAGATGCAGTCATAGTGACTTTTCACAAATGTATCCTATGAGAGTTGGATAATTTTGAAAAAAAGAAGAGACAACAGTATTTTAATCTTACCCATGCTGAATATGCAGCCATTCAATCACTTGCTAAAGACACATGCATAGTCATCAAACCAGCAGATAAAGGTGGCGAAATAGTGATTCTGAAAAGATCTGATTGTTTCCAAGAAACAAAAAGACAATTAGATGATAGAGAATATCACATCCCCTTGGATTCAGATCCTACACAAAAATTATAGGATGAGATTGGTGAACTTACAAATGTTGCACTTAATGCTGGCTACCTAACACCTAAAGAAAAATAATTCTTAAATGTTCAATATCTAGTTACTCCCACATTCTACCAAAAATTCATAAGTCCTTAGTTAATCCTGCAGGTAGACCAATAGTGTCAGTCAATGGCTCAGTGTTGAGTCTAAAATTGCTTCTTTCAATAAAGTGCATCCTGATTGATCCATGGCTGAATCATTGATATCTTTTCCTCATGATTTTTGGATTGTGGAGGCAATGGGAGAAACAGGAAGAGGTGTTGCATCCATGACAGGAGGATAGGGAAAAGAAGAGAATAAAATGTTGCAGAAGAGAAAAAAGAAAAAAAAAACAACAGTCGGTGGCAGGCTGGAGATTCGCTGAATCCCTTGAAGGTCCTGATTGCATGCTACTGAATACATATAGGAAACTTCAGGCTATTGACCTTTGCAATTTCTCTACTACATTTATCTCTCCTCTCATCCACTATGTTATTCAAGTCTTTCAATGAGGCCATCTCTTCCTACAATACTATTCTCACCTCTTTTCTGGACATTCTTACTCCTCACATTCCCCATTCTGTAAGGTATACCAAATCCCAGCCTCATCTGACCGCCATAATCTTCTACCTACATTCTTGTGTCCACTCTGCTAAGTACCTTTGGCTAAAATCCTGAACCCTTGTTGATTCATATAGTTCAAATTCTTGTTAGCCTCTTTCCAGTCTACTCTTGTACTTGTTAAACAAGAGTATCAAGTCCATTTCAAACCCTCAACACTTAACATAGGTACACAGAAATAGACGGCAGATAAGGGCCACGGCCCATCTAGTCTGCCCACCCCAATGACCCTCCCTACTTTCTCTGTGAATAGATCCACATGTCTATCCCATTTGACCTTAAAATCAGGCACACTGCTGGCCTCAATAACCTGAAGTGGAAGACTATTCCAGCGATCAACCACCCTTTCAGTGAAAAAGAATTTCCTGGTGTCCCTGTGCAGTTTCCTGCTCCTGATTTTCCATGGATGCCCCCTTGCTGCCGCGGGACCCTTGAAAAAGAAGATATTTTCTTCCACCTCGATGCGGCCCATGAGATACTTGAATAATAATAATAATAATAACAGTTTATATACCGCAATACCGTTAAGTTCTAAGCGGTTTACAGAAGATTAGTGGAGTACAACGAGGTGGAAGAAGATATCTTCCCCAACCCTTGTCATCTCTTTGCCACACTGAACTCCCTCCTCAGAGTGCATCCACCTCCCCCCCCCCCTTCACTTTCTTCCCACACTATGGTCAAGTACTTTCATGACTAAGGTGACCATACATCCCGTTTTGAACGGGACTGTCCCTTTTTCAGATCCCCTGTCCCATTGTCTCCATGCTTCGGGATACTGAAATGTCCCGTTTTGAGAGACGGCGTCCCGAAGCTGTGCGTGGGGACAACGGGATAGGCAATCATGAAGAATTGGCTATGTCCCTGCTTCCCCGCCCCCTGCCGCAACAACCACAGGAAAGTCATGTCCAGGCGCCGGCCTAAAAGCCTTCTCCCTGACGTTAATTCTGAAGTCGGAGAGGAAATTCCAGGCCAGCCAATCGCTGCCTGGCTGGCCCGGAACTTCCTCTCCAACATCAGAATTGACATTGGGGAGAAGGCTTTTAGGCCGGACATGCCTAAAACAATTGCTGGACATGCCTTTCCTGCAATTGTTGCGGCAGGCAGGAAGCTGCAGCAAGCAGCGGCGGACCAGGTGGGAGGAGCAGAAGAATCAGCAGTAGGCTTCATAGGAAGGGAGGCAGGCTTTGGAGGGAGGGAGGCAGGCTGGCTGGCTTCGGTGCGGCAGGGAGAGAGGGAGGTAGGCTGGCTAGCTGGCTTTGGGGGAGGGGTGGGACAAAGGCTTGAAGGCAGTGAGAGGGGCATAGGAGGGAGAAGAAGGAGAGAAAGAGGTAGAGAAAGGGGGGGGTTGTAAGCAGATTAGAAAGACTAGAGAGAGAAAGGCCTAGACCAAAGGGGAAAGACAAGAGGCAGATGCTGGACTGTGGGAGGTGCAGACAGAGGGGGAGAGACCCTGAGGAAGAACAGGGAGATGCAAGATCATAACAGAGGAGGGAGACCTGGATAAAGGTACAAAGGAGAACTGACACTGGATCTGGGGAGGGTAACAGAGGGAAAAGAGAGAGAGACCTGGACCCAAATGGGATGGAGCTGGATTGTGAAAGAAAGAAAGAAATATTGGATGCACAGACAGAAGGAAGTACAACCAGAGACTCATGAAATCACCAAACAAAGGAAGGAAAAATGATTTTATTTTCAATTTAGTGATCAAAATGTGTCTGTTTTGAGAATTTATATCTGCTGTCTATATTTTGCACTATATTTGCCTATTTTTCTATAGTTACTGAGGTGACATTGCATATTTTAAAGTCATCTGCCTTGACATCTTTGAAAAACCCCCGAAACTCGTAAATGATAATTAACATTTTCTCTGCATACAGTGAGCTTTGTGGGTTTTTTTACATTATGTTTACCATTATGAATTAATAAATATTGTGTGTACATGAAAATGAATGGAAGAAATTGGGGGCGGGATTGGGGCAGGGCTAGGGTGGGATTGTGGTGGGGCTAGGGCGGGATTAGGGGCGGGACTGAAAATTAATAGATGTCCCTTTTGATGAAAAAAAATGGTTACATTATTCATGACAGGTTCACAAAGTTTATCTTGAGTTTTCAACAAGGTCAGCTCCATCTTCCCTTTTCCCTTTCTCATAACCTTCTTTCAATCCCTACCACTCTTTTCAAAAATCACAAAAGAGAAAACTCCACATGTTCTCTTCTCCGACAAACTCACTACCTGCTCCTCTGATACCATTCCCACCCATCTACTCAGCTCTGTCTCCCCTATTGTCATTCCTTCTGTCATATCCTCAATCTATCATTTTTCATTGCAACAGTTCCTGATGCTTTCAAATATGCTGTGATTACACCACTTCTCAAAATAAAACTTTCACTGGATCCTACCTGCCCTTCTATCATTGATCTTCTTCCTCCCATTCTTGTCTAAACTATTTGAACATGCCATACAATGCCACTGTGTTGACTTTCTTGTATCTCAAGTTATTTTTAATCCATTACAATCTGGTTTTCACTCTCTTCATTCTATTGAAACAGCTCTTGCCCAAATCTATATTTATCTATACTTAGTCAAATCTAAAGGGTTTTAATCAGTCTTCATCCTTTTTGATTTCTCTGCTGCTTTCAACTTTGTTGATCATAACCTACTCCATAATGTACTGCTTTCATTTGGATTTGAGGGATCTGTTCTAGAGAGTTTCATGGGAAAGAAGCCAATGGAAATCACGCGGAATCCACACGGATCCTGCAGGGTTTTCCCCAGGGGTCCATGGGGATCCCATGGTGGTCCCTTCCGGGGTCACAGGGTCGTGAGAGGCTCCCACGAGTATGTTACCTCGCTAGTCCAAGCAGCACCTCCTTCTTCCTGCCCTACAGCCACACTTGCCCCCCTCCCCCACACACAAAGCCGCATGCAGCACTCCCCACAGCCGATCTGGAAGCCTTCCCGCCAACATCAGAGCTGACATCAGAGGGAAGGCTTCTGGGTCAGCCACGTGTAATGTGCAAGAACCACTGCCCACAGCTCTGTGAAGAAGCAAGTGTGGCTGGAAGGCAGGAAGAAGGAGGCTCACCTGGTTGACTCTGGTACACACCCGCAGGAGGGGAGCATGAACTTGGGCCACATAATGGAGGGAGATAGCAAGCGAAGGGCGAGAGAGAGGACATGAACTTGGGACAAAGGAGGGATAGAGAGGGAGGGAGCGTGATGGGAGTGGGATATGGGAGGGGCATGAACTTGGGACAAAGGCTGGAAGGAAGGAGCACAAACTTGGGACACGGGAGGGAGGAAACACATTTGGACACAGAAGGAAGAGGCGTGAACTTGGGACAAAAGATGGAGGGCAGGAAAGAGATGCTGAGGTGAGGAAGGAATAGAGAGGAGAATTGTTGGGCATAGGGAGGGAGAAGAGTGAGGTAGAAATGCATAGGGAAGAGAAAGATTTTGGATATGGTGGAGAAGAGGAAACAGTGGGACAGATAGAAAAGGGGATAGATGCTGCAACTGAAAAATATGGACATGGTGGTGGAGGGAATGGCAGAGAGATGTGGCATAGTGTTGGAGAGGAGTGATAGAGAAATGTTGGGCAGGGGTGAAAATGCTGCATATTGTCTGGGGAATGAGAGGAGAGAATGTTAGATGTGGCAGTAGAGGAGATAGGAGGGTAGGAGAGGTGCACCCTGGATCCCTCTCTCTCTCTTTTCTCCACTCCCTTTGCAGCAAGGGAAGGAATGAAAGGAAGATATATTGTGGACAGTGAGAGAGAGAGGGGGAGACATGTTGGTACTAATGGGGGTGTAGGAGAGAGGATGAAATGCTGTGCAGGAGTGGGAAGGGGAAAAGAGGGAGAATGATCCAGGATAGAAGGGAGTGAGGATCTGTAGGAAAAAAACCAATGGACAGCAACCACTTGAAGAAGACTTTACTGAAGACAGGTAAGCAGAAAAAAAGTGAAACTGGAACCAACTTGATGGAAAAATGCATCTCCAGACAACAAAGGTAAAAAAAAGTAATTTATAACTAAAATATAGTTCGCTTTGGGAAATGTATATAGCAGATGTCTTTGTACTGTGTTCAACAGAAGAAGGAAATGCATTTCTGGTTTTATTTCTCCAGTGCTGAAGTATTTGCTGGCCCTTAAACATCTGTGACTCAGGGATGCTGCAGCTGCCTGCCATGCTTGGCAAATAGGGACCCTGGCTATCTTCAGAGGAAGTCCTCAGCTGACATAGCTTGAGGGTCTTCATCAGGTAGAGTATTTATATTTTATATTTACATTAGAGGCTCTGGCAGAGACCTATTTACAAAGTATGTATTCTTCCCAATTAATATTTCCCAAATTAATAAAGTGTCTTTGTTTATTTGTTAAATGGGTCTCCATCAAAGCCATTAATTTAAAAAAACTACTATTGCCTTTGGACTTATTAAAAAGATACCTGATTGAAAATTTAAAGATTTCGTCAAATTGTATTCTCCCCTATAAATAAAATCTACTATTTACCAAATAAGAAGATACCCGGAAGACAAGAAGGAGAAAACGAGATTGAGAAAGAGATAAGGATGGAAAAATAATGAAATAGAATTTGCTAATGTGACGGCTCTTCTTGAACAAAACAGTTACTACTGAACAGTTGAGATAGCTACGCTCTTAGGTATCATTTGTTTTCGAGCAAGACGTGAACATGATTATGAAACTATTCTTTAAAAATTCACAGAAATTATTTGGGGAGCAAAATGTTTGGATATATCCTGATGTCGCAAAGACATACACAAGAACGGAGGAAAGAATTTCTTTCTATGCGTCAAGATACTATAAAAAATGGGGAGCAATTTACTTGTTAGCATACCCTGTAATGCTTAGTTAGGTATTTGGGAGTTAAATACACATTTTTTTCTCCTAATCATCTGAAAGGAATTCTTGATGTAAAGAAAATCATCAAGGACTGAGGGGGAAAACAGAAATTAATAGCTGGTGTTTAGAACATAAAGCCTAATCGTTTAATTAAGTTCCTCGTTAAATTTCTCTCAAAAAGTTCCGATTGACCATCCCCCTATTATGGTGGTCTAAGAAAGGAAAAATTATTTTTATAAGTATGAATCTGTAATACTTCTGTAATTGTTTTTTCTTTCTTTCCTGTATTTAATGTAACAAGATGTATTCTTGTAAAATTTTGTTGAATAATAGAAATAAAAATTATAAAAAAAAAAACAAACAAACAAAAAAAAAAAAACTACTTCTGAAGTTTATGGGAACGGGTGCAGATGAATTCAATTCCAGTGGGGACAGGTGGGGATGGATTCGATTTCTAGTGGGGATGGGCAGGGACAGGTTTGATTTTTGTCACCATGCAACTCTCTAATCTGTTCTTTCTGGGTTTTATCTTTTTATCTCTCCTATCAAACTTTCAATATATGGTCTAGTGAAATATTCTTCAATGCAAGGCTCATTGGGATGCCTGCACAGTCCTTCTCAGGACCTGCATTAGGGAAGCTTACATGGCAGCTGCCCTGAGCCCCACAGCTCCTTCTTCCCCATGTCCTTCCCTTCTTCCCATCCAGTTACAAAGCCTCCCTCACCTGTAAAATTTCACAGCAGCAATTTTTTAGTACTGCCTGCAGCCTCCTCAGTGCTGTTCCTCTACTGCAGTCTACCCAAATGGAAACAGGAAGCTGTGTCAGAGGAGGCAGACCATGGTAAAGGAACAGCGCTGAGGAGGCCATAGGAAGCATTAGAGAATCACTGCTATGCTGGCTACTTCCTTGTATTTGTACAGGTAAGGGGAACTTCAGAACTGGGTGGGAAGAAGGGAAGGACATACCAGCTCATAGGGGCCCCTTGGAACAGCTGATTGTCAAAATGAAGGGAAGAATGCTAGATGGGAAGGAATTTGATGACCCAGGGGTGGATGGTGAAGGAGGGAAGAAAGGAGAGATGTTGGATAGGAGGGCATTTGGTGGGTGTGAAAATTGGGGTAGGGGCAGGGAGGAGAGGCATTGGGGGGGCATGTGGATGGAGGGTAGGGGAAGGAGATGGTGTACCTAGATGGAGGGGAGGGGAAGGCAAGAGAAAATGGAGGAGGTGGAGCACATAGATGTAGGGGAAGAGAAGCGAGTCTAGCATCTTAGGGTTTCGTTTGTATACATTAGTACTTTTAGGGCCTCTCTATCAAACTGCGCTAGCAGTTTTTAGTGCAGAAAGCCGCATTGAATGGCCTGTGCTGCTCCCGACGCTCATAGGAACTCTATGAGCGTCGGGAGCAGCGCAAGGCCATTCAGCATGGCTCACCGTGCTACAAAACTGCTAGCTAGAAGAGGGCCCTTAGTTTGTGGGTCTGTATTTGAAAGGTGGTTTCTTTGTTTTTTCTGTTTCCTGCATGTATGACTGAGGCTAGGTATTCTGGTGGGATATGGGGATGAAAGTCGAGAAATTTTGGTTGATGTGTTGGCCCCAAGTAGGAAAATATTTGCCAGCTCTTCTTCAGCTCTTTTGGACTCAAAATCGCCCCCAACATCAAAATTAGTGAAGATCACTGGTCTAGTGGATCCTCTAACAACCTCAGAGGAGACAGTCCCCTCTGCACACGCAACAGCAAGTTACAAGAAAAGTTGCATTTGGATTTCATTTATGGTTGTTTTATCTTTTGGTGGAATTTGAATATCATGAGTGGTTTGTTTGTTTTTACTTGGGACTCCTGATGCAGGAACTGTAGCCGAAACACTGGTCTTGTCGAGTCCAGGATTTGAAATTATTATCCACCATATTTATGTGACTTTTTTTAGACTGTTTGCACATATTTTAATCGCTACCAATAAAGAAGGGTTTTGAAGACCAGATACACTCTGCTCCTAGTGGATCCTCTTTCACTGCTATTTCACTATCCATCAGTGTATGGCAGGGCTCTGTCTTTGGACCTCTTCTTTTTTCTCGCTATACTTATTCCCTCAGTGTTCTGATTTCCCATAATTTTCAGTATTTATTTATTAGCTTTTATATACTATTTTACTGATAAAGTTTTGAGTATATTACTCATTTGATATGCCAGCATGACCATCTAGGTCAGTAGTTCCCAACCCTATCCTTGAGGACCACCAGGCCAATCGGGTTTTCAGGATAGCCCTAATGAATATGCATGGAGCAGCTCTGCATGCTTGTCACATCCATTATATGCAAATCTCTCTCAAACATATTCATTAGGGCTAGCCTGAAAACCCGATTGGCCTGGTGGTCCTCCAGGACCGGGTTGAGAACCACTGATCTAGGTAGTTTATATATAATTAAATTCAATAAAAAGTATGGATGGAACTACAAATAGTTACAGGATAGAATATTTTGGCCATCATTCAATCATAGGCAACCTCCATTACCCAAAGCTGGAAATCAGATGCAAAAAGGTAGTATCAATGGTTATAACACTGATTAAAGTAATATGTTGTTAACTCAGGTTTAAAGTTTGAAAGGGAGGATTCTGCATGAAGATGGAGCGATTAATTCATAAGAATAATGTGATTACTCAAAATATTGAGGAGCATATAGTTTCATAGCAAATTTGATGGAAAGGAGCCACAAGTAACAGTTGTTGGGATAACTGAAATAGATGGACGGATAGGTGAGTAGGGTATAAGTAATCAGAATAAGAACAGGGGTTTCCCAGCTTGGACAAATTTTATAAATTAAAGTTAAAATTAAAATAATAGAAAAATTTTTAAAAATGGTTTACATCAGGGCTGCCCAAGTCCGTTCCTCAAGATCCACTGACAGGCCAGATTTTCAGGATATCCACAATGAATATGTATGAGATGGATTTGTATGCACTGCCTCCTTGAGATGCAAAATCTATCTCATGCATATTTATTGTGGATATCCTGAAAACCTGAACCTGGCTCTGGCTCTCGAGGACCAGAATTGTCTACCCCTACCTTAGACAGATATAATCAAAGCAAAAAAAAAAAAAAAGGCTCTTTGAGTTTGTTTGGGCTAATCAGTATGAAATTTTATCCACAGAAAATGTGCATTTTCCAAACCTCTCATTTACCTATATTTGGGGGTTCCAGAACTCTAGTGGCCCTAGGACCAGTCATGGGCAACTCTGGTCCTCAAGGGCCGGAATCCAATTGGGTTTTTCAGGATTTCTCCCCAATGACTATCATGAGATCTAGTTGCATGCACTGCTTTCAATGCATAGTCATTGGGAAAATCCGGAAAACCAGATTGGATTCCGGCCCTCGAGGACCGGAGATATCCATGTCTGCCCTAGACAAACCTTTTAGTCTTGCACCACCCGGTTCGACTGTCAGGTCCCAACGTGCATATCTGGATATCATACTTTTAAATAGGAAACTTTACAGTATACCGTAGGTTCCAGAAAAAAAGAAGGACGGATTGAGACATCTGGGTTCTACTTCCATTACAGCAGGGCTGCCCAAGTCTGGTCCCTCATAGATCTACTGGCAGGCCAGGTTTTCAGGATACCCACAATGAATATGCATGAGAGAGATTTGCCTGCACTGGCTTTCTTGGAACGTGAAGTACAATAAATCAAGTCAAATCATTACAAACACTTGAGTTGTTATAATCAAATTAGACTTTATCCAGAAAAGGTTTCAATTGACAAATCAATCCAAGTTGAAAGTAACATGATTTTGCATCTCCAAGAGGCTTCTCAAACTTCAAGAACTTGTCACAATGAAAACCCAGTGTGACAATATCCTCTTTTAATGAACTATTTCTCTTTGTAAGTGTAACCTCTTTCTCCTTTTGCTATCCTATCATTTGGTTGTAGTTATTCTTTTTTGATTTATTGATTGGATTGTAAACCACTTTGATTTTCCTAGTGAATTGATAATTCAATGTAAACATAAACAGAAATAAAGGAAAAAGAATAATTTTCAATTTATTCTGAAACCTCAATATCTGGTCAGTGGGAAATTTATTCCTTAATTCAGATCTTGCAATATGGAATGCTTTTGTTTTCTACACTTCTTTTCTTATGTAGTCTGACCTGGGAACATCTAGAAAATTCCCTTGAGACAACTATAACATCTGTTTAGGTACATAAGGTTGAAATTTATCCTTTTATATACCCTATTTTCTGATTATAAAAGATCATAAAAATTAACACTTTTGGTTATCAAAAGAAGCTCCTAGTTTTTGACATTGGAGGAATCAATTTCATCGTCTATTGTTATTTGAGACTTGGGAAGTTAGGCGTTCGGCTAGGAAAATTCAAATGTTTATGGAAATTTGGGATCCGTATATTCAGAATCTTTCAACTAAGCCAAGAAGTTTAATTCTTAATGATTTACATTGAAGCTATGATAATTTATCTAAAATTCCAGTTCTTTATTTTTATTATTCTTTGTTTTTTGTCAACTTTCATTGGGTTTTGGGGGGGTTTAGTATGAATTCTTTCAATAAAAAAGTTAAAAACTAAATTTTGGGAGAGGATAGAGGGGAGAGGTCAATTGAAAAAGGGAAAGGGGGTAGGAATTAAGGGGAGGGTATTGAGAGATGTAATGGGTATTTTGGAAATATATTTTGAAGAAATGAAAGATATTTGATGGAAATTAATATGATGAATTTTAATTTAATGACTATTTTATTGTATTATAATATTGTATATTTACTGATTTCTTCAATAAAAATGTTATAAATTAAAATTAACACTAAGAATTTAAACCTGAAACCTTTCCTCCGTGGGTTAAAGAACAAGCACATTTCCAGTACAATTTTAAAGGCTAATGACTACCCTAAATCTACTTCTTCACATCAGAATCCAGACCCAAGTCTCATCCTACTTTTTTGACATTGCTTCCTGGATGTCCCACTGCCATTTGAAACTGAACATGATCAAGACTGAGAATCTTTTTCTTCCCACTAAGTAAATATAGGGTTACCAGATTTTCCTTTTGCAAAATCCAGACCCCCTAGCCCCGCCCCCCAGGCCCGCCTAGTTACGCCCACCCAGCCCCCAAGCCCACCATAGCACCGGCTCCCGCTGCCTGCTCATGTCGGGCCGGGAGGAAGTCTGCGCAATTAGCAGACACTACGTGATGACATCACATGCACGTGACATCTATCACATGATGGCCGACAAATGCGCGCAGACTTCCTCCCTGCCCGACACAGCTTTTCAAAACTCAGACAAAGTGCCGGGTTTTGAAAAGCTGTCCAGACCCCCGGACATGTCCTCAAAAGGAGGACATGTCCGGGGAAATCCGGACATCTGATAAACCTAAGTAAATCCATCTTTCCTGTTCCCCCATTCTCTCTTATTCTCCCTGTCTCACAAGAACATCCATCAATCCCAGTATCCTGTTTCCAACAATGGCCAAGCATCTGTACCTGGCAAGATCAAGCTCCCAAGAGAGTAAAACAGATTCCAGTGGATTTTCCCAAATCCATCTTTAAAAGATCTTATCAGGTTGGGATTACAGACAAGTCTTACAGACTCCCAAAAGCTTGTGCTCCCAAAGCTTGATTACTGCAATGGCATTTACTCGCTTTAAAGCATTACAGATTATACAAAATTCTGCGGCACGGGTCTTTTTTTTTTCAGTTCTTTCTTTTTTTTTTATATTCTTTATTCATTTTTAAAGCTTCAATTGTGCACAAAAGATGATGCATTTACATAAATTAATATCATTGCAGCACAATATACTTAATAGAATAAAGACAAAACTTATTTTTTCCCACCCATTTCAATTTACAAACATCTCATAAAATACTTGTAATCAACCCTTCTATATTTTTTAACAAATGCCAAAACATATCCCCCACCCTGGATGTGCATGTTTTCCCCAAATTATACAAATAAATCAATCTTTACAATATTTAGTTAATGGTTCCCAAACTTTCCATAAATTTTTATAATAACCCTTCTGAATGGCCATAAACTTTTCTATTTCTGTGGCACGAGTCTTAACGGGAACAGCACGGTAATGAAACATATTACACCAATTTTAAAGAAATTACATTGGTTGCCAATCTATCATTGGGTACAGTTTAAGATTTTAAAAAATAATCAGTCTGGAAGGGTGTCATATATCCCTAGATGATCTGACCAAATGCTTGAAAATATATAAACCTAACAGAGTTCTGAGATTAGAAAATAGGATACTGTTGGATGCATCTCGTGATGGCCTGTGCGTCCTCCCTCATCGGGTATAATCGCAACCAGGGGAGCAAAGCGCTAGCCTTGATGGGGGAGGGGGCCAGGTGCATCGGTGTGTGTCGGGGCAGGTTGATTGAACATTCTGCGGTCTCTAGCATTCCTGCACTGGATGGCAGGGTGCGTACCTCCGCAGGAGTGGCAGGCATGTCTGTATTTACAGTTGGTCCACGTGCAATGGCCTCTGTTGAATAGCCTACAGATCTGCTTTCCTGCCGTGTGGCCTCCTTGTCGATGAAATTGGGGAGGCGGCATTGGTCTGTCTCCGAACCCTTGGGGCCCGCTAGTGGATTTGTCTGGGAACCTATCGGGCAGAAATGGCCGCAAAGCGCACATTTCGTCCATCCATAGGTCAAATACTCTATGCTTCCATGTTATTGCTTTGTTTTCTGCCATACTTTTCCGGAATTTAATATCGTAGTTGAGCCAGGCCCATCCCCCGTATTTCTTGTGCGCCCGGATAATTGTGTCCGAATATCTAATTAGATAGGGGGATATATCTGGCTCCCTTTCTACAACTACACTCATGTATACGTGGAAGGCAGATATCCAGTTAGCTAAAGATTTATAGATCTTTGGTTTCTTCTCTCTCTCTAACTGGATGTATATCCTATCTGTCTCTATGTAGTTGTCCTCCTCCGGTTCTCTCTGTAATAAGGAAAACATGTCTACATAGTCTCTCTTCCATATTTTTTCTTTCACTGCTCTAGGGACTCCCGAAGCGAGAGTGGTTACACCACATGTGATGTTGTCCCCTCCTCTGTTAACTAGGGGGTCTGTTTGAACTAGAGGCCCTGTGTTAATAGGTTCAGAAGGGGGTATAGCCCTAGACTGTTCAAAGAGCAACAGTGCCTCACGTATACTACGTGCTAGTGTAAGCTGGTCGTCCGCCCGCCCACTAGCCAAGGGCATGGTCTCCATCCTGAGAGATGAGTGCGTATTGTGTGAAGAGAGAGCGTCCCGTGGTGTAGCGGACGTAATCTCAGATGCTACAGGTGGGTATGTTGGTGTGGGTACTGCTTGTGGTGACTCACCTGGGACCAGCAGAGGCTGTGCTGGTAACATCGCCTGTGCTGGAGGGGGTATGTCGGTGTTGGAGCAGCTTGTGGTGGCTCAACTGGGACCAGTGTCGACTGGCCACCAAGAAGTCGTTGGCGCACAGTTTGAACCCCGTGCTGGAGTATCTGCCTCTGGAACTCAGCCATTAAGTCAGCCAGATCTTGCTGAGGTTGTGCAGCCGTAGAAGCTGACGCTGCAGTTGAGGCCGTGGAAGCCTCTGCTGTTAGAGCCGCTGCTGTTGTGGCACGCGTAGTCCTAGTCTTTTTTTGACTAGTAGCCGAGGGCTTTTTCTGCACTGCTGGTTTTGATCGTGGCTTACGTTGAGCCGGCATGTCTATAATAAGTACTAAAAGAATAGAGACAGTGAGGCAGGCTCTATAAACAAGGATAAGATGCAATAAAGGGCTAAAGAAGAACTCCAGCTGGAAACAAACGCATTGGTGCCAAGTTGTTGTATAGCATACAAATAACCCACAATAGCCTATAATGGCCAATCGCATATAATCGCATGAAATAGCATTTAAATAGCATACAATAGCGTTGAATAGCATAAATTAGCACATAGCATGAAATAGAAAGTAATTGCCGTAATTAGCTTATAATGGCATAGCATAGCGGAAGCTCCCGCTGGTGAAATGAGTTGCGCTGGAAGCCAAAGCAAATAACAGCATCTAATAGCGTATGCTGGCCCCATAGTAGCACAGAATGGCCTCCAAGCATATAGCATGTAATAGCATACAACAATAGCACTGCAGCTAATAATTCTTACCCCAGTCGGGCCTCGGGCACAGGCTAGAGAGGGGCCAAGCGAATGGTAAAATGAGTTGCGCTGGAAGCCAAAGCAAAAGCAAATAACAGCATGTAATAGCGTATGCTGGCCCCAGAGTAGCACAGAATGTCTTCCAAGCATATCAGCACAGAATGGCCTCCAAGCATATATCAATTAATAGCATACAACAATAGCACTGCAGCTAATAATTCTTATCCCAGTCGGGCCTCCGGCACAGGCCACAGAGCCGTGGAAGCTCAAAGCAGGGATCGCTGGGGATGCTCCAATACCACACAGTCCTGCTGGGCAAGGGGAGGGGAAAAGTGGAGCGACCCTTGCGAGTGTGTACCTCCTCCTCCGGGCCCGATAGATCAATGGCCGCGCGCTGCCACCCGCTGACCCAAGGCGGGTTTTTTTTTTTTTTTTTTTTGTATTAGCCGCATGTGGGGAGAAAACCACAGAGGGCAGGAAGCAGAGCGGAAATGAAGGCGCGATGCTCCCTTTTTTTTTTTTTTTTTTTTTAGGCAGGCGGACCAGCATGCATGTGTGGGGTGGCCCGCCCCTTCCCCGGCCCCCTCGCCAGGGTAGCGGCTTGCAATCCGCGTGCGAGGGAGGGGACGAGAACTTTGGGAAATCGCGTGCGAATGAAGGGACGAAGAGAACGTCGGACAACCGCGAGGGCGGCAGACGCCAGCAGGGGCGACGCGCCCCCCTCTCCCCTCCCGCCACGGTAGTCGGACTGCCGAAGCGCTCCCGAGGTCCCCCGACGCGAACGGAAGGGCAGGCCATAGCACGGCGCGGCGGTTCACGGCGGCTCGCAGGGCCGCAGACTAGCATCGGGCCATGGGCCCGTAGCCGCGAGGCCTATGAGGCAGAACGAGGCCCGCTGCCGTGTGGCCGCTGCAAGCAGAAGCATCTTACCTGGCGGATTGGAGGTTAGTGTTATTGATATTTTGTTGTAGGTTGTTATATTCTTTTGCGGATTGCAAAAAGCAGAGGGGTGGCGGTGGAGCTATATGGAGGTGGAGATGCTGCCTCCTTCTCTCAGCTCTTGCGTCGTCGAAAAGGGTGCGGCCTCCCTCCCACTCCTCTCTTATCTATCTACCCCCCCCCCCCTTTCTCCCCCCCCCCCCCCCCCCGGCTACTATTGGCAACGGCTTTCGGCCGATTTGCCATCGCTCCTCCCTATGGGGATCGGAGCTGATTTAAAATAGGATACTGTTGGATGCAAGAATAAGAGACTGTCCTCTCCCTCACTAGGATTTCCCCCTCTGTAAACGCCTTTTCTTTCTCTCAAGAAGCTCCTTTCATGTATTCTTTACCCATAGAATTCCAATTAGTATGTAAGCTTTTTATTTAGACTTATTGTATTGTATTAATACTTATTGTTATTCGCTGAATGTCCAGCCTTCTTTCAGTGTGAACCGCCTAGAAGTTGCCTGACTATGGCGGTATAGAAAAATAAAGTTATTATTATTATTAGAAAGTCTTGTTTTTCAATTGCGGGTCCGGTGCTTTGGAATGGTCTACTTGGAGCTTTACATTTTGTAGCAATGTACTGCTATTTCGAAAATTACTTAAGGCTCATTTTTTCATCTTAGCTTTTAGCTGTCCCTCTAACATCCAATAAAATGTTTGAGAATGACTACAATTTTTTTGTTGAACAATGTAAACAAAGCTGATTGATGTTTGTAAAGTATTGAAAAATGTATGGTAAAATTTTACCTCTACTGTGTATGTTTACTTGTAAGCTGCTTAGGAGATAAGCGGATAATACGTTCTTTAAATAAATATTGGTTTATGGATTAACTGTCTAAACCTTTTTTAAATGTTGTTACGCTAACCGTTTTTACTACTTTCTCTGCCAATGAATTCCAGAGTTTAAATACACATTGACTGTAGAGATATTTTCTCTGATTTGTATTAAATTTACTACTTAGTAGATTCATTGTATTCTCCCTAATCTCCCTAAACTCCCCTCAGACAACTTCTCTCTAAGGTGAAGATCCCTAGTCTCTAGCTTTTCATTCTTTTCCAAATAATTCCTAGTTTTCATAGCTGCTTTCTACAGACTAAGCAAAAGATTTCAACATATCATCAACAATGATAACTTAAATCTTTATCCTGGGCGATGAATCCAAATGTGAAACCTTGCTTCACATAGCTATAGTTTGGGTTCCTCTTCCCTAAATAACATTTAATGTAAACAAGTGCAAACTGATTAATCTATAATTTGGATGCCCAGTCTCCCAATCTGTTGGCAGATACTTTTCTAAAATGCAATGTTGGACTGAGGGTGGTGGTGATGTGGTGCAGTGGTTAAAGCTACAGCCTCAGCACCTTGAGAACATAAGAACATAGGTAGTGGGTTCAAACCTATGCTGTTCTTTGTGACCTTGGGCAAGTCACTTAATCCCTCCATTGCCCCAGGTACCTCAGATAGATTGTGAGCCCACCAGGACAGACAGGGAAAAATGCTTGAGTACCTGAATAAATTCATGTAAACCATCCTGAGCTCCCATGGGGAGAACAGTATAGAAAATTGAATAAATAAATATATTCTGACCTGAACATTTCAATTCCCCAATTTCTACATTCTATCAAAATGGGGCTGCAATTGTGTTTACCACACAGGTTCAAACTATGCACCTTCTTCTCAATTTACTGAGGTGCTCTGTTATAAAATTATTCTCTTTAGGTACTAATGTAGAGAATGACATGGGGAGCGATCCCCGCAGGGAGCCGCGGGGTGGCTGCGGTTTGGCTGCGGGCTTTGGAGACTCCATAGCCAAATCACCGCAGACACGGGGACAAAAGTTTTCACCGCCCGCAAAAACGGTGAAAAGATTTGTCCCCGCAGGCAAATGTACCCCCTTCTATGTACCGCTATTTACCTTGTCTTCACCGTGAGTCTTTAGTTCGGGACCGGGTGTCAGATTTTTTCCGGCGGCCATGTTTGTCTCCGCGTGGTCTGTCTCCTCAACTCTCTAGTCTCTACCCGACTTGCACGTTGCCGCATTGACTCCGCCCCCTAATATACAGGCTCTTCATTGGTCAATTCTTTTTGCTCAAAGAAGGGGACCAATCGCTACTGTCACACCTGATATTTAATGGGCTGTAGTGCAGCAGTAGCGATTGGATTTCGGAGCCGAGCCCAGGATTTGAATTTTGTTTGCAGTCGCTGCCTCGCTTGGATTCACTCGTTTCACTTCGTCAGGTACAAGTAAGTGTTCTCCCCGGCTGATTTAGATGACCACCCATGCCGCCGATGCTCCTTCCCGGGCTAACTCGCCGCCGAAAATTTTGTTTGACGCCTGCCTTTTTTTGCCAGCCTGCTTTTACTTGCTTTGGGCCTTCCTCGTTGCCGGATCCTGCCTACTTTCTGTTTCCGCGAAGGCAGGACCCGGCAGTGAGGAAGGCCCGAAGCAAGTAAAAGCAGCAAGTTGTAAGCTTCCCTCCGGGCCGGGGCTCTATCGTATGCGTGCCGGCTTCCCTTCTCTTTTCCTCCCCCCCCCCCCCGGGACGCTACTTCTGGTTTCGGAGGGAAGAGAAGGGAAGCCAGCATGCACACAATAGAGCCCCGGAGGGAAGCTTACAACTTGCTGCTTTTACTTGCTTCAGGCCTTCCTCGCTGCCGGGTCCTGCCTTCGCGGAAACAGAAAGTAGGCAGGTCCCAGCAACGAGGAAGGCCCGAAGCAAGTAAAAGCAGCAAGTGTAGTGGTATACAATTTGAGAAAAAAAAACCGCACGGACATTGGACCTGATTCTGCTTGCTCTCGCCACGACACGGACCGACACGGACCTCAGATTTTTAAGGCGGTACGGGTTTAGATCCGCGAGGTCCGTCAGGTCTGTGAGGTCCACGTTTTACCCCTTCCCCAACCTTGGTGCTTATTGTGGTCAGCCAGGAAGAATGAAATCAAAAAAGTTCGAGTTTAGTCAAGCTGTGATTTGAACTTTATAGGCTTTTTTTTTTTTTTCCATCCTTTAACTGGCAGGCAGAAGAATGCTCCATTTATTAATCTTGCAAAGTCTGATACAGGAAAAGCTAAAAGTGCATCAGGATTTAAGGAACTTGGGGTGTGCAAATCTACTTAATGCAGAGATTACAGTAAAACAAAATCACTTTTCTATTTCACTGCAGCTCTATGAGGTTCTTTTGCCCTTAACTATAGTCAAATGATGGATAGGAATATGTTTATTTCATTTAAGTTAAGGGAAAACAATATTTTTTCTGAGTATCCTTTAAATAATGGTTCACAAATTAATTCAGCCTGTTTTAAGGCTGGGTTTTGTTTTTCATATTATTGCTTCTGTTTTTATAATCCTTAAAAAATAAGGGGCAATTTTCCAAGTGGGTTCTTCCTAGTAGGCACCCTGAGACTATACAGGGAACGCCTATTCTATAGCAGTGAATGGGCTCCCAGGTTCCATTACAGAATGGTAGCATATAGCCTTAGATTCAGGCGCCTTACAGTTAAAGCAGCCATAGAGCATGTCCACTTGTGGGAGAAATGATTTTATTTTCAGTTTAGTGATCAAAATGTGTCTGTTTTGAGAATTTATATCTGCTGTCTATATTTTGCACTAAGGCCCCCTTTTACTAAATCGCAATAGCGGTTTTTAGCACAGGGAGCCTATGAGCATCGAAAGCAGTGCAGGGCATTCAGCGCATCTCCCTGCGCTAAAAACCGCTATTGCGATTTAGTAAAAGGGGAGGGGGGGTATATTTGTCTATTTTTGTATAGTTGTTCCTGATGTGACATTGCATAAAATCATCTGCCTTGATCTCTTTGAAAACCTGCGGAATATATGTGGGGTGGGGGAAGATTAGTGATAGAAAAATTGTATGGAAAATGACTATTTTCAATTTAGTGATCAAAATGTGTCAGTTTTGAGAATTTATATCAGTTATATTTTGCATTATATTTGTCTATTTTTCTATAGTTGTTTCTGAAGTGACATTGCATATTTTAGTCATCTGTCTTGACCTCTTTGAAAAATGAAACAAATATTAATTAATATTTTCTCTGCATACAGTGTGCTTTGTATTTCTTTTAATTTTGTGGTTACCATAATGAATTAATATTATATACAGTAGTGTACATGAAAAATGAATGGAAGAAATTGCATTACAATTAGTACTATTTACTATTATGATGGGGATGGGGGTCAGGGGTGGAGATTGGCCTGGGAAACTTTGTTGAGAGAAACACTGGTCTAGGTGACTATGGACTTCACTCAGTAAGGGCCCCTTTTACAAAGCCACAGTAGCGATTCTCCCTTGGCAAATGCACCAAAGTCCATTTGCTGTGGCACAATTGCACGAATGCATGCCCTTAAAAATCAAATTTCATGGTAGCAGGTTTGCATTTTAACCCACTTGTGCAGATGATTTGTTGTTCATCCACGGGTTAAAAAATAAGGACAATTAAAAGTACAGGTTGTGTTTTGTTTTTGTATAGTTAACTAAGTTGTAAAGTTGTAAAGAATGTTTCCTTTATACGTTAATAAAGATAAGTATATAAAATCATACCTGTTTGAGGCTTTTATGCATGCTGCGGTGACGGTGACGGGGCGGTGAATGGGATGGCAGTGGCGGTGACGGGGCGGTGAAAGGGATGGCGGTGACGGTGACGGGGCAGTGAAGGGAATGGCGGTGACGGGGCGGTGCAGAGGATAGTCGGCCGGGGACGGGGACAAATTTTTTCCCCGTGTCTTTCTCTATACTAATGTTGATAATATTTCACATCCAGTGTTGAGACCTAATATGCCCATTGTAATAAAAGAATGTACTTTTGCACATGGAATAACATTACCATCTAGAAAACAGCAGTAGCATTAATGCGTATTCATCGACACATCTCAGTGCACTTATGCATGGTCAACCTGAGTGTTAACGTTAACACTCATTAGTACATAGACCCTTAAATATGTCTGTGGAGTGTGGTGACGGAAGCGATTCTACTGGCTGATGACTCCATTCTCCACTGTAATTTATAAAATCCTAAGCAGGTAGATATGATTAGCATTTGATAAAAATGCCTCTGTTTATGCCGTTATGTGCATAAACAAAATAATTAATTTGATATTTTAGATAGGCTAAACTGGTTTTCCTTTTTATAAATGTACTTTCATTAATAAGATCGGTGGTTATATAAAGTGGAATGAGAAGGTTCCTGTTATCTGAAACTATTGCACCTGAGGGCAATTGATTTTCTACTCTGAATATTAATATGTTATCTTCTTTATTTTCCTTACACATTAATTGTAAGTTTGTTCTTTACTTGCTTAATGATGTTGAGATATTCAGGACATTGCTTGAATATGAACTAAGGGGCCTTTTACTGAAGGAGGTTAAGTTTCTGTACTTACTGTGCTTTAACTGCAGATATTACATAGAAACAGAGAAAAATTAAGGCAGATAAAGACCATATGGCCTATCTAGTCTGCCTATCCAAGCCATCTACTATCACCTCCTCTCCCTTAAAGATCCAGTGTACTTAACCCAAGCTTTCTTGAATTCAGATACACGTTTTGTCTCCACCACTTCCACCAGGAGACCGTTCCAAGCACTTACCACCCTTTCCATGAAAAAGTATGTTCTGAGGTTACTTCTGAATCTATCCCCTTTCATCTTTATCCTGGAGGAATCAACTGTACAGCATATATTTGTGTCACTTTGGAGTTATCAGCACAGAAAAGGCACAACAACTGAATGGAAACAGCAAGAGGTCAAGGGATATGTGAGAGAGTAATAGGGGAAGTACTGTAGTGTTTTCCAGTGTTTATCTAATGAACACCTATTTTTTATTTTTTTTTTTGCATCATGGGTGTTTTATCATAGAAATATAGACAGTGATGGTAGATAAAAACCATGAGCCCAGATAGTGAAAGCCGGGCCATTTCCGGTGACCCGCAATGAATATCTGATTTATTTGTGGTCAAAAGAAACCAGCTATTTCAGCAGCACAATTTGGTCAACTAACATAGCCAGCACAAAACCAATCTCTTTTTAGATAATAATAATAATAATAACTTTATTCTTCTATACCGCCACAATCTTGCGACTTCTAGGCGGTTTACAGTCAAGAGAGCTGGACATTCAGCGAGTTACAATATGCAGATAGTCAGAGGAAATACAGAGTACAGAAACTTTAAGAAAGTGAAAAATAAAATATACAGTTTGCTATGAAATTTCCGAGAGGACCTGTTTGAGAGAGGTCGCGAATTACAAAAAAAAATACAGCGAATATTACAAAAAATACAGCGAATATTACAATATACAGTTTGTTAAGAATTTTCAGAGGGAACATTTTAGATGAAAGGTCCAGAAATTACAAAATACAGTTTGATTAGGATTTCAGAGGGGGCATATTGGGAAGACGAGAAAAGAAAAAAGAGTTTGGTGCAGATTCTGTTTAGGTGATATATCTATCGAATAAGGCAGTTTTTATGAGTTTTCTAAAGCGTTGTAGGTCAGTCTAGCTTTGTTAATGTAGTTGTCTAGATCTGCAACTCATCAAGTCGCTAGGACACAAACATGAGTCGATGGCACCTAATGAACATTGCTAGCTAGTGCTTGACATAGCCAGATATCCACTAACTCAGGGGTAGGAACTCCGGTCCTCGAAAGCCATATTCCAGTCGGGTTTTCAGGATTTCCCATGAGATCTATTTGCATGCACTGCTTTCAATGCATATTCATTGGGGAAATCCTGAAAACCCGACTGGAATACGGCTCTTGAGGACCGGAGTTCCCTACCCCTGCACTAACTGCTAAGTGCTAATATTCAGCAGCCATCTCACTGAATATTAACATTTAGCTGGCGTAGCACTATTTAACCAGCTAGGAGCCATTCTTGACTAGTTAAATAGCGCTGAATATCGGGTGGCATATGGCCTATACCAGTGGTTCCCAACCCTGTCCTGGAGGACCACTAGGCCAATCAGGTTTTCAGGATAGCCCTAATGAATAGGCATGGAGCAGATTTGCATGCCTGTCACTTCCATTATATGCAAATCTCTCTTGTGCATATTCATTAGGGCTAGCCTCAGTGGCGTACCAAGGGGGGGGCGGGAGGGGCGGTCCGCCCCGGGTGCCAGCCCTGAGGGGATGCTCTCGGCCTTGCCGTTCAGTCCCCCCCTCACCCCCGAAGGACCGCTCGCCCCACTGACCTTCCTGCACCACCTATTAAGCAGCCCGCAGCAGGATCGCGACATCAGCGATCCCTGAGCTGCTTGAGCGCTGCTTCCTGTGCCGCAGTCCCGCCCCTCCTCTGACGTCAGAGGAGGGGCGAGACCGCGGTGCAGGAAGCAGCGCCTAAGCTGCGCAGGGATCGCTGACGTCGCGATCCTGCTGCGGCTGCTTCATAGGTGGTGCGGGGGAGGCCAGGGGGGCGAGCGGGTCCTTCGGGGTGGGTCGGGGCATAAGGCCTTCAGGGTGGGGCGGGCGGGCAGGCAGGCTGGCTTTCAAGGGGAAGGGGGGTGACAGGCAGGCAGGCAGTCCTTCAAGGGGGGGGGACAGGCAGGCCTTCAAGGGGGGAGGCAGGCCTTCAAGGGGGGGGACAGGCCTTCGGGGGGGTGTGCAGACCTTCAAGGGGTGCAGGCCTTCAAGGGGGAGGGACAGGCCTTCAAGGGGGGGACAGGCCTACAAGGGGGTGGGACAGGCCTTCAAGGGGGGGGGACAGGCCTTTGGGGGGGGGTGCAGGCCTTCGGGGGGGTGCAGGCCTTTAAGGGGGGGGACAGGCCTTCAAGGGGGGGACAGGCAGGCAGGCCTTCAAGGAGGGGACAGGCCTAGAAGGAGGTGGGACAGGCCTACAAGGGGATGGGACAGGCCTTCAAGGGGGGACAGGCCTTCGGGGGGGTGCAGGCCTTCAAGGGGGGGGGGACAGGCCTTCAGGGGGGTGCAGACCTTCAAGGGGGTGCAGGCCTTCAAGGGGGGGCAGGCCTTCAAGGGGGGGACAGGCAGGCAGGCCTTCATGGGTGGGGACAGGCCTACAAGGGGGTGGGACAGGCCTTCAAGGGGGGGACAGGCCTTTGGGGGGGTGCAGGCCTTCGGGGGGGTGCAGACCTTCAAGGGAGGGACAGGCCTACAAGGGGGTGGGACAGGCCTTCAAGGGGGGTGCAGGCCTTCAAGGGGGGATAGGCAGACCTTTAAGGGGGGACAGGCCTTTGGGGGGAACCCTGGTTTAGAAGTACACGGAGGGAAGGGTGTGTTCAAAGACACGTGTATATGCCAAACTTTGGGGGGGGGGGGAATAATGGGTCTGAAAATAGAGGAGAGGGAGAGAGATGATGGACCATGAGATTTAGGTAGGGAGGGAGGGAAGGAACAGAAAGGGAGAGAAATTGGACACAAGGGATGGTGTGGAGGAGGGATAGAGATACTGGATAGGAAGGTAATTGGGAAAAGAAAGGGAGAGAAGGTGGACTCTGGGGTGGTGGGGAAGGAGGGAGAGATGCCTGATGAAAGGGTAGTTAAGAAAAGGTGGATCTGTGGAGGGAGATGAAAAAAAGGAAAGATACCAGACTTCCTGGGGAGGGAAGGAAAATGGAAAGGGAGGACAGAGTTGGCAGATGGATGGTTAGCATGCAGAAAGAAGAAAGAAGGAGACCCTGGCAAGCAAGTTATCAGAAGAAAACCAGAGCCTTGGACCAACAAGATTTGAAATATAACCAGACAACAAAAGATAGAAAAATTAATTTTATTTTCTGTTTTGTGATTACAATATGTCAGATTTGAAATGTGTATCCTGCCAGAGCTGGTGTTGGACCGCAAACGTGAGCTAGGATTTAACAGAGAGAGAAAAAGTCCTTTTTGTTTCTTTATTTTATTTACACCACAGCGCCAGTGTGGTTAGGAGAAGCCAAAGGGGGTGAAAAAACTATAAAACCCACCAGGAGTTTTGAAAAAAATCACCCAACTGGGCAGGAAAATCGAATTGAAAAAACCAATTCAATAGAATGAATCGAATCGAAATTTTTTTTCCTGAATCTGGCAGCATTAGTTTGCGCTACTGTCTTAGACTTTAGGACCTGGGATTGGGGAGAAATGGCATCCTCAGTACTTTATAATGCAAGTGAAACGAGGATTTGGTCAGACTTTTGAAGGGTCTGCAGAAAAAAAATATTGTATAGGCCGGGGACATGAGACAGCAGGAAATGGGAACTTTTCTTCCTTCTATTTTTGTGAATGGAAAGGCTGAGGATGACAGAGAGTTCAGTTAAAATATGTGCTTTATAAGAAAATATAATAATGTGTTTTATAAAGTTTATAGCATAGCTGGCCTACCCAGTGAGGTGTTCCTAGTGGTGGTGGTGGCAGCGTGTCAATGTGTTGAGAGGAAGAGGTGGTCTGGGAAATTCTGCTGAGCAAACTCCGGGCCCATTTCCACCCCCCAGTTAGTCCACTCCACTCCACTCAACTGGTTCACACACTGAGTGGGTCTTTGGGTGTTGTTTTGGGATCTCTTCCAGTGGTTTATCAGTATCTCCTTCTGGTCCAAGGAAGGAAACTTTGTTATCCTTAGCATTGACCTACAGAATATGTTTGTAACAGCGCTGCTTGTATGGCATTAGGCTATGTAGTGATCGAAAGAAAAAAACAGACCTTTGCACATTTTTGCACTATATGGTGGGTGTATGAGAAGATTCACATTTCCTGCACAGCTAAGTCCTTGTGAAGTTACCTTGTACTTTCTGTATTTGACATCTAGCAAGGTCTCTGTTTTAAAGGAAAGATCTAAACTTAAAAATGAAGTGGCCAGAAGTTATGGTAAAAGCAGATAGTGTAGCTGGTTTTAAGAAAGATTTGGACAAATTCCTGGAGGAAAAGTCCATAATCTGTTATTAAGACATGGGGGAAGTGTCTGCTTGCCCTGGATTGGTAGCATGGAATGTTGCTACTCTTTGGGTTTTGACCAGGTATTAGTGTCCTGGATTGGCTACCATGAGAATGGGCTACTGGGCATGATGGACCATTGGTCTGACCCAGTTAGGCTATTCTTATGTTATGGTCTCATCTGTAGGGACCTTTGTTTTCACTTCTTATTTTAATGTATTTTTTTTCTGGGAACTTATCAGTGTTTTTTATAATGGGAACAAAAATGGAAGAGAATTAATGTGTGTGGGATGAGGGGGTAACTAATTTCTTCAGCTAAATAATTCAATCCACCTCAAACAGACATAGGAGAACTCACGCACCATTCACACACCCTCCAACCAAAAACGTCAAAAGAAAAAACTGTTCGACAACCTCCTAGCCATTCGAGCTGCAACACTCGACCCCCAACTCTACAACCAATTGACATCGACCACAGACTGCAAAACCTTCAAAAAGAAATAAAAACCCTTCTATTCAAAAAACACATAAAACCGAACTAACACAATCAGAACTGTCCCAAGCATCACCTGCAACTACTCCATATGTACTTCTGATGTCATGACAATTCAGACATAATTTATGTTATGTTATGTTTGGAATATAAGAAAATTTTCACTGCCTGTTTCTATTCTGACCATTTATTCCGTTTCATGGTCATTACAAAAAATATTTTTTTACATGGGGGGGGGAGGGTGTCAAAAAATGATGGGCCCCGGGTGCCACATACTCTAGGTACGCCACTGGCTAGCCTAAAAGCCCGATTGGCCTAGTGGTCCTCCAGGGTTGGGAACCACTGGCCTATACAGCCTATGTATTCCAGCCATCTACTAATCACTACTATCCCTCACTCTTTCTTAGAGATCTGCTGAAAATGTCCAGTTAGGCAATTTTGTCGCTGTTCCGTTAGTGTCGATATTCAACACTTAATCAGTTAAGGTAACTGCATAAATTGGACTCCACAAAAGTCACTCCTATCTTTTATGATCACACTTAACTGGCTATGTTTTCTCCACTCACAGGGAAATTCAATGCTGGAGCCCAGAAATGGCCTGTTATTGAATTTCTGAGGATAATTTAATCTAATCTTCTATTTGTGAGTTGTACAAACTTATACAAGCTCTAGGCGGCTGAAGAGGAAACAGGGAGGGAAGGGGGAGAAGAAGGGGAAGGGGACTTATAGGAAAGGAGAAAAGGCAGATATTAATTAATTGTCAAAGAGGTATGTTTTCAGTTTTTTTCTGAAGGAGTAGTTGACCTCCTTTCTGATAGTTTCTGATAATGCCAGTGACAGATCTGCAAAACACTGTGGAACTTATGACATTGCCCATTCTCCTCCCAAACTCCACTTGCATACAGCAGTACTTCTCAACCAAGTCTTCAGGGCACACCCAGTCAGTCAGGTTTTTAGGATATCCACAATGCATGAGATAGATTTGCATTCACAACTTTCTTGGAATTTAAATCTATCTCATGTACTGTATATTGTGATGAGAAAGATAGGGGACCTATGGAGGGAATAAAGAAAATCCCCTCTTGTTTGAAGGAGAATCTTCCTGAGATCCCTTAATTCAAAAATGGAAGTGTAGATCGGAGAACGCAAGAAGAGTCTTGTCTCCTGGTATAAGCCTTTAATTAAGGAAGTGTGAAGTGTGAAGCAAACCATCTCAGAGGAAGAGAAGATAATATGAGAGTCCCCTGGTGAAGAGGGGGAAATCCCTATGGAAGTAGAGGAGAGTGAGGATTCAAAGAGTAATACAGAGATAGACCTGTAACCTTGAAATTCTCCAGTGAGCAATAGAGGGAGAAAATTGTTCATGTGGGTGATGAATTTCTCCCTTGCTCATAAGGGTTCCATCAGTGAAAGAGAACCCCAAACTTTTAAATAGTATTTATTGGCCATACCAAAAGGGGATGTCCCGATCTACTAATCCTGCCTGACTCAGGGTAAGTTGGAGCTGTAAATTGCATAATGGATGATTTGCATAGTCCTTCAACTCGAGGTATGGAGTTATCACTTATTTTCTAAACTACAGACAATGTTTTCTTAATCCTTATTTTGAACTTATGGATCTATTCAAAGTTGAGCTCAATCTGACTGTTTAAGATTTTCTCACCCTAATTGACAAAGTAGGTGGAAATTGGGACATTGCATTCTGAAAAAAAAAAAAAGGCAAGGTAAGTGATCTTTAGATGAGGAATGCTGGCATCTTGTCAAGCCATCCTTTTATATATCTTTTTGAAGGTGCAGTCTCCAGAATTGCACACAATATCCTAAATGAGGTCTCACCAGAGTCTCATACAGGGGCATCAATACTTCCTTTTTCCTACTGGCCATACCTCTTCCTATGCACCCTAGCATTCTTCTAGCTTTTGCCATTAACCTTTTCAACCTGTTTGGCCACCTTAAGATCATCATATATAATCACACCCAAGTCCCAGTCTTCTGTCGTGCACATAAGTTCTTCACCCCCTAAACTATACCGTTCCTTCAGTTTGTAGCATACTGAATACTCTGTTCCTTCAGTTTGTAGCATACTGAATACTCTGCGCTGCTCTGACAGTCCTAGAGTTCCTATGAGCATCAGAGCAGCGCAGAACATTCAGCGCGCCAGCAAGAGCTAAAAACCTCCTCTGTGCTTTTGTAAAAAAAATGGGGGGGGGGGGGGAGGGAATCTAGTTTGTGATTACTTATTCCATACTGGGTGAGGGTGGTTCTGTGTTCTGGAAGACATGGTTTTCTGTTGTGTTGACTAGCCTTGTTTGGTGAAATGGTTCTTGAGAGCACCTTGAATAAACCTGATTTGATTCTTCTTTTGTTCCATGTTGGATTCTTTGGTGGACTGTTTGCCTTGTTGTTTCATTACAAGTTAACATACATAGAGTGGAGCATACTAAAGGAGTTACAGATTTGGTTGTTTATACATACATATGGGTTACAGTTGGTTGACATAGAGTGAGGCAGTTAAGAGGTGTTGCAAACTTGGTTATTACTATAGACATGTTTTGGATAGTATTACTGCTTTACAATGCATTAGAATACTTTTATATACATATGGAAAGGGTTCAGAGTTGAAGTGTTGGGTAAGTAGGTGGGAAAGGAAGGAAGGGGGATTTGTTCAGAGATGAAAATCTGTATACCTGCACTGGTATGCTAATCTTTGTTTTGAATTAAAAATAGAAATCCAAGTAGAAATAAATAAATGGGGGCAGCGCAGGGCCAGGGGGCCCAGTGTACTTGTGTGCCTAGGGGCCTTCAAAGAATTAATCCTGCCCTGGTGCCAACCAGGATATCACCTGGCAACACAAGTGGGGCCTCACCAAAGACTGTACAGGGGCATCAACATCTCTTTCCTTCTACTGGTTATGTCTCTCTATACAGCCTAGCATCCTTCTGGCTACAGTCACTACCTTGTCACACTGTTTCTTCGCCTTGAGATCCTCAGGCACTATTACCCCAAGGCCCTTCTCGCCTCTCAACACATATGACTTCCTCAGATTTCTTCTTCCCAAATGCATTACTCTGCACTGAATTTTAGTTGTCAGACAGACTATTTTTCTAACTTTTGCAGATCCTTTTTCATGTTTTCCACTCTCTCCAGGGTGTCCACTCTGCTAAAAAAAATCTTTTTATCTGCCATTCTCTGTTACCACCTGCTGCATAAAAACTCTGTTGGGTGATGCAACAAATTAATATGCCCCCCCCCCCCTGTCTTTGGATAAATTTATCTCTACATCCATGGCTACCGTGTAACTTGATGATTGTTTGTGATAGGCATTCTTGGGGGCAGAGGGTGAAAATTGTATCCATGAAGGCAGCTACATCTTCAAATTGGGTGTCTATGTACAAATACGGTATTGGTAAGTGTTCATTGTTAATCAAGCAGTCCGTTCCCGAATCCGGTAGAATAAAATGTATTGGACAGATTGGTAAAACTTGTTTCGAGATTTCTCTTCTGCCTCTGCCCCTAGCGGACAAATATTGTCAACGAACCAGCAATAGCTGGATGTCTTAGGAAATACACAGCACCGTTTCACAAACTCTGTAAAAAAAAACATATGATAAAACACACGCGCGAGAACAAACTAGTTTGCCTAGAGGAAAAAATCCGTGTTAACGCAGGCCCCTCAGTCTTGGACAACAGAGTGAAAGAACATACTTTATTAAGGGGCGGGGCACCGCGTGGGGGAGGAGATTTACTGGCGAACAAACTCCTCGCTTTCCTTCTGCACTTTCGCGTGGCAAACTGCCATCTGGGGACGTCGACGACGACAACAACAACAACATTCACCGTGACACTTTGAATTAATATAAGCATGTCTAGCCAAGCAACAAATTATGGATTCTGTTCGGTAAAATTCCACAGAGAGCAGTACCCATACTAAACCTATCGGTATTTAACTTCACCCAGTGAAAGTAATCAATCTTCGACGGTTAATCTTCAGCACTGAGGCATTTGTACCTTCAGCATATTTAAAGTACACGAGACCAAAGGGCAGATTCACGTCTAATTCAGTTTAAATAGCCCTCAGGGCAGATTTTGTCACAGAAGGCTGAACAAAATATGTATCAGGTGGAAGAAATCCGATTTAACATTTTTTTTTTTTGCCCTCTCCTTTTTCAGGAGCTCATGTGGCTTCTCTCTCCCCCCCCCCCCCCCCGCCTATTCTTCCTTCTTTCTTCCACTGTCTCGCAGCATCTCCCCAACGTGCAGGCAATCCGGCAAAGCCAGGGTTAACGCTCTGGAATGCAGGAGAGAGGAATGTGCATGCAGATGAGACGGCCACTAATCTCATGCTAATGAGTGTGCTGGCTGGGATCGAGCAGGGTCATTGGCTGCCTCCTATCTCCAATCCAGAAGGCTCGGAGCTGCCCGAGGAGCCCCCGCAAGCCGCCGACCCCCGGGCGCAAGAAGCCAGCAGAAATGGTGGATTGATACCGCGTTAGATCGGCGGAACTAATTTCCCCCCCCCTTCACTCCGGATTTGCTGATCCTGCTCACTTTCACCTTTTGGGTTGTTCATTCTGTTGCTCTTCCTCCGTTTTATTTATTTGTCTGCATCCACCCCCACCCCCCCCTCCGTACTTATGGAGGAGTTTTCCGAGCCTGATCATGCCTAGGAAAGGGAATGGGCAGCTGCCCTTACCGGATGGCTGGGAAGAAGCGAGGGATTACGACGGCAAGATTTTTTATATCGACCACAACACCAAACAGACCAGCTGGATCGACCCCCGGGACAGGTAAGGACGGGTGGGAGGGGGAGGAAAGAAGTGTACAGTAAGGGGGGGGGGGTAATAGAGTGCGAGAGAAAAGCCTTCGGAGGAACATCGTGTCGGAGGAATTTGGGGAAGAGGAGGACAGGGAGATCCTAGGGGTAGTGGAGAGAATCTCCTTTCCTGGGGGAGGGGGGGTGATTAGGTAAGGGAAGAAGGGCGAGAAGGTCTGAAGGAACATAAAGAAAAGAAGGAGAGAGGAACAAAAGTGTCAGCCTGGTTAGAAATTGAAGAATAAAAGGGGTGGGGGTTGAGGAATGCAAAGACTGAGAAAAATGCTGCACAGCAACTTTCAGGGCCCTCTGTCCATGGGGTGAAAAAGGGGACAGCAAAAAAAGAAAACTTTAGGAAGTCTTGCCCTGCTCCCACACAGAGGGAGATTCTTCATGCTTTGTGGGGGGGTTTGTGTGTAATTATATCTCTGTATAACATATGGATCTCTGAACATATATATAATTCCTCTTACAATGGATCATTTGTTTATTGCAGGGGGCGGGGGCAGTGTTGGTTCAGCTTAAAAAAACAAACAAACACCACATGCATCAATTAATTTGTCAGCTATAATTTGTATAGGTCGATGATTGGTGGTGGTGGGAGGAAGACTTAAGTGTCAGGAGAGTGAGGGACCCATCAGAACTACAAAAAAAAAAATAAAGTAGCTTAAACTGTAGTTTCCTTTCAAATTGAGTCTTTCTCCTTTTTGTTATCTCCTTTGACCCTGGGAGGTTCAGCTCTCTGCAAATTGGACCTCCCCCCTTCCTGCCCTGGCAACTTTGCACCGATTTCAAGAGGGGCTTGTTGAACCCCTGCTTTCACTTATAGAAAGCAGAAGAGGAGGCTGGAACAGCCTGGCACAGGGGGCTGTGGGCAGTCAGGCTTCATCATCCCAATCCCTAGGCCTCTGTCAGCTACAAATAATTCTGACCAGGCTGGAGGAAGGCTTCTTCCCCCTGGCATGATTCATACAGGATACTTAGCAACTTTCATCCTGTGCAGTAAATAGTGTGTACTGTAATTTCTCAAAGTTTACCGTTAACTTTGAAAGTCCCTTGTGAAGGCTTTGTTCTCATTGCTAAATAGGCTATCATAGGCTATTGCTAAAACATTCATTATGAAAACAAACTTTTTCTTTTTGTAAAATATTTTCAAGATTTGATTTAGGATTTTTAAAAAAATATTTTAAATAGATAAAGTAGGTATTTGAAATTTGCCATAAAATGTCTTATTGTTTGATGAAATAAACAATTTGTATTACATTTGGTTATTTACTTACTTTTAGTATTTTTATATCGCAGCCTAAGTGTCTTACATTCAGGTCTTACATCTGTCCTGGTGGGCTCACACTCTATCTAATGTACCTGGGGAAATGGTCACAAGGAGCAGCGCGAGATTTGAATCCACAACCTCAGGGTTCTGAGGCTGTTGCTTTAACCACTGCGCCACACATTCTTGATGTGCCTACCATATAAATTAACTGATAAAATAACTGTATTCCATAACCAAATGAATTTGAAGTTCTGCATTTTGCTGTTGGATTCTCAGTGAAAAGTTGACAAATCATTTTATATTATGTCAAACTTATTGTGGCATTTTATAAAATCTAACAGTATATTGCCAGTCGCACTGACAGCTAATTCTCTGTTATTGGACTTTTCAATCTAAACACTTGAGCCTGAAATTACCAAAATTTAGAATATTTACTGAGAGAAAAACCATAACCTTGTTTTGTGTATAAAGCAGTGGTCTCAAACTCAAACCCTTTGCGGGGCCACATTTTGGATTTGTAGGTACTTGGAGGGCCGCAGAAAAAATAGTTAATGTCTTATTAAAGAAATGACAATTTTGCATGAGGTAAAACTCTTTATAGTTTATATATCTTTCCTTTTAACTGTTAAAGGAAAGATATATAAACTATAAAGAGTTTTACCTCATGCAAAATTGTCATTTCTTTAATAAGACATTAACTATTTTTTCTGCGGCCCTCCAAGTACTCTATTTTTTCTGCAGCACTCACATTTAAAGTTCAATATCTTTTCTTTCTCAAAACTGGCACATTTCAATCACTAAATTGAAAATAAAATCATTTTCCTACCTTTGTTTGGTAATTTCATCAGTCTCTGGTTGCACTTTATTCTTTTGACTGTGCATCCAATACTTCTTCCCTTCTTTCAGCCTCCTGTATGCTTCCTCTCCTCCAGACCTCATTCCCTCCCCCAACTTTTTCTTTCTTTCTCTGATTCCGTGCCCCATTTTTTGCTTTGTTTCTGGTTCCCTGTCCCCCCTCCTTTCTTTCTTCCTTCCTTCGTACCCCATTTTTTGCTTTTTTTCTGGCTCTCTGTTCCCACCCCACCTTCTTTCTTTCTTTCATTCTTCCTTCCTTCCTGCCCTTCCCCCATGCCGCTGCGGAATAGGCTGCTGCTGCTGCCGCTATCGGGAACAGGCCGAGATCTCCCTGCTTCTCTTCTGCACGGGGCCGACCAACTCTCGCTGCCCGACGTCAATTCTAACGTCAAAAAGGATGTTCCGGGCAGCCAGGCAGCGATTGGCTTGCCAGAACGTCCTCTCGACGTCAGAATTGATGTCGGGCCACGAGAGTTGGTCGGCCCCGCAGGGAAGAGAAGCAGGGAGATCAAAGAACATGGTGCCAGCCTGATCCCCGATGGCAGCAGTGGGAAGGGAAGCAGGTTGGGCACCACTTCTCTAGACGAGCCGCACTCTAGGGAGAACAGTGGACCACCCCCCCTTGATACGCCACTGGAGCAGCAGCGTGTCTGGCCAGCTCGTTCGTTCAAAGCTGCGGGTGGCGGCTCTTTGCGAGATCTGTGCCTGCGTCTGAAGCCTCTCTGATGTTGTGACATCAGAGAGGCTTCCGATGCAGGAGTGGATAGCGCAAGGAGCCGCCAACCCGTAACTTTGAACGAACAAGCCGGCTGCTGCTCCAAAAGGAAGAGAATGATCGCCTCCAGACCGCGGGCCGCAAATAAAACCTGGAGAGCCACATGTGGCCCGTGGGCCGCGTATTTGAGATCACTGGTATAAAGCTAATTGTAACCCATATAACCTGAGTCAGAGGGCTTTTGTATCTAAAACACAAAAGGCCATATATGATATTCTTTGGGCTCTTTTACTAAAATGCCGTTACATGGAAACATGATGGCAGATAAAGGCCAAATGGCCCATCCAGTCTGTCCATCTGTAGCATCTACTATCTCTCTCTCCCTTAAGAGATCCCAGATTCTTGTCCCATGCTTTCTTGAATTCACAGTCTTTGTCTCCACCACCTTTACTGGGAGACTATTCTACCCTTTCTGTAAAAATGTATTTCCATAGATTACTCCTGAGCCTATCCTCTATTAAGGTCATCCTATGTCCTCTGATTCTGGTGCTATTTAACTTATTTATAAATGATCTGGAAATTGGAACGATGAGTGAGGTGATTAAATCTGCAGATGACACTAAACTGTTCAAAGTTTGTCAAAACGCATTCAGATAGTGAAAAATTGCAGGCAGACCTTAGGAAATTGGAAGACTGGGCATCCAAGTGGCAGATAAAATTTAAGGTAGACAAATGCAAAGTGATGCACATTGGGAAGAATAACCAGAATCACAGTTACCTGTTACTAGGGTCTATCTTGGGGGTTAACACCTAAAAAAAGGTTCTGGGTGTTATTGTAGACAATATGATGAAACCATCTTCCCAATGTGTGGCGGCAGCCAAAAAAACAAACTGGATGCTAGGAATTATTTAAAAAGGGATGGTTAACAAGACTAAGAATGTTATAATTTTCCTGTATCGCTACATGGTGCGAGTTCACCTGTAGTATTGTGTTCAGTTCTGGTCTCCTTATCTCAAGAATGTTATAGTGGCACTAGAAAAGGTTTAAAGAAGAGTGACCAAGATGATAAAGGGGATGGAACTCCTCTCATATGAGGAAAGACTAAAAAGGTTAGGGCTCTTGGGAAGTCTACAAAATCCTGAATGGAGTAGAATGGGTACAAGTGGATCGATTTTTCATTCTGTCAAAAATTACAAAGACTATGAGACACTCAATGAAGTTACAGGGAAATACTTTTAAAAGCAATAGGAGGAAATATTTTTTCACTCGGAGAATAATAGTTAAGATCTGGAATGCATTGCCAGAGGTTGTGGTAAGAGCAGATAGCATAGCTGGTTTTAAGAAAGGTTTGGACAATTTCCTGGAGGAAAAGTCTGTAATCTGTTATTGAGAGAGACATGTGGGAAGCCATCACTTGCCCTGGATCGGTAGCATGGAATGTTGGTACTCCTTGGATTTTGGCCATTTACTAGGGACCTGGATTGGCCACTGTGAGAATGGGTTACTGGGCTATACTATCATTGGTCTGATCCTGTAAGGCTATTCTTAAGTTCTTATGTTCCTTTCAAATGAAAGATATTTTGCCTCATTCACATTTATGCCACATACTTAAAATGTCTTTATCATATCTCCCATCTCCTGCCTTTCCTCCAAAGTATGCATATTGAGATCTTTGAATCTGTCCCCATACGCTTTATGATAAAGACCACCAACCATTTTTGTAGCCTTCCTCTGCATTGACTCCATCCTGTTTATATCTTTTTGAAGGTGTGGTCTCACTATTCTAAATAAGGTATCACCAGAGTCTTATACAGGGGCATCAATACTTTCTTTATCCTACTAGTCATAGCTCTCCCTGTGCACCCTACATCTTTTTAGCTTTTGTCATCGCCTTTTTAACCTCTTTGGCCACCTTAAGATTATTATATACTATCATACCCAAGTCTCGCTCCTCTTTGGTGCACAAAAGTTCTTCACCCCTTAAACAATGCCGTTCATGTGGGATTTTGCTGCTCAAATGCATGACCTTGCATTTCTTTGCATTAAATCTGAGCTGCCAAATTTCAGACCGTTTTTCAAGCTTTGCTATATGCTTCCTCATATTATTTACACCATCAGGGTGTCTACTCTATTTTATATTTTGGTATCATCTGCAAAGAAGCAAATCTTACTTGACAGCCCTTCAGTAATATCGCTTACAAAAATTTAAAAAAGAGCAGGCCCAAGAGCTGAACCTTGAGGCATACCACTGGTAACATCCCTTTCCTCAGAGAGTTCTCCATTGACTACTACCCTGTCGCCTTCTACTTAACCCAGTCTGTCACTTTGGGGCCCATGCCCAGGGCACTCAGTTTATTTATTAGACTCCTCTGTGGAACACTTTCAAAGGCTTTGCTAAAATCTAAATACACCATGTCAGCACACTCCCTCTATCCAATTCTCTGGTCACCCAGTCAAAGAAATTGATCAGATTTGTCTGACAAGTTCTACCTCTCGTGAATCCGTGTTAACACAGGATTTAGCATTTGTGATTTATTAAGGCCTGATTCTATAAATACCATCTAACTCTTAGGCACCATTTGGCACAGTTGTCAATCAATCACTAGGCGCCGTTTATAGAATCATGCTTAGCAACACCTAAGTGGTCTTAGGCGCTGCTAAGAATTAAAATCCTTAGGTGTCTTTCACAGACAGTACACTTGAGAGTCGGATGACTGCGGCTACCTCGGGAGACCCTTGAGACAGCACAATTAGTGCGAAACATGTCGGGTCGGACTCCCAGGTCTAGCTGTGTATAGACGTTAAGTATATAATCTTACACATTTTACAACTCTTTATTCATTGATAAGTTGAAAAATAATATAAAAAGCTAAAAAATAAAACCTAAATGTAACCACGGCGCTAGAGACGATTTACCAGTGATAAAGCACCACGTAAATCTCCCGCTTTAGAAATTATTATTGCGGTGGAGTGGTGAGGTATTTCGATTAAGCCTATTTATGTATTGATACAACAACCCAGTTATTGTACTTATACATGACTTAGTGGAGTGGGTTTGTTATAAATCTATATAAATTACTGGTCTTGAGTAATCCTTTCTTTTATGTCATGCTCGCTTTTCCTTCCTTCTTCCTGGGAGGAGAAATTGGGAGCAGTGCATTTATTCACTGCATTTTTTGATATGTACGTAGTGTTCTCTGTGAGCTTGGTTTCTAACGACTTTTAGTTGTTTATATCTCCTTTTTGTATTCTTCAAGGGACGCCTCAAACGTTTGGCGGCGTCCGAAGCCTCCATCGCTGAATGGGTCCATGAGGACATTCTTTATGCTTGCTTGCTGGCAGGGAAGCGGTTGGCGAAAGAATTTCATGACCATTCCGCTGGAGCAATGGCTACTTCTTGGGCTCGGCCCAGAGGTTTTTTCCTTGGAGGAGATTTGTCTTGCGGCTAATTGGTCTTCCGAGATTGCTTTCTCTCTTCATTTCTGCTTGGATGTGGGGGCGCATACGGTAGGGGCGTTTTGTGCTTCGGTTGTTGCGGAGGCGGCGTTTGCTTCCCACCCAGATTGAGGATTGCTTTGCTACATCCCATTGGTCTCTGGATTCATCTGCTGCTGTTGCTAGGGAAGGAAAAATTATGTTCTTACCTGTTAATTTTCTTTCCCTTAGACGCAGCAGATGAATCCAGAGCCCCACCCTTTCTGGATATTGTCTCTCGGTTTTTTCTTTTGCAACTTTCACAGTTTGTTATTATGGCAGGTTGTTTTCTGTATTATTGCATTTTGAGATGTGTTATGGGAAAGAAGTTTTTTACATGCTATGCCTATTGCTGGTTACGTGTGCTTGGGCAAGGAGCTATACTGATGAGACAGGAGGAGTGCCAGCCAATAGGACCACCTGTTAATCAGTTTCTCTATCTCCACCTGCTGGTAGATGTGAGCTATCCCATTGGTCTCTGGATTCATCTGCTGCGTCTAAGGGAAAGAAAATTAACAGGTAAGAACATAATTTTTCCTTTGTGATTATGATAAACATATCGAGGGCTTCAAAATAGTACCTGGCGGGCCGCGAGTTTGAGACCACTGGTTTAAATGGTCAATATTCTCAATGGAGAAGGGTAAATTGTGGGTTCCACAGGGGTCTGTGTTAGGATCGCTATTTTATAACATACTAGCTGATGCCCCGGCGTTGCATGGGTATTTAATTATAGCAATAATACTGTAAATGGATTCAAATAAAGATACTTTATAGTGGTGAATGAAATTATTTTTTAACAGCTTTATAAAAAGTACAATATTCAAATTATAATGTGAAATATTTGACAAAATGAATACAATACAACTAACACAAAACTTGATTATAAACAACATTTTTAGTTTCACCTCCAGGAGCAAGAACATATAAATTCTTGGGTGAACCCACCCTTGAGCAAGCAACATAGAGTTGTCCATGGGAAAAACAGGGGGATCTTAAATCCACTCCACAGTATGTAATAGTCTGTCCCTGTGATTTGTTGATTGTGATAGAGAATGCAAGTCTCACTGGAATTTGCAATCTCTTAAACTGAAAAGGAAGATATGTTGGAATAAGTGGCATCTAAAAATTTCAGTATTGATTTAAACAACTCAATATGTGGAAACTCAGGTTGAAAAGAAACTCCATGCAGTTTTTTCCCGGTTCAGAATGGAACCCGTGTTCCTAGTTCAGCATATGTGAGTACTCATGTAATGTAATAACATTATGAACTGGGGTGCATGAAGGAAACAGTTACAAACACAGTTAGAACATACAAACTCTATATGTATGGTGTCCGTGGTAGAATAGAAACGATGTCCCTAGTGGTTATAGTGTCATAGAAAGTGTTTTATAGTTGGAATTACTGTGAGAATGGCAGCTTTTTACATCCTTTCCATTGACATGAATGGGTGAAATCTCATTTTCTGTTTGTAACTCCGCCCACGTGTGCAGGTGGGCCGTGAGACCCCCAGAACATATCACCCCAGGTAGTGAGGGATCTGCATACCAAGTTTCGTTCAATTCGGTCAAGCCGTATTTGAAGTACTGTGAGAATGGCAGCTTTTTAAAATTTTACCATTGACATGAATGGGTGAAATCTGATGTCCTGTTTGTAGCTCCGCCCACGTGTGCAGGTGGGCCGCGAGACCCCCAGAACATATCACCCCAGGTAGTTGGAATTACTGTGAGAATGGCAGATTTTTACATTTTTTCCACTGACATGAATGGGTGAAATCTGATTTTATGTTTGTAGCTCCGCCCACATGTGCAGGTGGGCCGCGAGACCCCCAGAACATATCACCCCAGGTAGTGAGGGATCAGCATACCAAGTTTCGTTCAAATCGGTCAAGCCGTTTTTGAATTACTGTGAGAATGGCAGCTTTTTACATTTTTACCATTGACATGAATGGGTGAAATATGATTTTATGTTTGTAGCTCCGCCCACATGAGCAGGTGGGCCGCGAGACCCCCAGAACATATCACCCCAGGTAGTTGGAATTACTGTGAGAATGGCAGCTTTTTACATTTTTTCCATTGACATGAATGGGTGAAATCTGATTTTCTGTTTGTAGCTCCGCCCACGTGTGCAGGTGGGCTGCGAGACCCCCAGAACATATCACCCCAGGTAGTGAGGGATCAGCATACCAAGTTTCGTTCTAATCGGTCAAGCCGTTTTTGAATTACTGTGAGAATGGCAGCTTTTTACATTTTTACCATTGACATGAATGGGTGAAATATGATTTTATGTTTGTAGCTCCGCCCACATGAGCAGGTGGGCTGCGAGACCCCCAGAACATATCACCCCAGGTAGTTGGAATTACTGTGAGAATGGCAGCTTTTTACATTTTTTCCATTGACATGAATGGGTGAAATCTGATGTTCTGTTTGTAGCTCCGCCCACGTGTGCAGGTGGGCCGCGAGACCCCCAGAACATATCACCCCAGGTAGTTGGAATTACTGTGAGAATGGCAGCTTTTTACAATTTTTCCATTGATATGAATGGGTGAAATATGATTTTCTGTTTGTAGCTCCACCCACGTGTGCAGGTGGGCCGCAAGACCCCCATAACATATCACCCCAGGTAGTGAGGGATCTGCATACCAAGTTTTGTTCAAATCGGTCAAGCCGGTTTTGAATTACAGTGAGAATGGCAGGTTTTTCCATTTTTTCCATTGACATAAATGGGTGAAATAAGATTTTCTGTTTGTAGCTCCGCCCACGTGTGCAGGTGGGCCGCGAGACCCCCAGAACATATCACCCCAGGTAGTGAGGGATCTGCATACCAAGTTTCGTTCAATTCGGTCAAACCGTATTTGAAGTACTGTGAGAATGGCGGCTTTTTACAATTTTACCATTGACATGAATGGGTGAAATATGATTTTATGTTTGTAGCTCCGCCCACGTGAGCAGGTGGGCCGCGAGACCCCCAGAACATATCACCCCAGGTAGTGAGGGATCAGCATACCAAGTTTCGTTCAAATCGGTCAAGCCGTTTTTGAATTACTGTGAGAATGGCAGATTTTTACATTTTTTCCACTGACATGAATGGGTGAAATATGATTTTATGTTTGTAACTCCGCCCACGTGAGCAGGTGGGCTGCGAGACCCCCAGAACATATCACCCCAGGTAGTTGGAATTACTGTGAGAATGGCAGCTTTTTACATTTTTTCCATTGACATGAATGGGTGAAATCAGATTTTCTGTTTGTAGCTCCGCCCACGTGCGTAGGTGGGCCGCGAGACCCCCAGAACATATCACCCCAGGTAGTGAGGGATCAGCATACCAAGTTTCGTTCTAATCGGTCAAGCCGTTTTTGAATTACTGTGAGAATGACAGCTTTTTACATTTTTTCCATTGACATGAATGGGTGAAATCTGATGTTCTGTTTGTAGCTCCGCCCACGTGTGCATGTGGGCCGCGAGACCCCCAGAACATATCACCCCAGGTAGTTGGAATTACTGTGAGAATGGCAGCTTTTTACAATTTTTCCATTGACATGAATGGGTGAAATATGATTTTCTGTTTGTAGCTCCGCCCACGTGTGTAGGTGGGCCGCGAGACCCCCAGAACATATCACCCCAGGTAGTGAGGGATCTGCATACCAAGTTTCATTCAAATCGGTCAAGCCGTTTTTGAATTACTGTGAGAATGGCAGGTTTTTCCATTTTTTCCTTTGACATGAAGGGTGAAATAAGATTTTCTGTTTGTAGCTCCGCCCACGTGTGCAGGTGGGCCGCAAGACCCCCTGAACATATCACCCCAGGTAGTGAGGGATCTGCATACCAAGTTTCGTTGAAATCGGTCAAGCCGTTTTTGAATTACTGTGAGAATGGCAGCTTTTTACATTTTTTCCATTGACATGAATGGGTGAAATCTGATTTTCTGTTTGTAGCTCCGCCCATGTGTGCAGGTGGGCCGCGAGACCCCCAAATCATATCATCCCAGGTAGTGAGGGATCAGCATACCAAGTTTCGTTCAAATCGGTCAAGCCGTTTTTGCGTGATCGCGGCACATACATACATACACACATACATACCTCCTATTTTATATATATAGATTTATCAATGATCTAGAAATGGGAATATCTAGTGGTGCAGTGGTTAGAGCTACAGCCTTGGCTCCCTAAGGTTGTGGGTTCAAATCCCGCACTGTTCCTTGTGACCCTGGGCAAGTCACTTAATCCGCATTGCCCCAGATACATTAGATAGCATGGGAACCCGCTGGGACAGTTAGGGAAAAATGCTTAAGTTCCTGAATAATTTGTAATCTGCATAGAATTGTAGGATATGCGGAATATAAATTATAAAATAAAAAATAAAGCTGTTAAGTCGCAAGAGGATTGTGAAAAATTACAAGAGGACCTTGTGAGACTGGACGTCAAAATGGCAGATGACGTTTAATGTGAACAAGTGCAAAGTGATGCCTGTTGGAAAGAGGAACCAAAACTATAGTTTGATGCAAGGTTCCATGCTAGGAGTCAAGGCCCAGGAAAAAGATCTAGATTATTGTTGAAACCCTCAGCTCAATGTGCAGTGGCAGCTAAGAAAGCAGATAATTCCTAAGATTCTATCAGGAAAGGAATGGAAAACAAAGATAAAAATGTTATAATGCCATTGTATCGCTCTATGGTATGGCCGCGCCTCAAATACTGTGTGCAATTCTGATTAGAGGTCTGCACGGGAACGGGGATTGCAGAAATCCTGCGGGTCCCACGGGAATCCCCCCTAACCCACGGGACACCCACGGGGACCCACCTCTGGCCTACGGGACTCCCACGGGGACCTCCCTCTAGCCAATGGGACTCCCACGGGGATGGAAGGCTTTGGAAGCAGGGTTCGTCCATATAATATAATGGACACGTCAGCCTTAGTAAAAGAGGGGGTTTATAAGTTAATTACCTGAACAGAAAACAAAAAAAGGGTTCCACCAAAGAGATTCCACAAGGAAAACAGCAGCACAAACACAAAAGAAACTGTGGAATTGATGATCCTGTCAGAAGTAATTGCTGCTTTTTATGGGGCGGGTGGGGATGGAGGTAATTCCTTGCGGGGATGGGTGGGGATGGAGAGGAGATGGGTGGGGACGGAGAGGATCCTGGTGGAGTCGGGCGGTGATGGGTGGGATTTCTGTCCCCATGCAACTCTCTAATTCTGATCGCCGTATCTCAAAAAAGATAGTGGAATTAGAAAAGGTACAGAGAAAGGGTTACAAAAATGATAAAATGGATGGGATGACTTCCATATGAGGAAAGGCTAATGCAGCTAGGGCTCTTTAGCTTGGAGAAAAGACGACTTGGGGATGATACTGAGTGGAGTGGAAAGGGTAGATGTGAATCACTTGTTTACTCTTTCCAAATGTAGGACTAGGGGGCTACATTTGGAAGCTACTAAGCTACTAAGTAGTAGATTTAAAACAGACTGGAGAAAAAATTTGTTCACACAGTGTGTAATTAAACACTTGAATTCATTTCTGGAGAATGTGGTGAAATCACTCTGTCCCCCCCTCCCTCCCGATGTCTTGCAGGCCTCCACCTGGCCTGCCGTAAGACCTGGTGGTCCAGTCCCAGCTGACTCTTAACAACTTTCACCTTCTTCCTGCCTCTCTGGTGTACTTTTCAGATCCCTGGTGGTCCAGCAGTGAACTGGGACAAGAGTGATCTTCTATACTCCTGCCCCATACAGAGCCACTAGCTGAACGGATGCCGCAATGTTCTCGCGGCAACTTTGTGAATTCCCACACTCGAGAACTTGCGGCAGCCATTCAGCTAGTGGTTCTGCATGGGGCAGAAGTATAGGAAGATTGTTCCTGTCCTGGTTCTCTGCTGAACCATCAGGAATTTGAAAAGTACACTAGGGAGGCAAGAGGGAGGTAAAAATTGTTAGTCGGATGGGACAGGAAATGGTGAAGGTCTGCAATGGGTCTTTGGGGGGGGGGAAGCTGACTCTAATATAAATTGAGACCCACATTTTTGGGCCATTATTTTGGTCCAAAAATCTTGGTTTATATTTGAGTATATGCAGTACAGTAGCTTAGCAGGGTTTAAAAAAGGTTTGGATAATTTCCTAAAAGAGAAGTCCATATTATTGAGATGGCTTGGGGAAATCCACTGTTTATTCTAGGATAAGCAGCATAAAATCTGTTTTACTACTTGCTATCTAGCTAGGTACTTGGGACCTTGTTGGAAACAGGATACTGGGCTTGAAAGATCTTCAGTCTGTCCCAGTATGGCAATTCTTATGTTCTTAAGTAGAATTTATACATAATTCCCAGGGAGCAGGCTGCAGTAGAACTTTGCATGGCTCCTCATTCCTGTGGCAGACTCCTCTAGCTTGTATTCTCTGCCATGCTAATCAGCGGGAAGAAGAGAGTGGCTGCACATTGGACTGTGCTCTTGTTTGATGCTCTGGCCTTAACTGCTGATTTGAGCCCCTTAGTTTTAATTCAGCACTCCTCTGAATTGCAGAGGAGCTCTAATTGTGAACGACAGTAAAAGTGATGAATAAATATAAAAGGATGTGGGTTACTATTAGCTGCTCTCTTCTTGCTCCTCATCTTGTGCTGATCAGCACAGAGGGTAGAGGGAATGCTGGCATGTATATGCTATAGAGTGGATTTGAGAGAAAGTGGAAGGAGTATTGATGGGGGGGGTGAAAGAAAGCTACAGAGTGTGTTAAGGGACAGAAAGAAAATATAGGGTGTGAGGAGAGGGAAAGAGAGAGAGGGATGGGACATAATCCTGACTGCTGAGGGTATAAAAAGAGAGCTGAGGGGTGGAGGGAGAACTGGGGATTTTGCTGGAATAGAGAGAAAGAAGTGGAGACTGAGAGGGAGATAAACCTGGAGAAATAAATGTTTGGCTGATTTCTTGGGGAGGGGGTAGAGAAAAGATGTCATGGGCAGTGGAGGGAGGGGGAACAATTCAGCCTTAATGCCCACAACATTTGAGGGCACACAGCTCTTTCTGACTACCCCACTATGCTGGGGGACAAGGACAGAACTGTTGGTCTTGCTGTGGGTAGAATGAAAAAACTTGGATGTTGTCCATCCTGGATAAAGGATAGACAAGGCCAGGAGTTGAATCTTTAGGGTGGATGGGGCAGGGGTTCAAGCTAAGCAGGGGAGACATTGAGCCTGAGGAAGGAGCAAGCTGGGAATATCAGACTTGGTATGGGGAGGAGCCAGGTCTTTAAGATGGGGAGAGAGGGAATTCTGGTCACTCTTCAGTGCTGCCATTTTCTGGTTTTCTGTTGAGTTAATTTTATATGAAGCTCTGATGGGAATGACTGTGGTCCTTTGCTTCATGGCTGGCAAGGGCCAAGCTGGGTGGGATATAAATGGGGAAAATCCTGGCAGTTGCAAGTAAAGGCTCATGAGATGCAAATCACGTGATCTGGCTCCCTGAGTGAAGGTCCAGAAATGAGCAGAAGATGCTTGTGTATGATAAGGTTTCTTTTTTAGTATTTATAGACCGCTATTCGATTTATCATCATAGTGACTTACATAGTGCTAAACAAAAAAGAGAAGAACTCCATAATCAATAGGAAAGTAAAAATACAAAGAAAATAATAAATTAAAGAATAAATTCTAATTAAAATAGAAAAAAAAGAGTATAAAACTTAAAATTATAAAACCAGCAACTGCAAATCTCTCCCCAGCCATCTAGGTTTTCAGGATATCCATAGTAAATGTGTGTAAGAGAGATTTGCTTATAGTGGAGGTAGTGTGTAGTGCTGCCCAATTCGCGATTCGAATCGAGTCACTGATTCACTTTGGGTGAATTGATTCGAATCGATTTGTTTTTAAAGAAAATTGGACTTACCGTTTTGTCGGCCCCCTTGCTAGAGACCCGTTCGGGCTTTCCATCTGCCACCTTAGTCCTTGCATCTGAAGTAACTTCTGATTTTGCAAAACCAGAAGTTACATCGAAGCAAGAACTCCAGTGGCAGAGGGAAATCCTGAACGGGTCTCTGCATGCAGATTGGCAGCAGCAAGGCTCTCTCCTTCCCAGGCATTAGTATTTCTCCTCTTCTCCATGGCCAGACAAAAGTGGTGGTAGCGAATGCAATTCACTACCTTGCCGCTATGCTGGGTGTCTTCTCTTCATTCGACCGCCTAAGCAGGAAGTTTTCACTGAGGGTGGGCCGCAGTGGAGAGAAGACACAAGGAGTAGTGGAAGGAGTGGATCGCTAAATAACTACCGCCACCAGCAACACATTGTAACATCAAAATAAAGGTAGATGGAGGGAGAGGGGAGATGGACTTTGGGGAGTTGGTTGAGTGGAGGAGAGATGGGGAGAAGATGGATGGGAGAAATGAACTTGGTGGAGGGGAAGGGAGATCATGGAGGGGGAGATCATGGAGGAGAGAGGGAGAGATGGACTTGGGGGTTTTGATGGACTGGAGAGGGAGAGATGGGGAGAAGATGGATGGGAGAAATGAACTTGGTGGCGGGGGGAAGATGGATGGTGGAGGGGGAAGATGGACTTGGGGGAGATCATGGAGAGGGGAGATGGGGGAAAGATAGAAAAAATAATGGATCTAAAAACAGGAGAGGGAGAGAGATGGTGGACAATAGGATTTAGGGAAGGAAAGAACAGAAAGTGAGAGAAGTTGGACACAAGGGATGGTTTGGGGGGGGATAGAGATACTGGATAGCAGGGTAGTTAGAAAGAGAAAGGGAAAGCTGGTGGGGAAGGATGGAGAGATGCTGGATGAAAGGGTTGTTGGAAGGATGGTGGGGTCCATCGCTGCAGCTACGGGAGTAAAGACGGAAAAAAGGAAAGATGCCAGACCTCCAGGGGAGGGAAGGGAAATGGAAGGGGAGGACAGACATGGAAGATGGATAGTTACCAATGAGAAAGAAGAAAATGACAAATGGGCAAGAGACCCTGGCAAGCAAGTTATCAGAAGATGTTTGTTGCAGAGCCTGGGACCAACATGATTTAAAAAATGACCAGACAACAAAAGGTAAAAAAAAAAAATGTATTTTCTGTTTTGTGATTATAATGTATTGGATTTAAATTTGTATCTTGCCAGAGCTAGTGAACCTGAGATAGGATTTAACAGAGAGAGGAAAAGTCTCTTTTTTGTTTGTTTATTTTGTTTATACCACAGCACCAGTCTGGGTAGGAGAGGGCAAAGGAGGTGAAGAGGCAATAAAATAAACTCACCAGGATGTTTGGAAAAAAACACCCAATTGTGCAGGAAAATCGAATCGAAAAATTGATTCAGTAGGCTGAATCGAATCAAAATATTTTTTCCTGAATCGGGCAGCACTAGCAGTGTAGACAGATCTAAACTAAACTAAACTAAACCTTAAGTTTATATACTGCATCCTCTCCACGGAAGTGGAGCTCGGCACGGTTTACAAGAACTTAAAATATAAGAAGAGAAAGGAAAGGTTTACATGAGCTTATATATAGAATCTGTGTGCCTCATACATATTTTTATCCCAGGACAAGCAGGCAGCATATTCTCACATGTGGGTGACGTCATCTACGGAGCCCCGACGCGGACAGCTTTTCAAGCAAACTTGATTGAAGCTTTCAAGTTTGCTAGTGCTGCACCACGCATGTGTGTGCATTCCTGATCCACTAGAGGGCGCATACCCTCCTCATGGTCCTCAGTTCTTAGTTTTCCGCGGAGCCAGAAAGCCCTGTCTCTCTTCTCTCCGTTCTTCTAAGTGCCTTTCTAGCACCGCGGCTTCTTTATTTTGTTAGGGAGTCGCTGTGCGTTGTTACTTGATCGGGTATTTCTTTGTTTTCAAAAAAAAAAAAAAAAAGGACTTTTTATTGTGTTTCTACCCGGCAGGCCCTTCTTGGGCCTCAGCCATGCGGCTAGGCCTCATTTGGCTGCAGCTGTATTTTCTCTCACCTCGTGTGAGCAGGATGGCCGGGACCCTTGTTCCTTCGTTGGAATCGGACTGAGTAGCTTCGATCCCTGGTAAGTCTTCTTTCTTTCTTTTTGTCTTCTAGCTGCGTTACCTCGGTAATGCCATCGGCTGAGTCTCGGGCATTCCAGGCATCGAGTGATGTCGTGCCCGCCTCTACGAGACCTTCAAAGCGTGCCTCCTTCCATGGGAATACTCATATCGAGGTTGCCCTTATGGAGCGCACTGCTGCACCTTTCTTACCAGTTCATTGGTACGGTGCTGACTTCTGAACCTCAATGTGCCTCGACGTCGACTGGAGCTTCGTGCCTCGACGTCGACGAGGGCTTCGTGCCTCGACGTCGACTGAGGCTTCGTGCCTCGGCGTCGACTGAGGCTTCGTACCTCAGTGTCGACTGAGGCTTCGTGCCTCGACGTCGACTGAGGCTTCGTACCTCGACGTCGACTGGGGCTTCCTGCCTCGACGTCGACTGGGGCTTCGTGCCCCGACGTCGACTGGGGCTTCGTGCCCCGACGTCGACTGGGGCTTCGTGCCCCGACGTCGACTGGGGCTTCGTGCCCCGACGTCGACTGGGGCTTCGTGCCCCGACGTCGACTGGGGCTTCGTGCCCCGACGTCGACTGGGGCTTCGTGCCTCGACGTCGACTGGGGCTTCGTGCCTCGACGTCGACTGGGGCTTCGTGCCTCGACGTCGACTGGGGCTTCGTGCCCCGACGTCGACTGGGGCTTCGTGCCCCGACGTCGACTGGGGCTTCGTGCCCCGACGTCGACTGGGGCTTCGTGCCCCGACGTCGACTGGGGCTTCGTGCCTCGGCGTCGACTGGGGCTTCGTGCCTCGGCGTCGACTGGGGCTTCGTGCCTCGGCGTCGACTGGGGCTTCGAGCCTCGGCGTCGACTGGGGCTTCGTGCCTCGACGTCGACTGAGGCATCGAGTGCAGTCGTGCCCACCTCTACGAGACCTTCAAAGCGTGCCTCCTTCCATGGGAATACTCATATCGAGGTTGCCCTTATGGAGCGCACTGCTGCACCTTTCTTACCAGTTCATTGGTACGGTGCTGACTTCTGAACCTCGATGTGCCTCGACGTCGACCGGAGCTTCGTGCTTCTACGTCGACCGGAGCTTCGTGCCTCGAAGTCGACGGAGGCTTCATGCCTCGACGTCGAATGAGGTTTCGTGCCTCCACGTCGACCGGGCTTCGTGCCTCGACGTCGACTGGGGCTTCGTGCCTCGCCGTCGCGTGGGGCTAGGTGCCTCGCCGCCGCCTGGGGCTTCGTGCCTTGACGTCGTTTGAGGCTTTGTGCCTCGACGTCGACTGCAGCTGGTGCCTCGACGTCGACTTCGGATTGGTGCCTCACCGCCGCCTGAGGCCTTGCGCCTCGATGTAGAATGCGGCTGGGTGCCTCGACGTCGTCTAAGGCTTTGTGCTTTGATTTTCTGCCTCAATGTCGACTGGGGCTTGAGGTCTCGATGTCGACGGAGGTTGGGTGTCTCGGCGGATGCTTTGTACCTTCGACGTCGGCTGCGGCCGTGTGCTCCGCGTCACTTGACGCTTGTGCTTCGACGTCGCCTGAGGCTTGTGCCTCGACGTCGACTGAGGCTGGGGGCCTCATCGTCGGCTGGAGCTCTGTGCCTCGTCGTTGCCGAGGCTTCGTACCGTCGACGGGGGCTTTGTGACTTGACGTCGCTTGGGGCTTTGTGCCCTTTGGTTGGCTATGGCCTTGTGTTTCGAAGTCGACTGTGGCTTGGGGCAGCAACGTCGCTGGGGGCTTTTTACCTCGGCAGCGGCTGGGTTTTGGGCCTCGGTGTCGACTGCGGGTTTGCACCTGGGCGTCTCCAGCTCCGGTTCGAGAGGGTTCAGACTCTCTCCCTGCTCCGGCTCTATTGCTCCCGCCATGCGGCCTCTCGCTTGGCGCCGAGTGTGGCTGAGGTTCCGAGCCTCCAGGCTCGTCTCGCCGCTTTTACTTGCGTGAGTTCTGCGCTTATTGAGGCCTCTCTTGCGGTGGCCACTACCCCCTCTCAGAACGCGACCGGTCCTTCGCCTATCGGGACGCCTTCAGCTCAATCCCGTCTGCCTTGGTGGTTTGGACTCCTTCTCCGGAGGGGGCCTCCGGATACCTTTCTTGTGTTATCTCGGCCTCCTTCGCAGCAGCCGCAATAGCTGCAGCAGCGCCGGTTTTGGGTTCAGCCGCCGGCTTCGGCGACTCCTGGCCGTCTTTTTGTCTATTCTCGCATAGCCTCCGGGCTGCTCTCCTTCTGGGGATTCCTCCCCTCCCTTTGGGAGGGGTGTCTCCGTGTCTACGCACCGGGAGTATGGCCTCACTTCTGTCAGTCGGGCATTCCCATCCTCCCATCTGCGTCTGGTCCTGGCCCTTCGTGACCTGCGCTAGTTTCTAGTACGGGAGTGGGTCAGACTCGGCCCGCCCCAGTCTCGGGAGTCCGTCGGGGCGGACCTGGATCCTTGTCTCGGCCTCAGAGGAGGCCTTTGTTTGTTTATGCCGGAAGGTAGCCCCTCTGTCCTCGGTCCGCCTCCGGTCTTTTCTGCCTCTGCCTCGGCAGGCTGCCTGTCGGCGCTTGAGTCGGCTGGTGTCTCAGCGGTCTTCGGCCTCGGCCGAGCTGATGCTGATCCTTTTGGGATCAGGGGTCTCCACGGTGGATGTCCCGAGGTTCACCTGGTTTCATCTTCGTGTTCCCCACTGGACCCGAGCATCTTAGTGATGGCAGGATCGGGATCCCGCTTCCCAGCACATTGAGGTGTCTCCCTCCTTGACACGCTTGTTTCGTTGGTGGGCCACCTCTTCGTATTCCCGCATCAGAAGGTTCTGCCGATGGACTCCTCGGCATTGGCGTAGGGGTGCATCTCGTCGGCCTTCGGACTCAGGGTCCTTGGTCGGGTGCGGACTGTCGCAGCCACATCAATCTTTGTAAGATTGTGGGGTCCTGGTGCGTCCCAACATCTCGGTGGCGATGTATTCGGTGACCAAGCCAGGGTGTACAGGTTCCCTGTTACTTTGCAGGGAAGCCCTTTGTCAATGGCAGGGGCGTTACACCACTGCTTCTTTCTTCGGGCGATGTATTTCCGGGGCGTGCAGCATTGTCTGGTGGACACGTTGAGTCGCCCTTTTCGGCCGCATGAATGGTTGCTCCATTCTCAGACTCTGCGGCATGTGGTTGTTCGGTGGGGAACCCAACAGGTAGTTCTGTTCGCTTGACCCCTCACTCACTGGTTGCCTCGATATTGCTCGAGGATGTTCTACCGGGTTCGCATCGAGGTGGATGCTTCCTTCTCGATGGAATGGGCGGGTTCTATGCGTTCCCTCCCTTTACTCTGATTCTTGGGTCTTTGATACACCTCCTGTCGGTCTGCGCCACCAGGATCTTGATGGCTTCTCTTTGGCCCTGGCGGCCATGGTTCTCCCTGTTCCTCCAGCGTGTCAGGGAGACTCAGCTTCTACCTATGTTCCCGTCTCTGCTGTCTCAGTGTTGCGGTTTCTGTTGCATTCCAATCTGCAGTCTCTACACTTATCAGCTTGGTTCCTCGCAACGTGCCTCCCTCCTTCTGTTTCTCTCAGTCGGTGGGGGTGTTCTCGAGGCCTCTCGAAAGATCTCCACTCGGCAATGCTTTTCCCAGATATGGTCCTGATTTGCTGAGTGGTGTGCTGAGCACCGCATGGATTCGCTCTCTGCCTCCTTGCCTTCAGTGCTGGATTATCTGTTGCACTTGTCTCGGTCTGGTCTCTCATCTACATCTATTCGAGTCCACCTCTGTGCATTTGCTGACTTTCATCGGCCGATGAATGGGACGCGGCTCTCCGTCCTTCCGACGGTTTCCCGCTTTATGAGGGATCTCTTCATTGTACATCCTCTGCTCAAAGCCCCTCCGGTGGTTGGGATCTTTGTGTGTTCCTGGCTCAATTGGTGATACCTCCATTTGATGGAGCTCTTTTGAATTACTTCACCTGGCAGGTGGTATTCCTGGTTGCTCTCACGTCTGCTCGCAGAGTCAGTGAGCTGCAAGCTCTGATTGCGGACCCGTCTTTTCCTGTATTTCATCATGACACGGTGGTCCTGCGTGCTCCACCCCAGTTCTTGTCCAGGGTGGTTTCGGACTTTCCTTTCGATCTTTCCATTGTTCTTTCGGTCTTTTTTCCGAAGCCCCACTCGCTTCCTGGCGAGGTGGCGCTTCGCACACTTGACTGTAAGAGGGCGTTGGCTTTTTGTCTTCAACGCACATCAGTCTCCTTGGACGGTTCCTCAATTCTTTTTGTCCTTCGCCCTATTTGGTTGGGACGCCCAGTTTCCAAGCGCACCTTGTCCAACTGGTTGGCTGCTTGTTTTTCCTTTTCATATGCTCAGGCTGGTCTCGCACTGCATGGTCGAGTCACAGGACATAAAGTCCGAGCGATGGCGGCTTCTGTAGCTTTCCTCAGGTCGACACCTGTCGAGGAGATTGGCAAGGCTGCCACTTGGTCTTCGGTTCATACTTTCACCTTCCACTACTGCCTGGATACTCTGTCCAGGAGCGACGGCCGGTTTGGCCAGTCGGTTTTGCATAATCTGTTTTCTTGGATTGCCAACTTCCCTCCGTCCCTTTTTGGTTAGCTTGGAGGTCACCCACATGTGAGAATATGCTGCCTGCTTGTCCTGGGATAAAGCACAGTTACTTACCGTAACAGGTGTTATCCAGGGACAGCAGGCAGATATTCTCACAACCCGCCCGCCTCCCCGAGGTTGGCTTCTTTGCTAGCTATCTGAACTGAGGACCATGAGGAGGGTATGCGCCCTCTAGTGGATCAGGAAGGCACACACATGCGTGGTGCAGCACTAGCAAACTTGAAAGCTTCAATCAAGTTTGCTTGAAAAGCTGTCCGCGTCGGGGCTCCGTAGATGACGTCACCCACATGTGAGAATATCTGCCTGCTGTCCCTGGATAACACCTGTTACGGTAAGTAACTGTGCTATTGTGGATATCCTGAAACCTGACTGGCTGGGTGTGACCCTAGGACTCGGTTCAGAAGCACTGTCTTAGAGAATCACTCATCTAGTCCAGTAGAAGGCAAACCTTTCAGCCTGCGTAATAATACATGGGACGGTGCTATATGCAGTTGGAGTGGTGGAAAAATAGGCTCCACCACTTTTTGTTACCATTTTCCTAGAGTAGCTGAGAGAAACGTGCAGGAAGCAGTTTCTTGATCTTTACCCACTGCTGTGGGCCAGGACCCAAATCACTCTCATGGGCCAGATTAAATACCCCTGTAGACCAGATGTGGCTTCAGATCTACCTACCAGTCAGATTTTCAGAATACTCACAATGAATATGCATGAGATAGATTTGAATATGATGCAGACAGTGCATGCAAATTTATTTCCTGAAAACCTGACTGGTTAGATGAGTCCTGAAGACTGATTTGAGAACCCCTGATCTAGATCAGTATGTTGCAAGTCAATCTTGGAGTACACTAGCCCAGAAGTTCTCAAACCTGTCATTTGGGACTGCCTGGTCAGGTTTTCAAGATGTCCACAAAATGGCACAAATTGGCACTTGGATGTCCTCCTGCTCACCAGGATATCCAAGTGCCGATTTTCAAAACCGTCTTTCTGGACGTCTTGTGGTTACAATTATAAAGAAAGAAAGAAAAAAAAAAAAAAAGCAGTTTACATATTATATACAAGTACTTATTTTGTACCTGGGGCAACAGAGGGTTAAATGACGTGTGCAGTCACAAGGAGTTGAAGTGGGAATTGAAGGCAGGTCCTCTGGTTCTTAGGCCACTGAACTAACCATCAGGTTACTCCTCCACTTCATACACCAGAGCAACTTAATTCCAGAATATCTGTTTTAACAGCAGTTGACATTTGCGTCTTTGGCTCTTATTTGTCTTCCAGAAGCCAAAAATATTCTGTGCAAATCAGATCCATTGTAAATGTCACTGATGGTGATGCTTACAAAAGAATGGCATTTGCACTTGCTTTAATATTTGAGTTTTATTAGTCAGGCTTGCTGCCTTTTTGTTTTAAGACACATCTTTAAATATTTTTAGATGGCACACTTCAGCTTGCTTTCAGATTACTCTAATGTGTTTTGTTTAAGCTAATGTGATAAGGAATGAATTTTGCAGTGAGAGAAGTACAAAAACCAGAAGCATTTTGCGGCTTTAACTGTAAAATGATTGCTTTTATATTTAGAATAATATGTGTGAGTTCTGTGGATGGGAAATGACACTGGATTACAAAATATGTCTGAACAATACTAGACGAATTTGTGAGCACAGGCATAAAGCCTCCATTTTATCTTATATAATAAAACCCTAGCCGCGCATGCGCACTCCTACTTGCGTGTTCCATTTTCCCTGATCCGTGAGATGTAGGTTTGTGGCCGCAGGAGTGCGCATGCGCGAGTCCCCAGCCTTACTGCTTCCCAGCACCTACCTACACTCGCCGGCAGGACTGGCCGCCAGCGCTGGATTCCTTGCAAGATCGTGGTGTCGGCTCGGAGAAGGCTTCCGACGCTGGTGGGCATCGAGAGGAGCTGACATGACACTTGCCTGAAGAAGGCTAGACCGCGGGGTGGGCAGGGAAGCTCAATGGGACCAGGCAGGCAGCCAGCCACGCGAGGGAGGGTAACAGAATGAAAAAAGGTAACGTGCAGAGAGAAGCTGGGCCTGCCTGAGGGGAACACAATAAGGGAAGGGGGAGGGCCCTTGGAGCAGGCTAGACCGTGGGAAGGGAAGGGGGAGGGGCCAAAAGGAGCAGGCCACATCGTAGTAAGAGTAGGGAAGGGGGTGGGGGAAAATGTTGCTACTGCTGCACAGGGATCTGGAGGGGGAGGGAAATGCTGTTGCAGCTGCACAGGGAAATGCAGGGAAAGAATGACAGACAGACAGCAAGAGGGAGGGAGACAGAAAGAAAGTAAGAAAGACACAGGGGCAGGGAGAGTGACAGAAAGACAGAGAAAGGGGGCCACGGAGAGAGAGAGACAGTGGGAGGGAGAGAGACAGACAGACATATATTCTAGCACCCGTTAATGTAAAGGGCTTAATGACTAGTATGTTTATAATTTGACTGCATGTATATTGAATTATAAAACATCAGTGAAGCAAACCAAATGTATTTACTGCATCTTCATTTCACTGCCTAGAGTTTGTGGTGCTGGTTTTTTAAAGATGTTTTCAATTCATCTTTAGAATGGGCTCTAGATTTCATATATTAAGTTGTAGTTACTCCTGAATTAGTATTTTCTTTCAAAGATGATTAACAGAGTTAAATCCTTGCTAAGACTCCCCCTTAAAAAAACAACAAAAAACCCCAAAACCTAGGGCTTTGATTTATCTAAATTTGAGGGAAATATTTGCTTCCAAAAGATATTTGTTGTTCTTGATAATTCAACTTAATTCAAAAGCCCTACTTTCTTTACAAACCTATATAAACACCTCATATATTTTTAGAGCTATCCTTCACTCAATAGTGCATTAGGGGTGGAGAGCTGGAAAATGTTTATCTGTTTTTGTTTTTTGGGGGGCCATGTTGTCTTTATGGGAGCAATGTCTTTCTCTGATAATATTGAACACTGTTTTGCATATAGGCCCAAATTCGGTATATAGCGCCATTAAGTTGACCGCGCAAATTGGTGTGCACAGCTACTTTGCATGCACAACTTAATTTTTTAATAAGACCAATCGGCACTGATATTTGGAAACGGACCAAGCTATCTAAACAATCGCCTAATCGGGAACAACACATCCAGACCAAGGAGAACACAGGCACAATTTACCCCCCCCCCCAGTCAAAGGCATACAAAGCAAAAAAAATATACGACAGACTGTTAGCCACCCGAGCAGCGAGACTAGACCACCACATCTGCAATCTGCTGACTACGACGCCCAACTCCATAACCTTTAGGAAAGAAATTTGTCAAATGATTACCTAAATCTTTTCGACTCTTCCCCAGTTCCCAATGCATGTTCTATCTATCAACCTTGTAATCTCCCTGGGAATGGTCAGGCCAATTCTTTTGTAAACCGCCTAGAACTGAAAGGTATTGGCAGGATAGAATATACCAACATGATGTAATTAACACCTTATAATTATTTTACTGAATGTTTAAAAATGTGCATTTAATGCTATTGTAAATCTCCATTTAGGTTGAATGTTTTCTTTGTAGTAAAGCGTCTTGAACCTATCTTGGTATAGTGTGATTCAAAAATTAAAGATTAGGTAATTGACACTAATTAGAAGTTGCACACACAACTCGGTCGGCACAGTCTATGAAGTGGTGTTCATCAGTTTGAGTACAAGAATCTGAAAAAGGAGCATGGGTGTTCCTAAAACTCCACTTCATGCATGGAAATCCTAAAAATTCATTGGATAAATAGTAGGAAAGGAAGTTGGGCATGTTCAGTTCAGTTAGGTTTTTTTTTTTCTTGACTCATGTTGATTTTCAAGGGGGATACAAGTAAGGTTGGCACATGGAGAGGCTATTTCCCTAGCAACAGCAGCAGATGAATCCAGAGACCAATGGGATAGCTCACATCTACCAGCAGGCGGAGATAGAGAAACTGATTAACAGGTGGTCCTATTGGCTGGCACTCCTCCTGTCTCATCAGTAATCTCTATCTCCCAGCAGGAAAAGGTCGCTATTCAACTAGCTCCTGAATTCTGGCTGTGGCTGGAACTTTATTTTCTCCTGTTGAGGTTTCTCTTCAGTGAGACTGCCATTCTGTTTCTCCTGTTGAGGTTTCTCTTCAGTGAGCTGGCAGTGCTATTTCTCCTGTTGAGGTTTTCTCTTCAGTGAGACTGCCATTCTGTTTCTCCTGTTGAGGTTTCTCTTCAGTGAGCTGGCAGTGCTATTTCTCCTGTTGAGATTTTTCTCTTCAGTGAGACAGGGGTGTCCGGCTGAACGGTGCCGGCTTTAGAGGTTACACTTGGGCCTCCCCTTGTCCCTGCCTGACCCTCCCTCCATTGCTAGAGGGTCTGACTGGGTCTCAAATTTTTTCTTCTTTCCCTTCTCTGTAAAAAAAAAAAAAAAAAGAGACCACAGTTGTTACATTATGCCATGCTTTTGCTTCAAACTAGCTTCAACCGGCCCTAACAACAAGCTGTGAGTATGTCTGGCTTTTACAGTTGTTTGAACTTCAGGTTCTGTTTGGGAGTCTTAGTACTGTGGGTTCGGTCATCATACATTTAAGGTATGGATATTTTATTGAGGCTAAGTTTTATGACTAGAAATCCGTGGAGGGAACCGGGATTTCCCGCCCTTTGCATGCACGCGCTTTGTTTCCTTTTTGGTTACAGCGCAGCAGTAGCGATGCAATTTCATGCTCGTACTTGTTCTCATTGTTGGGTTTCAGTGCAGCAGTAGTCCTGTTTATTCTGAGGCTCTCTTTCATCAGTGTTTGTCACGGCCATGTGCAGCTGATTGTGCAGGTGCCGGTTTATAGCAGCGCGCATGACATGGGATATGTTTTTTCCGGCGCTGTGGGCCGTTCTTCTGGCTATTCCCCGAGTCTGATTTCTTTCTATGCAAGCCGCGGCAGGGTAAATTTTGCGGGGCTCGAATCCGACTATGTTTCTAGGAGCGTTGATGCAGCGGCCACGTGTCAGCGAGAATCAGGCGTGCGCATGGGTCTCCGGCGATGGCGGGAGAGCTGCAGCGTTCCGGTAGTTTGTTTCCAGCTGACTTTGGTCAGGGTATGCCGGGGCTTCTCTCCTTTCCGGTTCAGACAAGTTGTATGTGTTTCACCAGCTTTGGGACAAGCTTGGGCAGCTTTATATGTCTATGTCTGTGTTCCTGCTGTACTCCCTTGAAGGAAGCTGCTTGTTTAATCGGACTCTGGGGTTAGCACTCAAGGGGTTTACCAGAGAGACTCTGACCTGTGCTAGGTCACCCAGTCTCGGTTTGTCTCCAGACTGGGGCGACATAAGGCAACTCACGGCACAGTGAGATCAGCAGTAAGATAGTGCCCTGTATTTCACACAGGTATCTCATTGTCTCTCTTGGGGTCCCTGCAGATTGAGCCTTTGTCTATTGGTAACTGTCCTTGTTTGGGCCTCTGTGCTGAGCTGCATGTGTCTAGTAGTGGCACAGGATATTTATGCCTAAAGGTAGTACAAGCAGTTTCCAAGTTCGGGCTGTCTCTATGGGCATAATGACACTGCGCATATTCCTGCGGCCAGGACTCTCTTTCTCTATTTCTGAGGGGGCTTGGACTTCAGATTTCCATGCTTATCACGCTGGTTTCTCCTGTCACCATTTTCTCATGGCACATGCTAGACGGGCCCCCCAACCAGACAGAAAGGGCTGTACAGCTCCTTTTAACCAGGAGCCAGTTACCTATTCTATCAAACCCATGGAGGATCACGCACTATGTGGCTGTTAGCCTCATCCCTGAAGCTCTCATTAATGATGTGAGCTTTGTCTGCTACCTGTAAGGATGCTGTTGTTTTCCACGGGGCGGTAGATGCAGCATCTTGATTGAGTCTAGTACGTATTCACTTTAAAGGACATACGTATTTCGCTCATGTTGCAAGGGGTTAGTACTGTTTTCATGGTTCCAGTATATTCCTCTTTACATTGTGAACCTTGATTTTTCCTAGGAGAATCTTCTTGCAGATCCTACAGTCTTATTCTGCCATTCCCTGACCTTCTGCACTTCATTCTGAGGGGATCTTGACTTCTTCCAATGACTCTTTAGGCTTTCTCATGAGGGAGAAGACACTATAATGTCAGGTCAGAGGGCTGTGAAGATTTTTCAGGATGCTTGCATCTTTGCATTCTCCTCAGGTTTTCCAGTTCGTTCTTGGAGTCTCTATGTTTTGTGTTTCCCTTTTCAGTGTTACTGGTCCTCAGGACGTATCTTGTAGTTCTTCGGGAACTAAGGGACGTTGTTCCACTTACTGCATGGTGCCCGAGGTAGGGGGCATTGGGCAGGCTGGATCCCATTCTGCTGAATTAGTTTCTCGGGGTTACACATTTCTGCAGACAACCTGGGAGTATATTTACATTTTCTCTATGGACTCCGAATCGGCACTTGGTTTGCCTGCCTCTCTTGGAGTGGCGCTTTCGGTTTTGGCACATGCCATTTTGCCTACCCAAGGCTTCACGAACGTTTTAGGTGATGTGGGCGGTGGTACCGTTTTGGCACTACCAGGCGATTCATCTAATTTCTTCTTGACTGCCTGCTTGATTCGGACGACTTCCAGTCGGGCCATTTGACTGACGCGAAAAGGGTGATATCTTTTCCTCAGTTCTTTACACGTGCATCTTTGAATTTGCACAGCACTCTTTTCTCCTGTACTATTTATAGGTATATCGGGGTGATGTTTTTATTCATATAGGAGAGACGTGTGTTTCTTTCCGGAGACTTGGGCGTGGGGTCTCGGTCTCAGATTGGTATTCTTCTTCGCTTACCATGACCAAGAGTATGGGATTCTGTACAGTTTCTGGGATCCATATTGCTGACTCCACTGGGGACTTCGGCTTGCTTTCCCCTTCTTACGCTACAGCAGTCGCTTTTGTTCCGGTGGTTCCCGATATCTCCGGGCACCAATTATTTGGTATGCTCCTCCTGCATCACTCTGTATGATTTGGTGGCTCCGCGCGATTTCTCTTTTCAAGGCATGCCTCGGTCTTTGCTGGACTATCTCATGACCACCGACCATCCCGGGCTGTCGGGTTGGGGTGCTCCGTGGCTTCCATCCTCAGCTCCTGGAGTCTGGTCTTCAGAGGCGACTCAGTACTTGTTCATTCTTCTGCTCTTGAGCATGGTCAGGCTACCTTTCTGGAGCTTCAGATCATTCTTCCGGATTGCCGCTGAGGGTCCTTTTGGTCAGTATTAGGATGGGGGTATTTCTCTACTGCTTGGGCAGTAAGTGTTGTACTCATTGGCAGGTGAAGTTGTTCTGCTTCAATGGGTGGCCTCTCATCTTCGTCTTCTGTTGGCAGGTCCTTTTATGGATCAGGATAAGAGTTTGGATAGACTTTCTCTCCGCGGAATCTGAGCATGGCCCATTTCTTGTATGTTACAGTGTACAGCGCTGTGTACGCTCTGGAAAGTGTGCATGTTAGTAATAGTGTAATCTTCTGCATCCTGGATATTGAGATTTGTGGCTCAAGCGTTCTAGCTCTTTTAATGGAAGTGAGATTTGCTTGACCTAGACCTCATGGCCTCGTCTCTCAATTCTAAGCTTCCTAGCTTCTTCGGCGGGCCCAGGGAGTGGGAGTTAGAGGGGGTAGCTGCATGGCTCCTTTCTCGCTTCTGCCTTCTCTTTTTCAGTGTTTTCCGCTGGCTGATGATGGCTTGGATTTGCCACCTCGAGCTCGCTTTCCGGGCACAGTATTTGTAGAATCTCTGGATTGGCGGCGCCATCCTTACTTTGCGGATTTGATGAGTCTTTCAACAGCCGGACTAAGAAGTTTCCTGGTATCTCCGGCTTTGCTCGCCTAGGGTCCGTTCAACATGGATATTTGTACTACTTTAGTATTACGACCTAGTTTTTTGAAAAATCTTGGCTGACATGTAAGGATTATGCGAAGCAGGTTGTTTCTTCTCTTATCCAGGTGCTACGGACGTCTTCTCCTGTGGCTTCTGCTTCCTTTTGGAGGTTTTTCCTTTCTTGGGTGCTTCTTAACGTTAGAACCACTCCAGAGTTCCTTTTTGGCACAGGTGTATTGCCGAGGGCTTAGCATTCAATTCCCTTCAGCTTCTAGTGCCATTCTTAGCTTGTTACAAGGGCTAGGTATATTGCTCTTCGCTTACTTCTCAGCTTCATGTAGTTCAGGTCCTAAACAGAGTCCGGTATATTCATGCGCCTCTTAGAAAGCCCGGTTTGGAGTACAATCTTCACGTACTTCTTCTCAGTATACCGAAGGCTTTCCTTGTATATCCTTGTCTTTTGGGACTCTATAGGGCTGTGCCGTTGAACATGGGGTTTCTTGTGGCCATGGCTTCAGCTCTGCAGTTTTCTATGTTGCAGGCCTTGTTCAACGGGGATTCCTATTTCTGATTTCCGAAATATGGGGTATCAGTTCGGATGGTACCATTGTTTCTTTCTAGGGGGGTGTCATCCTTTCTTTTATGTCATGCTCGCTTTTCCTTCCTTCTTCCTGGGAGGGGAAATTGGGAGCAGTGCTTTTATTCACTGCATTTTTTGATATGTACGTAGAGTTCTCTGTGAGCTCGGTTTCTTACGACTTTTAGTTGTTTATATCTCCTTTTTGCATTCTTCAAGGGACACCTCAAACGTTAGGTGGCGTTCGAAGCCTCCATCGCTCAATGGGCCCAGGAGGACATTCTTTATGCTTGCTTGCTGGCAGGGAAGCGGTTGGCGAAAGAACTTCATGACCATTCCGCTGGAGCGATGGCTACTTCTTGGGCTCGGCCCAGAGGTTTTTTCCTTGGAGGAGATTTGTCTCGCGGCTAATTGGTCTTCCGAGCGTGCTTTCTCTCCCCATTTCTGCTTGGATGTGGGGGCGCATGCGGTAGGGGCGTTTTGTGCTTCGGTTGTTGCGGAGGCGGCGTTTGCTTCCCACCCAGATTGAGGATTGCTTTGCTACATCCCATTGGTCTCTGGATTCATCTGCTGCTGTTGCTAGGGAAGGAAAAATTATGTTCTTACCTGTTAATTTTCTTTCCCTTAGACGCAGCAGATGAATCCAGAGCCCCACCCTTTCTGGATATTGTCTCTCGGTTTTTTCTTTTGCAACTTTCGCAGTTTGTTATTATGGCAGGTTGTTTTCTGTATTATTGCATTTTGAGATTTGTTATGGGAAAGAAGTTTTTTACATGCTATGCCTATTGCTGGTTACGTGTGCTTGGGCAAGGAGCTATACTGATGAGACAGGAGGAGTGCCAGCCAATAGGACCACCTGTTAATCAGTTTCTCTATCTCCGCCTGCTGGTAGATGTGAGCTATCCCATTGGTCTCTGGATTCATCTGCTGCGTCTAAGGGAAAGAAAATTAACAGGTAAGAACATAAATTTTCCTTGTCAGTGCAAAGAGTAATAAAAATGAAGAGGTAAGAGCAAAATAAAAAAACCCACCAGAAATGTGTTTGTTTATTTATTTTGGGGATTTATTTATTTATTTTACAAATTTATATACCGTCTAAAACTAAACGGTGTTCATGGTGTACATACACAGTGTTAAAATGACTACGAAATAAAAACAGATACATAGTAAAATACTCATCTAATAAGAGTAAAATTACATACAATGCTCAAGAAAATACCATAGAGTGGATAGGCGGTAATTCAGCAGTTTTAACAGTTTACTATAATAAAATGACCAAATGTAAGGATAAATACAATCAAGGAAGGGAACTTTGGAGATGGCAAATTGAATTCTTGTACTAACATGAAACTGCATGAGAAATGCACACATTTAGCAGCGCTGTAAAATAATCATGGAAGAAAATCCATATAACATAATTTTCGATGTTACAACAGTATGAATGAAACATCTTAACAGGCGTGCATTAGCACATTCAAATATACAAACAGTGACAGCATCATATCTATAACACTGCAATAAAATGAAACATCTTAATAGCTAGATGAGGGAGAAGTGCAGTTGAGAAGATATATAGACAGGACAAACTGAAGGCAAATTATATGTGCAGCTGAATATGATATGAGAAACTAGTTTAAATTGCAGGGTGTGAGTGAGTAGAGAGTCAGATCGCTGCATGAATTAAAGACTTGGGAGAAGAGCCAGGTTATGTGTTTTAGAAGCAAGGATCTTGAGCAGATGTAAGGGAGAGACTCAAGGGACATTGAGCTATTCTGACTGTCTATTTCCCTTCTTTATACACTGGATGGTGTAGTGAAGAACTGGGAGGCCCACTGACTATTCCCTTTCTTTTGGGAGGAAGCCTTTTAGAAGGAGGCCCTTTAATTTTGTAACTACTGTGTTTCCCAGAAAATAAGACAGGGTCTTATATTAATTTGTGCTCCAAAAAACGCACTAGGGCTTATTTTCGGGGAATGTCTTATATATCTCCAGGTACAACAATCATCTCTCCCTTCCTCTCCTCCATCCCAATTCTTTCTCTTTCCATTCTCTCCCCCCTCATGTGCAGCATCTTTCTGCGCCTCTCACCCATCCCCTTATGCAGCAGTTCCAAGGCCCCCCAAAACAGCAGCAGCACTCTAAATGGGCTGCTTCACAGCCTTCCCCACCAGGGCCTTCCCTCTGCAGCGTCTTTTTATACTTCCCTCCCATCCTTCTGTAGCAGAACCCCACCAACCTCCTACCGTGAGCCTGACATACCTACACAACAGCAGTGGCGGCAGCACTTTAAATGGGCTGCTTTGTGGCCTTCCTCGCTGGGTCTTTCCCTGTGCTGCATCATTGATGACGTCAGTGACGTGGCAGATGTAAGGGCCCGACGGGGAAAGCCTTGAAGCAACCCGTTCCGAATTCTGCCGCTGCTTTTGGAGGCCTCGGAGCTACTGCAGAAGGAGATGGGTGAGAGGCGAGGAAAGATGCAGGAAAAATGCTGCACATGTGGGGGGGGGGAGAAAAAGGAAAGAGGAGTAATTAGGATGGAGGAGAGGAAGGGAGAGATGATTGGCAAATCAGGTAGCACTAGTGTCAGTGATAGAGTTGGGCTTATTTTTAGGTAGGGCTTATATTAAGAGCATCTTTAAAGATCATGCTAGGTCTTATTTTTGGGGAAATGCAGTAGATGGGGAAGTTGTCCCCTCCCCCAACCCTTCTACCTAGGGTGAAATCTATGTATATCCAAAATGCTCAGTGAGCAGGCTAAATACAGGCAATCCCTGGATTATGAACAAGTTACGTTTTTAAAGCTGTTCTTAAGTCGGATTTGTATGTAACTCAGAACTTGTAGATTTATTTAAGATTCTTGCTGCTTACTTCTGCTCCCCAGTGTTCCCTCTAAGGTACAGCATTCACAACCACACACTGTTCTTAATGTGGTCATGCATCATTCCTGAATCTCCTGCAGGAGAAGTGTAGGAGTCTGCCACTAGAAATATTGCTCAGTGAAATCAAATGAAGCCGCAACCACATTCTTAAGTACGAGTTGTATTTAAGTCGGGCATCTGTAACTCGAGGACTGCCTGTACACTGCAGTGATAGCCATGATCCTGGGCTCATGTCAGTGCATTGTAACCTGATCAATTACACACCAGTTTAAAACCTCCATATAATTTATTTATTTATTTATTTAGATTTTTATCCCGTCCTCCCAGTAGCTCAGAACGGTCTACAAGTGAACATACACAATTGAGGGTAATTAGACATATAAGAAGTGCAACAGGTTTGAATGATTGGACTACAGGACTGTGATGTGAGTTTAAGTACAGGCAATACAGCAATTTAAGAGTAGAGTTCAAATATAAGTACCGTATTTGCCGGCGTATAAGACGACTTTTTAGTACCTTAAAATCCTCCCCAAAGTCGGGGGTCGTCTTATACGCCGGGTACAGTTTACATGCCCTTACTTGCGGGGCTGGATGTACTCAGTCGCGCGGCTCTTCTTCTCCCTACCTTCTCTGCTTGCAGCACAGAGCCGAACGGAAGTCTTCCCGACGTCAGCGCTGACGTCGGAGGGGAGGGAGGGCTTAAACAAAGCTTAAACAAAGCCCTCCCTCCCTCCGACGTCAGCGCTGACGTCGGGAAGACTTCCGTTCGGCTCTGCTGCAGGCATGGCAGGTAAGGAGAGAGAGAGTACCAAGAGAGAGGGGCGGCCGCCCCGCCCCGGTTGCAGCACAGCCGGCCAGGTCCCCTTACTTTTGTGGCACTTCCCCGACCGACCGATAACAGCCCGGGTCCGACAATCCTCCCTGCCCTGTAGCCGCGAATCTAAATTACCTTCTTACAGCAGCTGTAAGAAGGTAATTTAGATTCGCGGTTAAGGGCAGGGAAGTTTGTCGGACCCGGGCTGTTGTCGGTCGGTCGGGGAAGTGCCACAAAAGTAAGGGGACCTGGCTGGCTGTGCTGCAACCGGGGTGGTAGAGAAGGGGGGGGGGGGAAGGACTCTGAAAGCACTTGAAGACAGAGGAGGGAGAAGAACGCTGAAAGCACATGGGGGAATACAAAGGGGTGGAGAAGGAAGAAGGGGTCGTCTTATACGGCGAGTATAACACAAAACTCTATTTTTTAACTAAAAGTTGGGGGGTCGTCTTATACGCCCAGTCGTCCTATACGCCGGCAAATACGGTAGTTAGTTTAAGTAGCGGCATTTGTTTTGGCAAAATATACTTACTTTCAAAGACATATGACACAGTTGTACCTGGCCTTAATTTTTTTTTTTTTTTTTGGCCCCTCAATTAGCTAACTGTTTGCATGAGTTTTCATGCTAGGGAGTTAACACCAGTATGAGACAGATATTAATGAGCATTCCATTTCATCTCATTTCTGTCCCCTTCCCCAAGTAAATGAAATACCTGTGCTGGCAGGGATTGCCAGCCCCACCAGCATGCATGGGGGCTTGCGGCTGGCAGCAGTGGCTTGGAGATAGTGCTGGTGGCCTCCCAAGAGGTAAGCCTGTTCATCAGGGATGAGGTTTTCAGCTAGTGGGGCTTGGGGATTCCTGCCAGCCACAGTAAGGGAAAATAAATTTTGGGTGGGTCTGAGCCCAAAGTGAGTGGGCTCTGGCCCACTCATGGTTATGCCATTGCTGTATAGCTCCTTTATATTTTACTGAATCTTTTGCATCCTGTGCTGCTGAAAGAGATCTTTGATCTAAAACTAATAGGGTATAACAGATTCCTTTTGCTAAAATACAGATTAAAAGAAACATGTATGTATTCGTTAACTTTTACTATTGGTGACTTTGAATGGAATCATTTAACGGCTGAGATCAGAATTGTGACAAATTATTGCAACTTTAGAATGCAGGTGAAGAAGCTGTTTTCTAAAGCATTTGGCAGAAGTCTGGTAATCTAATGTATCAGGGCTGGATTTGGTATTGTACTTGTATTTTAGTAAATATAAGATTATAGTATGGCTAGATTTGATACTTTAGGCCCGATATTCAGCTGGCGGGCCATGTCGAGGCACTGGCATTGAATATCCAGGCATTATCAGTAACACTATCGGGTTAAGTGCTGCTGACTATGCCTGGTTTAGCCAGAGCCAAGCAGTTTAAATGACCAGGAGCTGTTTCTGGTTTATAAAAAGCTTTGAGTATCTCCGTTCTTCGGGTATGCCCCATTTATCAGCAGCTGCATTTTCTAGTTTGATTAAGCCTCTTCAGGCCACAGAGTTACAGAAGGCTATAAATCTACCAAGCTTGGTAAAACTCCAGGTCCTGATGGGTTTTCGGGCGAGTTCTACTGGATGTTGGAGTTTCAGGTTTGTGGCCCCTTATTAGCTTATTTTAACAGGGCTATTTGAAAAGGCGCCTCAGGCTCCTCCCTTTGGAGGGGCCGGGGCACCTCAGCCAATCAGGGACTTCCTTAGGGAGGAGTCTAGAGAAGTCCTTGATTGGCCATTGTTTTGGCCAATCAGGGACTTCCCTAGACTCCTCCCTAAGGAAGTCCCAGATTGACTGAGGAGCCTGACGCGCCTCAACCAATCAGTGCCTTAGGCCTCTCACTGTGCATCAGATGATATGTTGGGGTGGGGCATAAAGCCGCTATTGGGGCGGCGGCTGGCCGGAGAACAGGAGGAGGAGGACTTTTCTCCTCCCAAAGATTTTCAGCAGCGTAGGAGGAGGTCTGAGCACCCCTCCTGCTCCCAAAGATGGGAGCCTGCTGGGAGCCTGCCTCGAAGGAGCAGGAGGGACCGGGCACCCCTCCCTCTCCCAACAATTGAAAAGGTACCGGGGTGGGTGAGCCGGGCCGGGGAGGTGGGAGGCCTAGGAGCAGGAGGGACTGGGCACCCCTCCTGCTCCCAACATTTTTAAAGGTATGGGGAGGGAAGGGGGTGGGTCTAGCTGGCCCGGCCAGACCATGGGTGGACTGGTTGGGTTTGGGGGCGAGCAGGCAGGAATTGGGTCGCTGTTGCTGTCCAATTTGCATGCGTTTCACCTCATTTGCATGCACAAATTCGAAGCAGATCGCAGGAGAGGTAAGTGAATCAGGCTGGATGGAAATTTGATAGTAAAGTGGTCGCAAACCGATCGGTTTACAATCAGTTTGCTTTGTGAATCTAGCCCATAGTTGCCTATGACATCCAGTTAAGTACAGAGTAGAGAGCTGCACGGGAACGGGGACGACGGGAATCTCGCAGGACCCGCGGGCATCCCGCGGGTTCCCCCTTCGGGTCACGGGGATCCCGTGGGGACGCCCCTAGGGTCGCGGGGATCCCGTGGGGACGCCCCCTAGGGTCGCGGGGATCCCGTGGGGACGCCTCCGAGGGTCGCGGGGTTCCTGCGGGGCTGGATGTACTCAGTCGCGCGGCTCTTCTTCTCCCTACCTTCTCTGCTTGCAGCACAGAGCCGAACGGAAGTCTTCCCGACGTCAGCACTGACGTTGGAGGGGAGGGAGGGCTTAAACAAAGCTTAAACAAAGCCCTCCCTCCCTCCGACGTCAGCGCTGACGTCGGGAAGACTTCCGTTTGGCTCTGTGCTGCAGGCAGTGCAGGTAAGGAGGAGAGTAGCCTCGCGGTTCGAGTGGCTACCAAGGGAGGGGGAGGTCCGCCCCGCCCCGCCACACCCCGCCCCGGTTGCAGCACAGCCGGCCAGGTCCCCTTACTTTTGTGGCACTTCCCCGACCGACCGACAACAGCCCCGGTCCGACAATCCTCCCTGCCCTGTAGCCGCGAATCTAAATTATCTTCTTACAGCAGCTGTAATAAGGTAATTTAGATTCGCGGTTAAGGGCAGGGAGGTTTGTCAGACCGGGGCTGTTGTTGGTCGGTCGGGGAAGTGCCACAAAAGTAAGGGGACATGGCCGGCTGTGCTGCACCCGGGGCGGTAGAGGAGGAGGGGGGGAGAAGGACGCTGAAAGGCCATGCGGAAGACGGGAGGGGGGGAAGGACTCTGAAAGCACTTGAAGACAGAGGAGGGAGAAGGACGCTGAAAGCACATGGGGAATACAAAGGGGTGGAGAAGGACGCTGAAAGGCCATGGGAAGGGCGGGGGGAAGGACTCTGAAAGCACTTGTGGAAGACAGAGGGGGGAGAAGGATGCTGAAAGCACATGGGGAAGACAAAGGGGTGGAGAAGGACGCTGAAAGGACATGGGGAAGACGGGGGGGGTGGAAAGGACGCTGAAAGGCCATGGGGAAGACAGAGAGGGAGAAGGACGCTGAAAGGACATGGGGAAGCAGAGGGGGGAGAAGGACACTGAAAGCACATGTGGAAGACAGAGGGGGGAGAAGGACGCTGACAGGACATGGGGAAGATGGGGGGAGAAGGACGCTGAAAGGAAATGGGGAAGAGAGAGTAGGGAGAAGACGCTGGCAGGGAAGAAGACAGATGCCAGACTATGGGGGGAGCGGAGAGAAGAAGATGGGTGTCAGACCAATTTGGAAGGGGGAAGAAAGGGAGAGGCACAGTAACAGAGCAAATGGAAGATGCAGAAGGAAGAGAGACAGTGGATGGAAGGAATTGAATGAAAACATGAGGAAAGCAGAAACCAGGCAACAAAGGTAGGAAAAGAATTATATTTCTTTTTTTTTATTTTGCTTCAGGATAAAGTAGTATATTAGTTGTGTTGATAAAAATTTATAAACATTAGAGGCTCTGGTAGAAACCCGTTTGCAAAGTATGTATTCTTCCCAATTAATATTTTCAAATTAATAAAGTCTTTTTGCTTATTTGTAAATGGGTTTCTACCAGAGCCTTTAATTCAGTAGCATAATTAAATGAAATAACTATTTCTGAAGTTTATAGGGACGGGCGGGGACGGAGGGGATTCCTCGCGGGGACGGGTGGGGATGGAGGGGATTCCTCGTGGGGACGGGTGGGGACGGAGGGATTCCTCACGGGGACGGGTGGGACTTTGGCGGGGACGGGTGGGGACGGGTGGGATTTCTGCCCCGCGCAACTCTCTAGTACAGAGGTGCTAATTGTCAATTATCAGGACTGATTAAATCTATTAAACAATTAAGTTAGGTGCACCAATGTAGGTACTTGTGTTCTTTGGAGAATAAGACGAACTCTAGATTAAACTATTTTACAGATGCAATCTGCTCAATCAACTTTAATATTACCCATATTGTATACCTATATTTGATTTCTTTTTCTCATTGTTTCTTGGCTTTGCTATTCAATTGAGTTTTACTTGAGTATTTCCTTTTTGAAAGTATCATAAATATTTTTTTTAATGAATGCTTTAATGTGCCTGCAAATGTGTTGGCCTCTTGAAGAGATTTACATAAAACAAAGGTAACTCATTTTCAGTGAAGTATGACTAGCCCTACAAATTTCTTAAACAGTGCCAGTGATTGTAGCAGAAGTTGAAGAAAAGTTCAATAAACTAGTACTCATCCAAAATTATAGATCTTCTACGGTGGGATAAGGAGTACATTCGTTACAAATGTCATGGGCATTGTCAGAACATTATTTCCCATGTTGCTCTATGTCAGTCTTTGCTTAACATTACTGAAAGAGAGCGCACATTGTTTGCAAAGAATAATCTTCCGAAAGGTGCACACTATTTTCCTATAGTGCAATTTTTCTGAAAGAATGTTCCCTACTAACAATATTGTTTCTGAAACGAAAAATTTTAAAAATCCTGAACAAAATGAAAATTCCCATAAATGAAAGGAAATGGAAATGAAAAATTTGGGCCGCACACTCCTATTGTGAGACAATAATGGTTAAGCCACCTTGCTGTTGGCAAGAGAAATTAACTTTTGGGAGATAATTCATCATTTTTCTTTTAAAAAGACCAGAAAGATAAAGTTTTAAATTGTATTAGTCTGTTTATAAAAATCTGGCACTCATCTCTGTCTGTTAGAGGCTAGTTAATGAGGTTTATTAACGCAATAACACATTACCTCTTAGTATGTTAAATGGCAGTAATGTATAAATGCTGTATTTCTGGTCACCACAGAAAACATAATAATGAGATGCATGTAAATACATGCAAAACACATCATTATTATGTACATTAAATAACCCAGCTTGTGGGAGGCATACTAACCCATGACCCTAAGTTCTCGGGAAGGATGTATTAAAGGGACCTGAGCAAGAAAAAAAAGCACTATGCCTCTCTCCTCCATCAAAGACCTTAGTGCTAATTTTGCAAGGTCTCTCCTTCACCAAAGATAGATTTCCTAGGGGCATGCCAAGCCCCCTTTCCCTTAGACTCATCTAAAAATGTAGTTGGTGGTCCAGGGGTACGAGGCAGAAATGATCACCCTGTTGGCACTGGATTCAAATGGTGCTGGCTAGCCCCCAGTAGAGAACAAGTCCTTCTACTAGTACTATTCATTTCTATATTGCTACTAGACTTATGCAGTGCTGTACACATTATATACAGGTACTTTCTTTGTCTCTACTAGGCTTGCAATCAAAGGGTTTTTTTTTTTTTGTATCTGGAACAATTGAGGGTTAAGTGACTTACCTAAGGTCACAAGGAACTACAGTGGGAATTGAACCCAGTTCCCCAGGACCAAAGGCCACTGCGCTAATCACTGGGCTGCTCCTCTACTCCTTTTGCATAAAGTTGTATCCACTCTAAGACAGGTGCAATCGCATGTTTTTATTCTACGAGGAGGCATGTGTATTTTATAAAATACACATGTATCTTGCAATTTTACAAAACTCCACTCCTGGAAATATCTCCATGCAGACTATGTAAATGGAAAGATCTCTTGTTTGCACATATGTGCAATTTTATAAAGCTTACATATGCGAAGATTTATATAAAATGACCCTATAAATGTTGGAATTCCTCTACTGTATTGATTTTAAAACAGGGTGAAGTGTTTCCTAATGGATGTAGGAGGAGGAAATGGGTTGATGAATTCTTGAACCCAATGGTCTTGCATAGATTGAATGCAATTTATTAATTTAAGAGCTTGATATATTTCAGTGTTTTGTTTGAACTCTTGGCTAAAGACAGAGCAGAGCTGTTGGTTATCTCACTACCGTCCCATTTGACCTTGATCGTTGGTACCCATTTACAGCAGTAAATCATTTATCACTCGGCTTTCTTACTGCAAGTTGATGGTAGAATAGTATTTTCTCATTACACTACTGTAAGTAATACTTGCCAGCCAGATTTCATTAACAGGCTACTGATTCCTTATTGTCCTCAATGATCTCTTCGCTCAGTCAGTCAAAATTTGCTTTCAATTCCCTCTCTAAAACATATCAATACAATGCGTACTGAAGGGAATAGACTTAGTAGATAAAGACAGACTGTTTACACTCTCCAAGGTAGGGAGAACGAGAGGGCACTCTCTAAAGTTGAAAGGGAATAGATTCCGCACAAACATAAGGAAGTTCTTCTTCACCCTCTTCCAGAGTCTGTTTTAGGGGAAAACACCCTCCAGGGTTTCAAGACTAAGCTGGGCAAGTTCCTGCTAAACTGGGACGTACGCAGGTGAGGCTGGACTCATTTAGAGCACTAGTCTTTGACCTGGGGGCCGCAGTGTGAGTGGACTGCCTGGCAGGATGGACCACTGGTCTGACCCAGCAGCGGCAATTCTTATGTTCTAATATTTTTTCTGTAGCAGCCCCAATGCTTTGGAATTCAGCTCCTATCCACCTAAGAGAAGAGACATCTCTAAATACCTTTAAGATCAGCCTAAAAACCTTCTTGTGCAAAGATGCCTTTGGTTTATAATCGTCCTTTTAAGGACATCTTAGATGTATCCTGATGCATTTTAATTCCTGTACATCTGCTTAACCCTCTGTCTTCCCTGCCTTATATTCCTTCTTCTACCTTCTTTTCTATATAAATTGTAGTTCTTCCCCTTAGCCTACTGTTTCTGTTGCCTCATTGTATTTATGTATCTTGTATTTTGTATAATTTGTTGTCTTTTTTATTATTACATTGTCCATGTTTATTTTACTATGTTTTAATGTATGGATTTACCTTTGTAAACCACCTAGAAGTCTGATTAGGCGGTATAACAAATTTTAATAAAACTTAAAACTAGTTTACCTACAATTATAATTTTGAAATAGAGACCAGGATGACAGAAAAATACTGAGAGGCCCATCCAGTCTGCCCATTTCCCCAGATTTGCAATGCTGTAGAGCAGTGTTTCTCAACTCAGTCCTGGAATACCCTCCTTGCCAGTCAGATTTTCAGGATATCCACAATGAATATGCATGAAAGAAATTTGCATATAATGGAAGCAGTGTATGCATATTCATTGTGGATATCCTGAAAACCTGACTGGCAAGGGGGGGGTACTCCAGGACCGAGTTGAGAAACACTGCTGTAGAGTAGACCTACTTGATCTCCAGCATCACCCTCACTTTTCTGCTTACTGTTCATCTACTACCCACATTTCAGTTTGCTGTTGTGCAAGGCCAAATAGGTGGCTGTTTATAACTTGATTTAATGAAATATTTTGAGGGAGGCTTTTTATAATCGCTACAAGGAATATAGAATACTGGTTCCATCATACCCCATTTCTTTCAAAATTTTCAAACATGCCACTTTGCTTTGGCACTTAGGGGATAATTTTATAAGGAAGTTGAGCATATTCAATAGCCTCTTATAGAATTGCTGAACATATCTCGCATAAAAAGTAGATGCAGAGAGGTCAGAATACCCACTTGTATGTGGTATGCGCACAGGTGCTTCCTAGATTGGAGAAGTAGAACAAGGGTGGGGTTGGCACTGATGTGTGCATATGTACCTATTGCTGGCACAATGCCTGTACATGCACAAAATTTCACCTGCCTCTAATCAGGTATAAATGTGTGTGTCTGCTTTCTGTGGGGGTAATTTTATGAAGGCATTTATCCCAGGACAAGCAGGCAGCATATTCTCTACATGTGGGTGATGTCACCGATGGAGCCCCCTAGTGGACATTTTCGCAAGTAAACTTGCTTGAAGATCTTCAAGCTTGTGATTGGCCCACGCATGCCCCTCCCGCCCGATCTAGGGCGTGCGTCTCCTCAGTGTGGCCTCAGTTCAATGTTTTCCGCGGATCCAGAAGCACTGCTCCCTTGCTGCGCATGATCTCGTTGTTCCTCTTGCATCGCGGTTTTCTTTCTTATTTTCGTTTGAGTCGCTGTGCTCGTGTCTTTCTTTTTTCTTTCGTGTATTTTTTGACCGGGCCTCCGGTCTTACCCTGGCCGCTTGGCTTCACGGGGCCGCGGCCGTGTTTTTTGCTTATGTCCCTGGGTTATCTCCATCACCGATCCCCATCGTTGGTGTGTAGAGCGCTTGGGTGCGGAGCACTGCGCTGAGTCGTGTCCGCGTTGTGCGATTTTGCAACCGTGGGCTCTTCGTCAGAGGGTGGCCAAGATTCTTCAACTGTTTGGCCCTATGGATCCGGCAGGACAGGCCTTGAGCTCGGCCTCAGCGTCGGGGTCCTCGGTCTCGAAGTCCCCCTTGACATTGAAGACCCCGGCGTCGGCTCCTCCTGCTACCCTGGCCTCGGGTAAGTCTCCTCTTGCCTCCTCAGGTGTGCCGGCAAAGAAGCCTACCTCGGAGTCTCATGCGTGTGCCGCTTCGTCGGCCTCTTCGAGACATCATTCAAAGCGTGCCTCCTCACATAGGGAATACTCTTACTCGAGGTCGCCCCCGAAGGAGCGCACTGCTGCACCCCAGACCCAATCTCCCTTGGTCTCGGTGCCAATGTTCGAGGACATGCTTAAGGCAATCCTTACCTCACAGCTTTCCTCTGTAGTGAGCCAACTGGTCCCGGCCTTGGCGCCTGGGACCTCGATCTCGACCCAGCCTTCTTCTGACCAGCTTGAGCGTACTTCGCTTGTGCCTCGGGGTCGCACACATAAGACTCGCAGGATTCCCTCGAACAATTCTTCGTCCCCGGATTTGGAACCTGTGACTTTTCGGGGCCCCGTGACGGGGTTCCGTTTTTTACCGGCTACTTTGTCGAGGTTCGCTCCTCCTAAAAGGTTGCGGTCTTCCCCACCTCTTCGAGGCAGGTCTCCGACCGCGAAATCCTCCAAGCACACCCTTGTCCTCGAACTGGACTCTACCGTGCATTCCCCCTCGGGGCATGGGTCTGCCTCCCGGGGTTCTTCTTCGAAGCTAGCGGAAGAACTTTCCTTTGCCCCGTCTTCTCTGGGGCTCTGTATGCGGGTCCCTCGGACTCCAGGGTCCTCTCCGACCCATCTTGTCGGGGGTCGTTCCTCGACGCTTCCAAGGCACTTTAGCCTCCTCGATTTCCCATTCTCGGGACTCTGAGGCTCCGGTGTGCTACTCAAGGGAAATTTCTCCCTCTTTCTCTGCTGCCCCGAGATCTTGTTCGGGATCCCCTCCGGAAGATGAGTCTTCTTCTCGAATCTCTTCCTTCACTTGTTTCATTGCTGACATGGGCAAGGCTTTGAACCTGGACCTCCAGTCAGAGTCCCGTTATACCCAGGAATTCCTGGCGGAGATGGGGGTTTCTCATCCCCCCGTGAAGCACTCCGCTTGCCTTTGCACCAGGTTCTCCGGCAAACTTTCCTAAGGAACCTAGAGACCCCTTTTGCGGTCCCGGCTATTCCCTCCAAGTTGGAGTCCCGCTACCAGACGATCCCACTTGATTCGAAAATTCTCAGCTTCCAGGGCCAGCGTGATAAGCTCGTTAATGGTGCTGGTGGCCCGAAGCAGTGAGAGAGAGGTATGAGAAATGCCACACCCAGTTGGAGGGAGGGGAGGGAGGGATACAGGAGAAAACTGCCAAATTGGAAAGAAGACAGAAGGACCACCGGGGAAGGGAGAGGAGAGAGTGATGCCAGACCATGAGGAAGGGAGGGAATGGAAGCAGAGAAGAGGAGAGAGATGAAAGGGAAAGAGGCAGAGATATGCCAGACTGTGTGGTGTGGGGGCTGGGACAGGAAAGAAAAAGGAAAATGAGGAGAAACAGATGCCAGTCAAAGGAGGGGGGGGGGAGGCAGGGATGCAGAGGAGAGAGATGCCAGAGCAAGGAGAGGGGAGGAAGAAGTGAGGGAGAGATGGAAGGAGACAGTGATGCCAGACCATGGGACAGGGAAGAAAAGAGAAGGGTGAGGAGAGAGATGTCAAACCACGGGGAGAGGGGAGGGATGCAAGTGCATGGGGGATGGGGGAGATATGGAAGGGAAGGAGTCGGAGATGCAATCATGGGGGGGAGGGGAAGGAAAGAGACAGATGTCAAACCATAGAGTGAGGTGGGAGAGAATGAGAGATGGAACAGAAGATTGAGATACCAGACCTGGGGGAGGAAATGAGAGGAGAGCAATGCCAAACCATTAGGGTGGGGAGAGGAAGAAGGGAGGGAGAGATGGAAGGGAAGAAGATAGAGATACCAGACCAAGGGGTAGGGTGTGGTGGGGTGAGGACAGTGGTGTAGTGAGGGTGAGAGGCACCTGAGGCGGTGACCCCCCCCTCGTCTCCATCCCCTGCTGCATGCGTTCCCCCCTTCTCTTCCTTCATACCTCTAGTTGTTTACCACACGTGCAACAACTTCAACATGCTCCTCGTGACCGTGTTGGCTCCCCCTTTGATGTCACTTCCTATGTGCAGCACCTGGAAGTGATATCAGCAGGAGCCACCTCTGTCTTCTCTTTGGAGCCTTTGGCTATAAAAATCCAGACTGATCCTTCAGGGGCTTATGATAGGGGATAAGAAGTATCGTATTACTACATTCATAGATGATAATGTTATTATATGTAGCACAAGCAGATTGCAATTTGAAATCTGCTATGCCTATTATAGATCAATTTGGCTCCTTTTCAGGACTAAAAATTATAATAAGACTAAGGCTTTGTTGCTGGGTTCCTCTACATCAGAAGCTTTGTGTAATAATTTGGGAATAGGCATAGCAAAAGGCCACCTCAAATATCTAGGGGTTATTCATAGCAAAAATCCTAGAGAACTTTATGAACAAAATATTATTTCCAGTTTCGCAAAAAAACAAAACAAACGACTGGGCTTGCTTGTACCATCAAAAATTTATTATAGTTATGAACTTTCAAATGTGTTGAATGACCTTTCTATGTTAATTGGCCTTGAAGTGTTTTTGTCAACATTTTCTTTAAGTGGTTGAGTCATGTAAGATTACTATGAATTTCAAATTTCACTTCTACAAGTGTACTTATGAGAATGTTCTTATAAGTAGAATGCTTAGTGCATGCATCTTCTTTTAAAAGATATTAACGGGAGTGCTTACAGTAATTCAAACTTAACCATGTACAGCATTGGTTCTTAAATCTGTCCTGGAGGACCCCCAGCCAGTTGGGTTTTCAAGATATTCCTAATGATTATGCATGAGGCACATTTGCATGCTTGAACCTCTATTATATCCAAATATGCCTATTCGGTGGAGTTAAATTTAAAATTTTATCCTTGATTCATGATGATGCCCCTCTACCTATTGCTAATTCATTAAGGATTTATCGCCTCACCTTTCGTTCTGCAGACAAATTTATTACTGGGTGTGCCCTCCTTCCACCACATTATCCTCAGTGAATATTGCTCCTCCATATTCTGTGTTGAAGGAATGCCCTACTGTCTGAATTATGTAAAATTGTCTTGGTGTTACAATTTACAAAGCAGTTGAAGGCAAACTTATAAACTTATTTATGCAAGCTTTGAATTCCTACTGAGCGATTTATTGAAGCTTTCTTCACTGCTGTACAAATTGAAGTGCTGATTTACTGTTGATTTGTATTATTTCATTGTGGATTTTATTATGGATTTAATTATTAGTTTTTATTGCATTTTACATTTTTATTCTGCTTGGTTTTATTCTAAACTGCCTAGTATGAGTTGAATTAAAAATAAATGTGATAGTGTGTAGTTTGGGCATACACATGGGTAGAGTCTGGATGGAGCATGGGTGGAAGGGACACAATTCTACATGTAAACTATAAAATGTTATAGTTAATGTATGTTTTTCAGAAATCTAGACATGAGCATATACATCAATCCTATGGCAGCTGTAAGTGCTTGTGCCTAGCAGTGGTTCTTAAACTTGTCCTGGGAGCTAGTTAGGCTTTCAAGATATCTCTAATGAATATGCATGTATATAATAGAGGTGACAAACGTGCAAATCTGCCTCATGCATATTCATTAGGGATATCTTGAAAACCCGACTGGCTGGGGGTCCCCCAGGAAAGGTTTAAGAACCACCGGCTAGACCAGAGTATAGGCATAGATTTGACCTGTGAAGCGAGTATTCTGTAAAGGTGGAGGAGTGACCTAGTGGTTAGAGCAGCTGCCTCAGCACCCTGATGTGAGTTCAGTTCCCACCGCAGCTCCTCGTGACATTGGGCAAGTCACTTAACACTTTTTTGCCCCAGGTACAAAATAAGTACCTATCTAAAATATGTAAACCACTTTGATTGTGTAAGCCACACAGAAAAAGTGGTATGCCATTGCCTATCCTCTTTATAGAATAAGCTCCCACTAAGCACCTTCTATATACCTAAAAATAGGCCCTCCATTATAGAACTGCCATCTAGATGCTTGTTCCCAAACCTGCATGTCCTGCACAGCTTTCCGTAGCATAGTCTCCGGTTTTGGGGTTGCCTGCTGTTCTTTGAACTCATTATTAACGCGCTGACACACCATGGGCATAGAATATTTTCAGATTTCACAGGTTTGGTTTCCAGCTGGATGTAAAAATGCTAGTTTAGGCCATGTAGCTCATGAAACTTCTGTTATGACTAGCGCAGCGATCAGAAGGAACTCTGCTCTGCTTGTTGTAGTGTGGTGATGGGAAGAATGCTGGTGACATAAAAAAAAACATGTGACACATTAACAAAACATTCCTCAAATAGTATTCAATTGTGAGAGGGGATTATGGGTACCAGCAGAGCAGTGAAGCATTTAGTTCTTGAGGCAGTAGTCATTCCTTGTGGTTTGCTATTGATTCAACTGAGAAGTAATGTGCAATAATAGCTCAGACAGTCAACATGATACGTAAGTACAAGTTAAGAGAGAGCAAGGCAGTGCCAGTATAGGTCAAAAATATAGTATAATGTTCAGCTGGAGGCATTCCTTCCATTTCTAATGAACAAAAATAGTCATGTACTGTAGCCCCTCTATTGTGTTACTCATTTAATCACATATTTACTAATATTTTATTTGAATTGTTAACACACTTCTCAACAGAAGTTGCTCAGTATGAATAAAGTTGACTATTGCATCTTTCATGGGTTCCCGTAGCGCTTGTCATCTGATCTTTCACATTTCAAAAGGCCTCATTAGCTCTCTTGGGATATTGTGTCTGGTCTGGTGAATGGTTTCACTGTGGTGGCAAAATTAGTTCTTGACAAGACGGCGTTAACATTCTTTCGTATTAAAATAGTAACTTCCAGTTTTAAATATCGTAGACATAAGGCCAAGTGTGCATTAATAGAAATAAGCAGCCACTGATGTGTGAGACAGAGGGCTTTATTTAGTGAAGGAGCTGTCTGATTTATATGTGTATGGGAAAGAAAAAAAAGCTTTTCTAAATCAGGCCTACAGACATGGTACTGAAATTCCAGTGCCTTATCATTGTAAGGCCTGGGAGCAGATGGCAGCTCCCATTGACCCAAAGTGTGGCTCCCTGAATCTCTTGCCCTGCCTCAATCTCTCCCCTTGGTTTTTGTAGAGATTTATTACTAGTGCAGCCTCCAGTACAGCAGTCTTTTTCAGGCACTGTGTGGCTCCTATTGTTTGCCCAAATTATTGTGCTGTTCTCATGAGATTGTGAGAATAGAGCAGGAGATTGGGCTTGAGTAGTAAGCCTCCATTATTTAAAAAAAAAAAAAAAAAAAAAAGGGAATTGACGAACTTGGAGGAAATAAAGAGGGGTGGTTGAGGATAACTGGTAGGAGAGGTGATGGTTCAGTGCCTAGGATGGGGAGAGGGTCTGGAGATATTGGGCTGAAGGGGAGTGAGAGAGTGTGCATGATAAAAGATGGGTTGAGAGAGAAAAAATTTTTGGGGGAGTGAGCAGATTTTGTTTTAGTTATATAAGTTGCTCTTAGTGCACTTGAACTGCTTTAGTGGCTACAATTATCAAAGGGTAATATGATAATATAGTAACATAGTAAATGATGGCAGATGCCATGTTTTCGTCCATCCCCCTTGTTGTTAAGATATCTCCTGCCAGTCTGTGCTGATTATCCCCTGTATGCTATCCACCATGCAGATATTAGGGTTGTCCATTTTGCCTAGGGAGCTGGCCCCATGTCTGATGACAGGCCTGGTGTTTCCACTGAAATATATTTTGCTAGAGATTACTTTATGTTTAGGAAGATTGAAAGAACCAGGCAAAGAGGGTGATCTGCAATCAGATGGCTGAACATGTTGAAAACAACTATGGGGATGACACTGGAGGACCTTACCAGACCAGCATAAAACCAATTTCTTTTTAGATCTGTAATTCATCAAGTCGCTAGAACTCAAACACGAGTCGATGGCACCTAACACAGAGATCACTATTGGACCTTGTCAAAGGAGAACGGGCTTCTAGTAAACAGTTCCGAAAAGGTAGGAGAGGTAAAAGACATAGGGGAAGATTAAAGGATTTGGGAGATAGGGAGACGATGGAAATGGAGAAGGGATTACAGCAGAAAGATTATTAATTAAAGGGGGATGGAGGTGCATAGGGAAGTCAAGGAAATTAGGTGGCAGAGGAGAGGAGAATTAGGAAAAGGAATTGAGGGGCGGGGAAGAGTTAAGAGGTGATTCTCTGGGTCAGGGAAGTGATACTTGGATTGGGAGAGGGGGAAGAGATGATCCACTCAGGCACAATCCACAGTACCCTTCAGTCACTACTTAGTTGCAGCCATTCTGACTCTCTCACTCTCTCATAACATCCCCCCCAATTCCATCATTCTTACTGTGCAATATTTAGAATCCCTTCGTTCCCTTGTCCTCCCACCACATTGCTTAATTTATTCTCTTAGAACCCTACCACACCCCTTAACTTCTCTCTCCCTTCCTCCCTCAGTCTTGCTAATGTCTAACAGTCTCTTGTTCCTCAACATTTTATTTCATTCACTCTCTTGTCCCTTCCCTAGCCCTCCTCAATTAGTGTCTGTCTGTCGTAGCAACATTCCATGCTACCTCTCCAGGGCAAGCAGTGGCTTCCCCCATGTCTTTCCAATTACAGACATTTCCTCCAGGTAATTGTCCAAACTTTCTTAAAACCAGCTACGTTATCTGCTGTTACCACAATCTCTGGGAATACGTTCCAGAGCTTAACTATTCTCTGAGTGAAACAATATTTCCTCCTATTGCTTTTAAAAGTATTTCCCTGTAACTTCATCGAGTGTCCCCTAGTCTTTGTAATTTTTGATGGCGTGAAAAATCGATCCACTTGTACCCATTCTTCTCCACTCAACATTTTGTAGTACACTCCTATCATTATCCTTTTTCCCCGTTATACATTAAATTTCTACCCTTAGGGATTCCAAGGTGTGTTTCTGCTCCATTCAGTCCATTCGATTCAAGGCCCTCCTTAACATATAACGCACCTCCACCAATTCGATCCACTCTATCACTGCGATATAGTTTGTTCCCTGGTATGACAGTGTCCCATTGGTTATCTTTCTTCTATCAGGTCTCGGAGATGCTTATTATAGCTATCTTTTCATTTAGTGCAATATATTCTTACTCTCCAATCTTGTTTCTTAGGCTTCTGGCATTTGCATACAGACATTTCAAACAACGTTTGACATATCTATTTACAATTTGCTTAGTAGTTGGCATGGATAATTTGCAATCTTTAAAATCAGCCTGCTCTGTATTTAAGGAAGAGCAAACACAACAAAGGTGACCAATTGGTTCTCAGTCTCTTTAATTGTAATTGACTCAACACGATCGTATTTTGGCCCACAAGGGCCTGCTTCAGGTGTCTTGTTGTGAAATCATGACAGTTAAGACGTGCAAATTCACAAAATCTTTCCAATCATCTTATGAAACACCGCTCTTTTGTAAACTGGAATGTGCTTTTCAAGCAAAAGTTTCAGTTTTATTTCTACAGCCAGTAGCACAAGATGATTGGAAAGGTTTTGTGAATTTGCACATCTTAACTGTCATGATTTCACAACAAGACTCCCTTGTGGGCCGAAACACCATCATATCGAGTCAATTACAATTAAAGAGACTGAGCACCAATTGGTCACCTTTGTTCTGTTTGCTGTTCACTGGTGTGAAAGCAGTTTCTCCTGTTTGCTCTCAAGCAATGCTGTATTTAAGGAAACCTGGTCTACTGTGGCCTGTATTGTAATCTCGCTATCGGGATGCTTTACTGTGGCCTGTACTGTAATCTCGCTATCGGGATGCTCTGTCTTCTCTTTTCGGATTATATTTTTTAAAGATACTGTGTTCTGAACCATGCTTTTTTGAGCAACTGTCGGCCTTTCCCAGTTTGTAGTTCAAAAGCTTCTCTATTTCCATTTTAAATGTTGACGCCAGCAGCCTGATTTCATCCTGGTTAAGGCGGAGCCCAACATTGTGGAATAGGCTCCCCCTTCCCCAGAATGTTGCCCAGTTCCTACCAAATCTAAAACCATCCTCGCTGCACCATCACCTCATCCACACATTGAGACTCTGGAGCGTTGCCTGTCTCTTGGGTCCTTCGTGTGGAACATAGAGCACTTCTGAAAATGCTACCCTGGAGGTTCTGGATTTTAACTTCCTACCTAAGATCCTAAATCTGGCTTCCAGAATCTCCCTACCATATTTTCCTATGTTACTGGTACCCAAATATATTAAGACAGTGTAGTCTGCTCCCCAGCACTGTCTAAAATCTTATCTAGGTAACACGTGAGGTCCTCCACCTTTACACCAGGCAGGCAAGTGACCAAGCGATCCTAATGACCACCAGGAACCCAGCTATCTACATGTCTAATAATCGAATCTCCCACTATAATGGCTGTCCTAACCCTTCTCTCCAGGGCAGAAGCCCCTGGATCCTCAGTGTGAGAGGACATTATATCTCCTGGTGGGCAGGTTTTGGCTACAGGATTGCTTCCTACTTCAGCAGGGTGATGCTCTCCTTTAAGAAGACCTCCCTCCTCCAAGGCAGCATAGAGGTTGCCACACTAGAGGTGAGACTTCTTTACAATGTCTCTGTAGGTCCTTTCTATATACATATCTGTCTCCCTCAGCTCCTTCAAGTCTGCTACTCTAGTCTCACTTAAAAAACTCTTTTACTAGTATTTAAGGTACTACAGACAAATGATCTGCCTTATCTTTCACAAATACCTTACACCCCTCTAAGAACATCTGCCAAACATAACATTATCCCAGGACAAGCAGGCATGATATTCTCACATGTGGGTGACGTCATCTACGGAGCCCCGATGCGGACAGCATTTCAAGCAAACTTGATTGAAGATTCAAGCTTGCTGGCTGCACCACGCATGTGTGCCTCCTGCTCCACTAGAGGGCGCATCCCCTCCTCGTGGTCTCCAGTTCGATTTTTTCCGCTGTGCTAAGAAGACACGTTTTTCTTAGCGCTGCCCTAGTGCCTTCTTTGCACCGCGATTTGTTACTTTTCTTTTCTACCGCTAAAATTCGCTGTGCATAACAAAATTTTTCTTTGTTCCTGCTCATCGCGCTTTTCGCGCCTTTTTCTCGCGATCCAGGGGCTCCCGGATCGCCGCGACCGCGAGGCCTGATTGGCCGCGGCCGCCTGGATGTCCCGGCCCATTACGGGCTTTAAAAAGTGCACCGGGTGCGAGCGTCTTCTATCTCTCACAGACCCGCATCGCTGGTGCATCCTTTGCCTGGGGGCCGACCATCCAACGGAAACTTGCCCCCGGTGTGCAACTTTTCAACAGCGGGCGCTCCGCCGCCGCCGGGCCTGCATGGCAGAGCTATTTGCTACCGATCAACCCTCGGCCTCGAGATCGGCCCCGGCCTCGATCTCGGCCTCGACTACATCGGCCCCGCCTCGGGACTCGACTTCGAAGACCTCGAGCTCTCATAAGTCCTCGGCCCCGGGTAAGTCCCCTCTTCCTTCCTCAGGTTTCACATCGTCAAAGAAGCCAACCTCGGGGACAATGGCCGGACAGAGTGGAAACTCCTTACCCACGGCCCCGGCGAAAACCCCGAAGACCTCGGGACGTGTCTCCACCCCACGGGAATGCTCCGAAGCGAGATCGCCCCCGGTGGAGAGCACAGCGGCCTTGGACATGTCCGTGCCAGTATTCCAGGAACTGCTCCGAGCAATGATCACAACGGAGCTATCTGCTGCCATGGCTCACCTGCAACCGGCCTCGGCCTCGACCTCGCACGCGCCGGACCAGCCTGAGCAACGCGCCAAGACCCCCTCGAGGAAAACCGCGCCATTCTCGTCGCCTCTCCGAGGCATCCGAGGCATTCGAAACGAAAATCGAGACCCCTCTCTAAGAAGGCCCGGAGTTCCCCTCCGGCTCGAGGGCGCACCCCCTCGACTCGATCGGGGGAGCCGCTAAAGGTCACCGAGCTGTCTCTCACCAACCCACAGCTCCTATTGACTCCCCCTCGGTCCGGGGCTCCGGTCCGAGGCCCTAGGCTTTCGCCGAGGGAGTCTGGGGAGGGATCCCCGACCAGGCACCGGTCGGTACCCAGAACCCCGGCGTCGTCCCCGAGGGGCTCCTCGAGGCGACGCAAGTCCTCGACCCCGGAGCGCTTCCACAGCGCGTCTCCGGTATCGGACCGAGGGTCTGAGCGAGAACCCCGCTATTCGAGGGAGGCTTCTCCTTCCTTCTCAGCCAAACGGAGGTCTCGGTCACCGTCCCCGCAAGGGGCTACGGGACACCATCGACCATCCTTCACGAGGTTCGTCCAGGACATGGGACGTGCCCTTGACTTGGACTTACAATCTGACTCAAGGTACTCCAAGGAATACCTGGCGGAGCTGGATATGCTTTCCCCGCCCCGAGAGTCCCTCCGGCTACCACTGAACCCGGTACTCGGGCAGACCCTTATCAGGAACCTCGAAACTCCTTACATGGTGACGGCGGTCCCATCTAAAATGGAGTCTAAGTACCGGACGGTACCTCACCCGGGGTTTGAGCAACCACAGCTGTCCCACCAATCCCTGCTGGTGGAGTCATCTCTGAAAAAAGCTCACCCCTCGAGGGTGTCCGCGGCGGTCCCTCCTGGACGCGAAGGCCGGACACTGGACAAATTTGGACGCCGGTTTTATCAGAACTCTATGATGACCGCCAGAGTCCTGAACTACATCTTCACTTTTTCTTCCTACCTGAAGCACCTCATTGGGCGGCTTGCCTCCTTCTCGGAGAGCTTACCCTCCCCTCGCCAGACAGAGTTCAGCCTCCTCCTCGAGGATTTTTCCAACCTCAGGCTACACCTGTTCCACGCCGCTTATGACGGCTTCGAGCTATCTTCGAGAGTCGCAGCCTTCGCGGTGGCCATGCGCCGACTGGCATGACTACGACTCGTCGATATGGACCCCAACCTGCAAGATCGACTAGCCAACCTCCCTTGCGTTGGGAAGGAACTTTTCGACGACACCATCGAGGCTGCTACGAAATGGTTGTCTGAACACGAACGTTCCTTCGCGTCTCTTGTCCGACAGAAGCTTAAACCACAGGCATCTCGCTCTTTCCGGGGATTACCTCGACGCTACCCCCAGAAGTCCACACCGGCCTTCTCCAGACCACCGCCGCGACGCCCCCAGGCTCACGCTAGGGCTCCACCAAAGTCACAGCCCACGGCGTCGGCGAAGCCATCTCCGTCCTTTTGACGTAATGAGCGGATGGGGGCGGGCCTCCTCCGCACCTCTACCGGCCCCCCTCCCCATCGGGGGCCGCCTTCAAGCCTCGCTGGAAAGCCATCACGTCGGACTCATGGGTCCTTGGCGTGATCTCATCAGGGTACTCGCTCAACTTTCAAGAGGTACCCCCCGACAGCCCACCGAGCGCATGCCCTCCCAATCGAGCGCAGTTGGCCCTCCTCCTCTCCGAGGCACAGGACCTCCTCCGCCTGCGGGCGGTGGAACCGGTCCCCCAAAATCAAAGGGGCCAAGGGTTTTACTCCCGTTACTTCCTGGTACCGAAGAAGACGGGAGACCTGCGCCCGATCCTAGACTTAAGGTGCCTGAACAAGTTTCTGGTACGGGAAAAGTTCCGGATGCTTTCATTTCCGATTCTTTACCCCTTGATCGGCGAAGCCGATTGGCTCTGCTCCCTCGACCTGAAGGAGGCCTACACCCATGTTCCGGTGTACCCAGCTTGCCGCAAGTTCCTGCGTTTTCAGGTGGGAGACCTTCACCTGCAATATCTGGTCCTCCCCTTCGGCCTGTCCTCGTCCCCCCGAGTCTTCACGAAGTGCCTCGTAGTGGTTGCGGCTGCATTGCGCTCCCGAGGTCTGCAGGTATTCCCCTACCTGGACGATTGGTTGATCAAAGACTCGACCAGGGAGGGGGCTATCTCAGCGACCCAACAGACTATTACTTCTCTTCAGTGTCTGGGGTTCGAGATAAACTTCCCAAAATCCCAACTATGCCCCTCTCAATCCTTACAATTCATCGGGGCCGTGCTGGACATGGTCCGCCTTCGCTCCTTCCTCCCTCCCTCCTCAGCGTCGGGAGGCATTGGTAAACCTGAGCCGACAAGTCTCGAGATCGAACTCGGCCTCGGCATGACAAATGATGACGCTCCTCGGCCACATGGCCTCCACAGTCCACGTTACCCCACTTGCTCGCCTTCATCTGCGGTTACCACAGTGGACTTTGGCATCACAATGGCGACAGGATCGGGACCCGATCAACCGCCACGTGACAGTGACTCCTTCCTTGCAAAGATCGCTCCGTTGGTGGGCCGACTCTTTGAATCTTTCCAAGGGTTTGCTCTTTCTCGCCCTTCCACACCACAAGGTCCTAACCACGGACTCGTTGGAGTACGCTTGGGGGGCTCATGTGGACGGTCTCCGCACTCAAGGTCTGTGGTCTGCAGAGGACCGTCGCTGCCACATCAACGTGTTGGAACTCCGGGCCATCTACCTCGCTGCAGTGGCCTTCCAACACCTGCTTCGCGACCGGGTGGTTCTCATCCGTACAGACAACCAGGTGGCGATGTACTACGTAAACAAGCAAGGAGGGACGGGGTCTTGGTCCCTCTGCCAAGAAGCTCTACGACTCTGGGAGTGGGCGATCTCCCAAAACATCTCCCTTCGAGCGATTTACATCCAAGGAGAACAAAACTGCCTGGCGGACAGGCTCAGCCGCCTCCTCCAGCCACACGAATGGTCCCTGCATGCCCAGGTACTGCGACAGGTGTTCGACACGTGGGGGACCCCACAGATAGATCTGTTCGCCTCCCCCGACAATCAAAAACTGCCTCTCTTCTGCTTGAGGATATACTCCCCGGAACGCCTCGAGGCAGATGCTTTCCTCCTAGACTGGGAGGGGAAGTTTCTTTATGCGTTCCCGCCATTTCCTCTGATTCTGAGAACGCTGGTCCATCTGAAGTCGGTAAGGGCCACTCTGATCCTCATCGCCCCTCGATGGCCTCGCCAGTCCTGGTTTTCCCTACTACTTCAACTCAGTGCCAGGGAACCTCTACTTCTGCCTGTCTTTCCCTCTCTGCTATCACAGAGTCGGGGCTCACTGTTACATCCCAATCTTCAGTCTCTTCATCTGACTGCTTGGTTTCTTTCCCCCTGAATCCCTTCCCTGTATCTCAGTCGGTCAGGGAAGTGTTGGAGGCCTCTCGGAAAGTCTCGACTAGACTCTGCTATTCTCAGAAGTGGACTAGATTCTCGTCCTGGTGTTCATCTCACCGCCTTCACCAGCCCCTGGAAGGAAAGGCTCTCTCACTCCATCCCTTGGTCTCTCGTTTCATGAAAGGTCTTTTGAATGTTCATCCGCCACTCAAACCACCTCTGGTGGTTTGGGATCTCAATGTAGTTCTGGCTCAACTGATGAAACCCCCCTTTGAGCCCATGGATAAATGTCACCTTAAATTTCTCACTTGGAAAGTGATCTTCCTACTTGCACTCACGTCTGCCCGAAGAGTTAGCTGCAGGCTTTGGTAGCGGACCCACCTTTCACTGTATTCCATCACGACAAGGTGGTTCTCCGCACCCACCCTAAGTTCTTACCTAAGGTGGTGTCTGATTTCCATCTCAACCAGTCCATTGTTCTACCAGTGTTCTTCCCCAAGCCCCACTCTCATCCCGGAGAAGTGGCGCTTCACACTCTCGACTGCAAGCAGGCGTTGGCCTTCTACCTCCAATGCACCCAATCTCATCGGACGGCCCCCCAATTGTTTGTCCTTCGACCCTAACAGGTTGGGGCGCCCAGTTTCCAAGCGCACCCTGTCTAACTGGTTGGCTGCTTGTATTTCTTTCTGCTACGCTCAGGCTTGTCTCGTGCTGCACGGTCGAGTGACGGGACATAAGGTCCGAGCGATGGCAGCTTCGATAGCTTTCCTCAGGTCCACGCCCATCGAGGATATCTGCAAGGCTGCCACGTGGTCTTCGGTTCATACTTTCACCTCACACTACTGCCTGGATACACTATCCAGAAGCGATGGCCGGTTTGGCCAATCGGTCTTACGTAACCTATTTACTTGAATAGCCAACCTTCCCTCCATCCCGTGTCAGTTAGCTTGGAGGTCACCCACATGTGAGAATATCATGCCTGCTTGTCCTGGGATAAAGCACAGTTACTTACCGTAACAGGTGTTATCCAGGGACAGCAGGCATATATTCTCACAACCCGCCCACCTCCCCGGGGTTGGCTTCTTTGCTGGATATGTGAACTGGAGACCACGAGGAGGGGATGCGCCCTCTAGTGGAGCAGGAGGCACACATGCGTGGTGCAGCCAGCAAGCTTGAATCTTCAATCAAGTTTGCTTGAAATGCTGTCCACATCGGGGCTCCGTAGATGACGTCACCCACATGTGAGAATATATGCCTGCTGTCCCTGGATAACACCTGTTACGGTAAGTAACTGTGCTGTCTTGTCACCGCAACATATTGTGAAATAATACATGAGCACATTCACCAATCCATTTTCTCGGTCAATGACCTCGCATTTTGGAATTCACTACCTGTCAATATTTGACTCAAACTTCCCTTGAGTCATTCAAGATTGATCTAAAGACCTTCCTTTTTAGAGATGCATACTCCTGACCAAACTTGCTATCATTATAAGATCCATCTCGGCTCAGGTTTGTGGCAGACATCTGTGAGACACACTACACTTCTCCCTCCATATTCACGGTTTCAGCAATTGCAGCTTTGATTATTCATGGTTTTTAGCTTGCTGGCTCTTTCCCCCCAAATTATATCAGCTTGCATAAAGAAATAGCTGATTCCAAGCATTTATAGAGAAAATAGCTGATTCCCAGCACTTTCTTCACCGTGTTTTGCCTCTCCTTTAGGAACAGGCCATGTCTCCCACCATGTTATTCGCGGTTTCACCATATTCGCGATGGTTTTTAATAGAAAACAACAAATAACATATGAAAAAATTATTTGCAGTTTTTTTGTATTCACGGGTCTGTTAATCTAGTCCTCCTTTTGTACTCCCCTCCCCCTTATCCTATGCTTATTGTAGTTCTACCCTCTTTTCCCTCACTGTCATATCCATGTGCACCCTCAAATTACTATATGTTACTATTTCATTAGCTTGTAAGCCTAGAAGGTACTCCCAGTAGGTGGGGTTAGTAAGTGGAAATCTTGAAAATCTGAATGGCAAGAGGGTTCTCCAGGACTGACTTGGGAAACACTTCTCTAGAAGATAGATCTATCGAGTTGTATAATAATGAGAAATAGTTTTTGGTCATCCCTATTGATCTGACTCCCCCACTTATACCATCCTCTGGATCCCAGCTGGTACAACAATTTTTATGCACTGATTTCATAAAGCTTTGCCTGGGTTGCCCTTTTTTTGCTAGTACCCTGCTGAGATCCTAGTCCTGTTTCCTTATTTCTTTCTGCTTTTCTGGATTCCTACTTTTTTCCTGCTTAGCTGAACTATCATCTAAGTCCTGTGTTTTTTCCTGCCTAGATGTGCTTGTCCATGCCTTCCAGTGTGACTGTTGCTTGGACTAATGTAGTAGTTTTGGGTTTTGTCTGGATCTGACCCCACTATCTGTTTATACTTTTTCCTTTGACATAAGATATGCTAGCTCATTTACTGAGAGCTGTCAGTTGCCTAGGCCAGGGGTAGGCAATTCCGGTCCTCGAGAGCCGGAGCCAGGTCAGGGTTTCAGGATTTCCACAAAAAATATGCATAAGATAGATTTGCATCTCAAGGAGGCAGTGCATGCAAATCTATCTCATACATATTCAACCTGACCTGGCTCCGGCTCTCGAGGACCAGAATTGCCTACCCCTAGCCTAGTACTTGACACACACTTGGGGGTAAACATATACAATGACACAATGATCCTATAAGGAAAGTTTCCATGTTTACTAACCGTACTTTTAGAATTCTGGACAGCACAGCTTTCTCCAGGAAGTGAGCAGTGCTGGAGAAAACTGCTAGAGAGAGCAGTTGAGAATTGAGTTGGTTTGTGGCTGAGACAGGTGTTTGTTATATGTTGTCTCTGGAAAATTGGGTTTTAAAGATATTGGATATTAGATATTGGAAATTGGATATTTATTGGATATTTATTGGATATTGTAAAGGAATCATATTGATTTTTAGTTAAACCTTGGTTAAAAAAAAGGGTAGAATTAGTTTTTAGAGAAATTTCAATTATCCTTTGATTTATTTGGGTAGCTAATGATCACAGTGTTTATTTTTTTTTTCATCAAATAGGGATATAGGGTTAGGGTTTTACTTTCTTTGGGGTTTTTGTTTTAGCTAGGGAGTAGGTATCGTTGAGGAAGCTGTTCTGGACCAGGAGAGGAAGAAAGGTACCCAACGGATCCCAATGGAGAAATTTAAGGAATGGAATTTCACCTGATTTGCTGTGGAAGAAATTCTATCTGTGAAAAATCAGTGAGGAAAATTTTGGGCCAAATATTGATAACAAACTGTTCTTTTAATATTTATTTTATTTCACCTGTGGTTTTTGTTTTTTGTTTTTCTATTTAAGTGAAGTTTATTTTAAATGTAAATCTGTTACTTCATTAAAGAAAATATAATTGAACCCTTGACCAAAACGACTACATCAGGGGTGCACAACACGTCGATCGCGATCGACAGGTCGCTCGCTCAGGCGACAACCCCAGTCAATCGCAGAGCGGGTTCCCTTCTTCCCTTCTCTTTTTTCCCTCCTGACTGGCCTGCTTCTGAATTCTGCTGCTGCCTCCGCTGCTCAACATTAAAAAAAACAAAAAAAAAACGGCTTGGAGAATTTATGCTCCGGGGGCTAACGTGTGCTTGTATCGGTTTCCCTTCTCTTCCCCCTGAAACCGGAAGTTATGTCCGGGGGGGGGGGGGGGAGAGAGAAGGGAAGCCAGCACGCACATGTTAGAGCCCCATTCGCGGGCTAAAGCGGGAGACAGGTCAGTGAAGCTTGCGATTTGCTCTTCTTGCTGCCAGGTCCTGCCTACTTTCTGTTTCCTCAAAGGCAGGACCCGGCAGCATTTCTCCCAATAGGTCGATCTTGGGCCGATCAGCCTTCCTCTCCCCGACGTCAATTCTACCGTCGGAGAGGAAGTTCTGACCAGTGGAACTTCCTCTCCGACGGCAAAATTGACGTCGGGGAGAGGAATGCTGGTGGGCCTGAAGCAAGGAGAGCTTGGCCGGTGGCGGGCGGCTTTGGGGGCCTGTTATCCGATGGCAGTGGCTTGGGGGAGGGCAGGGAGGGAGAAAGAGGGCAGGCAGGGAGACAGAAGGAAAGAAGAGAAACAGAAAAAAAGAAAGGGGGCATGAAGAGAGAAAGAGAGGGCAGGGAGAGAAGAAGAAAACGTTGGGGAGGGGGAATGAGGTCAGGAGGAGAGGAAGCATACAGGCTAAAAGAAGGGAAGAAAGATTGGATGCACAGTCAAAAGAAGAAAGTGCAACCAGAGACTCATGAAATCACCAGACAAGGTAGAAAAAATGATTTTATTTTAAATTTAGTGATCAAAATGTGTCTGAATTTATATCTGCTCTTTATATTTTACAATATGGTCCTCTTTTACTAAACCGCAATAGAGATTTTTAGCGCAGGGAGCCTATGAGCGTCGAGAGCAGCGCTGGGCATTCAGCACAGCTCCCTGCGCTAAAAACTACTATCGTGGTTTAGTAAAAAGGGAGGGGGGTGGGTATTTGTCTATTTTTGTATGGTTGTTACTGAGGTGACAGTGCATAGAGTCATCTGCTTTGACCTCTTTGAAAAAACCCCGGAATAGGAATGATAATTAACAATTCTATGTGTACAGTGTGCGTTGTGTTTTTTTTTAATTTTATTGTTGGTAGATCATTTTGACTTGGTCATTTTAAAAGTAGCTCGCAAGCCCAAAAAGTGTGGGCACCCCTGGACTACATTATTGAGAAGTACACTTTAAGGAAGTAGCAGGTTTCAATAATAGTACTAATTGTAATGCAATTTCTTCCATTCATTTTTCATATACACACAGTATAATATTATTAATAATACATAATGATAACCACAAAATTAGACTGCAGAAAGCACTCTGTACGCAGAGAAAATGTTAATTATCATTTATATTCTGTTTTTTTTTCAAAGAGTTCAAGGCAGATGACTTTAAAATATGCAATGTCACCCCAGTAACAGCTACAGAAAAATAGACAAATATAATGCAAAATATAGACAGCAGATTTAAAGTCCAAAAACTGACACATTTCAATCACTAAATTGAAAATAAAATCATTTTCCATACTTTTGTTATCTGGTGATTTTTATTTTTCTAATCATCCTGGTTTAACTTCCTTTTGTCTGTGCTCTTAACTGTGTTCCAGTGCCTTCTTATTCATTGACTATTTTTCTCTTCTTTACTTTCTGTCCTACATCCATCTTTGGCATTAACTTTTAACATTCAAGTTTTTTCAATTTTTCTGCTTAAAATCTGCTTTTCCATGTCTTACCTTCCCTTCCTATCTCTCTCCTTCCTCCCCATTTCCATGGTCTGACATCTCTCTCCTTTCTTTTTCCCCTTCCCACAGTCTGGCATCTCTCTCTCCCCTCCTTCACTTCCATTCTCTGGTCTGGCATCTCTCTCTCCTTCCCTTCCCCTTGTCTGACATCTCTCTCCTCTCCAGCCCCTCGCAGGTCTCTGCACCTTTCATCACTCCCTCCCCTCAACCCATAGCTAAGATTCTCTCCCCTCCCTAGATCCCGACCATTTAATTTCTCTCCCAACCCCACGATCCCCCCACCCGGCTTACTGAGATACCTGGTGGTCCCGTGGGAATCTTAGTGGCAGGAGTGCAGCAGCCCTTGCTCCTGCCTCCTTGCAGCTGCCTTCTAAAATGGATGCTGCGACCTCTCATGGCAGCTTTCAGTACTACAGGAAATGCCACTAGCAGCTGCGAGAGGTTGCAGCAACTATTTTTAGAAGGCAACCATGAGGAGGCAGGAGTGAAATGACTGCACTCCTGCCACAAAGACCTCTGCTGGACCACCAGGTACCTCAGTAGGCCTGTTGGAGGGTGGGATTGTGGGGTTGGGAGGCAGATTATAGGTTTGGGGCCTGGAGAGCGATTTCGTCAGGCATCCTCGGAGCCTTTGCTAGACCGGCTGCCTTCGAGGAAAGAGGAAGTTGTATCATCAGAGGTGGGCAACTAGCAAAGGCCTGAGGCTGCCTGATGGGATCACTAAAGTAATGCTAGTGACAGCTGTGTGGGGGAGTTAAGAGCACAGTAAGCTGCCACTGCTAGTCCGGGAGGGTGGAGAAAAAAAAAAGATGGTGGAGGGTGCCCCTTGACAATGGTGCATGTACCCCCCTGGGGTACGGATACCACGTGTTGAGAACCTCTGGTGTAGAGCAACCATCTGAGACACATAGCAAAGGTTCAGATATTGTAGGGGCAAGTCCCACTGTAGTGCTTGGTAATTTTTTTATTTTTAATTTTGAGCCCTCTGGGCACAGAAAAATACATACTGTGACTTTCATGACTCTAACCAATAAAGAACTGCTCAATCAGAGCACCTTTCTATCACCTAGACATGCCAAGTACTGTACAAGGTTTAAATACGAATGTCCATCATTTTTGGCTTACATGTGCCTTCCCCTTCTGCAATCGGAGTAGGACATCCATATTTTAGCTCCTCCCTAATCCAGCCCAGAACATACCCAGACCACGCCTCCTTGCCATATGGATATACAGCATGTTCAGACGCCTATATCCTGGCTTCATAAAATTGAGATTTGGAGGTCCGTGCCATATGGATGTTTAAATGCCAGCATTCAGAGATGTAGAACATAAATTGCGCTACCAAAATAAGGTCCAATGTTTGATAATTATGATTACAGTGTGTATCCTAGTAACACACACTAGTAAATATGGCCCTAAGTTTGATTTGTTGGTTAATTTTGCATTGCTTTATTAAGCTGTGGGATTTAAGATTAATTCTGTTAGTTGATGTGTAAGAGGTAGCCAGAAATGTAAGATCATTGATCATCTTTGTAAGATTCTCTATAACAAACATTTTTTCTTGTTTTAGTTGAAATCACAAGTACTCCTGACTCATAAATTCCCCTTTTATAGATAAGTAAATATGTAAAATGATACATTGAAACTAGGCCTGCCAAACTTTTTTTTTTTCTTCAAACAGCAACTGCATATTTTTCATGTAAGGATTGCTAACACTGCATTCTCAGAACTGAAGACGCTGCAAACTACTATTAAAAATAAGTAATGCGTGGAGAATGATCTCTAGAAGTGATGGATTATAATCCTGATTCTAGTAAAGTGGAGTGTTAGACATTCATGAAATCTGTAAAATTGCAGCTGTAGTAATATATGATCTTAGTAAAACACATTCCATAAACTGTAAATCACACACATTTCATAAAACTGTCTTTTGATATAGCTAATAAATAATCCATCACTGAGAATCTGTTTAGCTGATCTGTCTTCAGATCTTGTTTTATTTAAATTCCTGTGATCAATCTTTGCTGTTAAAAGTGGAAGTTCTGTCAGTTTTACCTTAAAAGATATTGTCAAAGGTAGAAAATTGTTTAGACTTGAGTGCAGGCCAAAATTGTTTAGGAGTCAGGGCAATGCATTTTTCCTTGTGATCTTTGTTTTTTTAAATCTTTTATGTTTGCTTTTTGTAGACCTGGAAAATGAAAGTGGCAAATGAAGATTGTTTTTCAAATGGTCTACTCCTCTTTTGTTCTCCATCTTTTAATTTTTGCATGCTTTCCTCTGGCCTATCTCGCCTCCTCTTAACATCTCTTCCTGTTTCTGCATGGGTGAAATGCTGCTGCCAGGGACCAACAGAAGACCAATTTTAAGCTACACCAGCCCGGGGGGGGGGGGGGGCAAAAAAAGTGAATAAGCCAAATTATTACAGAATGCTACACAGAAAAACCAAGCTAACAGAATACCACAGTCAGACATGATGGGAATAGAGTTAGGGGAATGCAACTAGGTGAAATGCCTCCTGGTCAGAGAGAGCCCTAAGCCAGCTGGAAGCTAAAGAAGCACAGCCTGGGCGTTGCGGTCCCCAATTATGTCTAACACCTGCTCTAGCAGGATACATATTTCAAATCAGATATATTTTAATCACAAAATAGAAAATAAAATTATTTTATTCTAGCTTTTGTTGTCTCGTCATTTTATTCTTTAGATCATGTTGGTTTCAGGCGCTGGTCTCTTTTGTCTTCTCTTAACTCACTTGCCAGAGTTTCCTGACCATTTGACATTTCTTCTTTCTCCATGCTCACCATCCATCTTCTATCTCTGTGTATGTATTGTACCCCATGTTCAGCATCTCCCTTCTCTATGTCTCCTATACGTCCCTTTCTAGTATTTCCCCATGCCCATCTCCCTGCTTTCATCATCTTATGATTCTATGATCCCCTCCCCTTGTGTACAGGGAGTGGGGAAAGAGAGAGAGCGATGCAGGGTGCATCTCTCCCATTCCCTCTACTGCCACATCCAACATTTCTCCCTCTCTCATCCCCTGGATCACGTGCAGCATTTTTCACCACTGCCCACCAGCCCCATGCCCAACATTTCTCCTTCTAGCACCCGTCTCCAGTACAATATTATACATTTCCCTCCATCACTATGTCCAACACTCCTCCCCTTGCATCCCCTTCAATCTGTCCCTCTGTTCCCTCTCCACCACCATATCCAACATTTCTCTTTCTCATCATTCTCTTCCCCATGCATCTCTGCCTCACTCCTCTCTCTCTCTCTCTCTCTCTGCCCAACAATTTTCCTCTTTCTTCCTTTCCCCATGTGCATCATTTCTTTCCCTCTCACTCACACACTCATGCCCAAAAATTCTCCCTTTCTATTACCTTCCTTCCTCCCTCCTATGTCCAGAGTTAGTGCCCCTTCCTCCCTCCCTTGTGTCCCAAGTTCATGCCCCCTCCCTTCCTTCTGTGTCTCACGTTCATGCCCCTCTCCCTGCCTTCCAGCCTTTGTCCCAAATTTGTGTCCCTCCCATGTCCCAACATTTCTCCCCCTCCTTTCTCCCTTTGTCCCATATCCAAATCCTGTCTCCCTTACTTATTCCCTTCAGGGCCATCCAGCTGGTTTGTTCCTTCCTGCCTTTAGCTGCATTTGTTCACTAACAAATGCAGAATGCTTCATTTATCAAAATGGGCATATTTACAGGAAAATATGCAAAGAAACTTAAATATTAAGTCTCATTGAATTATACCATATTAGGAGAGTCATAGAAAACATTTGTTTTTGAATATTAATTTTTTTTTTCCTTTTTATAACATTTACTGTAAAAGCTACATCACTACCATCTTTTTTTTCCCCCCAAGAGTCTGGCTTCTCAGGCAGTCCACATTGCAGTTTTAAAGAATCTGGATTCTTAGGTGCTCTGGATTTCTGTTATCAGGATTTCTGGTCTGTGCTGTATCAATAAGATTCTCAGTACAGGGACCAAGACCATTTTTGAGCAGAAATAAAAATAAGAACCTGCCTGCTACAGAATAGCGAAATTGGGTCGCAGGTTGGCAAAGTAAAATTTGTGCCCATCTCTAAATGAAACTGACTTGCACTAGAGGGTGGGTTTTTGTGAGCTGAATTTGAAATCTGTTAGCGTGTTGGACGCCCTCATAGAACACAGGCCCTTAGCTTGGCTGAGAATAAATGAAGAGCAGTGAGCATATTGAGACGGAGCAGCTGTATCAAGTCTGGAGAGCTGCCAAATAGCCAAATGCTTGACAGACAGGGCAGATGGGGATGCTCCAGATAGGGAAACACTATTAATATGTAGAGTGAGTGCTCCCAGACCTGTGTGAAAGAAACAATAAATAAAAAGCACTGAGAACAGCACCACTGAAAACTACTGACTGAAATCTGGGATTATTCTATGGAGCATGGATAAAAGGGAGGATGGAACAAAATCAAAATATTACAACTGACAGGGATAGGGGCCGTTCATGGAACTAGAGGGCTGCCATGGTGTAATTTAGACTGTATTGAGAATAAAGTATGGTTTACTTAAAGTAGTAGTCTCCAGAAATTTCAAGACAAGGGACATAGAGAACATTTCAGTCACCTAGTGGTCTGGGGTCATACCTCTTGAAGTTGTTAAGCAGTGGGGTTGTGTCTTGCCCTTTTGATTTGTAATGCTGGGGAATGCATATGGGAGAGTTCTATGGGGGTGGTGGTGGCAAACTGCTCTAGGAAGCTTGAGCTCCTGCCTCTACCCTTTCCAGCATCTACCCTCTCCAGTATCTACCCTCTGGGAAGATAGAGAAAGATTTTGAGTGGATGATAGAGTTAGGATGCTTGTGTATAAATGGTACATCCCTTTCCTGCCATTTCCATCTCTCATCCTTTCCCCTTCCCTCATCGTTGTTTCCTTTCTTTTCCTCTCACACTTTCTCTTTTCTTCACCTTGAGGTGGGCATTTCCTCGAGGTGGTCACTGTTGGAAACAAGATACTGGGCTTGATGGACCTTTGGTCTGTCCCAGTATGGCAATTCTTGTGTTCTTATGTTCTTCATCTCTTCATGCTGAGGCTGCCAAATGTTCATTTTTTTTTCCTTTTTATAACACCCCCAAAGAGAAAAAGAGAACACCTTTCATGTTTTCTAGAGCTTCACATCTTCTATAATATTAAAACAACTGACTCATAGTTAATAGTGTCATCTTGCTCTTTGTTCCATCTAAAGGTGTCACTCTTCCGTAGTTCCCTTCCTGTTTTGTTCTGCTGTCACCATTGCCCTTAAAATGGCCTCAGATTTTGTGGAAATGCCTGTACCTTTACTTCCCAAGGTTTTGCAGCAGGTATAATCCTTCCCCCCCTCTTCCCTGTAACCCAGATAATGCCTCCTCATCCTCCTATTGCATTATCTTTGTTGCTTGGGACCTCTGCCAATCTTCCTGGCTTTGGGTGCCACTACGCATGACAACAACATTCTTTGTAGACTGGATCCAACTGGTGACGGGAGAAATGTGAAGAGCAAAATGTACTATTTCCAACTTGCAGGCTTGGAGTGAAGGAGTAGTGTAGTGGCCTGAGAACCTGGGGAACTGGGCTCAATTCCTTTCAGCTCCAAAATTGCCCAGCTACAAAATAAGTATCTGTATATAATATGTAATCCACTTTGATTGTAATCATAGAAGGGTGGCATATCAAGTCCATTCCTCCCTTTCCCTTAATTTAGTGGGGAGGGGAAAGTATCTTGATTAGTAATTTGAATACTGTCAACAGTACTTGTGAGTCTTGGTTATAATCACATATCATTCCCATCATGTTTGGCTGCCTATATGGTTGACATGGTAGTGATTTCATAAGCAGCACTTGAACATGTGTGACTGGGGCCTGCATAGAGTGGCATGCACAGCTCTGGCAGACTAGATGGACCACAAGGGTCTTTTTCTGTTGTCATTTACTGTGTTCTTTGAAGTACAAGTCATCCCAGAAGTGGAAACACAGGATGGAGGTTTCAGGAGCTATTTTTATTTCTATGGTATGCAAGGAGGAAGTGTGTATTGGCTGTACTTACTGGTTATACCAGGAAGTACCAGAGAAACAAACTCTATACAGTGTACTTGCATTTTGACTTACAATCTGTGTACCAGTCAGCACCTTGAGCAGGGAGGTTGTCTGTAGAACTGTATTTGTACAAAGTTTCAATAAACACTCTTTTTCAGTAGTTTTTGATTTCTGCTTCACACATAATACTAGAAACAAAAGAGGGATGCTTCTGAGGCATATGAGAATCTTCTTCAGCAGGTCTGGAGAGAAGAGTTTTCAAGAGAGCTAGTGTGGGCTTGAGAGATACCTCTGTGGCAACATGATCTCTGTAGCACAGCCCATGTCAGGGAAACAATTACTGATAGCATATGGTGTCCATTGGATAAATAAAATGGACACCATATTCTGTGGCCAACACCTAGCATAGTTCTGCTGCAAGGCAGAATTTTTATTGATAGCTAATGGCAGCAGAAGTAAAACAGGTTGTACTGATTAGTAGGTCTGGCACTTTTGAATAAATTCAAGGCCTTTTAGCATTGCAGAAGCCATATATAGTAGGTATATACTACATGAGGGGCATAATCAAAAAAACCATCTAAGTCCCCTTTTAGCCTAAGGCCCTAAACGTTGAAAGTAGAAGCAGGGAAAATGTCCATTCTCAAAAAAAAAGTCCAAAAGGAGGTTTTTAAAAAAAAATAATGGCCTGCCTCTACATTCAGCTATTTAAACGCCCAGACCACCTCTACGTCTACACTTAAGACATATAATAAACCAAAAAAAGCCTAAGTCCCAAACGCCCAAAGCTAGGCCTTTTAGGCGAAGGAGGAGCCAATCCTTCGCCTAGAAGCTGGATTCTGTAACTGTTGTCTGCCAAAAACAACACCGGTTACAAAATCCACATACACCCCTACCCTCCAGCAACGATCGTGGTAGGAGGGTTGGCTCATCTTTCCTGCCGCGATAGCAATACCACCAAGTGCCGCCAAACGCGGCATTTGGGATCGCTATCGCAGCTGGAGAGATGAGCCATCTCTCATGCCACGATCCACCCCTCCCCCCGATTGGATCAGGCAGGAAGGAGTCCAAGCCTTCCTGCCCTGGCGACTATCCACCTGCCCGACACGATCGGGGTAGGAGGGAGCCCAAGCCCTCCAGCGCCGGCGACTACCCACCTGCCCGACAACGATCAGGGCAGGAGCTAGCCCAAGCCCTCCTGCCCCAGCGACTACACACCCGCCCGACAACGATCGGGGCAGGAGGGAGCCCAAGCCCTCCTTCCCTGGTGAAGGCTGACACCCCTGATAACGATCTGGGCAGAAGGGAGCCCAAGCCCTCCTGCCCCGGTGACTACCCACCCGCCCGACATGATTGGGTCAGGAGGGAGCCCAAGTCCTCCTGTCCCGGCGAAGGCTAACACCCCAACAATGATCGGGGCAGGAGGGAGCCCAAGCCCTTCTGCCCCGGCGAAACCCTCTACCCCCCAATCCCCCACTCCCACTAAGATGTTGGCAAAAAATGTGTATTTCCACATACAATCAATAAATACAAAATATTGTGGTTTTTTCTGCTCATTCTTGTTTAACACCATGACATGACAGGATATGACAGTGATTCTTAAACCTGTCCTGCAGGACTCCCAACTAGTTGACTTTTCTAGATATCCCTAATGAATATGCATGAGGCAGATTTGAATATAATAGAGGTGACAAGCATGCAAATCTGCCTCATGCATATTCATTAGGAATATCTTGAAAACATAACTAGCTGGGGGTCCCCTAGGAAAGGTTTAAGAACCACTGGAATGTGGTATTGACAATATCCTATGTTGCAAATGACAGCTCATCCCTAGCAGCCTCCCATTCAGATGATGACAAAAGTTAACATAATCATTGGGTTATGTATTATGGAAATCAATACTAGATAAATTTTCTCCATTTCTGTAGAGGTGTACTTAGTGATTTTTTATTTTTTTATTTTTTTACATAAAGGGCAACCAGTCCACCTTTCTGCTCTAATATATTGACTGCCAGGAAAATAAGTACATATCGAAGACACCTGTGATGTACAAGTGTAGTATTAAGCATTCTATGGAAAGTTGCATGGTCTATGTCAATATATGCCTGTTTGGTTGAGGATGGGCTGGGATGGTTTAGATGGGCTGGAGTGAGCTTTGATGAAGTCTTCAGTACATGGAACCTATTCACAATACTGGGCAGAACTTTGGGCTCTGGTCCAGCAATAGCTAAGAAGAAGGAAAATTTAAATTAAATCGGTAATTTAAAGAGTGGGTAAGGTTGGGTAGACTAGATGGACTATTCGAGTCTTTATCTGCCATCATCTACTATGTGACTATGCTCAAAATTGGCATGCGGTCTTCTTGGCCTGAACTGGTTTTAACCTTTTAGCTTCAATCTCATCTACCTTTCATGCCCCCAGAAACTCCACAACAGACTCAGAATGTTCACCTCATTTTTGGACTAAGAAAAACTGACCATGTCATGCCTAATTACAAGCAATTGCACTGGCTCCCCATTGAGGCCTGCATACTGTTCAAACTGGGCTGCTTCACGTATAAGGTGCTGTATGGCCTCCTACCAAATTACATGGTATTCTAATACCAAACGGTATTCGAAATTACCTTCCCGGCACGCCTTCTATGTTCCAACTTCATTTTCTCCTACCCCTCCCTACAAAGAAGGCCTAGAAGAGCTTAAGTCACTAAACTGTTATCCTACCAGGCAGCGCACTTAAGTTGGGAACTACTCCCCCATCATAGGTCCTCCTCATCATACATGCATTTTAGGCGAAGCTTAAAAATACACCTGTTCATTAAATTCCTACCATAGAAACATGATGGCAGTGAAAGGCCAAATGGCCTATCTAGTCTGCCCATCTGGTAACATCCCTTTCCTCAGAGTGATCTCCATTGATCACTACCCTCTGTTGCCTTCCACTCAACCAGTTCTTGACCCAGCCTGTCACTTTGGGACTCATCCCAAAGGCACTCAGTTTATTTATTAGATGTCTGTGTGGAACACTGTTAAAGGCTTTGCTAAAATCTAAATACATCACATCTAGTGCACATCCTCTATCCAATTCTTTGGTCACCCAGTCAAAGAAATTGATCAGATTTGTTTGACAAGGACCTACCTCTAGTGAATCCATGTTGCCTCCAGTCCTGTAAACTTAGTGGCCTCTCTGTAACTCACTCATTCTCCCCCCCCTCCAAAACATCTGTAACCACTCCTTGTATTTGTATTGTGCTGACTTCATTTGCACCCCCATCTGCCTGTATGGGCTTTAGATAATTTTTGTTAACCATATAAAAACTCAGTGTGTTGTGGTATACAAATAAAATTTTGTTATCATTTTCAGTGAATCCAAGGCAGTTTGTGAAGAGGAACTAGATAGTTTTAAATCCACTGTTTTAAATTTTTTTTTTTTTTTAATATTCATGTAGCTGTGTTATTTCTTTCATGTGCTCAATAAAATTGGACTCTTATTTTCAATTCTGATATAACTTTCATTAGAATATAATGAAAAAAATAATGATTTGGCTTGTCTCATCGTTGAAAATTTATTTTGATCTAGTATAACATTCCTTGTGGTAGATACTGATTGTCACCCAGATAAAGATACATGGAGTCATCAGAATTTGTGGTAACCATCTGCCGTCATTTACTATGTTACGAACATACTATAAACAAGGTCTAAATAGCCCCAAGTGCTGAAATGGGTTAGAATGGTGAGTCATCTCTTGGTTTTACTTTTAGGAGGGCAAATCTTGCCAAGCTGAATTTGGCACAAGTATAATAACAGATGATTGTCAGACGCTACAGCGGATGCTCAGAAAATCACCAATTACAGAAGGGTTTTCCAAACAAAGGCCCTGATTCTGTATAAAACACTTGTCATTAGGCACCTAGATTGGCACATCTAGTCAATTTGGGTGCCTATCTTACCCCTCCACCTTAGTCAATTTAGGTGCCTATCTTATCCCCCCCACCTTATGAAGACATGTTAGGCTTTTTTATCACCGGCCGTGGTGGTATTAGCTCCGACGCTGTAATTAATTTTGGGGTAGGTGCCTAACTTGGTAGGTGCTATGTAGGCATCTATACTGAGGCGTTTACCCCAAAATAGTTGCCGGCCTGGCTCCTTAATGGTAGTATTGAGGGGGCTGTGGGGGCAGGAGTACCAGGGGATTTCTCCTGCTCCTCAGACCCACCAGGGTCAAGGGAGTTTTCATGACAAATGGGTCTAGGGATAGAGGGTGTATTTTTCTTTTGGGGGTGGGGAGAGGGAGGGATTTATATTACAAATGTATTGGGGGGTCTGCACCAGCCTCTTTGTTCTCTTGGAGCATTAGTTCACAAATTAGCAGTCCAGTGCTCCTGGGGAGCAAAGTAAACACATTGTATCAAGCAGCATTATGGGATAAGGATCTTAAATCTATGATATCGATCTCCAGCTCTTATCAACATTTTGGGAAACAATTAAAAACTTATCTGTTTACTAGATGTTTGAGTAATGAACGTAATTCATCAGATTGTATGTTTTATTCTTTCTTAAAACCGCATTGAACTTAACGGTATTGCGATATAGAAATTGATTTTTATGCTATGTTATCTGGAAGTGGTGTTAACTTTTATGAATATCACAGCTTGTAAAGTTTGCTGTAATGCAGTTCATTATTTTCTAATGCATGTTGAGCCAGATTTCTCATATTAGATACAAGGCTAACGTGTTAATTGCTCTTAACTGTACTCTGCTGCCATAATATGGATTATAAATAGACCTTGTAGTACTATGTAACATTTTTTTACATTTAGGTGCTTTAAAAACATTCTATTCAAAATTGGTCAAAGTAGGAGTATGTTTCACTGAATTACTCAAATGAACAATTGCAGAACTGTTCAAAATTAAATTAAGAATAAGAGTCAAAAAATCTTGATTGCATAAATCTTCACACTTGTAAATTCAAACTAAAATTAGCTCTGTTTCAAAAAAATTTTTTTTGCTTATTTTACTTAAAAGGAATAAAAAAAAGCCTTCTGAAGAGCTTCCCAAGCCAATAACTATTGGTTTCTCATATCTCATAATGATTGGCAAAAAATATTTTTTTGGAAAATGTTTATATTTACATATGCTGTCAAAATCATAAACGTGACGATGTAAATATCCCAAAGATACTGAAGCCTTTAACAATAGTTGACCATCAGAAAACAATACAGTAGCCAAACTCAGGTTCAAATGACACTGGTACAGCTCATAAGAACATAACATAAAAACATAAGAGTTGCCCCATCAAGCTCAGAATCCTATTTACACCAGTGGCCAACCCAGGTTAACAAGTACCTGGCAAGATCCCATGGAGTAAAACAGATTTGATGCTGCTTATTCTAGGAATAAGCAGTGGATTTCCCGAAGTCATCTCAATAATGGTGTATGAACTTTTGTTTTGGGAAATTATCCAAACCTTTTTTTAAAACCCTGCTAAGCTAACTGCTTTCACTACTTTCTCCAGCAGCAACTTCTAGAGCTTAATTACATGTTGAGTGGTACATCAGATTGTGAGCTCATCAGGACAGATAGGGAGAAATAATCGAGTACCAGCTATATAAATATTGAAAATAAATAAATACTTTACTTCTTCTTCCATATTTGTGGGTGTTAGGTGCAGAGCTAGTCTGCAAATAAGAAAAATTTGTGAATAACTATAGGGCCAACTCTAACTCATGTCCCTCCCACCACCTGGGCCTCTCTATACCTTACTTAGGGTTGACTCTGATCCCCACTCCTTCCTTCTTCCCGCCTCCCGGACCTCTCCCCAACTTACCTGGTGGTCTAGTGGTGAAGCAGGGCAGGAGCAAGCTTCCTACGCTCTTGCCCTGTGCAGAGCTGTGAACAAAAATGGCTGCTGGGAGTTCCTGCTGTATTCTCATGAGACCACAGGAACTCAAAGCAGCCTTTTTTGTTCATGGCTCTGCATGAGACAGGAGCGTAGGAAGATCGGTTCTGGCCTGCTTCACTGCTAGACCACCAGGTAAGGTGTGGAGAGGTCTGGGAGATGGGGGTGGGTCAGGGTTTAGAAGTTTGTGAATAACTAACTGAAGTCGCGAGTTCTAAACCCGTGAATATGGAGGGGTCTGTACTTAGTAGCTTCATCACAAGCCTCCTAGTCCTAATATTTTTTTAGAAAGAGCAAACAAGCAATTCACATATACCCTTTCCATTCCACTCTTATCTCCCCTGAGCTGTCTCTTCTCCAAGCTGAAGAGCCCTAGTTGCTTTAGCCTTTCGTCATAGGGAAGACAATCCCATTCCTTTTATCATTTTAGTCGCCCTTCTTTGTACCTTTTCTAATTCTGCTTCTTTTTTTAGATGGTATTTAAGGTGCAGCTGTACCAAACAGCGATACAAATGCATTATATTTTCATCTTTGGGTTTATTTGGGCCTATGAAGACTGGAAAACAATCTTCTTTATTTATTTACTTACTTAACCCCCTTTTATGAAGCCATATTAGGCTTCTTTTATTGCCAGCCATGGTTGTATTGGCTTTGATGCTCATAGAATTCCTGTGGAGTATCAGAGCTAATACCACCGTGGCAAGTGATTTAAAAAAAAAAAAAAAAAAAAATCCTTGCACGGTTTCGTAAAAGAGGGTCTTATTGTTTTAAATCTTTCTTTGTTGAATACTCAGACTATTTACACAAAAAAGGAGCACTAAAATTGTTATCTTAAATGAAACATGGGTTCTCTTTCTCTGTAAAAAAAAAAAAAAAAAAAATGAAAATTTGAAAGGGTTTTATCTTGGGGTCCTGGAAGCATTATCTTGTATTTGTGTATTGTTTCATTCACTTCCCCCAGCAGCTCATTATCTTTATACATAGCTATATTTCTTGAGAGAACCAATTTTTTTTTTGTTTTTACGAAACCTTTTCAGCAATGAAGACTGCAATTGCACATGAATTTTATCACCAAATTTTCACCATAAATGCTATTTTCATGTTGTTTAAATGGCCTGGTAGTGCACGTTTTTATTCCTGCCTGTTTCTGCAAAGCCACTTTCTATCCCCAGCATGGTACATTAGGGGAGCCCTTTTACTAAGCTGTAGTAAATGGCTAGTATGTGCCTACTGCAACTTAAAATGGTTTACCATGCGATGTATTTAGGCATTCTACAGTAAGTTTTGGATGTTCATGCACAAACCATAAACTAAAAAAAATATTTTATTTTGACATGGCATAAGAAGTAGCACCTAGATATTAGCATGCCAAGACTGCTTTGTACTAGTATTCTATGATAGGTTAGATATGCCCGAATAATGTTATAGAATTGATGCTTTCAAAGCCAAAAAACCAATAGGAAAAAATGTCCAAATGTATTGTTGATATAAAAATTCTTCCTGTAGTAGAGGGTATACTGGGAGATCTCGCATCAAATTTTATATTTAGTAAATTAATAAAATGTGTGGTAAGTGAACATAGGTCCTCAGTTTTCACAGCTCATATGACAGGACAAAACCTGTTCCCCAAGTTGTAAGCTGTGATAGCCCAAAAGGGTTTTATTTATTTATTTGCTCAATTATTTAGCCTGTCCTCCCAAAGGAGCTCAGAACGGGTTACAAAGTACATCCACAATATAATTGAGACAGGACAGAGATGACATAATTTACAATATAGACATGACAATAAAACACATACACTAAGCAGCATCTGGTGAGAGTAGGTGGTATAGGTGCGTTGACTCTGAATGGCATTTCTGGGTGTATGTCCGTGGACCTAATGTGCATAAAAGTGTTCAAACAAATAGTGAAAAATCACACTCAAAATAATGTCGATAGGATCTCTTCAAGTGTACTCTTTCTGCAATCTTTAATTGCTATTCATAATATTCAATCAGAAGGACCAACTTTCCAAATGTTCTCCCCTTAGCGTCAAACAATCAAGCATAAGTACTCTTAAATAGTGTAAAGAATGGTACTTATCTGAAAATACGTTGTCATAGTCGTTATATTGAAAAGTCCATCGTTCGTGCTGAAGAATCAATGGCTCTACAGAGCTCCGTTTTGGAGGTCCAAGTCTCCTTCCTCTGGAGCAATGGCACTGAAACTTGGCAGACTTGGCAGGAGGAGCGTGAAAATGAGAAGAGTAAAGCTGAATCTCAAATTGAAAAATGGCATTTCGGCTCACATGTGCCCCTTTGTGGCACCTATGTTTTAATACAGCAAAGTACCTGCATGTACTGTATTATGTACAGTAAAAGTTGCTTTGATTATACCCACAGAAAGGCATAATATAAAATCCACAACTTTATAGAATTGACACCATGTGTCCAATTGTGTGTTAGTGTAGGCTTATATTGGGAGTAGTGGTGGGGTAATTAGGATAGCTTTTTTTTTTTTTTTAACTATATCTTTATTCAAAATAGGCAACCAGAACATGCAACATTGCTCAGCAACTTAGATCTTAAAAATAGCATGGACAATTAAATCACCCTGTCGAATACAGAAGGATGGAAACCAAAAATAACCAGCCAGAAACCTCCAAACCACGCTAATCCCCCCCCTTCTTTTCCCTTCTTTCTAAATTGTCCATAATTACAAAATTGTCCCTCCCCCCATTTATTGAAACTGTCTCCCAGGGCCAGCCTTATAATGAGGCCAACTGAGGCAGCGGCACTCGAGGGATTGGCATCTTGGTGCCGGCCACCCTACCTTCTGGTCGGCTCTCCCTGCCACACCCCTTCCTGGCATCTAATATTTTCACCTTTCTTACCCCTATCAGCATATTTCCCATTCTACCACCCTTCCCTGCATCTACCTTTAATTTGTTGTAAACCCCCTGAAATTATCTGCCAGTTTTTATATGGGTGGAACCTCCTTTAAATAAATTTAAGAGTCTACTGAAACTTATTTTTTACTCAGGCATTTGGGATTCCAGGAGTTTAGTGTACTGATGGTTCTGTCTGCAATACTTATATGAAGTATCATATAGATTTCTGTAATATTATTGTTTGCTTTCTTGAGATATCTCTGTATAGATCTTTTGTGTATGATCTCTCAATGGAAGATTAATCCTAATAAAGCTAACTTCTTATAAGAACATAAGAATAGCCTTACTGGATCAGGCCAATGGTCCATCAAGCCCAGTAGCCCATTCTCACTGTGGCCAATCCAGGCCACTAGTACCTGGTCAAAACCCAAAGATTAGCAACATTCCATGCAAGAATTCATTTCAAATTATTGTTTATGTTTAAGATTCATCGAGGATCTGTCCCTGATTACTGTCAAAGTTTGATTAGCCCATCGTAGGTTACATCTGCCGATTTAAGATCATCAAGTGAAATTAGACTGACAATTCCTTCAGCTTCAACCTTTTTGTAAAGTGTCTACTTGCCGGCAGTTATTAGGAGGTATTGAATCACAGCTTATTCTTTTCTCTTTGTTTTTTCCTATAAGTAATCCATAATTACTTGAAATCATATGGCTCGATCCTGATGATTTTCTAGATATTTTGTACTTGATCTTCTTTTATTGTAATCTGCCTTGAGCTAATTGGTTAAGCAGAATAGAAATGCCTGGATTAAATTAGATTTTATTATTTATTGTAAACTGCTGAGACCTGCTGAAGCCAAGTGTTCAGCAAGTTTTAAATAAACATAGCACAAAGATGAAGGATTATGTAGAGATTTTTAATAACCTTGCATTGGCCCTGAAAAAAAAAAGTGTTATGAATATCCATAACCAGGTTGGCTGTTGGACAAGAAAATAAGAGTATGAAGAAATTTACATTACATCATTAAAATTAAAATTCTCCAAGAAGACTGCAGACTGAAGCTACTGAATTAAAGCTTGTAGTGTATGCAGGGAAACCATTTTTCCACTTTTGGGTTTCCGTTTTCTCTTATGTTTTTGGTAAATAGATTGATGCGTTTCCTTATGCATGCTGTACCATCTTAACTGGAATCACTGTTGTTTATTTTCAGGTTAACAAAACCTTTGTCTTTTGCTGACTGTGTTGGGGATGAGCTGCCATGGGGTTGGGAGGATGCCTATGACCCGCAGATTGGAGTCTATTACATTGATCATATCAAGCGTAAGTAGTTTTATTTAAAAATTGGGATGAAAAACAATCACAGACTTAACTAACATACATTTAGGCCTGGTTTCTTTTACTAAGCTGCGGTAAGCATTAACACATGCTTACTGCATCAAAAAAGGGTTTACTGTAGAGCATGCAGGCATCCCATGGTAATTTTTGCATGTGTTTGCACTACCCATGCGCTAAAAAATAAAATGTATTTTTTAGCACCGGGGGAGGGTCTAGAGCAGTGGTCTCAAACTTGCGACACACGGGCTGCATGCGGCCCCCTGGGGGCTACTTTGCGTCCTGTGGTCTTGTACCCGATCTTGCACTCTGGGCAGGAAGAGAGGTGCCGGCGGCAGCTGACTTGCAACTTCCTGCCGCTGTCGCATATGCCGGGACTCCTGCCTTCGCGTATCCTACGCAAAGGCAGGAGTCCCAGAATACACGACGGCTGCAGGAAGTTGCAAGTCAGCTGGCGCCAGAGCCTCTTCCTGCCCAGTGTACGAGATCGTGTACAAGACCGCAGCTGCAAAATACAGGTATTGGTGGACAGGGGAGGAGGGGAGGAAGGAAGGGAGAAGGGGTACTGCTGGACAAGGGGAGCAGAGAAGGAAGAAGGGGTACTGCTGGACAAAGGGAGAAGGGATACTGCTGGATGGGGGAGCAGGGAAGGGAGAAGGGGTACTGCTAGACAGGGAAGGGAAGGGAGAAGGGGTACTGCTGGACTGGGGAAGCAGGGAAGGGAGAAGGGGTACTGCTGGACAGGGGGAGCAGGGAAGGGAGAAGGGGTACTGCTGGACAGGGAAGGGAGAAGGGGTACTGCTGGACAGGGAAGGGAGAAGGGGTACTGCTGGACAGGGGAGGGAAGGCGAGAAGGGGTACTGCTGGACAGGGGAGGGAAGGCGAGAAGGGGTACTGCTGGACAGGGGAGGGAAGAGAGAAGGGGTACTGCTGGACAGGGGAGAGAAGGGAGAAGGGGTACTTCTGGACAGGGGAGAGAAGGGAGAAGGGGTACTGCTAGACAAGGGGAGCAGGGAAGGGAGAAGGGGTACTGCTGAACAAGGGGAATATAAAAGAAAGGGGGAAGAGGTGCTGCTGGACCTGGCAGAAAGGGAGGGAAAGGAAAGATGCTACACACTGGAGGGGAGGGTGAGATGATGCATGGGGAGAGAGCATGTTGGGTTGAGGAGTGGGAAGGAGGGATGCCACTGAGGGAAGAGGCAAGGACAGAGAGAGAAAGCGTGTAGGAGGCAGAAAGTGTTGGACTCATAGAGAAGGCAAGATGGATGGGGAGGATAGAAAGGAGGGAAGGAGAAATGTTACACTGGGGAAGAGGGAGAGGGCAGAGAGTGAAAAGTTAGACTCATGGAGGGAGAGATAGAGAGAGGAGATGTTTGGTTGAGGGAAGGAGGACCAGAGGAGAAGCATGCAGGAGGAAGAGAGAAAAAAAATGTTGGACTAGTGAAAAGGAGGGAGAAATGTTGGCCTGGGAGGGGGGCCAGAAAGGACAAAGGGAGATGGACTGCAGGGGGCAGAAAGGAGGAAGGGAAAAAGAAATGTTACACTAGGGGAGGGTGAGGAGGAGAAAGATGTCCTACCATGGAATGAGAGGGAAGGAGAGAGAGATATAGGAGAGGAAGGTAAGACATGGAAAAGTAGATTTTGAGAAGAAAGCAGAAAAATTGATGTTAAATTAATGCCAAAGATGGATGCAAGGCAGAAAGTTAAGACAGAGAGAAAAATAGTCAATGGACACGAAGGCCCTGGAAACATAGTTAAAAGCACAGAAAAATAAAGCCACCAGACAACAAAGCTAAGGAAAATGATTTTATTTTCAATATAGTGATTGAAATGTGTCAGTTCTGAGAAAGGAAAGATGTTAAACTTTAACTGTGAAGGCCACAGAAAAAATAGGGTAGTAAGGAATTGGAGAGGTGCCAATAGAAAGTGGGCATCCCTCCTGCTGGGGTCAGTGTGTGTGTGTGTGTGGGGGGGGGGTAGTTCAGGGTAGCGGTGGGAGGGAATGGGCATCCTTTTGCTGGCCGACATGCAGTGGGATTTGGAGGTTCCCTGCCACTGCCGCTTAACTGATCGTGGCAGGGAGATTCCCTTGCTGTGATCAGCTCAGTGGCAACACAATTCTATAAATGGTGTCTGTGACATGGATGCCAATCAGAGAATTGGGGTGGTTAGGCGGGGTTAGGCATCTGTCCATTAGGACAGACATGATTCTGTATAGGAAGTGCATGTGCAATTCTCAAAAGCCCTTTAGGCGGCTGCTGAGACCAGGCATCCTATACAGAATCAGGCCCTTAGTGTGTATAAATATCAACAACATACTAAATGGGAGAGACAACTGTGTTCAAAAGTGCCTCCACTGTTCCTTTACTACTGATAATGATTTTAGCTTGGCCCACTACGTTCCATCCCATCCCACCCAGGTCTTAGCCCCGCCCCAATTTAGGCTCCCCAAAAATCTGAGTCACCAACCACCTATGCTAAACAGGTTTTAAGTGTTCCGAGACGTTCATCCCTAATCCATCATGGTGTGACTGAGTAGCTGTAGGTAGAGCAGGAAGGAGAAAAACAGTGTCCTGAGGTGAAGTGGAGCTGCAAAGTGAACATGTGAGTTTTCATGCCCCCGGAGACCACTGATACCAAAAGTGGTGAGTGAATATCTTGACTTAACTTGGGCATCAAGTAAACTGTAAAAGATTTATTATCTAAAATCCCAGCAGTATACATTTAGCTCAGGACTCAGCTAATCAGAGACCACACCTTTGATAGCCTTATAACAGAATATAAAATATTTTCTGTGAGGAATTTGGCTATCCCCTCTAGTATTTTTCAGGTTGTATTAGAGCTATTTGGTATGAGGCCTCTTAACTTTTTTTAACTTACTAGTTCACACCCAGAAGTAAAAAAAACAAAAAAACAGTATACTATTGACAGATGGATATCACAGCCTCTTCAGGTTTTGTGACATATCTTTGCAATTAAGGCCAGAGACTTAGGACATTTTTGGGACTGGAGTAGGAGTGTTCAATTTGCCACTTCACTAATTTATTGCTGTACTTCTTTTGTTTAGCTTCTTTTTATTGGTGCTTATAGTGAATTCTTTAACATTTTTGAGATACATTCCTAAATTGTGTGTTTTCCCTGTTTTCTGTAAGTTGTGAGAAATTATTGCTTCCCGTCATTTTAATGGGAGGGTGGTTGTGCTATAAAAGCTTGCATTCTACGGCCACAAAAAAAGGTAGGGTGTAGACTCAGAGTCTATGTAACACTCTCCACACAAATTTTGGAGTTTATAAGATGCAACATGCAAAGGCAATTTATCCAAGTGTGCTTGAAAATTACTTTTAATCAAGCCTATAGAACAGGGGTAGGTTGTTCTGGTCATTGACCTCTTCAGACAGGTCAGGTTTTCATGATATCTACAATGAATATGCATGAGATTGATTTGCATGCACTGCCTTCTTGGTATACAAATCTGTCTCTTGCATATTCATTGTGAATGTCCTGAAAACCTGCTCTGTCTGGTACTCTTGAGTTGCCTATCTCTGCTATAGCCCAATATAATGAGAAAGGCTACTGTAGATCACATGTGTCAAAACACAAGGCCCGTGGGCTGAATCCGGCCCGCCTGGCTGTTTTATGTGGCCCATGGAGACTGTGCGCCTTACAGTTGACCAGGGGTGTCCAACCTGCGGGCTGCAGGCGGCCGGCTTGAGGGTGATGCGGTGTTTTGCTAATTGCCACCCCCAGGTGTTTACCTTCTGGCCGGCTTCCTCCTCCTCACTGCTGCAGTTGTTTCTGTGCACAAAGCCACAGGTGGCGGCTCCTCACACATCCCATGGCTCACTCGGAAGCCATCCATCTGACTTTGCAGCATCAGAGAAAAAGCTTCCAGCTCAGGCGCAGGGCGTGCATAAGAGCCACTGCTCGCAGCTTTGTGCACAGAAATAACTGCAGCAGTGAGGTGGAGGGAGCCGGCCAGAAGGTAAACACCCGCCAGAGGGAGGCAAGTACTTTTGAGGCACAGAATGGAGGGAGGGAGATGGGCATGTTGGGACTCGAGAAGGAGGGAGTACAACTTTGGAGAAATGATGGAAGTAAGGAGGAAGGGGGCATGAACTTGGGACACAGAATGAAGAAAAGGAGGGAGGTAGGAGTATGAGCCATAGGATGGAAGAATGGAGAGAATGAGGGAAAGAGATTCTGAGGTGAAGGAGGGATTAGAAAGGGAGAACTGGGTGTCAGAGAGGGTAAGAGAGATGGTGTACATGGGGAAAGGAAGAAAGAGGAGAATTATTGGACATGATGGTGGGAGAGGAGTGAGGTAGAAATGCATGGGGAAGAGAGAGATGTCAGATCACTGGAATGGGAAGGAGAGAGAGAGAGATGCCAGACCATGGAATTGAAGGGGAAGGAGGAGGGAGAGAGATGCCTGATTGCAGGGAGGAGAGATGCCATACTGCAGAAAGGAGAGGAGAGAGATGTTAGATCTTGGGAAGAGGGAGGGAATAAGAAAGAGATGCCAGATGATGGGAAAGGAGAAAGATTTCAAGCTATGGGAAGGAGAGGAGAAAGATGCCAGATCATATGAGGGGGGGAGGGGAAAACAGAGTTGTCTGACCATGGGAGAGGGATGAGATGGTACACGGGGATGGAGGGGAAGGGAAGATAGAGGGAAGAGATGGTGCACAGCGATGTGTGTGGCAGGGAAGAGATAAGAAGAAATGCTTCTTATGGATAGAGGGGAATAGGGGAAAAGAAAGAGAGAGGAGATGGTACACATAGATAGATGGAAAGGGAAGACATGGAAAAATAGATAGATTTTGAGAATAAAGCAGAAAAATGGAAGAAAGTTGAATTTTAAAAGTTAATGCTAAAGATGGATGTAAGACAGAATGTGAAGGAGAGAAAAGCAGCAAATGGATAAGGTAGCCCTGGATACACAGTTAAGAGCACAGACAGAAGGAAGTGCAGCCAGAGACTGGGAAAGATGGTTTGAAACCCAAAATCACCAGGCAACTAAGGTAGGGGAAATGATTTTATTTTTAATTTAGTGATTGAATTGTGTCAATTTTGAGAATTTACATCTGCTGTCTATATTTTGCACTGTTCAGGAAGAAATGCATTTGTTTCTATTTCTCTGGGGTTGAACTGCATGCAGAGTCTTAAATCTTAGAGTTTCATTTGTATATATTAGTACCGTATTTTCACGCAGATAACGCGCACCCGTGTAAAACACGCACACGGGTATAGTGCGCAGAAACCACGATTTTATGTACAAAAACTTTTGTATACCGCGCTCACGGGTATACCGCGCATGCTGCCCGACTGTCCTTTCGCCCGCCCCGACTCTCCTCTGGCCACCCCGACTCTCCTTTCGCCCTCCCCGACTCTCCGTGCGCTGTCCCAACTATCCGTTCACCCTCCCTGACTTTCCGTGCACTGCCCCGCCTCTCCGTGCGCTGTCCCGACTCTCCGTTCACCCTCCCTGACTTTCCGTGCACTGCCCCGACTCTCCGTGCGCTGTCCCGACTCTCCGTTCACCCTCCCTGACTTTCCGTGCACTGCCCCGCCTCTCCGTGCGCTGTCCCGACTCTCCGTTCACCCGCCCTGACTTTCCGTGCACTGCCCCGACTCTCCGTGCACTGTCCCGACTCTCCGTTCACCCGCCCTGACTTTCCGTGCACTGCCCCGCCTCTCCGTGCGCTGTCCTGGGTTGGGCCCATGTGCCTCAGGCCGCGCCCCCAGGTGGGACCTAAGGCTCCAGGGCCTATTCTGATTGGCCCACGCGCCTTAGGCCCCACCAGTAGGCGGAGCTTTGGGACGGATGGGCCAATCCGGCCTCATTCCGTCGTTGGCTGCCTGCCGGACAGGCGGGTTTGGCTCCCGTCTGTCCGGCCAACTACCAAAGGTACGGGGAAGGGGGGTGGGGGTGTCGGCCAGGGGGGTCGCGGGTCGGCTGGGGGGGCGGTCGGAGGTTCTTGGGGGGGGCGGTCGTTGGAGGGAGGGGGGTTTGCGTCGAGGGCAGGAGGGCCTGGGATCCCTCCTGCCCGTAATGTAGTGCGGGGTGGGGGTAGGGGGTCGCCGTGGCCAGGAGGGTTTGGGCTCCCTCCTGGCCCGATATTGTCGGGGAGTTGGGGAGTCGGCCGGGCAAGAGGGCTTGGGCTCCCTCTTGCTCCGATCGTGGATGCGGGTGCGGGTGGGAGCGCGTGCGAGCGGTCATTCGGGGTGGGGGTGCGAGCGGTCCTGCTGGGGGGGGTGAATCGGGCGTCGGGCGGGGTGGGAACTATGTAAAAAAATTTTTGTATACCGCGCTCACGCGTATAACGCGCGAGGGGTATGCGCGGTAGGTAAAAACGCGTATAACGCGCGCGTTATATGCGTGAAAATACGGTACTTTTAGTTTGTGTTCCCGTATTTGCATAGGGGTTATCTGTGTTCTGGTAGGAATGAATGTTGGGAAGCATACAGTATGCTTTGTGTAGTTTAATTTTGTGGTTAACCATTGTGCATTGTTAATAAGATTATATTGTGTGTATATATGAAAATGAATGGAAAAAATGGTATTACAATTAGTACTATTGTGGCTTAGCCTGTGTTTTAGATTTTGGCCCCTTAATGTGACTGAGTTTGACACCCCTGCTGTAGATAATAGGCATTGGAATGAGGGGGGGCAAACTGGCCATGCTCCCCCCAATAATTGGCTGTAGGAATCTCAGAGCATGTCCTGGTGGTATTACCATAGTAACGGTGGCCCATTCTGTGGTATTGCTGCAGGAATGGGAACCGGTACTGAAGTGATACCACAGTAATGGGGAACAACTTGTAGAGAATGACATGGAGATAAAAATTTGTTCCTATCCCCATCACCGTCCCGTCCTCACAAATTCTGGCCCTCTCCCTGCCCCATCCCTGCAAGCTCTGTCCTCATCTGCACGAGCCTCAAACACTTATGATTTTAAAATGTTTGAGGCTTGTGCAGATGAGGGCAGAGCTTGTCATTCTTTAGGAATAAGCCTGATAGTCTATCAGCCTCTTCGAAGGCAGGAAAGAGCCACCACTAGATTTGCCAGAAGGCACATTGAAACTGTACTACTGGTGAGTCTAGCAGCAGTTGTAGGCAGAAAAGACTGGGGATATTTCCTGCCCACAACAAAGCCACTAGACCACCAGGAGTTTTAAGGTAGGTTTGGGGAGGGCCAGAAAGTGAGATACCAGAGGAGAGGGAGAGATGCTAGACCAGGGAAGAGGAGGGGAGAGATGCCATACCAGGGGAGGGTATAGAGATGCCAGATGAAGGAAGGGCAGAAGAAGGGAGAGAGAGAAGACAGATGAGAGAAGTAGAGGAGAAAGATGAGATCATAGGAGGGGCAAAGGGGGAAGGCAGAGATGTCCGAACACGGAAGAGAGAGTGAAGAAACATGATGGCAGATAAAGGCCAAATGGCCCATCTAGTCTGCCCATCTGCAGTAACCATTATCTCTTTCTCTCTCCGAGAGATCCCACGTGTCTATCCCAGGTCCTTTTGAATTCAGACACAGTCTTTGTCTCCACCACCTCTTCTGGGAGACTGGTCCATGCATCTACCACTCTTTCTGTAAAAAGTATTTCCTTAGATTACTCTGGAGCCTATCACCTCTTAACATCATCCTATTACCTCTTATTGCAGAGTTTCCTTTCAAATTAAAGAGACTCGACTCATGCGCATTTACATTATGTAGGTTTTAAACGTCTCTATCATTTCTCCCCTCCCGCCTTTCCTCCAAAGTAATACAGATTGAGATTTAAGTCTGTCCTCATGCCTTATGATGAAGACCACATCCCATTTTAGTAGCTGTCCTCTGGACCGCCTCCATCCTTTTTATATCTTTTTGAAGGCGCGGCCTCCAGAACTGTACACAATATTCTAAATGAGGTCTCATCAAAGTCTTAAACAGGGGCATCAATACCTCCTTTTTCCTACTAGCCATACCTCTCCCTATGCAACCTAGCATCCTTCTAGCCTTCTCCGTCACCTTTTCAACTTGTTTGGCCACCTTAAGATCATCACATACAGTCACACCCAAGTCCTGCTCTTCTGTCGTGCACATAAGCTCTTCACTCCCTAATCTGTACCGTTCCCTTGGGTTTTTGCAGCCCAAATGCATGATCTTGCTTTTCTTAGTATTAAATTTTAGCTGACAAATTTCAGACCTTTCATCAAGTTTTGGTGTGTCTACTCTATTGCAGATTTTCGTATCATTCGCAAAGAGGTAAATCTTACCCGACAACCCTTCAGCAATATTGTTTATAAAATGTTAAAAAGAACAGACCCAAGAACAGAACCTTGAGGCACACCACTGGTAACATCCCTTTCCTCAGAGCGATCTCCATTGATCACTACTCTCTGTCGCCTTCCACTCAACCAGTTATTGACCTATGCCATCACTTTTGGGACCCATCCGGAGGGCACTCAGTTTATTTATTAGACGTCTGTGTGGAACACTGTCAAAGGCTTTGCTAAAATCTAAATACACCATATCTAGCGCACATCCTCTATCCAATTCTTTGGTCACTCAGTCAAAGAAATTGATCAGATTTGTCTGACAAGACCTACCTTTAGTGAATCCATGTTGCCTCCAGTCCTATAATCCACTGGATTCCAGAAACTTGACCATTCTCTGTTATAAAAGTGTTTTCATTAATTTGCTTACCACAAAAGTCAGATTTACTGGCCTGTAATTCCCTACTTCTTCCTTACTTCCACTTTTGAGGAGAGGGACCACATCCGCCCTTCGCCAGTCCTCCGTTACCATTCCTGACTCTAGAGCAGGGGTGTCGAACTCAATCAGAGAAGGGGCCAAAATCTAAAATCCAGCCTAAATCGCGGGCCGAATGGTTTACTGAACAGTCATAAACTGACAAATGTTAACCAGAAATGTGAATTTAAAATGAGTGGAACAATCTTTTCCTTAACAGTGCTGTTAACCAACTCACATGCTATCAAGCAAAACAGTAATATTGGTATCAAGCAAAACAGTAATATTGGAATGTACCTAAAATGCTCATTGTTTTGTTTTCTGACTAGATGTCTGACACCGTTTTCCCCGGATCAATGAGTCAATGTTCGGTTTTATTTCTTGGGCTGTAGCAACCCGCAAAACAGCATGGAGGTTGTCATCGGTAATGCGTGGTCTGTGCTTGTTTTTGTTCAGATTCATTATTGAAAACATCTGTTCACAAAGATAGGTGCTCCCGAATATGGATAGAATACGGGCAGCATGAAGTCGGAGCTCTGGCATTGAGTCAAGGGGCAGTAGAGGGTAGAAGTCCTCAATTTCTACATCCTGAAACCTTGATTTCAGGCCACTTTCAGACTGAAGCTCGATTATCTCCATCTGAAGGTGATGGGGCACATTGTTGACATCAACTGTAAAAGGATTGGCAAAGATGTCAAAGCCTGAGTGCTGTGTTCTAAAGTCAGAGAAGCGCCGCTCAAATTCACTTAGTAAACGGCTAACTTTGGTAGCCAGCCGACTGCAAGGAAAAGTACCAGAAATAGTGGTTGAGATACTCAAACAAACGGGAAAGTGGGCAAGATTGTCCTGTTCCAGTTGGGACTTCCATAGTTGAAGTTTACGCTGGAATGCTGTGATCATGTCAGACATCTTCGTGATGACTTGTTTGCGTCCCTGCAGCTTCAGATTCAGTTGGGCGAGATGCTCGTATATGTCACACATCATAGCAAAATCACATAGCCAGGCGGGATCCGACAGTTCAGGCAACGGCTTTCCTTTACTTTCCATGAAAAGAGCAATTTGTTCTCTGAGCTCAAAAAATCTTTTGAGGACTGCGCTCTTGCTCAGCCATCTTACTTCTGTGTGGTATGGCACGTCTCCATGCTCTGCACCCACCTCCTGTAAAAACTGCTGGAACTGGCGATGATTCAGGCCACGTGCCCGTATAAAGTTAATAGTTTTAATGACTGTGGTCATTATGTCATTCATGTCTAAAACTTTTCCACACATAGCCTCTTGGTGGATAATGCAATGATAAGTAATCAAGGGTGTGTGGCAGTGACTTTTTTGCATTCTTTCCTTCATTAGTCCAACCAAGCCTTTCTTTTCTCTGCACATTGAAGGTGCGCCATCGGTAGTTAGCCCCACCAACTTTTCCCAGGGTAATTTAAAATTATTTATAGATTTCTCCACAGCCTCAAATATATCTCTACCAGTCGTCGTCCCATGCATGGCAGCTACATCCAAAAGTTCCTCAGTGACAAAGAGGTCGGTCTTCGTAGCACGTATAAAGATGGACAGCTGCGCTGTATCAGTGTTGTCTGTGCTTTCATCGATAGCAAGTGAAAAAGCGAGATAACTGCATGCCTGTTCGGCCAGCTGTGATGATAGATTTCCTGAGAGTTCTGGAACTCTGTTTGCAATGGTGTTTCTTGACAAACTGACATTTTGAAAACTCTGTATCTGGTCTGGGCATACTTGCTCACACACTTTTAGCATGCATTGCTTCAAAAAGGCACCCTCTGAAAAACACCTTAAAGTACGGGCAATTTCTTCAGCCACTATAAAGCTTGCTTTCACTGCAGCATCATTTTTCGCTGTAGCCTTTGTAAACATTTGCTGCTGTGATTGTAGTTTGCCTTTTAGTTCTTTAACAATTTTATGCTTTTCTTCCAAAGTATATTTGCCATACTTAACATTATGTTTGGTGTCAAAATGACGACGTATATTGTACTCTTTCATCACCGACACTGTCTCATAACACAATATACACACTGGTTTGCCCTCTCTAAGCACAAACATGTATTCATTTTCCCATTTGTCATTAAATTGTCTGCCTTCACCGTCAACTTTTCTTTTCCTGGACATTTTGGGATCAATATTGGCAGTAAAAGATGTAGTTTATTGGAAATCTGCGTTAGAAGGAAAAAGTTGAAAACTGCACAGGGATAGCTTGATTTGGCAGATGGAGTGAAGAAAAAAAAGTCAGTCAATAAATGTCTGGCTGGGTACAGATAGCAGATTCTGTTGCGATTTTTATGCCTGCACTTTATGCCAGGAACTGGCAGCTTCTGCTGTGTATTTTTTATGCCCGCACACTCACTCTCTCCTCTGCTCTGCCACCCGCACAACCACATCGGATGCCGGACTATAGGTCACGCCTCCTGAATCTCGCGTGACTTGTTATCTATGCACATGCGTAATAGATAGCAAGTACGGCTGGCAAGATCACAAGCCTCCTATGTCAACGCGCGTCATTGTGATGGAACGCAGCGGCATGCAGTGATGACAGTGCGGTGCGGGCCACATTGCAAGGCCTGGCGGGCCGGATTTGGCCCACGGGCCTTGTGTTTGACATGTGTGCTCTAGAGACTTGTTGAAAAGGTCAGTTAGCGGTACTACCAGATGATACACAAGGATGGAGGGGAAGGGGAGAGAGAGAGGGAGGAGATTGTGCACATGGATAGATGGGAAGTGAAGCCATGGGGAAAGTAGATAGATTTGAGAAGAAAGTTGAATGTTAAAAGTTAATGCCAAAGATTGATGTAGAACTATTATAAAAAGTGTATACTGGATAAGAATCTTAACCTTGCAGACTCATGAGTGGATAAATGAAAAAGCTTCAGCCCCACCACTCCACTGCTGTAATATCTTGTTACTGCGGGAAGAAATTATGTGGTGCAATCATCACTGGCTATTTCATTCATTTATAAGTGCTTTTTGTTTAAATAGTATGTTTAAATAAATAATTGCTCTTTTACAAATATAGACAGAGTCGAATGACATAGGCAAACTGGGGGACCCTTGATATAGCACAGACGGTGCGAAACATGTCGGGTCATGTTCCCAGGGTTTAGCTGGTATAAGATAAGTACACTGAACCTCAGTATTTCTTACTATTACCTAATAAATTATTTATTTAAACATACTATTTAAACAAAAAGCACTTATAAATGAATGAAATAGCCAGTGATGATTGCACCACGTAATTTCTTCCCTCAGTAACAAGATATTACAGCGGTGGAGTGGTGGGGCTGAGGCTTTTTCATTTATCCACTCATGAGTCTGCAAGGTTAAGATTCTTATCCAGTATACACTTTTTATAATAGTTCTGGACTTATACTGGAATAAGGACTACTGAAACTAGTGCCATAGTTCTAGAAAGATTGATGTAGGGCAGAAAGTGAAGGAGAGGAAAATGGATAAGAAGGCCCTGGAAACAGTTAAGAGCATAGACAGAAGGAAGTGCAAACAGACTAGGAAAAGATGATTAGAAAAATAAAATCACCAGACAACAAAGGTAGGAAAAATGATTTTATTGTCAATTTAGTGATTGAAATGTGACCGTTTTGAAAATGTGAATCTGCTGTCTATATTTTGCACTGTTCAGGAAGAAATGCATTTCTTTCTATTTCTCTAGAGTTGTACTACATGCAGTCTGGCATCTTAGGGTTTAATTAAGTTCATGATCTGCAAGCCCTGATGTTAGAGGCAGATCTAGATATTGTTGCTATCACAGAGACATGGTTCAGTGAATCACATGGATGGGATGCAAACATACCGGGATATAATCTTTTTAGGAAGGACAGAGATGGTCAAAAAGGTGGAGGAGTAGCTCTCTATGTAAAGAACAATATCCAAGCGACTGAAATGCAAGGGACCTGGGAAGAGGAAGAAGCGATATGGATCGCTCTGAAAAGAGAAGATGGAACTTCTATCTACGTGGGTGTAGTCTACAGACCTCTGACTCAATTGCAGCAAATTGATAAGGATCTGATTGTGGATATCCAAAAGTTTGGAAGGAAAGAGGAGGTTCTGCTGTTGGGAGATTTCACCCTGCCGGTTGCGGACTGGAATGTTCCGTCTGCGGAATCGGAAAGAAGTAGGGAGATTGTGGATGCCTTTCAAGAGGCTCTGCTCAGACAAATGGTGATGGAACCCACAAGGGAAAAAGCGATATTGGATCTGGCCCTCACAAATGGAGAGAGTATACGGTATACGGTTCCTTCCGATTATTAATCCCCGAATGCATTACTCTGCATTTCTTTGCATTTAATTTTAGTTGCCAGGCATTAGACCATTCCTCTAACTTTTGCAGATCCTTTTTCATATTTTCCACTCCCTCTTCGGTGTCTATTCTGTTATAAATCTTGGTATCATCTGCACGGACGGGGAGAGGGACCTGGGGGGGTCCAAAGATCTAAAGGTCCAAAGATCTAAAGGGAAAAAACAGTGTGACAAGGCAATGGCTGCTGCCAGAAGGATGCTGGGCTGTATAAAGAGAGACGTAGCCAGTAGAAGGAAGAAGGTGTTGATGCCCTTGGTCATTGTTAAGGCCCCACTTGGAATATTGTGTTCAGTTTTGGAGACTGTATCTGGCGAAGGACGTAAGAAGACTTGAAGCGGTCCCGAGAAGGGCGACGAAAATGATAGGAGGCTTGCGCCAGAAGGCGTATGAGGAGAGACTGGAAGCCCTGAATATGTATACCCTAGAGGAAAGGAGAGACAGGGGAGATATGATTCAGATGTTCAAATACTTGAAGGGTATTAACGTAGAACAAAATCTTTTCCAGAGAAAGGAAAATGGTAAAACCGTAGGACATAATTTGAGGTTGAGGGGTGGTAGATTCAAAGGTAATGTTAGGAAATTCTACTTTACGGAGAGGGTGGTGGATGCCTGGAATGTGCTCCCGAGAGAGGTGGTGGAGAGTAAAACTGTAACTGAGTTCAAAGAAGCATGGGATGAACACAGAGGATCTAGAATCAGAAAATAATATTAAAAATTGAACTAAGGCCAGTACTGGGCAGATTTGCACGGTCTGTGTCTGTATATAGCCATTTGGTGGAGGATGGGCTGGGTAGGGCTTCAATGGCTGGGAGGGTGTTGAAGGGATGGAGTAGGTTTTAACGGAGATTTTGGCAGTAGGAACCCAAGCACAGTACCGGGTAGAGCTTTGGATTCTTGCCCAGAAATAGCTAAGAAAAAAAATTAAAAAATTTAAATTGAATCAAGTTGGGCAGACTGGATGGACCATTCGGGTCTTTATCTGCCATCATTTACTATGTTACTATGTTGTGTATATGAGCACTTTTAATTTGTGGTCACATATTTGCTTAGTGTTTATCTGTGTTCTGCATGTGTGAAGTGTCCAAGGCCAGGTGTTCTGGTAGGAATGAAGGTTGAGAAGTGTTATTGGTGTCATAACCCCAAGTAAGAAGATATTTGTTGGCTTTCTTTCAGCCCTTTTGGACCTAGAACGGCCCTCACTTAAAAATTAGCAGAGATGTCTGCCCTATGGCTCCAGAAAAAGAAGGATGAATTGAGGCATCTGAGTTTTACTTCCCCTTCTTTCATTGGAAGTAAAACCTGAATTTCTTAATCTGTCCTTTTTCTGAAGCGCGTCCTATTTGGTTTCTCACTGAAAAGGCAATAAGCAATGTTAAAGACTGCCTGTATAGGTTTCAAAGTTCATGGAAATGAATGTGTGTTTGTGATCAATTTGGTTGTACACATTATCAGCCTGTGAGACATTATCACAACCTGTGATAGAGTGAACTGGAATCAAAATGAACTAACTTGGAACAGGGTAGTATTGGCAGAGCGGTTTCTTTTTCCTGCCGTGCTTATTCCACAGTGGCCCTCCAAAGAGTGTTATTCTTATGCCTAGGCTGGAAAGCAGGTTTGGCCCTGGGCCCATCACTAATTCTAATAAAGCACTACCCAGCTTGACCGGGCCGGCGTGGGAGCCCTGCTCCGCCCCCCCGATCCCAGCAGGAGGACACATTTAAATTAATCAGCGCACAGCACTACCCAGCTCGACCGGGCCGGCGTGGGAGCCCTGCTCCGCCCCCCGATCCCAGCAGGAGGACACATTTAAATTAATCAGCGCACAGCACTACCCAGCTCGACCGGGCCGGCGTGGGAGCCCTGCTCCGCCCCCCCGATCCCAGCAGGAGGACACATTTAAATTAATCAGCGCACAGCACTACCCAGCTCGACCGGGCCGGCGTGGGAGCCCTGCTCCGCCCCCCCGATCCCAGCAGGAGGACACATTTAAATTAATCAGCGCACAGCACTACCCAGCTCGACCGGGCCGGCGTGGGAGCCCTGCTCCGCCCCCCCGATCCCAGCAGGAGGACACATTTAAATTAATCAGCGCACAGCATTACCCAGCTCGACCGGGCCGGCGTGGGAGCCCTGCTCCGCCCCCCGATCCCAGCAGGAGGACACATTTAAATTAATCAGCGCCAACGGCGCCCCGCCGTTCGGCGCGCCGATGAAGGCGCACGTCAAAGGCGCATGCGCCTTAGTGCGCGCCTTTGGGAAGCGACTGCAGGGACGACTACCGAATACAGAAACTGCCAATACCACCTAACTTAGAGGTGAGTGAGAATAACCACCAACACCACCAGGAATTCACTCTAGACCACCAACACCAAAACCTAAACAAACAATTACTAGGTGACCCAACTACAAACAGGAACTCAACCAGCCTATATACCGAGACCCTCCAAAGTCCCAGCAAATCCCACAACAACTTCTCTCAGCCACACACAGAATGGATACAAGCACACCCAAACTCATCCTTGCTATACTACTACTATCCCTCTTCATAGACAAATGGAAAACAGCAGGATACCACACACAGCCAATCCCAATCATTACAGTACCACACAAATCCGTTCTACAAACCAGGAAACTCCAAACCCCTAGAACCTTGATCCTCTGCTCACCATCCAACCAAGCAAGCATACCCACAATCTGGGGAAAACGACATACAACAAAAGCCAAGATAAGCTCTCAAAGACCTCAGACATCACAAAAAATACTATCAAATATAGCTCCTACCCCCTTCCCACTCACAAAAATCTCACAAATAGCATGTTCATACTTAAATATACGATCGGTAGGTCCAAAAACAGAACTAATCAAAGACTGGCTAATCAAAGACAACCTAGGATGCCTCTTCCTTACTGAAACCTGGCTCATATCCGACACAGACCCTCACATTATAGAAATCTGTCCCAAAGGATACAAAATTGAACTAGTATGCCGTGCTAACAGAAGAGGAGGAGGGCTAGCAATCATAGCAAAAAACAACTTCAACATCAAAGTCCTAGCCAAGCACTCCACCCCCCATTTAGACCTTCTAGCCTGCCAACTCTCTGACACCACCTTACAGGAAATCTAAACTGCCTTCTATGCTACATCACCCCAGGAAAATGGAACAACACTAAACACGAGCTAGAAGAGTTCATCCTCCAGAACTCTCTTTCCTCTACAAACAATCTGATCCTTGGTGATTTAAACCTCCATCTAGAAGACCACACCTCCAAACAAGTAGTAGATATTATATCATACCTCAGTACCCTATCGTACCAGATCCTCAACCCGGAACCAACACATGAAAAAGGTCATCAACTCGATATTGTAGCATACTCATCCCCAAACCTCAACTCACAAAACATCCAAATCACCAACGGCACCTGGCAACCCACCCTATGGTCGGACCACTATAAATACAACTTCACTATCAACTGGGAACATAACAAAAATAAACCCACTCCCCTCAAAACAAGCTCTATGACCAGACAGAAAATCGAACCGAACACATTCTGGAACGCAGTGGACCCAGCAATAGATTCCAGCAACCCTAGTGAATTCATAAACACCTGGCGTTCTCTCAGCGAATCGACCTTGAACAAACTAGCACCACTAAAAGAAAAAAACAAAATACACAGACAATCAGATAAATGGTTTGACACTGAACTCCTACAACTAAAAAGGAAATGTAGACAACTAGAAAGGGCATGGATAAAACAGAAACAAGAAATTACTAAAACAGAATGGAAAATCCAAATCAAACAATACAAAATCAAATTGAAGGAAAAACGCAAAGACTATTACTCCAACCTCATAGGCACCGACAAACCAGACACAAAAAAACTGTTCAACCTAGTAAGAAACCTTACCGACACTAAACCATGTCTAGCCACCCAGGAAAACCTAACACCTACAGCCTCTCAGTTAGCAGACCACTTCAAAAATAAAATCATCTCAATTAGAACAACATTCAACAACTCACAAAACAACACAGACAAGATTCTAATAAAACCCACATCAGATGAAGCAATATCAGCTGACAGGTTCTGGACCGACTTCCCTACAACCCAGTGGACTGAACTGGACAGGCTATACAAAAAATATTGCAAATCATCATGTGATCTGAATAACTGCCCACCATACCTACTAGCAACAGCTTCCACCAACTTCAAAGCTAGCTACACATTATGGCTGCAAACCACACTCAGGGAAGGCCAGTTCCCACCAGAGCTCGGAGAAATTATAATCACGCCTATACTGAAGGATCCCAAAGGTCTAACAAATAACCCATCAAATTACAGACCAATCACTTCTATCCCAACATACGTCAAAATAATAGAAGGACTAGTTGCACAACAAATGTCCACTTACCTTGAAGCCCACAATATCTTACATCCATCCCAATCCGGATTCAGAACCAACTACAGTACAGAAACTCTCCTGGTATCTCTACTAGACATAGCTCGAAGTCACCTCAGCCAAGGAAACAGACTGCTAATCATCCAATTTGATCTCTCAGCTGCATTCGATCTAGTGGACCACTCCATTCTTCTCCAAAAACTAGACGCAATAGGAATTTCAGGTAAAGTTCATAACTGGTTCCAAGGCTTCCTTAAAACTAGAACATACAGAGTCAAATCTAAAGACATTCTATCTGAACCATGGTCCAATCCATGTGGAGTACCACAAGGCTCTCCCCTCTCTCCCACACTTTTCAACTTATTCATATCCTCCCTAGGCACCACCCTAGACACCCAAAATATTACTTCTTTCAGCTACGCAGACGACATAACCATCCTCCTTCCATTCGACATACACAACCCAATCTCCACAGAACGCCTGAAAACTACATTAGAAACAGTGGATAAATGGATGACAGATCACAAGTTGAAGCTGAACTCTGACAAAACCAAATTCTTATTACTAGAGAAGGACAAAAAACCATCCCTAACAGAACTGGAAGTAAACTCAATCAAGTACCCTATACAGAACTCCCTCAAAATCCTAGGAATACATTTAGACAGATGCTGCACAATGCAAACACAAATCCTAAAGGTCACCCAAAAAGCATTCTTCACAATGCGAAATTTAAGAAAAATCAGGAAATTCTTTAACAAAGACCAATTCAGGATCATTGTCCAATCCCTTGTGCTAAGTATTGTCGACTATTGCAACAGCCTCTACCTACCTTGCCCGACCAACACAATAAAAAAACTACAGACCATCCAGAACACAGCCCTCAGACTCATATACTCACTCAGCAAATACGACCACATTACCAATGCATACCTAGAATCTCACTGGCTACCAATAAAAGCAAGAACACAATTCAAACTCTACTGTCTCATTTTCAAAGTACGGTAACCCATGGCACGGCACCCAGTTACCTAATTAATCGTTTTCATCACTACCACCCACCAAGAAGAAGGAGAACACAGAACCTTTTCACCTATCCACCACTCAACGGTACTTGTCGTAAGAAACTCTACGACAACCTCCTGGGGACACAGGCAGCTAAAATAGACTCTGACATCTCAAAATTACTGACCAAAACAACAGACATAAAAGAGTTCCGCAAAGAAATAAAAACACTACTGTTCAAAAAATATCTCCCATCACTCTAACCACCACCCAATGAGTTCCCAACCAACGACTTCGGAAATACCCATCTATACTATCTCTTTGTCTGTGACCAAAAATGTACTGTAACTCTTCTACATTACACCCGATTTAAACGATCGAGTTGCCATGTATTACCTCTGCAAAATGCATTATCTTCTGTTATATGTAATAACTTCTGTGATAAGTATTATCTTCTGTGAACTTGAAGTATCATAACTCTTTACTGTTACTGTAATATACTCCTATCCTGAAATGTAATTCTACTGGAACTGCCCAGATATCTTCCATAATGTAATCCGCCTAGAACCGCAAGGCACAGGCGGAATAGAAATCCCTAATGTAATGTAAATGAGTGAGACAAAAGCACTAAGTTATTTGCATGTGATATTCTGAGGACTACACCTGATTGAATTTTTATTCTTTATTTGCTGGTTTTGTTTTGTTGCTTAGAAATTATATTGTCTGTGCTATTTGGTTTGTCTTCACACTGAGAAAAGGACTATGCTATTGGTTTGCTTTTACATTGGTAAAAAAACACTCAGTTATTTGTGCGTGATATTCTGAGGGCTGTTCTTGCTATATTTTGTGCATGAATAATAACTAAAATTATTGTCTGGACTAAAGTATTGCTGGTGCTGAGCTAATTTTTGGCTTTCTGTGTGCAAATCAAAACCCAGCATGCCTCACAAGTTGTACTTTTATTGATGTTCTTTCAATAAAAATAAAAATTAGACACTCCCCCACTACAGGCTTAAAAATGTTTATTTGCAATGTCTTGGGACCTAAAATTACATAAAATCATCTTTCTACTTTGAGTGGGAAGATGCAGGGACAAAAATATTGCGGGGATGGTGAGGGAACAGGGATAAAAATGAGTGGACAAGATTGAATCTTTGTCTCTGCATCACACTCTAGTGGTTACCATTATGTACTGATAATAAGATTATATATATTTCTTGAATTTCTCTTTAGATAAGATCAGTAATTTTGTTTTCGAGTCATGTTATTCATAGTTTTCCAACACTGGCTACATTTAAGGAAGTGACAATTTCATTTGTAAGAATACTTAAAACTTTAGGAGTTTATTTGGATACTTCTTTGAAGAAGAAAGAGCATGTTTCTTATATTGTTAAAATCTTTTTTAAGTTGAGGCTTTTATGTCCTTTGAAGTCAGTGTTAACCAGTTCTAATTTTCATTTGGTTATTCAAAGTCTGATTTATCCACATTTTGACTATTATAATTGCTTGCTAATGGGTGTTCCAAATAAATATTTCAGATCTTTGCAGGTTGCTCAGAAATCTGTGACAAGGTTAATAACTGGAACTTACAGATCTGAACACATCACTCCTGTTCTTAAAGAATCACACTGGTTATCAATTGAGTATCGTATTTGCTATAAATTGTTGCTACTTGTTTTTAAAGCATTGGCTGGCAGGAAATATCTAGTTTTGTTAGACTCCCTTAGTATTTATTGACCAACACAGAACTTACATTCCTTGAACAGTAAGTAATGCCCTGGTGGTCCCATCTGTTTGTGAAATTCATCATGAGGAATATAGGAAATCTATATTCTACGTGCATGGACCACAGTTATGGAACCAATTACCTGAGCAACTGTGAGGGTTTGGTGATGTTGACAGTTTCAATATTCTGTTGAAAAAAGTTTTGTTTACGGAGGTATATTATTGCTGACTTTCTAGACTTTTATAAAAAGTGTTTTTAAAGTTTTCATGTATTTGTTATAAATGATGTATGTTGTTGGAATACACTTAGTTCTCAACCCATTCCTTTGGACACATCAGCCATTCAGGTTTTCAGGAAAGCCACAATGAATATGCAAGAGATAGATTTGCATGTACAGCTTCCTGGGCATATACGTTTATTTTATTATTTTTAAAAATTTATTCTCCACTTAAAACTAAGCAGATAACCATAAAACATACACAGCTGGAATACATATAAACATAGCAAAACAATCCCATCATACATTTTTCATCAAAAGTATACTAGCAAAATGCTAAAATAGCCTTCTCAATAAAGCTAATAAAAAGCCTTTACAAATAACAAGGTTTTCAGTTGTTTTTCAAAATACATTTTGTCCCTACATAATCTCAGGTACCCTGGCAGGGCATTCCACAAACATGGACCTGCCACCGAAATTGCCAACCTTCAATTGATAATCGCATTACAGATTATCTTATTCATATTTATTATGGAGATCCTGATATTCCGACTGGCTGGGTGAGTCCTAGCACTGGGTTGACAGCCAGCAATATACAGTATTCCCGACCCCAGTCATCCGAAGGAGCAGGAGGCAGTTACTAATTTCAGCATTTTTCTTTGTCTCAACTGCATTCCATCATTTTTAGGGGTATCTACTATTCCATTAAGGTGTATGTAAGTTTTACATTCCTTTGAGAAAGGTACCTCATTAGAGCATGACATATTTTGGCAAGGTGTGCTGCAAGTAGAAGCAGACTGTTTGTTTTAAAAGCATTAACAAGAGGTTAGGCAGGGACAAAGCCTGAAACATATATATTTGCCCTTTATCTGACCATGATATGTATTACAAATCTCTCTGGCAAATTAGCTTCCCTAATGCCTGCAGTGGGAGGGAGAGATTTTGCAAAGCACTCTTTTCCTGGGCTGTTTAGCAGCGCCAGCCACTGCCACTTGATTTGGCTATGTTGTCTGCAGGATTTTTTTTTTAACCAGCATATTTTATACTAATTGGTTAAATAAACTTATCATGACTTAAGTGCTAGAGAACTGTAAGCTTTTCCAATAATAATACTCTATGCACCTTGTTATACTATACTGAGAGGATCTGGTTGTTTCCAAATGAGTTATCTCGCATCTTATTATTAGTAATAAGTAAGCATAATAGCATTGGTTTGCCTTCCTTTTTAAACATCCTTCTGGGCTGTTGGCCCAAAAAGAATATTTTAGGATCCCAGCCCAGATTAGTAATGCAAAATTGACTTAAGGGTTTCAATTTGTTTCTGAAGTATTTTGAATTGTTGGGCATTTATAAGTGATAAATAGTAGTAGTAGTATTTCTACTATATTTGAAAGTGGAGGAGTAGCTAATGGATAGTAAGCTGGCCTTGATGCTAGTGAGCTGGGTTCATTTCCCAATGCAGGTACTTAATCCTCAATTGCCCCAAGTAAAATAAAAAAAACAACTTAAATTGTGAGCCTACTAGGGACAGGGAAAGTACCTGCATATAATGTGTACAGCACTGTGTATGTCTAATAGGGTTCGCCTTTGTCACCGATCCTGTTCAATGTATATATGACTTCTCTGAAAAACTTTTGTCTCACTTCAGCAGAGACTATATTCACTTACGCAGACAATATTTTTATCTTATTGGAAGTTGACTCTGATTTCAGCAATATGGCTTCTAGTATTCTAAACTCCAAATGTGGGCATTGTCCATCCAAATTAAATTGAAAGCTGCTAAAACCAAATTGCTTTGGGTTGGACCAAGATTAGAAAAACTTCCTACTTCTGTTATACTGAATACACAAAGATTTTTCCTCTAGAGTATTGGGTATTATCCTTGATTCATCACTTTCATTTCACGACCAGATAAATTATTTGACAAAAAAGTGTTTTTTAGTCTACGTATGTTGAGGAAAGTTAGAATATTTTTTCAGTATTGGTACAATCTACAGTGCTTGCCCAGGTAGACTATTGTAATTCAGTCTATTTAGGCATTAAGCAGGGCAGTCTAAAACGACTTCAGCTGATACAAAATACGGCAGTTAAGCTTATATTTGGGAAATGAAAGTACGATCATGTTTCTCCTTTGTTGAGAAAGCTTCACTGACTTCCAGCCACTTCAGGATTCAATTTAAATGTGCTTGCATTATCTTTATATTGGAACCCCTTCAGATCTTGCCATTTGAGGAATACACAGAGGTATAAACTATATTTCCCTTCTTTTAAGGGTATTAAATCTATAGGAAAGCTTAGTCAAACTTTTGCCTTCAAGCTGGTAGAGATGTGGAATGGACTTCCTGACTCCATTAGACTGATAGGCTAGCTACAACAATTTCATAAAGCCCTGAAAACTCTGCTTAACTATAGTATCAAAGAATTGACGATAATCCAGCTTTTTTTTCTTTTATGCTCTCTTTCTTATATACTCTAGTCTTAATTACATGTGAACCAAGTCGAGCTCTGTTGGGAGATGATCCAGTATACAAATTGAAGACTAGATTAGATTAGATTAGTAGCACTATAGAAATGATTAGTAGTACTACACTTCTCCCTCGTCATTCGCGGAGGATACGGGCAGAGCCGGACCACGAATGCCGAAAAACCGCAGTTATCCTGCTCTGACCCACCCCTACCTCCCTGCTGCCTTCCCGGCCTTACCTGGTGGTCTAGAGGGTTTCGGGGCAGGAGCGATCTTCCTACGCTCCTGCCCCGTGCAGATCGCCATCAGGAAATTGCTGTAGGGAGTTCCCGACGTAGTCTCGAGAGACTACGGGAACTCCCAGCAGCCATTTCCTCATGGCGATCTGCACGGGGCAGGAGCATAGGAAGATCGCCCCTGCCCCGAAAGCCCTCTAGACCACCAGGTAAGGCCGGGAAGGCGGCAGGGAGGAAAAAAAGATGGATTTTTTTACATTAAGACTGTTTTTTATTTTCCCCCTCCCCAGAAAAAATCACGATTATATGAAACCGCGAGTGCAGGAACCGCGAATGGGGAGGGGGAAGTGTATTCCTGTCTGGACCTTTTCTAATACCTGATAGAGACCCTTGAGAGCATTGAAGTGTAGTATGAGATAATTTGAAAATTTTTTAGCTATTTGTCTTGAACATTTAAGAAATTGAGGTATGACTGATAATATAAAATATACCCAGTTATTGAGTTTGTGTCGGTTCTTCACCTAAATTGTCCTCCAATTCTTTCATCTATTTGAATAGAACAAAATTCATCTCTCTGAAAAAACCTAAAGTTTAGCTATAAGCTCCCTCTTTCCAGAGCTGATAGTAAAGCCCTGCCTAATCTGTTGTAAATTTTCTCCTTCTTAAATAAAATGAAAAAAAGTCAAAATCTCATAGGCTAAATTCAACCTAAAAAAGTCAATGTGGGTTGCCCTTCTCTTCCACTGCCAATTCCAGACTTTGTTCATTTCATCTAGCTTCCCCCTATGCCTGGAATAAATTACCCGAGTTTGTCCATCAAGTCCCTTCCCTTCCCTTGTTTAAAAGCAGACTGAAAACCTACCTTTTTGATATAGCTTTCAATCATGAACCCTACTCCTCTGCCCTCCAATGCAGCCCATTGATTAACCGTTCCCCTTAACTGTATCCATGACATCCTGTTTGTCTGGCTTGCCTGTATCGCGGGAATCCCGCGGTTTCCGCGGGAATCCCCCCTAACCCACGGGTTTCCCACAGGGACCCCCCTGTGGCCCATGGGACTCCCACGGGGACCCCCCTCTAGCCAACGGGACTCCAACCAGTGGTCCATCGTGCTCAGCAGTCCGCTCACGCGGCGGCCCCCAGGTCAAAGATCAGTGCTCTAAATGAGTCCAGCCTCACCTGCATACGTTCTAATTTAGCAGGAACTTGTCCAGCTTTGTCTGGTTATATATTTGTGGTTATACATTCAAAGCAGTTTATATATACTGTATATAGGTACATGTGGAACACTTAGACAAACATGATTTAATGGGACAGAGTCAGCATGGGTTCAGCCAAAAGAGATCTTACCTCACCAATTTGCTTGACTTCTTTGAAGATGTGAAGAAACATATGTCTAAAGGTGAGCTGGTTCATGTAGTGTATCTAGAATGATTTTCAGAATGCTTTTGATAGTTTCTCATGAAAGGCTCCTGAGAAAATTAGAGTCATGGGATAGGTGGGATTGGTTATCGTATAGAAAACAGAGGGTAGGGTTAAATAGCCATTTTTCTCAAAGAGAAGGGTAAATAGTGGAATGCCACAGGGATCTGTACAGGGACCAGTGCTATTTAACTTATTTATAAATGCTGGAAATCGGAAAGATAGAAACATAGAAATATGATGGCAAATAAAGGCCAAATGGCCCATTTTGTTTGCCCATCTGCAGTAACCATTATTTCTCTTAAAGATCCCACATGCTTATCTTATGCCGCCTTAAATTCAGACACACCTCTGTCTCCACCACTTCATCTGGGAGACTGTTCCATGCATCTACCACCCTTTCTGTAAAATAGTATTTCCTTAGATTACTCTGGAGCTTATCAGCTCTTAACTTCATCCTATATCCTCTCATTCCAGAGCTTCCTTCCAAATAAAAGAGAATCGACTCATGAGCATTTATGCCACGTAGGTATTTAAATGTGTCTCGCAAGAACAAAAATGAAAATAACAATTAATTCAAAAATCTAAGAAAAATGTTATTTGCCAGAGTGGCAGAAGCACCCACTGAAAATCATTTACTCAAAAGTGGAGAAAAAACCTCAACTATCAATAATATGCAGACGGCAACCCAATGAGTTTTTAAGCCGTTCTTATTCTGTATCATGGGCAAAAAAACTCCACTACAATCAAAATGTCACTTTTAAAAACAGGGAAACATCCCACTATTGTGCACAGAGAACAAGAAACAGAACAAGAGAACCAAAAAACTGTTCTTAGCTTCAATGATGATCCATTACTCCATCCACTATCACAATGTTCCGGTCAATACACCACCAGCAGTCAAGTGAAGATAAGCAGCTGTATTTCCAACAAGGCTCTTGTTTCGCCAACCAGTGGCTGCATCAGGGAAATTCTATAACAAGCTCTCGTTGGAAGATGCAAAATCGCTATTTCCATGTGAAAGTGGTGGCAACCTCATCGTGGAAGCTTCCAGATTTGTGCCATTCAAAGCAGCCCTTTTTTTGAAGCAGCAGCCAAGGGCAGGACCGAGTAAGGGTTCACTCTTGAACAGATCACCCCCACTGGACCACCAGGTACTTTAGGTAGGCCATGAGAGTGAGTGTGTGTGTGTGTGTGGGGGGGGGGGGGCTGGGAAAGAGATCTTGCCTCATTCTGGGGGAGGGTGTCAGCTTGTTCTAAGGGGGGGCTTGTTCTTCGGGAGTGGGAGGGAGAAGGAATGGAGGGGGGTTCATTGGCATGTTCTGAGGGGATGGGGGGGGGGGGGGGTTTGGCACCATTTCAGGCCAGAAGTTAACTGGGCATTGGCCGATAGCAGGACTAGTGCTCGGTTAACTCTCCACATAAAATTAGGACAGACTTTTTTCTCTGCTGACTTTATGCAGTTGCTCAGCAGGTTAGTAGACTGAATATTGCTGCTAACCTGCTAAGCCTCTACGCCCAAACTTCATCCTTGGACTGCCCACACACTAGCCACTATTAGACTGAATGATTAAAGAGGATGTTCAGCAGCACTGTCCATTTAAGTGCCACTGAATATTCAAAGATAGCCCTACACAAGTGATTTAAATGACCAGGAACCTGCTGTTTAAATCATTTTGAATATCGATCACTTTTAGGCCATGTTACACATACCGTGAAAAATGCCAAAAAAAGGGAGAAGAAAAACCCTCCCACCTGACCTAATTTAACCTAAAGTAAAATAGAAGGAGAGATGATAACTAAATAGTTTGTTTTTTTTACAAACTAATCCACTATTTAATGTCCACTGCTGAAGAGGGTGGATGCTGTCCCATAAACTCTTGATATTGCTGTAATGCTTCCTAGCCTGAAATAACTTTTGCCATTGTGAAGGCTCCAGATTAGAGAATGACACAGGGACAAATTTGTCCCCGTCCACGCAGGAACTCAATTTCCCCGTCCCTATGAGTTTTGTCACTGTTCCTGTCCCATTCCTGTAAACTCTGCCTTAACTGCATAGGCCTCAAACACTTATGATTTTAAAGTGTTTGAGGCTTGTGCAGATGAGGACAGAGCTTGCTTTATATTCGAGCATATATGGTACACCGGTTACCGATGAAGTTTAGGATTGAATATAAAGTTTTGACAATTGTGCATCAAACAATCTACAGCACAGCACTGAGGAAGTACCTGCCAACACGTTCTTTAAGATCTGAAACAGCGATGCAATTGTCGATTGAGTCAATTGGGGAGACTCGTTCTAAACAGACACACACGACAGCAATTTCAGTTGCTGGTCCACAATTTTGAAGCCAGTTGCCAGGCTATTTAAGATTATGTAGTAAGTTAAAATCTTTTAGAAAATAATTGAAAACTTACTTTATTTGTACAAGCTTTTTTTCTAGAGTGAAATGTTGTGAAATTTTTTTTTTTTTTTTTAATTTAATTGTAACATAGTAACATAGTAGCATAGTAGATGATGGCAGATAAAGACCTGAATGGTCCATCCAGTCTGCCCAACCTGATTCAATTTAAATTTTTTTTTTTAAATTTTTTTCTTCTTAGCTATTTCTGGGCAAGAATACAAAGCTTTACCCGGTACTGTGCTTGGGTTCCAACTGCCGAAATATCTGTTAAGACTTACTCCAGCCCATCTACACCCTCCCAGCCATTGAAGCCCTCCCCAGCCCATCCTCCACCAAACGGCCATACACAGACACCGACCATGCAAGTCTGCTCAGTACTGGCCTAGTTCAATATTTAATATTATTTTCTGATTCTAAATCTTCTGTGTTCATCCCACGCTTCTTTGAACTCAGTCACAGTTTTACTCTCCACCACCTCTCTCGGGAGCGCATTCCAGGCATCCACTACCCTCTCCGTAAAGTAGAATTTCCTAACATTGCCCCTGAATCTACCACCCCTCAACCTCAAATTATGTCCTCTGGTTTTACCATTTTCCTTTCTCTGGAAAAGATTTTGTTCTACGTTAATACCCTTCAAATATTTGAACGTCTGAATCATATCTCCCCTGTCTCTCCTTTCCTCTAGGGCACAGGTGTCAAAGTCGGTCCTCGAGGGCCAGAATCCAGTCGGGTTTTCAGGATTTCCCCAATGAATCTGCATGAGATCTATTTGCATGCACTGCTTTCAATGCATATTCATTGGGGAAATCCAGAAAACCCGACTGGATTCCGGCCCTCGAGGAGGGACTTTGACACCCCTGCTCTAGGGTATACATATTCAGGGCTACCAGTCTCTCCTAATACGTCTTTTGGCGCAAGCCTCCTATCATTTTCGTCACCCTCCTCTGGACCGCCTCAAGTCTTCTTACGTCTTTCGCCATGTTTTTGAGATTTTATATTTGAAATTTTAGAAGATGGAATGATGTAGTAGGGTTTAGTTGTAGTTTTGTTGTGATGTTTATGTGAACTATTCTGTGTTTGTTTAATTGTAATCCGCCTAGATTGTAGGCGGAAAATAAAATTTTAAAATAAATAAATTATTGTATATCTTCTATTGAGGATTTAGTGTGCATAGAATAAGTTGATCATTTTCATAGATATTGCCAAATTTTTACAGTTCATAATAAAGGACTTCCAGAGTGTATAGGGTGCTTCATTCAGTCTGCTAATAAATGTTCTTGTAAGAGTGCATTAAAAGTGTGGGAAAAGGGTTTAGAGAGACAAATTTCTGGGAGGTCTGCTGAGCAAGGGCAAACTGCCTTTTTCTTTCTATCACTACTGTTAAATTCTTTCACTTTGTAGTCCATGCAGTGCTTTAGACCACTGTTCTTCAACCGCCGGTCCGCAGGAAATTTCTGCCGGTCCATGCAGAGCCGGCGAGATTGATTAAGTTCAATTTCTTGCCGGTCCGCACAGGGCCGGCAAGATCGACAAGTTATTTTCAGCTGGGCCGGAGAGATCATGGGGCGCCTCCGACAGTGTCTTTCTCCCCTCTCTGCAGCCCCCCTTCTTACCAGTGCAGAGATTCAGGAAGACAGCCTTGGGGCTTTTGCTGAGTTGCGGCTTCCTCTGATGATGCAACTTCCTCTTTCTTCATAGGCGGCGTGACCCAACAAAGGACCCGAGGCTGCCTTCCTGAATCGCTGAGCTGGCAAGTAAGGAGAGCTACTGGGAGGGGAGAAAGCCACTGTTGGAGGCTGGGAAGCTGCTGGGCAAGAGGAAAAAGGGACAGCTGCTACTGGACCTGGAGAGGGAAAAGGACAGATGCTGCTGGGAGGGGAGGAGGGAAAGGAGTCTGGGAAGCTGCTGGGCAAGGGAAAAAAGGGACAGCTGCTATTAGACATAGAGGGAAGGATAAGGAGAGATGCTGCTGGGAGAGGAGGAGGGAAAGGAGTCTGGGAAACTGCTGGGCAAGGGAAAAAATGGACAGCTATTATTGGACCTGGAGGGAAGGATAAGGAGAGATGCTTTTGGGAGGGGAGGAGGGAAAGGTGTCTGGGAAGCTTTTGGACAAAGGAAAAAAAGGGACAGCTGCTACTGGACCTGGAGGGAAGGAGAAGGAGCTGGGAGGGGAGGAAGGGAAGAGAGTTACTGCTGGACAGGAGGAGGAGGGAAGGGAGAAGGAAAAAAGGAAGGAAACAGCTGGCAGGGAGATTAGAGGAAGGGAAGGGAAGGGGAGAGAGAGGCATGAGAAAGTAGAGAAATTGATGATGGGAAGGGGTCAGCAGAGAAATAAGCAGAGAGGGACAACGATGTTAGATCTGGTGTAGGAGAGATAAAAATGAAGAGAGTAGTGAAGCTGGAATGAATCATGTAAAAAGGAGAGAGGGGGCACAGGGTGGATGGAAAGGGGCATAGAAAGAAGACAGATACCATATGGAAGGGGGAGAGGGCAGAAAGTGGATGGAAGGGGCAGATGCTGGATTGAAGAGACAGAGAGGGCAGATGCTGGAGGGAAGAGAGTGAAAAGAAGATGAAAGCTGAAACCAGAGATAACAAAAGGTAGAAAAAATAATTTTATTTCTATTTTGTGATTAGAATATATCAGATTTGAAATATATATCCTGCTAGAGCTGGTGTTAGACATAACTGGGGACTGCAAAGCCCAGGCAGTACTTCTTTAGCTTCCAGCTGGCTTATGGCTCTCTCTGACCAGGGGACACTCCCCTAACACTATTCCTGTCATGTGTGACTGCAGTATTCTATGAGCATGATATTTCTGTGTAGCATTCTGTAATAATTTGGCTTGTTCAGTTTTCTTGATAGTAGAGGGGATATATGTGAAGAGGAGGGGAGACAGGGGTTTTGTTGATCCTTGCTCTGTATTATTTGTATTTATAAAATGACAATTGCACAGAATATTGTTTCTTTTTATACTTTAATAAAATACATTCAATATAAAATCATATCTAAGGGTTATGCGGATGGGATCAGATGATTTGTGGGGACTGAGCTTGCGGAGATGGGGCGGAAACGGGGTTTTTAAATTTTAGTCCTAGTAGTTTGCCGGTCCACAAAATTATTTTTATTTATAAAATTATTTTATTTCTGCCGGACCACGGGTGTAAAAAGGTTGAAAAACACTGCTTTAGACCAGTGTTCTTCAACCTTTTTACACCTATGGACTGGCAGAAATAAAATAATTATTATCCCAGGACAAGCAGGCAGGTATTCTCACTAGTGGGTGATGTCATCAGACAGAGCCCCGGTACGGACGTCTCACAAGCACGTGTTGCTTGTAGAAACTTAAAGTTTCTAGATGCCCGCACCGCGCATGCGCCGGTGCCTTCCTACCCGGAGATCCGGGCGTGTCTCCTCAGTTCTTTCTTTTCCGCGGAGCTGAGAAGTTCAACTTCTTCATGCGCTAGCTGAATTCAGTTAAATTTGCCTTCCTTGTCCGCGTTTTCGTTTTCGTTTCTTTTAATTACTTTAACAGTTCTTTTTCTTTTTCAAAAAAAAAAAAAAAAAAAGGAGAAGATTATTTCCTCCGGCGGGTCGAACGGGTCGGCCACGTGGCTCAGGCCCACGGGCTTCGACCTCGCGGCAGAGATTTTCCGGCCTATGTCCCGGCCAATCACCGGTTTTAAAAAGTGCAGCAAGTGCCAACGCGCGATTTCACTCACGGACCCTCACTGGCGCTGTTTGCAGTGTTTGGGCCCTGACCACATCCCGAAATCGTGCGGGCCTTGCTCTACCCTTACGGCACGCTCTTTCAAGCGGCGTTGCCTATTGTGGGAATCGATGTTCAAGATGGACGCAGCTAAGGATCCCTCAGCCTCCACTTCATCTGATACCTCCCCGGTGCGGGCGAAACCGGCATCGACTCCTCCTGCATCGAGTGCGGTGAAACCGGCATCGCTCGCCCCGACACCATCCACGAGCTCGACGTCGGTGCCTGCCCCGGTCTCCTCGGTTCAGGTACCTCTTCCTTCCACAGTGCCACCAATGGTCATCAAAGTGCCGAAAGCTACTAAGCAGAAGCACTCGACCTCGAAGGAGCGCGATGCCCGTGCAGGAGGACCCCCTTTCGGTGCGGATCCCTCCCTATCGGCTTCGCTACGGTCCGTGCTGGAAGCTCAATTCGTTGAGCTCATGCAGACCATCGGACCCGGGCTCATCGCTGCCATACAGGGTGACCTCCCGGTACCGGTCCAAAGGGGCGGTCCGCCCCCTCCCCCTCCCCCACACCGTTCGACCTCGACAACCGACGAGGACGAACGGGGGAGGGCGGCGATACCCACGCGGCAAGCCTCGCTTACCGACATGCCGCCATTAGAACCCATTACGCCTCCGCGCCAACATGGGACCAGACCTTCGATCGATACTCGAAGCCCTGGGCATAGTCAGGAAGAGTTCCTCCGTACTCCTTACCAGACTTGGGTAGCATCGCAGGAACCCGCATCGCAAACCCAGTGGCGATCCACTGCTTCCAGCCCTATCCACTTGGGGACCTCGGGAGACCATGCGATGCACAGACGATCCCGATCCCCGTCCCGCCACCGAGACGGGCACCGATCGAGACACTCATCCTGGCACTCCTCACGCTATTCGGAGGTGTCACCGCAGAAAAAACTGCAACGTAGGGGATACTCCTCATCAGAGGCGTCCCCTCCGAGGGGCCCAGAGTACGAGGAGACACCGGTGCCCGATTCTCCTTGTCACTCCCCGATGTCCACGGACCTGGAGGCCTCCCCCTCCGCCAGCCCGTCCCACAGACCGACGCTGGCGGAACAATTGTCCTTCTCATCATTCCTCCGACAAATGGCGGATGATTTGGATGTGACCCTTGACACGGGCTCCCGATACTCCAAAGAGTATCTGGACACCATGCATTTACCTAACCCCCCAACGGAGTCGCTTCGGCTCCCCCTGCATAAATTGCTGGATCAGACCTTCATGCAGTGTTTCGAAACACCGTACTCCATACCGGCGATTCCCAGCAAACTCGATGCTCGATACCGCATCGTGCACCATAAAGGGTTCGAGGGCCCCCAACTCTCCCACCAATCCCTGCTGGTCGAGTCCTCCCTAAAACGCTCTCATCCGTCCCAGGTCTACGCCTCTGTACCGCCGGGCCGAGAGGGGAGAACGATGGACAAATTTGGTAGAAAATTCTACCAAAACTCCATGATGGCGTCACGGGTGCTAAACTACAACTTCTTTTTCTCTTCCTATTTGGAGTTCTTCTTGCCGGTGCTCCGCAAGTTCACTCCGTTCATAGACAACCAAGCTCGATTCGAGTTCGAGGAAGTGGTAGCCTCTCTCTCCCAATTACGCCTCCAGCTGATGCAATCCTCCTTCGATGCATTCGAACTCTCGGCACGCGCCGCCGCAAGCGCGGTAGCGATGCGTCGCCTGGCATGGCTCCGTACCATCGATATGGATCCCAACCTTCAGGACAGACTCGCCAACGTACCATGTGCTGGAGCTGACCTGTTCGATGAGTCTATCGAAACTGTTACCAAGAAGCTGTCGGATCATGAAAAATCCTTTCAATCCATCCTGCGGCCCAAACCCAAACCTCAACAGTCTCGACCTTCCAGGCCACCCCTGATTTACCAGCGGCGTTACATGCCCAGACAAACGCCTGCTGCGAGGCAGCCTGCGAAGAGACAACCTCCCCAGAAGTCTCAGCAAAAACCTCAGCCACCGGCCGTACCTAAGGCCCCCCAGCCCTTTTGACGCCCCCCCCGGGAGCATAACCTCGGCCTCTCCCATAGGGGGCCGCCTCCATCTTTTCTACCATCGATGGGAGGCCATAACTACGGACCTATGGGTCCTCACCATCATAAGAGAAGGATACTCTCTTCAATTCCACCGGGTCCCCCCGGACCATCCCCCAAGAGAGTATCCTTCAAGCTCGACGCAGACCGCCCTTCTTCTTCAGGAAGTCCAAACCTTACTCCAGCTTCGGGCTGTCGAGCCGGTCCCGTCAGACCAATTGAACCGAGGGTTTTACTCCCGGTACTTCCTCGTCCCGAAGAAAACGGGCGACCTGCGACCCATTTTAGACCTTCGGGCCCTCAACAAGTTCCTGGTCAAAGAGAAGTTTCGCATGCTGACTTTGGCTTCTCTATACCCCCTCCTCGAGCAGAACGACTGGTTATGCTCCCTGGATCTCAAGGAGGCCTACACTCACATCCCCATTCACCCGGCCTCCCGAAAGTTCCTCAGATTTCGGGTGGGAAATCTGCACCTACAGTATCGAGTGCTACCATTCGGCCTATCTTCGTCCCCCAGAGTCTTCACAAAGTGCCTGGTGGTAGTGGCCGCAGCACTCCGGGACAGGGGTCTACAGGTATTCCCATACCTCGACGACTGGCTCATCAAGGCCCCGTCAGCCCCAGAGGTCACTTCGGCGGCCGTGGCTACAACCTACTTCCTCCAGAATTTGGGCTTCGAGATCAACTTCTCCAAGTCTCATCTACAACCCACCCAGTCCCTCCCCTTCATCGGAGCGGTCCTGGACACCACCCGACTCCGAGCATTCCTACCTCGGCAACGCATGGAGTCTCTTCTTCATCTCTGCCAGTCGGTGTCGACTCGCCAAACCCTACCGGCGAGACAACTGATGGTGCTCCTGGGCCATATGGCCTCCACAGTACATGTGACACCCTTTGCCAGACTCCACCTCAGGATCCCCCAGTGGACCCTGGCATCACAGTGGAATCAGACATCCGATCCACTATCCAAACGCATCTTAGTCACACCTGCTCTTCGGCAGTCTCTACTTTGGTGGATGACCTCTTCGAATCTATCCAGAGGTTTGCTGATGCACTCTCCCCCCCATCAGAAAGTCCTCACGACCGATTCGTCGAATTACGCATGGGGGGCCCATCTGGAGGGTCTCCGCACCCAAGGATTCTGGACCAATGCGGAGAGACTACACCAAATCAATCTACTGGAACTCAGAGCCATCTTCAATGCGCTCCAAGCTTTCCAACACCTACTCCACGACATGGTAATCCTCATTCGCACAGACAATCAGGCCGCCATGTATTATATCAACAAGCAAGGAGGCACGGGCTCGGCCCTCCTTTGCCAGGAAGCTCTACGAGTCTGGGACTGGGCGGTGCGCCACAACACCCTACTCAGAGCAGTATACATCCAGGGGGAGAACAACGTCTTAGCAGACAAACTAAGCCGTCTGCTACAACCGCACGAATGGACTCTCCATTCCAGCCCCCTTCACCAAATCTTCACGCAATGGGGGACGCCTCAGATAGACCTCTTTGCGGCTCCCCACAACGCCAAACTGCCTCAGTTTTGCTCCAGGATTTACACTCCTCATCGCCTCGAGGCAGATGCTTTTCTACTGAACTGGGGGAAACGATTTCTATATGCGTTCCCACCATTCCCGCTGATCCAGAAGACTCTGGTCAAGCTGAAACTCGAACGGGCCACCATGATTCTAATAGCTCCTCGGTGGCCCAGACAACCTTGGTTCTCCCTCCTACTCCAACTCAGCAGCAGGGAACCAGTACCACTTCCAGTGTTTCCTTCACTACTTACTCAACATCAAGGATCACTACTTCATCCCAACCTGCAGTCTCTCCACCTGACAGCTTGGTTCCTCTCAACGTAACCCCTCACCAATTCTCACAAGAAGTGAGGGAGGTCTTGGAAGCTTCCAGGAAGCCCGCCACTCGACAATGCTACTCCCAGAAATGGACCAGATTCTCCTCATGGTGTGTTTCTAAGTCAAAGGAACCTCAGCGAGCTTCCTTATCCTCCGTGCTGGACTATCTCCTACACCTATCTCAATCTGGGCTCAAGTCCACATCCATACGAGTCCACCTGAGCGCTATTGCGGCGTTCCACCAGCCTCTACAAGGGAAACCCCTCTCGGCCCATCCGGTGGTCGCCAGATTTATGAAAGGACTCTTCCATGTTAACCCTCCTCTCAAACCACCCCCAGTGGTTTGGGACCTCAATGTAGTCCTTTCCCACCTCATGAAGCCCCCGTTTGAACCACTCAACAGGGCCCCTCTGAAGTATCTCACCTGGAAAGTGCTTTTCCTTGTAGCCCTTACGTCCGCTCGCAGAGTCAGCGAACTCCAGGCATTGATGGCGGACCCACCATTCACAGTATTCCACCATGACAAGGTGGTCCTCCGCACTCACCCGAAATTCCTGCCTAAGGTGGTCTCCGAATTTCATCTCAACCAATCCATTGTACTTCCAGTATTCTTCCCTAAGCCTCATTCTCACCACGGAGAATCAGCCCTTCACACTCTAGACTGCAAACGTGCCTTGGCTTTCTACCTGGATCGCACCAAGCCACACAGATCCACTCCTCAACTTTTTGTCTCCTTCGATCCTAATAAGCTGGGAAGACCCATATCAAAGCGCACCATCTCTAATTGGATGGCGGCTTGTATCTCTTTCTGCTATGCCCAGGCTGGATTATCACTTCCTTGTAAGGTCACAGCCCATAAGGTCAGAGCAATGGCAGCCTCAGTAGCATTCCTCAGATCAACACCAATCGAGGAAATTTGCAAGGCTGCCACCTGGTCCTCGGTTCACACATTCACCTCACATTATTGTCTGGATACCCTCTCCAGACGGGATGGACAGTTTGGCCAAACAGTATTGAAAAATTTATTCTCTTAAGTCGCCAACTCCCCCTCCATCCCACTGAGGTTAGCTTGGAGGTCACCCACTAGTGAGAATACCTGCCTGCTTGTCCTGGGATAAAGCAATGTTACTTACCGTAACAGTTGTTATCCAGGGACAGCAGGCAGCTATTCTCACGTCCCACCCACCTCCCCTGGGTTGGCTTCTCAGGCTAGCTACCTGAACTGAGGAGACACGCCCGGATCTCCGGGTAGGAAGGCACCGGCGCATGCGCGGTGCGGGCATCTAGAAACTTTAAGTTTCTACAAGCAACACGTGCTTGTGAGACGTCCGTACCGGGGCTCTGTCTGATGACATCACCCACTAGTTAGAATAGCTGCCTGCTGTCCCTGGATAACAACTGTTACGGTAAGTAACATTGCTTTTTGTGGACCAGCACTGGACTATGGACCGGCGGTTGAAGAAAACTGGGCTAAGTTGTCTTCCGGTCTCTGATGTCAGAGAAAGGGCGGGACCGCCGGAAGACGAAGCAGCGCAGACGCAGGGCTCACAGAAGGGCCGGGACCGCCAAGAGGAAGCAGCAGGACACCGGTAGGAGCTTCTACGTGATGAGGGGGGGGGGGGGTCGGGAGGCTGTGGGGGTGCGAGCGGTCCTTCAGGGTGGGGGTGCGGGTGGGAGTGCGTGCAAGTGGTCCTTTGGGGTGGGGGTGCGGGTGTGTGTGAGCGGTCCTTCGGGGTGGGGGTGCGAGCGGTCCTGCGGGGGGGGGGGGTGAATCAGACGTCGGGGGGGAACTATGTAAAAAAAAATTTGTAAAACGCGCTCACGCGTATAACGCGCAAGGTTATGCACGGTTTGTAAAAACCGTGTATAACGCGCACGTTATATGCGTGAAAATACGGTATATGTAAACAAACCCTAAGATGCAAGGCTCTGTATGCAGTCCAACCCCCAGAGAAATAGAAACAAATGCATTTCTTTCTGAACAATGCAAAATACAGACAGCAGTTATAAATTCTCAAAATTGACACAATTCAATCACTAAATTCATAAATCTAGGCAAATGGATGTCAGGTCTCAGTTTATAAGGATAACTTTAAAGCTGCTAAATTCAGTTTGGCACAAATTTAGGAGGTCACCTTAGAATATGCCTCTCTGTATTATGTACAAGTATTACAAAGAAATAGGCACAGCCTTGTACAAGCACCTACTTTATGCATGTGTGCGCTAGGGAAATTTGTTGTATCCTTCCCTCCATGTTGTGCCTTACCTTTTGGCCTGCTCCTGCCTGACTGTTTTATGCTGCCCCTCCCCCCCCCCCCCGATGTTATCTTTGGGCCGGCTCCCTCTTCTTCACTGCTGCAGTGCACAAAGCCGGAAGCTCTTCTCTCTTACGGCGCAACGCACGGCCCCATGCCTCATATGGAAGCCTTCCCTCTGATGTTGCGACGTCAGAGAGAAGAACTTCCGGTTCAGGCGCAGTATGTCCGTAGAAGCCGCTGCCTACGGCTTTGTACACTGCAGCAGTGAAGAAGAGGGAGCCAGCCTGAAGATAGCATTGTCTCGGGCCCTGTGGACCAGCAGGAAATTTCTGCGGATCGGCACCAGTCCACAGACTGGCGGTTGAAGAGCACTGCTTTAAACACATTAAAGCAGCCAATTTATCTAGCAGCACTGTTCATAGTCTTAAGCGCGTGAGATAAACGCGCGCCAACAATTCAACGCAAGACTACAGCGTGCCACAGGAAAACCTTCTTTTAAAGGGCTCCGACGGGGGGTATTGGCGGGGAACCCCCCACTTAATAGGGATCGCGCTGGTGTTAGGGGGGGTGGTAGGTTGTAACCCCACATTATACTGGAAATGTAACTTTTTCCCTATTTTTTAGGGAAAAAGTTAACTTTTCAGTATAATAGGGGGGGTTTACACCCCCCCACATTCCCCCAACACGGCAGCAAGAGGCAGCGCGATCCTTATTAAATAGAGTGGGGGGGTTCCCCCCACACACCCCATCGGAGCCCTTTAAAAGAAGGTTTTCCTGTGGCGCGCTGAAGTCTTGCTCTGAATTGTCGGCGCTCGTTTGTTGGCGCACGTTTATCTCACGTGCTTTTGTCCTGTACACTTTTGTCCCGTCACCAGCGGCACATCAAATAGTGAAGGTATACTTTCATATGTAATATTTTACTATCAAATTTTCAGTTTTATGAGACCAGATTGTTGTGCTCTTAAAAATATTATTTCTTATAAATTTATCACATCTGGTGATCCCCTGCTCTTGGTGGGTGATTTCAACTTGGTTAGTGATCCTGATTTAGATAAATCAGGGACTCTGCCTTTTTCCTTGGGGGCTTGGGGACACCTACTTGCTGATCTTTGTGACACTCTCTCCGTGGTGGACCCCTGGCGCCTCTTACATCCTGAGGTCAGGAACTATACTCACCTCTCCCGAGCTCATAATACCTGGTCTCTCATTGATTACATTTTTGTCTCCGTGGGTCTGTTTACCTCTGTTTCCTCCGCGGACATTGGCCCGATGGCCATTTCTGATCATACTCCGATCTGGATTGATATCCACTTAGATCCGATCTATGTTCGTTCTCCTTCTTGGCGATTTCCGTTTTATTTGGCGCAAGATGTGGAGTTCCGATCTTTTTTGGAGTCCCAATGGGAAGATTATCTACAACATAACGCGCAACATCAGGAGGATCCCGTTTTGTTTTGGGAAGCAGCTAAAACTGTATTGCGAAGTCATATTATTTCTTTTCTCAGTGCAAGACATAAACGTATTAACCGTAATATTGTAGCTCTGCAACGTGATCTTGGTGCAGCTAAACGTGCCTTTCAGACCGCTCCCTCTCCTGCTGCTCGGGAACACTACTTATCTACTCAGGCTACACTTAATTCGTTGCTCCACTCTTGCTCGATGAAATGGGCGGCTTACCATAAACATCGGTTTCACAGATTTGGTAACCGACCTGGGCATCTGGTAGGGGATTCGTTTCTTGTTTCACCTGGTTGATGATGAGGGTCAGATAAAACACTTTGACCTGCTCCTTGTGGAATTTGCCCTTCCTCCCACAGATGACTATGCCTACCTCCAGAGTCGCCATTACATTTCCTCCTTGCCTGGTATCCATCTTTTGGCTTCTTGTCGGGAGTTGTTGACCGAGGCCTTTACCTTTGGTTCCCAACAGTCTGTTCCCTTGAAATTTCATCGTAGACATTTGAAGGACGAATCCCCTTTGCTCGATTGTCTCAGGTTGCGGGATGCTTGGGCGGGTGATTTACATATGGACTTTTCTGAAGAAGTTATCTTACATGCCATAAAAAAAGTTACCCTTGTATAGTAAATATAAAATTTTTTGGGAACAACATTACAAATTGACTCTTCGCTTGTATATTTCTCCTCGGAGAGCTTTCTTGGCGGGCTTTGCCCGTCAGCGGACTGCCGGCGTTGCGGTGCTCCTGATGCAGGTCTTGGACACAAGTTCTGGTCTTGTCCTTTCATCCAAACCTTTTGGGACGCTGTGTTTCTTTTTGTGGACAATACCTGGAACATTACAACCTGACGATCGGCCTTGGTGTTGTTTGGAGCTTCCTTACACTTCCATCCCCGTCACCCCGGGGCCTCTGCATTCCTACGTTGGGCAGTTTTGATTGCTATAAAATGCATTTTGCTTAAGTGGATGGAGGCGGATGTGCCTGATTATTCTCTCTGGCACTGTCACATGATTACACTGCTATCTTGGGAGCGAAGAGGAGTCCAGGTTATCTCTTCCTTACCTGGCCGGGCCTTCCAGCGGATTTGGGAGCCCTTTTGAATTGTTAGGCCTCTTGCTTTAGTATATTTGTTTTGTTTCTTGTGCTTTTTGTTTGGTATCAGTGAGAGGGGGAGGGGGAGGTTGGGCTGTGGGTTGGGGGGGAAGGTTTTTGTGGATTTTGGGTGATTTCCTGAGCTGCCTTTGCTGTCATGTATATCTTTTTCTGTTTTTTTTCCTTTTGTTGCTTAATAAAATATAATTGATGATAAATTTATCATTTGGAGATCTGTAGCCTTAACTCATGAAAATGCAAAATATGTGATATTCTATTGGAGATAGCAGCCCTTCTGATCCTTGCATCTTGGAAGTGTAATACTGATATTTTTCTGTTTGCATGATGAGATCAAGCATGTCTGTCATGCAGATATGAAGATGAAGCTGTGCTAAAGTGGAAATATTTTGTAAAACAGTTTGCTGATGACATGGTTTAACTGGATAACTAGCCCTTTGCCTGTTGTGATATATAGTATGTATATGGTTTCTTTTCTTGTTATGGATAATATCCAATAAAAAAGTGAACAAAAAATAAATGCTACCAGGCCATAATCTTTAATCTCTCTAATCAAAACGTGCAGAGGAAAATACAGTTTAGTTAGAGAGCAAGATATCATCAGCAAATAAAGTGATCTTGTGCTCTAGCAAACCCTCTCAAATTCCATCAATATCATGTTTCCTCTTATGTGTTCAGCCAAGGACTCTGTAGTAACCATGAATAAAAGAGGGAATAGTGTTCATTCCTTACTAGTTCCTCTTCCTAGACTAAAAGTTTCAGAATAGCTACCATTCACCTTTATTTGGATTTTAGATTTATTACTCACTTTTCTAAGTGTGAGTTCGTTGAATTACATTTGCAGGTTTAGCCCAGAGTCTTTCCACTTCCCTTATCTCCTTCTATTCTGCAGCTTCTCCTTTAGGCACTTCCCCAATTTTAGTAGTCAGCATGTTTGAAATTTAGGACTTTGGTGGGACTGGACCCACCTTAGTTTGTAATGATCATTGCTGGCAAGTGGGCACCCACCCAGATATTAGACATACTTTCTCCATTCTTGAATACTAGATCCAGTGTCAAGACTTCCCTATAAAATTCTGCCATTATTTGTCTAAGCAAAGCTGCTTGTGAGGTATCCATTATCTTTCTACTTCTTTTCAGATTTGTAAATGGGAAGCGCCAATCCATACCTGATTAATTCATGTCACCCAGTATTATCATCTCTCCATTTCACCTTTATAATTTTCATTGATTAGATCCCTATGTAGTTCTTTTGTATGAGTACCATTTTTTTCTTTTTAAAGATGATCTACAGTCCTTCCTCTTTTTCCTGTCTACATTCTCAAGTTTATTAAAATGTTGATATATCACCCATTAGGGATACTTTCTGAACAGTTTTACATAAAAAGAAATAATAGAATTACAAGGAAATAGATTAAGTATAGAGGAACTACAGTGCTGGATAGGAAAGGTAGTTCAAGACAAAAAAACATGAGACAGAAGTCTGCTGTGGGCTTAGAAGACTCTCCCAGACTTTAATCAAGAAAAAAAAGGGGGGGGGGAGGGGAAAGAAGAGAAGAATCATATAAAAATCTGAAACAAAAAAGAAAGTAAAGTTAATTCAGAAATGTATCCTTAAACAGAAATGTTTTTTAGATCAGATTTGAACTTTACATAAGAATGTTCCAAATGGAATCTTAATGGAAGAACGTTCCACAAAAATGGGCTAATTACGCAGAAAATTCTAGTTCTAATAAAATCATAATAAATGTGATATAAAGATGGAACAAAGAGTCCATGTTGGTACAGTATAGAGAATGAAGCGGGGGGAAAATTTGTCCCCACCCTGTCCCCGCAAGTAGTAAAAGCATGCTTCTAGCGCATATATGTTTTAGCTGTGTTTTATGAATTACAGTAGTTTTTGTGGGAGAAAACGTGTGACTTATATGTGCTTGTTAAAAGCTGACGTTGCATCTTCCCTCCCACAGAAAAGCAACCCCTCCACCCAGCTTCCCCCAGCAGCGGGAGAGATGCCCACTCTCCCACTGCCAAACAACACTCCCCTGGCAGCAGGAGAGATGCCCACTCTCTCCCACTGCCACACAATACCCCCACCGTGCCTCCGATGAACCCCGCCCTCTCTCCCTTATCTTACTTAGATGACTGGCCGGAGCGATGCCTACTCCCTCTGGCCAGCAGGCCTGCCTCTTCAAAATGGCAGGCCTTCCCCTCCCCGGTGCATCCTGGGAGGGATGCACCGGGGAGGGACCTGAGGCTCTGATTGACCCAGGTTGTTTAAGGCCCCTCCTATAGGGCGGCATCACTGATGATGTACATTTTAAAACTGTCAATATTTTGGCATTATTTATGATCATCGTTTGAATTTATCGATCTTTATTTTAATGGACCTTATTGTTTTTTATTTGTGTATTTTACGTGCACTCTTTAGATTGACACCATCTCCTCTGAAGAAGGCTTTTCATTAGAAGCCGAAACACGGACGTGTTAGGTCCTGCATTAGAGGAACGGACTTTGAATTCATACATGTGACATATTTAAACATATAATTATTTTTAATAAACTTCTTTGTTTCTTTTTTTTAATTATTATTATTTATTTATCATTTTAATACATCCTATATACAAAGATGTTTAAAGAAATACAGAAATATAATACTCTCTTAGTCATAATACAAACCAAGAATTGAAATTTAAACATTCATAATAAATCATCTAATACAGTCCACAACCTAGGGAGAAGAGACAAGATGAAATAAAACCCCTCGGGAAAGGGGAAATATACAAAAGAAAATAGAAATAAAGAAATAGAGCAGCCAGATCTTATCCTATCCAAAATAAATTAACCGCATTATTAACCTGTATCATTCAGACTGTGTGGAGATACCTTTACCTTCAAGGAAAAAACCTAATTGGGCAGGTTCAAAGAAAATATATTTACTTCCTTGATAGGAAATAAAACATTTACAAGGAAATCGCAACTGAAAACTTGCCCCCAGAGCAATCACCTTTGATCTATATGACAGAAATTCTTTCCTCCTAGATTGCGTCCACCTCGAAACATCAGGAAATATATATACCCCTTCCCCCAAATAGGTAATCTGCTTTAAATTAAAATATAATTTCAGTAACATCTCTTTATCTTGAAGGAATATCAACGAGACCAATAAAGTTGCTCTTCCCTGAGTTTCAATATCAGAAAACTGCAGAATAGCGGAAACATCTAATTGAGCATTTTCATCCACTAAAGCTTTTTCTTTCTGCACTTGTTTTAAGTAATAAATTCTTTGTATCGGGGGAAGACTTGCTTCAGGTACATTTAAAACATTCAACATAAAGTTCTTAAACAGTTCTTGAGGAGACATAAACTTGGCAACCGGAAAATTAAGAATCCTCAAATTTAAGTTCTTTTGCTGGTTTTCCAGGTTTTCAATCTTCCTCAAAATCATCATTTTATCTGTTGTTTGTTTGGCAATTAAATTCTTAGTCTCTGTTGTTACTTTATCTAAATTTTTTAAGTCCACTTGGTGTTGCTGGGTAATAGTTTCTAAGGAGCTTATCCTGGAAGTAGAATTCTGAGTTATAGTAACAAAGTTAGAACATACCAGGTGAAGATTCTCAATCGCAGACCAAATAGAGTCCAGGGTAACAGCCTGTGGTTTCACCAACGGTCCGAGGAGGGGGATACCGGCTGGCTTTGATACGGCTCCAGCGATGGAATTCTGGACTCCTACAACCTCCCCACCGCTGGCTACCAACGGCTCCTCTCCCCCAGAACGCTGCCTCTCCGACGTCAGAGTCAGCGTGTCTGCTGTGTGTTTCACTTCCGGGTTCACTTCGGAGAGTGAATAAGCCTCCCCCCACACTCCAGGGGAGCCCTCTTGCCAATTCCGCTGCAACGAAGATTCTCCGGGGATGGGAGGGGTGTGCGGTCCTCATGGGCTCAGCGAGAGAGACATCTCACTGTCCAAGCTGTGGAGTTCTCTCTCCACGGCAGCGGAGACGCCCGATATGGAAGGAGGGACTGTGAATGCTGTTATCACAGTCTGCCTCAGTGTCAAGAAGCCCGGGGTAGGTAGAGGGATACCCCTCAGTTTTCCTCTTCTTTTAGGCATGAAATATAGTGTTCAAATAGTGAAATGAAGAAAATTTTCTCCCAGAAGAGAGAAGTGCTCCTCTCAGCATCCTGCTCCTGACGCCATCTTGTCTCCACTTCTTTGTTTCTAAGGCTGAGGTGTACAGTCCCTTCCCCACTTGTTCTGCTGTTTTGGTGAGAGAGAGTGGGCATCTCTCCCGCTGTCGAGGGGGTGTCGCTTAATGACGGGAGAGATTTTACTCAAACACACATATTTCACAACCATATTCCATCTTAAATGGCAAGGCTGGGTTCAAAACCCTCTTTTTGATAAATATGACTCTACTCAGAGAGTATTCTGTTCACATTTGTTAAGACTACCCTTGGTTTCATCAAATGTGAACAGAATACTCTCTGAGAGGAGTCATATTTGTCAAAAAGAGGGTTGTGAAATATGATTAATTAAAATCAGAGAAACCTCATGAAATTGCTGGCTGCAGGTGAGTAACTAAATTAGATGATTATAGAAAATACATAAAATAAAAAAGTTAGTCTGGTTAGGAAGAAAAAGGTCCTGAGATCAGTTCCTTAGTAATAAAGAATTGTTATTTCATCCTTAGCCATTTAGATACATAAAAAGGCCAGAATAGAATTTGCATGTTAGGAATACACAATGTGAAGCTTGAGGGCAGCATGTGAACTGCTAGAACTTCTAGTGGTGACCTCTGGACAGTGCATGCATTCTGCAAAATGATGATCTTCAGGCATTATAAACTGCTTCCATACCTCTGATATTGTAGAAAGTCTCCTCTGCATCCCAAGGGGCTACTGCAGCTGAATTAGGGATGAGTAGACAGATGGAAGGCTCAGGACAACCCTTACACTCTCTACTACTACTTGCTGTTCTGGGCTGTGCCCTTTATTGATAGGCAGTAAGGAGGTAAAAAGTGATGCTATCATGCAATCTACTATTGTATCTGAATCCTCATCTGCTACTAAATTTTCCAATATCTTCTGATTCTGGAGATGCTTCATGATGGCTCTACCTATGGGCTGCATAATTTCTATAAACACCACCTGTTAGAACTGTTTTCAAGAAGGTGCTGATGCACTACAGATAGCTTTAATAAAAAGTTTATTTCTCTACTGACATATGTAAAAAAAAAAAAAAAGACAACACAATACCCTAGAGGTCTCCCCCAACTCATTATTTTGAATTTAGCCAGCCAAAGACAGGAAATTGCATATTTATTCATATTTATACTGATATTTTCCCTCCAATTCAAGGTCTCCTCCTACCATTACCTCATTGGTAAGGAGAACCCTTCCAATTTCTGGAAAGCACTGCTGTCATTAAAAGACCCACGGATGATAAGTAGGATTATTAGAGGTCTTCTATACTCCAAAACTAGTAGAAACCTAGGGCTATCTTCAGTAGATAAGGGTCATGAATTAAATATACTGCCTTCCTATGGTATAGCCAAAGCAGGGTTTTTAAAAAATATATTCAGGTACTTTCCTGATCCCTAGCAGGCTCATAACCTAAGCTTTGTACCTTGGGCACTGGAAGGGTAAGTGACTTGCCCAGGGTCACAAAGAACTACAATGGGACTCAAACCCAACTTCTCAGCCCACTGCAGCAACCATTAGGCCATTCCTCTACCAAGTTGACAATTAGTATTGTAAGCGATACCTCTCTGTTGGATCACACTCATTTATTTTTACCTTTTGAGATTATAATCCATTTCACCAGGTCAGTGAACTTGCATAAGCTAGCAGAAAATGTATTGTTAGTTCAGTAAATAGATATCACCTGCAAGCTGTTTGTTGACCTGTATGTCTAAACCGTGATATGAGAAACTTCCAAACTGCCATCTCAAGTGTTTCAGAGCTTGTCTGTAATTTTGGAATGACATGTAGAATTTATGGCTGAAGGTCAAAAACAAGACACGGAAAACAGATAAAAATAACATTCTGCCACGATATGAGTGTGGTCCATAAAGAAAAACGTGCATAGCAGGTAATTCTTCATTACACAGAATGTTTACATTTTTTGAATGCTTGGAAGTATAGAGGTTAGGGACGGGCTTTTATACAAGCCCAGCTTTTGTCCTCGGGTTGCTAAGCAAAATGAAACTTCACTCTGTTAACTTTGGCTCAGTACTTGGCATAAACAGAGACTGTAAAGAATGTCAATGTCATGGTAGTATACCTAAAAGAAAAGAGCATAGTGTGTGTAACAAGCTGCTTTAATAATAATAAAAAATCTGTAAAGAAAACACCGAGGATAGGATGAAATACCCAAAGCATAAACACCATAGTGTAGTGTTGAAGAAATCATTAATAGATATAGAAGTGGATGTCATGTTATGTTTTGCCATATTTTAACTATGTCTGCCATCTGTCTGACAATGCTTGCCACTATAGAAACATGATGGCAGATAAAGGCTGAATGGCCCATCTAGGCTGCCCATCTGCAGTAACCATTATCTCTTTCTCTCTCTGAGAGATTCCAGGTCTTTTTGAATTCAGACACAGTCTCTGTCTCCACCACATCTTCTGGGAGACTGTTCCATGCATCTACCATCCATTCTGTGAAGAAGTATTTCATTAGATTACTCCGGAGCCTATCACCTCTTAACTTCATCCTACATCTTCTCATTGCAGAGTTTCCTTCCAAATGAAAGAGACTCGACTCATGCGCATTTACATCACGTAGGTATTTAAACGTCTCTATCATATCTCCCCTCTCCCGCCTTTCCTCCAAAGTATACAGATTGAGATCTTTAAGTCTGTCCCCATATGCCTTATGATGAAGACCACACACCATTTAGTAACCGTCCTCTGGACTGACTCAATCCTTTATTTATTTATTATTCAATTTTCTATACCGTTCTCCCAGGAGAGCTCAGAACGGTTTACATGAGTTTATTCAGGCACTCAAGCATTTTCCCTATCTGTCCCGGTGGGCTCACAATCTATCTAATGTACCTGGGACAATGGGGGAATTAAGTGACTTGCCCAGAGTTTGCAATCAGGTAAAAACTTGTTAGAACAACAACAGAAAATGATTCCGACTTTGTGAAAGCCTTCTCGGTAATTGGACAGCATGATGATGAGGCATCTATTAGTTATTTTTTTGGAGAAGTTCCCCAGTGGCTCAATCTCAATGTGGTCTCTGGGTTCTTATAAGAGATTATCCTCCTAAGAAGCCTCAAGTCCCTAGCGATGTAGTGGACTGGTGAAATCTTCTTCTTTTCTACTGCCAGGGGCAAAAAGGACCTGATTCTGTATACGACACCCAGTCTCAGCAGTTGCTTAAGCAGCTTTTGAGAATCGCACACGGGCGTCCTATATAGAATAGCGTCTGTCCTGTCGAATAGATACCTAACCCCATATAAACACCCTGATTCTCTAACCAGCATCCGTGTCACAGGCGCTGGTTAGAGAATTGTGTTGCTGCTGAGCTAATCGCAGCAAGGGAATCTCCCTGCCGCGATCAGTTTAGCGACTGCAGCAGGGAACCCGTTCCCTCCCCCAAAGTCGGCCGGCAGGAGGGATGCCCATTCCCTTTCCGGAACCCTTAAAGCCTCCTCTAACTGTCCACAGTAGAAGGAGTGCCCAATTCCTCCTGCCACAATGGCAAATCCTCCTGACACAGTCCAAGGCAGGAGGGATGCCCACTCCCTTCTGCTGCCACCCCAAGGCATCCCCTTGGGGGGTGGCAGCGATGTCCATTCCTTCCTGCCACTGGCCCCCCCTCATCCCCCAAACTCTACTAAACACTCCCTGACTTCACTCCTGATACGCCCCGACACCACCCCAACACCCCCAAGATCCCCCTGATAATCCCTGATTCCACCCCAACAGCTCCCTGACACCCCCAAGAACCCCCTGACACCCTCAACACCTCTGTACCTTTATCTGATGGCTGGCAAAAAGGTTGCCCACTCCCTGCTGGCAGGCCACCAAAATGGCAGGCCTTCCCCTTCCCGGTGCATTCTGGAATGCTTCGAGGAGGGGCCCAAGGCCCTGATTGGCTTATATGCCTAATGCCCTTCCCATAGGAGGGGCCTTAGGCACTTGGGTCAGCCAGGTCTCCTTCCCAATGCTTCCTTCCCGCTGGGAGTGGTCTAAGACTCTGGCCAGATACCTAAAACCCCTGCCTTGGACTGTGTCAGGAGGGTTTGCTGTTGTGGAAGGAGGAATTGGGTACTCCTCCTTCCGTGGACAGTTTGAGGCGGGGGTTCAAGGGTTCTGTCAGGAGGGAGTGGGCCATCACTGCAGTTGGCTGACTTCCTGGGGGGGGGGAACAGGTTCCCTGTTGTGGCCACTAAACTGATCGCGGCAGGGAGATTCTCTTGCCATGATTGGCTCAGCAGCCGCGTCTATTTGAAATGTAACCCCCCTTTTCCTGGCCTACATTTCAGGCGCCTATCACAGCCCTAGGGAGATACCTAGGGCTGCCTAACCTCGCCTAAGGCCACTTCAGGGCAAAATCACACCCACGCCTAGCCTTGGGTGAGTTTAAATGTCCCTACACATCTCCCTCAACAGCGACAGACGCCTACAGTGTAGGTCCTGCCTTGGGTTGTTTTGGTTTTTTTTTTGGGGGGGGGTTTAAGTGGTTATACGCCGTTTATAGAATTTGCCCCAAAAAGTGCAAAACAGTTCTCCACTGAGACCTGTCCACCCTGTTAAAAAGTCCTACCTTCCTAATGAAAAATCCTGTCCACGCTATCAAGATTCTCCCATAAGAAAAGGCTAAAGAGGTTAGAACTGTCCAGCTTAGAGAAGAGACGGCTGAGATAGCACATGATATAGAAGTATAAAATCCCAGTCAAGTAAAACAGGCAAATGCAAATTGTTTGTTTCCTTTTTCAAAAAGTACAGAGACTAGGGGGCACACCATGAAGTACCAAACACGCCCATTTTCAAAACTGCAAAACGTCTATCTTGTTTTTTCAAAAATGGTCTTCTATTTTTTTTTTTTACCATTTTTGAAAAACACACAGAACAAGATATTGGAATGTAGGAGGGACCAGCATTTGTACTAGACTGGCCACACAGATGTCCTAGCAGAGCAGTGGAGTACCCTAAGGGGCACTGCAGTGAACTTCACATAGATTGTCCCAAGTACACCTCACCATAGCCACTAAACTAAACTAAACCTTAAGCTTATATACCGCATCTTCTCTATAAAAATAGAGTTCGACGACAGAGGCCCTGTTTCTGAACCCCTCTACTTTGCTTACCTTTTTCTTATACCGACGGCTTTGTGGCCTGATTTCCTCTTCCAATGCCGAAGGGGCAGGAGTGTGGCTGGCGCCTTGCGGCGCTCCGATATGCCCTCGCTCAGCAATATTGATGAGTTGTTGTGGCGGATGCAGGGGGCAGCATTATCAACGTCGGAAGTTAGCCCGCTGAGAGCACCTGGATACGGCGAGACCGGAGTTGTCTCTCCTGGGCTGGAAACCACCTTATGCCCTGACGTGAGAGCTCCACCCCCGTGACCCTGGTCCACTAGTTCTCCAGGGGTACAGGAAACCCCGGAGATGGGGGAGGTACTTTCCCCTGAGGCAGCAAGAATATCAACAGAGACTGTGGAAGCAGTGGTCTCTGCTCAGGGAGTATCTGCAGGAGAAGCTGGGGCAGAACTAGCAACCAGAGGTGAAGGGACTTAGCCAGAACCAAACCAGGAAAGCTCTCCTTCTTCTGATCGTGAGCATTTTTACACCCAGCAAAAGTTTCCTATATGGGAAAAGCCAGCACAAGTGACCCTGGATTCATTATGGGATTTAGTTGCAAATTTTACTGACTATTTGTAAAAAAAACCCCCAAAAAATGACCCCAAAATCTCCACAGAGGCATAGAAGGATATGGGTGACTAAAAATTACGCCAGGTGTATGCCTGGCAGGGCCTCTGCGTGTGCGGATCGCCGGACTTGATGGACTGAAGGTCTGATCCAGAGATGGCTCTTCTTATGTTCTTATATTCTTATCCAGAAGAAACCAAAAGAAACTCTGTGAAATGACGATGTTCCTAAATTTGAAAATGTCATAGTTCCAAAGGTACACTAATATCATCCACATAAAATAAAATCATCCACATAAAAGTGAAATGATCCACCTAAAAATCTTAAAGGACCTAATAGTAAAATCTTGGATCCATAATTTGAGGACTTGAGTTGGGTTAGTTGAAAATAATTTTCTTAATTATTAATTATGTAAAGGTTTGATTGAGATTTATACTTGTTACTAGTCTTTAAGCCCGTTACATTAACGGGTGCTAGAATATATGTTTGTCTGTCTTTCTTTCTGTCTCACTCCCTGTCCTTGTGTCTTTCTTCTTTTCTTTCTGTCTCCCTCCCTCCTATTATTTGTCTTTCTTTCTATTTGTCTCTCTTTCTGCCCCCTATGCAGCATTTATCTCCCCTTGTCCACTTTCCTGTACAGTAGCCATATCAGCATTCCCTCCCCCTCCATTTCCTTGTGCATCAGCATTTCCCCCTCCCTACTTCCCTGTGCAGCATTTTCCTCCCTCGGGTGCTAGAATATATGTGTGTTTGTGTCTGTCTTTATTTCTTTCTCTCTCTGTCTCCTTAGCCACTTTTTCCTGTCTATTCTCCCTTCTTTTTACCTCCCCTGTGTCCACCACCACCCCTTCACTGCTCCCCTTATCCAGCAGCAGCCCTTTTCCCTTTGTTTTACCTCCCCCCTGTCCATCAGTACCTCTTCCTGCTCCCCCTGTCCAACAATAGGCATCCCTTCCTTTTTCCCCCTATCCATCATCACCTCTTCCTGCTCCCTCTGTCCAGCAGTAGGCCTCCCTTCATTCCCCCCCATCCATCAGCATCTCTTCCTGCTCCCCCTGTCCAGCAGTAGGCGTCCCTTCATTTTTTCCCCCTGTCCATCAGCACCTCTTCCTGCTCCCCCTGTCCAGCATTAGGCCTCCCTTCATTTTCCCCCTGTCCACCACCACCTCTTCACTGCTCCCCTTATCCAGCAGCAGCCCTTCTCCCTTTGTTTTACCTCCCCCCTGTCCATCAGCACCTCTTCCTGCTCTCCCTGTCCAGCAGTAGGCCTCCCTTCATTTCCCCCCCCTGTCCATCAGCAGGTCTTCCTTAATTTTCCCCCCTGTCCATCAGCACCTCTTTTTGTTCTCCCTGTCCAACAATAGGCCTCCCTTCCTTTTCCCCCCCTGTCCATCATCACCTCTTCCTGCTCCCCCTGTCTAAAGTTTTTTATTTACTCGGATAGAGTCCTTGCGGCCCCCCCCTTCCCTTCCCGCGTAACTCGGCGATTCAAGCAGCCTGTGCAGCAGTCTTCACATGCTGCTTCGGGTCCTTCTACTGCCCTTATTTGCTCTGCCGCATCTCTGATGACATCATCAGAGACGCGGCAGAACAAATCAGGGCAGTAGAAGGGCCTGAAGCAGCGTGTGAAGACTGCTGCACAGGCTGCTTGAATCGCCGGGTAGGTATTCAGGTCAGTGGCAAGGGAAGGGGGGTGAGCGGCAAAGGACTCCGCAAAGCCAACCTCGCCTATTTAAAGCCTGTGCCCCCCGCCAACCTTCCCAACCATGCCCCTGACTCTCTAACCCCAGTCCCGATACTTTACTGCAACGCCAGATCCGTATGTAACAAGACCCAAATTATGAAAGATCTCCTCACAGATTCCGATCCTGGATTCTTCTGTATCACAGAGTCCTGGATCAAAAAAGATGATTATTTTACACAAAACGAGATTTGCCCCCAGGGCTACCAAGGCCTCTTTTCTCCTAGACTAAACCGAAAAGGAGGCGGATTGGCACTCCTCTACAAATCTTTCTTCAATGTTGAACTTCTCGAAAAAGGCAGCCACCACTCACTAGAATATATGCTAGCCTCAATCAATGATGAGCTCCATCTACACCCACTAGGTATCTTATTACTCTATCGCCCGCCCACCCCCTGGAGCAATTCCTCCGAACTTGTTTACGAGACCATATCTAACGCATTCCTTAAGTTCCAAAGACTACTGATCATCGGAGATATCAATCTCCACCTTGATGACACCTCCAGCAATGATGCATCCGATTTCAATAATTTCCTCATCTCTCTCGGCCTCTCCCCCCCTGCCCCCTCTCCAACCCATGAAAAAGGCCACACACTAGACCTCATCAGCTTCCTCGATCTCACGGATTACAAAACTTCAACCGATGACATCCGTTGGGACCACGTTCCCTGGTCCGACCACTACCTAGGAACCTTCTGTCTCCCCATCTTCATGTCTCACCTTGGAACCTCTCCTCAGCCCTCTAAGTCCATTACTTTCCGCAAGAAAATTTCAAGTGATCAGTTCTGGTCCAAATTTCTTGACACTCTCTCATCCAATCCTAAGCCATCAGATTCTGCAACCAACTGGCACAATTGGACCACTCTCTCAGAATCCACCTACCAATCTCTCGCCCCGCTGTCCACCAAAACCATCTCCTACTCCCGTAAGGCCCCCTGGTACCTTCCACAACACAGGATGCTAAAACAAAAATGTCGATCCCTGGAACGCATCTGGAAAAAATCTAAATCCCCCGCAGATAAACAAATCTGGAGAGTCAACATTAAACTCTACAACAATACACTCAAAAGAGCTAGGAAAAATTTCTATGGTGACAAGATCTCCAGTTCAAAAAACCAGAACAGTATGCTGTTCAATATCTGGCGCTCCTTAACTCCCAACACCAACCCTTCTATACCTCCCTCCTCCCCATCAGTGGACCTACTAGCAAACTTTTTCAATGAAAAGGTCACCGCCTTGAGAAGCTCCTTCCCTCCCGTAGTCTCCTACAATCCTCTGGTGCCCGCCTCCCCCGATCCTACTACAAAGGTCCCCACCCCCGTCCCAGATCCTGGACTACCTTTGAGCAAGTATCCGATTCGCAGGTTCTCAAACTCTGCCTGAAACTGAAATCCTGTAACTGCACCTTGGATCCATTCCCATCCTATCTATTTGAGAAAATACCCACACAGGCCATCTCTTCTCTCACCATACTCATAAATTCTGCCCTATCATCGGGCCTCTTCTCCCCTGAAATGGGACGCATTGCACTGACCCCCCTACTGAAGAAAGCTGACCTAGACCCCTCCTCCCCATCCAATTATCGCCCAATAGCAAACATTCCGCTCCTAACCAAATTGCTAGAGTCCATCGTCTCCTCCCAACTCTCAGCCTACCTGGAAAGATTCTCTGTCCTCCTACCCTATCAATACGGCTTCAGACCCGACTTCAGTACCGAAACCCTCCTGGCCTCCCTAATCTCGAAGATCCAACAATTTCACTCTCACAAAAAATTTGCCGTTCTCCTTCAATTCGACCTCTCTGCTGCCTTTGACGTTGTCCACCATGACATTCTAATCTTCCTACTCTCCGAGATAGGCATTAGTTCTACAGTCCTTGACTGGTTCTCGAACTTCTTACGTTCTCGCTCTTACACCGTCACCAAACATGGTTCCTCTTCCTCCCCATGGAAACCGACTTGTGGAGTCCCACAAGGCTCCCCCCTTTCTCCCATCCTCTTCAACATTTATATGTCCTCCCTGAATCTTCTCCACCTATCCCCCCTAGAAACACTCTACACTTACGCCGACGATATCCTGGTCCTCATCGAGACCGTCGCGAACCTCACCAATCTCGTAGCTAACATTTCTTCTTGCATAACCAAACTTCAATCCTGGGCTCACACTGTACAAATGAAATTGAACGAGTCCAAAACTAAACTACTTTGGCTCGGCCCTAAACTTGATCAATTACCCACTTCCATCCCACTGCCCACAGGCTCCTCTCTACAGCTGGAATTCTCTAGCAAAGTTCTGGGCATCACCATAGATTCATCATTATCCTTCAACGACCACCTCAACTCCCTGATAAAAAAATGCTTTTGCAGCCTTCACATGCTGAGGAAAGCGAGATCCTGCTTCCACCAAAAACACTTTGCCATCCTCGTACAATCCATTATCCTCTCCAGATTGGATTATTGCAATTCCATTTACCTAAGCTTAACAAAGAAAAGCCTCCACAGACTCCAACTAATCCAAAACACCGCGGCCAAACTTATCTTCTCAAAAAGTAAATTTGACCATGTCACACCGCTCCTATCCAAACTCCACTGGCTTCCCGTTATTTCCAGGGTCTACTTTAAATGTGCCTGCCTAACCTTCAAGATCCTCCACGGTATCCTTCCTCCTTTTATCCCTCTATCCTGGAATTCCTCAAATCCAACCTCCACTAGATCCACTCAAAAATTAAAACTATCCTACCCCTCCTTAAAAGGCATCTCCCTTGTTGGTAAACTTGGCTCTTCCCTCCCTTTCAGAATCACTCAGCTCTGGAACAGTCTCCCTTCCCCTCTCCGCAATTTGAGCCCCCTTCTACCATTCCGTAAGCATCTGAAGACCTGGCTCTTCTCCAGAATGTAACCCCGTCCCGCTCCTGGCACTCTCACACCAACCTCTCTTCTCTCATACTTATATAATTCCACTGTAGTTCCGTTCCTTCCCTAACCATGTAAACCGTGTCGAGCTCCATCTGCGGAGATGATGCGGTATATAAACCCAAGATTTAGATTAGATTAGATTAGACTCCTCTGGTCTGTTGCGGAGGGCGGCCCAGCTCCATTTATTGATTCGTTCGGGGGGGGAAATGCGCTGTGTTGGGGGGAAGGGTAGGCAGACGCGGGGACCGGGTTGCGCGCTTGTGGTGCCTGAGCTGCAGGAGAGGGAGCAGGTTGTGGTGGGGGAGGCCCCGACTGCAGCTTCTTCGTCGTTGAAAGCCGCCGCCGCCGCAGCTCCTCTTTGTCGATCCTGGTCCAGTTCGAGAGAGGAGCCGCGGGTGAGGAAGGCCGCCGCAGCTATGTAAATTGTTTTTTATTTGAAAGCCGCCACCGGGGCCGCGCATGCGCAATTGTGTTTTCGCGACAGATCAGGGAACACGTTTTTTTAGTGCGCTTGCGCGGCCTATCATTTTATTATATTAGATAAGTCATATCCTTACTAACTTACTTTCTGTACAAGTGCTTACTTGGTATGCAATTTGCAAAACTTATAAATAAAAAAAAAATAAATAGAGCTTGACACAGTTTACAGAAAATTAAAGAAAATAATACAATAGGGATATTATAGAGGGAAACGAAGATCACAATTGTGAAAAAAGGCAAGTTTTCAGATGTTTACGGAACGATTGAAGAGAGCCCAGATCATGCAACTGGACAGGAAAATTATTCCAGAGCTCAATAATAAAGAATGACATGGTGGCAGTTATCCGCAGCTAGCCGTGGGTAACCCGCTGAAACGGTGGGGGGAAAAAGTGCTCACTGAGGGCACGGGGACAAGGCCATCCACTACCCCGTGGAGCGGTGAATGGCCTTGTCCCCGCAGTTAAGGGAGGGAAGGTGCATGGTCACCTCCCTACCTACTTACCTACAGCCAAATCTATCTACCTCCCTCCCCCTTACCTTTGCAGCGCTTTAGTAAAGAAACTTACTGAAGCCGGCAAAGCCTACCTGCAGTCGACTGCAGGCACAGGCAGGCAGTCTCCGCCGGCTTCAGTAAGTTTCTTTACTAAAGCGCCGCAAAAGTAAGGGAGAGGGAGGGAGATTCTCGGGCCGCTGAAGGGCAGTGAGGTGGCGAGAGAGAAGGGTGGATGCAATGGGGACGGAGCAGTGAAGGGGACAGATTTTTTCCCTGTGTCATTCTCAGTAATTTTGAAAAGAAGAGACTTCCCTAGTGTTCCAGTATAGATGACGCCTTTCAGCATAGGAAAGGATAATTTAAGTTTTTGAGTCGGTCTAGTGATCTCAGATCTTGTAGAATTCCAAAATAGAGGAAGGAAAGATGCCATGCAGGATCTTAAATGTAAAGCAGGCACATTTGAAATAGTCTAGAAATAATTGGAAGCCAATGAAGTTTTAGCAAAAGCGGAGAAACATGATCAAATTTACTTTTGTAAAGATCAGCATAGCCGCCTTATATGGTAAGCCTTTCAAAACCCACTGTACACCACATCAACAGCCCTTATGTCTGCAGGTGATACTTATATGTAGGTACAGTGGGATTAGGATGGGTTTGGAAGGCTCACAAATTCCACCATAAGTGTAGTGGATACAGTGGAGTAGGAGCCTGAATCCCCATCTCTATGGATGACTACACTGCACCAGTCTACCCCAGGAACTGATTGCTGCTCTGCTAGGACTGGCCATAACAACTGAAGCTATCATATAGGCATATATGTACTGTTTTACATCTTTGAGGGGTTGGTAGGAGGTCTGGGACTACTGGAGGAGTGTATGTAGGGGATTATGTTTTCACCCCTCCAGTGATCATCTGGTCAGTTTATTTAAACAGGTCTAGCCCCAGATGTCCAAATTGTGCCCTTCAATGTTCGATTATAGTGGAACAATGACCAAGTCAAAAGCCTGCTCTAGTCTCAGCCACACCACGTCTCTAACATGCCCCCTTGAGATTTAGACCAGATGTAGATGAACAGCATAGAAATCCGCCTAGAAAATAGGTTTTGAAAATGGCAAATTGGAAGAGTTTAGCCAGAAAAACGTCTATCTGCCCCTTTATGCCACTTTTTGGATGTTTTTCTTTTTTGAAAATGAGCCCCATAGTGATAAACATTACATTACATTAGTGACTTTTATTCCACCATTACCTTGCGGTTCAAGGCGGATTACATAAGAGGTTATCTGGACATTTCCAGAAGAGTTACAGAGTTTAACGGGTTACTTCGGAGGACTGAAGAGCTTCCTGTGGTGTTAGTTTGTTTTGATAGATTTCTTGAACAGCAGGGTTAAACAGGAGAAAGGTTGGTTGGCATGTTGGTTTATTTCACCCAGCCATTAGAAATAGGATATGGGGCTAGACAGACTTTTGGTCTGAACAAATACGGCAATTCTTATGATCTTATGCTTCTATTATGAGCTATTCCCTCAACGGCAAGCACCTTCATCAAATTTTCATTCAGTCTTCCTTATCAATGTCAATGTAGATCCTTAAAAGGCTAAAAACACTCTGTGAGATACATCCTTTGACCACATCATGTACAGTAGCATTTCATAGTACTTCTGCAAGCAAAAAATATACTTTGCACTATCTTCTTACTAATTATTAGGTAAATTTATTAAATTTAACACTACCATCATTTTCTCAGATCACCACTATCCATTTGGTAGATATATTTAGCACACTGAATAGTAACTCTGTTTATGTAAATGGGGAGATTTTTAGCTAAGACGTAATCTCGTGCTAGATCAGAGTATTTATATTCAGGAAGGGGGCATCCTATAGCACAAAAAATCCTTGTGAGTATGACAGTGAATTACTCCTTATCAGATGTTTCAAGAGCAGAACAGTGAGCAGGGATGGCATGTTTATGCTCAGTATGCCTCTGATAATCCTTTTGTCAGTTCAGAATATTTCAAGTAGATGGGTTTATGACAATTACTATTCAGAAAACCAGACTACCTGCTGTTTGCCCCACTAACGTTGAAAGGATTGCTCATTGCATTCAGTCATGCAGTGAACAGAAAGGATGTTGATGCTTCGTATTTCGTAAAATGAGCCCATCTCTTTTTGCAGTTTCTTTCCCAGGCTGGTGTTGAAAGATCTCAAGTTAGCCAAATATGAAACTTTTGCAGTTCAGTTGTGCAGCTCTAAAAATAAATAAAATTCCCCACAAATAAGACACTGTCTTATATTAATTTGGGCCCAAAAAAGGCACTAGGTCTTATTTTCGGGGTAGGTCTTATTTTTTTTCATGTACAATGATCATCTCTCCCTTCCTCTCCTCCACCCCAATTCTTCCTATTTCCTTTCTCTCCCCCACATGTGCAGCATCTTTCCTCCCCTCTCACCCATCTCCTTGTGCAGTATCTTTCTATTCCTCCCTCCCTCCCTCCCATCCCCCTATGCAGCAGAACCCTTGCAGCTTCTATCCCTCCCTCCCATCCCTTGTGCAGCAGAACCCTTGAAGTTTCTAAACCTCCCTTCATTCCATCCCCTTGTGCAGCACTTTTCTATCCCTCCCATCCCCCCCCACGGACCCTGACCCTTTCATCTCTCCCTCCCATCCGGACCCTGACCGCGAGACCGAAATACCTGGGAACAAATGGCAGTGTCAGCAGCACAGGCTGCATCACTGCCTTCTCCCAGGCGTTCCTCTGCCGCGTTGCTGAACAAGAATGTGCGCTGGTAGGGCTGGGCAAGATGGACCTCTGGTATGACCCAGAAGCGGCAATTCTTATCAGTGATATGGCAGAGGAAGGCCCGGGTGTGAGAAGGCTGCAATGCTGCCGTTTGTTCCCAGGTATTTCGGTTTCGCGGTTGGGGTTCGGATGGGAAGGAGGGGAGGCGCTGCTGCCAGTGACTAGGGCTTATTTTCGGGGTAGGTCTTATTTTCGGGAAAATATGGTAGCATCATATGTCTTAGGTTGAATGCTTGCTAGTCATACTCGTACACACAAGGACCAACGCCAGCTGCACATACTATAGCAGGATTTCCTTATTCACTCCTGCCCTAGCTGAGATCATATTCATGCACCTTTCTGACTTCACATCACATACAACTTTTAGTCCCTTTATTTTCTAACTCCTATTAATTACTCTGTCTTATGTCTATATATTCCACCTCTGCTTATACCCTATGATCTTTATTAAGAATTTTTTTTGTACTGTGTTTACTGTGTGATGTACCATACTATACCATAATGTGAATTTTTATTTGAATATTTTTACTGCTGTAATTGTTTGCTGTATATCTCCTTGGGTGAATTTCTTCAAAAGGTCACCAAGTAAATCCTAATATATAAAAAGAAGTGAATAAATAGAGCAGGCTGGAAGCATTTTATCAATAATACCACTTGGAGTGGAAATGTGGAGGCATACTCTTCAGCTGGAGAAGAGAAGGACTTTTAAGTGTACGTCTTTATGAGCTTATATTACTACAAAGTGAAGGTACTCCTAAACAACACTGATAAGCAAACACCACCAGACAATAATCCTGTCAAATATTTTCTATGCTGAGCAAATATGTAAGTAATAGTGTGACTTTGGAAAGAGACTTGTAAACTGAAATCAAGCCATTAATGCAGACATAACACACAAAGGGCTCCTTTTACGAAGGTGAGCTAAGCGTTTTAGCGCATGCACCGGATTAGTGCGTGCTAACCGAAAATCTACCGCCTGCTGAAAAGGAGGCGGTAGCGGCTAGTGCACATGGCAGTTTAACGCACGCTATTCCGCGTGTTAAGGCCCTAGTGCGGCTTTGTAAAAGGAGTCCAAAGTTTTTGGTTGCTTGTTTAAAGCTTTGACTAATAAGGTTCCAACGGTAATTTCCTTAAGCTTGAACCTACATCAGCCATCCAGATGCTTGCGATCTGCCTCATTGATAGACGAGACTTTTCTTCTCTCAGTTCACCTAGAATAATATAGAAATTCTGCTTGTTGCAGGCTTCCATGTAGAAACCGATGTTTCAGCCACTATGCTATGTCTTTCTTGAGGCTAAGCTGTGAGATCTGCAGTTTGTCTTTGTAAATAGTGCAGTCCACCAGTTTGAATTTTGGCGGGAAAGTCAGTTACACCATCCACCAGATTAAGCAAATTACAAAGCTTATGTTATCACTTCTCTTGTGTTTAGTCATACGCTGGATCATGAGATGTTAAGTGAGCAAACAACCCACTGTAGTAACGGCTCTTGTTCTCAATCACAGCACAACTTGTTTTTATCTTTTGTCTTTTCTTGCTTAGTGAAAATGCTCAAATAAATATAAAGTAAATGTGTTCAGGTCAATAAATACTTAGCTTAAAGGTTCAACCACTGGTCCTGACACGTTTCGCCAGTTGGCTGCTTCAGAATGACCTGGTAGATACCATAAATCATTTAGCTTGCAGAGTCTCTATGAAACAAAATACTAAAATCTTCATTAGATGACTGTGTTAGAAACCCTACAGGCATATATTTCAACTGCATCATTCATATCATTAGGACAGAGCACATCATACCTGCTTCAAATACTTTCAAAGGTTTGCAAAAACATCAACCCAGAGGCTCCTCCTCCTAATATACGTCATGTGACGACATACCGATGAGAGTTTGGAAAAGCTGGTAAGGGTTCATACATTAAACCATTATGCATGATGTTCCTTAAAAACCTTTTGAATCGCAAGGATAGTAATCACCCTCTTTATATGTCAGAAGGCAGTCCACCGTGCACTAATGCAAAAAAAAAAGCATTCCATTCAACTTCATGATTCAAGCCATAAGGGTCCACCGTCTCCCACCGGTAGATCCATTCCTGCTCCTTCTGCCAAAACCGGACTGCCAGATTCCCACCTCGGGGTAAGGAAACCACGTCCAATACAGTATATTGTAACTCATGCAATTGATGGATTGCTGCAATCCAATTCTGAACCAACAGGGCTTCAATCTCACCCCATCTGATTTTACTGAGGTGCTCAGTGATTCTATCCCGTATAGTTCTGGTCGTGTATCCAATGTAAAAAAAGATGACACGGGCATTGGATTAAATACACTACGGCTGTAGTATTGCAGGTGGAATGTTGTCAGAGCGTGTAGCTGTACCCCAATCTTGAATGATTAATTTCTGAAACACACATAGAATGAGGACATATAGAACAATTTCCGCAAGCTCTGTGGTGGCCGCGCGAAATGCTGCTGTGTACTTCATTGCTCACATAGTGCGACTGCGTTACAAGGTCCTTCAAATTCCATCCCCTTGAGAAAGCAAATCGCGGTTGAGTTGTAAACGTGGGATGAACTTGTAAAACATGCCAAAGCTGTTTAATCATTAATGATCAAACAGTTTTGGCATGTTTTACAAGTTTATGCAGACATAACAGGGCGGTTACTATTCTTGCGATTCAAAAGGTTTTTAAGGAACATCATGAATAATGGCTTAATGTATGAACCCTTACCAGCTTTTCCAAACTCTCATTGGTACGTCATCAACATGATGTATATTAGGAGGAGGAGCCTCTGGGTTGATGTTTTTGCAAACCGTTGAAAGTATTTGCAGCAGGTATGATGTGCTCTGTCCTAATGATATGAATGATGCAGTTGAAATACCGTATTTTCACGCATAACGCGCGCGTTATACGTGTTTTTACAAACCGTGCATAACCTTGCGCGGTATACGCATGAACGCGCTATATAAAATTTTTTTTACATAGTTCACACCCCGCCCGACGCCCGATTCATCATCCGGAAGGACCGCTCGCACCCCCACCTCTCGCACTCCCACCCCGATGGACCGCTCGCACTCCCACCCGAAGAACCGCTCGCACCCCCACAGCCTCCCCCCCTCCCCCATGGAGAAGCTATCTACCTTGTTTCCGGATGCTAGTGAGCTAGCTGCTTCTTCTGCCGGCGGTCCTGCCCCTTCTCTGAGCCCTGTGCTACGCTGCTTCCTCTTCCGGCGGTCCCGCCCTTTCTCTGATGTCAGAGAAAGGGCTGGACCGCCGGAAGAGGAAGCAGCGCAGCAGGGCTCAGAGAAGGGGCAGGACCGCCGGCAGAGGAAGCAGCTGGGCTCACTGGCATCCGGAAATAAGGTAGACAGCTTCGCCATGGGGGGGGAGGCTGTGGGGGTGCGAGCGGTCCATCGGGGTGGGAGTGCGAGCGGTGGGGGTGCGAGCGGTCCTTCCGGATGATGAATCGGATGTCGGGGGGGGGGCATCAGGCTTTCAGGGTGGGGACAGGACTTCAAGGGGGAGAGGAGAGTCGGGGCGGGCGAAAGAAGAGTCGGGGTGGCCAGAGGAGAGTCGGGGCGGGCGAAGGGAGAATCGGTATACGCAGTATACGGGTGTGCGCGGTATTCAAAAATTTCTGTACATAAATTTATGTTTTCCGCAAGCTATACCCGTGTGCGCGTTTTACATGGGTGCGCGTTATCTACATGAAAATACGGTATATGCCTGTAGGGTTTCTAACACAGTCATCTAATGAAGATTTTAGTATTTTGTTTCATAGAGACTCTGCAAGCTAAATGATTTATGGTATTTACCAGGTCATTCTGAAGCAGCCAACTGTCGAAACATGTCAGGACCCGTGGTTGAACCTTTAAGCTAAGTATTTATTGACCTGAACACATTTACTTTATATTTATTTGAGCATTTTCACTAAGCAAAAAAAGACAAAAGATAAAAACAAGTTGTGCTATGATTGAGAACAAGAGCCGTTACTATAGTGGGTTGTTTGCTCACTTAGGCCCTGATTCTCCAAAAGTGCGTCCCGATTTTATGCAGCTGTAGGCGTTCTACAGCTGTCTAATCAGCCAATCGGGATGCGCGTTTTTTTTTAAAAAAATGCTCCCCAGGCAGGCCTGAAGGCGCCTCCAGGAGCCTAGGGAGACCCGTAAGACACCTAAGCTCACCTAATGGCCTTAGGCAGGCCTTAGGCGAACCTAGGTGGCCCTACACGTCTCCCTAGTAGAGGTAGAAACCTTAAAATGTAGGCCAGCAAAATGCTGGTCTACATTGTAAGTAGACGCAGCCGCTATATTTATCGCGGCAAGGGATCTCTCTGCCGCTATAAGTGTAGCGGGCCGTGGCATGTCCGATCGGATGCCCCCCCTCCGACACTACCGACCGCCCCCCCCGACACTACCAACCGCCCCCCCCCCGACATTACCGATCTCCCTCCCCTCCCCGACATTACCGATTGCTGGCAGGAGGGTGTCCAATCCCTCCTGCCCGAAGACGCACCCCCCCCCGGCGCTAACAACCTCCAAACTAACCTGTTCTTCAGGCCAGACGGTTCTTGCCCGTCCAGCCTGTAGCCCGCCTGGTCGAAATGAGGCGGGCTCGCCCTTTCCCGGCCCATCCCGCCGAAGCCTAAGGCCTGATTGGTCTAGGCTTCTAGAGCCTGGGCCAATCAGGCCTTAGGCTTCGGCGGGATGGGCCGGGAAGGGGCGAGCCCGCCTCATTTCGACCAGGCGGGCTACAGGCTGGACGAGCAAGAACCGTCTGGCCTGAAGAACAGGTTAGTTTGGAGGTTGTTAGCGCCGGGGGGGGGGGGGTGCGTCTTCGGGCAGGAGGGATTGGACACCCTCCTGCCAGCAATCGGTAGTGTCGGGGTGGGAGGGAGATCGGTAATGTCGGTGGGGGGGCGGTTGGTAGTGTCGGGGGGGGGGCGGTCGGTAGTGTCGGAGGGGGGGGCATCTGATCGGACAGGCCGCGGCCCGCTAGTGTAGGCCGATTCTGAATAGGACGCCTCTCCCGGGCGTCCTGTACAGAATCAGGGCCTCGGTGTCTTGCGGGCCTCGCCTTCAATATAGGCGGCTTGCCTGGGGAGCATTTTTTTTTTTTAAAACGTGCATCCCGATTGGCTGATTAGACAGCTGTAGGACGCCTACAGCTGCCTAAACTCGGGACGCACTTTTGGAGAATCAGGGCCTTAATGTCTCATGATCCAGCGTATCTCTGAGCACAAGATAAGTGATAACATAAGCTTTGTAATTTGCTTTATCTGGTGGATGGTGGTGTATATCTTTTGCAAGTACTTTTAGCACCAGATTTTCTTGAATAATTGTAACCCATATGGTTTTTATGAAAGTCAGTTGGTCAGAAATTTGAATTTTGTTGTGAAGTCAGTTGGTCTCTCTTTTATTCATAGAATGGAAAAGTCTCTTGGTTTAAAGATGTTCTCCCCATATATAGAAATTCAGTTTTTTATGACCAAAAGTTTGGAATATATTGCTTTTCTTTTTGAGATCTATGAGGAATTTAGAGATGTTTAAAAAAGCTTTGAAAACTGTATTTCAAAGGGCATTTGAAACTAAGGGCTCCTTTTATTAAGCTGCGTTAGCGGGGTTAACGCATGTGACTTTTCATCATGCACTAGGGCTGCGCTGGCCTAAAAACTACCACCTGCTGAAGAGGAGGCGGTAGCGGCTAGCGAGGCCGTCGGTTTAGCGTGCGTTAAACTGCTAGCGCACCTTTGTAAAAGGAGCCCTAAGTAATACTAAAAGTTGTATTTAACACTGATGTTTATTAAATTATTGAATATGTTTTGGTATATATGATTCCTGATGATGTGATAATGTTATGATTCTGTATGTTTTTCTGTTTATCTAACAAGGTTCATAGATTGTATGAAATATATATTTTTGAATAAAATAAATAAAACAAGTTAGGCTAGATGTATTATATAATCATACAGTCCTTCCACAAGACTTGAACAGTACTCAAAAGTGTCCATGAAAACTTATATATATAAAGAAGCACCACCATTTTTAAACAATTTGAAAAACTTATAATAATGAAAGTGCGCTTATCTTAGGCAGTGCTACTCTTGTTAGTTCAAGCAATCCACAAACAGCTTGGTAACATGGTCCTAAACCCAAATTCAAAAAAATGAAGAGAACAAAAATGTCCAAAAAAACAGAATCTCAATAAATGGAGAACACAGGAAAACAAGTAAACATAAGTAACCAGACCTTAAGTTTCCCAAGGCATCTCTTTTAATCAAATAATTGCCCTTTTAGAGAAAAACAGTTCAGTATTGGTCATTAGGTCAAGTGACATGTGCTGTGCAAAAAATTCACATATAAAGTGCTTAAAGTGCATAGAATGTCGAGTATGATAAGTGCCTTCCATTGGACATTCTATGCACTTTAAGCACTTTATATGTGAACTAGTTTTTTAGCCCGTTACATTAATGGGTGCTAGAATAGATGTGTAGACTTAGGCATTTCTTTCTATATGTCTGTCTTTCTTTCTTTCTTTCTCCGTGCCCCCTTTCTTTCTTTCTGTCTCTCTCACTGGCCCCGTCTGTCTGTCTGTCTTTCTTTCTGTCTCTCTTCCTGCCCACTGTCTGTCTTTCTTTCTGTCTCTCCCTCCTATCCAGCAGCACCCCTTCTCTGCTCCCCCTGTCTAATAGTAGTCCTTCTCCCTGCATATGGCTCAGTGTGTGGGAGGCTGGGGGCAGGGTCGTGTCCCTTTTTTTTGTCTTCACAAATGTGGAAACCCTAAGTCAACCCCTTTTTCAACATCTCCCAAGTCTGCTGCTGCTCACCTGAAAAAGAAAAAATAAAGGCGGGCCCCTCAAACGCTGACGGTCTTCCAGTACCCTGCTTGCCCCGCCCCCTCTGATGTGTCCGTTCAGCGAATGGCCCTGAAAGTGCGGAAACAATGGCAGTGACAGAGGGGGGAGGCAAAACGCCCTGGAAGAGGGGGAGAACCGAGAGCGCCGGTGGCGGGGTACGGTAAAGGGGGCAGACGCTACCGTTATGCAGGAGAGGGGAGACAGCTGTTGAAGGCAAGACAGGTTGAACTATTTTTAGAGCCGGCTTGACACAGGAAACCTCTTCCAGCTTGTGGGCCCGATTCGAAAGGGCTTTGAGAGCCCGGGTCCCCATGCTGCGTTCAACGGCAGCTCGTGCGCTGATGGAGAGAGAGACCGCTCGCGCTCTGCATCCTTCTTCGCTCCACCCGCCCGGAGGAGGGGTTTGGAAGCCAGAGGCGGCAAGGACCAATCGCAGCACCGTTCCCGCTGGCTGCACATCTGGGCTATTCTGGGCAGAGGCAGGAGGGCTGAAAATGTGACTCTGGGAAATTTGGGGACTGCCAATGAGCGGCCGGTCGCTGTCGCAGAAGCACTGCACTGGGGCTGCGATCGCCTGGCTAGCGGCGAACTTCGGCCACGGCCGGTAAGATGAAAGGTGCGCATGTCTTTCAACAGGGAGCAGGACAGACCGTAAGCCGCACATGCACACTTCCTATGTGTCGCTACAGCTCACAGAAAACCGGTGCATGCACGGCCTAGCGTTTTATTATATTAGATTTTTTGCACAGCACATGTCACTTGACCTAATGACCAATACTGAACTGTTTTTCTCTAAAAGGGCAATTATTTGATTAAAAAAGAGATGCCTTGGGAAACTTAAGGTCTGGTTACTTATGTTTACTTGTTTTCCTGTGTTCTCCTAAACCCAAATTCACCAAGGCCCAGATTCTCAAAATTTAATGTGCCTTTGACATGGTCACTGAACCGGTTCCAGCAGGTTTAGGGCTCCTTTTCCGAAGGCGCGTTAGGGCCTTAACGCGCGGAATAGCGCGCATTAGCCGCTACCGCCTCCTCTTGAGCAGGCGGTAGTTTTTCGGCTAGCGCATGCTAATCAGGTGCGTGTGCTAAAAACACTAGCGCACCTTCGTAAAAGGAGCCCTTAGTGTGCATGTATTTTAGTGGTGAATTATCAAAACGGCTTACCATGGTCTTCTCCGAGCTTCCTAGCACCCTCTGATTCTGCCATGCAAATGGGCTCATCAATATGTAAATGAACACTCCAAGCGATTCTTCATCATCACCGAGTGAATCTCCAAGCGCGGCATCAGCTATTGGCGACCAAAAATCAGCGACTGGTCCGGGGATGCCAGTACTGTGCCAGCACTGTGAAAAGTATATCTTAGGCGTTAATGCCTGAGCACTGATTTGCTCAGACACTGACAGGAAAGTAAGGAGGTTTGACAGTTCAGACTGCCTCCGCCCCAGCAAATTAAAGAAACAAAAAACAAAAAAAGACCCCCAAATCAAAGATCAGCAGGAGGCATCCCTCTGGCCGGCCTTCATGCCAGAGGTTCGGAGGGGGAGGGGCTGTTGGCAGGGGATTGGGTGATGGCATCAGGGGAGGTAGTGGGCATCCCTCCTGCTTTCTGGGGAGAGGGGAGACAGGTTTTTGCTTGTCAGGGGGCAGCAATGGTGGGAGGGAGTGGGGCATCCCTCTTGATGCTGGGGGTGTTTTCACTTTGATGCTGTGTGCAAGTTTCCACGGCATCTTTGGTAGTTTATATGCCCTCTTCAGTCCAGCTTTACCAGCCTTGTCATTTAAAGCATCTCTCAATGAGCGCCATCTACTGAGGAAGGCTTCTCCACAGAAACCAAAATATGGACTGTGTTGGGTCCATAAAATTCACATCTGCCTAAGTACCCCGAGGTAGTGGGTTCGATTCCCACTGCGTCTTCCTGTGACTCTGGGCAAGTCACTTAACACTTCATTGCCTCGGATAAAAATTAAGTACCTGTTTAAAATATGTAAACTACTTTGATTATAACCACACAGAAAAAGATGTATATCAAGTCTCATCCCCTTTATAGTTAGACTGCTCAGGTATGACAACAGCTTATTCAGCAGCTGCCTACAGGTATCTGTGATACTGTCTGTGTTACACCTGGCCCAGACACCTTGACCATATTAGGGGACCTTATTGATACCTGTACTTTGTGGCACTATAGATAAGTGTCTGCCACAGACATGAGTGGTATGAGGAGAGGGAGCCAGTGATGTGTGCATTTGACATTTCAGTACTAACTCTGCCTCTGCTTCTAGCTGGCATCTCACCCCTCTCTGGAGATAGTCCTGCTTGTGCTGTCACAGGCACAGGCTCCTTTTCCTCAGATCTTCCTTCTGTATGAAGACAAAGGGAGAAGGGAGATCAAGTGGCAGATACATGAGGGGGTACTGAAAAGTTCTCAGCCTAACCAACTTCCTAAATTCTGAGCATTATTTTGCCACTGTAGCTGAAGAGTGTTATTTAATTTTGAAAAGTGGCAATTTGCAGAGTTGTAGTGTTATTTTTTGACATTGTTTCAGATCATTGATTGAACCATGTCAACAAAAAAGTGTGGAATTTTCAAGTGTGGAGTCTGTGTAACTCCAAGTCATCATGAAGTTCTTATTCCTGCAGAAAAAAATCCAAAGGAAATCCATGAATGTATGACACAAACATTAAGTGACAAATGCCCCTCATTCTCCACAGTTAAGAAGTGGTATGCAAACTTTCAGCATGGAGATTTCGAGACTAAAGGTACAACATGGCTTGGGAGGCTTCAAATGGTGCCAACTCCTGAAATTGTTAGCTATGTCCATGACCTGATTTTGGCAGATCGGTGATTATCGGTTAAAACTACAGGCGTACAGGCAATCCCCGGGTTAAGAACAGGTTCCATTTTTTAAACCATTCTTAACTTGAATTTGTATGTAACTCAGATACTGTACAGTACACAGTCTATACAAATATTAAATTGCATTAAACATTAAAGAAGCAGTCCTCATAATAAAGTACTGTAGTTTAAATAGGAAGAAAAGATAGGAGGTTTACACTTACTTTCATTCTTCATCTGTCTCACTGTTCCCTCTCCACCACCACATCCAACATTTCTCCCTCTCATCTCTCTTCCCCATGCATCTATACCTCACGCCTCTCCCACCACCGTGTCCAATATTTCTCTCTCCTTCCCTATACCCAACAATTCACCTCTTTCTTCATTTCCCCATGTGCACCATCTTCACTCAGACACCCATGCCCACAATTCTCCCTTTCTATTCCCTCCCCATCTCAGCATCTTTCCCTATCTCGCTCCATTATTCCATCCTATGTCCCAAGTTCATGCTCCCTCCCTCCGTTCTGTGTTCCAAATTCATGCTCCCTTCCTCCCTTCTTCCTTCTATTCTTTGTCCAAAGTTTGTGCTCCCTTCCTTCTGCATCCCAATGCAACCTTCTTTCTCCCTTCCTGTGTCAACATGCCCCCGCTTCCTCACTTCCTGTCCCAACGTGACCCTACAACTCCCTTCCATGTCCCAATGCACCCCTGGCCATCCTTCCTTCCATTCTGTGTCCCAAATTCATGTCTCCCGCACTCCATCCCTCAAGCGGGTGTTTACCTTTGCTGGATGACTGCCTCCTCCCAGTCACACTTCTCATCATAAAGCCCTGGCCGCTGTTCTTACACGTGGCCTACAACTAACCCAGAAGCCTCCCCACTGACGTTGGAGGGAAGACTTCCTGGTTATCCGCAGGCCGTGTGCAGGAGCTGCTACTTGCAGCTTTGTGAAGAGAAGTGCAGCTGGGAGGAGGCATTTGGCTAGTGGAGGTAAACATCTGAGATAGGGAGGTACAAATTTGGGACATAGAACGGAAGGAAGGATGACGAGGGGCGTGTTGGGACATAAAGGGAGGAAGAGGGTTGCATTTGGACAGGAAGGAAGAGACCATAAGAAGCGCCATTTCCAGATCAGACCTTCGGTCTATCAAGTCCGGCGATCTGCACACGTGGAAGCCCAGCCAGGTGTACACATGGCGTAATTTTTAGTCACCCATATCCCTCTATGCCTCTCGTAAGGAGATGTGCATCTAGTTTTTCTTTTAAATCCTAGGACGGTTGATTCCGCTATAACCTCCTCTGGGAGAGCATTCCAGGTTTCAACCACTCTTTGCGTGAAGCAGAACTTCCTGATATTTGTCCTGCACTTTGTAACCGGCAGCCTCAAGGCAATGGGTCTTGGGCCACCGGTACAAGAAAAACCTCTTGTGAGCCGCTGCGGGCAGCACAAGGAAAAATAATAAAGCGTTTAGATTAAGGACAACACCGCACCAGGTAAGTTTTTCTCCAAAATAAACTTGCACTTTATTCCTCAAAGTAAAAATAAATGGAAAGCTTGTCAGGATGATTCAGCTTATAAACTCAATGTTCATATGGCAAACTGAATAAGTCACTAGTCTCTGTGGGTGTATCACAATAAAAATAGTCCCAAAAACATTCAACAGGAATCTTTCCCCAACAGAGTAGAGTTCACATTAGTTCACAGTCCAAAGCATGTGTAACAAAAGAAAGAAAAAACTCCAAAACTCAAAACAAACTTCAAGATTGCACCAATTCAGCACAAGTCAATGCAACTGCACCGGCCTCTTCAGCAACGGCGTGCTGGGCAGAAAGTGTGCTCCGTGTGGTATTATTCTGCCAAAATAGGCCCTCTACCCACCACATGAACACGGGGCAAACCCCACTGTCTGGGAATGAAAAACAGTTCACTTTCCCCCACCAGGGAAAACAACAAACTTCCAAAAAGGAAAAAAAAAAAACAGTATCAAAAATACAGTTCCTGCACAGTTCAAAAGAAAACTTCTTTACTCTTCAGCTGGCTTAGAAATATCCAGCACTTGCAAGCAATTAGAAAAACAAACTTTCAGTACTCACTACAACAGAGTCAGTCACTTGGCATTCATACAGCATGCCTCCATGGGTTGAACTTCACTAGGCAAATCAGCATTTGTCTCAGGGTTTACTTCTAGCTCCATATCATGTGGTTCTTCCAGCAAACCAAGAGGCATGTCTTCACCAGCCTCTATCAACTCCATGGACTCTGGAATTGGGCTGACATTAAGAGCTCTCAGCCCTGTCCTGTCTTAGTTCCTCCTGCTTCTGATTCTCCAGTAGCTTGGCTCTCAAGGATAGCAGTCTGCAGCCCCGCCCCAAACCCTCAGGTGGAGATGATTTCCGGTCAATCATCCTAGGCTTCAGTGGGGGATGGAAATCCTGCACTCCTGCTCGCCCGCTCCCTCTACAGGACAAAGAAGGTAATAATAATAATAATAATTTTATTCTTATATACCGCCATACCCGGAGAGTTCTAGGCGGTTTACATCAGTTACAGTAGTATCTGCGTTGGCATGCAATTGTGCTTTAAAAGGGGAAATTTGAGTTGAGCCTGAAATGGACTTGTGCACTGCTCTAGGGACACTCCTAGCAGGCATAGTCTGCATACCACAACTTGTTCCCCTTTAGCTTCATTCCGTGTCCTCTTGTCCGTGTCAAATTGGACATTGTAAATAATTTCCTGTTCTATTTTGTCGATTCCTTTCCGTATTTTGAAGGTCTCGATCATATTCCTTCGCAGTCTCCTTTTCTCAAGGGAGAACAATCCCCTTAAGTCTCTTAAGTCATTCTTCGTATTCCAGTTTCTCCATACTTTTTGCTTGTCTTTGCACTCTCTCCAGCAGTTTTATATCCTTCTTTAGGTTGAGAGACCAATGTTGGACACAGTATTCCAAGTATGGTCTGACCATTGCTCTATAAAGCGGCATTATAACCCTCTCCGATCTACTTGTGATTCCCTTCTTTATCATGCCTAACATTCTATTTTGCCTTCTTTGCTGCCGCCGCCGCGCATTGTGCCTATGGTTTCAGGGTCCTATTTATCAGTACGCCCAGGTCCTTTTCTTTGTTCGCTCTTACCCAGAGTTGCTCCTGACATTCTATACTCGTGTTCCTTGTTCTTTCTGCCTAAATGCATTACTTTGCACTTCTCCACATTAAACTTAATCTGCCATTTCTCTGCCCATTTCTCTAACTGACACAAGTTGCTCTGGAGTTCCTCACTATCGTTCTGCGATCTGATTGCCCGGCATAGCTTTGTGTCGTCTGCAAACTTGATGATCACACTGGATGTTCCTTCCTCCTGTTGGCACAGGAAAGGAAGAGGCAGGACCCCGGTTCGTAAAGTATGGGTCTGATGTAAGTTAGATGTTCTTAAGTTGGGGATTGCTTTATTGTCCATGAGCATCTGGGTATACAGATGCTGTCGGCCAAGTGGGTGCCCAAATGTTTGAATGCTAATGAAAAATGACATTGGGTGGACACTTCCAAGTTAATTTTGCAGCATTTTCAGCAAGCTGGCAACAACTTTTTGGATCGACTAGTTACTGTTGATGAAACACAGTTACACCACTGTGATCCTGAGATAAAACAATAGTCCATGCAATGGCAGCACTCAGGTTCTCCAAGGCCAAGGAAATTCAAGACCCAAAAGTCAGTATGAAAGGTCATGGCTATGGTGTTTTGGAATCAGGAAGGTGTTGTAATGACTGATTATCTTCCAAGGGGGCCAAATGGTTAATGGAGAATACTTCTGTTACTTGCTGTGCTGATTAAAGGAGGCATTGATAGAAAAAAAGGAGAGGGAAGCTGTGGAAAGGAGTTCTTTTCTTGCAAGACAATGCACCTACTCACAAGGCTGGCAAAATGAGGGCTATTTTGACGCAGTTGGGGTTTCAGTTCATAGACCATCCGCCCTACTCACCAGATCTTGCTCCAGTTGACTATTTTCTGTTTCTAAACCTTAAAAAGACCTTGAAATGGTGACAATTTTTGAGTGATTTGGATGTGATTGTATAAGCAGAACAGTATTTTAGTGATCATAAATCAGAGTATTTTTTGGGAAGGGTTACCTCCCCACCATAGCGCTACCTAGCTATTTGCATTAGGGATGTACATTACTGTGTTGCAAGACTCCTGCTACCTCCATCTCCATATGCCACTGTGTAGATTGCCATGCTGATGTCTGTTTATTTGCTTCATGACATGGAGGAAGAGGCTGCTGTGGTGGCTTTTTTTTGTTCTTATTTCTGGATTAGGACATATATGTCAATGACAGTCTTACATGCTGACATGAACATGCTGCCTTCCTAATGGATCATTACAGATGCCTGAGATATGCTGTGTAGCAGATGAGGTAGCCTAGTGGTTCAAGAGGTTGACTTATCATTCAGGGGTAGTGGGTTCAAATCTCACCACTTTGAACTGTTTACTTCACCTTCTATTACCACACATACAGAAGTAGCATACAAATAGCTGTTTCTTGTACTAGGATCATAGCTGACTGGTGTAATCAGGAGCCAGTGCTTGCACTTACCTTCCTAGAGAAAGAGGCTTGCTGATTATAGCTTTTGACAGAACCTTTTGTATTTATTATAGATCCTCTTCTTGTTCCCCATGATGATGAACAGCTGACAGGGCCTGTTTAGGATGGTGTTATGCTCCACGCAAAATCATTCATGTGGAAATTTCTGCTAATTAGTGCCAATTAACACCAGTCAGCATCAATTTTGGCCAATGACATGTTGTTAAGGCAGCTTAGCAGCTAATTAAACCATTAAGTTACATGCACATCTCACTTTATAAGTGACACGTGCAAATTTGTGCACTAGTTAGAAATTGGTCATGCAACTTTCTAGAATTAGGGAATTAGTGGACTATGTGCAATTGGACTATGCAAATGTTTACTACAAAGCTGGCTTTGTATTTATTGTAATAGCGTAAACTGATCTTGATACCTTTTACATTGCATTTAAGAAATCACACAGATAGAAGATCCCCGAAAACTATGGAGGAAAGAGCAGGAAAGAATGCTAAAGGACTATCTCATGGTGGCACAGGATGCTCTCAGCACTCAGAAAGAGCTCTACCAGGTCAAAGAACAAAGATTAGCACTAGCCCTGGATGAGTATGTGCGACTAAATGATGCCTACAAAGAAAAATCAAGTTCTCGTACAAGCTGTAAGTAAAAATTAAAATGATTTATTTTGAATAGTGGATGGAAAACAATGTCATCTATTATATTTTTGACTCTTCAATATTATGTTTGTGTCATTCTGGTTCTGATGCTATGTAGTCATGGAAAGAATCAAAAAAGTTGGAGAGATTGACATTGGTAAAGCAGAGAATTAAACCATATTAGTTTGGGGAGTTTCCAAGAAATTTAATTAAAATCAGAAGTTAGTCCCTAAATCACAGTTCTTGCAAATCTACTCCCCCCCCAGCTAAATGTAACCCTCTAAGGGGATAATTTTATTATAGTAGGTGGATGCAAAAACAAAGATGCTTAAGGTGCCAAAAAAGTTGCAAAATGTAGTCCAGTATTGTAAGCTTTGTTTAATTTAGTTTAGTTTATTAACATTTGATATACCACTTAGCCGGTAAGTTCTCAGTGTACAATTAAAGAAAAAACAAACCATATACAAAAAGAGAAAGTAAAAGAACTACACTGTTAGAAAAGATGGGATATTCATTACAACACACCTCTATATCCATTCAAACAGCCAAATAACTACCCCCCCCCCCAACCCCAGACAAGCAAAATACAAAAAAGAGAGCCCTTGCTAATTTGGAAGCTGTTCTTCAAAAGCCATACAAAAAATGAGCTTTTAAACAAGCTTTGAATTTAATCAAATTTTAATCAGCTCATAGGCTGAGAGGAGGATGTTTCCAAAGATGAGGGTCTAAAAAAAGGAGTACCACCCACTTAGCCCTGAAAGGGTGAGGAATAACCATTCAAAAATCGGTCATGGAATGAAGAAGTTGAATAAGGATATGCCAAAGCTTGAGATAGCTAAGTGTTAAAGCAAAAAGGGTCTATGCACTAAAAATAAGACCTTGAAAACAATATAATATTGATTAGGAAGTCAATGAAACCTATTAAAAAATGGGGTGACATAATCTTACCAAAAGACAAATAGTTATAATCTTCAGGACATGCTTGGGAGACTACAAAGATATAGATAGATAGATATATACATACAGTGGTAAGTTTACTTTTACTAAGCTACCTCTCATCCTTATGCTATGATACTAGCACCTGTGGAGTTTTGACCTCACAGCCCATTCATGCGCCAGAAGTATCCCCTAAGTCTGGGCCTAATGAAATTCCAAGTTTTATTAGGGTTTGATATCCTGCCTATCATAAAATGTCTGAGTGTCTTACAGTAAAAAAAAAAAAAAAAAATTCTCTCATATCTAGGGTTAATCTTATTGACTACTAAGGAGGCCTTGCTGAGAAAGTCTTGCAGCCACTTGCATAGTCTTCCCACCATTCTCCAGTCAATTCCCTATTCATCCCATTCCACCCTAGGCCCTGCTCCAGGAATTCACTTCTTCACCTCTCCCCTCTTCCACCTCCATGACTCCTGTACACCTCCTCTTCCTGATACTGACCCTTCCCAATCTCTTTCCTAACCCCAAACTACTGAACTCAAGACCATGTCTCTCACTCTTTGAGTTCATCACCTCACCTTCTCTTTTGTTCTTTACCTTCTTCTTAGTCCTAACACTTCAACATTTTCTTCCTGTAATTCAGCCATCCTTCCTCTTTCTGTGTGCATCTCCTCTGTGGTGCACCCTCAACTATGCCTTACCTACTCTTGTCCATATTCACTTATTCCTTTTTTTGCTTTCGGCCGTGGACATCAATCCAAATCCTGGTCCTCCTAATCAACTCTCGCCCTACTCACACAAATCACACCACAGTGTCTCCAATCTTCTCTACCTTTCTCATGTGCCATGTGGAATGCCCGCTCTGTCTCCAACAATCTTGCCTACATCCACAACATTTATATCTTTCAAACCCTCCATCTGTTTGTACTAATTGAGGCCTAGCTCTACTCTGAAGAATCTACTTCAGCTGCCGCCTTGTCACATGGAGGTTACCTTTTCTCCCACACACCTCGCCAAGTCAAGGGGAGGAGTTGGGCTGTTACTCTCACTCTCTAGTAGATTTCAACTCCTTCTTCAACCTCAGTCTTGTGCTTTTCCACCTATATACTCCGCTATCCTTTTGTGTAAGGGTCATTTACTGTCCCCCTGATAAGTCCCTCTTTTCCTCTCTCACTGATTTTGACTCCTGGCTTTCCTTCTTTCATGGACCTTCATTTCCTTCATGCATTCTTGGTGACTTTAACATCCATGCTAATGACCCCTCTAACTCTTACGCTTCTGGACTTCTAGCCTTGACATCCTCATTCAATCTTCAACCGTGCTCCACCATCACCAGAATGACACAAAACTGAATGCCTACCTTTGTGTAACTTGAATTCTATCTCTATGTGGAAAGAGGTTACACTCTTCTTATAGAGTACACACTATGGCCTATATTCTATAAATGGTGCCTTAACTTAGGTGCAGGTAGGTGACCTACTAGAACCTAAATTAAGTGCAAAACGTGTTTTAAAAAAAAATTCAAGGCTTCTACTGCCATCTAAAAAAGGCACCTGCATTGCACCTACGGAGGTGCTTTACGATGCCTATCGCCACTGTAGGTGTGGCTAACGCTGGAATTGGTGTTAGGCATTGTAAAGCACCTTCATAGACATGATTCACATAAGAGGTAAGTGCCGGAAATGTAGGCCTTGAAAACCCTGGCCTGCATTTCTGGTGTCTACCTTTCCTGAAGCAGTGATTCTATAAACGGCACCGTCATGTGATTTATTTGATTGGTGGCCCTTTTTAAGGTGGCCAATGATGACAGCACTGTTTATAGAATCCGGGCCTCTGTGCAAAGAGTGTGCAGGTTTCTTAAAGAATGCACACTGTTTCCCAATAATGCCCATATTGTGCATTGTTGAGAACAGTTCACACTTTAAGGAAATTGCACCTTCTTTGCACATAGAGCTGGATTCAATATATGGTATTGAAAAGTAGGAGCTGAGAATAATTCGTACTCGGTATTATTCTAGGAAGGGTGCCCTGGGGCTGAACACTCTTTAGAGACTAGTGCTTAGCACGTACTCCAGTGCTCAACTTTGGGTGTGAGGACTTACATCAGCTGTAAGCTGATACAAATCCTAGCTAGGTACTGGGGACATTGGTTGGCCACTTTTGGAAACAGGATACTGGGCATGATGGACCTTCGGTCTGTCCCAGTATGGCAATTCTTATGTTCTTTGCACAGCTTGGGATACAAATTCTGTGTGTAATTCTGTGGAACGCCCCTGACCCACCCCTGACCTTAACATAGCCATGCCCCCTTTTGGATTGCACTTGAGAGGATTTCGGCACGGATCTTTAAAGAGTTGTGTTCATCCAGATCCACTTGCAAATCCAAATTAAAGCGAATTAGCCTCAATAGTTAATCATTAACAGCCAATTATTGAATGATAACCACTCATTAACTAATTATTTGCACATAGCTCTCAGGATCATGTGTAATTTTGGGCGCCCTTTATAGAATCTGGGGATAATGCACACTTTCAGTGCACACTCTTGATGACATTTGTATTGAATTGGAAAAAAGAAAACCTGGAGAAACAGCAAGAAAATGTTTTGGCTGCTCATCCTTAGTAGCCAGTGCCTAAGGTTTAATAACGTACCTTCTAAATGCACACAGTAAAAAAGCAGGACATAGTTACATTAGAGGAAAGAAATTAGTTAGGAGAACTAATTGGCTAACTCACAAACCTAAGCAAAGTGCATCACTGTCGGGCTTAATTCTAATCTTCTAAATTTTAACTGGTTTTATTTAAATGTAGAAACATGATGGCAGATAAAGGCCAAATGGCCCATCCAGTCTGCCCATCTGCAGTAATCGTTATCTCTTCCTCTCTCTAAGAGATCCCATGTGCCTATCCCACACTTTCTTGAATTCAGACACAGTCTCTGTCTCCACCACCTCTATTGGGAGACTATTCCACACATCCACGACCATATTCTATTAAATTCAACTGAAACATTTAAGGATAATCAGATAAAATTACTGTAACCAGTTGTTTTTGCTGATTAGTTTTCATAGTGTTCAAACTACATGATTACTGCTAGGAGAGAGAAAATTACAATTTTACTTTAAACATTTTTTAATATTAACAGGAATTACAATAACACTTTCTGTTATTTCTTGCAAGTGTTCTCAGGCTCTTCATCCAGTACAAAGTATGACCCTGATATCCTGAAAGCAGAAATCTCAACTACAAAAGTTAGGGTAAGTGTATTCATTTTTTATTTGACCTATTTAATTTGATACTCAGCTTCTAGACAAACATCAAAATGGAGTACAATAAAACTAAAAAATATAGCATAAATGAAGATAACAAGCATCAATAAAAATAACATTGTGTTTCTGTGAGTGAAAGGGGTGGGGAAAGGATTATTTAAAAAGGCTATACCTTGAGCTATATCAGTGAGAACAGAATATGGAAAAACTGATTGGTTTCCAGTAAAACGTGGCGTCAGGCAAGGATGCATCTTGTCACCTTACCTGTTCAACCTTTATGGTGAAACCATTTTCAGAAAAGCAGATTTGGAAGAAGAGCGCATTGGTTTCAAAGTTGGTTGCCGAAATAAAAGCAACCTGCGCTATATAGATGATACAACGCTCATCACCATCAGTAAAGAAGACATGCTGTATCTACTGAGAAATGTCAGCTGAAAGTCATAAGGTGGGATTAGAACTGAACATAAACAATATGATCATGAACATGGAAAATGCTGAAGATTTTGAGCTTGAAGGCAATAGAATAGAAGTTGGAAAGGATTTCAATCGCCAGGGCTTTTTCGTAAACAAAGAAGCAACTAGCAGGGAAGAAATACTCCACAGAATAGCACTTGGTCACTCTTCCATGAAAGGATTCCAAAACTAGTCTCCGTGATTGTGCAAATTATCGTCCAATAGCGAGTCTTCCATTTCTAGCAAAAATTACTGAAAAGATAGTATTTCAACAGTTATCAGATTTCATAGATAAAACTCAGGTCTTACATCCCAACCAGGCAGGATTTCGTAAGAATCATTCAACAGAACATTCCTTATTAGGTCTTGTCACAACTATCCACTACTATTTGGATCAACATAAACCTGTGGTTCTCATTTCCTTAGATTTAGCGGCAGCCTTTGACACAATTGATCATCATCTATTACTCCACCGCCTTTCTTCCATTGGTATAAAAGATCATGTATTAGAATGGTTTCGTTCTTATTTCACAGATAGATCTTCTTCTGTGTATTTTAACAACTCTATTTCAAAAACATATCATACTAATTATGGAATACCACAAGGGTCCATATTGTCACCTCTACTGTTTAACATCTATTTGGCCCCTCTTTTAACCCTATGTCAATCCATAGGATTCACTGTGTACGCATATGCTGATGATTTCCAACTTCTGCACCCCATTGATCCCTCTAGTTCCTAGGACATATTCGAAATCAACCATAAACTGGCTAAAATCCATAAGTGGTTGAATATTAATCAACTTTCTTTAAGTATCAATAAATCCACAACTGTGCTTTTCTCAGGGAAAGAAGGCGTTCAACTCATTAATCCAATCATAATCGATAACAAACCTCTTAATCACACTACTAATACAAAAATCTTGGGTGTCATAATAGACAATAATCTCACCTTCCGACCACACATTAGCTCTTTGGTTAAAAATTGCTTCTATAGACTAAGAATGATTCGTTCGCTGGTCCCCCTTCTTGATTCTCCATCTCTCAATACTCTAATTCACTCCCTAGTGATCTCAAAATTAGACTATTGTAACTCTTTATTAAAGGGGGCTTATCTCAAGGATATTAGGCGCCTCCAAATTATACAAAACACCGCAATAAAGGTAATTTCAGGTTCTAAAAAATTCGACCACGTCACGCCTCTACTCCAACATGCCCATTGGCTTCCCATTTCATATAGGATAACATTTAAAATAGCTCTTTTAGTCTTTAAGACATTAAAAAATAATACTCCAGCATTTATAGATAGACATCTGATTCCGTACAATTCGCCTAGAGTTCTCAGATCATCCTCACAATCCACCCTATATGTTCCCTCTTTAAAAATCATTGGTACTCGCCGTGACTTGATTTTCTCGGTTACTGCTCCAACAATTTGGAACTCACTCCCTCTTTATTTAAGACTTGAACCAGACTTGCAAAAATTTAAGAATAGCTTAAAGTGTCTTCTTTTTAAAGAAGCCTTTAACTAAAAGTTTTTTTTTTTTGTTTGTTTTTTTTGTGCTGGTTATTTCCTACTTTCATCACCCTTCATCAAATTAAGATCCCCTTCCCTTTTAAATTTTTCTTCTGTTCTAAATTTTTTTCTCCCTCACCTTCCTAATGTACTACCCCATTTTGGTTATTTTATTTTAAAATTGTATTTTTTCTTTCTTTCCTACCGTTTCATGTGGCATGTCACCCCAGTTTGTTTTTTTTACGTTTTTAAAGTAGTCATTTTTAATTTTAATGTATTTGTGATTTTATTGCCTTTGTAAAACGCTTTGTAATCTGAAAAGCGTTTAATCAAATATCATAATAAACTTGAAACTTGAAACTTGAAAGCTTTCAACAAAGTATTCAAAGGCAAGGAAATAACACTCCAAATGAAGATCAAACTTGTCCACGCACTCATTTTCTCAGTGGTCAATTATGGATGTGAAAGCTGGACACTACGGAAACAAGATAGAAAGAAGGTTGAGTCATTTGAGCTTTGGTGCTAGAGAAGGACTTTATGCATGCCATGGACTGCCAGAGCTACTAATAAATTGATTCTGGAAGAGATCAAACCGGCTATGTACTCGAAGCCCAAATAATGAAGTTATGACTGTCTTATTTTGGTCACACTATCAGAAGAGAAAGATCACTGGAGAGCAAATGGGATGCCCATGTGGGATCCCTTAGAGCGGGGGTGTCCAATGTCGGTCCTCGAGGGCCGCAGTCCAGTCGGATTTTCAGGATTTCCCCAATGAATATACATAAGGTCTATTTGCATGCACTGCTTTCATTGTATGCTAATAGATCTCATGCATATTCATTGGGGAAATCCTGAAAACCCGACTGGATTGCGACCCTCGAGGACTGACATTGAACACCCCTGCCTTAGAGGGTTAAGCCAAGGGAACCTGTCACCAGGAGTGGGATCCCTAGGATAGTAGACTTGGGGGTGGGTCATTAGAGTGGGCAGACCTGATGGGCTATGGCCCTTATCTGCCATCATCTTCTATGTTTCTATGTTTGGGAAGATCCAAGGAACCAGGTAAAGAGGGGTGACCTGCAATCAGATGGCTGGACATGTTGAAAACAACCATGGGGCTGATGCTGGAGGACCTTACCAGACTAGCACAAAAACAATCTGTTTTTTGATCTGTAATTCTTCAAGTCTTTAGGACTGAGGCACAAGTCAATGGCACCTAACTAACTATACCTTGAGCTAGCTGAACTAATACTATACTGAAATCCTTTTAAGTAATTGTCAACTTGGGGCCATTAGTGGATTATTGTAATGAATAGGCATCATTTTTCTTTTTTCTGATGGTATATATAGAAGGGTAGGGTGGATAGTGGGGAAAAATTGGTCTAAAAATGTGTGTTTTTAATGTAATGAGGGTGTGTTTATTGGTAATATAGGGTGGTGGGCGGGGGGAGGGATTTTTATTAAATTATATGTTTAGGATATTATTGTAGAATGTTCAAGTGTTGTATGAATGTATTTCATATTATTCTTTTGTGCACTTGTTGTAAGTTTGAAAATGAATAAAGAATTTAAAAAAAAGTAATTGTCAACCTAAAACGGGTGTAAGAAATTAAATTCTAAGGATTTTTTTCATTATGGCTGAAATGTAGGTTTTTTTGGGGTGGGGAAAGGGAACACATCATTCTGAGCAAAATTAAAGTAGAAATATGGTGAAAGCTATTTTCTTCTACACCAATTCTGTGTCATCTTTGAAATGATTTGAAAATACTACATCCTGTAGGCAGGCAAGTGATTCATACTTGTGTACCATACTGTGTACCATACTGTGATGCTACCCATTTTATTTCTTTTGGGAAAAATGATATTTAAATTTATCTTAAAACAAGCAGTTTGAGTCACACAAGATGAGGTGAATGCACTTAAGCCCTGATTCTATAAACAGCGTCTAACTCATAGTGGTTGTCAATCATCAGCTAAGTGCCATTTATAGAATTGTGCCTTGTGGTGCCTAAGCGTTCTTAGCTATATCGGTTAGTCTTTAGGAGCTCTGCCGTTTAGACCAGGTTTTTTTTTAACCTAAATAAGTGCACCTAAGATAGGTGCCTACTGGCGCTTAAGTGAAACCTTGCCCAAAATCTGCCCCTAATTCTACCTATTTGCCTGTAGGCGCCTTGGTGTAGACATCTACCTCGAAGTGGTAGGCGCCTACTGAGTTAGGTGCCTACTGGCAAATTAAAATTTATGTTTTTAAATTGTTTTTTAATGGTGCTTTCTATTGTCAGCACTGATTAAGCCAATTAAAAAAATTAACTTAGGTGCCTAGATTGGTTAGGCATGCTGATCTAGGTGCCTAACTTCTATACATATGCCATCAGACCGGAGAAGCGCTGGAGTATGATAGCATTTTTGGCATATGTAAAGGAGTAAATTCTTGAAGAAGCGGTTTAACGAAACATGTTGAGCACTACCTCTCGCCGAGTGGACTATATGCTTAAAGATGCAGCTTAAAGCTAAGTTATGTTTTTAGAAAGTAATATTAAAGTGGCATCAATGCATTTTATGCATAACATAAGGACCGATGAAGAACTGACATGTAAAATTTACCTCCTCTTTTATGAAACTGCTATAGCAGTTTCTAGTGCGGGGAGCTGCGCTGAATGACCCGCGCTGCTCCCGACGCTCATAGGAACTCATTGAGCGTCGGGAGCAGTGCGGGCCCTTCAGCGCGGCTCCCCGCGCTAGAAACTGCTATCGCAGTTTCGTAAAAGGAGGCATTAGGGCTGTGAAAGTTTGTTGAGCCCTGAGTGATGCTGCTGAGGTTCCTGGTGACATAAAATTAAGTTGTTTGTGGATATGCTTTGGATTATGGTGTGAGAGGATATTGAAAAGGACATTTCCTAAGCTAAATTATTTGCATGAGAAGATAATTAGAATAGTGCCTAGCATTTAAGCCTGTAACTGCAAATTATTGATGCCTCTGAAGTGCAAAAGTGGCGTTATACTATAACATAATTAGCACATCTGGTGCCTTAGAAGCTAAGTTATAGAACTGCCCTTCATGTTCTGTGTTGGGAAGGGGTGAAGGAGAATAGAGAGCCATTTTAGCACACTACATATTTTGCTACAGATTTTTCTTCTGGGACATGGCTTTCCAATCAGATGGTAGAAATGGGGGTGGTGGGGGAGGTTGATCCTGCCAGAAATATGGGATGAACATAAGAACATAAGAAGTTGCCTGCGCTGAGGCAGACCCTTGGTCCATCCTGCTCAGCGGTCCGCTCCCGCGGTGGCCCAAAAGGCCCATTGCCTGAGCAATGGTCTATACCTATCTATACCCCTCAATCCCTTTTTCTTCTAGGAATCTATCCAAACCTTCTTTGAAACCATTTAATGTTTGCTTGTCTACAACAGCCTTTGGAAGCGCGTTCCATGTATCCACCACCCTCTGAGTGAAAAAGAACTTCCTAGCATTTGTTTTAAACTTGTCCCCTTTCAATTTCTCCGAGTGCCCCCTTGTACTTGTGGCGCCCCTTAATTTGAAAAATCTGCCCCTGTCTACTTTTTCTATGCCCTTCAGGATCTTGAAGGTTTCTATCATGTCTCCTCTAAGTCTTCGTTTCTCCAGGGAGAAAAGTCCCAACTGCTTCAATCTTTCGGTATATGGGAGATTTTCCATTCCCTTTATCAGTCTAGTTGCTCTTCTTTGTACTCCCTCAAGTACCGCCATGTCTTTCTTGAGGTACGGTGACCAGTACTGGACGCAGTACTCCAGATGCGGCCGCACCATTGCACGATACAGCGGCATGATGACTTCTTTCGTCCTGGTTGTAATACCCTTCTTAATGATACCCAGCATTCTGTTTGCAAGGATAAAGAGTGGAGTAGAAAGGATAGATGTGCATCGCTTATTTATGCTTTCCCAAAATACTAGGACTAAGGGGCATGCAATGAAACTGCTAAATAGTAGATTTTAAAATAAACCGGAGAAAATATTTCTTCACACAAAGTGTAATTAAACTCTGGAATTCATTCCTGGAGAATGTGGTGAAATCAGTTAGCTTGGCAGGGTTTAAAAAGGGCTTGGATAACTTCCCATGGCCCCTTATTGAACTGGCTTGGGGAAATCCACTAAGATAAGCAGCAAAAAATTTGTTTTACTACTTGGGATCTAGCTAGGTACTTGGGACCTAGGATGGCCACTTTTAGGAACAGGATACTGGGCTTGATGGACCTTTGGTCTGTCCCAGTATGGCAAAGGTTATGTTCTTAAGAAGAGTTAACATATACTAATTACTACTACTATTACTATTATTAATTCTCAGTGCTGTACAGAGTCACAAAGAAGACAGTCCCTGCTCGAAAGAGCTTACATTCTAAACAGACAAGACAGACAGTCAGGATGTCATGGATACAGTTAAGGGGAATGGTTAATCTGCTGGCTGGGTTGGTGGGGAGTAGGGTTATGGATTGAAGGCTGTATCAAAAAGGTGGGTTTTCAGTCTTCTTTTAAACAAGGGAAGGGACAACTCGGGTAATTTATTTCAGACATAGGGGGCAGCTAGATGAAAGGAACGAAGTCTGGAATTGGCAGTGGAAGAGATGGGTACAGCTAAGAGCAACTTATCTGAGGAACGGAGTTCTCTGGGAGGTGTATAAGGTGAGAGAAGAGAAGAGAGATATTGAGGGGCATTAGAATGAATACACTTGTAGGTCAGCAATAGGAGCTTGAAATGTATGGGAAGGCGGATAGGGAGCCAGTGAAGAGTAAAGAAGCTGAGATGATAAGGTGGGTAGTGGTGTTTTAGAGTCTTTGAGCTACTGTACATTTTGTCTGCTAGATTCATGTTCTGCTGCTTAGGTAAGGTTGGCAGGAGAAGACATTGGTAAGATGTTGGTAATGCTAGTGAAATATTCCTTAGAGAGAGAGTGAGTGAGTTCTGGAGCTTTGAAGATTTTAGCAGTACACATGCAAAAATTAAATGCAGATGATATCGTAAATTTTTGTCCAGTGTGTGTGCTGCCATTTCCAAGTAAAACAATCCAGAAAGCAGTATGTACAGACAGGTAATTTTGTGGGGGTTCTTGGGTAAGTAAATGATGTTAGCATTGTGGATAATCTTGTTGATGTCACTTATTTAAAATCAACTTTTAATCTAGCAGATCATGGGCTGCTGCTTGATCAATTGGCTGAGCTAGGGATATCTTGTAAAGGCTAGGTTACTTCGTTTTTGATGATGCCTGCTTAAGTTGTTTCTGTGGGTCACTGTTGATCTGAGAGACTTTGCCACTTACATCTGAGGGACCATGAGTTTCTATATTATCCCCACTTTTGTTTCATTTGTATCTGACCCCTCTGGCCGGTTATTGCATAGTCTAGGTTAAAAGTAAATTTGTCCATACAGGTAACAGTCAGTTGTTTTTTTCTGCGAATATCCAGCAGGTATAGACAATAAATACTTTGAGGGGCTGTTCACAGATAGTGGGGGGCCACAACTCCTTGAAAATGATTTAGTTTGCAGAAAATGGAGGTATGTGGTTAAGCAATGATGACTCTTTTTAAGGATGGCTAGTCTTAGAGTAGGCTCAGATTAAAGCATCTTGATTTCTTCTGAGATAGGGGAGTGAGAAGTAACTAGATAGTCCTCTGTTCATAAGGTGTGTAGGCAAAGCCCTTTCCCTATTTCATCTTATTAGCCAGGCTAAGGCTTAGTTGACACAAAGAAGATTTGGATTTAGCTTACCTGTTCAGGGATAGTTCAAGCTGAGTTACATCAAGGTACACTTGGTATTTTACTGTCTCCCCATCCTCTGACTCTGTCCCCTCCCAACTTCCTGATTCAATCCAATCCCCAAACCCCCCTACTCCAGCCACCCTGGGACTTACCTGGAAGTGATCCCTGGTTTCTAGTAGGACAGGGCTGGAGAAGTCTCTTTTTCATTTCTGCCCTGTCAACTCTGGGATTCAAAATGGTGTTACTGACCCCTAATGGTATAACACCACCATTTGAAACCCACTAGGGGTCAACCTTCCGTTTAAGTGCATTGTGCTGTTTGTATACCAATTGTGCATGTAAATATGTAAAACACTAACAGGAAAGTGCACACATACCTGCGTAAGTACTAGCAGGGTGTGTTAAGTGCTATTATGCAGATACCCACTTAACCTGCATCCCTGCTACACTTAGGGGCCCACACTTATATCAGTTCTATGGCTGGTATAACTGGGTGCCTAACTGTTAAGCAAGTTGATGCCAGGTTACATTAGTGTTCTATAATGGAACCTGAGCTCTCATGTTCTTTTACAAAATAAGCTAATACTGCACGGCTCTGGGTTACCTAAATAAAGGCACCCAGTTGTAGAATTGCCACCCCCCCCCAGCCCATTGTGGTAATTTAAGTGGGCAAGAATTTAAAATTGAACTGCTCTCATTTCTAAATAATGCCTCATCCAGTAGAGGGCATTGTTTCTGTACCAATTTGAGCTTGAAAAAGGTAAATGTGATTATCCCAGGACAAGCAGGCAGGTATTCTCACTAGTGGGTGATGTCATCAGACAGAGCCCCGGTACGGACGTCTCACAAGCACGTGTTGCTTGTAGAAACTTAAAGTTTCTAGATGCCCGCACCGCGCATGCGCCGGTGCCTTCCTACCCGGAGATCCGGGCGTGTCTCCTCAGTTCTTTCTTTTCCGCGGAGCTGAGAAGTTCAACTTCATCATGCGCTAGCTGAATTCAGTTAAATTTGCCTTCCTTGTCCGCGTTTTCGCTTTCTTTTAATTACAAGTTAACAGTTCTTTTCTTTTCGGTAAAAAAAAAAAAAAAAAAAAGAAGATTATTTCCTCCGGCGGGTCGAACGGGCCGGCCACGTGGCTCAGGCCCACTGGCTTCGACCTCGCGGCGGAGATTTTCCGGCCTATGTCCCGGCCAATCACCGGGTTTAAAAAGTGCAGCAAGTGCCAACGCGCGATTTCACTCACGGACCCTCACTGGCGCTGTTTGCAGTGTTTGGGCCCTGACCACATTCCGAAATCGTGCAGGCCTTGCTCTACCCTTACGGCACGCTCATTCAAGCGGCGTTGCCTATTGTGGGAATCGATGTTCAAGATGGACGCAGCTAAGGATCCCTCAGCCTCCACTTCATCCGATACCTCCCCGGTTCGGGCAAAACCGGCATCGACCCCTCCTGCATCGAGCGTGGTGAAACCGGCATCGCTCGCCCCGACACCATCCACGAGCTCGACGTCGGTGCCTGCCCCGGTCTCCTCGGTTCAGGTACCTCTTCCTTCCACAGTGCCACCAATGGTCATCAAAGTGCCGAAAGCTACTAAGCAGAAGCACTCGGCCTCGAAGGAGCGCGATGTCCGTGCAGGAGGACCCCCTTTCGGTGCGGATCCCTCCTTATCGGCTTCGCTACGGTCCGTGCTGGAAGCTCAATTCGTTGAGCTCATGCAGACCATCGGACCCGGGCTCATCGCTGCCATACAGGGTGACCTCCCGGTACCGATCCAAAGGGGCGGTCCGCCCCCTCCCCCTCCCCCACACCGTTCGACCTCGACAACCGACGAGGACGAACGGGGGAGGGCGGCGATGCCCACGCGGCAAGCCTCGCTTACCGATATGCCGCCATTAGAACCCATTACGCCTCCGCGCCAACATGGGACCAGACCTCCGATCGATACTCGAAGCCCTGGGCATAGTCAGGAAGAGTTCTTCCGTACTCCTTACCAGACTTGGGTAGCATCGCAAGAACCCGCATCGCAAACCCAGTTACGATCCACCGCTTCCAGCCCTATCCACTTGGGGGCCTCGGGAGACCATGCGATGCACAGACGATCCCGATCCCCGTCCCGCCACCGAGACGGGCACCGATCGAGACACTCATCCTGGCACTCCTCACGCCATTCGGAGGTGTCACCGCAGAAAAAACTGCAACGTAGGGGATACTCCTCATCAGAGGTGTCCCCTCCGAGGGGCCCGGAGTACGAGGAGACACCGGTGCCCGATTCTCCTTGTCACTCCCCGATGTCCACGGACCTGGAGGCCTCATCCTCCTCCAGCCCGTCCCACAGACCGACGCTGGCGGAACAATTGTCCTTCTCATCATTCCTCCGACAAATGGCGGATGATCTGGATGTGACCCTTGACACGGGCTCCAGATACACCAAAGAGTATCTGGACACCATGCATTTACCTAACCCTCCAACGGAGTCGCTTCGGCTCCCCTTGCATAAATTACTGGACCAGACCTTCATGCAGTGCTTCGAAACGCCGTATTCCATACCGGCGATCCCCAGCAAACTCGATGCTCGATACCGCATCGTGCACCATAAAGGGTTCGAGGGCCCTCAACTCTCCCACCAATCCCTACTGGTCGAGTCCTCCCTTAAACGCTCTCATCCCTCCCAGGTCTACGCCTCTGTACCGCCGGGCCGAGAGGGGAGAACGATGGACAAATTTGGTAGAAAATTCTACCAAAACTCCATGATGGCGTCACGGGTGCTAAACTACAACTTCTTTTTCTCTTCCTATCTGGAGTTCTTCTTGCCGGTGCTCCGCAAGTTCACTCCGTTCATAGACAACCAAGCTCGATTCGAGTTCGAGGAAGTGGTAGCCTCCCTCTCCCAATTACGCCTCCAGCTGATGCAATCCTCCTTCGATGCATTCGAACTCTCGGCACGCGCCGCCGCAAGCGCGGTAGCTATGCGTCGCCTGGCATGGCTCCGTACTATCGATATGGATCCCAACCTACAGGACAGACTCGCCAACGTACCATGTGCTGGAGCTGACCTGTTCGATGAGTCTATCGAAACTGTTACCAAGAAGCTGTCGGATCATGAAAAATCCTTTCAATCCATCCTACGGCCCAAACCCAAACCTCAACAGTCTCGACCTTCCAGGCCACCCCTGATTTACCAGCGGCGTTACATGCCCAGACAAACGCCTGCTGCGAGACAGCCTGCGAAGAGACAACCTCCCCAGAAGTCTCAGCAAAAACTTCAGCCACCGGCTGTACCTAAGGCTCCCCAGCCCTTTTGACGCCCCTCCCGGGAGCATAACCTCGGCCTCTCCCATAGGGGGCCGCCTCCATCTTTTTTACCACCGATGGGAGGCCATAATCACGGACCTATGGGTCCTCTCCATCATAAGAGAAGGATACTCTCTTCAATTCCACCGGGTCCCCCCGGACCATCCTCCAAGAGAGTATCCTTCAAGCTCGACGCAGACCGCCCTTCTTCTTCAGGAAGTCCAAACCTTACTTCAGCTTCGGGCTGTCGAGCCGGTCCCGTCAGACCAATTGAATCGAGGGTTTTACTCCCGGTACTTCCTCGTCCCGAAGAAAACGGGCGACCTGCGACCCATTTTAGACCTTCGGGCCCTCAACAAGTTCCTGGTCAAAGAGAAGTTTCGCATGTTGACTTTGGCTTCTCTATACCCCCTCCTCGAGCAGAACGACTGGTTATGCTCCCTAGATCTCAAGGAGGCCTACACTCACATCCCCATTCACCCGGCCTCCCGAAAGTTCCTCAGATTTCGGGTGGGAAATCTGCACCTACAGTATCGAGTGCTACCATTCGGCCTATCTTCGTCCCCCAGAGTCTTCACAAAGTGCCTGGTGGTAGTGGCCGCAGCACTCCGGGACAGGGGTCTACAGGTGTTTCCATACCTCGACGACTGGCTCATCAAGGCCCCGTCAGCCCCAGAGGTCACTTCGGCGGCCTTGGCTACAACCTACTTCCTCCAGAATTTGGGCTTCGAGATCAACTTCTCCAAGTCTCATCTACAACCCACCCAGTCCCTCCCCTTCATCGGAGCGGTCCTGGACACCACCCGACTCCGAGCATTCCTGCCCCGGCAACGCATGGAGTCTCTTCTTCATCTCTGCCAGTCGGTGGCTGCTCGCCAAACCCTACCGGCGAGACAACTGATGGTGCTCCTGGGCCATATGGCCTCCACAGTACACGTGACACCCTTTGCCAGACTCCACCTCAGGATCCCCCAGTGGACCCTGGCATCACAGTGGAATCAGACATCCGATCCACTATCCAAACGCATCGTAGTCACACCTGCTCTTCGGCAGTCTCTACTTTGGTGGATGACCTCTTCGAATCTATCCAGAGGTTTGCTGATGCACTCTCCCCCCCATCAGAAAGTTCTCACAACCGATTCGTCGAATTACGCATGGGGGGCCCACCTGGAGGGTCTCCGCACCCAAGGATTCTGGACCAGTGCGGAAAGACTACACCAAATCAATCTACTGGAACTCAGAGCCATCTTCAATGCTCTCCAAGCTTTCCAACACCTACTCCACGACATGGTAATCCTCATTCGCACAGACAATCAGGCCGCCATGTATTATATCAACAAGCAAGGAGGCACGGGCTCGGCCCTCCTTTGCCAGGAAGCTCTACGAGTCTGGGACTGGGCGGTGCGCCACAACGCCCTACTCAGAGCAGTATACATCCAGGGGGAGAACAACGTCTTAGCAGACAAACTAAGACGTCTGCTACAACCGCACGAATGGACTCTCCATTCCAACCCCCTTCACCAAATCTTCACGCAATGGGGGACGCCTCAGATAGACCTCTTTGCGGCTCCCCACAACGCCAAACTGCCTCAGTTTTGCTCCAGGATCTACACTCCTCATCGCCTCGAGGCAGATGCTTTTCTACTGAACTGGGGGAAACGATTTCTATATGCGTTCCCACCATTCCCGCTGATCCAGAAGACTCTGGTCAAGCTGAAACTCGAACGGGCCACCATGATTCTAATAGCTCCTCGGTGGCCCAGACAACCTTGGTTCTCCCTCCTACTTCAACTCAGCAGCAGGGAACCAGTACCACTTCCAGTGTTTCCTTCACTACTTACTCAACATCAAGGATCACTACTTCATCCCAACCTGCAGTCTCTCCACCTGACAGCTTGGTTCCTCTCAACGTAACCCCTCACCAATTCTCACAAGAAGTGAGGGAGGTCTTGGAAGCTTCCAGGAAGCCCGCCACTCGACAATGCTACTCCCAGAAATGGACCAGATTCTCCTCATGGTGTGTTTCTAAGTCAAAGGAACCTCAGCGAGCTTCCTTATCCTCCGTGCTGGACTATCTCCTACACCTATCTCAATCTGGGCTCAAGTCCACATCCATACGAGTCCACCTGAGCGCTATTGCGGCGTTCCACCAGCCTCTACAAGGGAAACCCCTCTCGGCCCATCCGGTGGTCGCCAGATTTATGAAAGGACTCTTCCATGTTAACCCTCCTCTCAAACCACCCCCAGTAGTTTGGGACCTCAATGTAGTCCTTTCCCACCTCATGAAGCCCCCGTTTGAACCACTCAACAGGGCCCCTCTGAAGTATCTCACCTGGAAAGTGCTTTTCCTTGTAGCCCTTACGTCCGCTCGCAGAGTCAGCGAACTCCAGGCATTGATGGCGGACCCACCATTCACAGTATTCCACCATGACAAGGTGGTCCTCCGCACTCACCCGAAATTCCTGCCTAAGGTGGTCTCCGAATTTCATCTCAACCAATCCATTGTACTTCCAGTATTCTTCCCTAAGCCTCATTCTCACCACAGAGAATCGGCCCTTCACACTCTAGACTGTAAACGTGCCTTGGCTTTCTACCTGGATCGCACCAAGCCACACAGAACCACTCCTCAACTTTTTGTCTCCTTCGATCCTAACAAGTTGGGAAGACCCGTATCAAAGCGCACCATCTCTAATTGGATGGCGGCTTGTATCTCTTTCTGCTATGCCCAGGCTGGATTATCACTTCCTTGTAAGGTCACAGCCCATAAGGTCAGAGCAATGGCAGCCTCAGTAGCATTCCTCAGATCAACACCAATCGAGGAAATTTGCAAGGCTGCCACCTGGTCCTCGGTTCACACATTCACCTCACATTATTGTCTGGATACCCTCTCCAGACGGGATGGACAGTTTGGCCAAACAGTATTGAAAAATGTATTCTCTTAAGTCGCCAACTCCCCCTCCATCCCACTGAGGTTAGCTGGGTTGGCTTCTCAGGCTAGCTACCTGAACTGAGGAGACACGCCCGGATCTCCGGGTAGGAAGGCACCGGCGCATGCGCGGTGCGGGCATCTAGAAACTTTAAGTTTCTACAAGCAACACGTGCTTGTGAGACGTCCATACCGGGGCTCTGTCTGATGACATCACCCACTAGTGAGAATAGCTGCCTGCTGTCCCTGGATAACAACTGTTACGGTAAGTAACATTGCTTTACTTGAAACACCTGCAATTCTAAGGAATATTGAGGTTCAAAAAATAACACCAAAATCACTTACTTTTCAGCAAGGCAAACATTCAGACCTAATGTCAGTGAGGAGCTTGGCCTTAAAAAGTCTAAATAAGCTGATATTTTATAATTCAACAGTGAATTGTTAGTTGCCAACCAATCACAATTGTTTCTATATTCGAATCTAACTTTAATAAATCTTGAGTCTTATCTCATTCCAGCAGAAACAAAAGCTGAATATCATCAGCATAAATAAACCCATTCATGCTCATTTGGCATGACAAAGTCACCTAAATGTAAATGAAAAAGAAAGGGCAAGAGACAGCCTTACCACTCTCCACAGTAACAGTAAGCACAAAATCAATTATCTCAATATCAAAGTACACAGTCATAAACTAAGGGTTCCTTTTACTAAGCTGCGTTAGGGCATTAACACGCGGAATAGCGTGCAGTACAATGCGCATGCTAGACGCTAATGCCAGCATTAAGCTGGCGTTGTTTTTAGCGCACGCTAACCCCGCGCTATGCAGCTAGAACTGCTAGCGCACCTTAGTAAAAGGAGCCCTAAAACTCAGCCCAGTTAAATCAAAGCTTATGGTTTTTGGTCGCTGCCATGCCTTGTAGTTCCAATCTCTGTCTGAGACTCAGATTTCAGCACTTATTCACTTAAGGTTTTGGGCATCACATTGGACAGTGCTTTGTTATTTTAAGAACATTTCTTGAATGCAGTCAAGGTTAGCTGTTATAAACTCCGTATGATCTACCCAGTTCATTACCTCTTCTCAACACTAACACTTAACATCATTCATGCCTTGGTCTTATTTATTTACTTTACCCTACACTCTCCAGGTAGATTATTGTAATTCTCTGTTTCAGGACATAAATTTCAGGATATCTGTTGCCTTTAATTAATTAAGGAGAATTCATGTACACTTTACCCACCCCCCATTCAGAGCAGCGAGACTGGACTGCCACCTCTCCAATCTGCTGACTACGACGCCCAACTACAGAACATTCGGGAAAGAACTTAAAACCTATTTATTCAAGAAATTTGTCAAACGATCTAACTAAACTTGATTGACCCCCCCCCCCCAGATCCCAACGCATGGGGTTAATAGTGGAAGAGAAGGACTCAAATAAGAGCAATTTTCCAGATGAATAGAGCTCACAAGGAAGAGTCTGGGGAGGGAGAAGTACTGAGTTACAACAGAATGCATTGTCGCTGAGCAATAGAAATTGGAACTGCCTTTGCATTCTCCCTTCTTCCCTGACGCCGCAAAAGCCAGGTGCATGCAGCCACTGCACAAGCGCCAGGCCCATAAGCATTCCCACAAGCCAATCGCTGCCGGACTGGCCCGGAACTTCCTCTCCGATGTCAGAATTGACGACGGGGGGAAAGGCTTGTGCAGTGGCTGCACAAGTTTAGCTTTTGCGGTGTCAGTGAAGCAGGGAGAAATCAGCGGTGATGCCTTGGGGGGGGCAGGGAGAGAGAAAGACAGAAAGAAAGGAGGCAGGGAGAAAGACAGACAGAAAGAAGAGGGGCAGGGAGAAAGAGAGAAAGAAAGGGGAAGAGAGACAGGGAGAGAGGAAGAAAAAGTTGGGCGAGGGAATGGAGTGTGTTGTGTGCAGGGGGCAGGCAGGTAGAGAGGAAGAAAAAGTTGGACTCATGGGGGACAGAGATGTTTTTTGGGGAATGGAATAAGGTCTTGAGGAGAGGAAGCATGCAGGAGGCAGAAAGAAGGGAGAGAATATCGGATGCACAGCCAGACAACAAAGGTAGGAAAAATGATTTTATTTTCAATTTAGTGATCAAAATATGTCCATTTTGAGAATTTATATCTGCTGTCTATATTTTGAACTCTGGCCCCCTTTTTACTAAACTGCAATAGCAGTTTTTAGCGCAGGGAGACTATGAGCATCGGGAGCAGCACAGAGCATTCAGCGCAGCTCCCTCCGCTAAAAACCGCTATCACGGTTTAGTAAAAGGGGAGGGGGGTATATTTGTCTATTTTTGTATATTTGTTACTGAGGTGACATTTTATATTTTAAAGTCATCTGCCTTGACCTCTTTGAAAAAACCCCGAATATAAATTATAATTAACATTTTCTCTGCGTACAGTGTGCTTTGTGTTTTTTTTAAATTTTTCTGTTTGTAAATCATTTTGACTTAGTCATTTTAAAAGTAACTCGCAAGCCAAAAAAGTGTGGGCACCCCTGTCCTAGAGCAGTGTTTTTCAACCTTTTTACACCTATGGACCGGCAGAAATAAAATAATTATTCTGTGGACCGGCATCGGTCCATGGACCGGCGATTGAAGAACACTGGGCTAAGTCGTGGGCCAGACCCTGCCCATCTCTACCCAATCTCCACCCCAGACCCCACTCCCATAATAGTACTAATTACATCTTGCACATCCTGTGCCTCATCTGGAAGCCTTCCCTCTGATGTTGCAATGTCAGAGAGAAGGCTTCCGGTTCAGGCGCAGGATGCCCATAGGAACCACTGCCCATGGCTTTGTGCACTGAATCAGTTAGGAAGAGGGAGCTGGCTTGAAGATAACGCCGCATCGATTGCACCGTGAACCAGTGGTTGAAGAACACTGTTTTGGGTCTGGCCCTATGGACCGGCAGGAAATTTCTGTGGACCGGCACTGGTCCATGGACCGGTGGTTGAAGAACACTGTCCTAGAGCATACCCGACATCGACACTTACGTAGGCAAGCCTTGATCAATATAATTCCCTCTCGTTATTTCCCTTCTTCATTCTCTTTCCTATACCTATTGTAGTTCCTCCTCTTACTTTCCTCTTGTTTGGAGTGTGTCAGCATTTCCCCCAATAAATTGTTTGTTTCCCCCCAATTTTACTGTTCATCGCTTTGAAATTTCTGAAAAAGCGATTTTATCAAATTTTAAATAAACTTGAAACTTGACCCAACAAACTGCCTTCCTCACTGAAAAAATATCTCTTATCTACCAGCATCCCTCACTCCCTCTGAGGTGATGTAACCCCATGGCCCCAACCAGAACCCCCCCCCAAAATATCCCTTTTGTCTAGTTACACCCTGAACCAATTGACCTAAAAATGAAAGGTTTCTATTGCCTTGGCCTCACCCCAGATTGCATACTTTACATGAGGCAGGAGTTATTACTCACTGCTATCTCTGGCACCATCATCTTCAAAAATAGCAGGGTATGCCTGGTTTCTTTTTGACTTGGAATCCATATAGAACTGTTATGCTATTTGCGGAATATGAGAACCTGTAATGTAATATAAAAAGATCTGTGTTCTTTACCTTTGTTCATATTCAAAATGAAAAATTAAGACTTCAAGGTTTTAAGAGGTTCTTTATATTAAAGAATCACTTGCAGTATGTATATTTTATTAGCACTTTGAATAGCAATTGATGTCATCTACAGGCTATAAGATGTTCTAGTAATATTGGACACTTTTCAAGTGGAATTGACTTGAAAGTTACTCCTTTGTAACTGACTTGTACTAAATACTGCTTCAGTTTTTTAAAGTAACATGTTTTGTCAGTGAACAAGTGTCTCCTTGCTACCCCACCACAGGTAAAAAAGTTGAAACGGGAACTCTCACAAATGAAGCAAGAGCTACTCTACAAAGAACAAGGGTTTGAAACATTACAGCGGTAAGTTTAAAAAAAATTTTTGAGATGCCACTAGGACTTTGGAATCACATGATATGTAACTGAATTTACATCTTGTTTTCTTTAATTTATTGTAAATGCATTCTTTTTCATGAAAGGCATAAACAAAATCAAAATTGTTCTTGAACCTAAGTACTGTATTTTTTGCTCCATAAGACACACTTTTTCTATCCAAAAAAGTGGATAGAAATAAAGGTGCGTCTTATGGAGCGAATACCCACCCACCCCCCCTTACCTTAATTCCTCTGGCGGTCCAGCGCTGTAGGGAAGGAGCTTTCAGCCTCTTATGACAGCGCTGAACAAACTGCATTGAGAAATTAAGGAAAGGGGGGGTGGCCCCTGCCTGCAAGGGGGGGGAGGTCCACCTGCCTGCCTATCTGCCCTGTCCCTGTCTGCCTGCCAGCCACTAGGCCTGCCTGTCCTGTGCCCTGTCCCGGCCTACCACTAGACTACCAGAGACAGGGTACAGAGTTTAGCAAGGAGTGTGGAGTTGGGTGCAGAGCCTGGCAGGGAGAATTTGGTTCAGAATGTTTTTTTTTCTTGTTTTCCTCCTCTAAATCTAGGGTGCATCTTATGGTCAGGTATGTCTTATGGAGCGAAAAATATGGTACTTAAGAAAAACCAAGCTGATTGTACCCAAATGATTTGTTTCTGAAAGTGTCTAGCCCACTGGCAGATCTCAAACAATTTGGATTTGTTTCTCATACCTCATTTCCAGGGATGAGTAATGGCTCCCCCAAATCTACCTGACTTATTTATTTATTTATTCATTCATTCAATTTTCTGTACTGTTCTCCCAAGAAGAATTATTTGCATGAATTTATTCAGGTACTCAAGCCTTTTTCCCTGTCTGTCCTGGTGGGATCACAATCTATCTAATGTACCTGGGGCAATGGGGGGGAACTAAGGGCTAGATTCACTAAGCAAACTGATCGTGTACTGATCGGTTTGTGAGCCCTTTGCGACCCGATTTCCCCCCGACCCAATTCACTAACCTCTGCCCCGAGGGGGAACGGCATTCAAATGCAGACAGGAAGCGATTCACTAAAATAAAAAAAGCAACACCCACTAGGCTGGCCAATCCAAACTAAGTGACTGCTGAGGTCCTTTCCGACTGCCCTGCCTTCTGCCGCCCTGATCTGCTGCCCTGTCTCAGCCCAGATCTCCTGCCTGCCCCATTCTGCTCTCTGCCCTGATCTCCTGCCCTTTCTCAGCCCCAATCTCCTGCCTGCCCCAATCTCCTGCTGTCTCCTGCCTGCCTCGATCTCCTGCTCTGCCCCGAATCTCTCCTGCATGTTGTTGCAACTCACTGCCCTGCTCTTGCCCCCGAATTTCTCCTGCCTGCTGCCACAACTTGCCGCCCTGCTCTCACCCTGAATCTCTCCTGCCGCCCTGACTCTCCTGCCCTTCCCTTCACTGCGAGCCCGTGGTTTTAACCCGTGGGTTTAAAGCGGTTTAAAAGTACGGGCTCGCTGGGCTAGTAAAAGTTTAAAAAAAAAAAAAAAAGAAAGAAAAAGTTGCGGCTCTGGATGGCTGTTAGACACATGCACAGACCATCTACAGATGGTCTGCACATGCGTCAGGATTGCACACTAGAGATCCGTGAGGTCAGAGGGAGATGTTCCTCCGATCACCCTCATTTTAATTTTTTTGTTTTGTAAATTGGTCGGGCCTGCACAGATTGGCCACAGATTGGGCACGCAAAGGAGGTTAGTGAATCTAGCCCTAAGTGACTTGCCCAGGGTCACAAGGAGCAGCGTGGATTTGAACCCACAACCTCAGGGTGCTGAAACTGTACTTTTTAACCACTGTGCCACACACTCCACACTTATGTCCTTGTGTTGCTCTATAATGCAAACTCACCTCGCATATAATATGCATTTCTAGTAACTGAATCTCAAGAAAGGTGTGGCAAAATTAGAGAAGGGCAGCCAAAATGTTAAAGGGGATGAGGTGACATTCCTATGAAGAAAGGCTAAAGCGGCTAGGGCTGTTCAGCTTGGAGAAGAGACAGCTGAAGGGAGATGTGATAGAGGCTACATGGTAGTTGTGGGTGCTCTGGGGGAGAGAGAGTACTCTCTCAAGGGTCCTGCTATGCAAGGGATGGGACTAATCTAATCTAATCTAATCTAAACCTTAAGTTTATATACCGCATCATCTCCATGAGAATGGAGCTCGACAAGGTTTACAAGAACTTAAAATAGTGGGTAGAGAAGAAGAAAAAGGATTACATGAACTTATGTGTAGAAGGGGGGAGAGAAAGGGGGGAAGGATAGAGCTACAATTTGCTGAAAAGCCAGGTTTTCAGTTGTTTGCAGAATAACTGAAGGGAGCTCAGGATCCGCAGCGGGGTGGTGAGGTCGTTCCAAAGACCTGTGATTTTGAAGAGAAGGGATTTTCCCAGTTTGCCTGAATAGTGGATTCCGCGTGAAGAGGGGAAGGCTAGTTTAAGCCTTTGGGCAATTCTGGAGGAGTCGGGACTGGAGGAGTTGAAAGACAGTGGGATAAGAGGAGGCAGGATTCCGTGAATGATCTTGAAAGCCAGGCAGGAACATAGGGCTTATTTTGGGGGAAGGGCTTATATTAAGACCTACTCTGAAAATCCTGCTTGGGCTTATTTTCGGGGTAAGGCTTATTTTCGGGGAAACACGGTATGTATCCACTTTTGCTCCTTCTGTGCATTAGTTCTGGAGAGAGTATTTAGGGCAGCGGTCTCAAAGTCACGGCCTGCCAGGTACTATTTTGAGACCCTCGGTCTGTACGCAATTGTCCACTCCACAAGTGTCTGGTTGTCCACTCCATAAGTGTCCGGCAGTCGCGTCCGGCGGTTGCTGTAACCTCACGCAAGCGCTTTCCTGCGTCTGTATGCAATTGTGAGGTGGGGTCCAATTGAGTGCAGACACACAAAAGCGCTTGTGTGAGGTTACAGCAGTGAGGTGGAAAACGTTCCAGAACGTAAGGTAACCATTGGAGCAATGGTTGAAGGCAATGATTGGAGGCAGTGCAGCTTGGAGCAATGGTTGGAGGCAGTGCAGTTTGTGTGTGTGCCCGGTGCTGGAGGAGGTGAGAGCTGAAGGTGGTTGCAGATGCCTATTATAACTGTTATAATCTTTTGTTAATTCAGAGGAAAAGGAAGGTTGTGAAACTTTAACTGTGAGGGCTGCAGAAAAAATAGGGTACTTGGAGGGCCGCAGACAAAATAGTTAACAGTTAAAGGAAAGATTTATAAACTATAAAAGAGTTTTACCTATTGCAAAATTGTCATTTCTTTAATAAGACATTAACTTTTTCTGCGGCTCTCCTAGTACCTACAAATCCAAAATGTGGCCCTGCAAAGGGTTTAAGTTTGAGACCACTGATGTAGGGGGAGGAGAGGAGGGGAATATAAAATAATTTTAGCACAGAAGGAGCAAAAATGGGTACATAGATTAAATACTCTGAGTGTGATTGGTAGCATGGAATGTTGTTACTATTTGAGTTTTTGTCAAGTACTTGTGACCTGGATTGGCCACTGTGGAAACAGGATACTAAGCTAGATGGACCTTTGGTCTGACCCAGTATGGCTGTTCTTATGTTGTTACGCCCCAAACTAGTTTTTACCTGTATAATAGACTATACTTTAAGCCAGGCATTTGACATAAGGCACATCTCCTCTTTTTACATAACCATCACATCTGGCACATATGCAGACTTTCAATATACCCACAATATCCTTATTAAATCACTTATTCCTTAACATTCTGCCTCCAGTAGAGAGAGGGTTGAGGAGTACTGGCCTATGCCAACTCCTTGCTATGCCCTGTTGCTCTGAAACCTGAATTGCCTGCATGGTGATATACAACTACTCAGCTATTATGGAAGTCTGTAACAATTATAATTCAAATGTTGAATAGCTTTCGGGGCCTGCTTCTTTGGATCTTTATCAGATGATACGTCACTAAGAACTGATTAGTAACTAAATGAAAAAAAGGGCACCTTAGAAGAAAAAATCAATTTGACATATACTAAAATGATATTCAAGTTTTGGGGTTTAATTAATTGCTTAGATTTGTTTGACTCTCCTACAGGTCAAGCTTCATTTTTGAAAAATGCTCTCATCTCAGAAGCTAGAGCAATAAAAGCTCGTACTACTATGCTAGGATTAAAGGTTAGCCAAGCATGCTGTTTTTATTATATTAATGCAACAATGGAGTATTGTTTTAAAGCAGCTTGCTTGGAAGCAATTTTGATAGGAATCCAAAGCATGTTTGAGAAACTGTCAGCAGCTTGCCACATGAAAACAATGGACAGTTGTTATAAAAGTTTGGGCAAACAGAAGTAATGTCATTATTGTAAAACAGGAAGACACAATCTTACATTTCAAAGACCCCCTTCTATCTGTCTTAATTAGATGAAGAATAAAGCAAAGCCTACAAGGGATCTCAGAAAAAGAGCCCAGGGAAGTATATCTGGTTAAACTGGAAGAGACAGGAAATGCAGTCAAGATTATCGACATACTGACAACATTTTTGTTCTGTTAATTTCTTGTCTCATTTGCAGGGTTGTTTTTATTTTTTCATTTTGAGTCATTTTGTTTTTATAACTTCTTGTTTTGTTTTATTTCATTTTTATAGTATTTTTGTTAGGGATAAGAACAATACCGAAGTAACAGGAAACAAGCCCAGAAGCGGAGCAGAAATGCTTAAATCTGCCCTGAGCTGGTTCCTTAGATTTATTTATTTTTAACATTTATATTCCACTTAAAACCTAAGCAGATTACAATTTGTATATAATGTATTGAAGGCGCATAGAACCTTCCCTCTCTGTCTAAATAGGCTCATAATCTAAACCAGGGGTGTCAAACTCAATCACAGGCTAAGTTGAGGGCTGAATTTTCTATTAAGATACTTAGTCTTTAGTAGAGACAACTGAGATACCTGTAGTGAGGTCAAGCACCTGTGGACCGCCCTGCTCCAACCTAGCTTTTACACTGGGACCGGGTCCTTCTGCCTGCAAATGGGTACTGAGGCAGCATGGTGAGGGGCTTGGAGTTCCATTGGGACCAGGGCTGTACAGTCAGGCACTTAGATGCGACACAGTCACCGAGGGCCACATAAAACCGCCAGGTGGGCCGGATTTGGCCCCCGGGCCTTGTGTTTGACATGTGTGATCTAAACTAAAGTGTCTATGAAAGAAAGAATGTGAAGAAATACTACTGATAGATTACTAAAAAATGAAGACAGCAAGAAATGGGCTGGCTGTAAGAGATCTAAGAGGCAGAATGGTCTTTCCTGGAATATGGCTGCCTTCCAGTCTGGAGGTTACAGGTTCAATTCTGGTTTGTATATGATAGCTATTAACACTGGGGGAAAATGCTGAAATTTTAATACTAAAAAAAAAGCCTGCCATTTCATGGTTTATTCCTGTTCTTTGGGGTTAGACTTAAACTTATTCTTCTATCAGCTTTTGTTTTAGGTCACTGATTTAATTATTTCAGTACCTTTATTTTAGTAGGTATTACAGATTCTCTATCAGATATTCCTGAAGCTTGAATGGTGACGGGACAAAAGCGTGCAAGACTTTGGCGCGCCGACATTGCAGCGCAGACAATTCGGCGCAAGACCCAAGTGCGCCGCCTAAAAACTTACTTTTAAAGAGCTCCAACGGGGGGAGGAACCCCCACACACTTTACTTCATACTCTTTGTGCTGCCGTGGGGGGATGGGGAGGGTGCAACCCCCCTCATTATAGAGAAAACTTAACTTTTTCCTAAAAAATTGGGAAAAAGTTAAATTTACTCTATAATGGAGGGTTCCAACCCCTCCTCCCCCCAACAGCAGCGTGAACAGTTTGAAATAAACTGGGAGGGGTTCCTCACTCACAACTCGTGTCGGAGCTCTTTAAAAGTAAGTTTTTAGGCGGCGCGCTTGGGTCTTGCGCCGAATTGTCTGCACTGCAATGTTGGTACGTCCAAGTCCCGCTATGAACCAGCTTGAATACAAGACGTAAATTGTTCAAAGTATTCTAATTCTTGTCTTGTAGTCAAATATTCAAGCCTTAAGAGAAGAATAAATTAAGAAGACCAGAAATACACAAGAAGATACGGGCTAGCTAGAGCAGACACTTGAGAGGCATCACATCTTTTTCTGGAGGGCAGTAGCCTTCCAATGCAAAGGTTATTGTTTCGAGTGATAGCAGCTAACAAGGGGAAAATTGCTGAAACTTAATAATTCTGAATCAAAATCTGTCATTTCAGTGTGTACTCCTGTTTCAGGTTAGATGTCATGAAAACCCAGCTGATTGGTGGCCTCTGGATAGGTTTGGGTACCACTGCTTTACAACAGTTGGTCACAGTACTGTGCTCCTGGGGAATATAGTCGGAACAGCATTAGGAAATATTTCTTCATGGGCAGGGTCCATACATGGAAAAAAACTCTTGAGCTGTTGTGGAATAAAGCTATTGGAAAATTCAAGAAAGATTTGGATAAGTGCAGAAGTTCCCTCATGACAAAGAAGTGAGAGGAAAGCCAGAAATCCGGTTGGCTCTGTGGCATTGTACCAGAAATTGAATTTGGCAGAACAGATAAACCAATCAGTTCTCTTCTGTGATGTCAGCTATGATAGTACACCAAAGATCCATATAACGTGGAAGATGGGGATCACACTTTTATACTGTATTTTATACATATTATAGCGAGTCTATAATAACTGCACCCCCTCCTCATAAAAACATACCTTTGCTGGTGAAGTCACGCACTCCAGTAGTTTAATAAAACACTGCATGTCTCAAAGGCAAATCACCCAAATTTTATTAAACATTGTATCCACACATGAAAAGTGAATTTGGTCACAACATAAGAATACACAGGCTAAAATTAACACCATAATTTAGTAAAGGAGTTTAGAATGATGTCATGGAACCATCAATAGGACTGCCATGAACAGAAACCCAGCTAGAAGTACAGACAATTCCCAATATTTGCGCGTTAACTTTTGCTTCTTCAAGTATGTGTGTGATTTTATAAATAACTCCATATTCACTTTCACATGGGCTACCACACCCATTTGCAGACTTTATGGCTATGCACAGTAGCAATGCATGCAAGTTTGGGGAGCAGCCAAACCCACAAGGCATTTCACTACTCTTGTTTACCTACCATTGTAGAGTAATTCCCCTCCCCACCCAAAAAAATATAGTGCAAGCCCTTCAGGCTCTAAGATCAAACATGTAAAGTCAGTGATGAGGCTTAGTGAAAAAATAAAGGTATCGATTCTTTTCAATATGTTTGTGAGTGACATTGCCGAAGGGTTAGAAAGTAAAGTTAACCTTTTTGTGGATGATACCAAGATTTGTAACAGAGTGGACACCCCAGAGGGAGTGGAAAACATGAAAAAGGATCTGCAAAAGTTAGAAGAATGGTCTAGCATCTGGCAACTAAAATTCAATGCGAAGAAGTGCAAAGTGATGCATTTGGGGGGTAGAAATCTGAGGGAACCGTATGTGCTGGGAGGTGAGAGGCTGATAAGAACAGATGGAGAGAGGGACCTTGGGGTGATTGTTTCTGAGGATCTAAAGGCTTTTAAACAATGTGATAAGGCGGTGGCTGTAGCCAGATGAATGCTAGGTTGTATAGAAAGAGGAGTAACCAGCAGAAGAAGGGGGGTGTTGATGTCCCTGTATAGGTCATTGGTGAGACCACACTTGGAGTATTGTATTCAGTTTTGGAGGCCATATCTGGTTAAGGATATAAAAAAAACTTGAAGCGGTCCAGAAGTGGGTGATGAAAATGTTAAGAGGTTTGAACCAAAAGAAGTATGAGAAGAGACTGGAAGACCTAAATATGTATACTCTGGAGGAGAGGAGGGACAGGGAAGATTTGATACAGATGTTTAAATACTTGAAAGCCATTAATTTAGAACCAAATCTTTTCCAGAGAAGAAAAAATGGTAAAACTAGAGGACATAATTTAAGGTTACAGGGAGGAAAACGTAGGAGCAATGTTAGGAAATTCTTCACGGAGAGGGTGGTAGATGCCTGGAATGCCCTTCTGAGGGAAGTGATGAAGAGGAAAACGGTGATGGAATTCAAAAAAGCGTGGGATAAAAATAGAGGATCTCTAATTAGAAAATGAAGGATGTAAAGTAAAGAACTAAGGCTGGTATTGGACAGACCTGCACGGTCTGTGTTTCATATATGATGATTTGGAGAAGGATGGGCTGGGATGGACATCAACGTGAACTCCACTAATATGGAACAGGAGGATGTTACTGGCCAGACTTTATGGTAGATGTCCTGCAAACAACGGGATGGTTGGATAGGCTGGACTGAGCTTAGACGGCAACTTCAGCATTTGGAACCTAAGACAATATCAGACTTTAAAGTCTTCAGCCCAGAAATATCAAAGAAGAGACAAATTAATCTAATCATGTATTTTTTAATGAGTATAACTTATGGGCAGACTGGATGGACCGTTCAGGTCTTTATCTGCTGTCATTTACTATGTTACTATGTTGATAAACTGAGATTCAGAATGTCGGCCACCATTGTCTGCCACAAGTTTGGTGTTAATGAATCAACCAGTCATTATATCCACAAGAAGGAAAGTATTCATAAAAGTGTTAATGAATCCGCTCCAGAAAAGTGCTAAAATTTCCTCTCAAGTGCGTGATGAGGAAGTTGAGAAAATGGAAAAGTGGCTAAGTTTGTGGTTAAATGAGATGGGGACAGACTTAAAGATATCAATCTCTGTACTTTGGAGGAAAGGCGGGAGAGGGGAGATATAATAGAGACGTTTAAATACCTACATAATGTAAATGTGCATGAGTTTGGTCTCTTTGAAAGGAAACTCTGCAATGAGAGAGCATAGGATGAAGTTAAGTGGTGATAGGCTCCGGAGAAATCTAAGGAAATATGTTTTTACAGAAAGGATGGTAGATGCATGGAACAGTCTCCCAGAAGAGGTGGTAGAGACAGAGACTGTGTCTGAATTCACAAGGGCCTGGGATAGGCACGTGGAATCTCTCTGAGAGAGAAAGAGATAATGGTTACTGCAGATGGGCAGACTAGATGGGCCATTTGGCCTTTATCTGCTATCATGTTTCTATGATTTTGAAGATTTTAGTGCTGTTGATAAAGCAGTGAGATAGAATGTTGCAACAATCATCCATTTCTCACACAGCATCAGAAGTGAACAATTCAAGAATATAGGAGAGGAAGATAGTTCAGAAATCCTGTAGGAGCAACCCCAGGAGCTGACGAAATAGGAGTTGGATGCAATGGCTTAGGAAGGTCTTCAGGGCAATGAAGAGGATGAAGAAGAACGAGCCCACAAGACTGTGCCTCTCACAACTGTAAAGCTGGAAGAGTGGCTTGGCATGATCAACCAGTTGGCCACAGACATTGAGGTTTTGAATTTCATCATTTTCATCACAGCCTCAAGATTAAATGTCAGCTTCTCGCTGTTATGCTACCATACTCCGAGACCCTTAAGGATTTCAAACGGTGCATGAAGCAGACATTGCTGAAACAGTACTTCAAGCCAGTGCATCCTTCACAATGCCATCCACCAATCTTGAAGGACAGAGTGTCGGAGGTGATTTTGAGACATCTTCAGTCTTGACATCTTCTGACACTGATTAAAGTTCTAGCAAACCTCTGCCTTGGCTTTCGGAGGGTGACCAAGGTAGAGAGGTTTACATCAGTGTACTGTTTGAAGTACAACACCATCCAACCTCACTCAATGGAAGGTAAGATTCAGGTATAAAATCAATGTTTTTCTTAATGAGGTGTTAGCAGAAAAGTATATTTTGATCAATCTCTAGCAAAAGATTACAGTTTTGTGGTGGTCGCTAGAACCGAACCCCCTGCTTCCCATAGATTAAATGTATTAACATTCGCGTTTTTTTACTTTAATGCAGTTTTCTAGGAATGTTATCATTGAGAAAGTTGGGAATTGACTGTATCAACATAACCCTCCCTTCTTCATATCATCATCATCACTGCCTGATATGACTGTCCACATTTTCAACAATGATTTCATCATCATTTGAACTTAAGCAAGCTTTTCAAACTACACCAATGCTCTAGAGAAGGAGGAGTAATTAAATAAGTTAATCGACTTTGATAAACGAACTTGTTCACATTTTTATTTTTTTTTTTTTTCCATTATTTTTTATTTTCTAATTTTTCATAAAGTGTACATAATAATAAATTACAATTGATAAATGCATATTATCACTTTTATATCTAATACATTATATATCTGAATTTGATTTTCCCCCTCACCCTCCCCCCTCCCTTTCATTACTTTAATATAATATTTTAATTTTCAAATTTTTATAAAAAGTATACAACATATTAGAATACAATTGATAAATATTCAATAACTTTTTTATATCTAATACAATATAATCTAAACAATTTTTGTCCCATTTCCCTCCCCTCACCCTTTTATTACCTTTTATTCATACGTTACATTTTGTATAATATATTATAACATACTATGTATAAATTAATTTTTCTTACCCCCCCTTTATGTGTGTCATAAAAAAAAAAAAAAAAAAATTCCTTAAAAGAAGAAAAGAAGAAGAAAACATCATATTATTTATTCATTACAGTATTTTGTCAATGGCCCCCATATTTTTATAAATTTATTATATGTCCCCTTTTGTATTGCTATTGTTCTTTCCATTTTAAAAATATGACATATTGTATTCCACCAAAATGTGTAATTTAGGTTGTTGTAATTTTTCCAATTGTTAGTTATATTGTTCACATTTTTGATGTAGTGAATAACAGTTTATTATATGTGACTATTGTAGGCAACAGTGCTTAATATGCTTTTGCAATTCAACATTCATTGCTGTGAACAAATTAAAGAATATATAGCCATCTTGAAAAAGATATAAGAACATAAGAATAGCTAGGTCAGACCAATGGTCTATGTAGCCCAGTATCCAGTCTTCACGGTGGCCAATCCAGATCAAATGTACCTGGCAAAACCCCAAATAGTAGCAACATTCCATGCTACCAATCCAGGGCAAGTAGTGGCCTCCACCATGTCTTTTCCTCTAGGAATTTGTCCACACCTTTTTTAAAACCATCTATATTAACTGCTCTTACAGCATCCTCTGGCAATGCATTCCAGAACTTAATTATTCTTTGAGTGAAAAATTTTTTCTTCCTATTGGTTTTAAAAGTATCTCCTTGTAACTTCTTCAAGTGTCCCCTAGTCTTTGTCTGTTATTGAGAAAGACATGGGGGAAGCCACTACTTTCCCTGGATCAGTTGCATGGAATATTGCTACTCCTTGGATTTTGGCCAGGCACTAGTGACCTGGATTGGCCACTGTGAGAACGGGCTACTGGGCTCGATGGACCATTGGTCTGACCCAGTATGGCTATTCTTATGTTCTAATGGCAACCTGCTGCCGGCTCTGCAGGCTTTCCTCTACCACAGTCCCACTGAAGAAAAAGGAAGTGAATCATTGAGGGTGGGATAGGGGGTAGAGGGATGCTTGCAGAGCCCAAGCAAGCTGCCCAAAGATGTTGCCGGCTGTTTTTTGGGCTGCAGCAATGGAGGGCTGACCCGACACCAAAATCTGTGCAGTCCTCAGGTAATTCTGCATCCCTGGGGAATTCTGCGCAAATTTTGCATTGCACAGTAGCTCAGAATTCTACCAGGAATAATATAGTGGGGTCCAGCTACAAAGAAAACCTCAGTGTGTTTGAATATCCCTTGTGTCAGTGAAAACAGTGTAGCACCACAAAAACACCACTTCAGTCAGGCTGTCCCTCCATAGTCTAGCTGTGGGTTAAAGAAACTGCTGAGGAAGGCATAACATTGCTTAAAAATAACTACTTAGATGTCTGGCTGAGATGGGGGAAAATATTAGCTATTCAGCATTTTCAAGGTTACCACATAAGCATGATCTATTTGGGAAGGTGGCAAGAAGGAAGCCGCTGCTGAAGAAAAGCCACTTGATGAGCTTCAAGGCACTCAACACACAGGGAACACTGCATACATACAGGGAAATATTCTATAAGTTATATCATTGATTCCCAAACCTGTCCTGGGAGAACCCCAGCTAGTTAGGTTTTCAGGATATCCACAAAAAATTTTCAGGAGATCAATTTGCATACACTGCTTCCTTGGTATGCAAAGCTATCTCATGCATATTCATTGTGGATATCCGACTGGCCGGAGTTCCCTCAGACTAGAGAATGATATGGGGACAAATTTGTCCCCATCCCTGCAAGGACTCAGTTTCCCCGTCTCTGCAGGTTTTGTCGCTGTCCTTGCCCCATTCCTCTAAGCTCTGCCTTAACCGCATAAGACTCGAACGCAGTGTTTGAGGCTCGGGCAGATGAGGACAGAGTTTGCAGGAATGGGACAGGAAAAGAACTCACCGGAACGGGAAAATGAGTTCCCGCGGGGATGAGGAAAAATTTGTCCCCGTGTCATTCTCTACCTAAGTCCAGGTTTGAGAACCCCTGAGTTATGTGTGTAAATTTAAATCACGTCTATATTCCACCCAGACTTCACCAATGGGTACACTTATCTGTAACATACAGATATGCACATATTTACATAATAGTACTTAGGTGGAATTTTGGCATTTACACGCATACAGTATATACCATTATTTTAATGATCTATGCACATAATTAATATGTAATTTTTGGCATATACTTTATAGACTTACCCCTCCCCCCCACACACCCAAACACACACACAAATACAAACACACACACACAAATACAAACACACACACACAAATACAAACACACACACACACACACACACACAAATACAAACACACACACACACAGAAATACAAACACACACACACAAACACACAGAAATACAAACACACACACACAAACACACAGAAATACAAACACACACACACAAACACGTGTGGAATAAAAGACACTAGTAGCAGCATTATGTTGTAGGAATGCTTTCCAGCAGCAGGGATAAGGAGGCTGTGAAAACTAAGGGAAAGATGAATGGGGTGGAGTACAGTTACTGTAAATCTGGAGGAAAACATTTTGAAGTCTACTGAACCAAGGACTGAGGAGAAAATTCACCTTTGAGCAGTACAGTGATCCTAAGCACACAGTAAAAACAGCAGTGGTGTGGCCCATTAAGAAAAAAATGAATGTAATTCAGTGGCCCAATCAAAGCCCAGACTTGAATCCAATAGGCAATCTGTGACAAGACTTGGACCACGATTCGTAGACCATCTCCAGTCAACTAGAAAGAGCTTGAGCTCTTTTTCTGAGAAGAATGGGTAAAAACTGCCTCACCCTGCAAAGTTGGTAGACACTTTTCCTAAACAACTTGATAGCTGTTATTGCTGCAAAAAGGCAAGTATTAAATCAAAGGACGTGAAGATTTATGTAGTCAAGACTTTTTTAGGTTTTTATTCATAGTTAATTTTTGAATATTTCTATACTTGTTTTTTCATGTTGAAAGGGTAGAATAGGTTATGTAGATCAGTGAAATAAACTCCTACTTTAATGCAATGGCGCTGGATGCAGAAAATGTAAGGGAAGGTAGTGGCTGGACTGTACCAAGTAATAGTTGTGTCTATGTAACTTGTTCAATGGCACCCGCCTTACTTGCTTTACTACTACTAATGAGCTGAGAGAAGAGTTTGTGCTTCTCCATATTTGTATCCTTTCCACGAATATCCATAATTTTAAATCTAGAAGTCTTGATTTGGTCAGAGATATTTATATGTGTCTGATATAAAGCCATACATATATTCAGCCTAACTGAAACTGCTTTTCAGTGAAGAGTCAATGGATTCTTAGTAATTTTAATTGTGCTGTCTTGGTGCTTTTGCTTTCAGATATATTTTTGTGATGATGTTTTGTGTGTGTGTTTTCCTCAGTTACAGGAGTTGTTATGGACCTTCTTTGGAAAACTGAATGTGTCCTAGCATGAGTTTATTATCTTTTAGCCCAGGGATGGTCCTTGAGACCACAACACAGTTGAGTTTTCAGAATTTACCCAATGAACATATATGAGATCTATTTGCATGCATTGTCTCCATTATACAAATAGATCTTGACCAAGTAAGGCTAAACGTGATCATCTGTGACAAGATGAAATAATCCAGGCTGCACGTCACCTCCAAAAGGAGAAGGCTTACAATCTGCAGAGTAGACGCAAAGACTGTAATGGATAACAATTAAATATCAGGTTTATTAATAAAAATAGTAATTTAACAGTACTGTATTTGTATCTGGAGGTCCAGGTGCCCTTTTCTCATCCTCTCCCCATACCCCCAAATCTAGCAGTTGGACTTTTTCTTTTATACCCTTCTCCACAGCACACTCATTAATTACCATAATCAAGAACCACCATAATAACAATACAAATTAGCCATATGATTTCCAGCAGGCTAAGCTATTAAGACACATCTACATTACTTCTTCTTTCTGATATAAGCATTTTTAAAGTAATCTTTTAATAGGTGGCAATAGTATTCTTTTTGGTATATTTAGTTAAAGCAATAGGTTGTTTACTGTTATCTTTCTAGCCAGGTGGTCAGTTTCTAAAGAACTGTCTCACAGACCATCTAGCACCTAGTTCCTGCTAATGGGGTCCTATCTTCCCTATTAGTCAACTGTCTTCATCACATATTTCTGTAAAATTTGTTGATATGAAACTGCATGACCAGGCCTTGGGATATAGAAACTATCGCATGTTTTTCCAACTCAATCTGCTGACTAGTGTTGCCCGATTCAGGGGAAAAATTTGATTCAATTCAGCCTATTGAATCGATTTTTCTATTCGATTTTCCTGCCCAATTGGGTGTTTGTTTGTTTTTTTTCAAACATCCTGGTGGGTTTATTTTATATACACTAAAACAATTAACCCCCGTGGTATTATTATTCAAAATTACAGAAGTACACAAAAAGTATACCACACTACTCAACCGGAGAAGTGTAATACATTACACAAGCCTCAGAATTGGAGCCTACGTACAGCTGCCCAATCACAACCGAAAAGTCAGTGTAGTTATGCTCCTACATGCTCCAGTCATCGGCCAAGAACTAAAATTTTAGATGCAACTACCTTATTTTAACTTTATTATTTTAAGTTTTTTATTGTTATAACTTAATTGTTCTATTTTGTTTTTCATTTTACTTTAATTTAACCCTTTTAAAAATATAAATATATTACTAATATGCATTTGCACTTATCTGGTATATTGAAACGGTGACCAAAAAAAGTCACTTATCTTATGTTTAGCTGAGAAATCTCTATATTTATCTTTCAACATGCCGTGCTGCTTTCTATAAATGCCAATGCAGCCAGCGTTTCGCGGACTCCTTTAACATCCGCTGCTTCAGGGCCAGCAACCAGGCATCCTATAATTTTTTTAAAAAAACTTAGTCAGCTTTTCATAAACTTATAAATAATTAAGTATATAAAACATTACTCACAGAACTAAATTTCCTCCGTCAACGATTTCAAACAGCATCAAAATGGCAGCAGCGTAGTTTTTATATCCTCAACATAACTCCTCCCACCATATCCTATTGGTTAAAGATCTTCAAAGACTCATGTATCCTACAGCAAAAATCCCATTCACTAAAAATATTGCTCATATACTATTTTTATACAGACCATTAGGGCTCAAAATAATAAACTATTAGAATTGACACTCAATCCATATTTTAAATTTCTCATAGTAACATAAAAATCTATTACCAGAACTCCTACCATGGATTTATAGACATCACTGGCTGTATAATAACGGACCCATCCACTCCCAACTAGTAAAAGTGTTGCCACTCTATGGTTTTATTAAGGCCACTAGGGCTCAGAGTATTAAGCTGATAAATCCAGCGCTGTTCCCGCTGAGCCAAATATCGTCTAAAGTCGCCACCATGGACTCCTTGATACATTCAATAACCACTACTTTTAATGACGTAAATGCATGGTTATTCTCAATGCAATGTTTCCCTAAGGGGGCCCCCATATTGCCGTTCTTTGTATTACTCTTGTGTTCGGCAAGCCGAACATTCAATTTTCTGGATGCTTGTCCTACATAAATTAAATCACAGGGGCATTGGATTATATATATTACCCCATATGTTTCACAATCAGAGTCATGTAACAAGGCATAGGTCTTCCCATCTCTTGGATTACTAAATGTAGTAGTGCATACCATCACCCCACACATTTGACAGGACCCACATTTTTGATGACCCTGGTATACTTTGTCCATATCCAGGTTAGCATTAGGCAAAATAGAAGGACACAGGATCTCTTTCAAGTTTCGTTTTCTCCGATATGCTGTCCTCAAATAACAGTCCTTAAATGTCCCTGATATTTTCAACATCACCCAATGCTTCCTAAGAGAGCGAGCTAGATGGTAGCTATCTCTGGAATATGTAATCACACAAGTTACACATTTTTCCCCAAGCTGTTGACTCGCAATTCGTTTAGGGGCAAACAAACTCTCACGTGAACTAAAACATGCTCTCTTATAGGCCATCAAAACTATTTTATAAGGATACCCTCTTTGAAGAAATTGTATTTTTAGATCGTTAGCCTGTCTCTTAAAATCAATTAAAGAAGAGCATATTCTCCTAAGTCTCAAGAACTGCAAGTATGTCAAACTTTTCTTAAGGGATGTAGGGTGAGCACTTGAAAAATGAAGGACTGAATTACAATCTGTCGGTTTAGTGTATACTGCTGTGGAAAATTTTCCATTTAGTACCGTGATATTCACATCTAAAAAAGAGATCTGAACAGGGCTATAGGTATGTGTAAATTTTACCTGGGGGTGACATCCATTCAAATAAGAAAGAAATCTCAAAAGATTATCCTCCCCCCCATTCCATATCAAAAAGATGTCATCTATATATCTAGTCCACATTTTAACATCTTTAAAAAAATGGGACCGATAAATCCAATCATGCTCAAATTTATCCATAAAAAGGTTCGCCACCGAAGGGGCCATAGTTATACCCATCGCGATACCAGATTTCTGATGAAACAGCTGATCCTCGAACATAAAAAAACTGTCATGAAGAACAATATCTGCCAACTTACAAATAAAATTTGTGGGCACCCTTGGATTAACCCGTTTATCTAAAGTCTGTTGAATTATATCTAAAGCTTCATGCTGTGGAATTATCGTATACAACGAGCACACATCCATGGTCACTAGCAAAGAGTGTATATCCGGATTTACTCCTTCAAGTTTCTTCAGAAACTCTGTAGTGTCCTTAGTATAAGAAAGGGTTTGTTTCACAAAGGGTTGAAGAAATTTATCAATATAAATAGATGATGCTTCTAACAAAGACCCTCGATTCGAGACAATAGGTCTACCCGGTGGAGTAGTACAGGATTTATGGATTTTAGGCAGTAGATAAAAGATCGGAGTTTTTAGATACACTACATTCAGGAACCAAAATTCTTTCTTTGTTAGGTATCCCTTATCCACTCCTTGTTTTGTTAAACCATTAATTCTAAATTGTAGATGTTCAGTCGGATCCACAGTAAGCACGTCATAATCTTCACTAAATAGTTGTCTCTGTGCTTCTTTCACATACATCTCTCGACTAAGCAACACAATCATACCACCTTTATCAGCTTTTCTAATGATCAAATCCTTATCTGACAATAAGATTTCTCAGCTTTACTCATGTTATAATGTAATTTATAACTATTTGATTTGCCCATATTTTTAACAGTATCTGCCACCACAAGTTTATGGAATGTCTCCACCAACGGGTCTATAGGACCAGGAGGGATCCAGGTTGACTTAGGGGTAACAGTTTCAGTGTCATCTCGTAGATCCTCCGTAGTCTCTTTAGAAAAAAATGATTTAATTCTCAGTATCCTATAAAATTTCTCCAAATCCACTCTGGTTTGAAAAGTATCCACAGGAACAGTAGGAACAAATGACAATCCTCTAGCAAGTAAATTCGATTCATCCATGGTTAGTTGATGAGCAGATAGATTAATAACAGGTATCTTATCTAGCCGTTGGGACTCATATTCCTGTATATGTGCCTGAATAGCTATGGGTACCTCTGACCTCGTTGAGATCGTGTTTGTGGCCGATAACTTAAATTTTGATTTTGATATTGTGTTTGGCCCCGTCCGGAACCTCTCCGCCACCTTCCTCTGCGCTGATACCGTGGTTCGGGGCCTAAAAAATCATCATCAAATGCAGAGCTGAAATTTGAAGATTCTGAGGTTTGATCGAAGGTAACTTTTTTTCTCAGCTGAAAAATTCCCAGGATCCTTGGATTTCAGTCATGGATAAACCTTCATTTGCAGATAGTCCTGTTTATCTCTCTTGAATTTTTTGAATTTATCTTTCTGTATATCTGCTCTAAATCCATCTACATTGTTCTTTAGTTCATCTTGATGTTTTTTAAAGTCACTCAGTAGAATTTTGTTTCAAAATTTTCAGTTTATCTTCTATCTCCACTTTAATGGTGGACATGGATTTACGTGTACGATCTATAATCAACACCATCAGGTCGAGGGAACATTTATTCAGAATGGATATCCATTTCTGATTAAAATCAGCATCCTCATTAAACATCCGAGGTTCCTTATATACACGTAACCCTCTAGGAATATATTCTTTCTTGCAATATTCTGTCAAGGTCGCTCCATGCAATTCAGCTCGTATATATCTTTTTGATAGTATAATCATTTCATCCCATAAAATGGAATTATTCATTGTAGATTGTTCCCAATTCATGGTAGAGGAGGAGTCAAGTACTGAATTAATAAAATCAGCACTAAAGCTCAGGCCACTTACCATGCTTGCTGTCCTATTTTGGTGGAAATCAGGGTGATGTACTAATATATACACTAAAACAATTAACCCCCGTGGTATTATTATTCAAAATTACAGAAGTACACAAAAAGTATACCCCACTACTCAACCGGAGAAGTGTAATACATTACACAGGCCTCAGAATCGGAGCCTACGTACAGCTGCCCAATCACAACTGAAAAGTCAGCGTAGTTATGCTCCTACATGCTCCAGTCATCGGCCAAGAACTAAAATTTTAGATGCAACTAACTTATTTTAACTTTATTATTTTATTGTTATAACTTAATTGTTCTATTTTGTTTTCATTTTACTTTAATTTAACCCCTTTAAAAGCATAAATATAGTACTAATACGCATTTGCACTTATCCGGTATATTGAAACGGTGACAAAAAAAGTCACTTATCTTATGTTTAGCTGAGAAATCTCTATATTTATCTTTCAACATGCCGTTTATTTTATAGCCTCTTCACCCCCTTTGCCCTCTCCTACCCACACTGGCGCTGTGGTGTAAACAAAATAAACAAGCAAAAAAGAGTTTTCCTCACTCTGTTAAATCCTAGTTCACGTTGCGGTCTAACATTAGCTCTGGCAGGATACACATTTCAAATCTGACATATTGTAATCACAAAACAGAAAATAAAATTATTTTTCTACCTTTTGTTGTCTGGTCATTATTCAAATCATGTTGGTCCCACGCTTTGGTTTTCTTCTGATAACTTTCTTGCCAGGGTCTCCTGCCCATTTGTCATTTTCTTTCTTGATGCTAACCATCCATCTTTCATCTCTGTCCTTCCCTTCCATTTCCCTTCCCTCCCCCAGAGGTCTGGCATCTTAGCTTTTTTTGTCTCCATCCCCGCAGCTGCAGCGATGGACCCCACCATCTTCAGATCTCCTTTTCTTAACTATCCTTTCATTCAGCATCTCTCCCTCCTTCTACACCACCACAGGATTCACCAGCTCTCCCTTTCTCTTCCCAACTACCCTCCTATCCAGTATCTCTATTCCCCACCCCCTCCGTAACATCCCTTGTGTCCAACTTCTCTCACTTTCTGTTCCTTCCCTCCCTAAATCACATTGTTAACCATCTCGCACCCTCTCCTCAGTATTAAGACCCATTATTTCTTCCCCCCCCAGTCTGGTATATGCACGCCTCTTTGAATCCCCCTCCCTCCCTCTGTGTACTTCTACACCAGGGCCCCCTCCCCAAAGGCCTGCCCCCCTGAAGGCTGTATTCTCCCTGAAGGCCTGCCCCCCCCCCCCCCAAGAAGGCTTCACTCCTGAAGGCCTGCACCCTACCAGAAGGCCTGCACATCCCTCTGAAGGCCTGCAACCTCCCCCCGAAGGCTTGCAACCCCCCTCCGAAGACCTGCATATTCCTCCTTGGCCTCCCGCTCTTTCCTTAAGGTATTCGGCAGCCTGCAGAGAGGATTGCAGTGCTGTATCGTCCTCAGCACCATGTTGGCTCTTCCGCAATCCTGCCCCTGACATCAGAGGAGGGGCGGGACCACAGTACAGAGAACGTGGTGCTGAGGACAATGGCAGCCTGAAAAGATCGCTACAGCACCGTGATCCTCTCTGTAGGCTGCCGATTATCTTAAGGTAAGAGCGGGGAGGCCAGGAGGGAAGCCAGAGGACGCTGCAAAGCGTCAAGGCAGCACTTCCTGATTGACCCTCCTTCCTCTCCCCCTAAAGCAGCAGCGGCAAGCCAGCAAGAGGCAGCGCTGCTGCTCCTGCTTTAGGAGGTGAGGAGGAGGGTTAGTAACTGAATCGGCGAGGCCGATTTTTTTTTTTTTTTTTAACAAATCAATTTGAATTGATTCACCCAATTCAAATCAGTGAATCGATTCAAATCAGAAATTGGGCAGCACTACTAATGACCAATTGGTTGCAATTTAGTCTAGAAGTTAACTTTTATTCCAGTGTTTTCTAAATGTCACTTTAATTTCTCCCACCCTATATAATATGGCCTCAGGTGTAGCAAGGTAACTTAAATTGTATTCCTGTACTTCAAAGCTTCATATCTCTTTCTATTGTCCCGTTCCTTGATCCCATAATTTAAAAAGAACCTTGCTAAAGCCTCTTGAACCTGGCATTGGTCTCTTCCTGTATAGATAGCCAAATGGCTCAGATATAATGAAAAAAAACAATATACAGTAATAGTAACACTTTCACTCTGGTTGATGCATAAATGTCAAGTTCAATAATAGCAAAGCAGCACAGGCTCTGCAATACATCCAAATTGAAGGAAAAAAGCCTCAGACAGGGGCCCTCCTATCTCCACTGAAAAAGTGGTATAATTTCAGGTGGTTGAGCGATCACCTCATCGGCAAAAAACCTTTGTTTAGAGTTAAAATTTAAAAAGACTGTGCTGTGTTGTTGAGGATATAAAACAAGATAGATGAAATAATATCAACTTATCCTTCAGCTGATCGGTACAGACGGTGGACAGCGTTTCACAAATCTGCTGCCTCAGGGTGTGGCACGACTGATAAGGCTTCAACAACGGAACGCTAAACGCGTCTCCTGTATCCTATCTATGCTGTGTACCCATGATTATGCCTGCAAAATGCACAAAACCTTGTCTATCTCATGCATATTCATTATTGTCATTGTAATAGCAATTTTGAGTAGGATAATTGAGACTTTGCTGTACATGTATATTTTTTGTCCTGTATCTAAAGTACTGGTAAATATACCTGTAACTTACACAATATAACCTATAGCACAAAATATGAATATTGTTCTAATTATCACAGCTGGTGTTTAAAAAATGTGATCACTGCTGGGTCTGAATTATTGCTTTGTATGTTTTCACAGTACAAATTGGATTCTCTGATCATGGATCTTATTTACAGACAGGATGTCAAATTAAAATATTAAAAAGAGTTGTGACTATCAATGTGTAGATTGGCTGTCCTAGTAGAAAGTGTTACATGTAGTAGAAAGAATGAATGAATTAGGGAAAAAATGAAATTACATCTGTATTTAAGCTCTCATGAAACTATTCAGCCCTTTAAAGAGCAGGTAAAATTGATTTGTTTTCTGTTTGTGTTTCCTGAAATATTGTACATTTTCATTGGTGGATAAAGGAGCACCAGTTAGGATAGGATGGCTCATATCACCAACATTTTTTCTACCACATACATTGGTTTTCTGTTATGTACTGCATTTTTTTTCCCTAAACAATGAAAATGAAAAAATATGTTTTCTCTTTGCTCTATTGCAACAGAATTGACCAAAAAATGTCTGGAGGCCAGAATGGGTACGAACTCAATGAGGCCAAAGCCATTCTTAGTGAGCTGAAATCTATCAGGAAGGCTATCAGCTCTGGAGAAAAGGAGAAACAGGATCTCATGCAGGTATAATTGAGATAGAGATCTTTATTTCAGGTATCAGGTGTTCTTTTCTGTCATTGGCAGACTGGGATAAAAACAAATACTGGCTTTGGATCTCCAGCACATGAAGATTTGAAGATGACTTTGCTATTTTTATTATCAGCTGCAGATTAATCGCTTTATTCAGCTGCTCTTGGGTATCTGAGCAGCTGGCCCACCTCTAAAGTCACGGCCAGGTTCCCTTGCAACAACACATTAGCTCGCTGGCTTTTTTTTAGTGATAGGATTGCTCAGTGACAGCCATTGAAGTTTATCTCTACACCAGGGATTCTCAACCCAGAACTTGGGACATGCCCAGCCAGTCAGGTTTTCAAGATATCTACAATGAATATGCATGGAATAAATTTGCATACACTGCCTCCATTGTATGAAAATCTATCTTAAGCAGGATATAAATATTTTAAATAAATAAGCTAGTAGATAAGCATTGCTATATTGGTACAGAGCAAATGTCCATCAAGCTCAGTATCCTGTTTTCAACAGTTGCCAATTTAGGTCACAAGTACCTGGCAAGATCTCAAAAGAGGGAAACAGATTTTATGCTCATTGTGGGATATCCTGAAAACCTAACTGGCTAGAGGTGCCCTAAGAAATGGGTTAAGAACCCCTGTTCTACACTTTAGGGCAGTGTCTCTCAAACTGTGTGCCAGGGCACAGTGATGTGCCACGAAGAGATTCTGGGTGTGTGACAAGAGATTCCAGAATTTGACTTTATTTTTAAAAATTTCCTTCATAAGTATGCACTAGAATAGATGACATGTACATCGCATACGCAAGAGTCTGTCAATGTTATGAGCGTCTCTGTACGTAAGGATGCAATCACCCAGACAAGCATCATTCTTTGATGTGATTGGTCCTTGAAAACTAGCGGCAAGTAATTTAATTTTTTAAATTTTTTATGCATTAGTTATCCTAACTTTAAACAACAAAGCAATTGAGGCTTTACCACTTGTATCTCCTTATCTTTGCGCACTTGGATTTTCAGCTCTGTCAGAATTTAAATGAAAAAAATAAAAAAGAGAATGACTACAGATGGTAGATGATAAAATGCATGTTTGCTTGTCGACTGTCGAACTGTGTTTTGAGTTAATTTGCACTGAAAAACAAGCACATCCATCCCATTGATTAGCAATCCTATCAACTTTAGTTTCACCATTGTTACAATTACCTATACATAGCTTAAAGAACTTTAAATAACCCTCAAATTTAATTTTTTGTTAGTTTTGCAATTTTATAATTTTGATTATAATATGCCACGAAAACATTTGCTCCGTTTAGTGTGCCAGAGCTAAACAAAAGTTTGAGAGACACTGCTTTAGGGGTTGCCTAGCTTGTGTCTTGGAAAGCTCATGCATATGGACTGTATTCTGTGTATAAATGATTTTTTATTTTGTTAATTATTCCTTAGTAAATCTATATGCATGGTTTCCAATGTAGGAACAAATTATTTTCTAAAATTCAAACATTAGGGAAAAGAATGCTGAATCAGTGTATGACTAAATTCAGTTTGCATAGGGGGAAAATTCAAAGACTGAACAAATGTAATGGAGTCATGTTTTCTGTTCTTTGGTTAGAGTCTTGCTAAATTGAAGGAGCGCTTTCACCTTGACCAGAGTATGGGCAGATCTGAGCCAGATTTAAGGTCCAGCCCTACAAATTTACATTTCTCGCTCTCCAGACAAACACTGGATGCAGGATCACAAACGGATATTTCTGGTGATGTAAGTCCCTTACATTTTTAATTTACATTATGATAGAGGAGTGCCTGCAAATGAAAAAGGAAAAGATTTTGGTTTATTTTTGCTTCCTTTGATATCATTTCATATAATGTTTTCATTTTAGTTTACATTTCGTTTTTTTTATGTACAATGAGAAACAAAATTCTATTAATTTTTTTTTCTGCTTCATTTCCTGTGCTGTATCAAATCATTAGATTGTGATAGAGAATGCATAATTTAGGGTCTCTTTTATTAATAACTTTAAGCCCTAACATACCTTTAGTGCATGAAAAAAGGCTACTGTAAAATGCATTAGTGTTTTATAGTATTTTGCCTGTTAGCCTGTACTAACTTGTGGGTAAGCTAGTTGTTAAAAAATATTTTGGATGGAGAATGGGCATGGAAGTGTAAACCAGCTAGTGTGTTTGTATCAATGTGTGTTAATTGGTTAATGCTGATTAATGCTGCAGGATCTATCTCCATCCCTGGCCCAGCCCGGCAAGTTCTGTCCCTTTCCCTTGCCCCATCCCTGTAAGCTCTGTCCTTATCTGCATAAGCCTTGAAAACTTTAAAATCACTTTAGCTCATGCCTCTTATCATTCATAACTCAGGGTGCGTTACATTTAGGTCCAGTAGATATCTTCCTATTTCTTCAGGTGATGTATGCCTGAACACTCCCACAGAGGGGATAAGTATTCCTGTACAATATGTCCCTGCCTCAAAGAACTTAGTTTAAACGGGTACCTGAGGCAAGGTCATATGGTCTGGCACTAGCAGAATGAGCTTCAAACCCTGGCTTCCCTGGTTTATAACCAAGCAGTGGCGTACTAAGGGGGTGGTGGTCCGTCCTGGGTGCCATCTTGCTAGGGGCATGGCACCTGTCCTCCTCTCTATCCCCCCCTCCTCTCCTTGCCACATGTCCCTTGCCTTCTCCTGTACATTTTTTCTTCCCCGGCTCGAGGAATTATGACGAACACCATGTACCATTTTAGTAGCCTTCCTCTGGAATGGTCCTCGTCATAAGGCATATAGGGACAGACTTAAAGATCTCAATCTGTATACTTTAGAGGAAAGGCAGGAGAGGGGAGATATGATAGAGACTTTTAAATACCTACATGGCATAAATGTGCATGAGTCAAGTCTCTTTCATTTGAAAGGAAGCTTTGGAATGAGAGGGCATAGGATGATGTTAAGAGGGGATAGGCTCAGGAGTAATCTAAGGAAATACCTTTTTACAGAAAGGGTGGTAGATGTGTGGAACAGTCTCCCAGAAGAAGTGATGGAGACAGATATTGTGTCTGAATTCAAGAAAGCCTGGAATAGGCACGTGGGATCTCTTTGAGAGAGAAAGAGATAATTGTTACTGCGGATGGGCCATTTGGCCTTTATCTGCCATCATGTTTCTATGTTTCTATCTTCTGCTACTGGACCAGTCTCAGAAGAAGAGATGCAAAATCTAAGGGCTCTTTTCATGAATCTGATCCTACAGCAGCAGGAGATTATGATTTATTAACGTGTTTCTTGCTGTCAGAGGGGGCAGTGGCTTGTTGGTGCTGTGGCTGTGGAATTGAGCTGTGCCAAGATGTGTACCCAGGATGCGAAGTGGGTCAGAGATGGGGGCAATGATAAGTGTAATGGGGTGTGACTGGGATGTGTCCCAATATCGCCTCTCAAAAATTGGGCCGCTTGGCAGTTCTGCTTCTCCTACCTGGCCAGCATCTCTAAATCCCCTGTAGAGTGGAAGGAGTGTTTTCACCGTGGCTGCTCTGTCTGTCCTTGGCTGGCTCTATCTGTTGTCACTTCACAGGAGCTGAAAGCAAGTACTTCCTTTTTCTTAAGCAAAACCAGAAGTAATTGCTTTCTGCTTTCATCTCCTGCATTATGCGGGCAGACAGAGTCAGCCAAGGACAGGCAGAGCAGGATATTTAGAGGTATCAGACAGGCAGGAAAAGGGGACTGATGCTAGAAACAGTCTACATTATTGTTTTAGTGTGACCCCCACGTGTGTTATCCTTGGTGCTTCACTGCTACCCATGTACTCTGAGCCCTAAGTGCCAGCTCTTAATGTTTAGTCACCATAGCAAGCTGAGATACAGGGTCTATACACTATTTTGCTGCTTAAGAGGAATTATTTATTTCCAAATTTTCTCCATTTCTTTCCGTCTCAAAGAGAATTGCAATACATAATGACACAGTAGCTAGAGAGAGATATGACTAGGCAGGATGCTCGCCTGGCCCTTTCCTTTGACCCTATCTGCAGCTGAAACAGAAAATGATTTTAGTATAGAGAAAAGTAAGGGCAATGGAGGAGGACAAAAAAAACAACAACAAAACATTGCTGAAACCTAGTTCCTTCCTCCTGTATTACTGAAGCTACTCACCAGTTGCTGAAAATGTGATCCTATGCTTAGATTTTAAATAGTTTTCGTTCTAGTCTAATCTTCGGTTTATATACCGGGTCATCTCGTGGTAGAGCTTGACTGTTCACAAAATTAAAATCAGGTAACATATAAAATGTGAACATGAGAAGAAGGTGTTAAAACAATATTAGTTTGTCGATTCAGAAGGTAAGTCATTAAGATATTGTGAAAACAATAATGTTTTTAAAACTTTACGGAATTGTTGTAGATTGTTTATTCAGATTTTTGATTAAACGCTTTTTCGAAACTACAAAGCATTGAACAAGATTTAAAATAACATTTAAACAAAAATTTAACAATTAAAACATACATTTCTATAAAAAACTACAAGACTGACAGCAATTACATACTAGGTAAATACGGGCCGAAAGGCCCCTAAACACGAATAGGAAGAGGGGGAGAAATACAATTGATATAGAAAATGTGAGAAACATTTAAGGTAAACACAAAAGGGACTGGGAAAATAAATGTAAAAAACAAGAATAGGTTAATCTCTAAAATATCTATTAATCTAACAAAGTCAGGGAGTTTATTCCAAGTTTCTACCAGTTTAAACACAAGAGATTGGTTAAGCTTCCCAACAGATTTAATTCCTTTAAAAGAAAGGAATGATAGTTTATATTTCTGTATAATTCTCGAGTGGCAAGATCTAAAAGTATTCCAATGTAAGGGAACAAAAGGGTCAAAAATTCCATAAAGAAACTTGAAGACAATACATGCACATTTAAACTGAAATCTAAAACGAACCGGAAGCCAATGAAGTTTTCTCAACAAGGAAGAGACATGGTCCTACTTTCTCTTCCCAAAAATGGGTTTTGCCACCATTCCTTGTGTTCGTATGTTTGTTGTTCTCTCTATATATACACATATACTGTCAACCCGATATTCAGACAAGGTTGTATGTTCACCAGAGCCAGTGAATATATAACTTCACTATCTATATGTTTTCAAATGTTATATTGATAATATTAGGCTGAAAATCTCTCAAGCCGAATATTATCCATGCATATTTATGTGTGTGTGTGGTATTTCACCTAAGAAATAAAATTTCAACCTATTATGAACTACTATTTTAAATTGACAGTATAGTCTCTGGAAAGATAGTGATTTTTTTTTTGTCTGAAACCCTGAAAAAGTGATGCACATCCTTTTTTTCCTTCTTTACTACAGATTGGAATGAGAAGTAGATCAAATTTAGCTGAAAAGGTCAGACTGAGCCTACAATACGAAGAGGCCAAGAGAAGGTAATAATAGGAGTTAATAATGCAATACCTTGTGCATTGGAGTAGGGCTCAAGAGAAAATTCTTCCCCTTCTAGATAATCCTTTTGCTTGCAGTGACATCTACTAGACATTTCTGTTATAAAGTATAATTGCCAGCTTATATCCAAAGCAATTATTTAATGATTTGTGACCTTAAATGGATGTTACCTAGCCCCTAAGGAGCAAATTATCATATTTGTAGCATGGTGATTCATTCAGAAGTTGTTAAAGTAAAATAATTTTTTTTCCTTTGAGAAGTAACAAAATCATGTTGATTTGTTTACTGTGCTCCACTTTGACGCTATATTTTTCAGTAGAGGGCTACCAGTGATTGCATTTGGGCACATACCAGCCAATATTCAGTGCTATTTAACTGGCCAGGAACAATTTATGGCCAGTTAAGTAGCACTTAGCTGGCTAAGCACTAATATTCAGCATGAGATGGGCACTGAATATTAGTGCTTAGCCTGGTCACTAACTATGTCATGTGACATAGCTGGTTAGCGCCAATATTCATTGACTGACTGGCTAGGTTTAGTGGCCAGATAGACTCACATAAATAGCAGGTCTATCATTAGCAGCTATAAGTTAGCTGGTTAGCCAATGAATATTGGCTTAACTGGCTATGTTTCTAGTGGGCTGGTGTTGAATTTCCAGGTTCGCTGCCAACTGCAGGAGATAACTGAGTTGCTTCCCATGGTCTGAATTTAGGGTCCTTAAGAACAATAGTAACATAGTAAATGACAGCAGATAAAGACCTGAATGGTCCATCCAGTCTGCCCTGTAATTAAACGCATTACAATTTTCTGATTAAATTAAGATGTTTTTTTTTCTTTGTTATTTCTGGGCCATAGACCTTAGAAGTCTACCTGGTACTGTCCTTGGGTTCCAACTAGTGGAGTTACTGTTGAAGCTCACTCCAGCCTATCCAAAACATCTCCTTTATGGGATTCAGACCGTGAAAGTTTGCCCATTCATATTCTAATTAGAGATCCTCTGTCTTCATCTCATGCTTTTTTGAATTCCGTAATCATTTTTTTCTCCACCACTTTGGGAGGGCATTCCAGGCATCCACCACCCTCTCTATGAAAAATAATTTCCTAACATTACTCTTAAGTATACCACCCCTCAACCTCAATTTATGGCCTCTAGTTTTACCAATTTCCCTTCTCTGGAAAAGATTTGGTCATATATTTAAATGTCTGTATCATATCACCCCTATTCCTCCTCTCTTCTAGAGTATGTTGAGGTCCTCTAGTCTCTCCTCGCACTTTTGGCGCAAACTACCTACCATTTTCACTGCTTTCCTCTGGACCGTGTCATCTTATATTCTTGGCCAAATACAGCCTCCAAAACTGAACACAGTACTCCAAGTGGGGCCTCACCAACAACCTATAGAGGGGCATGAACACCTCCTTCTGCTGGTTATACCTCTTTCTATATAACCTAGCATCCTTCGGCTACAGCCACTGTCTTGTCACACTGCTTCATCGCCTTCAGTTCCTCAGACATGATCACCCCAAGGTTCCTCTCCCCATCCATGCATATCAACTTCTCACTTCACTGCAGTGTGATTTGTAGTTCTCTTTTTGATGTTTGACCCATTTCCTCTCTGCTTGTCTCAGAGCTCTCTTTTGGGATCGGAGGTCATCGTTGAACCAGGGAGCAGGGTTTTTGTTAGTAACTAAATGTGTAGTTTTTGTTTGTTCCAGGTTGTTGTAGACGGCCTGAATCCCTGTGTGCCAGGTGGAGGCCAGGTCAATGGGGTGGAGATTTTGGTTGCAGGTTTTACTGAGGTCCTGGATTCCAGTGGACATGGCTAGAGGATCGACTGTGTTTGGATTCCGAGTTTGTTTAGTTAGGGTGGATCCCTGTGGTTTGAGGTGGCGGCCATGGGTGGCAGGCAGAGTTGGATGAGGAGATGGTCTGACCATTGGACCAGTGTGGTGGTGTAGGTCAGCTCAGGAGTCACGGTGGTCTGGTCCCTATGAGTGAAGACTAAGTCCAGGGTGTTGCTGGCAGTGTGGATTGCAGAGATAATTGCTTGGTGGAATCCTAAATCGGTTAAGGTTGACAGGAAGTCAACGCTCATTCCAGAGGTATTGGGATAGTCCGGGAAATTGAAGTCTCCTAAGATGGTTATGCGCTTGTAGGAGATGAACAGGTTGGTGATGAAGTCAAGGAGGACCTCAAGGGTATCAGAAGGGGAGTGAGGTGCCCTATAAAGCAGGATAAAAGTAAATTCACTATTTGGGCCCATGGTGAATGTGAGGCAATGGTTACCTTATGTTCTGGAACGTTGCCCGTCTAACTGCTGTAACCTCACGCAAGCACTTTCCTGTGTCTTCTCCTCTCCACTCCACCTCACAATCGCGTACAGACGCAGGAAAGCGCTTGCGTGAGGTTACAGCAGTGAGGTGGGCAACATTCCAGAACACGACCGCTGGACACAACCGTCGGACACTTAAGGCACAAGTTTTCCATAAAGAATAATTCTTTATAATACCGAGGGCCTCAAATTAGTACCTGGCAGGTTGCGAGTTTGAGACCACTGATATAAAGGAAGGAAATATAACATTTTATTATAAGCTGAAAAAACTTCCTTAGATCTGGATGGTCAACCCCTGTCAGTTTATAGTTGTCGACTCCGCTTAAGTGCAAGCCCCTCAGACCGGTTTGCCACGTGCACTTAAAAGGAGTGTGCATGTAATCGGAGTACCATGTGAAGAGAGTCGAGCACTGTCATTTTTCTTGCGAGATCAGCAGCTTGCGTGCTTGCATCGATCACTGCCATCACATATCTTAGGATGAGTGACCTGTAATTACGTTTGAAGTTTGCGATTATCCCTTGTTTTTTTTTGCTTTCATATTCAACAGCCAACAGCTTCGCTACGTTTGAAAGTGATGTATAGGTCTCTATCGCTTTAATTGGGAGACCATATGTGAAGGACTTGGAGTACACCACTCTCAGGGGACAGGCCCTTCCAATTTATATACAAGTACTGTAATAACAATGCCTAAGCAGCATCTGACATCAGCATGGTGGACACGTTCAGCCAAAGACAATGATTTTTGTCCATGCGATGCCATGGTGCATTTCCAAAAGTTCAAACACATGGCCCGGCCTAGATTGCTGTTCTGAAACACGCAGTCATCCTCTTTGGAAAAAGGACAGTGCCTGGGATAAAAGAGACCTCAGAGGTGGACTAGGGTGGTAGATGGAAACCAAGACTGGAATGCTGTCTTCTGGAGATGTCAACTACCAGGGGTTCTTGGAAGTAGAGGCGATGTATATGGTATAACCTGGAGTTGGAACAAGGGGCCAACTGGTGTCTACTGGACTCCCTATATCTGGGACAGGAATTTGTACAATCTGGGACCATTGGGGTGGTGGGGCCCAATGGTTTGCTCTGGCTACTTTACTCATTTCTGTGTGGATGCAGCACAAATGGTATAACACAGATGGTTGTGTGATGGTAGCCCCAGTACGGTCTCCGGGATACCCTGTGAGTATGGGGGTCCTGAGTGTTCTTAGAGATAGTAACCCTCTATCCTTTGGTGGAGATGCTCCTGGAAGACGTAGGTGCTCAGCCTACTAAGATTGAGCTGAGGGGGGAGAATATTTGAGAGAGTGAGGGGTTCTACTTCACTGATACTACAATGGCATCAATATATAGTAGAGGGTGCTAGCTTATGGGACAGCAATTATACCTCTGGACAGTAGGGGACATTAGTCCAAAAAGAAGCCACCTTAGGGGAGGTGAGATAACCCTATTGAGTCATGGGGGCGGGACTCAAGTTAGGAGAAGTTCATATGCCCCAGAATGGAGTGAGTTGGAGAGGTCCCATAGCCACAGACTTCCAGAGAAAAGGGCTCCAAGACAAGAGGTCTCCCTTAGAATAGAGAATCCCTAGCTGTGGGATGAGGCAGAGCCCTGGGAAGTGAATTGATTCAAGTGAGTGTAAGAGAGACTGTAAAGGAGAGACGGGTACTTTTTGTTTGACTAAGGTAAGCCACATTTGTATATTGAATAGACTATTGCACTTAGTGTTTGAGGCATGGTAGCCAGTAGCCACGACCAGAGCTGGGGTCCTGTAAGCCACAAGCCCTTATAGAAAATTGTATTTGAACTGAGAGACTATTGTGCTTCCCCTGAGCCTATGAAGTAACAGGCTCAAGTTTGTAATTAATAAGGACTATGCTGCACCTTTGAATTCTGTCAGACTGGATATGCACAGGTTTAACCTTCAAAGTCCACTCAGGCTCTTACAGGGTATAAGTTGGAAAAACAGGGATTTCAATCACAAAATGTCCAGTACCCAACCCACCCAATCTTTCTACTATTAAAAAGACAAGATACAATAAGCCCAAATCAATGCATTTTCATCATTAAAACCTAAGCTGCAAAATATAAAAAAAACTTACTGTCAACGGAAATAAAACCCAGATGTCTCAATCCGTTCTATTTTTTTTTTCTTGGAGCCATATGATAACCCTACATTTTTGTCACTTTTCTCTGGACCGCTTCAAGCCTTTTTACGTCCTTAGCCAGATATGGCCTCCAAAACTGAACACAATACTCCAGGTTGGGGGGGGAGCCTCACCAGTGACCTAAACAGGGGCATCAACACCTCCTTTCTTTTGCTGGTTATGCCTCTTTCTATACAACCCAGCATCCTTCTGGCTACAACCACTGCTTTGTCACTATTTCGTTGCTAGTGTCATATTAGATGAAGTTTTGCAGTGAAACTTTCAGTTAGGACACCAGTTTTTGGCAGGCTGTTTTATTTCAAGAGTGTAAATGCCCCAGGATCTAAAAGTAATCTTTCTCTCTGTTTAGACTGCCATGTTAGTCCATTTGGATACGTGGAACTAAGGGTCAACAAGTTGTAGGTGATACCATTGACTTATTTTTTAATAAAAGTTATATCCTACAGTTTGATTGTTAACCCTTATTTCCTTGACATAGAACCAGTGTATGCCTGATGTCTCTCTTTGCAGTAAAGATATGGGAGGGATGTTTGACAAAGGTTATTTTTGCTGCTTATGTTGGCATTCTCAAAACTACAATATGCAATTTTCTAGAGGCTAGAGATATAGATGGATACTCAGATTTGATTAGATTGTTCTTGATAAAGAACAGTACAGGAATGAGTTTCAATCACCTCTCTGTGGATTGGCAAACTGTTGCTGAGTGCCATATGGAGCAAACTTTTCAGTCCAGCAGAAATTAGTGCACATTCCCAATAGATGCACACGTGGGAATCATTGTACATGCATGAACGTCATAACAGCACACTTGGTTAATGGGGCAGGAAGGTGTCTTATTTTTTGCCTATATAAAAACACATGGATGCTTAAGGGTTTCTATAAAATACTAGTAAAAATTCTGAAGAGAAAACTCTTAAGACAGTAGGGTCTGAATTATATTTGGGTGGGAGCAGGCCTTAAATGTTAGCCTATAATGTATATGTGTATTTTATAAAATACTGTCTATCATCAAAAACAATTTCTCCACATTAACACTTTTTTAAAGTTCTGAATCATGGACTTCTGCGGCTATTTTCAGATCCAGCATAAATAGCTCAGAAGGATCTCATAGCCAAAATCTTCATTAGTCCATATTTATAACTGAAATCCTCAAAAATGACTAGATGGGCCATTTGGCCTTTATCTGCCATCATGTTTCTATGGTTTCCAAACTTTCTTACAGTAACCCTTTATTTGGCATTTTTGCTCAAAAGAAACATGTGTGGCTTTTATGAGAGATCTGCATCTCCAAATGCCTGTTACCTTGGCACTGTTGCTCTCATTCAACATCAAGTTACGTAAAGCAGCCATTTCACCATCTGCCAATTAAAGGGTTATATAACCCTTTAGAACTTCGGGAGCACTGATGAGATGAGTGTTATTTAATATAAGAAAAAGTTTGGAAAGTGTTTCTATAAGAAAAAAAATGCATTGCATGTTTGAGGATTTCAGTAATAAATATGGACTTATGAAGATTTTGGCTATGAGATCCTGATGAGCTATTTAGTAAATGAGGGCAGATAAACGACTCAAATGGTTCATCCAGTCTGCCCAACCAGACATCCTCTATAAATTAATCATTTATTTTAAATGGTCCTTTTTCTTAGATACTTCTTGGGCCAGAAACCCAGCCCATCTTAACCATCCTAGCCATTGAAGCCCTATTTATGCTGCTGAAGTCCATGATTAAGAACTTTAAAAAAAAAGAGTTAAAGTGGAGAAATTGTTTTTGATGATAGTATTATATATACTTCTTCACATACATAATTTGGGTGCTACTATAAAAACTGCATATAAATAACAGCTCCATCCATACTCTGCCTAACTCCGATCCGAGCATGTCTACTGACTAAGTAAGCACTTTCTTGCATCGTATAAAATTACCTTCCACATGTGCACAACAGTTTGCAATGATCTAATTATTGCTAAGGAAGATGATGCCTTTTATAGTCCATCTTATTTTGAGCTTGCAGTATGTTATAACTGAACACTTGCTGTCCTTTTATTTCAGCATAGCCAATTTAAAAATTGAATTAGCTAAGTTAGATGGTGAAGCCTGGCCTGGGGCACTGGATGTTGAAAAAGAAAAGCTGATGCTGATCAACGAAAAGGAAGAACTCTTGAAAGAGCTCCAGTTTGTGACACCCCGTAAACGAACCCAGGATGAACTGGAACAGCTAGAAGAGGAGCGAAAGAGGCTGGAGGAAGATCTTCTGTCTGTGAAAAACACACCTAGTCAAGCACTTGCAGAGAGGTATGTGCTCCTTTTTAGGCCATGTCAGATAAACATGCTTTTTTGACTTGCTGGGGCTACTAGTAAGTGAGAAGACAACTTTTATTTGGAGCAAAAGGAAAGACTGGCTTTTCAGAAGGTCATCTTAAGCTCTCATGATTACTGGTTGCCTGTAAGGCCAGAAAGTTGAGAAATACGGTTCATAGACAACGGCGCGAATGACAAAGGCGCGCCCAGACAATTGAGCACAGTGCGGAGGTGCGTGCCGCTCAAAATTACTGTTTTTAGGGGCTCCGACGGGGTTTTTTGTTGGGGAACCCCCCACTTTACTTAATAGACATCGCGCCGGCATTATGGGGGGTTTGGGAGGTTGTAACCCTCCACATTTTACTGTAAACTTAACTTTTTCCCTAAAAACAGGGAAAAAGTGAAGTTTTCAGTAAAATGTGGGGGGTTACAACCCCCTACACCCCCCACAACACCCCCACAACGCGGCACAATGTCTATTAAGTAAAGTGGGGGGGTTCCTCCCCCCACACCCCACCATTGGAGCCCTAAAAACATTAATTTTGAGTGGCGCGCGCCTCCCGCTGCGCTCAATTGTCTGGGCGCGCCTTTGTCCCGGCGCGCTTTTGACCTGACACCGAGAAATACATAGAAACATAGAAAGATGATGGCAGATAAGGGCTACAGCCCATCAAGTCTGCCCACACTATTTACCCACCCTCTTAAGTCTACTGACCCCCTAAAGTATAATTGTATTTATACTGTCACTCTACTGACCCGTTCATTCAAGTCCATACCCTAGTGATCCTATCCCTTGGCATGACCTCGTAGGGATCCCACATAGGTATCCCATTTGTTCTTGAAGTCTGGGATGCTGCGTGCCTCGACCACCTGCACTGGAAGCTTGTTCCAATGCTCGATCACTCTCTCCGTGAAGAAGTACTTCCTGGTGTCTCCACGAAACTTCCTTCCCCTGAGTTTGAGCGGATGTCCTCTTGTGGTCGAGGGTCCCTTGAGAAGAAAGATATCATCTTCCACCTCGACCCGTCCTGTGATGTACTTAAATGTCTCAATCATGTCTCCCCTCTCCCTACGCTCTTCGAGAGTGTAGAGCTGCAATTTGCTCAGTCTTTCTTCGTACGGGAGACCCTTTAGCCCCGAGACCATCCTGGTGGCCATCCGCTGAACCGATTCAATTCTGAGCACATCTTTATGGTAATGTGGCTTCCAGAATTGCACACAGTATTCCAGATGAGGTCTCACCATGGCTCTGTACAATGGCATCATGACTTCAGGCTTTCTGTTGACAAAGCTTCTCTTGATACAACCTATCATCTGCCGTGCTTTAGATGAAGCCTTTTCCACTTGAGTGGCAGCCTTCATGTCATCACTGATGATTACTCCTAAGTCTCGTTCTGCCGTAGTCCTGGTTAAAGTTTCTCCATTCAGGGTGTAAGTTCTGCACGGATTTCCGTTACCGAGATGCATGACCTTACATTTCTTGGCGTTGAAGCCCAGCTGCCAGATCGAGGACCAACGTTCTAAAGTACGCAGGTCATGCTCCATAGTGTCCTGTAGATTGTAGTCGTTTACTATATTGCATAGTTTGGCATCGTCAGCGAATAAGGTTACCTTACCATGAAGCCCTTGAGTCAGATCCCCAATGAATATGTTGAAGAGGAGTGGGCCAAGGACTGAACCCTGCGGCACTCCGCTTGTCACCTCCGACATTCTAGAGAGGGTACCGTTAACCACTACCTTCTGAAGTCTGCCACTAAGCCAATCTTTAACCCATGCAGTTAGAGTCTTTCCCAGCCCCATCGAATTCATCTTGTTCACCAGCCTGCGATGTGGGACGCTGTCAAAAGCCTTGCTGAAGTCCAGGTATACGACGTCCAAGGACTCTCCTGAGTCCAGCCTTCTTGTTACCCAGTCAAAGAAGCTGATAAGATTGGACTGGCATGACCTACCCTTGGTGAATCCATGTTGATTGGGATCCCGGAGATTACCCTCATTCAAGATCGTATCTAATTTATGTTTAATTAGTGTTTCCATGAGTTCCATGAGTGTTTCCACTATTGAGGTGAGACTTACCGGTCTATAGTTCGCAGCCTAAAGCCTTGCAGCCCTTTTTATGCAGAGGAACGACGTTGGCTGTTTTCCAGTCCAACGGAACTTTCCCCGTACTTAGTGAGAGATTGAAGAGCACTGCCAACGGTTCCGCCAGAACATCTCTCAATTCTCTGAGCACTCTTGGGTGTAAATTGTCCGGTCCCATGGCCTTGTTTACCTTGAGCCTTGTTAGTTCACTGTAGACATCCCCAGGTGTGAACTCAAAATTCTGAAACGGGTCTTCCACGTTTTGTTTTGCCTTCAACTGTGGTCCGTATCCCGGTGCCTCGCAGGTGAAGACTGAGCAGAAGTATTTATTTAGTAGTTCGGCTTTTTCGGAATCCGCCACCGCGTAGTTTCCGTCCGATCTTCTAAGGCGTACTATACCGTCTGTGTTCCTTTTCCTATCACTGATGTACCTAAAGAAGGATTTGTCCCCTTTTTTAATGTTTTTTGCCAGAGTTTCTTCCACTCGAAGTTTGGCCTCCCTAACCGCTGTTTTGACCGCTGCAGATCTGGTCTTATACTCTACTTTAGTTTCTCTTCTCTGTGTGCGTTTGTAGGAAAGAAATGCTTTTCTCTTCTCCTTAATGAGGTGCGAAATCTCTTCAGTGAACCATTGGGGTTTGTTGTTTCTTTGCCGTTTATCTACTGATTTAATGTAGCGATTAGTTGCTTCGTGTATGGATGATTTCAGGTGCGACCACATAGTTTCCACATTACAGGTCTCTGCTTGGTCCCGCAGCGTCTGATGAACGAAATCTCCCATGCGGGTAAAGTCGGTGCCCTGGAATTTGAGTATCTTTGTTTTTGTGCTTGATTTAGGGAATCCTTTCCCAAGGTTGAACCACACCATGTTATGGTCGCTGGAAGCTAGCGTATCTCCTACCGAGACCTCTGAGACGCTTTCCCCGTTGGTGAGTACCAGGTCTAGGATCGCCTGGGCCCTAGTGGGCTCCGTTACCATCTGTCTGAGATGTACTCCTTTTATGGAGGTCAAAAGCCTCCTGCTGCTGCTGGTTGTTGCTGAAAATGTGTTCCAATCTGTATCAGGCATGTTGAAGTCCCCTAGCAGTACAGTGTCGCCCCGTAGAGTGATATTCTCTATGTCTTCAATTAATTCCGCGTCCTTGTCTTCCAGTTGTCTTGGAGGTCTGTATACCACACCAAGATACAGGCATTTTTTGCCACCTCTTGCCAGGTTTACCCAGAGGGACTCCCCGGTGTACTTGACGTCTGTGATCCTGGTGGTTTTGATGTCCTCTTTAATGTATAGTGCTACCCCTCCACCTAACCTGCCCTCTCTGTCCTGGCGAAGTAAAGTGTACCCAGGTATAGCCATATCCCACCCATGTGCGTCCGTGAACCAAGTTTCGGATATCGCCACCACGTCTAGGTTGGCATCTCTTATTTCAGTTTCCAGTTCTAGAATTTTGTTGCCTAAACTGTGTGCATTAACATACATGGCCCTCCACACTTTGTGTTTGCTAAGTCCCTGTAAGGCTTTTCCTGTCTGAGTCTGTGTGGCTCCTAGAGAACTGTTTGCAAAGTGGGTCCTTACCTCGGAAGCAGAGTGTCGACTCATCCCATCAGGATAGTTCCTTTCCACACCAGTATATGAGTAGGTCCCCTCCCCCAACTTACCTAGTTTAAAGCCCTGCAAAGTAGTTGGGCTAGTCGGTGTCCGAAGATGTTCTTGCCTCTGCTGGTCAAATGGAGTCCGTCTGGTCCCTGTAGTCCCTGCAGCGCCTCTCCATGATCCAGGAATCCGAAGTTCATATCCCGACACCATCCTTGTAGCCATTCGTTCGTTCTCTGGATACATTCATCTCTGGCTCTTCCCTTGCCTCTAACTGGGAGGATTGATGAGAAGACTACCTGCGCTCCCATCTGCTTCAGCCTCACACCCAAGGCTCCGAAGTCTCTGGTGATGGTCTCCGGGGTGTTCCTGGCAGTGTCGTTCGTACCTATGTGGATAAGAAGCATAGGAAAATGGTCATGAGGTGTAAGTAGTTTCCCCAGGCTGGTGGTGACGTCTCTTATCTTGGCTCCGGGCAGACAGCAAACCTCCCTTGAGTTTGTATCTGGTCTGCAGATTGGTCCCTCAGTGCCCCTTAGCATGGAGTCCCTAATGACTATAACTCTGCGCTTCTTCCGTATTGGGGGGGAAATCAGTCATCAGGTGGAGCTGCGTGTTGGTCCTGCTCCTGTTCTTCGTGTTGGGCCTGCTCCTGTACTTTGTTGGCAGCTTCTTCTTGAAGAATCTGGAATCTGTTCTTCAGGACGAGTTGAGGGGTTGACGTAGGGTTGGCCTGTTGGGAAGAAAAAGAAGAGGATGAATAGATTGAAAAAGGGGGAGGGATCTCCTATGTTTACCTGTGGAAGAGGTCACCAACTGCCAGGTGTCATTGCCGCCAGCCATTTCCTGTATCCCAAGTGTTGGTTTCAAAGCTGATGATTTGGGCATCTTGAGAATGGACTTGTCGTGGGCCTGCTCTGTGATTTGGGACAGCTCCTGAACGACTCCGTCGATGTAGGCTTCATCCTCTCGGATGCTTCTCAGGCGTACCACCTCCTCCCTGAGGCTCCACAGTTCCTGTATGAGGGCTTCATCCAGCTGAGCGGCCTCCTCTGTCTGCGTGGAGACTGTAGTGTAGTGCCGGGGGATGGACTCGGTCTGCACGGAGACCTCTGTCCACTGTCCTGAATCCTCCTCCCTCCGCATGCCGTCCGTGATCTCCTCCTGTATCCCTGCGGCGGCTGGAATGCTGGATTTGATTGTAGCCATGGCACTTCTAGTCCTCCCTGCCATTTCCAAGTTGTGAATTAGGTCTGTCGTCAGTAAATTAGAAAAAGAAAGAGAGAGAGAGTTAGAAAAGAAATCCGACTGAGAGCTAGTGCGAGATTGTGAAAGATTTGGGTGTCTGAGAGAATAAGAAGTTCAGAGTTGAGTGTATCTGGAAGGGTGGCTAAATGAGAGTTTGTGTGAGAGTTGTAAGTTAAGTATGAGGGTTTGTGTGATTAGGGGTGGTTTAGGGTAGGGATAGGTTGCTGCTCTAAGGTATCCTAGTCGAGTGTAGTTTGGCTCTCAAGGCTCTCCGCAAAGGTGCTCGGCGCGCGCGCCGTTGGCTCGCCTCCTTTAATGGAGGAGCCCGGTCGCGAGTCGCTGACGCGTTGGGGGTGGGCGGAGCTTCTCTCGCCGCTTCCCCGAAGATGACCCCATGTGGTCCGGCGCTCCTAGCGCCCTTCTCTGCCTCCCCTTAAGCTCCTCTCTCCTTCTGCCTCCTCCTGCCTGATCCGCAGCTCTCCTGCTTCTCTTCAGCAGCCGATCAGCGCTGCGCCCGTTGGCTCGCCTCCTTTAATGGAGGAGCCCGGTCGCGAGGCGCTGACGCATTGGGGGTGGGCGGAGCTTCTCTCGCCACTTCCCCGAAGATGACCCCACGTGGTCCGGCGCTCCTAGCGCCCTTCTCTGCCTCCCCTTAAGCTCCTCTCTCCTTCTGCCTCCTCCTGCCTGATCCGCAGCTCTCCTGCTTCTCTTCAGCAGCCGATCAGCGCTGCGCCCGTTGGCTCGCCTCCTTTAATGGAGGAGCCCGGTTGCAAGTCGCTGACGCGTTGGGGGTGGGCGGAGCTTCTCTCGCCGCTTCCCCGAAGATGACCCCACGTGGTCCGGCGCTCCTAGCGCCCTTCTCTGCCTCCCCTTAAGCTCCTCTCTCCTTCTGCCTCCTCCTGCCTGATCCGCAGCTCTCCTGCTTCTCTTCAGCAGCTGATCAGTGCTGCGCCCGTTGGCTCGCCTCCTTTAATGGAGGAGCCTGGTCGCGAGTCGCTGACGCGTTGGGGGTGGGCGGAGCTTCTCTCGCCGCGTCCCCGAAGATGACCCCATGTGGTCCGGCGCTCCTAGCGCCCTTCTCTGCCTCCCCTTAAGCTCCTCTCTCCTTCTGCCTCCTCCTGCCTGATCCGCAGCTCTCCTGCTTCTCTTCAGGTACTGTATTTCAGTTTAGCTACTGATATTGTGAATTGCATTCAGTAGAACAGGAGTTCTTAACCCAATCCTCAGGATATACCTAGCCAGTCAGATTTTCAGGACAGCCACAATGAATATGCACAAGACAGATTTGCATTGAATGAAGATAGTCATGCAAATTTATCTCATGCGTATTCATTGTGGGCATCCCGGAGAGTTTTTCTCCTTTCCAAACTCAGGCCAGGATTCTCAAAAAAGCTGCATTAAAAACTGATGGGGCACTGTCACTTGCATTCTTGTAGCAAATTCAAAAGCACGAGTCATTCTCAAAAAAATTCGCACATGTAAATGAAGTCGGCGACAGTAGCGAAGATTCGCAAAATTTACTTGCGCCGAGTCACTGCTGATAGCAGTTGGAACATGCGCAGGAAAGAGGCGTGAATGTGCGCTTGTGCCGGGAAAGCAATGCAATGCAATAAGCATAACGTGAGCAGTTCGTGTTGCAAAGCCCAGCGTAAAAATAAAGCAAGAAAGGAAGGGGAGAGGAGGAAAAAAGCAACGTCGGCTTTTAACAAGCGCACATAAAATGTGGCTTTCTCTCCCCAAAACTACTAGAATTCAGGTAAATCTTGTAATTTGTTTTTAATGTAAAATTTTATGATGAACCACAGCCAGAAACACATAAGACACGGGTATCTTGCACGCGCTCGAGAAGCGTGCTTTTACCTCTCCCACAAAAAGAACACACCAAAGTACAGTTTATGAGAATCATGTAACTTTTTTTATTTTTTCATTAACCAATGTAAAACACACACCACAAGATGCACTTTTAACAGTGCTGGCACTGTACCAGCACCCCTGGACCAGTCGACAAAAGCCGATGCCACTCTTAGAAAATGGCTTGGTGATTTTTAATAATCCACCGGAGTGCTCATTTCAACGTTGAAAAGCCCATTTGCATGTCATTGTCAGAGACTGTCAGAAAGCTTGCTAAAGACAGAAATAATCCGTTTTGATAATCCGCTGCTGAAATGCATGCAGGCTAAACAGTCTAGCGACTGTGTTAAGGTTTTGAGATTGTGGCCCTCAATCAACCCAATCAATGCAATGGCAGTCCTCAACCTGGGTCCCATTAGGAACCTTACAATCATGGGTCCTAAATCTGACCCAGGAATTAATTGCAGAACTTCCATATGACAGTACACAGCACGTCCTCGGAGTTACTGGGCATCGAGCATTTGGAAACAGTCCTGCTATTGTTTTATAGTTATTATAGTATGCAAATTTCCGAATGCCTATTTAGTTAAGTAAAACATAAATAAGAAGAGAAAGTGTCGGCTACTATTAAAATATATTATTTTACTGCTAGGCCCAGCTATTAGTAAGTAGGTCTCATAAAATGGGACCTGTATTAAATAATGTTAGTGGTAAAATAGCACAATTGTAGCCCACATTGATAACTACACCCTCAAATTAATCATCGCATAGAAAATTATAATAACAAACCAGCTCTATTAGTGTTATATTGTGCCAAAGATAACTGATTTAAAAAAAAAAATCTTTCCTACTGAATGGAATGCTAGAAAAACACATCCTTTGAAGTCTGTTGAAAGTGACATCCGATGGTTAGACACCCTATATCAGGGGTAGGCAATTCTGGTCCTCGAGAGCCACAGGCAGTAGATTCAAGGAGGTAGTGCATGCAGATCCATTTCATATATAGTCATTGTGGATATCCTGAAAACCTGACCTGCCTGTGGCTCTCGAGGACCGGAATTGCCTACCCCTGCCCTATATCTTGGCAAACCAAGACACATATGCAGAGGCAACAGCATAAATGCAAATTTATGTGCTCAACCGTGCAGGCATAGATACACACACCTGTACACATATACCTAGTTAGAGTGGGGGAAAACATTCCATGAGTAATGCTCTGCATGCTTTCTCTACATGACCTGGCAGTTTTCTCCTATTCTTTGGGTTTACCTTGAATATGGAACGTGAGCTTTCATCCTTCTTTATAGCCCCTGGTAATTTATTTTAGTCCAATTGTTCAGCAATAGTCCTCAGCCAGAGTCTATACATTAGGGTTTGTTCTTGGACTTTGTAGGGCTGGACCTTAGGATACTTAATCTCCTTTACCTTCTCCTCTCTCCCCTCTTTTTCTCTCCCCTTCCTCTCCCTCCTACTTATCCACCTCCTCTCTCTCCCTCCTCTTTCTCTCCCCTCTTACCTCTCTTTACAGTAGCCTTGAGCCTGTATAGGTATGAGCAACATACAAATAGAAGATTAGATTAGATCACTGTTATGAAAGGGTCTTTATTCCAGGCACTCCTAAGAAGCAGTAAACTTGAGGTGATAATGGAATGCAGGTCCATTCACATGCAGTACATAGCACTGTCCCTGAGTCACAAGGCTAGCCTCAGAACCAATATCTACTTAGTTGTTTGTTTTTTACTTGAAAATATACTAAAGATATTTGCTCATGATTCCTGTTTTGCTAGGTTGAAAATGCAAGAGAAGAGAAAGGAGCTGGTACGGAAACTTGAGGAAACAACCATGCTAGCTACTTATTTCCATTCACAACTTAAAAGGTGGGTCAGTAGTATATGTTCACCAACAGACTGGGATGAATCTATGGCATGTTTTTTTGAGTTCCTCCTTTGTGCTAAAGCCTACAAGTGCCCTTGTGGTTTTCTTTGTTACTTGTTTCTGTGGTTCTGACTGACTGCACGTGTCTGTAATTTTAATAAGTACACAGTAGGAAATATTTTTGTATGGATGCACACTCTAATTAAGCTTAGCTAGACGTTTTTTGCTTGAACAGAAAGGTCAAATGGCAGTCACAGGGATCTGGCATATCTGGACAATACAAAATGGCTGGGCTGTAAACTAAACTAAACTAAACCTTAAGTTTGTATACCGCATCATCTCCACAGAAGTAGAGCTCGACACGGTTTACAGGAATTACAAAAGAAAGGAGTTACAATGGGAAGAAGAAGAGCTTGGTAATAAGGGGAGAGAGAAGGGATTAAGTGTAGAGGAGAGGGAGGGAGTGGTTACATTTTGGAGAAAAGCCAAGTTTTCAAATGTTTTCTGAAGTGTTGGAGGGAGGTCGCACTCCGGAGAGGGGCGGATAAGCTGTTCCACAGCTCGGTGATCTTGAAGAGGAGGGATGTTCCAAGTTTACCTGTATGGGAAATGCCTTTTAAAGAGGGGAATGATAGTATGAATTTCTGAGAGGATCTGGTGGAGTTGGGAGGTGGAGTAGGTTTTAATTTTATGTCAGAGCTGTTTTTTTGCACTTAACCTTTCAGCTTTTCCATATACAGTATGTGTGTCTGTGGCTCCGTGGTATTTTTCACATGTGTTACAGTTGTGCTGTCCAATGCACACTTTGAGGTTTGAAAGTACAGAACAGCTGGATATTTTGGTACTGCAGATGGTGCAATATGCAGAGACTAAACAGAGACTGCGTTTTCAGTAGCCAGAACACTGTTATGGAATCATTTGCCAGGGTACTTATGTCTCTGTGTAAATTTGATGCAGTTTGAAGAGTATTTGGAAACACATTTATTTCTTCTTGCTTTTTCATCTGATTAAAAAGTATGGCCAGTAACTGATTTTGGAGAGGGGCATTATGCTTTTTAGTTATGTATGTGTTTTATAAGTTAGTTTATTTTTGTAGATTTACAGTATAGCCTGCTTACACCTAGGTGGCATACAATAATCATAAAACTAACAAAAAAATAAAGAGATTATTACATAAGTATAGTACAGGATAGGCAAGTATGTCATCAGTCCAGAATATTTCAGATTATTCAATGTTTCATTCTGCCCCAAATATGTTTAACATAGAATCATAGAAAGGGAAATTTGGAAGACACATTAGGGTCATGTAGTCTGCCTCCTGTCTATGAGTGGGATGCGTTGTACTTAAAATCCTTAACAGCTGATTTATGATTTATACCTTAAAGCTATCACTAGGGACTGATCCATTGGTCCAGTGGCAGTGTCAATTCACATAGTAAGTTAGGGGTAGATATTCAGCATGGTTCAAGGGAGCAGGAGAGTGTCCTGCCTGCTTAAAACATGCTGACCTGACTGGCTGTTAATATTCAGCAGTATTTACCGTATTTTCACATAGATAATGCGCACCCGTGTAAAACGCGCACACGGGTATAGCGTGCGGGAAACCGAAATATATGTAAAAAAAATTTTTATATACCGCGTTTGCTGCCCCGACTCTCCCGTCGCCGCCCGACTCTCCTTTCGCCCGCCCCGACTCTCCTCTCCCCCTTGAAGTCCTGTCCCCACCCTGAAAGCCTGATGCCCCCCCCCTGACATCAGAGAAAGGGCGGGACCGCCAGAAGAGGAAGCAGCGCAGACGCAGGGCTCACAGAAGGGCCGGGACCGCCAAGAGGAAGCAGCAGGACACCGGTAGGAGCTTCTACATGATGGGAGGGGGGGTCGGGAGGCTGTGAGGATGCGAGCGGTCCTTCAGGGTGGGGGTGCGGGTGGGAGTGCGTGCGAGCGGTCCTTCGGGGTGGGGGTGCGAGTGCGTGCGAGCGGTCCTTCGGGGTGGGGGTGCGAGTGGTCCTGCGGGGGGGGGGGTGAATCGGATGTCGGGGGGGGAACTATGTAAAAAAAAAAGTTGTAAAACGCGCTCACGCGTATAGCGCACAAGGTTATGCACGGTTTGTAAAAATCGTGTATAACGCGCGCATTATATGCGTGCAAATACGGTAACTAGGCACTACTGCTGAATATCAGCCCTGACCACTGTGGCACTTTTTGAGCAGTGCCAAGGAATTCCAGGGGCAGTCCCAGAAGTTATTGGGCACCAGCGATATTCCAGGCTGGTGGTTGCATACCTACTTGGGCAAGTTGGATCGCAGAAAAGGTAGTCCTAACTTTGCCTTTTAAATATGCATATATGGTGCAGAATATCAGCAGTGCCCACATCATTTCAGGTGCCTTCAAAGCCCAGATATTTCATGCCAGTGCCTGGGCATGGCCAGGCATTGAATATCGAGGTGTAATTTAGCCAGCGACAGCACTTAAAAAGAAGGCTGACCACCACTGGTTAATATCGACCCAAAAGTAAATACAGTAGAATCTCAGCTATCTAGCACCCATGGGGATTGGTGGATACTGGATAACCATTTTTCTGGTTAATTGAGAGTGTGTTAGAAAACTTGTCTAACACAGTCTCAATTCCTCCTGCCCTGAAGCACCAGCATGGCAGTGGTCCTGAGCCACAAAACCTTCTCCCTCCCTCAAGCCCTGAAGTGGCAGAAACAGGTGGCAGTCCTGATCCACAAATCCCCTTGTTCCATCCCTCCCTCCCTCTCTCTCTTCCTTACCTGACAGGAGTTGTTAACTCCTGTCTGATGGCTGTCAAAATATTGTATCATTTTGATTTCAAAGGGCTAGATTCACTAAGCAAACCAATCATGTACCAATCGGTTTGCGACCCCTTTGTGACCCGATTTTACTCTGGCCCGATTAACTTACCTCTGTGCCAATCCGATTCCGATCCGCATATACAAATGAGGGGAACAGCATGCAAAATAGGCAGGGATGTGATTCACAAAACAAATTTTGCAATCCGACTGAGCTGGCCGATCAACCCTAGAAGCGACTGCTGGGGACCAGTCGCAAACATCCTTTCTGACTTTCCAACTCGTTGCTGCCCTGCTCTCTGTTGCCCTGAATCTCTCCTGCCTTCTCTTCCCCAAATCTCTCCTGCCTGCTGCCCCGAATCACTGCCATGTTCTTCCCCGAATCTCTCCTGCCCTTCCCCGCACTGCGAGCCCGTGGTTTTAACCTGCAAGTTAAAACCACGGGCTCGCTGGGCTACAAAAAGTAAAGTAAAAGTTAAAAAAAAAAAAAAAGTTGCAGCTCAGAAGGGTCTTAGACGCATTAGCAATCCGTGTCGGCAGATGGGGGCCTTCCTTCGATCGCCCCCATTTGAATATTGCCAGTTTGTGAATCCATCGGACTTGCCCGGATCGGACATGGATTGGTCACGAACGGGCAGGTTAGTGAATCTAGCCCATAGATCTTATGGTCCTGGATTGTCTTAAAATGTCCTTTTAGTAGCTTCACCCTAAAAACATTGATGCAGTGTTCTGGTTGTGTTGTCCTACAGAGGTGACATCCTGATTGGTATTGCAGCATCTGAAATGGTATCTGTGCAGATTGATTCTAGTCTTTAGCATCTGGCTTGTTTCTCTAGTGTACATAGCACTCTTCTTTACACTTTTTGCACTGAATGATATATACCACATGAGCATGTGTAGGATCCACTTATGCTGAATGTTTTTCCCATGTGAGAGTTTAACTGGGGGATCCTATGAAACGTGTTGGCACAGATTGCAGCTTGGTATATTGCAGGGATGTGTGCCGTTCTCTTGGAATTGTATACTTTTTGAATGATTCTGTCGGGTATTTTTCTCTCTCTTGGGTCAGAGCAGATATCATAATTCTTATGATTTTGCTGTATGTTTATTTTTTGTTATAGTATATGTATTTTAATATTTGTTACTTAATTATGATTAATTGTAAACTGTTTTGTGATATGATATGTAAAGTGTTATATAACATTTAAAATATAAATACATTTTTCTACATGGGAGTGACCATAGATCCAAACTAACTTCCATTGGCCTGCTCTGGCTTAGCCTTAAGTCTGCCAGGACCCAACCTATTGTGTCAATCCAACCAAACTCTGAGAAATAGTTCTATTGTTAGTTCTTCTAATTGGACATCTCCCCAGTGATAACAAGTTACATGACCGTACCTAGAATGCATCACTAAGTCATTCTGAAGTGGACAGCTCCAGTGTTCCCGCTAAGGTGCGCTGGCCTGCGCTCGCGCACAAAATATTACATCGCAGCGCAAAGTTTCTCTTCACAGCGCACACACGCGTCGCAAAGGTAAGGGGAGGTAAGGTAAGGGGACGCATTGGGGGGATTGCACTTCCCCACAATTGCCATGCTTCGGTTCCTCTTCTTCCTTCCTTCCCCCCTCCCCCCCCCCCCCGCGGGACCCTGCGGCACCATCAACTCTTACTCCCTCTAATGTCGGCCCTGCAGCTCCAGACTTCCTCGCACCTTCTCCCCTCCCCCTTTGGATCGCTATTATTTTAAATGTTATAGCCGCGGAGCTGTATCCATCAGTGGAGATGTCTAACCTCGGCCTGCCCCGGAACTCTTACTGCAACAGTGACTTCCTGTTCCTGCCTAGACGGGCGGCTGCTGCAGTAAGAGTTCCGGGGCAGGCCGAGGTTAGACATCTCCACTGATGGATACAGCTCCGCGGCTATAACATTTAAAATAATAGCGATCCAAAGGGGGAGGGGAGAAGGTGCGAGGAAGTCTGGAGCTGCAGGGCCGACATTAGAGGGAGTAAGAGTTGATGGTGCCGCAGGGTCCCGCGGGGGGGGGGGGGGAGGAAGGAAGGAAGAAGAGGAACCGAAGCATGGCAATTGTGGGGAAGTGCAGAGCTGCAGGGAAGAGTGTTGCGGTACCCAGCTGGAGGGAGAAGGAAGATGAGGGAGGGAATTAAAGGAGATGCCAGGGCTTGGAGCATAGGAGGAAGGTATGCCAGTCTAAGGGAAAAGGAAGGGGGAGATGTGAGAGCATGGAGGGGGAGCGAAAGATGGAAGAAAAGGAAAGGAGAGAGATGCCAGAGAATCAGGGAAGGGGAGATACCAGACTATGAGGAGAGGTGTGGGAGAGGGAAGGCGAGGAGAGAGATGCCAGACCAATGGGGTGAAAGGAGAGATGGAAGGGGGAGGCATACAGTTTCTGGAAGGGGCATAGAAGGAGAGAAGATGCCATATAGGGGAAGAGAGACGGCAGACAGTGAATGGAAGGAAGAGAGTTACAAGAAGATGAGGAAAGGAGAAACCACAGAAGACAAAGGTAGAAAAAAATTTCTATTTATTTATTGCTTTAGGAGACATGTGTCACTGTTTCTGTGAAGCATTGTATGCAGAGTCCAGCTTCTTGCTGGTTCAATTTAACCTTTGTCTATGTATTTTTATTTTATCCCCCCTTTTACAAAACTGTGAAGCGTTTTTAGCACCAGCCTTGGTGGTAGCAGCTCTGATGCTCAGAATTTTATGAGCATCAGAGCTGTTACCTCCGTAGCTAAAATCCACACTACAGTTTTGTAAAAGAGGGAGGGGTTAGTTTGTGATTACATATTCCTTACTAGGCGAAGGTGTTTTCTGTGTTCTGTGAGTTCGAAAGACATGGTTTTCTGTTAGGATTGACGGTGTAGGATTGATCTGTGCTGGTCTGGCTTGTTTAGTTTTACAATGGGTGTATTGATGTACTGCTCACTGCAATATGTAAGATGCTGCCTTTTCCTAGGTACTCATGTGTGACGTGTGGTTTGTTACTAAAAATCATGTTTTTCTTACAGATGGGGGGGGGTGCCAAAAAATGATGGGCCCCGGATGTTACATATGCTAGGTACGCCACTGTATGTAAAGATACCAGAAAGCTGGCGTAGCAAAAACTTCTAAGTTTTGAGTATTTAACCCTCCCACAATCTCACGGGCCCTCGTTTCAAGTTTATTGAGATTTTGATTTAAACGCAATATCAAATATTTTCAATGCGTATAACAAAAATAAATTTGGGGAAATAAATAAAACCATTTGAACCAGTGTTCCCGCTAAGCTGCGCTGGCGTGCGCTGGCGCACAAAATATTACATCGCAGCGCACACGTTTCTCGTCACAGCGCACGATCGGAAGAGGCGTACGGCAGATGGCAGGGCGGCGAGAGGAGAATCGGGCGAGTTGGCTCATAACTTGCTGGCGCCCGATATTTTTGGCTCACGGTGAAAAAAGTTTGCTCACAACACCCGCCCGCTTAGAGGGAACACTGGCTGGAACATCTGCTTTCCACAACAAACAGAGAAACTAGGAGTGTTTTTCTCATCCTGCCCAGGACCTACTTTTCTAAATTCAAGTATAGGCTATCAGCTGCTTCTGACTTGGGTTTCCAGGCACCAGCTCCGATGTATAAATGAAGACAGGCCCATTTTCAACTTTGATTTCCATATCACTTTTGAAAATTTTGAAAATGTTTTTGGTTTTTTTTTTTAAATCTTTATTCATTTTTAAACTTATAATAAGTGTGATAACATATCCATACAAATAACCATAAATATATCATTTAATAATCAACATTGATACATATAATATTAATATATATAAAATTAGTAATGTAACGCACACAGCATTTGTACTGGATAAATGACAGTTGTAGTCAAAATTCCAAAACCAAACACAAAAGTGCTAGCAGACACAAAAAAAAACAATTTTAGTATGTTTTAAATATGGAAATATGAGAGATTTTTGTTCAACCAGTAGTGAAATAATGTAACTTAGTTCTTAGCAACTTGCTGTATCAACCTGTTTACCCCCCCCCCCCCCAGAATGTGGTATCATTAAGTCATGATTTTGATATCTCTTCTCATTATTTTATCATCTTCTCAAAGTTTGTTATTATTCTAGGAGGTTATTTTGTGCATCCACCAAATTTTTGTGAAAAAGATATTTCTGAATCGGTTCCCGAGTCTACCCTGTGTAGGTTTTGTGTATTGACCCATACAACTTGTTGGGTTTTTATAACATGAAAATTCAATAGAAAGATTTTTGCATGTGAAAGAATAATCACTACAAGTGTTAGCTACAGGGTTTAACTTTTCCTTATATCATTTATGATGTCTTGTGCTTCTGAATCGCATCTTTTAATTTGTATAAATTATTTAAGCTTTAAAGGAGAACTAAATTTGTTTTCTTGTTGCAGTTTGTCTACCAGTACGTTATCTGTTTCTTCGGGGAGCAGTCTTGGTTCACTGGCATCCAGTCGAGGATCTCTGAATACATCTAGCAGGGGGTCCCTAAATTCCCTGAGCTCTACAGATCTTTATTATACGCAAGGCGAGCAAGTAACAGACTTGGACTATCAGTATAAACTTGACTTTATTTTGCAAGAAAAAAGTGGCTACATTCCTTCCGGACCCATCACTACAATTCATGAAAATGAGGTGGTCAGCTCGCATAGCAGACTGGGTTTTAGCAACTCTTCTGGCTGTCCAGCGCCAGGACAGACTACAAAAGTGGCTGAACCTCCCAAGTCTGTCACCTCGCTTTCCTCAAGGTCCTCCCTTTCTTCTCTTTCTCCACCTGGGTCTCCACTGGTTTTGGAAGGAGTTTTTTCAGCATCCACCCAGGACTTACCCCTGCACCATCTCCCTGCAGACTTTGAAGACTGTGAATTGCCTAGACATTTTGGAGGCATGGACCTCTCTGAACACCAGATTTTACTGGATACCGAAGCAGGAGTATCCTCAGCACTTAATGATGATAAAGATCTCCATGAAGAGAACAGGCAAACATTAAATGAAGGAAATGCAGGTAAATACTCATAAGAAATGAAAACCAATGTGCAAAACCAACATATAACCTATAATCAAGGCTCCTATCCTCCTGCTATTCTGTGGTAGCAGAAAGGACTACAAAATTCTCTCTTTCCCATGGAATCACTATGGGAAATGGAGGACTGAATTGGAGACTTCCCTGTTTTTCTTCAGGATGGGAGAAGGGTGGCATGTTTAGAGAGTTATTCTGGTGGCAATACGGCATCTAGGTTGTATTCTTCTCTTCTGCTTCTGGGTGGACTGTTGCAAAGTTCAAAGTGAAATAGTATGATCAGAAGCAGAGAGAGAGAGAGAAACCATAATTGAAGTTATGTTCTGCTAATATTTTCCTTGTGGTCAAGAGGGTGAGTGAGGGGGTAGGGGAACAAGAGAAGAGTTGGTGTAAGAGCTTCTCTGGTGATTTGGAGAAGGGCAAGGGAGAGCGAGTTGGGCTTGGATTGCAAGGGAGAGTGAATCAGGAGATGGGGAAAGTGAGTGATAGGATGAGGATCCAGGGGACTGCGAGTAAATATGGGGATTGAGAAATAGGAGAGCTAGTGAGAGGATCAGAGGTATTGTGGAGTGTGAGAGGATTGGGAAGGAGTGAGTAAGTAAATAAGAGGATCAGAGTAGCTGGGAGAAGAGAATGAGGAAATCAGCAACTGGGAAGTTTGAAGGTGGTATAGAATGTGAGTGAACGAAGGGATCAGTATAGGGAGGAAGGTATGAGTAGATTGTTCCTCTGTCTGGTTGACCCTGTATCCCTTCTTTCTTATCTATCCCAATCTATCTTCTTTCCCCCTTTCCCTGTTATTTTCCTTCCCTTCCTCTACCTTTTCATCCAACTCCTTCCTTACCCCCTACCTCTTCTTCCTATGGTCTCAACTCCATTTCCTTTCTCTGAAATCCTTTTTCCCTCTGCTGAGGTTCTCCCCTCCCCTCTCATCCCATTCCATAAATCTTTTGTCGTTCTCCCCATTTTCAATCCCCACCACCAATCATTAAGTTCGTTTTACCCCCCAAAAGGGCCAAATAAAAAACTGAGCACACAAGAAAATCTAGAAAATGACAGTTTGCAAATAAAATTAAAAAGGCAAATTTATGGAAAGAGCTGCCTACTTGCTGCAGACTTTCCAAACGCTTGTTGCGGAATCTTGAAAAATCTGCCTTGGGAAACCAAGGGCTGTGCTTATGTCCTACTAATTTTAACACAGCAATAATAATAGAACCCTAAGACTGTTAAATAGCTCTGTAAAATAATTAGCCACTAAGGTAATTTCAGCATTTTTTAGTTTCATGGAAGTACTTAAGCAATTCTAAAATATTTGAGGCTGACATAAAATCTGTTTATTACTTGGGATCTAGCTATTTACTTGGTACCTGTGTTGGCCACTGTTGGAAACAGGATATTGGGCTTCAGGAACCTTTGGTCCATCCCAGTATGGCAATTCTTATGTTCTTATGACAATTAGGTACTCATTTTCAAAGCAGTTGAATACCTCAAAATGCCTTTGAAGAGTTCATCTGCTGATTGGTCCAGGTTGTTTAAGGCCCCCTCCTGTGGGTGGGGTCTTATACGCCTGGGCCAATCAGAGCGCTCTGATTGGCCCAGATGCATAAGGCCCCTCCTATGGCTGTGTCGGAGACTGTTAGAAAGCTCACAAAAAAACTGCCATAAGCCGTTTTGATAATCTGCTGCTAAAATGCATGCAGGCTAAACTGTCGGAAACCAGTTTAGCGATCACGTTAAATGCTGATTTTATTTGTGAGAGTCTGGACCTTAGTTGCTACCATATAGAATAGTGTCTAGTGCACATAGGTGCCCCCCTGTCATTCACTGGTACCTTTGACATGCCTAAGTGGTCTATAGCTCTAGGTGTCAGCTTAGAAAATCCTCCCCCCACCACCTTTTTGGGGGGGGGTTGCAAAGCTCAAAATGTTTTGTGAATCATTTAGAATCTTGAAAAGTTGCAAAGGTTCTATGAAGGCAAGATTGTGTCCATATTTTTTCATCCCTAATTAAATGTGTGTCATGGTAAAGTGTTCAATTTATAAGGAGAAGATTTCAGCATTTATTGTTAGCCAGAAAGCATCTGGTCTGTGATTATTTGCACATACAGCTTGGATAAAAATAATATTTTAAGTCTGATGGAAAGAGTTTGCTCCTTTCTGGGTTCCTGTACTTCTCTAAAGACTAGGCCAAGAGTTCTCGTTAGTGAAATTCAGAGTGAGAAAGCTTGCAGCACATAGCAGTGTAACCTTTCAAAGTTGTACTTCAGAGGATGGAAATGAAACACTCATGGGGCTTATACAGTTGTGCTGTGCAGCTAATTAACTGCACTGGATCAGTGGCTCTCTGAAATCTTAAAGGAATGCTACAGTGAGAGAAACTCTTGTTTCAAATCGGAGTGCAAAAAAAAAAATCTTTACCTAAATTTGCAGTAACTATAATGGGAGCCTATTCTTGTTGGTCATTTCGTAGTGCTTGTTTTGCATACAATGCTGCCACCCTGTGGTCAGGATGCTTACTTATTGTACAAATTCCACTAGAAAGTCTATTGTGACAAATGTGTGAAGGGTGGTAGATGTTTTTACTCCTATAGCAGTCAGTTCATTTTTTAATATAGATAAAAAGCTGAAGTCCTTGGTGTAATGAGCCTCTACATGGTTCATTCCCTGGTGAACACTAGTCTATAGATCACAAAGTTACTAGGCGGAACAATTGACAATCTGCTTGACAGAGGCTTGGGAGTTAATGTAGCTAGAGGGGGAGTCTAAATTATGTCTCACTTCTGGGGAATGTTGTACATGTCACTCAAGATGAAGCCATGAGAAGAATATAAAAAGAAGCATTGGTAAAAAATAATATAGTGATTAGTGGCTTGCTTCCAGGGGCATCAGAACATTATTTGACTCTAGAGCAGTGTTCTTCAACCTTTTTACACCCGTGGACCAGCAGAAATAAAATAATTATTTTGTGGACCGGCAAATTATTAAGACTGAAATTTTAAAAAACCCATTTCCACCCCGTCTTTGCGAGCTCGGTCCCCGCAAACCATCTGATCCCATCTGCACAAGCCGCAGTTATGATTTTATATTGAACGTATTTTATTAAAGTATAAAAAGAAACAATATTCTGAACAATTGTGATTTTATAAATACAGATATACAGAGCACGGACCAACAAAACCCCTGTCTCCCCTCCCTTTCACATATACCGTATTTTTACGCATATAACGCACGTGCTATACACGATTTTACAAACCGCGCAATAACCATGCGCGTAATATCCGTGAGTGCGTTATACAATTTTTTTTACATTGTTGATACCACATTCGGCGACACCCATACGGCAAAGACGGCATTTGCCACCCCGATAATGCTGCCCCTGCCGTATGGGGTCATGTTAAATGCCGCCTGACTTTTAGTGAAGAAATTTTTTTTTTCGTTTTTTAATTAACTGCAAAATTTTAATTCTGCTGCCCCAATCGTCAGATTCCCCCTATTCCTCAGTCGTCGGGTTGTCGGATTCTCTTCCCCCTTCGGTCGGGCCCAAAATACATAATTCTGGCCCTTCCCAGTCCCAGTGAGTATGAATTCAGCAACAAGAACAGAAATCACATGTTCATTCTCATAAACTATAAAATTTAATCTAGATCAAACAAAGTATCGAGGACAAAATAATCTAAATAGTTAATTAAAGTTGTAAATAAAAAAAGTTTACTTGTTTATTCAGTCATCATCATCACAGTCATCTGAATCTTTGAATCCATCAAAATCCGAATACCGGTATTCATCATCGTCATTAAATAAAGTCAGCACGGCCTGCAGACGATCCTCGTTTATTTCTGAAGTGATATCGTCGTCATCGTCATCATCATCGCTGATATCCGTGTCGTTACCTCCTTCCGCTACATGATTAGTGTCATTGGTTTCATAAACAATGCCCGCTTTTCTAAATCCGTTTCGAATAGTATCTGGTGTTATTTTATCCCATGCTGAAGCCACCCACTTGCAGACTTCTGTGAAAGTTGTCCGCTTCAGCCGCCCTGTGGGTGTGTACTCGTGCGTGCCGCTCTGCATCCACTCCTCCCACTCCCTTCTAACAAAAGTCTTGAATGGATGATTCACTGCGATGTCTAATGGCTGGCATCCAGGTATCACAGCGATGTGGGCACCAGTAGAATTAATGTAGGCCTGAACATTTTTTTCTTTGTGGGCCGCCATAGCATCAAAAATTGTTAATCCTTCTACTGGTTTGGTCAGTGGGCCGACTTTAAGAATGTAAGCGCCCCTATTCACCCGGTCGAACTCAAATTGCCCCGCTAGGATAGAGTTGAGACTAAGTTTTTCAATTCAGAAGTTTTTATTTGGCAGATTTTAATATTTAATCAGCGGTCCAGCGGGTTACTTATAGAACATTTGAATCCCCTTCACACAAATGGGGTGGCAGGAGAAGTTTCTAGTTCAATGAGGAGCATGTGCGGTATACGTGTGGGCGCGCTATAAGGAAATTTTTTTACATAAATGCTTTGTTCTCGCGTGCTATACGCGTGGGCGCGTTATACACATATGCGCGTTATATGCGAAAAATACGGTATCCCCTCTACTATCAAGAAAACTGAACAAGCCAAGTTATTATAGAATGCTACACAGAAATATCATGCTAACAGAATACTGCAGTCCCCAGTTATGTCTCTAGCAGGATATATATTTCAAATCTGATATATTCTAATGACAAAATATAAATAAAATTATTTTTTTCTACCTTTTGTTGTCTCTGGTTTCTGCTTTCTTCTTTTCACTCTTTTCCTTCCAGCATCTGCCCTGTCTCTTCAATCCAGCATCTGCGCGTTCCATCCACTGTCTGCCCTCTCCCCCTTCTATATGTATCTGACTTCTTTCTATTCCCCTCTCCCCTGTCCATCCAGCCTGTGCCTCCTCTCTCCTTTTTACATCATTCATTCCAGCTTCACTGCTTTCTTCATTTTTATTTCTCCTATACCAGATCTAGCATCTTTATCCCTCTCTCATTTCTCTGCTGACCCCCTTTCCAGCATCAATCTCTCTCTACTTTCTCATTCCTCTTTCTCCCCTTTCCCTCATCTGATCTCTCCATTCCACCCTGACCTCCTTCCCCTCCTGTAATCTCCCTGCCAGCTGTTTCCTTCCTTTTCTTCCTTCTCCCTTTCCTTCTTCCCCTATCCAACAGTAACTCTTTCCCTCCTCCCCTCCCAGCAGCATCTCTCCTTCTACCTCCCTCCAGGTCCAGTAGCATCTCTCCTTTTATCCAGCAGCTTCCCAGCCCCAACAGTGGCTTCCTCCCCTTCCAGCAGCTCTTAGTACTTGCCTGCAGCAGCGATTTACTTAGGCAGCCTTGGGTCAGTTGCTGCCTCTGAAGAAAGAGGAAATTGCCAATGAATCACTGCCCTGGCAAGTAGGAGAGCTGCTGGGAGGGGAGACAGCCACCGTCAAAGGCTCCCCAGGATCTTGCTCGCACACGCTGACCATCTCCCTTGTACCTGCAGCTCTCTCCCTTCCACTTGCACCTTCCCCGCGGCCCTCTTCAGCAACTCGGCATGGGCGGCGATCAAGGCAGGCTGCTGACGTCGGGACTTTCACTCTCTGAGTCCCTCCTATTTTGTTTCAACTTCCTGTTTCCGAACAGGCGAGACTCACAGAGGGAAGGCTCCAACATCGGCAGCCTGTCTTGATTGCCTGAGGCTGGGAGGAACAGCAGTCGGCAGGAAACGAGGTCGGGAGGAACCGCAGTCGGCAGGAAATATAACTCGATCTCGCCGGCCCTGCATGGACCGGCAGAAATTTTCTGCAGACCAAGCAGAGGGCTAAACAAACCAAGCTGTGTGCCCACCCACCCCCACACACACATATACACATACACAGACACACACACACATATACACAGACACACACACACATATACACACACATATACACATACACAGACACACACACACATATACACATACACAGACACACACACACATATATACACACACACATATACACATACACAGACACACACACACATATATACACACACACATATACACATACACAGACACACACACACATATACACATTCCTATCTTTCTGGTTGCTTATACAGCCATAGTCCCAGTGGCCAATTCTGTTTCGCTTCCTTCAGCCACCATGTGATTTATTGTTCCTGGGAAGGTATCTTGGCAGCTGTCCATGGAAAACAGCACTGAGGAGAGTCCCTTTCTTTCACAGTATTTGAAGCAAACGAGAAACAGTTGTAAGCATTTGTCCCGTAATCGTTACATTTAAAAAACAGGGCAGAAAGATATGCCAACAGTGTTGTTAGGTATGCAACACTTGGCGACACTGTTGGCATAGAACCTAGCACATTGTTTCAGTATGACAGTTCAACGTTAAATAGGACCAACAGTAAAACAAGAATTTAATTCTATTTTTGCTCCATCCTATTCCAAACGTTTCTTGTCTTCTCTAACCTGAGACGACTCTTGGTTCCAGAGCTGTGTGCTTAAACCCTCTTATTTAGAAAATGATCTGATATCCAGGGTTTCAGTTGCTGTACACCGTTTGATTTATTTCATCAGATTCAGATGCCATAGATCAGTTCCATTGAGTTTAGCTATCAAGGAAAGCTATTGGGGTAAATAGGTGGCAAATGTAAGCATTTTTTTTAGCCACTAATATTCGGTTCTGAACCATGTGCAGCCACCGGCATTGAATATCCAGGTTTGTACAGCCAGTCATCTCCTATGTGTTTAAGTGTAACATTCAGCATTTAACTGCCTAAGCAAGTTGGATAAAAGACGGAACTATGTTTTGTGTGGTCCGATTTGGCCACTTTAGTGGTTAAGTGTTGAATATCAGCATGTAACCACATAAGTGTTGACTCTGTCCCTAGATTGCCCACCGAATCTCCAGTTTTCAGTTTAGTGGTTGGTAAAGTATAAGCAGTTAGGCCCCTATTCTATAAATGGCGCCTTAAATTAAGCGCCAGTAGCCACCCTACCGGTGTTTAATTTAAGTGGAGAACACTATTTTAAAAAGATTATCCCTCTCCTTTGCAAAGCCGCGCTAGCGTTTTTAGCGCCTGCCGCTGCGGTATCAGCTCCGATACTAATAGAATTCTTATGAGCGTCGGCTGGCGCTAAAAACACTAGTGTGGCTTTATAAAGAAGGAGGTAAAGTGGTTTTAAAAGAAAAATGTAGGTATCTACCAATCCCATAAAAAAGCAACACTTGCATTGTGGCTACAGAGGTGCTTTACAACACCTAATACCACTGTAGGTGTGGCTAATGTCGGAAGTGGCATTAGGCATCGTAAAACGCCTCCGTAGCCATGATTCACATGAAAGGTAGGTATTGGAAATATAGGCCTTGAAAACCCTGGCCAATGTTTCCAGCGCCTACCTTTCTATCCCTCCCTGTGCAGCAGAACATGCACGAATACAGGATGTCCCGGGCATTACTTGGAGAGACTTCCCAGGAAAGGGACTTGGGAGTTCTGATTGACAAGTCTATGAAGCCGTCCACGCAATGTGCGGCGGTAGTGAAAAGGGCGAACAGAATGCTAGGAATGATAAAGAAGGGGATCACAAACAGATCAGAGAAGGTTATCATGCCACTGTACTGGGCTATGGTACGCCCTCACCTGGAGTACTGCGTCCAGGACTGGTCGCCGTACATGAAGAAGGACATGGTACTACTCGAAAGGGTCCAGAGAAGAGCAACTAAGATGGTTTCGGGGCTGAAGGAGTTGCCGTACAGCGAAAGATTAGAGAAGCTCAGCCTTTTCTCCCTCGAACAGAGGAGATTGAGAGGGGACATGATTGAAACATTCAAGGTACTGAAGGGAATAGACTTGGTGGAAAAGGACAGGTTGTTCACTCTCTCCAAGGTAGGGAGAACGAGTGAGGAAGTTCTTCTTCACCCAGAGAGTGGTAGAAAACTGGAATGCTCTTCCGGAGTCTGTCATAGAGGGAAACACCCTCCAGGGATTCAAGACCAAGCTCAACAAGTTCCTGCTGAACCAGAATGCATGCAGGTAGGGCTAGTCTCATGGCGCTGGTCTCTGGCCAGAGGGCCGCCACGTGAGTGGACTGCTGGGCACGATGGACCACTGGTCTGACCCAGCAGCATCAATTCTTATGTTCTAAGTCATGAGTCTATAAAAGGTGCTGTTGCATAATTGACATAATGGCAGCTGTTTCATAGGCAGCCGCCAACCATGATGCAGTGTATAGAATCTGGGCCTTAGTGCCACAGAATATCAGTAGAGAGCTCCGCACAAGCGATTTATTTGGCCAAGTGCCTCTACTGCCTACTTAAACCGCTTTGCATATCAACCCAATTGAGTACTGTGTAAGACTCTCCCATGAAACAGATTAAGAACAAGAGTAAAAAAAATATGGAAATAAGTCGTAAGAAAGTTTTGAAGATATAAAGAAGAACATGGTTTGGGTGATGATTTATTTTATTTTTATTTGATTTATTTGATTTTCTATACCGTTCTCCCAGGAGAGCTCAGAACGGTTTTACATGAATTTATGCAGGTACTCAAGCATTTTCCCCTAGATTAATCTGGCATCTGAGTTTAAACTGGATTGGAGATAATAAATAGAGATCAGACCAATGAGAAAAGAAATGTATGAGCTGAGTCACATTGAGAACTTAAGTTATATGTTTTGCAGAATCCCATGAAAAGAAAGGATAGAATATAGAAACATAGAAACATGATGGCAGAAACCGTTATCTAATCTAATCTAATCCTTAGGTTTGTATACCGCATCATCTCCACGTTCGTAGAGCTCGGCGCAGTTTACAGTGGAAGAAATAGGAAGGAACTACAACAGAGGGTTAGAGGTAGAAGTGTGAAGAAAATTTAGAGGACTTGGGAGGCCAAGTTATAAGAGTTTCCTTGATTCCTAAATTGGAGGGAGATTTACATTTTTGTGAAAAGCCAGGTTTTCAAATGTTTGCGGAAAACTTGGAGGGAGTTCAAGTTCCGAAGAGGGGAGGTAAGGTTGTTCCAGAGCTCAGTGATTTTGAAGTGGAGGGAGGTCTCTAGCTTTCCTGTGTGGGATATGCCTTTTAGCGAGGGAAAGGATAGTTTTAATTTGTAGGAGGATCTGGTGGTATTAGGGTTTGAGGAATTCCAAGAAAGAGGGAAAAGGGGAGGGAGGATGCCATGTAGAATTTTGAAAGCTAAACAGGTGCATTTATAGTGGACCTTGGCGATAATCGGAAGCCAGTGGAGCTTGGCCAGGAGCGGGGAGACATGGTCAAATTTACTTTTAGCGAAGATGAGCTTGGCCGCGGCATTCTAAATCCGTTGCAGTCTGTGGAGGTTTTTCTTAGTTAGGCTTAAGTAGATAGAGTTGCAATAGTCCAATCTGGAGAGGATGATAGATTGGACAAGGAGGGTAAAATGTTTTTGATGGAAGCATTTTAGATCTAACTTTCCTCAGCATGTGAAGGCTGAAAAAGCATTTTTTTACCAAGGATTGGAGGTGGTCACTGAAGGACAATGTGGAATCGATGATGACGCCCAAGACCTTGCTCTAGAACTCAAGCTGCAGAGAGGAGCCAGAGGGTAGTGGGATGGAGGTGGGTAGGTGGTCTAGTTTTGGGCCGAGCCAGAGAAGTCTTGTTTTGGACTCGGCTTCTGCTTTGCACTGCTGGGATATCTATTTGACCAGTTTACTAGGAAAGCTGCCAGACTAACGTTCCTAGGGCTTGCTTTTCTCTGTTTTTTCTATTATCCACGTTTCCCCGAAAATAAGACAGTGTCTTATATTAATTTGGGGTCCAAAAAATGCATTAGGGCTTATTTTCAGGAGATGTCATCTTTTTTTTCATGTACAACAATCATCTCTCCCTTCCTCTCTTCTACTCCAATTCTTCCTCTTTCCTTTCGCCCCCCCCCATGTGCAGCATCTTTCCTCCTCTCTCAGCCATCCCTTTGTGCAGCATCTTTCTATCCCTCCCTGTGCAGCAGAACCCCACCGACCCTCTCACCATAAGACCGACATACCTCTGCTCCGAGGCCTCCAAAAACAGCAGCAGTGGCAACGCTCTGAACGGGTTGCTTCATGGCCTTTCCCACCGGGCCTTCCCTCTGCCAAGAAGCAGCCCGTTCAGAGTTCTGCCATCATTGCTGTTTTTAGAGGTATGTTGGTCTTATGGTGAGAAGGTCGGTGGGGTTTGTCAGCATAGCTATTGCTAGCATTCAGCATTTTCAGTTGGCATAACTAATGTCAGCGAAGGCCTATGGGAAATTATATCAATCTGACTGGCATGTGAATGCAGATAGACTCTGAGTGAAGGCAGACGATTTCACATAACCCTAAAAGATGGTTTCAAATAGCCCTGATTAAATCAGGATTAGCTAAAAGGTGTTAATGTCTGATTAAGAGGGTGCTTAGGACAATGGGTCAAGGTGCACAGATAACTAAAGTTAATCAGAAACTATTGTCAGAGACAGACTGGAAATTACATATGACTACAGCCTATTTTTCTCCTATCTACGAAGGAGGGGGGAGATTTAACTTCTATTGAAGCTCAATAGATTCTGGTTTTTAGAATAAGTTTCCAAACTATAAAAGCCCCCTCGCAGCATCACCCCGCTCTCTTGGCTCTTGGCACTCTGGTCCTCTCTTGTTTCTCTTGAGCTATCTCTTTCTCTGTCTATCTCTCTGTCTATCCTTCTCTTTATCTATGGAACCCGAAACTTAGACCATCACCCCATCCCGCTCTCTCTCTCTCTCTCTCTGGCTCTCCTTAGAACTTCAGACTCTCTGTCTCTTTGCCTCTGAACTCTAAAAGGCAGGGAAACTGCTTTGCTCTCTACTTAATTGTAATGCTTGATTGTAATGCTTATAAATATTGCTTTTCTGTAAGCCTGATTCTATAATATATTCTTTATGCAATCACCTCTGGCTGTGTTTCTTATTGGATTCTACTCCTGGTGAATCTTCAGTGAGGGAACTGAACCTGGGACCTGGCGTTTGTAAGGGCGCCTCTCAAGTGACCCCACCAACCATACATTGTGGGGGCTACTAACAATCCTTACAGGGTTCTGCTGCACAGGGGGATGGGTGGGAGGGTAGAAAGTGCTGCCGCCGGCAAATTGGGCAGCACTAGTGTCAGGGATGCAGTTGGGGAGTGTTGTGGACATTCGGGAGGGGCTTCGGGGGTCGATCTTAACTAGGACTTATTTTTGAGGTAGGGCTTATATTAGGAGCATCTTTAAAAATCATGCTAGGGCTTATTTTTGGGGAAACAGGGTGGACTTATTTTGGGGAAAATGGTGCTTACAGATGGACATGTTGAGCCTGAATATGTCTAGCTCAAAGCTACAATTGAATTAGAAACGGTTTGATTATGTCTGTGTGCTGGATGTTTATTTGAGATATTTATGGCATAACGTCTCAATCTGAACTTAGACAACATTGAAAATGCTCCTCCAAACATCTTTATAAAATACTAGCATAGCATAAGTAGCAGAAATTTTACCTGCATTATAGGCACAGACACACTTATTAAACACTGTACAGGTAAACATTCTCCTGATTCTTCATATTTCTTTTTCATTTTATGTCCCATCCTCTCAGGAGAGCTCAGAATGGGTTAAACATTAACATATATAATAAAGCATGGTAAAAAACCATAACATGACAAAAATGGCATGGTGTAACATAGCATGATATGGTACTGGTCTAGGTAATGTTTCAGGGATAAAGCTTTTTTTTTTTTTTCTTTCAATCTGTCTACTTTTCTGTACAGGTCTCTTCTTTAGCTTGAACCAAGTTGGATTAATTTCCCAGTCCTTCCATTGTTTTTCTTTGTTATTGTCAAAGCCAATTTCAGACTGGCTGTGGTGATTCCTGTGGGTAATCAATAAATTATGTCACCACCTTCACCCCACACAAAGGGAAGAAAAGGCACTTCATCATCAAGAGGGATAAGAAGCATTTCTTTCCACCCCAGCTGAAAGCAGAAATCTAGCAATCGGGTCTCTAATGTTCAGTCTTAAAGCTCAAAGATCTTAACTAGATACAGAGTCATGACTCAGAAGGGGGGCAAAGTAACTACCAGTACACTTTCTCACTTGCAGATGAAAGAACTATAAAGGGCTCACAAATTAGTACAAGTTTGGTTTCCACTTTTAAAAGAATGCTCAGTACTTGTTGTAAGACACTTATTGTGTATGAATATAGGTTAGAAAGAAAAAGGTGGTTAGTGGTATAGATCCATCTGTATTAAAAAGAGTTTTAACAAAGATAGCTGAATTGCATGGGGCCATTTTTTTTACAATCTATAATTATTATTTTTTTATTTTTATAAAAATCTTTGTACAAGATCGTAGTTGAAGGAAAAGATGCTTCAATACTAGTGGTTTGCCTTGAACTCACATTTGATAAACAATAGCAAAGCACTTGGGATACATATTATAGGTTTAATATTTAACTGAAGAAAGGCTGCCTGCTTGTGAAAGATCACCTTCGTCGTACTGTGCTATGCAACAGTTATTGGTCTTCTTGGTTTCCAATGTTATGTCCAGGGATTGGTTTTGCACAATCTAAAATAGCTCCCCATCTTGTTGGTTCCTGGACCAGTTGCTCCAAGAAGCAGAGGTTGTGGTAAGAGCGGATAGAGTAGCTGGTTTTAAGAAAGGTTTGGACAAGTTCCTAAAGGAAAAGCCCATAGTCTGTTATTGAGAAAGACATGGGGGAAGCCACTGCTTGCCCTGGATCGGTAGCATGGAATATTGCTACTCCTTGGGTTTTGGCCAGGCACTAGTGACCTGGATTGGCCATCATGAGAATGGGCTACGGGGCTTGATGGACCATTGGTCTGACCCAGTAAGGCTATTCTTATGTTCTTATGATGTCTAGGAATTTTACCTCCCTAGCACTCCCTAATACAGCAATTTATCCAGTCAATGTTGGGGTAATTGAAATCATCTGACAAACATAAAGAAGTGGAGAAAAAACCTGAGTTATTCTTCATATGGTTAAAAAAACACCACTCATTTATAGTCCATTTCCATATCCAACAACAGCGACTGTTCACACTCTCCAAGGTAGGGAGAACGAGAGGGCACTCTCTAAAGTTGAAAGGGGATAGATTCCATATGAACGTAAGGAAGTTCTTTGTCACCCAGAGAGTGTTGGAGACCTGGAACGCTCTTCCGGAGTCTGTTGTAGGGGAAAACACCCTCCAGGGTTTCAAGACTAAGCTGGACAAGTTCCTGCTAAACTGGGATGTACACAGGTGAGGCTGGACTCATTTTAGAGCACTGGTCTTTGACCTGGGGGCCGCCGAATGAGCTGACTGCTGGGCACGATGGACTGACCCAGCAGCAGCAATTCTTATGTTCTTATGTTAAATGTGAAGATTCTAGTGTTGCAAACCAGTGAATTCAAACCTCGGTGACTTGAAATATAGGAAAAATCATGGCAAAATCATTCATGGCAAAATGTCCACTGCTGTAACCATAATAACAATCGGTAACTTACCTGTTTCTCTGCTGGGCAATCAATTACCAAAGCGCAATTTCTCTTGAGTCCCAGTCCTCGGAAAGCAGTTGTCCACAGTAGTTTGTCAATGTTAAGCACATCTGTGTGCGTAAGGATATAACTGCCCAGACAAGCATCATTTTGATGTGATTGGTCCTTGAAAACTAACGGCAAGTAATTTTATTTTTATTTTTTATGTAGTAGTTATCCTAACTTGAGCAACAAACAATCAAGGCTTTATTACTGTTTGGATCTTCTTGTCTTTGCGAACTTGGATTTTCAGCTCTGACAGAAATTAAATCTAAAAAAGGAGAACGACTGCAGATGGTGGATGATGAAATGTGTGTTTGCTTATTGACTATCGAGCCGTGTTTTGAGTTACCGGTAATTTGTATTCAAAAACAAGCACTTTCATTGCATTGATTAGCAATTCTATTCACTTTAGTTTCACTGTTGTTACAGTGACCCATACGTAGCTTAAAGAACTTTAAATAAATAACTCTCAAATTTAATTTTATAATTTCAATTATAATATGCTGTGAAAAACATTTGCTCCGTTTAGTGTGCCAGGGTTAAAAATGTTTGAGACACTATGCCCCCAAACCACCCCAAAACTATCCTTAGCAGTTGAAAACCTATTTGCTAAGAATTGATGTTGCTCTCTTATCCATTCCCTACTATTTCCAGGCTGTCTGGGACTTCACTGTTGAATGAAACTAAATAAAAATGAAATAAAATATTTCATTGATATCTTTATTTCATTTAGTTTTCAAATGATCCAAAATGAAACTGCGTGCTTTGTTGCCTGGGAACATAAGAAGAGCTGGGTCAAACCAATAGTCCTCTAGCCCAATATCCTGTTTACACTGTGGCTAGTCCACTGTAGAAATGGAACAGAGTCATTCATAGAATTGGGTTATCATCCTCTTTTTAGTCTTTACCTTCTGTACATCAGCTCAGGTTTGAGTAGTATTCATTTTTCTTTCAAGATAGAGTTCCATAATCTTGCCCTTTGATGATAACAATAGACGATGCTGGGGGTTTTTTCTTCCTGCCTCTCTAAAGGATTGCAGAATAAATGGAAGCTATCAAATTTCAAATTATATCAACTGAAATGTTACTTTTCACTGTCGTTTTCATATTTCTTATTAAAATTTTTGGTATACCACCATTTCTGATGTGCAGAACATAGTGGTTTACAAAAAGCAATAACAATTGATTTAAATGAATGGTCTTCTAAAACTCATTAATCTTACTCATTCAGTGGTTTATATACTTACCAAAAGGTCTTATAGTCATTCAAAATTCAGCTTGGAACTTACCAATGGTTCCTTGAGTTCTATTATGGTTGTTATTAATTATTAATGATTGCTGTTGTTTATTATTATTATTATTATTATTATTATATAAGCTCAAACAAATTACTCAAATCATATATTTCATCAATCTTTACTTAGACTTCTAACACATTCGTTATCATAAGTTACCTAAACTATTGCAATTCATTGTTAAATGACTTATGAGCCAAGGACATTCACCACTTTTAAGCTATACAAAATATGGCTGTTTTAATTAATTACCTGTTCCAAGAAATATGATCATGTTACCCCTTTCCTCCATAAAGAATTCTCTAAAAAAATTTAATTCACTGGTTCATAAGACCTATTATTCACAACACCTGTACCTTTACTAGTTACTTATACCATATCTTCTATCTAGGAATCTAAGCTATTCTCAAGCTAATCACCTTGAAATATCATCCTTCAGAACTGTCTGCTATGATTTCATCTGTGCAAAAATATTCAGTGCAATTGGTCCTATCCTCTGGAATGATTTTCCCCTGACATTATGTTTGGAACATTCTTTTATGCTAAATTCAAAACAAATCTCAAAATGTTCCTTTTTTAAGGATGCATTTCAATTATGATTTCCTTTCTTCTTCATCCTATAGTGAGTGGAGTCTAGTCGAGAAACCTGGATGAGGTCTGACAGACTGTTATCTGTTCTCTCTTCTAAATATTGAATTTCTTTCTCTTTTTATTGCAAGTAACTTGGTTTGCAAGCGTTTTGCAAGACAAGCAAAACATTTTATTAAATGTTAACTTGATATACAAGCAATGTCTTGCAATACAAGTACATACAGTATACACACATCACAACTGAGCCAACGGTTCTTCTCTCTGACCCTGCGGGAGTGTAGTGACTGTTCTAAATAAGTGAGGTCTTGTAATACAAGTACATATAGTATTTTGCATTAAAGTTTTTGGGTTGTGGAATGAATCGTCGTTTCCATTATTTCTTATGGGGAAATTTGCTTTGATATACGAGTGCTTTGGATTACAAGCATGCTTCTGGAACCAATTATGCTCGCAAACCAAGGTTTTATTGTAAACCACTCTGAAAGGTCTCTAAAGGGCAATAAATCAAGTATTAATAAAACTTGATGAACCTTTTGTCTTCACTCATAGAGGTTGACTTGCAGAGAAGAAACACAGAGCACTTGCTGGAAGAGAAGACTGCCTGTGTATCGGCAGCTGTATCAGATGAGTCTGTGGCTGGAGACAGTGGGGTCTATGAGCCTTCTGTAAAACCGTATGTACAAGTTATAAAATGGCCTTTTCTTTGGATTATTTTTATTATTCTTGGTGGAAAACAATGATGCTTTTCTTTCTCAACAATTACATTAAAACATATAGAAGACCCTTTATAAAGGGCCTGAACTGCAAAACTTCCATATTTTAAATGAAATCAGATCACATAAGTAATTTAGGGGCCTTTTAACTGAAATGTGCTAGAATCTGAGGAAGGGGTGTTTCTCTGAAACACGGCCCATGTCGGGTCCTGCATTTTCATATATGAGAACCACCATTGGGATCACCATAAAGTATCCTGGCGCTTTGTACATCACTTCTGCAGTCTTTTCCTTTTGTTATTCTTCGCTTGACTTTTTTTTTTTACAGCAGACAAGTTGGATGGTTTCTTTCGTTTTGGCTAGAATCTGGGCTTTTAACACCTGGTATCTTGGGTTTTACCACACACTAAGCACAAATTTAATGCAGCTCTTTTGGGGAGTTTAAAAATATATTTTATTGCAGGTCATGTGCTGATTTTGTTATTAGTGGGCAGTACCTGCATAGAGTTAATGAGGGGGCACTTAGGCCCGAATTCTATAAATGGCGCCTAGCAGCGCTTACATTGTAGGCGCAGTTGTCAATCAGGCGCTAGGCACCATTTATAGAATCTTGTTTGGTGGCGCCTAAGCGGGCTTAGGTGTTGCTAGGTGTCCTAGACACAGGCGCTTCTACATTAGGCCAGTTTTCACTTGCCTAATTTGGTGGCATCTATGTTGGATGCCTAATGACGCTTAACTCAATCATGTATGGCACAGTGGTTAGAGCTACAGCCTCATCTCCCTGAGATTGTGGGTTCAAATCCTTGTGACCCTGGGCAAGTCACTTAATCCCCCCATTGCCCCAGATACATTAGGTAGAGTGTGAACCCACCAGGACAGATAGGGAAAAATGCTTAAGTACCTGAATGTAAACCACTTAGGCTATAAGTGGTATATAAATACTAAAATAAAGATACCTATAACCACGCCTTCTGTTTGAGATAGGCATCAGGTATGGGAGGGCGCCTCCTCTTAGGCGGCACTAGGCATCCTAAGAGTTTGGCACCAAACTCTTAAATTATTTAATTAATGGGGTTTTTCTTTCAATTGACTTAAAACTGTCATGGTCAATTACCAAGCCGAATAAAGCAATTAAAAAGAAAGTTGGGCGCAGATCCAGAACTTAAGACGTCACTAGGCGGCCACAATGAGGGTGCCTGGCAGCACCTAATATAGATGCCATTTATAGAATATGGCCCTTACTGTTTCCTGTTTAGGAAGTACTAAGTTAACTCTTTGTTCTCTAGTTAGCACATGTCAATCATAATGCACTAGCTGGATTATGCAGGAATGCTCATTCTCTGCTCATGACATGCCTTCTCAAAAAAAAAAAAAATCAGTAATGTGTGGGTTAGCATGTGTAAACGGGCAAAATACTGCAAAATGCTATAAAGCATTTCTGCAGTAGCCTATTTGTATGTGCTAACTGTGCCTTAAGGAGTCCTTTTGCAAAAGTGTGCTAACAGATTTAGTGAGCCTTTAAGTTAGGCATTAGTAGGCACTCTACCGGCACCTAACTTAAGTGGCAAAGCCATTTAAAAATTATTTTCAAATCATTTAGAAACAAAAATGTAGGCTCCTAGAGGTATTTACCAAATTGGCACCTAGATCATGTTTATGGGGCAACTTAGAATGCCTAAGGTCGAAGTAGTCCAAAAACGCCCTTAGACATCCCTAAGTGCCTCCGTAGACACGATTCATGTCAAACATAGATGTGTAGGCTTTGAAAACCCTGGCCTACATTTCCAGCGCCTATACTTGAAGTAGCTGCCATTCTACAAATGATGTCGTTGTGTGATTGACACTCAATTGGTGGCCGTTCTTTAGATGGCCACTGATAACAGTGCCGTTTATAGAATCCGGCCCTGAGTGCCATGCAGCCTATAGGTATACAATGGACTGTGCAGCATTTAACATGTGCTAAATCCATGTACACCTTAATCACTGGAAAATTGATCACAATTCTTGTTGCCTCTGGAAGCTACCATTTTCTTCTCAAATAAAGTGAGTAAGTGGAACTGAGGGTGTATTGTATGTACATGTTGTACTTTCACAGGAAGGCCAAGGGCAGGAGCCTGAGTCAGAAGTTTTTGGAGGCAGCAGAAAAACTAGAACATGAGATAAGTTAGGTCTGCAACTAAACATAATTCAGCATTTTATTAAAGAGAAAACTTAGTTCAACACTCAGGAAAACCAGTCCCAGACTCCTTGTGATTAACATGACTAAGCAGGGGAAAGGGGAACTACAATGTTTGATAGAAAAGAGGGTTAGGATAAGGCATCGAGGGGTGCTATACTGTTATCCATGCCCTCCACTACTGAATGGAGAAAGGGAGATTTTATCAGAACTTGTCATGGAAAAGGAGGATTTTAAGCTCACTCTTAAAATTTGTCTAGGAATGTCTACAGGCTGGGCAAACAATTCCACAAGTGAGGGCTTTGAATTGTGAAGGAAGATTGTCTGATGTGCTCATGAACAATATCATGACAGGAGAGAGTAACTAACCTGTTTTGATGTGCTCGCGATGGGTGAGCTAGATAAAGTGGTTCGCCAGTAGTCAGTGCTTTGAAAGCCAGTACCGTATTTTCACGCATATAACGCGCGCATTATACACGATTTTTACAAACCGTGTATAACCATGCGCGTTAACCCCCCTTTTTTTTTTACATAGTTCCCCCCCGATGTCCGATTCACCCCCCCCCCCCGCAGGACCGCTCGCGCTGGAACCCGCACCCCCACCCCGAAGGACCGCTCACACCCCCACAGCCTCCCCCCCCCCATCATGTAGAAGTTTCCTACCGTCGTCCTGCTGCTTCCTCTGCCGGCGGTCCTGCCCCTTCTCTTAGCCCTGCGTCTATGCTGCTTCCTCTTCCGGCGGTCCCGCCCATTCTCTGACATCAGAGAAAGGGCGGGACCGCCGGAAGAGGAAGCAGCGTAGACGCAGGGCTAAGAGAAGGAGCAGGACCGCCGGCAAAGGAAGCAGCAGGACGACGGTAGGAAACTTCTGCATGATGGGGGGTGGGGAGGCTGTGGGGGTGCGAGCGGTCCTTCGGGGTGGGGGTGCGGGTGCGTGTTCCAGCACGAGCGGTCCTTCGGGGTGCGGGTGCGAGCGGTCCTGCGGGGGGGGGGGTTAATCAGACGTCGGGGGGGGGCATCAGGCTTTTAGGGTGGGGACAGGACTTCAAGGGGGAGAGGAGAGTCAGGGCGGGCTAAAGGAGAGTGGGCTGGCCAGAGGAGAGTGGGCTAGCCAGAGGAGAGTCGGGGCGGGCTAAAGGAGAGTCGGTCTGGCCAGAGGAGAGTTGGAGTGGGCGAAAGGAGAGTCGGGCAGCGACGGGAGAGTTGGGGCAGCATGCGCGGTATACAGGTGTGCGCGGTATATAAAAATTTATTTACATAAATTACAGTTCCCCGTGCGCTATACCCGTGTGCGCGTTTTACACGGGTGCGCGTTATCTACGTGAAAATACGGTAATAGTATTTCAGATGTGAAACAGTGAGTCATTGGAAATCAAGGGGCTACTTTAAGGTGAGAGGTAATATGGTCATAGCGTCTGGGGTTGGTGATAAGTCAAATTGTGGTTCTTTGCATTGTCTGGAGTCATTTGAATTCTTATACTCTTGAGTCCTTTGTAGAGTGAATTCCAGCAATCTAATTGAGATTTGAATAAAGAATGAATTAAGATATTAAGTGTCAAAGGAAGGAGTAATGTCCTAACGGACTGAATAAGCCGTAGTTTGAAGAAAGAACATTGAATGTCTTTAGGAATTTGAATATGAAATGTAGAACTGAGTCTAGCAGGACTCCTAGTATCCATGTGGAGTCAATTTAGGGGACAGAAATATTGCAGAGAAGAATAGGCAGTGGCATAGTTGATACTGTCGGTTCTGCAAAAATCATGAAATTAGATTTGCTTGGATTTAGAACCAGGTGGTAGTCATGAAGCCATTGAGAAAATTAAAATTGGTGTCTAAAGTGTAGAGCACAGGTGTCAAAGTCGGTCCTCGAGGGCCGGAATCCAGTCGGGTTTTCAGGATTTCCCCAATGAATATGCATGAGATCTATGTGCATGCACTGCTTTCAATGCATATTCATTGGGGAAATCCTGAAAACCCGACTGGATTACGGCCCTCGAGGAGGGACTTTGACACCCCTGGTGTAGAGGATCTGAATGCTAGTGTGAGAAGAAGAGCAAGAAAGATGTTGAACAGTAAAGGTGATGAAATTGGGCTAGATTCACTAACCCTAATTCCCTATACGATCCGTGCCCGATTGCATGCAGGCCGACAAATTCACAAAAGGCCTGCATGCAAATGGGGATGATCATTGACATGCCCCCAACTGACTGACGGATAGCTAGAGCCCTGACAGTAGTGACAGGAGAAGCAGCCTCCTGTCACTACTTCTGCTGGCTTTTTTAAATTTTTTTTAATCGGGCTGATATTTTGCGTGTTTTACACATGCAAAAAATCAGCGCAATTTAAAAAAAAAAATGAATCTTCGAATCAAATTGAATATTTTAAAACTCTACAACCAATAATTTTACCACTGGCTGCTAATAATTTGATAGTAGCAGGAGATTTTAATGCTGTTGTGGACCCTTTATTGGATAAAAAACCTAGTAAAATTTTAAAATCTTTAGGGTTGGATAATTTTATAAATTCTTGCAATTTAAAAGATATATGGAGAATTCTTCATTTTAATGATCGAGATTTTTCGTTTTATTCACATGTTCATAAATCTTTTTCTAGAATTGATTATATTCTTGTTTCTGATGGGCTAATACAAGATGTTACACAAGCCTCTATAGAACCAATAATTTTATCAGATCATGGAGGAGTGTGGATTTCTTTAAATTTTAATGACCCGGATAATGGTAGGCCTGTATGGAGATTTAATAATGCATTGCTTGCATATCCAAAATTTTGTGAAGAATTTCAATTAAAAATGGATGAATATTTTCAAAATAATATTACAGAGGAAATATCTACAGAAATAATATGGGATGCTTTTAAAGCAACGATGAGAGGGCAAATTATATCATTTTCAGCTTATTCTAAAAAACAATTAAATAAGCAATTTACGGAACTGGAACACGAAATAAAAGATTTAGAATTAAAATTGATTAATAAGTGGGAGAATTCTACGTTGCAAACTTTATTAAAAGCAAAATATAAATATAATGAGATTTCTTCTAATTTGGCTAAAAAAAATATTATGTGTCAGCAAGCTTTGTATTATGGTAGTTCAAATAAGGCGGGAAGATTATTGGCTAATTATCTTAAAGTGAAAAAAAGAAAGATGAAATTGAATGCAATAAAAGATGAAAAAGGTGAAACTCATTTTCAGATTGGTCCTATTTTAAAACAGTTTTTAAATTATTATAAAAACCTGTATTCTTCTGAGTCTTATTTAAATAAAGAAAAAGATGGTATAGTGTTTTTAAATAATATTGAAGGTCCGAAGATTCCTGATCATATAAAAAGAAGTTTGGAAAATCCAATATCTTTACAAGAATTACAAACAGCATTGAAATCTCTTAGAGTAGGGACCGCTCCAGGTGGTGATGGTTTTACGGTAGAGTTTTATAAAGCATTTCAAAATACTCTTTTACCTCATTTATTAAATTTATATCAGAATCAACTAAAGAAAGGTTGTATATCAGGCACTATGGCAGAATCATTAACTATTGTTTTGCCGAAGCCAAATAAAGATCCCATGTTGGTTTCAAATTACAGGCCTATTTCATTGATAAATGTAGATGGTAAATTATTAGCCAAACTTTTGGCTACACGTTTGGCAAAAGCTCTTCCTCACATAGTTGGTATGCATCAAACAGGGTTTGTTGCTCAGAGACACTCTTCTAATAACACCAGATTGGCATTGCAAATGTTATATTTAACAAAAGAAATTGGAGATCCGGCTTTTTCTGTGTCTCTAGATGCAGAGAAAGCTTTTGATCGTGTGGAATGGACATTTATGTATCAGGCCATGGAGTGGTTTGGTATTGGTTCGGGATTTATACAAATGATTAAAACTCTGTATAGCTCTCCTGTTGCTAGATTATATATCAATAATAATTTTTCTGATTGTTTTAAATTGCAAAGGGGAGTTAGACAGGGATGTCCTTTGTCTCCTTTACTTTTTGATATAGTGCTTGAACCCTTATTATTAGCTATTCAACAAGAGGAGGAGATACAGGGTATACCGCATAAAGATAAAGAATATAAAGTTTCTGCATATGCGGATGATATATTACTTCATTTGAGGAATCCGGAAACAACCATTCCAAATTTATTGGTTTTGATTGAAAGATTTGGAAAGTTTTCAGGATATAAAATAAATTGGACTAAATCAGAAGTTCTTCCTTTAAATGTGCATTGCACAAAAGGATTATTTGACTCATTACCTTTTATTTGGAAAGAAGAAGGAATAAAATACTTAGGTATATGGATAAAAAACACGCTTGATGAGACAATTATAATGAATGAAAAAAGTTTATTGCAAAAAGTAACAGAGTTATGTGAGCAATGGAATCCTTTACATTTATCTTGGTGGGGAAGAGTTCAAACTGTCAAAATGATGATATTGCCTGTGGTTTGTTATCAAATGGGAATGATACCAGTTTTTTTTTCAGGGGTCTTTTTACAAAAAGTTAAATAATATTCTTAGTAAATTTATTTGGCTGGGTAAAGCTGTAAGAATTGCTCTAGTGACTTTACAAAAACCAATTGAGGAGGGAGGGGTAAATTTTCCAAATTTTTATAGGTTTCATCAATCCTATATATTGCGCCAAGGTATGTATTGGGTCCTCCCAGAACTCATGGAGAAGCTTCCAGATTGGTTATGGTTGGAGTGGCAGCTCATGTCTCCTATCAGGCTTCGTCATCTGCTTAGCATTAAAATGCCTAGAATAAGGAAAACCAATAGGATATTAATGGACACATGGACAACATTAAAGTATGTAAACAACTTAACTCCTATTACTATTCAAAAATCTACTTGTCAAAATATATGGCTGAACTCCAAGATACAAATAGGCGGTTTTATGATTGTCTGGAAGGATTGGATTGAAGCAGGAATACGTACTTTAGATGATGTTATTAATGATGGTAAGCTGCTGGAGTTTTCACAATTGCAACATAAATTTGGACTTAATAAAAAACAAAGTTATAAGTGGTTGCAATTGAAGCAGGCTATTCAGGCAGGGTTCCCTGAATGGAAGTCTTTAAATACTCATTTTACTCTAGAATTCTTATGCTTCCAGGCAGATTTTATGGGTCACCAGGCCGCACAGTGGTATAAAACATTATCTGGATATTTAAATAAAAAACCAAGGACTGTACTTAGAGATATTTGGAGCATTGAGATTAAGCATCAAATTAATGCATCTCAATGGCCACGTATTTGGTCTTGGAGGATAAGATGTACAATGTCTGCGTCTATGAGGCAAACATGGTTTTTCCTGTTGCATAGAGCACTCTGGACCCCTGTTCGCTTACAAAAATTGGATTGCTCTAAGTCTAATAGATGTTGGCATTGTCATCTTGAGGCTGGAACTCTAGATCATTTATTATTTTATTGTCCTTTTATTAATAATTTTTGGAAATTGATCTGGGGTCAAATAAATTGTATGTTAGAGAATCCTGTGGCCCTATCATATGACACAGTTTTGTTTGGAATGTCTATGAGGGCCAAAAGTCAAATTTCATCGAATAATAACAAACTGTTAATGATTTTAACAGGAGTTGCCATCCAACATATAACACATAACTGGAAAGACTATAGAGGATTGAATTATTGTTTCTGGTGGAGTTCGGTTTGTCAGGTGTATGAAATGGAAAAAACATTGGCAATCAAGAGAGGTTATTATAAGAAATTTAAAGAGGTGTGGAGACCATTAATTGAGTATTATAATAAATAAATAATTATATTTATCCCCATTAAATATATGTAGGGGGGAGGAGGGATGGGTGGGTTTTATGACATTATGAGGGGTAATATATGGAAAGGGAGGGAGGGGAGATAGTTTATGGTATAAAATGAATGTAGAGTTTCAAGTGAAGAATGTATAGTATGACTTGAATTATTGTACACTTGTTTGCATAATGTAAAAACGAATAAAGATATTTAAAAAAAAAAAAAAAAAAATGAATCCCTCTCCTGACCAGTGCCCCTTCCCCCTCCCTCCCCGAACCAAAATATTTGCCTCGCTTTTACAATTATGGCAGGAAGGTTCCCATTCACTCCTGCCATCTCCACTATTTCCCCACCCCCAAAAACAAATGTCAGGAGGGCTGCCGATGCCCTCCTGCCACTCAAGGAATGCCCCCTCCCAATTCCCGGCCGTACCCACCCCCTCCCCGTACCTTTAAAAACTGTGAGCAGGAGGTGCCCAGTCCCTCCTGCTCCTTAGGCCTCCCGTGATAGCTCAAAATCCTCCTGCTCCTGCTGCTCTGCCGGCCCGTGATGCAAAACCGGCCTTAGGCCCCACCCCAGGATGCACAGGGAGGGGCCTAAGGCCATGATTGGCTGAGGTGCCTCGGGCTCCTCCCTTGGGAGGGGCCTGGGGCGCCTCAGCCAATCAGGGACTTCCTTAGGGAGGAGTCTAAGGATGTTCCTGATTGGCCCAAAACAATGGCCATAAATCATCTGCATAGCAACCTCTTGGAGATTAAAGTTTGACCAGATCATTGACCTTTTGCATATTATTTATTAATCTGCTACAGATCAAGTGAAACTGAAGATGTAACATATAGTGAAGATGATGGAGCAGCCCTAGAGTCAGCCCAAGTCCAAATAGGACTCAGGTGAGTAAAGTAAGGAAGAAAATTATCTTTTCAGTTCATCTGTATGAACTGCCACTATTGGTCCCTTTATTCACTTAAACTAATTCTTTCTTACAGATATGATTCTAGCAACTCTAGTTTTGTAATCATCATAATACAGATTCGAAATCTGCATGCACTGTTTGTGCCCCCAAGTTGCAGACTGTAAGTATTGTATTAAAAAAAAAAAACACCTAATCACTAATGGTACAGTTGAGTGTACAAAGGGATCTAGTAATCTTAAGAATAAAGAATGTTCATTATTGCATTTTGAACCATTGGATTTAGAAGTAATATTAATGGATTTTAGGGAGGTAAAAATAAAGGAGAACCGAAGAGTCCAACTGATATAAATAAGTCACTTCTGTCTATTTATCAACCACAATAAAGAAGGAAAGAGTATGTCTAACAAACAAAAATTCACAACTGGAGAAGCCAGACTCGACATGGCCATGTTTCAGAATAGATGCCTGCATCAGGAATCCAGTATTCTAATTGTTCATAAGTTTCAACGTGAAAATGGGTTCCAGTGCACAGAAGGCTAAAGTGTTCACTAATGCCAGCAAAGAGGCAACATATTTTTTTGCCACTAGAGAAAACTCAGCAATTGCCATGGACTCTTTCTTTCTTGTGGTTAATAAATAAGCAGAAGTGACTTGTTTGTATCAGTTGGGCTTTTTGGTTCTCCTTTGTTGACATCACTACATTTCCATTTGTTAATACCCTTGAGGATTTTGTTCTTTTTTTTTTTTTCAGTTATTATTAATTCCATCTAATATTTTCAGTAAAACCCAGTCTACACTAAGGGCTCCTTTTACTAAGGTGCACTAGCGTTTTTAGCGCACGCAGGAAATTACCGCGCGCTACGCTTCTGGAACTAACGCCAGCTCAATGCTGGCGTTAAGGCCTAGCGTGCGCTATTCTGCTCGTTAAAGCCCTAGCGCACCTTAGTAAAATGATAGACAATTTCTGTAGAGCTTGAGATAGTACCATATGAATGGTATAGCTCTGGTTCAGTCATTGACACAGGATAGCGTGAATTATAGAAATTGATTGCAAGCTGCCTGCTGAAATAAGATGATGGATATTGTGATATTTTACAAAAAATCTCTGTGTTGCCTAGCAAACTCCATGTCTCCATGATCTGCTAGTGTGAACTTTGTTTCCTAGCTCACATGTTTGTTCAGCCTGTTCCTTTCTGTCCCACACAATACATTTAGGTGGTTATAAGAAACAAAGATCAGAGCACAGTGAGTTGATGGCATTTGGTAATACTACAGACTTTTTCATCACTATGACCCCCCATCAGTTATGGCCAATACACCGTGAGCAACAGGTGCTGGTTCTGCTGTAAGGCCAAGTATTATTCTGAAAAATGCTAAAAATGGATTGAAAATAGAACAGAAAAATAGGGGATTTTAGCTGCTTCAGCACGTATTGTAAAAAGAAAAGTTTGTAGTAGTTTCCCTTTAACATTTTCACCTCATGTAAACTAAACTAAAACTTAGGTTTATAGACGGGTCATCTTCATGTAATAAAGCTCGACTCATCAGTTAAAAAAAATATTGCCCTGGTCAAGATGGCACCCTTGCTGAAAATTCTGTACCCCTTGCAGATGCTACCTTTATTGCTTGCTACTTGTCACAACTTAGCTGGCTAGCCACAAATAATGAGATGCTGGCCGGCTAAGTTTATTGCCTAATCTCCCCTTTTACAAAGCCGCAGTAGAGAGTAATTGCTCTGACACTGCTCTATTGGTCTTAGGAATTTGAACACAGTAGAAACCTCTGCTGCGGCTTAATAAAAGGGGGTTGGGGGGAAGAGTGTGGCACAGTGGTTAAAGCTAAAGTCTCAGCACCCTGGAGTTCTGAGTTCAAACTCTGGGCAAGTCACTTAATCCTCCCCCTCCCCCCCCCCCCCCATTGCTCCAGGTACATTAGATAGATTGTGAGCCACCCGGGACAGATAGGAAAAAAATGCTTTGAGTACCTGAATAAATTCATGTGAATAAATTCATGTGAACTCTCCTGGGAGAACAGTATAGAAAATTGAATGAATGACTTAATTAATTAATTAACTGGTCTTTGTTTGGCTCCTAAAAGGTGAGCTGGTTAGTGCTGAATATCATATAGTTGTCAAACTTTTTAGTGGCCCAAAAAAACCCAGCTATTAAGTGCCAGTCACCAGAAACAGCCCAGCATTGAATATCTGGGCTCAGTGCCAACCACAGGAGATAGCTAGTCTCCCTCCCGTGGTCTGAATATATACTAACGAGGAACTGCTAAAAGCATGCCTCTCACCGTTGGGGAATCGAACCCCGGTCTCCCGTGTGACAGGCAGGTATACTCACCACTATAGATTTTAAAACTTATTCAAAAAGCATGGACAATATGGGGGTAGTTCTATAAGTGGGTGCCTCTGATAGCGTATGGTGAAAGTATAATCTAGTGCAGACTCCAGTATATCTTGGCTTTAGCACACCTAATGTTCACACACCTGCAGTTACAATAATCATACTGTAGATCTAGTCTCATAAATTCATCAGAAACACATGTAAGTAGGAGCCCCATCTAAACTCCAATTGTTCCATTTATATGTTATGCCACTTATGCACTCCTATACAGAAAAGCACTTCAGCATCCTGCTAGCATTTACCTGCAAAAGCGCTAGTCTTCTGTAATTTTTCATATGTGCCAGTGGCACATATGAAGGGGTGGTGAAAAGTTCTCAGTCCAACCAAGAAAAGAATGATGTGGATATGGTTCACGCAATCCAAGGGCTCCTTTTACTAAGCTGTGTTGGGGCTGAATTGCCGCGCATGCTAGACCTTAACGCCAGCATTGAGCTGGCATTAGCTCTAGCCACATAGCGCACGGTAATATCCTGCGTGCGCTAAAAACACTAGCACACCTTAGTAAAAGGAGCCCCAAGAGTCGTGAGGAAAATATGTCAGTGATTGAGCCATGGATCCCTAAAGATGCACCTTATTGATAGAAGCAATTGTAGACTTGACACTGGCAGTGTTTCGACAAAACTGCCTTTATCAAGAGTCTAACAAACTCACAGAACACAAGCATTATACATTCATAATAAAATCAAAAACATAAAACTGCTCAAATGTGAAATATTCATATTGTAAAATCATATTAAAAACATTAATCATTGAACAGATCAAAACACAAAAAAGTTGCAAATTCAAATAAATTTCTTCATTGGAAAATATAAAAGAGAGGAACAATATAAAAAATCCTCCCTGCCCATGCTCCCCTTGTTCCCTCTCTCTACAAATGCCTGTAAATTTTGTCCTGTATTTTACTGTGAATGTCAGTTGTAACCTGTCCTAGATTTAACTGCGAATGTCAATTGTAGCCCATTCAGAGCTCCCGGTAGAACGGGATAGAAATCCAAATAAATATATAAAATCGGATGGATGTATGTTCCTACTAGATTTAATGGCTTCAATATATTAATTTTTAAGTAGAGGCAAGTATTCAATACAGAAAAACTCAATTGATGCCACACTCTATAATGTCTTAAAGTTCATATTATCACTTGCTATTACAGAAATTTCATACTTATTTAATTTCACTCGTAGCATAATCTTCTCATAGCATAATCTTAACTCTTTATATGGCCTCAGCGGCTACACTTGAGTGTCATAATTCATGTAATACTCGAGCCTATAAGTAGCCAGCCTCCTCATCAGCCTTTGAATAATTATCTCAATGTTTAAATAAAGATAAATATGTAATTTAGATTTAAGAAAGAACTTATCTCATCTTATGTGAATATACTGAATGGGGCTCCGACGTGAATTCAGCATTTCGCATTAGAAGCTGTTTCAAGGAGTAATCCCCTGCAATGTTAGAACACAGTATTCAGCAATTCAGATAGTAATCCATCTCTGTAAAACCACATAGATTAGAATCCAAAAGAAATAGAAACTCACCATTTAAGACATAACACCACTATCTCTGTGTCTATCTAAAATGGCCACAGCGTTATCTATTCGTTATTCAAACATCCAATCACAGAGCTCACCTACAAACACTCCTCCTATCAAACCAACGTCATCCATTCTAGCTCAATATTCAACCCGGCTGGTATAACAGAACGATCCATTTCTGTTCCCTGTAATTTAACAACTTTGTCACCTGACCTCAATCTGATCTATTACCCGCCACTTCAAATCCATCACAGTATGTTGTTTCTCTAACCAATGCTTTACAATTGGAGCATGGACATTTTTAGCAAGTGATAATATGAACTTTAAGACATTATAGAGTGTGGCATCAATTGAGTTTTTCTGTGTGTATGTTCCAGCATAACTCTGAAACGCATGGACAGATTTCAACCAAACTTGGCATACATATGTCTACCCCATACTTTTCAGGCTTGTTTAAGTCCAAGTTCCAGGCGTAATCACTGAATACAAGTCTTTCGATACTGGAAGATTGGGATAAATAAATATCCAAGCAACGCCAGGTGATCAGCTAGTATAATAATATAATAAAGAAATTAAAATTGAAATTGAAATGCTAATGAGTGATTGGTGAAAGCCCAGAGTTTAATAAAACTTATAAAGCAACCAGGTGCTAATGTGAAGTGTGTGATAGATATAGAGGTAAAAAGAGTTCATACCCAATATTCACAGTTCTTTTGAACAACAAAATGGCTAAAACGCCCAATTAAAACTGAAACGAGGCTATAAGTTGTGATAAAACAATATAGTACTATTTGCAGATGTCATAACCAGAGAATACCATATATACTATGGTTCCACTTTGGCAAATGTAGTAATTATGATGGTAGATAGCCATGAAGTACAAACAAACAAACATAATTATAGCAGAACTGAGCAGAGTTCATTTTGGTTTATCATAATGCTGTGATTTTATAGGATTTTTGCAGATCTGCTTGGGGCTCAAATGAAGTTGTCCTTGTTTTTATTTTCTTAAGGTATTTCAGAGTTGCCATGCTTCCTTCCTCAAATGACATGAGCTGTCTGTTCCGCACTAAAGTCCACGCTGCTTCTGAAACCATTTTATTCAATGAATTCTTCCGAGTGACTATTTCCCCACTCGCTTTGCAGCAGAAGACGCTGCGAGTGGACATCTGCGCTGTCAGTCAGGTTCATCGGGAAGAGTGCCTGGTAAGCTTTATGTTATATTGCTTGGTTTCTGTGTGTTTCTGTGCTGGTAATAGGGGCAAACTGGAATTCAACCGTATTACACAGAAAGTAATGTTAGAAACCAAGGGCTGTTATAAAGTTATTGTACCAAGTGAAAAACATACAAGTTGCACGAAATAATCAACATCCATCCATCAAAACATTGCACTGAATAGAGTGCAAGACTTACGGCCTGTTTTACGAAGCCACGCTAGCGGCTGTGCTGCGGTAACGACCCCGAAGCCCATAGAGATTTAAAGGCCTTCGTGGCCGTTGCCGCGTGGCAGCCGCTAGCACAGCTTCGTAGAACAAGGGATTACTCACTGAATAGATTGAAATATATAAGACTTGTGGAGAAGGAGGGTTTTTTTTATGCCAATAAGGTATCTCTGAGTTTATGCCTGTCTGCAATAAACCAGTGACTGCAGGAGGCTTGACTCTGAGGCTTTTTCCTACCTCTTAACTAATCTTGTAGTGGTATAATGGTAATTTACAAAATTTTTGTTTGCAGTCTCTCCCACCTACCATTCAGCACTTTTATAAAATTACCGCATGCAACTTTAGGTGTGGAAATAAATTTGGTGGAGCTTAGGCAAAGTCACAGCATCAATGTCTGTGCTTTCAGTGTAAGTGTGGTTTCTTCTTTTTTTTTTTTTTTTTTACCTCTCTATTGCACGGCAAAACATCATACAGAGATCAACAACAATAATAATTCAAATATAACAACAGTGTGACTAGCAGCAAAGTATCTAATATATCAGTACCATCTTCAGATACATGGGCAAGTTACTTAATCCCCCCCCCCCCAATTGTCCCAGGTATATTAGATAGATTGTGAGCCTGCCAGGACAGTCAGGGAAAAATGCTTGAGAACCTGAATAAACTCATGTAAACCGTTCTGAGCGCTCCTGGGAGAACAGTATAGAAAATTGAATAAATAAATAAAGAGCAAACTCCAGTACAAAACAATCCTATTAGTATTTGTATTCCAACCACAGTCACATTCAATATCGGAGGAAAAGGCCTCAGAAGCCGTAGGAAGCAGACGCTATCCTTTGGCTATAGGAGAGAAAGCTGTATACCATACTAGCTCCTCTACTAACTTCTATCAATGGCTTTAAAAAACATACGATGTTATCATTCAATAACAGTTGGTATATATACTATGCTCAGACTGGTAAACCAAACAAAAGTATGAAGTAAATCTTATCTGAATAATATCCCGCTCTGTCAGTTAAGGTCAGCTTTCTTTAGTCAGCGTGACTTAATCAGAACTGTGCTCTTCACTGCTTTCAGGAGACTAAACAGCGGGGAACGGGTTTACGCCCTCTCTCCTGCAAGGCAGTAAAATCTGATGCTGGGGCAACCATATCAGCCCAGAATGAATTAGGAGCAAAACGAATTTCTCTTTGTGCAGCTCATGTATCCATCGCATAAGGGCTGCAACATTGTACAGACATAAATCAGGAAGGTTTATACCCCCAATATCCTTGTCCCTGATCAATTTATGGTATCCTATCCAAGCCTGCTTAGATTTCCAGCCCAACGTCAAATTGTCTAACCCATAAAAGTAGCATCTGCAAGGGGTACAGAAATTTTGGCAAGTGTACCATCTTGACCAGGGCAATGTGCCCCTAAAAAGAAATTAGGAAATCTTTCCACTTAGTGATCTAATTGATGATAGTTTATTTAGGATGTTCCGTTTGTAAACTACTAAGGAATCAGAGTGCAATTAATTTTAAGGTACCCTTTGACCATGCTAAGGGAAATGATGGGTCCCCATGAGCTGTGCACCATGGTGATAACCACGAGAGCCTCAGACATTTCAAAATTAATCCTCAGTCATGAAAAAGACCCGAAGTGTTGGATGACTAAATGGTATACCTCTTGAACTGCATTGCCCAGGAAAACAAGCTTGTCATCTTCAAACAGATTAATCTTAACCTCTCTGGTCCCTATTTTTATCTCCTGCAGGGTCTGCATCTGTCTAATTTTTACCACCAGTGGATCTAAGGAGAGTTCAAATAGCATAGGTGAAAGGGGACTGCCCTGATGGGTGCACCTTTCAAGAGTGAATGTGGAAGTAAGATCCCCATTAATCAGAATCTGAGCTGTTGGATTATTGTACAAGGCACATACCCCAACAAAAAACTTCCCATGATGCCGAATTGAGGAATGACCCAAAACAAATAGTCTCATAAAATCTTATCAAATGCTTTTTCAGTGTCCACTCCCACCACCCTGCAACACCACCAATGCTCGAAGCATATCTACCTGGCATGAAACCGGCTTCATCAGCGTGAAGTAGGGGAGGGTAAGATCTGTCCTAATCTGTCAGCCAAGATTGCAGTGAACAGCTTAATATCCTGGTTAAACAACAAGATCAGGAAAGAAGTACAACCCAGCTGCTTCCGATCCCTTCCCGGCTTAGGCAACATGGGTCAGCTGACTTTGAGGCACTCTAGGTGAGCAAAGGGCACTGCAAAGAGCCTGGAAGGGACCCAGCATTTTTATATTCAAAATTTTATTTTATTTTTTATAAATCTTTATTCATTTTAATGCTAAAAATAAGTGCAACATATTATACAGACATTTTACACTTTAACAGCACTTAAATTCTATCAACTTATAGTTCATGACAAATACCGTATTTTCACGCAAATAACACGCACCCGTATAAAACGCGCACACGGATATAGCGCGCAGAAATCACGATGATTTGCACAAAAACTTTGATATACCGCGCTCACGGGTATACCGCGCATGCTGCCCGACGCTCCTTTCGCCCGCCCTGACTTTCCGTGCGCTGTCCCGACTCTCCGTTCACCCCCCCTGACTTCCGTGCACTGTCCCCCCTTGAAGGTCTGTCCCCATCCTGAAAGCCTGATGCCCCCCCCCGACGTCCGATACATCCCCCCCCCCCCCCCGAAGGACCGCCGACTCCCCAACAATATCGGGCCAGGAGGGAGCCCAAATCCTCCTGGCCACGGCGACCCCCTAACCCCACCCCGCACTACATTACGGGCAGGAGGGATCCCAGGCCCTCCTGCCCTCGACGCAAACCCCCCTCCCCCCCCAAGAACCTCCGACCGCCCCCCAGCCGACCCGCGATCCCCCTGGCGACCCCCACGACCCCCCCGCCCCCCTTCCCCGTACCTTTGGTAGTTGGGCCAGAAGGGAGCCCAAACCCTCCTGGCCACGGCGACCCCCTAACCCCACCCCGCACTACATTACGGGCAGGAGGGATCCCAGGCCCTCCTGCCCTCGACGCAAACCCCCCTCCCCCCCAAGAACCTCCGACCGCCCCCCAGCCGACCCGCGATCCCCCTGGCGACCCCCACGACCCCCCCACCCCCCTTCCCCGTACCTTTAGTAGTTGGCCGGACAGACGGGAGCCAAACCCGCCTGTCCGGCAGGCAGCCAACGAAGGAATGAGGCCGGATTGGCCCATCCATCCTAAAGCTCCGCCTACTGGTGGGACCTAAGGCGCGTGGGCCAATCAGAATAGGCCCTGGAGCCTTAGGTCCCACCTGGGGGCGCGGCCTGAGGCACATGGTCGGGTTGGGCCCATGTGCCTCAGGCCGCGCCCCCAGGTGGGACCTAAGGCTCCAGGGCCTATTCTGATTGGCCCACGCGCCTTAGGCCCCACCAGTAGGCGGAGCTTTAGGATGGATGGGCCAATCCGGCCTCATTCCTTCGTTGGCTGCCTGCCGGACAGGCGGGTTTGGCTCCCGTCTGTCCGGCCAACTACTAAAGGTACGGGGAAGGGGGGTGGGGGGGTCGTGGGGGTCGCCAGGGGGATCGCGGGTCGGCTGGGGGGCGGTCGGAGGTTCTTGGGGGGGAGGGGGGTTTGCGTCGAGGGCAGGAGGGCCTGGGATCCCTCCTGCCCGTAATGTAGTGCGGGGTGGGGTTAGGGGGTCGCCGTGGCCAGGAGGGTTTGGGCTCCCTTCTGGCCCAACTACCAAAGGTACGGGGAAGGGGGGTGGGGGGGTCGTGGGGGTCGCCAGGGGGATCGCGGGTCGGCTGGGAGGCGGTCGGAGGTTCTTGGGGGGGAGGGGGGTTTGCGTCGAGGGCAGGAGGGCCTGGGATCCCTCCTGCCCGTAATGTAGTGCGGGGTGGGGTTAGGGGGTCGCCGTGGCCAGGAGGGTTTGGGCTCCCTTCTGGCCCGATATTGTCGGGAAGTCGGCGGTCGTTCGGGGTGGGGGTGCGAGTGGTCCTGCTGGGGGGGGGGATGTATCGGACGTCGGGGAGTCGGCCGGGCAAGAGGGCTTGGGCTCCCTCTTGCTCCGATCGTGGATGCGGGTGTGGGTGGGAGCGCGTGCGAGCGGTCGTTCGGGGTGGGGGTGCGAGTGGTCCTGCCGGGGGGGGGGGGATGTATCGGACGTCGGGGAGTCGGCCGGGCAAGAGGGCTTGGGCTCCCTCTTGCTCCGATCGTGGATGCGGGTGCGGATGGGAGCGCGTGCGAGCGGTCGTTCGGGGTGGGGGTGCGAGCGGTCCTGCTGGGGGGGTGAATCGGGCGTCGGGCGGGGTGGGAACTATGTTTTAAAACTTTGGTATACCGCGCTCACGCATATAGCGCGCGAGGGGTATGCGCGGTAGGTAAAAACGCGTATAACGCGCGCGTTATATGCGTGAAAATACGGTACATATATCATCCCCCCTTCTACATGTCCAACAATTGTACTCAAATTAAAAGTATTTCCCTACCCCCCTCCCACCCACCCTGAATGTGTATTTTCAAAGGACAACATCAACAATCACTCCTTACAGAATCTTGTCAATGGCTCCCAAACATCCTTAAATTTCCTATAATGTCCCTGCTGTATGGCAATCATACTTTCCATTTTAAAAATGTGGCATAAAGATTCCCACCAGAAATTATAATTTAACCGATCCCAGTTTTTCCAGTTCTTCAAAATGAGTTGTATGACAGCTCCCGTCATAATAAAGAGAAGTTTATTATTATAGGAATATTTTGGGCTTTTAGCCCTCATTAACATGCCAAATAGCATGGTATCGTACGTCAATGCCACTGGATTTTCCAATATTTTATTCACTTGACCCCAAATGGTTCTCCAAAATTTAAGTATCAAGGGACAATAGAACAGTAGATGATCCAATGTCCCTACATCGAGATGACAGTGCCAGCATCTGTTAGACTGAGAACTATCCAATTTCTGTAAACGAACAGGGGTCCAAAAAGATCTATGTAATAAGAAAAAACATGTTTGTCTCATAGATGCAGACGCCGTACATCTCATCTTCCAAGTCCAAATTCGTGGCCATTGAGACGCAGAACAGTGCTCCAAATGTCACGAAGACCAGTCTTTGGTTTCTTATTCAAAAATTCAGATATTAATTTGTACCACTGGGTGGCCTGATGCCCTAGGAAATCTGTCTGGCAGCATAGGATCGGCAAACTATACAGATTTTTAGATTTTGCCAATCAGTGAACCCCTTCTGAATGGCTTGCTCCAACTGCAACCACTTATAATTTTGAGACTTAGCAATACCAAATGCTTGTTGCAGTCGTGAAAAGTCAAGCAGCTTTCCCTCTGATATTACATCATCCACAGTACGTATGCCCACCTGCATCCAATGCTTCCAGAGGATCTTAAACCCGCCAATTTGAATCTTGGAGTTCAGACAAAGGGACTGACAGGTAGATTGGAATAGGTGTTAAACTGGAATTGGTGTTATATTGGAATTGGAATAGGTGTTAAATTATTAATACATTTTAATGTCTGCCAAGTATCTAATAAAATTATGTTGTTCTTATATATCCTAAGTAACTTGATAATTAAAAAAAATGTGACACAATCTCAAAGGAGACAGGTGTTGCCATTCCAAACAAAACCAGTCTGGAAGATTTTCCATGAGTTTGGGGAGGATCCAATGCATACCCTGACGCAGTATATAGGCCTGATGGTACCTATAAAAATTAGGAAAATTTTCCCCACCTGCCGCAATTGGTTTTTGTAAAGATACTAAAGCAATTCTCACAGTTTTACCCAGCCAAATAAATTTAGTAAGAATGCTATTTAACTTCTTGTAAAAGGACCACTGAAAAAACACTGGCAACATACCCATTTGGTAGCAAACCACAGGTAAAATCATCATCTTAACTGTTTGAACTCTCCCCCACCAAGACAGAAGTAAAGGGTTCCATTGCTCACACATTTATGTAACCCTCAGCAATAAAGTTTTTTCCTTTACTTTCATTGTCTCTTCCAACGTTTTCTTTATCCAAATACCTAAATACCTACCTTAGCTATAATTCTCTGAGATCATTTTGAGTTTCAAATACTAGAATCTAAACTAACCAATGATCTGGAAATTCTCACTTGCAAAATATCCAAAGTGGACTGTAAAGATAATTTGATCATTACAATATTTTATATGCCCCCTAACAAATGGAACCTAGCAAAAGAAGACTTCTATGAATTCCTCCTTACAAACTCGACAGCCGGCGCACACAATCTTTTAGCTGGTGATGTCAATTTACACCTCGAGCAGGAAGAGAATTCCAACGTAGCAGATCTACTTTCTTTCCTCACATCCCTAGGCTTTTCCAAGCCATCCCTGATTAAAACCCATAAGAAAGGTCACCACTTAGATTTGATTACATTTCTTTCCAATGTCCCAACTACCCCCAGTGTAAGTTTTAAAGGTGAAACCTGGGCTAACACCCCTTGGTCGGACCACCTTCTTTGTAATTTTGAATTATGCTGGATCAAAAAACAACCCAAAAGGAAACCAAGGATCAATCTTAAACAGAAAATGATTTGGACAAGAAGACAATTGAGCCCAGTAGAATTTTGGTTGCACTACAGCTTAATATCCAACTCTGACTTAGACCCAAATTTCATCCTAGAATGGAAAAATTTCAGTGATCAGGTTCTAAACAATATTGCACCATTGAAACTATGTAAGAAAACACATCGTCTATCAGACAGCTGGTATGATGCTGACCTATTAGCTTTAAAATGAGAAATACGTAAACTGGAAAGAACATGGTGTAAATCAGGGAAAGATAACAACAGATTCAACTGGCGACTAAAAGTTAGAATATAAAAGAATGATTAAAGAAAAGCATTGTAAACATTATTCCCAAACAATTAATTCGCCTTCGCTGAATAGCAAAGAACTCTTCAGAATAGTCAATTCTCTGTTTGATATTGATCTACATAAACGTTCCAACTCAGACCTCCTACCCTCTGCTGCAAACCTAGCCGACTACTTCGCCACTAAAATTCATAATATGAAATCGTCTCTTGTAGCTACCAGCATAGAACCAATAATCAACCAACCTTCTTTAGGAAAGGAAGGTTCAATTGCTGACATGATCTGGAATCATTTCAAAAATCCAAACCGGAACCAATTTCTAAAGCTCTACTCTAAATATGCAAAATCCAATTGCCTATTAGACAACTGCCCACCGTCTATCATAAAATCAACCCCCTTCCATTCAAAGCTGAACTCTTCAACTGGGTTTCTCTATGTTTATCTACTGGCCACTTTCCGGTGGACCTCAGCCATATCCTAGTGTCTCCTATTATTTAAAACCCCAAGGAGCCAGTCTTTTCGGTTGCCAACTACAGACCCATTGCCAACATACCACTTTTCCTAAAACTAATGGAAGGTCTAGTTAACCTTGATCTCATGAACTACTTAGAGAAGTTCAACATTCTACATGACTCTCAGTCTGATTTTTGCACAAATTACAGTACAGAAACTGTCTTAGCTTTGCTGGGAAAAAACGCACTGGTACTTCAGTTTGACTTGAGCAGTGCCTTTGACCTTGTTGTGACATTCTGCTCAGATGTCTCAATTCTATTGGCATTTCTGGACAGGTATTAAACTGGTTTACAGGCTTCTTAAAAAAACCGCACTTACCAGGTTCACTGTGACGGAACCTTCTCACAATCCTGGTGTAATCCCTGCGGACTACACAATTCAAATTAAAACTGAACCCAGAAAAAAATCAAGATTTTCTTGGCAAGTCCTAACTACAAGTTAACAAATACCTCTTTGAAATTAAACATAAGAACATAAGCAGTGCCTCTGCTGGGTCAGACCAGAGGTCCATCACGTCCAGCAGTCCACCTACGCGGCGGCCCATCAAGTCCAGGAACTGCATAGTAATCTTTTTATACCCTTCAATCCCTTTTTCCTTCAGGAAATCATCCAATCCTCTATCTATACCCTTCAATCCCCTTTTCCTTCAGGAAATCATCCAATCCCTTCTAGAAACCCAGTAGCGTACTTTGTCGTACCACGCCCTCTGGAAGCGCATTCCAGATGTCCACCACCCTTTGAGTGAAGAAGAACTTCCTAGCATTGATTCTGAATCTGTCCCCTCTTAATTTTTCCGAATGCCCTCTCGTTCTTGTAGTTTTTGAAAGTTTGAAAAATCTGTCCCTCTCTACTTTCTCCATGCCCTTCATGATCTTGTAAGTCTCTATCATGTCCCCTCTAAGCCTTCACTTCTCCAAGGAGAAGAGGCCCAGTTTCTCCAATCTTTCAGCATATGATAGGTTTTCCATACCCTTTATCAGTCGCGTCGCTCTCCTTTGAACCCTCTCGAGTATCTCAATATCCTTCTTAAGGTATGGCGACCAATATTGGTCGCAGTACTCCAGATGCAAGCACACCATCGCCTGATACAACGGCAGGATAACGTCCTTCATTCTGGTTGTGATACCTTTCTTGATAATACCTAGCATTCTGTTCGCCTTCTTAGAGGCCGCTGCGCACTGTGCCGACGGCTTCATTGTTTTGTCCACCAGTACCCCTAAGTCCTCTAGGCTACTTTCACCCATTACCAGTCCTCCCATCGTATAGCTGTATATCGGGTTTCTGTTTCCTACATGCAAGACTTTACATTTCTCTACATTAAACCTTATCTGCCATTTATTTGCTCACTCTCCTAGTTTGTTCAGGTCCCTTTGTAGATCTTCATAGTCCTCTTTATTCCTAACCCCACTAAAAAGTTTTGTGTCGTCAGCGAATTTTATAACTTTGCACTTCAGCCCTGTTTCTATGTCATTTATGAATACATTGAACAGCAGCGGTACGAGTACCGACCCCTGCGGAACACCACTCGTGACTTCTCCAGTCCGAGTAGTGGCCCTTCACTCCTACCCTTTGCTTCCTACCCGCCAACCAATTTTTGATCCATCTATGTACATCCCCTTTCACCCCCATGGTTCTTTAGTTTCCTAAGTAGGCGTTCATGGGGTACCTTGTCGAAGGCTTTTTGGAAATCCAAGTATACGATGGACGAAGGGACCCCCATAGACATTTGCTTGTTTATTCCTTCGAAGAAGTGCAATAAGTTCGTTAAGCACAATCTTCCCTTGCAGAATCCACGTTGGCTTGTTTTCATGAGTTTATTCCTTTCTAGATGCTCATCGATGCTGTCTTTTATCAGCGCTTCTGCCATCTTCCCTGGGACTGACGTCAGACTTACCAGTCTGTAGTTCCCCGGGTCTCTTCTCGATCCTTTTTTAAAGATGGGTGTAACATTGGCTAACTTCCAGTCCTCCAGGATCACCCCTGTTTTCAGGGACAGATTACAAACCTACTGTAGTAACTGTCAGCATAGCTATTGCTAGCAATCAGCATTTTCAGTTGGCATAACTAATGTCAGCAAAGGTCTATGGGAAATTATATTAATCTGACTCTAGAATGTTGATGCAGTAACCTGCTGGGTTAAATTACCCAATTAATCCTACTATCAAAATCCTTGGAAATGGAAAAGGGATCCAACGGAGAAAAATCACCAGGAGCACAGGAAATGCCAAAAGGAATGCCACCGAGAGATTAGAAAAGCAAAAGGGAAATACGAGGAGGGGCTGGCCAGGGAGGCAAAAAACTTCAAGGCATTCTTCAGTTACGTAAAGGGGAAGCAACCAGTGAGAGAGGAGGTGGGGCCATTGGACGATGGGGATAGGAAGGGAGTGATTAAGGAGAATAAAGAGGTAGCTGAGAGGTTGAACACGTTCTTCTCGTCGGTCTTCACGAGCGAGGACACGTCCAATATACCGGACTCAGAGGAGCTCATGAGTGGGGAGCAGGCCAAAAGATTGGGGCATGTAGAGGTAAGTCGGGAGGATGTCCTCAAGCAGATTGACAGACTGAAAAGCGGCAAATCACCGGGACCGGACGGGATCCACCCAAGGGTTCTAAAGGAACTAAGTCAGGAAATAGCGGGCGCAATCCAGCATGTTTGCAACCTATCCTTGAAAACTGGAGAGGTACCAGAGGACTGGAAACTGGCGAATGTCACACCTATCTTTAAGAAGGGATCGAGAGGTGACCCCGGGAACTACAGGCCGGTGAGCCTGACTTCAGTTATAGGGAAGATGGTGGAAGCAATGATCAAGGACAGCATTTGCGAGCACATCGAGAAAAATGGCCTACTGCGGACAAGCCAGCACGGATTCTGTAAGGGAAGGTCGTGCCTGACAAACCTTCTGTACTTCTTTGAGGGAATAAGCAGTCAGGTGGACAAAGTGGAACCCATAGACATCATTTACCTCGATTTTCAAAAGGCCTTTGACAAGGTGCCACATGAAAGGCTGCTTAGGAAGCTGTGGAACCACGGGGTGGGCGGGGATGTACACAGATGGATCAAGCACTGGCTGTCAGGTAGACTACAGAGGGTCGGAGTAAAGGGCCAATATTCTGACTGGCGGGGAGTCACGAGCGGTGTGCCGCAGGGATCGGTGCTGGGGCCGCTACTCTTCAACATATTTATCAATGACTTGGAAACGGAGGCAAAGTGTGAGGTTATAAAATTTGCAGATGATACCAAGCTCTGCGCCAGAGTTAGGACCAGGGAGGAGTGTGAGGAACTGCAAAGGGACCTCGATAAGCTGGAGGACTGGGCAAACAAATGGCAAATGCGCTTTAACGTAGATAAATGCAAGGTCATGCACATAGGGAAAAAGAACCCGTTGTTCAAGTATAAAATGGGGGGGAGATTGCTGGAAGACAACGGACTTGAGAGAGACTTGGGTGTGCTAGTGGATCCATCCATGAAACCATCCGCACAGTGTGCAGCAGCCTCGAAGAAAGCCAACAGGATGCTGGGGATCATCAAGAGGGGCATATCAACCAGGACGCGGGAAGTCATCATGCCGCTGTATCGAGCGATGGTGCGCCCACATCTGGAATACTGCGTTCAATATTGGTCGCCGCACCTCAAGAAAGACATGGCAGTTCTTGAGAGAGTCCAAAGGAGGGCAACGAAACTGGTAAGAGGGCTGGAAAACTGCCCATATGCTGAGAGGCTGGATAAACTGGGGCTCTTCTCTCTGGAAAAGAGGAGGCTCAGGGGGGATATGATAGAGACCTTCAAAATACTTAGGGGCATAGAGAGGGTGGACAGGGACAGGTTCTTCAGACTAAAAGGGATGACAGGTATGAGGGGGCACTCAGAGAAACTGAAGGGAGATAGGTTCAAATCAAATGCAAGGAAGTTTTTCTTCACCCAAAGGGTCGTGGACAAATGGAATGCGCTCCCGGAGGAAGTGATCCGGCAGAGTACAGTACAGGGATTCAAACAGGGATTGGACAGATTCCTGAGGGAAAAGGGGATCGTGGGGTACTGAGGGAGGTGCTGGGGTGTTGCATAAGTATAGACAGCTCACCAGGTCGTGCAGGTGCAAGGCCGGAGGGTTAGGACATTGATGGGAAGATAGGACTTCGATGAGAAACCTAGGGGGAAGGGGGCCCCTTCTGGTGATTAAGGCAGGTCATGACCTGTTGGGCTGCTGCGGGGGCGGACTGCTGGGCGGGATGGACCTCTGGTCTGACCCGGCAGAGGCACTGCTTATGTTCTTATGTTATCCTGGACCGATACCTGACTTTCGAAGACCATACTAATACTCAGGTTAAAAACTGCTTTTGCACCCTCTGGAAACTTCGCACCATCAAACACTATTTCGACTTCCTCTCTTTTCGACTGCTGGTTCAATCTCTCTAATCTTAAGCATCTTAGATTACTGCAACATTATATACTTGGGATCCTTTAAGAAAACCATCAAACGTTTGAGAGTCATTCAGAATGCTGCCGTCCACTTTATCTACGGTCTCAAAAAGTCAGATCATGTAAGCCCTTATTATAGAAAACTGCATTGGCTGCCGATGGAGGCAAGGATCATCTTCAAGTTTGCTTGCCTCTGCTTCAAAACCTTAACAGATTCTATCTGTCGCACCATTTTGAATTTCCAGGCCCCACCCGCACATGTAGTGCCTACCTGTTTGCCTTCCCATCCTTAAAGGGCTGTATCTACAAGAGATTTCTTGATAGATCTCTGTCATTCCAAGCAGGCAAATGGAATAAATGTCTAACTACCCTCATTTCAAATTCACCCTCCAACCAAACGTTCAGGAAATCAATCAAAACCTATCTCTTTGATAAATTTCTCTGACTCCCTTCCTGCCTTGTATCTCTGATATGCCTCCGGATATACCTGACTACTCTTGACTTGCTAATGTAACCTGAAAGTCTTTTCTGTAACATTGCTGTCTGTGTACAGTCTCTTCCTCTGTAAACCACTCTGAACTGTTGTGGCACTGCGGTATACAAAAATAAAATTATTATTCTAAAATACTTTATACCCTCTTCCTTCCAAAGAAAAGGGAATGTATCAAATAATCCTTTTGGACAATGTACATTTAGTGGAAGAACCTCCGATTTACTCCAATTTATTTTATAGCCAGAAAATTTGCCAAATCGGTCAATCAAATCCAGTAAATGCGGGATGGAAGTTTCAGGATTCCTCAAATGAAACAAAATATCATCTCCATACACAGAGACTTTATATTCCTGACCTGCATAAGGAATACCCTGTATCTCCTTTGCTTGTTGAATAGCCAATAGTAAGGGTTCCAAGCCCAGTAGCCCATTCTCACAGTGGCCAATCCAGGTTACTAGTACCTGGCCAAAACCCAAGGAGTTGCAATATTCCATTCTACCGGTCCAGGACAAGCAGTATCTTTCCCCATGTCTTTCTCAATAAAAGACTATGGACTTTTCCTCCAGGAAATTGTCCAAGCCTTTTTTAAAACCTGCTACGCCATCTGCTCTTACCACAACCTCTGGCAATGTGTTCCAGAGTTTAATTTATTCTCTGAGTGAAAAAAAAATTCCTCCTATTGGTTTTATAAGTATTTCCCTGTAACTTCATCAAGTGTCCCCTTGTCTTTGTAATTTTTGACGGAGTGAAAAATTGATCCACTTGTACCCGTTCTTCTCCACTCAGGATTTTGTAGACTTCAATCATATCTCCCCTCAGCCGTCTCTTTTCCAAGCTGAAGAGCTTTAACCTTATTGTATGAATTACCTTTTATTTTTACAGTATATTCAGTTATAAATAAGTTCAGATTAAGGGGAGTAAATATACCTCCTCTAAACCTTTCCTGAACAGCCACGTAGCTCCCTACACTGGATCAATATGACCACACATCTCAGCTCTGCTCTCTGCCACACCTTGCATCTCAGTATCAGCATAGGCACCAGTATTCAGCATCACTGCCTGAGATCTCTTTGTCGTGCCTCCTACTCAGCACCAATGTGGCAACAAAAATGTCACTAGCCAGGCATCTGGCTCCAATTCTGATTTAGCACATGGACCAAAACCCAGGCGATCTGAAGAAGAATGTCAACACACTGGCCTCCTGTCTCTTTCCCAGGGCTCAAACCAAAGTGGAAATGTCCAATCAGAATGGTGCACAAAAAAGTGTCTTTCAACTCATCTGATTAATCCAATATCTTTATTCATCCAAAGTAACTCAATGACTCAACATGTACATGTTTCGGCCTCCCGGCCTGCATCAGGAGTCTTGGGAGTCTTTGGGTATACAAAGGGGTATGAAAACTTATGCCGGCCACTCAAAACGCTGCTCCGTCAGTGTTTTGAGTGGCCGGCATAAGTTTTCATACCCCTTTGTATACCCAAAGACTCCCAAGACTCCTGATGCAGGCCAGGAGGCCGAAACATGTACATGTCGAGTCATTGAGTTACTTTGGATGAATAAAGATATTGGATTAATCAGATGAGTTGAAAGACACTTTTTTGTGCACCATTCTGATTGGACATTTCCACTTTGGTTTGTTCCTTTGTATTTTGTGAATTTGTTTCCCCTGTTCTTGTGTTCTTTCCCAGGGCTACCAGCAAGTTTACTATGAGTTCCAAAGTGGTGTTGCCAGCACTCCACCACCTCTTGGGGCAGATTGAGAATGTAGATTTCACGTTTTAAAATTTTATTTTCACATTCTGCAGCTGTTTAGCTTAACAAAAGAATTCAAACAATGGGTGCCTTAAATTTGTTTTCTATATTTTTGTCTCTTGCAGGCTGGAACGCAGATCAGCCTTTTGAACATATCATTATCTAATGAAGTTTATACCCTGTGGTCTAATTTGTTGGCATGCAAGCAAGACTGTGGCCACAGGAACAAGCACCGAAATGAGGATTCAGTATTTCTAGCAAATAAGCCATTGTCAAGCTCATTGGACATGGTAAGAAATGCAAGCCAACTTGATCAATGACAGGAAATAGCCTACTGCAGCATTTCTCAGCCCTCAGGAAACCCCCAAATCAGGCTGGTTTTCAAGATACCTATAACTTGGTTTTTTATTTTACATAGAGCTTTATGGACCCCCACACGTTTACATAGAATAGATAGCTCTAAGTCTAATAGATGCTGGCATTGTCATCTTGAAGCAGGGACATTAGATCATCTTTTATTCTATTGTCCATTCATATTAATATTTTGGAAATCAATTTGGCCTCAAATTAATAGGATGTTAGAAAATCCGGTAGCCTTGACATATGATACGATTCTGTTTGGTACTGCAATGAGAGCTCGAAGTCAAATTTCATCAAATAACAATAAACTTTTATTTATATTGACTGGAGTAGCAGTACAGCAAATTACACATAATTGGAAAAATTATGACAGATTAAACTATAATTTTTGGTGGAACTCAGTTTGCCATATATATAAGATGGAGCGTACATTTGCAACACAAAAAGGATATATGGATAAGTTCAAGAAAATTTGGGGACCATTAACAGATTTTTGCAATAACTGATTTTAATTTTTTCCCATAATAAGATAATTGTTAAAGAAGGGAGGGAGGGAAGGGGTAAAGAATTTATTCTCTTTATTATACATTATAAAAAATATATCATAATGAATGAATGATAGTCCTATGAGAAATTAATGTGATAAAGGGAGAGAAAAGGGTTCATAATTAAATAATAATTGATAAAATCATTACAATATATATGTTATATAAATTCATATGAAAAATAATATAAAATATGGTTTATATAAAATACATTATAGAGATATCAAGTGTATTGTTAACATAAATGTATGGAAAATTTATAACACTTGTTGATATGTGAAAAAATCAATAAAAAAACTTAAAAAAAAAAAAAGATACCTATAATGAATATGCATGAGATAAATTTGCATACAAATGTTTCTCATGTTATGGATATCTTGAAAACCAGATTGTCTTGGGATTCCTCAAGGTCTGGGTTGAGAAACCCTGACTTAGGGCTAGATGCACTAAAGTCTCCGATTGTCTAACAGTTGTCATTATACCAGTTTGACGGGTTTAGTGACCAATCGAATTTGCAGACCCAATGCACAAAACGTCTCACTGTGTAGTTTTCTGTGTGGTCGTACATTCTCCAAGTCTGGCATGCAAATGAGTTCATTAATATTAAAACCAGCCACCCGATCAATGACCTAACATTGCATGCCAGAATCGGACTGACAAAGATGAGTACAGATGGTGTGTGTGTGTGTATGTATGGGTAAACACACACACAATATCTGACTCATAAAAAATGCTGTCCCGTGCCCCCCGATGGCTTCCCCCAATGACCCCTCCCCCTGGAACCAAAATAGAGGCAGGAGGAATGTCCACGCTCTCCTGCTGCCATGACCCCCTCCACCAGGACCCCTCCCCCCAAAACTGACCCCTCCTCATCCAAAAAAACCCAAATTGGCAGGAAGGAGTGGGCATCTCTCCTGCCACAGGATTGCCCTCACCCACACCCCCAGAACCTCCCCAGTACCTGTTCAAGAAGTAGACAATGAGAGGGATGCCGAGTCCCTCTTGCTCACAGGCCCACCACTCCAAAATGGCAGGCCCTCCCCTTCCCCTTTGTTTTCTATCCCATTTTCCCCAAAGATCCTGGGATGCACGGGGGGGGGGAGCCTAAGGCCCTGATTGGCTGAGATGCCTAAGGCTCCACCCATGGGAGGGCCTTTGGAGTCTGCACCAATCAGGGCCTTAGGCCCCTCCCCAGTGCATCCCAAGTTGTACTGGGAAGTGGAAGGCCCACCATTTTGAAGAGGCGGGCCTTCTGGCAAGAGGGAGTGAGCATCCCTCTTGCTGGTCTTCCTGTTAAGGTATGGGGAGGGGTCAGCAGGGGTCATTCAGGCAGGAGGGCATGGGCATCCCTTCTGCCGTTTTTGGGTGGTGGAGGGGCCGTTCAAGTAAGAGAGAGTGGGCATCCCTCCTACCGATTTGGGGGGTCTTCTGCCCACTGCAGCCAGATGAGCTGATTGCAGCAGGGGAATTTTCCCCAATCAGCTGAGCCAGCAGAACTCCACGAAGCTGTGTTTTTGGCGAGTCCTGCCAGCTCAGCTGATTGGGGATTCCCCTGCCATGATCATCTGATGGCAAACTGTGGTCTAGTTTCAGGAATCCACAGCAAAGGTAAGCAACTGAAATGCAAAAACTAGTGGACACTCAGTTAAGTTACATGGAAATACTTTTAAAACCAATAGGAGGAAATCTTTTTTTCACTCAAAGAATAGTTAAATTCTGGAACTCATTGCCAGAGGTTGTGGTAACAGCGGTTAATGTAGCTGGGTTTAAAAAAGGTTTGCACAGGTTCCTGGAGGAAAAATCTACCTTCTGGTATTGAAACACTAATATCTAATATCTAAGTCAACTGTTGTTTTCTCAAACAGCTGTGTTACATTGAGTCTATCAAAATGTCTTCCCCAACAGCAAATTCAATTGTATAGATATTTCCAATTGTATGGACTTTCAGACTACATCCGGGCACCACACTGCCGGTAGCTAAACTCTTCGTCAGTTCAATCTTTATTAAAGTGCTTTTTATAAAATGAATCTAGTAAATTTTATTTATGTATTTTGTCACTTTATCATATTTTATCATTTTATCTTCTTTAGTAAACTAATTTTTATGTTAACACTATCTATTAGAAGAACGTCACTTAGCTTAATAGTGATCTGTTCCTTTTACACCTCTCCCGAAATGCATGTTTCAAAAATTAAACTTTTCTTCAGGCAATAAAAAATGAACGATATAATAAATTCCCTTCCCTTTCCAAAATAATTAACGGTGTATATTCAATAATAAGTAAGAAAAATGGTGTTTAATCATCACCAAAAGATGTCAATGGCTCTCAGATTTTAATAAAATTCCTATAATTTCCATTTTGTATAGCTAGTGATCTTTCCATTCTAAACATATGACATAATGAATTCCACCAAATATTGAAATTAAGTTTACTGCAATCCTTCCAATTGGTAGTGATATGTTGAATGGCAACTCCAGTCATGATTAATAAAAGTTTATTATTAGATGAAGATATTTGACTCTTTTTCCTCATAGCTGTTCCAAATAATACCGTATCATAAGATAAAGCTACATGATTCTGCAGTAAACAATTTACTTGATCCCAGGTGGAATTCCAAAAGGCTAAAATATAGGGACAATAAAACAAAAGATGATCTAAAGTCCCTATTTCAAAATTACAATGCCAGCATATATTAGATTTAAACTATTCAACTTCTGTAATCTAACAGGGGTCCAAAATGCTCTATGCAAAAGAAAAAAACCATGTTTGTCTCATAGATGATGACATTGTACATTTCATTCTCCAAGGGAGGGATATGGGTTTACATATACAATTTCAATAACTCTGGGTATATTTGTTTAATTGTTAAGTGTTTTACATGGAGTAAAAATTTATTATTATAGGGATGGGGAGGTATGTTATATGTTTAATGTGTTTATTATTGATGGATGGGGGGAATACTCTTATATATTCTTTAGGCAATAATTAAGTGTGTCAAGTGATTTGTATGAATTTTATGTAGGAATATTGTACACTTGATGTAAGATTTGAAAATGAATAAAGATTTACAAAAAAAAAAACCCTTTTCTTCAGGGTCGAGGTCAACTACAATAAAAAAGAGAAAAAGAAAGAAAATGTTGTATCTACTATTTCTTAGAGTTTAAACTTAGAACTTAGACCATTCTAACAACAGTGCCTCAGTCATGACTACACTGAAGCAGAGAAGCATAAAAAACAGAGCAAAAAGATAAAATGAGAAAATATGATAAAGTGACAAAATACATAAATAAAATTTACTAGATTCATTTTATAAAAAGCACTTTAATAAAGATTGGACTGACGAAGAGTTTAGCTACCGGCAGTGTGGTGCCCGGATGCAGTCTGAAAGTCCATACAATTGAAATATCTATACAATTGAATTTGCTGTTGGTATTGAAACAGACATGAGGAAAGCCATTATTTGTCCTTGGATTGATAACTTGGAATGTTGTTATTTGGGTTTCTGCCTGGTATTTGTGACCTGGATTGGCCACTGTACAAACAGGATACTGGGCTAGTTGGATCATTGGTCTGACCCAGTATGGTTATTCTTATGTTCTTATATCGTAGTTCAGCTCTGAACCTTGTTTCTGGAAGATAAGGGGAAAGCAATTAATGTAAGAGTTGGGTTTTAAAAAATTAGACAAATTTGTAGAGGAAATGTCCATAAACCTTTTTTTTATTGGGGAAGCCACTGCTTATCCCTCGGACTAGATAGTATGGAATCTTGTTACTTTTTGGGATCCTGCCAGATACTTTTCATCTGGATTGGCCACTGTTGGAAACAGGATTCTGAGTTAGAGAGACATTTAGTCTGACACACTATGGCATGTTTTTACATAACTGTCATATGTAAAGCAAAGGGAAGCACAGGGTCAATTACTGCCATTTTGGAGGATGGCACTGGTAGAATATGTACAACTGTAGATCCCTTTTGAGAACCCAAGGGCTCATAATGTTAGGATGCTTGGGAAATAGCTGGTAGTGAGGGTAAAGTTTGTTTTATATGAAACTTAATGCAGCCAAGACAAAATTATTATCGTTTGACCCAAAAATTGAACAATTATCCCTTTGTAGCTTTGAATTCTGGAGAATCTTTGAAAATTGACTTTTCGTGTAGAGTTCTGGGAATAATATTGGACTCTCCTTTATCATTTCAATGTCAGGTTAATCACCTTTCAAAGAAATGTTCTTTCAGCTTACGAATGTTAAGAAAAGTTAGATGTCTATTTCACCAGCAACATTTTGTGGTACTGATGCAAGCTATTATCCTAGCACGATTAGATTACTGTAATTCAATATATATAGGCCTAAGTAAGGGGAATCTAAAATGGTTACAACTAATCCAAAATACGGCAGCAGAGCAGAGGTAAGAGAAAATTTGATCATATGTCTCCTCTTTTGAGAAATCTTCACTGGCTCCCTGTCTGTCTTAGAGTATAGTTTAAATTGCTTCTATGGTTTTTAAAATCATACATGGACTATTTACGTTTTGATTCCTCTATCTTTGAACAATTAGAGAGATGATTCAAGATACTCAGAAATTTAAACTGTCCTTTCCATCTTTAAAAGGAATAAAATCTATTGGTAATATTACTCGATCTTTCTCATATACTTTTACAATGATTTGGAATGGGATTCCCTCTTCTCTCCTTCCAGATTTTCCATAAATCTATGAAAACACTGTTATTTCAACAGTTCTTAGAAAATTGTTCTAAGGAAAATTAGTTATCTTCTCTGTAGGATGTCAGATGAGGGTCTTCATTAATAAGTTATTTTCTCTCTAATCTAACTACGGTGGAACCTGTTTACAAGCATAATTCGTTCCAGAAGCATGCTCGTAAAACAAGGTACTTGTATATCAAAGCGAGTTTCCCCATAGGAACTAAGGGAAACTCGCTTGATACGTTCCCACCCACCCCCACCCCCCGAGGCCTGCGGCGCTGCTCCACTCCCCCCCCCTTGAGAACCGGCATTGCTCCCCTCCCTGCGAACCGGCACTCCCCCCATGCAAACCGGCACCCCTCCCCCACCCGAACAACTTCAATCTTACCCCCCATCTGGCACCAGCACACAGCCCACAGGATGTGCCGGTGTTGCTGAAAGAAGTTCCTGCCTCCGAGAATTTCGGAGAAAGGGAGAACTAGAAGGCCTTGAGCATGCGCAGATGCTCAAGGCCCAGCTAGAGGCAGGAACTTCTTTCAGCGGCACCGGCATGTCCTGTAGGCTGCGTGCCTGTGCCAGATATGGGGGGTAAGATTGAAGTTGTTTGGGCAGGGGGGTGCCGGTTCACGCGGGGGGGGGGTGCCGGTTCGCTTTGGGGGCCTTCGTGAGCGGGGGGAGCGATGCCGTTTCTCGGGTGGGGTTGCTCGCAAATCGAGTCAACACTCAGTTTGTGAGACAAGATTTGCGAGAATGTTTTGCTCGTCTTGCAAAACACTCGCAAACCGCGTTACTCGCAAACTGAGGTTTGACTGTACTTTTACTTCGATTATCGCTTTTTAAGTGAACTGATTTTTATGTGCTCCTTTTGGGGAGATGACTCAGTATATAAATCCAAGGTTTAGATTAGAATGGGTTTGATAGTTTAAGAGAAGTATTTACAGACTTACCTTACTGGGAGAATACTGGGAGGACCTTTTAGCCCACAGGGCTTTTTGATTTGAGGAGTCCGGTTCGATGCCTGAGTGGTTTCTAATTGGGAACTTCAGGCCCCTTTAGACTTTCCTGGAGAGAAGCAAGAATGTCAGGAGCATACAGCCATTATTTGTACTGCCACTGGTTTACACACTAAAACTGCGGTAGTCACAGTCCCTCACAGCTGGAAGGATGCAGTAATTTACACTATCCCAAAGAAACCATTGGCTGATTTATCCACTCTTTCAAACCACTGGCTTCTTTTCAACTTACCCTTTATTTCTAAAATAACCAAAAGAGCCATTTTTGCCCAGTTACTGAGCCAACTTTTTACACCTGCATCAATCTGGATTTCGTCCAGATCATTAAACAGAAACAATTATGGCCTCCCTGCTCAGTGCTCTACATTCAGCATTTGATGCAAGTAGTACAGTTCTTCTTGTTTCACTAGATCTTGATGCCACATTTGATTTGGTTGATCACTCTCTTACTTTCCCATGTCTTGCTATCAGTATCTCTGGCACTGTTCTTAACTGGTTCACTTCTTTTCTGTCTAATATAGCTTTTATGTCCCTTTCTCTAACTCTACTTCTGCGCCTACCCCTCTGCTATGTGGTATTCCTCAAGGGACTATACTGTCATCTCTTATTTTTAACATCTTCATCAGTCTATAGGAGACAACTTTTTTAAACAATTGAGGGTGCTAAACCCAATGGAAATTACCCCTCCTTGGGCACAGTCAAGAAGTTTGCTTAATATCGGTGGGGAGGGGGGTGTTCAAGGAGCCACAGAGCTGCCTCCTATGCATCAGTCCACTGGCATCTAATCCAAGAAACAATTTTAAAATGTTATTTCTATGCAGATGATATACTTTTATTATCTCTCCACAGAAGTCAACCAATTCTGTAGTGATGACAGGTTTGGATTGCAGGGATCTTGAACACTGAATTCCTCTAAGACTTGTCCCTCAGTTGCACCCATCTTATATGGTTCACCAATAATATTGGTGGATTCTTTTAAATATTTAGGAGTTATCTTAGACTTCCAATTAACCTTTAGGCCTCACATGTCTTCAGTGGTAAAGTTGTGTTTTTCTTTCCTTCATATCAAAAATGCTTGAGTATCTGACTAAATTCATGTGAACCAGTGGTCTCAAACTCGTGGCCCAAGGGCCACATGCAGCCCGCCAGGTACTATTTTGAGGCCCTCAATATGTTTATCATAATCACAAAAGTAAAATAAAACAGTTTCTTGATCATGTCTCGTTAGCTATAAATTACGATACTATTATTAAGACTTAGCCAAAAGGAAAGATTTATAAACTATAAAGAGTTTTTTTTACCTCATGCAAAATTGTAATTTCTTTAATAAGACATTAACTATTTTTTCTGAGGCCCTTCAAGTACTTACAAATCCAAAACGTGGCCCTGCAAAGGGTTTGAGTTTGAGACCACTGATGTAAACCGTTCTGAGCTCCCCTGGGAGAACAGTATAGAAAATTGAATTAATAAATAAATTAACATACATTCCCTCTGCAGTCATCTGGACAATGATGCATGTGCTACTTTATGCACTTGTCGCTTCTAAGATGGACTACTGCATCATTGTCTATGCTGGTTTGCCAGCAGCTCTTTTAAAGAAGCTGCAAACAATTCAAAATACTTCACTTGTGCTCAGTTCACTCATGCTTGCCTTTTTGATAATATCTTGCCCCTTTTTACATGCCACCATTGGCTCCCCATCTCTTTCCACATTCAACATAAGATTTTGACTCTAACTTATAAAATATTGCACTCGGGGAACATTCCTTCTCTTCCACAATTATCTTTCTTCGATCATTACCCTCCCATGCTCTTCAATCTTCTTCTCAGAAATACCTCATTATTCCCTTGTTTTTTTTCTTGTTCCCACCTAGAATCGATGTGTCATTCTGTTGTCTGTCTCACCCATCTCCTCTGGGAATCCCTTCCCATTCTTCCTTATAGACTGTTCATTCGTTCCTGGCTTTCTTGAGAGGAACCTAGTGTGAAATGTGGTTTTCTGTAGGGGCTCTTGCTTTGGCAGCAATGGTGTCTCAATTCTCTTTGCTTTGCTTCTGTTACTGTATACCAGAGGTGTCAAAGTCCCTCCTCGAGGGCTGCATTCCAATCGGATTTTCAGGATTTCCCCAATGAAAATACATGAGATCTGTTTGCATGCACAGCCTTCATTGTATGCTAATAGACCTCATGTATATTCATTGGGGAAATCCTGAAAACCTGACTAGATTGTGGCCCTCAAGGAGGGAATTTGACACCCCTGCTCTAAACTGTACTTATTTTGTAGTTCCTTTTTCACTTTGTCACTTTGATTTTAATTTGAAAGGCAGTATATCAAGCCATACTACAAATTAAACATTACTCAATTACTATAGTTTTGGCGCATGTCAAGAGTATTAAAACCATGATTTTTTAAAGGCAATTTGATAAAGCTCTGTGTTGCCAACTGATCTCTGCGGCTTATTCAGTGTTCAATATAGGAAAAGAGGTGCTACCAACCTTAGAATGTTTGGGAAGAGTGTTGTGTGGTCAACCTAGTCACTGCTTTACGCTTTGCAGGATGCTGTGTCTGCGCTGCTGGAAAGGACGTCGGCAGAACTGGAAGCCGTTGAGCAGGAGCTTGCTCAGGAAGAACAGGAGGATGAAGAAGATGATGAAGAGCATGATCACAGAGGTTCTAGAGAATGGTACTTGCTGACTTTACTTTTTAGCTGTTGGGGAGGGCCAGAGTGTCTGTCCAGTTGTATGCAGATGGTGTGCGTGCTCTCCATCACTGGCATTAGCCAGATGACGTGCACAAGCCTGTATGCATTCAGCTGCTTTGCTCCACTCATCTTTCACCTAAAGTACTTTGAACTTGACTTTTAAGTCAGCCCTCCCTTAAACTCCTTATCGGAGAATTTACCCTGTCTTCCCCAACTGTTTGACTATGGGTCCTTTCCTCCAGGTTTTGCCTTACTTTCTGATTGTTTCTCCCTTGCACCTTCTTATGTTTTAACCTAGTGCCACATATAAGAAATATCTTGTGCTCAATATAGTCACTTTTATGTATGCCATCGTGTATCTTACTCTTAGTGGGTGAATTCTATAAAAGAAAGCGCCAAAATTTAGGTACCAAATAAGCACACAAATGAACAGAATACTGACATGTACATGTGTATGTGTTACAATATAACCACAAACTGATATTCTTCAACTAATAGCCTTTTACCAAAGACTTTAGATAGAGCAGGTAATCAAAATCACGGAGAAAGGACCTCAGTGTTTCTAGAGAACAAACTCCAGAAACTTCTATGGCAAATGCATCCTTGGTCAAAGAAAAACTCCGTTTAAATCTAATAATTCAAAATTTGCAAAAATCTTCCAAGTCATATAAATAAGGTCAAAAACTTGCACTTATCTTAAATATCCTCTGGTGTAGGCAAGATCACCGCAGCGCAGTGAAAAAGCTCCCGGTGCTGCTATCTTTCAGTCTTACACTGCACTGGGAGAAATCATAGTATTCCCGACAGGCCCTGTTTCGCGGTCAAGCTGCATCAAGGTAAATTTCTAAGAACAAAAAACAATCACAATTAGTCCCTTATTTAAGACATCAAAATAATTCAAAAAACAATACTTCAAAAACATACATTCTCACATAACAAGCTCCTGCTTCAAAGATCTTCATTCAGAAAATGGCTGCCCGGCATCTGACTCGGCTTTAAAAAGGAGTGGCTTGATGTAAAAGTCAGCCAATCATAGCACATGGACCAAGCTAAGCCAATCCACTACTAGAAAAAAGCTCTCCATTCTATTCTGGCATTCAAGCCAGTCAGAGTACACGAATGCAATTTAAAAATCCATTTTTGTTCACGTTGTCTTAATGCTAGCTTAAAGTTACCTCCTTTCTTGAATGGAAAAAATCTCTCAATGACCCAACAACGTAAGTCTTCAAACGAATGATGAAAGTCGACACAATGTTGTACCATAGGTGCTTCCACCCGATTGCATGCCAAACAAGAACGGTGTTCTATCAATCTAGTTTTAAATGATCGTGATGTTTCTGGAGTTTGTTCTCTAGAAACACTGAGGTCTTTTCTCCATGATTTTGATTACCTGCTCTATCTAACGTCTTTGGTAAAAGGCTATTAGTTGAAGAATATCAGTTTGTGGTTATATTGTATTTTTTGATATTCTGCTTGTAGTTGAGTGGTTTTTTTGTCATGTGTATGTGTTGCCATGTATGCATAAATGCCAGTAATTGTGGTACTTTGTAACTACATGCATATCTTCAATAGGTAGGTGGGCAAACACATGACCATAGCATGATGCTTGTAACTTATAGAATATTACCATCCAGGAAAGTTATACACAGAATGGCATTATTCAACCACCCTGAGTAAAACTTCTGTGCATTAGTTAGACCAGTGAAAAAGGAAACCTCATTTAGGCATAGAACTGTGGCACAATTGCCACTCACATACAGTATATTCAGTGATACCATTTAAATTGCCATTGCTGCTAAAAATAAAGTGCTTCTATCAGCACTATATTTTATCAAGCAACCATGGCTGCTGAAAATGAGATCCTAACTTTTATGCCACGTTTGTTTCTATATTTGTGGCTACATGCAATGTTCTTTCCTTTAGAACACAGATGTCAAAGGAAATCCTGAAAACCTGACTGGATTGTGGCCCTGGAGGACCGACTTTGACACTCTAGCTTTAGAACATAAGAATAGCCATACTGGGTCAGACCAATGGTCCAGCTAGCCCAGTATCCTGTTTCCACAGTGGCCAATCCAGGTCACAAGCACCAGGCTGAAACCCAAATAGTAACAACATTCCATTCTATCAATCCCAGGGCAAGCAGTGGCTTTCCCCAAAACTGTCTCGATAGCTGATTATGGTATTTTCCTACATCCTCTGGCAATGAGTTTCATTTAACTATTTGTTAAGTGAAAAAATATTTTCTCATGTTTGTATTAAAGGTATTTCCATGTAACTTCATTGAGTGTCCCCTTTTCTATTGGTTATTTAGCAGGTCTCTGTAATAAGGGGCATAGCAAGGGAGGTTGGCATCCAGGGCGGTGGAACCCGGAATCGCCACACTGTGTGCCCCCACTCTTCCCTGCCCCCCCCCACCTCTTCCCCTCTGCTTTGGTGCCTCCTCCCAACTTTTCCCCACCACTTGAGCGCTCCCCCCCCACACACTTCTCTAAATGTTCTCTGACTCTAGCAGCATCTTCTGCTGCTCGCGCCAGCGTCAGCTCCTTTCTGACGTCACATCCTGGTCCTGCGACCAGGAAGTGATGTCAGGGAGCTGACGCCAGCGCGAGCAGCAAGTAGAAGATGCTGCTCGAGCCAGCAAACAGAGAAGTAGGCGGGGGAGGGGGAAGAGGTGCCGGCGTTGCTCGGGGCAGTCTGCCCCCCTTACTACGCTACTGACTGTAATACTTTTGTATCCCTTCCTTTTTGTCTCTTTTCTACATAAAATGGAGTCATCAGCCAGTCAGCTAATTCCATTACTTTGAATGAAGTATTTTGTGATCATAAGATCCAAAACTACAAATATAGGAAGAGACTATAAACAACAGTTAATGCCTTTTCTATAGTTTCTTCTTAAGACTTTGACAGTTTAATAACCTTTATTTCTATGAAAACATCTACCATATTCCCCTTTATACTCACAGATAGTTGAATTGTACTCAACTTGAATTAGGACTAACACAATGGGTTGTTTTTTTAAGTTGTTACTGTATATTGCTTTTTAAACTTTCACATGGGTTGTAAGCAGTGTTTTTATAAGCTTGAGCGCATTTTTAGTTACTTATATTGTTTGTATGTCTTTTTATATGCCACATTTTCCTAGGGGAAGGAACAAAGCAGATTACATAAAAGGAGAAATATATTGAGCACAAGAATGATGCACAAATGCAGATATGAGATATATTGAGGGCAATTCTATAAAGGGACCCCTATAATTTAAGTGTTCAGAGAGTAATTATTCCATAAAGGAAATAAGTGCCTAATTTCCTTTATAGAATACTAGTATTACAGAGTATATACAGTACCTTCTCGCTATTTGTGATAGTATGGTTCATGTTGAAAATGTTTGCAAACCGTGAAATTGTGAATAACGAAATTTAGAGTCTGTGGGAAAATAGAGGTTAGGTTCCAGCAGTATATCTTCCACCTCAAACTGTAGAAAGTAAATAATGGATCCTATTGGGAGAATGGGATTAGGTTCTTACATGGGACAACAGCCTTCCCCCCCCAAAAAAAAAAAAAAAAAAAAGGGAGACTTTCCCTCCACTCTTAGCATGCCCCCCTCCCTCAACAAGAATAGGCAGCATTCCCCCTCCCTCTCCTAACAGACACCACCAATCCCCCTCCTAGATCCAGAGGAAGGACTCCAGGCCTACTTTGTTTCCCTGGTGGTCTAGCAGCACATTAGGGCAGGAGCAGTTCCCACTCGCTCCTGCCCGTGCTCTTTCAATAATGAAAATGGTTGCCAAGACTTCCAGATCAAATTGATTAATTTATCAAGTGGCCAGAAGAATTCAGCATAACCTTATACTCTTTAGGAAAAGTGGAGATGACTGGTGGCTTAGAATGTATTTTATATAGAAAATCATATTGGGCCCTACTAATTATCAAGTAACAGGATCTAGCACCCAGATAAGTGCTGCTGACCAGAGTGATACTTGATTTCTAGTGGCATTATCTGGATAATACCACTGGAAATCTTTCTAGATCACCCTTATGTGTCCAGATTGCAGTGTATGGAACAAACATAGTCCCCTGAGTTATTAAGGGGCCCTTTCACCAAACTATGGCCTTAGCATATCCTTACAAGGATCATTCCCAAGCGCTAAGGACATTTTTACCAGGATAAAACGTCTGATATTTCTATTTTTCCCATTAATGGACATGCACTAATTTTTTTGCATTAGTGCGTGAGTCCCTACCACCATCCATTGTGTAGGCAGTAAGGGCGCATGTACTAACAACACAGCAATCGGTTAGTGTGACAATGTGGCTGCGCTAACCAATTAGCACAGAATATGCCCACTCTCTATCTAAGAGTTAAAAAAAATTAATAAATTTTTTTTAGCTCATGGATAGTATGCACAAATGCAAAACTTACTACAGGACCCCTAAGCACGCTCCGCAGTAAGCCTTTTTTTGCTGTAATATGTACACATTAATGCTTACTACAGTTAAGTAAAATGTTATTTTAAGACAGCAGTGATATTCAGTCTGCTAACTGGATTAAGTTGATGTCTATATAAAGTTGGGACAAGAAAAAGGTGGTCCTAACTTTATCCAGTTAGTAATCTGGATACTAGACTAAATATCATTGCTCTCCAGATTGCACCAGCGGTTACTGCTAAATCATTTAGCGATGGCCATTCTTTTGATACTGGCACTGAATATCTGGATTTAGCTGTCCACCCTGGCTAAATAATGACCTGAATATTTCATTTTTATAAAATGCACACAAAGGTAAGACCTGATATCATGACCCTGATCAGTTTCTGAATTGAAATAGTGGGATTCTCAGGCCAAACCTTGTAAAATGTCCTGTGTAGCTGAGCTATTTTATTTTTCCATTGAGTAAATAATTACTATAAGGAAATTATATGAAGGATTTCATGGAAGTAGTATGGAAGAATCTGGGTGGCAATACTGTACTTTTTATAACAAGGAGTGGGGTGAATATTCCATTGTCCCTTCTGGATCAACCTATGTGATTTCTTTATAGGGTAGGAATGCTAATAGAAATGCCTCCTGACATGGTAGATGAAGAAGAGAATGGTATTAAAGTGGTAGATGCAGAATACATAGACCAGCTAAATTCATATGCTGAAATGGATACAAACAAGAGTGGTGAAGGATCCAGCCATGTTGATGATGCTGCCTGCTCCATGACATTAGTACCAATGCTGGTGAGTATTTTAGTATGAGTTTGTGAGGAGCATGAAGAAGATATCTTTAGCTTCTTCACAGGTCCTGAATATCATTCTAAGTGGCTTGTGTGACACTTACACATGCAAGTAACGGGTAAATGGCTCAGTGTATTTAGTGATTTTAAAAAATTAGATTATTGTTATCTAGATTACTCACTACTAGGTTGTTAAAACTAGCCTATTTACTATTGTTGTGTCAATTACTTATAAATTGTTAGTAGTTGGAGTTGGCCCGGGATATACAGAAGAACAACTTCAAGCTATCATTCAAAGCATGACTTTGCTGGATGATGAACTTCATAATCTTGGTATAGTTTACTAGTTGACCAAATCTTCAGAATCTGCATAAGAGACTTATCAAAGCCCAACTGCATGGGAGCACTATGATTCAGTATATCAATGATCGATATGAATACAGCTCTCAAATTATTTACATCTGATCAAACCTTTTTTAGATAAATGGAATGCAGTTCTGAACAAATGTAGTTTAGGACATAAGAATAGCCTTACTGGGTCAGACCAACGGTCCATCAAGCCCAGTAGCCCGTTCTCACAGTGGCCAATCTAGGTCCCTGGTACCTGGCCAAAACTCAAAGAGTAGCAACATTCCATGCTACCTATCCAGGGCAAGCAGTGACTTCCCCCATGTCTTTCTCAATAACAGACTATGGAGTTTTCCTCCAGGAAATTGTCCAAACCTTTCTGAAAGTTTGATCCTGAAACAACAACAATGGTTGAATCATCATAGGCACCAGCACTGTGGGTGCAAGAGCAGTGTTTCGGAACCTTTTCAAGCCAAGTACTCCCTAAGCCTAACAAATACCAAGTACCCCTGCCCAAACTCCGCCCCACACCCGCCCAAACTCCGCCTCTGACTCCACCCCATAATAATAATTCTAATTGTAATGCAATTTCTTCCATCCATTTTTCATATACACACAATATAATCTTACTAATACATAATGGTAACCACAAAATTAAAAAACCACAAAGCACACTGTATGCAGAGAAAATGTTAATTATCATTTATATTTGGGGGGTTTTCAAAGACATCAAGGCAGTTGACTTTAAAATATGCAATGTCACCTAAGTAACAACTATAGAAAAATAGACAAATATAGACAGCAGACATAAATTCTCAAAACTGACACATTTTGATCACTAAATTGAAAATAAAATAATTTTTTCTACCTTTGTTGTCTGGTGATTTCATGAGTTTCTGGTTGCACTTCCTTCTGACTGTGTATCCAATATTTTCTTCCTTCCCTCCCCTCCCTCGCCAGACCTCATTCGATTCCCCAACCAACATCTCTCTCATCCTTCTATTCCCCATGCATCTTTACCTCCTGCCTCTCTGTGCCCAATTTTCCTCTTCCTTGCCCACCAAAAATGCAGAAAGAGGCATTGCAATGAAGAATAAATCATAACAAAAGCGAGGTATGAGGAAAGGCTGAAGAAACGTCCCAAAGAGTGACATAGTAACATAAATGGGCCTCCGCATGTGCGGATCGTTGGACTAGATGAACCTTGGTCTGATCCGGTGAAGGCGTTTCTTATGTTCTTATGCACTCTTTGGGAGTGGACTGATGATCCAGTTTCAAAGAACTTTGGAATCGGGCATCACAACTGACTGTTGTTAATGATGCAGCAGAACGAGGGATATGTCTCATTGAAAAATGCAATGATACTTTGACAAAAGATGAAGAGCAGAAGCAATATGTTTTTTTCGGCTAGTGGCCAGCCATCGAAAGAAGTTTCCTTCTGCATCAAAGGCGGCTCTTATGTCATAGACCAGGGATGCTTCCCGACGCCTTAGAGAGGACGCAGAAGCGCCAGGCCAAGCAGCCTTCTCCACCCGATGTCAATTCTGACATCGGAGAGGAAGTTCCGGGCGTCGGGAAGCAGGGAGAGCAGAACTTGTGGCGGTAGCTTGGGGGCTTGTTCCCCGATGGCAGCGGCAGTGGCTTGGGGGAGGGCAGGGAGAAAGAAAGAAAGGGGGCAGGCAGGAAGACACAAAGAAAAGGGGGCAGGGCGATAGAAAGAAAGAAGGGAAACAGAAGGAAAGGGGGGACAGAAAGAAAGGGGGTATGGAGAGAGAAAGACAGAAAGAAAAGGGGCATGAAGAAAGAAAGACAAGCAGAAAAAAGAAAGAGGGCATGGAGAGAGAGAGAAAGACAAAGAAAGGGGGCATGGAGAGAGAAAGACAAGCAGAAAGAAAGAAGGGGGCAGAGAGAAAGAAAGGGGAGGGGGCAGGGAGAGAGGAAGAAAAAGTTGGGGGAGGGCATGAGGTCTGGGAGAAAGGAAGCATAGGGAAGAAATATTGGATGCACAGTTAGAAGAAGGAAGTGTAACCAGAGACTCATGAAATCACCAGACAACAAAGGTAGGAAAAATGATTTTATTTTCAATTTAGTGATCAAAATGTGGCTGTTTTGAGAATTTATATCTGCTGTCTATATTTTGAACTATGGCCCCCTTTTACTAAACCGCAATAGCGGTTTTTAGCTCAGGGAGCCTATGAGCAGCGCAGGACATTTAGCGCAGCTCCCTGCGCTAAAAAACGCTATCTCGGTTTAGTAAAAAGGGAAGGGGTATATTTATCTATTTTTGTATAGTTCTTACTGAGGTGACATTGTATAAAGTCATCTGCCTTGATCTCTTTGGAAAAAAAACCCTGGAATATAAATAATTAACAATTTCTCTGCATACAGTGTGCTTTGTGTTTTTTTTAAATTTTATTGTTGGTAGATCATTTTGACTTGGTCATTTTAAAAGTAGCTCGTGAGCCCCAAAAGTGTGGGTACCTCTGTCATACACCATTGATTATTTGTCAAGTGCACAAGAATTACAATATACTGTTAAGCTTAGCAGTAGTTTTTAAAAAATAGCAAGATGAGGTGACCCCCATAAACTTTGTTTTAAGTAAAATCTTGCGTGTTTTTCATTTTTATATAACGGAATAAAATTTGCCTTGTGGACAAACGAAATGTGTTAATCACCCTAATGTGCCTATTTAACAGCAACAGACAGAACCATCTAATTTTAAAGTTAACCCTTCACTCTCTCCTCCTTAACACAAACATACAATCCTCCTTCCACCCTAAAGCAGACCCTAAGCCAGGCCAGTATTTCTCCTCTCCTCCCTGGCCAGGCAAAAGTGGCGGTAGCGAATGCAATTCACTACCCTGCTGCTACTCTGGGTGTCTTCTCTCCATTCGGCCGCCAAAGCAGAAACAGGAATTTTTCACTGAGGGCGGGCCACAGTGGAGAGAAGACACAAGTAGTGGTGGCAGGAGTGGATTGCAAAATAACTACCGCCACGGCAACATGTTGCAACGTCAAAATAAAAGTAGGTAGGGAGAGAGGGAGATGGACTTGAGGGAATTGGTGGATTGGAGGAGAGATGGGGAGAAGATGGATGGGAGAGATGAACTTGGTGGGGGGGAGGAAGATGGATGGTGGAGGGGGAGATCAACTTGAGAGAGATCATGGAGGGGAGATGGACTTGGGGGAGTTGGTGGACTGGAGAGGGAGAGATGGGGAGAAGATGGATGGGAGAGGTGAACTTAGTGGAGGGGGAGATGGACTTGGGGGAGATCATAGAGAGGGGAGATGGGGAGGGATAGAAAAATAATGGATCTAAAAACGGGAGAGGGAGAGAGATGGTGGACAATGGGATTTAGGGAGGGAAGGAACAGAAAGGGAGAGAAGTTGGACACAAGGGATGGTGTGAGGGGGATACTGGATAGGAGGGTAGTTAGAAAGAGAAAGGGAGAGCTGGTGGGAAAGGAGGGAGAGATGCTGGATGAAAGGGTAGTTGAGAAAAGGAGAGATGTGGATCTGGGGATGGTGGGGTCCATCGCTGCAGCTACGAGAATAGAGACGGAAAAGAAATATGCCAGACCTCCAGGGGAGAGAAGGGAAATGGAAGGGGAGGACAGAAATGGAAGATGGATGATTACCATGGAGAAAGAAGAAAACGACAAATGGGCAAGAGACCCTGGCAAGCAAGTTATTAGAAGACGTTTGTTGCAGAGCCTGGGACCAACATGACTTGAAAAATGACCAGACAACAAAAGGTAGAAAAAATAATTTTATTTTCTGTTTTGTGATTACAATGCGTCAGATTTGAAATTTGTATCCTGCCAGTGCTGGTATTAGACCGCAAACATGAGCTAGGGTTTAACAGAGAGAGGAAAAGTCTTTTTTGTGTGGGTAGGAGAGGGCAAAGGGGGTGAAGAGACTATAAAATAAACCCACCAGGATGTTTGGGAAAAAACCACCCAATTGGGCAGGAAAATCGAATTGAAAAATCAATTCAATAGACTGAATCAAATCAAAATATTTTTTCCTGAATCAGGCAGCACTACTTTGTATGTGTGTATGTTAGGTGTCGTCGACTCGGGTTTAAGTCCTACTGACTTGATGAGTTAAAGATCCGAAAAGAGATCAGTCTAGTGCTAGTCCAACAAGGTCCTCTAGCATCATCCCCATGGTTGTTGTCAACATATCCAGGCACCTAGTTGCAGGTCACCCTCTTTGCCTAGCTCCTTTGATCTTTCCAAACATCATGTCCTTTTCCAATGACCTCTCTCTTCTAAAGATGTAAGGTATTAACTTCATCATGTGGGCTTCGAGTGACATAGCCAGTTCAGTCTCTTTTTTCTCAGAGGGGGCATGTCAGGAGGCAGAGTGGACATCCCTGCACTCATCAGTTAGCACAGTTATATAACCATGCATTAACGAGTTAGCACAGGAATACTGTGTGAACTGTTATTGCCTACAAAATGGGTATAGGTAAGTGCTCACACAATTATGCAGTAATTTTTTTAATGGCTATATGCTAATTATAATATTAGCACATGGCCATTAATACTTAAAAAAAAAAAGAAAAATTGACCATTTTACTGCTGCAGTAAAAATGGCTTTAGCGCATGAGAAAAACTCGTGCAAGGGTGTAAAAGGACTCCTTTGTGTTGGTTTATCATATCCCAGACACAGATGAACCTATAATATGTTTTATTTATACTGACAGGTTGATAAGGAGACCAACACAGAAGAAGCGGTAACTGTGAATGTATCGCTCAGATCCAAGGACAGAGGTAACCTGAGCTCCAGACAACGTCCTTTTGTCAGGAACAGCATGATTGTACGATCTCAAACCTTTTCTCCAGGAGAGAGGAACCAGTACATATGCAGGGTAAGACCAAATAATCATATATTGCGTTGGTTTTTTTTTTTGTTTGTTTGTATTTTTGTGGATCCCTATATTTAAAGACTTAAGTTAGGCTTGGGGGAGATCATGGAGAGGGGAGATGTTAAAAAAGAAAAAAAGAGCTCTTAAAAGAAAAATGTAGGCACCGACTGGTGCCAGATTTGCACCTTCAGAGGCATTTTATGATGCCTAATTCCACTATAGACATAATTCATGCCAGAAGTGGTGTTAAACACCGTAAAGCGCCTCCATAGATGCAATTCACGTCAAAGGTAGGCACCAGAAATGTAGGCCTTGAAAACCCTGGCCTAGATTTCCTGTGCCTACCTTTCCCGAAGGCGCAATTCTCTAAACGGCGCCATTGTGTGATTGACATGCGATCGGTGGCCGCTTTTAAGGTGGACACCGACACCATTAACATGTCAAATAACTGTTTATATCCAAAAATTGAAAAGAAACTTAATACTGTACAGACTTACACAATAACTTAACATATTACTTTCTTTAAATAAATAAACTGTAATATATTACTTTTTCCTTGCAGTAACTAGTAAATTTAATATATTACTTTTACAAAGTAACTTGTCCAACTATGAAAACAGGAGAACTTGTCACAGTACCAGGAGGAACTATAGTCATTAAGAACTATAGTCATTAAGACAGGCTGTTCTAAATTCTTAGTACAAAAAAAAGAAATAATTGTTGAGGCTCAAAGAAAATATCTCATGACGCCTTGAAAGTTAACTAAATATTTACATGGAAAATGTAAGAAACATAAACCTCCTGATTGCAAAATACCACTTCTAAGCAATAAAGAACTGTTTCTTTCTCTTCTAAGTAAACTTTGCGAAATCAAGAAACAAAGATTCAATTTTTTTAAAGCAAAGGTGTCTTGTATATTAAAATGTCAGGCAAACGAGGAGAAAAATATAGAATATGCAGAACCCAATATAACTGCATTTCTCTCTCTGACTAAAAGCTGATCTGCGTTCATTTTTATAATTCAGTTAACAAAGCCTCTCTAGGTTCTGTTAATTGCAGCAAGACCTTATCTTATCTCATTTTCTTTCATGTCAGAGAAGAGAAACACGACTAGTAAATGATTGGTATTATAAATGATGTTATCTTCAGTAAATGTCCCTGGGGATGATACCACAAATGAAGAAAAAATAAAAAATATATATGTGAACCTTAAAAAACTGTGAATGAAAAATGATAATCAATTAAACGAGTCAAAAGAAACCATCAGTACGGGCCGTATGCTCTCGTTTCAACCAATGGCCCCGGGCAATGCTTATGCAGTGACATGCACTTAGAAATGAATCTAAATAAACCGTGCCCAGTACATCATTTTATTCTTTTGAAACGTATCAAAAAAATGAGTGAAAACACTATCTTCCCCAAGCATGGACTTCTGAAGAAAAGATCATTAAAAAGAATATCTCCCTGAAACCTCATGTACAAAAACACCAAAATGTGAATAATTATATGAAAAAATCCAAATCAAAAAACATTCTAAAACAAATAAGTGAAAATATGCAATATCCTCAATCTGTGTATGAAAAATTCAGTGTGTCTGTCAATGAAAAATCTTTTTTTTTTTTTTTTTTAAATTTTTATTTATAAAATTTTCATTCTTACAATAAATAAATAGCATAATATTTAGTTTATAATAATTATAGTTGTATGTACAATATCATATCATATATATTGAATCCCTTTCCCCTGTTATTTGTTTTTTCATTTTTCCTCATATTAATTTCTATATTTCCCTCCCTAACCCTATATTATTATTATCAATGTGTTAAGATATCTGATCTTTAGAATATTTTGTCAATGGATCCCATATTTTCTTAAAATTTTTTATATTTCCTTGTTGTAATGCCAATATTTTCTCCATTTTGTATATGTGACACACCGAGTTCCACCAGAATGTATAATTTAGCTTGGTATAATCCTTCCAATTTTGTGTGATTTGCTGCATGGCAACTCCTGTCAATATTAAAAGCAATTTGTTATTGTTTGCTGATATTGGACTTTGTGTTCTCATTGCAGTACCAAATAATATGGTATCATATGAGAGACCAATATGATTTTCTAGTAATATGTTAATTTGGGGCCAAATTAAATTCCAATAGGCTTTTATGCAAGGACAAAAAAAAATTAAATGATCTAATGTCCCTACTTCTATTTTACAATGCCAGCATCTATTAGATCTAGTATTATCTATTTTTTGCAAGCGCGTCGGGGTCCATAACACTCTATGTAATAAAAATATCCATGTTTGACTCATAGATGCTGACTTTGTTAATCTTAATCTCCAGGACCAGAATCTTGGCCATTGAGATGCAGAAATTGTCTGTCCAATCTCAATGCTCCAAATATCCCTAAGTCCAGTTTTCTTTTTTTTATTTAGAAATCCATATATTAATTTATACCATTTTGCGGCTTGGTGTCCCAAGAAATCCGCCTGGAAACATAAAACTTGCAAACTATATTGGGTATTAAGATCTTTCCATTCAGGGAACCCTACCTGAATGGCTTGCTTCAATTGCATCCATTTAAAATATTGTGTTTTATTTAGTCCAAATTTATTTTGCAATTGTGAAAAACTAAGCAAGGAACCTTCTGATATGACATCATTCAATGTTCTTATTCCTGCATTTATCCATTGTTTCCAGACGATTTTAAATCCGCCAATTCTGATCCTGGAGTTTACCCATATTGATTGATTTAGAGATTTAGCTATTGGTTCTGGTGATAGGTTACTTATGTATCTCAATGTTTTCCAAGTATCTAAAAAGATTCTGTTATCTTTATATCTCCTAGGCATTGTTATGGTAATTAGATGTTCTGGATATAAAGGGAACAGGAGCTGCCATTCTAAATACAGCCAATCTGGTACATTTTCCATGAGATCTGGGAGGATCCAATACATACCCTGTCTTAAAATATAGGCTTGATGATACCTATAAAAATTTGGAAAATTTACCCCCCCTTCCACAATTGGTCTTTGTAATGATACTAAAGCGATTCTTGGTCTTTTCCCAAACCAAACAAATTTTGTAAGAATATTGTTAAGTTTTTTATAAAATGACCCCTGAAAAAATATTGGTATCATACTCATTTGATAACAAACCACAGGCAATACCATCATTTTAATTGTTTGAATTCTTCCCCACCAAGAAAGATGTAATGGATTCCATTGCTCACACATTTCTGTTATTTTTTTCAATAAAAGTTTTTCATTCTCTTTGACTGTGTCTTCTATTGTATTTTTGATCATAATTCCTAAGTATTTTATTCCATCTTCTTTCCAAATAAATGAATATGGGTCAAATAGTCCTTTCGTACAATGAACATTAATTGGGAGGACTTCAGATTTGCTCCAATTAATTTTATATCCAGAAAAAGTGCCAAATTTCTCTAATAAATTAAGTATACATGGAATAGTAGTATCCGGTTCTCTTAAATATAATAAAATATCATCTGCATATGCAGAAAGTTTAAATTCCCAGTTGGAAAACGTGATTCCCTTTATCTCCTTAGTCTTATTTATTGCAATTAATAAAGGTTCTAAGACAATATCAAAAAGTAATGGAGACAAAGGGCATCCTTGTCTAACTCCCCTATGCAAATTAAATCTAGTTGATAAATTATTATTAATATATAATCTTGCACCAGGAGAGCTATACAATGTCTGGATCATTTTAATAAAACCGGAGCCTATACCAAACCATTGTAAAGCTTGATACATAAAATTCCATTCCACTCTATCAAAAGCTTTTTCTGCATCTAAAGATATTAGAAAAGCTGGATCATTTATATTTTTTGCTAAATTTAATGAGTGGAATGCTAGTCTAGTATTATTTGATGAATGTCTTTTAGCAATAAATCCTGTTTGATGTACATCTATAATGAAAGGAAGAGCTTTTGCCAATCTAAGTGCTAATACTTTAGCCATTAATTTATTATCCACATTTAATAACGAAATAGGCCTGTAATTTGAAACCAGAGTAGGATCTTTGTTTGGTTTTGGTAAGACTATAATTATCGATTCTGCCATAGTACCTGAAATATTTTCATTCTTTATTTGATATTGATATAAATTTAACAGATGTGGTAAAATGATATTTTGAAATGATTTATAAAATTCAACAGTATACCCATCTCCACCTGGAGCGGATCCAACTCTAAGAAACTTCAATGCTGTTTCTATTTCTTTTAAAGATATAGGATCTTCTAAACTTCCTTTTATATGATCCGGAATATTAGGTCCAAGAAAGGAATTTAAGAATGTTAATCCTTCTTGTTCTTTATTTTTATAAGAATTAGAAGTGTATAATTCTTTATAAAAATCAAGAAATTGTGTTATAATATCTTTTGTGCTGGTATGTGTGTTACCTTGTATATCTTTTATTGCAATAATCTTAGATTTTCTTTTCTTTGCTTTAAGAAAATTTGCTAATAATTTTCCCGCTTTATTTGAATTGCCATAATATTGTACTTGTTTATTGAAAATGTCTTTTCTCACATATTGAGAAGAAATCTCATTATATTTAACTTTTACTTTTAACAACTCTTGTAATGTATTGTTTTCCCATTTTTTAATTAATTTATTTTCTAATAATTTAATTTGTTTTTCCATATCTTCAGATTGTTTTTTAAGTTGTTTTTTAATAAAAGCTGAATAAGAAATAATATTTCCTCTCATTGTTGCTTTAAAAGCATCCCATAAAATTTCTATATTAATGTCATCTGAAGAATTAAGTTGAAAGAATTCTTGCATTTTTACTTTAAGATCTTCTAAGAATTTCGAATCTGCTAATAAATCATTATTAAATCTCCATATTGAATTAAATTGATCAATATTATAATTCTTAAGGTTAATCCACACACCAGCATGATCTGAAATTATAATGGGATCTATAACTGCTTTTGATACACGCTGCGCTATGTTATTAGTTACAAAAATATAATCAATTCTTGAGAAAGATTTATGGACCTGAGAACAAAAAGAATATTCCCGATCATTAAAATGAAGGATACGCCATATATCTATTAAATTACAAGATTGTATTAAATTATCTAATCCTAAAGATTTTATGATTTTACTTGGTTTCTTGTCCACAATTGGATCCATTACAGCATTGAAATCTCCAGCTACTACTAAGTTAGAAGTAGCCAGTGGTAGTAATATCTGTTGAATTTGATTAAAAAACTCCATTTGGTTCGAATTAGGAGCATAAAGATTAAATAAATCCAGGGTTGTATTTCCCAGATCCATTTTAATATGTATCCATCTTCCTGAAGAGTCAGAATTTATTAATTTAAAATCAGCTTTGCATTTCTTATTTATTATTATCGCTACCCCTGCTTTCTTCCCTATTGCCGGTGAATAAAAACATTTTGATATCCATCCTTCTGTTAGCTTCCTAGATTCAGTGTCCGAAAGGTGTGTCTCTTGTAGGAAATAAATATCTGCGTTTTGCTTATGGAGAAAACCTAATAATTTTTTTCTTTTTATAGGATGATTTAAGCCATTGACATTAATTGAAAAAATTTTAATATCCATTTACTTTTGTAATTAAAATTTGACATGAAATCATATGATTATTATTTTCAGATATCCACACATTGTAATAATATATTTTCCCCATTCTCTTTCTTCCCCTCTTCCCTCCCTCCCCTCCCTTCCCCCCCAATATTATCTGTGTATGCTTGGCAACACGCATCTTAGGTCAGGTATCAAAACACTCCACAAAAGTCCATTTCCTGTTAAGATTCAGATATAAGTCACAAATATATCATATATTACTAAATAACATTAACAATCCATATAATATTTAAACATTTTGCCTTTTTTTTTTTTTTTTCCCCAATGTTAAATTTAATCTTTTCAAATATTATTTTCTGTATCATTTTCATATTTTATAACTATTAGTATATCTTATTAATTCAAATAATATGAAAAATATTGTAAATTTTTTTTTTAAAAAAAAATTCATATATATCACCTTTATATTTTCTAATTCTATTTCTTTATAATATTTTTAAGTAATATATAAGTTTATGAATATATTCTAGATCCTTATAATTCTTTTAAACTTATATATTATATAATGAGATGTTTCATTTCTTTGGAAAATAAACAATGTTTCACATATGTGTGCTACTTGTACTATGTGATTTTTTTTTTTTTCCCGTTCCAGAGCTTCCTTCCTTCATTATACAGAGTCATACCTCATTCATATAACATACTTCCTAGTTTCATTTTTAAGATATATCAAAGTTAAAGATGTGTCATTCCATTATCTTATTCATCCAAGTAAATATTATTTTTTCTTCCTTTCTTCTTCTTCGTATTTTTTATATCCAGAGTATTATTCATTTCTTTTCAATAGTTTGTTAATTCCGAATAAGTTCCGGTTCCAGCGACGATCTAATTTTAGTTTATTTTGTGATCTTTCATCCGATGTAATCCTTTATCTTTTATTGTCAAGTCTAGTAGTTTATTTATTCATATTTGTTCATAGTTCATCCGGTTTTAAGAGTTATTCTTTACATGTATTTCCTTTTGCAAGGACTTCTGGGATTTGTAGTTCCATTGAATCAGAGAAAGGATTTTTAATAGGTTTATTCTTCCTGTATTGTCTTCTGAGAAGTGGGTTATATATACATACATAGATCTTCATTCATTCTTACATACATTCCATAGGAAGAAAGCTCTGGACCATGATTCAATCACATAATAGTATTTAGGATCTGCTCATTACAGCATTTATTATTATTAATATCAATAGTTAATTTATTTATTAACTTTCTAAAACCAATTAAGGGCTTATATCTCGTTTTTATATTCAAGTTCTTATTTATTATCTAATAAATATTATATTCTTCCTTGTTTAAAAACTATATTACTTTTATCTAGGATCTTGTATACTTATATGTTAATTTATCATTTAAAGAATCATTCCATTCTAGAATGTAGGAATTTTTTGAACAGAGTCAAAAACATTCTATACCGTTTTTCATCTGCTAAATACTTATTATATTCAATCAATAATTTCAAAAAATACAAGGTGATATTAGCTCTTCTTAATACATATCATTTCCCCTACCTGTTTATATTATAAGACATTCAAACTTGACATTCATTATAATAAAATAAAGAAAATTAAGATGACATTGGCATTTCCTGGTTTAGTATATATTTTTGTAGCTCTTCAGGATTATCAAAGGTTAAAGTTTTGTTTGCTATGGTTACTTTCATATTTGCTGGGTATACAAGACCAAATTTTGCTCCCAGTTCACGTAGTTGTGGTCTCAAATCCAGCAGTTTCTTTCTTTTAATTGCTGTGCTTTTTGCAAAATCCGGGACAAAGTGAATACGGGCATCTTGATATTGTAAACCTTTATTCTGTTTTGCAAGATGAAAAATTTCCATGACCTGTTGGTGGCGTAGTAGTTTAAATATCAGTGGCCTCGGTCCTTGATGCTTTTCTGATCTCTTTGTTGGCACTCTATGTGCTCTTTCAATCTCTATGGGATATTTAGTTTGTAGAGGAAGTAGTTTTGGTAATAAGTTTTCTATAAAGGTCACCGGATTCCCCTTTTCTGCTCCTTCCGGTAAACCTATCAGACGAACATTGCTTCTTCTCTCACGATTCGAGTAATCCTCCAGTTCTTTAGTAAGTGTTTCAATTTTCTTTTTTTCAGTTTTTGTGTTTAAAATTTCTTCTTCAACAGTTATCATTCTTTCTTCTAAATCGTTAGATTTTAATTCGATTAGATCCATCTTTTTATTTAATGTTGAAACATCATCTGTTAATTCTGTAACTTTTTTTGTGAGAATTGAAAGCATTTGTTTGATTTCTTTAAGTTCTTTCATTACTTCTGGATCTGCGGTTTTGGATCCTGTCTCTTGTTCGGGCTTTGCTCTCTTGCTGCTTCCAGAGACTGCGAAGTCGTTTTTATTTTGCTTTCCTGACGCCATCGAGTTTATTTTTATCATAAATTTAATCTTAATTCTTCAAATTTTTGCGACTTTTTTATTCTTTCAAGGACTTTTTATATGGAGCTCTTCTGCTAACCGACCTCCTTCATGCGTGTCCAAGCCACGCCCCCCGTCAATGAAAAATCTGAAAAACGTGATGCAAAATAGAAACCAGTAAAAATCAATGAAAGTACTTAGCTCAGTCCTTTCAGAACGGGATGAGGTTCAAAGTTCAAAGTTCAATAATGGTTCTGTGATGCCTCTACTTGATCAATCCCGCTCACTTACGAAATGCTTATTAAAGAATGAACTTATAGGTGCTGTAGCCATGGTACTTGAATGTGGATCCAAAGAGCTGATCAGAAATGTCTTTCCAATTTCTAGCGCTGGTATATTCACTCATTCCGCTCACTCATATATCTCATATATCTCGCTCGTTGGTCTCATTCATTCTGTTCGTTGGTCTCATCCATTCTGCTCGCTCGACAGGTCCTGTTTCAATTTCCTCATCAGGAGGGAGCAAAAGAGTTAGGAAAAAGACTAAAGATATTATCAGAAAACGCCACGTCCTCAGATTTAAAGGACGAAGTAATCCTACGCAGCGGCACAATCACGCTGCTCTGACAAGTAAATGCCTGAAACAAGGACAAGGGGGGCTCTATAGTAGTCCAAAACAGGGACCAATATTCGGAGGAGGTTCAGAGACAGTTAGGAGACTCTGTTAATTACAGTCGTCTTACTGGTGACCCCACCAAGGCACTCCAAGGAGCTATTGCTCAGTTAGTCAATACTGCGTGGACACAGGGTATAATTACAAAGGCAGAAAAACGCTTTTTAACTCCTACTAGTCCCAGAATCCCTGTTTTTTACACCGTCCCCAAGATTCATAAATCTCTCACGTCTCCTCCAGGCAGACCTATTGTCTCCCTGAGAAATACAGTACTAGAACCCTTGTCTCAGTTTCTTGACCATTTTTTACAACCCTTCGTATGTCAGGCTAAATCTTACATCAAAGACACTTCGGATTTTCTCCGCAGTATTGAGGGGATTGGTCCTCTTTCTCCTGATAGCATCTTGGTAACTTTGGACGTTGTGTCCCTATACACAAGTATACCTCAGAGGGAGGCTCTTCAAGTTGTTGAGTCCACTTTAAATCGTCGGGACACCTCTGATAGAGTTTCCACTAAGTTTCTGCTGGATTTAGCTACTCTTGTTCTAACTAGGAACTACTTCAAGTTCGATCAAGATTTTTTTCAACAAAATAGAGGGGTGGCTATGGGTACTACGGCCGCCCCCAGTATAGCTAACTTATTCATGACAAATTTTGAGGAACAACATCTTTATGCCCACCCATATTTTCAACACATGGCATGCTGGTTGAGATTCATAGATGACATCTTTTTCATCTGGACATCCTCTAGGGAGTCTCTTCAGTTGTTTATTTCCTGGATAAACTCGCTTTCAACCAATCTCAAATTCACTCATACTTGTCATGATTATACCATTTCGTTCTTAGACACAGAAGTTATTTGTGAGGGGGGCAATCTCCATACCAAGATGCATCATAAACACACCGAAAAAAACAACCTATTATCTTATACCAGTTGCCATCCTAGACGCCTGAAAGCGGCGATCCCGATAGGTCAATACTTACGGGCAAGAAGAATTTGTACCAATCTCCACGATTTTCAAATTGAAGCCAAAATTCTAAGAGATAAATTCCTGAGTAGAGGCTATCCTGAGTCTGTCATTCGGAAAGCATATTTGCGGGCACGTTATGCCAACAGAGATTTACTACTCATGCAAAAAAATAAAGAAACATCTACTAATCAAATTTGTGTCATCTCTCATTCCACCCAATCTGCTCTGGTAGCCCGGAGCATTCACGAACATTGGCACGTGTTACAGTTACATCCGGCATTCAAAGACCATCCTTGCATTGCCTTTACTAGAGGCAGAAATTTATCTGAACATCTTGTTTACTCAGATTTTACCACCCATCAACTCCCCGGAATAACAGAAGGGAGGCATGGTCCGTGTGGCCATTGCTCGGTATGTGTTACATCACACCAGGGAAATTCTTGGACACATCCTAAGACTCGGCGGAGTTACCAGTTGAGAGCCACCACAACATGTACTTCATCTTTTGTTGTGTATGTCATTGTGTGTCCGTGTGGATTAATCTATGTAGGCTGTACTAGCCGGGCTATCAGAGTGAGACTAATTGAACACCGCAGTTGCCTTAAGACTGAAAAACTAACGGCTCCTACGGTGGCTCACAGTTTGAAACATCATCATACCTTTGCTCAACTCAGGTGGTGTGTGTTGGAACAAATTCCCACCACCTATAAGGGAGATAGACAAAATCATTTATTGCTGAGAGAAAATTTCTGGATTTTCACTTTACAAGCATTCTCTCCTTTTGGTCTGAATGAAAATGTTGACAAATGTTTTACATAAATGCTGTGATTCTTTTTCTCTTTTTTTCCTTTTTTTCTTTCATATTATTGCTGACATTTTTTGTTTTACGTCATTACGTATACGTTGAACCAGGTGGGGCTCTTTAAATCGTAATATAAGAACTCCTTGTTTCAGGCATTTACTTGTCAGAGCAGCGTGATTGTGCCGCTGTGTAGGATTACTTCGTCCTTTAAATCTGAGGACGTGGCGTTTTCTGATAATATCTTTAGTCTTTTTCCTAACTCTTTTGCTCCCTCCTGATGAGGAAATTGAAACAGGACCTGTCGAGCGAGCAGAATGGATGAGACCAACGAACAGAATGAATGAGACCAACGAGCGAGATATATGAGATATATGAGTGAGCGGAATGAGTGAATATACCAGCGCTAGAAATTGGAAAGACATTTCTGATCAGCTCTTTGGATCCACATTCAAGTACCATGGCTACAGCACCTATAAGTTCATTCTTTAATAAGCATTTCGTAAGTGAGCGGGATTGATCAAGTAGAGGCATCACAGAACCATTATTGAACTTTGAACTTTGAACTTTGAACCTCATCCCGTTCTGAAAGGACTGAGCTAAGTACTTTCATTGATTTTTACTGGTTTCTATTTTGCATCACGTTTTTCAGATTTTTCATTGACAGACACACTGAATTTTTCATACACAGATTGAGGATATTGCATATTTTCACTTATTTGTTTTAGAATGTTTTTTGATTTGGATTTTTTCATATAATTATTCACATTTTGGTGTTTTTGTACATGAGGTTTCAGGGAGATATTCTTTTTAATGATCTTTTCTTCAGAAGTCCATGCTTGGGGAAGATAGTGTTTTCACTCATTTTTTTGATACGTTTCAAAAGAATAAAATGATGTACTGGGCACGGTTTATTTAGATTCATTTCTAAGTGCATGTCACTGCATAAGCATTGCCCGGGGCCATTGGTTGAAACGAGAGCATACGGCCCGTACTGATGGTTTCTTTTGACTCGTTTAATTGATTATCATTTTTCATTCACAGTTTTTTAAGGTTCACATATATATTTTTTATTTTTTCTTCATTTGTGGTATCATCCCCAGGGACATTTACTGAAGATAACATCATTTATAATACCAATCATTTACTAGTCGTATTTTTACACAATTTGGTATTTATTTATATTTTGGTATAGTTTTTGAGAGAAGAGAAACAAACACATTTTTTCTGACACATATATCACATCTCCCTATGCTTGTTCTATTCATGATAGGGTTGTGAATTTATTTGAAATGACATGAGTGGCCTAATGGTTAGTACAGTGGCTTGAAAACGAGGGGAACTGGGTTCAATTCCAACATCAGCTCTGTATGATGCTAGCAAGTCACTTCTTCCTCCATTACCCCAGGTACAAAATAAGTACATGTCAGTATTCTTAGCAGTGTTGTTAAATTTCAGATCTTTTCTCAGTGTTCATAGTTATTAGGTACAAGTCAGTCTTGAAGCAGTGGCTCTTGGGTTAGCTGCCTTCTAGGAGGAGTTATTCAGTCTTTTTGGAGTTTGGCTCTAGTCAGCCCATTCCTAGCTGTCTTTTGTATTTTGGCAATTCTAATTCCTGCTCTGATTGATCTAACAGTGACCAGTTCAGGTAGGGTAGGCTTGAGCATTTCTGCCTCACACCTGGGCTTATTTCCTGATGCCTCTGTATAAGACTCTGGTGAGACCTCATTTAGAATATTGTAAGGAGACCATATCTTCAAAAAGATATAAAAAAGAATGGAGTTGGTCTAGAGGAAGGCTACTGAAATGGTCTGTGGTCTTCATCATAAGGCATATGGGGATAGACTTAAAGATCTCAATATGTACACTTTAGAGGAAAGGCGGAAGAGGGGAAATATGATAGAGACATTTAAATACCTACGTGGCTTAAATGCTCATGAGTCAAGTCTCTTTCATTTGAATGGAAGCTCTGAAATGAGAGGGCATAGGATGAAGTTAAGAGGTGATAGGCTCAGGAGTAATCTAAGGAAATACTTTTTTTTACAGAAAGGGTGGTAGATATGTGAAATAGTCTCCCGGTAAAGGTGGTGGAGACAAAGACTGTCTGAATTCAAGAAAACATGGGACAGGCATGTGGGATCTCCTCAGAGAGAGGAAGAGGTAATGGATGCTGTGGATGGGCAGACTGGATAGGCCTTTATCTGCCGTCATGTTTCTACAAATAGTTGGGTCTTTAATAATTTCTTAAAGTTGACACATTCTGTGCATAATCTCAGATGACCAGGTAAACATAGAAACATAGAAAAAGACGGCAGAAAAGGGCTATAGCCCACCAAGTCTGCCCATTCCAAATGCCCGCCCTCTGGTTTCACTCCTCTAGGGATCCCCTGTGAATATCCCATCTTCTCTTAAAGTCCAACACGCTGTTGGCCTCAATCACCTGCAGTGGGAGTTTGTTCCAATGATCCACCACTCTTTCAGTGAAGAAGTATTTTCTGGAGTCGCTATGGAACTTCCCTCCCCTGATTTTTAGCGGATGCCCCCTGGTGGTCGAGGGTCCCATGAGGTAGAAGATATCTTCTTCCGACTCGATACGGCCCGTGATGTACTTAAATGTTTCAATCATATCACCCCTCTCTCTTCGTTCCTCAAGTGAGTACATCCTCAGTTTATTCAGTCTTTCTTCATACGTGAGATCCTTGAGCCCCCAGACCATCTTTGTGGCCATTCGCTGAACTGACTCGATTCTCTGCACATCCTTCCGGTAGTGTGGTCTCCAGAATTGAACGCAATATTCCAAGTGAGGCCTCACCATGGACCTGTATAGCGGCATCATAACTTCAGGTCTCCTGCTGACAAAACCTCTACGAATACAACCCATCATTTGCCTTGCCTTGGAGGTAGCTTTCTCCACTTGATTTGCAACCTTCATGTCATCACTAATGATCACCCCTAGGTCACGTTCCGTCGTGGTCCTGGCCAAGGTCTCACCATTTAGTATGTAAGTTCTGTGCGGGTTTTTCTTACCCAGGTGCATTACCTTACACTTTTTAGCATTGAAGCCTAGTTGCCATGTTGCCGACCACCGTTCAAGCAGTAGTAGATCTTGCGTCATATTATCAGGTAAAATGCTTTTACCTACTATGTTGCAAAGTTTGGCGTCGTCGGCGAACATTGATACCTTTCCTCTAAGTCCTTGGGTAATATCTCTTATGAATAAGTTGAATAGAATCGGGCCCAAGACCGAGCCCTGCGGCACTCCACTGATCACGCCTGATGTTTTGGAAGGGGTACAGTTTACCACCACCCTCTGAAGTCTACCACTCAGCCAATCCTCAACCCATGTAGTTAGAGTGTTCCCTAACCCTATTGATTTCAGTTTGTTCAATAATCTTCGGTGTGGGACGCTATCAAAAGCTTTACTGAAGTCCAAATACACCACATCCATTGATTCTCCGGCATCTAGCTGCCTAGTAACCCAGTCAAAAAAACCAATCAGGTTAGATTGGCAGGATCTGCCCTGGGTGAATCCGTGCTGGTGTGGATCACGTAGGTTTTCCTCGTCTAGGATCATGTCAAGATGTCGTTTGATCAGTGTTTCCATGAGCTTGCACACTATAGACGTGAGACTCACTGGTCTGTAGTTTGCCGTCTCTGTCCTGCATCCCTTTTTGTGGAGTGGGATAACGTTGGCGGTTTTCCAGTCCAAGGGGACTCTTCCTGTGCTTAGGGAGAGATTGAAAAGAACAGATAATGGTTCTGCCAGGACTTCACTCAATTCTCTTAGTACTCTGGGATGTAGGTTGTCTGGTCCCATAGCTTTATCTACTTTGAGTCTTGATAGTTCGTAGTAGACGCAACTGGGTGTAAACTCAAAATCTTGAAACGGGTCCTTCTGGTTGTTTCCCGTTTGAAGCAGTGGACCAGCTCCTGGTGCTTCACAGGTGAAGACTGAGCAGAAGTATTCGTTTAGTAATTCTGCCTTGGCAGAATCTGATTCTACAAGGCTACCGTCCGATTTCTTCAGGCATTCTATCCCGTTTTTGTTTCTTTTCCTGTGACTAATATAGTTGAAGAAGGATTTATCCCCTTTTTTAATGTTCCGTGCTAGATCTTCTTCCATTTGGAGTTTGGCCTCTCTGACTGCTATTTTGACAGCTTTAGATCTGTCTAGATAGTCTTCTTTCGCCTCTCGTTTACCTTTATGCTTGTAGGTGATAAATGCTTCTTTTTTCTTTTTAACGAGGTCCAAAATTTTTGCACTGAACCATTGGGGTTTTTTGTTCCTCCTGTGTTTACTCATTGTTCTTGTGTAGCGGTTTGTTGCTTCGTGTAGGGTGGACTTCAGAGTCGACCACATATCCTCCACATTGTTAGGTAGTGCTTGTTTATGTAACTCCTGACGGACAAAATCTCCCATACGGTCAAAGTCTGTGCCTCTAAAGTTGAGAACCCTAGTTGCCGTGTTTGACCTTGAGAAACCTTTCTTAAGGTTAAGCCATACCATATTATGGTCGCTGTTCCACAGACTGTTCCACAGATTCACACCCGCAATACAGAACATTCTGATCTAGAGGCTTAGTTGGATTTAGTGGCAATCATGGAGTAGTGGTTCACGGAGAATTATGACTGGGATATACTGTGGTTATACCATGCTATAATCTGTTCAGGAAAGACAGAGTAGGAAGAAAAGAAGGGAAAGTGGCATTAAATGTAAAAGATCATATTAAAGCCACACAATTGCAGGATCTACAGGGTAAGGAAGAGGCACTGTTGGTCAAAGTGGAAAGAGGGAATGGAAAATTGATTTGCATTAGTGTTCATATACAGGCCTTCTTCACAGATGGAAGAGGTGGACATAGATTTAATAGAATACATTCAAAATATAGCTATAAATGGTGAAATACTACTAATAGGAGATTTTAATATGCCAGATGTTGATTGGAATATTCCTATTATCCCAGGACAAGCAGGCATGACATTCTCACATGTGGGTGACGTCATCTACGGAGCCCCGATGCGGAAGCATTTTCGAGCAAACTTGATTGAAGATTTAAGTTTGCTCTGCTGGTCCACGCATGCGTGCCTTCCTGCTCCACTAGGGGGCGCATCCCCTCGTGGTCTCCAGTTCAAAATTTTCCGCTGAGCCTAGAAGTCGTGTTTTTTCAGGCTCTGCCCCAACTGCCTTCTAGCACTGCAATTTTTTCTTATTTTTCTCGATTAAGTCGCTGTGCGCAAATTTTTTCTTGTTTCAACTTGTTCCTGCTTCGTTTTTGACCGACCCGGAGGCTTCCGTGGCCGCGTGGCTACTCGAGCCGCGGCCAGTTTCGATTCTATGTCCTGGCCTTTGACCGGCTTTAAAAAGTGCACCCGGTGCGAGCGGCTTCTTTCCATCACAGACCCGCATCGCTGGTGCATCCTCTGCCTGGGGGCCGCTCATCCAACTGACTCCTGCCCCCAGTGTGCTACTTTCCAGAACCGGGCCCTCCGCCGAAGAAAAGCCCGCATGGCGGATCTCTTCGCCGCCGACCAACCCTCTACCTCGGCCTCGAGGTCGGCCCCAGCCTCGGCCCCAGCCTTGACCTCGGCCCCGAATACCTCGACATCGCCTCGAGACTCGAATCCGAAGTCCTCGGGACAACAGAAAGCCTCGGCTCCGGGTAAGTCCCCTCTTCCCTCTTCAGGTTCCGTAACAGCTTAGAAGCCAGCCTCGGGGACACCGGCGATGCATGGCGGAAGTCCCATGCTTACAGCCCCGGCGAAGCCCTCCAAGCCTTCGGGCCGTGCCTCCACCACACGGGAATACTCTGATAAGAGGTCGCCCCCGGTGGAGTGCACCGAGGCAGTGGACATGCCCTCGATGCTGTCCGTGCCCGTTTTCCAGGAACTACTCCGAGCGATGATCTCATCGGAGCTGTCCGCTGCAATGGCCCATCTACAACCGGCCTCAACCTCTACCCCGCATGTGCCAGACCAGCCTGAGCCTCGCGTCGAGCCACCTCGGGGAAAAGCGCGCAAGCTTCGCCGCATCCCATCCTCCTCGGACTCCTCGCCGAGACACCCGAGGCGCTCTCCCTCCACAGACCGCCGCGGGGCAAAACGTCATGCTAAAACGACAGAAACCTCGAACCACCGTACCTCCAAGAAGGCCCGGGGTTCCCCCACTCTACGAGGCCGTTCACCTACACCTCGTACGGAACCGCTGAGGGTGGCGGAGCTATCACTCTCCAACCCGCGCATCCTCCGAACTCCCCCTCGGACCGGGGCTCCGATCCGAGGTTTCAGGCTTTCACCGAGGGAGTCCGGGTCGAGGTCACCGATTCGACATCGATCGGTACCCCGAACCCCGGCATCGTCTCCGAGGGGCTCCTCAAGACGTCGGAGATCCACGACCCCGGAACACTTTCACAGTGCTTCCCCGGTCTCGGAGCGTGGATCGGAGCAGGAGCCTCGATACTCGAGGGAAGCCTCCCCATCCTTCTCCACCCGACGGAGGTCTCGTTCACCGACCCCGCATGGGGCCTCGGGAACATCCCGCCCATCCTTCTCTCGCTTTGTCCAGGACATGGGCCACGCTTTGGACTTAGACCTCCAGTCCAACTCCAGATACTCTAAGGAGTACCTAGCGGAGCTGGATATGCCATCACTGCCCAGAGAGTCCCTTCGCTTACCGCCTAACCCGGTACTCCAACAGGCTTTCTTCAGGAACCTGGAGACCCCCTATATGGTCACAGCAGTACCCTCCAAAATGGAGGCCAAGTACCGTACAGTACCCTTCCCCGGATTTGAACAACCGCAGCTCTCCCACCAGTCGCTGTTAGTAGAATCCTCCTTGAAAAAGGCTCACCCCTTCAGGGTCTCAGCGGCGGTCCCCCCAGGCTGAGAAGGCTGAACCCTAGACAAGTTCGGCAGGAGACTATATCAAAATGCGATGATGGCCTCTAGGGTGCAAAGCTACACTTTCACCTTCACATCCTACCTCAAACACCTCATTGGACTACTGAGAGCATTTGAGACTGACTTACCGGCCTCCCGCCAAGGAGCGTTTAGCCTGCTTTCAGAGTCCCTCTCCAACCTACGCCTCCATCTATTCCACGCGGCCTACGATGGCTTCGAACTCTCCTCCAGGGAGGCAGCCTTTGCTATCGCCATGCGCCAACTAGCTTGGCTGCGCCTGGTCGACATGGACCCCAACTTACAGGACCGGTTGGCTAACCTCCCCTGCGTGGGTAAAGAACTGTTCGATGACACTATCGAGGCGGCTACAAAACGCCTCTCCGAACACGAACGCTCGTTTGCCTCCCTCATGCGGCAAAAGCCTAAACCGCCCGCGTCCAGGCCGTTCAGGGCCCCTCCACGCCGCTACCCACAAAAATCCACTCCTGCCTTCTCGCGGCCTCCGCCCAGGCGTCCGCAAGCCCACCATCGGGCTGTGCCCAAGTCCTAACCGCCTGCGACTACCAAACCATCCCCATCCTTTTGACGGGATACGCGGAAGGGGGCGGGCCCCCTCCACCATAGTCCCAGGCCTCCTTCCCATCGGGGGTCGCCTCAAAGTCTTTTACCCTCGCTGGGAACAAATCACGTCGGACGCATGGGTCCTTGGCGTGATCTCATCAGGATACTCTCTCAACTTTCGGGCCATTCCTCCAGACAACCCCCCAAGGAATTGCCCTCCCAACCGGACGCAGCTACCCCTACTCCTCTCCGAAGCTCGAGATCTGCTTCACCTGAGAGCAGTGGAGGAGGTTCCCCCCGGCCAACGGGGGAAGGGCTTCTACTCCCGTTACTTCCTGGTACTGAAAAAAACGGGAGACCTTCGCCCAATACTAGACTTGAGACGCCTCAACAAATTTCTGGTACGGGAAAAAATTTGGATGCTTTCCCTACCGACCCTCTACCCCCTGATCGACGAGGGCGACTGGCTCTGCTCCCTCAATCTGAAGGAGGCGTACACACATGTTCCAGTGCACCCCGCTCACCGCAAGTTCTTGCGTTTTCAGTGAGACCTGCACCTGCAATACCGAGTCCTCCCCTTCGGCCTAGCATCGTCACCTCGGGTCTTCACCAAGTGCCTCGTGGTGGTCGCAACTACCTTATGCTCCCAAGGTCTTCAGGTATTCCCCTACCTGGACGACTGGCTGATCAAAGCCCCGTCCAGGGAAGGGGTTATCTCAGCGACCCAACAGACTATTATCTACCTACAAAGTCTGGAGTTCGAGATAAACTTCCCAAAATCCCAACTATGCCCCTCGCAGTCCCTACAATTCATCGGGGCCACGCTGGACACGGTTCGCCTCCGTTCCTTCCTCCCCCCTCCGCGTCTAGAGGCGTTAGTAAGTCTGAGCCGAAGGATCTCACTGCTGACCTCGGTATCAGCTCGACAGATGATGACTCTCCTGGGCCACATGGCTTCCACCGTCCATGTCACACCCTTCGCCCGTCTCCATCTGAGAATCCCTCAATGGACCCTGGCCTCTCAATTGCGTCAAGACCGGGACCCGATCGATCGTCCCGTGACAGTGACTCCTTCCTTGCAACGATCACTCCGCTGGTGGGCTGACTCTTCAAATCTTTCCAAAGGTTTGCTCTTCCTCGCCCCTCCTCACAGCAAGGTACTCACCACGGACTCATCGGAGTACGCTTGGGGAGCCCACCTGGACGGCCTCTGCACTCAGGGGATGTGGTCAGCAGAAGACCGCCGCTGTCACATCAACGTGCTAGAGCTCCGGGCCATCTATCTCGCAGCTGTAGCTTTTCAACATCTGCTTCACGACCGGGTGGTCCTCATCCGAACCGACAACCAATTAGCAATGTACTACGTAAACAAACAAGGGGGGACAGGGTCTTGGTCCCTCTGTCGGGAAGCCATGCACCTCTGGAAATGGGCAATCTCCAACAACACCTTCCTTCGAGCGGTGTACATACAAGGAGAACAAAACTGTCTGGCGGACAGACTCAGCCGCCTCCTCCAGCCACACGAGTGGTCACTGCACTCTCAGACCCTACGACAGGTCTTCGAAAAGTGGGGGACGCCTCAAATAGATCTGTTCGCATCCCCCCACAACCACAAACTGCCCCTCTTCTGCTCCCGGATACACTCCCCGGACCGACTCGAGGCCGACGCCTTCCTCCTCGACTGGGAGGGAAGGTTTCTGTACGCGTTTCCGCCGTTTCCTCTGATCCTGCGGACGCTGGTCCACCTGAAAACGGTGAACGCCACCCTGATCCTGATTGCTCCTCGCTGGCCACGCCAGCCTTGGTTTTCCCTTCTACTTCAACTCAGTGTCAGAGATCCACTGCCTCTGCCTCGGTTTCCCTCTCTACTATCACAGGGTCAGGGTTCGCTGTTACATCCCAATCTTCAATCTCTTCATCTGAATGCTTGGTTTCTTTCCCCCTGACTTCCCTCCCCGTGTCTCAATCAGTCAAGGAGATATTGGAGGCCTCTAGAAAGACCTCGACGAGAACCTGCTATTCCCAAAAGTGGACCAGATTCTCAGCCTGGTGTTCCTCTCACAGCCAGGACCCGGTGTCGGTCCCCGTCCCTCTGGTCCTTGACTATTTACTTCAATTATCTCACTCCGGCCTAAAGACCAACTCCATTCGAGTACATCTCAATGCGATTGCGGCCTTTCATCAGCCCCTGGAAGGAAAAGCCCTCTCGCTCCACCCCTTAGTCTCTCGCTTCTTGAAGGGTCTTCTGAATGTCCACCCTCCTCTCAAACCCCCTCCGGAGGTTTGGGACCTTAACGTGGTTCTGGCTCAACTAATGAAACCTCCATTTGAGCCCCTAGACAAATGCCATCCTAAATTTCTCACTTGGAAGGTGATTTTCCTGCTTGCACTCACTTCCGCCCAGCGAATTAGTGAGCTACAGGCTCTGGTAGCGGACCCACCCTTCACTGTATTCCACCATGACAAGGTGGTACTCCGCACACATCCAAAGTTCTTGCCTAAAGTAGTGTCTGATTTTCACCTCAATCAGTCCATTGTCTTGCCCGTGTTTTTTCCCAAGCCCCACTCTCACCCCGGAGAGGTGGCGCTTCACACTCTTGACTGCAAGAGAGCGTTGGCCTTTTACCTCCAACGCACTCAACCACACCGGAAAGTCCCACAATTGTTTTTGGCCTTCAACCCAAACCGGTTAGGCCACCCAGTTTCCAAGCGCACCTTGTCCAACTGGTTGGCCGATTGCATCACCTTTTGCTACGCTCAGGCTGGTCTCGCGCTGCATGGTCGAGTAACGGGACACAAGGTCCGAGCGATGGCAGCCTCCATAGCATTCCTCAGGTCCACACCTATTGAGGAAATCTGCAAGGCTGCCAAGTGGTCTTCGGTTCATACTTTCACCTCCCACTACTGTCTGGACTCACTGTCCAGAAGCGATGGCCGATTCGGCCAATCGGTATTGCGAAATCTGTTTGCGTAAATTGCCAACTTCCCTCCATCCCTTTTCAGTTAGCTTGGAGGTCACCCACTTGTGAGAATATCATGCCTGCTTGTCCTGGGATAAAGCACAGTTACTTACCGTAACAGGTGTTATCCAGGGACAGCAGGCATATATTCTCACAACCCGCCCACCTCCCCGAGGTTGGCTTCTTTGCTAGTTAAGTGAACTGGAGACCACGAGGGGATGCGCCCCCTAGTGGAGCAGGAAGGCACACATGCGTAGAGCAGCAGAGCAAACTTAAATCTTCAATCAAGTTTGCTTGAAAATGCTTCCGCATCGGGGCTCCATAGATGACATCACCCACATGTGAGAATATATGCCTGTTGTCCCTGGATAACACCTGTTACGGTAAGTAACTGTGCTTTTCAGGATCTCGTAGAAGAAATCCTGGATTCTCTATAAGAAGAACTATTCCAGCAGTTGGTAATGGAACCCACACAGGATGGAGCCATACTGAACTTAGGGGTTACAAATGGGGAACGTGTTTCTGATGTTATAGTGGGTGATTATTTGGCATCCAGTGATCACCACTTGGTGTGATTTAATATTAAGACAGTATAGAGAGGGTTCATTCGAAAGTGAAAGTTCTAAACTTTAAAAAAAAACAAACTAGCTTTGTTCAGATGGGAGATATGTCAAGGAATTGTTGTCTGGATGAGAACATCTGGAAGAAGTAGCAAAACAATGGACAAAACTGAATGGAGCTATTAAAGGCAGCAAACCATTTTGTAAGGAAAAGAAGGCCGCTTTGGTTCTCAAAAGTAGTAGCTGAGAAGATAAGGAAAAAGGGATTAGCCTTCATAAACTACAAAAGATTGCAGAAAGAAGAAAACAGGTAAAAATATCTGGAAAAGTTAAGAGAGGCTGGTCGAATAGTCAAGAAAGCAAAGATGCAAATAGAAGAGAAAATAGCACACACAGTAAAATGGGGGGAGGGGACAAGACATTCATATTTTAGATATTAGTGGAAGTGCAAAAGTAGCATTGTGAGACTCAAAGGGGAAGGGGAGGAATATGTAATAATAATAACTTTATTTTTTATATACTGCCATACCATAAACAGTTCAAAGCGGTTTACAGGGGAAGAGACTGTATACAGACAGCGACACTATAGAGAACTTTCAAAATTACTTTGTCTTGTTAAGCTTAGTCAAGTTTACCTGGAAGTGTTTTGGAAGTACATCAAGATTGAAGTGGGGTCAGAGAAATTTGTCAAAGAGATAAGTTTTGATTGACTTTCTAAACGTTTGGTACAAAAATGTGTTTGAGATGAAGTTGGTTAAATATTTATTCTATTTGCCTGCTTGGAATGATAATGTTCTATTGAGGTATCTCTGGTAGGTACAGCCCTTTAGAGATGGAAAAGCGAACAAGTAGGCACTGCGTGTTTTAGTTGTACCTGGGAATTCAAATTGGTGAGACAGATAGGTTGAGGATGAACCTGTCATGGTTTTGAAGCAAAGGCAAGCAAACTTAAAGATGACCCTTGCTTTCACAGGCAGCCAGTGTAGTTTTTTGTAATACGGGCTTACATGGTCTGATTTCTTGAGGCCATAAATGAGACGGACTGCAGCATTTTAGACTATTCTCAGTCATTTGATGGTTTTCTTGAGAGATCCCAAGTATATAATATTGCAATAGTCTAAGGTACTTAAGATCAGAGATTGAACCAGCAGTCGAAAGGAGAAGAAATTGAAGTAATGTTTAAAGGTATGAAGTTTCCATAAAGTGAGAAAGCTGATAAAGAAAAGGCTCAATTGCTTAACAGCTGAAGTGTCAGGAGCTGGACCACAGAAAACAAAAGTAAAATAGATCTGGGGGTATGGTAGACCCTGATTGATTTTCAGAGGATAATGTTTGTGAAGAGCTTGCTAAACTAAAGGTGGATAAAGTGATGGGGCTGGATGGTGTGCATCCGAGGGTACTGAGGGAACTTAAGGAAGTTCTGGTAGCTCCGCTGACTTCTCTAGAGTCAGGAGTGGTACCACAGGATTGGAGAAGGACGGATATGGTCCTTCTCCACAAAAGTGGAAGTAAGGAAGGAACAGAGAACTACAAGACAGTAAGTCTGACTTCTTTGGTAAGTAAATTAATGGAAACGCTTTTAAAACAGAGAATAGTGCAGTTTCTGGAATTCAGTGGATTACAGGACCCGAAGCAACATGGATTCATTAGAGGCAGGTCTTGTCAGACAAATCTGATGAATTTCTTTGACTGAATGACCAGAGAATTGGATAGAGGAAGAGAGAGTTAGATGAGGTGTATTTAGATTTTACCAAAGCCTTTGATAATGTGACGCACAGGCTCACAGTGCCCTCGGTATGGTTTCCAAAGTGACGGACTGAGTCAGAAACTAACCCCCTCTTCTACAAAGCTGCGCAGTAACGGCCTCAAAACCCATAGAGATTTGAAGGGCTTCGGGGCTGTTGCCACGCGGCAGCCACTAGTGCGGCTTTGTAGAAGAAGGGGGTAAGTGGCAGAGGGTAGTACTCTATGGAGATCACTCTGAAGAAAGGGGTGTTACCAGTAGTGTGCCTCAAGGTTCTGTTCTTGGGCCTGTTCTTTTTAACATTTTTGTAAGCAATATTTCTGAAGTGCTGACTGGTAAGATTTGCCTCTTTGCAGATGATACCAAAATCTTCAATAGAGTAGACAGCCCTGATAGTGTGGATAACATGAGGAAGGACCTAGTGAAGCTTGAAGAATGGTCTGAAATTTGGCAACAAAGATTTAATGCTAAGAAATGGAAGGTCTTACATTTGGTCTGCAAAAAACGAGGGAATGATGCAGTTTAGGGGGTAAATAACTTTTGTGCACGAAAGAGGAGCAGGACGGGTATGTGATGATCTTAAGGTGGCCAAACAAGTTGAAAAGGCAATGGTGAAAGCTGGAAGGATGCTTGGATGCATAGGGAGAGGGATGGCCAGTAGGAAAGACTCTGGTGAGACCTCATTTAGAATATTATGTACAGTTCTGGAGATGACACTTTCAAAAAGATATAAGCAGGATGAAGTCAGTCCAGAGGAAGTCATCTAAAATGGTTGATGGTCTACTTCATAAGACATATGGGGACAGACTTAAAGATCTCGATATGTATACTTTGGAAGAAAGTGTAGGAGAGGGGAAAAATAGAGATCTATGTGGCATAAATACGCATGAGGTAAGTCTTTCAATTGAAAGGCAACTCCAGAGTGAGAAGGCATAGAATGAGGTTAAGAGGTAATAGTCTCATGTGTAATCTAAGAAAATACTTTTTTACAGAAAGGGTGGTAGATATATGGAAAGTGTGAGACAGGCAAGTGGGATCTTTTAGGGAGAGGAGAAGATGCTTTAGATGGGCAGACTGGGCGGGCCATTTAGCCTTTATCTGCTGTCATGTTTCTTTGAGGTCTATAAGTCTGTCCCCAAATGCTTTATGATAGAGACCACTGACATTTTGTTGCCTCTGAACCAACTCCATCCTGTTTACAACTCCAGAATTGCACACATTATTCTAAATGGGGCCTCACCAGAAACTTATACAGTGGCACTATCACTTCTTTCTTCCTACTGGCCATTCCTCTCGTTATACACCCAAACATCCTTCTGGCTTTGCCACACTAAGATCATCAGACACGATCACCCCCAAGTCCCACTTTTCTTTTGTACACAGAAGTACTTCACCTCCCTGTCCTGTATTCAAAAAATTGATGCTCCTTACTTTGAGAGTTGTGCTACTAAATTGATCTGTTTTAAAATTTAATAAGGGTATGTATTGGATCCTCCCAGAACTTATAGTTATCCCAGGACAAGCAGGCAGCATATTCTTAACGCATGGGTGACGTCACCGACGGAGCCCTCGGTACGGACCTTTTTAACTAGAAGTTTCTAGTTGGCCGCACCGCGCGTGCGCGAGTGCCTTCCCGCCCGACGGAGGAGTGCGTGGTCCCCAGTTTCTTCGTTTCCGCGGAGCGAAGAAGACGCGTGTGTTTTTCAACGGTCGTTGAACTCACTTTTTTGCCTTCCCGCTCGCGAATTTTTTCTTATTTTCTCTGTATTCACCTTCGGGTTTCTTTTCTTTTAGTTTGCAAAAAAAAAAAAAAAAAAACTTTGATTTTTTTCTATCTTTTTTCGTTTTGCCCCGGCGGGGCCTGTTGCCATTATCCAGGCCTCGGGATTCGATTTTGCGGAGGCTGTTTTCCCCTTCATGCCCCCGCAGGTCGGTTTCAAGAAGTGCCAGCGGTGTGCACGCCCGATCTCCCTCACTGACCCACACAATTGGTGTTTACAGTGTTTGGGGCCAGAGCATCGGGCGGACTCCTGCACCCGCTGTGCCACTCTTAAAAAGCGGACGCTTAAAAACCGAAAAATCCAACAAGATCTGTTGTTCGGCACCGGGTCGACCATGGAATCCTCGACTTCGACAGCGGTACCACAGAAATCGGCACCGTCGGCTTCGACGACGCCCGACCCCACATCGGCGCCGCTGGCGCAAGGTAAGCCGGCTAAGAAGCCTACCCCTTCCCTCGAGCGCCCACCAGCCACAGTGGCGACACCGACCCTGCCGGCCTCGAGCCGAGCCCGAAAGCGCTCCGTCCCGATTTCGGTGAGTGCCTCATCATCGGCCTCCTCATCGCCGGGACGTAGAGCGGCACCTAAGGAACCGAAGAAAAAGAAAGCGGTTCCGGTGCCTCCCCTGGATGACCGAATTGCGGCCATCCTCCAGGGTCAACTGCAAGACCAGCTGAAACGTCAGCTCGAGCAACTGTTGCCTACTATCCTGGCACCACTTCTTCCGGTACCAGACCGGCCCGAGCCCCGTACCGAGCCACCGGTGTCCACCCCATCGGTACCTATTAATACCTCCATGCCGATTCTCTCGGCCCAACATGCCACTGCGGATCCTCCTCGGGACCGAGCGGAGCACCATTCTTCCCGGGACCGGGACCGACGCCGGTCCTCCTCCCCCGGGACCGTTTCGGTACGCTCTGGGAAATCTTTGTCCAAGACTCACCATACCGACCCTTCCACCCCGGTGTCGCGTCATGCACACCCGGAGGTCCGGGACCCAGACTTGTGGGAAGAATCTCCCCCCGGTACCGAGGAAGATCTCTCCTCCTCTGATGAGGATCCCTCAGCTCCTGATGCCACCTCCAGGCCTGAGCAATCCTCCTTCTCAAAGTTTCTCAGGGAGATGTCTGCCGCCCTATCCCTCCCTCTGGAATCAGACTCCAAGAAATCCCAAGCCTTTCTAGAGGCTCTGGATTTTGAGCAACCTCCCAAGGAGTTTCTTAAACTACCCGTGCATGACATCTTACGGGAGACTTTCTATAAAAATTGGGAAAACCCCCTTACAGTACCTGGGGCCCCACGCAAGTTAGATAACCTTTATAGGGTTATCCCTATTCTAGGATTCGATAAGTCACAACTTCCCCATGAGTCCCTCCTGGTTGAATCCACCTTAAAGAAGACTCAGGGCTCCAGTGTCTATGCCTCCACCCCTCCTGGCAGAGAGGGTAAAACCATGGACAAGTTTGGCAAGAGGCTCTATCAGAATGCCATGTTGGCCAACAGGGCGAACAACTATTCCTTCCATTTTTCATTCTACATGAAACACTTGGTCCAGCAGTTGTCAGCCCTCCAGAAGTATCTCCCAGAGAGGAAGATCCCACTTTTTCAGCAACAAATCTCTGGTCTCCTCCAATTGAGAAAATTTCTGGTCCGCTCGATATATGATTCCTTCGAGCTTATCTCCCGTGCCTCTGCCATGGCTGTAGCCATGCGCCGCCTGGCCTGGCTGAGAGTCTCAGACTTGGACATTAATCACCAAGATCGTCTAGCCAACGCCCCTTGTCTTGGGGATGAACTGTTTGGAGAGTCCCTGGATTCCACCACCCAAAAACTCTCTGCGCATGAAACTAGGTGGGACACCCTGATTAAACCAAAAAAGAAGGCTCCGCCTACACGTCCTTACAGGCCTCAAACCTCATACCAGCGCAGATTCTCAGCCAGACCACTCAACCCGCCTTCCCAACAGTCTCGGCGGCCACGGCAGCAACATCACCAGGCGCAGGCACGTTCTCAATCCACTCAACCTAACAAGCCTCTGCCTTCTGCTAAGCCGTCTCAGCCCTTTTGACTCTTCTCTCCAGGGCATAGCCAGTCTTCCACCTTCGCTACCTCTTCCACAACCAATCGGAGGTCGTCTCACCATTTTCTCCAGCCGTTGGGAGGTCATCACATCGGACCAGTGGGTCCTCAACATCATCCACCACGGCTACTCTCTCAACTTCCAGACTCTTCCACCGGACAACCCTCCCGTAGAGTCTGCTTCTCATTCATCTCAAATCCCCCTCCTCCTGAGGGAGGTTCAATCCCTCCTTCTTCTCAATGCCATCGAAGAGGTACCTCCAGAACAAAGGGGTCAGGGATTCTACTCCCGCTACTTCCTGGTACCCAAAAAGACGGGAGACCTCCGTCCCATTCTCGATCTCAGGAACCTCAACAAACACCTCGTCAAGGAGAAGTTCAGAATGCTTTCCCTTGCCACGCTCTACCCTCTTCTCTCTCAACACGACTGGCTATGTTCCCTGGACCTCAAGGAGGCCTACACTCACATCTCCATCAATCAGACTTCTCGCCGCTACCTGCGTTTCCAGGTACACCACCATCACTATCAGTACAAGGTGCTTCCCTTTGGCCTCGCCTCATCTCCCAGGGTATTCACCAAGTGCCTGATAGTGGTAGCGGCCTTCCTCAGGTCTCACAACCTCCAAGTGTTCCCCTACTTGGACGATTGGTTGGTGAAAGCACCGTCGCCTCAACTTGTGCTACAGGCTACTCATCACACCATCTCTCTCCTCCATCTCTTGGGGTTCGAGATCAACTACCCCAAGTCGCATCTGCTTCCCACCCAGCGACTTCAATTCATCGGAGCTGTTCTGGACACCACTCTAATGAGGGCTTTTCTTCCCTCCGATCGTCAGTGGACCCTGCTCCATCTCTGTCGTCAGGTCCTCATGCATCCCACCATTCCTGCCCGACAAATGATGGTCCTCCTGGGCCACATGGCATCGACAGTTCATGTCCTTCCTCCATCTCCGGACACCTCAATGGACTCTCGCCAACCAATGGTCACAAACGATGGATCTTCTTTCTCATCCCATCTCTGTGACATTATCTCTTCAGCAATCTCTCCAATGGTGGTTGAACTCCTCAAATCTTTCCAGGGGTCTACTCTTTCATCTGCCCCCTCACTCCATGACCATCACCACAGATGCCTCCCCCTATGCGTGGGGAGCCCATCTAGGGGATCTACGCACCCAGGGTCTTTGGACCCCACAAGAGCGTCAGCATCACATCAATTTCCTGGAACTCAGAGCCATGTTCTACGCTCTCAAAGCGTTCCAGCATCTTCTCTGCCCCCAGGTTCTTCTCCTGTGCACAGACAATCAAGTCGCCATGTACTACATAAACAAACAAGGCGGCACCGGCTCTCGCCTCCTTTGCCTCGAGGCCCTACGCATCTGGACCTGGGCCACGGCCCGCAATCTTTTCCTCAAGGCGGTCTATATCCAGGGCGAACAGAACTCCCTGGCCGACAATCTCAGCCGCATACTTCAACCTCACGAGTGGACACTGGATCCTCCAACACTCCACTCCATCTTTGCTCGATGGGGCACTCCGCAGGTGGACCTCTTTGCAGCACCTCACAATCATCAGCTGCCCCAATTCTGTTCAAGACTCTTCTCTCCTCATCGTCTGGCACCAAATGCATTCCTGCTCGATTGGAAGGATCGGTTCCTGTATGCCTTCCCTCCACTTCCTCTGATGTTGCGGACCTTGTTCAAGCTCCGCAGGGACAGGGCCACCATGATTCTCATCGCCCCTCGGTGGCCACGACAACACTGGTTCTCCCTCCTGCTCCAACTCAGCTCCAGGGAGCCCATTCCTCTTCCTGTGTTTCCTACTCTACTTACACAACAGCATCAATCTCTACTACATCCCAATCTGTCTTCGCTCCACCTGACAGCTTGGTTTCTCTCGGGCTGACCTCTCCAGAGAATCTATCTCAGCCTGTCCGTCTCATTTTGGACGCCTCCAGGAAACCGGCCACCCTCCAATGTTACCATCAGAAGTGGACCAGGTTCTCCTGGTGTCTACGGCATCATCAGGATCCCACCTCTTTGGCGGTGGAATCTGTACTGGACTATTTGCTCTCTCTGTCCAATGCTGGTCTCAAATCTACCTCCATCAGAGTCCACCTCAGTGCCATCACTGCATTTCACGAGCCTATCCTCGGAAAACCTCTCACGGCTCATCCTCTGGTTTCCCGGTTCATGAGAGGTCTCTTCAATGTCAAACCACCTCTGAAGCCTCCTCCTGTCGTCTGGGACCTGAATGTGGTTTTATCAGCTCTCATGAAACCTCCTTTTGAGCCTCTTGCCTCAACTTCGCTCAAATTCCTTACCTGGAAGGTGCTTTTCCTGATTGCCATCACCTCTGCCAGGAGGGTTAGTGAGCTGCATGCACTGGTCGCTGATCCACCTTTCACTGTTTTTCACCATGACAAGGTGGTCCTGCGCACTCATCCTAAATTTCTTCCTAAGGTGGTCTCAGCTTTTCACCTCAACCAGTCCATTGTGTTGCCTGTCTTTTTCCCTAAGCCCCAATCCCATCCTGGGGAACAGGCGCTGCACACGCTGGATTGTAAGCGTGCCCTAGCCTACTATCTTGACCGTACCAGGGCTCACCGCTCCTCTCCTCAGCTTTTTTTGTCCTTCGACCCTAACCGTATGGGTCATCCTGTCTCCAAACGAACGCTTTCCAATTGGCTTGCTGCCTGTATTGCGTTCTGCTATGCTCGGGCCGGTCTGTCACTGGAAGGTGCTGTCACGGCACACAGAGTCCGAGCTATGGCTGCTTCTGTGGCTTTCCTCCGCTCCACGCCCATCGAGGAAATCTGCAAGGCGGCCACTTGGTCCTCAGTTCACACGTTCACTACTCACTACTGTCTGGATGCCTTCTCCAGACGGGATGGACACTTCGGCCAATCTGTGTTACAAAATTTATTTTCCTAATGGCCAACCATCCCTCCTCCCTCTTTGTTAGCTTGGAGGTCACCCATGCGTTAAGAATATGCTGCCTGCTTGTCCTGGGATAAAGCACAGTTACTTACCGTAACAGGTGTTATCCAGGGACAGCAGGCAGATATTCTTACGTCCCACCCACCTCCCCGGGTTGGCTTCTTAGCTGGCTTATCCTAACTGGGGACCACGCACTCCTCCGTCGGGCGGGAAGGCACTCGCGCACGCGCGGTGCGGCCAACTAGAAACTTCTAGTTAAAAAGGTCCGTACCGAGGGCTCCGTCGGTGACGTCACCCATGCGTTAAGAATATCTGCCTGCTGTCCCTGGATAACACCTGTTACGGTAAGTAACTGTGCTATAATGCACCAGATTGGTTATACTTGGAATGGCGCCTTATGGTTCCTCTGAATTTAGTTCATGTTCCAAGTATTAACATGCCTAGAAGATATAGGGAAAATAAGATATTAATGGATACTTGGAAAACGTTGAGGTTTATTAGTAAATTAACACCTATCCCAATTAATAAGTCAACTAATCAATCTTTATGGATAAACTCCAAGATTAAAATTGGCGGAGCTCAAATTCTTTGGAAGTACTGGATTATTGCAGGCATTCGAACTCTAAATGATGTTATTTCGGATGGTAAACTGCTTGAATTTTCACAATTGCAACATAGATTTGGTTTTAGTAAAACACAAAGTTTTAAATGGTTGCAATTGAAGCAGGCCATTCAGGTTGGGTTCCCTGAATGGAAAACTTTGAATAATCAGTATAGTTTGGAGTTCCTATGCTTCCAAGCAGACTTCCTAGGACATCAAGCCGCATTGTGGTATAAATTATTATCTGGATATTTGAATAAAAAACCAAAAAGTGGTCTAAGAGACATTTGGAGCATTGAGATTAAGCACCAAATTACTGCATCTCAATGGCCACGAATTTGGTCTTGGAGAATGAGATGTACAGTGTCAGCATCTATGAGACAAACATGGTTATTTTTGTTACATAGAGTGTTTTGGACCCCTGTACGTTTGCAAAAATTAGATAGTTCTAAGTCCAATAGATGCTGGCATTGTAATCTGGAACCTGGGACATTAGATCATTTACTTTATTATTGTCCCCATATTAAAATATTTTGGAATGCTATTTGGCCTCAAATTAATGCATTGTTGGAAAATCATTTAGCACTCTCATATGATACCGTATTATTTGGAATGATGATGAGGAAAAAAAGTCAAATTTCACCAGAGAATAATAAGCTTTTATTAGTCATAACAGGGGTTGCCATTCAGCATATAACCAACAATTGGAAGAATCATAGTAACCTTAGTTATACATTTTGGTGGAATACAATTTGCCATATATTCAAAATGGAAAGAGCAATAGCAATACAAAGAGGGACATATACTAAATTTATAAAAATATGGGGGCCATTGACAAAATATTGTAGTGAATAATCATCAATTTTTCTCTTCTTCTTTTCTTTTTCTTCTTTATGACACATCAGGAGGGGTGGGTAATGGAAATAATATTACATAATATGTTATAATATGTTATATAATGTGTATATGGTGATTGGAAAGCAGTTGAAGGGTGGGTGGTGGGGGAGGGGGTAAAAATATTATTAGAATTTTATATAGTAGATATAAAAGTGATATTGTGTAATAATTTGTTGTAATTTAATATTTTGTGCACTTGATGTAAAATATGAAAATGAATAAAGAATATTAAAAAAAATTTAATAAGGGCAAATGCCCAATTTTATACTCAAAATTTCACTAAATTCCGTAATTTAGGAGAATATAAAGTAGGTTGCAACAGGGTGTATTTGGGACAGGGGAAAAAACGTTAGGAGATTAGCACTGATTTTCAACACATTAAGGGCTCCTTTTACGAAGATGTGCTAGCGGTTTTAGTGTGCGCTACATTGCCGCGCGTGCTAGATGCTAATGCCTCCATAGAGCTGGTGTTAGTATTTTCTGCATAGCGCGGGGGGCACGCTTGCGCTAAAAACGCTACCACAGCTTAGTAAAAGGAGCCCTAAATCTACGCTCATAAATCTAGGCAGATTAAGATAATTTTTCAGTTGTAAGCTTATGTTCTTAAGTTTGACTGAAAATAGTACACACACATTTAGGAGCCTAATTTAGGAGCTCAACTTTTTTTTGAATATCAGACCCTATGACTTTTACTGCTGTTAAGATAATTGTGCAACATGTTTAAACTGATGGGATATGTTGTCTCTAGTTTTGGTTCTCATGTGCATATGAAGAGATTTGCTTGTATTGATTGCCTCTGTTTTCACAGTTGAATCGGAGTGACAGCGACAGCTCAACACTGGCCAAAAAGTGTCCTTTTGTGAGAAATGCCACAGAACGACGCAGCTTGAGAGTCAAAAGGGTACGTGAAATGTCCTTCAGTGTCTATATTCGTATACGAGGTGTGATTTAAAAATATGGTGAATATTTAAATTTAAAAATTGTATTACAGTAAAAGACACATTAATCCCCTTCAAAATACTCTCCTTCGCTTCCAACACACTTATCCCATCGTTCTTGCCACTTTCTCAAGCAGTTCTGGAAGTCTTTTGTGAATGTCTTTAGTTGCGCTGTGGTGGCTGCCTCGATGTCCTGAATTGATTCGTTATTTTGACTTTGGGGAAGAGCCAGAAGTTGCACAGTACCAGATCCGGTGAATAAGGTGGATAAGGACACACTGCAATGTTTTTATTTGATAGAAATTGCCGTACCAGAAGCGATGTGATGATGGAGGATGAAACCGTTTGTCCATTTCTCAGGTTGATTTCATGTTCAAATCTGCTGTTAAAATGTTTTGAAGATGTTCAGAGCTTCAGAAATTTCCCTAATAGTCAATCCACCTGTTTGATTTAATCATTTTGCTTCCTCTTTCAACATTCTCTTGGGTTTTTGATGTTGAAGGACATCCTTATCTCGCCTCGTCTTTAACCGATTCACAACCATTATGAAATCACTTGAACAACTTGTAAACCATCTTTATGGTCACTGCAGTATCACCATAAACTAATTTTAACATTTCATGTGCTTCTTTAGCACTTTTTTGCAGTTTGAAACAAAATAACATGTAAATGTGGTGTTCGTGATTTATGATTTATGGCACACTTTAAAACACACACATTCTCTCAACCATAGCTCACAACCGATGGCTGCACCAACCAAACTGAAACTTGTCACACATTGTTACTAAGGGTGGACGCACTGCTTCCCATTTTGAAGATCCCTGCTTTTCCATTAGATGGTGCGCAGCAGCAACATTCACCGTATTTTTTGATCACACCTCATATGTTATGGTTCTTCTCATCATCTCTGTGCATTAGGATCCTGTATATGGTGCGAATGCTTAGTTTAAAGTTTTGGTATGTCCACTGAATACAAAGAGGGGCATAATCAAAAGATACGTCTAAGTCCATTTTGGGCCTAAGTCGCTAGTTGCCCAAAGTCGGACATGGAAAAAATCCATTTTCGAAAAATGCATCCAAAATATATATATATATATTTTTTCTAAAATCGTCTAACTGTACGTCCAGCCGTCAGATCGTCCAGACCGCTAAGTCCTCTATCTTTTTACCCCATTTTTGTCTAAAACTTCATCCAAGTCAAAAATGCCTAGAAAAAGACCTTTTGGACGTGGGCGAGGTCAGCAAAGTGATGGACTGGACACCTAAACATTGCACCAGAGTAGTGGGGTACCTTACAGGGTACTGCTGTGAACTTCACAAAAAGAGTGTCACATACACATCTCACCACAATAACCTTATAGGTCATGGTGAGCCCCCCCAAAACACCCCCCAGAACCTACTAGACCCACCTGTTTACCACCCCAGTAGCCCTTATGGCTGCAGGTGCCACTTATATGGAAGTACATAAGTGTTTTGAGGGGTGCACATGTTTCACCAAGCATGCAGTGGTTGGAGTGGCTTATGGGCCTGGGTCTTCCTCTCCATGGTTCATTAGCCCACCCTCCAGACCACTTAAGCCATCTCTGTGCAGCTCTACTAGGCTTTTCTATGCCAGGCTGCCAGGTGCTGATGTTCTGGAGGCAGATATGTGACATTTTTATTACAAAGTTTAGGGGGGGAAGGGTCAGTGATCACTGGGGGAGTGTGTAGGGGTCTGTACTTTGTCCCTGCAGTGGTTATCTGGTCACTTTGGATACCTTCTTGTGACTTAGACCTGGTTTTAGATGGCCTTAAGTCACAATGTCCAAGTTCCATCTAGGCAGAGTTGTTAAACTTTCGGTTATACATGCAGTACAACTAAGTCTAGGATGGCCCACGGCCTGCCCAAATCCCGCCCTCACCACTCCTCCTAAAACAACCCTTTGAGCTCTGGGCGTACTGCAGCACTGTGAAGGCCTAAGTCGTTTTTAGATTCGTCTAAAACCCGGTTCGATTATCAGCATTTGGACAACTTGTTTCACTGATCATCTAAGTCAGGGGTGTCCAATGTCGGTCCTCGAGGGCCGCAGTCCAGTCGGATTTTCAGGATTTCCCCAATGAATATACATGAGGTCTATTTGCATGCACTGCTTTCATTGTATGCTAATAGATCTCATGCATATTCATTGGGGAAATCCTGAAAACCCGACTGGATTGCAGCCCTCGAGGACCGACATTGGACACCCCTGATCTAAGTACTGATTTAGGCCAGTTTTTAGACATATTTCCATTTCAATTATGAGCCCCAAAGTATTCAGCCTAAATAGTATTAGGGAATTTGAACTGAACAGGTCTAAATTTCAGGTTTCAAGTTTATTATGATTTGATATACTGCCCTTGTGAGAGCTTTCAGAGCAGATAACATACTTACATATGAAGAGTCAGCTTTTTGTAATGTTGATTTTATGTTATGTATGTTTTCTTATGGAAACCGTCTAGATACAGATGATATATAAATTTTAAAAATAAATAAATAATATGTGTGTGTCATGTGCAAATTTGATCACTTCTCTTGTCACTTTTATCTCAAGATCTTGAATGAATATGTTAAACAGTAGTTGCCCGATATTTAGAACTATTTAGCCATCCAGGAACGGCCCCAGGCTGGCTAAATAGTACTTAGGGAAAAGGAAAGAAGGTACCAAGTCTCGAACTACAGTAGGGCAAATAACAAAAAGAGGCACTGGAGATGTCAAATCCAACTAGTGGTCACAATGTCTTTTATTAATGGTTAGTATCATGAAACAATGCTGAAATCCTAAAAATGCTAAAACAAAGTCGCAATTAGGATCCAAGTTTCAGCGACAACTGTTGCCTTCCTCAGAGGACAATAATGAAGTTAGGGCATAATTCAGCATACAAAAATATACAAATGGTAAAACTCTAGTATCATCTTAGGAACACATTTATCTTCCACTGAAAACACTTGGTGAAATAACACAAAATCTTCCATAAAAGACACTCAGAACAGTCATGATATAAACTGCAACAACCCTGTGAAAAGGCAACACTGCAAATATTGCACCAGGCCCTAGAAAAGTCAACACAGCTCCTACTGGGGAAACGTAGCAAATCAAACTGCTAGAGATCTTTACACACAAGCTGAATCTTTCATCTCAGGTACAAATGTAGAATATGTATACAGTATACCCTCATCTAATACAGCACGTTATAAGGATGAATGCCACACCATTTTTCCCATGACCAATGCTCATTTGATTGAAAATGGCCCTGTCCTGTCCTTTTGAGTTCACTGATCCCTATCAAATCAATTTTGACTTTTTCCATTTGATCTTTAACAATTTCCAATTTTCCTTGGTTCATGCTTCATACAGTCCATGTTCCTATATAAAGAATATCATTACAGCTTCTGATCTCCATTTTCAATCCAGCAACATCATCATCAGGGGAGGCACATAGGAGGGGCCAATCCAATATCTGATTGGATCAGATATCTAAGGCCCCTCCCTTAAGAAGGGACTTAAGCACCTTGGCCAATCAGGGCCTTAGGCCTCCTTCCTGGTGCATCCTAGGATGCACCAGGAAGGAGAAGGCCCACCTTTTGAAGAAGTGGGCCTGCCATCAGGAGGGAGTGGGCATCACTCTTGCCAGATTTCTACAACAAGATATGAGGGAGGTTGGGGGTGTTTGCTTGGGCTGAGGGGTTCTGACCTGATTTCCCCAGACCCCAGGGCCTTCTCTAAGGGTGTTTGTGGGATGGTAGGAGGGGTCAGAATGGGGGGGCCTTGGTGTCGGGTGGGGGAGCATGTGGCGGGAGGACCAGGTTTTGGCAGTCAGGAGTGTGGGGATGGTTCAGGTGACCTAGGCAGGAGGGTATGGACATCCCTCTTGCTGACAATCTTTGCAGGGGGGGGGTATTCAGAAGTTTAGGGAACTTTGGGTGGCTGCAATCTTTGCTTAGAGGGGGTAATTCAGGAGTGGAGGGGCCGGGTTTCTGAGACAGGAAGGAGTGGGCATCCCTCCTGTCTCTCTCTTTTTAAGGGGCCATTTCTGAAGTAGGAGGAGGAAGTGGGCATCCCTCCTACCTCTCTTTTTTTTTGGGGGGGGCTGTCATGACTGACTTTGGCAGACCTGTCGGTAACACAGTTTAATCCTTTCAGTAATTTTCGGTTGTTTGTAGTGGTCGCTATATTTAGTGCATGCCTAAGCAATGTTAGGGTGTCGATCAGGGTGCTTATTTTAATACTAACGAGGTTGTTTGCATGGCAGAATCAGAGACTGCAACAACCGCACGGAAAAGCCCACAGTGAGCCATTGTGGACATCGGTCAGTAAATTATATCTGCCGCTAAACTTGTTCAACTGGTTTAGCGACAATCATTAGATGAATGCTGAGTTTAGTGCATCTGGGCCTAGGTCTCTTCAGCTTGGAGAAGAGATGGCTCAGGGGATAGAAATGGGTAGATATGAATCACTTGTTTATTACTTCCAAAAATACTAGGATTAGGGGGCATGCAATGAAGCTGCTAAGTAATCATTTTAAACAAATCAGAGAAAATATTTCATCACTCAGTGTGTAATTAAACTCTGGAATTCATTGTCAGAGAATGTGGTGAAAACAGTTAGCTCAATAGAAGGGTGGGGGGAGGGAGAGGTGATAAAAATATATTTAGAATATGATGTATTAGATATAAAAATGATATTGTGTATTTATCAATTGCAATTTAATATTTTGTACATTTTATGTAAAATTTGAAAATTAAAAATATTATATTAAATTAATAAAAGGGAGGGTGGAGGGTGAGGGGGAAAATCAAACTTAGATATATAATGTATTAGATATAAAAGTGATACTATGTATTTATCAAATGTATTTTAATATTTTGTACACTTTATGTAAAATTTGAAAATAAAAAATAATGGAAAAAAAAAAAAAGAAAACAGTTAGCTCAGCAGGGTTTAAAAAAGGTTCAGATAATTTCAAAATATTAAAGTCCATAAGCCATTATTAAGATGTACTTGGGAAAATCCACTACTTATTTCTAGGATAAGCAGCATAAAATTTGTTGTACTGTTTGAGATCTTGCCAAGTATTTGTGACCTGGGTTTGCCACTGTTGGAAAAGGAAACTGGGTTTGATGGACCTTTGGCCTATTCCAGTATGGTAACCCTTATGTTACGTTCATGTCAGAACTGCTGCATCCAAGAGGAAGGAGTGTTCTAGTGGTTAGAGCTACAACCTCAGCACCCTGAGGTTGTGGGTTCAAATCCTACGCTGCTTCTTGTGACCCTGGGCAAGTCATTCAATCCTCCATTCCCCCAGGTATGTTAGATAAATTGTGAGCTCACCAGGACAGATAAGGAAAATGCTTGGGTACCTGATTGTAAACCGTTTAGATAACCTGATAGGTGGTATATATATAAATAAAGAAGTGTCAGTCGCACCCCAGTTCCACAAAACATGCACAGAAGATGCCCCCTTTCCATATGAACATTATGAAGGCTGTAACCTGGCACTGCAATATTAGCCTTTATATATATTTATGATGCTTCTAAAATAACCACCGTAATGTTTTATGAATTATGGTTGCACTGGTTCATGGCAAATATTATTCACATTATACTCCTCCATAACTTGAAATATGTGTTGTCTTTTCTCTACAATCTTTAAAATTCTGAAGTTTAGAGTTGAAAACATTACCCAAAGTGAGTAAAATCATTATCTCTTTATTTGTTGGTCTTTGATATACTGCAGTAGACCACAGTAGCAATACATTTTACACTAAAACATAAAAATGGTACAATAAATTCACAATTGTTATAGAAGAAAAAGAACAGAAATCTCCTTATTACGAGTACTTCTCTTTGCATTTTTGTAATGATAAAATCCTACTCTAATATTTCCTTTATAATTCAGCCTGTCTGCCAGTCCATCATGCGAAGAACAACCCAAGATCATCCTGTACGTACGTCTCTTGACTTGGAGTTGGATCTCCAAGCATCTCGCACGAGGCAGAGTCGCTTGAATGATGAGCTACAGACACTGAGAGATCTCAGGCAGCGCCTAGAGGAAATGAAAGCCAAGGGAGAGACTGAGCTTCCCCAGTGTCTGTCTGAGGATGAAAGATTGCAAAAACTCTTCAAGCAAGCAGAAAAGCAGGTATCTGTAGAAAACAAAAACTCATGATAAGGGTTTTTGGGGAAAATAGTCATCTTTTCTTCCCTTTACAGTATAGGATATTTTATAATACTCGTTATTCTTTACATTAGGTTTACATAATTCGCATTGCAAACTGATCTGACATACAATACAGTGTATTATATACCGCAATTTCTGCAAGGAATCTTTGCGGTTTACATCAAGTTTTAGATTAAGATTTACATCAAGATTTAGATCAAGTTTTTGAGTTGCATTGTTAGAAGGAGAGTTGGTTTTAGAAGGAAGGGGTGAAAGATGCAAACAGAGATATTTTCTATTTATCTATGGTATGTGGTGGACTCAGCTATGTCCTTATTGGCTATCTCTCAGCCATCACTCAACATCATCTCTTCTCATATTCTAACACATTAACCTGTGTCATGCTGTGTAGACCCTACCCCTTCCACCACCATTTGCCAGTTCTTTTTCTCTTCCGTTAACTTCACCACTTTCATCAGCCCTCCTGCTCCACTCCTCTCCCCATAAGGTCTGTATCTCTTCCATAAACTCTTTCCTTTCTGGCTCTCTTTCATTTGTCACTCCTTCCCTCCACCATTATCCTCTCTTACATTGTCCACCCTGTCAAAGCTGTACACCATCAACAGCTCTTTTTATTCCCTCCATGAGGTCCCTCTTTGCCAGCTCTCTCATCATTCTTTTAACTTTTGTTTGCTCTTTACCCACCTACCCCCACCCCCATCAGCCTTGCATCTGTATGTCTTGGCAGCACTCCTCTGTTCTATACATGTCTGTCTGCTGAGAGGTATATGCCATAAGGGAAGAGATGAGGCACCAAAGATTTAGGAAGAAAGATGACTTCCACCAGCTGACCACCCCAGTCCTTCAGTTTGCCAACAATCTTTGTTGGCTACTCCAGCTTGCCTCCTCTCTGATGTTGGGCTCAGACATCTGCTGAGGGCCTCTTCATATCTGTCAGCTGATGGCTTTAGGTGAGGCAAGTTAAAAAGGAAAGACACACTTGACTCTTCCTTTCCTGACTCAGAGTGTAGTGTTATAGAATAAAATATAGCTGGAAAATTGGCATTTATGCACATATGCGCAAACATACACATGTATATGCCAGCATTCTGTTAATTTACACATGCATTTGGCTCCTATATGTTGGCGCCCACTGTAGAATTGGTATGAGGCAACGATGAGGCCTCTCCACCCCTGTTTCCCTAATACTCTTTCCTATCAATTATTGTAGTTCTTCCCATATCTCTAATTCTTTCTCCCCCTACCATTCTCACCTAACTTTTCTCATTTCTTCCCCATTTGAAATGATACTCAGATAATAAACATGAAACTTGTCAATACTAGGCATTTTTCTAACAAATCACAGTGGAAATATAAGATGGTAGTTGTATTTTTTTTAGGCTGAGCAAAATAAGGAAGAACAAAAACAGGTCCTATGTGCAGAGAAATTGATGAGGAAAGCTTCTAAAGATGTGTGCAGGTTGCGAGAGCAGAGCCAGAAAGTTCCACTGCAAGTACAGTCATTCAGGTAAAGAATGTTCCCACTAGTCTAATTCTTTACAGCTACTACCATCTTTAACCTATTATTTATAGGGCAACTATAACCTTTGTAATATGCATTTTAAATTTATATTTACTGTTTAAATTTTTTTTGTAATAGTACCCAGTGAATTCCATTTTTTGTTGGGTGCTCCTTGTCTCTCCTATTGAAAATTCTTCACTGGTAATTTGGGCTTGATGTTTAAAAAAAGTTATGTAGTTGCCATCAATGTCGATTGCATAACTATTTAAAAAAAATTAACCCCCATTCAGTATGTAATCCCTGAACATTGGGTAAGGTTATCTTTTTGAGTTAATTTAGGATAGGTTTGGGAGATCAGAGCCGGGACCAGCAAGTTGAGAGACTGAAGAGCACTATAATCCACTCACTTGGCACTGTCATGCAGTTCTGAAAGGGAAAAGGTTTACTTAACTTGGATGATATAAAAACATGAGACAACTTCTCACCATTAGTATTTACAGACAATAGTAGAATGAAGATATGATTCACCACTTGCAATCTTTTTAGTAGACAGTTCTTTGAGATCCCTCTGGGTGGAAAGAGGTTCACATTAGCCTCCTTTTGTTAACCTTTACATCAGCTGGGAGCCCTTCTTCCCAGAAGATGAGCTTGTCTGAAAGGCCTTTATTATCCCAGGACAAGCAGGCAGCATATTCTTGACTGATGGGTGACGGCACCGACGGAGCCCCGGTACGGACAATTTTAGAGTGATTGCACTCTAAGAACTTGGAAAGTTCTAGTAGGCCACACCACGCACGCGCGAGTGCCTTCCCGCCCGACAGAGGCGCGCGGTCCTCAGTTTCTTAGTTTCCGCGGAGCTAAGAAGACGCGTTTTCTTCAACGGCTGTTGAAGAATTTTTTCATATCGCCTTCCCGCTCGCGTAAACCCTTAAGGAAATATTATTTCCTTCATTTTCTTTTATTTTCTTTTCTTTTAAAAAAAAAAAAAAAACTTTGGTTTTTTTTTTCACTTCTTTCAATTTCGCCCCGGCGGGGCCTGTTGCCACCATCGAGGCCTCGGCCTTCGATTTGGCAGAAGCCATTTTTACCTTCATGACCCCTCAACCCGGGTTTAAGAAGTGCCAGCGGTGTGCACGACCAATTTCACTCACTGACCAACACAACTGGTGTCTACAGTGTCTTGGTCCTGACCATCGAGCGTCTACCTGCACCCGCTGTGCGGCTTTAAAAAAGAGAACTCTGAAAAATCGGCAGATCCAGCAGCAATTATTGTTTGGTGCCGAGATGTCTGACTCTGCGGCACCGACATCGGCCCCGTCTCAGTCGGCACCCACCTCGTCGACACCGCGCGATACCGCGTCGGCTTCGCATCCCTCAGGTAAGCCGGCTAAGAAGCCTTCCCCGTTGGAGCGTCCTCCGGTCTCAGTAGCAGCGAGCCCAGTCCTGCCGACCTCGAGGCGTCCACGGAAGCGCTCCGCCCCAATAGAGGTGAGCCCCTCGACCTCGGGTTCCTCATCCTCGGGGCGTAGAGCGGCACCGCAGGTACCGCAGAAGAAAAAGGCGGTACCGGTGCCTTCGCTGGACGAGCAGATCGCCGCTGTCCTGCAGGTGCAGCTTAAGGAACAGTTGCAACAACTCCTTCCTGCACTTTTGGCACCGAGCCTTCCAGTCCCGGTCCGGTCTGAGCCACCGGTACCGACAGTGGAGCAGCCCCTTCTGTCGGCATCCACTTTGTCGGTACCGCTACATTCTGCTTCCTCGGTCTCCATGCCAGTCCTCGCACCGGAACCGAGAGCTCAACACCAGGCTGTTCAGACTTCGGCACCGATGCAGCCCTTAATGTCTCCCGGTACCGTGTCTATGAGGTCAGGTAAGTCGGCACGCAAATCCCGACACCTGGAACCCTCCACACCGGAATCTCGAGACCGCAGTTTTCAGGTTCGGGATCCTGATCTGTGGGGTGACTCAGAGGACCCTCTTCTCTCTGAAGGGGAATGTTCATCTGGTGATGAGGATCCTTCTGCTTTAGACCCATCCTCTAGACCAGATGTAACCTCTTTCTCATCTTTTTTAAAAGAGATGTGTGACTCTCTATCTATTCCCTTGGAGGCTGAGTCAAAGAAATCCAAAGCTTTTCTTGATGCACTGGATTTTGACCAACCTCCAAGGGAATATCTCAAATTACCTCTCCATGACATCTTGAGAGAGACGTTTTACAAGAATTTAGAGACACCTTTGACCATACCTGGAGCCCCCCGCAAGTTAGACTCCTTATATAAAGTCATCCCGATTCCTGGGTTTGACAAACCACAGCTCCCACATGAGTCTCTATTAGTGGAATCCACTCTAAAGAAATCCACGGGAGCTAGTGTATACGCCTCAGTCCCTCCTGGCAGAGAAGGTAAAGCCATGGACAAATTTGGCAAGAGGTTGTACCAGAATGCGATGTTGGCCAACAGGTCAGGGAATTACGCTTTCCACTTCTCATTCTATCTCAAGCATCTCATACAAAATCTGACTGCTTTTGAGAAGTACCTCCTTGACCGTAAAAAATCTGCCTTTCGCCAAACTTCTTCATCGCTCTTACAACTTCGAAAGTTCATGGTCAGGTCGATCTATGACACCTTTGAGCTGACCTCTCGGGCCACAGCTATGTCGGTGGCCATGCGCCGACTGGCATGGCTCAGAGTGTCAGAACATGATGTCAATCATCAGGATCGACTGGCTAATGCACCTTGCCTGGGGGATGAGCTGTTTGGAGAATCCATGGACTCCACTACTCAAAAGCTTTCGGCTCATGAAACTAGGTGGGATACTCTCCTCAAAACAAAAAAGAAGACCCCACCTACCAGGCCTTTTCGTCAGCAATCGGCCTACCAGCGTCGATTTGTGGCTCGTCCTTTGCCACCGGCAGCTCAACAATCCAGGCGTCAGAGGCAACAACAAAGGCAAAACACTAGACCTGCACAGCAGCAACAACAGGTGAAGCCTCCTCCTCCACAAAAACCTTCACAACCCTTTTGACTTGGTTCTCCAGGACATAGCCAGTATCCCCCCATCTGCCCATCTTCCGCTGCCTATAGGAGGACGCCTTACTCATTTCATAAGCCGTTGGGAAACCATCACCTCGGACCAGTGGGTCCTCAACATCATCCACCACGGCTACTCTCTCAACTTTCAGACTCTTCCTGCCCAAGGTCTACCAAAAGAGTCTGCTTTGAACACTCCTCAGTCTTCCCTCCTTCTTCAAGAGGTTCAATCCCTCCTCCTTCTGAACGCCATAGAGGAAGTTCCTCTAGATCAAAAGGGGCAAGGATTCTACTCCCGTTATTTTCTAGTTCCCAAAAAGACAGGAGATCTCAGACCCATCCTAGATCTTCGCGATCTAAACAAATGCTTGGTCAAAGAGAAATTCAGAATGCTTTCTCTGGCCACTCTTTACCCTCTTCTCAATCAAGGCGACTGGCTATGTTCCCTCGATCTCAAAGAAGCATACACTCATATACCGGTCAATCTGGCCTCCAGACAGTACCTACGCTTCATGATCAATCGTTGTCATTACCAATACAAGGTGCTGCCCTTCGGTCTTGCCTCCTCTCCAAGAGTGTTCACCAAATGTCTGATTGTGGTGGCTGCCTTTCTACGCTCTCACCACCTTCAGGTCTTTCCTTACCTGGACGACTGGTTAATCAAGGCCAATTCATCTCAGACTGTTCTCCTGGCCACCAACCAAACCATCCTGTTTCTTCAACTTCTGGGGTTCGAGATCAATCTACCCAAATCTCATCTCATCCCCACTCAGAGACTTCAATTCATCGGAGCTGTCTTGGACACAGTCCTCATGAGAGCGTTCCTGCCATCCAACCGTCTTCAAACGCTTCAATCTCTATGTCAGCAGGTGCTTCCACAACATTCCATCTCTGCCAAGCAAATGATGATACTCTTGGGTCACATGGCCTCCACAGTTCATGTCACACCCTTCGCACGTCTTCACCTGCGCACTCCTCAATGGACCCTAGCTACCCAGTGGTCCCAAGCGATGGATCCTTGCTCACGTCACATATCTGTGACATCATCTCTTCGTCAGTCTCTACAATGGTGGTTGATATCCTCAAATCTCTCCAGAGGTCTTCTCTTCCATCTACCTCCTCATCAACTTATCATCACCACCGATGCCTCCCCTTATGCCTGGGGAGCTCATTTGAACGAGTTCCAAACTCAAGGACTTTGGACAGCTCAGGAAATGAAGCATCACATCAATTTCCTGGAACTCAGAGCGATGTTTTATGCCCTCAAGGCCTTCCAACATCTTCTCTTTCCTCAAGTCCTCCTGCTGTGCACAGACAATCAAGTTACGATGTACTACATCAACAAACAGGGTGGGACAGGCTCTTGCCTCTTGTGCCAGGAAGCCCAGAAGATCTGGACTTGGGCCATAAATCACCATCTATTCCTGAAAGCTATCTACATTCAGGGAGAAAAGAATTCCTTAGCGGACAAGCTCAGCAGAATTCTCCAGCCTCACGAGTGGGCACTCGATCCTTTCACTCTACAGTCCATCTTCGCTCAATGGGGCACTCCTCAGATAGACCTTTTTGCAGCTCCTCACAATCACCAGCTGCCCCTTTTTTGCTCCAGACTTTACTCTCCTCACCGTCTGGCAGCGGATGCATTTCTCCTCGACTGGTCCAATCTGTTCCTGTACGCTTTCCCTCCTCTGCCTCTCATGTTGAGAACCTTGTTCAAGCTCAAGAGGGAACGAGCCACCATGATTCTGATTGCTCCGAGGTGGCCCAGGCAACATTGGTTCTCCCTTCTACTTCAACTCAGTTCCAGGGAACCTTTTCTTCTTCCACTGTTTCCTTCTCTGCTTACACAGCATCAGGAGACCCTTCTACATCCCAACCTCCAGTCTCTGCACCTGACAGCTTGGTATCTCTCGGGCTGACTTCTCATGATACTCTTTTGTCTCAGCCCGTTCGTTCCATTCTAGATGCCTCCAGGAAACCAGCCACTCTGCAATGTTACCATCAGAAGTGGACACGATTTTCTTCCTGGTGTCTTCTTCATCATCTTGATCCCACTTCCCTGGCAGTGGAGACATTGTTGGATTATCTGCTTTCTTTGTCTGACTCTGGCCTTAAGTCTACTTCCATCAGAGTCCACCTCAGTGCCATTGCTGCTTTTCATGAGCCGGTTCATGGAAAACTTCTCTCAGCTCATCCCCTGGTGTCCAGGTTCATGCGGGGTCTTTTCAATGTGAAACCACCTCTTAAAGCCCCTCCTGTTATCTGGGATCTCAATGTGGTTCTTTCCGCCTTAATGAAGCCTCCATTTGAACCTTTGGCTACCACTCCTTTCAAGTTTCTCACTTGGAAAGTACTTTTTCTTATTGCTCTTACCTCTGCCAGGAGGGTCAGTGAGCTACATGCACTAGTTGCAGATCCACCTTTTACGGTCTTTCATCATGACAAGGTGGTTCTGCGTACACATCCAAAGTTTCTCCCTAAGGTTGTCTCTGAATTCCATCTCAACCAATCCATTGTTCTGCCTGTCTTCTTTCCGAAACCTCACTCTCATTCTGGGGAACAGGCTCTGCATACTTTGGATTGTAAGAGGGCGCTTACTATCTAGATCGTACGAAACCCCACAGATCAGTTCCCCAACTCTTTCTGTCCTTTGATCCGAATAAATTGGGACGTCCTGTTTCTAAACGTACGTTGTCTAATTGGCTGGCAGCGTGCATTTCATTCTGTTATGCTCAGACCGGACTGACACTGGAAGGTTCTGTCACGGCCCATAGAGTCCGAGCGATGGCAGCATCTGTAGCTTTCCTCCGTTCCACTCCTATTGAGGAAATCTGCAAGGCTGCTACTTGGTCCTCAGTTCATACTTTTACATCTCATTATTGTCTGGATGCATTTTCCAGACGGGATGGACACTTCGGCCAATCTGTTTTGCAAAATTTGTTTTCCTAATGGCCAACCTTCCCTCCATCCCTCTTTTTGTTAGCTTGGAGGTCACCCATCAGTCAAGAATATGCTGCCTGCTTGTCCTGGGATAAAGCACAGTTACTTACCGTAACAGGTGTTATCCAGGGACAGCAGGCAGATATTATTGCGTCCCACCCACCTCCCCGGGTTGGCTTCTTAGCTGGCTTATCCTAACTGGGGACCGTGCGCCTCTGTCGGGCGGGAAGGCACTCGCGCGTGCGCAGTGCGGCCTACTAGAACTTTCCAAGTTCTTAGAGTGCAATCACTCTAAAATTGTCCGTACCGGGGCTCCGTCGGTGCCGTCACCCATCAGTCAAGAATATCTGCCTGCTGTCCCTGGATAACACCTGTTACGGTAAGTAACTGTGCTTAATGTTCGTTCAGTAGGGCTCACTGAGCCTTTGAGCATGAAGTCCTTTTTTATATGGAATCTTTCCAGATGGCACTCTTGCAAATCTCTGCCTTTGGGGGTGTTGTTGGAACCCCCTTCAATTTCTTGGGTTCCTCCAAGCAGATATCGTCCTGCTTCTCTATCTTCTGTGAAGGCAGTGCTATTGGTCTCTTCCCCATTACATCCAGATAGACAGTGGCCAAGGAGCAAGAGCCAAAGACCGGATCACTCCCACTAGACTTTGTAGGTATACCCACACAGTTTCCCTTTGCGGGGACAGGCATTCCTTGTTCTAGAAGATGTGAGAACTTTCTAAGTCAAATAGTTAACGGAACTATTAATGGTGAAGGTCTCTGCTGAACTGTTTCTAGCAGGCAAAATCTAAGTGCCAACTTCAGAGGCTGGTGACGGGACTACAATTAAATGTTTTAATGCTACTACAATTTATCATTTCTATAATGACGAAAGGCATACACAGCCCTGTACATTTAACATGTAATAGATGGTCCCTTCTCAAAAGAGCTTACAATCTACAGTAATTTGGACAGACAGACAGGACACTGGGGTTGGGGAGTTTCTTGCAGATAGGATGGACATAGGTATCTTACAGTGAGTGGGGTTTAGGAGTTGAAAGCAGTCTTAAAAAAGTGGGCTTTTAGCTTTGATTTGAATACTGCTAGAGATGGAACCTGATGTAATGACTCAAGAAGTCTGTTTCATAGAAACATAGAGTATGACGACAGAAAAGGGCCGACGGCCCAACAAGTCTGCCCACTCAAGAACCCTCTCTCCTTCGAAAATCCATTTTTTAAGCATTCTTCTGGAGCGACCCCACCTGTCTGTCCCATCGTCCCTTGAAGTTGAGCGTGGTACTGGCCTCGACTACCTGACGTGGAAGACCATTCCATCGATCAATTACCCTTTCGGTGAAGAAATACTTCCTAGTGTTCCCATGAAATCTTCCCCCCCTCCCCCCCGCTGAGTTTTAGCGGATGCCCTCTTGTCGCCGTGGGACCCGTAAGACAAAAGATATATTCCTCCACATCAATGCGGCCCATGATGTATTTGAATGTTTCTATCATGTCCCCCCTTTCTCTGCGCTCTTCGAGGGAATATAAGCGCAGCCTGCTCAAACATTCTTCCTGAGACCATCCTAGTGGCCATTCACTGAATCGACTCCATTCTCTTCACATCCTTTTGATAATGTGGCCTCCAAAACTGAACACTATTCCAGGTGAGGTCTCACCATTGATCTGTACAACGGCAGTATAACTTCAGGCTTTCGACTGATAAAGCTCCTTCTGATGCAGCCCAGCTTTTGTCTAGCTTTTGCTGTAGCTTTCTCCACCTGATTCGCAGCTTTCATATCTTCCCGGATGATTACTCCCAAGTCCCGTTCTGCTACAGGTGAGGTCTCACCATTGATCTGTTCAACGGCAGTATAACTTCAGGCTTTCGACTGATAAAGCTCCTTCTGATGCAGCCCAGCATTTGTCTAGTTTTGCTGTAGCTTTCTCCACCTGATTCGCAGCTTTCATATCTTCCCAGATGATTACTCCCAAGTCCCATTCTGCTACAGTTCTGGTTAGGTTTTCACCATTCAGGGTGTATGTTTTGCATAGATTTCTGCTACCAAGGTGCATTACCTTACATTTTTTGGCATTAAAATTCAGTTGCCAAGTACTGGACCATTGTTCTAGTAAAAGTAGGTCCTGCTTCTTAGTGCCGGGCATGGTTGCGCTATCAGGTTCTGCTGCGCTACTCACAATGTTTCATAGTTTAGCGTCATCGGCGAATAATGTAATTTTACCTCGAAGTCCCTGATGCAGGTCCCTTACAAAGATATTGAATAGTATCGGGCCCAAGACCGAGCCCTGCGGTACTCCACTGGTCACTTCCAACATTTTTGAGGGAATACCGTTTACCATTACCCTTTGAAGTCTACCGCTAAGCCAGTCTTCTACCCATGCAGTCAGTGTTTCTCCTAGGCCCATCGCTTTCATCTTGTTCACTAACCTACGGTGTGGGACACTATGAAAAACCTTACTGAAGTCTAAATACATGATGTCCAGGGACTCTCCCTTATCCAGTTTCTTTGTTACCCAGTCAAAGAAGTTTATCAGATTGGATTGACAAGACCTTCCCTTCCTAAAGCCATGCTGGTAGGGATCCCTTAGTCCTTCGTCATCCAGAATCATGTCCAATCTGTTTTTAATCAACGTTTCCATAAGCTTACATACTATTGATGTGAGACTCACTGGCCTGTAATTTTCGGCCTCTGATCTGCATCCCTTTTTGTTGAGCGGAATAACGTTGGCAGTTTTCCAGTCCAAGGGAACTTTCCCCTTGGTTAGGGAAAGGTTAAAAAGCTCAGCCAACGGTTCTGCCAGAACATCTCTCAATTCCCGAAGTACTCTGGGGTGTAAATTATCCGGGCCCTGGCTTTGTTCACCTTTATCTTTGATAGTTCGTGGTATACATTTCTCACGGTAAATGCAAAGTCCTGGAATGGGTCCTCCGAGCACCCTTTTGTCTGTGGCTGAGGTCCGGATCCTGGCGCTTTGCAGGTGAAGACTGAGCAGAAGTAGTTATTGAGTAGTTCTGCTTTGTCCACGTCCGAGTCAATGAAGTTGCCGTCAGGTTTCTTTAGGCGCACAATACCGCTTGAGTTCTTCTTTCTGTCGCTAACGTACTTAAAAAAGGATTTATCCCCCTTTTTAACTTGTCTTGCTAAATTTTCTTCCATCCGGAGTTTGGCCTCCCTGACTGCCGTTTTAACATTTCTAGATTTCACCAGATAGGTTTCTTTAGCTTCCGGCCGTAGCGATTGTTTGTAGGTCACGAATGCTTTTTTCTTTTGCTTTACTAGTTCTGAGATCTCCGCTGAGAACCACTTCAGTCTATTTTCTGTGCCGTCTGCTCACAGTTTTTATGTATATGTTGGTTGCTTCTTGCAGGGTTGATTTCAGAGTCAACCATAATACCTCCACACTGTCCGTCGTGCTCTGGTTTTGCAGTGCTTTGTGGACATAATCCCCCTTGCACTGAAAGTTAGTCCCTTTAAAATTTAGGACCTTTGTTGATGTATTTGACCTAGTGATTCTTTTCTTCAGGTGGAACCACACCATGTTGTGGTCGCTGGAAGCCAAAGCTTCTCCTACTGACACCTCTGTGACACTGTCCCCATTGGTGAGCAGCAGGTCCAGGATCGCCTGATCCCTGGTGGGTTCTAGTACCATCTGTTTGAGGCGTGCTCCTCGTATGGAGGCTAGCAGCCTCTTGCTGTCACTGGTTGTAGCTGAAAGTTTGTTCCAGTCCACATCGGGCATATTGAAGTCTCCCAACAGCACTGTGTCTCCTCGCAGTGTGATGGTCTCAATGTCTTCAATTAGTTCTTGGTCTGCATTGTCCTTTTGTCTTGGTGGTCTGTACACAACACCAAGATACAGGCATTTGTTATTGCCTCTGGCAAGGTTCACCCAGAGGGATTCTCCCGTATACTTGATGTCTGTGATTTTAGTAACTTTGATGTCTTCTCTAATGTATAGATCTACTCCTCTCCCTGATTTGCCCTCTCTGTCGTGACAGGAGTAAGTTATATCCTGGTATGACTATATCCCATCCGTGGGACTCCGAGAACCACATTTCTGATATCGCCACCACATCAAGGTCGGAGTTTCTCATTTCTGTTTCCAGTTCCAGAATTTTATTGCCCAAGCTACGGGCATTAGCATACATGGCTGTCCATTCTTTCTGCTTTCATGGAGTGTTTTCTGCCCGAGATAGTTTGTCCCCTTCAATCTTGCCTTTATCGCTCTTAGTATTGCCTCTGCCCCCTTCATCATTCGCGTGATTTCTTACCCCAGGCTCCAGGGTGGAGTCTCTGTCTCTCCCTGTGTCTCCTTCTTTGTTGACGCGATTACTTATCTCAGATTCCAAGGTGGCGTATTTGCCTCTCGCACTGTCTCCCTCTGTACTGCCGCGAGATGTTTTGTCCTCCTTGATCTTGCCATTGTATCCCTTGATATTGCCTATGTCCCCTTCAGTATTCACACGATTACTTACCTCAGGCTCCAAGATGGAGTTACTTACCCTACTAGTGTGAGAGTGGGTCCCTTCCCCGGCTCACCTAGTTTAAAGCCTTATGGAGCAGGTGAGCCAGGCGTCGTCCCAGGATGTTCTTCCCTCTTCTGGTTAGGTGTAGCCCATCTGGTCCCTGCAGTCCCTGAAGTGTCTCTCCGTGGTCCAGGAAGCCAAAGTTCATCTCTTTGCACCATCCCCGTAGCCATTCATTTGTCCTCTGGATTCTTTCTTCTCTAGCTCTTCCCTTGTTTCTCACTGGTAGGATGGAGGAGAAAACCACCTGCACTTCCATCTGCATCAGCTTCTCACCTAAGGCTCTAAAGTCTTCCGGTATCTTCTCCGGTGAGTTCCTGGCTGTGTCATTTGTTCCAATGTGGATGAGGAGCATCGGGTAGTGGTCTTGGGACTTGATTATTTTTCCTATACAGGTAGCCACATCCCGGATCCTAGCTCCTGGTAGACAGCAAACCTCTCTTGATTGTAGATCTGGTCTGCATACCGGTCCCTTTGTTCCCCACAGCAGAGAGTCCCCAATAACAACCGCTCTGCGCTTCTTCGGGGGGTGCTGATTCGTTGCTTCTTGAGTTGGGGTTGTCTGCTGGGTTTCAAGATTACACTCCTGAATATCCTTCTGAGTTCCGCTGGAGGGGTCCTTCTTGTAGGAGTTGAAATCTGTTGCTCAAGGTGTGGGGTTGTTGTGCCTGCATGAAGATAACGAAGATAACAAAGAGGAGGACCACCTTCTGTGCTTGCTTGCAGAGGTGACTAGTTGCCAGTTGTCATCGTCTCGAGTCTCTTCTTGCACCCCAGTCGTCACTTCCAATACTGCAAGTTTGGTCGATTCAGGTGTCTTGAAGATAGACCTGTCTTCGTACACTTGCTCTGAGTTTTTGGACAATTCTTGGAGGACTTCATCGATGAACGCCTCACCCTCCCGGATACTTCTTAGCCGCCACATTTCTTCCCTCAGATTCGTCAGTTCTTGTAGGATGTCTCCGATGGGCTGTTGCTGGGTGTCCTCATCAGTCTGCACAGAGACTGAAGTCTTCAGCTGGGGGTCAGCTTCGGTCTGCGCAGAGACCTCTATCATCCATCTGGGGGTGTCCTCTTTGGTCTACACGGAGACTGTGGTCTTCATCTGGATCTCTTCGGCAGCCAGAGCAGTGATCTTGATTGCAGTCTTGGTGCTTCTAGTCTTCCCTGCCATTCCTAAACTTGTCTTTGTTGTCTGGCTGTGTGTGTTTCTGCTGGGTGCTGTCTGTTGCTGGCTATGTGTCTCTGCTGGCTATTGCTGTGTGCTGCTGGCTTTGTGTCTCTGCTGTGTGCTTACTGTCGCTAGTTGTGTGTTAGTTGGTTTACCTTCTAGTTTGTTTGTTCAGTTGTGTGAACTATGTTCTTACCTTGCTGTCTACTAGGTGTCATTGTGTTGATGACTTGGCTCTTCGCAAAGGTGCTCTCGCTAAGGCCGCTCGCCTTCGCCACGCGCCAAACGGCTGCGCGCCGTTGGCTCTGAGGAAGTTTCAGGCATACAGTGCAACAAGATAGAAGGGAAAGAGACTGCACTTGCCAGTGGAAGAGAAGGGTACAGATAGGAGGGACATACCTGATGAATGGAGTTCACAGGGGGGCGCATAGGGGGAGATAAGTGAGGAGAGAGATTGGGGGGGCTGCATAGTGAATGCACTTATAAGTCGGTAAGAGATGTTTGAAATGGGTTTGGAAATGGATGGGGAGCCAATAAAGACTTGAGGAAAGAAGTAATGTTGAATATAAGTCGTGCAGCAGAATTTTGAATGGATTGAAGGGGAGAGAGATGGTTGAGAGGAGCAAGTTGCAGTAATCTAAGCGAGAGGTGATGAGAGTGTGGATAAAGGTTTTGGTAGTGTGTAAAATTGTAGAGGAAGAAGCGACAGGCTTTAGTGGTTTGTTGTAGCTGAGCGGAGAAGGAGAGAGAGGAGTTAAAGTTGACCCTAGTATTCTTTAACCTGTGTGCCTAACTATATGTGCCCTTTCCTCATCCACACCCTCATAGAAGTTGTGGGGATGGAATTGATGCACGCAACTTCTAGAAGCAACTAAGAGTACTTGTGTGCATGGATGCTAATTAGTGTCAGTTGTCACCAATTTAAGCTAATAATTAGCTGTTAGTGCCAATTAACAGCCAATTATTATATTAGGTTGTGTGTGCAAATTTGCACGCTAGGTATAAATTTGGGTGGGCTAGTTTATAGAATTCGGGGGATGGTGTCTCTTCCAGGAGCTACAAATTTATATAGCATAACTGCTGTATTGGAATACATGCCACTCTAGAGAATGACATGGGGACAAAATTTTCCCCGTCCCCGTGGGAACTCATTTTCCCGTCCCGGCGAGTTCTTTTCTTGTCCCTGCCCCATTCCTGCAAGCTTTGCCTCATCTGCACAAGCCTCAAACACTTTAAAATCATAAGTGTTCGAGTCTTGTGCAGTTAAGGCAGAGCTTACAGGAATGGGGAAGGGATAAGAACAGTGAGAAAACTCACGGGGACGGGATGGGGAAAAATCTGTCATTCTCTACTCCAAGAGAAGCAAGGAAAGTCTAAGGGTTGGAGCGGGTCTAACATGAATCAAAATTCCTTTGGTTAATTGATTCTTTAACAACCTTAAGCAAATCCTACTCATTTCAATGTGTAAGGAATTTCTGGAACCCACTGCAAACTTATTGTGGCATGCATGATTATACACTGTAAACTAGCTTACAAAAATCTGCTTGGAGCAACATGGGTATTAAAGCTTTTTCATACCAGGTTCACCTGAATGCTGGCTTTGGAACCTTGTGCTTCATTAAACATTGATCCCGGGAGACCATACTTTCAATTGACTTTTGATTCCAGTTGTTGGCATTTTAAGGCTGTATTTAGCTAATGATTGCTATCAAGTTCAAAAGAACAGACTTTTTTTTTTTCTGTTCCTGACTGCAGGGAGAAGATTGCCTACTTCACTAGAGCAAAGATCAGCATACCATCTCTACCAGCGGATGATGTATAATTGTATTTTTCTATACAGTATTTTTCCAGCTGCTCATCACTTTTAGGATGAACATTTTGTAGTATAGTAAAATGCTTTAAAAATGTTCTTTATTTTTCATCAGACTATAGATATGTTTATTTGTAAAGTATATTATACTGCATTTGTGTTTGTAAAGAAAAAGAAAACCAAAGTAGACTAATTTCTGGTACACTAATGCTAATTTTGTACAGACTCGGATGCCTTTTTACTTGTTGCTTTTATTTTGTAAAGATGGACAAAAAAAGAACAATAGCAGTGTGTAAATCCTGTTGAACTGCACTGTGGTGAGAAATATTATGTTCAACGGGCAACAGTTTTATCTTTTCACGTTTTTGTGTGTGAGAAGACTGTGAAGATGGCTATCAGGCCAAGCAATACTTGTTTTTTTTTTTGTACCAGAAAGTTATTTTTTCCAGTTTTGACATTAAAAAAGGGTAAGCTCCTTTCCAAAACTTGCATGGCTGCCTCTTAAAACAGGTGTTTCTGGGTCCCTACCTGTTTCCTAAATATTTCTTTGTTTTCTCCTTCAGTTTGGTTGAAACAAATATGTGAAATATTTTGTATTCAGAAGTAGTGTTATAAATCTGTAGTACATTGACTTTACCAGGAACTTCCATCACTTTGGAAAAATCTAGGAGTCTTCATAGGTTATGATACCTTTCACAGCTTTCCAAGGTCCCAGTCATGTCAGAGAAGGAGGAATTTCAGTTTTCTTGAAAGCTCATGTTATACAGCAGTGAATCGCAAACTGTGTGCCGCGAGACGTCGACAAGGAGGAGAGGCGTTGGCTGACTCGCAGAGAGAGGCACGTCCTATAAACAGTCAGCCGGCACCTTCGCCTCTCCTCCCCCCTCCCCCGGCACTTCTACTCTCCACACTGCTCCTGTTGACCCCTCCCCCTTGCTGGCTCAAGGCCCCATCTGCAGAGCCTTTATGCATGCGCAGATGATGACATAATGATGTTACGCGTACCCATGACATCATTGCGCTGACATCCATGCACTTCCAAGTGCCCTCAAGCTGCGGCCACCTGTTTAGTGTGCCACAGCTGGAAATAGTTTGCGAGTCACTGTATGGTATATTTTATGTTGACCCCCTTCAAAAAGTTTCATGACCTAGAAAGACTCCATTTCTCTAGGACCAATACAGCTTCTGAAACTTGGTTAACTTTAAACTACCAAAATATTATCAGTACATTGTTACCAAGTGGATTGAGGGCTTCCTGTCATTGAAGATGGTTCTTATTCAATTAACAAATGGAAAGAATTAAATATTAGTCATTATACTAGAGGAATAGGATGTTATTTGTTGATAAGAGTGTGCACTATTTGTATAAAGCTTGCACAGTTCTTAGAGTCCAATCTATATGCACATGGTGCACCCTCTTTTCCGATACTGTGTGTAAGCAATTGGCATTATACAGTAGAATACTAGCTAAGTCCTTCAGGCACGAGCATCTATGCTAGGTCAAAGGCAGGTGTACATACTGGAACTTAACTATAGGCAATTCAGTGCATAATTGCTAGTGTTCTATAACCCGCAGGTGTAAGTGCTAGGCAAGCTCTTGACCCACCCAGGTACACATCCCCTAGCAGTTTCATTTGAAGGATTTTGTGTATGGAATTTGCAGAATCCCAACTGAGAGGAAGATTCTCAAAGCTTCACGATAAAATCTGTTGGGCTGCTACTGAGGTTGCTATTCTAACGATTTCAAAAAGGCAAGTCATTCTCAAAAGACCCCGCATGCAAATGAGGTTTAAGGATGTTCATGTAGGCTTGCTAAATTTACTTGACGAGTTGCTGGTGGTAGCGATCAGCACATGTGCATAATACACCCACATATAAAAAAAAATAAAACCCACCAAACCAAATCAAAGATCAGCAGGAGAGATGCCCACCCTCTCATGCCACACTTGCATAACTTCCGGATGTCCACCCTCTCCTGCCACGTCGCACAATCCCCCAACACCCTACAGCAGGAGAGATGCCCAATCTCTCCCTCCCACCGCACAATCCCCTGACACTACTACCCACCCCCAGCACCCCCCCATCGACAACCTCCCCCCCTCACAACTCCCTGTGCCCTCGATTATCCCCCCTGCCCCTCCCTACCTTATTCACGAAGTCTATCCAGAAGGACGCCTACCTGCTCCGGCTGACAAGCCCCCTTCTTACAAAATGGTGGGCCTTCCCCTTCCCAGTACATCCTAGGATGCACCAGGGAGAGACCTAAGACTCTGATTGGCCCAGGCACTTAAGGCCCTTCCTAGGTCATCGGGGGCACAGGGAGAGTTGTCTGGAAGGTGTTGGGTGATCATGGGAGGGAGTGGGCATCCCTCCTGCTGTGGAGGGTGGTGGTGGTTGGTGGATAGTAGTGTCAGCGGATTGTGCAGCAGGAGGGAGTGGGCATCTCTTCTGCTGGGGGGTGGATAGTGTCGAGGGATTGTGCAATGTGGTGGGAGAGAGTGCACATCTCTCCTGCTGCAGGGTAGGGGGATGGGTAGTAGTGTTCGGGGGATTGTGCAACGCAGCGGGAGAGAGTGGTCCTCTCTCCTGCCGATCTTTGATTTGTGTGTTTGTTTGTTTTTAAATTTAGATGGGGGCGGGTCTGAGATTACTTTCCTGTCAGTGCCTGAGCCAATCAGTGCTCAGGCACTGATCAGAAAGTAAGGCTATGACAGCTCAGACCTCTTGGCAAATTTTGGCTGCAAATGTGGCACAGTGAGGTTAGGGAATCACTTGGCGATGATAGAGAATCGCTCGGAGTGCTCATTTTAATATTAATGACCTCGCTGTACTGCATTTGCATGGCAGTATCCGAGACTGCTAGGAAACTCGGAAAAGACCATTGTATGCCATTTTGGTAATCCGCCACTATAGTGCATGCACGCTAGACCAGCTGGAACCAGTTTAGCGAGCACGTTTTAGTTTTGAGAATATTCCCCCTTAAAGCAGTTACAAGAGTAACTACTAATTGGTGCCATTCAGTTAACACCAATTAGAGCCAATAATTGGGCAATGCCAATTAGCAGCTAATTAAATTACACAGGCAAATTACAATACAGTCAAACCTCGGTTTGCGAGTAACGCGGTTTGCGAGTGTTTTGCAAGACGAGCAAAACACTCCTGCAAACCTTAACTCGCAAAACGAGTGTTGACTCGCTAAACGAGCTCTCACTATGGTGACCCAGGGGTGGCTTCCTGCCTGTGGGTGCTGCAGCCCTTGCAGCGTGGTGGTTTCCTTTCCTCGGGGTCCCCGTGCGGCTGCCCTCCCGCTTCGGCCTCTGCCTCTGCCGTCCACCAGCACCTCCTGGCTTCCGATTCAAGCCAGCCGCCATCCTCCAGAAGCATGCGCAGGACCTCTCAACTCCCCAGTCAAGCCGGCCGCTGCTCCAACAACACGCGCACCATGTACAAGTAACACAGTAAATGACAGCAGATAAAGACCTGAGTGGTCCATCCAGTCTGCCCAACTATACATGCTCCATAAATTAATTATGTAGTTTAAATGGTCCTTTTTCTTAGATATTTCTGGGCTAGAAACCCAGAGCCCTGCCCAGTAGTATGCTTAGGTTCCATCTACTGGAGTCTCCATCAAAGCTCACTCTAGCCCATCTTAACCATCCCAGCCATCAAAACCCTCTCCAGCCCGTCCTCAACTGAATGTCCATATACGGGACACAGGCTATGCAATCCTGCCCAGTACTGGCCTTAGTTCCTTCAATGTACTGTATACCCATTATTTTCTGATTAGAGATCCTCTATGTTCATCCCACGCTTGTGGGATGAACGTAATATAGCATAATGTATATGGGTTGTTTCCACCAAAACATGTTAACGTTAAAAAAGAAGCAGAGCTGAACTAATTTATTTCACATTGATACTGTGCATGATCTTTTATTCAGACCAGCAAGAAATGTTAGTATTAACATTTGTTCTCAGAAGACAAGTGGCTCACGTGACTGTTTAGTACCTAACAGAACAAAAAAACATGGCTTACTCAAAAAAGATTTAGGGTAATTCTGTAATAGCGTGCTTATATCATGTGGCGACTATTCTATAAAAGAAAGTAGGTGTCTGCTTTGCTTTAGAGAATATTAGCAAATATATAGTGTGTGTATACACTTTTGCACAAGAATTTATACCAGTCATAGAGCTGGTGTAGATGCTTATGCCTAGTTGCCAGAGGTACATGCGTAACATAGAACGCTGTACGTTACATATGTATTTTGCACCCTACCCAGACTCTGCTCAACTGTAAAATATACACACTGTATAAGATACAGCAAAGTTTAGGTGCTTTTTTGGCATACGAAGTGTGACAATTAAGTTCATGAACTCATCCTAGAAAAAGTGCTACATACATCATTGCTGAATATCACTATGGTCACCTTTGAAGTACTCCCCTTGGGAAGCTATGCACCGATGCCAGCACATAGTCCACCCTTCAAAGAAATTTTGGAACTCTTTTTCTGGTGTGGCCATCAGAGCTGTTGTCGTATTATCCTTGATGTTCTGAATGTCATCAAAATGTCTTCCTTTCCCAATATAATAACATGCAGATTTAGAGGCTCCTGTATGTTTAAGATCATAGAGATGGTTTCCCATACTTTAGCCCAATAAAGCGATAAATGTGTACAGTCAAAGATCATATGTGTTGGTGTGCCTTCCTGTAAATTGCAAGACCAACATATGGAAGAGAGTCCATTCGATAATTTTGCAATCCTAATTGGGGTCCAGTGTGTTCTATGTAAAAGGAAGAAAAGTGATTGGAGAACACCAGCAGAGCGGGCAGATCTAAACATGTTTTTCCAAACTTCTTGCCAGAGGTTATTCCAATAGAGCTATTTGTTTTCTGGCTAAAAACTCCCTCCCATGTGAGCTGGTGCATTATCGTGATGCAAGAGCCATGAGGGATCATTTTTTTACACATACATTTTCATGCCAAAATTTTCAGTTAAGATTTTCTTAACTTTTTCTCCAATGGTGTTTACTTGGTCTGCTTTGCTTCTCACAGCCAGCCAATGATTTTTACGCACAATTGGACACATTTTTGCAATGTTTTGTCAGTTTTCACTCGTTACTGTCCACATTGACCTCTCCATCCATGACTCTTTCTCTCCCCTCAGAAAAATCACTGCTGTTTTCTTCATGGCATTATCCTCATAAATTTGGACTCGTATCCCTGATTTCATTCTACTCTTTCCAAGTTTAACAAGAAATTTAATGTTTATTGTTATAATTTAAGCTTCGACATTTGCACAATAGCACACAAAAACATGCAACAACAATAATGAATGCCACGCAGCAAGACGCCACCATACATCGACATGAACACAGCTGTGAGACACCAATATATCAAAGTTAGGGAACCTAACCGAGCTATTTGTACAGTTCTGCCAACGTAAGCACATGGTGGCAAGTTCGTGAACTTAATTGTCAGACCTTTGTATATGAAAATGAGCACAAAAAATGGCATTTTGTGCTTTTCATTTGGCAATTATAGGGCACACTCTTTTCCCAACAGTGTGCCCATTTGAACCACTGTGTACTTTTGAACCATTGCACAAAAGCAACCACTGTACTTGCGCAAATAAGGTATGCCTTTGTGCTCTTTTGAAAGAGTACACCATATGTAATCACGTGTTGAACCGCTGTCTTTAGATAACACTTTTTTACAGGCAAGCAATAATTTGCATTGTTGCATCAAAGTGAAATAATCATGCTATTATAAGAATAAAGGACTCTGTTTAGAAGCAGTAAAATCCAGAACAATGGAATAAAACCCTGGGAATGTTGGCAATCCAAAAATATCTAAAACAGGCCAAAGTAACGATACTGCATGCAACAGGGAACAATCCACACAAGAATAACATGTTTTAGTTTATTTATTGAATGTATAAATTTTGAACAGTCTTCTGCATTGTTTCTTCCTGTATTCTCTAGAAAGTGCATCAGCATGTTTGTCACAGTGCTAGAAGTTGTATTAACAAACAGTCTATAGTATATCAATGTCTTTCAGGAAGTAATTTTAGTCTGGTTGAAAGACAAAGAGAACAAAAGGTTTTTGTATGAAGTTAGTCAAGTTAAAAACAAGGGCATTCTATGCCTAGACATTTGAGTGTGTGTCATATGAAGGGTAATAATCACATAGACCTTGGATGCATAAGCAAATAAATTAATAAAAATATCCCAGAGGGATTTAGAATTGCTGGTAGAAGCTGATATTTCCAGAAATCAAAGGTTAAAGATAGCCTCTTGAGACTACTAATTGTTGTTAAGGATTTAATTTATTTTGGTGGGGTGGAAACACATTGGGTATAAACTTGAAGTTGCAGTCTGCATTTGGCTTATCAACCCATTGAAAAAATACTGGAAAAATTATTTGATGACTTCATCATGTTAACTGATGGTCATATAGTGATGTGGTTATCAATCACTATTTGACAGTCATCAAGCCTTCTCTCAGTCCACTAATATCAGAACCCATGAGAAATTGTGCATTAAATCTCGGAATTAGTACTTTACATATGTGGGCATGTATATCCAGTCATGAGCATGTGAAGGGCAATTCTACAATCTAAGCCCCCACACTTTCTTGCGCCTTGTGCACTTAAACGTCTAGAATATTAGTATTTATGCACATAGATGTACACTTATCCATGAATGTACCAGCAGGGCTTCGAAGCGCTAATGTATAAAGGAAGGGGGTATATAAATGGGTGGGACATAAGCAGGACACCCAGTCACTATCCCTGCTAAGCTGAGCAGGAGTCCTCCAACTGTATTGCCAGTGCAAGTGCACCGGAAAAATGTTTGGCTCTGCCTTTGAGTTTCTAGGACTACACACCTGGAACAGTCTGCCTGCATACCTGCGGCAACTAGCCACATACTGCCGAATTCCATTTTTTACAAGTTTTAGGATGCTGTAAGTTTCTTGCCTAGTGTTGTATTACTTAGATTTGTATTATTTCCATTTTTTTTTAACGTTGCTGTATAATTTAGTACTTCCAATGCCCAGTGCATTATTATTGTGAACCGCCATGAACTGATGGTTTGGCGGTATATAAAAATAAACTATTATTATTTCTGGAAAAAGTTAGACATACCTTTTAGCTACTTCACGCTAATTTGCAGAGTTCTTCTCCATCCTTGTCTATCAGTTGGTTCTAATACAGAGCCATCAATGTTAAATTCACTTCATCTGTAATCCTTGAGACATTAATGTTAAATCCTCTTGCTGTGAGCCGCATTGATTCCATGTAGAAAACTGCAAGATACAAGAAGTTGTACTGTATTGTGTTTCCAATCGCTAGGGACAGGCAGGTTTCCTGGAGTCCTTCAGAGCTTGCCTATCCCTCACTTTTGAAAATGTGATAGTGAAACAGCACACACACACCCCGGCAGGACTGTAGATGGAGGACTCCCATTCAGCGGGAACATTGCACCCAGTTATGTGCATGCCTACCTTATTTAGGCATCTGCACTTACATCAGCTCTAAATTGGTGTAACTGTGAGGGTGTAAATGTTAGCTGCACTGATACCACGTTACTCTAATATCCTATAACAGAACTTTGGTGCTTACATGCCATTATGGAAAGGCTCTTACAACGTGTCCTTGGATTATCTAATCAGAGGGGCCTAGTTGTAGAATTGCCTCCCTTAGAGTAGTCCTAGATCACAAACTATTTTGAACAAGAACACATAAGTTCAATAAGAAGGTTCCAGTGAAATGCCACTTTCATTTTTCTTGCAGTCTAAGACTACTAAACAATATCTTTTAACACCTGTGAGGTCAAACGCAAAAAAAAACAAGTGTGAGGTTATTTAATGTAGAGGTGTAATGAAGGTTGGTTCTTTCACTTTTTTCAGTCTGATTTTGTAAAATGTTTGTAGAATGATGTCTAGAGTTCTACCTTGTGATTTATTTTCTTCATTTATTTATTTAAGGTCTTATTTATGTTCTGTTGTGATATAGTTCAGTTCTGGACATTTTAAGTGTTTGTCGCAAGAGGGATGAGACTATCATTGGGAGCTATTTACAGCTGTCTCCATTGTACCAACAGTTCTCTATATGGCAGGTCACTTTCATAGAAGTATTAAGAGGGGAACTTCCTCACACCCTGAAAAACCCTTGTCATGGCCAAGGCCTACAGTTGAGTTTTTGCTTCATGAATTTACGTTGTTTTTTTTTTTTTTTTTAGCTTCTCAATTTCAACATAAGTATTAGTATTATAAACATATTTAAAACTGCTTTTAACCATTTTATTACTTTTTACAACCTTAAGAATTTTTCAAAATGATCAACATTCAACGGTTTGAATGACAAATAATACTGGTGTTAACATGATCTGCCAAAACCAATCAGGCTTATTATTATACATGTTATTTCTAGAAAACTAGGATTTACTGAGCATGTAAAGTATATTTAGTTTGCAATTTTTAATTATTCGCATGTTATTACAATTATTTGTATCAAAATTTAAGTATTACAGCTACAAAGCCAATAATATTGTTTAGCCAAATAAACAATGTTAAGCAGTAATTGTCATAGGATTCAAATCACATATTTTTTTAATTTTTTATTTTTGACATATCTATACTGTATTAAATATCAAATGCTCAGAACTGAACTAAATATTTAATCAGGTTGTATCCAGAATGTGTTTCTGTTCTGGTTTTGTCTTTATCTGTAATAGTATGCAAATACTGCATCACATAGATTAACTTTGTCTCAGCACTTTTCATGTGTTTCAGTGATTGGGAAAATACATTTTTTTTAACAAAATGTTGCTTGTGAGCTCTTTATTTTTAATAAAATAATAATAACTTTATTTTGTATACCGCAAGCCGTTCAGAGCTGGTTACAGAGGAAGAGACTATACATATACAGCGATGTTGCAGAAAATATTGTCAAGTACATTGGTAGCAGATTTCAATTACATTAGTAAGCCGAGGGAGGTTAGGTATAACTGGAAATATGTCAGAGATACAGTAGGTAGTCAGAGTCAGGAAGGAGTCAGAGAAATTTATCAAAGAGATAGGTTTTAATTGATTTCCTGAAGGATTGGTAGGAGGGTGCACTTAAGATGAGGGTGGTTAGACATTTATTCCATTTGCCATCTTGGAATGACAGTGTTCTATCAAGGAATCTCTTGTAAACTAAACTAAACCTTGGGTTTATATACCGCACCATCTCCACGAATGCGGAGCTCGGCACGGTTTACAGGAAGAAGGATGAGAGAGGAACTACAATGGAGAGATTAAAGAGTTAGGTGTAAAGGGGGAAGGTGAGAGGCCTAAGAGGGGGGAAGTGTTACAGTTTTGAGAATAGCCAGGTTTTTAGGTGTTTGCGGAAGAGTTGGAGGGAGCTTGAGGTTCGGAGTGGGGAGGTGAGGTTATTCCAGATCTCAGTGATTCTAAAGGGGAGGGATGACCCAAGTTTGCCTGCATGGGAAATACCTTTTATGGAAGGGAAGGATAGTTTAAAAATTTGGGAGGATCTGGAGGAAGTAGGGGTTGGGGAGTTCCAGGATAGAGGGATAATGGCAGGAAGGATGCAATGTAGGATCTTGTAGGCCAGACACGCACATTTGAAGTGGATCCTAGGGATTACTGGGAGCCAATGGAGCTTAGACAGGAGTGGTGAGATGTGATCAAATTTGCTTTTCGCGAAAACAAGCTTAGCTGCGGCGTTCTGAATCCGCTGAAGTCTGTGGAGGCTTTTCTTGGTTAGGCTGAGGTAGATAGAATTGCAATAATCCAATCTGGAGAGGATGATGGATTGTACTAGGACTGTGAAGTGTTTTTGGTGAAAATAGGGTCTGACTTTCCTTAGCATGTGAAGGCTGAAGAAGCATTTCTTCACCAGGGATTGGAGATGTTCGTTGAAGGATAGAGAAGAGTCTAAGGTGACACCCAGAACTTTGCTTGAGAACTCGAGCTGTAATGGGGGGCCGGAGGACAATGGGATGGAGGAAGGTAGATGGTCTAATTTTGGGCCGAGCCAAAGGAGTTTTGTTTTGGACTCGTTTAGTTTCATATGCATTGTGAATGCCCAGGATTGGAGGTTCTTTATGCATGAGGATATGTTCGTGGAGAGGTTAGTGAGGTTCGAGTCAGTCTCAAGGAGAACGAGGATGTCATCAGCGTAAGTGTAAAGAGTTTCAAGGGGGGATAGTTGGAGTAGTTTCAGGGAGGACATGTAAACGTTAAAGAGGATTGGGGAGAGGGGTGAGCCTTGTGGGACACCACAAGTCGGGGTCCAGGGGGAGGATGAGGTGCCGCTCATGTTAACCATGTAAGAGCAAGAATTTGGAGAACCAATCAAGAACTATGGAGCTAATGCCTATCTCGGAGAGTTGGAAAATTAGAATGTCGTGGTGGACAACGACAAAAGCTGCGGAGAGGTCGAATTGTAGAAGGACAGCAAACTTGTTACGAGAATGCAGTTGCTGAACCTTAGAGATTAGAGAGACCAATAGGGATTCAGTGCAGAAGTTGGGTCTGAAGCCATATTGGTAAGGCAAGAGGATGGAGAATCTTTCTAAGTAGGAAGAGAGCTGGGTAGATATGATAGACTCGAGCAGTTTGGTGAGGAGAGGGATATTTGCTATTGGACGGTAGTTGGATGGTATGGAGGGGTCTAGGTCAGCTTTTTTCAGTAAAGGGGTCAATGCGATGTGTCCCATTTCAGTGGAGAATAGGCCTGATAATAGGGCAGAATTTATGAGTTTGGTAAGAGATGTGATGGCCTGTGCAGGGATTTTCTCAAATAGGTAGGAGGGAAATGGGTCCAGGATGCAGTTGCATGATTTTAACTTGAGGCAGAGTTTAAGGGTCTGAGAATCAGATATGAGCTCGAAGACAGTCCAGGTTCTGTCGGCAGGGATGGGGTTGAGAGCAGCTAGGGTGGGGTTGGGTTCGGGGGGCACCAGAGAATTGTAGGAGATTGCGGGCGGGAAGGAGCGCCTTAAGGTAGAGATCTTATCATTGAAGAATTTTGCTAGGACCTTGGCTGAAGGAGATGAGGGAAGAAGGGTGGAGTCATTTTTAGTGGTTAGGGAGCGCCAAATGTTGAACAATGTGCCATTCTGGTTTTTGAATTTGGAGATCTTGTCTCCATAGAAGTTCTTCCTTGCTTTTTTTAATATTGAGTTGTAGAGTTTGATATTGACTCTCCAGGCCTGTCTGTCAGATGAGGATTTGGATTTTTTCCATTTTCGCTCTAAGGCTCGACATTTTTGTTTCAGGTCTCTATGGAGTGGAAGGTACCAAGGGGCTTTATGGGGATAGGTGATGGATTTAGTGGTTTGGGGGGTGAGGGAGTGGTAGGTGGACTTGGAAAGGGCGATCCAGTTGTGCCAATTGTTTTCAGAGTCCTTCAGCCCTTCAGGGAGGGGAAGGCAAATAGAAATGCAATACGTGTGCAAGTGGTGCCTGGAAACAAAATGACGTGATAGGTAAATTGGGGATGAACCCGTTAAGGTGTTATTGTAGTAAAGATTTCCAGTGATTATTTTTAAAAAAACAACCCACAACTGCATAAAGGTGCTGCAAATTCAAGGATCTAGAGTAGAAACAGAAATTGCCACAGACCTACTTGGCTTCCGGTCATCTCATGCATTTGTTCTTATCACCCTCTGGAGCTCATTTTCAAAAAAACAGAGACATTCAAAAGATGACATAAATTGGCACTTGGACATCTTACTAGTCAAAACGTCCAAGTGGGCATTTTTTAAGCTGGCATTATATGTCTTTCTGGTCGTTTTCTCTCCAGTGCATCTAAATCGTAAGGGGGCATGTTAGAGGCATGCTTTGGGCAAGCTTAGCACTTTGACGTTTTACAGCAATAAACATTTTACAAAACGTCTAGGGCACAATGTGGATGATTTAGGCTAGATCTGTTTTTAAAATGAATAAGGTCCAAAAAGGTACCCAAACTAACCAGATAACAACTGGAGGTATGAAAATATGGTCCCCACATTGAAATATAGAAACATGATAGCAGATAAAGGCCAAATGGCCTCTCACATGCTCCCCCTAATAGTCTCTTAACCCCTCCCACCCCCCAAATGTATGCATGAAACAGTTCATATCTATCTCTAGTAAAGCTGCAAGTAGGTCTCTGGAGTAGCCTGATGGGCAGTGTGGTGGACTGCAGAGAAAGGGACCCAGGCTCATATGCTACCCTAGCTAGTATACTTCTGGTGGGAAGTGTGAGCCCAACAAAGACCCACTGTACTGCCATATAGGTGACACCTATAGGCATAAGGGCTATTGGGGTGGTAGCCAGATGGGTGCAGTAGGTTTTGGGGGAGTTTTAGAGGGCTCCCCATATAATGTACAGGGGTTATGGTGAGATGTATATCTGGCACCCTTAATGAATCATATCAGTGCCTCACTGCTCTGTTGGCCATTCCTACAAGCAAATTGATTGTTTTGACTGTTCTTAATTTGGACTTTTTTTTTTTTCCCCAATAATGGCAAAATAAATTTAGACGTCTAGCTGGACAAAACATCTAGCTGGGCAATTTTAGATTTGAAAAAAAAAAGACAACTAGCTGGACAAAATGTCTAGCTGAGCCATTTAAAAAAAATGGCTTGTGGGTTCAAAAATAGACATTTTCTCCACCTGATTTTTGGACATTTTTCTCAAAATGTCCAAAGCCGGACATGTATCCATCTAAATTTCTCCACCTGATTTTTGGACATTTTTCTCAAAATGTCCAAAGCCGGACATGTATCCATCTAAATTCTTTTCTGGATTTCATTAATAGTCTATGCCTAGAAGCTAGCATCTCTCAATAAATTGAAATTTCCTTGAAGCCTCTTTTCATACGTGTACCATTGTTTTTGTACCTTTTTTATTGGAATAAATGAAAGAATCTGCTAGTTGCACTAGTGACCATGGAGAAATACTGTAAGGGGCCCCAGTGTTTCAAATTTTTCAAGCCAGATACCCCCTAAGTTGAACTAATTTTAGCTGAGTGCATCCAAGCTGTGATCTGCCTCTCTCTCTCTCTCATGTATTTTTTATATACCACAAATCTACAAATCTAAACAGTTTACAACATACATACTACTCTTCAAAATATACAGTATTCAAAAACCTAAACAATGTAAAAAATTTCTGTCTTAATTCCAAAAAAATGCCTGAGAAAACATGTGCTTTTAAAAGTTTTCTAAATGAGCTCAAGGACTCAGGCCCAGATGCACTAAAGTCATTGTTAAACCGGTTTTGATTGGTTTAGTGACGATTGTATTTGCCGACTCAATCCACAAAACGACTCACCGCGTGGTTTTGTGCACGATCACACATTCTCCGATCCGGCCATGCAAATAAGGTCATTAATAGGGAGACAAGTTATGGATCTTTCATTTTTGGGAAGACATATTCTGTGTGCTGTTACCTATTGGCCTTTCAAGTAGGTAAAGCTCAATCTTGGTTAGGTAATTCATTCATCAAACTAAATCATACTGTTCTTTCAGAAAACTAGTAAAGACCTATTTGTTCAAAAAATTCTTATCTGTCTAAGAACTATGCAATTATATCTGTCTTAATCTTATTGTATTTTTATCATTGATTGTCCAGTTCTTCTTATCTGTAGACCACCTAGAACTCTTTTGGGTGTTGGCGGTATAGAAAATAACGTTATTATTAATATTGAAATGTCATTTAAACTAGCAGAGCGATTGATGCTCTAACATGGCTTCCCGATGCACAAAAAAAAGTAATCGCTTTTAGCGATCCAAAAAAAAATGACTACCCAAGAAGAGTCACTTACCTGTCCCACCCATAGTTCAGCCCTGAAATTAATATATTTATAACATGCCATACCTTTTTTTTTTTAATGGGCCCAAATAGAAACATAGAAACATGATGACAGATAAAGGCCAAATGGCCCATCTAGTCTGCCCATCCGCAATAATTATCATCTCTTCCTCTCTAAGAGATCCCACATGCCTATCCCAGGCTTTCTTGAAATGTTTTGTTTCCCTGTTTTACCGTGTCAGCTATTTTTTTTTTTTTCCCATTTGTATCTTTGCTTTCCTGACTACTCGACCAGCTGCTCTTTAACTTTTCCAGATACTTTTGCCGGTCTTCCTTTTTCTGCGATCTTTTGTAGTTTATGAAAGCTAACCTCTTATTCCTTATCTTCTCAGCTACTTTTGAGAACCAAAGCAGCCTTCTTTTCTTCTTACTTTTACTTACTTGCCTGACAAAAAGATTTGTTATCCTTTCAATAACTCCTTTCAGTTTGGGTCTCACCATTTTTCTTTGTTGTCCTTTCAGTTTTGCCCACTACATTTCTACTCCTTCCAGATGTTCCCATTCACATGCACAATATCTGCCCCATTTAAAAAAAAACCCCACAAGCTGAGCCGCCCCTCCCCCGCATGATGAGCTGCTACACACACACACACACACATCCCTCCCAGACAGCTGCAGGTCCCCGAACCTCCCAACGATGATGGCTGCCCCCACAACAATGACATACCCAGAGAGACAGGAGGGATGCCCACTCCTTCCTGCCTCAGCAACCTGGTTGTGCATGCAGGCCACCTGGACACCACCCCCAACTCTTCCCCTGGCACTCCCTCATGTTTCCCCCAACACCCCCACCCTATATGAAGATCCCTCTCCCACCACTCCACTAACAAGACTCAAAAAGACAGTCCTGGTGGGCTGGGGGTTCAGCTCAGAACTCCTAGCTCAAGTAACCAACTTTGCCCCTCCCTCATACCTCATTGTAGAAGCTAGCAAGGGGGATGCCCACTCCTTTTTGCCAGCTGGCCTGCCTCTTCAAAATGGCAGGCCTTTTCCTTCCTGGTGCATCCTGGGATGCACTGGGGGAGGTGGCCTAAGGCCCTAATTGGCCTGCTTTGGGGCTTCCCTTGCCAGCTCTGTGCACGTGTGTGAGTCAATCTCACAGCGATTCATCGGTGGGATCGGACAGGGTTTGCGACGAACCTCCACTAAAATCATTTGGATGCAAACTTGTTTGACCATCAGTCACTCTTTTGGAATCGGCCAAAAATCAGACCGCATCAGACCCACATGGGCTTGCCGACCTTGTTTAGTGCATCTAGGCCTCAATGTTTCTCAATTCCTTTGGAAGGGAGTTCCATAACTGAGGTCCCATGACCATAAAGACCAACTCCCTATATATCTCCAATCTAATTTGCTTAAGTAGTGCCTGATTACATAAATGAAGGGGACATCCTGGCACATGAACCTTTAGGGTTGAAGCCAGAAAAAGTGGCAATTCATAAAGAATTTTAAAAATGAGTGTAAAATTTTTTAAATGAATGCTCCTTTCTCTCTCCCTCTGCCATACAGCATCTCTGTTTTATTCTCTCTCTCTCTCTCTCAATCCCCCTGCTATGCCACATCTCCTCTTTCTCTGTCTCTTTCTCCCCTTGCCCTGCGTCTCCTCTTTTTCTCTCCTCCTGCCATGCCACATCTCCTCTTTCTCTGTTTCTTTCTCCCCTTGCCCTGCGTCTCCTCTTTTTCTCTCCTCCTGCCATGCCACATCTCCTCTTTCTCTGTCTCTTTCTCCCCTTGCCCTGCGTCTCCTCTTTTTCTCTCCTCCTGCCATGCCACATCTCCTCTTTCTCTGTCTCTTTCTCCCCTTGCCCTGCGTCTCCTCTTTTTCTCTCCTCCTGCCATGCCACATCTCCTCTTTTTCTGTCTCTTTCTCCCCTTGCCCTGCGTCTCCTCTTTTTCTCTCCTCCTGCCATGCCACATCTCCTCTTTCTCTGTCTCTTTCTCCCCTTGCCCTGCGTCTCCTCTTTTTCTCTCCTCCTGCCATGCCACATCTCCTCTTTCTCTGTCTCTTTCTCCCCTTGCCCTGCATCTCCTCTTTTTCTCTCCTCCTGCCATGCCACATCTCCTCTCTCCCTGCGAGCACTTAAACTGGGTATGCAGCTGGTGTAAATGCTTATGCCAAGATTGTTTTAAAAGATGCACATATAGTATTTATAATTCATATACATAACAGTGTACTCTGCCCATGCTCCACACGTGTGTACCCACATTCCCAAGCCATCCATTTAGGGGCCATCTGTTATAGATTACTTGTGTAATCCAGTATATGCGTGCCTTAAGTTAAAGTACCCACAGGTATACCACCATAGACTTGATGTAACTGTGGGCACCCAAATGTAGCAAGGGTATGTATAGCTTACATTTTGTGAGTTGCATGTGGAGGTGGCACCCTCTGGGTGCTCCCTTTCATTTACGCATTACTCCACTTATGTGCACCCTGACTGAACAGTGTTTAGGTGTTTTGCTGCTACTTACATGCTCAAATGGCCTGTACATGTGGACACCCTGTGACAGAATTGCAGTTATAGTGGCTGAAAGTGCCAGTGTCTTATAAGAACACAAGAACTGGGACAGACCGAAGATCCATCAAGCCCAGTATCCTGTTTCTAACAGTGGCCATCCCCGGGTCCCAAGCACCTAGCTAGATCCCAAGTAGCAGAACATATTTTATGCTGCTTATCCTAGGAATAAGCAGTGGATTTCCCCCAATCATCTCAATAATGGCCTATGGACTTTTTAAGGAAATTAGCCCAACCGTTTTTTAAACCCCGCTAAGTAACTGATTTTACCACATTTTCTGGAAACAAATTCCAGAGTTTAATTACACATTGGGTGAAGAAATATTTTCTCTGATTTGTTTTAAATCTACTACTTAGTAGCTTCATCACATGTCCCCTAGTGCTAGTATTTTTGGAAAGAGTGAACAAGTGATTCTCATTTTGATACAATAAGGAACAACTGAACTTTTCAAAGCTGTGAATCTTGCACAGATATTGGGAATAGCTTTTGGCAGAACATCAAGAACATGCACTGTTCTCTGAAAGTTAACAATGGTTCCCAGAACTGTATCTACTGGCACATTGCTTTAATGTCATGTACTCTGGTTTGGGTCAAAGAGTTTTTCTGATTACACAATGAATAAGGAAGGCATCTGCATCAATATTATTCAATCCAGGCCAATAGCGCAGATGAAAATCATAGGTGAACAAGGCTGTAGCATCCAGTTTAGCTACAGTGAACAAGGAGAGGATGTGGCCCAGCAGTTCGAGATTGAAAACCATGGCAGCCAGAATCCTTCTTGGGCAAGTCACTTTATCTCTAATTGCCTCAAGTACCAACTTATTTATTTATTTGATTTTTTTAGCCCTTCCTCCCAAACAAGCTCAGAAAGGGTTACAAATCAGGTACTCAAGCATTTTCCCTATCTGTCCTGGTGGGCTCACAGTTTAAGGTACATAGGGCAGTGGAGGATTAAGTGACTTGCACAGGGTCACAAAGTGTGGCACGAGGTTTGAGCCCACAACTGAGGCTGTTGCTCTAACCACTACGCCACACTCTCCTCTCCTAGACTGTAAAAGGGATCATTTTATAAGGGGGCATGCAATTTTAGACACAAATTTAGGCATGCGAGCCATGAAAAAGTGTCAAGTTACATCTAAATTATTATATTAGGTGCAAATTGGCCTTAAGTACCAATAACAGCCCTTAAGTTGCAATAATTGATGATAATGAGCACTAATGTGTAGTTATGCACGTAATTGCACTTAGGCACCATTCTATAAACATGGAGGGGCATTTTCGATAGGATGTATAAGTCTAAGGTTGGAAGTTTTGGGCAGGACTTCCACAAATCCAGGAGAAAAAAATGTCCATTTCCAAAGCTGACAGACATCTATCTTTTATTTTTTTTAAATGACCTAGGTATAAGTTTTGGTCCTTATGACATCTACCTTTTTTGGCCATTTTAAAAAATAAAACCATCCATGTGAAAAATACATAAAAGCAAGGTTTGTAGACATACCCAACTACCTTGTCTGATGGAGGCAGAGAAATCCCCATCAGCTGAGCTGGTTTCAGGGATTCCTGCTGGCTCAGCTGAAGGAGATTCCCCCTGCCATGATCAGCTGGAACCCTACACCCCTCCCCTGACCCCCTCCCAACATCCTCCCCACATCCCCCAACATTCCTGTCCTCCCCCCATCACCAGACACCACTGACTTCAGGCAATACCCCTCCCCATCACCAGAGACCACCCAACTTCAGACAACATCCCCACACACACATCACCAGAGACCACCCAACTAAAGGCAACACCCCCCACACACACATCACCGGACACCCCCTGACTTCAGGCAGCAGTGTCCCCCCATCATCCTTGTGCTGCAAAATCGGCAGGAGGGAAGTCCACCCTCTCCTGCCTATAGGACCATGTGCTGCGAATGACAGGCCTTCCCCCTCCCAATGCATCTTGGAATGCAGTGGGAGGGGCCTAAGGCTACTAGATGTAGTCAGCATTGTACACTTTATAAGCAGGTACTTTCTCTGTCTCTAGTGGGCTCACGATATAAGTTTTTTTTTTTTACTTGGGGCAATGGAGGGTTAAGTGACTTGCCCAAGATCACAAGGAGCTGTAGTGGGAATCAAACCCAGTTCACCAGGATCAAAGCACTCTGCACTAACATTAGAACATATAAGAATATACTTACTAGGTCATACCAATGGTCCATCTAGTCCAGTATCCTGTCTTCATGGTGGCCAATCCAGGTCACAAGTAACTGTCAAAAACACAAATAGTAGTAACATTCCATGCTACCGATCCAGGGCTAGCAGTGGTTTCCGCCATGTCTGTCTCATTAGCAGACTATGGACTTTACTTCCAAGAACTTGTTCAAACCTTTTTTTAAAACCAGTTGTGTTAACTGTTCTTATCACATCCTTTGGCAATGCATTCCAGAGTTTAGCTATTCTCTGAGATGAGATGAGTGGGTAAAAAGGTTAAAAATGGGAAGAACAACAAAGGTAGCTCTGGTCACCCATCAACATCGCACACACAAGAGCACATTGACAGGGCCGATGCCTTGATTAGAAAAGACCGACAGATAACGATGTCTCAATTGGCTGCGGATTTGGATATCAGCTATGGATCTGCATTTGCCATAATGCATGATGACTTGGGATACAGGAAAGTCTGCGCATGATGGGTTCCCAAACAGCTTTCCGATTGCACAAGCAACAGCGTGAGGAGGTTGCGACTCAGTTCCTGAGACGATATGAAGAATATCCGAGTATACTGGAGAAACTTGTCACCGGCGATGAGACATGGGTGCATGACTGTGACCCGGAGAGCAAAAGACAAAGCCTGATGAAGTAAAGGAAGAGGTGATTACCTGACTTTGGGAGAAGGCGAAAAACTTCTCTGCAGGAATGCAGAAACTAATTGAACAATACAAGAAATGCTTCATCTTATATGGGAACTATGTAGAAAAGTGATATTTTCAAATACTCAGTTACTTCTATTAAAACTGTTAAATGTATTTTGCCTTACTTTTTGATTTATCCTTGCATTTTGTCCTATTGGTTTTTAAAGTATTTAGTTTTATATCCCGTCCTCCCAGAAAGCCCAGAACAGGTTACAAGTTAACGTACACAGCATCAAACGTACTTGGGGGTTAAAGACCCAACTGTATATGGAGGCTTTTCTCTAAAATTTTGTTGTAGAGATATTTGATAAGAAACTTGAATTGTGATTATTGCACTATATTTAGTGAAGATTGATATCATCATTTCCTCTAGTTTTTGACACTATCTTTAGTGGGTTAAGCTATCATGTGATTGTACTGTAATTGAAAATATTTTCCATTTATGTTGTCTTTGAACTATTGTGAATGTCTTATTTGTTATAGGTGGTCTAGAAATTTTAAAAATCCTCTATAATAAAACCTTAAGCGCGCATGCGCACTTATGATGCCATAATCCCTGCCACCGTGATGTGTGCTTCCATGCTGCACATGCGCACTGCCTGCTTTCTGCCACACATGCGTACTACCTGCCTTCTGCCCCGATCTACAATGCCGGCTGACTTCCTGTGCTGCCGGGACGCCTCTTCTCACCCCTGGACCAGCAAACGCAACGGGGCATTTGCTAGGCTGGCCCACTTTGATAATGCAAGGTGGGCCAACCTAGCAAAAGCCTTGAGGCTGCCCGGGCTAGTGGATGTGGACAGGGGGAGCAGGGAAAGGAGAAGGGGTACTACTGGACAGGGGGAGCAGGGAAGGGGTGCTGCTGGACAGGGAGGAAGTAAAAGGAAGGGAGAAGGCCTGCTGCTGGTCAGGGGAAGCAGTGAAGGGGTGCTGCTGGACAGAGGGGAGGTAAAAGGAAGGTAGAAGGGCTATTGTTGAACTGGGAGAGCAGGGAAGGGGTTGTGGTGGGCAGCCGAGGAAAGAGAGAGACAGAAAGAAAGACAGACAGACAGCGACCAAGGAGAGGGAGAGAGAAAAAAAGAAAGACACACACACACATCTATTTTAGCACCCGTTAATGTAACAGGTTTAAAGACTAGTAAATAAATAAATAGCATCAACAAGGAGGGGAGAGAAGTTAACGAAGTGGGGAGTGTCCCCTAGTCAGTCTCCCACAAGACCAACAGCATTACTTTCCATTCAATTTAGAATAAGATCATATATACTTTTACTTCTTAGACTTAGGAAAGGCAAACAATATATATCATTTAATGCTTCATATGGGCACAGTTCTTATCTGGACAACACAATATTTATGAAAACAGGTCCTTTGCTGAAAACAATAAGGGATTCTTGAAACATGGCCTCAGTCTTTTAGTACAAAAAAATTAAAAGAAGAAAAAAAAAGAACCCCAGCTGAATAAAGGTCCCAACCTCTTAAATTCTGAGTAGGCTTAGAGGTTCTACACCCTTTGTTCTGTGTGGCTCAACATTCCTTCAGTAACCTTCAAATAACAGGGGGGGTCTGACTAAGGAATAACATCATGATGTACTTTTTCACAGAGAGGGTAGATGCCTGGAATGCCCCCCTACCCCTTAGGAAATGGAGATGAAAATGGTAACAGAATTCAAAAATTCTTATGATAAACACAAAGTAATCCTGTTTGGGAGGAATGGAACCAAACAAGCTTAATGCTGATTAAATGGCAACACCGGTAATTAAGAAGCAAAGCCAGTGCCGGGCAGACTTCTATGGTTTGTGTCCCTATCATAGCTACAGAGATTTGGAAGGATTGGCATGGGGCTTCAATGACAGCTTCAGTAGTTAGAGAACAAGGCTAGAGCCAGGCAGACTTCACTGGTTTGTGCTCTGAAAACATCAAGGACCAATCAAAATCAAGTATGCATATTGTGATGATATGGTTGATGGGCAGGAGAATAATGGGGAGAATGGCCTCACTAGAAACCATATCAGAACCCGGAGTAACCTTCAACACCAGATTGCAAGCAGGATTTCTTCCCCAACGTGTGTTAGTGTATCATTATGGCCATTCCCTCAATTATATACCATAAAGAGAATGAATTTAATGAGACTGGTATGTGCAAGAACAACTTGTCCATGTTAAAAAAAAAAGTCCCCTACATGGAAAGCATTGTTCCTTATTTTGAAATTAATGTCTAACTTGGAGATATGAAAAGAAAACTTTTATTGTGGAATGTTCAAATTTTTCTTTAACTTCTCATATGCTGGAAAGCTCCCATTACCAATCTCCTCCCTCTCACCCACCCCCATCCCCAAGAACATAACAACATAAGCAATGCCTCCGCTGGGTCAGACCTGAGGTCCATCGTGCCCAGCAGTCTGCTCACGTGGCGGCACAACAGGTCCAGGATCTGTGCAGTAATCCTCTGTCTATACCCCTCTATCCCCTTTTCCAGCAGGAAATTGTCCAATCCTTTTTTAAACCCCAGTACCGTACTCTGCCCTATTACGTCCTCTGGATGCGCATTCCAGGTGTCCACCACACATTGGGTAAAGAAGAACTTCCTAGCATTTGTTTTGAATCTGTCCCCTTTCAACTTTTCCGAATGCCCTCTTGTTCTTTTATTTTTTGAAAGTTTGAAGAATCTGTCCCTCTCTACTCTCTCTATGCCCTTCATGATCTTGTAAGTCTCTATCATATCCCCTCTAAGTCTCCTCTTCTCCAGGGAAAAGAGACCCATTTTCTCCAATCTCTCAGCATATGAAAGGTTTTCCATCCCTTTTATCAGACGTGTCACTCTCCTCTGAACCCTCTCGAGTAATGCCATATCCTTCTTAAGGTACGGCAACCAATATTGGACACAGTACTCCATATGCGGACGCACCATCGCCCGATACAATGGCAGGATAACTTCTTTTGTTCTGGTTGTAATACCCTTCTTGATTATGCCTAGCATTCTATTTGCTCTCTTAGCAGCCGCTATGCACTGTGCCGTCGGCTTCATTGTCATGTCCACCATTACCCCCAAGTCCCTTTCTTGGGTACTCTCATTCAATAACATCCCTCCCATTGTATAGTTGTACCTCGGGTTTCTGCTTCCCACATGTAATACTTTACATTTCTCAACATTGAACTTCATCTGTCATCTCGTTGCCCATTCCCCTATTTGTTCAAGTCCCTTTGCAATTCTTCGCAGTCCTCTTTAGTCCGAGCTCCACTAAATAGTTTGGTGTCGTCTGCAAATTTATCCGCAAGTGTATCTATGAAAAGGCAGCATCTTAAACACTGCAGTGAGCACTAGAACACCAACACATACATTGTAAAACTAAACAAGCCAGACACTGTACAGTCAATTGATCCTGTACAGTCAATGCTATCAGAAAGCCATGTCCCTTTCATACACCCTCGCCCAATATGGAATAATCACAAACTAAAAATAGAAATATGTAGACAAAAGTTAAACTGAACCGCCAAGAAACCAGACTCTGCATACAATGCAACACTACAACACCACAAAAACAGTAATACATGTCCTCTAATACTGTGCAAAATATAAAAACAGTAGATGTAAATTTGAAAAAACTGATACATAACAATCACCACTTTACAAATTAACAAATAAAAATAAAACAAATAATGAGAAATAAGAAAATACAATTTTATTGGACTAATCCCCATAAGCTCGGTCCCCATCCCCTCAAACCACCCGATTCCATCCACACAAGCCTTGAATTATTTTATATTGAACTTATTATATTAAAGTATAAAAAGAAACAATATTCTGTAGAATTGTCAATTTATAAATCAGCGTCTTCTCCCCACTCTCTCTTCCCCATTTCCCTTCAGCGTTCTCAGCCCACTCTCTCTCCACTTTCCTTCAGCGCACGCACATAAAAACAAGCAAGTAATTTTTTATCATTTTCATTCTATTTATTCATAGAAATTAAAGTCTAAATAATGCCAGTCACATAACAAAACATGATTTTACAAAAATAATTCCCTGCACAGTCAAACCTGCAAGGATTACTAGATGTCTTTCAGCAGCTCCCCTCCCTCCCCCTTACCTTCATGGCCAAGTCAAAATGATCTACCAACAATAAAATTTTAAAAACACAAAGCACACTGTACGCAGAGAAAATGTTAATTATCATTTATATTCCGTGGGTTTTCAAAGAGGTCAAGGCAGATGACTTTATGCAATGTCACCTCAGTAACAACTATACAAAAATAGACAAATATACCCCCTCCCTTTTTACTAAACCACGATAGCATATTTTAGCGCAGGGAGCTGCGTTGAATGCCCCGCACTGCTCTCGACGCTCATAGTCTCCCTACGCTAAAAAACGCTATTGCAGTTTAGTAAAAGGGGGCCATAGTGCAAAATATAGACAGCATATATAAATTCTTAAAACGGACACATTTTGATCACTAAATTGAAAATAAAATCATTTTTCCTACCTTTGGTAATTTCATCAGTCTCTAGTTGCACTTTATTCTTCTGACTGTGCATCCAATATTTTTTTCCCTTCTTTCAGCCTCCTGTATTCTTCCTCTCCTCCAGATCTCATTCCCTCCCCTAACTTTTTCTTTCTTTCATCCTGTCCCTTTCTTTCTTTCTCTCTGTCTGTCTTTCTCTCTCTCTCTCCGTGCCCCATTTTTTCTTTTTCTTTGTTTCACCCTGCCCCTTTCTTTCTGGCTCCCTGTTCCCCCCCCCACACATTTCTTTCTTTCTTTTTCCCTCCCCTCCCCTATGCCACCGCAATTGGGAAAATGCTGCCACCGCCGCTGGGGAATAGGCTGCCACTGCCGCCATCAGGAACAGACTGGCTCCGAGTTCGCCCTGCTTCTCTTCCCCGCGGGGCCAACCAACTCTTTGCTGCCTGACATCAATTCTAAAGTTGGAGATGATGTTCTGGGCCAGCCAGGCAGTGATTGGCTGGCCCAGAATGTCCTCTCCGACGTCAGAATTGACGTCGGGTGGTGACAGTTGGTCGGCCCTGCAGGGAAGAAAAGAAGGGAGAACTTGGCCGGCTTGTTCCCGATGACGGCAGTAGAAGCCTTTCCCTGGTGGCAGCCTATTCCCCGGTGGGTGGCCAGCTGTGCACCCCCTTGGGGCATGCACCCGGGGCAGATCTCCCCCCCCCACCCCCTCCCCTTGGTACGCCACTGCTCCACAGTAAATTTCATATATCCATCATAACAGTGAGGCCATAGTGTCCAAGAGTAGATCTGGGAGTCCACCCCACCTTTCTCCCAATTCTGTGTTAATTGCCCAAAACTAACGGCCTCTTTTACACAGCCGCGCGGCAACGGCCCCAAAGCCCTTTAAATCTCTATGGGCTTCGGGGCCGTTAGCGTAGCGCAGCCGCTAGCGCGGCTTTGTAAAAGAAGCCATAACTCTGGCTGTCCTAGTTCTCCAAATAGAAGACCTTGTCCCTGACTAGAATGTTCGATCATCGCATCTATAAATCCAGACTGGGATCATTTGCATAGGGTACAAATTTTTAGCGCTTTCTGCCAAATGGAGAGCAGCAGAGCCTTCTGCTTCATGCAGAAATATTTAATAGGATTTAATCTCTATTCCTTAATTTCTTACTCTACAATCAGGTGCTACCCTGCAAGTAGATAAAATGTCTAAAGTTTTGGCTATTCTTTTAGACTCTTCGCTTACATTTTAAGATCAAATTTCAAATTTATTGGGGAAGATTTATATATTATGAGGATTCTTAGGTGGTTTTTTGAACATCATTTTGCACTGTTGGTTCAGATGATATTGTTACCTCAACTTGATTGCTGTAATTCTTTATATTTGAACTTAACATCGATACTGATCAAAAAATTGCAGTTGCTCCAGAATACTGCGGTTGGATTAATTTTTGGTCTAAAAAGATATAGCGTATAAAAGTCTTCATTGGTTATTGGTTGAGAGGCGAATTAAGTTTAAATCAGCTTGCCTAGTTCACTGTATATTACAGACTGACTCTTCAGATAATCTGATTTTGCTTTTTTTTCATTTACATTATTCTTCCAGCAGATTAACCTGTATCAGCAATTGTTTGGTGGCTGGGCTTCATATCTCAGGACTCAAGGAGCATACCAGCTTTCACTCCTTGGCATGTCGTCTTTATGAACTTCTAACATCAGATCCTATTGTCTGACTGGAGTTTACTTTAATTTTATAAATTTTATTTGTTTTTTTAATCCTAATTTAATTTATTCACTGAATACTTGTTGGGATGTTCATATCTTGTCTCTATCTCTGTTTTTTATCTTTACCATTTTTTATAATTGTTTTCTCAGGTACTTTAGTTAGATTGTGAGCCTTCAGGACAGTTAGAGAACTTCCAAGTACCTATCTTTATTTATTTTTATTTTATTATATCTTTAATGCATCTTTATTGTAAACCGCTTTGAACCTCACGGTATAGCGGTATATAAGAAATAAAATTAAATTAAATTATGTGGTACTTTATTACTATATTTTCCTCAGATTAGAGGAGCATGGTCAGTGGTGAAGGGAGGGTGAGAGGCAGCATTGCCACCCATCCCCTGCCCCCACCTCAATCCGCACCTTCCCCACTCCCTCCTGCCGCACACATGCACCCCTTCCCCTGTACCTCTTTAACGGTGACCTGTCAAAAGAGCACCAGACATTGGTGCACTGACAATCCCACGGTGACATTTGTGTGCAGGACTAATGCGCGCCACTGCTTCTGCTGGTTTCAGACCTTCAGGTTTTGCGCTCTGAGGGGGTGTGTGTGGCCACGAATTTGGACTTGGAGGTTGAAATGTACAGCGTCAGCATCTATGAGACAGACATGGTTATTTTTATTACATAGGACTCTTTGAACTCCAGTTCGTTTACAAAAACTAGATAGTTCTAAGTCTAATAGATGCTGGCATTGTCATATTAATATAGGGACTCTGGATCACTTGTTATATTTTTGTCCATTGATACTTAATTTCTGGAGGTCAATTTGGGCACAAATAAATCTTATTCTTGAGTTATCTATTCCCTTAATTTATGAAGCCATAATTTGTGGTACGTTACTACAAGTTAAGTCTACTTTGGATAAATATAAAAGCCGTCTTTTCTTGATCATGACGGGAATAGCTATCCAAATGGTCACACATAACTGGAAGAGCCACGACAGAATAAATTACACATTTTGGTGGGCAAATGTGTTTACCACATATAAATATGAGAGAATGAATGCGGAATGTATGGGGTTTAGTAGTTCATTTAATAAAATGTGGAGCCCATTGACTACATTTGTTACCTCGCAATAATGGTCATGTATTTCTCCTTTTCTTAGATTTCCTTATACATCCAGGGTGGGTGGGTGGGGGGAGGGAAGTGTATTTTGAGGATTAAAATAATTAATTATAATATTGTTGTCTTATTGTATTAATAATTGTATTAATAATTGTTTTATTGTATTAATAATTGGGAGGAGGGTGGGAGAAAATGATTGTTTTATGCATTACTTGTGTAGTTATTAGTGCATTTTATGCAGTATTTTATGTTCAATTAATTGTATTGCACTGTCAAAGTTTGAAAATCAATAAAGATTAAAAAAAAGGACTGATATTAACTACTTTTTCATAAATATTTGAAAATTTTTTATATGATTTATTGTAATATTTATGGTATGATGATATTTTAATTATTGATTGCTTTTGTATTTTCATGTAGATTTTAAAGCTTCTGTGGAAGTAAATTGCCTTGAACCTTTTTGGTATAGTGCAATTAATAAATTGTGTATTAGATTAGATTATTTCCTAAATTTCATTGGCAGAATGTTGCCCAATCTGCACTGAATTAGATGCCCAAATATTTTACGTTTCATCCCATCCACCTCAGAGAAAAACCTACATCCTTTTGCAAAAAACAGGGCCTAGTCAGTGGTATGGCCTCTGATTTACCAAAATGTACACAAAGGCCAAAGAAAGATCCAAACTGCTGAATCACAGCAATCAATTTGGGCACATTCCCACTAGCATTCTGAACAAAAAGCATCATATCTTCTGAACACAGCCTGATCCTACACTCCTGGCCCCCCACCACCTGCACCCCCAAAAGCTCTGAAGTTCCCCTGATCTTTATGGCCAAGGGCTCAAAATACAAAATGAACAAAAGGAGGGAGGGAGGGGGCAGCCTTGTCTCGTATCGCTCTGCAGTGGGAATGTGTCTGTCCATTGCTTATTTATTAGCAATTGGGCATTTGGAACTCTATACAGAATAAGTATCCAGCTCTGAAAAGTGCCTACTATATCATATTTTGTCAAAAACCCAAAAGAAGTATTTCCATTTATCTTATCAAAGACCTTTTTAACATCAAGACTGGCCAACATAGTATCTCCAGACAATGGCTGCCTTCCCTCAATGCTGCCAAGGCCATCAATATATTGGAGGAGGCAAAGCGTCCTGGCACGAAGCCCACCTGGTCCCCATGTACCAAAGTTGGAACTACCACACTCAGCCACCTCAGTAGGATGGCAGTGATTAATTTCATATCCTGATTGAGGAGTGAGAGAGGTCTACATATACGTAAGCCCACTAATTCTGGATCCTTCCCCGGCTTAGGGAGAGCTATCACATCTGCATGGCTTTGTTCTGGTGGAAGAGAAGTGCCCTGTTGTTGGAATTCACCACACATGGCTGCTAGAGCCAGACTGACATGAATCCACAGGAGCTCTAAAATTCAGGACCCATTCTGTCCGGGCCAGGAGCCTTTGCCAGTTTAAATCTCCCTATTGCCTGATAGATATCCTGGGGTGTAATAGGGGCATTGATTGAAACCAACTGCTCTTGTGACACTTGAGGTAGCTGCAAAGAGTTTTAATAAAAGTCATCTCTGTTCAAGATCATAGGGACCTTTACTGTATAACTCCTTATAAAAGATAACAAATTGGTGCATAATGTCAGATTGTGTGGTATATCATTGTGTCCCTGCCCCTTGAATGCAGGTAACCCTAGCCACCCTCCTGCAAGGCCTAACCAGATTAGATAAGAGTTTACTGGTTTTATTGTCCCAACAATGAAGTTTGTATTTATACATATCAATATATGTCAATGTTCTTTGTGTCAGATTTGGATCTATGCTTTTCCATACCTCCAAGTATTCATATCTAGGGTGGCAAGGCAAAAACATTCTGGAGTTGGTGATGGTTTGCATAAAGCTATTTATATGAGTATCTACCCAAAGTGGAAACATCTGAATTATGCAGATTGGATGGAACATTTTTATCTTTACCTGCCGTCATGTACTATGTCACCAATTGTGCAATTGTCTACTAGGTGGTGGCAATATAATTTGAAACTTTAATACTTGGTGTAACTAGGTTCATAGTTACCTGAAACCATAACACCCACAGAGATGTCAATATGGCCTCAGGGTTGAACCTGGAGTGAATTAACCATGGTTTAAGGAACAAGATTGAATCTATGGCACCCATAGAAGCCAGCTCTATGAGTGTTGTGGGTGATTGAACCCCCCTGACTGTGTCTAGAGAGAGGTAATTTCCATTAGATTTAGCACCCCCAATAATTTTATAAAGTTGGTTCCTATGAACATTAGAATAGCCTTACTGGGTCAGACCAACGGTCTATCAAGCCCAGTAGCCAGTTCTCACAGTGGCCAGTCCAGATTACTAGTACCTGGTCAAAACCCAAAGAGTAACAACATTTCATGCTACCGATCTAGAGCAAGCAGTGGCTTGCCCCGTGTCTTTCTCAATAACAGACTATGGACTTTTCCTCAGAAACTTGTCTAAACCCTTCTTAAAAGCAGCTACGCTATCCGCTCTTACCACAACTTCTGGCAATGCGTTCCAGAGCTTAACTATTCTCTGAGTATAAAAATATTTCCTCCTATTTAAAAGTATTTCCCTGTAACTTCATCATGTGTCCCCTACTCTTTGTAATTTTTGACGGAGTGAAAAATCAAACCACTTCTGCCTGTTCTATTCCACTCAGGATTTTGTAGATTCAAGTCATATCTCCCCTCAGCCATCTCTTTAACAACCTGAAGAGCCCTAACCATTTTAGTCTTTCCTCATATGAGAGGAGTTCCATCCCATTTACCATCTTGGTCGCTCTTCTTTGAACCTTTTCTAGTGCCACTATATCTGGAGACCACATCTGCAAAAAGATATAAACAAGATGGAGTCAGTCCAGAGGAAGGCTACTAAAATGGTTGGAGAGTTGGTGGGTCATAAAGCATGGTAGGTGGGCTGGTGGGTCATAAAGCATATAGAGATATACAGTAAATATGTGGCAAGGAAACTTTGGAATGAGGAGGCAAAGTGAAAGAGGATAAACTCAGAAATAACCTCAGAAAAGACTGCAGTCTGCAGGTGTACAAGTACAGAAACACCTGCTCCATATATGGAGCCTCCCATCTGGCCAGCAAATACACCAGACGAGCTACAGACAAGACACTCTCCCAGTCCTCATAAGACACCCTGCACCCATAAAGCTCCATCTCCCATATCATTATAGTGCAAAATGTACAGCGCTGTGTATGCCTTTCAACGCTATATAAATGATAAATAGTTGTAATGATTGCTCGTTTGCTAAAATACCCTAAAAAAGTGTCTCTCAAACTTTTTTTTTATCTCTGGCACCCTAAACTGTGCAAATGATTTTTTGCGGCATATTACAACTGAAATTATAAAATTGCAAAACCAATATAAAATTAAATTTGAGTTATTTATTTAATGTTCTTTAAGATATGTATGGGTAATTGTAACAAAGGTGAAACTAAAGTAGATAGAATAGAATTGCTAATCAATGTGATGGATGTGCTTGTTTTTGAGTGCAAATTAACTCAAAACATGGCTTGTCAACAAGCAAACACGCATTTCATCATCCCTCATCTGCAGTCATTCTCTTTTTTATATTTAATTTCTGTCAGATAAGAAGATCCAAATGGTAATAAAGTCTTTAATTGCTTTGTTACTTAAAGTTAGGATAACTACTGCATAAAAAATAAAATAATTTACTGTTAGTTTCAAGGACCAATCATGCCAAAGAATGATGCTTATCTGGGCAGTTGTATCCTTATGCACACAGACGCTCATAATATTGACACACTCTTGCGTACTCAACATACATGTTATCTCATTTAATATCGTACACTGGCAGCTACCATATCTGTTTTATATATTTTGTTCTATTTTACTAAAAATCTCAATAAAAATATTTGAAATCAAAATATATTGGTTAAATACTCCAAAAATTAAAATTAAATCCAGATAAATCAACATCGATAATCTTCACACCATGTGATCAAGTTTTCCCATCCCAGATCCAACTAGGAGATACACCAATTCTGCTTGTATTGAACACCATAATTTTAGGTGTATTTTTAGATTCAAAACTAACATACCATTTGCAAATCTCTAAGGTCATTAGGAACTAATTTTTAAAAATATGTCTGATTAGATCGATTCGCTCTCTATTGTTCCCTGAGGCCTTGAACATTCTTGTACGCTCATTAGTGATCCAACACTCCTCTGCTGAAAAGTGTGCATTGGTACCAATCCCACATCGAATTTTATATAAAATAGCTATTCTTTCCTTCAAGTCCCAAAACACTAATGAACTGGCCTTTATTCTCAAGCTCCTTATTCCACATGAACCTTCAAGAGTCCTAAGATCCTCATCTCAACTTCTGTATACACCATCCCTAAAAATCATCAGCACACGTTGGGCCACTTCATTTGCAATATGAAGTGACCCAATATGGAATTCTTTGCCATCATATTAGGGCAGAAAAAATTTAGACAAATTTAAGCGAAATCTAAAGAGCTACCTCTTCTGAGATGCTTCAACTGCTGAATAGACTTGGAAATATCCAAGGTTATCTAATAATCTTTATTCCCTAGCTTCCCTATTGTTGTTTACCCTTCATGTTTTCTTTACTTTTAAATTGTAGTTCCCCCCACTTTCCTATCGTTTCACGTTTGTGATGTATTTTTTTGTCAGTATTTATATGTTCTATATTTTCCCCTTATTTTAATACAATTTGTAAAATGCTTAGAAATCTTGATTTGCGTTTTATCAAAATTTTAATAAACTTGGAAACTTGGCAACAATTAGATTATTGCAACTCACTTTATGCAGGGTTACGTCAGAAAGATATACTTAGACTACAGGTGATACAGAATACTGTTATCAGACTAATTTATAACCTTCGTAAATTTGACCATATAACCCCATTTCTGAAAGATGCACACTGGCTACCTGTTAAACATCAAACTATTTACAAACTACTTTTAATAACCTTTAAGGTATTAACTACAGAAAAGCCACCTTATCTTGTACACTTTTTAAGCCCATACATATCAGCAAGAACTTTAAGATCAGCGAATAAACAACTCCTCATAGTCCCATCTTACCGGGATATAGTACACAAACACATTAGAGACACTGTCTTCTTTGTTAATGGTCCAAAGTATTGGAACTCTTTACATCATCTATTGATAGGTTTAAAACAGATTTTTTTTCAGATACATATTGATTAAGGTATTATTAGGCAGCGCTGCTAGCATCAGGCAAAACAGGAGAAATCTTAAGTTGTAGTTCATTTCCTTTCCCCTTCATTTTTGTGAATTTGAATTTTGTTTTATTATATAAGGATTTTAGATTGTAAGCCACCCTGAAGGCAAACCCCTAGGTGTGGGATAATAAATTTTTAATAAACTCGGATGGGGCCAAATTAAATTCCAAAAGGCATTTACACAGGGACAGAAAAAAATTATTAGAAAATCATGTAGGACTCTCATATGACACCATACTATTTGGCACTGCAATGAGAACTCAGAGTCCGATATCAGCAAATAATAATAAGCTACTATTAATATTGACAGGAGTCGCCATGCAACAAATAACTCAAAATTGGAAGGACTATACCAAATTAAATTATACATTCTGATGGAACTCTGTCTGTCATATATACAAAATGGAAAAAATAATAGCGTTACAACAAGGGAATCTTCATAATTTTAAGAAAATATGGCAACCATTGACTAATTATTCTACTGATCAGATTTCTTAGCACATTTATAATAGATATATAAGATTGGGGAGGGACTTATATAATTTTTGGAAATAAGAATTGAAAAAAGGGGAGGGATTTATTATTTATGATATGATATATTGATTGTAATTACAAATGTTATGTAATAATTAATTATATTATATGTGAATTAATTGATGTAAGAATAGTAAATTAATAAATAAATTAATAAAAAAAATAAATAAAATAAACTCGGATGATTCCCTATCCCTGAAAATAGTTAATGTCTTATTAAAGAAACTCGTCTTTAAGCTCGTTACATTAACGGGTGCTAGAATATATGTCTGTCTGTCTTTCTTTCTGTCTCTCTACCTCCTGCTGTATTTCTCTCTCCCTGGCCCCCTTTGTCTGTCTTTCTATCCCTCTTCCTGCCCTTGTCTTTCTTCCTTTTTTTCTGTCTCCCTCCCTCTCGCTGTCTGTCTGTATTTCTTTCTATCTGTCTCTCTCCCTGCCCCCTATGTAGCATTCCCTCCCCCTCCATTTCCCTGTGCAGCAGCATTTCCCTCCACCACACTTTCCTGTACAGCAGCAGCATTCCCTCCCCCTCCATTTCCCTGTGCAGTAGCATTTCCCTCCCCCCACCGCCCCACTTCCCTGTGCAGCAACAGCTGCAGTATTTCCCTCCCCCTCCACTTCTCTGTGGAGCAAACTTACCTCTGAACAATAAAATTGTCCAGAAATGGGCCATTTTTAAGACTTATTTGCATTCTTTATAATCATGCAAATTTTTTTCATTTTTGAGTGTCATGTTTCTTTCTTTCTTATCTCTTTGGCCTCTGAGGGACCTCCTCTTCTTTTACTTCTCTTTCTGCTTTCCCCTCTTTCGTTCTTCTTTGGTTTCCTTCCCCCCTTTCCCTTCCTCCTTTGCTTCCCCTTCTTGATGCATAATTCACGCCAAATACTGCAGAAAAGCACTTTACATCACAGCACTAACCAATCGTAGGGACATGAACAGGTCCTCCACCCCCTCACATGTCGAACAGCATCCTTCCCACTTAACATGCTCCCGTATGCTCGTCATTCCTCACCAGTCTAAAGTCGCACAATTATGAAAAACTCACCTTCCGCTGGTGCTGGAGCGGAGCTAATTTGGCAAACATTTAGCCGGGCTTGCTCCATTTGTCTCTCTATGGACATCCCCAATAGATGGCTAATAGCCTCGGAGGAGCTCTTCCGGAGTCTGAACGGTGAAGAGAATTCACTGAAAGAGTGGGCAAAGCAGGAAAAATGGCACTACCTGTCGAAGTTTATTTTTAAGTTTAAAGGTGCCGCCACGGCTCTTCTCACGATCGCCGCCTGCGTCGGAAGCCTTCTCCGATGCAGGTGAGGCTCGTGAGAAGAGCCGCCGCTGCATCTTTAAACTTAAAAATAAACTTCGGCCGGTAGTGCTGTTTTTTCTGAATGTCGTAAACTTCGGGGGTCTACAACAGAGGGAACTTTGTAAGCGCGCATGCGCACTCTTGCCGGCCACGGACCTACAGATTAGGGATCATGGAACACGCAGGTAAGAGTGTGCATGCGCGCTTAGGGTTTTATTATTATAGATGACTATTTTGTATGAGGTAAAACTCTTTATAGTTTATAAATCTTTCCTTTCGGCTATGTCTTAATGATAATATTGTAATTTATAGCTAAAGAGGCATATGATCAAGAAACTGTTTTATTTTACTTTTGTGATTATGATAAACATTCTGAGGGCTTCAAAATAATACCTGGCGGGCCGCATGTGGCCCTCGGGCCGTGAGTTTGAGACCACTGATGTAGGTCAAATAATATATAACCAATGTACTTCACTGTTATTATATAATTGATTTATTTTATTTTTGAGTATTTGTCTTCTAGATTTTCCTTCTTGGTCTCCCATATTTGTGGGCTGGAAGCATAGTAGGATTATATTTTTTCTTTTTTTTGGAATGATTTGATTGCATATTTTCTTCTAATTCCGTAATGCGAATATGTGACAAAATATGTTTGTTTGCTTTGTATGGCATTTTGAAAAATTAATTTTAAAAGATTTGAATTGTTAGCAGAGGAAGTGATTGAAGCAGGCTGCCTCTGCCCGAACCAGCTTGGCCTTTTCTGTGTCACATCTATAGGCAGGTCACAGCACAGGAAAGGCCCAGGTGGGGGCCAGACACAGGCAGTCTGTTTCAATTGTGATTTTGTTAAATTTTTATCCCATCAATACTAAGGGCTCCTTTTACATAGGTGTGCTAGTGTTTTTAACGCACGCACCGGATTAGCGTGCGCTAGCTGAGAGTCTACCGCCTGCTCAAAAGGAGGCGGTAGCAGCTAGCGCACGCGGCAATTTAGCATGTGCTATTCCGCGCGTCAAGGCCCTAGCGCGCCTTTGTAAAAGGAGCCCTAAATGTCCCTTTTACAAAGCTGCAGTAGTGATTCTCCTGTGGCAAATACACTGAAGTCCATAGGAATTGAATGGATTGTGGTGCCTTTGCTGTGGCAGAATCGCTACCGTGGTGGTTACTGGTGGTGTTTCTATGTCCGCTCTGATTGTTCTGCTTGTTCCCTTTGCAATTGCTAATAAAGATATTTAAAAAAAATAAAAAATTAAAGGGGCCCTAAGTTTCTTACAAGGTACCTTTTGGTGGGCATTTATAAAACAGGCATAAATAGGAGTGTCTGAAATTTTATATCTATAATATTTCAAATTATAATCAAGCAATCAACTTGTACAGTACGACATATATCAATATACTGTACATCATTAAAAAAATTACAATTTTTTGTATAGTTATCCTTTTATAAATTCACCCTCCATACATCCAGAAATTGTCATGCCTGAATTTGAATCTATTTGAAGAACATATATTACCTAAACCCAACCTTGCAACAGCAGAAAAAAGATAAGTCATGTGTATATTTAAAATAGTTTGTTTCATTTAACATAAGAACATAAGAATTGCCTCTGCTGGGTCAGACCAGTGGTCTATCGTGCCCAGCAATCCGCTCACGCGGCAGTAGACCAGTAGCCTAATTGAGACTAGCCCTACCAGCGCACTTCTTGTTAGGCATTTTAGTTCTCTCTGAGTTAGTACCTGAGAAACATCCTTGGTTCATCTTAAGTGAGTTGGAAACTCTAGCTTCACTTTCCCCTTTAATCAAATCTCATAACACATTCCTTGTAACTTACCATTCAGTGAGGCATTCTCTCTCCTTCCTCACCTCCCCCAACAGCGGATATTCTATAAGGCAGATGCCAATGAAAGACCATTCTTTGTAAATCAGTTTTTAGTCTTTCCTATCAGCATGTGTAGAGGTTCCTTTGTATCCATTTCCACTATTACTAATCTAACCATCAGGTGGAACCATTACACCATAACATAGGCAGTAGTTTTCTATGTTTCTAGTGACATTCCCTTGCCCAGCCATGAACTCATGCTCATTTAGTTTGTCTTGCTCAGAAGAAAATGTGATTTTATCTAAATGACTGAGCACAGATATGTAGCTTCTTATTGGGAAAATATTAGGCTGCAGTTTTATTAACATATAACAGTTACACTCAAACATAGCTAAAACCAGCTAAAAGTCAACTAGCATGTGTACATCAATACACGACCTGCCATGGGAACCAGCAGGGTCACCGCCATTCACCATCTAGAGCTGGTACGGAGTGGCATCTGACATGAAGCAGGCCATCCTCATCCTGCACATACATCAACCCCAGCATGAACTGTGCATGGTTCATTAGGGTAGACCAGCCCTCCTTCGTGGGCACCCTTGTTACAGCCGATCTCTGCCTCTGGTCTATTCAGTTCATCTTCTGGCTCAGGTACACTCACAACCAGCTGTGCACTGGTTACCAATTAAAATACATTACATTACAGATTTCTATTCCGCCATTACCTTTCGGTTCAAAGCGGATTACAAAAAGAGTTATGGAAGAAGGGTTACAACGTTAGATCAGAGAAGGTTTCCAAGAGAGGGAAAAGTAGGATCTGGGGTTAGGGAGGGGATGGTAAGAGGGGGGTTAAGCTTTATCATGGTATTAAGCTTTATTAAGGGATTTCTTGAAGAGTATAGTTTTTATTTCCTTTCTGAACATCTTATAGTCTGGGGTCAATAGGTTGGAGACTTGGTTGGAGACTAAGCTTGATGTGCAGAATCTTCCCTGGATCAATTTATTAGTGTAATAGCTTAGTCTTATAATCTTTATATCATCCTATATAATAAAAGGCTAACTCGCGCATGCGCACTCCTATTTGTGTGCTTCCATGATCTGTAGTTCCGTGGCCGCATGAGTGCGCATGCGTGAGTCCCCAGCCTTCTTCCCAGCCTACCTTGGCCGTCAGCAGCGGCGGCTCATCTCCTGTGGGGACATGATGTGTGCTGTGTCCGTCCGTGGCCGCGGCTTGAGGCGTATGCACCAGTTAGGTGCATCGGATGACAGGAGCGGTGCTGGCGGCGGATGGCGGGAGGAGGGCTCATGGTACTGCCGCCACTGCCGCTCCTGTTCACAGGGCCTGCACGTCGCCGACTCCCCCCCTTCCCGCAACAACCGCTACCGCTCCTGTTCAAAGCGGCCTGCTGAGGTTCACGGCCGGCTGTAACGAACCTCGCAGGCCGGTCTCCACATGGTAGCACGTTCCCTCTGACACGATTGCGTCAGAGGGAACATGCTACCGAGTTGGAGAGCGGCCTGCGAGGTTCGTTACAGCCGGCCGCGAACTTCAGCAGGCCGCTTTGAACAGGAGCGGTAGCAGTTGTTGCGGGAAGGGGGGGAATTTTAACAGGATTAGAATTTTAACAGGAGGAGTCGCCGAAAAAAAACCTTCAGCCGCAGCAGGCCAGCACGCGGGAAGGGAAGAGGGAGGGGCCGAACGGAGCAGGGCAGCTCACGGTAAGAGAAGGGAATGGGGGGTGGGGGAAAATGCTTCTACTACTCAGCAGGGACCTGGAGGGGAAGGGAAATACCTCTGCTGCTTCTCCAAAGAAAAGTGGGGGGGGGAGAGAAGGGAATGGGGGGTGGGTGGGGGTAAATGCTGCTACTACTTCACAGGGATCTGGAGGGGAAGGGAAATATCACTGCTGTTTCTGCAAAAGAAAGTGGGGGGGGGGGGAGAGAAGGGAATGGGGGGTGGGGGAAAATGCTGCTACTGCTTCAGCAGGGACCTGGAGGGGAAGGAAATACCACTGCTGATTCTGCTAAGGAAAGTGGTGGGAGGGGGGAGAGAAGGGAATGGGGGGTAGGTGGGGGAAAATGCTGCTACTACTTCATAGAGATCTGGAGGGGAAGGGAATGCTGCTTCTGCAAAGGAAAGTTGGGGGGGGGGGAGACACAGAAAGAAATACAGACAGACAAAGGAGGCTAGGGAGAGAGACAGACAGAAATAAAGACAGACAGGGGACCAGAGAGAGACAGAAAGAAAGACAGACAGACAAAGGGTGCCAGGGAGAGAGATAGAAAAATTGCAGGAGGGAGAGAGACAGAAAGAAAGGAAGAAAGAGACAGGAGCAGGGAGAGAGACATAAATAAAGAAAAACAGACAGCCATATATTCTAGCACCCGTTAATGTAACGGGCTTAAACACTAGTTTTTAAATAAATGTTTAAATATATTAGTGATTCAATAAGTTAAATTAGTTCAAGATTCTGCACATCAAGCTTAGCGTGGTGATAAAGTTTGAACGTGGAGTGGTGCATCTGAGGATCAATATAACACTCATAGAAAGGTGGGTTCGGAGATTGGAATCTGTCTGAAGTATTATTGTTCTGGATTGAATGTTATATTACTATTGAGTGCCTGTTTACTGATTGATATCCCATGGGCAGGCACATGTTGAAATAGTATCTACCCTCAAAGCTAAAACAGAGCAATTATTTGGATGCGCTGGCAGCAGCCTGAAGGCGGTCTGTATATCTGCTTTGGCCATCAATGTGCCAGGGCTACATTTTTGGACTAAACTCACTGCCTGATCAAAAGAGGCATGCTGAACAATACAGGCCTTGCTTGGGAGAAAAATCATCTATGGATCTTATTTTGGGATCTGACAATTTGTGAATTAGTTTATATTTTTTATTTAATTATTTAATTCATTTTCTATCCTGTTGTCCCCAAAGAGCGTAGAACGGGTTACAGGTTAAACATACATAATATCAGTACAAGATTAAAATACAAGTTTTAATCCTAGTTGGCACATAATAGGTGTAGTTATCCTTATACTTGCATGCCTCTTTTTTGGAGATAGCTGCTAATGGTGATAGCATCATGGGGTCAAATGGAGGGGCAGAGATAGGGCCTTCTACTCTGCCTAGCCTGATTTCTTCCTCTAGCTTTTTTTTTTTAGCATCACTGCTGCAACTAATGGGGATTTCTTGCCTACTGAGACCTTACTGTGCTCAAGTAATAGATCCTAAAATCCAGGGCAAACCCATCCCAAATGGTCTTAGTTACCAATCTTTTAGAGCAGTGTATCTCAAACTGTGTGCACCATTAAGATTCCGTGTGTGCCACAAGAGGTTCCAGAATTTTACTTTATTTTTAAAAATTCCCTTCATAAGTATACACTAGAATAGATGACTTGTACATCACATATGCAAGAGTCTGTCAGTGTTATGAGTGTCTGTGTGGGTAAGGATACAACCACCCAGACAAGCATCATTCTTTGACATGATTGGTGCTTGAAAACTAATGGCAAGTTATTTTATTTTTTATGCAGTAGTTATCCTAACTTGAGTAACAAAGCAAGACTTTGTTACTGTTTGGATCTTCTTATCGGACAGAAATTAAATATAAAAAAGAGAACGACTTCAGATGGTAGATGATGAAATGCGTGTTTGCTTGTCGACTATCAAGCCATGTTTTGAGTTAATTTGCACTCGAAAACAAGCACATCCATCACATTGATTAGCAATTCTATTCTATCTACTTTAGTTTCACCTTTGTTACAATTACCCAAACATATCTTAAAGAACATTAAATAAATAACTCTCAAATTTAATTTTTTGTTGGTTTTGCAATTTTATTTGCTCCGTTTAGTGTGCCAGAGCTTAAAAACATTTGAGAGACACTATTTTAGGGTATTTTAGCAAACGAGCAATCATTACAAATATTTATCACTTATATAGCACTGAAAGGCATATGCAGCACTGTACATTTTGCACTATAATGATATGGGAGATGGAGTCTTATGGGTGCAGGGTATCTTATGAGGACTGGGAGAGTATCTTGTCTGTAGCTCGTCTGGTGCATTTGCTGGCCAGGTGGGAGGTTCCACATGTGGAGCAGGTGTTTCTGTACTTGCACTCCTGCAGACTGCATAAGGACTTAAATGCTTCATCATATTTGAGCCATGCATTTTCCTCAACGTCCCTGGCCATATACAATAAGCCAACATGACCAACTACAAAACATCCAGGAAAGAACTGAAAACTATACTTAAAAAAAAAAAAAATTGTCAAATGAGCTAACTGAAACCTTTTAAACCCTCCCCCAGATCTTCAATTTGTGTAAGCTTCCTGGAATACCCTCCAATCGGAGACATCAAATGGAAAAAACTGTATGATGGCCTTCTAGCCAAACAGGCAGCAAAACTAGACTACGAACTCTCCAATCTATTAATCGCGACCCCAGACTACAAAACTTTCAGAAAAGAAATAAAAACCCTGGTATTCAAGAAATCTATGAAGACTAACTAACACCGTATGAAACATTTCAATCCTCTGAAGCAACCCGCTCTACTCTGTAAAAACCTCTGGACATGTCCAGAAATCCTCTTCTGTAATCTGCTTTGAACCGCAAGGTAATGGCGGAATAAAAATCACTAATGTAATGTAATACCCAGACTAACTCATTTTGTAAACCGCCTAGAACTGAAAGGTATTGGCGGGATAGAAAACACTAATGTAATGTAACATGGGACCCACTTGATTAGCATTAGACTGCCTTATTACATCAATCATTCTCCCAAAAGCCATCAACCAGTTAAGTATGGTTTGAGATAACTTCTTATTACTGTCCTGCACTGCATCCTTCTTGTTGCTGCCTTTCCCCTTATTCTGCTGACTTCCCTCTAATATTTGAAAAATATCAATGCTTTTTTGCTTTCTAATTTTCTTTCTTAAATGCTTAGGCACTATTTCCCATAATCTGGATAAGGACATGAGATCCCTATCTTGAGTCCCCTCCCATGACACAGGGTTCCTCCTCAGAGGAGGAGTCTCAGGAGGAAGAGTTGGATGACTTGGATCTACTAGTGCTAGAATCTCTTTATTTTTCTGAACTGCACCACTTCTTACTCTCTTTTTTTAGCTGGTCCCTCCTCAGACAACTGCATGCTGTGACTAGCTCCTGCTTTTTGTGCACTATGACCAGCTGCTACCACTTGCACAGGACACCTACCCACCTGGGGAGCAATCGATGTTCCCTGTACCTGCACCCCTGCTATATTGCCTAGCCCACACACTTCACAAAACATAGCACTACAAACTCCACCTCTAGATACTGCTTGCTTGGCCATAGCAGCTGTGCGGGGTGGGTGCCTCAGGGGGACCGGGCCCTTGACCTCGATGTTGGCCCATCTAGTTTAGCAGCATCTGGTGCCTCCTGGGCTCTTTGGGTGTCCCTGCCATTTATCAGTGGGTCTGAAGAGAAGGATCCCTGAAGACCCAGGGAGTAGCAAAGGACACTGTAGTGCTGAATGCCCTGTTAAGGGTAGCATAGGGGAAAGGAGGCAGATAAAAGTGCAGGTTATAATTCCATAAGGTCCATATGGTCCTGCCAGAGAGCCCCTTGTAATTGCGTTGGATTATTGCATGAGGTGTTGCCCTGCTGGGCATCTCAGCATACTACCCATCTGGCTGGTATAGCCACCCAACTACTCTTGTTGCTGGCCTTTCTTGACATTGGTCTTCTGCCTGATATGCCTGGCCTGAGTGCAGGGTCAATTACTGATGCAGATTTTTCAGTGTTCTTGTTCTTTTTACATAAGAATTGCCATACTGGGACAGACCAAAGGTCTATCAAGCCCGGTATCCTGTTTCTAACTCGAGTTCCAAGTACCTAGCTAGATCCCAAGTAGTAAAATAAGCAATGAATTCCCCCAAGCCATCTCAATAATGGCCTATGGACTTTTTTAGGAAATTAACCATGCTTTTTTTAAAACCCCGCTAAGCTAACTGATTTCACAGTCTTGGACTTGATTTTCTTCTTCTCCAGCGCAGGGTGCTACCGCTAGTTGCTGCTGCTGCCTGGTTGCTGCCTGGCTGCTGGGTCTGCATTGCCTTTGGTATCTCCATCTGCTGTTCAGGTTCATTTGCTCTGTTGTGATCCAGCAGTGCTGGCACTGCTTCACTCCTCTCCACAGTTCCTAGTATTTATACTATTAAGGTTATACTATTAGGTATATCCCGCGCTGGAAAACTTGGAACATCCCTCCCCTTTAGAACCACAGAACTCTGGACCTCTCATCCCCGCTCAGAAATTCAAGCTCCTTCCAATCCTTCCGCAAACACTTGAAAACTTGGCTCTTTTCAAAAATCTAATCGCCTCCCGTTCTCTAGTACCCTGTCCCTCTCTATCTTCTCAGTCCCTCTCCTATATCCCTTCTTTGTAGTTCCTTTCCTCTTAACTTCTGTAAACCGTGCCGAGCTCTGCGCTTGCGGAGATGGCGCAGTATACAAACCTAAGGTTTAGTTTAGTTTTAGTTTAGTTTAGGGTTACTGCGCCTGCTGGGTGATCTCTGTTCGTCAAGTTGTCCATCTCTTCCCATCAGGTGTCGACTACACAGAGGTTCTTCTACAGTTTTCCAGCCCCAAAATGGCTGCTACCACACAAGAGACCAAACACTAGCCGCCAACTGTACACTCTGCCAAATGCACGTTGTCAGTCCTAACATGGCTGCCTGGTCATATGGACACCCTGCTCCTGCAAAGTCCACCGCAAGAAGGTAAGCAAGTCTAGGGGGAGGTGAGATTGATTGTTCAGCAATCCTGTGATCAAAGCTTATCAACTGATCAGAAGTTCTCCAGTTCCATAACCAAATGCCCCCTGCAATGCTTAATCCTGATTTCTTATTCCCTCCGCCACTTTTTTTTTAATGAAAATGTAGGAACAAATGCTATTCAGGTGCCTTGAAGATCTTCCACTGCTCTGTTTGCAGTGCTTTCCCCAGCACTGTTCTCTCTTGTTGCTGCTTGTTTTGTCCTGTAGCTAGCTGGGCTCCCAATTTGTTGTTGGGGAGTGGGAGTGGAAGTAAGTCTCAGCTCTGATGATGCAAAGGCAAGCAGAAAGCATAAGAACTGCCGCTGCTGGGTCAGACCAGTGGTCCATCGTGCCCAGCAGTCCGCTGACGAAGTGGCCCTCTGGTCAAAGACCAGCGCCCTAACTGAGACTAGCCCTACCTGTGTATGTTCCGGTTCAGCAGGAATTGTCTAACTTTGTCTTGAATTCTTGGAGGATGTTTTCCCCTATGACAGCCTCCGGAAGAGTGTTCCAGTTTTCCACCACTCTCTGGGTGAAGAACTTCCTTATTTTCATACGGAATCTATCACCTTTCAATTTTAGCATAGTCTGGCAGCTAGACACACACGACCTGATGAGAGCCAGTCAACATGGGTTCAGGAAACGGAAATCATGTTTGATGAACCTACTTCAATTTTTTGAGACAGTGAACAGACAAATTAATAGGGGAGAACCAGTAGATATTGTATACTTGGACTTTCAGAGAGCGTTCGACAAGGTTCCACAAGTAAGACTTCTCAGGAAACTACAAGGCCATGGAATAGAGGGAGATATACTAAGATGGATAGACAAATGGCTAGAGAACAGAAAACAGAGAGTGGGCATAAATGGGAAGTTCTCAGAATGGGAAAAAGTGACTAGTGGTGTACCCCAGGGCTAGGTACTTGGACCCATCTTATTTAATATTTTCATAAATGACCTAGAAGAAGGAACATCCAGTGAAATCATCAAGTTTGCAGACGACACAAAGCTATGCCGGGCAATCAGATCACAGAAGGACAGCGAGGAACTCCAGAGCGACTTGAATTAATTGGAGAACTGGGCAGATAAATGGCAGATGAAGTTTAATGTGGAAAAATGCAAAGTGATGCATTTAGGCAGAAAAAAACAAAGAACACAAGTATAGTATGTCAGGTGTAACTCTGGGAAAGACCGAACAGGAAAAAGACCTGGGTGTACTGATAGGTAGGACCCTGAAACTGTTGGCACAATGTGCGGCGGCGGCGAAGAAAGCAAATAGAATGCTAGGCATGATAAAGAAGGGAATTACGAGTAGATCAGAGAAAGTTATAATACCGCTCTACAGAGCCATGGTCAGACTGTACCTGGAATACTGCATTCAGCATTGGTCTCCATACCTAAAAAAGGATATAAAACTGCTAGAGAGGGTGCAGAGACGAGCAATGAAGCTAGTGAAAGGTATGGAGAACCTGGACTACGAGGAACAACTTAGGAGACTGGGGTTGTTCTCCCTTGAGAAGAGGAGACTGCAAGGAGATCTGATCAAGACTTTCAAAATACTGAAAGGATTCGACAAAATAGAGCAGGGGAATCAGTTATTTACAATGTCCGATGTGACACGGCCAAGAGGACATAAACTGAATCTGAGGGGGGACAGGTCCAGGACAAATATCAGGAAGTTCATGCAGCTAGTGGTGGACACCTGGAATGCTCTCCCAGAGGAAGTAATTGCAGAATCCACCGTTCTAGGATTTAAGGGTAAATTAGATGCACATCTCCCTTGAGAAGCAAACGGTGATATGGGGACTAAAACTAGGCCAGGGTACACCTGGTGGGGCCTCCGCGTGTGCGGATCACTGGACTTGATAGACCTAGGGTCTGATCCGGAGATGGCAATTCTTATGTTCTTATGCTCTCTCGTTCTCCCTACCTTGGAGAGGGTGAACAACCTGTCCTTATCTACTAAGTCTATTCCCTTCAGTACCTTGAATGTTTCGATCATAACCCCTCTCAATCTCCTCTGCTCGAGGTAAAAGAGGCCCAGTTTTTCTAATCTAAGGCTTGGGACTTCTGGGTGCAGCCTTAAGAAATGCTGTTGGCTCCCATCGTCCACTGTGCCTGCCTTTCTGGTGACATCACCCCTCCTAGCGGCTTCTGCGTTACCCGGACGGGAGCCATATGTGTCAGGGGTGGGGGGCAGGGCAAGGCGCACCATGTTATCCTAGGCTGCAGTGCACCCTGGCCAATGAGGCAAATGTCTTTCCTGTAGCGATTTTTAACTCCCCTTTTGCCTTGAAGCACAGAGCTAATAGTTGCTTTAACACTTTTTGTCTCCAAGTGCTCTCTAGAAACCACTTTGTATAATGGACAGTTTATAAAGCTATTTTCCATTTCTTTACATGGTAATTTCTAGCGTGGGATTTTTTTTTTTTGAACAATTAGCTTTTCAGATGCTACAGTGTTCTTGCAAACTGTTATTGTTTAGTCTTCCTTATGATACATTACCCAAGTTTTTTCCCTTAAGGTATGTTCTTAAATCTAGCTTCCAGTAAAACGGTAATAGAGCAAATAGCAGCAGAACTGGCCCATCCTGTTTGTCCTGCCTTTCCTATCCACATTAGTAGCCTAATTAGTAATAGCATCAAAAGACTAAAATGGCCCATCCTGTTAACCCGGTTGAGACTTGTTAATTTTGGGTACACGCACATATAGATTTCCATATGAAACGCCAATATTTCTCTTTCCCATGTCTTTTATCTGACCTTTCAACTTTTTCCTATTGCTGGCTCCAAGATCTATCCAAGCACGCCAAATAGAGCATATCAAATATCTGATGCCCTTTAGCACCTCCATTAGTAAGCCTTGCCATCTTCACCTTTGTTCTTTAGAAGACTGCCCATATTCATTGAATTTTGGATTTAACTGTGGTTCCTCTGCAAAATAGAAGTACAGGAAGCAGGGCGTCAAACCTCAGAGATCATCAATAACTCTGGCCAACACTCATTTTGGTTCCTCATATGTTAGACCTGTTTCTGGGCTTATTTGACCTGCTGATTCCAAAAACGTCAGTTTTCTCCTATCAGCTTTAGTTTTTGAGATACAAAACATGTGCCATATACCACTCTTCACTCTGCTCACCCATTTAAAAAAAAATCAGGATATTTTAATGTAGTATTTAAATTAATATCTTGTTTTAGTTCAACAACTTCTATTGGCTTTTCAGAAAATATAACAAATATGATATACAAAAGTAATGCTTCAAAACAAGAAGCATGAGAGTAAGTGCAAGTCAAGTATGAGAAAGTACATCAAATACAATGCATAATAGTCTAATACAGAAAAAAGCATTAAGGTATGTTAGAAATTAAAAGAAATGTGTACAATGTGAAAATCTACTTCTTTCATACCAAAAGCAAAAGCTTATGATACAAGCTTTCCAGTCATTCGACACACAAGAAGTTCCTTTTGTAAGACTTTTGAGAGTGGGATCTGCCAGGACAATCCTGCATAAGATTCCATTTCCAACAATAGTTTGCCATCATGTGTGTATCCCATAAGGTGACCATTTATTTTTTTCATCAAAAGGGGACATCTATTAATTGTCAGTCCCGCCCACAATCCCGCCCTAGCCCCACCCCAGTCCCGCCCACAATCATGCCCCCAATTTCTTCCATTCCTTTTTCATGTACAGATAATATCTTATTAATTCATAATGGTAACCATAAAATTTTAAAATACTATTTGGGGGGGGTTTCAAAGATGTCAAGGCACATGACTTTAAAATATGCTATTTCCCCTTAGTAACTATAAAAAAAATAGACAAATATAGTGCAAAATATAGACAGCAGATATAAATTCTCAAAACTGACACATTTTGATCACTAAATTGAAAATAAAATCATTTTTCCTACCTTTGCTGACTGGTGATTTCATGAGTCTCTGGTTGTGTTTCCTTCTGACTGTGTATCCTTTCCTTCATTTCTTTCTTTCTGCACTCAGGCCCAACAATTGTCCCTTTCTAGTCCCTCCCTCCTTCCTTCCTATGTCCTTAGTGCCCCCAGTGCCTCCTTCCCATGTCCTTAGGGCCCCCAGTGCCTCCTTCCCATGTCCTTAGGATCCTCAGTGCCTCCTTCCCATGTCCTTAGGGCCCCCAGTGCCTCCTTCTCATGTCCTTAGGGTCCCAAGTGACTTCTTCCCATGTCCTTAGGGCCCCCAGTGCCTCCATCCCATGCCCCTCTCACTGCCTGCCAGACTTTGTCCCACCCCCCACCCCTGAAGCCAGTCTGCCTGCCTGCCTACCTCCTTCCCTCCCTGCCGTGCAAAAATAAAAGCCTCCCTCCAGCGCCTGATTTAACCCCTTCCCCTCGCTGCCACCACTGCTGTTGCTCTCCTTCTTACCTCGCTGCCTGGCTGGCCCATAATGTCCTCTCCGACGTCAGAACTGACATCAGGAAGAAGGCTTCTGGGCAGCGATTACCAGCAGCAGCAAGGAGGTAAGAAGGAGAACAGCGGCGGTGGCGGACGGGAGTTTTTTTTTTAATCGGGTGCACATCTTCCCAGCTGCATGTCCAGCCCTGGCTCCTCCTCCCACCCTAGCTATGAGTAGCAGTAGGAGCTGAAAGTGACGCCTTCTTTTCTCTTCTCCCCCAATCAGAGCTAGAGGGCGGACCCTTCTATGACTCTCCCTGCCCCAGGAACCGTTCTGACCAATCAGCACTGAAAGGGATTGAAGACCATGCATCACTCAGCCCTTGTCTCTGCCCTTCTCTCCCTCCCTCTAGCACTGCAAGAGGCCAGAAAAAGAGGGGTATTTTGAGGGGGGGGGGTTGTGTGGCAGGGAGGGACAGGAAGCAACCGCCTGTCCCGTTGTCCACGCGTATAGTTTGGGACGCTGTCCTTGAAAATGAGACATTTCGGCATCCCGAAGCTGTGTGTGGGGACAACGGGACAGGGGATCCAAAAATAGGATGGTCCTGTTCAAAACGGGACTTATGGTCACCTTAGTATCCTATCTTCCTTGGTATCTGGCTTCCATTGTTTTTATGTCTTGGCAGAGGCGTACCTAGCATATGTAAATAGCCGCTGGTAACCCTCATGTGATGAAAAACCAATTTATGATAGAGTAAACACTTTCAACACTGAATGTAAAGATGTCCAAAAATGTAAGACAGGAACAGCATAGACCTAACTCAATCCAAAAAATGAAGGAAAAAGCCTCAGAAAGGGCCCTACCACCTCACCATAATGGCTCAAAGAGGTGGTCGATCGTTCACCTCACTGGCAAAAAACCCCACAGCATAAGACTTTATCACATAATGAAGGTTTTTTTGCCAGTGAGGTGAACACTCGACCACCTCTATGAGCCGTTTTGGTGAGGTGGGAGGGCCCTTTCTGAGGCTTTTTCCTTCATTTTTTGGATTGAGTTAGGTCTATGCTGTTCCTGTCTTACATTTTTGGACATCTTCACATTCAGTGTTGAAAGTGTTTACTCTATCGTACCTAGCATATGTGACACACGGGGCCCATCATTTTTTTCACACACCCCCATCTATATGAAAAATATGATTTTTAGTAGCAATCTACATATCACACAACAAGAGTGTACCTAGGAAAAGGCAGAATCTTAAACACTGCAGTGAGCACTAGAACACTAACACATACATTGTAAGACTAAACAAGCCAGATCCCGCACAGTCAATTGATCCTGCAGTCAATGCCAACTGAAAACTATGTTCTTTTCAAACACACAGAACAGAGATACATCCTCACCCAATATGGAATAATCACAAACTAAAAATAGAAATATGTAGACAAAATTTAAACTGAACCGCCAAGAAATCAAACTCTGCAATACCACAACACCACAAAAACAGTAAAACATGTCCCCTAATACTGTGCAAAATATAAAGACAGTGGATGTAAATTTGAAAAAATTGATACATAACAATCACCACTTTACAAATTAACAAATAAAAATAAAATAAATAATGAGAAATAAGAAAATACCATTTTATTGGACTAATCCCCCTAAGCTCGGTCCCAATCCCCAAAAACCACCTGATTCCATCCACACAAGCCTTGAATTGTTTTATATTGAACTTATTATATTAAAGTATAAAAAGAAACAATATTCTGTACAATTGTCAATTTATAAATCAGCGTCTTCTCCCCACTCTCTCTTCCCCATTTCCCTTCAGTGTCCTCAGCCCACTCTCTCCACTTTCCTTCAGCACACACACTAAAAACAAGTAATTTTATATCATTTTCATTCTATTCATTCATAGAAATTAAAGTCTAAATAATGCCAGTCACATAACAAAACATGATTTTATAAAAATAATTCCCTGCACAGTCAAGCCTGCAAGGATTACTAGATGTCTTTCGGCAGCTCTCCTCCCTCCCTCCCCCTTACCTTTATGGCCAAGTCAAAATGATCTACCAACAATAAAATTTTAAAAACACAAAGCACACTATACGCAGAGAAAATGTTAATTATTATTTATATTCTGCAGGATTTCAAAGAGGTCAAGGCAGATGACTTTATGCAAAGTCACCTCAATAACAACTATACAAAAATAGACAAATATACCCCCTCCCTTTTTACTAAACCGCGATAGTGGTTTTTAGCGCAAGGAGCTGTGCTGAATGCCCCACACTGCTCTCGACGCTCATAGGTTCCCTGCGCTAAAAACCACTATTGCGGTTTAGTAAAAGGGGGCCATAATGCAAAATATAGACAGCATATATAAATTCTCAAAACGGACACATTTTGATCATTAAATTGAAAATAAAATAATTTTTCCTACCTTTGTTTGGTAATTTCATCAGTCTCTGGTTGCACTTTATTCTTCTGACTATGCATCCAATATTTCTTCCCTTCTTTCAGCCTCTTGTATGCTTCCTCTCCTCCAGACCTCATTCCTTCCCCCAACTTTTTCTTTGTTTCACCCTGCCCCCTTTTTTCTTTCTCTCTGCATGCCCCCTTTCTTTCTCTATGTCTTTCTCTCTCTCCATGCCCCATTTCTTTCTTTCTTTCTCTCTCTCTCCATGCCCCCTTTATTTCTATATGTCTGTCTTTCTCTCTCTCCATGTCCCATTTCTTTCTTTCTTTCACCCTGCCCCCTTCGTTCTTTCTGTATGTCTGTCTTTCTATCTCTCTCCGTGCCCCATTTCTTTCTTTCACCCTGCCCCCTTCTTTCTTTCTCCATGCCCCCTTTCAATCTCTATGTCTGTCTTTCTCTCTCTCCATGCCCCATTTCTTTCTTTCTTTCTTTCACCCTGCCCCCTTCTTTCTTTCTCTCTCAATGACCCCTTTCTTTCTCTATGTCTGTCTTTCTATCTCTCTCCGTGCCCCATTTCTTTCTTTCACCCTGCCGCTTCTTTCTCTCTCCATGCTCCCTTTCTTTCTGTATGTCTGTCTTTCTCTCCGTGCCCCATTTTTTTTCTTTCTTTCTTTCTCCCTGCCCTCCCCCATGCCACCGCCATTGGGAAACATGCTGCTGCCACCGCCGCCGGGGAAAGGCTGCCACTGCCGCCATCGGGAACAGGCCGGCGCCGAATTCTCCCTCCCTGCTTTTCTTCCCCGCGGGGCCGACCAACTCTCGCCACCTGACGTCAATTCTAGCGTCGGAGAGGATGTTCCGGGCCAGCGAGGCAGCGATTGGCTGGCCCAGAACGTCCTCTCCGACGTCAGAATACTCATGTTACAACCAAGCCTGTTGAAATGAAAGAGCATATCCTCTACTAATTGTGTGTGGTTGTCTGCCTACTTGTTGCCAAGAAAGTTTTTCACAACAAGAACTAATGAAGACCAGGCACATGATTCAATTTCATTCACTGATGCTATGAAATGTGGGTCATTTATAAGTTGTCTGATCTGTGGACTATCAAAAATTCCTGTCTTCAGTTTTTCCATGGTAAGTCCAGGTAACTTATGTGCTATGTATTCAATGCACGAACCATCTTTATTCAAAGCCTTTACAAATTGTTTCATAAGGCCTAGCTTTATATATAGTGGTGGCAGTATGATTCTATTTCATCCTACCAAAGGTTCATTGATTACATTTTGTCCTCCAACCACCATATATTACCTAGGAGGCCAATCGTTTTTTTGCCCAGGGTTCATGTTTGGCTTTACTATCCGAAATGCACATTTACTATCCCATAACCATATCTAAGAAACTAGAGCTGATGCAGTCCATCCAATGCATTTTTCTGAATCAGTGCCCAAAATAACCCTAGGGACAGGTAAAAAAAACAACAACAAGGCACCAAGTAAAAAAAGGGGGTGGGGGCCTGTGTAATTGTTCAATGGATTTTAAAATTGCTGTTTTTGCTAGGAATTTGTATTAGTGACTGTGGAATATGGAAATATTGTATGGCTGTGTTATAATGACATATTCTATGTTGTTTCATGTCATGGCCAAATGAAAATGAGCAGAACCCCACCCCCCAAAAAAATAAAAAAATTGTGCTTTTTCATGTGTCATCAACAGTGTGCACTCTTCAAAAGTCTTTCTGTGTGCTCTTTCTTAATGATGTTGCTCCCATGACAGCATATGAAAACCAAATAAAAATAAGAAACAAAACAAAAACATTCTGACTGCGCAATGATTCATAGAAAGCAGGAATTTAGCAGAGGCATTACCAGAAGCCAGAACACACAGATCACTTGTAAGATATTATTATTAGGTTCTTATATCCCGCCATACCCAAAGAGTTCTAGGCGGTTTACATCCGTTACATTAGGATCCGGTCTGAACCCGGATTTACAAAAATTTTGTCGGAATTGCAGGTAGCGCGGAAGGATGCAAAGTAGTTTTAGCACAGGTTTATCATAGTTGGGTTGGAAGATAAAATGGAGGGAGTGGGAAACCAGAAGAGGGGGGGGGAGAGGGAGGTGGGGGTGGGGGGGGTTGGAGTGTATGCGGGGAGTAAGGACTAAGGGTCTTGTTCGCGGAAGAGGTGTGTTTTGAGAAGTTTTCTGAAGTCTAGGTAGGTCGGGGCCTCTAGCATCATTTGGGCTAGCCAAGGGTTCAGCTTGGCTGCCTGGAAGGCGAAGGTTTTGTCGATGAATCTTTTGAGCTGGCATGATTTTATGGAGGGGAAGGTAAACAACTGGATTCTGCGGGATTTCTTGTTGGTGCAATACATATTGAAATGTGGGGAGAGGTATTTTGGTGAGAGACCAAATACTGTCTTGTAACAGATGCAGGCGAACTTGAAGAGGACTCGGGATTCGAAGGGTAGCCAGTGCAGTTGGTGGTAGAAGGGGGTGATGTGTTCCCATTTGTTCAGGCCGAAAATGAGGCGGACAGCTGTGTTTGCCTCTTTTTTGTCTTTCTCATTTGTGCTTTACCATTTGTCACAGATAAGCATATAAAAGCCCCATTTGGTTCACAACCAGCACACACTACCTTTTCACTGCAATGATTTGTAATAAGGTAAATAGCGTAGCTGTTGGGCATTCAGGGACTTATTCTATAAACCCTACTGCTGCCTAACTTAATTGTTCTAATTGGCTTTAATCGGTGTGGTAATTGACCATATCATTCAAAACCAATTAATAACTCTTTAATAATAAGCGCCAGGAGGCATCTAATAATAATAATAATAATTTTATTTTATATACCGCCCTACCCAGGAAGTTCTAGGCGGTTCACAACAATTAATTAAAATACAAACAATGCAAATCATTGAAAGCAACAAGTTATATGCATATAATATAAGAAAAATACATACATGCCATATAAAGAGGGTACAAGAATCTTAGAAGAATAAAGATTATAATTATAATAATAAAATATATTAAGAACTCAGCCTGTTAAATAATTGAGTTTTAATCTGCTTTTTAAAATCAAGATAAGAAGAGGCATCAAGCAAAATTTGGGTGAGCCATGAATTTATGGACTGCCCAAATCCAGTCCTCGAGATCTACTGGCAGGCCAGGTTTTCTAGATATCCACAATGAATATGCACGAGAGAGATTTGCCTGCACTGCCTTCTTGGTATGCAAATATTCATTGTGGATATCCTCAAAACCTGGCGTACCAGTAGATCTCGAGGACCGGACTTGGGCAGCCCTGATATAGTGCATAAATTCATGGCTAGCCACCCGGAAAGAAAAGGTTCTTTCAAAGAACCTTTTATAATGACATAATTTTAATGAGGGAAAAGCAAACAGATGTATTCTTCGAGAGCTCTTATTGTTATAACTCAAAGTGAAGTGAGGGTTAAGATGACCCGGTGACATACCAAATACTGTTTTGTAGCAGATGCATGACAACATAAACAGAACTCTGGATTCCAATGGCAACCAGTGTAACTTTTGATAGAAAGGGGTAACATGTTTCCATTTGTTCAAGCCAAAAATGAGACGGCCAGCCTTATTCTGAGCCATCCTCAATTTCCTGATAATTTTCTTAAAGGCGCCCAGATATATGATGTTGCAATAATCAAGAATACTCAGAATGGAAGATTGTACTAACAAACGAAAAGAGGCATCTTTGAAGTACTTTTTTATGGTGCGAAGTTTCCAAAGCACCAAGATATTCTTCTTAAATACTAAGTCAGAATGTTTCTCCAATGTAAGATTTTTATCTAAAGTAACTCCTAGTATTTTTAAGGATTGTTCAATACAATAATCCATCCCATTCACGTGTATCGTAGTTTCCTTGATTTTATCGTTAGGAGCTTTTGTCTAAGCAGGTGTGGTTAGGGGGGCAGAGCGTGACTTAGGCGCCATTCGGTCCGATTCACTAAAGACCTTAGACGCCTGCAACATAGGTCAGTAAAATGCTGGTCTACATTGCAGGAGTCTAAGTTTTTTCTTAGGCGTCATTAGTTGTAAGTCTGTTCACCTTAGCATGATTGACACATGGCTGGTGTCCATTTTTGTAGATGCCGCCGATTTAGGTGCCGTTTTCAAAAAGTTTTGAAGTCGCCCGTTGCCATCAACAGGTTGGAGATGGAGTGGTTAAGTTTTGCTGCTTGCGTCGCCAGAAGGTTATCAAACATCTTTTTGCGCTAAGTGCCCTGTCTTGATTTGCCTTACTTGATACAGGTGATAGAGAGCCCGAAGAGTTATGGAATGACATCATACCATAATTAGTGATGAAGCTAAAAAAACGCTCCAGAAGAGAAAGAAAGCCAAGAAATCACCTTGGATTTCAGAAGAATCCAGAAGAGTAGCGGAACAAAGAAGACAAGCAAAACTTTCCAGTGATAGAGAAAAAGTATCACAAATGAACCCAGTGTTTTGAACATCAAGTTTGGCAAGACAAAGAATGATATCTAAAGGATATTTGTCAGAAAATTGACTCGGAACATGTAAACAGGAAAAATAGTTTAAAGTATCAGGTGGTTAAGAGATTGCGGCAGAAATTCCAGCCTCAGTTGGGGATGCTTAAAAATATAATAATAATAATAATAATAACTTTATTTTGTATACCGCCATACCCAGAGAGTTCTAGGCGGTTCACAGCAATTAATAATGTTACAAAAGAAGATAACAATGGGAATTAACATTTTTTTTGGAATGAACATGTCATTTAAGTTGACAAGAATTAACATTTTTTGGGGTGTACAGGTCAATGAAGTTGACAGAATATCCAACGGAGTACAATAGGAATATACAAGAGTGTACAATAGGAGGGAAAAATACAGGTCAGTGAAGTTAGTTGGTTTGGAGGGTACATTAGGGGGGGGAAGGTGGAGGTTCATGTGTATTGAAGGGAGTAGAAGGAGTGAGTGGGAGTGTTAGGGATTCTGTCCATGGAATAAGTGAGTTTTGAGTTTTTTTCTGAAGTCCAGGTAAGTGGGGGCATCAAGTATAATTTGGGCAAGCCATGAGTTTAGTTTGGCCGCCTGGAAGGAGAAGGTTTTGTCGACGAATGTCAATGGAAGGATATTGAATGATCCAGAAAGCATTAAAAAGAGATGGAAAGAATATATGGAAAATCTATACACAAAAGGCAATGAGGATAACTTTGAGGACATTGAACAGGAAACTGATACTGAAGAAGAACCAGATATTTTAAAAGAAGAAGTCATAGCAGCAATTAAGCTTAAAAAAAAAAAAAGGCACTTGGTATCGATGGTATTCCAATTGAATTAATCAAAGGTTCACAAGGTGCTATCATGGCCCTCATTTGACTGTGTCAACAGATTTGGAAAGAAAAAAACATGGACAACCGATTGGAGAAGATCACTGTTCATACCTATACTGAAGAAAGGTGACACCAAGGACTGTAATAACTACAGAATGATTGCATTAATTCCACATGCCAGCAAAATATTGCTGAAAATACAATGAAGGCTAAAATCATACGTTGAACAAGAACTACCCGAAGTTCAGGCTAGTTTCAGAAAAGGTTGAGGAATAAGAGACATTATTACCAATGTTAGATGGATATTGGAGAAGAGCAAAGAATACCAAAAGCCTATACTTTTGCTTCATTGACTACAGCAAAGCTTTTGACATTGTGGATCATGATAAACTATGGAGTACCCAAACACATAACTCAGCTGATAAAGAGCCTCTATGAAAATCAAGAAGCTGCAGTGAGAACAGAATATGGCAACACTGATTGGTTTCTAATAAATTGTGATGTCAGGCAAGGATGCATTTTGTCATCTTACCTGTTCAACCTTTATGGCAAAGCCATCTTCAAAAAAGCAAATTTGGAAGAAGAGAGTGCTGGTTTCACAGTTGGTGGCTGAAATGTACACAACCTGCACTATACAGATGATACAACGCTCATCACCAGGAACAAAGAAGACATGTATCTATTGAGACACGTCAAAGTTGAAAGTCATAACATGCAATTAGAACTGAACATAAACAAGATGAAGATCATGAACACGGAAAATGATGAAGATTTTGAGCTTGAAGGTGATAGCTTAGAAGTTGTAAAGGATTTCAATCTCCTGGGCTTTTTCATAAACAAAGAAGCAACTAGCAGGGAAGAAATACTCCCCAGAATAGCACTGGGTTTCTCCTCCAGAATACACTGGGTTGCTCTTGATATTCAAAAACAAGGAAATAACACTCCAAATAAAGGTCAGAGTTGTCCACACACTCATTTCCTCTATGGTCAATTATAAATGTGAAAGCTGGGCACTATGGGGCTCATAATCAAAACATAAACATGTCTAAAAACCCGCCCAAGTCGGCACTTGGATGACCTAAAAAACAGGTCATCCAAATGCCGATAATCAAACCTATTTTTTGACATATCCAGGGATTTTTTTAGGCCTCTGAATGTAGCTGTGTGCCCATAGCTATAAGGGGCATATCTGGAGGATTGGTTAGAGTGGGATGTGGGCTGACCTAGACTTAGTCGTCCTGCAGGAATAATCAAAGTTCTTACTAGACATCCTGGATGGAACTTAAATTTTGTGAGTTAGACAATGTAAAAATAGGTATAAGTGCCAAAAAGGTATCCAAAGTGACCAGATTGCAGAGACAAAGTAAAGATCCCCACGTACTCCCCCCCATAAAGATCGGAATAAAAACGTACATACCTGTCTCCACAACATCAGCACCTGGTATAGGAAAGCCTAGTAGAGCTGCACACAGGTGTCTTAAATAGCCTAGGGGGTGGGAATAGCAGTGAAGACCCAAGCCCATAAACCACTCTAACCACTACATTCATGGTGGAAAATGTAAGCCCACCAAAATCCCCCAAAGCCCTACTGTACTGCCATATAGGTGCCACCTGCATCCATAAGGGTTATTGGGACTATAGACAGGTGATATAGTTGGTTTTGAGGATGTTTTGGGGGGCTCACCATATCCTATAAGGGAGTTCTGGTGAGATGTTTATTACATTACATTACATTAGGGATTTCTATTCCGCCATTACCTTGCGGTTCAAGGCGGATTACAAAAGGTTAATTTAAAAAAAAACAGAGTTACAATGATTAGCTAGAGAGGTAAGTTGTAGATCTTATAAACATTTAGCGGGTTGTTGAGGGTGAGGTGGTTTGTAAGAGAGTTAATAGGTGGTCATAGTGGAGATTCTTTTGTTATTATTAGTGCAGTAATGGGTAGATCAAATGTCAGTTTTAGAGTTACTAAGAGGTCGTGGAGTTATTGCTGCTTCAGGAATTTCTTGAAAAGTGTGGTTTTTATTTCTTTTCTGAACGTCCTATAGTCTGGGGTGGTCATCAGAAGGTTGGAGATCTGGTTGTCCAGCCTTGCGGCTTGAGTGGCTAGGAGGCCGTCGTATAGTTTTGTTCTTTTTACTTCCTTGATTGGTGGGGGTATGAATGGGGAGTGCGTTTTTCTGTGTCTGGTAGTGGGTGCTTGGATGAGGCGATTGTTCAGGTATGATGGGCTGTCTCCGTGTAGGGTTTTAAATAATATGCAGTAGAATTTGAATTGGATTCTTTCTTGGATTGGAAGCCAATGTGAGTTGATGTGGTCATGTTTTTTCAATGAGTAGATGAGTCTCAAAGCTGTATTTTGGATTGTTTGGAGTTGTCTTATCGTAGTTGCAGGGCAAGGAAGGAAGAGGATGTTACAGTAGTCCAATATACCTAGTATTAGGGATTGTACTATAAGTTGGAATTGTGTTCTTTCAAAGAATTTTCGGACTTGTCTCAGATTTCTCATGACTGCGAATGATTTCTGAATTGTTTTATTTATTTGCGGTTGCATAGTGCAGCATCTGTCTATGGTCATGCCAAGTAGTTTTATGGTGGTTTGGATGGGATATTTGATTGCGTTTATATCTAGGTTGGTTGTGGTTTATGTGGCACTCTTTTTGTGAAGTCCACAGCAGTGCCTTCTAAGGTGCTCCATTACTCTGTTGCAATGTCTGGGTGGCCAGTCTATCACAATGCTGGCCCCTCCCATGTCTAAATAGTCTTGTTATGGGTGTTTGAGATTTAGATTAATTTTTGGTTGAAAATGTGGTATGATGATAGATGTACCAGTGGTCTGGATAGATGATTTTTAAAAAATATATTTTAGACACATTTTTCGAGAATGAATATTTTCCCACTGCCAACTATGAGAGTCTAGCGCCATACCATCAAATTCAACTTAGACATTTGTTTTGATTATGCCCCTCCACAGAAACAAGACAGAAAGGAGATTGACTCATTTGAGCTTTGGGGCTGGAGAAGGATTTTATGCGTGCCTAGGCTTGTCAGAAGAAGTAACAAATAGATTCTGGAAGAGATCAAACCAGCTATATCACTCGAACCCAAATGATGAAGTTACATCTGTCTTATTTTTTTCCCCTTAAATATGCACATCCAAGGTGGGGGGAGAAGGGTAGGGGGGTATTTTGGTTTTCTTATAAGTGCAAATAATGTGGAGAGGGTAGGGTTATTATATGTCTTCTTATGTTTGATGAAAGTCATTGTATATGGGGGAGGGAGGGTTATTAAGTGGTTATTAAGTGATATATTTAAATATAAATTGATGTTATATGCTGTTGCATTTATTGTAAGTTTTAAAAATGAATAAAGATATTAAAAAAAAAAAAGACTGTCTTATTTTGGTCACACCATCAGAAGAGAAATATCATTGGAGAAGGACATTATGTTTGGGAAGATTGAAGGAACCTGCAATCAGATGGCTGGACATGTTGAAAACGACCAAAGGTATAATGCTGGAGGACCTTACTGGACTAGCACAAAACCCATCTTTTTAGATCTGTAATTCATCAAGTTGCTAGTATTTGAGAACGAGTTGATGGCACCTAACTAACATAAGAGCCTAAATTTGACTTCCCAAAACTCCCTCCTACATTTTTCTATGTCATTGGTATCTACATGTACCAAGACACCAGCTCCTTCCAACGTTGCCTAAAATCTTATCTTACCATTACTTACCAAAACTGCTCAATTAATTATGGGATCTCCCATACATGACGGTACCCAAAGCATTGTTGAAACCTACTTGAATGACATCAGCACATACATACTTCATCTAAATCTCTTCTCACCTATTCAAAACGATCCAGTGGATTTCTTTTACATAGTTCAGTCTCTGATAAAGCAATGCGGACATGGATTCTGCAGTCTACGGGATTATACACAGTTCACAATCCTTTTCTTCAGCAGATGTTCCATTAACTTTTGCACCATCAAAGTAAAATTGGTCTGTAGTTTTGGGGAGTACTGCTGGCTGAGCTGATCACGGATTTCTCTGCTGCGATCAGCCGTCTGTGGACTATTGTTGGGATCCCCCGGCAAAGATAGGCACCAGAAATGTAGGCCAGGGTTTTCCATTTCTTTGCGTGAATCGTGCCTGCGTAGGTGCTTGAGGTGTGATTTTCTAACTGGTGCTGTCACTGATTAACAAGTGATCAGCAGCCACTTTTAAGGTGGCTGCTGACACAGGTGCCAGTAAGTAAATCCAGGCCTTAGTCCAGCGAATTTCCTGTTGAAACTCGCTGGACTAAAGTGTATTGTCCTTGATGGAGACTACATTGTTTAACTTGCTTTTTTTAACCAGACTATCAAACCACCTTCATAATAAGTAGTGACATGTCATAAAAGCAGGACAAACAATTTCGCTGTGGCTGTAGTGTTCTTAAAGCCTTCCGAAATCAATTATAACAAACCACACAGAAGCAGAAGGTCAAAACAATTTTCACTTCTTTAGTTAAAGCATTAGCTCTTAACTCATGGACCTCAGTAGTGCCATTCCATGCTATTAAACTTTAAGCATGCAAGACCCCTGATCGTCATTGGTCCCATGTAATTGTAATCATTTTTTATAGTAGTTTTTACTTTCAATTTATAATATATTTAGAGAATAACTTATCTTTTCGCTACGCGGGTGGGGGTACGCACTCCGACGTAGACTACGTTTCGCCCTTTCGGGCTGTATCAAGGAATCCCCCTGCAGAATGTTAGAAATAATAATATCATTATAATGCCATTTTATTATATTATATTGCACTTTAGTAATATTTAACATAGCTCTAAGTTACCTCAAATATTCCAGCTCATGCTCCCCGCGTCTGATTTACAAACAGGAAACATGGCCGCGGCGTTCACAGCTTTAAATCTCCTAACTACTCCCTAAACGTGATGACATCAGACTTAACGTAAAAACGCCCCCCTGTTCTTATTTAGCCTCATATTAAAGTCGCCCATTCTATTTCGGCATTCAAACCAGCGGGAATTACTGAATTTAAAGAAAAAATCCATTTTTGTTCCCTATAGTTTAATTTGCTTTTAGAGTCGCCCCCTTCCCATCCCACATGAACCTGATCTATAACCCTCCATCTTAGATCCATAATATTATGATTATTATCCCTCCAGTGTTGTACAAGGGGTGCCTCAAGATTACCAGTATTTATGCGAGATTTGTGCTCGGTCAGGCGAACACTAATCTTCCGACTAGTCCTTCCAATATACAAAAATTGACATGGACATTGTATCATATACACGACCATTGAGCTTTGACAGGAGGTGTTAGAAAAAGCACGATATGTTTTATTCGTCCCAGGATGTCTCCAGGAAGGACCGGTAATGGCATATTCACACCATTGGCAGTCATTGCATGTTGAATGTTCAAACATAGAAGATTCATCTCTTATTTTAATCTCAAACTTATGTTGAGATAAAATCTCTCCTACAGTTCTCCCTCTTCTATATGAAGCAATGGGGAGATTTTGAAACTGAGGGTTAAGTTGTAAAATTGACCAGTGACGTTTCACAATCTCAAAAAAAGAAGTACTCAAGGTAGTATAGGGAAGCACCATAATAATACGATCTTCTTGAGTATCAGTCCGTTGATCCCTATCCCTAAGTAACAGGGCCCGTTGGGCAAATTTAGCTCTTAGATAGGCTTTACGAATGGCTTTTTTGGGATAGCCCCTTTTGAAAAAACGTTCACCTAAAATCTTAGACTGCTTTTCAAACTCCTCCTGAAATGAACAAAGCTTTCTAATTCGCAAAAATTGACTGGTAGGAATGTTAAATTTTAGGAAATATGGATGAAAACTAGTAAAGTGGAGAAAATGATTTTTGTCTACTTCTTTCCTATATAGGGTAGTATATATTTGATGGTTTATATCTCTCTTTATTAGTATATCCAAAAATGGAATATTTTCATGATGATGGGTCATAGTAAAAGATAAATGAGGGTTAAGGGAGTTAAGCCAACTCAAAAATACTTGCAACTCGGATTCAGATCCGTCCCAAAAAATCAAAATGTCGTCTAGATATCTTTTCCACAGAAGGACATGTTTAAAATTTTGAGCAGGATATACTTGCTGTTGTTCAAATTTTTCAACATAGAGACTTGCCACAGAGGGTGCCAGAGTCGCTCCCATCGCGACACCCTGTATCTGATTGTAGAATTCTCCCTTATACCAGAAATAATTCTGGTTTATCACCAAGCGAGCAAGTTTCATCAGCCAGTCCTTATTAAAACGGCCCAAGTCTTTCCTTGCAAGAACCTCCTGTATAACTTCCAAAGCGGCATCCTGGGGGATACAGGTATAAAGAGAAGAAACATCTAAAGTCACAAAAAATGTGACCTTCCTAGTATCCCTCATTTCATCCAGGATCCGTAGCAAATGAGCTGAATCTCTTATATATGAAGCGATGTTCAAAACTTCAGATCTCAGGAAGTAGTCTATAAATTTTGACAGGGGCTCCAACACTGAAAATTTAGTGGAAACAATTGGGCGGCCTGGAGGGGACTGGAGCCGTTTGTGCACTTTAGGAAGCATATAGATTTTAGGAGTTACTGGGCAAGTCTCAATGAGAAAAGCAGATTCCTTCTGGGTAATAAATTTATTCTGAAGACCTTCTTTGACAAGTTGTTCAATGTCAGATTTCAAAACTTCCGTCGGATCCCTAGATAGCTTCTGATAGGCTTTCTCATCTGCTAGTTGTCGGCAGACCTCCACATCATAGGATTCTCTGTCCTGTATGGTGATTGCTCCACCCTTATCAGCTCTCATGATCATAATATTAGTATTATCTTGGAGCTCTTTCAGCGCTATCCCTAAATTCTTAGAAAGATTATATTTCCTTCTTTGAGAGTAATGTTGTCGTTCCAAAATTTCGAGATCCTGCAATACAAGATCCCTAAACGTAAGGAGAAAAGGTTTAGGGGCTTCACTCGGACACCATTTAGACGATCTCTTCAGAATCGACATATCAATATTACAAGGATGTTCATCAAAAAATACCTTCAATTGAAGCTTTCTAAAGAACCTAAAGAAGGCTATTCTCATTTTGAAAGGGTTATAATCAACTGTAGGAACAAATCCCAATCCGAATTGTAACACCTGCGTTTGAATGTCCGAAAGAGAGACAGACGAAAGATTAATAATCAATGCCTCTGAAATTGTTTCGATCGTAGGTTTGGACCTATCTGGTCCCGAGGTTTCTGGGGTAGTTTCCCCCTCCCTTTGGGTATCTCGTTTATTTTTATAGATGAAGTCGAGTAATCATCAGTGCTTGACTGGATACTAGATCCTCCAGTTGTTTCTCCACTACTACCTTCTGAGCTGGCTGAGGATCCATCAAAAGCCACCTTCCTAGCGTTAACATCATTGGCAGATGAGCGCGAAATACCTCTATTCTTATTCCCCGCCGGTTTCTTCATCCAGGAATAGACCCTATCATATTTATAATCGCGCTCATCTCTCTGGAACTTTTTGATTTTATTAATTCGCAATGACTCCTTGAAATTAGAGATCATCTCATCAAGATTTTTACGTTTCAATGTTAACTCTTCATCAGCTTGTTGTTCTTGTGAAATCATATTCTCTATGTGTTTAATCTGCTCACGAAGCTCATTTTCCACATTTGAAGTGGTTTCAATAAGTAAGATCATCAGATCTCGACTGCATCGATTGAGAATTCCAGTCCACTTGTCCATGAACAATTTGTCCATGGTAAAGGTTTTAGGTTCTTTTAAGACTCGAAGACCTCTCGGGATCATACTTTTACGAAGATATTGTACAAGTGTACTTTCGTGTAATTCAGCACGAATTAGCCTTTTCCAAACATTCTCCAGATCAGCCCAGGAGCTAGTCATCACTATTTCTCCTCCACCATCTTCCAACAGACATGGTCTAAGTAGAATCTGTTGGAACTGTTCTTCAGAGTAACCTTCAAAGCTAGTTTTATGAGCCATATTTCTTTTGTCAAACAATTTCGCTGTGGCTGTAGTGTTCTTAAAGCCTTCCGAAATCAATTATAACAAACCACACAGAAGCAGAAGGTCAAAACAATTTTCACTTCTTTAGTTAAAGCATTAGCTCTTAACTCATGGACCTCAGTAGTGCCATTCCATGCTATTAAACTTTAAGCATGCAAGACCCCTGATCGTCATTGGTCCCATGTAATTGTAATCATTTTTTATAGTAGTTTTTACTTTCAATTTATAATATATTTAGAGAATAACTTATCTTTTCGCTACGCGGGTGGGGGTACGCACTCCGACGTAGACTACGTTTCGCCCTTTCGGGCTGTATCAAGGAATCCCCCTGCAGAATGTTAGAAATAATAATATCATTATAATGCCATTTTATTATATTATATTGCACTTTAGTAATATTTAACATAGCTCTAAGTTACCTCAAATATTCCAGCTCATGCTCCCCGCGTCTGATTTACAAACAGGAAACATGGCCGCGGCGTTCACAGCTTTAAATCTCCTAACTACTCCCTAAACGTGATGACATCAGACTTAACGTAAAAACGCCCCCCTGTTCTTATTTAGCCTCATATTAAAGTCGCCCATTCTATTTCGGCATTCAAACCAGCGGGAATTACTGAATTTAAAGAAAAAATCCATTTTTGTTCCCTATAGTTTAATTTGCTTTTAGAGTCGCCCCCTTCCCATCCCACATGAACCTGATCTATAACCCTCCATCTTAGATCCATAATATTATGATTATTATCCCTCCAGTGTTGTACAAGGGGTGCCTCAAGATTACCAGTATTTATGCGAGATTTGTGCTCGGTCAGGCGAACACTAATCTTCCGACTAGTCCTTCCAATATACAAAAATTGACATGGACATTGTATCATATACACGACCATTGAGCTTTGACAGGAGGTGTTAGAAAAAGCACGATATGTTTTATTCGTCCCAGGATGTCTCCAGGAAGGACCGGTAATGGCATATTCACACCATTGGCAGTCATTGCATGTTGAATGTTCAAACATAGAAGATTCATCTCTTATTTTAATCTCAAACTTATGTTGAGATAAAATCTCTCCTACAGTTCTCCCTCTTCTATATGAAGCAATGGGGAGATTTTGAAACTGAGGGTTAAGTTGTAAAATTGACCAGTGACGTTTCACAATCTCAAAAAAAGAAGTACTCAAGGTAGTATAGGGAAGCACCATAATAATACGATCTTCTTGAGTATCAGTCCGTTGATCCCTATCCCTAAGTAACAGGGCCCGTTGGGCAAATTTAGCTCTTAGATAGGCTTTACGAATGGCTTTTTTGGGATAGCCCCTTTTGAAAAAACGTTCACCTAAAATCTTAGACTGCTTTTCAAACTCCTCCTGAAATGAACAAAGCTTTCTAATTCGCAAAAATTGACTGGTAGGAATGTTAAATTTTAGGAAATATGGATGAAAACTAGTAAAGTGGAGAAAATGATTTTTGTCTACTTCTTTCCTATATAGGGTAGTATATATTTGATGGTTTATATCTCTCTTTATTAGTATATCCAAAAATGGAATATTTTCATGATGATGGGTCATAGTAAAAGATAAATGAGGGTTAAGGGAGTTAAGCCAACTCAAAAATACTTGCAACTCGGATTCAGATCCGTCCCAAAAAATCAAAATGTCGTCTAGATATCTTTTCCACAGAAGGACATGTTTAAAATTTTGAGCAGGATATACTTGCTGTTGTTCAAATTTTTCAACATAGAGACTTGCCACAGAGGGTGCCAGAGTCGCTCCCATCGCGACACCCTGTATCTGATTGTAGAATTCTCCCTTATACCAGAAATAATTCTGGTTTATCACCAAGCGAGCAAGTTTCATCAGCCAGTCCTTATTAAAACGGCCCAAGTCTTTCCTTGCAAGAACCTCCTGTATAACTTCCAAAGCGGCATCCTGGGGGATACAGGTATAAAGAGAAGAAACATCTAAAGTCACAAAAAATGTGACCTTCCTAGTATCCCTCATTTCATCCAGGATCCGTAGCAAATGAGCTGAATCTCTTATATATGAAGCGATGTTCAAAACTTCAGATCTCAGGAAGTAGTCTATAAATTTTGACAGGGGCTCCAACACTGAAAATTTAGTGGAAACAATTGGGCGGCCTGGAGGGGACTGGAGCCGTTTGTGCACTTTAGGAAGCATATAGATTTTAGGAGTTACTGGGCAAGTCTCAATGAGAAAAGCAGATTCCTTCTGGGTAATAAATTTATTCTGAAGACCTTCTTTGACAAGTTGTTCAATGTCAGATTTCAAAACTTCCGTCGGATCCCTAGATAGCTTCTGATAGGCTTTCTCATCTGCTAGTTGTCGGCAGACCTCCACATCATAGGATTCTCTGTCCTGTATGGTGATTGCTCCACCCTTATCAGCTCTCATGATCATAATATTAGTATTATCTTGGAGCTCTTTCAGCGCTATCCCTAAATTCTTAGAAAGATTATATTTCCTTCTTTGAGAGTAATGTTGTCGTTCCAAAATTTCGAGATCCTGCAATACAAGATCCCTAAACGTAAGGAGAAAAGGTTTAGGGGCTTCACTCGGACACCATTTAGACGATCTCTTCAGAATCGACATATCAATATTACAAGGATGTTCATCAAAAAATACCTTCAATTGAAGCTTTCTAAAGAACCTAAAGAAGGCTATTCTCATTTTGAAAGGGTTATAATCAACTGTAGGAACAAATCCCAATCCGAATTGTAACACCTGCGTTTGAATGTCCGAAAGAGAGACAGACGAAAGATTAATAATCAATGCCTCTGAAATTGTTTCGATCGTAGGTTTGGACCTATCTGGTCCCGAGGTTTCTGGGGTAGTTTCCCCCTCCCTTTGGGTATCTCGTTTATTTTTATAGATGAAGTCGAGTAATCATCAGTGCTTGACTGGATACTAGATCCTCCAGTTGTTTCTCCACTACTACCTTCTGAGCTGGCTGAGGATCCATCAAAAGCCACCTTCCTAGCGTTAACATCATTGGCAGATGAGCGCGAAATACCTCTATTCTTATTCCCCGCCGGTTTCTTCATCCAGGAATAGACCCTATCATATTTATAATCGCGCTCATCTCTCTGGAACTTTTTGATTTTATTAATTCGCAATGACTCCTTGAAATTAGAGATCATCTCATCAAGATTTTTACGTTTCAATGTTAACTCTTCATCAGCTTGTTGTTCTTGTGAAATCATATTCTCTATGTGTTTAATCTGCTCACGAAGCTCATTTTCCACATTTGAAGTGGTTTCAATAAGTAAGATCATCAGATCTCGACTGCATCGATTGAGAATTCCAGTCCACTTGTCCATGAACAATTTGTCCATGGTAAAGGTTTTAGGTTCTTTTAAGACTCGAAGACCTCTCGGGATCATACTTTTACGAAGATATTGTACAAGTGTACTTTCGTGTAATTCAGCACGAATTAGCCTTTTCCAAACATTCTCCAGATCAGCCCAGGAGCTAGTCATCACTATTTCTCCTCCACCATCTTCCAACAGACATGGTCTAAGTAGAATCTGTTGGAACTGTTCTTCAGAGTAACCTTCAAAGCTAGTTTTATGAGCCATATTTCTTTTGTCAAACAATTTCGCTGTGGCTGTAGTGTTCTTAAAGCCTTCCGAAATCAATTATAACAAACCACACAGAAGCAGAAGGTCAAAACAATTTTCACTTCTTTAGTTAAAGCATTAGCTCTTAACTCATGGACCTCAGTAGTGCCATTCCATGCTATTAAAGAAACCGGCGGGGAATAAGAATAGAGGTATTTCGCGCTCATCTGCCAATGATGTTAACGCTAGGAAGGTGGCTTTTGATGGATCCTCAGCCAGCTCAGAAGGTAGTAGTGGAGAAACAACTGGAGGATCTAGTATCCAGTCAAGCACTGATGATTACTCGACTTCATCTATAAAAATAAACGAGATACCCAAAGGGAGGGGGAAACTACCCCAGAAACCTCGGGACCAGATAGGTCCAAACCTACGATCGAAACAATTTCAGAGGCATTGATTATTAATCTTTCGTCTGTCTCTCTTTCGGACATTCAAACGCAGGTGTTACAATTCGGATTGGGATTTGTTCCTACAGTTGATTATAACCCTTTCAAAATGAGAATAGCCTTCTTTAGGTTCTTTAGAAAGCTTCAATTGAAGGTATTTTTTGATGAACATCCTTGTAATATTGATATGTCGATTCTGAAGAGATCGTCTAAATGGTGTCCGAGTGAAGCCCCTAAACCTTTTCTCCTTACGTTTAGGGATCTTGTATTGCAGGATCTCGAAATTTTGGAACGACAACATTACTCTCAAAGAAGGAAATATAATCTTTCTAAGAATTTAGGGATAGCGCTGAAAGAGCTCCAAGATAATACTAATATTATGATCATGAGAGCTGATAAGGGTGGAGCAATCACCATACAGGACAGAGAATCCTATGATGTGGAGGTCTGCCGACAACTAGCAGATGAGAAAGCCTATCAGAAGCTATCTAGGGATCCGACGGAAGTTTTGAAATCTGACATTGAACAACTTGTCAAAGAAGGTCTTCAGAATAAATTTATTACCCAGAAGGAATCTGCTTTTCTCATTGAGACTTGCCCAGTAACTCCTAAAATCTATATGCTTCCTAAAGTGCACAAACGGCTCCAGTCCCCTCCAGGCCGCCCAATTGTTTCCACTAAATTTTCAGTGTTGGAGCCCCTGTCAAAATTTATAGACTACTTCCTGAGATCTGAAGTTTTGAACATCGCTTCATATATAAGAGATTCAGCTCATTTGCTACGGATCCTGGATGAAATGAGGGATACTAGGAAGGTCACATTTTTTGTGACTTTAGATGTTTCTTCTCTTTATACCTGTATCCCCCAGGATGCCGCTTTGGAAGTTATACAGGAGGTTCTTGCAAGGAAAGACTTGGGCCGTTTTAATAAGGACTGGCTGATGAAACTTGCTCGCTTGGTGATAAACCAGAATTATTTCTGGTATAAGGGAGAATTCTACAATCAGATACAGGGTGTCGCGATGGGAGCGACTCTGGCACCCTCTGTGGCAAGTCTCTATGTTGAAAAATTTGAACAACAGCAAGTATATCCTGCTCAAAATTTTAAACATGTCCTTCTGTGGAAAAGATATCTAGACGACATTTTGATTTTTTGGGACGGATCTGAATCCGAGTTGCAAGTATTTTTGAGTTGGCTTAACTCCCTTAACCCTCATTTATCTTTTACTATGACCCATCATCATGAAAATATTCCATTTTTGGATATACTAATAAAGAGAGATATAAACCATCAAATATATACTACCCTATATAGGAAAGAAGTAGACAAAAATCATTTTCTCCACTTTACTAGTTTTCATCCATATTTCCTAAAATTTAACATTCCTACCAGTCAATTTTTGCGAATTAGAAAGCTTTGTTCATTTCAGGAGGAGTTTGAAAAGCAGTCTAAGATTTTAGGTGAACGTTTTTTCAAAAGGGGCTATCCCAAAAAAGCCATTCGTAAAGCCTATCTAAGAGCTAAATTTGCCCAACGGGCCCTGTTACTTAGGGATAGGGATCAACGGACTGATACTCAAGAAGATCGTATTATTATGGTGCTTCCCTATACTACCTTGAGTACTTCTTTTTTTGAGATTGTGAAACGTCACTGGTCAATTTTACAACTTAACCCTCAGTTTCAAAATCTCCCCATTGCTTCATATAGAAGAGGGAGAACTGTAGGAGAGATTTTATCTCAACATAAGTTTGAGATTAAAATAAGAGATGAATCTTCTATGTTTGAACATTCAACATGCAATGACTGCCAATGGTGTGAATATGCCATTACCGGTCCTTCCTGGAGACATCCTGGGACGAATAAAACATATCGTGCTTTTTCTAACACCTCCTGTCAAAGCTCAATGGTCGTGTATATGATACAATGTCCATGTCAATTTTTGTATATTGGAAGGACTAGTCGGAAGATTAGTGTTCGCCTGACCGAGCACAAATCTCGCATAAATACTGGTAATCTTGAGGCACCCCTTGTACAACACTGGAGGGATAATAATCATAATATTATGGATCTAAGATGGAGGGTTATAGATCAGGTTCATGTGGGATGGGAAGGGGGCGACTCTAAAAGCAAATTAAACTATAGGGAACAAAAATGGATTTTTTCTTTAAATTCAGTAATTCCCGCTGGTTTGAATGCCGAAATAGAATGGGCGACTTTAATATGAGGCTAAATAAGAACAGGGGGGCGTTTTTACGTTAAGTCTGATGTCATCACGTTTAGGGAGTAGTTAGGAGATTTAAAGCTGTGAACGCCGCGGCCATGTTTCCTGTTTGTAAATCAGACGCGGGGAGCATGAGCTGGAATATTTGAGGTAACTTAGAGCTATGTTAAATATTACTAAAGTGCAATATAATATAATAAAATGGCATTATAATGATATTATTATTTCTAACATTCTGCAGGGGGATTCCTTGATACAGCCCGAAAGGGCGAAACGTAGTCTACGTCGGAGTGCGTACCCCCACCCGCGTAGCGAAAAGATAAGTTATTCTCTAAATATATTATAAATTGAAAGTAAAAACTACTATAAAAAATGATTACAATTACATGGGACCAATGACGATCAGGGGTCTTGCATGCTTAAAGTTTAATAGCATGGAATGGCACTACTGAGGTCCATGAGTTAAGAGCTAATGCTTTAACTAAAGAAGTGAAAATTGTTTTGACCTTCTGCTTCTGTGTGGTTTGTTATAATTGATTTCGGAAGGCTTTAAGAACACTACAGCCACAGCGAAATTGTTTGACAAAAGAAATATGGCTCATAAAACTAGCTTTGAAGGTTACTCTGAAGAACAGTTCCAACAGATTCTACTTAGACCATGTCTGTTGGAAGATGGTGGAGGAGAAATAGTGATGACTAGCTCCTGGGCTGATCTGGAGAATGTTTGGAAAAGGCTAATTCGTGCTGAATTACACGAAAGTACACTTGTACAATATCTTCGTAAAAGTATGATCCCGAGAGGTCTTCGAGTCTTAAAAGAACCTAAAACCTTTACCATGGACAAATTGTTCATGGACAAGTGGACTGGAATTCTCAATCGATGCAGTCGAGATCTGATGATCTTACTTATTGAAACCACTTCAAATGTGGAAAATGAGCTTCGTGAGCAGATTAAACACATAGAGAATATGATTTCACAAGAACAACAAGCTGATGAAGAGTTAACATTGAAACGTAAAAATCTTGATGAGATGATCTCTAATTTCAAGGAGTCATTGCGAATTAATAAAATCAAAAAGTTCCAGAGAGATGAGCGCGATTATAAATATGATAGGGTCTATTCCTGGATGAAGAAACCGGCGGGGAATAAGAATAGAGGTATTTCGCGCTCATCTGCCAATGATGTTAACGCTAGGAAGGTGGCTTTTGATGGATCCTCAGCCAGCTCAGAAGGTAGTAGTGGAGAAACAACTGGAGGATCTAGTATCCAGTCAAGCACTGATGATTACTCGACTTCATCTATAAAAATAAACGAGATACCCAAAGGGAGGGGGAAACTACCCCAGAAACCTCGGGACCAGATAGGTCCAAACCTACGATCGAAACAATTTCAGAGGCATTGATTATTAATCTTTCGTCTGTCTCTCTTTCGGACATTCAAACGCAGGTGTTACAATTCGGATTGGGATTTGTTCCTACAGTTGATTATAACCCTTTCAAAATGAGAATAGCCTTCTTTAGGTTCTTTAGAAAGCTTCAATTGAAGGTATTTTTTGATGAACATCCTTGTAATATTGATATGTCGATTCTGAAGAGATCGTCTAAATGGTGTCCGAGTGAAGCCCCTAAACCTTTTCTCCTTACGTTTAGGGATCTTGTATTGCAGGATCTCGAAATTTTGGAACGACAACATTACTCTCAAAGAAGGAAATATAATCTTTCTAAGAATTTAGGGATAGCGCTGAAAGAGCTCCAAGATAATACTAATATTATGATCATGAGAGCTGATAAGGGTGGAGCAATCACCATACAGGACAGAGAATCCTATGATGTGGAGGTCTGCCGACAACTAGCAGATGAGAAAGCCTATCAGAAGCTATCTAGGGATCCGACGGAAGTTTTGAAATCTGACATTGAACAACTTGTCAAAGAAGGTCTTCAGAATAAATTTATTACCCAGAAGGAATCTGCTTTTCTCATTGAGACTTGCCCAGTAACTCCTAAAATCTATATGCTTCCTAAAGTGCACAAACGGCTCCAGTCCCCTCCAGGCCGCCCAATTGTTTCCACTAAATTTTCAGTGTTGGAGCCCCTGTCAAAATTTATAGACTACTTCCTGAGATCTGAAGTTTTGAACATCGCTTCATATATAAGAGATTCAGCTCATTTGCTACGGATCCTGGATGAAATGAGGGATACTAGGAAGGTCACATTTTTTGTGACTTTAGATGTTTCTTCTCTTTATACCTGTATCCCCCAGGATGCCGCTTTGGAAGTTATACAGGAGGTTCTTGCAAGGAAAGACTTGGGCCGTTTTAATAAGGACTGGCTGATGAAACTTGCTCGCTTGGTGATAAACCAGAATTATTTCTGGTATAAGGGAGAATTCTACAATCAGATACAGGGTGTCGCGATGGGAGCGACTCTGGCACCCTCTGTGGCAAGTCTCTATGTTGAAAAATTTGAACAACAGCAAGTATATCCTGCTCAAAATTTTAAACATGTCCTTCTGTGGAAAAGATATCTAGACGACATTTTGATTTTTTGGGACGGATCTGAATCCGAGTTGCAAGTATTTTTGAGTTGGCTTAACTCCCTTAACCCTCATTTATCTTTTACTATGACCCATCATCATGAAAATATTCCATTTTTGGATATACTAATAAAGAGAGATATAAACCATCAAATATATACTACCCTATATAGGAAAGAAGTAGACAAAAATCATTTTCTCCACTTTACTAGTTTTCATCCATATTTCCTAAAATTTAACATTCCTACCAGTCAATTTTTGCGAATTAGAAAGCTTTGTTCATTTCAGGAGGAGTTTGAAAAGCAGTCTAAGATTTTAGGTGAACGTTTTTTCAAAAGGGGCTATCCCAAAAAAGCCATTCGTAAAGCCTATCTAAGAGCTAAATTTGCCCAACGGGCCCTGTTACTTAGGGATAGGGATCAACGGACTGATACTCAAGAAGATCGTATTATTATGGTGCTTCCCTATACTACCTTGAGTACTTCTTTTTTTGAGATTGTGAAACGTCACTGGTCAATTTTACAACTTAACCCTCAGTTTCAAAATCTCCCCATTGCTTCATATAGAAGAGGGAGAACTGTAGGAGAGATTTTATCTCAACATAAGTTTGAGATTAAAATAAGAGATGAATCTTCTATGTTTGAACATTCAACATGCAATGACTGCCAATGGTGTGAATATGCCATTACCGGTCCTTCCTGGAGACATCCTGGGACGAATAAAACATATCGTGCTTTTTCTAACACCTCCTGTCAAAGCTCAATGGTCGTGTATATGATACAATGTCCATGTCAATTTTTGTATATTGGAAGGACTAGTCGGAAGATTAGTGTTCGCCTGACCGAGCACAAATCTCGCATAAATACTGGTAATCTTGAGGCACCCCTTGTACAACACTGGAGGGATAATAATCATAATATTATGGATCTAAGATGGAGGGTTATAGATCAGGTTCATGTGGGATGGGAAGGGGGCGACTCTAAAAGCAAATTAAACTATAGGGAACAAAAATGGATTTTTTCTTTAAATTCAGTAATTCCCGCTGGTTTGAATGCCGAAATAGAATGGGCGACTTTAATATGAGGCTAAATAAGAACAGGGGGGCGTTTTTACGTTAAGTCTGATGTCATCACGTTTAGGGAGTAGTTAGGAGATTTAAAGCTGTGAACGCCGCGGCCATGTTTCCTGTTTGTAAATCAGACGCGGGGAGCATGAGCTGGAATATTTGAGGTAACTTAGAGCTATGTTAAATATTACTAAAGTGCAATATAATATAATAAAATGGCATTATAATGATATTATTATTTCTAACATTCTGCAGGGGGATTCCTTGATACAGCCCGAAAGGGCGAAACGTAGTCTACGTCGGAGTGCGTACCCCCACCCGCGTAGCGAAAAGATAAGTTATTCTCTAAATATATTATAAATTGAAAGTAAAAACTACTATAAAAAATGATTACAATTACATGGGACCAATGACGATCAGGGGTCTTGCATGCTTAAAGTTTAATAGCATGGAATGGCACTACTGAGGTCCATGAGTTAAGAGCTAATGCTTTAACTAAAGAAGTGAAAATTGTTTTGACCTTCTGCTTCTGTGTGGTTTGTTATAAAAGCAGGACAGACACCTTGATAAATAGTATGACAAGGCAGTAACCAGAGGGATGCTAAGGTACATAAAGAGGAGTATAACTAGTGGAAAAAAATAAATTTAGCATTGGTCATCAGTAAGGCCTTAACTGGAATATTATGCCCAGTTATGATAATAATAATAATAATAACTTTATTTTTGTATACCGCAGTACCAGAATAGTTCAGAGCGGTTTACATGACAAGAGACTGTACATCTACAGCGAAATTTACAAATAAGTCAATCAATCAATATAACTTAGCAAGTCGGGAGCAGGCAAGAAGGAGATAGAGAGGTTATAAACAAGTCAATCGGCGTGGCTTAGGAAGTCGGGTGCAGGTAGGTAGGAGGTGCAGTTAGGGAGGAGGCAGGTAGGTGGGAGGTGCAGGAAGATGGGAGGTACAAGGCATAGTTAAAAGTAGAGTTACAAGGAGGGCAGGAGTCAGAGATATTTGTCAAAGAGATAAGTTTTGATTGACTTCCTGAAAGTTTGGTAGGAGGGAGAATTAGAGATGAGAGTGGATAGATATTTGTTCCATTTGCATGCCTAGAACGCCAGGGATCTGTCAAGGAATCTCTTGTAGATGCAGCACTTTAGGGATGGGAAGGCAAACAAGTGGGCGTTACGTGTGCGGGTGGGGCCAGGACGGACAAAGTGATCTGATAGGTAGATTGGAGACGAGCCTGTTAGGGTTTTGAAACAGAGACAAGCAAATTTGAAGATAATCCTCGCCTCCATAGGCAGCCAGTGCAGTTTTTTGTAGAAGGGGCTTATATGGTCAGATTTTTTGAGATTATAGATGAGTCGAATGGCTGCATTCTGAACGAGTCTTAAGCGTTTGATGGTTTTTTTAAATGAATCTAGGTAGATGATATTACAGTAGTCTAGGATGCTCAAGATTAGTGATTGGACCAGTATGGAGGCCTTACCTCTAGAAGAATATATAAAGAATTGAATCAGTCCAGAACAGAATTAACTAAATGGTGCAGAATCTGTATCAGAAGGCCTGTGAGACTTTGAAATCTAAAGATGTATATCCAAGAGGAGATGCAAGACCAGCGAGATAAAAAAAACCCCAACAAAAAACATAACAACATGAATCATCATACTCAGACTAAGGGACATGGAAGCTCAATATCCTGTTTCCAATATGGCCAATTCTCATCTTGGTATCTGGCAGGATCCCAGAAGTAGCTCTGTTTGGTGCTGTTTTCCCCAAGTCTGCCTTAATAACATTCCATTGACTTTTTACTAGAGTTATCCAAACTTTGTTATCTAATATAATAAAACGCTAAGCGGCATGCGCACTCTTACCTGCGTAATCCGTGATCTGTGGATCCATGGCCAGCAGGAGTGCGCATGTGCGCATACAACGGTCCCTCTCTCGCAGACCCCATGGTGATGTGCAGTCTTGCCGGCTCCCTTACACTTCACGCCCGGTCGAAGTTTATTTTTAAGTTTAAAAACTGCCACGGCAGCTCCTCTCACGAGCCGCACCTGCGTCAGAGAATGTTTCCGATGCAGGCGGTGATCGTGAAAGGAGCCACCGTGGCACCTTTAAACTTAAAAATAAACTCCGGCAAGGGAATAAGGAGCCAGTCGGACCGTGGGAAGAAAAGGGAGGGGGGAAGGGGGGCGGCAAGGGATTAAGGGAGCAGGCCAGACCGCGGAAAGGGAAGGGGGTAGGAGAAAATGCTGCTGCTGATGCACAGGGACGTGGAGGGGGAGGGAAATACCGCTGCTGCTGCTGCACAATGAAGTGGAGTAGGAGGGAAATACTGCTGCACAGGAAGTGGGGTAGGGGGAGGGAAATGCTGCTGCACAGGGAAATGGAGGGAGAGGGAATGCTGCTGCACAGGGAAGTGGGGGGAGGGAAATACTGCTGCTGCTGCTGCACAAAGAAGTGGAGTGGTAGGGAAATACTGCTGCTGATGCACAGAGAAGTGGGGTGGGGGAGGGAAATGCTGCTGTACAGGGAAATGGAGGGGGAGGTAAATGCTGCTGCTGCACAGGGAAGTGGGTTGGGGGAAAATGCTGCTGAACAGGGAAATGGAGAGGGAGGGAATGGTGCTGTGGCTGCTGCACAGGGAAGTTGGGGGAGAGAAATGCTGCTGCTGCATAGGGGGCAGGGAGAGAGACAGATAGAAAGAAAGACAGACAGACAGACAGTGGGAGGGAGGGAGAAAGAAAGACAGTGGGAGGGAAACAGAAAGAAAGGAAGAAAGCCACAGGGGCAGGGAGAGAGACAGAAAGACAGACAGACAAAGGGGGCCAGGGAGAGAGACAGATAGAAAGAAAGACAGACAGACATATATTCTAGCACCCGGTAATGTAACGGGCTAAAAGACTAGTATTATTATACTTCTTTTACCATATTCTGTAGCAATGAATTTGAAAGCTTAACAAAAATGTGTTGAGTGAAAAAATATTCTCTCCTATTTCTTATAAATGTAGTACTTTGTAACTTCATGGAGTATCCCCTAGTCTGTATATTTTCTGAAAGAATAAACAATTGATTTGTACTTACCTGTTCTACTCCACTCTATCATATCTTCCCCAGCTTTCTCTTCTCCAAGCTGAAGAATCTTTAACTTATTTAGACATTTTTCATACAAGAGTTATTCCGTCTCCTTTAGCTGGTTCGAAGAAAACACCCAAAGGGATACTGTGATGCCAGGGCACAAATGATATTGCAGTGTGTGGTGGCACTATGGGCTCCTTTTACTAAGGTGCGCTAGTGTTCTTAGCGCATGCAGGATTTTAGCACGCGCTAAACCCGCTCTACGCTTCTAGAACTAACGCCAGCTCAATGCTGGCGTTAAGGTCTAGCGCATGGGGCAATTCAGCGCGTGCTATTCCGCACGTTAAAGCCCTAACACACCTTTGTAAAAGGAGCCCTGTATGCTAAAGAGGGCATTGAGCCAAACAGAATAAACATTATACAAGAAACTGTTTGCAGTGTGGAAATTCTATGAACAGAAATTCAGTTGGTGAAGGGAAAGAGAATATTGTTGGGGGTAAACTACTGTCCACCTACCCAGAATGAACAGAACAATGAAAGCCTGGCTCTTCTCCCAAGCTTTTAATATATAGGGTAACTAGCTATACACATATCATACACCAGGACTAGCTTGCTACACACACTATAACTTAGATCAGTTCCTTATATCTTATTTAACGGTACAAACAACTTACCTTGAGTTAATCCACCCATCTGTTTATCCCCATGGACTCGGTTCTACCCATTCTTGTCCCCATCTAATATCTGCACTTAGCCCCTTGGATACATGATAAGCTGTATTGTAGGAAAGCATTAGTGTCATATCTATGTTATTTGAATGTTCTAATGCAGGGGTAGGGAACTCCGGTCCTCGAGAGCTGTAGTCCAGTCGGGTTTTCAGGATTTCCCCAATGAATATGCATGAGATCTATTTGCAAGCACTGCTTTCAATGCATATTCAATGCATATTCAATGCTTACTAGGTATTCAAATATGCATTGAATATGCATTGGGGAAATCCTGAAAACCCGACTGGAATACGGTTCTCGAGGACCGGAGTTCCCTACCCCTGTTCTAATATGTGCTTACTAGGTATTTCATAAGTATTATGCTAAGCCAACCAATAGAGAAAAACCATCAATTCAATGTGATAACTAACTATATCATACAATGAGAGGAAAGTGTTAAATGTAAAATTCAATTAAGGTATATAATACAGACAAGAAAAAGGGACCTCAGACACCCAGATATAGCTGTATCATCTATGTCTTTAATAGGGTTGTGCATCAAATCATTGGTTCCCCCCCAAAAAAAAAAACTTTGCTGTTGTTTTTTTAACTGATGTACTGAAGCATATCTAATATAAATAAGTATTCGCAATTCAATACAACTCTATAAAAATTAAACTTCAAAAAACACGCGGAGGGGCATTTTCAATAGTGCGTCTAAGTCCGACTTTGGGTGCATGGCGATAAAAGCCGTCTAAAGTTGGCAGCGAGACAATACCTGTTTTTGAAAGGTGAACCGCTATACGTCCAGAAATAGTTTTGCTTTTGAAAATCCTCCATCTGGACATCCAGACGACTGAGGTGCTCAGGCTGCCGGGACATCTATCTTTATACCGCATTTTTGACCAAAATTTTGTCCAAGTCCCAAACGCCCAGAACAAGGCCATTTGGACATGGGAGAGGGCAGTCTTGTAATGGACCCAGACATAGCAACAGAGCAGTGGGACAAACTTTACATAAAGGGTGCCAGATAAACATCTCACCAGAACACCCTTATAGGTTATGGTGAGCCCCCCAAAACCCAATATACCCACCTGTTTACCACCCCAATTGTCCTTATGGCTGCAGGTGGCACCTACCATATTTTCACCCATATAACGCGCACCCGTGTAAAAAGCGCACACGGGTATAGCGCGCGGGGAACACAAATTTATGTAATAAAATTTAATATAGCGCGCAAACGCATATACCGCGCATGCTAAAACCTTCTCCCGCCTACTCCAAACCGGCATCCTCCCCCCCCCCCCGCTCCCTTACCCGCGTTTTACAACTTTTTTTTTTCAATCCGATCCGGCATCCCCCCTGCGAACCGGCCATCCTCCTCGGAGAGAGCGAGACCAGAAGGCTTTGAGCATGCGCAAATACTCAAAGCCTAGTCCAGCTCGGCGCAGGAAGAAGGAGGATCTCTCCCACACCGCACCGCCCAGCCCAGCCCAGCCCAAACCAATGAGGGAGGATCTTCGGGCACTGGCACTGGCACGTCCTGTGCATTGGTGCTGGTGCCGGTGCCCAATCGGGTAAGAGATGTTTTGCGGTGCTGGGGGGGATATAGGATTGCGGGGGAGGGGGGGTGATGCGAGCGGGGGGGAGATGCCGGTTCGCAGGGGGGATGCTGATTGGAAAAAAAAAGTTGTAAAACGCGCTCACACGTATAACGCGCACGGTTATGCACGGTTTGTAAAATCGTGTATAATGCGCGCGTTATATGCGTGAAAATACGGTATATGACAGTAGAGGGTTTTTTTGGTGGACTCACACTTTCCACCATAAATGCAGTAGAGTGGCTTATGGGACTTGCTACTCATCTCTATAGTTCACTACCCACCCACCAGGCTGCTTAAGACACCTGTGTGTAGGTCTTCTAGGTTTTCCTATAGCTGGTGCTGTTGTTTGAGAGACAGGTATGTACTTTTGTATTCTGATCTTTGTTGGGCGTGAGGAAGTGTGTATGGGTCTTTATCTCTGCAGTGGTTATATGGTCATTTCGGGTACCTTTTTAACACTTACAGTATACCCTTTTAAAACAGGTCTAACTCAAAAGTTCTGTCCAGGATGTCTGCCAAAACATTTGATTGTCTTTGCAGGACACCTAAGTCTAAGCTTGCCCAGAGCCTGCCCAAAAGCTACCCATAACACTCTTCCCAACATCCCCTTTGAGCTCTGGACGCACAGTGGCTTAGAAGTCCTGCTGGAAGTCTAGAAAGTTGGTTTCAAAACTTGGCACTTGTACATCCTGTTGATTAGGATGTCCAAGTGTCGACTTAGGGCTAGATTCACAAAGCAAACCAATTTTGTACTGATCGGTTTGCGACCCTTTAACGACCCTGGCCTGATTCACTTACCTCTCTTCAGACCATCCTCCGATCCGCACACGCAAATGAGGTCAACGGCATGCAAAGTAGGCAGGGACACAATTCATTAAAGAAAACCCTGCAACACCGACTGGGCTGGCCGATTAAAAAAAAAAAAAAAAAGCAACTGCTGAAGACCAGTCGCTGAAGCCCTTTCCGGCTGCTCTGCCTTCTGCTACCCTGCTCTCTGCCCTGTCAGCCCCTGTCCTGCAGCCCCAAACACGCTGCCTGCCTGCCTCCCTTCCCCACACTGCAAGCCCATGGTTTTAACCCGCGGGCTTAAGCAGGTTAAAACCACGGGCTCCATTAAAATGATCGCCTTTAAAAAAAAAAAAAAAATCTAAGCCGGCCCTGAGGTCCAGCGCATGCGCAGGGATCGCTATCGAGCAATCCAGGAAGGCAGATGGGGGCATTCCACCGAACGCCCCCATCTGCATATTGGGGCTTTGTGAATTCATCGGACCTGCCCGGATCGAGCAGGTTCGTGAATCTAGCCCATTAGGCGGGTTTTGGATGTCTGGATGTTTTGATTATGAGCCCCTTAGCTTAAATCCAATGGTGGCTCAACCATTTCACTTATACTGCAGAACCTCTTCGGGGAAAGTGTTTCTCAAAATATTTTTTTACTCGGTTAATGTTAAATTGATCGCCTTCCTTAAAACGCTTCTGCTGAATGTCGGGCAATCTTCAGTGCCAACTGTTTTAGCTGCAATGTGCTCTTGGAAGCTGTAGCGACTACTGCACTACTGTCTACCATACAAAAAAACCCACATTACCTCCTTAGTGCAGCTTAGCAAATATCTGTCCTTGTCTAGAACCTATCAACTTTCATACAAACATTATACACATGCAGAAAGGTAACTTGTAACAATGTTTTTCTCAGTAATATTTATTTAAAAAGAAATGTTCCATTGTCTGGCAATAAAATTAAATAAAATTTGAACTCCCATATATACACAAATGATATTTTATAATCCATCCATCTCTAGAAAGAGCCAGCTGATGTTCTATTTAGGTCAAATGTCTAACCTCTTGAAGACGGAGGCTTGGAACCTTAGGTTAAACTATTTTCTAGCTTGAAAATGCTTATAGTGATGGACCTATCTATACAGTATCAGCCTTATGCATCCTTAGCAAAAATAATTACTACATTAAAAAATAAAATCTTTCTGTTTTTGAAGTTTTCCTCTGAAAAAAAGCCTGAAATATACCGTATCCATCCACATAGGGCTCCTTTTACAAAGGTGCGCTAGCGTTTTTAGGGCACGCCCCGGGTTAGTACGCTATAGCGTGCGCTAGCTGAAAAACTACCGCCTGCTCAACAGGAGGCGGTAGTGACTAGCGCGCGGGGCATTATAGCGTGCGCTATTCCGCGCATTAAGGCCCTAATGCGCCTTCGTAAAAGGAGCCCATAGTTTTTGTATGATCATATGTAGTAGCTCTAATCCATAGTTACAATGGTTGTCATAACACTTACTTTTCTGAATGGGAATGTAGAATGTTTTGTGCATTGCCATTTAAAATAGATTCTTCTATTTAATTGTATTAGGATTTACTATTGATCTATACAATTACAGCATTATTTAAACATAAATACAGTTACAGTGATAAATATTATTGACTAAGGGTGGAGAGATGTAAAGTTCAGTATGGTGATACAAAAGTCATTTACCAGTTATACAGGAAAAATGTATCCAAATAACGTAGCAGAGAAATTTGAACTACTGTATATGTGCAACTCCTTTTCTCGTGCATTGCAAAATGAGAGCATAGTTCCTTTTGAAGTCTTAGATTTTCAGGTCCGGATATCTGGGTTTGTAGTGCAGATATTGATTTTGAAGCTGTCTGGGTACATAATGCGCAGGGAATGTCTGCTGGGCATCGGTGCAACAGGCTGTACAAATCAGCAGTGAGCCTGCAAGAAGAAGAAAGAATCCTCCGAACCATCCCATAAACATTGCTTCCCCAAACTCCCACCTGGGGACAATCTCGGGAATAGTCTCGTCCCAAAACTCTTCCACTGTACTGTATGCAATCCAGGAAACTGGGATTAGAGTGGTGAGTCCCGAGAGCCAGGAAAATACTCCTCCGGCAAAGAGCAGCCGTTTCTTTAGCTCTTCTTTCCCTGCTCCAAACTTCAAGCAGTCCAAACCGAGGACTGACAACAGGAGGCCAAGGACCCCCAGTCCATTGGCTAGGAACATCAGAACCCTGGCAATCCTGAGTTCTAAAGGAAGCGCCAGGAAGGAGTCGTAATCCTTGCACTCCATGCCTCCTTCATCTTGGACCACACAAACTTGCCAGAGTCCCATGGTCCAGATCTCTAATTCATTTAAGTCCAAGTTGAGGTTCTTCCACATGGGCACATAAGTAGTGACACAGGATAAAACACAGCCCAGAAGGGATAAGAAGAGCGCACAAAACTGCATCTTATTTCTGTTAGCCAGCATTATTACAGAATGTAGCACGTCTGAAACAGCTATGTGGACCTCAGTAGCAGCAGTTATGTTTTGTGGCTGATGGTGCTATGATAACCTTGTTCTTATGTGGCACAGAATATAAGCTTTGACATTAACCTATGAAAGCTGAGAAAAGATGTTTATGTTGGCCATGAATACTGTATACTGTTTCGTTTAAAGGAACCTTGCCAAAGTGATTATTGTTAAGCTGAATAGCTTTCAGAGTAGGACTACAGGGAAACAGACTTTCAAAGGAACACGTCTGGGGTGTGGCAGGATCATTTTCCAGCTCCGTCAAGCTGTTCATTGGAGTTATTATAACTGGCATTTTAAAAAATGGAAATATGGAAATGTAAGCGCATCCCTTGTTCGCTTTAATTTTCAGCATTAGATTTGGGGCTCCTTTTATCAAGGTGCGCTAGCGGGGGTTAGCGCGTCGGACATTTCATCACGCGCTAACCCTCGTGGCAAGCCAAAAAAACTAACGCCTCGTCAATGGAGGCGTTAGCGACCAGCACGGCAGGCGGTTTAACGTGCGGCATTCCGCGCGTTAAACTCCTACCGCGCCTTGATAAAAGGAGCTCTTGATTTCACTAAATTTTGAAGACATATATATTCCTTTTTACCGGCAAATTGCATGTATTGTTAAAACATTAACTCCTCTATTTCTATGTGGAAGGGGCATTTTCGATATTATGTCCAAATCTGAGCTTGGATGTTTTGTGCAAGATGCACAAAAATCCAGTAGCAAATATGACCATTTTCAAAATTACAAAGCATCTATCTTATTTTTACTGCTACTATTTATTATTTCTATAGTGTTACCAGATGCACATAGCGCTGTATATTAAACACGCAAAAGATGTTTACAATCTAATTATGACAGACACACACAGGACAAAGGATGAATCAATATATAGTTGGATCCCAGTTAACTGTCACGCTCAAACTAGAGAGTGACACAGTCACCGTTACCCAAAATTGCCAATTATGCACGATATTACTGTTGGCCATTCCATGGTAGTGCCATGGAAACAGGAATCGCTGCCATGGTAATACTGCAGCAATGGGGATGCAGCAGGGCACCCTCCCCAAGCCTACCTTTTAATGTCCCCAGTGGTCGAGTGCCTTCTTCAGGAGCAGGTAAGAGCCCAACTCTTTCCTGCCCCCGCCGTGGCTACAGCCACTGCTGCTGCCAGTCCAAAGATTCTGAAAATAGCTGCCGAGGCTGCCCATGAAGTCTCAGCAGCCATTTTCAGAATCTTTGGACCGGCAGCTGCGGCCGGCTCTATCAGCAATGGGGGCAGCAAAGAGTTGAGCTCTTTCCTGCTCCTGAAGAAGCCACTAGATCACTGGGGACATTAAAAGGTAGAGCATGGGAGATGGGGGGTTGGGTCAGCGTCAGACCATTGGGGGGTACATGGGAGAGACAGATGGCAGGAGAGGGGAGACATGGACAGATGGCAAGCAGAGTAGGGCAGGAGGGAAAGATGATGAATAGATGGCACAGGAAGGGCAGGGGTACAATGATGGGTGGACCTGGCTGCCCACATGCACGTGCCCCCCTTTCCACATCGGCATCAGGAAAGCAGGTTGGGTACCATGGTCCCTGCACCTCTCGCTCTTCACTCTCCACTGGCCAGCTTCAACAAGTCAGTCAGCAGCAGTGACTGCTTCAGGCTGCTTGCCACTAACCCGGAAGCCTCTCCTCTGCCACTATTTACAACTTCCTGATTCTGCCAGAGCAGGATGCAACAGAGAAGCTTCCTGGTTAGCGACAGGTTCTGCTGACTGTAACCCACTGAAGCCAGAGAGTGAAGAGAGGGAGGTGCAGGAACCTGCAAGAGAGAGCGTTAGCTGTAAGTGTAGTGGGGGAGGGATAGGAGAGAAAGATGATGCACTCGGTTGAAACAAAGGACAAGAGAAGAAGGATTTTAGGACATGGGATGGAGGGAAGAAAGGGAGAGGTACTGGACATGTGGTGGAGAGGGGCAAGAAAGGGAAAATGTCACATACAATATATGGTAGGGAGGAGGGAGACAGACTTCAAGGAGAGGAGCAAGAGAGAGAAATGTTGAGGAATAAGGGAGAGAAGGAGAAATGTTTAAGAATTATGGTAGAAGGGAGAGATGTTTGACCCAGGGCACAAAAGACGGGAAGAGAGATGGTGAATAGTGGGAGAAAGGCAGAGATGTTGGACAAGGCAGAGAAAGAGAGAGAATGCTGCATTGGGGAACGGAGAAGAGAGATGTTGGACCAAGGGTGCGAGGGAGGGAGAGGGAGAGAGAGAGCTGTTGAGGGGGTGTATGAGAGGGAGTGTATGAGAGGGAGGGAGAGAATGATACAATAGGTGTTAACTTTTAATGCAGTGATTGTAATATGTCAGTTTTTGATATTTACATCTACTATCTTTATGTTTTGCACAGTACAGGGGGATATCACTTTTTCTCTTTCTCTGGTGTTGCATTGTTGCTGCTTGAGGAATCATAAGAACATAAGCAGTGCCTCCGCCGGGTCAGACCATAGGTCCATCCTGCCCAGCAGTCCGCTCCCGCGGCGGCCCAAACAGTTCACGACCTGTCTAAATCACCAGAAGGGGCCCCCATGCCTCCTTGGTTTCCTAATTGAGTCCTATCTTCCTATCAAAGTCCTAGCCCTCCGGTCTTGCACCTGCACGACCTGGTTGGGTTTCTACATTTATTTTCTGGTTAGCTTTCTCAGTATCCCACGATCCCTTTATCCCTCAGGAATCCATCCAGTCTCTGTTTAATATTTTTCTGTGTGTTCCTATTTTTAATTTGCGGTTAGTTATTCTATACTGTTTGAGGGTCTGTCTGTTCTTCTCTGCTTCTGTTAGCATTAACTCTGCAGGATAGATCTGTACAAATCTGGCTTCTTTAGTTTTCCAGTAGATTTATTGATGTTCCAGTACGCGTTGTAGTGTTTGGTACTGTGTTCTCATACGTAGGTCCTTGTTACGGTGGATGTAGGTGGATGTCACTGCTATCATTGTACGGTAGACTTGCTCTTCAGGTCCTGGGTGACATTTGCAGTGTTCTGTATTACTTCACAGCACAGCACGCCTGTTACTGGATTTTGGATTTAGCTCACACCTTTCTCAGTAATAGCTTAAGGCAAGTTTCATTCAGGTGCAGTAGGTATTTTCATCATCCTGGATGGCTTACAATGTAAGTTTTGTATCTGATTCAATGGATGATTGAGTGGCTTGTCCAGGATTTCAAGGAGCAACAGTGACATCCCTGGGTCTCAGCCTGCAGCTCTCATATTATCTATATTAGCTGTAATTAATCTTTTGGTAATTTAGCCGCTTACTAAAGGCTACCAAAAACACTTAGGGCTCCTTTTACAAAGGTGCGTTAGGGCCTTAACGTGTGGAATAGCGTGCGCTAAAATGCCGCATGCGCTAGCCGCTACCACCTCCTTTTAAGCAGATGGTAATTTTTCAGCTAGCGTGCGCTATAGCGCACTAATCTTGTGCGTGCACTAAAAACGCTAGCGCACCTTAGTAAAAGGAGCCCCAAGGATAATGGTTAGCGCTGCTGAAATATCACTGTTCATATGGCCAACAGGAAGATACTGGACTGGCAAGCCACATATTAAAATATCCCCATATATTTCCAGAATACTGCAAATATTCTGTTCAATATGTTGTTTTTCAGTACATTGTTTTGATTTTTTTTTTTGTTTTTGCTTTTTTAATACATAATTCCCTGGAGTTCATACAGTGTGCATAAAACAATCGGTAACAGAAATATTGTCCCATTTTTTTAACGACTGCCGCATATACAGTGGGGAGCAGTATTCTTTTTAAGCTGCACTAAACATCCAGTATCTTAATTTTATTCTGAGTACCTATAAACTACATACGAATACGTAGGGAAAGCATGCAGGGTATGGCATTCTTTTCAACTTCCCTGTGAGTCTATATATATATAGGCTTAAAATGTTTGCTTACAATGCCCTAGGCTCATAAAATTGCATAAAATCATGTTTTTGCTTTGAGCGGGGACACATGGGTAAGAAAATTAAGATTATGGGGACTGGGATGAAAACTGTGGGGACGGGGATGAAATATGCACTTCACTAGGAGGACGGGGATGAAAATGTGGGGTCAGGGATGAATTATGCACTTCACTGAGGGGACGGGGATGAAAACTGCGGGGACGGGGATGAAATATGCACTTCACTGAGGGGACAGGGATGAAAATGTGGGGACAGGGATGAATTTTTGTCCCCGCATCATTCTACTCTCAACCAACTGGCAAAAAAAAATCCCCCCCAAAGACCTTTAGAGGAATCCTCTTCTTTTTTGATTGCTCAGTACTTTCACGGGGAGTCCCCCTACCAACGTCTTCAGTCCTGCTTTGCAGGGTACTGCCCCCATGACATGGCATTCATTTTCCGTGTGGGTGGGACTGGCAGAGAAGAACCAAAGACATCATCAGCACAGGGACTTTCTGCGGAGTGGCAGCCAGAGGCTGTTGCGGCTGAAAGAGGTGACAAATAAAAGTGATAGAGGAAGCTGCTGCATTGGGTGGATGGAGGGGGGGAGTGAAAGAGGTACAAAGTGGGAAGCATTTTTCAGGAAAGAGGAGGGAAAGGAAGAGATGTTGAAGATTCCTGGAGGAGAGAGAAGCTGGAAATAAAATCATGGAGAGAACGACTGAACATGTCAGCAGGATTCCCTGCAGAAAGACAGAAGTGTGTGTGGGAGGTGGAGGGGCGACATTCCCAGAAAGAAGCAAAGTGTAATGACCATAGGCAATGGAAGGGAGAAGGGAGAGGGGAATCTGTTGCAGAGGGTGGTGGGGGGGGGGGGGGTAAGAGAAGAGAGAGAAGGTGAATAAGCTGGATAGTGTAATAATTAACTAGTAAGGTGCAAAGAGTGACATGCTGGCAACCGGGGGGTAAGGGAGTGGACACAGGGAGTTGAGAGATGCTATGGATAATGGAGGGAAGGGAGGACAGACATTCTGTTGCATGGGGTATGGGGGTAAGAGAAAGAAGACAGAGATAAAAAAAAGCTGACTGGTTGTAACAGGGAGGAGTATGTGAAGAGTATAATCTGTTGCATGGGTTGGATGAGTGGAAGGGTATGAAAAGAAAGGGAATAAGCTAGATAGTGAAATTATTAATTAGTAGGGGGAAAGAGACATGCTGGACAACGTGGGGTGGGCAGAGGGAGAAGAGAGATGCTATAGATAATGGGGGGAAGGGGGCATACCTTTATGAGATCAAGGGGCAGGACAGGAAGAAAAGACATGCTGTACATCAAGGGATCATGGGAGAAAGATGCAGGAAATTGAAGAAAAGACATACTGGAGATCATGAAGGAGAGAGATGCTGAAAATCATGGGAGGGAAGGAGAGAGATGCAGGAGTTCAGAGAGGGAGAAGAAGAGAGAAATGCTAGGAATAATGAGGGAGGGGGATAAGGGAAGGACAGACATGCTAGATATCACAGGGGAAATTTGAGAGATAGGGAGCAAGAAATCCAGGTGAATCCAGCCCTCCTCTGTGGATCTTGTTGCAACTCTATTCAATCACAAAATCCATCAGTACTGTTCCAGGCTCAGGTCACATGATAGGCATCCAATGCTAGTCTTTTCTAGTCTTTCTCCTCATTGGGGAATGGGTTTTCTGTATGCATATTCTCCCATACCTCTTATGGGGAAGACTTTGTTGAAACTCAAACAAGACAGGGGAACCATGATTCTCAATGCACCATATTGACCAAGGCAGATCTGGTTACCACTTCTTCTGGAACTTTCATTTGAATAACTATGGAGACTGGACTGTTTTCCAACTCTCATCACTCAGGACAAAGGGTCTCTTCTACATCCCAACCTCCAGTCTCTGGCCTTCACAGCCTGGATACTGAGAGCTTAGAGTTTGCCTCCTTGCAACTGAGGGGGGGGGGGGGTCTATTTCCAAGGTTCTGTTTGCTTCCAAGAAAGATTCCACTAAGAGGTGTTATTCTTTTAAATGGAGGAGGTTTGCCATCTGGTGTAAGAGCAAGGTCCTAGATCCATTTTCAGGCACTGCACATAATTTGCTTGAGTACTTTCTACACCTTTCTGAGTAAGGATTCAATTTAGTGTGAATAGTACTTATCATTCTTGTGTAGAAAGTAAACCTATCTTTGGACAGCCTCTAGTTATTCAATTCATGAGAAGTTTGCTTTTGAAAAGCCCCCTGTCAAACCTTTGGCAGTATCCTGGGACCTCAACATCATCCTAACCCGGTTGATTAAAGCTCCTATTGAACCACTTCGATTCCTATGTACTGAAGTACTTGAAATGGAATGTTATGTGTTTGGTGGCAGTTACTTCAGCTTGCAAAGTCAGTGAACTTCAGGCCCTAGTGGTGGATCCACCTTACACTAAGTTCCATTATAACAGAGTACCGTAGTTCTCTGCATTCACACTAAGTTCCTTCCTAAGGTGGTGTCAGAGTTCCATCTAAATCAGTCAATTGTCCTGCCAACATTCTTTCCCAAACCTCATACCAATTCTGGCAAAAGTGTACTGCATACCTTGGACTGTGAGCAAGCACTGACTTTTTACACTGAGTGGACTAGGCCCTACACACAGTCCACTCAGCTTTTTGTTTCTTTTGATCCTTACAGAATGGGAGGGAAGTGACCCAATCCTCCTGCCACCCTTGATGTGCTGTAGAGCCCTCCTTCAAACACATACACCCATACCTCCTGTTCATGATAGGAACACCGTCCCCCCAAGGCATACCTGATCTCCCTAGTGGTCTAGCATGGTGTCGGGGACAAGAGTGAACCCCTCAAAATGGCAGCTAAGACCTCTTATAGTACCACGAGAGGTCATGGCAGCCATTTTGAGGAAACTGCCACTAGAGGAATGAGCCGGGGGGGAGTGTCCTAGCCTGCCCAGGAGGTGGGGAATGCTGACCAGTGAGGGAGAGGGGAGATCAGAAGGCAGAGGCACATTTTTTTATATGGGTCCCAGCCCAATACTCAGCATGAGATAAGCGAGTAAATTTAGGACAGTTTTTAAGCTGTCCTAAAGTCACTTGCTTAGCGTATGCTTGCCTCAGCAGAATATACCAGAAGCTGCATAAGTCCTGGCTCCTCTCCAACACTGCCCCTGGTTTTCCCCTAGAGGCCCAATTTTTAGGGGCCGGTCATAGGCGATATTCAACAGCACTCCCCGCATTAGTGCCGCTGAATATTAGTGGTTGGGCAACGACGGGCAATTTAAGCCAGCAGAAACCTCTTCTGACTGCTTAAATTGCTTTGAATATTGAGCCTTTTTTTTTTTTTTTTCTGAGTATGGATAGTGAGTTGATAAATCCATAAAGCACTGATAGTCACTAACTCTGGGAAAAGGCCAACACTGGAATATTGGTGAAACAGACTGAATGGGTTGCCCTCTTTACAGCCTGTACAAAATGTTATTGGGTTTTTGCTTTTTGATTATTTTGAGGAATGTTCCAATATGCATACCAACACTGTTAAGAACCATCAAGATGAGTCAGCAAAGACCATGAATGCCTCTATTACAGCAAATTAAACCTGTGCTGTTATCACAACTACAATAACCATGATAGTAATGCATACATCTGTTGGTTGTGGTAGGAAGGAACTGTGACTCATTGGGTTTTGAGGGGGAGGGGGAGTTGACCTTGGAACTGATGTGGAGAGAGCACCTTTTTGGAGTATGAAAAGGGGAATTCCCGCAACAGAGCATCAACTTTTCACATATATATACCATAGCTGCAAGCGTTTTGCACTTTAAAGGTATAACTGTGGAGTCATATTTCAAAAGAAAATTCATAAGAGTTTTTAAACTACAGTATGTTTCAGAAGAATTTAAACAAGATTTTTGTGATTTCTGTTGCTAAACAGAAGTATGAAGTACTGGGAAATAGAGAATTTTAATCCCTTCACTGTGTAAGACCACTGATTCAACTCAGATTGTCTAATATTATTGGTGTTTTTGAAACAAATATTTTGTATTTAATTTAGTATTCAGCTGTTATTCTGCTGCAGGTGGTAAAAGGGGCCAAATGAGACTGCGAGGAAAAAATAGCGAAGGAGGCGAAAAACTTCAAGCCGTTCTTTCAATATATTAAGGGGAAACGACCCGTGAAGGAAGCGGTGGGACCGTTGGATGACCATGGAATAAAGGGAGTGCTAAAGGAGGACAAAGCCATCGCCGACAAACTGACCACATTTTTTGCATCTGTATTTACTGAAGAGGATATACACAACATACCGGAACCCAACAGGCTATACCCTGGAAACGAAGACGGGAAACTGACAGGGTTGATGGTCAGTCTAGAAGAGGTATGCAGGCAGATTGATAGGCTTAAGAGTGATAAATCCCCTGGACTGGATGACATCTATCCGAGGGTCATCAAGGAACTGAAAGGGACTATAGCTGAACTGCTTCAACTAATAGCCAATCTGTTGATCAAATCAGGAAAGATTCCGGAAGACTGGAAAGTGGCGAATGTTACACCGATCTTCAAAAAAGGTTCGTGGGGAGATCCGGGAAAATACAGACCGGTGAGTCTGACCTCAGTACCTGGAAAGATGGTAGAGGCATTGATAAAGGACCGCATCATTGATCATCTTGACGGACACGATCTGATAAGGACCAGCCAGCACGGCACCAACAAAGGAAGATCTTGCTTGACAAACTTTGCTGCACTTCTTCGAGGGAGTAAACAGGGATAGACAAGGGTGACCCAGTAGACATTGTATATCTGGATTTTCAGAAGGTGTTTGACAGGTTTCCATATGAACAACTACTTTGGAAAATTGTGAGCCATGGAATTGAGGGTGAAATACATGGATTAAAAACTGGCTGGCGGATAGGAAACAGAGAGTGGGGGTAAATGGACAATACTTGGACTGGAAGAGCGTCACCAGTGGGGTACTGCATGGTTCGGTGCTTGGATCCGTGCTCATATTTATAAATGATCTGGAAATTGGTACAACGAGTGAGGTGATTAAATTTGCAGATGATACGAAGTTATTAAGAGTAGTGGAGACACAGGGGGATTGCGAAGATCTGCAACGTGATATAACCATGCTCGAGGAATGGGCAGCGACATGGCAAATGAGGTTCAACGTGGATAAGTGTAAGGTGATGCATGTCGGTAACAAAAATATCATACACAAATATAGGATGTCCGGGGCGGTAATTGGAGAGACCCCCCAGGAAAGAGACTTGAGAGTACTCGATGTGTTGCTAACACTTCAGAGCCCTGAAGAAATGATCAACAGATCATGAAATGCCAGGCTTATTGACTCAGAAGAAAAAATAGCAGTGGTTTATTGACTCAGTAGAGAAGATAAGATAACAGTTACATCAGCTTTGTTTTTTCAAGCAAACCTTAGGGGGTTTTTCTCGCCTATGATAGAATGCTGAAAGGGAGCTAATCAATCACTTAAGCTCTCCTTTCTAGTTACAAAGCTACATTAGCTTTGCAACATCTGAGGCGTGTTCCCCACTATTCTGTATTGGCTTGAAGTTAGCTTGTAGCTATATGTTTATAAGGGGTGAAGGCATTGAGCATGTTTTACGAGTGTGTATTTAAACTGGAAACTTTGTTGTGGTTTGTTCAATTTGAGTCTGAATATTTTTCTTAGTACATGACAATTAGATGATATTACAGTAGTCAAGAAGACTTAACAGTAATGATTGCACAAGAATTTTAATTTAGTTTTATCATGATTCAATTTCAGTTTAAATTCCTACAGCCAAGAATCCATTAGATTCAACTATCAGTGCACGCTACCTCCAGGATGCTAACAAGGAACCACTTACTACCTCCTATTTGTTAGCCAATTAGCATACACTAACCCCCTCTTCTACAAAACCATGCTAGTGTGTTTTAGTTACTCCCGACGCTCATTGAGTTCCCGAAGCTCATTGAGTTCAGTGCAGCTCTCTGCACTAAAAACCGCTAGCGTGGTTTCATAGAAGAGGGGGTAAGTATAATACGCTAGCTAGCAAATGCTATCATGCCCACTCTCAGCCCATGCCATACCCCCTCAGTGAATAATTCTAAAAAATGTAGTAATAGATACCCTGCAACTCCGTAATGTATGTCTATAATAGCATGATACCACTCGCTAACCACATGCTAAGTGCTTAATTAAGTTTCTTAATCAACCTAAGCAGAGTAGCTCTCAAACTTGTTACAAGCTATCATAGAAAGGAATGTCCCTGCTAATCTGGGGATTAGGCCTTTAATGCGGGCATTAGGGATTTTTCAGTGCACTGTGGGGCTCATTTTCAAAGCACTTAAACACAAGTTTATTCATTTATTTTAATTTATAGCTCATCCTCCCAGAAAGCTCATGATGGGTTACAGGGGAACATACATAGTTTCAATAAACAAAGGGGGGGCGGGGGTTCTATCTACAGCACATAGGGACATACATAGTTTCAATAGAGGGAACCTATTGAACATATAGGAACATTCCAAGAGTCAATAAACAGACAGCAACCTATCTACAACACATAGAAGCAGAGCAAAACAGGCGTGTCTAAATGCTCTGAAAATGAGCCACATATATGTATCATATAAAACTTTAAATATGCATTTCTGTAAACTTATCTAATCTTGAAGCAATCCATTTCACAAAGAGTAAAAAATAATTTTTCAGGCATTTGGAATGAAAGTGGAAAAAAAAAAAGATTTTCTCAAAGCCTGTTCCCAATGATAGCGGTACAACATATGGCCAAGAAGAGGCTATCATGAATTCAGAGGAAGTTTACACAAAGAGTAAGGATTATAGGTAAACACCACCGTCTACTTTACCTCATAAGGCCTTTTCTTACATCCCTGAAATCTCAAATTTAGCCATTACAATGAAGTCCTGTTGCAGACAGAGCTGGTTTTTGTTATCACCACTTAAAATCTAATTAATCCATATTGAAGCACAATGATTTCTGTTGTGTTTTAGGGTGAGGGGTCATAGAGCCTTCTTTGTTCATCCTTAGGCTTGTAATCATCCGGCATTGGGATATAATTTTACTTAGCAAATTGAAAGGTAACAGATCAAATCCTTATCACAAACTTAACTCATGGTCCTGGCAGAGGACGTAGCCCCCACACGAAACTTTATATTCGAGAAGAACAAAAAAGCATTTCAGAGCTCCTAAGGGGTTAATACCAAAAGGTTATATTGCAAGCAACAAAGGAATAAGATGAACACTGTAGCATCAGCCACAACAGATAGCAGTTGTAACTGAGGAAAATATCTTTGCTGCTTTTAAGTGCATTGCTGAAATGGCTTTATTAAGCAAGACTAATATACAACTAGGTGGACTTTTATTCACTTTGTTTGGATGGATTTTATCTTGTATCACCACCTATGTGCCTTTGTGGAAAAACCTCAACTTGGACTTAAACGAATTGGAGATCTGGACCATGGGACTCTGGCACGTTTGTGTAGTCCAGGATGAGGGAGCAATACAATGTAAGGAGTATGATTCCTTCTTGTCTCTTCCTTCAGAGCTCAGGATATCAAGAATTTTGATGTTTTTAGCCAATGGATTGGGAGTTCTTGGCCTCTTGACCTCAAGCCTAGGTTTGAACTGTCTAAAGTTCAGAGAAAGGAGGCAGGAACTGAAGAAACGGCTGCTGCTTCTCGGAGGGATTTTCTTCTGGATATCAGGACTTACAACTTTGACCCCCGTTTCTTGGATTGCCTATGTTACTGTGCAGGAATTTTGGGACGACACGATTCCAGACATTGTCCCCAGGTGGGAGTTTGGGGAGGCACTCTTTATGGGATGGTTTGGAGGATTCTTCCTTATATTTGGTGGCACGTTGTTTATTTGCACAGCTTGCTCCCCAGATTTCCAACAGCCATCCTCTGTGCATCATATGCCCACAGAGTTGCAAGGTCCGTGTCTAAATCTGCAGCCAAAATACCCTGACCTAAACATCTAAGACTCTGAGAAAAAAACAACAATGCAGTGCAAACACATGAAGCTCATTCCAGCAACGACTTTAGCATTATATGCTACTTAATTGATTGATTTCATGTTAATCTTTAACGTCTCAAGTGCTCTTCCAAAGTACATTTGAGGCTATATTTTCTGGCAAAATGCAGGACATTAAAGCTGTCAATATTTAAATAGTGTTAACATTCTCCTTGTTGGTTGTTTTTTCAAAACATCTTAAAGAGTTATAAGCGTTCTCCAAATAATTGCTGACATCAAGAAATGAATCACCATGTTGATCTAGGTGTTAATTAAAGAAACCTGATACCTATTGATTTCTTCTTACCTAGCAACCTACCTACAAATACAGTTCCGTAGTCTGACATTTCTTTATTGTTTTCAATTAAATATCCCCTAGTTATTCTTGCTACACTCATTTCAATAAAGAAGGGACTCTGGGAATTAAAGGGAGCTGCGCTTTGAAATGGACTTGTAGACACTTCAACAGAATGACGTCCCTACACTCACCTGTTAAGAATAACCAGTCATCACTATACTTTTGAGCTGCTGTCTTATTAATGATGGCTCATGTCACCAGTTAACACAAGATGTGCAGGCATTCCTGGCTGCTTTGTCCTTCCATACTGAACACTGTTTTATGAAATTAGTGCAAAGAAAAAGACGATGTGCCAGCTAAACATGATTTTGTTAAATAAAGGTCTCTATGTCACAAAGTGATTGGAATGAGGAGAGGCATGGTGTAATGTGTAATGGGTTTTTGTTTTGTTTGGCGTTTGAAGCAAAACCAGAAAAAAACCCTCCCATTTATAAATGCCTGTGATTTACTGTGGTGCTAACTTCAATACTAAAATGCATTTTACAAATATAGGAACTTCTTTGCCTAAATATTTCTTCTACACTCAATGCATATGCTAAAAATTACCATGAATCTTTTAATTGTAATACAATTATCAGTCATGCTATTAATATATAATATGCTGGTAGTGCTGGCAATTAGAATGCTGCAATAACATATCGACATCAAGCTGTATCATCAAATAGTTGTTATTAAAAATCATCGTAATAATGTAGCAATAAGACATGTAGGAATAATAGTAGAAATGACTTTGCACCTAAACTTTCTCACATAAAAATGCATGGTGACACACGTCTTTAGAAGCCACTGTTTGGGTGGAGCATGGGTGGAGTCAAGTACATATGTAGACCAACATGCATACATTCTGACACCAGCTTCTGAGCAGGTATATGGCTGCATTTTAGCCACTTCATCAGCTGTGTGAGGCTATTTTATAAAGACATGTAGGCTTCCATGAGGATAATTCTATGATTCCAGTTGGCCCAGGTACCTAAAGGCCCCTCCTATGGGTGGGGAATTAGGCACCTGGACCAATCAGGCCCTAGGCCCCACCCTGGTGGACCGGGAAGGGGCAGGCCCGCTATATAGAGGAAGCCGGATGGACGGAGGGAGGACCTGTCTGTCCGACCATTACCAAAAGGTTAGAGGTGAGTCTGGAGATATGGGGGTAGGGGGAGTTTAGGGGGATCCAGGTAGGAGTGGAGGGGGTATGGGGGGTGGGCTGAGCGGTCTGGCAGGGATTTGGGGTGTGTGGCCAGCAGGAGGCACAGGGTATCCCTCCTGCCAGCGAAGAGTGCAATCAATCGTGTGGGGGTTCGGAAGGGGGGTGTCTGGCAGGAGGAATTGGGCATCCCTTCTGCTGGGGAACATTTGGGGAATGGTTTGGGGGATCACAGCAGGAGAGATTGGGTATCTCTCCTGCTGGGGAATATTTGAGGGGCAGGGGTTCGCGATGGCTTCAGGCAGGAGGGACTGGGCATCCCTTCTGCCGTGATCGTTGGGGGGAAGGACGGAGGGGGACGACAGTTCCAGGATTCTCTAACAAGCCTTGTTTATGATAGACACCGGTTAGAGAATCATGCTTTTAGGTGAAGGACTGAGCCCTCCTTCACCTAAAAGGTCTTGTTTTGGGCATTTGGGACTTGGATGATTTTTTGGTCGGGAATGTGGCGTTCTGGGCAATTAAACTGCTGAACATACAGGTAGGCCATTCTCGGAAAAAAAAACAACCCACATTTTGGATGGGTTTTTTTTTGAGAATGGACATTTCCCTGCTGCCTACTTTGTGCGCCTAGGGACCTAGGCCAAAAGGGGACTTAGATGACATTTTTGATTATGCCCCTCCATATCTGTTTCTCATTTCCTCTGTAGCCCCTACCCTCTCTACATCTTCATTTCTTTATATTTCCCTTCATGAGCAGCATACAGTAGACTCTCAGTTATTTGGCACTCGTGGGGATTGTAGTTTCTGGTTGCTTGAGAGTTACTATTAAAAATGGCTACTAAATTCCTCTAAAGGTAGCCAATGACCTGTGGGATCTTGGAAAATTCCAAAAATCTGGCATTTGGACCTGGATTTCAACTATGTTAAATGGAATCCATGAAATTCAGGCGATCCTGTTTTTACCTTCTTCCGCAGCAAGCTCTCCAATGCTTAGTCAACTCGATGGCTTGAGAGAGCACTGTTCCATTAAGGATTTTTACCTTTCATACTGCTATTATCTAAAGTATAGCTTTAGTACTGTTAATTTATTAATTGCAGGATTACCCTACAGCAAGTGTTGAATACATTTCCAGCTTCCCAGCCCTTGGGATACGCTGGTAGATTGCTGGACTATTTGCAGAAGACAACAATTCTTTTCAGGCAATGAACTATAAGCTTATTTCTTTGTTTTATGTCTACATTAAAGGAAGATTTACCTAAGAATTGAGTCCATTCCGGTAATGCTTCCGAGGCCACAATGCTAATAGTTTAAGCTGCTGAAAATACCCAGGGAGAGATCAGAACAGTAAAAAGCCTTACTGAACACTGCCTGAGCAGTGAAAAACCTTAGCAACAGTGAATAGCCTTGACCTAGCAATAAAACACTTATTGGATATTGCAGGAGTGCAATAAGTTTTATAAAGACTATAGTGGACATCCTTAAAGTATTGAATGTGGGGATAACAGAGGTGCAAATCTATGTGGAAAACTAGAGTGTGTCTGTAAGTTTGATGTAAGGTTACCATAATTGTGAAGACAAAAAAAGAGGACACATGGCCTTGCCCCCAGCCCTACTCCTGCCTATCCCATCCCCGGCCCTGGCCTTGCTCCAGCTCTACCTCTTTCCCAGGCGGCTGCTGGCTGCGTGAAGTCAGAGCCGTAGCAAGCTATAATAGCCCTCCATGGTGCCCCCCCCCCATTTCCTTTTTGCGCTGCCCTCACCCTCTCCCTCATTATATATTTCAGTTGCGAGTTTTGTACTTCATTCAAAATTAAAAGTATAGTGGAACCTTGGTTTGCGAGCATAATTCGTTCCAGAAGCATGCTCGTAAACCAAAGTGCTCATGTATCAAAGCAAGTTTCCCCATAGCAGTTAGTAGAATCGTGGATAATTCGTTCCACATCCCCAAAAGACCCCCCATCCCCGAGGCATTGGCGCGCTTCCACCCCACCCCACGGAACCGGCTTCACACACCCCACCCCCGAGAACCGGTATTGCATGTCCGTCTGCCCGCCCAAACCCTTACCGCGATCAGGCACCGGCACACAGCACCAACCCACAGGATGTGCCGGTGCCAAAGGAGCCTGCTACCTGCCAGTGATCTCTGCTGGGCCTTGAGCATCTGCACATGCCTTCTGGCTCTCACTCTCTCCAAGATTCTCATTAGAATCTCGGAGAGAGTAGGAACCAGAAGGCCTTGAGCATGCGCAGATGCTCAAGGCCCAGCAGAGATCACCAGCAGGCGGCAGGCTCCTTCGGCACCGGCACGTTCTATGGGTTGGTGCTGCGTACCGGTGCCCGATTGCAGTGGGGTTTTCTGGATTTCCCCAATGAATATGCATTGAAAGCAGTGCATGCAAATAGATATCATGCATATTCATTAGGGAAATCCAGAAAACCCGACTTGAATACGGCTCTCAAGGACCGGAGTTCCCTACCCCTGATCTAAACTGTCTTTAGAAGGGAACCAACAATTGAGGTTTTCTCCCCAAACCCATCAAAGCTCAGAGCAAAATAATGTATACTTACCCAAATAGGCAGGTTGCTGTGAAAACTATCTTTAATGCAGACCCTCTACAACCTCCCTCTTAGAATTAGGTTTACTGAAGGTTAGGCACTAGGCCAGCATTCCTCCCCTCAAGGGTCACCTGTGGAATCTGATCTCTTAAGAAAGCCATCAGAAGTCAGTCCTCAGAGTTCAGTTGATAGTGAATTAGTAAATGCTTGACATTCTGTGTATTTTGACGTGCATAATGAGCACACAAGAATGACTTTATTTCTATCCTAATTTTCAACTTTACTTTACATTGGTGTCGGATATGGCCATGGATATGCCAAATCATCAAATGAATCTGAATCACTCATGATTACCCTCGAGGGAGGAAGGATTCCAAGAGATTATAGAGATTATACAAAAAACATGAACCAGAAAACTTGAGAAGTCAAACTCTGCATGAACAGCTATACTAAAGTAATAAAAACTGAAATACATATTTCTAAAAGCTGATATACTCCAATTAATAAATTCAAAAATAAAATATTTTTCGACCTTTGTTGTCTGAGCATTCCATTTTGCTATTCACTTTGGGCCCAGTGCCTCTTTCCTGCTTTACTCTGTTTTTTCTTAACATTCTTTCAAAGGACTTCTGTCTATTATTTTTCCTCATGTTCAGAATTTGCCCTCAATGTCTTGATCCTACCCCTATGGACAGTCTCTACTATGAGATATTTGGGATATTGTGATATACATTATTTAGGACAGTGGTTCCCAACCCTGTCCTGGAGGACCACCAGGCCAATCGGGTTTTCAGGCTAGCCCTAATGAATATGCATGGAGCAGATTTGCATGCCTGCCACTTCCAGTATATGCAAATTTCTCTCATGCATATTCATTAGGGCTAGCCTGAAAACCCGATTGGCCTGGTGGTCCTCCAGGACAGGGTTGGGAACCACTGATTTAGGATATTGTTTTACTGATATCTCTTTCTCTCTCTCTCTCTCTCTACATATATATATATAATTTTTTAAAAATATCTTTATTCATTTTAAAGCCAAAAATAAGTGCAACATATTATACAGACATTTTATACTTTAACAGCACTTAAATTCTATCAAATTATATTTTATGACAAATATATATATCATCCCCCCTTTCTAAATATCCAACAACTAGCTGATGCCCCGGCGTTGCACGGGTATTTAATTATAGCAATAACACTGTAAATGGATTCAAATAAAGATACTTTATAGTGGTGAATGAAATTATTTTTTAACAGCTTTATAAAAAGTACAATATTCAAATTATAATGTGAAATATTTGACAAAATGAATACAATACAACTAACACAAAACTTGATTATAAACAACATTTTTAGTTTCACCTCCAGGAGCAAGAACATATAAATTCTTGGGTGAACCCACCCTTGAGCAAGCAACATAGAGTTGTCCATGGGAAAAACAGGGGGATCTTAAATCCACTCCACAGTATGTAATAGTCTGTCCCTGTGATTTGTTGATTGTGATAGAGAATGCAAGTCTCACTGGAATTTGCAATCTCTTAAACTGAAAAGGAAGATATGTTGGAATAAGTGGCATCCAAAAGTTTCAGTATTGATTTAAACAACTCAATATGTGGAAACTCAGGTTGAAAAGAAACTCCATGCAGTTTTTTCCCGGTTCAGAATGGAACCTGTGTTCCTAGTTCAGCATATGTGAGTACTCATGTAATGTAATAACATTATGAACTGGGGTGCATGAAGGAAACAGTTACAAACACAGTTAGAACATACAAACTCTATATGTATGGTGTCCGTGGTAGAATAGAAACGATGTCCCTAGTGGTTATAGTGTCATAGAAAGTGTTTTATAGTTGGAATTACTGTGAGAATGGCAGCTTTTTACATCCTTTCCATTGACATGAATGGGTGAAATTTCATTTTCTGTTTGTAGCTCCGCCCATGTGTGCAGGTGGGCCGCGAGACCCCCAGAACATATCACCCCAGGTAGTGAGGGATCTGCATACCAAGTTTCGTTCAATTCGGTCAAGCCGTATTTGAAGTACTGTGAGAATGGCAGCTTTTTACAATTTTACCATTGACATGAATGGGTGAAATCTGATGTCCTGTTTGTAGCTCCGCCCATGTGTGCAGGTGGGCTGCGAGACCCCCAGAACATATCACCCCAGGTAGTGAGGGATCTGCATACCAAGTTACGTTCAAATCGGTCAAGTCGTTTTTGAATTACTGTGAGAATGGCAGCTTTTTACATTTTTTCCATAGACATGAATGGGTGAAATCCGATTTTATGTTTGTAGCTCCGCCCACGTGTGCAGGTGGGCCGCGAGATCCCCAGAACATATCACCCCAGGTAGTGAGGGATCTGCATACCAAGTTTCGTTCAAATCGGTCAAGCCGTTTTTGAATTACTGTGAGAATGGCAGCTTTTTACATTTTTTCCATTGACATGAATGGGTGAAATCTGATTTTCTGTTTGTAGCTCCGCCCACGTGTGCAGGTGGGCCGCGAGACCCCCAGAACATATCATCCCAGGTAGTGAGGGATCAGCATACCAAGTTTCGTTCAAATCGGTCAAGCCGTTTTTGCTTGATCACGGCACATACATACATACACACATACATACCTCCTATTTTATATATATAGATTGCACTCAAATTAAAAGTATCCATCCACCCACCCACCCTGGACGTGTATGATCAAAGGGCAAAATCAACAATCACTCCTTACAGAATTTTGTCAATGGCTCCCAAACATCCATAAATTTCCTATAATGTCCCTGTTGTATGGCCATCATATTTTCCATTTTAAAAGTGTGGCATAGAGATTCCCACCAGAAAGTATAATTTAACCGATCCCAGTTTTTCCAATTCCTCAAAGTAAGTTGTATGGCAAACCCTGTCATAATAAAGAGAAGTTTATTATTATGGGAAGATATTTGAATTTTAGCCCTCATTAATGTGCCAAATAGCACGGTATCGTATGCCAATGCCACAGGATTTTCCAATACTTCATTCACATGATTCCAAATGGGGCAATAGAACAGTAGATGATCCAATGTTCCTACATTTACATTTACTGAAATATTTTATTTTGGAAATGTTTTTTGTAAATCATCACCAAGTAGGGTTTGCGAAATTGAATCATATAAATAATGTCAACATGATACAGATCTAATTTCTTGCCCCTTATTACAAAGACATCTCTTGAGAAGTTTGAGCAATACCTTGGTAAAGGCATATTGTAAATTATTTATTAGTGAATATGCCAAATTTTTATCATAATTAAATGTGCAGTCAGAATTTCTGCTGAAACTTCACAATGTAGAATCCCCATTGCTCTATCCATGCATCTTACAGTATCTTAGAAAATCTTTGGTCAGGTACTCACAAACTCCTCTTGCTGACTTACAAGTGCATTCGCTCTGAAGCCCCCGATATCTCTCCTCACTTATCTCCTCCTATGCTCCCCCCCCCCCCCAATGATCTCCACTCATCAGGTAAGCCCCTCTTATTTGTACCCTTCTCTTCCACTACCAGCTCCCGACTCCATCCCTTCTTTCATGTGGCGCTGTATGCCTGGAACAGGTTACCTGAATCAATATGTCATGCTCCATCCTTGGCAGTGTTCAAATCCAAGCTAAAGGCCCACTTTTTGGAAACTGCTTTCAACTCTTAAACTCCCCCTCACTGCTGTCAGATACCTAAACCCACTATAACCTCCCCAACCCTGAAATATCTTGTCTGAATTAGATTGTAAGCTCTTCTGAGCAGGGACTGTCTACTATATGTTAAAATGTACAGCGCTGCATACGCCTTTCAGCGCTATAGAAATAATAAATAGTAGTAAGTAGTAGTAATGTGACAGATGGAAAGGATAACAGTGGGAGTGATAGATCCGAATAGGAATTAGATCAGAGGAACAGGTAGTGGGCTTTGAGAAGAGAAAGTGTTTTCTCTTCCATGACCTCAGAAAAGGAGGAAAAAGTGACAGGGGTTGTTTAAGGGAGGCCTGCAGAGTGGACACCTGGACGGGGGTGGGGGTGGTGGAGGTGACAGTTGAAAATTCAAGGTGGATCTTGTGAATCTTGTTGCAGAAGAACTCTACCATCATCTGGATAGAGAGTGTGAGGTGGGGGGTAGAGAGTTGAGTGTGGTAAAGAGATGGTGAAGGTTGGCACTAAGAGTTAATTAAATGGTTGTAGTATTCTTGATTGGCAAGCGAGAGGGTAGATTGGAAGGACATCAGCATGAATTTGAAGTGTATGAAGTCGGCATGTGTGTGGGATTTAAGCCAACAAACGTTCAGCATCGCTGGCACAGGAGCACAGGTAATGGATGTTGGGGATCAGCCAGGGTTGGGGTTTGGCACAACCTACAGAACATGAAATGGGAGGGGTGAGTGTATCAATAACAGAAGAAAGAATGGAGTTGTAGGAGAGGACAGACTTGCATGGCATAGTAGTTGAAAGGAGGGATGAGATAGTGGTGGAGAGCATGTCAGAGTCAATAACCTGAAGATTCCTAACTGTATGGGTAGGGACTGGCCAGGTTGGGGGGGGAGAGGGTAATGAATTGTGAAGGTTGGCAGATGATGGGCAGAGAGGGGAAGAGTCAAGAGGCAGAATCTGGAGATAGAGCAGTTGGAGGAGAGGACAAGATCAAGGCAGTAGCCTTTCTGGTCTTTCTCCGTTGAATAAGTTCCTGCAACTAGCATCAGTTCACTCAGGCCTTAAGATTCAGTTCTGGTTTCCTGCACATGGTCTGGATTTGAATATGCAGAGCTAATTTAGCTTTGCCAGCTGAATAATTGACTGATCTGAATTTATACGCAAGAAAAACATGAGCTAAGATCTGAATGTTCAGCATTTATGATCATGCACTTGTTTGAATAAGTATTCATTCTGCTCACTTCTCAAAGTCCTTATTTCTCATACATTGGAAAGTGAGCGGTGTGAATAGTGGTCTTCAAGAGCACATAAAAGGTCCCTGATGCAGATGCCAAAAGGGGAACCTTGTCAGACATGGCCACAAACAAACTACATGTTGATTATGAAAATGACAGTATTTCCATTGTGCTTTTTTGGATGTTAATTATATTTTTATTCATTGGTTTTGGGCATAAGAATAGCTTTACTGGGTCAGACCAATGGTCCATCAAGCCCAGTAGGCCGTTCTCACGGTGGCCAATCCAGGTCACTAGTATCTGGTCAAAACCCAAGGTGTAGCAATATTCCATGCTACCAATACAGGGCAAACAGTGGCTTCCCCCGTGTCTTTCTCAATAACAGACTATGGACTTTTCCTCCAGGAACTTATCCAAACCTTTCTTAAAACCAGCTACGCTATCCGCTCTTACCACATCCTCTGGCAACACATTTCAGAGCTTAACTATTCTCTGAGTGAAAAAAAAAATTCCTTCTGTTGGTTTTAAAAGTATTTCCCTATAACTTCATCGATTGTCCCCTAGTCTTTGTAATTTTTGACAGAGTGAAAAATTGATCCACTTGTACCCATTCTAATCCACTCAGGATTTTGTAGACTTCAATCATAGCTCCCCTCAGCTGTCTCTTTTCCAAGCTCTTCTTTGAACCTTTTCTAGCGCCACTATATCTTTCTTGAGATAAGGAGACCAGAATTGAATGCAATACTCCAAATGAGGTGGCACCATGGAGCGAAACAGGGGCATTATGACATTCTTAGTCTTGTTAACCATCCCTTTTTTAATAATTCCCAGTTAGACATTGGAAATGTAGTAGATTTCAGTGTGGGGGGGAGGGGCACTGATATGTCGTTGCCAGCAATAACACTGTAGTGAGCAATTATGAGCACATAAAACGGTGAATGGAGAGTATTCAAGCAGCTTGTTAAGTTCAGCTACTGTATTTTTTTTTTTTTTAACTAAAGGTCTGTATTTGAATTAATATCATTTTGCAAAAATCTAACAAGTCATTGTGGAATTTATTCATGTATTGTAGGGGGAGAGGAAGGGATTTGATATACAGTACTGCTATTCTGAGGTTCCAATCAGCAGTTTACATGGATGGTTGGGGATGGGACTTGATATACCACCTTTCTAGATTACAATCAAAGAGGTTTACATATTACATACAGGTACTTATTTTGTACTTGTGACAATGGAAATATGTCTTCACAAATGTAAAAAAGGTTAGAGCAGCAGGAGAAGTTTCAGACTTCAGTACAGACACAAAGGGCCTGAATCTGGAAACGTCGCCTGCTGCGGTAGGCTCCTGCAAAAGGGGCATCCAGAATCGAGTCTATTTTTTGTACAGACATCTTAAAAGTAGGCCAGCGCTTTACAGGCCTACATTTAAGGCGTCTGACTCTCGCCTATGCCTATATAAGCCATGTCTACACCAGCCTTAAAAGTAGGGGCAATGTCTGGCAAACAGCATATACTAATGCTCAACGTATGGGAAACAAGGTTCTGGATCTCGAGGCTGTGATGGAAGAAGCTGAGTTGGATTTAGTAGCAATCACAGGGACATGGTTCATGGAGAACCATGATGGGATATAGTTATATCAGGCTATAACCTGTTCAAGAAAGACAGGGTAGGAAGAGGAGGGAGAGTGGCGTTATATGTTAAAGATCATATTAAAGCCACACGATTGCAGGATCTACAGGTTAAGAAGAAGCACTGTGGGTCAAACTGGAAAGAGGGAATGGAAAATGTATTTAAATTGGTGTGATATTCAGGCCTCCTTCCCAAATGGAAGAAGTGGAGAAAAATTTAGTAGAAGACATTCAAAATATAGCTGTAAAAGGGGAAGTACTACTAATATATGATTTTAATATTATTTTAATATGCTAGAAGTTGATTGGGGTATCCCTATTACAGGATCTCCTAGAAGTAGGGAGATACTGGATTCTCTACAAGAAGAACTGTTCCAGTAGTTGGTAATGGAACCCATGCGGGATGGGGCCATACTGGATTTAGTGCTTACAAACAGGGAAAGTGTTTCTGATGTTGTAGTGGGTGATCATTCGGCACCCAGTGATCAACACATGGAGTAGTTTAATATTAAGATAGGTGTAGAGAGGACTCATTCAAAAGTAAAGGTTCTAGACTTTAGAAAAACTAACTTTTTTATGTTGAAATATCATTATTTAAATGCACAAAACCACAATCTCATAAGTTAAAAGACTGAATAACATCCTGATCCACCTAAATAATGAGAATGATATCATAAAAGATTTTATTGTAAGCCACTTAGTGTTAAGCGGAATATACGTTTTTTAAAATTAAGTCTTTATTAAGTTTTCAAAACTAGTATAAAGTGCAGGAAATTATACAAGCATTAATAATCAAAATAAGCACTAAGGGGCTCATAATCGAAAGAGAAAAACGTCGAAAAACCGGCCTAAGTCGGCACTTGGACGAACATTTCTCAAAAATGTCCAAGTGCCGATAATAAAAATGGGTTTTGGACGCATTTCTAAACGACCTAGGTCTTCATAGTGCTGCTCAACGTCCAAAGCAAAAAAGGGCGTTTCAGGAGGCATGTCGAGGGCGGGAGTTGGGAGGGACGTGGGCTGACTTAGACTTAGTCGTACAGCATGTAAAACCGAAAGTTTTACAACAGAGCTTAGACGGAACTTGGACAAAAACCCACCTAAACTCACCAAATAAGCACTGCAAACACATAACACAGACCCCCACACATTACCCCAGTGATCACCAACCCCCCCACCCCCATAAAAATTTTATTCACAACTTTAAATTTCAGCCTCCAAACCATCATCACCTGGCCGCCTGGCATAGGAAAGCCTAGTTGTCCAGCCCAGAGGCAGCTTAAGTCATCTTGGGGGTGGGTTAGGGACCCATAGAGAAGAGGACCTATGCTCATAAGCCCCTGTAATCACTGCATTGATATTGAAACATGTGCACTGTCCTATATACCCCCAAAATCCTTTTTGACTGGCATATAAGTGGCTCCTGCAGCCATAAGGGCTATTGGGGTGGTAGATAAGTGTGTCTAGGGAATTCTGGAGGTAGTTTGGGGGGCTCACCGTCATCTATAAGGGAGCTGTAGTGAGGAGAAGCCATGGCACCCTTTTTGTGAAGTTCACAACAAATGCCCTGTAAGGTACCCCACTATTTAGGTGCCATGTCTGGGTGTTCAGTCCATCACTTTGCAGACCCCTCCCACATCCAACAGGGCTTGTTCTAGGCGTTTTGGACTTGAACGGAAAGTTGGATGGAAATGTGGTATAAAGATGGACGATTTAGTGGCTTGGACAATCAGATCGGCAGGACATATAATTAGACGATTTTCAAAAGTAAAAAAAAGTTGGATGTCTCTTTCAAAAATGTGTCTTAAGCTCTTTTTAACTTTGGACGACTTGCGAGATGGACGTAAACAGACTTAGATGTCCCTTTCGATTATGCCCTTCCACCTTTTTTCAGATGGGGGATTATGTTAAAGAATTGTTGTCTGGATGGGAACATCTGGAAGAAGCGGTGTCCAAAACTGAAAGGAGCTTTTGTTAAGGATAACAAACCATTTTGTATGGAAAGTAAATAAATGTAAGAAGAAAAGAAAGAAGTTTTGGTTTTCATAAGTAGTAGCTGAGAAGGTAAGGAAAAAGAAGTTAGCTTCCATAAACTACAAAAGATTGCAGAAAGAGGAACACAGGCACAAATATGTAGAAAAGTTAAGAGAGACTGGTCGAGTAGTCAGGAAAACAAAGATACAAATAGAAGAAACATAGCCGACATGGTAATACAGGGGGACAAGACATTTTTTAGCTATATTAATGATAGGAGGAAGTGCAAAAGTGGCATTGTGAGACTCAAAGGTGATGGGGAAGAATATGTAGAAGCTAATAAAGGCTGAATTGCTTAACAAATTTCTGTTCTGTGTTCACAACTGAAGCGCTGGGAGCAGGACCACAGAAGACAAAAGCAAATAGGGCTGGAGGTGTGGTAGACTCTGATTGATTTTCAGAGAATTGTGTTCTAGAGCAGTGGTTCCCAACCATAGTAACATAGTAACATAGTAGATGACGGCAGATAAAGACCCGAATGGTCCATCCAGTCTGCCCAACCTGATTCAATTAAAAAAAATTTTTATTTTATTTTATTTTTTTTAATTTTTCTTCTTAGCTATTTCTGGGCAAGAATCCAAAGCTTTACCCGGTACTGTGCTTGGGTTCCAACTGCCAAAATCTCTGTTAAGACTTACTCCAGCCCATCTACACCCTCCCAGCCATTGAAGCCCTCCCCTGCCCATCCTTCACCAAACGGCCATACACCGACACAGACCGTGCAAGTCTGCCCAGTAACTGGCCTAGTTCAATATTTAATATTATTTTCTGATTCTAAATCTTCTGTGTTCAATCCCACGCTTCTTTGAACTCAGTCACAGTTTTACTCTCCACCACCTCTCTCAGGAGCGCATTCCAGGCATCCACTACCCTCTCCGTAAAGTAGAATTTCCTAACATTGCCCCTGAATCTACCACCCCTCAACCTCAAATTATGTCCTCTGGTTTTACCATTTTCCTTTCTCTGGAAAAGATTTTGTTCTACGTTAATACCCTTCAAGTATTTGAACGTCTGAATCATATCTCCCCTGTCTCTCCTTTCCTCTAGGGTATACATATTCAGGGCTTCCAGTCTCTTCTCATACATCTTCTGGCGCAAGCCTCCTATCATTTTCATCGCCCTCCTCTGGACCGCCTCAAGTCTTCTTACGTCTTTCGCCAGATAACGGTCTCCAAAACTGAACACAATACTCCAAGTGGGGCCTCACCAATGACCTGTACAGGGGCATCAACACCTTCTTCCTTCTACTGACTACGCCTCTCTTTATACAGCCCAGCATCCTTCTGGCAGCAGCCACTGCCTTGTCACACTGTTTTTTCGCCTTTAGATCTTCGGACACTATCACCCCAAGGTCCCTCTCCCCGTCCGTGCATATCAGCTTCTCTCCTCCCAGCATATACGGTTCCTTCCTATTATTAATCCCCAAATGCATTACTCTGCATTTCTTTGCATTGAATTTTAGTTGCCAGGCATTAGACCATTCCTCTAACTTTTGCAGATCCTTTTTCATATTTTCCACTCCCTCTTCGGTGTCTACTCTGTTACAAATCTTGGTATCATCTGCAAAAAGGCACACTTTTCCTTCTAACCCTTCAGCAATGTCACTCACATACATATTGAACAGGATTGGCCCCAGCACCGAACCCTGAGGGACTCCACTAGTCACCTTTCCTTCCTTCGAGCGACTTCCATTAACCACCACCCTCTGGCGTCTGTCCAACAGCCAGTTTCTGACCCAGTTCACCACTTTGGGTCGTAACTTCAGCCCTTCAAGTTTGTTCAACAGTCTTCTATGAGGAACTGTATCAAAGGCTTTGCTGAAATCCAAGTAAATTACATCTAGCATATGTCCTCGATCCAGCTCTCTGGTCACCCAATCAAAAAATTCAATCAGGTTCGTTTGGCACGATTTACCTTTTGTAAAGCCATGTTGCCTCGGATCCTGTAACCCATTAGATTCAAGGAAGTACACTATCCTTTCTTTCAGCAACACTTCCATTATTTTTCCAACAACTGAAGTGAGGCTCACCGGCCTGTAGTTTCCTGCTTCATCCCTGTGACCACTTTTATAAATAGGGACCACATCCGCTCTCCTCCAATCCCCAGGAATTACTCCCGTCTCCAGAGATTTGTTGAACAAATCTTTAATAGGACTCGCCAGAACCTCTCTGAGCTCCCTTAGTATCCTGGGATGGATCCCGTCTGGTCCCATCGCTTTGTCCACCTTCAGTTTTTCAAGTTGCTCATAAACACCCTCCTCCGTGAACGGCGCAAAATCTACTCCATTTTCTCGTGTAACTTTGCCAGACAATCTCGGTCCTTCTCCAGGATTTTCTTCTGTGAACACAGAACAGAAGTATTTGTTTAGCACATTTGCTTTCTCCTCATCACTCTCCACATATTTGTTCCCAGCATCTTTTAGCCTAGTAATTCCATTTTTTATCTTCCTCCTTTCACTAATATATTTGAAAAAATTTTTATCTCCCTTTTTTACATTTTTAGCCATTTGTTCTTCCGCCTGTGCCTTCGCCAAACGTATCTCTCTCTTGGCTTCTTTCTGTTTCACCCTGTAATCCTTTCTGCTCTCCTCTTCTTGGGTTTTTTTATATTTCATGAACGCCAACTCTTTCGCCTTTATTTTCTCAGCCACTAGGTTGGAGAACCATATCGGCTTCCTTTTTCTCTTGTTTTTATTGATTTTCTTCACATAAAGGTCCGTAGCCATTTTTATCGCTCCTTTCAGCTTAGACCACTGTCTTTCCACTTCTCTTATGTCCTCCCATCCTAACAGCTCTTTCTTCAGGTACTTTCCCATTGCATTAAAGTCTGTACGTTTGAAATCTAGGACTTTAAGTATCGTGCGGCCGCTCTCCACTTTAGCCGTTATATCAAACCAAACCGTTTGATGATCGCTACTACCCAGGTGAGCACCCACTCGAACATTAGAGATACTCTCTCCATTTGTGAGGACCAGATCCAATATTGCTTTTTCCCTTGTGGGTTCCGTCACCATTTGTCTGAGCAGAGCCTCTTGAAAGGCATCCACAATCTCCCTACTTCTTTCCGATTCCGCAGATGGAACATTCCAGTCCGCATCCGGCAGGTTGAAATCTCCCAACAGCAGAACCTCCTCTTTCCTTCCAAACTTTTGGATATCCACAATCAGATCCTTATCAATTTGCTGCGATTGAGTCGGAGGTCTATAGACTACACCCACGTAGATAGAAGTTCCATCTTCTCTTTTCAGAGCAATCCATATCGCTTCTTCCTCTCCCCAGGTCCCTTGCATTTCGGTCGCTTGGATATTGATCTTTACATAGAGAGCTACTCCTCCACCTTTATGACCATCTCTGTCCTTCCTAAAAAGATTATATCCCGGTATGTTTGCATCCCATCCATGTGATTCACTGAACCATGTCTCTGTGATAGCAACAATATCTAGATCTGCCTCTAATATCAGGGCTTGCAGATCATGAACTTTGTTGCTTAGACTGCGAGCATTTGTGGTCATCGCTTTCCAGCTATTTTTCAGCGATAATCTCCTTTTTCGTATGGATTTTTGTGTCGTTTCACGTTCTGTTGCAACCCTCTCCTGAAGTACCACCAGGCCAGTCGGGTTTTCAGGATAGCCTTAATGAATATGAATGAGAGAGATCTGCATATAATGGAGGTGCCAGGCATGCAAATCTGCTCTATGCATATTCATTAGGGCTATCCTGAAAACCCAACTGGCTTGGTGGTCCTCCAGGACAGGGTTGGGAACCACTGTTCTAGAGTTGCTAGCTAAACTAAAGGTGAATAAAGCAATGGGGCCAGATGGCTGACCTTTTCAATGCTTCTCTAGAGCCAGGAGTGATACTGGGGGACTGGAGAAGGGAAGTTGTAGTCCCTCTCCACAAAAGTGGAACTAAGGAAGAAGTGGGGAACTTCAGGCCCGTGCCTGACTCCTGTGGTAAGTACATTAATGGACACTCTTTTAAAACAGAGAATAATGAGGCAGCATGGATTCTCTAGAGGCCGGTGTTGTCAGACAATTCTGGTCAATTTCTTTGACAGGTGACTAGAGAATTGGATAGATGGAATCTGCTAGAAGGTCTCTCGTTTACATCTCTGAGCACATTACAGAAGAGGGCCATGATATAGGCACCCAGGTTGATTACCCTGCTTTCCATGGACTATGTACCTAGCTATACCCCATATAGCCCACTGATGAGAGTGTTAATGGGCTTGAAAGTCCTAAATCTGGCCTCATATAGAGAGGGCAGTTTTAGGAACTGAATTGAGAAACAGTTTAAAAGACATGGGAAACAGACAGTGTTGGTTAAAATGTGAGAATTTAAATCCAGCCTGCTACGTTTATTTGAAGGGGTAAATAAATATGTGGCTAAAGGTGAGCCAGCTGACACTGTAATCTGGAATTTCAGAAGGCATTTGGCAAAGTACCTCATGAATGCCTCACGAGGAAATTAAAAAGTCATGGGATAGGAGGCAGTGTAGATTAAGAACTGGTTAAAAGATAGAAAACAGAATAAGATTAAATGGTAAAATTCCTAATGGAGAAGGGTAAATAGTAATGAACTAAACAAAATGCAATGTATTTTGATGTACTTCACTGATAACGTTCAGTTTTTACTTTTTATACACTGCATTGAACCACAAAGTCATTGTGATATAGAATTTTTATGTTATGTTATCTGTGCTGCAACCACTGCTTTTTAATTTATTTTAAAATGATCTATAGATGGAAATAAAAGAATCAGTTGTTCACATTTTCTGATGACATAGTTATTCAAAGTTATTAAATCATAAGAGGATTGTGAAAACTTGCAAGAGGATCTTATGAGATTGGGAGGTTGGCATCCGGATGGCAGTTGATATTCATTGAGGAAGTTATCTAGGTCAGTGTTTTTCAACCTTTTTACACCTATGGACCGGCAGAAATAAAAGAATTATTCTGTGGACCGGCATCAGTCCGTGGACCCGGCGGTTGAAGAACACGGGGCTAAGTCGTGGGCCAGACCCCGCCCATCTCTACCCAATCTCCATCTCAGACCCCGCCCCCATAATAGTACTAATTGCACCTTGCACGTCCCGTGCCTCATCTGGAAGCCTTCCCTCTGACGTTGCAATATCAGAGAGAAGGCTCCGGTTCAGGCGGACGATGCCCATAGGAGCCACTGCCCGTGGCTTTGTGCACTGAATCAGTTAGGAAGAGGGAGCTAGCTCGAAGATAACACCGCATCGATCGCACCGTGGACCGGCAGTTGAAGAAACTGATCTAGGTGGTTTTAAGTCATGTTATTTGCCCCTTAGCTTGAATTAAAGGGCCCTAACACTGCTTGACTTAATTTACTACAGTGATATTTAAGTCACTATGGGTTGCATAGTAATGAGAGGCAAAAGTGATCAGGGAGTGTGGGGAGGGGAAGTGATGGGGAGAATAAGAGGGAATGGTACAGGCCCTGAAGAATCCTGAGTCATTACAATAACACTACTTGTGAGATGATGCACCAGTAGATAGATGCTGGAGTGATTTTAAAACATGTCATTGAAGATTAGATTAGAAAGTTATGTAGTAAACTAGGACTAGGCAGATGTTCTCTGGATCCATTTCTATCTTATATCTTTCAAAAAATCTATTTCCAGGCTGTCTCTTGGTTAACGTTATTATAAATGATCTCCTGGATAATGGTTATTTTTCTGTGAGTACCCCTTTATTGAAAGGCACTGACTTGAATCCAACAGCACCGTCATATTACCGTCCGATTGCTAATATTCTAGTATTAACAACGATGATTGAGACTATTATTTCCAAACAACTATCCAACTATTTAGATAAATTCACTATTTATTTACCATCTCAACATGGTTTTTGTCCCGATTTCAGTACTGAAACTCTATTAGTTTCTCTGATTTCTAAGGTTCAGAGCTTACTATCTCAGAATTTTACTATAATTTGATCTTTCCGCTGCTTTTGATGTAGTCAGCCATGATATCTTGATTCAGTTACTCTCAGATATAGGATTAAAAGAAACTGTATGCTTCTCAACATTCATTCCTACCAGAACACAGATAACCCCTATGCAAATATGGGACCAAAAACTAAAAGTAATAATATATTCAAACCAAACCCTAAGATTCAAGACTCTGCATGCAGTACAACCCCAGAGAAAAAGAAACAAATGCATTTCTTCCTGAACAGTGCAAAATGCAGACAGCAGATGTAAATTAAATTGACACAATTCAATCACTAAATTGCCTCCCTCCGGCGGGTGTCTTACCTTCTGGCCAGCTCCTACCTGTTTGTTTTATGCAGCCCGCAGTACAATGTGGCTCCTCGCGCATCCCGTGCCTCATCCATAGCCTCTGATGTGACCTCAAAGAGAAGGCTTCCGGTCCAGGTGCAAGATGCGCGTAGGAGCCGCCGCAAAAGATAACACCGGGGGTGGCACCGCGGGCTGCATAAAACAACCAGGCGGGCTGGATTTGGCACACAGGCCTTGAGTTTGACATCTGTGTTCTAGAAAGTATTGGGTATTCTTTTGGATTATTCTCTATCTTTTCAATGCCAGGTAAATAATCGTACCAAAAAATGTTTCTTTAGTCTTTGCACGCTGAAAAGTTCCATCAAGATCATTTTGCAGTATTGGTTCAAACCATTATCATAGCACAGCTGGATTACTGTAATTCCATTTATGTGGGATTAAGCAAAGGAAATGAGAAACGGCTGCAATTGATTCAAAATGCTGCGACCAGACTGATTTTTGAAAAGAAAAAATTTGATCACTTGTCACCTCTGTTGAGGAAATTACATTGGTTTCCATTTCAATTGAGAGTTCAATTTTAATGTGTCTGCATAGTCTTTAAAATTTTACATGGACTATTTGTTCCTTTGATGTCTTTATCTCTAAACACCATGAGATCTTCAGGCATGAGAACAACTCATCGCTTTTTAGGCTATAGCTCCAATGAATGTTAATGAATCTTTCCTTGTGATATGATTATGTAAACCAAATCGAGCTCCTATATTTAGGAGATGATTTGGTATATAAGACTAAGAATTAATTAGATTAGTCCCACTCAAACCATTTCTCTAACACTTCCTCTTGAGATTCAGATGCACTACAGATGAACAGAATAGAAATCTGTCTGGAAAAAGGGTTTTGAAAATAACAATTTGGAAGAGTTTGGTGAGAAAAATGTCCATCTGGCCCTTTATGCCACTTTTTGGATGTTTTTGCCCCATAATGAAATTAGAAAAGGTACAGAGAAAGATGATGAAAATGACAAAAGTGATGGGATAGCTTCCTTATGAAGAAAGGCTATAGAAGCTAGGGCTCCTCAGCTTGGAGAAGTGATGGCTGATGTGTAATATGATAGTGGTCTTGAGTGGAATGGGATGCGTAGACCTGAATCACTTAATTACTCTTCATAAAAATACAAGGATTAAGTGACACAATGAAGTTACTAAGTAGTAAATTTAAAACAAAATCAGAGAAAATATTTCTTCACTCGAAATGTAATTAAACTCCTATAATTCATTGCCATAGAATGTGGTAAAAATAGATAGCTTAGCAGGGTTTAAAAAAGGGTTGGACAAGTTCCTAAAAGAGTCTATAAACCACTATTAAAATGAACTTGTGAAAATCAATTGCTTATTCCTGAGATAAGCAGAATAAAATCTGTTTTAATTTTTTGGGATCTTTCCAGAATTTGTGAACTGGATTGGCCACCATTGGAAACAGTTAATAGTGGGCTGGATGTATTTATATATTTATTTTATCTTTGATTTTCTAAGTACATATTTCAGTTGGGCAGAATGGATGGGCCACTTTTTTTTATCATCATGTACTATGTTATTCTAAAAAAAATAAAAATAAATCTAGCTTAAGCAATATGTCAACAGTAATCTAAGGACATAATCTGCACAGGAAACCAGCACAGGTAAACTAAAATAGATAATTAGTCTATATTTGTGGTATATTAAATCTTAAATAAATAAGATACTGAATTAGCACAAGAGAAACAAAATACAATGCTAGAGTAAGGAATATAAGATGCAAAAACAGAAACGAGAGAAATAATGTAAGAATTTTTAACTTGCCTGAAATCATCACTTATAAGGATTTAAACTTGATGTAGGAATCAGCTGCTGAAACATCTGCACAATTAAGATATAACTTTTACAATCATCTTTGAAGATGTGCATCAGTTTGGAATGCTGAAATGAATAGGCCAGAGCTCAGGTTAGTAGTAATGTGGGTTTGAAATTAGTCTGATAAAAACAGAAATTCTACAAGGTCTCAAGAAAATCCCGAATCTTAATTTTGGTAATGAAAAGACTAGTATTTGCCAGGATTATGCCACTATTGTTGCACTGAGATTATAGATAAAGTAATCAAGCAGCTTTGAGCTTGAGAATCACCCACTTTGCCTGATTCAAGCTGCTTTTTTAATTTATTTATTGAAAAACATTGTTTCTCACCTTGGGGTTTTCTGTAGGCAGCAGGACTAATCAGGCACACATTCTCTCCTACTTCTTCAAGAGTTGCATTCTCTTTTTTGTTATGAGAACTGACCGAGAACACTGCATATTGGAATGGTTATGCATGTTAAGAACTTTACTCTTAATTCTGAGCTCCATTGCGGGGGGGGGGGGGGGGGGGCTGTTCCATTTAAGCAACTTAATCCATTTGTGTGCCTTATGTTTATGGAAAATATGGGCCAGATTAAACTGCCCTAATCGGAACAATCCGTTTTCGATTCAGGCAGGTCCGACGAATTCACTAACCTAAAATATGCAGATGGGGGTGATTGGAGGAAATCCCCCATCTGCCTGCATGCGTACATGCGCAGACCCGTCCTAGCCGTGACTTTTTTTTTTTTACTTTAAACTTTCAAAACCAAGGGGCTTGCACAGGCAGTTGGGGCAGGCATGTTTGGGGCCCGACTCTCCTGCTCCTATGCGGCGGTGGCAGCAGCCTCTTCCCTCCTTCTCTTCAGTGCGAGCCCATGGGTTTAAAGCTGGCACTGCATTGTGGCATGCAGCTCTGCTTTAAAACTATGGGCTTGCACTGCGGGGTAGGGCGGCAGAGAGCAGGAGAGATCGGGGCAGGCAGGCAGGGGGGTTCGGTTTCGGGGCAGACAGGCAGGCAGGCTCGTTTGGGGCTCCGGGAGATGGAGCTGACAGGTTAGAAAGAAGGGCAGCAGAAGGCAGGGCAGTCACAAAGGGCTTCAGCAACTGGTCCTGAGCAGTCGCTTTTTGCGAGACCATTGGGATCAAAAAAAATTTTAGTGAATCACGTCCTTGCCTACTTTGCATGCAGTTCCCCTCATTTGTGGAAGCGGGTCACTACACAGGTTACTGAATACTGCAAGAGGGAAATCTGGTCGCTAAGGGCTCGCAAACCAAATCTAGCCCTATGTTCTTGTGTACACTGAAATAAGATCACAAGAGGGTCCAAGGAAACAAAAAGACAGACAATCTACAAGGTCCAAAATGGTGAAAAAAAATAGCAGACTAGAACAGTAGCATCCTCAACTCCAGGCTCTACTGGGTTCCAGGCTACATCTTAGCTCTTTGCCTGCTAGTGTATAGGTCTCTGCAGACCCTCCCACCACCAGACCTCCTTGTCAGGGTTGGTCAGCCTAGCCACTCCACTGCATTAGGCTTCTTATCAGCACCAGCCAGCATGGCTTAAAATGAGTTAGGTCAAAACTAACATTCCACCTCCCATAGATCACCCAGCACCCAAAAGAGCTTCTTGATTTCTGAGCTCACTGTGCTGGGAGCTGTTCTTTTCAGCACCACAATCCATTCAGGGTGAGTGGACAGCTCCCAAAAGCACTAGCTGCTCTTATGCAGATCAGCTCTCCCCTCAGGCTCCATGAGCTCAAGTTCCCTCCGCTGGCCAGTGACCCTGTCACAAGGGGGCAGAGTCAGGAAGGAGCCAGTGTCCACATAGCTAATTGGGCATATAGGACCACATAAGTAGCAGTCCTAACATTGCCTGGTTAGCTACAATATGCTAACTAGACAGTGTTGGGATTAGTTGGGATCTGAAGCTTTTGTGTCTCTCTCCTGCTCCTATTCCTTCCAGCAACAAGTTCTGTAACTTTTGCTAGAGATTACAGCAGCCATTTTCACTTAGGAACCACAAAGGGCAGGAGTGAGTGGGGTTCGTTCCTGCCCCAAAGACTGCTAGACCATCAGGGCTGGTATGATAGGCCGGGGGTCCTGCTGAACCTCAGGGGTTGAGGAGAAGGAATAGGGGATCAGATGTTGAACAGGGAAGGAGCAGGAGGCAGATCAGATGGCACGTGGTTGGTGAAAGGGGGTTATGTGGATCTGGCCAATATCAGCTAGGACCTCCATAAATATCTTATGGGGTCTCCGCTACAACTACTACTTATTTCTATAACACTGAAAGGCATATGCAGTGCTGTACATTTAACATTCAATAGACGGTCCCTGCTCAGAAGAGCTTACAATCTAATATAGGACATCTGAGGGTTGGGAAGTTTCTGGCAGAAGGAATGATACAATGAGTATAGGTATCTGACAGTGAGTGGGAGTTAAGAGTTGAATCAGCTTCAAAAAGTGGGCTTTTAGCTTTATTCTGGCAGCCTACTCCAGGCATACAGCGTGGCAAGGAAGAAGGGACGGAGTCTGGAATTGGTGGTAGAGGAGAAGGGTACAGATAAGGACTTACCTGATGAATGGAGTTCACGGGGGGACGACGACATAGGGGGAGATAAGTGAGGAGAGATATTGAGGGATTACAGAGTGATTGGACCTGTAAGTCAGTAAGAGGAGTTTGAAATAGATGGGGAGCCAATGATGTAGTCTAAGCAAGAGGTGATGAGAGTGTGGATAAGGGTTTTGGTAGTATGCTAGGAAAGGAAAGGTCAGATTTTGGTAATATTATAGAGGAGGAAACAACAGATTTTAGCAGTTTGTTGGATCTGAGCGGAGAAGGAGAGAGCGGAGTCAAAAATCACCTCGAGGTTGCGAGCTGACATGACAGGTAGGAGGACAGTGTTATACACATAAACAGAGCACGGCGGGAGGGTGGTTTAAGTGAAAGATAAGGAGTTTGGTTTTAGCCATATTTAGGGCTTCATTTACTAAGCTGCGATATCATTTTTACCACACGTAGAATTGCCGCGCATGCTAAACTTGCGCTATGTGGCTAGAATTTAACACCAGCTTAATGCTGGCGTTAGTGTCTAGTGTGCGCAGAAATTTAGCACGCGCTAAAACTGCTATTGCAGCTTAGTAAAAAGAGCCCTTCGTTTTAGATGATGGTGAGACATTCAAGCAGCAATGTCAGACAGGTAGGTTGAGATTTGGGCCTAAATTCCTGTAGAGATAACCAGCGTGGAGAGGTAGATCTGGGAGTCATCAGCATAGAGGTGATATTGAAAACCATGGTAGGAGATCAGTGTACCAAGAGCACAGGTATATATGGAGAAGAAGAGAGGGCCCAAGACAGAGCCTTGAGGTACACCAATGGACAGTGGGATGGCAGTGGAGGAGGATTCACTGTAACATACACTGAAAGTACAATGGGAAAGATAGGAAGAAAACCAGGAGAGAACAGAACCCTGGAATACAATGAGGACAGTGTATCGAAGAATAGGTGGTGATCAACAGTATCAAAGGTTGCTGACAAATCGAGAAGGATGAGGGTAGAGCCCATTGGATCTGGCCAGGAACAGGTTGTTAGAGACTTTAGCAAGGGCAGTTTCCATAGAATAGAGAGGGTAAAAGCCTGATTGAAGAGGGTCAAGAATATCTTGAGAAGAAAGAAAGTCCAGGTAACAGTAGTGAACAGCATATTCAAGTAGCTTGGATAGGAAAGGGAGGAGGGAGATGGGCAATAATTGGAGGGAGATGTGGGTTCTATTGAGGTTTTTTTGAGGAGAGATGTAACTACAGCATGTTTAAAGACAGCAGGAACTGTTGCAGTGGACACCTCAAACCTTACCATCTCCGACCATCAGCTGTTAACATTCATGACTCATCGCCCTCTCCCTGACTCCAACTGATCACTACCCGTATGTTTAGGAACCTTCAGACCATTGACCCTGACGCGCTCTCTACCGCTGTCTCATCTCTCCTTTCTACTACTATGTCGTACGAATCTGCTGATGAAGCTGTCCTCTCCTATAACTCCATTTTCTCATCTTCTTTCGATACCCTTGCCCCTCCCGTTTCCCATCCTGTAAGACATGCCAAACCCCAGCCCTTGTTGATCCCCAAAATCCGTTACCTGCGCTCCTGTGCCCGAGCTGCTGAACATCTTTGGCTTAAATACTGCACGCTTGCTGACTTCGTCCATTACAAATTCTTGCTGACGTGCTTCCAATCTACCCTCTCGCTTGCCAAACAGGACTACTAAAATCGTTTAACTAACTCTCTTAGTGCCAACCCTTGCCATCTCTTTGCTATGCTCAGCTCTCTACTCAAAGTGCTCCTGCCTCTTATCCCCTCTTTGCTCTACACCCAGACAATGGCAGAGTTATTCCATAAGATTCACAAGATCCACCTTAAATTCTCAACAATGTTGCCTCCCCCACCACCCCTTCCGACTGTCCGCTCTGTTGACCTCCCTTCGACAACTGATAAGATTGGCTGCAGATCTTATCATCAGCCCATAATAAAGACCTCATGACATTGACAGTTACAATAAGATAGGTTTATTAGCAATAAGCAAAAGGCAACTCACATGAAATAGCAAAGTACAGCATATTGGCTATAATAATAATAATTTTATTTTTATATACCTCCAAAGCCAAAGTAGTTTGAGGTGGTTTACAATAAGAAGAGCAGGACAGTCAGTGAAAAAGATTAACAATGAAGTCTTTGAATACATGAATATTTGTAGGGAGGAAGAGAGACAGAGTAAGAGTCACATGTAATTACAATACCGGGAGACATGCAAGTAGAATACCGGGGTAAGGCTTTAAGAGTTTTTGGTTACAAATCGGTTAAACAGGTTGGTTTTGACTAGCTTTCTGAAGTTAAGGTAGGATGAGGAGTGCTTGATGATATTACCTAGCCAGCCGTTCTGTTGACTTGCTTGGAGTTCTGTCAAGGATAACATACATACGAAATAGCAATCTCATGTTCTTTTGGGTCTGGTTCCTCATTCTCCTCTCCTGTTATACCTGTCGGCATAATATTTATAGTAGCCTAGGGTACCACCTAGTTATAGATTACATCACATTCATCATTTTTATTGGCTATATGGTGTATACACTTATCATGGAGCCATACTGAAGCGTGACGTCACCTGGTGCCAAAACTGATCTTTCTATATTTCCCTGACAAATAAGCATAGTATAGGCCAAAAGACATAGGCAGTGATGTGATGCTGTTATCCTCCACTGCCACATAAAACATAATAAACCCGAGAAAAGAAAAAAAAAGAGAAAGAATGAGATCCTACTAAGTAGTAAAGGGCACTAGGAAGGTGATAAAATGTATATACTTGACTCATGGCGGTCAGACTTTCTAGAAAGCAAATGGGCAAAAATAATGAGGGAAAAGGATAGAGAATACCTCAACACCCTTACAACCCTTTCTTCCTTTTCTGAAGTTACAGAAGAGGAAACTGCTCACATTCTCTCCTCCTCCAAACCCACCACCTGTTCCTCTGATCTGATTCCTACCTGCCTACTTGGATCCATCGCTCCAGCTGTGATCCTTCCCATCTGTCACATCCTCAACCTTTCACTCTCCACTGCTACAGTTCCTGATGTCTTCAAACATGCTGTAGTCATGCCCTTCCTTAAAAAATCCCTCGCTTGACCCTACGTCCCCCTCCAAATACCGCCCTATCTCCCTCCTCCCTCCTCCCTTTCCTATCCAAACTACTCAAACGTGCTGTTCACCGCCGTTGTCTGGACTTTCTTGCTTCTCATTATATTCTTGACCCGCTTCAATCGGGCTTTTGCCCTCTCTACTCTATGGAAACTGCCCTTGCTAAAGTCTCTAACGACCTGTTCCTGGCCAAATCCAATGGACTCTACTCCAGTGGTCTCAAACTCAAACCCTTTGCAGAGCCACATTTTGGATTTGTAGGTACTTGGAGGGCCGCAGAAAGAATAGTTAATTTCTTCTTATTAAAGAAATGACAATTTTGCATGAGGTAAAACTCTTTATAGTTTATAAATCTTTCCTTTTGGCTAAATCTTAATAATAATATTGTAATTTATAGGTAAAGAGACATATGATCAAAACGGTTTTATTTTACTTTTATGATTATGATAAATACACCGAGGGCCTCAAAATAGGACCTGGCGGACCACATGTGGCCCCCGGGCCGCGAGTTTGAGACCACTGCTCTACTCTATCCTCATTCTTTTCGATCTGTCTGCTGCCTTTGACACTGTTCATCACCGTCTTCTTCTCGACATGTTGTCCTCACTGGGATTTCAGGGTTCTGCTCTCTCCTGGTTTTCTTCCTATCTCTCTCATCATACCTTCAGCGTATATTACGGTGGATCCTCCTCCACCGCGATTCCGCTGTTTATTGGCATACCCCATGGCTCTGTCCTGGGCTCTCTCCTCTTTTCTCTATATACCCTCTCTCTTGGTACGCTGATCTCCTCTCATGGTTTTCAATATCACCTCTATGCTGATGACTCCCAGATCTACCTCTCCACGCCGGATATCTCTGCGGGAGTTCAGGCCCAAATTTCAGCCTGCCTGTCTGACATTGCCGCTTGGATGTCTCGATGCCATCTCTAACTGAATATGGCTAAAACTGAACTCCTTATCTTTTCCCCCAAATCTGCCTCCCCCCTCTTGCCATTCTCTATCTCTGTGGACAACGCTATCCTCCTCCCTGTCTCGTCAGCTCGCAACCTTGGGATGATCTTTGACTCCTCTCTCTCCTTCTCTGCTCAGATCCAACAGACTGCCAAATCCTCCTCTATAACATTACCAAAATCAGTCCTCTTCTCTCTGAACTCCACTCTCGCTTAGACTACTGCAACGTACTTCTCTCGGGCCTGTCTCTTCCCTCTTCAATCCATTCAAAATGTTGCTGCGTGACTCATATTCCATGAGAACCACTATTCTCACATTACCCCTCTCCTCAAGTTGCTTCTTTGGCTCCCCATCCATTTTCAAATACATATAAGTGCATTCACTCTGAAGCCCCCCAATATCTCTCCTCACTTATCTCCTCCTATGCTCCCCCCATGATCTCCGCTCATCAGGTAAGCCCCTCTTATCTGTACCCTTCTCTTCCACTGCCAACTCCCGACTCCATCCCTTCTTTCTTGTGGTGCGGTATGCCTGGAATAGGTTACCTGAATCAATATGTCATGCTCCATCTCTGGCAGTGTTCAAATCTAAGCTAAAGGCCCACTTTTTTGAAACTGCTTTCAACTCTTAAACTCCCCCTCAGTGTTGTCAGATACCTAAACCCACTATAATCTCCCCAACCCTGAAATATCATGTCTGAATTAGATTGTAAGCTCTTCTGAACAGGGACTGTCTACTATAAGTTAAAATGTACAGCGCTGCTTACGCCTTTCAGTGCTATAGAAATAATAAACAGTAGTAAGTAGTAGTAATGTGACAGATGGAAGGGATGACAGTGGGAGTGATAGATCCGAATAAGAATTAGATCAGAGGAACAGGTAGTGGGCTTTGAGAAGAGAAAGTGTTTTCTCTTCCATGACCTCAGAAAAGGAGAAAAAGGTGGCAGGGGTTGTTTAAGGGAGGCTGGCAGAGTAGACAGCTGGAAGGGGGTGGGGGGTGGGGAAGGTGACAGTTGAAAATTCAAGGTGGATCTTGTGAATCTTGTTACAGAAGACCTCTGCCATCATCTGGATAGAGAGTGTGGGGAGTGGATAGGAGGTGGGGGTACTTTGAGTAGAGAATTGAGTGTGGTAAAAAGATGGTGAAGGTTGGCATTAAGAGTTAATTAAATGGTTGTAGTATTCTTGATTGGCAAGCAAGAGGGTAGATTGGAAGGACATCAGCATGAATTTGAAATGTATGAAGTCGGCATGAGTGTAGGATTTAAGCCAACAAACGTTCAGCATCGCTGGCACAGGAGCACAGGTAATGGATGTTGGGGATCAGCCAGGGTTGGGGTTTGGCACAACTTACAGAACATGAAATGGGAGGGATGAGTGTATCAATAACAGAAGAGAGAATGGAGTTGTAGGAAAGGACAGCTTCATTGACAGACTTGCATGGCATAGTAGTTGAAAGGAGGGTTGAGATAGTGGTAGAGAGCATGTCAGAGTCAATAGCCTGAAGATTCCTAACTGTATGGGTAGGGATTGGCCAGGTTGGGGGAGAGGGTAATGAATTGTGAAGGTTGGCAGATGATGGGCAGAAAGGGGAAGAGTCAAGAGGCAGAATCTGGAGGTAGAGCAGTTGGAGGAGAGGACAAGATCAATTATGAGCACATAAAACAGTGGAGAGTATTCAAGCAGCTTGTTAAGTTCAGCTCCTGCATTTATTTTTTTTTAAACTAAAGGTCTGTTTTTGAATTAATATCATTTTGCAAAAATCTAACAAGTCATTGTGGAATTTATTCATGTATTGTAGGGGGAGAGGAAGGGATTTGATATACTGCTATTCTGGGATTCCAATCAGCAGTTTACATGGATGGCTGGGGATGGGACTTGATATACCACCTTTCTAGATTACAATCAAAGAGGTTTACATATTACATACAGGTACTTATTTTGTACCTGTGACAATGGAAATATGTCTTCACAAATGTAAAAAAGGCTAGAGCAGCAGGAGAAGTTTCAGACTTCAGTACAGACACAAAGGGCCTGAATCTGGAAACGTCGCCTGCTGCGGTAGGCTCCTGTATAAGGGGCATCCAGATTCGAGTCTATTTTTTGTACAGACATCTTAAAAGTAGGCCAGCGCTTTACAGGCCTACATTTAAGGTGTCTGACTCTCGCCTATGCCTATATAAGCCATGTCTACACCAGCCTTAGGTGTCTGTAGTATACCTAGGTGCTTCTGTAGGCTCGAGTCAGGTGCAGTACTTAGAGAGACCCCCCAAGAAAGAGACTTGGGAGTACTGGTAGACAAGTCAACGAAGCCATCCGTACAATGCGAAAAGAATGCTAGGAATGATTAAGAAGGGGATCACAAACAGATCAGAGAAGATTATCATGCCACTGTACTGGGCCATGGTATACCCCCACCTGGAATACTGCATCCAGTACTGGTCGCCGTACATGAAGAAGGACACAGTACTACTCGAAAGGGTCCAGAGAATGGTTAAGGGGCTGGAGGAGTTGCCGTACAGTGAGAGATTAGAGAAACTGGTTCTCTTCTCCCTTGAAAAGAGGAGACTGAGAGGGAACATGATCGAAACGTTCAAGATAATGAAGGGCCTAGACTTAGTAGATAAAGACAGGTTGTTCACCCTCTCCAAGGTAGAGAACGAGAGGGCACTCTCTAAAGTTAAAAGGGGATAGATTCCCATACAAATGTTAGGACATTCTTCTTCACATAGAGCAGGGGTGTCAAAGTCCCTCCTCGAGGGCCGCAATTCAGTCAGGTTTTCAGGATTTCACCAATGAAGGCAGTGCATGCAAATAGATCCCATGCATATTCATTGGGTAAATCCTGAAAACCCGATTGGATTGCGGCCCTTGAGGAGGGACTTTGACACCCCTGATCTAAAGAGTGGTAGAAATCTGGAACACTCTTCCAGAGGCTGTTATAGGAGAAAGCACCCTCCAGGGATTCAAGACAAGGTTTGACAAATCCCTGCTGAACGGCATGTATGCAGGTAAAGCTAGACTCAATCAGGGCATGGTCTTTGACCTAAGGGCTGCAGCGTGTGCGGACTGCTGGGCATGATGGACCACTGGTCTGACCTAACAGCGGCAATTCTTATGTTCTTATGTGCATCCTGATTGGTCTGTTAGATGGCGGTAGGACACCTAATGCCACCTACAATTGGGACGCTGTTTTGAGAATCAGGCCCCCAAAAACCTCTCCAAATGCAGCAATGGAAATATGGACCCTAGTGGCAGTCACCCGAGACTGCCGCTAAGGGTGGTATTTTGAGGTTGGTGCCAAAGAACCGGGAATGATTGAGCATTGCTCCTGGTTGAAGAGCACTAGACCTCAGAGAACCCCACCCAGACCACTAATGATATGTTAGGTAGCCACTGAGGGAGGGGGTAAATCTGGGGGGTTGGTTCCGGGAGGGGAAAATCAGCACTGTAGCTTAAGAGCATCAGGCCACTGCTTTGTGCGGCCCAATGCTCCCGAACAGTAAATAACCCCAGTAAAAAGCTGGGGTTATTTTTACCATGGTTTTTAGCTCCTAACACAACTTGTGGTGTATCACCAACTTAGATATCGCTGCAATCTTTGGAACAGCAGCATTAGAGTTGTTTAAGTCATGTTAAGGATCAATTAATTTGAATTACAGCCCTAATGCCGCTTGATGGATCCCCCCCTCCCTAAATCGCTTTGACTATCAACCCTAGAGTATTTAATATTTATGATTGTGTATCTGTACAAGTAATTATAGATCTATCCTTCTCTAATTCTGAATTCTTTAATCAATGACCACGTCTCTTAATAATAAAGTTTTTATGAAATGCTTACAGTTGAGCTGGGAGAGATTCACCTCAAATAACACAAGTCACAAAACTGATGTAAGAAATGATTAAGAAGTTATCCAAATATTTTTCTACCTATGACATCTCAACTACTAGCCAGGAAATGGAAGTAACTAGGACAATAAACATAAGAAAGCCCTAGTTTCCACTAGCTTAGCAAAACAGATTTCTTTTTGTTTTATAGTTGCAATGCATTGGAAATCCAGTGGAGGTTATTTGGACACCCCCTTTTTCCAATCTGACCCCAGCAGTCTATCTTCTACTCTTCTACCATTACTATGCCAGTGGTCCCAAAGTCCCTCCCCTTTTCCATCCCTAGTTCAACCTCATAATTCTCTTCCCTCCTGTGGCTTGACCCCAGAACATTCATGTCTTTCCACTTCACACCCCATCCCCTGCAGTATTCCCAGTCTGCCTGCTGCATCAGAAGCTGTGGGCCATGCCCTTCACCATAGCAGCAGCATCTTCCTTTCAGCTTTGTTCTGTCTCCTCCTTTCTCATGTGATAGCTTATTCCAGGGAAAGAAACTTAAAAAGACAGATTGGTTCATTCTGTGCTTCCCATTATTCCCTCATTATCACATTAATAGATATCATTACCTGACGGCCATAAGAAATGTGGCAAATGTAGTGTCTGCAAACTGAGTCTGGACATTACCATCTTTAGTCATCCAAAAACAAATAGAAAATACACTCTCAGACATTACTCGAACTGCAACACTAGTAACATCATCTCTATCAGTGGTTCCCAACCCTGTCCTGGTGGACCACTAGGCCAATCGGGTTTTCAGGCTAGCCGTAATGAAGATGCATGGAGCATGCCTTTTACGTCCATTATATGCAAATCTCTTTCATGCATATTCATTAGGGCTAGCCTGAAAACCCGATTGGCCTGGTGGTCCTCCAGGACAGGGTTGGGAACCACTGATTTACATCATTATATACCCTTGTTCACTGTTATATGTAGGAAAAATGAAAAGAATGATAAAAGGCAATCATTGAACATCTATATTTCCATGTTTTTATGTAGCAGTAAAAACAAGAATATTACATTTTCTTTTCTAGTAGAGCACTGGAATGAAAAAAATCACAATGTGTCATATCAGGCATGAAAGTAAGAGGTGGTGATATAAGTCATCTTTAATCTTAATATGCTCATCCCCAATGTAGGGTTACCAAACATCCAGGAAAACCAGATATGTCCTCTTTTTAGAAGACTGTTTGGAATTCCGGATGGACTTTCCAAAATTCAGCAGTTTGTTCAGGTTTTGGAATGCCCTGACGAGCTCCGGCTGGATCTGGAGGGCATCTGAGCATGCGCGGATGACATCATACACATCTGTGCATGCTCCAAGCCCTCCAGACATGGGCGGATCTTGGGGAAGAAGAGAGGAGGTTTATGGGAGCAGGGCTGGAGGCAGAACTGGGAGGGGCCAAGTGTCCAGATTTTAGCAGACTGAAAAATGGTAACCCTACCACAATGGTCTTAATTTAGAGATGGATTTCAGGCCATTCCTCTAATTTCTCATTAGGTCATTTTTAAAGAAAGATCAACCCCATTAGTAATCATTAAAAGTAACAATGTATCATCACACAGTCTTTACACAACATTTGTATTGTATACTGTTTAAATTATAAGCCACAACAAAGCTACTACACAAATCACCCTTTGTAAAATCTCATCATCATCATAAAGAACTTATTATATATATTTAAGTTGCTGTAGCTGGCAGCCTCTATATGTGGAGAAAATAATGTTTTCAGCAGTATTTGAACTGTTTTTGTTTAACATTCAAACATGCATATTTTTTTTTCATTTTGTTTCACTCCTGTACCTTTAAGAGCTCCCCAGGTCCTGTTGCATAAGCAACTAGGAAGAGAGATATAGGCTCTACTGAGTCTGCTCAAAGTTTCACTTTCTATGAGAGTTTGTGTACCATGTTGCTGGAGTTTTCTCGTTGGAGTTCTCTCTATATATGGGACTTATTTTTTATATAGGGCTTTATTTTGTACATACATCTCTATACAGCATTTATTGTAGTGCCATTTTTAATTCATAAGCTCCACTTTTAAAACAGGAGAAGTTCCAGACTTCAGTACAGACACAAAGAGCCTGATTCTGGAAACTGCACCTGCCGCGATAGGCTCCTGCAAAAGGGGCATCCAGAATCGAGTCTACTTTTTGTACAGTTCTTTACAGACCTAAATTTAAGGCATTTGACTCTCGCCTATGCCTATATAAGCCATGCCTACACAGCCTTAGGCATCTATAGGTGTGCCTAGGTGCTCCTGTAGGCACGAGTCAGATGCCTACTATGTAGGCATTGTTTGCCGCATCTATTTTTTTTTATTTTATTTTAAGTGCATCCTGATTGGTCTGTTAGATGGTGGTAGGACACCTAACGCCACCTACAATTGAGATGCCGTTTTGAGAATTAGGCCCAAAAAGACCTCTCCAATTGCAGCAATAGAAATATGGCCTCTAGTGATAGTCACCCGAGACTGCCGCTAAGGGTGGTATTTTGAGGTTGGCGCCAGAGGACCGGGAATGATTGAGCATTGCTCCTGTTTGAAGAGCGCCAGACCTCAGAGAACCCCATCCGGACCACCAATGATATGTTAGGTAACCACTGAGGGAGGGGGTTAAATCAGGGGGGGTTGGTTCTGGGAGGGGGAAATCAGCGCTGTAGCCTAAGAGCATCAGGCCACTGCTTTGTGTGGCCCAATGCTCCCGAACAGTAAAGAACCCCAGTAAAAAGCTGGGGCTATTTTACCATGGTTTCTGGCTCCTAACGCGACTTAGATATTGCTGCAATCTTTGGAACAGCAGCATTAGAGTTGTTTAAGTCATGTTAAGGCAGTGGCGTACCAAGGGGGAGGGGCGAACCACCCGGGTGCACGCTCTACTGTGGAACAAGACCTGCATCTCAGCGCAGCTACCGGTGCACCCACTCCGACATATTTACTTTGGAGTAGAGTCAGCAGCTGCGCTGAGGTGCAGGAAGGTCGCACGATGGCTACGTCTGCTGCCTCTGCTCCAGAAGAAGTAAGTTACGTCGGAGGGGATGGACACAGCAGACGCAATCATCGTGGGACCTTGCCACAACTCTCTGCATCTGCCAGTCCACCCCCTCCGACATAACTTACTTCTTCCGGAGCAGAGCCAGCAGACGTAATCATCACTAGACCATCCTACTTCTCAGCGTGGCTGATGACTCTGCTCCAGAGCAAGTACATCGGCAGCTACAGTCATCATGGGACCTTGCTGTATGAAGGGAGAGAAAAGAGCAGGACGGCTGGTATGGAAGAGTGGTGGAGGGAGAGAAAGGGGGCAGGGTGCTGATGGAATTGGTGTGCAGGGGAAGGGAAGAGAGACATAAGGGGGAAGGATACTGGATGGAATTGGATTGGAGGGAAAGGAGGCAGATGCTGATGGAAGTGGGGGGAAGGGAGAAACAAAGGATGGATGCTGATTGAAGAGGGGTGGATGGAGAGAGAAAGGGCAGACTTTGGATGGTAGTGGGGAGGGTAGAGGGGGGAGTCTATGCTGGATTGAAGTGCAGATGGGAGGGATAAGGGAGCAAATGCAGGAAGGAAAAGGGGAGAAGAGAAAGAAGAGAGCAGATGCTGGGTGGAAGTGGACAGAGAGAGGAGAAGGTACTGGATGGAAGGGGTAGAGAAAGAGGGCACATGATGGAAGGAGGTGATAAATAAAAGGAGGACACATGATGGGGTGAAAAGGATTGAGTTAGTGAAATACTGGAGGGGGTGAGGGAAAGCAGTGGTGAGCTGTAGGTAGACAGTGAAAAAGGAAATTGATGACAAAGTAGTAAGAATCTTATCTAGACAGATGCAGAAAATAAATTGAAAAGGAAAATGAGGGGAAAAAGGGAAAGGGTTTGTAGAGGAGACGTGTGGGAAAGGGAAGGAGAGGAGAGATGCCAGACCAATGGGTGTGAAGGGAGAGATGGAAGGGGGAGGCATACAGTTTCTAGAAGGGGCACAAAAGGAGAGAAGATGCCATAAAGGGGCAGAGAGTGGATGGAAGGAAGAGAGTAACAAGAAGAGTAGGAAAGCAGAAACCAGAGAAGACAAAGGATGAACAAAATTTTCTATTTATTTATTTTTTGCTTTAGGAAACATATGTCACTGTTTCTGTGGAGATGCATTGTATGCAGAGTCCAGCTTCTTGGCAGTTCAATTTAACCTTTGTCTACGTATTTCTATTTTATCCCACCTTTTACAAAACTGTAGAGAGTTTTTTAGCGCCGGCCATGGTGGTAGCAGCTCTGATGCTCAGAATACTATGAGCGTCATAGCTGTTACCAACGTGGCTAAAAACCACACTACAGTTTTGTAAAAGGGGGAGGGGTTAGTTTGTGATAACATATTCCATACTAGGCGACGGTGTTTTCTGTGTTCTGTGTGTTCTAAAGATATGGTTAGGATTGACTGTGCAGGATTGATCAGTACTAGTCTGACTTGTTTAGGTTTACAATGGGTGTATTGATATTGTACTGCTCACTGCAGTATGTAAGATGATGCCTTTTCCTAGGTACACTCTTGTGTGATGTTTGGATTGTTACTAAAAAACATGTTTCTCATATAGATGGGGGGGGGTGTCAAAAAATGATGGGCCCCGGGTGTCACATATGCTAGGTATGCCACTGTGTTAAGGGTAAATTAATTTCACTTATAGCCCTAATGCCGCTTGATGGATCCCCCCTCCCTAAATCACTTTGAATATCAACCCAGAGTATTTAATATTTATGATTGTGTATCTGTACAGGTAACTATAGATCTACCCTTCCCCAATTGTAAATTCTTTAATCAAAGACCACGTCTCTTAATAATAAAGCTTTTATGAAATGCTTACAGTTGAGCTGGGAGAGATTCACCTCAAATAACACAAGTCACAAAGCTGATGTAAGAAATGATTAAGAAGTTATCCAAATATTTTAACTAGGACAATAAACATAAGAAAGCCCTAGTTTCCACTAGCTTAGCAAAACAGATTTCTTTTTGTTTTATAGATGCAATGCATTGGAAATCCAGTGGAGGTTATTTGGACACCCCCTTTTTCCAATCTAACCCCAGCAGTCTATCTTTTACTCTTCCACCATTACTATGCCAGTGGTCCCAAAGTCCCTCCCCCTTTCCATCCCTAGTTCAACCCCATAATTCTCTTTCTCCTGTGGCTTGACCCCAGAACATTCATGTCTTTCCACTTCACATCCCATCCCCTGCAGTATTCCCAGTCTGCCTGCTGCATCAGAAGCTGTGGGCCATGCCCTTCACCATAGCAGCAGCATCTTCCTTTCAGCTTTGTTCTGTCTCCTCCTTTCTCATGCCTCCCTTTATCTGTGTGAGTGTGCTTTCTGGGGTGACACACTAGTCCACATAATTGAAGGGTTTTGCACAGTCTGCGTGCATCACTACACCAACAGCATATGTTGGAATGCTGTCAGCACCCCATGTAGCCCAAGAGATGAGCAGCACAAGCAGAGAACAACCACACAGCAGCCAAGTGTACTAGATAGATAGATAATGAAACTGGCCAAACAGGTTGAAAAGGTTTACGGCAAAAGCTATAAGAGAGGTATGTCCAGTAGGAAAAAGGAAGTATTGATGCCTCTGTATAAGACTCTTGTGAGGCCTCATTTAGAATATTGTGTACAATTCTGGAGACCCCACTTTCAAAAAGATATAAAAAGGATGGAGTTGGTCCAGAGGAAGGCTACTAAAATGGTGTGTGGTTTTCATGATAAGGTGTATGGGGACAGACTTAAAGGTCTCAAACTGTATACTTTGGAGGAAAGGCAGGAGAGGGGAGATAAGATAGAGATGTTTAAATACCTACATAATATAAATGTGCATGAGTCCAATCTCTTTCATTTGAAAGGAAACTCTGCAATGAGAGGGCATAGGATGAAATTAAGAGATGATAGGCTCTGGAATAATCTACTTTTTTACAGAAAGAGTGGTAGATGCGTGGAACAGTCTCCCAGAAGAGAAACAGAGACTGTGTCTGAATTCAAGGGGTCCAAAGACCCGTTACTCAAATAATTTCATATACATTCGGTTTTTATAGATAAATCTTTATATACTTAAAGAAGATTTCATGGACCTCAGCGGTACCTTCTGATTGTAATAAACTTTTTCTTCATATAGAGTATTGGCACCAAAATTCGTCATCGGTCTCACATTCTATATTCTTATACTTATTAACTCTATTTTTTATATATTTCATATATTGATACTCATCTCAATCTACGTGGGTGGTGCAGGCACTCCGACATAGAAACTATGTTTCGCCCAAATCGGGCTTTATCAAGGAAAATCCCCCTACAAGACATAAAACCTATCCAGCACGACTAATCCCAACCCAACATCCAACACTCTCTATACCCTTAGTACTCTCTAATATTCTTCTATTTACCTAATGTTATCTAAAACCACATAATTCACCCCCATTCTTATCTCCTAAAGACTTCTACTTCCAGTTGGTAACTCTTTACCCAACGTTTTTTTTTTTGTTTTTTTTTATTACCTTAAAAATTTTATATCATCGTTTATTCTATTCTTTCAAATTTTGAATGTAATTCTTGTTTTTAGTTTGAATGTAATCCTACTTGAACCGCAAGGTAATGGCGGAATAGAAATCACTAATGTAATGTAATGTAATATAAATAATCTCAATATCTCTTCTTGATTTCATTAGTGAATAAATAAATAGATAATTTATAAATTAATTTATAAATAAACTTATAGCAGAATAAATATACTTATGGCAAAATAAATATATATACCTTAAGCCAAACGACTCATATTCCCCGTGTTCAGTTGCTTTTTCAGCTAGGGAACATGGCTGCGGCGTTCTTTTCATTTATTTCAAAATTAGTCACATGATGATTATGTAATACGCATACGTCCCTTTCCTTGGCCAATCGGTATATACCTCAGATTGTCAAACTAATGTCATCCACTCGATTTCAGTATTCAGACCCAATGATTTCACAGAGTTCAAACTATAAATCCACTTTTGTTCTTTAAAGTTTAGTCTCTCTTGATAGTTTCCTCCCTCCCACCCAATCTGAATCTGATCTATGACCCTCCAAGTTTCAAGTTTCAAGTTTATTAGGTCTTGATGAATCGCCTATATAATTTGCTAGGCGATGTACAATAAAAATAACATGTATTAATAAATGAAACAAGTGCAATGTTAAAAATGACATAAAAACAAATTTGTTGTATAGACAAGAAACATACTTTACAAATTGATTAAAAACCTAAATTCATAATAATAATGTGGGGGTAAAACATACAAGACATGTGAGGCTAAATAGGGAAATAGTTACAATTTTGATAGAAGAGAGGAAGAAACATTAAAGGGAAAAACAAAAGGTGGGTAAGAGGTGGCTGTTTTTTTTTTAAAAAAGAAAAAAAACCGAGAATGTGTATAGGATTGTCAATTTAACTACTCATAATAACCATACGCATCTTTGAAAAGAAAAGTTTTTAGCATTTTTTTAAACTGAGTTAGGTCTTTTAGCTCTCTGATGTGTTGGGGTAGAAGATTCCATGATTGAGGGGCATTAACTGAAAACATATCCTGTCTTCTGGTTCCTATCATTTTAATGGATGGAACTGTAAGAAGATTGGTTGAGGAAGAACGAAGTGAGCGTGTCGTACTATAAGGAATAAGCCATCTGTTAATGAATTGGGGTTCATTATAATTTAAAGCTTTGAACACCAAAAGCAATAGTTTAAAAGTGAATCAATGGCTTATAGGAAGCCAATGAGATTTAACTAACAGTGGAGTAACGTGGTCGTATTTTTTCGCGTTGTAAATTAGTTTCACGGCGGTATTTTGTATGAGCTGCAGCCTTCTTTTTTCTTTTAGAGTTATATTAAAGAGAAGAGAGTTACAATAATCTAGTTTGGTCATAACGAGGGAATGAATGAGAATGTTGATTGCATCTGGTTCTAAGAATTTAGTTAGTGATCGAATCCATCGTATATCAGAAATTTTATGTTTCCTCTCTCGTCAGTGCTGAACAAAGAGAGCTTCTATAGCTCCCGTATTAATCTGGGATTTATGTTCTGTAAGTCGGACATTAATCTTCCAACTTGTCCTACCTATATATACTAGATTACACGGACATTCAATCATATAGATCACACAATTACTACTACCCACCCGCGTAGATTGAGATGAGTATCAATATATGAAATATATAAAAAATAGAGTTAATAAGTATAAGAATATAGAATGTGAGACTGATGACAAATTTTGGTGCCAATACTCTGTATGAACGAAACGTTTATTACATACAGAATGTACCGCTGAGGTCCATGAAATCTTCTTTAAATATATAACGATTTATCCATAAAGACCGAATGTATATGAAATTATTTGAGAAACGGGTCTTTGGACATATTGATTTTTGAGTAATCTGATTTGTTTCATACACAAAAATATGACTCACCCTAAAGAGAATTTTGAAGGATATTCTGAAAAACAGTTCCAGCAGATTCTTCTAAGACCTAGTCTGCTGGATGATGGTGAAGATAAAATGATAACCAGTTCCTGGACAGATTTGAAAAATGTTTGGAAAAGACTTACACGTGCTGAATTGCATGAAAGTACTCTAGTGCAATATCTTCGAAAAAGCATGATCCTTAGAGGACTTCATATTTTGAAAGACGTTTACCATGGATAAATAATTCATGGATAAAAGGATGGGAATTTTGAATAGATGCAGCTGTGACCTTATGATTTACTGATAGAAACTACATCAAATATAGAAAATGACTTAAGAGAACAAATAAAAGACATTGAGATTATGATCCAACAGGAACTGCAAGATGCTGAAGACCTTATTCAGAAACGTAAGGCTTTGGATGAAGTGATATCTAAGTTTAAAGAATCCCTGAGGATGAATAAAATCAAAAAGTTCAAGAGGGATGAACGTGACTACTAATATGGTCGAGTCTATAATTGGATGAAGAAACCAATGGGGATGAAATCTAAAGGAACTCCCAAATCTATTTCTAATAAGAGGGTTGCGTTTGATGGGTTATCAGGAACAACTGATGGAAGCAGTGAAGAAGGAACGGATGGATCTAATGTACAATCCAGTAATGAGGATGGTTCAACTTCGTCTCTAAAAAAGCTTGATGCCTCGAAGGGAAGAGGGAAACTGCCTCAAAAGACTCGAGATCAACAGGGCCCAAATGAACGCACCAGAGCGGGACTGAAACATTGATAATAAATTTGTCCTCCATATACCTTTCAGATATCCAGACTCAAGTATTACAGTTCAGATTGGGCTTTATCCCGACTAATAGATATGATCCATTTAAAATGAGAATAGCCTTTTATCGTTTGTTTGTTTTTTTTAGAAAACTACAGCTTAAAGTTTTCTTTGAAGAAAATCCTCCTACTATGGATCTTTCCATTATGAAACCTAGTTCAAGATGGTGTCCACCGGGTGCTCTTAAAACCTTTTTTGATAACATTTAAAGACCTGGTACTACATGATTTAAAGAAATTGGAAGAAGATTACTATAGACATGATAAGAAATATAATCTTACTAAAGATCAAGCTTCAGGATAATCCTAAAGATAATCCTAAAGATCTTACTAAAGAGAGCTTCAGGATAATCCTAATATCATGATTCTAAGGGCAGATAAGGGAGAAGCTATCACAATACAAGATCGAACTATGTATGATGGAGAAGTACAACGTCAACTATCAGATAAGAAGGCATATATTAGATTGGTTGCTGATCCAGTGGGAAACTTAAAATTAGAGATTAAAAGTTTAGTGGCAGAAGGTATACAGAGGAAGATGATCACTTCAAAAGAGGCTCAATTTTTGCAAGAACCTTTCCCCTCTACTCCGAAAATATATTTATTACCTAAAGTACATAAAGATCATAAAAATCCTCCTGGATGTCCTATCATCTCGACAAGACATTCAGTCTTAGAACCTCTTTCTCAATTTGTGGATTACTTATTAAAAACAGAGGTGAAGCTTATTTAAAAGATTCAGCTCACCTAATGAGGATATTGGATGAATCACCAGATATCAGTGAGGTCACATATTTGTAACCCTAGATATCGCGTCTTTATATACACAAATTCCCCAAGGGGCAGCTAATACTATTATTAAGGAGGTTTTTTCTCAGAAAGATTTAGGTCGGTTTGATAGTGGGTGGCTTAATAAATTAGGTCAATTGGTAATACAAGAAAATTATTTTTGGTATGATGGGAATTTTTTTAAACAGATTCAAGGGGTGGCTATGGGGGCTATGATGCCCCCGCCCTCCCCCTGGTAGCAAGTCTGTATGTGGCCAAATTTGAACGTGATCTAGTATACCCAGCTTCTGCGTTTTGTCATTATGTACAGCTGTGGAAGAGATATCTTGATGATATTTTAATTATCTGGGATGGGTCTGAGTCCAAACTTAAGTACTTTTTGGAGTGGTTAAACACCCTTGACACCCATTTATCTTTTACTATGACCTATCATAAGGAAAGGATAGCGTTTTTGGATCTAGTTTTAGCCAAAGATAGAGAACAACAAATTTGTACTACCTTATATAGGAAGGAGGTAGATCGAAATAACTTTTTACATTTTCATAGCTATCATCCTTAGTTTCTTAATACAATATCCCCATTAGCCAGTTTTTGAGAATCCATAGACTATGTTCTACTTTGGGGGAGTTTGAGAAGCAAGCTGTGATAATTAGGGATCGTTTTTATGCAAGAGGATATCCGAAGAAGGCAGTACATAAGGCATACCTGCGGGCAAAATATGCCCAAAGAACATTACTGCTAAAAGAAAAAACTACTAATACTCAAGAGGAAGTTTTAGTATGTGTCCTCCCTTTTACAAATATAAGTACAGCTTTTTTTGCTAGAATTAAACATCATTGGCCTGTAGTTCAACTAAACACTCAGTTTCAGAGGTATCCAATTGCTTCATATAGGAGGGGGAGGATAATGGGGGGAATTACTATCTAACCATTGTTTTGATGAGACATATGAACATGTTAGCTGCGGAAAATGCCAATAGTGTGATCAAACTTTGGTGGGACCTATCTGGATATATCCGGGTACGAAGAAGATATATCAGGCGACTTCAAATACCTCCTGTAGTAGTAATTGTGTGATCTATATGATTGAATGTCCATGTTATCTAGTATATATAGGTAGGACAAGTCGGAAGATTTATGTCTGACTTACGGAACATAAATCCCGGATTAATACGGGAGCTATAGAAGCTCCTCTTGTTCAGCACTGGCACCGCTGAGGTCCATGAAATCTTCTTTAAGTATATAAAGATTTATCCATAAAGACCGAATGTATATGAATTCAAGGGGGCCAGGAATAGACAGTGGGATCTCTTATAGAGAGAAAGAGATAATGGTTACTGCGGATGGGCAGACTAGATGGGCCATTTGGCCTTTATCTGCAGTTATGTGTCTATGTTTCTGAGTTTACTGGATGCATTTTGTTAATTTTATTACAGCAACAAAAGAAGCATTTGTTAAAAACATCTCTACAAAACAGGAACCTCATGCAAGTAATGGAGATTGATTTTTGCTATGTTAGCCTTGCTTGTAATATCTTGTTTGCCATCCTATGCAATTTCTGTGTATATAATCCTATGTTTGCCATGCTATGTTGCCATCCTGTGTTTTAAAACCAAAGACACTGTGGAGAAGATGATCAAGATTGTAGGCTTTATTAAAAGTTCAATCCAATAATCTATGAAAATAAATATCTAGGACCCAAACCATTGGGAACTATGAACCCAATGCAGTCCGTGTTTCGACAAAACAGTCTTACTCAGGGGTCCCTAAAGGTCCTGGTATAGAGACTCAAGGATCAGAGGCTAAAAATGACTCTTGGCAAAACTCTGCAGAGGAAAACCAAAAATAATAATAATAATAATAATAATAATAATAACTTTATTCTTATATACCGCCATACCCATCGAGTTCTAGGCGGTTTACAGCAATTAACAAATGGTCTGCATTGACAAGCTTATTTACAACATGTTACAAGCAGATTTACAAACAAATTACCTGTAGATTTACAGTAAATTACAACAATTTACAATTTACAACAGACAGCAATGAAGTTACCACAATTTACAGTAGTCTGCAATGAAAGGGAGATGTATAACAGTTTAGCTGAAAATTGTGGATTAGATCGGACTAGACAAGGGAAGAGGAGAGAGGGTCGAGGGGGAATCAGGTGTGGGAGGAAGGGGTTGGGGGAGGGGTCGGGGTTATGTGAGGTGAAGGGATTAAATAGGGGTCGTGATTGTTGAATAGGTAAGTTTTTAGTAGTTTTCTGAAGGCAAGGTAATTAGGGGCCTCGAATATCACCTGGGCCAGCCATGGGTTCAGCTTGGCTGCTTGGAATGCGAAAGTACTTTCGAGGGATCTTCTGAGAAGGCAGTGTTTTGGCGAGGGGAAGGCGAACAGTTGAATTCTGGTAAAGCTAATCATTGAACATCTATGTTTCCATGTTTCTATGCAGCAGTATAAACAGGAATATTAACATTTTCTTTTCAAGTAGAGCACCGGAATGAAAAAAAATCACGTGTCAGATATCAGATTTTTCATCTCTAACATCATCGGGCAAGTAAGGAGAGTAAGAGGTGGTGATATAAGTCATCTTGAATCTTAACATGCTCATCCCCAATGTAGGGTTACCAAACATCCAGGAAAACCCAGATATGTCCTCTTTTTAGAAGACTGTCTGGAATTCCGGATGGACTTTCCAAAATTCAGCAGTTTGTTCAGGTTTTGGAATGCCCTAGACGAGCTCCGGCTGAATCTGGAGGGCATTTGAGCATGCGCGGATGACATCACACACGTCTGTGCATTCTCCAAGCCCTCCAGACCTGGCCGGATCTTGGAGAAGAAGAGAAGAGGTTTATGGGGGCAGGGCTGGAGACAGAACTGGGAGGGGCTGGGCAGAATGGGGAGGGGCCAGGTGTCCAGATTTTAGCAGCCCGAAAAATGGTAACCCTACCCCAATGGTCTTAATTTAGAGATGGATTTCAGTCCATTCCTCTAATTTCTCATTAGGTCATTTTGAAAGAAGGATCAACCCCATTAGTAATCATTAAAAGCACCAATGTATCCTCACACAGTGTTTACACAACATTTGTAATGCTTACTGTTTATATTATAAGCCACAAAAAAGCTACTACATAAATCACCCTTTGTAAAATCTCACCATAAAGAACTAATTATATATGTTTAAGTTGCTGTAGCTGGCAGCTTCTATATGTGGAGAATATAATAGTATTTAAACTGTTTTTGTTTAACATTCAAACATGCATTTTTTTTTTCCTTTTGTTTCACTCTTGTACCTTTAAGAGCTCTCCAGGTCCTGTTGCATAAGCAGCTAGGAAGAGAGATATAGGCTCTACTGAGTCTGCTCAAAGTTTCACTTTCTATGAGAGTTTATTTACCATGTTGCTGGGGTTGTCTAGTTGGAGTTCTCTCCATATACCAGTTCTGTTAAGTAAGCCAGGCTTATACATTTTACCCTGTGGCCTCTTTGTGGTCCTGACACTTTAGGTTGCACCATTAAACAACATTTTTAATTTGTTGCCTTTGGGACTTATTTTGTATATAGGGCTTTATTTTGTACATATCTCTCTATAAAGCATTTCTTGTAGTGCCATTTTTAATTCATAAGCTCCACTTAACCCCTCCCCCCAAAAAAAAAACAAACCAAAAAAACAACAACCTAGGTATATTATTACAATAGACATCACACTTGCAGGTGTATTATAAATTCAGGTACAGTAGTTATTGTATTTCTGTGTTCTAGGAGGGCTCACTTATTTGTACAGAAATAAAAGAAAGTGGCTTACACCTGGTCCTGTTCAAAATTCACTGCACTGACCACTAGGCTTCTCCCTACACTTGCTTACTGCTCTATTAGGAATGACCATATTCTTGAACCTCTTAATTCTATAAAAATTGCTGGAAAATGTGCATGCAATTTGGGTGTGTACCCAATTTGTACACGAAATTTAATTGATTAACAAGCTAATTAGTGTCAGCAGACATTTCAACAAGCAGTTATTGGCATTAATTAGACTTCATTACAAGTTATGCACTTAAATTTTAAGCACAAGTCAAAAAAAGGGGACATGGAAATGGGTGGATTAGAGGCGGTCCTTTAAGTTACATGCATAGTTATAGAATAAGGGCATCCTCACCTATATTTAGGCATGGGCATTTGTACCACTTTTTTGTTGGTGCGAATGTCTATGCATAGTTCCCGGGCATAACTGCTATTCTATAAACCACACTTAACATTAAGCTTGGCTTATAGAATAGCGTTTATTTTTCAGGGCCGATTTTTTTTTTAGGTGCCATATATAGAATTTACCCCATAGTGACACTGAAAATTCTTACAGACTTCCCTGGCAGTATCTGGTTGAACTTCTGAGTTTGGACACGAAACAGGGGGGTCTCTAGGGCATTCAGCTAAGGCACCCCAAATCCTTTGGACAGCTGCCATCATCTCCAGATAAGCTTAAACAACGTTTTGATTGATAGTTGCTATCTTTTCTATTTATCCTATTAAGGAATCACAGTGACACTATAGATTAAATGTTTTTAAAAGTTTTTATTGCACAGGGCACTTTAAGAAAAAATGCAAATAGTGAATATGTACGTGATTAAAAATGATGTTTTGGGGTAAGGCCCACAGTGTACTTTATGTACACATCTGTGGGATATACCCGGGTGAAACCTGGGTGAAAACCTAACACAGAAACTGATAATTACTCTCATTGTTGAATTAATTCTGTTGAAAATAGAAGTGTCGTGGACAATCTAAAAAACTTGGGAGTTGGTCTTTGTTGAGGACAATATCTGGAGAGTGCCTTTGTGGAATGAGGGCAGAGCTTGAATGCCCCATATATATGGATAGTCAGCAATATTCAGCCTACCAAACAACTGTGCTACATTAAACCACTCAACAACAAAATTACTGTGATAAATTAAATTGCCCAACTATAAGAATAGCAGCCAAATATTGCTGACTATCTGTACAGTGCCAGCAGTCACCATTATATACATTTGTTCAGTGCTGCTGCTTCTACAGATGGCAATGTTGGATATATGCAAAATATTTAAGTATCATTAGAGTTAAAAAAAACAACAAAAAAAAAACAGCCCACAGGTTTTAAATATTGGTCCATAAACTACCAATAGGCACTCAGGGTAAAGCATTTCCTAAGGTTAATCCTGCTTTATCTGGGATTAAAATACTATGAATGTCTTAAGGTTTTTGGGGTTTCTTTTAGATTCCACCCTTACCAAGGAGAATCGTGCAGCTTTGGTTACTAGGAGAGTGTTTTTTTAATCTCAAGTTACTGGAAAAAAAATCAGGTCATTCTTTTCAGAGGATAACTTGAGACAAGTATCACAAGCTATTGTTTTCTCCCACCTGGACTATTGTAACATTGTCTACTTAGGTGTGTCCAGTAGTCTCATAACCTGCCTTCATGCTCTGCAAAACATAGTAGCTAAATTAGTTTTAGAAGGTTCTGGATAGGAGAGAGCAACTTCTCTTCTTATTGTATTACACTGGCTACCAATTTATGTCAGAATTACCTTTGCCTATTTGATTCTGTATGGTTTTGTGTCTGTTTATATGGATAATATGTTGGAGTTGATAATCCCTGTTTGAATTCTTCATTCAGTTTAGCATTTAAACTGAAATTTTCTTTGCAAAAAGATGTATTTTTAAAGGCAAACTTTTGATAAGATATTATCCTCTTATGCAGTGTATATACTCCATCACCAAGCTCTCCCAGTAGAGGAAGACATAAAGAAGAGCAATATGCCAGAATTTGCTGGATATAGACTCTTCCTATGAGGTCATGCTGGAAAAGCCTCATTTGTATATCCTTTGCATATAACAATGCTCCAGAAAACCTACTTACAGAAGAGGAAGGGATCCTGCCTGATCCTGGAGTGCACTGAAAAATCAGATGAAATCATGTGGGATGAACAAAAGATAATGAGGAAGATGACATCACCTTAAGAATAGGACCCATTCCACAAGACCTTTGAGCCCAGAAAAACTACAAGAATTCCCAGGGTGATCCTTGGGGAGATGCATGCTGGCTTGTGCCTAAATCCTAGTAAACCCTACCCTACCAGAGCATGGCCAAGGGTGAACCTACCCTGTGTGCCAGAGCGTGGCCAAGGGAGAACCTAACTTGTGTGGCTAGAGCATGGCCAAGGGGAACCCACCTTGTTTGGCTAGACTAGAGTGTGGCCAAGGGAAAACCCATCTTGTGTGGCCAGAATGTGGCCTAGGGAAAGTAACCAGTGGTGACCAGAATGACTGGTAGTGACCCGAGTAATCACCAAAGGAGCAGGAAGTGACTAGGAGCTGAGTGACTGGTAGTGACCAAAGGAGCTGGAAGTGACTGGAAGGAGCCGAGTGATCAGAAGTGACAAGAAGGAATTGGAAGTGACCAGAGAAAATCTAAACTGACCCAGGAGACCCGGAAATGGACAGAACTAGAGAGAATCTCTTCACAATTTTGTGGCAGTGGTGGGATTGAAAAACCACTTGAGACAGAAAATATAGCATCCAATGCAGGATTAAATGAATGGCTGACCAATTGCAGGCACAGCAAGAACAGATAGAATGCAGGTTTGCTCAGACACTTAAGCAACAGTGGCAAAGGCCTATGCTCCAACTATTAGACTCACAAGTATAAGAATTATGACATTTAGTGGACGGGATTCAACACCTACCAGGCCGTTCTGACCCAAGCACCTGTGCTATGAACTTCATCTGGCCAGTGGCTGAAATAAAGCTATTGGAATTTGCCATTTCTGACTATGAGTCATTTTTGCACTAGCAAGCCACCTACCTATAATGACCCTATTAGGCTGTTGGCTAGCCATCCAAGTCCTGAAGGGTCTCTTAGTTGAAAGGGACACGCCGGGCCAGAGGTTTTGTCACAATCCTGTGGGCTCACTGTGCAAATCAGGTACGCAGGTGTGACAACCTATAAGGTCAGGGTTGCCAGGCCAACAAGGGCCCAGGAATTAAGAGTGGTGGCCATAGAGAAGCTATTCCTCCTCATGATTCTAGGAAGGAATTGGAAGGAGATAGAGGAGATCTTAAGGGCCCAAATAGTTGGAGTGGCCACTAAGAAACAAAACTACCATATTTTCACACAGATAACGCGCACCCGTGTAAAACGCGCACACGGGTATAGCGCGCAAAAAACACATATTTATGTACATAAATTTTTATATACCGCGCACACCCGTATACCGCGCATGCTGCCCGACTCTCCTTTCGTCCGCCCCGACTCTCCTCTGGAGACCCCGACTCTGTTTTCGCCCGCCCCGACTCTCCTTTCCTCCTTGAAGTCCTGTCCCTACCCTGAAAGCCTGATGCCCCCCCCGATTCACCCCCTCACAGGACCGCTCGCACCCACACCCTGAAGGACCACTCACACGCACCCGCACCCCCACCCTGAAGGACCGCTCGCACCCCCACCCCGAAGGAGCGCTCGCACTCCTACCCCGAAGGACCGCTCGCACCCCCACCCGAAGAACCGCTCGCACCCCCACAGCCTCACCCCCCTCCCCCATGGAGAAGCTGTCTACCTTGTTTCCGGATGCCAGCAAGCCCAGCTGTTTCCTCTGCCGGCGGTCCCGCCCCTTCTCTGAGCCCTGCTGCGCTGCTTTTTCTTCCGGCGGTCCCGCCCTTTCTCTGACATCAGAGAAAGGGCGGGACCGCCTGAAGAGGAAGCAGTGCAGCACAGGGCTCTGAGAAGGGGCAGGACCGCCGGCAGAGGAAGCAGCTGGGCTGGCATCCGGAAACAAGGTAGACAGTTTCTTCATGGGGGAGGGGGGGAGGCTGTGGGGGTGCGAGCGGTCCTTCGGGTGGGGGTGCGAGCGGTCCTTCGGGGTGGGAGTGCGAGCGCTCCTTCCGGGTGATGAATCGGGCGTCGGGGGGGGGGAACTATGTAAAAAAAATTTTGTACAACGCGCTCACGCGTATAACGCACAAGGGTATGCGCGGTTTGTAAAAATAACCCTTCACAATTAGATGATCTTTTCCCCTTTTCTAGTCCAGATGTGATATCAGCACCGAGAAAGACTAAGGCCACCAAAGGACAAGAACAGTGGAAGGGTTTAATACCTTCATACCAAGTGAAACCATTAGGAAAGGAAGTCTTAGATAAATGCCAAAATTCTTCCCAGGAACAAAAACAAGATCCTTCTCTACAGGTCTTTTGGCAGAAGGTAGGATGGGAAGAGGGGAGCAAGACCAAGAAGAAAGGACTTAATTTGAGAGGAATAAGGGCCTGTTAATACGAATAACCAAAGAAGGAGCCCTAGAAAGGGAGACAATGCAGATTATGATCTTGAAAACCTTTAGAAGACTCCTTTTATTTCTAGCTCACTCACTCCCACACCCAGGCAGGCCACTTAGTGGAGGCAGGGACTGCCAACCAACTAACCAATTGTTTCTTTTGGCTAGGCATCTTTCAAGATATCAGAGACTTCTGTTGGTCCTATCCAGAGTGTCATCAATTGCATATAAAATAAGACATTTGGTTTAAAAATTCCCCAGCAATTTGTATGTATTATCCGTTCCCTTTCAAAACTCTACCATTGAGCTTTGTTTGCCTATAGCGTTTTCGTAAGGAATGCCTAATACATACAAATTGTTGGGAAACTTTTAAACCAATCAGCTGGACTAACAGGGACTTTTTTTTTTAAGTTCATGAAAAATTGTATTAATTTTTGGTAACAAAACAGGTAGTTACAGTGGCATCAATCCAAAAATATAAATACAGGTACAGTGTAAAATACATCACAATGCCTCCGTATTAAAGAAAATGAAACATAATGGAAGTAAAAAGAAGAGAAAGAAAGGAAATAAACCAAACATGAAGTATTAAGTAGCAGTAAAATAATGCACCTTGGGAGCGGAAATCCATGCAAAACATACACCTTGAACGGTGAAAACTTAACAATAACTACTGCAGAAAGAGACTTGGGAGTTCTCCTCCGGGAAGATATGAAAGCTGCTAATCAGGTGGAGGAAGCTTCAGCAAAGGCCAGACAAATGCTGGGTTGCATCAGAAGGAGCTTTATCAGCTGAAAGCTGGAAGTCATACTACCGTTATACAGATCCATGGTGAGACCTCCCCTGGAGTACTGTGTCCAATTTTGGAGACCACATCAAAAGGATGTGAAGAGAATGGAGTCGATACAGAGAATGGCCACTAGGATGGTCTCAGGATTTAAAGACATCCCATATGAAGAACGCCTGATCAGACTGCGCTTATATTCTCTCGAGGAGCGCAGAGAAAGGGGGGACATGATAGAAACATTTAAATACATCATGGGTCACATCAAAGTGGAGGAGGAAATCTTTTTTCTAAAGGGTCCCACGGCAACAAGAGGGCATCCACTAAAACTTAAGGGAGGAAGATTTCATGGTGACACCAGGAAATACTTCTTCACCGAACGGGTGATTGATCGATGGAATGATCTTCCCCGTCAGGTGGTCGAGGCCAGTAGCGTGCTCAACTTCAAGAGTCGATGGGACAAACAGGTGGGAGTACTACAGAGTTATGCTCAAATGATAGATACTCCAGGGAAGAAGGGTTCTTGAGTAGGCAGGCTAGTTGGGAGGGAGGGTTCTTGAGTGGGCATACTTGTTGGGCCGTCGGCCCTTTTCTGTCGTCATATTCTATGTTTCTATGTTAGCAAATCCTAATAGTGGTGCCCACAGTCGCTCAAACTTTTTCAAGGAGTGAGTCCTTTCAGCTGCAATGCGTTCAAATTTGACTGTCATGCAGACTGTGTTTCCCCAGTTTGAGAGGATGAGCTTTATCGCTATAAGGATAGGCAAATGTATCAGATTATCTGATTCCTTAGTTAATAGCGTTGAAGATTCATAGCTTCCTGCAATAATGGTGGAGTATGTTAAGGGCGTAGACACCTGAAGCAGGGAGCAAATATCTTCCCACACCCTGTTCCAAAAGATCCTGAGTAGTGGACAGTCAAAGAGCATGTGGCGAAGTGTACCCCTTGAAAAACCACAAGACCAACAACTATCGCTCATATTGAAACTGAGTTTGGATAGTCTTCTGGGGGTTCAGTAGGCCCTGTGTAGCAGGTAAAAAGATGTTTGAAGAAAAGATGCTACTTTGCACACTGAGGAAGTACGAATCCACAAAGCTTGCCAGTCCCCTTCTGTCAAGTCTCTTTCCAATTCAGCATTCTAGCAGGACTCAACCTCTTGTGGTCGTAATGATTTTTTATGCCGTATAATCTTATACCATTGAGATGCTTCTTTCCGTTTAATATCAATAGTGTGGCAAAGAGTAAGAATATCTGGTGTGGCATCTGATAGTGGTTTAGTAAGGAGAATTTGTGTATGACATTCTTTCACCTCTTCTCTTCAATATTTTTTTGTCCCCATTTTTAAATATCTGCCAATCTATCGGTTTTACTGCTTTCACTTACACCGATGACATCCAACTATTGCACCCCATTGATCCAGGAAACCCAGACGAAATACTGATAATCAACAAGAAATTAGACTCAATAAAAAAATGGCTTAACACCAACAAATTAGCCTTAAATGTCAAAAAAACAAAATCTATGCTATTCCCTTGGAAAAAGGACATTTCATTGGACACTGCCTTTGTCCTAGACAACGTTCCCTTAGATTCCGTTTCTTCGTTAAAAATTTTAGGTATCATCGTGGATGACAAGCTTTCATTTCACGAAAACATAGGGAATACAGTTAAATCATGTTTCTATAAATTACGTATGATACGTTCTATATCCAAGTTCCTTAAACCTAAGTCTATCAATATACTGATTCACTCGTTGATTATTTCCAAAATCGATTACTGCAATTCCCTTTTTTTTAATATACCGCAAAAAGAAAAAAGGAGGCTTCAAATCATCCAAAATACTGCAATCAAACTAATTTACAATGCAAAAAAATTTGACCACGTCACCCCTCTGCTGATAGACTCCCATTGGCTTCCTATTGCACATCGAATTTCATTCAAAATATTACTGCTAGTTTTTAAATCTATGATCTATAATGAACCCCAGTTCATTACTAGAATGCTCATTCCATACAACATTTCACGGACCCTCCGATCAGCTTCAAACAATCTATTAACAGTTCCATCCCTAAAAATAATTGGAACTAGAAGACAAGACATGTTTTCAATTATTGCCCCTACCTTGTGGAACTCTATGCCCCAGTACATTAGAGACATAAAGGACCTCTTTTCTTTTAAAAGAGCTTTAAAAATTATTTTTTCAAGGATGCTTTTAATATATGACTCCCAGACTCATAATTTTTTTGATCCTAGGCTTGACATCCCACAACTTTTTTTTTTCTTTCTTTTTCTTTCTTCTCCCTTCCTTGAGTTATTTTTCCCTTTAATGTATATTTTCTTCTACAAATATATTGTAACTTTCCCCCTTAACCCTCACAGTTCATGTATGTTAACCCAGTATGTTTTTTATTTAAAGTCAGTGTGTTTGTATTTCTATTTTACTTGAATTGTACATCGCTTAGATATTCAATAAGCGATTTATTAAGCACTAATAAAACTTGAAACTTGAAACTTTAAGTTGAATCCATTGATATTGCTGAGTTGTTGGTAGTCCTGAACTGCTACATAATCTATCAAATGGTATCCATCCATCAACATCATGCAGATGCTTTATTTGCCAAATACTAGCTTGTTGCCAATGTTTCCAATCAATCATATTTTTGGGGATTCTGATCGAATCATTTCTCCATATTGGAGAGTGGAACGTGCTAAGCTAGGGATGGTCAAGCAAACATTCAATCTGTTTAAAGACTGTTCTCATGGACAACAAAATATGATCCTTACCAGAGCTAATATTGAGGAGTTCCATGAATGGTAGACACTGAAATGAATAGAGGTAGTAGCGATTTTTTTCAAAGGCTAGCCAAATGTTATTGGTCGAAGATGAGGTGTCAGAGAGGAGGCATCGAGATCCTTGCCTTAGTAGAAAGGCGCAGTGATAATCAAAATAATCAGGAAAGTTTACTCCTCCATCCTTTTTGCAGAATTTCAATTTTCTTATTGCAATCCTTGGAGTACTAAAGTTCCAAAGATATTGAGTTAAGGCAGTATCAATTTTTTTTATATAGAGATGGGTGCAACAGCACAGGTAGCATGCATAAAGTATATATAATCTTAGGAGATAGAACCAGTGGCGTACCTATCATATGTATAAACAACACTTCCAATAGGAGACTGGTGTGGTCACAAGACGTTATAGCAATAAAAATATATACTGCAGAAACTCTGAGAGACCAATGTCAATTCTTTAAAGCGTTGGTATTCGCTCTTGTTTAGACTGATCGGTCGGGTCACACCCTGATGTAGCCTGTCGGTGAAACGCTGGCCTCCGTCGGTGTGCCGATCAGCCCTAAGATAAGTGCTTTTTTGCTTCTATCTTTAATTCATGTGAAGCACAGTTTTTGATTCAATTGCTCACTTTTAGTAAGAAGGTTTTGCCTATGAGGTTACCGCTTAACCACCTTTGAGATCCACTATTGTGGAGGTGGGAGGGCCTTTTTTCTGAGGCATTTTCCTTCTTTTTGAGCAATAAAGAATTGACATTGGTCTCTCAGAGTTTCTGCAGTATATATTTTTATTGCTATAACGTCTTGTGACCACACCAGTCTCCTATTGGAAGTGTTGTTTATACATACATTGGTTTTCAATATATCTGAGTTGTTATAGGTACCTATCATATGTGACACCCGGAGCCCATCATTTTTTGGCACCCCCCCCCATCTGTACGATAAACATGAGTTTTAGTAACAAGCCACACGTCACACATGAGTACCTAGGAAAAGGCAGCATCTTACATATGCAGTGAGCAGTACAACATCAATACACCCATTGTAAAACTAAACAAGCCAGACTAGTACAGATCAATCCTAAACCGTCAATCCTAACAGAAAACCATGACTTTCGAACACACAGAAAACAGAAAATACCTTCGCCTAGTATGGAATATGTCATCACAAACTAAACCCTCCCTCTTTTACAAAACTGTAGTATGGATTTTAGCCACGGTGGTAACAGCTCTGATGCTCATAGAATTCTGAGCATCAGAGCTGCTACCACCACGGCTGGCGCTAAAAAACGCTCCACAGTTTTGTAAAAGGGGGGATAAAATAGAAATACATAAACAAAGGTTAAATTGAACCATCAAGAAGCTGGACTCTGCATACAATGCAACAACACAGAAACAGTGACAGATGTCTCCTAAAGCAACAAATAAATAGAAAATTTTTGTTCTACCGTTGTCTTCTTTGGTTTCTGCTTTCCTCATCTTCTTGTTACTCTCTTCCTTCCATCCACTGTCTGCCATCTCTCTGCCCCTATATGGCATCTTCTCTCCTTCTATGCCCCTTCCAGAAACTGTATACCTCCCCCCTTACATCTCTCCTTTCACCCCCATTGGTCTGGCATCTCTCTCCTCTCCTTCCCTCTCCCACACCTCTCTTCTGCAATCCCTTTCTTTCCTCATTTTCCTTTTCAATTTATTTTCTGCATCCATCTAGATTACGTTCTTACTACTCTCTCATCAATTTCCTTTTTTACTGTCTACATACAGCTCGCCACCTCTTTCCCTCACCCCTCCAGTATTTCCCTAACTCAATCCCTTTTCCCCATCATGTGCCCTCCTTTTATTTATCCCCCTCCTTCCATCCTCTGCCCTCTTCTCTCTCTCCCTTCTCTCCACTTCCATCATCTGCCCCTTCTCTCTTTCCCCCACTTCCATCATCTGCCCCTTCTCCCCACTTCCATCATCTGCCCCTTCTCTCTATTTCCCCCACTTCCATCATCTGCCCTCTTCTCTCTCCCCCTTCTCTCCCCTTCCATCATCTGCCCCTTCTCTCTCTTTCCCCCCTCCTTCCATCATCTGCCCTCTTCTCTCTCCACACTTCCATCATCTGCCCCTTCTCCCCACTTCCATCATATGCCCCTTCTCTCTCTTTCCCCCACTTCCATCATCTGCCCTCTTCTCTCTCCCCCTTCTCTCCACTTCCATCATCTGCCCCTTCTCTCTCTTCCCCCTCCTTCCATCATCTGCCCTCTTTTCTCTCCCCACTTCCATCATCTGCCCCTTCTCTCTCTTTCCCTCACTTCCATCATCTGCCCTCTTCTCTCTCCCCCTTCTCTCCACTTCCATCATCTGCCCCTTCTCTCTCTTTCCCCCACTTCCATCATCTGTCCCCTTCTCTCAATCTCTCCATCCACCACAGGCCCATCTTTCTCCCTCACCTTTCCGATTTTGGCAACAAGATCGGTAAGGCATCCCCCCCTGCGACGGCACTGAGCAGCATCAGCAACCCCCCCCTCCGCGATGGCACTCAGCGGCATAGGCGCCCCCCCTGCCCCACGACAGCACTCAAGTTCGGCCTCCTTCTCCCGGCATCAGTAGAACTTCAGATCGGCAACAGGTGCTCAGTCAAAAGCTTCCCCTGACTCAGCTTCCTGTTTCTGTCCAGGCAGTTCAGTCAGGGGAAGCTTTTAACTGAGCACCTGTTGCCGATCTGAAGTTCTGCTGATGCCGGGAGAAGGAGGCCGAACTTGAGTGCCGTCGCAAAGGGGGGGGCGCCGATACTGCTGAGTGCCGTCTCAGATGGGGGGCGCTGATGCCGCTCAGTGCCATCGCAGCCCAGGAATTTTCCGGACCTGTCCGGCTGTGCACCCCTCCTAAGGCTGCACCCGGGGCGGACCACTCCCCCCCACCTCCCCCTTGGTACGCCACTGGATAGAACCATCTTAATTGATTCTAGGCACCCCTACCATGATAGTCTTAATGGAGTCCATCTACAAACCTGATCTTTGATTAGTTGTAAAATGTGGTTAGAGCAAAGTTCCATGGTTGTGTCAAGGGTGTTACCAAAATTGATACCTAGGTATTTGATGTTGTCACTAGTCCATTGAAAGTTATAGTGTTTGATCTCAAATTGGTGAACCAAGGAATTTAAAGGCATGAGTTCAGTCTTAGTAGTGTTGAGTTTGTAGCCCGATATATTGGAATAGTCGTTTATAGCGGATAACAGTTCTGGCAACGAGTCAGGAGTTGTATAAGAGCACGTCAGCGTAAGCTGAAAATCTTACCTCTGCATTACCACACTGAGCACCCTTGATGTTGACATTGTTACGTATGGAGTGAAGAAATGGCTTTAGCGCTAGGTTGAAAAGAAGTGGTGATAGCAGACAGCCTTGTCGCGTAACTCTTGTGGGATGAAATGAAGCTAATGCCATGCCATTGATCCTAACATTAGTAGTAGAAGCTGTGTATAAAACTTTAATCATGGCCATAAAGGAATCATCAAATTCAAATCATTTTAGAGCAGAGAAGAGGTATTGCCACTCAATGCCTTTTCAGCGTCTAGGGCCAACGCCAGCAGAGGGGAGTTGATGTTATTTGCTTGATGAATTACATCTGCAAACATTTATGCATTGTCACTGGACAAACGTCCTGCCATGAAACCATTTTGCTCCATACCAATCAATTTGGGGAGTATAGACTGGAGGCGGGTAGCAACGATTTTTGCATGAATAAAAGGAGATCACTTCCATGCATAAGCCTCCAGGCATCAACCAGTTTTAGTTGCGTGATTAGGTTATGTAAGCTTCTCCAAGCATTAGTAGGTTTATGATGAACCTGTGATTTTCTATCATTGACTGGATCCAGTACTAGGTTAAAATCTCCCAACAGTATATGAGCTTGTGATTTATCTTCCAATAGTGTCGCCAACAAACCATTGAAGAACTCTGGTTTATCTTGATTTGGGGCGTAAATATTAACCAAGGCCATCGTTGTCTGATTTATCATCAAATTGAGTTTAATCCAGTAGCCATCTGTGTCTGTAGATTGGGATAGCAATTTAAAGTTGTCACTTTTTCTGATGAGAATGACTGTTCCATTTTTCTTTTGCAGTGCCGGTGAGGCAATAACTGGCAAGGACCATTTTGTCTTAAGCTTAGTCAATTCCACCATATTCAGATGAGTTTCCTGAAAACAAACTATGTCAGGGGATTTTTTTAAAACCTAATCCAGAATTTTCTTACGTTAAATCCCTTGACATTTAAAGATATTATTTTCACCATATATAGTTTTTGAAATAATATGCAGAAGCAATTGCTGACAGTTTAGGAAACACTGCATGGTTACAGAACAACAAAGGGTAGCAGACAATACCTTGAGAAAATAACATGACACTCAGATGAACCATAAAGCTGTTCAGTCTAAGAGAAGACTGAGAGCAGAAAACCCTCACGGGTAGAGCGTGCATAAGTACAGCATATCACAGGTCCAGTAACATATAGAACATAGCTTTACATCATCAGGTACAATGAACTTTACAACAACACAACATATAGTAAAATATGATTCCACTGAATAACTTCATAAACATTAGAAGAATTGTAAGACAAAAGTGATTTTGAAGTAAAGGACAAATCAGGTATCAATTCACTCAACCTCCAATCATTTAAGATTAACCCATACTTGGTATGTCCTCAATTCTAAGCACAAGCACATTGTCACCTGCCGGGGTCCCTGGAAGCTTGTGGAGGACCACCGACAGGCGGCAGCACGACCCTGGCGTGGCTCCCAATGTGGGAGACCTTACTGATGTCCAATACCTTATTTTCGCTATAATAAACACCAGCGAAAGCCAATTCAAACCAACAAGTCCAAGATTTAATTGGATATCAAAAAAATAGAAAACCAAAAATCATACAAGGAAGTACTAGCACTATCTTCCTTTTTTCTCCAAGGGAAAAAGGTTTCTATCCTCCAAACAGTTCAATGGAAGAACAGCAGTTCTTATATTAGGTAAGTCCACAATAAAGGTTCTAGTGGCTTCACTCAGCACTGAACCACACTCTCAGCAAGAGAAAACCAAACTAGTCCCAAAAAGGAAAAGTCCTCAAGAATATTCTTGAGTCCTGGACTTTTCAATCATATAATCCTGCTTCTTCACCAGGCACTTATATTTCACATTGCAAAGCAAACTTCAAACATGAAAAGAAAAGTAAGGCATTACTGCAGGTTCTTGTCATTCCAGCAATAGCTAGTCTCCAGTCTCCAGTCTCACAGTTGGGCAACAGAATTGCTGGTTCCCCTTTATTCAATAGCTTTAACAAGCTCCCGCAGAATCCCAACCCATAGATCTTCGGGGATCCTACCCCAATTCTGTAAGTCCCTTAAAGTTAACCAGATAACAGGGAAACTGCTCCACAAGCCCAAAAGAAAAACTTCCTTCAGTTTCTCCTGGCTTTTGCACAGCTGGAGTGCAGCACCGTAATCAAGGTTGAATGCTGCTGCAGCACTGCTCTCAGCTTGGTTTTTTTTATAGAACCAAAACTTTTCCACAAAAAAAAACAAAATAGTTTTCCAACACACAGTCTTCACAGCTATATCCTTATAGAAACCAGTACCTCCAGTCCTTAGTGAGAGACTGCCAAGCTGACATCCATATCTTCCACGTTTTCAGCTTCAGGCACATTCTCTTCAGCTGTGTCCATACTTTCTGGAGCCCCCAACTGCTCTGCTGACTCTTGGGCAATGGAATCCTCCCATTCCATAGGCTCCTGTGCGAGGTCTGGCCTTTGCCTGGCCCGGAGAACCTTCTCTGCCAGGTCCTCATGTGCAGCCTGCCTTACTGCCTTGGAGAGCTGTTTAAGAGAGTTTGTGCCACTCCCTGTTCTAGGTGTCTGTGTTCCTAGCGTTCGTGCTCTTTGGCTCCCCCCCCAGGTTGCTGGGCAGAATACAACTGGGAGCCTGATTAAACCTCTTAAGGGAGCTGGGTTTTTTACTGGGACGTGGAGCTAACCTGTATTCTGGCTCCTGCTCAGGTTCAGATGGCTCAGGATAGGCAGCTCTGCTTTCAGGATCTCCTGCCTGATCATTCTCAGTCAGTCTCTGGTCTTGGTCAAAGGGTTTACTATGGGGTTTTACTCTGACATGATCGTCTCGGGGAGCGGAAATGTCACATACCCCCTCCCTTAAAGTCTGCCTAGCCTGAGGCTTCTGTTTCTGCTGGGGTTTCTCAAACATTCTGGATAGAACGTCTACGTTAGAGTTCAGCTTTCCTGGTCTATGTACTACTTTGAATCTAAAGGTCTGTAGAGCTAAATACCAGCGTGTTAACCTGGCGTTATTGTTGCGCATAGTATGTAGCCACTTAAGAGCGGCATGGTCAGTGACCAACGTGAACTCGCGCTCCTCTAGATAATGCCCCAGGATTTCCATAGCCCACTTTGCCGCTAGGCACTCAAGTTCCACTGTAGCATAATTTTTCTCATTCGGATGGAGCTTCTGACTGAGATATAGCAGAGGATGTTCAATTCCCTGAGCCTCCTGGCTAAGAACAGCGCCCACACCACTACCAGAGGCGTCAGTTTGAAGGATTAAAGATTTCTTAAAGTCTATGGCGGCCAATACCGGGTGGGCGCACAGACTTTCTTTAAGATCCTCAAGGGCCTCCCTACCTCTGGGTTCCCACTGTAACCTATCGGGTTTCTCCTTCTTTAGCATTTCTGTGAGGAGAACTGCCCGGGAGGCAAAGAATGGTATGAATCTCCTATTGTAACCGATGAGTCCCAAAAAAGCTCTCAACTATTTCTTGGAGGTCGGTTGTGGGTAGGATCTGAAGCATTGCACTTTGTCCACCAAGGGTCTAATCTGCCCTCACCCCACCACATAGCCTAAATATTTTACCTCCTTTTGCCCCAGGAAGCATTTCTTCGGGTTAATGGTAAATCCTGCCTTTCTTAACGAACTAAGAACTGCTGTTACCTGCTCCAAGTGCATCTGCCATGACGGGGAATAAATCACAATATCATCAAGATACGCTTCTGTGTATTCATGGTGTTCGCGTAGGACTTCATTAATTCCGCGTTGGCAATAGCAGCAGCACCATGAAGTCCGAATGGCATTCGCGTGAACTGGTACAAACCCTTGGGAGTACTGAAAGCGGTCTTGGGCTTGGCAGTATCAGTGAGAGGAATTTGCCAGTAACCTTTCGTGAGGTCAAGCGTTGTGAGGAATTGAGCTTGCCCTAGACGATCTAATAGCTCATCTACTCTGGGCATAGGGAAAGCGTCAAACTTGGATACTTCGTTAAGTTGACGGAAATCAATACAAAAACGGGGAGTACCATCAGCTTTGGGCACTATCACTATTGGGCTACACCACGGGCTAGCGGAGGGCTCAATTACCCCTAGGATTAGCATCTTCTCAACTAGATGTTGGACCAGTCTCTTTTTCTCTTCTGACAAACGATAAGGCTTAACTCGTACAACTTTGCCTGGGTTTGTCACTATATCGTGGGTCACCACTTGAGTGTGTCCGGGTATCACGGAGAAGACATCCTCAAAGCTATTCACTAGATCCTTCAACTGTTGTTTCTGCCCCGGGTCCAGTTCAGATCCTAAATTGACCTCCTCTTTCTGTTCTAACTCTGTCACCTGGGGTCCTAAATCATCCTCCTGGCACTCTTGAGCAAGTAAGGACAACACTTCCCGATCCCTCCAGGGTTTCAAAAGGTTAATGTGATAAATTTGTTTTCTCCCTTTATCGTCCTTAACCCTATAATCTACTTCGTTTATCCGTTCAATGACAGTGGCCGGACCCTTCCACTGTGCCAAGAATTTGTGAGGATCAGAGGGAATAAGAATCAACACTCGTTCTCCCATTTGTAACTGCCTGCTTTTGGCTTTCCGGTCATAATACACTTTTTGTTTCTGTTGACTCCACTCTAGATTCTCTTTGCCTAATTTGGCCACCCGTGCCAATCTGTTCCTTAATCGGGCAAGATAGGAAACTATGTCATCTTCAGTCTCCATGAGGGTTCCCCATCCCTCCTTTATCATGTCCAAGATCCCCCTCGGACGCCTCCCAAAGAGCATCTCGAAGGGACTTACTCCTAAGGAGTCCTGAATTCTCTCTCTAGCTGCAAATAGTACTAGGGGAATGAATAAGTCCCAATCTTTCATTTCCCCTTTCAGCACTTTCTTAAGCATCTGCTTCAGGGTTTGATTAAACCGCTCTACCACCCCATTTGCCTGTGGGTGATAGGCTGAGGTTCTAATATGTCTAATTTTAAACCCTTGCCAAAACTGTTCCATGTCTTTGGACATAAAATTACTTCCCTGGTCGGTCAAGACCTCCCGTGGAAATTCCATAGTGCAGAATATTCCCATCAGCTCTTTCATTATAGCCGTTGATGTCGTCTTACGCAAGGGAAATGCCCAGGGAAAATGGGTAGCTATATCTACCACGACCAGTATAAAACTGAAACCTCTAGGTGTTCGCTCCAATGGGCCCACTATATCAATAGCCAATCTAGACAAGGGTTCCTCAATCCTGGGTAATGGGATGAGCGGGACCTTAGGTGGTCTGCTTAGAGACAACCTCTGACATTCAGGACAAGATTTACAGAAATCAGTGATATCCTGTAGGACCCCTGGCCAAAAGAACCTCTGTGTTACCTGTCTTTGAGTAGCCTCAGCTCCCTTATGAGCAGCTAATGGATGATCATGCGCAGCTTGCATAACCATCTTACGGAACCTCTTGGGTACCATTAGCTGCTCCCTCTTCTCAGTAGGGCCTTCTCCTGGGCTTTCCCTGTATAATAGGCCCTTCTTTATTCTAAAGGTAATCACACCTTTTTGAGGAGCAGAAGCCTGCTGCCAGGCTTCTTGCAATGAGCAGTCTGATCTCTGCTCCACAGGAAAGGTCGGAAAGGTTTCCCTCACTTCCTGAGGCTGCCACGGTACGTCCTTATCCTGGGCTACCTGTTTCTGGGTCTGGCTTCTCTCTTGCTGCTGCCTCCTTCTCTTAGCTCTAGAACTACGAGCCTGCTTTAGAGTATATTTTTGGAAGGCTTCTCCTCTGAAAGGAAAGATCTTCCCTAACTTTTCTTCTGGCTCCTCTGCCAGTAGCCCCTGGGAACGTGTATTAACCATGCCCTGTTTCTCCTTCAGATACTCGCCTAAACCAGCCCAATCTCGCCCTAATATAAGGTTAAAAGGGGCTTCGGGTACTAAAGCTATATGTACACGGTATACCTTATTTCTATGCAGCAGGGTTGTAGGCCTAAGGGAATATCGGGCTCTATCTCCATGGATACACCTGATTGCAACAGTACTTGTCTCTGTTTTCAGCTTCTCCTTGGGAAAGAGCTTTCTCCAAAACCCGGTGGCCATCATGGACTGATCTGCTCCAGTATCTAATAAGGCCATGATTTCTTGTCTTCCCACCGAGACACACACCATATATCCCCTTTCAGTCCCCTTAGCACATACATGTGAGGCCACATAATCCCTTTTTTCTCTGCATTTCCGCTGGGTGTGCCCCTGCTTCCCGTATTGGAAACAACGGAGACCCCTATCTTGGCCTGGTCTCCTAGGAGTACTGGACATCGGTTTCCTTTGATAAGAGCTCCGAGTGTCCAGTGACTTGTACTCCGGAGTCTGTTCTCTCCATGTTTCCCCTTTACTTGGCCTATCAAATTTTCTCTTCTCAAACGAGCTCTGAGCGTCCATAAACGCTTCAGCTACCTCTACTACCTCCGGCAAGGTCTGACAGCCTTTCCTGCGGATCCATCCCCTCAAATCTTTGGGGACTGCCTCGAGCACCTGTTCTTTTACCACCTCTGCAAAGAGGGCTCTAGGATCCGCAAGGTGAGGTTGTAGCCACCTTTCCGCTAACTTTGACAGCCTTTGCACTAGAGCTTTGGGTCTTTCTCTAAGTAGCAACTGTGTGGCTCTAAATTTCTGATGGTAGTGTTCAAATGTAAATCCTAGATAATCCAGAATATGGGTTTTTACTGTGGCATAATCATTGGCTTGCTCAGGGTTGAGTGTCTGAAAGGCAGACAAGATTTCTCCGGCCAGGCAAGGCAACAGACGCACGGCCCACTGTTCAGGTGGCCATCCGGCTGCTGTCGCTATACGCTCAAATGTGTTCAAAAACTCATCAGGAGCGTCCCCGGGAGCAATTTTACACAAATTCAAAGTGTTCAATGAGCTTTGTCCTACCATGGGCTGCACTGGGGAATTTGGCAAACTCGGTGTGCCTGGGTCAATCACCGTTGTATGTAGCATCTGAGTCTGGACTTTGGTCTGCTCCACCATAGCCATTAAGATCTCATCGTGTTGTCGCCTTGCGGCTTGCTGTCCAGTATGCCACATCTCCTGGTTCGCCTTTATCAGATTTTGTAGATCCTCCGACTGTTGGCGTCTTTCTCCAGCCAACACTGCCAGGAACTGCTGTGGATCCATCGTACAACCTGGGCAAACAAACAAACACAAGAAAGAAACCCAAGTGCGGTCTCACAAGAGAGAGTAATGCTATCCCTCCTTTCTTAACCCCGAGCAGTATCTTAACTGATACTTCTCGTATCCTCGTCAGCCCCCTTTCTAGGTACTCTTTACCTGAGGTACTGACGAGTCTGCGCCTTTGGTTAATAGGCCTCCTTGGCCTCCAGTCATTCTGGCTACTCTCACACGTCCTGCTTCCCACGGGCGCTGATCCACACTGGCTCTGGTCTGATCGGGGCTGTTATACTTCCGGCTGCTGAACTTCCCGAATCTTCCTTCCGGTCTGGTCCTTCCGGTGGCCCCTCAGAAGCAAAGTCCTGTGCGACTCTCTCAGCGTCGTCCCGGATCACAGGCAGACTCCACAAAAATATAAAGCAGCAAAACAAAAAAAACCAATACTTTTTTTTATTTTTTATTTTTTTAAACAGGTAATGCCTTGGAATCACCAGTAGGGTATGCTATATCCCACTCCTGATACCATTTTGTCACCTGCCGGGGTCCCTGGCAGGTGACAAAATGTGGAGGACCACCGACAGGCGGCAGCACGACCCTGGCGTGGCTCCCAATGTGGGAGACCTTACTGATGTCCAATACCTTATTTTCGCTATAATAAACACCAGCGAAAGCCAATTCAAACCAACAAGTCCAAGATTTAATTGGATATCAAAAAAATAGAAAACCAAAAATCATACAAGGAAGCACTAGCACTATCTTCCTTTTTTCTCCAAGGGAAAAAGGTTTCTATCCTCCAAACAGTTCAATGGAAGAACAGCAGTTCTTATATTAGGTAAGTCCACAATAAAGGTTCTAGTGGCTTCACTCAGCACTGAACCACACTCTCAGCAAGAGAAAACCAAACTAGTCCCAAAAAGGAAAAGTCCTCAAGAATATTCTTGAGTCCTGGACTTTTCAATCATATAATCCTGTTTCTTCACCAGGCACTTATATTTCACATTGCAAAGCAAACTTCAAACATGAAAAGAAAAGTAAGGCATTACTGCAGGTTCTTGTCATTCCAGTAATAGCTAGTCTCCAGTCTCACAGTTGGGCAACAGAATTGCTGGTTCCCCTTTATTCAATAGCTTTAACAAGCTCCCGCAGAATCCCAACCCATAGATCTTCGGGGATCCTACCCCAATTCTGTAAGTCCCTTAAAGTTAACCAGGTAACAGGGAAACTGCTCCACAAGCCCAAAAGAAAAACTTCCTTCAGTTTCTCCTGGCTTTTGCATAGCTGGAGTGCAGCACCGTAATCAAGGTTGAATGCTGCTGCAGCACTGCTCTCAGCTTGGTTTTTTTTATAGAACCAAAACTTTTCCACAAAAAAAAAACAAAATAGTTTTCCAACACACAGTCTTCACAGCTATATCCTTATAGAAACCAGTACCTCCAGTCCTTAGTGAGAGACTGCCAAGCTGACATCCATATCTTCCACGTTTTCAGCTTCAGGCACATTCTCTTCAGCTGTGTCCATACTTTCTGGAGCCCCCAACTGCTCTGCTGACTCTTGGGCAATGGAATCCTCCCATTCCATAGGCTCCTGTGCGAGGTCTGGCCTTTGCCTGGCCCGGAGAACCTTCTCTGCCAGGTCCTCATGTGCAGCCTGCCTTACTGCCTTGGAGAGCTGTTTAAGAGAGTTTGTGCCACTCCCTGTTCTAGGTGTCTGTGTTCCTAGCTTTCGTGCTCTTTGGCTCCCCCCCCAGGTTGCTGGGCAGAATACAACTGGGAGCCTGATTAAACCTCTTAAGGGAGCTGGGTTTTTTACTGGGACGTGGAGCTAACCTGTATTCTGGCTCCTGCTCAGGTTCAGATGGCTCAGGATAGGCAGCTCTGCTTTCAGGATCTCCTGCCTGATCATTCTCAGTCAGTCTCTGGTCTTGGTCAAAGGGTTTACTATGGGGTTTTACTCTGACATGATCGTCTCGGGGAGCGGAAATGTCACAACATGTAAACCTAAAAGACTATTATAATAGCTCAAGTTGCCCATGGATAGAAAGATAGACAATTGCACATCAACAAGCACAATCACAGACCAAAATTTATGCATAATATAAGGAAGAACTTCTCTGTTGTGAAGAGTAACCATGAATAACACGTATGGCAGCAGCACAGCAATCTAAGCCCTACCTTAATGTTTAAAGGATTCCATTAGCTTGTGGAGCCATTTACTTGTCTGTGATAAAAATGATCTGCATTTCAGTGCAGCAGCATACATCACCAGGAGATAGCAAGCACAAGTGTAGCAGTATATGATTGAGAGAAGAATACAATGGTCAAAAATTACAAAAAGCTAGACTCGATCTCTCCTGGTTCTTGTTGATAAATGCAGATGCAGTAGGATCAAGTGTATAGAATAGAGCCCTGCGTGATGAATTGCATTAGCAACAAGCTATATAGTGTGAGACATGTCTCTCTATCTCAAAAAGCAAGTCAAGCAGCATAACTGGTCAGTGTGACAGAGCTATAACGCTATTAGGGAAGTAGGTAAAAACATTATTGTCAGTCTATCACTCTGACAACAAGTCAATGTTACTGATTAACAACTAGTCGCACCCTGTATTTAAGCAAGGAATGTAACAACTAATAAAGCTTAGAGCTAGGGATGACTACAAACTACAATAAAGGATAAAGTACATTTCATATACCCATTCCATAAGTAACCCTTACTTCCAAGGAAAATAAGATATGATTCATATTAAAAGAAGAAAATGAATGATAGTCATGCATCTAGTCACCGCCAAATTAATCAATCAGGAGCATATTAAAATCAATAAATAAAGATGTGACCAGTGCTCAAGAAATTAATCTAAGTTCATAAGAAAAGACAGTACTTGTAAATATTAACAACAGCAGTAAATTATCACGTAAATTCATAATAAAAAAGTCATGAGAGTGTAAGCATCAGTGGGTATATTAATCTTGGGAGTACAAAACTAATTGTTCCATGTAAAGGCAATCAGTTATAGAGAAGTTAATCTGGGACAACAGAATAAAAGCATTGCGTGTAAGTCAAAATATACAATCAATGGACTTGGAGGATGAAATGTACAGCGTCAGCATCTATGAGACAAACGTGGTTTTTTCTGTTACATAGATCTTTTTGGACCCCTGTTAGTTTGCACAAGTTAGGCAGTTCTAAATCTAATAGATGCTGGCATTGTCATTTAGACGTTAGGACACTGAATCAATTGTTGTTCTATTGTCCTTTGATACTCAGCTTCTGGAAGTCAATATGGAGACAGATTAACCTCATACTGGAACCAACAATCCCTTTGACGTATGAGGCAATTATATGTGGAACATTGCTGCATGTCAAGCCTCCCATGGATTTCTACAAAGGTAGGCTCTTTTTGATTATGACAGGGATAGGTATGCAGATGATAACCCGCAATTGGAAGAATTGCGATCACCTCAACTTTCTGTTTTGGTGGGCCAGTTTATGTTTAGGGTACAAATACGAAAAGATGAATGCGGATATGTTGGGGCAAAGCAAATTATTTAATTTGGTTTGGGGCCCGTTGTCATCCTTTGTTAATTCAATATAGTTATCTAGGTTTAAAAATCTTTTGTTTATTTTTATACATATCCAGGACGGGGAGGGTAGGTGGGGGAATATCTTTTTGGATTATTTTTTGATTAAATTGATGGAGGGAATAGGTGGGATATTTATCTTATGCATTGTTATTAATGGAATTTAAGTGCTTATATTGTTATTCATGTCTGTATAATTTATGGCACTGTGTTTTCGCTTTGAAAATCAATAAAGTTTTCAAAAAAATACACAATCAAGCTGTGCAACTTTAGCAATTATTAGCATGTTATACTGAGATGACTAATTTATTCAATTTATAAAACAATTCATACTTAACAACCCTCTGAAAATATATCGTATGTATGGAGAACATCTAATAGTCCACACATGTAAAATAAGTAAACTGGAAGGAATTTTATAGCTCAAACGTTGTCCGGCAGCAGGGAAAACTCTTGTGCCAGAAAGCCACAAGGAATAATCTGAGTTTATTCAAGCATGGTGATATTAGGAGCTTAACCACCATATGCGGCTGAAAAACATGGCCGCCATGCTGCCACGTGTTGGAGACTCACGATTAAACTGTGTAATAAATTAAGGAAGGTAGTAATTAGTAAACTCAAACCCGATCAATGCTTGTTGTAGTCCAAAAGTTGCTTGGGATCCGTAAAGTTCTTAGTTTGGTTATTCAAGGTGATCCGCATGGTGGCCGGGTATAACATCCCAAATTGCATCTTGAGCTCTCGAAGTTTAGGCTGGAAAGCGAGCAACTGCTTCCTTTGTTGTGCCATGTGTTTACTGAAATCCGGCACAAACAATATGGTGTGAGCATCCAGCTTAATCAGTGCCTAGACTTTCGCCTAATGCATAACTTCCGCCAGTTGAGTGTAGCGGAGAAAACGAACAATGATGGCTCTGGGATATCTTGCGTTGGCTGGTATGAAAGACGGCACTCGGTGAGCCCGGTCCAGCGCGAACTCCCTTGTGAACTGTATATTCAAAAGGTCAGGAATAAGTTTCTCCATATACTTAACAACGGCAGTACCCTCACGGCCTTCCGGGACCCCAAGTATCCTTAGATTATTGCGTCGAGATCGTAAGTTGGCATCCTCAAGGTCTCTCTCAAGTTGAGCCACATGTTTAGTTTGTTTTTGCAAGGACTCAATGGCGGCTTGTGAGGCTGCCTGTTTAGTTTCCACCACATCCACCCGACCGTTCAGGTGGGTGAGCTCTAGCTTAAGAGAAGCCAACTCGCTCCGGATCTCTGAGATATCATCTTTCATTTCGTTGATGGTTTCTCTCATGGCTCGAACCTCAGAGATGAGGGTTTGTAGAGATTCTTGCTCCGTGCTGTCCTCCGCCGGCTTCTGTGGTGATGGAGGTTCGGGTTTATGGTGCTTTCCCACTTTGGAGCTTGCCATCCTGATGTATAAGCTTTTAGAAAAGTACACAACCAATTTTAATATTGTCAGTAGACAATATCCCTGATGATTTTATTGATTTTTGTCTGTAATTACCGGAGCACTATAACTACGCTACCATTTCTTATCGCACCCTCTAGCGCCCCCGACTAACAGGGACTTAACAGATACGCAGAGGGGGCGGGAAGGAGATATAAGTTGTTTAAAGTTGGCCAAGGCAGGAGATGGAAGGGATCCCTCCTGTCCCGCTCCACCGCTGGACCACTAGGGAGGAGGGGATAAAAATTGTTAAAGTTGCCTGGGGCAAGAAACAGGAGGGATTGCTCTTATCGTGGCCCACCACTGGATCACCAGGTCTTATGGCATGCCTGGCAAAGACCTGCAACAAGTTCGGAAGGGGGGGGCGGGTCAGCGCTGATCCGAATATAAACCAAGACCCCCATTTTTGGGCGACTTTTTTAGTCCCAAAATCTCAGTTTATATTTGAGTATATACTGAATATATCTGTCGAATTATCACACTAGTGTATGCCTATGATGGTGAGCAGCATAAGGCTGAAAAGGCTACTGGATGTCTGGGCTATTGATAAGCAATTGAGCTTTGGCGCTTGAGCTATTTGGCGCTCATACCTTATGACTACACACTGAGGATACACTTAAAACAAACAAAAAAATTTCTAATACACTTTATTGGCTTTGTGTATTCTCTGTGGGTTCTTGCTACTCATTAGCTTTGAGGAACTTTTTCTTCTAGTTTTGGTACAAAAATTTGGCAGTATATCTCTGAGATTTCAACAATTTAACTGATGGAAAAGTGAGAATCAGTGAATCTTTTGATTACAAGATTGTTGAGATTGAGATAAATGATGTAATATGGTCAGATGCAGGCACTCTCCTAAAATCCTAAAAGTTAGGAGACAAATCTTAAAATAACATTGTGCTTCACTCGGAAGCCAATGAGGGCTAATCAAGGCAGGAATAACCATGTCAATCCGGAGGGAGCCAGCAATCATTTTGGCAGCTACATTTTGTAATAGTTGCAACTGTTTCATCATGATGTCTGTATAAGTTATTTTTTTTTTTTTTTTGTATAAACTGTTTATTCACAAGAGCAGAAAAAAGACACGCATGACATAGGAATCACATTTTTCCAGTACAAAACAAAAGTCCAACACCCAACAAGAGACCCTAGAAAACATTGAGAGTCCAGGCCTGTGTTCTGATAGCCTGGATCCCTCCAGATCCAATCCCAAAAGCAACCCGCCCAACCACCCCAACCCAAGACCCCCAAACCCCCAAAACCCCACCCTCAATCCACTGGCAATACGGGGACTACTGGCCTCCACAATCGATTGACCACCTGGCTTTTTATCATAGGGGGCAAAGTGTCCAAATAAGAGGCCCAAATGGACAGAAAAAGCTTGCTCCGAGATCTAGAAAACCGAGCGGACATGGACTCCCAGACCATTAAAAGATTAAATTTATTGCGCCAATACCATATGGTGGGTGGGGAGTCCTGAAGCCGATGATTAAGAATACATTTCTTCCCCACAATATAACCCTTACGAATAAGCAAACTGTCGCCCGCAGAAAGTCCTCCCAAATGACCGTCCGCCAAAAAAATAATCCCTTCCACCGACGAGGGGAGCTGATAACCCACCAAAGATTCCAAATAACACCGGACCTCCAACCAAAAGGCAGAGATAGAGGCACACAACCACACCCCATGTGCCAGAGAATTGTGATTATATAACTGACTGAACAACCACTTGGGAAAATGCTCTTGCAAAAAATATTTCCTAATAGGCATGTAGGATCTCTTAGGGAGAGGAGGAGATAGTGGTGCTGCAGATGGGCAGACTGTATGGGCCATCATGTTTCTATGTTTCTAACATGTCGAAGTTGGCACAACTTAAAAAATAGCTTATGTACTAAGTGATTAATTGGCAGCCCCATTGAAAAATGAGGATCTAAGAGAACTCCTAAAACCTTTAAAGAAGGCTCCGATATACACTATTTGAAATTAAAATCTTATCAGTTGAAGAATCAAAAGAATGTGATATAAACCATAAAAGCTTGATCTTCTCTTGTACCAGATCTAGTACCATTTTGCCCCTTGTAATGAGTATGGGATGACATTTCTTATCTTCCCTAACAACATTATCTGTGACCTGCATTGTATTCTATGCAGTTTCACTGGATACTAACTAGAGAATGACACGGGGACAAATTTTTCCCCGTCCCCATGGGAACTCATTTTCCCATCCCGTCCCCATGAGCTCTTTACCTGTCCCTGCCCCATTCCTGCAAGCTCTGTCCTCATGATTTTAAAGGGCTCCTTTTACTAAGCCGCGTTAAGGCTTTAGCGTGCGCTAAATTGCCGCCCGCGCTAGACCTTAATGCCAACACTGAGCTGGTGTTAGTTCTAGTTGTGTAGCGTGGGTGTAGCGCGCGCTAAAATGCTGTGTGCACTAAAAATGCTAACGCAGCTTAGTACAAGGAGCCCAAAGTGTTTAAGGCTTGTGCAGTTAAGGCAGAGCTTACAGGAATGGGGCAGGGACAGCGAAAGCAACAAAACGCGCAGGGACGTGACAGGAAAATTGAGTTCCTGCGAGGACGGGGAAAAATTTGTCATTCTCTAATACTAACCACCAATGTTCTAAAAGTCTGCCTAAAGTTAGTTGCTTACATGAGTGCACCTAGCCTAAGCCCCTTATTATCAGTCTACTCACTGCTATTTAGGCTCCTGGGGAACCACTTTTCAGACTCAGAATTCTATATAATATCTTTACCTGTCCTTAATGAATAGCCATTAATATTCACCATGGATTTCTATGTGGCTCCTAAATGGTTGAAATCAACCCCTTTGAGTCTGTGGAACCATTTTAAGTAATATCGTATATATTAATGATCTGATTTTAGGTGGATTGTATTTGATCAACCTGTGGCACTTGAGGACTAAAATACGTCTTTCTATTCCATTTAGTCCAAATGGCTCCATTATCTATTGTTTTTAAGCAGAAAGCAGTATGAAATCTTCCAAAGTTCTTAGAGAAAAGAAAGCATTCTTGCTGGGAAAATAGCTCCAAAGGAGTTTGTAGTCCTTTCATCCACTGAACAAATGAACATTTATTTTAAACTAATGCTGCATTGTTGTTAGTTTTTATTTTTCCTTGATCATATTTCAGCTACAGATGATAGGAAGAAGGTACAGTCTAGTGATCTGAGAAGGTAATTAAGATCTAGAAAAACTCCTGAGACTCTACTGGTTTTCTTCTGTGAATTATTATGATTTTTAATAAAAATCCCTTTTCCAATGTATCCAAAAGTCAGAATTTCAAAGGTTTAGCATGTAAGACTTGAATATAGTTGAAGCGCTTTGAAAAAAAAATATTGTTGAACCAGGTCCCATGGTCAAAATATCCAATTACCTTTCTTTAACACAAATAATTGTCTGTAAATGTCAGTTGGCTACTATTTAATAAGTTTCTTCTATTCAGTTTGCCTACTTTTTCATCTCAGCTGATCAACATAAAATTTTTCCTGGAACTAAGATCAAACAAATCCTAACAAGAGAGTGTATATTTTTGTTACGTACTTGTCCAGTAGTCTTTTTCTGAAACAAACTGGAATAGGAAATATAAATTTTAAAAAGACAATGACAACATAAAGTACACTTTTCAATTGCATAAACTTGAAGAGTATGGGCTCCTTTTACTAAGGTGCGCTAGCGTTTTTAGCACATGCAGATTAGCGCATGCTAACCCCACGCTAAGCAACTAGAACTAACACCAGCTCAATGCTGGCGTTACCGTCTAGTGTGCGCGGCATTGTAGCGTGTGCTATTCCGTGCGTTAAAGCCCTAATGCAGCTTAGTAAATGGAGCCCTATGTCTTTCCAGTGGTTTGGATTGTCAGTAAATCTATTTATTTATTTATTTTAAAAATTATATGTATACCGCGTACAACTATGCGGTTTCCAAGTCACATACATAAAATCTTGTTTCCCTACGATTTCCACATATAACGTAGAAAGTGTGGCATATATGAAAGGGTAAACAACCTACTAGTGAGATGATTGCAAGAGGAAATTCTTTTCAAATCTTCTATATTGTGAAGAAGTGTAGTGAAACATCTAGTGTGGTAAAGACTGAGAGACCTCAAGTGTTCATATCCACCTGACTATGGAATGGATCCCAACATTTGTGAACTATCACTGGTCTCAAATATCTTTTTTTCTTTTTACCTCTCTAGTATTTTTTGAAATAAATATTTTCTTAATTGAATATTTATAACATAAGAATTGCCGCTGCTGGTTCAGAACAGTGGTCCATCGTGCCCAACAGTCCACTCTCACAGAGGCTCTTAGGTCAAAAACCAGTGCCCTAATTGAGTCTAGCTTTATCTGAGTACATTAAAATCTAGTCACTTCCGTTTAGTAATTTACCATTATTCCTTTACAACATTGCGAGGTAGCTTGGCTCCCTACTGTTTTGTTATGGCAGAATCTTTGGCCCAAGTAAGTATGCTTCCAGACAGATTTGCTAGGGCATCAGGCAGCCAAGTGGTACAAATTAATATCTGGCTATATGAATAAGAAACCAAAAACAAGTTTGAGAGATATTTGGAGCATTGAGATTAAGCAGCAGATTTCTGCTACTCAGTGGCCACAGATTTGGTATACAGGGACTGTGTATTAATGATTTGTTAATATTTTTGTATGATTACATTGGAATAAAGGGGGAAGGGGTGGAAATTTTTCTGATGTATTTTATTGATGGAAATAAGCGCTGTTTTTTCATATAATTTGTAAATGATTTATTGTATGCACTGTTTTTTTAAGATTGAAAATGAATAAAGATTTAAAAATAAAAAATTGTGAATGCTTTTGAAGTTGAAACCTATGTTGAGTTCCATGATTTTGGACAGTTGCACGATGCCTGATTTTGACAAAATTAGATTATTGTAATGCTATATATCTGTATATATATCCCATTTGTACAGGTATTCCACGCAAATTGTTTTCCCCTGCACCCCAATCTCTGACTAGATACTTCCTTTTGATTCAAACCATCTTGGTTCTCTTCCATTTGCAATTTGTATCCCAGAAAGTACTTTTTCTGTTCCCCTTACATTTCATACACTCATAGTATGTATCTCGTTGTAAACATCTCTTACTTCTTGTTGTAAACATCTCTTACTCTCATTGTATGTAACTTGTTGTAAACCGCTTTGAACTTATGGTATAGCGGTATATAAGAAATAAAATTATTATTATTATTATTATAGTGAAGTCATGATGCACTGCAAATGATCCAGAATTCTGTAGCTAGACTAATTACATGGGGTAGAAAGTTTAAACATGTTACACCACTGTTAAAATAGTTACCTGTGGTGTATCAAATCCAGTTAGATCTAGCTTTTGATCCAGTTAGAATCTAGCTTTCGGGGTTATACTGGATTTTGAACTATCATTTCAAAAACAGATCTTGCATACTATTCAATCTGGATTTTTCTCACTTCATCAACTACACTTCCTGCGCTCTTTCCTTGACCTCAAGTCACTACACACTCTTATGAATTAGTTATTTCTAAGATAGATTGTTGCAACTCTGTTTTTGCAGGAATCCCTGGCTTGCAACTTAAACACTTACAGACCCTCCAAAATACAGCTATGACTATCGTCACATATGGTGCTATGACGTCTAACTCCACTTTTCCTCTGTCTTCATTGGTTACCAGTTCAGTACCATGTTTTCTTTAAGATTTTATGCTTGACTCATAAATTGCTTCACACTGGCCAACTGTCTTATCTCTCAACACTAATCTCTTACCTCGCTTTTTCAAGCAGTGTCGGATGAACTGAGAGACCCAGCACAGTCAAGTTCCTGAAGAAGGGGGTGTGCACCCCCGAAACGGAGTCCCGTAGGACGAAGTCATCATTCGCGGACTGCTCACACACGGAGAAGCTAAGTTCTTCCAGTTTGTGTTTTGCCTGGTGTGATTTGGACACTCTCTCTTTCCTTTTGGCCCCATGTTTAGGGGATAGAGACAAATTTCAACTTAACTTTAAGAAGGTGTGTGTTTTTTATTATTTTTTACACTCATTGCACTTTTTGTTGCATTAGTTAATCACTTCTCACGCGGAGAGAGCCCAGGAATGTTCCGCAGTTAACACTCTTCTGGGTGTCACCCCGTGACAGCTACACACTGGATTTTCCAGCGGTGGCTGTGTGACTGAGGGCTCTCCTGCTTTCATTAATATTTATTAACTTTAGTTATTATTATTTAGTTGGCCTTTGTCTCTCTCCCCTAAACATTTTCTAGTCTTGGGGTTTGGGAGGGTTTTTTCTATTTTGTGATTTTTCAACCTCCATTACTATAGGGTTTATTTTTTGTTCACTGGAATACTACGACATTGAAGCATTTACCTTGCTGGCCCATGGTAGAAACCGCTAATGTGGCTTTGTAAAAGCCCTGCGTAAATTTTGCACACAACTCAATTGCTTTTTAATTGGTTAAATGACATGATAATTGACAACACTAATAAAGATTATTTACAAAAAAAAACCCCAATTGTTTAAATTACCAATTAAGGTTGCACACGGATATCAGTGCAATGCCTAGCAATTCCTAAATCCAGGTACCCTCATATGCCTAATGACACTTAGCTGAAAAGTAGCATGGTTACGGGTAGACAATAGGTGGGGTAAACTTAGGCATCACTAGGCATATGAGTTAGGTGCCAGTAAATTAATATACCAGTACCTATCTCAACAACACCTAGCGATGATTAAGTTCACCTAGATGCCATTAGGTATGATTCTATAAAGGATGCCTAGTAGTTGATTGACAGCTGTGTAGACCAGCGCCTACAAGTTAAGTGCAGTTAGGCACCATTTATAGAATCAAGCCCTTAGTGCATATTAATATCCTTTGGTGTGACTAAGCTTTAGTAAAAAGGCCCCAAAGTCTTTTAACCCACAACTTTCAACAAAAAGTCATAAAATGAGGGATACAATACAAAATCAAAATGCAAATACTCAAAAATAGTCCTACAAGACAGCCTTCCTTTATGGAGTATTCTAGTCTTCGGGGGTTTGTTCCTGATTTCTGTCTCTATGATTTTTTATTTTATTTTTTTTTGGGGGGGGGGTTGTTGAGGATAAGGAAGAATATAGGCCTAACAGTTTCAAGTTGTCAGCTGGGGCCCAGGCTTATAGCCAGCTTTGCCGATGCCTATTTGTTTGCTTTTTGGATTATGATAGTCTAAAGATTACTTCTTTAAATGTCAGAGGTCTCAGTTACCTTTCAAGTAGACTTAGGTTTTAGCAAATTTATAGAGAATTAAGTTTGACGTCTTTCCGACTAAAAAAGAACCATACATCTAAGATTGACAAGAACTTACTGAATAGAAGTGTAGTTATTTAGCCATGTTATAGGCTTATCTGAGCTAAAGCCTCAAGGGCACATCTCAAAATGAGTCAGATCAGAGCAACAAAACTACATGACCACATGTCATCCAATAAAGATTCCAACACGTGTAGAGTGAACAAGCACTTTTCGTAATGATTTCTCAAGATACACATATGTGGTCACCAAAGGAAGTGACAGATTACAATGGAAGCCAGTAAGATTTCAAACTGACAATGAGAGTGAGATCTTTGGGATGGCAGTTCAGATTTCTCAGAACTAAGCATAATAAGTCAGCGTCATATATATCTGAGTTAAAGAGAAGCCCTCAGAGATTTCCAAACCTATCCTGGTGGACTTCCAGCCATTCAGGTATTCAGGATATTCACAGTGAATATGCATGATAGAAACTGGCAAGTGATAAGGTCAATCTATCATATTCATTGTAGATATCCTGAAAATCTGACTGGCTGGGGATCCCCCAGAACAGGTCTGTGAACCTCTGGAGTAGTTAAAAAAAAGAAACAAAATCATAACTACAACAATCAGATTTATATTGACAGACTCTGGACTTCCTTAAATAAAGCACTAATTACGACTGTATACTGCAGAGCAGACTTTACTCCTGAACAATGAAGAAATTGAAAGAAAGAATATGGCACCACCAATTTTTATGTCTTTATGAACTAGTTGTTTTGACCAGTGATTAAGTTATTATTATTCACTGTATATTGTGATGATTTGCATTTGGCTGAAGTCTTTTTTTTCTCCACATTTTTATACGAGAAAATTGAATACATTGTGGAGTTCACATAGCACAAATTAGAACAGTTTTGAAAGTATTTTGGGTTGTATGATGCACTAGTTCCATTGTTTATGTGGCTACTGAAATCAACCATTATTTTGTTACCCAATAATGTTTCTTAATTTCTGCTCATGTACTGTTTTGTCTTTGTTAATGTCACACTAAAGGCTGACAATAGGTATTTTAATACACTCACTTATTAATAACTAGTCTTTAAGCCCGTTACATTAACGGGTGCTAGAGCAGATGTCTGTCTGTCTGGGTTTTTTTCTTTGTCTGTCTCTCCTTGGACTCTGTCTGTCTGTCTGTCATTCATTCTGTCTGTGTCTCTCCCTGGCCCCCTGCGTACCTGTATTTCTCTGTTGCGCCATGCCTGCCTGTCTCTCCATGGCCCCCTTCTATCTCTCCCCCTCCCAGAGCAAAGCATGATTGTTTTCTGCCCCCAGCACACCCCACACGCCAGCATCCCCCTTTCCCTCTCCCCCTGTTGTGCCATGCCTGCGTGCTTCGTGGCCCTCTTCTGTTCCCCCCCCCACGATAATTGCTGTCTGCCCCCAGCACACCCCTCCCCCCACAGCAGCCCCCTTTCCCTCTCCCCCTGTTGTGCCATGCTTGCGTGCTCCGTGGCTCCCTTCTGTTCCTCCCTGATGATTGCTATCTGCCCTCCTCCCCCCAAAGCAGCCCCCTTTCCCTCTCCCCCTGGTCCCCTGTTGTGCAATGCCTGTCTGCCCCGTGGCCCCCTTCCGTTTCCACCCCCCTCCCATTCTTACCCTCCCTCCATCCCTCCAACTGGAGCTAGTGTCGGTCTAGGACAGGGAATGCATCGTTCACCTCTCGGCCCAGATTGTCAAGCAGGTTCTCCTGCTTAATGGCAGTGGGTGGGGCTGCAGGAAGACTGCGAGTTTGGCAGCAGCGGCAACCCCGGCTCCTTCTTCAGCACCATATCGGGAAGGTGGAGAGCGGCCTGCGAGGTTTGCTACAGCGGCTGGTGAACCTCAGCAGGCCGCTTTGAAGAGGAGCGGCAGTGGGAGGGAGGAGTCGCTGGCGTGTTCTGCACACTCATGCGACTCCAGCTAGCGCAGGCGCCATGAGGACTGGCACAGAAGCACACCTCACGCCACCAGGAATCATGATCTTTCAACAGCGCATGCGCGCTTAGTCTTTTATTATAGTTGATTCTTGTTCTCAAATATATGGACCTTCAGATGGCAGCCGGGCACCATGCTACCGGTTGCTTTGCTCTTCATCGGTCCAGCCTTTATTAATTATTCATATAAGACCCATTTTATGATTTTTTAGTATTTTTATTTTTTACTTTCTATATATTTATATTAAAGGAATGTCACTTAGCTTATAATGATCTTGTCCTATATTCACCTCTCCCGACATGCATGTTTCATAAGGAAACTTTTCTTCAGGATCGAGGGAAACATTTGAGGGAGCTAACTCGGACTTGTTACGTATTTCTATTTTATCTCCCCTTTTGCAAAACTGTAGAGCATTTTTTAGCATTGGCCATGGAGGTAACAGCTCTTATGCTCAGAATTCTATGAGCGTCTGAGCTGTTACCACCATGGCTAAAAACCACACTACAGTTTTGTAAAAGGGGGAGGGGTTACTTTGTGATTACAAATTCCATACTCAGCGAAGGTGTTTTCTGTGTTTCTGTGTGTTCAAAAAGGCATGGTTTTCTGTTAGGATTGACTGTGTAGGATTGATCTGTACTAGTTTGGCTTGATTAGTTTTACAATGGGTGTATTGATATACTGCTCACTGCAGTATGTAAGATGCTGCCTTTTCCTAGGCACACTCTTGTGTAATGTGTGGATTGTTATTAAAAATCATGTTTTTCATACAGAAGAGGGGGTGTCAAAAAATGATGGGCCCCAGGTGTCACATATGCTAGATATGCTTTTTCTTTTACATATGTTAGGTACGCCACTGGTCCCATGCTGCCTGCGGGAATTGTCAATGGTGCGAAGCCAGACATGTCCAGAAATCCTCTTCTGTAATCCGCCTTGAACCGCAAGGTAACGGCGGAATAAAAATCACTAATGTAATGTAATAATAGGATCCTCGTAGATAGACCCTAATTCAGGTAAAAAGCTTTACTCAAATGGAAGCTCTGATTGTAACAGCAAATATGTAGTTTATATGATACTCTGTCCCTGTAATAAGATTTATATAGGCAGGAGTAGTCGTCAAATTAAGATACAGCTTACTGACCATAAATCTCGTATAACTACAAAAAATCTTCAAGCTCCGATAGTAGTTTATTGGCTAGAGACAGGTCATACTATAGAAGACATTAAGTGGAGAATATTAGAGGTTATAAAAGTAGGGTGGGAGGCTGGTAATATCGATAGCTATCTTAATTTCCGTGAGCAGAAATGGATATTTGATCTAAACACAGTTATTCCTTTTGGATTAAATAGTGAAGTGGAGTGGATGTCCTTAACCTAGTTTTAAAATTTCCCAGTGCTTTGCAGGGTGCTCTGTCTGATTGGTTTAGAAAGTCACAAGACACGTAGATATTTAAACAGCTATATGGCCGCCGTCATGTTTAAAAATGTTTAAGGCTGGTAGCAGGTCTGAATATCAGTAAGAAGTCATGCTTGAATATTACTAGCAGTGAATGCCTTATTGATGAGATACTATTGCTTCACTGTTAAGATATTTATTCTTTGATGTATCTTTTATTTATGGATATCTCCTTGAAACAGCCCTAGTGAAATGTTCTAAAACTAATTTATTTCAAAATATTTAAAAACTTTGATGAATTACATTCAAAACAAATTAATTAATTAAGATTTCTTTAACAATAGGATGGCGGCTAGGATATGACCAATGAGGAGGCTAGCTACATTTGAACTCTGTACTATCCCGCTTTACCAAAGAAAGAAAATGATGAATTGAATGTATAATAAGAACATAAATTAATTGCTTTATGCTCACTATGAAATACTGAAATTGAGATATATCAGAAAAATTTATGACACCAAAGGTTTTTTTCATATTTAATATATAACTAAATGAGGATACTTTTGATTGTTGACGTTTATAGAATTTGGCCTTATGTGTGTGTGCGTGCATTTATATATCATGATTGTGTGTCGGCAGCCTGTGTGTGTGTGTGTAAATGAATGTTTCATGACTGTGTATCGGTGAGCACTGTATATGTGCGTGTGTTCAGATGTGGTCACGTCGATTTCTCTCAGCCTTCCATTTTCCCCTGTCCTCTTGCATTTACTCCCTATTCCTCCTACTCTCTTTCACTATTTCCATTTCCTACCATTCATCACCTTTTCTCTCTTGTACTTGATCACCTTCCCTTCTACCCACTATGCACTCTCCTTCCCATCCTTCCCCTGCTACACAGACTTGCACTCTTTCCTGCCATCTGCCTTTCATTCTCCCCACTTCCTTTCTCTTCCATTCCTCCTCTAACCCAGCCCCTTCCCTTATGCTCCACCCCTCACCTCTCCTCTTTCTTTCCTCCACTTTAACTCCTCCTCATCCCTTGTTATGCTCCTTTTCTCTCCTCCTTTCTTCCTTTTGAACCCGGCCCCTTCCCTTTTGCCCTACTCCTTTTGCATATGCAAACAGACACATACAGGCAAACAAACAAATGGACCCTCTACAATAGGCACTATCGCTTAATTGAAATGTACCTAAAAATTATTTGAGAATTTTAGGATACAAGATGCAAAGACATCAACACTCTCACATAAATTGGCTATCTGAAAGAGACCAAAGATGACAACATACAGTATCTGGGATAAATTTAGACTTAGACATCTAACAATATTCTCAATGGAAAAGGGTAAATAGTGTGGTTTCCAAGGGGTCTATGCTGGGACACAAAGTTGTTCAACGTTGTTAAATCGCAAGAGGATTGTGAAGACTGGGAGGCTGGGCATCAAAACAGCAGATGATGTTTAATGTGAGCAAGTGCAAAGCGATGCATGAGGGAAAGAGGAACCCAGACTATAGCTATGTGATTCCGGGTTCTGTGTTAGGAGTCACTGCCCAGGAAAAGGATCTAGGTGTCATCACAGAGGATACACTGAAACCCTCAGCTCAATGTGCAGTGGTGGCTAAGAAAGCAAATATTTATTGATAATCTAGAGATGGGAATAACTAGAGCTCTTTAGCCTGGAGAAGAGATGGCTCAGGGGAGATATGATAGAGGTGTATTTGGGATTTTGCCAGGTACTTGTGACCTGGATTGGCCTCCGTGAAGACGGGACCATTGGTGTGATCCAGTTAGGCTATTCTTATGTTCTTAAAATACTGAGTGGAGTGGAAAGAATAGATGTTAATTGCTTGTTGTTAGCACTTCCAAAAATACTACTAGGGGGCATGTGATGAAGCTACAAAGGGCCTCTTTTATGAAGCTGCGCTAGGGAGTGCTGTTCAGCAAATGCATTGCACTTCATTAACCCACCCATCCCCCACCCACCCTTTTACAAAACCATAGTAGCATGCTTTTTAACTCCAGCCTTGGTGGTAATAGATTTGATGCTCATAGAATTCCTATGAGCATCAGAGCTGTTACCGCCATGACTGGTGCTAAAAACCATGCTACAGTTTTGTACAAGGAGAGAGGGGGCAGGGTAAATCTGTATGGGTTTTGGTGCATTTACGGCTCCGGCCCAAGCTAATTTATTTGATAAAAGAGGCCCTAAGTAGTAGATTTAAAATAAACAGGAGAGGGGGAGCTTTTCCTGAAAGAGGTGCTGCAGAAAGGGGCTGTTTCTGACCTGCTGGGAGTTCAGTGCTCTGTTCAATACCATCAGAGGAGGTGAATTTGGGTGCTGTTTTTCCATGGGTATCTGTGGAGACAGACGCCCCCACGTCATTGGGGCCCTTTACCTGCGGGTAAAAAGTGAGCCGCCACTGTGACACAGCCGGAGGGGCATGCCCTGAGGGGCACACCAGGCCCCTTAGGAGCCCCTTTGGAGACACAGGAAATAAGGGGAGTCGTCATTGAAGATAAGTGTGAATTTACTTTTTCGTTTTCTAGCTCTCAATGGGGAAGAGAAAAGTGAAGGCTATAGTTTCAACACCTATCTTATCTGGCCCCATGGATAGACACCTTGTACCACCCAGTCTGATTGGTCAAAATGTGAACACTGAATCATTCTCAGGGGCATCTTTCAGTACTTTGGAGCGTACTCCTCCGCCTCCTCCAAATATATCTGGAGGTAGTGACCCAAGGACTGGGTCTACTTTTCTTCGACTGGCATCCTCCCTATTAACCTTTGGGGAGATGCCTAAGGTCTTTTCCCTCCAGGAGGAGGCCTTATTAACACAGGAGAGCCGGGAAGAGCCTCAGGATGTTTCCTTGAAAGACTTGTGGGCGATTAATACTAGAGTGGAGGGGCTATTGAAGTCAGTGGTAAATTGGAATATTAAATTTTCAGAAGAAGTGGTACATAAATCAAGAAATATAGATGATAATCTGAAAGTTTTGAAGAAACGTATTGTAACAACTGAATCTCAAATTACAACTTTGCAAGCAGTTACCTCTTCATTTGTTAAGGATTCACATCTTACCCATACTTGATTTGAACTCATGGAGAATATGTTGAGGGCAAGGAATCTGTGCCTAGTCAATTTTCCAAAAACTCATTTGTTAACATCAGATATTTTGTTATGTAAATATTTTAAAGAGGTTTTGAAATTGACTGACGCAAAGGCTCTCCCATATCAAATTCCTACTATATCCCACAGAAGAAAAAAGTTTCTGCTGATCTGGGAACAGATCAATTAGAACCAATAGAGCTTGATTTTACAGGTTTCCTGGAAGATTCCCAGGACACAATACATACTAGATCAGGGATCTCAAAGTCCCTCCTTGAGGGCCGCAATCCAGTTGGGTTTTCAGGATTTCTCCAATGACTATGCATTGAAAGCAGTGCATGCACATAGATCTCATGCATATTCATTGGGGAAATCCTGAAAACCCGACTGGATTGCGGCCCTCAAGGAGGGACTTTGAGACCCCTGTACTAGATCAACTCTATTGGTGACAAGTGCAAGGGAAATAGATAAATCTTTAATAATGAAAGCTTATTTTCAAAACAAATATGTAAAATTCTGTGGAGTAAGAGTTTTAATTTTTCCAGATGTCACCAAGGCAATGCAGATGAAAAGGAATAATAATAATAATAACTTTATTCTTATATACCGCCAACAATCTTGCGATTTCTAGGCGGTTAACAATAAGGGAAACTGTAAATACAATAAATAGAAGCTGTACATACAACGAATTAAGGAGTATTGCTGTGTACATCTGATAGTATCAACATTAATAGTAGTAACAACAGTTTGTGGGCTGCAAGGCCAAGAAGTGCCATGCTGCTTACAGAGAAGTAGAAATATTCCATGAATTGAATGGAGTGATCGTAGTTGGTGATTAGGGGTTAGGGTTAGCAGTTTACAAGATCAGGTTTGTGATGGTGTTACAAGGGTTGATGTCCTGGTTCGTTATCTAGGTATTTTAAGAACAGGTAGGTTTTTAGGTGTTTCTTAAATTCTCCATAGTTGTTTGTGTGTGCAATTAGTTTTTCAAATTCTTTACCCCATGTGGCTGCTTGGTACGATAGCAGTTGTTGATGGTATTTCTTATATTTGCACCCTCTGGCTGGAGGGGAGACAAATTTCAGGTGTGTTTTTCTTTCATGTCTGTTGGTTGGGAATGAGAAGAGGTCTGTAATGTATTTGGGGGCTAGTCCATTTAATACCTTGAAGCAGAGACATCCTAGCTTGAACTTCGTGCGTGCCCCCATCGGCAGCCAGTGTAGGAGTTTGTAGGAAGGGGTTATGTGGTCGGACTTCTTCAGCCCGAAAATCATCCTGACTGCTGTATTTTGTATCAGTTGTAGTCTATGCATTTGCTTCTGGGTGATTGTCAGATGGGTGATGTTGCAGTAATCCAGATGGCTTAGTATTAGGGATTGTACTAGAATTCTGAAAGCTGAAGTGTGGAAGTACGCCTTGATGGACCTAAGTTTCCAGAGAGTGAAAAACTCTCTTTTGATTAGGGAGTCTATATGGTCTTTCATGGTTAGACCTTGGTCTAGTACTACTCCTAGGATCTTCATCGTTGGTTGAATGGGGTAGTTGAGATTGTTTATGTGTAGTGATTTTGTCGTTTTATGTGCGTGTGGCGAGGCTATAAAGAGTTTAGTTTTATCCGGATTGAGCTTCAATTTGAACTCTGAGGTCCATTGTTCCATCGTGTTTAGCGCTTCAGTTGCTGTGGGGGTGATTTCAGAGGGAGATGAAATAAACGGGATAATGATTGTGAAGTCGTCTGCATAACTAAATACTTTTATGCCTCGCTGGGTCAGCTGCGTGCCTAGTGAAGCTATATAAACGTTGAAGAGTAGTGGGGATAGTGGGGACCCCTGTGGCACGCCTGATGGGTTTGTCCAGATTTTAGAGAGATTGCAATTGAAGCGAACTTGATAGGTGCGGGTTGTAAGGAATCCTCGGAACCAGTCCAGCACCTCGCCTCCAATGCCGATTGCGTCTAGGCATTGTAGTAACTTTTCGTGATCCACCAAGTCGAAGGCCGAGCTCATGTCAAATTGCATGACTAAGGCTTTATGGCCCTTGCTGAATAAGTTACGTAGGTATTCTAGGATCGCTGCAATCACCGTCTCAGTACTAAACAAAGGTCTGAAGCCAGACTGGGTTTCATGTAGTAGTGAGAACTGATCTAGGTAGTTCATCAATTGGGTTTGTACCAAGCCTTCCATTATTTTTACGAAAAATGGGATGGATGCTACCGGTCTATAGTTGGTTGCTGATGTTAGGGGTAGTTTATGATTTTTTGGAATTGGGGTGATTATAATGTGACCATTTTTTGATAGGAATTTTCCGTTTTTGAAATTATTGGACATGTGAGTCCATAGTGTTATTTTAAAGTCTAATGGGGCTGCTTTCATTATGTTGGGGGGACAGAGGTCTAGGATGCAGTTTGATTTAGTGTATTTGTTGTAGAGTTTTATGAAGTTGTTCCATTCTAGGTCCTGAAAGGAGTTCCAAAACATGTCCGCTGGTATTTCATTTACATGTGTGTTGGCTATTTGCTGCTCATCTGTGTTGTTTGCTGGGCAGTTGTTCTTTAGGTTCGCAATTTTTGAATCAAAGTATTGTGCTAGGTCGTCTGCTGATGGAAGTTTTGTGTCGTGCGTGGATTGACTGTGGCGTGTGGTGTCGAATAAATTTTTAACTAGATTGAACATTTCATGAGTGTTGACTCCTTTTGAACTTGTGTTGGATATGTATATTTTGGATGAGTAGAAAGTTTTCCTTTTTTCTTTTATCAGTTGTTTGTATTCCTTTATGTTTGATCTCCAATTGTTCCTATCAGATGTTTCACCTGTTTTGTTCCAGATCCTTTCTAGACGTCGTATTGATTGTTTCATTTTTAGTAGTTCGGAGTCGAACCAGTTATTATATTTATTTGATCGGTTTGTTCTTTTTTGTTTAGGAGCTATTTTGTCTAAGATGGTTGTGCTTGTTTTCGACCACTGTTCCCAGAATTCATCCTCTTCGTTTGTCTCCTCTCGCGCTTCATAGTGGACCCAGTATTCCTCTGGGTTAATGTGGCCTCTTGTGAGATGTTCTTTTTTTCTTATCTTTGGGTGAGTTTTTTCTTTTGGTTGGTTCCAGATTAAATTAAAGTAGTAAGTGAAATGATCGGACCAGATGTCATGGTTCCAGATGCCATTTGATATGGAAATAGTGGTATTTAGGGTTTCTTTTGAGGACATAGTTACCAAATCTAGTTGGTGGCCTTTTTCATGGGTTTGTGTGGTTGAAGGGAGAATGAAGTTGAGTGATGATAGGAAGTTTTTAAAGTCTTTTGTGTCGGGATTGTCCTCGTTCTCTAGATTTAGGTTTACGTCTCCTGCTATAATATTGTAAGACGGAGTGATTGTGTTGTGAAGGATGAATTCGTAGGGTCTTCTCTGGCCTTTGACCAGCATTTTGGCGGAACATAAACTAGAATACAGGAGAGGTAATCTTCTAGGTCCTTATTGCTAATTTTGCATGCTAGTGTTTCTAATTGGTTGGTTATCTTGGAGTCCACTAATTCAAGTTTGAGTTCTTCCTTGAGGATGACTGCTAGTCCTCCCCCTCTCCGGTCTTCTCTGTTTAACATTTGGTTTTTTTAATTATCTGGTATTAGGTCATTTAGTATTGGATCCTCTTCTGACAGTAGCCATGTTTCCGTTAGAAAGAGGCAGGCTAGCTTCTTGCAGATGATCCAGTCTTTGATTAAGAACGCTTTGTTCCTCACTGATCTAGTGTTGAGGTAGGCGCAGGGAATGGAGGTAGTTGTGATGGGTATGGTGGGTGTAGTGATTTTGATGAGTTTTATCTCCCTTGGCCTTTTTTTGAGGGTACGGTGAGGTCTATTATTACTTGTGATTATTTTAATATGATTTACTCTGTCTTCCTGTTGGTTGATTAGGAGCTTAATGGGTGTGTCGGGTTCGTGAACGGAGCGAAGCTTTGGATATAGTGATATAACGTTTTTAACGTTGTTGCATAGTAAATATAATAGTAGGATTGATAAGAGCTTCATGTTTGCTGGTTTTTGAAATCCTTCTAGTATCTACTTATGTTGGTTTTCTGTCCACGCAGGTTTTCTGACTTTATCAATGGTACACTTGCAAAGGATTGCGAATATATTGTTGTAGGACTGTGGAGGGTTTGAGTGGGGTGGCAATAAGCGGGAGAGCGGGGAGGAGCGGGGAATAGGCAAGAGATTCAGTGGAGCGGTCTTTGGGGTGGTGGTGTTCCGAGTTCCCCAAGTGCTCCCCTCAGGTGCTCGCCTTCGTCGGCGCGCCAAACGTCGGCGCGCCAAACGTCGGCGTTTTTAAAGAAGGTGTCCTCCGGCTGGATCGGGGGGGGCGGAGCAGGGCTCCCACGCCAGCTCGATCTGGCTGGTCTTTGTATGTGAGGTGCGCTGAGTCATTTTTAAAGAAGGTGTCTTCCGGCTGGATCGGGGGGGGGGCGGAGCAGGACTCCCACGCCGGCCCGATCTGGCTGGTCTTTGTATTTGAGGTGCGCTGGGTCGTTTTTAAAGAAGGTGTCCTCCGGCTGGATCGGGGGGGGGGGGCGGAGCAGGGCTCCCACGCCGGCCCGATCTGGCTGGTCTTTGTATGTGAGGTGCGCTGGGTCGTTTTTAAAGAAGGTGTCCTCCAGCTGGATCGGGGGGGGGGGGGCGGAGCAGGGCTCCCACACCGGCCCGATCTGGCTGGTCTTTGTATGTGAGGTGCGTTGGGTCGTTTTTAAAGAAGGTGTCCTCCGACTGGATCGGGGGGGGCGGAGCAGGGCTCCCACGCCGGCCCGATCTGGCTGGTCTTTGTATGTGAGGTGCGTTGGGTCGTTTTTAAGAAGGTGTCCTCCGGCTGGATCGGGGGGGGGGCGGAGCAGGGCTCCCACGCCGGCCCGATCTGGCTGGTCTTTGTATGTGAGGTGCGCTGGGTCGTTTTTAAAGAAAGTGTCCTCCGGCTGGATCGGGGGGGGCGGAGCAGGGCTCCCACGCCGGCCCGATTTGGCTGGTCTTTTTAGAGTTGGAGAAGTTTTTTGTTAGTTTTTTTAGAGCTGGAGAGTTTAGAGATGGAGAGTTTTTTAGAGTTGGATTTGTTTAAATCACGAACAGATAAGTTATCCGGTCTATTGTCCCGGTGGGCTGCTCTTCCAGATTGCTTTCCTTTCCTCCGATGGCTAGTCACAGGTCAGTAACGCGATTTTTTCAAAGCAAGCGCCAGTTCCCCAGGAGCTCAAGCTTTAGGCGGCCATTCCCGTTCCCTATGTGCTTCTCGCAGTCCTGGTACTCGAGGCTCCCCCTGCGGCGGTGAGGTTTTACTTTTAGATTCGGGACGCGTGCCTTGCAGTCCCAGCACGCGCAGCTCCTCCAGTTGTTTGATTCGGTGTTCGGCGTACATGTGGGCCCTATTCCTGGTGGCCGGGTTGGGAGGCTGGAGCAGTAGACAGGTAGCGGTAGTGCGGGGAGTTCTTCAAGCTTCGGTTTCAAAAAGGATAAACGAAAAGAAAAAGAAAAGTAGCGCTCGAGGAAGGCATGTATTTAAATTCGCTGGCGCAGCAGGAACCTCTCTCTATGCGACTTGTGCCACCGCCATCTTGAACATAGGCTTTTTTGGATCTGAAACCAAGAGTAGTTGCCTTGGAAGCTACATTCTATCTCATATTTCCATGTAAATGTATTCTGGAAATTTAAAGATTGTGAATATATATTCTGGGATTCAGTACTGCTTGAACAATTTTTGCAGTTGTATGAAACTAATATTGAAGTAATTACCATTAGACTTCAATAGGAATAGGAGTTCGATAAAATATTCAAGCACCATTGATAGTTGATTGTTTAATCATGATTATATTTTAATTTCCTTACTGATCAGGTTACTCTCCCATGATGTGGACTAGAGGTTTTGTAACTACGAATTCTATTTTTCTTTCTTGATTTTTTAAAAATCTTTTCCTTATTATTATGTGTAATAATAATGTTTAAATTCAAATAAATAAACAGGAGAAAATATTTCTTCACTCAACATGTAATTAAACGCTGAAATTCATTGCCAGATAATGTGGTGAAAGAAGTTAGCCTAGCAGGGTTTTAAAAAGGTTTGGATAATTTCCTAAAACAAAAGTCCATAAATCGTTATTAAGATGGACTTGGGGAAATCCACTGCTTATTCCTAGGATAAACAATACAAAATCTGTTTTACTCTATCGGATCTTGCCAGAATGTCAGGTACTTGTGACCTGGGTTGGCCACTGTTGGTCTGTTCCAGTATAGCAACTCTTATGTTCTTATGCCCTTTTTTGACTAACCCTATTTGCAAAGCAAGTTACAGCATCTGATATAGGAAACATTGTCCACTCACACAATCTGTCAGTCAGAACTGGCATCCTCATTCTTAAAGATTAATATGTACTGTATTATGAGAAAGTTGATTGCACAATCAGAGATTTACAGTATTTGAAATGAATAACAGTGCATTTGTCTTAGGACCAGGCCCTATCAAACACTTTGAAGATTGTGTGGATATGAAAATCCTTCAGCATTAACTTCTTTAGTATAAGTAAATTTCCTGGAGAAATATTTTGGAGCACAGGTAACTAACTACCTCTAGGGTGTTTGACAAGCTGCTAGGTCATAAAGATATTATACGCAGGCTTTTGGTGGCAGAAACTGAAAACTTTCTCAGACAGAGTAAACAAGCCTTATGTACTGAGCAACAAGGCAGATTAAAGTGTTGGCTTAGATTGGGCAAAAAGATTAGTGAAACACAATATCGCAGTGACAGCAAATAACTGATCTGAGTTGGTATGTTCCCTACCCTTAATCTCAGGCCATGATCTTTTGGTTTTTGACTTCTGCCTGGACCTGCTGCTGATCTGCTTTGGTGATCACTAGGGTTACCGTATGGCTCCAGAAAAATGGATGGTGATAGATACTGTAGAGATGGAGAGGGAAGGAAATTGGGAAGAGAGATTAAATTATATCGAACAAAGATGGATCTATCGATTAAATACTGTAGCCCCATATGGTTTAAATGATGAGTTAGAATGGGCCACTCTTGTCTAGGTAGGTTGCCTTGGGGACGCGTCCGTAATATGTCATCCTTGAATGAGAGTAGCGTAGATTCAAAGAGTATGAATGATTTAAAGTATAACCAATAGGAGCTCCCCTGACTTCAGACGCCCGGTTGGTGGACGTCGGTGTTGGGAGGGCTCCTTATAAACAGGAAGTCACTACTGTTTCCTCCATCTTTGGAGAGTGAACTGGTCTGGAGTGAGAACTATGGGTAAGCAAACAAAAAATTGCTTGAATCTAATAGCTATACGTTTTTTGACTGGTTTTATAAGGAGTGAACTAAATGTAATTGACTTCATTTGTCCTAGGGAGTGATAGCCTTGAAGAAACCGTGGTAAACTTGGGTCATCCCTCCCCTTTAGAATCACTGAGATCTGGAATAACCTCACCTCCCCACTCCAAACCTCAAGCTCCCTCCAACTCTTCCCCAAACACCTAAAAACTTGGCTATTCTCAAAACTGTAACACTTCCCCCCTCTTAGGCCTCTCACCTTCCCCCTTTACACCTAACTCTTTAATCTCTCCACTGTAGTTCCTCTCTCATCCTTCTTCCTGTAAACCGTGCCGAGCTCCGCATTCGTGGAGATGGTGCGGTATATAAACCCAAGGTTTAGTTTAGTTTAGTAAATCACATGGGTGAAACATGTCGGTTATCCCCCGTTCTGTGAATAGCGACCAGAAGCTGAGCTATAAAGCTAAGTGAATTATCTTTAATAGATATTTAAAAAGCAATAAGTAAAAGAAAATGTCTTTTAGATAAAAAGTCAAAAAAAGTAAAATTATAAGAAGGATCCAGTGACGAGTTGAGGCATAAAGCCGCCCACTATGAGTGTATGCTGAGTGGGGAGGTGGCCTCGCTGAGGATCGAATGAGCTGGTAATTTTGGAAACGAAAGAGGTGTATATGTATATGGTTTACAACCGTATGTATTGGAAGCTCCAGAAAAAGGACAACATAGGAACATATGAATAACCTTACTGGGTCAGATCAATGGTCCGTCTAGCCCAGTATCCTGTCTTCGCAGAGGCCAATCCAAGTCACAAGTACCAGGCCAAAACCCAAATAGTAGCAGCATTCCATGCTACTGTCCCATGTCTGTCTCAACAGCAGACTATGGACTTTTCCTCCAGGAACTTGTCCAAACCTTTTTTTTAAAACCAGCTACATTAACCACTCTTACCACATCCTCTGGCAATGCATTCCAGAGCTTAACTATTCTCTGAGTGAAAAAATATTTCCTCCTATTGGTTTTAAAAGTATTACTTTGCAACTTCATCAAGTGCCCCCTAGTCTGGGTTTTACTTCCATTGAAAGCAATGGAAGTAAGGAGGACAGACAGAGACATCTAGCTTTACTTCTACTAAAAGCAATGGAAGTAAAACCCGGATGTCTCAATCCGTCCTCCTTTTTCTGGAGCCATATGGTAACCCTAGTGATAACAGATACAATTACTCATCTTCCAATCACCTATGTCCTGAAGATTCACAGTGGATATACAGTGTTCCCCCAGTCATTCGTGGTCAGCAGTTTGCGGTCCCAATCATTCGCGGTATTTTCCGACCACGACCACCGACCAGAAGAGGACAGCTGGAGAGGCAGGAGAGAGCAGCTGGAGCACCGGCGAGTGAAGGAAATCACTCGCTGTATGCTCCGACCGCCTCTTCCTGATTGATAAGGTCCGACTTTAGTGCAGGAAGAGGCGGTCAGAGCATACAGCGAGTGATTTCCTTCACTCGCCGGTGCTCCGACTGCTCTCTTCTGCCTCTCCCACTGCCCTCTCCAGTCTCCCCCATGAAAAACCATATTTGCGGTTTTTCAAGATTCACGGGGGTTCCTGGAATGGAACCCCCATGAATTTCGGGGGAGTACTGTAGTGGCTGTTCATTTACACACTCAGATGTGAAATCAGTTTTATCTCCATATGTTTGATGAAGACTGAACATTTCTGTATGCTCTTAATTTTCATTTCATGTGGTCAAAATCTTGGTGTTCGTTAACCAGCTGCCCAAATTTTTTCTAGGGAATGTTGAAACTGCTTTCTGCATTGCCCATATTAATTTTACTTCTACATATCACTTTGGTATTACTGGTATCAATCCCGTTTCCATAAATTGTGACTGTGAAGATTTCTTTTAAGGACTGAAGCCTAGATTTTTTTTAAAAAAACCATGTTAAAAAAAATGATGGACTGCTGTGGCAGCCGTTATAGTAGCGATTTAAAAAAAAAGTGAGTCATTCTCCAAAACGCGCTTATGCATATGAGGTTGGTGGAGAATAGCAAAGACTCACTAAATTAGCATGTGCCCATCGCTAGTTATAGTGATGGGCACTTGTGCAGAATAAATGGAAAAAACCAAAATACAACAGTGGGAGAGATGGCCAATGTCTCCCGCTCCCAACTGACATACAGCCCCTGACAGTGGGAGAGATGCCCAATATCTCCTGCAGCCAACCAACAGCCCCCCAACCCTCCCTTGGCAGTGGGAGAGTTGACCATACTCTCACCTCTGGTTCATCACTTCATCAATGTCCCAACATCTTAAATAATAAAATGCTAGCTGCGCATGCGCACTTGCCTCGCGTGTTCCCTGATCCCTTTTCTGTCGGGATGTGGCAAGACAAGTGCGCATGCGCGCTTATTACGTCACTGACGGAGAGCAGCGAATGCAGGAAGCGGAGTGGCCAGGTAAATTTTTTTTAAAAACCGAGCGAGCCGGGCTGCTGAGAAAGCGCGGGAGACCTGGCCCGGGCTGCGGACGGGTAAGGAGCTGGGGCAGTGAGCCTTCCCTGCGGCTGAAATGGAGCCTGGCCACCCTCCGCGACAGACCACAGGAGTCCGAGTCCTTTTCCGCTCACCCCCCTTCCCGCGGACCTGACTACCTTGGCAATTCAAGCAGCGTGTGCACCAGTCTTCACACGCTGCTTCGGGCCCTTCTACTTCCCTGATTTGCTCTGCCGCGTCTCTGATGATGTCATCAGGGACGTGCCAGAGTAAATCAGGGCAGTAGAAGGACCCGAAGCAGCGTGTGAAGACTGCTGCACACGCTGCTTGAATCACCGGGTAGGTAGTCAGGTCCATGGGAAGGGAAGGGGGGGGGGCGCAAGGACTCTGGGGAGAATGGCACACACCGGCCCTGGACTAACTCCCGTGGACAGGGGGAGCAGGAAGGGGTGCTAATGGACAGGGGGGGGAAATGAAGGGAGGCCTATTGCTGGACAGAGGGAGCAGGAAGAGGTGATTATGGACAGGGGGGGAAGGAAGGGAGGCTTATTGCTTGACAGGGGGGAAATGAAGGGAGGCCTACTGCTGGACAGAGGGAGCAGGAAGAGGTGATGATGGACGGGGGGGAAGGAATGCAGGCCTATTGTTGGACAGGGGGAGCAGGAAGAGGTGCTAATGGACATGGGGGGGAAATGAAGGGAGGCCTACTGCTGCACATGGGAGCAGGAAGAGGTGCTGATGGACAGGGGGGGAAATGAAGGGAGGCCTACTGCTGGACAGAGGGAGCAGGAAGAGGTGATGATGGACACGGGAGAAAAATGAAGGGAGGCTTACTGCTGGACAGGGGGAGCAGGAAGAGGTGCTGATGGACAGGGGGGAGGTAAAACAAAGGGAGAAGGGCTGCTGCTGGATAAGGGGAGCAGTGAAGGGGTGGTGGTGGACACAGGGGAGGTAAAAATAAGGGAGAATGGACAGGAAAAAGCGGCTAAGGAGACAGAGAGAGAAAGAAATAAAGACAGACACACATATATTCTAGCACCCGTTAATGTAACGGGCTATAAAGCTAGTTAAAGAATATTATGTTAAAAACCTCATATGTTGTTTATGGAATTTGTGCACTGATCCTAAATAATGCAACTTATATTTATGCCCTCAGTGGTGACTCGTTTCACATGAGCATACTAACTCACTTCACTCACCTCTAATTCATGCACTTCAATGTGGACTTTTTGAGCGTTTTGGTCATTTTGGCGTCAGTTATGTTGCCACAGGTTCATCTTTGTAAGGTTGAAGGCGATTAAATGAATATGAATCCTCAAGTGTCTGCCTCGTGCTGGAGAAACTGTGGAGCTAAAGGCACAATGGGGCATATTTGGTGGACCTGTCTGAAAACTAAGGCTTTTTGGGAAAGTATCCATTTTCAGATTTTGTGGACCTCAGGACTGAAGATACTTGGGGACCCTGGCATCTTTTTTTAAAAAAATAGGGACATACCTGGTTTATGAACTTGGGAGACCCATTTGGTTTGAAATCTGTCGCATGCTGCTAAACTTACTTTGGTTTCAGTTTGGAAGAGCCCAAGTGTTCCTATGTTCCTTAATTGGAAGCTTAGATTGCATTGAGTGTATAAAATGGAAAACAAAACCTCACTGCCATGAGGCATAATACTTTTGCTGGCTGGCAGAAGACCTGGGGCTCTGTTTGCAACCTGAGTATTTTGGGTGAATGAGGCATCACCTGTCTTCTTATCTTTTTTTCTTGCAGTAACTATTAACTTTAATATATTAGTTTTACAAAGTAACTTGGCCTACACTGCATGAAATCATAAACATACTATTTGAACTCGCTATGCAATTCTAAACCTGTTTCTCATAAATTCATCATAGAATCTCTATGTGAACAAAGTATTTAACTCATGAATCTAAAATGCCTCTCTGTAGTATCAGTTTGTTTATTTCTCTATATCTTTTGTACAATAAATTCTATATCCTGAAACCTTAGCATAGAGATTGTGTGTTGGTTTACCAGATTTATTTGTGTTCCTTAATCCTTGCTTTCAATTTTCTGATTGTCTGGAACACAAAAGCAGGATTATTGGGACATATCAACAAATAAATAGCATATTTTGGGTCACATGTAATAAAAGTCCTTGAGATCGACGCATAAAAGGTCTCAGTAGTCTGTTATTACAGTTGCTACATATGTGTTATCTATAGTTACCACCTTTATAAAATCCCTTAACTGGTTTCCCTAGTGCTTTTTCTGTTTCGGCATGCAAACATAAACTTTCCAAGGTGGAAATTCAAGTGTGTAATTTTTATATTAAGAAAAGGATCCGATTGCAGAATATGCAATCTTTATGCATGTAGGGCAAAGGCAATAGTCCTCGCAACAAATATTTTTGAGGCCTCGGTGTTGCCATTGTGGAAAGGTGAGTGAGAGGCAAGTAGCAAGTAGGAGGGGTGGAGATTGGGTTGGCTGGGGTCTGGCAGATATGAGTGTGGGATGATACTGGTGGCAGACAGAGGAGCAGGGCTGGTTAGGTGGAGGTTCAGACCAGTACAAAGACAGACAGGCAATACAGCACACAGCAACTCTCCAGTAGTTCAGACTAAAGTTTGCTTCTTGCTCTCCAATCTCCAATACAATCAAATCACTAGTGGGTCAAAAGACAATTTGTTGTTCACCTTATTCACTTTTACAGCAGGTCTAAGGGCTCCTTTTACTAAAGTGTGCTAGCGTTTTAGCGAGCGCTACATTGCTGCGCACGCTAACCCCACACTACGCGCCAAAAAAATAACGCCAGGCGTTAGCATCAAGCGTGCGCGGCAATGCTTTGTACACTAAAACCACTAGCGCAGCATAGTAAAAGGAGTCCTAAGTCTGGATGTGTTTTGAGAGGCCCAAGCAAATTGTTTTGTTATCCATTATTGTGTTTGTCAAATGCTTTATTACGTATGTGTTTCGGCCCTATTTTTTCAGCGTTTCTATTTGTAGAGGATTATCACAACATGTTACATAATTATTTTTTTTCATGACATTTTACATATTTTTACATCAAGGCACTTTCTAACTGTAGTTTTTATTATCTCAGACATTGTCACCAAGACTCCTGAGGCAGGCCATAGGGCCGAAACACGTACATGTTGAGTCTTTTCAAGTAATAAAGCATCATGTTGACTTCGGTCATCGTGCCCACTTTGCAGACCTCTTAATTTCAGTGGCTAGCATTGTGCGACAGTTTTAAAAATTGTTTTATGATTATATGCTTTGGATGTTTTGTGTCCAGGTAGCTGCTGACTGTCTGCCTCTCTGTTATCCCACTTTCCAAAATTTGTGAATCACACTAAAATCTTATAAGAATAGGCTATCACACAAATATATAATCACATAAACAGGTATTTTAGAGAGAAACCAGGGGTCTCAAGTGCTCCCAGCCAGAAGCCCGATATGTATTACAAAGCTAGTGGCTTATTCGGGGAGCTATCATCGGTCCCGTTTATGCTCTCTATACCAGTAATTTATAGTTGTTTTTATATTTATATATATTTTGTTTTTTTATTTTTTTTATTTTTTTATGCCTTTTTGTGCTATTTTCCATATTTAGCACAGCTGAAATACTAATATAATGCTCTTCCGTTTTAATAGAAATTACTTAGCTTTCGTGTTCTTTGGCTGAAAGTATCATATATCAATTTTCTTCTCAATAGCGACGGAAGATCTCCGTTTCGCTCCTATTCATTAAACAGGAGCTTCATCAGGAAAGCGCCAGAGGCAGCACTACAAATAAAGCATAACAACTTTTATATTAAATTTTTAAATTTTTTATATAAATTTAAAAGCAATACTAACGTACTCAATCACATTAAAGAGCACTAAATACATGTGTTAAACAGAGCTCCAAGACGCTACTAATGGATAAAATTTACAGTGATTTAGGACCGATGATAGCTCCCCGAATAAGCCACTAGCTTTGTAATACATATCGGGCTTCTGGCTGGGAGCACTTGAGACCCCTGGTTTTTCTCTAAAATACCTGTTTATGTGATTATATATTTGTGTGATAGCCTATTCTTATAAGATTTTAGTGTCTCTCTGTTATGCCATCTTTTGGACTTTTTTTTTTTTTTTTTTTTTAAATGAGCTCCATAGTAAATGATGGCAGATAAGATCATTATGCCCATCCAGTCTGACCTGAAAGGCAGCTAGGGTTGCACCTGTGACTAATATTTAAAAGGTTTGAATACAAAAACAATTTAAAAAATTCAAGGGTATAGATCAGTACACAAAAACCCAATAACTGAACTCATATCCCTTTAATTTAGGCAAAAATATGAACAGATCAGCTGTCACACAAAACAATTAACTTCGCTGACACTAATCTGCCCTGCAGTATAAAGCTCAAAATATCCCACCCTAACTGAACGACAACAATTTATTATTTCTATAGCGCTACCAGGTGCACGCAGAGCTGTGCATGCAAGAGACAATACTCTCAACAAATCACAAACCAACACATCTAATATATGGTACATAAATTCAGTGTTGATGAGGAGTGTGTGGCTGGTTAAGGACATCTCTCTCACCTTTTTTTTATGCTGTTTCGGGCATGGTATATGATACAGGCTATACGTCAATGCCTTAAAAATAATACTTCTAATAATTCAAAATACTGTATCATAAAAATTATGTGTTAATATACTCAGTGCCTCCAACAAGGTCATTACTGGGATAGGTACCATCATTGCACAATTTATGTTCCACCACCTTTAACAAACGAGTCTTACACGTATGCTAATTAGTTATTACTGATCTTAAATCTCTAAATATTCACACTATGCAAGCTGAAAAATATAGATGGTGCACTTATCTGTATGTTGTCATGAAATAGGAGGCAATCTTGTAGTCAGGACCTGCCCACCAGGAGATGCAATATCCTCTTGCACCGAGAATGTGCATCCAGGGGCTTCTGCCCATGAGGGAAGGGTTAGGAAAGCCGTTATAGTGGGAGATTCGATCGTTATGCATGTTGATAACTGGGTGACTGGTGGACGTGAGGATCTCTTGGTTACTTGCCTGTCTGGTACAAAGGTGGCGGACCTTACTCGTCACTTAGATAATATTTTAGACAGTGCTGGGGAGGAACCTGCTGTCTTGATATATGTGGGTACCAATGATGTAGGGAAATGTGGTAGGGAGGATCTGGAAGCCAAAGTTAATCTCTTAGGTAGGAAGTTAAAATCCAGAACCTCCAGGGTAGCATTTTCAGAAGTTCCACGCACAGGTCCCACAAGACAGGCAGAGCTCCGGAGTCTCAATGCATGGATGAGGCAATGGTGCAGGGAGGAGGGTTTTAGATTTGTTAGGAACTGGGCGACATACTGATGAAGGGGAACCTATTCCACCCTTAACCAGGGTGGAGCCAGGCTGCTGGCATCAACATTTAAAAAGGAGATAGAACAGCTTTTAAACTAGAAACTGGGGGAAGGCCGACAGTCACTCAAAAGAGCATGGTTCAGGACAAGGTATCTTTAAAAGATGTCATCATAAAAGGGAAGACAAAGCATCCTGCTAATGAGGTTGCAATACAGGCCACAGTAGACTAGGTTTCCTTAAATGCAGAGCAGGCTGATTTTAAAGATTGCAAATTATCTATGCCAACTGCTGAGCAAATTGTAGATAGATATGACAAACACTGTTTGAAATGTCTATATGTAAATGCCAGAAGCCTAAGAAACAAGATGGAAAAGTTAGAATATATTGCACTAAATGAAAAGATAGATATAATAGGCATCTCTGAGACCTGGTGGAAGGAAGATAACCAATGGGACACTGTCATACTGGGGTACAAGTTATTTCGTAGTGATAGGGTGGATCAAATTGGTGGAGGCATAGTGTTATATGTTAAGGAAGGCCTTGAAATGAATGGACTAAAAATTCTACAGCAGCAGAAATACACCTTGGAATAAGCGAATGACACGGGAAAAAAGTTAGTCCATTTATTTAAAAAGGAGGAAGGAAGACCAAACTGCAGCCAGCGTGGTTAACGGTGAGATGAAAAACTATTACAGCTAAAAGAGAATCCTTCAGAAAGTAGAAGAAAGATCTGACTAAAAATAATTTAAACAACATAAGGAATGTCAAGTCAAATGCAAGGCACTAATAAGTAAGGCGAAGAGAGATCTTGAAAAAAATGATTGTGTTGGAAGCATAAATACACAGTAAAAACTTGTTTAGGTATATTAAAAGCAAGATGATGGGAAGAGAATTGGTTGGGCCGAGAAAAATGTGGGGGTACCAGAAATTGTATTCAATTCTGATGAATTAGAGAAATTCATACAAATCTCTGTAACACTGAATAATGTAATGGGTCAATTTGACAAACTGAACAGTAGCATATCACCTGGACAAGATGGTATATATCCCAGAGTGCTGATAGAATTGAAAAATGAACTTGCAGAGCTATTGTTAGTAATTTGTAATTTTTCTTTAAAAACCGGCATAGTACCAGAAGACTGGGGGGGAGGGGGTGTGTGGCCAGCGTGACGCCAATTTTTAAAATGAGTTCCAGAGGTGATCTGGGAAATTATAGACAAGTGAGTCTGATGTCGGTGCCGGGTAAAATGGTAGAGACTAATATAAAGAACAAAATGACAGAACATAAACGTAAGCATGAATTAATGAGAGAAAGCCAACATGGTTTTAGTCAAGGGAAATCTTGCCTCACCAGTCTTTGAAGGGGTAAATGAACATGTGGATAAAAGTGAACTGGTTGATATTGTGTATTTGGATTTTCAAAAGGCATTTAACGAAGTAGCTCATGAAAGACTTCTGAGGAAATTAGAAAGTCATGGAATAGGAGGTAAAGTCCTTTTATGGATTGAGAATTGGGTGAAAGACAGAAAACAGAGAGTAGGTTTAAATGGTCAATATTCTCAAGGGAGAAGGGTAAATAGTGGGGTTTCCCAGGGACCGCTGCTTTTTAACATATTTTTAACATATCAATGATCTAGAGATGGAAATAACTAGTGAGATAATTCAATTTGCTGATGACACAAAGTTGTTTAAAGTTGTTAAATCGCAAGAGGATTGTGAACAATTGTAAGAGGGCCTTGTGAGACTGGAAAACTGGGTGTCAAAATGGCAGATGACATTTAATGTGAGCAAGTACAAAGTGTTGCATGTGGGAAATAGGAACCTGAACTATAGCTATGTGATACCGGGTTCTGTGTTAGAGGTCACTGTGCTATAAAAGTATCTAGGTGTCATTGTTGAGGATACGTTGAAGCCCTCAGCTCAATGTGCAGCAGCTGATAAGAAAGCAAATAGAATGTTAGGAATCATCTGGAAAGGAATGGAAAACAAAGATGAAAATGTTATAATGCCCATGTATCACTCTATGGTGTGATCGCACCTCAAATACTGTGTGGAATTTTAGTCACTATATCTCATAAAAGATATCGTGGAAATAGAAAAGGTACAGAGAAGGGCAACAAAAATGATAAAAGAATGGGTAACTTCCCTATGAGGAGTGGTTAGGGCTCTGCAGCTTGGAGATGAAACGGCTCAGGGATGATATGATAGAGGTCTATAAAATAATGAGTGGAGTGGAAAGGATAGATGTGAATCGCTTGTTTACTCTTTCCAAAAATACTAGGACCAGGGAACATGTGATGAAGCTACTAAGTAGTAGATTTAAAACAAACCGGAAAAAATATTTCTTCATACAACTTGCGATTAAACTCTGGAATTCGATGCCAGAGAATGTGGTGAAATTAGTTAGCTTATTGGGGTTTAAAAAAAGTTTGGATAATTTCTTAAAAGAGAAGTCCATAGGCTATTATTGAGATGGCTTGGGGAAATCCACTGCTATGAAATCTGTTTTACTACTTGGGATCTAGCTAGGTACTTGGGACCTAGGTTGGCCACTGTTGGAAACAGGATACTGGGCTTGATGGACCTTCGGTCTTTTCCAGTATGGCAATCTTATGTTCTTATTTTAATCTTTGTTTTCTAATGTTTCTTCGGTGTGTTGTGAGGTAGTACTTTTAGAATACATTTATATCTAATTGGTTTTTTTTATGATATACAGTATTATTACTAATTATTTTTATGCCAGTATTTGTTTTACATTTATATGCATATTTTTCTTTTGTTGCTATTTGTATATATTTTTATACTTGGATGCCTTTTATTTGATTATATGTTTCATTGCTTTTATATGATGGAAAGTTTAGTTTAATCATTTATTTTTATATTATTTATGGTCTATTTTCATTTATGCATTTTACTTATATTTGTACACAACATTGAAAGCATCAGCACAGTGTGCGACAACCGCAAAGAAAGCGAACAGAATGTTGGGTATCATTAAAAAGGGTATCACGACCAGGACGAAGGAAGTCATCCTGCCGCTGTATCGTGCAATGGTGCGCCCACATCTGGAGTACTGGTCGCCGTACCTCAAGAAGGACATGGCAGTACTTGAGGGAGTCCAGAGAAGAGCGACTAAACTGATAAAAGGTATGGAAAACTTTTCATATGCTGACAGGTTGGAAATGCTGGGGCTATTCTCCCTGGAAAAGCAAAGACTTAGAGGGATAGAAACCTTCAAAATCCTGAAGGGTTTAGAGAAGGTAGACAGGGACAGATTCTTCAGACTGTGGGGAAGTACAAGTACAAGGGGGCACTCGGAGAAATTGAAAGGGGATAGGTTTAGAACAAACGTTAGGAAGTTCTTTTTTACCCAGAGGGTGGTGGACACATGGAACGCACTTCCGGAGGTTGTGATAAGCCAGAGCACAGTACAGGGGTTCAAGGAAGGTTTAGATAGATTCCTAAAGGATAAGGGGATTGAGGGGTACAGATAGAAGTAGAGGTAGGTTATAGGAATAGTCAAGGACCACTTCACAGGTCATAGGTCTGATGGGCCGCCACGAGAGCGGACCGCTGGGCGTGATGGACCTCTGGTCTGACCCAGTGGAGGCAACTTCTTATGTTCTTATGTTGTAATAAGTTTATGTTTCTAGTGTATTGTTGTCCCCTGAGAAAGGCATTCCAATTTGCTGAAACTAGGATCTTTGTTGGGACCTGCAATCACAGTGTTGATCAAATAAAACTGTCTGTGGCTGGATAAGGACATCTCTCTTGCTTTTTTTTTTTTTTTTTTTTGCTGTTTTCTATACCAAGCCCAGATATGTCTCTATAATAAGCAGGGATAAGTGAATGTAGCAGCCATATACATGTAAAGCATACCCAGTACATGCACACCCAGTACAGGCAGAAGAGTGTGGTACAGTGGGCAAGTCACTTAGGGCTCCTTTTACAAAGGTGCGTTAGGGCCTTAATGTGCGGAATAGCGCACGCTAAATTGTTGCGCACGCTAGCCGCTACCGCCTCCTCTTGAAAAGGTGGTAGTTTTTCAGGTAGCGTGCACTAATCTGGTGCGTGCGCTAAAAACGCTAGCGCACATTTGTAAAAGGAGCCCTTAATCCTTCCATTGACCCAGGTACATTAGATAGATTGTGAAGCCACCAGGACAGACAAGGGAAAAGGCTTGAGTACCTGAATAAATTCATGTAAACCGTTCTGAGCTCCCCTGGGAGAACAGTATAAAAAAATGAATAAATAAATACATCCAAATCTCTGTCATGCATATTTATTGTAGATATCCTGAAAACCTGGCCTGCCTGTGGACCTCAAGGATCAGGATTGAGAAGCCCTGATATAAAGGGCCATGGATTTGATATACTGTCTTTCTGTGGCCCAACCAATATATATATATATTTTTTTTTTTAAATATACCCAGAAGTGAAAAGGCTAAAGGATTCGCAGTACCCAACTAAAATATATGAAAATGCTCAGCAACGTTCTAAAAAGAGAAATAAAGCTACTGTATATTAAAATATATCCCAATTCCTCAAAAATATTACTTAAAACCACTGAATATTATCATTTTTTAAAATTAGTATGGGGCCCATTAACAAATTTTGTTAACTCCGAGTAGTTGTGTATTGTTTTTATTGTTTTCCTGATTTGCACACACATCCAGGGAGGGTAGGAGGGAGGGAGGGAGGGGGGAATACATTGGGTATTCTTGTTGATTGACTACAATGAAAAGGGGGAGGAATATGTTTTGTATTGATATTAATTGAATATAAGTGCTGTCTATGATAATTTGTTATGTATAATTTAATGCACTTTTGAATGTGATGTGAAAATTAATAAATAATTTTTTTTTTAAAAACCCCAATGAATATTAAAATTCTTGCCGGCACCTATAAAAACTGCCTCTAAAAAGCATTCTACATACTCTGCTCAACTAATTATGCATAATATCCTCTACATATAAAACTTAATAATATACATTTACAACATAGACAGGTAATTTCTTTGTACCTTCTGGGCTCACAGTGTAAGTTTTTCTACCAGGTAGATGGGACTTGGTATACTGCTTTTTCTGTGTGGTTTACATGGGGCAATGAAATGTTAAGTGACTTGCCCAGAGTTACAAGGAGCTGCAGAGGGAATTAAACTCACAACCTCAGGGTGCTGAGCAGCTGCTCTAACCACTAGGCCACTCCTCCACTAGGTTAGGTGACTCATCCAAGATAACAATGAATAAGATGAATCACAGTGGGAATCAAACCTAATTCTGCTGTGTCCCAACCCACTGCACCAATCGTTATGAGGCTACTCAGCCACAGCCTTCCCCAAACAGCAGTTTCCGTGCTGTTTACATTTGTGAATGGTGGGATTATCAAATAAGGTTTCTAAAATAAAGGCCTTACTCTGCTACACAGTTTGCTGTTTACTTCCTTTTTGCCTTTGGATATGTTCCTATAATCACAAACCCCAAGCTCTTCTATCTGTGATGCATGCAGGTAATAGCAAAATGAGAAATTTTCAGTTCTATGAAAGACGCATGTGTTATAATTATTTACTTACTTATAAGGCTGTTAATCCACTTTTCCAAGTGGTGCTTAAATCTCCTAACAACGTAAAACAGCAATGCAGTGTTATCGTAAAAGTATATTATTTAAAAACAACTGTTGATCAGTTTCTTTTCTCTTTCCTCTACTCAAATGCAGCCAGCCTAGATAGAACAAAGTACTAGACAGAACCAGCTTGCTTGCCACAGTGCTCTAGATAATGTGCCAAGAATTATCCACTTCCTTCTGTGGCAATGTTGTGAATGATCATATCTCGCTGATGTTCCTGTGTAGACTGCCAACAGCATCAATAAATGCCAACCACAGATGCCAATTTTCATTTGTTAAGGTGAGTCATTTTGTTCCGAGGCATACAGATTTCTAAGACATCAATCTATGGGCTTAACATTAGCAGAAAAAAATAGAAAAGGATCTTAACCTTTCTCTATCACCAGGCCAAACTACTTTGGCCAAGTTTTTAATTTTGACCCACTGTGTATTTGAATTTGACACCCCTGCTCTAGGTGAAGAAATGTAAGTAAAGAGTTCCATAGCAACGGTGCAACAAAGAAAATCACAGATTGCCATATAGAACTGAGCCTCAACCAATATACAGAGCAAATTATTCTCCATGGAGCAGAGTGTCTACACCAAGGAATAAGGAGTAAGAAGAGAAAAAAAGATAAATGAGTCTACTAGCTGAATAAATTAAAATCAAGATCTTATACCAAACATTAAAAAAACAATACAAAGAACGTCAATGATTCTGAAATAAAAGCAGGGTGACATGACAACACTTGGAAGCATTAAATAGACTGAATAGATTGCAAACTTTTCAAATCTAGCCCTAATCCAGTCTTGATGATGATAACACATGGTACAACAAATGATTTACTAGGATAGTAAGGTATGATCAAATTGAACGTATACATCTTAAAAATGGAGATAACTACAGCTGATATCTGTTCATCAAAGCAGAATTGTCAGAAGACTTTGTTCGCAAGGAGCTAGCTAAACTAAAAGTAGACAAATTGGATAGAGGGGATACAGTCAAGGGTATGGAAAGCTCTGCTGCCTGACATTTTTAAATGTTTATTTAGAGTCTTGTGTGATCCTGGAGGATTGGAGAAGGGTAGATGTAGTCCCTCACCACAAAAGTGGAAGCATTCTGAACTCTGTAGTGAGTAAGTTAATGGAAACACTTTTAAGACAGATGATAGCTAGGTTTTTAGAATCCAACGGATTGCATGACCCGAGGCAGAATGATTTTACTATAGATAAGTGCAGGGCCGGATTAATGGGTAGGCCCAGTAGGCACATGACTAGGACCCGAAGTTGTCAGGGGGGCCCACTGAAGAAACAGAGGACTCAGGTTTTTTATTGGGGGGGGGGGTTTCTTCAACAACACGGGCCCCCTGGAGTGATGTTTATTTGGCAACTCCAATATTTGGGAAGTAAGGTCAGTTCAGGACAAACCTCTATGGTCTATATGTTGAAAATGGCAAAGGACAGATCAAGATGAGCTGTAGTAGCCATTGACAGCAAGTCTAGTGTGTTTTTTTTTGGGGGGAGGCATGGGATGGGCAGATCTCTATGGTTTGGGTCCTGAGGGTAGCAGGGGACAGATTGTGATCCAATCTGTGTGTTTTCTTTCAGGCTGTAGGAATCAGCTAATGAAATGATTGGCAGCTCCTATATTACAAGGGTTTGTCAAAAAGTTTCTGTACTTTCATATTTTTGCGGGAAATGGTTGGAGGCGGGAGAAATGGTAAGAAGGTATGTCATAGAATGTCATGTGACTAGTCAGTTAGGCAACAGGGTGATTATGTGGAAAAGTGTTAAAAAATAAAAGTGAAGAAACATTTTGAAGATCCCTCATATTTTTTTTACTTCTTCTTTACTCCCTTGAAGAGGGAGCTAAGATTCCAGTGGATCTCTAGGTGAGGTTCCTCTCTTGTTGTTTCTATACTTCAGGGGTTCTCAGCCTACTCCTTGGGACATGTGGAGGGGCATAATTGAAAGTGTGCCTAAGTCTAAGGTAGGACATTTTGTGAGAGACGTCCACAAACCCAGTAGGAAAAATGTCCATTTTCAAAGCTGCCAAATGTCTAACTTTTATTTTTTTAAATGACCTAGGTATAAATTTTGGTTCTTAGGATGTCTACCTTTTTTGCCCATTTTCAAAACTAAAAATGTCCACGTGAAAAACGTATAAGAGAAACAACTATCTTGTTTGATCGCAGCAGAAGGAATCCCCATCAACTAAGCCAGTTTGAGGGATTCCTGATGGCTCAGCTGATGGGGATTCCTCCTACCAGGATCAGCTGAGCTGCAGAGCCCTACACCCCTCCCCCTGACACTCCCGGACCTCCCCTGTCATCCCGGACCTCCCCCACATCCCGCTTATATCCCTGACATCCCCCTGATATCCTAGATCTTTCCCGATATCCCCTGACATCTCTACCAACTCCCCACACATCCCCCCAACATTCCTGGTCCTCCCTCCCACAAACCCTGGACCCCCGCACTGTACCTTCGATTGAGAAAACGGCAGGAGGGAAGCTCACTCCCTGCTGCCTACAGGGCCACGTGCTGCAAATGATGGGGCTTCCCTCTCCCAATGCATCTTGGGATGCAGTGGAAGGAGCCAAAGGCCCTGATTGGCCCTTTATTTGCAGCACACAGCCCTGTAGGCAGGAGGGAGTGAGCTTCCCTCAGTGGCATACCTAGCATATGTGACACCCTGGGTCCATCATTTTTTGGCACTCCCCCCCATCTGTACGAAAAACATGATTTTTAATAACAAGCCACATGTCACACATGAGTACCTAGGAAAAGGCAGCATCTTACATACTGCAGTGAGCAGTACAACATCAATACACCCATTGTAAAACTAAACAAGCCAGACTAGTACAGATCAATCCTACACCGTCAATCCTAACAGAAAACCATGTCTTTCGAACACACAGAACACAGAAAACACCTTCGCCTAGTATGGAATATGTCATCACAAACTAACCCCTCCCCCTTTTACAAACTGTAGTGTGGATTTTAGCCACGGTGGTAACAGCTCTGACGCTCATAGAATTCTGAGCATGAGAGCTGCTATCACCACGACTGGCACTAAAAAATGCTCCACAGTTTTATAAAAGGGGGATAAAATAGAAATACATAGACAAAGATTAAATTGAACCAGCAAAAAGCTGGACTCTGCATACAATGCAACACCACAGAAACAGTGACACATGTCTCCTAAAAAAAATAGAAAATTTTTGTTCTACCTTTGTCTTCTCTGTTTTCTGCTTTCCTCATCTTCATGTTACTCTCTTCCTTCCATCCACTGTCTCTCTTCATCTTACATTTGCTCTATTACTGTGCCTCTCCCTTTCTCCCTCCATCCAAATTGGTCTGGCACCCATCATCTTCCCTCTGCTCCTCCCATAGTCTGGCATCTCTGTCTTCTTCACTGCCAGTGTCTTCTCCCAACTCTCTCTTCCCCATTTCCCTTCAGCGTCTTCTCCCCACTCTCTCTTCCCCATTTTCCTGCAGCATCTTCTCCCCACTCTTTGTTCCTCATTTCCCTTCAGCATCTTCTCCCCACTCTGTCTTCCCCGTGTGCTTTCAGCGTCCTTCTCCCCCCTCTGTCTTCCCCATGTGCTTTCAGCGTCCTTCTCCCCCCTCTGTTTTACCCTGTTTTCCTCTCCACCCCACCTTTTATTCCTTTCTCCCTCCCTGCCCCTTACCTTCATGGCGCTTTCTCCCCCGTCCCCGTCCCCGGCCTGGACAACAGGCCCGGTCTGACAAACCTCCCTGCCCTGTGGCCGACGATGTCTAAACTGCCTTCTTACAGCAGCCGGAGCGTTGTAGTTGCATATGGCTGCCGTAAAGGTCGTCTCTGATGCAACTTCCGGTTGCGTCCGAGAAGACCTTTACGGCAAAAACATGTAGCTTCAACGCTCTAGCTCAGGGGTGCCCACACTTTTTGGGCTTGCGAGCTACTTTTAAAATGACCAAATCAAAATGATCTATCAACAATAAAATTTTTTTAAAAACACAAAGCACACTGTACGCTGAGAAAATGTTAATTATCATTCCTATTCTGGGGTTTTTTCAAAGAAGTCAAGGCAGATGACTCTATGCACTGTCATCTCAGTAACAACCATACAAAAATAGACAAATACCGTATTTTCACGCATATAACGCGCGCGTTATACGTGTTTTTACAAACCGTGCATAACCTTGCGCGGTATACGCGTGAGCGCGTTGTACAAAATTTTTTTTACATAGTTCCCCCCCCGACGTCCGATTCACCCCCCCCCGCAGGACCGCACGCACCCCCACCCCGAAGGACCGCTCGCACGCACCCGCACCCCCACCCCGAAGGACCACTCGCACGCGCTCCCACCCGCTCCTGCTCCCCACCCTGAAGGACCGCTCGCACGCACTCCCACCCGCACCCGCACCCCCATCCCCATCCTGAAGGACCGCTCGCACGCACTCCCGTCCTCTTGCCCCAGCCAACCGCGGCACCCCCGACACGATCGGGGCAAGAGGGAGCTCAAGCCCTCTTGCCCCAGCCAACCGCGGCACCCCCGACACGATCGGGGCAAGAGGGAGCTCAAGCCCTCTTGCCTCCCCCGACATGATCGGGGCAAAAGGGAGCCCAAGCCCTCTTGCCCCGCCGACTCCCCAACTCCCCGACAATATCGGGCCAGGAGGGAGCCCAAACCCTCCTGGCCACGGCGACCCCCTACCCCCACCCCGCACTACATTACGGGCAGGAGGGATCCCAGGCCCTCCTGCCCTCGACGCATACTGTAGCCCACTGTAGCTGAGACCAGGGCTCTATAGCACTCCCAGGGGTTACACCAGAATAGCACACCAGCGTGTGACCCGAAATGGAGTCACCCTGCAGGACTGAACTGTTCTTAGGCAGGAATCAAAAATCAAAGATCCCACAATCAAAGTTCATTGGTAAATGATTCAACTTTACTCATTCCTTCATGAGGGAAGCAGTTCATTATTACAGCTTGTAAACTGGTCAGAACAGCAGTAAAGCAAAAGGAATAAGGAAAATAAACAGCACCAAAAATAAAGTCTAAAACTTTGTCAGGATTAATTTTAGTCCCAGCTACACCTGAGGTCCAGCTCTCCTCAGAGCTAGCACTGCCTGCTCTCAAGCAAGCCGTTTCACAAAAATTATGTACAGTTCAGGGCACTTGTGCTCCAACTATAGTGCTCAAAGTGAAAGCCTCTGGCAGCCTAAAATATCCCTGCCAGGTACAGGAGAGTGTCACAGGTTTTGCAAGGCAAAAAGCACAACAAATTGCTGCCAAAATTCCCTCCCTGGGTGTTAGCAAAACCTCTCCCCAAAATGACACTCTTAGCTTTGTCAAAATATCAACAAAAAAAAAACAAGCAAGCAAACAGTTACTTTAAGAAAACAAAACCAACAACTCACTGCTTGCAGCTTGAGGCCCAGTCAACCTGCATGGCCTCAGGAAAATTGGTATCCCCTTCAGGAAAACTCTCTTGGCATTCCATGGGCAATTCAGCCTCCAACAAAGACAGCTCCTCAGCTGGTCCCGACTCCTCCACTTCCATCGGTGTAGGGTTAGTGCACCTGCTTGGCCCAGGGAGTACCTCAGGGAGACAAGGCCTAAACCTTCTCCCTAACCGGCCTGCCTGTCTGCTCTCCACTGCTGATTTAAATACCTTAGGTGCACGCCCTACTCTGTCTGAGTCAGCAGTGTTCCAGGGGCCTCTTGGGCTCCCCCGGTGGCTGGTTGGGTCAATATCACCTAACTCTTCTTCAGTTAATTCGGGCTCCCTCTGGTGGTCAAAGGAGATATGCTCAGGCTCAGGAACCGGAGGGACCTTGGAATTTCCCTTCCTGGTTTTCCTTTTCACTTTTTCCCCTGCCTTAATTGGGACCTTGGCAGGGAGAATACCTGGCTGGTCACAATATCCCCCTCCCCCCAATGACCGCCCTCCCCCAAGAACCTCCGACCGCCTCCCCAGCCGACCCGCGACCCCCCCTGGCCGACCCCCACGACACCCCCACCCCCCTTCCCCGTACCTTTATGTAGTTGGCCGGACAGACAGGAGCCAAACCCGCCTGTCCGGCAGGCAGCCAACGACGGAATGAGGCCGGATTGGCCCATCCGTCCCAAAGCTCCGCCTACTAGTGGGGCCTAAGGTGCCTGAGCCAATCAGAATAGGCCCGGGAGCCTTAGGTCCCTCCTGGGGGCGGGGCCTTGGGCATATGGTCGGGTTGGGCGAAAGGAGAGTCGGGGTGGCCAGAGGAGAGTCGGGGCAGGCGAAAGGAGAGTCGGGCGGCGACGGGAGAGTCGGGCAGCATGCGCTGTATACGGGTGTGCGCGGTATATAAAAATTCTGTACATAGATTTGTGTTTTCTGCGCGCTATACCCGTGTGCGCGTTTTACACGGGTGCGCGTTATCTACGTGAAAATACGGTACTTCCCCCCCCCCTCCCTTTTTACTAAAGCACAATAGCAGTTTTTAGCGCAGGGAGCTGCACTGAATGCCCAGGGCTGCTCTCGACGCTCATAGACTCCCTGCGCTAAAAACCGCTATTGTGGTTTAGTAAAAGGGGGGCCATAGTGCAAAATATAGACAGCAGATATAAATTCAGACACATTTTGATCACTAAATTTAAAATAAAATCATTTTTTCTACCTTGTTGTCTGGTGATTTCATGAGTCTCTGGTTGCACTTTCTTCTTCTGACTGTGCATCCAATCTTTCTTCCCTTCTTTCAGCCTGTATGCTTCCTCTCCTCCAGACCTCATTCCCTTCCCCAACTTTTTCTTCCTCTGTCCCTGCCCTTTCTTTCTCCCTGCCTCCCTTTCTTTTTCTCTGTTTCCCTTCTTTCCTTCTGTCTCCCTGCCTGCCCCCTTTCTTTCTTTCTCCATGCCCTCCCCCAAGCCATTGCCGCCGCCATCGGGGAACAGCCCCCCAAGTCACCACCATCAGGTAACAGGCCCCAAAGCCGCTGCCGCCTCAAGCTCTCCTTCCCTGCGTCTTCCCTGCATCGGGCCAACCAGCATTCCTCTCCCCGATGTCAATTCTTCTGTCGGAGAGGAAGTTCCGCCCAGCTAGGCAGCGATTGGCTGGCCCGAACTTCCTCTCTGACGGCAGAATTGACGTCAGGGAGAGGCAGGCTGATCGGCCCGGTAGAATTTTCCGGACCTGGCTGGCTGTGCACCCCCCCTAAGGCTGCACCGGGGCGGACTCCCCCCCCTTGGTACGCCACTGGCTTCCCTCCTGCCGTTTTCTCATACGAAGGTATGGGGATGTGACAGAGGGGCCCAGGAATGGGGGGGATATGGGAGGGGAGGAGATGTCAGGAGATGTCGGGGGAACTCTCAGATATCTGGGGGATGTTGGGGATATGAGGGGAATATCTGGGATGTGAGGAGGATGTGTGGGATGTCAAGGAGATGTCAGGGGGATGTCGAGGGCAGTCCGGGGATGTCGGGGGGGGGGGGGATGAGGGTGTAGGGCTCCATGGCTCAGCTGATCCTGGAAGGGGGGAATCCCCATCAGCTGAGCCAACAGGAATCCACAAAACCGGCTCATCATTTCTTTTCTGTTCTCTGCTGGAGCTCTTTTTCCTGGTTGGCATAGGTTGTGGATTCCAAATGTTCTTCCACCCTGAAAATAATGTGTCTTCTTGTTTTCTGTTCAGTGAGGTTGCTTTCTTGTGGATGTTTTCTTATTTTGGCTCCTTCAAGCTTGCCATTGTGGTTGAATATCCTGGACTAGTATGTTCTCTTTGCACTAAATTGAAAACTATGCCACTCACTGTGTGTGGCATCTCCTATTTCATATAAATGGAAAAAGGATCAAAATCACTTTATGTTGCAGGCACCTACCTTATGAATAAAGATCTGTTCTCTGGCAAATTTCCCAGTCCTAATAGTTTTCATGTTTCTATTTCTTGCTGCCTGCTCTGTTGCATGAGTTATGTAACTACATACATCGGACTTCTCAGATCCTCTGACATCTTGTTAGAAGTCAGTATTATTGTTTTTACCCAAAGAGGTATTTCCTACAGGCCCATCTCGCTAATTAATGAAGTCATAGAGATCTTAATGAAAGTTTTAGAGTCTTCTAAGGCAGTTTCTGATGGTTTTCAGCCATCCCAATCTGTCCTTATTTGTTATGGGTAGAATCTCAATGACTGACATTGGAGAGAAGGCTTGTGGATCAGCCACGTGCAGAGGCTGCCTGCATCCCTGCAACAAGTGCCGCTGAAGATAGAAAGGAGCAACCCAGCTGGATGGCCCTGAAGGAAGTGAGTGCGACCCTGGAGTGAGCAAGTAAGGGGAGAGGACATGATCTGGAAGAAAAAGGCGGGGAGGAGCTCATTGGGACATAGGAGGGACACAATTTTGGGACAAAGGCTGGAAGGCAGGGAGGGAAGCACAAACTCGGGACACAGAATGAAGGGAGGGGGGCATCAGCTTGGGACTTAAGGGAGGGAGGAAGGGGGCACTAACTTGGGACATTTGAAGGAGGGAGGTTTTTGAAAACACTTCATCATTGTAGACAAGAAATTGTCTGTTTTGTAGGAAGCCTTTGAACAGTTCTCTCTTTCCTTAGTTGCTCCAGGGGACAGCTGAGAATAAAACAGTGATTTAGGAGTGATCATTAGCGATGATATGAAGGCTGCCAATCAAGTAGAGAAGGCTTCGTCCAAGGCAAGACAAATGATGGGCTGCATCCGTAGGGGTTTTGTCAGCAGAAAACCTGAAGTCATAATGCCACTGTACAGATCAATGGTGAGACCTCATCTCGAGTATTGTGTTCAATTCTGTAGACCACACTACCGTAAAGATGTGTTGAGAATTGAGTCGGTTCAGCGAATGGCTACCAGGATGGTCTTGGGGCTCAGGGATCTCACGTATGAAGAAAGGTTAAAAAAACTGCGGATGTACTCACTGGAGGAGCGAAGAGAGAGGGGGGGACATGATTGAGACCTTTAAGTATATCACAGGGCGTATAGAGGTAAAAGATGATATCTTCAGTCTTACAGGGCCCTCGGTAACCAGAGGACACTCGCTGAAAATCAGGGGAGGGAAATTTCAAGGTGATGCTAGGAAGTACTTCTTCACCGAAAGGGTGGTCGATCATTGGAACGAGCTGCCTCAGCAGGTGATTGAGGCCAACAGCGTGTCAGATTTTAAGAGAAAATGGGATATTCATGTGGGATCTATAGGGGAGTAAGAATCAGGGAGTGGGTCATTGGTATGGGCAGACTCGATGGGCTGTGGCCCTTTTCTGCCGTCAATTTCTATGTTTCTAACTGGCAGCCCTATGTGCTTCAATTCCCTTAGTCTCTAGGACAGAGAATTAAGGCTCTCGAGGTCTCCCAAATGGGATTCCTTATGTACTGCTCCTCTACATACTCCTTTTTGGTGACCCTTTGAGGGAGAAACTGGAAAGTTCATTCCTTCTACTTAGGTTTTTTATACTTCCCTTCAAAAGCTCAAACTCAGATCTAATTGGGCCATTTCTCAGAATAGACCTAATATTTTACATTGATTGGCAACTGGTTATGGAGAAGGGACCCAGAATGGTGCTCCTACTATTGGAATAGGAAGGTATATTTTGAGTCCTGTTACACAAAGGCCCTCATTTTAGAAGTCCTGTTTGCATATGGTATTTGCATAAATGAGCAAATAACATTTATCTTGCATAAAATCTAAGTCCCCATTTTACAAAATGGAACATGCATATATCAAATCCAAATACATTCATAGCAACATAGTAACGTAGTAAATGACATCAGATAAAGACCTGAACAGTCCATCCAGTCTCCCTAATAGTCACAAGCATTATACATTCCTGGTTAAATTGCCTTTTTCCTTTGATATTTGTGGGACATAGACAATAGAAGTCCACCCAGTTCCAGCTACTGGAGTTGCCATGCAAGCTCACTCCAGGCTATCCAAACCATTTTGCCATTTGCGGGCTATCTAGGCCATAAAAATCTGCCCAGCCCTGTCCTCATGTTCCAAATTACTGGAGTTTCAGTTGAAGCCCACCCAAGCCCATCCTATACCAAATTGCCATAGACCAGACACAGACCATGCAAGTCTGCTCAGTACCATTCATTTTCTATTTAGAGATCCCCTGTGTTCATCCAATGCTGTTTTAAATTCCATTGCCATTTTCCTCTCCACCACCTCCTTCGGGAGGCCATTCCAAGCATCCATCATTTTTTGACATTACTCCTAAATCTACCACCCTGCAACCTCAATTCAAAATACAAGGGGACGTGACTTGGGCAGGTTATGGATAGGTCAATGATGTGGCCCATTCATAGACTCCATTTCAGAGGTCCTAAAATATTGACATTAGGAGTTAAACCTGCTAACGTTTAGGATTTGGTAAACAGCTACTATTGTGCAGTACTTTGCTGGAGGAATGGGAGAGGGGTTGCCTCCTTAATCCTCAAGTGGTTTTTGTTTCCCCTCCCCAAACACCACTGACAATGGGAACCAATCACTATGACAGTGTCAGGATAATACCCAATTATGTTCCTAATCCCCTCGCTTATAAACGCATAGCGCGGATTTTAGCACCGGCAGCAGCGGTAACTGCTCCAACGCTCATAGAATTCCTATGAGCGTCGGAACAGTTACTGCCGCTGCCGGCGCTAAAATCCACACTATGCATTCATAAACGAGGGGGTAAGTTTGCAAAGATAACCAGTTATGCGCCAGGACATAGTTATGTTGCATTGTGTAACATGATTGGTTATGTGCTGTCTTTGATATAATACACATTTTTCTAAAATAGATGCTTACGCTGCATAAATCCAGTGATTAAATATCCATTTTCCCTGTGTTTCAGAATAGATTCTTTGCTGGCAGATTTTATTCTAAAATATTGGTGAAACCTGAGATGTTCTGACCTGCACATTTCAATTCCTACTTCTACTACTTGTCTAATCCACGCTCCCCCCCCCCCCCTCTTTTTCAGAGCTGTGCCAGTGGCTACTGCTCTAGTAACTGCCCTAAAGCCCATAGGTATTTAAAGGACTTCGGAGCATTTGCCACACAGCAGCCACTACCGCAGCTTTGTAAAATAGGGGGTAAAATGGGGCTTTCCGTGCATTTGATGTATGTTAACCTATAAGTTAAATTGCACACAAATGGTTTGCAAGCATTAAAAAGTTCTAATGTGTGTTTAAAAATGTTATTAAGACAAATGTCTGAAAATAGCTAAAAAAAAAAAAAAATCAGGATAAAATCCAAAAGGTTTGAAAATGAACCCAGTATCTTTTCCCTGGTGCACACCCCTACAAGACAGGGTTTTTCTTTATCTTTGGGACATCAAGTCTATGATGCAATTGATAAATGACTCAACAAATATAAAGGGGTTCACCATCAATAAGGTTTCACATAAAAGGGGTAATTCAATAACTAAGTAACAAAACTCATACTCTATAAACAAATATATCTATAGAGCCCCCTACAATTCCACTCAGTACTGCCAAATAATCACTCACAGATAGAGGAAATACACCACCACAATCATATACCACACACTAAATTCAAAGCAGAAACAAAGAGAAAAGGAGCACAAGAGAACCAGAAAAGAAAAAGAAAGTGGAGAAAAGCCTCAGTTCAGCTTCATGGGTTCAAAAAAACTCCACTTTCTCTCATATGGGCTCCGTTTTTCTGAATCAAAATGTTCACTGAATCAAGTATCAGCGGTAGCCACTCCCCAGTTGGAGATTGAAACATCCAAAAGTCTTGGAAAATGCAGGGAAAGTTCAAAAATCACTAACAGGTACAGATTCAACTCAGCGCATGAGATGGCAAAAAACAGATACTTAGCTGCCAGTCATTTCAAGCCTCTCGTGCCACAATCCCCCCAAATGAACATGCACATGCAGGACAGCAGAACTTGATATGGCATCTTTGCGACAGGGAACTTCCTTGTTTCGCCGAGGCTGCATCAGGAGTCTTGCAAAAGCCACATTCAAAGATATCACTGCTAATGCAATCATTGCACAAGGCGCCTGGGATAAAGAAAGTCAGTAGCAGCTGGTGAAAAATGCTGAGAAGGCTCCGCCCCCATAAGCCAGAGGTGTCCAACCTGTGGCCCAAGGGCTGCATGCGGCCCCATGAAATATTTTGTGCGGCCCCGGTCAAGGGCGATTCAGTGTTTTCCTCTGCTGCCCCCAGGTATTTACCGTCTTGCTGGCTCCCTCCTCTGTCTTGCTGCAGCGTTTGCACGGCCCCAGAAAAACTTTTTTCAGCCAATGCGGCCCAGGGAAGCCAAAAGGTTGGATACCCCTGGTCTAAACAAATAAGCAGAGAGGAGAAAGAGAAGCAACACCTCCACCCCCAAGTAGGAAGTGAGAAAGGATAAAGCATGGAAGCTCCTGTAAGTCCTGACATTAGCAAGCCAGGTGAAGTGGGATACATCCCGGTAAGTCCTGACATTAGCAAGCCAGGTGAAGGGGGATGGGAGAAAGACAAAGATCACTTTTCTCTTTACAGAAAAACTGCCCTCATCCCCTGCAACTGACATCTACCTTATCTATCTCTGCAGATGATAGAAACAGTAGATTAACTATGGAAAGATATTTCACCATTAACTGAAGAGCATGCAAAGATGGAGAAATACGCTGTTTTATGAGTTCAATTAGCTACTGTAGAAGTAAAACTAGAGAAAAAGCAACAGGTCCTGAGGCTGTGGGCTAGCTGTGGTTTTACGCCAAGGCCCACCCAGCCAGATATCATAAAGAGATAAACAGACCATGGTCAGAAGACAGAATTCTCAGAAGAAAGAATTCATAAGAAAAATCATCTAATAGAAAGTATCGGAGATGTTTAAAGTTGGGAGGGGGGCTTGTGCTTGGAAATACTAATATAGTGGGGAAACAGGCATTTCGGGGAAAAGGTAGGTTTTACGGAAAACAGAGTGGACATATAACATGACGTAGGTGAGAATAGCCAATAAATGAATGTAGCTAGGCAGTAATGCATAAGTAAATAACCAATAAGGATGTATCATGTGATATAAACCAACGTGGTGTTGGCCACTAAGAAATGTATAAAAACCAGGCCTTTAGAAGGGAGAGGTCAGAACAGACATCAGAGGACCTCTAGGCCTAGAGGTCACCTTCTGTTGCGCTATATACTAAATGATTTATTCCTGTAAGCTGTTATTGATTGGATAAATAAATATATACTTATTGAAACCAGTATATAGCGTTCGAGGTCTCATTACTGAGGTAGGCCTGGACAGATGCCTACATCAGAAGTCCAAAGACCAGCCCCCAATAAGCTTCAAGCAAGCTGCATAAAAAAACAAGCAAAGCATAAAAAAAACCCTCAAAAAAAGGCGGACCATTTCACCTGAGCATTCCTGGCTCCACAGTTTACAGGTGAAAGATCCAACGTTGTTCCTTCTGACAGACCAACTGTCGCCAGTCCCCTCTTCTGACAGGTACTCCATCACACAACATCTCATGGAGAAAAAGTCATGTTTAAATTCTTTTGTCCCTTGATACTTAGATTTTGGCGATCCATTTGGGGGGGTCAAATAAATAGTATACTTGAAGTTCCATTGGCATTGACGTATGACGCAGTGCTGTTTGGTATGTTATTGATGGCCAAGAGTCCAATAACTTCACACAACAATAGACTACTTTTCATCATGACGGAAGTTGCCATACAACTTATTCTGAAAAATTGGAAAAATTGGGACAGGTTAAACTATAATTTTTGGTGGGAATCCTTGTGCCAAACTTATAAATTTGAACGTATGAGAGCAATACAATTGGGACATTATAAGAAATTCAAGGAGGTTTGGGACCCATTGACAAAATTTTGTAAAGATTGATTATTGGTTTTAGCCCTTTGATTATACACATCCAGGAGGGATGGGGGAGGGGGGATATGCCTTTAATTTATTATTTGATTGTAATTTGTTGGTCTTGATCATTTGTATTACTCTTGCTTATCTTTATACTGTATGAAAGGATGGGTGGGGGGGTGGAAAGGATATGTATTTATTATATCATTTGATGGAATTAAGTGCTGTTTATTTTGTACATTGTTTGATATGTTGCACTTGATGTTGGTTTTTAAAATGAATAAAGATATGGGGGAAAAAAAGCCATGTTTAAATTTAATGCAATGTACAACCAAGGGTTCATCCATCCGCTTAGTAGACAGACAAGAACGATATTCAAGCAGACGAGTCATAAAGGCTCTAGAAGTCTGCCCCACATACAAAAGCCTATGAAGCTGAACTGAGGCTTTTTCTCCACTTTCTTTTTCTTTTCTGGTTCTCTTGTGCTCTTTTTCCTTCTGTTTCTGTTTTGAATTTAGTGTGTGGTGTATGATTGCGGTGGTATATTTCCTCTATTTGTGAGTGATTATTTGGCAGTACTGAGTGGAATTATAGGGGGTTCTATAGATATATTTGTTTATAGAGTATGAGTTTTGTTACTTGGTGATTTTACATACTCTTCCCTATTAATTTGGTAATTCAATAACCTCAAAATTCTGTACATAGCGCCATAAACTGTGTGCACAAATTAGTGCACCCAGCTGGTTTGTGTGTAATTGTTTTAACAAGCCTAATCAGCGCAGATAATTGGAAATTAACACCTCATAATTTATGCTAATAGGCACTCAGAAGTTACACAGCTTGATAGGCACATTCTATAAAGTCATGCATGTCAGTTCTAGTATGTGAATCTGAAAGCGGGGTATGGCCAGGAGAGGAGCATAGGCAGTGACCGGTGGAGAGACCGGTGATGTCACTGAGAGCTATTTAAAGACTCCCTGTGAAGCAGCCTGAGAGACACTGGGAGCAATGGCCAAGAGCTAAGGAGTGTCCATCAGAGGAACTGGCTGGGACAGTTGCAACCAGGGAAGTGACCGGTAATGACACAGAAGCTGACAAAGATGGAGAGGGCCTGGAGGAGACAGAATCCAGAGAGGACCCACGAGACTTGTCTGTTGTTAATGGTATGATGAACGAGGGTATTAAAAGAATTCAAAAATGAAATTGCTGACCTGCTGTTAGTAATCTGTAATCTCTCACTAAAATCATCTGTAATACCTGAAGATTGGAGGGTGGCCAATGTTACCCCGATTTTTAAAAAGGGCTCCAGGGGAGATCCAGGAAATTACAGACTGGTACTACTGGGCAAAATGGTAGAAACAATTATAAAAAATAAATTTGTGGAACACGTAGACAAACATGATTTAATTAGATGGAGTCAGCATGGGTTCAGCCGAGGGAGATCTTGCCTCACAAATTTGCTTGACTTCTTTGAAGGTGTGAATAAACGTGTGGATAAAGATGAGCCGGTTGATATAGTATATCTAGATTTTCAGAAAGTTTTTGATAAAGTTCCTCACGAGAGGCTCCAGAGAAAATTAAAGGGCTCCTTTTACGAAGGTACACTAGCATTTTTAGTGTACACACCGAATTAGCACGTGCTATAGTGCGTGATAGCCGAAAAACTGCCGCCTGCTCAAGAGTAGGCGGTAGCAGCTAGCGCAAGCAGCATTTTAGCACACGCTATTCCGCGCATTAGGGCCCTAACGCGCCTTCGTAAAAGGAGCCCAAAGTATCATGGGATAGGTGGCAAAGTTCAGTTGTGGATTAGGAATTGGATAGCAGATAGCAAACAGAGGGTAGGGTTAAATGATCATTTTTCTAAATGGAGGAGAGTAAACAGTGGAGTGCCGCAGGGGTCTATACTGGGACCGGTGCTATTTAACTTATTTATAAATGATCTGGAAATTGGAACGAGTGAGGTGATTAAATTTGCAGATGACACTAAACTGCAGATGACACTAAACTGTAAAACACTAAACTGCAGATGACACTAAACTGTAAAACGCATGCGGATCATGAAAAATTACAAGCAGACCTTAGAAAATTGGAAGACTGGGCATCCAAATGGCAGATGAAATTTAATGTGGACAAATGCAAAGTGATGCACATTGGGAAGAATAACCTGAATCACAATTACCGGAGCTAGGATCCACCTTGGGGATTAACGCCCAAGAAAAGGATCTGGGTGTCATCATAGACAATATGATGAAATCTTCCACCCAGTGTGCGGCGGTGGCCAAAAAAGCAAATAGTATGCTAGGAATTATTTAAAAAGGAATGGATAACAAGACTAAGAATGTTATAATGCCCCTGCATCGCTCCATGGTGCGACCTCATCTGGAGTACTGCGTTCAATTCTGGTCTCCTTTTCTCAAGAAAGATATAGTGGTACTAGGAAAAGTTCATAGTCTGTAGGAAAAGTCTATAGTCTGTTGTTGAGAAATACACGGGGGAAGCTACTGCTTGCCCTGTATCAGTAGCATGGGATATTGCTACACCTTGGGTTTTGGCTAGGTACTAGTGACCTGGATTGGCCACCGTGAGAACAGGCTACTGGGCTTGATGGACCAATGGTCTGACCTAGTAAGGCTACTCTTATGTTCTTATTTTCAACCTGTTCAAGAACTCACTTATAATTTATTCATAGAATTGGATAATAGTATTAGTAACCTTATGCAAAGTCAGATGCCTACTTATTTGGTTTTCTTAGAGGTCATTCATGAGGTTCCATCTCTTCTGATGCTTTCACAAATTGAGAATGATCAGATCACTATCATGTATTCTGGAACTACCGTCATTAAATATACTGATTCATTCACTTGTAATGGCGAAAACTGACTACTGCAATTCTCTATATAAGGACATACCCAGAAAGAGATTCAGCATCTTCAACTCATTCAAAATACCGCTATTAAGGTTATTACAGGATCTAAGAAATACGATCACATCACTCCGTTGTTGATAAAGGTACATTGGCTCCCTATCCTCCATAGAATAATATATAAACTTGCCTTGATAACATTTGAAACACATAAAACGAATGAACCAGCATTTATAGATAAATTGATTATCCTTCATGAACAGTCTAGAACACTAAGATCCTCAAACCAACACTTTTTTTTTTGTACCCTCATTGAAAATAATTGGCACTCGCTGTACAACAGTATTTTCTGTAACTGCTCCCACAATTTGGAATTCTTTACCTTTACATATTAGATCAGAAACTAACTTAGAAAAGTTCAAGGGCACTTTAAAATGTTTTTTGTTCAAAGATGCCTATGAACACTAGATACTCTTTTTGGTTCAAAGATGTCTAGGAACGCCGGGTACCCTTTCCGAATGCGCTGCTCGCCTCTTACAGTCTCTCTTCTTTTAAAAGAAATACAGCAGCAAGGAGAGTAGTGACGTCATCAATGGAAATGGTAGCCTAACGAGACGGCTCCGTTTCAGCCACCTTAATTCCTTAAAATTGGTGCATTCTAGCGGATTTGAAGGACTGAGGCAGCGCTCAACAATCAGCGGAGTACGAGTTGCTGCGAGTTGTCGGCTGCACAGCGCTGACGGGAGATCGGATGATGCTTAGCGCTGACAGTGGCAGTTGGGCTGTGTTTAGTTACTGAAGAGGCAGTTGGCTGATATTTTTGCCTGCCTCACACTACTACTTTTCATCAGTTCCTCTCTTTGGATCCCCACAGGCTTACATTAGAAGAACCAGATCTGGGGATGATATCTCTCTTCTGCCTGCCTATTTTGAACTTATTCCTGCCTGTTTTCTATAGCCTGCCCTAACATTGTCTCCTGAGCTGACATGAGTCTGTGGAGTGGGAGAAGCTACAGAGGCTGTATGATCTACAAATACACTGCTATGTGAAGAGGCAGTCGGCTGATATTTTTGCCTGCCTATTCCAGTTCTCTCGCCTTCTACATTTAGCGTTGACTGTGTCAGTTGGGCTGTGTGGAGATTAGGTGAAGTGGCAGTTGACTGATATTGAGGAACTTCGGTATATATGCTTTTCCCTGCCTGCCTGCTCTGGCTCTCTTGCCTTTTGGGAACTTGTTTGGACTGGCTGCTGACATCTGAATTGCGGAAGTGCTTTGCCTGCCTGCCTGCTTTGGATTTCTGAGCTGATAACAATTGGAATGTTGACAGTAGCAGGTGGGCTGTGTGGAGATTAATGTGGCAGTATACTTTATTGATTGGCTGCTGACATCCAGATTGTGGAAGTGCTTTGCCTACCTGCCTGAATGAGATCTCAAAAGAAAAACAGAGTTGAGAGTTGAATGGAGCTGAATACATTTGGAGTGCAGACATTGTTAGATTCCAGTTCTCTTGCTCTCTGAGATCTTATTTTGACTGCTGCTGTCTACTGGTGGTTTTTGAGGATACCTGCATTGTGCTCTGGCTTTTTCATCATTTTGCCTGCAGTTGGGCTGTGTGGAGATTAATTTGGTAGCATACTTTACTTGTTCCTGCCTACCTGCTCCAGTTCTCATGCTCTCTGCTGTCTGCTGGTGGTTTTTGTGAATACCAGCATTAATTGTGGGAGCGCCTTGCCTGTCTGTGCTCTGGCTTTCTCATCATTTTACCTGCTGATGAATGCTGACAGCTGCATATATTATATGCACAACTTGCCTGACTGTGTGCTCAAACTCTCTCAATTTTTGAGAACGCCAACTATACTCTTTTGAAAATAGTGCTGTTCAGAAGTGAATTGCTTATTGAATTGGGAAGGTCTATGAGGAGAAAACTGGATAGTTATGGATTTGTGGGGGGAAAAATTTAGGAGCCTCAAAGTTGGTGGAAGTTAGTCCACAAGATACTAATATGGTGATATCGGAAGTTGTAAAAGGAGATGATACAGATCTTCAAAGAAGCTCTCAGGAGGCACCAGATTCTTTGAGAGATCTGATTTTAGACATTCGTAAAGAAATGCAATCCATGCGTCTTGATATTACTAAAGCTGTTACAGATTTAAAACATGACTTGGGGGAATTGGTGAAGCGACAAGATGCGGTTGAAGAGCATGTTAATACCATGACTGAGGACATTATTGCTGTACAACAGGAAGTGGCTAAAGTATACGTGGAGGAGTCAGAAATGTGGGACAAGTTGGAGGATTTAGAGAACAGTTCATGGAGGTGTAATCTAAGGATCAGGGAGGTTCCGGAAGAGCATGCTTATTTGGATGCCCGCAGAACCGCTTTGGACTTTTGTAAAGAAATTCTCACTAGTGCACGGGAAGGAGAGGGGCAGGTATTGGAGATTGAAATAGAATGAGCACATAGGGCTCTAGGGCGCCCTGAATTCAAATTGCCTCGTGACATTATTTTGTGCCTGAGCAGCTTTCGGATAAAGGAGGAGATTTTCCATGCAGCGCGAAAACTAAAAGATTACAAATGGAATAATTTACGAGTCGATATTTATCAAGATGTTGCGGCTGCTACTCTGCAAAAAAGGAAGGATATGCAAGAGGTGACCGCCTATCTTCACAAAGAGAATATTAAATATAAATGGCTTTTTCCATTTGCCTTGGCACTGACAGTGGGGAGTACGACTAGAAGGGTTCGAACAGTAAAGGAGGCTTCGTTGGAGTTACTAATACTAGGTGCTCCAAATCTCCCGGAGAGAGGACATGTTGGTGAACAAGGAAAGGAGAGTGAACATGTTGGTGATCAAGGAAAAGAAACAGCCGGTCCTTCTGAATGGCGGCGTCAAAAAAGAGGAGCTACAGTGAGAAAAGCTGGAAGTAATGTGTCATCTGGTAGATTGGTGTGAGAAAGTTGTTGTCATCACTGGACATTCCTGTTGTTGGATTGGATATTTTTGTTATTTGGGAGATGAGTGAAGGTGCGTGTTGTGTGAGTGTGTTTAGGTTGGAGATTGATTGGAGGATTGATTTGGTGAACGAGGAAAATAAATAACTGGTCCTTCTGGATGGCGACGTCAAACAAGAGGAGCTACAGTGAAAAAACCGGAAGTAATGTGTCATCCACTGGACATTCTTGTTGAATGATTTTGTTATTTTTGAAATATTGTGTGAGTGTGTTTATGTTTACATGGATGGGATTAGGTTGTTAATGAGAGGTGACATTTGAAGGAATGTATGGTGTTTGTATATCATGGAGTTAAAGGAATGTATTGGGGTGGCTGGGGTGGTGGTGTTACTTCTTTCTTATAGATCTTGAGATCTATATGGAAGGTCTTAAGATGCAGTTTTGGGTTGGGTTCAGGGGGAAGGGTTATAATAAAGGGGTAGTGGGGGAAGGGTTTGAAATAGGGGTGTGGGAAAGGGGAGATGGTACTCTCTATCTAACTTTGTTACTGGATGGTCAGCTGATGATCGAGTGGGACTTGGTCAGGGGCTGGGATGGCCAGGTTACACGGGTTTTAAAGATAATATATGTAGAATGGTTAATGGTAATGGATCCTGGTTAATTTTGTAACTTGGAATGTGGGGGGGGATCAATTCTCCCATTAAATGTTCAAAAATTTTACAACAATTACAGCGTCATAAAGTGGATGTGGCCTTTCTTCAAGAGACTCATTTAACTGATCTAGAACATACAAAATTGAAGCAATGGTGGATGGGAGAATGTGTGGCAGCTTCTGCATAAGGAAAACATAGGGGAGTAGCGATTCTTTTTCGTAAGGGTCTTCTGGATAATCTACAAATTTTAGCAAAAGATGGAAAGGGACGATTTGTGCTCTGTCAAGGGGTGATAGCGCAGCGGAATTTTGTATTTTGTTGTTTTTATGCTCCTAATGAAAGTGACCTGGCATTTTATGCCAAATTGACCAGATTATTGTTATTTGCTCAGGTCTCTCTAATTGTGGGGGGAGACTTTAATGCTGTTTATGATTCTAGCTTGGATTGTACAGGACCGGGGGGGTCCTCAGCGTCGGGTAGGGGAAAGAGAACTACAAAAATTTAGTGAAATCTGGATTTGATAGATCCTTGGAGGATATTACATGGTTCTGAGAGGGATTATACTCATGTGTCTAGAGCACATGGTACACAATCCCGTATAGATTATATTTGGGTAATGGAATCGGTGTTTCGAAAACTGGTGAGGGCAGATATAGGTCCTTTTATGATCTCTAATCATGCATGGGTTTATGTGAGGTGGCAAGAGGGTGGGGGATCTCAAGGGATGTGGCGATGGGTGTTTCCTCTAGCATTGTATAGGGACCAAAAATATAGAGAAAGGCTGTTGGGCACGTGGAAAGATTACAAAAGGCATAATGCTCAAGCAGAAGAGGATCCTATTTTATTCTGGGAAACGGCGAAAGCGGTGTTAAGGGGAAATACTATAAGTTATAGTAGTCATGTTAAAAAAGCATGGGAGAGGGAAATTTCACATTTGTAGAGGGACATAGTAAAGATCAGGAGGAAATATGGACAATCTGGCATCTCTCTGCATAGACAGGAGTTGATGGAATATCAAGTAATTCTCAATTCCCTTTTGCATCAGCGGGCGCATAAATCCCTTGCATATTATAAGTATCAACTTTATAGACATTGGGAATAAGGGGGGAAACTATTAGCCCAATTAATTTCATCTAGAAAGGGCTCCAGTAGGATTCAGGCCTTGAAAAATGAGCAAGGAAAGTGGGTTATAACAGATCCAGAGATTGGTGATATTTTTTTCACTATTTTAAAATTTTGTACGCCTCTCTTTTGGAAGAGGGATTGTTGGCAGGTCCCTATTTGGATGGAATAAGGTTGCCGTGCATCTCTGAGAAGGATAGGAAGCGTTTGAATGCACCAATTACACCAGAGGAAGTGTACTGGGCAATTGGTAATAGTCCTCTGATGAAGGCGCCAGGTGAGGATGGAATGCGTATTGAATTTTATAAACTTTTAAGAGAGGAGATTATCCATCCACTTGCTAAGATGTTTAACATTATGGTTAGTGCAGAGGCTTTATCGGAGGGTATGAATGTGGCTCAAATTCTGGTGTTGCCAAAACCAAATAAAGACCCTGAAAAAGTAGGTTCATATCGTCCTATTTCGTTATTGAATACGGAGATTAAAATGTTAGCAAAGATTATGGCAAATAGGATGGCTGTTGTTCTGCCCTCCCTTAGTCATGATGCTCAGGTTGGATTTGTGAAGGGAAGAGCAATAGCTAAAAATGTAAGAAAATTGTTGTTATCTCTGGAACAGCGGGAGATGTATAATATACCGTCTGTGCTGGTTAGCTTTGATGCTGAAAAGGCGTTTGATAAAGTAAAGTGGGATTTTCTATATGATACATTAACAGTTTATGGTTTTGATGGTTTTTTTGTATCTGCAGTGCATGCATTATATGCTTTTTCCACAGGCTAAATTGGTGTTAAAGAATTTTGAAATGGATAAGTTCCCTATTTTCAGGGGGATGAGACAGGGTTGTCCCTTATCACCGTTATTATTTGTTCTTACTCTGGACCTCCTTATTCGGGATATATACGCAATGCCGTCTATTTGAGGGATTGACATTGGAGGTAATACCTTTAAGTTATCGGCTTTTGCAGATGATATTTTAGTACACCTTTCGGATCCTTTGCATTCCTTGACGGCATTATTAGATTTGATTAAAGAATATGGCGATTATGCAGGCTTTTGCTTAAATTTAGATAAATCAGAAGCATTAGCATCCTCTGTGGAGGTTCAGGCTTTATGGGGTTCAGAGTTTCTGTTGACTTGGGTGCAAGGGCAGTTTATGTATTTGGGAATAATAATGACTATGTTGACTTCCAAATTATATTGCCTTAATGTGGATAAGCTTCAGCAAAAGATGAAGCTTTTGCTAGATACCTGGCGGACATTGCCCCTTTCTTTGATGGGTTGTATTTGTTTAGTTAAGCTGTTCATTTTTCCAAAATGGTTATATATGTTGCACACTTTGCCATTGTGTTTACTAAAGAAAGATTTATGTATCTTTTATTAAAAAATTACTCGTTTTTGTTGGGTGTCCAAGAAACCTAAAATAAAATTGACACAATTGCTGGGTAATTGGAATAGGGGGGGGGGGGGTTAGGATTACCAGATATGAGGATCTATAATTACGCGTGTCTTCTTCGTCATTTAGGAGATTGGGTAAATATGACCAGCATTTATACCCCAATTCAAATGGAACGGGAGTTTTATGTTCCATATGATGTGTTTGCATTATTACATAGTACCCGGAGGGCATTGCCCTCTTTTATTCATTCAAGCGTATTATTTAACATATTACAGGTAGTATGGCATTGGCTTGTGCAAATCTTGGGAGGGAATCCGATGGTTACGGATCTCTTGCCTTTGCAAGGTAATCCGGCCTTTCTTCCGGGACGGGATTCTAGAGAGTATAGACTATGGGGAGCGAGAGGAGTTTCAAGTTTAGAACATGTTTTGGGGGCTGAAGGTGAATTGCTGACCCGAGAAGAATTATTAGCTAAGGTACGGGTGACCTGGGGAGTGCAGTTTGTGTGTTTTCAAGTGGAACACTCTGAGATCCCTTGACAGAGCACAATTGAGTAGGCACTTGGGGGCTAGATTGCGAGAGATGTTTACTAGAGATGAGGGGGTGTCTCTTTTAGTGTCTAATATTCATTCTATCTTACAAAGATTACAACCAGAAAAAGACTACCGGTATATTCGGGATTAATGGGAAAGAGAATTACAGCTTAATTTGGAATAATGGAATGTAGCACGTACTTTAAGGGCGACACCTGGGGTGCTATCATGTGCATAGTTAAGAGAAACGTATTATAGGGTAACTTTACGTTCCTATTTTACTCATGTACAGTTGTTTCAACTCCACTGTGTCATAAATGTGGGATGGGAAGTCATACTTTGGGACATGCATTTTGGTTTTGTCCCTTTATTCAGCACTTTTGGAAGCGAGTAATATCTTATATATCAGAATTAATTGGAAGATCCTTGCGATGTTCTCCGACCCATTTTGTTTTGGATTTACTGGAGGCTTTTGGACACTTACCCAAGTTGCATAAGACGCTGTGTAGGAAGATGAGTTTATTGGCAAAAAAATGTATTCTTCAATATTGGACGATCCCTGAACCGTCAAAATTTTGGCAATGGAGGAACCAGTTACATCAGTTGGCCATCTGGGAAGCTAGAGATGCTGGAAGGGCTAGGAAGCGAAAAATGCTGTTTTTGCAGATCTGGGATCCATATTTACAAACATTACATCCTAAAGGTCGAAGTTCAGTTTTAAGTTGGGTATCCTAATTGGGTTTTATTTAGTAGGATTGGTGTTTTGACGAGATGGGGTAGAGAGTACCATTGGATGGTGAAGGGAAGGGGGGGGGGGGGGTTGGAGAGAGGATGTAGAGAGTATTTATATGTGTTTGTTATATTATTATATTTGATGCAACATTATTGTATTTAGCATTTGTGTCTTCAACTGTATTCAATAAAAATTGTTTAAACCTACAAGAAATACAGCAGCATAATATGTGTCTTCCCATTCCTTGTGTTTGTTCCTTATATGTTTTCTTTCTTGACTTTATTGTAGTTCCTTTCCCCTTCCCACGTATAATCAGTATGGTTTGTCCTTAGTCTGTAGATGTCTTTGTTTTAAATTATTGTACCTCCTATTTTTATTAATATTGTACTCTCGGTTAGAATTTTTGATAGGCATGTAATCAAATTTTAAATAAACTATGAATCATGTTCTGGGTTATCTGTAACAGAATCATTCTCCACACACTCATGCAGATCTGCCATACCTTGGACTATAGTATTGCAATGTTTTTGAGCATACCTTACCTCAATTTGCCATCCTTGGAGAGCCAAAATCCAAGAGATTATCCAGCTGTTGAAGAAGCAACTGGTTTTTATCTGATCACTACCCAAGAAACTGATGGGCTGATGACATGTCTCCATGATCAACTTCTCACCTTCTTCCTTACTCTGGCTTAGCACATAGATCAATTCTTCTGCATAACTGATAAATAGTCCTCTTTCCAGAGATGTGCTATCCGACCAGGAAATCTTTTTCCTTCTCTCTCCTTCGGCTTCAGCCCCCAACTCCATCTCACATTCTAGTTCTGTTCCTCATCTCTCACATTCTCAGGTGACCACTTGGCCAATCAGGATTTATCCTGAGCAGAGACAGGACCCAAGGAGGGCGAATAGGCTTTTTCATGTACCTTCTTCCAAGGTTAATATGGCTTGTCTAGTCAAGATGATAAAGAAACAGGACAGATGTCATTACCATGCCTATAACTTGCTTCTGCATACTATTTCAAGCTCAACTCTGTAGTAAAGCAAATTCCATAGTCTCTTTGTTCAACAGAGCTAATTCATCAAAGTTCCTTATGGCACAGCAAAGATGGATTCAGTAAAATGGTGTCAGGCCTATCCAGGCCTTAAACCTTTGAAAGGACAATGATGTAACACTCCTACAGTTTTCCCCCCCCCCCCCTTTGAAAGAGAAATAATTACAATGGAGTTTATTTCACCTTCAACCTAACAAAAATACAAAGGGATAGGTTAAATCGGGGCATGGTTAAGCCTAAGACAAATGAATTTTGTATAAAATCAAACTCTTATAATAACACAAATCAGTGGAGTAGCGAGTTGCAATAGTCTAAGCGTGAGGTGATGAGGGCATGGATTAATGTTTTGGTAGTGTGCTCAGAGAGGAAGGGTTAGATTTTGGTAATATAGAGGAAGAAGCGGCAGGTTTTAGCGATATGTTGTATCTGGGTGGTGAAGGAGAGAGAGGAGTCAGAGATGACTCCGAGATTACGAGCAGACAAAAGAGGATGGATGAGAGGGTTGTCCACAAAGATGGAGAATGAAGTGGGTTTAGGTGGGAAGATGAGCAGCTCTGTTTTAGCTATATTCAATTTTAGATGGTGGTGAGACATCCAGGCGGCAATGTCAGGCAGGCAGGATGAGACTCTGGTCTGAATTGGTGCAGAGGTAGATCTGGGAGTCATCAGCATAGAGATGATACTGGAAGCCTTGGGAGAAGATCGCTCCAAGTGAGCAAGTGTAGATTGAGAAAAGGAGCAGTTCCAGGACAGAGCCTTGAGGTACACCAATCGATAGCGGGAAAGCTGTGGAGGAGAAACCACCATAGCATACACTGAAGATGTGATGGGAGAGATAGGAAGAAAACCATGAGAGGATAAGAAAACAAGATATATGGATCATTGAGGATAAAGGCTGGTAGAATAGGAGTCATATACCTTGTCAGCCATCTGAAGATTCAAATAAAAAAAGAAAAAAGAATGAAACAAATAATATACAATCTATTTTAAGAAAAGTAGTTATATTGAATAAGTCCCATTGATATTGTATCAAAGGCAAAGGAATAAGAAAATAAAATGTTGCTGTGAAATGAAAAAGTGTGATCAGAATTGAGGTGTTTGACGAGTTTCAATTAAATAATTTATTTTATTCATTTTAGCTCATCTTTTCTGGTCATTCCCACTACTTTTGGTTTCTCTGTGGCTGTTGTGGGAGTGTTGGATTTTCCCCTTTTCTTGGACATCAGAGGACATTACCCCTGTGTGCTTTATCAGTCCTGCTGACTATGGAAAGTTGTTAAATTGCAAGAAGACCGTGAAAAATTGCATGAGAACCTTGTGAAACTTGGAAGACTGGGCATCGAAATGGCAGATGATGTTTAATATGAGCAAGTGCAAAGTGATGCATGTGGGAAAGAGGAGCCCGAACTATAGCTATGTGATGCTGGGTTCTGTGATAGGAGTCACTGCCCAGCATAAGGATCTAGGTGTCATTGTTGAGGATACATTGGAAACCTTGGCTCAATGTGCAGCAGCTGCTAATAAAGCAAATAGAATATTAGGAATTATCCAGAAAGGAATGAAAAACAAAGATGAAAAATGTTATAATGCCATTGTATCACTCTATGTTACGGCCACACTTCAAATACTGTGTGCAGTTCTGGTCTTTGTATCTCTAAAAAGATATAGTGGAATTAGAAAAGGTACAGAGAAAGGCAACAAAAATGCTAAAAGGGATAGTTTACTTCCCTATGAGGAGAGGCTAAAGCAGCTAGGGCTCTTCAGCTTGGAGAAGAGATGGCTCAAGGGTAATATAATAGAGGTCTATAAAAGAATAAGTTGGGTGGAAAGGGTAGATGTGAATTGCTTGTTCACTCTTTCCAAAAATACTAGGACTAGGGGACATGTGATGAAGCTACTAAGTAGTAGATTTAAAACAAACCAGAGAAAATATTTCTTTACACAATGTGCAATTAAACTCTGGAATTCACTGCCAGAGAATGTGGTGAAATCAGTTAGCTTAGCAGGTTTAAAAAAAGGTTTGGATTATTTCATAAAAGAGAAGTCCGTAGACCATTATTAAGATGGCTTAAGGAATTCCACTGCTTATTCCTAAGATAAGCAGATAAATGAGCAAGGGAAGCGGGTTATAACAGATCCAGAGATTGGCGATATTTTTTTTCATTATTTTAAAAATCTGTATGCCCCCCCGTTGGAAAAGGGATTGTTGGCGGGTCCCTATTTGGACGGAATAAGATTGCCTTGCATCTCTGAGAAGGATAGGGAGCTTTTGAATGCACCAACTACACCAGAGGAAGTGTACTGGGCAATTGGGAATAGTCCTCTGATGAAGGCGCCAGGTGAGGATGGAATGCGTACTGAATTTTATAAACTCTTAAGAGAGGAGATTACCCATCCACTTGCTAAGATGTTTAACATTATGGTTAGTGCAGAGATTTTATTGGAGGGTATGAATATGGCTCAAATTCTGGTGTTGCCAAAGCCAAATAAAGATCCAGAAAAAGCAGGTTCATATCATCCTATTTCTTATTGAATACGGAGGTTAAAATGTTAGCAAAGATTATGGCAAATAGGATGGCTGTTGTTCTGCCTTCCCTTAGTCATGATGCTCAGGTTGGATTTGTGAAGGGAAGAGCAATAGCTAAAAATGTAAGAAAATTGTTGTTATCTCTGGAACAGCAGGCGATGTATAATATACCTTCTGTGTTGGTTAGCTTTGACGCTGAAAAGGCGTTTGATAAAATAAGGTGGGATTTTCTATATGATACATTAACAGCTTATGGTTTTTTTGTATTGGCAGTGCGTGCATTATATGCTCTTCCACAGGCTAAATTGGTGTTAAAGGATTTTGAAACAGATAAGTTCCCTATTTTCAGGGGGATGAGACAGGGTTGTCCCTTATCACCATTGTTATTTGTACTTATTCTGGACCTCCTTATTTGGGATATATATGCAATGCCATCTATATGAGGGATTGACATTGGAGATAATACTTTTAAGTTACCGGCTTTTGCAGATGATATTTTAGTACACCTTTTGGATCCTTTGCATTCCTTGACGGCATTATTAAATTTGATTAAAAAATACAGCGACTATACAGGTTTCAGCTTAAATTTAGATAAATCAGAAGCATTAGCGTCCTCTATGGAGGTTCAGGCTTTATGGGGTTCAGATTTTCTGTTGACTTGGGTGCTAGGGCAGTTTATGTACTTGGGGATAATAATGACTATGATGCTGCTTGCACCAGCAAAGTTAAAGAGGTACGGGGGAAGGGAAGGGCACAAGCATGGCAGTTGGGGGCGTGGAATTTGTGTGAGGCGGTGAAGGGGAGCCACTGCCCCGGACACCTTGCACACTCGCTATGCCACTGCAGGAACCTCATCTAGTTCCCATGCAGGATAAGTTAATGTTCTAGCCCAGAGGAAGTATGGTGCCTCAGACATAGAAGTGAGCATTGTATCATAGTTTATTTAAAATTTGATTACACGCCTATCCTAGTTCTAGGCGAGAATACAATAGGAATAGAAAATAGAAGGAACCAAGAGAGAAACAGCCGTAAATGGTAGACAGCATAAAAGAAACTTAGTGTTAAAGAATAAACTTAGGCCTAGATTCACTAAACTCACTGACCAGTTTGCGATCGTTCCCCGAAACGATTCATTAACCTTCTGCCTGATTAATCTCCCACCTGATCCAATCCGTCCATGCAAATGAGGGAAAATGGCATGCATAAATAGGAAGCCATCGATTTACTAAGCAGAAGAAGAAACACCGATTGGGTTTGCTGATCCGAAATGAAGCGACTGCTAAGGACCAGTCGCTTACTATCCTTGCTGACTCTCCTGCTCTCTGCCGCCCTGAAATCCCAGTTTCGAGGTTACAAAACAACCATTAAAATAAAAAAAATAAAACTGTACATATGCATACAAACTCCATTTTTATATATTCTGCAAAAAACGCAGTGCGAGCCCATGATTTTAACCCGCGGGTTTAAAGCATGTTCTGTTCCATAATCTGGCTGCACAAATTGAAATGATTCCTTTTAAAATGTCCACTCGTAGGGCCATCAAGTGAACTGCAGCAATCCCTCCCCCTTTATTTTGACCTCGCTTGTGTGAAGAGCAAGCGCGTGCGCAAATCGCATCTACAACCAACAAGGATAATCTGCACATAAGAACTGCCATCACTGGATCAGATCCTGGGTCCATCAAGTCTGGTGATCCGCTCACGCAGAGGCCCAGCCAGGTGCAACCTGGCGAAAACTTAGTCACCGGTATTCCTCTATTTGCCTTCCGAGGAGATGTGCATTTAACTTGCCCTTAAATCCTAGAATGGTGGGTTCCGCAGCAATCTCCACCAGGAGAGCGTTCCAGGTGTCCACCACCCGCTGTGTGAAGCTGAACTTCCTGGCATTTGTCCTGGGCTTGTCCCTCCTCAGCTTCAGTCCATGACCTCTTGTCCTAGTCACATTTGACATCGTAAATAACTTTTTGTCCTGCTCTATCTTGTCGATTCCTTTTATTATTTTAAAAGTCTCAATCATATCCCCTCGCAGTCTCCTCTTCTCAAGGGAGAACAGTCCCAGTTTTCCAAGCCGTTCTTCGTAGTTCAAGTTCTCCATACCTTTTACCAGCTTTGTTGCTCATCTCTGCACCCTCTCGAGAAGTTTTATATCCTTCTTTAGATAGGGAGACCAGTGTTGGACACAGTATTCCATGTGTGGTCTAACCAATGCTCTATAAAGCGGCATTATAACACCCTCCGATCTACTCGTGATTCCCTTCTTTATCATGCCCAACATTCTATTTGCCTTCTTTGCCGCTGCTACACATTATGCTGATGGTTTCAGGGTCCTATCTATCAGTACCCCCAGGTCCTTTTCTCGCTCACTCTTACTCAGAGTTGCACCGACATGGTGTACTCATGCTCCTTGTTCTTTCTGCCCAAATGCATCACTTTGCACTTTTCCACATTAAATTTAATCTGCCATTTCTCTGCCCATCTCTCCAACTGGCTCAAGTCTCTCTGTAGTTCCTCGCTGTCCTTTTGTGATCTGATTGTCCGACATAGCTTTGTATCGTCTGCAAATTTGATGATATCATTAGACGTTCCTTCTTCTAGATCGTTGATGAAAATATTAAATAAGATGGGCCCAAGAACCGAACCCTGGGGCACACCGCTAGTCACTATCTCCCAGTCTGAGAGCTTCCCATTTATGCCTACACTCTGCATTCTGTTTTCCAGCCATTTGCCTATCCACCTTAGTATGTCTCCCTCTATTCCGTGGCTTTGTAATTTCCTGTAGGGTGTGCGTCTGATCAGATCATTTGCATGAAGAATCTGTAGTGAATCGGTCATTTGGCAAAACTCAGCCAAGGATCGCCCAACAACGATCCAGATCGGTGAGTTTAGTGAATCTAGGCCTTAGTGTTCAAAAGCATCTTTGAACAGAACAAGGAGTAGAAAACAACCAAGAATGTAGACCGGGTATACAGAAGCACAGCAAGCTAGCCAACTTATCAGAAGGAAGTGGCTCTAGATGATACTGGTTGCTCAAAGAAGCAGAAAGTTAGTACAGCTTGTTTCAAGAGAGTGCTCTGGGTTTGTTAATGAAGCCAGAGAATAAAGTGGAGGCTGGTACAGATCCAAATGATTAGATTTCACCTAGAATCTCTTCTATAATAGCTTACCTGCTTTGTACAGAAATTGAGAACTGTTAATTTGGAGAGATGTGTTTTCATTTAAAAAAAAAAAAAAAAGGAAATGTCAACAAGGTGTCCTATTTGATTTTGAAAAGAAACAAAATTTTGCTTAGTTTTCTTTCATTTAGAGTAGATGTAGTTTCCCTCCTTTTTGTCCCCACCTTCCCTTTAGCACACTAAGTGCTCCTTTTACGAAGGCGTGTTAGGGCCTTAAAGCGCGGAATAGTGCGCGCTAAATTGCCGCACGTGCTAGCCGTTACCGCCTCCTTTTGAGCAGGCAGTAGATTTTCAGCTAGCGTGTGCTATAGCGCGCGCTAATCCGGTGCATGCGCTAAAACACTTAGCGCACCTTCGTAAAAGGAGCCCTAAACTCTCTTTTTAAATGTTACAAAATAACACCCAGCAACCCTATTATCTTCCCCCACCCTCTCCAATACCCTCCAAGGTCTTACTGCATCATCCCTGGGAACCAAGGGGGAGGGCAGTGATTCCCAGTTGTCCCTGCAGCCCTATTTCAAAACAGTGCCAGCTGACTCAAGATCAGCACTGTTTTGGAACATAGCCATACTCTACATTGGCTCGCCGACATCGCTCATCCTCAGCCAAGACATCACCTGAGACCACGTCAGCGCGGTATAGAAAGGCACTGCGGAAGTTGAAACATATCGAGCCTTCGACACCGAGTGCTCGACACCGACCCCAGACCCTAGGTATACTAAGTGCCATTTTGAAGTTCTGATTCTGTCTCTTTTGAACCTGAGAGATGATATGGTAAAGTCGAAGGTGGAATCCATGGGGCTCAAAGAAAATAAAAGAGGAGATGGAAGGCTTACAAAAAAAAGTTTGATTCTCATTTCTTCCTAGTGACAACAACGTGAACCCTCTCCAGTCCGTTCTCTTCCCCATATTTCCACTTTCTGCTGCTCTGTGTTCAGCATTTCCCCATCCCTTCCTCAGCCCATAGACTATCATATTCCTTTCTCTAACCACCCAGGAGACCAAGATCTCACATTTCCCTCGCTAACCCTTATCTGTCTGTCCCCTCCATCAGATGTTTTCCATCTACTCTGCCTCTTCCCAGGTATCCAGCATCTTCCCTTTTCCTCCAAAGTATTCAAGGTCTTATCTCACCTTCCCCCTCTACCCCCTAAGATGTGCATCTTTTCATCTCTTCTTCTCTGACCTACCATCTTCTATCTCATTCTTCCCCAAGCTAGGCCTACCGCAATCTTATCTCTACTTAGGCTGTGATTTTTGTAAGATAAAAGTTCAGCAAAGGGCCTTAATCACAGGCCCATATTCACAGCCTCCTGTTTCCTGCTCCTTTTGATACAAACTTTCTATTAGAGGATGGAACACAGCAGGTCTTGAGATAGGCCTTTGCTGAAAAGCCCAGTATTGCACCAATCTCACAGCAGCTTTTAAGTGCTGCTGTTCTGCCACACCAGTGCCACTCATCCCTCCCCCTCTCCCCCCCCAAAAAAAAAATAGATCACCCTAGTGCAGGGGTGTCCAACCTTTTAACTTCCCTGGACCGCATTGGCCGAAAACATTTTTTCTGGGGCCGCACAAACACTAATGCTAGCCGATGAGCAAAAAAAAAAAGGTTGAGCAGGTCCCAAATTTGCAATCACTAATATAGAAGATGTACGTATCTAATAATAAACTTTCATTAAAGGGACACTGTGGAGAGGAACCCAAAAAAGCAGTAATACTTACCCTGACTGAGTGATCTTTCCACGTGTACCGCTGACAGTGGGAGCAGCCACAGGCTTACGCATCCCCATTCTGATGAGCAGGTGCTCCTGGTTCTCCCATTCACTTCTATTACAGCTATGGTGAGCCTCTTCAGAGGTGAGCCTCATCAGAGCAGGGATGTTGAATCAGCTGTCAACAGCACACATAGAGGATCGTTTAATCAGGGTAAATATTACTGCTTTTTTGGGCCTCCCACTTTGAGCTTAGGCTCCCTCAAAATGAATATCTCCCCTGCTATAGCTAGTAGGGATCCCCAAGTCTCACCAACTGACGGCCACCTCCTCCCCCTCCAACTTCCCAAGTTTTGTAGCTGGCAGCAATATTGCAGAGTGGCTGCCTTCCCCCCCCCTTGGCATTCATGCATGCATGCATGAGAGCAGTGGCAGCTTGAGGATATTGCCATTTGGCTGCAAAGCTTGGAGATTTGGGGGTTGCAAGACGAGGAAGATGTCTCTAGTTGCAGGGTTTGGGAATCCCCACTAGCTCAAGTATTTATAAATAGAACTCAGACAGGGAGAAACTTTGGTGCCCATCCACTAATTATGGGTTCCAGTCCCTCCCCCAAATCAGCTGTAAGTGACTGCGCCACTGAATACAAAAATAATTGTGATGCACATATCCCAAAACTAACATATTCCAGTTAATAAATTCAAAATAAAACAATTTTTTTTTCTACCTTGTTGTCTGGATATTTTGTTTTTCCATCACCTTGGTCCCAGTTTCTCTTTCTGCTTTTTGTCTGTCTTCAACTAATTCTCTTTCCAGTGTCTGCTGTCCATTTTTTTCTCCTCTTCTCTTGTTTCATTTCCTTCTTCTTATGCCTTTCTCCAATGTATTGATTTTTCCTTTTCAGCTTTCTTAACTTTTTCTTTTCTTTTTTGCCTCTGTCTACTCAAATCTTGCCTTCTTTCTCACCCTTCTTCTTTTTAAATGTTCAGCTATCTCTTAATTCTCCATCTTCTTTCAGTTCCTAACTCACCCATTTCCCATCTTACTCCTTTCCCAGCCTTCTATTTCCTGCTGTCTATTCCTATTACACATTTCTACCAATGTACTCACTGCTCTGTCGCTCATCTTGTCATCTCCCTTTTGACTTCATCCACCTGGCTCACCACTTTAAGAATCCCCCTCCATCTCTCCTAGCATCTTCTTATCCCAGCTCTCTTCCCTCCTGCCCTCCTATGGGTCCATCTCTGCTCCTCTATTCCCGTGGTCCAACATTTTGCTCCCTCTCTTTTCTGTTTTTCTTCTTCCCTCCCCCCCTTGATGCTGAACAATGAAATGGAGGGGGGAAAAAGAGAGATGCTGCCTCTCTCTGCCTTCCTTCTACAAGCCTATTTCTCCCTCCCTCCCTCCCTCCCTTCCATCCCCAAATCTAACTTCTCTCCCTTTATCTTTCCAACTGCCCCCATGCCATTTTTCCCCCTGCCTGCCTGCCTGCCTTCCCCAGGTCCACCTTTCTCTTCCCAACAGTTCTCCCTTCAAGTATCTCTTTCCTTCTTCCTCCAAACCACCCCAGGTCCAACTTTTTTCCCTTCAGACTATTGCCCACCATCTCTCTGCCCTGTTTCTGGCGATCATCTCTCTGTCATCTGTTTCTGGCCCTATAAGCTCTCTCCCCACATCCAATCTAGCACTTCTTTTAATACCTTCCCCCTCTGTACTTTTAAAAAAAAAGTGCAGGAGGCTTCCTCGGCCCAGTATGTTCTTCCCCTTCTCTCTCCCCAATTGCACCATCTCTTTCCTTCTCTCAGACACCCAATTATCCCTTTCTATTATCTCCCTCACCTCTGCATCTCTTTCCTTCACTCCCTCCATTCTTCCATTCTTCCATCTCTTTCCATTCACTCCCTCCATCTTCCATCCATTCTGCCATGGCTCATGTTCCCCTCTATCTTTCCCTTCTTTCTGTCTCCTTCACTACTGCCCCCAGCCCTCTCTGCCTTCTCCTGAAGGGCTACTGCTGCTGGTGTCTGTAACTCTCAGTTCCTAAGCCCGTTTATTTTATTTTTTTTTATAATTCTTTATTTAAACACAGATAGGAAACAAGAAAAACACAAGGATCCCAATCTCCTGAAAAGTAACAAACAAACAACAATGTCCCACCAAGCAGAAGAACTGTGTTGAACATTTTTAAGAGAACAAAACAGAACCCCCTTCCCCACCTCCCAGACAGCTCAATAACCCCCTCCCTGGTACCTTCCCCAACCACCTAGAAGACCAAGTGGAGCTCCCAACTCCCTATATCCAAGAAACAGCCCAACCACCCAGGAATCCAATCACCGCCCCCTCCCCCATCACCCCTCAGTTCTAGCACAATCTATTCCCTTCACTGCGAGAAATCGACCCCACACCTCCTCAAATTGCTACCAGCGCCGAGTTAGTAAAGCAGATGGTCTTTAATGCTCACAGACCCAGCCTAATTTCTCTCTCATCATCGGCAGGGTAGGCACCGTTGAGCTCTTCCAATGAAGGGCTATCACCATCCAGGCAGCCGTGAAGGCCAAACGGGCCAACCTGTCCTGCGTGTCCTCCACCCCCCCTGGCAGCACCCCCATCAATGCTCGAGGGTATTTACCGTCTTGTCGGGTGCCTCTGTGTTTTCTGTCTTGCCGGCGCCCTCCTCCATCTTACTGCAGTGTTCGCTGAAAGCTGCGGGCAGCGGTTTCCATGTGCCTCCTGCGGCTGATCTGGAAGAATTCCCTCTGACGTTGCAATGTCAGAGGGAACACTTCTGGGTCAGCCGCAAGAGGCACATAGGATCTGCTGCCCGCGGCTTTCAGCGAACGCTGCAGGAAGAAGGAGGAGGGCGCCGGCAAGGCATTAAACACCGCATCACCCTCGAACGTGAGCAGGGCTGCACAAAATACTATAAAGAGTTTTACCTCATGCAAAATTGTCATTTCATAAGATATTAAACTATTTTTCTCTGCGGCCCTCCAAGTACCTACAAATCCAAAATGTGGCCCTGCAAAAGGTTTGAGTTTGAGACATCCACTAGGGCAGGGGTGTCCAACCCGTGGGCTGCGGGCCGCATTGGACACTCATTAGCATTGTTCATTAGTCTAAAACAGTACACACTAAATTAAAAAAAAGGAATGACAAATTTAAAAAATGAATTGAATAACCCCCCCAACACCACCACCACAAAAAAAAATGTATTAAAAAATATTCTTCCTGCAGATCCTTACTAATCTTTATCTGCCGTCATCTACTATGTTACTATGTATTTTCCAGTCTAAAATCTAGTTTTAGCAAGGTAAATCAAACAAGTTAAATTTTAAGTTGTTGTAAAATCTGGGCTTAACGCACACTAACATGGGACTTTCCTATTCGCTAAACCCAGATTTATCATAGTGATATTATTTTTTTTGCAGGCTGTGCACTAATGTTCCCAATGGTGCAATGCGCTTTAAAAAAAAAATGCAGGAGTACTTAGGAGGTGCTAAGAGCAAGATTCAGTGCATGGTGCCCAAAAATAAGCACCATTAAGAATTCCTGCGCCCAACTTTGGATGCAAGGACATATGCCTGCTACAACCTGGTGTAGATGCTGGCACACAACTAATTGCAGTTGGATTCATACCCCCCCCCCCTTTACATAATCGCAAAAGCAATTTATAGCGCCGGTTGGCTGAATGCTCTGCGTTGCTCCCAACACTCATAGAGTTCCTGTGAGTATCAGGAGCAATGCAGAGCATTCAGCGTGCTGGCCTGCGCTAAAAAAATGCTTCTGCAGTTTTGTAAAAGGGGGGGAGGTAAATGACACATATTCTATAATCTTGTGCCTAAACTGTGGGAATGTCCCTGACCCACCCATATCTCTGTTCTCTTCTGAGTTGCACATAAGACAATTTGGCCATTCAGTATTACAGAATAGCACATAAGCAGATCCATGTGTAAATCTTAATTAGTGGAAATTAATGTCAATAATTGATTGTAATGGCTCATTAACTTGTTTGTGCAGATCTAACCTTCATAGAATCTGGGGGGCAAGTGCTCCCATGTTAACTCTGAGTTATCCAGTTAGTATTTGGTAATCCTAACCTGCTAGCTAGATAATATGGGAGCACCTATGACATGCTCCCTCCTATAATAATTTTTTTAAAAAATGTTTGTTTTCCCTTCTGTTCAAGGTTGTTTATATAAGAGATTTTTTACAAAGATTACTGTCTTACCAAGCAGCTAGCTGGGATACAGAGGGTTCCTTTTATCAAGCCACGCTAGCGCTTTAACGTGCGTAATAGGTCATCAGTTTTTCATTTTCCGTGGAGTGAAGACGACATATCTGGATTTTGTCTAGTCGGGTTTGCCTTCCCGCATTGTTTTTTTTCCATTATTTCTCTCAATTTTTCGTCTTAGTTGGATTTTCTTTTTAATCCTTTCAAATTTTAATTAAATTTCTTAATTTTCACTTTTGGGGAATTTTTGAAGTCTTTGTCCCTACCAGTGGTGTCGATGGTTTTTCGGTCTTCTTTTCACTTCACCCTTGCTGCTTTCTCTTTTCTGCTGGATCTCTTCCTGATCTTCCAGGGCTACAAAAACAAACAAAACCCCAAAAAAAGAAGAAAAAGAAGAAATGCCTATCCAAATATTTATTATTTTTGTTCCTGCATTTTATTTCTACAAGAAGATATTAGGCCTGAGGTTGGGCACCCAGCAACTTTTCTGTGGTACTGAGTCCTAGAGGTACTGCTGCATCAATCATCGGATGGCCACTAGAATGGTCTCCGGACTCAAGGGTCTCTCATACGAGGAAAGACTGGGCAAATTGCAGCTCTATACTCTAGAGGAGTGCAGGGAAAGGGGTGACATGATTGAGACATTTAAATACGTCACAGGTCGTGTCGAGGTGGAAAATGACATATTCGTTCCCAAGGGACCATCGGTCACAAGGGGGCACCCGCTTAAACTCAGAGGAGGGAAATTTAGTGGTGACACCAGGAAGTACTTCTTCACAGAAAGGGTGGTGGATCACTGGAACAAACTTCCGGTGCAGGTGATCAAGGCCACCAGCGTGCTCGACTTTAAGAATAAATGGGACATCCACGTGGGATCCCTACGAGGGTCGAGCTAAGGAACTAAGTCATCAGCACTCAGACTTAATGGGGTGGGTCAGTAGAGTGGGCAGACTTGATGGGCTGTAGCCCTTTTCTGCCGTCATCTTTCTATGTTTCTATGTTTCAACATCGAACATCGACATTGATCATCAGCATCATGAGCATATCTCGCATCGAATCGCTTGATACATGCCTCTCCTTGGTGCCATCGATGCAGGTTGTCATTTCTGAAGCATGCCTCTTTTTGTGGTTACCAACACTTCGACACCCTGCTTCACCTGCTTCACCAGCTGAGTAGCATACAGTACCGGTGCATCCTTTCACAGATTTATCTTCTGGGTGATATCAATTCCCTTTGGTACTGGTGAGCATTGACAGTTTCATCGCTATCATTATCAGTGGCATGGGCATTTTCAGCATCAAGTCTCTCGATGCATGCCTATCATCTACCCCATCGTTCATTGATGCAGGCTGTCATTTCTGAAGCGCACTTCCCCTTGGGGTTCCTAATGCTTCAACATCCTGTGGCACCTATGGTGCTGGTCAAATGTTTAAAAATGTGTCTCTACTTTATTCTTATATGTTCAATCTTAGTATGTTCTATGTCTTATTTGTTCTATGTTAATATTTGACTAGCACCGGGAGAATAAGTAAGTCTCCGGGCGGTCTGGATATCATTATAACGGTTGAAAAGAAAGGCTTCCAATACTGGCAAGCCAGCCTAAATGTCAGGTGTTGATGTACTTCTGAAGAAGCTCTGGTTAGAGTGAAATGGGTTGCTCCGTTGAGCGCAGAAACACATCGCTATATAATATAAGAAGAAGTGAAACTTATCAGCTGTATGCTATGCTGGGAGAAGATTACACTCCCAGTGTATCGGGGAGTTTAAGCTAAGTATAATACTGAATAAGTTACAGAGAAAAAGCTTGACAGCCCCTGTACTACTATCATAGAACAAATAAGAATAAAGTAGAGACGCTTTGTTTAGTTTTGAAAAACTTTTTATTAAATGAACAGTAAAAAATTAATAGAAAAATATTAATAAAAATTAAAACCAAAAGGGAAAATATAAGCTTGCACTAGGCTGTTATGACAAGACTTGATCTAAAATCATACAGCTGCCAGCACTTGAGGTCACCTTTTTCCCTATAAAGTGTTTATTGAATAACAACTACTAATATATTTAGTGTCAAAGAAGATTACACAGTAAAAGAAGATTACACCACTCTATAGTGTCTATCAGTTTGGTTAAGGGTGATTAGTCAAGGACATTATTTTTTGAAGGACTAGATAATAGGGTAACCTGCATGAACAGCTGTTAAAACCTTAACCACCATAACAGACAAAATAGATGGGCCATTTCAGGTTTTATCTGCCATCATCAACTGTGCTATTACTTTACTATCTTGAATATCGCTGTTTCATCAGCTTTCAGTACAGATCTTCTCGAACTCTTATTAATTTGACATGCTCTTATTGTTTCCTATGTCAGATCATTCGTTTTATTTTGAGCTGCACTTCAAGCTATATAGATATTCTTCCAATATATGTATATTCAGTGCAGTTTTATAAAACCATGCATGCTAAGGAGCCCAAAATAATATTTTATTTTAAAAGTGGCTAGTGACAGAAACCCAAAACATCCTGTCAGTTCCTTTTAATCGGTTTAGATGTTCAGGTACAATATCGCTTGCTGGATTTATATTCTGTTATCTAGCCTATGAATATGTCAAGCAGAGCACTGCACCCTATGTTTCACAAAATTCTACAGGAACAATAATCTTATTGTAAGACAATAAGAGATCTGTCTGTATATTCTAAGAATACTCTGGGAGATGATTATTATAGGGAAAAACACTCTTTGCGTTACTGTTGTGTAATTATATAGTCCTGAAACTGATTTATAAGTATTTTTGTTAATTCACAGTATTGAAGATCATCAAAGATATCTTCTGTTTCTTCAGCCCACTGTGCTATTAAAATTCCTGGAGTCCTTAATTGCTTGCTTTCTAATAATGGAGTTTGCATTCTAGTACAATTGAAGAGCACTGCAGTTTTAAAAAGGCCTGGTAATCCCACAGATTCTCTCTTTGGTCCCCTCCTACTTCAACAATCTCCTAAAAGTTTACACTCCCCATTCAGCTAACAACCTTTTAACTATACCTTCACTCTTTACTCTTTCACTGAACTTATCACATAAGAATGTAAGTGTTGCCATTGCCATAAGGAGAGAGACCAAAGGTCCATCAAGCCCTGTATCCTGCTTCCAACAGTGGCCAATCTGATAAGATCCCAAAAGAGTAAAATATATTTTATGCTGCTTATTCTAGAAATAAGGTGGCTTTTTCCAAGCCCATCTTACACTGGCTTTTACAAAACTGTGGTAGAGGTTCTACCACAGGCTGGTGAGATAAATGCTCTGACGCTCATATAATTCTTATGAGTGTCAGAGCGTTTACCTTGCCAGCTCACGGTAAAAACTTCTATCACGACTCTGTAAAAAGAGCCCTTAATGTCTTATGGACTTTTCTTTTAGGAAATTATCCAAACCTTTTTTAAACCCTGTTAAACTAACTGCTTTTACCACATTCTTTGGCAACAAATTCCAGAGTTTAATCACATTTTGAGTAAAGAAATATTTTCTCTGGGATTTTTTTTTAATTTTTTTATCAGTTAGTAGCTTCATTGCATGTCCCCTAGTCCTAGTATTTTTTGAAAGAGTCAATTTACATCTACCTGTTCCGCTCCACTCACTATTTTATAGAACTCTATCATATCTCCCCTGAGCTATCTCTTCTCCAAGCTGAAGAGCCCTAGCCACTTTAGTCTTTCCTCATTTTCCTCATCCTTCTCTATACCTTTTCTGATTCCACTATATCTTTTTTGAGACCATGGAGTGAAACAAAGGCATTATAACATTCTCATGTTAGTTCTAAAATTTCTTTCCTAAGTTCTAGCATTTTATGATGCCACGTTAGGCTTTTTTATTGCCGGCCACAGCAATATTAGCTCTGACGCTCATTGGAATTCTATATGTGTTGGGGCTAATACCGCCACAGCCGGCGATAAAAAAGCCTAACACGGCTTCATAAAAAGGGGGGTTATTTTCTTAGCCACCACTGCATACTTAGCGGAAGGTTTCAAAGTATTAATGATGGCACCTAGATCCTTTTCTCAGGTGGTGAGGTGACTCCTAATTTGGAACCGTAGACTCTACTTTTAAGTTCCTGGACCCTAAATTGTGGAACAACTTTCCCTCCATATTATCTTTATCGGAAGCTTCTATACTACTACTAATGACTGGGGATTCAAGTCTGAGCATTTTTCAAAGACATCTATAATAAAAACCAGTTCCACCATTACAGCATTCAAGAAATTATTCAAGACCCATCTCTTCTCTGAATCTTTTCTCATCATGACTAAATCTCCATCTTCATACCTTTCTGTTTTTTAAAACTATCCTTTATTTTAATTTTTTTTTTTTTTTTTTGCAAACCACTTACAAATGTGCATATGAGACATGGATGCTGTATCTTGGAAGTTGTAAGTAGTTGGAAGTGGCTGGTGAAGCAGTCCCCATGCTATATGGTGGCTGAGGCAAGGACCAGATTGAATTATCAGAGTCTATCCTCAGGGAGACAATGGACAGTGCCAAGCTGGATTCCATCCCTGACACCAACTTGGATGTGAGCCGGAACACCAGGTCCAATCTGGTTAGTCCTCTACCCTGGCCTTTCAGTTTCACCTTCATCTCCTCCATGGGGACAGGTCATGCTGACTCTTCCTTCAGAGGCTTTTGGGCAACGAAGCAAGCTCTACTGCAGGACTGACCTTATACCAATCAGCAGGTGGAGGAGACTTTTTCAGCTCTGCAGTTTCTCCGGTGATGGATAGGATCTCAAATGGTGGGCGCATGGACCCGGAGCTCATTTTTTCCCTGCTGCTATTTCTTTCCCTGGACTCCTGCTAAACCTAGCACTGAAATTGGTAATGGCAAATGTTTTTCCAGTGAACTAGATGTACGTAGAACCAACGGATTGCTCGACGTCTCCTTTGTAATTTGCTCGGGATCAGTTTTACAATGGCATCTGTCCTCCAGGATGCAGTCTTTATAGGTCTTTCTCTCCAATCTTCTCCTGTGGATAGGACATCAACATGTCCTGCCTACATATTCTGCTTTGGTACACTGGAATGAAGTACTCTCCTCCCTCCGTCTCCCATGATCCCTCGTAGGTGGGACTGGTTTCTCCACTGGTGTTGAGCAACTCTGTTGCTGGATTTTAATCAAGATTTATTCATCCTGTCCCGCTACTAGGCTCATCATTTGTACATTACACTACTCCAAGTAGCTGACATACATGGCTCCCTGGTTTCCCTTTCACCTGCTCTCTGCCAGAAAACACAGTCCAAGGCTGGCCATGTACCATTAGGTGAAATAGTTACAAATTCAAGCAAAATGTCCAGAATTACTTGGTTCACTGTCCGGTAGTATGGTCTTTAAATTTTCAGCTTGCTATCATAGCCCCTTTGTTTGCCCAGATACTGGCAAGGGGCACACAAATTTATTTTTATTTGTTAGGACCAGAGCTGGAATTAAATTATAAGTTGGGATTCCACAGCAAGCAAGCACCAGACACTCCTCTCACACCTGCAAATAATGTAGACTACAACAGGTTTTAAAGTCCTAACTCCAACTTTACATCATCCAGTGAATAAGAAGAGGCACTCTCTTGAATAGTGAAACACAAATGTTGCATAACAAAGTCCAATTTCAAACTCTCCCCTTAAGTATTCAGTTGTGCAGTCTAGATCCTGAAAAGCACCAGCTTAAGAATCCTTCTTGTTGGCTGGATCCTGATCAGATGAAGGGGATTTCCAAAAGACAAATTAGCCACCCCTTTTTCAGCCCTTAAATCTCTTCTAGAGATAGGGCTACTTCCAACAAGCCCTCCCCTATTAGAGATTCAAGCACTGAGGCTGGCTTTTCACTCCATTGCTTCCAGAAGATGCTGGAACCCATGTGCTAGGTTTCCAACAGTCTCCTGGAACCATCAAGTCTAACTCCCTTCTGTGAACTCCTATTGACCTTCCTATCCTCATGGAAACTGCAGATAGGATAGCTAACAATCACACCTTCAACAACTGCAGAAAACCCACAGCACTGATGATTTTAAATCTTTTCTGGTAGTCATGTAAAATATGCATCCCTATAGTGCACAATGCCTCTCTTTTACGAAGCAGTGTTAGGCTTTTTATCACCGGCCTTGGCAGTATTAGCTCTGACGCGATAAAAAAAAGCCTAATGCGGCTTCATAAAAGGGAGGGACTATTTTCCAACCTGCTACACAACCTAAACAGCCATGATATGAATGCATTGCTCAAAATGATGGTACAATTTTATCAGTGATATGGTGTGATAGCCATGTTAGTCCACTTTTTAATACAAGGGATTTTCAAAATGTTTCCACTTTTTTATTTTTTAAACACTTACTTATTAAATATCTCAAAAGCAAATTATATCACTTTTCCACATAATCACTCTATTTTGCAATACATTTTTCCCAGCATCTTACAATATGCCCTCTTACCACTTCTCCTGCCACAGCTATTTCCCACAAAAATATGAAACTTTTTAAAGAACTCTCGTATATAGAAATAAATAGAAAAACAAAGCCAAAACAAAAAGAAATAAAAGTGATACCATTTTTATTGGACAAACTTTTTTTTTTTTTTTTTTTTTACTAAAGCTGCAAGTATGGGCAGAGGCAGTAAATGCTCTGACACCCATAGGAATTGAATAGGTGATAGAGCATTTTCTGCACGGCACTTGGCTGCATAGCTTTGTAAAATGGGGCTTTGCTGCATTGTTTGATTAGCTTTCAAAGGTAACCCTTTTTCAGATGAGAAATAAGCAAATGTTGACAAATCTATATATATAAAATAGGAGGTATGTATGTATGTATGTGCCGCGATCACGCAAAAACGGCTTGACCGATTTGAACGAAACTTGGTATGCTGATCCCTCACTACCTGGGATGATATGTTCTGGGGGTCTCGCGGCCCACCTGCACACGTGGGCGGAGCTAAAAACAGAAAATCTTATTTCACCCATTCATGTCAATGGAAAAAATGGAAAAACCTGCCATTCTCACTATAATTCAAAACCGGCTTGACCGATTTGAACAAAACTTGGTATGCAGATCCCTCACTACCTGGGGTGATATGTTCTGGGGGTCTCGCGGCCCACCTGCACACGTGGGCGGAGCTACAAACAGAAAATCAGATTTCACCCATTCATGTCAAAGGAAAAAATGTAAAAAGCTGCCATTCTCACAGTAATTCAAAAACGGCTTGACCGATTTGAACGAAACTTGGTATGCAGATCCCTCACTACCTGGGGTGATATGTTCTGGGGGTCTCGCGGCCCACCTGCACACGTGGGCGGAGCTACAAACAGAAAATCAGATTTCACCCATTCATGTCAATGGAAAAAAATGTAAAAAGCTGCCATTCTCACAGTAATTCAAAAACGGCTTGACCGATTAGAACGAAACTTGGTATGCTGATCCCTCACTACCTGGGGTGATATGTTCTGGGGGTCTCGCGGCCCACCTGCACACGTGGGCGGAGCTACAAACAGAAAATCAGATTTCACCCATTCATGTCAATGGAAAAAATGTAAAAAGCTGCCATTCTCACAGTAATTCAAAAACGGCTTGACCGATTAGAACGAAACTTGGTATGCTGATCCCTCACTACCTGGGGTGATATGTTCTGGGGGTCTCGCGGCCCACCTGCACACGTGGGCGGAGCTACAAACAGAAAATCAGATTTCACCCATTCATGTCAATGGAAAAAATGTAAAAAGCTGCCATTCTCACAGTAATTTCAACTACCTGGGGTGATATGTTCTGGGGGTCTCGCAGCCCACCTGCAAGTTTCAAGTTTTATTTCACATTTGATGGATCGCCTATTTCGAAATTCTAGGCGATGTACATAATAATATAATATAGAAACTTTAACCAAATTACAAAATCAATTAAGACTCACATGAAAGATAGGGAAGGAGGGTAAAGTTACAATGTGGGAGAAGAAAAAAAACAAAAAACCAGGGAAGAATGAAAGGTAGGGTAAAATTTATGAATAAAATTTTATGCGTAAAAAATTTATGCATTAAAATTGTTTAAGGGCGTCCTTTAGTTGTATTATAAATCAAAGGCGTCTTTAAATAAATAAGATTTTAAAAGCTTTTTAAATGTTATGATATCTCTTTCAATTCTGATGTAATGGGGAATGGAGTTCCACCATTGTGGCCCTGCGACAGTAAACATTTCAGCTCTTCGTGTTCCGATGACTTTTAATGATGGGACAGTTAATAAGTTTTGATTAGATGAGCGCAGGGATCTTTGAGGTGTGTATGGGATAAGTGATTTTAATATAAATTGTGGTTCGCTGAATGTGAGGGTCTTAAAAATTAGGAACATCAGCTTGTAGAGGATCCTGTGGTTAACTGGTAACCAATGCGCGTCAATTAATAATGGGGTGACATGATCGAATTTTTTTGCATTGTAGGTTAACTTTATGGCTGTGTTCTGAATGATTTGCAGTCTTCTTTTTTCTTTTTGGCTGATATTTAAAAAAAGGGCGTTACAGTAGTCTATTTTAGTTATGATGAATGAATGAATTAAAATCTTTAATGATGAAGGATAGAGAAATTTGGAAATTGATCTTATCTGTCGGAGTTTGTAAAAACAATGTTTAACAATGGAAGAGATATGTTCATGGTAAGATAAGTTATTATCGAATAGCACTCCAAGAATTTTAACCGTTGGTTCCGTGCTGATAGGTATATTATTAATAAGAAAAGGTTTTATCAGTGAAATATCTTTTTTCCATTTAAATAGAATGGATTTTGTTTTGTTAATGTTCAGAGCTAGTTTGTTTGAGTTCAGCCAGTTATGTATTAACTCTAATTTTTGATTAATAGAGAAGATGTCAGTGTCGCTTTCGGGATCTACAGGGTGAATCAATTGGATATCATCCGCGTATGAAAAAGGGATGAAACCTGTTGCCTGACATATTTCTAGAAGTGGTGACAAAAAAATGTTAAATAGTAGGGGAGACAAAATGGATCCTTGAGGGATTCCAAAAGTTGAGGTAAAAGTAGAAGATTCTTCATTGTTAAATCTAACGGATGAGGTTCGGTTGTTGAAATAGGATTTGAACCAATTTAGGACGTTCCCGGTTATTCCTTTTTCTTCTAGTCGATGTAGAAGTAGTTCGTGGTCAATTGTATCAAAGGCGGCCGAGATATCTAAGGAAAATAAGACGACAGATCTGTGGTGGTCTAAATAGTATTGAATATTGGATGTTAAACCTATCAGGGAGTATTCTGTGTTATGAAACTTTCTAAATCCAGTTTGATGTGGATGTAACGCATTTGTTTTTTCAAAAAAATCCGAAAGTTGATTGAATACGAGTTTTTCTGTAATTTTGGCAAGAAATGGTATATTGGATATCGGCCGGTAATTGGATAACTCATTGATACTGATTTTGTAATTTTTAACAATAGGAGTAATAGATGTATACTTCCATTGAGATGGGACTGTAGACGTAGTTAAACTATTTTGGATGATAGATAGTATAAAAGGACCGAAATGTGAGAAGAATTTTTTCAGAAAAAATGGTGGAATTAATTCTAATCGAGAACTTTTTAGATTCATTTGGGGAAATAGAGATTCAATCTCTTGTAATACTGGAATTTTAAAGTTTGAACATTTTGCTGTTGGAATGTGGTTTGATTGATCAGAATTAATGATATTTGTGGATGTGTTTTGAGTGAAAGCATTGCGTATGTTGTTTATCTTGTTAGTGAAAGCGTTGGCTAATTCTTGGGCTTTTAGAGAAGATTTGTGCAAAGAATTTTTTATTTTATTTGTGGGGTCCATAGATTTTAAAATGTTGTAAAGTATGGAAGAATTTTTTGCTTTTTCTACATGTGCACACATGGGCGGAACTACAAACATAAAATCATATTTCACCCATTCATGTCAATGGTAAAAATGTAAAAAGCTGCCATTCTCACAGTAATTCAAAAACGGCTTGACCGATTTGAACGAAACTTGGTATGCTGATCCCTCACTACCTGGGGTGATATGTTCTGGGGGTCTCGCGGCCCACCTGCACATGTGGGCGGAGCTACAAACAGAAAATCAGATTTCACCCATTCATGTCAGTGGAAAAAATGTAAAAATCTGCCATTCTCACAGTAATTCCAACTACCTGGGGTGATATGTTCTGGGGGTCTCGCGGCCCACCTGCACACGTGGGAGGAGCTACAAACAGGACATCAGATTTTACCCATTTATGTCAATGGTAAAATTGTAAAAAGCTGCCATTCTCACAGTACTTCAAATACGGCTTGACCGAATTGAACGAAACTTGGTATGCAGATCCCTCACTACCTGGGGTGATATGTTCTGGGGGTCTCGCGGCCCACCTGCACACGTGGGCGGAGCTACAAACAGAAAATCTTATTTCACCCATTCATGTCAATGGAAAAAATGGAAAAACCTGCCATTCTCACTGTAATTCAAAACCGGCTTGACCGATTTGAACAAAACTTGGTATGCAGATCCCTCACTACCTGGGGTGATATGTTCTGGGGGTCTCGCGGCCCACCTGCACATGTGGGCGGAGCTACAAACAGAAAATCAGATTTCACCCATTCATGTCAATGGAAAAAATGTAAAAAGCTGCCATTCTCACAGTAATTCAAAAACGGCTTGACCGATTTGAACGAAACTTGGTATGCAGATCCCTCACTACCTGGGGTGATATGTTCTGGGGGGTCTCGCGGCCCACCTGCACACGTGGGCGGAGCTACAAACAAAAAATCATATTTCACCCATTCATGTCAATGGAAAAATTGTAAAAAGCTGCCATTCTCACAGTAATTCCAACTACCTGGGGTGATATGTTCTGGGGGTCTCGCAGCCCACCTGCACACATGGGCGGAGCTACAAACAGAACATCAGATTTCACCCATTCATGTCAATGGAAAAAAATGTAAAAAGCTGCCATTCTCACAGTAATTCAAAAACGGCTTGACCGATTTGAACGAAACTTGGTATGCTGATCCCTCACTACCTGGGGTGATATGTTCTGGGGGTCTCGCGGCCCACCTGCACACGTGGGCGGAGCTACAAACAGAAAATGAGATTTCACCCATTCATGTCAATGGAAAGGATGTAAAAAGCTGCCATTCTCACAGTAATTCCAACTATAAAACACTTTCTATGACACTATAACCACTAGGGACATCGTTTCTATTCTACCACGGACACTATACATATAGAGTTTGTATGTTCTAACTGTGTTTGTAACTGTTTCCTTCATGCACCCCAGTTCATAATGTTATTACATTACATGAGTACTTACATATGCTGAACTAGGAACACAAGTTCCATTCTGAACCGGGAAAAAACTGCATGGAGTTTCTTTTCAACCTGAGTTTCCACATATTGAGTTGTTTAAATCAATACTGAAACTTTTGGATGCCACTTATTCCAACATATCTTCCTTTTCAGTTTAAGAGATTGCAAATTCCAGTGAGACTTGCATTCTCTATCACAATCAACAAATCACAGGGACAGACTATTACATACTGTGGAGTGGATTTAAGATCCCCCTGTTTTTCCCATGGACAACTCTATGTTGCTTGCTCAAGGGTGGGTTCACCCAAGAATTTATATGTTCTTGCTCCTGGAGGTGAAACTAAAAATGTTGTTTATAATCAAGTTTTGTGTTAGTTGTATTGTATTCATTTTGTCAAATATTTCACATTATAATTTGAATATTGTACTTTTTATAAAGCTGTTAAAAAATAATTTCATTCACCACTATAAAGTATCTTTATTTGAATCCATTTACAGTGTTATTGCTATAATTAAATACCCGTGCAACGCCGGGGCATCAGCTAGTATCAGTATATATTAGGGAAACATAAAAGTATTCCAGTGAAAGTCTCCCAGGAGGATGGAGGGGTTGGCAAGGTGAAAAACAAAAGAGAGCTTGGTGGGTAAGAGACAAAGGGATCGGGATAGATGATAAAGAAAAAACATTTCATGAATTGTAATGCAATTAAAAAACCAAAGGCTTTATTGAGTCTTCTCTGGGGGATATCAGACTTACTGGGTCAGGTCAATGGCCCATCTAGCCCAGTAGCCCGTCTTCACGGTGGCCAATCCAGGGCAGTAGTACCTGGCAAAAACCCAAATAATAGCAATGTTCCATGCTACCAATCCAGGGCAAGCAGTGGTTTCCCCCATGTCTGTCTCAATAACAGACTATAGACTTTTCCACCAGGATTTTGTCCAAACCTTTCATAAAACCAGCTACATCAACTGTTCTTATCACTACCTTTGGCAACGTGTTCAAGAGCTTAACTATTCTCTGAGTGAAAAAGTATTTCCTCCTATTAGCCTATTGGTTATAAAAGCATTTCCCTGTTATGTCATCAAGTGTCCCTCTTTATAATTTTTGATGGAGTAAAAAATTGATCCACTTGTACACAATTCTATACCGCTCAGAATTTTGTAAACTTCAATCATATCTCCCCTGAGCTGTCTCTTCCAAGTTGAAGAGCCCTAACCTTTTTAGCTTTCCTCATACGAGAGGAGTTCCATCCCCTTTATCATCTTGGTCATTCTTCTTTGAATCTTTTCTAGTTCCACTAAATCTTTTTTGAGATAAGGTGACCAGAATTGAACGCAATACTCAAGGTGAGGTTAGGTTGCACCATGGAGCGATACAAAGGCATTATAACATTCTTAGTCTTATTTACCATCCTTTTTTTTTTTTTTTAACGATTCCTAGCATCTTGTTTGCTTTTTTTGGCCGCTGCCACACATTGGGAGGAAAGTTTCAGCATATTGTCAACAATGACCCCCAAATCTTTTTCTTGAGTGTTGACCCTTAAGGTGGACCCTAGCATCTCTGATAACTATGATTTGGGTTATTCTTCCCAATGTGTAGCACTTTGTATATGTTCACGTTAAATTTCATCTGCCCTTTGGATGCCAGTCTTCCAATTTCCTAAGGTCTGCCTGCAATTTTTCACAACCTGCATGCGTTTTAACTAATTTGAACAGTTTAGTGTTTTTAAGAGTTTATATGGTAAATTTTCCCCATTGTTTCCTCATGCTTTTAACTCACATCGTCTTCAGTCTACTAGGAATTTACAAAAATTTAAATTTAAATTTCCTTCTGTTAGAGGGATTCTAACTTTAGATACATAGATACATAGAGTATGATGGCAGAAAAGGGCAGACAAGTCTGCCCACTCAAGAACCCTCCCCTTAAAAGAACCCTCCCCTAAGCATTTCCCCAGAGTGAACCCACATGTTTATCTCATTGTCTCTTGAAGTCGAGCACATTGCTGGCTTCGACTACCTGATGTGGAAGACCATTCCAACGATCAACCACCCTTTCGTTGAAGAAGTACTTCCTGATGTCGCCATGAAGTCTCCCACCTTTGAGTTTGAGCGGATGCCCTCTTGTTGCCATGGGACCTGTAAGGAAAAAGATATCTTCCTCCACCTCAGCAAGGCCTGTAAGATATTTGAACGTCTCTATCATGTCTCCCCTCTCTCTGTGTTCCTCGAGAGAATATAGCTGCAGCCTGCTTAGATGTTCTTCATATGGGAGATCCTTGAGTCCTGAGACCAGGGCCGCCATCAGGGCAGTACTACCAGTCCTGCATTCAGGGGCCCGGAGCTGACAGGGGGCCCGGGCTCCCCCAGGGTCCTAGCCAGTGTTCTAAGGCAGGGGCGCCAGTACCTCGCCAAGGCAAAGTGAGTCGATCACCCAGGACTCACTTTGTATTGGCGGTCTAATCTATCGGGCCGATCAGTCTTCCTCTCCCCGACGTCAATTCTGCAGTCGGAGAGGAAGTTCGGGCCAGCCAATCGTTGCCTGGCTGGGCGGAACTTCCTCTCCAACGGCAGAATTGACGTCGGGGAGAGGAAGACTGATTGGCCCGAAGCAGGGAGAGCATGCGTCGGCTTCGGCTTTGGGGCCTGTTATCCATTGGTGGGTCCTGTTCCCCGATGGCAGCGGCAGTGGCAGTGGCTTGGGGAACGGCAGGGAGAAAGAAAGAAAGGGGGCAGGCAGGAAAACAGAAGGAAAGAAGAGAAACAGAAAAAAAGAAAGGGGGCATGAAGAGAGGAAGAAAAAGTTGGGGGAGGGAATGAGGTGTGGAGGAGAGGAAGCATACAGGCTGATAGAAGGGAAGAAAGATTGAATGCAGTCAGAAGAAGAAAGTGCAACCAGAGACTCATGAAATCACCAGACAAGGTAGGAAAAATGATTTTATTTTAAATTTAGCAAAGTGGAGGCAGTATTACCACAGTTTTCAAAGGAATTTGCCCAAATAACTTAATAGTTAACTGGGTAAATTCCCAGAGATGAAAACTTCCCTTCACTTACTATGCACAGTTCTGAATTTATATCTGCTGTCTATATTTTACAATATGGTCCCCTTTTACTAAACCGCAATAGTGCTTTTTAGCACAGGGAGCCTATGAGCGTCAAGAGCAGCGCTGGGCATTCAGCGCAGCTCCCTGCGCTAAAAACTGCTATTGTGGTTTAATAAAAAGGATGGAGGGTATATTTGTCTATTTTTGTATGGTTGTTACTGAGGTGACAATGCATAGAGTCATCTGCCTTGACCTCTTTGAAAAAAACCCAGAATAGGAATGATAATTAACATTTTCTCAGCGTATAGTGTGCTTTGTGTTTTTTAATTTAATTGTTGGTAGATCATTTTGACTTGGTTATTTTAAAGTAGCTCAAAAAGTTTGGGCACCTCTGAGCTAGAGCGTTGAAACTGTGTATTTCTATTTTATCCCCCCTTTTACAAAACTGTGGAGCGTTTTTTAGCGCCAGCCGTGGTGGTAGCAGCTCTGATGCTCAGAATTCTATGAGCATCAGGGCTGTTACCACTGTGGCTAAAATCCACACTACAGTTTTGTAAAAGAGTGAGGGGTTAGTTTGTGATGACATATTCCATACTAGGCAAAGGTGTTTTCTGTGTTCTGTGTTCGAAAGACATGGTTTTCTGTTAGGATTGACGGTGTAGGATTGATCTGTGCTGGTCTGGCTTGTTTAGTTTTACAATGGGTGTATTGATGTACTGCTCACTGCAATATGTAAGATGTTGCCTTTTCCTAGGTACTCATGTGTGACGTGTGGTTTGTTACTAAAAATCATGTTTTTCTTACAGATGGGGGGGTGCCAAAAAATGATGGGCCCCAGGTGTTACATATGCTACGTACGCCACTGTATGTAAAGATACCAGAAAGCTGGCATAGCAAAAACTTTAAGTAAATTGTTATTCTTCTAAGTTTTGAGTATTTAACTCTCCCACAATCTCACGGGCACTCGTTTCAAGTTTCAAGTTTATTGAGATTTTGATTTAAACGCAATATCAAATATTTTCAATGCGTATAACAAAAATAAATTTGGGGAAATAAATAAAACCATTTGAACAATAAACATACAAACATATCCATAGATGATTAAAATTACATAAGGAGTACAAGGATAAACTACATTTGTTTAAAAATGCGTTATCCGCGCCTGCTCATAAATTTGTTGACTGGAAGGATCCAGCAATGTGGCCAGATGCCATTCAGGACAAAGACAGAGAAAGAATTGTGCAATTTGGATTAATGATGGAAGATGATTTAAAGCAAATGGCACAGTCTATGAGTAAAGATCTTGACGGACGTTCTTTTTAGAATATCTCCTCTATGCCAAATCACCCAATGGACGTGAGAAGATTTTAAGGGACTGGCTTAGGTGGAGCATTAGCAGAAAAGTATGTGTGTATTCGGCCCATGGAAGAAGGGGGGGGCGTCGGGGGGGAGGAAAGGGGTACATGGGGGGCCCAATAGGATTGCTCAGTAAGGGGCCCAGAAATTTCTGATGGCGGCCCTGCCTGAGACCATCTTAGTGGCCATTCACTGAACCAATTCCATTCTCTTCACATCTTTCTGATAATGTGGCCTCCAAAACTGAACACAGTACTCCAGTTGAGGTCTCACCATGGACCTGTACAACGGCATTATAACTTCAGGCTTTTGGCTGACAAAACTTCTTTGGATGCAACCCAACATTTGTCTAGCCTTGGTTGAAGCTTTCTCCACTTGATTGGTAGTCTTCATATCTTTGCTAATGATTACACCCAGGTCCTGTTCTGCGACATTTCTTGTTAAGGTTTCACCATTCAGGGTGTATGTTTTGCAGGGGTTACCATTACCAAGATGCATAACCTTACACTTTTTGGCGTTAAAACTCAGTTGCCAAGTATTTGACCATTTTTCCAGTAAAAATAGGTCCTGCCTCATAGTGTCGGGCACGGTTGCGCTGTCTCACATTCTTTGGCATATACTTTGGTGAAAGTTTGGAATGATCTTCCCTCAGTTATTAGAACTTCTTTATCTTTGATCCATTTTAGAAAGTTTGAAAACGTATCTGTTTAAGAAATTTCTAACCAAAAGGCAGTGACAGATCAGACCTTAGTTTTATTGGTTTAGTACCAGCAGACTACAAATTCCCAGAAATCCACTGGATCAGTGCAACAAGTTAATAGTAATAATAATAATAACTTTATTTTTGTAAACCGCAATACCACAGCAGTTCAGAGCGGTTTACAGAGGAAGAGACTGTACACAGACAGCGATGTTACAGAAAAGACTTTCAAGTTACATTAGCAAGTCAAGAGTACCGTATTTTCACGCAAATAACACGCACCCGTATAAAACGCGCACACGTGTATAGCGCGCAGAAATCACGATGATACGCACAAAAACTTTGGTATAACGCGCTCACGATTATACCGCGCATGCTGCCCGACTCTCCGTTCACCCCCCTGACTTCCGTGCACTGCCCCGCCTCTCCGTGCGCTGTCCCGACTCTCCGTTCACCCCCCCTGACTTCCGTGCACTGCCCCGCCTCTCCGTGCGCTGTCCCGACTCTCCGTTCACCCCCCCCTGACTTCCATGCACTGCCCTGACTTTCCGTGCGCTGTCCCGACTCTCCGTTCACCCCCCCTGACTTCCGTGCACTGCCCTGACTTTCCGTGCGCTGTCCCGACTCTCCGTTCACCCCCCTGACTTCCGTGCACTGCCCCGCCTCTCCGTGCGCTGTCCCGACTCTCCGTTCACCCCCCCCGACGTCCGATTCATCCCCCCCCCCGGCAGGACCATTCGCACCCCCACCCCGAAGGACCGCCGACTCCCCGACAATATCGGGCCAGGAGGGAGCCCCAACCCTCCTGGCCACGGCGCCCCCCTACCCCCACCCCGCACTACATTACGGGCAGGAGGGATCCCAGGCCCTCCTGCCCTCGACGCAAACCCCCCTCCCCCCCAACGACCGCCCCCCCCCCAAGAACCTCCGACCGCTCCCCCAGCCGACCCGCGACCCCCCTGGCGACCCCCACGACCCCCCCACCCCCCTTCCCCGTACCTTTGGAAGTTGGCCGGACAGACGGGAGCCAAACCCGCCTGTCCGGCAGGCAGCCAACGAAGGAATGAGGCCGGATTGGCCCATCCGTCCTAAAGCTCCGCCTACTGGTGGGGCCTAAGGCGCGTGGGCCAATCAGAATAGGCCCTGGAGCCTTAGGTCCCACCTGGGGGCGCGGCCTGAGGCACATGGGCCCAACCCGACCATGTGCCTCAGGCCGCGCCCCCAGGTGGGACCTAAGGCTCCAGGGCCTATTCTGATTGGCCCACGCGCCTTAGGCCCCACCAGTAGGCGGAGCTTTAGGACGGATGGGCCAATCCGGCCTCATTCCTTCGTTGGCTGCCTGCCGGACAGGCGGGTTTGGCTCCCGTCTGTCCGGCCAACTTCCAAAGGTACGGGGAAGGGGGGTGGGGGGGTCGTGGGGGTCGGCCAGGGGGGTCGCGGGTCGGCTGGGGGGGCGGTCGGTGGTTCTTGGGGGGGGACGGTCGTTGGGGGGGAGGGGGGTTTGCGTCGAGGGCAGGAGGGCCTGGGATCCCTCCTGCCCGTAATGTAGTGCGGGGTGGGGTTAGGGGGTCGCCGTGGCCAGGAGGGTTTGGGCTCCCTTCTGGCCCGATATTGTCGGGAAGTCGGCGGTCCTTCGGGGTGGGGGTGCGAGTGGTCCTGCCGGGGGGGGGGGGATGTATCGGACGTCGGGGAGTCGGCCGGGCAAGAGGGCTTGGGCTCCCTCTTGCTCCGATCGTGGATGCGGGTGCGGGTGGGAGCGCGTGCGAGTGGTCGTTCGGGGTGGGGGTGCGAGTGGTCCTGCTGGGGGGGTGAATCGGGCGTCGGGCGGGGTGGGAACTATGTTTGAAAACTTTCGTATACCGCGCTCACGCATATAACGCGCGAGGGGTATGCGCGGTAGGTAAAAACGCGTATAACGCGCGCGTTATATGCGTGAAAATACGGTAGTCAGGTATATCCGGAGGCATATCAGAGATACAACAAGGCAGGAAGGGAGTCAGAGAAATTTATCAAAGAGATAGGTTTTAATTGATTTCCTGAAGGTTTGGTAGGAGGGTGCATTTGAAATGAGGGTGGTTAGACATTTATTCCATTTGCCTGCTTGGAATGACAGAGATCTATCAAGGAATCTCTTATAGATACAGCCCTTTAAGGATGGGAAGGCAAACAGGTAGGCACTATATGTGCGGGTGGGGCCTGGAAATTCAAAATGGTGCAACAGGTAGATTGGGGATGAACATGTTAAGGGCACAAGGATCTAGGACTCTAAATGTTTGGGCAAAGGCCTGACTAATTTTGTTTCTCAGCCCATTCCTCTGGACATACCCAGCTAGTTGGCTTTTCAGGATATCCACATTACATATGCATGACCGGGTTCCATGAATTGCCTCCATTGTATGTAAATCTGTGATGAGTAAGAAAATGGATCACCCTCCCTAATCAGTAGAGAAGCTGCTCACTTTTGGGTTCAGATGAAAAGAAAACCTCTTGCAAAACTTAGCACATTTCTTGTGGTGTCTTTCTGCTTAACTTTATTATACTGACTCCAGTAGAGAAAGGGAATAGTATCTTGGTTATTAGGAGAGTATTATAATCATCATTCATAGAAAGTACCTCTGTTAGTTGTTTCTTAGATGAACCATATTAAAAATCAACTTATTTCCTGGCTTTACTAATATTCTAAATTTTGTTCTAAAAGACTAGAGATCAGGTTTCAGCAACAGAGCATTTATTTTCTGTCTAAAGCAGAAATATATGTTTACACTGGTAAACAGGAGATTTCACAATAATAATCCCTTCCATCCTAAGCCAAGACAGTCATCCTCTTAAACATGCTGTATAGAAGAAACTAACAGGGCAAGAAGGGCAGAATGAGCATGAACCCAGCCCTGACCCTAGCAGTGCTAAACACAACACAAATTATACCTCCCTGGGCAAAATGAAAGAGGTTCCTGAATATTGGGGGTGCTCAGTGCTCACAGAGCTGATTTCTGTACCTCCACTACTGATCAGCCCTTCATTCTAGTAATTGCTTACTTTCTCCTCTCTGTGCCCAAACCTTCACCCATTCTCTTGCTCTCTCTCATTGCTCCTTCCCTCCTCTCTTCACCCCATCCCAATGACCCTGATGCACAGAAGCACACAGACACATGCATGGTAATTCTATAACAGTGCGACTGTTATACCAAATGTCTTCACAGATACTTGACTCCCTGAAAGGCTGACAGGATCATGAAGCATAGCTGAGCCGTACTACTGCTCTTTTAATCAGAGTCACACAACCATTGTTATCAGATTCATTTCATTGACTGCTTGGAAGAGATTCAACCCTGTCATCTCTACACAAACCCTGGCACTTGAAGTGCTCGGCCAGTCTCTAGGTTCTTTTAAAAATTGGACACTCACTCTGCTGCCCCCAAGGTGTATTTAGATTTTAATAAAGCCTTTGACAGTGTTCCTCACAGATGTCTAATAAATAAACTGAGTGCCCTCGGGATGGGTCCCAAAGTGACAGGCTGGGTCAGGAACTGGTTGAGTGAAAGGCAACAGAGGGTAGTGATCAATGAAGATTGCTCTGAGGAAAGGGATGTTACCAGTGGTATGCCTCAAGGTACTGTTCTTGAGCCTGTTCTTTTTAACATTTTTATAAATGATATTACTAAAGAGTTGTCAGGTAAGATTTGCCTCTTTGCAGATGATACCAAAGTCTGCAATAGAGTAGACACACTGGATGGTGTGAATAACATGAAGAAAGACCTGGCGAAGCTTGAAGAATGTTCTGAAATTCGGCAGCTAAAATGTAATGCTAATAAATGCAAAGTCATGCATTTGGTCTGCAAAAACCCAAGGGAATGGTACAGTTTAGGGGGCGAGGAACTTATGTGCACGATGGAAGAGTGGGACTTGGGTGTGAATATATATGATGATATTAAGGTAGCCAAACAGGTTGAAAAGGTGACGGTGAAAGTTAGAAGGATGCTAGGATGCATATGGAGAGGTATGGCCAGAAGGAAAAAGGAGGTATTGATGCCCCTGTATAAGACTCTGGTGAGACCTCATTTAGAATATTGTGTACAATTCTGAGGCCGCACCTTCAAATAGATATAAAAAGGATGGCGTCGGTCCAGAGGAAGGCTATTAAAATGATGTGTGATCTTCGTCATAAGACGTATGGGATCAGACTTAAAGATCTCAATCTGTATACTTTGGAGGAAAGGTGAGAGAGGGGAGATATGATAGTAACATAGCATAGTAGATGACGGCAGATAAAGACCCGAATGGTCCATCCAGTCTTCCCAACCTGGTTCAATTAAAAAAAAAAATTTCTTCTTCCTAGCTATTTCTGGGCAAGAATCCAAAGTTCTACCTAATACTGTGCTTGGGTTCCAACTACCGAAGTCTCCGTCAGTGACGTTTAAATACCTACATAATGTAAATGCGCATGAGTCGAGTCTCTTTCATTTGAAAGGAAACTGCAATGAGAGGGCATAGGTTGAAGTTATAAGGTGATAGGCTCCGGAGTAATCTAAGGAAATACTTTTTTTACAGAAAGGGTGGTAGATGCATGGAATAGTCTCCAAGAAGAGGTGGTGGAGACAGAATGTGTCTGAATTCAAGAAAGCCTGGAATTGGCACGTGGAATCTTTCGGAGAGAGAAAGAGATAATGGTCACTGTGGATGGGCAAACTAGATGGGCTATTTGGCCTTTATCTGCCATCATGTTTCTATTTAATGTCATTTTAATAAAACAACTCCACGGAATAATATGAAATGAAATAAAAAGTGTCAAGAAAAGTGTGAAATAACTTAAGAATATAAGAATTCCCATACTGGGACAGATCAAAGATCCATCAAGTCCATAATCCGCTTTGAACCGCAAGGTACAAGCGGAATAGAAATCACTAATGTAATGTAATGTAAGTCCAGTATCCTGTTTCCAAAAGTGGCCAACCCAGGTCCCAAGTACCTAGCTAGATCCCAAGTAGTAAAACAGATTTTATGCTGTTTATTTTAGTAATAAGCAGTGGATTTCCCCCAAGCCATCTCAATAATTGCCTATGGACTTCTCTTTTAGGAAATTAACCAAGCTTTTTTTAAACCCCGCTAAACTAACTGATTTCAACACATTCTCCGGCAACAAATTCCAGAGTTTAATTACATGTTGTGTGAAGAAATATTTTCTCTGGTTTGTTTTAAATCTACTACTTAGTAGCTTTGTCGCATACTCCTTGTCCTAGTATATTGAAAAGAGTGAATAAGCGATTCATGTCTACCCTTTCCACTCAGTATTATATAGATCTCTGTAAATAAGGGAACAGGCGCTACAAGTTGCAGGAGAGGGCTGAGAGTGCTGGGCCAAGCAGAAGAAAAAGACAGCGCTGAAGGGGGAGCTGGCCAATCAGGGGACATGGCAGGCCTGCCAGAAGAGGGGGACAATAGGAAAGGAGACAGCAGACAGCCAACCACTCAGACCGGTGCAAAACATGAGCAAATTGAAGAAAGAAGGAAAGTCACTGCCCAGCAACAAGCCTGCACCAATTGGACACGAGAGAGGAGAAGAACCCCAAGGGAGACTGGGAAGAAGAAGATGAAAGCCCGGGGTAGAAGAGAATGGAGCCATGCTGCAGGAGTGAGGAAGAAGCAGGCTGACTGGAGGGAGAGGAAACACAGACAAGCCTAGGCCAGAGCAGAGCTGTAGGCTACAGGAGTTGGGGAACGGCTGAGAGATCGGCCGGTTGCAGGGAGCCTGCTAGAAGGGGTAAGCCCTAGGGGACACTGAAGTGGGAGAGCCTAGTTGGAAGAGGGGGCTGGAGGAAAGACCTGCATGAGAGGAGGAGAAGAGAGAGAGAGGGAGCTGCCTAAAGAGGAAGAACACAAGAGAGGGAGGACCTGGCTGCAGAAGCCCGCGCTACAGGAGAGACAGAGAGTGAGAGCAGAGTTACATAAGGGGGCCCCTGTGTAGGGTTACCATATGGCTCCAGGAAAAGGAGGACGGATTGCAACATCCGGGTTTTACTTCCACTAAAAGCAATGGAAGTAAGGAGATCAGATAAAAACATATGGATTTTACTTCTATTGAAAGCAACGGAAGTAAAACCTGGATGTCTCAATCCATCCTCCTTTTTCTGGAGTCATATGGTACCCCTACCCTGCGAGAATGAGAAAAGAAGGCACAAGTGAGCCCCAAACAGTCTCACCCATCTCCCCGGAGACCTTTAACTGGCAGAGTCTGCCTCTGAAAACTGCATTTAAGCCTGCCTGCTGTGACCTGTCTCAGAGCCTATCTTTGGGGTTAGCGTTAGCCAGTGATTACAGTGAGCCTAGGATGGGTGGGAAGAGTCTGCCGGAATGTGAGCACAGAAGCCCTTGCTGTTGGGGAGGATTAGATAGGAACCCCTGTTCCTTTTTTCTTTTTTTTCTTTACATATAGTTAGCTCCTTTCTTCTGTCAGGTCCTTTTTTTTTACACTAGGGTTTTCCTTTATTGGTTTGTTTTCAGCTAGCGTAGTAGGTGATCCAGAGTTTCTGAGTCGACAAGCTGACTTCAGAACCGGTAAGGACATGGACATTGAGGATCATGGTACCCAACGCAAGACAGCTGCAACATTTCCAGAGACTTTCTTAGACTGGTAACACTGTGTGCACACTAGTGCTGCCCAATTAAGGGGAAAATATTTTGATTCGATTTGCCCTGTTGAATTGATTTTTTGATTCAATTCAATTCAATTTGCTTTCAATGACACATCTTTTTAAGTTTAAACATTTTAAACATTTAACCAAGGCAATATGTCAAAAATAGGAACATCCAATCTATAACATAGCTTTAAAATTAGTTCGAAAAATGGGATAGTGCCAGCAGGGAAGAGGGCCAGAGAGAAGGAGAGGTGCTGGCACCGGATTCTGTACTCCCCCCCCCCCCCCCCCAGTATGCTGCAGCACACCTGAAATCTCAGGAGGCACACAGTTTGCGATACACTGCCCTAATCCCTTGAATTGCTAAATGTAGTTGCTTGATATGAATTCAGGTGTCAGCAGACTGCCTTCAGCTGTTGGGTCCCTCTGCTATCCCCCTTTCTGCTATCTCTGCGTTGTTCATCTCTTCCTCTCCCCATTGTGCCCTCCATCAAGCTCATCTCTCCCCTATCTCACTGAAGTCCATCTCTCCCTCTCCCCCAAGTCCATCTCTCCATCATCTCCCCCAAGTCCATCTCTCCCTCTCCATCATCTCCCCAAGTCCATCTCTCCCTCTCCCCCAAGTTCATCTCTCCATCATCTCCCCCAAGTCCATCTCTCCCTCTCCATCATCTCCCCCAAGTCCATCTCTTCCTCTCCCCCAAGTCCATCTCCCCTCTCCATCATCTCCTCCGTCCATCTACCCCTCTCCCCTGCCCATCTCCCATCTTCATCATCTCCTTCAAGTCCATCTTCCCCTCTCCACTAAGTCCATCTCTCCATGCCATCTTCTCCCCCAAGTCCATCTCCTCTCTCCATGATCTCACAGCATTCCCTTAATATCCCATCCTTGAAGATAATTGGTACTCATCGTACCCTTATTTTTTCAGTTACTGCCCCTTTGATATGGAACTCTCTCCCTCTATACCTAAGAGCCGAACGAAACTTGCAAAAATTCAAAAGCAGTCTAAAGTGTTTGCTCTTTAAAGATGCCTATAACTGATAACTATACACGTATCTATTCCAGCAATTTTTAACTTTTTCCCATTTCTACTCCAACAATATTAACTTTTCCCTATCTCCTATTGTATTTTCCTTCTATGTATTCTCCCCCCTTTTCTCATTGTTCATGTATGTCCAATAATTAGTTTATGTATGCCTAATAAGTTGAAATGTTTATCTTCCAGCTATTTTTAAATATTTTGTACAACGCTTTGTACTCTTGGATAAGTGTTTTTAATCAAAAACTTAAATAAAGATCTCCCCCAAGTTCATCTCTCCTTCTCCAGTCTTCACCAACTTGCCCAAGTCCATCTCCCCTCTTCCCTCACCTTTATTTTGTTGTTAAAATTTGTTGCCGGTAGCGAATCTAGCAATCCACAGAGTTATCTTCTCGCACATCAAGAAGCATTATGGGGTAAAGACCTTGAACAATTGCTTGTGCCTACTACCTATGGAGAATTCAGGAAACGCCTGAAAACACATCTATTCCTGAAATACTTAGGAAACCAACCTATTCAATCTTAGTCCTTAACAACCAAATGCAAGAACCACCTGTCGCTAAATCTGTACTTTGTTTGTTCATTCAATCTGTAACTTTGTTTATTCACTCAATCTGTAACATTTCTAATCATTGTAAACCGCATAGAACTTCACGGTCCTGCGGTATATAAACTGTTATTATTATTATTATTATTATCCTGCCGCTATTCCTGGCTTCTTCACTCCATTGCGGCCCGCCTCAGTGAAAACTTCCTGTTTCCACTTGGGTGGCTGCAATGGAGAGAAGACACCCAGACTAGCAACAGGATAGTCAATCGCATTCGCTACCGCCGCTTTTGCATGGAATTAAAAAGTAGATGCGGGGAAGGGGGGGGGAAGGAGGGAGGAGAAATGTTTCCAGAAAGGAGAAAGCCATCCAACTAATAAAATATAAAAGTCAAGAGAAGCCAGGTAGATGTGGACTCACCTTGCTGACGCAGATTTGTGCACAGAGGCCCGATCTGTGCTCAGGCGTTCCCTATGCCGAAGTTCTTTCCTCTGATGGAACTTCCTGTTTCGCAAAACAAGAAGTTAGATGGTAGATGGTAGGACTCCAGCATAGGGAAAACCTGAACAGGTCTCTAGTCTGCAAAAATAGATCAGCAGCAAGGGGGCTGACATGAATCGGTAAGTACAGTTTTATTTTTAAAATGAATCGATTCACCCGAAGTGAATCAGTGAATCGGAAATTGAGTACCTCTAGTGCACACCAATTTAGTACATTAGGCCTCATTTATGCAAATGACATTCCTCAGAACTGAGTATTTGAAGTAATGGTAAGCGTGTCCAACTGACTGCAGATTATAGAAGTTATCAGGCCATTGAACTGTTGCCAATCTGGAAGGGTATCCTATAACATCCTTTTGCCTCTATAATTTACCCTATATTATTAACATCTTGCATTATCTAATTGCACCAATTGGTACCTATTTGAAGAGCCCACTCTTCTCCTCTTGCTATCTAATAAATCTTGAAATTCCTTTTCTTGTCAAATCCCTTGGTTGTGTGGAGTTATTTGGGAACCCTACTAAGTACTGTTACACTTGCATCAACTTAAATCTAGAGGTAGTCATACTACCCCCACCAACAAGGGGTCCACACCTTTCTCATATCACCCCTGAGCCGTATCTTCTCCAAGTTGAATAGCCCTAGCCGCTTTAGCTTCTCCTCATAGGGAAGTTGTCCCATACCTTTTATCATGTCCGTCGCCCTTCACTGTACCTTTTCTAATTCCACTATATCTTTTTTGAGATGCGGCGACCAGAATTGCACACAGTATTCAAGTTCTGGCTGTACCATAGAGTGATACAAGGGCATTATAACATTTTCATCTTTGTTTTCCATTCTTTTCCTGATAATTCCTAACATTCTGTTTACTTTCTTAGCTGCCACTGCACATTGAGCTGAGGGTCTTAATGTATCCTCAACACTGACACCCAGTTCCCATTCCTGGGCAGTGACTCCTAACATAGAACCCAGCATCATGTAGCTAAGTTTCATGGCTCCACATCCTTCTCTTCTTGGTTGGGCTGAGAACTTTTCAGTGGCTCCTCATATGTTATAAAGGTTCCATTAAAACATTATTAGTTGGGGGGTGCTAGAGAATCCTGATCTGAATGGCAATTGTTTTCTGTCTGTCCTATTTTATATCTTTAACTGATCAAAAACATGGCTAAGTCAAAACCAACTAAATTGGATTCAAGGGGTGAAAAGATCAAAATGTGGATGATGCTAAAGAGACTGAGGTAACACAGCAGGCTCTTATGATGGAGACCTTCCAGCTAAAAGAGTCCCTGAAGGAAAATGAAGATCCTGGTACTGAAATGCTTCAGGAAATCAGTCTGAAAGGAAATCACCTCCCAATTTCACAACAGACAGAATCTCTGGAAGGAATTTCACAGGGCCATACTGTGCAGCTTACAGAACTGCAGTGCCAAACTAAAAAGCGCAATCAGTTGGCAAGGAGTTTAAATATCCAAAGCAACTATTCCCACTGTAACAACCGCTGCATTCATTACATCCCAGAGAGTGCCTATACTACGGACCCAGTTGCATTCATGGAATAATTGCTACCTGTGCTTTTGGACACACGATTCACAAGGGCTACATGAGATCAAGCATGTGTACTGCTCTCTGACCCACAGTTGTATGAACTGCTAAGTATCAATCATTTTATTGTTCAAAGAGTTTTATTGATTTTATAAAAGATGAAATACAAAGCCAACAATATGCGTGCTCCAACGAGGAGCACATTATAACACTGTCATTAACAAATGTGAAGTGCATCCACAGTGAAATAATAGTCATAAATGATTGAATGCATCAGAAATAAAATAGAAGTTGAAAGTGATATCAACATGTGGCTATTATTCCACAAAGGTCCCATTGCATTATGGAAGTAATCATTTTTCCAGATTAGTATAAAGATATGGTAGCTTGCTGGATGCATCTGCTGGAAAAGAGACCCCAGATGAAATCTCTCAAGGCACAATATGGGCTCTATTTTCCTGCTAGCATGTGAGCTACTTTACATAATGCGATCTGTACTATGGAGGACCTAGTGGCTCTGCAGGACTTCCTTAATTAAAAAGCTGAGCCCACCAAGGATACTTGAGGATGTCTTTACAAGAAATTTTTGCATCAAACAATTGCATATCAGGCTGCTAGTTGGGATTCAGAACTGCGCATTTTGTTTGCTTCTTCGATTTCATATATGCATTTCCGAAAACTATTAAAGACATCTCTTCTTATAAAATTCTTAGGAATGTAAGGCAGATGATATTTCATTTGTATTTTACTGTGATGTATAGCCCCTTGATGATGTAAACTGCATTGATCTGGAAGGTATTGTGGTCTACATTGAAATGTATTTAATGTGATGTACGGTATGTATTTCAGGTCTCTCTCTCTCTCTCTCTCTCTCTTCGGTCATGGCAAAAGAAGGGTAGCATTGGGTTAATGTGAACTATGCCTAACATCTTTCCTGCTTATACTCTTTAGTTTATGGTTACACCTACTCTATACCTCTCTGATTCTTGGCATGACTTTAGTGTTCTATATTACCAGTTTATTGGTGAGGAAGATCTTGAATTGTTTTTTATCAACCTACCATTCCTTGACCTATATCTCCCAACCAATCATGCCAATCCCATGTGGCTCTTCTACTGTTTCTCTGTGCTGATTTGTTTATTCAGTGCACCTTAAAGTTTTGCAGTTGCCAGGCCCTGGATTTTTACCAGGCAAGGACTCCTCTGATTGGTGTTTGATGAGGAACTTCCTTCATCATTATTTTGGTCAGCAAGGGTACTGCTGCATTCACGTCTTGTATTCCAGGAACTATTACAACAGCAGGACAGCTATTCAGTTCTGTGCCATTTAATTGCTCCTTCATGTTGGCTGCCCACTGCAGCTCTTTGAAAATATTAATCTGACTTATTGTATGTCTGTTAGGAAGTCTGGGCTGTATAAACATTCTCAGCCAGCTCCATGGTCTTCCACAGCAACATTCTCTTATAGATAGATACTGCAGGGGCGTGTAGTAAGGGCCCTCAGGGGATTCAGTGAATTCCCAGCTCTATTGCTTGATGCAGTTTGATTTTACATAAGAAAAGAGTTACTGAGTCAGACCAATGGTCTATCAAGCTCAGTAGCCTGTTCTCACGGTGGCCAATCCAGGTCACTAGTACCTGGCCAAAACTCAAGGTGTAGCAATATTCCATGCTGCCAATTCAGGGCAAGCAGTGTCTTTCTCAATAACAGACTATGGACTTTTCCTCCAGGAACTTGTCCAAACCTTTCTTAAAACCAGCTACGCTATCCGCTCTTATCACATCCTCTGGCAACGCACTCCAAAGCTTAACTATTCTCTGAGTGAAAAAAAAAATTCCTCCCATTGGTTTTAAGAGTATTTCCCTGTAACTTCATAGAGTGTCCCCTAATCTTTGTAATTTTTGACGGAATGAAAAATCAATCCACTTGTACCCGTTCTACTCTACTCAGGATTTTGTAGACTTCCATCATATCTCCCCTCAGCCTTCTCTTTTCCAAGCTGAAGAGCCCTAACCATTTTAGTCTTTCCTCATACGAGAGGAGTTCCATCTCCTTTACCATCTTGGTCGCTCTTCTTTGAACCTTTTCTAGCGCCACTATATCTTTCTTGAGATAAGGAGACCAGAATTGAGTAGGCAGCCCACTCAACCAGTCAAACTGCATAAAACAAACAATGGTAAGGGGTTTGAACCAAAAGAAGTATGAGATGAGACTGGAAGACCTAAATATGTATACTCTAGAGGAGGGACAGGGGAGCTATGATACAGACATTTAGGGCTCCTTTTATCAAGCCGCGCTAGCGGTTTAACGTGCGTAATACTGCACACTAAAACGCTGGCTACACTAGCCGCTAACGCCTCCCTTGAGCAGGCGGTAGTTTTTAGGCCAACGCGGGGGTTAACGCATGATGAAAAGTCATGCACGTTAACCCCGCTAGCGCAGCTTGATAAAAAGAGCCCTTAAATACTTGAAAGGTATTAATATAGAACCAAATTTTTTCCAAAGAAGAGAAAATGATAAAACTAGAGAGTATAATTTGAGGTTGCAGGGAGGAAGACTCAGGAGCAATGTTAGGAAATTATTTTTCACGGAGAGGGTGGTAGATGCCTGGAATGCCTCCAAGGGGAAGTGATGGAGAGGGAAACGGTGATGAATTTTAAAAAAGCATGGGATAAACATAAATGATCTATAGTTAGAAAAAAAAAATGGATATAAATTAAAGAAGGATATAAATTATTATTAATTTTTTTAAAATTCTTTATTCATTTTTAAACGTACAATAAGTGCATCGATATAATATAACAAATAGAACATAAATATATCACTTAATAGTCATCAAGAGTACACATAAAATGCTATTAACCCCCACCCTCCCCAACCCTTCCTATTATATAATCAAATACAATGTACAATATACATTAAAGAACTAAGGCCGGTACTGGACAGAGTTGCACGGTCTGTGTCCCAAATGTGGTGATTTGGTGTAGAATGGGCTGGGGAGGGCATCACTGGGAACTCTACTAACTTGGAACATGAGGATGTTACTGGCCAGACTTATGGTAGATATCCTGCAAACAGGATGGTTGGATAGGCTGGAGAGAGCTTGGACGGCAACTTCAACATCTGGAACCTAGGATAATACCAGGTTTACCAGGACTTTACAGTCTATTTTCCAGAAATATCAAAGAAGAGACAAGTTAATTTAATTTTTAATGGGTATAACTAATGGGCAGACTGGATGGACCGTTCAGGTCTTTATCTGCCGTCATTTACTATGTTACTAAACAAACAAAAAAACAGGGCTCTTGGGCTGGGGATTCTCCAAACCCCCTGAAAGCCCTGACAGTAGAGGATGATATGGTGACAAAATTCATCACTGTTCCCGTCCCCGCAGTTAACGGGAAACCATCTCCATGTCATTCTTTAAGGAGAGAGGGAAGAATCAGAGTATGAATGGGCACAAGCACTGACCCTCAAGCCTTGCATTGAAGAATGCTGGTATAGAAAGACCAAGCTTGAAACAGACACTAAAGAATGACACGAGATTGTTTCCCATGGTTATCCGTGAGTATGGGAACAGTGATGAATTTTTGTCAATGTCATTCTCTACTTGACAGTCTGATCTGAATTTGATTGACTGAGCAGCATCTGCCTGTTGCCTGCTCAACCAATCAAATTCAGAATGGCACCTAAGGGTCTTTAGGGGGTGGAGCAAATCTCCTAAAGGCCCTAACCCATGCCACTGACAGATAGATAAGTGGTAAAATTATTTTGTGGTTATTCATGCCATATATGGGAATTTTTATTTATTTGCACAATACATATTTGGAAATTTAGATCCCTTAATATAAAAGAGCTACTACACAATCCAGTTAGGAAAGAAAGGTCTTATGTATCTTAAAAGAATGCAACCTTATGTATACTGTTACAGAAGACATATCTTCCCTCTCAGGAATCATTCAAATGTCATAGATAAGCGTCATAACAAAGAAGGTATTTTATCTCTTCTGCAAACACAGTTGTGGTTCAGGTTCAGCTGGAGTAGACAAGGGCTGACATTGGAAAACTTTCAAAGAAATGCAGTCTACTTCCCTTTTCTGTCTATAAAAACAGCTTTTTCCCTCTCTGTGCTAACCCCCCCCCACTCCCCACCCCAGCTTTTTTCTGTATGAGGAGCATGCTGAAGAGGGAAAAAAAAAGGAGGGACTTTAATAGTTATTTTCTTACAGAGTTCTATAAAACATGATGGTTTTTCTGGTGTTTGTTCCACCTTGTCTGCTTTTTTTCACAAGCAGAGAGGAGGCGGGGTGGGGGGATATGGAGGGAGGGAAAGTGTGAGGTATGCAAAAACACAGACAGATAAGAAGATATGAATAAACATGTGAATAAAGGTAAGAGAAGCTCCTGAGAAAATTAAAGAGCCATGGGATAGGAGGCAATATTCAGTTGTGGATTAGGAATTGGTTATCAGACAGAAAACAGAGAGTAGGGATGGGTTAAATGGCTATTTTTCTCAATGGAGGATGGCAAATAGTGAAATGCCTCAGGACCGGTGCTATTTATAAAGGAGCAATAGTGGCTGCTGCACAACAAATGCTCTGATGCCCATTGAATCCCTATGGGCATCGGAGTGATTGCAGCTGCCTACTGTGATAATCACTTTTGTAAAAGGGGGCCTATCTTATTTATACATGATCTGGAAATTGGAACGAGTGAGGTGATTTAAGTTTGCAGATGACATTAAACTGTTCAAAGTTGTTAAAAAGAATGCAAAAAATTGCAGGCAGACCATAGGAAATTGGAAGATTGGGTGTCCAAAGGGCAAATGAAATGTAGTATGGACAAATGCAAAGTGATGCATATTGGGGAAGAATAATCCAAATCATAGTTTACAGATACTAGGGACCACCTTGGGGATCAGCGCCCAGGAAAAAGAGCTGGGTACCATTGTTGACAATACACTAAAACCTTCCATCTAATGTGTGGTGACAACCAGAAAAGCAAACAAGATGCTAGGAATTATTAAAAAATGAATGGTAAACAAGATTAGGAATGTTATAATGCCTCTGTATCACACTCTATGGTGCAACCTCACCTTGAGTATTGCGTTCAGTTCTGAGCACCTTACCTCAAAAAAGATATAACGGAACTAGAAAAGGTTCAAAGAAGAGGAACCAATATGATAAAGGGGATGGAACTTCTCTCCTATGAGGAAAGACTAAAGAGATTAGGGCTCTTCAGCCTGGAACAAAAAATTGCTAAGGGGAGATATGATTGAAGTCTACAAAATCTTGAGTGGTACAAGTAGATCAATTTTTTACTCCATCAAAAAATGCAAAGACTAGGGGACACTCAATGAAGTTACAGGGAAATACTTTTAAAACCAATAGGAGGAATTATGTTTTCACTGAGAAAATAGTTAAGCTCTGGAACACATTGCCAGAGGATGTGGTAAGAGCGGTTAACATAGCTGGCTTAAAAAAAGGTTCGGACAAGTTCCTGGAGAAAAGGCCCATAGTCTGACAGATCATTAGCATAAAATGCTGCTACTCTTTGGGTTTTTGCCAGGTCCATGTGACCTGCATTGGCCATCATGAAGATGGGATTCTGGACTAGATGGATCATTGGTCTAACCCAGTAAGGTTAGTCTTATGTTCATATGTAATACAGAAGTTTAGAACTGGCAAGCTTTGTGTCAGCATGCAGAGAGAGAGATCATTTTGCTGTTTTTGTCTGATACATTTTTTACACAAACAGGAGCTGTGTCTACAAAAAATTGAATTTTAGTCTTTCTGAAAGGAAGGTGTTGCCCTTGAGCATTGTCAGGCAATCAACATCACTTCCTGTCATGTGACCTATCCAAGATGGTGGGGAGTATTATGAAACAGAATGTGAAGTAGGGACCTTTAGTGTGCACTGCCATCTTGAAAAGAGGATTTGGCCTTGGTAGAGTTATGTCACTTCCTGTGATGCTGCCAAAAGTGGCAGGGTTTGGGGTGGCGTTATGCAAAAAGGGGACAACTTTTGAGGCTGTTATGCAAATAAGGTAGGGTTAGGAGTGAAGTTATGCAAATGGGATGGGACTTAGAGGGGCCACAACATCATATCCGGTGATGACAAAAAAATGGTTAGGGAAGGGCAGAGAACAAGCAGGGCTTAGGCAGAGAATTGGTAGGGTTTGGGTGGATCATTGCTTCTGATTGGCTGACAGGGCTGGAAGTAGGCATGGCTACCTATCAAAATATGCATATTAGATTTAATGAAAGCTATGTAACTTTACTACTTACTTTGCATAATGTGAACAATACATTTGAGGATCCAGCAGCTGTGCAGGACTTCCTTATCGAAAAGGCTAGTCCTGCCATGGACGCCAAGTCTTTCTTTTTGGACATGCCCAAAAAAGTAAATGTGAACTGTGACCAACATCTTTGCTAGCTTATAATTTGTTGAGAATTTGGTAATACTTAACCTACAGAAAGTGGCAGGAATAGCTTTTTTATTTTTTTTTTTATTTTTTATTTTTATATTTTTTTTATTTATTTATTATTTTTTTTTTTTTTTTGCAATGAGCATGATACTTTGAAGCATCTAATGAAACTGACCAGCTTGGTTCAATATCTGAAAATTAGCAAAATCAAATTTCTTTAATTATTACTAGTATGGGAGTAAAAGTTTTAAAGATGCAGAAATTATACAGCAGTTTTATGAGTGTTACTAGGAACATACTCTTTTGAGGTATCATCTTCTGACACAATAAGGGGTAAATTCTCTATACTACTACTTCCCCTCCCCCCCTCCCATCTCCAAATGACCTAGCCAAATTTTTCAACGAGAAGATCACTACCATAAAGAGCTCGTTTCCCTCAGCTATCTCCTACAACTCTCTCCCCCCGAAAGACTCCGACGCTATCCCTGCCGACAGATCATGGACTACATTCGAACTTGTATCCGAAACCCAGATCTCTAAACTTTGCCTCAAACTTAAATCCTGCAAGTGCATCCTAGATCCCTTCCCATCCTACCTTTACGAAAAAATCCCTACACAGGCCATCTCTTCCCTTACTAACCTCATAAACAAAGTCTTACTATCGGGCCTGTTCTCCACTGAAATGGGACACATTGCCTTATCCCCTCTTCTGAAAAAACCCGATCTTGACCCTTCCTCACCATCGAACTATCGCCCCATAGCAAACATCCCTCTTTTAACAAAACTTCTAGAGACCATAGTCGCCACTCAGCTCTCCTCTTACCTAGAGAGATTCTCCGTTCTCCAACACTACCAATATGGATTTAGGCCCAATTTCAGCACCGAGTCCCTCCTAGTTTCCCTAATCTCAAAGGTGCAACAACTACACGCCCGAAACAAATTTGCTGTTCTCCTACAGTTTGATCTCTTCGCGGCTTTCGGCGTCGTGCATCACGACATACTAATCTACCAACTTTCCGAGATTGGGATAGACTCTTCTGTCCTAAAGTGGTTCTCAAACTTCCTTCGCGATCGTTCCTACATTGTCAACACAAACGGCTCCAAATCCGCTTCATGGACACCATCCTGTGGTGTTCCACAGGGCTCTCCCTTATCCCCTATTCTCTTCAACATATATATGACCTCCCTGAAGCTCCTTAAACTATCCCCCCTTGAAACAATTTACACATATGCAGATGATATCCTCATCCTCCTCAAAACAGATCCAAACCTTACAAACCTCCAAGAGAACATCACATCATGCATAATGAGACTTCACGCCTGGTCCCTCTCAGTACAGATGAAATTAAATGAATCAAAAACAAAATTACTCTGGCTCGGCTCAAAATTAGCTCACCTGCCCACCCTCATCACTCCGAAAGAAGGCATGATGCCAGCAGCCATACACCCTCTCAATGACTGCACCTCTTCCGCCCCCCTCACCTGAGGTAGCTCAAGCTGCTCTTGGGGGCACCCACCCTCTTTCCCTGTGTTATGTGTATGTAAATAGTTCTTTTAAAAAAAGTTTTACGTTTTAAAAAGTTTTATATTTTAATAAAAAAATTGTTTATAGTTTAAACTTTCCTGTGTGGTTTTAACCTTGTAGCATCAGCAGTTTAGTGGACAGAGTCCAAGGTAGATAGGGGTTCAGGAGGGACTGCTGAATGGGCCCTTTTCAATATAACAAGGTGACATATAGAAAGTTTGACAATCTTTATTGGGGTCTGTCATTCATTCTATTACCTGCTAGCCACTCTGATGTCAAATCATTGCAGAATCTAGGAAAGAAGCAAGTGAATGCAAGGGTATATGCAACTGTAGGTAGATGACGACATCTCAGCTATGATGTGCAAAGTAAGCCAGTCCCTGTTCCAAAGTAAATGGCTACATAAGGAAGAGAATATAAGTCACTGTGGTAGATTTGTTGTTGAGGAATAGGGTTACTGCTAGTAAGAGTTGGCTGCACACCAGGAGAATCCAAATGAGACATGTGGGTTTTTCTTTCTTTCACTGAAGGTGATGGAAGTAAAGGCCAGATACCTCAATCTATCCTCCTGGTTCTTGAGCTGCACTATTTTGGTTAAGCAGGTATGGAAACCACAAAGATTCTCACAGCTGCACTGCTCTCAGTAATACAAAACTCCATCTGACAATACTGCAGGAAAAACTACAGTTGCCTGTCTAGGACACCTGAAAACAGAAAAGAGGAGAAGCTGGTTTACACAAGGTTCACAAACAGGGGGTTCAACCCCCAAGGTCCATATCTGTCCTCCCTTCCCTGAAGCAATGTGTTAACCTCATTTATGTTGAGCTGCTTAGATGTCACCGTGGTATAGTTGTTAAAGCAATAGCCTTAACTCGCTGATGGTGTGGGTTAATATCACCTGTAATCCTCCACTGCTACTGTTTAGAACTCATGTGAGGGAATAGACTAACTGAAAACAAAAAGTTTGTGTGCATATAACAGCAAGAATGCGTGCCATGGTGTTCTATGAGGCCAACATTATCAATTTACTATTGTTCCTGAAAGTCATCAAGGATACCTGTGTGAAGAGAACAATAGAAGTGTGAAACATGTTAGCTTTGTGAACATTTATTTCACTCATCAGAAGAGTGACTCAAGTGAAGAATAGTAGAGTAAGCAAATAAAGGTTACCATATATCATTCTCACCTACAACTGTTTGGCTAGGTGCAAGCTGGTGTGCTGAGCTGCTCGTCTGGTCTCTCTCTGGCAAACACATAGGTGATGAGCATAGTTAACCTGAAATGAAGAATAGAGAGAAACCGTTAACAAAGACCTATGTCTCCAAAATTAAACACTGAAGTTGTGGCAGAACACACACCTAGAAGTAACAGAGGTGCTAACATACCTTTAGACTCCTTATTAAAAATGGCAGCCATTAGGCACTCATTAGGAGTTTTCCACCTGAACCATGTCCACTGATTGGATGTCCACTGAATGGCAGTGTTTCCCCCCCAAACACACCCGACCTATTCTTATCAATGAGTTAGTACACAGAACCATTCCTCACCTGATTTTAACTTGCCTGTAATTTGATTCTACAAAGAATTAACTTTAGCTCTATGAGTAAACCCTCTCAGATTTGTGAACACATCCATTTTACTTACATATCCATTTTTCTACCAGCAAAATTTCTACTAGCATGGTCTTTATCAGTCTTATCAGTCATTTTTGTCAGCCCTGTGGAATGGAGAGTAGGAGATATCAGAAATAAAATAACTATTATAAACAATAGCACACAATGAAAGCCCATAAAGAGAAGTCAGTTTTTGCTGGTTGGTTTCTTTGGTTCTATCATAAGGACACCTAAGTAGCTTACAAAATATCATTCTCACCTGGACTTACTATCTGAGCTGCTTCTAGAAAAGATAAAACAACATATTAGAATGACATGTAGCTTGTTAATGGCTCTGTGGAATAGAGAGAAATGGGAGGCAGAGATAGGAAAAAAAATGTAAAAGACTAAGACAGAGTAAAGTCTCAAACGGCTGCATAAGCAATAGGACAGAATAGAAAAGAAACACTGCTCACCTGGACCTTCTTATACCCATGCACGCCTATGTAGCATCTGACGTCAGTATGGCGGGAAAATGGTCTCTATGCCTATTGGGCGCCGTACAGGTGCGGTTGCTTGTCCCGCTTCCTAACCACGCCCAGTACACCTCATTGGGTGTCCTATGGGGGTGTGTTTGAACGTGTTCTACAAGTAGCCTGAAAAGATGGCTGCACCTTGCAACATGGCTCCAAAACGGAAATCGAATTTCTTGCATGGAGAGTTGCAGATATGGAAAATGGAGGTGGGGCAGACCATGACATTATGAAAGCAGAGAGAGTGGTGGGTGTGGGCATCTGTGTGTAACCTGGCCTGGCCCCTTCTTTTCCCTAACAATTGATTCCCCTCTGCACTTAACACAAAACCTAAGTCCTCAACAATCCCTCACACCAACACCCAGAAAAATCCATAAACTAAAAAAATACAGATAATTGGGGTGGGGAGGAGTGTCAAAGGCAGAAGGGAGTATAAAGGAGAACAGGCAAGTCATAGCACAAAGTTTCATCATTGAGGAAACGGAACACCACAAACACCAACTCACATGAGGGGGTCTTACATAGGAAAAATGGCTGTGCCAAAGCTTTCTATATACTAAGCACGCCTAATTAGCGGCTGATGTCATAGGAACCGTTAGGATTCAAATCTAATTGGATGTGCATTGGATGTCGTTTTGCCATATACAGCTGTAGTGACGTTGTAGTCATTTCCTTCACATCTCTAAGCTTTGATACGAAGCTCTATGTTCTAAACAATGTTACCTCTATAGCTCTATGCCTTAAGGCAGGGGTGTCCAATGTCGGTCCTCGAGGGCCGCAGTCCAGTCGGATTTTCAGGATTTCCCCAATGAATATACATGAGGTCTATTTGCATAATAATAATAATAATAACTTTATTCTTATATACCGCCAACAATCTTGCGACTTCTAGGCGGTTTACAGCAAAGAATATTGCAATGTACATCTGATAGTAACAGCATTAATGATAATAACAACAGTTATGTATTGTAGGGTCGTGAAGTACCTTACGGTTTGCACAGGGTTGGAAGTTAGTGATTGGGGTTATCAGTTTACAAGAACAGATTTAGGGAGTGATTACGAGGGGGGTTATTGTCCTTGTTCGTTGCCTAGGTATGCTAATAGATCTCATGCATATTCATTGGGGAAATCCTGAAAACCTGACTGGATTGCGGCCCTTGAGGACCGACATTGGACACCCCTGCCTTAAGGCATTGCTTTTCATCTTCCATACATCATGGGGTTCAAGTCTTGAGTAAGGTTAGCAAATAGTTTATATTCATTTCTCAGCCAGGACACCTGGTAACTCTTTAGCCTTGCCTTTACATATCAATATTTTGCTTCAGCTTTTATTATCTGCAGCCATTGTCTAATATTTAATGCAACCTGCTCTCTCTCATGCTGAACACCCTCCCCCCACCAAAAACATCCCCCCCTAACTGGATCATTCTTCAACACCTGTCCAAGCCCTCTGAAGTTTGATTTAACTCATAGCTGTTGGCCAATGCCTATATTGCATCAAAAGAAACACATTCCTACTAGAATGGCTTGTAGTTAGGAGCAAATGAAAGTATCTCATGCACCTGTGGCTGCAGAATGCTGAGGAGAAACAGCAAATTCCACCACTTCTGAGAACTGTTAGGATGCAAGGAAACAAAAGTGGATGGGATTTGAACCAGGGTGCTTGAGAAGATGGACAAGGCGTAATAGAGCACATTAACCAGGCGATCCACAAATGTCATCTTGCTGTCAGAGGAAAGGTTTCCTCTCATCACTGCTTAGGATGTCCGAGCCTTGATAAGTTGAAAATAGGTTTGCCTGGAAAGGGAAATGTGCACCTTACAAATGGCAAAGTCCACCATGTAGACCCTGTTATAAGAGCTAATAGGAAAAAACTAGGACCTTATTAAAATGAGCAAAGGTGGGAGTGGAACCAGGGAGTTTCAGAGGTCAGAACAGGAGCATTAACGTGTTGAGCTAGAAATGCTTTCTTGGACTTCTAGCAGTTTTGATTTGCTTATACCGCTTCTTATAGGCAGTTAATTCTGCTAGGAGACAAAACACTGCAGTTGTATATTATTGTTTCTTCACGATTTCAGAAATGTATACTTTACCATGATAAAAACTAACAAAGTATGCCATGTTTAAAAGGAGAAATATAAGATGTGTTGAACTCAAATTCTTAGCATGGAAGGGGGAAAAGTTTATTTTTCTGCTACACAGCAAAGTTGTACAGTAATGTTATATTCAACTCCTATAAGAAGTGGAAAGCATCATCAAGGTGCACCTGGAAGGTAGATATGCCACAAGTAAAATACAGGCTGGGAGTTGAACCCTCAAAGCCCGGAAGATTGGTAGAGTGCCTTTACTCACTGAGCTACAGCACCTTTCGCTCCAATGTCTCTGGCTCCCTTGTCATATCATATCTTAGTGAAGTGCTAAGGGAAAAGGAGTTTAGCTATAATCTCATAGTAGGCTGAGACAAAAGAGTGGTAGCTCAATGGTTAAAAGCACTGCTTTCACTGAGCCCCAAACCCATATTCCCAAGTATGGTTGAATACATGTGAGGTGGAGCTCCATTTTTCTAATGTCCAACCCAGACCATGCTCACACGCTAATCTTCATTCTAAGCACTGTACTAATGGATATATGACTGTAAGTAATCTGTTCCGTTTAGGCGTCATACCCGGAAAAGTGGTGTTTTTTTGCCCTTACCGATCAGCGTCATTTGTGCTGCAATTCCTTAATACATATTTGATATTTGTTTTCTACCAGAAAACCTTCCAAATCTTTAGGCATTCCTTTGCTTAAACTTATTTGAGTTGATCCTTAAAATGATCTCCACGAATTCTCAGCAGCCTGTTCTCTGTTATCATAGACCCCCCTCCCCCATCCCAACAACCATGAAAAACAGCAAAGTCCACCATATATATAATACTCCTTTGAGAACTAATAGGTAGCAGTGCAAAAGAGGGATGGTGAGAGTGGGAGTCAAATAGGTGACCTTGAGAGGTCAGATGAGGCACATTAACCTGTTAAGACAGAAATGCTTTCTTTGAGTTGAGTGTGATATGATAGCTAATGAGCATAGGCAGCTCAGTCAAGTATGATATGAAAGGGTGGTGAGATGGACCTAAGTAGAAGCAGCTGTAGCTCTATGTGTTAGGAGCCTGTACTCCTAATTCATATCCAGAGGTTGTGAGTTCTACACCCAGCACATCTTTTAATTGTGGCATACTACTTTGAAGGTGCAGATTGATGAGGTCACAATGAGGTCAGTTTTGTGCAACTGAAGACCTCCATTTTGCAATGAGGGAAGCTGAATGTTAAGGTGTGTATCTGTTTATTCTCTATTTAAGTGCTGATAATGTGTGCAATAATGATATGTTTTTGCTGTTTTTTCTTTGCTTTCAAAAGAGAGCCGATTGCAGTGCTGTTTGTTGAGAAAAAAAAGGGGGTTGTAAAAGCCATGTGTAAATTATATTATTGTTTGGGCAGAAATGTGGTTTGTTATCCATGCAATATAATGTGTTCTATTGATATGGTGTCATTATATTTATTAGGACAGAGAAAAGATGAAAATTACCTATTCAAACTCACTATTGGAATTATTGATGAAAAAACACAGCGGACGTCTACCTCGCGTCTAACAAAGAGCCGCAATTACGAAAGTTGAAACTGCATTGAAATCCAAGTTAGACCAGGGTTTCTTACGCCTACATAATAATAATAATAATAATAATTTTATTTCTTATATACCGCTGTACCGTGAGGTTCTAAGCGGTTTACAGTAGAAACAGAAGAAATGCAATAAGTAAGATTAATTAAGATGAAGAGAAAGTACTTAGAGTTCCCTGACTGTCCCAAAGGCTCACATTCTTGCTAAAGTACTTGAGAAAAATAAATTAGTTAGGTTATAAACATGGAGTAGAAGAAGGTAGGAAAACAGTTCATAGGAAAATTAATTTCGAATACATTATACATTATATATTGTTCAAGGCGGAATACAAATTATAGGAATTACCAAAAGAATTGCGTAATAAAGATTATCTAGATAAATTACATAACAGTGATTCGTGTACATTAAATGGTGTGGTAGAGGATACACGATATTTAGATGCAGATCGCCGCTCAGGTAGCACCTATCTAGCGTCTCCATTTGTCACGCCCATGGCACGCAAACAGAACGCCCACGTCCAGATTTGGAGATGCGACTATGCTTTCTACAGACGTCAGTCCGTCAACTACCTTTTGGGGACATCTATGTGCCGTCTATTTCCCAATTAACACTAATTAAGACCCTTAACTCCGTAATTATTCACTTACTACGGACGTAAAAAAAAAATAATAATAATTTAAATTGAATCAGATTGGGCAGACTGGATGGACCATTCGGGTCTTTATCTGCCGTCATCTACTATGTTACTATGTCTAAAGCACGCCTAAGTTTAGAAGCAGTATAGAGAATTTACCCCTAAGTATTTAATTTGATACTTGAAGAGGAGCAGAAAATTGTAGGATTCCATTCCAGCAGCATGAAATGCAAGTTATAAATGTATACTGTTGATATACTGGTGTTTCTTACCTCAGAGTCCACCCTCCTCTCCCTTTTATTTATGTATTTGAATTCTATTCCAGCTTATCCAGTTATAAAGTGAACTGGTCTAACTCAACTACCTTCCCTCTCAGCATCTTGGTCACTCTTCTTTGAAGCTTTTCTAGTGTCACTATATCTTTCTTGAGATAAGGAGACCTCTTAACTTCATGTAGATGTTTAGAAAGTTGACATAGAACTGATGGCTATTCCCTAACACACAGTGCCCATGAAGCTTTGAGGTAAGAAACTAGCAGCTTGGGCTAACTACAGTTTTGCTCACAGCCAGTGTCACTTAAGTCAGTTTAAAGGAGTGGAGAAGTAATCTACTGCCTAGAGCAGGGCTGCCCAAGTCCAGTCCTCGAGATCTACTGGCAGGCCAGGTTTTCTGGATATCCACAATGAATATGCATGAGAGAGATTTGCCTGCATTGCCTTCTTGGTATGCAAATCTCTCTCATGCATGTTCATTGCGGATATTCAGAAAACCTGGCCTGCCAGTAGATCTCGAGGACCGGACTTGGGCAGCCCTGGCCTAGAGGAATGGGCTGAGAGAGAAGCCAGGGAGCAGATTCCACTGATGTTCCTTGTGATCTTGGGAAATAATTTAAGCTTTCATTGCGTTAGGTACAAACATAGGTGTTCTTCTGCTAAAATGCATTAACGTTTGGACTTAACATGCTATATACCGAATTTTAATGCATGAAAAGCCCAAATCTAAAAAGGGGTATTCCCACGGTTCTGCCCCCTTATGTATGGTGGCAAGTGGTTTGTTGTTGCTTTCAATGGAAGTAAAACATGGATGTCTCAATCCGTCCTCCTTTTTCTGGAGCCACATTGTAACCCTAGAAAAACTGGATCTGTCTGTTTTGTTGTTTTTTTTTTTAATAGTGTTTTCTATACTGGATGTGAACCAACTTTTTCATAGTCAACTATGTTGTGCTACAGTGATCATTCTCTCATCTTTAGGTTTACATTTCACCCCTCCTTAACTATTCATATGCCAGGTTTTATTCTCCTTGTGGTAACTTTATATTTCCCACTGTATTTGTGCTTTAGTCACTTGTTTTTCCTTGCTTACTTGTCTAATTCCTGTGTTGCAAATTCTGTTGCTTCTTTCTCTCCCCGCACTAGTTTACTTTCACTCATTTCTTCTGAACAGAAATCCTTCAGACAACCATCCCTAGCGGAAATCCATTTAGTTTACTTAGTATTATATAACGTCTTTATTGTGTGCAAACTGTATTTGATAACTATTTTCTGTTCTAAACTTCCAGGTGTCTGTCATTTCAGACTCAATTTTGGGCTGCTTGAAACTGAGAGCAGCAAAGGGCAGCAGGGGGTCACCAGTCAACATTCCATAAACTTTCCTTCCTTCTTAATGAAATGAAGCGTTCCTATCCCCTGCCCAATGAACCTCCAGAAAACATATATAGTCTGGGTCAAGAGAAGTACACAAGGTGCTATTGTTATCCACAATGATCTCTGTCTGTGATAGAAGGTCTTAGACTGGCAGATTACAGGTTGCAGTCCTAGGCAAATTTTGTGCTATCTATATGAGAAGAAGTGTGCTGATTTTCTGCAGGGTATTACTAGGTCAGCAACATGGTTCTTTTGTAAACTGCAGAAAATGACCTCTTTTTCGGGTCTACAAATAGTAACCCTTTGAGAACACAAGATATTTTTCACCTCTAATATACTGTAGTCGTGTAGTATATATCCTTTTTTTTTTTTTTAATATTCTTTATTCATTTTCAAAATTACATTAAGTGTTGAATATATTCATTCAGATTAACATTAACTACATCACTTTCAAACAATCATTGATATATTACATAAAAACATATCCCTTCCCTTTTCCCACCCCACCCACCCTTATATTTTATTATCGTATAAAACATGTAATAATCTATGACTCATTATTAGAACACATCTCCTGTTGGGTGTACACCCTTTTCTTGAACTAATGTATTCTCATATTTGTCCTTTTTATGCATTTATTCCTTTGTGATTATTCTTTCATTGTGGATGCACGTCACATTTGTTAATGCTATTGTTATCCTGTGTTCTTTTGAACACCCATATTGTTGGCTTTATATTTCTTCTCATATATAAAATCAATAAAACTTTTTGAACATAAAAAAAACCAAAAACATGTAATAATAAAATTCCCCCCTCCCTACCCCTTAAATCGATAAGTATAAGGGAAACAATTTCAAATTAATCTTTACAACACTTTAGATCATTTACTGTTTCATTGCCCATTTATTATGAATTTTTGGAAATCAATTTGGGACCAAATTAATAATTTATTAGATAACCCAGTGGCATTATCCTATGATACTGTGATATTTGGTATGGAAATGAGAGCAAAGAGTCAGATTTCTGCAAATAATAATAAATTACTACTTATAATGACCGGTGTTGCCATTCAGCAAATTACATATAATTGGAAGGATTGGAGGAGATTAAATTATAACTTCTGGCGGAACTCTTTATGCCATATTTATAAAATGGAAAGGTTTATTGCATTGCAACAGGGATACTTTAAGAAGTTTCAGGATGTGTGGAAACCATTAACAAAGTAGTGTATATCCTTAGTCATATAAGGAAAGAATACAACATACATACATACACTGCACTCTGCTTATGTGCACATCAGATAAGTGCATACTCTGCTTATCTTCACTAAGTGCCAGATCTATTTTTCTACCTTAGACTTTAATGAACAATCACCTCAGTTAAGCACACCGGCTATAAGCACATACTCCAATTATACACACACTTGATTGGTCATATTTATATGCATCCTCTTAACTGGTACTCCATTTAGAGGAGAGTGTGGTGTAGTGGATAGAGCTCCAGCCTCAGCACCGTGAGGTTGTGGGTTCAAATCCCATGCTGCTCTTTGTGACTCTGGACAAGTCACTTAATCCTCCACTGCCCAGGGTACATTTGATAGATTGTGAGCCCACCGGGACAGACAGGGAAAATGCTTGAAGTACCTGTGTGTAAACCGCTTTGAGTGTGGTTGCAAACTACAAAAAAAAAAAAAGGCAGAATACAAGTTGAAGTTATGTGGGAAACCCAAATTGTTAATTAGGATACAGTATTAATTGGAAACCTGGTGCAGAAATACCTTACAGTCAAACCATAAAAAACACCAGATAGAATCAATCATGAAGAGTAAATCAAAATTTTTTTCTGTGCTCAGAGATGTATTGAACGATGAAACCATTAAGTGAGTGCATAGCCTGCTTTTAAACGGATCTTTTCCCAATCATTGCACAGCTTTTACGCCCTCCCACCAGTGTTCCCTCTAAGCGGGCAGGTGTTGTGAGCAAACTTTTTTCACTGTGAGCTAAAAATATCGGGCGCCAGCAAGTTATGAGCCAAATAAATATGTTGTCAAAGTTGCTGATACATGAGGACGAGGTATTCAAAGGAATTTTAGGCCTACACGCTAAATTAAATAACGTTAAATAATATTTTTAAGAACACAGAAATTGTAGGGATGAAATGATATCTTAATAAATGTTTTACAACAAATGTAGTTATGTCTGTTACATCCATATGTGTAAACTGTAAATTAAAAACAGTCCAGAAGACAATACGTTTGATGCTTTCAATTTCTAGACCAGTGTTTTTCAACCTTTTTTGGGCAAAGGCACACTTGTTTCATGAAAAAAATCACGAGGCACACCACCATTAGAAAATGTTAAAAAATTTAACTCTCTGCCTATATTGACTATATATAAAGTAATTCTCTTGAATAGGAATCAAATAAACACAAAGAAAGTATTTTATAATTACTTTATTATGAAATAAAAATTATAAAAATTATAAAATACTTTATTCAGTGCGAAACCTGGGCCTGTTTGGCTGAACACAAAGCTGATATTCTGGCTGGAATGGAAGAAAGACACACACGTAGCTCTTCGTCAACAGCTCTCAGTCTCTCTCTGTATTTGGTTTTTATAGCATACAAAAATAGACAAATATACCCTCCATCCTTTTTATTAAACCACAATAGCAGTTTTTAGCGCAGGGAGCTGCGCTGAATGCCCAGCACTGCTCTTGACGCTCATAGGCTCCCTGCGCTAAAAACCACTATTGCGGTTTAGTAAAAGGAGACCATATTGTAAAATATAGACAGCAGATATAAATTCAGAACTGTGCATAGTAAGTGAAGGGAAGTTTTCATCTCTGGGAATTTACCCAGTTAACTATTAAGTTATTTGGGCAAATTCCTTTGAAAACTGTGGTAATACTGCCTCCACTTTGCTAAATTTAAAATAAAATCATTTTTCCTACCTTGTCTGGTGATTTCTGGTTGCACTTTCTTCTTCTGACTGTGCATCCAATCTTTCTTCCCTTCTATCAGCCTGTATGCTTTCTCTCCTCCACACCTCATTCCCTCCCCCAACTTTTTCTTCCTCTCTCCCTGACCTTTCTTTCTTTTTTTCTGTTTCTCTTCTTTCCTTCTGTTTCCCTGCCTGCCCCCTTTCTTTCTTTCTCCCAGCCTCCTGTCCAGCAGTAACTCTCTTCCCTTCCTCCCCTCCCAGCAGCATCTCTCCGTCTCCCTCTCCAGTAGCAGCTGTCCCTTTTTTTTCCTTGCCCAGCAGCTTCCCAGATTCCTTTCCCTCCTCCCCTCCCAGAAGCATCTCTCCGTCTCCTTCTCCCTCTCCAGTAGCAGCTGTCCCTTTTTTCCTTGCCCAGCAGCTTCCCAGATTCCTTTCCCTCCTCCCCTCCCAGAAGCATCTCTCCTTCTTCTCCCTCTCCAGTAGCAGCTGTCCTTTTTTTTCCTGGCCCAGCAGCTTCCCAGATTCCTTTCCCTCCTCCCCTCCCAGAAGCATCTCTCCTTCTTCTCCCTCTCCAGTAGCAGCTGTCCTTTTTTTTCCTGGCCCAGCAGCTTCCCATATTCCTTTCCCTCCTCCCCTCCCAGAAGCATCTCTCCTTCTTCTCCCTCTCCAGTAGCAGCTGTCCTTTTTTTTCCTGGCCCAGCAGCTTCCCAGATTCCTTTCCCTCCTCCCCTCCCAGATGCATCTCTCCTTCTCCTTCTCCCTCTCCAGTAGCAGCTGTCCCTTTTTTTTCCTGGCCCAGCAGCTTCCCAGATTCCTTTCCCTCCTCCCCTCCCAGAAGCATCTCTCCTTCTCCCTTTCCAGTAGCAGCTGTCCCTTTTTTCCCCTGCCCAGCAGCTTCCCAGACTGATAGTGGTTTTCTCCCCTCCCAGCAGCTCTTCTTACTTCCCAGCGCAGCGATTCACGAAGGCAGCCTCGGGTCCTTTGTTGTGTCGCGCCGCCTCTGAGGAAAGAGGAAGTTGCATCATCAGAGGCAGCCGCGACTCAGCAAAAGCCCTGAGGCTGCCTTCGTGAATCGCTGCGCTGGGAAGTAAAGGAGAGCTGCAGAGAGGGGAGAAAGCCACTGTCGGAGGCTCCCCAAGATCTCTCCGGCCCAGCGCACGCTTCCGATGCTGATCTTGCAGAAGTTCAAATGAGTCAATCTTGCCGGTCCTGCGCTGTGACGAGAAACTTGTGCGCTGCGACCTAATATTTTGTGCGCCAGCGCACGCCAGCGCAGCTTAGCGGGAACACTACAATAATACTCTTGAATACTCTTAACTGCACTTAACTTGAGAACTTTAATTTTTGAGTTTGAAGTTAGGTCATTTATTCACGGGTCCTGACATGTTTCGCCAACTGCTGCTTCAGAGAACCCTGTTATTCTTATGCAAGACTTCGCTCACGTTGTTTCTGCTCGGAGAGAGAAAGAGATAATGGTTACTGTGGATGGGCAGACTAGATGGGTCGTTTGGCCTTTATCTGCCATCATGTTTCTATGTTTCTAAATGTTCCAACGCGTCAGGACCCGTGAAAAAATGACCTAACTTTAAATTCAAAAGTATTATCGTATATTTGGAAATAAGGGGGGGGGGGAGTGTGGTAATTAAGACAAAGTTCAGAAAGGGTCTCATTGGCTATGTGCACACTCTGGTAATGTACAAGTTAAACTTCAGTCCTGAGGCCCTGCACTTATAGTAATCGGAGTATACTGTATACCAAACCAGTGATCTTTCCTTTGATTCAGTGGTTCTCAATCCCTCCTTTGGGACACACCCAGACAGTCTGGCTTTTGAGCCATCCATGACAACCATGGATGAAAAGTTTATATGCATTGCCACAATTGTATGCAGATCTATCATATGTATACTCATTTTGGATGTTCCGAAAATCAGACTGTCTAGGTATGAGCCTCAAGGATTGGATTGAGAACTGCTTTTTTAACTCAGGACAAAATTTAGAGGTATTTTGCTTGCACTAATAGGTCTCCCTTTGTAATCTCATTCACTTGATATAATGTCTTCCATGTTATTACTGTTACATTTTTGATCACATTTGTCATAGTGGTATATCAAGAATAATAAATCCAATCCAATATTAGAACCAGCCAGGGAGGAAGTGGGACCATTGGACGACGGAGACAGGAAAGGAGTGGTAACAGAGGAAGAAGAGATAGCTGACAGATTAAACAAGTTCTTCTCGTCAGTCTTCACGAGAGAGGACATATCCAATATCCCAGAACCTGAGGAGATCATAAATGGAGACCACGATGAAAAGCTGGTCCAATTAGAGGCGAGCCGAGAGGATGTCCTCTGACAGATAGACAGACTAAAGAGCGACAAATCACCGGGCCCGGACGGCATCCACCCAAGGGTAATAAAGGAACTGAGAAACGAAATAGCGGAAACACTTTGCCAAATATGTAATCTATCCTTGAAAACTGGGGAGATCCCAGAGGACTGGAAAATAGCAAATGTCACGCCCATCTTTAAGAAGGGATCAAGAGGAGATCCGGGAAACTACAGGCCGGTGAGCTTGACCTCGGTCCCGGGAAAGATGATGGAAGCACTGGTCAAGGACACAATCTGCAAGCACATAGAAAAAAATGGACAACTGAAGGCGAGCCAGCACGGCTTTTGCAAGGGTAGGTCGTGCCTCACAAACTTACTGTACTTCTTTGAGGGAATAAACAGCCAGAAGGACAAGGGGGAAGCCATAGACATTATCTACCTTGACTTCCAAAAAGCATTCGACAAGGTACCTCACGAAAGGCTGCTTAAGAAGCTGTGGAATCACGGGGTGCAAGGGGATGTACACCGATGGATCAGACACTGGCTGGCGGGCAGAAAACAGAGGGTTGGAGTAAAAGGGCATTACTCAGACTGGCAATGGGTCACGAGCGGAGTCCCTCAGGGATCGGTGTTGGGACCACTCTTGTTCAATATATTTATCAACGATCTGGAGACGGGGACGAAATGTGAGGTCATTAAATTTGCTGATGACACCAAACTCTGTAGCAGGGTCAAAACCAAGGAGGATTGTGAGGACCTGCAGAGGGACCTGACGAGACTAGAGGAGTGGGCAAAAAAATGGCAAATGAGTTTCAATGTGGATAAATGCAAGGTCATGCATGTAGGGAAAAAGAACCCGATGTTCAGCTATAAAATGGGGGGAATATTGCTAGGGGTGAGCGACCTTGAAAAAGACCTGGGGGTGATGGTGGACGCAACATTGAAGCCATCGGCGCAGTGTGCGACAGCCTCAAAGAAAGCAAACAGAATGCTGGGCATCATCAAAAAGGGTATCACAACCAGGACGAAAGAAGTCATCATGCCACTGTATCGTGCAATGGTGTGCCCGCACCTGGAATACTGTGTCCAGTACTGGTCGCCGTACCTCAAGAAAGACATGGCAGTACTTGAGGGAGTCCAGAGAAGAGCGACAAAACTGATAAGAGGTATGGAAAATTTTTCATATGCTGACAGGTTAAAAATGCTGGGGCTGTTCTCCCTGGAGAAGAGGAGACTTAGAGGGGATATGATAGAAACCTTCAAAATCCTGAAGGGCATAGAGAAAGTGGACAAGGACAGATTCTTCAAACTGTGGGGAACCACAAGTACTAGGGGTCACTCGGAGAAATTGAAAGGGGACAGGTTCAGAACAAATGCTAGGAAGTTCTTTTTTACCCAGAGGGTGGTAGACGCATGGAACGCTCTTCCAGAGGTTGTGATAGGCCAGACCACAGTACAGGGGTTCAAGGAAGGTTTGGATAGGTTCCTAAAGGATAAAGGGATTGAGGGGTACAGATAGAAGCAGAGGTAGGATATAAAAATGGTCAAATCACTTCACAGGTCAAAGGACCTGGTGGGCCACCGCGGGAGCGGACCACTGGGCGGGATGGACCTCTGGTCTGACCCAGTGGAGGCAACTTCTTATGTTCTTATGTTCTAGACATCAAAGTACATAAGAACTACATTCTTTGAAGCCTTTTCTTTATGATTTGATAGTGTACAAAAGTTTGATCTAATTTCTAGAAAATAACTTATATACAGGTCATAAAACTGACAAATGACAGGTTGTGATCATGTGACTGAGCCAAGTGGTATTATCTGTCACATATCCACTCCAAGACACCTTTGTTTTGTGTAAAACACAAAACAACAGGGTTTCACATACAGTTCTTAAAACATGTGACCAGGTCTTCCTGACTTCCTGGTTGTCCCGAGGTCCTCCCTGGATTCCTTGTTCTCCTGGGTCCTCCCTGGACTTCGTCGCTCCAGGTCTCTCCTAAGTCCTTCCTCTGGTCCTACAGATCTTCACCAGTCAGTCCGCCGATTGCCACTGTCCCAGCTGGTCCCTCTGCCGGACGTTCCTTAGATCTTGGCCAATGCTCCCAGGGTGTCTCAGGCTGCTTCACCTGGGAATCTTCTCTGACGGCTCTTGGTGCCATCACTGGTCTCTCTGTCAGTCGCTACCGGCCCTGCAAGTCCCATCACCAATCAGCTGCCTGACCCCTTTTTGCCTTGGACTCTGCTTGCTCTACCAGCTGCCTCTTGTGGAGCCACCACCAGTCTCTCACTCCCTGGCCTCTTGGGTCCCTACCACCTGGATATTTCTTCACTGATCCTTCTCCTGGTTGTCAAGCCTGAGTCCCTTCCTCAACTCTAGGCTCTACTGAGCCCTCCGGCTACTTTTAGCTCTTTCCTACAAGTGTATAAACCCCCATGGACCCTCCCACCAGGCTTCACTCCAGAGCCAGATCTCTCCACTAGTATATAGATCTCTCTCACTACTGGACTTTCTACTACTGCACCAGCCTGGCCACGCCACGCCACGCCACGCCACGCCACGCCACGCCACGCCACGCCACGCCGTCAATGCTAATCAGCTATAGCCTTCAGGGCTCACTCCCAAAAGAGTTCCTTGCCTTCTAAGCGCTCTGTGCTGTGAGCTATTCTTTTCAGCACCACAATCCACTCAGGGTGAGTGGACAGTTTTCTAGCAGCACTTGCAGCTCTATGCAGATTAGCTCTCTTCTCAGGTTCAGTGAGCTTCACTGTTCAGGCTCCCTCCGCTGGCCAGTGACAGGTAGGCAGGCATAATAAGTGAACATGAAAAAATAATGTAAGAAGTGACTAAGTTCTGCTGCTGCAAATACAAATAAAAAAATGCAGCAAACTTTGGGGATCTTCTACTAAAGTATGGTAAGTTTTGAAATTATTGCATGATTACTATATAAAGTAGCATGCAGTAAGTTCAAAGTAAGTTCAAAGCCTTGCAGTAAATGCAGGGAATGTGCCCAGCATCTGTCCTGTATATACCACACAGGACAATAGGTTACCGCATAGGCACTGCATTACATGCAGTGTCAGGTAGATTATGTTATCTGGCACCGCAGATGTTACAGTATGGCTTTGGCAGAAATAAAGAATGATGCTGACAGATCGATGGTGGTACTCCCCACACATATATTTTCCCACTTATCTGATTCCTTCTGCTGAGCCTCCACCATCCAATCCCCCCAACATCCATCTTTATACCCTGGCTCTGCCTGAACCAAGTGCCCAATCCCACCACCCTGATCACATTCTGAAACCCCCCTCCCCCCACCCAGTCATACCCTACTGATTCCCTAACCTCCCCAAATAGGAAAACTCAAGAGGCCCCCTTCCCCAGCCTAAAGCCCTATTTACATATTTCCATAGAAACCCTCCCAACTCCCCCGATACTCCATAGAAACATAGAAACATAGAAGATGACGGCAGATAAGGGCCATAGCCCATCAGGTCTGCCCACTCTACTGACCCACCCCCATCACCACATACCTTACCCAGAGGTGATAGTTAGTGCTAAAATGGATCTGACAGGAGTAGGGTTACCAGACGTCCGGATTTACCCAGACATGGGAGCAGCCGTCTGGACGTCTAGACGTGTCCTGTTTTTAGAGGACATGTCCAGGCGTCCAGGCAGCTTTTCAAAACCCGGCACTTTGTTCAGGGTTTGAAAAGCTTCCACCTCAGGACCGCGTCGGAAAGGCATCTGCGCATGCACGGATGCAATGAGGTGATGTCATTGTGTTGCATCTGCGCATATCAAGATGCTCTCCCAATGCGGTCCTAAGGATGAGAACAGGGTGAGGGGGGGGGGGGGGCGAGGCTGGGGCAGAAAGGGATGTGACTTGGGCATAATGCGGCGGGGATGGGTAAAACTGTGCAGACCTGGGCCGGGGCTATGGGTCCAGATTTTACAGGAGTAAAATCTGGTAATGCTAGACAGGAGCTGCCCCATTCTACTCCCACCTGTCCTGGTCTGGCTCACAAAATGATTGTCATGACCCCTATGGGGGTCTAGTATTACCACTAGGAGTCATGGTGGAGATTTTATGAGTCAGATCTAGACAAGCAGGCGCAGAATGGGACTGGCTCAGGGAGTGTTGGGGTGGGGAGGTCAATGTAGGGAGGGATCTGAGATGAAGAGGAGTCAGGATATATTTTGGCATGGGCTGTGGCTGTGCTACCAGGACTTTCAGTAGCATGGCTGCACTAACCACCTCTTGAGGTGGTGGTATGTTCCGCCACACTAGCAGCAGTTATGACAGCCAGACCTTTGTCAACATCTGTCTTGCCCAGATCCAGATCACTGCTGTGTTAGTCAGCTAACACAGCATGTTTAACTCAGACTTCTGTTTTAGCACAGTTTGCAGCAGTGCGGCCCTATGCTACTGTCTACTGCACAGAACATAAGAACATAAGAATTGCCGCTGCTGGGTCAGACCAGTGGTCCACCATGCCCAGCAGTCCGCTCACGTGGCGGCCCGCTGGTCAAAGATCAGCACTCCAACTGAGACTAGTCCTACCAGAGCATGCTCTTGCTCACCAGGAACTTGTCTAACTTAGTCTTGAATCCCTGGAGGGTATTTTCCCCTATGACAGACTCCGGAAGAGCGTTCCAGTTTCCTACCACTCTCTGGGTGAAGAAGAACTTCCTTACGTTTGTACGGAATCTATCGCCTTTCCACTTTAGAGAATGCCCATTTTAGCTGCTTGGTAGAGAGGAGTCTTTACTGCTTAAAGACATTGAGATCTACACTACAGCCAAGGTTATCAGAACTTACAGTACTTTATTCAGATTTCTTAACTACTATATCTCTCCTCATCTTAATCCTTTTATAATCTTTTAAAAACCTTTCTAATTCCTTTCTGCATCTTCTGCTCTGTCATATTCACATTATAACAGTACGCTTCACTTGTTCTTCCCAAATAGTCATAAATAATCTATAGCTATAGAAATGATAAATAGTAGTAGCAGTTATTTGATTAAAAATAAAAGTACTGGGTCAGTGCTAGCAGTGGCCTCTATTTTCTATTTGAGCTATAGCGGAGAAAGGAAGTAATTTACTGCAGTTCAACATGCACCCAGATTGGTGACCTGGTATCAACTTGCAGAAGATCAGCACTAGTTGTAAGCAAGTGTTATGTTCATTCCGATTTGGCAGAATCATTGTGAGAAGCTCTCTTTTACACCTAACTTCATGTTACATCCAGATAATCCACATGTTTGTTTTACTTCGGATGTGACAACACTATAAAAAGCCTTTACTGCAAACAGCAAAGCATGAGGAATCAATAAATCAAAATGTGTGGGCCCAATAAAAGCCAGAAGCACTGTGGTTAATTTCTTTTCTTGATCTCCTATATAGTGGACTAAATAAGAGTTTATTTTCCTTTTGCTTTGTTTGCTTAATTGTATTTACTTGATCTGTTTCAGGTGTTATTGTATGCTTGTAAAATTGATAATCTTATACAGTGTTCCCCTGGTCATTCACGGTCAGCGGTTCACAATCTCAGTCATTCGCGGTATTTTCTGACCGTGACCATTGACCAGGTGAGGACAGCTGGAGAGGCAAGAAAGAGCAGCCGGAGCGCCAGCGAGTGAAGGAAATCACTCGCTGTATGCTCCGACCGCCTCTTCCTGCACTAAAGTCAGGCCTTACCAATCAGGAGCTGTTTTGACACGCAGCTCCTGATTGGTAAGGCCCGACTTTAGTGCAGGAAGAGGCGATCGGAGCATACAACGAGTGATTTCCTTCACTCGCCAGTGCTCCGGCTGCTCTCTCCTGCCTCTCCCGCTGCCCTCTCCAGTCTCCCGCATGAAAAACTGTAGGCGCGGTTTTTCAAGATTCGCGGGAGTTCCTGGAATAGAATTCCCGCGAATTTCAGGGGAGTACTGTAAATAAATTTTTTTTTTTTAAAAAGCCAGAAGCATTAGCTAAGGCACTTTAATTCACACTGACTAACCCGATTGCTCAAAAAAATGGAAAAGTGAAGGGGCCTTTTTACTAAGCTGTGGTAAGTGCTAGCACATGTTTACCGCAGTTTAAAAGGACTTACTGCACTGCGGAGCATGCTCTAGCATTCTGTAGTAAAAATTCCTAATCTGCATGGGCAAACCACAAGTTAAATAATGTTTTAAATTTTTGGGTGGAAAGGGCGTGTCTAGGGAGTGAAGAGCGTCCATATCTGCACTGAGAGGCACCATTCTAAGGTTTTCACCCCATGAGTTTTGGATTTTTTTAATGTTGTGGCTCATTAAGGAACCATTTGGACCCCTGAGGAAGATGTGTTGATCAAAACACGGACCGCATTGGGTCCTTGTTTCCCTATGACAAAGGTGGACCACATTATAAAGCAACGTTTATTGACTGAAATAAAGCCTTGGCATCATGTACATCGGCTCTGCAGTATTTTCTTCGGGATCCTGTTGTTCAACATTTACTGCAGTTTGGTTGGATTCTTTTCTTAGTGCAGCTACATTACCATATGCTAACTTATTAGCACAAGATTAGAGCATGAACCTTTAGCAGCTACAAGATAAGTGCTGGTAAGTGCTCATGCAATAACTTTTTTAATGGCCACATGCTAATGGAGGAAGGAGTGGCCTAGTGGTTAGAGCGACAGCTTCAGCATCCTGAAGGTTGTGGGTTCAAACCCTGTGCTGCTCCTTGTGACTTAATCCTCCATTGCCCCAGGTACATTAAATTGTGAGCCTACTGGGACAGATAGGAAAAAATGACTGAATACCTGAATGTAAACTACTTAGACAATTGATATGTGGTATAATAAATAAATAGATTTGTGCATGGCCATTAAAATGGAAAGAGGAACATTGACTATTATTCAGTTGTGGTAAGAACAGCCTAAGTACATGGGAAATACCCATGTAAGGGTGCACTAAAGTTACTTTCTACTGCGGCTTAGTCAAAGTATCCCATTCATTCATTCAGGTACTCAAGCATTGTTTCCTGTCTGTCCCAGTGGGCTCACAATCTATTACACAGGCCAACAAAAATAAAATTGTTTTTGGTGCCTTGGATTTTTGACTTGTTCCTGAGGTTATTTGGGGCGCTAATCCAAAAAATTGTATTAGATAGACCGCATCAGCTCTAGTTTCTTAGATATGGTTATGGGATAGTAGAACCAAACATGAACATTGGGCATAAAAAGATTGCCCTCCGAGGGAATATATGATGGTTGAAGGACAAAATGTCATCAATGAACCTTTGGAAGCGCTGCCACCACTACATATAAAGCTATGCCCGATGAAACAATTTGTAAAGGCTTTGAATAAAGATGGTTCGTGCATTGAATACATTGCGCATATGTTACCTGGACTTACCATGGAAAAAATGAAGGCAGGAATTTTCAATGTTCCACAGATCAGACAACTTATAAATGACCCACATTTCATAGCATCAATGAATGAAATTGAATCATGTGCCTGGTCTTCATTTGTTCTTGTTCTGAAAAACTTTCTTAGCAACAAGAAGGCAGACAATGCCACACAATTAGTAGAGGATATGGGGCTCATAATTAGAATTTTAAAACGTCCAAAAGCCTAAGCCAACAGCCTAAGCCGGCACTTGGACGTCATAATAGCAGGGATGTCCAAGTGCCGATAATCAAAGCCAACTTTCTGGACGTGCAGCAGCACTTCTAAGCTGCTGTGCATCCAGAGATCAAAGGCGCATGTTGGGAGGTTGGGAGGTGGGAATCGGGTGGCCTTCAACCTAGACGTACCCCAGCCATAATCAAAGCTTTCCTAGAGGGAACTTAGATGCCAGCTGTTAGACCTGTTTGAGTTGCGTCTAGGTTCCACAAAGGTGCTCAAACTGACAAGACCACTGAAGGATTTAAGGCATGACCACCACCCTTCACTCCCCTAGTGGTTACGACCCTATTCCACCACCCAAAGAGCAAAAAAAAACCCACCAAAATCTTGGAGAGAGTGAGAGCAAGAAGGCCTTGAGCATGTGCAGACGCTCAAGGCCCAGGAAACAGGAAGGATCTTCGTTCACCGGCACGTCCTGTGGTCTGCGTGCCGATGCCAGATGGAGTAAGGCTTCTGTTTGGGCGGACAGGGGGGTGCCGGTTTGCGAGTGGGGGAGGAGCGATGCCGGTTTTCGGGGGGGGGGGGGTTGCTCGCAAATCGAGTAAACACTTGGTTTGCAAGTCACGATTTGTGAGAATGTTTTGCTCATCTTGCAAAACACTCACAAGCCATGTTACTCGCAAACCGAGGTTTGACAGTACTTTTTTTACAGAAAGGGTAGTAGATGCATGGAAGTCTCCCAGAAGAAGTGGTGGAGACAGAGACTATGTCTGAATTCAAGAAGACATGGGATAGGCATGTGGATCTCTTAGAGAGAAAAGAGATAATGGTTACTGCAGATGGGCAGACTAGAAGGAGGAAGGGCTGTTGCCTCTGCACCCAGAGGTTGAGAGATCAAATCCTGGTACTGCTTCTCGTGACCTTGGGCAAGTCACTTAATCCTCCAGTGCCCACCGCTTTGAATGTCATCTTAACAAAAAGGCGGTATACGAGTCCCCATTCCCCCCCCCCCCTTAATTTGGTCTTATTTGCCATCATGTTTCTATGTTTCTAATAGGCTGCAGGGGGAAAAAAGGACTGAAGGTTGCTAAGCAAGTTGCTAAGGCACTGTGTCTATAGGTACTGCTCCTGTCTCCCACTGTAGCCCCTGTTCAGATTTGATTGGTATCTTTCAGGAAAAGGGGCCCGCCCATCCACCCTCACAGAATGTTCTTCCTGCAACTACATAGGAAGATATGTTTTGGCAGCCTGCTAAATAGTCATCCATCTTCTGCTCCCTTTCCATAACACAGCAAAGGTACATATTGTGCACAATTCTAGATATCGCTCCTTCAAAAAGATATAAACAGGATTGAGTCAGTCCAGAGAAAGACTACTAAAATGGTTGACAGTCTTCATCATAAAGCGTATGAAGTCAGACTTAAAGATCTCAAAATGTGTACTTTGGAGGAAAGGTGGAATAGCGGCAATATGATAGAGACATTTAAATACCTATATGACATAAATGCACAGGAGGTGAGTCTCAATTGAAAAGGAAGATCTGAAATGAGGGGGTATAGGATGAAGTTGAAACCTCAGAAAATACTTTATCATGGAAAGGGTAGTGAATGTGTGGAATGGTCTCCCAATGGAGGATGTGGAGATAAAAACTGTATCTCAATTCAAGAAAGCTTAGGATAATTACTTGGGATCTCTAAAGGAGAGGAAGAAATGGCATGGATTGGCAGAACAGATAGGTCATAAAGTCTTTATCTGCTTTCATTTTTCTATTTTTCTTTGTTTCAGTCTCTTCTGTCTCACCCTTGTACCAGGCAGAAATGGAACTCTGTTTAGACATCACATTCCCTTTTGAGGCCTCCTGGGAATGGTCAGAACAGGAAAAGTCATGAAAAGTGTGGAATAACTTGTAAGTTTCATGGTTCCATATCATTCTCTTCTTGGTTAGGCTGAGAACTTTTCAGTGGTCCCTCGTATTATTTTTAATTAAATATTATATTTAATATTTTGAGTGCTGTGTTTGGAGAGTTAATTTTAATATTTAAAATTACCATAACAACATAAGAGTTGCCATACTGGGACAGTGGCCAACCCAGGTCACAAGTACCTGACAAGATACCAAAGAGTAAAACAGATTTTATGCTGCTTATCCTAGGATTAAACAGTGGATTTTCACAAGCCCATCTTAATAATGGCTTATGGACTTTTCATTTAGGAAATTATTTAAACCTTTTTAAACTCTGCTAAGCTGACTGCTTTCACCACATTCTATGACAACAAATTCCAATGTTTAATTACATGTGAAGTGAAGAAATATTTTTTCTGCTTTGTTTTAAATCTACTTATTAGCTTCATTGCATGCCCCCCTAGTCCTAGTATATTTGGAAAGAGCAAACATGTGATTCCTATTCTATACCATTCAGCATTTTATAGACCTCTATCATATCTCTCTTCTCCAGGCTGAAGAGCTCCAGCCACTTTATCCTTTCCTTATAGGGAAGTCATCCCATCCCTTTTATCACTTTTGTTGTCCTTCTCTGCACCTTTTCTAATTCCACTTTTTTTTAGATGTGGTGACGAGTATTGCATACAATATTTGAAATGCGGCTGCACCATGAAGTAATACAAGGGCATTATAGCATTTTCATCTTTGTTTTCCAGTCCTTTCCTGATAATGGAGAGTGGACTATAGCAAAGAGCAGTGCCACCTTTCTCACATAGGGCTCAATGCTCAAAAGTCTCTGTTAAAATCCTGTGCACTGTTGTAGTTCTGGTAAATTTTCTGATTTCTAAATGATGAGCGATGCTCTAAAAACTTCACATGCAAATGAGGTCCACGGGAATTCCATCTAATTAGTCATTGGAGAAAGTGACTGACACATGCGCAGAACAGTTCACGGAAAGAGGCATAAATGTATGCATGCACCAGGAAAAGCTACGACATAGGCACACATATCATAGGCATGCCTTATTGTAGCACATCATAGGCACACATCATAAGCATCATTGGAGGGGCAGAGAACTACCAGCAAATCATGTAAATGTTGTTTTGTTTTTTGCAACTTCAACTTCATACAATCGGCAGCCCCAAACTTGCTGGTATACGGTTTTAATGAATACACCTGAATGAATCCTGAGTGAAGTACAATACGTACAAGTGGATCGATTTATCACTCCATCAAAAATTACAAAGACTAGGGGACATCGATTATGTTACAGGAAAATACTTTTAAAACCAATAGGAGGAAATATTTTTTTTCACTCAGAGAATAGTTAAGCTCTGGAACGCATTGCCAGAGAATCTGGTAAGAGCTGATAGTGTAGCTGGTTTTAAGAGAGGTCTGGACAATTTCCTGGAGGAAAAGTCCATAGTCTGTTATTGAGCAAGACATGGGGCAAGCCACTGCTTGCCCTGGATTGGTAGCATGGAATGTTGCTATTCTTTGGGTTTTGGTCTGGTACTAGTGACCTAGATTGGCCACTGTGAGAATGGGCTATTGAGCTTGATGGACCTTTGGTCTGACCCAATAAAGCTATTCTTATGTTGTTATGATCTTAAGGTGGCCAAACAAGTTGAAAGGGTGAAGGCAAAAGCTAGAAGGATGCTAAGGTGCATAGGAAGAGGTATGGCCAGTAGGAAAAAAGAGGTATTGATACCCCTGCATAAGACTCTGGTGAGACCTCATTTAGAATATTGTGTAGAATTCTGGAGACCACACTTTCAAAAAGATATAAAAAGGATGGAGTCAGTTTAGAGGAAGGCTACTAAAATGGTGCATGGTCTTCATCATGAGGTGTATAGGGACAGACTTAAATATCTCAATATGTATACTTTGAAAGAAAGGTGAGAGAGGGGAGATATTATAGAGACATTTAAATACCTACATGGCGTAAATGAGTATGAGTTGAGTCTCATTTGAAAGGAAGCTCTGGAATGAGAGGGTCTAGGCTCAGGAGTAATCTAAGGAAATACGTTTTTACAGAAAGAGTGATAGGTGCATGGAACAGTCTTCCGGAAGAGGTGGTGGAGAGAGAGACTGTGTTTGAATTCAAGAAAGCATGGGATAGGTACATCAGATCTCTTAGAGAGAGGAAGAGATAATGTTTTACTGCGGATGGCCAGATTGGATAGGCCATTTGGCCTTTATCTGCTATTATGTTTCTTTGGGGGGTTTTCTTTGACAGCTGCAGATATTATGGCCAGTCCTAGTAAAAGCAGCAAGCAGGTGTCTGGACTGGAGTAGCCTGGTAGTCAGTTCAGTGGACCTCAGAGAAGGGAGCCCAGGCCCATATCTCACCCTAACTAATACACTTGTAGTGGAAAGTGTGTATCCATCAAAACCATTCTGTACTAACATATAGGTGATATCTGCAGGCATAAGAAAGTTTTGGGTGGGTTTTGGAGGACTTCTCATACAATGTAAGGGGATTATGGTGAGATGTGTACCTGGGACCCTTTTTATGTAAAGTTCACTGCAGTGTCCCCTAGGGTGCCTCCCTTTTTACGGGCCAGCAAACTATGTGGAAAATGTTACAATAAGAAATGTAAGGCCTACTGTGACTCCTCATTGCTCCTGACCTATACTTTGATTCAGGCCATAACTGGACCAGTAGTTGTGACCCATGATATACTGGGGAATCTATCTGGGTAAACCTGGCCAGAGGCGGAGAAAAATGCCTGTACCTTGGTGTGATATACAGACCTCCAAGACAATCGGAGGACAAGGACGCAGAATTAATTGAAGACATTGAGAATATCACCTTACGGGGGAGGCTGTACTATTAGGAGACTTCAACATGCCTGATATAGACTGGAACACACTCTCAGCGACAACTTGTGATAGCAGGAGGATATTAACGCCCATGAAGGGAGTACGGCTCAAACAAATGGTACTAGAGCCCACTAGGGCCCAGGCCATCCTGGACCTGGTACTTACAAACAGGGAAAGCGTCTCAGAGGTCTCGGTGGGAGAGACGCTAGCCACCAGTGACCATAACATGGTATGGTTTAACCTTAAGAAAGGCTTCCCTAGATCACAAACAAAAACAAGGGTACTCAATTTCCGGGGCACTGACTTCACACGCATGGGAGATTTCGTCTATCAGACGCTGCAGGTTCAAGAAGTAACTACTAATGTGGAGGCTATGTGGTCAACCTTAAAATCGATCCTTCATGAGGCAACTATCCGCTACATAAAATCGGTAACCAAACAACAAAGAAAAAAGAAACCCCAATGGTTCACAGATGAGGTATCGTGCCTCGTCAAGGAGAAGAAAAGAGCATTTCTCTCATATAAACGCACGGGGGAAAAAGAAGCAAACATTGAATACAGGAAAAAGTCTGCAGCGGTCAAAACAGCAGTCAGGGAGGCCAAAATTCGTATGGAAGAAACTCTAGCGAAGAACATTAAGAAAGGGGACAAATCCTTCTTCAGATACATTAGCGACAGGAAAAAGAACACAAACGGGATAGTACGCCTTAGAACACCAGATGGGAATTATGTAGAAACAGACTCCGATAAAGCCAAACTACTGAATGATTACTTCTGTTCAGTCTTTACCTGCGAGGCACCAGGGCACGGGCCTCGGCTAGCAGCAAAGCAAAGCATGGAAGACCCATTTCAGAAGTTTGAGTTCACACCAGCTGATGTTTACAAAGAACTGTCAAGACTCAAGGTGAACAAAGCCATGGGGCCGGACAATCTGCACCCAAGAGTGCTCAGAGAGCTATGCGATGTTTTGGCGGAACCGTTAGCAATACTCTTCAATCTCTCCCTAAGTACGGGGAGAGTCCCCCTGGGCTGGAAAACTGCCAACGTGGTTCCTCTGCACAAAAAGGGTTGCAGAGCGGAGGCCGCGAATTACAGACCAGTAAGTCTCACATCAATAGTGTGTAAACTCATGGAAACTCTACTTAAAGGGAAATTAGACACGATATTGGATGAGGGGAATCTGAGGGATCCCTGTCAACATGGATTCACTAGGGCAGGTCATGCCAGTCCAATCTCATCAGCTTCTTTGATTGGGTGACAGGAAAGCTGAACTCGGGAGAGTCTCTGGACATAGTATACTTGGATTTCAGTAAAGCTTTTGACAGTGTCCCACACCGTAGACTATTAAACAAGATGAAATCGATGGGGTTAGGTGAGAAACTAACGGCGTGGGTCAACGATTGGCTGAGTGGAAGACTTCAGAAAGTGGTGGTCAATGGCACCCTCTCTGAGACAACGGAGGTGACTAGCGGAGTGCCGCAGGGCTCAGTCCTGGGACCATCCCTTTTTAACATATTCATAAGGGACTTGACCCGAGGGCTTCAGGGTAAAGTAGCGCTGTTCGCCGACGACGCCAAACTGTGTAATATAGTGGGTGGAAGCAATCCCACGGATGGCATGACGCAGGATCTGATCAAGTTGGAAAACTGGGCCACGACATAGCAGCTGGGCTTCAACGCTAAGAAGTGTAAGGTCATGCATCTCGGCAGCAGAAATCCATGCAGAACATACACCTTGAATGGAGAAACACTAGCTAGGACTTCAGAAGAACGGGACTTGGGAGTGATCACCAGTGCAGACATGAAGGCTGCCAAACAAGTGGAGAAGGCCTCATCCAAGGCAAGGCAAATGATGGGATGTATCAATAGAAGCTTCGTCAGCCGCAAACCTGAAGTCATAATGCCACTGTATAGAACCATGATGAGACCTCATCTGGAGTACTGTGTGCAATTCTGGAGGCCACATTACCGTAAAGATGTGCTTCGAGCTGAGTTGGTCCAGCGAATGGCCACTAGGAAGGTCTCTGGACTCAAGGGTCTCTCATACGAGGAAAGACTGGGCAAATTGCAGCTCTACTCTCTAGAGGAGCGCAGGGAAAGGGGTGACATGATTGAGACTTTTAAGTACGTCACAGGTCGTGTCGAGGTGGAAAACGATATATTCCTTCCCAAGGGACCCTCAGTCACAAGGGGGCACCCGCTAAAACTCAGAGGAGAGAAATTTAGGGGTGACATCAGGAAGTATTTCTTCACAGAAAGAGTGGTAGATCACTAGAACAAACTTCCGGTGCAGGTAATCAAGGCCACAAGCGTGCTCGACTTTAAGAATAAATGGGACATCCACATGGGATCCCTACGTGGGTCGAGCAGCACTCAGACTTAATGGGGTGGGTCAGTAGAGTGGGCAGACTTGATGGGCTGTAGCCCTTTTCTGCCGTCACCTTTCTATGTTTCTATGTTTCTATGATATATGTCTAGGATTTGTACTATGAGGTTTTGCAGCCAATTGGAAGCAAAGATATAATGACATAAAGACATGATGTTGCTATGATTGAGCCTTGGGGAACAGTAGAAACACCAGATGAACAATGGACAAGAAATGAACGATTAGTAAGATAGTACTGAAACAAAGACACTCCTGTACCATAAATATTTAGATATGCGAGTTGTTGAAAAAGAAGTGAATGATTTAGTAAGTCAAAGCCTGCAGAAAGATCAAGAGATATAAGTAGGGTGTCACAACCATCATCCAAATTTACCTTTATACTATTAGTGAGTCCAAGAAAAGAGCATTGATAGCAACAATAGGTTCTCTATCTGGGGTACAAGCATTGGTCTTGTCAAGAAAATCAACCAATTGTTCTGCCATGATTTTCTCCACTACCTTAGAGAGAAAAGAAGTACTGGTGATAGGGATCTTTAAAATATGGTTAAACAACAACTTGATACCAACAATCAGGGAAAGAGCTATAAGAAAGACTGGTGGACAACATAAAAGGCAGGAAGGGGTCTATAAATTGTTTTAGGATTTGGCCAGGCACCAGATCAGTAAAAGATGAGGGAATGCTTTTCATGTTTCTCATATGTCTTGACGTTGCCTTCTTCTGCTGAAACCCAATATGAAAAAGAAAGTTCTGCCTTTGAAAGTTTGTCAGGACATAAAATTGTTAATCCAATAAAAAGATATCAATTATTACCTTTTCTTTTTTTTTTTTTGCTTCTGTTTTGCTTTCTATTTGCACTATTAGCATCAACTTTTACCAGCTTCTTCTCTGCAGGCACTAATTTTCTCTGGATCTGTCCTTCCCTCCCAAAAAACCTCTGTGGAGATTTTGCTCAGTTGTTAAGGATCAGTATCCATGGATTCCCTTCCCACTGTTTATTTACTACAATTTCTTTTATCAGTACTACTACTCCAAACATGTTTATTTTATTATTCAGGTTGTATCTTTAATCTTTTTAGCCTTACTATCTGTTTCAGACCGCCAGTGCGCGTACCGGTGTCACTCTGCAGAAATTTCCTGCAGGTCTGCGGCTGAAACGTGCCTCAGGCCTGAGATCAGTGCACAAAGCTGCGGGCAGTGGCTCCTACGCACATCCTGCGCCTAAACTGGCAGCCTTCTCTCTGACGTCGCAACGTCAGAGGGAAGGTTTTCGGATGATGCGTGGGACGTGCGATGAACCGCCACCGCATGTGGCTTTGTTCACTGATCTTCTCAGGCCCGAGGCACGTTCCAGCTGTGGACCAACAGTGAGGATGAGGGAGCCAGCCTCAGGCAGTGAGGAAGAGGGAGCCGGCCGCAGGCAGCATAAAATGGTTTGGTGGGAGCGCTGGTATGTTTCTTGCAGAGGGGGAGGAAGACAAGAGAGACAGCTGGCTTTCTCAAGGCGTTGTTTGTAAAAAAGAGAGGGCAGGACACCCAGCCTCACCTAACTGCCATGATGAAGGGATGGCACATGGAGGGAAGGAGACAACAAAGGTAGGAGGAATTATTTTATTTTCAATTTAGTGATTGAATTGTGTCAATTTTGAGAATTTTCATCTGCTGTCTATATTTTGCACTGTTCAGGAAAAAATGCATTTGTTTTTTTTTTTCTCTGGGGTTGCACTGTATGCAGTCTTGAATCTTAGGGTTTTGTTTGAATGTATTAGCAATTTTAGTTTGTGGTCCTGTATTTGCATAGGGTAATCTGTTCTAGTAGGAATGAATGTTGAGAAGCATACAGTGTGCTTTGTGTAGTTTAATTTTGTGGTTAACCATTATATGTTGTTAATAAGATTATAATGTGTGTATATATGAAAAATGAATGGAAAAAATAGTGTTACAATTAGTACTATTATGGGGGCGGGGTCTGGGCAGAGATGGGCGGGGTCTGGCCCACGACTTAGCCCAGTGCTCTTCAACCGCCGGTCTGCGGACCAGTGCCAGTCCACAAAATAATTTTTTTTATTTCCGCCAGTCCATAGGTGTAAAAAGGTTGAAGAACACTGATCCAGACCATTTAACATTCACCACATTCTTTTCATGCAATCTAATCTCTTGCAATTATTTACTTTACTGACTAAAATGCAGACTACTCCCTGTACTGTATTTTTTTTCACTTCCACATCCATAATCAATCATAAGGAGCTGTTTAAACCATTTATCAGGCTTTAAACTCTCTGTCATACTTACCTGCCATTCTCATAAATGCCTCTAGATTCACCTCAGAAAACTGCACGCCATTCCATTCCCTTATACTTCCTCTCCCCTCCATTTTGGTGAATATTTTAACAGCCTATGAAAATTTTCTGCTTAACTTATTAATCTGATTAAAAAAAAATATACACTCACATTCTCACAGCTGCCTCCAGATTCTCCTCAGAAAACTGTGCACCGTTCCATTTTCTTATATGAGTACTTCCCCTTCCCTTTATCTTGGTGAATATTTTAACACACTCTGAAAATTGTCTGCTTAACTTATTAGAGTCAACAAAAATTTATACTAGGGCTAGATTCACTAAACCTTCCGATCCTGTACCAATAACCGCAAAACCAGTTTTACTGGTTTTGCGATCGTTCCCCAACCCCGACCCAAATTCACTAAACTGCTTCCCAATCAATCTCCTACCCGATCCAATCCAACCCATGCAAATTAGTAAAACTCCAAGCAAAATAGCCAAGCAATTGATTCACTAACAATTGCTTGGCTATTTTGAATAGGGTTTTACTATCCTAAAACCCGACTACTGCAGACCTGTCGGTAACACATACCAGCGTTGGTGGTGGCTGGTTCCACCCAAGATAAGTGTTGCCTTTTCTTAACAACATCATGGTTGATTGATAGATTCTATTTGAACAAAACCAAAAAAAGGAGTTTTTGTATACAGAACACTAAAAGAAGGGTTTTTTTTTTTTATAATAAATTAATATTTTTAGTACATGTGGATAATCAATTTAAATGGTAGGAAGGAGGGCTAACAGCGGCCAGTCTTGGGAGCCCTTTCCGGCAGGGCACCTGGACTCATCTACACTCCTCCCCCGTTCCAGCAGGGAAGGGAATTAAGAGTAGAAGCGCTAACGGCGCTTGGCACCAACGGCCACTTTTGGGAGCCCTTTCCAGCAGGGCACTTGGTCCATCTCCGCCCCTCCTGTTCCAGGAGTGTTTTGTGTTTAGCAGAGAACAGGGGAAAATACTCTGCCCCTCCCCAGACCCAGCTGGAGATAACTGTAAACAAGAGGGAGACGCAAGGGACGCACTGAAACCTGTAGCAGGCAATATTAGCATTGACTTGGGTATTATATTTTTTCATCCCTAAATCCTATACCATACTAGATATGTCAGGTACAATGAGTATTGCATCTTGCACCACCATGAGAGCCACTCTTTTAAGTTATACTCAAGCAATCCTTCTGATACTTCTGCTCCTCACAGACTGGAAAACATATGCACACAACATATACCCAATACCTATCATAGCAAACTCCAGAGGAATTACCCAGCCAAACTGGCATCGCATATTAAACAGAAACACAAACTATCAGCCCTTCAATTATCAACCCTCCCCTAAATCAACAACTAGAAAACCAACAAATCCCTACATTACCACAATACTACCCCACCAAAGATCACTCATATACCTGAAAACAACGAGCAACTCGCCAACAGAATACACCCCTCTCAAATGCGCCTATATGAACATCAGATCCATTGGCCCCAAAACGGAACGCATAAAAAATTGGATAGAAGAAGATAACCTTAACTGCCTTTTCCTCACAGAGACCTGGCTCTCCTCTGATACTGACCCTAGAATAACTGAAGTCTGCCCAAAAAGCCACAAAATAACACTGGTATGCAGAGAAAATAAGAGAGGAGGAGGAATTGCTATCATAGCCAGAAACACATTAAACATACACCTACAAGACAAAATAACAGAACAATACATGGATTTATTTGTCTGTCAACTCTCAAGCACATCACTTAAAGGAACACTCACATGCATACTATGCTACATGACCCCAAGTAACTGGAGCACAGCCAAACCAATATTTGAAGAATTTATCTATCGAAACTCTCTAGCAACTACCTACAACCTCCTTCTAGGAGACCTCAACCTTCACCTTGAAAACCAATCTTGCAAAAATGCTAAATCCATACTAGCATACCTAGAAGCCCTAACATATAAAATCTTAGATCCTCAAGCTACACAAGAAAAAGGACACCAACTGGACATCGTAGCATACATGTCCCAACAGACCACGTCCAGAAATTCAAACTTCAAACGGAAAATGGAACCGTTCCCTTTGGTCTGATCACTACACCTACTTCTTTGAAATCAATTGGTCCAGCAACAAATACACTCCGACTACTCAACAGACTACCTTTCTTTCACGCAAACATATAAATCCCACAGTATTCTGGTCAAAAACAGATTCCATAATACAACACTACATACCTAAAGACTTCATTTCTAAATGGAACCTGCTAAGTAAGACCACCCTCAATGAACTAGCCCCAGAAAAACTTAAAACCAAAATCCTCTGAAAATCAGACAAGTGGTTTGACAATGAACTACTCCAACTCAAAAGACAATGTAGACAACTGGAAAGAAAATGGAGAAAAAGAGACCAAGATTCCATAAAAACAGCATGGATAACAACAAACTGAAAGTACAAACAAAAACTGAAAGAAAAAAGAAGGACATACTACTCGAAACAAATTGGAGATGGACCTCAAGACTCAAAAAAATTATTCCAGCTACTAAAAGACCTCACAAACACAACACCTTACATAGAGAACAACAATTCGCCCCCACCTACAGCCACCCTCCTAGCTTCCTACTTCAAAAACAAAATCGCAATTATCAGAGCTTCTTTCAACGAAACACCCTCACACATAGAGTCATCATTTCCACCAATAGATAAAGAATCAGTCACAGCAGATAGAACCTGGTCCCATTTCTCACCTATAGATTGGACAGAATTCAACAATCTTTATAATAAATATAGCCATGCAGCCTGTGACCTCAACCATTGCCCCACATACCTATTGAAAACATCAAGCACATTATTCCACTCCCTGCTTCTACAATGGATATACCCTTCACTACTAGAGGGTTATTTCCCACCAGAACTCAGTGAAATCATAATAACTCCGATATTAAAGGACCCTAAAGGAGCAACAGACCAACCATCCAATTACAGACCCATTGCCTCAATCCCATTGTACATTAAACTGATGGAAGGTCTCATAGCCAAATCTCTAGCTTCTTTCCTAGAGAATCGCAACATACTCCACCCCACATAATCAGGATTCCGAGCCAAATACAGCACGGAAACACTTCTAGGAACACTAATGGATACTGCAAGACAACACCTCAGTACAGGCAAAAAAAATACTGCTGATACAATTAGACCTTTCAGCAGCCTTTGACTTGGTCGACCACGACATGCTTCTACAAACTCTCGACTCAATAGGAATCTCTGGCAAAGTACTTGCATGGTTTAAAGGATTTCTACAATCAAGAACTTACAGAATCAAAACAATGCAAGAAAAATCAGAACCTTGGTCCAACCCCTGTGGAGTTCCCCAAGGATCACCCCTATCACCTATTCTATTTAATATATATATAGCTTCTCTCAGCTACTATCTGGATAATCTTGGCATAATTTCATACAGTTACGCAGATGACATCACTATTCTTCTACCCTTCAACCAACCAGAATCCTTCATAGCAAACACAATACCCAGAACCCTCGAATCAGTGGCTATATGGATGACAGAGCACAAATTAAAACTTAACCCTGACAAAACAAATTTCATTCTACTTGAAAATGACAAAACTCCAACGTTAACTAATCTTGTAATAAATTCATTTTCATACCCAATACAACCTACTTTAAAATTGCTTGGAATCACGATTGACAGAAGCTGTAACATGCAACCCCAAATTAACAAAATAATAAAGACATCATTCATGACCATGAGAAATCTGAGAAAAATCCGATCATTCTTCGAAAAGAAGCAATTCCTACTACTGGTACAATCTCTAATTCTTGGGATGCTGGACTACTGCAACATACTATACCTACCATGTCCCGCGACCATGATGAAGCAATTGCAGACGGTGCAGAATACAGCCCTGAGACTTGTCTATTCACTAAAAAAATATGACCATATCACAGAGGCATACCATAATTCGCATTGGCTTCCAATAGAAGTGAGAGTGAACTTCAAATTCTACTGCTTACTTTACAAGGCTATCAATGGAGAAAGCCCAACTTACTGGAATAACAGACTAAATCATTCCTCATCAATCAGACAAAGAAAAACACATTCACTATTCTATTACCCACCATCCAAAAATGTCAAACGAAAAAAACTTTATGACAACCTAATAGCCTCCAAAGCAGCTAAGTTGGACAAACAACTCACCACTCTGTTATCTTCATCCACAGATTACAAAACCTTCAAGAAAGAAATTAAAACCATACTCTTCAAAAAACACATTAAACCTATCCAGCACAACAATCCTAACCCAACATCCAACACTCTATAAACCCTTAGTACTCTCTAATTTTTCTAGTTACCAAACATTATCTAAAACCCATAATTCTCCCTTGAAATTTTATCTCATCGTTTAATCTATTACTTCAAAGTTGAAATGTAATTCTTGTTTTAGTTTGGATGTAATCCGCCTTGAACCGCAAGGTAATGGCGGAATAGAAATCACTAATGTAATATAATGTAATAAATGATTATAATATCAAATCCAGGATGCGGACCTGGAATGATATATAGATCATAGGAGGTCATATGATCTGATTATCTAACATGCTATGATATGCTCACCTCCATTTCCTAGCGAGAATCCTATAGAGACCCCAGATGGAAACTTAATTTAATTGACAGATAATGATTATTTAAGAAATTTTACTAGAATTTATGTGAAATATAAAGTAGTAGTTATTCTTTAGCACTTTTAAGAATTTCTTAAAGTTTTCACATATAAATCTTCACAAAAAACATCATGTTACCCAATTTCTTTTATACAGGTAACACAATTACCAAAAGGTCTGCCTGTTATTTGTTCATTTTTTTAAAAATGGTACTGATGTTTTGCATGTATTACACACACAAAATATCTGGCCAATTAAATATAAATGAACAAAAAATGAAAAAAGCCACCTCTCCCACAAACAAAAGTCAGGAGGGGTGCCGACTCCCTCTTGCCATCGGCGCTTCCCTCACAGCGGCCCTGGTCCCGAAAAATAAATCAACTTGGGAAGGGCCTGAGGCGCCTGAGCCAATCAGGAACTTCCTTAGGGAGTAGCCTAAGGAAATCCCTGATTGGCCAAAGCAATGGACAATCAGAGACTGCCTTAGGCTCAACCCTAAGGAAGTCCCTTATTGGCTCAGGTGACTCAGGCCCCTAGGCCCGCATTCACATGGAGAAGCCCTATGGAGCAGGAGGGTCTGAGCACCCCTCCTGCTCCCAACTTTGAAAGGTACAGGGGGAGAGGGGGCCTGGGCCGGGCCGATGGCGGTGGGGGGGATGTGACAGCAGGAGGGAGTTAGCATCTCTCCTGCCATATTCGCGTGGGTGGGGAGGGAGGGGGACTGCATAAGCGTCGGGAAGTTGAGTTTTGTATTTTTTCAGGTCCAGGCCCACTATGAGGGAAGCGCTGATGGCAGGAGGGAGTTGGCATCCCTCCTGCCTTTTTCTTTGGGGGGGGGTGGAGAGCGGGGATGTGTTTGTGTGTGGGTGGTGCTTTTTTTCATTTTTTTTTAAATTGGCCAGATATTTTGTGTGTAATACACGCAAAATATCTGGCCTCTGTTTAAAAAAAAAAGCCACTGACAGCAGTGACAGGAGGCTGCTTCTCCTATCACTACTGTCAGGGCTGCCCCGACTCAATCGCTCACTGAACGATTGAGTCGGGGAGTCTGCATGCAAATGATTTGCACTTCTGTGCAAATCATTGCATGCAAAAAAGGTAGTGCATGCAAAAAAGATAGTGAATCAATTTCTGTTTCAAAATCGGCCAACAGTGATTGAATCACTACCTTTAGTGAATCTGGGTCTAAGTGCTTAACATAGTTTCATAAAAGGGCTCCAAAATGTATTAGGTCAAAATCAAATAAGAAAAGTGAGGCAGCTGAGACAAGAAAGAAGCAAGTTGATATCATGAACAAAATTTCACCCAAAATCTGGCAGACCTAACAGAAGCACGCTGATCACAGCATAAAAGCACTACAATTGGTCCCATGTACATCTGTTTTTAATAAGTGTATGTAGGCAGACAATTTTCTTTTCATTTTAATATCATAGTTATTTTAAAGATCTTATGCCTTATATATAAACTGCTGAAAAATGAAGCTTCACTAACTGTGGCAACCTCAGGGCTAGATTCACTAAGGACACCGATCGTGTCCCAACTAGTTTGCGACCCTGACCCAATTCACTAACCTTTCTCCCTATCCGATCTGCGCCCAACCCGATCATGCAAATGAGGGGGAATGGCATGCAAATGTAGGAAGGCAGCGATTCACTAACCAAAATCAGGAACACTGACTAGGCTGGCCGATCAACAAAGAAACGACTGCTGGGGACCAGTCGCTCACTTCCTTTCCTACTGCCCTTCTGTCTGGCCCAACTCTCCTACTCTTGCCGCCCCGCTCTGTGCCCTGACTCTCCTGCTTGCCGTCCTGCTCTCTGGCCTGTCCTACTCTCGCGAGTCAAAATAAAAATAAAAGTCAAAAAAATAAAACATAGAAACATAGAAAGATGATGGCAGAAAAGGGCTATAGCCCATCAAGTCTGCCCACTCTACTGTCCCACCCCATTAAGTCAGAGTGCTGCTCGACCCACGTAGAGATCCCACTGGATGTCCCATTTATTCTTAAAGTCGAGCACGCTAGTGGCCTTGATCACCTGCACCAGTAGTTTGTTCCAGTGATCCACCACCCTTTCTGTAAAGAAATACTTCCTGGTGTCACCACCAAATCTCCCTCCTCTGAGTTTGAGCGGGTGCCCCCTTGTGACTGAAGGTCCCTTAGGAAAGAATATGTCGTTTTCCACCTCGACATGACCTGTGACGTACTTAAATGTCTCAATCATGTCACCCCTCTCCCTGCGCTCCACTAGAGAGTAGAGCTGTAACTTGCCCAGTCTTTCTTCGTATGAGAGACCCTTGAGTCCGGAGACCATCCTAGTGGCCATTCGCTGGACTGACTCAGCTCGAAGTACATCTTTACGGTAATATGGCCTCCAGAATTGCACACAGTACTCCAGATGAGGTCTCACCATGGTTCTGTACAGTGGCATTATGACTTCAGGTTTACGGCTGACGAAGCTTCTATTGATACATCCCATCATCCGCAAAAAGCAATTTTGTTCCCGGAGAACAAAAGCGCATACGCAGACCATCTACAGGTTTGCGCATGTGTCAGGATCGCTCTCCAGCGATCTGTGCAGTTGGTTGGGGGCGTGACTCCAATCGCCCCCATTTGCATGAGGACGCATCGTGAATCGGGCGCTCGGCAACCTCATGGATTAGAACACTAACGGACTGGATCCGTGAGGTTAGTGAATCTAGCCCTATCCCCCTCTTCTACAAAACTGTGCTAGCAGTTTCTATCATAGGGAGCCGCGTTGAATGGCCCGCACTGCTCCCGATGCTCATAGGAATTCAATGAGCGTCAGGAGCAGTGTGGGCCATTCAGCGCGACTCTCTGTGCTAGAAACTGCTATCACAGTTTCGTAGAAGAGGGGGTATGTCTTTATAGACCATTATGTAATCAATCATCTTCAGATAAACTGCTGTTAGATATGCTTTCTTTCAAACACATCAGATTGGTTCTTTATCATGATGCAATGTTGTATGTTGAAGGAGCCTGTTTATGGATTACTTTACCTGTGGACTTATGGAATGCTCCAAGATTTTTGCAGTTTAGGAAACAGCTAAAAACTTATCTATTTGGACAAGCTTATGTGGCATAAGGTGCTTATTGATTTAGATCAGCAGTTTGTTAAACTTTGTCACTGAAGTATGATCAGGTTTTAGTGAATAATATTTGTTTTAGGTTATTTTTTTGTGCTGTAAGTTTTGTTTTATTGCATATGTTTTATTTTGTATCCCACTTAGAATGATTGGATAGTGCAGGTAATAAATATTTAAATAAATAAATAAATAGTGTTTGCATAATTTATCCTTCCAATAACATACAATATTTTGTAATAGTGCACAATGGGGTCAGTTCAATAAAGGGTGCCAAAACTCAGGCACCCAACACTTGAGCACTCAGCCAACATTCTATAATGGCATGTTCACACACCAAATCTGTTATAGAATACTAGCGTAAGTAGTAATAATAATAATAACTTTATTCTTCTATACTGCCACAATCGAATGACTTCTAGGCGGTTCACATCGAAGAAGGCTGGACAATCAGCGAATTACAGAATGCAAGAAGTGAGAGTACAACTTATTACATAAGAAATAGATAAAAGGACAGCATATGTCTATGGCTGTACCTAAATGTAAATGACATAAATATAGAATTCTGTAAAACACACAGAAAAATCATGGAAATGTCTATGCCTCTCTCAGGTGAACATCATTTTTGCAGTTATAGAATGGTACCTAAGCACACTTTCAAATCTGCTGATTTGCTCCCATTTTGGTACCTATCATTATTTGCCATTTTCATCCCTAAAATTAGGCTCCAAATTTGCACCTAATTTATGGCACACTGTGGGGTCCTATTATAAAGGTGTACTAATGGATTTAATGTGCACTGATTAGCATGCATTATGGAGCTGATTCTATAAAGACCACTTAATTGGCAAAATACCCTTGACAGCCTCAATAATTGGTTAAAAAAATGTGATTGTGCAATAGGCGCCTATCCAATTCAATAAAAGGCGCCTATTGCAATGTGTTTATGAGCAGGCAGATTTGCTCATGGGTGGGTAAAGTGTAAATGAATGATGGCACATGATGCAAAAGGTTCCAAAAAATGTATTAAGTTTATTTATTTCCAAAACAATTCATCAAAAGATTATTTGCGTCACCGGAAGGATTTTTTTACAGGCACCAAATGCTAGCATTTCTGACAAAGAATACCCACACTATGATAGTTATTCATCAATATATACTTTCAGTCCAATCTGACATCATTGGTTGTCAGCTAATCCCCTAATAGAGGCTGCCTTTAAGTTTGAACAAAGAAAATTTTTTTTGACATCAAAATAAAAGTTTCAGAAACCATATTTTGTTTACCTTAATTTCTAAATATTATTACATATCCAAAACTCTTTTTGGCATTCTCAAAATGGTGAAATCAAACAGCTTGTCTGTGTTAAAGTCAGCCTGCATTTGTTTTCAGCATCTGCTGAAAAGTTCATGTCCCTGTCAGCACAGAAAAAAGAGAAGGGGCTATTCCCCCCCCCTCTGAGTCTCTCAAAGACTGATATAGTGTTTCTGATTCTAACTATTTCTAGATGTTGTTCTCAGATTTCTCCTTAAAGTTTCTTCAGGTTTAAAATATATAAAATTATGTTTTCAAAACCCACTCTCATGTTTAGTATACCTTCACACATCATTCATACCATTCATCATTCATTCAGGGCCCCATTCACACACAACACGGTATATTGCATTCATACAATACATATAGCTATTTGTATTCAAAAATATATCTTCCACAAGCCAGGCTGAGAGGTCTGGTATCAATTAGAACCACGAGGCTCAAAGCGGGAAACCTGAACAAAGACACAGAAGAGACAAAGACCGAACACAAGATGGAGTAAAGCCAAGAAGAAGATACTTATAGAAAGACAAAAAAACCAAAATGGAGTCTCTTTCTATGTATTATGTATATCTATACCTGATTTCCTCTATGATTCTGCCCCACCTAACACCTCACACAAATAGCAAGATTCTCCAAAAACATAGGCACCTGAAATGTAGGTGTTTAAAACCCTCGCCTACATTTCAGTTGCTAAGGGCTAGATTCACTAACCTGCCCGATCATGACTAATACGTGTCTGATCCTGGCAGGTCCGATGGAATCTGCAACCAGTAATATTCTAATGGGGGTGATCGGAGGAATGCCCCCAACCACCAACACGGATCGCTTCTGTGCGATCCTGACACATGCGCAGACCATCTGCTTTCCCTGTAGATGGTCTGCGCATGTGTTTGGTATTCAATTTAGCTGGGGTTAAAACCACGGGCTTGCACTGCGGAGAAGTGAAGGAGAGTCAGGGCTGAGAGCAGGAGTGATATGGGGCTGAGAGCAGGAGATCGGGGCAGAGAAGCAGGGCAGGGAGCAAAAAGCAGGGCGGCAGGCAGGAGAATCAGGATAGAGAGCAGAGAGCAGAGCAGCTAGAGCAGGAGAATCGGGACAGAGAGCAGGGTTTTAGCACAAGTGACTGGTCCTCACCAGTCGCTTGTTTTTTGATCGGCTAGCCAGTCAGAAAGTGTAGTGAATTGCATCCTTCCTGCTTTGCATACCGATTCCCCTCATTTGCATGCGCGGATCGGAGGATGATCGGGACACAGGTTAGTGAATCGGGTCGGAGGGAAATCGGGTTGCAAAGGACTCGCAAACCGATCGGTACACGATCAGCTTGCTTAGTGAATTTAGCCCTAAGTTTTTACATGGGCGCCGCTAGCTTCAATTCTGTAAATAGTGCCTAAGTGTGATTGAGACGTGGCCGGCTCCTTTTTTTAGACGCCGGATGATTTACACACCGTTTATAGAATCGGCCTCTAAATGCTAAGAAGTCAATAGGTATGGGTTTCTTAGCATTTTGTGTGTGCTAAATCCATTAGTGCAACTTAGTAAAAGGACCCCAATGTAGAATTATCACCAATATTACTAAAAAGAATGCACCATTACTAAATAGCATGAACTATTTAGCAATTGTGTATGTTATATAGGCACACTACCAGGCACCAAGTTATAGGATTGCCTTATAAATTAAATATTTATAGTAATCCAATTTTAAAGAAAAAAAAACACCCTTTAGAATTTTGAGCCTTTTTATTTTTGAAAACCCACTGCTACTGGACCAACTGAGCCTTTTTATTTATGAAGAGGTCCTTTTTATTTTTGAAGAATTTTAGCTGTAAAAAAATGCATCCAAAATAGAGTTGAAAGATGCCCTTAAGTGACACTGATTTTCCAAGGTAAAACAAATGTTTAACTTCATTTTGAAGCTTTTAATAGATTGCTGTAACAACTTAGATCCACAGCACATCTGTCTCTCATATTTGTGTGTAAGTGAACTATTTAAAGAAATTCTACTTGCATCAAACTTGTCTCTAGTGCCATCTTGTGGATTTTAAAAATACTGCTGCACTAAACGATATGAAGGTACATGAAAAGTGTAAAGTCTACGCCTTCCCCCTCCCAAATAAAAAAGAAAAAAAAAATCACCTTAGTGGTTTGACCTCTGAAATATGATTACAAGGCATACAGTACAGTACATAGGCAGGGTTTTCCCCTAATTTCTACTACTGTAATACAGTATTATAAAAGGAGATATTCAGCTTCCATTTGGTGTATTTTCAAATGTTCAAAAAAATTATTCTCATGGAACTTAAAAAAAGATTTTCAGATAGAGCATGAGCATTTCTCTGTCTCTGCCCCCACTTACAAATGCCCTACCTAAATGTGCGGCTTTAATTCATCTCCCTGAGGGGACAATGCAGAAAACTATGCATTGATGGCTGAGCATAGGGTTCCTAATGTGAATATAACACAAATTTTGATCACTTGATGCAGTAAGCAAATTTGAAGTAGCAAAACCTGTGTGTCAAACAGGGCAATATGTGCCAAAGACAGCTAGTACAGTGCACATGTTAGAGGAAAATGAAAAATTTCAGCACACATCTGGACATGTTTGGGAATGTTATTTTGCATACCAATATTATTGGCATCACAAGAATTCTTTGCACATGAAATTTTTGCATGCCAATATTTATGTGCAGAACATTCCAGAAAAAATGTATTGGGGTGATATGCATATTATCCCCCTGCTTTTTCAAATAATCAATCATAAAAGATAAAATTCTGGCCTAAAAATATAGTTTCTGTTCTAATCTGTATATTAATATTTTGTTAACCGAGTCAAGCCCTCCTGTTGGGATGAATCGGTATAAAAAATCAAAGATTAGATTAGAATGATGTCTAACACCAGTGGTCTCAGCATATCTGCGCCTAAGCCTCTTGGTAAGCCATCAACCTCCCACCTATTTGTGGAAGGGTGGATATAGACCTGGCATCATTGGACCTTTTTGGAGGCTGCTGCTGGATGGGAACCAGTGGGCTAAGCCTGCCTGTAACTGCTGTATCTCTGCCTTGAGCTGTAATATGATCTTTGAGCAGAAAACCTCACTGAGGACTGACAAAATCTCCGAGAACCTTGAAAATTACCATGGCCTGGTCCACTCGAGGTCCGAGGTCTACTGTTTGGCAAAGGCTTATTTCCAACAATATGACACACTGAGATCATTCAATCCTTTCCCGAAGAGAATCTGGCCCTTAAAAGGTAGCCTGCTCAAAGTGGCCATGGAAGACAAATCTCCTGCTCATTGCCTAATCCAGAACATTCTGCTGGTGAATATTGAGTATGCAGAAACCTTGCTCATGACTCTAAAAATGTCACAGAGAGCATCTGCCACATAATCTACCCTGGCAATTAAAAAATGGGGGTAAAAGTCATCATCCGACGTAATCTGGTCAAGCAGGCATGTGCAACATAGGAAGCCACTGCTGCCACTTTCAGATCCAAAGTCAAGGCCTCAAACTGCCTTTTGAGTACTAAATCCACCCTGCAGTCCTACACATCCTTTAATATCACTCTCCCTTCACTGGGGAATGAAGTCCTCTTGGTAACCAGAGCTGCCAAGGAATCCACCTTAGGCTGGACAAACAGCTGCTGACAGTCAAGAGCCATTGTATACATTTTTGTCATGGTCTTGGAAACCTGCAAGGGCCCCTCTGGGGCTTCCCAATACTCTGTCAGCATAGTTGTAATATAAGGATGTGAGGGAAAGAATGTAATCAGATCCTTAAAATTGTTCATGACAGAACATTGAGTTTCTGGGGTCTGTGGGTGTTCTACCTTTAGTTCCTACAATTCTGTAATAATCTCTAGCATATCCTTCCCCTGAACCAGGGCTGCCAGTTTCCTAAATGATGCCTTCCACCTGAGACCATGAATCATCTAATACAGAAGATTCATTTGGGGGGGGGTCAACAGAATTGACTCCAAGCCATATTCCTCCCAGTCTTTTTCTGACTGGTCCTCTGGATTGTGCCCTTGAAACTGTGAAGGGGGAACTACGCTCTTTGAGGGTACAACCTCATGTGCAAGCACTAGCATGCCCTCAGATGATGATGACAGACCCCCTATAATTTAGATAGGCTTCAAATATCAGACTCACAAAATCAAATGTAAATCTCTGTCGAGAGTACCCCAAGGACCCCTGCAGGGATTGTCTTTGCTTCTTTGAGGGCCCAGGGGTGTTCGTGTAATAGCGCTTTGCCACAGATGCCAAGTCTGTAGAGAAAGAAAAGAAGAGCTCCTATGACAAAATCCTAGGGTACGCCAACCACTAGCAGGATAACAGCAGAGGAGGACCCACCAATGCATACCCTAAAGGTGTGATGGGAGAAGTAGGAGGCAAACCAGTAGAAGACAGATTTGGAAAATCCAAGTGAGGACAGCATATCAAGGAGTAAGCAGTGTTTAACAGTATCAAAAGTAGAAGACAGGTCAAGAAGGATGAATGAGTAGAGGCCCTTAGATCTGGCCAGGAACAGGTCACTGCAGACTTTAGTGAGAGCAGTCTTTGTGGAGTGTAGGGAGTGAAAGCCAGATTGTAGAGGATCAAGAGTCTGTCGAGATGAAATGAAGTCAAGGCAGCGACGGAAGACAGCATGCTTGAGCAGCTTGGCTAGGAACAGAAGAAAGGATACAGGGTGATAGTTGGATCGGCAGGTGGGGTCCAGGGAGGATTTTTTTTGAGAAGTGGCTTAACCACCACATATTTGAAGGCATCAGGGACAGTTGCAGTGGAAATGGATAGGTTGAGGATATGGCAAATGGGAGGGATAACAGTAAGTGAAATGGGGTCAAGTAGAGGGGTGCGAATAGGGTCTGAGGGACATGTAGTAGGCTTGCCTGAGGACAGAAGTTGTGCGGTTTCTTCCTCCATGATTTCAGAGAAGGAAGAAAAGTTAGCAGTAGTTAAAAGAAGGTAGAGAGGGTAGGACCAGGCAAGGGGAAGTGCTTCCTGGATTGTTTGGGCACAGGAAGAAGGGATGGTATGAGTTTGAAGGTCAGGAGAGTGGATGGAAAGGGGAGAATGTGACTTAGCAGTGAATTCAAGGGTGATCTTGTGAACCTTATCATGGAAGTATTCAGCCATCATCTGGTGAGAGAGATATGGAGGGGTCGGAGTTGGAGGCACATTGAGGAGGGAGTTCAGCATGGCAAAGAGACAGCGGGGGTTGGAAGAAAGGGGGTTAGCTGGATGTAGTCAGGGCCAGATTTTCCTATAGGCTAACTAGGCTTCAGCCTGGGGCCTCAAGATCAAGAGAGGCCTACATTCAAATTGTTAGCAAAATTAAAATTACACTACTCTAAAAACAGTGAACACTAAAACACTGAACCGAAAATAAGGATAAATTCTACGCTTCGGGATCGGAACCGGCTCCGGCCGCAACGGGGCGCTGACTCGGCTTCTCCCTTTCTTTTTCTCGCCCTGGGAGGAGAATCGGGGAGGGAAAGACGTCAGTCCGGAAACAGCTGGGCAAAGCCCAGCCCCGCAGGGAGAGAGGCAAAACATGGATCCGTCAGGACAGGACGGCCCAGACTGCCATCGGAGGGGGGGGGGGGGGTGGGTTTAATGGAAGGCAGGCAGGCAGGATGGCATGGGGAGGTGTTCAATGGAAGGGGGATGGGAGGAAGGCGGGCATCGGAGAAGGGGTGAGGTGAGGAAGGACGCACTGGGGGCACTATGGACATAGGAAGGGGCAATGTTGTGTGTTATGTTTGATTAGTTATTGTTACAAGTACTATATATGGTGCTGAGAATAAATGTCCAAATAAGTGTTCTCGACTTTTTTTTATTTATTATCCGTGTCACATTTTTTATAAAGGTTAGTACCAATAACAACATGTTTCATTTAACATATTGATATATATCACAGTAATGATGTATTTTATTATCTCTCATGTAATTTACAAACTTAAAAATGGGAGGTGAAAGGGCCTCATAAGTAGAATAGCCTAGGGCCTCTTTTCATCTAAATCCGGCCCTGGATGTAATAGTCTTGCTAGACCAGTGTAAGAGCAGAATTAAAGGAGAGCAGCATAAATTTAAAGTGAAGAAAGCCAGCATATGCCAAAAGCGCTCAGCACAGCGGTTACAGGAACGTAAGCAGCGGATACTGGGAGTAAGCCAAGGTTGAAATTTGGTATGTCTGATAAAGCAGGGAACAGGGGAAGCAAGGGTGTTCAGAGCAGAGGAGAGAATAGAGTTGTACGACGAGACAGTCTCATGGGCAGACTTGGATAACATAGTGGAGAGGTGAAACAGTGGTTGAGAACGTGGAAGAATTGAGAGCTTGAAGATTTCAAAACCTCTTGGTAATGACGGTGTGAGTGGGGAGGAGGGCAGTTGTGAAGGTTATCAGATGATGATCAGAAATGGGAAGCAATGAGATAGAAAAGTTAAAGAGAGAGCAGTTGGAGAAGAAGCCAAGATCAAGGCAGTGGCCATATCGGTGAAGAAGGGTGGTGGTAAACCTGACTGGCTGGATATGCCCTGAGGACTCGATTGAGAACCTGTGCTCTAGATTAGAGAATGATACGGGGACAAATTTTTCCCTGTCCTCACGGGAACTCATTTTCCCGTCCCATCCCGGCAAGTTCTTTTCCTTTCCCTGCAAGCTCCGTCCTCATCTGCACAAGCCTCAAACACTTTAAGATCATAAGTAATTTTGGATCCGCTCTGGGAAGTGATGGATTCCATTGTCCTATGTGGTCATATGTGGGACATTGCTGAAAGTTAAAAATCCATTAGACAGGTATAAAAGCAGATTTCTTATAATTATGACAGGGATTGCCATGCAAATGATCACAAGGAATTGGAAAAACTGGGACAGGCTAAACTTTTCCTTTTGGTGGGAAACTTTGTGTCATTGTTACACATATGAAAAAATGAATACGGAAATATTGGGACATAATAAAATATTTAAAGCAACGTTAATGGAATTTGTTAAATCTGATTAATTGTATAAGCCTTCAGTTCCCACTTGATTTTCACACACATCCAGGGAGGGTGGGAGGTAGGGGGGAAATATATTTTGAATTATTATTTAATTGGAGGTAGTGGGAGAGGGGGAGATATATTTTGTATTATTACTTAATTGGATGTAAGTGCTGTTCAATGTATTTCTTATTTGTAAAATTTTTTGCACTTTGTACTTGAATTGAAAATCAATAAAGAATTTTATATATATATATATATATAAAGCTTAGGAATGGGGCAACAAACCTCTCAGGGACAAATTTGTCCTGGTGTCATTCTCTACCCTAGATGAACCTTCAGCTATATCCCCTCCTCCTCATTGTCAGGGTCCTCTAACCTTTAGCCATCTTCTTCCCCCCCTCCTCTCCCCCCCAAAATAATTTACTCAACAATCATGATCATCACATAAACATCCAATAAAATTGCAAGTTAAAGTTATGTGTTTGATGGTTGTTGAGTATGTGGCTATCGAGGGCTCCTGTTTTGCACCTGCTCTTTACTGCCCCCAAGCAACTGATGCCTTGAGTAACTGTCTAGTGTTATCTAATATTTGGGCCAGACAATTTGCTCCTACAATTTCAGGGTTGTTGTTGTTGTTGTTTTTTGTTGGTGGGGGGGAACAACTTGTTTACCAAGTAACCTGAGTCTTAATGAGTAAATAAACAGAAGCAATGGAATTACAGTACTGTATTACTAAGGTGACCATACGTCCCGTTTTCAGACCCCCTGTCCCGTTGTCCCCACACAGCTTCGGGATGCCAAAATGTCCTGTTTTCAGGGACAGCGTCCCGAAGCTGTGCGCGGGGACAACGGGACAAGCGATCACTTCTTGTCCCTACCTGCCATGCAAAAAAAAAAAAAAAAAAAAAGCCTCCCTCCTTCCTTTCCCCCGGTCCGCTGTTATCATACCTCACTGCTGCTGCTGCTAATTGCCGACACGAAGTCTTCTTTCCAACGTCAATTCTGACGTCGGAGTGGACGTTCTGGGCCATCTAGGCAGTGATTGGCTGGCCCAGAACGTCCTCTCCGACGTCAGAATTGATGTCGGAAAGAAGACTTCATGTCGGCGATTAGCAGCAGCAGCGATGTAAGATAGCAGCGGACCGGGGAAAAGGAAGGAGGGAGGCTTTTTTTTTTTTGCACTGCAGGGAGGGAAGGAGGTAGGCAGGCAAGCAGGCTGGCTTTGGCCAGGGAGGGAGGGAGGGAGGTAGACAGGCAGGCAGGCAGGCTTCAGGGGGTGGGGATGGGACAAAGTCTGGAAGGCAGTAAGAGGGACATAGGAAGGAGGCACTGAGGGCACTAAGGACATGGGAAGGAGGCAATGGGGGCCAGAAAAAACCTTCAAAGGGGACCAAGAGGAAAAACTATTGTCAATAGAGGTGAGCCTCGAAGACGTACTCAAACAGATAGATAGATTAAAAACAGACAAATCGCCGGGACCTGATGGAATCCATCCGAGAATACTGAAGGAGCTCAGAGATTAAATAGCGGAGTTACTACTAAAGATCTGCAACCTATCTTTGAAAACAGGGGTAATCCCGGAGGACAGAAGGATAGCGAATGTTACACCTATCTTCAAAAAGGGATCCAGGGCGACCCGGGGAACTACAGACCAGTGAGCTTAACCTCAGTTCCGTGGAAAATGGCTGAATCGTTAATCAAAGACAGCATCAATGAGCATATAGAGAGAAATAATCTGATGAGAACCAGCCAGCATGGTTTCTGTAAAGGAAGATCTTGCCAAACGAACCTACTGTACTTCTTCAAGGGGATAAACAAACAATTGGACCATGGTGACTCCATAGACATCATATATCTGGACTTCCAAAAAACCTTTGACATACAGGAAGCAACAACCCACTATGTTAAATCAGTAAGTAAACAGCGAAGAAACAATAAGCCTCAATGATTCTCTGCGGAGATTTCGGCCATCATCAAGGAGAAGAAAAAAGCATTCATCTCTTACAAACAATCAGGGAAACAGGACTCTAGGGAAGTCTATCTGGCCAAGTCAAAAGCCGTCAAATCAGCAGTTAGAGAGGCCAAATTCCGCATGGAGGAGTCTCTAGCGAAGAACATCCAAAAAGGAGATAAATCCTTCTTCAGGTATATCAGTGAAAGAAATAGAAATTCAGGCGGGATAGTACGTCTTAGGAGACCAGACGGAGACTTTGTAGAAACGGACTCAGAAAAAGCCCAACTGCTAAATGAATACTTCTGCTCAGTCTTCACCCGCAAGGCGCCGGGACTCGGCCCTCAGCTACAGACAAGGGATGACGCAGTTGACCCGTTTAGTAATTTCAAGTTTACACCGAGCGATGTCTACTGCGAGCTGTCCAAGCTTAAGGTTAACAAGGCAATGGGACCTGACAACCTACATCCCAGGGTGCTCAGGGAGTTGTGTGATGTCTTGGCAGAACCGCTATCCGCGCTCTTCAATCTATCCCTTAGTACGGGTAACGTCCCGTTGGACTGGAAGACGGCTAACATCATTCCACTTCACAAGAAAGGATCCAAGATGGAGATGGCAAACTAAAGACCGGTGAGTCTAACATCAATAGTGAGCAAACTAATGGAAACTCTAATCAAACGCCAATTGGATTTGATCCTGAACGAGGAGAATCTACGGGATTCCCGTCAACACGGATTTACTAAAGGGAGATCCTGCCAATCCAACCTGATCAGCTTCTTTGACTGGGTGACGAGGAAGCTGGATGTTGGGGAGTCCCTGGACATTGTATACCTGGACTTCAGCAAAGCATTCGATAGCGTACCACACCGCAGGTTGCTGAGCAAGATGAGTTCTATGGGATTGGGCGATACCTTGACGAAATGGGTTGGGAACTGGCTTGGAGGTAGGCTTCAGAGGGTGGTGGTGAATGGCACCCCCTCCAAAATGACGGAGGTGATCAGTGGGGTGCCGCAGGGCTCAGTCCTGGGCCTGATCCTTTTCAACATCTTTATAAGAGACTTAGCGGAAGGGCTGCGAGGTAAAATGACATTATTCGCCGATGACGCCAAACTGGGCAATGTAGTGGGCAAAAACACAACGGACATAGATTCAATGCCCGACAACATGATGCACGACCTACTACTACTGGAGCGCTGGTCTAGGTCCTGGCAACTCAACTTCAATGCCAAAAAATGCAAAGTCATGCACCTTTTCCGTTGCAAATGCAAGCAGTGTCTCACTTCCGGTTCACCACACAATTGTTTCCCACGTACTCACCTTTATAGGACCCCCCGGGGCCCCTGAAGAAGACTTTTTATCAAAACGCGGACCTTTTTGGGTCCTGTATCCCTAGCGGACTAGGTCTTTTAAGGCTCTTATGTGGATGATTTACTTTTATGTGGATGGAATTATTTTATGTGGATGATTTTAGTGTACCTTTGGAACTTTGATACTTTCAAATAAAGTCCATTTGGGAACATCGTCACTCCACAGAGTTTTTTTGGTTTTCTCTGGATTTTCTTCTTTGTGGATATTTTGGGGTCAATTCCTTTTGTTTTTTGCTTGTAGATCCTAACAAAAACTGAAGCAGAACGAGACTTAGGGGTGATCGTAGTGAGAACATGAAGACTGCCAATCAAGTGGAGCAAGCTTCATCTAAGGCAAGGCAAATCATAGGTTGTATTCGCAGGAGTTTCGTCAGCCGTAAGCCTGATGTCATTATGCCATTGTATAGATCCATGGTGAGACCCCACCTGGAGTACTGTGTGCAGTTCTGGAGGCCGCATTACCGCAAGGATGTGCAGAGACTTGAGTCGGTCCAAAGAATGGCCACCAGGATGGTCTCGGGACTCAAGGATCTCCCATACGAGGAACGGATGGATAAATTAAAGCTATACTCACTCGAGGAACGCAGAGAGAGGGGTGACATGATTGAGACATTCAAGTATCTCACAGGCCGCATCGAGGTGGAAGAAGATATCTTCTTTTTCAAGGGTCCAGCGGCAACAAGGGGGCATCCATGGAAAATCAGGGGTGGGAAACTGCACGGGGACACCAGGAAATTCTTTTTTACTGATAGGGTGGTTGATCGCTGGAATAGTCTTCCACTTCAGGTTATTGAGGCCAGCAGCGTGCCTGATTTTAAGGCCAAATGGGATAGACATGTGGGATCTATTCAAAGAGATAGGTAGGGGAGGGTCATTGGGGTGGGCAGACTAGATGGGACATGGCCCTTATCTGCCGTCTATTTCTATGTTTCTATATTTCTAAGGTACCCCATGAGCGCCTGCTAAGAAAACTGTGGAACCACGGAGTGGAAGGAGACGTGCACAGATGGATCTGTAATTAGCTGGAGGACAGCAAGCAGAGGGTGGGAGTAAAGGAACAATACTCGGAATGGGAAGCAGTTATGAGCGGTGTCCCGCAATGGTCAGTGCTGGGACCACTGCTATTCAATATATTCATTAATGACCTAGAAGCAGGGACAAAGTGCGAGGTTATAAAATTTTCGGATGACACAAAACTCTCCAACAGGGTTAGAACTGTTGAGTAATGTAAAGAGCTACAAAGGGACCTGAACAAACTGAGTGAATGGGCGAATAAATGGCAAATGTGCTTCAATGTAGAGAAATGCAGTCTTGCACATAGGGAAAGGAAACCAGATGTACAACTATAGCATGAGGGGGATGGTATTGGAGAAAAGCAACCTAGAAAAGGATTTGGGGATTCTGGTGGACCAAACAATGAAGCCGGGGGCACAATGCGCAGCGGCCTCAAAGAAGGCGAACAGAATGCTGGGCATTATTAAAAAAGGAATCACTACCAGAACCAAAGAAGTTATCTTGCCACTATATCAGTCTATACTGGTCGCCGTACCTTAAGAAGGATATGGCGACACTCGAGAGAGTCCAAAGAAGAGCAACGAAAATGATAAAGGGCATGGAAAACCTTCCATATGCCAAGAGGCTGGAGAAACTGGGGCTCTTTTCCCTGGAAAAACAGAGACTTAGAGGGGACATGATAGAAACTTACAAAATCATAAAAGGTATAGAGAGGGTAGAGAGGGACAGATTCTTCAGACTGGCCGGGGAAACAAGAACAAGAGGGCACTCAAGAAAATTGAAGGGAGACAGATTCAGAACGAATGCTAGGAAGTTCTTCTTCACTCAGAGGGTGGTGGATGCCTGGAATGCACTTCCAGAGGAGGTGGTAGAGCAGAGTACGATTTTGGGTTTCAGGAAGGGGTTGGACAGGTTCCTGAAGGAAAAAGGGATTGAGGGATATAGATAGAGGGGGTACTATACAGGACAAAATGTCTTCAGTAGAGGATCACTTGCAGGTCACTGACCTGGGGGGCCGCCGCAAGAGCGGACTGCTGGGCACGATGGACCTGTGGTCTGACTCGGCAGAGGCGATGCTTATGTTCTTATGTTCACTAAAGACATAGGAAGGAAGGACGGAGGGAATAGAAAGGGACAATTGTTGGGCCTGAGTGCAGAAAAAAAGAAATGAAACGACACAGTCAGAAGGAAATGCAACCATAGACTCATGAAATCACCAGACAGCAAAGGTAAGAAAAATGATTTTATTTTCAATTTAGTGATCACAATGCGTCAGTTTTGAGAATTTATATCTGCTGTCTATATTTTGCACTATATTTGTCTATTTTTCTATAGTTACTGAGGTGACATTGCAAATATTAAAGTCATCTGCCTTGACATGTTTGAAACCCCCCAAATATAAATGATAATTAACATTTTCTCTGCATATAGTGAGCTTTGTAGTTTTTTAAAAAAATGTATGGTTACCATTATGAATTAATAAGACATAATGTGTACATGAAAAATGGATGGAAAAAATTGGGGACGGGGCTAGGGTGGGATTGGGGGCGGGACTGACAATTAATAGATGTCCCCTTTTGATGAAAAAAATAATGGTCACGTTAACATCTAACACCCAAATCTCTGACCTCTCTGGGTCTGGGATAAAGTGATTAAAGCAGCAGATGCAAAATTTTGATAATGGACTATTTCCCTCGTCGTGAGTCTAAAAGCAGCCTGAAAAAGTTTACATATTTTGAACTTCTGTAACTGCAATTCCAGGCTCGCGACAGCCGCCGCAAACTAACAGTATTAGACTGACGCAAGGAAACGTGAATCCGGAAGCGGAAGTACGTTCACGGTGTCACGACCAAGGACGGAAGTTGTTCGAAGCGTCGCTTATGTTTGCTGTGGAACGTTCTAGGGCGAGGACATTGCGCTGTGAGAGGCGGGTAGTCGGGTCTGTCCATTTCTTCGCCCTGCGTTCTGTGCTTGCCGCGTCTGGATTCTTTCTCCCCCGTTCCGGCGATGGCAGCGGACCAGGCTCCGGAGGTGCTGCAGGAGAATCAGGCCCCGCGGAGCCAAGAACTGGCGCTCTGGGTGGATGAGCAGCGCGGGGAGAACGAACCTAAGAAGCATTGGGCCCATCGGCGCGAGTTCATTCTGCGCAACTTGGAGAAGCTCGGTGCCGGCGATACGGGCTCTGACTCGGCCCTGCCTCCTTCCCAGCTCAACCGCCTGCTCGCCTTCTCCATGGTCTGGGCCAACCACTTCTTCATGGGGTGCCGGTGAGTGGGGAAGAAACAGGAAGTGCGGGGTAGGGTAGTGGAAATTGTTTACAGTCTAAAAAGCGTACAGTCGGTTATTATGAATAAGAAGGGTTTAGTTGATCAGTGGGAGAAGAAAATACAGAAGAGGCAGCTGTCCACAGCAGATATAGCTATTTTAAAATCTGTTTTTATATTAAGTGCCATTTTCTTTTATCTTTGGTACATCATTAATAGCTGTGTTGAGTTTAGAGAAAAACGGGATTTATTTTTATTGGACCAGTTCGAATGGTATGTACATGTGATGTAGTTGAGCTTTTGAGATTTATTTATGATTTTTTAATCAGAGTTGCGACCTCCTCGTGTTTCAGTGTCAAGATGTATGTAAAGTGTACTTACGTTGGTGTTGGGATTGCGCTGTTTTGATGATAGATTGTATGGATATGGCAATAGAAAGTAGTTGATTTTATAGGTTGTGTTTTCTTTTTGTGATTGTGGTTGTTTACAGGTACCCCGTGGAGGTTATGAAAAAAGTACTTACTATGGGAGAAGGCATTGAAGTGAACGATGCTCCAACCCATACAACAAGAGATGAACTGGTTTCCAAGGTGAAGAAAAGAGGGATATCAAGTAGCAATGGTTAGCAGATAATAGATGTAAACATATTTAGGGACTTGAAGAAATAAGCATATCTTCTGACTTTAATAGTGAATGCTTTTACAACAAATGTTCATAATAAGCAATGTTTTTGTTTATGCTTTTTGAGTACAGAAAGGTATTGAACTATTTTTATAACAAGTATTTTAATACAGACTTATATAAATCTATTTTCTTTTTTTCAAACTTGAGCAATGATGTATAGCAGTTACAGGAGTTACAGTAGGAAAGTGAAATATGTAAGGACAATTATATGAATGATTGGACTGACCAGTAGGGCAGAGATGGGTTCAGACAAAACCACCGAAGACAAAGGCGCGCGCCGACAACTGAGTGCAAGACGGAAGCGCGCGCCGACGAAAAAGTGTTTTTAGGGGCTCCGACGGGGGGGTTTTTTGGGGAACCCCCCCACACACTTTACTTAATACAGATCGCGGCGGCGTTGTGGGGGGCTAGGGGGGTTGTAACCGCCCTCATTATACTGGAAACTTCATTTTCCCTAAAAAACAGGGAAACAGTTAAGTTTTCAGTAAAATGTGGGGGGTTACAACCCCCCACAACGTGGCGCAATCTGTATAAAGTAAAGTGGGGGGTTCCCCTCCACACCCCCTGTCAGAGCCCTTTAAAACAGTCATTTTCTTCGGCGTGCGCCTCCACATTGCGCTCAGTTGTCTGCGCGCGCCTTTGACCTGACACCCAGAGATGTATTCTAGACCCTCCTCCCCCCACCACTCACACACAATAGGGAACTAATAAAGTTCTTTAGGAATGGCTAAAATTTGATAACGGATTAAAGAGTTGTCCGGATTTTGAGTATTTTATAGTTTAGAAAGTTGAGATATGGGAGAATATCCTCATCCTTGCTGTTTTGGTCTCTCACCCTTAACTACAGCATTAAAAAGAAAATTAATACTACAAATGACAGCATTTAGATAATGTTTTGCAAATGTGTGAGTGAAAAGAGTGCAGGGTTATGATGAAACAGGCTACTATAAAGATACATATGACACAATATAACCAGAACTGGAAATTTCCAAGATGCCACTCAACATATACCTAAAATATGGAAGTGTCTAAAGTGTGGCAGGCTAGCTCTTCTTTACCCCGAAAAGAAATGCCAGAGCTTATACAAGAACTGAGTTACACCCCACCCCGTTCAAGATAGCATCAGCTATCCAGCAGAAACGTAAGGACATTGAAAAGATTTCCATCTGACTTCTGGAGCTGCTGCCGCCTTATCTCAGGCACTTTTTTTTTCCGACAGAATACACACAGGAGAAGTGCTGCTGGGGCCCATTCAGCATTTGCTTCTAGCCCATAGATTTGTTCTCTGTAATATGTAGTGTTTTGGACTTAGACCTGTTTAGTTCAAGCCAAGTTATAGCCCAGTACAGTAGGTATCGCCCTGTCCTTGGAAGACTTAGACCTTATGGAGTATAGTTATTAAGCTGCTGTTAAAGCAATAATGTAATTTAATACAGGATTTTTTTTTTTTTTAACCAGAGCATACTTTAAATAACTGAGGGGCTCTTCAACTAAGATGCATTAAGAAATAGGCTTAGTATGCCCTTACACGGGTCTTCTCCGTGTGCTAAGCTCATTTTTTTATGTAGCCGAGAAAAAGCCTTTTTGGTATTTGTTTTATTGATTGTCTTGTGCTAATATTAGGGGATAGTTCTTGATATACCTCCTTTCAGTGGTTACAATCAAAGCGGTTTACATATGTATATGTTTTTCTGGATCCCATATGCTACAACCCACAATCCAGGAGTTGCAGAAATCCACAACTTTTCTGAGCACATGCTCCACTCTCTTAGCTGAGAGCTAGCAAACATCCAGTTACAAGTTCTGCAAGCAATCTGTGCAGAAATCTTTGCAGTTGCTTTTCTTCTTTTTTTTTTTTTTCCCCCCCACTTAAAGTTCATTTTCTCATTGACTTCAGTGTCTTGAGATCCCCTTCCAGGTGGTGCCCTGTTGGAGAAAAGGATGCAGTCCCACGATGCCGGACTGCTGCTTCACAGAGAAACTTGTGGATCTGTGGAGCCAGCCTGCTGTATGCCACCGTTTTTAGACTTGGAATCCCTTCATCTGATTGCTGGTGACCTTGTCATGTGTTTCAAGATGCAAGCTGCTTTTCCCGTCCCCGACCGCGTGGATGAGGATCCATTGGGGGAGGAGGTTATAGTCGATGTCTGGCCAGCTGGCAGTCTGAAAATTTCAAGTCTGGTCCATTTGGAGCTGTTTCTGAGGCAGAAAATCATTTTCCTCCATTTTAATGCTGTTTAAAGCTGATGACAATCTGGCACTGCATAACTGTGAGAAAACTTCCATTATTTCCTATGGGAACTTTGGGGGTGGCTTGTAAAATGATTTTAAAGTCATTTTTCACAGTTTCTGAGGATAGGGGTCAGGTCCCACACCTCCCCAGACCCCAAATTGCTATTTTTTATTTTCAGTTAATTTTATTTTTGGTGGAAATTCTTTTATTTTTTCTCAAAGCACGTAGCCAGAACCTTTGACAACAGATCAGAATTCTCCTGGACTGTCCAGCTCCCTTGAACTGGGTTTATCTGCGGGTTCTGGGGTATCGCCAGAGCGCCCATGCACCCTTTATAGGAGTCCCTCTTATCTCAGTGGTCTCTGCAGAGTTTTCCCCTTCAGATGCTGTTCCCCACCTGGACAATGCCAGCTGGCAGCAACTTGGCTTCAAGGGGAAACTGTCTGCCAGGGCTTGCTTCTTCGGATTTCTGAGTAGATTCCTCTTTTGATGGATGCCAGCCTGTTGGGTTGCGGGCTCACTGTGGAGCCCGCTCCATTCAGGGGTAGTAGACTCCTGGTCCGAAACGTTGGTTAATCAATCGTCTGGAGCTTTGGGCAATTCGGCTGGTGCTACTCGCTCTCCAGCCCCTTCTGAAAGGACCAGCAGTGCAAGTTTCTCCAACAACACCACAGTGGTGGCGTATGTACATCACGAAGGGGCTCTAGGGGGTGAAGAACTTACGTGCACGACAGAAGAATGGGACTTGGGTGTGATAGTATTTGATGATATTAAGGCGGCAAAAAAGGTTGAAAAGGTGACTGAAAGCTAGAAGGATGCTAGGTTACATAGGGAGAAGTATGGCCAGTAGGAAAAAAGAGGTATTGATACCCCTGCATAAGACTTTGGCGAGACCTCGTTTAGAATATTGTGTACAATTCTGGAAGCCGCACATTCAAAAAGATATAAAAAGGATGGAGTCGCTCCAGAGGAAAGCTACTAAAATGGTACGTGGTCTTCAACATAAGGTGTATGCGGACAGACTTAAAGATTTCAATCTGAATACTTTGGAGGAAAGGTGGGAAAGAGGAGATATGATATAGATGTTTAAATACCTGAGTAATATAAATGCGCATGAGTCGAGTCTCTTCATTTGAAAGGAAACTGCAATGAGAGGGCATAGGATAACGTTAAGAGTTGAAAGGCTCTGGAATAATCTAAGGAAATACTTTTTTACAGAAAGGGTGGAAGATGCATGGAACAGTCTCCCGGAAGAGGTGGTAGAGACAGAGACTTTATCTGAATTCAAAAGGGCCTTTGATAGGCAGGTTGGATCTCTCAGAGAGAGAAAGAGATAATGGTTACTGCGGATGGGCAGACTAGATGGTCCATTTGCTCTTTATCTGCCATCATGTTTCTGTGTTTCTTGGGCCAGATGGCTCATATGTGCCACTGGGCGGTAGCACATCTTCTGTCTTTCTCGGTGGCCGGAGTCAACACTGTTCAGGCAGACTTCCTCAGCCGACAGATCCTGGAAACCAGGAGCATGGTCCCTCGCGCAGAGAGACTTGTTAGCTTTGGCAGAGAACTCAAAGGCCGGGGGCTTTTTCCATCGACAAACGGCAAAGAATCTAGGACCAGATGCCTTCTTTTGGCCCTGGCTGGCTCACGAGCTCCTGTATGATGTTCCCTCTGTGACCTCTGATCGATCATGTCTTCCACTGGATAGCAATGCATTCTGGTCCGGTGATTCTAGTAGCTTCAGACTTTCCTCGTCCATCTTCTGTGGGATTAGAGACTCCGGCCCCCTCTTCATTGATATCTTCTCAGTCAGGGGCCGGTGGCCATGAAGAACCCACAGTACTTTGGTTTTATGGTATGGCTCTTGAGCGCTCAGCTTTGATGAAGTACAATTTTTTGGATAATATTCTTTCTATTATTTTTTTTTTTTTTGCTTGATGGAACCTTCTACTATGGCGTCTTATGTCAAATCCTGGAATTCTTTTCAACAGTGGTGTGCTAAGAATCCTGTTGAATATTGCTACTCTTGGGTTTTGACCAGGTATTAGTGACCTGGATTGGCCACCATGAGAACGGGCTACTGGGCTTGATGGACCATTGGTCTGATCCAGTAATGCTTTTCTTATGAGCCTGAGAGGGCTCCCTTTTCGGTGATCCTGGTTTTTCTTCAGGTGGGCCTAGAAACAGGTTTAGCAGTGGCCTCCTTTAAAGATCAGGTTGCAGGCTGCTCATGTTTAGAGCATGCTGAGGTGCTAGTTCTCTTACTGCTCATCCAGCTGTGTCCAGGTTTCTAGGAGGACATTTCATTTGCAAACTCCCATGCATCTTCTTTTTCCCTTCATGGAATCTTAACATCGTTCTGCAAGGCCTTGGAGAGGCCCCATTCGAACCACTGAATGATGCGTCTCTTCTGGATCTGACAATCCAGACTCTTTCTGGTTGGCGTTTTATCCCAGGACAAGCAGGCATGATATTCTCACATGTGGGTGACGTCATCTACGGAGCCCCAGCGCGGACAGCTTTTCAAGCAAACTTGATTGAAGTTTCAAGTTTGCACACTGCACCACGCATGTGCTAGCCTTCTTGCCCACTAGAGGGCGCATCCTCACCTCGTGGTCCTCAGTTCTAATTCATCCGCGGAGCCAGAAGCCCTGTGGATATTTGTGTGCTCTAATTGCCTTCTGTCGCCGCGGCTGTGTACGTTTTTCGACGCGGTCGCTGCGTGTAGATTTTCTTTCTTTCTTTGTTTTTCTTTTTTCCCCAAAAAAAAAAAATATATATCTTTTTCCGTTGCTCCGGGGGCTCCCGGTAGCCACGGCCCGGGAACCTCGTTCGTTCCCGGCCACGTTGTAGGCCCATGTCCCGGCCTGTTACGGGGTTTAAAAAGTGCGGTCGTTGTGACCGACTACTTTCAATAACAGACCCTCATCGGTGCTGTTTACGGTGCTTGGGGCCCCAGCACCCGACAGACGCGTGTGGCAAGTGTGCCACCTTCCAGAAGCGGGCACTCACACGCCGTAAGGCCCGCATGGCGGAACTTTTCTCCGTCGAGTCCCCGCCTGGGAAGGCCTCGAGTTCGGCCTCGGCCTCGGCCTCTACCTCGGCCTCGTCCCGCGATGCCATCTAAGCAGGTTGCTGCATCCAAGGCCTCGGGTAAGTCTCCACTTCCCTCCTCAGCTCCAGGATCGTCAAAAAAGCCATCCTCGGGCTCTTCGACGGCGGGAGGGTCCACCTCCGCTCAGCCCAAGATGCCCAAGTCGATCGCCCCGAGGGAGTACTCGAGACCGAGGTCGCCCTCTGAGGAGCGTCGGCAGGTATTGCCCCAATGGATGTCGATCCCGGTGTTCCAGGAATTGCTCCGGGCGTTGATCGCCTCGGAGCTCACCGGGGCCATTGAGCACCTGCAGCAGGCTTCGGCCTCGACTGCTTCGGCCTCGATGGCCCCGCAGTTGGCGACCTCGGCCTCGGGTACCGGGGCTTCGGCTCCCGAGGCGCCCTCGACCTCGGCGTTGCCCTCGGACTCAGCTTCGAGGGGACAGCCGGAGCGTAGCGTGCGCCCACGCGACAAGGTGCGCCGGGTGCGGCGGCTCTCGTCGTCGTCCTCGGAGTCCTCGTGAGGTTCGTCACCTTCGGGCAAGCCTCGGGCGAGGCACCGTGCGAGGAAGGCCAAGCGGTCTCGGGCCTCGCCTCGGCGGCGCGGTCGCTCGTCGCCGGCCGGGGTCGATACCTTACGGGTACGGGACCTGCGGGTCGATAATCCCAACTTGTTTAGGTCGCCTGCCAGGGAGAGTTCCCGAGCGTCCTCGCCGGGGCCGAAGGGACGGGCTTCGGTGCCCCGGACCCCGGGGGGATCCCCCAAGGGTTCCTTTCGACAAACTCGGTCTCCAACCCCTTCGAGGTCACAGGACTGTGCCTACTTGGGATCGGGATCGGGGAGGGAGCCGAGGTACTCTCACGAGGCCTCTCCCTTCGGCTCGGCAGGGAAGTCTCGGTCACCCTCTCCTCCTGCTAGACCGTCATCCTTCACGAGGTTTGTGCAGGATATGGCGGTGGCTTTGGGTGTGGACTTGTTAGAGGGATCCACTTATACCAAGGAGTTTTTAGAGGAGCAGGATCTTCCTGCCCCCCCTCGGGAATCCCCTCGCCTTCCCATCAAAAAGGTCCTCCATCAGACCTTCCTTAGGAATCTTGAGGCTCCTTTGACGGTCGCAGTGGTGCCCTCCAAAATGGAGTCAAAATATCGCACCCTTCCCATCAAGGGGTTCGAGAAGGGGCAGCTCTCTCACAATTCCCTTCTGGTAGAGTCGGCACTTAAGAAAACGCAGCCTTCCAGGGTGTCGGCAGCGGTCCCGCCGGGTAGGGAGGGCCGGACCCTGGACAAATTCGGCCGTCGCCTTTATGCGAACTCTCTCATGGCGACGAGGGTGCTGAATTACGCCTTTTCGTACTCGTCATTCTTGCGTACGATGGTGAAGGACCTCCCTTCTTTTCGCGAGGTGATACCGGAGTCCCATAGAGACAGGTTTGCCACCTTCAGCTCTAATCTTTCCCAGCTGCGCCTCTACTTGTTCCACGCAGTTTACGACGCGTTTGAACTTGCCTCGAGGGTATCTGCCTGTGCGGTGGCCATGCGCCGGCTGGCGTGGCTTCGTACCCTCGAGATGGATTCAAATTTACAAGAGCGCTTGGCTAACTTGCCTTGCGTCGGGTCGGAACTGTTTGACGACTCATTGGATGCGGCAACCAAGCGGCTTTCCGAACAGGAACGCTCCCTGGCCTCTTTGGTGCGTCCGAAGCCTAAGGCCCCTCCGCAGCGTCCCTTCCGGCAGCCCCCGAGGAGGTATCCTCAGAAGTCTACGCCGGCCTTCTCTAGACCACCACCACGGCGTCCTCCCCAGCAGGGTAGGGGTGGCCCTTCTAAGCCCGCCACACAGGGAGCGGCCAAGCCCACGCCGTCTTTTTGACGGGGTGTGCGGTTGGGGGCGGGCCCCCTCCGTGGTTTCGCTGAACCCCCTCCCCATCGGGGGTCCCCTCAGCGCATTTACCGGGGCGTGGTCTGGGATCACGTCCGACGCTTGGGTGCTCCGGACCATCTCAGAGGGCTATTCGCTCAACTTCTCCGTGCAGCCTCCGGACATGCCACCCAGAGCTTGGCCGCAGTCGCGGAGCCAGTTGTCCCTTCTCTTGATCGAGGCGAGAGCCTTGTTGAGCCTCCGCGCCGTAGAGCTGGTGCCGCCGGATCAGAGGGGGCGGGGGTTTTACTCCCGTTACTTTCTGGTCCCGAAAAAGACAGGGGACTTGCGCCCCATTTTGGACCTTCGGAGGCTCAACAAGTGCCTGGTCCGGGAGAAGTTCCGTATGTTGTCGCTTCCGGTTTTATATCAGGGGAAGCAGGGGATTGGATGTGCTCCCTGGACTTGAAGGAAGCATACACCCATGTTCCGGTGCATCCCGCTTTCCGCAAGTTCTTGCGGTTCCAAGTGGGAGATTTGCACCGGCAGTATCGGGTTCTTCCCTTCGGTCTGGCGTCGTCCCCTCGGGTGTTCACCAAGTGTATGGTGGTGGTTGCGGCGGCCCTGCGCTCTCGGGGGCTACAGGTCTTTCCCTACCTGGACGATTGGCTGATCAAGGCCCCGTCCAGGGAGGGGGTTATCTTAGCGACCCAACAGACTATCAGTTTACTGCAAGGTCTGGGGTTCGAAGTGAACTTTCCCAAGTCTCAGTTGAGCCCGGCGCAGTCTCTCCAATTTATTGGAGCCGTGCTGGACACGGTTCGACTCCGCGCCTTCCTCCCCCCTCTTCGACGGGAGGCCCTGCTGCGGTGGAGTCGCCACTGTCGGAAGCAATTGGTGGTGTCAGCCCAGCACATGATGATTTTGCTGGGTCACATGGCGTCGACGGTTCACGTCACGCCCGTCGCCCGCTTGCACTTGAGACTCGCTCAGTGGACTCTGGCCTCTCAGTGGCGGCAGGATCGCGATCCGGTGTCTTCCCCGATATCAGTGACTCCTTCTTTGAGTCGATCGCTCCGTTGGTGGACCAACTCTTCCAATCTGTCCGGGGGTTTGCTGTTTCTCATTCCGCCATACAGCAAGGTCCTGACCACGGACTCCTCAGAGTACGCGTGGGGGGCTCATCTGGATGGTCTGCGGACGCAGGGGCTGTGGTCGCCCGAGGACCGTCGGTGCCACATCAACGTGCTGGAGCTTCGCGCCATTTTTCTGGCTGCGCGAGCGTTTGTCCACCTACTGCGCGATCAGGTGGTGCTCGTGCGGACCGACATCCAAGTGGCAATGTACTATGTCAACAAACAAGGGGGTACGGGCTCTTGGCCTCTGTGCCAGGAGTCTCTTCGTCTTTGGGAATGGGCGGTCTCCCAGAACATGTTCCTGCGTGCAGTTTACATCCAGGGAGAGCAGAACCGGCTGGCAGACAAACTCAGTCGGCTTCTTCAGCCGCACGAGTGGTCTCTGAACTCCCGGGTCCTGCGCGAGGTCTTCGACCGCTGGGGGACTCCTCAGGTGGATTTGTTTGCCTCCCCGGAGACTCACAAACTACCCCTCTATTGTTCTCGGATGTACTCCCGGGACCGTCTCGAGGCAGATGCCTTCCTTCTCGATTGGGAGGGGAAGTTCCTTTATGCGTTCCCTCCTTTTCCTCTGATTTTGAGAACGCTGGTTCATCTCAGATCGACCGGAGCCTCTATGATCCTCATTGCGCCTCGTTGGCCCAGACAGCACTGGTTCTCCCTGCATCTTCAGCTCAGTGTCAGGGAACCTCTACTTCTGCCGGTATTTCCCTCTCTGCTGTCTCAGAGTCGGGGTTCGCTGTTACATCCCAATCTTCAGTCTTTACATCTGACTGCTTGGTTCCTCTCCCTCTGACTTCGATTCCGATGTCTCAGGCCGTGAGGGAGATTTTGGAGGCCTCGCACAAGGTCTCGACTCGGCTCTGTTATGCCCAGAAGTGGACCAGGTTTACGTCCTGGTGTTCTTTGCAACATCTGGAACCTAGTTCAGTTCCTGTGTCTTCGGTTCTAGATTATTTGTTGCATTTGTCTGAGTCGGGCCTGAAGACGACTTCCATTCGGGTGCATCTCAGTGCCATTGCCGCCTTCCATCGGCACCTCTTCATCCTCTGGTTACTCGTTTCATGAAGGGTTTAGTGAATGTCCATCCTCCTCTGAAACCTCCTCCGGTGGTGTGAGATCTTAATGTAGTCTTGGCTCAGCTGATGAAGCCTCCCTTTGAGCCCATCGACAAGTCTCATCTTAAGTTTCTAACTTGGAAAGTGGTCTTTTTGATTGCGCTCACGTCCGCTCGTCGGATTAGTGAGCTGCAGTCCTTGGTGGCGGATCCTCCTTTCACGGTGTTTCATCATGATAAGGTGGTTCTTCGCACCCATCCTAAATTTTTGCCTAAGGTTGTGTCTGATTTCCACCTCAATCAGTCCATTGTCCTTCCGGTGTTTTTTCCGAAGCCCCACTCTCATCCTGGTGAGGCGGCGCTTCATACGCTTGACTGTAAGAGGGTGTTGGCTTTTTATCTTCAACGTTCCAAGTCTTATCGGAAGGTTCCTCAATTGTTTTTGTCCTTTGACCCTAATCGTTTAGGACACCCAGTTTCAAAGCGCACCTTGTCGAACTGGTTAGCTGCTTGTATTTCCTTTTGCTACGCTCAGGCTGATCTCCCGCTTTCGGGTCGAGTCACGGGGCATAAGGTCCGAGCGATGGCAACTTCGGTGGCTTTCCTCCGATCCACGCCTATGGAGGAGATTTGTAAAGCTGCCACTTGGTCTTCGGTTCATACGTTCACCTCCCATTACTGTCTGGACACTTTGTCCAGAAACGACGGCCGGTTTGGCCAGTCGGTGTTACGTAATCTGTTTTCTTAAATTGCCATCCTCCCCCCTGCCCATTTTTGGTTGGCTTGGAGGTCACCCACATGTGAGAATATCATGCCTGCTTGTCCTGGGATAAAGCACAGTTACTTACCGTAACAGGTGTTATCCAGGGACAGCAGGCATATATTCTCACAACCCGCCCTCCTCCCCTGGGATGGCTTTTATCTTTGCTTGATATGGAACTGAGGACCACGAGGTGGGGATGCGCCCTCTAGTGGGCAAGAAGGCTAGCACATGCGTGGTGCAGTGTGCAAACTTGAAACTTCAATCAAGTTTGCTTGAAAAGCTGTCCGCGCTGGGGCTCCGTAGATGACGTCACCCACATGTGAGAATATATGCCTGCTGTCCCTGGATAACACCTGTTACGGTAAGTAACTGTGCTTTTCGGTGCTTCAGGCTCTTTCGTGCAGGGCGTTCATTATCCATTTTTCTGGACATAGGAGTTTTCTCTGTACTGTACCTTGCTTCCTTTCTACTCAAAGTGGTTTCTGCCTTCCATGTCAACCAGGAAGTTGGATTGTCTGCTTTTCCTTCCACAGGCTCAGAACGAAAGGATCAGATCTTACATTAGTTGACTGTCAGGAGAGTTTTGCTTTACTGTTTGAAGGGGACTAATGATTTCCGGCTGTCTGATCGCATAGTTGTCCTGACCGCTGCGCCTTGCCTTGGTCAGTCGGTGGCCAAGGCTTTATTCACTCAGTGGATTTGAATGGTCATTTCTGAGACTTCTATCACCCATGGCAGGCAGCCGCCAATTTTGCTTAAAGCCCACTCAACTGGAAGTGTGGTTGCGTCGTGGGCGGAGTCTTACACGTTTTATCCTGATGAACTTTGCAGGGCAGCTACTTGGTCCTCTCTTCATACTTTTACCCAATTTTTACCAAATGGATGTGGCGGTTCGTTTGGATGTCGCTTTTTGGGACCTTGGTGTTGAGGGCAGGCTCTTCTGTCCCTCCCTAGATGTTAAATAGTCAGCCTGGGGTATAGTGTTCAAAAGTCACTTTATTGATAGTTATGCCACGAGGGCTCATAGACTCGACACTGGAAGTGTTTTGGGGTCTGTGACTTGAACACTATACCCTTGGTTGACTATTTGACATCTCATCCTCATGACTCCTCCGTTGTGTGTCTGTTGCTCTCGTCATTGAGGCCTGTCCTTGGCTTCCGATACAGTGCCTCCCTAGATGTTACTATTGCTTTGGTACGTCACCTAGCGTATGGAATCCAGAAGGAACATAACAGAATGGAAGATCGGGTTTATACCTTCAATAATCTTCTTTCTGTTAGTCCCTATAGGATTCCATATGACCTGCCCTCTCTGTGTACACTCGGTTGTTTGGAATAGCCTGCTTTTTTTCTGCCTTGATGATTCTCCTTACAGGCTTGAATGCTTTCCAGCCAGTTGACAGATTCTGTGGAGCATTTTCTGTGAGTATACGCATTACCAAAGGCCTTCCTTGAGGTGCTCGTTGCACACATCAGGTTAGTTCTACACTGTTCCTCAAGTGTTTTTTTTCTGAGATGCATTCATGCCTGTTTATCACTTGTTAATATTTTTCAGAGCAAACCAGTTAAAAAATTACATATGTTGCTGGGGATCCTCCCCCATACCCCCTTGTCATGGATTTGTTCAGGTATGGTTCTTGGTTTTGGGACTTAACTGGATATGTTTGTTAGCTCTCAGGCTACGGGGGTGGAGCATGTGCTCAGAAAAGTTGTGGATTTCTGCAACTCCTGGATTGCAAGTTAGGATTGAACACCTAAGGTATGGAATCCTACAGGGGCTAACAGAGATTATCAAAGGTATAAATCTAATCTTCCATTAACAAAATGAGAAACACAGGGTGCATTAAACTTCACTAGATGTGTTACTCGTCATCTTTTACAAAGCTGCAGTAGCAAGTTCCGGCATGGCAAATGTGCTGTGCCAGGAATCGCTACCGTGGCTTTATAAAAGGGACCCTCAGGTTGATTTCATCTCGAGAGATATTAACTTTCCCCTTGGAGAGTTAACCCATTAACATGTGAACCAATTGCAATCAGAGAGACTGTCCAGGGTGTTTGCCAGGTAAAAAATAAAGGTGCAAATATTCAGTCGCAGTGAGTGTTTTGTTGACCACTGCTGGCATTATTCTCAAATAGCAAATGCATTGAAAATCCAATTTATGTGGTGCTGATTTAGCTGATATTCAGATTTTAACTGGCCATGGGTTGCCACATAAAGATAGGGCACTGTTTTATGCAGTCCCATGCATGTGGCTAACCTGGCCAATTTAGTGTTGACTCAACCCCTATATTGCCTCCAAAATAGCTGGTTTTCACTTAGGTGCTAACCACTAATTTTTAGGGACAATAACCAGTTAAATGCCACTGAAAATTAGCAGATAGCCCCAAACAAGTGTTGTAACTAGTCGGTGGCCATTTCTGGCTGGTTAAATAGTTTTGTATATTGACCAGAAAAAATTTGCTCTCACCAATTAAAATATGTATCTCAGAAGGATGAAATGTACATTCTTCAACTCCGTCTCTTTCTCTACTACTGTAGAGCCCCTTCATTATTTCCTTCTGCAATCAAGTTGAGAATGTATGATTCTGATCTGCTCTGATGTCCTTTTATTATTTTGGGGTTTTTTATTTTGAGTTTGAGTCTTTCGGTGCTGGAGAAGTCCCCAGTGACTCTGGGGCAGCTCTGCCTGGGAAAGGATGCAGACTCTGAAAGTAGTCTTCAGCTGTCAAGGTAACCCTCATCTGTCTGGCCTGCATTTGGACTTGTGGAGCTCAGTGTCTGTTTCCCTGGAAGCTAGCTCACATTCTGATTTATCAGGTACTTGAGCACAGACTGTTTGACTCCGGGGTCAGTCCAGTGCCCTGCTTTACCGGGTGCCAGCTGCATATATTCCTTCCTCCGCTCACATGTGGATTTGTGGGGGTTGAGGCCTCGGTTGGACTTTAAATCTGATTGGCAGCGCAGAGCTCCCAGCAAGTGTACTTGGTTTGCTGATTGAGGCAATGTCTTCTCTAGTTCCACTTTTGGTGACAGTGAGTACTGCTTATTGAAGTCTATGGGGACATTAGGGGGGGAGAAGGAGGGGCTGATTTTGTTGGTTTTTAAGTATTTCTGGGACCGTATCTAAGGTTCCCCACCTCCAAAAACCTCTTCTCTGAATATTTTGAACCTTTGGAGGTTTTCCTCAGCCATTTTTATTGTGATCATGCTGCTTTGTCAGCCATCTTGGATTTTCCCAATTTTGATTAAAAGGTTCCATCTGCCTCAAAAACCCCTCAGTTTTGTTGAGATGGATTCCTCTAGTGGAGATACCCCTATATTATGCCATATTTACGATAGATGGCCAACGGAACAGCGATTGTATGATAAATGCCGCAGGGCACATGAAGAAGAAGCAGGAGCCTCGGGCTTAGCCCCTTCTGGTACCCTTTAGGCTGGGGTATCTCAGAAGACTCCTTATTTGGGCAAAATGAATGCTGCGGGAGACTTTGGAGGGTGATCAAATGAAATGCAGTTGCGTGGAGCCGAGGAGAGGGCAAAGAGCAGCCTTGAAGGGCACTGCAGAGGCCCCTGGTCAGGTATTTACCCTGGAATTGTGAGTTTGCTCTGGAAAACTTACTTAAATTGCCAGTTTTCTCCTGTAACTGGGTAGGGAGCAATGGTGGCCCCGCAAGGTGACCTACCTCTCCCAAGTGTGCTCTCTCTGGCAGATATTCCTGAGCAGGAACCAGAGGACCAGTCAGATAAAAACTGAGGTGACTGGAAGTCAGATTCCATGCCCAGAGCAAACCGTCTCACTTGAGGGAGAGGACCCAACAGTATGCCACCTGTTTAAGGCAAACTTAGAGGTTTCGCAGACTGTAGCTATGCAGTGCTCGATTATGAGTGCTTCCCAGGCTCAGAATTAAGTTCTTCCCTTGCGTTCAGAACTGACTGCTTTAATTATGGAGCATTGGGAGGTCCCCATAGGGCTCCTTAAGGGGGGTTAAAATGATGACAAAGCTGTATCTCATTACTTCTGAATTTCAGCAGCTATTCATCCAGCCTAAGGTGGATTTACTGATAGCTCAGGTTAACAAGCATAGTGGAGGGGGTGTAGTCTTGAAGGATGTGCAGGACCGCAGGGTGGACTACTCCTTAAATGTCAGTTTGAAGCCTTAGGGTTTAAGGCAGCCTCTTTCTTGGCATGTGCCTGTCATGCCAGAGTCTGTCGGATTTAGAAAATGACATGGGGACCGTTTACCGCAGTAAATCTGTAGGAATGGAGACATTTGCAACTGGTTTACCACAGAAATGAGGACAAGACCTTTTACCGCCCTGTGGGAGCGGTGAAAAATTTTACACCTCTGGTAAAAAAAATTGTGCCCGTGTCAGACTCTGCATCTTCTTCCCAGCTCCTCTTGTGCCTATTTTACCTTCAGGAGCTAGTCATGCCACGATGAAGACAGAAGGAACCTAAAACCAAAGCCTGAGACAATGATTTGAAGAATAAAATTACCAGACAACAAAAAGAAAAAAAAAAAATGTATTTTATATTTTGTGATTAGAATATTTCAGATTTGAAATATGTATCTTGCTAGAGCTGGTATTAGACATAACTGGGGACCGCAAAGTCCAGGATGTGCTTCTTTAGCTTCCAGCTGGCTTAGGGCTCTCTCTCTGACCAAGGGACAGTTGCCCTAGTTGCACTCCCTTAACATTATTCTTGCCATGTGTGACTAAAGTATTCTGTTAGCTTGATTTTTCTATGTAGCATTCTGTAGTAATTTGGTTTGTTCAGTTTTCACAATAGTGAAGGGGATATTTATGAAAGGGAGGGTAGATGGGTTTTGTTGATACTCTGTATTATTTGTGTTTATAAAATGACAATTGTACAGAATATTGTCTCTTTTTATACTTTAATAAAATAAGTTCAGTATAAAATCATAACTATTATCCCAGGACAAGCAGGCAGCATATTCTCACACATGGGTGACGTCACCGACGGAGCCCCGCAGCGGACAGCCTCGAAAGCAGACTTGCTTGAAGATCTTTATAAGAACTTTCGAGTGCTGCACCGCGCATACCTTCCTGCCCGAACTAGGGGGCGCATCTCCTGTGAGGATCCTCAGTTCAACATTTTCCGCAGAGCCGAGAAGTCCTCATCATCTTTGCTCTACAGCAAACTTCGTTGCCTTCTCTCACCGCGGCTGAATTTTATTTTATTTTATTTTCGGTCGCTGTGCTTTTCGTTTCTTTTCTTTTATTCTTGAAAAAAAAGACTTTTTCTTTTTCGTCCGGTCAGCGGGCTTTGGGCCTAGGCCCAATTGCTCGTATTGTCGACACGGACTTTATTTTTTCTATGTCCCGGCCCCTTACCGGCTTTAAACGCTGTCGCCAGTGTAAAAAGACAATTTCCATCACCAACCCTCATTCTCGGTGTTTGGGTTGTTTGGGGCCTTCTCATTACCCTGAAGATTGTTCCTGCTGTTGGACTCTTCAATCTCAGGCCTTTCGCCGTCGGTGCGACCAATTTAAGCAACTTTTTGGCGGCATGGAACAAGTCCCTGACAAGGCCTCGACCTTGCCCCCAGGGTCGGACTCGAGTTCGAAGACAGCCTCGGTCTCGAAGACCTCACCCCTAACTTCGGCGGCTATCTCGGTCTCAAAGGCCTCGACCTCGGCCCCGGCTCTTACAGCTAAGCCCTCGACTTCGGTCTTGAAGGCCTCGTTGGATAAGTCTCCTGTCTCTCTTTCAGGTACCGTGCCTAAGAATCCACCAGAGCCCTCTTTGAGACCTCCTCCTAAGCGTGCCTCCAAGAGTAAGGAATACTCATCTTCGAGGTCGCCCTCTTTGGAGCGCACTGCTGCATCTACGAGATTGGATCCTGTTGTCTCGGTGCCGATGCTTGAGGACCTGTTGAAGAACATCTTGACCACACAGATCTCCTCTCTCGTGGCTCAACTGGTTCCGTCCTCGACCCTGCCTCCTGGAGACCAGTCTGGGCATCAATCTGATCTTCCAGTTGTATTGCCTCGAGGCAGGTCTTGCAAGCTGAAGAGGCTATCTTCCAGTGATTCTTCACCTGAGCCTCCATCAACGTCTCCCCCACCTCGTCCGAAGCATCGCTCGAAGCACTCGAGGCATCTTGCTTCTAAACTTCGTCGTGAGGGGTTGACAGTCCAGTCTCCTTCTCGAGACACAGAAGCTTCTTTGCCTCGGACTTCTAAATCGAAGCACAAGTCTCGCCCTTCGGATGCCTCGACTCGAAGCCTCTCAAAATCCAGGACTTCTCCGTCGAATCCAGATTTCCGAGACTCTTCCCCTCCTGCCTCGACACATTCTGTGCCTCGAACCCCGGGGACCTCTCCTTCGAGGAGCTTGAAACGCAGACACTCGCTGACTCCGCCTCATGTAGACAGTGCAGCTTCTTCAATTACCATGCGTCTCGAGTCGGAACCCTTGTCTCAATATTCTAGAGAGGCTTCTCCCTCATACTCTGTGGCTCCAAGGTCTCGTTCGCCATCTCCAGATGAGGTCTCTACCTCAAAGACTACTTCCTTTGCTAAATTTGTCTTTGACATGGGACAAGCTCTAAAACTAGATCTTCATTCTGATTCAAAATATACTCCAGAATACTTGGCGGACATGGAGCTCTCTCATCCACCTAAAGAGACTTTGAGACTTCCTATGACTCCAGTTCTCAAACTCCATACTCTATTACAGCTATTCCATCCAAATTGGAATCTCGATACCGTACTTTCCCCTGTAAGGGATTTGAAAAGTCTAACTATCCCATCCGTCTTTAGTTGTGGAATCCTCTTTAAAAAAGGCTCATCCGTCCAAACTTTATGCTGCAGTACCTCCTGGCAGGGAGGGTCGTACAATGGACAAATTTGGACACCGTTTGTACCAGAATTCTATGATGGCCAACAGGATTCTGAATTACAATTACACTTTTACCACCTATTTCAACCATTTTTTGAAATTGTTGCCTTCCTATTATCCTGATGTTTCCAAGCCACGCCTTCAGGAATTTAAACAAATCCTCCAGTCTCTATCTCAGTTACGACTCTTCATGCTACAAGCTACATATGATACTTTTGAGCTTTCATCTCGAGTATCTGCCTTTGCTGTAGCCATGCGTAGACTGGCTTGGCTACATATTGTTGATATGGATCCCAATCATCAAGACCGATTGGCCAATTTACCATGTCAGGGAAATGAATTATTTGATGATTCCAACTGAAGCGGCTACTAAGCGCCTCTCGGAACATGAACACTCTTTTGCTTCTCTGATCAGACCGAAAGCCAAGACTCCTCCAGCTCGGGTATATAAACAGACTCAACGTCGTTATCCTCAAAAAACGACTCCTACTTTTTCCTGGCCTCCGCCTCGCCGTCCTCAGCAGCAGCAACGTCAACAGAAGTCTCAAACTCCTGCTGCCACCAAGCCAGCTCAGTCTTTTTGATGATCACAGCTTGAGCATTCCAATCTTTCTGCATCACAATTCTCCTCTACCCATAGGAGGTCGCTTTCCCATTTTTATCATCCGTGGGAAATGATCACCTCCGATCTCTGGGTTCTCACCGTTTTGTTTTGCAAGAGGGATACTCTCTTCACTTGCTTCAGGTACCTCCAGATCACCCTCCAACAGAGTGTCCTTCCAATCAGTCGCAACTTCCTCTTCTTCAGGAAGCTCGGGCTCTTTTCGCCTTCGAGCTGTCGAGGAGATTCCTCTATCTCAGCGGAACTTGGGGTTCTACTCTCGTTACTTTCTAGTTCCAAAGAAGATGGGGGATCTGTGACCTCAGAGCTCTCAACAAATTCCTGGTCAAGGAAAAGTTTCAGATGCTCTCTTTGCCAACCTTGTATTCCCTGATGGACCAGGGAGATTGGATGTGCTCACTGGATCTCAAAGAAGCTTATACTCATATTCCCATTCATCCTCTCGAAAATATCTCAGATTCAAGGTGGGAGATCTTCACCTCCAGTACAGAGTCCTCCCTTTCGGACTCGCCTCTTCCCCAAGGGTCTTCACAAAATGTCTGGTGGTCGTGGCTGCAGCTCTCCGCACTCAAGGTGTTCAAGTTTTTCCATACCTTGACGACTGGCTAATCAAAGCCCCCTCTCAACAAGGGGTTATTGCAGCGACCCAACAGACTATCCTATTCCTCCAAAGTCTAGGGTTCGAAATCAACTTTCCAAAATCTCAGTTGACCCCATCTCAATCTCTCCAATTCATTGGAGCCACCCTGGATACTGTCCGCCTCAGAGCGTTTCTACCTCCATCACGTCGAGATACCCTTATTCGCCTTTGTCATCAGGTATATCGTCTTCCATCTATTTCTGCAAGGCAAATGATGATTCTACTCGGCCACATGGCTTCTACAGTTCACGTGACTCCTTTTGCCAGACTTCACCTTCGTATTCCTCAGTGGACTCTAGCATCCCAGTGGCAATGGGCGATCGATCCGCCTTCTCAACAGATTACAGTAACTCCTTTGTTCAAGCAGTCTCTCCACTGGTGGATGCTCTGTTCCAATCTTTCCAGAGGTTGCTGTTCCACATTCTGCCTCATCAGAAAGTACTCACCACGGACTCCTCCACTTACGCTTGGGGAGCCCATGTTGACGGCCTTTGTACACAGGGTCTCTGGACTTCGCGGGACCGTCGTCATATCAATCTGTTGGAACTCGGAGAGATCTTCAATGCTCTCAAAGCTTTTCAACACTTTCTTCACGACACTGTGGTTCTCGTGCGGACGGACAACCAGGTGGCCATGTGTTATGTCAACAAACAGGGAGGAACGGGTTCTCATTCCCTGTGTCAGGAGGCTCTGAGGATATGGACTTGGGCGATTCATCGCAACATCTTTCTCAGAGCTGTCTACGTTCAAGGTCAACACAAATGTCTGGTGGACAAATTGAGTCGCCTTCTACAACCTCACGAGTGGACAATCAATTCTCCAACACTTCGTCAAGTTTTTGCTTGTTGGGGGACCCCGCAGATAGATCTCTTTGCGTCCCCTCTCAACTACAAACTGCCTCAATTTTGCTCCCGGATATACTCTCCCCAATGTCTCGAGGCAGATGCTTTTCTCCTGGACTGGAGGGATCAGTTTCTTTATGCCTTCCCTCCGTTTCCGCTGATTCTCAGGACTCTTGTCCAACTCAAGTCAGCACGGGCCACCATGATTCTGATAGCTCCTCGGTGGCCCAGACAACCCTGGTACTCCCTTCTACTTCAACTCAGCACCAGGGAGTCTCTGCTTCTACCTGTTTTTCCCTCTCTGCTTACTCAGAGTCAGGGTTCCTTACTCCATCCCAACCTGCAGTCTCTACACTTAACAGCTTGGTTCCTTTCAACCTAACCGATTCTTTACAGTTCTCTCAGTCTGTACAAGATATTTTGGTAGCTTCCAGAAAGCTGTCAACTCGGCAGTGTTACGGCCAGAAGTGGACTAGATTTTCTGCCTGGTGTTCCACCCGTTAATTACAGCCACAGTCTACCTCCTTGGCTTCTGTTTTGGATTATTTACTTCCCTTATCGCACTCTGGACTTCAGTCTACATCTATTTGTGTCCATCTCAGTGCGATTGCTGCTTTTCATCAGCCTCTTGATGGGAAACCTCTCTCTGCACATCTGATGGTTTCCCGATTTATGAAAGGTCTCTTTAATGTTCATCCACAACTTACACCGCCTCCAGTGGTCTGGGATCTCAATGTTGTTTTAGCTCAACTGATGAAACCTCCATTTGAACCAATTGATAAAGCTCACCTCAAGTATCTCACTTGGGAAAGCAGTGTTCCTGATTGCCCTCACATCTGCTCGACGAGTCAGTGAGTTACAAGCTTTGGTTGCGGACCCACCTTTCACAGTTTTTCACCATGACAAAGTGGTCCTCCATACTCATCCAATATTCTTACCTAAAGTTGTTTCAGAATTTCATCTCAGTCAATCTATTGTTCTGCCAGTATTTTTTCCAAAGCCTCATTCTCACCCTGGAGAAGTGGCTTTCATACTTTGGACTGTAAACATGCCTTGGCTTTCTACCTACAACACACTCAACCTCACAGAACGACTCCTCAACTTTTCGTCTCCTTTTCGTCAAATAAGTTGGGACGACCTATCTCGAAGTGCACCATCTCCAACTGGATGGCTGCTTGCATCTCTTTTTGCTATGCTCAGACTGGTCTTCCTATGCAGGGTCTAGTCACAGGCCATAAAGTTCAAGCTATGGCGGCATCTGTAGCTTTCCTCAGATCAACTCCAATTGAGGAAATCTGCAAGGCTGCCACTTGGTCCTCGGTTCATACATTCACCTCTCATTACTGTCTGGATACTTTCTCCAGAAGGGATGGCCATTTCGGCCAATCTGTTTTGCAGAATCTTTTTTCTTAAATTGCCAACTCTCCCTCCACCCTTTATGCTTAGCTTGGAGGTCACCCATGTGTGAGAATATGCTGCCTGCTTGTCTGGTATAAAGCACAGTTACTTATCGTAACAGTTGTTATCCAGGGACAGTAGGCAGATATTCTCACAACCCTCCCACCTCCCCTGGTTGGCTTCTTGGCTAGGTATCTGAACTGAGGATCCTCACAGAAGATGCGCCCCCTAGTTCGGGTGGGAAGGCATGCGCGCATGCGTGGTGCAGCACTTGAAAGTTCTTATAAAGATCTTCAAGCAAATCTGCTTTCGAGGCTGTCCGCTGTGGGGCTCCATCGGTGATGTCACCCATGTGTAAGAATATCTGCCTGCTGTCCCTGGATAACAACTGTTACGGTAAGTAACTGTGCTTTCGAAGCTTATGCGAATGGGATCTGATAGTTTGCAGGACGGGGACTGAGCTCGCGGGGACGGGGCAGGAATGGGGCCTGAGCTTGCGGGGACAGGGCAAGGACGGGGACTGAGCTTGCGGGGACGGGGACGAGCTCATGGGGATGGGGCAGGAACGGTGATAAATTTTTTTTTCCCCGTGTCATTCTCTAGTCGGATTCACAGCACGGACGACGGAAGTATGCCCCCAGCTAGTCATTGAGGGGATTGACTATGTGACTGATGCCCTGTATGACATTATCAAGAGTATTGAGCAAGGTTTCACTTATTTCATCTTCACCCATAGAATGCTGTAGATTAGACAGTGGGCGGGAAATTTGGCTTCCAAAGCCACTTTAAGCAGACTCCTCTTTAAGGGACATATGCTTTTTGGAAATGGTTTGGACAATTGCCAACCAAAGACACTTCCGGATAGCAGACCTAGGAATTCTTGAGGGTCTACTTGGAGTATTTTTCATGGTTCCAGGCATTCTCGACAGTACTCGAGAGGATCCTCAACTCCGGGAACATCTCTGGGTTCCAGACAAAGGTTTGGTAAATCTAGGTATACCCAGTCCTCTGGTCTGTGTTTCATCACAACCTCCAAGAAGTCCCAATAATGCCAGGGATGTAGCCAGACTCCCAAAGTTAGGAGGATGGCTAATGGACTACTGGGAGGCTTGTGCACAGATCAGCTCGGACAGCTGGGTACAGGACATAATCCAAAAAGGATACCAACTCAAATTTGGCTACCCTCTGGCAGACCATTTTGTGGATTCATTGGCCGGACAGCCAGAAAAAGCGATCAAAGTTTGAGTTACAGTAGACAGGCTGTTTGACATTCAAGCCATAGACTCCGTTCCGCCTGTGGAATCTGGTTTGGGCAGATACTCTATATTTTTTGTAGTGCTCCACAAAAAAAGACTCAGAAGACTGGAGACAGATTTTGGGTCTGAAGTCTCTCAGTGCAAAATTGAAGATTCCATGGTTCCACAGTGTTCTCCCCAGAAATTTTTTCCAGCCAGGTGGCATGAAAAAGTAGCCGGGTGGGGCGGGATGGGGAAATTTGGTGGGGAAAATTAACCCCCCTCTTTTACTAAGGTGCACTGGCGTTTTTAGCACGCGCAAACCCCCACACTACACAGGAAAACTAATGTCAGCTCAATGCTGGCGTTAGCGTCTAGTGCATACGGCAATTCTGTATGCGCTAAGTGCATGCTAAAACCGCTATCGCAGCTTAGTAAAAGGAGCCCTAAATGTGTACTATTTTTATTAATTATTATTATTATCCCAGGACAAGCAGGCAGGTTTTCTCGGTTCATAGACAAAATCGCGCAAGACAACGGCGCGCCGACAACTGAGCGAAGAAAAGCACTATTTTAAAGGGTTCCGACGGGGGGTGTTGGTGGGGAACCCCCCTATTTTACTTAACAGACATCGCGCTGGCGTTGTGGGGGGTTGTAACCCCCCTCATTATATTTGAAACCGAACTTTTTGCCTTCTCTCACCGCGGTTTGTGTTTTGTTTTTCTCACGAATCGCTGTATTCGTCTTTTTCTTTCTTTCAAAAAAAAAAATTTTTACTTCCGTCCGTTTGTCCAGTACAGAACGCTCAGCCGCGGCCTGCGGGCTTCGACTTTGCGTCGGCTGTATTTTTGTCTATGCTCCGGCCTGTTACCGGGTACAAGTGCACGATATCTCTTACGGACCCTCACGGACGCTTTCTCAAATGCCTTGGGCCGAAACATCATCCTACCTCGTGCTTGCCTTGCCAAACACTTAAGCCTCGTTGCTTCCTGGTGGATAGCCTCTTCGAGGTGTCTTCAGCATCGACCCCCGTCAAAGCCTCCCCTTCTGCTGCTTCCACCTCGAGCCTCATGAGACCTTCGTCTTTTGGAGCGGCTCTTTCTTCGACATCTTCGGATGCCATATCTTCTCCTATCTCCTCAGGTCAGATAGCTCAGCACTCGATTCCGCCAGTGGTGATTAAGGTGTCGAAGCCTCCCAAGTCTAAACACTCTCACATCACTGTGCGGGACCCTTCAGCCAAGGCAGCTGGGCCGGTTTCAGACGCAGTACCCAGACCTCTTTGGAGGAGCAGATTATTAAGGTCCTTACTACCATGGGACCCACACTGCTCACTCTACTTCAGCCTGGGCATGCAGAAGTCTCCTGCGAGGTCAAGCCGCCTGTGCCCCGGTCTGATCATCCACACTCGATGCAGGGAGCAGAGTCTCTGCGAGTGTCTGATCGGGCTTCCAAGCACAAAACACATAGAGTAGAGTCTGTGCGAGTGCATCGACAGGATACCTCCCATTCTACCAAGGGGGTCCAGTCTTCGAAGTTCCTTCAGGGCTCCTCCACACCTATAGATCTTCGATCTACTGCTTCCGAGGCAATCTCTGCTCGATCTTTGAGATCCACCTCGAGACACAGTTATCGACATCACTCGAGGCCTACTTTGAGGCATTCGTCGAGACATCATACCTCAAAGCCTCGGTCCTCTCCGGCCTCGACAAGACCTCCAACTCCTCGTTCCAAGTCTCCGATGACGGCTCTCGAGGATATCCCGATGTCCAGTGCCTCGTCCAAGTCTCCAGGTTCCTTCGTACCATGGTTTCCTGCCGAGGCTTCTACTTCTTTGACTCCAGCTGCCTCGACGTCCTCGAGTACTTCTCGAGGCCATGCAACTGCAGACCAGTTATCTTTTTCCTCTTTTTTGAGACAGATGGCTATGGACTTGAGCGTTCCACTGGACACTGGCTCCAAGTACTCTAAAGAATACCTCGAGGTCATGCACCTTCCTCAACCTCCGGCTGAGTCTCTCAAGCTGCCACTACACAAGCTTCTCGATCAGACTTTTATTTGATGCATGGAGACTCCTTTTTCCATTCCTGCACTTCCAGGAAAGTTGGATGCCAGATATAAAATGGTGCATCATAAAGGTTTTGACAATTCCTAATTGTCACATCAATCCTTGCTCATGGAATTCTCTTTAAAGAGATCCCATCCTTCCAGAGTGTATGCCACAGTTTCTCCTGGCCGGGAGGGAAAGACCATGGATAAATTTGGACGTCGCATTTACCAAAATGCTATGATGTCCTCGAGGGTCCTCAATTAGAATTTTTATTTTATCACTTATTTTGAATTTCTTTTGTCTCTTCTATCAAAATTTTTAAGTTACTTGGATGATAGCATGCATTTTGAATTTCAAGAATTCATTGCTTCTTTCTCTCAGTTACATCTCCATCTTCTGCAATCATCTTATGATGCCTTTGAGCTCTCTGCCTGAGCAGCGGCTTGCTCTGTGGCCATTCATCGTCTAGGCTGGCTTCGCACCATAGACATGGACTCTAATCTCCAGGACCGCCTGGCGAATATCCCTTGTGAAGGCAATGACCTTTTTGATGAGTCCATCGAGGCAGCCACCAAAAAGTTGTCTGACCATGCTAAATCTTTTGCCTCCATAGTCAGACCAAAGCCTAAGCCAGCTCCTTCTAGGCCTATACGTCCTCCTGTTATCTACCAGAGGCGTTTTCCTCCAAAGCCGGCGCCTTACACTCGCTCTCCTTTGAAGAAACAGCTACCTCAGAAGCAATAAAAGCCTCAACCTTCTGCTCCACCTAAGGCTTCTCAGCCTTTTTGACTGTTTAACCAGAGCATAACATCCTTCGTTCTGTCTCTGACTCCTTTTCCACCTATAGGAGGTCATCTCTATCTTTTTTACGACAGATGGACGGTCATAACATCCAACCTCTGGGTCCTTTCCATCATCAGAGAAGGATACTCTTCATTTCAATCAGGTTCCACCAGAGCTTCCTCAAGAGAGTATCCTTCCAGTTCCTCCCAGACCGCCCTTCTTCAGGAAGCTCAAGCTCTGCTTCATCTCCATGCCATCGAACCAGTTCCCTTGGAACAGCAGAGCAGGGGGTTTTACTCCCGTTACTTCCTTGTTCCAAAGAAGATGGGCGATCTGCGACCCATTTTGGATCGCGGGGCTCTCAACAAATTTTTGGTCAAAGAAAAGTTTTGAATGTTGTCCCTGGCATCTCTCTATCCCCTTCTCGAGCAGAACAATTGGTTATGCTCTCTGGATCTCAAGGAGGCTTATACTCGTAACCCCATTCATCCGGCCTCCCGTCAATACCTCAGATTTCGGGTGAGGAATCTGCATTTTCAATACAGAGTACTACCCTTCGGCCTGGCCTCGTCTCCCGGAGTGTTCACCAAGTGCCTGGTTGTGGTAGTGGCAGCTCTACGGAATCATGGTCTTCAGGTATTTCCCTACCTCAACGACTGGCTGATCAAAGATTCCACCTCTCAAGGGGTTATTGTAGCGACCCAACGAACTACCTGGTTTCTACAAAGTTTGGGATTCAAAATCAATTTTCCCAAATCTCAACTTCAACCCTCTCAGAATCTACAATTCATTGGAGCTGTTCTGGACACTGTCCAACTCGGAGCATTCCTTCCACAACAACTTCTGGAAGCTCTTCTTCAGCTCTGTCATACAGTGTCTTCCCGCTCTTCCATCTCAGCAAGACACATGATGGTACTTCTAGGTCACATGGCCTCCACAGTACACGTGACTCCTTTTGCCAGACTTCGCCTCAGAATTCCTCAGTGGATCTTGGCATCGCAATGGATGCAGGTTTGCGACCCTCTTTCTCGACATATCACAGTCGCTCCTTCTTTGAAGAAGTCTCTCCATTGGTGGATGCTCTCTTCCAATCTTTCCAGAGGCTTGCTTTTTCACATGCCCCTTCATCAGAAGGTCCTCATGACAGACTCGTCGACCTACGCTTGGGGCGCTCATCTCGATGGTCTCCATATTCAAGGCCTCTGGACCAATACGGATCGTCAGTGTCATATCAATCAATTGGAACTCAGAGCGATCCTCAAAGCTCTCCATGCTTTTCAACATCTCCTTCACGACACAGTAGTCCTCGTCCGCACGGACAACCAAGTCGCCATGTATTATGTTAACAAACAGGGAGGGACGGGATCTGCCTCCCTTTGTCAAGAAGCTCTGGAAGTTTGGGACTGGGCAATCCGTCACAACACCTTCCTCAAAGCTGTCTACATTCAAGGGGCTCAGAATTCCTTGGCGGACAACTTGAGTCATCTTCTGCAACTTCACAAATGGACTCTCCGTTCCTCGTCTCTTCATCACATTTTCTCACAGTGGGGAACACCTCAGATAGACCTCTTTGCAGCTCCCCACAACTTTAAACTCCCTCAGTTCTGCTCCAGGATATACTCTCTTCACCACCTCGAGGCAGATGCTTTTCTTCTACAATGAACAAATCTATTCCTCTACGCATTTTCTCCATTCCCTCTCATTCTCAAGACTCTAGTCAAATTGAAGAACGATCATGCCACCATGATTCTAATTGTTCCTCGGTGGCCGAGACAACCGTGATACTCCCTTCTACTTCAACTCAGTAGCAGGAAGCCATACCTTCTACCAGTTTTTCCTTCTCTGCTTACGCAGAGTCAAGGATCTCTGCTTCATCCCAACCTGCAGTCTCTACACCTGACAGCCTGGTACCTTTCAAAAATTTTCACTCAAAGTGGCTCTGAAAGATATTCTACAAAAAATGTGAGGAAACACCACTTATGAAGAAGCTGCAACCACCAGAACTTATTTTTCAAACTTTTTTTCAATTTTTTCACAAGAATTATACTAATTTACTCAGGAAAAAGCCTCAGAATAGGAGCCCACACTAAGTCCTGTTACAGACTTGGCTTTCAGCGTGGTTTTTTTTTGCTCCGTGGTTCCAGTCATAGGCTAAAAACCCCCGAGATTTTTAATAATAAATAACTCAGATCATTTTTATAATAAATTTCTGTACATACTTTTAAATAGTTTTAAATATTTAAGATTACTGCTATGGATGCAACACTACCTTAGTCTGAAAAAACTAGCAACCAAGTACTTATCTCAGCGTTAGTTTTATGTGCTGTCATGCTGTCAAATTACTGCCACTGCCTGCCAACGTTTCGTGGATATAGCGTTTTAGTCCACTGCTTCAGGGCTGAAGGCAGAAGCATATAAGCATTGTTCTCAGCTGCAAAGGATTTTCCAAACCCCTGGTACCTTTCAACATAACTCCTCTTCAGTTTTCTCAATCTGTCAGAGATGTTCTAGAAGCTTCCAGAAAGCTTACAACTAGACAATGCTATCACCAAAAATGGACTAGATTTTCTACATGGTGTTTCTCTCATCATAAGGAGCCTCAACATTCTTCATTATCCGTTTTGGATTATCTTTTGCACCTATCCAACTCTGGACTCAAGTCTACATCCATTCGAGTCCATCTCAGTGCAATTGCAGCTTTTCATCAGCCTATTGAAGGGAAACCCCTCTCTGCTCATCCGGTGGTTTCCAGATTCGTGAAAGGACTTTTCATTGTTAAACCACCTCTCAAACCGCCTCCTGTGGTTTGGGACCTCAATGTTGTCCTTTCTCACCTCATGAAGCCTCCATTTGAACCAGTTGATAAGGCTCATTTGAAGTATCTCACTTGGAAAGTGGTGTTTCTCATCGCCCTCACTTCTGCTCGACGAGTCAGTGAGCTGCAAGCTTTGGTTACTGATCCACCATTCACTATGTTCCATCATGACAAGGTGATTCTTCGTACTCATCCGAAATTCCTACCTAAAGTGGTCTCAGAATTTCATCTCAATCAATCTATCGTCCTTCCAGTGTTTTTTCTAAAGCCTCATTCTCACCCTAGAGAATCAGCTCTTCCTACTCTGGACTGTAAACATGTTTTGGCCTTCTACTTGGAACGCACCAAACCACACAGAACTCCTCAACTTTTTGTCTCTTTCGATCCAAATAAGTTGGGACATCCAATTTCTAAATGCACCATCTCTAATTGGATGGCGGCTTGTTTCTCTTTCTGCTATGCCCAGGCTGGATTACCACTTCATAGTAAAGTCACAGCCCATAAAATCAGAGCAATGGCAGCTTCTGTAGCTTTCCTCAGATCGACACCAATTGAGGAGATTTGCATGACTGCTACTTGGTCCTCGGTTCATACCTTCACTTCTCACTATGGTCTGGATACTTTCTCCAGACGGGATGGACAGTTTGGCCAAACAGTATTACAAAATTTATTCTCCTAAATTGCCAACACTCCCACCATCCCATTCTGGTTAGCTTGGAGGTCACCCATGTGTGAGAATACCTGCCTGCTTGTCCTGGGATAAAGCACAGTTACTTCCGTAACAGGTGTTATCCAGGGACAGCAGGCAGCTATTTTCACAACCCACCCACCTCCCCTGGTTGGCTTCTCTGCTAGCTATCTGAACTGAGGAGACGCGCCCTGTGCACTGGGTGGGAAGGCACTCATGCATGCGCGGTGCGGGCGACTCGAAACTTCTAGTTTCTTCAAGCAAGTCTGCTTGTGAGGCGTCCACATCGGGGCTCCGTCGGATGACGTCACCCATATGTGAGAATAGCTGCCTGCTGTCCCTGGATAACACCTGTTACGGTAAGTGTGTTTTTTCCAATGTTCAATATGATTTCCTTTTTTAAGGGTTGACACTTGTGCCAGAATATTTTTACTAAATTTAAGTATCCAATTCTAGAAGGGAATAATTCGATATTTGCCCTCTTTCAAATGGTATAGAGGTTTAAAAAAGGGAAATGCGTTAATGAAGTCATTAGGGTCAATCTAGTCATTTATTTCTGCATGAATTTAAACAACTAAAAAAAAGATACATATAGCTCATCCAGCCATACAAGAAATGGCTCTACATCACCTCTAATAATGTTTTGATCACTAGGTTCCTTCCTGAGGTCTCACTGAGGATATGAAATAAATGCGATCCCCACTTCCAGACCTCTTCCATATAATTTCTGGAGAGGTGTTATTGAGCCTTGAAGGAGACCTGTGTGATTGATCTTTATCTGCTACTTTTTTTGCTGTACACTTCCCCCCTCCGTATTCGCAGGGGTTAGGGGCAGAGCTGGCCCGCGAATATTAAAAACCTGTGAATAATATTCAGACCGGTTCTGCCCCTAACCCCCGCTTCCCCCAGCTATTTTAAGCCCTGAAAGCCCCCCCTTAAGCCTTACCTGATGGTCTAGCGGGTTTTCAGGCAGGAGCGATCTTCCCATGCTCCTGCCCCGTGCAGATTGCTCACAGGAAAGGCTGCTTTGAGCTCCCGTAGTCTCTCAAGCCATTTCCTGTGAATGATCTGCATGGAGCAGGAGCATGAGAAGATCGCTCCTGCCCCAAAAACCCACTAGACCACCAGGTAAGGCTTAAGGGCTTAAAATAGCCTGAAAATTAAAATGCATTTTTTGGTTTAAAACCGCGAATAAGCGAATCCATAGATACGGAATTTGCAAATACAGAGGGGGAAGTGTAGTGCAAAGTGAGAGCTAGGGCAAAACAGTTTAGGTAAAGAAGCAGGTAATAATTAGCAATGTATTAAAATATTTTATTTTTATTTGCTTATAATGTCATTTGAAAGCTGATTGATGTTAATACAACTTTAATTTAATTCTTTATAGAGTGGGTGGAGGGGACAACACCTGCATCAACAGTAAAGTTAGATTAGGGCCATTAATAGAATAGGACAGCCAGTTCTGATCATTTTTTAACAACCCCCTCTATATAAAAAATATATTTTTAGTAATAATCCATGAGTCACACAACAAGGGTGCACCTAGGAAAAGGCAGCATCTTAAACACTGCAGTGAGCACTAGAACACTAACACATGCATTTTAAAACTAAACAAGCCAGATCCTGCACAGTCAATTGATCCTGTACAGTCATTGCTAACAGAAAGCCATGTCCTTTTCATACACACAGACAGATACACCCTCGCCCAATATGGAATAATCACAAACTAAAAATAGAACTATGTAGACAAAAGTTAAACTGAACCAAGAAACCAGACTCTGCATACAATGCAACACCACAGAATCGGTGACACGTCCTCTAATACTGTGCAAAATATAAAGACAGTAGATGTAAATTTGAAAAAAAAACTGCTACATAACAATCACCACTTTACAATTAACAAACAGAAATAAAATAAATAATGAGAAATAAGAAAATAACCTTTTTTTTTTTTTTATAATCCATTTTTCAATTAGCTTTCAGAGGCCAAATCTTTCTTTAAGACAGTACAGCAGGGGTGCCCACACTTTTTTAGCTTGTGAGCTACTTTTTAAAATGACCAAGACAAAATGATCTACCAGCAATAAAATTTTTAAAAACACAAAGCACACTGTACGCAGAGAAAATGTTAATTATCATTTGTATTCGGGGTTTTTTTCAGAGGTCAAGGCAGATGACTTTAAAATATGCAATGTCACCTCAGTAACAACTGTACAAAATAGACAAATATACCCTCTCCCATTTTACTAAACCGCGACAGCGTTTTTTAGTACAGGGAGCTGTGCTGAATGCCCCCTACGCTGCTCTCGACACTCATAGGCTTCCTGCCCTAAAATCCACTATCGCGGTTTAGTAAAAGGGGGGCCATAGTGCAAAATATAGACAGCAGAAATAAATTCTCAAAACGGACACATTTTAATAACTAAATTGAAAATAAAATCATTTTTCCTACCTTTTTGTCTGGTGATTTCATAAGTCTCTGGTTGCACTTCTTCTTCTGACTGTAAATCCAATATTTCTTTCTTTCTGCCCCTCCCCTTTTCTTTGTCTCGCTTTCTTTCTCTCTCCCCCCGCCTGTCTTTCTCTCTCCCCCTGCCCCCTCTTTATTTCTGCCTTTCTTTCTCTCTCTCCCCCCTGCCCCCCCTAAGCCATCGCGCCAATTTCTTCACTTCCGCGATTCTTTCCCTATCCCCCAAGCCACCATGACAATTTCTCCCTGCTGCTTTCCCGAGCCAGGCCAGGCACGTACAAGCGCCGGACTCACAAGACTTCACCTCCGACGTCAATTCTGACGTCGGAGAGGAAGTTCCAGGCCAGCCAGGCAGCTATGTTTCTATGTTTCACTTCGCTCTTTTATTTCTATTCAGCGTTTGTCCTCACTCCATTAATGCAACATCTGTTCTTTCTCTTTTCCCCTTTCATCCAGCTTCTGCCCTCTCTCTTTCTCTCTCTCTCTCTCTCTCATCTACTGTACACCCTCTCTCTGTCCCTTGCATCCACAATCCACCCTCTCTGCCCTTTCCATCCAGTGTCCGCCCTCTCTCTGTTCCATATGGCATCTTCCCTCTTTCTATGTCCCTTCAATAAACTGTATATCCTGTGCCCTTTCTCTCCTTTGTACATGATTCATTTCAGCTTCACCCCCTCTCCTATGTTCTGGTATCTCTCTCTTCTCCTTTCCTTCCTTACCATTCCACCCCATGGTCTGGCATCTCTATCTCCTTCCCTTCTCTCCCCCCATGCCCTGGCATCTCCCTCCTTCTCTGGCACCTCCTCTCCTTTCTTTCCCTCTGGTCTGGCATTTTGTCTCCTTTAGTTTCCCTTCCTTCCTCCAATGCCCTGGCATCTCTCTCCTCTCATCTCCCCCTCCCACTCCATTATCTGGTATCTCTTCTCCTTCCTTTCTCTCCTTCCACCTGTCGGGCATCTGCCTCCTCCTCCTCCCCCCATATGCCCTGACATCTCTCCTCCCCCATCCATAGTCTGGCAGCTACTTTCCTTTCCCTCCCTCCCTTCCATAGTCTTGGCATCTCTTTCCTCTCTTCTCCTTCTCCCCTCTCTCTCCCCAATTGGGTGCTGCTGCAGCAGCACTTCTCTTCCCCTTCCCAATTGGGTGCAGCAGCTTTTCTCTTCCCCCTCCCCCCAAAAAAAAATTGGGTGCAACAGCCAGAACATTTCTCTTCCCCCACCCCTTCAAAAAATGGGTACAGCAGCAGCATTTCTCTTCCCATCCCTCCCAGCTCACACACCCGTTGGCAGAGTCATTAGGCAAGTTGTAAGCTTCCTTCCATCGCTGACCTATCTTCCATGAGTCAGCGACGGAGAGAAGCTTACAACTTGCTACTCTTCCTTGATTCGGGCCTTCCTCGTTGCCGGGTCCTGCCTACTTTGTTTCCGTGAAGGCAGAACCCGGCAGTGAGGAAGGCCCGAAGCAAGTTGGAAGCTTCCCTCCGTCGTTGGCCAGTCTCCTGCCTTAGCCCGTTGCAAACTTGTGCTTCGGGGCTCTAAGGTGTGCATGCCAGCTTCCCTTCTCTTCCCCTCCCCCCCCTGGGACGTAACTTCCGTTTTCGGAGGGAAGAGAAGGGAAGCTGGCACGCACACCTTAGAGCCCCGAAGTATGAGTTTGCGTCTCCAAGCCGGTGAGAGGTGTTTTTGTTTTGTTTTATGTTCAGCGGCGGCAGCAGCAGCAGCAGTATTCGCAATATATGACATCCAGGTGGTCATCTAAATTAGCCGGACGCAGCGCCCGGCTAAAAGGCTCTGAGGAGAACACTGGTTCCACATGGAGCCTGTACAGTCAATCATTGTGGGTTCATACCAGGGGAATTTCTGGCTTCCCTGGATTTGACAGGGTCATTCCATGCTCAACCCCCTTGAAATCCAACCAAATTTTACAGGGGTGTTGTCTAGGGTCTCAAATGAAACTCTGCAAAATTTTTTGGATCTATCTCAATTTCGTCAGGAACTAGGGCTGGTTGAACAAAAGCAATCGATTCACTTCCATGCCTCGTGTGACCTAAAACACCAACTTGCTTAAGCACAACGGCAGAAGGAAACTACCTAGGAGTCTGAAATTTTGCAGTTTAATACAACACCTTGGGGCAAGTTTCTGTGCCAAGTTTGAAATCTTTTACGAATGTGCTTCTATTTCTACAGGTCAGCAAAGTAGGCAAAAAAAGTCACGGACGAAATTTTTTGGCAAAGTTTGGCTCCATACTGCTGCTGGTAGGTAAGTCAGCTGAGGGTACAACTTTACCAGTAGACGTGTACCATAAGGTACTTCCAAGATTTGCATTACGAGCCTTTACAATGAAGTGAAGCTGAAGATATGACCTTTCAAAAAATATGACTTTATGCATTTATGCAAATTTTCATTGTTTTTCAAATTCAAATATCTCTGATGTGTAGGTTTTTGGGGATTTTTTAAATATCATTTGAAAGAGCATGTTTTTTGCTAAAGAAGCTATCCTGTTTCATCTTGGACCCAACCTTTCTTTGGTGAGAATTAAAGCTTCAAATATAAGCATTAGTTGTATATGCGCACGAATGTTTAATATTGAAAAGAGGCAAGTTTAACACAAACCATATATGCAAATGAACAAGATACATGAAGTTTCACAGTTAAGTTCAGATTGTTACTGTTTTATGATCCCCCTTCCTGCATTTTCATATACCCACTGCCACTGGTCGTGAAGATCATGAGAAGTGTATTATATACTGAGACCACATATCAGTTATTGATTCATTGTCTGAATGACATTCCCAATAGTCAGATAATACCATATAAATTTCTAAGCTTTATTAAAGACAAAAAAGAAAAGTGCAAAAAACTACACTTATTTAATGTGCACATACATACTGACAGAGATCAGGAAATTGCATAAATTCAACTTTTAACTCAGTTTCTTGCACATGGTTTTGAAAGTCTGGTCAATGTTTGCCAAAATAGCTTGTGGATAAGTGTACTGTCTGCTTGATGAAGTGGTCATTAGTGCTGCCCGATTCACGATTTGAATCGATTCACCGATTCATTTCGGGTGAATCGATTCAAAAACAGAAAAAATTGGCCTCAGGAGCTGTCATCAATCTGCCGCAATCCTGCCTCTGACGTCAGAGGAGGGGCAGGACTGCAGCAGAAGGACGCAGCTCCTGAGGCCTATGGCAACCTGCAAGGATAGCTAAACTACCTGCGATCCTTTCTGCAGGCTGCTCCCTGGAGGAGTGTGTGGCGCAGTGGTTGGATCTACAGCCTCAGCACCCTAGGGTTGTGGGTTCAAACCCTGTGCTGTTCCTTGGACCCTGGGCAAGTCACTTAATCCTCCATAGCCCCAGGTACGTTAGATAGATTGTGAGCCCACTGGGACAGAGAGGGAAAATGCTTGAGTACCTAATTGTAAAAACCGCTTAGATAACCTTGATAGGCGGTATATAAAATCCTAATAAACTTGAATTAGGTAAAGGGATGCACGGGAGGCCAGGGAGGAGCTTGCAGGCTTTCAGGGGAGGGTGATACAGGCCTTCAGGGGGGTGCAGGCCTTCGGGAGGAACAGGCTTTCAGGTGTGGTGGTACAGGCTTTTGGGGGGGTGCTGTCCTTCAGGGGGGAGGGGCCCTGGTGTAGAAGTACAAGGAGGGAAGGGGGAGGGGGTTTAAAGAGACATGCATATGCCGGACTTTAGGGGGAAAGAAATAATGGGTCTAAAAACAGAGGAGAGGGAGAGAGATGGTGGACAATGGGATTTAGGTAGGGAAGGAACAGAAAGGGAGAGAAGTTGGACACAAGAGATGGTGTGGAGGGCTGATAGAGATACTGGATAGGAGGGTAGTTGGGAAAAGAAAGGGAGAGATGGTGGACCCTGGGGTGGTGGGAAAGGAGAGAGAGATGCTGGATGAAAGGGTAGTTAAGAAAAGGTGGATGAAGACGAAAAAAGGAAAGATGCCAGACCTCTGGGGGAGGGAAAAGGAGGACAGAGATAGAAGATGGAGGGTTAGCACGAAGATAGAAGGAGACCCTGGCAAGTAAGTTTATCAGAAGACAACCAGAGCCGGGGACCAACAAGATTTGAATAATGACCAGACAACAATAGATAGAAAAAATAATTTTATTTTCTGTTTTGTGATTACAATATGTCAGATTTGAAACGTGTATCCTGCCAGAGCTGGTGTTAGATCGCAAACGTGAGCTAGGATTTAACAGAGAGAGGAAAAGTCTTTTTTGTTTGTTTATTTTGTTTACACCACAGCGCCAGTGTGGTTAGGAGATGGCAAAGAGGGTGAAGAGGCTATAAAATAAACCCACCGGGATGTTTGAAAAAAACACTCTATTGGGCAGGAAAGCTGAATCGAATCAAATTTTTTTTTTCCTGAATCGGGCAGCACTAGTGGTCATAGGTGCATTAAGGCCTGCAATAATATGCTGTTCAGGGATCCAGCATATGTCTCTGCAGGGAGGCCAGTGAAATGACCATGCAGGACCTTGTGGATGCAAAAAATTAACCAGGATGTCGCATTCTTCCATTGAAATTTCACATACATGACCAATCCACCAAGAATTGTCATATATGCAAGCTAAGTATTGTCTAGGTTGAAAGCTGGAAGCTTGAAAGGTAGGGACATGTTCAGGATCAGTGTCAGACTCTAAAGACAATGGCAATAAATGAGCTGGTGTCACTTGAAATTTTGCTAATGCAGAGTCTAGCAGTGCCTATGGGCTTAAATTTGGTGATTTTCTCTTGTTCCAGCCACTGTGTGGCCCATATTAAACCTTTGCTCCTGAGCACATCTTATTGCTTCAATATCTTCCTTAGCAATGAAGAAAAATTGATTCCCGAGACAGATTTATCGCTGAATTCAAATAGATCTCTTGATGTCAAAATTTGGTTATTGAGAGGTCGTTGTAAGCTGGCATTGGCAGCTAAATGCTTGGCTGTTTCCCCCCCCCCCCCCAAATCCCATCACATGGCTGCAGAGGTTAATGAAATTCTTGAAGTTTTTATATTGCGCAGCAGAACCATCACTAAAGTAGTGAATATGGCTTAAGACAGGCAAGACTTCCTTTAGATGCAGAATAAGTTTCCTCAAAAATGCATGAACAGCAATAGTGTTTGTGATGCAAGAAGTCACTGATCATGCGTATGCATAGGCTTTGGATATCATGTTCGCAGAAGTAGACAACGAAGGGGTGTAATGTTGCTTGGCTATTTTCCCAGTGAAACCCCTGTACTGTATCCTGAATGATGAAGGAATAATTTTCAGTTAAGTCCATCAAAACAATAGCATGCCCCTCCTTTATATTTGCTTTCAGTTCCTTTAGATAAGCACTTTGGTACGTGGAAATAAAATGGCCAAATTAGACTTTTTTCAAATTAATTCGGAAGTGAAGTCCTCTATGGATAACTGTCGAGTTTCCAGTGTATCCCAATCACTGTGAATCCACTGCTTAAATTCAATGATATCATCTGGATCATGTTCACCAAAGAACTCAGTAAAATATTCCTCCAGAGGGATCTGCCCAGGACATATTTCACACTGCTGCAACATGCAGTTTTTTGAGCTCATATCACAGAGTTTTATTCAGAAGCATCTTGTAGTCATCTGGAACTGCAGTTGCTGAAAACATAAGTTTCACATTCTGGTGGATTGTGCAGACACAGACTGAATGAGTCCATGATGAACTGACTGTGACACACCACTTTGGCCGAAGCTCACAGAACTTTGAGAACCCAATTTCAGGCCCATACTGACTGCAATAGGTGGTGTACAGTAGAGAATGACACGGTGACGGTTTACCCGCGGCCACCGCATTTAAGCCGCGGGTCACCGCCGAAAACGGGGAAGAAAACTAGCAGTCGCTGCGGTGACGGGGACAAGGCCATTCACCGACCGCGGAAACGGTGAACAGGTTTGTCCCCGCGGGCCAATGTACCCCCTTCTAGGAACCGCTATTTACCGCCCGACGCCCGATTCACCCCCCCAGCAGGACCGCTCGCACCCCCACCCCGAACGACCGCTCGCACGCGCTCCCACCCGCACCCGCGATCGGAGCAAGAGGGAGCCCAAGCCCTCTTGCCCGGCCGACTCCCCGACGTCCGATACATCCCCCCCCCGGCAGGACCACTCGCACCCCCACCCCGAAGGACCGCCGACTTCCCGACAATATCGGGACAGAAGGGAGCCCAAACCCTCCTGGCCACGGCGACCCCCTAACCCCACCCCGCACTACATTACGGGCAGGAGGGATCCCAGGCCCTCCTGCCCTCGACGCAAACCCCCCTCCCCCCCAACGACCGCCCCCCCCAAGAACCTCCGACCGCCCCCCCAGCCGACCCGCGACCCCCCTGGTGACCCCCACGACCCCCCCACCCCCCTTCCCCGTACCTTTGGTAGTTGGCCGGACAGACGGGAGCCAAACCCGCCTGTCCGGCAGGCAGCCAACGAAGGAATGAGGCCGGATTGGCCCATCCATCCTAAAGCTCCGCCTACTGGTGGGGCCTAAGGCGCGTGGGCCAATCAGAATAGGCCCTGGAGCCTTAGGTCCCACCTGGGGGCGCGGCCTGAGGCACATGGGCCCAACCCGACCATGTGCCTTAGGCCGCGCCCCCAGGTGGGACCTAAGGCTCCAGGGCCTATTCTGATTGGCCCACGCGCCTTAGGCCCCACCAGTAGGCGGAGCTTTAGGATGGATGGGCCAATCCGGCCTCATTCCTTGTTGGCTGCCTGCCGGACAGGCGGTTTTGGCTCCCGTCTGTCCGGCCAACTACCAAAGGTACGGGGAAGGGGGGTGGGGGGGTCGTGGGGTTCGCCAGGGGGGTCGCGGGTCGGCTGGGGGGGGCGGTCGTTGGGGGGAGGGGGGTTTGCGTCGAGGGCAGGAGGGCTGCAGTGCAGAACATAAGCCTTTCATTAAGACAATCCTGGTTCGCTTTTCCAAGTTAAAACAATTAGAAAAATATTTCTGGAGTGCTGTAATAAATTAAAATTAATAGTGCTCAGAACCCCCAAGGTAACTTCAGGCATCATTTTGAAGCTGGGGGGGGCGGTCGTTGGGGGGAGGGGGGTTTGCGTCGAGGGCAGGAGGGCCTGGGATCCCTCCTGCCCGTAATGTAGTGCGGGGTGGGGTTAGGGGGTCGCCGTGGCCAGGAGGATTTGGGCTCCCTCCTGGCCCGATATTGTTGGGGAGTCGGCGGTCCTTCGGGGGGAGGGATGTATCGGACGTCGGGGGGGGGGGCATCAGGCTTTCAGGATGGGGACAGACCTTCAAGGGGGGACAGTGCAGGGAAGTCAGGGAATTTATATTAATTAATTTTTTCTCTGCGTGTTTTGTTTTTGTATAGTTATTAACTAATATTTACCGGTAACTAAGTTTTAAAGTTTTAAAGAATGTTTCCTTTATACGTAAATAAAGAAAAGTGAATGGGATTGCAGTGGCGGTGACGGGGCGGTGAATGGGGTGGCAGTGGCGGTGACGGGGCGGTGAAGAGGATGGTGAGACGGGGACGGGGCGGTGACGGGGATGGTGAGACGGGGACGGGGCGGTGACGGGGATGGTGAGACGGGGACGGGGCGGTGACGGGGACCAATTTTTTCACCGTGTCATTCTCTAGTGTACAGTTCCTTCAGATTGCATAATAGCAATTCTGCTTTTGCACTTTTTCACCCCTGATCCGAACAGAGACAATCTTTTTTGCCTAGGCATATTCTAGAGATTTCATCATCTTCATAAAAATCCAGGACGTTCTGTGTAATCTGCTGAGCAAGCACTTTTCCTCTTTTTGTTGCTGGAACAGCAAGAATACCACCCTGCTGTTTCAGCTTCCTGGCCTTTTTAACCATTCTTGTTGAATCGCCAAATTCCAAAGCAGTTTTCTCAATAGTCCAGCTGTGTGGAGCAAGAATGAGAATTTGTATTTTTTCCCTTTTACTAGATAGTTCCAACTTCAGCTTCCGTTCAATCAATAGAAAGTCATAGTCGGTAGACTGGTCGAGGGAGGAGCCTAACTAAGATGGCGCCCTGAATGAGATCGGAAGATTGCCGTCCATCTTTTTCCTGCTCTAATGGATAAACGCAAATCAAAAACCTGGGTTTTTCCTACTGAACCTAGGCCGTTACCTCAATTAGGACCAATGGATTCCCTCGTTTCTCGTGCACTCCGAGGGGAACCGGATGAGTTATCCTCAGCGCGAGGAGAGAGCTTGTTGAAGAGCCCTCAAACCTTTTTCAAGGTTGCCAGTCTTTCTCCGGAGGAGCGGAGAACACCACCGCGGCCACTCCCACTGCCGTTGGCATGCAGCACGGCTGGAGAGGGGAGTGAGACTCCGATGCCGGAGAACAGCCAGGAAGTCGAAGACCCAGCTGTACAGTGGGCATCAGAAGTTCTTGAGATCCAGCAATTACCACGTGATCTCCTGGAGACGCTAGAGGAGCACCAAAATCTTTTGAGAGTAATCTCAGCTTCAGGTACTGTGAAACCAATACCAGTAGAATTCAACTTTACTATAGCACCTTTAAAAAAGCCCCCAGTTATAGACCTTAATTTGATTTGGGATGCCATATCTCAGTTACAATCCTCATTGGGAATTAAATTGCAAAATTTGACAACTTACTGCTCTGGAGTACTTTCAGAATCTACCAAATTGCAACAAAAAGTGGAGAGGATTGAAAAGGATTTAGTACAACAGAAACAAAAAGTGGAAACAGTTGGGGTTTAAAATCAACTTGTGATGAAAGAAAATGGGAATATCAATTTCAAATTAGAAATGTTAGAAAACCTTTCAAGAAGGCAAAATTTGAGGATAATAAATTTTCCTAAGATAAGTTTCAGCGCTTGATTTGTTTAATAATGTTTATGATTGAGATTATGTAATATTGAAATGCTAATAAATAATTAAAAAAAGAAGGTCATAGAACACTTTTTACATTGACCACTTTCTGGTTCTGCTTTGATATCAGCTAGTTAAGTCACCAATAACTGCAATTTGGTCTGCAATTGCATTATGGGCTTCAAAGAATTTGCGTTTAGCATAACTGTAGGAATTTTGCTTGCTAATCCGTTAAATCTTTAGAGGAGAGATTCCTAGTGGTGAAAAGCTGGCATTGAGGTTTTCAGATGCATTGGTAGGGTCATCACTGTCAGAATCAGACTTAGGGCTACTTAGATCTTGCAGTTTGACACACAAGTCTTGCCTGCATCTTGGGCAAAACCTTTGCTTTGTGATAGCTTTTAAATGATCAGCTGCAGGAAGATCAATTGGGCATAGACCTTTGATAGTGCTGTGACTTCTGTTTTCTGAACGGATTACGGCAGTTTTTCAATAGAAATTCAAACTTCGTCAGAATCAAGGCCTCATGATGAGTACAGATGTTAGATTCCACAGACAAAGTAGAAAGTCCAGAGTGTCTTTTAGCAAAGCTTGGTTATGAGTTTTCAGATCAATATAGTTCCACTGCACGTTTACAATGAAGTGCCAATGACCCTTCAACATAACATGTTTATGCAAGCAAGTAATGCTTATCTTTAAACCATCAATTCTCATCAAAGGCAGATCGGGTCCAAGATGAAACAGGATAGCTTCTGTAGCAAAAAACATGCTCTTTCAAATTATATACAAATTTAAAAAAAAAAAAAACTACAAATTAGAGAGATTTGAATCTGAAAAACAGTGAAAATTTGCATAAAGCCATATTTTTTGGAAGGTCATATCTTCAGCTTCACTGGACTGTAAAAGCTCATATTGCAAATCTTGGAAGTACCTCATGGTACATGTCTGCTGGTAAAGTTGTTCCCTCAGCTGACTTACCTACTAGCAGCAGTATGGAGCCAGACTTTGGCAAAAATTTTCATTCGTGACTTTTTTTGCCTACTTTGCTGACCTGTAGAAATGGAAGCACATAGTAACATAGTAGATGATGGCAGATAAAGACCCGAATGGTCCATCCAGTCTGCCCAACCTGATTCAATTTAAAAAAAATTTTATTTTTTTTTATTTTATTTTATTTTTTTAATTTTTCTTCTTAGCTATTTCTGGGCAAGAATCCAAAGCTTTACCCGGTACTGTGCTTGGGTTCCAACTGCCAAAATCTCTGTTAAGACTTACTCCAGCCCATCTACACCCTCCCAGCCATTGAAGCCCTCCCCTGCCCATCCTTCACTAAACGGCCAGACACAGACACAGACCGTGCAAGTCTGCCCAGTAACTGGCCTTAGTTCAATATTTAATATTATTTTCTGATTCTAAATCTTCTGTGTTCATCCCACGCTTCTTTGAACTCAGTCACAGTTTTACTCTCCACAACCTCTCTCGGGAGCGCATTCCAGGCATCCACTACCCTCTCCGTAAAGTAGAATTTCAAACTTTGTAAAAGATTTCAAACTTGGCACAGAAACTTGCCCCAAGGTGTTGTACCAAACTGCAAAATTTCAGACTCCTAGGTAGTTTCCTTCTGCCGCAGTGCTTAAGCAAAGTTGGTGTTTCAAGGTCACACGAGGCATGGGAGTGGATCGATTGCTTTTGTTCAATCACCCCTAGCTCCTGACGAAATTGAGATAGATCCAAAATTTTTTGCAGAGTTTCATTTGAGACCCTAGACAACACCCCTATAAAATTTGGTTGGATTTCAAGGGGGTCGAGCTTGGGCGATTTTCAGTATTGGTCTACTTGACATGGAATGACCCGTAACCTTTTACTGATGGTCCACATTCATTTACCCCAAATAATTCAAAGTTAATCTCCTTGTATCACCTTGCATGCTTTTATTTTCCAGTTTTAATTATTAATAGCAGCTGGGCATGCCCGTGATATCAATAAGCTGTTGTAGCCTTACTTTCCTGTCAGTGCCTGAGTGCTGATTGGCTCAAACACTGACAGGAAAGTAAGGCTTGACAGATCAGGACCCCTTCCCCCCTAAGGATGCACCGGTCACAGTCCTAAATACCTGATTGACTCAGGTGCCTAAAGCCCTGCCCGGGAGAGGGGCCTTAGGCCTCTCCCAGTGCATCCTAGGATGCACTGGAAAGGGGAAGGCCCACCATTTTGAAGAGGTGGGTCTGCCGGCAGGAAGGAGTGTGCATCCCTCCTGTCGATCTTCAATTTTAAGGTTCAGGGTGGGGGCAGAGGGAAGAGGGATGACTCGGCATGCCACAAAGTCAACACCCTGAGAGAATCAATGATTCAACTGGCAGAGGGATTGCACAATGGGACTATTCTAGCTCAGTATGATGTAAGCTAGTTCTTCAAAATATTGCTCCTTACCAAGAGTTGTACATCTTGAGGATCTACTAGAGGGTTGAAATTATAATTGCATCTGCATGCTATCCATTTCTGTAGATTAGGGCACAATTTGACTATTAAATATACATTTATTTTTTTAAAACAGTGTAGTTAGGAGCATTGTCAACATTTAATGTTGACCTCTTGTTCATCAATAGTTGCCTCTAAGGTCATTAAGGTAATTTTATAAATGTGTGCAGGTACTTTCTCTGTTTCTCATGGACTCAGAATCTAAGTACCTGCATATAATATATGTAAACTGCCTCGGTTATAGCACAGAAAGATGGTTTATGAAATCCATAACTTTAATTATATTCTGTATCACACACATTGTCTATATAACCATCTATTATACATTAATTGTCTGTATAGCTCTAATTGTCTGTATTTCGTTATGTATGTTATATTGTAACCCGTTCTGAGCACTCTGGGGAGGGCGGGATATAAAACGAAATAAATAGTCTGTTTTTAGACATGCACAAATTGCACAGCTTTGCGTCTTAAATAGATATACATGCATATGTACACTTATTTTTTCTAGCATGATGCTGGGGAGACTTTTTCTTTGATGCAGTGAATCCCTTGCCATCATCTCAGGCAATAGTAGACAGGCATTCTTAATAATACAGATTCACTGTAGTGTGCTTTTTTAAACTTAATGGTTAAGTAATGTGTTAGAGCAGAAGTCCTCAACACACATTACACATACACCATTGTCAGAGGGTTTGCGGCACTGTAAGTCTCCCACCCTCCTTCTGCTGTCACATGTCTTCTCCCTTTTGTCACCATTGTCTTCTCTCCCTAACTCTCCCAGACTAGCAGCGGCAACTTCCTCTTTTCTCTGAGGTGGCCGATCTAGCAAAGGCCCCGAGGCTGCCTGATGGAATCGCTAAAAAACACTAGCGGCAGCTGTGTGGGGAAGTTAAAAACAGACAGTGAGCTATTGATAGGGCAGGGGTTGGCAATTTGTGGCTTGAGGCTCTTCTCGCATGTGGCTGCGGCTCTCCATGCCCCAACCCTTTAATCTCCCAACCCCATGATTCCTCCCCCCCCCCAGGCCTACTGAGATACCTGGTAGTCCAGCGAGAGTCTTTGTGACAGGAGCGTGGTCTTCTCACTCCTGCCTCATGGATGCCTTCTAAAATGGCTGCTGCAACCTCTCGCAGCATTTCCTGTAGTACCACAAGCTTCCATGAGAGGTTGTGTCAGCCATTTTAGAAGGCAGGCGCGAGAGGGCTGCGCTCCTGCTACAAAGACTCTTGCTGGACCATTAGGTACCTCGGTAGGCTGCCCCCCAAGGCCTGGAGAGAGAGAGGAGAGAACCATGGCTATGGGGAGGAGGAGGGGAGGGACGGATGAGAGGTGCAGAGACCTACGAGGGATTGTAAATCTTGGAAGGGAAAGGTGCTGCTGGACTTGAAGGAGAGGGAAGGGAGAGGTGCTGCACACTGCCTGCCGCAAACCCAGAGGGAGGGAAGTAAAAATGTTGCAGGAGGGATGAGAGTGGTGAGACCGAAAAATGGGACATGGAGGGGAGGATGAGATGGTGCATGGGGAGAAAGCATATTAGATGTGAGTGGGGTTGTGGGGAGGGAAGGAAGGAAAATTGTTGAGGGGTGGGAAGGAAGAATGTCACACTTGAGGGAAGGGGCAAAGAGAGAAAAAGAAAGCGTGCAGGAGGTAGAAAGTATTGGACTTCTGGAGAGAGAGGGGGAGAGATGTTGGATGGAGAGGGCAGAAAGGAGGGAAGGAGAGATGTCACACTCGGGGAGAGGGCAGAGAGTGAAAAGTTGGACTCATGGAGGGAGGGAGAAATATTGGCTGGGGGAGAGAATGAGATCTGGAGAAGAGGAAGCGTGCAGGAGGCAGAGAGAAAGAATTGTTGGGCTAGAGAAAGGAGAAATGTTAGACTGGGAGAGGAGCCAGAAAGGAGGAAGGGAGGGGGATGTTGAACTGCATGGAGCAGAAAGGAAGGGAGGGAGAAATGTTACACTGGGGGGGAGGATATGACCCAAGGAAGGAAGAGATGTTAGAACCAGAGAAGGGTGATGGAAGAAGGGAGAGAGAAATATCAGACCAAGGGGAGGAGAGGGATGCCAGACTGCAGGAAAGAGAGGAGAGATATGCCAAACTGTCGAAAGGGGGGAAAGGAAGGAGAGATGTCAGACCACTGGGGGGAGGGAAGGAGAGAGATGTCAGACTATGGAAATGGGGAGGGTGAGAGGAAGGGAAGACATGTAAAAATAGATTCTGAGAAGAAAGCAGAAAAATGGAAAAAAGTTAATGCCAAGATGGATGCAGGGCAAAAAGTGAAAAAGGAGAGAAAAGCAGGGCAGAAAGTGAAGGAGGAAAGAAAAACAGTCTGGATTTGAAGGCCCTGGAAACACAGGTAACAGCACAGTCAGAAGGAAGAATCTGTTTTGCTACTTAATATCTAGCTAGGTACTTGGGACCTGGGTTAGCCACTGTTAGAAACAGGATTCTGGGCTTGATGGACCTTTGGTCTGTCCCAGTATGGCCATTCTTATGTTCTTAAGTGCAACCAGAGACTGGGAAAGGATGAATAGAAAAAATAAAATCATCAGACAACAAAGGTAGAGAAAATGATTTTATTTTCAATTTTGTGATCAAAAAGTGTCAGTTTTGAGAATTTAGATCTGCTGTCTATATTTTGCACTATATTTGTCTATTTTTCTGTAGCTGTTACTTAGGTGACATTGCATATTTTAAAGTCATCTGCTTTACCTCTTTGAAAAAAACAGAATATCAATGATGATTAACATTTTCTCTGCATATATTGTGCTTTGTGTAGTTTAATTTTGTGGTTAACATTATGTATTAATAAGATTATCTGTGTATGAAAAACAAGTGGAAAAAATCGTATTATGTACTATTACCGTGTTTCCCCGAAAATAAGACACTGTATTATATTAATTTTGAGCCCCAAAAAAGCATTAGGTCTTATTTTCGGGGATGTCTTATTTTTTTCATGTACAATGATTATCTCTCCCTTCCACTCCTCAACCCCAATTTTTCCTATTTCCTTTCTCTCCCCCACATGTACAGCATCATTCCCCCCCTCTCACCCATCCACTTGTGTAGTATCTTTCTATCCCTCCCTTCCATCCCTTGCATCTTTCTATTCCCCCCCACCCCCGCTGACCCATCTCTCCTATCTGAACCGCAAGACAGAAGTAAATACCTTGTAACAAACCGGCATCGTTGGCAGCAATCTAGACAGGCTGCTTCGTGGCCTTCTATCTTCCGGGCGTTCCTCTGCTGCATTGCTGATGATGTCATCAGCAACGCAGCAGAGGAACGTCCGGAAGATAGAAAGCCGTGAAGCAGCCTGTCTGTGGATTGCTGATGATGCTGCTAGTTTGTTATAAGGTATTTATTTCTGTCTCGGAGGGGGAGGGGGAACGCTGCTGCTGCTGTTGACGAGGGCTTATTTTCGGAGGTAGGGCTTATATTAAGACCTACCCTGAAAATCATGCTAGGACTTATTTTCAGGGTAGGTCTTCGAGTATGGAGGTGGAGTCTGGGGCAGAGCTTGGATTAGGGTACTCGGTTGATATTTGTTAGATTTAGCGGGTACTTGGCTTGAAGAAGTTCAGAAACACTGTTATATAGCACTTACAAAGAGGAGCCAGGTGGATGACATTTAATGTAGCCTTTCCCACAATAGGTAGTAAATAGTCAGATCTAAAGGCTGCATTTCTGATGGTCATTTCATAATGGCCTACCCTAGGCATCGACAGTTACTTCTGTACCTTTTTTAGGTGAAATTGAAACAGTTCATCAGAATCACATAAGACTTGTTGATTTACCTTAAAAATAGGTCATGGGTAGGGTTACCATATGCTTCCAGAAAAAGGAGGACGGATTAAGACATCCGGGTTTTACTTCCTTGCTTTTAGTAGAAGTAAAGCCAGATGTCTCAGGCTGTCCTCCTCACTTCCATTGCTTTCAATGGAAGTAAAACCCGGATGTCTCGATCCATTCTCCCTTTTCTAGAGCCATATGGTAACCCTAGTCATGGGTCTACATCTCTCATGAAGTAAGTAAAATTGTGAGTTAGTGTGGCTGTGAAATGACACCCTTAGAAATGCCCTGCTCCCAGAGTTCACTTGCTGTTAATGTCTTCCATAAGCCATGTATACTAGAGATAGTAGAATGACATTTTGCCTGGAGATATTTCTGCTACTCTCTTAATCATACAATATATTCATATGGTCAGTTCTTTGCTATAATAATATTAACTAGTTCATTCCAGTCATCTTCCAGTCACTGGTGCATGTCCATAAGTTACACTTAACTTACAATTTTGTACTTTTTTTCCAGATGTTCATTGCATTGCTTGAAAATGTTCCCAAATAATTTGGATGGGACTAAGGAATTAGTTGAATAAGAAAATGATAGTTCACTGCATTATTTTAATTTTGTTTTTTTTTTATTTTTTATTTAGAAGGGATAGAGCTACCTTCCAAGAAAAAAGTATCCGAAGACAACAGGGCCTCTAAAATCATCATCATCGATGATGTTGATATTAAAATGTCAAAAGTACCAAGCTTGTTGGGAAACCTGATGCAGAGGAAGGAAGAGAAAGGGGCAAACTCTATAGTACAATCAAGTACCAATCAACAAGATGCACATTTGAGGACAACACCGTTGAATACCAGTCAGCGAGGGGCAGTACAGATGAGTACTAAGGAAGAAGCATTTTGGGGGTTGGCATCTTCATTGAGTATCGACAAAAGTGAGGCACTTTTGGGGAAGATCCCATTGTCAAGTACCAATAAGCAAGAGGAACCATTGGATACAGTGCCATCGTCAAGTACAAATCAACAAGAGGCACTATTGGGAGCAGCACCATCAATGAGTACAAACCCACAAGAGTCACTATTGGGGGCAGCACCATCCCCGAGTACAAACCCACAAGAGGTACCTTTGGAGGCAGTGCCATCCATGATTACAAACCCACAAGAGGCATCATTGGATGCAGTGCCATCTTCAAGTACCAACCAACAAGAGGCTGGATTGGGAGTAGTGCCCTTCTTGAGTACCAACCAGAGAGAAGCTCCATTGGGGATGGCACTATCCTCAAGTACCAACCGAGAGGTACCTTTGGGAGCAACATCAAGTACCAACCGAGAGGTACCTTTGGGAGCAACATCATCAAGTACCAACCGAGAGGTACCTTTGGGAGCAACATCATCAAGTACCAACCGAGAGGTACCTTTGGGAGCAACATCATCAAGTACCAACCGAGAGGTACCTTTGGGAGCAACATCATCAAGTACCAACCGAGAGGTACCTTTGGGAGCAACATCATCAAGTACCAACCGAGAGGTACCTTTGGGAGCAACATCATCAAGTACTAACCGAGAGGTACCTTTGGGAGCAACATCATCAAGTACCAACCCACGAGAAGCACTGTTGGGGGCGGCACCATCCTCGAGTAACAACCAAGAGGTACCGTTGGGAGCAATATCATCAAGTACCAACCCACGAGAAGCACTGTTGGGGGCGGCACCATCCTCGAGTACCAACCGAGAGGTACCGCTGGGAGCAACATCATCAAGTACCAACCCACGAGAAGCACTGTTGGGGATGGCACCATCCTCGAGTACCAACCGAGAGGTATCGCTGGGAGCAACATCATCAAGTACCAACCGAGAGGTACCGCTGGGAGCATCATCATCAAGCACCAACCCACAAGAAGCACTGTTGGGGGCGGCACCATCCTCGAGTACCAACCGAGAGGTACCATTGGGAGCAACATCATCAAGCACCAACCCACGAGAAGCACTGTTGGGGGCAGCACCATCCTCGAGTACCAACCGAGAGGTACCACTGGGAGCAACATCATCAAGCACCAACCCACGAGAAGCACTGTTGGCAGCACCATCCTCGAGTACCAACCGAGAGGTACCGCTGGGAGCAACCTCATCAAGCAACCCACGAGAAGCACTGTTGGGGGCGGCACCATCCTCGAGTACCAACCGAGAGGTACCGCTGGGAGCAACATCATCGAGCACCAACCCACGAGAAGCACTGTTGGGGGCGGCACCATCCTCGAGTACCAACCGAGAGGTACCGCTCGGAGCAACATCATCGAGCACCAATCCACGAGAAGCACTGTTGGGGGCGGCACCATCCTCGAGTACCAACCGAGAGGTACCGCTGGGAGCAACATCGAGCACTAATCCACGAGAAGCACTGTTGGGGGCGGCACCATCCTCGAGTACCAACCGAGAGGTACCGCTGGGAGCAACATCATCAAGCACCAACCCACGAGAAGCACTGTTGGGGGCGGCATCATCCTCGAGTACCAACCGAGAGGTACTGCTGGGAGCAACATCATCAAGCATCAGCCTACGAGAAACACTGTTGGGGATGGCACCATCCTCGAGTACCAACCGAGAGGTACCGCTGGGAGCAACATCATCGAGTACCAGTCCACGAGAAGCACTGTTGGGGGCGGCACCATCCTCGAGTACCAACCGAGAGGTACCGCTGGGAGCAACATCATCAAGTACCAGCCCACGAGAAGCACTGTTGGGGGCGGCACCATCCTCGAGTACCAACCGAGAGGTACCGCTGGGAGCAACATCATCAAGCACCAACCCACGAGAAGCATTGTTGAGGGCGGCACCATCCTCGAGTACTAACCGAGAGGTACCGCTGGGTGCAACATCAAGCACCAACCCACGAGATGCATTGTTGGTGGCGGCACCATCCTCAAGTACCAACCGAGAGGTACCGCTGGGAGCAACATCGAGCACTAATCCACGAGAAGCACTGTTGGGGGCATTACCATCCTTGAGTACCAATCAGCAAGTGGCACCATTGAGAGTGGCACTGTCCTTGAGCACCAGTCAGCAAGAAGCACTGTTGCGGGTGGTACCATCCTTGAGTACCAACCAACGAGAGACACCATCCTTGAGTAGCAACCAGCGAGATGCGCTTTTAGGGTTGTCACAAGTAACAGAGCTAAAGATAGACAATTCTGAAAACTACACCAGTTTCACTCCTGTGTATTCTGCTGTAACAGAGGTAAAGGCAAATTACTGTCCAAATCAATCTGTTTTATCCAGAAGTAGTGAAAGAAATACAATGTCAGATAGCCTTCCTCATTTACCTTCCAGAGGCAACTCTCAGGCAGCAGAAAGTTCTGTCCGAGTGCCTCGTAAACTAACAGCTGATGATGCTAAGGAAAAGCAGACTTTCTTCAACAGGCTCTACAAAACAGTAGCTTGGAAGCTGGTTTCAGTTGGAGGTTTTAGTCCCACAGTGAATCATACAGAAATTTTAAAAGCAGCCATTGAGTCTCTCAAAGCAGCTTTAGATATTGTATTTGTGCCATTAAAAGAATTGGCAGATATACCGCAATATAAAAACTCCTCTGAAAACATTGTTTGTGAACTGAGGTGCAAGTCTGTGTATTTGGGTACAGGTTGTGGAAAAAGTCAAGAAAATGCTAAAGCAGTTGCTTCAAGAGAAGCCCTAAAATTGTTCCTGAAGAAGAAAGTAGTGGTAAAGATATGTAAAAGGAAGTATAACGGAAAAGAAATTGAAGATTTGGTACTTCTTGACGAAGATGCACGAACCTCAAATTTACCTCCTGCTTTAAGAAATCCTCAAGATGTATTCTAGAATACTCAGAAGATTTGGGGTACTGTTTGTGGTGTGAAAACAGTATGAGAATGGACTTTAATTTGTGGCTTTATCTTGTACATAAAGGCTAATTTTCTTAGTATTTTGTATTCCTTTGTTTTATGGAAATAGATTCTTTTTACTTGCTAGCAACTGGAAATAATTTGCTGACAGATAACCTATGCTTTAACCCTGCATCCTTGTGTGTATTTTTTATTTGTTATATAATCCACTCATGTGTGGTGGTTGTTTTAACTAAGATGAAGAAGTGTAACAGGCTGCCTTTGGGATTGGTAGAATGTCCTGGCTTTTACCATATTTTAAGTGAGTTTAAAGTAGCAGTACTAGCCAATGTATTAAGTCCATTATTAAAACAACGAGCTCCTTTAGCTCCTTGATGTTTTCCTTTTCTATTCTTGTGTTTCATTTGAAAGGGGGGAGGGAGAAGAATTTCTAAATCTGCTTGGCTTATCCCACCATGATGAGGTACTGCTGTATGCCATGCAGAAGCCCATGCAGGCAGGCACTACACAAATTCAGTTAAAATAGCACTATAGCACTATTTGCTTCAGCGAGATTCAAGAAAAAGAAATTTTAATAAAAGAAGGCTCTACAGCAAAAAGTATGGTTGTTTTACTTGAAACGTGAAAAAAAAAAATTTAAAAATGATACTAAGACATACAAAATTATATTGGGGGGAAAAAGAAAATTTAAAATTAAGAATAGAGAAAGTAAAAGGTAGACCGATGTAATTTTTTTGTACTGTTTCTTTAAATATGTTCATTAAAATAAGTGAAGGACCAAAACAATAAAGTTGAAAACATACAAAAATGTAATTTTGGAAACAATTTGTTCTCATATTTGTGGATCAATAAAAATATGATGGCTGCGACCTGTTTAGTATCTTCATGCAGTTGTATAAAGTATTTTCAATAACTCTAAAGAGAGCAAGTTGTCAGATTTAATAATGGGAGGGGGGTTACCATTAAAAATTCACTGCAGTGATTTTCAATATGCTGATTTGTTTTCCTTCAAAAACAAGTTGCATTTTGTATTACATAAGTAATAAAAACCATTTACACCTTGTTTTTCAAATAAACCAGTAAATGCCTTTTTATTTTGAAGCATATTCCTATTAGCTTATATAAAATATTCATTATCTTGGTTGTTTGTGGAGTATGTGTAGATGATTGTTTAAAGAGATTACCATATGTGTAGATGATTGTTTAAAGAGATTACCATTTGTGGTGGTCAAAACAAGCATGGTAGCAGAAAATGTCATCTCTTCTTCCCAAAAAGAGACCAGATATCTTATCAAGAAATGAAGGCCTGATCCTGAGTGGGGTCCAGTGATGTGGTTTTGCAAAGCTGGCATGTATGCGTACTGCTGGCCTAATTGAAATTGTGATCACATTGGGATTTTTCTTCTGAAATTTTTCAGTGATTTACACAAAGTAAATATAAAGCAGAAAGTATATTTCAATAACATCCCAACAAGAAAATACAGTACATAAAAAAACACAAATATAAACCATCCCAAAACTTATTCCAGGTACAGGGAGAGAGCATAATTCCAGAAAATAGAAAAAAATAAACCGTAAAACAAAAAGAAACAATCTTGAAACATACCTCTAAGGCAGGGGTAGAGAACTCTGGTCCTCAAGAGCCATATTCCAGTCGGGTTTTCAGAATTTCCTCAATGAATATGCATTGAAAGCAGTGCATGCAAATAGATCTCATGCATATTAATTGGGGAAATCCTGAAAACCCGACTGGAATACGGCTCTCAAGAACCGGAGTTCCCTACCCCTGGTCTAAGGGCTAGATGCATTAAAGTCAGCAATCGTCGCTAAACCTATTTTCACAGCTTTAGCAACAATTGCTTTTACTGACCCATTGCACAAAACGGCCCACAGCATATTTTTCCCCTTGATCGCCTATTTTCCAATCCAGCCATGCAAATTAGCTAAACCCCATGCAAAGTAGCCAAGCAATTGATGTACTAACATCACTTCACTATTCAAAATAAATAAATAAATAAGGGAGGGGGTTTAGTAATAGGAAAAACAACACACAAAATATCTGTCTCATAAAAAAAATGAATAAAAGTCCCCCCTCCCCGATTACCCCTGACCAATGCGGCATGGAAGAGAATTGGCAGGAGGGTGCTCACTCTCTCCTGCCATTCAGAACACCCCCATACCATTGTCACTCCCTGCGACAGACACCCCCGAGCCACTGCCCCCTGAAACCGCTAAAAATGGCAGGAGGGATGCCCACTTCCTCCTGGCACTGGATGCCCTCCCAAACCTCCCCTGTACCTTTTTAAAAAGTTGGAAGCAGGAAGCCCGCTCTGAGGCTCCTGCTTTGGGCCACCAGTCCTAATTGATGGACCTTCCCCCTCCACGGTTCATCATGTGATGCACGGGGAGGGGCCAAAGACCCTGATTGATTCAGTTGCTTAAGGCCTCTCCCAAGGGGAGGGGCCTTAGGCATCCAAGTCAATCAGGCCTTAGGCACCTCCCTCTGTATCCAGGTTACTAAGGGAAGAGCCTAAAGCCCTGATTGGTTCAGACGACTAAGGCCCGTCATTTAGCGGGTTTCCTGCTTCCATCTTTTAAAAAAGGTACACAGAGGTTCGGGAGGAAGAATTAAGCATCCCTCCTGCCAATTGGGGGGGGATGGTGCCTCAGGGGTGCCTGGCAGGGTGTTATGATTGGCAGGAGGGCGTAGGCATCCCTCCTGCCTATTTTTGGGGAAGGGGAGGGTGTTGGTTCAGGTTAGTTGGCGCAGGGGGGGCTTTTTTCTTTTTTTATGGGGCAAATTGTGCGTGTGTAACACACATCTGTGCCATTAAACAAAAAAGAAGCCCTAACAGCAGTGACAAGAGGCTGCTTCCCTTGTCACTACTGTTAGGGCTCTGCGCATGTGTCACACACTGAGCAATTGGTCGTGTTTGCATGCAAACTTGATAGTGCATCAGTCGCTGCTTGAGAATCGGCCAACAGCAATCCAATCGGTATATTTAGTGCATCTAGCCCTAAATCTGATTTGGACGGATGATGTTAGACACCTAGAGTCGGCAGTGGGAAAATGCCGGTTTAAAAAAATATGTCTAGAATTATTATTTTTTATTTTTTCTGAAAATCACCTTATCTGGACAACCAGACTCGTGCTGCCCTATTCAGGAAAAAAATTTTGATTCAATGCAGCCTATTGAATTGGTTTTTCGATTCGATTTTCCTGCCCAATTGGGTATTTTTTTCAGACATCCTGGTGGGTTTATTTTTTAGCCGCTTCACCCCCTTTGCCTTCTCCTAACCACACTAGAGCTATGGTGTAAACAAAATAAACAAACAAAAAAGACTTTTCCTCTCTTAGCTCACGTTTGCGATCTAACACCAGCTCTGGCAGGATACACGTTTCAAATCTGACATATTGTAATCACAAAACAGAAAATAAAAATTAGTTTTTCTACCTTTTGTTGTCTGATCATTCAAATCTTGTTGGTCCCAGGCTCTGGTTGTCTTCTGATAACTTGCTTGCCAGGGTCTCCTTCTTTCTTCTTTCTCCGTGCTAACCATCCATCTGCCATCTCTGTCCTCCCCTTCTCTCCCCTGGAGGTCTGGCATCTTTCTTTTTTTGTCTCCCTCCACAGATCCACCTTTTCTTAACTACCCTTTCATCCAGCATCTCTCCCTCCTTTCCCACCACCCCAGGGTCCACCATCTCTCCCTTTCTTTTCCCCAACTACCCTCCTATCCAGTATCTCTATTCCCCCCTCCACACCATCCCTTGTTTCCAACTTCTCTCCCTTTCTGTTCCTTCCATCCTTAAATCCCATTGTCCATCATCTTTCCCTCTCCTCTATTTTTAGACCCATTATTTCTTTCCACCCAAAGTCTGACATATTATGCACGTCTCTTTGAACCTCCCCTTCCCTTCCTCCGTGCACTTCTACACCAGGGCCCCAATCCCCTGAAGGTCTGTCCCCCGTGAAAGCCTGCACCTCATCCCTGAAGGCCTGCCTGTCCCCACTGAAGGCCTGTGCCACCATCCCTGAGGGCCTGTTTCCCCCTTGAAGGCTTGTCCCCCCCTTAAAGGCTTGCATCCCACCCCTGAAGACCTGCCTGTCCCCCCTGAAGGCTTGTGCCACCATCCTTGAAGGCCTGTCCCCCCCCCCTTGAAGGCCCGCATCCTCCCAAAGGCCTGCCTGCCTGTCCCCACTTGAAGGCCTGTCTCCCCATTAAAGGCCTGCATCCTACTCCTGAAGTCCTGCCTGTGCCACCATCCCTGAAGTCCTGTGTCTCCCCCTTGAACGCCTGCCTGTCCCACCCCCAACACCCCTCCCGGAAGGCCTGCATGTTCCACCTGGCCTCCCACTGGTGTCCGGCTTCCCCCCTGGCCTCCCCGCACTGTTTACCTTTTAGGAGCAGCCTGCAGAGAAGATCGCGGTGCTTACGATCTTTGCAAACTGCTTTGGAGCTGTTTCCTCTGCTGCAGTCCCACCCCTCCTCTGACGTCAGAGGCAGGATCGTGGCAGATGAAACAGCTCTGAAGCAGTTTGCAAAGATCGCTAGCACCGCGATCTTCTCTCCAGGCTGCTCCTATAAGGTAAATGGTGTGGGGACGCCATGGGGGGAAACCGGACGCCAGGGGTGGAAGCCGGACAACAGCACTTCCCGACTGATCCTCGTCCTCTAAAGCTGGTGCAGCAGCGGCCAGCCAGCTAGAGCAGCGCTGCCACTCCTGTTTTAGGGGGGAGGGTCAGCCAAATTGGGAAGCCGATTTTTTTTATATTTTGAATCGATTCACCCGAAGTGAACCGATTCGAATCGTGAATCGGGCAGCACTAATCCAGGCTATTTGTCCAGACTGCCAAAATTTTGTCCCAAGTCCCAAATGCCCAGAACAAGATAATTTGGACGTGGGAGTGGCAAATCTTGTAATGGCCTGGCCACCCAAACATGACAATGGAGCAGTGGGGCAACTTACAGGGCACTGCTTTGAAATTCACAAAAGGGGTGCCACATAAACATCGCACCAGAACTCCCTTATAGGTTATGGTGAGCCTCCCCCCCAAGCCCACTCTACGCACCTGTCTGCAACCCCTTAGCTGTTATAGCGGCAGGTGGCACCTAGACTGCAGGTGGCAGTAGAAGTAGGGTTTAGGGTGCATATGTTACACCATAAATATAGTGGTTAGAGTGGCTAATGGGCCTGGGTCCTCTTCTCTATGGTTCACTAGCCCACCCCTCACCCCAAGGCTATTTAAAACACCTGTGTGCAGCTCTACTAGGCTTTCCTATACCAGGTGCTGATGTGAAGACGGGTATGTACTTTTTCATTCTGATCTTTGGGGGGTGAGGGGGTCAGTGAACACTGGGGGAGTGTATTGGGGTCTTTGTCGCTGCAGTGGTTATCTGGTCATTTTGGATACCTTTTTGGCACTAATACCTGTTTTTACATTGTCTTAACTCACAACATTTAATTTTCATCCAGGATGTCTAGTAAAACATTTGATTATCCCTGCAGGATGCCTTAGTCTAGGTCGGCCCCCATCCCACCCACATTCCGCCCTAATCACTCCTCCAGATTCGCCCCTTTCAGCTCTGGGCGCACAGCGGCATTCAGAGACATAAAAAGTCTCTCGACACGTCTAGAAAGTTGGTTTGTCGGCACTTGAATGACCTGTCTTTTAGGTCATCCAAGTGCTGACTTGGGTGGGTTTAGATGTGTTTAAGTTTTGATTATGAGCCCCTCTGTGTTTATAGATGCACCTAACCCATCACTTCTTATACACATTTTTTATCTTGAAGCAAATAGACTAAAAGAAAATGTATCCCCATCATAAACACTGGTGTTGTCACAGCTACATCTGGGAAAAGAAACATCCACAAAACTAACTTAAGTACTGCTTAAAAACAGACTCTTAGATAATTTGGAGGAAAGGGTGACTAAAAATAAGCTTTAGATTAGAATATGCAAACTATTGATTAAAACAACAGACATCCTTACTCCCTTCTCTATGTATCTTCCCAGCAGCAGATAGAGATTCCTATAGACCAGTGCTTCTCAATCCAGTTCTGGGGTATACCCAGCCAATTTGGGTTTTTAGGATATCCACAATGAATAGGCATGAGAGATTTGCATACAGTAGAGGCAGTGTATGCAAATCTAGTTCATTCTATTTTCTATACCATTCTCCCAGGGTTTACATTCCTTTGCTCCATTACAGCTTTCAAGGAAGAACTGAAATCGAACTGGAACCAGTGAAGGTAACTGATGAAGAAAAGCACTTGCAAGGGAAGAGTAAGAAACCTCAAACCAATAAATTATTGCTTTTAGGGGATTCTATCATCAGAGGCATAACATTGAAACACAAGACAAGGAGCCTAAAATAGTGAAGTGGCTCCCAGGATCCTTGGCTACTAGGAGTACCCAACAAATACTGTCTATAATTAAGGAAGAAACTAAAAAGTCTAAAGCTGATGTTATCCATCTGGGAACAAATGGCCTAGCCAACAACTCCACACTGGAAAGCGATGATCACAAATGCTTGCAGTCTAAGCAATAAAGTTCATGATCTGCAAGCCCTGATATTAGAGGGAGACCAGGATAGTGTTGCTATCACAGAGACATGGTTCAGTGAATCCCATGGATGGGATGCATACCGGGATATAATCTTTTTAGAAAGGACAGAGATGGTCAAAAAGGTGGAGGAGTATCTCTCTATGTAAGGATTGATATCCAAGCGACTGAAATGCAAGGGACTTGGGGAGAGGAAGAAGCGATATGGATCGCTCTGAAAAGAGAAGATGGAACTTTTATCTACGTGGGTGTAGTCTACAGACCTCCGACTCAATCGCAGCAAATTGATAAAGATGTGATTGTGGGTATCCAAAAGTTTGGAAAGAAAGAGGAGGTGCTACGGTTGGGAGATTTCAACCTGCCTGATGTGGACTGGAAAGTTCCGTCTGCGGAATTGGAAAGAAGTAAGGAGATTCTGGATGCCTTTCAAGAGGCTCTGCTCAGACAAATGGTGACAGAACCCACGAGGGAAAAAGTGATTTTGGATCTGGTCCTCACAAATGGAGAGAGTATATCTAAATGTACAAGTGGGTGCTCACCTGGGAAGTAGCGATCTTCAAACAGTTTGGTTTGATATAACAAATAAAGTGGAGGACGGCCGCACGATACTTAAAATCCTAGATTTCAAACATACTGTGACAAACTCATTGCCAGCCCTGGCTTTGTCTCAAGGAAGAGCAGAAATAAAACACGGTCCCTGATCAGAAGAGCTGACCAGGTAAACAGCACAGATAGAAATGGCTGACTACCCCTCTGTTACTGAGGCAGAGCAAGACACTTATGAGACTAGTATTACTAGGCAGGATGTTTCTTGTCAGAGTAAAACTTGTGCTAAACCTGCTAAGGTTCCAGGTGTTAAAATGGAACCTGTTCCTTTAAGAAGAGGCCAAAGCAGGAAGCCCAGGTTGAGCCGTGCTCTGGTTCCCAGAGAGCTACAGCCCATCCCCCTACTTAAAGAGAAAGCTTTGAAGCAACAAGGGAGTCAAGACAAGAGTCAGGAAGAGCCACAGGAAGCTGAGGGGAAGCAATTCCCTCAGGAACTATGCCATGGGCAGGATTGTGAAATGGCTGAAGAGGGACCGCTGTTGGGACCAGCTATACAGTGCTCAGAGGTTGGAAAACCAATAGACACAGGTGAACTTTCATTACAACTGCCACTGCTACAGGACTCCATGGAAGTTGAATCCTGAACCAGGAACAGAAAGAAATACTGGCTGTTTGCAAGTAAGCTCTGTGGGAGGGGTCCCCCCTTGAAAGATAAAGTAGTGATTTCCTTTCAAGGAAAAAAGAGGCATGTTGGTTTGCATTTGACTTTCTTTTCCTGGGGATTTTTCTTTGCTTGTTCTAGGGTTGGTTAAAGCCTAATGAAATTCAATGTTTGCACTGTGTTATCTGCTGAATAGATTTGCCATTATTTGCCTGCTGCAGCTAACGTGGCCGAGGCTTCTGAAACCCCAAGTTGGAGATGGTTTAGTAGTTAGTGCAGTTTATGTATGCTTGAACTGTGTGGTAAGAACATTATATTTTCCTACTACTGGTTCAAAACTGTTCAAGCCTAGTAGCACAAATAATCTGCAGTGCAGGACTTTTTGGACTAAAAGCTTGAAAGTTTTTGCTGCTTTTTTTTTTTTTTTTTTTCATGATTAAAGTTTGAGTTCATTCACCTGTATGAAGGGAGAAACCTTTTGCACTGAAAGAACTTTAACCTGGTTCCCTGGTGAAGATAATTTTCTCCAAGGAGCTGCAAAGCCCAGGGAAAAGAAAAGGGCATTATCTTTATTTTGTTACCAAAATGGAATGTTGACCTTTTTGTGTTTTGCCAGCTTATTTTCATGCTTGACTAAAGTGACTACTTTGAATATTGACCAGTTGAAGGTCCTAATAAAATTCAAACCTTATGAATGGACATTGTCTCCTGGGAGTCATATTTCATTTGCACTATATGGCATTTGCTGAATATATCAGGCGGTTGCCTGTTTTGAAACTCCTGAAGGCCTCCTCATTTTTCAGGGGGAGCCATGCCAAGCTTGAAGGTCGCTGTTAGCGCTGCCTGCAGACCTAGGCAGGGGCCTAGCATGCAACAGTACGGACTTTAATAAAATTGGAGAGTATCTGAAGAAAGCTGTTAGGATGGGAGGACACAAGAGAAGTGGAAAAACAGTGATGTAAGCTGAAAGGAACTATAAAAATGGCTATGGAACTTTATGTGAAGAAAATAAATAAAAACAAGAGAAAAGAAAACCAACATGGTTCTCTAAACTAGTGGCAGAGAAAATAAAAGCAAAAAGAGTTAGCGTTCCTGAAATATTAAAAAAAACTCAAGAAGAGTACAGAAAGGACTACCGGGTGAAACTGAAAGAAGCCCAAGAGGGAGATACGCCTGGCGAAAGCACAGGCGGAAGAGCAAATGGTTAAAAATGTCAAAAAAAGGAGACAAAATTTTTTTAACATATCAGTGAAAGGAGGAAGATGAAAAATGGAATTGCTAAACTAGAAGATGCTAGGAACCGATATGTGGAGAGTGAGGAGGAAAAAGCAAACAGGCTAAATAAATACTTCTGCTCTGTGTTCATGAAAGAAAAACCTGGAGAAGGACTGAGATTGTCTGGCAAAGTTACGCAAGAAAATGGAGTATATTTTGCGCCGTTCACACAGAAAAGTGTTTATGAACAACTTGAAAAACTGAAGGTGGACAAAGCAATGGGACCGAACGGAATCCATCCCAGGATACTGAGGGAGCTCAGAGAGGTTCTGGTGGATCCTATTAAAGACTTGTTCAACAAATCTCTGGAGACGGGAGTGGTTCCTGGGGACTGGAGAAGAGCAGATGTGGTCCCTTTTCACAAAAGTCACAGGGATGAAGCGGGAAACTACAGGCCGGTAAGCCTTACTTCAGGTGTTGTAAAAATAATGGAAGTGTTGCTGAAAGAAAGAATAGTGAACTTCCTAGAATCTAATGGGTTACAGGATCCGAGGCAACATGATTTTACTAAAGGTAAATCGTGCCAAACGAACCTGATTGAATTTTTTGATTGGGTGACCAGAGAACTGGATCGAGGACATATGCTATTTACTTGGATTTCAGCAAAGCTTTTGACATGGTTCCTCATAGGAGGCTCTTGAACAAACTTGAAGGGCTGAAGTTAGGACCCAAAGTGGAGAACTGGATTAGAAACTGGTTGACAGACAGACGCCAGAGGGTGGTGGTTAATAGAAGTCACTGGGAGGAAGGAAGATGAGTAGTGAAGTCCATCAGAGTTCGGTGCTGGGGCCGATCCTGTTCAATATGTTTGGGAGTGATATTGCTGAAGGGTTAGAAGGAAAAGTTTGCCTTTTTGTGGATGATACCAAGATTTGTAACAGAGTAGACACCGAGGATGGAGTGGAAAACCTGAAAAAGGATCTACAAAAGTTAGAGGAATGGTCTAAAATCTGGCAACTAAAATTCAATGCAAAGAAATGCAGAGTAATGTATTTAGGGATTAATAATCGGAAGGAGCCGTATGTGCTGGGAGGGGAAAGGCTGATATGCACGGATGGGGAGAGGGACCTTGGGGTGATAGTGTCCGAAGATCTAAAGGCGACAAAACAGTGCAACAAGGCTGTGGCTGCTGCCAGAAGGACGCTGGGTTGTATAAAGAGAAGCGTAACCAGTAGAAGAACGAAGGTGTTAATGCCCCTGTACAGGTCGTTGGTGAGAACCCACTTGGAGTATTGTGTTCAGTTTTGGAGACCGTATCTGACGAAGGACACAAAAAGGCTTGAAGCGATCCAGAGGAGGGCAACGAAAATGATAGGAGGTTTGCGCCAAAAGATGTATGAGGAGAGACTGGAATCCCTGAATAGGTATACCTTAGAGGAAAGGAGGGACAGAGGAGATATGATTCAGATGTTCAAATACTTGAAAGGTATTAACATAGAACAAAATCTTTTCCAGAGAAAGGAAAATGGTAAAACCAGAGGACATAATTTGAGGTTGAGGGGTGGGAGACTCAAAAGCAATGTAAGGAAATTCTTTATGGAGAGGGTGGTAGATGCCTGGAATGCGTTCCCGAGAGAGGTGGTGGAGAGGAAAATGGTGACGGAGTTCAAAAAAGCGTGGGATAAACACAGATGATCTAGAATCAGAAAATAATAGTACATATTGAAGAACTAAGACCAATACTGGGCAGACTTGGATGGTCTGTGTCTGTATATGGCTGTTTGGGGGAGGATGGGCTGGGGAGGGATTCAATGGCTGTAGATGTACTGGGTGTAGATGGACTGGAGGGAGCTTTAACGGAGACTTCAGTAGTTGGAACCTAAGAACTGTGCCGGGCAGAGCTTTGGATTCTTGCCCAGAAATAGCTAAGGAGAAGAAGAAAAATAAAACAAATTTTTAGATTGAATCAGGTTGGGCAGACTAGATGGACCATTCGGGTCTTTATCTGATGTCATCTACTGTTACTATTAATTCAGGTACTCAAGCATTTTCCCTGTCCTGGCAAGCTCACAATCTATCTGATGTACCTGGTGCAATCAGGGGATTAAGTGTCTTGCCCAGGGTTACAAGGAGCAGCATGGGCTTGAACCCACAACCATCGGGGAGTGCTAGGGAGGTAAAATTCCTAAATGTCATAAATGACTGCTTCTTGGAGTAACTGGTCCAGGAAACGACGAGGGGGAGCTATTTTAGATTATCCCAGGACAAGCAGGCATGATATTCTCACATGTGGGGTGACGTCATCTACGGAGCCCCGGCGCGGACAGCTTTTCAAGCAAACTTGATTGAAGTTTCAAGTTTGCACACTGCACCACGCATGTGCGTGCCTTCTCGCCCACTAGAGGGCGCATCCCACCTCGTGGTCCTCAGTTCAAATTTTTCCGCGGAGCAAGAAAGCCCTGTGGATCTGAGCTCCAGTGTTTTTGCCTTCTAGCTGCCGCGTTTAGTTTGTTTTTCCCTTCGAATTAGTTCGCGGTACTCTTTTCCTTTCGTTTCTTTTCAAAAAAAAAAAAAAAAAAAAGTCTTTCGTTTTTCGTCGGGTTCCGGGGGCTCCCGGAAGCCGTGGCCGCGGGACGTCGGTACGTTCCCGGCCTTCTTCTTTTTCTTCGTGGATGTCCCGTCCTGTTACGGGATTCAAAAAGTGCAGCCGGTGTGAGAGGTTGCTTTCCATCACTGACCCTCACCGGTGGTGCATTGTCTGTCTTGGGCCCGAACATCCGACAGACTCGTGTGATCGCTGTGCTACCTTCCAAAACAGGGCCCTCCGTCGCCGTAAGGCAAGAATGGCCGAATTGTTCGCCGTCGACGCACCGCCTAAGGCCTCGACGTCGGCCTCGGCTTCGGCCCCGGCCTTGACCTCGGCCTCGGCGTCCTCGGGGGCCTCGGCCTCGCCTCGGCCCTCTTCCTCGAAGGCGTCGTCAGTGAAGCAAGCTTCGGGTAAGTCCTCTGTTCCATCCCCTCCAGCAAAGAAGCCATCCTCGAGTCAGGCCAAGGCGGGTGGGTCGACCCCGGCCCCGCATCGGACCTCGACTCCGCACACCCCGAGGGAATACTCGAGACCGAGGTCGCCCTCCAGGGAGTGTGCCCCGGACTCGGAACTCCCCACCTTCGTGGGGATTCCGGCCTTCCAGGATCTCCTCCGAGCTCTGATCTCATCGGAGCTGTCGGGAGCCCTGGAAGTGTTGCAGCGTGCTGCGGTTCCGGCGGCCTCGACCTCGGCCTGGACGCCTTCGGTCTCGGAGGCCCCGGCCTCGGCTCCCTCGGGAGCCCCGGCCTCGGCGACCTCGGTCTCGGGTACTGGGACCCCGTTCACCTCGGTCTCGGCCCCGCCCCGGACCTCGACCTCGGGGGAACCCCCTGAGCGGAGTGTAAGGCCCAAAGAAAAGTTGCGCAGAGTGCGCCGTCTTTCCTCCTCTTCCTCCGGGTCTTCCAGACACGCCTCGCCCTCGACGCGACCTCGGACGGGGCGTCGATCGAGGAAGTCTAAGCGGCCCCGAGGCTCGCCTCGGCGCGACCGTTCCTTGTCGTTCGGGGGCGAGGCGTTGCAGGTGTCGGAGTTGCGCCTCGACAACCCGAGGCTCCTCCGCTCACCCCATGGGAAGTCTTCCCGGGCCGCCTCGCCGAGGAAACGGGAGAGTGTCCCACGAACCCCGGGGTCCTCACCCAAGGGTTCTGCGAGGAGGACAACTTCCCCTTCCCCCTCGAGGGCCCTCGAGAGGGGATCCTGGGATTCGGGATCGGTTAGGGATCCTCATTATTCCCATGAGGCCTCCCCCCTCTCCTCGGTGGGGCGGTCGAGAACCCCCTCTCCCCAGGCTAGGCCGTCCTCATTTTCATCCTTCGTTCAGGACATGGCCCAAGCCCTGGGGATTGACCTGATGGTAGGCTCTCGGTATTCCAAAGAATTTTTGGAGGAACAGGACCTCCCCATTCTTCCTAGGGAGGTGCCTAGACTCCCTCTGAACAGTGTCCTTCTGCAAACCTGGCTGAAGAACTTGTCAAACCCTCTTACAGTCACGTCTGTGCCTTCAAAAATGGAATCGAAGTATAGGACGATTCCCCCTAAAGGGTTCGATAAGGCGCAGCTCTCTCACCAGTCTCTTCTGGTGGAGTCTGCTCTTAAAAAATCACAGCCCTCACGGGTTTCTGCAGCGGTTCCACCAGGCAGGGAGGGGCGGACCCTGGACAAGTTTGGCCGCCGCCTCTATTCAAATTCCCTGATGGCCACCAGGGTTCTAAACTACGCCTTCACCTTTTCCTCCTTTTTGCGGGGTATGGTGAAGGACCTTCCTCAATATCGAAACTCGTTACCGGACTCCCAAAGAGCAGGATTCGACAAGTTTATGTCCAACCTGTCTCAATTGCGGTTGTACCTATTCCATGCAGTGTACGACGCCTTTGAGCTGGTTTCGAGGGTGTCGGCCCTCGCGGTGGCCATGCGCCGCTTGGCCTGGCTTCGCACCCTCGACATGGACCCAAACCTGCAGGAACGCCCGGCAGACTTGCCTTGTGTGGGGTCCGAGTTATTCGACGAGTCATTGGATGCGGCGACCAAGCGCTTGTCGGAACAGGAGCGCTCTCTAGCATCCCTGGTCCGCCCCAAACCTAGGCCCCCGCCGCAGAAACCCTTTCGGCCTCCGCCGCGCCGATACCCTCAGAAGTCGACCCCGGCTTTCTCGAGACCGCCTCCGAGACGTCCGTCTCAGCGAGGCAGAGGGGGACAACCCCAAGCCCCGGCGCAGGGCCCTTCTAAGCCAGCGCCTTCCTTTTGACGGGATGAGCGGACGGGGCGGGTTCCCCTCCGCACTTTCTCAGGAACCCCTTCCTATCGGGGGCCGTCTTCGGTTCTTCCGGGAGGCATGGACCGGGATTACCTCAGACGCTTGGGTGCTCCGGATCGTCTCCGAGGGCTACTCGCTCAACTTTGTGTCCTCGCCGCCGGACAGTCCCCCAAGTTTAGTCCCCTGCAACCGTTCGCAGCTACCGACCCTTATAACCGAAGCCAAAGCCCTCTTGAAGCTTCGGGCGGTCGAGCCGGTCCCCAAGGACCAGTGGGGTACGGGGTTTTACTCCCGCTACTTTTTGGTCCCAAAAAAGACCGGGGACCTGCGCCCCATACTGGACCTCAGGAAGCTCAACAAATTCCTGGCCCGGGAGAAGTTTCGAATGCTATCTCTCCCGGTTTTGTACCCCCTCTTGGGGGAAGGGGACTGGATGTGCTCCCTCGACCTGAAGGAAGCATACACCCATGTTCCGGTGCACCCCGCCTGTCGAAGATTCTTACGATTCCAGGTGGGGGACCTCCACCTCCAGTACAGGGTACTGCCCTTCGGCCTGGCCGCGTCCCCACGAGTATTCACGAAGTGCATGGTGGTGGTGGCAGCAGCCCTCAGGTCACGTGGACTCCATGTGTTCCCTTACCTGGACGATTGGCTCATCAAAGCCCCGACCAGGGAGGGGGTTATCTCAGCGACCCGACAGTCTATTGCCTTCCTGCAAACTCTCGGGTTCGAGATAAACTTTCCAAAGTCTCAGTTGAGACCGTCGCAGTCTCTTCAATTCATAGGTGCGGTGCTGGACACGGTGCGCCTACGCTCCTACCTACCGACCCAGCGGGTGGAAACCTTGGTACGGATGAGCCGCCAGGTCTCCCAACTATCGAGGGTGTCGGCCAAGCGCATGATGATGCTGCTGGGCCATATGGCCTCGACGGTACATGTCACGCCGTTTGCGAGGCTACACCTGAGGATCCCTCAGTGGACCCTCGCGTCCCAGTGGCGCCAGGAGTGCGACCCGGTGTCTCGCCTCATTTCGGTAACTCCGCCCTTGCGGAAATCGCTGCGTTGGTGGACAGACTCTTCAAATCTGTCCATGGGGCTATTGTTTCGCACTCCGCCTTTTCGCAAGGTCCTGACCACGGACTCCTCGGAGTACGCGTGGGGAGCCCATCTCGACGGTCTTCGCACGCAGGGCCTGTGGTCGTCAGAAGACCGTCAGTGTCATATCAACGTGCTAGAGCTGCGAGCCATCTTCCTAGCACTTCGAGCCTTCGTTCACGTATTGCAGGACCAGGTGGTCCTCGTCCGCACGGACAATCAGGTGGCAATGTATTATGTGAACAAGCAGGGAGGAACAGGGTCATGGCCCCTCTGCTCCGAAGCTCTTCGCCTCTGGGAGTGGGCGGCCTCCCGGAACATCTTCCTCCGGGCAGTCTACATCCAAGGAGAACGGAATTGCCTGGCGGACAAACTGAGTCGACTTCTGCAACCGCACGAGTGGACTCTACACTCAGCAGTTCTACGCGAGGTCTTCGCTCGCTGGGGAACGCCACAGGTGGATCTGTTTGCCTCTCCGGAGACACACAAACTACCACTATATTGTTCTCGGATGTACTCGCAGGACCGTCTGGAAGCGGATGCCTTCCTACTCGACTGGGAAGGGAGGTTCCTGTATGCATTCCCTCCGTTCCCTCTGATCATGCGAACGTTGGTACACCTAAAATCGTCCACGGCCACGATGATTCTCATAGCACCTCGGTGGCCGCGTCAGCACTGGTTCTCCCTGCTGCTCCAGCTCAGTGCCAGAGAGCCTCTTCCCCTGCCTGTCTCTCCTTCTCTGCTGTCTCAGAGTCAAGGATCCATGTTACATCCCAATCTGCAGTCATTGCACCTGACAGCCTGGTTTCTTGTTCCCTGACTCCTCCGGACCTGTCTCAATCGGTGAAGGAGGTGTTGGAAGCCTCCCGCAAGATCTCGACGAGGCTTTGCTATGCGCAGAAATGGACCAGGTTTTCCACCTGGTGCTCGTCTTTTCACCTGGATCCGGTATCAGTTCCGGTATCCTCGGTTTTAGAATATTTGTTTCATTTGTCGCGCTCCGGCTTGAAAACCTCTTCGGTGCGGGTTCATCTCAGTGCGATTTCTGCTTTCCACCAACCTCTGGAGGGACGCCCTCTGTCACTCCATCCCTTGGTGACACGCTTCATGAAAGGGTTACTCAGGGTTTGTCCCCCTCTTAAGCCTCCGTCTGTCGTGTGGAATTTGAATGTGGTTCTGGCTCAACTGATGAAACCCCCGTTTGAGCCACTCAACAAGTCCCTCTTGAAATTTCTGACTTGGAAGGCGGTGTTTCTAATTGCCCTCACCTCCGCCAGGCGGATTGGGGAGTTGCAAGCCTTGGTTGCGGACCCCCCTTTCACTGTCTTTCATCACGACAAGGTGGTTCTCCGCACCCATCCTAAGTTTTTACCTAAAGTTGTTTCTGACTTCCACCTCAATCAGTCCATTGTCCTTCCTGTGTTCTTCCCGAAGCCCCACTCCCATCCTGGCGAGACGGCGCTTCACACGCTTGACTGTAAGAGGGCGTTGGCATTTTATCTTCAACGCACCAGGCCTCATCGGAAGGTTCCTCAATTGTTTTTGTCCTTCGATCCCAATCGATTAGGGCATCCAGTTTCCAAGCGCACTCTGTCTAACTGGTTAGCCGCTTGCATTTCCTTTTGCTACGCTCAGGCTGGCCTTCCTCCCCCGGGTCGAGTCACGGGGCACAAGGTCCGAGCGATGGCAGCTTCGAAAGCTTTCCTCCGATCCACTCCGATGGAGGACATATGCAAGGCTGCCACTTGGTCTTCGGTTCATACATTCACCTCTCATTACTGTCTGGACACTTTATCCAGGAGTGACGGCCGGTTTGGCCAGTCAGTTTTGCAAAATCTGTTTTCCTAAATTGCCATCCTCCCACCTGCCCTTTTTTGGTTAGCTTGGAGGTCACCCACATGTGAGAATATCATGCCTGCTTGTCCTGGGATAAAGCACAGTTACTTACCGTAACAGGTGTTATCCAGGGACAGCAGGCATATATTCTCACAACCCGCCCGCCTCCCCGGGGATGGCTTCCTTGCTAGTTATGGAACTGAGGACCACGAGGTGGGATGCGCCCTCTAGTGGGCGAGAAGGCACGCACATGCGTGGTGCAGTGTGCAAACTTGAAACTTCAATCAAGTTTGCTTGAAAAGCTGTCCGCGCCGGGGCTCCGTAGATGACGTCACCCCACATGTGAGAATATATGCCTGCTGTCCCTGGATAACACCTGTTACGGTAAGTAACTGTGCTTTTGGTCCTTAGTGGACTACAAGAGTTAACTGTGTTGGTTCTGCTGGGAAACAGTGATCATAACGTGATCAAATTTGAGCTGATACCAGGAATGACGTTGCATAAGAAATGTACAGTAGAGGCATTTCATTTTTGAAAGGGTAACTATCGTAAAACTTCATCCTATGCCCTCTCATTGCAGTTTCCTTTCACATTAAAGAGACTTGACTCATGCGCATTTACATTACGTAGGTATTTAAACTTCTGTATCATATCTCCCCTCCCACCTTTCATTCAAAGTATATAGATTGCGATCTTTAAGTCTGTCCCCATACGTCTTATCACGAAGGCCACACACCATTTTAGTAGCCTTCCTCTGGACCAACTCCATCCTTTTTATATCTTTTTGAAGGTGCGGCCTCCAGAATTGTACACAATATTCTAAATGAGATCTCACCAAAGTCTTATACAGAGGCATCAATGTCACCTTTTCAACCTGTTTAGCCACTTTAAGATCATCACATACAGTCACACCCAAGTCCCACTCTTCCGTCGTGCACATACATTCTTCACTCCCTAAACTGTACCGTTCCCTTTGGTTTTTGCAGCCCAAATGCATGGCCTTGCATTTCTTAGCATTAAATTTTAGCTGCCAAATTTCAAACCATTCTTCAAGCTTCGCCAGGTCTTCATGTTTTTCACATCATCCAGTGTGTCTATTGCAGATTTTGGTATCGTACGCAAAGAGACAAATTTGACTGTTATGCTCCCATGTTATATGGGCATTTTGCTCAGTTAATGTTTGTTTAAATGTGTAGTAGTTATGGGTGCTCTGTGGACTCAACTTCCCAGAGGGCTTTGCTTTCCAGTAGTCTGGGCTGCTTTCACCAAGCATGGGCCTGCCTCCTTTTTCAGTCTGAGGAGAGCAGTGGCCATATTTGTTGAGCACATTCTATAGCAGGGGTAGGGAACTCCGGCCCTCAAGAGCCGTATTCCAGTTGGGTTTTAAGGATTTCCCCAATGAATATGCATGAGATCTATTTGCATGCACTGCTTTCAATGCATATTCATTGGGGAAATCCTGAAAACCCAACTGGAATACGGCTCTCGAGGACCGGAGTTCCCTACCCCTGTTCTATAGTGAGAGTCTGAGAGTGGTGTTCTCCCACCAGGTTTTTCACCCCTTTAATTCTGACAATCAAATACAGATTAGATTACTTCTAAGTCTGGAGAACGGTGTCATCTCCACAGTGTGGACACTCCTAGCTGGAGTGATAAGTTAGTGGAGTGAGAAGGAATGTACAGGCTTGAACTATCATCTGACTGTAAGTTGTTTTCTTCATTATTAAAGAACTGTTCAATTGATTCAGAGTCTGACTGGAGACATGAAAGATTAAGGAATTAGGGGTTGGCTGAACAGGAAACTTACAGTGGCCAGTAACTTAGAGAAGTCCTTGCTTCAATACAAAAACCTAAGGACTATGCCGAGAGCTATATCTGTATAGTAGAAGTTAGACAGCAACACTAACCCGACAACCCTTCAGCAATATCATTTATAAAAATGTTAAAAAGAACAAGTCCAAGAACAGAACCTTGAGGCACACTACTGGTAACATCCCTTTCCTCAGAGCGATCTCCATTGATCACTACCCTGTCGCCTTCTACTCAACCAGTTCCTGACCCAGCCTGTCACTTTGGGAGCCATCCTAAGAGCACTCAAAATCTAAATACACCACATCCTCTATCCAATTCTCTGGTCACCCAGTCAAACAAATTGATCAGATTTGTCTGACAATCATCCAAGTATGGAAAGATAAAGATCTCATGTGTTCACAGTATGACTTCAGCATAGTTTGAAAATCTTTTCTGTTTGCAGGTAGTGTAGATTGGCTGAGGCTGAGGAATGTGGAAACCTTTTGAAGGACCCTTGGGTAAGAATACTCCGTGTTGGTTGAGATGAATTGATGGGCTGAGGCGGAGGAGGTAGGTCTTGGACATATGTTAAATGAACATCTCAATCGGACCAGACCTCTGTTGGTGCACAAGTTAGAGGAGGGGCTGAACCAGGTAAAGCATCAACAACCCATATAGGAGATAGAGGCGACTTCAAAAATAAAGTAGAGTGAGCCTGAGATAGATGATCAGGAATCTCCTGTGTTGGTAGTGGAGGTGTCTCTGGAAACTGTTGAGGATGAGGAGGAATTGCTGCTTGGAAAAGAGCAGTACTATCTGACATGAAACACTGGAAAAGACTAAAAAATCCTGCTATTGGAATCGGGAATAGGGATTTGTTGTGGAGCAGGCTGTGGAAGTAATTCAGATGTTAAAGCTGACATAGCTGCACACTTAGGAGATGAAGGGTCTGCTGAATGCTTATCCGCTTGCGCTGCACACAAACCCTTTGACAGAGATTTTGAAGTTGTTGGGGCTTACATTGAGCCATTGAGGACTTCGAAACTGACATCTAGCCTGAGGAAACTTTTTCTCTGAGTTCTGTCAGCCGGATGAAATAAGTACTGAGGGCCCCTCAAACGTTGGCAGAATGTAGGCTGGTGGTGAAGGAGTTTCTCTGTTGGAGGTCTCTGCATGTTTTCTGCTGTGGGACATACCGACATTACCTGCTGCTTTAACATTTAAAGGAAAGTGGTGGTTTGCCTCCTCTGGAGAAGCTGATACAGAGCCCAGGAGGAGAGGAGGTTTACAGAGCTGAAGAATGTTTCACCTCCATGCTTGTTTGAACTGGAAGCCACGGTACGGTCTGGCTGCTGAGACAGCCAGTAAGTCACTGGGTCCTTTGAGAGTCTGAGCCAGCCTTCTGTTAAAAAGTTTTGGGGGGGATTTTTTCCTTTTTTTGTGAAGTTGTCTACTGAGGAAAAAAACTGAAGTCTCCAATTTTTTTAAATGAAGAACTATCAGTCTTATCTAAGAATAGCCCCGTTAATTATTTTTTCCCCAAAAAAATTAAATATTGTGTGTGAGAGGGAAGAGCTGTGACTTGTTAGGAGCGGCTAAAAAAATGTTTTTACAAGGGAGGAGCTGTAAGAGGCGGGAGACACTGCACATGCTCAGTAAGCAAAATCTTACTTAAACTAGGGGAGAGTACTGGCACATAGGATCAGTTTAGGACTTCACCATCAAGTATGCCTGCATCTCCCCTGCTTGTCTCTGGAGAATGACCTTTCCCTGATGACTTGGCTTATCATGTGCCAAGGAGGGAAGACATACAAGAGTAGGCCCTAAGACCACGGCTGGACTAGAGCAAATAGACCCTCGCTTCTGGGCTTGTATCTTTGATTGAAGAGCCTGTCTGCCTTTTTTATCTTTGTGTTGCCATGAGGGTGAATCGAGGTTGACCCCAACGTTGAACAATGGCTTGAAATGCTGTTGCTAACAGCATCTATTCACCCGGGTCTAAGGTCTGTCTGTCTACTCCTGCTAAATGCGCTGCCAATAGCGCCTGCAAATGATGTTCCGCCCACGTTTCCAGACACAGATGGGTGCTCTTGGTGCCACCGCTGTAGTATTGTCAGAGAAGACTCTGACCACTTGGCCCTCCAAAGTTTTTGCAATTTCACCAGTTAGCTGAATGGCTTGTAGCTCCAGCGTGTTGATCAACCACTTTTGAGAGTCTCCTAGCCCAGGAGACTGGCATCTGTCATTACAACCACCCAAGAAGTTATCTGAAGGGGCATGCCTTTGGTCAGAGAGCGAGAGCAGAGCCACCAATCCATGCTTGCCTGAGCTTCCAGCGTCCACAGTAGAGACTTCTGCAGAGTCTGACTGAGGGGACCAACATGAGAGCAACGCATATTGGAGATGACGCATGTGATCCCTGCCTCACCCAAGGAACCACATCTATTGCGACCACCATGGACCCCAGGACATAAGAACATAAGAAGTTGCCTCCGCTGAGGCAGACCAGAGGTCCATCTCACCCAGCGGTCCACTCCCGCGGCGGCCCATCAGGCCCATTGTCTGAGCAGTGGTCCCTGACTAGCTCTATAACCTATCTACACTCCTATCCTTATACTTGCCTCTTCTCCTATCCCTATAGCCTACCTCTACACATATCTATACCCCTCAATCCCTTTGTCTTTTAGGAACCTATCCAAACCTTCTTTGAAGCCCTGTAACGTGCTCCTGTCTACCACAGCCTCTGCAAGCGCGTTCCATGTATCCACCACCCTCTGGGTGAAAAAGAACTTCCTGGCGTTTGTTCTAAACCTTTCCCCTTTCAATTTCTCTGAGTGCCCCCTTGTACTTGTGGTTCCCCATAATTTGAAAAATCTGTCCCTGTCTAATTTTTCTATGCCCTTCAGGATCCTGAAGATAGTTCCACTATGATGGAGCTGACTTGGCTAGAAGGCATGATATCTGTGAGCAAAGCTTCTGTCTGCATGCCTCCAAAAGATAGATACAGCCAGCCGCCATGTCGAACAAGATTCCCAAGTACTCCAGGGATTGAGTTGGCATTAAATGGCTCTTGTGATAACTAACAATCCAATCTAGGTCCTCCAGGACTCAGATCAACTGATCCACCATGTACCGACTCTTCTCTTGGACAACAAGGTGGCTCGGATCAGCCAGACATCCAGGTAGGGATGTACTTGCAGCTCCATCTTGTGCAGGTGGGCTGCCGCCACCACCACCATGACTTTGGTGAAGGTGCAAGGAGATGTCGCTAGGCCGAAAGGCAGAGCCAAGACCTATTCATGCTTTTCCAAGACATGAAACCTGAGAAACTTCCTGTTGTCCTGGAAAATGGGAATATGCAAGTAGGCCTCCATCAGATCTAGAGAGGCAAGGTACTCACTGTCACTATGACAGATCGGACTGTCTCCATGTGAAAATGAAGAACTGACATAAACTGAAATCAAAGAACCACAACTACTGAAACCGAGGGAAGCAGATTTTTAAGGATATGCAGCTGAGATCCACGAGGTCTGTGTTTACCCTGTCCCCTGGCAGATCAAAGCAGTAAGAGTGGAAAACGTAAGGGAAATGTGGGAACAAAAGACACAATCCAGGTGGATTCAAGAGGAAAAGATGCATTGGAGGTAAGATTCTAATGGTTGGGCAGCCAGGCAGTTGTGTTTAATCAAAGCCCCCAATCCACAGCAACTTTCCACCTGTCTGCCTCTATAAATACCACCCAAAATATATATGAATGCTCCTAATTTCTCATTCTTTAATGTTAAAGAATAAGAAATTAGGAGCTTCCACATATATTGTGGGGGGGTGGTTCCAGTATCTTTGGTTTATGTTTTGACAATTTTTTTTATAGTGTTATTTGTTATCCTTTTGATTTATACATTTTTTATGACTTATAAATACACCATAACAGCCATGTTCACGAACTCCAGGTATTCAAAATTGGAAGCGCACGTGTCCACAACTTAAATTCCTAATCGGTGCCCAAAAAGTTGTATTATAAAAGTAAACCATGCCGTTGAACACTTAAAAGACCCTAGGATACTGTGGCGCGTCTTCTTAAACCTGAATACGCAGGGCGCATGCTATTTCACCCCGCCTCCGTCCTCCATCTTCCTTAAAAGCCAGTAAATAAACGTCAGACGCAGGGCCCGTTCTGACTCGAAGTAAGCTGTGCTCTCTGGTCATCCAAAATAAAGCCTATGTCTTTATTCACACCATTTTACTAGCACAGGGAAATAATCATTTTAAAGTACACGAAGATGTAGATCGGGCACGAGAGAACTTCAAGGGAGGAGCTCAAGCTTATTTTCATAAATTATTCATTTCTGCCAAGGTAATCTGTTGCCTCCATAAATGATTTTCTTTTAAGTCATGCTATTCACAATAACCATCTAAAAGTCTCTGATCATAGCGCCTTTTGTTTTCCCACGAGATGCAGGAGAAATCTCGCTGTTTTGTCCTTCAATTTTTTGTGAGTTACTCACCCTGAGCTAAAACTAATATGTGGACACGGTGTATATAAGCTTGTGCACGTACTTTGTTCTTTCAGACGCATTCTGAAGACCTGTCGTCTAGGCCACGCACGGAGGACGTAGTTTCTCACGCGCTGTCCAGCGCTGCCTAGGGGAAAGTCCCCGGACCTCAGGCAGAAAGTGCCGCGGGCTCGTCCCACGGGCCCCCCACACCCCGCCCAATGCCCGCACATACACCGCCAAGAAGCCCCAGGGCCGAGCGAGCGAGCACGGGCGGGGCATTTGTCACTGTAATACAGATACGCAGGCAGCGCGCGAGTCGCGCGAACAGCACGGGGCTCATTCTCGGAGTGCACCATTTTACCACGATCGATTTATTTTGTTTGCATTTCTTTCGGGTGGCTAAAGTCCTCTAGGCCCCTCCCCCTTCAGGCCCTCGTGTGGCTAAAGCCTTCTAGGCCCCTCCCCCCCTCAGAGGTACCTGGTGGTATAGCAGGGATCTTCGTGGCAGGAATGAGGTTGCCTTCTAAAACATCTGCTTTTGCAGCTGCTCAGTGGCATTTCCTATAGTGCCGCGAGACGACCACGTTGCTGCCACAAAGACTCCCGCAGGACTACCAAGTACCTCGGTAGACCCGGGGGATGGGGAATCGTGGGGTTGGGAAGGAGATTAAAGGACCGAGGCCTGGAGGGGAGAAAAACCTTAGAAATGTGTTGGGGGAGAGGCAGGGGAGGGACGAGAGGTGCAGAGACCTGCGAGGGGTTGGAGAGAAGTTACACCTTGCGGCTCTTTGTATCACAGTGTCCAAAATTAGTGTTGGAAAAAAACAACTTCCAAACAAGCTCATATTTCATAACCTAAAATCATAACAACTACCACTAACATCAAAATGAAGCCCCATTTTATTTTAAAATACCTTGCACCCTCCCCCACTTGCGGCCAATAAGCTGGGTATGTCCCCGGTGCTTCACTTTAAAAAAGCAAAGTGGGCGGGGCGCGTGCTCCGATGCCCCGCCCCTTTCCCCATCTTCCCCGATGGGCAGCAAATAGGCGCTGCTTGCTCGAAGTGCGGGAAAAGCGAACAGCCGGTGCATTACCAAATTAGGAATAACGGCGCGCAGGCGCAGAGTGGGGCCCAGTTGAGCTGGAAGTGGTTCGCTGGTCCTGTGCAGAGAAGCAGGTGGTACGCGCCCACCGCTTTTTATTTGTTTTTTTTTTTTTCTTTTTATTTCTGTCGGTGATTGCACTGGGCGCCGCTGGATGTGGAGCGGCGACTGGCACCATGCTTGGACAGCAACAGAGTTATTATTACTACCACTGTTATCTTCCCGGTGGTGGCTACATGGGGGAGGCAGACGGGAGCTCTCTAGTCAACTACGTACAGGAATATCTGGAGTGCGTGGAGTCTCTGCCCCTGGATATCCAGAGGAACGTGTCCTTACTGCGAGAGATCGACACCAAGTACCGAGGTACCGGGGTCTATTCAGTTACGATGGGGAGAAAAAAAAAAGTGGGGCAGGACCTTCCTTCCTCCCTCCCTCTCGAGGGGAGCGGGGAGAGCTATTGCCCAGAGAAGGAAGAATGTCACTTTGTTGGGCTGCGATGGTGACGCGAGGCTGCCACGAGTAGCGCGCGCTGTGGGATCGATAGTTCCGTCTTTGTGGACGTCTTGTGGGATCTGGGTTTCAGTCCGAGTGCTTTCGCATCTGAGTAGAAATACAGACCGGAAGTTCCCTGGCACCCCAGGACGGCTGCTGAAGCCATAGCTAAAACCCCGGAACTGTCGCCTTCACTTCACAGAAGCGCAAAAGAGCTGCTGAACACGAGCGGGTAGTGCAGGGTCTGGGATCGAGCCCAGCGCCTTGTGGTAGCTGTAGTTCTGTCTCCTTTTGCAGCACTACAGGTAGCACAATACTCCTGGTAGGACACTTCAGCCTTCACTACCGTAAAGTCTGACTTCAAAACTCGGAGTCACTGGTCTCGAGCGTCTTCCCTGCACCCTGGGACACTTCCGGTCAATGCGTTACCATAGCAAAGACTCTTCATTTTTCTGTTATCGGTTTTTTTTTTCCCCCTTGTCGGGACTTGAGGGCGGGTAACTGTGTTGTCACTTCCTCTGGGTCAGAACACGGAAGTGTTAGCTGTATGAATCTAAAGCAAAGTAGATGTCTCTTCTCGCACTCATTTCGATTGTACCTAAATAGTTATCCCAGTGTACAGTGTTAGCTGTATGAATCTAAAGCAAAGTAGATGTCTCTTCTCGCACTCATTTCGATTGTACCTAAATAGTTATCCCAGTGTACAGCACTGCATGCAACCAAAGGAAAAAAAAAATAAGCTATTGTTATTAGAAACATAAGGGCAGATAAAATCCAGTCTTTCCTTCCATACCATCTACTCTTTCTCTCTCCCTAAGACATCATGCCTGCTTATCCCATGTGTTCTTGAATTCAAATAATCTTTACTACTACTATTTATCACTTATATAGCACTGAAAGGCGTGCGTAGTGCAGTACATTTTGACATTTACTAGATGGTCCTTGCTCAGAAGAGCTTACAATCTAACTTTGACATACAGACGTGACATATAGGTTCAGAATGCAGAACCCAAGGTGAGAAGTTAAGAATTGAAAGCATTCTCGAAGAAGTGGTCTTTTAACTGGGCCTTGAACACTGTCAGAGACGGAGCCTACTGTAGGGATTCAGGCAGCTTGTTCCAAGCATGCAGCGCAGCAAAACAGAAGAAATGGAGTTGAGTTGGCAGAGGAAGATAAGTGCATAGATACCAGTTGAGTGGAACTTGCGGGGAGGAATATAGGGGGAAATAAGTGAAGAGATAGTGAGGGGCAGCTGAGTGAGTGCATTTGTAGATCAGTAAGAGGAGTTTGAATTATATTTGGAAACGGATGGGAAGCCAATGAAGTGACTTTATGAGAGGGTTACCTTCACCAGAAAGCCATTACATATATTCACCACCATTTCAGTATACTATCAAACCTCGGTTTGCGAGTGTTTTGCAAAATCCGAGCCTCGAAAACCGAGCTTGCCTCGATTTGTGAAAAAAAAAACAACCTGCGATCTGGCATCTCCCGGCTCGCGTCCCATCCCCCTGCGATCCAGCATCCCCCACTCACCCACCCAAACACAATCACTTATCCCGCTCTGGCACCAGCACCAACGCACAGGACATGCTGGTGCCCGAAGATCCTACCTGTTGCTTGTGCTGGGCCTTGAGCATCTGCGCATGCTCAAGGCCTTCTAGTTCTCGTTCTCTCAATCTCGGAGAGAACAAGAACTAGAGGGCCTTGAGCATGCGCAGATGCTCAAGGTCCAGCACAAGCAACAGGGAGGATCTTCGGGCACCGGCATGTCCTGTGCGTTGGTGCTGGTGCTGGTGCTGGTGCCGGTGCCAGAGTGGGGTAAGCGATTGTGTTTGGGTGGTGAGAGGGGGATGCCGGATCGCGGGGGGGGGGGGAAGTAAAGTGGAACAGCACCGGTGGCCTCGGGGGATGGGGAACAAATCAAGCGAGTTTCCCTGACTTCCTATGGGGAAACTCGCTTTGATATACGAGTAAATTGGTTTACGAGCATGCTTCTGGAATGAATTATGCTCGTAAACCAAGGTTCCACTGTATTAGATTGCTTGAGAGTCTAAAACCTAACTTCATCCTATGCCCTCAGTAGTACATTTAAAGCAGTGTGTTTTAGTTTACAGTGATCCTTTTTATAATTTTTACCTTTTCTATGACTTAATTTCTGTAAACATGTACAGAATAAATCTCTCCCGTACCCCTACCTGAACCAAATTATGCTGGTTTTGGTCTCTCTCTCCCTCTCCCATTCCCTCCTTCTTGGTTTTGTTTCTACTTTCTGGTTGTTCTCTTTTTCCTTTCTCTATCATTCTCTCCAGTGTTCCATTCCTCCCCTCTATGACATTGCTTGCACAAATATAAATCTTTCTTTACATGAAAGCAGATACAAATAGCTGTGCTTTCAATAGTTTTTTAAATTTCAATCTATCAGCACATAGGCATAATTGCCCCATTATTGTGTTCCACATTTTAACACCTGCCACACACAAAGCAGCTAGCATTTCGCACTTTAGTTGATGTTTCACGTAACATGGTATTTTCTGACTTCAGTGTTCTACCGTCACAGTATAACATCAGCAATTGCTTAAAATATAAAGGTATTGGATGTTAAAGGTTTTGAACAATCGAAATTACTTTATATTGGACTTTCTCTGCTACTAGTAACTAGTGCAACTTCCCTTTAAAGGACTGGGGTTATGTGCTCATTTCTTGCAACATCCATAACCAATCATGCTGCTGCATTTTGGACCAACAGCAACGCACTGCTCTTTGTTTTAATAATAATAATAATCAATTTAGATACCGCAAGGCCGTAAAGTTCTATGCGGTTTACAGTAGTTTAAAAAAAACCAATAAAAGAACTTGAATAGAACTAAAAAAGTTAAAAGCCAATAATTAGAGACACTAAAATGATCAAAATAGTGCCTAATGAAATTTTTATGAATTAGTTGCCTAAATACTTCGAAAACAGATGTTTTTAGATGTCTCCTGAATTCCCCATAAGTTTTAGTAAGCAAAAGCAATTGTTCTAAATCCTTGCCCCATAACGCTGCTCGATATGAAAAAATATTTTGATGATGTTTTTTAAGTTTACATCCTCTAACAGGCGGAAAAACAAAATTCAGATGTGAGTTTCTCTTATGTCTGTTGGTTGCAAAAGAGAAAAGCTCAATTATATATTTGGGAGCTAAACCAAACAAAGCCTTAAAACAGAAGCAGTAGTTCATTCTGGAGATAACTAGTACAGTCTGGAGATAACCATTCCCTGAACTACAGTTCTAAAATCAAAAGGTGTTGGCATTGACTTTAAACAAGGCCTGATTAGTTTTATCAATTTGACACTTTATGTTAAACCAGAGTCCAGTTTTACCCCTAATACTGTCATTTCCTTTTTGACCAATAAGTCTACATCCAATACATCTGTAACCTCTGGCCACATCTCTTCACCACTCTGTCCCACAAGCATTACTTCAGTCTTTCCCATGTTCAAACTCAAATCATGGGTATCCATCCAATCCATAACTCAACATGCAGGATTGTAATTTATTTTTCAGAACTTTCCCCAGTCTTTCAACTGAAAACAAAAATATCATCTGTATATTGTCTATAATGGATGCTCAATGGCGCCATATAAACATTGAACAGTAATGCCAACAATGCTGTATTAAATTCAGTGACTTGGGATTTACGGCAGCACAGATTTCTTAGGGGAAGCAGAAGTCAAACAGGGTCAGCACTCTGTATTGACTTGGACTTCAGTTAGACCTTAAGATTAATGGGTATATATTGGGTTTTGCTACAAGTAAATCACTGATGAGAAAAAAGGAGAATCTTTTTTTGGCCAAACAAGTTTCCTTTTTTGTTCCTTATACTTCCAGCTTCACTAGTTCTGGTGTTCCTTGAGTTGCCCTGCTCTGCAATTACTTAGGGCCTTACTATTTTTATATGTGCTTGTTTTTAGTTGTATTTTGTAGATATGGCCAGTCTTGGTATTCTGTGGAATGTAAGAATAAATATTGTTTAGTAACATCTCATTGAAATGGAAGAAAAGGGCTGAGCAGGTAATTTGTCCATGCAGGTACAGCATAACTCATTCATTATAGTAACAACCATCAGCAAAGGTCTAGGTTGCTCCTGACCTATTGAAATTGTGGACCCTAAGCAGCTAGGTGTTGCTGTTGTACAGTGGTAGAGCAGAAAACAAATGATGTGGAACTGATGATCTCGAAAAGAACTTTAATTTAAATAAGGTGCAGAGATTGACAAAATAAATTGTTCAGTAATGTAAAAGAACACAGTATATAAATTGTGTTCTTTTGCATTATTGAACAATTTATTTTGTCAATCACTGCACCGTATTCAAATTAAAGTTCTTATCGAGATCATCAGTTACATATCATTTGTTTGCTGTTCTTTCTCTGGTTTTGTGGAACTTTCTTGGTGGACATTCTTTGTTTTTCTGTACAGTGGTAGAGGCCATAATCAAGAAGGGTTTAAGGGAAGATGAAAGTTGAGCAAGGAGAAGAAGCTGATTGGGAGAGGGAGGGAGAAGCAAGAAAGGATACAAAACAAAACAAGTTTTTGATGCATTTTGCTGCACAACAGTGCTAGCATGTCATTCGACTAAAATTTGAGTGGTTGAAGTAATTTACTTAAAGTATTTATATTCCATGTATTCAGCTCTAAGTCTGGCTGTTAAATGAATGTTGTTTGCTGATAAAAATATATACTTATAGGGCTGGATTCAGTAAATGGCACCAAAAAGATCTGCACTAAACTAGTATTTTGGAAAGGATCTGCAAACTGGTGTTGGATTTGTTGAAATCTGGTGTAATGCAGGTGCCCAACTTAGATATAACATGACATTATTCTATAACATCATGCTTTACTCCTAGGAACTCCCCCTTGTCCACCCATAGTTATGTCCCCTATGAGTTGCATGCTATGACATTTAAACACATATGTTATAGAATAATGACTAGAGCAATGGTGTGTGCAAATCCAAATTGTTACCAATTAATTCTCAATTATTGATTGATTCCGTGTCAGCTAACTAATTTGTGCAAGCAATTGTCTTGGATACCCAAATTTGAACAATAGTGTACACATATATAAGCCATTATATATATATATGTATACTATCAGGAAAGAGTGTAAGTTATGTGCATATAGTGTGGATTCTTAAGTGTGCACTATATACAAGTAATGGACACTATTGACTACATTAGGGGTCCTTTTACTAAGGCGTGCTAGCCATTTTTGCACGTGCTAAAATGGCTAGCAGGCTTAGTAAAAGGACCCCTTAATTTTGAAATTAAAAACAAACAAATTTCTGGCTGCCTACTTCTAATAATAATCAGACATATGAAAGCTAAAATAAATTTGTTAAAATGTTACTGTGTATAGGTGGTTCTTAGGAGGTACAAGATCTAATTCTAGTCTTTTTTGCTAGAAAGCTTACATTTGGTTTTATCTTCTTACAGAAGTTTTGAGAGAAATTGATGATGTCTGTGAGAAACATAAGAATGAAAATGATGAAACTCAGAAGAAGCGCCTGCAGCAGCATCTTCAGCGAGCACTGATCAGCAGCCAGGAACTTGGTGATGAGAAGATTCAGATAGTCACTCAGATGGTTGAGCTAGTGGAGAACCGAGCTAGACTAATGGAGGCCCATTATAAATGTTTCCAAGATCCATCAGAAGTGAACCAGCCTGAAGAGAAGGGCAAAGTGGATTCCAGCCTGCCAGAACGAGCCTCACGTAGGCCCCGCAGACAGCGTAGCAGTGATGGGCGTGACCTGTGCCATTTGACCAATGGAATGGAGGAAGGGGAGGAGTCGCAACCTAAGGAGAAGAGATCCAAATCGGCCAAGAAGAAGAAGCGATCCAAGACAAAGCAGGACAGGGAGCTTTCTCCCATAGACTTTGCGGTAGATCCCAATGAACCCACATACTGCTTGTGCAATCAAGTGTCTTACGGGGAGATGATTGGATGTGATAACGGACAATGTCCCATTGAATGGTTTCATTTTTCCTGTGTTGGACTTTCTTATAAACCCAAGGGAAAATGGTATTGCCCTAAGTGCAGAGGAGATAATGAGAAAACAATGGACAGAGGCACTGACAAAATGAAAAAAGAAAGGCGGTCAAGGTAGTGCTTCATGTATTAGTTTGTGTTCATTTTCTTTGCAATATTCAATGTGATGGAGGAACTGGTGTTTTAGGATAAATGCATAAGGCTATGCAATAATTTTTAACTAACATTATCAAGTATTACAAACTGTTGTATTTTCTGGACTGTTTTCTGTATTAGAAGACTTCAAATGTATGATGAGATGTTTTCAAACTGACACACAGAATACTCAAGGATTTGGTTTCATTGGTTTTAATTGTTTGTTTGTTTTTTAACTTTTTCTGGAAATTCTAAAATGCTACTTGTAGATTTTGAAATATATTCTCGGGCAAACAAGAGTTAGCAGTATTTACTGGCCCTTTGGCTAGAGGAACTGAAGAATATGACTATTTGCCTTGAGACCAGAAATCCAGGTGTGCCCTCCAGTTCAAGCTATATTCAGATGCCAAATTGGAAAGGGGAACTAATCACTGGAAAGAAAATTTGAAATTGACTCATAGGGGTCCTTTTACTAAGGCACGCTAGCCGTTTTAGCATGCGCTAAACGCTAACACGTCCATTATAGTCTATGGACGTGTTGGCGTTTAGCACGCGCTAAAACGGCTAGGGCGTCTTAGTAAAAGGACCCCTTAGTGCACTGCTAAATATTTTTATATTTTTAAAGAGTCTTCAACTCATAAGCAATAAGTCCAGTGTGTTTTGGGTGTTTGTTTGTTTTATGTGTGTGTGTTTTTTGGAAGGTTTTGCTTATTCTGGTCTCTTGTCATTTCTGAACAGTTTCCAGCTTTCATCATGCAGCAAAACACATTTGGGCTGGCTTGGGAATAGTCATGCTTTTCCCTACAGATTTATTTCTGTGCACTTAATTTTTTGAATTTGGACACTAGCAGCTTCTGTGCCTGACCTGTATATAATTCTTGGAAAAACACTGGATCCCATTTTCAGTTTCCTGTCATTTAACTTATTAGCTACACTGTAACCAAATCTGTGTCTCTCATGCATTCTTAAAATATTTTACAGCCTGTACAAATGTAATTATAATTGAAAAGCCAAAATACTGTACAAAAATTATAGACAATAAAGCAATTGTTTTTTTAAACCTTTCATGCAAGAGCCATTTCTCTTTAGTGGGCTTCTAGTTTTTAATCCAGTGTATAACTAACTGTGGAACTAGTTAAACTAGGCATGTACCGTATTTCTTAGGATTTTATCAGGGCATTACTTTGCCCTTTTCTTGCTAACTTTTATAAGTGAAAGAGATAATGGTTACTATGGATAGACAGACTAGATTGGCCATTTGGCCTTTATCTGACGTCATGTTTCTATGGAAGTGCAGCTATCACTATACCTACTATAGAAAAAGTCAAATGACAAAACTTCCCTTATATAAAAAGATTTGATGAATTAGAGAAATACTTTTTCTCGTTTTTTTCTTTTACTATTTTCTTATTGTCCAATACACATTTACTTTTCTCTTATGCTAGATATCATTTATAAAACATAAATTATACATGTTTCATTATTCACATATACATGATTATGACTCTGCTAGGGAAACCTCAAGTGCTCACGAAAGTTTGATTTTAAGAACTTGCCAAGCATTTTTCCCCAAAACACCAAAGTGAGAATAAACCTGTAATCTGTTCCCTAAAGTGGAGGAAAGCTCAGACTTAAAATTCCCATTATTCTTTTTTATTTGGGGAATTATACTAAGGTTGTGGGCTAATGATGTTTTCTTAAATTTCATGTTTTCTTTCTTCTTGACTCTTGAGAACTGCTGAATTGTGGTGATGCACTTTTAGCAACAGGCAGTGAAACTGGTTTGTTCCCCACCCCCATCTCAAATTTAACGCAAGTAATACTTGCAAAATATAGTAGCAATTTTGTCATGATCTACAAATCAGATAAAAGTAGGCATAAGAGGAAAGTAATTTACATTTGCTAGACTTGCTTACCTTAAGGTTAAGTGTGGTAAGTGTTGGTGAACATGTGAAATACAATGCTGAGTCAAACCAATGGTTCATCATTGTCATTCCTAAATGAAGGTATTGGTAAGTCCCAGGTCTATCTGGATGGTAAGTATGAATTTTGATTCGCCATATCCAAACCTTTTATAAACCCAACCATACTACAGTAGACTCTGTTAATCAGAACTTGAGCAACCAGCACTCTCAAACAACTGGCTACCCTCCAAACCAAACCACCTCCCCCAGGCCACCGGCACTGCTCTCTTCCCTTCACAGCCAAGATGATTGGCGCTTCTGTCTACCTCCTCCCCACCATTGACCGGCACTGCTTACCATACAAATGCCAGTGCTGAAAGAGCCTGATTAATGATGTTGTACACTGGGCCACTGCAGGGCCTTTAACATCAGAGAGGGTGGGAGCTGGAAGGCGTTGAGCTTTATCAAATGCTCGAGGCCACGCAGCGGCCCAGCATAAAACATCAGCATCGGGCTTTTCAGCACTGGCACGCATATGGTAAGCACATTGCAGGTCAGTTGGGGAGGAGGTAGACAGAAGCGCCAATCATCATGGACGTGTAGGTAGGAGAGCAGTGAAGGTGGTCTTGGGGGAGGGGTGGGTGTTTGCAGTGGAGGATAATAATGCTGGTGGCCTGGGGGTGGGAAGAGGTTAGGGTGGAGGGTAGCAGCGCCAGTAGCCTGGGGGGGCAGAGTTTGGAGTGGGAGGACAGCCATAGTCTCAAGCAACCAGAAACTACATTTATCAGGCATCTACCAATCCCCATGGGTGCCGATAAAAAATGGAGAAGTATCTAAGACTGCGTTGGTGGAAAGAGGAGTTCACAGTCTATCGGCCTTGTTATTTAATGTTTACATGGCTGGATATGGGAGTAGTGTTTTGAAATTTAGGAGTACAGTATAGAATATATGCGGAGCTAGAAGTTGAGAATCGGCTAAATGTATGAAGGAAGTTGTGGAGTGGACAATAAGTCATGGATTGAAGTTAAATGTTAACAAAACCGAAGTGATGATAGTTAGAAATGATGATGATAATGAGAATGAATTGGAGAAGATGAATTTGATGGGTGTTAGGGGTCTGGTTAGATGCAGCTTTGATGGAGTCACCAGATATCAAAACCTATTCAGATAGGTTATGGCCAGCTACACATGTTGTATAAATTAAAGCCAATGTTAACACCTTATGACTTCTGTACAGTGGTACAAGTGATGATACTGGAAGATTGGATTATTGCAATGTGATGTATTTAGGGTGACAAAATTTAAAATGTAAAAGCTTTACAACTTTTGACGAATTCAGCAGCAAGATTGATAATGGGATTCCACGGATAGCCCATATTACACTTGTCTTGAGACAACTGCATTGGCTTCCGATCCAACAGAGAGTACAATGCAAAGTTCTGTCAATAACTCATCAGATTGTGTATCATATAGCTCCTGCATGCTTTCATGATTTGTTGGAAGTACATCATCCAAGAAGGGCATTAAGATCAGAAGGTAGAATGAGATTGTCAGAAGATCAAGAAGCAAGGATACTTCATGCAAAGATAAGTGACTTAATGTTTTCAACAGATGGAGTAGAACTCTGGAATGCTTTATCGGGGCCAATACATTTATGTGCTGATAGAGCAGCAATTCCTGAAGACACAGTTGTTTGTAAGAACTTTTATGTGAGGGAGTGAGGGGATGAGTAATAGAGAGGTAAAAGACTGTTAATATATGTATTTGTAATGTACAAAAACTATGTATTGGAAACCACAGATTTTAGGTGGGTATAAATTTTTAAATAAATACTACTAATCATTTCTATAGCACTGCTAGACAAACACAACAGTACATTGCAACATTCATGACATGGTCCTTCCTCAGACGAGCTTACAATCTACTCAAAAGACAAACATGACAAGTAGGGGGGATGAAGAGTTAATTGAGCATGAATGCTTTACAGTGAATGGGTGTTAAGACAAATAGGGGGTTGCCACACTTCACCTCAGATGGCCTTTGCTCCCATTCAGTAGTAAAAAAAATCAGTTCTACAAGATAAGGAAAGAGCCATACCAAATTTAGCGTGGGCTTAATTTGCAGCAGCAAGTAAAAATTAAGTCTTTTGCATGTCCACTGCATGTCTGCATGTCTTCTAGCATGGTAGGTTAATTTAAAATACCAAAAATTGTTGAATTATAAATAGCAGAACCCCACCAGCCACCCCCAATTCAAGCTATTGACATGTTGGGGGGGTGAAAACAGATACTTTGTAATAAACTGTACCTCTTTCAAGAAGTAATAATAATAATAACTTTTATTTTGTATACCGCCATACCCAGAGAGTTCTAGGCGGTTCACATCAGTTAAACAAAGTTACAAATGAAGAAGTTGTGGGAAGTTAGGAAGTCAGTTAAACAGAGTTAGCTGACCGGAAGTCAGTTTAAACAGAAGTTACAAACAATGAAGTCATTTGAGTTCGGAGATTACAGTAAGAAGGAGTAGGCAGGGATTCCCGTACAAGGTGGGGAGTTCTTTTAGTTTTCAATTAAACCTGTTCCAAACCACTCATGATTTTTATAAACTACTCATGATTTTTATAAAATTATATCCCCTATGCTGTCTTTTCGCCAAGTTGAAGAGTCCTAACGTTTCTTTATAAAGATGCTCTTCTTAATGCCTTTACTAGTACCATTTGATTAGCACACGCACTGCGCACTGTGCCAACCTTGCTTCTAGGTGCTTAGGAATAATGACAAATGACGCAGATATTACCAAATCAGATATTGGGTTTATTTTATCATAATAACTTTCAGAAGGCATCTGTGTCAGGAGATATCATATAAAGTCAGGCATGTCAAATGTACATCTCTCCTGCAAATATGATTCTCAAAAAACCTATACTGGTGCGTTCCTTTTATATCTTCACACTGACCAGTATGACACTTGTCAACCAATCAGCCAACAGAGGCTGTCCTTAGTTATGAACAAAGAAATTCCTTTTGACATAGAAAAAAGTTTCACAAATCATATTTTTGTTTACATTAATTTTTGAATATGCATAAAACATTATAACATACCTAAAGAAAACTTTGAATCGAAAACAGCTTTCTGTGTCAGACGAAAACTTGCTTTGGAAAAACTGACAGTCTCAAGTTTCACTGACACACACAAACAGAAAAACCCACACACACCCCTTCCTATGCTGGAGGTCAAACTAGCTGACCTTTCGTGCTCTGGGCCTCTCAAAGACTGGTATTTTCATGGTAACAATGTCCTTGGCTTTAACTTAACCATTTTTCCAGATGTTGCCTCTTAGGCTCCCTTAAAGTTTCTTGAATCTTATATATGTAAAACATTTGAAATTAAATACAAATCATTCTCTCACACATCATTCATAGGGATCCCTTCACCCATACACACACACGCCACCTTCATATTTCGTTCCTGACCAATACTGCATTCAAAGCCTATTTATGAAAGATTTTTCTTTCTATACCCAACATTGGAATGTGAAATTAAATATGCTCCAAACTAACCAGCTCAAGCACATCTGTTATCAATTAGGCCATGAGGCTCAAGGCGGGAAACTGCACAAAGACCTCTTTGTGTGTATTATGTATATCTATACCTGATTTCCTCTATGGTCTGGCTTAACAGCAAAATATATAAAGATAATATTATTATGCTTTTCCTTAATATTAATCTGTAGTGTTTTTCTGGCCTTGGCTACATCCATATTCAGATTTTCATGTATCCACTTTTCTGTACGTTTCTATTGGGCGTGGCCTTAACTTTCATATGTACTTCTAACTAGTTTTACCCAGAACCATACGAAAAGCAGGCGTTTTTACTCCACAAACATGTCTTGCACACTATCCATTCCAGTAACACATTATAGCGCCCCCCCCCCCCCCCACACACACACACACACACAGCGAACGAGCACCATTCCTCACATTCTATTTATCTGCAATGAGATGATTAGAATTGCGTAGTACTCAGGTGCAGTTACCATATAAATATATGTAGAAGTTATGATATTTTGGTTTCTTCCTTTATAAATAATACCCAACGTTGCATTTTTGACTTGCTTACAGTGAACTGAGGATTTCAGTGTAATGTTCACGATGGGGGCCACTATTCATACTGTGGGGGAGGGTAGTCTGGCTAACTTCTGTAGTTGGTGCTGACTACAAATATCACTTCATAACAACAAAATTTTTTTTGTTGTTCCTGGGTAATGAGTGTTCTTAATTCCCTATGCCACAAAAGTATAGAAAATGACTATTATTCCTCTCAAATTTTGCTTTTGTGACCAGGATATTGATTTTTTGAAATTTACCTTCTTTACTGAGCATTCCAGATTAATTCCAAGTTGAATAAACTTAGGGGACCTTTTACTAAGGCGCAAACATCCAGCAGATGCATTTTGCTTTGTATGCGGTTAATTTATCAAGACAAAAGGAGGGGAAAAGTATTCCATAGAAGTATCTGCTAATATGTACAATGCCTACAAGGCGTATTTTGCCATGGCTGAGTAAACTTAGGGACACTTTTACTAAGGCACGTAGGGCTGCAAACATCCAGCCAGCCAGATGCATTTTGCTATGTATGCAGCCAGTTCAAGAAAATAGAGAAAAAAGTACTGCAAAGATGTGCGATGCCAACAAGGCATATTTTGGCATACTTGTTGGGGGATCAAGACAAACCTTGGGCACCTCACTTCACATGTGAGTACTGCTAAAAAAAACAAACACATCTGGAAGGTAAGACAATTTTGTTTCTCACTAGGATGGTGAAATTTTCTCCTATAAAATTTCTTAGAACGTTTAATTTTTAGAAATATTTAAATTTTAAAATTTTAAATGTTATTTGAAAATATATACTACTACTATTATTTATCATTTCTATAGTGCTGAAAATATATATGAAATATGAGGAGTGACAATTAAGTTCATGAACTCATCCTAGAAAAAGTGTTAACATACCTGATTCAATATCACTATAGTCACCTTCAAAGTACTACTCTTGAGAAGCTATGCACCAACGCTAGCACATAGTCAGTCCACCTTTCAAAGCAATTTTGGAACTCTCTTTCTGGAATGGCCATTAGAGCTGTCGTATTACCCTTGATGTCCTGAATGTCATCAAAATGTCTTCAATATTTCTTCTATCTTTGGGTAAAGAAAAAAGTCATTGGGGGCCAGATCAGGTGAGTAGGGAGGTTATTTCAATACATTTATTTCTTTGCTGGCTAAAAACTCCCTTGCACACAGTACCGTGTGAGCTGGTGCATTGTGATGCAAGAACCATGAGGGACCATTGTTGGACATATCTTTTCCATGCCAAGATTTTCAGTTAAGATTTTCCTAACAATGTTTACTTGGTCTGCTATGCTTCTCAGTCAGCTGATAATTTTGATGCACAATTAAAAAAGTTTTTGCAATGTGTTCGTCAGTTCTGCTCGTTACTGGCCACCCTGACCTTTTCATCAGTGACGCTTTCTCTTAGAAAAACGTTTAATTCATTTGTACACTGACATTTTCTTCATGGCATCCCCATAAACTTGGACTAACATGTCCCTGATTTCTCTTTCACTCCTGCCAAGTTTAACAAGAAATTTAATGTTTGTTCATTGCTCTAGTTTAATCTCTGACATACTCGTGACGGCCCACAAAAACATGCAACAACAATAATGAACTCCAGTCAGCAAGATAACGCCACACGTCGACACAAACACAGCTGTGAGACACTGATATACCAAGATTATGAAACCTTACCGAGCTGCCTATAAAGTGCTGCCAACATAAGCGCATTGTGGCAAGTTCATGAACTTAATTGTCAGACTTTGTATTTGGGAGAATCTCATACACATTAATCATAGGTGAAATAAATTTGTTTACATTACCACAATTTCATTTTGTTCTTCTACAGGATAATACAGAGGGAAAAAGAGAGCCATTATTATACGTTAGCATCTGAAAAGCCTAGAACATAAAGCATGATTATAAGGCAAAATATTTACTGGTGCATGAGATTGACATAAAAAGAGCAAATTATTATTATAAATGATTAAATCCCTCTCTTTATATACATACACCTTTGCTACTGATGCAAAATATCTAGCTGCCCAGTTGAGAATTAGTCCGGTTAATATTCAGCCCATGGTGGTCAGCAATGGCTGGGCTATGGCATCATCTGTCATACTCGCTGCTAGTACCTGCATGCCTAACTGAGCAAACATAGAACTGCTTTTGATGTGGTCCTATCTGACCAGTTAGATATATGGGTGCTGGCACTAAATATTGCTGACGGCCACATATCTTGGTGTGTCCCGAGTTTGACTCTATCCATGGATCACCTTGGCACTATCCAGACTATGGTACAGTGGTCAGAGATATTTAGTGGTACTACCCAGTCAAAGAGCTACTGAATTCTCTCTCCTACCCACGTAAACCCCTTTAAATATATACCCCTAATGCTTGTCCTCTAAATTTTCTCCGGTTCGTCGGGCTCCTCCTCACTGCTAGTAGATTCCTCTCCGAATAAATCTTTTCCTTCAGAAATTAAACTCTCTTTTTTTCCTGTTATCTTGAGAGTGATAAGGGCAGAGCTGTCACTCATACAAAGGAGGACTGTTGTCCTGTCTAGTGCTAGTGACAGGTAGCAGATTGTACTGTCAGGTGTGAAGACGGATATTACTCTGCCATTGTTCAAGTCCCAGAGACTCACCTCACCTACAACAAGAAAACCAATGTGCATCTTACATTATTTGGTCATGACTCAGTGAAATGTGCATCATGCATTTATTAACATTTGAAACTAAAAGTACAAAAGCACTAGCACTTCATATGAAATACTATATATTGCAAAGCACATGGGAATGTTCCAAATGCCAAAATGAAAGCATTTTGTGCTATTAATAATAATAATAATAACTTTATTCTTGTAATAACACAAAGTGCTTTTTTGTGACGCCTCTATGCTGTAGAAAACTTTTGCACACTCTATACAAAAGTTTATGTGAATAGTACATTAATGAGCTACGCAAAGCAAATCATGCAAAAAAAAAAAAAAAATGAAAACAGGAATATGAAAATGACTTCCTGGGCCCTGTTTCATTGGAAAAATAACTACATCTCAAGAGGAAAATGTTTGTAGCTCCAATTTGGGACTGTGCTTACAAATTTAAAGGGCTCTCCAATCTGAATCAAGTTCTTCATGCATAGAGCAGGAATGGGATGGGATTGACTAGCCATAAGGGTTTTGGCGGGACATGGTTACCTAGAGGCTGGGTGCAGGGTTATGGTAGGCCACTGGGGGGAAGATTCTCAAAACTAAAATGTGCCTTTAACGTGCTCGCTAAACCGGTATTTTTGCGGCAAATTATCAAAACGGCTTACCGAGATCTTTTCTGAGTTTTCTAGCAGTCTCCGATACTACTGTGCAAATGTAGAACAACCAGGTCATTAACATTAAAATGAGCATTCTGAGTATGCTCGTACAACCTCCGGACACCCACCCCTGGCAACAGGAAAGATGCCCACTCAATGCTGCTGTACTCACATAATCACCCGAATCTAAAACCCCCTCCCCCCACCAGGAGGGATGCCCACTGCCTTCCACCATCCCCCCTCCCCCCAACAACTTCCCTGTGCCCCAGACAACCCCTTCATCCTCCCTACCTTATTCAAGAAGTTTGGCCGGAAGGACACCTAACCCACTCCATCTGGCAGGCCCGCCTCTTACAAAATGGTGGGCCTTCCCCTTCCTGGTGCACTAGGGAATTGGGGATTTCCCTGAGAGGAGATTCAGAGCGATCTAAGAATCAGGCCAGAGGATCCTGTAAATTTTAAGCATGATCATACGATAGGGATTGTAAGTTTTTCCTTCATGTATTGCTATAGACCTGAACCTTGAAGTTATTGGCTGTGGCAATACATGGAGATTATATCATGCCAAATGATGATGCTGCTGTAAATGAGCCAAGTGTTTTGTTAATAAAACTCCACTGTCTCCTTATAGAATGAGGAATCCCTTATATGATATTGGTAATGATTTTCAAGATTAACAACAATGTTCCTTGCTAATAGTGACATTTTGTGCATATATCAGCCTTCTAGGCTTTTAATATTTGCAGCAAAAGATCTGCTTGATTTTCCCTCTTGTGAAGCTAGAGGAATATAGATCCTCCATTTTTTGTTTTACTTTGCAAGACCAAAACTGTTGAACTCATTATCAGTATCTATAGGATCAGTTAAGATCCTTGAGACTTTTAAGAAACATTTAGGGGGTCCTTTTATTAAAAATGAGATCAAGCGAAAACAAATGCTTATATACAAACTATCTGATTACCCGGCGTTGCCCAGGTATTTATTTATCCCAATAATCTGTCATTTTCAGTAATTTTTACATGTCACCCCCTTCTCACCCCCACAGTATTTGTTTCCAGATAGTAAGTAATATGTATAGCAAGTTTGGTTGAAATCTCTGCATGTGTTCCAGAGCTATGCTGAGTATTCATGTCAGTGAGCCCAAAAAGTATAGATTAGACACTAAAATCTGTCTTTTTCAATAATTTTTACGTCACCCCCTTCCCACCCCCACAGTATTTTTTTTTCCAGATAGTGAGATATATGTAAGAACATAGGAATTGCCGCTGCTGTGTCAGACCAGTGGTCCATCATGCCTAGCAGTCCGCTCCCATGGCGACCCCTAGGTCAAAGACCAATGCCCTAACTGAGACCAGCCCTACCTGCGTATGTTCTAGTTCAGCAGGAACTTGTCTAACTTTGTCTTGAATCCCTGGAGGGTGTTTTCCCCTATAACACCCTCCGGAAGTGCATTCCAGTTTTCCACCACTCTCTGGGTGAAGAAGAACTTCCTTACGTTTGTACGGAATCTATCCCCTTTTAATTTCAGAGAGTGCCTTCTCGTTCTCCCTACCTTGGAGAGGGTGAACAACCTGTCTTTACTTACCAAGTCTATTTCCTTTAGTATCTTGAATGTTTTGATCATGTCACCTCTCAGTCTCCTCTTTTCAAGGGAGAAGAGGCTCAGTTTCTCTAATCTCTCACTGTACGGCAACTCCTCCAGCCCCTTAATCATTTTAGTTGCTCTTCTCTGGACCCTTTCGAGTAGTACCGTGTCCTTCTTCATGTACGATGACCAGTGCTAGAAGCAGTATTCCAGGTGAGAGCATACCATGGCCCGGTACAGCGGCATGATAACCTTCTCCGATCTGTTCATGACCCCCTTTTAATCATTCCTAGCATCCTATTTGCCCTTTTCGCCGCCACCATGCTTTGCGCGAATGGCTTCATCGACCTGTCGACCAGCACTCCAAAGTCTCTTTCCTGGGAGGTCTCTCCAAGTACCACCCCGGACATCCTGTATTCGTGTATAAGATTTTTGTTACCGACATACATCACCTTACACTTATTCAAGTTGAATCTCATTTGCCAAGTGTGGCCCATTTCTCAAGCGTGTTTATGTCACGTCACAGATCTTCGCAATCCCCCTGCGTCTTCACTACTCTAAATAACATAGTATCATCTGCAAATTTAATCACCTCACTCGTCATACCAATTTCCAGTTCGTATATAAATATGTTGAAGAGCACGGGTCCAAGCACACTCCACTGGTGATGCTTTTCCAGTCTGAGTATTGTCCATTTACCCCCACTCTCTGTTTCCTATCCGCCAGCAAATTTTAATCCATGTGAGTATTTCACCCTTGATTCCATGGCTCACAATTTTTCAAAGGAGTCATTCATGTGGAACCTTGTTGAACGCCTTCTGAAAATCCAGATATACAATGTCGACCGGGTCACCCTTGTCTATCTGCCTGTTTACTCCCTCGAAGAAGTGCAGCAAGTTCGTCAAGCAAGATCTTCCTTTGCTGAAGCCGTGCCGTGTCCGTCAAGGTGCTCAATGATGCAGTCCTTTATCAGCGCCTCTATCATCTTTACCACTACTGAGATCAGACTCACCTGTCTGTAGTTTCCTGGATCACCGCTCGAACCTTTCTTGAAGATTAGCATAACAAGTTTGGTTGAAATCTCTCCATGCGTTTCAGAGTTATGCTGGAACATCATCTCAGTGAGGCCGAAAACTATGGGGTAGACAGTAAAATCTGTCTTTTTCGATAATTTTTACATGTCACCTCCTTCCCACCCACACAGTATTTTTCCCAAAATAGTAAGTGATATGTATACCAAGTTTGGTTGAAATTTGTCTATGCGTTTCAGAGTTATGCTGGAACATACATACAATGTAAAAAGAAGCTAGCCCAAACAGTCACTTTTATGCTGCACTGATTAATACAAATATCCTCAATGGCAGCCCTTCTAATTTGTATCTTGTAACTTTTCATTCACTTTAAAGCAGATTTGTCAATATGCCACCACCAGCCATATGATATTTGAATCATCTGCGTGTATCACTTATGGCATATAGTCATCATCCGATTTGCTTTTTGTGGGGTTTGTTATATATGTTTCACCGTTAGGCTTTATCAAGATCAGCCCCCTCTTGAGAATCAACGCGTACCATCCCGACTCAGATTCTTATGATCAAAGAATCTTCCTGGCACTAAAGTCTTCCGATCCAAGTAACTATTGCCCAATTGCTAACATTCCATTCTTATCAAAGATTATCAAAGCAACTGTACATATACAATTACAAGATTTTGTGGATAAAACAAATGTATTACATTCTCATCAAACAGCCTTGTTAGGAATTACTTCCTATATTCATAGAGCTTTTGATAACTTTGATGATATTGCTGGATTTATCATCAGCCTTCGTTACAGTTGATCATTCCCTTCTACTGTTCCAATTACAAGACATAGGTATTAAGGGAACTGTACAAAAATGATTTGTTTCATATTTTGAAAATCATCAAAATATAGTAGTTACAAAGAATTCTTTGTCAGCACCTTTTGGTTTAGAAAATAGCCTTCCGTAAGGTTCTATATTATCACTGATCCAGTTAAACATTTTTTCACCAGTTCTGACTTTAGCACAATCACGTGGTTTCACAATATTTGTTTAGGCAGAAGATATTCAAATACTATATACTTTATATTCAGACTCAGAAATTACATCTATAAATCATAATTTGATCTACTGTATTTTCACTACATAAGATGCACTTTTTTTCACCCAAAAGTGGGTGGAAATGTCGGTGCATCTTATGCAGCGAAGACAACCCAGCTCCCGTACTTTTTAAAAACACCGTCCGCCCTTCCTTTTAAAACACCTCTGCCCGCCCTGCAGTACCTTTTTAAATGCCCCTTAAGCCTGGTGGTCCAGCGGTGTATGGGCCGGCAGGAGCGTGCTTTCTGTGCTGCTGCCTAGGCCCGTGCCTCTTTCTGAATGGTTGGCATCAGTTCTCACGGGGCTAATAGGGCAGTGAACTATAATTTTTATTTCTCCTCCTACTTAAAGCATCTCCTCAAGCAGTTTCCCGCTTATCAGAAGTACATTCCTGCCCACAAGTTGAAGGGGTTCTAACAACTTGACGCGTCTGTGCTCCAGTTGCAGAAGTACATTGTGCACTTGGCATATGACACCTTTGAACTCACTTCCAGAGCTTCGGCCATGGCGGTAGCCATGCGAAGACTAGCATGGCTACAGGTCTCTGACATGGATGTCAACCCTCAAGATTGCCTAGTTAATGTGCCATATTTGGGAGATGAGCTTTTTGGAGATTCAGTGGACACCGCAATGCAAAAGCTCTCAGCACATGAGACCTGCTGGGACACATTGAGCCCAAGAAAAAAACAGCTCCTTCTAGACCCTTTAAACCTGTTTCCTCCTACCAATGCAGGTTTGCTGCAAAAGTTTCTGTCCCAGTGCAACCTCCACAGAACATAAGAACATAAGAAGTTGCCTCCGCTAGGTCAGACCAGAAGTCCATCGCGGCCAGCAGTCTGCTCCCGCGGCGGCCCATCAGGTCCATGACCTGTAAGGTGATCCTTTGCCTAAAACCTTTCAGTCCCATCAGTGGCGTACCTAGGGTATGTGGCACCCGGGGCCCATCATTTTTTGACACCCCCCCCCCCCCCCTCATGTAAAATTTTTTTTTTTTTTTTTTTTTGCAATAACCATGAAATGGAATAAATGGTCAGAATAGAAACAGGCAGTGAAAATTTTCTTTTTTTTTTTTTTTTTTTTTTTCCAAAGTATTTTTATTGAGAATGGCAAAAGGTCCAGACAAGCAACCATGGTCTGTACAGAAACTTATACATTATCAAAAAGAACACAGAATGAGAGTAACAGCAACAACAAGCATGAACAAGCCTCTCCCAAGAGAAAATTGCCAATGAGAGGCATAGCAATACACAACAAAAGGCCAAAACTTGGGGCAAGCAAACAAATCCCACCCCAGAACCCACAAGAATAATAAGCCGGACTAGACCCTCAGCCATATTTTATAATGAAAAAAACCCCCACAAGCAACAACACCCAGACCGCTCACCAGACACACCAATCCGCACAACAAGCACCCAAGAAACACCCAGCCACCACCCAGACAAAACTACCAGACACACCTACCCCACCAAGCCCAGACCCAACCCCCCCTCCCCAGAGAGTGCAAGCGCAAAGTGGACCGTGAAAAGGGCAGCTGCAGAAGTGGAAAGCCCCAGATAAGTAGGTTAGCTAAAGAAAGCCCACAGATAGAAGAAATCAGGATAACAGAAGTTCCAACAAATGCTCCCACAGAAAATTTTCTTTTATTGAACCTCATTTATGTAACCATTATTCCAAACATAACATAACATAAATTATGTCTGAATTGTCATGACATCAGAAGTACATATGGAGTAGTTGCAGGTGATGCTTGGGACAGTTCTGATTATGTTAGTTTGGTTTTATGTGTTTTTTTAATAGAAGGGTTTTTATTTCTTTTTTTAAGGTTTTGTAGTTTGTGGTCGAGGTCAATAGGTTGTAGAGTTGGGGGTCAAGTGTTGCAGCTCGAATGGCTAGGAGGTTGTCGAACAGTTTTTTTCTTTTGACGTTTTTGGTTGGAGGGTGTGTGAATGGTGCGTGAGTTCTCCTATGTCTGTTTGAAGTGGATTGAATTATTTAGCTGAAGAAATTAGTTACCCCCCCCCATTCCACACACATTAATTCTCTTCCATTTTTGTTCCCATTATAAAAAAACACTGATAAGTTCCCAGGAAAAAAATACATTAAAATAAGAAGTGAAAACAAAGGCCCCTACAGATGAGAACATAACATAAGAATAGCCTAACTGGGTCACACCAATGGTCCATCATGCCCAGTAGCCCATTCTCATGGTAGCCAATAGTGCTGCCCGATTCAGAGAAAAATATTTCATTCGATCCGATTCTAATCGATTTTTCGATTAGATTCACTGTTAATGACACCGCTTTTTAAGTTTAAACAAAGTATAACAATAAATTTCACAACAACAATAAATTTCACAAAGTACTTAAAAAAAAAAAAATCACATTTTTCCATTAAAGCAGTTCTGGAGACATTTGCTTGAACAGTCTTTTTTCCCAGTCCATAAGCAAGCAATATGAAAAAGATTTCCTTAATTATCTACTCAAACATTTTTGCTATTTACTTTCATTGTACCTATACTATTATTCAGTAGAAAAAATGGACTTAACTGTGCAGGAAATGAATCTCCTCATACACCCACCATATAGTGCAAAAATGTGCAAAGGTCTGTTTTTTTCTTTCGATCACTACATAGCCTAATGCCACACAAGCAGCGCTGTTACAAACATATTCTGAAGGTCAATGCTAAGGTTGACAAAGTTTCCTTCCTTGGACCAGAAGGAGATACTGACAAACCACTGGAAGAGATTCTAAAACAACTACCCAGAAATAACACCCAAAGACCCACTCAGTGTGTGAACCAGTTGAGTGGAGTGGACTAACTGGGGGTGGAAATGGGCCCAGAGTTTGCTCAGCAGAATTTCCCAGACTACCTCTTCCTCTCAACACACTGACATGCTACCACCACCACCAACACTAGGAACACCTCACCGAGTATGCCAGCAATGCTTATAAACTTTATAAAACACATTATTATATTTTCTTATAAAGCATATATTTTAACTGAACTCAGCCTTGCCATTCACAAAAATAGAAAAGTTCCCATTTCAAGCTGTCTCATGTACACTTTTCAAATCTAACATATTGTAATCACAAAACAGAAAATAAAATTATTTTTCCTACCTTTTGTTCTCTGATCAATATTCAAATCTTGTTGGTCCCAGGCTCTTGTTGTCTTGCTTGCCAGGGTCTCCTTTCTCCGTGCTAACCATCCGTCTGCCATCTCTGTTCTCCCCTTCCGTTTCCCTTCCCTCTCCCGGAGATCTGGCATCTTTCCTTTTTTTTGTCTCCATCCACAGATTCACCTTTTCTCAACTCCCCACCACCCCAGGATCCACCATCTCTCCCTTTCTGTTCCCAACTATCCTCCTATCCAGTATCTCTATCCCCCCTCCACACCATCCCCTGTTTCCAAGTTCTCTCCCTTTCTGTTCCTTCCCTCCCTAAATCCCATTATGCACCATCCCTCTCCCACTCCTCTGTTTTTAGACCCATTATTTCTAACCCCCAAAGTCTGGCATATGCATGTATCTTTGAACCCCCCCTTCCCTCTCTCCCTCTGTGTACTTTTACACCAGGACCCCCCTCCCCCGAAGGTCTGTCCCCCCTCCGAAGGGCTACACCCCACCCCTGAAGACCTGCACCCCCCGAAGGACTTTACCTCCCACCCGAAGGTCTGTCCCCCTCTGAAGGCCTAAACCCCACCCCTGAAGGACTGCCCCCCCCCCCGAAGGCCTGCACTCCCTTGAAGGTCTGCACCCCCCCGAAGGCCTGTCCCCCCCTTGAAGGCCTGTCCCACCCCCTTGTAGGCCTGTCCCCCCTTTAAGGCCTGCCTGCCTGCCTTTCCCCCCCTTGAAGGCCTGTCTCCCCCTTGAAGGCCTGCCCCCCCCTTGAAGGCCTGCACCCCCCCCTTGAAGGCCTGCACCCCCCCTTGAAGGCCTGTCCCCCCCCTTGTAGGCCTGTCCCCCCCCTTGTAGGCCTGTCCCCCCCCTTGAAGGCCTGCCTGCCTTTCCCCCCTTGAAGGCCTGCACCCCCCTTGAAGGCCTGCACCCCCCCTTGAAGGCCTGCACCCCCCCTTGAAGGCCTGTCCCCCCCCTTGTAGGCCTGTCCCCCCCTTGTAGGCCTGTCCCCCCCCCCTTGTAGGCCTGTCCCCCCCTTGAAGGCCTGCCTGCCTTTCCCCCCTTGAAGGCCTGCACCCCCTTGAAGGTCTGCACCCCCCCAAAGGCCTACACCCCCCCCGAAGGTCTGCACCCCCCTGAAGGCCTGCCCCCCTTGAAGGCCTGCACCCCTTGAATGTCTGCACCCCCCCCCGAAGGCCTGTCCCCCCTTGAAGGCCTGCCTGCCTGCCTGTCACCCCCCTCCCCCTTGAAAGCCTGCTTGCCTGCCCGCCCGCCCCACCCTGAAGGCCTGATGCCCCGACCCACCCCGAAGGACCGCTCGCCCCCCTGGCCTCCCCGCACCACCTATGAACAGCCGCAGCAGGATCGCGAAGTCAGCGTCGGGTACCAGCCCTAAGGGGGTGTTCCCGGCCTTGCCGTTCAGTCCCCCGCCACCCCCGAAGGACCGCTCGCCCCCCTGGCCTCCCCGCACCACCTATGAACAGCCGCAGCAGGATCGCGAAGTCAGCGTCAGCGATCCCGGCTGCTTCCTGCGCCACGGTCCCGCCCCTCCTCTGACGTCAGAGGAGGGGCGGGATCGCGTCGTAGGAAGCAGCGCAGGGATGCTGACGCTGACTTCGCGATCCTGCTGCGGCTGTTCATAGGTGGTGCGGGGAGGCCAGGGGGGCGAGCGGTCCTTCGGGGGTGGCGGGGGACTGAACGGCAAGGCCGGGAACACCCCCTTAGGGCTGGTACCCGGGGCGGCCCGCCCCCCCCCCCCCCCCCTAGGTACGCCACTGAGTCCCATCCTTCTATCTATACCATCCTTCTATCTATACCCTTTCATAATCCTATTACTACCTCTATCTGTATCCTTCAATCCCTGTATCCTTCAAGAATTTATCCAATCCTTCTTTGAAACCCCGTAATGTACTCTGTCCTATCACAACCTCTGGAAGCGCATTCCAGGTGCCCACCACCCTCTGAGTGAAAAAGAATTTCCTAGCATTGGTTCTAAACCTATCCCCTTTCAATTTCTCCGAGTGCCCCCTTATTCTTGTGGTTCCCAATAGGCTGAAGAATCTGTCCCTCTCCATCTTCTCTATGCCCTTCATGATCTTGTAAGTCTCTATCATGTCTCCTCTGAGTCTCCGCTTCTCCAGGGAGAAGAGCCCCAGCCTTTCTAACATGTCTGTGTATGAAAGGTTTTCCATACCTTTTATCATTCTTGTCGCTCTTCTCTGAAGAAGCAGAAACAACAACAACACCCTCCTAAGACCCAGCCTGCTACTCAGGTTAAGTCATCTCAGCCTTTTTGATGTGTTCCTGGAGAGCAAAGCCGCAATCCCATTGCTTTATTCTCTTCCACAGCCGAACGGAGGGCATTTATAGTAATATATCCATCATTGGGAGTGCATCATCTTCAATCTTTGGGTGTTAAGATCATTTGGGAGGGTTACACTCTGCATTTCCTCACTCTCCCTTCAGATCATCCTCCAAGAGCGTCTGCTTCCATCCCTCCACAGTCCTTTCTCCTTCTTCATGAGGTTCAATTCCTTTTCCTCAATGCCATCGAGAAGGTTCCTGTGAATCAGCAACACTAGGGGATTTACTCCTGCTATTTTCTAGTGCCGAAGAAGACAGGAGGTCTGCGTCCAATCTTAGATCTCAGAGCCCTCAACAAGCTTTTGGTCAGAGAAAAATTTTGAATGCTATTTTTTGCCACCCTGTATCCCCTCTTGGCTCACAACAATTGGCTATGCTCTCTGGCTCTGAAGGAAGCCTACACTCATATCCCAATTCACCAGGATTCCCACAAATACCTCCGTTTCCAAGTGACTTCTCGGCACTATCAATACAAGGTCCTCCCCCTTGGCCTGGCATCTTCCCCCAGAGTCTTCACGAAGTGCCTGGTGGTGGTAGCAGCGGCCTTGAGATCTCAGGGTCTTCAAGTCTTCAATGGCCCATCCTCTCAGGATGTTGTGCTGGTGACAACTTGCACCATCCTCTTTCTCCAGAACTTAGGATTCCAGATCAACTTTCCCAAGTCACAGTTCCTTCCATCTCAAAGACTTCAGTTTATAGGAGCAATTCTTGACCCTACTTAAATGAGAGCATTCCTGCCCCAAAATCATCAGGATGCTCTGATTCAGCTTTGTCATCAAGTGGACCAGCTCCAATCCATATCAGCCAGGCGAATGATGATTCTTCTGGGCCATATGGCTTCTACAGTCCATGTGACTCCTCTGGTGAGGCTCCATCTCAGAATACCTCAATGGGCCCTAGCCTCTCAATGGTCCCAAGCGACAGATCCGCTTTCACATTTTTCTGTGACATTGTCTCTTTGACAGTCACTGCAGTGGTGGATGATTTCATCCAATCTCTCCAGAAGTCCACTTTTTCACATGCCACCTCATCAAAAAGTTTTGACCACGAATGCATCCACTTTTGCCTGGGGGCACATCTGGATGGTCTTTAAATTTAAGGTCATTGGTCCTCCAGAGAGCAGAACTTTCACATCAATCTTCTAGAGCTCAGAGTGATTTATTATGCTCTCAAAGCGTTCCAGCATCTAATAGTCAATCAAGTCCTTTTGCTTCGCACGGACAATCAAGTAACAATGTACTATATAAACAAGCTAGGAGGCACAGGATCTCTCCTTCTTTGCCAGGAAGCTCAAAATATTTGGCTTTGGGCAACTGCCCAGAACGTTTAGCTCAGAGCAGTTTACATTCAGGGGGAACAGAACTGCTTAGCAGACAAGCTCAGCAGAATTCTTCAAACTCACGAATGGATGCTCAACTCTGCAGCTCTCCATCCCATCTTTGCTCCATGGGGCACTCGTCAAGTGGACTTGTTTGCGTCTCCCCACGACAACAAGTTGCCCCAGTTCTGCTCCAGACCTTACTCACCTCACCGTCTGGAGGCAGATGCATTTCTGCTGGATTGGACACACAAGTTTCTCTACGCATTTCCACCTACTCCTCTCATTCTCAAGACTCCTTTCAAAGTCAAGCAGGAGTCAGCCATCATGATTCTCATAGCTCCTCGGTGTCCCAGGCAGCCTTTGTTCTCCCTTCTACTTCAGCTCAGTGCCAGGGAGCCAATGCCTCTACCGATATTTCCATCTCTTCTTACGCAGAGTCAAGGTGCACTTCTACACCCCAACCTTCAGTCTCTACACCTGTCAGCTTGGTATCTCTCAGGCTGAATGCAGCTGAGTTTCACCTTTCTCAACCGGTGCAAGTTATTCTAGAAGCCTCCAGGAAACCAGCCACTCAACAATATTATCAGCAGAAGTGGATGCGTTTCTCCTCCTGGTGTCTTCATCATCATTATGATCCCAAATCCATTTCAGTTTCCCTGGTTCTGGATTACCTTCTTCATTTGTCTGATTCAGGACTCAAGTTTACATCTATTAGAGTCCATCTCAGCGCTATTACAACTTTTCACTAACCAGAGCAGAGTAAACTTGTCACTGCTCATCCTTTGGTCTCCAGATTTATGAATGGACTTTTCAATGTGAAACCACTTCTCAAGCCTCCTCTAATAGTCTGGGATCTGAACGTAGTTCTTGCTAGTTTGATGAAGCCTCCATTTGAACCAATGTCTACGGCTCATTTCAAATATCTTACCTGGAAAGTTGTTTTTTCTCATTTCACTTACTTCTGTCAGAAGAGTAAGTGAACTTCAAGCATCCACCTTTCACTGTGCTCCACCATGACAAAGTGGTCCTTCGCACACATCCAAAGTTTCTGCCGAAAGTTGTCACGGACTTTCATCTCAATCAATTAATTGTGCTTCCAATATTTTTTCCTAAGCCTCATTCTCACTCAGGAGAAGCAGCGGGCTTTGGCCTACAATAAAGTGGCGATGAACTTTTAAAGTGTCCGTACCGGGGCTCCGTCAGTGACGGCACCCCACATGTGAGAATATCTGCCTGCTGTCCCTGGATAACACCTGTTATGGTAAGTAACTGTGCTTTTTCTCCTCTGGTGGGGAGAGGGAGAGAGAGTGAACAGCAATGCAGTTGGTTGTGTGGGAGGCAGAACAAGGTGACTGTGCACTGTTTGTTGGGGGCATGATGGGGCAGGAGAATGTGTCCTGTTTTTTTGACCTCACAAATACAGTAACCCTAACTCTAAGGCAAGAGTAGAACTATTTGAAGTTCTGAGAATTTTTGAAAACGTGGCTGTTTAATAAGTACTTGGGTTAGGGTCATTGGGGATATTTTATTACACATAGTTTATATGTATTTTTATATTATTTGTATGTAAGCATTTGTTTTTGCTTGATCTTATTCTTTATTGTAAACCCCTTCAAGCTTATTTTGCTTAAAGAAGGTGCATAAAAACTATTTTATTATTGCCATTTCTTATGAGAAAACCACTAATTTTACTCTTCTCTCCAAGCCCCAATTGCTCGCCTACTTTTTTTTTTTCAATTCTTTATTCATTTTTAAAAAAGCCAATACAAAGTGCAACAAATTTTAACCAATTGAACAGTACTTATAGCAATCAAATAATAAGATAAAGTACATATCACCTACTTTAAAAAGTGACAAAAAATTACCTCCCTGAGGATTTACTTCCAGACAAAGTGATAGGAGGGACACAAATACATAAAAATCACAAGCTTCAATACGTATAGATATTTTACCATCTGATAAACCTGCTAAAGCACGGTTCAATTCTGGAGGTGAATGTGTGAAACTAGTGCTTGTAATCGTGCGTATTATTTGGCCCATTGTGCGGGTATTTGGTTTGGTGACAGCTCTAGCAGATTTGGCAAAGGCAGAATCCTGAAAGTCTGCTTCCACACCTGCCAGCAGAATTGCCTTCGCTCCACCTTCAGTCACTTGCAGATCGCTGTTCATGCTCAGACAAAGTCCTTCATATCCAGGAATAGACTTGTGCCAACTTCTGAATGGGTCCCAAACCTTAAGCCTGGCAAGGACAAAAAAAAACAGTAAACCAACCTCAGGAAGAGTTTATCCCTCACAGTAACTCTGGGTGAAAGACATTTTTGTATCACAATTCAGCATTAATCTCTTTATTGATCTGTACAGTAGCGATGTGCGCAGTTTTCATTTTTTTTTAAATTATTTCCAAATTTTGGGTGTTTATTTACCACTTTGTATTCACATTCATTTTATTGATATTATAACATATGCTGTAGGGTTTTAACACACACTCACTTAACACAAGTTATAGGTTAGTACACATTTAACAGGCTTCTTCAGTAAGCAGTCATTTTTTTGTTAACTGCACATTAACAGCAAACACTGATGTGTTGTAAATGCAAAGCCTGTGCTGTACATTAGGGGGGCATGCCTGAATCTTCCCTGCATTTACACCCAGGGCAAATATTGCATGACACTACATTACTGTAGTGCCAGATACTATGGGTGCCTGAACCATCTATCACAGCATGTAACACAGTAGAAGGGCCAAACATAAATAATAATACTAAGGTAGATCTGCCAGTGGCACTCCCATACCCACATCCCCCCCAACTCTGATTCCCCACCTGCACCACTCTGATTTCCTGATTCCTCCAATCCTCCCTGATCTCTTCTTCCAATGGCCCTGATCATTTCAGTTAAACCCCTTGATCCCAACTATCCAATATGCCCCTAACCAAAGCCCCATTTACTACTTGTCCAAGGAACCTTTCCTCACCCTGACCCCCACCTACCATAACCGCAACTTACTAAAAGGTGATCTCTGGTAGTCTAATGGCTCAGGACAAGAGTAGCCTCCCTCCACTCGCAACCTGTCTGGTTCCAGGAAACAAAATGGCCGGCATGACTCCCTAGTGATAGTTATATGATCCTACTGCTAGGGGGCATCTTTCCATATAAGGAAATTTCTGCTGCTTTGGCCCTATTACTTTTTAAACACATTATATATAGAACTAAGAGATTAGAATTGAAATGCATGCTTGATTTACACAGTATTTAACACAGTATTTAAAAAAGGTTCTATCTATCCTTTTCTAGAAAACCTTCAGGTATCTGTCGGCACATACAGTGGGAATAGCCATTTTAGAAATACACATGTTGATAAAATCAGTGGTGTGAACCCAGAAGCTATATATGGAAATCCCAGCACTTTCATGTGGAAGTGGCTACTTCATGGATTTCACTGTGTAAGTGGCACTGCATGTAGCTGCCCCATTTTACAAACCTACATGTGTAAATGCCACCACTTAAGAAGTGAGGCCACAATTTTTATTTTGCTCCATTTTGGAAGCAGAAATAAAAGGGATTCAGGAGAATGACTCTAATCCATTGTGTAAAACCCTGGCTGAAATGAGTACTTTTAAAAAATCTGTGAGTAGCCCTGAGTTGGTATTAAATCTAATGGGGGGAATTTTCTCTCATTGATATGCATTCCCTTTGGGAATAAACATGCAGACAGATGGAAAAATAGATTCCTTGAGAGTTTTCTTACCTGTTGTCAACTAAAACTCCAAACACAATGCGACTAGCATCATCTGTAATAGCTATGGAGCACACATTTGGCTCATTTTTCAATCGTTTCTTGACCTGGAAAAATTTGGTAGACAATCCTGTTATTTGACTGAGAAGCCATTAATAATAAATAACATACTTTAAGCCTTAAGGCTTACTACCTAGAGAATGACTTGTGAAAAACAACTGATGAAAGGATTTATATGCTGGTAGAATGAACTCATGATTAGATCACAGAATTAGAAATAGTTTTTCCTATTCCCCTACTGCGCAATACAAATTTAGGAAATCCATAACCCAAGCAGACACCGACAGCGTGGAAGAAATGTGGTCAACTTTGAAAACCACCATACAAGAAGCAACAAACCGCTATGTTAAATCAGTAAGCAAACGGAGTAGGAACAACAAGCCACAGTGGTTCTCTAAGGAGATCTCGGACCTCATCAAAGAGAAGAAAAAAAGCATTCATCTCTTACAAACAATCAGGGACACAGGACTCCAGAGTAGATTATCTGACCAAGTCAAGAGCCGTCAAAGCGGCAGTTAGGGAGGCCAAATTCCGCATGGAGGAGTCTCTAGCAAAGAACATCCAGAAGGGTGATAAATCCTTCTTCAGGTATATCAGTGACAGAAAAAAGAACTCGGGCGGGATAGTACGACTCAGAAAACCAGACGGTGACTATGTAGAGACGGACTCGGAAAAAGCCCAACTGTTAAATGAATACTTCTGTTCAGTCTTCACCCGCGAGGCGCCGGGAATCGGCCCTCAGCCACAGACAAGGATCAAATCAGTAGACCCGTTTAGTAATTTCAAATTTACACCCAGCAGCGTCTACTGCGAGCTGTCAAAAATCAAGGTCAACAAGGCAATAGGGCCTGACAACCTACACCCTAGGGTCTACACCCATTGCCTTGGCGGAACCGCTATCCGCGCTCTTCAATCTCTCCCTTAGTACAAGTAACGTCCCGATGGACTGGAAGACGGCTAACGTCATTCCACTACACAAGAAAGGCTCCAGGATGGAGATGGCAAACTACTGACCAGTGAGTCTCACTTCAATAGTGAGCAAACTAATGGAAACCCTAATCAAACGCCAATTGGATAGTATCATGGACGAGGAGAATCTACAGGATCCCCGGGAGATCCTGCCAATCCAACCTGATCAGCTTCTTTGACTGGGTGACGAGGAAGCTTGATGTTGGTGAGTCCCTGGACATCGTCTACCTGGATTTCAGCAAAGCATTTGATAGCATGCCACACCACAGGTTGCTGAACAAGATGAGTTCTTTAGGTTTGGGCGACACATTAACCAAATGGGTTGGGAACTGGCTTGGAGGTAAGCTTCAGAGGGTGATGGTGAATGGCACCCCCTCCGAAATGTCAGAGGTGATAAGTGGAGTGCCACAAGGCTCCGTCCTGGGCCCGATCTTGTTCAACATCTATATAAGAGACTTGACAGAAGGACGCCGAGGTAGAATAACATTATTCGCCGATGATGCCAAACTGAGCAATGTAGTGAGCAAAAGTACAACAGACAAAAAAGCAATGGCAGACGATATGGTGCATGACTTACTTCTGCTGGAGCACTGGTCTAGGTCCTGGCAACTCAGTTTCAATGCCAAAAAATGCAAAGTCATGCACCTGGGAAGCCAAAATCCATGCAAGATTTACACCCTAAATGGTGAGATCCGGACAAGAACTGAAGCAGAAAGAGACTTAGGGGTGATTGTCAGGGAAGACATGAAGTCTGCAAACCAAGTAGAGCAAGCTTCATCCAAAGCAAGGCAAATCATAGGTTGCATACGCAGGAGTTTCGTCAGCCGTAAACCTGAAGTCATTATGCCACTGTATAGATCCATGGTGAGACTGCACCTGGAGTACTGTGTGCAATTCTGGAGGCCGCATTACCGCAAGGATGTGCTGAGACTGGAATCGGTCCAGAGAATGGCCACCAGGATGGTCTCGGGACTAAAGGAGCTCCCGTACGAGGAGCGGTTAGGGAAATTGCAGCTCTACTCACTCGAGGAACGTCGAGAGAGGGGAGATATGATCGAGACATTCAAATATCTCACGGGCCGCATTGAGGTGGAGGAAGACATCTTCTTCTTCAAGGGTCCCGTGGCAACAAGGGGGCATTCGTGGAAAATCAGGGGCGGGAAACTGCACAGTGACACTAGGAAGTTCTTCTTCACTGAAAGGGTGGTTGATCGCTGGAATAGTCTTCCACTTCAGGTTATTGAGGCCAGCAGTGTGCCGGATTTTAAGGCCAGATGGGATAGACATGTGGGATCTATCCGCAAAGATAGATAGGGAGGGTCACTGGAGTGGGCAGACTTGATGGGCCGTGGCCCTTATCTGCCGTCTATTTCTATGTTTCTATGTTTCATAGGTGAGCAGAAGTCCTCTGCATATAGTTCTGCCAGTGGGAGGTGCTATTTCACTATCATTTGAGGGGCAGGCAAGCTCTGCAGGACTCCAGGGAACCTGCTTGTCCCTAGTGATTGAAAACACAATATTGAAGCACAGCTAAGAGGGAACAGTGGTCGGTGGGTAGGGAGCCCGGAACTGGGTTAAAAAAAAAAATATGCTAACTGCTCTGGAGCAAGAAATATGAAGAAAAGGCAAATGGAACTGGAACGACAAGAGAAAATAGTGTAACCAAAATCTTTTTTCAGTGATTTTCACAAATTCATCCTTCAAGTATTTATGTTGGGTTGAAAAGAATAAAATAGGTAGACCGAACTTACTCTTCCATTCCCTAGGTCCCAGAGGGTTAAGTAACTGATCTTCTCATCATCATTATAGTTGGAAAGCACCAAAAAGCTGCCTGTGTACGTCAGGGCAGCGTAATGCAAGAAAAGCATAGATGCTCTGGTCTCCAGGATGTGCAGCTGTGACAGGGTTTCCAGACTGAACACGGACATATGATGTGCATAGTATGAGCAAACTATTATCTGCGGTATAAAGAACATTGGCATATTATTTGAACATGCCATGTGGAACATTTTAAAGATGTTGCTTTAACACAGGGATAGGCAATTCCGGTCCTCGAGAGCCACACGCAGGTCAGGTTTTCAGGATATCCATAATAAATATGCATGAGAGAGATTTGCATCTCAAGGAGGCAGTGCATGCAAATCCATCTCATACATATTCATAGTGGATATCCTGAAAACTGACCTGCCTGTGGCTCTTGAGAACCGGAATTGCCTATCCCTGTTTTAACAGAACAGAGAAACTAAACTGCCAGCTCTAAACTAAAGTGCACTGTGCAGTGAAAGGAGGGGACAGTTTTTAAAGCCATGTATGCAGGTACCATTAACAGTGATCTATGCCCCAACTCTGGCTATTTGGAAATAATCCTCCTTCAATACAATTAAATGTATGTGTGGTGTTTATTGTATACTGTTAACCACATGAAGGGTAATTGTATAACAGAGCATTTACTTTGTTGAACTTCCTAGATGCTTAAAGTGTAACAATTTTATGAAGACAACAAGGGGGGGGGGGTCAGTTATTAAGGTGTGTTACAGCTATAATCTGTATTATTTGCCCCCTTAGCATGCATTAAAGGGCATTAACCTTTACCTATCATGTGTCCCGGATGACGGGACATTCCAAAAATTGTCGTTGCCATTGTATGTCCCATGGCATGGGATATACAGTACACCTTCTACCTATCATTTGTCCCATCTATTGGGCCATTGTGTTTACAATAGCTGTAAATGATAACGGTGAATAATACAAAACTTTGCTAAAATAATTACGATTGGAACCAGCGTAACGTAAAATTTATTACAATAGGAAAAGGTTAATTTGCATTATCATCCTAATTCTATAAAAGGTGCTGAAAACTGCACATGCAAATTTGGACACATGTCCTATTAGTGCATGCAATTTAATAGCAAAACCATTTGGCACCATTAATTGGGATCTTAAGCAATTATTGGTGCCTAATTAGAATTAATTAAAATTTACTCAGGTAAATTGGGGGGTGGGGGCCACACCTAAATTTTACGTGTGGTTCCTGAAAGGGGGCATGGCCATGGGAGGGGCATGGATGGATTGGGGTCATTCCTTCAATTTACATGCCCAGTTATAGAATAAGGATGGCGATCTGTGTCTAATCTAGGCATCAGTATTTGTGCCATGTTTCAATTGGTGTAAATGGCTGTGCACAAAGGTTATAATAAATAGGAGACTGACTATGTAGATACTATGTACCAGTGGGAAGAGAGCAAATGACTCCTAAAAACGCTCAGAGAAGTGAAACTCTGAAGGGGAGGTGGATACCTTCCCTTGGGGCAAGAGTTTACCGTCCAGTCATTGCATTTTACTTTACAGAACTTCACTTTCTAGTCACTGGTAAAATTGTGAACAGTTTAAATAATTTATAAATTGACAAAAAATTGTTCAAAAAATTATACAAAAAGACTCTTGCTCATTGGAAACTATACACTTATCTGTGCAAGCTTTTTAAAGTTTGTGGTTGTACAGGCTCTTAGGGGTCTCAACGCGTTGAGACCCCTAAGAGCCTGTACAACCACAAACTTTAAAAAGCTTGCACAGATAAGTGTATAGTTTCCAATGAGCAAGAGTCTTTTTGTATAATTTTTTGAACAATTTTTTGTCAATTTATAAATTATTTAAACTGTTCACAATTTTACCAGTGGCTAGAAAGTGAAGTTCTGTAAAGTAAAATGCAATGACTGGACGGTAAACTCTTGCCCCAAGGGAAGGTATCCACCTCCCCTTCAGAGTTTCACTTCTCTGAGCGTTTTTAGGAGTCATTTGCTCTCTTCCCACTGGTACATAGTATCTACATAGTCAGTCTCCTATTTATTATTTCATTCAATTTACTGACTAGTATTCACATATGAGTCCCTGTATGTTTTTCTAACGAAGTGTGCACAAAGGTTGGCACGGTCCCCAGCACAAAGTGTTATTTGATAAACGGCACCTATCTTTGAGCGCCATTTATAAAATAGCGCTGTGTATGATTTCTTTCAGCACCAAATCTTTAGGCACCACTTATAGAATCTAGTTCTATATTACTGTAATGCACAATAATTTAAGTTCCATAGGAGGTAAAGCATGCAAATGCATGCAAACACCTCATTTCTATGTAAATTAAATAATGCAACTTACAGTGAACACTTCAAGCAGCGCTATACTTGTAAAAATATTCCTGGCCTTGGACTGCATTGGACTGCAAAGTGATCCCCAGTCGCAATTGCCCCTGCCAGCAGTGGGTTCAAAATAATAAATCCTCCTTCCCCTCCCAATGCTAACTGTAGAAGTGTTTGTGGGGGGGAAACAGTGCCAATTAATGGATAAATTAATGTTAGCCTGATGTTTTGATAGCTGACCAAAATGTATCCATTAGATTTACGATCGACCAGGAGTGTAACATGGATGATGCCAAAATTTATGCAGATAGTAGCAATATTCAGCTCCTACCCAGATAAATTCATCCATCTAGGGAACCACATAAATATCAGTCCTAACTTTAAAATAAATACATTATGGGGCTCATAATGAAAACTTTAAATTGTCCAAAAACCAGCCTAAGTTGGTACTTGGACATCCTAATAGCAGGGATGTACAAGTGCTGATAATTGAATCCAACTTTCTGGACATGCAGCACCATTTCTGTGCGTCCAGAGATCAAAGGGGCGTGTTGGGAGGTGTGTTGGAGGAGGGAATCGTACGGGCATCAACCTGGACGTACCCCAGCCATAATCAAAGCTTTCCTAGATGCTGGCAATTAGACTTGTTTGAGTTGCATCTAAGTTCCACATAGGTGCCCAAATTGGCAAGAAGACCACTGGAGGATATAATGCATGACCCCCCCTTACTTCCCCAGTGGTTGCGACTCCCTCCCACCACTCAAAGAGCAAAAGAAAACCCCCCAAACCTGTAGGCTTCCCATCAGCTGATCAAGGAATAAGAATCTCCATCCGCTGAGCCAGTTTCGGGGATTCCTGGTGGCTCAGCTGATGGGGATTCCCCCTACCAAGAACAGCTGAGCCGCAGAGCCCTCCACCCATCCCCCTGACATCTTCCACATTCCCCTCATATCCCCTCCCATCCCCGACATCCCATACTTCCCCCTCCCATCCCCGACATCCTGTACCTCCCCCAACATCCCCTGACATCCCGTATCTCCCCTTACATCTCTGCCCCCCAACCCTCCAATATTTCTGGGCCCCCTTCCCACATCCCCAGAACTCCTCCCATTCTTTCAAAAGAGCAAACAGCAGGAGGGAAGCTCACTCCCTCCTGCCTACAGGGCCGCATGTTGCAAATGACAGGGCTTCCCCCACCCAATACATCTTGGGATGCAGTGGGAGGGCCCAATCAGGGTTTTGGCCCCTCCCACTGCATCCCAAGATGCATTGGGAGGAGGAAGCCCCGTTATTTGCAGTACGCAGTCCTGTAGGCAGGAAGAAGTAAGCCCAGGAATGTTGGGTGGATGTGGGGGGTGGAGATGTCATGGGATGTCGGGGAGGTACAGGATGTCAGGGAGATGTCAGGGGGAGGTACGGGATGTCAAGGAGTTGTGGAGGATGTCAGGGGGAGGAGTGTATGGCTCCATGGCTTAGCTGATTCTGGCAGGGGAATCCCTATCAGCTGAGCCACCAGGAATCCCCAAAACCGGCTCAGCTGATGGGGATTCCTTCAGCTGCGATCAGACAAGGTAATTGGTGGGTACATCTAAAAAACTTGCTTTTGTACGTTTTTAATATGGACTTTTTTTTTTTTTAATGGACTCTCCTGCCCAACGCAATTTTGATGAAGCTTTTCAAAACCCGAACAAAGTGCCAGGTTTTTGAAAAGTCGTCCGGACCCCCAGACATGTCCTTGAAAAGGAGAACCTGTCCGGGGAAATCTAGATGTCGGGTAACCGTAATTATATGTAACATTAATTCTCACCTTTTCATCTCCACTGAGCAGGTACTGATCAATGGCATTGGACTTTTCATCAGAAAGGCGCTGTAGTTTCTCAGTTTCTTGTTTTCTGTGAGCTTCCTTTCTCCTTTTCTTTGCAGTTTTGGTTTCATTACGCCTCTCCCAAGGGGTTTGAAGTACTGAAACATTACGTGTCAGAGTGCACTATTACAAAAAGAAAGTTAAACCTAGACCTACAGCTGCCATTACTTCTAGGGGCACCAAAACAGCGGTCAGTTACAGGGGAAGGAGCCATGATGGTACCACAATAACAGAGAGTGTCTTCCTTTTACCCCTGTCTTGCTTTGTTTCCTTGAGCCTTGAGAAGAGAAACACAAGGGAATGGTTAAAACCTCCTCAGAAGTGGCCCCGGTGCCTGTCCAAAACCTGACAGAGCAAAGGAAAGGAAAATGATTTGGGTTTAGCGAATGCCTTTTCAGTAATTGCTCAAGGTGACGCTGGGGTGAGCAGCAGGTTGGGGTTGCTGCTCACGCCAGGAATGTTAAAGAGGTACTGGTGGGAAGGGGAGGTGCATGTGTGCGTGGCAGGAGGGGGTGGGGAAGGAGTGGTTGGGCGTGGGGGGTGCAGAATATGCCGGGGAGGGGCGCCTCTCACCCTCGCTACACCACTGTACTGAACACTAAAATTCACAGCTGAACAAAACATAACTAAATATTTAATGTTTAACTGTAAGTTTAGTATGAATTTGCCCATCCATATCAAAAGCTGTAAGCAACACATCAATCTCAGATTTCTCACTTGTCATCCAACAAAACAAACATATACAGTGGAACCTTGGTTTACGAGCATAATTCGTTCCAGAAGCATGCTCGTAAACCAAATTACTCGTATATCAAAGCGAGTTTCCCCATAGGAAGGGAAACTCGCTCGATACGTTCCCACCCAGACCCACCCCCCAAAGCCAGCAGCACTGCTTCACCCCCCGCCTCCCCCCAAGAGAACCGGCATCGCTCTCCCCCGCTCGTGAATGCCCCCCCCCCCGCGTGAACCCCCCCTCCCCTCCCAAACAGTATTCAATTTTACCCCCCATCTGGCACCGGTAAGCAGCCCACATGACATGCTGGTGCCAGTGAAAAAAGTTCCTGCCTCTTGCCTGGGCCTTGAGCATCTGCGCATGCTCAAGGCCTTCTGGTTCTCGCTTTCTCCGAGATTCTCGGAGATCTTTCACCGGCACGTCCTGTGGACTGCGTGCCGGTGCCAGATGGGGGGTAAGACTGAATGCTGTTTGGGCGAGGGATGACGATTTGCGAGCGGGGGGGTGGGGAGCGATGCCGGTTCTCGGGGAGGGGGGGTGCTTGCAAACCGAGTCAATGCTCGGTTTGCAAGACAAGATTTGCGAGAATGTTTTGCACATATTGCAAAACACTCGCAAACTGAGGTTTGACTGTATCTTCAAACTCTAGTATAATCTCAGTAACAGCACGCCAAAATCCCTCCATTGCCAGATACTGTGAAACAGCACAAAAACCTGCACATGTGATGTTCAGAAACTACAGTATATAGCAAACAGAATCTATGGACAGCAGACCTGCAACATTTTGAGCTGGGTCTGGAGGCAGCAGTTATTATTGGGGGGTAACGGGGAAGATTGCTGGTCTTTCCAGCTTTTAGGCACTGATGGTTATAAAGGAAACACAGACTTGCTTTCTACATCAATTTAATTTGTGGCATACTTCCTACATTTTAGGGACACACTAGTTGAGAGCCACTGGTTTAGCTTAATACAGTTCTTTGCCAATCTAAGTGATTCAACGAGAGACATGAGAACACCGGCCAAGATGTACAAGCTCAAAAGCATATTAATAGATGGTAGTCTCCTACCACTAATATACTGTATATTTATGCCCTCAGTTCACCCTATCAAGGATACCACCCTAGAATCCATGCTAGGAGTTTGCCTGTCTGTACCTTTTTCCTCTTTCTGCTTCTTGTTAGAGTTAATGTCTTTGTATACATCATTGTTGTACGTATGATGGTCAGGCAGCTGGGAATGCTTGTTCTTGTACTCTGGTCTGATTCGATCCTTGACAAAACCTGTTTCTAGGTTCCATATGACAAAATGGTCTCTGAAAATGGCAAATCTTTACATTAACTTTTTTCTAAAAAGCTCAAAAAATAAAAAAGGCACACTGTTATGTCCTATTCGAAAGAAGGCAGTCACTTAGCAATCAATTGACATAGAGTTATTAGATATTCCAGTAGACCACAAATTGTATTGCTCTATGATTATAGCGGCAGCTATTAAAGAGTTGTCTTCCAAGTGAAATTCCAGTCTTCCAAAATCATTTGGGGTCAATATTCAAAGAAATAGCTCCTGGCTGATTAAATCGCCCGTCTGGGGCTAATTACTAATTTTCAACAGCATTTAACCGGTTAATGCTGCTGAAAATAACCTGTTAGTGCTGAACTACAAACTGGCTATTTTGCTGATATGCAACACTTAAAGGCCTAATGATTAGAGCAGCTGCCTCAGCACCCTGAGGTTGTGAGTTTGATTCCCACTGCAGCTCCTTGTGACTCTAGGCAAGTTGCTTAATACTTCATTGGCCCAGGTACAAAATAAGTACCTGTCTCTGTCTAAATATGTAAACCGCTCAGAAAAAGCAGTATACAAGTCCCATCCCCTTTTACCCTTTTATTGACCAGGCTAATTGTATTAAAAGGATCACATAAAAGCCAGTCCTATCGTCATGCAGTAATTCATAGCCGGTTAAGTGTTGAATACGGGCTATGTGTTGGCCCAGGCATGGCCCAGCAATGCTGACTAACTATCAGGCCCCTTCTCCTTTTGCCAGCTCCAAAGCAATATATTCAAGTTTCAAGTTTAATTAATTTTAATATACCGACCATCGACATGCATCTGGCCGGTTTACAATGCTAAAAATGAAAGGTTAAATAAATTTTTGTAGGGGGGGGGGAAATGTAAACATTAAATAGACAAATTACAAATGCGCTTGAGGGGAAAGGAGGAGGGGAAGTTAATAATTACATCATTAAAAACGAATTAATTAAAGGGAAGAGGGGGGAGGATAAAACAATCAGGAATGGGGATCGCTTCTTAAAAGCAATTCGTGTTTATTTTGCGGACTGTTGGAAGGAAATATTTAGCCACTATGGTGACGCCCTCTCCCACCCCCCTTCTCACTCCTCCCCCTGCCACGAGTGCGTGCCCGTGCCCCTCCCCCATGCCTTTTTAACTTTGGTGCAAACAGCGACAAACTTGCTGCCCATGTCAACTTCGGAGCTCTCTCTGATGTCACTTCCTCCCTAAGTGTATGCTCAGTACAATAGCTACAGGTCAGATGCTGGTCACACACCACACACTTACTGCACAGGCTTTGTGCTTACCACATGTTAAGGTGCAATGAACATGCACTAAGTACAAAACTTACCATATTTTTATAAACAATTTAGCACATAGATAATATAATGTAGACTTTTATATATTGCTTTACTGTGGCATTCAAGGTGAATTCCAAAAATAAATAGCAAGGGTTCAATACATCTTCATACAAATAAATTCATCCACAAGTGAATAATGTACCCATCATCTTCCTACAATAATAAAATACATCAGAATACATGATTGAAAATAAATAAACAAGAATAGCATAGCTACCATGTTTAAAGGGAATCCCAAACTGTCCATAAGCTGTCATACTACACAGATCTTCAGACAAGGAATTCCATAATTTGAGACCCCTTCCAGAATAGTTATGATTCTAATTTCCTGCAAACGAAATTCTTTTGTGACTGTCAGGGCTAATTAGACTTTGTGTGCCAAATGCAACTGATGGAGACCCTAGTGGCAGTATTGGAGGAACAGGGTTCAGACGGGGGGAAAGCAGAGTTACATACCGTAATAGGTGTTATCCAGGGACAACAGGAAGCTATTCTCAACATATGGGTTACGTCATCCACAGAATCCGGATGCGGACAGCTTCGCAAGAAGACTTGCTTGAAGAACTTTTAGAAAGTTCTTGACTGCCGCACCGTGCATATGTGAGTGCCTTCCCGCCCGACGCAGGGCACGTGCCTCCTCAGTTCAGATAGCTAGTAGAGAAGCCAACCAGTGGAGGTGGGTAGGTTGTGAGAATAGCTGCCTGCTGTCCCTGGATAACACTTGTTACAGTAAGTAACTGTGCTTTATCCCAGGACAAGCAGGCAGCCTATTTTCAACATATTGGTGACCTCCAAGCTAACCAGAATGGGATGGTGGGAGAGTTGGCAATTCAGGAGAATAAATTTGGTAATACTGCCTGGCCGAAATGGTCATCCCATCTGGAAAAAGCATCCAGACAATAATGAGAGGTGACGGTATGAACCGAGGACCAAGTGGCAGCTTTACAGATTTCCTCAATAGGAGTAGATCTAAGGAAAGCCACTGATGCCGCCATGGCTCTGACTTTATGGGCTGTGACTCGACTCTGTAGATGCAGTCCAGCCTGAGAAGAGCAGAAAGAGATGCAAGCCGCTAACCAGTTGGAGATGGTGTGCTTGGAAATCGGATGTCCCAACTTGTTTGGATCAAAGGAGACAAAAAATTGAGGTGAAGATCTGTGTGGCTGAATTCTTTGCAAGTAGAAAGCCAAAGCATGCTTACAGTCCAGAGTATGAAGAGCTGTTTCTCCAGGATGAGAATGAGGCTTTGAAAAAAATACTGGAAGTACAATGGATTGATTGAGATGAAAGTCTGAAACCACTTTAGGTAAGAATTTAGGATGAATACGAGGACCATCTTGTCATGATGGAATACTGTGAAAGATGGATCTGCAACTAAGCTTGTAGCTCGCTGACCGTACGAGCAGGCATGAGAGCAATGAAAAAAACACTTTCCAAGTGAGATATTTGAGATGAGCCAAAGCCATTGGTTCAAAGGGGGCTTCATCAATTGAGCAAGAACAACTTGAAATCCCAAACCACTAGAGGAGGTTTGAGAGGTGGTTTGACATTGAAAAGACCTTTCATAAATCTGGAATGAGCAGGATGAGCACAGAAGGGTTTCCCTTCGATAGGCTGATGGAAAGCAGCAATTGCACTTAGATGGACTCGAATGGATGTTCATTTGAGGCCTGATTGAGACAAATGGAACAGGTAATCCAAAAGGAGGTAGATTGAGACTCCTTGTGATGAATGATGCACCAAGCAGAAAATCTAGTCCATTTCTGATTGTAGTATTGTCTAGTGGTAGGCTTCCTAGAAGCCTCTAAAATGTCCTGTACAGATTGAGAAAACTGTAGAGTGGCAGTTAAGTTGAGAGGTACCAAGCTGTTAGGTATAGAGACTTCAGGTTGGGATGAAGCAGAGACCCCTGATTCTGTGTAAGCAGAGAGGGAAAAACTGGTAGAAGCTCCCTGCTGCTGAGTTGAAGCAGAAGGGAGTACCAAGGTTGCCTGGGCCACCAAGGAATCATGTTTGAGTTTGACAAGTGTCTTGAGAATGAGAGAGAATGGAGGGAACGCACAGATAAACTGATTCGTCCATTCCAGTAGAAAAGCATCTGCCTCCAGTCGGTGAGGGGAGTATATCCTGGAGCAGAACTGAGGCAGTTTGTTGTTGTGGGGAGACACAAAGATATCTATCTGAAGAGTTCCCCACTGAGAAAAAATGTGATGAAGAGGCGAGGAATTGAGTGTCCATTCGTGAGGTTGGAGAAGATGATTCAATTTGTCTGCCAGACAGATTTTCTCTCCTTGAATGTAGACAGCTTTCAGGAAGGTGTTGTGAAGAATTGTCCAAATCCAAACCATCAGAACTTCCTGGCAAAGAGGGAGAGATCCCATTTCTCCCTGCTTGTTGACATAGTACATGGCGACTTGGTTGTCTGTCCGAATGAAGACTACCTGGTCATGAAGAAGATGCTGAAAAGCTTTGAGAACATTGAAAATCGCTCTGAGTTCCAACAGATTGATGTGACACTGACGATCCGTGCTGGACCAATGGCCTTGAGTTACGGAGACCATCAAGATGAGCCCCTCAAGCGTAGGTCGAAGAATCTGTCATGAGGACCTACCGATGAGGGGGCGTTTGAAACAGTAAACCTCTGGAGAGATTGGAAGAGAGCATCCACCGGTGGAGAGACTGTCTAAATGAAGGAGTCACTCTGATGTGTTGAGAAAGCGGGTTGAAAGCCTTAGCCCACTGAGATGCCAGGGCCCACTGAGGGATTCTGAGGTGAAGTCTGGCAAAAGGAGTCACATGAACTGTAGAGGCCATGTGACCTAGGAGAACCATCATGTGTCTCGCTGAGAGTGTAGAGAGGGATGACACTTTGTGACAAATGTGAATGAGAGCATCCTGACGCTGCTGAGGAAGGAATGCTCTGAGTTGCACAGTGTCCAAGACAGCTCCGATGGACTGTAGAGTTTGAGAGGACTGTAGCTGGGACTTGGGAAAGTTGATCTCAAACCCCAAACTTTGAAGGAACCAAATAGTCCGTTGGGTCGCTACAATAACCCCTTGAGATGTTGAATCTTTGATGAGCCAGTCGTCCAAGTACGGGAACACCTGTAGACAATGGTTCTGCAGAGCTGCTGCTACTACAACTAGGCACTTGGTGAAAACTCTTGGAGATGATACCAGGCCCAAGGGTAGCACTCTGTATTGGAAATGCAAATTTCCCATCTGAATGGGAATGTGAGTGTAAGCGTCTTTGAGATCTAGAGAACATAACCAATCATTCTGGTCTAGAAGGGGATATAAGGATGCCAGAGACAACATGCAGAATTTTTCTTTGACTAAAAATTTGTTGAGTGCTCTGAGATCCAAGATAGCCCACAGATCGCCTGTCTTCTTCGGAACTAGGAAGTAACAGGAGTAAAACCCCCTGCTCTGCTGTTCCAAGGGAACTTCCTCAATGGTAGGGAGATGAAGCAGAGCTTGAGCTTCCTGAAGAAGAAGGGTGGTCTGCGAAAATTGGAAGGATACTCTCTTGGAGGAAGATCTGGTGGAAATCTGGAGGAAACGAAGAGAGTATCCTTCCTTGAGGATAGACAGCACCCAGAGGTCTGATGTAATCATCTCCCAGCAGTGGTAAAAATGATGGAGATTACCTCCAATGGGAAGGGGAGAGGACAGACACAGAACGATGGCGGTTATGCTCTGTATTTGATGGTCAAAAAGGTTGAGAGGCCTTAGGCGCAGCAGGAGTCTGAGATTTTTGCTGCCTTTGCTGCTGCTGTTGTTGTTTCTTAGGAGGCGCTCATGTATAAGGAGCTGCTCTCTGTGGAAAATGCCTTTGATAAGATGGAAGAGGCCTGAAGCCTTTATAGGTAGCAGGTTTAGGCTTAGGATGAATGATGGAAGTAAATGATTTCTCATGTTCAGACAATCGTTTAATAGCTGCCTTGAAGGAGTCATCAAACAATTCATTGCCCTGGTAAGGGATGTTGGCCAGACAATCTTGAAGATTGGGGTCCATGTCCATAGTGCAGAGCCAGGCAAGCCGGTGCATTCCACTGAAAAGGCAGTGACCCTCGAGGAAAGCTCAAATGCATCATAGGAAGATTGCAGGAGATGCATGCAGAGTTGAGTCACGGTGGTAATCACATGCTGAAAACCTGGAAGACAGTGTTGAGGAATATATTTAAAATATTCAGGCAGTGTGTCAAGCAAATGCTTGAAATAAGAACTGAAAACAAAATTGTAATTCAAAACTCTAGTTGCCATAAGAGAATTTTGATACAGACGTCGACCAAACTTGTCCATGGTCCTGCCCTCTCTTCCAGGAGGGACAGTAGCATAAACTTTGAAAGGATTGGTCCTTTTCAGAGAAGACTCGACGAGAAGGGACTGATGGGATAACTGAGATTTCTCAAAGCCCTTGCAGTAGACCATCCTGTAACAATATTCCAGCTTTCCTGGTACAGCAGGAATGGAATAAGGTATTTCAAGATTCCGCTTGAAAGTTTGAGAAAAAAGTCTATTAATGGGCAATTTTAAGAGACTACACAGGAGGACGAGACATACCCATTTCCTCTAAATACTCCGTAGAGTATTTGGAATCAGAGTCCAAAGTAATAATGAGGTCCTTACTCATTTGCCGTAAGAAAGAAGAAAAAGATATCTGCTCCAAGGAAGGTTGACCTCGAGAGGAAGAAGGTGACCTCGAGGCACCTCGCAAGGCAGAGAACGAGTACTGATACCTGAGATCTGATACGATTCTCTGGAGTACTGATACCTGAGATCTGAATAGATGACTCACTGAGAGAATGGATAGAATCCCTTGCAGGAGAAGAAGTATAGGTGTAAGGCTCCAGACATGGTGTCCTCGACTTCGGAGATGGAGGCCTTGAAAAGTCATGAGGCCTGGAGAAACGAGGCTTGTCTTGAGAAGAGGATCTGTGTCTCGATGGATGCCTCGACTAATGTGGAGAACTGTGCTTCGAACCAGGCAGGTCTCGCTGAGAGGACCATCGAGGAGTCTTCGCCCTATGCCTCAGAAAGGGCGACGCCTTATGTGAGGAAGGAGGGCTGGAGCCTGGAGATTTAGATCGAGACACCAAAAGTCATTGAACTCTTTGTGTCGAGGTATCTCGAGGCACTGACAAGGACTGGACTCCTTGAGTAACGTGCTGAGGCTCCAGACGAGACACTCGCAAAGACTCGACTTCTTGCATAGAATGTGTAGAATCCTGTTGAGGCACTCCCAAGGACTCAACCCTTGTATAGAGTGAATAGATTCAGCTCAAGGTACTGCCAAGGACTCGACTCCTTGTGATAGTGCTAAGTGCTGAGACTGGACTGCAGGAAGCAGAGTTGAGGCAGGAGTATGTTTTGCAAGCATATTACCAAACTGACAATCCAAACTGGTCTGGATCATAGCCTCCAAATGTGACACCGAGACATGAGGATCTGATATATTTGGTGTGGCTATAGTCTCCGAGGAAGAGGAGGAAGAATGACTCTTCGACTTGGAGACATGCTCCCGTCAGGAGAAGACTTAGCAGATTTGCTCAAGAACAAGGACCCGCCAAATGAGGAAGGTTTGATTAAGGTCGAGGTCGAGGCAGAAGGCGGAACTCCGGTGAGAAGCTTGACCGGATTTGAGGTCGAGACCGGGGAAAGTGGATCCATACCACCAAAGAGTTTTTCCACCTGAACTCGACGACGTCTGAGGGCTCGAGGTTGAAGGATAGCACAGCAGGCACACGACTCCAGACGATGGTCAAGTCCCTAACACTGAACACACCACCTATGTGGGTCAGTGAGGGACATCGCATGTGCGATGTGGCAGTCGCGAACTTTCTAAAAGTTCTTCAAGCAAGGCTGCTTGCGAAGCTGTCCACATCTGGGCTCTGTGGATGACGTCACCCATATGTTGAGAATAGGCTGCCTGCTTGTCCTGGGATAATAGTTAGTTTAAGGGATTTTCTGGTAATCTCAATGCTTTTAAACCCAAACCGGTGTCCCGCTTACCCAAAACTGGAGGCTCTGATGCAGCCAGACAAGGTGCTTTGGGAGGCGTTGAGTGCATGAGAGGGTGAGCTTACAGTTTGAGAACATGAGATCCCTACAATTGTGAGAAGACACTTGTGTGTGATTTGGCATCTCTAGTACAGACAGTAATTGCTATTATTAAACTATAATTATTCATGATTTCTATTACTAAGCCTGCAGAGAACACAACTTACCTATTTTCTGAGAGTCCAAGTAGAAAACCTCCTTCTAGGATCCTATATTCATGCTTTGGACAGGGGATAATGTAAAGACCAGTCTGTCTCTTCACATATCTCTTTTTAAGAAGGTCATAGGTAAGCAAGGTCTGTGAAAACACCAAAACTTCATGCTGATTTTTTTACATGTAAAGCAGAGCGACACAAATAATTTCAGTAAAGAAACTGAGATTCATATTCAATGTCAGACAATGGCTGAGCACCAACACTGACTATCTGATATTCAGTCCAGTGTAAGGTTAGCTTAGCAGCTACAATTAGGACAGCAAGAAGGCTTTCTTAACTTTAATCACGTCTTAACCAGTTATCAGACTGAAAATTGCTACTAACCAGTTAAGTGCTGGCTCTATCCAAGCTCCAGCACCGAACCACCCTGGCAATAATTGGACAGTGCCTGGGCAGTCACAGGCAATATCATATCTGTTTGGATTCATTGTGTTTCACAATAAGATTGATGGTAGGTTACATTTAAGAATTCACATATGGTAATTCACATGGGAATGGGTTGGTGTTAGTTATATTGAGAGCTTCATGTAAGATCATTCACTTGAGAGTGATCACCTCAGTGAGAGGATAGGGAGATGTCTGTGGTTAGGTACTTATGCCTAGGGATCTGATGTGTAAAGGTGAATTTTAAGCATTTTCCAGAAATGAAAGTACGTAGTAGGTAATCTTATATGTTCTGGCAATTTATTCCTTATAAGTGGTCCTTGGAACTCGAATGAGGTTCAGAGTGTTACCTAGCTGCCAGCCGACCTCTTCTGCTGCTTAGGAGGCCCAAACGTATGTCAGGTCTCGTGGTGGTGGTAGTTGATCAGGAAGTGCTGCACAGGGCAATAGGAGAGATGAAAGGCTGCTACAAAGGGGGATGGAAAGGAGGGATGGAAGGCTGCTGCACAGGGGAATGGGAGAGAGGAATGGAAAGCTGCTGCACAGGGGATGGGAGGGAGGGAGGGAGGGAGGGAGGGAGGGAAAGTTGCTGTACATGGGGGGAAAGAGGAGAAAGGAAAAACTGTTGTACATGGGGTGCAGGAGAAGAAGGGAGAGATGCAACAAAGAAGTAGAAAGGGGTGAGAGGGAGAAATCCTGCATTTGGTGGAGGGTAGGGAATCATGCATGGAGAAGAGAGAGAGGGAAATGTTGGACATAGGGTGGAGGGCAAGGAGAAATGGTGCATGGGGAGAGAGAAAGAAAGAACAGTTGGAAAGTGGTGTTCTCAGATTAAGATATAAAGATATTTTTGTTATTTTGCTAGTTTTAGTTTTAATGTTTTAAATGTTTTCATAATGAGGGTGTTCAGATTATTTCTGAATGTTAATTATTGCAATTTTTGTGCATATTTTGATTGTTATATTCCTCTTTCTGCAATGCTAATTTTATCTACATTGTTCATATGTATACTTCCCTTTATTTATTTATTCTCTTTGTCTCTTGATTTCTCTTGTTTCCTGCACTCAGACAATATTTTTGATGGGCAGGATATAAAGTCTTTAAATAAATTTGGAAATTTAGAAACATGCATAACCTACATATGGAAATTAGAGTATACTATGGGAACAGATGTAGCGGTATATAAGAAATAAAATTACATTACATTTATTTCCAATATGGTGGCCAGATTTAGATGGCAAGAGTTTGAAACCAAAAGTTGTATATTTTTTTGTACGTATGACACTGGACTACAACTTGCCAATTCTAGTATCCATGCTTCATAAGCATAAATTGCTGAAATAAAAATATACTTATCCTCGTACCTGAAAAATAGGTCTTGGGATACCTGCAAAGGAGCCCATTACCCTGTCCGTGAGGATAAAAAGTTTCATGTCTCTTATCAACACGACGTCAGTGTTTTCCATCAGTCCACGCTCTACACGGACTGCACTGCTCTTGCACTTAGATTTCACAATGTTCCAGACTGAAACGACTCCTAGTTTCATGGTCCTGCATACCACATACCTGTAATTAAAAATAAAATCAAGGCAGTTAAGCAATAAGCACAATCCCTCCAGCATCACAACCAGCTCTTGGCCATTTCTTTGGCACAGTTCATCCCTTTTACTCACAAATTTCTTTCATAGTAGGCAGCTACTAACAATATGGAATTACAAATTCCATCTGTAAAAGAGCTAATAATGTCGAGGGATAGTATATTCCATTGTATAGGGCCCAGGGAATGGAACAATCTCCCTGAGTACATTAATCGGCAATAGAATATACAGAACTTTAAAAAATTGCTGAAACGCCATCATTTTTGCCAGATGAAATACAGGGCATGAGACTGTGGTTAATGAGGAAGAGATGATGACAGTAAGGTGCTGGTCGCCTATGTATTTTATTGTTTGTATTTTTGCTTTGTTGTGTGGGTGTATTTATTGTCAATTTTGTATAGATTTTTGTATGTAATTTTGTATTTTTGTATGTTAGTTTGTAACCCGCCCTGGGTAAGGGTGGGATATAAATAAATAAACCAATATCAAATCAGCAGAATAATTATTAGCTTTTACAATGAAAATTACTAAATTTTTGCTAGGTAAACAAGCAGAATTGATTCACATTTGTACTGAACTATTAGCCTGGGCATTAGTGGAAATTGGTAATTTAGGAAGGAATTCATCAAACAGCGTTAGGACTTAATGCACCTTTAATGCATATGAAGAGAATTAGGCCTGGATTCTGCATAAGATGCCCGGTCTCAGAAGCTGATGGGCATCCTATATAGAATCGGGCCTAAAGGCCGCCTAAAGTAAACCTGATTCTCTAACCAATGTTCATGTTACAGATGCTAGTTAGAGAATCAGGTTGTTGTAGACACGGCTACTAAGCTTATCGTGACAAGGGATCTCCCTGCTGCGATAAGTTTAATGGCCGTGACTGCGGCCACCAGTCCCCCCACCCCCTAAATGAACATGGTAGGAGGGATGCCCAATTCCTCTTGCCCGGAACCCCCACCCCAAGAAACTGGCAGAAGGGTGCCCAATCCCTCCTACTGTAAACCCCCACGCCCCCGAACAAAATCAGCAGGAGGGTGCCCAATCCCTCCTGCTGGAACACCCCATCCCCTGTAGATTCCATGCCCCCCCCACCTGGATCCTCCCACCCCTACTAGAACCCCTCCTAACCCCCCCTTCCAGGACCCCCCCCCGTCTAAACTGAAATGATGGCTAGCTGGAATCTTAGGTTGGCCCGTGCCTAAGACCCTTCCCATGGGCAGGGCGTTAGGCACTTGGGCCAATCAGGCCTTAGGCCCCTCCCCGGTGCATCCCACAATGCACCGGGAAGGGGCAAGCCCGCCTCATTCTGATGGAGGCAGGTCTGCCGGCCGTAGGAAAAACTCATCCGTCTGGCCATCGTTACAGGTTAGAGGGGGACCTAGGGGGGTCCGGGGAGGGTGGAGGGGGGTTAGGAGGTATTCTAGTGAGAGTGGGAGTGTGGAGGTGTGGTTGGGCGGGCTACAGAATCTACAGGGGGTTCCAGTAGGAGGGATTGGGTATCCCTCCTGCTGCTTTCGTTCGGGGGTGGGTTGCTCCATGCGATTTACAAACAAGAAAATAAGGGGATAAAATAAACATCAATAAAATACCAATGATTACGACAATCCTTTTAATACAACATTTAAAACAAATAACTTAATTGACATATAAGTATTAAAATTTAACTAACATGAAACAAAAGCTAAATGGGAGGAAATACAATTGAAATAGTAAAGGAGAACAATAAAGGGAAATACAAAAGTTAGGGGGGTTGTTTAAAATTGTTTCTTATGGAAGTTTAGAAAAGAGATGGGAAAAAAGAAAGATACCGTATTTAAGTTATAAATGCTACTTTAAATAAATGAGTCTTGAGAAGGCCTTTAAAGCAGTCTAGGTTTTTTTCCTCTCTCAACATGTCAAAGATATATTTTAAAAACTTACTTATTTTGGATTGTCAATAGTAGCACATTCCACAAATGAGATACCTGAGTAACATTCATAAGAGATTGTTTGCAGTTACTATATCAAGTGGGCAAGATTGAAATTAACGCATTTACAAGATTTGAATAGCATTTTAGCCAACTAATTGAGTGCCGTATGCGGCCCTGGGGGCTATGCATTGGAAACCACTGGCTTAGACGAAGCAGTGCCTACTATCACTACCTATCATTTCTATAGTGCTTCTAGTCATACATAGCACTGTATAAAAAAAAACATGTAAGAGACAGTACCTGCTTGATACAGCTTGCAATCCATTCAAGACAAACAGGACAAATAATGGATTAGTCGTTATTTGTTATGAGAATAATTAAAACCAACACGAGTAATAAACAACTCATTCCTGTCTCCACCTGTCATTCAAAATGGCGGCACCTAAACCTTGGTGGTTCATTCTGACACACTATTTAGTGGCCTATCTGTCAATAAAGTCAGCGACAAATGTGTTTACCTCATTAGTCAACAATGCTGTTTTTGCACTTGCCTTGGATAATTCTTCATTGTGATAAGTTCTTGAATCCCATCTGTTTGCTTTCCACGGCCCATGCTAACACTCAGGGAGTGATCGTTAATCTTGGAAGCTAAGTTCCATATTCGAAGGCCGTTCTCTCCCTCACAGAATCCTAAGCAGTAACGAAGATCAAAGCAAACACCTACAAATCAAAGAGAAAAGTTTCATTTTGTAGATAATACATGCATGGTTTGAATTTAGCTCAGATGGAAGATAGATTCTTGACTGTCAGCAGAACAGAAACAAAGACAAGACAGGCATACCTGAAATCATTAATATATTTAGCTTTTACCAGTATTTTGATTTAAGAATATTTTATTTTGTGATGTGGGTTTCCTATTTTGGCAGGAAACTAACAAGGAGTATCATACATTTTGTGTGGGCTCACATTTAGAGACCCTAAGGTCTCTTAGGAATCACACAGCAAACTTTAGACCCTAAGGTATAAATCACCCAGCAAACAGTAGGAATCACACAGCAAACTCTAGTGGCTCTTTGATTTTACTATTACATCAGTGGTTGCTAGGAAGAAGGAGGTTTCCCCTTGATCGGTATTATAATGAGGGAAGGAAATTTGTTTTGGAGGGAACATGCCAGGAATATAAAACTCTGTGTATAGTCCAGATCTCTGTCTTTGGTCCTGCCACCCCATTCCGCCCCAGCCCCAAAAGTCGTGTATTTTTTATTTCTGACCTCTGGGTTCGAGCATGGGCAGAGGCGTGTGACATCATCTGCGCATACTCAGAGGCCCTCCAGACATGGACAGAGCTTTCCAAAACCAGGCAACTGCTGGGTTTTGGAAAGTCCGTCCAGGCACCCGGACAGTCCTCTAAAGAGAGGCTATGTCCGGGTTTTCCCAGACATCTGGTAACCCTATTTCCCTAATCAATGACCTGCATCCCATCTTGCCCTATGACCCAAGCCTACAGCAGAAATACTTAAGAAAGTTCTGGCTACCCTAGCCAGAAGAAATATTAGAAAAAATCTTGGAGCATTTAGCAGTAACAGCAGCCGCTTAGGCTCTGTGCTATTACTGGGAAGGTGGAAATAGGGAAGCCATTTATTTAAATATCTCTAATCAGCCTAATTACATAGGTGAAGTAAACAGTGACACAATATAAAACAAACACTATAAATATAACACAATAAAAATACAAAAAAGAAAATCATACTTTCTACACCACACTAAATCCACGACACCTAGTCTTGAGTATTGTCAAAAGCCTTTCCAAACAAATAGGTCTTCAGTTGCTTTTTAAGTAACTAATAGGAATCATTCTGAGAACAGGTGGTAGGTTATTCCAATCAAGATGCTTGGCAAGAGCAAAAATTCTCTTCTGCACAGAAGGAATCTATAAACATTGCATGCCTTCAGACAGCTATGCTCTGGTCAGATGAAAAATATTGATCACCTCCATCACATAATGCTAAACCCTGCAGTGTTTTAAATATCAAAAACAAGATCTTAAATCTGATATGATAAAAACCTGGCAACCTGATGTAGACCAGTCAATGTTGTAGTGTGAGCAGTAGTGGCACTCGTGGGCTGTAGGGGGCGCTATAGAATGATTGTGTGTAAGATGTGTTTGTGGAGTATTTTGTGGAGTTTTTCTACAAAAACGCCTGCTTTTTGTATGGTTCTGGATAACTAGTTAGATACAAACATATGTGTTAGTTAAGGCCACGCCCAATAGAAGCGTACGAAAAGTTGGTGAATAAAAATCTGAATATGGATATAGCCAAGGCCAGGAAAACACACTACAGATTAATATTAAGGAAATGCATAACAATATTCTCTTTATGTACTTTGCTATTAAGCCAGATCATAGAGGAAATCAGGTAATGCGTAACATACTTCTAGAGGTATTAAGAACTCCATTTTGGTTTCTGTCTTTCTGTCTGTCTTTGTCCTTCCTGTGTCTTTGTTCAGTTTCCCGCTTTGAGCCTCATGGTCTAATTGATAACAGATGTGCTTGAGCTGGGTAGCTTGATTTCACATTCCAATGCTGGGCATAGAAGAAAAGCTTTCTTGTATTAAATATGAATGAAATATGTTGTGTGGATCTATGGATAAAAGGGGCCCCGAAAGAATGTGAGTGATTATGTGTATGAATGTATATTGAACATAAGAATTGGTTTTGCAAAACATATTTTATATATTTTAAACCTGAAGAAACTCTAAGGAGAAATCCTGAGGCAACATCTGGAAATGGTTAAGTTAGAATCAGAGACACTGTACCAGTCTTTGCAAAGCTCAGAGCAGGGAAAGGTCAGCTAGGTTGACCTCCAGCATAGGAAGGGATGTGGGTCTTCTGTGTGTGTGTCAGTGAAACTTGAAACTGTCAGTTTTCTAAAGCAAGTTTTGCGTCTGACACAGACAAGCTGTTTGATTTCACCTTTTTGAGAATGACAAAAAGAATATTGGGTATGTTATAATATGTTTATGCATATTCAGAAATTAATGTAAACAAAAATATGACTTTAAAAACTTTGTCTTTGAGTTTGAGAAACTCAAAGGAATTTCCTTTATCCAAATCTAAGGACAGCCTCTGTTAGTGGATTGGCTAACAGCCAATGATGTCAAACTGGACTGGAAGTATATATTGGTGAATGACAATTATAAGATTGAGATTCTTTGCCAGAATGCCAGTGTTTGGCATCCGTAAAGATCTCCCGGTGATGCAAATAATCTTTTGAGAATCAAAATGGATAATTAATAAACAATTAATAATTGTTTTTGGAACCTTTTGCGTCATGTGCCATTTTTCATGTACCCTTTACCCACCTATGAGCAAACCTGGATGCTCAAATGATATGAGAATGTTTAGGAATGCCAGTAATAAGCCTAACAGCAGTGTTCTGAGCCAATTGTAAAGCTTGACACTGGTTTTGTGAGCAAAAAAACCCAAAATTGCTATAATCCACTCCTGGGGCAAAGAAAAAAGGAGAAGTTGTGTATTTCCAGCATGATTCCCAGGACCATGTACTATCGGTACAGGATCTGGAACAGCTCTGGAGGCGAAAGACAGCTCTCAAGGGGATAATATCACATTCAACCAAAACCAAGCCACTAAAGCACTGTATAGAAGCCTCAAAATTCCCAAGCCCCTTACCATCTCTGACAAATACTGTATGTCAATGTTTCTCAACTCGGGCCTGGAGTACTTGTTTGCCAGTCAGGTTTTCAGGATATCACCAATGAATATGCATAAAATTGATTTGCATGCACTGCCTCCATTGTATGCAAATTTCTTTCATGCATATTCACTGTGAATATCTTGAAAATCTGACTGGCAAGGGGGTACCAGCGTGCCTTAGTAGAAGGACCCCTAAATTAAGTAAAAGGCTCAACAGCAAAGAATGATCCCATTTTTATTAACTATGTTATAATTTCACTAAACTTTCCCAGTTGCCATTTTCTTCATGTCCAGGAATGCATGGAGTTGTTCTAGCATTTAAGAAAAACATATTTCAAACCTAAATATTTAATATTTAATTAAACATTGCTCCAGTGGTCAATGTTTCTGCTCTCATTGCCAAGAACAACTTCCTCCTCCTCCATGCTCTCTTCAACTGTCTTCTTATATAATTACCCTTATAGAGGTGCCTATGTGCCTTTATAAAATACTAGTTTAAATCCTGTAGAAATAGCTAGTGCAAGCATGTATGCTTATTTTACCAAGTAAATATGTAAGTCACAACTCCACCCATATGCGTACTCTACAAGTACTGTACATACTGGCTTGTACATGTGTACTTTTAGGTGTGAAAATATCTGAGCATGAATAGTACGTCACCTCCAGAAAGCACTGAAGAAAATTTAGTGATGTGCTTGTGGTCCTCAGTTTCCAAATTCCAGACAACTATCTCTGTGGTATTGGTGTTTGGAAGAGGAGAGAATGCCACCAAATGGGATCCCAGACGATTTACAGAGAAAGTAGAAATGAAATCATTGCAACAGCCTTTCACAGAGCGGAGATATGCAAAGGTCTGTACACTGAAGAGCTCTATATGTATCAAGTCATGGAACTTCATGGAAGGGTACCTGTAATAAAAAGAAATGGGTATCCATAAAGACATCAGTTTTCAAAGCCAGGGCCTTGAATGCAAAAAAAGTTTTATGAATGAGATTCAGAGATTTAAAAATTGCCCACCTGTATAAAGGTAAAAATATATGTTTCATTTCACAGTGCATATTCTCTGACCTGAACATAAGAGTTGCCATGCTAGAACAGACTGAAGATCCATCAAGCCCAGTATCTTGTTTCCAACAGTGGCCAACCCAGGTCACAAGTATGAGGTACCTAGCAAGATACCAAGGAGTAAAACAGATTTTATGCTGCTTGTCCTAGGAAGAAGCAGTGGATTTCCCCATGCTATCTCAATAATGGCTTATGGACTTTTGTTTTAGGAAATTTTCTAAACCTTTTTTAATTTAAACCCTGCTAAGCTAACTGCTTTCACCACAATCTCCGGCAACAAATTCTAGAGTTTAATTACACATTGAGGCCCTGATTCTGCAAAGTGCATCCTGATTTTAGGCAGCTATAGGCGTCCTACAGATGTCTAATCAGCCAATTGGGATGCACGTTTAAAAAAAAAATGCTCCCCAGGGAGGCCCACAAGAAGCCTAAGCTCACCTAAGGGCCTTAGGTGAACCTAGGAGGCCCTACGCGTCTCCCTAGTAGAGGAAGAGATGCTTAAAATGTAGGCCAGCAAAATGCTGGCCTACATTGTAAGTAGACATGGCCACTATACTTATCGCGGCAAGCAATCTCCCTGCCGCAATAAGTATAGCGGCCGCGGCCGCCTGTCCAATCACCGGCAGAAGGGTGCCCAACCCCTTCTGCTGGAATGCCGCCCCCCCCCCCCGAAACTCTTGATCGCCGGCAGAAGGGTGCCCAACCCCTCCTGCTGGAATGCCAGACCCCCTCCGGACTCCCCATGCTATCGACCCTCCCCCGATGACCCCCCTAACCTCCCCCCAACTAACCTCCCCCCCAACTAACCTCTAAATTGTTGGCCAGACGGACGGGTCTTGCTGCCATCCAGCTGGCAGGCCTGTCTCGTCGAAATGAGGCGGGCCCGCCCCTTCCTGGCCCATCCCCGCTAAATCTAAGGCTTGTTTGGCCCAGGCTCTAGAAGCCTGGACCAATCAGGCCTTAGGCATAGCGGGTCCGCCCATCCCACTAATCCTAAGGCTTGATTGGCCCCCAAGTGATCAAGAATTTCGGGGTGGGTGGGAAGCGTTCCGGCAGGAGGGGTTGGGCACCCTCCTGCCGGCGATCGGACAAGCGGCCGCTAAACTTATCCCTTGACACAATAAGTGTAGTGGCCGTGTCTACTCTAACCCGATTCTTTAACCGTTTCTGTAACATGGACACTGGTTACAGAATCGTGGTTAGTGTAGGCCCGATTCTGTATAGGACACCTCTCCCGGGCATCCTATACAGAATCAGGGCCTGAGTGAAGAAATATTTTCTCAGGTTTGTATCAAATCTACTACTTAGTAACTTCATCGCATGCTTCCTAGTCTTAGTATTTTTGGAAAGAGTAAACAAACGAGTCACATCTGTTCTCTCCACCTGCAGAAGAAATAGATACCAGATGTACTGGTCCAAAACACGTTTCAACCACTCTTGGGCTGCTTCAGGTGTATAATTCTAAAAGTGGGAAAGCTAAAAGATTTGCAATCCCAACTAAAATGTTCAAAAATACTCAGCAACACTCAATGCTCACAGCAGCATGGACCATGTCAGGTGATTGCTTTAATAAAGAGATTTTGTTTTGGATCAGTCCATCTGGGATCTGTTTCTTTTGCTTCACTATTGGTGCAGATATGAAGAGCTTCTCTGTGGTTTACTCCATTTAATAGAGTCATTCTGGGGGCAGGGATTAGAACAATCCATTTACTTCTGAATTTCCTACAATATACATATTGTTGTAGGAGAAAAAGTATTCCTACCCAAACGGAGTGTAAGGATGTGTAGATTGTCTCTTCTGAGACATTTGTCAAGGTAAAAGAATGCATGTACTTGTGCTTTGAAAATTAGTACAAGTTCACAAGTAAAAACTACTGCTGAACACTGCAACAATGTGATGTTACATTATGTTAATCAGGTTTTCTATTCCGCCTTTACCTATTCAGTTCAAGGTCAGATTACATTACAAGAGGTTGGGTTAGTTATCCAGGAAGTTACAATGGGCAGTTTAACATGGACATTCAATAGGGTTGCTAGTACAGTTAGATCAGTGCAACTATTAATACATTAGGTCATAGTTACAAGTACAAGCAGGTCATCGTTGGCTCTTTATTTTGTCCCAAGAGTTGCATTAGACAGTTTAGAGATGAGCTTTTACAATTACCATTTCAGTTACTTCAGGGCTAGCTCCCTGTCTTGGTACAGAAATTCTTTAAAAAGTTTCTGAACCTGAGATAATGATCACAAGATTATAGTGTAAGCGATAGTTGGTTCTAACATTTTGCTAATTGATATTGGATGGATAAGGTAATTTGCCTGGTAGACTTTATATTGTTGCATGCTGGGAATTTTAATTGGAAAAAAATTTCTGATAGAATAGCTGTTGGAGGCATCCTGGTGTAGGGCGACCAACTCTATTAGGTAGTCGGAGGCATTCCCTGTCAGGATCTTAAAGGCAGTGAGACCTAATATAACCTTGATTCTTGCATTTATGGGCAGCCAATGTAGTTTCAAATAATAGGGTTGTAGGTGCTCCAGTTTCCATAGTCTGTATATGAGTCTTACCACTGCATTTTGAACTAATTGTAGGTGTGATAGCAACGTTTTAGAGCAAAAAACTAGTGTTGCATTACAGTAGTCTAGTTGAGATAGGATTAGGGATTGCACCAAAATTCAGAAAGCTTCAGTTTCAAAGTATTTTCTGATGGATCCTAGCTTTCTCACAAGGATACATTGTTTTGGTATTGATTGTACGTGGCTTTACATAGATAGGTGGTTATTGAATTCTACTCCTAAGATTCAGGATTGTAGTTCTAATGGAAAGTCTGAGTCATCAATTATGATCCTTGGAGTGTAGTGTGGGTCAGTCAAGGGTCTTAGCCACAGGAATTTGGTTTTGTTCTTATTTAGTTTGAGGTGGTGGTTTGAGATCCAGTTTTCTATGATGCAGACACATTTTTTTTTTTTTTTTTTTTACAGTGGCAAGGATGTTGACTAATGCATCCATTACAGGTAGTATGATTGTTATGTCGTCTGCATAGGTGAAATGTTTTATTCATATGAGATCTAGGTTGGAGCCCAAGAATTGCATTAGGAGGTTGAACCTATTGGCACCCTCCCAGCAGGGTCCTCCATGAATCCCCACTTTCACCATCAATCAGAAAGTTTGCCATCTTTACATACAGCATAGTGTCGGGTGGTTAGGAAGCCTTAGAACCAGGAGAGGACAGGGCTGCTAAATTCAAAATAACTGAAGATCTCAGACATTTGATCAAAGTCTACTAGGTCGAATGCGCTGCTTAGGTCAAATTGGATTATGATTGCGCTGTGACCCTTGCTTACTACTTCTTTGCTATAAGTTACTAGTGCCGTAACCACTATCTCAGTGCTGTGATTTTTCCTGAATCCCGATTGTGAAGGATGGAGGATGTTGAAACACTTAAGTAGCATTCGAGTTGTTCTGTGACATATCCCTTCATCATTTTAATGAATAGGGGGATGGAAGCTACTGATCGATAATTGGTCACATCAGAGGGGCTTAGTTTTGGGTTCGTGGGGATGGGTGTTAAGATGATTCCTCCTCCTGATTTGGGAAGAATGCCAGTTTTTAGGTGATAGTTGAGCCATTGGGTTATTTTTCCTATGGTTGTTGGGGTGGCTGCTTTGATCAGGTAAGGCGGGCAGGTGTTGAAGCTGCAATATGCTTTGGAGTATTTTAGGAGGAGCTGTTTTGTGTCTTTGAATGTAATCTCTTCAAACTCATTTCAAGATCTGTCTGCTGGTATTTCCATAGGTGGTTTTGTTGCAGTGGGTCTAGCTGGATTGGTATGTATGTGTGTATATGTATGTGGGGGTAGCTGGTCTCGTGTAGTTTGACTCCTTGCTTTAAAATGGTTGGCTAGTTCCGAGGCTGTTGGAATAGAAGGGTTGCTGCCATTTGTGATCTTGTTCATGTTGGTTAGGTTATTTAATATTGAGAACAGTTTGTTGATTTTAAGATGATCTTCTGTGCTGATGTGAACAGTATCCCTATAATATATTAGTAAGAAGTTTGAAACGGAATCATAAGTGAATCACTGCTGCTGCAAAACATAAAGCACTCAATGAAGAAGATGAATAACACAGGAGTATTGCGTTCAATTTTGGTCTCCTTATCTCAAGAAAGATATAGCGGCACTAGAAAAGGTTCAAAGAAGAACGACCAAGATGATAAAGGGGATGGAACTCCTCTCGTATAAGGAAAGACTAAAAAGGTTAGGGTTCTTCAACTTGGAAAAGAGATGGCTGAGGGGAGATATGACTGAAGTCTACAAAATCCTGAGTGGAGTAGAACGAGTACAAGTGGATTGATTTTTCACTCTGTCAAAAATTACAAAGACTAGGGGACACTCAATTAAGTTATAGGGAAATACTTTTAAAACCACAATAGGAGGAAATATTTTTTCACTCAGAGAATAGTTAAAATCTGGAACACATTGCCAGAGGTTGTGATAAGAGTGGATACCGTAGCTGGTTTTAAGAAAGGTTTGGACAATTTCCTGGAGGAAAAGTCCATAGTCTGTTATTCAGAAAGACATGGGGGAAGCCACTGCTTGTCCTGATTCGGTAGCATGGAATGTTACTACTCCTTGGGTTTTGGCCAGGTACTAAGGACCTGGATTGGCCACCGTGAGAACGGGCTACTGGGCTTGATGGACAATTGGTCTGACCCAATAAGGCTATTCATATGTTCTTATGGAAAAGAACAATGCAGGTGCCACATCAGGAGTGGTGAGGGTTCTTATTTTCTCTGAATCACTTACCTGCAGATCACAAGAAAGAATTCTTTAGTGACTGCCACACCTTGCACAGAAGCTACAGGATCTTGGGCAGTCAATTTGGCAATGACAACTCCTGTTTTAGCATTAAACACCATGGCTTCCTTCCCACTCCTACCAAAATAATACAGGAAGAACATTTAGAAGAAACATACTATCAGAATTTCCAGTGCAAGTACAGCTTACGCTCAATTTGCTGTCAATTCATAGTTAATGGAAGTAGTATTAAGAAACTAGAAGCTCTTAAAGAGGTAGGCTTTGGAGTCCCTTCCCCAGTTTCTGCCCTGGGACCCTGCATGTCTAACATCAGCCCTGCTAATCAAAACTTCCACTTCTCTGAAAAATATTTGGAGTTGAACAGAAAGAAGACAATAACTCAGATGCACTAAAGTCAGCGATCGTCACTAAACCTGTTTTAATAGCTTTAGCAATGATTGCATTTGCCAACCTGATGCAGAAAATGGCTCACTGCCTGGTTTTCTGCACAATTGCTCATTCCCCGATCCAACCATGCAGATAAGCTGATTAATATTAAAATGCCATGTAAACTAGTAGAGTGATTGATGCTATAACATGGCTTCCCAATCCACTAAAAAAAGTGATCGCTTTTAGCAATCCCCAAAAAAGTGACTGGTCAAGACCAGGCGCTTACTGGGTAGTCTTGCCTCACCAATTTGATTATCTTTGAAGGTGTGAATCATCAACATGTTAATAAAGGTGAACCAGTTGGTGCAATATATCTAGATTTTCCAAAAAGCTATCAATAAAAGTCTTCATGAGAGACTCCTGAAAATTAAAAAGTCATGGGATAGAAGACAATGTTTTCATGTGGATTAGGAACTGTTTATTGGATAGAAAACAGAGGGTAAGGTTAGATGGCCATTTTTCTCAATGGAGGAGGGTGAATAGAGGAGGTCAGGAGGGGATTTTAAAAAAAATTTGTTATGTGGATGCTGGCCTGATATTCAGTGCTGGCACTTGCATAACAAAGTGGCCAGCTTTTGAGCTGTCCAAAATTTGGCCACTTCACTATGCAGGTACCAGCACTAAATATGCCAGCACCCGCATAACCTGGGGCTCCGCCAAAGTGTCACCCTCAGCACCACCCTTGACCTTGTCACTTTTTATTTAGATGGTCTGAGGGTATATTCAGTGGCACTTTCAATTAAGTGCTCCTGAATATCCCCACTTAGGCGGCTGCGGCAAGCAATTTAAGTAGCCAGAAGAGCTTCCTGCCCACTTAAATCGCTCTGAATATCTTTCCATTTGTCTCTCACCACCTCCACCAGAAGGTCTGTTCCATGAATTGTCCACTCTTTTTGTGAAGCATTTCCTCAGGTTATTCCTGAGTCTATCCCCTTTCACCTTCATCGGCCTCTCATTTTAGAGTTTCCTTTCAATTGAAAGAGACTTGCCTCCAGTGCATTTATGCCACAGAGATATTTAAACATCTCTATCATATCTCCCCTCTCCCACCTTTCTCCCAAACTATATATATTGAGATCTTTAAGTCTGTCCCCATATGCTTTATGGCGAAGATGATTGCCCCTCTTAGTAGCCTCCCTCTGGACCAGAGATCTCAAAGTCCCTCCTTGAGGGCCACAATCCAGTTGGGTTTTCAGGATTTCCCCCATGAATATGCATTGAAAGCAGTGAATGCACATAGATCTCATGCATATTCATGGGGAAAATCCTGACAACCCGACTGGATTGCGGCCCTCACGGAGGGACTTTGAGACTAGAGAGTTGCGCGGGGACAGAAATCCCACCCGTCCCCGCCAAAGTCCCACCCGTCCCCACCCATCCCCGTGAGGACTCCCACCCGTCCCCACCCGTCCACGCGAGGAATCCCCTCCGTCCCCGCCCGTCCCCACGAGGAATCCCCTACGTCTCCGCGAGGAATCCCCTACATCCCCACCCATCCCTATAAACTACAGAAATAGTTATTTCATTTAATTATGCTACTGAATTAAAGGCTCTGGTAGAAACCCATTTAAAAATAAGCAAAAAGACTTTATTAATTTGGAAATATTAATTGGGAAGAATACATACTTTGTAAACGGGTTTCTACCAGAGCCTCTAATGTTTATAAATTTTTATCAACACAACTAATATACTACTTTATCCTTAAGCAAAAAAAAAAAAAAAAAAAGAATTTTTTTCCTACCTTTGTTGCCTGGTTTCTGCTTTCTTCATGTTCTCATTCAATTCCTTCCATCCACTGCCTCTCTTCTCTCTGTGTCTTCCATTTGCTCTGTTACTGTGCCTCTCCCATTCTCCCCCCTCCCAAATTGGTCTGGCACCCATCTTTTTCCTCCGCTCCCCCCTATAGTCTGGCACCTCTGTCTTCTTCCCTGCCAGCGTCTTCTCCCCATTCCCTCTTCCCCATTTCCTTTCAGTGTCCTTCTCCCCCACCATCTTCCCCATGTCCTGTCAGGCAGCATCCTTCTCCCCCCTCTGCCTTCCCCATGTCCTTTCAGCATCCTTCTCCCCCCTCTGTCTTCCCCATGTCCTTTCAGCGGCCTTCTCCACCCCTGTTTTCCCCATGTCCTTTCAGTGGCATTCTCCACCCCTTTGTCTTCCCCAGTGCTTTCAGGGTCCTTCTCCCCCCCTCTGTCTTCCCCATGTGCTTTCAGCATCCTTCCCCCCCCTCCTCCCGTTTACCCCATGTCCTTTCAGCGTTCTTCTCCACCCCTTTGTCTTCCCCAGTACTTTCAGCGGCCTTCTCCCCCCTTAAGCGTCTTTTCTTCTCCATTCCACCTTTCCTCCCTCCCTTTGTGGCGCTTTCGCACCCGACCGACAACAGAACAGGCCCGGTCGGACAAATCTCCCTGTCCTGTAGCCGCGAATCTAAATTACCTTCTTACAGCAGCTGGAGTAGTGAAGCTGCTGTAAGAGGTAATTTAGATTCGCGGCTACAGGGCAGGGAGATTTGTCGGCCGGGCCTGTTGTCGGTCGATCAGGGGACCTGACCGGCTGTGCACATTCTCCGGGGCGGACCACCCCCTCCCCCCTCTTTCGTACGCCATTGCCTTCTTCCTACCTGCCCTGCTGCACACAGCCGACCGGAAGTCTTCCTGATGTCAGCGCTGACGTCGGAGGAAGGGAGGGCTTTGCTTAAGCCCTCCCTCCAACATCAGCGCTGACATCGGGAAGACTTCCGTTCGGTTGTGTGCTGCAACAGGGCAGGTAAGGAGGAGGAGACAACCCTCGCGGCTCGAGTGCACTGCGATCCAACCCCGCAGGAACCCCGCGACCCTCGGAGGCGTCCCCACGGGATCCCCGCGACCCTAGGGGGCGTCCCCATGGGATCCCCGCGACCCTAAGGGGCGTCCCCACGGGATCCCCGTGACCCAAAGGGGGAACCCGCGGGTCCCGCGGGATTCCCGTCATCCCCGTTCCCGTGCAGCTCTTTATTTGAGACCCCTGCAAGTCTGGACTGACTTCATTCAGTTTATATCTTTTTGAAGGTGCGGTCTCCAGAATTGTATTTCGTACTCTAAAGGAGATTACACCAGAGGCTTATACAGAGTCATTATCACCTCTGTTTTCCTACTGGCCAATCCTCTCCCCATGCACTTTTCTACCTGTTTGACCACCTTACAATAATCACATGCAATCACATCCAAGTCCTATACTACAAATGTGGTTATAGAAAAACCGAATTAAACAAAGTTTTAAAAAATAAGTGTTTTTTTTCCAACTTTGACAACGGTGTCCTGTTTTGTTGTTTGTTTTTTAAAATCTTTATTAAGTTTTCAAAACTAATACAAAGTGCAGGAAATTATGCAAACATTAATAATCAAAATAAGCACTTATATTCAATCAATAACAATGCAGAAAAAATATCCCCCCTCCCTTCCAACACAATCAATCAAAGAATAAACCAAAGAGATACCCCTACCTGTCCTGGATGTGTATGGAAATAAACAAAAATTAAAAACAAAAGACAACTATAATGAAATAATAAAAGACGTCAACAGGCCCCAAACCAATTTAAATAAATTGCTATGCCCCAACATATCAGCATTCATCTTCTCATACCTATAGCTTAAGCATAAACCCGCCCACCAAAAAGGAAAGTTAAGGCGATCATAATTTTTCCAATTGCGAGTTACCATTTGCATGGCTATCCCTGTCATAATTAGGAAAAGCCGGCATTTATAGCAGTCCATGGGGGCTTGATATGCAGTAATGTTCCACATATGACTACAGATTTCACAATACAAGCTGAATATCTTCAAAATTTATAACCACACCAAATTGATATTCATAAAATTCTACTATCGAAAATCAAGTGCCATAAATTCTTCAATTTATAGAAACGGTAGAGACCTCAATGTTTCTCAGGAAAATTCCTGTGAAACCATCTATGGCAATAGTAATATTGTCATAGAGAAATACATCCTTGGTCTTGTATTACACCGTTGCATATTCACTATTTATACTATTTTCTTTTTATACTTTTTTTTAACTTTTTACTGTTTTTCAAAATTTAGTGAAAAATAAGCACTTATCTCAATATTTCAAGTTTCAAGTTTATTTATACATTTGATGAATCACCTATTAAAATTGCTAGGCGATGTACATAGTCTAATTAAAGAAAACAGAGAAACTATTATATAACAAATATCTAACTTATAACAATATAACTTACATTAAAAACATACATAAGGGGTAAGGAAAAAATTAAAAGATTACAATGTTGGGTTTAATAAAAAGGGAAGAACAATTATAAGCCACTGCTTGAGGAGAGAATCATTGAAGCAGTGGCTTATAATTTAAAATAATCCCCTGATGCAGCCGAAGGGCGAAACAGGGCCTGTCGGGATATCTCTATGTAAATGAGATTGAACTGAAATCCTCCGAGTGTGGTAGATTGGTACCGCGCTAGACCTTAAACTGCAAACTGCGGTGATTTTGCACTTTCGGAAGGAAATATTGAGATAAGTGCTTATTTTTCACTAAATTTTGAAAAACAGTAAAAAGTTTAAAAAAAGTATAAAAAGAAAATAGTATAAATAGTGAATATGCAACGGTGTAATACAAGACCAAGGATGTATTTCTCTATGACAATATTACTATTGCCATAGATGGTTTCACAGGAATTTTCCTGAGAAACACTGAGGTCTCTACCGTTTCTATAAATTGAAGAATTTATGGCACTTGATTTTCGATAGTAGAATTTTATGAATATCAATTTGGCCACATATGACTATGTCATATGCCAATGGAATTGTTGATTCCAGTATGATATTAATCTGTCCCCATATTGACTTCCAAAAGTTGAGTATCTATGACCTACTCTCACTACCGATATACCACATATACTAACCTGTAAGCAAAGACAACATAATCTTTCACTGAATTCTTTGACACCAATATGGAGTTGTCTTTGTGGACAGGGGTGTAGCCTGCAAGAATGGTCACCTCATGGAGCAGTTTGCAAGAGTTAGCCAAGTTAAAAACCTAGAACAAAGCAACGCACAAAGTGGTTTGCAACTTTACAAACTCCATCACCTTCTTAATTCCCTCCAAAATAGAGTGCAGAATATTTTTTTTTTAAAATAAAAATTGTACTATTCTTTTTCCAGCTTACGTAGCAGTCCCCTGACTATTCCGCTCTTTCCATCAAGAGTACCATCTGTTGCACAGAGATGAGCATCTCCATGTCCTTTTATATTGGTGCCCTTCATCTCCCTCCAAACTGTAAGTTGTAATGTTTAATTTTGTTCCCCCCCCCACCCCCCTCCACCTTTTATCAAGCTATTCTTATGGGCAGCTCAGCGTTTAGCTCATACTGCTTGGCAGCATAGCTTGATAAAAGGGGGTGGGGACAAAAACATAAAGGAAAAAAATATAATACCTTTTTTATTGTACTAACTTACCCCCCTCCCCGCCCCCCCTTTTTACAAATCTGTAGCACGGTTTTTAGCAACAGCTGTAGCAGTAACAGTTCTGATGTTCATAGGAATTCTATGAGCATCAGAGCTAATACCACTGCAGCCAGCAATAAAAGCCGCACTACGGTTTTGTAAAAGGGAGGGGGGGCGGTTAATGTAGTTTATGATTAGCTTTCAAAGGTAACCCCTTTTTCCTCAGATCAGAAAAAAAAACCTCTACCTTGGTTTAGTGAAAGGGAGGGAGGGATTTTTAAGATTTCACCTATCTCGGATCATGCCTACTTCCACAATTTCCCTCCTTTGGGACCTAGCAGACCGATTGCCCACCCGTTTCTTGGGACATTCAATTTTTGTTTTACATATTTGTTGTGTTTTAGTGTATGCACGTAAGAAATTATTGATAAATGTAACAAATAAATATAAAAAAAAATACATAGCTGCAAAGGATTGGTTTTGTGATCAGACTGCAAACCACGTAAGGAGCAGCACAGCTGAGCTGTTTACTGCTGGGAATTTTTCCACTTTATCCTCAGGAATGCTGCTTGTGAATTAGGAAACTGGGTGCCCAATCATCATCCTTTGCCTTCACAGAGAGGAACAGGGAACAAACGTGGTGATTGTACCAATCAGTACAGAGAAGCATGATAGCAGATAAAGGCCCAATGGCCCATCTAGTCTACCCATTCGCAGTAACCATTATCTCGTCCGCTCTCTAAGAGATCTCATGTGCCTATCCCACGATTTCTAGAATTCAGACACAGTCTCTGTCTCCATCACCCCTTCTGAGAGACTGTTCCATGCATCAACCACCCTTTCTGTGAAAAAGGTATTTCCTTAGATTTCTCTTGAGCCTATCACCTCTCAGCTTCATCCTATGCCCTCACATTCTAGAATAGACATGTCAAACTCTGTCCCGCAGTGTGTTAAAAATTGACCCGCCAGACATTTTAAATTTTATACTAAATCGGGCCTGCCGGCATGAACCACTGCCGCTGCTGCTCTTCACTCGCATCTGCCTTCGCCTGGTCTCCTCTTCAAAACAGCCTGCTGAGGATCGCCAGCCAGCTGTAGCAAACCTCATAGGCGACTGTCAACCTCGGTAGCACGTTCTCTCTGACACAAACCTGTATGTCAGAGGAGGGGTGGGACCATGGCAGAGGGAACGTGCTACCGAGGTTGACAGCAGCCTGCAAGGTTCGCTACAGCTGGCTAGTGATCCTCAGCAGGCTGCTTTGATGAGGAGACTATTAAAAGCAAGAAGTCAGGAAAAGAATCAGTTGACTTGATAGATGACTAAGGGGTGCTCAGAGAAGACAAGGCCATAGCGGGAAGATTAAATTAATTCTTTGCTTTGGTCTTCACTGAGGAAGATATGGGGGAGATAACAGTGGCAGAAATGGTATTCAATGCTGAGGAGTAAGAGAAACTGAAACAAATCTCTTTAAGACTGGAAGATGTAAAGGGGCAATTTGACAAATTGAACAGTAGCAAATTGCCTGGACCTGATGGTATACATCCCAGAATTCTGATAGAATAGAAAAATGAACTTGCAGAGCTGTTGTTAGTGACTTGTAATTTATCTTTAAAATCCAGCATGTTACTGGAAGACTGGAAGATGATCAACATAATGCCGATTTTTGAAAAGGATTCCAGAGGTGATCTGGGAAATTATAGACTAGTGAGTTTGACATCGGTACTGGGCAAAATGGTAGAGACTACACTTCTCCCTCCATATTCGCGGTTTCGATTATTCAGGGTTTTTAGCTTGCTGGATCCTTCCCCCAAATCACATTAGCTTGCATAGAGAAATCGCTGATTCCAAATGTTTACAGAGAAAATCGCTAATTCCCAGCACTTTCTTCACCGTGTTTGCCTCTCCTTCAGGAACAGACCAGGTCTCCCACCATGTTATTCATGGTTTCACTATATTCATGATGGTTTTTAATAGAAAACAGCGAAAAACATATGAAAAGTTATTTGCAGTTTTTCTGTATTTGCGGTTCTGTCAATCGCTTATCACAGCAAATACAGAGGGAGAAGTGTATTATAAAGAACAAATTACAGAGCATATACATAGGCATGGATTAATGAGACAAAGGTAACATGGATTTAGTCAAGGAAAATCTTGCCTCACCAATCTACTACATTTCTTCAAAGGGGTAACTAAACATGTAGATAAAAGTAAGCTGGTAGATATTATGTATCTGGATTTTCAGAAGGCATTTGACAAAGTACATCATGAAAGACTTCTGAGGAAATTAGAAAGTCATGGGATAGGAGGTAATGTCCTATTATGGATAAAGAACTGGTAAAAAGATAGAGGGGCATTTAAAAGAAAAATCTAAGTCTAACTTGGACTTTTCCAGCTGAACGTTCAAAGTTGGAGGTACAAAAATTAGCATTTTCAAATGGCAAACTGCTAGACATCCAAATATAATTTTTTTTTTTTTTTTTAATCGTCTACTTAGACATCTTGATTACTGGGACATCTAGGCAGCCAGAACATCTAACTTTATATCCCATTTTCGATCAGCAAAACATCCTTGTTAAAAACGTCCTAACCCTGACCATTTGGATGTGGGTAGGGCCAGCATAGTAATGGACTGGCCACATAGACATCTCAACAGAGCACTGCTGTGAACTTCACATAAAGGGTGCCAGCTGTATATCTCACCACAATCCAGTTATAATTTAGGGTGAGGCCCCCGCCTCCCAAAAAACAAAAACAACAAACTACTATACCCTCCTGTGTACCACTCCAATAGCACTTATGGCTGCAGATGGCACCTATATGGCAGTATAGTAGGGTTTGGATGGGCTCATACATTCCACCATAAATGTAATGGTTAGAGTGGCTTATGGGCCTATGTCCTCCTCTCTATGGTTCACTAGCCTACCCACCAGGCTATTTAAGACACCTGTGTGCAGCTCTACTAGGCTTCTCCATACCAGATGCTGCTGTTTTAGAGACAGGTATGTACATTTTTGTTCTCATTTATGTGTGGTGGAAGGGGGTCAGTGAGCACTGGGGGAGTGTGGGGGTGTCTTACCTTGATGCATGCAGTGGTCATCTAGTCAGTTTGGGCACCTTTGTGGCACTTAGACCCTTCAAAACAGGTCTAGTTCCAAACGTATAAGTTCTGTCCATTTTTAACCCGCCCTTGAGACCACCCAAAGCCCATCCATAACACACATCCACCACCCCCATCTCGTGCTCTGAATGTACAGAGGCTGGACCACCTCACTAGACATACAGAAAGACGGTTTTGATTATTGACACTTGCACATCCAAGTGCCGATTTAGAATGCTTTTTGGACATCTATGTTTTTTGATTATGAGCCTGATAGGGTTTAATGGTCAATATTCTCAATGGAGAAGGGTAAATTGTGGGATTCAACACCAACTATCTAAACACATACAGCAAAAGCATAATTTATATCAATTATATTCCAAAATGCTGTGCGTATATCACATTGATCGGAAGCTGAGTTCAAATAGCTAAATAGGAAGTTAAATAATAGTTTTATTTAACTTCCTATTTAGCTATTTGAACTTAGCTTCCAATCAATATGATATGCATAAGTTTCAAGTTTCAAGTTTTATTAAGGTTTGTTGTACACGCAATGTCAAATACTTCAATGTGTAAAACATTTTAAAAATAGGGGACAAAACAAAACAGTATTATACAATTAAATACAAAGTATATATGTACAAATAAATAACTGGTACAGAAGGTGAGAGGGATGAACTACAATCTTTACAAAAAGAGAAGAAACATTTAGGGAAAAACAAATCTAGTGGGTAACACACACACAAAAAAAGATATAAAAGCAAAAATAAGCATAGAAAAGAAGGAAGAGAAGTTTGCGACTTAGGCATAGGTCTAATTAAAATCTACGTTTTAGATCATGAGATTTAATGATTGGTAAGTTATACTATCTATATCTCAAATGCATCCTTATACAGGAAACTTTTTAAAGAACTTTTAAATTTTTCTAAAGAAGATTCATTGCGTAAGTAAATTACCGTATTTTCACACATATAACGCACGCGTTATACACGATTTTTACAAACCATGCATAACTTTGCGCGTTATACGCGTGAGCGCGTTTTACAACTTTTTTTAAACATTGTTCACCCCTCCGACGTCCGATTCACCCCCCCGCAGGACCGCTCGCACGCACCCGCACCCCCACCCCAAAGGACCGCTCGCACGAACTCCCACCCGCACCCCCACCCTGAAGGACCGCTCGCACCCCCACAGCCTCCCGACCCCCCACCCATCATATAGAAGCTCCTACCGGTGTCCTGCTGCTTCCTCTTGGCGGTCCCGGCCCTTCTGTGAGCCCTGCGTCTGCGCTGCTTCCTCTTCTGGCGGTCCCGCCCTTTCTCTGACATCAGAGAAAGGGCGGGACCGCCAGAAGAGGAAGCAGCGCAGATGCAGGGCTCACAGAAGGGCCGGGACCGCCATGAGGAAGCAGCAGGTCACCGGTAGGAGCTTCTATATGATGGGAGGGGTCGGGAGGCTGTGGGGGTGCGAGCAGTCCTTCAGGATGGGGGTGCGGGTGCGAGTACGTGCGAGCGGTCCTTCAGGGTGGGGGTGCGAGCGGTCCTGCGGGGGGGTGAATCGGACGTCGGGGGGGCATCAGGCTTTCAGGGTGGGGACAGGACTTTAAGGGGGAGAGGAGAATCGGGGCGGGCGAAAGGAGAGTCGGGCGACAGGAGAGTCGGGGTAGCATGCGCGGTATACGGGTGTGCGCGGTATATAAAAATTTATTTACATAAATTACTAGTTTCCCGCACGCTATACCCGTGTGCGCGGTATATGAGTGAAAATACGGTAGTAAATGTTTTCAGAGCTGGAGTGCTATAACCGAGAAAATAGTAGATCTCCTGGTCCCTATTACTTTTAAGTAAATGTTGTTCTGTTGATCTAAGCGCCCTGAATGGAGAATACGGTATTAAGAGATGATCCAAAAATATCAGAGCATTAGATTGTTGAATTTTATATGTTAACAGTATAATTTTAAATGTTATTCTATGTGTAATTGGTAACCAGTGTGCTGTTTGTAGAAGTGGTGTGACGTGGTCATATTTTTTTGAATTACTAATAATTTTTATTGCTGTATTTTGTATTATCTGTAATCTTCTTATTTCTTTTTGAGTTATACCATGATATAATGTGTTGCAATAGTCAAGCCTAGAAATAATTAATGAGTGAATGAGAATATTAAGAGCTTCTGTTTTTTAGAACTTTTGATAAGGATCTAATGAGACGTAACAGTTTTTAACCACTGAACTAATCTGATCATGATAAGAAAGTTCCTGATCTAATATTGTTCCCAATATTTTCGTTGTTGTTACTATTTGGAGTGGGAAATTATCTAGGAGTATCTGCAATGAAAATTTAAGATTTTTCCATGGAAAAAACATCACTGAAGATTTTGTTGTGTTCAGGGCCAACATATTATCCTTAAGCCATTGGCTTATTTGTTTTAACTTATTATTTATATTTGTTATCTCATTGGGGTCGCTGTATTTAGAGGGTACAGGAGTTGGATGTCATCTGCATATGCAAAAGAAGAAAATCCAATAGACAGCATTTGGTAAATTTTGGGGTTCCCCTCTGCTGGGACCACTGATTTTTAACATATATATCAATGATCTAGAGATGGGAATTAGTGAGATAATTAAGGCCCCCTTTTACAAAGCTATGCAGCTGAGTGCCGTGCGGAAAATGCTCCAATGCCCATTACATTCCTATGGGCAATGCCACTAAAAATGACCAGTTAGTCCCAAACAAGCAATTTAACTGGCCAGGAGCCATTTCTAGCTTGCTAAACCACTTTGAATATTGGAGTGTACTAGTTCTGCTGTTCATTGTCTTTTTTATATCAAGGATTTACCTCTTCAACTACTTGACCTCCTAATTAGAGCTTACTCCTCTTCCACGCCTACATCTATGACAGAGCAGGTTACTGTATGTGTGTTATTTAAAAAAATACAGAAGATTGTTAAAGGGAACTTGAGAATCTTACTTTGACCAAATGGCTACCATCAAAGAAAGCCAAAAGGAGTTTTCCATCCATAGCAGAGGTCAAGATTGGAATATCTGGAAGACCATTGGCTGTGTAGATTAAATTTTCCTTGGACAGATCCCAAATTTGAAGAGAATTTCCTTCCGTAACTGCAGCTATCTTGTTCTCCAGACACATAGTAATGGAGTCAATGTTCTTCCCAATGCCATAAAGAGTGAATGTTGCTCTGCCAGTGTGCAGGTCCCAAAGTTTCAAGGTACCATCCTTTGATGTTGTCACTGTCAAGAGATCCCCCTCTGCTTCTGCAACTGCTGTTATTTGGTCCATGTGGCCTAAAGGTCAAAAACAGTCAATTAGGTTCAAGGAGTACAAATCCTTTATATGTTCAATGTTCCTTTATACCAGGCCTTGACAATATTTTTTTTAAACTTATGAGCCAGCTAAGAAGCTAAGCAGACAGTATCTGAGACCTTTCACCCTCAACCCCCTCCACTAAAGCTCACCAATGGTTCCAACTCTTATTTGAAAGATCGGTCTTATTCTATATTTAGTTCAGGTTCTTTCTCATCTCCAAGATCACTTCCCTCTGGTGTTCCTCAGGGATTGGTATTGGGTCCTATTCTCTTTAATATTTTTCTTGCTGTCCTCACTCTCGTACTTCAGTCTCTTGGTTTTACTTTATTTCATATAAGCTGATGATATACAACTTCTTCTGTACAATTCACAAATCCCATCCTGTTATTCATCAATCTCAGATAAACTTGATCAAGTAGTAGACTGGCTAAGATTAAATTCAAGCTAAGATTAAATTCAAATAAAAACAGCTGCTATGATTTTCTCTCCTGGAAATCCTCCTTCAAATCCACCACTCTTTACTATACAGGGGAGTGCTCTTTCATACTGTACATCAACAAAAATTCTGGGAATAACTACAGACTATCATTTCAATCTCATATTTCTAGCGTAGTGTCCTCTTCCTTTCTTGATTTCCGACAGCTCCGCTTAGCTCACTCCTTCCTTAACCAGAAATGTTTGTGCATTCCACTACACTCTTTAGACTTTTCTTAACTGGATTATTGCAATTCTATTCTAATAGGTCTCCCACACTATCAGCTTCAGAGACGTCAACTAGTTCAAAATACTGTTTTATGCCTACTATACAATCGCCCCAAATTTGACTGTGTAACTGCCCTTCTAAAAGCTGAACAAATTCTTCCAATCACTCACAAGATTCTATTTAAGCTTAATATACTCTGGGTGGGGTGGAGAGGCCATGATGCTAAGAGGATCAGTAGGAGATATATTACCTATGAGGCCACAGTAAATGCATTGGCAGATAGAGCATATACCATGCACTAAGGATGAGATTCACTAACGATAGCGACTCAATCGCTATTGGCCAATTCTCTGGCTGATTTTCCAATAGCGATTGATTCACTATTAAGTTTGCATGCAAATGATTTGCACAGAAGTGCAAATCATTTGCATGCAAACCCATGGTGTTTTACTAATTTGCATGGCTGGATCAAAAAAGGAAAAATTATGTTCTTACCTGTTAATTTTCTTTCCTTTAGACGCAGCAGATGAATCCAGAGACCAATGGGATAGCACACATCTACCAGCAGGCGGAGATAAAGAAACTGATTAACAGGTGGTCCTATTGGCTGGTACTCCTCCTGTATGTCCAATATAGCTCCTTGCCCAAGCATCCGTAACCATCAATAGGCATAGCATGTAAAAAACTTCTTTCCCATAACAAATATCAAAAGGCAATAATACAGAATATAATCATCAATAATAACAAACTTCAAAAGTTGGAAAAGAAAAAACCGACAGACAATATCCAGAAAGGGTGGGGCTCTGTGAACGGACACGTATCAGAACTTTAGTAAGTGTCCTTAGGCATATGTTGTTTAAAGATGCAAAGGTAGGCCCTGTTTATCTTTCCCTTCTTTGAAGATGGTATAAGGACATCTATGTTTGTCTTTCTTTCTTTGACATGAATGTTTAAACAGAGTTGTAGTGAAGTGAATTCAATTGTTTTGTTAAGCCGTATTTACAGACAGCTTTAGTTAAGAAGCTCTGCTGGTCAAGGCTTTTTCTTACCTTTTGGACTTCAATCTCTAGATAGGAAAAATGCTGATGTGTTTAAAGTTTCATGTGACCTTACGTCACATGCCATCACATGCTGGCAAACCTGATTCGTATAAATATGTGAAACTCATAATAAAAGACGGACATATTTGAAAGATGGTTTCTGGTCTTTAAGATGTGTCCCCAGGTACCTGACTTACATATGACAGAGACAGAGAAAGTATGGGGCAGGAATTGGGACCTGAATCCTTTTCAGTTGGGGGCACGTCCGCGATGGGCAGATGATATCACCAATATTTTGTGAGTATTTCTGAATTTTTCTGTTCTTTAATACTCACTGGGTAGTGGTGACCTGTACCCAACCCTTTATTTTAAGTTCAAGCTTTGGGTTCTATTATGGAGTTTTTTTGGGAAAAATCTCGGGGTACTTTCGGTAAGCGCCCCTCATATATATAAGCAGCTGCCATTCTTTCGGAAAGAATGAAATTATTTATAGAACCCCCCTGCCCACTCTGTCATTTGTAAGGTTAACACTTTTATAGAGTATAAGATTTTATTGTCTCTTATTACTGTACCTCGCTTATAAGGTAAGATAAGCGAATATTTTTGCATTGTTATATGGGTTTTGTAATGAGTCATAAAGGCACTTACTCCTAGACAAATGAGACTTGTACGGCTGTGTGTGTGTATGACATTTTTCCTTCAGCTCCCATCTTTCTGTGCAATCTTTCTGTGTCACCAATGTTTACTACTGAGGTAGGACATGCTGTTATGTGGAATGAATTGAAAGCGCTGTTTGAATCAGTCTAAGATCTTTCCCTTGTAGTTTGTACACAAGCCCTAATTTTGTGCGTTTTTTCTACCGGCTGCTTTCTTTGTGTTCTGTGCTGGATCATAAAAAAAAAAAAAAAGAAAAAAGAAAAAGAAAAAAGAAAAAATTCCGTTTTAGAGGTTTTCTTTCTTGTGCAGAGCAAAGCTAATCTGTTCTTTGCTTTCATTATCAGGGTCTGTGCATGAATGTTTTTGTCCCTTCCCCCAGACTTCTCTGTTTGGGCTTCCACTGACCCCCTATAGTGCTTCTTTGAAGTTACTCATTCTTGGTTTTATAAAGCAGTAAGGTGAGATTCCACTGCTCGTCTCTTGACTTTTCTCCGGCATTATCAAAACCACCATCTCTTTTTATAATACGCCCATCGCTCTTGTTGTCAAAGTTGATGGCATTCCCTGTTTCGTCCTAGATTTCGGGCTGTTAATGTTTTGGTAATTCTCATTGCGCTTATGTTTCTTCCACCATTCCACCGGCAGCCAATGATTTTTTTTTCTGTCATTATCCTAAAGAATGTTTTATTTTTAGTCCCTTTGGTGAGGCTGCCTTCACCTTTAAGCAACAGTATACCTAGTGTGGAATGTCCTTCGGGCTATTCTACAAGTCATGCACTGCCCCTCATGGTCCTATTCTCATTTTGTACAACTTTTTGTGTTCCATAATTCAGGAGACCTGTCAGGCTGATAGTTTGTACCTTTTATAATGATTGTCTGTGTGTGGTCACAAGGTGTCATGAAATAAACTGCACTGGTGTACATCTGAAGTGAAATACCTGGGTTTTGTCCTGTCTCATGGTCAAAGGAAAATCTGCACTTTCTGCATTGCTGCTATTCTGGATCTGCCCCTCCCAGTTACCAAGAAAGACATGCTTACTTTTCTTGCTATGATTGGTCACTGCCGCCAATGGATCTCTGCTTGTTCCTTCTATGACCAGATTTTGAGACAGACCCTGGTTTCTGAAATGACTGCTCTTATCAGATGGACTTATGAAATGTTGGACATTTAAGATGTGCTTTGGTTTCTAGCTCAAGTTTGGGTTTTCCTGCTTATGCCCATATGTTTTATCTCTTTGTTTGGGACTATTGTAACACCATGAAGGGAGAACATGGCGGTAAATTACGCTCTGTTGCCTTTTTTTATAGTCACTCCTGTTCAAGTTCCCTGGCTGCTTGTGCTATGGCGGTAGAGATGGTTACTTCTCTGATCCTAGGTCACCCCATTACCCTTCATACTCTTCACGATGTTCAAGCCCTTCTTTTAAATGGGTTTTTGGGTTTCACGGGTGAACAGGATTCTCTTCCTCTCTTTTTTCACAGCTTCCTCTGAATTTGATGCCTGGCGTTTGGCAGGTGCCCAAAGCCGCCCTTTTGGACGGACTTTGGTGCAAAGAGGGGAAACCCTGGATACCAGCTGCTAGCTCTCCCTTATTCATTGCTCAATATCATGGTATTGGTTATCGTAGTGCTCGCTCGACATTTTAACTTCTTGCTAGTGATATCTTCATTCTTGACCTTTTGCTCCTTGATACAGATATATAGCTCAATAATTACAGCTGGCACGGTTGTGAATTGAAAATAAATTGGAAAATACAATTCCTTTCTATTGTTTTAGCTGAAATTAGGATGTCGCTAATTTAAAATGTTTTTTCCGGATTTATACATAGCCATCCCAGATCCATTTTGGCACAGATATTTCTAATGTTTTCCACGGGTCCTCTTTATCACTGCAGAGATAGAGACGCTCCAAAGAGACATTAGCTTTATGCCTTTTTCCAAATATGAGATGGTTATGATATACATTATTTGTTGTTTTGGTTTTTTTATATCAATGTGTTTATTTGCAGAGTTAAATTCAGCCCTGCACACTTGACAGATGGAGAAATAGCTCCACGTTTAAAAAACTTTATGTTTTGTCTGTGTCATGTCTACTTGTTTTAGTTTAGTGGGTACCCTAGGATACATAATATTGGCCATTTTTAGAGCTCTTTTTCCACTTCTTACTAGCCTAATTGCGCAATGTTCTTTTACTTATAGCTTTTATATTCTGAATATAGTTTAGTTAGGGGTTATAAGAAAAAGTTTTATTTTATACAGCATTTATTTCGTGGTGTTCCCTACATATGATCCATACATTTCTGAATACATTCAGTACACCAGTATGGTCTCTCTGAAGTGCATAATAGTTATATGAAGCACGAAAAAACATATCCTTTTGGATTGTTCAATTAAGAACCTTAAGTAACTGAGTATTGTCTCTCTTTTGCCATGGCTATGCTAAGTGAATGAATTGGTATTGTTGCATGTTGCCACGTTCAGTGCAGGCAACATGGTTTCTCTTGTTTTCTATCTCTTATTTGGATCACATTGGAGTACAGCTGCTGAATGATATTTGGAATGCTTTCCAAGCATCTCTTTCTGTATGCACAGACATCTGGCTGCTCTCCCTTTGAGATTCTCACGGGATGACCTTTCCCTGCCCCATGGGTAGATTTTCCCTTGATACAGGAGGAATACGTCCAAAAGCTAATTGAAATATTAGGGCTTGTTCAAAGAAACGTGTCTTGCACTTCTCCTTTCTCTCCACAGATTCCTACCCATTTTTTCCAGCCTGGTGATTGTCCAGCAGCTTTCCAAGGATCGGAAGCAGACGGATTTCCCCTTTGGCCTTCCCACTACTGTGATCGCTGTGACCAGGCCCGCTGCACTCACTGAGGAGTTTCCTGTTTGGATCCACGCAAGTCGCTTGAAGAGGGTTAACCTAAAACCCCAGAAGCAAGTCTTCCCTGCGCAGATTTCACCTCCTCCAGTGGAACAACATGATGATCTCATTGCAGCATTCTACCAACTTTATCATTCTCTTACTGGCACTGCTGCTGCTAGTTTTTCTCCCTGTATGAATCCTTTTCACTGGGTCTACAGGGATGATGTGTTCTGGGTCCACGACACTTTCTGCCCATACCCATCTGTAAATGACATTCCTGCTGTAAACAGCACCCCCGACACCTCTTTGCGAACACGACGTCAAGCTGGACTACTCCCTCGCAAAGGCTGTCCTTCAATTGGAATCCAGAAAAGACCGATGCTACCCTTTGGTATAATTCCAGCAGTGTGCAAGTTGCCACCTTCTCCTTTGAGTATTGTGACATTGTGGACTGTTCATCAATTGATATCCCAAGGCTGTGCCATTGGTCCTCAGAGATTCCTAAAACTAAGGACATATATGTATATGTTACTGACTCACGTTGAGGGGATAAGTGTGCATTCTGGGGAGTGGTAGGGTGGAATATTAATACTGACTGGGCTTATAAACTAGAAAATACCCTGAAAAACAGTGGACCAAAATGGTAAATCACTGCTTACTTGTATGACCCTTCATAAGGTTGGACACTGTTATAGGAAAAGTGTTCCTGCACAAATTATTAAGCTTTCTCTTACTATTGACAACCCTAGACCTACTGATGAAGGTATGTACATTATGGACATGTGGTTTAAGGGTGGGTCTAGCTATCATCAGTTTTCTTACGGGATCTATCTACCTCCACTCATCCTCTCCCGCCATCTTGTGGGGACCCCAAAAAATACTAACCCACTGGCCCCTACATTCAATAAACTTACTGACATGATGGCTATTGCCAATCCCACTTTTGAAGATATTGTGGCTGTTGAGGTAGGGTTTTCAGAACGTAACCTTTGGTTAGAATGGATGAAATTCACTGCTGATCAACATAATAAGAGTAATTGTTACATATGTGCTCAAGCTAGGCCCCATCTAGGAACCGTACCTCTGGACCTCCCTCCTGGTATCCAACCATGTTTTTTGGGTTATTTACCAATATCTCCTCTAATTTTACCTATCCCCTTTGTGCGCTATGGCGTTCTAAATACCCTTTGTTGCCAGGACAGCAAAAGCTTGACATTGCCGTTACCATCTATAAGGGCAATTACACATGTCATGTTTCTAATCTGACACAGGGTAGTTTTGTAGGTAATTTACCCCCAGGTTATTGTTCTGTCTTGGCTCATAGGTATGCCCTATTGTTGCTGCATCAGATTTGATATTTACTGGCTTTATGGAGACTTTTGGCTCCCTGTTAAGCTACCCAGCCAGTGGATAGGCCAGTGCACTTTAGTTAAGGTTACTATGCTTCTGCATATTCTTTCTGAAAGGCATCCTTCCTATTCACATGGTTTTTCCTTTTATTTGTCTTGATATAAATCTGATCACATGTATACATAGATGCTATAGGGGTCCCAAGAGGGGTCCCAGATGAATTTAAGGCCCGAGCTCAGGTTAAGGCTGGGTTTGAGTTCCTTATTCCCTTTATTACTATTAATAAGAATGTTGATCGGATTAGTTAAAATTATTATAATCAGCAACGCTTTGTGAACTATTCTAGGGACGCCTTGCAAGGTATTACTGATCAATTAGGCTCCACTTCTCAGATGGTTCTCAAAATCATATGGCCCTAGATATGATTCTAGCTGAGAATTCTGAAAAATTCTCCTCAGTATTTTATGCTGTTGTACTTTTCTTTCTGACAATATAGGTCCTCCTATGGACATTCAGAAATTAGCAGACCTCTTTGCTGAGTTCAAATGTAACTCTGATTTATCTAATTTTTGGGATCAGCACTTTAGTTGAATGCATAATCTCTTATTATTTGCACTCTTGTCTTGACTGCTCATGTACTGTGTTATTCGTATTACAGCTCCTAAAAAGACCCCTCCTTGAGAGACATACCTAGAGTATCACTCCCTTCCAGCTCATGCTGTGTATTTGTGACGTCATTTACATGACGTAAGAGGGGAATTGAACGGACACGTATCAGAACTTTAGTAAGTGTCCTTAGGCATATGTTGTTTAAAGATGCAAAGGTAGGCCCTGTTTATCTTTCCCTTCTTTGAAGATGGTATAAGGACATCTATGTTTGTCTTTCTTTCTTTGACATGAATGTTTAAACAGAGTTGTAGTGAAGTGAATTCAATTGTTTTGTTAAGCCGTATTTACAGACAGCTTTAGTTAAGAAGCTCTGCTGGTCAAGGCTTTTTCTTACCTTTTGGACTTCAATCTCTAGATAGGAAAAATGCTGATGTGTTTAAAGTTTCATGTGACCTTACGTCACATGCCATCACATGCTGGCAAACCTGATTCGTATAAATATGTGAAACTCATAATAAAAGACGGACATATTTGAAAGATGGTTTCTGGTCTTTAAGATGTGTCCCCAGGTACCTGACTTACATATGACAGAGACAGAGAAAGTATGGGGCAGGAATTGGGACCTGAATCCTTTTCACTCTGGATTCATCTGCTGCGTCTAAAGGAAAGAAAATTAACAGATAAGAACATAATTTTTCCTTCCTTAGCAACAGCAGCAGATGAATCCAGAGACCAATGGGATGTAGCAAAGCAATCCTCAATCTGGGTGGGAAGCAAACGCCGCCTCCACAACAACCGAAGCACTAAACGCATCTACCGCATGCGCCCCCACATCCAACCAGTAATGCTGAGAGAAAGCACTCTTGGAAGACCAAGTAGCCACGAGACAAAACTCCTCCAAGGAAAAAAACCTCTGGACCGAGTCCAAGAAGTAGCCATCGCTCTGACGGAATGGTCATGAAGTTCTTTCACCAACCGCTTCCCTGCCATCAAGCAAGCGTAAAGAATGTCCTCCTGGACCCATCGAGCGATGGAGGCTTAGGACGCCACCATACATTTGAGACGTCCCTTGAAGAATACAAAAAGGTGATCTAAACAACTAAAAGTTATTAGAAACCTAGCTCGCGGAGAATGCTATGCACTTTCAAAAAAATGCAGTGAATAAAAGCACATCTCCCCATTTCTCCTCCCAGGAAGAAGGAAGGAAAAGTGAGAGTGTAATAAAAGAAAGGATGACATCTCCTTAGAAAGAAATCAAGTTTTCAAGTTTTATTAAATATTTGATGAATCGCCTATTAAAAAATTTCTAGGCGATGTACATATTCAGAGTAAAAGTATTCAAGAAGCTAAAATATAACAAATATTGACATATTACACTATAAATTTCATCCAAACTGACACCCCAGATTTTGTAAATCAGAAATAGGAATCCCCGCCAAACAAGGCCTGTAACTCGGAAAACCGCCGTGTTCAACGGCACAGCCCTTTAGAGTCTCAAAAGACAAGGATGAAATGAAGCCTATGGGTAAGCTGCGAAGAAGTACCTTAAGACTGTACTCCGAACAGGGATTTCTAAGAGGTATATGCATATACTCCGTTTAGGAACTGAACTACATGAAGCTGAGAAGTAAGCGAAAATCAATATACCTAGCCCTTGTAACAAGCTAAGAATGACACTTGAAGCTGAAGGGAATTGAACGCTAAGCTCTTGGCAATAAACTTGTGCCAAAAAAGAACTCTGGAAGGGTGCAAATGTTGAGAAGTACCCAAGAAAGGAAAAACCTCCAAAAGGAAGCAGAAGCCACAGGTGACGATATCTATATCGCCTGGATAAGAGAAGAAACAACCTGCTTCGCATAACCCTTACACGTCAGCCATGACTTTTCAAAAGCTAGGTCACAATACCAAAGTAGTATGAATATCCATGTTGATCGGACCCTAGGTGAGCAAATCCGGAGATACCAGGAAACTCAACAGTCCGGCTGTCGAAAGACTCATCAGATCCGCATAGCAAGGATGGCACAGCCAATTCAGAGATTCTACAAACACTGTGCCCTGAAAGTGAGCTTGAGATGGCAAATCCAAGCCATCATCAGCCAGGGGAAAACACTGAAAAAAGAGAAACCAGAGGCGAGAAAGAAGCCACGCTGCTACCCCCTCTGACTCCCACTCCCTGTGCCCGCCAAGAAGCTAGGAAGCTTAGAATTTTGAGACAAGGCCATGAGGTCTAGTTCCAGGAGATCTCACTTCCATAAAAAGAGCTGGAACGCCTGAGCCAAAATTCTCAATATCCAGGATGTGGAAGATTTCACTATTACTAATGTTTACACTTTCTAGAGCGTACACAGCGCTGTACACTGTAACATACAATAAATGGGCCATGCTCAGATTTTGTGGAGAGAAAAAGTCTATCCAAACTCTTTTCCTGATCCTTAAAATGATCTGCCAACTGAAGAGGAAGATGAGGGTCCACCCATTGAAGTAGAACCACAACTTTACCCGCCAAATGAGTACATCACCTACTGCCCAGGCTGTAGAGAAATATCCCCATCATAATACTGACTGAAAAGACCTTCAGCGTCATTCCGAAAAAATGGTCTGAAGCTCCAGAAACGGTAGCCTGACCATGCTCCAAAGTAGAAGAATGAACAAGTACTGAGTCGCCTCTTAAGACCAGATTCTGGAGCTGAGGATGGAAGGCACCAAGCCCCCCAACCCGACAGCCAGGGGATGTTTGGTGGCCATGAGCTAGTCCAGCAAAAACCGAGGAATGCCTTTGAAAAGAGAAATCTCGCTGAGCCACCAAATCATACAGAGCGATACTTGAGGAGCCTACCAAATAATTGGAGCCTTGAGATACCGGGAACCATCGGAACAAAAGCGACTGCTGTAGCGTTATAATGGGAAAGCAAGCCGAAGTTCCCAGGGGAGTCAGCAACATAGATCCTAGAACCTGTCCAGAATCCCATACTCTTGGTCATGGTGACCGAAGAAGAATGCAAACCTGAGCCTGTGACCCATTGCCCTAGTCTCTGGGAAGAAACACATTTCTCTTCTATATGAATAAAAACATCTCCCCGATATACCTATAAATAGTACAGGAGAAAAGAGCGCTGTGCAAATTCGAAGATGCACGTCCAAAGAACTGAGGAAAAGAAACCACCCTTTTCGTGTCAGTCAAATGGCCCGACTGGAAGACGTCCGAATCAAGCAGTCAGTCAAGAAGAAATTAGGTGAATCGCCTGGTAGCGCCAAAACGGTACCACTGCCCACATTTTCTAAAATGTTCGTGAAGCCTTGGGTAGGCGAAATGGCATGTGCCAAAACCGAAAGCGCTGCTCCAAGAGAGGCAAGCAAACCTAGTGCCGATTCGGAGTCCATAGTGAAAATGTAAATATTCTCCCAGTTTTTCTGCAGAAATGTGTAACCCTGAGAAACTAATTCAGCAGAATGGGATCCAGCCTGCCTAATGCCCCCATCTTGGGCACCATGCAGTAAGTGGAACAACATCTCTTAGTTCCCAAAGAACTACAAGAACTGCCCTGAGGACCAGTAACACTTAAAAGAGAAACACAAAACATAGAGACTCCAAGAACGAACCAGAAACCTGAAGAGGATGCAAAGTTGCAAGCATCCTGAAAAATGTTCACAGCCCCCTGACCTGACATTATAGCGTCTTCTCCCTCATGAGAAAGCCTGAAGAGTCATTGGAAGAAGTCAAGATCCTCTCAGAATGAAGTGCAGAAGGTCGGGGAACGTCAGGATGAGAACTGTAGGATCTGTAAGAAGAAAGAAATTCTCCTAGGAAAAATCAAGTTTCGCAATGTAAAGAGGAAACAAGAAAACAGTACTAACTCCATGCAACGTGAGCGAAATACATATGTCTTTTAAAGTGAGTACGTACTAGACGCAATCAAGATTCTGCATCTACCGCCCCGTGGAAAACAACAGCATCCTAAGAGGTATCAGACAAAGCTCACATCTCTAATGAGAGCTTCAGGGATGAGGCTAACAGCCACATAACGTGCGCTCCTCCACAGGTTTGATAGAATAGATAACTGGCTCCTGGTTAGAAGGAGGTCCATCTAGCATGTGCCATGAGAAGATGGCGACAGGAGAAACCAGCGTGATAAGTATGGAAATCTGATGTCCAGGCCTAATCAAAAATAGAGAAAGAGAGTCCTGGCCATAGGAAGATGTGAAGTGTCATTATGCCCATAGACACAGCCCGAACTTGGAAACTGTTAGTACTACCTTTGGGCATATATATCCTATGCCACTACTAGACACATGCAGGGCAGCACTGAGGCCCAAATAAGAAGGACAGTTACCAACAGATAAAGGCTCAATCTGCAGGGACCCCAAGAGAGAGACAATGAGATACTCGTGTGAAATATAGGGCACTTCTTACTGCTGATCTCACTGTGCCGTGAGTTGCCGTATGTCGACCCAGTCCGGAGACAAACTGAGACTGGGTGACCTAACACAGGTCAGAGTCTCTCTGGTAATCCCCTTGAGTGCTAACCCCAGAGTCCGATTAAACTAGCAGCTTCCTTCAAGGGAATAGAGCAGGAACACAGACATAGACATATAAATCTGCCCAAGCTTGTCCCAAAGCTGGTGAAACACGTACAACTTGTCTGAACCGGAAGAGAGAGAAGCCGCGGCATACCCTGACCAAAGTCAGCTGTAAATAAACTACCGGAACGCTGCAGCTCTCTCGCCATCGCCGGAGACCCAAGCGCACGCCTGATTCTTGCTGACACGTGACGCTCCTAGAAACATAATCGGATTCAAGCCCTGCAAAATTTACCCTGCTGCAGCCTGCATAGAAAGAAAATCAGACTCAGGGAATAACCAGAAGAACAGTGCGGTGCTTTTCACAGCACCAGAAAAAAACATGTCCCATCTCATGCGCGCTGCTATAAACCAGCACCTGCACAATCTGCTGCACATGGCCGCGACAAACACCGACGAAAGAGAGCCTCAGAATAAACAGGACTACTACTGCTGCACTGAACCCCAATGAAGAGAACAAATGCGAGCATGAAATCGCACCGCTACTGCCGCGCTGTAACCAACAAGGAAATCAAGCGCGTGCATGTAAAGGGCGGAAAGTCCTGGCTCCCTCAACGGATTTCTAGTCATAAAACTTAGCCTCAATAAAATATCCATTCCTTAAACGTACGTTGACCGAACCCACAGTACTAAGACTCCCAAACAGAACCTGAAGTTCAAACAACAACAAAAAACACATACATACTCACAAGCTTGTTGTTAGGGCTGGTTGAAGCCAGTAAGAGCTGGTTGTACAGCACTAACAGGTCAGAATGTAGCAACTGTGGTCTCTTTTTTTTTTTTTTTTTAACAGAGAAGAGAAAGAAGAAAAAAATCGAGACCCAGTCAGACCCTCTAGCAATGGAGGGAGGGTGAGGCAGGGACCTGGGGTGGCCCAGGTGTAACCCCTAAAGCTGGCACTGTTCAGCCGGACACCCCTGTCTCACTGAAGAGAAAATTTCAACAGGAGAAATAGAATTGCCAGCTCACTGAAGAGAATCCTCAACAGGAGAAAATATAGTTCCAGTCACAGCCAGAATCCAGGAGCTATTCGAATAGCGACCATCATCTGCTGGGAGATAGAGCATACTGGAGATACAGGAGGAGTGCCAGCCAATAAGACCACCTGTTAATCAGTTTCTCTATCTCCGCCTGCTGCTAGATGTGTGCTATCCCCATTGGTCTCTGGATTCATCTGCTGCTGTTGCTAAGGAATGGGCAATCGAGAGGAAAATCACGGGGTGGGCCATTTAGTGAATCGGGTTGATTAGCAGCGATTGTCGCTAAACCTGACTTTAGTGAATCTAGCCCTAAGTGTCTGTCCTGGATGGTAAATGCAGGGCAGATGCTTGCTACACTCCTGACATTTGCACCACAGGCCTTGCACCTACATTTGCATGCTAATTAATTATAATTAGTGCTAATAATTGCTTGTTAAAATGTCAATTATTGGTGCTAATTAGCTTGTTATTCAATTAAATTGCATGCACAAATTGGGTTCCCACCCAAATGTGTGTAACCAAATTTCCAGCAATTATTTTTATAGAATTAAGAGGTATATGTGCGGACTCTGATCCAATAAGATACTAGATGAGCTGTTGTATTTTCAGTCTTAATTCTTGCTTTATGTTCATTAGGCTGAAGCATAATAGCTCTAGTCATTCTGCCAATATAGATCTTATTATGGGGCATAAAATAATATACATCACAAAACAAGACATAGAGGCTATTGATGACAAATGCCCCCGATCTACCCATAACCCACTCATTTTCATGCCCCCTTTATTAACTCACGTGCAAAATTTAGGCATGGATCCCACATCTAAATTTACATGCATAACTTGTGATTGATTCTAATTAGTGCCAATAATTGCTTGTTAAAATGCCAATTATTGGTGCTAATTAGCTTACTATTCAATTATATGGCAAGTACAAATTAGGTACACATCCAAATTCTTGCACCCAGTTTGCAAAGATTTTTATAGAATTAGGGATAATATGTGTGGACTTTTTTCCAAGGAGATATTAGAGAAGCTGATGCAGTCTCAATTCTTGATTTATATTCATTAAACCAAAAGTTAATAGCTCTAGCCATTCTTTTGTGATGCGTATTATTTCATACCCCTACAATAAGATCTAGGAAAGAGATGTTACCAGTGGTGTGCAGCAAGGTTCTGTTCTTGGTGTAGTTGTTTTTGCATTTTTTTGTAAATGATATTGTGGAAGAGTGGTCTAGTAAGGTTTGTTCTTTTGTGAATGATACCAAAATCTGTAATAGGACAGACACCCTGGATTCACCCTGGAGTGAATACAGGAGGGATCTAGCAAAGCTTGAAGAATGCTCTAGAATTTGGTAGCTTAGATTTAATGCTATAATAGGCAGGGCCATGCATTTAGGCTGTACTACCCCTAAGGACTGCTACAGTATAGAAGGTGAAGTACTTCTGTGCGTGAAAGTAGAGCAGGACTTGGGGGGTGGTCATATCTGATTATCTTAAGTTAGCTATACAGGGAAAACAGGCAATGCCAAAAATCAGGATGCTTGTGTGAAATGGCCAACAGGCAAAAGGAGGTAGTAATAGTGTATTTGTAGAAGTCTCTGGTGAGATCTCATATAGAGTACTGTGTACAATTCTGGAGACCAAACCTTCAAAAAAGATATAAACAATGGAGTCAATTGAGAGGGCATTTACTAAAATGGTCAGAGGTCTTCATCATAAAATGTACGAGGAAAGACTTAATGGTCTCAGTATGTATACTTTGGAAGAAGCCTTTCAGTACTTCCGTGGCATAAATTCACAGAAAGCTTGCCTCTTTCAATTAAAGGGAAGCTCTGGAATGAGGAGGGCCTAGGATGAAGGTTAAAGAGGACAGATTCAGGAGTAATCTAAGAAATTACTTCTCATAAGCTGTGGAATGGAGTGGGTCACAGGGTCCATGATGGTGGAGAAGATGACTATTGTGAGATATGACATTTAGGAGCCCATGTTATAGAAAATGGTGTGGGGCTCATAGTGCCAATTGCCAACTGATTGTAGGCACCTAATTGAGTAATTATTTTCTGCACGCATCTGGGATCCATGTCCAATTTTGGGCACCCAGCTTTGGGTGAACTTTATAGAATCTAGGGGGCTGTGCTTAAGGAACAGTATCATAAGCACTCAACAGTTTTTGTTGTGAATTTTTACCAATGTTCTTCAACAAACTTTTCTATTGAGTATAGCAGCAGCAAGTAACTCCATTCCCTATCAACTGGAAGAATTACCACTCTATGTCATGTTTATCTTCACATCCTTAAGAAAGCAAAACACTTCTAATACATTGGGATCAGCACCCACTAGGACATGTTTCCCTGAAAATACTGTAAGACCTACCCTGAAAATAAACCCTAGCATGATTTTTGGGGTAGGTCTTAATATAATACCTACCCCAAAAATAAGCCCTAGTTGAAGCTCTGGATTCGCAAGCAGCAGCGCTTTCTCACACCCCCCCCCTGCGCACCCTCCCCCCTGTCGACCCTTCCATCTCTCCCTCCCCACACCGACCACAAGACCAACATACCATTACCTTTTTCCAAACGGTAGCAATCTAAACACACGGCAGCAATCTAAATGCACTGCTTCATGTCTTCTCCTGCTGGGGCATTTCTTTGCTGCATCATTGATGATGTCATCAGCAATGCAGCACATGCAACGCCTCGGTGGTAGAAGGCCTGAAGCAGCCCGTTTAGATAGCTGCCGCGATGCTACTGTTTGGAAGATGGTAGTGGTATGTTGGTCTCATGGTCAGCGTGGGGAGGGAGAGATAGAAGGGGAGGGAGAGCTGGAAGGGTCAACGGGGGTTTGGCTGCGGGGGGGAGGGGAATAGAAATATGTTGTGGGTTTGTGATTGGGCATTGTTTCCACAAAAATAAGACCTAGTGGTTTTTTGGGGCCCAAAATGAATATATAGCTACTCTGTGAAAATCTCTGTGCAGATTGACAGTTCAATAAAGAAAACCTTTTTCTCTTTTATACCTGCAAGAAAGTCACAGAGAAGTCCACCAGGTGTCAGGAGACAAGATGATGAAGGCACCAACACAGAGATTGATGATTGCTGGCATTGAGACAGCAAAGCAGGGAAATAGGTATATTTTCGAGGATCACCTGGGTATCATAAAAGAGGCATTTATTAATGAATGGAATATCACATAAATCAAACCAACAACAGACACCAATCAGAAAAGAGTTAGGATATAAGAAATAGCCATAGAACAAAATTTTATAGCCCCAAAATATTGTGGGGGGTGGAAACTCTTGTAGTGGAGGTATTGTGAAATTTGATGATATTCATATTGTCTTTTGCTCTAATATGTATTGTTCAGTTGTTTCCATGGTTGGTCTCTTGAATCATCAATAAAAATTGTTTGAATCCTAAATGCTGTTGTCCAAACATGGCCCGGTGCCTGGTTTATTTACTTTATTTATGTATTCACTTTTCTATACTGTTCTCCCAGGGAAGCTCAGAACGGTTTACATGAATTTATTCAGGTACTCAAGCATTTTTCCCTGTCTGTCCCAGCGGGCTCACAATCTATCTAACATACCTGGGGCAATGAGGGATTAAGTGATTTGCCCAGGGTCACTGCGCCACACACATCTGGGTGACTGCACTTACTCAGATATTCAATGATTGAGCCCAGATATAGCCCAGCATTGAACATGCAGGCTGAATATTACCCCTTTTATGTTTATATTGTTTTTATAATGTGTTGATTAAATATGCCATGAGGGCACTTGATGCCTGAAACAGCAGATCAACAGAGATGACAGCAAATAATATTTCCTCTAAACTACATAAGGCATGTTCTATCTACAGAAAGGGCGATCCAATAACCAAGCGCGTACAGTAACTTGCCACTTGCACACAAAAATGTTCAGAAAACTGGCTCTTATGTGCATAAGTAGCAGCTGATTGATAGAATGCTGTTCTGTAAAGGTACGTGCAAGGGGGCATTCACATGGGCAGAGCATGGAAGGGACATAGTTAAGGTGCCACTTACACATGCAACATACAGAATACAGTAAATTACTCATGCCCTTATCACATTTAGATGCCTGCAATTCAATAAGGAAAAAAAAACACCTTTTTTCTTCTTTTTTTTACCTGCAAGAAAGTCACAAAAAAGACCAACCAGGAGTGTAAATGCAGAATAATTGCAGGCATCTAAATCTAGGTGCACCAATACCAAGCTATACTAGTATTGAATAATGGAATCTGGGCACACAGATGTCATTATATAGCAGGCTCCCACCATGCATCACTGGAGCACCTAATAGGAGATGCAAACTTATAGAGTTGCCCCTAGGGAGCGCTGCTGCAACTGTCTATAGATGAACCACACAGGGCAGGCCTTGCAAAGAGACCATGGTCAGCAGGCTTCTATGCAACTTAGAGGGAGCACATGTAACCAAAAATAGCTATGAATTTAATTGCAGAAGAAGGAAAGAATAAGGGAGGAATGTGACAGGAGATTGGGTAGGGTCAACACTGGACAGAATAGATAGGTTAAGACAGAGGTAGGGAACTCCGGCCCTCGAGAGCCGTATTCCAGTCAGGTTTTCAGGATTTCCCCAATGAATATGCATTGAAAGCAATGCATGCAAATAGATCTCATGCTTATTCATTAGGGAAATCCTGAAAACCCGACTGGAATACGACTCTCGAGGACCGGAGTTCTCTACCCCTGGGTTAAGACTTCTTAATCTGCCTACAATTAGAGTGTTACTATTTTTAAGAGCACTAAATTCACCAAAATAGAAGACTTCACAGTAATTCTACATGGGAGTATATCAATATTTTTGCAGACTCTTATATTTTGACTTGCTACTGATGCTCTTCATGAAGTACAAACTCCATAAACATGCATTAAAAGCAATCATTTTAATCCAATTACATCCATTCAATCATATCAATTCTCATTCCCTCAAATCAGTTTAATGGGAATAGTTCTATATTCTGTGTATGTACAGTAGGTGTGGTACCTGGCGCTACTGGTTTGTCAGTGGCAATAATCTGATGCAGACGGCCTACAAGTTGTGAAGCCAGCTGACAAGGATCCTTCAGTAAAACATTCTTGGATAACTTCAGGACTTCAGTTAACAGATTCAAGTCCGGCATTGGACTGTGAGAGAAAAAAAGATCATAACAACTCTATGAATAACTATTCCACAAATATGCTTTGGGCCATTTCCCCTGAAGATAACATTAGTGCAGTTCTGATGATCTGGAGTGAACTGAACTAATACAAACAGATGCTGCAGTGCTTAACACTATGTGACCTCTTACACAGCACATACTTAACAGGTGGGCGTATACATGGGTGAAAACTGGACGGAGCTCACACTTAGGGCTCTTTTTACAAAGGTGCGTTAGGGCTTTAACGCACTGAATTGCTGCACGCGCTAGACCTTAATGCCAGCATTGAGCTGGCATTAGTTCTAGAAGCGTAGCATGGGTTTAGCGCGCGCTAAAATCCTGCGTGCGCTAAAAACGCCAGCGCATCTTAGTAAAAGGAGCCCTTAGGTATGTAACACACAGAATACTATACAGCAGGGGTGCCCAATAGGTCGATCGCGATCGACCGGTAGCTCGCCAAGGCAAAGTGAGTCGATCCCAGGACTCACTTTGCCTTGGCGATCTATCGAGCTGATCAATCTTCCTCTCACCGACGTCAATTCTGCCGTCGGAGAGGAAGTTCGGGCCAGCCAATCGCTGCCTGGCTGGGCGGAACTTCCTCTCCGACGGCAGAATTGACATCGGGGAGAGGAAGATTGATCGCCCGAAGCAGAGAGAGCATGGTGCAGCGTCGGCATCGGGGCCTGTTATCCATTGGTGGCGTTTGGGTCCCATTCCCCGATGGCAGCGGCAGTGGCAGTGGCTTGGGGAAGGGCAGGCAGAAAGAAAGAAAAGGGGCAGGCAGGGAGACAGAAGAGAAACAGAAAAAAAGAAAGGGGGCATGAAGAGAGAAAGAAAGAAAGGTCAGGGAGAGAGGAAGAAAAAGTTGGGGGAGGGAATGAGGTGTGGAGGAGAGGAAGCATACAGGCTGAAAGAAAGATTGGATGCACAGTCAGAAGAAGAAAGTGCAACCAGAGACTCATGAAATCACCAGATAAGGTAGGAAAAATGATTTTATTTTAAATTTAGTGATCAAAATGTGTCTGAATTTATATCTGCTGTCTATATTTTACAATATGGTCCCCTTTTACTAAACCGCAATAGTGTTTTTTAGCGCAGGGAGCCTATGAGCGTCGAGAGTAGTGCTGGGCATTCAGCACAGCTCCCTGCGCTAAAAACTGCTATTGTGGTTTAGTAAAAAGGGAGGGGGGTGGGTATTTGTCTATTTTTCTATGGTTGTTACTGAGGTGACAGTGCATAGAGTCATCTGCTTTGACCTCTTTGAAAAAATCCCGGAATAGGAATGATAATTAACAATTCTATGCGTACACTGTGCGTTGTGTTTTTTTTTAATTTTATTGTTGGTAGATCATTTTGACTTGGTCATTTTAAAAGTAGCTCGCGAGTCAAAAAAGTGTGGGCACCCCTGCTATACATTATATTTCTGGCATTTAGGGGTGTGCTCCCAACTGGTGTATGTGAACTTGCCTAGATTCTACATGTGCATCTCATCTGTTATGCTAGTGTTCTATAACGAAAACACCACAAGGCTCTATCTTATAAAAATACAAGGGGCAAAAGGACAAAAATTATGTCTATATTGAAGCAAGAGAGGGGCTGCATTAGCAATGACTAAGTTACTAATTTACATATCCAAAAGGCTATTGGGAAATGATTAGCATTATTGTGGGATTGTGAGCTGATATATTTATCAAAAGAATAACTTGGACTTTTTTTTTTTTTTTTTTTTTTAATTTACGCTGAGTAAGAGGAGCCTTCCCAGCTTCAAGCCTTGCATTGTTGTGCATTTTAGTACAGTAAATCTACAGTACTGTATTTTATATGGGTCATATTGTCTACTTTAAATCTGGGCTAAATTTGCTGCTGTTAAGGTTACCCAGAGAGTAGTGTTATTCAGCCCCTAAATGAAAAATTAATCTGTCCACTTGAGACTACAAATAGGAGGAGTAACATTAAATGGATACACTCTCTATTTAAACTTATATGTGCATTTTCAGTGATCTTACTTGGATGGATTATTTTGCTAAAATCTGTATAAAGTTAAATAGTTAACATATTCACTTGGCCTTATATGTACTTTTAAAACCAATAGGAGAAAATATTTTATCACTCAGAATAGTTAAACTCTGGAACAAGTTGCCAGAAGTTATGGTAAGAGCAGTTAACATAGCTGGCTGTAAGAAAAGGTTTGGGCAAATTCCTGGAGGAAAAGTCCATAGTCTGTTATTAAGATAGACACTAGGGAATCCACTACTTGCCCTGGATCGATAACATAGAATGTTGCTACTATTTGGGTTCTTGCCAGGTACTTGTGACCTGGATTGGCCACCGTGAAGACAGGATACTAGGCTAGATGGACCATTGGTCTGACTCAGTAAGGCTATTCTTATGTTTTTATATTCCCCATGGCACTAAAAATTGATGTCATTTTTTATATCCTAATTCAGTTGTTTTCAAGATTGTTTCTTGGGATATATTTCATCTGTGAAATATTGAAAACATAATTTTCAAAAAGTAAATAAAAACAGTGGTTCCCCACCACCAATCAGGTTTTCAGGATATCCACAATGAATATGCAGGAGATATATTTGTGTACCCTGGAGATCCAGTCTATAGAAATTTTTCTCATGCATATTCATTGTAGATATTCAACAATCTCAACGGACTTGGGGCTGCCCCAGCATAGGCTTAGGAATCCTATATTCTAAACAAGTATTTGTGTGAGAACAAAAAAAAACCTACTTCCTGGGATGCACAAGTGTGATAAGAAAAGGAGAAAGAAATGAAAGACAGAATGAGAGACAGAGACCAAGTCAAAAAGAAGTATGGCAAAAGAGTAAAAAAGAAAGAGAGAGAGGGAGGAGACAGCAGAATGAGAAAATATTTGGAAAAGTTTTGAGGTGATAATAAAATACTGTCAGAGAAAACGTTTACTAACCCACCTGTTTGAACTTAGAGCTGCATTTAAATCCTCCTCTATGCTGATAACGGATGAGGCCCAGGCCTTGTGCAAGAGGAACTCGTAGTTAAACAGACACTCTGTAAGTAGTCTGGGGATCTGATTAGAAAGGATCAGGTGATAGGAAGTCCCATGAAGCTTACGGAGATTGAACACATAACTAATCCTGGAGTCCTGCTGTAAAACCCAGGCCAGAGGCTGAAAAATTAAGGTGTTCTTGCATTTCCTAGAATCCTCATAGTGCCCACTTCCCAAATAGTAATCTGCAATGGTGGTGTGTATGGACAGCTGTGACTCCTGCTCTTTCAGGTATCTCTCCAGACAAGCACTCCTGAGACTTGAATGAGACCAACTGAAAACGTAGGTGCTGTCTGTTCTGTGTTCTACCAAATCTGTCCCTAAATCTTCCTGAAGCTTTGCCCACAACACGTATGGAAATGTAACAACTGTTATCATCTGATACTGTTTCACCTCCTGAATAACAGCTTGATCCGCAGACAACAGGCCCAGGAGCTCTTCCAATGTAATGCCATTTCTCGATATTGTGATGTACGCTGCCGCTTTTTTCACAAATACCTTCCCATGGTTCTTTTCCATTCTGCCCAACATTCTGGAATAGATGCTTGAAAGGTCCGGAGGGAGAAAGACTTCTGTGTCTGAGCTGTAGGATGTCCAAAGGCATGACTCCCTGTATGCACAGAGCATATAAAGGGAGAGTGGGCAGGCAGTGCAAGCCTCTACGAGAACCCTCATCTGATGGCAGGGAAGCCTTCGACAGTCTCTTACAAGCCAGTTACCAAATATCTCCTTGATTTCTGTAGACGTGAGAGGGGGTATGGAGAAAACATTCTGTTCCACTGTACATTTCTGCAGAAAAATAATAATTTGGAATATATTATGCTTTTCAAAATGTATTTATTTATTTGGATTTATGAACCGCCTTTATGAAGAGATACACCCATGGCAGTGTAGAGCAAGGATAATGCAACATAAAACTTACAATTTTGTTAACAGCATAACAGTAATAAAAAGACCAAATATAAACAAATGCAATGAGCGAGGTAAGCTCAAAATCAGCAAACTGAAACTTAAATTATGACGACTATGAAACTGTTTGGAAAAAAATATGCAAAACAGCACTGAAGTTCAATTAAGAGATTACCATAAAAAGGTAGGAATGGAAAGACCAGTTGAGGCATTAACAGTAAGACACAGGCATGCTACTGTAGACTTTTCATTCGGTTGCTGAGTGGAGAAAAGTTTACCCATGATGGAGATCTTCAAGAATTAAAGCAAAGCATGTGAAGAACAAATTTATAATAGGGTGCCTGGAAGGAGCCTATATTCCTTTATAAAATTCTAGCCTAACCTGCTATGTATAGGCTTATAAAGACAGTAGCGTGCCCTTATGCTAGCCATAGGTCTGGTATAAATATTAGCACCTAATGGCTGCAGATGCATGTATAACATGGATAGCCATTTTCAAAAGGACATCCAAGTCAGAATAGAGATGTCTAAGTCTGAGCATCTCAAACAGGCATCCACAAACTAGAACATCCAAATTATGAACAGGGGAAAAAAAAAAAGGGGTATGATGTCTATATGGCAGCATTCCTTGAAAATGGCCAAACACACAAGTCCCAAGAAGAGCAGAGGGGCAGCCTAGTGGTCAGTGCAGTGGACTATGAACCAAGGGACTCAGGTAAATGTTAGCACCTCTGTTATAAAAAATACCCCCTTCAGGCCATAAAATATCCTCTTAGATTTCAAAATATGGATAAATTTGTAAGCCCTGGGTTTATTGTGGGTGACTTTAACCTGAAATATTTAGTACATTAAACTCACAGTAGCTAAAAGCCTAAAGAAATGGAGAACATAATGACTTAAAAGGACATATAAAGGACTTCTTGTACTGAGGTGTAGTACGTGTTAGCATAGGCTTACTGCAGCCTAAAAGAGCTTTACTGCTGGATGCGCTATAAAGTTTCTTTATTTTTCTTTGAGGGTTTGTGCCTGGTTGGGGAAGGCAGACAGTGGGCATGACTGTGTGAAGCCATTAGCACAGCCATATTACCATGCATTAACTGATTAGCATTGGATTAGTGTGTGAACCCCTACAAAAACAGGTGACAATAATAATAGTTTATTTTTATATACCGCCAAACCATCAGTTCTTGGCGGTTTACACAATAGTAATTACAAGTAATTAAAATACAGATCCAAATAACAGTGTCTTATAAAGAAAATAACACAATTCAACAAAGATACTGACTAACAAAATGTGATCCTAAACTTATTCAAAGTAAAATATACGCAATACAAATTATTTATACTAAAATAGATAAGAAACTGTAAAACATTATTCCATAAAAATAATAAAACCGCTTATCATGATAATTTTGAAATCGATTAAATTTTGTATTGTTTAAATAGATAAGTTTTAAGATCTTTCCGAAACTGATAAGTGAGGGCTGGAGAAATAAGAGCATTCAAATAAGGGCTCTCACGCTAATTTTTGTTAATCACCATGTGATAACAGCACATGGCCATTGATTCAGAAAATGGAAAATCGGCCATTTTCCAGCTGCAGTAAAAATGACCTTAATGTGTGGAAAAGACCTGCGTCACTTTTTATTGCAGCATATTAAAGAGGCCCCAAATTGTCATGCTCAATCAAACCAAAAGCTCAGCATCCTGTCTGACAGTGGGCAGTCTGCTGCACTTGGAAGTACTTGCAGATCCAAATGGAGAAATCCATTCCCTTTGCTGTACTCTACAAACTACAGTTACAAACAGATAGAAACAGCCATTTTGTAAATGCACTTGACAATTAAATATATACTGCTTAGAAACAACTAGGTCAACTATTAGTTATGGGTTATTAATTTTAGGGCTAATAATTGAACCATTGTTATAATCTAATGTGGTTGGTATGTATCAGAAGGGTGGTATATCAAATACGTTTGATAGATTGATAAATGTGATACAAACACTTTGTGATTTGTACAGGTTGATGACACACACACTCTTAACACATACTCTGGAATAGATTATGTCATGGACAACCACTAAATCTTACAATGAGCAAAACATAAAAGGTCCCAAAGCTAATGGGCAAAAGCTGAACACTAAACTCTCCAAGCTTTTTTTTAAACTCAACTACTCTACTAGACTTGATCAAGTTCTCTGGCAACAAATTCCATAGTTTTATTTCTAAAAAAAAAAAAAATAAACAAACATTTTCTTTACGTTTATTTTATATTTGCAATCAGTTAGGCCAATAAGCTCCCTTTGAAAACAAGAGCAAGTGAGCAGAATGCAGGTGCAAAGATTTAAATATGAATCTCTACATACTTTTTTCCTCCCCGGTCTACCTCGCCCCGTTTCTTATGCAAGCTAAAGTGAATGTGTAAATGTACATTTACCCACACTGAGGGGTGGGGCAATGAGCAAAATGTAATTTTCAATGGATAAACACAAAGGCCCTCGTTTACAAAGGCACGCTAAGCGTTTTAGCGTGGATTTAGCGTGCACTAATCAATGTGTACGCTAACCGCCAACGTGTCTATAGGCTAACATGCACATGTTAGCATTTAGCACGTTTTTAGCGCACACTAATATTTAGTGCGTGCTAAAAAAGCTTAGCGCACCTTTGTAAAAGAGGGGGCAGGGGCTGATTCTGTAAGCGGCACCTGCCATGGCAGGCACCTAGAAAATGGGCGCCAACCATGTGCCAATCATGGTTAGAATCATGGCTAGCAAGAACCCTAGGCATTGGAAATGTAGGCCAGGGCTTTACAGGTATACATTTCTGGCACCTAGGGTCCTTGCAGAATCACGGCCAGCGATGGAGGACCCAGGATCCCAGAGGTACTTTCCGGTATACTGCACAGAGTGCAATATGTACGACTACCTCCTCTTGGGAAGGCGGGAGTACATATGCAGTCGGTGTCAGGAACTGGAAAGCCTGAGGATGGAGGTTGGCAGATTGAGGGTCAGGGTCCAGGAACTGGAGGGACTGCGCACCACAGAGGAGACGAGCTGGTCAACCAAGGACACAGACGGAGCAGGCCCCATTGTGGAACATGTGAGGGACCTCGAGAGATTCATCGAGGAGGCCTATAAGAACATAAGAACATAAGCAGTGCCTCTGCCGGGTCAGACCAGAGGTCCATCCCGCCCAGCAGTCCGCCCCCGCGGCGACCCAACAGGTCATGACCTGCCTTAATCACCAGAAGGGGCCCCCTTGCCCCCTAGGTTTCTCATCGAAGTCCTATCTTCCCATCAATGTCCTAACCCTCCGGCCTTGCACCTGCACGACCTGGTGAGCTGTCTATACTTATGCAACACCCCAGCACCTCCCTCAGTACCCTACGATCCCCTTTTCCCTCAGGAATCTGTCCAATCCCTGTTTGAATCCCTGTACTGTACTCTGCCGGATCACTTCCTCCGGGAGCGCATTCCATTTGTCCACAACCCTTTGGGTGAAGAAAAACTTCCTTGCATTTGATTTGAACCTATCTCCCTTCAGTTTCTCTGGGTGCCCCCTCGTACCTGTCATCCCTTTTAGTCTGAAGAACCTGTCCCTGTCCACCCTCTCTATGCCCCTAAGTATTTTGAAGGTCTCTATCATATCCCCCCTGAGCCTCCTCTTTTCCAGAGAGAAGAGCCCCAGTTTATCCAGCCTCTCAGCATATGGGCAGTTTTCCAGCCCTCTTACCAGTTTCGTTGCCCTCCTTTGGAGTCTCTCAAGAACTGCCATGTCCTTCTTGAGGTGCGGCGACCAATATTGAACGCAGTATTCCAGATGTGGGCGCACCATCGCTCGATACAGCGGCATGATGACTTCCCGTGTCCTGGTTGATATGCCCCTCTTGATGATGCCCAGCATCCTGTTGGCTTTCTTCGAGGCTGCTGCACACTGTGCGGATGGTTTCATGGATGGATCCACTAGCACACCCAAGTCTCTCTCAAGTCCGGTGTCTTCCAGCAATCTCCCCCCCATTTTATACTCGAACAACGGGTTCTTCTTTTTCCCTATGTGCATGACCTTGCATTTTTCTACGTTAAAGCGCATTTACCATTTGTTTGCCCAGTCCTCCAGCTTATCGAGGTCCCTTTGCAGTTCCTCACACTCCTCCCTGGTCCTAACTCTGGCGCAGAGCTTGGTATCGTCTGCAAATTTTATAACCTCACACTTTGCCTCCGTTTCCAGGTCATTGATAAATATGTTGAAGAGTAGCGGCCCCAGCACCGATCCCTGCGGCACACCGCTCGTGACTCCCCGCCAGTCAGAATATTGGCCCTTTACTCCGACCCTCTGTAGTCTACCTGACAGCCAGTGCTTGATCCATCTGTGTACATCCCCGCCCACCCAGTGGTTCCACAGCTTCCTAAGCAGCCTTTCATGTGGCGGTGGAGGAAGGTGGAGGAACGGGACCAGCAGCTGCACAGACGGATGTCGGCAGATGAGACCCAAGATCCACAAGGCGACACCGGGGAAGGACCTAGCGGAGGAACCACGCAAGAGGAGAAGACCGTGACTCACCGGGACCCCGAGGGAGAGACTCCGCACTACACCATGGACACGGACCTGAGACAGAGGAGGTTGCTGAGGAAAGGGAAGTCTGCTATTGTGGTGGGAGACTCGATCTTGAGAGAGGTAGATAGTCACGTAGCTGGAGGAAGGGAGGACCGGCTAGTGACTTGTCTCCCAGGGGCCAAGACACGAGACATCACTGATAGGATCGAGAGGATCCTGGACGGAGCAGAGACAGAGGAGACTGCGGTGATAATCCACATTGGAACGAATGATGTGAGCCGGAGGAACTTCAGCATGGCCACACTGACTGACCAGTTCAGGGTCCTGGGACGAAAGCTGAAGCGGAGTACCCGGAGGATAGCATTCTCAGAGATCCTGCCTGTACCGAGAGCAGATGCAAAGAGGCAGGCAGACCTCCAGGCTGTGAATGCATGGATGAGGAGATGGTGCCAGGAGGAGGGCTTCCACTTTGTGAGGAACTGGACGTCCTTCTGGGGAAAGAGCAAGCTCTACCGGCGGGACGGCCTGCACCTGAGCACAGCGGGAACTAGACTACTGGCAGCCAATGTGAGGAAGGAGATCGAGAGGGCTTTAAACTGAGGAGAGGGGGAAAGCCGACAGCTGATCTGATGTTGACGCTTCGGACAACAGTATCCAGAACAGATGCTGAACGGGCTGACTGCAAGGAGGAAGTAGAGGGACCGGTGGATCTTATGATCAGACAGCGAGGGAAACATCAGGTAAAGGGAGTTTGCTGGGAGGAGACTAAGGGGCATGGAGACACAGGGGGACTGGGTGGCACGAGGGTGAAAGCTGAGGGCAATATAGGGGTGCCACAAGGTGAGGGGGATCAAACAGAGGCTCAAGGGATGATAGCCCAGGAGGGGGCCGGTAGGGCTAGATAACCCAGAGGAAAAGTGGGGAAGTGGGGTGGCAGGAATGTGGGGAAGCCGAAAGCTACGAGGGTAAAGGCTGAGGGCAAAGCAGAAGCACAGGGAACAGGAGAACTGCCCGGAATTCAAGGGGAGGTGGCCCAGGTAAATGCGGAGGTGGAGGAAAAACGACGGGACCTGCGGTGCCTATACGCAAATGCAAGAAGCCTCATGGCCAAGATGGGTGAACTAGAAGTCGTGGCCAAGGGGGAGGACCTGGATATAATTGGAATTACAGAAACCTGGTGGACAGAGGAGAATCAATGGGATGTGGCGCTGCAGGGGTACAAGCTCTACAGGAGGGACAGGACCCACAAGAAGGGGGGAGGCATAGCACTATATATAAAGGACTCTATCTACTCGGTCGGGATGGATATGGCAACGAAGGCAGAGGGGCTGGAATCGCTATGGGTCAAATTGCCGGGAAACAAGGGTGCAGGCATAAAACTGGGGCTGTACTATCGCCCACCTGGTACGCCAGAAGGAGTCAGACACGACTTGGAAGCTGAACTGAGACAGGAATGCAGGACTGGAAGTGTAACAGTGATGGGGGACTTCAACTACCCGGGGATAGACTGGAGTACGGGTCACTCCAACTGCACTAGGGAAACAGGATTTGTAGAAGCTGTGAGGGACTGCTTCATGGAGCAACTAGTCAAGGAACCAACGCGAGGGGGTGCTACTCTTGACCTCATCCTAAACGGATTAGGGGGGCCTGCAAGAGGGGTAGAAGTGGGAGGACCACTAGGCAACAGTGACCACAACACGATCAGATTCACATTAGAAAGGGGGACACCCATAGTAAGGAGGACCGCAACAACTGCGCTCAACTTCAGGAAAGGGAACTATGTTGCTATGAGGGAAATGGTGGGGAGGAGGCTCAGAAACATCTTTAAGATGGAGACTGTAGGAAGCGCCTGGACCCTATTCAGGGACATCCTGCAGGAAGCACAAAGAATGTACGTCCCTAGTTTCAGGAAAGGCTGCAAGAACAAGCGGTCAAAGGACCCGGTTTGGATGTCAACTGAAGCAGAGGGCAATAAATGACAAAAAAGTATCCTTCCGGAGATGGAAAAAGGACCCAACGGAGGAAAATCACCAGACGCACAGGAAATGCCAAAAGGAATGCCACCGAGAGGTTAGAAAAGCAAAAGGGAAATACGAAGAGGGTCTGGCCAGGGAGGCGAAAAACTTCAAAGCATTCTTCAGTTACGTAAAGGGGAAGCGACCAGCGAGAGAGGAGGTGGGGCCGTTGGACGATGGGGATAGGAAGGGAGTGATAAAGGAGGATAAAGAGGTAGCTGAGAGAGTCCAAAGGAGAGCAACGAAACTGGTAAAAGGGCTGGAACACTGCCCATACGCCGAGAGGTTGGATAGGCTGGGGCTCTTCTCTCTGGAAAAAAGGAGGCTCAGGGGAGATATGATAGAGACCTTCAAGATCATGAGGGGCATAGAGAGGGTGGATAGAGACAGATTCTTCAAACTGAGGGGACAACAGGTACGAGGGGGCATTCAGAGAAACTGAAGGGAGATAGGTTCAAAACAAATGTAAGGAAGTTTTTTTTCACCCAAAGGGTCGTGGACACTTGGAATGCGCTACCGAAGGAAGTGATCAGGCAGAGTACGGTACAGGGATTCAAACAGGGATTGGATGGATTCCTGAGGGATAAAGGGATCGTGGGATACTGAGAGAGGTATCCAGGTAAAAAGTATAGAAACCCAACCAGGTCGTGCATGTGCAAGACCGGAGGGTTAGGACTTCGATGGGAAGATAGGACTTAAATGGGAAACCAAGGTGGCAAGGGGGCCCCTTCTGGTGATTCAGACAGGTCGTGACCTGTTTGGGCCGCCACGGGAGCGGACTGCTGGGCAGGATGGACCTATGGTCTGACCCGGCGGAGGCACTGCTTATGTTCTTATGTGAAATCCGGCACCACCCCTAAACATGCCTATTTCCAGGCTTCAGTGTCACTAGGCACCACTAGGCTCCATGAACCCAGGTGCCTTTTCCGTAGGTCGCTTAGCAGAGCCTAATTCTTTTAATGAGTTTTTAATCAGTATTTAATGGCACAACCAATTATTGTGCCACTTAAAACCAATTAAAACACTTAAGTTAGGTGCTGGTAGGCACAATCTAGGCACCTGCCGGCACCTAACTTTTGGCGACTTTTTTCAGAATCTGACCCAAAGTGACCTGCTCTTTGTTTATTACTCTCTCTGTGTTTCCCATTCATATTTGAGTTCTACCATTGTTATGGCTCTTAAAACTTCTGCTGGACACCTCTTCCATGTGTCCACCACCTCACAATGTCAATGTATCTTCTTACTGTACTTCTGAATTTCCCTGCTTTCCTTTTCGTATGAAGAATCCTTGACATTAAGGGCTCCTTTTACGAAGCCGCGTTAGCGGTTTAATGCGCTTAATAGCGCACGCTAGACTGCCGGCCGCACTAGATGCTAACGCCGGCATTGAGTGGCGTTAGTTCTAGCCACGTAGCGCGGGTTTAGCGTGCGCTAAAAAGCTGCGTGCGCTAAAACCGCTAACGCAACTTCGTAAAAGGAGCCCTAAGATTAGCATGCGCTAAATGCTAAGGCGCCCATAGAATATAATGGGCACCTTAGCATTTAGCACGCGCTAATCTTTAGCGTGCGCTAAATCAATTAGCGGGCACTAAATTGGTTAGCTCGCCTTAGTAAAAGGACCCCTAAGTTTTGCACTCGGTAGAAAATGCTTCCTTTTGGCACTTTAGTCAAGTTGACTAGATACTTGAAGGTTTGTATCATATCACCCTCAACAGTAATGATATCAAATAATGAGACAAAAGAAACTATTTTACCTGCAGTGTTTCTAAGTATGAGCAGTCTGTATCAGTAGAAGTGGAAACAATAAAATATACATGTGGAGGGAGTTCAGCAGGAATCCATGATATGTCACTGTTATGCTCCTTAGACAGCTCATCTAAACCATCCAGGCTTATCAGCAGAGGCCTTGCTTCAGAAGCAAACTCCAATAATGTGCAGAATTCATTCTTCAAACCTTTAATATCCTTAAGAAGGAAAAACAGACAGATTGTTATTACGTTGCGTACAAGAATTTGACTCTTTCCGGAAGGCTCCTGAGCCAGGCACAGTTTCTAAACTCATCTCCTGGTGTACGATGGTATTTGTAGTCCTGCTCATTTCACTTCAGATCAGAACTAAAGAGAGCAAAAGTCACTGGGAGAGGTGTAGAAAATACCAGAAGTGTTATAAAATTTGTATCCCCAGATGCTTGGGCTCTTCATGGTCTTGTGGACTCATCTTCATCAAGATATTATGGGCTTAATATTCAGAGATGGTGGTTACCACATTAAATGCCAACCGTGGCATTAAAATAATTACATGTATTTCATCAGCGCTATACATATTTTCAGCAGCACTGAATATGTATAACAGTGCAGAGACTGTCATATCTGATATACATTTACCCCCTGATTCTATAAAGTCCGCCTAAAGTTAGGCGCAGATATTAGTGCCTAACTTAATCAATCAATCAATCAATAGGCTCAATTGGTGCCAATACTGGCACTCAGCACCTCACAATTAGCTTTAATTGGACTTAATTGAAAGTTATGTTATATGCAATCTTATATCCTTCCAAATTCTCATTAATTAGAGTTCTAGGCAGGTTACAGTTCAGAGCTGCGCTCTCAAGCTCCACTCCATGCCTACGATCCAACAAACGGCCAATCACAATGCTGAGCCACGTCCCCCGCAACTTCCCACTGGCCGTTACAGGCAACATATTGTTACATAGAATTTTAGAACTCTTGAGTGTTAGAACACCGTATTTTTCGCTCCATAAGACGCATCCTAGATTTAGAATAGGAAAACAAGAAAAAAAACATTCTGAACCAAACTGTGTATTAATATATACCAGGCTCTGCACCTAGCCCCCCTCACTCCATGCCAGGCTCTGTACCCTGTCCCCCTCCCCTCCCTGTCAAATACCAGCTCTGGCAAGATACACATTTCAAATCCGACATATTGTAATCACAACACAGAAAATAAAATCATTTTTCTACCTTTTGTTGTCTGGTCATTATTCAAATCATGTTGTGGTCCAAGGCTCTGGTTGTCTTCTGATAACTCGCTTACCAGGGTCTCCTTTCTTCTTCCCTTCCCTCCCCTCCCTCCATCCCAGTAGCTGAAGACAGGCACCTCTCCCCAGCGGTCTGAAACAGGAGGCAGGAGAGGGCCAGAGGCCAAAGAGGGGCCCAACAGCCAAAAGCAAGACCCTATTGTGTGTGTCAATGTAGACATACATGTCAATTTTGACATCTAGAGTGTTGCCTTTCAACTTTTCCACAAGAATGGCCATCCTATGCTGCCTGTATTCAGACCCCGAGGGAGGGGGAGGAGTTGGAACACTGGTGCACCCCAACCCCCCAATTCCCAGGAGGATATCTTGCCCTTGCAGATAATTTTCTGCCAGTTACTCCACATCATGTAGTCAGTGCTGGGGCTACCCCAGTTCATTCTGCCTTCACTGGGCGAGTCCATGCCTGCCCACCTTCCAGCCATCTCCGCAGCAAGCCAGGGTTGAAGGTGCTGGGTGGGTGGGGGGCACGACAGACAACGGGGCATCCAACGCTGCTGGCCTCAGCGCATCGAGTGTGGGGCTGCTAGGAGGGGGGCTGCACTGCATGGCTCCTCCGCTCAAGGGCCTGGTCTTCTGCCCTACCCCATTCCCCAGCCCCACACACAAAGAGCGCTCACAGCCGACAGTTCAGAGCTGCGCTCTCAAGCTCCACTCCACGCCTACGATCCAACAAACGGCCAATCACAATGCTGAGCCACGCGCCCTCTCCCCCCCCCCCCCGCAACTGCCCACTGGCCGCACTTTGCTTATTGACAACAAGGCAGCCAATCTGAATGCCATCCCGCCCCTTAGGGTCCCAACACTGCACCACGCCTCTCCTTTCGCTAAGCAATCATTTTGTCCAATTGCCAATCAGGAGGCAGGAGCTCCTTCCTTATACCCAAAGACCCTGATCTAGAGGTAGGAGGGAGGTATGGGTTATTATGTCACACATCCCTCTCTTAGGGCTCTTGGGGGGGGGAGTTATATTCGCTCCATAAGATGTACCCTTATTTCCACCCACTTTTTGGGGGGAAAAAGTGTGTCTTAAGGAGCACAAAATACGGTATATAGTATTATGTTAGGTGCTAATATGAGATACTATCCTATTCAATTTCTGTCAATGACACAACACCTTTCTCTTGTGATACTAATGAAAAATAAACTCTTTCTTTCTAGTTACATTGGTGTTTGATTCTTATAGCACTTATTTCTTCTTTTTTATCCTTCTTTTTGGGGGAACAGTGACTTCAAGTGCCCACGGCTGTTCGACTAAAACTAGTCTTGTCAATCCAACCTCTTCATGAGCTATCACAGGTCTCTTGTAATCCCCTATTCTCACACCAATATTAATTTATTTTTATTTATTTAAATAATTATTTATTAAAAATTAGCCAAATAAACTAATTGCTTCTTTTTAATTAAATCCTTAGTAATAAAATTAATAGTAGGTACAATCGTTCCTCTCGCTGTGCTGCCACTGATATACTTAGCTTTTATCCACAGCGAGTTGCTAGTATTGTTCACTCCCAGCTTAAGGAACGATAGCTCAGGTTTTATTGCTGATGGTAATATTGCTCAACGGAGCATCCCCGTTTCACTCAGCTTGGAGCTTCTTCAGGAGATGTTCAAAAACCACTATTAACTCTGTTAACCGACCCTGTCAGAAAGAGACACCACCCATATTAGATGAAAGGAACCTTGGCTAGTGTTTCTGAAACAGATTTTTTTCTACCTACTCTGTTTTTATAAAACTACTCTTACATTACTAATTTTCCTTTTAAAATTAAGCTATTTATAAACCTTAACATTTTTCTATACTTACTTAAATTCTGTGCGGTCTCTTTCTTTGGGGAGTCAACTACGGAAGCTTAATGATCTTCCCGTGCAGGCTTCTATGACCTAACGGTTTTATGCAATGGCACATTCTCAGGCAGAGGTGTTTTTTGTTAGCTTAAACCTGCCTACATCATGACGTATATGACATAGCGTACTGAAAGCAAGAGCGCCAAAACTGTATTGTATAGAAAAGCACATTAGATTACTCTAAACTGAAACTTACACTCCTTGTATCCCTTACTCGGTAAAGCCTACACTTCAAGCTAAAAATTAAAGCATTGCAAATGTGGTGCCATCTTATTACTTGATCTAAATTATTGTTCTAAACACCCTACTTGGTTTATAAACAGCCTTTCTTTTTTAGTTTTAAGAGTAATCTTTCTCATCTTAATGTTTTCATCATTAATGATTGATGATAAATGATTAATGGTAAGGCGGTTCAATAATTATTTTTATTTTTATAATTACTTTAATTTTTTATATCTTGTTAATTACTTTTATATTTATTGAATATTCTACCGGGAGCCCGATCTTTAGAATTATTTTAAAGATGTTCTCTTCTATACAATCCTATTATTAAAATAACGTTTGACAGTTAATCATGGTATTAAGTCTCTTTGGATGTAAACTCTGAAGATGGTAAATCCACCGCTGCTCTTCTTGCAATAATTTCTTGCTCCTATCTCCTCATCTTACTGAAATAAGTGCTATAAGAATCAAGCACCAATGTAACTAGAAAAAAATAGTTTACTTTTCATTAGTATCACAAGAGAAAGGTGCTAATATGAGAACATCTATAATATCAGTCGAATGTGCTTTATTATGAAATAATCTAACAGGACAGCTGAGGTTGCTTTCTGATATTCAGAAGTTTAAGAAACTATTGAAAACAACTTTGTTTGTGGAGGTGTTCTCTTGATTGACCTAGGATCTTGATTGAAGATGTGTTAGATATGTTTGTTTACTTATTTGTATATTGGTTATATGATGATTATATTTGTAGTTTTGTTAATCGCTTAGGTCTAGGTGGGTTAGAAATGTTTTAAATAAATAAATATCGAACTCATGGTCAAGTCCTAGTGATTTGATGAAAATCATCCAAGTTTTCGTGGCAGAATACAGAAGTAGATTGCCGGGCCTTTCTTCTATGCAGTATAAATTTGATGTGATCCTCCGCCTTCAACACTACTCATCTGCTGCTACCCAGATGGTGGTACATTGTTAGTCTGACATCTCCACTGAAACCTGTCTGCCTTGGGAGGCCCATCTGGTATGAAACAGATGCACACAAGCCCCAGCGGCATGACAAGTCCATGTACCATGACTGGAATACAAAAAATTATATATGCTAAATAAAGTTATCAAATTGTTATCAAATTATACATACGGTCTGAGGTAATACTGAATATCATAAATAGTAGTTAGACGCCTAACTTTGAAAACTCAGTTCTATACAAAGAAGGAGCCTAGTCCAAAGCGCCTACACTAAAAGTGGACATAGTTAGGGGTGGATCGTGGGTATGTTTTCGAGTTAGGTGCTTCTTTGTAAATTAGGTGCCGTTAGGCTCCGATATTGGCACCTAACTTTAGATGAATAAAATCCTGGCATAAATCGGGATGCCTAAATATTAGAACACTGAGCATGATTCTATAATGGGTGCCTCAATATTATAGAATCTGTGGTGAACTAACCTTAGGTGGACTTTATAGAATCAGGGCCTTAGGGCCTGATATTCAGTCCACAGTGATCAGCAGTTTTAAAGGCGCTGAATGCAGTGGACAGAATATGACTTGAATATTCAGTGCCAGCCATAATCCAGGCACCAGCATTGACTATACAGGTCCTGACCAGTTCCCAGAAGTTATTTAGGTGCCAGCTGATATTCAGAATGGTGTCTAAATAAATGGCTGAACAAACATAGAACAGTCTTTCTAATGTCCTAACTTTATTTGGGCAATTAGCTAGTAAGCAATCTGAAAATTATTGCTAACAAAATAAATCCTGGTTCTGCCCACACTCTATCCCCCCCCCAAAAAAAAAAAAAAAAAAAAAAAAAAAAACAACCCAGGCACTAACCAGATAGCACTGTGGCAGTCTCCCCAGTTACACTAGCCAATTATGTGTCGTAGAAAATTTGGGGTCACTTGGTCAGCATGATTTAACTGGAGCCTCTCCTGCTCGGTTAAATCATTTAAATACTAGGCCCCTGGTTTAGGAATGCTATTGAACACGATTAATTAGCCATATAGAGGAAAATTTTATATATGGCACCCCAAAAAAATACTTCGGTAGGCATAATAATGGTGTTCTTTATGTGCCTCCATTTTTTAATGGCATTTTAATTGGCTTTTAATCGGCATAGCCAATTAGTGCATGGATTAAACCAATAGATAGAATAGAATAGATTTGTAGTGCACACACTGTGGGCATTTTAATTGGCGGTGTCCAGTTATAGAATTACCCCGTATATGGAGGCCTACACTAAAGGCCTAATATTTAAATGATTTAACCAGGCAGGAGAGGCTCCAGTTAAATCGTGCTGACATAATTGTCTAGTGCTGCTGAAAATCTGGGAAAACCAACACAGCACTATCTGTTTAGTGCCAGGGTAGATACTGATTAGTATGCACGATTTTTGGTAAGGAGACAAATCTATTGGACTGATAATGATTTATTGACTTTTTTTCTAGGCTTATCAAATCCCCTTTAAAACTGGTGGATGCTTCTGCTGAGAGCTGCTATGTGCTTCGTTACTGTACCTCGGAGAATGTTGTTGAGATATTATAAATCTCAGCAACCTGATAGCAAAGGTTTTGAAGAAGCAGGCGGACATTTCTGCTGTCACCAGTGACACCAATAAATCGAATCACAACTCTCAGGTCACTGTATGAAAAAAAGAAAACATTCTTCAGTTTCCTAGTACATTTTTGGCTTTGGCACTCTATGTAATCATTGATCAAAGGCCCAGGGAGAACATGTCCATTACAAAATGCCGATTATTTTTTTCAAATGTTTCCAGCTTAGAGAATTCAAAGTGTTCCGCTTAATTCCACATTGCATGCTTGCATATTTCCAAACAATGCAATTGGTCGCGTATTCATTTATTAAACTCTAGCAGAGTTAGTCCAACCAACAGGCAAACTAAGCTTTTGCCTAGAGCAGCAAAATTTGGGAAGGGGAGCAGCACCAAGGTAACTGTCATGTTATCTAAATTAGACCCATTGTGACTGCACAGGGCCTTCAACTCGACTTGCCAGATTCCATGTCTTCCAACTTCCTGTTGTAGAGGGGGTGGGAGCATTAGTTGGGCGGGAGAATTAGCAGGCAAATTAGGTGCAAACCCCTGGATTCCATATATGGTGGCCAAAATTGGGTGCCATAGTTGAACGCCAATTCAAGAAGTGCATCCAATTAAATTTACTAATTGAAGATGCATGCCCAATTAAATTAGCTAAGAAGGCAATGAGGCCTGGATTCTATAGAATCAGCCCGGTCTCAGAAGCTAATGGGCATCCTATATAGATTCGGACCTAAGGCCCATTAAAGTATACCCGATTCTCTAACCGACGGCCATGTTACAGATGCCGGTTAGAGAATCGGGTTGTTGTAGATGTGGCTGTTAAGCTTATCACGGCAAGGGATCTCCCTGCTGCAATAAGTTTAGCAGCCGTGGCTGCGGTCGCCAGTTTCCACACCCTCCCCTCCTGAACAAACGTAGCAGAGGGGATGCCCAATCCCTCCTGCCAGAAACCCCACCCCGAACATAACCGGCAGGAGGGTGCCCATCTCTCCTGCCAGAACCCTCCCCATTCCCCCCAAACAAAACCAGTAGGAGGGTGCCCAAACCCTCCTGTCTGGTATTTTTGGGCGTTGCACTATGCTTACAAAGATTCAAGGTGACTTGCAGTACAGAAAAGGAGAACTATTTAGTACATTGTAGAGTAGCTAAAATAAATATTTCAATACAAGGATGTACTAGAGGTATATTAAGACCTTTGGGATTTCTCGAGGTAGAGAATGCTGTTCGGTGTAGAGAAAGAGATAGTTGGTACCACTCAGTGGAGCTATGGGAGGTACATTAAAAGAGTATTTAGAGGAGGAATAAAGTATAGCAAGAAAGTTAATATGATACAATGAATGATGTCATGAGATAGATGGAGTCTGTTACAGTCATTAACAGTGCTTAGCTGAGTACGTGGTTCAAGGGTGGTAATAGGATGAAGAGTTCGGTGTTGAAGAATGTTAGATGTAGTTGCTGGTAGAGTATATGGAATCGAAAAGAAAGGTCTTTAGTTTATTTTTTTAAATTAAACTTTATTGATTTTAAAATATTAACAGTGCAATAAATAAGTATGTGAACATATGGCGAAACAAGATAAGCACATTTGTCTTACAAAATATCAGAGCAATACTTTTAACCCACCCACCCATTGATTAATCAATAAAAGCACGCATACATAGATAAATTCAGTAACCTTCCTTTCTGTAAAATAATACTGCAATCCCACCCACCCTTTCCCCCTTCCCTGGATGTGTTAAGACATAGAACCAACTAAACTGAAGGGTATTTTTAAACTATACTGAAGTAATGAAAGATGTCAATGGGCTCCAAACCAGTTTAAATATATTGCTATGCCCCAACATATCAGCATTCATTTTCTCATATTTATAACTGGAGCATACATTTGCCCACCAAAAAGGAAAATTGAGGCGATCAAAGTTCTTCCAAATTCGAGTACCCAGAAAATTCCTGTATGATATGGATTTGGACGTGTAAATAGTGCCTTTCTGAAATCACCATTTACACATGAAGATGTTTCTACAATAAACGCCTATATCACTTTACTAAGTTGCTATGTAGGACAGAATGATGGTTTCTCCTAAACACAACCAGATATCATCAGAGTGCAGAATAGTGATAATATTAGTGCAAGTATCATACTCTCTAAGTAAGATGCTGCATTTATGATATAATTAAACTTGTTTTCACATTTAATAGAATTTCTGTATTAAGAAGCTAAAGACACTATAGTATTTTTATTTCCTTACTTATTTTGATGACATTATATTTTCATGAGTTGTGTTTTTTTTGGGTTTTTTTTTTTCAGTAATATTTCATGCAGAGGATCATAGAAGATGGTGAATTCATTAATTGTAATTAATGCCATCTAGCACTTACCCTGCTATCCAGTTGGTAGTGGAAGACACTGTCTTTGCCATGATAGCACTCTTTCCACTTCCAGCTTCCCCATGGACTACAATCAGTCTTCTGTTGTAACGCTGGACATTCGTTCTTAATTCATGTAGAAAGGTTTCTCTTCCAGTGAATGAACTAACACTATATGTAAGGAACAAAATGAATAAATAGAAACATAGAACATAGAAACTGACGGCAGAAAAGGGCCACGGCCTATCTAGTCTGCCCATACCAATGTCCCAAGCCCTAACTCCCTCCGTGAAGAGATCCCATGTGCCAATCCCATTTTTTCTTAAAATCTGACACGCTGTTGGCTTCAATTACCTCTAGTGGAAGACTATTCCAGCAATCAACCACTCTTTCGGTGAAGAAATATTTTCTGGTGTCACCATGAAATTTCCCACCCCTGAGTTTCAACGGATGCCCTCTTGTTGCCATGGGACCTTTAAGAAAAAAGATATCTTCCTCCACCTCGATACGGCCCGTGACATATTTGAACGTCTCGATCATGTCCCCCCTCTCTCTGCATTCCTCGAGTGAATATAGCTGCAACTTATCTAGCCGTTCCCCATACGGGAGATCCTTGAGTCCTGAGACCATCCGGGTGGCCATTCTCTGAACCGACTCAACTCTCCGCACATCTTTGTGGTAATGTGGCCTCCAAAATTGTACACAGGGCTTTTCCTGTGAGAAAATCTGAGTGAACTGCAAATTCTCTCTCTATTCCATGCTAAATGTAATTTTTTTTTCCTGTAATGTGGAAATCTATTTATTATACTTTTTGCTAAAGCCTCACAATAGTCAGTTTTTTTCATCTCTAGATTGATCTATATCACTCTGATGCAGGGACGGTGAAACACTGGCCATCGTTGGTGGGACTATGAGGATTCAGTAACCTACTTTACAGGCAAGGTTTATTTTGGATATTTGTTTGATACTGAGGTTGAATATTTATCTACAGATAAATGGAAGTGGAGGATGGCCTAGTGGTTAGGTCTGCCCAGCACTGCTGCTTGTGACTCTGGGTAAGTCATCTAACATTCTGTTGCCCCAGGTACATTAGTCAGATTGTGGGCCCACCAGGACCGATAAAGAGAAATACTTGAGTACCTGAATGTAAACTGATTAGACCAGGGGTGCCCACACTTTATGAGCTTGTGAGTTACTTTTAAAATGGCCAAGTCAAAATGATCAACAACAATAAAATTTTAAAAAACATAAAGCACACTGTACGCAGAGAAAATGTTAATTATCATTTACATTCCACGGGTTTTCAAAGAGGTCAAGGCAGATGACTTTATGCAATGTCACCTCAGGAACAACTATACAAAAATAGACAAATATACCCCCTCCCTTTTTACTAAACCATGATAGTGGTTTTTAGCGCAGGGAGCTGCGCTGAATGCCTTGCAATCGATGCTCATAGGCTCCCTGTGCTAAAAACTGCTATTACTGTTTAGTAAAAGTGGGCCATAGTGCAAAATATAGACAGCAGATATAAATTCTCAAAATGGACACATTTTCATCACTAAATTGAAAATAAAATCATTTTTCCTACTTTTGTTGTCTGGTGATTTCATGAGTCTCTGATTGCAATTTATTCTTCTGACTGTGCATCCAATATTTCTTCCCTTCTGTCAACCTGCTGTATGCTTCCAGACCTCTTCCCTCCGCCAACTTTTTCTTCCTCTTTCCCTACCCCTTCCCCTTTCTTTCTTTCTTTCTTTGTCTCCCTGCCCCCCTTTCTTTCTTTGTCTTTCTCTCTCCATGCCCCCTTTCTTTCTGTCTTCCTGTCCCCCCTTTCTTTCTGTCTCCCTGCCCCTCTTTCTTTCTGTCTGTTTTTCTCTCTCCATGCCCCCTTTCTTTCTTTCTTCCTGTCCTCCCCTTCTTTCTTTTCCCTTCTTTCTTTCTGTCACTGCTGCCACCATTGGGGAACAGGCCTCCAGACCACCAACACCCCAAGATCTCCCTGCTTCCCCACACAGAAGCGTCGGGCCGACCAGATTTCCTCTCCCCGACATCATTTCTGAAGTTGGAGAGGAAGTTCCGGGCCAGCAAGGCAGCGATTGTCTGGCCCAGAACTTCCTCTCCAACGTCAGAATTGATGTCGGGTGGGGGAAGTTGGTCGGCTCGGCACTTCTGAGTCAGGAAGCAAGTAGAATGTGAAGGCAACGCGATCAACTCACGTTGCCTTCGCGATCTACCGGTCAATCACCTTTTGGGCACCCCTGGATTAGACTATAAGCAGTGTATAAAAATGAGGGTTCTTCAAAAAGTTTCCACACTTTCATATTTTTGTGAAAAATAGTTGGGGAGGGAGAAGTGGCCAGAGGACATGTCTTAGAATATCAAGTGACTAGACAGTCAGGAAAAACAGGGTGATTAAGTGGAAAAGTGATACAATTTGCTTTGAGATATTTAATAAATAGTCTTAAAAAAAATAAAAGTGTGGAAACCTTTTGAAGATTTCTCGTGGGGTGGGGGGCTGGGAATATTTTATGATTTCTTTCACTTATGAATAATTGTTGGGTATGAGGGAGGGGAGATAATTGACGCGAGTTAGAATTTGAAGATATATTAAGTGATGTTAAAGTATAAAATGTATGTATTTTATGTTACACTTATTGTGAGTTTAAAAATGAATAAAAATAAAAAAAATATAAAGGTGGAAGGTTTTTTTATGCCTATGAATAACTACCCTTCAGTATATGCAAAGTGGAATTTTGAAGTGTGAGCGACGGGGTTCTGAGGCTTCCTTTTCCTCCCCCCCCTCCTCCACGTCAATTCTGACGTTGGAGAGGAACTTGGCCTGGAACTTCCTCTCCTATATCAGAATTGACATTGAGGGAAAGGCTGGTGGGCCCGGTGCTTCTACTGTCCTGTTTACGGCGTTGGGAAGCAGGGAAAGCTCAGAACTTGGCAGCGGTGGCTTGGGGGCCTGTTCCCCAATGGCGGTGGCGGTGGCTTGGGGAGGCAGGGAGAAAGAAAGACAAAGAAAGAAAGGAGGCAGGCAGGGAGACAGAAAGAAAGAAGGGCAACAGAAAAAAAGAAAGGGGGGACAGTGAGACAGAAAGAAAGGGGGCATGGAGAAAGACAGAAAGAAAGGGGGGCAGGGAGACAGAAAGAAACACAAACAGAAAGAAAGAAGGGAGCAGGGAGAGAGGAAGCAAAAGTTGGGGGAGGGAATGAGGTCTGGAGGAAAGGAAGCATAGAGGAGGCTGAAAGAAGGGAAGAAATATTGGATACACAGTCAGAAGAAGAAAGTGCAACCAGAGACTCATGAAATCACCAGACAACAAAGGTAGGAAAAATTATTTTATTTTCAATTTAGTGATCAAAATACGTCCGTTTTGAGAATTTATATCTGCTGTCTATATTTTGCACTATGGCCCCCTTTTACTAAACCGCAATAGCGGCTTTTAGTGCAGGGAGCCTATGAGCATTGGGAGCAGCTCCCTGCGCTAAAAAACGCTATTGCGGTTTAGTAAAAAGGGAGGGGGTATATTTGTCTATTTTTGTATAGTTGTTACTGAGGTGACATTGCATAAAGTCATCAGCCTTGACCTCTTTGAAAAAACCCCCCGAAATATAAATAATTAACATTTTTTCTGCGTACAGTGTGCTTTGTGTTTTTTTAAATTTTATTGTCAGTAGATCATTTTGACTTGGTCATTTTAAAAGTAGCTCGCAAGCCCAAAAAGTGTGGGCACCCCTGCTGTAGTATTTATCTCTCTCTTTATTGGGTGACAACAGATTTTCTGCGCTCATATCCCAGTGGTGCTTCAGTTAACTTACCTTTAGCTGGTATCTGCATATAATAATTGTAAAATCGCTTTGATTGTACCAGAAAGGCGGTATATCAACTACTACTACTACTTTAGTTAGTTTTATAGCCCGTCCTCTCCAGGAGCCCAGAACGGTTTACAGAGTAACATTCACAATATTTTGGGTACATTCACAACATACTGGTTACAGAGATACGTTCACGAAATTCTGGAGACATAGACAAAACACAAGAAATTGAGGTAGATCTACAATTTGACTAGCGACATTAGACTAGTGGTAGGCATTAGGGGCCATAAGTTGGAGGGGTACATTCAGAGTGCAAAGAAAGCATATAAAGCTATATTATTCAAGTAACTGGAGGCATTGGATTAGGGCATCTTCTACCTGTTCTTGATCATGGATTATGGATCCCGGTGGAGCATTCTCATCTAAACTGGGGGCAGGAGACTGATTAGGACTTTGGGAGGTGTTGGAAAGGTGTAATTTCAGAACAGTGCATCGCTGTTAGCGCTACTAGGCATACACAGCGCTGTACATCAAACATGGAATATACAGTCCCTGCTTGATAGAGCTTACAATCTAGTTATGACAGACAAACTGGGCAAAAAGGTGTATCTATCCACAATGATCAGATGGGGAATTACAGAGGGAATGCATGATGGATGTGTACTAGCAGATGGGTTGGAGTTAGAAATTGAAAGCAGCTTCAAAGAAGTGGACTTTGAGCATGGATTCGAATACTGCCAGAGAAGGAGCTTGACGTACTGAGTCAGGCAGTTTGTTCCAGGCATATGGTGCAGCAAAGTAGAAGGGTTGGAGTCTGAAGTTGGCCTTAGAGAAGAATGGTAGATAAGAGAGACTTACCCAATTAGCAGAGTTTCTAGGGAGGAGTACAGGGAGAGAGGAGAGATACTGAAGAGCTACAGAGTGAATATACTTGTAGGTCAGTGAGAAGTTTGAACTGTATGCGGAAACAGATAGGGAACCAATGAAGTGACTTGAGGAGAAGGATAGTGTGTGCATAGCGACACTGGTAGAATATAAACTGTGCAGCTGAGTTCCGGATAGATTGAAATCTAGGTGAGAGGTGATGAGGACATGAATGAGGGTCTTAGCAGTGCTCTCAGAAAGGAAGAGTCAGTTGCTAGCATGAATGTTAAAATCACCAAGAATGAGGGAGGGAGAAGAATGTTCAAGGAAGAAAGAAAGCCAGGAGTCAAAGTCAGTGAGGAAGGAAGAGAGGGACTTATTAGAGGATCAGTAAATGATAGCTACGTGGAGGGGGAGGGGTGCAAATAGTGGACTTCGAAGGAAAAAAGTGGTGAAATTGAGGTGAGAGAAAGAATTGAAATGTACAGGAGGGTGACAGTAGCAACATCACCCCCACGGCTAACCAGGTGAGGCTTATGGAAGAAAAGTTAGCCTCCATGAACAGAGCAGCAGCTGAAGTAGAGTCATTAGGGCAGATCCAGGTTTCAGTTAGTGCGAGCAGATGGAGACATTAAGGGATGAAGAGGTCATGGATATAGGCAAGCTTGTTGGAGAAAGAGCGGACATTCCACAGAGCACATGAAAAGGGGTGGGAAGAGGGGGGAAACAGAAATAAAATTAGTGACATTGTGGTGTGACCCGCATGAGTAGATTGGGAGTTGGTTGGGAGGACCAGGGTTAGGGTTGAAATCCTCAGCAGAGTGCAAGAGAAGGAGCAAGAAGACATAGGTAAGAGTGGGGGAGGCATGGAGGATGTCTGAATGAGAGGGAGAAAGTGTTGAATTATTAGAGCTGAGAAGAGAGTAGAGGACAAAAGGGAGGGTGAGTTAATGGATTTAAAAAGTGAATGGCATGGTGTTGAGGAGTTCAGTGACTTGGGTTGAAGGGAGAGATTGGAGAAAGTCAGTATCAGCAGGAGGAGATATACAGGAGCCATAGTGGTAGAAGGAGAGAGGGGAACGCTGGGAGAAAACTAGTTGTGAACATAAGAATAGCCTTACTGGGTCAGACCAATGGTCCATCTTGCCCAGTATTCCATCTTCACGGAGGCCAATCCAAGTCACAAGTACCTAGCAAAAACCCAAATAGTATCAGCATTCCATGCCACCGATCCAGGGCAAGTAGTGTCTTCCTCCATGTTTGTCTCAACAGCAGACTATGGACTTTTCCTCCAGGAACTTGTCCAACCCTTTTTTTAAACCAGCTACATTGGCCGTTCTTACCAACATTCCAGAGCTTAACTTCTCTGAGTGAAAAGGTATTTCCTTCTATTGGTTTTAAAAGTATTACTCTGTAACTTCATCGAGTGCCCCCTAGTCTTTGTAAATCTTGATGCAGTAAAAAAATCAATCTACTTGTACCCGTTCTACACCACTCAGGATTTTGTAGACTTCAATCATCTCCCCCCTCAGTTTTCTATAAATTTCATGTGTAATTTGGAGATACACCTATGCCCTCCCATGTTCCATGTGTACTGCACACACCCAATTATAAAATTGTCTTTTTCATCTTTGTACTCACAGTGTCTGACAGTATTGGACATGTTGTAGAATCTCTTCATTGTTCCGAGTTCTAAACAAATGCTTCCTTCTCCATGCGTCTGGGATTTTCAGAAAATTTTGTGAACTGATCATTCTAAGAAAAGACACAAACAATTTTAAGCATAGCTGGGGTCAAGTTTTTTTTGGGGGGGGGGATTACTGAAGGTATATTAGTATACTGGTTTTAAAAAATTAAATTTGAGATATATTTTTAAGTTCAGTTTGATATTTAGCCTTTCCAATAAAAGTTTCTCATTTACCAGTCAGTGACATAACAAAGAGTACAAAATGTCAATATATACACATTGTCTTTAGCCCTTTCTCCCATGCTTCGAGTCTTGCAAGGCTGCCAGACAACCCATGAAGTCTCGGCAGCCATTTTGAACCTCTTCAGACTGGCAGCGCTCTAGTAGCGTGAGGGGAAGGAAAGAGTCAGGCTCTTACCTGCTCCCACAGAAGCCACTAGACCAACAGGGATGGTAAGGTACGGCACGGGGGGTCGGGTTAGTGTCGGGGTTGCATTATGGAGGGGTAGGCGAGAGATGGATGACAGGAAGAAGAGACAGCAAATGAAAGGGAGGGAGGGATGGCAGGCAGAACAGAGGAAAGGGGCAGGGGTGTAGCAATGGGTGGTCCTGGCAACCCAACCTGTTCACCCGCCTGCTTGCCTGCCTACCTAGCAGCAGAAAACTTTGGGGAAGCAGACTGGGTCCCATGGTCCCTGCACCTCCTTCTCTTCACTCTCGCCAGCCGTCTTCAATGGGTCAGAGTCAGTGGCAGTCATTGCTACAGGCTGCCTCCTGGTAGCCCAGAAGCCTCTTCTCTGCTGCTGTTACAATTTCCTATTTCTGCCCGGGTAAGATGCAGCAGAGGAGAGGCTTCTAGATTACCGGCAGGCAGCCTGTAGCAATGGCTGCCACTGACTCTGACCCACTGAAGTCCAGCAGTGGAGAATAAAAATAGGGAGGTGCAGCCCAGTTAACTCCCCCAACGCCAGCAAAAGAGTTACCTGTAAGTGTGGTGGGGAGAGATAGGAAGGAATCTGCAAAGAGATAGAGAGGGATAAGAAAGGGAAAATGTTACTATTGGGTACAGGGGAGGGAGAAAGACTGCAAAGAGAGGGGCAAGAGAGGGAGAAATGTTGGGGAATAGGGGTGCAAGGGGAGAGAGGGAGATATGTTAAAAATTATGGTGGAAAGGAGGAAGGGAGAGATGTTTGACCCAGGGCACAAAAGAAAGGGAAAGAGATGATGGATAGTGGAAGAGAGGCAGAAATATTGGACATGGCAGAGAAAGGGAGAGAATGCTGCATGGTGGAAGATAGATGTTGGACCAAGGATGCAAGGGAGGGAGAGAGAGAGATGTTGAACATAAGAGTGTATGAGAGGGAGGGCGAGATCAACAACAGATGTTAATTTTTAATGTAGTGATTCTAATATGTCAGTTTTTGAAATTTACATCTACTATCTTTATGTTTTGCACAGTACAGGGGGATATTACTTTTTCTCTTTCTCTGGTGTTGCATTGTGGCTTCTTGGAGATTCAATGTAATATTTTTCTATGTGCTTCTATTTTTCATTTGAGGTTAGTTATTCTATACTGTGTGAGGGTCTGTCTGTGTTCTGTGCATATGAATTTGAGACATGATTTTCTGTTAGCATTAACTGCGTAGGATGGATCTGTAACGATCTGGCTTCTTTAGTTTTCCAATAGGTTTACTCCAATAGGTGACACATTGACGAAATGGGTTGGGAGCTGGCTTGGAGGTAGGCTCCAAAGGGTGGTGGTGAACGGCACCCCCTCCGAAATGACGGAGGTGATTAGTGGAGTACCACAGGGCTCAGTCTTGGGCCCAATCCTATTCAACATCTTTATAAGAGACTTGGCAGAAGGGCTTCGAGGTAAAATAACATTATTTGCCGATGACGCCAAACTGAGTAATGTAGTGGGCAAATGCACAACAGACAAAGATTCAGTGCCCGACAACATGATGCACGACCTACTCCTACTGGAGCGATGGTCTAGGACATGGCAACTCAACTTCAATGCCAAAAAATGCAAAGTTATGCACCTGGGCAGCCAGAATCCATGCAAGTCTTATACCCTTAATGGCGAGATCCTAGCAAAAACGGTAGCAGAACGAGACTTGGGGGTAATCGTCAGTGAGGACATGAAGTCTGCCAATCAAGTGGAGCAGGCTTCGTCCAAGGCAAGACAAATCATGGGCTGCATACGAAGGGGTTTCGTCAGTCGTAAGGCGGAAGTCATTATGCCATTGTATAGATCCATGGTGAGGCCCCACCTGGAATACTGTGTGCAATTCTGGAGGCCGCATTATCGCAAGGATGTGCTGAGACTGGAGTCGGTGCAAAGAATGGCCACCCGGATGGTCTCGGGACTCAAGGATCTACCATACGAAAAACGGCTTGACAAATTACAGCTATACTCGCTCGAGGAGCGCAGAGAGAGGGGGGACATGATCGAGACGTTCAAGTATCTTACGGGCCGCATCGAGGCGGAGGAAGATATCTTCTTTTTCAAGGGTCCCACGACAAAAAGAGGGCATCCGTTGAAAATCAGGGGCGGGAAACTACGAGGTGACACCAGGAAATTCTTTTTCACTGAAAGAGTGGTTGATCGCTGGAATAGTCTTCCACTACAGGTGATTGAGGCCAGCAGCGTGCCTGATTTTAAGGCCAAATGGGATCGGCACATGGGATCTATTCACAGGGCAAAGGTAGGGGAGGGACATTAAGGTGGGCAGACTAGATGGGCCGTGGGCCCTTATCTGCCGTCTATTTCTATGTTTCTATGTTTCTATATTTAGGAAGCATTGTTGCATTTGGTGATGTGCTTTCCTAAGTAGGTCCTTGTTACATGACTTGTGGATGTTTTTAAAGAGTGGTGCACAAAACACAACAAAGAGGCAAGAGAGATGTCTGTATCAACTGTAATTCACATTTATTCAAAACAACATATAGGGAGGTATGAAAGTCCTAGGTCTTTAAAAAGATCATATGAAGTCCCAGTTGAATGGAATCCTAGGAAAGTCCCAATCAGGATCCGGGTTTCGACAAACAAACTTGCCTTCCTCAGGGGACAACGTGGACGTAGTCTTCTCTATCTTAATTGAAAGGTTTCTCATCATCAGCATGCACTAAAGATGCTGCTCTCGAAAAAACATCCAATGGCGTCTCTATGCTGCACCAGACCCACTGCCTAATGCCTTGGTGCTTTCTAGCCCCGAGAAGTGCGCCGAAGAAACGTAATGTAGTAAGTGAAGCAATTGTTAGCTTCTGCTCCCAATGTCCCCCACTTGCCAGGCGCTTTTCACAGTCCTGTGAGCCGGCAGCAGCGTTTGCTCTGCCTTCTCTTAAGTTTTATTGTTTGAGATACCAGTAGGTCTGTCAGAGTAATACATACTGGATCTAGTGGGGGATGTTGGGAGCAGAAGCTTCACTTACTACATTATGTTTCTTCGGCGCACTTCTCGGGGCAAGAAAGCACCGTGACATTAGGCAGTGGGTCTGGTGCAGCATGGAGACGCCATTGGATGTTTTGGCGAGAGCAGCATCTTTAGTGCATGCTGATGATGAGAAACTACGTTGTTTTCCGGATCACTCTCTACATGTGATACATTGGGCATCTCGGACCCCTGAGGAAGGAGTGTTTCTCCAAAACACAGACCGTATAGGGTCAATACTCCATGTATATGAGAGCCATTTTTACAGGATTACAAATTTATATGTTTTTTTAATAAAGATTCCTGTCCTTGTACAATTCCCATCTGCAGTTTCTTTCTTGTTTTTGGTGTTCACTTTTTACTGCAGACTCGTTGGAATTTGGGGGGGGGGGGTGTTGCCTTCAGACAGCCTGTTCCAGGCATACGGTGCCGCAAGAAAGAAGGGACGGAATCTGGAGTTTTATATTATATGGTTGTCCTAGTCCAAATGGCATAACTCCTAAGCTAATTAATCCATGGGGATCCTGGCCCAAGGCTTTTAACACCCATAAACCACCATTACATTCCTTCAGGATTAACACCAGAGGTTTTCACCTCCAGTCCACGATGATTGCGAACAGGTCTGGTTTTCAGGTGCCCAGGTCTTGTTCTTAGACAATACACATGAAAATAAACCTAATAAATATTCATGGATCATTCTGAAAGATGATCTAGACTGACCTATTAAACTGGATGATCACAGTTCTTTGAAAATCATTGCTCAGACGCTGCAAATAATAGGCGTGAGATCTGTTGCTGGTAGGATTGATTCCATCTGATCCCCAGCTAACATTGTATTCAAAAATATTAGTGTGACGGAGCTGAAAAGAGAGAGCATACACATTAAATAAACACAATGTATGTGGGCTGATTTTCAAAGGGAGTTATGTATGGGCCAGGCTGCCGAGATGTGAATGTCTAATTCCTCTATCTGCCTAGTTAAATCATTTCTGTATAATTACAGGCAGCGTTTGAGGAGGAGCAAATGCAGCCCTAAAAATTATTCAGACAGTGGCAACATTGACATGATCCAGATTACTTATCCATTTGGTTTAAGCATGATGAACAGTAAGCCTAGACTGACTGGAGAGTATGAATGCAATCAACACACTGCACATATGTTCATTACCACTGCCTATATGGATAGCAGTTCTTAATACATGAATTAAGTGAAATACTGACAAGCTTGCTTAAACTAGTCTGGTAATTGTCGTGGCTAAATATTGCTTCCATAACAAGCACATTCATGGCTGAGCTACACAAAGAAGATAATATTGCAGAATTTGGATGTGCATAACTGAGAACAAGCCCTTATAAATTATACATTTTCTAGAAATATCTCAGAAACGTAACAAAAAGCAATTACTCCAACATCCTTATTGATTTCCTAACTTGCCAGCTTATTTAGTAGTGAATTTTTACTGGAACGTTCATGCCAGTTACTGTGATTGGCAAAACATAAGAAGATAATAGAAACTACATTGTATAGTTCCCCTTTTGCTAGACTATATATTAATAATACTTTTTCAGAACACTTTCATCTGGAGAGGGGAGTTAGACAAGGATGTTCATTATCTCCTTTTCTTTTTGATATTGTACTGGAACCTTTGTTATTGGCTATTCAACAGGCAGAGGAGATACAGGGTATTCCTTATGTAGGTTGGGAATATAAGGTCTCTGCTTATGCAGATGACATTTTGCTTCATTTGAGAAATCCTGAGTCTACCATCCCACATTCACTAGATTTGATTGAAAGATTTGGAGGTTGCTGATAGTTTGGGGCATAGTAATTCATTTAAATTGGTTTGGGCCCATTGACATCTTACATTTCTTCACTATATAGTAGGTCTTTGATCAGGAGTCAGTTGTTATTTGCTTTTATGCACATCCAGGAAAGGGGGGATTATTTCTGTCTTAATTTTGTTTTTGGGTATTTACACTTGGGGGTGGATGGGAGGATATTATTAATTAGAATAGGGTACGGTTTTTGCGATAATCTATGTTTTTGTGTTTTATTGAATACTCATTGGGTTGGTGGGTGGGAGAAAATGTTGGCTATGAATATGTGTAAGATGAATGTGCTTTCATTGTATTATTATATGTTACATTTGTTGTATTGCACTACTGAAGTTTTAAAAATCAATAAAGAATTTTTTTTAAAAAAAGAAACTACATTAGATTCTGCTGCGTGCTTGGTTTATTTTCCTTCAGGGGGTTTGAACAAAAAAGATCTTTTTCTTGGCCTATGACCAAGTAACAGTTAACCCATGTTCTTAGATAAGAACCCTAACATTAGTAAACATGAGATAAGTGCAGAGGATTCTGAGCTGCAAAGAATTAAAGCAGGGGTGTCAAATGTCAAATACAAAAGGGGTAAATACACTCTGTTTGCAGATAAGGGATCCTGAAATTCACCTAGTTTATCCATTACTTTCTCCTTTCATCTCAGTGACCCAGCTGATCAGTGGCTTTCCTTTTAATTCAGGGGTGTCAAAGTCCCTCCTTGAGAGACGCAGTCCAGTCAGGTTTTCAAGATTTCCCCAATGAATATGCATGAGATCTATTAGCATACAATGAAAGCAATGCATGCAAATAGATCTCATGCATATTCATTGGGGAAATCCTGAAAACCTGACTGGATTGTGGCCCTCGAGGAGGGACTCTGACACCCCTGAATTAAAGGGAAAGCCACTGATCAGCTGGGTCATTGAGATGAAAGGAGAAAGTAATGGATAAACTAGGTGAATTTCAGGATCCCTTATCTGCAAACAGAGTTTATTTACCCTTTTTGTATTTGTATTTATTTATTTATACCCCACCTTTCCCAAGGCAGGTCACAATAGAGTACATACACAACCAGAATCACATATAGTACAACAAATCGAACATCAATAAAACATAATAGTGATAGTGTAAAGCCTCCTAAAATTACAAAGAGGCTACCAGCGCCTCGCATCAAAAAACCATAAATCAAATCCCATATTTCATCTTACGGAAGAGGTGTTTCTTCAACATTTTCTTAAAACTACTCAGACTTGATTGCTGTCGTAAATATCCCAGATGCTTATTCCACTCCCGAGGACCCACACACGAAAATATGCTAGCTCTAGACACAGCTAGCCACAGCTAGCTGTCAGAATATATAGGGCAGGGGTGTCAAAGTCCCTCCTCGAGGGCCGCAATCCAGTTGGGTTTTCAGGATTTCCCCAATGGATATGCATGAGATCTATTATCATACAATGAAAGCAGTGCATACAAATAGATCTCATGCATATTCATTAGGGAAATCCCGAAAACCTGACTGGATTGCGGCCCTTGAGGAGGGACTTTGACACCCTTGATGTAGGTCATCGTAGCCACAGCTAGCCGTCAGAATATGTAGGTCATCGTAAGTCACCAAGCGCAACATGCGCTGTGGTTCGTATGACAGAATGCTATCCATCAAATGTTTTGGTACCTTATTGTGTATACAAAGATGCACCATGACCAGTAATTTATAAAGGATTCAAAGTTCTCATTTTAACCAATACAAAGATATATAGCATTCTGTCACATGGTCACTCTTTTCTTCACAAGCTTCTTTCTCTCTGAATTCAAGAGAGAAATGACAAGAAAATGATGCTGGTCCCAGATTCATAAGGGCATGATCAGTTATGGAATTTGAAAGTGCAGTTGGGTCAGAGTTGTTTGGCTTCTTCTCAAAAAGTTTCAGCAGGATAAATCAAGTGACTCCTGTATCTTCTTCATCTTTCCCCACCAGGAATCTCTGACCTTCAAGAACAAAGGCTGAAGGCTTACATCTGAAGTCAAAAGGGGCCGTAGAGGTGGCATCCGGAAGTTTGGTCCCAGGTACATTTCGCCCCCACACATTTCACTCCCAGGTCTTTCACCCACACACATTTTGCCCCCAGATGTTTTGCAACATTCACTGCTGTACTAAAACACAATATCATAATCATTACTGACTCAACATTGACATCTCATCTTTTAATTCTTGTTCATCTGAACCATGAATGATTTTCAGAGGACTGTGTTTGTGAGGAGCTAGTTCAATTAAAGGTAGACAAAGCAATGTAGCCAAATGATATACTGTATTTCCCTTTATATAGGCCGCAGCCTGTATATGGGTTTTACAAATCAGTTTAGTGGGTGTAGCTTGCTTAAATCAGGCGGCATATCTAAAGACATTAAAACTCGCTATTAGATAAGCCGCCCCATTAGAGGAGTACCGTAACTGAACTTTCCCCTTAAAATACCTGAGTAAACTGTGGACGCTGGTGGAAGGCGTAGACCCATCACTTGGAGTCAGTTTGGTGCTGGCCATGAAACTTAAGCCCAGGTCCCTCTGCATGCGCCGCTGTCTGACTCCAAAGACATCTCCACTGGCAGGCGCTGCCTCCTCCAATCACGCTGTGCAGGGCAGGTGCGATGTTTGCGATCTCAAGCTCGCCCTGCCTCGCTTCCTGATTGGCTGTTGTCACTAGAACTGATGGCAGCCAATCAGGGAGCGGGACAGGGTGAGGCTTGAAATCGCAAACTTCGCTCCTGCTCTGCACAGCATGGTTGAAGGAGGCAGCTGTCCCGGAGGTATTTACCAGCATGGAGGGTGGCGAGGGAGGTATTTAAGGGGGGGGGGGGGGAAATGTATAGGCCACCCTGATTTAGGTTTAAAAACTCTTAGATAAGCCGTAGCTAGTAACATGGGGTGGCTTATCTAAGAGTTTTTAAACCTAAATCAGCATTTCCTGCGGCCTATACATGGGGAAATACGGTACATCCGAGGGTACTGAAGTTCTAGAAGCTCCACAGGCTGATCTTTTCAATGATTCTCTAGAGTTAGGAGTGATACCAGAGGACTGGAGAAGGGTGGAAGTGGTTCCCTGTACAAAAGTGGAAGTAATGAAGAAGTATGGAACTACAGGCCAGTGAATCTGACATCTGTGGTAAATAAATTAATGGAAATGCTTTCAAAATAGAGAATAGTGAAGTTTCTGGAATTCAGTTGATTACAGGACCCAAAGCAACATGGATTCACTAGATCTTGTCAGACAAATCTTATCAATTTCTATGATTGGGTAACCAGAGTATTGGCTAGAGAGAGTGCGCTAGATGTGTCGGGGATTGTTTTGCGGTTTGCAGCAGGAGGGAGTAGGCATCCCTCCTGCCATGGAGAGTGTGATTGAGAGTGTGTGTGAGAGTGAGTGTGAGAGAGAGTGTGAGTGAGTGTGAGAGAGAGCGAGAGTGTGTGTGAGAGAGTGTGTGTGAGTGAGAGAGAGAGTGTGAGTGAGTGAGTGTGTGTGTGTGTGTGTGTGTTTGTGTGTGTGTGTGTTTGTGTGTGTGAGGGGGTTGAGGTTGGGGGTCTGACTTGCAGTGGGGTTCAGGGGTTCCCTGCTATGGCCACTCAGCTGATTGTGGCATGAAGATTTCCTTGCCGCGATCAGTTGAGCGGCAGCATCCATTTGAAATGTAGGCCAGCATTTCAATGGTCTACATTTCAGGCATCTATCACATTCCTAGGGAGATGCCTAGGGCTGCTTAAGCTCGCCTAAGGCCACTTCCAGGTGAAACCATGCCCTCGTCCAGCCTTGGGTGAGCTTACACATCTCTAGGCCCCTCCCTGCACCTGCAACAGATGCCTACAGTGTAGGCGGCCTGCCTTGGGTTTGTTTGGGTTGGGTTTTTTTTTTTAAGAAAACGTGCGTCCTGATTGACTGGCTAGACAACGGTAGGATGCCTACCGCCCCCTACAATCTGGATGCCGTTTATAGAATTTGGCCCCAAAAGTTTATCTGAATTCAAGAAAGCTTGGGACAAGTATGTTGGATCTCTAAGAGAGAGGAGGGGATAGTAGATGGCATGGTCAGGCAGACTGGACAGGCCATATGATCTTTATCTGCCTTCATTTTTCTCCATTTCTATAGCATTGGGATTTTATGCTCCTGGTCCATTTCAGATTGAAACATGGATGTGCTGGGTATTGGTCAATAATTAACCTAGGTGTTGTAGTAATGAAATAAAACAGATGATAGACTATACATCTGTTTTTTTCAGATTGGTTGCATTGTTTTCTTGTATCATGATTTATACAATTTCCCACGATCCTGAATCGCCTCTTATATACAGTGAGGATCTTACCCTAGTGTGGATGCTTTCTATAAAATCTTGATGTGCTTGATACAGGTCCATGTTGATCTCTGGTTTCAGTGGAAGGATGTCAATATAGTCTGAGGACTTCTCATTTGATAAGTTGTACTGCAAGTCAGTGATTGCTCTCTTAAAGCCATGGCAGTGATCTTCTGGGGCTCCCTGAACCTGGAGTCCTTGGTCAAGCTCACGCTGCAAAACTTAGACCACAGAGAAAACATATATCAAACTGTTCCAGTTTTTAATTTCCATTCATTACCACCAAAAATGATCAGATGTCAGGATGATTGTGCTGAAGATTTTGGAATACATTGTAAAAAAAAAACTAAAAAAAAACCACACAACTTTTTGACTAGTCCAGATGAGCTCCTTCAGAATGCAAAAAATATTAAACATGCAGTCAAACTAATGTCTCTGTTTTTTTGTTCACATTTAATGCAAGGAACATGCACTTGATTTCCATTTTTGGTTTGGAACATTATATGCGCATAATCTAATCTAATCTTTGATTTTATATACCGATTCATCTCAACAGGAGGGCTCGACTTGGTTAACAAAATATTAATAAATTATACAAGAGATTAGAACAGAAGCTATATCTTTTAGGCCAAAATTTTATCTTTTATGATTGATTATTTAAAAAAGAAAAATCATTAGTAAATTTCTGAAATAAATATGTCTTCAGTACTTTACGAAAAGTGGGCAGATGAGAGGGAACTTTAATTAGAGTAGGAAGGTCTTTCCAAACTTTTACAAGTAAAAAAGAAAATGATCAACAAAAATTGACCATAGTTTTTATTCCTTTAACAGTGGGAAAGCCAAGTTTATATTTCTCAGAGCTCCTAGAATTAGAGATTTCATGTGAATTAAATGAAACAGGGACCAAAGGAGAAAAAATACCATATAGGATTTTGAAAATTACAGTTGCACATTTAAATTGGATCTTCCAGTAGACAGGAAGCCAGTGGAGGGATCTCAGTAAAGGTGTGACATGGTAATATTTATGTTTACTGTATATCAATTTAGCTGCCGTATTTCGGATAAGTTGGAGTCTCCTCAAATTAAATTTACTTAAAGACACATAAAACGAGTTGCCATAGTCCAACATACAGTACTGAAGTCAACTTTACTTATGTAAAAACCTCCAAATTAAGGCACAAAAATTTGATTTATATGTTTTTAAACATTTTCTAAAAGTGGCTTGTTAATTAACCCTGCCCCCCCTCCTTTTACATAACTGCGCAGGTGGTTTATAGCACCGTCTGGCACACTGAACGCACTGCGCTGCTCCAACGCTCATAGAGTTCCATGAGGGCAGCAGATTCCTGTTTTAAATTACTTGGGGAACTTGAGACGTCTCGACCTGGACATCCTTTCTAAAACGCCACTTTATAACAGCTGCCTCACTTTTATCTACTCCTTTATTCATGCTTTCAAAACACTGTAGCAAATTGGTGAGGCAAATCTTCCCTTGGCTAAATCCACGTCGACTCTATCTCATTAAACCGTTTTTATCTATGTATTCAGTAATTTTGTTCTTTAGAAAAAATTTTAATAATTTTGTCTGGCACTGACGTCAGGTTCACCAGTCTATATTTTCTGAATCACCACTAGAGCCCTATTTTTATTTTATTTTTTTTATAATAGCCATTTTGAGATGTAAAACATGCCTTAAATGTGGAAAGTGCTTTACAGAGTTAGCTCTGTCATTGTGGGGTTTCTTAGTGCCACCTAGTGAACCAGCTGTTCAAGCATTTGGACAGCTCCTGGAATCTCAGATCCGCCTTTGTCACAGTCTCAGCTCCTCCTGAGAAGCCTGCTCCCTGCTGCAGGAACCAGTGTTGCTTTACAGCAGGCCCCTGAAAAGAAGCAATATTAGGTTGTTTGACTGCCATGTTAGAGCAAATGCACTTGAGGGTAGCCAGCAAAAGGGTCCTTATCTGTGCAATATTTTATTTATTTATTACATTTGTATTCCACTTTTGACCAAAGCGGCTCACAGATAACGTACACAACTTTTAAAACATATAGCAGAAAAGAGCAAAAGAAGAACATAAGAAGTTGCCTCCACTGGGTCAGACCAAGAGGTCCATCGCGCCCAGCAGTCCGCTCCCGCGGCGACCCACCAGGTCCATGACCTTTAAGGAGATCCTTGTCTACACCCTTGTATCCCCTTTATCCTTACCCTTTTCATAAGCTGTCCCTATCTTTATCCCTCAATCCCTGTATCCTTCAGGAATTTGTCTAATCCTTCTTTGAAGCCCCTTAGTGTACTCTGTCCTATCACAACCTCTGGAAGTGCATTCCAGGTGTCCACCACCCTCTGAGTGAAAAAGAACTTCCTAGCATTTGTTCTAAACCTGTCCCCTTTCAACTTTTCCGAGTGCTCCCTTGTTCTTGTGGTTCCCAATAGGCTGAAGAATCTGTCCCTCTCTACCTTCTCTATGCCCTTCATGATCTTGAAAGTCTCTATCATGTCTCCTCTGAGTCTCCGCTTTTCCAGGGAGAAGAGCCCCAGCCTTTCTAACCTGTCAGCATATGAAAGGTTTTCCATACCTTTTATCAGCTTCGTCGCTCTTTTCTGAACCCTCTCAAGCATCGCCATGTCATTTTTGAGGTAAGGTGACCAATATTGGACACAGTATTCCAGATGAGGGCGCACCAGTGCACGATACAGCGGCATGATGACTTCCTTCGTCCTGGTTGTAATACCCTTCTTAATGATGCCCAACATTCTATTTGCTTTCTTTGAGCCCGCTGCACATTGTGCCGCTGGTTTCATTCTTGTATCCACCAGTACACCCAAGTTCTTTTCAAGGTTGCTTACCCTCAGACCCATTCTAACAGGGCAACAGAATCAATATAAAATGAGATACAGCTAGCAGAGAAATCCTTGAAGCAGATTTCCACAAAATCTCAATGTGCCTGTTAAAGCGTTCCAGAGGACAGGCCCAGCAGTAGAGAAACAAGATTTCTTTGTTCGCACATAATGTACAGTATTCATTATATCTGTGTCAAACAACAAACGGTTCTCAGACCTCAATGCTCTCAATGGTTTGTACCATGGCAGACGCTTTATCAAATAGTCAGACAAGGTACCATAAATGCCTTGTCATAGAAACATAGAAACACATAAGATGACGGCAGAAAAGGGCCATAGCCCATCAAGTCTGCCCACTCTATTAACCCTCCCCTAACTACCCTCCAAGGGGTCACACTCTGATGGCATCACCTCTACACTACCCTCGTAGAGATCCTACGTGGGTATCCCACTGTTTCTTAAAATCTTGTACGCTGCTGGCCACAATCACCTGCACAGGGAGGCTGTTCCAATGGTCAACCACTCTTTCTGTGAAGAAATACTTCCTGATGTCTCCATGAAACTTCCCGCCCCTGATTTTCAGCGGATGCCCTCTTGTGTCCGAGGGCCCTTTGAGAAAGAAAATATCATCTTCCACCTCGATACGACCAATGATATACTTAAATGTCTCAATCATGTCTCCCCTCTCCCTACGTTCTTCGAGAGAGTATAGCCACAATTTGTTCAGCCTATCCTCGTACGAGAGATCCTTGAGCCCCAAGATCATCCTGGTGGCCATTCGCTGAACCGATTTTAAATTGAATTTGAAAGTGAATTGGTAGCCAGTGTAGTTTCTTTAAGAGGGGAGATATGTGCTCATAACGAAACACTCCCATCAACATCTGAGCCGCTGAGTTCTGAACGGTTTGCAAAGCTTTGTTATGGGTAGAGCAGTGTCTCACAAACTTTCCGGCCGGCGGCACACTAAATCTAGTTCCCCGGCCAGAAGGCACCTGTAAGTGCACAGACGTCGACACGATGAGGTCACACCCACGTGTAACATCTGCACATGCGCAGAGGCCCATCTGGCTGTGACCTGCTTTGATGGAGGGATCTGGGAGATGTGGGGAGAGGAGGAGCGACGCCAGCCAGGAGGAGAGTCATCTGTGCCAGCTGACTTCCTACAGGATGTGCCTTTTGCCTTAGCCAGCGTGGATGACTCTCCTCCTTGCCAGTGTGTCATAATTCCTAATCACAAGGGATGCATTTGGAAATTTTCCGTATTCAAGAAGTACGCTTTTCAAACTTCTGCTTTATGAAAGAAAAAAATGAATGTCACAAAGCATGTTTCAAAATGTATCTCACCTGTTTTCAGGAGCTCTGCTGTAGCCTTCTCACCCAGAGCCACTGGAGTATATTCCTGAAAGATATTCAGCAGATTATGCAATGAAAGCAGCCATTTGTTCTTGGCTTGTTGTCTACGTACAGGATCCTTGCTGAATACATCAGCATAGACAGTACTGTGTAAAGAAAGGGGGATGGTATAAGATGAGAATCATTCACATCTTGTCAATGGAACATATTTTTAAAAAGCAGATCGTGTGAACAAAGCACTAGTATTTTGGTTAAAAAAAAAAAGTTCTATTAAAGGAAAGATTTTATAATATTTTATGTGACCATAATGTTAAATCAATTTTGAGCCCATTAATGTTTTAAAAAATTATAAATCTACTTTAGTGATAGGATTTGACCAAAATGGAATATATCAACATAAATAAGAAACTTGGACAAAATAAGAAAAAGCCACCGCAAAATAATAATAATAATAATAATTTTATTCTTATATACCGCCATACCGAAAAAGTTCTAGGCGGTTCACAACAAGGTGAGCTAATACATGGGATACAGATAAAATACAAATTAGAATAATGGACTTATAAACAGATAAAGACAGAAAGCATTTACAATATAGTGCAGAAAATACCAGCATGGCAGGGAAAGAAGTAATACATAGAACAGATAAAATACATCAAGTTGAATATAAGGAACTTGATTGAAAAAATGACAAATGACAAATAAATCTGCATCAAGTAAAAAAAGAATCTAAACCATAATCTAATCTAATCAAAAGCCTTCCAAAGGGCCTAATTCTGTCAGCAGGCACCTGGAAAACGGGTGCCTGTCGTGTGTCAATCACGGACAGGCATCGCTTACAGAATTGTATCTAGCAAGGACCTTAGGTGCCAGAAAGGTAGGTCAGGGTTTTGCAGGCCTACATTTCTGGTGCCTAGGGTCCTTGCAGAATTGGGGCCAGCAGCACCTAGTGACGCTGAAGTCCGGCACTGCCCCTAAACATGCCCACATTTGGACTTTGGCATCACTAGGCGCTACTAGGCACCATAGACTCAGGCACCTGTCCCGGAGGGTGCCTAATTTTTTTTTTTTAGATGCATAAGCCATGCAGCTGCGCATGAGCAGATGTCCTGCCCAAAGAGAGCAGGCAGCAGGGGGGGGCAAGGTTGGGTGGGATTGGGGGGATCAGGGGTATGACGGGGCAGAACTGGGACAGGGATAGGTGGGACTGGGTGGGCTTGGGGCGGGACTTAGGGTCTGGATTTTCCAAACGGAAAATCTGGTAACCCTAAATATGAGCCTTTCAAAAATCAATAATAATAAAAAGCTAAGCGCGCATGCGCACTCGTGTCGCGTGTTCCCTGATCTGTCGCGGCAGCACGAGTGCGCATGCGCGCGTATTACATCACCACAGCCTCCCTGCTCTCCACCTCGCGCCGCTGCTTTCAAAATTCCCTGCTGGGAGGGCACGTATGTGGGAGTGTGAGCTACTGGAGGGCCCGGTAGAGATTGAAGTTGCTCCGGGGGAGGGGGCAGCTGCCGAAGAAACAAGATGAAGCGGGCGCGCTTTCCTTGAATGCGCAGCTCGCACCTTTTTCCCTCCGTCGATGGCGCCGAAGCCCCGGGTCGACGAGAGCCCCGTGCGCGTGGCGGTGCGCATCCGAACCTTGCTGCCCAAGGAGGTGTCTACACAGCTACCATTCGTGCCTGCGGGCGGACCCCCGGGGCCGGCGGGTTGAGCCTACCATCCAACCCTCCCACCGCAAGATGAACACAAACCTCCGGCCTGCAGCAGCTCCACAGCACTCTAAACATTCTGCTTCCAGCCTTCTACTGTCTTGATTTTCACTGCCGAGGCAATCAAGACAGTAGAGTGCTGTGGAGCTGCTGCAGGCCGGAGGTTTGTGTTTGTCTCACGATGGGAGAGTCAGTGGAGTCGGCTGCATGGCAGCGGTAGTGGCGTGTGGGGGGGGGGGGTAGATAGAAACATGCTGCAAATGCCGAATTCTACTGTATGAGAGAATGGGGGGGGGGGGTAGAAATTAAAGGTTCTACTGCACAGGGGGATGGGAGGGAGGCAGGCTGGCTTCGGGGGGAGGGTGTGGGTGGAACAAAGTCTAAAAGGCATTGAGGGGGGGCATTGGAAGGAGGCACTGGGGGCACTAAGGACATAGGAAAGGGCACTAAGGACACAGGAAGGAGGCACTGGGGGCACTGAGGGCACTAAGGATATAGGAAGGAGGCACTGAGGGCACTAAGGACATTGAATGGGACATTAAGGACATGGAAGGCGGCATTAAGGGAAGACAGAAGGGGCCATGGAGAGACAGGGAGAGGGAAAGGGGGCTGCTTTGGGGGGGGGAAAGTGTGCTGGGGACAGACAGCTTTGCTGTGGGGGGAAGACAGAAGGGACCATGGAGAGACAGTTAGGGAAAGGGGGCTGCTTTGGGGGGAGGTCTGTGCTGGGGCCAAACAGCTTTGCTCTGGGGTGAATACAGAAGGGGGCCACGGATAGACAGTCAGGGAGAGGGAAAGGGGGCTGCTTTGGGTGGAGGGGTGTGCTGGGGGCAGACAGTTTTGCTTGGGGAGGGAGGGAAGATAGAAGGACACAGACAGTGGCCAAGGAGAGAGAGAGAAAGAAACACAGACAGACAGGCACATCTATTCTAGCACCCGTTAATGTAATGGGCTTAAAGACTAGTTTAAGAATAAAAGTATTTGAAATTTAAGTGCAAAAGTATTTGAAAGGTTCATATTTAAAGGCACAGAAGAACAGTGCTGATGTATTTATGTACTTCCAGTTTTGTCTGGACATGCACACAACAAGCACTGCACATACAGCAAACCTTTGAGCACATGTTTCCAGGCTAGGGTTATCATTTTTTGGGCCACAAAAATCTGGACACATGGCCCCGCCCTGTTCTGCCCCATTCTGCCCCAGCCCCTCCCATTCAGACTCCAGCCCCACCCCCACAAACCTCCTCTCTTTTTCCCCGACAATATCCGGCCATGTCTGGAGGGCCTGGAGCACGCGCGGATGTGTGCGACATCATCGGCGCATGCTCAGATGCCCTCCAGATGCAGCCGGAGCTCATTGGGCTTTCCAAAACCTGGACAAACTGCTGGATTTTGGAAAGTTTGTCCAGGACCCCCCTAAAAAGAGGACATGTCTGGGTTTTCCAGGATGTCTGGTAACTCAATGCCAGGCACATTCCTCCCCCTACTTTCATATTAATAGTGTGAATTAAGCACTCATGTCATTTGCACATTGATTCCTTTGAGTATCCCTGAACTATTTTGTGATGCTGTTATTGCATTGTGGGCTTTTGAGAATCAGTCCCAATGTGAGGTACAAAGAGAACAGAGAAGGGATGCGAGAAGGCATCTCTATCAAAGGATATATAGGCCTAGACCCAGTTTCTAGGCCTCAAAGATGACCAACGCCTCATCGTGTTCCCTTTTCCAACCTAGCTCTGTGGAACTGGAAGAATTCCACCTTAGAAAAATACTTATTAATGTATCATTAGTATTAAGCTAGGATTCTGCTGGAACTAGTACGATCATTAACTACATGCACTATGTATGACCTCTTTGCTGAATCTGCATCTCACTGCCCTTCTAGAAAGGAAAAACATAATAAGTCACTTGTATCTTGGGTAGTGATCAGTTTATAACCCTAATAAATAGTAGGCCTCCAGATGGTCAAAGGGATAAAGGAGTATATCATGGATGAGTAAACTAACCTATGCACCTGTAATAATGAATCTATTTTTATGTATTCATGTGATCCCTTTGTGTATAAGATACCAAATTCCCTTTATAAGGGGCTGGCTTTTGGCCAGAATTTAGAACATACTATGTCTACCTTTAAGATATGTATGTCCTCATATATCAATATATTAATATACAGTTGTTAAACTGAGCACAAGCTAGTGTATATTTCCACAGCTCCGTACAAAACTTTTGAAACCACTGAGGATAAATTGCAAACAGCTTAACTCTTCTCAGGAATGACATCAAAATAAATGGGAACCTTAATAAATTTATTTTAACAATCAGAAGATATTCACATAAAATAATTTAGCATTACATAGTTGCTGACCTGAGAGGCTGAAGCTTGTAGACATTGGGGACACAATTTTCATCCCTTCTGTACCACTGAGAAAGAAGATCTATTTCTTTATCATACTTAATAGCAGACTTATTTGGTTTGACTTGAGAAGTTGCAGCATAGTCATTTTCATCTGAATCAAGACCAGACTCTGTTTTTGAGCTGCATTTAGCATCAGCTATGCTTGTTTGAAGGTCTGAGTCATTCTCATTTGCTGGTATGTTTGAGGTAATGGTAGCCTGGTTGTAATTCAGACTTTTATCTACTTTCATGTTCATGGATGGTTCATCTATTCTTATACTGTGTGTAAGACTTGATGAAATCTTCTGTTTTAATGCCTTTCGCCTCATTCTTTCCATCACACCTTTAATGGCTTCAAAGTCTGCTTTGGACAAGATTACTGGAACAACTGGATAGTCATGTTTTTGCCCAATGAAAAACTACACACACACACACACACACACAAAGAGAAAACAACACATATTAGATCAAATTCTATACGCAGTGCTGAACGACATGTGTCCTATGCGTGAATCTATAAATGATGCTCCAAGTTGGATGCTTTTTATAGAATAGGGATGGAACAACTTTCCTATGAGGAAAGGTTAAGTGGCTAGGGCTCTTTAGCTTAGAGAAGAGATGGCTCAAGAGGGATATGATAGAGTCTATAAAATAATGAGTGGAACGGAAAGGATAGATGTGAATCTCTTGTTCACTCTTTCCAAAAATACTAGGACTAGGGGACATGTGATGAAGCTACTAAGTAGTAAATTTAAAACAAACCAGAGAAAATATTTCTTCACACAACGTGTAATTAAACTCTGGAATTTGTTAATGGAGAATGTGGTTAAATCAGTTAGCTTAGTGGGGTTTAAAAAAGGTTTGGATAATTTCCTAAAAGAGACGTCCATAGGCCATTATTGAGATGGCTTGGGGAAATCCACTGCTTATTCCTAGGATAAGCAGCATAAAATCCGTTTTACTACTTGGGATCTAGCTAGGTACTTGGGACCTCAGATGGCCACTGTTTGAAACAGGATACTGGGTTTGATGGACCTTCGATCTATCCCAGTATGGCAATTTTTATATTCTTATTTTTAATATTACCTAGTGCCAGGATCCATGCCTAACTTTCAAGCATAAGGATTTACATCAACTGAAATCTGATGTAAATCTATGTGCCTAAATTTGGTGCAGATCTACCATATTCTGCAGCACTGCATACAAATTCTTGGAATGCCCAGGACCCGCCCATGCACTTCTCATGGCCATGCCCCTCTTTTGAATCCACACATAACATAAAATTTATTTGTATACCGCATACCTTACAGATCAGTGTGGTTAACATAATAAAGAAGGCTGAATAAGTAAAAGTGAAATACAAATCATCAATTATCAATTACAGTACAAATTAGCAATCTAAAAATTTAGCAAATAGATAAGTTTTCAATAATTTTCAAAAATGCAGATAAGAAGTAGAATAATCCAATAACTGATGAAAATCAGCATCCCGACAAGCTGCTTAGAATGACAATAATCGCTGAAAGTATTGTTTAAATATACAACCTTTTATAGAGGGGAAGGCAAATAATGTTGAAATGCGAGATGAATGTCTAAAGGTTGAGAGACTAAAATGATCAACAAGATAATTAGGTGCAAGACTATGTGAAACCTTGTGCCGCTGGGCAAGCTCTATTTAACATCTTTGTGAGTGATATTGCGGAAGGATTGTCTGGCAAAGTTTGTCTTTTTGCGGATAATACCAAGTTCTGTAATAGGGTAGACAAGCCAGAGGGTGTGGTCATGCACTTGATCTGCAAAAATCCAGGAGAACAGTATAGTATAGGAAGCAAAGTACTTGTGTGTGTAGAAGAAGAGTGAGACTTGGGAGTGATTGTATCTGATGATCTGAAGGTGGCAAAACAGGTAGAAAAGGTGACAGGTAAAACAGGTAGAAAAGCCAGTTGGATGCTTGGGTGCATAAGGAGAGGAATAGCCAGTAGGAAAGGGGCACTCAGGGAGGATAAGGCCATAGTGGACAGACTGAATTAATTCTTTGCTTTGGTCTTTATGGAAGAAGATGTAAGATCTACCTGAACCGGAAATGGTTTTCAAGATTGATGATGTGGAAGAATTGAAAGAAATCTCAGTGAATCTGGAAGATGTACTAAGCTAAATCAATAAGTTAAAAAGTGATAAATCACCTGGACCAGATGGTATACATTCCAGGGTACTAAAAGAACTCAAAAATGAAATTGCTAACCTGCTGTTAGTGATCTGTAACCTGTCGCTAAAATCATCTGTAGTACCTGAAGATTGGAGGGTGGCCAATGTTATGCCAATTTTTAAAAAGGGTTCCAGGGGAGATCTGGGAAATTACAGAATGGTAAGCTTGACTTCAGCGCCAGACAAAATGGTGGAAACAATTATAAGACAAGAAAAGAAAATCCAACAAAATTTGCAATACAAATGTGGTTAACCAAAGACAAAGAAAGGTACTGTAGACAGATGTACAAGATACAGGCAAAGTTTATTTTGCACAAACAGATTGTTGAGTACAAATAGACCACTGTTTACAGAATATGGGACCCAACACGGTCCGTGTTTTGATCAACACATGTTCTTCAGGGGTCCTGATAAAAAATATATTAAATCATTAAATTAATGCAATGTGGGTACAAAAAATGTGGGGTGGTGACGGAATGAATGTGTATGAATCAGTGGAGGGCAAGTAAATTAAAAAACGACAATTAAAAGTGCATGTGACAGTGAAAAAATAATAAATAAATAAATAAATGAGCTGTATTCATGAGAAAAATGGTGAATAGGGGAAACGTGATGTATTGATGAAAGAAGTGAACAATATGAAGGGCTAAAGGTGACTACTATACATTACATAATGTTTACATAGAACAGAGATGAAGCCAGGGGTGCGTACCCATAAGATGGTGGTAACCAAACACACGCAACAGATATGCTAAAAATAAATGAGTGATGATAATGTAAATGTAATGTAAATTAAGTGATGTAAGGAACTTCAATGTAAGGAACTTCATTCATCAGGTAAGTTACTCTTGTCTATACCCTTCTCCATTACCAAATCCAGACTCTAAAATAAATCTTGGTGGACCTGGAAGATGTACCGAGTCAAACTGACAAGTTAGAGTGTGATACATCACCCTTCAGACAATTTTTGGTACAGGAGTACCTTATGACTCATTACTCTCACTGATGCTTTTCAATTTGTATCTTGTACCCTTGGCTAAGCTCCTTGAAGGCAGATGACATTCAATAGGTCACTTTTATGAGGGATGACCAATCTCATGTAATGTCTGATCTTAATTGTAAATTGTCTCTGCTTGATAAATGGTTGAATGATCATGATTTATGCTGGCTTTTAAAAAGCTGCAGTAGAGGTTTCTACCGCAGGCTGGTGAAGTAAATGCTCCAACACACATAGAATTCCTATGAACGTCAGAATTTACCTCGCTGGCCCGTAATAGAAATCTCTACCGTGACTTTGTAAAAGGAACCCTTAATTTTGAATGCAGAAAATCTTGTGCCCTGTGGACATCCCATAAAGCTTTACCGTGTATCACAAACTGTGTGCCACGGCATACTAGAGTGCTGCCCGAGATTCCAGAGGTGCCGCAAGCCGCTGGGGAGGAGGAGAGGTGCCAGCACCAGCTGACTGCCTATAGGACGTGCTTCTCATGACAAGAGGCACATCCAGTAGGCAGTCAGCTGGCACCAGCGTCTCTCCTTCTCTCCATGCCTCTTCCCTTCCAGCACTCCCCACTGGCGGCTCGGGGCCTTTGTGCATACGTGGACGTTGACATGATGATGTAGCGTTGAAGTCCACACACTTCCGGATGCCTCAAGTTGTGGCCACCACATTTAGTATGCCGCAGCTTGGCAAAATTTGCAAGACACTGGTCTAGATCTTTGGAAATATAACCAAGAGAGCAAGGGAAGTTTCTCTCTTATAAGGAATAAATTATTACTCTGGGCTTTTATGCTGATAGTTCAATGAAATTTGATAAGACACTAGCAGTGTTGTTAGATCTGGCTATTTGCAATTGTGAATGGTTCATCAGTTAATGTTTTGGAATAGATCAAATTTACTTAAAATAACTTGTGCTTTTGTATGTAGCAAGTACACTGGATTACTGTAATTCATTGTTTCAAGGTATTACCAAGACTGGTCTGAAAAGACTCCAGCTGGTTCCAAATACATCTGCACAGCTTATGACAGGAGCAAAAAGGTTTGATCAACTTATGCCTGGCCTAAAGGAGTTGCATCATTATCAATTTCTGCTTGAACTATATTCAAGTTATTGGGTTTGGTCTTTAAGGATTTTTGCATAGGTGTTCTAAACTGCCTTTCAAAAAATCTGGAACAACCTTACCTCCCCTCTTCGGAACCTGAGTTCTCTCCAACCCTTCCGTAAACATCTGAAAACTTGGCTTTTCTCAAAAATCTAACACTCCCTCCTCATCTGACATCCTAGCCCTCTAACATTCTTCTTTCCTCCGATCTTCATCTAGCTCTTTCCTTGGAGTTCCTTTCTCACCACAATTCCTGTAAACCGTGCCGAGCTCCACGACTATGGAGATGGTGCGGTATACAAACCTAAGGTTTAGTTTAGTTTAGTTTAAATAAACTAAGCAGTTTACAATCAACATACAAAATTATTTAAAAGACAATACATCTTATATCATGCTTATCCATGTAATACCATCATTAAAACAATAATTCCGCTAATCTTTATCCATATCACTGCTCCTGTATAGCTAACAGTCCTACAAAGACTCTTCACGAAGAGGAGACTTAGAGGGGACATGATAGAAACCTTCAAAATCCTTAAGGGCATAGAGAGAGTAAATAAGGACAGATTCTTCAAACTGAGGGGAGCCACAAGCACTAGGGGTCACTCGGAGAAATTGAAAGGGGACAGGTTTAGAACAAATGCTAGAAAATTCTTTTTTACGCAGAGGGTGGTGGACACATGGAACGCGCTTCCGGAGGAAGTGATAGGCCAGAACTCTGTACAGGGGTTCAAGAAGGGTTTGGATAGGTTCCTGGAGGATAAAGGGATAGAGGGGTACAGATAGAACTTGAGGTAGGTTATAAAAGTGGTCAGAAACCACTTCACAGGTCGCAGACCTGATGGGCCGCCGCGGGAGCGGACCGCTGGGCGAGATGGACCTCGGTCTGACCCAGTGGAGGCAACTTCTTATGTTCTTATATCTCTAGATCTACACAATCGCAACTGACCTGGCAATTTGTTCCACAAGTTCACGCCTGCAACAGAAAACATCAAATCTCTAACTCTTGCATGCAGTATAGAAACATTAGAAACATGATGGCGGATAAAAGCCAAATGGCCCATCCTGTCTGCACATCCACAGTAACCATTATCTTTTGCTCTCTCTAAGAGATCCCACATGCCTAAACCAGGCTTTCTTGAATTCAGACACAGTCTTTGTCTCAACCACCTCTTCCCAGAGCCTGTGCCAAGCATCTACCACCTTTTAATTTCCTTCTCAGTGGATAATTTCATAGCATTTTCCGATCTCAATACCTTTCTTGGACAGTACGGCCCTGATTCTCCAAAAGTGCGTCCCGATTTTAGGCAGCTGAAGGCGTCCTACAGCTGTCTAATCAGCCAATCGGGATGCACGTTTTTTTAAAAAAATGCTCCCCAGGCAGGCCTGAAGGTGCCTCCGGGAGCCTAGGGAGACCCGCAAGATGCCTAAGCTCGCCTACAGGCCTTAGGCGAACTTAGGCGGCCCTACGCGTCTCCCTAGTAGAGGAAGAGACGCTTAAAATGTAGGCCAGCAAAATGCTGGTCTACATTGTAAGTAGACGCGGCCGCTGTACTGATCGCGGCAAGGGATCTCCCTGCTGCAATAAGTATAGCGGCCGCGGCCGCCTGTCCCATCACCGATAGGAGGATGCCTAACTCCTCCTGTCGGAACCCCAGAACCCCCTCCCCCCCCAAACTCGTAATCGCCGACAGGAGGATGCCCAACTCCTCCTGCCGGAAAGCCCAACGACCCCCCACCCCAACTAATCTCCCTCCCCCAACTAACCTTTCAATGTTGGTCGGCTGGACGGGTCTTGCTGCCGTCCAGCCGACGGGCCCGCCTCATGGAAATGAGACGGGCCCGCCCCTTCCCGGCCCATCCCCGCTAAATCTAAGGCCTGATTGGCCCAGGCTGTAGAAGCCTGGACCAATCAGGCCTTAGGCATAGCGGGTCCGCCCATCCCCACTAATCCTAAGACCTGATTGGCCCAGGCTAGGCACCTTGGCCAATCAGGCCTTAGGATTAGTGGGGATGGGCGGACCCGCTATGCCTAAGGCCTGATTGGTCCAGGCTTCTACAGCCTGGCCAATCAGGCCTTAGATTTAGCGGGGATGGGCCGGGAAGGGGCGGGCCCGTCTCATTTCCATGAGGCGGGCTCGTCGGCTGGACGGCAGCAAGACCCGTCCAGCCGACCAACATTGAAAGGTTAGTTGGGGGAGGGAGATTAGTTGGGGCGGGGGTCGTTGGGCTTTCCGGCAGGAGGAGTTGGGCATCCTCCTGTCGGCGATTACAAGTTTGGGGGGGAGGGGGTTCCGGGGTTCCGACAGGAGGAGTTGGGCATCCTCCTGTCGGCGATTACGAGTTTGGGGGGGGGGGGGGTTCCGGGGTTCCGACAGGAGGAGTTGGGCATCCTCCTGTCGGCGATTACGAGTTTGGGGAGTGGGGTCCGGGGTTCCGACAGGAGGAGTTAGGCATCCTCCTGTCGGTGATGGACAGGCGGCCGCAACCGCGGCTGCTATACATATTGCAGCAGGGAGATCCCTTGCTGCCATAAGTATAGCGGCCGCGTCTAATTTAACCCGATTCTCTAACCGGCGTCTGTACCATGGACACCGGTTACAGAATCGGGGTTTAGTATAGGCCGATTCTGAATAGGACGCCTCTCCCGGGCGTCCTATACAGAATCAGGGCCTCGGTGTCTTGCGGGCCTCGCCTTCAATATAGGCGGCCTGCCTGAGGAGCATTTTTTTTTTAAAAAACGTGCATCCCGATTGGCTGATTAGACAGCTGTAGGACGCCTACAGCTGCCTAAAATCGGGACGCACTTTTGGAGAATCAGGGCCAACATCTCCACAAAATCTTGAAAACCTCCAGGTGCTTTATCATATAGCACTCGCTGGATTATCGCTAGTACTTTATATTGTACCCTTTGCTGTATAGGAAGCCAATGAAGCGGCTTCAAAATAGGCATAATATGGGTCATTGACAATAACCTTTCCTACCATGATCATATAAATAATACTGTTAAATCATGCTTCTATAGACTTCGTTTAATTCGATCAATCTCAAAGTTTTTAGAACCAAAATCTCTAAATATCCTACTTCACTCTTTAATCATTTCTAAACTTGATTATTGCAATTCTCTACTGTTAAATATTACACAAAAAGAAAAGAAACGCTTACAAATTATACAAAACACTGCCGTTAAGCTTATTCATAAAGGCAAAAAATATGATCATGTCATTCCCTTTCTGATTAAATCTCATTGGCTTCCCATTAATCATCGGATTACTTATAAAATCTTATTATTAATTTTCAAAACTCTTGACACTAATGAACCCCAATTTATAAATAAAGTACTTATTCCATATAGTACCTCACGTTCTCTACGATCAAACAACCATAAACTTTTAACGATTCCCTCCTTAAAAGTTATTGGAACCCGCCGACAAGATATGTTCTCTGTATCAGCACCGCAACTTTGGAACTCATTACCATTACAGTTAAGAGATGAAAATAACAAGCGATTTTAAAAAGAATTTAAAATGCTTTTTATTCAAGGATGTCTTTAACGTATAAATTACTTCTGGGCTCTCCCTCGTTCTCTTTTTTCTTCTTTTCCATGCTTCTTTTCCTAAAATCTTTTTTTTTCCGTATGTTCATATGTTTTGCATTATTGTATAAATTTATTAGCTCATTATATATTTGTTATGTAAATTCTGGGTTTTTTTTTTTAATTATATTTATTGTATAAATTGTTAGTTTTATAATATCTTATATGTTATTTCCTATTTTAGTATTATGTTTAATCATATGTTACTTTTATACATTGTAATTCGCTTAGAAATAATTTTAATTAAGCGATTAATCAAATAAAACTTGAAACTTGAAACTTGATTCGTGAAACACCCATTATCGTTCCAGCAACAGAGTTCATTGATACTTGCAATGCTTTACTTTTAGCACCAGCTCCCTTTTTAGATAGTGAATAAAATGAACATACCACCCAGCCCTCTGATAGAGCATAGAATGTTTCTATATTATGTGTCCTGATCTTTCTAAATGTTATAAGACAGACAAAAATCTTACCTTAGTATTCATAATTTACCTAGGGGACATGGTAGACATTATATGTAACAATTTAAACACTAAAATTTAAAAGAAATACCGCTACTTACAAAGAAGTGCGAGTGACCTGATTCCTGACATTGCTTGAGAGTGTTCAAATGTATTGAAACCAATCTGTGATCATTACTGACTCCGTCACTCAGTCCCCACCTCAGGTCGTACATGCGAAAGTCAAAGCCTCTTTGCTTACAGTAAGTGTACAGCTCAGGATAAGCTTTTTCAAACAGTACACCTCTTTCTGCTTTAGAATCTGCGGATAGAGTTTTGAAAATCCAATTTTATGCACTTCTTTTTTTAAATTTATTTCTAACTCCTTCTGGTTACCGACAATTACATAAGCTTCTTATAGTTCAGCAATTCTAAAAATTTAAAATCAATGCATAAATGAGCCCTATACTACACATGTATTTGTAAATTGTAGAATTCTCACAGACGAATCAGAAAATTTCTTCCAGATAAGCATTATTTCTTGCTTTTACTTAAGGATAAGGCTACCTACCTTTCAGGAAAATATTACAAATGTTACACAGAGATACAGAAACCCAGAATGTGGTAACAGATAAATAATATGAGGTCCATTTGGCCTGCTCTATTTAATTCCCGATGCAATACCATTGTAGACCCAATGGACCACTAGGTTCCCCTCAGTGCAACGCTTATCCCGAACTTTCTTAAAGTCTGTACTTGTGCTTGTCTCCAGTCTCCACCACTTCCACTAGAGCAGCCATTCATTCCATAAAAAAACATTTTCTGATACTGTTCTTAAGTCCTAGAAAGAGATTTGGAGTATAAACTGCAGGAGGGATTTGTCATGACTCTGGTTCTGTTTCACCCCCCCCCCCCTTTTACAAAACACTAGCGTGATTTTTAGCGCCGGTTGCAGCGGTAACAGCTCTGATGTTCATAGAATGCCTACGAGTGTTGGGAGCTGTTACCACTGTGGTTGACACTACAAAAACACGCTACGGTTTTGTAAAAGGGGGGGGGGGTTATTTTGTTAACCACTTTGAACCTATGTAAGGATTAGGCAGGATATATTATTAATGCATGGATATATAAGTGCTGAGGCCACTTTTTAGCATGACCCTAAAATAACCACATTTTCCTTTTTCCTATTAATAGCCACGCAGTAAGGGTTCCTAAGCTAATCACATGCTCATCAGTTAGTGCACAGCGATGTAGCCCCACTGACTGATTAGTGCAGGGCATACCTAGTCTCCGTCCCCAAACATACCCTCCACATGAACAAACAAAATCTATTTTTTATTTTTAGCAAATGGGTATTGAGCACAGATCCCAAAACTACTGCAAGACAACTGAGCACGTTCCACAGTAATGCCTTTCTAACCAGCGGTAAGCATGGGTTAGTGCTTACTGGAGCTTAGTAAAAGGATCCCATAGTTTTTGGGGCCCTTCCTCTGTGAACCCTCCTTTGTTACTTGCTACCACAGAACCTAAAGCCAAAGGGGGAGGAAAGAGAGAGGAACTCAAATGTGTAATAATATTCCCCACAGTTCAAAACTCCAGGAAGCGTAGAAAGAGAAGCACATGGGAGGGTTTCATTGCAGGTGTTAATGAGGGAATCAGTGGGAGAGATGCACTGGCCACCATCAATGTCACTTACAACTGTCCTCCCTCAATCTCCTGTGGAAGTTTTATGGAGAAGGATTTTGTAGCCCTTTCCACAGCCTTGAAGTCATAGGGAACCGAGAGTGCTTTCAAGACTCTGCTTTCAAGAGCACACTCATTAATTATGTCTATGCCATGTGTTATGTACATTTAATATCTTTTTTTCTGTAAATATTTAGTACAAAAAAATATGGTTACCAACCTAAGGGCTAAATTTTTATCTTTTAAAATGCTAAATCCATTAGCATATGAGGACACCATAATGATTTCACATAGAACTAATACAGAACTGTAATCTAAATACACAGAATTATGGCTTCATTTTGTAGGTTCATTTATTCTTTGTTCTCAGTAATACTTCTCTTTCACAAGCATTTGCAATTACCTCGATATCCTCCACAGATGTACACCTCAAACACTTTCTTCTTGGGTGAGCAAGGTATGTTAACATGCCCTCTGATAACATTTTCCTCGGTGTCACCACCCTGGCAGAGCACCTGGAATTCATTGTTCTCCAAGTCAAACTTATTCTGGCTTCTTGGCAGCACCGTTTCTACAACACTGGAGTCCAGTCTTTTAGCCTGTCCCGGGGACTCTTCTTTCATGTCAGCTGCTATAATAGAAGTATTATTACCAGGCATTAACCTGGCATTATGCTTAGGTTTCGCTGCTTCATCTGATAAAGCAGCAAGTTCCCTAAGGCTACTCGTTAATGCATTAGTATTTGGTTTAGAATTTTCTTGACAGACACCAGCTTCTAAGTTTTCCGGCCAAGAGGTGTCATCTGCTGTTGGCAATCCCAAAATTATGTCAATATTGGTATCTCTTTGTACGTCAGTCAAGCTCATTGTGAGGGCCACTTGTTCCTTAACCATTGAGTCAATTAAAGAATTGTCTTGCAGGTCAATGGGAGGTCCAGTGTGATCCAGGTCTGCATCCCCACCATTTTTCCTGGACTAAAGAGACAAAAACAGGTTATTTACTGTGCCAAATAAAGTTTGTTGAACCCTTCCTGTTTTCCATTTCAACTGTATGTCTTAGTGTCCTAAGACTAAAGGCAAGATGAGCAGGAAGCAAGCTCTTGCCTAGCAGAATATGGAAAGGGAAATATCCTAACCTTGAAAGAAGAGAGCTTCAATGGATGTGTCCAGGAAGGACCTGGAAACCTATATGGTGGGCTGCTCTAATCCTGTCTTCCAAGGCTGAAGAAGTTGAGTGATATACAGGAGTTAGATGAAATTGAGGAATGGTCTGCTACAAATACTACATCCCATGGAGCTCAAGCAGTGCAAAACTGAGGAGTAGTGGCTCATGGCCAGTAGGGGGTGATGTCTATGGGACGGTAATGGAATGGACGTCAGGACATGATAGTGCAGAATTTTTGTGGAATGTTTCTACATAAGTGCCGGATTTTCGTATGATTCTGGGTAACTCTAGTTAGATACAAGCATATGTGTTAGTTAAGGCCACACCCAATAGAAGCGTACAAAAAATTGGTGAATAAAAATCTGAATATGGATGTAACCAAGGCCAGAAAAACACACTACAGATTAATATTAAGGAAAAACATAATAATATTCTTTTTATGTACTTTGCTATTAAGCTAGATCATGGAGGAAATCAGGATATACATGGACTCCATTTTGTTTTCTGTCTTTCTGTATCTTCTGCTTGGTTTTTACTCCATTTTGTGTTCAGCCTATGTCCCTTGTCTTTGTTCAGGTTTCCCGCTTCTAGCATCGTGGTTCTAATTGATACCAGATGTGCCTTAGGCTGATTAGGAAGAACATATTAGATTACGTATCCCAAACTGAGATATAACATGCATTAAAATATGAATGAAATACATGGTCTGAATGAATGTTTGGGGCCCCTGAATGGGTGATATGTATATGGATGTGTATTGAACAAAAGAATTGGTTTTGAAAAAACATATTATATATATTTGCAACCTAAAGAAATTTAAAGGAAGCCTGAGCACAACATCTGGAAATAATTAGAGTCAGAGACCTGTAGCAGTCTCTAGCATAGGGAGAGGGGGAAACAGCCCCTCCTTCTCCTTCTCCTTTTTCTCTAAGGCTGACAGGGAAGGCTGAGAATATATCAGCACTTAAATGCAGATTCTCTTAAATATACTTTTGGAAAGGACAGAAAGAATATTGGATATGTAATAAAATGTTAATGAATATTCAGAAATGAATGTAAACAAAATAAATATGATTTCTGAAACTTTTAAATATGTAGAGGAATTTTCTTTGTCTAACTTTGAAGACCACCTCTGTTAGTTTTGATTGGCCCACATGGCCAATGATGTCATACTGGACTTAAGGTATATAATGGGGAGCTTCGAAGTATCGAGTTGAGCTCGTTATCAGAAGGCCAGCATTTTGGCAACTATAACGACCTCCCACTAACGCATCTAATCTTTTGAGTTTCATGATGGAAAAATAAAAGCAATAAAAGTATTTTGGTAACCATGCGTTATGCGCTCATTTTCCATATTTTTGTTATTTTTCACACCTTGAGTGGAATCTAGCAGCTTAATTGGCAACTGCAGCTCTATGAGTGTGCTGGCGTCCAATACCCATGCTCAAAAACATAATAACATAGTAAATGACAGCAGAGAAAGATCATCAACACAGTCATCCTGTCCACTTTGCTTTATCTTAGCAGCCAGATATACAGGATGATCACCTGCCAGATTTCTTTTTACGTAGGTCTACAGTTATCAAAATAATTGTGGGGGGAGAATGATAGGTATTTATTTTGGGAGTTATTTGTGTATTTTTTTGCCACCAGTGAATTGTATTTTTAAAGTAGACGTGGAGGGGCATTTTCAATAGAACGTCTAAGCCCAACTCAAAACATCCAGAGTTGGATGTCCAAAATATCAGGTCATAAACTACAAAACATCCAGTAATTACGTAAACATTTACAAAACACACTGTCCTGGGCATCCAAAATTATCGATTATACCACCCCTAAAGCTGCATACGTCTGGTAGCGCTCTAGTTCCTTTAAAATGTCCCTGATACATCAAAATGTTACCATGGTAGTAATAGGATGCTCCCGACACCCTGCATGTCTAAATATAGCCCTATACATGGAATGATGATTCTTTGTGGGTGTAGTGAACAGTTGTGTTAGAGAGAGGAGAGGTGGTTAGATAGTGAAAAAGAGACTGAGATAGAGGAGAGAGACTGAGAGAGTGCGTGTGTGAGAGAGAAAGAAGTGAGAGTAAGAGACAGAGGGTGAGAAATGGTGTTATAGAGAGAAATAGTGACCCCCTAGAGTGTGTGAGCAAGAGTGAGAGAGTGTGTGAGTGAAAGTGGTTGTGATGGGAAAAGAAGGGAGCTTAATTACTCCCTATCAGAAGAAACCATTTTTGGTTCCTTCAAAATACGTAATCCTCTTGGGATCATTGCCTTCTTTAGGTACTGCATCAAGGTGCTGCTATGTAACTCTGCCCATACGGCCCTCTTCATTGTACTCTCCAGATCAAACCAGGAGGATTGCCCTCCCCAAAAAACCTACTATACCCTCCTGTGTGTCACCCTAATAGGACTTATGGCTGCAGGTGGTGCAACATCAGTGAAGGAGTGTTTTTAGGGACACCTACTGCTATACCATTCACCCCCTCACAGTCTGCAACTAGAAAACTTTTGATTATTTAATTTCCTCAGATTTCTTCATGTTTCCAAGGCCAGTCACTCACCCCTAGCATAAAACTTTGAGTACATTCCCGAAGATACAGATTTTCCTCAAACAATTCTTCCTCTTTAGAAGAGCGATCCATTCTTCTGGCATGATGATGGTGCAAATGATCCTGGATAGGTAAAGAAAAGACATATTAGCAAGCATAGTTTTTGTCAAGTACTACTAGCAATTTAAAAAACAATGCCAGTTATTCCATACCTTAAGATGTGTCTTAATTAGTGTGGCTGTATCCCCACTTACTGCTTTGAATGGTACATGCCAGTGACGATCTTCAAACTAGGTTTTGGTGTAATGAAAAAAAAAAAAAGATTTCACTTTATAGCAGATTTCCATATAATGTCATATTATTTAAAATGTGTAATCAATATTTTAAGAGGACAATAAAATGGTGAATAGTATTAACACCTCAAAATATAGGGAAAAATGACCTAACCTGTGCATCAGGTATGCACATAAAATATTGTATACCAATATGGTTCATGGACCCCTGGTGATCCATGAGGCTTATATAGGGGGAAAGCAACAAAACAAGGTGCATCAAGAAATTACATTATATTACATTAGTGATTTCTATTCTGCCATTACCTTACGGTTCAAGGCGGATTACACAAGAATTATCATGATGCTATGAAATACATTAGGTGGATTACATGAGAATTGTCATGATATTAGGAAATGCCTAAGGAGTGGTTTGAACATTTTTGATTTGCTAAGTAGTAGATAGTATTGTGGGTGAAACTTGGGGCGGGTCTGGTTATATTATAAAGGTTTAATGTATTTTTTGAAGAGTAGGGTTTTTGTTTCTTTTTTGAAGGTTTTGTAGTCTGTGGTCAAAGATAGCAGATTTGCGAGTTATCTGTCCAGCTTTGCTGCTCTGGTGGCTAGTAGCTCGCCCTCAATTGAATGTCCTTATACGGGACACAGGCCATGCTAACTTGTCCAGTACTAGCCTTAGTTCCTTCAATGTATACCCATTATTTTCTGATTAGAGATCCTCTGTGTTCATCACATGCTTGTTTGAACTCTGTCACTGTTTTCTTCTCCACCACCTCCCTCAGGAGCGCATCAACCACCCTCTCCGTAAAGGAGAATTTCCTAACATTACTCTTGAATCTACCACTCCTCAACCTCAAATTATGCCCTCTGGTTTTACCATTTTCCTTTTTCTGGAATAGATTTTGTTCCACATTAATACCTTTCAAGTAGTTTTTTGATGGATACATTGTAAAAATTTGATAAATTAAAAAAAAAAAAAAAATATATATATATATATATATATATATATACATTTCAAATATTTGAACATTTGAATCATATCTCCCCTGTCCCTCCTTTCCTCTAGGGAATACATATTCAGGGCTTCCAGTCTCTCCTCATACGTCTTCTGGAGCAAACCTCCTACCATTTTCGTCGCCTTCCTCTGAACTGCTTCAAGTCTTCCTCTGGACCGCTTCAAGTCTTTTTATGCCCTTCACCAGACACGGTCTTCAAAATTGAACTTAATACTCCACCCCTAAATACACCTAAATAGGCATGTTTAGGGGTGGAGTTGGATTTAGGCATCACTAAGTGCCACTAGGCATGATTCTACAATGAACCTAGGCGCCAGAAATGTAGACCTTTAAAACCCTGGCCTACATTACTAGCATCTAAGTTTGTCATTAGGCACCAGTAGCTATGATTCTCTAAGTAGCGCTTCAATGTGGTTGACACGCAGCAGGTGCCATTTTTCTAGACGCCTGCTGTTTCAGGTGCCACTTATAGAATCAGCCCCTTAATGCCTTCCTCAGGGGTCCTTAAGAGGAAAACAAATACAAATATACATATGCACGTAATTGTATAAAATCATATGTATATAAGCAATTGAGACAGCAAGATGCATTATATAGTGAAATATAAAGTACAAGATGTACAAACATATCTACATGTGACAGTGAGTAATCTATAACAGTTAGAAGTGAAAGCAATGGCGAAGATAAACAGTTAATAGAATCATAGAAACATAGAAATCGACGGCAGATAAGGGCCACGGCCCATCCAGTCTGCCCACCCTAATGACCCTCCCCTGCCTTTACTTTGCGAATAGAACCCACATGTCGATCCCATTTGGCCTTAAAATCAGGCACGCTGTTGGCCTCAATCACCTGAAGTGGAAGACCATTCCAGCGATCCACCACCCTTTCGGTGAAAAAGAATTTCCTGGTGTCACCGTGCAGTTTCCCGCCTCTGATTTTCCACGGGTGTCCTCTTGCTGCCGTGGGACCCCTGAAAAAGAAGATATCTTCTTCTACCTCGATGCGGCCCGTGAGATACTTGAACGTCTCGATCATGTCTCCCCTCTCTCTGCGCTCCTCGAACGAGTATAGTTGTAATTTATCTAACCGTTCTTCGTACGGGAGATCCTTCAGTCCCGAGACCATCCGGGTGGCCATTCTCTGGACCGATTCCAGCCTCAGCACATCCTTACGGTAATGTGGCCTCCAGAATTGCACACAATATTCCAGGTGCAGTCTCACCATGGATCTATACAAAGGCATAATGACTTCAGGCTTACGGCTGACGAAACCCCTGCGTATGCAACCTATGATTTGTCTTGCCTTGGAAGAAGCTTGCTCCACTTGATTGGCAGCCTTCATGTCCTCACTGACGATCACCCCTAAGTCTCGTTCTGCAACCGTTCTTGTTAGGATCTCGCCATTAAGGGTATAAGTCCTGCATGGATTCTGGGTACCCAGGTGCATAACTTTGCATTTTTTGGCATTGAAGCTGAGCTGCCATGTCTTAGACCAGCTCTCTAGTAAGAGTAGATCATGCATCATATTGTCGGGCATTGAATTTTTATCTATTGTGCTTTTGCCCACTACATTGCTTAGTTTGGTGTCATCGGCAAATAATGTTATCTTACCTCGGAGCCCTTCTGCCAAGTCCCTTATAAAGATATTGAACAGTATCGGGCCCAAGACAGAGCCCTGGGGCACTCCACTGATCACCTCCGTCATTTCAGAGGGGGTGCCATTCACCATTACCCTTTGAACCCTACCTCCAAGCCAGTTCCCAACCCACTTCGTCAATGTGTTGCCCAATCCTATGGAACTCATCTTGCTTAGTAACCTGCGATGAGGCACGCTATCGAATGCTTTGCTAAAGTCCAGGTATATGATGTCCAGGGACTCGCCAACATCTAGCTTCCCCGTCACCCAGTCAAAGAAGCTGATCAGGTTGGATTGGCAGGATCTCCCCATAGTAAATCCATGTTGACGGGGATCCCATAGGTTCTCTTCATTCAGGATCGTATCTAATTGGTGTTTGATAAGAGTTTCCATTAGTTTGCTCACTATTGATGTGAGACTCACTGGTCTGTAGTTTGCCGCTTCTGTCTTGGAGCCTTTCTTGTGGAGTGGAATGACGTTAGCCTTCCTCCAGTCCAACGGGACGCTACCTGAACTAAGGGAGAGGTTGAAGAGCGCCGACAGCGGCTCCGCCAAGACATCACTCAACTCCCTGAGTACCCTGGGGTGCAGGTTGTCCGGTCCCATTGCCTTGTAAACCTTGAGCTTGGACTGTTGGGCGTAAATTTGAAATCGCTAAATGGGTCAACTGAATCAGCCCTTGTCTGTAACTGAGGGCCATGCCCCGGAGCTTCTCGGGTGAAGACAGAGCAGAAGTATTCATTTAACAGTTGGGCTTTTTCTGAGTCCTTTTCCACATAGTCTCCGTCTGGTTTCCTTAGACGTACTATTCCCCCTGAGTTTTTACTTCTGTCACTGATATACCTGAAGAATGATTTATCTCCCTTCTGGATGTTCTTTGCTAGAGATTCCTCCATGTTGAATTTAGCCTCCCTGACTGCTGTTTTGACGGCTTTTGACTTGGTCAGATATTCTGCCCTGGAGTCCTGTTCCCTTGATTGTTTGTAAGAGATGAATGCTTTTTTATTTTCTTTGATGAGGTCTGAGAGCTCCACAGTGAACCACTGTGGTTTATTGTTTCTACGGCGTTTACTTACTAGCTTAACATAACGGTTTGTCGTACTTATGCCATAAAGGTATTTAAATGTCTTTATCATATCTCTCCTCTCCCACCTTTCCTACAAAGCATTTATATTATGATCTTTAAGTCTTTCTCCATATTTTATGCTGTAGACCACCAACCATTTTAGTAACTTTCTTCTGAATTGAAAGTGCAGTCTCCAGAATTGAATACAATATTCTAAATGAGGCCAAGATAAAGAGAGCTAATGGAGATGGGTTTGGTGCCTAGGGGCAGAGATTCGGAAAAATTACAGCAATGAACTGAGTGTCCCTGAACATTCTGGAGGTAAATAAGTGGTCCACACAAACAAAATGGTTGGGAACCTGTGAGCTAAATGAAAGTATGTACATAATTTTCACTTTCAAAATTACTCATGGGAAGTACAAACATATACACACACATGCATTTACACCTGGTATTTATTGTGTAAAAATTTTCCAGTTTAGTTTCGGCACATACAGACCTAATGGATAAACTCCAAACTCCATTCCACCCTTGCCCTCAAGAATGCCTCCGCTAGGGTCAGATAAACCTATTCATAAACAGGGTATATTATGTATCTGTTTACTTTGACCAGTTTTATAAATGGCAATGTGTGTGTGTAAAACTGTTTCCATTGCTAAAAGGCTAGTTTGCCTATGGAAATAAAGAACAAATAGTGAAGGAAACTCTGGTGTCCAATCACCTTTATTGCATCTCATGACTCGACACGATCACGTTTCGGCCCGCCCATCCACAGATCTAGGCGAGGAACAATGGCAACTTACTTAATAGCAACAGATAATACATACAAACAAAGTACAACAAATCTAAAAAGACATCGTTAAAACATATAATGCACTTGGCCTGAGTTTAAGAATTTTACAGGCCTTTCTCCTACTTACTACTCCCCAGAGTCTCAAAAAGGTCCTAAACAGATCCAAAGAAACCTTTTATTGAACAGTCTTCTCCTCAATCAAATATATGCAAATTATATATGAAGTTCACAGGTTGCTGTTAAAACTATCTTTAATGCTGAGCCTCTATAACCTCTTCCTTAGAACCAGGCTTACTGAGGGTTAGACACTAGGCCAGCATTCCTCCCCTCAAGGGTCACCAGTGGAGTCTGATTTCTAAGAAAGTCCTCAGAGTACAGTCTGGATGTTGGGTGGTTTTTTTTAAATGGTCAAAAAAGATAAATATACTAAAGGTGCACACGTCTAGAAAGGTTATTTTTGGGTGGGGGGGGGGAGGAAAGGAGGATAAATGGCCATTTTCTCTACCTGATTTTTGGATGTACTTCACAATATACCTTATAAATCAAAGTAACCTTTTTTCCCCCAAAAAAGGAGGAAAAAAGATTGCCTCAAATATAAACCAGGCAGGTTTAATATTCACGTGCAGTACCTTGCCTTGCCCTGCCCTGTCAGGCTTTGCACCCTATTCCCCCTCCCTTGCTCTCTCCCCTGCCAATCTCTGCACTCAGCTCCCCTCCATCCCTGGTTCTGTACTCTTTGCCCCCTCCCTCCCAATGCCTTGCAGGCCTCCACCAAGCCTGTCGTGAGACCTGATAGTCCAGTGGTGGCCGGGACAGGAGGGATTCCTCCCACTTCTTGTCCCAGCCCGATTATAATTATTTTTATCTCATTCCCGCCTCCCCCACATACCTTAAATATCTCTGGTGGTCCAGCAGTGGCTGGGACAAAGGAATCCCTCCTGCCTCAGCCCGATTCTAATTATTTTTATCTCCCTCCTACCTCCCCTGCATACCTTACATATCCCTAGTGGTCCAGCGGTGAATTGCGGCAGGAGCGACCTTCCTTCGCTCCTGCCCATGCAGAACTGCTAATTAATTGGCTGCCACGATTTCTCATGGGATCACGAGAACTCATAGCAGTCAATCCGCTAGCAGCTCTGCATGGACAGGAGCAAAGGAAGGTCTTTTCTGCCCATGCAGAGCCGCTAGCAGATTGGCAGCTATGAACATGGCACTTAGACACTTGATTTTTAAGGCACCTTTAACTTATATAAGTGGTGCCTAGTGACTGGCACCACTTTATTGAACTGCCCCCCACCCCCGGTAGGCATCACTAGGTTTCATAAAAATGCAAGAGAGGGTGTACATGTGGTCAAAGCATGAATGGCCCATAGGCATGTCTCCCAATTATGTGCATAGCTTATAAAATGCTATAAACTATGCATATCACTTGGCACACCTCGGAGCAGCAGCATAACACCTGCCACTGACACAGTACAAGAGGGACCCAATGAGGTCCCGACCATCTTGCACCTTGACATACCAAAATCTGAAGATCCACTAGAAATCAATGTTCATAAACAAATAGACTTTCAACCCCACCATCCTACAGCACAAATAACCAAGCTTTTAGAGGTCTACAAGTTCAAAGATCACTTATACAATATAACAGACCCTATTCTATAATGTGCACCTAAAGTGTTCTCATGTCATGCAATGGAGACATTCACTGGGGGGGGGGGGGGCAGCATGGATGAATCATGGAAATTCCCACTATTTAGATAAGAGTGTGGTACAGTGGTTAAAGCTACAGCCTCAGTACCCTGAGGTTGTGGGTTCAAAACCATGCTGCTCCTTGTGACCCTGGACAAGTCACTTAATCCCCCCATTGCCTCAGGTACATTAGATAGATTGTGAGCCCACTGGGACAGACAAGGAAAAATGCCCGAATACCTGACTAAATTTATATAAACTGTTCTGAACTCCGCTGGGCGAATGGTATAGAAAATTGAATTTAAAAAATATTTATGCATGTGCTTTATAGAATTCCTTTCTTTTACTCATGCAACTACCGCATTGAGATATGATAGTTTACATCAGTCATAGACATGGCATGAGTGGCTGTACCTAAAGTTTGGCGCATAACTGGGTATTCACGCTAGCATTCTACAACAAATTGGGTGCACTTATGTTCCATTATAAAATACTAGCTTAGTGCCCTAAGTTTTAGCACTTGGGTTTCAGTGCCCATTTATAAATTGACCCCCTAAAACTCTGCAGTCTTAAGCAGGAGCAGAAATTGCAGCAAATACCTCTTCCATCTGGATAATTACAGAATATTTTCTTGCCAAAGCTCAGAAAATCAACTCACCCCAGCCTCTTTTAAGTCTGCAAGTTGTTGTAAAGATTTTTGTGAACTGAGTATCCGCGGCGAGAAGAACATTTCTTGAACGTTTTGGGGAGGTATGTGGCTCCTCCAGCTCCTGCGCTGTTGAAGAACAGGAGAATAAATATTTGGAGTACATATTTTAATATTCAAATCCAACAAAGTGTACCACAAGCCAAATAAGTCATGTGTACAACATTCCACATTGCTTTGATTTCTCCCTGGATGTGGTCAATCTCTGTATCCCTTAGTAACTCCTTGAATATCTCTATAATTCTTCTTTCACACTGGAAGTGTAGAAAATGGCGTGTAGATGAGTGAAACAAAGTCATGCTTTAAGGCAGTGGTCTCCAACCTTTTTCATATAAAGGGCCACAATGTGAATATGAGAGAGCTCTGAGGGCCACCATAAGATTTCAAGCTTACTCATCATTGAAAATTCTGTTTTTATCATGCACTCTTCTGTGTTTTAGCAATACTTTGGCGTGGTTTCCACCGTTTTTTGAACACATTTCATGGTTTCTCTATCTTTTTCATATTACTGCAGTACACATGCATCTAAATATAATCCTGACCTTTGACCTGTCCTACAGCTGTATGTACATGTAGCGTAGGCATAGTGGCTCCTACACTTTCCCTATGCCATTTATGCCCAGCCTTTTTTTAGACATTTAATGCACTGAACAGGCAAGTTTGAACTTAACAAATTTGCAGGACTTGAAGAATATTTCAGCCAACTGATTGAGGATCTACAATGGAGGACTTCAGGAGCCATTCGTCAGAGACCAATGCTTTAAGGAATACTTTTTTTTAAAAAAAATTATTTATTTATTTATAAATTTCCAAATTTCCAATTCAGGATTTAACTTGTACAGAAAGCGATTTACAGCAAAGAAAAACTTTTTTCCCCAAGTTATATAAGAAAATAAGTATTGCTTAATTGACTCAAGTCCACAATAAGATCCAAGATGTAATACAAACGGAATAATAAGAAAATGTTAACATAAGAAGCATGATATATGATTAACTGATATACAGGCATCTAATACATTTAAAGCCGCTCGTTTCTTTTCTTTCTCTAGGGAGGATAAAGAAAGAAAAGTCGTTAGCTGATATGGCTCAAAGAAAACATATTTCTGAGAATTATGTTGTATTATGCACTTGCATGGGTGACGAAGATAAAAAGTCGCCCCAAGAGCTAATACTCCAGGTTTTAATAAAAGAAATTATTTTCTACGCTTTTGTGTGTCTCTTGCCAAGGCAGGAAACATTTGTATCTTAAAATCAAGAAACTTTTTCTCTTTATTTTTAAAGAAAAGTCTCAAAAGCCAATTTTTGTCCAATGTAAGCGCTAAGGTTACTATTAATGTTGCAGATATGGCACTTTCTTTATCTGATAGTTCAAGTAAAGCAGATACATCAATTAGTCCTTGATTTCTTTCCTGTTGTTGATTCTGATTTTTATTTGGCAAGTAATAAACCTGGGTGAATGGAGGCAATGAATCTTCAGGTACTTCTAATATCTCCAACAAATAACGTTTTAACATATCTCTTGGGGTAACTGTTGAGATTCGAGGAAAATTAATCAGGAATACTTTGATATATTTTTTAGACAGCAAAATGTGAAAAATGTACAAGGCTGTGAAGACTTTGACAAAGCACTGTACCGTCTACATACAAGACCAGAAAATTTTAAATAAACAAATAATTTTATCTAGCTCTCCTATTGAATGATAAAGGATACTCAAATGCATACATGATAATTTTGTTGCAGAAACAGGAAATTTAAGACAAATTGTACAAAATTCTACAGGAGAATAGAAACATAACACTTTTATCCTTTCCTGTCACCTGGTTCAACAAATAAATTTTTCTTCACAGTTAAAGTTCTCTCTGTATTAAGGAAGCTCTTCTTCACCCAGAGAGTGGTGGAAAACTGGAACGCTCTCCCAGAGGCTATCATAGGGAAAAACAATCTCCAGGAATTCAAGGCAAAGTTAAACAAGTTCCTAATGAATAAGGTCGTACGCTAGTAAGGCTAGTCTCAATTAGGGCACTGGTCTTTGATCAAAAGGGCCGCCGCGTGAGCGGACTGCTGGGCGCGATGGATCACTAGTCTGACCCAGCAGCGGCATCTCTTATGTTCTTATTACTCTTATCTCTACATACAGTAGGTCAATGATAGCTCTGTAGGCTCTCACTTATTTGATTTCATGTCTTACAGATTCGAACTCAGGTAAGTCATATAAGCTAATTACATTTGTTATGATACGTATTATTCTTTCTAGTTAAAAAAAGTCTTTTTTTTCTTTTTAAGTTCTGTTGATCTCTATTTCCTGCCAAACAAAACAAACATGGTCCAATGTGATTCCCAAGCTTATCTAGTACTTTGTAATTGAAGCTTTTACAGAGCTCTACTATCTTCTAATGTTCTGATTAGAACAATTGTGGAATCTTGTGGCTTTGTTAAATGTGTCTACTTAATGCTGGGGCCTTTAAGCTGGTAGTCTCTCCATTTGTCACAAGCAATTTAGTAATGGAAGGGAAGTATTGTGCATGAAAAATGGCTGAAACTTGAGGGCGATCCTATCTGATTATACTGAAGCCAAATAGATAGAAAAGGTGACAACAAAAGCCAGACACATAGGGCCAGATGTACAAAGCTCTAAACACGAAGGTAAAAAATACCGTGGTGATATTGATTTTTTCTATACTAACGATGCTCAACACTTTTGAATTTCTTCACAGTTTTCTAATCATTAATTATTTAAAACAAGTATTTTCAACCTAATTGTTTGTTATAGTAGCAGTATTATTTAATGATATCAGATGCCACACTGGTATTTGACTTTCTAATCATTGATCATTTAAAAAAGGCACTTTCAATTCACTGGATTGTTACAGCAGCAGCAGTATTCAATGATATTTAAGTCGGGCCTAGAGGTGGCCATCTTTGCAACACCGGTGAGAATGGAGTTTGAAAGGGCAATAAGTTTGAAAGGGCAATAAGTGTTTAGAGCACAAAGTGGAGCAATGTGTGAAATTGTTATGTTTAGATTTCAGATTGAGTGCCGATATCAATTGGTTTATCCTACTGCCCTGACACAGCGTAGCAAAACACTGGCTGGCCATTGTTGGCGGGATATTATTCACATTTTGTGATGGGAGACTGAATTTTAAGAAAATGTTGAAAATGCAATTATTTGTTAATGCCTTCATATGCTAATGCTATTTCCTGCTGAAGCCTTACCGTCCTGTAAATGTTTTTATGGGATTTTGTCTTTCCATCTTGTTGAATGAATTTGAAAAAAGGTTTTAATAATGATACTGTTAGTTAATGTTTTATTGTGTTTGTTCATTGAAACATGCTTTAGTATTTTTAATATGGATCCAAGATGGCCGACGGTCCCGGACGCTGAGTAGCACGCCGGAGAAGACTGATTGAAAAATTTTCTTTTTGGAGCGATTACTTACTTGAGATGCCGAAGAGGAGAGGCCGCAGTGCCGCTGGAGCCTCGCGGCGTTCAGCGGTCCCCTCTTTCGGCAATATTGAAGAGCTCCTGCGTCGGATGCAGGATATCCCGGCAGCGTCGGCATCCCCCCCGCTGGAGACGCCTCAGAGAGGCGGAAATGAGGTGATCTCCTTGGGGCTAGAGACTACGCTCAGCCCCGACGCTAGGGCACCTCCCCCACCTCCTCAGGTTACCAGCTCCCCACGAGTGGAGGAGCTCCCGGAAGGAGGCAAGCACCTACCCTCGGAGGCCAGGAAGAACAGAGAGGGGAGCGTGGAGATGGACTCCCTGAGTTTTCAGGTGAGTCCAAGAAGTACCGAGGATTTGGAAACATCAGGGATCATTTCAGCCCAGCAGAAGGATTGCCAGAATCAGCTGATAACCGGTGAGACTATTCCAATTCCCAATCTTTCATATGTTATTGAAAAACCCAGAGAAGTAACACTGGACTCAATCTGGGATTTAGTTGCTGACCTAGCCAAGTCTGTTAAACCCCAGCTTTTGCAGCTGGAAAATAAAATTACTCTTCAAGAAAATGATATAAAAAATATAAAAGTTGAAATTGATGAATCTAAGAACTCAATTGTGAATATACAACAGGAGTTAAAAGCATCAAAACAGCTTAATGAAGTAATGGTAAAAGATAACACAAGTTTGCGCAGAAAATTGGAAACTTTGGAGAACTTTTCTCGTAATAATAATCTCCGCTTGATTAATTTTCCTAAGATAGCCTCTGTGACACCTAGAGATATGTTGAAACGTTATATGGTAAAGATTTTGGGTATTCCAGAGGATACATTACCACCATTTACTCAAGTATACTACTTACCAATGAAAACTACTAAATTACCACTTAAACAACAGGAGGACAATCAACCACTTAATGTTTCAGCAATCTTGGAACTTTCGGACAGAGAGCTTGCATCTCCGGCAACATTGCTTCTTACGGTGGCTCTTGCACCAGATAAAAACTGGTTGCTTAGATTGTATTTTAGAAATAAAATGAAAGAATTTCTTGGACATAAAATATTAATGTTCCCAGATTTGGCACGGGAAACCCAGAGAAGAAGGCGATAATTTCTTTTGATGAAGCCAGGTGTTATATCTCTTGGAGGGACTTTTTTCCTACGACACCCTTGCAAATGTGTAATACAGTACCATATGAAGAAATATGTATTCTTTGAGCCATTCCAGTTGACAGCTTTTCTGGCAGGAACTCGACTGGATGAAGGGAAATCAAGCGAGGTGTAATTGAATAAATGATATCCTTCCTCAGCTAAGGGACTTTGTTTTCCTAATATTTGAATTGATATTTGTTAGCATCTGTTAACATGTCCGCCTCATCCTTCTTGGATCTAATTTAGAGAACTTGAGCTGAATTTAAGCTAAACAATTATTTTTATTTAGTTGATTATTATGTATTTTACCTATGAGTATTATTTTTCCTGCTTTTCTTCAACTTTCTGTACAAGTGGATACTTGATTTATAAAATGTAAAATTTGATAAATATAAAATTTAAAAAAAAAAAAAAGTATTTTTAATATGTATGCATAGTTTTTATGTGGTATATAAATTTTTAAATAAATAAATAATAAATAAATTAAAATGGTGATTATATATCCCTGTTGCTATTAAGAATTTAAGTCTTCTGGCACTTTTGTGAAGACAAGGAATAATCTAGAACAAGTTTGCTTCATGGACATTTACTTTAGACAAATGTTTTAAAATTAAAAAAAAGAATCTTGAAGAAGAAGAAAATGCAAGAGAGAGTTTATTCTTAGTATTTAATAAGAAGGTCAATAAAAGAAGGAGGTTTTTATGCCGGTGAGAATTCTCCCTAAGTTATAATCTGTCTGCACATTTACATTGGCAGCAGGTTGGAGGCTGAGGCTTTTCCTCCTATCTTTTTAAACGACCTTCTAATTTGAGTTTCAATGAAGAATTTTTCAATTTAAGGCAACCCTTTCTAGGGCTTGTCATAAGAGATGAGTATATTTTGTGGATATAGCTAGTGGGGTTCCCCAGGGGTATGCGCTGAGACTGTTGCTTTTTAACATATTTATAAATGATCTAGAGATGTGAATAACTAGCGAGGTCATTAAATTTGTTGATGGCACACAGGTATTACTACTAAAGCACTACCAGATGTACACAGCACTGTTTATGTATCCTAGTAGGCTCACGATCTAAGTTTTTCTTTTCTTTTTTTTTTGTACCTGGGGCAATGGAGGATAAAGTGACTTGTCCAGGGTCACAAGGAGCAGCAGTGGGACTTGAACCCAATTCTCCAGTCCACTGCACTAACCATTGTTAAATTACCAGAGGGCCTTACGAGTTTGGGAGACTGGGCATCAAGATGCCAGATGACATTTAGGACTGAATTCTATAAATGACAAAAAAATAAAAATAATTTGGTGTCAACTATATATTATGCTAAGCGCTCTTCTATAAATAGAGCTCAAAATTAGACACTGTTTATGGAATAGCAGCTAACTTTAGTCGTGCCCATTATTATTAGATAAACCTTGGTGCAAATCCACGCACCCAAAGAAAACACCATAAGTGGACTTGGGAAAATCCACTGCATTTTTCTAGGATAAACGGCATAAAATTTGTTTTACTGTTTTGTTATTTGGCCAGGTACTTGTGATCTGGATTAGCCATGGTTGGAAACAGGATACTGAGCTTGATGGACCTTTGGTCTGTCCTAGTATAGCAAGGCTTATGCTCCTATTTTTTTTATTCCAGATTCTCCAGGTACAGTTTAGAACTATTTTGTTCTGTAATTCTTTCTGTAAGCATACATCACACACAGTTCCCCATATTTGACAAGTTCACTTATTTTTTTCAAAGCCAATTTTACTTCAGTTTCAATTTACTGCCTTAATTAGATTGTAAGCTCTATCGAGCAGGGACTGTCTCTTGCATGTTTAATGTACAGTGTTGTGTGTGTCTGGTAGTGCTATAGAAATAATAAATTTTTGTTGTTTTTAATATTTTCCTAGCCTGCACTCTTCCGCTAATGCAAAGCTTTCTCATATACCCACTTATGATTCTGGAGGCTTAGATATCCTCATATTGCATCCCTCTCAGCAAGTCTTAATCCATCTTACAGAGCTGCTGTCTTCTGCGGAATTCAGACATTCAGCTCCTGTCTGCACTGTTCAGTTCTGCATGGAGTTGCTCATCAACTGTCAGTGTTTTTTTTTTTGCTGATAACAATCACATTTCTCAGCCACAGGCATACTACTGTGTTTAGTTAAAATTCTATGACACCAGTGCTAAATATAAAACAACAAATTAAGATGTGGAGCACCAACTCAAGTCTCATGCAACAAAACTCCTCAATATCAATTTCACAAGCACACAGGTATATAAAAAGCCTGTTAGTTCAGGAAGGAAAAGCCTCAGAACTGGCACTATTTCTGTGCTCATAAAAATTCAAAACATTGGCAAAAACCTTCCATCATTCCCCCCTTCCCCCTTTTTACAAAACCATAGTGTGATTTTTAGCACCGGCCATAGCGGTAACATCTCTGACGCTCATAGGAATTCTACGAGCGTCTGAGCTGTTACTGCCAATGCCGGCGCTACAAAGCGGTTTTAAATACAAATTTTTTTCATATGAGAAATTGTTTGACTTCTATATGTGGTGCACAAGAAATCGGGTCCTTCTGCTGGCAGCACGTGTTTCACAGTTAAATTACTGCTACATCTGAGATTCTTAGGACAAATGATTTTTTTTTTTAATGCAGTATTACATACTGAATCCTAAATGTGACGCTGATATGATAGAATTTTGTTGCATTAGTAATTTGAGACCAGTGCTGAATTTTACATATGTAATGTTCTACCATGTCTGGATGGCAGAGACCTCTAGTGGATCTACAAAAGTAATCTACCTTGACCTTTCCATGCCATTCTTGATTTCCAGAACATGGGAAGACTCTGCTCACCAGAGATGCAATTGTATGAGGAGTCATTTAGAAGGGAAGATCGAATGGCTATAAAGACCCAAACCAAGGGCAGTTTTTGGCTCACTAAGCCATGTACCACATGCTCTATGATGCTCTGACTGGCAACATCACTAACAATGAAATATAAAAGGAGCCAGGGACAGAAGGAGGCCTCTGAAAGAGAAGAAAGCATTGCCACTGGTCCTGGATGTGAAGAGGAATCGGTGTTCAACCTTGGAAGCTGAGCCAAAGGAAACTTGAGTTCAACAGAAGCACCTGTTTGTAGTTTATTCACATCCAGTAACTAGAAATACCAGGGGTTCAAACAGAATTGCATCTAGAAAGGCCGAAGGCAGAGCACCAGCCTGTGCCAAGGATTCAAAGAGCAAAGAAGAAGGGGTAAAAGGAGGAAGAAACTGGAATCCTCAGCATGGGATGATACTGTCAGTGCAAAGGGAGAAGAATTCCCTACCCCAAGATAGTGGGACTTCTGCTTCAGAGACTCACATCAATTAGTATCTCAGGCCAAATTCTTGCTTGGTTCCAGTCTTTTCTTTTCGGATCGCTCATCAAAAGATGTTTTCAACAATGCTTCATCCAAGCCCTATGTCTATAACATGGTATACCGCAAGGTTCGGTTCTGTCACCATTACTTTTCAATATTTTCATGGCCCCTCTTTTAGAATTCTACCAATCTATTGGCTTCTTGGCTTACGCTTAAACAGACGATATCCAACTTTTGCACCCACTGAACCATGAAAACGTCGCCGAAATAACCAACATAAATGAAAAACTTGAACAGGTTAAACTTTGGCTATACAATAATATGCTAGCGCTAAACATATCAAAAACCAAAATGATGCTTTTCCCGTGGAGGAACGGAATAGCATTGAGTGCCCCAATTAGAATAGATAACATTAATTTTTTTTTTTTTTTTTTTTAAATATATGTTTATTGAAAGTCAGAAAGGTCACAACTAGACATAATACAAACTGAACAGCATAAAGTACATAAAAAGTCCAAATATCAGTAAGAAACAACAAAGGCAGCAATCTCACCAGCCGAACCCAGCCAGAAACCCAAAGGAAGAGCAGAGCGAAAGAGCTCATTGCTGGGTGGCGGTGGAAGCTCATCAGGACAGAGAGAGGCAATGTATCAAACCAACCGATACAGTGGCCTTCCACCCTTTTGTTTTGAAATAATGAACCCCCAAGACATCCATCCACTCCGGTCGCCACCAGTCACACAAACGCACCCACTCCAAACACCCCAACACACACACCAGCACACTCCCCAAGCCCCCCCCCCATTCCCCCCGCGGTACCAAGAACCCTGCAAGCCCCCGCCAGGGACAAGTAGTCATCAAACCAAAGATGAAAGAACCATCACCCCCCCCTCCAGTCTCTCAAGAGAACACTAGATCTCGCAAGCTCTTCCACAGGGTAACATAATACTGTTGGGCCTTCTGCGGAGACCAAGCATAGGACCGAATCTCAAACTGAGCTAACTCCCAAAGTCTACCCCTCCACTGGGACAAAATACTAGATTTTCCTCTCCTGGAAGATAAATGGAGCTATGTAATCAGAAGGAAGCTGCACAAAGTTATTCTAGCTCTAGTCAGGCTAGAGGCTGTGAGTCGTTAAATAAAATCTGCATAGTTGGATATATGAATAATATTACTGTATACAGGTGGAATAGAGATTATCCCCTCAACATTCAGCCAGTAGCAATTGGTGTATTTTTAAGCACTGATCATTGCTAATTAGATACTGATGTTCAATTCCTGAATCTGACAGGACATGTGGGTTCCAGATGATATTTGCAAGTAGCTGGAACCCACATAAAACCTTTATGTGGTTAGCAGGGGTGTCAAAGTGCCTCCTCAAGGGCCGCAATCCAGTCGGGTTTTCAGGATTTCCCCAATGAATATGCATGAGATCTATTAGCATACAATGAAAGCAGTGCATGCAAATAGAATTCATGCATATTCATTGGAGAAATCCTGAAAACCCGACTGGATTGCGGCCCTTGAGGAGGCACTTTGACACCCCCGGGTTAGAGGTAACATGCAATGGTATTGCCATTGAATACTGGCAGCCAGCCTGCTGAGTGTGATTTAAATGGGCAGAAGCCTTTCCTGCACACCATAGATCAGGGGTGGGCAACTCTGGTCCTCGAGGGCCGGAGTCCAGTCGGGTTGTCAGGATTTCCCCAATGAATATGCATGAGATCTATTTGCATGCACTGCTTTCAATGCATATTCATTGGGGAAATCCTGACTGGATTCCGGCCCTCGAGGACCAGAGTTGCCCACCCCTGCCATAGGCTCTAGAATTGCTTGACACTCCTGATCTAATATTTCAATTTGCTTACATTTTAAATCACTTTCCCCTTATGGCTCACACTGATAAAACGAATAGAAATATTTTAATGCATATATCATAAACTTCATTCTGTTTATAAACATATATAACGGCAATGTATAGCATTTACTTGTACATAAATGCTTAAAACACTAACAAACGAAATTCTCAGCCACCACAAGTAACTTGACCTAAATCTTATCTACAGCCTTAGCACAACCACACATTCTATTAACTTCCCAATTATCTCATTCAAGCCCCTCCGACACTTTTCATCTTCCTATCAATACTGCCTGCTGTGATAACTATATTTAAGTTTTTTTCAAGCTTTAACAGATAGTTTAATGTATCGAAGCACAACAAAAATGTTTATAGCTGCATCCTGCAGCTGCTATTAAAAGAAGCATCTATTTGTTGTGTTATCTGCTGGTAGAACTTTCAGTGATGGATTTTTCATTGTGTTACATTACAATCAAAATTTCAGTCTAAATTGGATGAAAGGCACTACTTACTTTGCTTCCTTTTTTCTGAGGCATGGCCCCCTTTGTAGAGAGAGTTCCTTGTAATTCCTCCCTGGATTTTCAGTGCGTCCATCTGATTGAACGACGACAGCCTTTCTTCTACACCTATTTCTGTTTACTTACATACCAGAATCTGCATGATCAGATAATAACTTAGTTACAAACTCTAATTGCAAAGTTACAGATAAAACCAGTTTCCAAAACAAAAGAAAATGAAAATAAAAGCAAACCACAAGGAAGATACCGCCCCCCCTCCCCCCCCAAAAAAAAAATCTAATTAATAATTTGAGTTGAATTCCTTTGCTTCTGCCAAGGGTTTGATGTTTGGCTGGAAAGTCATGGAAAACTAATAAATATATTCAGAAAATAAAGGAACTATGCTAAAGAAGGGGCGTGAGCAGAATGCAAATGCCAATGGATTTCCAACCACATCAGGGAACCAAACTGCCCGGAATGCTTACATGAATGAGATTGATTTGCATAGGTTGGAGGCCCAGTTAATACAACTCTGTCTCATATCAATTCAGTGTGAATATCCAGATAATCAGACCAATTTGCTGTGCTTCCAGGACACTAGAAAATAAAATCTTTGCTAATAAATGGTTGTGTCTAAAATGTGAATGAAGGATCCGTCCTAATAAAAGCATGGGTGTGTAAAAGCATACCTAGGAACTGGGCATGTCCACTGCGGTGGTGCAAGGGTAAACACATTCCTTTAGTATAAGAAAGGTATGAGCTTGTGTTGGGTTACAGGCCAGACTCAAACATTCATAGCCATAGCAACATGCTGTAGCTTTTTATTTGTCTCCTGGATAATACTAATTACAAAGCCTTCCTTCCTTCCAGTGTTAAATCAACAGATTCTGACTGAAGTCACAATAGGGCCAAGTTAGCAGAGACAAGAGACTGCATTTTCGGCATGTCATCGGCCTCTTACATATATCATGCCCATGAGGAACTAGTCAGTAGAGCAATCAGAAGCCACACGAATTCATGAGTTCCAGTCCTGTTTTCCTATTGATTTACTGGTAAGAACATAAGAATAGCCTTACTGGGTCAAGACCAATAGTCCATCAAGCCCAGTTCTCATGGTGGCCAATCCAGGTCACGAGTATCTGGCCAAAACCCAAGGAGTAGCAATATTCCATGCTACCGATTCAGGGCAAGCAGTGGCTTCCCCCATGTCTTTCTCAATAAAAGACTATGGACTTTTCCTCCAGGAACTTGTTCAAACCTTTCTTAAAACCAGCTACGCTATTCACTCTTACCACATCCTCTGGCAATGCGTTCCAGAGCTTAACTATTCTCTGAGTGAAAAAAAAAATTTCCTCCAATTGGTTTTAAAAGTATTTCCCTGTAACTCAAGGGTGTCAAAGTCCCTCCTTGAGGGCCACAATCCAGTCGGGTTTTCAGGATTTCCTCCATGAATATGCATGAAATCTATTAGTATACAATGAAAGCAGTGCATGCAAATAGATCTCATGCATATTCATTGGGGAAATCCTGAAAACCCGACTGGATTGCGGCCCTTGAGGAGGGACTGACACCCCTGCTGTAACTTCATCTGTGAAATCCTGAAAACCCGACTGGATTGTGGCCCTCGAGGAGGGACTCTGACATCCCTGCTGTAACTTCATCCAGTGTCCCCTAGTCTGTAATTTGTGACGGAGTGAAAAATTGATCCACTTATACCCATTCTACTCCACTCAAGATTTTGTAGAATTCAATCATATCTCCCCTCAGCCATTTCTTTTCCAAGCTGAAGAGCCCTAACCATTTTAGTCTTTCCTAATACCAAAGGAGTTCCATCCCCTTTACCAGGGGTGTCCAATGTCAGTCCTCGAGGGCCGCAATCCAGTCGGGTTTTCAGGATTTCCCCAATGAATATGCATGAGATCTATTAGCATACAATGAAAGCAGTGCATGCAAATAGATCTCATGTATATTCATTGGGGAAATCCTGAAAATCTGACTGGACTGCGGCCCTCGAGGACCGACATTGGACACCCCTGCCCTTTACCATCTTGGTCGCTCTTCTTTGAACCTTTTCTAGTGCCACTATATCTTTCTTGAGATGAGACCAAAATTGAACGCAATACTTCAGATGAAGTTGCACCATGAAGTGATGCAGGGGCATTATAACATTCTTAGTCTTGTTAACCATCTAATTCCTAGCATCCTATTTGCTTTTTTTGGCCACCGCCACACATTGGGCGGAAGATTTCATCATATTGTTTACAATGCCACCCAGATCTTTTTCTTGGGCGCTACAGTAATTCACTGAGAACCAAAAAGCCACAGTACACCAGGCCATGAGCTTTGCCCATCCTCTTAACCACCTCCATAGAAGGCAAGTTAGCATTTTCATGAACTAGATATAATCTCTCCTGTAAAGAGATCAAACTTAAACATTGGACTATGATGCAGTCATTTTGGCATAATGCAGCAAACAGTTCTTATCCATGGCTAAACAGCCCGCACCTTATACAGTCCCCCATTTAAATATAACACTATGTACAACACTCTTTGCTCAATATCTCACATTTCTTCAGTTTTCATAATACTAAATAAATTCTAATCACTTTTAATTTACAGTACTTCCTTCCTACCAAAGGAAATCTCCTCAACATAACCAGTGTAAGGGCTTCTTGAACATCAGAGGGGAGGTTACGTTATCTAAGGAAATACTTTTTTACCGAAAGAGTGGTAAATGCGTGGAATAGTCTCCCGGTAGAGGTAGTAGAGACAAAGACTGTGTCTTCTGAATTGAAGAAAGCACAGGACAGGCACATGGGATCTCTTATGGAGAGGAGGAAATAGTGGATGCTGCAAATGGGCAGACTGGATGGGCCATTTGGCCTTTATCTGCTATCATGTTTCTATATTTATTCACAATGACCTGTGCAATAGTTTTCCTCAGGTTTCTTCCTCTGTTTCCCTTACTCTATGTACTATTCCCCCCTAAAATAGGATGACAGACAAATGCTGAAAATAAATTTAAGGTACAACAAAGGAGTCGTGAGGAGATGTCAATAATTCAGCCACGAGTGTACAGTTCAAAGTTCACTTTATTGATAGTAGCACTGCGAGGACTCAAACACTGACAGCGTTTTGGCATCTACGCCTTTGTCAAGAGTCTCAAAGGTTGGTAGTTCTATCACATAAATAGAACATTCAATAAAGGTCAAATTTAGAAGCGAGCAGGAAAATATCTGGTGTCCAAAGTGAAGCTGAGGGTCACAAGTGAAAATAAATTTAACATCTTATTAAAATAATACCTTTTTGAGTTTTCCAAAGATGTATGACTTCTGCTGATTTCTCCAACATTCACCACCCCTTTCCCTTAAATTCAGATAAGTGCCTTTGATAACTTTGCTTGTATTTTCACTGGATGTTCAGTTGCTCTTTTGTAAACTGCCTAGAACTGAAGTGGTGTGGTAGTATACAAAAATAAAGAAATAAAGACCATACTCTGAAAAAAGAAATAATACCGCAAGTCTCAAACTCCACCTCTCACTAAAGCCAACTACCCCAAACAAATAACCTTACCCATTTCTTACTCTTTTTGAAAATGACCAATTTTTTTTTTTTTTGTAAGTTCTTGTTGTAATACATCTTGGATAATTCTTTTGTAATCCGCCTTGAACTGCAAGGTAATGGCGGAATAGAAATCCCTAATGTAATGTAATATATACACATACACAGTACACAGTAAAACCTTGGTTTGCGAGCATAATTTGTTCCAGAAGCATGCTTGTAATCCAAAGCACTCGTATATCAAAGCAAATTCCCCCACAAGAAATAATGGAAACTCAGATGATTTGTTCCACAACCCAAAAACTTTAATACAAAATAATATACGTACTTGTATTGCAAGATCTCGCTCATTTAGAACAGTCACTACACTCCCGCAGCGTCAGAGAGAGAAGAACCATCGGCTCAGTTGTGATGTGTGTATACTGTATGTACTTGCATTGCAAGACATTGCTTGTATATCAAGTTAAAATTTAATAAAATGTTTTGCTTGTCTTGCAAAACACTTGCAATCCAAGGTTTTACTGGATCAATGAGGAATTGTGCTATATGTTCCAGGAGTTATATACTCTGACAGCTGAATCTGATGATTCTGACAGGTGAATCTGATGATTCACCTGAAATTCATGTTTGTATGTTATATGAAATTTATGTCTACACGCCTATACAGTCATGATTTGAATTGAGACAAGAGTTGAAATTTTGCTTGTGCACGTGATTAGCAATATATAGACATTGAATGGACGTTTATACTAATCACTAACCTGTTGATATTTTTTTAATATTCCAAGTAATAATTGTCATGCACCTTTTTACAGAGTCAACAGGAAGGGCTTGATAAATCAGATGTCCTTTATTCTTTCAGTCACTACTTTTTGGAGAGTTAATATCCTGCCACATAGCTTTGACCAATATCTCCAAAGCCTGGAAGATCTATTGGGACAGAAACTTTCCTATCTAAAACCTCCAACTTTCCTATTGCATCAGCAGAGTCCAAATACTATTCAGAACCTTTTCCATGAAAACAGCATATACAGTGAGAGAAGAGACTAGGCAGGGCATGAAGGACAAATGAATGGAAGCAGTGTGGGATGAGCTACCACTGATCTCTGGCTGCAAGCTTGGGAGGAGTTATGTACCCCTTACACTATTTAAACCTTTGGAAAAAAAAAAAAGTCAGGTATTACATTTTGAAATGTTAAACACTCCTCTATATCCAGACTTCACTATTCTATTTATTCCATGGATATGGGAGTAACTTTTCATAAATCACATCATTTACTGTTCCCTACCTTGACAAACACACCTGCAACCTCGACACATCTTTGCAAAAATGTAAAATATCTTATTCCTTTTCCAGAAAGTTGTGCTTGCATTTTTCCTACTCTTACTTTCATACACTCGTAGCTAAAGCCTAAATACCTGCATTTTGTGCAAATATATTTTAGGCATCTTGTTAATCTTATCTGGCTTTCAGCCCAATGCTTCATTTCAAATACAAAGCCTACAACTACATTTTTAAAATTAGCAGATCAGCATCTTTTCAACAAGAATCAAGCTACCGTAATCTATTTCTTAGGCTGCTGCTGTTTTCAGCTATTACATAACATGGAATTAAATAAACTATAGTAAATTATTCCATCTATGGGGGTGCAATTATGGATGAGTTAAACTAATCTGTTACTTAGCTATGAGTTTAACACACATTTATGTAACTCTTTCCTGCCTAGATCAGTATTAGGTACGGTTTTTCATAAAAAATATTTGTATTTGTTAGTGGGTCCATAGTCTAATTTCTATTGGGTGACTGTTTGCAAAATGAGTCCACATACGCCATACTTCGCTGGCATATAATTTATTTAAGAGCCCTTTAATTACAGTTTAGGGTGTGCTAATGACCATTAGTGCATGCTAAATTCTGTGCACCCTATTTAATACTTATGGGCCATATGGTACTTAGTGCATGCTAATGTCCATTAGTGCATACTAAGGACTGGCTCCTTTTACGAAGGTGCACTAGTGGTTTTAGCATACGCACTGGATTAGTGCACACTAGCCAAAAATCTACCACCTGCTCAAGAGGAGGCGGTAGTGGCTAGCGCACGGGGCATTTCAGCGTGCACTATTCCACGCGTTAAGGCCCTAATGCGCCTTCGTAAAAGGAGCCCTAAGTTTCACTAAAAGCACATAATTATACATTTTTATATCATTATTACAGTATGTTATGTTAATCAGGTTTTCTATTCTGCCTTTACTTATTCAGTTTAAGGTTGGATTACATTACAAGAGGTTGGGTCAGTTACCCAAAAAGTTACAATGGACAGTTTGACATGGACATTCAATATCCCTTGAAAATAGAATAAATATAAACAATAAAACAAGAAACATGTAATAACAAGAACAGATAAAAATTTAGTGCCAAACATCATTTTAAAGCTCTATAGTCCTCAACAAATGACAAAACTTTTTACACTCCTCCTAAAGGATAATAGAGATTTTTGAGCTTTCAGATTCTGGGGAAGCTGTTTCCAGATTTCTGGGACTATAATCCTAAAAGGCTGTTTTGTTACCCCCCCCATTGCATATATCTCATGTCCTCCCAATTTGGTAGGTCAAAAAGATATTGAAATTCTGAATGCAGGCTCTCCTTGGGATATAAAACCTCACCAAGTCTCTAAGGTACAATGATATAGAACAGGGGTGCCCAACACGTCGATCGCGATCGACAGGTTGCTCGCTCAGGCAACCCCAGTCGATCGCAGAGCGGGTTCCCTTCTTCCCTTCTCTTTTTTCCCCTCCTGACTGGCCTGCTCCTGAATTCTGCTGCTGCCTCCACTGCTCAACATTTTAAAAAAAACCGGCTTGGAGAATTTATGCTCCGGGGGCTAACGTGTGCTTGTACCGGCTTCCCTTCTCTTCCCTCTGAAACCGGAAGTTATGTTGGGGGGTGGGGGGGGTGAGAGAAGGGAAGCCGGCATGCACATGTTAGAGCCCAGTTCGCGGGCTAAAGCGGGAGACAGGTCAGTGAACCTTGCGATTTGCTCTTCTTGCTGCCAGGTCCTGCCTACTTTCTGTTTCCTCAAAGGCAGGACCCGGCAGCATTTCTCCCAATAGGTCGATCTTGGGCCGATCAGCCTTCCTCTCCCCGACGTCAATTCTGCCGTCGGAGAGGAAGTTCTGGCCAGCAGAACTTCCTCTCCAACAGCAGAATTGACATCGGGGAGAGGTATGCTGGTGGGCCTGAAGCAGGGAGAGCTTGGCCGGCGGCCTGTTATCCAATAACAGTGGCAGTGGCTTGGGGGAGGGCAGGGAGGAGAAAGAGGGCAGGCAGGGAGACAGAAGGAAAGAAGAGAAACAGAAAAAAAGAAAGGGGGCATGAAGAGAGAAAGAGAGGGCAGGGAGAGAAGAAGAAAACGTTGGGGGGGGGGGGGAATGAGGTCAGGAGGAGAGGAAGCATACAGGCTAAAAGGGAAGAAAGATTGGATGCACAGTCAGAAGAAGAAAGTGCAACCAGAGACTCATAAAATCACCAGACAAGGTAGGAAAAATGATTTTATTTTAAATTTAGTAATCAAAATGTGTCTAAATTTATATCTGCCATCTATATTTTACAATATGGTCCCCTTTTACTAAACCGCAATAGAGGTTTTTAGCGCAGGGAGCCTATGAGCGTCGAGAACAGTGTTGGGCATTCAGCGCAGCTCTCTGCGCTAAAAACTGCTATCGTGGTTTAGTAAAAAGGGAGGGGGGTATATTTGTCTATTTTTGTATGGTTGTTACTGAGGTGACAGTGCATAGAGTCATCTGCTTTGACCTCTTTGAAAAACCCCGGAATAGGAATGATAATTAACAATTCTATGCGTACAGTGTGCGTTGTGTTTTTTAAAAATTTTATTGTTGGTAGATCATTTTGACTTGGTCATTTTAAAAGTAGCTCGCAAGCCCAAAAAGTGTGAGCACCCCTGATATAGAAGTATTTATTGATGTAAATTTAAATTGACAGCCAGATAATTGTGAGCCAGTGTAACCATGCTAAAGTAAAAATGAATATTCTCCAATCTAATTAATCTAAAAATCAAATCAAACAGCTAAATTTGGAAGCATTTGTTATTTATTTAATAAAGTTTTATTAAAATACCAACAAAAGTACAACAAACACATGCAAATACAGACTGTACAACCAACTTCATAGTTGCATCATCCAAGTAAGGTTGAATTAGGGTGACCAGGTTACCTATTCCAGAAGGGAGACTTTTTGGCCAGTCCTGGTTTTAAAATTATATCCCAAAGCAGTGTAATATTTATAGTCCATGATTCTTTCCAGAGAAGTGTGAACTGTGGACTTCTGCAGGATGGGGGGGAGTGTGTGTGTGTGGGGGGGGCACACCTAACTCCCACAGGGAAACAGTGTCAGGTTCTCTCCTTGGTTTAGGGTTGCTAGACTCCTAGCTATAAATCTATAAATGCCCGCTTACGACCCGGATGCCTCCCAGTTATGGGAGATTTTTTAAAAATGGAAGAGAATTGTTAAGTTACAAAAATAATTTGAGAAATCAATTTAATATTCTTCAGAGTATATGTTGTTCAATCTACCTTAGTAAAGGATTTGTTTGCTCTGAGAAGTAAAATTGAAAGGATGAAGACTATTGCAAGGAGCACTTATTAATTTTCTCAAATTACTATCTACTAAAGAAATTTTTTATGAAATAATTTATGGAGATTAAAGAGTCCTCAGCAGTCTCTACCTTCTATTTCAATAATATATTATTTGCCTTTAGCTTTAGATCAATCAGCAGAATCTAGTTGGGTGTTCTATGGACACTGTTATTGGAAAAATCTGAGTCAGATGATTTACCTTCCCCACCCAAAACGTTTTACAAAACCATAGTGTGGTTTATAGCACTGGCTGCTGCGGTAACAGCTCAGACACTCATAGAATTCCTATGAGCGTCAGAGCTGTTACCGCCATGGCCAGTGCTATAAACCTTGCTAAGGTTTTGTAAAAAGGGGGGTGGGGTTAGTTCCCACACCACTTTTGGTTATATTGACTTTGGATTGTGATACTGCTTTTTTTTTAATTTCATTATTAGGATGTTCCCAGATGTTACAAAAAAGAAAAGGTAGAAATAATTTCTTCTTAGACCTAAGCAGCAGTATTTTATTTGAAGCTTCCCTGTAAATATATAATTAATCACAAGTGTATAAAATGCTTTTTGTACTCTGCTCATTTTACTTCATTTCTAGCCAGAATATGTTAACTCTCTCTCAGGGTGAATTACCTATTGAGCTATTCTGAATATATATGATATATATGTACCTGTAGCAGGTATTCTCTGAGGACAGTAGGCCAAATATTGTCACATGTGGGTGACATCTGAGAAAACCTGGTACAGATGCTGCCAAAAGCGTATAGCTTTAAGAAAGTTCTGGTAGTTCCCACCAAGCATACATGTGTACCTTCTTGCCACATGAGCAAACGTGGGGTCCTCAGTAAAATGACATGGAGGGGCATTTTTGAAAAAAAACACTAAGTCCAACTTGAACATTTCCAGTGAATGGGCAAAGTTGGAGGTATAAAAAAGGCAAATTTTCAAATGGCAAACTACTGGATGTCCAAATATATATATAAAAAACAAAAAAAAAACCCCATCTACTCAGACATCGTGGCCATCATTAGGCTCTCCAAAATCCGGCGTCATAGCTTCTGTTCACATGGTCCTGGTAGAAATACACGATCTTCTGCCATGTTGAATCTTACTTCCCAGTGCTCCAGCGACTGGGTCGGATCCAAATGGCTCTTTTGAACATTGATAATTCCAGCCTAGATCCTGTAACAGCTGCACCCCTTGTATTACAGCTCTGTAGCCTTTGTCCCTGGATGCTGCTCTGTTTCGTGCAAGTATGCTGCTGCTGCCGCTACCATCATCACCTTGGTATAAAAGTGTGGGGTGCCATTGCTAACCCAGAGTGCTGAGAACTGGAAAGTCTCTCTAGTACATGGAATTTGAGAACTCTGTGCTCTGGAAAAATAGGAATATGTAAGTAGGCCTTAATCTTGAGAGGCCAGATATTCACCTGGGGCTACCGAGGCAATAACTGAGCGAACAGTTTCCATCTGGAACCTGGACACACTTAAATGCACATTGACTGCCTTCAGATCCACGATAGGTCTTCAGTTGTCCGAGTCTTTCTTGGCCACGATAAAGTAAATAGAGCATTTGCCCAAGCCCGACTCAGCATCCAGAACGTCCTCTACCACCTGAATGCAGAGCAGGCACTGTACCGTTGCCTTCTCTGATCTCCCAGCCGGGGAGCCCAAAAATAAATCTCAGGTAGGACAAACAAACTAGTTTGTAGCCCTCTCGAATGATGTTCAACATCCATTTCTCTGCGCAAATATTTTCACAGGCTTCCCAGAACTCTGCCAGCCTCCCACCTATATGGGGAAGATTGGAGGGGAGCATGATATCACTGGGACTTCTTTGAGTTGTTCACTGATCGGCCACTGGAAGCAGATGGTCAGCTGAGTTCCCAAACCTCTGCCTGGACCCCTGAAAGGGCCTCTGAGCCAAAGAGCTAAATGAAGGCTGGTGATACCACCTGTAACTTCAAAAGAATCCCTGATTTGACCTTCTGGGTGTACTTGGCCTGTTATCTGCCTTTGCCAAAAAGCATCTGCCCTTTAAAAGGGCATACTACAGGCAGAAATGGAGTTGGCAGACACCTTGCTCATGATTCTAAACACATCATACATAGCATCCATTACATAATCTACCATTTCAGAAGCAGAACAACAACTACTACTATTTATCATTTCTATAGCGCTGAAAATGAAGACATCTTCTTACACTGCTTGCAGAAAAATAAAACTGAGATAGGGCACTGCCAAATAACACAAGAAGGCAGAGTTGAAAAAGTAAATGATGTCTTCTGCATTCCCTCATGGGTGAAGATACATAACCCACTGGTTGAAGACTATGTGCTTTTGCACTAGAAGAATACTTGGCCTGCTGTACTTGGAGAACACCTGTTTCAGGTAACTTTACCTTCTCCAAGGACATGTAGGCCAGAGTAATCACACATGCAGGAATCCCTAGCTACTAGGTTCACTAAAAACAACAATGCTAGGACAATAGGAACTTGAAACATCAAGGCCTAGAAATCAAATAACCTGAAACTCTAGGCATACGGCTGTGGAGGTACAGCAAGGAACAAAACAGAAGTGGGCCTAGGAGGATGGAGCTGGATTTGGATTCTAAACACCAAATAAAATCTGCACAACTATTGGACTAAACTATCTGTCACATTGGGTATCCAGCACAAAGACAGTAGCGAGATTTGAATGCGTGGATTGAAGACTATGGCACAGCCTTGTAAATCTCCTCAATGGAGGCTGATCTCAAGTAGGCCACCAATGTAGCCATGACTCTTGACATGATCCACAAGAGTCAGCCCAGCCTGGGAATAAGTGAAGGAGATGCAATCTGCAAATCAACTGGAAAGTGCCCTCAATGACTGTAGTATGCAGCTGGAATATCTGTGCCAGAATATCTGAGCAGAGTTCACTACCATTCACCAAAGGTAGATATTAGCAAAGGATGGGGAGCCAGGTCAAGGACAGCCAGGGAAACAGTTGGTGTCAAAACGGAAGCTGGGGCCTGACTGCCTGGAGACTGAAGCATTGGAACCTCCATTACAGAGGGCAAGTGGTCCTCTAAGCACTAACGCTTTGAGTGAGATACTGATTCACCAGAGCTCCCAGCACTGTGCCAATACTCAATGCTCAATAGTGTGGTCCCTTGGTGCTGATGAAGACTATGTCAGATCCATGTATATCCTCAATGTCTGGTCCAATGCTGAATGGTCTAAGGGCTTATTTAACTGCATCTGATGTAGAGGGAGGTGAAGACCTCCTCAATTCCCAGTGGTAGAAGCAGTTGATGAACCAGCCTTCGAGGAACCAAAGATTTCTTCTGCTGCACTGTGTGTTTAACTGCATTTGGAAACAGAGAACAAGAATCAGCTTCATGGTCAGGCCCTAGGCACCTGATGTACCAATACTGCAGGTCCTTGATAGAAATCACCCGATTAAATTGGGATTTGATATACCATTTGGACAAGGTGTAATAAGCGGTTTACAATCAGGTACTCAAGCATTTTCCCTATCTGTCCCAGCAGGCTTATCTAATGTACCTGGGGCAGCAAAGGATTAAGTGACTTGCCCAAGGTCACAAGGAGCAGCATGGGGTTACAGAGGCTGTAGCTCTAACCACTATGCCACATTCTCTTCCTTTTGAAGTCACGATTCTTCTTAGACATCTAAAAAAAAAAAATATCATGTTTAAATTAGACTCCTCAATTTTGAGTTTAAAAAAAGAGGGGGGTTAATCTCAAATTGAGGCCAGTGCTGAGGCTTAAGCAGGTTTAAAGAGCAACGTGAGAAATAAAGAAAACTTTAAGGGCCTAAAAGCTAGGGAAAAAAAACAAGGAAAGTAACTGAAAGAAAAATATGAGGGGGAAAATGAGGCAAACAAAATAAAAAGGAGACTAAAGGACTCAAGACCACGTTGAGAGGGAAGGCACTTGCATATGGGTGGTGGGATTCTACAAGAACTTTAACTTGAAGCAGTGGGGGGGGGTGATTGCTTATTTTTATATCTTTCTTTCTTCTTCTCCAATTGTTATTTCCATATGAGTTTATACTTGATTATTACCTATATACAGTTCTCAAATATGTACACCACGCAATAGGTATCTCTACTCTTTCCCCCTCCCTCTCCCCAAGCATACTTTCATTCCTTTTCCCATCCACCCCACCTCCCCTTCTCACAGAGAAGCTATTCAAGTTTTTCCTTAGAGAAACTGCTGGGATCAACCTATTTGCTGCTAGTTGAGGGACAGTGGCAGCAGCCAACAATTCAAGTATGTGCTTGACCACAGGCCCTACACTCACTCAAAATCAACACATGACCCTACCTTTTGCATAGTTTTTCACTACAGAAAAATGAAGTGTGCATGTGACAGAGGCCAAACTGCCAAAGTATAACTGCAGTTCAATCTGAAATGGTGTTTGCTAACTCGCTAATTCTACTTAGCGCTTTCAATATGCACATTAATTTCTGTTACTCTAAGTCAATATCACTTTAATTCAACTCTTACAACCGTGACCAGAGAGGATTCTCCCCACAGGAAAAAAAAACCTGTTTGTTATGGGGCGGTGAAGTGGTGTTTCTGAGGTTTTCGGTTAAAGATTATATGAAAAGTTATATAAAAAGAAGAGTTGAATTAAAGTGATATTGACTTAAAGTATAACTGCGAGCATGTGCTCACTGACAACCTGCTGCTATCATCACACTCTTGTGGCAGTCAGTCCAGCAACTTCAAGTTCCCTCCTCTTGGTGCCCCTCAAGTTCCAGGGCCTGGTTCAGTCATGCTGGCTAAAAAAGATAGCCCTTTGATGAGGCTTTTATAAAGTTAATCCAACTGCCAGCAAAATAAGATAATTAATAGCATGTCTAGTAGGTATATTTTGTGTTGTGTTGTTTTATGAATATGAATATTTTTACTGTACTCTGCTTAGGTTGTAAGCAGATAATAAATAGGATTCAGTATTGTAACCTGATTTAAACTATTTTCAAACTAGAGCTCATCATAAAATGCACAGTGGAAAAAACATTGCAGATAAATAGCTATTTATTAAAATCAAAGCACCACACACACAAAAAAAAAGACATTAAGGCATTTTGTACTCTATTCCTGTTTATGCAGTAGAACTTAGTATATAACAACAATCTCTGCAAAATTTCCAATTAACTCAGCAGAATATTTTTATTCTTACTCCCAAGCCCCTCTTACAGTGAAAGCCTTTCACATAAAAGACATGAGCTTCCTATGTGTAAAGGCAAAAAATACAAGAGCACAGAAAGAAGTCTGGAAATTTTTGGCAGTCATTTCCCTCATCAATGACCAGAGGAACAATTCAATACCCACGCCGCCAGGAAATGCATATTGCACTGAAACAAGAATATACAGTTGTCATTTACATCATTTGTATGGATTTTTTAAAAAAATTTATCTTCATTTTCAAAAGTGCAATGGTATACAAAACAGGCTACGGAAGCATGTTTCATTACAGCATTGTGAATTCTTACCAAAACAGTGTAATTGTTGCACTGTGCAGTATGGCAAAAACTTCAGGAAGCAGCAACTAGATCAAAGTATGTACTATAAAACAGATCACTGTAGCAATTCAAATGGGAATTTTCATTAAACTTTTAAATTTTTTTTAAATAGTGACACAATATAGACTGGAAAGGTATATACCATATTTTTGTACATATAATGTACCCAGACATAACACGTGCACAAATTGCATGTCTATGTAAAAATAAACTTATATAATGTGCACACACATATAATAAATGCTATACCAGACTAATTGCAAAAATTAATGCATTTGCTTTCAAGGGTTGTTCTTTTTAGGATTTTGCAGGATTAGTGAATGAAATGGGGGAAAAAAAATATCACAAGAAAAGGCCCTATAAAAAAACACACTAATTTTGCAATTAGTATATCTTAGTAAAAAAATACACGGGTATAGCATTACAAGGGGTAGACATGGTTTGTAAAAACATATATAACACGCGCTAAGGCACGCTAACCGATTTAGCGTGCGCTAAATGCTAACATGTCTATAGAATATAATGGGTGCGTATTTAGTGCACGCTAAATCGTCTAGCGCATAGTAAAAGACCTCCCTAAATGCATAAAAATACAGTACCCTGCATAAAAGTGTCACTCACATATCAGATACAAGCAGCTTTCATTGTGTATTAATCCTCTCACAGTCAGAATGCCACCTTATTTTAAGGCAAGCTTTTTGTGGTTTTGTAAAGGCTAATACTAGCAACAATTTTACACAAACATCTGTTTGTGAGACTTGTGAAATCTATAAAAACTGTTGCCTATCTTTTTTTTTTTATATATATAAAATTGCGTTATAGTTCTTCAATAAATAATAGTAATAAAACAAAAATCCCTCTTCTTCTTCCATGTTGAAAATCCAAGCTTACACTGCATTAAGAGATGGTGTTTCTTCATACTGAAGCGCACTATTCATCATCTTTAGAACCTGTTTTGGCCAACTAGGAAAAAAAAGTATTTATAGTTAAGGTTACAACATTGCATTCATTTTCCATGATTATACTGGGTTACAAATACAAATGTTACAAGCACATTGGAACAAAACAAATGCATTTCACAATTTTTTCTTTTTAGGTTTTGAGTTAAGTGGTTATCATGTAAGCTTAACTTTTAACATTCCCCAATTAGAGAATGACACGGGGAAAAAAATCTGTCCCCGGCACTGCCCCGTCCCCGCAACCACCGACCCTGTCTCCGCCCCGTCCCCACAGCATCCATACAAGCCTTAGTACTGCAATATTTAGCTTATTCCTTCCTTATAAATCAAAGTTCTGGCTACTGAACTAGAGAAAGAGATGTTCAGCTGGGAGGGCTTTGTTTATAAATTTTTATCAACACAACTAATATATTTTATCCTAAAGCAAAAAATTAATTAAAATTAAATTTTATTTTTAATCTTTGTTGTCTGTTTTCTGCTTTACTCATCTTCTCCTTATTCATTTCCTTCCATCCACTATCTGCCTTCTCTGTCTCTTCCATATGCTCTGTTACTGTGCCCCTCCCTTTCATCTCTCCCTCCACCCCTACCCCAATTGGTCTGCCACCCATCTTCTTCCCTCCACTTTCCCCATAGTCTGGAATCTCTCTTCCCAGTTCCCTTCAGCATCTGTTCCTCCCCACCCCACCTTCCCCAGTTCCCTTCAGCGTCTGTTCCTCTCTAGCCCACCTTCCCCAGTTCCCTTCAGCATCTGTTCCTCCCCACCCCACCTTTCCTTCCTTTCTCCCAGGAAAGGTCGTCTCTGATGCAATTTCTGGTTGCATCAGAGACGACCTTTACAGCAGCCACACGCAATTTCAAAGCTCCGGCTGCTGGTAGGAAGCACATTTAGAGAAATTGCCTGCCGTGAAGGAGCAGGGAGGGAGATGCTCAGGCGGCAGCGATCAGGAGGGATGGAGATGCTTGGGCGGCGGTGGCTATCAGTAAGAGGGAGGAAGCGCGATCGGTGACCGCGCGCATTCCCTCCCCTTCACTGCGGAGACAAGGCCATTCACCATTCCATGGGCCAGTGAATGGCCTTCTCCCCATACCCACAGCGACCAATCCTTTTTTCTCCTCTGTTTTGGTGTTTAACCCGCGGCTAGCTGCGGGTAACAGCCACCGTGTCAGTCTCTATCCCAAATCTGTACCTCTGGCTCAGTTTCATTTGTCCATGTTATTATACACTGAAAAGATTTTGTTATTGGGGTCCTTGCTCCCTGGCTCATGTCAGGATTTATTTTTCTGACATGAACATTTCTAATGTTGAGAACACAGAGGAAATTCTGAAACATTAACTATATTTGGTGAGTTTGCCAACAGTGATGTTTTTGCTTGGCTTAATTGCTCCCGTAGGGAGGGTTCTTGTGTCAGAAGTATAAACATATTTAAATTCCTCAGAACTTTCTTCCTCTTCGCTCACTAAATCTCCCCATGTAAGCTGCTGCCTAGTGAATATTCTTCCTCTTCGCTCACTAAATCTCCCCATGTAAGCTGCTGCCTAGTGAATACACTTGGGCCTGGATTCTATAAATGGTGTCCCAACTGTAGACGGCCAACTGCTACCTAACCAGCCAATCGGGTCGCACATTTTTTAAAACAAAAAACCTCCCGAGGCAGGCCACCTACATTGGAAGCGCCTCTGGGTGCCTAGAGAGGCATGCAAGCCCACCTAAGTTCGCCTAAGGCTAGGTGTGGGCATGGCTTGGCTTGCAAGTAGCCATAAGCGGACCTAAGAAGACATGGCTGCTGAGCTTATCGATGCAAGGGATCTCCCTGCTGCGATAAGTTTAGCGGATCTCCCCCCCCTTACATCACAGCAGGAGGGATGCCCAGTCCTTCCTGCTGACACCTGCTGCAAACTCCCCCTAACAATTGCGGAAGGAGGGAAGACCAGTCCCTCCTGCCGACACCCACCATGACCCTCCTCCCCCTGAACGATTGCAGCAGGAGGGATGCCTAGTCCCTTCTGCCTGGCACTTGCCACAACCTCCCTCCTCCCCAATGTACAGGGGGGGAAGTTTCCAGCAGGAGGGATTGGGCATCTCTCCTGCTGCAATCATTCGGGGGTGGGTTTGAGGGTGCCGAATAGGAGGGACTGGGCATCCCTCCTGCTGCGATCATTCGAGGGGGGTCACAGTGGGTGTCGGCAGGAGGGACTGGGCATCCCTCCTGCCGCGATTGTTTGGGGGGGGTTTCCAGCAGGAGGGATTGGGTATCCGTCCTGCTGGTAGTCTTCACGGGGGGTGGGGACGGGTTGCTGCTAAACTTATCGTGGCAGGGAAATCCCTTGCCGCCATAAGCTCAACATCAACCCGATTTTCTAACCGGCGCCTGTAATATGAACGTCAATTAGAGAATCGGGTTCTTAGGCGGCTTCTGAGACCGAGCGTCCTCTACAGAATTCAGGCCTTTGTGTCCTCGGGCTCTGGGTTTGCACACTATTTTGCTGAAATCTCTGAACTGAGTCTATCTGTTTCGGGTTAGAGGGGAAATTTCCCTCCTTTTTCACAGCTGATGGCTGATTTACTTCTGCATGTTTTCCTGAGACTGTAGTAGAAGGCAGGACTTTTAACATTTTGCTTAGTTTCAGACATGAATTCAGTGTTACAAAGTGAACCAGGTTTAAAAATAGGAACTTGGGTGCTCTAGTTCCAATACAGATCCAAACAATTCCTTAACCTCTTGGATCCTGCTCTGGTACCTCTTTGGTACTTACACAGGATCACATATAAACGCATTCATGTCTTGGTAGCTAAATGGCACTGTTTCACATAAACATACTTAATCTCTGCACATTTCCACTTTTCAGTCATGATTCTCACCCTGGTCTGCAGCCATAGTTCTTACCCGGACAACTTAACTTGCAAAAGAGTGAATAAAACCTTTCACAGTCTCAGGAGGTAATTGTTATTCAGCCCTAGTTTACTTCAAGGATATATTGTTTTGAACTTGAAATGCAGAAACCATCAAGCCCAGTATCCTGTTTCCAACAGTGGCCAACCAAGATCCTAAGGAGTAAAACAGATTTTATGCTGCTTATCCTAGGAATAAGCAGTAGATTTCTCCATTATTTAGATGGCTTGGGGAAATCCACTGTTTATTTCTAGGAAAAGCAGCATAAAATCTGTTTTACTCCTTGGGATCTTGCCAGGTACCTATTACCTGGGTTGGCCACTGATGGAAACAAGATACTGGGCTTGATGGACCTTCAAACTGTCTCATTGTGGCAATTCTTAAGTTCTTACCAATGAACATAAGTTGTGTGGGATTTGGTCTATATAGGTGCAAGTGCATCCATTGGCAACAGATTGCAATATCACTTCTGATTGATTGCAGCACTGTTTCATGAGATTTGAAGTTTATAGTATGTTCTCTTGGGGATAAATGTACCATTTAGTCTCTATAATGAAACAAAACATTTTATTGGGCTCATAGCTACATAGCTACATACCATGATGCACTGGGAAGGCCCGCCATTTTGAAGAGGTGGCTCCTGCCAACCTTCTAAAAACGTATGGGGAGGGAGGGGGATCAGAGAGGGTGTTGGAAGGGAAGATGGCCCATTAGACCACCAGGGTTTCATCTAGGGGGCTTGGTATGGAGGGGAGTTGGGGGGAGCTTGCTGTCAGGAGGGGGGTCCCCGACCCTGCAGCAGGAGGGCATGGGCATCCCTCCTGCCGATCTTCCAGATGGGGTTTTGGGGGAGGGGGGCATCAGTGGTATGTGGCAATGGCGGGGAACTACCAGGCTTGTTTTTAGACTCTGCAGGTGAGGGAAGGAATTGGGGCCATTGTTAGTGACGGGTCTGAGCTGCTTTATTTTCCTGTTAGTGCTTGAGCCAATCAGCACTCAGGCACTGACAGGACAGTAAGGCTACGACAGCTTAGACCCTGCCAGTAAATATCTGCTCCAATTCCTCATAAATAGAGGGGGCGTACCTTTTTGAGAATAGTCCAGAGAGCTTATTTTAATATTAATGACCTCGTTATACTACATTTACATAGTATAATCGGAGGCTGCTAGAAAGCATGGAAAAGACCACGGTGAGCCGTTTTGATAACTGGGCATAAAATACGTGCATTTAATGATGGTGTAGCACCATCATTAAATGCACTGTTCTGCCTCCATGTAGGCATTTGCTCAGTTTCATGTATAAAAACAAGTTAAGTGTTTGTAATAGATGTATAAGTAATGTGTGCTCTGCGGACTTAAATTCCCAGAGGGCTTTGCTTTCCCTGAAAGCTAGGCTGCTTCCATAGAGCATAATCTAATCTAATCTAATCTAAATCTTGGATTTATATACATGTACAGTGCCATCTCCCCAAAAGGAGCTCGACTCGGTTCACATAAAAATCAATAATCGAAGTGAAAGTAACATAGTAAATAACAGGAGATAAAGACTTGAATGGCCCATCCAGTCTACCTATTAGTTATAAAAGTAGTTAGATTAGAGAGAAAATAATGCACACTATTTTTTTTTAAATTTACATGTTTTATTTCTTTTTTCCAAGTATTTCTTTACAGTCCTTCAATATAGTCTTCCTGCTTTGCAATGACCGAGTCCCAACATCCAGGAAGCTTCATTATTCCATCCAAGACACCGTTTTTGTTCAGTTGCCGAATGGCTTGGGTACCAGCGGGAAAAAGCTCTTCCAGAGATGCAAAATGATGTCCACGCATAGGCTGTTTCAACTTTGGAAAAAGGTCGAAGTCTGGTGGACTCTTGTTTGGACTGTAGGGAGCATGAGGTAACACCTCCCAGCCATATTTGTGTAGTTTTTCAATGACGACATTCTCTATGTGCGGACGAGCGAGCGTTGTCGTGAAGAATGAGTGGCCCAGTCAAAAGCAACTGAGGTTGGGTTTTGTGCATTTTTTGCAAAAAATCACGATAATACACTGCTGTGACACTTCTTCCACATGGAACTTTGTCTGTAATGATGATGCCTTCATGATCATAAGCAAAAATCATCATTTGTTTGACTTTTGATTAAGCACGTCAAAATTTTTTTGGCCGTAGGGATGATGGAGCTCTCTACTCGTCATTGAAAAACTACACAAATACAGCTGGAAGGTGTTACCTCATGCACCTTAGAGTCCAGACATGAGTCCACCAGACTTCCAAAGTTGAAACAACCTACGTGGATATCATTTTGCATCTCTGGAAGAGCTTTTTTCCGCTGGTACCCGAACCATTCGGCAAATGAACAAAAACAGTGTCTTGGAATAATGAAGCTTCCTGGATGTTGGGACTCGGTCATTGCAAAGCAAGAAGACTAAATTGAAGGATTTGTTTTCAAGAAATACTTGGAAAAAAAAAAAAAAAAAACAACAACCCAAAAACATGTAAATTAAAAAAATAGTGTGCATTATTTGTGAAATGACCCTCGTAACTTAATAAACCCGTCTCCTTCTTCTCCTGTCTGAGAGAGAGCAGTGGCTATATTGCAGTGCACAGGGCTAGATAAGAACCTGAGTGTAGCATTATTCTCCCACCAGGACCTAGATTCACTAAGCTTACCGATCATGTCCCGACCAGTTTGCGACCCTGACCCAATTCATTAACCTTCTGACCGATCCAATCCACACCCGATCCGATCTGCACATGCAAATGAGGAGAAATGGCATGCAAAGTAGGAAGGCAGAGATTCACTAAACAGAAGAAGGAACACCGATTGGGCTGGCCGATCCAAAAAGAAGCGACTGCTGAGGACCAGTCGCTCACATTCTTGCCGACTGTCCTGCTCTCTGCTGCCCTGAAATCCCAACCCTGCAGCCCTGAAATCCCAGTAAACCAACATTGTAAACACATCTCCCTTGTGCAAAAAGCACAAGAAGGCAAGCTCTGCCGACTCTCCTGCTCTCTGCTGCCCTGTCCCTGCCGACTTTCCTGCTCTCTGCCGCCCTTCCCTTCAGTGCGAGCCCATGGTTTTAACCTGCAGGTTAAAAGCGTATTCTGTTTGAATGATTTTAAAGCGTGTTCTGTTCCATTAAAGCCCCCCCGTTGTTTTGACCTCGCTTGTGCGGAGAAGATGGTCTGTGCATGCATCAGGATCGCTCTGCAGCGATACGTGCGGTCAGTGTGGGGCGTGCTTCCAATCAAATAATTTGCATGAGGACTGTTTAGTGAATCAGCCGCCCAGCAAGACTCAACCACGGATTGGATCAGAAAGGTGAGTTTAGTGAATCTAGGCCCAGGTTTTTATTACACCTTTAGTTCTAATGACCTAACACAGCTTAGGTTTTTAACTAATTCTGGAGAACGGTGTCATCTCTACAAGTTGGACACACCCAGCTTAACTCTGATGTGCTGGTAGAGTAAGAAAATACGTGACAGGCTTGAACTGCATTGAATCCATCCGACTGTACGCTGTTTTTGTTTAATTTATTTAAGAAACTGTTCAATCAATTCAGAGTCTGGCTGGTGACACCAAGATTACAGAATTAGAGGTTGGCTGAATAGAAACCTCTTATAGTGGCCAATATAACTCAGAATTCTTGCTTTTGGCACAAAAACCTGAGATAAGACTGTACAGTGAACTCTAGCTGTATAGTGTAATTTAGTCAGCACATGCAAGGTGACTTTAGAAAATCTGGGCATGACTAAGAAGATTCCCATATTTGATATATTACTTAAGTGACTCAGCAAAAGGTTAATATTACAGTACTGCTTTCACCGCTTCCCTCTTTACTGAAGACTAGCACTGCTAAAGGAAAACCATGCAACCAATGGCTTAGGAGCTGCAAAAACTTTTGCCTCAGAGCTGCAACATGCCTGTGTAAGTCACAATCTACCAGTCACATTATGTGATAGAGAATTCATTTTAGCGCAATTTGTGTTTTAATATTGGTACACAGAGTGTAAAGCCATCTTGTAAAACTGCCACATTATAAACAAGACTGTTCCTCCAAACGTATGAAAACTGAAATACTTACATGCTTGATATACAGCAGAATCAGATATGAAATGATTGTAGGAAAGAAAAAAAAAAGAAGACATGTTAGATTTTAAAATATTGTACAGCAACTTGTCATACTGGTGATTAATTAGGTATGCAATTAGTTAAGAGAGGCAAACTTGTGTCCTTAACATTTTTTTTTTAAATTACAGTAATATTTGAAAAGAAATTTGAACCAACATCTTTCTGCTGTGTTCTGAAGCACCACTATTACTATATTTAAATGCATATAACAAACCTGTGTGTATAACATGTGTATGTTATATATGTAAAATATGGCTTCTGTATCTCTCCCTTTTGCTTCTTCTTCCCCGCCCCCCAAATGAATGGAGGTCGTTCCTTTGGAGCAGACACAGGATGCACCAGAAATCCCTGATGCTGTGTGAATTATTGCTAGATTGGATTTGGAAACTAAGGATGACTCGTGTGTGTGTGTGGGGGGGGGGGGATGAGAAAGGAGGACAAGAAGGAAAAGGGAGAGATGCTGGATTTGGCTGGCTAAAATCCAAACACACCAACAACAAAAATCAGAATAGCACACTCATGCATTTAGCGAATGAGTGAGGGGCAGGATCTCTGTTTGCAAAAATGCATAACATGTGTTATAGGCATGAAAATATATATTCTTAAAACAGAATGACCTGCCTTACAAGATGACTGTACCAGACAAGGCTAAATGATGCTGAAATTTCTATGCATTGAGACAATCTCTAGAACAGTCTGGTAGGAAACACAGCCACATTGCAAGTGTCAGGCCCCAATACACAAAAGGTTTTCTTGCAAGTAAGACAGGTCTTAACCAGTCTTGCTTGCAAGAAAACTCTCCTTCTGATGCATAAAAGGCTTCTCCATGGCTGCTACTGATCATTGCACACCGAGAGCTCTATGCAAATGCATTACAAGGAGCTCATTAGTATTCTAATGAGCACTCCCATATAATGCACTGACAGGAAATCAAGATTTGACAGCTCTGATCCCACTGCAATTAAAAAAAAAAAAATACTCCCTGATCCCTCCCTCCAATTCCCCCATCTCCCCTCTCGTGACCTCCCCTGAGGCTGGGAGTCCCTCCCCCCTTGATGCCAGGAGCTCACCACTCCCCCCCAAGCCCTCAATTTAAATTCGGCAGGAGGGATGCCCAATCCTTCCTGTCAAAGGATCAAGCTCCCCCCCCAATACCTTAAAATTGAAGTTTGGCAGGGGGATGCTTATTTCATCTTGCTGGCAGGCCCACCTCTTCAAAATGGTGGGTCTTTCACTTCCCAGTGCATCCTGAGATGCACTGGGAGGGGCCTAAGGCCCTGATTGGCTCAAGCACATAAAGCCTTTCCCAGGGGAGGGGCCTTGGGCATAATGAATGGGCATCAAGCTTCTGGACCTTTCTTCTACACTGAGGGCATTATTGGAACCCCAGTTTCATCTGTGACATTCTTTGCAGGAGCAAAAACAAACAAACAAAAAAAACCAGACTAACAAATCCTCTGATTTTTTGTTGTCTTAAATCCAAAAATTTTAAATGCATCACAGATAAAAACAAGAGGTGCAGGGAGATATTTTAGAAGAACTATTTGCAATTTAGACATGCAAAAATCCATTTTTAGATGTGTAGATTATAAAACTGGAACTTAAAACGTGTATACACAGCCTGGATATACATGATACATGCATATGGCAAGGAGGCATGGTTTGGTATGTTTTGAGTTGGCCGGAATAGGGTTAAAACAAAACGTGTGTTATCCATATCAGAAAGAGAATGTCTGTTTATGATCTCCAGAATTTACAGGTGCTCTTGATGATGTCTATATATTACTTAAAGGTGCTCATTTTGAGCAGAGCTCCACTGAAGTGATTAGGGGAGGTCACCTGTGCAATGAAAAAAAATGTTGAAATTCAGCAAAAAAGTCGACAACAAAACTGAGATCATCAAAATGAAGAAATGCAAAAAAAAAAAAAAAAAAAAGGATTGGATTTAAGTATTTCCATTTCCTATGGATTTTTCATTCTTGTCCCCCCCTTCTCCAGTTGTGGACTATAAGTAATAATATATTTTCCATTGTAATTTCTGTCAACAGAGATTGGCAATTTGAATATTTCATGTATTTCCTTTCAAAGTTTGTACTTTGGATTATTGAAAAGAAACTGGAAAAGGATCCTACACGATGGCAATAATATGGATCATCTCATACATGCTCAGTGATAACAGGAATAGAACTCTACCCATCCCAGGCTCACATAGCTTATTTGTGCCAACTGATATCTTGCTTATTCTTAGAGAAAAATAAAAAAATTACCTTTATTACATCAACCCAGTTCCATCCCCGAGGAAGCTCGCCTTTATTATCTATGCAATGAAAATATATAAGTGAAAAATATGTCAATAGATTTAAAATAAACCTTATACAAGCAATAAGAAGTACATAAAATATATGTTAACAACATCACAACTAAAGCAATGGTAATTACATGGCACAGAGATAAGCACAATTACCCTCTCAATCATTGGTGCAAATTTTAAATATTCATTTTATCTTAAATATGATAACTATATGTTAATTAGGTTACTTAGCTTAGTGATTTAGTGGTCTGGTGTTCAGGGATATTGCCAATGCAGTGAAAATATTGATTAATTCAATTAGGCAACATTGGCCTATTTTAAGCACTTTGAGAGGACTTGAACAACCCCCTATGTTTGCATTTACCAAGGGAAGAACTATTAGTCAAATATTAGATTCAAAACATCAAAAGTGGAGAAAAGGTGGATTCCCATACAAAATGCAACAACTGTCAATGGTGCGATACTACCATCGAGGGTAAACAATGGCAAGATCCACAAACTAAAATTAACATTTATGCCCGTGAGAACACCAAATGCAGAACTGACTGGGTCATATATGTTATAGTTTGCCCGTGTCCACTAGTCTATGTGGGTCGCACCAAACATCCAATACAGGTGTGTCTCAACGAACATAAATCCCTTATTAAAATGGGGGCGTTACAAGCCCTCTTGGTACAACACTGGATCCAAAAGAAACATACTGCGGACCAGTTTCAATGGAGGGTTATAGCGAATCTGACAGGCATGAGGGAGGGTGGCAATAGAGAGGAAAAACTCAATTTTTTGGAGCAAAAATGGATTTATAGACTAAATACAGTCACACCGTTCGTGCTTAATTTAGAGTTAGAATGGACTACTTTGTTTTGAGGTCGAAGGTGGGGGGCTCTGGATGAAACGATAAAATAAATATTTCATCTTGGAGTGCTTGAAAGTCACTAAATATAACACATATTGTGAATATTTAAAAAGTATTTATAAATAATTTAAAAATCCAAAAATAAATTAATTTTATAAGGAGAACCCGGTGAGGAAAGGGTACGTGAAGCCAGATACAATGAAATTGGTTTGAGTATCTGGTGGTACCTCTGAGGATCATTCATTAAGCAACCTCGATTTACTTATTCAGTGTAAGTTCATTGGAGGAGGCTGAGAGTGAGTCTCCTTCTATCAATTACATACACACAAAAAAATATCAACATCTTATGAACTGTGAAATGGAGAAAGTGTGTCTTTGATCATTTTCTTTCCTTTAGTCTTGCTAGACCAGGTCAGACTAATGGGTATGTCCATGCACCAGAGGAAGATGAGAGAAAAATAATTCCAAATATAGTCATGTGAAAAAATTAGGACACCCCATGAAATATTCAGTTCTTTAAGAATATGTTCACATATCAATGTCAAATCTTTTTTTTTTATCTCTGGAAAAGAAAGTGATATAATTGAAGGTAAACAACAAACATTTTATTTGATTTACTGATGGAACAAAAGATATCCACATAAATGTGTGCTGTTTAATGTATATATTTCTCATCCTTTATCATATTGTTCCTATTTCTAGGATTCAGTTTCCCATTTTCAGGTTTACTTGATATTTATTGCTTGTATTTTACAATTTCACTGTTAACAAAATTTTCAATGCTATGTGAAACTGTATATCACCCTTGGGTGAATCTTTTCATAAAGGTGGATAATAAATCCCAATAAATTAGTAAATAAATATAGGAAAAACAACTCTCAAGACTGAAAGGCCACCAGGGAAATTTTCACAAAAAGCACCCACTGTAGTTTTCACTGAGGAATTGAATTGTTACTTGGCATATAAGCAACTACATCCAGACTCGGTAACATCATGAGATGCCTCTGATCTCAATTGGAAATTACATGAATTCCAAGCTGTTCCTTAACAAAATTTAATACAGTATTTGCTTCTTGTTGCCAGAATTATATACCACACAAACAGGTGATGAATAGGTGATCTACCCAAACCAAGGTACAAGTTATTTAAATACTAGCTGATGCCCCGGCGTTGCACGGGTATTTAATTATAGCAATAACACTGTAAATGGATTCAAATAAAGATACTTTATAGTGGTGAATGAAATTATTTTTTTACAGCTTTATAAAAAGTACAATATTCAAATTATAATGTGAAATATTTGACAAAATGAATACAATACAACCAACACAAAACTTGATTATAAACAACATTTTTAGTTTCAACTCCAGGAGCAAGAACATATAAATTCTTGGGTGAACCCACCCTTGAGCAAGCAACATAGAGTTGATCATGGGAAAAACAGGGGGATCTTAAATCCACTCCACAGTATGTAATAGTCTGTCCCTGTGATTTGTTGATTGTGATAGAGAATGCAAGTCTCACTGGAATTTGCAAGCTCTTAAACTGAAAAGGAAGATGTGTTGCAAGTTTCGTTCAAATCGGGCAAGCCGTTTTTGCGTTGGCAGCTTTTTACAATTTTTCCATTGACATGAATGGGTGAAATCAGATTTTCTGTTTGTAGCTCCGCCCATGTGTGCAGGTAGGCCGCGAGACCCCCAGAACATATCACCCCAGGTAGTGAGGGATCTGCATATCAAGTTTCGTTCAAATCGGGCAAGCCGTTTTTTCGTTGGCAGCTTTTTACATTTTTGCCATTGACATGAATGGGTGAAATCTGATTTTCAGGTTGTAGCTCCGCCCATGTGTGCAGGTGGGCCGAGAGACCCCCAGAACATATCACCCCAGGTAGTGAGGGATCTGCATACCAAGTTTAGTTCAAATCGGGCAAGCCGTTTTTGCGTTGGCAGATTTTTACATTTTTGCCATTGACATGAATGGGTGAAATCTGATTTTCAGGTTGTAGCTCCGCCCACGTGTGCAGGTGGGCCGCGAGACCCCCAGAACATATCACCCCAGGTAGTGAGGGATCTGCATACCAAGTTTCGTTCAAATCGGGCAAGACGTTTTTGCGTTGGCAGCTTTTTACATTTTTGCCATTGACATGAATGGGTGAAATCTGATTTTCAGTTTGTAGCTCTGCCCACGTGTGCAGGTGGGCAGCGAGACCCCCAGAACATATCACCCCAGGTAGTGAGGGATCTGCATACCAAGTTTCGTTCAAATGGGGCAAGCCGTTTTTGCGTTGGCAGCTTTTTACATTTTTTCCATTGACATGAATGGGTGAAATCTGATTTTCTGTTTGTAGCTCCGCCCACATGTGCAGGTGGGCCGCGAGACCCCCAGAACATATCACCCCAGGTAGTGAGGGATCAACATTAGAGAGTTGCGCGGGGACAGAAATCCCACCCGTCCCCGCCAAAGTCCCACCCGTCCCCACCCGTCCCCGTGAGGACTCCCACCCGTCCCCACCCGTCCCCGCGAGGAATCCCTCCGTCCCCACCCGTCCCCGCGAGGAATCCCTCCGTCCCCACCCGTCCCCGCGAGGAATCCCCTACGTCCCCGCGAGGAATCCCCTACGTCCCCGCCCGTCCCTATAAACTACAGAAATAGTTATTTCATTTAATTATGCTACTGAATTAAAGGCTCTGGTAGAAACCCATTTAAAAATAAGCAAAAAGACTTTATTAATTTGGAAATATTAATTGGGAAGAATACATACTTTGTAAACGGGTTTCTACCAGAGCCTCTAATGTTTATAAATTTTTATCAACACAACTAATATACTACTTTATCCTTAAGCAAAAAAAAATAAAAAGAATTTTTTTCCTACCTTTGTTGCCTGGTTTCTGCTTTCTTCATATTCTCATTCAATTCCTTCCATCCACTGCCTCTCTTCTCTCTGTGTCTTCCATTTGCTCTGTTACTGTGCCTCTCCCTTTCTCCCCCCTCCCAAATTGGTCTGGCACCCATCTTTTTCCTTCCACTCTCCCCATAGTCTGGCACCTCTGCCTTCTTCCCTGCCAGGGTCTTCTCCCCATTCCCTCTTCCCCATTTCCTTCCAGTGTCCTTCTCCCCCACCATCTTCCCCATGTCCTGTCAGGCAGCATCCTTCTCCCCCCTCTGCCTTCCCCATGTCCTTTCAGCGTCCTTCTCCCCCCTCTGTCTTCCCCATGTCCTTTCAGCGGCCTTCTCCCCCCTCTGTCTTCCCCATATCCTTTCATCGGCCTTCTCCCCCCCTGTTTTCCCCATTTCCTTTCAGTGGCCTTCTCCACCCCTGTTTTCCCCATGTCCTTTCAGTGGCATTCTCCACCCCTTTGTCTTCCCCAGTGCTTTCAGGGTCCTTCACCCCCCTCTGTCTTCAACATGTGCTTTCAGCATCCTTCCCCCCCTCCTCCCGTTTACCCCATGTCCTTTCAGCGTCCTTCTCCACCCCTTTGTCTTCCCCAGTGCTTTCAGCGGCCTTCTCCCCCCTTAAGCGTCTTTTCTTCTCCACTCCACCTTTCCTCCCTCCCTTCCCCTTACCTTTGTGGCGTTTCCGCACCCGACCGACAACAGAACAGGCCCGGTCGGACAAATCTCCCTGTCTTGTAGCCGCGAATCTAAATTACCTTCTTACAGCAGCTGGAGTATTGAAGCTGCTGTAAGAGGTAATTTAGATTCGCGGCTACAGGGCAGGGAGGTTTGTCGGCCGGGCCTGTTGTCGGTCGATCGGGGGACCTGACCGGCTGTGCACATTCTTCGGGGCGGACCGCACCCTCCCCCCTCTTTCGTTCGCCATTGCCTTCTTCCTACCTGCCCTGCCGCTCACAGCCAACCGGAAGTCTTCCTGATGTCAGCGCTGACGTCGGAGGAAGGGAGGGCTTTGCTTAAGCCCTCCCTCCGACGTCAGCGCTGACATCGGGAAGACTTCCTTTCGGCTGTGTGCTGCGACAGTGCAGGTAAGGAGGAGGAGACTACCCTCGCGGCTCAAATGCAGTGTACTGCGATCCAACCCCGCAGGAACCCCGCGACCCTCAGAGGCGTCCCCACGGGATCCCCGCGACCCTAGGGGGCGTCCCCATGGGATCCCCGCGACCCTAGGGGGCGTCCCCACGGGATCCCCGTGACCCAAAGGGGGAACCCGCGGGATTCCCGTCATCCCCGTTCCCGTGCAGCTCTCTAATCAACATACCAAGTTTCGTTCAAATCGGGCAAGCCGTTTTTGCGTTGGCAGCTTTTTACATTTTTTCCATTGACATGAATGGGTGAAATCTGATTTTCTGTTTGTAGCTCCGCCCAGGTGGGTTTGTAGCTCCGTGCAGGTGGGCCGCGAGACCCCCAGAACATATCATCCCAGGTAGTGAGGGATCTGCATACCAAGTTTCGTTCAAATCGGTCAAGCCGTTTTTGCATGATCGCGGCACATACACACACACATACATACACACATACATACCTCCGATTTTATATATATAGATAAGTAGGCTGTGAAACTCTGTGCTGTACCTGTTGAAAGACTGAATGGTGTATGTCAATTGCCTCTTAGCAGACTCCAGTGCAATATTTATGAAACCCCAGCCCAAGAGGACACAGAAGAGGCAAAGCCTGAAGCTTCCGCCCCCCTCCCCACTCGCTATCTTTGATCAGACACAATCAATAGATTAGGGGCTGGGGAGTCCAACCCAATCGATTTTGAGCCAAATTGAGGGGTTTTTGAGGCAGAAATCAAAGTTAGAAAAAAAAAAAGATTGTTTTTAAAATCCAAGATAGCTGCCGTCACAAATTTGCATCAGAAACAGCAAAAATAAACAAAATCCGAAAATAAAAAATAGCGATTTGGGGTCTGGGGATGTGGGTGACCTGAACCCTACCCACAGAAACTGTGAAAAACAAGTTTAAATAGATTTACAAGTCACCCCCGAAGTTCCCATAGGAAATAATGGAGGTATTCACAGTCTCTGTAGTGCCTTTGCCTGTCAGCGTTTTTAAAGAAGTGAGTGGAGAAAATGAACTTTCTGCCTCAGAACAGCTCCAAATGCACTGGAATGGAATATCTTCAGACTGCCAGCTGGCCGGACGGAGACAAACTATACCCTCCGCCCCCTCAGATCCTCTGCCACATGGCCGGGGACAAGAAAGCCCCAGGGTGGGTTTCTGTCCAGAAGCCTGTGCTAGAAACCTATGACAGGGTAACCGGCCAGAAAACTCCATGGGAAGGGACCCTGGGAACTTTCAGAAGGTGGCACACAGCAGGCTGGCTTCACAGATCCACCAGAATTTCACTGTGAAGCTGCAGCCCAGTACCGCAGGACTGTGTCCTTTTCTCTGACAGCAGACCACCGGTGGGGAGTCTCAAGGCACTGAAGCCACCGAGAAATGAAGTTTAAGTGAACTTTAAGCAAAAAAATAAGAAACAGAAGCAGAGCACCAGCAAAAGACTTCTGCTTGGATTGTTTAAAAAGCTTTTGAGGCCACCCTTGAATGTATCCAAATTCTGTTCAGACCTTAAATATACAACAAACATCCGCCAAAGCTGGTAATGAAGGCTTCCTCCATTTCTGAGCCAACACTAACCAAGCAGATACAAAATAAGTGGATAATTTATGAAGTCAAGGGCGAATCCCCATCGGACAGCTATTCAACAAAGTGTTCCGCCCATTCCGGATACTGCACCCCAGTAATAGTGTTAACCAAATCAAGAACTGATTGCCAAAAGGGAACCACTTTCGGGCAAATCCACCAAATATGGTACGTCTCCTTGAGCACCACAAAGACCCCAACAATCCCCATCCCCTCTGCGAAACCAGTTCCTCAAATGAACAGGGGTGCAGTACCAACGGAACAGCATTTATACCCATTTTCATTCAAATGGCTAGCTACAGAAACCTTAAGTAAATAGTTAATAATATTGCGCCATTGTTTAGGTGTGAACATTAAATGAAGATCCCTCTCCCAACACTCTCGATAAACAAAAAACGGGTCAGAAAAGCCCAATAGAGCCAAATATAATCTAGAAATCGCTCCCCGACCTCCCCCTTGGCCCAATCCCCGCTCCAAATTAGTCTCTGAAAGAGACAAGTCATCTCTCGCCCTACTAGCCAGGAAGGTACGTAACTATGTATACCTAAAGGAGTGCACAGCTGATAAACCATACTCTTCCTATAATTCCCGAAAGGGAATTATCTGCTCCTCCTCCCACACCTGTCGTACAACACAAAGTCCCCGCTTTCCCCATTTACTCTCTCTCTCTTTCAATTCTGAGCCCAACATCTCCCTCTTTCTTTCTTCTCCCTCCTTCTCTCCTTACTATTACCACTAATCATTTCTATAGCGCTACTAGACATATGGAGCACTGTACATCAAAACACAGAAGAGAGTCTCCTTCAGGGGCTTCTCTCCCTATTTCCCCCTCACCCCCCCTTCCAGGCCTGACACATAGTCCATCATCTCTCCCTCCCCTCCCTCAGTGCCAGAAGCAGCCATACTCAAATGCTGCCTGCAACATTTTATTTTATTCACTGCCTTTTTGAAGGAGACCACTCAAAGCGGTATATAGCAAGAATACGGTAAGTCAATATTACATGCACTGGGCCATTCCCTCTCACCAGGTCCAACCTTCTAAAAACAGCAATTTGCATCAGAAAGGACCATTTCTTTTCCCTGCCATCACTTTCCAGTATGTCCAGTTAAAGTCTAAATGTTCACAATTCACTTTTCTTTTTAATTATTTTATATATTGTATTAATTTTATTTTTTATCTTATTTTAACTTGTAAACCGGCTAGATACTTGTTGATAGTCAGTATAGTAAAAATTTAAGAAACTTGAAAGGCCTAGTGCAGGACGCAGGAAAAGGTATATCAGGTGTGTGGAGTGGGGCAGACAGCGAACCACAATTGGATCTGGGAAGGGAGTAAGGGATGCTGGACCATGCATAGCAGGGGGAGGGGCAGGAGTAATGGACTGCACAGTTATTGAGATTGAATTTTTAAATTGCAATTAATTGCTACATTAACACACACACATACTATATATATCTGGCAAAAAATGCTTCAATGTGAACAATTTTTTTGCCTTGGCTGCAGCCCATATAAAAATTTTTACACACCCCTAACTCCATACTTTTGTCCCAGTGAATATTATAAATTGAAGAACTAAGGCCAGTACTAGGAAGACTTCCATGGTCGGTGTCCCATATATGGCAACTAAAATTCAATGCAAAGAAACGCAGAGTAATGCATTTAGAACATAAGAATGTAAGAATTGCCGCTGCTGGGTCAGACCAGTGGTCCATCGTGCCCAGCAGTCCGCTCACACGGTGGCCCTTAAGTCAAAGACAAGTGCTCTAAACGAGTCCAGCCTCACCTGCGTACGTTCCAGTTTAGCAGGAACTTGTCCAACATTGTCTTTAATCCCTGGAGGGTGTTTTCCCCTATAACAGACTCCGGAAGAGCATTCCAGTTTTCTACCACTCTCTGGGTGAAGAAGAACTTCCTTACATTTGTACGGAATCTATCCCCTTTCAACTTTAGAGAGTTCCCTCTCGTTCTCCCTACCTTGGAGAGAGTGAACAATCTGCCTTTATCTGCTAAGTCTATTCCCTTCAGTATTTTAAATGTTTCGATCATGTCCCCTCTCAGTCTCCTCTTTTCAAGGGAGAAGAGGCCCAATTTCTCCAATCTCTCACTGTACGGCAACTTCTCCAGCCCCTTAACCATTTTAGTCGCTCTTCTCTGGACTCTTTCGAGTAGTACCGTGTTCTTCTTCATGTATGGTGACCAGTGCTAGACGCAGTACTCCAGGTGAGGGCACACTATGGCCCGATACAGCGGAATGATAACCTTCTCTGATCTGTTCATGATCCCCTTCTTAAATCATTCCTAGCATTCTGTTCGCCCTTTTTGCCGCCGCTTCACATTGCGCAGACAGCTTCATCGACTTGTCGATCAAAACTCCCAAGTTTCTTTCCTGGGAGGACTCTCCAAGTACCGCCCTTGACATCCTGTATTCGTGCATGAGATTTTTGTTACCAACACTTATCCACGTTGAACCTCATTTACGTCGATGCCCATTTCTCAAGCTTGATTATGTCACGTTGCAGATCTTCGCAATCCCCCTGTGTCTTCACTACTCTGAATAACTTTGTATCGTCCGCAAATTTAATCACCTCACTCGTCGTACTAACGTCCAGATCGTTTGGGGATTAATAATCGGAAGGAGCCATATATGCTGGGAGGTGAGAAGCTGATATGCATGGATGGGGAGAGGGACCTTGGGATGATAATGTCCGAAGATCTAAAGGCGAAAAAACAGTGCGACAAGGCTGTGGCTGCTGCTAGAAGGATGCTGGGCTGTATAAAGAGAGGCATAACCAGTAGAAGAACGAAGGTGTTGATGCCACTGTACAGGTCATTGGTGAGGCCCCACTTGGAGTATTGTGTTCAGTTTTGGAGACCATATCTAGCGAAGGACACAAAAAGACTTGAAGCGGTCCAGAGGAGGACAATGAAAATGATAGGAGGTTTGCATCAAAAGACTTATGAGGAGAGACTGGAAGCATATAAAAATAAGCAATGCCTCTGCTGGGTCAGACCAGAGGTCCATCATGTCCAGCAGTCCGCTCACGCAGCGGCACATCAGGTCCAGAACCTGTATAGTAATCCTCTATCTATACCCTTCTATCCCCTGTTCCTTCAGGAAATCATCTAATCCCTTCTTGAACCCCAATACCGTACTCTGTCCTATCACATCCTCTGGAAGCGCATTCCAGGTGTCCACCACCCGTTGGGTGAAGAACTTCCTGGCATTGGTTCTGAATCTGTCCCCTCTTAATTTTTCTGAATGCCCTCGTTCTTGTAGTTTTTGAAAGTTTGAAGAATCTGTCCCTCTCCACTTTCTCTATGCCCTTCATGATCTTGTCTCTATCATATCCCCTCTAAGCCTCCACTTTTCCAGGGAAAAGAGCCCCAGTTTCTCTAATCTTTCAGCATATGAAAGGTTTTCCATACCTTTTATCAATTGCATCACTCTTTTCTGAACCTTCTCAAGTATCGCCATATCCTTCTTTAGGTACGGTGACTAATATTGGACACAGTACTCCAAATGCGGGCGCACCATCGCCCGATACAATGGCAGGATAACTTCTTTCGTTCTGGTTGTAATACCTTTCTTGATAATACCTAGCATTCTATTCGCCTTAGAGGCCGCTGTGCACTGTGCCGACGGCTTCTTTGTCTTGTCCACCATTACCCCCAAGTCCTTTTCTAGGGTACTTTCACCCATTACCAGCCCTCCCATCGTATAGCTGTACTTTGGATTTCTGTTTCCTACATGCAAGACTTTACATTTCTCTATATTAAACTTCATCTGCCATTAAACTTCACGTCGCCCACTCTTCTAGTTTGTTCAGGTCCCTTTGTAAATCCTCACAGTCCTCTTTAGTCCCAACTCCACTAAATAGTTTGGTGTCATCTGCGAATTTTATTACTTTGCACTTCGTCCCTGTTTCTAGATCATTTATAAATATATTGAACAGCAGCCCTGCGGAAGCCCTGAATATGTATACCTTAGAGGAAAGGAGGGACAGGGGAGATATGATTCAGACGTTCAAATACTTGAAAGTTATTAACGTAGAACAAAATCTTTTCCAGAGAAAGGAAAATGGTAAAACCAGAGGACATAATTTGAGGTTGAGGGGTGGTAGACTCAAGAGCAATGTAAGGAAATTCTTCTTTACAGAGAAGATGGTGGATGCCTGGAATGTGCTCCCGAGAGAGGTGGTGGAGATGAAAACAGTGACGGAGTTCAAAAAAGTGTGGGATGAACACAGAGGATCTAGAATCAGAAAATAATAGTAAATATTGAAGAACTAAGGCCAATACTGGGCAGACTTGCACGGTCTGTGTCTGTAAATGGCCGTTTGGTGGAGGATGGGCTGGGGAGGGCTTCAATGGCTGGGACTGTGTAGATGGGACTGGAGTGAGTTTTGACGGAGACTTCAGTAGTTGGAACCTAAGAAAAGTACCAAGCAGAGGTTTGGATTCTTGCTCAGAAATAGCTAAGAAGAAGAAAAAAAAAAACCCAACAAATTTTTAGATTTAATCAGGTTGGGCAGACTAGTTGGACCATTCAGGTCTTTATCTGCTGTCATCTATGTTATTATGTATGGCAATTCAGTTTAGGATGGACTTGGGAGGGTTTCGATGGGAACGTTAGTAATTTGGAACATAAGGACAGTGCTAGGTAGAGTTTTATGGTCTGTATCCTGCAAATGAGAAGGTTGGATAGGCTGGAACCTAAACTCTGGAATTTGTTGCAAGAGAATGTAGTGAAATGTAGTTAGCTTAGCAGGGTTTAAAAAAAGGTTTGGATCATTTCCTAAAACAAAGAGCCATTATTGCTGCTGCTTGTTCCCTAGATAAGCAGCATGGAATCCGTTTTACTCCTTGGGATCTTGCCAGGTGCTTGCAACCTGGACTGGCCACTGTTAGAAACAGAATACGGGGCTTGATGGACCTCTGGTCTCTCCCAATACAGTAATTATTATGTTCTTGTGACAGTACCGGGTGGACTTCTACAGCCTATGGCCCAGAAATATCAAAGAAAAAAGACAAATTTAATGTAATCATAAATCAGACTGGATGGTCTCTTCAGGTCTGTATTTGATGTCACTTACTATACTACTATGAAACAAACCTGTCTTTTCTGCTAGCTTTCGTTTCTGGGCTTTTGACAACTGCTCCTTTTTCTCTTTTTTCTTACTTGATGGGACTGCATTTGGAGCTTCAGCTGAGCTCTCATTTCCTAGGGATCCCTGGAAAGAAGCAAATCAGTGAATACAGATTTCAGCAAATCTCAAACTAAATGAGAACACACATAGCATCAAGAAAAAAAAAAATAAAGGCCATGGTACACTCACCAGGGTATTATTAAAAGGCTGGTGGTTCTGCATAAACTGCTCTTTGTTATCCTTGGCATATTCAAACAGCGTGTACGTCATGGCAGTGCCTAGATTAGCTTCAACTTGTTCCAGCAATTTAACTAATATACTTTGCTTTATAGCAGGGGATCTGTAAGGAATTGCAAAAGTGACAGACCAACTGATGCAGAATCAAATACAGCTAATCCAAAGAAGATGAAATTTAGCAATACCCTCCATTGCCCCAGGTACAAAACTTAAGCTTGTGAGTCCACTAGGGACAGGTACCTGCATATAAATGTGTACAGTGCTGTATACATCTAGTAACACTATAGAAATGATGATTAGTAGTAGTAGATTTCCTTTAGTCTGGTTGCACCATCCTACTGAGTTGTATCCCCTTCACACCAGCAGATGGAGGTAGAGGAACTGGCTTTTCCCACTGACATTACTAGTGGAAAACTCCAACATGTCTCAGTCAAAGCAGCAGGTCCCATATAGCACACCCATGCCCCATCAAACAACTGCAGCCATAAAAAAATATACTCTGCACCCTTGGTATAACACAAAACTTCAGAGCTATTGTTAGCATCGCTTTATAGGGGGAGAGTGTGGCACAGTGGTTAAAGCTATAGATTCAGCACCCTGAAGTTGTGGGTTCAAACCAACTATGCTCTTTATGACCCTGGGCAAGTCACTTAATCCCCCCATTGCTCCAGGTACATTAGATAGATTGTGAGCCCGCTGGGACAGACAGGGAAAAATGTTTGAGTGCCTGAATAAATTCATATAAACCGTTCTGAGCTCCCCTGGCAGAATGGTACAGAAAATTAACTAAATAAATAAAGGTTGAATTATAAAGAGAGGCCTGCCTGTGAGGCTTGATTGAATCGGGGTGTAGTAGCTCTACATGCAATATTGTATATAGCATGTTAAATAAGTTTAGTTAGTTTATGTGTATTTCACCAAATAAAGTTCCAAAACATGTGTATGTGTGTTTGTTTGTCAAGGTCTTGAATAATTTTGGGCTCCTTTTACAAAGGCGCGCTAGCGGGGTTAACGCGCGCGACTTTTCATCACGCGCTAACCCCCGCGTTGGCCAAAAACTACCGCCTGCTCAAGAGGAGGCGGTAGCGGCTAGTGCGTCCGGCGGTTTAGCGCGCACTATTACGCGCGTTAAACCACTAGCGCGCCTTTGTAAAAGGAACCCTTTGTGTAAAAAATAATATATGTTAATGATTAAATTCATAGGCTGCATCATAGTTAATGTTGCATGTTCTTTAGTCAAACTGGAAGTAAACCTACTATTGTATGGAGTGCCATAAATTAAATTGCTTAGCTTGACTATACATAATGGCAGGTTTTTGTACAAAATTCTACAGTATCGAATAAAGACGCAAATCATCTAATACAATATATGCAAATGTAATTTACAATGTTAATTCAGGAAATGTTCATTTCATGAAAAAGATTTTTAATTTGCAACTGTTGTCTTCAAGGTGCATGATTGATGCTTATCAAACTGTAGAACATTTCTTGGCTTCATAACCAACATGTTCTAAATCCTGAACTTTATTTCAGGAGCAATTTCTAGTGTATGCATTGCCTTAGACAAAGTTGGAACAAAATCATCCAGTTGTCCACACCTGTGAGTTGACATGAATTAAACTTGATAATTTTGGCATCACTTAGCTCATGTGCAATGGGGCAAATTTCTTCTCTTTCATCGTCCCTGCGTATCCAGGATACAGTGCTTTCAGGGGCTACAACTTCTACTCCAAGCTGAGATAAATTATTTGAAATTTCTCTCATCTATTCAATATCAGGCTTTCCCAAATCTTCTTTAGGAAACCCTTCAAAATTGCTCACAATTGCTACTTGAGATGTGCTGTGCCTCCACTGCCATCTCCATAGTCAACTATCGCTTGCTTTGAATTGACTGGGTTCGCTGTGGAGTTCTCAAATTTCTCTGCATTATGTGTTCTGAAATTGGAATGCCCTTTTGTTTTTGCTGCGCAAATTATGTGAACTGTGTGGAATCCAAGTCCACCGTGCATCATGCACGTTTTCTGTTGAGGTGTAAGCAATTTTGAAGGGTTTGCTAAAGAAGATTTGGGAAAGCCAGATATTGAATAGATGAGAGAAATTTCAAATAATTTATCTCAGCTTGGAGTAGATGTTGTAGCCCCTGAAAGCACTGTATCCTGGACACGCAGGGACGATGAAAGAGAAGAAATTTGCCCAATTGCACATAAGCTAAGTGATGTCGAAATTATCAAGTTTAATTCATGTCAACTCACAGGTGTGGACAACTGGATGATTTTGTTCCAACTTTGTCTAAGGCATGTTTTACATGGTCTAAGTCACAACATCCAAGTTCCGTCGATCGTGGGCTGTATAACTTTTGGTTATACATGCTGCACGACTAAGTCTAAACCAACCCATGTCCCGCCCTCGACACTCCTCCCAAAATGTCCTATTTAGCTTTGGTTGTTCAGCCGCACTATGAAGGCCTAGGTCATTTAGAAATATGTCCAAAACCTGTTTTTAGTATCGACACTTAGACGTATTTTGGAAATGTTTGTCCAAGTGCCGACTTAGGCCGGTTTTTGGATGTTTTTCTCTTTCGATTATGAGCCTCTTAGTGAATAAAAAAGTTTTTAGAAGTTTACGGAAAAGTTGGAAGGAACTGGGACACCTCAAAATTAGGAGAAGTTCATTCCATAATTGGGGAAATTTAAACACCAAAGAGTTGCTAAAATTCTTAACTCCTTGAATTCCTTTCCTAGAAGAACATAAGAACATAAGCAGTGCCTCCGCCGGGTCAGACCATAGGTCCATCCTGCCCAGCAGTCCGCTCCCGCGGCGGCCCAAACAGGTCAGAATGGACCTATGGTCTGACCCGGCGGAGGCACTGCTTATGTTCTTATGTTCTTCTAGGAAAGGAATTCAAGAAGAGAAAGTTTAAATCAATGAATGCCTCTCGCATATGAAAATCTATAAACATTCTATAGCAGAAGAACAAGAGGAGCAAAGATACCATGTAAAATCTTAAAAACAATACATAAACACTTAAACTGAATTCTAAAATAAACCAGGAGCCAATGGAGAGAGAAAAGCAAAGGAGTCACTTGGTCGAATTTGCTCTTTCCATAGATCAACTTCACGGTGGTATTCTGAATCAATTGTAGTCTTTGAAGGCAGTTCTTAGTGATGCCAAGATAAATGGCATTACAATAATCTAACCGGGATAATATAATAGATTGGACCAAAACAGAAAAACAACGTTTATGGAAAAGAGATCTGACCTGCCTCAACATTCGTAAGCTGAAAAAACATTTCTTAAACAGAGAGTTTATTTGATCCTTAAAAGTAAGAGAAGAATCAAAAAGTATTCCCAAAATCTTAGAAGAGAACTCAATTTATAGGGAGGCCTCCAGAATCCAAAAGTACAGTGGAAGGAAGATGATCCAATTTTGGGCCTGACCACAGAAGTTTAGTTTTAGCTGCATTTAGCTTCAGCTGGACAGATAAAGCCCAAGTTTGAAGTTTAGAGATACAGTGATTTATTTTAAAAGTTAAATTGGTAATATTTGAGTCAATCTCAATCAGTATAAAAATGTCATCTGCATAAGTAAAAAGTGTGTCCCACACTGACAGCATTCAAAGTTGTCATATAAAGATTGAACAAAATTGGGGACAGTGGAGAGCCCTGGGGAACTTCGCAAGGAGGTTACCAGGAATTAGAAATATTACCATCAATATTAACTGAATAAGATCGGGACAATAAAAATTTAGAAAACCAAACAAGAACAACCTGATTAAGACCGATATCTGAAAGTAATTGGAGCAAATGTCATGATGTACTACATCAAATGCCGCGGACAAATCAAACTGAAGCAAAATCGAACATTTATTTTGAAGTCGTAGTTGTTGGGTTTTAGAAAGAAGAGAGATCAATAAAGTTTTGGTACTAAAATTAGAACGAAACCCACATTGAAAAGGTTGAAGTAATGAAAATTTCTCCATATAATTGGTAAGTTGACCCGCTATAATAATACAATATACAAGATATCCACACATTACATATTGCTTTGAAGAACTAATACTTAAAAATATCATTCAGTCATTAATCACATACAACAGTACTATAATGAAACTATAGGAATATATCTAATGCTTAAAACTTACATTTTCTTCCCATGGGGGTAAAAACAGAACTTTCAAGAGATTCAACCACTCTTTCACTTAGAAGTCTAGGCCCCTTCGTTTTATTTAGGAAAGCTTCAAAAACTTTCTTGTTTACTAAACACTTTGGAAACTAAACCATTCTACATTACATTCCTCTTCAATATTTATGTACTATATTTACATTATTGTAAACTGAGTTGAGCACCTTTTGGTTGAAGACCCGGCCTATAAAATTAAGTTTTAGTTTAGTTTAAGTGCAAAAAACTTGAGTGACTGTTTGTAACTGCTTACGAAAATATAACAGACCTACCGAAGCATGTAAATCCAAAGGCAGTTCATTCTACCTTCTTGCTCCTTCACTCCGAAACACTGAATTGATGCTGCAGAGCCACAATCTATGCTTTACCAGCTGGATAGGCTGGACTTTGAGGGAAACTCAAGTAGTTGGGGAATAAGACCAGAGCCCAGCAGGCTTCTGCAGTCTGTCCACAGTAAATTGCAATGACAAATCAAACTCGGGTATGCATATGTTAAAAACTCATAGCATATATTATGATGCGATGTATCCTTTTGGACAGATTGGATGAACTATTCAGATCTTTCTTTATTTGAGCATTTGTATTGCCACCAAATGATTCTGGCATCTTCTACTATATTACTATGGTCTGTGAACTGAGAACCCGAGAGTAATGTCATTAAGCTCAACCAAAACCTGCATAATTGGGAGGTAGGCCAAGGATTAGGTGCACCAGCCTGCACAACCTAACATCTGCTGGAAGTATAGAAAATACAGACTTTTCCACACAGCACCAGCTCAACAAAGTCACTGGGGAAATGTCAGTTTCTCTACTGCTGGTAGGAAAGGAATACAACCCAGTTGTCACGATGGTGCAGCCTAGATGCTAAAGAACTAGGATTTTAAAATATCATAAGCTGATATACTATTGCATTATCAGGTAAACAGTTTCTCTCCAGTGGCTTTCAAATATTTCATCACACCAGCTGGCCTTCAGGGTTAAGGAGAAGCCATTTTATTACTTTCAAAACCAAAGACTGCTCAAATTTGTAGATGCAGAAACAAAAAGTAAACACATTACTTACATACTGTTGTTGAAGAAAGCATTCATAGATATGGTTGGTGCAGTTTCTGGGTATGATTTTGGCCAGGAAATTTCTATTAGGAATGCTTTTGGATCCCCATTATTACCAACCTAGAAGAAAATGGCAATGTGAAATTGTTTAGAATCATTCAGTATGGAACTATGCAGATCAAGCAAAATTTACAGACATATAACATGAGCATAAATCTTAATAGCCGTACTGGGTCAGACCAATGGTCTTTCTATCCCGGTATCCTGTTCCCACAATGGCCAATCCAGGTCACAAGTACCTGACAAAACCCTAAATAGAAGCAATATTCCATGCTACAGATCCCAGGGCTAACACTGGCTTCCCCCATGTCTGTCTCAATAGCATACTATGGACTTTTCCTCCAGAAAACTTGTCCAAACTTGTTCACAGATAGTTCAAGTTTAAAGTTTATTTAAAATTTCTTATACCGCTCAATCAGACTTCTGAGCGGTGTACAATAAAAAAAGTAAGCAGCATATAAAAACAGTAAAACAATGTTAAAATTTGACAATAAATGACTTCAGGGGAAGCTAATGGAACAAAAAAAAAAAAAAAGACTCAAATGTAAGACAAACGGGAACAGGAGGAAAAAGGTAAGAACTACAATATTCAAAGAAAAGAGAACAGATAAGGAACAAACAATAGTTGGGGAGGTTTCTTTATGTACAAATGGAGAGGATTTGGCCCTTATAAGGGCTTTTAAGTTTCAAAAGCATCTTGGAATAGAAGCGTTTTCTTTTCTTTTTTTCATTCAATTATAAATATACAAATTCCAATATATTTATAAAAAAAGAAGAGAGACTTACACACAAGTTAAAACAGGAACCAAAGATTAAATAAAACTCAATCTAAGATTATCAGTCTCTCTAATAAAGCCCACATTATGGGAGAAGCAATTCACATTCCATCATGGGATCTGATCGATATCAAAGGTAACATAAAAAATATCAATAGTTCCAGTTCCCTAAAATATTGTAGAAGATGTAACACTGGAATAGAAACATTTTCAACTTTGTTTTGAAATGGAGTAGAGATGGTCCTTCACGAAGTTAATTGGGAATGGAATTCCAAAGGGAGGGTGTGGTCACTGCAAAATTGTTTGATCTTATTGTATTAATGTGCTTTAAAGATGGAATTATAAGAAGGTTCTGAGTCATAGAGCGGAGGGCTTTTGATGGACAGTAGGATATGAGAAGGCTGTTGATGAATTTTGATTGATTACTTAAATGGGTTTTGAAAGTAAATAAAATGATTTTATAGCTAATTCTGTGTTCTACTGGTAACCAATGTACTTTGCATAGCAGGGGGGGGAAACGTGGTCGTATTCTTTGCGTTAAATAACATTTTTATTGCAATATTTGGAGGTGCCTTATTTCTTTTTTTTATTATGCCTTTATAAAGAGCGTTGCAATAGTCTATGCATGAGACCACTAGAGCAGTGTTCTTCAACTGCCGGTCCGTAGAAATTTCCTGTTGGTCCGTGCATCGGGCCCGAGACAGTGTTCTTCAACAACGGTTCCTATGTGCTTCCTGCGCCTGAACCGGAAGCCTTCTTTCTGACGTCGCAACGTCAGAGGGAAGGCTTCCAGATCAGGCGCAGGAAGCACATAGGAACCGTTGTTGAAGAACACTGTCTCGGGCCCGATGCACGGACCGACACCAGGGGGTAGCATAAAATGGCCAGGTGGGAGCAGGCCAGAAGTTAATGCACAGCATGGAGGGAGGGAGGCAACAAAGGTAGGGGGGAATAACTTTATTTTTGAATTTAGCGATTGAAGTGTTAATTTTGAGAATTTACATCTGCTGACTGTATTTTGCACCTTCTTTTTCTCTGGAATCTTAGGTTTGCTTGTGTATATTAGTACTTTTAGTTTGTGGTCCCGTATTTGCATGGGGTTATCTGTTTTTTGGTAGGAATGAATGCTGAGAATCTTACAGTGTGCTTTGTGTAGTTTAATTTTGTGGTTAACCATTATGTGTTGCTAATAAAATTATATTGTGTGGGTGTGTGCGTGCTTGTACGTGGTGCCCGTGTTGTTGGAGTGGCGCCGGCTTGACGGGGGAGTGCAGAGGTCCTACACATGCGTCTGGAGGATGGCCGGCTTGAATCAGAAGCCAGGAGGCGCTGGTTAACAGCAAAGGCATCGCCGAAGAGGGAGGAGAGCCACACGGGGACCCCAGGGAAAGGAAACCACCACGCTGCAAGGGCTGCAGCCTACAGACAATACCCACCCACCCCTGGACCACCCTAGTGAGTGCTCGTTGATCAGGGGCAGTGCTCGGTTTGCGAGTCAAAAGTTTGCTGAGTGTTTTGCTCGTCTTGCAAACCGGTAAATAAAATGAATGGAATGAATGGAAAAAATGGTATTACAATTAGTACTATTATGGGGACGGGGTCTGGGACAGAGATGGGCGGGGTCTGGCCCACGACTTAGCCCATGTTCTTCAATCACCGGTCCACAGACCAGTGAGGGCCAAAAAATCATTATTTTATTTCCGCCGATCCATAGGTGTCAAAAGGTTGAAGAACACTGCACTAGAGTGAATTAGAGTGTTTAAAGTGGAAGGTTCCAGCAGTTTGGCAAGAGATCTGATCATTCTTAGTTGATAAAAGCAACGCTGAACTATGGTACTAATGTGAAGATGATAAGTAAATTTGCTATCGAAGGTGATTCCTAACAGTTTTAAAGAGGTGAAAATTTTTAATGGGCAAGGACTTAAGTTTAAGGGGAGCCTCTGTAGCTAATCCTTCTTTGATCATAACATGCGTTGTGTCTGTATTGCTACTGCCCGTCTGTGAGATGGATCCTCTAATTTTCTAATCTTGTCAATAAAATGTTCAGCTACAGCCTGAGCTGTGGGGATGTGATCAGTCATGTTAGTTTCTTTCTTTTTTCTCATAAGGGATTTAGTTATAGCTTATAGTGCTGCCATTATTATAAAATGGGACTCTCTTACAGAGTGCGAGTGTATTATCTATATACATAGAGATATACATTTGTGTGTCTACACACCTCTCCCCCCCCCCCAACAGAAGGAAAGATTGGGTCCCTATCTCATTAATCTTCTTTCTAGTAGACAGTCACTCCATTCCTGAACCTGTGGGTTGTCAATCCCTTCTCATGAGAATTCTTGTAGGGAGCTTCATTAGCATTCTTTTGCGCCACCTCCCATCATTTTGGGCTGTCCTTCAATTCTTAACAAAACAGATGGGCAACCACGGAGAAGAAAAAGAATAGGGAGGGGTATGGGGACACTCCTAGAGAGATAAGTCTGTTCTGATCATATCATTAAACATACAACAGATTAAACAAACAACCATTTGCAATACATAAAAAGGTAAAAAACAGAAAAGTCACCAACTTGAGTGCAACCTGCACTAAGAGTGTGGGAGATTTTATAGATACTCCTAGCTTCTTCAACATGGCAGTCGTGTCTTCTATCCTTGTCAAGGCTGGACAAAGGACAGAAACAACATGTCTGGATTCCCCTGTACCTCTCAGGCAGTAAGCAGGAAAATGAACATCCGACAGGGTGGGCTTCAGGAATGGAGTGTGTGTCTACTAGAAAGAAGATTAACTAGGTAAGAACCTAATCTTCCCTTCTAGTGCAACAGACATTCCCATTCTTGAACCTATGGGACATATCAAAGCAGTCCCCCAAGTTTAGGGTGGGACAGACGAGCCTGTTGTTAGAACTAAGGATCCAAATGTGGAGTCCTGTTTGGTCGCCACGTCCACCCTATAAAACTTTATGAATGTATGGAGGGAAGACCAAATGGCAGTTCTCTAGATTTCTTCTGGGGACACTGCTAAAGATTCCGCCCAAGAGGAAGCTACGCTTCTAATAGATTGCACCATTACAGATATAGGCAGAGGATCCTTAATATTTCATATAAGCTTCAAACATCAAACTCACGAAATTGGAGTCCAAACCCTGCATTGGATCTCTAGCTGATCCCTGCAGGGGACTGTTTTGTCTCCTTGTGGGCTCAGAGGCATTTGCACACTTGCATTTCATCGACGAAAATGAGTCTCAATTTAAGGCTCCAGAAGGGATTTTTGGCCCAACAAGCAAACATCCTACAACTTCAAGGCCCTGGAGGGACTAGAGGGGGATACGTCCAGCCCTCCCGCCCCCCATGTACTCTGTGGCACATGGATGTACTTCAGCTGACCATCCAATACAAAGCTGGCATGACACAGGGGTAGAAAGGCCTGGGGAGTTCATAAAACTTGATTATTAGCAAGAATGAGATGTTCTGGGGCAGAGAGAGGTTTTTAAAATAAAAATTGTGAAATCCAAGATGGCCTTCACAGCAGTGTTTTGGCACCAGAAGATGGCCCTGGAGGAACAAAATGCAAAGTCAGAAAAATCAAAATTAGGATTTTGGCATTGGGGGACCCTTTAGGAAGCCCACGATACCTTTAAAGATGCACTTTTACGAGCTCCCATCAATGTCTCCCATAGAGAGTAATGCATTGTATTGACAGACTAGGAAGGTGCTGTGCCAGCATCAGCTCACTGCAGCTGGAACATGGAGAATATTTCTGCCTTACAGAAGCCCAAAGTTCCTCCAAGGGCTTGTCTCTTCAGGCAACCTTTTACACAGGTCTGGAACCCTCAAAGGTCTGGAACCCTCGACCCCACTAGCTCCTTAAACGTCTTTGGTGGAGGTGGGGGCATGTGCAGCTGGCACCTGTTACAGTCCTCTGGACCAATGTGGGGCCACTCAGCACGCATTCAAGTGCCTGACCAAATTCAGGGTGAGCTGTGCCAGTTAGTGTAGGCTGGTCAGGCAGGTGCCCTGAAGTGATCCCCCTCCCCCAACCCCTGTAGCACCAGGAAGCCTCAAGATCAGATTTTAAAAAACCCCAAAACAATAAAACAAATGTAGAGCAGGGCAAAAAAAAAATAAAAAAATACACCCTCTCAACTCAGAAAGAAAACCTGAGGGATTGAAACACACTGCCCAGTGACACAAGGAGGCGGAGTTGAAGAAAAATGCAAATGATGCCTTCTGCAATCCTTGTGAGTAAAATGGAAAGAACCCTAATAATCAGGACTCCTGTCCCTTCTGCACTGGAACATCTCCTTTACTAAATATGATACAAAGCCAGACTGATGAGCTATGCACTCCAAACAGCAGATGGATTCCGAGAAGTTGACTCTTGAGTAAGCCTGTAAGTAGCCTGTGAAGCTTCCTCAGTGTCCACCAGATGGTGGATGATAGTCCTATACAGTCTGGTCTAGATGTAGGGGTCTGGTCCCCTCTTCACTGAAGCAAAAAGGAAAGAAAAGTATGAATTGGTTCTCTAAATTCTTACGTTCGCGCTCCTACTTCGTTAACATGAACGGCTCCTCATCCTCCCCTTGGAAACCAATTTGCGGAGTTCCTCAGGGTTCTCCTCTATCCCCGATTCTTTTCAATGTTTATATGTCCTCCCTGAAACTCCTCCAACTATCCCCCTTCGAGACACTCTACACCTACGCCGACGACATCCTTGTCCTTCTCGAGACTGATTCCAACCTCACCAACCTCTCTGATAACATCTCTTCTTGCATAACGAATCTCCAATCCTGGGCTCTCACTGTTCAAATGAAACTTAATGAGACCAAAACAAAACTACTCTGGCTAGGTCCAAAATTAGATCAGCTGCCCACCCTCATCCCACTATCCTCTGGCACTAAATTGCAGCTTGAGCACTCAAGTAAAGTTCTGGGAATCATCATCGACTCTTCACTGTCCTTCAACGATCACCTCAACTCCTTAGTAAAAAAATGCTTTTTCAACCTCCACATGCTAAGAAAAGTCAGATCCTGCTTCCACCAACAACACTTCTCTGTCCTCGTTCAATCCATTATTCTATCTAGACTGGATTACTGCAACTCCATCTACTTAAGCCTAACAAAGAAAAGTCTCCACAGACTTCAGCGGATTCAGAACACCGCGGCCAAATTAATCTTCGCAAAAAGCAAATTCGACCACGTCTCCCCGCTTCTGTCTAAGCTTCACTGGCTCCCGGTTCTCCTCAGGGTTCACTACAAATGCGCCTGCCTAGCCTTCAAGTCTCTACACAGCATCCTTCCTCCCCTGTTCCCACTTTCCTGGCTTTCCCCGAATCCTAACTCCACCAGATCCACTCAAAAATTCATACTATCATTCCCCTCTTTAAAAGGCATCACCCATACAGGAAAACTTGGAACATCCCTCCTCTTCAAGATCATCGAGCTGTGGAACAGCTTATCTGCCCCTCTTCGAAGTTCGTCCTCCCTCCAACGCTTCAGAAAACATTTGAAAACCTGGCTTTACTCTAAAATGTAACCTCTTCCTCCCTCTCCTCTCTACTTAGTCACCTCCTTCCCTCCTTTTTACCAAGCCCTTCTCCTTCCATTGGAATTCCTTTCTTTAGTAATTCCTGTAAACCGTGTCGAGCTCTACTTCCGTGGAGATGACGCGGTATATAAACTTAAGGTTTAGTTTAGTTTAGAATTTATTTTTGTAGTGGCTCTCTCACCCTATGTGTGCTTGTTTGGAATGCTTACTGGCTGGCATGGGCTGAGGCCCAAGGGGTATCTTCTCCCCCTTAGGGGTATCACATCCCCTTTGTTTCTCCTGCTTTCCTTTGCTTCAGGAGGGTTGTGTGCCTCAGAAACGCAAGTTCACAGAGTCTTACCCTATACTGAAACTCCACAGGACCAAGTTCTTTGAAGCACTCATCTCCTTCATAAATAGAACGCAGAGCCTCCAACTCCATCTGAAATGAAAGGAAAACATGTTATTACAATTGCAAACAATTTTTGTAAAAAATAAATGGGCCTGTTCTTATGGTAACTGTGGTTGAAATAAGATCATAAAAATACAGACTCTACTACTAGTATTTATCACTTATATGACGCTGAAAGGTGTACGCAGCACTGTCCATTTGACATTTAATAGACGGTCCCTGCTTGGAAGAGCTTTCAATCTAACTTGTTCAGACAAACATGACATATAGGGTTAGGGATGCAGAACCCAAGGCGAGAGGAGTTAGGATTCAAAAGCACTCTCAAAGAGGTGGGTTTTTAACTGGGTCTTGTACACTGCCAGAGACGAAGCCCACTGTAGGGATTTGGGCAGCTTGTTCTAAGCATACGGCGCAGCAAGGCAGAAGGGAAGGACTCTGGAGTCGGCAATTGAAGAGAAGGGCTCAGATAGGAGGGACTTACCAGCTGAGCAAAGCTCATGGGGGGGATAACAGGGGTAGATAAGTGAAGAGATATAGTGAGGGGCAGATGAGTGAGTGCATTTGTAGGTCAGCAAGAGGAGTCTGAATTGTATTCGGAAACGGAGGGGAAGCCAATGAAGTGACTTTAAGAGAAGGGTAACGTGAATATAGCGGCTTTCATGGAACATGAGTCATGCAGCTGAATTCTGGATGGATCGGAGAGGAGCGAGATGTTTAAGTGAAAGGCCTGACTCTCAGGTATCTTAAGTTCCATGAAACTTCCAGTCTAAGGGGACTATTTACTAAAGATTTTATCTGCTTTTTGGGAAAAATGCTTAATAAATATAGAAAGTCTTGCTTATCCAACCATCCAGCTTATCAGATAAGGCACCAGTGACATAACCATGCCTTCATTAAGATACATACCTTCTCTTCCTGTCACAGTCAGATGAATGAGAGCAAGTTTGGACCCAATATCATGTTTTTTTTTTACCTGGGACCTTGTTTTTTTCTGCCAAGGCAGCACTATTTCACCTGAGACTCTGCTTTCTCTACTAAGGACATAAGCAGTGGCTCTGCTGGGTCAGACCAGAGGTCCATCCCGCCCAGCAGTCCGCTCAAGCGGCAGCCCATTCCGGTCAAGGACCTGCATAGTAATTCTCTATCAGTAACCCTCAATCCATTTTTCCTGCAGGAAATCATCCACTCCTCTATCTATACCCTTCAATCCCCTTATCCTTCAGGAATTCATCCAAACCCTTCTTGAAACCCTGTAGAGTACTCTGTCGTATCACACCCTCTGGAAGCGCATTTCAGGTGTCCACCCCCTCTGGGTGAAGAAGAACTTCCTAGTATTGGTTCTGAATCTGTCCCCTCTTAATTTTCCCAAATGCCCCCTCGTTCTTGTATTTTTTTGAAATTTTGAAAAATCTGTTCCTCTCCACTTTCTCCATGCCTTTCATGATCTTGTAGGTCTCTATCATGTCCCCTCTAAGCCTCCGCTTCTCCAGGGAAAAGAGGCCCAGCTTCTCCAATCTTTCGGCATATGAAAGGTTTTCCATACCCTTTATCAGTCACGTCGCTCTCCTCTGAACCCTCTCGAATATCGCCATATCCTTCTTAAGGTACCGTGACCAGAATTGGATGCAGTACTCGATGCGGGCGCACCATTTCCCGATATAGCGGCAGGATAACTTCTGCCGTGTTGGTTGTAATACCCTTCTTGATTATACCTAGCATTCTGCTCGAACTGCTTAGTAAGACTCTTGTGCACACTACACAGTGAGTTTTATTCTCGTTTCTTCTTTAATAATATGTACAGCACTTTTATTACATATTCTTATTCTTCTCCATGGATCTGTTTGAGTCCACCTGCAATCTCTGCTCTCTAAAATGGCTAGTCAAGAGAAGAAAAAAGCAGTCTATAGAGCAGAAACTTGAAGCTATAGAAAGAATAGACAAGGGTGATGGTCAAGATGATGGCTTGTTAACAGCCAGCGTTAGCGCTTTGTCTTGCCATTACTAAGATTCTACTTTTGGAAAATTTACAGGCAGGGGGTTGTCTTTCTTCAATACAATGTATCATAATAAAAACGTAAGGGCACTGTCCGGTTGAATCTCTCTTCATCTGGACAATCAACGATGGATTGCTTCGTGGCCAGACTTCATCGTTTATTGGAGTTGAGTCTCCCGCGTTGGTTTTGGAGGAAGGAGCCTCCAAAGCCTTGGGATTGGATATATCTTTATGACCTCCAATTACCCGACCTCCACTCTATCTGGCGCTAGTGTCCAACGAGAGCATACAGAACATGATCCAGAAGGGTTTGCTACAGCCGAGTGGAGAGGGGGCACAAGCAGAGAGGCCGCTGCGTTGTTGAACATCCAAGGAGTTGGGAAAGGAAGCTCCCCTATGGTGCAGACTCTGAAAAATATATGGAAGGCTCTTCAAAGACTCGAAACTGCAGTGACTAAATCAACAGAACTTTCTGCTATTGTGAGTAAAATTGACAGTTTATCATCTAGTATTGAAGCTATTAAAACTGAAACTTCTAAACAGATTTGACCAGATAAATCAACAGGCAAACTGCTTTACAAAATTTATTGGCAAACTTTGTGAAAGATAAATTGTTTCTTCAAAGAAAAATTGAATAGATTGAGAATTTCAACAGGAGACCGAATCTTAGAATGTCAACTTTTCCTAAATCTACAGGAATTACATCTGGAGATATGTTTTAAAAAAAAATACTTGACTGAAACATTATGTTTTACTGCTGAAACTTTACTTCCTATAAATTGTGTATATTATTTACCTGTAAGACAAAAGCCAGAAGATTCCTCAGAAGCTAATAACGTACACGGCATGAATTTGAATAATTTGTCCGATTTGCTTGAAAATTCACTAGTAGAAATGGAGTCTCATTCCACATTGCTTGTCTCATTTGTATTTGAGCAAGATCCGAATGCTGTTATGAGTAAGTATTTTCGTTCTTCACAAACTTTGTTCTACAGCCAAAGAGTCTGGGTTTTCCCTAACGTAACGGAAGACAACGCAAGAACGTAGGAAATTGTTTTTGACTATGAGACAAGAGGTTAAAAATTTAGGAGCTACTTTTTTATTGAGTTACCCTACAATGCACTGGGAAGGGGCAGGCCCACCTTTTCGAGAAGGGTGGGCCTGCCAGCCCAGGGACCAGTCTGGCCAACATTACAGTTAGTGTAATGTAGGGTCTGGGGTGGTGGTGGGAATTCAGGGGGTTTGTAGGGGGGGAGGGGCATTTTTGGCAGGAGGGCCTGGGCTCTCTCCTGCCAGTATTGTTGGAGGTGGGCAGTTCAGTGGTGCGCCGGCGGCAGGAGGGCTTGGGATCTTCCTGCTGGTTTGTGGCCGTTCGAGGGGGAGGATCGCGATTGCGGCTGGGGAGATTAGGCATCTCTCCAGCCACGATCGTTGCAAGGGGGGAATTCTGTAACCAGTGTTGTTTTTGACAGACACCAGTTACAGAATCCAGCTTTTAGGCGAAGGACTGGCCCCTCCTTCACCTAAAAGGTCTTGTTTTGGGCGTTTGGGACTTGGGTGATTTTTTGTTTGGGAATGTGTTTTAAGGTTAGACATAGTGGTGGTCTGGGCCATTAAACTGCTGAACGTAGAGGTAGGCCATTCTAAAAAACAAACAAATAAAAAAACACACCTCATTTTAGACTTTTTTTTTTTTTTTTTTTTAGAATGGACATTTCCCTGCTGCTACTTTCAGAATTTAGGGGACTTAGGGTTTTTTAAAAAAATTATGCCTCTCCATGAAGTTAATCCAGAATGTATACAATTTGTAAAATAACAAGATGATGTTACATGTTAAGCCTAATTTTCTTTATTATCTGTGTAAAGTTTTCCTACTGGAGATCTCCTTGTCTCTTTTTTTCTCCTTCCCATAGAATTGTGGTCTAATGAAGAGTATGAAAATGCTTCATTATATATATTCTTTGTAATTTTTCTTGATCTCTGTATTTCTTTGACAAGTGTATGCTTGTGAGTTTATTGTTAAAATATAAATAAAAGAATAATAATAAAAAGAATAGACAAGAGGGAACCTATTAAAAAACCCCACAACTGAATTTGGAGTAGGGAGCATGACCATTATTGACAGGAAAAGGCAGCACAGTAATCTAGAGAAATGGGACTCAAATTGTGCCTCTAATGTTTTATTGAACAGTAGTTTATGAAAAAATACAAATATGAGAAGGTAAGTGAAGACTTCTGAGACTAATCCAAAGAAAAGCATCTGCCTCCAGGCAATGACAGGAGTACTGTCTGGAGCAGAATAGAGGTTACTTGTGATTGCTGGGGGGCACAAATAGGTCTATCTGAGGAGTCCGCCAAAGGGAAAAAATGTGATGCACGGTCTTGGAATTGAGAGCTCACTCGTGCGGCTGAAGAAATCTACTGAACTTGTCAGCCAGAGCATTCTGCTTCCCTTGCACGTATACTGCTTTGAGAAATATATTGCATGAAATCGTCCATTTCCAGATTTGTAGGGCTTCCTGATAAGGAAGTACAGACTCTCTTCCCCTGTATTTGTTGATGTAGAACATTGCTACCTGATTGTCTGTTCTGACAAGGAGGACCTGGTTAAGAAGGCAATCCTGAAATGTTCAAAGTACAATAAGGATTGCTCGAAGTTCGAGCAGGTTGATGTGGAGAGCTCTCTCCCGAGTATACAAGACTCCCTGAGAATGCAGGATGTTGAATTGAGCTTCCCATGCATACACTGAGGTGTTGTTGCGAGAACTCTTTGGTGTGGAGGCGCATGGAACAGCAAACTCCTGGACAGATTTGCTGGCTGCAACCACCATTGGAGAGATTAATGTAGAGGTGAGGCAACTTTGATCCGCTGAGATAGTGGATCTGTGGCTTGAGACCACTGAGATGCCAGGTTCCATTGTGCTGGCCTGAGAGAGAGATGCGAGAAGGGCATCACATGAACTGTTGATGCCATATGTCCTAATAGGCACATCATCTGCCTTGCTGAAATTGTTTGAACAGCAGACTCGTGATTGCAAAATCGAAATAATGTGTCTGTTTCTGCCGAGGTAAGTAAGCTCATAAGAGAGTAGTGTTGAGTGTCAGAGGAAAGGCCCTGCTGGGGCTGGCTGCAAGCAGCTTGTTTTGAGCACTGCCTCCCGTTACCGGCTGCCACTTTGGGTAAGGAAGGGAGGGAAGTGGGAGCTTGCAGCTTAGAACCTCTGTCTGCTTTGGGACAGGAGGGGTTTCGCAGCTCAGGACAGCTGCCGCTTCTGCTGCTTCAGGGAGGGAGGGAATGGAGATCTGACTACTTGGACAGTAATTCTCAGGCAACCAGAAAAACAGTTATCTGACATCTACCAATCCTCATGGGTGCCAGATAACTGAGATTCCACTGTGTTGTCTAAAATGACACTAGATCTTTTTCTTGGGTGCTGACTCCTGAGGTGGACCCTAGCATCAGGTATAACTTGGATTATTTTTCTAAGTGTGCATCACTTTGCATTTATCTACATTAAATTTCAACTGCTATTTAGATGTCCAGGGGTCTATATAACATACTTTTCTCAAAGATGAAAGTGTTTACAAGAACAAGGGAGTTTAGGACATATGTTTTGGAGCCGTGTGACTGTGATGTTTTGTTAAACTTACACAAAACCACTTTAATATGAGTGCGCTTTGGTGCTTTTAGATCAACAAATAGTGGTTGTATCTAGGTTACAATTGCTTGATAACCTGTACCAGATTTAAGAACAGAAAGACTGCTTTTATAAAAGCTTTATGTTAGTGTGTTAAGTAAATGGAGAATGAGTGAGCTACCTTAAACTAAACTAAAACTTAGCTTTGTATACCTGGTCATCACCAAATGAGAAGCTCGACTTGGTTAACAACAGTTTAAAAAAAAAAACCCGTACAAAATGATAATAAAAAAGAAAAAGAAGCCATAAATAAAAGAATAAAGAACTAATGAGAGTGACTTCCAAAATGATTTGCAAACAAAATTGTTTTTAGAGTTTTACGAAAAGAGCCAGAGCCACCTTCTGTTAGCTAATGAAAGAATGAAAGATGAAAAAGTTGATACTTTTAAGGGGATTGTCATATCAATGACAGATTTTCAAGCAATATGGGAACACATTGCAGAGAACGAAAACTCTTACTAAACGTATAGTGTCTTTTCGGGGGGGGGGGGCGGAAGTAAGTTGTCTGGACGGTAAAGAAGTAGAAGATTGTGGAAAAGGACAAACTGCAGAACTAGACACCTAGAAAAAGCAATACGCCACAGGGTTAACGTATATCTGAATGGTTACGAATGTGTGTGGGGGGGGAGGGGGCGCGAATAACAACTATAAATGTTTTTTTGCTGGTTTTAAAGTGTTGGTTGAATAAACTGATCTATAAGTTTTGCCTACTAAAAATATCAATGAATCAGAATCAGCAGAACAATATGTTTTCTTATGCTTGATTAAATAATAGTAACGATAATGCATACAGTTTCAAGTCCAGCTAAATGGGGAATTTATGAAAAGTCGTTCCCGGTCACTCACCTCCTGGTCCTCGTTTGCAGACATAGCTATGCTCAGTACTTGAGCGATTCCCGTATTGTTAACCGGAGGCGCCCCCCAGAGTGAGGAGCCTTCCTTGCGACCAGCCAATAGCGGCCCGCGTCTCTCACCACAACCCAGAGCCCCCTTGCCCCTCACTCTACGCATGCGCCGCACAGAATCTACGCTAATTGCTTTATGTCATCTTCAGGCGTCACGGTCGCTCAGCCACCCAGACTGAGCAAAACTCCCATCTTTAACGCACAGTCTGTACCCTCGTTCTGATTGGCTCGCAAAACTGGTCCGTTCTCTCTTTCCGATTGGTCCGCTAAGCACTTGTACCCAGTTTTTGGTAGTGAGCAAGCAGGCTGTCTCGCAGAGGCTCCTGACTACTGGCGCTGGTTGGCTAGGTGGCAGAATGTGTGCGGTGCATTTGGCTCGCTGATTGGCCGAGAGACTTGTCAGTGACAGCCGTGACCTACCCTCCTATTACGCGTTTGAAAGTGGGAGGTGCCAGTTGTGGGTTTTGGATCAAGTTGTACGGAGGGGCCCTGGCCTACTGTCAGTTGTGCTCTTTATGAAACTCGCCCGTTGTGCAGTCGGTGAGTGCGTGCAGGGTCTCAAGACTGCCGCAGGGAGCTTGCACAGTGACCCCAGTAGGCTCCACACTGTCCAGCTGCACTGGGCCTCGGTTTCCACCGTGCAGCAAAGTGCGAGGGGCGCCATGAGTTTCAGCCAAGGAAGATTTCAGTGATTTCTTTGCTGTTTTCCTGTAAGTCTTGCGCCTGTGTTTTGCTGTCACTCTGACCTAAACCTAAAGGCCCTCCCTGTGATTTGTCCGGGCGGAGCAAGGAACGTTTAACGGTGGCACTGAAGGATGCTAGTAATGGAGATCTTTTATTGACGTTCTTCGGGTCTTACATGTTCCTCAGAAGCCTAGAGCTTTTTCCTAGGATAAGCAGCATAAAATCTGTTTTACTCTTTTCGGAGCTTGCTAGGTACTTGCGACCTGAATTGGCTACTTATGGAGACAGAATACAATACTAGGCTTGATGGACCTTTCTCTTTGGTCTCTCCCAGTATGGCAATGATTATGTTCTTATATAAATAGACAAGGCTCAAAGAAGAGATTAACTGCTTATAAACAAATACTCCTGGTGGAATTTTGCACTACTGTGCAATGCAGAATTTGTGCAAAATTCCCCAAGGATGTATGCACAGAATTTTGGTGTATGGTCGGCACTCCCCCTCTGTTGGCAGCGATTCAGGCAGCCTTCATGGGCTCTGGAGGCTTCTCTCTACCTTGGTCCTGCCCTCCATGATGCAGGATCATGGTACAGGGAAGCGTGCAGAGCGGGCGGCAGGCTGCCATTGACAGGAATTGGTGTCGATAACGTAGTGGACAATGGGAGGAGAGAGAGAGAGATGTTAGCTGGGGGTGGGGACAGGGGTCTTTTGTGTTTTTTTGAAAGCATAAACAAACCACTCTGTACAGCGCTGCCTATGTCTGTTAGCGCTATGGAATTAATTAATAGTAGTAGTAGATTCATGTTTATCCATTCCATTGGTTATCGGATAGAAAACAGAGGGTAGGGTTAAATGGTCAATTTTCTTGGAGGAGAGTAAACAGTGGAGTACCGCAGGGATCTGTACTGGGACCAATGCTATTTAACTTATTTATAAATGATATGGAAATTGGTATGATGAGTGAGGTGATTAAATTTGCAGATGACACTAAACTGTTCAAAGTTGTCAAAACGTATGCAGATTGTGAAAAATTGCAGGCAGACCTTAGGAAATTGGAAGACTGGGCGTCCAAGTGACAGAGGAAATTTAATGTGGACAAATGCAAAGTGATTCACATTGGGAAGAATAACTCAAATCACAGATTCTAGGGTCCACATTGGGGGTTAGTACCCAAGAAAAGGATCTGGGTGTCATTGTAGACAATATGATGAAACCTTCTGCCCAATGTGTGGCGGCAGCCAAAAAAGCAAACAAGATGTTACAAATTATTAAAAATGGGATGGCTAACAAGACTAAGAATGCTATAATACTCTGTATCGCTCCATGGTGCGACCTCACCTGGAGTATTGAATTCAATTCAGGTATCCTTATTTCAAGAAAGATATAGCTATACTAGAAAATGTTCAAAGAGCAACCAAGATGATAAAGGGGATGGAACTCCTCTTGTATGAGGAGACTAAAAAGGTTCTTCAGCTTGGAAAAAAGATGGCTGAGCAGAGATATGATTGAAGTCTACAAAATCCTGAGTGGAGTAAAATGAGTACAAATGGATCAATTTTTCACCCTGTCAAAAATTACAAAGACTAGGGGATACTCGATGAAGTTACAGTGAAATATTTTTAAAACCAAAAGGAAGAGAAATTTTTCCACTCAGAGAATAGTTAAGCTCCAGAATGCATTGCCAGAGGTTGTGGTAAGAATGGATAGCATAGCTGGTTTTAAGAAAGGTTTGAACAATTTCCTGGAGGAAAAGTCCATAGTCTGTTATTGAGAAAGACATGGGGGGATCGTTAGCATGGAATGTTGCTACTCCTTGGGTTTTGGCTAGGTACTGGGGACCTGGATTGGCCACTGTGGGAATAGGCTATTGGGCTTGATAGACCATTGGTCTGACCCAGTAAGGCTATTCTTGTTCCTATGTTCACTCCACTCAGGATTTTGTAGACCTCATCATATCTCTTGTTAGCTGTCTTTTCTCCAAGCTGAAGAGCTGTAACCTTTTTAATCTTTCCTTACATGAAAATTGTTCCATCCACTTAATCTTTTGTTCACACTTCTTTTTTACCTTCTCTAACAACTTCTTTTTTTATATATATATAAGATTTGGCACTTTTCCACTCAGATCCAACAGACTGCTAGAACCTGTCGCTTCTTCCTCTAATATTACCAAAATCAATAAATATTACAAAATTATAGAGTCTGTATTACGTAAACAGATCCCTTTGAGGGCGGATATCTTTTGTTTACTCATGCCAGGCCATTGGGTCTGTCTAGGGAGGGAAATGCATAGCTGCACAAGGCGACATTACTATCGAGAAAATTTATTCTTTTGTATTGGAGACAATCTGATACCCTTACTTTCATCTTATGGAGTAATGAAATGTTTACATTGCTGAAAATGGAATATTTAGATGTTAAGCGAGGGTCACTTTGACTATAGAAATGGTATATCAAAATCTGGTCACCTATATGGGAAGGTTTGTCACATAGAACACGTAGTATCCTATTGAATTCATGATGCTGGAGCTCTCATGTTGGGAAGGGTGTGTGTGTGTGTTCAGTTTCAACTTTTATTTATTACATTACTTAAAGCTTCCGTGAAGAACCAACGCGGAAAGCTTTGCTTTGTCAGTTGTATTGAATGGTTGGTTTTGTCAAAGTACTGTATGTATTTTGTCATGGTGTGTAATCACTGGAAAATCAATAAATATTACAAAATTATTTAATGTTTATTTTTATCTCCAAATTGATCACTTCACTTGTTCCAGTTGATATGTAAACATGTTAAGAGACAGAGGGTCTTTTTACTAAAACCATGGCAAAAGTGGCCTTGTTGCACCCTTACTGATTACGGTATATTTGCCATGTGCTAAGGCTGCTTTTACTGTGGCTGGAAATAGACCACGTTTCCTAATTAATGGCCACTCGCTACTTTTATAAAATAGATTCAAGTAATGCTTATTTAACAGGATTGAAAAAATAACTTTTTGTCAGAAAAAACTAGTACTTCCAAGGACTTCAGAGGTGACACTCACAAGACCATGTTAGTTTCAAACTTCTGAATGCAGCATACTTGAACGTGGAGAGTGCGCCTTGAAACAGCCTTTGCGGTGAAACATGAATTTATATCAGGAGTAACATTCCCTTCCCGACGCAAATGCAGATAAGTTTTTTGTTTAAAATATACTATAAAGCATTGGTTTAATTAAATTAGAAAAATTATTATTTCAGCACTTTAAGCAAACTAAGCACTTTATAGAAACCATCACTTTAAGCAAGCTTAGCACTTTATTGAAAAGTACATTTAAAAAAAAAGTTTAGACTAATAAAGAAATAAGGTGGTTATCCACTCCAACTGATGTGGTCTTGTGAGTGTCACCTCTGAAGTCCTTGGAAGTACTAGAGTTTTTTCTGACAAAAAGTTATTTCTTCGATCCTGTTGAATAAGCATTACTGAATCTATTTTATTAAACTGTACTTATTCTGAAAAAACAATGCTATCTAGTACCTGTCCACGCGATAATTTTGTCATTCGCACTCAGCCATGTAAAAAAATTACCACTTAAGCCCCTTCTGTGTTGTAGGCGATAAGGTCCCCTGCACTAATTAATTAGCAAGCCTCAGTACTAACTGACTTGTGCTACCATGCCTAAGCTCCACCCCCAAACACACTCTCTTCCCAGAACATAAAAAATATTTTTAGTGTGCAGTTTGCACTTGCAAATTGGCCATTTTACTGTGTGATGCCAGAGCACGTCCCACGATAAACCTTTTTAATGTGTGGTAAGTATGTTCTAGCATTTACTGCAGTTTAGTAAAAGGACCCCAGAGAGAACTGCTACATATTGGGTAGGATTAAATAGCCACTTCTCTCAGTGGAGGAAGGTACATAGTAGCAAGCCTAAGGATCTGTATTGGGACCAGTGCTATTTTAATATCGTATTTACAAATGGGAATGTTGAGGAAAGTGATTGAATAGTTTAGTGTCATCTGCAGACATAAAATTGTTAAATCGCCAGCGAACTGTCTGAAATTGCAGGAAGACCTTAGGAAATTGGAAAACTGAGCATCCAGATGGCAGATGAAATTTAATATCTACAAAAGTAAAGTGATGCACTTTGGGAAGAATAATAAAATTCGTAGTTATTTGATGCTAGGTTCTACATTGGGAGTCACCGCCCCCAAAAAAGATATAGATATCATAGTGCATAATGCCCCCCTTTTATTAAACCATAGCGCGTTTTTTACCGCCGCCTGCGGCAGTAACAGTTTGGACGCTCATAGAATTCCTATGAGCATTGGAGCTTTTACCGCTCTTGCCAGCGCTAAAAATCCCGCTATGGTTTAGTAAAAGGGGGGCAATATGTTGTAAAATTCTGCTCAGTGTATGGCAGTGACCTACAAAGCAAACAATGCTAGGAATTACTGTTTTAGGAAAGAGAAACTAAGACAAAGAATACTATAATGCCTCTGAATCACTATGGTACAACCTCACCTGAGTATTGTGTGCATTTCTGGTTGCTGCATCTGGAAAAAGATAAAGCAGATTTAGAAAAGATACAAAGAATGGCAAACAACATTAGAGGGATGGAACAACTCATTTGAGGAAGGGCTTAAGAGGTTAGGATTCTTCAGCTTGGAGAAGAGACAGCTTAGGGGGTAAACATGAACCAATTGTTTACTTTTTCAAAAAAAATGGGCATTCCAAGAGGTTACATGGTAATATTTTTACAACAAATAAGAAAAAAAATAAAAAAATGTTTTTAACTCAACGATTAGTTGATCTCTGTAACTTGTTGCCAGAGGATGTGGTATTAGCTGTAGCATTTCTGGGTTAAAACCCCCCAAAAGTTTGGACACGTTTCTTGAGGAAATAGACCTTAAATTGTTATTGCAGCAGTTATGGAGAAAGCCTCTACTTAACTCTGGGATTAGTAGCATGAAATCTTATTACCCTTTGGGATTCTGCCAGGTACTTGTGACCTGAATTGGCCACTGCAGGATACTGGACTAGATGGACCATCAGTTTAACTCGGTATAGCTATTTCTTATTTTCTTATGTCATACTCAGTGTAACATAAGGCTAGATTTATTATACAATCTGAGTCTTATATTTTGCTATATCCCCTTCCAAGTTCAAAGTGAATTCCAATTTTAAAAAATCTAGTTATTTCTGGAATCATTTAATTATTCAGTCTTCAGACTGATCCTAAATATTTATTTAAAAGAATTTGACAAAATTTATTGAAACAAAAGAAACAAAAAAAGATCTTAATTAACCCCCCACCCCTTTTACTAAGCCATGATAGAGGATTTTACTGCAGCCCGGAGCACTAAAATTCTCCGATGCTCATAGAATTCCTTTGAGCATTGGAGCAACATCGGAGCATTTAGCACTCTGGACTGCAGTAGAAACCTCTACCGCATCTTAGTAAAAGGGGTGGGTGGGTGAGTTGGTAAATGATTCAGTTCATTCATGAGAAACTTAAGACATTCATGAGAAACTTAAGACAAGTTCGGAAATTCTTCGAGAAAACTCAATTCCAGCTCATAGTTCAGTCCTTAATACTAGGCCTACTTGACTACTGTAATATCCTCTACCTCCCATGCCCTACAACCATAACAAAACAGCTACAACTATCCAAAACACAGCACTAAGACTTATCTACTCATTAAAGAAACATGATCACATTATAGAAGCATATCTCCAATCGCACTGGCTTCTAATCCCATCAAGAATACAATTTAAATTCTACTGCCTACTATTTAAGACTTTATACGGAGACAGTCCAAACTACCTGAATAGCCGCCTCATCCACAACACCGCAACCAGACATAGGAAAATTCATACCCCATTCTCATACCCCCCAATTAAGGAGGTCAAACAGAAAAAAACTATATGATGGCCTCCTGGCCACTCAAGCAGCCAAACTAGACAACCAAATCGCCAATCTACTGACGGCATCCCTTGACTACAAGACTTTTAGAAAAGAAATAAAGACCGTACTCTTCAAGAAAACTCTGAAAAAAGAAATAATACCGCAAGTCTCAAACTCCACCTCTCACTAAAGCCAACTACCCCAAACAAATAACCTTACCCATTTCTTACTCTCTTTGAAAATGACCAATTTCTTTTTTTTTGTAAGTTCTTGTTGTAATACATCTTGGATAATTCTTTTGTAATCTGCCTTGAACTGCAAGGAAATGGCGAAATAGAAATCCCTAATGTAATGTAAATGACTATAACTAAAGGATCCGTCTTGTAAAAATGGCTTCCTCAGTAGAAAGAAAATGAATAGCCAGATTCCCTGGGAGTGTAATCTATTACAAAATGAAAAATTGAACAAGGAGCCCATATAAACTGGAGCAAGCCCGATTGTAAACCTTTTTGTTTTTACGATACCAATGTTTTCTATTCAGCTGGATACTTCGGGTTGTGAGGGTCTACTAGTGGTGTAATCTGCATTGTCCCCCTCCTTTATTAATGCGTAGCATGGGTTTTAGCGCCGGCATCGGCGGTAACTGCTTTGATGCGCATAGAATTCCTATGAGCGTTGGAGTAGGTACCGCCGCTACCGGTGCTAAAACCCACATTTTGTGTTAGTAAAGGAGGGGGTGTATTTTTTTAGTTTGGGGGGGTTTGCTTTTAAATTCAGTTTTGTAGTTCCTTTTAAATTTTATGTTTATTGAAATTTGTAACCCGTCCTGTTATTGCCTAAGGAAGGGTGATATATTAAATAAAACTAAACCATATGGAACATATTAGTATTCTGTAGCTTTTACAACAAACTTATGTTTATTAGTTACTGTAGACCTTTTGTTGTGTAGGCTCACAATTACATCTCTCTGTCTGATATGATGTTTCAGAACATAGAGTGTAGTTTTGAAACACAAAGTAAAGGGTAAAAAAATAATTTGTTTAGGAAACCGAAAGTCCATCAAGCCCAGTGAGGTTAAACTAGCAAGATAATCAGAAGCTGGCATTTGACAAATCAAAACTATTTTTCCAATAATTTTTTGTGTAACCCCCCAAAATCCCCCCCCCCCCAAAAAAAAATTCTATATTCATTTGCTTAAGAAATGTAGAGATCTTTTTTTACTGAGCTGTGCTGGTAAATGGACTTAGCATGTCCCAACGCAGATCTTTCCTGCAGGCTAAGCCCATTTCTAGTACAACTATCAAAGAAGCATCTTTGTAGTTGTTGAATATCTGACCATGTGCTAATCTTAGCGTTAGCACGCAACTATTTAAAAAAAATGTTTTAACACGGGAGCACTTACTTCCCCCTGTTTATGGAGTGATAAGAACTCCCGTATTATGAATGCGCTAATCAGCATCAATATTGTTGGTACACTAACTAAATAGCATGTCTACCCCATTCTCTGCCCCTGACACTCCTCCTCCCCCCCAACATACAAATTTAAAAATATATATATACTGTGCAGATGGCAAAACTAACGCAGCATGCACAGATGACCTAATGCAGGACATACTAAAACATTCTGCATTAGCTTTGCCCTGTTTCCTACATTAAGCATGCATTGGCGCTTAGTGCAGCTTTATAAAAGGGCCCCCTATGAGGCAGGAATAAATGAAAGCATCACAGCGATGACTAACTTCTTATGATGTTCATTCATAAGAAATGTATATACAGCTTTAAGTGAGTGGACTGTACTATATAAAACACAGTAGGTTTATGTTTATAAAATATGGTATGAATATTCACTTGTAGTATGCATTTGTTTTTCAGAGTTTCTGTAAAGAGTTGAAGATGAGTCCCACACAGTGGGATTTTCCTGTGGAATTATGCTGCCGACCCATGGCTTTTGTCACCCTCACTGGTTTGGATGTAACTTACAATGCTATCCATCGTGCAATATGGGATGCATTTTGTGTCAATCGAAGAGCTGATAGAGTGCCTATTTCTTTCAAAGTGCTTCCTGGGGATCATGAGTATCCTAAATGTAGATCTAAGGTATAAGATTTAGATAAACATTTGATTTATAGAATTCATCAAGAACCTAACTCTGTTTATTGAAGGAGATATACATATCGGGCTATGCAATATGCTTTCTATGTGCAATAGATTTCATAATCCCTGAATTCTAGCCATACCATGCAAGGTTACATTTGATGATGTCTTACTTTATTTAACCTTTGAGGCTGGCAGTATTTTCAGAGCAGCATGTGATTTCTGTTTTAATTAGGTTATATTTTTCCCCAATCTTGACATGTTCAAAAATCAATACTGATTTCTCCAGTCACAGATGCATATTGATGGTTCAGAGCAATCTGTGTGTATCAGGATTTGCTATCTGAAGTAGAGAATGACATGGGGAAAAAATCTGTCCCCGTCACCGCCCCGTCCCCGGCCCACCATCCTCTGCACCGCCCCGTCACCGCCATTCCATTCACCGCCCCGTCACCGTCACTGCCATCCCTTTCACCGCCCCGTCACCGCCACTGCCATCCCATTCACCGCCCCGTCACCGTCCCCGCAGCATCCATATAAGCCTTAGTACTCTAATATTTAGCGTATCCCATTCTTATAAATCAAAGTTCCTGCTGCTGAACTAGAGAAAGAGATGTTCAGCTGGCAGGGCTTTGTTTATAAATTTTTATTAACACAACTAATATACCACCATAATGTTTCCGACAGAGGACAAGTATGCAATAAATGCATTTTGCTGTTTCAATGCCAGTGCTCAGCAGAACAACAGACAGCAATATGGACATTCACCTTATGTAGTACTTTTTTAATATATAAAAATAGGCAAAATTAGTTGCTGTTTTATCATTATATTTTCTTGCCATTATAGTATTCTTCATTGATCATTTTTCTTTTTAAATTCAAAACAAATTCAACCTATCTTGTGTCCCAGCATGAATTCATGTTTCACTCAATTGGCTGTTTCAAGGGAATTAACCCTCCAACTTCCATTTGCAAAAATACCCAATGTTGTTCCTTCTATGAGCAATATTTAAATTATGAGGAACAACATTGGGTATTTTTGCTGAATTGTGTGACACCATTTGGGCTGAACATGAAGATTGAAAATGCCTGGTTAGCCCTGGACAGATGATTTGAACAGCCAGGAGCCTGTCCTGGCCATTTAAATCATTTTGAATATCTAGTCCAATGATAACAGAATTAGGGTGATTATAGAAACATAGAACTTTGTTGATCACTAAAAACAGTGGAGATTAAGGGTCTATCAAGCTCAGCATCCTGTCTTTGACACTGGCCAGTCTTGGTCTTTGGAACTGCCCATTGTGTCAGAAGCAATAGGGATTAAGTGACTTGCCCAGGGTCACAAGGAGTGTAGTGTAGCTCTAACCACTGGATTTAGAAGTTGGCTTCTTTTGGGATCTTTAACTCATCATCGCTAGGACTCGAATCTGAGTCCGTGGCACCTAACATAGAATGGAATTAGTATGGCAAAGTAATGAAGAATGGTCCAGCAGCCCCCACCCTCCCTCCACCTCACCTTATATTCGTTCCGAGTTTGCCGGCTTCCTTTTTCCCTAGCCGCACGCGTTCAAAAAGCCGTGCATTTAGCCAGCTCCCTCCCTCCACCTCACCTTAAATTTCGAGTTTTCCGGCTTCCTTTTTTCCGAGCCGCACGTGTTCAAAAATCCGTGCACGCGCGGCTGCGCGAGTCAATCAAACTTCTCCTCTCCTGCAACTTCCTGTTTCCGGTTGCGTCAGAGGAGAAGATTGATTGACTCGCGCAGCCGCGCGTGCACGGATTTTTGAACACGTGCGGCTCGGAAAAAAGGAAGCCGGAAAACTCGAAATTTAAGGTGAGGTGGAGGGAGGGAGCTGGCTAAATGCTACGGGCGGGCGGGCGGTGGCTGTGGGGACCGCGCGATCCTTGATACCTCACTGCGGAGACAAGACCATTCACCGCCCCGCGGGCGGTGAATGGCCTTGTCCCCGTCGCCGCAGCGACTGCTAGTTTTCTTCCCCGTTTTCGGCGGGTGACCCGCGGCTAAAATGCGGTGGCCGCGGGTAAACCGCCACCGTGTCATTCTCTAATCTGAAGGCCTAAATTCAAATCCAAGGAAAAACAAATTAAATGAATGTACAATCTCCTTTTCATTTACCAGAACAAACTATAAAATAGTTTAATGACATTGATATCTTTGTGGCCCTTTTTACTAAGCTGCGCTAGGGTCCAACGTGTCTTAACACAAGAAAATTGGCCGGGTTCTGTATAGGACGTCCAGTCTCAGCATCTGCCTATGTGGCTTTTGTGAATCGCACATGGACAGACGCCCAACCCCTCCTAACCATCCTGATTCTCTAATCGGCATCCATGTCACAGGCGATCAGCTCAGCAGAAATCCCCCCAGCCACGAAGTCGGCTGACAGGAGGGATGCCCGGTCCCTCCTGCTGAAACCCCCAGAGCCCCCCCACGAATGTCCACAGCAGGAGAAGTGCCCAGCTCCTCCTGCCGCCATCTCCCGAAGATCACCGGCAGGAAGGATACCCAATCCCTCCTGCTAGAAACCCCCTCCTCCCCCGAAGATCAAGGGGCATGAGGGATGCCCACTTACTCCTGCCGGACCCTCCGCCTGAAAACTGGCCCCCACCCAGATCCCCCATACCTTTTTCTTGTAGGCCGGCCTGAGGGATGCTTACTCCCTCCGGGGCCTTCCCCTTCCTGGTGCACCTGGGATGCACTGGGGAGGGATCTAAGGCCCTGATTGGCCCAGGTGCCTAAGGCCCCTCCCAAAGGAAGGAGGGCCCTTAGGCACATGAGCCAACCAGAATCTTAGGCCTCCCAGTACATTCTAGGATGCACTGGGTTTGGCCAGATCCCTTAGGCCACTCCCATGGAGCATTTCGCAGGCTTATATTTAAGGCGTCTGTCTTGCACCTACAGAGACTTGTAGGGACACTTAATCATGCCCAAGGCCTCTTCCAGATAAAACCATGCGTCTGCCCTTCCTTAGGCATGCTTAAGCATCCCCACGCATCTCTGTAGATGCAAACAAATTTTTTAAAATGTGCGATCAATTGGCTGCAGACGGTGGTAGGACACCTACAACTGCCTGCAATCGGGATGCGCATTTTGAGAATCAGGCCCTAAGTGTTTAATTTTTTAATATTTTTTTAGAGGGGGGAGTTTCAGGTGGAGAATGGGCATGGATGTGCTAATCAACTAGTGTGCAGAATTACTAAATAGGTGGTAAGTGCTCTTGTGTTCAATTTTTTTTTTTTTTTTAATTGTCATGCGCTAATGCTAACAGTGCATAGCCAGACAAAGATATAATGGCAAACCAGATCTTCACCTCAAGACACAGAAGAACCCCGAACCCTTTTGCCTTCCCCCCACTCAAACGCACACAGCGCAAGAAAATGTTTGACAACCTTCTGGCAACACAAGCAGCAAAACTCAACCATTCCATCTCTAACCTGCTGATGACAACGGGCGACCTCAAAACATTCCGAAAAGAAATCAAAACCCTGCTTTTCAAAAAATTCATCCAAATATCTTAACCCCTCTTCACCTACCTCCAGATAATTCTCCCGTATAAAATCCTCCCCAAATCACCTACCAAGTAAACAGATCCCTGAAATGTATTGTAATCTTACCTACTCCAAATGTAATCTATTCGTTTATATCACACAGTTCTGCACTGTCAATTTGCTATCCAACTTGTAAATCCCCTCGGAATCTTTCCAGCTATATCTCCTCTGTTGTTAAAAAAAAAGTGTATCTTCACTGGAAAATGTCCAGTCAAATCTTTTGTAATCCGCCTTGAACTGCAAGGTATAGGCGGAATAGAAATCCGTAATGTAATGTAATGTAAAGGCCAAATTTATGGCCATACTAGAAATGGGCTTAGTGTGCAAGAAAGTCACATATAAGAGCGCGCTAGCAGGTCATTTTATAAAGGTGCGCTGCCAAGCCACCCATTCGATTCCTATGAATGGCTTGGCATTTAGCATGTAATGTAATGTAATTTATTTCTTATATACCGCTACATCCGTTAAGTTCTAAGCGGTTTACAGAAAATATACATTAAAATTATAAATAAGAAAGGTACTTAGAAATTCCCTAACTGTCCCGAAGGCTCACAATCTAACTAAAGTACCTAGAGAGTAATAAAGAAATGAAAAGTGGAGATAGAGGAAAAATATGAAAATAAACATTCTAACAAGTCTGTATTGAATTAAGTACTTTGGAAGGTTGAAGAAAGGAGAGAAAAGAATAGATGCAGAAGGAGGAACCATTAAACAAAAGAATTCTGGAGAAATTTAAATGATAGAAATAGAACAAAACAAAAACAAGTGGCAAACAATGAATAAGATTAAAAATAATTCATAAACTGAAAAAAGAAAAATAAAAACATTGTCTTCAATCAATGTTGCTCGGCAAAGCATCGTTGTAAAAGCCCATCTAAGTTCGGCTTTGTAAATGGGCCCCTGACTGGAATCCTGTAATTACGAGTGGGCCCTGATTCTGATCAGAAGTTGTGAACATTACCTCCACAATGTCCTTAATACGATATGACTTGAGGAAAAGAAAACTTGATTTGGAGGCATTTGAACCAGTGATTGCCTTCATAGTTTTTAACTGAAAATTTCCGGTCATAAAAATTTGAAAATACAGTGGTCTTATTGTCATACAGTCTTGTGATCCTTGTATGTATTAGAATGCTGCATACACAAATTAAGTTGTTAAACTGTAAATTGTGATATATCACCTTGAGTGAATCTCTTCATGAAGACGATGAGGAAATATTTCCATTCATGAATAAATTAAATATTTAAGGTGTAGTGATAGAGGAGACTGAACCATACAGTGTAACTAACTTCTGTTTATAAAAAGCATATCACCTTTTCAAGTGTGCCCCTGGTGGTATACAGATATATGGAAATAAAACTAGAATATTTTATACCTTTCAACAAAACTAATCTTACCAACAATATTTGAAGCTGGAAAAGAGAATGGAATCTGTTTTTTAAAAACTAGGCCAACACTTATGATGAAATGTGTTAAAATTGCTGACTCTACTATTTTCCTGCTTGGAAATGTTTTGCATATTCTTTCTTATTTAAATGTCTTGAGGTTCTGTTCACTTTAGCAAAATGCTGCTAGCAGTTTAATTAGTGAATGAAAAGACTAGATTTAGATTGCAATATAAATCATTCCTTATTAGTAAAAGTTGCTGTTAAAGTGAAATGAGAAAATACTTTGTATGAACTTTTTTTTAATCCTTTTGTTTCCTGCAGAGGACATCATATGAGTGGTACATTCCCAAAGGAATCCTGAAAACTGGTTGGATGAACAAACACTTGAATCTTGTGCCAGCACTGGTTGTGGTGTTTTATGAACTTGATTGGGATGAGCCACAGTGGAAAGAAAAGTTGCTGGAATGTGCTACTCGAGTGGAAATTGTCAGGTGTGTATTTAGAGCTGTTTTAGCGGGCCCTCTTTTGAAATTTCTTTTATCTTGTTGCCTTTATTTGAAAATAACATCTCGGAAAGTAATTTTATAAGCCATTTTATCTGCTAAGGGAAAATTAGGTTCTTAGCTCGGTAATCCTTTTTCTAGTAAATAGGCATTTCATTCCTGAACTCTTGGGTAGTCAATCCCTTCCTGTGAGATTTGTGTAGAGAACCTCATTAGCATTTTCTTCGCTCCATCTCTCTCAGCTGTCCTGTTACTCCTCAGTTTGTATTAAAGTAGATGGTCAGCCCTAGTGAGGAAACAGGAAAGGGAGGGCTACGGGATACTCCCCACGAAACAAGTTTGTTTTGCTCATAACACATAATAATGAAACCATGAACCGCTGAACATATAAATATTTAAACATATAATGAGGTAGAATGAACTAGCCACCTGCACTAACAGTTTTAGGGTTCTGAAGGATACCATCTGAATGCAGTGAAGTAGCACTATGTTCTTCTATCCTTGTCCTTATTTGATAAAGGAAAGAAACTAGAAAATTGGGCTTCCTGGATCGTCTGAGGCAGTAAGCAGACTAATGAACATCTGACAGGGCGGGCTTCAGGAATGAGGTACCTCTTTACTAGAAAGAAGATTATCGAGGTAAGTACCTAATCTTCCCTTCTAGTGCAATAGGCACCTCATTCCTGAACACTTGGGATGAATCAAAGCAGTCCCTGGAACCTAGAGTAGGACAGATGAGCCTGCTGAAAGAATAGTGGATCCGAAGGCAGCGTCCAATTTGGCCATCACATCCACTCTATAAATTTTTTGGAAAGTATGGGGAGAGGACAATGTGGTTGCTCTGCAAATTTCAACCTTGGTGGTTTCTATGTCTTCAGTAGAGAAAAAGATTTTGTGAAGTCTTATTTTCAAAAGAAGTCACTGTTTTTCTACGGACAAACAATTTTAATGTTCCCAGATGTATCCAGACAAACTCAGATTTGACAAAAAGCCTTCCTCATGCTTAGGTCTTGGCAGAGGGAGGCACATTTTTCCTAAAATTTCCCTGCAAATGTTTGATGACATGGGGGAACTGATTCTTTTGTTTTCCTGGATCCTGCTCATTTGAAAACATTTCTTTTAAATAAGGTTTAACATGTTGATAATGCTCAGAAGGTGTGAAATAATTTCTTAGAATTATATACAGGTATTGTAGTAAATATAGTACCTGCTTTAAGTAAATATCTATTTTCCTTTCTTTTGTTTGATTCTCCTTAACTCCTTCTAATGTGGGCTTTATAGGAAGAAATGTACTAAATTTGGTTTCTTTAGCAACTTTCCAGACCGGTATAGGTATCTTACAAGTGGATATATATCTCATCATGACCAGTAGGTGGAGACTGAAACAAAATTGTGGAATAGTACATAATAGGTACCTTCCCCTATTCCTATCAGTATTCTTTCAGTCTCAGCAGGTGTGAGGAGCTCTACCCATCTCCCTTGGTAGGGCTGTTGGAATTTGTTTAGGAATCCTGGTCCCCGTTTTTGTGCTGGATTGAGCTTGGGGGTGAAACCCGGTGGGTCTCATGCTGGGTCCCCCCCCTTTCCTCCACCTCCCCAACATTTTTCTAGAGGTGCCTCAGCAGTAAGCCTTGCCCCCTAATTGAAGCAAAGCATACTGCTATGAGAGCCAGTGGAGTCTGTTCTGTTAAAAAAAAAATAAAAATCCTGAGGTATTGCCGGTCTGAAGGGTTGCTTTCCCTTTAAAATTGCTGTATTTTACTGTATTTTTCAACTAACTGGCACTTTTTCTTAGCTAGGCCTCATGTGGAGCAATGAGCACTTTGCAGGGGAAAAAGTGCTCATTCTGCTCCAGACGCAAGGCACTCGCGGCCGGCCTGTGCAAGCGGTGTACAGGCCGGTGTGGTGGAGGAGCTCTGTCAGCAGGGAGCAGTGGAGAAGCTCGGTCTTCCCTCACCACCCACGGAGGGATTTCCTTAGCTGTCGACAGTGATGTTAAAAAGAATTCCCTTACCGCTGGTTCGACTGGGGACTCCCTCTCAGCTGTTTCTTTAACAGCTGATGCTTGCTTGCCTGCTTTAGTGGCTGGGACACTTCAGGCTTCCCAGCTGCTATAGGCCCTGGAGGGGTTATTTTGGCAGGAACTTCACCATTTTTACAGACAGGCCCCTGCATTTGTCTGCAACCTCAGGTGACCTTCACCCTGTATTGGAAAAACAGGGGCAGGTTTCTGCTGGGTCCCCTGCTGTGGCATGGGACCCCGGGGTGTTTTTACCCTGATTTAATTTTTGCATTGTGCAGAGCCTGTTTTCAGGCGGCTGGGGGTCCCGCGTGCACACAGGGGGTTTCGGAGGGGGGGGGTTCCCTCCGCATTCCCTGTGGCTTTGCCTCTCTCTAAGCCTTTGGTGTCCCCTCTTCCTCCTCCCTCGTCCAAGCACCCGAAAGTGTCTTGAGACAAAGATTTGTGGTTGGAGGTGCGTGTTGGCCTGGATGAGGACCTGGACCCTTTTGAGGAGTTCCAGGATCCTCTCGAGGGGACGGCCGCTGGTGGCGGGGCGTCTGGTTTCCCACTTTCCGGTGAAGAGGCGTCCATGGTGCGCCTATTTCAGAGGGATGAGCTGCCAGACCTGATTTGGCAGGTCTCATCGGTGCTGCGTTTCAAAGAGGCACCACCGGAGACCCTGCATGTGGGGGACCCTCTTCGTAGGGGGATCCACGCTGCTTCCCGCTCTTTTCCTATGCATCAGTATATTCGGGAGTGTCCTGGCACAGTGGAATATGCTGAAGACGCTGATGGGGACTGCTTTGGTACGTCCCGCTTGTAAGATACCTATACCGGTCTGGAGAGTTTCTAAAGAAGGAGAAATTAGGTTCTTACCTGCTAATTTACTTTCTTTTAGCCTCTCCAGACCGGTATAGGACCCCACCCTGTCTATTGTCGTGTTGTTATTGTGGCTGTTGCATATGCAGATTTTGGTTTTTCTGCAGTTTCTAGTATTTTTCTAGGGCCAGGAAGAATTGAAGAATAGCGGCTGTGGTTCGGCTGGCATAGCTGGCGAGCTGTGGGGACATTTTCTTGCTGGGATCTCTCCTTTGCATTTTCCAACAGCATTTGGGTTTATTAGTTGTTACTCCTGTGACTTCTCGACCAGCCTCTCTTAAGTTTGCCAGATATTTTTGCCTGTCTTCCTCTTTCTGCCACTTACTTGTCTCACAAAATGGTTTGTTGCCCTGACAATAACGCCTTATAATAAGAAAGGATGTATGGTAGACTTTGACCAAATTTTAGAAGACTGTGTTTGTGAAGAGCTAGGAGGAATGTATGGCGCAGTGGTTGGAACTACAGCCTCAGCACCTGGGGTTGTGGGTTCAAACCCTTCGCTGCTTCTTGTGACCCTGGGCAAGTCACTCAGTCCTCCGTAGCCCCAGGTACATTAGATAGATTGTGAGTCCACTGGGACAGATAGGGAAAATACTTGAGCACCTGAATGTAAAACCGCTTAGATAATCTTGATAGCGGTATATAAAAAAACCTAATAAACTTGAAACTTGTTCGGAGTCTTGTTTATTTCTGTTTCAAGTTCTTAGTTCTCCTTGGCTATTCGGCAGACTGATAGGAATAGGGGAAAGGTACCTATTATGTACTATTCCACAGTTTTGTTTCAATCTCCACTTGCTGGTCATGATAAGATATATATCCGCTTGTAAGATACCTATACCAATCCGGAGAGGCAAAAAGAAAGTAAATTAGCAGATAAGAACCTAATTTCTCCATATTGTTTGTTTATTTCCTTTTTTTCCTTTATGTTGATTATAACATGAGAAAAAATCTTAATTAAAAAATGCTGTTAGGGTTATGAGAGTGTGAAGAGCTCTGCAATTTTAGATCAAGCTCTCAAGCAGTTGTAGTAAATGAGTTTGAGGTAGTATAAATAATTACCGTATTTTCATGCATATAACACATGCGTTATACATGATTTTTACAAACCGTGCATAACCTTGCGCGTTATACGCGTGAGCGTGTTTTACAACGTTTTTTTTACATAGTTCCCCCCCCTGACGTCCGATTCACCCCGCAGGACCGCTCGCACCATCCCCCCCGACGTCCGATTCACCCCCCCTCCCGCAGGACCGATCGCTCCCCCACCCCGAAGGACCGTTCGCACCCCCACAGCCTCCCCCCCCATCATGGAGAAGCTCCTACCGTTCTCCTGCTGCTTCCTCTGCTGGCAGTCCCGGCCCTTCTGTGAGCCCTGCTTTGAAATGCTTCCTCTTCCGGCGGTCCCGGCCCTTCTGTGAGCCCTGCGTCTGCGCTGCTTCCTCTTCCGGCGGTCCCGCCCTTTCTCTGACATTAGAGAAAGGGCGGGACCGCCGGAAGAGGAAGCAGCGCAGACGCAGGGCTCACAGAAGGGCCGGGACCACCAGCAGAGGAAGCAGCAGGAGAATGGTAGGAGCTTCTCCATGATGGGGGTGGGGTGGGGAGGCTGTGGGGGTGCGAGCGGTCCTTCGGGGTGGGGGTGCGATCGGTCCTGCGGGGGGGGGGGGTGAATCGGACGTCGGGGGGGGATGGTGCGAGCGGTCCTGCGGGGTGAATCGGACGTCGGGGGGGGGCATCAGGCTTTCAGGGGGAGAGGAGAGTCGGGGCGGGCGAAAGGAGAGTCGGGCGGCGACGTGAGAGTCGGGGCGGCATGCGCAGTATACGGGTGTGTGCGGTATATAAAAATTTATTTACATAAATTACAGTTTCCCGCGCGCTATACCCGTGTGCGCGTTTTACACGGGTGCACGTTATCTACGTGAAAATATGGTAATTGAAATTTATTAAATTTGAGATAAAAAAGGTTACATTTACCTGACCTGTGATAGAAATCACTGAGTCCCTATTACAAAACCAAAGTACTGAGTACCAGTGTAGCAAATGTGACAAAGACCATAGAAATTGAATGGGCTTCATTGCATTTGCCACGCGGGAATCACTACCGCATCTTCGTAAAAGGAACTGTAAGAGACCCATTGTGTTTCTTTGAAGAGAAAGGAAGTGAGATTTTGTATACTTACTTAAATTAGTGCTTCTTAGCAATTAAATAATACATTTTGTTTAAAAAAAAAACCTATGAAGTGTGGTAAATGGGTTGATAGAAGCCTATTGAAACTGTTGGTGAATATTTAAAACAAGTGACCCAGCTAACAGCTGTCTATTTGTACTGATATATTTTGAAGTTCTGAGAGACTGAAAAAAATATTTGGCAGATAAGTTACCAGCTATTATTGAGTATAAAACTAGAATAGATAAACGCAGGCTTTTGTAACTTGTGCCTAAAGTTTTGTTAGAATTCTGAGATTCCTACAACCTTTGTACTGAAATTATGATTTAAAGCTTGTTTGCATTTCTGAACTATTTGAATTTGATTAGTTTTGCCTGTATATGTTGATTGGGTTTGTCATCTACCATGGAATGGATCTTTGAACGAATGCTTTTTTGCTTCCTTAATTGTTTAAATCTGATTTGACTTGGTATATTGATATTTTATATGGGGGGATGTTGATGGTGTTGTCTAGTTATGTCTATATTATATGTGGAAATCGCAGGGAACATAAGATATTATGTATGTGATATATAAAATTTTTAAATAAATAAAAAAGGAAGAAAAGTGAATGAGAAGCAACTAAAAGCCCACATAATAAAACTACTTGAAGGTGGAATTAGACAGGGAAGAAGTGTTATCTTTTATTTACAAGTGGATAATTAATGACAAATAGCTGCGTGAAGAAAAAGGTCATACAAACAGGTTTTATTTGCTTATTTGAGGTAGTGTAGTAGATAATAAAGAGAGAAGTTTCAAAAGACATGATACTTTCTGAAGGGAGCATGGATCATGCCTGGATCATGCCATGCAAAAGAAAACAACTCGGACAATACTGCTCCAAAACAAAATATCTTTATTTAAAATAATCTCCCGATGTGGTCCACATTTCAACCACTGATGGGCTGCTTCAGGGGTACAATATCAGAAGTGGGAAGGCCAAAGAATTTGAAATCCTAATTAAAAAAATGCCAAAATGTTTAGCAACAAAATACTCAACTAAAGCATGGACACACTTTTCTCGATGCCTTGTACCCCTTATATTGTGATAGAGACAAAAACACATTGTAAAACCTTTTTTAGATATGTTAAAAGCACAAAGCACGAAACCAGTAAAAGAATCAGTTGAACAACTAGATGACTGAGGGATAAAAGGCACACTCGGGGAACACATAGCAGAGAGATTAAATTAATTCTTTGCTTCTTTCTTTACTGAGGAAGATGTGGGGTGATACCAGTGCCAATAATGGTATTTAATGCTGATGTCAGAGAAACTGAAATAAATATTTGTAAACTTGGAAGATGTAATGGGACAATTTTGACAAATTGAAGAGTAGCAAATCGCCTGGATCAGATGGTTTACATTCCAGAGTACTGAAAGAATTGCAAAATGAACTTGCAGAGCTATTGTTAGTAATTTATCTTTAAAATCCAGAATGGCACAAGAAGATTGGAGGGTGTTCAATGTAACACCAATTTTTAAAAAGGGTTCCAGCGATGATCTGAGAAATTATAGACTGGTGAGCCTGATGTTGGTGCCAGATAAAATGGTAAAGACTTATAAAGAACAAAATTACAAATCATATATATACAGTTTAAGCATGAATTTGAGACAAAGCCAACATGGATTTACTCAAGGGAAATCTTGCCTCACCAATCTGTTTCTTTGAAGGAGTGAATAAATGTGGATTAAGGTGAGCCGGTCGATATTGTGTGTCTGGATTTTCAAACTGGAAGTATAGTCTTTTGCCAATTTGAGTTTGGTTTGGATTTTCAAACGGCATTTGACAAAGTACCTCGTGAACGATTTTCGAGGAAATGAGAAAGTTTTGGGATGGGAGATAATGACTATTGTAAGAACTGGTTAAAAGATAGTAAACAGAGAGTAGGGCTAAATGGTCAATGGTGGTAGATAGTGGTATTCTAAGTAAAAAATATGCAGAGAACAAATCTATATAACAAAAATAAATCTCTCAAAGTATGTTATCATGTCTTTGTAATTATCTTACCCATGCCAAAAAGGGGACAACTCTGTTTAGGCACATTTAAAGAAGGAAAATGTCTGAGATGCATGTATGCCACCAGAGCTTATCTTGTAGGCACAACTGGAAAGGGAAACTGTAAGGTTTGTTATTGGCCCCAACAATGTATGGTTGGTGGGGTCACTTGAGAGGCGCCCTTACAAACGCCAGGTCCCAGGTTCAGTTCCCTCACTGTAGGTTCACCAGGAAGTAGAATCAAAAAGGCACAGCCAGAGGTGATTGCATAAAGAATATATTATAGAAATAGGCTTACAGAAAAGCAATATTTATAAGCATTATAATTAAGTAGAGAGCAACGCAGTTTCCCTACCTTACAGAGTTCAGAGGAAAAGAGAGACATAGAAGCCTGAAGTTCCAGGGAAAGGCAGAGAGAGAGAAAAGGGGGATAGGGTGATGGTCCAAGCTTCGTGTTCCACAGATAAAGAGAAGGATAGACAGAGAAAGAGAGAGCTCAAGAGAAACAAGAGAGGACCAGAGTGCCAAGAGCCAAGAGAGGGGGGGTGATGCTGCGAGGGGGCTTTTATAGCTTGGAATCTTATTCTGAATATAGAAACTATTGAGCTTCAATAGAAGTTAAATCTCCCCCTCCTTAGTAAACAGGAGAAAAATAGGCTGTAGTCATATATGTATTTCCAGTCTGTCTCTGACAATAGTTTCTGATTAACTTTAGTTATCTGTGCACCTGGACCCATTGTCCTAAGCACCCTCTTAATCAGACATTAACACATTAACACCTTTTAGCTAATCATGATTCAATCAGGGCTACTTAAAACAGTCTCCCTGCCCTCAGGGTCTATCTGCAATCACATGCCAGAGTCAGATTGATATAATTTCCCATAGGCCTTCGCTGACATTAGTAATGCCAACTGAAAATGCTGAATGCTAGCTATGCTGAAAGAAACCACCTCATCGGCTAAAAAATCTCTTTATATCAGTGTTCTCCGTGCATACTCATAAATTCACATATTCACAGTCACTGTTATAATAATTCCTTCATAAATGTAACACTTGTAACAGTTTAAACTACACATGCCAGGGAACAAGCATCACTTATCTTTCAACTGTTCATATGTTTCTTGAATGCTGTTTTTTTGCTCAGTCTTTGCCAAATCAATGGTCCACCGCCGACGAAGGCAAGCTAGCGTTTCGCTCTGTGCTGCATTAGGGCCAGGGACCCAGAATGTCGGCACCCAAACTTCATACTCTTTGCTGCTAGAGTGAGCATGAAGTTTGGGTGCTGATTTTCTGGGTCCCTTGCCCTGATGCAGTACAGAGCGAAACACTAGCTTGCCTTCGTCGGCGGTGGACCATTGAGCAAAAAATACAGCATTCAAGAAACATGTGAACAGTTGAAAGATAAGTGATGCTTGTATAATATGCAAGGTGATCATGTATTGTACTTTCATCTATAAATATAGAAACATAGAAGATGACGGCAGAAAAGGGCTACAGCCCATCAAGTCTGCCCACTCTGCTTACTCAACTCCTGTCTATGCCCTAATGACCCAATTTCCTTATCTTGACCCTCGTAGGGATCCCACATGGGTATCCCATTTATTCTTAAAGTCTGGCACGCTGTCTGCCTCGATCACCTGCACTGGAAGCTTGAATTTGAATGTGCTCAAGCATAAACATGTATCTGTTTTATCCCATTAAAAACATAAGTCTTAATTTCTTATTTGAATTATTTTGCTTTTACAGGCAGAGCTTGCAGGGGAGAAACACAAAAGTTGCAGTGGTTTTAATTCAGAAGAAAACACCCTTGCCTCCAGGTATTACATTTTCCTTGGATTTTTACGATCAAACAATTTTTTTTTCCTAGGATCTGTTCCATTATTATGACTTGTTTAAAATAGAAACAGAGAGCAGGACTGCAGAAAAACTCATGTTGCTTATCTGTAATAGAGGTTCTCTCTAGAAGTCATGCTGTCTTTGATTGCTCTCCCATAGTTTATGAAAGCTTTCAGCAGGCTTCTTGAGTATGCCTGGAGATTCATGCACCATGATGCTCCTGACTGTTTTCTTAGACCTTACTTTAGTTTTCAGCTTCATAATAGAAGGAAAGGAGGGCTAAATGTTTCACTGTGTTCCCCTGCTGTCTGTGGAAGACCACGTAACAAGTAAGCAACTCTGCTTTCCATATCATAAAAGCAGGAGAGATTCATTCACTCTATAGTATATGGGGAATAACAAGCTGAGGGAAACACTTAGATTGTTCGTGTTGGGTGACCGAAGTACAGTATATCGGAGTGGGAGGTGGATTTGAGGCTGAATAGTTTATGGATAGTCTCTTCTTTTTAACTTACTTTCCTAGATAGCCTAGCCCAGTGGTCTCAAACTCGTGGCCCGGGAGCCACATGCGGTCCGCCAGGTACTATATTGAGGCCCTCGGTATGTTTATGATAATCATAAAAGTAAGATAGGAGTAGAGGTAGGTAATAGGGATAGAATTAGAGGATTAGAGGCAGTTACAAAATTAGTCATGGACACTGTTCAGGCAATTAGGCCTGATGGGCCGCCGCGGGAGCGGCCGCTGGGCAGCATGGACCTCTGGTCTGACTCAGCGGAGGCAACTTCTTATGTTCTTAAAATAAAACAGTTTCTTGATCACATGTCTCTTTAGCTATAAATTACAATATTATTATTACGACTTAGCCAAAAGGAAAGATTTATAAACTATAAAAAGTTTTACCTCATGCAAAATTGTCATTTCTTTAATAAGACATTAACTATTTTTTCTGCGGCCCTCCAAATACCTAGAAATCAAAAAAGTGGCCCTGCAAAGGGTTTGAGTTTGAGACCACTGACCTAGCCAAAAGGAAAATAAATAAATAAATGCTTAGCAAAATGTATAACAAAGACCAGACAGGACTCTACCATCCACTTTTTTTACAGAGATATATTTCCTTAGATCAGCTTTTGTCTTTGACCCTTTGTTTCAAAAGAAAGTAATCTTTAAAAGCAATCTATCACATATGCAGTTGTACTTTGCATATTACTCCTGGCGGTATTCTACACAACTGCGCAGTGCAGAATTTGTGCAGTTCTGCACATGCTGTACAGAGTTCCCCTGTCCCCATCCCCTCCTTCAACCCTGTGCGGGTCTGACCTCTTACCCTCCTTCTTACCAACCCCCCCCCCTCCCATGAGATCAGACATACCTACAGGCCTCCTAAGGAAGCAGCAGTGGCGGCATAGGCAGCGCTGAGAATGGGCTATTTGTGGCTGGCCCTGCCAGGGCTTTCCCTCTTCCACATCACTTCCTGTAGATAGATGACACAGCAGAGGGAAGACCCTGGCAGGGCTTTCCACAAACAGCCTGTTCACTGTGCTGCCTCTGCCAGCTTCCACCGCTGCTGTTGCTCTGGGAGGTATGTCTGATCTCATGGGGGAGAATCAGTCAATTGGAGAGAGGTCATACCTGTGCAGAGGAAGGGTAGGGGATGGGAACATGGATGCTTGACCACAATTTTGTGGGGGAAGGAAGAAACATGGGTGCTAGGCCTGTGATGGGGAGGGAAAGAGGAGAGAGCATGGATCTTGGACTGCAAGTAGATGGGAAGAGAAGAGGGAACATGGATTTTGGACTACAAGTATAGGGGGGGAGAGAAGGGGACATGGATCTTGGACTTCAAGTATAGGGGGGGAGAGAAGGGGACATGTCTCTTGGACTGCAAGTATAGGGGGGAGAGGTGGGGGCATGGATCTTGGACTGCAAGAATGAGGGGAGAGGAGGGGACATGGATCCTGAACTGCAAGTATGGGGGGGAGAGGGGACATAGATGCTAGACCCATAAATAGAGGGGAAATGGGTGTGAAAGAAACCCAGGCCAGAAAGGGGGGGAGGAGACGGAAGAGATGCTTGACGGGAAAGAGAGATGTCAGACCATTTGGAGTAGGGAAGAGATTCAGGGTGTAAGCAAGAGATGTGTTAGGGGGAGGGGGAATTCAGGGTGTAAACAAGAGATTGGGGGGGGTAGAGAGATGAAGAGAGAGTGTCCAAGACTAGAAAGGGGGTGGAAAGGGAGGAAGAGATCCTTAGCCAGGGGAGAGAGGGAAAGAGATATGCCAGATTATGGGGACCAAGGAGGGGATTCAGAGTGCAAGTGAGAGATGGATGGAATTAGAGGGAGACAGAACTGCAGTTAGAGTGAGGGAGGGAATTGAGGCTGGAATCTGAGAAAGGAGAAGGAAGGAAGGTATTTCAGGCCTCAGGAAAGGAGAATTCTATGCAAAATGCAACAAATAACTTTGCAGAATTTTGAAATATTGTGCGCAGAATTTTCAGAAATTTTGCACAGAATTCCACCAGGAGTAGGATATGTATTGTAAAACCAGTGGTGTACCAGGGGCAGGGGGGGGGTCCGCCCTGGGTGCATGCCCTAAGGGGGTGTACAGCCAGTACACTGGGTACAGAACTTCCCGCCCTGCTCTGCTTTAGGACCTTCCTGTGGCTGCCGATCCACCGCCTCCGACGTCACTTACTTATTCCGGAGCAGAGTCGGCAGCTGTGGAGAGGTGCAGCAAGGTCCCTTCTCTCTCCCTCCACTCCCGTTCCATACAAGTATGCTCCTTTCTCTCTCCCTCCATCCCAATACCATGCAGCAATGTATTGATGTTCTACTGCTCACGTCAGTATGTAAGATGATGCCTTTTCCTAGGTACACTCTAGTAGTCATAGATTGTTACTAAAAATCATGTTTTTCATACAGATGGGAGGGGGGATCAAAAAATGATGGGCCCTGGGGTCACATATGCTCGGTTCACCACTGTGTAAAACACTTTGATATCTGTGGAGGAAAGGCGGTATATCAAATAAAAATAACCATAACCATGAAATTACAGCAAAGGTTGATAAAGATGGCTGCCTTTGCTCGAAGATTAGGAATGCAGCTCATTAGGAGGTAAACTGGCTGTTTGGTAATAACAGATGGAGACCTAGTTGGAGAGGCTCTCTTTGATTACTCATGAACCTGGGATTGTTCAATTTAAAGAAATAGCCAAGAATATTTTTAGATGTCCTTTATACCATGCAGGTAGTATAATAACAATATAACATCTGCTATCTAGTATGTACAGTATCTCTTCTTTAGAATGTTTTCTTTTGTCTTCACTTAACTCACATGCCAGGGTCTCCTGACCATTTGACGTTTCTTCTTTCTCCATGCTCACCATCCATCGTCTATCTGTGTGTATATTGTTCTCCACGTTCAGCATCTCCTATACGTCCCTTTCTAGTACTTCCCCTGTGCCCATCTCCATGCCTTCGTCATCTCACCATTCTATGATCCCCTCCCCCTGGGTTCAATATCACTCCTCTATATCTATGCGCCCCTCCTATGTCCAGCATCTTCGCTCTGGCATCCTTCCTCCCCTCTTTCCACTATCCTGGCTCTCAAGTACTCACTCCACCAGATCCACTCAGAAATTCAAACTATCCTTCCTATCTCTAAATGGCATTTCCCATACAGGAAAACTTGGATCATCCCTCCTCTTCAGGATCACCGAGCTGTGGAACAGCTTTACTGCCCATCTTCAGAGCTCGACCTCCCTCCAACACTTCAAAAAACATCTGAAAACCTGGCTTTTCTCCAAAATGTAACCCCCCCCTCTCCATTATTCTAAGCCCCCCTCTTTCCTTCCCTAAGTCCCCTTCTTCCTTCCATTGGAGTTCCTTTCTTTGTTTTTAATTCCTGTAAAGCGTGTCGAGCTCCACTTCCGTGGAGATGACGCGGTATATAAACTTAAGGTTTAGTTTAGTGTGTTTTTATTCTCCCCCATGTCTAGCTATCTTCTCTCTGTGTCCATATACCCTCCAATGTCTGGCATTACCCCTCTGTGCCCATAAACCACCCCCATGCAGCATTTCCCTTTTTGTCTGTTTCTATGCTCCCATCTATGCCCTCCACCTCCCTTCTTTTTGTATATCTCCCTGTGTACAGCTTCTCCCCTCTTACTCCCTTACACCAATGTGTCTCTCACCCTCTCACTTTCCTCCCTTCCTCCATTATGTTCAATATTTCACTCACTCTTCCTTCATCCCCTTGGTTCAGCTTCTCTCTTTCTCTTCCTTTCTTACTCCTCCTCCCTGCAGGTCTTGCTCCTCTCTCCCTTCCCTCTAGCCCCCTTCCCATGGGTCCAACACCTCCATCCCCTCCCTTCAGCCCCCAGGTGTGGATCTGGCACCTCGCCCTTCCCTCCAGCTCCAGTTCCCCTACCACATGGGTCTAGCACCTCTTTCCCTTCCCCCCCCCCCCCAATTCATAGTCCAGATCCAGCACCCTTCAATTCCAGCTCTGGAGCCAGTCAGTCAGCACCTCCCATTTTTCCCCGTTCCTGCGGTTTTGCTGCGGGAAACGGTCACCATTTCATTCTCTAATACAAGTCCCAATGAACCAATAAGACACATAAATGCAGGATTATTCTCATGTGCACACATATATGATCACGTACATAAATGAGCAGTTCTGACTATGCAGTATTCTGTAAGTATGTGCCCTAGATGCAATGATGTATGTGGGGCTGGAGTTTGGACAGAGCTTAGGCAGTACTTAACTACGTACTAAAGTCTTATCTATGCATGGTCTGCAATTTACACCCTCGGCTGAAAGAAATTATCTCACAGCTTTGCTAACCTTCATTCAGGTAACTTTCAGACTTAATGTTCACTGGTCCTCAGCGGGCCACCACACCCTCGAAAGCTCTCACTGTGTATGGCTTTACGCTCCCACTCGTCATAGGAACCAGCTCGGCTTTCAATTTGCATTCAAATATATAAGTAATTAAATGTGAATACTAAAAGTACTTAGCTTCTAGTAAGATGCTGTGTAGGGAGGATTTATTCTGAACACCAACATGTTTCGCCCGTTTGAATCGATGGGCTTTATCAAGGATTCCCACTCCCTTTTAGTAACTTTCAACCACCATTGCATGAATGCAAATTGAAAGCCGAGCTGGTTCCTATGACGAGTGGGAGCGTAAAGCCATACACAGTGAGAGCTTTCGAGGGTGTGGTGGCCCGCTGAGGACCAGTAAACATTAAGTCTGAAATTTACCTGAATGAAGGTTAGCAAAGCTGTAAGATAATTTCTTTCAGCCGAGGGTGTTATTTGATGGTATCTTCATTCCTATATAAGTTTTATTAATTTAGTGCTGGAGCTTACATTTCATGGTCTGCAATTTAGGCACAAGCATCTGCATCATTTTTGTGGCTAGTGTAAGTGTTTACACCTTAGATATAACTGTGTTGTCAATCACTTATGCTGCTAGAGAACGTTTCAAATAGTTGTTTCCATAGTGCCTAACCTAGATGCCACCCTGTAAAATTATCCTCCTCTCGTAATAAATGAAGCCAAATTCTTTCTTTTTGTTTTAGCCATTTTGGAACTTGCCTCATGACCTGTTCTTGCCCCAACCCCACTAGACCCTAGGGAATTTACCTGGTAGGCAGGTTATACATTCAAGAAGGCGAGGTGGGAAGGGTGTTGTGGCTGAGGAGGAGTGGAGGGGTCATCGGGGATAAGGAGGGGAAACTCATGCAAGGCCGCTTTTTAAGAAATGACTCACGAGCATTGGTCTGTAGCTTAGTAGCCCAGTGCTCCTGGCCAAGAAAACTAACGCTAGCTTTTAGATGCCATTCTTTTTTCCCGGAATAATGCAGCTTGTGGTGCTCACCATATACTCAGTTTACATAATCATGATGTGTTTTGTATGTTTTGCCTCTCAATACTGTTCCTCATGTAGTAACTTAAATTAGCATGTTATGGTAATATACGGTAATTCACCTTTAAATAAACTAGGCATTCTTAGGAACAATTATAAATCCTGTGTTTATCACGGAGGACATAACCATTCATGCCCCTTCTAAAATGAGGAATTTGTTTATGCTGTATATTTTAGCCCTGCCCAGACTGTGCTCCCTTGCCACAGGTATGTATTTACAATGTAGACATTTATATCTGTGCTTTCTAAAATTGGTGATTTTGATATCTGTGCAATATACAGTTCTCTAAATGCTGGCTTATACATGTCCAAATCAGAAATGGTGCTTATAAGATGGCCATATACATACACACATGTAACTTACTGATTCCCTCTGAGAGCTGTAAACACTGTATGTACAGAATCTCTGGCCAGATCAGAGAATGGAAGACCCAACTCAGGGATGATAAAAACCAAGAGCCTTCTATCTTCCACCAGAGGGCACCACAAGCTAATGTCTCAATATAAACATGTAATACATCTTAAATAGCCTGTTTCATAGTCAGTTTTGATACAGTTCAACTAATGCTCTTTCCCCGTTTCTCCCTTTTGTCCATCCTCTTTGTGTTACCAGGGGAAGATGTGATCGCTTCAGAAAGAGCAGCAGCCTTGTGTAATTCCTGTGACCTCTCAGGGAAATCCTTGTTTGTCCTGCCACACACAGACCATCTTGTTGGTTATATTATTAGGTATGTCCACAGAGATTCTGGAAGCATTGCTGATATATATGAAATATAGCAAAGTTTGTTAGAGTACAGTCCTAACATTTTTCTGTCAGAAAGTGAGAGAGCACAGCTCAATTCATCAGTTCTTGGTTAGGTTGATAGATGATTGGATTTTTCCCTTCACAAATTATTTGGCGGGCTGTTGAAAACTAAACAGTTATTGACTTCTCCATGATAACTGTCTTTTTTTTCTCATGTTGTCATTCCCTTCAATAGACTCTTATCACACAATTTATAGCCTATGCTGCTTTAAAACCTGTTTTGTATTTATTTCCTTTTTACTCAAGCTTCACAGTGATTCTTTTGTATTTTAAAAATGTACAAATAGATCCTTTATGTGCCCAGTTTATGGAACACGCTTCCAAATGGTTATGGTTACTTTATTTATATCCCGCCTTTCTCCAAGGTAGATTACAACCTTTACACATTAAAATTCACAAACAAAGCACAAAACGTAATCAGATAAGATTACGAGTATATAAGCTATCCCAGGACAAGCAAGCAGCATATTCTCACAAGTGGAGATGTCATCCATGGTGCCCGGTACGGACAGTGCAAAAGTGTACTGTCACTAATTTTTGAGAAGCCATGAGACACCCATACTGTGCATGCGTGAATGTATTCCTGCCTATCGTCGGCTTGCAAAACCATCAGTTCTTAGTTTTCCGTGAAGCTAAGAAGACGTGTTGGTTTTTTTTAATTTCTAATTTTCCTTCTTCCAGGACAAGGCCCCTGTGTCCCCTCTCAAGCTATGGTTCCTGCGGAGTGCCTCGTTGTTTTCTTGGAAACCTAGTACTGGTTTCTTTATCAGAGCACAGAACAGTCAAACTGTAAACATAACTTTTTCAATCTCAGGGACAATCAGAGCTATAAGAATAACATTCCCAAGATTACACAGTGTATGCAAAACTCTGCTATTCCAAATTTTCATATACCGTATTTTTTGCTCTATGAGACGCACCAGACCATAAGACGCACCCACCTGTAGAGGAGGAAAACCCAGAAAAAAAAATTCCCACCGCCCTGCCCTGTATCCCCTCCGCTGGTCTAGTGGTAGGCTGGGACAGGGTTTTATAGAGCGAAAAATCCGTAGGCAGTATAGGTACCCCTCCTTGGAAACCACAGGCACCCCCCGTAGACAGCAGATACATCCCCCCCTGTAGGCAGCAGAGGCACCCCCCCGTAGGCAGCCCAGGCACAACATCCCCACCTCCCAGTATCTTTTTTTAAAGTCCCCTTTCCGCGCTCCTGCCTGTCTCCCTCGCCGGACGTCTTTTCTTCAGTTCGGGGCTGGACAGAGCGATGCAGAAGGCAGGCGCATGCTGTTTGCATTCCTACCTGATTCGGCGCCACTCCTCAATTGGCTGCAGTCAGGTCTCGCGAGTAGAAAAAGTGTGTTTTATGGAGCGAAAAATACAGTATATATATATTTTCTGTGATGGGGATCCCTCTCCTGTACTTAGTCTCTACTGGGCCCATCAATAGGATGTAGTATTCTGCACTAAAGGGTGTAAAAAAACTGTCCACATATATAGATATGACTTCCAAAAGGGAGCCTTTACTGGACATGAGGGTGAAGGTAAAGACTTGTGCACTTTAGGTAGAGTGTAAAACACAGGTAATTGCGTCTCGTCAAAAAACTCATAGCCAAGGCTTGTTTTGTCAAATCTTGCACTAATTTTTTTAGTTCTTGAGTCAGATCCTCTTCTAGAACTGTATAGTCCTCCGATTTAGAAAGCTGATAGACAATTTTGACCTCATAGGTATCTTGGTCCTGTAGAATAATCGTGTGATATCTGTACTCTAGCTCAGAAGAATTTGGGGATGGTAATGGTTTTTGTCGTCTTTGTTTAGCTATCCAACAAATAAAACCAAAGTAGCCAATGATAAATTTTCATCAAAATAAATCACAAAATGCTGTTGCATATTGACCATGTAAAGATTTAAATCAGTTTTCCCAAACCATGGTTCAGGAACTCAAATGGCGGGTCAAAATCTGCATTTGAAGTTGCAACCTAGGTGGCTTTTCATAGGTGCATCATTACTCTGCACCTCCGAAGGATCACACAGTTTCATTTGGGTGTGATCGTAGGATCATAAAGCATTGGTTTAAATTGATCTTTTTATTCACGTTTCTCATGAATGTATATAAAGAGGTTCTTTAAATCCAACCTTTGTTGGGCAGACTGGATGGATTTTCCATGTCTATATCTGCTTTCTTCTACTGTTACAATGTTCCTTTACAGATTGGAAAATGCCTTCTATGAGCATGCTCAGACCTACTACTATACAGAAATCCGAAGAGTGAAATCGCACAAAGAATTTCTGAACAAAACAACACACCAAGTAAGAATATGAGACTTGTATTTTTAATGGAATATGGGCAGGACTGTATCAGTTTGTTCCCAGTGCATCTTGCCCATGGTACTCCAGGCTCTGCCTGCTTTATCACTGCCAATGAGAGGAGATAGTGGGCTGGGAGAAGTTTTTGCACACTTCCATATCTGCACCCTGTGAGCCACACTGCCTGTACAGCCCTAAATGTGGGTAGATTGTGTTCTCATCATTTCCCCCAAGTAACTGCTGTTGTCATACGTAGCTTGAGAATCTGTTAACAGATACAACTTTTAGTGTTAGGTGTTCTTTCTTTAATGGGAAAATATAGGTACAAGATCCGTCATCCAAAATCCTTGGGACAAGGCATATTTCAGTTTTTGGAATTTTTGGGGTTTTGGAATGGTAATCTAATCTAAAGCTTGGATTTGTATACCAGGCCATCACCCAAAAGGAGCTTGACTCGGTTAACAAGTAGCTGTAACATAAAGGAACCATGAAAAGTAAAATAGTAAAAGTAAAAACTCAGATTGGTAATGTTAAAGTCAGAAAAAGACAGACTATAAGACCATAAAATTGACACCAAACCTTTTTTATTTCAAAATAAGGCAAACATTAAACAATTCAAGTACTTCAAATACAAACTTGTTCACAAAAGAGCCCGCACTGGCTGATATGTCCCTGCCTCAAATTTTCATGTAGGACAGATATAATATAAAATATAGGAGTGCACATCCCAATAATTTTCCAACACTGACAACAGCTGATGAACGAGCATCATGTTTAAGGAAAGAGTGTGCACTATTCACAAAGAGCCCCTTTTACAAAGCTGCTACCATATCACACTATTTCCTCACCAATACCATGGGCCACCTTAAACTCTGCTCTCCAACTCAACAGTAGCAGTCCTGGAGCTCTTAATGAGACAGCTGTTTTTGTGCAGTTTCCTGCTCTGTGCATAGGCCCATCCCTCGAGCAGCCCTCAGCATTTCCTCACCAATTTCTCTGTAAGCTGATATAATTCCACAGAGAGGCTAGTTCCTAAGGATCTTATCATCCCATTTTTATAGGCTTAAATTTTTGCTAAAAGTTTGTATCAAAAGCAAGAACATAGCTGCATTGCTTGTAATTTCAGTACAAAATAAAAATTCTAATGCAAAAGGCATAAGAGTCTTGAACCAGTGAGTTATTCTCATTTGCTCACGAGTTTGTAGTGGAATCATCTATCTTTATCCCTCAGGTCTGCCTTGGAAGAGCTTGCAATCTAATTTGGACATCTTAGGGTCGAGGAGATTCTGGTAGAGGAAATGATACAATGGGTATAGGTATCTAACAGTAAAGAGTGGGAGTTAAGAGTTGAAAGCAGTTTCAAAAAAGTGGACTTTTAGCTTTGATTTGAATACTGCTAGAAACGGAGCATGACGTATTGATTCAGACAGCCTGTTCCAGGAATATGGCGCAGCAAGAAAGAAGGGACAGAGTCTGGAGTTGGCAGTAGATGAGAAGGGTACAGAGAAGAGGTACTTACCCAATGAATAGAGTTCACGGGGGGGGGGGAGCATAGGGGGGAGATAGGTGAGGAGAGATATTGGGGGGGGTTACAGAGTGAATGCACTTGTAAGTCAGTAAGAGGAGTTTGAACTGTATTCGGAAATGGATGGGGAGCCAATGAAGTGACTTGAGGAGAGGGGCAATGTGAGAATAGCAGCTCTCAAGGAACATGAGTCGTGCAGCAGCATTTTGAATGGACTGAAGGGGTGAGAGACAGATGCGCGGGATGCCTGATAGAAGTAAATTGCAGTATTCTAAGCATGAGGTGATGAGAGCGTGGATAAGGGTTTTGGTAGTGTGTTCAGAGAGGAGAGGTTGGATTTTAGTAATATTATAGAGGAGGAAGTGACAGGTTTTAGCTGTTTGTTGGATCTGAGCAGAGAAGGAGAGAGAAGAAGGTGTCTTTTTTTGATCTGCTCTAATTTGAATTTTTTTATTTTTGAGCTTTTGTCTGAACTGAAGCTTGTGGTCCAGAGGTCCCCAGTGCTACTGAAGTACCGGTAGCTCTGCCTAGGAGAAGATACATACTCTCTGATCAGAAGTCTATAGCCGGGAGGGCAACACTTTATAGGGCACATTCCTGGCCAACCTGCCCTAACAAATTGGTAGCTCGGGGATGATTCCCCTGGGAGCAAGGCTCACTCCTGGATGTTACTTGAGCTTGAGTGCAGGCTGTGTGGCCCTTTGCCCACCCACCCCCTTCCCAAAGATGTATGAGGAACTGCAGAGTTTTGGGGTCTCAGGCTCCTTCATGGTCTGACTGACAGCCCAAAGAAATAAGCATTTGGATTGACATTTCATGCTTTCTTGAGGCAGCATTCTTCTCCATTGTCCAGCTGCAGTTTTAAGTGAAGCAGGCTCAGCAGCAGCACAAATGTGAGTACAGGCTATTGTAGACTATTGGAGACATCAGGGTGGTTCACAGATTGAAGTTTTTTTGGTTTCTCGGTCTGGTATTTGTGTCCCCCCACTTCAAAAAAACCCTTTGCTGAATTTTCTGTGCTTTAGCTCTCCTGGGCCATTTTTTGGTGCTAAAACACTGCCGTAGCAGCCATCTTGGATTTCCTGATTTTGTTTTAAAAGCTTCTATCTACCTTAAAGCACTTCAGTTTTGCTTAAAATTATTCTAGATAGACTCCTTACGCTGTTTAAATGTGGATTCATGCCAGATTCGAGCTGGATGACCGGCTGAGGATCGTCCATGTTCCACGTGTCACAAGTTTCATGTTTTTTAAAATTTGATGCAAACGCTTATAATAATATTTCAAAGCAAATTACAAATCTACTAGAATCGCCAGGGTATGTATTGGATCTTCCCAGAGCTCATGGATAAGCTCCCAGATTGGTTGAAGTTGGAATGGCAACTTTTGTTTCCTCTCAGGCTCTCCCATGTTCTTGGTATTAAAATGTCTAGAGTGTATAAAGAAAACAGAATATTAATAGATACATGGAAAACTATAAGATATGTCAATAATTTAACACCTATTCCAATACAAAAATCTACAATTCAAACTATATGGCTGAACTCCAAGATTCAAATTGGTAGGTTTAAGGTCGTCTGGAAGTATTGAATTATAGCAAGTATACGTATTTTAGATGATGTTATATCTAATGGTAAACTGCTTGATTTTTCACAGTTGCAACAAAAATTTGGACTTGATAAATCACAAAGTTATAGATGGTTGCAACTGAAGCAGGCCATTCAGGCAGAGTTCCCTGAATGGAAAAATCTTAATAATCAATATAGTTTAGAATTCTTGTGCTTTCAGGCGGACTTTCTGGGACACCAAGCCACACAGTGGTATAAATTAATATCTGAATATATGAATAAAAAACCAAAGACTGGTCTTAGATGCATTTGGAGCATTGAGATTAAGCATCAAATTACTGCGTCTCAATGGCCACGAATTTGGTCTTGGAGGATATAAGAACATAAGAAGTTGCCTCCGCTGAGTCAGACCAGAGGTCCATCCTGCCCAGCGGACCGCTCTCGCGGCGGCCCATGAGGCCTAATTGCCTGAACAGTGTCCCTGACTAATTTTGTAACTGCCTCTAATCCTATCCCTATTACCTACCTCTACTCCTATCTGTACCCCTCAATCCCTTTGTCCTCCAGGTACCTGTCCAGACCCTCTTTGAAGCCCTGTAGCGTGCTCCTGCTTATCACATCCTCCGGTAGCGCGTTCCATGAATCCACCACCCTCTGAGTGAAAAAGAACTTCCTGGCGTTTGTTCTAAACCTTTCCCCTTTCAATTTCTCTGAGTGCCCCCTTGTACTTGTGGTTCCCCGTAATTTGAAAAATCTGTCCCTGTCTACCCTTTCTATGCCCTTCATGATCTTGAAGGTTTCTATCATGTCTCCTCTAAGTCTCCGCTTTTCCAGGGAGAAAAGCCCCAGCTTCTTCAGTCTGTCAGTATATGAGAGGTCTTCCATACCCTTTATTAGCTTAGTTGCTCTTTTCTGGACTTTCTCAAGTACCGCCATATCCTTCTTGAGGAACGGCGACCAGTACTGGACACAGTACTCCAGGTGCGGGCGCACCATTCCACGATACAGTGGCAGGATGACTTCCTTCGTCCTGGTCGTGATACCCTTCTTAATGATGCCCAACATTCTGTTTGCCTTCCTTGAGGCTGTGGCGCACTGCGCCGACGCCTTCAATGATGTGTCTACCATCACTCCCAGGTCTCTTTCAAGGTTACTCACCCCTAGCGGTGATCCCCCCATTTTGTAAGTGAACATCGGGTTCTTTTTCCCTACATGCATGACCTTGCATTTCCCTATGTTGAAGCTCATTTGCCACTTTTTGGCCCACTCTTCCAGCGCTGTCGGATCTTTTTGGAGATTTTTGCAATCTTCCTTGCTTTCAACCCTGCTGTATAATTTGGTGTCATCCGCAAATTTAATAACCTCACATTTTGTTCCTGCTTCTAGGTCGTTAATAAATATATTGAACAGGAGTGGTCCCAGCACCGACCCCTGCGGAACTCCGCTCGTGACCCATTGGCAGTCTGAGTAATGGCCCTTTATTCCAACCCTCTGTTTCCTGTCCGCCAGCCAGTTTTTGATCCATCGGTGGACCTCCCCTTGCACCCCGTGGTTCCATAGCTTCCTTAGCAGTCTTTCATGTGGTACCTTGTCGAAGGCTTTTTGGAAGTCAAGGTAAATGATGTCTATAGATTCCCCTTTATCCACCTGGCTGTTCACCCCCTCAAAGAAGTATAATTAGTTAGTGAGGAATGACCTGCCCTTGCAGAAGCCATGCTGGCTCGGCTTTAGCTGCCCAGTGTTTTCGATGTGTTCCCAGATGCAGTCTTTAATCAGCGCTTCCATCATCTTTCCAGGGACCGAGGTCAAGCTCACCGGCCTGTAGTTTCCTGGGTCTCCCCTTGAACCTTTCTTGAAGATGGGCGTGACATTTGCTATTTTCCAGTCTTCCGGAATCTCTCCAGTTTTTAAGGATAGGTTGCATATTTGTCTAAGTGGCTCAGCTATTTCGTTCCTTGAGTACCCTTGGGTGAATGCCGTCCGGATCTGGCGATTTGTCGCTCTTTAGCCTGTCTATCTGCCTGAGGACATCCACTTTGCTTACCTCTAGTTGGACCAGATTTTCATCCTGATCTCCTTTTACGATCTCCTCGGGTTCCGGAATGTTGGTTGTGTCCTCCCTTGTGAAGACTGAAGTGAAGAATTCATTTAGCCTGTCAGCTATCTCCTTTTCCTCTTTTACCACTCCCTTTCTGTCTCCATCATCCAAGGGTCCCACTTCCTCCCTTGCTGGTTGCTTCCCCTTGACGTACCTGAAAAATGATTTGAAGTTTGTTGCTTCCCTCGCCAGTCTCTCTTCATATTCTCTTTTTGCTTTCCTAACCACTCGGTGACATTCCTTTTGGTGTTTTTTGTGCTCCTTTTGGTTGTCCTCTGATTTGTCCTTTTTCCATTTTTTGAATGATGCCTTCTTGTCACTTATCGCCCTTTTTACTGCATTTGTTATCCACACTGGGTTTTTTGTTCTATTTTTTTTGCACCCTTTCCTGAACTTGGGGATGCACAGATTTTGTGCTTCGTGCACCGTGCCCTTGAGTAAGGTCCAGGCTTTTTCTATGAACTCCATCTTCCTTGCGGTGTCGTTGAGTTTCTTTCCCACCATTTTCCTCAAGGCATCATAATTCCCTTTTTTGAAGTTCAGTGCTGTTGTTGTAGTTCTTTTCACCTTTAATGATCCAATTTCTAGCCTGTACTGGATCGTGTTATGATCGCTGTTTCCTAGTGGGGCTAGTACCACCACCTCTTTAGCGGGTCCCCCATGTCCGGTGAAGATTAGATCAAGAATGGCATCTCCCCGTGTTGGTTCCGTGACCAGTTGTTCCATGAAACAGTCCCTCATGACCTCCAGGAATTTGGTCTCCCTCATGCAGTTTGAGTGCCCTATACTCCAGTCTATTCCCGGGTAGTTGAAGTCCCCCATCACCATCACACTTCCACTTTTGCATACCTGCCCCAGTTCAGCCTCCAGATCCTGGTCGATTTCTTCCATTTGTACAGACCCAATTTTATGTCTGCTCCAGTTCCTCCGGATAGCTTAACCCATAGTGATTCCAAGTCATCCGCCCTTGCTGTTGTTTCCATCCTGGTTGAATGTATGGAATCCCTTATATATAGTGCTATTCCTCCACCTTTTTTGTGTGGCTTATCTCTTCTGTAGAAGAGAACCCTGGTAAAGCCACATCCCATTTATTGTCATCAGCCCACCACATTTCTGTGACTCCGATTATGTCTAGGCCCTTTTTGTTGGCTAAGACTTCCAACTCTCCCATTTTAGCCCTTAGGCTCCTAGCATTTGTGTATAGGCAATGTAAGTCCCGGTTGTTTGCCTCTCTTGCTGGTTCCCCTCGTGGTTTGGCGCTCCTAGTGACCCCCTCGTGAGTTGCCAGTCCCCACGCCTCGTCTCAGTCATCCTCCTCCTGTGGTGTGTCTGTTTCATCCTCAGCCTGTTTCCCCATTTTTGGTTGTCCTTTTGGATTCTGTTGATCTCTGTTAGTCCTGTTTGCCAATTTCATTTGTGCCATAGACCCCTGGAAATTGACCTTTGGTCCTTCTTCAAAAAATTCCCACTCAGTCCTGAGCCCTCCTTTACAGTGTCTTTGTTCAATGTCCTTGGCCCTGGGCATCTGCATTGTGTCCTTAGGTCCTTGTCCCAAAATTTCCCACTCAGTCCCGATCCCTTTTTTACAATGTCCTTGCTCAATGTCCTTGGCCCTCACTCCCGAGCCCTCTTTCACAATGTCCTTGCTCAGGATCCTTATTTGATACTTTTGTCCGATGTGTCAGATCGACTGTCGGCTTTTCCCTCTTCCTCAGTTTAAAGCCAAATCTATGGCGCTCTGGACGTTGCGTGCCAGCATCCTTGTTCCAGTCGTGCTCAGGTGCAGTCCGTCACTCCTGTAGAGCTTATTTTTCCCCAAGAAAGTTGTCCAGTTCCGAACAAAAAGGAAACCCTCCTCTTCGCACCATCTCCTGAGCCATCCGTTTATTGCTTGTAGTTCACTCTGTCTCCTTGTGTCCGCTCTCGGTACTGGCAGGATCTCTGAGAAGGCTATCTTCCTTGCCCTCAGTTTCAGTTTCCTCCCCAGGATCCTGAACTGGTCAGTTAGTGCAGTCCTGTTGTAGCTCCTCCTGCTGACGTCGTTGGTTCCCACATGGATTACTACAGCTGTCTCCTCCGTCTCGGCCCCTTCCAGGATCCTCTCAATTCTGTCGATGACGTCCTTCGTTCTTGCCCCTGGGAGACATGTCACTAGTCGGTCCTCTCTCCCTCCAGCTATGTGACTGTCCACTCCTCTCAGTCCGCATCTATGAGGCAAACATGGTTTTTCCTGTTGCATAGAGCATTCTAGACCCCTGTTCGTTTGCAAAAATTAGATTGCTCTAAGTCTAATAAATGTTGGCATTGTAATCTCGAAGCAGGAACTTTAGATCATTTATTGTTCTATTACCCTTTTATTTTGAATTTTTGGAAATCAATATGGGGCCAAGTAAATTGTCTGTTAGAAAATCATGTGGCCTTATCATATGATACAGTTTTATTTGGCATGTCTATGAGGGCAAAGAGCCAAATTTCTATCAATAATAATAAGCTTTTACTTATCCTAACAGGAGTTCCCATACAACAAATAACATTTAATTAGAAGAATTGGAGTAGATTGATTTATAGTTTTTGGTGAAATTCAGTGTGTCATATTTATAAGATGGAAAGAACAATATCTATTCAGAAAGGATATTTCAATAAATTTCAAGATGTGTGGGGGCCATTAACAACTTATTGTAATAAGTAAGAATCATTTTCCCCAAAATAATACAAATGAAAGGAAGGGGAGGGGATAATTTTTGAGTTTTCATTATTTGAATTGAATAGAATGAAGAACCTTGATGTATGTGTTATGTGATATATGAAAGGGGGAAAGGAGAGGGGTGGAGGGGGGTTCTGATTTTTTAAAATATAATATATTGTGAATGGATAGAGTATGAAAGGGGCGGAAGGGTGGGGTTTAAATCTGATTACTTTATGTGCATTTTGATAGAAAATCAAGTGATGTTTTTAATGTTAATTTGTGATATACTTGTTGTAAGTTGTAAAATGAATAAAGATTTATTAAAAAAACCAAAAAACAAATCTACTAAAATCGGGATTTTTTTTTTTTTTTTAATTCTTTATTCATTTTCAAACTTTCCACAAGTGTAACAAAATACAATCAAATACACTTTAATATCACTTACTGTTTCTGATAAAAATGAAGTCATAATAAATACCCTCCTTCCCTCCATAAATATCAATATCATTCAAAATAATCCCACCCTATATTTTAATAAGTAAAAAGGGAAAATAATTATTATAATCAAACCGTGCAATATTTAGTTAATGGGGCTCCCAAACATCAGCAAACTTTTTAAAATATCCTTTCTGAATGGCTAGTGTCTAAAATCAGGATTACAAATAACATTTAATTGTAATTACAATGACATTTAAGGACTGACTACATGTGGAAAGGGGGTTGAACTACAAATATTTTATAGGAAAGTAACAATAAAGGCTCATACACTAGGATACGGATAGAAGGAAAATCTGTATACTAAAAGCAAAGTCTGTGGGGATGCTATCGTTGAATATGAAGCCTAATTATCAAATGCGTCTCTAAATAGAAAAGTTTTCAAAGAGTATGTGGAGGGGCTGAAGCGCTGGGCTTAGCCCCTCTGGACTCTCTAGGGCGTACCAGCCACAGGCGGCTCAGTTTATGGGTCAAAAATCCCTCCCAAAGCCCTCAAGTAGCGACTCAGTGGATTTGGCACTGTGCAGATGCCTCTGGGTCCACGAGGAGACAAGGTGAGTTTTTGCAGGAGTTCTCAGGGCTTCTTGCTCAGACATTTTCTCCGGCTGGTCGGCCAGAGAAAGCAGTCGGGGTCTGAGCAACAGTGGAAAGGCTTCTGGATTTTCAGGCTGTAGACCCCATCTCAGCCAAAAAATCAGGCTTGGGCAGCTATTCCATATATTTCATCATGCCCAAGAAAGACTCAAAAAAGACCAATCTTGGATTTGAAGTTGGTCAATGCAGTGCTGAAGGTGCCCTGATTCTGGATGGAGACTGTGCGTTCAGTCATAGCTTTGGTGGCACTGGTTGAATTTTTGGTCTCTCTAGATTTGGCAGAGGCTTACTTCTGTATTCCCATATTTCTGGCTCACGGGAAGATCCTGAGATTCCATGTACTGGAAAGACATTTACAGTTTTCAGCAATCCCATTTGGTCTGGCAACAGCAGCTTTACTATAGGTGATAGTTGTTGTCACAGTACACCTGTGCAAGACAAGAATCCAGGTGCATCTGAGCTTGAATGACTGGCTGATCAGAGCTCCATCCAAGCATGAGGGAGAGACAGCAGTGACACAAGTTGTCCAACTGTTGCAGGACCTAGGTAGAATCTTCAACTTTTGGAAGAGTCACTTAGAGCCCACACAATCCCTAGAATACCTGGAAATTTTCTTCAACTTGGCAGAAGGCCAAGTTTTTCTGCCACAGCCATACAAACTGAAACTAAGAGCCAGATTTTGGAGATCCAGGCAATGACTACTCCCACAACTTGGCACTATTTGCAGGTGCTGGGGGGTCAATGGTGGTGTCTACAGAGGTTGTCCCATGGGAGAGAGCTCATCAAGATGCATTATTGTCCCACTGGTCTCCACAGCTGGATTCTTTGCAGAACCCGCTGACCAGAACGGCGGAAGCATGTCAAAGTTTGCATTGGTGGCTCCAGTTGGAGTCACAGGAAAAAGGCTTGCTGCTCTGCATATCCTTGTTGCTCTGCATGATACTGACGACAGATGCTAGCCTTTATGATTGGGAGCACATTGCGAGGATTAACCAGTTCAGGGCCACTGATCACCCTTAGAGGAACAACTATTTGAAGCTGCGAGCCATGCATCTGGCCCTACAGATGGAGAATACCCTGTAAGGCAAAATGGTCAGGGTTTTCTCAGACAATGCCACAATGGTGGCCTACATCAACAGGCAGGGAAACACCGACAGTGCTCAGTTGAAATGGGAGGCCCGGTTGTTTTGGTTGGGTGGAAGTCCACCTGCAAGTGCTATCAGCAGTTCACATATTGGGAGTGGACAATGTACAGGCCAACTAGCTCAGCCCACAAACCCTAGACCCTGGCTTTTGACAGCATGGTGCATTGGGAGTCAACAAAAGAGTCTCTTGATTCTTCAGATTCAAGCTTGGAAATGCTGGCATGGACCCTCTAGTACAACAGTGTCTAGAGAAAGGGCTGTTGTATGTCTCCCATCCTACCTCCCCCCCCCCCACACACACACACACACACACACATGGCCCATGGTCGACTGGGTTATTCAAAGAATAGCAAAATATCTGTGCTTAGTAATTCTGGTTGCTCCTGATTGGCTGTGTCAGCTATAGTTTCAAGTTTCTTTATTTTTGATATATGTCTAGACGGTGTACATTATAAAAAAATTATAGAAAACAATTAAAATAAGTAAATAAAAGCAATAATTTATCAGATATTAAAAAAAAATATTGGACAGATCTGGTTCATCTATAGAGGGACAAGTGCCTCAAACTGCCACTGCATCTGACTGCTCTCGCAGTATCCTGTTGCCCTGGAGAATCCAGAAAGCTTTAGGTTAATGGCATGGCTCTTGAGCACATGGCCTTAGTATGAAAGAGCTACTTGAAAGTGGTTATTACTACCCTCTTCAGATCTAAGAAATCAGAGGCTGTCGCAGCCTATACTTTCAACACTGGTGTGCTAAGGAGAATGTGGAGCTGGTGAAGGCTTCAGCGTCGGGAATCCTAGCGTTTCACTAGGATGGTCTTGAGAGGGGTTTGGCTATTGGTTCCCTCAAATTACAATTGTCAAGACTCTTGTGTTTTAGGGCTCAAGTAGAAAAGATTTTCTCGGCTTCTCATCCAGTTGTTACCATATTTTTTTAAAGGATTGTGGCCGCACCTTCTTCAGTGGCAGTTGTGCCTGATGTGGGATCTTAGCTTGGTTTTGCAGGCCCCAGTAAGGATTCGTATGAGCCTTTGCGAGAGGTATCTCTGATGGGTCTTACCATTAAGACGGTTTTTCTAGTAGCTATCGCTTCAGCAAGAAGGGTTTCAGAGCTACAAACTCTGTCATCAGAGGGCCTTTCCTCAGGTTTCCATATGATCTGTTTTTTCTGTCAAAATGGTCTCGGCCTTCCACATAAATCAGGACCTCAGACTACCCGCATTCCTTCCAGCGGGTTCATAAAACCCTCCACAAAGTTTTGGCATTGCTGGATGTTAGGAGAGTTCTTCTTCATTACCTAGAGGTAATGAATGATTTTCGTCCTCACATCATCTTTTTGTGCTAATGAGTCCTAGCCGCCTGGGAAGGATGGTTTTTAAGGCTTCTAATTCCAGATGGATTCACGCAGCTGTTGCTTCAGCTTATATTGGGTGTGGTATGCAACCACCAATTGCTTTGAGAGCAAATTCTATGAGGGCTTCTTCGTGGGTGGAATCCTGGGCAGTGTTGCCTAAGGAAATTTGTAGGGTGACAACATGATCCACCCTTCATACTTTCACAAAATTTTACAGAGTGGAGGTGGCAGTGGCAGTACAAAAGGATGCCACTTTTGGGTCCTCTGTGCTCACAGCATGCTCAACTGCCCTGTCCTAGACTCGGGGACTGTTTTGGTATGTCCCACTGGTTCAAGACTCGTATACCTTTTACCCTAGACAGGAAGATTAGGTTCTTACCTCAATAATTTTTTTTCTAGTAGAAAGAAATATGAGTCTTGAAAGGCCCATCTGATCAGATTTCAGTTAGCCTGCTTGCTGTCTCAGACATGTACATATTTCCAGCTGTTGGTGTCTATTGTCAGACAGATCTGAAGAGTACTGATTTATCTCTGTTTCAGTGAGAAAAGTGAGAGACTTGAGAGCTACATAAGTGTTAGTGCTGGTTGCACTTAGGTAGGTGGCTTGCTCATTTCCACCATGTCTTCAGTTATGATTATATTGGCATTGATTTGTTGCCTTTGACTTGTTGCAGATCAGAACAGAAATGGCTTGGTTGAGGAGTACACTGTATCCCGCCTCCTTGTCTCTCCTCTTTTATAGGAAATGTCAACTGCTTTGATACGAACTGAGGAGCTGGAGCACATCTCAGAGATGTAGGAGGCAGAGCATAAAGAAAAAGATAGAAATGATGCCTTCTACAAACTCGCAAGTAAAGGAGAATAACCTACTGATTCAAGACTCGTATGCCTTTCTACTAGAAAGAATATTAACAAGGTAAGAACCTAATCTTCCCATACAAAGAGTAGCTTCCCCTCTTCCTCCTTAGGACAACTTTTCAATCCCTGGTGTAGGGTGTAGTCAGGGCAGGAACGATGCTTCAGTCATGGCAGCAATTTTGAAAGCAGAGCTGGAATGGCAGGAGTAACTGGGGATTGTTACTGCTCCAACTATGTCTCTACCCATCAGGAATTGTAAGATAGGCCTAGGGGTAGGATAGGGGGAAGAAGGTACTTGGGTGGGGGGAACTGTGAGGAGGGGCAATTCTTATTGGAGGGGGGGAGGGAGATAATTGGGACAAAGCACAAATTTTTGTCCTTCACTGAAAACATGTGAGTCATTTTCAGCCAGAGCCAAAAACATGACCAAAAATTAAAATAACCTTTCAGCTGTAGCCAAATCTGAAACCAGTCAGAAAAAGGACTTTGGGCCACTTTTGGTGCAGTAACCCAAACTGGCATTGAACTATGGTTGGCCTCTAACATAAACGAACCTCCTATGTTTCCTTGTACGTAGTGAAGTATACAAAGCTTTGTCTGTATGGTATTTTTTTTTTTTTAATTCTTTATTCATTTTTAAACTTTCATCAAGTGTACAAAAATTCATAATAAACACAATCTGAGCATTTGAACATCTTATCATTATAACCTATAAATACAAATGTAACCCTCTCCCCACCCTCCCTCAAAGCCCATTATTCATTATAACATAGAAACATAGAAATAGACAGCAGATAAGGGCCCACGGCCCATCCAGTCTGCCCACCTTAATGTCCCTCCCCTACCTTTGATCATATACTTGAAACCCTCCCCCTACCCAATACTAAATGGTGTATAATTAATAGAAAAATGGCATTTAATCATGACAAAAAGATGTTAATGGCTCCCATATTTTAATAAAATTGTTATAATTTCCATTCTGTACCGCTAATGATCTTTCCATTCTATATATGTGACATACTGAATTCCACCAAAAATTAAATTTAAGCCTACTATGATCTAATAACTGGAAAGTAATATGTTGGATGGCAACTCCAGTCAAAATCATTAAAAGTTTATTATTACACGATGATATCTGACTCTTTTTTCTCATAGGCATTCCAAATATCACAGTATCATAAGATTTTCCAATATCACAGTATCATGGTTTTCCAATAAACAATTTATTTGATCCCAGATTGAGTTCCAAAAGGCTAAGATATGTCTGTATGGTATTTGTTTTACTGCTGAATGTGTCTGGAGTCTGGACTAATGTGCTCAATGGAGACATACAGCTTGTACTGTTAAAGCTGTTATGCTTAGCTGGTCTTTAGTATTTGAAATTTTTCTGCATGTATTGTGCACACATTCCTTTACTTGTATTGTATTGCAGTTTTTGTATAATACATACATGGTTTTGATGTGTGTGTTCTTTGGTATTGCAGCTGCTGTTTGTTAGACATCAATTCAAGATTGCTTTCTTCAGTGAGCTGAAACAAGATACACAGAATGCACTAAAGTAAGGGCTGTGACACTTTTTTAACTATGAAATTTCAAAATGTGACATTTGTCATAGACAAACAAGCTGGCATATTTATTATTTATTTAAAATATTTATATTCTGCATTATCGAATCCAGTCCCTTTCGCTGTACATCAGCCATAAAGCTAGAAAAAGCAAATATTTTGCATGAGCAAAGGGGAGAGGAGGGTTTCAAGAGCCAGCACTCTAAGAAGGTAACCTATCAAGTGATCTGCATGAATAACAACTTCCAAATAAAGGGCTCCTTTTACAGAGCCACAGTAGCGATGCTGCCGCGGTAAATGCACCATAAGAATTGAATGGACTACGGTGCATTTATCATGGCAGCATCGCTATTGCAGCTTTGTGAAAGAGAGCTAAAAATATTCCTAAAGTTGCGGGCTTGACTAGGATCATACGGATAGCAAACAGTGGGGGGTCTTTTACTAAGGCGCGCTAGCCGTTTTAGCGCACGCTAAATGCTAACGTGTCCATAGAATTATAATGGGCGCGTTAGAATTTAGCATGCACTAATATTTAGCGTGTGCTAAATCGGCTAGTGTGCCTTAGTAAAAGACCCCCCAGTGCGAGATATACAGATTGAGGATCAGTGATCTAGAGGCAAGCATCCCTATGTTGCTGGCGTTGGGTTTGCTAGCTTTCAGTGGTGGCTTACACATAGCACTCTGCTGAACCACTGCATTTTTAAAAGTGAACTATGGTTATCTTTTTTGTTTGGTAATCACAAAAAAAATACATAGGCCCAGATTCTAAAAATGTTGCTGCCGCCGGCCACAGCTTTAAAAATGGCTACCAATTGTGTGTCAATCACGCGACGGTGTCTTTTGTAGAATTGCAGCTTTCGGAAAGTTAGGCGCTAGATATGTAGGCCAGGGTTTTCAAGGTCTACATTTCTGGCATTTACCTTTTCCGTAAAATGTGCCCACGGAAGCGCTTTATGATGCCTAATGTCATGTCCTATGGTGGCGGTAGGCATCGTAAAGTGCCTTTATTTGCATTTTTAGGCCCAAGTAGGCACCTAGAATTTTTTTATTTTTTTTTAAACCTCTTTTAAATGGCATTTTGCATTTAGGTGCCAATAAGGCACCTACCGATGTCTAAGTTAAGATGCCACTTATAGAATATGGTAGTACAAAAGGAAGTGGGAACGGATAATGAACACTCCACTGAAGATCACTGATGTAAAACCAACTTGTTTATTTCATAAAAGGACACATGCAGAAGCTTTTCAGTGATTTTGGTTACTCTGGCATGTTAGTTGGACAGAGCTTTGTTTTATCCCAGACCTGCCATCTGTGAACTTATACGCTACAGGTTTGGTTTCATTTTTAGTGACTCCTGATGCAGGCGTTCCTCAGACGCTGAAACACAGTGCTGTGTCGGGTCCACAGCTTCTGCTTGTCTTCTTTTATGAAATAAATAAGTTGGTTTTACATCAGTGATCTTCAGTGGAGTGTTCATTGTCCGTTCCCACTTCCTTTTGCACTGTTTTTTACCCGTGGGTTCTCTGTCATGTTGGACTTTTTGGTGTTTTCTTGGACTTATAGAATATGGGCCATAGGACCTGATTTTATAAATGGTGCCTAAGTCTACCACACCTGTTTTCCACCCCTAACCATGCCCCCCGTCTCCCTCCTCTCCTCCCTTCTTCCTCCTTGCTGTTCACAAATCTATGATCAATTTGGAATGTAACCACTTGTAACTACTTTCTCCTTGCTGTTCGCAACTCTATGATCAATTTCGGTATGTACCCACTCGTAACTTCTTTCTCCTTGCCGTTTTCAACTCTATGATCAATTTGGCATGTAACCACTTGTAATTTGTTCTAACTAATGTGAACCGCCTAGAACTCTTCTGGGTATGGCGGTATACAAAAATAAAGTTATTATTATTATTACTTTTCAGGAATAATTAACTTAGGCATTGCAAGGCGCTGCACAGATATCCGCATGCAACCTAAATTATCAATTAAAAATTTTGTTTTTGTAATGAGTTTTCAATGGTTTGGTCAGTTAGCATAAAAAACCAAAAAAACTCAGATATTGTGAAAAATAACAATAATTCAAAAACACTTTCACAATGGTAAGATGCACGATGTCAGATGGTGAGTTAGTGACACAGTGCAGGCCGGAAAATCAATTTCAAATGGAGGAAAAAGCCTCAGACAAGGGCTCTCCCACCTCCACAATGGTGAAATAGCGGTGGTGGGGCGTTTTTGCGTGAACCAGACACTGCACTGTGTTGAAGTACAATGAAATGAAAGAAACTATAAAATAGACGAAAAAAGTTTCAGCTTATCTTCATTGATTGGTACACCAACGATGGCCAGTGTTTCACTGTTTAGCTGCCTCAGGGTGTAACGTATCCGATCGAACTTTTGTTCGGACGCAAGAACGTGCCTTCAGCATCAAAAGATGCAGTTAGCATGCCATTTAACCCATTAAAAAACAAGTTGTGCTCAGATTTTAGTTAGGCATCGCTAAGCGTCTGATTAGGGCACCTGGTGACGTCTAATGTAAGTGCCGTTTATAGAATCAGGCTCATAGACTGTAACTCTATAACTACTGTAAGATCAAATTCCTTTATTGAATACTAGCATAACTGGGGATGTACACACTTAACATCTAGGTGCAAGCACTTTCACAAGCTAGAGAGCTTGTGTGATAGTACCTAAATGCTTCAGATATGTGTAGCCTATAGCATTCTATAAGGTATGCATTCAAGTTTGACTCATACTCTTCCCATATATACCCCTTTACAAATATGAGCTTTGTGAGTTAAGTAAGTATTTATAGAATAGCACTTGGGCAGAATTTTGGCAGTTACGTACATACGTGCATAAATGCCGTTATAAGAACATAAGGGTTGCCATATTGGGTCAGTTGCCAAAGGTCACTCAAGCCCAGGATCTTGTTTCCACCAGTGGCCAATCCAATTCACATGTATCCCAGAAAGTAAAACAGATTATATGCTGCTAATCCTAGGAATAAGCAGTGGATTTTCCAAGTCCATCGCAATTATTTTAAGTGCACGCTTAATCGATATACAAATGTTAACGCTATTGTTATAAATTTATTTGGACTTAGTATATCACCTTATGTGGTGGCAGGTCAAAGCAGTGTAAATGGGTTAAATCATAAGAATAGCCATACTGAGTCAGACCAATGGTCCATCTAGCCCAGTAGCCCATCTTCACAGTGGCCAGTTCAGGTCACTAGTACCTGACAAAAACCCACATTTCATGCTAACGATCCAGGGCAAGCAGTGGCTTCCTCCATGTCTGTCTCAATAGCAGACTATGGATTTTTCCTTCAGGAACTTGGCCAAACCTTTTTTTTTTAAACCAGCTATGTTAACTGCTGTTACTACATCGCATTCCAAAGCTTAACTATTCTCTGAGTGAAAAAATATTTCCTCCTATTGGTTTTAAAATTAACTTCAAGTAGGCAGCTTCCTACGATAAAGAAACTTATCTCTTTTCAAAATACCTAGCCAAGTAGTTCTATTATGTTTCTCTTGTTATTTTTATTTATAATCTTTTGTAAACCGCGTGAACTTATGGTTATGCAGTTAAGAAGCACAATGTTATGTTATAATTTTTGATGGGGTAATTTTTGATGGAGTACCCATTCTACACCTCACAGGGTTTTGTAGACTTCAATCATATCACCCCTCAGTCATCTTTTTCAAGCTCTTTAGTCTTTCCTCATATGTGAGAAGTTCCATCCCCTTTATCTTCTTGGTCACTCTTCTTTGAACCTTTTCTGGTTCCTCTATATCTTTTTTGAGATAAGGTGACCAGAATTGAACTCAGTATTCAAGATGAGGTCGCACCATGGAGCAATACAGAGGCATTATAACATCCTTAGTCTTGTTTACCATCCCTTTTCTGAGGGACCCTAGCATCTTGTTTGATTTTTTGGCCTCCACCGCACATTGGATGGAAAGTTTCAGCTCTTTTTCTTGGGCACTGACCCACAAGATGGACCCTAGCATCTGGTAACTATGGTTGGGTTATTTTTCCAATGTGCATCTCTTTGCATTTGTTCACATTAAATTTCACCTGCCATTTGGAAGCCCAGTCTTCCAGTTTCCTAAGGTCTGCCTGCAATTTTTCTCAGTCCATATGTGTTTTAACAACTTTGAACTGTGTAGTGTCATCTGCAAATTTAATGACCTTACACGTCATTCCAATTTTTATAACACCAGTTCTAGAACAGATTCCCTGGGTTCTGTATGTGGCACCAAAATTTCAGAGCTATCAAATATAAATTAATGGGCCTTAACAATCAATAATTGCACTTAATTGGCACTAATTTGGATTTGCACGTGTATCTGCTTGCACGCTATTCTATAACCCCAAGTGCCTAAATCCCGTAGTGTGCAACTCAAACAGGGGCATGGGCAGATCAAGGGGTATTCCATGAGTTGAGTTATAGCAACAGTCTGCTCTAATTGCTATTCTGTAGAGGTCTCTCATCTTGGAGCATTCTTTATAGAATACTGTTCACCACTGATGTTTCTTTCCAGTGCTAATTTTTGAGCACCATTTATAGATTCCCTCGTCAATCATAATAAAACCCTTACTGCACATACGCAGTTCACATGCCGTGATCCCTGCCTCTGTGATCTGTAGCTCTGTGGCAGAGACATGGTACTACAGTGTGCACCTTGTGCACGCGTGCAGCCTTTGGCAGTTTGCAGCGCGTGTGGCATTTTCCTCAACTTCCTCCAGGCTGCCGGAACGCCTCTTCTTCCATCTCTGATGCTGGCTGACTTTCTGCCACTGCCGGGACACCTCTTCTTCTCTCTCCCGGACCAGCAGCAGCAGCAGCCATGGTCTCCTCAAGCAGCTGGGGAACATTTACTAGGCCGGCCCACTTCCATATTGTGAGTCGGGCCAGCCTAGCAAAAGGCCTGAGGTTGCACGGCCTAGCAGATGCTGGACAGGGGGAGCAGGTAAGGAAAAAAAATTACTACAAGGCTACTGTTGCACAGGAGGAGCAGGAAGGTTGCTGCTGGACATGGGGGAGGTAAAAGGAAGGGAAAAGGGCTGCTGCTGGACAGGGGGAGCAGGGAAGGGGTGCTGCTGGACAGGGGAGAGGTAAGAGGAAGGGAGAAGGGCTACTGCTGGACATGGGGAGCAGGGAAGGACTGCTGCTGGACAGTGTGGAGGTAAAAGGAAGGGAGAAGGGCTGCTGCTGGACAAGAGGAGCATGGAAGGGGTGCTGCTGGGCAGTGTGGAGGTAAAAGGAAGGGAGAAGGGCTGCTGCTGGACAAGGGGAGCATGGAAGGGGTGCTGCTGGACAGTGTGGAGGTAAAAGGAAGGGAGAAGAGCTGCTGCTGGACAAGGGAAGCAGGGAAGGGGTTCTGCTGGACATGGGGAGGTAAAAGGAAGGGAGAAGGGCTACTGCAGTATAGGGGGAGCAGGGAAGAGGTGCTGCTGGACACGGGGGAGGTAAAAGGCAGGGAGAAGGGCTACTGCTGGACAGGAGGAGCAGGCAATGGATGGTGGTGGACAGCCAAGGAGAGAGACAGACAGAAAGAAAGACAGAGCGGCCAAGAAGAGAGACAGAAAGAAAGACAGACATACAGAAAGCAGCCAAGGAAAGAGAAAGAAAGACAGACAGACACATCTGTTCTAACGGGCTTAAAGACTAGTTTATGTATAAAACTCAAAACTGATCCTCATGGGCCCGATTTGGTGGAGGACCTGGTTTTTCTTCCTGGCCAGTGTTCTGCTCCCAAATCTGATTGAGAATGCTGAGAGGAAGTCCCAGTCACTGCTGAAGAAGGGTACCTACTGGCCATATTTTGTAGGGAGCAATAGTTTGTTTTCTAGCCAAGAACTGTCACTGCAGTTGCTGATTTAATTAACTTGGGAGGGGAGAGAAAATAATTTTGTATGTAATATGTCTCATTTTTTAAATTTTTTGGTTTTCTTCCTACTAGGGGAATAATAGTTTGTGAGAATAACTAGATGTGCCATTAATCTAAATACTCTTGTTGCTGTGTATCTATAGCCATCTAACTGAGAACTGTTCTTATTAGGAATTACAGGACAGCTTATAATCTTGTGCATGAACTGAGGTCTCATGAAATAAACATACTGGAAATCAAGACTATGGCTGGATTTATAAACTACAAGGTAAAGACATTGCAATTGCCCATCATAAAGAAACCATGGGCAAAAACAAAAACCTCTGTGAAGCTCAATACCTCATTCTTACTTTTCACCTTAATTTTGTGTGTGGCATATTTGTTGTTAAAACTATTTTTTTTTCCAAATCTTTATTCATTTTTACATCTTATAACAATTGTACAATATTATATCAAATAAATCAAACAGGTCACTTGAAAATCAATACTATTATCACAAAACATAAATATAAATCCCTCCCCACCCTCCCTTTCCAGAAATAATATAAATCAAGCATATTATACCTATATAATATTCAAAAATACTGAAAAAACCAATAGTATAACTATATAACTCCCCTTTCCATTACTATAATATACTTTTATGGAAAAAGGTGTCTAATCATTACAATATGCTATCAATGGCCCCCAAATCTTTTTAAAATTATTATAGTTCCCTTTTTGTATGGCAATTATTCTTTCCATTTTATATATATTGCACAACGAGTTCCACCAGAAGGTGTAATTAAGTCTGATGTAATCTTTCCAATTTCTGGTGATATGCTGAATGGCAACTCCTGTCATTATTAATAAAAGTTTATTATTTGATGAAATTTGACTTTTTATTCTCATAGATGTTCCAAATAGAATTGTAACCTAAAATCATACAACCCAGTGGTATATGTCACAATCACAAAAATACTGTAAAATACCACTTATATAGAACAATACACATCAGTATTGTTAAACCCTAACACTGTAGGGCTTACTAAGCGGCCTCAGAGATGGCGCCTACGCACAGCCATACAATCACAAGCTGAGATGATCCGCGTAGATGTAATACTCCTGCTCCAATCATTGGCCAATAAATACTTGTTTTAACTTTTTTTTGTGCTATTTTTTAAAGCTAATATAAACCCTTCACCAATCACTACTGAAGATATAGTGCATTTTCAAAAAAAATCTTCAGCGAATACTGTGCATATTGTCCAAATTTGAAAAACTAGACCACACAACTTATCTTTTTTGTTGAATAGTCTTCGTTGTGGGAGTCTTTTTTTAAAAACCTCAGTTAGTTCATGTCCGTCTGCCGACGCGGCCAGCGTTTCGCGGGAAATACATACATCCGCTGCGTCAGGGCCACCGGGACATTAACAATCACACGCACACTAGAAATAAATACAAAAGTTAAGACATTAACCCTCAAACACCAAAATACTTAAAAATTTAAATACCACAACACTCACAACAGTGCATTCGGTCACAGCTTTTCAAACAGTGCCAAGATGGCAGCCACAACTTATTTATAACTTGTTCAACGTAGTGACGCAATAACATAATGACGTAACCAAATAGAATTGTATCATACGATAGGGCTACATGATTTTCTAATAAACAATTAATTTGAGACCAAATTGATTTCCAAAATTTTTGGCCATGATGCAGGGCCAAAAAAAAATTTAATGATCTAGAGTCCCTGCTTCCAGATTACAGTGCCAACATCTATTATTAGACTTAGAGCAATCCAACTTTTGTAATCTAACTGTTTAGAAACAACAGGCAGAACATCGACATAACTTACAAATTGAGTTTGTCCAGACAAAATACAAACTTCTTTACCAGGATTTACTAAACCTGAAAAAATATTGCAGGTCACACAGTAGATAACCAAACTATTTGTAACTTAATATCTAATTGTGAAATAAGAGGTAATCTTTACCATGTTTTCACTTGTTTATTTTTAATTTCTTTTATAGATTTGCCGCTTATGTTTCCAGCACAACACTCCTTTAGATGCAATAGCACAGTTCAGAAAGCACATCGATTTATGTAAGAAGAAAATAGGAAGCGCTGAGCTGTCTTTTGAGCACACTGCTTGGATGTCTAAACAGTATGTTTTATTAAGGACCTCCTTGTACTGCCATGTTACTATGTGACTTATCTGCTGCATCACAACACTTAAGCTTCAACTTTACACTAGAGCATGTCATAGCACACCATAAAGCAATCACTGGGTCCCAATGTTAGGGTTATATTTTCCTATGCAGTGGGCCAGCCATGTTTTATTTTTAGCAAAATTTAAATGGAAGAAACCTGGTATTATTTAAGAAATATGAAGATGCTTAAAGCTTATGTTGTCGATTTTTCAGTCTGTCCAGTCATCTATGATGTGATGTCACAGGTGAATACTGGCCGTACAGGCAAACAAACTAGAAACATAAAGGATGAGATGCCAGTCAGCCTTTACTGCTCTATATGGGTTATTACATTTTTATACCACCTTTCCTGCAAATACGTAATAAAGCAGTTTATAGGCTAATATAAGAAAGAAAACATAAAAGTTGCTATATTGGGACAGACTGAAGGTCCATCAAGCCCAGTATTGTTTCCAACAATGGCCAACCCAGGTCACAAGTATCTAGCAAGATCCCAAATAATAAAGTAGATTTTATGCTGCTAATGCTAGGAATACTTTGTAGGAAAGACAGGAGAGGAAAAATATGATAGAGACATTTAAATACCAACGTGGTGTAAATGCGCATGAGTCAAGACTTTCATTTGAAAGGAAGCTCTGGAATGAGAGGGCATAGGATGAAGTTAAGAGGTGTTAGGCTCAGGAGTAATCTAAGGAAATACTTTTTTACAAAAAGGGTGGTAGATGCGTGGCACAGTCTCCCAGAAGAGATGGTGGAGACGACTGTGTCTGAATTCAATAAAGCGTGGTATAGACATGTGGGATCTCTTAGAGAAAGGAAGAGATAATGGTTACTGTGGATGGACAGACTGGATGAGCCATTTGGCTGTTATCTGACATCATGTTTCTGTGAATAAGCAGTGGATTTCCCAAGCCATCTTAAAGGTGGCTTATGGACTTCTCTTGTAGGAAATTAGCCAAATCTTTTTTAAACCTTGCTAAGCTAACTGCTGTCACTATATTCTGCAGCAACAAATTCCAGTTTAATTACCCATTGAGTGGAGAAATATTTTTTCTGGTTTAGGAAATTATTCAAATCTTTTTTTAAACCTTGATAAACTAACTGCTGTCACTATATTCTGCAGCAACAAATTCCAGTTTAATTACCCATTGAGTGGAGAAATATTTTTTCTGGTTTAGGAAATTATTCAAATCTTTTTTTAAACCTTGATAAACTAACTGCTATCACTATATTCTGCAGCAACAAATTCCAGTTTAATTACCCATTGAGTGGCAAAATATTTTTTCTGGTTTAGGAAATTATTCAAATCTTTTTTTAAACCTTGCTAAACTAACTGCTATCGCTATATTCTGCAGCAACAAATTCCAGTTTAATTACCCATTGAGTGGCGAAATATTTTTTCCAGTTTGTTTTAAATCTACTACTTAGTAGTTTAATTGCATGCCCCCTAGTCCTAGTACTTTTGGAAAGGATAAACAAGCGATTTATTTCTACTCGTTCCGCTCCACTCAGTATTTTATAGGCATCTATCATATCTCCCTTGATCCATCTCTTCTCCAGACTGGAGAACCCTAGCCACTTTAGCCTTTCCTGATAGAGAAGTCATCCTATCCCTTTTGTCATTTTCATCACCCTTCTTTGTACCTTTTCTAATTCCGGTATAATTTTTTTGAGATGCAGCAACCAGAACTGCACACAGTATTCGAGGTTCAGCCATACCACAGAGCAATACAAAGACATTATAACATTTTCATCTTTGTTTTTCATTCCTTTCCTGATAATTCCTAACATTCTATTTGCTTTCTTAGTCGCTGCCACACACTGAGCAGAGAGAGGGCTTCAACGTATCTGCAACAATAACACCTACCGTAGATCCTTTTCCTGGGTGATGACTCCTAACATGGATCCCTGCATCACATAGCTATAGTTCGGGATCCTCTTTCTCACATGCATCACTTTCCACTTGTTCACATTAAAATTATCTGCCATTTTGACTCCCAGTCTTAATGCCCTTGTTCAATTTTTCACAATCCTCTTGCGATTTAACAAGTTTGAACAACTTTGTGTCATTGAGAAATTTAATTGTCTCATTAGTTATTCTCATCTCTAGATCATTGATAAGGATGTTAAAAAACAGTGGTCCCACACAGACCCCTGGGATGCTCCACTATTTACCCTTCTCCATTGAGAATATTAACCATTTAACCCAGGGATCTCAAAGTCCCTCCTTGAGGGCTGCAATCCAGTCGGGTTTTCAGGATTTCCCCAATGAATATACATTGAAAGCAGTGCATGCACATAGATCTCATGCATATTCATTGGGGAAATCCTGAAAACCCGACTGGATTGCGGCCCTCAAGGAAGGATTTTGAGATCCCTGATTTAACCCTACTCTCTGTTTCTGTCTTTTAACCAGTTCTTTTTTAAAATAAATTTTCACATTATTTAACAAGCATATCATCTTGCACAGAAAGTGTAATTAAGAAAACATAGTATTTAAATTACTTTCAATCCAGAAAATAAATCAAACCATAGTAGGAAATATCTCTCTACTTAATCACACACTAGTCCTCAAAATTAGGATCCAAGATTAAAGAATAGGAGTGATTATAATATAAAATAACAATCAAGAAATCACATTATCTGATACTGAAACAGAGCTAAATTATTACTTGGACACAGGTGTTTCTCCAGTTTCAAGGCGCTTCATAGAGAGGAAAGCGGTCAAATGAGCCGGTTCAAAGAACACATATTTTAAAGTAAGATACCTTACTACACATTTACAAGGATATCTAAGAAAGAATAAACCCCCAATCTGGGTCACACCTGGTTTCAATATTAGAAATTCCCTTCTTCTCTTTTGAGTCTCTATAGAGATATCTGGAAAAATTTGAATATGGAAACCAAGGAAGTCTCTGGTTCTGTTTTTGAAGAAAAGTTTAAAGATCCAATCTTTGTCTGGAGCCAGAGCCATAGTCAATAAGAGAGTGGCTGAAATGGTCACTTCTCTATATGATTGTTCCAATAAAGCGGAAACATCCAGAGAACCTTCCTGAGGTTTTCCAACATCTTCTTTCTTCTGTAAATCCTGAATCCTTGTAGGTAAATAATGCACTCTTGTCAATGGTGGTAGAGAATTCTCAGGAATTTTAAGATTTTCCAGAAAGTAACACTTTATCATTTCTCTTGGGGAAATTGATGAGACCTTTGGAAAATTAATTAAACGTAAATTATTAATCTGACTATTGTTTTCAAGTACTTCCAATTTTCTCCTCATAATCAAGTTGTCTTTTATAAGTAAATCATGATTACTTTTAATCATTTTTATGTCCTTCTTTTCTTCTTGGATATCAGATTTCAATAATGCAATATCCTCTTTCAAAGTATTAATTTCTTCTTTCTGGTCCTTCAATTCGTTATCTAAGTTTTTAATTTCAGGATTCAGGGAATTTCTCAAAGCCAAAACTAATTCCCAGAGCGAGTCTAAGTGACTTTTGGAGGTTTAACAGGAGCAAAAGAAATTATTGGTGTAGTTTGAAAAAGCTCAGATGGTTGGTTTACCTCCCCAGTGCCTTGTTCCTCCTTGGCTAAAGATGTCCCGGTCGCTATTTCCTCCAAAAGGACCAAATCCTTCTGGGCTGTTCCCTGCGGCAAGCCCTCCAATATGCTGGCCTCTCGAGAGGAGAATACTGCCTTGTTGGATGTACTCTCCTCTCGCGGTGAGCTAGCTCCCAGCGGCAGCAGCTGAAGGGGAGGCATCCTGACGTTGGGGCTCAGAGTAACGTCTAACCCGTGGGTTTCCGCCAAAGCACTCTGCTCTGCCGACGCTCCCAACGGGCGATTCCCTGAAGAAGCTTGCTCGATTTGAAGGCGTATAAATATGTCTTCGACTGTAGGAACCATGGTCACCGAGCGCTGGGAGGCACCACCAATACTTCTGTCCCTTCTTTTCAGCATTCATCAAACATATAAGAGACACTCTCAGGCGTTCTGTCAGTATTCAGATAGCGGCGGCCATCTTGGATCCAGAAGCGCCTTTCAATTGAAGGGTTGATTTTTTTTTAACCAGTTCTTAATCCATAATTGGATGTTAAAATCCAGCATGGTACATGTGTTGTCAAACGGCAGCAACAGCATCTCTGCCTGCTTTCCCTATCATACTCGGGTAATGTGAGCAGCTGGTTCTGACAGAATTGAAAAAAATTAATTTGCAGAACCATTGTTAGTGATTTGTAATTTATCTTTAAAATCCAGCATGGTACTGAAGACTGGAGGGTGGCCAGCATAACACTGATTCTTAAAAAGGGTTCCAAAGGTGATTCAGGAAATTACAGACTTTGATGTTTGATGTCGGTGCTGGGCAAAATGGTAGACACCATTATAAAGAGCAAAATGACAGAGCATATACATAAGCATGGATTTAGTCAAATAATGGATTTAGTCAAGAGAATTGCTGCCTTACCAATCTACTACATTTCTTTGAACATGTTAGTAAAGATGAGCCGGTCGATATTGTGTATCTTGATTTTCAAAAAGCATTTCACAAAGTACCTCATAAAAGACTTCTGAGGAAATTAGAAAGTCATGGGATAGGTGATAAAGATAAATTACAAATCGCTAACAATGGCTCTGCAAGTTAATTTTTCAATTCTGTCAGTACTAGCTGCTCACATTACCCGAGTGTGATAGAGAAAGCAGGCAGAGATATTGTTGCTGCTGTTTCACAGCACATGTAGCACCAAGGAGACCCAGCAACTGATTATATCCCCTCTTTTTATGCTTTGTAAACTCTTTCTCTTCTCTCTTCCCATATTTTTTTAAACTCTGTAAACCGTGTCGAGCTCCACTTCAGTGGAGAAGATGCGGTATATAAACCTAAGGCTTAGTTTAGTTTAGTTTAGTGTACAGTGGTGCCTCGCATAACGAACGCCTCGCACAGCAAACGCTGCACACAACGAACTTCATGTCTTGATTCATACAACGAACTTCGTTTCACACAACGAAGTCGCCCGAGCTGCGTTACTCACTGCGCTTAACTGCCCTCTCTCACAGCCCTTCGCCTGGCTCCCTGTGCAGTGGCGGACCGTCGGCTCGCCTCCTTTTATGGAGGGGCCCGGCGCCTACTGCTGATGCGTTGGGGGGGGCGGAACTACTCTCGCCGCTTCCCCGATGCTAGGAAAAAAAAAAGAAAAGTTAAGTCCCAGTTTTTGCCGCTGAGACTCTGCCCTCTCTCACTGTATACAGTCGTCCTTTTAAGATAAACTCAATGTATCTAAATAAAAATAATAACAAAAAATTTATCTTTTTTTATGTCATCTTAGCATATTATATGCTACAGAACAAATTATTTTTTTTAACATGTATTGTTATGGGAAAACGCGTTTCACATAACGAACTTTTCGCATAACAAACTTGCTCCTGGAACGAATTAAGTTCGTTGTGTGAGGCACCACTGTATGTGGACACCTTTCTTTCCTGTTTTCTGGTGTGATCTCAGTCTTCCATCCTTGTCTGCCATCTCTCTCACCATTGCTGATTGGTTCAGGGGGAGAATGACAGCAGCAGGACACTGGCTTGTTTGTACCTCTGCCTTCTGATGTTTTGAATTGCATGGCAGTACAGTGACTTCCTTTGGCTGAAAGTACTAGAGTGACTTCAAATTATACAAAACGTGATGGCCAAATTGATTTTATGGGGCAAATTTACAGATCATGCTCCATTCCTTAGACTACATTGGCTACCTATTAAGACTAGAGTCCATTTTAACTTTTCTTATTTGTTTATAAAATTTTACGTGGTTTGGACCCTGATTTATTTATTATGTATTTACATTTCTTATATACTACTTCTATTTGAAGCAGTTTACATTCAGGTTCTCTAAGTGTTTCTCCCTATCTGTCTCGGCGGGCCCACAGTCTTAACTATAGCACTTGGGGCAACGGAGTATTAAGTGGCTTGCCCAGGGTCACCAGGAATGGCATGGGGATTGAACCTACAACCTCAAGTTGCTGAGGCAGGGGTTCTAATTGCTAGACCAATTTATTCAGCTACTAGATCACTGTGTTTGTCACAAAATGTTTTGATTGTAAGTGCCATCTAATTCCTTGTGTTGAAAATCTTACATAAGGAAAAGAGCCATTGTAGATAGTAGACCCGATTTATAGAACACTCTACCATGCAATTATCTTATTTTTAGGTGCAATCTGAAAATTTGCTTATTTGATCTTTATCTGTCAAGGAGTTAGTTTTCTTTTTTTAATTGATAGCAGCTGTTCATGTTTATATTAGGCAATAATCTCATAATTATGAACTATCTTATCTGTTTGTGATCCGCCTTGAGCTGGGATTAGGTTAAACAGAATATAAATATGCAGATTATATTAGGTTGGATTAGAATGAGGAGGACATCTGCTGCAGGGGGTAGAGGAGATAGCAGTGAAGAGGAACTGATGGAAGATGGAGGACTGGGACAGAAGATAAGAAAGGGTTGGGGGCTGTATGTGTGTGTGAAAAAGAGGATTCAATGCAATGGGTAAAAGAGGGAAAAAGGGAAAGGGTAGGAATGGGAGATCAGCAAGATGAACCAGGGGAAGTATATGTCCTTCCCCATTCTGGAACCTCCTCACCAACAATACCAGATCTTTTCTACCCCTTCCAATTTATTTATTTTTGATGGGGGGGGGTTTCTCTTCTACCTCCTCTCGTTTCCTCCATCCCTTGCAGAGATCATTCATTAAATGCAAGCATAACTTTCTATACAATTCTAGATTTAGTTATAACATAACATAAAAATTAATTTCTATACTGCAGTACCATTAAGTTCAATGCGGTTTACAAGAAAAAGTAAACATACAATTGGATGAATAACATTCATTATCCAAAACTCTAGTAAACAAATACATTTTTAATTGTCTCCTAAAATGTTGATAAGAACTGGAGGTCGATATTATAGATTTAAGATCCTTATCCCATAATGTTGCTTGATACGAATAAAGACGCTGATGATATTTTTTTATATTGGCAACCCTTAATAGATGGAAAAACAAATAGAGCATGTGTGCTTAGAGAACGCATAAGTGAATGAGTCTACAAGATAAGTGGGTATTTGACCTAATAACATCTTAAAACAAATGCATCCAAACTTAAATTTCACTCAAGCCTCAACAGGCAGTCAATGTAGTTCACGAAAAAAAGGAGTAACATGATCAAACTTTTTCAGATTAAAAATCAGTCAAACAGCTGGATTCTGGATGAAACGTAATCTATGAAGATTTTTTTGAATACCAACAAAATAAACGATAATACAGTAGTCCGGGGTGACTTAGAACTAATGATTATACCAGCAATTTAAAAGATGAAACGTGGAAGTATGCTCTGATGGTGCACAATTTCCACAGCATGTGGAAACCCTTTCACACCACAGCATCTACCTGATTTTTCATAGTTAATTTCTGATCCAAAATCACTCCCAGAATCTTAATAGTAGATTGAACAGGATAAGTTATGGCATTTAGAGTCAAGGAGGTCTCGATGTAATTTTGGCTTGGTGAAGCAAATAAAAATTTTGTCTTCTCCAAATTAAGTTTCATTTTAAATTCAATCATCCACTGTTCAATAGTTTGAAATACATCAGCAACTAACTGACTGATATGAGAAATTGGAATTAAAATTGTGATGGCATCTGCATAACTAAATAATTTAATCCCAAGATTAGATAACCTAAAGCTCAATGAAGATGGATATACATTGAAAAGCAAAGGGGAAAGTGGAGATCCCTGTGGAACACCACATGGGTTACTCCAACTGTCAAGAGTAGTCATCATTAAATCAAACCTGATAAGTGTGTGACGAAAAAGAGCCTCGGAACCAGTCATAGACTTTATCTTGTATACCAATAGCATTCAGGCATCCTAATAATGAGATAAATTTTTTACAATTTTTTAACTATAGAGGTAATTATGATATGTCCTTTTGATGGAAATTTGCCAAACACCAACAAATAGGACAGCCAGTTAAATAATTTGAGTTGAAAATCCAACAGAGCAACTTTCATAACTGTTGGAGGGCAAAATCCAAATGACAAAACGAGTTAACATACTTATTATATAATCTCTTAGAGCGATTACATTACATTACATTAGTGATTTCTGTTCCGCCATTACCTTACGGTTCAAGGCAGATTACATAAGAATTTCATGATACTGCTAAATACATAAGAATTGTCATGATATTTGGAAATATATAAGGAGCTGAGTAAACATTTTTAATTTGCTAAGATAATCTGGTTGTGTTATATAGGTTTTATGTATCTTTTGAAGAGTAGGGTTTTTGTTTCTTTTTTGAAGGTTTTGTAATCTGTGGTCGAAAACAGCAGATTGTTAAGTTGTCTGTCCAGTTTTGCTGCTCTGGTGGCCAGTAGGTTGTCATACAGTTTTCTTCGTTTGACATTTTTGGTTGGCAGGTGTGAGAACAGTGTGTGCATTCTCCTGTTTCTGGTTGAAGTGGATTGAGTTAGTCGGTTGTTCCAGTAGGTTGGGCTGTCTCCGTTTATAGCTTTAAATAGTAGGCAAAGGAATTTGAATTGTCTCTTGCTTGTATTAGGAGCCGGTGATTCCAGTGTAGTCTGCTAAAGAAGCTCCAACTTTAATCTGCATAGCTAGCTTCTAATGGTGAAAGCAAGATTTGAGAATCTTACTCCTCAAATTGAGGACAAGATGTTCTTAAAACTAAAATAATGCTCTAACTCCTCTGACATAGGAAGTGTAATGTACAAAGATTGAGTGTAGCAGGATGTCTTCTTTCTTCAGCCCTGAGCTTCCAGCTCCCAAGGGCTGCTGGTCTTCTTTTCTTAAAGAGCACCTCGAGTGGTATACCTCTACTGGTACTCAGAATGCCAGCTCTTATAAGAGCTCTGTAGTAACCAGTAACAGGATTTCATCTCTAGAGAGCTAGCTCCCAAATATGCACAGATATAATTCTGGGCAGTATAAAACTAATATCCACCAAACTCCATGAACCTACTACGCTGGTAGGGTTGGTCTCAGTTAGGGCGCTGATCTTTGACCAAAAGGGCCGCCGCGTGAGCGGACTGCTGGGCATGATTGACCACTGGTCTGACCCAGCAGCGGCATCTCTTATGTTCTTATGTATTATAGATGTTAGAGACCAACTTAAACAACTCTTTGTTATTAGTTGACGATAGACATATCCTATCAGAGTAAAAAGCTTTCCGTTTATCCTTTATTAATTGCTTATAGCAATAATAAAAAAAATTTAGTTAGCGGTTGTCTTACTATAATTACCTTGTATGTAATATAGATTTAGGTATATGGACTCCATTTAAAAAAGCATGACCCTTACATAAGTATGGTGTGTTTATATTACTTGTTAGGTGAAATTAAAGTAATAGCCTTATATTGTATGTATTGATTAGCTACTAGTAATGAAAAGTCATTATCTTTTTTATTTTAAAGGTTTCAAGCATTTGGGGACTTGTTTGATGAAGCTATTAAATTGGGTTTGACAGCAATTCAGACTCAGAATCCTGGCTTCTACTACCAGCAGGCTGCATACTACGCACAAGAGCGGAAACAACTGGCTAGTCAACTCTGCAACCATGATGTAAGTCTGCCACCCATATGTTGAACTGTGCTGTCAAAATGTGCTCATTCTTTGAAGTTATCAGAGGCAAAAACAGAGATACGGAATACAAAAAAAAATTTACAGAAGAAATTCTAGTAGATTGAGGCATCAGACACTCTGGCCCTGATTCTCCAAAAGTGCGTCCCGATTTTAGGCAGCTGTAGGCGTCCTACAGCTGTCTAATCAGCCAATCAGGATGCACGTTTTTTTAAAAAAATGCTCCCCAGGCAGGCCTGACGGCGCCTCCAGGAGCCTAGGGAGACCCGCAAGACGCCTAAGCTCGCCTAAGGGCCTTAGGCGAACCTAGGTGGCCCTACGTGTCTCCCTAGTAGAGGAAGAAACCTTAAAATGTAGGCCAGCAAAATGCTGGTCTACATTGTAAGTAGACGCAGCCGCTATACTTATCGCGGCAAGGGATCTCTCTGCCGCTATAAGTATAGCGGGCCACGGCCTGTCCGATCGGATGCCCCCCTCCGACACTACCGACTGCCCCCCCGCCCCCCCGACATTACCGATCTCCCTCCCACCCCGACACTACCGATTGCTGGCAGGAGGGTGTCCAATCCCTCCTGTCCGAAGATGAACCCCCCCGGCGCTAACAACCCCCAAACTTCCAAACTAACCTGTTCTTCAGGCCAGACGGTTCTTGCCCGTCCAGCCTGTAGACCCGCCTGGTCGAAATGAGGCGGGCTCGCCCCTTCCCGGCCCATCCCGCCGAAGCCTAAGGCCTGATTGGCCCAGGCTCTAGAAGCCTGGACCAATCAGGCCTTAGGCATAGCGGGTCTGCCCATCCCCACTAAGTCTAAGGTCTGATTGGCCAATCAGGCCAATCAGGCCTTAGATTGGCCAATCAGGCCTTAGATTAAGTGGGGATGGGCGGACCCGCTATGCCTAAGGCCTGATTGGTCCAAGCTTCTAGAGCCTGGGCCAATCAGGCCTTAGGCTTCGGCGGGATGGGCCGGGAAGGGGCGAGCCCGCCTCATTTCGACCAGGCGGGCCTACAGGCTGGACGGGCAAGAACCGTCTGGCCTGAACAGGTTAGTTTGGAGGTTTGGGGGTTGTTAGCGCCGGGGGGGGCGGGGGGGGGCGTCTTCGGGCAGGAGGGATTGGACACCCTCCTGCCAGCAATCGGTAGTGTCGGGGTGGGAGGGAGATCGGTAATGTGGGGGGGAGGGAGATCGGTAATGTCGGGGGGGGCGGTCAGTAGTGTCGGAGGGGGGGCATCCGATCGGACAGGCCGCGGCCCGCTAGTGTAGGCCGATTCTGAATAAGACGCCTCTCCCGGGCTTCCTATACAGAATCAGGGCCTAGGTGTCTTGCGGGCCTCACCTTCAATATAGGCGGCCTGCCTGGGGAGCATATTTTTTTTTTTAAAACGTGCATCCCGATTGGCTGATTAGACAGCTGTAGGACGCCTACAGCTGCCTAAAATCGGGACGCACTTTTGGAGAATCAGGGCCTCTGCCTTTTAGATATACTGTATATTTTGAACATTACCAGCCAGTAAGTTAATTTGGAAAATACTTTATCAATTTGTAGTATAAATAGGCCTGATTGGAACTGGTGGCAGTAGCATCAGGATCACTGTATGTGTAAAGCCTGCTCCATGCCAGTTGAACAGTGCTTCTCAACCCAATCTGTGGGAAATATCCAGCCAGTCAGGTTTTTAGAATATCCATAAACTTGAGAGAGATTTGCATACAGTGGAGGTAGTGCCTCCAAATTTATCTTTTGCATATTCATTGTAGATGTATCCTGAGGACTCTGTTGAGAACCCCTGCTATAGAAGCTTAGGTTTCATAGGAATGCTTTCCTTTCAATTTGGAATTCCAGTTTGGTAGAGTTGAAAGGAAGTCCAGGCAGCGACGGAGACTAGCTTGCTCGAGTATCTTGGATAGGAACGGAAGAAGGGAGACAGGGCGATACTTGGACAGGCAGGAGGGGGTCCAGCGAGGGTTTTTTGAGAAGCGGCTTAACCACCACATGTTTGAAGTCAGCAGGAACAGTTGCAGTGGAAACAGATAGATTGAGAATATGGCATATGGGAAGGATAACAGTATGTGAGATGGGGGTCAAGTGGAGGGGTGGGAATAGGGTCTGAGGGGCATGTAGTAGGCTTGCCTGAGGACAAAAGTTATGAAGTTTCTTCCTCTGTGATTTCAGAGAAGGAAGAAAAATCAGCAGTTGACAGAGGGACAAGAGGGCGGGACCAGACACAACACACATGCACTTCACTCTTATTTCCATTTGATAAACAATTAAGTCAAAAACAAAAGTGGGTAACATTATCCAATGGTGCAGGGTTGGAATAGCTCTCCTAAGATCAAAGCTAATCCTTAGTTCAGAGGTCTCTTTAGTTCACTCAGTTTTGTGTTTTCTGAATGGATATGAAAACAGAACTCTGCCATCTTTGAACAGGTTTTTACCTCTTGGCTCTTTTGGAGGTGGTGTATATATAAGGACTGTGTCTGAATTCAAGAAAGCATGGGACAGGCACATGGGATCTCTTAGGGAGAGGAGGAGGAGATAGTGAGTGCTGTGGATGGGCAGACTGCATAGGCCATCTGGCCTTTATCTTCAATCATATTGCTGTTTCTATGTTTTTTCATTTTATTCAAAAAGAAAGCAAGAATGAGAATTAAAGATGTTTCTTTTATTTCAATTTCTGTCAGTGAAAAATGGTGCAAAAGAAGTTGGGGTTCCAGGCATAGAAACATGATGGCAGATGAAAGCCAAATGGTCCATTCAGTCTGCCCTTCACATCATCCACTATCTCCTTCTCTCCCATACTTAATGTTTTCAGACACAGTCTTTGTGTCCACCACCTCTACCGAGAGACTATTGAATGCATCTGCCACCCTTTCTGTAAAAAAGTATTTCCTTAAATTACTCCTGAGCCTATCACCTCTTAACTTCATCCTATACCCTTTCATTCTGGAGCTTCCTTTCAAATTAAAAAGACTCGCCTCATGTACATTTATGCCACACAGGTATTTAAACATTTCTATCATATTTCCCCTCTCCCGCCTTTCCTCCAAAGTAAGAACATAAGAATAGCCTTACTGGATCAGACCAGTGGTCGATCTAGCCAGTATTCCATCTTCACAGAGGTCAATCCAAGTCACAAGTAGCTGACAAAAACTCAAATAGTAGCAGCATTCCATGCCACCAATCCAGGGCAAGCAATGGTTTCCCCCATGTCTGTTTCAACAGCAGACTATAGACGTTGCCTCCAGGAACTTGTCCAAACCTGTTTTAAAGACAGCTACATAACTGCTCTTACCATATCTTCTGGCAAAGCATTCCAGAGCTTAACTATTCTCTGAATGAAAAAATATTTCCTCCTATTGGTTTTAAAAGTATTTCCCTGTAACTTCATAATGTATTTGGAAAAATATCATAGGCAACTTGCACCAGGGTACGCATTTGAAAGGCACAGTGTAAATCACCACTGCCAAATAATTGGCTGTGACTTATCTGTTCCCACAGTGTCACAAGCCTTCAGCGTTTTATCAAACAAACGCCAGCAACCGACGTCCTTACAGGCTGTCACACGGGAATTCCACTGTCCCATACTCCCGATAAGGATGATCCCTGTTTCACTCCCTCTCTACATCAATAATAATAATAACAGTTTATATACCACAGGATCGTGAAGTTGAATGCGGTTTACAAAGATTAAAAGATGGTACAAATTGATTGAACTTAACAGAGGTGAAAGATAGTGGTTAACAGCTCAAGGGAACCGTTATTGAAGAGAAAGAGTTGTACGGGTCAGCTGTCTAGATACTTCAGGAACAGATATGTTTTTAGGTGTTTCCTAAATTCCTCACAAGTAGAAGGCGTAAGCAATTGTTCTAGATCTTTACCCCATAATGCTGCTTGGTGTGAGAAAAGGTGTTGATGGTGTCGTTTGAGTTTACATCCTCTAACTGGTGGGAAACGAAGTTCAAGTGTGAGCTTCTCTTATGTCTGTTGGCTGAGAAGGAGAAAAGGTTAGTTATGTATTTAGGGGCTAGACCATATAGTACTTTAAAGCAGAAACAGGCGAACTTAAACTTTACGCGTGCCTCCATCAGTAGCCAATGCAGTTGTCGGTAGTAAGTTGTCACGTGATCAAACTTCTTCAAACTGAAAATCAGTTTGACCGCTGCATTTTGCATGAATTGTAATCGTCGCATATTCTTTTGGGAAATTGCTAAATAGGCGATGTTACAGTAATTAAGTTGACTTAGTACAAGGGATTGTACCAGAATTCTAAATGCTAACATATCAAAATATGCTCTAATGGATCGAAGTTTCCAGAGAGTGAAAAAACCCTTTCTGATTAAGGAGTCTTTCATGGTTAGGCACTGATCTAGTGTTACACCCAATACCTTCATAGTAGTCTGAATAGGATAACTAAGTTTATTGTTGCATAGTGGTGTTTTGGTATCAAGCGGATGTGGCAAAGCTACAAAAAGTTTTGTTTTTTCTGAATTAAATCTTAGTTTGAATTCAGTCATCCATTGCTCCATCAAATTTAGGGTTTAATTCCAATTCATCTGAAATCAACAGGGTGTTAATAATCCAAAACATTAAGCTTGACACAGCCTATAAGGACTTTGGTGTCTGGCATTTGTTTACTAAAACGCTGAAGACTTGTGGCACCATGGGAACAGATAAGTCCCAGCTTTTCCAATTATTTGTGACAGATTTAGGTTGGAGCTCTTTCCGTGGCTTTATAAAAGAAGCCCTAGTTTTCAGAGGCCTAGAAAAGCATACTATAAACAACGCTTTACTGAATCATGAAGGTTTTGGTCTCTGAAAGCTAGTCAAAAAATGTATATAGTCTAATAAAAGGTGTCACCTTTTATTTTTTATTTTCTTTATATTTTTAGGTGAATTTGTACCCCACCTAGAATTGTAGATTGTGTGGGTAAGAATTAGTATAATCTTTTAGCATTAAATTGGGAGAAATCATATATTTAGTTGAGGGTTTATTTTCCAGTGAGTTTTTTTGGTTTTGTTAACTACACATCAATAGATTATGAGAACTGTAGAATTGCTTTCAAGTAGGGGTAGAACATATACCGTATATGAAATGAATTGATATGTGCAAAATTTTTTACTTTCTTCATCAATTTTCTCATCAGTTACTTTAAATAAAAATCTAATTGACTGAATTTAAATTCTGATTCATAGTTGTGGTTGCTTAATTTACAGCCTTCCGCCATCCTATATCCCTCTCCAGATCCATTAGAAACGGCAATGGGAATGCTAGACTTTTATGGACAAAGACCTTGGCGGCAAGGAATACTGAGTAAATAACTTTTTATTTTTGTTTTAATCTTGATATATTTCCCCTATGAAACTAAGAACCCTTGCAGAGTCAAGTTTACCAGGAAAAAAACGCACATGTCTTGCGTCCTTCACACCTCTTCATGGCCCTGCACGAAGGAACTTTGATCAAGAGAGAATAAATTTTTGAAACCAAACTTGCACGTTTTCTTGACAAAACTCCTTATCAAAAACAGATTCTGACATGAGCAAGCAACTTTGTATCCTCTTATTCTCTGCCTCCTTTCTAATTTAGAATTTGTGGTAGCAATACCCAGTGATGTGGGAAAACAGTCCTCTTTCCAAGCACCTGTTGCAGGGGTAGCTCCAGGAATGGTGATCTGATATATGTCACTTCCTGCAGTATAGTTACTTCTATTCTAGATTATGTCCCCAATATCTGCTACCTGACATTGGACCTTTTGGATCTGAAATCTATGGGTTAAAAAAAGGTGCACATTTGCCATGAAAAGCAGATGTAACATACTTCTTCCGATAGAACCAAGAATTTCAGTGATCTGGTTTTGCCACTTATTCTTAAATCATAATTCAAGATAGAAATGGTTTGGTTAAGTGTTTTCTGAACTGTAAGAAGCGTGTTTGAAGAATCCATAGGGACATCTGCCGAAAGTTATACTCCTTTTGATTAATGGGAGATGTTCTGTTCTTTTTAAATACTCTGGTTTTAAAGGATTCTAGCTTAAGGACAGATGTTTTATCTCTTTGTAGATCTGCTTTATCTCTTTGTAGATCTGTTGCTGACTCTTTGCTAGAACTAATGTCATTACCTTTTTTTTCTTGTTTTTGTGTGTTTGGGCTGATGAGGAACATAGAGAGTGAGAGCAGACCTCTAAAAGCATTAAGACCAATACCAATTTGGCTGAGCATCCTTTGTTTTCTTTATTTGGACTGTTCCACTGACACCTCTTAACTACAATTTTTTAAAATAAATTACTTGCAAGAATAAAATGTAGATGTATGTTGAAGTTTAATGGGGACTTTTGTTGGTCAGTCTCAGTGTGTAAGACCATCACTGCTCACTGGTTTAGTTTATCAGAGCCCTCACCATGCTCCACTCATGTCATAATTTGTGTAGCCAGCTTTGCAATTGGTATGGGTCTTTAAAGTATAAGAAACACTGGAACTATTTTACTTGCAAACAGCTCATTTCAGCTCCTTATGGATGCCATTTTAAATGGTAGAGGTAACATTACTAAACAAAACAGAGAGATCTAATAGGGTGTATTAACAGTAGAAATGAAAACTTGATATGGCTGTTGGGAAGAGAGATTATGATCTCTTTTCAGAGAATATGGGGTACATCAGTGTTCTGTACAGCACAAAGAGAAAAGCAGAATTCTGCGCACATGAACCTTCTATCTCCTTAGAGACAGAACCTGTTTAAGAATCCACTGCTTTACACAAAAGGAGACATGTAATTTACCTTCTTGTTGACACGGAACTCCTCTTATGTTTTTAATGGATTATTCGCTATCTTACGCAGGTTTTGATCTGTCAGATCCTGATAAAGAGAAGGCAGGAATTCTTGCCCTTCAACTCAAGGAGAAGAATATTCTACATTCAGTAAGACTTTTTAGTTTTGACGTAGTCTGGATTTTGGACAATGCTTACCGTAATTCAGTTGTTTCTTCTACTGAACTCTTTATTTTATTTCAGGAGCTCATAATCACTCTGCTGAGTAATGCCGTGGCACAGTTTAAGAAATACAAGTGCCCAAGAATGAAGAGCCACTTGAGTAAGTGTTCAATCACATGTATTTTCCTTAAACTGAAAAGCCAGTTTCATATTTAGAACTAATTTGATTTGCTTGTTCACAGTGGTTCAGATGGGAGAAGAATACTACTATGCTAAAGATTACACTAAGGCTTTAAAGTGAGTACTGCTTCTCCAGAAATACAAGATTTGTAACAGAGTAGACATCCTTGAGGGAGTGGAAAACATGAAAAAAGATTTGCAAAAGTTGTTAGAATGGCCTAATGGCTGGCAACTAAAATTCAGTGCAGAGTGATGTATTTGGGGAGTAGAAATCCAAGGGAGGTCTCTTTTAAATATTACATAGAGTCAGATGACAGTGACGCCCTCGGGAGACCCTTGATAAAGCATGGAAGTGCGAAACATGTCGGGTTGTCTCTCCCGAGTCATGTTAGCGTAAAGATAAGTGGCTTAAACTATATATAATGGTTACACCAGAGTTTTAATAGAACTTATGAATAAAATGAAGAGTATTTAAATATAAATTGAACTTATAGGACTGGAAGGTGGTGATGAGAACCACGTAATTCTTCCCGCTGTCAAAACTAATTTTAGCTGTGGAGTGGTAGGGGCTGAGGCTTTCTTAATAACCCAAGCAAGGATATAATGCAGAGCTTTATATTCGGGACTTAAATATTGAAACTTATTGAAAACTGTTCTGAAATAAGTAGTTTAAAAATTGCCGCATCAATACAAGTGGGCAATAAACATAAGCAGGAATGTGAGAGCCAAAATGTAGATTCAAATAGAAAACTGCAGGTGGGAACATAGCAGACCAAATAAAACCTTGTGTTTTCTTATTTCACAGAATTTGTTCTTTTTTTATTTGATTTGGTTCATGTTGGTTGTATCTTTTTCCAGTTTAAAAGAGAAGTCCATAGGCCGTTATTGAGATGGCTTGGGGAAATCCACTACTTATTCCTAGGATAAGTAGCATGAAATCTGTTGTACTACTTGGGATCTAGCTGGGTACTTGGGACCTGGGTTGGCCACTGTTGGAAACAGGATACTGGGCTTGATGGACCTTCAGTCTGTCCCAGTATGGCGGTTTTTATGTTCTTACACTGATAATCAGAAATGGGGGAGAGTGCCACACTCTGAGATGAGACCATTCTGAGGCTTAGAGAAGGATTTTACCCAAATTCCAGAGTTGAAGCTATGACCAAGCGCCAGAAGAAATTTAACTCTACCTCCAATAATGGAGCTAACTGAGAGAACTTCATTGGTGGCATGGAATGCTTCTACTATTTGGGTTTTAGCCAGGTACTTTTGACTTGTATTGGTCTCCGTGGGGCTAGATGGACTATTGGTCCGACCCAGAAAGGCTATTCTTATGTTAGCTTTTGCCTTGTTTTGTTTTCTGCCGCAGACTGTTGGATTATGTGATGTGTGACTACCGCAGTGAGCGCTGGTGGACTCTACTTACATCTATACTTGTCACAGCTCTCAAATGTTCCTATCTCATGGCGCAACTGAAAGATTACATGACTTATTCCCTTGAGCTGCTGGGACGGGGTATCCTTTTTAAAAAAAAAAAAAAAAAAAAAGCCTGTTTTGTTGTTGTTGTTTATACATTAATTCCCCAAAATATGAAACGAGGAAATCCAAAAACTGATAACATAAGGAAAATAGTTCCCATTAGTAAAGAACAAACCGTTGTTATGCTTACTTTTAATTGCAGTGCTTAAGATATTTAAATAGCAAACAGCAGTTCCTAAAATTGCTTTATATCTGGATTGACCCAATAGCTCAGACCAGTTCTTCATACTTTTATCTGGAAAACCTAGACTCTGTTCCTGGGCCAGAATTCTGGACCTCAGGTTAACAGAGGCTGGGGATGATGTAGAGAGAGTAGTCACAGCGATGTCAGGTCAAAAGCGCGCCGGGACAAAGGCGCGCGCAACCCGGGAGGCGTGCACCGAAGAAAATGACTGTTTTAAAGGGCTCTGACGGGGGGTGTGGGGTGGGGTGTGGGGGGGGGGAACCCTCCCACTTTACTTTATACAGATCGCGCCGCGTTGTGGGGGTTTGGGGGGTTGTAACCCCCCACATTTTATTGAAAACTTCACTTTTTCCCTAAAAAACAGGGAAACAGTTAAGTTTCCAGTATAATGAGGGCGGTTACAACCCCCCCACAACGCCACCACGATCTGTATTAAGTAAAGTGGGGGGGTTCCCCAACAAAACTCCCCCGTCGGAGCCCCTAAAAACACTCTTTTTCTTCGGCGCGCGTTTCCGTCTTGCGCTCAGTTGTCGGCGCGCGCCTTTGTCTTCCGCGGTTTTGTCTATGAACTGTCACAGCTCCTTGAGGCAGCTAGTCTTGGCTATCACTCAGTAGGCAGGGCTTGAGTGTCCATTTAACAGGGTTTAAAGACAGCTGCAGTTTGTGACCCATGGGCAAGGATTAAAATTGCAGTGGTGTGGCTGCATTGGAAAAGGAATACAAAAAGGGAGTTTGATGGTGAAATTGTTTAGCATAATCCATCTTGATACTTCTATAAGCAGCTGTAAATTACCATATCCCATCTCTTTTACTTTTATCAGTGATGAGTAATTTTTAGAGATTATAGATCTGAACCCTAAGCAGTGGAATGGGGTGGGTCACTGAGTCCATGGCCCTACTAACCATTGCCCTACTCAACAGCTGAAACTAGGAAGCTTAGGGATTGGAGATGGAGGTTGTTTTTGTTTGGCTCGCAACATTCACACAAGTATTCTGCTGCCCTGATCTGTACGATTAAGAAAATGTTTTGATAAATCTGACTTCATATATTTGTAAGTATGAAGTAAAATTTAAAAGCAAAGCTAAGCAAAGCTGTTTTTCTTGTCTAAAAAACATGCCTTATCTTTAAACACTAGATGCTTAAATACAAATCACTACCACTGAATGGTGAAATAACATTTTGGTGTCTAACTCCGAATATTCAGTGCAAGTTAACTGATTATCTCCACTGAATATTCTTAGCCAGTGCTGAAAAGTTAACTGACTATATCGTGCAATAACTGGCATTATTCAGTGCTGACCAGCTAAGTTTAGCGGGCAAATCAGACTGCATGTATATCAGGTTTATCTTTGCCTTCTGTTAACGTCACCAGCCAGCACTGAATATTTACTTAGCCGGTTAAATTGGCACTGGCCAAAAAAACCCTGGATAAACCCCTGCTAGTCACTGGAAACGGCCCGCCATTGAATGTCGGGAATCAGTGCCAACTACGGTACTTATGCACGCTGAATATCAGCCCCTGAGGGAACAGGGAAGTTTGTTCAGCTGTCACATGGTTTAATTTTATTTTTGTCAAAAAACAAATATTGTATTATAGTCTTCCCACTTCAAACTATACATCAATATAAAAAAATGGAATAAGACCACAGGAAGAGACAGGTCTGGATATTCAGTTTTTAAATCTTTATATTTTTAATGGGGGCATTGGAGATTTACAAGTTTGAAAAGGGTCAAAGGACTTTCATAAGGAATAACTCCTTTAGAATGTCCAGACCTACAGAGTTTTCTTAGTCATATACCTCTTAGTATATAACAACATCCATTGTGCTCCAAAAACCAGTGTTTGTATGTAAAACCATAGAAAATGTTTTCCAAACAAAAGTGAGTACTTAGGAAAGCAGCACTGCAAAGGAGAATCCAGGTTGAAATCACCCAAGCATATATATGCACTCATAAACACAGGACCAGCAGTGAGAAGCATAATACTGTTTTGGCAAAGTTCTGCCTGCTTCTGGGATTAAAGTATTTTGCACCTTACCTCACTCTCTAAAAAAAATACAATTAGGTGAAAGTAATAAGTTTAAATTCCAACCTGAAGTTTTACAAACAAAAATAAATACATTTTAACTGATAATGTTTCTCATGCTTCCACTGACATATTTCTTTCTGGATGGTGAGTATGGCAGAGTAAATAGAGCTGATCTTGTAAAATACTGGGGTAATAAAGGTGGACAAATTCTACTCATGTCTCTGCCTTGCACATGCTGATGATAGCACAGGAGACATTCCAAATGTAAAAAATGTGTTTGGATAGTTGTTTACCTTTAGGAAAACTCTGAAAATTTCCTCCTCCATCCCCTACCAGAGGGTAAAAATGTTTGTGCAGTTCATAGGGCAGGTACTTTATTTTTACCCCTGTCCCGAAAGGAACAGAGAATAGCTGAGGAGGAAAAGTCTGAATGTGATTTAAATTTAGAATGTTTCATGCCCCATCCCCACCCCCAGCCAAATTTTAAAGGGAAACTCCATATTAATGGTACATTGTACTCATGGGCCTGCAAGCTATGTTGCTTCTCTGAATATTTTTTTCATATTTGGCCCACACTCCCTTTGTGGCAAGAGCACTACTTTTCATCTGCTGTTTTGCTGCTACAATGCACCGACATGATTCTTCCTGCACAAATTCTTTCTTCCATAGTCCATTGATACAAAAACCTCTCCTCACTAAATTTTTTGTCCCAAAAATCATTATTTCAGTCAGAGGACAACCTTGTAATTCTTGAGAGATTTGTTAGGCTTATTTTAATAGCACATACAAGCTGTGTCAGAAATTACATTACATTACATTAGTGATTTCTATTCTGCCGTTACCTTGCGGTTCAAGAAAGGTATTATCTGGGGACAAACAGTAAGCATATTCTCACATGTGGGTGATATCAATGGAGCCCGGTACAAACAGTCAAAAAGTATACTGTCACTTTATGTCTTCTGAAGACTGCCCATACTTCACATGCACCGGTGTCTTCACATCGGTCGGCTCACAGGACTATCAGTTTTCTGTGGAGCTGAGAAGCTAATCTTTGGAGTTTCTCCAAGCACGTAAAACATTTTCACATTTTTGTGCCTTCCCGTTCTGTTTTCTTCAATTTTTTCTTTATTATTATTTTTCTACAGTTCCGGTAAAATTTTTTGATTTTGACCGATTTATTGTTTTGGGCCTTTAGGCTCACCTCAGCTTTTTTCAAGTTCTTATTTAATCGATCTCCCTGGACCATAGAGTCCTTCGATTTTGTTTGAGCAGTCTTCCCCTTGATGTCCAAGCCAACATGCAGCTTGAAACGGTACACTCAGTGCCAACGGGCCATTTTGGCTACACACCTGCATAACTGGTGTGGCCTTTGCCTTGGTCCTAAGCACCATGAAAACATCATGCTGACTCTGCTCTAAACTGCAGAAGAAGTCACTGAAGGCCAGACTGTTACAATACAAGAAGCTTTTCAGGTCTAAGGGTACATCAAGGATGTCTGATGATTCCGACGTTCAATATTCTGCACTCCCAGCATCAACACTGGTACCTACAACATTGACAGGCCGTTCCACTTCTGATTCATTGATGCTGCCTCCCTCAGGGGAAGTTCATAAAAAGGCTAAGAAGCACAAACACCTCACTCCTTCTAGGCATGCGTCGGTTTCATCCTAGACATCGATCCCATTGAACAACTCAAAGCTTAGGCACACTGAGACTAGGTCACCATCACTACAATTAGTGTGTCCTTTGAGGTGCGCTCAAAATTGAGGTCACCAACACCTCGATACCTGTTATTGCCTGTGCCCTCTGTGCTCCATGTAACATTGGTACTGGCGCCATCTCTGTAAAATCATCTTCGAGAGCTGTTGCAGAAGGAGCTTGCTGAGATGCTGCAGTCATTCACCTGATCTTGTACATCCAGTCTCGGTCTAGTCCAAGCCTTGCTCAAAGTCTTCATTGTGGGACCATTCCCGGACACCACACCATCAATGCTCCCATTCAAAGAGACCTGCCTGCTCTTCCAGGGAGCATAGTTCTTCATCTAACTCTCAGGGCTCCTCTATCCAATCCCATCGACACACACTTCAACATTCATCTTGGGATATACCTCGTACTCATCGTCGATCTCAATGCTATCCTTGACATCTCCCTCGACGTTCTTCATCTCAAACACCTGACATCTAGGGATATAATTCTAACTTGTCTTCTTGCTCTTCTTCAGGCTATCCAGAACTTTGTCCTCAGGAATCTTATAGTATGTCATCTGATCCAACTCCTCGTAGAAGGTCTCCTCCTGAAAATCTGTCTTTTACAAGATTTATTAGACAATGGGAGAGGCTTTGCCTATCAGTATGAAGTCAGATACACAGCCCCGGGCTCTAGACTACAAAGAGTGGCCTAAAGATTGTGAAAAACTACCTTTACTCAACTTAATGAAATAAGCTTTGTTCAAAAACTGGAAAGCAGCACTCTCAGTCCCAGTGGCCCCACACAAGTTAGACACCTAAACAGGATTCAATCTTGTCCTGGCTTTGATCAACCACAACTGCAACAACACAAGTTATTAGTAGTGGAGTCAGCACTTAAAAAGAAAAACAGTTCTAGAACTTACGCCAGCACTTCTCTGGGAAGAGAAAGTAGGGCTCTAGATAAATTTAGGCATAAGTTATTCCAGAACACTATGTTGACTAAAAGAACCCTCAACTTCAATTTCTATATGACATTCTACCTGAAGTCTCTTATACTGGCTAGGCTCTATAGGATGGAGTAAAAAAGACTGTTGTTGTTTGGACTACAGTCCAAAAGATGTCCTTTTATGAGCAACATATACCTTCAGAACGTCTAAACTCTTTCCAACATCTTTTAGAGACCAGGAACATCTTGAACATCTGCAGGCCTGGCTTAGAATCGGTGAACTAGATGCCAAGGTTCAGGACAGTCTCTTAAATATACCCCTTAATTCAAAACTATGGTGAAGTGGGGAAATCAACTCAATCAACTATGAAAAACTCCACTTGAGATGCCAAGAGTCTCACTCCAACGGAAGAAAAAAACCTTGCTCAATGCTCAAACCACCTCCGCCCACATCATTGGCAAAAACTTCCGTTGGAAGTGGCTTTGTGCCACTGTAGTTATATTTTATAAGGGTCTAAAGATTATCAATTGACAAAAAAAAACCGTGTCAGAATATGTTTAAATAGAAGAGTCCTGTGTATAGCCAACGTTTCACGAAGTGTTGTTTCTTCAGGACTTACTTCCAATCTCTCCACACAGTTTGTTTCTTGTTTGCTCGATCTATTCAATGTCCTACCCTGCATGGGAGATAATTTTTTTCGGAGATTGTATAGAGGAAGCAACTCAGGAAATTAAAACTTGAAAACTTAAACTTGAAACTTTATCATCTACTAAATCATTCTGACCTCAGCAGTCCAGGAAATATTCCAAAACCTCCAGATGCTCTCTTATTATCCCAAATGGAGATACAACCAGCCTGCTATGTCATCTCATGGAGCCTATTCAAAGACATCCAAGACAACAGGTGACTCAGAACACGTTTGATCACAACTGTAGTCCAAACAACAACAGTCTTTTTTACTCCATCCTATAGAGCCTAGCCAGTATTTGACAACCTCTTCCTCACACTTTACCCATAGGAGGTTGGATCACCAACTATTACCATCGCTGGTTCATAATAACATTAGACCATTGTGTCCTTCAGATATTGAGAAAGGGATATACCATTCATTTACAAAAGAGACCTCTAAACCATCCTCCAAGAAAGTCCTGTTTCAACTCCCATTAAAACAACCTCACCAGGAGCTCTCAGTCCTCCTCCAGCACAATGCCATAGAACAAGTTTCCCTGCAGGAGAGTCAATTTCTTTGACTGGGTGACCAGAGGATTGGATAGAGGGAGTGTGCTAGATGTGGTGTATTTAAATTTTAGCAAAGCCTTTGACAGTGTTTCACACAGGTGTTTAATAAACTGAGTGCCCTTGGGATGGGCCCCTAAATGACAGACTGGATCAAGAACCAGTTGAGTGGAAGGTGACATAGGGTAGTGGCCAATAGAGATTGCTCTGAAGAAAGGGATGTTACTAGTAAGGTGCCTCAAGGTTCAGTTCTTGGGCTTGTTCTTTTTAACATTTTTATAAGCAATATTGTTGAAGGGGCTGTCAGGTAAGATTTGCTTCTTTGCAGATGATACCAAAATCTGCAATAGAGTAGACACCCCTGATGGTGTGAATAACATGAGGAAGGGCCTAGAAAAGCTTGAAGAATAGTCTGAAATTTGGCAGCTAAGATTTAATACTAAGAAATGCAAGGTCATGCATTTGGATGGGAAAAATCCAAGGGAACAGAGGGGATGAAGAACTTAATGTGCATGAAAGAAGAGCGGGAATTGGGTATAATAGTAAATGATCTAAAGGTTGCCAAACAAGTTGAAAAGGTGACAGCAAAAGCTAGAAGGATGATTTCGTGCTTAGGGAGAGGTATGGTCAGGAGAAAAGGAGATATTGCTGCCCCTATATAAGACTCTGGTGAGGCCTCATTTAGAATATTGTGTACATTCTAGAGTCTGCACTTTCAGAAAGATATAAACAGGATAGAGTTGGTCCAGAGGAAGGCTACTAAAATGATTGGTGCTCTTTATCATAAGGTGTATGAGAACAGGCTTAAAGATCTCAGTAGATATACTTTGGAGGACATGCGGGAGAGGGGAGATATGATAGACATTTAAATTCCTATGTTGTATAACTGCACATGTGGTGAATCTTTCACTTGAAAGGAAGCTCCAGAATGAGAGGACATAGGATGAAGTTAAGAAGTGATAGACTCAGGAATAATCTAAGGAAATACTTTTTTACAGGAAGAGTGGTAAATGTGTGGAATTGTCTCCCAGTAGAGGTGGTGGAGACAAAGACTAAGGCGTGGGACAGGCACATGGGGTTCTCATCAGGCGAGATGGAGATAGTGGATACTGCAGATGGGCAGACTGGATCCTTTACCTATCGTCATTTATCTATGTTTCTCAAAGTATTTCCTAATCTCGAAAAAGACCAAAGACATCTGTCCAATTTTAGACCTCCAAGCTCTCAAGAAATTTTGAATGGTCTCTCTGGGAATCCTATTACCACTGTTAAACAAAGATGGCTGGCTTTACTCTCTGGACCTCAAATAAGCCTACAAATACATTCCTATCTCCACATGCCCACAGGAAGTATCTTCGATTTTGAGTGGAAGCATGCCACTTCCAAATACAAGGTGCTTCCATTTGGTCTAGCGTTAGTACCTAGAGTGTTCACAAAATGTTTAGTGGTAGTGGCTGCAGCTCTCCAAATCTGTAGCTTTCATGTGTTCCCTTATCTGGGAAATTGGTTGATCAGGGCCCTAACACCTCAAACAGATCGTCTAGCCATGAATTCAACTGTATGTCTTCTCAAGCTTCTCTGTTTTGCAGTCAGTTATGAGAAATCCCATTTGCAATCCACTCAAACTCTTGAATTCTTTGGAGCACTTCTAGACACCACTCAGGCTCGTGCCTTTCTCCTGCAACAGAGGCTAGATACTCTGATACAGATCTTCCAGAACATCTCAGTCTTCAACGTATTACTGTATGTCAAATGATGCTCATGCTGGGCCATATGGCATAGTGCATGTAACTCCATTTGTCCATCTGCATCTCAGCCTCAGTGGACTATTTCGATGTAATGGTTACAATCCACCGGAATGCTGTCCCAACACATCCAAGTAACCTCAGGCCTTAGTCACATCAGTGGTGGATGTTACCAACCAATCTCTCCAGAAACCTCCTCTTCCATACTCCACCCCATCAAAAACTATTAACAACGGATGCTCCCTGCTAGATGAGGAGCCCACCTTGACGGTCTCCATACTTTGAGCAGCTGGAGTCCTCATGAGAAAGCTCTCCACATCAGTCACTTCAAGCAATCTGAAATGCTCTCCAAACATCCCAGGATTGCCTTCTCAATCAAGTGGTACTTATTCAAACAGAGTAGCCATGTACTGCATGAATAAGGAAGCACAAGATCTCATTCTCTTTGCCAAGAAACAATTCAGATTTGGTCATAGACTATTCTTCACAACATTTTCATGAAAGCAGTCTACCTAGTAGGAAAACAGAATATCCTAGCCGACAAGTTGAGCAGACTCCTTCAACAGCATGAGTGGTCACTCAACACCACCATTTTGCCATATCTTTGTAAATTGGGGCTCCCCAGAAGTGGATTTCTTTGTTTCTCCCCACAATCACAAACTTCCAGTATTCTGTGCCAGACTCTACACACCCAGTTGTCTGGAATCAGATGCTTTCCTTCTCAACTGGAGGGACAGATTTCTCTATGCTTTCCCTGCAATACCTCTGCTCAGGAAGACTATATTCAAACTTCACCAAGAAAAGGCCACCATGATTCTCATATCACTTTGGTGGCTTTGACAAGCATGGTTCTGTTCTACAATTCAGTGTCCAGGAACCTATCATATTTCAAGTCTTCCCAACACTACTCACACTGAATGAGGGCTCTCTTCTCCATCATAGTCTCCATTCGTTAGCTCTCACAGCATGTTGTGTCCCTATGAACCAATAGATACGTTTTCACTATCTGCATCAGTGTCAGCCATCATAGAGGCATCTAGGAAACCCTCTACTCAACGCTGCTATCGTTTCAAATTGACTCTCGTAATCTCAACTCGTTATATCTGATCACTTGTCCATTACTATAGGTTCTGGACTATCTTCTCCATCTCTCTGCTCTGGTCTCCAAACTACTTCAGTGCTTTCCATACACTTCTGGATAAAAAGCCATTATCATTATGTTCTTATGTTCTTATTATCAGTACATCCTCTGGTTTCTAGATTCATGAAAGGCCTTTTTCCAAACCAAACCACCAATCAAGCCTCCTCCAGTTGCTTGGGATCTCAATGTTATGCTTTCAACTCTAATGAAGTCTCCTTTTGAACCACTTGCATCTTCATCACTCAGACATCACACTTGTTGGAAAGTAATATTTCTAATATCTATCTGAGTCAGTGAACTACAGATCCAACTTATACAACTTTCTACCATGACAGGGTGGTTCTTCACACTCATTCTAAGTCCCTTCCAAAAGTCATCTTGGAATCTCATCTCAACCAGTTTATAGTTTCTCCTGTCTTCTTTCCTAAACCACACCCTGGTGAAGCTGCACTTCACACATTGACCTGTAACCGTGATCTTGCTTATTACTTAGAGTGGACCAAGCCACATAGAGCTTCTACTCATCTGTTCCTGTCATTTGATCCTAATAAACTTTGAGCTCATGTCACAAAGAGAACCATCTCCACATTGCGGGCAGCTGTATCTCCTTCTGCTAAGCTTGGGTTGGACTGATGCTTGAAGGCCGTGTCATCACACACAAAATTTGTGCATTGGCGACTTCAATAACTCATCTGTGCACCACTCCCATTGAGGACATCTGTAAAGCAGCTACCTTGTCCTCACTATTGTTTGGAGAATCATAGTCAGTTCAGCTAAGCAATGCTACAGAATTTATTTACTACTTAAATGCCAACTTCCTTCCATTCCTTTTGGTTTCACCGGGCTCATGGTAGTTATTAATAACCTTCTTCTTAGAGGCATGTTCATGGCAGCTTGGGAGTTCCACATGAGAGAATATGCTGCCTGCATGTTCTCAGATAAAGCACAGTTACTTATCTGTAGCAAGTGTTATTTGAGGGCAGCAGTCAGATATTCTCACAACCTTCCTACTGCCCCTGGTTAGCTGCTTAGCTTTATTATTGAACTAATGGTCCCATGAGCCAGATACAGATAGTCTTCAAAAGTAACAGTATAAGTTTTGACTGTCTGTACCGGGCTCTGTGGATGACTTCACCCACACGTTAGAATATCTTCCTGCTGTCCTGAGATAACACCTGCTACATATGAGTAACTATACTGTTTATGGTCTGTTTCCACTGTAAATCAGTTTGGAGGTGAGGAGTGGCCTAGTGACAGCTGCTGCCTCTGCACCCAGAAGTTGTGGGATTGAATCCCAGGGCAAGTCACTTAATCCTCCATTACCCCAGGTACTAAATAAGTACCTATATATATGTAAACTGCTTTGAGTGTGGTTGTATAACTACAAAACGTTTCTATACAAATCCAAATCCCTTTCCCTTTAATATCCTTAATTTTGGTATAAGCATCCACACTAACAGATGATCAGAAATCGCGAATAGAAAAGAACCTGATAAAAGTCTTAATGGTAAGTTGAATGTGTCTGAATACATACAGACATTTAAGGAAATAAAATGCTTGCAGTATCTTAATGTTTTCTTATGATTTATTGTGCTTATGCAGAATGAGAGTCCTGATCCAGAACCAGGCTGTGAAGCTTCAGTAGTGAAAACTGCACAAAAACTCTGGGCTGATCGAGTGTCCTTGGCAGGCAGCAACATCTTCACAATAGAAGTGCAGGATTTTGTACCGTTTGGTAAGGAGTAAAAGCTTTACAGGTCAAGCTCAACAATACAGCTTATTTATTATAGAGAAGTACATATTTAACAGAAAAGTGCCTATTTATAAGTTTGTAGCTCAGGTTTATTTGCCCATTAAAGTAAAAAAGAAGAACAAATTCAAAATGATGTATTTTGATGCAACTCCCCTACCAGTTCTCAAAAGGAGAGTAGCAAAGAAGCATAGGATTAAGTACCCACATACATTTGCATTGATTTTTCTGTTGAAAAAATAACACATGTAGTTGTGAAAATGCAAAACAGCATGTTGTTCTAGCTTTCCCTGACCTAAACCTGCTTGAGGAAATGTGAAGTACATACTTTGTCCCATATGTCATGACCTAAAATGTACTGTCATGCTCTACATTACTATATCCTGTTCTTTATTTTGTAAACCCTGTTATGTTTTATTATGTATGTAAACTTGTAATCCATTCTGAGCTCTTCTGGGAGAATGGGAGGTTGGGATATAAATCAAAATAAATAAAGAGTAGACAGTTTTTCGATAGCCCAGTTATTTATTTCTTTTAGATTTATTAAACTCTTTTTCATGAATAGGTTTACCCAAAGTGGTTTTCAATTCATTGAATAATAATTAGATACTAAGTATTTTTCACTATCTGTCCCAGCAGACTCACAATCTAACTGTGGTACCTGGGGCAATGGAGTGTTGAGTGACTTGCCAAGAGTCACAAAGAGCAGCCTAGGATTAAATCTGCAACCTCAGGGTGCTGAGGCAGCAGCTCTAACCACTTTTGTAAACAACCATTTCTATGGGTGGATGGCATTTTGAAAATTGTCCTTGTAAAAATGTTTCATATAAAAGAGCTCAAGTAACTTCTTTATCTCTTTGTATGAGTATGCTCAGTCGAACAAGGGATTGCATATAAACCCTGTTGTCTTCCTGCTATGCCTGTTGTCTGTAAGCAACAAGCCCCTGCTGGATATATCAAGGACAATTTTCAAATTATTCACATATTTGCAAAGTCCTTGACCAATTTGTTTGCTTACAAACTAAATGAAAAGTCCATAAGCCATTATTAAGATGGAGTAGGGAAAATCTACTTCTTATTTCTAGGATAAGCATCACTAAAATCTGTTTTACTCTTTTGAGATCTTACCAGGTACTTGTGACCTGAATTGGTCACATTTGGAAACAGGATACTAGGTTTGATGGACCTTCGGTCTATCCCAGTATGGCAAAGCTTAGGTTCTTGTGTTCAATTTGTAAGTGAAATTACATAAATAGTTTCACTTTGAAAATTGCCTAGGGAAAAAGTAGCTGCGCACACTAGTGCTGCCCGATTTCCGATTTGAATTGATTCACTTTAAAAAAAAATTGGCCTCCCGATTTGGTGACTGACCCTTCCCCCTTGACCCTAAAGCAGGAGCAGCAGCGCTGTCTCTTGCGGTTGCTGCTGCTCCTGCTTTAGGAGGCAAGGAGGGAGGGTTAGTCAGGAAGTGCTGCAGTGTCTTCTCCCCCTGGCTTCCCGCTCTTACCTAAATTACTGGTAGCCTGCAGGGAGGATCGCCGGTGCTTTAGCGATCCTTGCAGGCTGCCATCGGCTTCTGCAGCTGTCCTTCCCTCTGCCACAATCCTGCCCCTGATGTCAGAGGAGTGGCGGAGCCGCAGCAAAGGGAAGGACAGCTGCGCAGACCGATGGCAGCCTGCAAGGATCACTAAAGTACCTGCAATCCTGTCTGCAGGCTGCTCCTCTAGAGCAGGAGGCCAGGAGGGGGAAGCTGGAGGAACATGCAGGCCTTGGGGAGGGGGGGGAGGTGTGCAGGCCTTCAGGAGAGAACAGCCCAGCCCTTCAGGGAGGGACCAGGACAGACCTTCGGGGGGGGGGGGGGGGGCGGGGCAGGCCTTCAGGGAAGTGGGGCTCTGGTGTAGAAGTACATTGAGGGAGGGAATGGGGGTTCAAAGAGATGTGTATATGCTGGAATGGGGGGGAGAAATAATGGTTCTAAAAACAAGAGGGAGAGACATGGTGGACAATGGGATTTAGGGAGGGAAGGACTAGAAAGGGAGAGAAGTTGGACACAAGGGATGGTGTAGAGGGGGGAGGATAGAGATACTGGATAGGAGGGTTGTTGGGAAGAGAATGAGAAAGATGGTGAACCCTGGGGTGGTGGGGATGGAGGGAGAGATGCAGGATGAAAGGGTAGTTAAGAAAAGGAGAAATGGGGGATCTGGGGATGGTGGGGTACATCGCTGCACATGCAGGGATGGAGGAAAAAAAAAAAAAAAGAAAAGATGCCAGACCTCCGGGGGAGAGAAAGGTAATGGAAGGGGAGGACAGAGGTAGAAGATGGATGGTTAGCATAAAGAAAGAAGGAGACCCAGGACATAGGACCAACATGATTTGAATAATGACCAGACAACAAAAGGTAGAAAAATAATTTATTTTCTGTTTTGGATACAATATGTCAGATTTGAAATGTGTATCCTGCCAGAGCTGGTGTTCGACCGCGAACGTGAGCTAGGATTTAACAGAGAGGAAAAGTCTTTTATCCCAGGACAAGCAGGCAGCATATTCTTACATGTGGGTGACGTCATCCACGGAGCCCCGACGCGGACAGCTTTTCAAGCAAACTTGAAAGAAATTTCAAGCTTGCTGTGCTGCACCACGCATGTGCATGCCTTCCCGCTCCACTAGAGGGCGCATCCCCACCTCGTGGTCCTCAGTTCTAAAGTTTCCGCGGAGCCAGAAGCCCTGTTCTTGTGTTCTCTCCGTGTGAAGTGCCTTCTAGCACCGCGGCTTTGTTATTTTCTCGGAGTCTTTTTTGTTTGTTTATTTTGTTTACACCACAGCGCCAGAGTGGTTAGGAGAAGGCAAAGGGGGTGAAGAGGCTATTAAATAAACCCACCAGGATGTTTTATAAAAACACCCAATTGGGCATGAAAATCGAATCGAAAAATTGATTTCAACAGGCTGAATCGAATCGAAATTTTTTTTTCCTGAATCGTACAGCGCTAGTGCACACACATACACTACCTTTTTGTGCAAGTGTATTTTCCAATGAAAACAACCTGTGTAGTTTAAAAAATTCAAAAATATTTGCATATTTCCAAACCTTACCCTAAACCTGCCTCCAGGATTAGCTCCATTTTACTGGGAGCAAAATTATGCATGCACTAGCACGAAACATAATTGTGCTTGTATATATGATGGCCTGTTTTCTAAGAGCCGATTTCCATGTTCCCTCTGAGGTTAATTTTCAAAGCCAATTCTACACACAGAATAGTAATTTGTACATGAAATGGCTTGTAATAAAAGCCATGTATGCTTCTACCCCTGATGACAAGAGACATTCCCAGGGTAGAGTTTGGGCAGGGTTTGGACTTAAATAAACGGCAGTTCTAGTGCAAAAGGCATACGAGTCTTTACCAGTGGGTTGTATATCACCCACCCTACTTAGCACAAACCACAGCATTAACAAGTTTCAGGTAATCATCTCCATTTTCCCATTATTTTCAATAAATCCTTCCAGTTAAGAGGGTTCAAAGAAAGCAAAGCCATCCCCAGAATAAGAAATCAAACATTTACATGGAAAACAAAGTTTAAAAAGTAGCATCTGTTGAAATCACCTGGGGTTTCAGAGCCAAAAACCCTTATGCCATAGCTAAGTCAACCGGGCAACATCTGGGAAAAGCAGAATTCTCTGACCAGAAAAAATATTTTGATATTGGATATAAACTTTCAGAGTAGCATTTATCCATCTCCAAAAACCAGTGAAAGTAGCAGGGTTGTTGTATTATAAAAAAGCTCTCAAAAATCCTGAGAGATCCAAACTCTCAGCCCTTTCAAGACTATCCAAATCTCCCTCTGTTTCACTTCTAGCTACAATATTGGTATTTTGAGATTATTTTATATTTCAGATAATCTCATGCAAATTAGGAAGCTTTCATATATCAGAAAAATATTGTCTAATCAGAATCTCTGGGCAGAGAAGATAGTAACAGGACAGTTTAGAAATCTTAAGATTCCTCATCGGAGAAACATTTTCCCTAAACTTTAATTTGCTATGAAGCACTAGTCTATTTTTAACAGTGGGTACCTCAATCATATTCAAAGTCTTAGGGCTCCTTTTATCAAGCCGCGCTAGCGAGGTTAGCATGTCGGACATTTCATCACGTGCTAACCCCCGCGGCAAGCCAAAATACTAACGCTTCGTCAATGGAGGCGTTAGCGACTAGCACAGCAGGTGGTTTAATGCGCGGTATTCCGCGCATTAAACCCCTACCGCGCCTTGATTAAAGGAGCCCTTAATCTGAAATTCCAAAAACAAGAATTCTTTTTCCACTTTAAGAGTTCTAGTGTCCAGTTTTTCTAGTCTATTGTTCTTTGACAGAAGGAGCACAGCTGAGGCACCATTCTTCTCAAATACCTTCTATACATGTAACTTCAGCCCATATGTCTATTAGGAGGGCTGTTTTAGGGCCCTCTAATGGCTGTGTCACCAAAGCATTATCAGGGAAAAGAAATGGAACTGGGAGAGCCAGAGAATGAGGGGCCTAGGTTTAGAGACCAAAGAATGAGATAGAGTTACATTCCCTCCTAAACTTTGAGGGCTTTGGTTCTAGGGAAGAGGTTCTTGAGTGATGTAGTCCACTAGGCATAATAATTACATACCTATCTATGGGACACAGTCTCATGGAAGGATATCTGGACATTGAGAATTTTAGCTTTCCTTTCCTCACAATAGAATAAAAGGAAGGATTAATTTACTGTGACTAGATAATTTCTCAGTCCATATACCACCAAAAAGCCAGTTTATATCTCATGCCAGAATTCTTCAAGTCCTTCATGGCTCCAAGGGGTATACTCCTTAAGGGTTATGCCCCAACAGCTGCATGCCATAAGCAGCACTTTTATGTTTCCTCTTTATGGGGTCACAGATCTTCTGGGACTCTGGCAGGATTACCACCTACCACTTCCACGTCTGATGCTAATCCCATCCATCTTTACAGCATCTAGCAGATTCTCTCCTCCTTGGAAGATCATTTTGGAATCTCCATATGCCATAGTTTTGCAATCCTTCTACATTGCCTTAGACAGCCAATTCCCATGCCAGACTGGTTTCTGCATTGTTTATAACCTAACATGCATGCCTACCCCTTGTTAACCTTGTGATTCAGCCCCCAATAGCTTTTTTACATTGGTCCCTGTGTGCACCAAACAGGCTTTTATTCATTGTTAGCTACATAAAATAAAGAGTGGAATTGTCCAAATCAGACTGATGACCACAAATTGTTACTCATCCAATGTTCAATTCACTTTATTCAACCAATAACTCAATAAGTCGATGTGTACATGTTTTGGCCAAACAGGCCTGCTTCAGGAATCTTGAGAAACTACTGGGTTATAACAGATAGTGTTTTGATTAAGTGAATAATCCTTCAGGGCAATGTTACGTTGTATAAACTCCAGATCTGGCCCTAGAATGAAACACAGATCTGGCTCTAGAATGATAATACTAATGAACTATGTCGCATATAAATGCATACATATCATTTCATGAATATTGAACTGGATTAAGCAAATTGCATTACATTTTAAGATATGTGTTAAGCCTAAGAAACTTTACCTCAAGAGGTATAATCAAATTTGTCCCAGGGCATTGGCAAGCTAATATGCCTACTGATGTCTCTCATCTTCCTGACTTCCTACCTGTGAAATGAAGGGCTCCTATTCTTTTACCTCTCAACTCCCACCAGTGATATATACCATCTCATAGGTACAGATCAAGAGGTGACACGGGAAACTACAGACCAGTGAGTCTCACCTGGTTTCTGGGGAAAATGGCGGAAGCACTGATAAAACATTGATGAACATTTGGAAAGAAACGAACTTCTGAAAACAAGCCAACATGGTTTCTGTAGGGGGAGATTGTGCCTAACTAACTTATTGCACTTCTTCAAAGGAATTAACAAACAGATGGACAGAGGAGACCCCATAGACATCATATACTTGGATTTCCAAAAAGTCTTTGACAAGGTGCCTCACGAGCATCTACTCCGGAAACTGAAGAACCATGGGGTGGACGGAGACGTACATAGATGGATCAGAAACTGGTTGGCGGGTAGGAAACGAGGGTAGGGGTGAAGGGCCACTACTCGGACAGGAGGAGGGTCACGAGTGGTGTTCCGCAGGGCTCGGTGCTCAGGCCACTGCTATTTAATATATTCATAAATGATCTAGAAACAGGGACGAAGTGTGAGATAATAAAATTTGCAGACGACACCAAACTATTTAGTGGAGCTCGGACTAAAGAGGACTGCAAAGAATTGCAAAGGGACTTGAACAAACTAGGGGAATGGGCGACGAGATGGCAGATAAAGTTCAACGTTGAGAAATGTAAAGTATTGCATCTGGGAAGCAGAAACCCTAGGTACAACTATACAATGGGAGGGATGTTAGTGAATGAGAGTACCCAAGAAAGGGACTTGGGGGTAATGGTGGACATGACAATGAAGCCGACGGCACTGTGCACAGCGGCCACTAAGAGAGCGAATAGAATGCTAGGTATAATAAAGAAGGGTATTACAACCAGGATGAAAGAAGTTATCCTGATGTTGTATCGGGCGATGGTGCGCCTGCATCTGGAATACTGCATCCAGTATTAGTCGCCGTACCTTAAGAAGGATATGGCAATACTCGAGAGGGTTCAGAGGAGAGCGACACGTCTGATAAAAGGGATGGAAAACCTTTCATATGCTGAGAGATTGGAGAAACTGGGTCTCTTTTCCCTGGAGAAGAGGAGACTTAGAGGGGATATGATAGAGACTTATAAGATCATGAGGGGCATAGAGAGAGTAGAGAGAGACAGATTCTTCAAACTTTCAAAAAATAAAAGAACAAGAGGACATTCGGAAAAGCTGAAAGGGGACAGATTCAAAACAAATGCTAGGAAATTCTTCTTTACCCAGCGTGTGGTGGACACCTGGAATGCGCTTCCAGAGGACGTAATAGGGCAGAGTATGGTATTGAGGTTTAAGAAAGGATTGGACAATTTCCTGCTGGAAAGGGGGATAGAAGGGTATAAATAGAGGATCACTGCACAGGTCCTGGACCTGTTGGGCCGCCGCATGAGCGGGCTGCTGGGCACGATGGACCTCAGGTCTGACCCAGCAGAGGCATTGCTTATGTTTGTCATTGTGGAATCTGTCCATTTTCAAAAGTGATAGTGACTTAGTTATAGCTATCCCCAGAGCTCGAGGTAAAGACTGGATGTATTGGGTTCACGGTGCAGGTCCCATGGGACACCCCAAAGAAGATGAAATGCTGTCTATCTTGGAAATGTTGGTATGGTGACCAGAAATGAAACATGACATACAGAATCATGTTTCCTCCTGTCTCATCTGTGCCTCCTTTGGGAGACAGCCCAAAAAGAAAAGAGATAGATTGATAGAGCAGAGAGCAGGCTTTTATACCTTGGAATCTTTTTCTGAATAGAGAAAATATTGTATGTCCCAGTATCTTTCTGTTTAGAATTTGTAAACTGTTTGAAACAATGGTTAATTTAATGGATAAAGGAGGGTGTGATACTTGCAAGCATGGTGATGGGATTAGCCTCTGGCTTCTTTGTTCCATTCAAGCAGGCTATCTGCTTGATCTGTCCATCTGGACCCATTGTCCTAAGCACCCTCTTAATCAGACATTAACACCTGTTAGCTAGTCATGATTCAATCAGGGCTATCAGGGCTACTTAAAACCGTCTTCCTACCCTCAAGGTCTATCTGCATTCCCATGCCAGAGTCAGATTGATATAATTTCCCATAGGCCTCGCTGACATAAGTAATGCCAACTAAAAATGCTGAATGGTAGCGACAGCTAGGCTGACAATGTTCTTATGTTTACTTCATCATACTTTGTCTTTTGCTCTCTGGGTCATAATGAAGCACCCATGTCTCGCCGCCAGTGACAATTCTCTACAGAATACTCAGATCTTCTTCAGACCATCTTAGGAACTGGGTCACAACCTCCACACGCTGTTCCTTGTGCAAATCAGTAAGCTGTTTAGGAACCCATCGTGCGCAGACTTTCCTATATCCCAAGTCTTCATACATTAAGGCAAATGAAGATACAAAGCTGATGTCCAAATTTCCAGCCAGTTGAGACATCATTATCCATCGATCTTCTCTAATCAAGGCATCTGCCCGATCAATATGCTCTTGTGTGTGCAATATTGATGGGTGACCAAAACGACCTTCGTCGGTTATACCTGTTCTTCTCACTTTAAACTTTTCCCTACTCATAAACATGTCATTGATTCATGGTGCTATGTCCATACTGAGTCAGTATCTGATGGTGAATTTCCACAGGTTTCCCTATGTCTAAAGAAAACACACTACACGTTTTTCAATGGTGCAATCTTGCACTGGACCATCCATGTTTCTGATCTCGTAGCTGCCACACGACTAAAGATCGAGTGCTGTACTGTGCATAACTATAAGCTATATCCTGAAATTGTTAGAGATGTTACCTTGGTAGTTATTTCTCTGCCACAGATCCACCTTAGTGTTAAAGTATTGTTCTCTGCTCTGAGAATGACTGGATCAGATTTGAATGCATTCACAAAGAAGAATCTTTTTCTTAGACCAAATTCTTCAAAGATTTATTAAAATTTTCAGCTTGTAACCATGTATTGTATTTTTTCATGTCACAGCATTTTTTTATATTTGTGTTCTTTGTTCAAACTTCAAATAATTATATTCTGTGGTAAATTAGTCCTAATGTTGTACATAAAAAATAGCCTATGTTTCTGTAATTTTAATCAAATTTCTCATAGATTTACTATAGATAGTAGGTGTTGAGGCTCAGACAGTAGAAAAATAAGTGAGTCGGAGTCAAAGATTTGGTGTAGTGACTCCACAATCTTGGCTGTTTTTGCTCATGTAGAGTTTGGTTTTAAGTCATAACATGAAAAAAATACTGTGATGCTCACTAGAGTACCTCGTTCCAGTAGGGGTCTAGGACGATTCATGTGGCCAGTTCATCGCAGCCGTTTCAGCACTGAATCGTCCCATGAAATGAACAACCGTGATGAATCGTCCGGAGGTGATGGGACCAAACTTGCTTAAAATTTGCGATCTAGCTGCAGCAGATTCTTGTGAGGACAATGCCCCCCCCCCCACCCAAATCCCTCCCCAAAATTTTCACTCCCCCTCTTCTCCATGCCACAGCTCATGGGATTTCACAAGGCTGGGACCAGAACAAACCCTCTTAAGCTTCAGGTCACAAACCACAAGTCTGGGACCAGAGCAAACCATCCCTCTAAACTGCTGTCTCAAGCGCTGGAAGACAGCAGAAGGCTCAACAGCAGGAGCCAGAAAACAGGGGCATAGGCGTGAAAACAATGCATGCAGGTGCCATGATCAAAACAGGCTGAGCCCACAACTGCTGTCCGGTGTTTGTAATCTGCAGCTGAAATGGGACCATTCATCACAGCTGTTTCAGAGCGGCTGTGTTGAAATGGCCACGAATTATCCCATTCCGTTCCAACAGGGCAGAGCTCTGCCAGAGCTGTGTCATGCAAATGTCAAGCTTCTGCAAAGTATGATTTACAGAAAAATAAACTTGCTAAAGTAGTGGTTTAACAGTGCCTAGTGTATCATCGTCTACTGATATATAATTTGAATATTCTGTGTTTCTTTTTCAGTGCAATGCAAAGCAAAGTTTCTCTCTCCAAGCTTCCATGTCGATGTTCCTGTTCAGTTCAATGTATATCTGAAAGCTGATTGTCCACATCCGATCAGATTTTCCAAACTTTGTGTTGGCTTTAATAATCAGGTAAAAACACTTTTCATCTTGTACCTAATGTTAGTATGGTTAGTGCATTGACCTGAAAACCAGAGGAAGTAGGTTTGATTACCACTACAGCTCCTTGTGACACTAGGCAAGTCACTTAACCCTACATTCCTCCAGGTATAAATTAAGTGCCTGTATATAATGTTGTTTTGATTGTAACCACAGGAAGGCGGTATGTCAAATCTTATCCCCTTTATATGTTATGATATGAGCAGGACAGACTTGTTTCTCGAGGAGAGTCCCCTGTTATGTTTTCTACTCTAGGGCTGACCATCTGCTTTGATATGAACTGAGGTATTACAGGTCAGCTCAGAGGAATGGGAGGCGGAGCAAAAAATGTAAATGAGGCTCCATACACAGGATCTCACAATCAGAGATGCATAACCCAAGTGTTCCAGAATGATGTGCCTGTTTACTAGAAAGGAGATGATCAAGGTAAATACCTAATCTTTCCTTCAGAAATAGTGCTTTCAAAAATGTTTAAAAGAACCTGCCCACTGATAATATCCCTTTCCTTAGAATGAGCTCCATTTACCACTACCCTCTGCTGCCTTCCAGACAGCCAGTTCCTAATCCACTCAGTCACTTTAGGGCCTATATACAGTAATATCATGTGTTGAACACTTAATAATTCTTAGTTTATATCAAGCAAACAATTATACACCAATCATTCCCACGATTTCTTCATGATTACAGAATATCAAAAGTTATCTTTTGAAATGTCTCAGGGATCTTCAGACCTCCGTGCAAGTAATATAACTTGCAACAGTCCTAATTAGTCCTCATTAGTCCCAAAGACATTACATTTTCTTATTTATGTTATTACTTATTTATTGATTTCATATTAAACTTGTGCTACTTAGTTTTCTTGGCAAAGGGAGTTTAAAGCTGCCGCCGTGGCTCCTCTCATGATCTACGCCTGCGTAGGAAGCCTTCTTTCTGACGTAACGTCAGAGAGGCTTCCGACGCAGGTACGGCTCATGAGAGGAGCCGCGGCAGCGGCTTTGAATTTAAAAATAACTTCGGTATGGGAGCCGGCCAGATCGCGGGCCGCAGAACAGTTCCTGGGGGCCACGAGTTGGATGGAGGGAGGGGGAATCGCCAGCGTGTTCCCTGCCTCCGTGTTTGAAAATCGAATTTGTCACGGACCCAAGGACCATGGTGGCAGGGAACACGCTGTCCTAAGTGCGCATGCGCGCTTAGGGTTTTATTATAGAGGATGTACAAATGTAATTATTTGGTCAATCCTATTGCAGGAATACAATCGGTTCTGCATCGTGGAGGAAGCTTATCAGTCAGGTGATATTCTGGAGCAGTCCTCACAGGGAACAGTATGCCTGGTTCCTGGGAAAACTAGAAAATTCACATTTCAATTTGTTGCTAAAACCGAGGATGTAGGAAAGAAAATAGAGGTTAGTTTATTTTAGATTTTAGAAGTATAAGTATTTTTTAATCAAAAGAAAGACTGTGAGTACTTTATGTCCGGGCTTTTTCAGATTACCTCAGTGGAGCTTGTTCTGGGCAGTGAGACTGGCAGGTGTATGATTCTAAACTGGCGTGGAGGTGGTGGAGATGCAGCATCTCCTCAAGAGGCATTGCAAGCTGCCCGTTCCTTTAAACGGAGACCTAAACTTCCTGAAAATGAGGTTTGCTGGGACAGCGTAACAATACAAGCAAGTACTATGTAAGCAGATGCTAGGAAAACATTTAGTTTAATATTGTAGCCTTAATAAAACCATTTTTTATTCACAGAATCTAAAAAAGTAGAAAGAGTCTCAAATTTTATTGAAGAAGAAAATGTGCCTCGCCACCAGGCACTCTTTAATTTGGTGTTTTTCATTAATCCTAAATGCATTTCTCTGACTCTTCCTCAGAATGTATTCTCCCACTCTTGTTCTGGAAGCTTGCAACTGTGGAACAGCCATTCTGTTTTCTTATGACATTGTGCAGCTCTCCATGAAATTGATGTGTATTATCCCTAAACCCCTATACTATTCATGCCAGACTAGAAGAACACAAGAATACAGGTGATGCATGATATTGCAAGAAAACAGAACAGCTGTTCTAAAGGCAGGCTAGCAGCAAGCTTCTGGAAAAGATACTGAAGAGGGAGTAACAAACTGGGAGGATAGCTGGCTTGGAAGGGTTGATGATAGATACTATCTAATAGAATGGGACCGCCTCAGCTTGTGATACCTGATTCTAGTCTTAAAGTCGCCAAAGCCTTACTGACATGGTTCTTAAAAGTTCTGTTTATATTTCACACATAGATTCAAAGCTATTTAATGGCAAAATATCCTTTCATGTCCTTTTCCTTTACAGAGTGAAGTCTCTCAAGGCTCCATACTCTCACTGGTTTTAATTAATACTTTCGTGTCTCTCCTGCTCACCTTAATTCGGCCTCTTACCATCTGTTTATGCCAACAATATCCAAATCCAGACTTGTTTAGATTGTGACAATCCGCAAGATATAGCCTCCATCAACAATTAACTGTTCCAGATAGTGAACTGGCACCAATACTCTAAACCCTAACTAAACCCAGATAAATCACATGCACTTATAGGACGAAAGGGCTCATCTACCCTTTCTGTTCCAATCTCCCTGACAGGGATTACTATTACCTTTTATTTATTCCTTAAAGTCTTAGGTACCCTATTAGACAAAACCATGAGCTTAAATTTGTTATATTATCAAAAGCTGTTTTTATAAGCTCAAACAAATATATTCAGTCAATCAGCACTCAAGACTTGTCTTCATTTGTCATAAGTCATATATTGCAACTCCCTATTATATGGCTCATGAGCCAAGGATATTTGCTACCTCCAGGCTATACAAAATATGACTGTTAATTACAAACTCTAAGAAATACAATCATGTCACCCCTCTACTTCATGAAAAATATTGACAACTGGTTTCACACAGAATCTTGCTGAGATCCTCTTTTTAGTGCATAAGACACTGTTCCGGGATCCCTTTCTACCTTTCATGCTTACTCATACAATACCTCGCATCTAGGAATCTCAGACCCCCTCAACCAATCATCCCATTGTGTCATCCTTCAGAATCATCTGTTTTGACCACTGGCTGAATATTGTGCAGATAGTCTTTAAAAACTATGCTTGGCACCAAAAGCTACAGTCTCATTTTGGAGAGAGGTGATGAAATCACAAGGCAACCAGAAAGGAGACTCCCAGGGCTGCACAAGAAGAAAGAGGAGAAAGAATAGGGAAGAGTGCTGGGGTGACCTAGAGAGGTGGGGAGAAAAGTGGCATGATTGGGCTAAGGAGGGGACAGAGGTTGTATATTCTTTGATAAATTTTCATCAGGTTAGTAACTAGTCAAATAATCAAAGTTCTAACAAATCCTTACAGTACTATGTATTCATTTCTAGGATAATTTCCAGAGTTCCAAAGATTTCTGTTCATTTACGACATGAGCCACCAGCCCTGACTAATGAGATGTACTGCTTGTTTGTAACTGTGCAGTCACAGGAGAAAACCGTAATCAAGGATGTGAAACTTACTGCTGGCTTAAAACCAGGTAAATTTTTTCTGGTTCAATTATTATTTTTGGTTTATTATTATAAGTTAGATTGTGTTGTTGTTCTTACTGAGACTGTCTGCAGACATATTCCAAATATTAGAGGTCCTCTGCACCAGCACTGATTAGTTTTAAACTTTTCAAAATCTGGCTGTAGGAGTGTACCAAATTAGACTCCTGCCCTTTGTGCCATGCCCCTTTGCCCACTGTACTGCAGCCACCACAAGGAAGACTATTATTATATCTTCTTTTTATGTGCCCCTTGTTCCCTTTGCAGCTGCACTGGATCAGTCTTGTCTGACTGTTTTCATTTCTGTCCTGCTGTGAAGAAGGAAAGTATATGTGTTAAAACTTCAGCTCTTAAGAATTCAGTAGCTTTTAAAACAAGAATAAACAGTCCATTTCTGACATAGCTCCTCTTTAGAATTGAAGGAAACCTGATGATTAGAGCAGTAGACTGAGTCGGGGAAGCCAGAGTTCAAATCCCACTGACCCTACATGTGACTTTGGGGAAGATCACTTAACCCATCCATTACCTTAGGAACTAACTTAAATTGGTTCTTCCCTGCTTCTGGGTATTAATAATGTTCCCTCTAAGGACTGAGCTGATGTGAGCAAAAAATTTTATTACGAGCAAAGGATTTAGTTGAGTAAATTTTTAATGGCATTACCTTGTGAGCACTTCTTGCAGACACACACACACACACATATACATAAATACTCATATAGGGGTTGAAATGAGCCATGTTCTGCAAGCTTTCCCTACTTGTTCACCTGTACTTTATAGCTACTCTGAATTTTATTCAGATACTGGATGTTTAGCACAGCTTAAAAGGGATCACTGTTTTCCCCTGTGTGAGCACCACTCTTTAAAAAAAAAAAAAGAGGGGAGCAGTAGGGGCACTTTTGAACACAGTAGGGAAGAACCTCTTCGCTGTCTACCAGGTGCCTTCCCATCTGCCCATTAGATATTATCTATATTTGCTATACTTAATATTTAAAGCATCAGGCTGAGAACCAAGGAAGCCAGGCTTCAAATCCCATTGATGCTCCTTGGACAAGGAAATCTTGGACAAGTCACTTAACCCTCCATTGCTTCAGATGCAAAACTTAAATTGTAAGCCCTTCAGGGACAGAAAAATATCTATTGTACCAGAATATAACTTGCCTTGAGCTATTACTGAGCAAGGTTTGGTGTGTAAATCCAGATGCAAAATCTAATACCAGGCGTGATGTGAAGTAATACAAAACATTGCATATGTCACTCAGGATCTACAGAGCTATTGCAACATACCATAATAGCAGTAACTTCCATGAGTCACACAACATGGATCTTTTTTTTTTTTAATTCTTTATTCATTTTAAAACTTTCATCAAGTGTACAAAAATTTATAATAAATAAAATAAATCTAAGCACTTGTGCATCTTATCATTATATCTTATAATTAAAAATATAATCCTCCCCCTCCCATCCTCGAATCCCTCTACTTATTATATTTTCATATAATGGAAACCCACCCCCCACCCAACCCTAAATCTTACATAATTAATAGAAAAATATTAGAAAAATGGCATCAATCATGACAAAAGGATGTTAATGGCTCCCAAATTTTAATAAAATCTTCCTAAAGACTGTAAAAGTAGTAGCCAGTGGCACACCCGGGCCGGTACGCAGGAGCGAACTTTTCATGCTGCCGGCCCTGCACCGCTCCTTGATAGGCTGCCGCAAGTTCTCATGGGATTCTCGGTTCTCGTGGCAGCCTATCAAGGAACGGTACAGGGCAGGCCGGCAGCACAAAAAGCTGACTCCTGCGTGCCGGCCCGGGTGCATTGCTGGCTACCACTTTACAAAGGAGGACTTCAGTGCGGAATGCACGCTGGACCACCAGGGAACAGGTACGCGAGGGAGGGAAGGAGAGAAGGTGGTAATTATTAGTGTCGGCCAGGGCAGGAGATGGGAGAGATCCTTCCTGTCTCGGCCTACCACTAGGTGGTTTAAGTTAAGGGGAAGGGTTAATCTGCTGGCTGGGTTAGAGGGCAGAGGGGAATACGGGACAATCAAGCCATTGATGAGGTTGGTTCTTTTTAGGGGGAAGAGGGTACAGAGAAGGAAGTTGGGACAGTGTTCAGAGCCTGGCAGGGAGGGGGGCTTGGTTCACAGCCTGGTAGGGAATGGGACAGTGCAGGGCAGGGAGGGAAGGGGGCTGAATGCAGAACCTGGCAGGGCAGGACACTTGAATATTAAGCCACCAGACTTATATTCAAGTCAACATTTTTCCTCCTTTTTGGGGGGGAAAATGGGGGTCTCGACTTATAGTCGGATCAACTTATATTCGAGTATATACGGTAATCCTGAAGTCAGTGCTAACAGAAAGCTATGTCTTTTCATACATACAGAACACAGAACCTCACCCAGTATAGAATAAGTAACCAAAAACTAAAAATAGAAATAAAAAATTAAACTGAACCTCCAAGAGATCAGACTCTGTACTATGGAAAATATAAAGATAACAGATGTAAATTTCAAAATCTGACATATTCTAATTACTACATTTCAAACATAACAAATACAAATAAAACAAGAAATGGAAAATATGATACCGTATTATTGAACTAAATATATTTTTATTAGCTTTCAAAGGCGAAAAGCCCTGTTCTGACCTAAGGAAGATGGTTTTTGGTCTATGAAAGTTACTCAAAAAGGTATTAAAATTAGTCAAGTAAAAAGATAACACCCCAGCGGGGAAGACCGCGAAGCAACCTGTTCAGAGCGCTGCCGCCACTGCTGTTTTTGGAGGCCTCGGAGGTATGTCAGTCTCATGGTGGGGAGGGCTGGTGGGGTTCTGCTGCACAGGGAGATGGGAGGGAGGGATATAAAGATACTGCACAAGGGGATGAGTGAGAGGGGAGGAAAGATGCTGCACATGGGGAGGGAAGAAAGGAAAGAGGAATAATTGGGGTGGAGGAGAGGAAGGGAGAGATGATTACTGTACATGAAAAAAATAAGACAACCCCCAAAAATAAGCCCTAATGCATTTTTTGGACCCAAAATTAATATGACACTGTTTTAGTTTTGGGGAAACACAGTATTTACCTTTTTTGTGACGTATAATATAAGAAAAGGGAGTTTTGTAACTTAGGGCTCCTTTTACAAAGGCGCACTGGCGGTTTAACACGCGTAATACCGCCTCTTGAACAGGCGGTAGTTTTTAGGCCAGCGCGGGGGTTAATGCGTGATGAAAAGTCGCGCGCATTAACCCTGCTAGCGCGGCTTGATAAAAGGAGCCCTTAATGTAAAGCATACAATAATGGCAGTACAAAGTAAATATACAGTCTTTATCTTGCTCAAAAACAAAGGCTATTAGTAAAGTAGCTCTATTAGTCTCTTCATTATTAGGTCTCTCTAGGATAGCTGAGACATCGAGATATTCTTCAGAGATGTTAACTGTTTCACCACATCCTTGCCCAGATCTAAGAGGCAAGTGGAGGAAATAAATTGGGTGGAATTTTTAAGATTTCTGCAAATATTTGATTGGTATGTGGTAGGCACTGTAACTAGGTGCCAGTTACAGAAACAGGTCTGTAAAGCTTCTCATCTCCATCAGGTAGAAGTCGAAGGAGATGAGCTCAACAAGTGGTCCATTACTGGAAATACCCACCAGCCTGTGCTAGGATAAGGTGGGGAGTTAAATCAGATTCAAATGTATGTCCTATTGGAAACACCCGGGGAACCCACCGAGACACTACAAGGTACACTTACAACATTCATACACAGACCCACTCGCTCAGCTTCAGCCCAGCTGGATGAACGGTGTGCAGATTGTAGATCCACCTCTGTTCCCTCTGACGTAGCTGACGTCTCCAGTCACCACGCCTCACTGAACAGGGGAGGTGTTCAATCACCACACAGCGCAGCATACTGAAAGCGTGTTGGGCTTCAAGGCAGTGCACCACCACTGAATGGCCGGATTGAGTGGGCGGCGTTCTTCGGTTGAAGCTGACTCTGGATTGGTCCGATTGGGACAGGGCGGAGTTTGGACTCCTTTTTGAAGATGTCCATTGCAGAGTAAGCCTTCAACGTATTTTGAAGGTGTACAGTTTGAGCACCTGGAAAACCTCATCGGTCACTGGTATAGTAGGCTGGAATTGTCCCTTGACGCAGCTCAGCGAAACGGTGATTTCTCCATTGGGCAGAAGTGGCTGCGGGGCCGAGTGAGCTGGCACCGTTTGGGTGCTTGGAAGACAGCTTAGACACCTTTGCAGCTAAGTGTTTGTGTTTATCCTGCTTACCACTGACTGTGTTCGAGACTTGGATGTGTGTAGTACACTGCTCACATCTTTGAATTTTTTGTCATGCTTAAAAATATTTGTGGTGGTTCCTACGAGGGCTACTACTGTGTTTCTCACAGCTGTTTTGAATAATACATTTTGGACCTCACTTGCTTAAGGTCTTTAAGTGGAGTTTTTTGCCAGATGAAGTCGAACTGAGGCTTTTTCTCCACAGTTTTTTGGTTTTTCTGATTGATGTTTGAGCGAGTGGGACCGTATATGAATGCTGTGAGTGTACCTTGTAGTGTCTCGGTGGGTTCCCCGGTTGTTTCCAATAGGACATACATTTGAGTAAATAGAAGATTATATATGTCCTCTCCCTAGATTTATTTGAGTTAAATCAGATCCCACTATTGACATTTTTCTTTAAAGCATTCCTACCTTCAACATAATCCCTCTTGCCTCTTCTCTCTGGTTGAGGCTATCTCTAACTATGCAATGGACTGAGGAGGAGGAGCACCTGATACATGCAGGAGCACTCATACATGTCCAGAGAGCTTTTTGGCTTTTTCTGGGTTCTGGGAGAGTAGATCTAAACTGGCATCATCAACTGTTGATGTTACATATGTGTGGCTGATTTTATCCTTCTGTTCATGGAGAGCTCCATAAGAACTTGTCCAGTTTGCTGGCCTGGTAATCCAGTGACAATGTTGGAGATCTGGATTTGATTATCAAACACTAAACTTTTTCTCTGAGCTGGCAGGAGCTTTAGATGTTGCACTGACATAATTCTTAGCCTTCCTGGGACAGAATCCATGCCATGGTATTTCTGCAGATCCTCCTGGCCAACATTGTAAATGTATACACACCATATTCTAGAGCAGGGGTAGGGAATTCCAGTCTTTGAGAGCCTCAGGCAGATTGGGTTTTCAGAATATCCACAGTGAATACATATAAGAGAATGTTGTATGCACTGCCACTTTGATATGCAAATCTAGTTCCTGCTGAGGCTTGCGAGGACCAGAATTACCTATGCCTGTTCTAGAGAGAGCTGTAGTCTTTGATCTAATGTTGCTATAATTATTGGGCTAAAGCATGGCGTTGAGAGCAATTGGGGACTTGTGAATCTTTAGCTGCAATAGAGCCCAGTTCTTATGGAAGGCCTAAGAAAAAGAAAAACTACCAAGTCAAAGAAATCAGACATCAAAGAAATGTTATGGTATTACTATTTCTGAATACAGGACAAGATGCCAATCTGACCCAGAAAACTCATGTTACTCTTAATGGAAGAGAAATTTGTGATGATTCACACCCTGCCTTGTTGACCGATATTCCTATAGGAGATTTGCAACCAGGAGAAAAGGTAGTCTTTTTAAATCATGTACAAGGTTTTCTGTTTCTCATATGTTTCTTTTAATGTTAAAGGTATGCATCTTAAGCACATTGAGCAAGTTAAAATGTTTTTAGGTTTTATGTACTGTAGGTTATGTGGTAGCCAGAGATAGAGAATGACACAGGGAAAAAAATTTATACCCGTCCCTGCGAGCTCAGTTCTTGTCCCCGCAAGCTTCCTTCCTGTCCCCACCCAGCCCCGTGAGCTTGGTACCTGCCCCGTCCCCGCAAACCATCTGATCCTATCTGCATAAGTCTTGAATAGTTATGATTTTATATTGAACTTATTTTATTAAAGTATAAAAAGAAACAATATTCTGTATGATTGTCATTTTATAAACAAAAATAATACAGAGCAAGGATCAACAAAACCCCTGTCTCCCCTCCCCTTCACAAATATCCCCTCCACTATCAAGAAAACTGAATAAGCCAAATTATTACAGAATGCTTCACAGAAAAATCATACTAACAATAACACAATCATACATGGCAGGAATAGTGTTGGGAGTGCATCTAGGGCAACTGCTCCCTGGTCAAAGAGAGCCCTAAGCCAGCTGGAAGCTAAAGAAGCATGGCCTGGTCTTTGCAGTCCTCAGTTGTGTCTAACACCAGCTCTAGCAGGATACATATTTGAAATCTGCTATATTTTAATCACAAAATAGCAAATACAATTATTTTTCTATCTTTTGTTATCTCATCATTTTATTTTTCAAATCATGTTAGTCTCAGGAACTGGTCTCTGTTTTCTTTTGTCTTCTCTTAACTTACTTGCCAGGGTCTACTGACCATTTGACATTTCTTCTTTCTCCATACTCACCATCCATCTTCTATCTCTGTGTATGTATTGTTCCCCATGTTCAGCATCTCCCTTCTCTATGTCTCTTATATGTCCCTTTCTAGTATTTCCCCTGTGCCCATCTATGATCCCCTCCCCCTGAGTCCAGTATCACTCCTTTATGCCCCCCTGTCCAGCATCTTCCTTCTGTGTTCTTATTCTCCCTCATGTCTAGCCATCTTCTCTCTCTAACTATATACCCTCCCATGTCTAGCATTACCCCTCTGTGTCCAGCTTCTCCCCTCTCTTACTCCCTTAACCAATGTGTCTCTCATATACTCTCTCTCCTCCCTCCCTCCGCTATGTTCAATATTTCACTCACTTTTCCTTCATCCCCTTGGTTCAGCTTTTCTCTTTCCTTCTCTCTCTTCCTCCTGCACCTCTCTCCCTTCCCTCTAGCCCCCTTCCCATGGGTTTAATACCTCTATCCCCTTCCTTCAGTACCCAGGTGGAGGGAAGGGAGAGGTACCAGACTCACAACTCCACCCACCACATGGGCCTAGCACCTGTTTCCCTTCTCCTCCCAATCCCCAGACCAGATCCAGCAAATGTCTCCTTTCCCTTCAGTTCCAGCCGGTCCAGCAGCCCAAGCAACCCCCTCGCCCCTTTGCGGGTGCAGCAGCAGCCCCCCTCCCTCCCTCTGTATTATGGGTCCAACAGCCCTCCTCCCTTGCACTCTCGCTCCTGATCATGGCTATCGGCAAAGAAAATCCAAACAATTCTGCGATTCCCCTGGGTTGGCCCCTTTGCGCTTCCCAGGGCAGGCCTACCAGCCTCTTCAAAGCTTCCTGGACAAAGAAGCAACATTGCACAGAAGTTGCATCAGAAGGATGGACTTGGCGAGAAGAAGGTTCTGAAGCAGTCCTGTGTGCGATGTTGCCTTTTCGTCCAGGAAGCTTCGAAGAGGCTGGTAGACCTACCCCAGGAGATGGAAAGGGGCTGACCCAGGAGAGTCGCAGCTTTGTTTGTGGTGTTTTTTATCAGGAGTGAGGGAGGGAGGCTTATGGATCCACGATAGGGAGAGAGAAAGGAATGCTGGACCCGCGATCATGAAGGGGGCTGCTGGTGGTGAAAAGCCGTGTCCCCATACCCACGACAACCAGTCAATTTTTTTCCCCCGTTCCTGTGGGTTACACCGTATCATTTTCTAGCCAAAGGGATACTTAATCATGTTGACTGATAGATTTGGATTATACTGCTACAAGTTAGGCTTTATGCTTCAAGGTAGGTGGCCTATTCCCAGTTCTCTCTGTGCAAATTACATTTTGTACCTTGGAAGAAGTGTCTGTTGGGACACATTGCTGTGACTGCGAGGAGACACTATTTACTGCTGAATATATGTACTTTTCAAAGAACTTTTGCTACTATGCTGTTCATAAAGACAAATTCTTGTACAATCCCTCTGGAGGCTGAACTCGAGGGTTCTTGTATGTCTGGTAGCTACTAAAACTTGATCCCTCCCCTTTGGGATACCTGCCCGGGAATTTCCTGTCATGCTCAGTTTTGTACCTGCAGCTTCTCTGCATGGTTGAAATCAGTCTCTTCTGTTCGTGATATTGAGGACTGTGCCGCCTTTTCTTCAGAAAGTAGTTTCCACTTTCCATGTCAACCAAGAAGTTCATCTGCCAGCCTTTGTTCCTTCGGGTTCCAAATCTCAGGACCGTATTTTGCGGTCTCTGGATGTACGGTGTCTCCTTTTGAGATACCTAGAGGCCACTAACGACTTCTGTCTGTTGGACCACCTGTTTGTCCTGGCAGGCCCCACGCGCCGGGGTCGGCCTTCTTCCAAGGCTACCATTTCGCATTCACCTATATGGCAGCAGGGAAGAAGCCTCCCCTTGGGGTGAAGGATCACTCTACCAGAGGAATGGCTTTCTCATGGGCTGAATCTCATGCAGTCTCGCCTGAGGAGATTTGTCGGACGGCCACGTGGGCTTCTCTTCATACCTTTTCCAGGTTTTAGCGGCTTGATGTGGCGACTAAGAGTGATATGGCCTTTGACACTTCTGTTCTCGCGGCGGGCTCATCAGGCCGCCCCCTAAGATTTGGGACTGCTTTGATACGTTCCTCAAGTTCAGCCTCCAGAGGGATTGTACAAGAATGAAAGATTAGGTTTCTTACCTCTGCTAATCTTCCTTCTTGTAAATCTCCTCTGGAGGCTGAAATCCCGCCCATCTGTTTTGTCTGATTCGCAGGTCGCCTCTTCAGTAACTGGTAAGCTGGATTTCTGTCTTTGACCAGCCTCACTAAGAATTACATGCGTATTCCCCTTTGTAAGGTTTAAGGGTTGGTGGGGTTCCCGGGGGTGGGTGCCCTTCTGTTCTTCAAGCTGTGTCTGCGTTCCATAAATTTCCTATGTTTTGCAGTTTTCTAATGTTCACATTATATGTTTGATTACAGTTGGCCTTTTTTGGACATGGTTTTTAGTATAATTCTTTCTTGAGCAGAATTGACTGGTAGCAGGAGTTCCCACGCCCTCTCTTTCTTTTCTTCTGTTTCTTGTTGTCATAGATCTACCTGGCTTTTCTACTAGTGCTGCCCAATTCACAATTCGAATTGGTTCACCGATTCACTTCGGGTGAATCGATTTGAATCAATTCAAAACAAAAAAAATCAGTTCCCGATTCGGCTGACCCTTGCCCCTAAAGCAGGAGCGGCAGTGTTTCAAGTTTCAAGTTTATTAGATGATTTGATAAATCGCTTAATCAAATATTCTAAGCGATGTACACTTTAAATTTAACAATTAGTAAATATAAAAAAAACAAAAAAAAACAAACAATACAGTACATACAATTATTAAATAATGGGTAAGAACTCATGATTATTAACATTGATAAACGGGAAAGAAGGGAAGAACTACAATTCATAAAGTAAAGAAGAAACATTGAAGGGAAACACAAAAGGAAATAATTAACACAGGTTTCATATAGAAAACATAATACTAAAACTAAAATTATAATGTAAAAGCATCTTTAAAAAGGAAGGTTTTAAGTTCAGTTTTAAATTTTCCAAGTTCTTTTTCCTCTCGTAAGAAAATAGGAAGAGCGTTCCATGTCTGTGGTGCAGTACAAGAAAAAATAAATTGTCTCCTTGTATTGATAATTTTTAACGAAGGGACAGATAGCAGATTTTGTTCACTAGAACGTAATATTCTTTTTGTAGAATAAGGAACAAGAAATCGATATAAAAATGCTGGGGTTTTGTTGTTCAGAGTCTTAAAGATAATTAAACATAATTTATAAGTAATTCTGTAATTGACAGGGAGCCAATGAGCCTCTTTGAGGAGTGGTGTTACATGATCATATTTTTTTGCATTGGTTATTAATTTTATGGCTGTATTTTGTATGATTTGTAATCTTTTAATTTCATATAGTGCAATTCCTTTAAATAAGGAATTGCAATAATCAATTTTAGACATCACCAAGGAGTGAATAAGTATTGTAATTGATTTAGGACAAAGAAATTTTGAAATGGACCGAATTTTGCGTAACCTATAAAAGGTGATTTTTACAATGTTACTAATGTGGTCATGGTAAGAAAGTTTAGTGTCAAAAATTACTCCCAAAATTTTTGCATTTTTTACTAACTGTAGGGGTACATTAAGAATAGAAATAGGAGCAACAAGAGGAAAACTCTCTTTCCACGGAAATAGCATAACATTGGTTTTATTGATATTGAGTGCCAATCTGTTTTTATCTAGCCAATGATGTACTTGATCTAGTTTTTCATTAATGACCAAAATTTCACTTTGATTATTATTATTTAATGGGTGCAATAATTGAATATCATCGGCATAGGCAAAAACATGAAATCCTATGGATTGGCATAAAGTCAACAAAGGTGCCAGAAAAATATTGAAAAGCAAAGGTGAAAGAATAGATCCTTGTGGTACCCCATGTGAAATTTGAGATGAGAGGGATATTGAATTATTAAAAATGACTGTAGATGTGCGGTCAGTAAAGTAAGATGTAAACCAAGCTAGAACTTCATCTGTAACCCCAATAGATTGAAGTCTAGCAAGGAGCAATTGATGATCAATTGTATCAAACGCTGCTGAAAGATCAAGAGAAACTAACAGCACTAAGGGGGAGACAGGCCTTTAAGGGGGAGACAGGCCTTCAAGGGGGGGACAGGCCTTCAAGGGGGTGGGGGACAGGCCTTCAGGGATGGTGGCACAGGCCTTCAGGGGGGACAGATCTTCAGGGGAGGGAGTACACGGAGGGAGGGAAGGGTGGTTCAAAGAGACATGCATATGCCGGACTTTGGGGGGAAGAAATAATGGGTCTAAAAATAGAGAAGAGGGAGAGAGATGATGGACAATGGGATTTAGGGAGAGAAGGAACAGAAAGGGAGAGAAGTTGGACACCAGGGATGGTGTGAAGGGGGGGATAGAGATACTGGATAGGAGGGTAGTTGGGAAGAGAAAGGGAGAGATGGTGGACCCTGGGGTGGTGGGGAAGGAGGGAGAGATGCTGGATGAAAGGGTAGTTGCGAAAAAGTGAATCTGTGGATGGAGATGAAAAAAAGGAAAGATGCCAGACCTCCAGGGGAGGGAAGGGAAACAAAAGGGGAGGACAGAGATGGCAGATGGATGGTTAGCACGGAGAAAGAAGGAGACCCTGGCAAGCAAGTTATCAGAAGACAACCAGAGCCTAGGACCAACAAGATTTGAATATTGACCAGACAACAAAAGCTAGAAAAAATAATTTTATTTTCTGTTTTGTGATTACAATATGTCAGATTTGAAAAGTGTATCCTGCCAGAGCTGGTGTTAGACCGCAAACGTGAGCTAGGATTTAACAGAGAGAAGAAAAGTCCTTTTTGTTTCTTTATTTTGTTTACACCACAGCGCCAGTGTGGTTAGGAGAAGCCAAAGGGGGTGAAAAAGCTATAAAATAAACCCACCAGGATGTTTGAAAAATCAAACAGGAAAATCAAATCGAAAAACTAATTCAATAGGCTGAATCGAATCGAATCAAAATTTTTTTCCTGAATCGGGCAGCACGATTTTCTACTAACAGAGCATAACAGGAAATTCCCGGGCAGGTAGCCCAAAGGAGAGGGATCAAGTTTTAGTAGCTACCAGACATACAAGAACCCTCGAGTTCAACCTCTAGAGGAGATTTACAAGAAGGAAGATTAGCAGAGGTAAGAAACCTAATCTTACAGGTCCTGGTCATGAGAAAGATGCAATGCACAGACCACACACAGGAAGATGAGGTGACTCTGTTTCATGTGGATGAAATATGGGAACTGAATAAACACATGGCAAGATGATGGGGTTGAACTGGGAAAGTGTGGTATAACATCTTCTAGTGAATTTCACTGATTGACAGCTAATGATTTAGAACAAACATGGTAAGGATGAAAACAGTTGACATCAAGTAGAGTCTCTTCATTACATGTTGCAGATGATAAAGAGGTGCTGCTACTGCTAATTGAAGGACACTTTTCCAAAACAAAGTCTAGTTTTGTCAGTTTTGAGCTGTATGATTAATGTCAGTCATCAAGGCAATATTCATTTACTGTAGTTTATTCCTGTGCCAAAACTCAGACTTAGTGTTTTCTTGGTAGGATTAAATACTGTCAATATTTTGTTATGTTATTTGAGATAATTACGTTCAGATCTAACATAAGGATAGACAGTTTGAATGTTTTTAGGGTTATCAAACTGGTACCGTATATACGTGAATATTAATTGATCCGAATATAAACTGAGATAGCATTTTCCCCTCTTTTTAAGAGAAAAATGTTAAATCAAATATAAACCGAGGGTTTATATTCAAGTGCCACCCACCCAAACCTAGTGCTGGCCTCTCCCCATGTTCACCTTAAATCCTAGTGGTTCAATGATGTGAACCAAACTAGGACGGGAGCAATCCCTCTGTTCCCCAATGTGAGGTGTCAGATCCTGTCCCTGCTGTCAGCTGTCTATAGAATCACTGCACGCCCCTTCTGTCCCTCCCTCCCTGCTGTATAACCAATGCGTGCCCCCTTCCCTCCCTACTGTAGAATCACCACACACACCTTCCCTCGGAGAAGTAGAGTAGTCCTTAATACATGTTATATCTCAGTTTGGAATATGGAGTCTAATATGCTCTTCCTAACCGGTCTAAGCACATCTGTTATCAATTTGCCCATGAAGCTTAAGGCGGGAAAAACCTGAACAAAGACAGACAGAGAGAAAGAAACATGGAGGCAGTTTCATACCTCCATGTATTATATATATCCTGATTTCCTCTATGGTCTGGCTTAAAGCAAAGTACATAAAGAGAATATTATTATACTTTTCCTTAATATTAATCTGTAGTGTGTTTTTCTGCCTTGGCTACATCCATATTCAGATTTTTATTCACTAACTTTTCGTATGCTTCTATTGGGCGTGGCCTTAACTAACACATATGTTTGTATCTAACTAGAGTTACCCAGAATCATACGAAAAGCAGGCGTTTTGTAGAAAAACTCCACAAAATACTCCACAAACACATCTTATGTATTATCCTTTCCATTAACATACCATAGCGCCCCCTAGAGTGCCACCTCATGTCACAGCCCAAAAAGTTAAATCCATAGCAGCTTCCATAGCTTTTCTACTTTCTACTCCTATAGATGAAATATGTAAAGCTGCTACTTGGTCCTCGGTTCATACTTTCATCTCTCAGGACTGTCTGGAATCCTTTTCCAGATAGGATGGCCATTTTGGCCAAGCAGTATTACAAAATGTATTTTCTTAATGACCAATTCTCCCACCATCCCATTTTTGGTTAGCTTGGAGGTCACCCACATGTGAGAATATGCTGCCTGCTTGTCCTGGGATAAAGCACAGTTTCTTACCGTAACAGGTGTTATCCAGGGAAAGCAGGCAGATATTCTCACAACCCACCCAACTCCCCTGGTTGGCTTCTTAGCTGGATATGCACACCTACATCGGGCGTGAAGGCACTAGCGCATGCGCGATGCAGTCAGTCGCAAACTTTCTAAAGGTCTTAAAGTGCAAGAGCCCTTTAGCAGCTGTCCAGACTGATTTATTTATATATATATATATATATATATATATATATATATATATATATATATATATATATATATATATATATATATACATACATACATACATACATACATACATACTAGTGTTTAAGCCCGTTACAATAACGGGTGCTAGAGTAGAAGTCTGTATGTCTGGTTTTTGTTTTTTATTTGTCTCTCTCTCTCTCTCCCTGGACGCTGTCTGTCTGTCATTCTTTGTGTCTGTGTCTCTCCCTGGTCCCCTGTCTGTGCGTCTTTCTTTCTGTCTGTCTCCCTGGCCCCCCTGCTTGCCAAAGCAGCCTCCTTTCCCTCTCCCCCTGATGTGCAATGCCTGCGTGCTTCTTGGCCCCCTTCTGTTCCCCCCCATGATTGCTGTCTGCCCCCAGAACAACCATCCCCCCAAAGCAGCCCCCTTTCCCTCCCCCCTGGCCCCAGTTGTGCCATGCCTGCCTGCTCTGTGGCCTCCTTATGTCCCCCCCCATGATTGCTTTCTGCCCCCAGAACAATCATCCCCCCAAAGCAGCCCCCTTTCCCTCTTCTCCTGTTGTGCAATGCCTGCCTGCTCCGTGGCCCCCTTCTGTTCTCCCCCATAATTGCTATCTGCCCACAGCACAACTCTCCTCCCAAAGCAGCCCCCTATCCCCCTGTTGTGCAATGCCTGCCTGCTCCATGGCCCCCTTCTATTCCTCCCCCCCATGATAGCTTTCTGCCCCCAGAACAACCATCCCCCCAAAACAGCCCCCTTTGCCTCTCCCCCTGTTGTGCAATGCCTGCCTGCTTCGTGGCCCCTTTCTGTTCCTCCCCCCCTCCCTGATTGCTGTCTGTCCCCAGCACACCCCTCCCCGCAAAGCAGCCCCCTTTCGCTCTCCCTCTGGCCCCCTGTTGTGCCATGCCTGCCTGCTCCGTGGCCCTCTTTTGTTCCCCCCATGATTGCTGTCGGCCCCCAGCACAACCATCCCCCCAAAGCAGCCCCCTTTGCCTCTCCCCCTGTTGTGCAATGCCTGCCTGCTTCGTGGCCCCCCTTCTGTTCCTCCCCCCTCCCTGATTGCTGTCTGCCCCAGCACACCCCTTCCCCCAAAGCAGTCACCTTTCGCTCTCCCTCTGGCCCCCTATTGTGCCATGCCTGCCTGCTCCGTGGCCCTCTTCTGTTCCCCCCATGATTGCTGTCGGCCCCCAGCACAACCATCCCCCAAAGCAGCCCCCTTTGCCTCTCCCCCTGTTGTGCAATGGCTGCCTGCCTGCTTCGTGCACTCAGCACAACCCTCCCACCAAAACAGCTCCCTTTTCTGGCTGCTCCATAGCCCTTCTTTTTTGGCTTCCCCTCCCGTTCTTACCTGCCTCCATCCATCCATGGTTCCTGTCGCCGCTGCCGCTCCTGTTCCTGTTCAAAGCGGCCTGCTTAGGTTCATGGGCGGCTGTATTGAACCTCGCAGGCCGTTCTCCATATGGTAGCATGTTCCTTCTGACGCGATCGCGTCAGAGGGAACGTGCTTCATGTGGAGAGCGGCCTGCGAGGTTCGTTACAGCCGGCCGCGAACCTCATCAGGCCACTTCAAACAGGAGCGGCAGCGGTTGGTGCGGGAGGGGGGAGTCATCGACATAGCTGCGGCGCAAGGGGATCGGGGCCATGCTGCCAGCGGGACAGCCCCCAGCCCTCTCCCTCCTCCCCTCGCGTGCTGTGGAGGCAATCGTTGGCTGGCTGCGGTCCCGGCTTGGAGAGGGCAGGGGGTGCTAGCGGCCGGCAGCGGTGGAGAGCAGGGAAGAGCGCGCATGCCACTTGTCTTGCCTCGCGTGAGACCAGACCGTAAGCCGCGCATGCGCACTTCCTATGTGTGCTACAGCTCACGGAAAACTGACGCACGCATAGGAAGTGCGCATGCGTGGCTTACCGTTTTATTATATTAGATATATATATATATATATACTAGTTGTTTAGCCCGTTACATTAACAGGTGCTAGCAGCCCTTCTCCCTTATTTTTACCTCCTCCCTGTCCAGCAACACCTCCCCCCCTTTCCCTGCTCCCCCCATATAACAGTAGCCCTTCTCCTTTTATCTCCCCCTGTCCAGCAGCACCCCTCCCATTCCCTCCTCCCCCTGTCCAGCAGTAGCTCTTCTCCTTTATGTCCTGCTCCCCCCCTGTTCAGCAGTAGCCCCAGGAAAAGAGTGAGGATCACAGGACCAAAGCTTTTACTCCAATCCTCTTGATGCCTGACATCCAAGTAGGGGAAATCCACTCTCCCCACCTCCTTGCTTCTGCTGCACTTCCTCCTCGGCTATACACACGCGCGCGCACACACACTTACATACAGCTCTCCGGCTCCTCGCGCCCCTCCTCCACCTTCCACTTCTTCAGCGGGGGCCAATGTTTTCTTTATTTTGTTTTCTTTTCGCGTGTTCCTCCATCACGGAAAAACAGCACTACTGGTCAACTTAGTCCCTTGCCGCCCCCTTCCCGCGGTCCCAACAAACGTCCTTACTCCAGCAGGGGCCGCAGCACTCTAAACACGCTGCTTCGCGGCCTGCTACTGCCCTGATTTGCTCTTCCCGCGGGGCGGGATGAGAAGAGGAGCGGCGGCAAGGAACTAAGGGAGCCGAAGGTAGGGTCGGATGGGAGGCTGAACAGGGGTTCGGGTGTGCCGGGGAGAGGAACGAAGACGACGCCGACGACCGGAGAGAGAGAGAGCCGCTGCAGCGTCTCTGAAATTGAAAAAAACTTCGGTCTTGAGTTTTGTTTTTTTTTAGTTGAAAGACGCGGCGGTGGCTCCTCTCATGATCCCCACCTGCGTCAGAAGTCCGACGCAGGCAGGGATCGTGAGAGTAGCCACCGCCGTGTCTTTCAAAGAACCGTAAGCCGCGCATGCGCACTTCCTATGTGTCGCTACAGCTCACAGAAAAGTGGCGCATACTTAGGAACTGCGCATGCGCGGCTTACCATTTTATTATATTAGATATTTTTTTTTTTTTTTTTTTTTTTAAAGCACCAGTTTTTATCCAAACTGGTGTTAAAGATGTGAATTTTGTATATAATTGCTTTAATTAACTTAAGCATATATTAATTTTAAAGCTATGCAAATCTTTATATGTCCACAATAAGCTAACTACTTTGAAAGTAGAAGCTTTGAAGTATTCATAGCTAACTTTGAGGAGTCTTGTAAGGGTTCTTTGTTTAAATTCTGTGTCCCTATTCTTTTAAGGTAAAATTTAGAGAAACTTAATTATCAGATAAACAAAAGTTTCATTACATTTTACAGATTGAAAAAGCAATATACATACATTGTGCAACAGTTGGAACAAGAGTATTTTTGGTCTATGTTTGCTACCTAATAAATATTGCTGTTGAAGACAATGAAATTATTTGTAAGTGCCATAAGGTAAGCTATAAAGTAAATTCATATCTGATATACCTTTCTATGTAGAACATGGTACTATATAGATAACATTTTTGAAAAAAGTTCTGTTTCCCCATGAGTTTGAGTTGTCTTTTCTTTCTCTCAGCTTATATCCTGAAATCCATATACTGAAGCCAGAAATTCTCAGCCTAGTCTTTTGGTTACACGCGGCCAGCTTGCTTTTCAAAATATTCACAGTGAATACGAGTATATGAGAGATTCTCATGCACTTCCTCTATTATATGTAAATCTGTGTCACATATTCATTGTGAAAATCCTGAAAAGCTTACTAGCTGGGTGAGACCAGAGGACTGATGGGATCAAGATCAAAATAATCTCTTCTTATCTCCTCCTCCCAGCCCCCCAAGTTCCCTTCACTTTCCTAAATCTGAGATTGTTGCTGTGATGAGAAAATCAGAATTCAATTTCGGTTTGGATTTCTGCTCAGTGCGAACAGGGAGTGATGCCCCCCCACCCCAAAATTGGTGGTAGGGATGTCAGGACATGTCCCGGTATTACTGCGGCACCGGTGGTCCATTCCAAGGTATTGCCACGGGAGCCAGTACTGCGGTGATACCGCAGTAATGGGGGAGCAAGAGATCTACCTTAAAACTCCTGGTGGTTTAGTGACCTCTAAGAGAACAGGAAAGATCCACAGTCTTTCCTGCCCACTGCCACTGCTAGTTTCGCCAGTAATACAGCTTCAAAATGACTGCTGCAACTTCATGCTGAATAGTGTATAATCAGAATGCATATCCATGTCTGTTTTAATGCAGGATGAAACTGTAACTATTGAAACAGTCTTCCCTTTTGATGTTTCTGTTAAATTTGTATCTACAAAGGTAAGCAAGCACATGGTAACTCAGATTCTAGCAATGTTGAAATACTTCTATGAACAATAACTGAATATGAATAAAGTAGGGAAGAAAATTTACATTTGATTGTGGATTGATACTAAACTAAACCTTAAGTTTATATACCACATCCTCTCCATAATTATAGAGCTCGGCACGGTTTACAGGAGCTTAATATAAAGAAGGAACACAATAGTGGGGGTTAGAGATTGAGTATAGAGGGAAGAAAGCACAAGTCAAAAGTTGGTATTTTGTAGGAGCATAATAATGGTTAGATTTTCTTGCTACTTAACAGAATGCTTTCATACAAGCATATCACAAAAAGTCTGAAATGTTACAATATACCCCCCAAAAAGATCAGAAAACCTGGATAAGAGAGAAGTGGTAGGATGACAGCGAAGGAAGAGAGAGGCCAGTGGCTCCATATAGACTAATTGGCCTGAAACATGAGTATTTGAGGACCAGAGTTAGAGGGGATATTGATTTTAAATGACAAAGGAAAGCAACAGCAAAAGGATATGGGGGCAGAATAGCAACATTTCTGAACTTGGAAGAATTTATGTGGGAAAAAAATAGAGGCTCATCTAAGGGTGATATGCTTTTTTATTTATAAACTGCTTTTCATTTCCTAAGAGTGGTTAGTCAAACAAATGTTTCTTTTAATAAAACAAGAAAGTGTACAATTTGTAATAAGTGATGGTGGAAAGAACTCTATTTCAAATAGCAATGTATTAAAAGGTAGAGCGAGAGAGAGAGGAGAGCGGATAATAGCAGGCAAACGCATGCCATTAGGCACCTTTACAGAGCCCTTATATAGGAGAAAAATAAAGAAGGAACAAGATGGCCAGGAGAGGCTTCTGGCTGTGTGAATTGCCTGTCTGGGACTAACCAGGCATATTCAGCGCACTTAAAAGGATAGGGCTACTGAAAATGCCCTTTTAGCACCCAAACCAAAACTGGCTATTTTGGGGCGTTCCCCAGTGATTGAGTCAGCACATAGCTGGTTAAGTGTTGATATTCAGCTCTTAACTGACTTAAGATAACTGCATAACGAGGCCTGCATAATATTCAGTCTTATCACTATGCAGTTTTTCTAAACTGATTAAGTAAGAAGTACTGAATATTGCACTTACCTGTCTAAATTTTAGCTGGCCACATATGCTGAGATATTCACTGCTGGCTTGGCATTGAATATCTGGACATAACTCTAATGACTGTCGGCTGAATATGTATCCCAAAGTTCTTAAGACAACTTTGAATTAAATATGAAAAGTGACGAGCATGACCATTGAAACGTTGAAAAAGCATGGACTTTGTGCAAAAATTAAATGAAATTTATCTCTATATTTCATTGTAACAGTAGTATAGTTGCATAAATACTGTAACAAATTATAGCCTATAAAGGTGAAGCTGGTTATGTTCTGAAGTTGTCTGCTACAACAACTAATCATTTCTATAGTGCTACTAGACATATTCAGCACTGTACACGTTGTATGCAGTTACATTCTCCGTCCCTAATGGACTCACAATCTAAGCTGGGATTTTTTTTTTTTTGTACCTGGGGCAATGGAGGGTTAAGTTCAAAATCACTGAGCTCTGGAACAACCTTACCTCCCCTCTTCGGAACTTGAGCTCTCTCCAAGTTTTCCGCAAACATCTGAAAACCTGGCTTTTCTCAAAAAATGTAAGTCTCCCTCCAACTTAGGAATCAAGGAAACTCTTATATCTTGGCATCCCAAGTCCTCTAAATTTTCTTCCCACTTCTACCTCTAACCCTCTGTTGTAGTTCCTTCCTATTTCTCCTACTGTAAACCGCGTCGAGCTCTACAAACGTGGAGATGATGCGGTATACAAACCTAAGGATTAGATTAGATTAGATTAAATTAGATTAAGTGATTTTCACAGGGTCATAAGAAGCTATAGTGGGAATTGAACTCATTTCTCCGGGATCTCATTAAACATTAGGCTACTTCTCCACTCCAATCTGAAATTTTATTCATTGTAAATTGACTTCTTTAGATTCAACACTATGTATATCTGGAAGCTGTGGGGCTGTTTTCAAACTGCTCACTTTAATGCAATTTTTTTGTATGTTTTATACCCACAATCAGGGGCAGCAGAGCACCTTTTTTTTTTTTTTTTTGTTTCGGGGTGCCCAAGGTCCACCCAAGCCTTTCCTTACCATTCCATAGTCCCCCTCCTATGGCATTTGGCATATCTCTCCCTCCTTTCCTCTCAACCTCCTCCCCTCTTCAGCATATCTGTCCTTAACATAAGAACATAAGAATTGCCGCTGCTGGTCAGACCAGTGGTCCATCGCGCCCAGCAGTCCGCTCACGTGGCGGCTCCCAGGTCAAAGACCAGTACCCTAACCGAGACCAGCCCTACCTGCGTTCGTTCTGGTTCTGCAGGAACTTGTCCAACCTTGTCTTGAATCCCTGTAGAGTGTTTTCCCTTATAACAGACTCCGGAAGAGTATTCCAATTCTCTACCACTCTCTGGGTGAAGAAGAACTTCCTTACGTTTGTATGGAATCTATCCCCTTTTAACTTTAGAGAGTGCCCTCTTGTTCTCTCTACCTTGGAGAGGGTAAACAATCTGTCTTTATCTACTAAGTCTATTCCCTTCATTATCTTGAATGTTTCGATCATTTCCCCTCTCAGTCTCCTCTTTTCAAGGGAGAATAGGCCCAACTTCTCACTGTACGGCAACTCTTCCTACCCCTTAACCATTTTAGTCGCTCTTCTCTGGACCCTTTTGAGTAGTACCGTGTCCTTCTTCATGTACGGTGATCAGTGCTGGATGCAGTATTCCAGGTGAGGGATAACCTTCTCCGATCTTTTCGTGATCCCCTTGTTAATCATTCCTAGCATTCTGTTCGCGCTTTTTGCCACCACCACACATTACGCAGACGGCTTCAATGACTTCTTCCTTCCCTCTCCTATCCTTAGTGTCCAGTATCACTAAGGGCAAGCCCCAGGCATTACAATCAGTCATTAAGATCCTGGGAGTGATACTAGACCAGAAGCTTACCATGACAGCCCAAATAGGTGCTTTTATACGTAAAGGCTTTGCCACTCTCTGGAAACTTCAATCTATTCATTCTTATTTTGATCCTCTTCCCTTCCAGATCCTCTCTTAGTCACTGATCCTTAGCATCCTGGACAACTGTAACTGGATATCTCTCATGCCCTCAAAAACATTAAAACAGACTCTGAACAATTCAACCCTCAGCTGTACGTCTCATCTTTGATCTGAAAAAAATCAGACCACATCATGCCCTATTATAAACAACTTCACTGGCTCCTCATCAAGGCCCACCCTCTCTTCAAATTTGGCTGCTTCATGTACAAGGCCCTCCATGGCCTTCTACCAAGCTACATGATGGAAGTGTTTGAATTTGCTACCCCCACCCACTCTTTGCACAATAACTCCATCTTTTCCTTCCTCTCCTTGCAAGGAAGATCGTGAAAAACGTGTCAAAGCTGTTATCCTTTCAGGCAGCCCATCTAAGCCGGGAGTTGCTTCCCATTATATTGTCCTCCTCCTCATACATGCACTTCAGGCATAACCTGAAAACCCATTTGTACAATAAGTTCTTGATACAACACTAATCTATGTATTCCTATATTGCTCCGATTCTGCCTAGCCTTTAGATCACTGTTTTTGTACTATGTGCTGCTTTTATTCTTCCTTTAGATTATTCTGTTAACCGCATCGAGCTACCAGATGTATAGCGGTATATAAATAACATTTTATGGGTTTTTTAATGTTATATAGTGCTGTGCACAACATTCAGTCTGCATGTTTGCCTTGGCTAGCCTGGAGTTGACTTAGGGCCCGATTCACTAAACTTACCGACGGGATTGTTGTTGGCCGATTCTCTGACCGATTTTTGCCAAGCAACCAATACACAACCGAATTTACATGCAAATGATCTGATCGGACGCATGCCCTACAGCGATCTGATGCATGCGCAGAGTATTCCTGTTGGTTCTTGATGCAATGTACGCATGTGCTTGTTCTTCGTCCTTTACTACACAGTTGATGGGTGTGGTTTATTTGCGCATGTCATGCAGTTGACTAGTGCTGGCCCTACTAGTTGGCAATTTGTAAAAGAAAAATTTGTGACTTCCGCCATGCCTTATAATTTTTGTGTAAGCAGATGCAGGCATGTATCAAACAGAACTTCAACACGCTTTAAACACACATGCTCGCAATGCGCACATGATACAGCATATAACACACAAATGAGTTCTTGTGCATATTTATAGTTATTTTTAATAGTTGTTTTATGCGGGATTGTAACCTCAATACTGATATTTCAGGGCAGAAGAGTCGGCAAGGATAGTGAGCGACGTGTCCTCAGCAGTCGCTCTTTTTTGGATCGGCAAACTCAATCGGTATTTCTTCTTCTGGTTTGTGATTCGATCACTGCCTACTTTTGCATGGCATTTCCCCTCATTAGCATGCTTAGATTGGAGATTGGATGCGTGCTCGGAGAAACACATCGGACAGCAGTTTTGTGAATCGGGTCAGGGAACTCGAAGGATCGCAAAACCAGTCAAACCGGTTTAGTGACAGTCGTTACAGGATCAGAGTTTAGTGAATCTGGACTTTAGACAACTGCTCAAATATATAGTGGAATGGGAGATGGAAGGGAGAAGATGAAATATTAACATCCCAGAAATATATTTGTATGGTTTCTCAATCAAGGAGAATACATCTCCTCCTTAATACCGGTAACTCTAAGCCACAATTCTAAATGATCTGCTACTATTAATGATTTCTATAGCTCTACCAGACATATACAGGTTTGCAAGTACATTTCTGACTGGCCAGCTATATCTGTATGGCAACATGATAAGGAATGGAACAAGCTAAGTAGCTGAATATAGTTTATGATGGAGGCATAAATTTAATCTTGTTTACATTACTCCTTTTTCTTCCTGGCAGTTTGAACATTTGGATAAAGTGTATGCAGACATACCGTTTTTATTAATGACAGACGTTCTTAGCGCTTCTCCATGGGCTCTCACCATTGAAACCAGTCAGCTACTACTTGCTAATACTACAGTAGCAGTGGATCAACTAGAATCTCTTCTGGAAAAAGGTGAGTTCTTAGCTTATTCTTGCCTATGGAAAAAGAATAATTATTTTATAATTAGATTGTCCACCTCCATTCTTATTCAGAGTCATATCATAAAAATATTTTGGTGATTAGTGATGGTACATTTTTGCCAATAGTTTTTCATTTGTTTTTACTGTCCAGAAAGGAACTTTTGAGCCTATGTACTCCAGAAATGTACAGAAAAGGCAAGGGAGGTGTCTTTTCAACCAATGATAGTCGGGTTCCAAAAAATTAGATCAGGTCACTCCTTTGTTAAAGAAAACTCATTGGTTGCCTATCCCACACCTATAAAATTGCTCTTCTAACTTTCAAAACTCTACAGACTAATGCTCCTGCATTTATAGGTAGACTATTAATTCCATACGATCCCCCTCACAACACTAGCTGAACAAAACTTGGATAAATTCAAGAGTAGTTTAAAATGCTTTCATTTTAAAGATGCCTACAATTGATTTATCACATACAGTATATACATTTTTTACTTTATTATCACTTGATCCGTCACATCCTCTACTGTTCCTCCCTTTTATGTGCTTTTTGTTAACAAATTGTAGTTCCTCCCTTTTTTCCTATTGTTCTCATGTCGCAACTCCAACCAAGCATGTCAGTCTTGGAAGGTCTATGTTCAATATCTGTTGTTTGTTCCCTGTTCATATTTAAAATTTTTAATGTACAATGCTTTGTATTCCAGGAGAAGCATTTTATCAAATTTTAATAAATTATGAAACTATGATCCATCTGATCCATTGACTTTATTATTACTTTATAGATACTTTATAGATATTATTATACTTTATAGATAGACATTTTTTCTTATCCATGCTCAACTATCCAGGCAGATTTTATTTGCATGGTTTCATTCATGCTTCAGATTATGTTGTGGATTATGCCATGGACTATAGTTTCTTTATCATTTGCTTTTAATTATGCGATGTTTACATTTACACTATGTTTTTATTATGTCATGTTTTACATGTCTATTGATTATGCTTTTTATTATATGCTTTTACTTCCATATATATGTCTTTGAACATGTTTTTAATTATGCTATATTTTCATCTGCATTATGGGCTCCTTTTACAAAGGTGCTTTAGGGCTTTAACGCACGGAATAGCTGAATTGCCACACGCGCTAGACCTTAACACCAGCATTGAGCTGGCGTTAGTTCTAGAAGCGTAGCGCGGTTTAGCACATGCTAAAATCCTGCGTGCGCTAAAAACGCTAGCGCACCTTAGTAAAAGGAGCCCTATGTTCTTATTATGCTATGGTTTACATATCTTTTGATTAGGCTTTTTATCATGTGTTTTTGAATATCCATTTAATTATGTTATGTTTTTATTCACGTTTTGCTTCCATTATGCTGTGTTTTATATGTCTTTTAATTATGCTTTTTATTGCATTTAGTTTGTAATTATGTTTTATTTCGTCCCAACATGGTCTCTTAGACTCTTGATACACAGCAGATGAAACGTCTCACTAGACATCTAGAAAAACTGTTTTGATCAGCACTTGGCTGTCCTGGCAATTAGGATGTCCAAGTGCCAACGTAGACTGTTTTTTGGATGTTTCAGTTTTTTTAATTATGCCCCTAAACATGTAGTTTCCTAAATGCTTATGTCTAAAAGTATAGAAAATGTCTGTTATTTCTGTAAAACTTTGCTTTTGTGACCAGGATAGTCAAATTTTGCAATTTACATATTTAAAAAATGAAAACACCGAATTTTAATCTTTTCATCCTTATAAAGTCAGTTTTTTTAAAACCCCATATAAAAGACACTGAAGGCTAAAATTGCTGAAACGTCAGTAATCAGCAGCAGCATGCAGAGCGCTATAAAAGCGAGCAAGGAAGGCGTCTTCATACACCAAAACAGGGATCCTTATTAGGACCATCTCTTTTTCAATAAAGACTTTATCATTGGTTGAAAAGACACCTCCCTTGCCTTTTCTGTACATTTCTGGAGACCACACCTTCAAAAGATATAAACAGGATGGAGTCGATTCAGACGAAGGCTACTAAAATGGTTGGTGGTCTTCATCATAAAGCGTATAGAGACAGAGTTAAAGATCTCAATATGTATACTTTGGAGGAAAGTCAGGAGAGGGGAGATATGATAGAGACGTTTAAGTACCAATGTGGCATAAATGCACTGAGGTGAGTCTCTTTCATTTGAAAGGAAGCTTCGGAATTGGAAGGCATAGAATGAAGTTAGGAAGTCATATAAGCTCAGGAGTAATCTAAGGAAATACTTTTTTACAGAATGGGTGGTAAATGTGTGGAATAGTCTCCCAGTAGAGGTGGTGGAGACAAAGATTGTGTCTGAATTCAAGAAAGCGTGGGGCAGGCATGTAGAATCTGTTAGAGAGAGGAGGAGTTAGTGGATGCTGCAGATGGGCCATTTGACCTTTATCTGCCTTCAGATTTCTCCGTTTCTCCTGAATGAGCTGTCATGAGAGACATTACTCTTTCCGGTTATAGGCGAAAAAAGGTAAATTTCAAAATATCAATGTCCTGGTTATAAAAGCAAAGTTTGAGGGGAATGATAGCCATTTTCATTACTTTTGTGGCATAGGCAATTAAGAAAGAATATTTACTACCAGGAACAAAAAATAAAATTTTGTTACATAGTGTAATTTATTTGGTAGTTGAATTCACCACCATAGGGCTACCTATTTTTCCATTTGATTAGTGAAAATGCTGCACCACTTTCTTTCGGTTTATGTTACTTATATAAGATTTTTGACAGTTGTTTTACAGACTGGAGAGAGTGCTAGTGAATGTTTTTGCCTTCAGTGCCCACCCGTTTCTAGTGGTCAAGGTGGAGTGGCTGTTGGACGTTATGTAATTTCTTGGAAGAGGTAAGTCATAAAATATCCTCAGCCTGAAATCTTCTTAGTTATGTAAATCCACATTGTACTGTACTCAGATATATAGATTTCTTTATTTTTCTTGGCCAGTCTTGATAAGAGTCACATGATACTTTTGCCATGTGTTGAAAGGTTGTTCATAGTATAAGGAGGAGATTATGTCTTCTGTTTAATTTTATAATAGCAAGCTTCATACCCTGGGTGTAAGTCCATCTGTATAGACTCTCCAGCCCAGTTTGGACGCATCTGTCGTTAGAGTTTCTTGAGTTGGAGGAATTTGGAAAGGATTTCTTTTGAAAATAAGAAGGCTTTTGAAACTTATCTTTTCAGAATGCTTTTTACCTAGACAAATTTTGAAAGAAATAGCTCCTAGAAGATGAATGCTGTGTAAGGTTGTTTCTGGTAATGGCACCGAAGGCATATTTGTTTAACAAAGGCATTAGGGAATGCTTGGTTAGTTTTGCAGTATTGTATAGACTAAACTGAAATTGATTTTTTTGCCTTTTTTCTTCTTCTCCAAATACGAGAGTCAGTTCATAAATAATGCACACTATTTTTTTTTTTTAATTTGCATGTTTGTTTATTTTTTTATTTTTTTAAAGTATTTATTTACAATCCTTTAATATAGTCTCCCTGCTTTGCAATGACCGAGTCCCAACATCCGGGAAGCTTCATTATTTCATCCATAGAAACATAGAAACATAGAAATAGACGGCAGATAAGGGCCCACGGCCCATCTAGTCTGCCCACCTCAATGTCCCTCCCCCACCTTTGCCCTGCGAAGAGATCCCACGTGCCAATCCCATTTGGCCTTAAAATCAGGCACGCTGCTGGCCTCAATCACCTGCAGTGGAAGACTATTCCAGCGATCAACCACTCTTTCAGTGAAAAAGAATTTCCTGGTGTCACCTCGTAGTTTCCCGCCCCTGATTTTCAACGGATGCCCTCTTGTTGTCGTGGGACCCTTGAAAAAGAAGATATCTTCCTCTGCCTCGATGCGGCCCGTAAGATACTTGAACGTCTCGATCATGTCCCCCCTCTCTCTGCGCTCCTCGAGCGAGTATAGCTGTAATTTGTCAAGCCGTTTTTCGTATGGTAGATCCTTGAGTCCCGAGACCATCCGGGTGGCCATTCTTTGCACCGACTCCAGTCTCAGCACATCCTTGCGATAATGCGGCCTCCAGAATTGCACACAGTATTCCAGGTGGGGCCTCACCATGGATCTATACAATGGCATAATGACTTCCGACTTACGACTGACGAAACCCCTTCGTATGCAGCCCATGATTTGTCTTGCCTTGAACGAAGCCTGCTCCACTTGATTGGCAGACTTCATGTCCTCACTGACGATTACCCCCAAGTCTCGTTCTGCTACCGTTTTTGCTAGGATCTCGCCATTAAGGGTATAAGACTTGCATGGATTTTGGCTGCCCAGGTGCATAACTTTGCATTTTTTGGCATTGAAGTTGAGTTGCCATGTCCTAGACCATCGCTCCAGTAGGAGTAGGTCGTGCATCATGTTGTCGGGCACTGAATCTTCGTCTGTTGTGCATTTGCCCACTACTTTACTCAGTTTGGCGTCATCGGCGAATAATGTTATTTTACCTCGAAGCCTTTCTGCCAAGTCTCTTATAAAGATGTTGAATAGGATTGGGCCCAAGACTGAGCCCTGTGGTATTCCACTAATCACCTCCGTCATTTCGGAGGGGGTGCCGTTCACCACCACCCTTTGGAGCCTACCTCCAAGCCAGCTCCCAACCCATTTCGTCAATGTGTTACCTAATCCTATAGAACTCATCTTGCTCAGTAACCTGCGGTGTGGTACGCTATCGAATGCTTTGCTAAAGTCCAGGTACATGATGTCCAGGGACTCCCCAATATCCAGCTTCCCCGTTACCCAGTCAAAGAAGCTGATCAGGTTGGATTGGCAGGATCTCCCCTTAGTAAATCCATGTTGTCGGGGATCCCGTAGATTCTCTTCATCCAGGATCTTATCTAATTGGTGTTTGATTAGAGTTTCCATTAGTTTGCTCACTATCGATGTTAGACTCACTGGTCTGTAGTTTGCTGTCTCCATCTTTGAGCCTTTCTTGTGGAGTGGAATGACGTTAGCCATCCTCCAGTCCAACGGGACGCTGCCTGTACTAAGGGAGAGGTTGAAGAGCGCGGACAGTGGCTCCGCCAAGACATCACTCAGCTCCCTAAGCACCCTGGGGTGCAGGTTGTCCGGCCCCATTGCTTTGTTAACCTTGAGCTTTGACAGCTCACCGTAGAGACTGCTGGGCGTAAACTCAAAGTTACTAAACGGGTCAACTGAGCCAACCCTTGTCTGTAGCTGAGGGCCGAGCCCTGGCGCTTCTCGGGTGAAGACTGAGCAGAAGTATTCATTTAATAGTTGGGCTTTTTCCGAATCCTTTTCCACATAGTCTCCATCTGGTTTCCTAAGACGTACAATCCCGCCTGAGTTTTTTCTTCTATCACTGATATACCTGAAGAAGGATTTATCTCCCTTCTGGATGTTCTTTGCTAGAGACTCCTCCATGAGGAATTTAGCCTCCCTGACTGCTGTTTTGACGGCTTTTGATTTGGCCAGGTAGTCTGCTCTAGAGTCCTGCTTCCCTGATTGTTTGTAAGAGATGAATGCTTTTTTCTTCTCCTTGATCAGGTCTGAGATCTCCGCAGTAAACCACTGTGGCTTATTGTTCCTTTGCCGTTTACTTACTGATTTTACATAGCGGTTTGTTGCTTCTTGTATGGTTGCTTTCAAAGTCGACCACATGTCTTCCACGTTATCGGTTTCTTCTTGGCTTTGTAGCACCTGGTGAACGAAGTCTCCCATTTCTTTGAAATTTGTGTCCTTGAATTTGAGGACTTTGGTTAGTGTAGTAGATTTAGTGAAACCTTTCCTGATATTGAACCATACCATGTTGTGGTCACTGGAGGCCAATGTGTCGCCCACCGAGACCTCTGTGATACTTTCTCCATTGGTAAGTATCAGGTCCAGTATTGCCTGATCCCTTGTCGGTTCCAACACCAGTTGCCTGAGGCTTGCTCCTTTCATAGAGTTTAATAGCCTCCTGCTGCTGCCGGAAGCAGAGGTAAGTGTAACCCAATCCACATCAGGCATGTTGAAGTCAACTAGCAATACTGTGTCCCCACGCAAGGTGATATTTTCTATATCTTCGATTATTTCCATATCCAGGTCATCCTGTTGTCTTGGGGGTCTGTAAATTACGCCAAGATACAAGCATTTGTCCTTCCCTCTGGCCAAATTAACCCAAAGGGATTCCCCAGTATACTGGACATCTGAGATTCTCGTGACCTTAATGTCATCTTTAGTATATAATGCTAAACCCCCTCCCTTCCTACCCTCTCTGTCCCGGCGAAGCAAGTTGTAACCCGGTATGACCATGTCCCACCCGTGGGAGTCTGTGAGCCAGGTTTCGGATATCGCCACCACATCCAGGTCGGCATTCCTTATTTCTGTTTCCAATTCCAGGATCTTGTTTCCTAAACTGTGTGCGTTGACGTACATAGCCCTCCATGTTATATTTTTGTTATGTCTCAGTGGGGATATTCCTGTTTGAGCTATTTGAACACCTTTAGCATTGTTTGTGTTATTTGTGCTTTCCTGAGGCTCAGAACCACAATGTGTACTCCCCATATACCCAGAACTACAGTGTGTACTCCCCCTAGACCCGGAATTACAATGTGACCCATAAATATGATGTGACCCTACTCCCGACTCAAAAGTGTGTGCACTCACCCCTGACCCAGAATTTCGGTGTCTACTTTCCTTAGCCTCATAAATGTATTGGCATTTTAGTTCGCCTGGTATGTTGTTTGTGCCTGTACCCTCCCCCGACTTACCTAGTTTAAAGCCCTGTGGAGTAGGCGGGCTAGGCGGTGTCCAAGACACTGTTTTGTTCAGTTGCCGAATGGCTCGGGTACCGGCAGAAGAAAGCTCTTCCAGAGATGCAAAACGATGTCCACACATAGGTTGTTTCAACTTTGGAAAAAGGTTGAAGTGGGGCGTGTCTAAGCCACAGACAAGATGGATGCTTGAATCTCTCTCTCCTCCCTCTCTACTTAGATTATTGACTGCCTGACATCTTTTCTCATTTTTTTTGGGACTTCTCATCTACTTTTTTCAAAAGTTAAACATGTCAGCTTCTAAACCATGTAAAATGGATACTTCTCCTAGCTCCACTGCTAGTTTGAAAAGGACCAAACAGGATCCTCTGACACCGGAGAAAATGGCTCCTGAGAAAAAGTCTGCCACCTCAAATGATGTTATGCTGGAAGAAATCAGAGCCCTTAGGGAATTGACCACAAAACATTTTGAAACTACAAAAGAGTTAAAAGATGATCTTGCTGAGATCAACTCCTCTCTGACACAATTTCAACTGAGAATTGAAAAGCTTGAATCCCGTGCAGACTCTGCTGCCTTGGAGTCAGCTCAATTTCAAGATCTCACTGACAAGCGTATAAAAAAGCTTGAACAAGACCTCGAGGATATTACTAACCGAAGCAGACGCAATAATTTAAGAATCATTGGCTTAAAGGAACATATTGAAGGGTCTGATATGACTGAATTCCTTAAGAAATGGCTACCTAAGGTATTAAATATGGACCCTGACTGCGAGCTGGACATCGAGCGCTCTCACCGTGTTCCCTCTCATATGCGCCTCAATCAGTCTTCCCCACGCCCGGTGGTAGCCAAATTCCTTCGCTTTCCACAGGCTCTACAAATCCTCACTGCGGCCAAGAATCACCCTGGACCGAACATCGACGGACGGAAGATACTAATTGTGCCTGATCTTGCAAAAACCACTGCTAGAAAAAGAAAATCATTCCTTGCATTAAGACCACGACTGAAATCCCTCAACGCACGCTATGGTCTCCAGTATCCGGCACGGATGGTTGTTACCTTAAATAATTCCACTAAAGTCTTTGATTCACCTGAACTCCTGCAAGCCTACCTGGATCAGACTCAGTCAAAAAACTCCTGAAAGTGCCTGCTTTCTCCTCTCTCACTGGATCCATGTTTTCTGCAAGTGTCAGTGTTTCTTGCCACTGCAGACACCTCGATGTCTCCTGACTCTGATTTGAGGCTGTTTACTGTTCTTCTGCTTAATGGTTAACTCTGTTTGAAGCAGACATTTGGTTTCGGTTTCCACATATTGAACTACTGCGAGATCTGTTTAACTTGCTGAGAACTCTTTCCCCTTATTTTGCTTTACTCCCTGTCCTCGTGTTTTCATTACACAAAATGGCTCCTGCCCTGCCTGAGGACTTCCAGCACAAGTACTGTTAATTACTAAAAAGCTTTTTTTTTTCATTATCCAACTGATTTCTTTCTCCATAATTGTCTTCTCACTTTGTACTTTTTAATATTATGTCTTCTTTCTTTAAATGATTTTTTGCATTGATTTGTTTCTGCATTTTCCCTACCTTCGGGACTTTTTACTGCTGTTATACTCTCTGGTATTGCTTACTGCTTCCACTTATAATGCACAATACTCCTGCCTTTCTTTATCTCCAACTTGAAGGCTATTACCCTGTTTTGAATTACTGCATTGACTAACCTCACACTTTTTGATTTCCTAATTGCTAATGTTCGTATTGCTGCTCTATCCTGACTGTTAGATTCTCTCCCCAGTCTACTGTGAGATTACAATGGTGCTATAAGTAAACCCAACTCTTTCCTTTAATTTCTCTATCTTTCAGGTTACTGCATTTCCCTTCATTGTTTTAATTTATAAGTTGTTCATCCCCATTTATAATCTCACTCTTTAATATTGGTTTTTAAGTCTCCTTTTGTATTCTATGGTTTACTAATACAACTGTGAATTAATGTACTGCATTCTTTATTTTCCCTATCTTGTTACTATATGTGCACATATATATCCTCAATACCTTTGGATAATTCCCTAGCATCCTTATGTTCCTAATGAATTTGTTACATCTCATTAACTACGGTCCAAAATTGCATGAATTCTGTATATCCTGCTCTCTCTCTAATGTGTTTAATAGTATTCAATTTGTCCTTTGAATCTCCCATATGTCTTTATTGTCAGTTATCTCTCATACTTGTTTTCACATTGTCTTATACTTGCTGTATGCAGCTTATACATTATTAATGCTTCTTATTTATCATTTTCTCCTTCATAATATGCTAATTGATGAATTTTGTAGCATTTTTCATACTTTTAAGCTGTAATGTACTGTTCCTCAACTGAAATACGTTTCTTCCTGCATCCCTCTATTGCTTGCTATTATATACTGAATAGATTTCCCTCTCAGTTTGCAATGTTAATTGTACTATAATTTTGTGTAATCACAGATTGGTTAAATGAATTCATACCTTTTATTTGATGTCTAATCATCTTGTTGCTTAACTTTCTGTGATCTTTATTTATTTGCATCTCAATGAATTTTCCTCCTTAGTCCCCTATGGCTTATATTTTTGTATAACTTATCAACTACTGTCTTTCTGTATTAATTACACTTCTGTTCTCCTACTCTCAGAAATCACACTGTAGTTGCTTGTGTTATTAGTCTGTGCAGTTTTTCTTTTAAGCCCCTTTACTGGCTTCCTGTCACCACACTACTGAATACAACCTGCATTTGTTGATTACTTACTCAGTTATATACTTTCTGTAATTATCTTTTATTGAACTCATCCTACAAAATGAATTGCTAATACTTCCTATATATTTTCTTTCCTTTTTCATAACATACTGACTCATGGATTTAAAAACCGGTTTCATATTTCAAAAAAAAAAAAAAAAAAAGGGGGGGATTGCTATGTACTGTTTTTTTTTTTTCTCTCCATTCCTTTATGTTGTTTATTGGTCTATAAAATGTGAATCTTAATATATAATATTCCTTGCTACAAAATATGATTATATACCTTTTCATTATTGTTTGAACATTTCGCTGCTTAATTATATGTGACTTTTTTACATTGCACATTTCTTTGAATTTATCTCTTACTTCTCATGCTGTAGGTTCTCTGCAACTCTTAAACATTCCTGTCCTTATATACTAGCTCATACTTTTCTTTGTTGATCTCCTGGTACTTTATTTACTTGATGATATTATTAATCCACGCTTCTTCCTTAACATCTTCTTGTCTGATTATTTTCATTATCACGCTCTGTCCACCTCGCACTTCTTCAATACTTATAATAGATTGCTTTCACAATCATTTCAAACTTAAGACTTCTCAACACTAATTTTCTACTGGAACTATGTTATCACTAGTTCCCACCACTCCCAATCTTCTTTCTATGTCTTCCCTTTTCTCCTCTGTCTGGCTTTCTTGAATACTTAGTTATACCTATTGGAGGATGTTTCTGTTTTTGAGCGTCTCTTGTTCTGTTGCTTCCCCCTGATATCTCAATTATTCTCGCCTGGCTGAGCTCTTGCTCACTATGCCTACTTCTGACATAGTCCCCTGGAGGCCTACCTTTTCTTCTCTCTCTTTCTCTCCTCCTTCTAATTGTCATGATTGTATAGGCTTAAACATATCCTATTTGCATTATGTCTACCTCTAATGCCTTAGCCACGCTCAATTATGTATCCTGGAATGTAAACGGTTTGCGACACCCAATCAAACGGAAAAAAATTTTCACTCATCTTAAAAAATTTAAACCTTCAATTGTTTTTTTACAAGAGACCCATATTTCCAATACTTCCCACTTTTTGAACCCCAAAGATGGACTAAACTACATTGCTGAATCTCCAGCAACTGGCAGAAAACATGGTGTTGTAATCTTATCTCATAAAAATGTCTCTCTCCAACTCCTAGAATCTAAACATGATTTAGAGGGTAGATGGTTAATAGTTAAAGCACAAATTTATTCACAAGAAGTACTTCTTGTTAACGTATACGCTCCAAACATTGACTCTCCTGAGTTCTTTACACAACTTTTTCAGTCTGTTTCAGACTTCGACCCTCTTCCTATTATTATTGCTGGTGACTTTAACCTACCTCTGGATATATGGTTAGATAGACACTCTCCTTCCTCTATCACCCCAACTAAAGCTGCCTCTGCTCTTCATTCCCTTATTAAACATTATAATCTTACCGAACCATGGAGATTACAACACCCAGACGACAGGGACTATACATACTTCTCCGCGCCTCATTGTAGTTATTCGAGAATCGATTACTTTCTTATCTCTTCCTCGCTGATCCCATGTCTAACTGCCTCTAAGATTAATACTATAGTTATCTCAGATCATGCCCCGATATCTATCAAACTGCAATGGTCCTCCATTAATACGACCAAATCTCCTATTTGGAAGTTGTCTAATTCCCTGCTAATGAATGACGCTACTAAACAAAGATTAACTAAATTTATAGAGGAATTCTTTTTATTCAACATGACTGAATCAATGGATGCACTAATTATATGGGAGGCTTTTAAAGTCTCTCTTAGAGGTGAGTTAATTTCTATTCAAGCATATGAAACAAAACAACAAAAGCAGGAACTTCTTAACATTGAATCTCAAATTATAATTCAAGAACGACTCTTCTTTGCTTCTAATGATAAAACTCTTCTACCCGAAATATACAAATTGAAATATGCATACAATAAGTTAGTTAGCCTTGCTGCACAGCAAGATATCTTTTTTACTTCTACCAAATATTACGTAGAAATGAATAAAAGCAGTAAAATGCTGGCTAATTACCTTAAGAGAAAAAGAGTTAAAGTACAGATCCCGACGATAAAAACCTCTACTGGACAACTTCTTTCTTCTCATTCTTCTATTTCGGCGGCTTTTCATTCTTTCTACTCTCAACTCTATTCCTCAGATACCCCTGATCAATCGGATATTATTAATCAATTTTTGACTTCTTTGAACTCTACTAAACTTACCGTATCGGATTGTGAATCTCTACAAAGATCATTTGACGTTTCTGAAATAGTGCTATCTATAAAACATCTCTCTTCTGGGAAATCACCTGGCCTAGATGGGCTTACGGTAGAGTTCTACAAAACCTTCCAACAAAAACTATCCCCTATACTCACGTCTCTATTTAATTCTCTTAATCCCCAGAGGATCTCCAACAGTCACTTTTTAGATGCTGTTATCACAGTTATCCCTAAACCCAACAAAGACCCCCAGCAAATCCCCAATTATAGACCTATATCGCTTTTAAATGTTGACTACAAAATCTTTGCTACAATCCTCTCTTCTAGGCTGCAACATCATATTAGTAAAATTATTTCCCCACATCAGGTTGGTTTTATGCCAGGCAGACTCATTACTGATAATTCTCGCCTGTTTTTTCATTTAAATTCCATCGCTAACTCTTCTCATGAACCTTGTATAGCTCTTTCTTTAGATGCTGAAAAAGCATTTGATAGAGTAGAGTGGTCTCACTTATTTCAAACAATGCAATGGTTTGGTTTTCCTCCTAAATTCTTAGAATATGTTAAAATCCTTTATTCTAATCCTAGAGCCTCTGTTATTACAAACAACATACTGTCGCCTTTTTTTACCCTACAGCGAGGTACTCGTCAAGGATGTCCCCTCTCTCCATATCTTTTCAATTTGGCCCTCGAACCCCTTCTTTTAGCCATTAACTCTCATAAAGATATCTCCGGTATCCTGCTTAATAAAACAGAATATAAACTTTCAGCATATGCTGATGATGTCTTACTATATCTCACCCAACCAGACAAATCCCTACCTGCTCTCTTTAATCTAATTCAGGTCTTCTCTTCATTTTCTGGTTACAAAATCAATAAGCAGAAGACGGAAGTACTACCTCTTAACAAGTATTCACGTCCTGAATTGATCCAATCATTTGACCTTCTTTGGTCTCCATCACATATAAAATATTTGGGAATTAACCTCTATACATCCCTTCCTGCTACTATTAAACATAATAGTGATAATCTCATAGCTATTCTTAAATCATTAATACAATCTTGGCATCCCCTTCACCTTTCCTGGTGGGGTAGGATAGAGACAATCAAGATGGTAGTAGCACCTAAAGTTAACTTCGTACTCAGCATGATCCCCCACATATTCTCGCCTCACTTTTACAAACTGATTGATAAACACATAAATACCTTTATATGGAATAACAAACCGCCTAAAATAGCTCTTAAAAAACTTAAAGCTCCAAAGACCAAAGCAGGGGTTTTTCTTCCAGATTTTCTAACTTATCATAAGGCATTTATAGTACAACAGACCACCCACTGGTTTTCCACCTCGAATGCTTACGTCCCCCTATGGCTCCAACTTGAACGTGCTCTCTACCCGGCATATCTGACGTTGGCCCCGCTATTAACTTCTGATGCTTTACTTTCATCTGTAAACCCCATCATATCCCAATCTGTTACCTGTCTCCTTGAATTCGATGAGCTATTAGAAATACCCGTCAGAACTTCAGCATATATCTCCATTTGGTATAACTCGTCTTTTCTAATAAATAAAAAACCAATAATCTGGCCTCAATGGTCCAGACTTGGGATACAATACTTGATAGACATCTGTACCCCCTCTCTACAACTTTTGACCTTCTCGGAGTTGCAAGCCAAATTCGCCCTTCCGGCCTCATCGTTCTATCAATGGCTTCAACTCACCTCCATGATAAAAAAATCTAAAGTCTTACAGCTGAAAATCTTAAGAACCCCTACTATACTTACGCTGTTTCCCAAACTCCTAGTAATAGGCCATGTTGCTTCACATCTCTATAAAATACTTCTGAACTCCCGAACTGACGTTCATATCCCTGTACAAAACTCTTGGGAATTAGATTTAAATTGCCATTTACAAGATAAACAATGGGAAGTTTTTTGGTCTAAAACTATCCGAACTATTCCATCTGCTAACTCTATGCAATCCATGTTCTTTCTACATCACAAAGCGACTTGGACGCCTCAAAAACTACACGTCTCAGGTCTGCTGCCTGCTAACAAATGCTGGAACTGTAAATTGCATCCAGGTACTTTACTGCATATGCTTGTGGAATGCCCCTGCTTACAAAACTTCTGGACAGATGTCTGGTCAATTATTCAAAAAATTTTTAATTTTACTTTCAATTTTTCTCCTACAGTGGTCATATTGAAATCTGAGACTCCTTTGCTCGACTTAACTGCACCACATTATGCCTTATTTAACACGCTTCTCATTGTTGCTCTGCGACTCATATTATCTAACTGGAAATCGTTTGATTCCTTAAACGTGCACTTTTGGTACCAATCTGTCCTACTACAACACAAGCGTGAAATGCTGATCTCTGCTGCTATTCCCCTGAACGCTAAAGTCCATATTAAATGGGCTAAGTTCACCGAATACCTGAATTCTCTCTAATGCCTTACCGCTCATAAGTTAATGCCTAACGTCTTTTATATCTTATATCTCTCTTTCCAACTTCTTCCTCTCTCTCTTTCTGGCCTCTGGGGGACTCTCTCTTCTCTTTCTCACCCCTTGTTGCTTTCTTACTTACCTTTCGCCCTCCGTCATCACCCTTCTTTTTCTTTCTTTTCCCTCTTCTCTCCTGACTTTTTTTTCTTTCCTTGAATATCTTCCCGCTACTTATCACAACACCATAGAATATTTTTACCTCTGATTATATGTATCTAACGATTTTCTGTTGTGCTTGAATAATTGTTTTTACTCATTTATTGTTCCACGATTATGGTATTGAAATTGATTGTTTGTTTCTCTCCTTTTTTTGTATTTTGATAAAATTTTCAATAAATTTTCAAGAGAAAAAAAAAAAAAAAAAAGGAAAAAGGTTGAAGTCTGGTGGACTCTTGTCTGGACTATAGGGAGCATGAGGTAACACCTCCCAGTAGTATTCGCGTAGTTTTTCAGTGACGAGTGGAGAGCTCCATCGTCACACAACCAAAAACATTTTGACGAACTCAATCAAAAGTCAAACAGATGATGATTTTTGCTTATGATCATGAAGGCATCATCATCACAGACAAAGTTCCATGTGGAAGAAGTGCCACAGCAGTGTATTATTGTGATTTTTTGCAAAAAAAAACGCAGAAAAATGCACAAAATCTGTCCTCAGTTACTCTTGGTTGGGCCACTCATTCTTCACGACAACGCTCGCCTGCACATAGGGAATGTCATTGAAAAACTACACGAATACGGCTGGGAAGGGTTACCTCATGTTCCCTACAAACCAGAAATGAGACCACCAGACTTTGACCTTTTTTCAAAGTTGAAACAACCTATGCGTGCACATCGTTTTGCATCTCTGGAAGAGCTTTCTTCCGCCAGTACCCAAGCCATTCGGCAACCGAACTAAAATGGATGGAATAATGAAGCTTCCCAGACATTGGGACTCGGTCATTACAAAGCAGGGAGACTATATTGAAGGATTGTAAAGAAATACTTGAAAAAAAATAAATAATAAAATATGTAAATTTAAAAAAATAGTGTGCATTATTTATGAAATGACCCTCATATAACTGTTTTTCTATTATTTTTGATTATGTTATATTTTAAACTGCTTTGCTTTCCCTAATGGATAGAATATGGTATATTAAGGTCTCAAACTAAAGTACTTGTATAATTATAAAGAAATTAATAGCTTCACCTACTTGGGAATAAATATTCTCCCAGGAAAAGTAGGGCACGGAATCCTCATGAATGGGTGAGGTCAAATACCCCAGCAATTTTTCAAGAAATGTTTAGGCTGCTCATGATGCATGTGTGCAGGTTCGTGCCTAATACTATTGCATGGGACCTTCTCAATCAGCTTTTTTTTCCCACAGAGCTATTAGACTATTTTCTTGCATGATGGTTCCATCAGCGCCTCAGTTATTTAATCTGTAAATCCTGTCAGTCATAACCTGGTGGTGACTTGGGGGGGGGGGGGCTTTTCTGTGTTTGTTTTCTTTCTTTGCACTAGATCAAAGCAGGCCTAATTTTTGGCCTTGAGCACCTGGCTGGGTAGTTTTGTAACCATCAAGTTGTTTGATTTTTCACTGTGGCAGCAAATTACAAAAAGTATAAGATGGTGTTAGAAAAATTTATCGTACAAATAAGTTTTTAACTGCTTTCTAAAGTTCATATATGAGGTAGAAGTAAGAAATAGTTGACTGAGAACAGAATCCCAAGTAGCTGCTTGATATGAGAGCAGTCTGTTATGGAATCTTTTATAATGACATCCCCTGGCTGATGGAAAATCAAACATTGTTGAAATACGTGAAGAACGTCAAAAACTAGAAAAGTTAAAATGATCCACTAAATACCCTGGAGCCATACGATGCACTACCTTATAGCATAGACATCCAAACTTAAACAACACCCTTGCCACAATGGGAAGCCAATGCAGCTCTGTAATATCAGGTTATATAATCTGCTTTCTTTTAATCTAAAGATTAAGTTTACTGCAATATTTTGTATCAAACACAAGCAAAAGTAATTTTTTTGAAGACCTCCCTCCCTAAATATACAATGTTACAGTAATCCAATATTCCCCTAACAAATGATTGGACCAGTAGTCCAAATGACTGATCGTCAAAGTAAGGTTTGATGATGATGCTTTCTGACCTGGGCATCTACCTGTGCAGTCATTGATAAATTTCTATCCAAGTATCCTAATGGTTGAGACAAGTGGGAAGGTTATTCCATTTAATGTCAAGTTTTCCTCATCACATTTAAATGGAGAAGCTAGGAAGAATCTGGTTTTCTCTGAATTTTTTTTAAATTCTTTATTCATTTTTCCATCTTACAACAAGTGCACAATACTACATCATATTAACATTTACATATCACTTGATATTCATACAATTATGATTTTACATATATGAATTTATTCCCCCCATCCACACTTCCCACAAGTAATTTAATTCAAAATATCATTTATATATTATATTTCAATCTATTAATCAGACCTTTAAAAGAACTATTTACCCTCCCCCTTCCCCCTACATGTAAATGTACTTTCATTAGGAAAATGATGTCTATTCATTGCAATAATTTGTTAATGGCCCCCAAATCTTTTTAAAATTATTATAATTCCCTTTTTGTATGGCAATTGACCTTTCCATTTTATAAATATGATAAACAGGAACAGCCCATGTTGTCATAAAACAGACAAGTTACAAGAAAAATATGGATTCTATAGTTAAGAAAGTTTTCTCTGAATTTAGTTTGAGTTTATAATCCTTCATCCACTCCTCTACTGTCGCTATTATTGATGATAATGTTTGTAGAATATTCAGGATATGAGAATGTAACAGAAGTACAATAGTTATGTCATCAGCATAGCTGTACAATTTTATTCTGTAATTACATTATTTTTTTTCCCAACGATGCTAAGTAGATGTTAAATAGTGACAGGGAGAGAGGGGAACTCCACAAGGGTTAGCCCATGTTTCTGATAGCTCATTCTGAACTTACTTGATAGGTTCGAAAACTGAAAAAAACCTTAAGCCAATGCAGCACATTCCCTCAAATGCCTATGCCATCCAGACAATCCAGCAGCATTATGTGATCCACTAGATCAAAGACACTGCTCAAATCAAAACCACAAAGTCACTTTTGATATGTTTGGAGGGATATCTAGCAGTATCATTAGAGTCAACATTGATGAGCAACATCGGATAATAGTCTTTGCATAGCTGTGAACCATCTGATGAAAGCCCCCTCCCAGAATATTCTGAATTCTTGTGTGGTAAACTACCTAACTGGAAGGGTTGCATCACTTTTTATGGTGGTCAAAGCCTGTAGAATGAGTGCCTCTGTGCTCTAGTGATTTATCCACCTTATGTTAGATTGTATGCATAATAGAATGGCACTTTTTATGCATCCCATGATTCTACCTAAAGTCAATTTCCATTTTTATCCATCACCCTACCACATTCATTCCTAGGCCACAAGTCCATGAAAAAGTATTTCCTGATGGTACTCCTAAGTCAACCACCCCACAACCTCAAATTATATCCTCTAGTTTTTCTGCTTCTCCTTCTTTGGAAAAGATTTCATTGTAGATTAATACCATTCAGTTTTTAAACTTCTGTATCCTATCTTACATTAAACCAGTGCCATATGATGATTACTAGTTCCCTGTTTGCATATTGTATAGGGCCCATTTGTATTCTTTTCAGGTTGCCTTTGTGGAAAAAGAGAGAAAAAGGTCCTTTGTTGACAAAAAAACTTAGGTGTTAGCATTTTGGGTATTTTTTTTTTAATGTTTTCCTTTTTTTTTTTCTTAAAGGATACCTCTGGTTGGAGATTTTCACCCATGAGGATTACATAACTTGTTCTTGATGAAAACAAAGTTCTCAGAAGAAAGCAGGATATTAATACTTGCAAACCCCACATCCCAACCCTAGGAGATGTCTTTTCCAAGTAATATCTATATATGAACCTGAGGTGGCCCAGGGCATGCATGTTCACCACACTAGAAACCCCTTAAAACATTGGTTACTTTCCTCCAACCCAGATTTCATCAGATTATATTGTGCCACTAGTAAGGACTAATATCCTGCATTATTGTCTAAAACTTACAGTTTGTTTGCTGTTTCATTATGGATTATGTAGAGAGTGTTTTACTATGGGACTTAGGGGGCTGGTGATGTCAGTCTTATGTCCATAGTCTGTTATTGAGAAAGACATGGGGCAAGCCACTGCTTGCCCTGGATCGGTAGCATGGAATGTTGCTACTCTTTGGATTTTTGTCAGGTACTAGTGACCTGGATTGGCCACCGTGAGAACAGGCTACTGGGATTGAAGGACCTTTGGTCTGACCCAGTAAGGCTATTCTTATGTTCTAATGTATATCTAATCTGTATGTTCTTGTCTTTGGCAGGACTTCTGCTGCGGAAAGTCTTCCCACCATTAGTACAGTGACCATTTTGCCACATGTCATAGTAGAAAGCATTCCACTCCATGTCCGTGCAGGTAATAACAGTATGTGCTGTTAAAACAGTTTACCTGACTTATATCAACTTTATTGAGCTTTGTTTGGAAAGACTAATCTATGTGAATGATGACTTATTTCTAATTAGTCAAAGCTATGTTCACGGGGCATCAAAGTAGAGTTGATGGCTTGTATTGATTTATCACTTATCTACTGAAGTTTCTGTATAAAAGGTTCAGAGAAAATATAATTGATGCTTTTGGACTATTTGGACTATTTTGGACTCACCTATTCCGAGACCAAGACCCTTAATGCCCCTTTTCAATCCTCCTCCTCCCCCCCTTCTGATCTGCTCCCCTCCCCCGTCTCCCTCCTCTCCCCCCTACTTCTCTCCTTGCTGTTCGCAACTCTATGATCAATTTGATATGTAACCACTTGTAATCTCTATCTATCTAATGTGAACCGCCTAGAACTCTTCGGGGTATGGCGGTATACAAAAATAAAGTTATTATTATTATTATTAAATACTGGATTCAACAAAGCTCTAGGTCTGCAATTAGAATCTGGTAAGCATGTCCTCTATGGGTATTAATGCAGAAATATGCATTATTTGGTTATAAAACACATGAAGGACTTTCACAAAGAATTTATATAATGAAAATCATTATCTTCATCTGTTTTCTGAAAATTGTCTTTCCTCAATATGAATAAATATTCATCTGTTGCCAATATGTAGGTCTGTAGATCACTAGAAGGCAAATAGAATGCTAGGTATAATCAAGAAAGGTATTACAACCAGAACGGAAGACGTTATCCTGCCATTATATCGGGCAATGGTGCGCCCGCATCTGGAGTACTGCGTCCAATATTGGTCGCCGTATCTTAAGAAGAATATGGCGATACTCAAGAAGGTTCAGAGGAGAACGACGCGACTGATGAAGGGTATGGAAAGCCTATCATATGCCGAAAGATTAGAGAAACTGGGGCTCTTTTCCCTGGAGAAGCAGAGGCTTAGAGGGGACATGATAGAGACTTACAAGATCATGAAGGGCATAGAGAAAGTGGAGAGGGACAGACTTTTCAAACTCTCAAAAACTACAAGAACGAGAGGGCACTCGGAAAAATTGATGGGGGACAGATTCAGAACCAATGCTATGAAGTTCTTCTTCACCCAGAGGGTGGTGGACACCTGGAATGCGCTTCCAGAAAATGTGATACGACAGAGTAAGCTACTGGGTTTCAAGAAGGGATTGGATGATTTCCTGAAGGAAAAGGGGATTGAAGGGTACAGATAGAGGATACTATGCAGGTCCTGGATCTGATGGGCCGCCGCGTGAGCGGACTGCTGGGCATGATGGACCTTGGATCTGATCCAGCGGAGGCACTGCTTATGTTCTTAAAATTGCAGTTAGATCCTGAAATACAGCAATGCAGCAGACATTTGCCCCTTGAGCATAGTCGTAAAATTCTTCTAAATAAATCAACTGTAAAAACACAAGGCAGCAGCATGAACATGATCTTTAGGCGTTCATTATTTTCTTTCAGTATTAAGGGCTCCTTTTATCAAGCCGCGCTAGCGGTTTAACGCACGTAATACCGCACGCTAAACCGCCAGCTGCGCTAGCCGCTAACGCCTCCCTTGAGCAGGCGGTAGTTTTTAGGCCAGCACGAGGGTTAAACGTGATGAAACGTCGCGCACGTTAACCCCGCTAGCGCGGCTTGATAAAAGGAGCCCTAAAATTCTTAGAAACATAACGATGCTAAGCGCTCCTTTCTACAAAGCCACAGCAGAGGTACTGCCACGGTAATGCACCAAAGCTCATTCAATTCCTGTGAGTTTCAATGTATTTACCTCGGCAGCATCGTTACTGCCACTTTATAAAAGGGGCCCTTAGTTTAATCTTAGTAGAGTTTTTATATTTGGATCTAAAATGTTCAGTTTTATTCTTCGCAACACACAGTTAAGATTATTTGTTAATTTCTCTCACAGATCTACCATCGTTTGGTCGTGTCAGAGAGTCTTTACCTGTCAAATATCACCTACAGAACAAGACCAGTTTAGTCCAGGATATAGATATTGCAGTGGAACCTAGTGATGCCTTTATGTTTTCAGGTCTTAAGCAGGTAAAGATTCTACTTCCCCCAAAATGAATATGAGCTTTTGTAATCTTTGGCTCTCTGTACTAGACTGTAGACTTTTGACTATAAATGTATCTGAAAATTAGAATTTTCTTGTTCTCCTACTTTACTTTTTAGTCATCTCTTATAAATTCATCTAAAACTGCTTGTTAGTTTTCCTTGTGTATCATTTGGGACTACACTAAATTCAGGTTATACCAAATTAGTGATAATGTGGTGTCCTCACTGTTAGCTGCTTGGTTAATTGTAATTTGGCATGCATATGTGCCTGACAATTTGATATTTATTACTAGATTCGCTTGCGGATTTTACCAGGCACAGAGCAAGAGATGCTATATAATTTCTATCCTCTCATGGCTGGATACCAGCAGTTACCGTCTCTCAACATCAACCTGATACGCTTCCCCAATTTTACCAATCAGCTACTCCGACGGTTTATCCCTACACACATTTTTGTAAAGGTAAGATTCTTGTTATATTTTTGTTTCTCTGTATGGTAAATAATGTTACCTAGCTTTTTTCATAGCTTAAATTCCACATTTGATGATTTGACACCTTGCTTTCCTCACGCCAACATAATGTTGGGTTTATTTATTTTAAACCAAAATAAGTATGGACCCAAAACAAACCACTGGTGATCACAAAGCCAATAATATAAAAACTAGGGTACTGATAGTTATCCACAGGTGAGAAGAAAGATCTGTAAAAAGTGCAAATCCAGAAAGCCAAGCAATGGTTGTCTTGTTAGCCGACTTTAAAGTTATTATTTTACCTCTTAGTTTGTGGAAGGAGCACTTCTCTATAATGTGTAGCATTAGGTTTTGTTGTGTTTTTTTTAAATTATTTTCCACAAGGCCACAGAATTGGAAGTTAACTACATAGTATCCTTTGTACACTTGTTTAGCAGGAGCTGTTCTTGTCTAGTTAGTTCCAAGCCAGTAACTTGATTGGGGTTTAACAACAACAACAAAAAAAAACTGTGCAAACAAATCCTTTTTTTTATAAATCTTTATTCATTTTTCATCTTACATCAAATACATGTATATAAAACATTTGTCACTGAGTACATCATTTGAAATTCTATCATTTATGATACTAATAGATAAAAAATTTTTATCCCATCCCTCCCACCCTTCCAATCTTACATTCAATCAAATATATCACATAAATAATTTTTCCTAGTAATCTAATCATTTAATAAATTCAAATTCCCCCCTCCCATCCCTTCTACTTTAAATTGTATCTGTAATGTAAAATGGTATCTACTCATTGCAATATTTTGTTAATGGTCCTCATATCTCTTTAAATTTATTAAAATTCCCTTTTTCCCTTTGTGCAAACAAATCCTAATCAGGAAGGTTGGTTCATGAAGAAAAATGGGTCTTGTGTGGGTTAAACAAGTCATAGTGGTAGATAAAGTTCATCGTTAGCTGTTGGATGTGATATTTGGAAGAACAGGATACTGAGGAAAGGGATCTGAATGAAGTATTGGATTTAGATTTTAAGTTTGATTACTAGCCTTAACTGTATTTGTTCAAATTTGTAAAGTATTTCTTTGCCCAGAAATGCTTCTAATAATGAGGCCTGCATTTAATAATGTACTGTACATTATTGCACATTGACATATGTTGTTGTCATTGTTAGTTAATATTTTGATATACCATCCATTAATACTTTATGTGTATGCTTTTAATATTGTAATCTGCCTAGAGTATAGACAGGCTATCTATAATAATAAAACCCTAGAGCGCGCATGCGCTGTTGAAAGTTCGTGATTCCTGGCGCCGTGAAGTGTGCTTCTGTGCCAGACCTCACAGTGCCTGCGTTAGCTAGAGGCATGTGCGGTGGCTGGAGGCGCGTGAGCGTGCAGCTCTGTCAATTGCGGTCGGCTTAGAGGACCGGCAGGAGAGTGGCAGTTGCGGTGGCAGGAGAGTGTCCGACAGAGGGCTCCGTTTTGAAGCTGTGACTCTCATTGAACTGCCAGTTGGCCAACTCCTTTGCCGGAGTTATTTTTCAGTTTACAAGTGCCACCGCGGCTCCTCTCACGAGCTGCACCTGGGTCAGAGAACACTTCCGATGCAGAGGATTGTTAAAGGAGCCACCGCGGCACCTTTAAACTTAAAAATAACTCTGGCAAGGGAGCCGGCCAGACCGCAGGAAGTGTAGGGGGGGTGGAGAAATCCTGCTGCTGCACAGGGAAATGGAGGGAGAGGGAATGCTGTGGCTGCTGCACAGGGAAGTGTGGGGGAGGGAAATAAAATGCTGCTGCACAGGGAAATGGAGGGGGAGGGAATGCTGCTTCGGCTTTTGCAAAGGGAAATGGGGGGAGGGAAAAATGCTGCTGCACAAGGACATGGAGGGGGAGGGAATGCTGCTTTGGCTTGTGCACAGGGAAGTGGGGGGGAGGGAATGCTGCTTCAGCTTCTGCACAGGGAAGTAGGGAGGGAGACAGAAAGAAAGGAAGAAAGGGACAGAGAGAGAGACAGAAAGACAGACAGACAAAGGGGGCCAGGGAGTGAGACAGACAGAAAGAAAGACAGCGGGAGGGAGAGAGACAGAAAGAAACAGACAGGGGTAGGGAGAGAGACAGAAAGAAAGGCAGACATATATTCTAGCACCCGTTAATGTAACGGGCTTAAAGACTAGTAGGTAAATAAATATATAAATAACATAGCAATTTACGGATCACCCAGTCTCAGCATATAAGACAAAATGCAAAATCTAGTCCTGAAAACTATATAATCAATAGCAACCAGTTGTTCTTATCCAAAAACCATATTACAAAAACTACCAAATTGCCCATTGGCAAATATCAATGTGTTTTAAAAAAAGGCAACTCTAAAACTAGAAATAAGCCATAGATCTAAGGAACATGCAAGAAAGGAGATTCAATAAGCAACATTAAAAAGTATTTCCTAAAGAAAAAGGTAATGTATGCCTGGATTCCTCCTCCCATAGGAAGTGATGGAGAAAAAGTATTAATAGAATTCAAAAAGGTATCTGAGAAATACAGAGATTTGTCTAAATGGCAAGATAGAAATCAAACATTGATCACCTTGTCTCAGAACAGCAGTAAAATAAATTTTGCACATCAAATATGATAAAGGGGGGGGGGTCTAACATGCATTGAAACCCTATTTCATCTCCCCAGCATGTCAGAAGGTTGGCCACATCAGTTTCTGCTGTCGCTGTACCACCTTCATGACAACAGCAGTGGCAAGTGCCAGAGAAGCATGTGCTAGGAGAGCACTCTGTGTCATCAAAAACACCTGAGAACCTTCTGAGTTATGCAGTATGTAGCATCTTGCCGCAGCATCTGCCTTTACCTATAGCTGAGCAGCTGCACAAGCACGGAATATGTAGATGACCTCATCTATCTGTCAACCCATATGAGCACCATTGTCTGCCAGGATATTGACTGCTGCTTCCAGTGCACCCAGGGGTCGGAGAAGAAAGCTTGCATAAGAGCCTTGTATTGATTCCTTAGCATACAGTTTCTAACAAAAACTAAATATCTAATTTTTGCTCACGGATGTAGTAAACAAATTACAGTATATGCAGACAGGACCCATGCTAACCAGAGAGAGTACACCAAATGCATGTGCAAAAGGTTTTGTGCTAAGGGTAGCTAGTGCCATGATTGTGTATGAGTAGAAAAATGTATCAGCACACATATGTACATATGCTAGAATGTTATAATATGTGTACATTTTTTTTTGCAATTAACAGTCCAGCACATGTGTAGATGTTTGATACATTTCTTTTCTGCTCCAATCTCTGCACAGCTGTAACTGCACTTAAAACAAAACGGTCACCTCTCATCATTCTGGGTTTCTTGTTTGTTTGTTTTCTTGCACCTTTACTTTTTATAGAAGCCACAAAAAAAAGTTGGCAGGTCCCATATGCTTGCTGGCAAAACAAGAACAGGCAAATCCTCAGTCACTGCTGCAGAAGCATGAGATAACCCTGCTAGACTCCCTCAAGACTTGACATTAAAATCTTTCTGTGGTGCTCAGCCCTAGTCTTCTGCATTCTTTTTTCTGCATTGGTGGAATGGCTAATGACCTCGTTACCATTGATTTCAATAATGCTGTGTTCTGGGTTTTGTGCAGGGTTCGCTTTAGCACAAAACCCTTTCTGCAACGTACACCAACAAAATAGTGTGCAGACATCACGCTAAAATCTGCAATTTTGCTGCATTGGCCTCTAGTTTGTGAAGATTTTCAGGCAATGCTTGTTATGGGTGGATGGAGATAGCGAGGGGCCACTGCCTTTTGCTAGCAGTGTGCAGTGTTACATTTAAGGGCTGGATTTACTAAGCCTTTAATTTTCTATATGTATAGAACGGGAAGACAATCTTAATTATATCCTAACCCCTAAATTTGATATGTGGCGCCATAAGCTGCATTTGCAAATCAGTGTGCACAGCTGATTTGTATGTGCAACTTATTTACCAAGCCATTCAGTTCTGCTAATCAGCAATTAACACCTACTAATTGGCACTAATTAGAAGTTACGTACACGACTTAGGCCCAGATTCACTAAAGATAGCGATCGCTGTTGGCTGATTCGCTGGCCAATTTTCAAACAGCAATTGATTCACTATCTTGTTTGCTTGCAAATCATTTGCATGCAAACTTACCGACTCAGTCACTCAGTGAGCGATTGATTCAGTGCAGAGCCCTGATAGTAGTGACAGGAGAAACAGCTTCCTGTCACTGCTATCAGGGCTATTGCTGGGGGGGGGGTTCATTTTTTTTTTAATGGCACAGATATTTTGCGTGTATTACGCACGCAAAGTATCTGCCCAATTAAAAAAAAGCCCCCCAACAAAGCGCCCCTCGATGCCCACTCCCTCCGGCCATGTGAGAGGCCAAGAGGTCCAGAAGGCGTGACTCCACCCCAAAGCATGAGCCGAGCCGCCTCCTCCGCCACCTGAGCGCTCTTGGTACCTCAACGATTGACATAAGCCACCGCTGTGGCATTGCCAGACAGGACTCTGATATCATTGTATATATCCAATCATGAACAGCAGGTGGAGACTGAAAACAAAACTGTGGGACAGTATATAATATACTCCCTTCTCTATTTACATCAGTCTGCCGAATAGCCAAGCAGAACTAAGAACTGGAAACAGAAATAAACAATACTCCGAACAGGAATAACAACTAACATACTCAAATGCTGTTGGAAAATGCAGAGGAGAAATACCAGAAGGAAAAATGTCCCCACAGCTCGCCAGCTAAGCCAGCCGAGCCACAGCCGCTGTTCTTTAATTCTCCCCGGCCCGCACAACAGAACCAACACACCAATAACAGACAGGGTGGGGACCTCTACTGGTCTGGAGAAGCTAAAAGAAAGTAAATTAGCAGGTAAGAACCTAATTGCTCCTTCTTTAGCACTCTCCAGACCAGTAGAGGTTAATCTTTACGAATGGGACGTACCAAAGCAGTCCCTCACACGGGCGGGACCCCCGAAGGGCTGACACCAGAACACACACACCGAACACCGCATCCTGACGCGCCAGAACATCTACCCGAAAGAGTCTGACAAAAGGAATACAAGGAAGACTAAACCGCAGCCGTACAAATGTCCACTGGAGGCACGAGCGACGACTCAGCCCAAGAAGCCGCCTGACCCCGAGTAGAATGAGCTTTGAGAAACTCCGGAACGGGCTGCTGCTGCACCAGAAGAGAAGCGGAAGCAATAGTCTCCTTGATCTAGTATGCAATAGTAGCCTTAGAAGCGCCAGCCCCCCTAAGAGGACCAGTCAGAAGGACAAAGAGATGATTTTATTTCCTGATCTCCTGGGTCCGCTGCACATAAGAGCGAAGGACCCGACCAACATCCAACTTGCGCAACTGTCTTTGCTCAGAAGAGCCTTCCCAACTACCCAAGACCGGGAGGACCACAGATTGATTGACACGAAAAGGAAAAACTACTTTCGGCAGAAAAAGAAAGAACAGGCCTCAAGACAACCTGCTCCCTAGAAAACTCCAAGAAGGGAGCCATACAAGAGAAAACCTGTAGCTCAGAAACACGCCTAGCGGAAGAAATGTCCACCAAAAAGACCGTCTTCAGAGTAAGGTCCTTCAAAGAGCAGCTGCCCAACGGTTCGAAGGGCGGGTGCATCAGAATAGAGAGAACCAGACTGAGATTCCAAGAGGGAACAGAGGGCCGGACGGGAGGCCTGAGCACCTTGGCCGCCCGCAAAAAAGCGAATCACATCAGGAATGGCTGTCAAACGCTGACCTGTCACAAACCCCCGAAAGGCTGACAAGGCCGCAACTGAACCCAAAGAGAAGCCGAAGCCAGGCCTCTATCCAGGCCATCTTGCAAGAACTCTAGGATGTTAGGCACAGAAACGCGAAGAGAGACCACTCTCCGCACCTGGCACCACCCCTCAAAGAAGTGCCAAATCCACACAGAAGCCTGAGAGGTAGAAAGCCTCCAGGACCCCAAGAGTGTAGAAATCATCCTATCTGAATACCCCTTCTTACCAAGGCGACCCCTTTCAAAAGCCAAGCCATAAGACAGAAGGGAGACGGGTCGAACATGGGAATGGGACCCTGCGTCAGAAGGTCGTCCAAGGGAGGCAGAGGAAGAGGATCCGCCACCAGAGTGTCACCAGATCTGCGTATCACGGATGTCGAGGCCAATCTGGAGCCACCAGAACCACCAGACCCGGATGGCGAACAATGCAGAGAAGAACTCTGCCCACTAATGGCCACGGAGGGAACATGCACAACAGCCCCTCTGTTGGTTATGGTTGAACCAGAGCATCCAGACCCTCGGCCAGTCCATCCCTGCGACGACTGAAGAAGCGGAACACCTCGGCATTGCCACTCGTGGCCATCAGGTCCATCAGGGACTGACCCCAAGCCTGCACTATCAACTGAAAAGCCACGGGGCTGAGACACCACTCTCTGGGATCTAAGATGTGATTGAGGAAGTTCGCCTAAACATTCTCCACCCCGGCCATGTGACTTTGTTATCATTGTTCCATATATCTGTATGTTTTTCTTAAAACCAATAAAACTTTTTTGAACAAAAAAAAAAATAAGTTAAATAGCACCGGTCCCAGTACAGATCCCTGCAGCACTCTACTGTTTTCTCTCCTCCTATCCCATGATTCTTTAATTTTCTCAGGAGCCTCTCTTGAGGAACTTTGTCAAAAGCTTTCTGAAAATCTACATCAACCAGCTCACCTTTATCAACAAGTTTATTCACACCTTCAAAGAAGTCAAGCAAATTGGTGAGGCATGATCTCCCCCAACCGAACCCATGCTGACTGTCTCATTAAATCATGTTTGTCTACGTGTTCCACAATTTTATTTTTTATAATTGTTTCTAACATTTTGTCCAACACTGAAGTCAGGCTTACTGGTTTGTAATTTCCCGGATCTCTCCTAGAACCCTTTTTAAAAATCGGCATTACATTGGCCACTAACTACAACAGCTTTCCTGACCCTTCCCTCCTGGCCAGAAGTTGCTGGAGACACATCCTCAGTGCAAGAAGATATTGCATCCCCTGGTGGGCAGGACCTAGCTACATGATTATTTCCTACTTCACCAGGATGATGCTCTCCTTCTAGGAGACCTCTCTCTTCCAAGGCAGCACAGGAGCTACCAGATTGGAGGTGGGACTTATCTACAACATCCCTGTAGGCCTCCTTTATGTACTGCTCTGTCTCCCTCAGTTCTCCAAGTCTGCTACTCTAACCTCAAGGGAATGTACTCGTTCTCTGAAAGCTAGGAGCTCTTTGCAACGAGCACCCACATATAACTTCTCACCAACTGGGAGAAAATCATCTATGTGGCACACAGTTCAAAAGACTGGATAGCACCCCTTTTGCTGCTGGACTACTGTCTGCATCTTATTATTGGCTGATTAATTAATTAAACCTTATTAAGCTATTAAGCTACTAGGAATATATTAGGCTAGTATAGAGAGCATTAGGATTATATTATATGCTTTTTTTAGTGTTTGTTTCTTAGGTAGTCTCAGGGTTATATTGTATGCTTATTTAGTGTTTGATTCTTTACAGGTAATGAAATATATAGTTCTTCTGTTGTCCTAATTATACTAATTGACAATAAATTGAGACTATAAGTAAAGAAATGAGCTAGGGGAGGGCCGGGAGGTAATGAAGACTAAGCCAGACCCTGCTCTATCTCTAGTAGAAGGTTCAAGCTTAACAAAACTGTAGAACTATCCTATGGAGACTAGCTAAGTAAAGTTTGCTCTTTTAAGATCTAAACTATGTATAGAAGGGAACCTACAATTGAGCTTTTCTCCCTAAACCTATCAAAGCTCAGAGCAAAATAATATATACTTACCCAAAGATATGTCTTCTACTCTTCTCCTCTCAGAAAGAGAATGTCCTCTTTCTCTCCTCTTGCTTGTGTTCTATTTTGACTTTCTGTTATTTTTTCTTAGATTTTTATGTAATTCATATGTTGTATGGTAGTGTATTATTTTGATTTATATATCTTTTCTTGTACTCTGGTTGAGAATTAGGGAGAAAGACAACTGGATGAGCTGGCTGTTCTTTTGCTGTCATTTGCTCTGTTAACCAACTGGAGAAATTCAAGTGAAACTCAAATATTCATGGATCTATATTTTGGCTATCTTTCTAAATTATAAATGTTTTTTTATAAGTGAAGAATACATGTATTATGACTAAGTCATTTTCTTTCTTTTTTTTATTTCATCACAGCCACAAGGTCGACAAGCAAACGACGCATCAATTGAAGCTGCATAAGAAGAAATATTCTTGCAATGCATGTAGAAACTATAAAATTATGATTATTTTTTAAAATCAAAACCATAAGCATAAACAAGCCCTAAAGAGTATGTTTCTATATCTTTTTATTCACGCAGTAATAAATTTTTGAGACATCTACACCATCAATTGTTAACATGTTAGTTATTTAACTGCAAAACTGTTAGTAATTTGAAAGATATTTTATATTGCAGACGGAACATAATGATGATGAATAAAGGTAATCATTTTCAAGATAGTTGCAATGCCAATGTCGGGCCTGAGCCTCTTATCAAACACTGGTCATTAATAATGCACTGAGATATGTTTCTTCTGTGTCACTAAAGAGGTACATCTATAAATGGTGTGCTGAAAAGCAGTACTTTATAAAGGGCACTTTGAGATGAGCACTCTTTATAGAATAAAACTTAGACCTAATTCCCATGTCTAAAGTTGAGTGCCGATATTTACATCAACTGAAACTAATGTAAATGTAGGCACTCAACTTAAACATTTGTACTACAAACGATGAAAATAGAAGGACTGGCGGAGATATAACCATCTGTTATACCCCAGCATATTACTGATAATTTTGTTCAGAATATTATATGTCTCCTCAAGTCTGCTTACCTGAACTCCTGAACCTTAGTGTTACCTTGACAACATCAAATGCTTTACTAAGAACCCAACAGCTTTTCCCTAAATTCAGTTGCCTGCGTAACACTCAAATAACATCAGTAAAGACAGACTTGGGTGTTACCAAAACAAGAGAACAAAAGAGCAAGACCAGTCCCTGCAACACCTCATTAACGCCAGATGAGACCTGAATGTTATCCAAACAAAGAAACTGGCCAGAGGGGTAACTGAAATTCAGCATGCTACCGACATGAATCCACAAGTCTGTTTATCTGACATTTTGACATCTTTGACCTGAATGTTGCCCAAACAACTTCAAAGGGACCGACCTGGGGTGTGCCTGAATCAAAGGACGCTGTTACTGCAGGACCAGCTGTTTAACTCAGCAGCTTATAAGGACGGAATTCTGCTCCTAGAATCCAGAATCCTAGCCGGCTATCCAAGACGTCAGGTCTAAAGGGGCAGACTCCTGTGTCCTACTCGCCTATCCATTGAGGGATTCCGAATGGTGAAGGGAGGGTTTACGTGAGATACGGTGATGCTAATTTATTCTTATATATATATATATTAAAGTGTTATTGTTTATGCTTTATATTGTCTGGGTGCTTTCCTGAGTGTTACTGATCATTCCACCTGTCAGAAATTAGTGGCAGAACAAATTGGTACCAGGAAGTGGGGTAATCATGTGGTCAGGAAAGTTAACTAGAAAACAAGGGGTGGAGGAGCAGGCTCCCAATCCATCCATTCCAAATGGGAATGAAATTATGGGAAAATTAATGGCCACTGAGTGGTCTGTAGAAGCAGGATTGTGTGAATCCTGTACTTTTGGAAGTGGGGATCCACATGAATTATGTGCCTCCTTACAAAAGGTGAAAATCTCAAAAGGAGAAGAGCAAGAAGTAATTTCTAGACAAGGAAGGATGATTTTGTCAGACTGGAGGAATTTGCATGAAGCTAAACAGGAATTACAATTGAAATCAGGAGAGCTGGAAAAGAATAGGTGTAATCAACTGCATGCCTTTGGAATGCTGCAATGTCAGAATAAGTTGTTAATGGATAAGGCCGTGCGATATGCACAATATAAATACAAAAAACGGAGGCGGAAAGTGAGTTACAGAAAAGTTAAAATCTTAAATTATCATCTGCCGGATAATTGGAATCCAAACAAACGGGATGGGGAAATTTGTGATTCAAATTTTAATAACAGTAAGGAGGATATATGTATTGAAGGAACGCAGGCAGATAGTTCAGAAGCAAAGCCAGTGAGGAGAAATGATGTTGTGGAAGACTTTACTCAGCACGAAGTCATGGATACGATGGCACGCTTTACACAGCAGCCTGGGGAACCACTAATGCCATGGGTAATTCGGGTACAGGAGATGGGCGCAGCAGGGATTATGTGGGATGCCACAGATGCCCCTAAATTTGTTCAAATTAGTCAAGAAATAGCAGTACAAAATGCGTTACGGGAGGATCCTTATCCTGCAAAAAATGCCCAATGGTCTTTATTAGAAATAATTAGTAGGGGTGACACGAGGCGATATCCACTTGAATCTGATTGGCCCTCAAATGATAAGATTTGGTATACATTAAAAGATGCTCAAATGAGAATTAAGGAGGAGTCTATGAAGGCAGCCTTAGTAATAGGTCACGCTGACACATATATGTCATTACCTTTTACTGAGTCCATGAGAAATAAAATGATTAAGTATGCTGCACCAGCATACAAACAGGTAAAGATAAATTTGTTGATCAATCAAATAGACAGGACTATTTTGGAAGCCTTAGAAGCGATCCGACAGTTAGGAGATCGGGGGGACTGGGGACCTCAAAATACTTTTGATAAAAAGAGAACAGGACAATCCAATTCAAACAGGGCTAAGCGGGTGTCTCGGAGGAATATGTTTTTGGCATTAATAAAAGATGGTGTAAAGAGGGAAGAAATAGATGGAAAAAATACAAGGACATTATGGGGAATGTATAAAAGTAGAGGACTGGGAAAGAAATCTATGCCTCAAGCACACGTAAACAAAGGAGAGAGGGTGCCAACGGCTCCCCCTGAGGAAACTGCTTCCATTCTTTATCCTGATTTAAAAGGGTGGAAGTGTTGGGAGAATCAATAATGTGAATGCCGAGCCTCAGTGTGTGCCTGGACCAAATTAGAACAGTGTCCGCAGGTAGAGATAAATATTTAGTAGTAACCTGGGGAGCAACAGGTACAAGCTGTAGCGAGCCTCAGTGTGTGCCTGGACCAAATTAGAACAGTGTCCGCAGGTAGAGATAAATATTTAGTAGTAACCTGGGGAGCAACAGGTACAAGCTGTAGTGTACGCTGGGGTGTAGGAATATAAATATCAGGATTGGGAGGAAAATTATACAAGCAGGAAGAAAAAATTTTACAAATTTTAAAATTGGACAATTACCAATATGGGATTAATCTATGGGATTCCTTGCCAGATATCCAAAAAAGGGTTAACATGACAGCTTGCATTTTTACTATCCCTATAGTGGAGCAAAAATACTTACAGATGCCTAGATGTGATAGAGAAAGCTAAACTGTAGAAATATTGCTAAGTGACCTTTATAATGTATAAAGTTTTGTTAGATAGTATAAGGAAGTTGCACTCCAAGTAATTTTGCAAATGTGTCTTTTACCTAAAACACTAATATTGTGAACCACTGTAACTGCACGTAAACCTCTCTTGTATATTTTATAGATTAAAAATTCCCTGCGTGCATTCTCTTACGATTGAGTGACAGAGCTTTGAAATGGAAGAAAATAGAAAAGAAGACCAGTAAAACTATATAGAGCAATTAACTTAAGTTTCTATCTCTCTCTTTCTTTTAGAAGCTTATTATCTAAGACATGGTCCGGAGAACCAATTTCACTGTGCCACATTTAAAATACTTCCAGCAATGTGACCTGATAGTGGGAATCCAATGGATACCACATTTGTTTGTGACTCTTTTGATTAATAGTGTGCTTATTTACAGATTAAATTCAACCCTGAATCATTACTGATGGAAGAAAGCATGCCGGAGCTCTGTGTTTGTCTGTTTCTGTTATGTGTTGTCTGTTCTAGCTTATGGGGTACCCCAACATTGCACATTGGCCATTTCCAGAGTTTATTCCACCCCTTCTATTAGTCCAAATGGTACCATATCCCTTTCCAAAAAAGATTCCCCCACATACCAGAAAGTATCTTATGAAAACCATGCTCACAATGATTTTATGCTATGGCTCACAGGTAATAGAGGCCATCAGCGTGCCAGATTTTGGGAATAAAGGGGACGCCCATGTGGGATCCCTACGGGGGTCAGGGCAAAGGGTCTATAGAGTGGGCAGACTTGATGGGCCTTGGCCCTTTTCTGCCGTCATCTTACTATGTTTCTATACAGCCCAATGATAATTTAGTTAGGGGTTATATTATAAAAGGATATCTGAAGAGAAATAATTAGAAAGCTTTATACCTGGTAAAATGGTGTTCATTGGTATTTGATATTTGCTAAATAAAAAAAAAAAAATGGTCTCTCTTTATTTAACTTACCAGGTATAAACAGTGCAGTGCACATCTCTGACATAAGTTATTTTGGTATCACATTCTGTACGTGTGTATGGTCTCTCTTAAATGACATAATAATTATGTCCAGAACATAAAAAGGTATATTTTCTGAATGTCCTACAGACTACCTTTAAGTGCATTAGTGTTGTTTCTCACATCTCACACAAATACTACCTTACACACAAGTATTGTGTCAAATGTTATCACATTCTGTACGTATGTATGGTCTCTCTTAAATGACATAATAGTTATGTCCAGAACATAAAAAGGTATATTTTCTGAATGTCCTACAGAATACCTTTAAGTACATTAGTGTTGTTTCTCTTATCTCACACAAATACTACCTTACACACAAGTATTGTGTCACATGTTATCACCTTCTGTACATAAAGTGGTTTTTCTCCTTTTTCTCTTATACTCTCTTTTACCACTAGGGGGGTTTAATGTAATTAAAGCATTGAAGATAAACAATCATGAGGAAATATTTTCCTTGAAAAATCACGTACTGGGAAATGTTATTACATATAGACTTTCATCCTTTTGTGATAAAATTGGTCAGCTCTGCTCTCTCATTCTGATAATTTGGCTAACATGCTGGGTTAAGAGAAAATTTCACCAGACCGAGAAGATGAAGACGCAACCAGACATACAGTGCCGTGCCATGAGGCTGTTATGTGGCACCAACTGGGGAATAGAAGTGAGCCCATATCCTGCCACTTCACATTAGGGCTGGTCTCTGGAGGTGGTGCCTGAAAATTACATGAGTGAAGGCATGTGAGTGGCATAGCAAGCCTATTGAAACCGGAGCATAGCCAGACCCTAACCAAAGATGCTAAGAAAAACGGGATACCAGATAACTGCGGTGATCGATGGTGAATATGAAGCTACCCTAAATGTATGCCATGAGTAAGAGCACAAATATAATATTAATAAGATTATTAATTTTCATGATTCCCAATACGTGATACTTTCAAGTGAAAGGCCTAATTAGCAAGAAATATTAGGGAATGCAAGAACACCAGGTTTAGCACATAAGGAAATAAATTATGAAGGGAAAATTAATTTTCCCATTTTACCTTTGCTTAAAAGTAGAATAGATACTATTGTTTCTGAAATACTGGCTGGCAAAGAAGCATATTTTGACTCCAGAGTAGCAGATGTATTTAGAAGGGAAGGTGTATGGGTGACAAATACTGTACATAATTATGAACTAACGCTACGATATGATCAGTTAATGTTACATGTCGTTATTGATTTAAAAACCACATCACATTCTGTACCCTTAGATAGAAAATGGTGTAAATGAAACAATGTGTACCACTGCAGTGATATGGCATAAAAGGAGTTTCTTCATTTTGTACTCTATAAATTTGTTTAACTATCTTTTAACCTTTCTTAATTGTCGGACACTCTCTCCCTTAATTCGGAGGACTTCTAAATTTGGAGACGCAAACTTGAGTATCCAGGAGTGGAATGTTATACCCCAGCATATTACTGATAATTTTGTTCAGAATATTATATGTCTCCTCAAGTCTGCTTACCTGAACTCCTGAACCTTAGTGTTACCTTGACAACATCAAATGCTTTACTAAGAACCCAACAGCTTTTCCCTAAATTCAGTTGCCTGCGTAACACTCAAATAACATCAGTAAAGACAGACTTGGGTGTTACCAAAACAAGAGAACAAAAGAGCAAGACCAGTCCCTGCAACACCTCATTAACGCCAGATGAGACCTGAATGTTATCCAAACAAAGAAACTGGCCAGAGGGGTAACTGAAATTCAGCATGCTACCGACATGAATCCACAAGTCTGTTTATCTGACATTTTGACATCTTTGACCTGAATGTTGCCCAAACAACTTCAAAGGGACCGACCTGGGGTGTGCCTGAATCAAAGGACGCTGTTACTGCAGGACCAGCTGTTTAACTCAGCAGCTTATAAGGACGGAATTCTGCTCCTAGAATCCAGAATCCTAGCCGGCTATCCAAGACGTCAGGTCTAAAGGGGCAGACTCCTGTGTCCTACTCGCCTATCCATTGAGGGATTCCGAATGGTGAAGGGAGGGTTTACGTGAGATACGGTGATGCTAATTTATTCTTATATATATATATATTAAAGTGTTATTGTTTATGCTTTATATTGTCTGGGTGCTTTCCTGAGTGTTACTGATCATTCCACCTGTCAGAAATTAGTGGCAGAACACCATCAAAACTCAAACAAACACTCTAGTATAAATAAATGAAGCAGTGTGTGTGAGCCATGAAACGATGGCTACAGTCGGGAGATCTTAACGTTGCCTTCTTGCTCAGATAAGCGTTTCAACTTTATAATACATTTTTAGTACTCTGTAGAGCTTCTATTGATTGCTGAATAACGTATGTTCTATATACCTCACAGATTGTCTCATTTTGAATGAAGGTTTTTTTTTACCCATGATGGTTTGTCCGGAGTAGAGCTTTAGTGAGCTGTAACTCTGTGCTCACTCGGTGAGTGTGCCTGGAACCTGTCACAGGCCACCTGAGGCTTTTTTCCTTCATTACAATTAAGTGTTTGGTGTATAGATTCATTTATTTATACTGGATTGGTTTTTTTTAGTTTTGATGGCACTCAATTTAAGGCACTTTGGCATGTAAATTCTATAAAAATGTGCGCAAAACTTTCGAAACACCCTGACCTGCCTGTGCCCCTTGCCTGGCCATGCCCCCTTTTAAATGCATGGCCAGCATTATAGCACATAGGCAGAGCCACAGGCAAATCCAAATTAGTGCCAATTAAGTGCAATTATTGAGAAGGCCCATTAATTCATATTTGATAGCTCATTAATTATGAATAATTGCGTGTGCATCAAGGATCCATGCTGATATTTCGGCATCATATATAGAATCTGGGAGTCAGTGTGATACGTTATCAGAGAAGCCTCTAATTGGGATTCAGAGTACTGAGCAACACATTATAAACTGTCCATCCTGATTTTCAAATAGTTTACTACAAGCTGTGTTTTTCATGTGCCCTAATTAGCAAATAACATTGCTGTTTGGCCAGAAAACTAGTAGGTTTTGCATTCAATATGTTTGTATTGATGTGCCCTGTTTATGTGGTGCGTTATTAAATAAAGCAAAAATAAAAACCCAGAAACCTATTTAGCAGAACGCATTGGAAACGTCCCAAGCATGCCTATGTCCCGTCCACAGAACTCATGTCTATCTGAAGCCCAAACCACGCTCCAAAGTAGACCTCCGTACAATGTCTATAAGACCTAGTTTTACAATTGCTGTGCAGCTTGTTAGCTTACTCTGTAGCACACTGGTTAAGCCTACAGCCTTCTACCCTGGTGTTTGCTGGTTCAAACCTCACTCACTCTGACAGAAGAAAAATAAATAAAAGGATTAAACATATAAAAGAAAAATAGTGTGCTGCCAGCATATCACAATTATAATGAAAAACAGCATAAAATCAGCATTCTAATAATGTCAGAATTATAATATTAAGGACATTGGTTGGACATCTAACTTCCGCCTAAAAACCGATTTTGTAAAGGACACCTAAAACTACATCTACCAAGGATGTCCAAACCATGCCTAACTTTAGGCGCACTTTGCAGAATTGGGGCTTAAGGGCATTAACACACTAACTCAGGAGCTCATTTTAGTAAATCTACCCTTACACTGTGATATTCTAGATGACCACTAGACTTCTGAAAAAGACCAATAGAATTCTGAAAAAGAAAAATCCAAAGCTCATATTTTACTGATTGCTAACAGAGATCATTGTAAATTTGAAATTAAAAATCACCAGAACTTAGGCTTCATTAAGAAAAAAAAAATAGTTCTGTGCAGCTAGGTAAATCAAAAGCTGCCTTTCTGCTGTAGGTGTTTCCTCTAGTAATTAATAGTCAAAACAGCAGCAGCTGTAAATGAATTACAGTTATACTTCTGTAATTATAGTTCATGGACTTCTTTTACTGTTCTTTAAGTATAGACCCAAGAGTCAGACAATTCTCTTCATTCAGATATAGTGTCTAAGATTTCAGACTTCAGAACAAATTTGAATTAGTTAACTGGCATTTCACAAGCCACCTAGGGCTTCCACATTGAAAGGGCTCTGTTTGTATGCTTCCACCTCCCTACTCATTTCACAGATACAGGCGTGAAAGACCATAGCAGTGAGTCTCCCAGCCTGGAGTGAAAGACCATAGCAGCCTTTCAAGGGGGTTACAGATATACAAAGAGAACTTATATGTCATTATTGCTAATCTTTTAATCAACAATAATGGCATGCAGTTTTGCTGTAGATGTTTATGATGCTAGAACATTTGGACTTTACTCATAAGCAGAGTGTTATGGTTGCTATGTTAGTCCACTTGCCCATGAGTTTGTAGATGATAATACATCCAGGGGAAAAAGTCAGTCCAATAAAATGGTATCACCTATAACTTCTATGATGATCCTTTTCTACAGACCTTAATCATGTAAGGCAGAAAGCCATTTAGTGCAACACAAGTTCCATATATAGTAATTCTGTATAAGTATATTTAATATGTAAACTGCTTTGATTGTAACCACAGAAAGGCAGTATATCAAATCCCATCACCCTCCCCTTTTCCATTCTTACATAATAACATAAGAATAGCCTTACTAGGTCAGACCAATGGTCCTTCTAGCTCAGTATCCCATCTTCGAGGAGGCCAATGCAAGTCACAAGTGCCTGGCAAAAACCCAAATATTAGCAGCATTTCATGCTACTGTCCCATGTCTATCTCAACAGCAGACTATGGACTTTTCCTCCAGGAATTTGTCCAAATCTTTTTTAAAACCAGCTACATTAACCGCTCTTACTACATCCTCTGGCAATGCAATCCAGAGCTTACCTATTCTCTGAGTGGAAAAATATTCCTCCTTTTCGTTTTAAAAGTATTACTATGTAATTTCATCAAGTGTCCCCTAATCTTTGTAAATCTTGAAGCAGTAAAAAATTGATCCACTTGTACCCATTCTACACCACTCAAGATTTTGTAGATTTTCAATCATATCTCCACTTAGCCGTCTCTTTTCCAAGCTGAAGAGCCCTAACCTTTTTAGTCTTTCTTTATACGAGAGGAATTCCATCCCCTTTATCATCTTGGTCGCTCTTCTTTGAACTTTTTCTAGTGCCTCTGGGGTCAAATGCAGGTAGGCTGTGTGGCTTGTGGCCGCTGTTGGCGACCTTAGGGACAAGTTGGAAGGAAGACTTGGGATGAAAGAAGGCAAGATACCGGGTCGAGAGGTAGCGGTTAGAGAGAAGATGAGAAGCCGTGCCAAGGGGTCTGTTGTTGAGCGTCTGCTTTGAGACATTGGTATATATTGGACCGGCCTCGTCGAAGCCCAGTGTTGGGGTTGTCCAGGAGCAGCCTAGAGAATAAACCCAGGACCCGTACTTCGTATTCCTTAAGGAGAAAGCTCCCATCGCCTCTACAGTGGCATTCTTATTTTGCATACATTTAGCGTTGATTGTCATCATATAACAGAGTAACATAGTAGATGAGGGCAGATAAAGACCTTTATGGTCCATCCATTCTGCCCAATAAGATAAAATTCATAGCAAAACGTATGATGTGATACTATACATGTGTATGCATATTTGATCTTGATTTGTCCTTGCATTTATCAGGGCACAGGTTGTAGAAGTCTTGCTCAGCACTGGCCTTGTTCTCCCACTACTGATCATTTTATTTATTTTAAAAATGTATATACCGCTTAAATCTAAGGGGTTTCCAGAATAAACATACATATTTTAAAACACATATCGACACGTCATCCATGAACATTATCTGATCTTTCTCTGCCGAGCAACTGCTTAAGACGTACTATATAAAATGTCAGATACAACACTTTACTGTCCGCCTGTTGTATATTACATATAAGCATCGACAAATAACTATTTTTAATAATCTCTTAAAAGTCACACAGTCAGTACAGAGTCTTAAATTCCCAGGAAGGGCATTCTACAAATTCACACCTCTGACCTCGGTGCCCTTCCTGGTTGATAGATCCCCCATAATGTGTGAAAACAAATAGGGTCTAGTCTATACAGAACTTGGTGCACTATAGACATTATGTTATATTTCATTCTTATCTTATCACTACAGTACCCAGAGGCAGTTGTGAGAGGCACCAACTTATTGTTTGTATTTTCTCTTTTTAAACCCAGAAAATTACATATCTGCAGATGTAATCACATCGCTTCCTTTTATTTACTATGCTCTTGCATAATTAAAGCTCCTGCATGCAATGCCTGAATTTGGCTGTGCCCAAGGCACTCTCTGATGCACTGTTCACAGTTCTGTACAAGTCACTTTGAATACTGACCGCAAAAGAAGGAGGAGGAGGTTATTGCAGAAATCCAGAAACTGTAGTTATCACTGAGGAAAAAGATTTAGGTGTCGTCATGGACACTTGGAATCGACTGTGTGCAGCCAGGTCAGGTTTTCAGGATCTCCACAATGAATATGTATGAGATGGATTTGCATGCACTGCTTCCTTGAGATGAAAATCTATCTCATACATATTTATTGTGGATATCCTGAAAACCTGACCTGGCTCTGGCTCTCAAGGACCGGAATTGCCAACCCCTGACCTAAGGATTCGATACCTGCCGGCACCTATGAATGCATAGGCACCACTAGGTGTGACTGTGATTCTATAAATGGCGCCTACCGGTTGATTGACAATAGAGAATGACACAGTGGTTGTTACCTGCGGCTAGCCACGGGTAACCCGCCAAAACGGTGACCCAAAAAAAGGTCACTGCGAGTTCGGTGACGGCCATTCACCGCCCTGTGGAGCGGTGAATGGTAGCACGGGGCGGTGAACAAGTAGTGAATGCGCGGTGAACGAGCGTTCGATCCGGCAGCCCACTCTCTCCCGCCGGCCGTCCATGCATCTCCCTACCTCCTTTTCCCTTACCTTTTCTTCTTGAAACTGGCAATTTCTACAGCCGGAGCCTTGAAGTCGCGTCGCGTTGCCTGCTGGTAAAAGTCTCCTCTGACGCAACTTCCTGTTTCCGGTTGCATCGGAGGAGACTTTTCTAGCAGGCAACCTGATGCAACTTAAAGGCTCTGACTGTAATACAGCTCATAGCCTTATAGAAATCGACAGTTTCAAGAAGAAAAAGTAAGGGAAAAGGAGGGAGGGAGGGAAATGCACGGCTGGCTGGCGAGAGGGAGCTGCTGGACCGCGTGAAGGGTGCTGGGGATGGAGAGGAGAAGACGGTGATGGGGCAGTGAAAGAGACAGCGGGGACGGTGACGGGGTGGTGAAGGGGACGGCAGAGACAGGGACAGGCAGTGAAAGGACCAGCGGGGACGGGGCGGTGCAGAGGATGGTGGTCTGGGGATGGGACGGTGACGGGGACAGAATTTTTCCCCGTGTCATTCTCTAATTGACAACCACCCTGAATGGCACCTAGGATTTAGATGCTGTTTACAGAATCAAGGCCAAGATGTCTCCAAGTTTGCATTGTTAATAGCAATTTTAGATGATAAATATCTGAAATAAATACAATTTTCAGAAACCTGTCAAAGTGTTTTCAAATTCACCTGTGCCAACTGCTTTTACCAAATCTTGCAACAAATTCCAGTGCTTCATTGTACACAGAGTGAAAAAATAGTTTTACAATGTATTTTAAATGTGCTGCTTGGTACTTCCATGCCTTTGCATATGCTCAGCGCTACAAACACACTTGTAAACAGCACAGCGGCAGTCTTCATACAAAGACTGTAGCTGTGTTGTTTATTAATGTTTACATGGCCTGTTTACAAGTGTGGTTTGAGCGCTCAGCATCATATGTAAAGGTTTGGAAGTAATTGCTCCCGCTACTAAGATTTATTGATCAGATCAATTTAACTTAGTCCTTTCATGGTATATCCACTGTTCTTTATCTAATCTAATCTAATCTTCATTTTATATACCGAATCTACTCCCTAAGGAGCTCGACTTGGTTTACAGTTCGTTAAAAATGAAACATAACAAGTAAAAACTGGGATAAAAACAGAAATTGGTTAGATTAGATGGATGGAAAAAGGTAGAAAAAAGTATGTTGAATTGCTTAAAATGACTATACGACAGCTAAAATCAGATTAACTATTGTGAAAACAACCAGGTTTTTAAACTTTTTCGAAATTGAGATAATTGATCTACCAGTCTTAGAGAATCTGGAAGTCCATTCCAAATTCTCACCAAAGTAAAAGATTTACTAAGCTTCCCAGTGCATTTAATACCTTTCTTTATAACTTTGAAAGAGTAAACAACCAGTTTACCACTTCAGTTAAGAAAATGCAACTCTTTTTCAGCATTTCGTAAACAGTTAAAAACTTATTTGTTCAAAGTTCAATTTGATTAGTTGATCGGCTAATCTAAATCTCATTGTAAACTGTATCAAGCTTCAATATAAATGGGGATGATGCAGTATATAACAGGAAAGATTAGATTGCATTTAATCTTCTATTCCACCTCTGTCTTGCCTTCCATTCTAGTGAATATATTTTTCAATTAAAACACTATAAAACAAATGAATTGCAAATATGTTTTTATTGTGGATATTCCAATGACACAGCAGGCGTAATGGACTTAATGTGATGCTTTGTTTTGAACTGATAAGCTGCTAGCAGGATTTCAGTGTGGGTTGGAAATGCCATCAGCTGGTAGGAGGAGGAGGAGGGCCATTTGCCATTTTATAGTAGTACTTAAAGATGAATGAGATCCCATTTATAGCCATAAAGCTTTAATTTTTAAAGATCACTCTTCTTGGCGATTTCTATTTTCATGACACTGGGCGTGTCTCTCATTAAAACATATTGCTGATCCTTTGTGGATAACCCTCTAATTAGTCGTTTGTCTCTACGTGTCCCCTCCCCCTCTGAGCAGTGACATTTTGTGAAATGTTGGGTATGGCGTACACTAAACCATTTAACATCTTTGTTATCAACAGCTCAGCTACATATAAGAAGCTCATGGGTTGCATTATCAGATTGCCCAAATTTGGATTATAATTTTGAGGGAGCTTGGGGTAGGAGCAGGGGTGGCCTACAGCATATTGGGGGGGGAGGAGGGGAAGCCAAAGTTACCTTAGAAAATAGCAAAAATAGAAATTGTATTTGATAAGTAGTGCAAGATACAGAACTATCAAGCAGGGCACAACTGCAACATATCACACCCATGGAATTATAAAACCAATTTAGATGAAGATATAAAATAGTTTAAAATGTGTTAAAATTTTCCTTGTGTGTAGCTGGCCCTCAGGTGACCTTAGGGACAGGCACAGTGCACACACATTATCTTTTGTGTCTTCAGCCCTAAAATCAGTTTCCTTCATAGTCTTCTCCCCAAGCACAAAGACAGGAATAAAGGGTTAGCTGTATAATATCTGAATAATAATAATAAAAATAACTTTATTTTTCTACTAGTGTTTAAGCCCGTTAGATTAACGGGTGCTAGATGTCTCCTGCTTTTGAACCTGGGCAGGGGCAGAGGCAGAGCCGGGGCGGGAGGGAGTGACGGTGGGAGAGCAATTTCAAAGCTTCAGCAGCGGCGGCTCCTTGACCAATCCGCGCTTACAACGTCCCCACACTTGTGGTCTGGCTGGCTCCGCCACCAAAGCCCTTCGCAGCGGCAGCCCCTCCCGCATCCGTCCCCGCGTCCCAAGCCTCTCCGAAGGCCGGCTCCCACGAAAATGGTACCCCTCTGTCCAAAGCCGCGGCAGAAGCCTCCCTCAAGACACATTTCAAATCTGACATATTGTAATCACAAAACAGAAAATAAAATTATTTTTCTTACCTTTTGTTGTCTGGTCATTATTCATATCATGTAGGGGTCCCAGGCTATGGTTGGCTTTTGATAACTCGCTTGCCAGGGCCCCTTCTTTCTTCTTCCCTCCCTCCATCCCTGCAGCTGAAGACAGACACCTCCCCCCAGTGGTCTGAGACAGGAGGGAGCAGTTAGGAGAGGGTCTGAGGGCAAAGAGGGGCTCAACAGTGCCCAACCACCTTTCCTTCCCTCCCTCCATCAGGTGCAGTGAATCCACCAATGTTAAAAGGAGCCGCGTCGAAATCGGAGGCCTGCCACTGCTGTAGCACGTTCCCCTCTGCCTTGGTCCCGCCCCTTCTCTGACATGGGACCGCGGCAGAGGGAACGTGTTACGGTGGCGGCAGGGCTCCAATTTCAAAGCAGCTCCTTTTAACATAGGCGGAGGTGAACTGTACCTGATTGAGGAAGGGAAGGAACGGTGGGCCAAATTTCGGCAACGGCAGGAATTGTTTTGCGGGCCAAGCACCGTGAAACTTTGTTTCTTTAGGCAGCCCCGGTTGTTTACTTGGATTCAATGTGAGCCGGGTGAGGAAGGCCGCCGCAGCCTCGCGGCTAGGTAGGGGGACAACAATGGCGCTTATGCTCAAGCCCCCGCCGCAGCTCCTCTCTCGATCCTGGTGCGGTTCGAGAGGGGAGTCGTGGCGGCGGCTTGAACATAAGCGCGATTGTTGTCCCCCTACCTAGCTGCGAGGCTGCTGCGGGGTTTCCATGGCAACCCGATCGCGGATCTCAGTGTAGGGCCGGGTCTGGCGGCACCGTGTAGTGCGGGAGGCGGGACCTCAGCACAGCGCCGCCGGCCCCCAGGAGCTCGAGGCCGGCTGCGGACATGCCTGGCGTGGCATGGTGCAGGAGGAACAGTGATCGGTGGAGAGCAGGTGATGACAGTGATAGGTGGCGCGAGGTGGAGAGTAGGTGATGACGTAAAACGTGCGCATGCGCACTCGTGTTTTCGCGACGGATCAGGGAACACGTTTTTTTTAGTGCGCATGCGCGGCCTAGCATTTTATTATATTAGATACCGCCATAATCTTGCGACTTCTAGGCGGTTCACAAAGAAGAAGAGCTGTACAATCAGTAGATGAATACAAGGTGGTTGAAAGGAAAATTATACATAGGTTGAATTATAAGAAATTAACTATTTTACATTCTACATTGAAAATAGTCGGACACCAGCGAATATCAGGATACAATTATGAAGAGGGAATTTTAGCAGACAGGGAATGTGGATACCTAGTGTGAGGAAGAAATTCAGGGTAAGGTGTGGAAGTTATGTTCGGGGGATAGTGTCTGGCTAGGACGAGAATTTCTTAAACAAAGTGGTCTTTAATTCTTTCCGGAAGATGGAGGCTGGTAAGAGTTTATTGGACTCTCCCCAAGAGTCTAGAAATATACAAAAATAAAGCTAAGATGACAATAAGGCATATAGTTCATAAAAACAAAGAAAAATGATGGCGCAAAGTATCAAAGGTGCTCATAGTATTTATAGCCCTTGCTCTCCACTAAGGTGTGCTTCCTCCTCTATGCTCATGTATCTCCTGTGCTCCTCTATTGGCGGATGAGTTTTGATCCCTTTCTGCTCATTGGTTAGTGCCATTTCACTCTTCTCCTTCTAGATGTTTAGTTGTTCTTATTGTTACTCATAGCTGGTTTGAACTTGGTCTTTCCCTTCTTAACTTCATGGTAAAGCAGAGGTTTTCAAACCGGTCCATGAAGCACACGCAGCCAGTTGGGGTTTTCAGGCTATCCCTATTGAATTCAATGAGTATATCCTGAAAACCCCAACTTGGCTGGGTTTGTCCTGAAGATTGGGATGAAAATCTCTGGGGTAGAGGATTAAAGTTTTGATATGCCTCCGGGTATGAAATTCACCACCCTGTGGATTACATTTTCCTTCTTACTGGTAGTAAAAGTAGTTAGCTTAGCGGAGTTAAAAAAAAAAAAAAAAGATTTGGATTACTGTATTTCCTAAAAGAAAAGTCCATAAGCCATTATTAAGAAGGACATGGGGGAATCTGCTGCTTTTTCATAGAATAAGCAGCATAAAATCTGTTTTACTCCTTGGGATCTTGCCAGGTATTTGTGATCTTGGTTGGCCACTGTTGGAAACTGGATACTGGGCTTGATGGACCTTTGGTTCATCCAGGGCCAGATTAATCAATAGGCACATGCCTAGGGCCCGAAATGATGAGGGGGGCCCGCTGAAAGAGGATGACTCACCTTGCCGGCAATGGGCCCCGCCTCCCGGCATCAACCGCAATGGGCCCCCCCCCTCCCGGCAGCAACCACAAAGAGCCCCCCTCCCGGCAGCAACCTCAACGGGCCTCCCCCCCCCTCCTGGCAGCAACCGCAATACAGCCGGATCTGTTACTGGAAGGTCCCGCGATGACTTTCTGCCGGTCCATCCCCCTCCGACGTCACTTCTTCTGGAGCAAGTAATCCTCTATTTTTAGTAAGAGGACTGATTGCAAAAGCAGGTCTACTTTTCAGCATCACTTGGGCGCTAGATAGGCTTCAGTTAGGTGGACGCGACCTAAGAACTAGGTGTACTAGAAGCGTCCACATATAGATGAACGGGGCTTCTGTTTTTTCATGTTTTATAATGTATTACTTAAGCAAAGCACATAAAAAAATATATATATACTGTATATTGCATACTAAAGCTGCTATTTTGGGGCTAAAGAGGACTCCAGGTTGATATTGAGCTCAAAATATATTTAATAATGCATTACTCAATCAAAGCACATGAAAATATATCAGACACATCCATTTGCTCTGAAGGATAACTATTGTGTGAGTAGTGTATTTCCTTTTATGTTCTTAATATTTTGGAAATGAGGTTTAGTATGCAATATATATATATATTTTGCATACTAAACCTCATTTCCAAAATGTTAAGGACATAAAAGGAAATACACTACTCACACAATAGTTATCCTTCAGAGCAAATGGACGTGTCTGATGCACAATTTTGACATCACTGTAATATCATCAATATGCACCTAGATGGCAGATTATCACTAAAAAAAATTGGAATATGTGCTGGGGTACTGACCATACTTGGAATTTGAACACATGACCTTCAGAACATTGAAGAGGTGTCTAACTACTGAGCCATAGGTGTTTCTTTTCAGTTAGGGCAGGGGTAGGGAACTCCGGTCCTCGAAAGCCGTATGCCAGTTGGGTTTTCAGGATTTCCCCAATGAATATGCATTGAAAGCAGTGCATGCAAATAGATCTCATGCATATTCATTGGGGAAATCCTGAAAACCTGACTGGAATACGGCTCTCGAGGACTGGAGTTCCCTACCCCTGAGTTAGGGCAGTGTTTTTCAACCTTTTTTGGGCAAAGGCACACTTGTTTCATGAAAAAAATCACAAGGCACACCACCATTAGAAAATGTTAAAAAATTTAACTCTGTGCCTATATTGACTATATATAAAGTAATTCTCTTGAATAGGAATCAAATAAACACAAAAAGTATTTTATAATTACTTTATTATGAAATATTAAGTAAACAGAATAGTGAAAAATTATAAGATACTTTATTCAGTGTGAAACCTGGGCCTGTTTGGCTGAACACAAAGCTGATATTCTTCCTGGAATCGAAGAAAGACACACACGTAGCTCTTCGTCAACAGCTCTCAGTCTCTCTCTGTATTTGGTTTTTATAGCATACAAAAATAGACAAATATACCCTCCATCCTTTTTATTAAACCACAATAGCAGTTTTTAGCGCAGGGAGCTGCGCTGAATGCCCAGCGCTGCTCTTGACGCTCATAGGCTCCCTGCGCTAAAAACCACTATTGCGGTTTAGTAAAAGGTGACCATATTGTAAAATATAGACAGCAGATATAAATTCAGAACTGTGCATAGTAAGTGAAGGGAAGTTTTCATCTCTGGGAATTTACCCAGTTAACTATTAAGTTATTTGGGCAAATTCCTTTGAAAACTGTGGTAATACTGCCTCCACTTTGCTAAATTTAAAATAAAATCATTTTTCCTACCTTGTCTGGTGATTTCTGGTTGCACTTTCTTCTGACTGTGCATCCAATCTTTCTTCCCTTCTATCAGCCTGTATGCTTTCTCTCCTCCACACCTCATTCCCTCCCCCAACTTTTTCTTCCTCTCTCCCTGACCTTTCTTTCTTTTTTTCTGTTTCTCTTCTTTCCTTCTGTTTCCCTGCCTGCCCCCTTTCTTTCTTTCTCCCTGCCGTTCCCCAAGCCACTGCCGCTGCCATCGGGGAACAGGACCCACCAATGGATAACAGGCCCCAAAGCCGACGCCGACGCATGCTCTCCCTGACGTCAATTCTGCAATCAGAGAGGAAGTTCCGCCCAGCCAGGCAGCGATTGGCTGGCCCGAACTTCCTCTCCAACTTCCTCTCCAACAAAATTGTGGACGTCTATTTGTAGAATCCCATCCAGCCTTTAGACGTCTAAGTTCCAATTAATGCTTGTTAAAGTCCTTAATTGAGCTGCTTATCCACTTTATTTGGATACCTAAGGCTGTGGAAGTCCACATTCTAGGTGCCTAAAGTTAGACGTCCTTTACAGAATCTGGCCCTTGATATCCTTGTAATCTTAATTCTCCTTTCTCAGAGAAAAGGCCTACTTCTTGCCCTTCCCTTTCCTAAGGATAAAGGTTCTCAGAGTGGGCAGCCCATCCTACCCTTCCTAAATCTTTGGACTCTCTCTTTAGAGAAAGAAGGCATCTAGCACCTTCCAACACCCATTTTTCTTTTCTTACTTCCTTTCAATTTTGAAAAGCACCTGTTACATGGGGTGGGTCAAACTAGTTCATCTCCTCATTACACTTGAATGGTACTACTTTGGTTCAGAGACCCAGAATGTTCCTCCTTTTTCTGAAGAAAGACGCATTTTGCTATCCTGTTATGCTAAATTTGAATTTACACAGCAAAATATCTTTCTTTTAAATAATGCTCAAAAAGAATACTAATTTCAATCATTATTTTCAAAATAAAGAACTTCTGTAACAAAATAATAACTTCCATCTGCTCTAACTTCTGCATATACAATTTTACCTCTTCAAACAACATGATTGCTCCTGCTGTATTGGCCAATGCCTTAAGGGTGGAAGAGTCAAAACATAAAGCTATCTATACAACATAAAAGCTCCCTTCATTCCCCTTATTTACTTATGAAAGCTAACTCTTTATCTTTGCAACTCCAAAACTAAAAGGAGACAGCATTCTACATTCCTCAGATGATGGATAACCTCACATGACCCACCTGCTAAGCTGTAAATCATTGCCATCTTGCCAACTGATAAGTTTCATTCTTTCTGCATGATGGGGCTGCAACAGAATATTTTTTTTTTAAAAACATGCTTTACTGGAGTTATAAGTATTTAAGCTAAAGAGATGGATTTTGTTTTCTTATGATGAAAATTGTACTGAAGTCCAGATTTAAGGACTGGGACATCATAGGAAGTCCTTAAATACCCCCATTCCTTGCTGAAAGGTCCTATGGAACCTTATGCTTTCTTTGGGGAGTGTGTGGCACAGGGGTTAGAGCTACAGCCTCAGCATCCTGAGGCTGTGGGTTCAAATCCCTCACTGCTCCTTGTGACCCTGGGCAAGTCACTTAATCCCCTCATTGCCCCAGGTACACTGGATAGAGTTTGAGCCCACTAGGACAGATAGGGGTTCAAAGAAGCTTTGGATAGGTACTTGGAAGACAAAGGGATTGAGGGGTACAGATAAGAGTAGAGGTAGATTATAGGGATGGGATTAGAGGTAAGTTACAAAATTAATCAGGGACCACTGTTCAGGCACTAGGCCTGATGGGCCACCGAGGGAGCGGACCGCTGAGCAAGATGGACCTCTGGTCTGACTCAGCGGGGGCAACTTCTTATGTTCTTATAGGGAAATATGATAAAGTAACTGAATGTAAACCACTTAGGATATAACTGGTATATAAATAATAAAATTAATTTAAATTAAATTAACCCTCAGTGTAGGACACAGAAAGTCTCAACAGTGTTTTGATTTTGTTTTCTGCCCTTATCCTTCAGTGGCAAAAGAACCTGGTTCTAGCATTGATTCTGAATTCCTACCAGCAGTGTTGTCCTGCTGCCCCTCCCTCTGATCTTTCTTTGAACCCCACATCCCTATTAGAGAAGCTAGAGGAGAATGGCTTAAACAGGACAAGTCTCATGGTATGAGCCACAGGATCTTGTGTTTATTGTGAACTTCTATACTGCTACTAATGACTGGGGAGTCAATTCAGAGCAGTTTGCATGAGCTCCTGTAAAGGTGTTACAATACATGAACTTCTATAGAGGTGTTACAATACAGAGTTATTAATACCAGCATAATTATGCCTTAATCAATCATCCTACTTATGTTACTGGCACATTGAACATGCTACTTATATGCATACGTTTATACCAAATCAATTGTCCTATGTATATTCTAGTTTTCTGGGCTATGTCTATTTATATCCTATTGTGTTCATCCTATCGTGTTCCTGATGGTGGGAGAGGGGGAAGGGGGACTAGAAGACTGGCTTCATGGCAGCAGATGTTGATGTATGTACTCTTAGGCACTTCTACTGTCTGTCTAGAGATTGAAGAAGATCAGCAAGTGATGAGGCAACACTGTGTTAGATGACAGCATAGGATCTGCCAAGTTCAGCCCCAGCCTGAAGAAACACTTGTTCAGGCATGGGGAGGGTGGGGAGGAGAAGAAGCGTTTGAGAGGGTACAAGAAGGTGGGGAGGGGCAAGCAAGAAAATATTGTGGAAGGAAGAAAATATTGTGGGGATGACAGCAGGAGGAAAGGGGTGAGGGAAAGGCTGTATTCCTGAGACTACGCCCTATGCCCCCAACACTTACACCCTGCTTCAGATGTCCTCATTCCTCAACTCACTCTGCCCTGTTACCCACTCAAAATCCCCACATCTATCCACTCAGCACCCACTGCCACACATAACTTCCCTATTCACTTCCTCATTCAGGCCCCCATCCCGTGAAACCCCTATCTACTCATTTCCTTATTCACAAACTCTGACCATGTCCTCCACCATCAAAACACAGCTTTGTGTACTTTTCAACTCTTTAATGTAGATATATAACGGCCACACATTCATAACTTATACTAACTTAATGAGGGTTTTGATATTGTGGACTGATGTTAGAAGTTTGTTGCTTGCATTTGAAGTGGTTTGGTTGACCACTGAGAGAAGCCGTAGGAGATTTTAAAATTGTATTAGAGATTCCTTTGTTTTAAGCTATAGCACTGACTTGCCTATTTCTATCTCTTGGTATCACTGCACCTGTTTTCAAGGCAGTACAGAATTATGTTTAATAAACATGGCTTAAGTCTTCCAGACATTTTGGGAGACCCCAGGCTGACTGCCTGTTCCCCAGAGTCCCTTTCGGGCATTCTTTCAAGAGGAGATGAGGTCTGGCATGAAGTCAGTGAGTTAAAATAGAGTTCCTCCATGTCCTCCACAGTCCATCTCCTTCCCTCCATGTACTATGGAAGTCTCCCAAGCTGCAGCCTAAATGTTATGGAGCATAAAATGCTGTCCTATCTGCTACTGTTACACTAAAGCAAGCAGCCAACTTCACCCTACTTCCCTTTATGTGAGAGAGAGAGACTGGCAGCCACTACTGCTGGAAGAGGAGGGAAGGGGTTAACTGTAGGAGAGGGAGAGCTTATGTCTCCATGTACCTGTTACCACTGGTACAAGGTCACGTAGCAGAATTAGAAAAGGTTCAAAGAAGAGCAACCAAGATGATAAAGGTGATGGAACCCCTCTCGTATGAGGAAAGACTAAAGAGGGCTCTTCAGCTTGGAAAAGAGACTGCTAAGGGGAGATATAATTGAAGTCTACAAAATCTTGAGTGGTATAGAACAAGTACAAGTGAATCGATCAAAAATTTCAAAGACTAGGGGACACTTGAAGTTACAGGGAAATACATTTAAAACCAATAGGAGGACATATTTTTTTTCACTCAGAGAATAGCTAAGCTCTGAAACACAGCTGACAGAGAATGTGGTAACAACGGTTAATATAATAATAATAATAATAATAATTTTATTCTTGTATACCGCCATACCCATAAAGTTCTAGGCGGTTCACATCCGTTAATTAAGGTCCGCAATGACACAAGGATTTACAAAATTTTGACAAAGTTACAGGCAATGAAGAGAGGGGGGGAACTCTTTGATAGAGATTTAGCAGAGGTAACGGTAATACAGAAGGAAGGGTTGGAAGGTATGAGATAGTGAGAGAGAGATAAAGTCGGGGGAGGGGGGGAAGTAGGAGAGCAGAAGGAACGGGGTGAGAGTGGGAAAGGGGAGAAAACAGGGGGCAAGGAGGATTAAAAGGCCTGTTCGCGGAGAAGGTGCGTTTTAGGAAAGGGGAGAAGCAGGGGGCAAGGGGGATTAAAAATAGATGGGTTAAAAAAAGGTTTGGACAAGGGGGATTAAAAATAGATGGGTTAAAAAAAGGTTTGGACAAGTTCCTGGAGGAAAAGTCCATAGTATGCTATTGAGATAATCATGGGGGGGAAACACTGCTTGCCCTTGGATTGGTAGCATGGAATGTTGCTATTATTTGGGTTTTTGCCGGGTACTTGTGACCTGGATAGGGCACTGTGGAAACAGGATACTGGCCTAGACGGACCATTGGTCTGACCCAGTAAGGCTATTCTTATGTTCTAAAAAGCCCTGCTGAGCATGTTTGCACCTCCTATTCCGTTTAACAATATCTGCCAACATACAAAATGATTTCAGATTTCTGTCAAATCACAGCATTGCCACAGCGATAACCTCTTATGAAAAATGATGATCTTTCTCTTTCATTGAGACTGCTATTCCTAAACCTCTGGCAGGATCAATCAAATTTCCTTTACATTTTGAAACACATCTGCCAAGTGGGCAGCTGAGGCACAACACTTTACCTTCAAATGCTTGTGCCAGCATTGTCAAGTCCTTCAAAAATAGGCATGTTTCATGCCAACATGCAATCTCCACTTGAAATGTAGGAGGAGAGTTGTGTACTTTAAATCATTAAGTTTACAAGACAACTGACATAGTAATCCATCGTGTAAGAGCTGACTTTGATAAAATTATCTTCAGAGCTTCATCCATGAGTTCCAACTGGTTGTACAGTTTTTTCTCCTTTCTTCCTGCTTTTAAGTTTAATAGTGAGAATAAACAAATAAAATGCTCCTTATATCCGAAGCAGTAACAAATGCATTCAAGGTAAAACACAATTGTGAGGGAAACCACCGTAGGTTAAATCAAAAAAGTGGAGTGTTGGATTTAGTAAAAACACCTAATCCTCCAGACTTATCAACTTCAAAAAGTAGTTTGAAGATGAAGACACATCCTCGGTTTAAAAAAAAACAAACCCTCCACTCAATTCAAATTCTTTACTTGAGTTGAAAAAATATTTATTCGATAAGAAGCAATGTAGCCTTATGACTTTCAAGTATTTCCACAACTCAACAATAACTTAGCAACAGCTTTATAAAACTCAAAAATAAAGGGGAAAAAAAAGCAGAATTTATCTGCTATATGGATTTCTTCCACACAGACCGTTAACAGGGAGCAGAAAGAGGGTACCAATTACGGCCTTCTCACACCCGTAGTTCCCAGTGTATAGAGTATATCTGAGTTGAAACAAAACTCTTCAGCGGACTCCTGACAGGGCCCCTGTTTTGCTGCAAAAAGCTTCGTCAGGGGAAAATACGCTTCAACTTGAGCTAAACACTTCAAACAGAACTACGGGTGTGAGATTATCCTGCTGATTATCCATTCCCCTTAACAGTATCCATGACATTCTGTTTGTCTGTCTTGGCCGTTTAGGTTGTATGCTCTTTCGAGCAGGGACTGTTTTCTTCTTCTTTGTGACTCTGCAGCGCTGCTTGCGTCTGGTAGTGCTATAGAAATAATTAATAGTAGTAGTAACACACTCAGCTCCATAAGAAGCAATTATTCAATCTAAATGACTATGAAAAGTAAATTGGATTGTGACTGGAGCTGTTTTTTTTTTAAATCGGAATAAAAGCAAAGATTAATAGAGGTATTCATTTAGAGCTGCTTCTGCTTCTTCTGAGATGGATCACTCTGCTCCAGGAGCATTTCTGATCTTTTGCTTGGAGGTTCATAATTTGAACTTCTGCCTCTGGTAGGGACTGAGTTCAGTGGATCGTTATAAATGTATTATCATTATGAACCTATATCTACAGGTATGTATCATGAATTACAATTTTGTATTTTGATTTTTTAGGGCCCTTTTTACTAAAGCTTGGTGCGCATTAATGGTCATTAGTATGCATGAAATGCTGCATGATCTATTTTATATCTATTGGCCTAGTAGCATGAGGAACTACTGAAAGGTTCTCAGACCAATCAAGAAGAGAATGAAGCGGAGCCTTGAAACGTACAAGTTATTCCACACTTTTCTTGATACTTTTTGTTTCAATGATTTGATCTGAAATGAAAAATGTCAAGAAAAGTGTGGAATAACTTGTACGTTTCATGGCTCCACATCATTCTCTTCTTGATTGGTCTGAGAACTTTTCAGCGGCCCCTCGTAGCACATGCTAATGTTCATTAGCACACTAAGCTTTAGTAAAAGGGCCCTTTAATTTAAGAACTGCATTTTTATGAACATACTGAAATGTATTTTAAGAACATAAGCAATGCCTCTGCTGGGTCAGACCTGAGGTCCATCGTGCCCAGCAGTCCGCTCACGCGGCGCCCAACAGGTCCAGGACCTGTGCAGTAATCCTTTATCTATACCACTCTATCCCCTTTTCCAGCAGGAAATTGTCCAATCCTTTCTTGAACCCCAGTACCGTACTCTGCCCTATTATGCTCTCTGGAAGCGCATTCCAGGTGTCCACCACACGTTGGGTAAAGAAGAACTTCCTAGCATTCGGTCTGAATCTGTCCCCTTTTAACTTTTCTGAATGCCCTCTTGTTCTTTTATTATTCAAAAGTTTGAAGAATCTGTCCCTCTCTACTCTCTCTATGCCCTTCATGATCTTGTAAGTCTCTACCATATCCCCTCTAAGTCTCCTCTGGCTATCCAAAGGGAATACAAAGGTGAGAAATCACATGCAAAGTAGAACAGAATTGCATCAAAATACATTAAAGGTATAAATCTAAAATAATTTTTGCATTGAATAACTTATTTGTGGTGTGTAGATATGGAAAAATAATATAATGACTTAAAATTGAGGCCTTGAAGGCAATTGATGCAACCCTGTTACTCAAGAGATTCTTGGGAATGACCCAATATGTAAATAACTTCAGTTGGTATAGTAACAGTAATGCTATTGTAAACACCCATCTTTGCAGATTGTAACAGGTAAGGAAGCAGTCATTGAAATACCAGTAACTCTTACATAACCACGGAAATATTTTGTATAAATTTGCAACCAGAAATGCTTATTAAAAACTTGATATATCGCTCGCCATTGCCCGATTGAAGTGATTTTTATTCACTGTTGTTTTTAAAGAAAAAATAGGAATCTTAGGGCTCCTTTTATGAAGGCGCGTTAGCGGTTTAACGCACGTAATAGTGCGCACTAAACCGCCGGACGCGCTAGCCACTACGCCTCCTCTTGAGCAGGCGATAGTTTTTCGATTAGCACGTGATGAAAAGTCGCACGCATTAAACCCGCTAGCGCGGCTTCATAAAAGGAGCCCTTAATGCGTAACATCTGGAAGTTGGACTGGGGGATAGGAAAAAGTTGGGAAGATAATCCCTATGAAAACTTTTATTGTATGTAATTTAGCTGCTGTCCCACCAGTCCTAAACTGACATTTTCTTTTGATAATTATCCTGCAAGTTCACAGATAAAATTAGCTGATGCACTTGATGACCATTTTCATTATGCTGTTCAGTGACAAGACAGATAACATAAGAACATAAGCATTGCCTCTGCCGAGTCAGACCATAGGTCTATCATGCCCAGCAGTCCGCTCCCGCGGCAGCCCTGCAGGTCAATGACCTGTAAGTGATCTATTACTCTAAAGCGTTTTGTACTATATAGTAACCCTCTAATTGTACCCGTCAATCCCCTTTTCCTTCAGAAACTCGTCCAATCCCATTTTGAAACCCAAAATCGTACTCTGCTCTACCACCTCCTCTGGAAGCGCATTCCAGGTGTCCACCACCCTCTGAGTGAAGAAGAACTTCCTAGCATTAGTTCTGAACCTATCCCCCTTCAATTTGTTTAGGTGCCCTCTAGTTTTTGTTGCCCCCGCCAGTCTGAAGAATCTGTCCCTCTCTACCTTCTCTATACCCTTCATGATCTTGTAAGTTTCTATCATATCCCCTCTAAGTTTCCGCTTTTCCAGGGAAAAGAGCCCCAGCTTCTCCAGCCGCTCAGCATATGACTATGGTGCTCATTTTCAAAAGAGATGGAGGTCTCAAAATGGGCATTAAAAAAAATCCATCTACTGAAAATGTCCAAATTGCAGTTGTCAAAAGGCCTAATTTGGACATTTTGCACTGCAATTCTTCCAAATAGCAAGAGGGCATGTTGGAGGTGTGCTTTGGGCAGGATCAGAGTGGACCCAAAATTAGGAGATCTTTCAGCAATAATGGAATGGGAAGAAATGCTCAAGGCCAAAATAAAGGATGTTTGTCTAGATCTGTTGTAATCATCTGTAGGGTGCCAAAAGGTGCCCTCATTGAGCAGCTGACCACTGGCAGGATGAAGATGTGACATCTCCTTAATCTTCCAGTGGTTACTGACCCCCTCAAGAAGTGAAAGTGAAGTATGAAATACCAAGTTTTATGCAGCTTCAGGTATTATGAAAAATCTCCAAAAGAGGGGAAAATTCCGCAAACATGAAAAACATTTTTTAAAAAAATTAGTGAAATCTAAAATCACTATTTACTGTACTATAAACCCAAACATGGAATGGTGGAAAAGACCTAAGATGCCTAATAATGCGCAGCTAACTTTAAACAGCCATAACTCACACGGACTGGAATGACCATTAATGCTTACTAATGACCATTAATAGGCCATTAATAGGAATGACCATTCATAGGCCAAAAATCTCCATCCAGTCTTATTAAATAAAATGATTCACAACTTATATGTAAGTGCATAAAAATAACTAAAAATAATATGGGAGTCCCAGCCAGTATTTATTTATTTAGTTAGTTTTCTATCCCCCAGAGAGCTCAGAATGGGTTGCAAGATAACATACAAAATAATTGGACAAAAATACAGAAGATTATCCCCCTATTTTACTAAGGTGCGCTATGCGTTTTAGCGCACGCTAAATATACACGTGCACTAACGTGTCCATAGACTAACATGCATGCTTAGCATACCTTTGTAAAAGGAGCCCTAAGAGTCAGATTCTCTAAGCTCCGACACCACGGTAAAAAAAAAAAATAAAAAATACTGTGGTGGGAGTGATTTTTGTTTTATGAGCGATTTTCAGCACAATAGCATGCAAATTATATACATGCTATGTGTGCAGAAAATCGCCAGCAGAGTGGGGGAAGGTGTGCCTGGTGTTTGCTCAGAAGAGCGATCACCAGCACAGCTCCTGCTCCTGCCTGCCTGCATAAAAAGAAAAAGCAGCCCCTGCTCTCCCTGTCTGAACTAGCAAGCAGATGTGCCCATTAAAAAAAAAAAAAAGCCCCCCACACCATCGAGGTACTTTTTTCAGAAATATCATCAGGAGGGATGCCCACTCCCTCCTGCCACAGGGTTGGGGGACCCCCCTGACAGTAAGCTCCCCCCCAAAAAAAAAAAAAGTCCCTCACCACACCAAGTTATCTTAAATGACTTATAGCTCATGCTAAACACCAGTGTGGCATAGTGGTTACAACTACAGCCATGAACGAGGTTGTGGTTCAAATCCCATTCTGCTCCCTGTGACCCTGGGCAAATCACTTAATTCTCCACTGTCCCAGGTACATTAGATAGATTGTGAGCCCACCAGGATATATAGGGAAAATATCTGAAGTACTTGTATGTAAATCACTTTGAGTGTGGTTGTATAACTACAAAAAGGTGGTATACATGGTAACATAGTAACATAGTAGATGCCGTCAGATAAAGACCCGAATGGTCCATCCAGTCTGCCCAACCTGATTCAATTTAAATTTTTAAATTTTTTTCTTCTTAGCTTTACCCAGTACTGTGCTTGGGTTCCAACTGCCGAAATCTCTGTTAAGACTTACTCCAGCCCATCTACACCCTCCCAGCCATTGAATACTTCCCCAGCCCATCCTCCACCAAACGGCCATATACAGACTCAGACCGTGCAAGTCTGCCCAGTACTGGCCTTAGTTCCATATTTAATCTTATTTTCTGATTCTAGATCCTTTGTGTTCATCCCACGCTTCTTTGAACTCTCCACCACCTCTCTTGGGAGCACAATCCAGGCATCCACCACCCTTTCCATAAAGTAGAATTTCCTAACATTGCCTTTGAATCTACCACCCCTCAACCTCAAATTATGTCCTCTGGTTTTACCATTTTCCTTTCTCTGAAAAAGATTTTGCTCTATGTTAATACCCTTCAAGTATTTGAACGTCTGAATCATATCTCCCCTGTCTCTCCTTTCCTCTAGGGTATACATATTCAGGGCTTCCAGTCTCTCCTCATACGTCTTCTGGCGCAAGCCTCCTATCATTTTTGTCGCTTTCCTCTGGACCGCCTCAAGTCTTCTTACGTCCTTCGCCAGATACGGTCTCCAAAATTGAACACAAGTCCCAATCCCCCCTTTAGGCCAAAGAAAACCATGCCTAAATACCTGCCCCTAACTTGTGCATACATTTGACATATTCTATAATAGTGTACATACAATTTAGGAACGCCTATGACCTTCCCATGTTCCTCCCCTAGCCATGCCCATTTTAAAAATTCATGCACTAGAACTGGCACGCAGCACTCTTATAGAATAGGCATACCAAGTTGTGTGCTTAACTTCTAATTAATGCTAATTAGCATCAATTACAAGGATTTAATTGTCAATTATCAGTGCCAATTAGGCTTGTTAAATAATTATGTTATGTGCAGAAATTGGCTGTACACACTGATTTGCATGCATATACAGAATTTGGGGGTATTGGTCTATACCTGATTGGAATGTGTTGAGTCCCTTGTTATGTATGGTATGGGCAAATGGAAACCTAAACTAGTTGTAGTAGTGGCGTACCAAGGGGGGGCGGTCTGCCCTGGGTGCTCAGCATAGGGGAGGTACATAGCCGGCCAGATCTGGGTTGTCCGGTGCCGGTCCATGCAGGGCCGGCAAGATTGCAATGGGGCCATCGGCAGCATCTGGGCTGCAACGGCGATGAGCGGCATCGGTGCCCCCCCCCCGATGCAATTTATGATCGGCAACGCTCTCCCCCTGTGGTGACACTTAAGATCGGCAATGGGCCTCCTTCTACCCCCGGCATCAACAGCACTTCAGATCGGCAGCGCAGTGCTCAGTCAAAAGTTTCCCTCTGATTGAACTGCCTGGGCGGAACCAGGAAGCTGAGTGGGGAGAGAGAAGAGGGCAGATGATGGAAGTGGGGGAGGGCAGATGCTGAATGGAAGTGGAGAAAGAGAACACATACTAGATGGAAGGAGGGATAAAGAAAAAGGATGGGGGAAAAAGATAGAGTTAGTGAGATAGTTAGTGAGATAGAGTTAGTGAGTTAGTGGAGGGGTGAAAGAAAGGGGTGGCATGCTGTGTGTAGACACAGTGAAAAGAGGGAAACTGAGGACTGCATAGTAAGAAAGAATTTAATTTAGACGGAGTCAGAAAATAAAGAAGGAAGACCAGAGAAGGAAAGGAAAGAGAGAGAGGAGAGAGCGATGCCAGAGAACGGGGATCTGAGCGGAGGAAATGAGAAGAGAGAGATGCTAAAAACCACAGGGGGGAGGGAAAGAGTGATGAAAGGAGAAAGATGCCAGACCATGAGGGAACAGAGGGAAGAAAATGGATGCCAGACCAAAGGGGGGGGTCTAGAGGAGAGATGGCAGGGGGAGACAGACAGTTTCTGGAAGGGGCAGATACTGGATTGAAGAGACAAGGCAGACGCTGGAAGGCAAAGAGTGAAGAGAAGATAAAGCACAGTTACTTACCGTAACAGGTGTTATCCAGGGACAGCAGGCAGATATTCTTGACTGATGGGTGACGGCACCGACGGAGCCCCGGTACGGACAATTTTAGAGTGATTGCACTCTAAGAACTTGGAAAGTTCTAGCAGGCCGCACCGCGCACGCGCGAGTGCCTTCCCGCCTGACAGAGGCGCGCGGTCCCCAGTTAGGATAAGCCAGCTAAGAAGCCAACCCGGGGAGGTGGGTGGGACGCAAGAATATCTGCCTGCTGTCCCTGGATAACACCTGTTACGGTAAGTAACTGTGCTTTATCCCAGGACAAGCAGGCAGCATATTCTTGACTGATGGGTGACCTCCAAGCTAACAAAAAGAGGGATGGAGGGAAGGTTGGCCATTAGGAAAACAAATTTTGCAAAACAGATTGGCCGAAGTGTCCATCCCGTCTGGAGAATGCATCCAGACAATAGTGTGAACTGAGGACCATGTAGCAGCCTTGCAGATTTCCTCAATAGGCGTGGAACGGAGGAAAGCCACAGATGCTGCCTTAGCTCTAACTCTATGGGCCGTGACAGAACCTTCCAGTGTCAGTCCGGACTGAGCATAACAAAATGAAATGCACGCTGCAAGCCAATTTGACAACGTACGTTTAGTAACAGGACGTCCTAATTTATTCGGATCAAAGGACAGAAAGAGTTGGGGAGATGATCTGTGGGGCTTAGTACGCTCTAAATAGTAAGCTAGAGCCCACTTACAGTCCAAAGTATGCAGAGCCTGTTCTCCAGAATGCGAGTGAGGTTTCGGAAAGAAGACAGGCAGAACAATAGATTGGTTGAGATGGAATTCAGAGACAACCTTAGGGAGAAACTTTGGATGTGTATGCAGAACCACCTTGTCATGATGAAAGACAGTAAAAGGTGGATCTGTAACTAGTGCATGTAGCTCACTGACCCTCCTGGCAGAGGTAAGAGCAATAAGGAAAAGTACCTTCCAAGTGAGAAACTTGAAAGAAGCGGTAACCAAAGGTTCAAATGGAGGCTTCATTAAGGCGGAAAGAACTACATTGAGATCCCAGATAACAGGAGGGGCTTTAAGAGGTGGTTTCACATTGAAAAGACCCCGCATGAATCTGGACACCAAGGGATGAGCTGAGAGGAGTTTTCCATGAACTGGCTCATGAAAAGCCGCAATAGCACTGAGGTGGACTCTGATGGAAGTAGACTTGAGGCCAGAGTCAGACAAAGAAAGAAGATAATCCAACAACGTCTCCACTGCGAGGGAAGTGGGATCAAAATGATGAAGAAGACACCAGGAAGAAAATCGAGTCCACTTCTGATGGTAACATTGCAGAGTGGCCGGTTTCCTGGATGCGTCCAGAATGGAGCGAACGGGCTGAGACAAAAGAGTATCAGTCGAAGTCAGCCCGAGAGATACCAAGCTGTCAGGTGCAGAGACTGGAGGTTGGGATGTAGAAGGGTCTCCTGATGTTGTGTAAGCAGCGAAGGAAACAGTGGAAGAAGAAAGGGTTCCCTGGAACTGAGTTGAAGTAGAAGGGAGAACCAATGTTGCCTGGGCCACCGTGGAGCAATCAGAATCATGGTGGCTCGTTCCCTCTTGAGCTTGAATAAGGTTCTTAACATGAGAGGCAGGGGAGGGAAAGCGTACAGGAACAGATTGGACCAATCGAGGAGAAATGCATCCGCTGCCAGACGGTGAGGAGAGTAGAGTCTGGAGCAGAATAGGGGCAGCTGGTGATTGTGAGGAGCTGCAAAGAGGTCTATCTGAGGAGTGCCCCACTGAGCGAAGATGGACTGCAGAGTCAAAGGATCGAGTGTCCACTCGTGAGGCTGGAGAATTCTGCTGAGCTTGTCCGCCAAGGAATTCTGTTCTCCCTGAATGTAGATAGCTTTCAGGAATAGATGGTGATCTGTGGCCCAAGCCCAAATCTTCTGGGCTTCTTGGCACAAGAGGCGAGAGCCTGTCCCACCCTGCTTGTTGATGTAGTACATCGCAACTTGATTGTCTATGCACAGCAGGAAGACTTGAGGAAAGGGAAGATGCTGGAAGGCTTTGATGGCATAAAATATTGCTCTGAGTTCCAGGAAATTGATGTGATGCTTCATTTCCTGAGCTGTCCAAAGTCCTTGAGTTTGGAACTCGTTCAAATGAGCTCCCCAGGCATAAGGGGAGGCATCGGTGGTGATGACAAGTTGATGAGGAGGTAGATGGAACAGAAGACCTCTGGAGAGATTTGAGGATATCAACCACCATTGTAGAGACTGACGAAGAGATGATGTCACAGATATGTGTCGTGAGCAAGGATCCGTCGCTTGGGACCACTGGATAGCTAGGGTCCATTGAGGAGTGCGCAGGTGAAGACGTGCGAGGGGTGTGACATGAACTGTGGAGGCCATGTGGCCCAAGAGTATCATCATTTGCTTGGCAGAGATGGAACGTTGTGGAAGCACCTGCTGACATAGAGATTGAAGCGTTTGAAGACGGTTGGAGGGCAGGAACGCTCTCATGAGGACTGTGTCCAAGACTGCTCCAATGAATTGAAGTCTCTGAGTGGGGATGAGATGAGATTTGGGTAGATTGATCTCAAACCCCAGCAAACGTAGAAACAGGATGGTCTGGTTGGTGGCCTGTAGTACTGTCTGAGATGAATTGGCCTTTATCAACCAATCGTCTAGGTAAGGAAACACCTGAAGGTGGTGGGAACGTAGAAAAGCAGCCACCACAATCAGACATTTGGTAAACACTCTTGGAGAGGAGGCAAGACCGAAGGGTAGCACCTTGTACTGGTAATGACAACGAGTGATCATGAAGCGTAGGTACTGTCTGGAGGCCAGATTGACCGGTATGTGAGTGTATGCTTCTTTGAGATCGAGGGAACATAGCCAGTCGCCTTGATTGAGAAGAGGGTAAAGAGTGGATAGAGAGAGCATTCTGAATTTCTCTTTGACCAAGTATTTGTTGAGATCGCGAAGATCTAAAATGGGTCTGAGATCTCCTGTTTTTTTGGGGACTAGAAAATAACGGGAGTAGAATCCCTGCCCCTTTTGATCTAGAGGAACTTCCTCTATGGCGTTCAGAAGGAGGAGGGATTGAACCTCCTGAAGAAGGAGTGAAACCTGACGAGTGTTCAAAGCAGACTCTCTTGGCAGACTTTGGGCAGGAAGTGTCTGAAAGTTGAGAGAGTAGCCGTGGCGGATGATGTTGAGGACCCACTGATCCGAGGTGATGGTTTCCCAACGGCTTATGAAAAGAGTAAGGCGTCCTCCTATGGGCTGCGGAAGGTGTGCAGAAGGAGGAAGATTAGCTATGTCCTGGAGAACTAAGTCAAAAGGGATGAGTAGATTTTTGTGAAGGGGGAGGCTTCACCTGTTGTTGCTGCTGTGCTGGTCTAGCAGCTTGCCTCTGTTGTTGCCTCTGACGCCTGGGTTGTTGTGTGGCCTGTGGTAAAGGACGAGCCACAAATCTACACTGGTAGGCCGACTGCTGGCGAAAAGGCCTGGTAGGTGGGGTTTTCTTTTTCGTTTTAAGGAGAGTGTCCCACCGAGTCTCATGAGCTGAGAGCTTTTGGGTAGTGGAGTCCATGGATTCTCCAAACAGCTCATCCCCCAAGCAAGGTGCATTGGCCAGGCGATCTTGGTGATTGACATTGAGTTCTGAAACTCTAAGCCAGGCCAGTCGCCGCATGGCCACTGACATAGCCGTGGCCCTAGAGGCCAGCTCAAAGATATCATAGATTGATCTGACCATGAACTTACGAAGTTGTAAGAGCGATGAAGAAGTTTGGCGAAAGGCAGATCTTTTACGGTCAGGGAGGTATTTCTCAAAAGTTGACAAAGTTTGAATGAGATGCTTAAGGTAGAACGAAAAATGGAAAGCATAGTTCCCAGATCTATTAGCTAGCATCGCATTCTGATACAACCGTTTGCCAAACTTATCCATGGCCTTACCTTCTCTGCCAGGAGGGACAGAGGCGTACACACTAGCCCCCGTGGATTTCTTTAAAGTAGATTCCACCAGTAAAGACTCATGGGGAAGTTGCGGTTTGTCAAAGCCAGGAATAGGTATGACCTTATATAAGGAGTCCAGTTTGCGAGAAGCTCCTGGAATGGTCAAAGGTGTCTCTAGATTTTTATAGAAAGTCTCTCGCAAAATATCATGGAGAGGCAATTTTAAGAATTCCCTTGGAGGCTGGTCAAAGTCCAGTGCATCGAGAAATGCCTTGGATTTTTTGGATTCAGCCTCCATGGGAATAGAGAGAGAGTCGCACATCTCTTTGAGAAAAGAGGTGAAAGAAGTTGCATCAGGTTTGGAGGACGGATCTAAACCAGAAGGATCCTCGTCCCCTGACGAACACTCTCCCTCAGAGAGGAAAGGCTCCTCTGAATCACCCCACAGATCAGGGTCCCTCACTTGAAAGCTACGGTCCCGTGACTCCGGTGTGGAGGGTTCTAGGTGTCGAGTTTTGTGAGTCGACTTACCAGACCTCTGTGAAACGGTACCGGGAGATGTTATCGGGTGTGCCGAAGTTTGCACCGCCTGGTGTAAAGACGCTAATATTGGCATGGACACCGAGGAAGCTGTATGTACCGGTACCGACAAAGTGGATACCGATAAAAGAGGCTGCTCCACTGCCGGTACCGGTAGCTCAGACCGGACCGGGACTGGAAGGCTCGGTGTCAGAAGAGCAGGCAGGAGCTGCTGCAATTGCTCTTTAAGCTGTACTTGCAGGACGGCGGCAATTCGCTCGTCCAGCGAAGGCACCGGTACCGCTTTTTTCTTCTGCGGTACCTTTGGTGCCGCTCTACACTCTGAAGAGGAACCCGAGGTCGAAGGGCTAACCTCAATCGGAGCGGAGCGCTTCTGCGGGCACCTCGAGGTCGGCAGGATTGGGCTCGCTGCCACTGAGACCGGAGGGCGATCCAGCGGGGAAGGCTTCTTAGCCGGCTTACCTGAGGAAAGCGACGCTGGCGCAGTATCGCGCGGTGTCGATGAGGTAGGTGCCGACTGCGTCGGGGCCGTAGTCGGGGTCGGTGCCGCCGAATTCGACATCTCGGTACCAAACAACAACCGCTGTTGAATCTGGCGGTTTTTTAGAGTTCTCTTTTTCAGAGTGGCACAGCGGGTGCAGGTGGACGCCCGATGGTCAGGACCGAGGCACTGTAAGCACCAGTTGTGCGGGTCGGTAAGAGAAATGGGCCTCGCGCACCGCTGGCACTTCTTAAAACTGGGTTGGGAGGGCATGAACGTAAAAACGGCTTCTGCCAAATCGAAGGCCGAGGCCTCGATGGTGGCAGCAGGCCCTGCCGGGGCGAACCCGAAAAAATGAGAAAAAAAGAAAAGAAAATTCTTCTCTTTTTTTTTTTTTTTTTTTTTAAATAAGAAAATAAGAAAAAAAGGAATAAAATACCGAAAAGGTTTACGCGAGCGGGAAGGCGTTTGTGGAAAAAATTTCAACAGCCGTTGAAAGTGCGTCTTCTTAGCTCCGCGGAAACTAAGAAACTGGGGACCGCGCGCCTCTGTCGGGCGGGAAGGCACTCACGCGTGCAGCCTGCTAGAACTTTCCAAGTTCTTAGAGTGCAATCACTCTAAAATTGTCCGTACCGGGGCTCCGTCGGTGCCGTCACCCATCAGTCAAGAATATGCTGCCTGCTTGTCCTGGGATAAAATAGAAACCAGAGACAACAAAAGGTAGAAAAAAAATCATTTTATCTTCTATTTTGTCATTAGAATAAATCAGATTTGAAATATATATCCTGCTAGAGACATAACTGGGGACTGCAAAGCCCAGGCAGTGCTTCTTTAGCTAAATGGAAGGGGTAGAGAAAGAGGGCACATGATGGAAGGAGGGGATAAATAAAAGGAGGGCACATGATGGAGGGAAAAGGATTGAGTTAGGGAAATACTGGAGGGGTGAAGGAAAGATGTGGCGAGCTGTAGGTAGACAGTAAAAAAGGACATTGATGAGAGGGTAGGAAGAATGTAATCTAGATGGATGCAGAAAATAAACTGAAAAGGAAAATGAGGGAAGAAAGGGGTTGTAGAAGAGAGGTGTGGGAGAGGGAAGGAGAGGAGAGAGATGCCAGACCAATGGGGGTGAAAGGATAGATGGAAGGGGGAGGCATACGGTTTCTGGAAGGGGCATAGAAGGAGAGAAGATGCCATATAGGGGCAGAGAGACGGCAGATAGTGGATGGAAGGAAGAGAGTAACAAGATGAGGAAAGCAGAAACCAAAGAAGACAAAGGTAGAATAAAAATTTTCTATTTATTTATTGCTTTAGGAGACATGTGTCATTGTTTCTGTGGTGTTGCATTGTATGCAGAGTCCAGCTTCTTGCTGGTTCAATTTAACCTTTGTCTATGTATTTCTATTTTATCCCCCCTTTTATAAAACTGTGGAGCGTTTTTTTTAGTACCAGCTGTGGTGGTAGCAGCTCTGATGCTCAGAATTCTATGAGCGTCAGAGCTGTTATCCACACTACAGTTTTGTAAAAGGGGAGGGGTTAGTTTGTGATGAGATATTCCATACTAGGCGAAGGTGTTCTGTGTGTTCGAAAGACATGGTTTTCTGTTAGGATTGACGGTGTAGGATTGATCTGTACTAGTCTGGCTTGTTTAGTTTTACAATGGGTGTATTGATGTACTGCTCACTGCAGTATGTAAGATGCTGCCTTTTCCTAGGTACTCCTGTGTGACATGTGGCTTGTTACTAAAAATCATGTTTTTCGTACAGATGAGGGGGGGGTCAAAAAATGTAGGGCCCCGGGTGTCTCATATGCTAGGTACAAAAAACTCAGATACTATGAAAACAAAATGCATGAAATAATAAACACTTTCAATGTAGACTACTGTGATGTCCTATAATGTAGTGTAAAGACAGTCAAGGCTATATTCCAGTTAAAAATGAAGGAAAAAGCCTCAGAACAGGCCCTCCCACCACCACCAAAGTGGATTGTAAAGGTGGTCAAGCGATAACCTCATTGGCAAAAAAACTTTCAATATAATTTGGACATTTAAGCCTCTGACTGTAATTCACTCCAAATTTAAAAGACTAATGGAAGAAAAATCCACTTATCGTCTGCTGATCGGCAGAAAGTGAAAAAGTATTAAAGATTATTTAGTTTATACCACAGTTGAATGAGTTCTCATGGAAATGACTCTCATGGAAATGACATGATGACTATAGTTCAACTGCTGTCCTGTGTCATGGAGGCTATCTTTTCTTCCACACGCCTTGTCTGGTTGGTCAAGGAGGAAGCATTGGGCTGCTGCTCTCACCCTCCAGCAGATTTCAACCCCTTCTCCCACCTCAGTATCAGTGCTCTCCCTCCTTTGAAGTCCATTCCATTCATCTATTCACTCCCCTACCTCTCCGAGTAGCAGTCATCTACTGATCCCCCAAAACGTCTCACTCTTCCTTCCTCACCAACTTTGATTCCTGGCTCTCCTTCGTTCTCAAGCCCTCCCCTCATCCTTGGTGACTTCAATATCCATGTTAATGACCCCTCCAACTCCTACACTTCCAGGTTTCTTGCCCTAACATCCTCTTTCAATTTCCAGCTATGCTCCACCACCTCTACACATCAGAATGGCCGCTGCCAGGACCTAATCCTTTCCTCCAACTGCTCAACTAACAAATTCTGCAATACCACTCTTCCCTCTCTGACCATCACCTGCTAATCTTCACAATTCATCACCCTACCCCCAGAACCGGCCACCCCACCCCTACCCCCAGACCCACCCAGACCCGGCCACCAATAAATTCAGGAACTTTCAGGCTATTGACCCTGGAGCCCTCTCCACCGCTGTCTCATCCCTCTCCTCAACTACTATATCACACAAGACCGTCAACGAAGCTGTCCTCTTCTACTGTATAACACCATTCTCTCTTCTGCTCTAATTACCCTTGCTCCTTCAATTTCACAGGCCACAGGCTACCAAGGTAAATGCTTTGACGCTCATAGAATTCCTATGAGCTTCAGAACATTTACCTTGCCACCCAGCAGTAGAAACCTTTATCGCAGCTTTGTAAAAGGAGCCCTAAATTTGAAGATGACACAAAACTATTCAAAGTTGTCAAAACACATGAGGACTATGAAGAATTGGAAAAATTGGGATAGATTAAATTCATTCTGGTGGGAATCCCTATGTTATGTCTTTAAAATGGAAAAGTTTATGGCCATTTATCGAAGTTTGGGAACCATTAACTAAATATTGTAAGGATTTATTTATTTATATAACTGAGGAAAACATGCACATCCGGGGAGGGGGGATATGTTTATGGCATTGATTAAGAGGTATAGATGGGTTGTTTACAGGTATTTTTATGAGGTGTTGGTTAATTGGAAAGTGGGTGGGGGAAAATAAGTCTTGTCTTTATTCTATTAAGTATATAGTGCTGTAATGATAATATTTTATGTAAATGCATCATCTTTTGTGCACATTTGAAGTTTTGAAAATGAATAAAGAATTTTTTTTTTTAAAAGAAAAATTGCAGGAAGACCTTAGGAAATTGAAGGATTGAGCATCCAAATAGCAGATGAAATTTATGTGGACATAAAATGATAAAGGGAATGGAACTCCTCTCATACAAGGAAAGACTGAAGAGATTGGGGCTCTTCAGATTGGAAAAGAGGCAGCTGAGGGGAGATATGCTTGTGGATTACAAAATCCTAAGTGATATAGGCTTTCACCCTTTCAGAAAGTACAAAAAACAATTAATTTATATGGAAATACTTTTAAAAATAAATAGAAGGAAATATTTTTTCACTCAAAAATAAAGCTAAGCTCTGGAACTTGTTTCCAAAAGAATGTGGTAGCAACCGTTATCAGAGCTAGATTTATGAAAGGTTTGGAAAATTTCCTGGAGGAAAAATCCATAGCCTGTTATTGAGAAAGACACAGGAGAAGCCACTGCTTGCCCTGGATCGGTAGCATGGAATGTTGCTACTCCTTGGGTTTTGGCCAGGTACTAGTGACCTGGATTGGCCATCGTGAGGACGGGCTATTGAGCTAGATGGACCATTGGTCTAACCCAGTAAAGCTATTCTTATGTAAGTTTTAATAAATCAGCCCCTTTGTGATAATATGACTGCACAAGTAGATTTTTTTAAAATCTATTTTATTTGGATTTACCTCAGTTCTTTGGTAGCTCAAGGTTAGGGCATTCAGACGTGTGCTTCTGCTGTGTCCTCACTGGCCCACATGTTGCTATGACTCGCTGTTTACATAAGCAGTTGGTTCATTCCAATTTTCATCCTGCAGGAGCAAGAGCAACTTTGAATTTCTGGATGCCAAAAGCAAAGCTGTAATTAAGTAGTTTGCCATTAATTATAATATTTGGCTATGAGTAGAGAGCTAAGGGGAAGGTGGAGGTAAGGACTCTGAAGAGATGTAAATGCTTGTTGTATTAGGTGTGTCTTTCACATCTTCAAAAGAAGTTATAACGTTTGACTTGCACCACAGGTTGAATGCTGAAGCATTTGCATTTGGAACCAAAGTGCAATTGCTTAGCTTAGAATGTCAGTATTTGATCATTTACTCAAATGGCTGGATGCGACTGGCCCTTCCATACAACAATGGAGACTTCAGATGATTACACAGAGGCATAGTAAAGAAGGTGCGGACTGCCTCGTGTGCCTTTCCGCTCCACCCTGCCCCACCATGTCACCCTCCTGTCACCCCTCCCCCTACCCCGTACCTCCATATTATCTTCGCTAGTGCAAGCAACTTTTGCCTGTTGCTCACGCCAGCCTGATTCCCCTCTGAATCACTTCCAGGTCATGGGGCCAGGAAGTAATGTCAGAGGGAATTCAATGTTGGTGCGAGAAGCATGCTTGCACAGGCCACTCGTGCTGGTGAAGAGTGAGAGATATGGGTGCGAGGTAGAGGGAGAGCACAAGTGTGGAATGGAGAGGGGGGAGAGAAGAGGGGGTGCAGAAGGCGTGAGGATGTGGAGAGGAGGGTGCAGGAATGCAGGGGGGAGGGGTACCATTGCCCTGGGCACCTCCTACTCTTACTATGCCACTGTGATTACCCTTCTTAAAATGGAATGCACCCAGATACGAAACATGGGCTCAGTACCAGGAAAACAATTTGTGCATATTTGGAGAGTCTTTTGGAATGCCTTTTCTCCAGCTGTAAGGAGTCATATTTTGAACTTTTGAAAAAAAAATTTAAATTCGTTTTTACTGTTCATCTCACACCTCCTTTCATGTTGGGTTTTGGTCGGGTGGGTGGGTAGGGAAGGTCAGGGTTCCTTTTTGTAAAAATATTTGACCAAATGTTTACTGCTGTACTGATTATCCCCCCCTCTTTTACGAAACCGTTGCATGGAGTTTAGCACCTATGCGCATCGGAGCTGTTACCGCCATGGTCGATGCTAAAATCCGTGCTACGGTTTTTTTGTGTTGTTTTTTTTTTTAACAATTGTTCACTTTTCTTGCTCAATAAACATGGTTTTAAACATAAATTTCTTGAAAATTTTATTGTAATTTTTTTTGTTTTAGATTTTGAGTTTTATTGTATATGATATTTTTATAGATATACTGTGATGTATTGTATTTGAGGTTTGTAACATTGGCCTGGCTACATACTGATTTTGAGGTGCAATGCTACTTTTCACAATATTTGTTAGTACAAATGCCACAGATCTAAGTCATTTATTGCTGTCTAATTACACTTACTAGCTCTGAAGAGACACTTGGGAGTCCTTTTATCAAGGCGCGGTAGGGGTTTAACGCGCAGAATACCATGCGTTAACCCACCTACCGCGCTAGTCGCTAACGCCTCCATTGACGAGGCTTTAGTTTTTTGGCTTGCCGCGGGGGTTAGCGCGTGATTAAATGTCCGACGTGCTAACCCCGTTAGCGCACCTTGATAAAAGGAGCCCTTGATTTTTAAGCAGATTTCTGTTCTCAGGTGGTACAAAGCTGGACCATAAGCAGGGACCCTGATTTCTTTAAATGCTGCAGCAACAGCTGTGTAAACTGCCCTGTTTCATGGAATTTCAGGACATCAACTTTGAACTGGGGGGGATGATGTTTTTTTACACTTTCCCCACACACAGGCCATAACTTTTCTAAAAAAAAAAAAAAAAAAAAATCCCTGCCCACTGTGCATTAAAAATAATGACCTAATTTGGATTCAAATGCATGCAGTGCAGCTCATTATCATGCAAAATGGATAATTAAGCTTACGATAAACTTTACAAGCTGTGTTATTGATAGAAAGTTATGTAGAAAAGAAGAGGGATTCTGAATACAAACCACAAAGGAACACAAAAAAGCACCAAGGGCCTTCAAGTTCCATGGAATTCTACTTTAATAATAGACCTTACACGGGCCGTGTTTTGGCATCTCCACTTGCATTCGGGGTCAGAAAGTCTTGTAGTTCAGTATAAAGATAAAAATACTGAAGTCACAATGAAAAAACTTTGCCCAAACTGGTTCTGCTTTGCAGGTCCAACAGTTAAAGTACTCGCATACATATGCGTATAGCTTAACTGTTAGACTGAGGATGTTTCTTTTCCACCATTTTGGGCAAAGATTTTTAATTGTAACTTCAATATTTTGATCTGTTATACTGAACTACAAGACTTTCTGACCCTTGATGCAGGCAAAGATGCCAAAACTTGGCCCATGTCAGACATCTATCATTAAAGTAGAATTGTCCGGAACTTGAAGCCCTAAATGGAAACGGACCAAGCTATTTGAGCAACCGCCTAATCAGGAAAAACACATCCAAACCAAGGAGAACTCATGCACACTTTACCCACCCCACAATCAAAGGTATACAAAGCAAAAAATATATACGATGGACTTAGCCACCAGAGCAGCAAAACTAGACCGCCACCTCTCCAATCTGCTGACTATGACGCCCGACTACAAAACATTCAGGAAAGAACTTACAACGTTTCTATTCAAGAAATTTGTCAAATAATCTAACTAAACCTGATCCACCGATCCCGACGCATACTACATCTATTAACCATGTATTCTCCCTGGAAGGGAGGCCAACTCTTGTTGTAAACCGCCTAGAACTGAAAGGTATTGGCGGAATAGAAGACACCAATCTAATGCTTTCTTGTGTTCCTTTGTTTCTTTCATTGATAGAAAGTTAACCAGTCCTGTTGCAATAAAAAGGCCCCTTCCTGTGCCTTCCCCCTCAACTTGGGGAAATTGGTGGTGGGGTAATAGTGAGGGGAATCACGCCTGGCTCCAGTAGATGCTGAGGGATAGGTAGTCCTGGTAGAGTGCTGGAGAGGAGGCTTTCTAATTTTTAGAACAAAAGGCAAGACTTCTGGATAACATTTTGAATGTATTCTTTTCCTTACCTCATGTAGGGAAGAAGGATATATGTTTCATTGCTATTCTATCCCCAATTTTGCAGGAGGGATGGGAGAGAGGAAACTTTTTATTTGTTTGTCAGACACTAGCGACTCTAGTAGCCGTGCTGAGGCCTGATTTTGCTCATTGCTAAGGCTGGGAACATGGCAATATTTCCTGATGTAATAACTAACCCATGGTGCTGAGGTATTGAGAGTTAGTGTATGGTAAAATATAGTAATACACAAACATGATAATTAACTGCAGCTAATGTCTGTAGCAGGGGCTATGCCAGTGCTGCAGCTCACAGTGCATGAATAAGGGGTGAGGGGGATTGTGCAGAGTCACATCAACACTAATGGCTGCGCGGTAATGACCCCGAAGCCCATAGAGATTTAAAGGGCTTTGGGCTGTTGCCGTGCCCTAAATTGGGCCCTTGGCAAACATATCTATGGGCTCCCCTACCAGGATTTTCCCTTCTCCCTGATTCACTTCTTTTCTCACCCTGCCCCTCAATATTTCACTTCTCCAGAAGTAGCAGAGAAAGTGCAGATTCTATCTAGGGGCATGGTGGCAGCAGTGGCATTGTGAGAGTGAGAAGCGCCCAAGAGGATGATGCCCCCTCCCTCTTCTCCACCCCCCCACCCCCATCCGCTCTTTCCCTGACCCCTCCTGCCCAGCGTGCATGTCCCTTCCCTTCCCCCGTACCTCTTTAATCTTCCCAGCTTGAACAGCACTATTTATTATTTCTATAGCACTGAAAAGGTACTGTACATTTGAACATACAATAAATAGTCCCTGCTCAGAAGAGCTTACAGATCAAGTACGCAGCCTAGGAGTAACCTTAGACGGACACCTATCCCTATCCACCCACATATCCCAAGTAGTCTCTACCTCCTTCTACTACCTCCGCCAACTGAGAAGGATCAAACCCTACATCTCCACACCTGACCTAGCCCAACTCCTCTACGCATATGTCCTCTCCAGAATGGATTACTGCAACTCCCTATTTAATGGAATAACCAAAAAAGATCTCAAGCGCCTCCAAACAGTCCAAAATGCAGCTATCCGCCTCCTACACAGCCTCAACTACCATGATCCCATCTCCCCAGCACTCCGCGCTGAACACTGGCTCCCAATTAGCCAAAGCTGTGCATTCAAGGCCCTGGCAATAGCACACAAAATAATTTATGCCATCACCCCCTCCTACATAAATTCCAATCTATCCATCTACATCCCCACCCGCACCCTCATCTATGCATCCTCCCCGGAAGGCCCCTCCTCTCAGAAACCGCCCGCAAACGCTCCTACAGCCACTTCATTCCCCAACTCTGGAACCAACTCCCCCCTCAACTCAGACTAAAGAACTCACTAATGACATTCCAGAAAAGGGTAAAGACCCTCCTCTTCAACTAAAGGTCACCCTCAGTCTACACCCAACCCCTTAAACCCCACCTCTCCATTCTAATCTTCTGCCAAAAATTTCTGTATAGTCCACTCTCAGCCTATACTCAAATAACTTGTATCTAAACTAAACTAAACTACTTATATTTAAACTACTGTTGTTAATTTGCTGTATAGTCCCTATATTTAAACTGCTGCACAGTCTCGTATGTCCAAGTATTTAAATCTACTGTATAATCTTGTATGTCCAATTCACTCCATTGTGAATGTTTACTTGTAAACCATTCTGAGCTACTGAGAGGACGGGATAAAAATCTAAATAAATAAAATTAATTAATTAATTAATTTAATTTAATTTAGGCAGGACATTACAGGGTTGGGGAGATTCTGGCAGAGGAAATGATACAGTGGATCTAGGTATCTGATAGCAGTGAGTGGGAGTTAAGAGTTGAAAGCAGTTTCAAAAAAAGTTTTCAAGTTTCAAGTTTTATTCAAATTTTGATGTATCGCAATATCATAAATTCAAAGCGATTTACAATTAAAAACGGGGTCTTAGTTATTAACTACAACAAGCGAATGAACATTATGAACTGATACATAGGGGAAGTAGGGGGAACTACAATAAGCATAGTAAAGGAAACATAAAAGGTAAATACAAAGGAAGGGTAAAAATTTTTTAAAGTATTAAAAAGAATTAAAAAAGAACATTAAGAGGTTTTTGTTTTGTTTTGTTTTTTTAACTTCTCAGAACCTAAGATAGAGGAGACGTGAGTTTCTGCAAAGATCGGGGTCAAAGGAGAATCTGACAATTAAGTCTCGAAGGCATCTTTGTACAACCAGCATTTTAACAGTCCTTTAAATTTACTTAGTGGGCCTTTAGCTTGGATTTGAACACTATTGATTCAGCCAGCCTGTTCCAGGCATATGGCGCCACAAGAAAGAAGGGATGGAGTCTGAGGTCACTTCCTAGGTGCGGGTCCAGGATGTGACATCAGAGGAAGAGCCGACACTGGCGTGAGCAGCAGGTTGGGGTTGCTGCTCACGCTGCGAATGCTAAAGAGGTACTAGGAAGGGAAGGGGCGCATGAACAGTAGGGGGGGTGGGGAAGGAGGACAGGTATCGGCACCCCCCCAAAGATGCCACCCGGGGCGGACCGCTCTCCCCCTTATTATGCCACTGGATGGCAGTAATATTTAGTGAGTGAGCAGGAAGGACCTGCAAGCACCTGCTTCAAACAGAGAGGTGTCAAGTTACTCACATCCGGGAGGGAGATTCTGAACTCTTCCTGGACTTCTGCAACCCTAGTCCGTTACATTACGGGTTGTGAAGCATTGATTTCATTAGGTTGTATCAGGGACTACCAATAACACGCTAAGGCCCAGATCCGGGCAGGTCTGACGAATTCAGGAATGAAAAATATGCAGATGGGGCAATTGGAGGAACGCCCCCATCTGCCTGCATGGATCGCTGTTATGCAGACCATCTGTAGATGGTCTGCGCATGCCTATCCGAGACGCGACTTTTTTTTTTAACTTAAAACATTTTTTGTTAGTTTTTAGCCCTGCAAGCCCGTGGTTTTAACCTGCTTTAAACCCGCGAGTTAAAACCACGGGCTCGAAGGGCAGGAGAACGGCGATGCGGCAGGAGAGATTCGAGGAAGATCGAGGCAGAGCAGGGCGGCATGCGGGGCAAGCAGCAGGAGATAAGAAGCAGGGCAGAACAGGGTGGCATTCGGGGCGAGCAGGCAGGAGAGATTGCAGGGCAGAGAGCAGGGCTTCCAGTCGGAAAGATGTTTTTGACTGGTCCCCAGCAGTCGCTTCTTCAGGTGATCGGCCAGCCTAGTCGGATCTGAAATTTGGTGTTGTGAATTGTGTCCCAGCCTACTTTGCATGCGTTTCACCTCATTTGCATGCACGGATTCGAAGCAGATCGCAGGAGAAGTAAGTGAATCAGGCCGGAGGAGAATCTGATAGTAAAGGGGTTGCAAACCAATCGGTACACGATCGGTTTGCTTTGTGAATCTAGCCATAAATTAGGATGTAATTTCAACCGCTGGATTGTCCTCTGGAGCTAGGTAACTTGGCAGCTCTGCAACAGCGAGCCAAGAACCAAAGAATTTATGCAAGTCATGTTCATGTCTTTGGTACAAACTAGAGGTGCCAAGAGACAATATAATTGAGGTGTGTATTTACAAAGTTTTACATGGAAGAAAAGCTTCATAAAAGGAAGCAACAAAATAAAAAACATTCACTTTCTTTGGGATTTAGGAAAGGATATGGAAACAATGAAGGCAGTATTAGGACAGTGTTCAAAGGAATTTGTCCAGAGAACTTAATAGCTAGCTGGGTAAATTCCCCAGGCTGAAAACTTCAAGTTTTTTCAAGTTTTATTAAAATTTTGATGTATCGCAATATCATGAATTCAAAGCGACTTACAATTAAAAACAGGGTCTTAATTATTAACTACAACAAACACACACGAACTAGAGAGTTGCGCGGTGACAGAAATCCCACCCATCCCCGCCCATCCCCACCAGGATCCTCTCCATTCCCACCCGTCCCCGCCAGGATCCTCTCCGTCCCCACCCGTCCCCCGTCAGGATCCTCTCCGTCCCCACCCATCCCCGCAAGGAATTTCCTCTATCCCCGCCCGTCCCCATAAAAAGCAGCAATTACTTCTGACAGAATCATCAATTCCACAGTTTCTTTTGTGTTTGCGCTGCTGTTTTCCTTGTGGAATCTCTTTGGTGGAACCCTTTTTTTGTTTTCTGTTCAAGTAATTAACTTATAAACCCCCTCTTTTACTATGACTGACGTGTCCATTATATTATATGGATGAACCCTGCTTCCAAAGTCTTCCATCCTCGTGGGAGTCCCGTTGGCTAGAAGGGGGTCCCCGTGGGAGTCCCGTGGGCCAGAGGAGGGTCCCTATGGAAGTCCCATGGGTTAGGGGGGATTCCCGCGGGACCCGCAATCCCCTTTCCCGTGCAGACCTCTAATACGAACATGACGAACTGATACATAAGGGAAGTAGGCAGAACTACAATAAGCATAGTAAAGAACACATGAAAGGTAAGCACAAAAGGAGGGTAAAAAAATTTTAAAGTATTGATAAAAATTGAAAAGAAAATTAAGAACTTTTTTTTTTTTTAAATTAAATTTCTCAGAGTCTAAGACAGAGGACATCTGAGTTTATGCAGAGAATGGGATCAAAAGAAACTCCGATGATTACAACCAACATTTTAACAGTCCTATAAATTTACTTTGTGATCTTTCTTCCTTGATAAACATAAGAACATAAGAAACGCCTTCACCGGATCAGACCGAGGTCCATCTAGTCCGGCGATCCGCACACGCGGCGGCCCATTTAGGTACTCCTTTATGGAGACCCGGATTTACCGTATCCCTCAATATGATATGCAAGAAGGTATGCATCCAACTTGCGCTTGAATCCCAGTACAGTAGTCTCCTCCACAACCTCCCCCGGGAGTGGTAAGGATGGTAAGGAGTTCCATATTCTGGGTGCTGTATGCATATAGGTACATTGGTAGAAGTGGACTCTCATAAGGGAAGATTTTCAAAGGGAAGCACTTTTATATGGCACAGAAATATACACAAGTGCTTGCACTCTCTCAGGCACCTCCACACCGTCGTACAAAGTTCTTGCATTTGCTGCCAGTTCTTTTACTCAGCCTGCAACAGATTCTTCACACTTTCTCCCATTCTTACATTCCCGTGCCCCCAGAATCAGGGCTGGCTTAACCTATAGACCAGGTGAGGCTTGGGTCCAGGGTGCCGGTAAAAAAGGGGTGCCAAATGCATGGGCCAGTGACATCAATAGCCCTATAGGTCAAGCCAGTGGCTCTTTCCCCTCGCCTCCTGCTGCAGACCCAGAACCTCTTCCCCTCCTCCTGCCTCAACTCCAGGGCCTCTTCCACGGCCTCTCACAGCACCCCTGGACCAGCAAACCTGTTATTCACCTGCAGCAGCAAAGATAACACACTGTTTGAGTTGAGCCGGCTCCATCCTTCTGCAGCATCCCACCCGCGCATAAACATGAAGTTACATCAGAGGTGCAGGACACTGCAGAGAGAAGGAACCAGCTCAATTCAGGCAGCGTGTTATTGCTGCTGCTGGTGAAGAACAGGTTTTGCTGGTCCGGGGGTGCTGAGGGAGGTTAAGGAATAGGTGCGGGACCTGTGTGGGGGGAGGGGGGACAGCAGAGATGCCAGCTCTTGGGTGAGGGAACTGAGGAGGAGAGAATGTCAAACCACAGGAGTGGTAGAGAGAGAGAGAGAGGGACATGGCAAGTATGGAGGAAGGAGAGATGCTGGACTGCAAGGGAAGGGTCATGCAGGTGGGGAGTGGGGGGAGATACAAAACAAATAATTGGTCCAGGGTGCCTCTTGAGCCCAGAATACTCATTAGATCCACAGTTCTCTCCGTAACCCCATACAAGGCTCTGGCTCTGGCTCTACCTACTCCAGCCCTTCAAACTCAGTCCTTCCTTCCTATGACTAGAAGCCTTCCCTATTGGCTGGATCCTACCAATGATGCGGAGGACAAAGACATGGATTTAATCGAGGACATAGAGAATATCACACTGTGCGGGGACTCTGTAATGCTAGGAGACTTCAACATGCCAGATGCAGATTGGGACACACTCTCCGCGACTACGGGTAGCAGCAAAAGAATATTAAACTCCATAAAGGGCGCACGTCTCAAGCAATATACCACCCTTTGGACGTGGTATATTTGGAACCCACCAGGGACAAGGCGTTACTAGACCTAGTTCTCACCAACGGAGAAAGCGTCACGGAAGTCTCAGTAGGAGAAACACTGGCCTCCAGCGACCATAATATGGTATGGCTCAACCTCAAGAAAGGATTCCCGAAAACAAACACCACAACAAGGGTTCTCAACTTTAGAGGCACAGACTTCAACCGCATGGGAGATTTCGTCCATGAGGAGCTACATAAACAAGGAAAAACTGATAATGTGGAGGATATGTGGTCGTCTCTGAAGTCCATACTACACGAAGCAACAGACCGATACATAAAGACTGTAAGTAAATGCAGGAGAAACAAAAGACCCCAATGGTTCAGTAAAGAAATTTCAGACCTAGTTAAACAGAAAAAAGACGCATTTATCGCCTACAAACATTTAGGCAGAGAGGGGGCAAAAGAGGACTATCTAGACAGATCTAAAGCTGTCAAAACAGCAGTCAGAGAGGCCAAACTCCGAATGGAGGAAGAGCTAGCACGGAAAATTAAGAAAAGGGATAAATCTTTCTTCAGCTATATTAGCGACAGAAAAAGAAACAAAGATGGGATAGTACGCCTGAAACAATCGGACGGTAACTTTGCAGAATCAGACTCTAAGAAGGCAGAATTACTAAACCAATACTTCTGTTCAGTGTTCACCCGCGAAGCGCCGGGAGCTGGTCCACAGCTGCAGACGGGAGATAACCGGAAAGACCCGTTTCAAGATTTCGAATTTACGCCCAGTAGTGTCTACAACGAACTATCAAGACTCAAAGTAAACAAAGCCATGGGACCAGATAACCTACACCCCAGAATGCTCATGGAGTTAAGGGAAGTCCTGGCAGAACCATTATCTGTTCTTTTCAATCTTTCCCTAAGCACAGGAAGGGTCCCATTGGACTGGAAAACCGCCAACGTAATCCCACTCCACAAAAAGGGCTGCAGGACAGAGACAGCAAACTACAGACCAGTGAGTCTCACGTCTATAGTGTGTAAACTCATGGAAACACTGATCAAACAGAATATTGACACAATCCTAGATGAAGAAAAACTGCGTGATCCACACCAACACGGGTTCACCCAGGGCAGATCCTGCCAATCTAATCTGATTAGCTTTTTTGACTGGGTTACTAGACAACTGGACGCTGGAGAGTCACTGGACGTGGTATATTTGGACTTCAGTAAAGCATCTGATAGCGTCCCTCATCGAAGATTACTGAACAAGCTGAAATCGATAGGATTAGGAAACACTCTAACTACATGGGTTGGGGATTGGCTGAGCGGTAGACTTCAGAAGGTGGTGGTGAACGGTACCCCATCCGAAGCATCGGACGTGATCAGTGGAGTGCCGCAGGGATCGGTCCTAGCCCGATTCTATTCAACTTATTCATAAGAGATATGACGCAAGGACTTAGAGGAAGGGTATCACTGTTCGCCGACGACGCCAAACTTTGCAACATAGTAGGCAGATGCTTATTACCTGATAATATGACACACGACCTACTGCTACTGGAACAATGGTCAAATACTTGGCAGCTAGGCTTCAATGCTAAAAAATGCAAGGTAATGCACCTGGGCAAAAGAAACCCGCGTAGAACTTATGTACTAAATGGTGAGACCTTGATCAGGACCACGGCGGAACGCGATCTAGGGGTGATCATTAGCGAGGACATGAAGGTTGCCAATCAAGTGGAGAAGGCTTCCTCCAGGGCAAGACAAATGATGGGGGTGTATCCGCAGAAGTTTCGTCAGCAGGAGACCTGAAGTTATGATGCCGTTGTACAGAGCCATGGTGAGGCCCCACTTGGAGTACTGTTCAGTTTTGGAGACCACACTACCGAAAGGACGTACTGAGGATCGAGTCAGTTCAGCGAACGGCCACCAGGATGGTCATGGGGCTCAAGGATCTCACGTATGAAGAAAGACTAAAGAAATTGCGGCTGTACTCACTTGAGGAAAGAAGAGAACGGGGAGATATGATTGAAACGTATAAGTACATCACGGGATGCATTGAGTCAGAAGATGATATCTTCTGGCTCATAGGACCCTCAACCACCAGAGGGCACCTGCTGAAAATCAGGGGAGGGAAGTTTCATGGCGACTCCAGGAAGTACTTCTTCACCGAAAGAGTGGTGGATCATTGGAACAGACTCCCACTCCAGGTGATAACGGCCAGCAGCGTGACGGATTTTAAGAAAAAATGGGATACTCACGTGGAATCTTTAAGGGAGTAAATTCAGGGGGGGAAACTTGGTGGGCTATAGCCCTTTTCTGCCGCTTTTTTCTATGTTTCTATGTTTCCTTTATCAGCACCTCTACCATCTTTCCCCATACCGAGGTCAGACTCACCGGTCTGTTGTTTCCCGGATCTCCCCTCGAACCTTTCTTGAAGATCGGCGTAACATTTGCCACTTTCCAGTCTTCCAGAATCCTTCCCGATTTGATCGACAGATTGGCTATTAATTGAAGCAGTTAAGAACATAAGAACATAAGACTTGCCTCTGTCGGGTCAGACCGGAGGTCCATCGTGCCCGGCAGTCCGCTCACACGGCGGCCCCTCAGGTCCAGGACCTGATAGTGCTCCTACCCTAAAACTCACATATGCTTTTCGCTTTTGTCCTGTAGAGTAACCTTCTATCTATACCCTGCAATCCCCTTCGCTTTCAGGAAGTCATCCAGTCCCTTTTTGAAACCCAGTATTGTACTCTGTCCTATTACCTCCTTTGGAAGCGTGTTCCAGGTGTCCACCACCCTCTGAGTGAAGAAAAACTTCCTTGCATTCGTTTTGAATCTGTCCCCTCTCAGTTTTTCTGAGTGACCTCTTGTTTTTGTTGTCCCCGCTAGTCTGAAGAATCTGTCCCTCTCCATGCCTTTCATGATTTTATATGTCTGTATCATGTCTCCTCTCAGTCTCCGCTTTTCCAGGGTAAAGAGCCCCAGTTTGTCTAACCTTTCGGCATATGAAAGGTTCTCCATTCCTTTTATCATCCTAGTTGCTCTTATCCTAGTTGCTCTTATCCTTAATTCAGCTATAGCCCCTTTCAGTTCCTTGATTACTCTCGGATGGATGCCAGCCGTTCCCGGGGATTTATGGCTCTTGCTTTGATATTGTTTGTGCTTTTTCCAGTTTTTGTCCGTTTTTTTACCTTATCAATTCCTTAAATGAAGTCTTCTTGTCTCTGATTGCTTCCTTCACTGCTACAGTGAGCCACTCCAGTTCCTTGTTCTTTTTCCTCTTGGATCCCTTGTTGATACACGGTATATATAGATTTTGCACCTTGGTGACTGTGTCCTTAAAAAGGGACCATGCTTGCTCTAGTATTTTTTACAGTGCTTATCCTCTTCTTAATCTTCTTCTCCACCATGAGTCTCATCCCTTCGTAATTCCCCAACACTCTATAAACCCTTAGTATTCTCTAATTTTTCTAGTTACCAAACATTATCTAAAACCCATAATTCTCTCAAAATTTTATCTCATCGTTTAATCTATTACTTCAAAGTTGAAATGTAATTCTTGTTTTAGTTTGGATGTAATCCGCCTTGAACCGCAAGGTAATGGTGGAATAGAAATCACTAATGTAATGTAATGTAATGTAAATTCCCTTTTTGGAAGTTCAGTGCCGTGGCTGTCATTCTGGATCGATGTTTTGCCCCTGTGTCCAGGTTGAAGCGTATCATATTGTGATCACTGCTTCCCAGCATTCCTTCTACTTCTACACCTTGCGTCGGTCCTCTTACTCCATTTAGAATTAAGTCCAGAATTGCATTTCCTCTCGTATTTTTCCTTGACAAGTTGTTCCAGGAAGCAATCGCCTACAGCATCCAGGAACTTGGTCTCCCTAACGCAGCCGGAGATGCCTATGTTCCAATCTATCCCCAGATAATTGAAGTCACTCATGATAACTGCATTGCCTCCCTTGCAGTTGCATTTAATCTCGTCTGTCATTTCTCCATCAATTTCTTCAGACTGTCCTGGGGGTTGGTAGTAGATGGCAATCTTCATTTCCATTCCATTTGTTCCTGGAATTTTGACCCATAGAGACTCTACCTTATTTTTCATTTCCAGCGTGTTCTCTCCGGTAGACTCAATTCCCTCTTTGATGTATAGGACGTTTTCCTCGTTCCACCATGTTTCCATGATACCGATGATGTTGAGGTTATCTTATTCCTTAGGCTCCTTGTGTTCGTGTACATACACTTGAGTTTGCGGCCTGTTACTTTCTTGCATTTCCTTCCCTCTTGTGTCCCTTTTGATCTGTCAGGATTTCTGTCTTGCCTATGATCCGCTATCTTCCTGCATGGTATCCTCTGGATATACCGGTTCCCGAACTATTGATTTTTGGTGGACTGTCGGCTTTCCCCTTCTTCCTAGTTTAAAAACTTCTCAATTTCTCACTTGATGCTGCTTGCAAGCAGCCTCGTTCCGTCGCCGCTGAGGTGGAGTCCATCCTTCCTGAATAGCTTGTTCTTCCCCCAGAACGTCGGCCAGTTGCGCACGAAGTGGAATCCTTCTTCCTCACACCAGCGCCTCATCCACGTGTTGAGTGTTTGCAGCTCTGACTGCCTCTTCTCGTCAGCCCTGGGTACCGGCAGGATCTCCGAGAACGCTACCCTCAGCGTTATGGTCTTCAGTTTCCCTCCTAGCATCCGGAACTGGTCTATCAGTCCTTCCCTGCTGCAGGACTTTTTTTTTTTTAGGGGTTTCTGAGGAGTTCCATTTCTTGATATAAAATAACCCATGGTCCCCAAGTATAAATAAAAGAACTCAGGTTCTGTACACTTTAGTGCTGCCTTTTCCTGGTTCTATGGCTGATCGCAGGGGTTCTGGCTACTGTGGGGTGGGCCCCTCAGTGATTACTCCAGAATGGCCTGATATTTGTGTATTTGGTAGCTGTGCTTGTGCACTTTGTAAGGGATATAGAAATATAATAAGCTAGTAAAAAAAAAGTGCTTAGTCCAATAAAAAAGGAATAATTTTCTTTTTTTTTTAAATTGTTTTATTTCTTTTTCAGGTCAGGTTCTGCCTTCAAAGTTTGTCAAAAATGTATTACTTTAATCCAAAAAGATATCACCTTTTTTTTCTTTTTATTTCTATTTAGTACCTTATGCTGAGTGAGGAAAATAACACATAAGGCCTCATTTAATAATATGTATTAACGAGCTAATGTTCATGAAAATATGTTACAGTTAATCCAAAATTAATAAATAGGCTCCACTGTTGTATTTAAAGTATATCAATTTGTATTCATGCATATTAATAACTCTGGCTCATGAATTGCCATTTATAATAATAATAATAATAATAATAACTTTATTCTTATATACCGCCAGCAATCTTGCGACTTCTAGGCGGTTTACAAAACGAGAGACTGTAAATACAATAAAGAGAAACTGTACATACAACGAATTAAAGAGTATAGCAGTGTACATCTGATAACATTAATAATGTTTACGACAGTATGTGTGCTGCAGGCCAAGAAGTGCCAAGCTGCTTACACAGAAGTAGAAATATTCCGTAAATTGAATAGAGTGTTCATGGTTAGTGATTAGGGGTTGAGGTTAACAGTTTATAAGTACAGGTATGTGATGATGTTACGAGGGGGGTTGATGTTCCGGTTCATTACCTAGGTATTTCAAGAATAGGTAAGTTTTTAGGTGTTTCCTGAATTCTTCATAGTTGTTTGTGTGTGCAATTAGTTTTTCTAGGTCTTTACCCCATATGGCTGCTTGATACGATAGCCGTTGTTGATGGTGTCTCTTATATTTGCACCCTCTAGCCGGTGGGGAGACATTTCAACCCTACATGTTATTTTCTATGGAAAAAATATGCAGCCTAAAAGAAGGTGCAGAGGTTCCCAGACACTGTTAGCCAGAAATAAGTAATGGCTTTCACCAGATCTACCTTAATAATTGTTTATAGACTTTACATCCAGGAATTTGACTAAACCTTTTTAACACCTAGCTACAGTTAACTGCTGCTACCACATCCTTTGGCAACAAATTCTAGAGTTTAATTATGCTTTGAGTGAAAATAATTATTTCCCCTATTTGTATGCTTTTTCTCTGCAAATTGGTATAAAATCCATGGATAAAAAGTACCTGCAGCTGGTCTGAAATGACCTCTTAAAAAGGCACATCAGGCAATATGAAACCAAAGGCAAATCTTAGGTATTCATTTGGCTTAAACATACATTGTCATTTGAAAACATACCATACCTCTCTGGCTATAAACATGGATGTAGATCGCTGGGATTGTCCAGTACTTTTACTTTTTGAGAAACTGCATTGATCTGAGAGGTTTTGCGGTCTAGAAATGTAATGTAATGCAATGACTGCTGTACTCAGCTCACAGACCCTCTGGAATTGCAGGTTCTTAGGCCTAGATTCACTAACCCCCCAAAATTGGGCGATCTGTGGCCGAGTCTTCCTGGGCGCCCGATCCACAACGTGTCCTCATGCAAATTATGCCGATCAGAGGCACGCCCCAAACTGACCGCACGGATCACTGCAGAGCAATCCTGACGCATGTGCAGACCATCTTCTTTGCCTGTAGATGGTCTGCGCATGAGCTTGCTCTCTGTGCTTTTTTGTAATTTTTTTTTTTTTTTACTCGGGTGGTCTCATCCAAGGAAACATGAGGCTGGGAGATGAATTTGATTTAGAAGGCCTTGTCCCTCGCTACTGTTACTGCTTGAAGATGATTTACATTCTGGGTACTACATCACATTCGCCTCTTGCTGGGCACCATAGATGCTTTGCTTTGGCAGGGCTTCATAAGCATAGAATTTAGAAGCATCTCCGTGGCACATCAGGGTGCAGGAATTTTGCTGGTTGCTTGAACTGGAAATGCTAGAGGATTCGTGATGAAAGAACTTCTGGATGTGATGGGAAGGGTGTTGGAAGCTGGGACCTGTGGTGCCCGGACCGTACATCAAAGCATGGCTCCTGCCTACACTCACGAGCCCATGGTTTTAACCCGCAGGTTTAAAGCGGGGCTGCACTATGGCATGTTCTGTCTGATCCAGAATACGCTGCAGTGCAGCCCCGCTTTAAACCCAAGGGTTATAACCACGGGCTTGCACTGCAGGGAAGGGCTGCAGAGAGCAGGAGAGTCGGGGCGGCAGAGAGCAGGAGAGTCCTTCCCTGCAGTGTGAGCCGGGAGAGTCGGGGCAGCAGAAATCAGGAGAGTCGGCATGGACGTGAGCGACTGGTCCTCAGCAGTCGCTTGTTTTTGGATCGGCCAGCCCAATCGGTGTTCCTTCTTCAGTTTAGTGAATCGCTGCCTTCCTACTTTGCATGCCGTTTCCCCTCATTTGCATGGGCGGATCGGATCGGGCGCGGATCGAATCAGGAGGAAGGTTAGTGAATCAGGTCGGGGTCGCAAACTGGTAGGGGCACAATCGGTGGGCTTAGTGAATCTAGCCCTTAGTTCTTAGCATGATGTGACCTTTAAGTCAAGAGTAAATTTCCATGACAATATGTGATGCTGAAGCTCCAGTATGCCAATAAGCATGATGCTATCTCACTAATAAGGGTCTGCTGTTAAAAAGAGACAATTCTGATCACAGGCAACAGGGATCAAATATCAGCTGTACAGCTCTACCTTTGTTCCTCAGTGGTGCCTTGTTTAAGCATCATTTTAAATTACTAGGGGCTAAGAACTGTTAGCTAGTAATCCAAATAAACATGACAAAAGAAATCAGATGGAGCTGTTCTGATGCGTCGTCTGAATAACATTCATTCACGGTTGAGGCATTTACTAGCAAAAAAGGCATACCTTGCCCCAGAAAGAGAACCTGAACCTGCTAGAGACCTATTGCAAATTGCGGGCCCTACAAAAAAGTGGGAAAATTCAAGAATTATACATTTTCCAAAATGAACCAAACGACCCGCAACACCAATTCAGTGCTTTCCTAAATAATCAAGAAGATGTGCATACCTGGGAAATATCTAGGAAGTTTAAACAGAAATATGCTACAGTAAAGCTCTGAGGATCCTGCGTACAATAAAGAAATCTCTGGCCAGTTAAATCCTCTAGTAAAGTTTTTATTAGAATGAGGCTATCATTCAACCAATTCTCTTATATAGGTGTGACCCAAAATGACTCAGCATGGAGAAGAACCTGAATAGAAATTCTGCACGTCTACTTGTGCAGACATTCCCCATCCATTAAAACACTCCAAATGAAAAAGAGAAGAGCGGAACATAATGCTTCCCCTTACTACTTTCTATTTTGTGGCTGGACATGAATGCACTAGCTGGGCAAGGCCTCACCTGGACCACAAGCGGATTATTTAGTGCCTTTGGAATGCCAGTGGGAATTAAGCCAGGATTCTTTAGTGTTTCTCCCCCAAAAAAGTCTCTGAGGGGTTTTATTCACAAGCAAAAGAACACAACATTATTTGTCTTTCTTCCAGCCACCATTTGGCCTTTATCTGCCATCATGTTTCTATGTTTCTGTGTTAAATAACAAGGCACTGTCTTACTATATCATATATACGTGTTCATGGCACCATTGCATTCGTGCAGCTCACAGCAGGTTTCACTTTATTTTCACAGTCCAACAAACTTCAGTTATAAACACCTGCTACAAGCCCTGTTTGTGTTTTGTGCCTTTTTGGGGCTCTCTTTTCCCACAGGACGGGGAGTCCTGCATTAGGATCCTTGTCCCAGGCCCTTGGCTTGCTGGCTGGGCTAGATAGCCGCCTCTGCCAGTTGCTTTCCTACTTCAACCCTACTATAGAAAACTTTTCATCACCTAAAACTTCTATTGCAATTATTTTTCTTTTTCCGTCTGACACTCACATTACTGCCCTAACACCTAGCCAGGGACAGCATGTGCAGAAACAGGGTAGCTTTTTAGCAAGAAACAAAAAGCTGTGTGTTTTTTTCATGTCCTGTGCTTCAGTTAATGGACTCTTTCCTTTAATTAGCAAATAGCATTGCTGTTTGTCCACAAAAATAGAAAGTTTTGCATGCAATATATCGGTATTGATGTGCCCTGTTTATGTGGTGGCTTATTAAATGTATTTTGAGCTTAATAAAGCAAAAATAATAACCCAGCAAACTATTTAGCAGATCGCATTAAGGACATCCAGACTGTGCCTAAGTTCCGTCCATAGAACTCACATCTATCTGAAGCCCAAACAATGCTCAAAAGTAGACCTGGTTTTCATTCACCTACAATGTAGGTATGAGATGGATGCCCTAGGTTGCTCAGCGGTATGCAAATGAATCAACAGACACCCATATTTAAGCCTTGCCCAGACCACGCCCATTCCACGCCTACACCTATATTCTGTTAGGCGCAAGCTTTCCCAATGGGCGTCCACTGAAATATGGACATGCCTACAAAGTGATGTCCACATCCTTTGTACAACTAAGTGCCAATTATTACTCGTTAAGACCCTTAAATGGCTCATTAACCACTTAGTTTGGACGCCTAAGTCCCGCTCAGCGTTAGGCATGATTTAGGTGCCCTTTATAGAATTGGGGCCACATTGTACAGGGGATGGCCTTTTCAGAGACTGAATAGAGGAGACTACTGAAAAAATAATGAAATATACTGATTGTATGACAACATTGTTTCAAAGTACAATCTGCTCCACCTATGCAGCATAATATATATGTCACCCAGAGTGGTCCAAATAAACAATATACCGTTTTCCACTCAATATAGGAGATGCATCTACAAAATTCTACTCCATAGAATAACTATTCTCTATTCAGGAAAAGGCCTCAGAATTGGAGCCTACGCACAGTCTTATCATAGACTGAGCTATCAGCGTAGTTTTATCTGTTCCATGCTCCAGTCATTGGCCAGAAAAATCTGAAATTTATATTACTTTCAATGCTTTAATTATTCTTGCTTTTTTACTTTTTTTATATATAAATTAAACCCTATTTTAAAATATCATTTAGCGTTTAAAGTCACTAGAGATGCATTACTCCCTTGGTTTGAAAAATAATTGACAACTGGTTACTTATCTCAGTCAGCGTCTGTTCATTATTCTTCCCATTATTTGACTTATAGTGCCTGTCTTATAGTGCTGACGCAGCCAGCATTTCGTGGAGTTTATTCGCTATCCACTGCTTCAGGGCCAGTGTCAAGGCATCAGGACATCTACAATAAAGAAACTCATTAGTATTAAACAAAACCATTTTTAGGCTACCCAAAATATCACTTACGTTCCTACTCTCAACTGCCAATAATTCTCCAACATCGGCAAAATGGCGCCAGCGTTCATTTTATGTTCTTACGTCAGCATGCTCTACAACGTGCTGACGTAACGCCTCCCTAAAGTCATCTCATAATAGGGAGGCTTTTAACTCAGTATTATACCCATACTCCCTACTAGTCCTTCTTAAAATTAATAGAAGTGTTGCCATTCTAAATTCTTATTCAGACCTTCTGGGTCTATTGTAGCTAGACGATTAATCCAACGTTGTTCATGCTGAGCCAAATAGCGTCTAAAATCACCTCCTCTTTTATTCCGGCTTACTACTTCTATAATTATCGCTCTCAATGAGAAAAAAATCATGGTTTTTATCAATGCAGTGTTTATTTATTTATTTATTTATTTAGATTTTTATCCCGTCCTCCCAATAGCTCAGAACGGTTTACAAATGAACATACACAGTGGGGAGTAACTAGACATATAAGTAGTACAACAGGTTTAGGGATTGGATTTATAGTTTTTGGAGAGAATTAAATACAAGGAGAGTAAGCAGAAAGAGAGAAGGGGGAAATACAGTAGTTTAGTTTAAGGAAAGTTATAAGCGTTTAGGTACAATTTGTTAGTGGATAGAGAAGAGAGGGTCATACTGGAAGTTCGGGAAGGTGATAGGAGAGTGGAGGGTGGGCCTAAGGGGGGAGAAGACAGAGGAGATCTTTAGTTGAAGAGGAGGGTCTTTACCGATTTATGGAATGTTAATAATGAGTTCTGTTGTCTAAGTTGGGGGGGGAGTTGGTTCCAGAGGTGTGGAATGAAGTGGCTGTAGGATCGTTTGTGGGCAGTTTCTGTGAGCAGGGATCTTCCGGGGAGGGTGCATAGGCGTATCTCTGACTTTGAGCGGAGGGTGCGAGTGGGGTTGTACCATAACACGGGTACAAGTGGATCGATTTTTTGCTCCGTCAAAATTACAAAGAGTAGGGGACACTCAATGAAGTTACAGGGAAATACTTTTAAAACCAATAGGAGGAAATTTTTTTCACTCAGAGAATAGTTAAGCTCTGAAACGCGTTGCCAGAGGAAGTGGTAAGAGCGGATAGCGTAGCTGGTTTTAAGAAAGGTTTGAATAAGTTCCTGGAGGAAAAGTCCATAGTCTGTTATTGAGAAAGACATGGGGGAAGCCACTGCTTGCCCTGTATTGGTAGCATGGAATATTGCTACACCTTGGGTTTTGGCCAGGTACTAGTGACCTGGATTGGTCTGACCCAGTAAGGCTATTCTTAAATTTCCAGTGTCTCTTCAGCAGCAGAAAGACTTGCGTCAATTAAAAAAAAAAAATAAAAACCTCTTTAAGTGTCATCTTTTTGTGCCAAATGAAATATTTGCTCTAATATTTGTGACGTTTGAGCTTTGTTGAACTTGTATTGTGTTTTAATTGTGTATGTTTTACTGTAATCTGCTTTGAATAAAAGTAGAATATAAATAATAAACTATAACTATATAATGTTGCTCCAGATGTCAACACAATCTCTGCATAAGATTGCAAGATTGCAAGATTGTAATCTGCTTTGAATAAAAGTAGAATATAAATAATAAACTATAACTATATAATGTTGCTCCAGATGTCAACACAATCTCTGCATAAGATTGCAAGATTGCAAGATTCTGCTGCTAAAAAATGCCAGGAGCCAAGAGCTAAGGTAATGATATTCCCTGACGTAGCCATGGCAACTCAACTCAACTCAGGCGGAAACCTAGGCCCTCTTTTACTAAAGGTGCGCTAATCGATTAGCGCACGCTAATCAATTTAGCGCGTGTTAAATGCTAACGCGTGAATGTTAATCTATGGATGCGTTAGCATTTAGCGAGTGCTAATTCAATTAGCGTGTACTAATTGGTTAGCGCACCGTAGTAAAAGAGGGGGTTTGAGTGGTTACCCTTAAAGCTACATTTTTTCTAAAATTCCCCTGCAAATGTATATTGAATTTTCAGAATAATGATTTTGTATTTTGGGACCCACTACAATTAGAATGATTTCTTTTTTTTTTTTTTTTTAATTCTTTATTCATTTTGAAGCCAAAAATAAGTGCAACATATTATACAATCATATTACACTATAATAGCACCTAAATTCAATTAAAATTGTAATCTATAACAAATAGATATATCCCCCCCTATATTCATATTCAAAAATTGCACTCAAATTAAAAAATTAAAAATATTTTCCAATCCCCCCTCCCACCCACCCTGGACGTGCATGGTCAAAGGCAAAATCAACAATCACTCTTTGCAAAATTTTATCAATGGCTCCCAAATATTCAGAAACTTCTTATAATGTTCCTGTTGTATAGCCATAATACATTCCATTTTAAAAACATGACACAGAGACTCCCACCAAAAGGTATAGTTCAAGCGATCCCAGTTTTTCCAATTCCTTAGAATAAGCTGTATGGCAACCCCTGTCATAATAAAGAGAAGTTTATTATTGTGAGATAATATTTGGCTTTTAGCTCTCATCAAAGTGCCAAATAACACAGTGTCGTATGTTAGTGCCACTGGATTTTCCATTACTTTGTTCGCCTGATCCCAAATGGATCTCCAAAACTGAAGTATCAAGAGACAATAATATAATAAATGATTTCTAAAAGCCCATGAGAATGTACAGTCCTGAGTGGAATAAAGCTAATTAGTAATGCTGATAATCTTTAGGATCTTTTGATCCAGTTATTATTTTATTTTCCTTTAAATTTAAGAAAGACTCCTCCATTGAAGAGGACTTGATGAATATTCTTTAAAAATTTTTAGTAATTTTTCCTTTGACAGAAGTAATAATGATCTCCATTTTCTTTACTGTTTTGTGGATTGTATAAGATGTTTTGAAAGTTCAATTTTTTTAAAAAAATGCCATGAGCCCCACTTTACACAGAACACAGAGATTGGATCGGGACATGCTCACTTGCAGTGATATAAGATCTACCGACTTGAACCTTTTCTAAAATACTTGCAGGAGTTTTCATGTACTTGCCGGCAAATGCAGCAGGAACAGTTGTGAGAAACGTGAGAAAAATCAATGGAAGAAATTTTGGCAATTCCACATATAAGTGCTGATATTTATACATATATGTCAACAATTTTGCAAACCTATATATTTGCATTCTGCTAATTAAATACAGACGGCAATCTTTATTATCAGTTTGAAAAGGGAAATAAACAGTGATGAATTAAGAGGGATTAATCCATAATCCCTCTTTAGAGGGGTGACTCAAACAAGAATTTTTTAAAAACCCTAATTACTAAGCAGCAACTTAGTAAATCCTTACTTGGAAATACAGGGAGCAATTAAATGCCGGGAGGGCATGTGGTAGAAACTTATTTTATTTATTCAATTTTCTATACTGTTCTCCCAAGAGAGCTCAGAATGGTTTACATTAATTTATTCAGGTACTCAAGCATTTTCCCCCTCTCTGTTCTGTTGGGCTCACAATCTATCTAATGTACTATGGGGGGGGGGGAATAAGTGACTTGCCCAGGGTCACAAGGAGCAGGATGGGGTTGAACCCACAACCCCAGGGTGCTGAGGCTGTAGCTTTAACCACTGCGCCACACACTCCATCTGAGAACAAACACAATTATATCTGAATGCCTAAATGTAAAACATGAAGGAATGAATTATTTTGGTACATTGATATTTTTTATCACTAGAGGTGCTTTCCTTTTCTCTAGTTTATAATTACCACTTCACTAGGTATACTTGGTGTTTTCTTGTGGTCTTGTATCTTCCTCCTTAAAAAAAAAAAAGTGTGATTTTATGATTGTTTTTTAATAATGTATGATTTTAAAATAGTGTATGATTGTATATTTTATTTTGATGTATTTTAGTGTTTTATTTTCACATTGATATTTTAAATTTATGCATCCAGATATAATTGTGTTTCTTCTCAGATGTCCATGTGTGTTCATTTGTTTATAGACTCCTGAAGAAGGCACCTTTGTGGCGTCGAAACACTGTCAGTGTTGAGTTTTATGAGAATTGTTTCTTTGAATAAAGATCCTACCAGAAAACATCTCGGTTTCTCCCACTTCTTTATTTCCGTGATTCTTGCCTTCATGGGGACTTTGGGCTCCTTTTACAAAGGCGCACTAGCGGTTTAATGCACGTAATAATGCATGCTAAGCTGCCTGCCATGCTAGCCGCTATCACCTCCTTTTGAGCAGGCAGTAATTTTTCGGCCAGCGCGGGGGTTAGCGCGTGATTAAAAGTCATGCGCACTAAATCCGCTAGCGCGGCTTTGTATAAGCAGTCCTTTGTGTCACTATCTTTTGTGTCCTTTCAGCATCATTCCCTGAATTTGGCCCTATATGCATATATTAATCTCAAAGAAAAAGGGCAGAGGCAACCATCTATCATATGCAAACAACTTAAACAGAGGGGACATTATATATCTTTAAGCAATCAGATCATAAGATCTCATATAATGTCCAATTATTTCAGATCCCCATCCTGAGATCTAATCTATACTCATATGTCCCCACCATCTATCTCTACTAATCAGGATGTTTCACCTTCAAATTGTTACAAAACACATCTAATGTTCTTATCTAAAACATTACATAATCTTTTTTGAATAATATTCAAAAGTCCAAAGCGGCAACTCTTGTCTTAATGGTCTTTCGAAGACTCCAGTGTTGGCGCAGCTCTCTTAATTCCCGATGTTCATTATTCTCTTAATAAAGCATTCCAATCACCATGATCTTCTTTGGGGGAACTCCACAAAATGAGCAAAATTAATTAAAAGGAGGAGCACCACACAGGCAATACAAACTATTAATACAGTGAAAACTGGCAGTTACTCACTGTTGTGGGCGAGAGACTTTGTTAAGACCTTTTCCTTTCTTCTTATGTCCATATATGCCATTATTTTAAACATTGAAATCCAAACAAAATGTCCACTCCATAATATATTAATCCAAAGTTGATCCTGCTAGCAAAACTCGTACAATCAATCAACTCACAAAGCATCCATTCAACAAACTTCAGTTTTCTTCAGGGATCTCAGTGATGCTACCCGTTTGCGATTCAAACTTTCATAATCACTAGGGATTTACATATCATTTCTTCACCAATCCCTCCATTACTTTAAGCTTCCATAGAAAAACGTTTAAATAGCAATGTCTCATAAATTTGAATGAACTCGGAAAAGTCAATAACTGCTTAATTGACTTGGACTTTCTCAGGTAGGGGACATTTCTATTGACACGACTCATGTTTTGCAATCCTGCGGCATTGGGGAACAACAGACAGTGGTTCCCACACTTGTCAAGGGACAAGAAACACTGTCATTAAATGTATTTATTATAGTAAATTTGTTTAAAATTGACAAGGTTACGATCATAAGAGATCTAGAATTTAAGATTTAAAAGTATCCTCAAAAAGATAGGTTTCTGGATGGAAGTTTCCTATAAAACAAGCTTGCACCAGACAGAATGGAAGCTCTGCTATTTTAGAGACTTAGGGCTAAACTAAAAGTGCTCTTTGCCTTCCATTAATTCTTCTGTTCAAAGCTAGAAGGATGCTAGGGTGCATAGGGAGAGGTATGGCCAGTAGGAAAAAGGAGATATTGATGCCCCTGTATTGTGTACACTCCTGGAAGCCGTACCTTCAAAAATATATTAAAAGGATGGAGTCGGACCAGAGGAAGGCTACTAAAATGTGTGTGGTCTTCATCATAAGGCATACGGGGACAGACTTAAAGATCTCAATATGTATACTTTGGAGGAAAGGCGGGAGAGAGGAGATATGATAGAGACGTTTAAATACTTTCGTGGCATAAATGCACGAGTCAAGTCTCTTTCATTTGAAAGGAAGCTTTGGAATGAGAAGGCATAGGATGAAGTTAAGAGGTGAAAGGCTTTGGAGTAATCTAAGGAAATACTTTTTTACAGAAAGGGTGGTAGATGCATGGAACAGTCTCCTGGAAGAGGTGGTGGAGACAGACTGAGTTCAAGAAAGCCTGGGATAGGCACGTGGGATCTCTCAGAGAGAGAGAGAGAGAGAGAGAGAGAGAGAGAGAGAGAGAGAGAGAGAGAGAGAGAGAGAGAGAGAAAGAGAGAGAGAGAAAGAGATAACGGTTACTGTGGATGGGCAGACTAGACGGGCCATTTGGCCTTTATCTGCCATCATATTTCTATGTTTCTATAAGCTGGCCTGGGTTAGGGTGCCATGTAATTTTTAAAAAGCAAAAACACCAAAGTTCATGTTTCAGACAAAAAACGCCTGCTTTTTTCTTTCTAAAGGCACTTTTCAGCTACAAAATACTACAGGAAGCCATAGGCAATGGGAGATCTGCTTTGTAAAATGCCCTTAAACAATACTGTAATATTAAATAGAATAATACAGTCAGCTTTTTATGATACTGTCTGTTGTGCAAACTTATAATTAAAGGCAAATGGTGACAATTTTAGCAGTTGCATCCTGCTTTGCCAGTTTCCGTAGCTTACACCCACACATGACATAGCACAGTTAACCAGACAAACATAAGGCCAATAAACACACAGGAGTTGATAATGAAAAGCACCAACATCAGTTCCCACATTTCAAAATGATTGGGGGTGCCTAGTGCAATATAATTATCCCTCCACGGATATAATGAAGAAGTTTGCTTAATATTAGGGGTGCTCAGTACCCACAGAGCTGGATCCTATGTGGGCAGCATCAAGCATTGGCCTCTTAAGTACTTCTGATTGAAAATCAGCCATCAGCAAGTGGATAGGTTGGCATATGTCCAGATGTATCCTTAAAACTTGAGGAAGGGCCAGAGACATTCTGTGGACTGAGGTAAAAAAAAAAAAAAAATTCCCATTGCAAATCCTTATGACTGGGGAAGACACCTAACCTTCCAATGCCCCAGTTACAGATAATGTAATGTAATGTAATTTATTTCTTATATACCACTACATCCGTTAGGTTCTAAGCGGTTTACAGAAAATATACATTAAGATTAGAAATAAGAAAGGTACTTGAAAAATTCCCTTACTGTCCCGAAGGCTCACAATCTAACTAAAGTACCTGGAGGGTAATAGAGAAGTGAAAAGTAGAGTTAGAGGAAAAATAAAAATAAAATAAACATTTTAACAAGACAGCATTGATCTAAATACTTTGGAAGGTAGAAGAGAGGAGAGAAAGGAATAGAAGCAGAAGGGGGAGCCGTTGAACAGTAGAATTATGGAGAAATTTAAATGATAGAAATAGAACAAAACAAAGACAAAAGGCAAAACAATAGATAAGATTAAAGATAAATCATAAGCTGGAAAGAAAAATAAAATAAAACTTTGTCTTCAATCCACGGTTTCAGCGTCAGTGATGAAGTGGAGCAAGTAAGTTTAGGAGGAGCGATTGACGTTTCCAGAAAGGGCTTCTTCAGGGAAGAGACTTGGCAGACAGTCCCAGATAAGTACCTGTATATAATATACAGTATAAACTACTTTGTTTGTAACTACAGAAAGGTGGAATATCAAATCCCATCCCCTATCCCTATAGAATCATAGAAAATGATGACAGAAAAAGTCCTATGGCCTATCTAATCTGCCCACACAAGACAACTGTCCATTTCACTTGCTATTTACTTAAGCGGTCCATTCAAAAATTACAAAGACTAGAGGACACTTGATGAAGTTACAGGAAAATACTTTTAAAACCAATAGAAATTATTTTTTCACTCAGAAAATAGTTAAGCTCTGGAACGCGTTGCCAGAGGTTGTGCTAAGAGCGGATAGCGTAGCTGGTTTTAAGAAATGTTTGGACAATTTCCTGGAGGAAAAGTCCGTAGTCTGTTATTGAGAAAGACATGGGGGAAACCACTGCTTGCCCTGGATCGGTAGCATGGAATGTTGCTACTCTTTGGGTTTTGGCCAGGTACTAGGTGCTTGGATTGGCCACGGTGAGGACAGGCTACTATAGGCCATTGGTCTGACCCAGTAAGGCTATTCTTATATTCAAGTCTGAATGCAAAAATAGTGGTCCAATCTTTAAGCAGACAGCTTACCATTATAAATGTATACAGCTACAGCTATAAGATATCTTATCATGTAAGGATGCTTTCTGGATCCTCAGTATAAGTCTATACCAAATTAGTATAGAGAGAGTATGTATAATAGTCACTTAATTGGCTTACCATCCATTTCCGAATACAATTCAAACTGCTCATACTACAAATGCACTCATTCAGCTGCTTCTCACTATCTCTCTTCACTTATCTCCCCCTATGATTCCTCCCCCCCCCCAGTGATCTCTGCTCAGCTGGTAAATCCCTCCTGTCTATGCCCTTCTTTGCCTCCACCAACTCCATCCCTTCTACCTTGCTGTGCTGTATGCTTGGAACAAGTTGCCCGAATCCCTACAATGGTCTCTGTCTCTGAGAGTGTTCAAGGCCCAGTTAAAAGTCCATCTCTTCGAGAGTGCTTTCGAATTATAACTCCTCTCACCTTGGGTTCTGTATCCCCAACCCTATATGTCATGTCTGTCTGTCCAAGTTAGATTGAAAGCTCTTCTGAGCAGGGAGCATCTATAAATGTCAAAATGTACAGCGCTGCAAACGCCTTTCAGCGCTATATAACTGATAAGTAGTAACAGTTGATATCAGCATCTCCCAATTGGGTTGGCTGCAATTGTAATGTCTGCCCTCCCCCCCCCCCCCTTGTTCGGTGGATTAAGTAGTGAATTTACTGAGAGAAGCAGTGAATGTTTAAAGCTCATTCTCTGAGCCTATTTCGTTTGTGGCAGGGCAATTTCTCCAAGTGGATTTGTTTTGCACATACCAAGACAGGAATAAATCTCACTCCTAAGTCAGGGTGAGTGGAGTGTGATTTCAACCTATCAAATTTAATGCTAAAGTTGGCCGTAGTATTTGCCCATTCTGAAGCCTCCCTTGAGTTTTGGGTCTGTGTCCACTGCAAAGTGAATTTAAAAGACACAGGTTCTACCCACGCCTATGCTTGCTGTCAGATTAAATCTAAAGGGACAAGGAGAAAGAAACCCCACTCAAGGGGTAGAGTAGTAGAGGAGGTAGTGTGTTTGAGATACTTTCTATTTGGAAAAGTCTGTGAGAAGAAGACCCCGTCAAGTGAAAGACTGTGAAATATTTGTCCAGAACTGAAAAAGTTTGCCCAGAAAACTTCTGCCTCCCAAAGACTGATATCTAATCAAAGGGATCACAAGCAGAGATAAAGGAAGAGTAAGGAGTATTACTGTGTTTAATTAATGCTGTATAATCTCGGGACAGAAAGAATACCTCAGAGCAGTATTTTGCTTTACACTTCTCTTCAGTAAATTGGACTGGAGTAGCCGGATGGGTAGAGCAATAGGCTGAGAACCAGAGGAGCCTAATTCAAATACAGTGGTACCTTGGTTTACGAGCATAATTTGTTCCAGATGCATGCTCGTAATCCAAAGCATTCGTATATCAAAACAAAGTTCCCCATAGGATATAATGGAGACTCGGACGATTCATTGCTACTGCTGCCAATGACCGACATAGATATGACAGAACTGCAGGGGAGTGAGAAAGGTGAAGGAGCAGTGCCAGATCTACAGGGAAGAGGAGGAGGAAGAAAAACTGTTCCGAGGGGAGAGATGCTGAGCCCACAGTGGGGAGGGAGAGGACGCCATGACATAGAAACATAGAAACATAGAAAAAAGCGGCAGAAAAGGGCTATAGCCCACCAAGTCTGCCCATTCCAAGTATCCTCCCCCCCTGAGTTTACTCCCTTAAAGATCCCACGTGAGTATCCCATTTTCTCTTAAAATCCGTCACGCTGCTGGCCTTTATCACCTGGAGTGGGAGTCTGTTCCAATGATCCACAACTCTCTCGGTGAAGAAATACTTCCTGAAGTCGCCATGAAACTTCCCTCCCCTGATTTTTAGCGGATGCCCTCTGGTGGTCGAGGGTCCCATGAGCCGGAAGATATCATCTTCTGACTCGATGTGCCCCGTGATATACTTATACGTTTCAATCATATCTCCCCGTTCCCTTCTTTCCTCAAGTGAGTACATCTGCAATTTCTCTAGTCTTTCTTCATACGTGAGATCCTTGAGCCCCAAGACCATCCTGGTGGCTGTTCGCTGTACCGACTCGATTCTCAGCACGTCCTTTCGGTAGTGAGGTCTCCAAAACTGAACGCAGTACTCTAAGTGAGGCCTCACCATGGCTCTGTACAACGGCATCATAACTTCAGGTCTCCTGCTGACGAAACCTCTACGGATACATCCCATCATTTGTCTTGCTCTGGAGGAAGCCTTCTCCACTTGATTGGCAACCTTCATGTCCTCGCTAATGATCACTCCTAGATCGCGTTCCGCTGTGGTCCTAACTAAGGTTTCACCATTTAGTACATAAGTTCTACGCGGGTTTCTCTTTCCCAGGTGCATTACCTTGCATTTTTTAGCATTGAAGCCAAGCTGCCAAGTAGTTGACCATTGTTCCAGCAGCAGTAGATCGTGTGTCATATTATCAGGTAATAAGCTTCTGCCTACTATGTTGCAAAGTTTGGTGTCGTCGGCGAACAGCGATACCTTTCCCCTTAGTCCTTGCGTCATATCTCTTATGAATAAGTTGAATAGAATCGGACCCAGGACCGAGCCCTGCGGCACTCCACTTATCACGTCCGATGCTTCAGATGGGGTACCGTTCACCACTACCCTTTGATGTCTGCCGCTCAGCCAATCCCCAACCCATGTAGTTAGAGTGTCTCCTAATCCTATCGATTTTAGCTTGTTCAGTAATCTTCGATGAGGGACACTATCAAATGCTTTACTGAACTACGTCCAGTGACTCTCCAGCATCCAAGCAAGCTGGCTCAGAATGCCACTTCAGGCAGCCCTGGACTTGTACATTCTTTCTAAAATCTGCCTTCACATGAATTCAAAAGCAAATTGGATGCGATTTTACAGAAAAGTTATTGGTGGATGTGATAATCTACTTGCCTAATAGTGAACACTGCTAGTCCACTGATTTTAAGTCAAATTACCAGAGTCAATTCTTTTTCATTACTATAGAATGGACTCACCGCAGTGTTTATTCCACTTCCCTCTGGATTACCGTGTGGACAGAATGGTAAAGTAACCAGAAGGCAGCTGAATTCAAGAGAACTTTGCTCTTTCCACAGCTGTGTAACTTGCTACTCACTGGTGGCGTTGCAGCTTTAACTTTTTTTTTTGTTCATTCTGTGCCGTGGGTGTTTACCTTCTTGCCGGCTCCCTCCTCCTTCTTGCTGCAGTGTTCGTTCAAAGCCGCGGGAAGCGGCTCCTATGCGCCTCCCGCGGCTGATCTGGAAGCCTTCTCTCTGACGTCGCGATGTCAGAGGGAACACTTCCGGGTCAGCTGCAGGAGGCACGTAGCCTCGCTGCCCGTGGCTTTGAGCGAACACTGCAGCAAGAGGGAGGAGGGAGCCGGCATGAAGGTAAACACCAGGGGGCAGCAGAGGAAAACACCGCATCGCCCTTGAGCGGGCTGCACGAAATATCTCACGGGGCTGCATGTGGCCCGCGGGTTGGACAACTGTAAAGGAAAAACTGTCTGTAGTGTGGAAGAGAAGCAGAAAGAAAATCTGCAGTCACACGCAGGGGGCAGCTCTGCCCCAGGCTGTGCATGCATTGCAAGGTATGGAGAGGGGGGATGTGGGATGTTTTACTTTGGGACACGCTTGTATAGTGAGTCAATACCTGTTTTGCGAGTTAACATATGCTGGAGTGTTTTGCTCATCTTGCAAAACACTCGCAAACCACGTTACTCGCAAACCAAGGTTTGACTGAATACACATATTATATGGGCTGACTGACAGGGGCTCTTCAGCTTGGAAAAGAGACGGCTGAGGGGAGATATGATTGAAGTGGACAAAATCCTGAGTGGAATAGAACGGATACAAGTGGATTGATTTTTCACTCCATCAAAAATTACAAAGACTAGGGGACACTCGAAATTACAGGGAAATGCTTTTAAAACCAATAGGAGGAAATATTTTTTTTCACTTAGAACAGGGGTGTCCAACCTTTTGGCTTCCCTGGGCCGCATTAGCCGAAAAAAATTTTCTGGAGCCGCACAAACTGCAGCAAGACAGAGGAGGGAGCCAGCAAGACGGTAAACACCCAGGGGCAGCAGAGGAAAACACTGCATCGTGCTCCACCGGGGCCGCAGATTGGACACCCCTAACTTAGAGGATAGTTAAGCTCTGGAACCATTGCCGAAGTTATGGTAGGAGCTGATAGTGCAGCTGGTTTTAAGAAAGGTTTGGACAAGTTCCTGGAGGGAAGGGGTAAAACGCGGACCTCACGGACTTGACGGACCTCGCCGATCTAAACCCGTACGGCCTTAAAAAGCTGAGGTCCGTGTTGGTCCGTGTCCGAGCCGCTTGTAGTTTCTGTCGCTGACAGACCTTGATGAGATTTTTGCACTGACGGATCCGTCTCAGCATAGGGAGGGAAAAGTGTTAGGATCCGTCAGCGCTAAAAATCTCTTCGAGGTCTGTCAGAGCCAGAGACTCGTGCTGGAGTTTGGAGACTTCTTTTCCATAACACACATCCAAAACCTATGTCCCCGCTCTCTTGGCTTCTGCTTTGCCGCTCCAGCACGAGTCTCTGGCTCTGATAGACCTCGAAGAGATTTTTAGCGCTGACGGATCCCAACGCTTTTCCCTCCCTATGCTGAGACGGATCCGTCAGTGCAAAAATCTCATCAAGGTCTGTCAGCGACAGAAACTACAAGCGGCACGGACACGGACCAACACGGACCTCAGCTTTTTAAGGCCGTACGGGTTTAGATCCGCGAGGTCTGTCAGGTCCGTGTTTTATCCCTTCCCGTTCCTGGAGGAAAAGTCCATAGTCTGTTATTGAGAAAGATATGGGGGAAGCCACTGCTTGCCCTGGATCAGTAGCATGGAATGTTGCTACTCTTTGGGTTTTGGCCAGGTACTAGTGCTGAAGCACCAGAACATTTTATCTTTCCAGGTGACTATGCTGCTTTGAGGTGGGGAGGTGGGGGGGGGGGGGGAGAGTCACGTGTTAGGTTAACTCAGGCGAGTGCACTTTTATTTTGTTTAGCTGTGCCACGTGCTCGAGTAATGCCACTAGGGGGCCGCAGTTGTTACAACCTGGAGAGCCGGAAGAGGCTGAGGGGAGGGACTAGTTGGCCGTTTCAGGCTCGGGGCCGACCTGCTCACCTGCTTTGCAGTTCCAGGCAGCGGCAGCAGCAGCAGAATGGGTTCAGCTGAGCGTCTCACCTGAGGGTCTCGGGGAGAAGGAAAGCGTGTTTTGCTACGCTCTCGTGTCTGTGCAAAAAGTTTTTAGTAGCTGGGGGGCTTCCAATTTAGTTTACACTTTGCATGAATGTGCTTGGCACAAGTGCTAAAACAGAGACAGGAGTCAGGGTCGTGGCAAGAAATCGAGTACTTTTTTTGGGTCCTCCTTGCTTAAAGAAACCAAAACGGGACTGGTAGAGAATCGTTTCTTTTAGGGGGGCTCCCCCCCCCCCCCCGCTGCAAGGGAGAGTGTTGGAAGGCGGAAATGCCCCGGGAGATGGAGAAATTCCTCCAGATCGCCCCTCACTCTCTGGCTATTGTCCTCAATCGCACGGATGCCTCGGAGAGGGCGCTCGCCACCGACGAGAAACTCCTGAGCCACCGGCTGGGCTACGAGATCTTCGCCGACTTCAAAGCCGAGAACATGCGGCATTTCTGGAACCCCAAAGTGACGGACGCCATCTCGGACGCCTTCTTTCTGGGCTGGATCGACGAGCACGTCCTGCTGATCCAGGGCAAAGAAGAGCACTTGGGAGCGCTGAGGGAGAGCTGGACGAGGCGGGCGCTGCGACCCCCCCAGGGATTTTCCATCAAGTATCTAGGTGAGCTGGTCCCTCTGTCATTTCAGTTGGCCAAAGGTTGGAAGCTAGGAAAGAGGGAACCTGTGTCAATCATATACTTTTAAGTTAGTAGAGATTTGGGATGGATTTCCTGACTCTTATTAGTTTCAAGTTTATTTAATGTTTGATATAATCGCAATATCTAAATCCAATGCGATTTACAAAACTAAAAATATCAAAACAATTTCAAACAAACATGGGATTATAAACATGGGGTTTATAAAAATACTAAGAAAAAAATGAGGGGAAAAGAATTGGATTAAATACAATGTAAAAATAAAAATTAGAATGATTGGTCAGCTACAATTGTCTCGGAAAACTTTAAAAAACAATGTTTAAACGGTTTACCCATAAGATCTACTAACCATAAACATCGTATGACTCATTTCTATGATAGGTTAAATTCAATTCTCTTACTTTCTCCTATTTATGTCTTTAAGTATTTTTTTATGTACTGTATTTATGTATTTTATGTAGGTTAAGTTCAACACTCTTACTTTCTCCTATTGTTTATGTATTTTTAATGTATTTATGTATTTTTAATGTATTTTTTTATATATTTATGTCTTTATGTATTTCTGGTCTTTTGATCTTTTGTTAACCGAGTCAACAATGGGAGATGACCCGGTATATAAATTGAAGATTAGATTAGAAATATGTTATAAAGAGCCTTTGAAATGCATTATCCTGATATGTAAACTTCCTGGAAATGTTCAGATTTCTTCTAATTTTGTAATCCGCTTAGAACTGCAAGGCACAGGTGGAATAGAAATCACTAATGTAATGAATATTTGTAGTCTGTGGAGTTTTCATTGGATCTGCATAAGAATCAAGGAAACATGAGTTTCTGAGACCAGGGTCTTTTTCATTCATGTTACTTGATGCCCAGTGACATAGCAGGGGAAGGAGGTGCCCAACATCCCTCGTCCTCCCTGGCCTCTCCCATACCTCTTCAGATTTTCGCAGCAAGTAGCATCTCCTATCTGCTCCGGCCTCCACTCTCCCTCTGACCCTCCCCCCTCCCTCTTTTTAAATGGGAAACACGTTAGGCTGGTTGAATTGCTTTCTAGAACTGAGCAGAAAAATGATCCTTTGAGCACAATCCACTGGCCTGTCTACAAATTCTGGGTGGCCAGTTAAAGATGTGCGTATTAGCGTGTGTTCTGTTTGTTAAAGCGCCATAATCATTTTAGTATGTGCGCAATTGATGTAATGTACATTATCCTACAAATTGGGATGCATCCAGTTGATTTTAATGATTGTTAATAAATTTTATTAACATGAATATGTATGTATATGGTGGGGGGAGGCAAATCTGAAAACAAACAGAAAACATTTGGACTGTATCAGAGGTGTAGCCAGAAGCTGACTTGGCGGGGAGGGGGTGAGCAAGCATTTCCTGTATATATTTAATGGTGTCTATATATGTGTGTGTTTTTGGAGTTTTGTCTTGAGCATGATAAAAAATATATATATGCCCATTTAAATAAGCTGTTTTTACTCTATTCAAGTTCAAGTTTATTGATTCTTAATGAATCGCCTATTATAGATTACTAGGCGATGTACAAAACCATAAAACATATAAAATAGACAATGGTGATAATGTAAAAACTAATTTTTGTTATAAATTAAAAAAAAAAAAATGACAAACAAAAGTACTTACATATTAAAACAAATATTAGTTTTAAACAAAAAAAAACATACAAGAGTTGTGAGGAAAAATAGGGGAGAAATTACAATATTATAGCAAGAAAAGGAGGGTTACAACTATGGAAAAAAACAAATAGGAGGGGAGGTTAAATTTGGTAAAAAAGGAAAAAAAAAACAACAACAAACTTTAAGAATCATACGCATCTTTAAAAAAGAAAGTTTTTAATGCTTTTTTAAATTCGGCTAAGTTTTTTAAGTCCCTAATATACTGAGGTAAAAGATTCCATGATTGAGGGGAAAGAGGGAAATAATTCTTGAGTTGTTGGTTCTTTTTTTTTTTTTTTCCTATTTTAACAGGCTGTGCTCAATAGATGGTGGTGGCAGGGCAGATAAAATCAGCTGGTTGATATTCATCACATGTAATTGCACAATCTTTTTTTTATTTGCACAAATTTAGCCAGATATTATGCTATCTGGCTAAATCTAAAATGCCCTGGACCTATCTCCCTTTTTAACCGTGCTAAGTCTGCTTTTCTTGCACAAAGTCTGAAGTTGAGTAGGGGAAGAGGAGGGCAGACCAAGCATCCATGGCAGTCTAACAGGGTGCAGAAGTGATCCCTGGCCACGCTATCTTGGTAAAATCTTTTTCCAAAGTTCTGCCACTTTCACTATTAGCTTCAGAGCTGGGATGGGCAACCTTTATAAACAGAGGGTCACATCAGTGTCAATACTATCCCTAGCGGCCCACACACAGAAAACGACTACTACTACTAATCATTTCTATAGTGCTATTAAATGTACACAGCACTGTACACATCATAAGCAGGTACTCTGTGTCCCTAGTGGACTCATGATCTAAGTTTTTTTTATTTTTTTGTACCTTGGGCAATGAAGGGTTAAGCAACTTGCCCAGGGTCACAAGAAACTGCAGTAGAAATTGAACCTACCGTGTTTCCCCCAAAATAAGCCCTAGCATGATTTTCGGGGTAGGTCATAATATAAGCCCTACCCCTGAAAATAAGCCCTAGTCACTGGCAGCAGTGCTTCCCCCGCCCCTCCTCTTGTGCCCTCCCCCCCCGCCCCTTCCATCTCTCCCTCCCATCCAAACCCCGCCACAAGACCGAAATATCTCGTAACAAACGATAGCATCGGCAGCACAGGCTGCATTGCGGCCTTCTTACACCCGGGCGTTCCATGTGCCGCGTTGCTGATGACATCATCAGTGATGCAGCAGAGGAATGCCCGGTCGTGAGAAGGCTACGATGCAGCCTGTGCTGCCAACGCAGCTGTTTGTTACTAGGTATTTCGGTCTCACGGTCAGGGTTCGGATGGGAGGGAGAGATGAAAGGGTCAGCGGGGGGGAAGGGGAGGGCGTGTTGCGGAAGTGGGGGGATGGGAGGGCTAGAAAGATACTGCATGAGGGGATGGCTGAGAGGGGAGGAAAGATGCTGCACATGTGGCGGAGAGAAAGGAAAGAGGAAGAATTGGGGTGAAGGAGAGGAAGGGAAAGATGATCATTGTACATGAAAAATAAAAGACCTACCCTGAAAATAAGACCTAGTGCCTTTTTTGGGCCCAAAATTAATATAAGACAATGTCTTATTTTTAGAGAAACACGGTAGTTCCCCTACCTGGGATCTCTGCTCAATTCACCATATAGTTCACCCGAACAAAACTCAAAGTGATGACTGTATGATTGTTAAATTATTACCAGAATAGTCTGTTGCTGTATACTTCTGTCTTTCCAAACAATTGCTAACACTGTCAAACAAGTCCTTCAATGGTTCCACTGACAGCAAAACTCTAGTTTGTGCAAGCTGTTTTCTGTATATACTTCCTATGATCTCGCAGGTCACATGTGGCCCATGGGTCACAGGTTGCCCACTTCTGCAGGGAAGGGGTAAAATGCGGACCTCGCGGATCTAAACCCGCACGTCCTTAAAAATCTGAGGTCTGAGCCACTTGTAGTTAGTTTCTGGCTCTGACAGACCTCGATGACAATTTAGCGCTGACAGATCCGTCTCAGCTTAGGGAGGGAAAAGTATTAGGATCCGTCAGCGCTAAAATATCACCGAGGTCTGTCAGAGCCAGAGACTAAAATACTGGGTGTAACTCTGGACCAATGCCTCACCATGAAAGATCAGGTGGACTCCCTAATCAAAAAGAGTTTTTTCACCCTCTGGAAACTTAAATCCATTAAAGCATACTTTGATAACTCTGCCTTCAGAATCTTGGTACAATCCCTCGTATTAAGTCAACTCGACTACTGTAACATCGCCTACTTAGCAATCCCCCAAAAGAATATGCGACGATTACAACTAATGCAAAACACTGCGGTCAGACTAATCTTCGGTCTAAAGAAGTTCGATCACGTGACGCCATACTTCAAACAGCTACACTGGCTGCCGATGGAAGCTCGTGTAAAGTTTAAGTTCGCCTGCCTCTGTTTTAAAGTTTTCTACGGTCTAACCCCTAAATACATCACTGACCTATTCTCCTTCTCAGCCAACAAACACAAGAGAAGCTCCCACTCGCACTTCGTTTCTCCCCCGGTTAGAGGATGCAAACTAAAAAAACACCATGAGCATCTTCTCTCATATCAGGGGTAAAGACCTAGAACAACTCCTATTGCCCTCCACTTATGAGGTATTCAGGAAACGCCTCAAAACTCATCTATTCCTGAAATACCTAGACAGCTGACCCACTTCCCTCCTTCCCCTCTCTTGCCCTTTCTCCCCATTGTTCCCACATCCCTTAAGTCAACTCAACTTGTACGTCAACTCAACTTGTACCCCACTAATCTTCTATAAACCGCATAGAACTTAACGGTATTGCGGTATATAAACTGTTATTATTATTATTATTAAAAGTGGCGCGGCTACTTTGTTGGCAATAATTGAATGTTTATAGAGTCCGGATGGTTGGGCCGGGTCCCGCCACTGGTATCTTTTGCAGGAGACATTTTCTGCAAAACTTCATTAAGGGGAATGGTTTTAGTCTTTGGCTCTGACAGATCTCGGTGACATTTTAGTGCTGATGGATCCTAATACTTTTCCCTCCCTATGCTGAGACGGATCCGTCAGAGCTAAATTGTCATCGAGGTCTGTCAGAGCTAGAAATTAACTACAAGTGGCATGGACCTCAGATTTTTAAGGACGTGCGGTTTTAGATCCACCAGGTCCGTGAGGTCCGCGTTTTACCCCTTCCCACTTCTGCACAAGAAGGAATGACATGGTGAAGGGTACGTTACTCTTGTTTTATTGTTTTCTTGTATGGCTTTTAAAAATGATTTTCAGAACAGTTGACTCCATTCTATTTGTTATTGTTTATTTTCAAAATTTATAGATTGCTATTTTTTCTCATTTCTGAGCTTGCCTGGGCTTAGTAGTACTGAATTTGATCTTTCTGGGACAGCTGCTTTTATGAAGACCTTATATCAGTGAGTGACTAGTTTCCCCCCCCCCCCCCCGCCCCCCAAGTGTGCTAAAAACTAGAACTCAGTTTTTAATTGTGGAACTAAAACATTTTTGGTCTTTGAATTTTAGAATTTTTCTCATTCTCTTGGAACTCAGACTCACAAAACCAGAATTTTTTTATATTCTGGGTATTTTCTGGAAGCCAACTATTCCCAAATTACAGTAAACTGAAGCCCTGGTTAAACATTCAGGCAAAATTGTACTTCTCAGCTTCAACTTTCTGTTTCACAAAGTATCTTCCAGCTGCCAATTTGTTCACAAAGCCAATTACCGTTTTAGCACTGTGACAGGGTAGGCAGACCAATCTTGTGAAATGGCTGAATTGTATTCAAAACTCACCTCTGAGGAAGACGCTAGCTATAAAGAAAGACTGCCAAGGTCACAGAGTCTATATAGTTTGCCCAAATTTGGGCACAGATCCCAAATCTACACATAAACTAATTAGTCAAATAGACGCTTACAATCAATTATTGGAGTTAATTGACCCTATGCCTTATTTCAGTGTCTCTCAAACTGTGTGTCATTGCACAATGGTGTGCCCCAAAGAAATTCCGTGTGTGCCTCAAGAGATTCCTGAATTTGACTTTATTTTTTTAAAATTTTTTAAAATTCCCTTCATAAGTATACACAAGAATAGATGGCATGTACATCGCATACGCATTAGACTGTCAGTGTTATGAGCGTCTGTGTGCGTAAGGATACAACCGCCCAGACAAGCATCATTCTTTGACGTGATTGGTCCTTGAAAACTAACAGCAAGTACAGTAATTTTATTTTTATTTTTCATGAAGTAGCTATCCTAACTTGAGCAACAAAGCAGCCGTTTGGATCTTCTTATCTTTGCGAACTTGGATTTTCAGCTCTGACAGAATTTAAGTTAAAAAAAAAAAAGAGAGCAGCTTCAGATGGTGGATGATGAAATGTGTGTTGGCTTGTCGACTATCAAACTCTGTTTTGAGTTAATTTGCACTCAAAACCAAGCACATGTATCACATTGATTAGCAATTTTATTCTATCTACTTTAGTTTCACCATTGTTACAGTTACCCATATATATATATATTAAAGAATTTTAAATAAATAACTCTCAAATTTAATTTTTTTTCTAATTAAATGATTTCAGGTGCTTTAGCTAGATTGTGAGCCTTCTAGACAGACAGGGAAGTTCCAAGCACCTAATTTTACTTATTTTAAGCTGCATAGAATTGTAGAATATGCAAACCTATAAATATTTAATAAAATTTCAATTATAACGTGCCACAAAAAACATTTGTTCCGGAGCTAAAAAAAGTTTGAGAGACACTGCCGTATTCTATAAGATGCACAGCTAAATTTCACAGTGTACCACTCAGAAAGGGTGTGTAGCCATGCGGAGGCACAAACATTCCCAGAAACTGGCACGATGTTATAGAATACCTGCACAAGGACCCTGATTCTATAAAAGATGCCTAAAGTTTGGCACCTAGCCAATCTAAACGCCTAACTTAATTGTTCAATCAGACTTAATCAGCACAATTATATAGCAATTAAAAAACAATTACACTTCTCTCTCAGTATTCGCGGGGGTTAGGTGCAGAACCGGACCGCGAAGTGTGAAAAATCACGAATAACTTCTCGGCTGGCTCTGACCCACCCCTGTCTCCCTCCTGCGTCCCCGAGACTACAACGGGATCTCCTGGCAGCCATTCTGATGATAGCTCTGCAAGGGGCAGGAGCATAGGAAGATCGCTCCTGCCTCGCTTTACCGCTAGACCACCAGGTAAGGTTCCGGGGAGGCTTGGACGGCTTAAAAATAGGCAAAAAATGAAGATAGGTTGTTTGTAAAAAAAAAAAAAAAAAAACGTGAATAACCGAATCCACGGATACTGAAACTGCAGATTCGGAGAGAGAAGTGTAGATTATAGGCACCTAGATCAAGGCACCTACCAGAAAGTAGACATGGTTAGGGGCAGATCTTGGGTATGTTTTAGGTCTAGGTGCCTAAACTGGACTTAGGTGCCAGCATTTAGGCCAACTCCCTCTTCTCCCATGGCATAAAAAGGGGATGCCTAAGGTTTTGATACCTTCCAGCATCTAAGAGAAACTTAGGCACCGCTGTTTGCAATTCTCTCCAGTCACGGCACATGGGCTTGTCATGCCACTGGGGTTGCATGCATCTGAGAAACTGAAAGCTATGCCGTCGTCAGTTTTACTATCAGCTGGGCCTCCCAAGGTGGAGATATCAGACTAACGATGTACCACCCATCTGGGCAGCAACAGATGGACAGTGTTGGAAGTGGAGGATCGCGTTTGATGCGACAACATCGAATTTCTATGCTGCGCAGAAGAAAGGCCCAGCAATCTACTTCCGTAGTCTGCCACCAAAACTTGATGATGTTCATCAAGTCACTAGAACTCGAACACAAGTTGATGGCATGTAACAGGTGCAATTCTATTGAAACATTGAAATATGATGGAAGATAAAGGCCAAATGGCCTATCCAGTCTGCCAATCCACAACATCCACTATCGTCTCCTGTCTCTAAGAGATTTCACATGCCTGTCCTCCGTGCTATCTTTCAAGTTTCAAGTTTAATATTTCTCTTGATTAATCGCTTAATCAAATTCTAAGCGATGAACAATTTAAAATACATTCAATGAAAGACAATACAATACAAAACAAACTTTAAATAATAACATTGGGTTGAAGACTAATACATCATTCTCATAACACAAGGTAAGATAGGGATTTGAAATACAGTCTTCAACTCTACCACTGCCATTGCTCGGTGTTTAATTTTTAGGCGCCGTTTAAAGAATTATAATCAAAGCCAAGAAGCACACCAAACTAGTATTGTGTAAAGGGTGCTCTGCAGAATACTGTCTTAGCATGGATTACAAGAGCACCTAAATCTGGGTGCCATTTACTGAATCTGGACCACAGTCTGCAACGTTTCCCTAAGGTCCAGAGTATTTGCTTCCTCTTTGGTGAAGCAGCTCCCAGAAGCCTAGGAGAGGACAGGTCCTTGGCTTGCAATGAGAGTGGATTATGCCCATCGGATAAAAGGGATGTATGACAGCAAGTATTCTCAGGTTGGCACTCTGTTCAGAGAGGGCTGGACTGCCTGTGGAAGGCGAGCCAAATTTCCAGTCAAGAGGCTGTGTAAACTTCTGGCCGCAGTGTTTGTGGCAGGGCATTGACTGTTGACAGTGTTGCTTTTGAAACTGCAAAAGGCTTTTAACCTACTTTCCAAATGAAAAGAAAGTGATGAGATCACTCTGTCTGAGTGTCCCCAATAGCAACTTTGGCTGTGGACGGAATTTCTGTTTTGTTTTTTTCTTCTGTGAACATGTGGAACTTGTTGAAACTTTTTTTGACTCCTTTGGGATGCTTTGGAAGGGTCTGAAGCCTAAGTATTTCTAAGCAATGTGTAGACAGAGACCAGTGAGAACCAGAACAATTTTCCAATATCATCTGTGCCTCAGCCAGTGTTGAGTTGGCACATTTAACCAGTTTTTCTCTTACCTGCCCATCAACATACGAATAATCCTCATACACATGATACCATTTAAGTAAAAATGAGAAAAAGAGTTAAGCATGGTGATTCTGAGAATCATCTGTGGATCAAATCTTTTGTGCTCAGTGAATCAGGGATTCAGAAAAGTCTTTATACAAATGAATTGTTTTCTATATCTGGGAGACAGGATTCTGGGCTCAGTGCACCTTGGTCTGACTCAGCGTGGCTTAGCTTATATTCCATTCCTTAGAAATTGTTCAGTAGACTCTCGGTTATCTGGCACCCATGGGGATTGGTAGATGCCAGATAAATGTAGTTTCTGGTTGCTTGAGAGTTACTATAAAAATAGTTTTATCTCCTTTCCCACCTCACCATTCTGGTTTGAGTCACTTCGTCTCTCTATCATTCTTCCACCCCCATTTGTAGGTCCAGTGACTTAAGGGTCTGGCTGCTCCTCTCTATGGTCCCTAGCCCACCCACTTGGCTACTTAAGACACTTGTGTGGAGTTCTACTAAGAACTAAGAATAGCCTTACAATGGTCCATCAAGCCCAGTAGCCTGTTCTCACGGTGGTCAATCCAGGTCACTAGTACCTGGCCAAAACCCAAGGAGTAGCAATATTCCATGCTACCAATACAGGGCAATAACACAACGAGGCAAACCAAGTCACATCAGGGTTCATACGGAGGACGCCCAGGGAGTTAAACTTTAAACTTTACTTGCAACTCACAAACAAACAAAATATGTGATTATAACAATGTGAAGGGTGCTCTCAGTGTGAACCATCAGCGATAGGAGTCCAGCTCCGACACTTCACTTCTGGGTCAAGGCGGTAAGCCCCCACCCCCACACCATCATCGAGCACCCTAAGTGTGCTGAAATTAAAGCAACCTTTCACCAAATAAATCAATAAACCAGTGAGTAAATCAATATAACTCAAACAATAATACCTGAGCGACCCCCAAATGAACCCTGCCAGCCAGATCCCCCGGAACACGCTACAAAATCAAAAATCACCATACGAAAAATGAAAAAAAGAAGAAATACTTATCTGAAAAACATCACACGAACTGCCAAATGAAAACCGCGCCAGGAGAAAAGGGCAAGCAGTGGCATCCCCATGTGTTTCTCAATAATAGACTATGGACTTTTCCTCCAGGAAATTGTCCAAACCTTTCTTAAAACCAGCTACGCTATCCACTCTTACCACAACCTCTGGCAATGCGTTCCAGAGCGTAACTATTCTCTAAGTGAAAAATATTTCCTCCTATTGATTTTAAAAGTATTTCCCTGTAACTTCATCGAGTGTCCCCTAGTCTTTGTAATTTTGGACGGAGTGAAAAATCGATCCACTTGTACCCGTTGTACTCCACTCAGGATTTTGTAGACTTCAATCATATCTCCCCTCAGCTGTCTCTTTTCCAAGCTGAACTGTCCTAACCTTTTTAGTCTTTCCTCATACGAGAGGAGTTCATCCCCTTTATCATCTTGGTCGTTTTTCTTTGAACCTTTTCTAGTGCTGCTATATCTTTCTTGAAATAAGGAGACCAGAATTGAACACAATATTCCAGATGAGGTTGCACCATGGAGCGATACAGGGGCATTATAACATTCTTATCTTGTTAACCATCCCTTTTATAATAATTTCTAGCATCTTGTTTGCTTTTTCGACCATTGCCACACATTGGGCAGAAGGTTTCATTATATTGTCTACGATGACACCCAGATACTTTTCTTGTGCACTAACCCCCAAGGTGGACCCTAGCATCCGGTAATTATAATTTGGATTATTCTTCCCAATGTACATTACTTTGCATTTGTTCACATTAAATTTCATCTGCCACTCAGATTCCTAAGTGGCAATTCCTTCCAATTTCCTAAGTTCTGCCTGCAATTTTTCACAATCCACATGTGTTTTAACAACTTTGAACAGTTTAGTGTCATCTGCAAATTTAATCACCTCACTCATTGTTCCAATTTTCAGATCATTTATAAATAAGTTAAATAGCACTAGTCCCAGTATAGATCCCTGTGGCACTCCACTGTTTACTCTCATCCATTGAGAGTCTAGGTCAGAACATCTAGACTCACCTCGAACCCACCCTAAAGATACTGGGAGTCACTCTGGACAAAAATCTATCCTTAGAAAACCACACCGATCTCATGGTCAGGAAAAGCTTCTCCGTACTGTGGAAACTCCGCACCATAAAAAAATACTTCGACGACACCTCTTTTCACCTACTTGTACAATGTTCCATCCTCAGCATCCTTGACTACTGCAACATCATTTACCTCAACGCCACGAAGAAAACCACCAGGAGACTAAAAATAATCCAAAATACCGCGGTGCGTCTCATCTTCGGCCTAAAGAAATGGGAACACGTCACCCCTTTCTACCACCAACTTCACTGGCTGCCATTTGAATCTAGAGTCCTTTTTAAATTCGCATGCTTCTGCTACAAATCGGTAAATGGTTCAGCACCAAGTTACATCAATTCTCACTTTAGCCTCTACAACACAAACAAGAAATCCCGTAGAATTCAGCTGTTCACCTTCCCGTCGCTAAAACTTTGCCATCTTAAAAGATTCCTAGACAAAACCTTCGCCTTCCAAGCAACTAAGCTCAACCCATGGCTTGCACAAATGATACTCGAGGCCCCCACTTACCTCGGCTTCAGAAAATCACTCAAAACCTACCTATTCGGCAAACAAGACCCCTAACGACCCCCCTCCCCCCGCTTACATTACTACTCGCCCCCACGCCCTTCCCCCCCGCTCTTCTCCTCCCCCTTAATAGCTTCTCTCTTCCCTATCTTCCCACCACCCGTCATCCTCTGTCAAGTTTGGTTAAAACTTGTTTATATCTGATAAATTGTCTATATCTGATAAACTGTTGTAAATCTGCGTTAACACTTGTTTATATCTGATAAATTGTGTATATCTGATAAATTGTTTATATCTGATAAATTGTTGTAAATCTGCGTGTCAACGCAGATACTACTTTAATTGATGTAAACCGCCTAGAACTCACCGGGTATGGCGGTATATAAGAATAAAATTATTATTATTATTATTATTATCTAAGTTCTGTCCAGGACATCTTGCAAAAGGTTTGATTATCACTGCAAGATGTCCAAGTCTAATCCAGCCCACAGATGGCCCAAATCCCACCCAAAATGCACTTCTAACATACCCTTTTATGAGTTAGAAATCCATGGAGGGCAAACGTCCTTCAAGACAGGTTTTTTTTTTTTGGACACTTTTGTGTTTTGAAAATGACCCTATATGTCCTTTAAAAAGCAGAGGCTCATGAAAAGAGAACAACATGCAAGATAAAAGTTAGGAAGGGAGGAAAGGAAACAGCACAAAACATTATAGGACAGTTCTGTTGGCTGCTAGTACTTGTAACAGAGAACTTTCAGGAAATTATAGTACTATGAAGTAATTACATTAGAGTACCATCCTATTTTTGGCAGCAGAAGTTGCGCTGGAGCTTTTCCCATTGTTCATATGCCTCAGTGCGGAACAGTGCGTGAGAGGTTATTATAAGCTGAAGGAATAAAAGCAGTTCACCTCTTTTTTTTTTTCATATTCAGTACTCTACTGAATATTGGTGGGTAAATGTAGATAGAAGGGACCCTAGCTGAATTTACAGTGCACCAGATTAACATTCACTCAAACTGTTCTTTGTCTCTATGCTAATCCTTTAAATCTTGTTCAGTGAAAGTGTGTCAGGTTTCAAGGTAATACAACCACTCAGGAGGAGCCTGCCACACTCCTCTATACTGTACCTTTGTGTGGGCCAGAGTATTGCCATGGTAACCCAAAGGTCTTGGCAAACACCTATATCTTTAACCTACACCTCTGTTGTCTCCAATTGTTCATTAATTAACCTTTTTTTTTTTTTTTTCTTAGAATTAATTAATTTTCTTCAAAATCAAAAAAACAGATAGATGTGAGTTTGGTGTTTGTTGCTTAGAGCAACTTCTCCAACACAGAAAACTATGGGGCTTTCTTAAACTGCTCTTGCCTTCGGTCTGTAAAGTCCTGTATTGCACCTTTTTGTAGGGAAAGTCATTTATAATGAAATAAACAAGGAATAAGTTACTACATATACTACTCTGGCTGTGCCAGATCAGTAAGGCCAGAGCAGTTCTGTGACAGGACCCAGAGGCAGGAAGAAAGCAGCTAGTGGAGAAGAAATATAAAAACAAAATCAAAATCTTATGTGAGATTTTTTTTTTCTGGGGGCAGTCTCAAAATAGGTCAGTCTTTGCACACTATGGGCTAGATTCACTAACCTCACGGATCCGATCCGGTCCATTAGCGATCCGATCTGTGAGGTTGCCAGCCGCCCGATTCACCACGTGATCCCATGCAAATGGGGGTGATCGGAATCACACCCCCAACCGACTGCACAGATCGCTGAACAGTGATCCCTTTGCATGTGCTGACCATCTTCTTTGCCTGTAGATGGTCTGCACATGCTTACAGAGCTTTTTAATTTTTTTTACTTTTTTAATTCGTGAGCCCGTAGTTTTAACTTGTTTTAAACCCGCGGGTTAAAACCACGGGCTCGCTCTGCGGGGAAGTGCAGGAGAGTCGAAACAGAGAGCAGGGCGGCGAGTTGGGGCAGAGAGCAGGGCAGCAAGAGGAGAGTCAGGGCAGAGAGCAGGGCAGTCAGAAAGGACCTGAGCGACTGGTCCTCAGCAGTCGCTTATTTTTTGATTGGCCAGTCCAGTTGGTGTCCTTCTTTTTTTTTTTAGTGAATCGCTGTCTGCCTATATTTGCATGCCATTCCCCCTCATTTGCATGCACGGATCGGATCAGGCGCAGATCGGGAGTAAGGTTAGTGAATCGGGTCAGGGTCACTAAGTGATCGCAAAGTGGTCAGGATACGATTGGTGTCCTTAGTGAATCTAGCTCTATGACAGTAAGGGTCCTCGCTCCTAAGCCAGGGTTTGTGGAGAATGATCTTTATCTCAAATTTACTGCTAAATGCTTGGCATAACCAAAGAGAGCTTCCTTCTGAAGTTTATAAGAGGTAACAAGTATAAGAACTGATTACCACTACTTATCATTTCTATAGTGCTACTAGACACACACAGCACTATACATCAAAAGATTCTTGCTTTAAAAAATTCTTGCCCAAAAAATAGCTTGCAGTCTAGTCAAGACAGACAAACTAAACAAGAAGGTGCATCTATACACAGTGTTCAGGTGGGGGAATTACAGATGAAATAAGACAGATATTAGTGCTTATCAAGATGTGTTGGAAAATGTCTTTTAAATAAGACTTTGGCACCCAAAACAATGGGAAATATTTCTGTATCTTTCTGCCACATATTTGTGGTCTCTGAGTGCATTTCTTGGCACTTGAGGATTTTTTCCCTTTCCACGTGATTCACAGTTCCTTTTTATCTCATAGTCATCAATCAGAGGGATGTTTTCAGTTTTGCTCAACTCTTCTTTACAGAAAATTGCATTAGCACATTTGTTCAGACCAGGAGCTAAATGCACTAAGAGGATCGGTAAGACCGTGTAGGTCTGCACTGATCCAATTTTTTGGTGCTATTGATGCATTAAAATGTTTGCATGCAAATGATTCACTTGAAGGTTTGTCGTAATCCCCGTCTCTCCCGTCCGAACCAGCAGTGGAAGCCTGAACAGCTGAGAGGCAGGGGAAGCTCCAAAAGCAGGCTCCTAGGACTCAGCCATTTGAGGCAGGAAATCTTTTTGTTTTCTTTATGTTTTTAATGGGCACAGATGTTATGTACTCTTGGTCCCCCGTCCCCCCTCCCGAATCCCCCAGTACCTTTTTGGACAAAGAGCAGGATGGAAGTTCAATCTGTCCCGCTCGTAGATCCACTGCTCCAAAATGGCGGGCCTTTCCCTTCCTGGTGCATCATGTGATGCATAGGGAGAGGCCTAGGGCCCTGATTGGCTCAGATACCTAAGGCCCCACCCATTAGGAGGGGCCTTAGGCATCTGAGCCAATAAAAGCCTTAGGCTCTTCCCTCTGTATCCCGTGATACAAGGGAGAGGAGTTTAAGGCCCTGGTTGGCTCAGTCAAGCCAATCAGGGCCTTAGACTCCTCCTCCTTGAATCATGGGATACAGAGAGAGGAGCTTAAGGTCCTAATTGTAACATTCGCAGCATCTGTGCACATTAAAAGAAAGGTTGGGTAAGTAACTTTTTTTTTTTTTTTAATGCATTGGGTAGCCATGTTAGTGTGTCAATAGCTCTACTAATTTACATGGCATAATGTTAATTATCTTATTTGCATGGTTGGATTGGGAAATGAGCAATCGTGCAGAAAACCAGAAGGTGGGCCGTTTTCTGCATCAGGTCGGCAAATGCGATCGTCGCTAAAGCTGTTAAAATAGGTTTAGCGATGATCGCTGGCTTTAGTGCATTCTGGGCCCAAAAGTCACCTTATGTCATGTATTTTCAATTAACACAACAAAGCAGTATACAATAATAAAACAATGAGAAAGGAACTACAAAATATTGTGATAGAAAAGAAAGAGATAGAGAGAGTAAGAGGGTTACCTTGTTTGATTTGATCTTTTAGATTGTTAATATATTTTATCATTTTATAGTGTGATTGGTTTCTGCCTTATCTTATTTTTGGCATTCTTTTTAGTTTTGGAATTCTAATATTATAAATTGCTCTGACCTACTCAGTATTAAGGTTGGTATAGAAAGTTTTAAATAAATATAAACATATATGCCACTGGTAGGTGCTAGTCACATGCAATCCAGCTCATGTGGCATCTTCAGAAGCCATAAAGAAAAGATCTTAAGGGCAGTCACTTGAGAAGTTCAATACTTTTGTCATTATTGTGTGTTGTTTTCTTTATTATTTTTTTTTGTATTTAATATTATCTATGGGGATAATTTTTTTAAAAAAAGGCTTTTCACAGGTAAAGTGTCTTCTATAAAATTACACCAAGTGGAAAAGTATGCACAATGAGAAGAATACTTGTTCTTTTCATGCAACATGTTTTGTAAGTATGCTTTGTAGTTCTTCTGTAATTGGCCCTTTCTGAGCACATGTTCCCTGCTTCCAATGAATCTATATGATTGTTTCAGTTGAGAACTGGAATAAAGCTCATATGTACATATAACAGTGTTTCTAAAACAAAAATATAATACGGTAAACTTTATGTCTCCCTCCCACCCCACCATACCCCAACTCCCACAAAAATGATGGAACATAGTAACATAGTAAATGACGGCAGATAAAGACCTGAATGGTCCATCCAGTCTGCCCAACCCTACATGCTCCGTAAAAATCAATCGTTTAATTAAAATTGTTCTTTTTCTTAGATATTTATGGGCCAGAAACCTAGAGCCCTGCCTGGTAGTGTGCTTAGGTTCTATCTCCTGGAGTCTCCAACAAAGCTCACTCCAGCCCATCTTAACCATCCCAGCCATCAAAGCCCTCCCTAGCCCATCCTAAATGGAATGTCCTTATACGGGATACAGACCGTGCAAGCCTGCCCAGTACTGGCCTTAGTTCCTTCAATGTATATCCATTATTTTCTGATTAGAGATCCTCTGTGTTCATCCCACGCTTGTTTGAACTCTGTCACTGTTTTCATCTCCACCACCTCCCTCGGGAGCGCATTCCACACATCAACCACCCTCTCCATAAAGAAGAATTTCCTAACATTACTCTTGAGTCTACCACCCTTCAACCTCAAATTATGCCCTCTGGTTTTACCATTTTCCTTTTTCTGGACTAGATTTCAAAATACGTTTCAAAGTGAGATTCAGTAATACAGACTAGAGTCTCTGTTATATCATACCTTTCGCATGGCATGCAAATCAGGAAGGTCTAGGAATGGATAACTAAATTAATTTGAGGGCTGAATGGGTTGCCTTCAAAGAAAGATTTATTAGACTAGACTTATTTCCTTTGATAAAAAAAGACTGAAAGGAGTCATGATAACATTTCACAGGTACATCAAAAAGTACAACGTACAAAAACCTTGCAGAAATACTTTCTCTGGCAGTAAAGAGCAGCATTCGAGAGCTCTGCTTTTGGTCTCTCTTCAACCTGTCCTACAATTACATTAGGGCCAGTTGAAAAACAAAGGCATTAATGTGTCAGTTTGATGCTTCCTGAAACCGGTCATGGCTGCTGAAGTTGTTTGTCTTGATCAGAAAGAAGGCAAAGAAAAATTCCTTCAGAACATTTTAAGTTTTAAGTGCAATTAGTAATGCACTGAAAACCTTTTGTTGCAAAGAAGATGAACACAGCAAACAGTAGAAGAAGCACTCATCAATTTACAAGCAACCCCCACAAAACCAGAATTCCTAGCATTAACCCAAATGTCTAAAAAACAGCCAAATTCATCTTTTAAGCAGGTCTAGCTATTTTAAAGTACAGTCTCGTCCAGCAATATAGAGTAGAAAGTTAACCACTCTTTTTCTTTCTCAGCTACCAATCAACTTTCTTTCTCTTTCTCATGCTTTAGCTCAATGTTTCTCAACCTTTTCAAGCCAAGAACGCTATAAGCCTAACAAATACCAACTGAATACCCCCGCCTAAGCTCCTCCCCAGATCTGTCCAAACTTCGCTCCTGACTCCATCCCCATAATAATAATACTAATTGTAATGCAATTTTTTCCATCCATTTTTCATATACACACAATATAATCTTATTAATATATAATGGTAACCACAAAATAAAAAAACAAAACATAAAGCACACTGTATGCAGAGAAAATATTAATTATCATTTATATTCAGGTTTTTTTCCAAGAGGTCAAGGCAGATGATGCGCGAGACAATTTGGCATCCCATTTGAAAGAAGTCTGATCGATTGGGATACACCCTAAGGCAGCATATTTGTGAAACGTTGGCCACCGTTGGTGTACCGATCAGCTGAAGATAAGTTGAAAATTTTCTTCTATCTTTTATTTTTCATTAGCGAAGCACAACATAAGGCTTTAATGCACACTGAAGGTTTTTTGCCAATGAGGTGACCGCTCGACCACCTTTAACAAATCACTTCGGGTGGAGGTGATAGGACCTATTCTGAGGCTTTTTCCTTCATTTTTGAGCCAGTTTATAGCCTATGCTGTTCTTATATCGTACTATAGGACATTACAGCAATCACTATTGAAAGTGTTTATTACTTTACACATTGTGTTTTCATGATATCTGGGTCATTTGTGGCTTTAAAATATGCATTGTCACCTCAATAATAACTATAGAAAAATAGACAAATATAGTGCAAAATATAGACAGCAGATATAAATTCTCAAAACTGACACATTTTGATCACTAAATTGGAAATAAAAATCATTTTTCCTACCTTTGTTGTGTATCTCTGGTTGCATTTCCTTCTGACTGTGCATCCAATCTTTCTTTCTTTCTTCCTCCTGCATGCTTCCTCTCCTCCAGACCTCATTCCATTCCCCAACCAACATCTCTCTCTGTCCCTCCAGGAGTCCAACTTTTATTCCTCTCTCATCCCCCAGATCATGTGCAGCATTTTTCACCACTGCCCACCAGCCTTATGCTCATGCCCATTTCTCCTTTATCACCCCTCTCCAACACCATGCCACATCTCTACCTCCATCACTATGCTCAACATTCATCCCCCTTGCATCCCCTTCAATCTATTCCCTCTCCACCACCATATCCAACATTTCTCCCTCTCATCCTTCTATTCCCCATGCATCTCTACTTCAGTCCCCTCTCTCTATGCCCAATTTTTCTCTTCCTTTCCCCATGTACACCATCTCTTTCCCTTTCACTCACACACTCAGGCCCAACAATTGTTCCTTTCTATTCCCTCCCTCCTATGTCCCGAGTTCGGGCCCCCTCTCCATCCCTGCCTTCCAGCCTTTGTCCCACCCCCTTTCTTCCTCCCTCGAAGCTGACCCGCGCTGAAGATTGCCTGGTCCCCGCTGAAGCCGCTGTTGATTCCTCCCTGCCACCCGACATGAACCATTCACCTCCCCCCCCGGTCCGCTGCTGCAATCCGACAGCTCCATTCAATCATCCCTGTCACTGCCGCAACTCCAGGCAAGGAAGGGCCAGGTACGTGCAGCGATTGCATGCCGTTGGCCCACAAGCCTTCCCCACAACATCAATTCTGAAGTCGGAGAGAAGGTCCGGGCCAGCCAAGCAGTGATTGGGGATGAATCAGTGGCGGCTTCAGCGGGGGGCAGGCAGGGAGAGATCCTGGGCAGCGGTCAGCCCACGAACCTCCTAGGGTTTGCGTACTGCAGGTTGAGAAACACTGCTCTAGTTCTCCCATTTCCCATTTCATACATTCTCTATCCTCTTATTCCCTTCTATCTTTCTTCTACTCCTTATCACATTGCTACCTCAATATCTGCTTCTCTACTCCTTATTACCACATTTCTACCTCTGTACTTACTATCCTTTCTCATTAATTTCCTTGCAACTTTCCCCTATCTCTCCCATTTGATTCTACAATTTCCAATATATCTCCTCCTTCCATTCTTGTAACCCATCATCTCCAGTCCTTCTTCCCCTCATGGCGTCACATCCCCCAGTCCTTTATTCCTCCACCATCTTCCTGTCTATCTTTCTTCCCTCCTGTTCCTTCCCTCAAAGTCCATCATCTCCCCTCCTCTGAAAACTTCCCCTCATGATCCAACATTGTTCCCCCTCTCTTTCCTGCTGTTCTTTCCTCCTCTCGACCCATGATCCAGCAACTCTCCTGCCCACACCATCCCCCATCCAACATTTCTCCTTCTCTTTCATCCTCATTCAATGTATTTCTTTTTCTTCCCAACTGTTCTTCCATCTTCCCAACTGTCCTTCCATCCAGCATCTTCCTCTCCCTGGTTCTGACTACCTCCCCTGAGTCCAACATCTCTGCCATTCTCTTCCCTCCCCAGGAGCCTAGCCATGGGAAGCCTCATGGACCAAGCCCCCCCCCCCAATTATTGGCTTAGGCTACCCTTCCCCATTCTTGACTCAAGCTCCCCCAGCGACAGTGCATATACTGTCTGGCATTCCCCCCATCCCACAACCTATGTAGTCCAGTGTTTCTCTCCTTTCCCTCTTCCCCAAGGTCTGGCATATGAACATAAGAATAGCCTTACTGGGTCAGACCAATGGTCCATCTAGCCCAGTAGCCCATCCTCACAGTGGCCAATCTCTTTCATTTTCCCATTCTCCCTACCCCATAGTCTGCTGCTGCAGTTCCCTACTGTTAGCTCATTCAAGGCAGCCTTGCTTCTTGCCAACCTAGAAACTTTATCTCTGCACAACATTGCACAGAGAAAACTTCTAGGTTGGTGGGAGGTGAAGCTGCCTTGAAAGAGCTGATGCTGGAGAACTACAGCAGCAGCATGTGAGGTTGAGGGGAAAGAGATGCAAGACTGTGGGGAGGAGGGAAAGACACTAGATCATAGGTAGTGGGAGAGGGAAAGAAATGCATGGCCACAGGTAAGGTGGGGGAATGGAACCCAAATTGAAGGGCTGCCTATGTTCCTATAAAATCCTTCCCTTCCATTGTCCACCCTCTCTCTCCCTCCCCCCCCCCCTCTGTTTCACAAGTTGTTTTCTAGTTCCTCCCCCTAACCTCTGGTCTGCATTTCCCCCTGCTCTCATCCCTCCCCACCTCCATCCCTAGGCACACTTAACAAAGCTCCAGGGAGACCTTCGGTTCAGGCATCTCTTCCCCTTCTGCTCCCTTCCCAGTCTTCTTTTAAAGCCAAAATCTTATTTTTCAGAAGGGCCTTGGTACAGCAGCCATTCTCACAAGCTTCTCGCCCCGAAGCTTTCCCTCTGCCATGATCCGCCTTGCCAGAAACAGGAAGTTGCGTCAGAGGGGGGGGGGGGGGGCAGATTGTGGCAGAAGGAAAGCTTCAGGGCAGCGCTGGCAGGTTATGAGAATGGCTGCCACACTGGGGCCCCTCTGAAAAAGAAGATTTCAACTTTGAAAGGAGACCGGGAAGGTGAAGGGGAAGGAGATGGACAGGAGAGGAAAGATGCCCAGATCACTGGTCCCCCTGGAGCTGTGAGGCCCAGGGCAGCTGCCGTGTTTGCCCTCCCCTAATGCTAGCCCTGACTGCAGGCTGGTGAGGTAAATGAGCGTCGGAGCATTTACCTCGCTGGCCCACAGTAAAAGGCTCTACTGTTGCCCCAGGTCAAAATAAGTACCCATATACATGTAAACCGCTATGAATGTGTAACCACAAAAAGGCAGTATACAAGTTCCATCCCCTTTGTTTCATTCTATTTTTAAATTTGTTATGTTTAAATTTGTTTATTTAAAATGAAACAAGCAGCAAATGAAAAAACATAATAAAAATGTGAAAATAGAAGAAAAAGCGCTACGTTCCACTGTCTTGCCCAACTGTCTAAGCTTAAAAAAAGCTTTGCTTCCTAGGCTTGGTGCCAACCCCCATGGGCTCCCTCGAACCCTCTTACCTTGTCCACGAGCAGAAATGGTTCCCCGTATCTTCTGCTCACCTATGGCTATTTTTCAACTGGAGTTTCAAAACCAAAGCAAAACAAAACTTAAAAAATGTATTTAGTTATATAAATATTAATAGTTCACGTGATCCTAATGTGCTCAGCAGCTATCAAAACATTCACAATAAATAATAATTTAAAAACATACACAATGTAAAATATGTATAAATAATGCTCTGCTATGAATTAATAAGTCCCATTTTTTTGGTTCTCTCAAATTAATTGATTAGGAAACTACAGTGCTCATTAAAAGATAAATCAGAACACATTAGGCACTGAAAGCTTTGCCAAAATACTATTGTTTTAAGTTCTCTCTTGAGTGATTCTACATTTTTTCATTATATTGTTAACATTTTCTATTTTGTTCCACTTGATAGCACAACTCCACAGTCTTGGGTACCGCATGAGCTTTTTGCAAAGGTGACATTGCCATATTACAGGTGGAGAAGTGTAGGAAGCTGAGTGAAACCATGAATACGCAAATTCTTTTCCCTGGTTGAGTGTGTTGCTTGAGGAAGAATTCCCACTGCTATGTACTGCCGAGCAAATTATTGGATGTTTTCCCGCAGTCTGAGTGAGACCCTGGGCACCTCTCGAGGTTTATAGAACATTGAACGCCAAGGCAATGTTTTAAACATTGCTGCTGTTGCTTTCAAGCATGGTGTGCAAATCACTGTGCATTTTAAATGGGGGGAGGGGGGGAATAGGTTGATATTGTCTGATCCCTTTTCAGCAATTTGTAGGTGAATATTCCACCTTCTCCCTCTTCTGTCCAGGTGTTCGCTGCAGGCAGGGCACTAATTTGAATGACGATTTATAACAACCGAATAAAGAATTCAAAGTATTAGACTACAAGTGGTTGAAGAGCCACACTTTTAACTGTTCCATTAAATAAATGAAAACCGAAAACAATTTGTCAGAAATAATGTGTTCTTTATAGGGATTACAAGCCATAATCCTTAAAGAATTTTTTTTAATTGCTAGGCAGGGCCAAAAATATGCAAGGTACCTGCTTGTTGTCTCTTGAAAATACCACTGGTAACTTTTGTTCCTCATTATTTGACACCCCTGCCCTCCTCTCCAGCGAGTGAGCCTGCCCTGACTGCTTCCACTGTAACTAGCAGCAGAGACTGCAGGCAGGATCTAGCCAATGGGAAAGCACTGTGTGGCAGAGGACAGGAAGGCAGCTCTTGTTGCAGGAAGAGATGGGATGATCTGGAGAAATTTTCTGCACCATAGAAGTAAAGTTTCTCATTTGACAGGAGTTGGAAGAGCTTGCCATGATTCTTTTTAGGATCACTATATTTGTGAAGTGAAGGAAAAGGACACATGACCCTACCCCACTTTCACCCTGGCCCTGCCCCCCTGATTGAAATTCACCTTCGCCACTACCGTCACCAACAAACAAGATGCGTGAGCTAGTCTTCCCGTCTGTTTCCTGATGCCTCTTCCAGCCAATGGACACGGCTTCTCCAAGGCCAATGGAGTGGGGACCTGCGTCGTGATATCACATGCCCATCTGCCACCGTGCTCTGTACGTCAGGCAGGCCACTAGTGAGGTTATTGGCACGAGGGAGGGGAAAAGTAGCCGATATGTGTCTGTTTACTATTTTTTCCCACTTATCAAAGTTCATTCCATTCTGTTAATTTTTCTGTGCCCCAGAAGCTGAAACTCCTTCTCCCTTAGAAATTCATTGGGCCAGCTTTTGGGTGGCTTATTTCTCTGGAACCACTCATCTGATTTGGCCCATTTATGAAACCAATATGATTTTTTAATTGGTTCTTCCCTCAAACCAAGATGGCGTCCCATTCTATAAAATGTTCTGTTATATTGCCCCCAGACAGAGAGAAAGACGGACAGACATTCTCAACCCCTTATGTATAATTCCTTCCAATTTCTCTGGATAGGAAAGAGTAAAAACTACCAGGAGGTCAGGTTTAATTTAAAAAAAAAATAAACAGCCAGGTAGCGCCAGTGACTCCCAGTGTGCTGCGGCACACAGTTTGCGATTCATTGCAATACTGGAAGCCTTATTTATTTAACAAGCTTATATCCCGCCTAAAACCTAAGCAGGTTACAAAATTACAAAAATACATACATAGAATACAAATAAAATCAATAACATAAAATAAACAATAATAAAGTATAAAAATGATTCCTCATGCAACTATTGCTTCCTAACAAACAGTACACCTCATCTGTTTAAAAAAGCTTCCACAAAAAGCTCTATTGTGCTTTAGCCATAAGAACATAAGAAGTTGCCTCCGCTGAGTCAGACCAGAGGTCCATCCTGCCCAGCGGTCTGCTCCCGCGGCGGCCCCTCAGGCCTAATTGCCTGAACAGTGTCCCTGACTAATTTTGTAACTGCCTCTAATCCTATCCCTATTTTCTACCTCTACTCCTATCTGTACCCCTCAATCCCTTTGTCCTCCAGGTACCTGTCCAGCCCTTCTTTGAATCCCTGTAGCGTGCTTCTGCTTATCACATCCTCCGGTAGCGTGTTCCATGTATCCACCACCCTCTGGGTGAAGAAGAACTTCCTGGCGTTTGTTCTAAACCTTTCCCCTTTCAATTTCTCTGTGTCCCCTTGTACTTGTGGTTGCCCATAATTTGAAAAATCTGTCCCTGTCTACTCTTTCTATGCCCTTCATGATCTTGAAGGTTTCTATCATGTCTCCTCTAAGTCTCCGCTTTTCCAGGGAGAAAAGCCCCAGCTTCTTCAGTCTGTCAGTATATGAGAGGTCTTCCATACCCTTTATTAGCTTAGTTGCTCTTCTCTGGACTCTCTCAAGTACCGCCATGTCCTTCTTGAGGTACGGCGACCAGTACTGAACACAGTACTCCAGGTGCGGGCGCACCATTGCACGATACAGTGGCAGGATGACTTCCTTCGCCTTGGTCGTGATACCCTTCTTAATGATACCCAACATTCTGTTTGCCTTCCTTGAGGCTGTGGCGCACTGTGCTGACGCCTTCAATGATGTGTCTACCATCACTCCCAGGTCTCTTTCAAGGTTACTCACCCCTAGCGGTGATCCCCCCCATTTTGTAAGTGAGCATCGGGTTCTTTTTCCCTACATGCATGACCTTGCATTTCCCTATGTTGAAGCTCATTTGCCACTTTTTGGCATTCTTCCAGCGCTGTCAGATCTTTTTGGAGATTTATGTAGTCCTCCTCGTTTTCAACCCTGCTGTATAGTTTGGTGTCATCCGCAAATTTAATAACCTCACATTTGGTTCCTGCCTCCAGGTCATTAATAAATATATTGAACAGGAGTGGTCCCAGCACCGACCCCTGTGGAACTCCGCTCGTGACCCATTGCCAATCTGAGTAATGGCCCTTTATTCCAACCCTCTGTTTCCTGTCCGCAAGCCAGTTTTTGATCAATCAGTGGACCTCCCCTTGCACCCCATGGTTCCATAGCTTCCTTAGCAGTCTTTCATGTGGTACCTTGTCAAAGGCTTTTTGGAAGTCAAGGTAAATGATGTCTATTGATTCCCCTTTATCCACCTGGCTGTTTACCTCCTCAAAGAAGTATAATAAGTTCGTGAGGCATGACCTGCCCTTGCAGAAGCCATGCTGGCTCGGCTTTAGCTGCCCAGTGTTTTTGATGTGTTCCCAGACGCTGTCTTTAATCAGCGCTTCCATCATCTTTCCCGGGACCGAGGTCAAGCTCACCGGCCTGTAGTTTCCTGGGTCTCCCCTTGAGCCTTTCTTGAAGATGGGCGTGACATTTTCTATTTTCCAGTCTTCTGGAATCTCTCCAGTTTTTAAGGATAGGTTGCATATTTGTCTAAGTGGCTCAGCTATTTAGTTCCTTAGTTCCTTGAGTACCCTTGGGTGAATGCCGTCCGGGCCTGGCGATTTGTCGCTCTTTAGCCTGTCTATCTGCCTGAGGACATCCACTTTGCTCACCTCTAGTTGGACCAGATTTTCATCCTGATCTCCTTTTACGATCTCCTCGGGTTCCGGAATGTTGGTTGTGTCCTCCCCCGTGAAAACTGAAGTGAAGAACTCAATTAGCCTGTCAGCTATCTCCTTTTCTTCTTTTACCACTCCCTTTCTGTCTCCATCATCCAAGGGTCCCACTTCCTCCCTAGCTGGTTGCTTCCCCTTGATGTACCTGAAAAATGATTTGAAGTTTGTTGCTTCCCCCGCCAGTCTCTCTTCATAATCTCTCTTTGCTTTCCTAACCACTCGGTGACACTCCTTTTGGTGTTTTTTGTGCTCCTTTTGGTTGACCTCTGATTTGTCCAGGCTCCATTTTTTGAATGATGCCTTCTTGTCACTTATCGCCTTTTTCACTGCATTTGTTATCCACACTGGGTTTTTTGTTCTATTTTTTTTGCACCCTTTTCTGAACTTGGGGACGCACAGGTCTTGAGTAAGGTCCAGGCTTTTTCTACGGACTCCATCTTCCATGCGGTGTCCTTGAGTTTCTTTCCCACCACTTTCCTCATGGCATCATAATTCCCTTTTTTAAAGTTCAGTGCTGTCGTTGTAGTTCTTTTCACCTTTGATGATCCAATTTCTAGCCTCTACTGGATCGTGTTGTGATCGCTGTTTCCTAGTGGGGCTAGTACCGCCACCTCTTTAGCGGGTCCCCCATGTCCGGTGAAGATTAGGTCAAGAGTGGCATCTCCCCGTGTTGGTTCCGTGACCAGCTGTTCCATGAAACAGTCCCTCGTGACCTCCAGGAATTTGGTCTCCCTCATGCAGTTTGAGTGCCCTATACTCCAGTCTATTCCCGGGTAGTTGAAGTCCCCCATCACCATCACACTTCCACTTTTGCATACCTGCCCCAGTTCAGCCTCCAGATCCTGGTCGATTTCTTCCGTTTGTACAGACCCAATTTTATGTCTGCTCCAGTTCCTCCGGATAGCTTAACCCATAGTGATTCCAAGTCATCCGCCCTTGCTGTTGTTTCCATCATGGTTGAATTTATGGAATCCTTTATATATAGCGCTATTCCTCCACCTTTTTTGCGTGGCCTATCTCTCCTGTAGAGTTTGAACCCTGGTAAAGCCACATCCCATTTATTTTCATCGGTCCACCATGTTTCTGTGACTCTGATTATTTCCAGGCCCTTTTTGTTGGCTAGGACTTCCAACTCTCCCATTTTAGCCCTTAGGCTCCTAGCATTTGTGTATAGGCAATGTAAGTCCCGGTTGTTCTCCTTTCTTGCTGGTTTTCCTCGTGGTTTGGCACTCCTGGCGACCCCCTCGTGAGTTGCCAGTCCCCAAGCCTCGTCTCGGTCATCCTCCTCCTGTGGTGTGTCTGTTTCGTCCTCAGCCTGCTTCCCCATTTTTGGTTGTCCTTCTGGGTTCCGTTGTTCTCTGTTAGTCCTGTTTGCCAAATTCATTTGTGCCCTAGACCCCTGCAATTTGTCCTTAGGTCCTTCTTCAAAAAATTCCCACTCAGTCCTGAGCCCTCCTGTACAGTGTCCTTGTTCAATGTCCTTGGCCCTGGGCATCTGCATTGCATCCTTAGGTCCTTGTCCCAAAATTTCCAACTCAGTCCCGATCACTTTTTTACAATGTCCTTGCTCATTGTCCTTGGCCCTGGGCCCCTGTATTGCATCCTTAGGTCCTTTTTCCAAAATTTCCCACTCAGTCCCGAGCCCTCCTTTACAATGCCCTTTCTCAGTCCCGAGCCCTCTTTTACAATGTCCTTTCTCAGTATCCTCATTGGATACTTTTGTCCGATGTGCCAGATCGACTATCGGCTTTCCCCTCTTCCTTAGTTTAAAGCCATATCTATGACGCTCTGGATGTTGCGTGCCAGCATCCTCGTCCCAGTCGTGCTCAGGTGCAGTCCGTCTCTCCTGTAGAGCTTATTCTTGCCCAAGAAAGTTGTCCAGTTCCGAACAAAAAGGAAACCCTCCTCCTCGCACCATCTCCTGAGCCAACCGTTTATTGCTTGTAGTTCACTCTGCCTCCTGGCGTCCGCTCTCGGTACTGGCAGTATCTCTGAGAAGGCTATCTTCCTTGCCCTCAGTTTCAGTTTCCTCCCCTGTATCCTGAACTGATCAGTTAGTGCAGTCCTGTTGTAGCTCCTCCTGCTGACGTCGTTGGTTCCAACATGGATTACTACAGCTGTCTCCTCCGTCTCGGCCCCTTCCAGGATCCTCTCAATTCTGTCGATGACGTCCTTCGTTCTTGCCCCCGGGAGACATGTCACTAGTCGGTCCTCTCTCCCTCCAGCTATGTGACTCAGGATTGAGTCTCCCACTACGATAGCAGATTTCCCCTTCCTCAGCTGTCTCTTTGGTCTCAGGTCTGTGTCCTCTAGTCCTTCCTCCGGGTTCTGTTGGGTCTCCTCCTCATCTGCCTGTCCAGATTCTCCACAAGGTCCCACTCCCATGGTGTCTGGTGGATTTTGTCGTCCGACTGTTAGTTCTCCCCTGATGTGCTGATGGTCCTGTGCCTCCACCATCCTGCAGGCTTCCTCGATGAATTTCTCGAGCTCTCTAACTTGTTCCGTGATGTGGTCCTCTCTGGCGGTGTCCTCAGTTGCCCAGCACTGTTCCTCCATGGTGCAAAGTCCCTCCAGTTCCTGTACTCGAACCTGCAGTCTCCCGACCTCCTTCTTCAGGCTATCCAGTTCCTGACATCGACTGCATATGTATGCCTGCCTCCCGGAGGGGAGATAGTCATACATATGACATTCGATGCAGTATACTGGGTAGCTCCCCTGGGTTCCTGTAGCCTCCATTACTTTATTCTTGCTCCTCGGTGATTGGGAGTGGTGCCTGGCTTGCAGCTAGCTGAAAAAGCAGAAAGAGAGAAAAGAATGAGAGATAAGAAAAGTACCTTGGTTTTAAATTTTTTTTTTTTTTTAGAAGTTAGAAGTTAGATTTGCTGCTCGGCTGCCTGGGCTCCTTCACAAGGCTCCTCCGATCCTGCTCTGGTGATGTTGGAGGGGGTGGGCGGAGCTAACTCTCGCCGCTGCCCCTCACTGTCTCCTGCCTTCTCCCTCTGCCTCGCGGCTCTCCTCTGCCCTGGGTTCTCCTGCCTTCCGACTCTCCTGGGCAGTGTTCACTCCTGCTTCTCTCCTGCTGCCCTGCTCTCCCTGCAGTGAAATTGCCGTTTGGCCCCTCCCCTTTTAAGGAGGAGCTCCGATCCTGCTCTGGTGACGTCGGAGGGGTGGGCGGAGCTAACTCTCGCCGCTGCCCCTCACTGTCTCCTGCCTTCTCCCTCTGCCTCGCGGCTCTCCTCTGCCCTGGGTTCTCCTGCCTTCCGACTCTCCTGGGCAGTGTTCACTCCTGCTTCTCTCCTGCTGCCCTGCTCTTGCAAGACTATTGTGGAGGTCCTTGAACCATTCTGTCTGGCCGATGCACAGATCACTCTCTAGTTATTGCTCTCTTGTTTCTCCTTTGGGTCACTCCTAATCCCCCTAATTCTATTTATAATGCTCAAAAATACACATGCAAATTTGGCTACTTGCAATTTAATTAATGAGACAAATAGAGCCGATAACTATGCACTAACAATTATTGGTGCTAAGTGGAATTTATGCACACATATTTAAAGTTGTTATTCTATAAAGATGTGCATGTAAATTTTTCTGCACAACCTGAAAAGGGGGTTTGGTCATGGGAGGGGCATGAGTGGGTTGAGGCATTTCTTGGATTTGTGCGCAGTGTCATAGAACTCGGGGAATCCCTGCCTAATTGAGTTGCGAGGATTCATACCAGAGTTCAGTTGGTGTAAATTCTCGTGCCCAGATCCTGGCACTAAGTGCAGTTCTACAAATAGTATCTAAGCCATTCATTTTATTTGACATCCAAATTTGGGTGCCTTTTACAGAATTGAGTCTTAGGTGTTTAGCACAATTGCTTATTGTCAACCTCGGATCATCGTGATATCTGCAGTTTCTTCACTAAACTATACACTTAGCTGTTCGAGGGGCCTCTGAAAAGTTCTAAGCCCAACCAGCAAAGTTGGGGCAGTCTCCACCGAGGGCTATGCACTTAGTCCAGTGATTTTTCCACTTTTTTTGTTCCATATTTTTCCCCCTGAACAAAAGAAGTGGAAAATAATCGGTCTAAGTGTATAGCCCTCGATGGAGACTGCCCCAAATTTGTTGGTTGGGCTTAGAACTTTTCAGAGGCCCCTCGAACAGCTAAGTGTATAGTTTAGTGAAGAAACTGCAGATATCACGATGATCCCAGGTTGACAATAAGCAATTGGGCTGAGAACTTTTCGGCGGCCCCTCAAACTGTATGGTGGCAATTCTATAATGACAAACAGTTTGGGGGCAATTCTGTAATGACTTAAGGCGGTGTATCGCAAACTGTGTGCCGCGGCGAGATTCCGGGTGTGCCACGAGATGCTGGCGAGGAAGCAGTTAGCCGGCACCTACGCCTTTTCTCCTCACCGGCGTCTCTCCTCGGTGCCTCTCCTGCTCCAGCACCCTCCACTGGCAGCTCAGGGCCCCGTCTGAAGGACCTTCGCGCATGCGCCGACGTCGATGTGATAGCATCACACATGTGCATGATGTCATCATGTCGATGTCCGCGTATTTCCGGGTGCCCTCCAGCCACAGCTGCTGAGTAAAAAGGTTTGCAGCCACTGGCCTAAGGGTACACCTAAGATGTTATGAAATAGTAGCATGGAGCTGCAGAGATGCACCAAAAGTTAGCCATGCCTACTCACAACACACGACTGGGCAATAGCCTAAGAGTACCAGGCAATGCACACAACTAATAGTATTCTCTAAGTCATGTGCCTTACTTGGTGACATGCCCATGCCCCGTCCATGTGTACATGCCCCTAAACAATTATAAAACAATGCCAAGCACTTTCACACTTAACTTCCTATTGCTGGTGTCGATCACTTACATAGATGCCGCTATTCTACAAACTAGGTGCACTATTAGCACCCCAATATAGGAGCCAGCTTATAGAATAGCCTTTTATGAGCTTAGACCTGAGGCTAATCTACTGAAGATCAAGCATAATGAATTTGCAAAAAGTATCCTGGACTAGAGTACAGGAACATAAGAGCTAACATATTGGGACACATTGAAGGTCCATAAAGCCCAGAATCCTGTTTCCAACAGTGGCTAACCCTGGTCACAAGTACCTGGCAAGATTCCCAAAAGAATAGACTAGATTTTATGCTGCTTATCCTAGGAATAAGCAGTTGAATTTTCCAAGTCCATCTTAATAGTTTATGGACTTTTTATTTAGAAATTTAGCTAAACCTTTATTGAAACCCTGTTAAGTTAACTGCTTTCACCAAATTCTCTGGCAATGAATTCCAGAGTTTAATTACATGTTGATTGAAGAAATATTTTCTCCCGTTTGTTTTAAAGCTTCATTGCATGTCATGTAGTCATAGTATTTTTGGAAAGCACTTGTGACCTGGATTAGCCACTGTGGAAACAGGGTACTGGGCTAGATGGACCATTGGGCTGAGCCAGTATGACCGATCTTTGTTTTTTCGATTCACATCTATCTTTTCCACTCCACTCAGTGGAGAATGCTAGAGAGTGGGGAGTGCAACAGCTGCTACTCAGCCTCCATAAAGGAAAGCGTGAAGTTATGCTTGCAAGCCTAGACAGTTGAGAGTAAAACTTCTAGGTCTGGGATCAGCAGCAGCAAGTCTGAAATCTGCTGATTCAGCAAAACTAATTTTATTACGAGCTCTGTGCTTTGATTCCGCTGTCGAGAATTGTATGTCGCCAGCCATTGTTAAGAAGCTTATGCACACTTCAAATGGGTTAAGAACACTGACAAAATGTAAATACCTTGAACTGCTGGACCGGTAAGCCTTTATTTGAATTGCATTTTTGCCAAAAACACGGTTGGATTAGGACAGTGATGGAGAAATAGACGTGTTCCAGAATTAGCACACAGCCCTAGCCTCCAGGGAATTTCTGCCTCCCAGCCACTTAGAAGTTTATTACTGAGTAGGTTAGAGCATTTTTTTGTGGGTGAGCGGTTAGAATTTACTGTGGTATTAGTAGATATTGAGAGAATTCTTGTCTGTCTACATCAGTGTCTCGTAAACTTTCCGGCCGGCGGCACACAAAGTCCAGTGCCCTGGCCAGAAGTGTGTGGACGACGACGCAATGATGTCACGTGCATTTATTTAAGTTATTTATTTAAAAAATTTCTACACCGCCTAAGTCCTAAGCGGTTTACAAAGAAAACATACATAATTGTGTAAACACACATAATCAAGACAACATAATACACCGACTCATCGCAGTTATTTAACTTACTAAAACTAGTACAAAACGAGTAAAACATCAAAATCTAACCTAATCAATGTCTGCGGAGGCCCATCTGGCCGCATCCTGCTTTAGTGGGAGGGATCTGGGACTTGCGGGGAGAGGAGGAGAGATGCTGGCCAGGAGGAGAGTCATCTGTGCCGACTGACTTCCTACAGGACATGTCTCTTGCCGCGAGAGGCCCGTCCTATAGGCAGTCAGTTGGTGTGGATGACTCTCCTCCTCTTCGCTGCGGCACACAGTTTGCGATACACTGGTCTACATCCTTTTAGAAATCAGCCTGTCCAGGTAATGCTTCCGGTCCATCATAGGATACAGTTCAAGTGTGCATGAATGTGTGGTTTTCAAACTCCTTTATGGAATAATTGACTCTTTGATTCCTCTTAGTGGGAATTCCTTTAGATCCTGCTATTCAAGAATTACAATTCACAAATTAGCATTTCCTTCTCTGAAAGGTATTAAAAGCACTGGGAAGCTTAGTAAATATTTTACTTTTAAATTGGTGAGAATTTGGAATGGACTTCCAGATTCTCTAAGATTGGTAGATCAATTATTTCAGTTTTGAAAAAGTTTAAAAACCTGGTTGTTTTCACAATAGTTAATCTGATTTTAGCTGTTGGATAGTAATTTTAAGCAATTAAACATACTTTTTTCTAACTTTTTCCATCCATCTAATCTAACCAATCTCTGTTTTTATCCCACAGTTTTTACTTGTTATGTTTCATTTTTTAACAAACTGTAAATCGAGTCGAGCTCCTTAGGGAGTAGATTCGGTATATAAAATGAAGATTAGGTTAGATTAATGCTGAATTCACTTGGTGCCTCATTTTCTGTTGGCAACCCTTTTTTTAATCAAGATAAGCTCATTGATTTCTCATTTATGGTTGTTAGCAAGAAACATTTGTTAAAGTTAATATACAAGCTTTTGACAGATTTTGTATGTATATATGTTAATGTATTTTTCTTACCCAGAGCTCATCTCTGACACACACAGCAGGGTCTAGTAATATTACAGCATAACCCCTGACATCCCTCACCCGACTTCCCCAAGTTGTTAAATTGGGACTCTTGTGTGGGTCTCACTTCAAGCAATAATGAACTCTAGATGTACCTGGATAACTTATTTTGGGCTTCATGGCTTTAATTGAGAGTAGGACGTCTCCAGCGTGTATAAAATGCAGCAGACTTCTAAAGAATCTCCATCTCCGCAACCTGGTCTCTCAGGCTCTGTCAGCTCACTGGCTGCCTGTAGCCAAACGTTGTGTTTTCAAGGGCCGGATGCTAGCATTCAAATCCTTGCATGACATGGCACTGGGCTACGTGACGACCAAGCTTTCTCTGTATGTGTTGAGCAGGTCCCCCGCTTCCAGGATGAAATATGCCTCAAAATGCCCCCGGTCGTGCCCTTCAATTGCAAACTGCCAAACGATGTTCCTACTCCCACTTCATACCGACCATCTGGAATCGACTGCCCCCACAGATAAGATACCTTGAAGATCTCCTCAGCTTTAGGCAAGCAATAAAAACATACCTGTTCACCTAACTCCCACGACTGATAGATTACAAAGAAATGTATTTTAATACAAGATATGTGTCATGTTAGGAGAAAAACTTGTATTGTAAAATCTTGTACTATAGAACATAAGAACATAAGATTTGCCTCTTCTGGGTCAGACCACTGGTCCATCGTGCCCAGCAGTTTGCTCACGCGGCGGCCCTTAGGTCAAAGACCAGTGCCCTATTTGAGACTAGCATTTCCTGCGTATGTTCTGTTCCAGCAGGAACTTATTCAACCTTTTCTTGAATCCCTGAAGGGTGCTTCCCCTATAACAGCCTCTGGAAGAGCATTCCAGATTTCTACCACTCTCTGGGTGAAGAAGAATTCCTTACGTTTGTACAGAATCTATTCCCTTTTAACTTTAGCGAGTGCCCTCTGGTTCTCTTCACCTTGGAGAGGGTGAACAATCTCTCTTTCTCTACTAAGTCAATTTCCTTCATTATCTTGAATGTTTCGATCATGTTCCCTCTGTCTCCTCTTTTCAAGGGAGAAGAAGCCCAGTTTCTCTAGCCTCTCATAGTATGGCAACTCCTCCAGTCCCTTAACCATTTTTGTCGCTCTTCTCTGGACCCTTTCGAGTAGTACTATGTCCTTTTTCATGTTCCAGTGTTGGACGCAGTATTCCAGGTGGGGGCGTACCATGGCCCGGTACAACTGCATGATAACTTTTTCAGATCTGTTTGTGATCCCCCTTCCTAATCATTCCTAGCATTCTGTTTGCCCTTTTCACCCCTGCTGCACCTTGCGCGGACGGTTTCATTGACTTGTGTACAAGTACTCCCAAGTCTCTTTCCTGAGGGCTCTCTCCAAGTATAGCACCGGACATCCTGTATTCGTGCATAGGATTTTTGTTACCGACATGCATCACCTTGCACTTATCCATGTTAAACCTCATTTGCCATTTCGTGGCCCATTCCTCGAGTGTGTTTGTCTCATTGTAGGTCTTTGCAATCCTTCTGTGTCCTCACTGCTCTGAATAACTTTGTATCGTCCACAAATTTAATCACCTCACTCGTTGCACCAATTTCTAGGTCATTTATAAATATGTTGAAGAGCACACACCTGAGCATCGAACCCTGCGGTATTCCACTCGTGATGCTTTTCCAGTCTGAGTATTGTTCATCTATCCCCACTCTCTGTTTCCTATCCGCCAACCAGTTTTTAATCCACGTGAGTATATCACCCTCAATTCCATAGCTTGCAATTTTTCAAAGTAGACGTTCAGGCGGGACCTTGTCAAACACCTTCTGAAAATTTAGATATACGATGTCGACTGGGTCATCCTTGTCTATCTGCCTATTTACTCCCTCGAAGAAGTGCAGTAAGTTTGTCAAGCAAGATCTTCCTTTGCTGAAGCCATGCTGGCTGGTTCTCATCAGTTTGTGTCTGTCAAGGTGATCGATGATGCGGTCCATTATCAGTGCCTCTATCATCTTTCCCAGTACCGAAGTCAGACTCACTGGTCTGTAGTTTCCTGGATCCCCCTCGAACCTTTTTTTTGAAGATCGGTGTAACATTCGCCACTTTCCAGTCTTCCTGAATCTTTCCTGATTTGAACGACAGATTGGCTATTAGTTGAAGCAGTTCAGCCTTAACCCCTTTCAGTTCCTTGATTACCGTCAGGTGGATGCTGTCCGGTCCTGGGGATTTATCGTTTTTAAGCCTATCAGTCTGTCTGCAATACCTCTTTTAGACTGACTGTCGTCCCTGTCAGTTTCCCATCTTCACTTCCTGTGTATATCCTGTTGGCTTCTGGTATATTGGATATATCCTCTTCAGTAAATACAGATGCAAAAAATGTGTTCAGTTTGTTGGCGATGGCTTTGTCCTCCTTTAGTACTCCCTTTATTCCATGGATATCTAACAGCCCCACTGCTTCTTTCACAGGTCACTTCCCCTTAATATATCGAAAGAACGGCTTAAAATTTTTTGCCTCCTTGGCTATTTTTTTCCTCGTAGTCCCTTTTGGCCCCTCTTTATTGCCTTATGGCACTTGCTTTGATGTTGTTTGTGATTTTTCCAGTTTTTGTCCATTTTTGTCCTTTTCCATTCCTTAAACAAAGTCTTCTTGTCTCTGATCGCTTCCTTCACTACTACAGTGAGCTACACCGGTTCCTTGTTCTTTTTCCTCTTGAACCCTTGTTGATTGCGCCTCGGTGATTGTGTTCTTATACAGGGACCATGCTTGCTCTAGGGCAGTGGTCTCAAACTCAAACCATTTTGGATTTGTAGGTACTTGGAGTGCTGCAGAAAAAATAATTAATTTCTTATTAAAGAAATGACAACTTTGCATGAGGTAAAACTCATTATAGTTTATAAATCTTTCCTTAATTGCTTCTGATAATTTCAGCTATACACTGCTGAAAGCAGTGCAACATGCAGAAAGTGAAGTTTAGATAGTTTTCCACTTTCTGCATGTTGCACTGCTTTCAGCTGTGTATAGTTGACAGTATCAGAAGCAATTAAGGAAAGATTTAAAAAACTTGTGATTTAGATTCTAAAGTATAAACCGCACTGCCTCCAATGGTTACCTTACATTCTGGAATGTTGCCCGCCTCACTGCCGTAAGCTCACGCAAGCGCTTTCCTGCTTCTGTACGCAACTGTCCTCTCCGCTCCACCTCACAATCACATACATAAGCAGGAAAGTGCTTGCATGAGGTTACAGCAGTGAGGCGGGCAACGTTCCAGAACAATGGTAACATACCAATGACCTCAAAATAGTACCTGGCGGGCCGTGAGTTTGAGACCAGTGATGTAGATGTTGTGCTAATGTGGAATGAGAGCCTATTCTATAAGGCCATTTGGGCACTCAGTATTAGTGTACATTTAGGTGGCTACATTTGCACCTGTCATGTACCTGCATAAATGGGAATGCCTAAATATAGCAGGCTCATATGCAACTTTGAATGTTGAATATAAAGTTTAAGGTCCTTCTATTAGCCTTGGCAGCTCTGCAATGTTTTTAATGGGTGTATAGCTTCTCTTCCCTTCCCTTTACTCTTCAAATGAAAGAGTAATTGTTAACTTAGCTTGCTATTTGCATTTCAGATTATAAAAGCTTAGTTGGATGGATTTATTTTTTGGCTTTGTTTCTCTAAGCCCTAAAAGTGTGAAATTGGTGTGTAAATAGAGGTCTAAATTTTTAGAGGTGTGTATTTTTGTGCATTTCAACAAACATTTAGAATTTAAAAAGTACTTAAAAGTGTATAGTTTTAAGTTAAATAAAGTGCAAAGGGTATCATTTGTATTCAGTTCTCCGGCAAGGAAGGAAGCCTGCCTATGATCATCGAAAGGTTTATATTGTTCAGAAAGTGAAAGGGAACTATGTCCGGCAGTGAAAAGGAAACAGATGTGACATCCAGGAACAATTGCAGGAAATAATGGACATTCCCGTTGTTTCCATACCCTGATAGAAAATGTATCACTGGCCTTCTCCACTCTTCGTGGTATAATTTATACTACAAAAAAAAAATCAACACACCATAAAAAGGCTTCTCACTGAGAGGGACTGATGTGGGATACATGTATAACCAAAGGAAAAAGTGCTCTGTTAGAAGACCAGCACGATTCTTTATTGAGTGGCGGTACTTTTCTAGAATTCACAAGACTGTCATTCTTTTCCAAGCTCCAAGTCCTATTCTTGTAAGCATCCTTTCCAAGCTGTCATGCTCGTTCTTGGTCCAGTGTTCTCCCTAGGGCCTTTTAGCCGGGCGCTCTGCCCAGCTAATTTAGATGACCGCCTGGCTATCATCCGATTGTGAATTCTGCTGTTGCTGCTGCTCAACATTAAAAAAAAAAATGGCTTGGAGAACTTATGCTCCGGGGTTCTAATGTGTGCGTGCCGACTTCCCTTCTCTTCCCTCCAAAACCGTAAGTTATGTCCGGCGGGGGGGGGGGGAGGGGGGAGGAAGATAAAAGATGGGAAGCTGGCACGCACATGTTAGAGCCCTGGAGCATGAGTTCACTATGGGATAAGGCATGAGACAGGTCAGTGAAGCTTACAATTTGCTGTTCTTGCTGCCGGATCCTGCCTACTTTCCGTTTCTGCGAAGGCAGGACCCGGCAGCATTTCTCTAGAACAGGGGTGCCCAATAGGTCGATCGCGATCTTGGGACGATCAGCCTTCCTCTCCCCAACGTCAATACTGCCGTCGGAGAGGAAGTTCAGGCCAGCCAATCGCTGCCTGGCTGGGCCGGAACTTCCTCTCCGACGGCAGAATTAACGTCGGGGAGAGGAATGCTGGTCGGCCCGACGCATGGAAGCAGGGAGAGCTTGGGGTGGCGGCAGCTTTGGGGCCTGTTGCCCAATGGTGGTGGCGGCTTGGGGTCCTTTTCCCCGATGGCGGCGGCAGTGGCTTGGGGGAGGGTAGGGAGAAAGAGGGCAGACAGGGAGACAAAAGGAAAGAAGAGAAACAGAAAAAAAGAAAGGGGGCATGAAGAGAGAAAAAAAAAGGGAGGCAGGGAGAGAGGAAGAAAAAGTTGGGGGAGGGAATGAGGTCTGGAGGAGAGGAAGCCTACAGGCTGAAAGAAGGGAAGAAAGATTGGATGCACAGTCAGAAGAAGAAAGTGCAACCAGAGACTCATAAAATCACCAGACAACAAGGTAGGAAAAATGATTTTATTTTAAATTTAGTGATCAAAATGTGTCTGAATTTATATCTGCAGTCTATATTTTACACTATGGTCCCCTTTTACTAAAACGCAATAGAGGTTTTTAGCGCAGGGAGCCTATGAGCGTTGAGAGCAGCGCTAGGCATTCAGCGCAGCTCCCTGCGCTAAAAACTGCTATCGTGGTTTAGTAAAAAGGGAGGGGGTATATTTGTCTATTTTTGTATGGTTGTTACTGAGGTGACAGTGCATAGAGTCATCTGCTTTGACCTCTTTGAAAAAACCCTGGAATAGGAATGATAATTAACATTTTCTATGCGTACAGTGCGCTTTGTGAGTTTTTTAAAAATTTTATTGTTGGTAGATCATTTTGACTTGGTCATTTTAAAAGTAGCTCGCAAGCCCAAAACATCGCTCCTTAATTTTATCAAGTGGTGCAGTGAGGGGCCAGCACTTTACATTAGGGGTGCCCAATAGGTCGATTGCGATCGACCGGTAGCTCGCCAAGGCAAAGTGAGTTGATCATCCAGGACTCCCTTTGCCTTGGCGATTTATCGGGCCGATCAATCTTCCTCTCCCCGACGTCAATTCTACCATCAGAGAGGAAGTTCAGGCCAGCCAATCGCTGCCTGGCTGGGCGGAACTTCCTCTCTGACGGCAGAATTGACGTTGGGGAGAGGAAGATTGATCGGCCCGAAGCAGAGAGAGCATGGGGTGGTGTCGGCGTCGGCTTTGGGGCCTGTTATCCATTGGTGGTGCTTGGGTCCTGTTCCCCGATGGCAGCGGCAGTGGCAGTGGCTTGGGGAAGGGCAGGGAGAAAGAAAGAAAGGGGCGCAGGCAGGGAGACAGAAGGAAAGAAGAGAAACAGGAAAAAAAGAAAGGGGGCATGAAGAGAGAAAGAAAGAAAGGGCAGGGAGAGAGGAAGAAAAAGTTGGGGGAGGGAATGAGGTTTGGAGGAGAGGAAGCATACAGGCTGAAAGAAAGATTGGATGCACAGTCAGAAGAAGAAAGTGCAACCAGAGACTCATGAAATCATCAGACAAGCTAGGAAAAATGATTTTATTTTAAATTTAGTGATCAAAATGTGTCTGAATTTATATCTGCTGTCTATATTTTACAATATGATCCCCTTTTACTAAACCGCAGTAGTGGTTTTTAGCGCAGGGAGCCTATGAGCGTCGAGAGCAGCGCTGGGCATTCAGTGCAGCTCCCTGCGCTAAAAAATGCTATTGTGGTTTAGTAAAAAGGAAGGGGGTGGGTATTTGTCTATTTTTGTATGGTTGTTACTGAGGTGACAGTGCATAGAGTCATCTGCTTTGACCTCTTTGAAAAAACCCCGGAATAGGAATGATAATTAACAATTCTATGCGTACAGTGTGCGTTGTGTTTTTTTAAAATTTTATTGTTGGTAGATCATTTTGACTTGGTCATTTTAAAAGTAGCTCGCGAGTCAAAAAAGTGTGGGCACCCCTGCTTTACATCTTATCTCCTCATGTACAGCACGGTTCTTTATTCTAAGCAGCTAACAGTACTATGGCACTAACAGTACTACGGATGCCTTATGCTACTTTCACTACCACTTGTAGTCAGGTTCGGCATTTATCATGGTTTTGGTTTTTTATTTAGTTTTTCCACCAGTATTTTCATTTATTAAAGCAACCTTTTTTTAACAGCCTGATGCCCCTCCCCTATCAGTGTGCATCCAATCCACTGCCGACACTTTTTTGGCGCCTCTTTCAACGGATCAAAAATCATAGCCCCACTGTCGCATGTTCACATTTATTATGCGTATGAGTTTATCTCATCAGTGCAGAGACCTTTTCGGTAAGTCCATTATACTCTCCCTTTTTTACTTTCCCGAGTGCTGTGTTTTTATTCTTTGGTTTTAATAGAAGCTCATTTGAACAATAATTTAGATCTTTCCCAGGTTTCACTTTTCAGCTACCCAGTCGGCTTGTCTTTGAGCTACTATCGGCTTATGTTTTCAAGATACACTCTGTATTATCAGCTGTTCATTTCCCATACGTTTACTTTTGCCCTGTTTAGGTCTATATAGTCTAGGCATACTGTTTGTAACCAGCCATCATTTTAAGTATGTATATGTCCTATTTTAGGGGGAGGGTTAAGTTCTTTTAGCATGTTATTTCATTAATTCTGAGTTTGGTGTTATAATATGTTGTTGTTGGTTTTTAGTTTACACATTATTTATTCTTTTCTATGACATGTTCGCATCGCAATTTTACTCAAAAGTATAAATATGTATCCATATTAACATTCAAGTTTCATCACGATGCTCTGGTTTTGGCTCCAGTATTTATCACTTCGTCCACCAGGTCTGGCTATCTGTTACCGTCTTATATTTTAAAGACTCGCTCGTTATAATTAGCAGTGATCCACACGTCTCTTCATAATGGACATGTCCGATTTTAGCATTTGAATCTTAGTACTATGGTTTTGGTCTTTTCTGGTTTCCTTTCTATAGTCTGCTTTTCGTCTGGAGTCTTTTGAGTTTAGAATTACATTTTATGACATATTTTTGTGATTATAATTGTATGACATGTCTAAATCGGCCAAGTTATCCATTCTTTTTATTATTTTTTGTCCCCTCATACAGTGGCAGACCGCCCCATGTGCCAGCCCTAGGGGGGTACACAGCCGGCTGGATCCAGAACCTTCCGAGCTGTTGTAAATGGCACCTGCACCTCAGCGCAGCTGCTGTACTTATTCCGAAGAAGAGTCTGCAGCCACACTGAAGTGCAGGAAGGTCCCGCGATGACTGCATTTGCTGCCTCTGCCTCCGGAAGGCATAAGTGACATCGGAAGGGGTGGAACGGCAGCTGCAGTCATTGCGGAACCTTGCCGCAACCCCCTGCGTCTGCCAGCCCACCCCCTCCAATGTCACTTACATCTTCCAGAGGCAGAGGCAGCAGAAGCAGTCATCATGGGACCTTGCTGGTTTGGATGGAGAGAGGAGCATAGAAGGGTGGTGGAGGGAGAAAAAGGGGGTCAGGGTGGTATGGAAGGGTGGTGGAGGGAGAGAAAGGGGGAGATGCTAATGGAATTGGTGTGCAGGGAAAGGAGAGAGACATAAAGGGGAAGGATACTGGATAGAATTGGGTTGGAGGGAAAGAAAGGGAGCAGATGCTGATGGAAGTGGGGGGAAGGGAGAGGAGAGAGTGAAATGCCAGACCATGAGGGTGTGGGAGAGGGAAAAGAAGAAGAGGAGAGAGTTGCCAGACCATTGGAGGAGGGAAGGGAAGAAGATGGATGCCAAACTAATAGGGGTGAAGGAAGAGATGGAAGGGGAATACAAGGAGAGAAGATTACATTACATTACATTACATAAGTGATTTCTATTCCGCTTGTGCCTTGCGGTTCTAAGCGGATTACATGTTAGAAGACTGGACATTTCCAGTAGCATTGCAGTACATATAAACAAGAATGCGTTAAGTTACAATTGTTGTTCTGGACTTTTCCAGGATAAATTGGTAGTAGATAGTAGATAGTGATAGGTTGTTTAGACGAATAGAGATAATATTGTCCGGATTCTGTTGTTTAGACGAGTAGAGATAATACTGTTCGGATTCGGGTGTTGCTGGTGGTGGTGTTTGGGTAGTCATGAGAGCATTATCTTAAACTTTTGTGAGGTTATGATGATGGGAAGTGTTTTTTGAAGAGATGAGTTTTGATTTCTTTTCGGAATGCTTTAATGTCTATTGATTTGGTCAGTAGATTGGTGATGGTAGTATCGATCTTTGCTGCCTGTGTCGCTAAAAGGCTGTCATATAGTTTCTTTCGTCGTGTTCCTTTGAGAGGGGGGTGAGTGAATAGGCTCTGGGTTCTCCTTGATCTGTGTGAGAGGTTACGGTGTAGTCTGTTGTTTAGGTAGCTGGGTGCTGTTCCATGTATTACCTTGTATAGTAGACAGTAGAATTTGAACTGAGATCTTGCTTTTATTGGTAGCCAGTGTGAGTCTAAGTATGCTTTGGTGATGTGGTCGTATTTGCCTAGTGAGTAGATGATTCTGAGGGCTGTGTTCTGAACTGTCTGTAGTTGTTTTATCATGTAATTTGGGCATGATAGGTATAGGCTGTTACAGTAGTCTACAATACTCAGTACTAGGGATTGTACTAATATCTTGTATTGATCTTTGTTGAAGAATTTTCTTATTTTTCTTAGGTTACGTATTGTGAAGAATGCTCTTTGGATGATTTTGTGGATTTGAGACTGCATTGTGCAATTTCTGTCTAGTAGGATTCCCAGGATTTTGAGTGTGCTTTGCATTGGGTACTTGATTGTGTTTACTTCTAGTTCTGTGAGAGAAGGTTTTTTTTCCCTTTCCAGTAGTAGGAATTTAGTTTTTTCCGAGTTCAGTTTTAGTTTATGACTTGACATCCATTTTTCTACCGTTTCCATTATCATTTTCAGGTAGTTTGTGGATAAGGGGTCTTGAATATTAAAGGGGAGGAGGATAGTTATATCATCTGCGTAGCTGAATGATACTGTGTTTAGGGCGTCTAGGGTTATGCCTAGGGATGCTATGAAGAGGTTAAATAATATGGGTGATAATGGTGATCCTTGTGGTACTCCACATGGGTTTGACCATGGGTCGGATATGTGCTCTTTTGATTTGACTTTGTATGTTCGTGTTTTGAGGAAGCTTTGGAACCATTTGTGAACATTACCTGAAATTCCTATTGCGTCTAATATCTGGAGTAGTGTGTGATGGTCAACTAGGTCGAATGCCGCAGAGAGATCGAGTTGAATGAGAAGCAGCTTGTTTCCTTTGCTGAGGTGTTGTCGGGCAATGTCTAATAGTGATACCAATAGAGTTTCTGTGCTGTGGTTGGATCTGAATCCAGATTGTGATGGATGTAGTATGTGATGGTCTTCAAGGTAGTTGGAGAGGTGTTGTGCGACAAGGCCTTCTGTTATTTTAATGTATAGAGGGATTGAAGCGATTGGTCTATAGTTTGCAGGATTATCTATAGGACCTTTGGGATCTTTTAGGATAGGTGTAATTATGATTTCTCCTAATTCCGGTGGGAAATGACCTTCACTTAGTGTTGTTTGAAGCCATAGTGTGAGGCAAGCTTTAAATTTGGTGGAAGCTGTTGCTAGTAAGTATGAGGGACAGTTGTTCAAGTCACATGAGGATTTGCTGTATTTTTTGTAAAGCCTGTTCAAGTCTGACCATTGTATCTTTGGGAAGTTTGTCCATATCCTGTCTGCTGGGATTGCTTCATCTGTTTTGGGATTAATTCGTATTAAGATGCCATATAGAAGGGGCAGAGAAAGAGTAGACAGTGGATGAAAGGAAGAGAGTGACAAGACTATGAGGAAAGCAGAAACCAGAGAAGACAATGTAGAAAAAATTTTTATTTATTTATTTTTTTGTTTTAGGGGAGATGCATCGCTGTTTCTGTGGTGTTGCATTGTATGCAGAGTCCAGCTTCTTGGTGGTTCAATTTAACCTTTGTCTAGGTTTTTCTATTTTATCCCCCTTTTTACAAAACTGTAGAGTGTATTTTTTAGCACCAGCCATGGTGATAATTGCTCAGAATTCTACGAGAGTCTGAGCTGTTACCACCATGGCTAAAAACCACATTACAGTTTTGTAAAAGGGAGAGGGGTTAGTTTATGATTACATATTCCATACTAGGTGAAGGTGTTTTCTGTATTCTTTATGTTCGAAAGACATGGTTTTCAGTTAGGATTGACTGTGTAGGATTGATCTGTACTAGTCTAGCTTGTTTAATTTTACAATGGGTGTATTGATGTACTGCTCACTGCAATATGTAAGATGCTGCCTTTTCCTAGGTACACTCTTGTGTGATGTGTGGATAGTTACTAAAAATCATATTTTTCATACAGTTGAGGGGGGGGTCAAAAATGGGCCTAGGGTGTCACATATGCTAGGTACGCCACTGCCTTCATAGTTTATATCTAATCCACAAGCCTGCTTTTAGGACCTACAGGGTATGTATCCCTCTGATTCATGACAATTTCACTTCTCATGTTATCTTATCCATTCTTTTTATTATACAACTGCCCAGATAAGCATCATTCTTTGACGTGATTGGACCTTGAAAACTAATGGCAACAGTGTTCTCCCCAGAAATTTTTTCCAGCCATGCTGCATTTAATGTAGCACAAAAATCATTTGCTCCGTTTAGTGTGCCGGAGTTAAAAAAAAAGTTTGAGAGACGCTGCTCTATACCATTTGAAAGAGGGTAAATATCTAATTATTCACTTCTAGAATTGGATACTAATAAAAATATTATGGAACAAGTGTCAAACCTTAAGAAAGGCAGTCATATTGAGCATTGGAAAATAACTAATAATAATTAACTAATACAAATAGTACACATTTAGGGCTCCTTTTACTAAGCTGCGATAACGGTTTTACCGCGCGCTTAGCTCACACAGAATTGCCGCACACGCTAGACGCTAATGCCAACATTGAGCTGGCGTTAGTTCTAGCCGGTAGTGCGGCAATTCTGCACACGCTAAAAACGCTATTTCAGCTTAGTAAAAGGAGCCCTTAATTTTCCCCACCAACAAATTTCCCCGTCCCCCCCCACCCGGCTACTTTTTCATGCCACCCGGCTGGAAAAAATTTCTGGGGAGAACACTGTGGTCCCTTCACTTGGAGCAAGCACCCAGTAGGATATTCAGAAGATTCCTCCTCATTTCCAGTTTTAAGTTTGCTTGTCTTTGTTTCAAAACTTTAACAGTTCAGCTCCAATTTATCTTTAATACCATTTTTGATTTTCCTGGTATTACCAGTCGTACATATAGGGCTCCTTTTACGAAGCTGCGTTAGGGCATTAACGCGCAGAATAGCGCACGCTACATTGAGCTGGTGTTAGTTCTAGCTGCGTAGCGCGCAGTAATATCCTGCGTGCGCTAAAAACGCTAGCGCACCTTAGTAAAAGGAGCCAATAGTGTCCTTTCCAACTCTATAACAGGTTCCTAGATAGGACACTGTCATTTCAAGCTGGCAAATGGTTCAAATGCATTTTCTTACCAAACCTTTAGAAAATCAGTTAAAACTTAACCTGTTGGAAATGAGGTTTAGTATGCAATCTATATATTTTTTTCATATGATTTGCTTCAGTAATGCATTAATAAATATCTTTTGCTATTAGTAGTAAAGAGGAGTCCTCTTTAGGCTAAAAAATAAAAGGTTTAGTGGGGCATAATCAAAAGACACATCTAAGTCTGTTTTGGGCCTAAATTGCTAGTCGCCCAAAGCCGGCAGTGTCTAAAGTCCATTCTCGAAAAATATATCCAAAATTTATTTTGTTTTTGAAAATCGTCTACTTGTACGAGCAGCCATTTGATCGTCCAGACTGTTAAGTCATCTATCATTATACAACAAAAAAGGAGGGAAGGGTCCAACCTTGTCTGCAGAAAAAACACCAATCAGGAACAAGAAAAACAAACTGCAGATGTGTACAAGATGCAGGCAAAATTTATTGTGACAAATCAAAAAAAAAAAAAATATATATATATATAAAAACCTTTTTACCAAACAAGGGACCCAACACGGTCCGTGTTTCGGACAAACCTTCATCAGGGGTCCATGGTAAAAAAGGATTGAGAAATATGCCTCAAAAAATGTAGAATAAACTATCATAAAACCAAAATGTCCAATACGCTGAGAATCGCCAACTGCTATAAAGCGTCTCAAAACCCTCCAAAACCTACTATACCCAGCTGTCTATCACCCCAATAGCCCTTATGGCTGCAAGTGCCACCTATATGGCAATAGAAAAGGTTTTGGTGGGTGCACATGTTTCACCATGAATGCTGTGGTTAGAGTGACTTATAGACCTGGGTCCTCCTCTCTAAGGTTCACTAGCCCACCCCCAGACCACTTAAAGCCACCTCTGTGCAGCTCCACTAGGTTTTCCTATGCCAGGTGCTGATGTTCTGGAGGCAGATATGTAAGTTTTTATTCTGATTTTTATGACTGTGTGTGTGTGTGGGGGGGAGTCAGTGATCACTAGGGGAGTATGTGGGGGTCTGTACCTTGTCCATGCAGTTGTTATCTGGTCACTTTGGATACCTTTTTGCCAGTTAGACATGTTTTTAGATGGCCTAAGTCACTACGTATAAACTCCGTCTAGGCAGTCTGATCAAACTTTCGGTTATACTTGCAACATGACTAAGTCTAGGTCGGCCCAAGTCCCGCCCAAATCCTGCCCTCCCCACTCCTCCTAAAATGCCCCTTTCAGCTCTGGGTATACAGCAGCACTGAAAAGGCCTAAGCTGTTTTCAGATACGTCTATAATCCGTTTCAATTATCGGTACTTGGACGACTTGTCTTTTAGATCAGTATTTTCAACCTTTTTACACCCGTGGACCAGCAGAAATAAAAGAATTATTTTGTGGACCGGCAAACTACTAGGACTAAAATTTAAAAACCCCATTTCCGCCCCATCTCCGCGAGCTCAGTCACCTCAGTAACTATAGAAAAATAGACAAATATAGTGCAAAATATAAACAGCAGATATAAATTCTCAAAACTGACACGTTTTGATCACTAAATTGAAAATAAAATCATTTTTCCTACCTTTGCTGTCTGGTGATTTAATGAGTCTGGTTGAGTTTCCTTCTGTCTGTGTATCCTTTCTTTCATTTCTTTCTTTCTGCATTCAGGCCCAAGAATTGTCCCTTTCTATTCCCTCCCTCTTTCCTTCCTATGTCCTTAGTGCCCCTGGTGCTTCCTTCCCATGTCCTTAGTGCCCCCAGTACCTCCTTCCCATGGTCCTTAGTGCCCCTTCCTGTCTTTAGTGCCCCAGTGCCTCCTTACCATGTCTTCAGTGTTCCAGTGCCTCCTTCCCATGTCCTTAGTGCCCCTTCCTGTCTTTAGTGCCCCTAGTGCATCCTTCCCATGTCCCTCTCACTGCCTTCCACACTTTGTTCCACCTTTGTCTACCTCTCTCCCTCCCTCCCTGGCCAAAGCCAGCCTGCTTGCCTGCCTACCACCTTCCCTCCCTACCCCCCCTAAAAAAAAAAAAGCCTCCCTCCTTCTTTTCCCCTGCTCTTACCGCCCTGCCGCTGCTGCTAAAGCCGACAGGAAGTCTTCTTTCCGACGTCAATTCTGACGTCGGAGAGGACGTTCTGGGCCAGCCAGGCAGCGATTGGCTGGCCCAGAACGTCCTCTCCGATGTCAGAATTGACGTCGGAAAGAAGACTTCCTGTCAGCTTTAGAAGTAGCGGCAGGGCGGTAAGAGAAGGGGACCCGGAGAAAGGAAGGAGGGAGGGACAGGAAATGATCGCCTGTCCCGTTGTCCCCGAGCACAGCTTCGGGACACTGTCCCGAAGCTGTGTGTGGGGACAACGGGACAGGAGGTCTGAAAACGGACCTATGGTTATTTTAATCTTGCCGGCCCTGTGCGGACTGGCAGAAATTTCCTGCGGACCGGCGGTTGAAGAACAGTGTTTTAGATCATCCAAGTACCGATTTAGGCTAAGGAGAGAGAGAGAGAAAGAAATAAAGACAGACACACACACACATATATTCTAGCACCCGTTAATGTAACGGGCTATAAGACTAGTATTAAATATTGAACTAAGGCCAGTACTGGGCAGACTTGCACAGTCTGTATATGGCCGTATGGGGGAGGATGGGCTGGAGAGGGCTTCATTGGTTGGGAGGGTGTAGATGGGCTGGAGTAGATTTTGACGAAGATTTTGGCAGTTGGAATCCAAGCACAGTACCCGGTAGAGCTTTGGATTCTTGCTCTGAAATAGCTAAGAAGAAAAAATTAAAAAAATTTAAATTGAATCAGGTTGGGCAGACTGGATGGACCATTCGGGTCTTTATCTGCCGTCATTACTATGTTACTGTGTTACTTACTTCACTTGATTGATTGATTGAATAGATAGCATGAAGTCAATGTGATCTGGTTCTAGTTACTATCCCTCTCCTCACCCTCCCTTCTTCCTTGGAAAATCCAAACCTCCTCTTTACTCTTTCATATTATGGATTTAACAGAGCAAAAATCTGAACACATTTTGTTAAAACAATTCAATACACTGTGGTTCAGTGCTAAATAACAATCACTTCCATTCAGAGAGGCCATAGTCAAGTTGTGGTTGTGTCACTTATTAACTATTATAGAAGCTATGATCTTTTCTTGCCCCCAACCAGAATGAATAAAGTTTGCCCATTTGTCACATTCTTGCTTTTTTATGCTATCGTCATTCTGCAAAGGACTTTGGCTTCTGTAGACTAAGAGGTTGGTCTCCTTTTTCAGTGATGTAATCCCTTTGTAAACATGGTCCTTTCACTCCTATACTGCTCAGTGCCATTAATATTCTTGCCAAGCACGTTTGACAATTTGGCTTCAAGACAACGCTAAGCTGTCACTGTGTGGGGTCCATAGATATCAGAAGGGGAAAAAAACCTTTTAGTATAGCAGACACATGATGGGTTAAAAGAAAGATCTATTGGTTTGAATTTTCTATGGGAGTACAGAGTAGACCCATCAAGGTGATGTGCATTGCTGTTGTACAGAGCCCTTTTAATCATTCCTAAAAGCTTTCCCAGCTGGCAGCTGAACTCTCTTGAGCAAAGCCGGTCTGTCATCTCCTCGAGGCATAAGTACTGTTTCTCAGGGTCATGATACCTGTTCCTACAGTGACTAAAGGCTTGTTTCAGCCTTTTTACTCTGGAACGTACGCAGGTGAGCGCTGGTCTTTCACCTGGGGGCCGCCACGTGAGCGGACTGCTGGACACGATGGACCACTGGTCTGACCCAGCAGCGGCAATTCTTATGTTCTGAGTGAAAGCTGCCTCTTGCAAAATGATACTCACAAGATGTTGATGGTGCTATGATTATCATTATTTAAGAACATAGAATAGCCCAGTAGCCTGTTCTCAGTGTGGCCAATCCAGATCTCTAGTACCTGACAAAAAGCCAAAGAGTAGCAACATTCCATGCTACCGATCCAGGGCAAGCAGTGGCTTCCCCTATGTCTTAATAACAGACTATGGACTTTTCCTATGTCTAAAACCCTTCTTAAAACCAGCTACACCAGTGGTCTCAAACTCAAACCGTTTGAAGGGCCACATTTTGGATTTGTAGGTACTTGGAGGGCCTCAGAAAAAATAGTTAATAACTTATTAAAGAAATGACAATTTATAGTTTATAAATCTTTCCTTAATAATAATATTGTAATTTATAACTAAAGAGATATATGATCAAGAAACTGTTTTATTTTACTTTTGTGATTATGATAAACATACCGAGGGCCTCAAAATAGTACCTGGCGGGCCGCATGTGGCCCCCGGGCCGCGTGTTTGAGACCACTGAACTACACTATTCTGATTATTGCTAATTAATGTGCTCATTATTTTCCAAGTCATAGTTAAAGCGGCAGTACCTGTGACCTTAGCCAACCTTGGTCACACCTAAATGATGCGTACAATCATTTTCTAATGTTCTGAGTAACTGAACCAATTCTTTCATTTCTGTATCTGTCAGAACTAGTAGAGAAATGTACATGTAAGAAAAATTTTGTAGGCCTAATTTAAATATGAATAGCGTTTTACTTTGCAATCACACCATTTCTCCTGCATTACAGAAACTAGTTCTTATTGAGTAAATATCAAGAGTAGGGAGGGAGATCTCTAGGGATTTTGCAGATGCACTGAACATAAGAAACAAGTGTGTTATAAGCCCTGGTCAGGAAGAAAATGCTTCAAATTAAAATTGTGAAAAGAAATCAGGAGAAATATACAGTCTGGTCAATATTTAACTGGCAGTAGTGAGTGTTTTTTGTTTTTTTTGTTTACTACCAACACCCAGAGTACCGATAAAAATTAACTTGCAGAGATATTGTTAATCATTTGTAATTTTTCTTTAAAATCCAGCATAGTATTCGAAGACTTGCAGGTTGGCCAACATGACACCGATTTTTTTTAAAAGGATTCTAAAGGTGATCCGGGAAATTATAGACCGGTGAGTCTGATGTCGGTGCCAGGCAAAATGGTAGAGACTATTATAAAAAAAAAAAAAATGACAGAACTTATACATAAGCATTTATTAATGAGAGAAAGCCAACATGGATTTTGTCAAGGGAAATTTTGCCTCACCAATCTACTCCCATTTCTTTGAAGGGGTGAATGAACATGTGGATAAAGGTGAACCGGTTGATAATATGTATTTGGATTTTCAAAACGCATTTGCAAAGTACCTCATGAAAGACTTCTGAGGAAATTAGAAAGTCATGGGAGAGGAGGTAATGTCCTATTATGGATTAAGAACTGGTTAGTTGAAAGACAGAAAACTGAGAGGAGGTTTAAATGGCCAATACTCTGAATGAAGAAGGGTGAATAGCAGGACTTCTCAAAGGTCTGTGCTGGGATTGCTGCTTTTTAACATATTTATCAATGATTTAGAGATGAGAATAACTAGAAACATAGAAGATGACGGCAGAAAAGGGCTACAGCCCATCAAGTCTGCCCACTCTGCTTACCCACCCCCTGTCTATGCCCTAATGACCCAATTTCCTTATCTTGACCCTCGTAGGGATCCCACATGGGTATCCCATTTATTCTTAAAGTTAGGCACGCTGTCTGCCTCGATCACCTGCACTGGAAGCTTGTTCCAATGATCAACCACTCTCTCTGTGAAGAAATACTTTCTGGTGTCGCCATGAAATTTTCCGCCCCTGAGTTTGAGCGGGTGCCCTCTTGTGGCCGAGGGTCCCTTGAGAAAGAAAATATCATCTTCCACTTCGACACGTCCCGTGAGGTACTTAAATGTTTCGATCATGTCTCCCCTCTCCCTACGTTCCTCGAGAGTGAGATAATTAAAATTGCTGTTGACAAAAAGTTGTTAAATCTCAAGATGACTGTAAAAAATTACAAGAGGTTAAATGGTAGATGACGTTTAATGTGAGCAAGTGAAAAGTGATGCATGTGGAAAAGAGGAACCAGAACTATAGCTACGTGATGCAGGGTTCCATATTAGGAGTCAACTCAATGTGCAATGGTGGCTAAGAAAGAAAATAGAATGTTAGAAATTGTCAGGAAAGGAATGGAAAACATAGATGAAACTGTTATGATGCCCTTGTATTACTCTATACACCACCTCGAATACTGTATGCAATTCTAGTGGCCTTATTTCAAAATAGATATAGCAGAATTAGAAAGGGTACAGAAAAGAGCAATGAAAAATAATAAAAAGGATGGGAGGACTTCCCTATGAAAAAAGCCTAAAGCAGCTAGGGCTCTTCAGCTTGGAGAAGAGACAGCTCAGAGGTGATATGATAGAGGTCTATAAAATCGCTTGTTTATTCTTTCCAACAATACTAAGTCTTGGAGTCATGTGATGAAGCTACTAAGTAGCAGATTTAAAATAAACTGGAGAAAATATTTCTTCCCACAATGTGTAATTAAACTCTGGAATTCATTGCCAGTGAATATGTTGAAATTATTTAGCTTAGTGGGGTTTAAAAAAGGTTTGGATAATTTTCTAAAAGATAAAGATAGGATAAGCAGGATAAAATCTGTCTTACTAGTGTTATAGCTAGGTACTTGGGACCTGGGTTGGCCACTGTTGGAAACAGGATACTGGGCTTGATGGACCTTCGGTCTGTCCAAGTATGGCAATTCTTAAGTTCTTATGAGTAGAATCCCCATTTTTAAATAGCTCTCATTAGGAGATATGCCCCTCTGTAACTTAGAGGATCTCGGAGTTCTGATATTTTAGTGTCCAGACCATAATACACTGGTGCTGCCGAATGTAGATATCAAGTTCTATATAACAAGGAAACCAGACTTGACCAAAGTTGCGATTAATGAGGTTCCTAACATAGGATACCTATACAAAATGTATTAAATTCCACTAAAACATATTTAAATGGTGGGTAAAGAGCTTAGAGTCCTAGTCAATATAGTATAATGAACTTTAATGCAATTCTGTGACTCAAAGGGACAGTAACTTCATAGGCCAAAAACCTTCCAAATATTAAAAAATGTGCAAAATCACTTTTCTGTCACAAACACTTCAGATAAATGGTCCCCCACCAACGGTGGCCATTACTTTGCTTCAAAAAAGCTGCATCGAATTGTGCTAAAGTGCATTATGCTATGTTGACTAGAACTCTGGGAATATTTCTCTGAAGTATTTGTCACATATAAATGATTTTGCACATTTTTTTATATTTGGAAGGTTTTTGGCCTATGAAGTTACTGTATATACTCAAATATAAACCGACCCGAATATAAACCAAAGTAACCTTTTTCTCCCCAGAAAAGGAGGAAAAAAGGTTGATTCAAATAGAAACCCGAGGAGGGGGACGTTTAATATTCACGTTTAGCCAACTCTTCCAACTCCACCACCTACCTACTCCATGGACCTTGCCACTGTAATTGAATCTTTGGGCAGCCGGCAGTAGCAACAAGGTAAGCCTGCTACTTCTGGTCTGCCCCAGAAGCCATCTCTCTGCGGTGACTTCCTGTTCCTGCTTAGGCAGGACTTACAGAGAGGCAGCTTCTGGTGCAGGCCAGTGGTAGCCAGCTTACTTCATATTCGGGGTTTTTTTTTTCATAAAGGTCAAGACAGATTACTTTAAAATATGCAATGTCGCCTCAGTAACAACTATAGAAAAATAGACAAATATAGTGCAAAATATAGACAGCAGATATAACTTCTCAAAACCGACACATTTTGATCACTGAATTGAAAATAAATTCATTTTTCCTACCTTTGTTGTCTGGTGAGTCTCTGGTTGGACCTCCTTCTGACTGTGCATCCTTTCTTTCTTTCTTTCTCTCTCCCTGCCCCCCTTTCTTTCTTTCTGCCTTTCCTTCTCTCACTCTGCCCCCTTTCTTTCTATCTCCCTGCCCCCCCAAGCTGCCGCTGCCGATTTCTTCAAGCCACCGCCGCAGGAACAGGCCGGGTGAATGCAACGATTGCACAAGCCTTCCACCCCCCGGGACGTCAGAGAGGGAGTTACAGGCCAGCCAGGCAGCGATTGACTGGCCCGAACTTCCTCTCCAATGTCAGAATTGACGGGGAGTGGGGGTAGAGGAAGGCTTGTGCATTCCCTGCATACACCTGATCTGTTCCAGCATCAGTTTGTTCCCGGGTGATCAACTCACGTTGCCTTCGTTTTGAACACCCCTGCGCTAGGGAGAACACTGCAGTGGGTTGCTCAAAAACAGGACATTTTGGCGTCCCGAAGCTGTGCTTCGGGACAGTGGGACAAGCTAATTAAAAACGGGATGGTCCCGTTCAAAAGGGGACAATATGGTCAAGTTAGGTATGTAGCACTTTTTCTATAATGAGCTTGCAAACTTAATTGCCAGATCTCGTACATTTTTAAAAATCCAGATAGAGTGCGAGATTATCCCAGGACAAGCAGGCAGCATATTCTCGACATGTGGGTGACGTCATCCACGAAGCCCCGTCGCGGACTGCTTTTCAAGCAAATTTGATTGAAGATCTCAAGTTTGCTAGTACTGCCCACACATGTGTGCCTTCCTGCTCCACTAGAGGGCGCATCCCCTCCTCGTGGTCTTCAGTTCTTAGTTTTCCGCGGAGCCAGAAAGCCCCGTCTCTCTTCTCTGTGTTTCTCTAAGTGCCTTTCTTGCACCGCGGCTTCTTTATTTGTTCGGGAGTCGCTGTGCGGTTTGTTGTTTGTTTGCAGTTTGATCGTGTATTTTTGACTTTCGTCTCGGTGACCGGGGGCTCCCGGGTCGCCTTGGCCGCTGGACCTCGTGTGGCTGCAGTCGTTTTTTCCTTATGTCCCGGCCTCTTACCGGGTTTAAGAAGTGCTCCCAGTGCGGTCGGGGTGAAACTGAAAGAAGCCAAGAGAGAGATACGTTTAGCGAAGGCACAGGCGGAAGAACAAATGGCTAAAAATGTAAAAAAGGGAGATAAAAATTTTTTCAGATATATTAGTGAAAGGAGGAAGATAAAAAATGGAATTGCTAGGCTAAAAGATGCTGGGAACAAATATGTGGAGAGTGATGAGGAGAAAGCAAATGTGCTAAACAAATACTTCTGTTCTGTGTTCACAGAAGAAAATCCTGGAGAAGGACCGAGATTGTCCGGCAAAGTTACACGAGAAAATGGAGTAGATTCTGCGCCGTTCACGGAGGAGGGTGTTTATGAGCAACTTGAAAAACTGAAGGTGGACAAAGCGATGGGACCAGACGGGATCCATCCCAGGATACTAAGGGAACTCAGAGAGGTTCTGGCGAGTCCTATTAAAGACTTGTTCAACAAATCTCTGGAGACGGGAGTGATTCCTGGGGATTGGAGGAGAGCGGATGTGGTCCCTATTCATAAAAGTGGTCACAGGGATGAAGCAGGAAACTACAGGCCGGTGAGCCTCACTTCAGTTGTTGGAAAAATAATGGAAGTGTTGCTGAAAGAAAGGATAGTGTATTTCCTTGAATCTAATGGGTTACAGGATCCGAGGCAACATGGCTTTACAAAAGGTAAATCGTGCCAAACGAACCTGATTGAATTTTTTGATTGGGTGACCAGAGAGCTGGATCAAGGACATATGCTAGATGTAATTTACTTGGATTTCAGCAAAGCCTTTGATACAGTTCCTCATAGGAGGCTGTTGAACAAACTTGAAGGGCTGAAGTTAGGACCCAAAGTGGTGAACTGGGTCAGAAACTGGCTATCGGACAGACGCCAGAGGGTGGTGGTTAATGGAAGTCGCTCGAAGGAAGGAAAGGTGACTAGTGGAGTCCCTCAGGGTTCGGTGCTGGGGCCAATCCTGTTCAATATGTATGTAAGTGACATTGCTGAAGGGCTAGAAGGAAAAGTGTGCCTTTTTGCAGATGATACCAAGATTTGTAACAGAGTAGACACCGAAGAGGGAGTGGATAATATGAAAAAGGATCTGCAAAAGTTAGAGGAATGGTCTAATGCCTGGCAACTAAAATTCAATGCAAAGAAATGCAGAGTAATGCATTTGGGGATTAATAATAGGAAGGAACCGTATATGCTGGGAGGAGAGAAGCTGATATGCACGGACGGAGAGAGGGACCTTGGGGTGATAGTGTCCGAAGATCTAAAGGCGAAAAAAACAGTGTGATAAGGCAGTGGCTGCTGCCAGAAGGATTCTGGGCTGTATAAAGAGAGGCGTAGTCAGTAGAAGGAAGAAGGTGTTGATGCCCCTGTACAGGTCATTGGTGAGGCCCCACTTGGAGTATTGTGTTCAGTTTTGGAGACCGTATCTGGCGAAAGACATAAGAAGACTTGAGGCGGTCCAGAGGAGGGCGACGAAAATGATAGGAGGCTTGCGCCAGAAGACGTATGAGGAGAGACTGGAAGACCTGAATATGTATACCCTAGAGGAAAGGAGAGACAGGGGAGATATGATTCAGACGTTCAAATACTTAAAGGGTATTAACGTAGAACAAAATCTTTTCCAGAGAAAGGAAAATGGTAAAACCAGAGGACATAATTTGAGGTTGAGGGGTGGTAGATTCAGGGGCAATGTTAGGAAATTCTACTTTACGGAGAGGGTGGTGGATGCCTGGAATGCGCTCCCGAGAGAGGTGGTGGAGAGTAAAACTGTGACTGAGTTCAAAGAAGCGTGGGATGAACACAGAAGATTTAGAATCAGAAAATAATATTAAATATTGAACTAGGCCAGTTACTGGGCAGACTTGCACGGTCTGTGTCTGTATATGGCCGTTTGGTGGAGGATGGGCTGGGGAGGGCTTCAATGGCTGGGAGGGTGTAGATGGGCTGGAGTAAGTCTTAACAGAGATTTTGGCAGTTGGAACTCAAGCACAGTACCGGGTAAAGCTTTGGATTCTCGCCCAGAAATAGCTAAGAAGAAAAAAAAAAAAAAAAAAAAAATTTAAATTGAATCAGGTTGGGCAGACTGGATGGACCATTCGGGTCTTTATCTGCCGTCATCTACTATGTTACTATGTTACTATGTTACTATGTTCAATTACAGACCCGCACCGCTGGTGCATTTTGTGTTTGGGTGCTGATCACCCCACGCGACGCCTGCTCTCGTTGTGCCACGCTCCAACCTCGGGCTCTTCAGAAAAAATATACGTATAATGATATCCAAATACTGAAGGCATTTCAGGAGAAGCTCTGGCTACTGTGTGAAGTGTATCGTGTTTCAGCAATTTTAAGACATGTGGGCATGATTTTGTGGAATAGATCAATACAGGGTTGGAGGTCACTTATATAGTCTGAAGAGTGATTGATGGGATCTGAAAGTGGTGTTGAGGGACTGGATAGGTTCCAGCAAGTAAGCTTGGGGAGGAGGGAGTGATGTCAAAAGCCCTTGAGGCAATAAGAAAGAACACATTGTTAAAATGTGTTTGCACCAAGATCTTTTGTCTGTTCAGAAATACATTGTGTTTGAATTGAAAATCAAGTAAAGTCTCGGTGAAATCATGTGCTAAAAGCAGGGCCATTGCAAGGTTCTTAAATGTCTTAGGCAAATGTTCAGCTTTCACCACCGTCAATTAACTTCAAGGTCCTTAGCATCGCCACCCCCATGCTAAAGATTTTGATTGTCATAGCAAATATGTTATCTAAAGATTTTAATTATGTCAACTGTCGTGATCAGCTCAACGATACACCTCCTAGAACAATCCTGTAAAAATTAAGGGTGGGCAACATTTAAAAATTGTAATCGCATGATTTATCACACTTAATCACAGCATGTGAAAGTGAAATAGGAAGTTGTGTTGGGAGGGTGAGGACACAGCAGGGTGAAAGCGTACACAGATAGGCTGGTCTCAGTTAGGGCACAGGTCTCTGACCTAGGGGCCACCGTGGGAGCGGACTGCTGGGCACCATGGACCACTGGTCTGACCCAGCAGAGGCAATTCTTATGTTCTTATGACTCAGCCGCAGTCAGTATGTGGGAATTGCTGCCCCTGCTAGTAGCCCTGTGAAGAGCCAGGCCTGAAGGTAAATGTGGGGAGGTGGGAGAAAAGATGCTGAACTGCAGGATAGACAATGAAAAAGAGAGCAATGCTAGACAACAGAGGGAAGTTAAACATTTTAGAGTTAAAAAGTTTAATTGTAGTTACAAATTTTAACAAATTAATTAAATTTTAGTGTACTAAGGGGGAAATTGTTTAAGAGGTTCCTTACCTCACTTTTATTAAGCCGCATTAGGGTTTTTTTTTCTTGCCAGCCGCAGACAGAAAAAAGCTCCGACGCTCATAGAATTCCTTTGAGCATTGAAGCTAATGCTGCCGCGGCCGGTGATATAAAAGCCTAACGTGGCTCCATAAAAGGGGGGGGGTGTTAATTAGTACAAATTAGGGCTGCAGATTTAGCGCATTAATAAATCGATTATCGTGCTAAATCTTTAATGTGATTAAAAAATGTAATTGCGATTAACGCGATTACTTGGTCGTCCTCTGTTGGGACCCTGGCTCTCTCGCTCTAAGAGTGGCTGTGGTGTCAGTGTCGGCGTGTCCGTGCTGCTCTTAGTTCTGCCTGACCCAGAAACAAGAAGTTATTGATGTAAATTCTTCTTCCTGGATAAGGCAGAGCTAGCAGCAGCACAGATGCGCCAATGCTGAGTGAGTGCACTCCATCCCCTCGACACTGCTTGTGCAGGGCAGGCACTAGGACAGGGTTGACCAAGTCCGGTCCTTGAGATCTACTGGCAGGCCAGGTTTTCAGGATATCCACAATGAATATGAATGAGAGAGATTTGCCTGCACTGCCTTCTTGGCATGCAGAACTCTCGCATGTGTGGACCGGACCTTGAGGACCGGACTTGGGCAGCCCTGCACTAGGAGATAATCGAGGCCTCAACATCCCCCCTCCCTGTATCTGGTAGCTGGAGGTATGGACACCCTCCTCCTCCATGGTCCTTTCCTACACCAGCTTTCTCACTTCTCCCTGGGCAGCCTGGTTGTCTCTAGGGAGAGTTGGATGTTGTTTCTTCCTCCTGTGCTATTGTCATAAGAACATTAGAATAGCCATCATGCACAGTAGCCCATTCTCATAGTGGCCAATCTAGGTCACTAGTACCTGGCAAAAACCCAGAGTAGCAACATTCCATGCTACCAATCCAGGCAATCCATGGGCTTTCCCCATGTCTTTATCAATAACAGACTATGGACTTTTCCTCCAGGAAATTGTCCAAACCTTTCTTAAAACCAGTTACGCTATCTGCTCTTACCACCACCTCTGGCAACGCATTCCAGAGCTTAACTGTTCTCTGAGTGAAAAAATATTTCCCCCTATTGGCTTTAAAAGTATTTCTGTAACTTCATCGAGTGTCTCCTGGTCTTTGTAATTTTTGATGGAGTGAAAAATCAATCCACTTGTACCTGTTCTACTCCACTCAGGATTTTGTAGACTTCAGTCGTATCTCCCCTCAGCCGTCTTTTTCCCAAGCTGAAGAGCACATGTTACAACTGATACTGCAGCCATTTTCTGAATGGAGGAGCAGCAGGGCATTACATAGGAGACAGATAATCGCCACTGCTGCCACTGCAGTCGTTTTAAGACCCGGAGAAGTAACAGGTGACCTGTGATTTTGTAATATCGGATTTATTTGGATGCTTTGCTAATTATACACAACCCACAATCTCCAAATACATAACTGCTATAGATACTTAAAAAGATACAAAAAAAGCAGTGATAGTCAATGGGTTCTTAGAGGGGACCAACCTGCGTACATAGGCACTTGCCAGCAAACAATTGTTTAAATAATAACTTAATTAATTTGTGTAGCGGGGTGTCCTCAGTGTGAAAGGTCAGCGAAGGGAGAAAATTCTCCAGTGCTTTACACAACAAGGCACGGGTTGAAAACCCCTACCCGCACACAATCACTGGACATCTCACTTGTGCTCAAAACAATTAATAGTGTTCTAATTCAGTGTTTTCCAACCTTTTTACACCTATGGACCGGCAGAAATAAAATAATTATTCTGTGGACCGGCATTGGTCTGTGAACCAGCGGTTGAAGAACACTAGGCTAAGTTGTGGGCCAGACCCCGCCCATCTCTACCCAATCTCCATCCCAGACACCCATCCCAGACACCAATCTCCATCCCAGACACATAATAGTACTAATTGCACCTTGCATGTCCCGTGCCTCATCTGGAAGCCTTCCCTCTGACATTGCAACGTCAGAGAAGCTTCCGGTTCAGGCGCAGGATGCCCATAGGAGCCACTGCCCGTGGCTTTGTGCACTAAATCAGTTAGGAAGAAGGAGCTGGCTCAAAGATAACACCGCATCAATCGTACCGTGGCCCGGCGGTTGAAGAACACTGTTTTGGGCCTGATGCACATGCTGGCCCTGTGGACCGGCAGGAAATTTCTGTGGACCGGCACTGGTCCATGGACCGGTGGTTGAAGAACACTGTTCTAACTAATCAGTGATATTTAAAATGCATAAATCACTCAAGTGCATTTGTAAAGCAGGAAGTCCCACTGAAAGAACCCCCAGCCAACTTGTAACAAAAACTCAGCACTTAGCTTGAAAGTTCATCCATTGGTCAGTACTAGTCAAGCGAGGAGAGCAGTGTACCTACATAATGTCACAACCAGGTCCAACCAAGCCCAGTTTCTGGGACTCTTAAGTGCTCCTTTTACTAAGGTACGCTAGCGTTTTTAGCGCATGCTAGCCCTGCGCTAAACGAAAAATACTAACGCCAGCTCTATGGAGGCGTTAGCGTCTAGCGTGCACGCTAAAACCGCTAGCACACCTTCATAAAAGGAGCCCTAAGTGTCCCTTCATCAGGGACTTGTTGCCAATCAGGAAGGTGAAAAGTCAAAAACGCTGCCACAACTGGAAAACAGTTGAAGGATGGAGCAAGCTGAGAGGAGGACGGAGCTACCTGAGAGGAGCGCAGAAAGCGCTTTAAAGCAGAAAGGGCTGACGTCAGACAAAGCAAGCAGCCAACCAGAAATCAGAGGGAAGAGCAGCTAAACCAGTGGTCTCAATCTCGTGGCCCGGGGGCCACATGCGGCCCGCCAGGTACTATTGTGCGGCCCGCAGTTTGTACTAGTGCTGCCCGCTCTTTACGCCATCCTTTGGCTTCCCCCCTAGCCTCCCGCTCTTACGTTCAGATAATTACCACAACCTGCAGAGAGGATTGTTGGTGCTGTAGCGATTCTTGCAGGCTGCCACTGTCCTCAGCAGCATATTCCCTCTGCTGCGATCCTGCCCCTGATGTCAGAGGAGGGGGCGGGACCGTGGCAGAGGGAACATGCTGCGGAGGCTGATAGCAGCCTGCAAGGAACGCTACAGCACTGCGATCCTCTCTGTAGACTGCGGTAATTAGCTGAAACTAAGACTGGGAGGCCAGGGGAGAAGCTGGAGGATGCTGCAAAGAAGGGTGGAACATACAGTGCTTTGGGAGGGGGGGGAAGGGGAAGATTTATAAACTATAAAGAGTCATTTCTTTAATAAGACATTAACTATTTTTTTCTGCGGCCCTCCAAGTACCTACAAATCCAAAATGTGGCTCTTCAAAGTATTTGAGTTTGAGACCACTGAGCTAAACGATGGTATTCCACTCAGTGCTTTCATTGAGGCCACCTGGATGGACAGTGTTGAGTTGAAAAATCCAAAATTGTTCCCATAACTGAATTCGGGCAGCTTTGTCCCCTTTAAAATCCCCCGGTATCTGCTCAGTAATAAACCACGGGAGATCATAAAACTCGTGGCGCTTATCCAAGTAATGGGGAACCAATTGGGGCAGATAACGTAGCGGTGTTAAAGTCTACTTTTATGCTCTGAAAGTCTTGTCTTGATCTTTCTACTGGTGCGTCCCACATATAGCAATTTACATGGGCACATTATCACATAAATCACCCATATTCATAGAAATATAGAAACATGACGGCAAATGGCTTATCCTGTTGGCCCATCTGCAGCATCCACTATCTCTCACTCTCCCTTAGAGATCCCTCATGCCTGTCTCACACTTTCTTAAATTCAGACACAGTCTTTGTATTCACCTTCTCTACCAGGAAACTATTCCATGCATCTACCACCCTTTCTGTCAAAAAGTATGTCCTTAGATTACTCCTGAGCCTCTCACCTCTAATCCTATGCCCTCTCATCTCACCTTTCCTCCAAACTATACATATTGAGATCTTTGTTTTGTAAATCTTTATTAAATTTCCAAACTACTATAGTGCAAACAAACTATCTCAATATACATAAGTTTACACGAAATGCACATTAACTTACATTAATGTACAACCATTTCCTCCCACCCCCCCATCAAATAATCAGAAAAAGTACATACCTATAGGAAACCTCCATATATTCTCTGAATGAAATTCCAATGCAAAACCCTCCCCCCTCCTACCCACCCTGGATGTATATGCTTAAGGTTCGATAAAATAAAATCAATTATCATTCCTTACAGAATTTAATTAGTGGTTCCCAAACATCCATAAATTTCTGATACCGTCCTTGTTGTACGGCCATTGAACTCTCCATTTTAAAAGTATAACAGAGAGATTCCCACCAGAAATTGTAATTTAATCTATCCCAGTTCTTCCAGTTCCTCAAAATGAGTTGTATGGCAACCCCTATCATTATATAGAGAAGTTTGTTATTTTGGGCAGATATTTGGCTTTTAGCCCTCATTAACGTACCAAATAGGATGGTATCGTATGTCAATGCCACTGGATTTTCTAATATTTTGTTCACTTGATCCCAAATGGATCTCCAAAATTTAAGTATCAAGGGACAATAAAATAGTAAATGATCCAAAGTCCCAGCTTCAAGATGACAATGCCAGCATCTATCGAGATCTTTAATTCTGTCTAGCAAATAAGATGGAATAGAAAGCCAAACTGATAGCACAAGCTAGAGTGAAAATATGGTTTCTAATAACAAATCAAAGGTGTTTTTATTTTGTATGAGAGGAAAAAGGATCTCAGAAACCTCTCATATTTTCAAACACCCTATTTTGTGTATTAATATTGTATATTCATAATTTTTTAAAAAATATATTTTTTATATTAAATATCCAACATAACTGACTTCAAACACTGCTGTGCATTGATTAAACCCATGGAGGGGCATAATCAAAAGAAACGTCTAAATCTGTTTTGTCCTAACTCACAAGTCGTCCATAGTCGGTCACGGGAAAAGGTCCATTTTTAAAAAATACGTCCAGCATATTTTTTTTTCTGAAAATCGTCCATCTCTATGTCCAGCCATCTGATCATCTAGACTGCTAAGTCATCCATCTTTATACCCCATTTTGTACAAAAATTCATCCAAGTCAAAAACGCCTAGAAAAAGACCTTTTGGACGTGGGAGGGGCCAGTAAAGTAAGGGACTGGACACCCAGACATGGCAACAGAGTAGTGGGGCACCTTACAGGGCACTGCTGTGAACATCACAAAAAGGGTGCCACATAAACATCTCACAACAGCTCCCTTATAGGTCATGGTGAGCCCCCCAAAACACCCCCAGAATCTACTAGACCCACCTATCTGCCACCCCAATAACCCTTATGGTTGCAGGAGCCACTTAATATGGCAGTACAAAAGGGTTTTTTTTTTTTTCAGGGGGTGCACATGTTTCTCCATGAATGCAGTGATTAGAGTGGCTTATGGGCCTGGGTCCTCCTCCTCTATGGTTCACTAACCCACCCCCAAGACCGCTTAAGCCACATCTGTGCAGCTCTACTAGGCTTTCCTATGCCAGGCTGCCAGGTGCTGATGTTCTGGAGGCAGATTTGTAAAGTTGTTATTACGGTTTTTTATGGGAGTGGGTCAGTGATCACTGGGGCTGTGTGTAGGGAGTCTGTACTTTGTGTCTGCAGTGCTTATCTTGTCACTTTGGATACCTTTTTTGGATTTAGACCTGGTTTTAGATGGTCTAAGTCACAATGTCCAAGTTTCGTCTAGGCAATGTTGTAAAACCTTCAGTTATACATGCAGTATGACTAAGTCTAGGACAGCCCATGTCCTGCCCAAATCCTGCTCTCACCACTCCTCCTAAAATGCCCCTTTTAGCTCTGGTCGTTCAGCAGCATTGTGAAGGCTTAAGTAATTTTTAAATACGTCTAAAACCCTGTTCGATTATCGGCACTTGGACGTTTTTTGTTACTGATCATCCAAGTGCGGATTTAGGCTGTTTTTTTTTGTCGTTTTTATGTTTCAATTATGAGCCCCTTAGTTTGTGTCTAGTGAATGAAGTTGTTCTGGATCATAATCAAATGCACATTGATTGAGAACTGCTGACAAAAGAAAATAAAGAACCTCCAAACTTATTTCAAAATTCCACATCAGTCCAATGACGATGCCCGTTTCGCCAGACTTGTATAGGCTTCTTCTGGGGATACAAACAGGATGAATTATATAGGACTGGCTCAAGTGGATTTTTATAGCATCAGCTCCGAGTAATGACGGTCTCATCTTACAATGGTGTCTCGATTTGAATTAGAGTATTGAGTCTTTGTTGAGGTAGAAATGCACGTGAGTTGTGTCTAAGAGGGTGCCAATGAACTCTAGAATTTGAATAGGTTCTAAATGGGATTTCTAATAGTTGACTGCAAATCCTAGAAGCTCCAGGAGATGAACTGTTACAGTTATGGCTTGAAGAGCTTGTTGAGGTGTGGAAGCCTTGATCAACCAGTCATCTAGATAAGGGAACATGTGGAAGTTGTATGAGTGAAGGCGTGCAGTTACTACTATTAACATAACATAACATAATAACAAATTTCTAGACCGCATAACCTTTAGTTCAATGCGGTTAACAAAAGATTATGCTATGGGAAAATACAGAGATAATGTGATAAACAGAAATTTAGCTAGCAAAAAATCCGGAGAAAAGAAAAGTCTTCAAAAATTTTCTGTAATGTTTGTAAGATATAGATCTAATCAATAATGGACGGAAATCATTTTGCTACTTGATTGCCTATTTTTTGTTTTTTCGTCTTGGCGACCGGGGGCTCCCGGTTCACCGTGGCTGCGGCCGTCTGAAACTTATGTCTCGGCCTCTTACCGGGTTAGTGCTCCTAGTGCGGTCAGGTTATTTCCATCACAGACCCGCACCACTGGTGTATTCTGTGCCTGGGTGTGGATCACACAACGGACTCCTGTCCTCGTTGTGCCACCCTTCAGCCTCGGGCTCTTCGGCAACGTAGGGCTAAAAACTAAAGTTTTAAGTTAAAAAAAAAAAGGTTGCATCCCAGACGGGCATACGCAGACCATCTACAGATGGTCTGCACATGCAAGGGGATTGCTATAGAGCGATCCGTGCAGGCAGATGGGGGCGTTCCTCCGATCGCCCCCATCTGCATATTTTTCGTTCCTGAATTCATCGGACCTGCCCGGATCGGGTGGTTAGTGAATCCAGGCCTTTGTCCCTTCCAGCCACTATAATCCTAATACACAGGCAACACACCCTCACTAATTGGGCTGGGCCTGTTGCGAATAATTTGTTGACATTAGCACCAAAAGCTTTTCTTATTTATTCAGCAAGGAATGCAGTCTTCTGAATGACTTGAAAGAGGCGCAGAGGAAGGTAGCATAACTGAAGTGCATTAATGTGTTAGCACACAGTAAAGTTTTGTGCATTATTAGTAAATAGATCTCATTGTATAAAGTGGGACCTGCAATAAATAATGTGTGCTAATGTACAGTACCCGTAGCATGGTAATGTCTTTTAATAAATCTGACTCTCTGCATTGTTTTGACATATTTCCCAGCACGAGATCTTATGCATTCTCGAGGAGGAAATATTGTTTCTCTTCTAAACTATTAAAGTAAGATAAAGTCCCAAGGGCAATAACCAAACAACCCAGAATATGCTATCTCAGAATCATCTTCATACATTTTGAAGCATACTTCTTGAGCAATGTGTGTATGAATGGGGAGAAACTGGAAGAAACCCCAGGATTTGGAAAGGCAATTCAGTGAATGCAAAATCCAGATTCCGGTGAATTTCTCCCTGGCCCTTGCAGAATCAGCTCTGCTGATTTTTTTTTTTAACATCCCCGTCGATTCGTAGCAAGTAAAATTCCAGAGGGGAGATTAATTGGAGAGAGGATAATGGGAAAGTGTTCAGCTGAGGTGCAGTTTATTGATTGGATTTAGGAGGCGGGGTGGGTGAGGAAACATTGGGGCCCAGTGTCAGATTTTCACTATCTGGCTGATCTATTTCCCTCTTGGTAGATGCTTTATCACACTGCATTCCACAGCAAGCAATATTTTCAGTTTATTTTAATAGGAGGAGACCCATGTGTTGTGAAGGCTTGCCTCGGGGCTGAATAGTGAAAAAGGAAATATGTGGGTAGGTAAAGGGCTGGAGATAGGGGATAGGAAGGAGATCTGTGTAACCATTTTAAGGGGTAGAGCATCTGTGGGCTAGATCAGTGTTTTTCAACCTTTTTACACCTATGGACCGGCAGAAATAAAAGAATTATTCTGTGGATCGGCATCGGTCCGTGGACCGGAGGTTGAAGAACGCGGGGCTAAGTTGTGGGCCAGACCCCGCCCATCTCTACCCAATCTCCACCCCAGACCCCGTCCCCATAATAGTACTTATTGCACCTTGTACGTCCCGTGCCTCATCTGGAAGCCTTCCCTCTGACGTTGCAACACCAGAGAGAAGGCTTCCGGTTCAGGCGCAGGATGCCCTTAGGAACCACTGCCCGTGGCTTTGTGCACTGAATCAGTTAGGAAGAGGGAGCTGGCTCGAAGATGACGCCGCATCGATCGCACCGTGGACCGGTGGTTGAAGAACACTGTTTTGGGCCTGATGCACATGCTGGCCCTGTGGACCGGCAGGAAATTTCTGTGGACCGGCACTGGTCCATGGACCGGTGGTTGAAGAACACTGGGCTAGATAATGTATTTATATAGGACTGATCTGGGGGCAGAGTCAGGGCTAGCAATGGCAGAAAGCCAGCTGACGCAGCATCTACTCACCCTAACTCCTGGTCTCTCAGACAGTAAAGCCGTCCACACAATAAGGGTTGCATCAAACTGTGAAGGGTTTACGGCAATGTGGATAGTCATCAGGGATATCTCCAACAATTATTTGCAGTTCCTTGCAGATTCCAGTGAAGGTGCTTAAGGTGAAGGGTGGCATAATATCTGTATAACTTTCTTCCTGATTCTTCTCACCTAATTACAGTCTCAAGGTACAGGATTGGTGGGTCCTTCCAGAAAGAAATCTGGAGGATCAAGTTTATTAAAAAAATTTTTTAGACCGCTTATTCAGGTTTCTAAGCGGTTTACAATGTAAAATTACATAAAAACACATAAAAACAAGGGATACAAGATAACATCCAAACATAACAAAAGGTTTTGATGGAACGTACGGAACTACCTCAAACAATAGGGTAGTGGGGAAGAACTACAAGTATTATAGAAAAGGAGTGACATAAAAGGAAAAAAACAATAGGTTAGGGTAAAAAAAAAAGCAGTTGTTTTAAATTTTGCCCTTAAGAGGATGTTTTTAACTTGAGGGCAGCTCTTTGCCAGCCAGAAAGGCTGAAAAGAAAGGCAGAAAGAAAGAGACAAAGAAATGGGGTGCAAGGAGAGAGAAAGAAAGGCAGAAAGAAAGAAGAAAGACAAAGAAAGAGGGGCAGAGGGAGAGAGAGAAAGAAAGTGACCTATGACAAATCCGAAAATTCTTCGATAGAACACACAATTCATACTCCTGGTTCAGGCACTAAAACTAGGCCTACTGGACTACTGCAATGTCATATACCTACCCTGCCCCGCCACCATGATTAAACAACTACAAACAATACAAAACACAGCCCTCAGACTGATCTACTCACTGAAGAAGTATGACCACATCACCGCCGCCTACCAAGACACACACTGGCTACCTGTAGAAGCATGAATACTTTTAAAATTCTACTGCATGCTCTTCAAAACCCTACGTGGCAATGAACCATCCTACCTGAACACTCGCCTAACTAGAACAACTCTTCCAGACCAAGGAGAACTCAAACACCCTTCACCCACCCCCCCAATCAAAGGCATTCAGCGTAAAAAAATACACAACGGACTACTCGCCGCGCAAGCAGTGAAACTAGACACCCACATCTCCAATTTACTAATCTCAGCATCAAACTACAAAACCAACAGGAGGGAAATAAAAACCAGGTTATTCAAGAAATAGAAACATGACGGCAGATAAAGGCCAAATGGCCCATCTAGTCTGCCCATCCGCAGAAACCAATAACCTCCCCCCATCACCATACTATAAATGTTCCAACTAATAGCTTCCCTGTAATCTTCTGAATATGACCAGAATCTCATCCTTTTGTAATCCGCCTAGAACTGCAAGGTATTGGTGGAATAAAAGAAAGTAATGTGCAGGGGTAAAACTATGGAATGCCCTTGTTGGCCAAATTCGGAAATGCAGTGACAGTTCATTTAGAAAACTGTTAAAAACACATTTGTTGATGCATTTTTCTGAGTATTGACTGTTGTTAGAATTAATGCTGTCTGTTTTACTTGTCCTGATTTGTTTTAACATTTTATGTATGTAATCATTTTGTAAACCATTTTGATATAAAACGAATAGAAATTTGTTAAATAAATAAATAAAAATAATGTAATGTAATGAAGGTTGCTAAGCACAAGTCTCTGTGAAAGGCTGCGGGAAGAGAGATGGAATGTAAAAGGGAGACCACAGATAAAGTTAATGCAAGCAGGGGGAAAGTGATACAAACATAACTGCAACCCATTGGTCAGACATTCATAAGGAACCTTAGCCAACCAATAGGCTGCAGGGCAAAGCAGTACTGAAAGCTGATAAAAGCACTATTTCTGTGGATACTGCTCCCACCTCCCCCTACAGCCCATTGGACATTCCTAAGAAAGTTTAGCACACAATAGGCTGCAGGGAAAAGCAAGACCGATGGTTGCTAAGACACTGTCTGTAGCTACTGTTCCTGCCTCCACCTGCAGCTCACTTACTCTACTTCTCCAGGTACTTTACTGTCACTTATGTGCAAAAATTTACCTGCATAAGCATACATGCTAACAGAGCACTTGAGTGCTGATCTAGAATTTAAGCACAGAAATCACTTAGGACTGGATTCTGTAAATGGTACCCACATTTGGGCATATTAATAGAGACTGCCTTTACCAAGGTCTGCAGTAACCTGTTCCTGGCAAGATCTAAGGGCCATTACTCTATTCTCATCCTTCTTGACCTGCCTGCTGCTTTTGATACTGTTAATCACTTCTTACTGGTATTCCTTGATACACTGTCCTCTCTTGAATTCTGCAAAGCTATCCTCTCCTGGTTTACCTCCTACCTCTCCTATTACACCTTTAGTGTATGCACTGGTGGGTTCTCCTCTGCTGCTATCCTGCTAGCGGTTGGTGTATCCCAGGGCTCTATCTTAGGACCTCTCTCAGTTCCCTGATCTCCTCCCATGGCTTTCAGTATCACCTACTGTATATGCTGATGATTCTAAGATCTACCTCTCTACACCTGAGATTTCATCTATAATTCAATATAAAGTCAGCCTGTCTGGCTGATGTTGCTGCCTGGATGTCCTGCCACCACCTGAAACTATACATGTCCAAGACTGAAGTGCTCCTCTTTCCTCCCCTTTTCTCCCCTCCTTCCATTCTCTATCTCCCAAAATAATACTATCATTCCTGTCTCCTCTGCTTGTAATCTTGGAGTCGTCTTCCACTCCAACCTCTCATTTTCTACCTACATCTAACAGACTAATAAAGCCTGTCGCTTCTATCTCTACATATAACGATTAGCAAAACCCAAAAACTTCAAATTAGCTATAGATTTCTTGATCCTCAGGCTTTCAACAATGTTCAGTTGCTCAATGCTTCAGCCACACTCGCCATTGGATCTTGTTTCTAAATATTTTTTCTATATTGCTCATATTTTTATACAAATTTATAAATAGTTTATATATTTCCATCTGAATCATGCTGTGTTTTGGATCACCTCTCCCCAACACAGCATGATTCAGATAAGTGGAAATATATAAACAGGTTAAAAAGGTGATGGCGATAGCTAGAAGGATGCTAGGTTGCATAGGAAGAGGTATGGCCAGTAGGAAAAAGGAGGTATTGATGCCCCTGTATAAGACTTTGGTGAGAGCTCATTTAAAATATTGTGTACAATTCTGGAGGCCGCACCTTCAAAAAGATATAAAAAGGATGGAGTCTGTCCAGAGGAAGGCTACTAAAATGGTATGTGATCTTCTCTTCATCATAAAGCGTATAGGGACAGACTTAAAGATCTCAATCTGTATACTTTGGAGGAAAGGCGGGAGAAGGAAGATACGATAGTCGTTTAAATACCTACGTAATGTAAATGCGCATGAGTCGAGTCTCTTCATTTGAAAGGAAACTCTGCAATGAGAGGGCATAGGATGAAGTTAAGAGGTGATAGGCTCCGGAGTAATCTAAGGAAATACTTTTTTACAAAAAGGCTGGTAGATGCATGGAACAGTCTCCTGGAGGAGGCGGTGGAGACAGAGACTGTGTCTGAATTCAAGAAAGCCTGGGATAGTCACGTGGGATCTTTTAGAGAGAGGAAGAGATAATGGTTACTGCGGATAGGCAGACTGGATGGGCCATTTGGCCTTTATCTGCTATCATGTTTCTATGTATTCATTCTGCAGCCTTTCGATATCTCTCCTCTCTTTTCTCTCCTTATACACGTCCCTGAGAACTCCATTCCTCAGACAGATTGCTTTTATCTGTACCCTTCTCCTTTACTTCCAATTCAAGATGTTGTTCCTTTCAACTTGCTGCCCCATATGCCTGGAATAAACTACCTGAGTCCGCCATGCCCCATCCCTTGTTCAAAAGTACACTTCTACCTCAATATTCGCGGTGGTTAGGGGCAGAGCCAGCCCGCAAATATTGAAAATTCACGAATAACTTTTTGGTCGTCTCTGATCCACTCCCGCCTTCCCCCAGGACTTTACCTGGTAATCTAGTGAGCTTTCGGGGCAGGAGCCATTTTCCTACGCAGCCATTTTGTCTCAGTGATCTGCACGGGGCAGAAGCATAAGAAGATAACTCCTGCCCCGAAAGCCCGCTAGACCACCAGGTAAGGTCCAGGGAGGTCTGGAATGCAGAGTTTCCTGTGTAAAATAAAATTCACGAATAACCGAATCCGCAGATACTGAAACCACGGATTTGGAGGGAGAAGCGTAGGCTGAAAATCCACCTCTTTGAGACTGCCTTCAACTCATAACCCTACTCCTCTCTACCCTCTGCTCACCACCCTAGCCAGCAGTTTAACCATCCCCTATAACTGTAACTCCTACCCTGGCATCCTGTTTGTTTGTCTTGATTGTTTAGATTGTAAGTTCATTTGAGCAGAGACTGTCTCCTTTGTGATTATGTACAGTGTTGTGTATATTTGGTAGTGCTCTAGAAATATTTAATAATAGTAGTAGTAGTAGTGATAAACTTCTGAAAGAGTCATCTGGAGCCAATGCAGTCCCTGGGGCATCTTAAGAGTTTGCTTCGACACGGTGACGGGCCGTGGTTTTCTTCCAGAACCACACAAATGGAAACTGCAGTGTCAGATTTGGGATATCCTGGAGCTGTCAGCTTTGATGGCTTAGCACTATCTTCAAGTGCTAGGTTCGATGGTGGCATCCATAGAGGTCGTACCTCTCAGGATTCACTGTTGTCCCACTGGTCTTCACAGACAGACTTCTCTAGTTGGCACCACCCTGGATACTCGAGGTGCACCACAGCTTGCAGTGGTGGCTCTGGCTGGAGTCCTTGGCAAAGGGTTTTATTCTCCACATTTCCTCCTAGATGATACTGACAACTGACAATGTCAGTCTGTTTGGCTGGGGGAGGGGGGCATTGCAACTGCCATCCCGTTCAGGGTCAGTAGTCACCTTCCCAGCACAAATGGTCCATAAACGGGATTTTAATTTCTCCCAATAGTGAAAGACGCCAGATATTTTAGTAATAGGAATGAAACAAAAAAAAGTATTGTATTTTTACATTTGGTGGCATGCTATTGCTGCATTGAGAATTTAAATTAAGGCTAAAATAAAAGTTTACTGCTTCTAATGAGTTTGGTGAGCTCTTTATCAATTTGAAGTAGCCATCACCTTTGAAATAACCAATAATTCTTGTCACTTGTTCCTTTTTGATTTATGCATTCATATTGGGGACAGTACCCAAAACCAGATAAATCTGTGTTTACTTGCATAAAAAGGCTGTTTGAAAACTGCTGTTTCAATGCAAAATACCCATCCCTGCCACTTGCTACAGATTCTCAACTCCTAACTCTTACTTGTAAAGTGCCCATGCCTGTTTTATCATTCCCTCTGTGAGAAATTCCCTAACCCCTATTTGTCCTGTTTTGATTCGATTGCAAGCTCTGACGAGCAAGGATTGTTTCTTACATGTTTAATGTACAGCACTGCATACGTCTGGCAGCAGTATAGAAATTATTAGTAGTAATAAGTAGTACTGTAGTTAATGGATGTCTGATGAAAACTGAACTAGCACACTGTGGGCATCATCTGCCACAAAGTGTACTTCCTTCTTTAAGTAAAGTTTTAGACCAGATTATTGGTTCATAGAAACAGATAAATTTACTGATAAGAAAAGTGAGGTCTCTCCAGTACTGAAGTTCTTTTGTATTTGGAACAATGGCTCCCTCTGTTGGTTTTGCATGGCAGTTTCCTTCTCATATTGCTACAGTTCAAATTATTTTTCTAATCTATATATATAAAATAGGAGGTATGTATGTATGTGCCGCGATCACGCAAAAACGGCTTGACCGATTTGAACGAAACTTGGTATGCTGATCCCTCACTACCTGGGATGATATGTTCTGGGGGTCTCGCGGCCCACCTGCACACGTGGGCGGAGCTACAAACAGAAAATCAGATTTCACCCATTCATGTCAATGGAAAAAATGTAAAAAGCTGCCATTCTCACAGTAATTCAAAAACGGCTTGACCGATTTGAACGAAACTTGGTATGCAGATCCCTCACTACCTGGGGTGATATGTTCTGGGGGTCTCACGGCCCACCTGCACACGTGGGTGGAGCTACAAACAGAAAATCATATTTCACCCATTCATGTCAATGGAAAAATTGTAAAAAGCTGCCATTCTCACAGTAATTCCAACTACCTGGGGTGATATGTTCTGGGGGTCTCGCGGCCCATCTGCACACGTGGGCGGAGCTACAAACAGAACATCAGATTTCACCCATTCATGTCAATGGAAAAAATGTAAAAAGCTGCCATTCTCACAGTAATTCAAAACGGCTTGACCGATTAGAACGAAACTTGGTATGCTGATCCCTCACTACCTGGGATGATATGTTCTGGGGGTCTCGCGGCCCACCTGCACACGTGGGTGGAGCTACAAACAGAAAATCAGATTTCACCCATTCATGTCAATGGAAAAAATGTAAAAAACTGCCATTCTCACAGTAATTCCAACTACCTGGGGTGATATGTTCTGGGGGTCTTGCGGCCCACCTGCTCACGTGGGCGGAGCTACAAACATAAAATCATATTTCACCCATTCATGTCAATGGAAAGGATGTAAAAAGCTGCCATTCTCACAGTAATTCCAACTATAAAACACTTTCTATGACACTATAACCACTAGGGACATCGTTTCTATTCTACCACGGACACCATACATATAGAGTTTGTATGTTCTAACTGTGTTTGTAACTGTTTCCTTCATGCACCCCAGTTCATAATGTTATTACATTACATGAGTACTCACATATGCTGAACTAGGAACACAGGTTCCATTCTGAACCGGGAAAAAACTGCATGGAGTTTCTTTTCAACCTGAGTTTCCACATATTGAGTTGTTTAAATCAATACTGAAACTTTTGGATGCCACTTATTCCAACATATCTTCCTTTTCAGTTTAAGAGATTGCAAATTCCAGTGAGACTTGCATTCTCTATCACAATCAACAAATCACAGGGACAGACTATTACATACTGTGGAGTGGATTTAAGATCCCCCTGTTTTTCCCATGCTTGCTCAAGGGTGGGTTCACCCAAGAATTTATATGTTCTTGCTCCTGGAGGTGAAACTAAAAATGTTGTTTATAATCAAGTTTTGTGTTAGTTGTATTGTATTCATTTTGTCAAATATTTCACATTATATTTTGAATATTGTACTTTTTATAAAGCTGTTAAAAAATAATTTCATTCACCACTATAAAGTATCTTTATTTGAATCCATTTACAGTGTTATTGCTATAATTAAATACCCGTGCAACGCCGGGGCATCAGCTAGTGTTTAAATAAAAAGGATGAGTGATTGACTTTAACAAGAATTGTAAATATTTATCTGTGGCAGTGATCACTTTACTCTTAGAAGTGGACATTTGCAAAACCATCTGCCTTATGTATGGTCAAACCTAGGCGCTTATAGCCTGTATGCATATAAATTTACCTGGACCAAAAAGAGTCATTTCTGGAGTAAAAAAAAGGGGTTTACACTTATGCATGGGTTTAGCCAAGGGAGATCTTGCCTCACCACTTTGCTTGACCTTTTTGAAGGTGTGAATAAACATGTGGATAGAGGTGAGAGAGAGATGTAGTGTATCTAGATTTTCAGAAAGCTTTTGATAAAGTTCCTCATAAGAGGCTCCTAAGAAAATTAAAGAGTGGCAAAGTTCAGCTGTGGATTAGGAATTGGTTCTGGTGATCAACAATTCAAATTATCTCTTCCTTCCAAAAAAGGGATTAAGGGAGTTAAGTTTTTCAACCACTGCCTGATTTTTAAGCTATCTCAACTGTGGAATGACCTTCTACACTTCTCCCTCCGGATTCGCGGGGGATAGGGGAAGAGCCGGACCGCGAATGGCGAAAAACCGCAAATATCTGGCTCTGACCCACCCCCGCCTCCCTCCCGCTTTCCCAGCCTTACCTGGTGGTCTAGCAGGCTTTCAGGGCAGGAGCGATCTTCCTACGCTCCTGTCCCATGCAGATCGCCATTAGGAAATGGTTGCTGTGAGTTCTCATAGTCTCTCAAGACTACGACGGGAACTCCCTACAGCTGTCTCCTATTGGCGATCTGCATGGGGCAGGAGCGTAGGAAGATCGCTCCTGCCCCGAAAGCCCGCTAGACCACCAGGTAAGGCCGGGATGCCGGGGGGAAGACTTAACGATGGTTTTTTTTTTTTTTTCTTTTTTTCCCCCTTCCCAAAAAATCTCAAATATGTGAAATCGCGATTACTGAAACCGCGAATGGGGAGGGGGAAGTGTACTTCTTTTAAGGAGTATCGGCTCACTTCAACCTTTTCGCAAATCCTTAAAAACTACTTTATTTGCTAAACACTTTGAAAATCAACTTTAGTAAACTTAGTCTTATTCTTTTCTGGTTTTTTGTTCGATAACTTAACTATTGTAAACCGAGTCGAGCTTTCCTTGAATGATGACTTGGTATATAAAGTCAAGCATTAGATTAGATTATTTATTAATTAATTACATTTGTTTTCTATCCCGTCCGCCCCAAAGAGCCCAGAACGGGTTACAGGTCAGCATACACAATATACAGTTAACAGGCTACAATTTGCCATTATTACAGTACAAGTTTTTTCATGTACTAGTTTTTATCCTAACTCGACAATACCAATATTCATAATATACCGTTTACAGGTTAAATTAGTCATAGTTACAGTGCAAGATTTTTCAATACAAGTTTTTATCCTAATGTGACACATAGTAACATAACATAGTAGATGACGGCAGATAAAGATCCAAATGGTCCATCCAGTCTGCCCAACCTTATTCAATTTAAATATATTCATTATCTTCACAGAACTGCCTGTGCAATGTGCCAAGTTAAACAACATATATACAATTACGTGCACACAGGCTGGGCAATAACCAACGAGCACATTGCCACAAGTAAAATACTGTTTTGCTCAAAGAAATGCCTTTTCTTTTTCACTTTTAATAAATCCTATAATAGTTTATTGCAGTTTTAATTGAAGATGAGGGGGTACAGGCTAGAGCAATGTGCATTGGTTAAGTAATTATAACTATGGACTCTGAGATCTTTTATTCGGAAAATGTATCGGGTTGTTGCAATGTGATCTATAAGTGAAATGAAATCAATAAAAACGTTACATTTTAGCTCTCCACTAGAGGGCAGTATGAACACAGGAAACTAATACATTCTCCCTCTCCCCCCAACACATACTATATGTAATGCATCTTAGCTTACTTTTAGAAATGACTGTAATCTTTTCAATTGGCTTAAAGTTTTCTTGTGTATGATAACAGAAGTGCTACTTAAAATGCTGAAGATGATTGATTTGTCTGTGTGCAGGTAAAGCATCCTACTTACATTTGCGTTTCAATAGCGTTTATTGGCAGTGTATTAACCCACTGATCTCATGAAAGCACGTGGCATAATCAGGAAATAGTATATGAGTAGCAAGAAGTGCCCTCTTCCATGTTCCCATTGCACCATGGTGCAAAAGGGCATTAGCGCAGCATGCACAAGTCATAAAAATAGCCATTAGGAGTAGAGGAGCTGTCTAATAGAGGCCGGTTTTATTTTTATTTATTCAATTTTCTATACTGTTCTTCCAGGGGAGCTCAGAATGGTTTATATGAATTTATTCAGGTACTCAAGCATTTTTCCCTGTCTGTCCCAGTGGGCTCATAATCTATCTAATGTTTACCTGGGGCAATGGGGGGATTGAGTGACTTGTCCAGGATGCTGAGACTCTAGCTTTAACCATTGCACCAACCTTCCCCATACATTCCACTGCTGCTCCATGTGATCTTGGGTAAACCACTTAACCCTCCAGTGCCTCAGGTACAAAAATAAAAGTCAATTCTATAACCAGGCAAATGCCATTATCGTGTGTTGCACATGCAAATGCACCAATTAGTGCCACTTATAGGCTCAAATGCACTACGTACTATTGTCTAAGTTAGTGCATAAGTGCAATGGGGGTGTACACATGGGCAGAGCATGGGTGGCTCATGGGCTTGACATCAACTTGTGTGCAAAACTTATAAAATACTAAGAACATAAGAATTGCCGCTGCTGGGTCAGACCAGTGGTCCATTGTGCTCAGCAGTCCTTTCATGCGGCGGCCCTCTGGTCAAAGACCAGCGCCCTAACTGAGACTAGCCCTACTTGCGTACATTCCGGTTCAGCAGGAACTTGTCTAACTTTGTATTGAATCCCTGGAGGATGTTTTCCCTTATGATAGACTCCGGAAGAGCGTTCCAGTTTTCCACCACACTCTGGGTGAAGAAGAACTTCCTTACGTTCGTACAGAATCTATCCCCTTTCAATTTTAGAGAGTGCCCTCTCGTTCTCCCTACCTTTGAGAGGGTGAACAACTTGCCCTTATCTACTAAGTCTATTCCCTTCAGTACCTTGAATGTTACGATCTCCTCTGCTCGAGAGAGAAGAGGCCCAGTTTCTCGAATCTTTCACTGTACGGCAACTCCTACAGCCCCTTAACTGCATGGCGCATTTAGGTGTGCCATTTTAGGCTAGCCACGGCCTGGCATTAGTGGTCCCTCTTATACATCGGCATGTTAATGCAGCCTTGCGCATGCGCTAGTGTTCTCTAATGGAATTGTAGTGTCAAGATGCCATGATAGAATTGGCGCTCCATGCATAACATCGAGGCACCTAACTTGAGGTGCCAGGTTAGAGCTTTGTCCCCTTGAATTGTAAACTTGCCAGGGACAGAAAAATGTTGCACCCGAATGTAACGTGCATTGAACTACTGAGGAAGGTGTAAGCGAAACCCAAATTGTGCATAATTCCACCTACGCTGGCTTTAGAAGAAGAATGTATAGCCACCCATTGTTCATGATACTAGTTGAAAGTGAAGTCATAGGAACCTCATGCATTGTCTTCTAAAATACTGGCATTTGCTAAGTTTTTCTTGTAGGCTGTCCCACAAATGGGGTGTTTTGCAGCTGTTAGTGTTTTTCTTCCTAGATGCTGGTATCTCTAAAGCTCAGTGGTCCTCTCATTCTCACTCCTACATCCCAATGGGCCTCAGAATATCATTATATTCTCTCTTATGCCTACATGTTATTTAGCTTTTGTTCATGGATATTTTATTTTTATAATTTAAACACTAAATAACCAAGCAATTAATTCTTGTGAAGAGTACAATGAAAGGAAGTAGAGAATACAAAAATACAGAAGAGAAAACCTCTTTAACATTACATCACTAAAGTCCTCAGTGAGGAATCCAGTACAGAATATTAGCAAGAAAGCTTTTCAAATAAACAGAAGAGCCAAGAAAGGGCAGTGGTTAGTCCCACAGATATTTCATCATGCAGCTCTAGAAAATTAAGGGCTCCTTTAACAAAGCCGCAGTAGCAATTCCCACACAACAAATGTGACAAAGCCCATGGGATTTGTTGAATTTGCCATGCTGGGAATCTGTTCCTTAAGGCTCTTTTACAAAGCCACAGTAGCGAAGGAGTCTCCAGCCTCTTAGGAACTAAAAAAAAAAAAAAAGGATACCTGAGATGATATGAAGAATACCTATTTGACAGATTTATAGTTTATAATGCACTTGCAAGGAAATTTGAGAAAGAATAGTGCACCCAATTGTAATACTTCAGGCCACAACAAGAGAAATTCCCGACAACGTATCTGAGGCTTTTTTTTTTCCTGCATTCTAATCTTGGAATTTAGAAAGAATTCTTCACAGTGTGTAAAAAAAAAATCTACAATAACCAGTCTCTATATTATTTTAAAGCTGAGGAAACTACCAAAGTTGCAGTAAATACCAGATTTGTATCAGAAGTCTCCAATATGTCAGACACATTCAGAGGCTTGCTTACAGACTTGTGGAGCAGAATTTTAAAAAGAACATTCAACTCAGAATATGGGAATCCAAGATGGTACATTAAGATATGGCCGTCTGTTTCACATAGCTTTTTTTTTTTTTTTTTTTTTTAGAGAAGGATCTGCTGACATACAGACTGTTCTAAAATACATGAGAGGTGGACATCCAAGTGCTGGCTGTGTCCAGCATGTAAGTTTCCAAGTTTTATTGGGACTTACTAGCCCACACAATGGTTAATTAACCTTCTAGGTGGCTTAATATGTAATATGGGGAAAGTGCAGTAGAATATAAAATGTTGATACAGATGGTTTGGTGTGGAATATCTTTGAAGGATACTATTGAATTAGAACACATAGGGAGTCCCAATAGAGAGGTTTCAATAATGGTGAAAGAAAGCCAAGAGTACTTGAGAGGGAAGCAGAGTAAAGATGTGAATCTTCTCAGCACCCTGTAGATACAAGGAAAACACAATTTGTATACAAATGCTAGAAGTCTAAAAAATAAAGTAGGATCATTAGAGTACAGTATATGCTGAATGATGAGGTAGATATAACACAGGCCAACCCAAAAATTTTTTTTATGATGTCATGGGTTTTTTGACCCGTTCCTGGGGTTATTTGGGGCACTGATTCAGAAAATTGCATCAGCTCCAGTTTCTTAGATATGTTTAAATGTATTAATTTTTTACCACTATTTAAAAGTTCTTTTCTGCAGAATTGGGATGTCATAACAAGCTTTCTTTTTTGAATGGGAAATCTATGGGGATCATAATAAAAAAAATAAGTCCAAAAAGTGGCCTAAGTCGGTACTTGGATGATCAAAAAGACAGATCGTCCAAGTACTGATAATCAAAACTGGTTTAGACGTATATAAAACCATCTTAGACATTTACACTGCCTCTGTACGCCTAGAGCTAAAAGGGGCATTTTTGGAGGAGTGGATAGGGCAGGAGGTGGGCTGACCTAGACTTAGTTGTCTGGCAGCCAAAACCAAAAAACATTGACAGATTGCCAGACGGAACTTATACGTTGTGATTTAGACCAAGTCAAACCAGGTATAAGTTCTAAATCTGGCTGCTGACCAGATCGCAGCTGCCGCGATCAGCTCAGCAGCCCAGGCAACCCAATCCCAATCTCTCCTTCTGCAATACCCCGTGACCAACCTGAATCTTCCCCAGCAGGAAAGATGCCCAATATTTCCTGCCACGATCCCCCCAAATCTTCCCTGATAAGGGGTGCCCAATCCCTCCTGCTGGACACAACCCCCCCACACCAAACCCCCTTCCCCCCGAACCCTTGCCGGATCGCACACCAATCCCCCTAGACCTCCCTCCACTCCCACCCCAACCTAAGATTCCGGTTCCCCCATGTACCAAAAGCCTCGCCCATAGGCGCATGGGGCAATCAGGCCCTAGTCCCCTCCCTGGTGCATCCCACAATGCACCGGGAAGGGGCAGGCTAGCCATTACGAAGAAGGCGGTCCGCCCGTGTTGGTGCACGATCCAGCAGGGGTTTGTGGTGGGGAGTATTGTGTCCAGCAGGAGGGAATGGACACCCTCCTGCCGGTGATTGCGCGGGGGTGGGGTTGTGTCCAGCAGGAGAGATTGGGCACCCTCCTGCCGGTGATCGCGTAGGGGTGGGGGGTTGTGCCCGGCAGGAGGAATTGGGCACCCTCCTGCTGGTGATCACACGTGGGTGGGGAGGTTGTGTCCTGCAGGAGGGATTCGGCACCCTCCTGCCGGGGAAAATTTGGGGATTATGGCAGGAGAGATTGGGCATCTCTCCTGCCGGGGAAGATTTGGTGTGGTCACGGGGGATCGCCGCAGGAGAGATTGGGCATCTCTTCTGCCTCGATCGTTGCAAGGGGTGGGGACAATCCCAGGATTCTGTAACCAGCGTTATTTATGACAGACGCCAGTTAGAGAATCCTGCTTTTAGGCAAAGGACTGGCCCCTCCTTCGCCTAAAAGTTCTTGTCTTGGGCGTTTGGGACTTGGGCGAATTTTGTGGTTGGGAATGTGTTGTAAGGATAGACATCGTGGCGGTCTGGGCGGTTAAACCTTCATTTTGGACATTTTTGTTGAGAATGGACATTTCTCTGCACCTAGGGACTTAGGTCAAAAGGGTACTGAGACGTTTCTTTTGATTATGCCCTTTGTCACACCTGCCCAGCTCCTGTTCACGGCAGCGAGCTGGAACACTGACTGTTCCTGTCCATACGTGTACCCTTTAACCAGGGTACCCTTCAGGCCTTCTTAGGCGTCTGCCTAAGGTATAATATCAGATTTCCTGACATTACCAAAAGAAAACCAGGCAAGGGAAAAGAAACTCACACACCTCAAAATCCAGTATAGTAGAATAATCAAACAAAGGTTTTATTATGTTCACTGGTTGCATTGAACCAAAAGGAAAAATGCTTCAGCTTAGCAGACCTCAAAACAAGCACTCAAAACTATGAGGCAAAACACAAGCTGTTCAAACAGAGCAAAACTTTCAAAGAAATCCAGAGTCCAGGTTTTTGGGTGTGTCTCATCTTAACCTACAGTTCCACAGACTCTGGACTTTGTTAGCACATCTATAAACAGTCCTGTTCACCAGAGTAGTTTGGATTTAGTAACTTTCCCTAAGCTGCTTCAGCTCTGTAAACCGTATTCTCTTCTTTAGCACAGAATTCAAAAGGTCCGTGCAGGCTCTCAGCACAGCTCCCTGCTGTGATTTGCAAGTAATTAATTATGCACAGCTGTGAGGAAGAACGCTCTCGGCTCAGCTTGGCTGCTAGCAGAGAGAACAAAAAAAATGCCAACACATTTGCTAGCTTTACAACTAAAGCTTTCAAGCAGCAATTCACAGTTCCTTATCAGCAGGGAGAGAACTACAACTCCCCTTTAAACTATCACTGGCATAACTGGTAGCTTCACTACTGTGGACACAGGCAATACACATCCCCTTACTGCTTATCAATGTCCATGGCCACCTCCTCCGGTCCTACCAGACTTTCCTAGATTTCCATGGGTTCCCCTGGAGTTCCTTCCTTACTCCCTGGGTCAGCAGTAAAAACTTCTGGGTCCGACATTTGCCAGTCTCCAGCCTCCTCAGCATTCCGTTGAGGAAGAGAGGGTTCTCCACCGAGCACCCCCCTTGAAGCCGCCTCAGCTCCTCCTCCTCCTGACTCTCTCCCAGCTGCTCTCTTTTAACCCTCTCTAATTCGCCCCTCCCTGTTGCAGAGTGAGAAGGGAGAGAAAACTCTCTGCAGCTGTGCCTGTCTCAGTCACAGCTTTCTGTGCTGAGACTGGCCTTCTGGGAGCTGTAGTTTCTTAGCTCCTGGGATAGTCCAAGTGAAGTCAGCTTTTCATATTCTGCAGGGCCAACCTGACCAGCTCTCCTGCCTTGGGGACTACCTACCTTCTTCACCACTGTGTCAAAGCTAGGGATAGCGCTAGATTTGTCACACCTTCCATGTATTTAAATTACCCACATTTTTTTGTGCTTAATGACCTTTGGTAGCATGAAATAGAATCATACTGCCACCACTACATATAATGCTAGGCCTGATGATACAATTTGTAAAGGCTTTGAATAAAGATGGATTGTGCATTGAATACATAGCTCATATGTTACCTGGACTTACCATGGAAAAACTGAAGGCAGGAATTTTCTATGGTCCACAGATCAGCCAACTTATAAATGACCCACATTTCATAGCATCAATGAATGTAATTGAATCATATGCCTGGTCTTCATTTGTTCTTGTGAAAAACTTCCTGGCAATAAGAAGGCAGACAACTACGCACAATTAGTAGAGGATATGCTCTTTAATTTCAACAGTCTTGGCTGTAACATGAGTGTTAAAGTTCATTATCTGCACAGTCACTTAGATCGCTTTCCAGAGAACCTTGGTGACTTAAGCAAAGAGCAAGGTGAAAGATTTCACCAAGACATAAAAACAATGGAAGCCAGATATCAAGGAAGATGGGATACACATATGATAGTAGACTGTTGTTGGAATCTTTTGCGGGATTATCCTGGAAGATCCCACTCTGGAAGTCTTACAAAAGGAGTTTCTTGTGTGTCGAATGACTGGAAAGTTTGTATCATAAACTTGTGCTTTTGGTATGAAATAAGTAGATTTTCATGTTGTACACTTTTCTTTAAATTTTTAATATGTTTGCTTCATGCTTTCAAGATATTAATTTAAACAATACATTAAAATATCCTGAATTTTTAATGGGGGAGCAGAGTGAAGAGTGGGATATGGCACATGTTCTGTATCTCAAAAGCTAGAGCTGAAAGGAGAAAACTGGTGCCATTTTTTTAAATCAGCAGGTCAAATATACCCAAAACAGGTGGTCTAATATTTGAGGCATCAAAATGAGTATTGGCATCTCAGAGACCTGGTGGAAGGAGAACAATCGATGGGTCACTGTGTTACCTGGGTACAAATTATTTCGCAAAGATAGAGTAGATCAAATTGGAGAGGGTTGCGCTATATGTTAAAGAGGGAATTGAATCAAACAAAATAAACATTCTACATGACACAGATAGCAATGTGCAATCCATATGGATAGAAATTCCATGTGTAAAGGGAAGAAATATATGGGTAGGGTTATATTACCAACCCCAGGGACAGAATGAGCAGACAGATGAAGAAATGTTTTCAGAGATTAAGAAAGCTGGCAAATTGGGCAACAGTATAATAATGGGTGATTTCAACTACCAAAATCAAAAACAATAATGTGCTATGGCATGCTTATGGATAGTCAATTGAAAAAACATACTGTCTTAAGTATGGTTGGGACCATTCACTCCAATATAACTGAGACTTGATAAATCATAATAAATGTAGTGGAGAAAAACTTTGTTCCGCTTGCTGGTGGTGTTACACGGATGAAAAACTGAAGTATTCCCCTGAGCTTTAAAGCAGTGAAACAGGCAGACCCCTGTAAGGAGAATGTTTGGTTGGCTGATCCCAGAGTTTTTGAAGAAGATTGTATATGCTTCTGAAAGATAAGTGAACGAGGTTTTCACTCTTCCTGGGATTTTGCCTGTATGAACTGATTAAGTAGCGTTAGCAATATTTTTGACATTCTTTGACACTTGTTGCCATTGCATTTCCAAGTTTATTGTTGTGGACTATTCATGTACAAGGCTATAGGTTAAAGAGAAAAGGAAGAGACAAGAAACATCAGTGTTTATGATTATTATTTATGTTATGCAAAGTTTTTTTTTTAACAGATCTGTGATGAAGGACAGCGAGGAACTCCAGAGCGACTTGAATCAATTGGAGAAGTGGGCAGATAAATGGCAGATGAATTTTTAATGTGGAAAAATGCAAAGTGATGCATTTAGGCAGAAAAAAATAAAGATCACAAGTATAGTATGTCAGGTTTAACTCTGGGAAAGACCGAACAGGAAAAAGACCTGGGTGTACTGATAGATAGGACCCTGAAACTGTCGGCGCAATGTGTGGTGGCAGCGGCGAAGAAAGCAAATAGAATGCTAGGCATGATAAAGAAGGGAATTACGAGTAGATCAGAGAAAGTTATAATACCGCTCTACAGAGCCATGGTCAGACCGCACCTGGAATACTGCGTCCAGCATTGGTCTCCATACCTAAAGAAGGATATAAAACTTCTAGAGACAGTGCAGAGACGAGCAACGAAGCTAGTGAAAGGTATGGAGAACCTGGACTACGAGGAACGACTTAGGAGACTGGGGTTGTTCTCCCTTGAAAAGAGGAGACTGAGAGGGGATCTGATCGAGACTTTCAAAATACTGAAAGGATTCGACAAAATGGAGCAAGGAAAGCAGTTGTCCAATGTCCAATGTGACACGGACAAGAGGACATAGACTGAAGCTGAGGGGAGACAGGTCCAGGACAAATATCAGGAAGTTCTGTTTCACGCAGCGAGTGGTGGACACCTGGAATGCTCTCCCAGAGGAAGTAATTGTAGAATCCACCGTTCTAGGATTTAAGGGTAAACTAGATGCACATCTCCTTAAGAGTGGCATAGAGTGATACGGGTAAGGGTAAATTAGATGCACATCTCCCTTGAGAAGCATACAGTGATATGGGGACTAAAACTATGCCAGGGTACACCTGGTGTGGCCTCCGCGTGTGCGGATCACCGGACTTGATGGACCCAGGGTCTGATCCGGAGATGGCAATTCTTATGTTCTTATGAAACGGGTTCTATAAAGATGTGCGCCTTTGAACCAAGATATTGAGGTCTCTCCACTATGCTTTATTATGATTTATCAAGTCTTAGTTATGTTGGTGTGAATGGTCCCGACCATACTTAAGACAGGACATTTTTTCGGTTGACAGAGTGACTTATTACGTCTGTGTCCACATTGATTTTGCTTATGGATGTGAGGAAAGACTAAAATGGTTAGGGCTCTTCAGCTTTGAAAAGAGAAGGCTGAGGGGAGATATAATTGAAGTCTACAAAATCCTGAGTGGAGTAGAGCGGGTACAAGTGGATCGATTTTTTACTCCGTCAAAAATTACAAAGACTAGGGGGCACTTGATGAAGTTACAGGGAAATACTTTTAAAACCAATTTGAGGAAATCTTTTTCATTCAGAGAATAATTAAGCTCTGGAACGCGTTGCCAAGGGTTGTGGTAAAGGCGGATAGCGTAGCTGGTTTTAAGAAAGGTTTGAACAAGTTCCTGGAGGAAAAGTCCATAGACTGTTATTGAGAAAGACACGGGGGAAGCCACTGCTTGCCTGTATTGGTAGCATGGAATATTGCTATACCTTGGGTTTTGGCCAGGTACTAGTGACCTGGATTGGTCACCGTAAGAACGGGTTACTGGGCTGGATGGATCTTTGGTCTGACCCAGTAAGGCTATTCTTATGTTTTTATGTTCAATTAAGCTGGTAGAGGAATAACCCAAAAGAGAAGAAGAGGCAGAAGAAAAAAAAAATAGAGAAAAAACCCTCAGTTTGGCTTTGTAGGTTCAAAAAATTCCACTTTAAATAACCCCCAAAGTTCAAGAAACTAAATGGAATGAGTATAAAGCAAAATAATCTTTTCTCTAAGTTACATTATACAAAAAACAATTCTTTCCTCAATTAGTTCTTCAGTCAATTGTGTATACCTCAGGGTTAAAGTCACTCCATATCACATGATAGTATTTCAACTTAAACCTTAATTATAAATCTTGCAATTATGAAAAGAGACAACTTAGCTGTATATCGCCGTCAGTTTCAAACCGTTCCACTGCTGCTTCTCAGGCCTTTCCACAGTATTCCACATCAGTTATTGTTGGCTCCAGATTCAATCCCTCTTTGTACCCAACAGGGAAATCTCCGTTTCGCTCAAGGCTGAGAGGTATCAATAATCTACATTTCACACTGTCACTTTCACTGACCCTTCTGTCAAGGCATTTATCAAATCTTTCAAAATGGCATTCAGGATTTAGGACGCTGAGATTATATATCTCACTCTCACCACAGTCCCGTCTACTTTCACTTATACACACCAATCATATCCTCCATTGAGTGTTCCATATTGGTCCTTCAATAAAAAGTGAACAATTCAACTCTAGTGTTCAATCCTCTCGGGCTGACTGTATTTGACAGGTAGATCCATCGCTGTTTTCATGGCTGCAAATAGCAACGGAAATTCCCTCGCCATACAGATTGATAGCATTTCTCTAAGACTAGACATTGCACATTCTCAATCTAGATATCATCAAAATTTGAATAAAAAGGAAAGGGAAGCTTTATGGAAGTTGAAAAATGAACGATCCATTGTCATTAAAAGAGCTGACAAAGGGAGAGCCATTGTGTTTTAGGGCAAGGATAAATATCTAGAAGAGGCTTGTGCTCAACTGTCTAAACAAGAACATTATACCCAATTAGCATCAGACCCCTCGGATAAAATCTTCTCACAGATATTACAACTTGTACTGAATATTAATTTTTGTCTAAAGGGGTAAGAGAAAAACATAGAGGAGAATCACATCCTGCAGAGCCCTGTCTTAAGGGAAGGGGGCAATAGGGTATGTAATCCTATTAATAGGCATCCCTAAAGAGGAAAGATTTTAGTTCAGATTTGAACTTATGTAGAGTTGCTTGTTGGCGGAGTGAAAGTGGGAAGGGAATTCCAGAGTTTGAGTCCCTGAACAGCAAAGATCATGTGTTGAATGTGGGCTAGCTCACAGTAGGTGGGAATGGTAAGTTGATTCTGGCTACTAGATCTAAGAGAATGGGAGCTTATGTAGGGCAGGGATCTCAAAGTCCCTCCTTGAGGGTCACAATCCAGTCGGGTTTTCAGGATTTCCCCAATGAATATGCATTGAAAGCAGTGCATGCACATAGATCTCATGCATATTCATTGGGGAAATTCTGAAAACCCGACTGGATTGCGGCCCTCAAGGAGGGACTTTGAGACCCCTGGTGTAAGGAGACACATAAGGTATGCTGGTTTATTGGAGTTTAGTACTTTGTATATGTCCATCTCTCAGCCCTTCCCTGGTCCCACCCAAAACACGCCCAGACTATGCCCCCTTGTCATATCAATATATTCCAATTTTAGACATGCATACCCTGTGTTTATAAAATCAGATTTGCATATCCATGCAATATGGATATCTAAATGTCAAATTTCAGACGTTCAAAATATGAATAGAGTTTCTCAAATAAGCATTTTTTTTTTTTAAGGTCAAAGAAGACTTTATTATTGTGAGGACATGTAAAAAAAACCTGACACAGGCTGTGTCTTGCCCACCAGGGCTGCATCAGAGGTTGATTTAACCAGGTTAAAAGACAGCTTAAAGTCAAAAGATGGCAGCACTGTATTCTACCTATGCAGAAACCAACAGTTACCTCCCTCCTCTACGAACGCGCAGCACGGGCCCCAGCGGCGGCAATCACCCCAACGTCCACAGAATTCCTATGAGTGCTGGAGCAGCCACCGCCGGTGCCAAAACCCACATCACACACCAGCAAAGGAGAGGGTTAGTTATCTGGTGCTAACTCTGAATATCAACAAACCCTGAATAATTTCCACTGACCACTGATGATCTGGATATTCAGTTCCAGTACCTGTATATGGCCTGGCATTAAATATATCTGGGTCTAATTCAGCCAAAATAAAAGTAAATATGTTTCTTATAGCCCATTTCTAGGGATGAACGATGGCTACCTGGCTAGTCATTTAAAAATTTTTTTTTTCCTCCAGGAACTTGTCCAATCGTCCTTTTGAGCTCTGCTGTGTTAGTTGCCTTGAACATATCCTCCAGCAAAAGATTTCACAACTCAATTAGGCGCTGTCTGAAAAATATGAATAGAGCATGATGAATGGGGTAGAACAGTTGTTTAACCTGTCAAACAATACAAAAACAAGAGAACACTCCATGAAATTAATAACTAGCAACTGAAAACAAATCAGAGAGCATTTTTATTACATGGCATATAATTAAGCTGTGGAATCCTTTGCCAGACAAAGTAGTAAAGGCAGCCTATAAAGTGGGACTTAAAAGAGGTCTGGACAAGTTCATGGAGACAACTGCATAAAAAATGATTAGCCAGTTATATTTCGGAGATCCATTGCATATTCCTGGAAATCTGCCAGGTACTTATGACCGAGATTGACTATTAATCGGAGATAGGATGCTGGTCTTGACAGACCTTGGTTGGACTCAGTGTGGTTTTTCTTATGTAAAGGAAAACAATTGTTATGTAGTTGGATAAACTGCTTCTGTGCTTCTTGGGTACACTTCTTATGAACTGGTCATTCTCTTCTCCTTAGTGAAGGTGCTCCAGACATTTCACGCACATTCACAGCATACAATCTAAACACAGATTCTTTCTAGTACTTGGTTTAAGCACCTACGTCCATGCCATGGACTTCACTCCATAGCCCAAAATTCATATATTAAAAAAATAGGTACCACTGGGGAAAGGCACTAGGGGGAAGTTTCTTTTGGATCCCCCAAGACAAAGTTAGCATAACAATCAATTTTTTTTCCTCCCTGTGCACTTGGGGTGCATTGTGATCTGGTCCCTCATATTGCAGGCTGGACTTCTTAAGAGGTTAAGTGAGATGTTTAAATCCTTAGGAGGCTCTAGCTGTGTTTTGGTTGGCTTCTACATCTTTTTCTCATTGTCCACTGCTGCTTTATTTTTTATGTTCAAAACTGTTTATTGGTCAAAAGCACAATCAACAAGAACTTCAATAATAAATCAGTACAGACCAAGATTTTCCAAACATATTTAAAAAAAACACCAACAACCCTCCCCCCTCCCAAATGAAAAAAAAAGAGAGGTAGGACATGGAGTAACATGAGAGCGAGCAGCACATACAGTATAGTTGAATCAGAAATGCACACTCGAATATTCACTACATGGCCACGAGCATACCTGATAAAGGAGGCCCAAAAAGGCTCCCAAGTAAATTGCAATTGATGTCCTTTAACAAGAGTCCAACTCAGAAATTTATGTATGTGATATGGAAACCACATAGTTGTAAGCAGTATATAATTTTTTTAATAAATAAATGTCAAATTTCAGATGTTCAAAATATGAATAGAGCTTCTAAAATAAGCATCTTAATATCAATTTGTCCCAGTTGTTGTCTCTCAAGGTGAGAGAGCTGTTCACATTTTCATATACTAGGTGTGTCATGGCAGTATTTGACTATCTATCATCAGAGTGTTTCCAGACCAAGTCTCCATTTACTTCTGTCTTATGTTTAGGGAAAAAAAAAAGCAGTTTAAGGATGACTGAAGATGTGGAGGATCCAGAAATTTCTAGCACTTATTCTTTTGCTTGAAAACTAAATAGATATCAGAAGTTAAAGGGGACTGACTCATAATATTATGTTAATCAAGTTATTCAAACCATGTTTTTGGCAAGACTTCTGGGTTTAAGGTTCTACCACTTCCTTCTTAACCTTGACTCCATGTCTACATTACAGTCCCTCTGCGACAGAGGGAAGGAGGTTAATTGAAGCAGCTGCACAGCACTGCTGGAACAATATGGCATTCAACTGCAGGGCTGCAGGAAAGTTTTAAGCACACTCGGAAGAGAAATTTAAGTTTTGAACCTAAAGGATTTATAGTCTTTGCAGGGTGCCATATCAGCTGTGCATTTTAGCAGTATTTGTTAGTGATGGCATATGAAACTGCATAACAGAGCCAAGAATATGAATCTGCCTCTTAATCATTTATTTGTCCATGTACCATATGTGTCCAAATCTATTCAGAGTTTGTAACTCAATTGTTTAATCCTGCAGTAGAGTCAGACAACATCAATGGAAAGAGAAATACAGATACAAGTGGATCTATTTTTTTACTCTTGTCAAAAATTACAAAGACTAAGGGCTCCTTTTACGAAGCCGCGTTAGCGGCTTTATCGTACGTGACTTTTTATCACGCGCTAACTCCCGCGCTAGCCCAAAAACTACCGCCTGCTCAAGAGGAGGCGGTAGCGGCTAGCGCAGATGGCAGTTTAGCGCACGCTATTACGCATGTTAAACCGCTAACGCAGCTTCGTAAAAGGAGCCCTAAGGGACACTCAATGAAGGTACAGGGAAATACTTTTAAAACCAATAGAAGGAAACATTTTTTCACTCAGAATAGTTAAGCTCTGGAATGCATTGCCAGAGGTTGTGGTAAAAGCGGAGTAGCTGGTTTTAAGAAAGGTTTGAACAAGTTCCTGGAGGAAAAGTCCATAGTCTGTTACTGAGAAAGACATGGGGGAAGTCACTGCTTGCCCTGGATCGGTAGCATGGAATATTGCTACTCCTTGGGCTTTGGCCAGGTACTAGTGACCTGGATTGGCCACCATGAGAATGGGCTACTGGGCTTGATGGACCATTGGTCTGATCCAGTAAAACTGTTCTTATGATAAGGCCATCTTGGAGGGTATTGCAGGATTTGCACTGTACGGCATCATACCACCATAGTATCTCTACCCCAGCGTTATAATTTTCTATCTCTGTGAGGATGGAGCCATGCATATCAGTGTTCTGATCCCTCCCAGTGGCTGATTTGTTCCAGCACCATGCCTGCCAAGGTCAACCCTGAATGTATTTATTTATTTATTTAAAAAATTTATATACTGCATACAACTATTCGGTTTCCATATCACATACATAGAATCTTGTTTTCCTCCGATTATCACATATAACATAGACATGTTAAAGACAACATCATTCTTACATGGGCTGAATGAAGGTTAGCGCCATATTAGATAAGCCATAGAAGTAGGAATTCAGATATGCAAGTTAGTACGTCTCAAGTTTCATTAGTACTTTAGAAAAGAATCTGCCACTGTTCTAAAATATTGGAGAAATAGATGTTTTGCGGGCTGTGTGCGCACAGCATTAACACCTATTTTTAGAAAAATTAACATATTGATGGGTTCAAAGGCAGCTTATGCAACTATAGTATAACCTGTTATTATTTCAGTGCTGTCACAGTGACCGGATTCTTTTGCCAGCTTGGCATTTGGGGGGGGGGGGGGGCAAAAAGCACTGGGGGATTAAAGGGGCAACCCCCTCCAATCCATTCAATGGAGTGCTGCTCAATAGCAGCTGTTTCCCAAACCCTAAACGTACTTGGTAGCAGGTATAACTCCTGATGTCGATCTTTTAGGACATACGTGTTTAGTCCCCTTCTGAAATGGAGAATAAATGTTTATGAATTTTTCACACCTTTACCTCGCCAAGACATCCCCTTGCCATTTGCATGCACAAGTTTGATACATGCATAATCTGGCTTTGTAAAATGGGGACTTAGGGCTAGATTCATTAAGCCCACCGATCATGTCCCGATCACTTAGCGACCCCCTTTGTGACCCCAACCCGATTCACTAACCTTGTTGCCGATCAACCTCCGATTCGATCCGTGCATGCAAATGAGGGGAAATGGCATGCAAATGTAGCTGGGTCCTGTATCCCTAGCGGACTAGGTCCTTTAAGGCTCTTATGTGGATGATTTACTTTTATGTGGATGATTTTAGTGTACCTTTGGAACTTTGATACTTTCAAATAAAGTCCATTTGGGAACATCGTCACTCCACAGAGTTTTTTTGGTTTTCCATGCAAATGTAGCTGACAGTGATTCACTAAACATTTTTCAGGCACACCGACTGGGCTGGCCGATCCAAAAACAAGCGACTGCTGAGGACCAGTCGCTTGTGCAAAAACCCTGCTCAGACCGCCCTGTTCTCTGCCCCGACTCTCCTGCTCGAGTTTCAGAAGCTGTGCGGGCTGCTGCTGCTCTACGAGCCTCAGTTGTCCCGGAGCGTCTTTAAAGCAGTGCCTGAAATGAATGAAAGTGCTGAGAAGCCGAGAAAAGAGTCCCGACTCTCCTGCTCTGCCGCCAAATAAATTCTATGTTTTCTAGAATTAAAAAAGCCAAGTTCTAATTAGTAACCAGAAGTGGCAAAGCTCCAGAGGGCCACTTCTATACAGATGCAGTTTTTATTATCCAACTTTTGCTTCCTTCCGGATCCACCTGGTCAATAGTGCCCTCCCCGTCCTAGGAGACTTTTGAATAAGCCTTAATGTTGCTCTCCTCATTTACAGCTGAAAGGGGGCTTCCTCACAAACTTTGGAGACACCTTCCCTGTAGTGCGAGCCCGTGGTTTTAACCCACGGGTTTAAAGCCGGGCTGCACGCAGCCCCGCTTTAAACCCGTGGGTTAAAACCACGGGCTCGCACTGCAGGGAAGGGCGGCAGAGAGCAGGAGAGTCGGGGTGAGTAAAAAATTTAAAAAACGGACAGCAAACGCATGCGTAGACCATCTACAGATAAAGTAGATGGTCTGCACATGCATTGGAATCGCTCTCCAGCGATCCGTCTCGTTGGTGAGGGGCGTGCCTCCAATTGCCCCGATTTACATGCAGGGAGTTGGAGAATCGGTCGGCCTGCCTTGGATCACCCACGGATCGGGTAAGATTGGTAGGCTTAGTGAATCTAGGCCTTAGACATTTATGCAAGATATACATAAGTGTTTGTTTATGCACTTATCAAACATGAAGAGGTCCTTAGTTTATACAAAGCACAATTTAGCTGCCTTACACAAAGGCTGATTTGCCATGAATTATATTTACATTCATGAAAAGCACATCAACCTGAGTACACACTGTATATCATTGGTACATGCTGCCTCTATTGTATTGCCTCTCAGAATGCAAAAACAAAATATAAGCAAAATAGGTCATGAATGGAAGAATCCTATAAATCAGCTCTTTACCTATGTTCTGAAAGTGCATTTTCTTGCATTACAATGCATAGTTATCTTTTCACAAGATACTTGCCGTCACTGGAGAGGTTAAGTGATTGTGTCAATGCTCATGATTTTGCATAAACTTTACACAGTTAGTGAGGAGTGGGGGTAACGATTGTATGAGAGGTCTATGTTGCAGAGTGATTTTGTTTCTGGAAATGTTCTGTGTTTGCTTTACTTGTAACTATGTGATTTAAATTTTTTTATTGCAATCCATTTTGTAACCTGACTGGAGAAAAAGTTTATAAATTTGATACATACATAAATATATAACATGAATTTGAGTTGCATATCATGCAAATTCACTTTTAATTAAGACTAAATAATGCACATTAAGGGGCAATTTTTATAAACGGCATCCCGATTGTAGACGGCGGTAGGCGTCCTACCGCTATCTGAACCAGCCAGTCTGGACGCATGTTAACCCCCCCAAAGGCAGGCTGCCTATATTATAGGCGTCTTCACGAGGGTAGGGAGGCGCATAGGGCTGCCTAAGCTTGTCCAAGACTAGGCATGGCCGTGGTTTTGCCTAGAAGTGGCCTTAGGCGGCCCTAGGCATCTCCCTAGGGCCGCGATAGGCACTTGAAATGTAGGCCAGCAAGGGGGAGGATATTTATTTAAGGGCATTGATCCCTTTAAGTTGCAACCCAGGAGGACTTGTAAATACATTAATAGTTCAGGGTCCCTGGGGTGCAAAAATAACAGCATTTCTCAAGCTTACGGTGCTCAGGAGGAACTGGGTCCACATCATTGTATAGAGCAAGACCTACTGCTAACAACGCATTTGTACTGACTTCCTTAAGGGAGTGCGTTTCACACTTTCCAGTCAAAGGGCTACAGAGGAGGGATTAAAAATAGGGGCAGACTCCAGGGTTGTTGCAAACCAAAGCTCAGAGTGCTAATGCTGGATTTAGGATTTAGCACCCTTAGATAGGAAGGTTAGCATAGGGATCCTCCCTTGGAACTCAGCGGGATCCTGGAGACTGGAAAACAGAGGGAGGAATGTTGGACTAGAGTCCCATGGTGCTTTTTTTAAGTGGTGCCAGTAGACAATCCTATAGGAAGTGGAGAAGGCTGTTTTTTTGTCTGGGTACTTGGTGCGTTCAAGATTTGGTACTCTAAGCAGTTGCCTATGGTTCCATCACCCCAGCAGAGCCAAGTATCAGGTAAAGGAAGACTGAAAAAGCAGAAGGAAAAGACAGACCTCCCTGCTTTACTAAGGCGCGCTAAGCGTTTTAGCATCCGCTAACCGTTAACGCGTCCATAGACTAACAAGCATGCGTTAGCGTGTGGTTAGCGTGTGCTAAAAAGCATAGCGCACCTTAGTAAAAGGAGCCCAGAGTGTCCTAAAGATGCTGCTACAGTGCAAGCTGTATGAAACCCCCCCCCCAAAAAAAAAAAAAACGAACAGAAAACACTTTTCATTTTCTACTGCCTGGGTTTCATATTGCCATTAAAAATTAGCACAAAGGTTACACTGCCACACAGTTTAAATTTAACTCCCCATAAAAGGTTCCGATTCTCTGTAAGGTGATGCGAATCTTAATTAACACATACAGCACATGAGGAAATGCAATATCCCTTTCTAAAGTGATTCATTTATTGAACAGGATCAGGCTTTGGCTTCATTTTATACTGATGACAGCATGGAACAGCACAGACCAAACATCAGATGGCTGGGTCCAGTTTAATGGTACAGTATTCCCTGAACAGCAAAAAACGAATTGCCACTAGAAAAGCCACTAGAAAAGCCTGAGCTTTTATTTCATATCAAAATCACAGCTTTGTGAGAGAAAAAATAAGGCAGGTTCTATGATGGAGAATATTGCCAGTGATGCCCCGAAAGCAGGCAACTATATGCGTTGCCTTTGACCTTCTGCTCTTGCAGTGCCTAGAAAAGACCACTGCTTATGTAGCTCTCAAACTGCTGTAGAGTGCAGCCCCCCTTAGAACAGTGTTAGGGAAGGGGTGTCAGTTGCTCTGAGCCTTGAATGGGTGAAAGAGATAATTATCCAGTCCCTCTCTATAGAGGCTGGTTTTCAACTAACCGGCATTCTTAACCAGCTGGCAAAAAAAAAAAAAATTGTCTTCCATGCCCCTCAGACAACATTCAAAGTCATTCTCCTGACCCAACAACACCCCTCCCTTCTTCCCTCCAGCCCTCAAAGCATCAGCGACGGAGGAAATGTTCTGCCGGGGCTGGCCGGAAGCAGCCTATGCTCACCAGCTGCTTCGGATAAGTGAGGGAGAGAAGGAGGGAGGGGGGGGTTTGTCAGGAACGACTCTGCTGCTTCGGGTAAGGGAGGAGGGTTTGTCAGGAACGGCTCTGCTGCTTTGGGTAAAGGAGGGAGGGAGGGAGGGGGTTGTCAGGACTGGCTGCCTGCTGCTTCGGGGCACTGGAGGGAAGGAGAGGTGTTGTCAGGACCAGCTACCATGGATGTTAGACCTACAAGTGGGGGGTGGGGGGATGATAGAGTGAGGTGGGAAGGGAGACAAACTATTTTTTACAGTAACTCTTAAGCAACCAGAAACTACAGTTATCCAGTATCCATCAATTACCATGGGTGCCGAATAACTGAGTCTACTGTATAAGTTATTTATCAACTTCCCCCCTCACTGCTGCCTTTGGTGAATATATCTGATTGCATCCTAGATCTGAAAAACGGTGCTCAGAGATCCCACATTCATCATCAGCTTTATTTTTGATATACCACAGAATAAAAAATATATTAAAATGGTTTATGATATCACTCCTTAGTAATGCTGAATAAAGTCACCTTATACTGTGTCTTAGGCCCACCCCTGCTCTCTGCTCCATATTTCTATTATTACTAATCATTTACATATTACTGCATACCTCACTGATCTCATTACAATATGCATGAGACTTAAGCATGTAAACTCATTCAGCTGACATCAGCGAAATCTAGAACTAGGGGGCAAGGTGCATGGAGCTCATTTGTGGCATCAATCTGAAGTATGGACAATAAACCAAAATTTGCTTGCCAACACTTCATTCACTGCTCAGTGTCATTTAAGTATGCCATGAAACCTTTGTGAGGGCTGGCTCCATAGGAAACCATGGAGATCAAAGCAGCAGCAAGACACACCGAGACAAAGCTCTTTTCAGAATTGAAATCCAAGGAGGACACAAAATGTTTTGAACTGTAGCCATGCAAGGGCAGTGTGTATCCAGAAGCTGCCTTTGCCATCCTTCACAAATCTCAAAAAAGAACCATTTTAGGGCTGTGTTACAGCCTTTCTGAGAATTGCTTATACGGGCTGCCGTTAGGGTTATGGTTTCCATGGCAAGCCTTAAGTGGGATGAAGTTAGAAACATGCAAGGGTTCTTCAAAAAGTTTCTGCACTTTCATATTTTCTAGGGCAGGGGTAGACAATTCTGGTCCTCGAAAGCCACAGGCAGGTCCAGGTTTTCAGGATATCCACAATGAATATGTATGAGATGGATTTGCATGAACTGCCTTTTTGAGATGCAAATCTATCTCATGGACATTTATTGTAGATATCCTGAAAACCTGACCTGCCTGTGGCTCTTGAGGACCGGAATTGCCTATGGTTGGGGCGGGAGAAGTGCATTAAGAGGGCGCACTTTCTGGTTGGAGGCTCCGACCAGGGGGAATTTGATAAATAGTATGTAAAAAATAGTGTGTAAAAAAAAAAAGTGTGGAGGTTTTTTGAAGATCCCTTGTAGAAAAAGAAGGCAGATAAAGACAATGGTCCTGATTCTATAAACAGTGCCTAGCGGCACCTAACTTGTAAGCACCACTCTGCACAGTTATCAGTCAACCTCTAGGTGTCTTTTATAGGATCATGCCTAGCAGCACCTAGGCATCGGTGTGGTAGGTGTCGGTATATTAGGCCAGGATTTTCCTCTGGGCAAGTCACTTAACCCTCCATTGTCCCAAGCGGAAGAACCCTAACCTTTTTAATCTTTCCTCATACGAGAGGAGTTCCATCCCTTTACAATCTTGGTCGCTCTTCTTTGAACCTTTTCTAGTGCTGCTATATCTTTCTTGAGATAAGGAGACCAGAATTGAATACACTACTCCAGGTGAGGTTGCACCATGAAACGATACAAAGGCATTATTACATTCTTAGTCATGTTAGGCATCCCTTTTTTAATAATTCATAGCATCTTGTTTGCTTTTTTGGCCAGCGCCGCACATTGGATGGAAGGTTTCATCATATTGTCTATGATGACACCCAAATCCTTTTCTTGGGCGCTAACCCCCAAGGTTGACCTTAGCACCTTCTTCTCAATGTGCATCACCTGATTGTAAAACCGCTTAGATAACCTTGATAGGCGGTATATAAACACCTAATAAACTTGAAACTTTGCATTGTCCACATTAAATTTCATCTGCCAGTTGGATGCCTAGTCTTCCAATTTCCTAAGATCTGCCTGCAATTTTTAACAATCTTCATGTGTTTTAACAACTTTGAACAGTTTAGTGTCATCTGCAAATTTAATTACTTCACTCGTCGTTCCAATTTCCAGATCATTTATAAATAAGTTAAAAATAGCACTGGTCCCAGTACAGATCCCTGCGGCATTCCACTGTTTACTCTCCTACATTAAGAAAAATGACCATTTAACCCTACCCTCTGTTTTCTATCCGATAACCAATTCCTAATCCACAACTGCACTTTGCCACCTATCCCATGACTCTTTAATTTTCTCAGGAGTCTCTCGTGAGGAACTTTGTCAAAAGCTTTCTTAAAATCTAGATAGACCACATCAACCGGCTCACCTTTATCCACATGTTTATTCACACCTTCAAAGAAGTCAAGCAAATTGATGAGGCAAGATCCTCCTTGGCTGAACCCTATGCTGACTCTGTCCCATTAAATCAAGTTTGTCTTCTTGTTCCACAATTTTATTTTTTATAATTGTTTCCACCATTTTGCCTGGTACTGAAGTCAGGCTTACTGGTTTAGAATTTCCTGTAGCTCCCCTGGAACCCTTTTTAAAAATCAGTGTAACATAGGCCACCCTCCAACCTTCAGGTACTACAGACGATTTTCCTGACAGGTTACAGATCAGTAACAGCAGGTCAGCAATTTCATATTTGAGTTCTTTTAGTATCCTAGGATGTATATCTTCCAGTCCAGGTGATTTATCACTTTTTAACTTTGTCGGCAAGAGGCAGGATCTGCAGGATCTTCAGGCACTGGCACATCCTGTGGGTTGGTGCTGCGTGCCGATATCAGATCGGGGATAAGGGTTTGGGTTTGGGTGGGCAGGCAATGCCAGTTCTCACGGGGGGGGGGGTGTTTGCGGGCAGAGGGGCGATGCCGGTTCGCGGGTGGGGGGCTTACAAATCAAGTCAACGCTCGGTTTGCAAGGCACGATTTGCTTGAGTGTTTTGCTTGTCTTTCAAAACACTTGCAAACCGAGGTTTGACTGTATTTCTTATTCAAAGTTTACTCTTTGATCTTGAAAATAAAAGTATAAATAAAGAAAAAAACAACTTGTTAGAAGCTTTAAAAATGTATGGGATGCCCCCCCAATATTTACTAAGTTAGTTTTGCAATTATCACACATTCATTTCCAGCTTGAAGCCACAATAGAAAAATCTAGCAGTGCCTAGTGAAAGAGCCCAGTAACATGATGACAGATAAAGACCTGCATGGTCCATCAAGTCTGCCTAACAAAGTGCCAGAGTTATATCTGGCACTCTATGCGGGTGACATTTCTTTGTGATTAAACACTGGCATCACCAACTTGGCAGTTAACAATTCACCACAAGGCCAGCCACATATCATTTAGCAGTGTCTCGCAAACTTTCCGGCCGGCTGCTCACGAAATGTAGTGCCCCGGCCGGAAGGCACCCGGAAGTGTGTGGACGTCGACACAACGATGGCCATGAGAGGCACGTCCTGTAGGAAGTCGGCTGGCACAGATGACTCTCCTCCTCGCCAGTGTGTCACGGCACGCCTAAAATCTCAGGAGGCACACTGATGTCGCGGCACATGGTTTTCGATACACTGCTGTATAGGTAGAGAATGACACGGGGACAAATTTGTCCCCGTCCCCGCAGGAACTCAATTTCCCTGTCCCATCCCCGCGAGTTTTGTCCCTGTCCCCACGGAACTCATCGTCCCCGTGAGTTATTTTCCTGCCCCATTCCTGTGAGCTCTGCCTTAACCACACAGGCCTCAAACACTTATGATTTTAAAGTGTTTGAGGCTTGTGCAGATGAGGACAGAGCTTGCAGGAATGGGGCAGAGACAGGAAAAGATCTCGTGGGGATGGGAGAAAATTTGTTCCTGTGTCATTCTCTACATATAGGCAATTATATATGATGCAGTCTTGGAATATAATACCACAATACCATGCCAATAGTCCAAAAAGTGATTTTTATTATGGCTGCAGCATAACAACATTCATTATCAACTGATGATTAATCCTACAACCCAACAATGTTGCTAAATAACATTTTTCTCACTAATGGAACATGAGGATGTTACTGGACAGACTTTACGGTAGATATCCTGCAAACAATGGGATGGTTGGATAGGCTGGATTGAGCTTGGACGGCAACTTCAACAGTTGGAACCTAGGGCAATACCAGACTTTACAGTCTATGGCCCAGAAGTATCAAAGAAGAGACAAGTTAATCAAATCATGTATTTTTTTAATGGGTATAACTTATGAGCTGACTGGATGGACCATTCAGGTCTTTATCTGCCGTCATTTACTATGTTACAATGTAATTTCAACCTTAAGATGTCTTCATCATTTAGAGTTTTGGTACAGTCTCTTATACTAAGCCAGCTTCATTACTGCAATATTGCCTATTTGGCAATTTCCCAAAAGAATATGCAACGATTGCGAATAATACAAAATGCGGCGGTCAGACTGATTTTTAGGTTGAAGAAATATGATCACATAACACCCTCCTATCGAGTACTGCATTGGCTGCCAATGGAGGCGCGGGTGAAATTTAAGTTTGGTTGCTTCTATTTTAAGGCTTTGTTTGAGCTCCCAAATATATAATTGAGCTTTTCTCTTTTGCAACCAATAGACATTAGAGAAACTCACATCTGAATTTTGTTTTTCTGCCTGTTAGAGGATGTAAACGTAAAAAATATCATCAAAATCTTTTTTCGTATCAAGCAGCGTTATGAGGTAAGGATTTAGAACAATTGCTTTTGCTTACTGACACTTATGGGAAATTTAGGAGACATCTAAAAACATAGTCAGCTAATTCATAAAAATTTTATTATGCACTATTTTGATCATTTTAGTGTCTCTAATTATTGGCTTTTTAACTTTTTTAGTTTTATTCAACTTCTTTTATTGGGGGGGGGTTAACTACTGTAAACCGCATAGAACTTTATGGCCTTGCGGTATATAAACTGATTATTATTATTATTCCACTCCACCACAGAACTACCCAGCAGTTGCACTCATAGCACATAAGAATGTGATATAAACTACATGTTCTTGATTCTGATCTACCTTTGCCATTTTTGAGACATAGGCCATAGAAGTTTACCTGGCACTGGCCTTGGAGTTGCCATTGAAGCCCACTCCAGTCATGAGGTCATTTTAAGTTTTGTTTTGATTTGACTTCGTCCCACTTTCTATAAAGAATTATCTTTGTTTATTCCGTACATTTTTTTTAAATTCCTTCATTCTTGTCTCTACAATCTCTACCAAGAGGCATCCGTTACCTTCTCTGTGAAAAAGTATTTCCTGATATTACTACAAAGTCTACCACTCTGCAACTTCAATTCATGTTCTCTAGTTCTGTCACTTCCCTGTCTCTAAACAAGATTTGTTTGTATATTAATACCTTTTAAGTATTTAAACATCTGTATCATATCTCCTCTATCCTTACTTTCTTCTAGAGTCCTCAAGTCTTTTTTCATATACCTTGTGGGGAAAACCCCATTCCAATTTTGTCATCTTCCTCTGAACTACTTCATCTTTTTATGTTCTTAGCAAGATGCAACCTCCAAAACTGAACACAGTACTCCCAAGTGAGGCCTCACCAATACATTTCACAGGGGCATTAACACCTCCTTTCTTCTAGCTATGCTTCTTTCTATGCAGCCTTTTATCCTTCTGGTTACAGCTATCAACTTTTTGTACAGATTCACCTCCTTGAGCTCCAAAGAAAGGTCCCTCTCCTGGTCTGTATGTGTGTAGGTGTGGACATGGCCCAATTTTTCTTCTATGAATTCCTGCATAGGTGAAATAATATATTTATAAAAAGAGTTCTGCTACTAAATCTGTACATTTAAACACTGAAAAAACCCCAAACTATTATGGTTTGGACATCATACAAATCTAATCCCAACTTCCATTGTACTGACAACAAGCACCAGCTTCAGCATCAAAAACACCTCAAAAGTACTAGAAGTCATGCTAGACCAGGGGTCTCCAAAGTCCCTTCTCGAGGCCAAATCCAGTCAGGTTTTCAGGATTTCCCCAATGAATATGCATGAGATCTGTGTGCATATACTGCTTTCAATGCATATTCATTGGAGAAATCCCAAAAACCTGACTGGATTCGGCCCTCGAGGAGGGACTTTGGAGACCCCTGTGCTAGACAGTTCGTTTAATCTTGAAACTCATATAAACAACCTAGTATAGAAATCCTTCCGTACTTTGCAAAAACTATTTCTTCCAACTCTTCAGAATACTGTACTAGTACAATCAATTAGATTATTGCAATGCAAGTCTCTCAGATATCCCTGTGAAATGGTGAGTGAAATAAAAACATAAAAGGAAAAAAAAATTCCTTTTTTTTATTGGACTAACAATGTAGTTTATGATTAGCTTTCAAAGGTAAACCCTTCTTCCCTGTGAAACTAACAAAAAAAAAACCTCCAATTGATACAAAATACAGCAGCTGAACTTATATATTACAAATCAAGATTCACCAAGTAACACCACTACTCATGGATTTACGAGTATATTGGTTACCAATAGCAAAATGAACATTCAAACACTATGAGGCGATACCCTAGATAGGTTCCCCAGATTTACAAAGTTATTAGGAAGATCCATGGACCAACCTAATGCTAACAACTTAATTTTATCATTCCCAACTCTGAAAAGTATAAAAGACAAGACGCACCACAGCAAATCATTGAATTACTAAATATCAAAAGTATCAAACTCGCTTCCCATTGAAATTCATACAATTTGTTTCGCAGAAACTTAAACATGTGTGTTTTTTTTAAGAAAGGGACTTAAAGAAACACATACTAAAATATAGAAGCAAACAGGAATAAAGACCATGTTAAGAATCAGCTCCTATCTGATATATTAACCTATACCGCTGTAACAAGTTAGCTCTATGTAATCTGTACTTTATATTAAGAATTGGTTCCTATTTGTTGTATTATCCTTTGCTATACTACCGTATATTGCTGTAAAGGTAGATAACTCCAGGTAATATGCATAACTCTGTGTAGTATTATGCCACTTGTAACTGCTCCAGTCATGGTACATGGGCTTGTCGTGCCACTGGGGCTCGCGCGCATCTGAGAAGCTGAAAGCTATGCCATCGGTAAGTTCACTCCCAGCAAGGCCTCCTAAGGTAGACAGGTTTCAGCTGAGATGTCAGATAAATGTTGCAACGCCCATCTGGGCAGCAGCAGAAGGGGCAGCGTTAGAGGCGGAGGATTGTGTTTGATGTGACAACGGCGATGGCACTTAACAATCCTCCTAGAGCTCTGATTTGTGAGGATTCAGTGGGACATAAGACTGAACATAATACTCGTATAACATGAGCAGCTCTTGGAGGAAGAGTTCCTCCTGTAGGACCCTTGAAGGCTCAGAACACACCCAGGACAGACACTGAAAACCGCCAACGTAACCTAATGTTCTTCTCAGGTTACTTGTTAATGTTTTAAAATAGCGGAATCTCAAAAGCATATACTGCAATCAGCTGTCTGTTTCAGTTGACTGAAACATTTTGTAGCCAACACAGACTACTGCCTTGACAATATCCCCCCATCTTCCCCCAAAGAACTCATAGAAAGCTGTCTTTAATGAAATTTAAGCATAGTTTTTCCCAAGGGCTTGACTTTTTTTGGATGCAGATTAAGTAGTTTGGCTGCATATTTTTTTTTTTTTGTTCCATATATAACAATTTAATTTGATACACGTCAATAACTGCTAATGGCTAAGGGCTCTGGCATTTTGATGAAATCCTGCTGTTGCAATTAGCAGTAATATTGCACGGCTTGAATTTCCTGCTTATGCTTTGCCAGGCAGTTTTTATTACATCTTTTCTGAGAATGGCGAACGATGCAGTGATTGGGAACCACTTAACCAGAGCAAAGATGAATACACTGGCTTTTCCAATTAAACTCATTTAAGCTCATTTTTTTAACCTCCTCTCCTTCTCCCAAGTGCATTCTTTATGGTATTAGGAATATTATTTTAAAACAACTGTAGGATCATGTAGAAAGAATGCTGGTGAAATAAAAATAAATTGTAATATTATTCTCCATCTGGGTGGTCACATTTCTCCAGATGGGAACAATGGCTTCCATCAGAAACGTTTTTCCAGAAAAAGCGGGTGAAAACATCTGCAGTGAAAGAATCCTGTGCATAAAGTCTTCAGTTCCAAACCCCGAGCTATAGGCAAACATCAGGTTCCTACAGTTAGGTAGCCCATATAGATCAGAGGTCTTCATTATTTATCAAGCAAGGGTCAGTTTGTCAAAGAAAAGTTCAATGTGAGAGTAGCAGAAACCCCTAACAGCTTTCACCATCCAGTTTCCAACCCCATCCTCTTCAAAGTGGCTATTCCCTTCTCTCCTAGTTTTTAATCTCCCCCCCTATACTTTCTCTGGAAGCTATTCTGTTTTTTATTCTAGAACCACAAGGCTTTCATTAGGTTTGAACTGCATGGTGCTCTTTCAGACCTTTGAGAATAGAGTGGGATTTTGGGCAGCATGTAGTTCAAACTTTCTGAGAACTCTCTGAGATATTAAGCAGAGGAAAAGGTGGGAGGGGGAGACTTTGTACTGGGGAGAGTCAAGGAGCCACACTTGGGTACCCAGGCCTTGCAATGAAGAACACTGCTATATATGAATTGTTCCAATCCCAGAGCTGCAAACTCTTTGGTGAGATGGATGTGAGTTAGATTAGGAAGGCGTGACCATATATTAGTAGGCTATATAACGTTGAACTGGCTCAAATTAGAGTATCAGATACATTATATACTGTTGTTAATGGTTTATCTTTGTGTACACAATCAAGCACCCAAGTACTTGGTGAATAGCATTCTGCCATATGCCCTGCTACAATTGCGTTCTGTGGATTGGTCTGATCTACACATTCCTAAAGTGAAGCAATTAAGATTAAAGATGTTCAGGGCCAGTATGTTTTCTTGTATAGGCCCCCAAGAATGGAAGAAACTTCCATTGTATATACCGTATTTTTTTTGCTCAATAAGACACACCTGACCATAAGACACACCCTAGATTTAGAGCAGGAAAACAAGAAAAAAAACATTCTGAGCCAAATTCTCCCTGCCAGGCGCTGCACCCTGTCCCCCCTCCCTGCCAGGCTCTGTACCCTGTCCCCCTTCTAGTGGTCTAGTGGCTGGCAGGCAGGTAGGGACAGAGAACAGGGCAGGCAGGCCTAGTGGCTGGCAGGCAGGTAGGGACAGGGCAGGCAAGCCTAGTGGTTGGCAAACAGGTAGGGACAGGGGACAGGGCAGGCAGGCCCCAGCCTCCCCCCCTTACCTATTTTTAATTCAGCAGGCCCCAGACCCCCGTAACAATTCCCTCTGTACCTATTATTAATTCGCCCCCGTACCTAATTCCCCCGTACCTATTTTTTAATTTGGCAGGCCCTTGCCCCCGTTACCTTATCTCAATTCCACTGCCCTCTCTTGCTGGATGTGACTCCCCTATTGCCTTATCTCAATTCCACTGCCCTCCCTCTGCCCTCCCTCGCTGACACGGCTGCCTCTCCGGTGGCAGAGTGGTGCACAAGGCCGTCTGCCCGGTCCCACGCTGCCTCCTGCAAGAACTCAGTTCTCACAGAAAATGGTGCAGGACCAGGCAGGCAACCCCATGTACCGCTCTACCGGTAGAGAAGAGGAGGCAGCTGTGTCAACTGACCAGGCAGGTAGCCCCATGCGCTGCTCTGCCGCCGGAGAGGCAGCCATGCCCAGTGAGGGAGGGCAGTGGAATTGAGTTAAGGCAACGGGGGAGCCACATCCAGCGAGGGAGGGCAGTGGAATTGAGATAAGGGGATGGGGTGGGGTTTGGGTATTCACTCCATAAGACGCACCCTTATTTCCACCCCTTTTTGGGGGTGGAAAAAGTGCATCTTATGGAGCGAAAAATATGGTACATACACCAGCAGTGATCACTATAAGCTAAGTGATGTTCCTTTAATTTTAATATATAGAAAACTTTAAAAAATAATATATGAAAAAATACAAAATTAGTCCTGTATGAATAATTAATAAAGGCTGGACCGACGAAGAGTATACAGCACCCGGGAGCATTCTGCCCGGTGGCGATCTGAAGGTCCATACAATTGAGAATAATATCTATTGGTAGCCCTTGGTGTGACACTAATAAGACAAAAAAGTACATGCACTAATGCAACATTAGCACATTGACATTAATACAAAAAAACCCCAAAAAAGGCAATTTTTATGGCTATAGTAAAAACGTCCTTAGCACATGGGAAAAACTCACGTAAGGGCGCACTAAGGTCACTTACTGTAGTAAAAGTGTTCCTAATTTTGTTTACTCCTTTAGAAGATATGCTATAAAAGAGAATCTCTCTTATACCTTAGTCTGTGTCTCTTCTAAACTAAACTAAACCTTAAGTTTTTATATCGCATCTTCTCCATAAAGATAGAGCTCGACACGGTTTACAGGAACTTTAAAATAAGGAAGGAAAAACATAATAAGAATTAGTGATTATAAAGAGGGTATAGAGATTTACATTTTTGAGAATAGCCAAGTTTTCAGATGCTTTCGGAATAATTGGAGGGAGCCCAGATTCCGCAGCAGGGCAGGAAGGTTATTCTAAAGCTCAGTGAATTTGAAGAAAAGAGATTTTCCTGATTTTCCCAGATAGATGACTCCTTTTAACGAGAGGAAAGATAATTCAAGTTTTTGGGTGGATCTGGTAGTGTCAGGTCTTGAAGAATTCCAAGATAGTGGAATTAGGGGAGGAAGAGTGCCATGTAGGATCTTGAATGTTAGGCAGGCACATTTAAAGTGCACCTTAGAAATTACTGGAAGCCAGTGAAGTTTTGACAGAAGTGGGGAAACACGATCAAATTTACTTTTTGCGAAGATCAATATAGCCACAGTATTCTGGATCCGCTGAAGTCTTTGAAGACTTTTCTTGGTTAGACTTAAATAGATGGAGTTACAATAGTCCAGTCTGGAAAGAATGATAGATCGTACAAGGACAGCAAAGTGTTATTGGTGGAAGCAGGATCTCATTTTTCTCAACATGTGAAGACTAAAGAAATATTTTTTTTACCAGAGAGTTGAGATGGTCATTAAAAGAAAGTGTAGAGTCAATAATGATGCCCAAAACTTTGCTTGAGAATTCAATCTGCAGTGTGGGACCAGAAGGTAATGAAATGAGCATGGGTAGCTGATCTAATTTTGGGCCAAGCCAGAGAAGTTTTGTTTTGGACTCATTCAGCTTCATTTACATAAGAACATAAGAATTGTCGCTGCTGGGTCAGACCAGTGGTCCATTGTGCCCAGCAGTCCGCTCATGTGGCGGCCCTTTTGGTCAAGACCAGTGCCCTAACTGAGACCAGCCCTACCAGCGTGCGTCCCTGTTCAGTAGGAACTTGTCTAACTTTGTATTGAATCCCTGGAGGGTGTTTTCTCCTATGACAGCCTCCGGGATAGCATTCCAGTTTTCCACCACTCTCTGGGTGAAGAAGAACTTTCTTACGTTTGTACGGAATCTATCCCCCTTCAACTTTAAAGAGTGCCCTCTCGTTCTCCCTACCTTGGAGAGGGTGAACAACCTGTCCTTATCTACTAAGTCTATCCTCTTTGTACAGTGAAGGCCCAGGATTGGAGTTTCATTATGTTTGCTATTATATTCTTAGTGAGGTTAGTAAGGTTCAAATCTATCTCAAGAAGGACAAGGATGTCATCTGCGTATGTATAGAATGTTTCAAAGGGAGATAGATGGAAGAGTTTCAAATAAGACATATAGATGTTGAAAAGAATAGGGACAGAGGTGATCCTTGTGGGACTCCACATAACGGTTTCCAAGGAGAAGACATGGTGCCATTCATGTTAACAGTGTAAGAGCGGGATCGCAAGAATTTCGAGAACCAGTCTAAGACTGTGGAGTTAATGCCTATATTGGAAAGATGGTAAATTAGAATATCGTGGTGCACAACATCAAAGGCTGCAGATAGATCGAATTGTAATAGGATAGCAAACTTGTAACAAGATTGTAGTTGTTGAGCCTTTGAAATTAATGAGGCCAGTAGGGATTCAGTGCTGAAATTGGGTCAGAAGCCATATTGGCAAGGTAAGAGAATGGAGAATCTCTCTAAATAAGATGAGAGCTGAGTAGATGATAGCCTCTAGCATTTTGATCAGGAGAGGCATATTTGCTATAGGGTGATAGCTAGATGCTGAGGATGGGTCTAGGTCAGCTTTTTTCAGTAATGGGGTCAGGGCAATGTGACCCATTTCTGCAGAAAAAAGTCCTGATAGTAAGGCAGAGTTTATGAGCCTGGTGAGAGATGAACAGGCCTGCATGGGAATTTTCTTGTATAGGTAAGAAGGAAACAGGTCTAGGGCACATTTGCAGGATCTTAATTTGTGGCACAGTTTAGAAACCTGGGCTTTGGATACCTGCTCAAAGACTGTCCAGGATCTGTTTACTGGGATAGGATTAGTGTTGCAGGACACCGGAGAGTTGTAAGTGACTGCTGATGGAAAAGAGCTTCTTATAGTGGTAACTTTTTTATTGAAGAATTTTACTAGGTTATCTGCTGCTGGAGAGGAGGGGAGTATAGAGGAGTCGTTTTTAGAGGTTGGGTCCATGGATAAAGTAGAATGGAGATAATTAAATAAAAGTTCAGTGGAGTTGAGAAGCAACCTACAAAGATTCAAGAACTTTGTAGAGGCTCCAGTGTATCGTGAGAAAGGATTCTTAACTCACATGTACCGTACTCTTTTTAGGATCCTTTTTCAAAGCTGTACTAAGGCTGTTTTTACTGCATTCGAAAAATGGCCGATTTTCCATTGTCCGCATCAAAGGCCATGTGCTAATGTTGCCATTGGCATGTGGTCATTTCCAAAAACTAGCACCTATTTTGTAGAAGGTAAGGGCTCATGCACTAATCAGTTGTCATGAGATAATTTGGTGTACTAACTGATTTGCAAATGCCCACTCTCACCCCCCCCCCTCCCCGACAATCTCCTTCCAAGGAAAATAAAAAAACATTTATAGCATATGGTTTGTTTGCACACATTGGACTTTTACTGTAGGACATGGCGGTAAGCCCTTTGAAGCTGCGGTAGGTGTACTAGCGCTTACTGCAGCTTCATAAAAAGAGCCCTTTGTTAGGTAAAGACAAATTTCCCTGTTGTAGTACTTGCAGGCCTGGGGCCCAGGGCCTGTAAGTCTAAGAACATCATTGTATAGTTTCATAACTTGTTTGTGTCTTTTGACCATTGCTGTAGCTGACTCATAGTTCTAGCCAGCTCCATCTGAGTTCTTATCAGTATTACCTGGTAGTATCTGTTGGTTGTTATGAAGAGAGAACAGATGTCCTTGTTGACTGTATTTGAATCTTTGTATACTGATAACTTGTATTTGGACATATGCTATCCAGTGTATGTTCGAAAGGTAAACATATAACCAATACTACAACCTTAAGAAGTTATCTTACTGATGTGATTAACTTCAATCTATTCAATTCAATATCATTCATAGGTCCTCAGCGGGCCACCACATACTCAAACATTTTCATTGTATGTGGTGGCCCGCTGAGGACCTATGAATGATATTGAATTGAATAGATTGAAGTTAATCACAACAGTAAGATAACTTCTTAAGGTTGTAGTATTGGTTATATGAATATATACTTCAAACAAGATTTGCATTAACGGTGCCTGGTGATACATCGAAAGGTAAACATGACATACGAATGTCCCTATAAAAGGAAGTGCCTCAGCATTGTTGTGCTTGTAGCTCATCAGCGGAATGAACACATGCATTATCCAGAAACCCCTCCCATGGAAGAAGCTCCCCGCCTGACCGTAAAAGGGCTACCCGGTTTATGAGAGGCGGAGGATGCAAGCATAGGCACCCACGGGGAAGTATTGTGTCTTTTTTTTCCTATAAATAAATACTATTCTCATTCTTAGAAAAAGTTAAGTGTGTGCTGTTCTATTCTGTTTATAGAAATCAGTGGGTTGTCAAACGTGTTCTGCACTGACCTTTGTACAGTACGGCTAGGCAGAACACCTGTGCGTGTGGGAAAGCACATTATGTCATTCGGAAAGAAGAAAAGTTAATGCTATCAGATTTATACCTTGCTGGCAATTTTTAATTTTACACAGCAGGAAATTATTCCTGCCTAGAGGCAAATATGACATCACCTTAATCCTGTCTGCACTCGGTTGTGAATCTGATTCCTCTGCAGAACAAATGATGTAACTGAAGTTGTTTCAGACTAGTTTGTTTTAATGGTGCTCTGTAACTGGAATCCATTCTATTCTACTCATTTCTATTTGTTGCACTATTATACCGCATTGTACCCTAGAATTAGGTCCTGAATTGGTTTACAACTTTAACAGGAACACATATTAGCTAAATCACAAAACAGCACAATAAGGGCTCCTTTTACTAAGCTGCGTTAGGGCTTTAACGCGCGGAATAGCTGCCCATGCTAGACCTTAATGCCAGCATTGAGCTGGCATTAGTTCTAGCCACGTAGCACAGGTTTAGTGCGCGCTAAAATGCTTGCGCTAAAACCGCTAACACAGCTTAGTAAAAGGAGCCCTAAAAGAACTAATTCAGGACAAAAATCTGCTAAACTAAAATGACTTAAGGATATGTTGAGACAGAACATAAGAATCAATAATTCTAATCTTAGGATGGCACTCCAAATAGCTAGAGCTTCATAAGAAAAAGACTATTGTAAAATTTTCTTAAGACAAACAGCTGGAAATATTAACTCAAATTTCTGAGACAATCTCCAATCTAGTTTACTAGAAAAGAAACAAATTCATTATTTTTATTTATTTATTTTTTTGGTATTAGATCCTTAGTATGTGTCGAGTTAGGATAAAAAAAACTTGTACTGAAAATGTTGTATCTATGGCAAATTGTAACCCGTTAACTATATATTATATATGTTTACCTATAACCCATTCTGAGCTTGCTGGGGAGAATGGGATAGAAAATGAGTTAAATAAATAAAAAAAATATAGCGTCAGTCCACCAGGAATTGTTCCATGAAAGACTTTGAAAACAAGGCAAGAAAATTTAAAATGTATTCTCTCTTGAATGGGGAGCCAATGAAGCTCTTTAAGAAGTGGAGTTATATCTAGGTGTCAAAAAAATAAGACAAGCAGAGTTATTAATTATTAACTGCAATCTGTTCCGTAGGTTGACTGTAATTCCAACATCTGAGTTACAATAATCACGATACGATAGTATGAAATATTAAGTTACTGTAGCAAAATAAGATCGTTCGTTCATTCAATCGCATAGCTGCTTAAGTTTAAAAAAGCATTCCTTGACTATGTTGTCAACATGGAAATCTAACAAAGCACTCACTACCTTGGAAGTACTGTATGCTCAATTACTAGCTTATCCATTGTGTTAGAAATAAACTTAGGAAAAGACTACCAAGCCAAATCAATTTGGTCAGATCAGAGATGAATTTAATGTCAAATAGAATCAGCCTAATGCTGAACTCTAGTTATTAACTTCACAAGTCTAGTGAGACAAAGTTGCATATCTTTTTATTTTTTTTTTTAAATCTTTATTGATTTTTAAACTTTGATAGTGCAATACAATTAGTTAATCATGAATATTGTGTGAAATGCACTATTAACCATACAATTAATACATTAAATAGACATTTTCACCCAATCTCAATATAATTATTAATACAGTAATACCGATGATGCGATTACAATATTGTGACTAAATTATTAAACTCAAAGTACATTTCCCTCCCCCCGACCCACCCTCCCTCCCTGTGTGTGTAAGGATATCTCATACAAAAGAAAAAAGAAAGAAACTTGACCTTTATTGTACTGCAACAAGAGTAGTCAATGGATTCTAAATATCATTAAAGGACTTACTATTTCCCAAGCGTTCCGCCATCATTCTTTCATATTTATATGCGGTACATACATTTACCCACCAAAAAGTGTAGTTAATCCTGTCATGGTTCTTCCAATTATGAGTAATCAGTTGAACACCTATTCCTGTCAGGATCAGGAAAAGGCGACTTTTATACCTATCTAAAGTAGGTTTAATATGAAGTATCGTACCACAGATTATCGCCTCATAGGACAGCGGAATAGATGAATCAAGAATGAAATTTATTTGTCCCCAAATTGACTTCCAAAAACCAAGTATCAATGGACAGAAATACAACAAATGATCCAACATCCCTATATTAATATGACAATGCCAACATCTATTAGATTTAGAATTATCTATTTTTTGTAAATGAACTGGGGTCCAAAAAATCCTATGTAATAAAAATAACCATGTTTGTCTCATAGAATCCTGCACCTCCCCCTCCATGGCTCCCCGCTGCCGTAGTGAAGATGGCTGCAGCTCCTGGGCACTGGGGTGGGCTGGCTGGGAGAGGGCCTACTCCCCTTGCCAAACCACTTGGCAGGAGCTGGCTGGTGCTGCTGAGGTCAGGTTAGTGGGGGAGGGGGGGTGGGGAAAGGCATGGTGAGTGCTGGGACTTGGTCTGCATGTGACAGGTGGGGGAGGAAAGAGAGGAGAGTCAATTTGGTCCACAAGTTAGGCAGGGGTGGGCTTGGGATTGTAGGGGGACAGCTAGGGGGAAGGGAGAGGGAAGTGACAGGCAGGCCAGGGTAAGGAGAAGAAAGAGTTAGAGCTAGCATGAAGGGAGAGAGTGAGGTGACAGGGAGGGGGGGCACAAGATAGCAGAAACAAGTAAGCAGACAGTATAGCTAATATGAGAACTAGCAAAAGGGACATATGACGACCATCATGAGAGGTAGAGCGAATGAGGCAATGGTGACATGGAGCATGGGATGACAGGTGGCTAGATAATAAGGTGGCAGACAGGCCAGCCAAGGTGATAGCCTTCCACCTTGGGCAGAGAGATGTAGGGATGGGGTGAAGGGGAAGGGAGAGAATCTTGTGACAGGAACAGGCATAAGAGTGTACAGAAATGATGGTGACAGGTTCAGGGGTAGGGAGAGTGTGGTGATGGTGACAAGGAAGCAAGTGGGCCAGTATGAGGGATAGGGAAGTTGTGTTCTGTATGTATGAGAAGGACTGTTTTCTTTTAGCGTTGACTGTGCAGGATCGATCTGTATTAATCTAGGCTCAGTTTAACAATGGGTATATTAATGTTCACTGCAGTGTTTATGATGCTCCCTTTTCCTATGTGCACCCTTGCTTTGTGACTCATGGATTATTATTAAAAATATATTTTTATAGAGAGGAGGGGTATTAAAAAAGGAGGGGGTGTTAAAAAAAAGATTGTATTTTATTGTTGGTTTAAATAAACTAAGGCTTTAAAAAAATCAAAACTTTCTGAAGTAATTGCTGCTTTTTATGGGGACAGGTAACTTTTATGGGGCGATAGGCGAACACGGGTGGGGACAGAGGGGATCCTCGCGGGGATGGGTGGGGACGGAGGGATTCCTCATGGGGATGGGTGGGGACGGAGGGATTCCTCGCGGGGACGGGCAGGGACGGAGGGATTCCTCACGGGGATGGGTGGGGACAGAGGTGATTCCTCGCGGGGACGGGCAGGGACGGAGGGATTCCTCATGGGGATGGGTGGGGATGGTTGGGATTTTGGCGGGGACGGGTAGGGACGGGTGTGATTTCTGTCCCCGCGCAACTCTCTACTATATTGTTGAAACTTTAAAATGCCAAATGATTGTTGCAGCTGTGAAAGATCAAGCAGTTTACCATTAGACATAACATCATCTAATGTCCGAATACCTGTCTGCATCCAATTCTTCCAGGCGATCCCAGCACCACCTATTTGAATCTTGGAGTTTAACCATAAGGACTGCATAGTAGATTTCATTACAGGAACATCTGTTAGTTTGTCAGTAAATTTAATTGTTTTCCATGTATCCAATAAAATTATGTTATCCTTAGCATATCTAGGTAATCTGATACTTAGTACATGAGATAGTCACATCGGGGACATAATTTTCCATTCTAAATATAACCAGTCTGGAAGATGTTCCATGAGCTCAGGGAGGATCCAATACATACCTTAATGCATTATATAGGCTTGATGATACCTATAAAAATTGGGACAATTTACTTCACCCTCCACAATTGGTTTTTGTAAAGATACTACAGCAATTCTCGCATTTTTCCCAAGCAAAATAAATTTTGTCAGAATACTATTTAACTTTTTGTAAAAGGACCCTTGAAAATAAACTGGCAACATTTCCATTTGGTAACAAACCACAGGCAAAATCATCATCTTGACCGTTTGAATTCTCCCCCACCAAGACAAATGTAGAGGGTTCCATTGCTCACACATTTCCGTGACCTTTAATAATAAGGATTTTTCATTTACTTTCATCGTTTCTTCCACTGTCTTTTTATCCATATACCTAAATATTTTATACCATCTAACTCCCCTACGGACAGACAGTCCTGGAGAGCCAACATTAAGCTCTACAACTCAGCCCTAAAAAAAGCAAGGAAGAACTTCTACTTTGAGAAAATCTCAAGATCCAACAGCCAGAGCAGTACACTTTTCTAAATCTGGCGCTCTCTAACCTCCAAAAAAGACTCTATTTCTCTCCCCTCCTCTCCCTCAGCCGAAGTTCTAGCAAAATTCTTCAATGAAAAGGTCACTACCCTACGTTGTTCCTTCCCACCTGCAATCTTCTACAACTCCCTGGTGCTCAATGACCCCAATCCTTCTCTAATGGCCCCTAGCACTATCCCAGCCGACAGATTCTGGGCTGCCTTTGAGCACGTATCCGAATCCCACATCCTTAAACTCTGTCTCAAAATGAAATCTTGCAACTGTTCTTTGGACCCTTTCCCCTCCTACCTCTACGAGGAAATACCCACTCAGGCCATCTGTTCCATTACCAAACTCCTAAACTCCGCCCTACATTCGGGCCTCTTCTCCCCAGAAATGGGCCATATCGCCTTAACCCCTCTAGTGAAAAAACCCGACCTCGACCCTTCCACACCATCCAGCTATCGCCCAATAGCAAATATCCCTCTCCTAACTAAGTTGCTCGAGACCATCATATCGACCCAACTCTCATCCTATTTAGAGAAATTCTCCATTCTTCTACCTTACCAATATGGCTTTCACCCCAATTTCAGCACCGAATCCCTACTGACCTCCCTAATCTCCAAGGTTCAACAACTTCACCCCCGCAACAAGTTCGCCGTCCTCCTGCAATTCGATCTTTCTGCCGCTTTCGACGTTGTTCACCATGATATTCTAATCTACCAACTCTCCGAGATCGGCATCACCTCTACAGTCCTTGATTGGTTCTCAAAATTCCTCCGCTCCCGATCCTACATTGTCAATAGGAATGGCATCCTCCCCCTGGATACCAAGCTGTGGAGTCCTGCAAGGATCACCTTTATCTCCTATCCTTTTCAACATTTATATGACCTCTCTAAAACTCCTCCATTTATCCCCCCTTGAAACAATATACACCTATGCTGATGACATCCTAGTCCTTCTCGAGACCGACTCGAACCTCACTAATCTCTCAGAGAACATATCCTCTTGTATCTCGAACCTCCAATCCTGGGCCCACACCGTCCAAATGAAATTGAATGAATCCAAGACAAAACTACTCTGGCTTGGCCCAAATTTAGCTCAGCTACCCACCTCAATCCCACTGCCCTCTGGCTCCACTCTGCAGCTCGAATTCTCCAGCAAGGCCCTGGGCGTCATCATTGACTCTACATTGTCCTTCAATGACCACCTCAACTCCCTGGTAAAAAAAAAATGCTACTTCAGCCTACACATGCTGAGGAAAGTAAGATCCTGCTTCCACCAAAAACATTTTGCCGTTCTCGTCCAATCCATCATCCTCTCCAGACTGGACTGCTGCAACTCTATCTTCATAAGCCTAACAAAGAAAAACCTTCACAGACTCCAACGGATCCAAAATGCTGCGGCCAAGCTTATCTTTGCAAAAAGTAAATTCGATCACGTCTCACCGCTCCTTTCCAAGCTTCATTGGCTCCCGATAATTTCCAGAGTTCACTTCAAATGCATCTGCCTAACTTTCAAGATCCTCCACGGCATCCTTCCTCCTTTAATTCCACTTTCTTGGAATTCCTCAAATCTTAATACCACCAGATCTACCCAAAAATCGAAATTATCCTTCCCCCTCATTAAAAGGCATTTCCCACCCAGGAAAACTGGGGACTTCCCTCTCCTTCAGATTCATCGAGCTCTGGAACAACCTTACCTCCCCTCTTCTAAACCTGAGTGCTCTTCAACCCTTCCGTAAACATCTGAAAACCTGGCTCTTCTCCAAAACCTAACACTCCCCCCATTTCTGACATCCTAACACTCTAACATTCTTCTCCCCTCTGATCTTCATCTAGCCCTTCCATGGAGTTCCTTCTCATTACAATTCCTGTAAACCGTGCCGAGCTCCACAACTATGGAGATGGTGCGGTATACAAACCCAAGGTTTAGTTTAGTTTAGTTTCCAAATAAAAGGAAACGTATCAAACAATCCTTTTGTACAATGTACATTTAATGGAAGAACCTCAGATTTACTTCAATTAATTTTGTAACCAGAGAATTTTCCAGTAAATGTGGAATGGTCAATTCAGGATTCCTTAAATAAAGCAAAATATCATCCGCATAAGCAGAGACTTTGTATTCCCAGCCTGCATAAGGAATAACCTGTGTCCCAACCATCCTCCGATCCACGCATGAAAATGAGGGGGAACGGCATTCAAATGATGGCAGGCAGCGATTCACTAACCAAAAGCATGCAACACCGACTGGACGGGTCAATCACAAACAAACGACTGCTGAGGACCAGTTGCTCAGGTCCTTTCCGACTGCCCTGCCTTCTGCCACCATACTCTCTGCCCTGTTTTTCTGCTCTCCGCCCCGAACTCCTGCTTTCAGACTCTCCCACCAGCCCCTATCTCCTACTGCCCTGAACTCTTGCATCCCTGACTCTCCCGCTGCCCTGATCTCCTGCCTGCCCCGACTCTCCCACCCTTCCCCGCAGTGCAAGCCCGTGGTTTTAATCCGCGGGCATAAAGCGGGTTAAAACCACGGGCTCCAAAAGAGTTTTTAAAAAAACAAAAAATTTTGTTTTCAAAATGTTTGTATATTTAAAGTGCTTTTGCTGATTCGTTTATGTTTAAATTCTTTGTAATGCACTGTTAATATTTTAAAAATAATAAAGATTTTTTGTAAAAAAAAACAAAAAATTTTCTGCCGGGCCTGGAGGTCCAGCGCATGCACAGACCATCTACAGATGGTCTGCCCATGCGCTGGGATCGCTATAGAGCAATCTGGGCAGGCAGTTGGAGGTGTGATTCCGATCGCCCTCATTTGCATGAGGGCGATTCGTGAATCAGCTCCCCGTACACAGATCAGATCGCTCACAGATCGCATCCAATCCATGCCCTTAGTGAATCTAGCCCTAGCCTTTAGTGCAAGTGCACTTACCACCTCCTCTAGAGGAGGCGGTAACCCTCTAATTCTACACAGAGTGCCTAAAGTTGGTTGTTGATTAGGCGCATAACTTTCCATGTTAAAACAACAGTTATGTCACTAAATGGGATGCTGCTGGACAGAGCCCCCCCCCCCCCGAGTTTGGAGGTACTGTATTGCCTTTGGTGAAATGAAAGGTTCACACCATAAGGTAATGCAGCCCTTGCCAGGCGAAAGATAGTCGCGAAGGGCCCATGTTTTAATTCTATATTTGATAAAGCATTTTGTTCCTTCTACCACTGCATCTGCTCCAATTCATTTTGGAATTTGTGGAGCGCCTGAATAGTGCTATTTTGTAACTTTGCCCCTAAGTACTCTAGTGCATTATTGCGAGGGGGTGTGGATGTGGGAGGGGCCTGGGTAGAGGCATGTTTGGCAATTATGCACAGCACTTACAGAATACTGTCAGGCAGTGGCGTAAGGAGGGGGCGGTCCACCCTGGGCACCGTCCTCCTCTCTGCCCCCCCCCGCTCCTTCCCCGTCCCCACTGCCGTGCTTACGCAATACTTCCCTTTCCCCGTACCTCTGGAATGTTTCTGGCACGAGCAACAACCCTCAACCTGCGATCACGCAAGCGTCATCGGCTCTTCCTCTGAAATTACGTCCTGGATCCGCACCTAGGAAGCGAAGTCAGAGGTACGACAGCAGGTTGGGGGTTGCTGCTCACGCCAGGAATATTACAGAGGGGGAAGGGAAGCAGTGTGCGCATGTGGCAGGAGGGGGCAGGGAAGGCTTGTGTGAAGGTGGGGGGGGGGGGGCGGGGAAGAGGCCCCGGGTACCTCTTACCCTTGCTACACCACTGCTGTCAGGAATGCAAAAAAAACAAGATGAAAATGTTATAATGCAGTGTATTGCAGACTGTGTACAAGATACAGGCAATATTTATTGTACCAAAAATGGATTGCAGTGATTATACAACCTTATTACCATCTTAGGGACTCAACACGGTCCGTGTTTCGGACAACACGCCTTCCTCAGGAGTCCATAGTAAATAAGGATGGAACAAACTGCAATACAAATAATCAAACGATTGCCTTCCCTGAATCAAAATCTCAGAATGAAAGTACGTGTTGGGTCCCTAGGTTAGTAATAAGGTTGTATAATCACTGCAATCTTTTTTGGTACAATAAATATTGCCTGTATCTTGTACACAGTCTGCAGTTTCCTTTTTGTTTTCTGCTTCGCTACTTGATATACTGAAGACCTCATTGGATTTTTTTGTTGTGTTGGTATAATGCTGTGTATCTCAAACTGTGTGCCGAGGCACACTAGAGTGCCTCCTGGGATTCCAAGTGTGCCACGGCACATTGAAGAGGAAGAGAGGCGTCTGCCAGCTGACTTCACTATGCGGTATATCTCCAGCGCTGCCCGATTCGCCAGAGGCCTGCATGTTTCCCTCTTCTCTCTAGCGTCCTCCAGCTTCCCCCCTGGCCTCCCGGTCTCACCTTTAAAGCTAATTACAGCAGCCTGCAGAGGGTTGCCAGTAGGTAAAATGATTTTCTTTTCAATTTAGTGATTGAAATGTGTTAGTTTTGAGAATTTATATCTGCTGTGTATATAGTGTGTATATGAAAAATGAATGGGAAAAAATTACATTACAATTAGTAAAGGGGATGGGATCTGGGGCAGAGCTTGGTTGGGCCTAGGGAGGTCTGTGGTTGGGGTACTCAGTTGATATTTGTTAGACTTAGGGGGTACTTAGCTTGAAGCAGTGTAGAAGCACTGCTGTAGGCAATCAGCTGGCGCCAGTGCCTCTCCTTTTCTCGGGCCCTCTTCCCTGCTGGCACCCCCTACTGGCACCTCAGGGCCCATCTGGAGGGCCTCTGCACATGCGCAGATGTCGACATGATGATGTCACACATATGCGCGATGTCATCATGGTGACGTCTGCGCACTTCTAGGTGCTTCAAGCCTTGGTCAGTACCTTTAGTGTGCCCCGGCTCGAGAAGGTGCCTTTACAGCACTCCATGGTGTGGCAGCACCTCGAATACTGTGTGTAATTCTGGTCACTGCATCTCAAAAAAGATATAGCAGAATTAGAAAAGGTACAGAGAAAGACAATGAAAATGATAAAAGGGTGACGGGATAATCGCGCGCCGACAATCCAGCGCCGACAATTCGGCAGAAGACAGAAGCGCGCGGGGGAAAAAAATAATTTTTAAAGAGCTCCGACTGGGGGTTTGGGGTGGCAACCCCCCCACTTTATTGGTTAGTGTTTGTGCTGCCGTTGCGGGGGGGTGTGGGGGTGAAACCCCCCACATTATAGAGAAAATGGAACTTTTCCTGAAAAAAATCGGAAAAAGTTCCGGTTTCGCTATAATGGAGGTATCCAACCCCCCGAACCCTCCTCCAACAGCAGCGTGAACACTAACCAATAAAGTGTGTGGGGGGGGGTTTTGCCACCCCAAACCCCCCGTTGGAGCTCTTTAAAAATGACTTTTTACCCCGCGGGCTTCTGTCTTGCGCCGAATTGTCGGCGCTGGATTGTCAGCGCGCTGTCATCTTGCGCTCCACTGTCTATGAACCGATAAAAGGAATGGGTCAACTTTCTTATGAGGAAAGGTTAAAACAGCTAGGGCTATTTAACCTGGAGAAGAAACACTCAGGGGAGATATGATAGCAGTCTATAAAATACTGAGTGGAGTGGAACGAGTAGAGGTTTACTCCCTCCAAAATACTAGGATTAGGGGGCATGCAATGAAGCTACAAAGTAGTTGATTTAAAACAAACTGGAGAAAATACTTCTTCATTCAATGTGCAATTAAATTCTGGAGTTCATTGCCAGAGAATATGGTGAAAGCAATTATTTTAGGGTTTTAAAAAAGATTTTGAAAATTTCCTAATAGAAAACATCATAAGTCATTATTAAGATGAACTTGGGAAAATCCACTGCTTATTCCTAGGATAAGCAGCACAAAATCTGTTTTAATCTTTTGGAATCTTGCCAGGTACTTATCACCTGGGCTGACCACTGCTGAAAACAGAGAATTGGATAGAGGGAAAGTGCTAGATGTGGTGTATTTAGATTTCAGCAAAACCTTTGACAGTGTTCCACAAAGGCTCTAATAAATAAACTGAGTGCTCTCAGTATAGGCCCCAAAGTGACAGACTGAGCCAGGAGGCACAGAAATGCCCATTGTCAAAAGGTGAACCGCTAGACGTCCCCCCAATTTTTATTTTTTTTTTTTAAATCACCTACTTGGACGTCTTGGCCAACAAGATGTCCAAAGTACGTCCAACCATGGGACGCCTAACTTTATATCCCATTTTCAACCACAGAAAAGTCCAAGTGCAAAATGTTCAAACCCAGACTATTTGGATGTGGGAGGGGCCAGCATTATAATGGACTGGCCACATAGACATCCCAACAGAGCAGTGGGACACCTTAGAGGGCACCGCAGTGAACTTCAAATGAAGGGTACCAGATATACATCTCAAGATAACCCCTTATAATTTATAGTGAGCCCTCCAAAACTCCCCCCAAACCTACTGTAACCACCTGTCTACCACCCCTTTGGCTGCAGGTGGCATGTATATGGCAGTAGATTAGGGTTTTGGTGGCTTCACACTTTATGCAATAAATGTAGTGGTTAGAGATGTTTATGGGTCTGGCTTCTGCCTGGGCATCGGAGCATTTGCCATGTGGCACTCGGCCGTGCGGCTTTGTGAAAGAGGGGGTTAGATAACAGAACACCTGTTGAAGTTCAAATGTTCAATAAAGTCATAGTTTTTTTAAAGCAAAATTGGAGGAAGTTATGCTTCTTTGAGAATTTGATGGGTTAAATTGTAATAGAGGGCGAATGTTGGATTTTAGGGCAGTATGTGACATATAAATGAAAATGTAGAAAAATCTATCCTATTTAATTCTTCCTGTAGTTATTCCTTCATCTAGCCTCCCATCTCTCTGTTTCCCAGTTCTGTCCCTTGCCTTTCCTGCATGCAGCCACCCCAGCCAAACTTTAATCCTTCCTACATTGATTTCTTTCTTTCTTTCCAACTTAATCTGCAGTCCTGTCTCCCTTTCCTCTCTCTCTCTCTCCTTTCCCTCCCCATCCTCTTTCCTCTTCCAACCTCTCTCTATCCCCCAAATCAATCCTTTTCATTTTCCCTTTCCTTCCTTCTCACTCTATTTCTCTTACTCCCCTTCCTGCCAATCAAATTCCCTGACTGGAAGGAGGAGGGTGGCACTTCATGCTGGGTCTGCTTCTTTATTTGGAGCACTTTTTGAAGTTGTAACTGCAAGGCTAATTTAAGCTGTGTGTGATACAAGAGAGAACCTTGCTGTTTCATTTTACTTCTCTAGTTTTGCCTCTGATGCAGCCTCCTGGTGAAATGAGGCCATGTCGGGCCTGTGTTAACTGTTTTATTCAATTCTTGCTTTTGACCTCATATACTTGTTGGTCTGCTGTGTGATTTTGCTGCATTGGCATTGCAGATCTTCTGCCTCACTTGTGCCCTTACTGCCTCTTTCTGCAGCCTGAGCCAGATACGTGGGTTTCTAGCATGGGATGTAGTAATATTGCATGGCATCGAAGCACATGTATGACTTGGGATGGCAGCAGGAAGCAGATGCCACATGAAACGACACGACCCCCTCATCCTTTTGCCACTGGATCACCATGTGAAATATGGAAGGGATGAATTGTTGTTGGGGAAGGGGCTAACTGTGCACCAGGCCAGCTGCCACTCCTTGGTTTCTCATGATTCCACAGTGATTCGGTGTCAGGTCAAAACCGCGGAAGACAAAGGCGCGCGCCGACAACTGAGCGCAGTGTGGAGGCGCGCGCCGAAGAAAATAACTGTTTTTAGGGGCTCCAATGGGGGTGTGTGGGGGGAACCCCCCCACTTTACTTTATACAGATTGTGCCGTGTTGTGGGGGCGTTGTGGGGGATTTGGGGGGTTGTAACCCCCCACATTTTACTGAAAACTTCACTTTTTCCCTAAAAACAGGGAAAAAGTTAAGTTTACAGAATAATGAGGGAGGTTACAACCCCCCAAACCACTCACAACGCTGCCGCAATCTGTATTAAGTAAAGTGGGGGGGCTCCCCAACAAAACCCCCTGTCGGAGCCCCTAAAAACTGTCATTTTCTTCGGCGCGCACCTCCGTCTTGCGCTCAGTTGTCGGCACGCGCCTTTGTCTTCCGCGGTTTTGTCTATGAACCCAGTGATTCTGCTGATTTTGTAACCCTTCCTGTGGTCATGAAACCCCAGGAGAGCAGGACCCCTGCCTATAAGCTTCTATATTTACACCTGGGACTTCATCAGTGTGCTGAAGGAACAGCTCCTCTAGCTGAGCTAGGAGACCCTGACCTAGATATGTTTTTCCCCATTAGGGTTTACAGTTTACCATACTGCCTCTAATGAAATACATATCAAAGGGGTTTACATGCTGAAATCAGATCAAAAGGAATGCTAATTTATGATAGTACTGAAAAAGGAGAGAGCCATAATAAAGCAAACAACCACAGAACATAAAAAGAAAAATTCTGGTATCATAATGATATCAAAGAGCAAACTATCTCTCTTCACTCTCACAGAGAACTTGGATCACATTTTCAGATTTTACTGTGTACTGTTCACCTTGATTCTGTTTCAATGATTCTGTTTTAATATGATAAAATGCCTAACACACTCAATCATTATGTTAGTTTAGGCATGAGGAATTTTTTGAAGGATGTGTTGGGGCAACATGTAGGTGGTCCTTTGCATCTACATTACCTGGTTATTTATTTATTCAATTTTCTATACAGTTCAGAACAGTTTACATGAATTTATTCAGGTACTCTAGCATTTTTCCCTATCTGTCTCTGCAGGATAACAATTTATCTAATGTACCTGGGGCAATGGGGTCACAAGGAGCAGTGTGAGTTTGAACTCACAGCCTCAGGGTGCTGAGGCGGTAGCTTTAACTACTTCACTGCACTCTTCCCCCTTAGTGCATGGTTAATATGGGACCCCTTTACCGTCAACTAAATAGATGGTGCTAAGTGCTCGTGGTAATTTTTTTAAATAGCCCGTTAATTGTAACACCACAAGGCCATTAATGAAAATAATAGAAACGCTGCTTTTTATGAAGCCTTTAGAAAATCAGTTAAGGCCTATTTATTTGACAAATTTGTTTAACTTTACACTTCTGACAATATATTTATCAGATCGTCTGATGTAATTTCGCTGTTTGTATGCAGTCTCTTTTTGCTGTAAACCGCTCTGAACTGTCAAGGTACAGCAGTATACAAAATAAAGTTGTCATTATTATGGCTGCTGTAAAAATAGCCTTAGCACACGGGAAAGACCCAAGTAACGGTGCGCTAAGGCCAATGTATGATCTGTTATGATTTGGAGGATATGTTTACTTTTACCTTCCAAAGGATTTACTTTTCTCTGATGCAGCATATTATTCTTCAAGTACAGTATTTCTCACCCACTAATTCACACTGTCCAAAAGGGATTAAAATATAGCTTATGGAAAAAAACAAACCCAAATTAACATAGAAAGAAGATAAAAAGCAGAAAAAGAAAAATGCCCAGCTCATATCCCAAGATTCATTTAATTTTAATGGGTTTCCCTATTTACTATCAGAATTCTAAAAGCCCTTTTGTCAGAAAGGTAGTCAACTATGAAGGTTCATATAACGTATACCTCTCAGATCAATAATAAATAATAGAAGTATATGTGAGTTTAAAGAGTAAATGAGCTCCTGTCCGTACCACCCCAGGTTTCAATAAAACAAATTGCTTTCTTTTGCACTGGGTGCTCTTGGTCACATCTGGAAGTATTGTAACTTCACTATTCAGAAAACTCTTATCCCAGTATTTGAGGAATACATGCAAATAACCAATCTTGGTCTGAATTTAAATCCAGGCATACTACTAAGGGCAGGAACAGTCGGATCAATGTCTGATGTCTCTGAGAAGCTGATGAAGCTCAACAAATCCATTTCTTGGGATTCTTTTGCATATCCAGATCTTTCTTTTTCAATAATGGCACCCTCACTCATTGTGGATTTGACATAGTAGGGAAGTAATACATACAACTACTTATCATTTCTACAGTGCTACTAGATCAGGGATCTCAAAGTCCCTCCTCGAGGGCCGCAATCCAGTCAGGTTTTCAGGATTTCCCCAATGAATATGCATTGAAAGCAGTGCATGCACATAGATATCATGCATATTCATTGGGGAAATCCTGAAAACCCGACTGGATTGCGGCCCTCAAGGAGGGACTTTGAGATCCCTGTACTAGATGTACACATTATGGGCCAGATTCTATATATGGTGTTCAAATTTGTGCATGACATTTAATTGGTTAATGAGTCAATTAGTGCTACTAATTGCGCTTGTAACAACCAATTATTGGCAAATAATTTGGTTTTATATGCATTTTGCTACTGTTCTATAAAGATGCACATGTAAATGTTTCAGTGTGTGGCCATGGGAGGAGCCTCAACGGGTCATGGTTGGTTACTAGAGATGCCTGCAGTATTATAGAATTTCAGGGATCCATACCTAATTATGCACCAGGATTTACACCAGCTTTCAGTTGGTGTAAGTGTTTGCACCTAAAAAGATGGGTGTGGATCCTGGAGGTGAGTGCTATTCTATAAATGTCACCCAACTTAGAGTATGGTATTTGTTCAGTGCCCTATATGCAGACACTTTTCTCTCTCTGTAATGGGCTCACAATCTAAGGTATTTTTGTACCTGGGGCATCAGAGGGTAAGTGACACAGATCACTGTAGTTGGAATTGAACCCAATTTCTTAGGATCACAGCTTACTACACTAACCATTAGGCTACTCTTCCATTCCACTCCTTCCTTGCATCTGAACTTATCAACAATGACTCTGTGGCTCTGGGAAAGAAGGTGAAGCAGTCAGGTGCACAGGTGGTATTCTCGTCGATTCTCCCTGTTGAGGGTAAAACCAGGACAGAGAAGCTTGCATCCTGGAGAGGAATGCATGGCTGTGTGGATGGTGTTGTCCAGGGCCAGCGTTAGGTGGGAGCAAGCAGGGCAGCTGTCCTTAGCCCCAAGACTCTGGGGGGGCTCCCGTGGGCCAGTATGTCTTTCCCCTTCTCTCAGCGCCACCTTATGTCTCACTGAAAAATTTGTTGGCCTCAGCAGTGATTCAGAAACATTTCCCGTAGCTCTTGCTTTCAAACTGCTGTGGTCCACCTGGGTGGAAATAGGAAGTTGCGTCATTGGGAAACAGACCATGGCAGACATAGCCGAGGCTGGTGGATTTTTCAGTGAGACAGAAAGTGAGAGTGACATCAGACCAGCGTGGAGAGAAGAGGGAGAACATGCTGGGCTGAGGAAGCCCCCTGGACTAACTTAAAAAAAAAAAAAAAGTATAAAGGGGAGAGTATTAAAAGAAGTGTCAGATTGGGCATGGAGGGAGAGCTTATTGAGCTGGAAACAGAAGAGAGAGAGAAAAATAGTGGGCAGTGGTCTGAAAGGAGAGCAGTTGGACCTGGGGAAAGAGATACTTTAAGGGAGGACTATTGAGGAGAGATGGTGGACCTAAGGGAGGGAGGGAGGGAGGCAGAGAGAGATATGGGATGGGGAGCAGTTGGGAAGAGAAAGGGAGAGAAGTTGGACCAGTCGCTTTCTTCGGATCGATTAAAGCGATCACTTTTGTTTGTGCATTGGAAAGCCATATTAGAGAAATCAATTGCTTTGCTAGTTTACATGGCATTTCAACATTAATGACCTTATTTGCATGGCCAGATTGGAGAATGAGTGATCGCGCACAAAACTACGCGGTGAGCCGTTTTGTGCATCTGGTTGGTAAATCCGATTGTCGCTTGACCAGTCAAAACCAGTTTAGCGACAATTGTTACGATCACTGACTGTAGTGCATCTGGGCCCATAGTCTTTGCTTTTTTTTACCTTAGTTAATGAATGCATATCACAGTGTCATCTTCTTATTAAGATTTCGCTATTAACACAATGCAGCTGCTTGCTTGGTAGCTTTGACAGAGAATAGAATCTAACTGTTTATTTCTAATTCATCTAAGGAGATGAAAGGGGGGGAAGGTTGAAAACCAAAATGGGAAACATGTTTGATGTGATGCATGGAATTAATGCAGTTCTTTTTAAACATCACACATCAGCTTGAGTGTGAAAACCTCTGATGTTCTTCATCAGGAGGTAATATACTTGTAAAAAGATTATTATTTCACAAAATTATTATTCACTAACCTGCCCGATCGGGCTTGATTCGGGCAGGTCTGACAAATTCACTAAAGAAAAATATGCAAATGGGGGCGATCGGAGGAATGCCCCTATCTGCCTGTCTGGATCGCTGGTGTACAATCCCTGTGCATACGCAGACCATCTGCTTTCCCTGCAGATGGTCTGCGCATGCATTTTGTGTCTGTTTGGGGTTTATATCAGGCCCGACTCTTCTCCTGTTATCCTCGGCGTCGGTAGCCTCTTCCTTTGCACGGGCTGGCTCTCCTGCTCTCCCCTTCCAGCCAATCAGACTCTCCTGCTCTCTGCCGCCTTCCCTGCAGTGGGCTCGCACTGCAGGGAAGGCAGCGGAGAGTAGGAGCTCGGGGCAGAAAGCAGGGCTGGAAGATCAGGGCAGGGGGCAGAGAGCAGAGCAGGGACAGGAGCCGATGTTTCGTTTTCAGGGCAGAGAGCAGGGCTGGAAGATCGGGGCAAGCAGGCAGGAGACACGGGGCAGAGCAGGGCTTGAAGATCGGGGCGAGCAGGCAGGAGACAGATTGGGGCAGAGCAGGGCTTTGCAATCGCTTCTTTAATTGATTGGCCAGCCCAGTCGGTTTTAAATTTTTGGTTGAAGAATTGCGTCGCTGTCCAATTTGCATGCGTTTCTCCTCATTTGCATCCACGGATTTGAAGCAGATCGCTGGAGAGGTTAGTGAATGAGGTCAGAGGGAAATTTGATCGTAAAGGGGTCACAAACCGATCGGTACATGATCAGTTTGCTTTGTGAGTCCTAGCCCAAGGTCTCTAGCACATGGACCTCAACACTGTCCCCACTAAGCTAAGCAGGATTTCCCCACCCATACAGTGGGGGATGCTGTTTCACTATCACATTTTCAGTATTTGAAACACAGCAGCAGATGAATCCAGAGACCAATGGGACAGCCCACATCTACCAGCAGGCGGAGATAGAGAAACTGATTATCAGGTGGTCCTATTGGCTGGCACTCCTCCTGTTTATCCAGTATTCTCTATCTCCCAGCAGGAAAAGATCGCTATTCAACTAGCTCCTGAATTCTGGCTGTGACTGGAAAATTATTTTCTCCTGTTGAGGTTTCTCTTTAGTGAGACTGCCATTCTGTTTCTCCTGTTGAGGTTTCTCTTCAGTGAACTGGCAATGCTATTTCTCCTGTTGAGATTTTCTCTTCAGTGAGACAGAGGTGTCCGGCTGAACGGTGCCGGCTTTAGGGGGTTACACCTGGGTCCCCCCAGGTCCCTGCCTCACCCTCCCTCCATTGCTAGAGGGTCTGACTGGGTCTCAATTTTTTTCTTCTTTCCCTTCTCTGTAAAAAAAAAAAAAAAAGAGAGAGAGACCACAGTTGCTGCATTCTGCTCGGTTACAGCTACTCAACCAGCTTTAACTGGCTTCAACCGGCCCTAACAACAAGCTTGTGAGTATGTCTGGTTTTTTACTGTCTGTTGAACTTCAGGTTCTGTTTGGGAGTCTTAGTAATGTGGGATCGGTCAACGTATGTTTAAGGAATGGATATTTTATTGAGGCTAAGTTTTATGACTAGAAATCCGTGGAGGGAGCCGGGACTTCCCGCCCTTTGCATGCACGTGCTTGGTTTCCTTGTTGGTTACAGCGCGGCAGTAGCGGTGCGATTTCATGCTCGCACTTGTTCTCATTGTTGGGTTTCAGTGTAGCAGTAGTAGTACTATTTATTCTGAGGCTCTCTTTCATCGGTGTTTGTCACGGCCATGTGCAGCTGATTGTGCAGGTGCTGGTTTATAGCAGCGCGCATGAGATGGGACATGTTTATTTCCGGCGCTGTGGGCCTTTCTTCTGGTTATTCCCCGAGTCTGATTTTCTTTCTATGCAAACTGCGGCAGGGTAAATTTTGCAGGGCTTGAATCCGACTATGTTTCTAGGAGCGTTGATGGCCACGTGTCAACGAGAATCAGGCGTGCGCTTGGGTCTCCGGCGATGGTGGGAGAGCTGCAGCGTTCCAGTAGTTTGTTTCCAGCTGACTTTGGTCAGGGTATGCCGGGGCTTCTCCTTTCCGGTTCAGACAAGTTGTATGTGTTTCACCAGCTTTGGGACAAGCTTGGGCAGATTTATATGTCTATGTCTGTGTTCCTGCTGTATTCCCTTGAAGGAAGCTGCTTGTTTAATCAGACTCTGGGGTTAGCACTCAAGGGGATTACCACACAGAGTCTGACCTGTGCTAGGTCACCCAGTCTCGATTTGTCTCCGGACTGGGGCGACATACGGCAACTCACGGCACGGTGAGATCAGCAGTAAGATAGTGCCCTGTATTTCACACAGGTATCTCATTGTCTCTCTTGGGGTCCCTGCAGATTGAGCCTTTGTCTGTTGGTAATTGTCCTTATTTGGGCCTCTGTGCTGAGCTGCATGTGTCTAGTAGTGGCACAGGATTATATGCCTAAAGGTAGTACAAAAAGTTTCCATGTTCGGGCTGTCTCTATGGGCATAATGACACTGCGCATCTTCCTGCGGCCAGGACTCTTTCTTTATTTCTGAGGGGGCCTGGACTTCAGATTTCCATGCTTATCACGCTGGTTTCTCCTGTCGCCATTTTCTCATGGCACATGCTAGATGGGCCCCCCTACCAGACAGGAAGGGCTGTACAGCTCCTTTTAACCAGGAGCCAGTTACCTATTCTATCAAACCCGCGGAGGATCATGCGCTATGTGACTGTTAGCCTCATCCCTGAAGCTCTCATTAGCGATGTGAGCTTTGTCTGATACCTGTAAGGATGCTGTTGTTTTCCACGGGGCGGTAGATGCAGCATATTGATTGAGTCTAGTAGGTACTCACTTTAAAGGACATACGTATTTTGCTCATGTTGCATGGAGTTAGTACTGTTTTCATGGTTCCAGTATATTCCTCTTTACATTGTGAAACTTGATTTTTCCTAGGAGAATCTTCTTGCAGATCCTACAGTTCTCATCCTGCCATTCCCTGACCTTCTGCACTTCATTCTGAGGGTATCTTGACTTCTTACAATGACTCTTCAGGCTTTCTCATGAGGGAGAAGAAGCTATAATGTCAGGTCAGGGGGCTGTGAAGATTTTTCAGGATGCTTGCATCTTTGCATCCTCCTTAGATTTCCAGTTCATTCTTGGAGTCTCCATGTTTTGTATTTCCCTTTTCAGTGTTACTGGTCCTCAGGTCAGTTCTTGTAGTTCTTCAGGAACTAAGGGACGTTGTTCCACTTAGTGCATGGTGCCTGAGACGGGGGCATTGGGAAGGCTGTATCCCATTCTGCTGAATTAGTTTCTCGGGTTTACACATTTCTGCAGACAACCTGGGAGTATATTTCCATTTTCTCTATGGACTCCGAATCGGCACTAGGTTTGCCTGCCTCTCTTGGAGCAGCGCTTTCGGTTTTGGCACATGCCATTTCGCCTACCCAAGACTTAACGAACGTTTTAGGTGATGTGGGCGGTGGTACCGTTTTGGCGCTACCAGACGATTCATCTAATTTCTTCTTGACTGCCTGCTTGATTCGGATGACTTCCAGTCGGGCCATTTGACTGACACGAAAAGGGTGGTATCTTTTCCTCAGTTCTTTACACGTGCATCTTCGAATTTGCACAGCGCTCTTTTCTCCTGTACTATTTATAGGTATATCGGGGTGATGTTTTTATTCATATAGGAGAGACATGTGTTTCTTTCCGGAGACTTGGGCGTGGGGTCTCGGTCTCAGATTGGCATTCTTCTTCGCTTACCATGACCAAGAGTATGGGTTTCTGTACATTTTCTAGGATCCATATTGCTGACTCCACTGGGAACTTCGGCTTGCTTTCCCCTTCTTACGCTACAGCAGTCGCTTTTGTTCCGGTGGTTCCCGGTATCTCAGGGCTCCAATTATTTGATACGCTCCTCCTGCATCGCTCTGTATGATTTGGTGGATCAGCGCGATTTCTCTTTTCAAGGCATGCCTCGGTCTTTGCTGGACTAGCTCATGACCACCGACCATCCCGGGCTGTCGGGTTGGGGGGCTTGGTGGCTTCCATCCTCAGCTCCAGGAGTCTGGTCTTCAGAGGCGACTCAGTACTTGTTCATTCTTCTACTCTTGAGCAGGGTCAGGCTACCTTTCTGGAGCTTCAGATCATTCTTCCGGAATGCCGCTGAGGGTCCTTTTGGTCTGTATTAGGATGGGGGTTTTTCTCTATAGCTTGGGCAGTAGGTGTTGTACTCAGTTGGCAGGTGAAGTTGTTCTGCTTCAATGGGTAGACTCTCATCTTCGTCTTCTGTTGGCAGATCCTTTTATGGATCAGGATAAGAGTTTAGATAGACTTTTTCTCCGCGGAATCTGAGCATGGCCCATTTCTTGTATGTTACAGTGTACAGCGCTGTGTACGCTCTGGAAAGTGTGCATGTTAGTAATAGTGTAATCTTCTGCATCCTTACCTCCACCATGTGGTCAGGCATCTCTCTCTCTCCCTTCTATTGGTCAACAGGTGTTTCCCCTTTCTCTCTTTAACTCTGCTTCTCCTTATACCCTTAAGTCTAGCCATCTCTCCCCCTATCTTCCTTCTCCCCTTTGCTTGAGCTCCATCTCTCTCTACCCTCTTGTTTCCACCTCCCCAGGTCTAGTATTTCTTCCTGTCCTTTGCTCAAGGTCTCTTTGTCTCTCTCATTCCTCCCCCTCCCCTTTCCCGGTCCATCATCTCCTCCCCATCACTTCGGGTCGATCTTTCTCTCGTCCTTCCGTTTCCCTCCCCCAAAATCAACTCTTCTCTACCTCCCTTACAGTCTCCAGTTCTCCTCCTTTCCCTCTACATGTCTAGCACCCATCCAGCACCACCATTCCCACTGGTCCTCCAGATGTATAGCAGTCACAATCAGAGGCAGTTCTGAGCACAGGCAGCCTGTGAGCCAAACCTGCCAGGGTCTTAACTATGCTGTACCCTGACTCTTTGGTGCAATTTTCTGTGGATGGAACATGATACAAGAAAGGTAGGCAACTTGTGTTCAGAGCTGTCTCTGCCAACAATTGCCACACATTGGAGGACAGGGTGGTGATGGGGAGGCTAGAGAGGTACCTGGGCAGAGGAAGGGAAGGGAAGGATGACAAACTTGCAGGGGGAGGCATCCCGTACCATTGGGCAGTTCTGGGCGTTATGTTGGGCTTTCTCATCAGGAACCTACAGAGATTTTAGCCACTCAAAATTAAGAAAAATAGCAGTTTCATGACAGTCACAAACGCTGTGTATTGCACTGCCTGTGTGGTCACCAGGAATCAGCTCTGACTCAAAGGCGCATAAACACCTGTGTTTCCTGAATAAAACATAAGAATTGCTGCTGCTGGGTCAGACCAGTGGTCCATTGTGCCCAACAGTCCGCTCACTCGGCGGCCCTTAGGTCAAAGACCAGTGCCCTAACTGATACTAGCCTTACCTGTGTACGTTCTGGCTCAGCAGGAACTTGTCTAACTTTGTCTTGAATCCCTGGAGGGTGTTTTCCCCTATAAAAGCCTCTGGAAGAGCATTCCAGTTTTCTACCACTCTCTGGGTGAAGAAGAACAGGCACCATTTTGGACATTTCGCATAGGCACCCTCTAATAAAATTACCTGTTTATGTTTTGATACTACAATTAAAAGATTCTGATTTACAATAAGCTGGAGTTTCAATTTGGCCCGTTTTATTTATTTATTTATTAGAATTTATAAACCGCCTTTATTGAAGAGATGCACCCAAGAGAGTAATACAACAGATATAGCATTATTTAATAGGGTTACCATATGGCTCCAGAAAATGATGGATTGAAACATCCGGGTTTTTCTTCCATTGAAAGCAATAGAAGAAGACAGATGAGACATCTGGGTTTTACTTCCATTGAAAGCAATGGAAGTAACATCCAGATTTCTTAATCCATTCTCTTTTTTTGGATCCATATGGTAACCCTAGCTTTATATAAACCATTTTTCATTGTTTTAACAATAGTTAAATGACTAAATGTCAGCATTAAACAGTTAAAACAATTAGGTGAACTTAGAGATAGGCATACTAAATCATAGTAATAGCAATAATATGATATAATGTCAGAAATTTACACATTCAAACAGACTGAGATCATACTCCATATGGGAGTGAGGTTCATTCCTGTCATGGTATGTGCAAAACTAACCCATTTGGAGAAATTGCTCTCAGAGATATGATAAATGTCAGCAGAATACAAATGATGCTCTATAGAAGGCAGAATAGATAGAGCGTTCATTTAATATAGATTTGATATGAAGTTAGTACAATGCAATGCAGTGGCGTACCTAGGGTATGTGACATCTGGGGCCCATTGTTTTTTGACACCCCTGCCATCATTTTTGACACCCCCTATGTAAGAAAAAATATTTTTAGTAATGTTCCCCCAGGCAAGCCATGAGGGGAGTGTTCCCGGCCTGGAAGTCATGGTCTGGAAACTTCCCTTCTCATGGCCCGGTGCCAAGGCTCTGGATAGTCCCCGTGGCCCAGCATGTTCCCAGCCTTCTCGCCTGTTCAATGGCCCTTTACCTTCCATGAAGCTGAAAAAATTGCCGGCCTCAGCAGTGATTCAGCTACGTTGTACCCTTCCTGCTTTCCATGTCTGCTTCTGCCGCAATCCACCCAGGCGGAAACAGTAAGTTGCGTCATTGGCAGATGCAGAAAGCAGGAAGGGGAGCCGCAGGCGATGTAGCTGAATCACTGCCGAGGCTGGCAGTTTTTTCAGCTTCACAGAAGGTAAAGGACCATTGGAGAGGTGAGAAGGCTGGGAACATGCTTGGCTATGAGGACTACCAGAGTCTTGGCACCGGGCCGTGAGAAGGGAAGTTCCCGGTCTGTGACTCCAAGGCTGGGAACACCCCCCCTCATGGCTTGCACCCGGGGTGGACCGCTTTCCCCCTTGGTACGCCACTGATGCAACAGTTTTGAAGAACAAGACTATTACAACTGAAAGTTTAGCTACTATCTGTTTGTTTTCAGTTATAATGGAGTTAATAAAATGTCAAAATGTTAGCTTATCCAGTTCTCCTTGTGTCAGCTTCCTTAGGCCAACCATCTGGCCAGTGGGGCTTTATTATTAAAGGTGATGGGCTAACCCTCCTTTTTGCAAAATTTGCTATTACTTTGCTGCACCTTATGCATCGAACAAACTGCCTTACTCAATACGTCAAGCTCCGTCTCTGGCGGTATTCAAATCCAGACTCAAAGCCCACTTCTTTGAAGCTGCCTTCTACTACTACTATTTATTATTTCTATTGTGCCACCAGACATACACAGAGCTGTACATTAAACACTCAAGAGATGGTCCTTGCTCGAAAGAGCTTGCAATCTAATTAAGACAGACACACAGGACAAAAAGTGAATCTGTGCATTTTCTCAGGTACAAAGGGACTGATGAGGTGGATAGGATAGGTGACTATAGAGAGAATGATGCAGATATTGCTGGTTTACAGGTTGGTAGGATTAGGACTTAAAACACAGCTTAAAAAAAAAATGGGCCTTTAACCCGGATTTGAATACCACCAGAGAGGGAGCCCGACACAACGAGCCAGGCAGGTTGTTCCATGCATACAGCACAGCAAGGTAGAAGGGATGCAGTTGTGAGTTGGCAATAAAGGAGAAGAGTACCAACAAAAGAGACCTCTCTGATGAACGGAGTTCTCAGGGTGGAGTGTAGGGAGAGATAAGAAAAGAGAGATACTGAGGAGCTACAGAGTACACTTGTAGGTCTGTAACAGAAATTTGAACTTTATGCAGAAGTGAACAGGGAGCCAGTGAAGTGACTTGAGAAGCGGGGCAACATGAGCATAATGACACTGGCAGAATACGAGGTGTGCAGCAGTGTTCTGAACAGATTGAAGGGGAGAGAGATGGCTTAGCAGAAGACCCGCGAGGAGCGTGTTGCAGTAATCTAGGCAAGAGATGATGAGATCGTGGATGAGGGTCTTGGCAGCAAGCTCAGAAGAAAAAAGCCAGATTTTAGCAATGCTGTAGAGAGAGAATCAACAAGTTTTGGCAGTCTCCTGGATATGCAAAGAGAAGGAAAGAGGCGAGTCGAAGATGACCCTGAAGTTGCAAGCTGACGGGAGGTGGGGGAAGGGGACAAGAAATTTCAGGCATAGAGAAGTAGATTTGCATGTCGTCCACATAGAGATGGTACTAGAAACCTGAGAGGAGATTAGAGCACCAAGGGAAGAAGTGAAGATGGAGAAGAAAAGAGGTCCTAGGACAGAGCCATGAGGTACTCCGACTGATAGCGGAATGGCAGCAGAGGAGGAACCTCCAGAGCTTATGCTAAAAGTGCAACGAAAAAGATAGAAAGAAAACTATGTTTTCAATTCCAAACTCTAATCCACCTGCTAAGCACCAATATCTATCTTATTCCCTCTGCAATTCCCCCACCTGAGCACTGTATTGGTGCACCTTCTTGTCCAGTTTGTCTTGACTAGATTGTAAGTTCTTTTGAGCAGGGACTGTCTCTATGTTTTGATGTACAGTGGTGTGTATGTCTAGTAGCACTATAGAATTGATAAATAGTTATAGTAAATTTCAATTTCTTACCCATCTTTATCTGGTGTGCATATCTCAGAGAGTTCTCCTAGTGTTTTTACCTTAGATGAGAGATTAGGGCAGGGTTGTCAAACTCCTGTCCCTCCTCCAGACCACCCTAAGAATCTAATTTTTAGAATTGCAGTTGGATGAATTTTTGGGAGATTTGCCCACTCTTCTATGAAACTACGCTAGCGGTTTCTAGCGCAGGAAGCAGCGCTGAATGGCCTGCGCTGCTCCTGGTGCTCATTGAGTTCCTATGTAAAACATGGTCTAAGTCACAAAAAAACACCTAAAGTCACCAGATAAGCACTGCAAACACATAAAACAGACCCCCACACACTACCCCAGTGATCACCGACCCCCCCCCCACCTCCATAAAAATATTAATCAGAACCTATGAGTCTTACGTCGGTTCCTGGGAAGATGGTTGAAGCACTAATCAAGGATAGCATAGTGCAACATCTGGAAAATCACAACCTGATGAGAGCTAGTCAACACGGCTTCAGGAAGGGAAAGTCATGTTTAACAAATTTACTTCAATTTTTTGAGAAGGTGAACAAATTAATTGACAGCGGAGACCCGGTGGATATAATTTACTTAGACTTCCGGAAAGCGTTCGACAAGGTCCCACACGTAAGGCTTATGAGGAAACTACGAAGTCACGGAATAGAAGGGGACGTACTCAGATAGATAGGCAAATGGCTAGAGAACAGATTGCAGAGGGTAAGCATAAATGGGAATTTCTCGGACTGAGAGAAGGTGACTAGCGGCGTGCCCCAGGGCTCGGTTCTTGGGCCCATCTTATTCAATATCTTCATAAATGATCTGGAGGAGGAAACAACAAGTGATATCATCAAGTTTGCAGATGACACAAAACTATGTCGGGCAGTTGCGTCACAAAAGGACAGCGAGGATCTCCAGAAGGATCTGAACCAGCTGGAGATATGGGCGGAAAAGTGGCAGATGGAGTTTAACACAGACAAATGCAAGGTGATGCATCTGGGTAGGAAAAATAAGGAACATGAATATAAAATGTTAGGTGTAACATTGGGCAAAAGCGAACAAGAGAAGGACCTGGGGGTACTGATAGACAGGAACCTGAAGCCCAATGCGCGGCGGCGGCAAAGAAAGCAAACAGGATATTTGGCATGATAAAGAAGGGGATCACGAGTAGATCGGCAACTGTCATAATGCCACTTTACAGAGCAATGGTCAGACCACACTTGGAATACTGTATCCAACACTGGTCTCCATACCTAAAGAAGGATATAACCCTGCTGGAGAGGGTGCAGAGGAGAGCCACGAAACTAGTAACAGGTATGGAAAATTTGAGCTACAAAGAACGCCTCGGAAAGCTGAGACTGTTCACCCTCGAAAAGAGGAGACTGCGAGGGGATATGATAGAGACTTTTAAAATACTAAAAGGATTCGACAAAATAGAGCAAGAAACATCGTTATTCACATTGTCAAATGTGACACGGACAAGAGGTCATGGACTGAAACTGAGGGGCAGCAGGCTCAGGACAAATGTCAGGAAATTCTGTTTCGCACAACGAGTGGTGAATGCTTGGAATGCTCTCCCAGAGGAGGTTGTGACAGAGACTACCATTCTGGGATTCAAGCGCAAGTTGGATGCACACCTTCTTGCAAATCACATTGAGGGATATGGGTAATCAAGGTCTCCATAAGGGAGCACCTGGCTTGGCCTCCGCGTGTGCGGGTCGCCGGACTAGATGGACCCAGGGTCTGATCCGGTGAAGGCATTTCTTATGTTTCTATGTTTCTTAACTTTAAAATTCAGCCTCCAGATCATCATCACCTGGCAGTCTGGCATAGGAAAGCCTAGTCGTCCAGCCTCGGCATAAGCTGTGGGTTAAGGACTCATGGAGAGGAGGACCCATGCCCATAAGCCCCTGTAATCACTACTTTGATACTTAAACATGTGCATTCCCCTGTACACCCCCAAAACCCTTTTTTACTGTCATATAAGTGGCTCCTGCAGCCATAAGGGCTATTAGGCTGGTAGATAAAAGGGTCTAGGGCAGGGATCTTAAAGTCCCTCCTTGAGAGCCGCAATCCAGTCGGGTTTTCAGGATTTCCCCAATGAATATGCATTGAAAGCAATGTATGCACATAGATCTCATGCATATTCATTGGGGAAACCCTGAAAACCTGACTGGATTGCGGCCCTCAAGGAGGGACTTTGAGACCCCTGGTCTAGGAGATTCTGGAGGTGGTTTGGGGGGCTCACGATGATCTATAAGGGAGCTGTAGTGAGGAGAAGACATGGCACCCTTTTTGTGAAGTTCACAGCAGTGCCCTGTAAGGTACCCCACTATTTAGGTGCCATGACTGGGTGTTCAGTCCATCACTTTGCAGACCCCGCCCACGTCCAACAGGGCTTGTTCTGGGTGTTTTTGACTTGGGATGAAAAGTTGGACGAAAATGTGGTATAAAGATGGATGATTTAGTGATTTGGATGATCAGATCTGCAGGATGTATAATTAGACGATTTTTGAAAGAAAAAAAATTTTGGACATATTTTGCGAAAATGTGTCCTAGGCTGTTTTTTACTTTGGATGACTTGCAAGTTAGATGAAAATGGACTTAGACATTCCTTTCGATTATGCCTCTCCACATGTATTGCTGTTCTGTGTTTACGTTATGTTGGAACAATTTTTATTGAAGACGATGATGCAACAAGAACAAAAGATACAATCACTGCCCACCGGGCAGAGAGTAGTGTTTCAGATATACAGCAAATGACAAGCCAGCAAATTTTGTTCGTGATAACAATCAAACTTCCCCCTCCCTTTCCATACCCCGTTCCCTGACAACAGGTTGTAAAGTCAAATGTGATGACATCACACATGCGTGTGACATCATCACGTTGACATCCATGCACTTCTGGATGCCCTCCACCCGCGGCTCCGAGTTTAGTGTGCCACAGCTTTAAAAAGTTTGCGAGACATTAGGTTAAATGAAGCAAAGCATTTAACTGTATAAGTGCTGACTTCGTCTCTGGACCACCCATAAAATCACCAACTGAGTTTTGAGGATAGCACTGAAATACAGCAGCCCAACTTAGGTAAATGCTGCTGAGTATCATTGAGTAGCCCTACACAAGTGATTTAAGTAGGCAAAAGCTTCTTTTGCCCATTTAAATCAGCTCCTTATGGCCCAATATTCAAAGACATTTATCCGCTGACCAGGAGCTTTCTAGATTTTCAGTGACATTATCCAGATACTGTGTTTCCCCGAAAATAAGACAGTGTCTTATATTCATTTGGGGCCCAAAAAAGGCACTAGGTCTTATTTTTGGGTTATGCACATGATCGTCTCTCCCTCCCTCTCCTTCAGGGAAAGGGGTGACATGATCGAGACATTCAAGTACGTCACAGGTTGTGTAGAGGTGGAAAACGATATATTCTTTCCCAAGGGACCCTCGGTCACAAGGGGGCACCCGCTCAAACTCAGAGGAGGGAAATTTAGTGGTGACATCAGGAAGTATTTCTTCACAGAAAGGGTGATAGATCACTGGAACAAACTTCCGGTGCAGGTGATCAGGGCCACCAGTGTGCTCGACTTTAAGAATAAATGGGACATCCACGTGGGATCCCTACGACGGGTGAGTTAAGGAACTAAGTCATTAGCACTCAGACTTAATAGGGTGGGTAAATGGAGTGGGCAGACTTGATGGGCTGTAGCCCTTTTCTGCCGTCATGTTTCTATGTTTCTTTCTCTTTCCTTTCTCTCTCCCACATGTGCAGCATCTTTCCTCCCCTCCCTCCCATTGGTTGAAGGTAGGGCTCGCTCGCGGTCGGCAGGGAGGGAAGGATGGAGGGTCAGCAGGGGTTCGCCTGCGCGGTTTGCGGGGGCCGGGTTGAAGAGTTGCCGGCGAATCCCGGGACTAGGGCTTATTTTTGGGGTAGGGCTTATATTAAGACCTATCCCGAAAATGATGCAAGGGCTTATTTTCGGGGAAACACGGTAATACTATTGAAAATTCATGCAGTCTATCCCAGCACTATCTAGATCAAGGGTGTCCCAGCCCGAGGGCCACATACGGCCCCGGTCAAGGGTGATGCAGTGTTTTCCTCTGCTGCCCCCGGGTGTTTACTGACTTGCCAGCTCCCTCCTCTGTCTTGCTGCAGCGTTTGCGCATTTGTGTGGCCCCAGAACAATTTTTTTCGGCCAATGCGGCCCAGGGAAGCCAAAAGGTTGGACACCCCTGATCTAGATGGTCCAGAGGTGGAGCCTTGGTAGAGCTGGAATTTATCCAAAGACCAGCAATATTCAGGCCCAGTATCCACATTACCTTCTGGACAGCTTAGGGTAGTAAAAACAAGTTATCCTGAGTTATCCAATTACTTATCCATTATCCAGGGATCAATATCACTAATATCCGGATAAGAATGGCAGTCGCTGCTATACCTGGATATTCAGCACTGATGTCAGGATATTGGCTGGCGATGAATATTTGAGGTATATCTTTAAAAACCACAGCCAGCATTGACAAGGAACATTGATCACAGGGTTTAAATGCAGATAAGGCCCTGCCTGATGTGCTCTCTTTCCACAAGTCAGATTAGATGAATATTGATCTCTTTATGGTTGCTGGACAAAGGCTGTGAATTCTTTGCCATTTGCTTTGTGCCCATTATCAACACTTCTCTTCTTTCGAAAACATTTTTAAAAACTTATCTTTTTCAACAAGCCTTTTCTGTACTATAGAATTTCGTTGCCTACTCATTAGGATGTGGTTTTATTTATAGTGTTTATTCACATTGTTTGAGAAGTCAGGTGTTTTTGCAATAATCTGGTGTGATAAGATGTTACACTGAAGCTCTGTAAGCATCTTTAATTTGTTCTAATCATTTATGTTTATTTATTCAAAAAATTTATAATTACAATTTTCAGCAGAGAACTAAAAAACATACATAATAGTGTCACAAAAATAACATACAGGAAGTCAAAATATTAGAAACAACTTAACACACAACCAATTCACACATCCTCCAATCAAAGAAGTTAAACTGAAAAAACTATACGAAGGCCTCCTAGCCACTCAAGCAGCAAAACTAGATAACCAAATCTCCAATCTACTGATAACAACCCCAGACTACAAGATATTCAGAAAAGAATTAAAGAAAAAAATCAGAAAAAAATCTTAGTATCCCTGAAAAAGTCTTAGCACCACGAATACCTTTCCTTCTTCCCGACTCACCAATACTAGCTGATCTAGTACTCTTTACCCTCACTAGAATTTACCAGTGATCTTCTTTTGTAACCCACCTTCTATAAATCTCAAAAAAGATACCGAATTAAAAAAAAGTAAGAGAAGGGCGATAAATGATAAAAGGGATGGGACAACTTCACTATGAGGAAAGGCTAAAGTGGCTAGGGCTTTTCAGTTTAGAGAAGAGGCATACAATAAAGGTACTAAGTAGTAGATTTGAAACAAATCGGAGAAAATATTTCTTCACACAATGTGTAATTAAACTCTGGAATTCATTGTCAGAGAATGTGGTGAAATCAGTTAGCTTAGCGGGGTTTTAAAAAGGCTTGGATAATTTCCTCAAAGAGAAGTCCATAGGCCATTATTGAGATGGATAAGCAACATAAAATCTGTTTTACTACATGGGATCTGGCTAGGTACTTAGGACCTGGATTGGCCACTATTGGAAAAAGGATACTGGGCTTGATGGACCTTCTGTCTGTCCCAGTATGACAATTCTTATGTGAGATCTCTTAGGGATTGGAGGAGGAGATAGTGTATGCTGCGGATGGGCAGACTGGACGGGTCATTTGACCTTTATCTGGCATCATGTTTTTATGTTTCTGTTCTATAACAGAATATGGGTGCCTAGTTTTCTTCAAAGAATAGTAGCATAAATATGCACCTATAAAAATAGTATGCACCTATAAAAAAATATGCACCTATAAGTGCATATGCTAGCCACAGAGCTGGTGTTTCTGTGTGCTTAAGATCCAGTGATAAGTATATAATTTAGTGTTTTGTAAGTTATTCCAATGCGAGACCCATCCAGGCTGTGCCTACATATATGCCTCCCTTTAAAATACACGGTATATAAGATATGTGTATAGTTACAGGCTAGCACTGGTGTGGGATTTTGGCACAAATGTGGATATATGCTAGTATTCTAGAGATTTATGCCTGTGATAGGCAGATAATTTGCTAGCATGTACTTTATAGATAGTATTTGGTGAAAAAATCCATCTGAGAGGGGCAGAGGGAGAGGGTGGTGCAAGGCTGGAGCATAGGGTTATGATATGTCCGGATTTATCCAGCCATGTCCTCTTTTTAGAGGAGTGTCCGGGTGTCCAGATGGTTTTCTAATACCTGGCAGTTTGTCCAGGTTTTGGACAACCTAAATTTTTTTTAATATTCAGGTAGTCAGCAGGGGTCCCTGTGGGTGGGAGCTGCATGTATCACGGTCCCGCCATGGGTACCTGTGGTCTGGAACAAAAACTCCTGTTGCGAGCCGCTGTAGGCTTGTTTGTCTCTGGCTGGAAGTGGCAGGAAAGGCCCGGCTCTGCCTGAGCTCCTTGGTCTCAGCTTGATTTCTTGGCAAGTAATTAAGTGAAGGACTGAGTGAGTGTGATTGAATCCCAGTGATTCTTTGGGATCCTTCGGCCCCCCCCCATCCTATGCCCAGCTCAGAGACTTTAATACTGTTCCAGATAAATTCATCTGGTGAGCCCTGGTTGCTGGTGTCCCAACTCGAAGAGCTGGCTGGAGCCCGCGGACTGGCTGTGAAGTGGGACCCAGGTTACATACATATTCATCTAAATGTCAGTTCTGTCATATAAATTATTACAGTCCCCACCCTTGCTGAATACTAATCCCAACATTGATTTTCAAATCTATGCTTTGTATGAACTCATTGCACTACACACGATAATAGCAAAGGAAAAGCACCTAGGTGTTAAGGTACTAAGTCTCTCTGAAAATTAGATTGAAGGTCCATGGTTACAAAATTGCCCACATAGATATCTGCAGATTGCTCTCTAGACATGCTTTCTCCTCAGAGACTGCCTCGATTATCCTGGAAGATGCCCACTGCAGGCTCTCTTCTGTATTCCAATTCTCTGTCATCTTATATGGTTTATGGTCTTGATCGCTCCTGCAATCAGGAGCTCCTATCTTTCTTTCTGACACAAGTGCACTCCTGTTTTATGGGTCTGCAGAGGTTACAGCAGTCAAATAACCTATTCAGGAAATTACTTCTCTCTTTTTTGTTTTTGGAGCCACATTGAAACCAGGAAACCGTATCGTGTAGCAGTTTTTGTAGAACCCATTGTTAGCAAATGGACGTGACGAGTGTGTTTATTTTCTCTGTAATCACATACTGTAGCTATATATCATAGTTTGTTTCCTTATTTTGACTTAAAATAATACAAGGCTTTAGATCAGGTGACTAGTTGGATGATTTTTTAAAATTTACTTTCTTTTTAGAACAGGTGGATTTTATCGTGGATTTAGATGTACTTCCCTGCTTGGAAGGAGCTTTTGTCTAATTTTTCCAGACAGATTAAGGACATAGCTCGTTTGAGTGACACTTCAATTGTAGGAAGAATCTGAAATGGGTCTTGTACAAATTCAAATCTGGATGTCTCTTCACCTGCTAGTTATTATACAGTATACCCCTGTGAATTCGCGGTTCGCAAATCGCGGACTCAGTCTTTCGCAGTGTTTTCTGATCCCCCTCTTCCAGGAACTAAAGTCAGGCTGCACCAATCGGGAATTGCTTTGACAAGCTATCTGGCGTGTCAAAGCAGCTCCTGATTGGTGTAGCCTGACTTTAGTTCCTGGAAGGGGCGGTCAGAAAATACTAATAATAATCCCGCACCTGATTTTCAGTACCTGTCGCCGCCCCTGCAGCCCTCTCCTGCCTCCGATCCGCTCCTAAATTGCATTTGCGTTTTTTTTAAATTCGCGGGTGCTCTTAGAACGGAACCCCTGCAAATTTCGGGGGGAGTACTGTACTTCATTGGACCTATCTTTCTTTGTCAAAGTTACAGAGGATATTGCTGCTTATCCACTTTAAACTTTTAAGGCAAAAGATTGTTTTCCATTAGAAACAGACTGGCTTTAGGAAGGGTCACAGCTCTGAGTCCTTGCAGGTGGTGATACTGAATGCCTCTGATGCTGCCTTTTGATTCTGCTAGATTTGGGTGCAGATTTTGGCATTGTTGATCGTGACCAGCTCCTGCTCAGACTAGCTCACATTGGTATCTCAAGGACCATATTACATTGGTTTTGATCATAGATCTAGAGGGCCTCCCTGCATGCGTGGATGTCGACATGATGAAATCACACTCATGCGTGCATGCGTGTGATGTCATCACATCAACGTTCTTGCATGCATAGAGGCCCTCCAGACAGGGCCCCGAACTTGGGGCTTTCCAAAACCCTGACAAACTGCCAACAAATAGCTTCTTACTTGGGCCATGACACCAATAATTCTTCACGACAAGCATCTGGCCTTAGTCACACTTGCAGAACACAAATAAACCCTATGCAAATACAGGACTACAAACTAAAAGTCCCAATGTACAAAAACCCTAAGATACCAGACTCTGCATGCAGTACAACACCAGAGAAATAGAAAGAAATCTTCCTGAACAGTACAAAATATAGACAGCAGATATAAATTCTCAAAACTGACACATCTCAATCACTAAACTGAAAATAAAATCACTTTTCCTACTTTTGATGTCTGGTGATTTTATTTTTCTATTTTCTACTCATCTTTTCCCAGTCTCTGGTTGCACTTCCTTCTGTCTGTACTCTTAACTCTGTTTCCAGGGCCGCCTTATCCATTTGCTGTTTTTTTCTCCATCTTTGGCATTATCTTTTAACATTCAACTTTCTTCCATTTTTCTGCTTCCTCCTCAAATCTATCTACCTTTCTATGTCTTCCCTTTCCATCTATCCAGGCACACTATTCCCACTCTCTGCCCTTCCCTCCCATCTATATGTGCCATCTCCTCCCTCTTTCTTCTCCCCTATTCCCATCTATCCATAAACAGCATTTCCTCCATCTCTCTTCCCTTCCCCACCTCTCCCATCCCTGTGTACTATGTCCTCTCTCTCTTTCCTTCTCCTATGGTCTTCCCCCTTTCCCCCTCCTATGGTCTGGGATCTTAATCCTCTCCTTCTCACAATCTGGCTTCTCTCTCCCCTCATTCCTTTCCCTCCTTCTCAATTTGTGGTCTGGCATCTCTCTTGCTTTCCTTCCCCTTGCCTTAGCCTGGAATCTCTCCCTTCTCCTTCCTTTGCCTGGTCTGCAATCTCTCTCTTTTTCCCTCCTCCTTCCACATCTCTCTCCTTCCTTTCTCCCTTCCTCCTGTGGTCTGGCATATTTATCTGCCCCTTCCCTTCCTTCCCCTGGAGGTCTGAGATCTTTCTTTCCCATCCCCGTGATCCAGCATCTCCCTTACCCTCCCCATGCAATTCCCCCCTCCCCCCTCCCAGCGAGAGCCAGTGCTCACTCACTGTTCTCGATCTCAGCGGCACTGCTCTGTTTGGGCCTCAGGTAGCATGAACGCAGTAAACACACTGCCTCCGGTGACCCGGAAGATTTCTCTCTGCTACTGCTTCCTGCCTAAGCGGGGACAGGAGGCAGTAACAGAGGAAAAGCTTCCAGGTCACCGAAGACAGCATGTTTACTTCACTTATTCTGTCTGTGGCCCAAAGAGTTAGAGCAGTGCCATTGGGATTGAGAATGGTGACGAAGCACCGGATCTCACCGGGGGAGGGAGAGACTGGATAGGTACACGAACCATGTAATGTTTAAAAACCACTGCTGTAGGATTTCCAGATGTCCAGTTTCCCTGGACAAAAGTATCAAAATAAAAAAGCCCCCTGGACTACCGACAGAGTCCTCAAAAAGATGACATGTCCAGGGAAACCTTAAGCCTGCATTAGAGACAAGAAGATAAAATGTTTCTGTCTTTTGGTCTCTGAGCACAAGCTATCAAACAATTGGATATTAATCTGTTGATTTCTGGTTTCAATAGCATTTCACATAGAGTTGAAAGTGTTAATTCGGTACTTGTTTTTGTATTTTGATTTGCCTTTGATAAATTATTTAGTTTCTCGCCATCTGTTGTTAATGAGTGGTCAATTACCAAGCCATTTAAGCTAATTAAGACAATTAATTCATATTTTATGCTGACATCATATCTTGTAGCAAAATACAGACTGACTCAATCAATATAGCCAACATATGAGGAGGACGAGCACTGCTATCTTCAGAGCTCAGAGACTTGTAACTCTGAAGAATATCTTCAGAGTTACAAGTCTCTGAGCTCTGAAGATAGCAGTGCTCGTCCTCCTCATATGTTGGCTATATTGATTGAGTCAGTCTGTATTTTGCTATTTGACACTTTTTCTGACTCCATTGTTACACAGTCCCTGCTATTGTGGAGACATCATATCTTGAACATAGGGTTTATTTTGTAGACAGAAAGGAAATGGAATTGTAGAGCTAGGGGAGGGGATTGTCCAGAGGCAGGAGACACAGGAGAAGAGTGACTCTGTTCTAGATTCACCCCTTCCCCACAGGCTGCCTGGAAGGGAGGGTCTGGTGAAGAACCCCCTTGTTGCTCCAGAGTCTGAAAAGAAGTGGTGAAACTGTGTTCCAGAGTCCAGACCATTCCCCCAGAAATTAAGCCTGCTTAAATATGTTCTGTGTGCGTTCTCTGAATTCCAGTCACAAGAACAACTTTGCATTAGTGCTGCCCAATTCAGGGAAAAATATTTTGATTTGATTTGGCCTATTGAATTGATTTTTTTGATTTGATTTGATTTGCTTTAGCTGCCTAATTGGGCTTTTTTTTTTTTTTCCCAAACATCCTGGAAGGTTTATTTTGTAGCCTCTTCACCCACCCCACCTCCTTTGCTCTCTCCAACCCCATACCAGCACTGTGGTGTTAAAAACACAAATAAAGAATTTTCCTCTCTCTGTTAGGTCCTAGCTCAGCTCTTGCAGGATACACATTTCAAATCTGACATACTGTAATCACAAAATAGAAAATAAAATTATTTTTCTACCTTTTGTTGTCTGGTCATTTTATTATTCAAATCATGTTGGTCTCAAGCTCTGGTTTCTGTTTGTCTTCTGGTAACTCAGTTGCCAGGGTCTCCTGTCCATTTGAAATTTTCTTCTTTCTCCATGCTCACCATCCATCTTCCATCTCTGTACCAGTGATTCCCAACCCTGTCCTGGAGGAACACCAGGCCAATCGGGTTTTCAGGCTAGCCCTAATGAATATGCATGAGAGAGATTTGCATATGATGGAAGTGATAGGCATACAAATTTGCTTCATGCATATTCATTAGGGCTAGCCTGAAAACCCAATTGGCCTGGTGTTCCTCCAGGACAGGGTTGGGAACCACTGCTCTGTACCATCCTTCCACTGCCATATCCAACATTTCTGTTTCTTTCCCACTGTCTACCATTTCTCTTTCCCCCCGGGTCAAACCTCTCTTATTTCCCTCCATGCAATTATCATGTGCAACATTTCTTTCTTTCTCCCCCTGCACCATCTCTCCCTGCCCTCAACCCTATGTCCAACATTTCTCCTTCTCTCTTCTCCATACATGTCTCCCTTCCCTCTACCATATGCAGGATTTCTCCCTCTCACCCCTTTCTACCTCTTTGTTGTATCTTTTCTTTCTTCTCCGCCAACCCATATCCAACAATTCTTCTCTCCTCTCTCCCCCAAGTGCAACATCTTTCCAGCCCTTCTGTCTCCCTATGCATCAGCTTTCCCTCCCTCCCATCCCTCTGTGCAGCACCTCCTGACTGTCCCCCCTCCCCTCCTCCCCCTCCCTACTGTGGGACCTGAAATACCTTCAGGCCTTCCAAAGCAGTGTTAGCTGTGGTGGTGGCCGGCTGGCAGAGGCAGCGCTGTGAACAGGCTTCATGCGGTCTGCACCACCAGGGCTTCCCTCTGCTGCATCATCAGTGATGTGGCAGAGGAAAGGCCCTGGCAGGGCAAGCCATGAGCAGTCTGTTCAGAGCACTGTCCCTACTGGCTGGCCACCGCTGCTGCTACTTTAGGAGGCCCAGAGGTATGTCAGTCTCTCTGGAGGAGGGGGAGTTGGTCACCGAATTGTCGAGTCCGATATTTTTGTAAAGCAAATTGATTCAAATTGATTCACTGAAGTGAATTGGTGAATCGATTCCAAACAGCGAATCAGGCAGCACTAATTTGCATACCTGAAAAGAAATAAAGAGAGTTCTGCAAATTTTTATGTGCCAAAATATAGTACAACCTGAAAAGCAAAGAGACCTAAACTGCACAAAAATAGTTTTATTGGCTATGGAGGGCTTCTCAGTAATCTTTTAAAATGATGGGATATTATTAAAATTATTCACCCATGTCAGTGCTTAACATTAACCCAAATATTTTTCAAACTCCCAAGGTAGAAGAATAATTGAGCCCTTTGAAAACAAAGCATACAAGGGGGTGGTGAAAAGTTCTCAGCCCAACCAAGAGGAGAATGAGATATGATTCAATCAGTGATCTGAAAAAATGTCAAAACATAGAATTCTGTTTCTGCAAATTGGCACATAATGAAATAAGATAACACTCTTTTCAGCTATAGTGGCAAATTAACACTCAGAATTTAGGAAGATGGTTGGTCGGGCTGTGAACATTTCCATACCCCCTCATATATCTGATTCCTGGCAGTAGTTCACGTCCCAGATTCATTTCTGTCTACAGTTGACAAAAGTCGACATATGCAGAGTCTGAGTATATTTCTGCAAAAGATTCCACCTTTAGGATGTTAAGCAGCACTCAGTGCAGTTCCTGTTAGGTTGAGAAAATGTGCTTTTATATCCTTTTATCAATTCTGCTAGTGATATGCATTTTTCCGCCTTGGAGCTAAAGACTAGAATGTGGCCCAGTAAAATGGAATGAGAGCAGATAATGTCAGATTCCCACTGCAGAATCCAGGGTTTGACTTTCAGAGCCCCAGTTTCCAATTCTTTAGTCACAAATTACACAAAGGTTTAGGGTCCTTCTCTCAGTGGACCAGTTGAAGAAACTACAGACATACAAAGGCACCTATATTTGCTTAACATTTTCTTTGAACAAAGTCTAAGGGCTCCTTTTACAAAGCTGCGCTAGCGGTTTTAGCGTGCACTTAGCGTGCGCTAAATTGCTGCGCGCGCTAGACGCTAATGCCACCATTGAGTTTTTGGTGCGTAGCGTGGGGGTTAGTGCATGCTAATATTTAGCGCGCGCTAAAAACGCTAGCGCAGCTTTGTAAAAGGAGCCCTAAGTTGTTCCAACCAAAAATACAGATTTGCCTTAGATTCCTCAGCAACAAAAATTGTTTATCACAGAATTTTCTTATGGTTCAAGTGATAAATTGTTGTCAAATGTTATCCCTAAGATGCTCGGTATTGTTGAAAATTTATATGCCACCTCTTTTACAGTATTTGTTGTCAAATTTTGTGTTCCGTAACTTCAAATACACGCAACTACATAAATAAAATAAACCCAGACAGATTAACTAGGAAAAGGATCATAGGTGCCCCAAATAAGAGGCTAAGGTTCCCCAGCCTAAAGCACAACCTCCCCTGCCTACCCGCCTGCCAAACCTGCTATCTCTCTCCTCCCATGTACCCCACCCTGCAGCACAGTTTTCCTTCCTCATAAGAACAAAAAAGTTGCCATACTGGGATAGACCTAAGGTCCATCAAGCCCAGTATCCTGTTTCCAACAGTTGCCAGCTCAGATCACAAGTACCTGGCAAGATCCCAAAGAGTGAAGCAGAATTTATGCTGCTTATCCTAGGAATATGCAGTGATTTTTCCCAAGTCCATCTTAATAAGGGTGTATGGGCTTTTGTTTTAGAAAATGACTCAAACCTTTTTTAAACCCTGCTAAGCTAACTGCTATCACCACATTCTCTGGCAACAAATTCCAGAGTTTAATTACACATTGAGTGAAGAAATATTTTCCCCAGTTTTTTTAAATTTAGTACTTAGTAGCTTCATTGCATGCCCCCTAGCCCTAGTATTTTTGGAAAGAGTATATAAACAAGAGATTCACATCTACCCATTCTGATCCACTTAGTATTTTATAGACCTCTATCATAACTCCCCTAAGTCGTCTCTTCTCTAGGCTGAAGAGCCCTAGCTCCTTTAGCTTTTCCTCATGGCAAGGTCATCTTATCCCTTTTATCATTTTCATTGCCCTTCTCTGTACTTTTTCTAATTCTGCTAAATCATTTTAGAGATGCAGTGACCAGAATTTCACGCAGCATTCAATGCGGGGCTGTATTATGGAGTGATACAAGGGTATCATATCATTCTCATCTTTGTTTTCTGTTCCTTTCCTGATAGTTCCTATTATTCAATTTACTTTGTCAGCCGCTGCTGCATACTAAGCTGAGGGTTTCAATATATCCTCAGCAATGACACCTAGATCCTTTTCCTCCTATTGTACCTGTGCCAGAGAGACCCTCACTGATAAGCACAAATACTGCAAGACCCGACTCTCTGCAGTACCAGTACTGCTTCCTGTGCCGGTCCCAGAAATTTATATTAGAGGAGGTGGGACCGGCACAGGAAGCACTAGCAGTGCTTCAGAGTAGTACTGCTCGATTCACCGATTCACTTCGGTGAATCAATTCAAATCGATTTGTTTGCCGGAAAAACCAGACTCACCGGATTCAGTGAGTCCTGACAATACCTCCAGGCCTCCTAAAGTGGCAGCAGCAATGGCAGTGTCCAGCGGGAAGAGGCAGCACTCTGAACAGGCAGCTCCTGCCCTGCCCTGCTGGGGCCTTCCTTCTGCCACATCTTTGATGACATCATTGATGACACTGAAGAGAGAAAACCTGGTGTGCAGGCCGCGAGCAGCCTGTTCACTGTTGCTGCTGTTTCTTTTGGAGGCCCAAAAGTTGAGGTCTCATGGTGGGGGTATCGATTAGGAAGTACTGCACAGGGGGATAAGAGGGATGGAAGGCTGCTGCACAGAGGGATGGGAGGAAGGGATGGAAAACTGCTACTCAGGGGGGTGAGAGGAAAGAATGAAAAGCTGCTGTACAGGGGAATAGGAGGGATGGAAAGCTGCTTGCACTTGGGGGAGAGAGGAGAAAGGAAGAATTGTTGGACATAGAGTGGAGAAGATGAAGGGAGAGATGCAACAAAGAGGTAGAAAGGGGTGAGAGGGATAAATCTTGCATATGGTGGAGGGGAGGAAGACATGCATGGAGAAGAGAGAGAAAAATGTAGGGTAGAGGGCAGGGAGAGATGGTGTATGGGGAGAGAGAAAGAAATGTTGCTGGTTATCATGGATACAGTTAAGGGAAACGGTTAATCAACTGGCTGGGTCGGAGGGCAGAGGAGTAGGATTAAGGATTAAAGGCTATATAAAAAAGGTGGGCTTTCAGTCTGCTTTTAAACAAGAAAAGGGGCTACCTATTTGTCCCTATGTCCTATATGTCTCCTGTCTTTTGCTTTTATAATTGACTTTTTAGTATGATGTATCGTTATCTAATCTTCTATTTCTGCGTCGCTCATACCTATGGAGGCTCAAGGCACTTATAGAGAGGAGCAAGGGGCGAGGAGGGAGAGAGAGTTATGTAATGCCCCCACCCTTTGGTTTTAAACTTGGATTTTTATTGTAAACCAGGATTTCAAAAATATAATAAACTTGAAACTTGGTCGTCATCTTATTGCAGCTGGAAGTAGCGACTTCCTGGAGAGAACTCCTCAACGGCTTCTTGGGGTTCAATTAAATTTTTGTCTATATGTTTCTATTTTTAGGGCCCCTTTTTCAAAGCCACAGTAGCAATTCCTGTGTGGTAGATATGATTCCAAGACTTGCTATTGCGGTTTTGTAAAAGGGACCCTTAGTTTGTAGTGACTTATTCTATACTTGATGAAGGTCTGTCTGTGATTGTGTGTGAAAAAGGCTGGGTATTCTGTTAACATCCAGTGTCTGGGTAGGATTGATCTGTTCTAATCACTTTGGTTTAAGTGGGCTATATGAGTCTGTTAAATAAATAAAATCAGCTTGTTTAGTTTTCCAGTAGGTATATTGATGTTCTTCTGTCCAGTGCAATGTTTACATTGCTGGTTTTTTCTAGGAAGGATCTCATGTGACCCCCTGAAAGTTAGTGTTATGGTATAGAATTACTTTTTAGCTCCTGGGGGATTATATAGGGGTTTATATTACTTCAAATCATGCCTGGTACTGGATTCTAGATTTAGCTCATACCTTTTTCAATTGTAGCTCAGATATTAAGATACAGGGTTTTTTCCCTGTCTCTGGAGGGCTTACAAATCTGTATTAAAGCACTTGTATATATTTCCAGAATGCTGCAAATAGTGTTGTTTTGGGTTTTTTTTAATTTCAAATATTTTTATTGAGATTTTAGTAACAAAAAAAGAAAAGAGTACAATCAGAAAACAAAAAGAAAACAATAAGGTGAACAATAAGGTTCAACGGGACCAATTAGAACTCCAATGGAATGACACGTAAATTATCTCAAAGAGTAACATGGGGTAATCAGAGGAACCATGTTGTGTTATTTTTGGTGCACTATTTTCATTTTTTATTACATAATTCCTGGAGTGTATTCAGTGTAGGGTTACCAGATATCTAGGTTTCCCCAAACATATCCTCTTTTTAAGGACTGTGGTGAGAGTCTGGGCGGCTTTTTAATTTTATATGTTTTGTCTGGGGAAACTGGACATCTAGTACCCCCTAAGCAGCTCGCACACATATTCGGAGCCCTCCTTTAACCCCTCCCCCGCACCTATTCAGAATCCTCCCTAATCTCCCCCCCCTTTACGGAATCGGGTGCTTGTTCACCCGGTGCTGCTGTATATCTTTGGTCCGTCGGCAGTGTGACTGAAATAAACATGCTGCCTTCGGTGATCCGGAAGCTCATCCTCTACTACTGCTTTCTGTCCCCACATATGCAGAAAACAGTAACAGAAAGAAAGCTATAGGGTCGCCGAAGGCACCGTGTTTACTTCAGTCACACTGCCGACAGTCCATAGACTTATAGCAGTGTGAGCAAGCACTGGATCCCAAGGGGGGAGTAGCATGGGGAGGGTAAGAGAGATGCTGGACTGTGGGGATGGGAAGGAAAGGGAAGGAAAGATGCCAGACTTCCAGAGGAGGGAATGGAAGAGGCAGATAAAGATGCCAGACCACTGGGGAAAGGGTAGGAGAGAGATGTCAGACCACTGAATGGGGAAGGTGGAAGGAAGAAAAGAGAGGTGTCAGACCAGGGATAGGAAGGAGGTGGGAGAGATTTCAGACTAAGGCAGAGGAAAGAGAAAGGAAAGACAGAGATGCCAGACCACAAAGGGTGTGGTGGGTGGGGAAGATGGAAAGGAAAGGAGGGAGAGAGATGCCAGACTGTGGGAAGGAGAGGATAAAGATCCCAGACCATAGGAGGGGAAAGGAGGAAAACAGATGTCAGACCATAGGAGAAAGAAGGAAGACATGGTGCACAGGGATGGGGAAGGGAAGAGAGATGGAAGAAATGCTGTTTATGGATAGATGGAAACAGGGGAGAAGAAAGAGGGAGGAAATGGCACACATAAATTGGTGAGGAAGGGCAGAGAGAGGGAGGAGATAGTGTGCATGGATCGATAGGAAGGGAAGACATGGAAAAGTAGATAGATATGAGGAGGAAGCAGAAAAATGGAAGAAAGTTGAATATTAAAAGTTAAAGCCAAAGACTGGACGGACAAGCTCCGCAATGGGAGGGGGGGGGGGGTAAACGCCCCTCATTACAACTGCACATCCCTGAGCATAAGGAAACATATCAATTGATGACTGATTTTCAGTGTTTTCAAAATATAAGTGGAGATATGTTGTGATGAATTTGAAAGATGGATGTAGAGCAGAAAGCGAAGGAGAGAAAACAGCAAATGGATAAGAAGGCCCTGGAAACAGTTAAGAGCACAGACCGAAGGAAGTACAACTAGAGACTAGGAAAAGATGAATAGAGAAATAAAATCACCAGACAATAAAGGTAGGAAAAGTGATTTTATTTTCAATTTAGTGAAATGTGTCCATTTTCAGAATGCCCATCTTCTATCTATATTTGCACTGTTCAAGAAGAAACATATTTCTGTTTCTCGGTTGCATGCAGAGTCTAGCATCTTAGGGTATCGTTTGTGTATATTAGGACTTTTAGTTTGTGCTTCTGTATTTGTATTGGGTTTATCAAGTTTCAAGTTCAAGTTTCAAGTTTATTTGATTAAACGCCTATCAATATACTAAGCGTTGTACAATAATAATTAAAACATTGACAAAAGTACACAGAGACTAACATCTTAACATACTTCGTGGGTTGTTTTTTTTTTTGTTAAACTATAAGGACACAATAGGAAAAGAGGGGGGAGAACTACAATATTTATTAAGAAAAGATACAGCAAAGGGAAGAACAATGGGAGGGGAAATCAAGAGTTGCTGGACTTGAAACGAATAGTCAATTGTATAGTCAATTGTAGGCATCTTTAAAAAAGAAACATTTTAAACTATTTTTAAATTTCTGTAGATTGTTTTCAGATCGTATATATATATATAGGTAGGGAATTCCAAATCGTGGGGGCAGTTACTGAAAAGATTGTATTACGTCGAGTACCTATTATTCTTAAGGAAGGGATATTAAGAGTATGTTGTGAGGTGGATCTTAGAGCTCTCGGAGGGTCGTATGGAATAAGAAGTCTGTCAATAAATGCTGGGACATGTGTTTGTATTGTTTTGAAAGTTAGGAGTGCTATTTTAAATGTTATTCTATATATGACGGGTAACCAGTGGGCTTTTTGTAGAAGAGGAGTGACATGATCGTATTTATTTGAACCTGGTATAAGTTTGATAGCTGTATTTTGAATCAATTGTAAACGTTTTATATCCTTTAGGTTTATCCCTTTCAGTAGGGAATTACAGTAGTCTAATTTGGATATCACAAGGGAGTGGATAAGTGTAGTAAGGGATTTGGCATCCAGAAGGGGGGCCAAAGATCTAATCATCCTTAATTTATAAAAACAGTTTCTGACTAGAGCACTAATTTGTGAGCGAAATGTGAGTTTATGGTCAATTAACACGCCTAAAATTTTTATAGTAGTGGTTGGTTTGAGTGGAGTGTTATCGATTGAGATAGGAGCAGATAGTTGTAACCCTTCTTTCCAAGAGAATAGCATGATGTTAGTTTTAGTAATGCTTAGAGAAAGCATATTTGCATTTAACCAGTCATGAATAATGAATAATTTTTGATTAATAAAAAAGATGTCATTTGGACTTGCATGTGTTCTGCATGTGTGACCAAGGCCAGATGTTCTGGTAGGAATGAATGTCGTGAAGCATCATTGGTGTCATGGCCCCAAGTAGGAAGATATTTTTCAGCAGTTTGTCCGAGTTTTGGAAGGCCCCGAGGCGGAGCCACGTCTAGAGGGTCTCTGCGCATGTCAATGTAATGACATCATACGCATGTGCGCATGAGTGTGATGTTATCGCGTTCACATCCATACATGTGCAGTGGCCCTCTAGATATAGGTCGGAGTTCAGGGAAAGAGACATGAGATTTGTGTGGGGGCGGGGCCGGGGGCAGAATGGGACTGGGCTGGAGCGGAATAGGGTGGGGCCACGTGTCATCTTTTTTTTAAGAGGAAATCTGGTAACCCTAATTTAGTGTGCATATTACAGAGGTAATGGAGAAACAGCTGATATAGCTGCACCAGTGCCACACAGTGAATGATTCCTTCTTTGGAGTGTTCAGAAATACTCCACTGTCCTTTTACTTGCTATGTTCTGTTCTATCCCATACCCCAATGCCCCACTCTATAATTACATTACATTACATTAGGGATTTCTATTGCCATTACCTTGCGGTTCAAGGCAGATTACAAATGGATTGTCCGGAGATTAGAAGTATTTAGGGAATAGTTTGTACATTTCTTTGAGTTGCTAAGGATTACATCTGAGTTGTCATGATATTGGAGGTACATATGTAGTAGTTGCAGGTGATGCTTGGGACATTTTTGATTGTGCTAGTTTGGTTTTATGTGTTTTTTGAATAGAAGGGTTTTTATTTCTTTTTTGAAGGTTTTGTGGTCGTGGTCAATAGGTTAAGAACATAAGAACATAAGAACATAAGCAGTGCCTCCGCTGGGTCAGACCTCAGGTCCATCCTGCCCAGCAGTCCGCTCCCGCGGCGGCCCGAACAGGTCACGGCCTGTCTGAGACACCAGAAGGGGCCCCCTTGCCACCTTGGTTTCCCATTGAGTTTTATCTTCCCATCGAAGTCCTAACCCTCCGGTCTTGCACATGCACGACCTGGTCGGATTTCTATACTTATTACTTGGTTTGCTTTCTATACCTGTGTTACATCCCAGCACCTCTCTCAGTATCCCACGATCCCCCTATCCCTCAGGAATCCGTCCAATCCTTGTTTGAATCCCTGTACCGTACTCTGCCTGATCACTTCCTCCGGTAGCGCATTCCAAGTGTCCACGACCCTTTGGGTGAAGAAAAACTTCCTTGCATTTGTTCTGAACCTATCTCCCTTCAGTTTCTCCGAATGCCCCCTCGTGCCTGTTGACCCCTTCAGTCTGAAGAATCTGTCCCTATCCACCCTCTCTATGCCCCTCATGATCTTGAAAGTCTCTATCATATCTCCCCTGAGCCTCCTTTTTTCCAGAGAGAAGAGCCCCAGCCTATCCAACCTCTCGGCATATGGGCAGTGTTCCAGCCCTCTTACCAGTTTCGTTGCTCTCCTTTGGACTCTCTCAAGCACCGCCATGTCCTTCTTGAGGTACGGCGACCAATATTGAACGCAGTATTCCAGATGTGGACGCACCATAGCTCTATACAATGGCATGATGACTTCCCGCGTCCTGGTTGTTATGCCCCTCTTTATGATGCCCAGCATTCTGTTGGCTTTTTTCGAGGCTGCTGCGCACTGTGCAGATGGCTTCAGTGATGCATCTACCAGCACACCCAAGTCTCTCTCAAGACTGCTGTCTCCCAATAATGCCCCCCCCAATTTGTATTTGAACAGCGGGTTCTTTTTACCTATATGCATGACCTTGCATTTTTCCACGTTAAAGCGCATTTGCCATTTGTTTGCCCAGTCTTCCAGCTTGTCCAGGTCCCTTTGCAGGTCCTCACACTCCTCCCTAGACCTAACTCTGCCGCACAGTTTGGTATCGTCTGCAAATTTTATAACCTCGCACTTTGCCTCTTTTTCCAGGTCATTGATAAATATGTTGAAGAGTAACGGCCCCAGCACCGATCCCTGTGGCACACCGCTCGTGACTCCCCGCCAGTCAGAGTATTGTCCCTTTACTCCGACCCTCTGCAGTCTACCCGACAACCAGTGCTCGATCCATCTGTGCACATCCCCTCCCACCCCGTGGTTCCACAGTTTCCTGAGCAGCCTTTCATGTGGCACCTTGTCGAAAGCCTTTTGAAAATCAAGGTAAATGATGTCTATAGGTTCCCCATTGTCCACCCGACTGCTTATTCCCTCAAAGAAGTGCAGAAGGTTCGTTAAGCATGACCTTCCCTTACAGAATCCATGCTGGCTTGTTCTCAGTAGGCCATATCTCTCGATATGCTCGCAAATACCATCCTTGATCATAGCTTCCACCATCTTCCCTATAATTGAAGTCAGGCTCACCGGCCTGTAGTTTCCGGGGTCACCCCTCGATCCCTTCTTGAAGATAGGTGTGACATTCGCCAATTTCCAGTCCTCTGGTACCTCTCCAGTTTTCAAGGATAGGTTGCAAACATGCTGGATTGTGCCCGCTATTTCTTGTCTTAGTTCTTTCAGAACCCTTGGGTGGATCCCATCCGGGCCCGGCGATTTGCCGCATTTTAACCTGTCTATCTGCTTGAGGACATCCTCCTTACTTACCTCTATGTGTTCTAATTTTTCAGCCTGTTCCCCACTCATGAGCTCCTCTGAGTCTGGTATATTAGATGTGTCTTCTCTCGTGAAAACCGACGAGAAGAACGTGTTCAACCTCTCAGCTACCTCTTTATCCTCCTTGATCACTCCCTTCCTATCCCCATCGTCCAACGGCCCCACCTCCTCTCTCGCTGGTCGCTTCCCCTTTACGTAACTGAAGAATGCCTTGAAGTTTTTCGCCTCCCTGGCCAGCCCCTCTTCATATTTCCCTTTTGCTTTTCTAACCTCTCGGTGGCATTCCTTTTGGCATTTCCTGTGCTCCTGGTGATTTTCCTCCGTTGGGTCCTTTTTCCATCTCCGGAAGGACACTTTCTTGTCGTTTATTGCCCTCTTTACTTCTGTTGAGATCCAAACCGGGTCCTTTGACCGCTTGTTCTTTCCACCTTTCCTGAAACTTGGGATGTACATTCTTTGTGCTTCCTGCAGGGTGTCCCTGAATAGGGTCCAGGCGCTTCCTACAGTCTCCATCTTAAGGACGTTTTTGAGCTTCCTCCCCACCATTTCCCTCATAGCAACATAGTTCCCTTTCCTGAAGTTGAGCGCAGTTGTTGCGGTCCTTTTTACTGTGGGTGTCCCCCTTTCTAATGTGAATCGGATCGCGTTGTGGTCACTGTTGCCTAGAGGTCCTCCCACTTCTACCCCTCTTGCAGGCCCCCCTAATCCGTTTAAGATGAGGTCAAGAGTAGCACTCTCTCGTGTTGGTTCCTTGACTAGTTGCTCCATGAAGCAGTCCCTCACAGCTTCTACAAATCCTGTTTCCTTAGTGCAGTTGGAGTGACCCGTACTCCAGTCAATCCCCGGGTAGTTGAAGTCCCCCATCACTGTTACACTTCCAGTCCTGCATTCTTGTCTCAGTTCAGCTTCCAAGTCGTGTCCGATTTCCTCCGGCGTACCAGGTGGGCGATAGTACAGCCCCAGTTTTATGTCTGTACCCTTGTTTCCCGGCAATTTGACCCATAGCGATTCCAGCCCCTCTGCCTTCTTTGCCATATCCATCCCGACCGAGTAGATAGAGTCCTTTATATATAGTGCTATACCTCCCCCCTTCTTGTGGGTCCTGTCCCTCCTGTAGAGCTTGTACCCTGGCAGCGCCACATCCCATTGATGTTCCTCTGTCCACCATGTTTCTGTAATTCCAATTATATCCAGGTCCTCCCCCTTGGCTACGACCTCTAGTTCACCCATCTTGGCCATGAGGCTTCTTGCATTGGCGTATAAGCACCGCAGGTCCTGTCGTTTTTCCTCCACCTCCTTATTTACCTGGGCCGCCTCCCCTTGAATTTCGGGCAGTTCTCCTGTTCCCTGTGCTTCTGCTTTGCCCTTAGCCTTTACTCTCGCAGCTTTCGGTTTCCCCACATTTCCGCCACCCCTCTCCCCAGCTTCTCCTCTGGGTTTTCTAGCCCTACCGGTCTCCTCCTGGGCTATCATCCCTTGAGGCTCTGTTTGATCCCCCTCGCCTTGTGGCACCCCTATATTGCCCTCAGTTTTCGCCCTCGTGCCACCCAGTCCCCCTGTGTCTCTATGCCCCTTAGTCTCTTCCCAGCAAGCTCCCTTTACCTGATGTTTCCCTCGCTGTCTGATCATAAGATCCACCGGTCTCTCTACTTCCTCCTTGCAGTCAGCCCGTTCAGCATCTGTTCTGGATGCTGTTGTCCGAAGCGTCAACATCAGATCAGCTGTCGGCTTTCCCCCTCTCCTCAGTTTAAAGCCCTCTCAATCTCCTTCCTCACATTGGCTGCCAGTAGTCTAGTTCCCGCTGTGCTCAGGTGCAGGCCGTCCCGCCGGAAGAGCTTGCTCTTTCCCCAGAAGGACGTCCAGTTCCTCACAAAGTGGAAGCCCTCCTCCTGGCACCATCTCCTCAACCATGCATTCACAGCCTGGAGGTCTGCCTGCCTCTTTGCATCTGCTCTCGGTACAGGCAGGATCTCCGAGAATGCTATCCTCCGGGTACTCCGCTTCAGCTTTCGTCCCAGGACCCTGAACTGGTCAGTCAGTGTGGCCATGCTGAAGTTCCTCCGGCTCACATCATTCGTTCCGATGTGGATTATCACCGCAGTCTCCTCTGTCTCTGCTCCGTCCAGGATCCTCTCGATCCTATCAGTGACATCTCGTGTCTTGGCCCCTGGGAGACAAGTCACCAGCCGGTCCTCCCTTCCTCCAGCTACGTGACTATCTACCTCTCTCAAGATCGAGTCTCCCACCACAATAGCAGACTTCCCTTTCCTCAGCAACCTCCTCTGTCTCAGGTCTGTGTCCTCAGTGTAATGTGGTGTCTCTCCCTCGGGGTCCCGGTGGGTCACGGTCTCCTCCTCTTGCGTGATTCCTCCGCTAGGTCCTTCCCCGGTGTCGCCTTGTGGATCCTGGGTCTCGTCTGCCAACATATGTCTGTGCAGCTGATGGTCCTGTTCCTCCACCTTCCTCCTATAGGCCTCCTCGATGAATCTCTCGAGGTCCCTCACCTGGTCCACCATGGGGTCTGCTCCGTCTGTGTCCTTGGTTGACCAGTTCGTCTCCTCTGTGTTTCTCAGTCCCTCCAGTCCCTCGAGTTCCTGGACCTTGACCCTCAATCTGCCGACCTCCATCCTCAGGCTTTCCAGTTCCTGACACCGACTGCATATGTACTCCCGCCTTCCCAAGGGGAGGTAGTCGTACATATTACACTCTGTGCAGTATACTGGAAAGTACCTCTGGGTTCCTGGGTCCTCCATTGCTCTCGTGAAGTGCTGGTGTGCTCCTGCTGTGGGTAAGAGAGAGAAAATAGAAAGGAGAAACGAGAAAAGAGAAAAGTGAATTACTTGGCGTTTCTGGTTCCCTCGCAAGGCTCCTTCGCAAAGGCGCTCTCGCTAAGGCGAGCGCCTTTGCCGCTCGCCTTCGCCGCGCGCCGAATAGGTTGTAGGGTTGTGGGTCAAGTTTTGCAGCTCGAGTGGCTAGGAGGTTGTCATACAGTTTTTTTCTTTTGACGTTTTTGGTTGGAAGGTGTGTGAATGGTGCATGGGTTCTCCTATGTCTGGTTGAGGTGGATTGAACTAGTCGATTGTTCCAATAGGCTGGGCTGTCTCCGTTTATTGATTTAAATAGGAGGCAGTAAAATTTGAAGTGTATTCTCGCTTGTATTGGGAGCTAATGTGAGTCGAATTTCTTCAGTGAATAGATCAGTCTTAGGGCTGTGTTTTGTATTGTTTGTAGTTGTTTTATCATGGTTGCTGAGCATGGTAGATATAGTATGTTGCAGTAGTCTATTAGACCTAGGATTAGGGATTGTACCAAGAGTTGGAATTGTTTTCTGTCGAAGAATTTTCTGACTTGCCTCAGGTTTCTCATGACTGCAAATGATTTTTTTTATTGTTTTGTTGGTTTGTAGCTGCATTGTACAGCCTCTGTCTATTAGCACTCCCAGAGTTTTAAAGTGGGTTGGAAGTGGTATGTTGTAGAGTTTATGACAAGGTTTGTAATGGTTGGGATTTTGTTATTTTCGAGTAGGATGAAGTTTGTTTTGTCCGGATTTAGTTTTAGTTTGTGGTCTTTCATCCATGTTGCTATTGTTTCAAGTGTTCTGTGTATTGTGTCTGCCATGGATGGTGCTGGTTGATCAAACTGAAGGAAAACGGTGATGTCGTCTGCATAACTGTAGGAGATTAGACCTTGTTTGTCTAGGTAGGAGCCGAGGGAGGCAATGTATAGGTTGAAGAGTGTGGGAGAAAGAGGTTATCCTGGGGTATTCCGCAGGGGTTAGACCATGGCTCGGATTTTTCTTTGCTTGTTTTAACTCTGTATGTTCTGGATTGTAGTATAATCTCACTTTGCCCCACCCACTTTAGCCTCCTCAAACAGATGAGTCACCAACCGCCTATTCAAAGGATTAATATCTACATTTTAAGTACATTTGCATTTCCTCTGGATCTCTGTTCATATACAAGTAGACAAAGAGGTGCTGAAAAGTTTTCACCCCAACCGACCAACTTCCTAAATTCCGTGTTATTTTGCCACTGTAGCTAAAAAGAGTGATTTATCTTATTTCGTTAAGTGCCAATTTGCTGAAACAAAATTGTTTCAGATCTTGATTGAACCATATCCATGTCATTCTCTTCTTGGTTGGGCTGAGAACTTTTCAGCACCCCCTTGTACATAAGTATCAGTGAAATGGGACAGACCAAAGGTCCATCAAAACCAATATCCTTTTTCTAACAAAGTCCAATCCAGGTCACATGCACCTAGCAATCCCTAAAGAGTAAACTAGATTTCTTGCTGCTTATCCCAGGAATAAGTTGTGGTTTTCCAAAGTCTTTCAGGAACTTGTCCAAACCTGTTTCAAACCCTATTATGCTAACCACTTTTACCACATTGAATTGGCGATGAATTCCAGAGCTTAATTACAGGCTGAGTGAAGAAATATTTTTTTTTCTGATTTCTTCTAAATGTACTACTTAGTATTTAGTAACTTCGTTGCAGCTTCCTAGTCCTTGTACATATTGAAAGAGTAAACAAGCAATTCTCATCTATCCATTTCACTTCACTCATGATTTTATAACATAAGAACATAAGAACATAAGAACTGCCTTCTCCGGATCAGACCTTCGGTCCATCAAGTCCGGCGATCCGCACACGCGGAGGCCCTGCCAGGTGTACACCTGGCTTAATTTATAGTCCACCATATCCTTATATGCCTCTCTTAAGGAGATATGCATCTAGTTTGCTCTTGAAGCCTAGGACGGTCGATTCCGTCATAATCTCCTCTGGGAGGGCATTCCAGGTGTCAACCACTCTCTGAGTGAAGCAGAACTTCCTGACATTAGTCCTGAACCTGTCCCCCCTTAGCTTCATTACATGTCCTCTAGTCCGTGTCAAATTGGACAATGTAAATAATCTTCTCTGCTCTATTTTGTCGATTCCTTTCAGTATTTTGAAGGTCTCGACCATATCCCCACGCAGTCTCCTTTTCTCAAGGGAGAACAATCCTAGTGTTATAAGTCTGTCCTCGTATTCCAGTTTCTCCATACCCTTCACCAGTTTTGTTGCTCGTCTCTGCACCCTCTCCAGCAGTTTTATATCCTTCTTTAGGTAGGGAGACCAATGTTGGACGCAGTATTCCAAGTGTGGTCTGACCATTGCCCTATAAAGCGGCATTATAACTTTCTCCGATCTACTCGAGATTCCTTTCTTTATCATGCCCAACATTCTATTTGCCTTCTTTGCCGCTGCCGCGCATTGTGCCGACGGCTTCAGGGTCCTATCTATCAGTACACCCAGGTCCTTTTCTTGTTCACTCTTCCCCAGAGTTGCACCTGACATTGTATACTCGTATTCCTTATTTTTATTGCCTAAATGCATTACCTTGCATTTCTCCACATTGAACTTCATCTGCCATTTCTCCGCCCATGTTTCTAACCGACACAAGTCGCTCTGGAGTTTCTCTCTATCATCCTGCGATCTGATCGCCCGGCATAGTTTTGTATCATCTGCAAACTTGATGATCTCACTGGATGTTCCTTCCTCCAGGTCATTGATATAAATATTAAAAAGGATCGGCCCAAGTACCGAGCCCTGGGGTACACCACTAGTCACTTTCTCCCAGTCGGAGAACTTCCCATTTATGCCCACTCTCTGCTTTCGGTTTTCCAGCCATTTGCCTATCCACCTTTGTATATCCCCCTCTATGCCATGGCTTTGTAGTTTCCTGAGAAGTCTTTCGTGTGGAACTTTGTCGAACGCTTTCTGGAAGTCCAAGTATATTATGTCCACCGGCTTCCCACTATCAATTTGCTCGTTCACGGTCTCAAAAAATTGGAGTAAATTCGTCAGACATGATTTCCCTTTCCTGAATCCATGTTGACTGGGTTTCATCAAGTCATGTGCGCCCAAGTGCCGGACTATGCTATCCTTGATCAGTGCTTCAACCATCTTGCCAGGGACAGACGTAAGACTCACAGGTCTATAGTTGCCCGGTTCCCCTCTCGATCCTTTTTTGAAAATTGGGGTGACGTTCGCTATCCTCCAGTCGTCCGGTATCTGTCCAGTTCTGATTGTCAGGTTTGCAAGTTTTTGCAATAACTCTCCGATTTCAACCTTCAATTCCTTTAAGACTCTCGGATGAATCCCATCCGGTCCAGGGGATTTGTCACTTTTAAGTTTGTCGATCTGATAGTATATCTGGTCTAAGTCCACTTCAACTGTGGTGAGGCTGTCTTCTATTTCTCCTGCAAACACTTTCTCCGCTTCAGGTATTGTTGAGGTGTCCTCCTTCGTAAAGACGGACGCAAAGAAGGAATTTAGTTTGTCTGCGATTTGTTTATCTTCCTTGATGTACCCTTTTCTTCCCTGGTCGTCCAGGGGTCCCACTGCCTCTTTTGCAGGTTTTTTCCCTTTCATGTATCTAAAGAAGGGCTTGAAGTTTTTGGCCTCCTGGGCTATTTTTTCCTCATATTCCTGTTTTGCATCCCTCACCGCCTTGTGACATTTCTTCTGATCATCTTTATACGAGGGTGACTCAAAAATAAAAGGCAAATATTAAAATAATGCAATAACTGGAACAGAGCTAGCAAAATGCAAAACATATACTCATACATTGCCTGTTGGATAGTCCATCCACGCACAGTGCAGTGCTCAGCTTTTAGTCATGTAGCAGCCATGAGATCAGAAATATGGCGCTCCATTACAAGATTGCACCATCGAAGAACAACGTACAATAGTGCACTTTCTTTGGGCAGAAGGAGTGAAACCTGTGGAAATTCATCTTCGGATATTGTATGGACATAGGGCTAGATTCACAAAGCAAACCAATCGTGTACCGATCGGTTTGCGACACCTTTACGACCAAATTTCCCTCTGGCCTGATTCACTTACCTCTCTTGCGATCCGCTTCGAATCCGTGCATGCAAATGAGGAGCAACGCATGCAAAGTAGGAGGGACGCGATTCACAACACAATCAATCCGATCCGACTGGGCTGGCCAATCAACTGAAAAGTGACTACTGGGGACCAGTCGAAAACTTCTTTCCAACTGGAAGCCCTGCTCTGCTCTGCAATCTCTCCTGCTTGCTCACCCTGAATGCCGCCCTGCTCTGCCCCGGTTCTTCTCTCCTGCTGCTTGCCCCGCATGCTTCCCTGCTCTGCCCTGATCTTCCCCATGAATGCTGCCCTGCTCTGCCCCGCTTCTTCTCTCCTGCTGCTCGTCCCGCATGCTGCCCTGCTCTGCCCCGATCGCTGCCCTGCTCTGCCGCGATCTTCCCCGAATCTCTCCTGCCGCATCGCCATTCTCTTGCCCTTCCTCGCCCTGCGAGCCAGTGGTTTTAACCCCCGGGTTTAAAGAGGGTTAAAACCACAGGTTTGCATGGCTAAAAACTAAAAAAGTTTAAAGTTTAAAAAAAAAATGTTCGCGTCTTGGAGAGGCATGCACATACAATCTACACAACAGCGATCCATGCATGCAGATGGGGGCGTTCCTCCGATCGCCCCCATCTGCATATTAAGTTGTGCAGAACTCGTTGGACCTGCCCGGATTGGGCCCGATCGGGCAGGTTAGTGAATCTGGCCCATAGTACCATGAATCAACGAAAGGTTTATGAGTGGGTAAAAAGGCTCAAAACAGGAAGATCTGGTGTAACCAATGAAGGTTGTTCTGGTTGCCCATCAACATTGCGCACACAAAAGCACATTGACTGGCGGATGCCTTGATTCGAGAAGACCGAGGGATAACGGTGTCTCTGCAAATTTGGATATCAGCTAGATGGCCACTGTGAAGACAGGTTACTGGATGGACCCAGTAAGGCTATTCTTATGCTCTTAACCACTGCGCCGTACTCCCCTCTATAATTGACCCCTCTTTTCAACTATCTATTATTATTTTCTTTTTCTCCCCATTGAGATTTACTGTAATTATAAACCACTCAGATAGTTCTGATGAGGGGGTATATAAATTAAATAATAAACTTGAAACCTTTACAGCCCAACCCAAATCTCCAGGTCCTCTTTTGACTAGCAATCCCTTTCCTCTGTCCTCCAGAGTTCTCCGTAGATAAGCAAGATGAGTCATCCACACGTGGTGTTGATGTCATCCGACAAGTCTAGATCAGATTTGCTCTCTCAGAGCTCAGAGGAAGGCTTTGGAGAGCTCCCTCTGAGCATGTGCAGTTAGCACCATATAGGCCAGTGCTAGTCCTCTTTCAGCTCAGTTTACCTTATCTGTCCTGCCCAAAGGCCAGATCCTTCCTGCTCTCTCAAAAGAAAAAAAAAGAACCCTCCAGTATGTTCGATAAGGACAAAACAAAATCAGCTCCAGCAAACCAAGATTCAAGAAATGCCCGAGCTGCAAAAGGAAGATGAGCTCCATGGACACACATTAAGTGTGTGTCCGATGCCTATGGGAAGCACACTTCATGGCTGCTTGCTCCTGTCCCTCTAGATGTCCCTGAGGAACCACAAAAATCAGCTGCACTCATGGAAGGACTTGCTCACTGATCAACCCACCAGCAAAAAGGGAGCACAGCAAAAGGTAAAAAAAAATGCTGACTTCTACCAAGGCCAAGCCTGAAGCAAAAAGAACTGAGAAACTCCTCCTTGGGTCTAGCCCAAACAGCCCCACCATACCTGGGACTTCACTGGCAGGATCTAGTGATGTATAAGCAGCCGGCACTTTGGGCTTTAGCGGCCGAGGGTCTCCCACCCTCCACCTGCTCTGGGGACCGCATCAGCACTTCAGTGTGCTGAAGAAGCTCAACTCCATGATCTCCATGGCTCTGGGAGGACTCTGACATTGATGCAGTAGCCAGCCCTGCCTGCCAATGACATCACCACTGCCGGCTCTGCACCCTTATAGGGCCTGTGCCCCGAAGAACACATGATTCAGCATAGGGCCTCAAAACAAGGTGCCAGCTCTGGAAACTACCTCCTTAAAGGGCCAGCATTCAGAAAGCCCATACGAATTCACCTCTGCCTCAAACTCAGCCAGGCAGGGAAGTGAACGGAGCACAGGGTCGCACCGCAGATCCCAGAGCCCTGCCAGAAAGCTGGGTAGTCAAAAACGCTGGCATATAACTCCCTCATCATCATCAGACACCTCCTATTCACCAGAGTGGCACCAGAAAAGAATACCGAACCACTGCTATCAGTCTTAAGCATGGAGACAACCCACATAAGTTTGACAGATGACTCCAGGTAGCTGCTCTGAGCTCTCTCCACCTTATGCCTGGATCTAACCCTGCCTCCATGCAACGCCAGATCTTAGACCTCTTCAGCAAATACATTACCCAGAACCTCTCAGGACCAGCAGTGCAGCTACAAAACCCCTTGAACTTCTTGTATGAGAGATGCCTAACCTCAACATCTTCAGATCTCCCCACAGGTTCGATCCCCTCTGTCACCCATGGCAACTTAATGACGATGAAAAAGACTGTCTTCCAGGTGAGAAACTTGATGTGAGCATCCTCCAGGGGCTCGAAGAGCCTGCCTGTATATCAGGAATACTAACTGGAAACAGCTCTGCACCACAGAACCTCTCAGAGTTCCGAGACAAGAGATCACTCTTAAAGTTTGAGACCTTAGGGTTCTCAGAAGAACATTTAGCTTTCGAAAAATAGTTTTTGATTCTCCAAACTTCACACAGCGGTGTATACTGGCCAAGGTCTCAGCAGACCAGCAACCAGAAAAGAATGCAGGAATGCATTCCAACAGAAAAACAAACAAACAGCTGAACACTAAGTTAAATACAAAACATTTGCCTTAAACACCAATAATATTAGGCAATCTGAGTTGAATCAGTGGTCTTACACAGTGAAGGAATTAAAATTCTCTATTTCCCAGTACTTAATACTTCTTTTTAGCAACAGGAGTCACAAAAATCCAGTTTAAATTCTGAAACACTTTAAAAGTTCTTATCAATTTTCCATTGGAAATTTAACTCCAAACTCAATTTAGAAATCTCAATAAATCATGAGAACCAGCAGGTATCAGATAAGTTCTTGACCCACAACTCACACAAACTCAGCTGTATCCTGATTTACAGCCTTCTCAGTACACATCTCAGTTCAACAGTGCATAAGCAAGTTTCATTTGCAGCATTTCTCAGTAAATCAAACATTTACAGGAAATATTATTTCAAAAATAACCACTCCTTTCACACACACAAACACCAGAGCAAACATACAAATTTTTACTCAGCAGTCTTAAACTCTCTGCTTTCCTGTAGCTCACAATAATGGTCCTTGGGCTCTTATTGATAGAGCAGCTATTATGTGCAGCTTCCCTCAACTTCCTGCTGTATACTCTGTCTCACATTTCTCTGATCTCCTTGCAGCTCACAGGCTGTGTGCACGGGCCCATCCTCGGAGCAGCCCTCAACATTTCCTCACCTATGTCTCTGCTTTAATTTTTTTTTTCTTCCTATTACACTAGGCACCAGTAATAAACTACAGTGTGCTTGGGTGATCTTTTTATTGGCACCTAAAACAAATGGAATTATTTCTATAACTTTCTGTCGCATTGCTTCACTCTCATTACATCTTTTGGTACCTTATGATCTTCTATCTCTGCATAGATAGTACAGAATAATGTCTTGGTGTGTGTCTTTTTTGTGTGATGAGAAGCAGGGTTTAACATGGTGAATGATCTCTATTTATTTCTTTACTTCTCTGCCTATTTTCACTGCTCCAGCCTCAGACCTGAAACAGACAATTGGAGAAACCATTGCTTTATCCAGAATGAAGAAAAGACACTACCATAAGCATTGCAATAGTTAAGAAGTCTAGAGCAGAGGAGTGACCTACAGCAAAAGACAGCATGACAACATGAATTATTTTATGCAAAACACTTTATCAGGGAAATGACTAAAACAATGCTTTCAGGTTCTCATGCAGTCCCACAACATGAATATTCATAGAACATAAGACAGCTGATCCATGAATACTTGTATGAATTAAAATCAGCAGAACCAAGCTGTAGGGCATTATTCAAGGGGAAAAAAATCCAAACCAGAGATAACTAGGAAGATCTAACATTAAGATTTGCTCTAATTGCTACTTGTTATTTCCAAAATGGATTTTGCTAGAAATGTTGCCTGAAGGTGTTATCCACACTACGAAGTTCTTATTCCTTCTTGCTGTATAAAATTAAAATATTTTCTTTCAGTTCTAATCAAACAATAAGGGGCAATTTTATAACATAGACACTAAGATTTACACGTGTTACATGCATATACATCTAGAATACTAGCACAGAGGCAAATATAGGAACATAAGAATAGCCATATTGGGTCCGACCAATGGTCCATTTGGCCTAGTATCCTGTGTTCAACAGTGGCCAATCCAGGTCACAAGTACCTGGTAGAAACCCAAATGCTAGCAACATTATGGGCTCCTTTTACAAAGGTGCGCTAGCGTTTTTAGTGCACGCCCCGGATTAGTGCGTGCTACCCAAAAAACTACTAGCAGCTAGCGCGGGTAGCATTTTAACGTGTGCTATTCCGCACATTAAGGCCCTAACGCACCTTTGTAAAAGGAGCCCTGTGTGCACATAAGTCTGTTATCTACAAAAATTCTGCCTATGCACTATTCTCTAAGTATGCACGTATCTTGCACAGCACATATTTGCAAAGGGGCGATCACACGGGCAGAGCAGGACTTATGCAATAGAATACTATAGTTATCCCCTGGATTCTATATATGATGCTCAAATTTGGGTGCGCTGCGAGATGTGTGCAGAAATTAATTTGCTAATGAGTCTCTTGTTATTTGTTGTTTGTCCTTTGTTATTTGTTGTCAGTATGTCTAAAGATTCTTATCTATGATTTGTATATATTATGGCTTTTATATGCTCTTAAAGCTATGGTTTGAATAATATTTGAGACATATTTTCTGAATTATTTATCGACATTAATATTGTCTTTACATTTATGTTTATATTTGATTTATTTATAGGGGTTCTTGTTTTTTGTATTTATTCCATTACCTGTATCCCCTCTTTGTATATTCTTTCTCTCAGTCTTTTAGTTATTTATCAATAATTAGGTGCCAACAAAAATTTATTGATGTTCATAGGCACCAGTTTAAATTTGCACACGCATCTGGCACTGTTCTAGAAGGCATGGTGCTTAATTCTATTAGCGCAAAAGCGAAATGAAGATGTGGCCATAGGAGTATCAGAGACATTCCAAAAAGTTATGCATTTATGTTATGCAGTTATGCATTTCTTCCGGCGGTCCCGCCCTTTCTCTGATGTCAGAGAAAAGGCGGGACCGCCGGAAGAGGAAGCAGCGTAGACGCAGGGCTAAGAGAAGGGGCAGGACCGCCGGCAGAGGAAGCAGCAGGACGACGGTAGGAAACTTCTACATGATGGGGGGGGGTGGGGAGGCTGTGGGGGTGCGAGCGGTCCTTCGGGGTGGGGGTGCGGGTGCATGTTCGAGCGCGAGCGGTCCTTCGGGGTGCGGGTGCGAGCGGTCCTGCGGGGGGGGGTGAATCAGACGTCGGGGGGGCGGGAACTATGTAAAAAAAAGGGGATAACGCGCTCACGAATATAACACGTATGGTTATACACGGTTTGTAAAATCGTGTATAAAGCGCGCGTTATATGCGTGAAAATACGGTATTTATTTTTTTTTAAATTCTAACCCGCTTAAACCTAAGTGGTTTACTTAAAAACAAACCTAATCAGCATGTAGCTAATACAAACATAGATAAACACATCTGAAGCATTTACAATCAGAATTATAATTCAGTCAAGAGAACGCCTCCACCAACAGTTGTTTTCAGCAGTTTCTTACTTTTTGAATATCAGAAAGCAGCCTCAACTATCCCGGCAGCTTATTCCATAATAATGCACCTGCAGCTGATATTGTAGATGCTCTCATATTAGCATAACAAAATGTCTGTATCTCTCTATTATGTTATTTTGAGAATATCAGATAGTAGAGAACTGTTTAAAACTTGAAAACAGGGCCCATTATGTTTCTCATTGCACCTCTCAGAACAATTGGTAATTGACTCTCAGCGGCACCACCTGGGACTCAAAACATTTTCATAGTCCAAGGCTTTACGTGTCGGCTCCTCATCGAACCATTATTTCAAAACTTATTCATTTATTACTCATTTTATATTAAACTTTAAAAAGTACTTAGCTTTGTGGTTGATTCGGGATATTAAGCCGACATGTTTCACCTACAATGGTTTTTTCAAGGTGAAAATCCCTGAAAATATAAGATATTCAAATTATACCTTCAAACCACTATACTAAGCAGTATCCTAACTTCATCTAAATTTGTAATAACGTTATAAATAGTGTTATAAAAAGCTTACCTTCCTGCTTACAGCTACTAGTTTTGATCACAACCGTCATCCAAAGATGGCGGTGGCGTGTTTAGCGTTACTTTAGTATCCTAATGCAAACCAGCTGATAATGACGTAAAACTCACGTCATCATCTCGCTGGTTACAACACATATACAAAGCTTTATCCAAAAAGGAGAAATGTTACTACAACATCTTATCTTTCTTATTTCCTAGACCCATTAGTTTAATGAATTATATTTAAAGACAAAGAGGGACCCCTCCCAACTTATATCAAAGTGGACAATTCCAATTCTAAATTCAATCCCTTCATTTGGACAGTACTGAGGTAGTATATCCATCTTTGCTCCAAGTAATGAAGTTTTGTTCATATTAGCATAATGCACTTTAGCTAATTCATCTGTTGATATAATTTTCTAAACATTCCTTCTGATCTTAATGATCTAGGAGGCTGGTAAAGCTTAATCAATTGTGTCAAGTACCATGGTATTTTATAATGAATAACTTTAAAAATCAGAACCACGACCTTGAAGATAATACAAAATTTAATAGGCAACCAATGGAGTTTTCTCAAACTTGGTGTAATGTTATGTTAATCGGGGTTTCTATTCCACCTTTACCTTTTCAGTTCAAGATCAGATTACATTACAAGAGGTTGGGTCAATTACCCAGGAAGTTACAATGGACAGTTTGACACAGACATTCAATAGGGTTGCTAATATTGGTAAATCAGTACAACTATTAATGCAGCTAGGTCGTAGTTATAAATAGATAGTTACATGTAGGTCATTTTCGGCTCATCGTTTTGTCCCAGAAGTTCCATTGGACTCTAGAAATGGGCTTCTACAGTTACCATTTCAGTTACTTCCGGGATGGCTCTGTGTCTTGGTACTAGCATTCTAGGTGTCTCTTTTATAGAATAAGGGCTGGATTCTACAAACGGCACTATTTGTAGAATCATGTCTACGTGAAGGGTACGCACCAGTCCACTCCCAGGAAGAAGCACACCTCCAAACATCCCCTGGTCTTACTCTTCAACCACAGAACGCCAGATGACATTCCTACTAGTGCTGCCCAATTCAGGAAAAGGAATTTCAATTCGATTCAGCCTATTGAATTGATTTTTCGATTTGATTTGATTTTTCTGCCCAATTGGGTGTTTTGTTTTGTTTTCCAAACATCTTGGTGGGTTTATTTTATAGCCTCTTCAAGTTTCAAGTTTATTAAAAAATTTTATACCGCTTAATCAAATTGCTAGGCGGTTTACAATGTAAAAAATTCCATAAAAACAAATTAAAATTTGAAATACTAAACAAGACCAGGGTAGGTTAATAAGACACATAACAAGACATATAAACTTACTTCACACAAATGGGAAAAAAAGGGCAAGAACTACAATCTTTAAAGAAAAGAGCACAGTAAGAGGGAAAGGCAATAAGTGAGGGTAAAAAGCTATAAAGCTTTATTTTGGTCCTTAAAAGGACAGTTATAGCCTCTTCACCCCTTTTATAACCTCTTCACCCCCTTTTCCCTCTCCTACCCACTTTGGCGCTGTGGTGTAAACAAAATAAACAAACAAAAAAGACTTTTCCTATCTCTGTTAAATCCTAGCTCACGTCCGCGGTCTTAACACCACCTCTGGCAGGATACACATTTCAAATCTGACATATTGTAATCACAAAACAGAAAATAAAATTATTTTTTCTACTTTTTGTTGTCTTGTCATTATTTAAATCATGGCTCTGGTTGTCTTCTGATAACTCACTTGCTAAGGTCTCCTTCTTTCTATTTTCTCTGTGCTAACCATCCATCTTTCATCTCTGTCCTCCCCTTCCCATGGAGGTCTGGCATATTTTCTTTTTTTTCATCTTCATCCCCGTAGCTACAGCGATGGACCCCACTATCCCCAGATCCACCATCTAACCTTTTCTCAACTACCTTTTCATACAGCAACTTTCCCTCCTTCCCCATCACCCCAGGGTCTACAAGTTCTCCCTTACTCTATCCAGTATCTCTATCCCACCTTCTCCACACCATCCCTTGTGTCCAACTTCTCTCCCTTTCTGATACTTTCCTTCCTAAATCCCATTGTCCACCATCTCTTTCCCTCTCATCTGTTTTTAGACCCATTATTTCTCCCCCCCCCCCCCAGTCCGGCATATGCATGTCTCTTCGAACCCCCCCTTCCCTCCCACCCTCATAGAAACATGATGGCAGATAAAGGCCAAATGGCCCATCTAGTCTGCCCATCCGCAGTAACCATTATCTCTTTCTCTCTCCGAAAGATCCCAGGTGCCTATCCCAGGCCCTTTTGAATTCAGACACAGTCTCTGTCTCCACCACCTCTTCTGGGAGAGTGCTCCATGCATCTACCATCCATTCTGTAAAAAAGAATTTCCTTAGATTACTCCAGAGCCTATCACCTCTTAACTTCATCCTATGTTCTCTCATTGCAGTTTCCTTTCAAATGAAAGAGACTCAATTCATGTGCATTTACATTAAATAGGTATTTAAACGTTTCTATCATATCTCCCATCTCCCGCCTTTCCTCCAAAGTATACAGATTGAGATCTTTAAGTCTATCCCCATACGCCTTATGATGACGACCACATACCATTTTAGTAGACTTCCTCTGGACCGACTCCATCCTTTTTATATCTTTTTGAAGGTGCGGCCTCCAGAATTGTACACAATATTCTAAATGAGGTCTCACTAAAGTCTTATACAGGGGCATCAATACCTCCTTTTTCCTACTAGCCATACCTCTCCCTATGCAACCTAGCATCCTTCTAGCTTTCGCCGTCACCTTTTCAATCTGTTTGGCCACATATCCACTCTTCTGTCATGCACATAAGCTCTTCACTCCCTCCCTCCGTGTACTTCTACACCAGGGCCCCCCTCCCTTGGCGTCCTGCACCCCCCCCTGAAGGCCTGTCCCTGCCCCTTGAAGGCCTACACCTCCTTAAAGGCCTGCACCACCCCTGAAGGCCTGCCCCCCCCTTGAAGGTCACCTGTCCCCCTCCCCTTTGAAGGCCTGCACCCCTCGAAGGCCTGTTCCCCCCCCGAAGGCCTGCACTCTCCCCCCCCCCCCCCCACCTAAGGCCTGCATGTTCTCCCTGGCCTCCCGGTCTTACTTTAACTTGAGTGCCTCTTTTACTCTGGATAATATTCACTTGGATCTTGTAACTTCATTAAAAATACTTCATTGACGATAAACTCTCCTATAACAAACACATAAGTAGTATTATGAAATCCTGCTTTTATAGGCTCAGTTTCCAAGTTTCTGGAGCCAAAATTGCTAAATATATTAATCCACTCTTTAATTATTGCAAAACTCAACTGCTGTAATTCTTTATTAATAAGTATTACATAAAAAGAAAAAAAAGCGCTTTCAGATAATTCAGAATGCTGCCGTTAAACTCTTCCACAACGGTAAAAAATATGATCATGTAACACCTATTCTGATTAAATCTCACTGGCTCCCAATTAACCATCGTATTACCTTCAAAATTTTACTTTTAGTATTCAAAACCCTTTCCACTAATGAACCTCAGTTCATTGATAAATTACTTATCCCTTATAGCACATCGCTTTCTCTCCGGTCTACAAATCAAAAGCTTATAGTAGTCCCCTCTTTGAAAATTATTGGAACACGATGACATGATATTTTTTCAGTGCCTCAGCATTTAAGGGAGGAAAACGACTTGAGTCGTCTTAAAATTAATTTAAAAATTTTCTTTTTAAAGATGCTTTTAATCTTTAAATTATGTACAAATTTTGTATTCGTTTTTTTCTTTGACTGTACTTTTCCCTCCCTATTGTTTTCTCCATATATGATTTTCTTCTGTACTCTAAAATACTAAATTGTGGTTCTGTTCCCTCTTACCTTGTGTATTAGTTGGTCTGTAAGTCTATTTGTCTAACCCATTATTTTAAATTTTAAATTGTATGTCTAAATATATGTTTATATTTTTATCAATTTTGTACCTCGCTTAGTAAAACTAAATAAGCGATTCATCAAACTAAAATAAAACTTGAAACTTGAATTCCAGCAGTGGAGCAGCGTGCAGAGAAGATCGATCATCGGTGCTAGTGATCATTGCAGGCTGCCATCGGCCTTCGGAGTTGTCTTCCCTCTGCTGCGGTCCCGCCCCTCCTCTGACGTCAGAGGCAGGATCTCGGCAGAGGAAACAACAGCAGCTCCGGAGGCAGATGACAGCCTGTAAGGATCGCTAGCATTAGCGATCCTCTCTGCAGGCTGCTCCGCTGCTGGAATTAGGTAAATGGAAGAGCGGAAGGACAGGGGGAAGCCGGACACCGCAGCACTTCCAAATTGACCCTCACCCCTCTCCCTCTAAAGCAGGAGTGGCAGCGGCCAGCCAGCAAAAGGCAGCGCTGCCGCTCCTGCTTTAGGGTTGAGGGGGAAGGGCCAGTCACCGAATCGGGAGGCCAATTTGTTTTGTTAATCGATTCAAATCGATTCTCCCAAAGTGAATCGGTGAATTGATTTGAATCGGAAATCGGGCAGCACTAGTTCCTACTCCCATTTCTTAACAAACTACTGGAACCAACTACCCCCACAGATCAGATCCCTTGAAGGACTCCTGAACTTTAGGAAAGCAATAAAAACATACCTCCTCACCTAATCCCTTGCCAATGTACATTGGAGCTAGACCCTCTGTATAGGTCATACAAACACATTGTATCGTAACCATGACAAATCATAACCTGTTTTGACTGTATATTGTGTATGTTAACCTGTAACCCGTTCTGAGCTCATTGGGGAGAACGGAATAGAAAACAAAATAAATAAACAGACATGTGTTCCAGGGTTTAAAAGGCCTACATTTCTAGCACCTACCTTTTGTGAGAATTGCGTCTAAAGAGGTGTCTAAGGCCACTTCTGGCGTTAACCACTTCTGGCGTTAAATTTATTAAGGTATCAAGTTTCCAATCAATTTATGATTATTCGTACAATCAACTGTATTGTGTAATTTCTATTTACTATATTGTAATTAATAGTACTGTGTAATCACTATTTTCTACAAGTGTTACAAAGTTGTATCTTTTGCCTAGTGCTTTTATTCTGAATTGTGTTTTCTTCTATTTTAATAATTGTTTTATGACTTTGTATTTCTATTCCTTAGTGTAATATCATTGTGTAAACAGCCATGAACTGATGGTTTGGCGGTATATAAAAATAAATTATTATTATTATTATTGTGCCTCTTTAGTCAGGACAAAGGCACTATTTTTTTGGAGGCTTTTATTTGATTTTTGATTGGCGCAGTCAATTACTGTACTGATTGAACCAATTAAAATGATTGTTAGGCGATGGTAGGGTGCCTACTGCCACCTAACTAATGGCACCATTTATAGAATTTGCTCCTAAATGCCACGTAGGCATTCTCAAGGTGCCTAAATGTAGGTGCACTCTTATAGAGTAATTCTGTAAAATGGTCACCCACACCAAGTAAGTGCCAAATACATGCATAAATGACCAGAATACTGGCACATATGTGTACATGTAAGGGCCAATAATCAAGCTATGTAACTAGGCAAAAAGAGTAGTGCCAAATAAATGGTCTTCCAAAGAGGTTTGAAGAGGTTAGAGTTACCATTAGTCCGGGATTCCCCAGACATGCCCTCTTTCTATAGGACTCTCCTAGCATTATTATTTTTTTAAATAGGAGAATGTGTGCTTGTCTGCCGGGTTTTAAAAATACGAGCCACCTGCAAGCCCACCCACCCACTTTAGGGTCAGCATAATGCATCCAACTCTCCTCCCCCCCACCCGCAAAGTCTGACTTGTTTGCTCTCCTCCAGACACTTTATCTCTAGTGTCTCCCTCTCCCAGTCCCCCCCCCATTACCTCTGATTCATTGCCAGCATCGTCAGTGATTGAGACACCTGCTGCTGGCCAGCTCCTGAACACTTTTCTCTGCCGTGTCCCAATTCCTGTGATGTAATTTACTGTTCCTTTGTAGGTGGGATGAGGCAGAGAAGAGTTCAGTAAGTTTCTAATTACCGATGCTGCCGGCAACATGTTTGAGTGGAAGACCACAGGGGAGGGGGAAGAGACTAGAGAGAAATACCAGACTGACAAAGTAAGATGCTGCTTGGAGGGGGAAGAGAAGGAAGGAAACAGAGAGCTGGTGGGGAAATCGGAGGAGGGGGAAAGGGAGGAGGAAGGGTTGAGTGGAGAGATCAGAAGAGGAAGAGGGGAGAGACAGAGACATGAGAGCGAGATATTGATTTTGAGAAGAGGATCAGCAGAGAAAGATGGAGAGAGAGACAAAGAGAGATGCTGGATCTGGTGTATATGAAAGAGAAAAGAGTGCGGCTGATAGAAGGGATAACGATGCACAGGAATGATGGGGACAAATAGTGCAGATGTTGAAGGGTGAAGAGAGAGAGAGCCTGGATGAGGGGGGAGGGGTGGAGAGATGAAAGATGCCAGAGCATGGGGGGGGGGAGAGACATGACAAGAAGGAGAGGGAAAGAGACAGAGATGCCAGACCATGAGGTGGTGGTAGGAGGGAGAGATGGAAAAGAAGGAGACTGGGATACCAGAGCTAGGAGGAGGGAGGAGAAAGGAGAGGAGAAAGATTCCAAACCTTTGGGGGGAAGCAAGAAGGGAAGGAGAGATGTAAGGGAAGAAAACAGAGATGCCAGACCATGGGATAGGGTGGGATGGGGAAGGAAAAGAGAAGAAAGGCATGGAAGGAGGAGGAGGACAAAGGAAAGATAAAAATGAAGAGGAGGTAAATCTGGAATTAATCATGTAAAAACGAGAGAGGGGGCACAGGCAGGATGGAAGGGAGAGAGGTTAGACTGTTTATGGAAGGGACAGAGAAAGAGGGCAGATGCTGGATGGAAGGAAGAGAGTGAAGAGGGGATTAGGAAAGTAGAAACTAGAAACAACAAAGGTTAAAAAAAAGATTTATTTTTTTTTTTTTTAGCTTTAGATTAAAGTAGTATTGTAGCTGTTTTGATAAACATTTATATAGAAGAGGGGGCTGTTAAAAATGATTGGTCCCAGGTGTCAAATATACTAGGTATGTCACTGCAGTCCCTGATCTACTGGCACGTGCATATGGCTCAGTTTGTGGGAGGCTGGGAGAGGGCTTTGGTGGGGGCTAGGAGAGGGGCAGGATGGGGCCATTAGCAGGATCATGTGTCCTCTTTTTTGTCTTCACAAATATTGTAACCTTAGAAGAGGTCCAACCACCAATTTAGTCAGGGGGAAGCAGGAGCAAGGACTGTTTTGCTGGGGGGCCCGGTCTGAGGGTTTCAGGAGAAGGGGCTTTTTAAACAAAGGGGTTTTCCAAGAAACCCCAAGAAATTTTATTTATTTGGGAGGTCTGCTGGACCCCCGGAGATTTTTGCAGGTTGTGCTTATGCAATTCCTGACTTTCTTGTCAGTGCTTGAGCCAATCAGCATTCAGGCACCGACAGGAAAGTAAGGCTATGAGAGCTCAGACCTGCAGGAAAAGTTTGCACACTAAAAGGAGGGTATTCCTTTCTGTGCATTACATGGAGTACTCATTTTAATACTAATGAGCTCTTTGTAATGCATTTTCATTGAATTTTTGGTGGCTGCTACCATGAACAGTAAAAGCCGCTGAGACCCTTTTGTGCATCAGAGGCTGAACTAACATGCAAGCTAGACTAGCTATACTCAGTCTTGCTTGGACAGTAAGCTTTTGAGCATCTGCCCCTGAGACTCTGAAGAGAAAGGAAGGGTAGGGATAAGGTTACCAGATTTCATTGCCAAAAAAAAACAAAACAAGAGGACACAAGGTCCTGCCCCGTTCCGCCTCACTCCACCCCAAGCCCCATCCCAAACCAGCCCAGTCCCTCCCCCACACAAACATTGCCTCTTCTTCCCCCAGCTCAGAGATGATATCACTTTGCATCCACGCATGCTCGGAGGCCCTCCAGACACGGCCCCGGACAAAAACTGCTGGGTTTTGGAAATCCCCTCCCCCCCCCGGGCACCCAGACAGTCCTCTAAAAAGAGGACACATCCAGGTTTTCCCATACTTATGAAAACCCTATGCAGGGAGCACTGCTTCATTGGCCTCTTCTGACGCATTCCTGGAGTCAGTAAACTGGTGGTGGGAAAAGACCTTCTTTCGCATTTATAGTGGGACACCTTATTGATCCCACTGCAATAGTGCCACAAAACGCTGTATGTTGTAGAGCCCTTCATGCTAATTCAGTGTGGAAAAGCCAAGATTTTAATCAAGATCAGATTAAGGTCTTTTTTCTTCCTGCTCCCCCCCCTCCCCACAGTACTTCTTGCTGTCCATCCTGTAGTCTGAATGAATTTAGTGCCTTTTCATTTAACAAATGCTCGGTGGAGTCTTAGCAGCTGTCAGAATTTACGACTCCTGTTGTGTTGTCTAGGCCTTAAACTGCCCATCAAACATGTTTGGCCTCGTTTGGTTGCTCATTTGCAGATGTGCTCTGGTGATTTATTTATAGGTTACATAGTTCTCCTGTGCACAGAACTCTGAAACTGTTTCTTTAGTATGAAATATCACCTACAAACAGTATTACTATGGAATGTTGACTAATGAAGCACTTGATTTGTTACAGATGCTGCTACTCCTCACTTACATGGGAACATGTTCGCTTAGGTTGACGGGAGGCCCAGGCCTCCTCAGCTGCCTCTTTGGCGATTCTGGAGAAAGCATAAAAAAAAAAAAAAATTGCAAAACTGTTTGCCACAACAGGCAACATGGTCCCAAAATTGAAATTTCCTAGGATGAGCAATTTTAGTCCAAACATATTTGTATTGCTAGTGTTCTATCTGCACATCGGAAACTCGTGTAAGTGCCTCTAAAATAATTTCCACAGAAGTAATCATGATTGCTTCTTCTAGACTGCATAAATTTCTCACTCTCAATGTCTGTTAAAAAAGAGAGTTTTTCTACTCTTCCCCAAAGAGATGGTGAAACTGTTTCACAAAGTGTTCCTTTTTTTGTTACTTTCGCTGCATGTTAATGATTCCTTAGCAATGATCCTTTCAGGGGCGATTTTTTCCAAGCTGTCTGCAACGTGGAAAATGCTGCTGGTAATCTGACTGCTTGTTTTTCTCCAGTTTCCCAAGAGAATGCATGTAAATTTTCCTCCAGATTCTATATATGGTGTCCAAATTTGGGTGCACCGCCAAGACTTGTGTGCAGATTAATTAGTTAATGAGCTCTTGATTTGGGTGCCAACAACCAATTATTGATGTTAATTGGCACTCATAAAAATTTGTCTGCGTAACTCAAAAGGGGGTATGTCCATGAGTACCTGATTGTAAAACCACTTAGATAACCTTGATAGGCGGTATATAAAGACCTATTAAACCTGAAGCTTGAGTGTGTCAGGAGCGTTCCAAAAAGTTGCACACATAGTTAAAGAATGCTGTCTCAGTGCGCTTAACTCAGGCGCCAGCATTTACCCCAGGTTTCAGCAGGCGTAAGTCTGGTGCCAAAATTTAGGTACAAAAATCAAGCGTTATGTGCTATATACAGCATATAAATAAGTAATGAGTTTTTTCCAGCGCTTATACTAGAGATTAAAGATTTATATCTATTTTATAAAGAGTGCACACCCTTTATAAAACAGTGCTTAGCACCTAGTTTTTTTTTTTGGCGTACATTTTTGCGCATTTACAGAATTCCCCTGTTGTACAAGGGGGTGCTGAAAAGTTCTCAGTCCAACCAACTTCCTAAATTCTGAGCGTTATTTTGCCACTTTAGCTGAAAAGAGTGTTATTTTATTTTGCAAAGTGTCAATACTAAAGGGAATAGACTTAGTAGATAAAGATAGACTGTTCACCCTCTCCAAGGTAGGGAGAACGAGAAGGCACGCTCTAAAGTTGAAAGGGGATAGATTCCGTACAAACGTAAGAAAATTCTTCTTCACCCAGAGAGTGGTGGAAAACTGGAACGCATAGTGCAAAATATAGTCAGCAGATATAAATTCTCAAAATGGACACATTTTGATCACTAAATTGAAAAAATCGTTTTTCCTACCTTTTTGTTTGGTGATTTCATGAGTCTCTGGTTCCACTTCCTTCTTCTGTAAAGCCAATATTTCTTTCTTTCTGCCTTTCTTTCTCTCTCCCCCTGGCCCTCCTCTATCTGTCTCTCTTTCTCTCTCCCCTTGCCCCCCCTCTTTATTTCTGCCTTTCTTTCTCTCTCCCCCTGCCCCCCAAGCCATCGTGTCGATTTCTCCACTTCCCCGATTCTTTCTCTACTCCCACCCCCAAGCCACCAATGCAATTTCTCCCTGCTGCTTCCTTGAGCGCATACAAGCGCCAGGTCCACAAGACTTCACTTCTGACGTCAATTCTAACATCGGGGAGGAAGTTCCAGGCCAGCCAGACAGCAATTGGCTGGCCCAGAACTTCTTCTCTGAAGTCAGAATTGATGTCGGAGGTGAAGTTTTGTAAGTCCGGTGCTTGTTCGTGCCAGGCCTGGCTTGGGGAAGCAGCAGGGAGAAAAAGATCACAAAGGCAACGCGATCGACTCGCATTGCCTTTGCGATCTACTGGTTGATCGCGATCAACCATTTGGGCACCCCTGTTGTAGATCATCCACCCTACTCACCAGATCTTGCTCCATTTGACTATTTTCTGTTTCCAGACCTTAAAAAGAGTTTGAAAGGGTGACAATTTGATTGATTTGGAGGTAATTGCAGTAGCGGAGCAGTATTTCAGAGATCAGACACTGAGTATTTTTTAAAGGGATATAGAAACTTCAGACACGATGTGCCAAGTGTGTCAAACTTAGGGGTGAATATGTGGAATAACATGGCTCCATGTCATTTCCTTCTTGCTTGAGAACTTTTCAGCAACCCCTCGTATACATGGACATTTGTACCTCTTTTGACAATATAATTTTTTTTCTTGAAAATAAACACACTTAAGGCTTCTTTCCCTATGTTTCACTTAATCCTCCATTGCCCCAGGTACCTGTATATATGTAAACTGCTTTGAGTGTGATTGTATAACTACAAAAAGGCAGTATACAAGTCCCAATTCCACCCCACCCCCTTTTCCTGTACACCACGTTGAGTGATTCTCTTAAAAAAAGGTGGTAAATAAATCCTAATAAAATAAATAAAATGTTTTTAAAGCGTGCTAAGTTTTGCGCTTAGTGCACTTAACAGCAAATAATGAAACCCGCTAAGTGCTGTGTGGTAATGGTTGGGAGCTCCCCAGCATGTCCTCAAGAATTACCACACTGAAAGCTGCGCTGTCATGCGTAAACCAGGTCATAATTATTGAGGAGGCAATAAGTGAATCTGCACTAACTGCAAAAGTGATGGCTAGCGCATAATAAGTACAGCGTGCTAACTGTAGTATGCAGTCCACGCCCATTCTCTGCCCTTGACCCTTCTAGTTCTTTTCCCCTAACCCAGGGGTAGGCAGTTCCGGTCCTCGAGAGCCGGTGCCAGGTCAGCTTTTCAGGATATCCACAATAAATATGCATGAGATAGATTTGCATCTCAAGGAGGCAGGGCATGCAAATCCATCTCATACGTATTCATTGTGGAGATCCTGAAAATCTGACCTGGCTCCGGCTCTCGAGGACCGGAATTGCCTACCCCTGCCCTAACCCAATATGCAGTTAGCACATGAATTAACACACACAAACTACCATGCCACCACAGTAACAGTTGGCAATTCATACATTAACTGCTTAACACACTTTAGAACAGGGGTTATTAACCTGGGGTCCGTGGACCCCTAGGGGGTCAATGGATGAGTTTCAGGGGGTCTGTGAGGGCAGATAAAAATTAACATTTATGTTCACTATACAGCCTGGTACTGTTGATTTTTCTCACAGTTAATGAGAATAGACGTAGTAGTACCGCATTTCCCCATATATAGGTTGCGGCTTATACAAGGGTTTTACAAACCTATGTCTTGGGTGCGGCTTGCTTAAATGGGGCGGCTTATCTAACGGAAACACATGTTCACTTGAAGATCGAGAAAAATTCCATTGTAGTTCTCCATCTGCTGTACTTACTCTGTAAAGAATGTTACGTGGGACGGTGCCATGAGAAACGCTTAACCAAGCACTTAATTGGGAAAAGAAAACTAATGAGCGGATAGCCAAAAGTAGGGTCTTCTCTTCAATAAATCTATCTCCACTTTGTCGAGGAACTGGTTCTAAAATCCACCTCTCTAGCAACAGAATCTGGACCTAACAATTCATGGTGGCTCCAAATCAATGAAAGCTAACAATTCCCATGGACCTCGCCACTTTGTCCTATCCCAACACAGCAGTGCCTGAGCACCGCGCACGGGCTATTTTTAAACTGACTGCTAAGCCGAAATGACGAAGAGCTCACCTTAATCTCGCCAAGAGCCTGAAAAGAGCCGCAGGCAATGAGTGCCATTATTTTTCACCTGGATGGGCAGGACCGCTACACCTACCACAGGCTTCCTTGGGGCTGGATGGGGTTGTCCACCTTCTTCGTTGTGCAGGGCAGGAGCAATTTTTTTTTTTTTTTTTATCGCAAGCCTGGCCCTGCACTGCTTCCTGAATGGCAGCCATTCAGGAAGCAGTGCGGAGCCAGGCGTGCATTAGAAAACATCGCTCCTGCTCTGCACAGCTGGCAGCATCCAGCGAGGGAGGTATGCGACGGGGATTTAAAAAGGTACGGGGAGTGGGGGGGGTGAGATTTTTTTTTTTAATTCAGCTAATCTAGATAAGTCACAGCTAGTAACATGGGGCAGGTTTAAAACTAAATTCAGCGTTTTTTTTGCAGCCTATACACTGGGATGGCCTATATGTGGGAAAATACGGTAGTAGTATTGGTAGTAGTGCTGCCCGATTCACGATTCGAATTGATTCACCAATTCACTTCGGGTGAATTGATTCGAATCGATTTACCCCACCAAAAAAATCGGCCTCCCGATTCATTGACTAACCCTCCCCCCTCGCCCCTAAAGCAGGAGCGGCAGCGCTGCCTCTTGCTGGCCTGCTGCTCCTACTTTAGAGGGCAAGTGGGGAGGGTCAGTCGAGAAGTGGCTTCCCTGCAGCAATTTACCTAAATTCAGCAGCCTACCCTGCAGAAGAAGATCGCTGGCTCTAGCGATCTTTGCAAGCTGCCATACGTCGTCAGAGTTGTCTTCTCTCTGCCGCAGTCCTGCCCCTTCTCTGATGTCAGAGAAGGGGCGGGACCGCAGCAGAGAGAAGACAACTCGGACGACATATGGCAGCTTGCAAAGATCGCTAGAGCCAGCGATCTTATGCAGGCTGCTGAATTTAGGTGAATTGAACGTGCAAGCTTTCCGGGGGAGGGGGATGTAGTCTTTTGTGGGGGGGTGCAGGCCTTCCAGGGGGGGTGGTACATGCCTTCGTGGGGGGGGGGGTGCAGGCCTTCTGGGGGGGTACAGGCCTTCAGAAGGGACAGGCAGGCCTTCAAGGGGGTGCAGGCCTTCCGGGGGTGGGGGGTGGTACATACCTTCGGGGGGTGTGCAGCCTTCCAGGGGGGGTACAGGCCTTTAGAAGGGACAGGCAGGCCTTCCGGGGGGGGGGGGGGGTGCAGCCTTCCAGGGGAGGGACAGGCAGGCCTTCAGGGGGGGTGGTACATGCCTTTGGGGGGGGGGTGCTGCCTTCCATGGGGGATACAGGCCTTCAGGGGAGGTGCAGGCCTTCCGGAGGGGTGGTACACCATTCCATTATCTCAGAGTACCCAAGATTCTGGAACCCCAAATAATTGCAACATTCCATGCGGAATCCCCAAAGTGTAGCAACCTTCCATACTATCAATCCAGGGCGAGCAGAGGCTTCCTCCATCCATAATAATAAAACCCTTAGCGTGCCTCCATTCCTCTGCATGTGCAGTAGGCTGATCTGTCTGAGGAGGAGGGGGCAGCTCGGCACCCACGCACACAACCACGCTGCTCACGATTCAGTCCAGCCTGCACGTTACCCCCAGAGGCCGGAGGAAGACAAAATCACCCACCCTCCCCCGAGCCAAGAGCTGAGAAAAGGGGGAGGGCGATCAAGCGCAAGCTGTTGGGGAGGAGGATGGATGTTCGGCACAGCCGGAGCAGTTCCTGAGCTCCTGGCCCTTCAGTCATAGCTGTCTCCTACAAGCTGGCTGTCTGCTCCGAGCTCCCTGGGACTCTTAGTCTCTCGCCCTCTCCCGACTCCATTCCTTACCCAAAGCAGCAGTGGCAGCGCTATAAACAGGCTACTTGCAGCAAACCCTGGCAGGGCCTTTCCTCTGCTGCATCACTTTGGATGCAGTAGAGGAAAGGCCCTGTCGGGGCTGGCTGTGAACAGCCTGTTTACAGCTCTGCTGCTTTGGGTAAGGAATGGGGGTTGGCGGGTCAGGACTGCTGCCACTGCTACTGCTTTGGGGCTGGAGCAAGGGAAGAAGGTTGGCGGATCAGGATCGCTGCTGCTTTGGGGCACAGAGAGAGGGAGGAGGGTTTGGTAGGTCAGGACCACTGCTGCCGCCTTGAGTAAGTAATGGGAGTCCAGGAGGCCAGACCCACGCACGCGGAGGGAGGGAGGGCAGACCTGTGGGGGCGGTGGACCAGGTGTGTGTGTGTGGAGGGTTCATCAGGGTGAAGGGCTGGGGAGAGGAGATGGATGGATGTTAGACCCATAAGTGTGGAGGGGGAAGGTTGAGAAGTAGGGGAGATAAAATGACCTAGATCAGAAATGAGGGTGGGAAGGGAGGAACAGATGCTGGACCTACAAATGGGGATGGGGGTGATAAGGAGAGGAAAAGGAAGAGATTGAGGTGGGAAGGGAGACAAAACTATTTTTATAGTAACTCTCAAGCAACCAAAAACTACAGTTATCCAGTATCTACCCCATGGATGCCGGATAACTGAGAGTCTACTGTATTTAGGAATATTCAAGGATTTTTTGCAGCTTTTGGGGCAAGCCGCTGCAAGCCTGCCCAAAGAATCAGTGCAGTGGCTGGGAGGAGGTAGGTGGGGGAGTTAGGAGCTGGAGAGAGTGGTCTGATGATACCATTGGGGGGGGGGGTTGAATTGGTGCAGGCTCTGGTATTGGGGTGCGATTGGGTGAAGAGGATTAAAGTGGCAGATGTTGGAATGGGGAGGGGGACAGTTGCAGTACCCTGGGAAGGGACAGGGGAGAGACGACAGAGAAATTAGTCCTGGGGTGGGGTACAAGAGAAAGGATAAAAAAAAGGAAGAGAAAGTAGGTGGGGGTGGAATATAGGGACAGGAAGAATGAATGGCCTTGGAGGCAATGGAAGAAAGGATAGATAGGAATGGAGCTGGGACTGAAAGGGTGATAAATGCAGTGGAGGATCGATGAGGGCCAAAAGGGTACAGAGGACTAAGGAAATGGTGAAAGGTGAGTGGTGGGACTGGCATCAGTGGGAGGCAGGGTCCGGGCATGGGTGGAGTCAGAGTCAGGCTATAAGTGGGGCTATTCTAGCACCTGTTACTATAACAAATATTACGGGCTAAAACACTAGTGTCTTAATAACAGACTATGTGCTTTTCCTCCAGGAAATTGTCCAAACCGTTCTTAAAACCAGCTATCGCTCTTACCACAACCTCTGGCAACGTGTTCCAGAGCTTAACTATTCTCTGAGTGAAAAAAATTTCCTCCTATTGGTTTTAAAAGTATTTCCCTGTAACTTCATCAAGTGTCCCCTTGTCTTTGTAATTTTTGTCAGAGTGAACAATTGATCCACTTATACCCGTTCTACTCCACTCAGGATTTTGTAAACTTCAATCCAATTCAGGTTTTTTTCCAACAGTTCCATATCATCAGAAACCTATATGTGTGCAGTCCTCAAAGATATTTCAGCCTGTTATAGCATGATTTATACACCTCAAATTCTGTGACTCTCTCTTCTGAAATTATAACCTTCATATCCACCAAATAGCTCTGTAATGTTTCAAAATCATGTGTGCTTGCTAGATGGGTTAACATTTTTTTTTCTAAGAATATAAATGGGTCACATCCAGGGCTGGATTTATGTATAAGCTAGACACGTTATAACTTAGAGCCTCATATTACAAGAGGCCTCACGCTTCACTAGCATGGAAACGTATTAGAACTAAAATTTACTTCCTACTTAAACGAAGGAGGCCTCTTAAATATTACAGCTTAGGGTCCACAATCTGCATAAATCCAGACCTGGCTGCATCCCAAGGTTAGGTGGGTGACAATTTGGACAACCCTTATAAATCCTATCATTCCTTCCCATGTCTAGTACACTGATCTCTGAATAAACTGCTGTAATATCAGGGCTGCTGCAAGGGTGTTAAGCATATAGGCAAACCTGCCTTGCTCCCTCCCTTCACCAATTCATTTTCAGGTTCCTAGCCCCATCTCATATTTTGACCATAAAACTCACTTCCGGTTCACCACACAATTGTTTCCCATGTACTCACCTTTATAGGACCCCCAGGGACCCCTGAAGAAGACTTTTTGTCGAAACGCGGACCGTGTTGGATCCTGTATCCCTAGCGGACTAGGTCCTTTAAGGATGATTTACCTTTATGTGGATGGAATTATTTTATGTGGATGATTTTAGTGTACCTTTGGAACTTTGATACTTTCAATAAAGTCCATTTGGGAACATCGTCACTCCACAGAGTTTTTTTGGTTTTCTCTGGATTTTCTTCTTTGTGGATATTTTGGGGTCAATTCCTTTTGGTTTTTGATCATTCCATCACCACCATTCCCAGAGCAATCCTGCAAAACTGCCACCCTTCCTGTGGGTAAAAGAATGTGCAGATGGTTGAGACTGTCTCAACATATTATATTAATTGCAGCTGCTTTTTGTCACCCCTTAGAAGCTGCCGCCCTTGGCAACTGACTAGTCGTGCCCAATGGTTATAAGCCAGCCCTGATTAATATCAGCAAAACGTTACAAATTTTGTTTATAATCCACCAGTATCCACAAAGTTCAAGATGGCTCACAAAAGAAAATAAACTGAACATTCTCTGAAATATGACAGATCATAAGTCATCAGATATAATAATCCAACCTTATTTTATAACCCCAGCACAAATTTTCAAAATAGAAAAGCCTTTAAATCTTACTAAAACCTTTGTAATTAGTTAAAACATTTCCAAAGACAAGAGTAATACATTCCAATTTTTTTTACTGCTAAAAAGGTTAGGCATTACATTACATAGTGATTTTTATTCCGCCATTACCTTGCAGTTCAAGGTGGATTACAGAAGAGGATTTCTGGACATGTCCAGAGGTGTTACAGAGTAGAGCAGGTTGCTTCAGAGGATTGTAATGTTTCATATGGTGTTAGTTAGTCTTCATGGATTTCTTGAATAGCAGGGTTTTTATTTCTTTTCTGAAAGTTTTGTAGTCTGGGGTCGTGATTAGTAGATTGGAGAGTTGGTTGGTCTAGTTTTGCTGCCTGTGTGGCTAGGTCATCGTACAGTTTTTTCCGTTTGATGTCTCTGATTGGAGGGTATGTGAATGGTGTCTGGGTTCTCCTGTGTCTGGTTGTGGTAGTTTGAATTAGGCGGTTGTTCAAGTAATAATAATAATAATAATAATTTTATTCTTATATACCGCCAAAGCCATGAAAGTTTGAGGCAGTTTACAACAAGATGTGCTGGACAATCAGCGAAGAGTTTACACTATATTGTTATCAAATATAAGCCATGATGATTCGAGGCAGTTTACAACGAAGGAGCTGAACAAACAGTGAAGTGGTCACAATACAAAGATATCACATACAAGCTTACAGAAAGGAAGAAAAGGAAAGTTTATAAAAATTCTTAGGTTACAATTCGATTAAACAGATTCGTTTTAACAGATTTTCTAAAATTGAGGTAGGATGAGGAATGCTTGATAAGTTTTACCCAGCCAATCGTTCCATTTCCTGCCTGGAAGGCGAGCGTTCTGTCTAGGAATCTTTTGTAGTGGCAGGCCTTTATTGTCGGATAGGTGAACAGATGAATTTTACGTGTGAGCCTAATAGAACTATCCAGATTAAATTGGGAAACCAGGTACGTGGGGGCCAGATCAAATATTGATTTGTAACAAAGACAGAAAAATTTAAACAGAGCTCGTGCTTCCAGAGACAGCCAATGAAGTTTTTGATAATAGAGACTTATGTGTTCCCATTTCTTCAGCCCAAAAATCAATCGAACTGCTGAATTCTGAATAACTGAGTCTTAGAATGTTTTTTTTGAAGGATCCTAAGTAAATGATGTTGCAATAATCGAGCATGCTCAAAATGTAAGATTGAACCAATAGGCGGAATGATGCTGCATCAAAGTATTTTCTGATGGTTCTGAGTTTCCATAGTATCGAGAAGCATTTTCTAACCAGTAAATCTGTGTGAACGTTTAGAGTGAGGTGGCGGTCCAGAGTCACTCCCAGAATTTTTATGGAATGGTCAATAGGGAAGACCTGACCATTCAAGAAGATCGATATGTCTTTAATTTTATCGTTTGGGCTTGCCAGGAAAAATTTGGTTTTGTCTGAGTTGAGTTTCAATTTGAATTCGGTCATCCATAATTCAATTTGCTTTAGAATGGATGATAGTTGATTCATTGTCTCAGAAGTCAGGGAAATAAGGGGAATAACTATCGTGATATCGTCTGCGTAGATATAGAATTTAACTTTTAAGTTTTGCAGTAAGTTCCCCAATGAGGCAAGGTAAATGTTGAACAATGTAGGAGATAGAGGAGAGCCCTACGGGACTCCGCAAGAGTTTACCCAGCTGCAGGAATGTTTGTTGTCAATATAGACTTGATATGATCTTTTACTCAAAAAGCCCTGGAACCATTTCAACACATTGCCTGAAAGACCAATTGACTCCAGACAGTCAATCAGAATAGCATGATCGACCAAATCGAAGGCACTACTTAAGTCTAATTGCAGAACTAGTGCACTTGTGCCTTGACCGAATAAGGTATGAAGGAAATCTAGCAGTGATGCAATGACCGTTTCAGTGCTAAACCCAGATCGAAAACCTGATTGATTGTCTTGTAGTATGCTAAATTTGTCCAAATACGTTACTAATTCTTGGTTGACCAAGCCTTCCATCAGCTTGACGAATAAGGGGATACTCGCAATAGGTCTGTAATTTGATGTTAGCTTGATAGATTCCTTAGGATTTTTTACGATCAGTGTGATCAGAATCTGGCCTAGATCCTCAGGGAATGTACAGGTTAGTAATAGGGAGGAAAGCCAATTGTATAGGTTGGCTTTGAAGGTGACTGGGGCGACTTTCATAATGTTTGGTGGGCAGCAGTCTAATCTGCAATAGGAATCCGCATATTTCATATAGAGTTTACAGAATTGTTGCCAGGATGGAGTGGTAAAATTGTTCCAGGACATATCTACCCTAGGTTCATCTTTGTATTGGGCAACTGGGTAGTTCGAAATGTTGGTTTTGGAGCCCGTTAGTTTGGATCTCAAATTATTGATTTTGTTGTTGAAGAATTCAGCCACAGCGTCTGCAGATGGTGAGGAATCTAGGGTCGAACAGGAAAAGGTCTGTATGTCGTAGAGATTGTTAACTAGTTCAAAGAGATTTCTAATATTAGTGTTCGGAGAGCCGATTTTTTTGGGCGTAAAAGTTAGTGCGCTTCTTTATTATTAGTTTTTTGTATTCTTTTAATTTTAGTCTCCAATTCAATCTCCCTTCATTGTCCCTTGATTTCAACCATTGTCTTTTGAGTTTGCGTAACTCCCATTTCACATTCACTAACTCAGCGTCATACCAACCATCCAGATTCTTGTTTCTCTTTTTCCTTAATTTGGTGGGGGCCATTTTGTTTAGTATCTGCGTACTCATGTTAGTCCAAGAGTCTGAGTCTGAACTAGAAGTTATGTCGTAGTGTGACCAGAATTCCACAGGGTTGACCAAACCTCTGCTAGCTACCATTTTATTATTTTGTTTTGCCTCCTTGGATTTGGTTGGGGAGCATTTTACTTGCCTTCTGAGTTGGAAATTACATATGGTGGTCTGACCATAGAGATTCAGTCCAAATGGCTTGCTTCCAGTAAATCTTGGGATTGACTTGTTCTTTGGAGGAAAAGGAAACTAAATCTAGCTGATGGCATTTTTAGTGGGTCTTTTCAGGGGCTGGCACGAAGTCTAAAGAAGAAATAAAGGATAGTAAATCTTTAGGGTCACCCTGCTCTACCTGCAAAAAGTAGGCTGAGCTGTCACCATTTATGGATTTAAATAATAGACAGTAGAATTTAAATAGTATTATTGCTTGAATTGGGAGCCAGTGTGAGTTGAGGTATGCCTCGGTGATGTGGTCGTGTTTTCTTAGAGAATAGATTAGTTTCAGGGTTGTGTTTTGTACTGTTTGTAGTTGTTTTATCATTGTTGCGGGGCAGGGGAGATATAGAATGTTGCAGTAGTCAAGGATACCTAGGACTAGGGACTTGACCATGAGCTGGAATTGTTTTCTGTGGAAAACATTTTTTTTTAAATCTAACTAAACTAAAGCTTAACTTTATATACCGGGTCATCAACCTAAAGAAGCTCGACTCGGTTTACAACAATTAGATGAAAACTAAAGAAAGTTTACAATGATTAAATAAAACTAAAGAAAGTAATAGCAAAGGTTTCAAAGAAATTAGTTTTCAAAATGTTTGGCAAAAAGAAAAGTTTTTAGAAATTTGCGGAAAGATTGGAAAGAACTGGGGCTCCTCAGAATTAAGGGGAGTTCATTCCATAATTGAGAAAGTTTTTAAAAGCCAGAGATTGACTGAAGATCTTAACTCCTTTAATTCCTTTTCTAGAAGGAAGGGAAAGTTTGAATTGTTGGATGCCTCTTGCAAAAGAAAATCTGTAAGCATAAGAACATAAGAAGTTGCCTCCGCTGGGGCAGACCAGAGGTCCATCCTGCCCAGCGGTCCGCTCCCACGGCGGCCCATCAGGCCCACTGCCTGAACAGTGGTCTCTGACTAATTTTGTAATTTACCTCTAATCCTGTCCCTATAACCTTACCTCTACTCCTATCTGTACCCTCAATCCCTTTGTCCTCCAGGTACCTGTCCAGACCTTCTTTGAAGCCCTGTAGCGTACCATAATAAGGGAACGAGGGGAATAAAAATGTCATATAAAATTTTGAAAGAGATGCAAGCACATTTGAATTGAATTCTAAGATAAACCTTTGTCATACTAGGCTACTGGAACATTAAAAAGTGTTTGGAGAAAGGAGTGCAATTTTTTGGTAGAATAGTGATCAGACTCATCATATGGTCTGGAGCTTATTCATACTGAATCAAAAATACTGTAGTGCAGATTTTAAATATCACCCTGGCTTCCATGGGCCCGCAATGCAATTTAACTAATAAGAGTGATATACTATCAAACCTCACCACCTGACAAATGACACACTGCCATGTTCTGCAGTACAGTATCTGCAATCTTCGCAGTAGGTACTTATTGCAACTAGCATATACTATATTGCAGTAATCCAAATTAGTTAAAAGCAAGCTTTAGACGAGCATTAATCAGGAATAGAATATAAATCAGCGATAACCAAGGAGATCTAACAGTGGTGTTTATTTTGACTGCTGATTGCTAATAGATTTAGGACTCCTTTTACTAAGCTGCGATAGTGGTTTTAGCGCGCGTGCTAGACCTTAACGCCAGCATTGAGCTGGCGTTAGTTCTAGCCGCGTAGCGTGGGTTTAGCGCACGCTAAAATCCTGCTTGCGCTAAAAACGCTATCACAGCTTAGTAAAAGGAGCCCTTAGTGTACTCCTGGAGGAATTCTTTGCAACTGCGCAATGCAAAATTTGCACAGAATTCTGAACACTCTCCGCAGACTTTTTGAGGAGCACACAGAATTTGGCCAGCTGCTGGGATCAAAGAACATAAAAACAGTGGGGCTCCTCACTAGTTCAATTTTCTGCTTTTCCCAATTTCCTCTTTCTGCAGCATCTTCTTTTTTGTGCAGGGAACGGCTCAGATTCAGACACCGCACAGCTCTCAGATTGTTTGAGCCTTGCTGTGCATGTAGCCTCCCGCTATTCTCTGGCAAGAATGAAAGGAGAGCTCAGCTGGAGAATGCAGGCACCGCATGGATGCAACATAGTGAGAGCCCTGCGGTGCCTGAATCTGAGCCATTCCATGCACTAAAGAGGACAGGCCGCAGAGAAAGGAAAGCAGATGATTTGGAGAGCAATCCTGAGACTTTTACATTATGATCCTGGCAACTAGCTGCTTTATCTGAGAATTCTCTGCTTCTTTGTGAGTGTGTGTGTGTGGGGGGGGGGGGGGGAACAGAGAAGTCCACTGGCTAGCTGCTTGTCAGATAGTGTGGTATGGGAGTCAGGCTCACTGAGGGGCTGATGCAGAAAGCTACTGCGGGCTACATCACGCCCTTAATGAGCAGTTTACTTGATCATTAATGGCCACTGTATGATCAAGGGCTTCTGCCCTGCTGCTGTGGACAACGGTGCACTGCACATTCAAACACATGCAAAAGAGCTGATTAACGCTTCCTCTTAGCATGCAGAGCTATGCACTGATGTCTACTGTGGTACCTCAAGGCTAGAAACAAACCACCAGGTCTGAGGCTGATGAGCTTCTACAGTCGGAATCGGAAATGGCACCAGGACCTTGACCAGTAAGCCTTTCTCCCTCCCACCTACCAACCTGTCTCACTCCAGACAATTAAGTTAACCTCCTAAAGAAAAAGAGCATTTAGTCATATGGGACCATCCTTGTGGAAATCATTGCCTAGTGAAATTAGTAGTTTAACTAGATATCTTGGTTTATGCAAGATTTTGAAAACTTGTATTCGCGCTCCGGTTGGGGGAGTATACTGAAAACTTCCATTCTCTCACTGTTTGGGAGTTTTCAGTGTAGTGTGTGGGGGGGCACACCCCCACCCCAGCGGGAGCGGGAGCAGTTATAAGTATAGCACCCCCCCCTCAGAACGCTAATGGTAATGCGTAAAAGCTATGGAACTGACGGCATGCATTCATCCTGTGCGTAGATATCGGTGCGCCAATGTCTAACACGCTTGACATGCCACCCTTCAGTGAGCTCATTGCTTAAACATGTCCCTGTCTCTATATGCTTATGTGGCATACTGGCCCTTCCCAATGCATCCCAGAATGCACCAGGCGGGGTAGGAACTGCTATTTTCCCAAAGACTACACCAGAGGCAGGAGCCAATGGGCATGGCTCTTGCCATAAGAGGTAGCAGGTCTGGGAGAAGGGAGGGAGGGTGCCACTAGATACCAGGAACATATTTTTAAGATTCTTGGTGGGTAGGCAAGGGAGGGAGGGTGCCACTAGACATGAGGGGCATGTTTTTAACTGAACAGGCAAAAAGTATCCCTGCCCAGTCGTTTATTTATTTATTTATTTATTGTTACCCTTCCTGTCAGTGCCTGAGCCAATCATCATTCAGGCATTGACAGGAAAGGTGACATTAATCAATGAGCTGCACAATACTGTCACAATTTTAATGTAGCAGGAATTTACATGCTCATTGATTATAGCATGCTGCGGTATTTTTATGGTTGTGGTAGAACTTCAGTTTATAGGGTTGACTGCCTGTCTTGACAACCCTACTGCTTGACTGGGAAAAAAACTGGTGAGAAGGTACAAGATAAACGTGAATAGATGTAGAAGTGTGGGGATGCCAGAGTGCATAGGGTTTAGGGATTCTGGAGTTTTATTCATCAATTTATGGAGTCTGAGAGAAGATCTGAGCTGCTACCATCCATTAACTTTATGAAAATATTTAATTCTTACAACTCCAAGCTTTTCTCGACAAAGTATTCAAAGGCAAAGAGGTAACACTCCAAACGAAGATCAAACTTGTCCACATACTCATTTTCTCTGTGGTCAGTAATGGATGTGAAAGCTGGACGTTACAGAAACAAGACAGAAATAAGATTGACTCATTTGAGCTTTAGTGCTGGAGAAAGATTTTAGGTGTGTCATGGACTGCCAGAAGAACGAATAAATCGATTCTGGAAGAGATCAAACTGGCTATGTCACTCGAAGCCCAAATGACAAGTTATTTTGGTCACACCATAAGAGAGAGATCACTGGAAAAGGACATCGTGTTCGGGAAGATCGAAGGAATCAGGTTAAGAGGGCAACCTACAATCAGATGGTTGGACATGTTGAAAACAACCAAGGGGATGACGCTGGAGGACCTTTCAGGACTAGCACAAAACCAATTTCTTTTTAGATCCGCAATTCATTGAGTCATTAGGACTCAAGCATGAGTCAATGGCACCTAACAACAACAATGATGGTTCTCTTCGTGGAATTCTGATCTAAATCTTTAAAATCCAGCATATTTGAGAAATAACTGTTCTTTTTTACTATTGAATTTTAATTCATTATGGCTAAAGATAGTGGTTATGAGGGGCATTTGCAATATGCCATCTACATCCAATTTTGGATGTTTGAGGAAAAATGACCAAGAATCCTGTAGAGAAAATGGTCATCTTCAAACCAGAAAAATGTTTGTTTGGGTTTTTTTTTCTTGAAAATAGCCATTTCCTAGATGAGTTTGTCCTCAGTGCATCTATAAAAAAGGCCCAAATAAAAAACACACACAAAAAATAACATTTGGACATAAGAGGGTCTAGCACTCAGCACACTGGCTACACAGATATCCCAGGAGACCAATGGGGCACTGCAGTGAATTTCACATAAAAGGGTCCAGGTACACATGTCACCATAAACCTCTTACATTGTATGGTTGTATGGTGAGCCCTCCAAAACTCACCCAAAACCTATTGTACCCAACTGTATACCCCACAGCCTTCAGCTGTCACCTATATATTGGTACAGTAGGTTTTGGAGGGCTCACACTTTCCACCACAAGTATACTAGTAAGAGTGGGATATGGGCCTTGGTCTTCATTTCTGCAATCAGAAGCACTGACCACTAGGCTACTCCAGAGATCTGTTTGGACTGGTTACTCCAGAGACCTAATAGGACTGGCCATAACATCTGAAGCTGTCTAACAAGCTGGTTCAAATTTTTATTACATCAAAAATTACAAAGACTTGAGGACATTCGATTAAGTTACAAGGAAATACTTTTAAAACCAATAGGAGGAAATATTTTTTTCACTCAAAGAATGGTTAAGCTCTGGAACTCTTTGCCAGAGGATGTGGTATCAGCGGTTAACATAAATAAGTTTAAAAAAGGTTTAGACAAGTTCCTGAAGGAAAAGTCCATAGTCTGTTATTGAGACAGACATGGGGGAAGTTACTGCTTGCCCTGGATCAGTAGCATGGAATGTTGCTACTATTTGGGTTTTTACCCAGTACTAGTGACCTGGATTGGCCATCGTGAAGACAAGCTACTAGGCCAGATGGAGCATTGTTCTGATCCTGTAAGGTTATTCTTATGTTCTTATACTGTTTCATTCACATCTTTGGGGCGTAGGAGGGAGCCAATAATGACTGGGGGTGGGGGTAAGCGGGGCCATGACTTCATGTCTCCAGTGGTTATCTGGTCAGTTTGACCACCTTTTCTGGCACATACTGTATTTGTTATTGAAACAGGTGTAACCTGAAACATCCAATTTTTGCAATGCTCCATTATTGCAGAGAAACTCCAAATAATAAGTATGGCCTAAACCCACCTAAAACACACTCCCAGCATACCCCCTTGAGCTTTAGATACACTGCAGACAAACAGCATAGAAAACCATCTAAAATGTGTTTCGAAAATGGCAATTTGGACAATTTAGCAAATAAAACACCCAAATCCCTCTTTATGCCATTTTTGGACATTTTTCTCTTTTGAAAATGAGTCATGTAATGTTATTGTGACAAAAGAGTTGCAGAATTTTAAAATTTTGTGCACAGAAGTTCCCTTGAAGATGCTGGTCTGCACTAAGAGCTAGATTCACTAAGGAAACCGATCGTGTCCCAACCACTTTGCAATCACTTAGCGACCCCAACCCGATTCACTAATCTTACTCCAGATCCGATCCGCACCCAATCCAATTTGCGCATGCAAATGAGGGAGAACGGCATGCAAATAAAGGCAGGCAGCAATTCACTAAAAAAATGAGGGACACCGACTGGGCTGGTTGATCAAAAAATAAGCGACTGCTGAAGTTCATTCGTTCAGGTCCTATCCGACTGCCCCGACTCGAAGCTTTGCTCTCTGCCCCGACTCTCCTCTTGCCGCCCTGCTCTCTGCCCCAACTCGCCACCCTGCTCTCTGCCCCAACTCGCCACCCTGCTCCATGCCCCGACTTGCTTCTTCCCGGCCTGCTTTCTGCCCCGATTCTCCTGTCTTTCCCCATAGTGTGAGCCTGTGGTGTTAACCGGGTTAAAACCACAGGCTCGCAAAGTAAAAAAGGTTAAAAAAAATTCAAAAGCTATGTAAGCATGCGCAGACCATCTACAGGCAAAGAAGATGGTCTGCGCATGTGTCAGGATTGCTATTCAGCAATCCGTGTGGTCAGTTGGAGGCGTGATTCCGATCACCCCATTTGCATGCGATCTTGTCGTAAATCGGGCAGCCAGCAACCTCACGGATCGGATCGCTATCGGATCGGATCCATGAGGTTAGTGAATCTAGCCCGAAAAAGCTCCTATGCGGTAATAGTAAGCATGAAAAAAACGCTATAATTTAAGGTTTCCTTTGCACTTCAGAATGCATTCACTAATACTGTGTTTCCCTGAAAATAAGACAGTGTCATATTAATTTTGGGTCCAAAAAGCACATTAGGGCTTACTTTCGGGGATGTTTTATTTTTTTAATGTACAACAAACATCTCTCCCTTTCTCTCCTCCACCCCAATTCTTCCTCTTTCTTTCTCCCCCCCCCCATATATAGCATCTTTCCTCCCCTCTCACCCATCCTTTTGTGCAGCATCTTCCTATCCCTTCCTCCCTCCCTCTCATCCCCCTGTGCAACAGAACCCCACTGACCCTCCCACCGTGAGACTGACATACCTCCGCTCCGAGGCCTCCTAAAGCAGCAGGGGTTGGGGTTGCTGAATCGGAACGAGTCCAATTTTTTCAGCAAATCAGGCAGCACTAGTGTCAAGGATGGAGTCAGGGAGTGTCGGGGACATTCAGGGGTCGATCTTAACTAGGGCTTATTTTTGGGATAGGGCTTATATTAGGAGCATCTTTAAAAATCATGCTAGGGTTTATTTTTCGGAGATGTAGGGTAGCTCTACTGCCTAATTCATTTTGGATAATCTCTCTTTCTGTCAATGAGGAAAGAGCTTGATGAATCTGGCCCTTATTCCGAGAAATACTTGACAATGAGTTGGCAATCTGTGAATATGTCAAGTCTAGCATATACCTGAGCTTTGCTTATCACTTAAAGTATTAACTGAGCTGGGGAAACCTGACACCATCAAAAGAAGAAAAGTGAGGTCAAGTTTCTAACACTTTGATAACTACGGCACCCTTTGTGCGAAAAGCCAAGGAATGAACCAAGAAGTTGTACATGACTCCTGTTTTTCAGGTTTTCAAATATGTACACATAACAGCATTTAACAAATGACCTGCAGTTTTCCGTGGCTGGTTGAGCCTCTTCTTGGCCAGTTTTGCATCTGCTTCTGATTGATGCAGAGCCAGAGGCCAGCTTAGAATGCTGAGAACATGAACGAAGGCTCTTTATAGGTTGCATTATTTTCAACAGGCCCTGAATGCTTTCATGATAACTGGAGCAGTACATGGAAATGTACACAGGCTTTCTTTCAAATGCTCTTCTCATTCACGTAAACAGATACTGCGAAAGCCAGCACAAACAGAAATGAGCTGTTGGAATATGGGATGCGGGCTAGTGGATTTTCTTGTGTTTTGTTACTAGAGCACAAAAATGCCTAAGTGCCCCTTTGCAAGAGTTAATAAACCTTCAGAGCTCTGCTAGCATATGTGATTTAGTCTGCAGGCCTTACCAGCGCTTTTAACAGATGTAAATAGACTTGCTGAAATTCTAATGCAAAACAGAACATTTTCTATTATTGCAAAAGTTAACAGAGATCTGCTACCTCAAAAAGCTTAATTACACCTGAGGTGTGGATAAGGTTTTGTAGTAGCATTGTATTAGAACACTGTCTCTAACATTTGTAAATTAATGCAAAACTCTTTAGTGGAGGAGTAGCCTAATGGTTAGCACAGCAGGCTGCAAACCAGGGAAGTCTGGCTCAAATCCCACTGCTGTTCGTTATGAGATTAGGCAGGCTATTGCCTCAAGTACAAACTAGATGCCTCAGGCCCCTCCCAAAGGAGGGGGCTTAAACAACCTGAGCCAATCAGAGCCTTAGGCCCCTCCCCGGAACATCCTAGGATGCGCCAGGGAGGGAAGGCCATCATTTTGAAGAGGCGGGCCTGCTGGCTGGAGGGAGTAGGCCAGCCATCATAAACAAGGTAAGGGGAAAGGGCGGGGGTTGTCAGAGGCATGGGGGTGTCGGGGGGGGGCATTGTTTGGTGGTAGGAAGGAGTAGTCATCTCTCCTGCTGCTGGGAGGTGGGGGGTTGTTTTATGGCGGCAGTGGGAGGAAGTGGGCATTTCTCCCGCTGGTGGTGGGGTATCGATGGAGTGCTGCGTGGGTGGGAGTGGGCATTTCTCCTGCTGCTATGGGAGAGGGTTGCTTGACTTCAGCGGCGGGAAGTAATAGGAATCTCTCCTGCCGATCTTTGATGGGTCATGCAAATTTAGAAAACCTTCGCTACTCTCCACCAACCTCATTTTACTGTAAACCACTTAGGCATTCTAATAGCCAGTATATCAGATTTCAAATAAACTTGAAAATTTTCCCCCTCTCATCCTGTCTGGCAGGATCTATTGTTTTGCTTTAAAAGGAGTGGTGGGCCTAAAAGGAGTGGTGTTTGAGGCTCTAATGTCATTTACTTTGTTACTAAAGCTACTACTCTCTAAGAAGCTGCTGCCATAGGCAACTGGACAGCTTTGCCTAATAGTTGGAGCAGCCCTTGCCCCACCTCCAATTTGGAGGCTTGGGGGCAGCTCATCCCTCGCCTCAGGCAGCAGATTACCTCGAGCCACCCCTATAAAGAGCATCAAAATTCAGTCCAGCGTTTTTCCGTCTCTCCTCGGAACATGGGTCATTAACACAAGTTAATTAATACAAGTGAACGACTGAGGTTAATGCTCTTTAGTATACAGACTACTAAGATCTGAATATCTTTCTTCTTGAGCCATTGTCTATTTCAGGCTTGTCCAATCTGTGGTCCATGGGCCAGAATGTGGCCCAACCTGTCAAAAAAGGGGAGAAAACGTGCCTCACCAAGGAATACATTTATTCACATTAAAAAAAGTCCTAGTACGTTTACTTGATGGAAACCCAGAGTCAGTGTCCTGACTAGGATCTCAGTTTCGGCTATCTGAAATGCCTTCCTCAGGGGACTGAACAAGTAAACCTGGCTTATAGACAAAACATACACGAACTGAGCAGGCTGAAAAACTTCGGCCCACCAAATGTTTTTATCTGGCCCTTGGAAGCTTGACAATTCTTGTGATGCCTTACAGCAGGATTCCTGCTTCCCCACCATGGCTTGGCTTTTTGTAAGCTTGAGCCATGTGGCGCCAGGAGTTCAGACTGATCTTGTGGTTTCAAGTCTCACAAAACTTGAAGCCATGAAACCAACCCAAATTTCTGACACCACACTGCTCAAGTTTGCAAAGAGACTTGTCGCAGTGGGAAAGCAGGAATCCCCTAGTTTCTTCTGTAGCTGAAGCCACATGAGGGAAAGAGACTAGGTGAAGGTGGGAGGGGATACATGAGAGAGAGAACGAGACTGGATGAAGGCTGGGAAGGGAACCATACACCATTGTATTTTGCCACTGTTTGCAGCAAAATATAACACCATCATATTTTGCCACTCTTTGCGGCAAAATATTAACAGTTCATGCTTTGCTCCTCTGAATGTTACAAAATATTAAAATGTGGCTCTCGACAGAAAAAGGTTAGATAAGCATGATTTATATCAATGGTCTCAAATTTGCCAGGTACTATTTTGAGACCCTCAGAATGTTGCCATTGTTCTGGAACGTTGCCCGCCTCACTGCTGTAACCTCACGCATGCGCTTTCCTGCATCTGTACGCGATTGTGAGGTGGAATGGAAAGGACAATCGCGTACAGATGCAGGAAAGCGCTTGTGTGAGGTTACAGCAGTGAGGCGGGCAACGTTCCAGAATAATGGTAACCATTGGAGGGAATGCAGCTTGTGCGTGTGTACGTAATCTCGTAAACTCAAATTAAATTCAGCACCTATCCTAGCGGTGACTGCTTGATGTAAGATGGCGGTTGTGTCTGGTGCTGGAGGAGGTGAGAGTTGAAGGCGGTTGCTGACGCAACCACCAGATCCTTAAGGCACAAGTTTTCCAGGCACAAGTCGGATATTGATTCTCCCCTCTACAAAAAAGCCTAGAGGACTACACTAAAATCTTGTCTCTTGCAGTTGATACTTTAGATTAGAATCTAAATCACAATTTTGCATGAGGTAAAACTCTTTATAGTTTATAAATCTTTCCTTAATTGCTTCTGATAATTTCAGCTATACACAGCTGAAAGCAGTGCAACATGCAGAAAGTGAAAAACTATCTAAACTTCACTTTCTGCATGTTGCACTGCTTTCAGCTGTGTATAGCTGAAATTATCAGACGCAATTAAGGAAAGATTTATAAACTATAACATGTTTTACCTCATGCAAAGTTGTCATTTCTTTAATAAGACATTAACTATTTTTTCTGCAGCCCTCCAAGTACCTTCAAATCCAAAATGTGGCCCCGCAAAGGGTTTGAGTTTGAGACCGCTGGTCTCTATGATATAATTTATTTGAATTTAGTTCACACCTTCTCAGTACTACCTCAAAGTGAGTTACATTCAGGTATACTAGGAATTTCCTTGTCCCCAGAGAGTTTATCATCTAATTGTGTACCTAAGATAATGGAGGGTTGAGACTTGCCCACGAACACAAGGAGCGGCATCAAGATTTGAATCAGATTTCAGCCCGGTGCTTTAGCTGCTAGGCTTCTCCTCCACTCTTTCGTTTACTCCTTATGTGAGGAAGTGGGCGTATAGCAGTGGGAAAGGTTAACATTTTGCCAAAGAACAGATATGCTCCCTAGTTGGTCATAAATCTCTTTCCATGAGGTTTTTATTTTGTAACATGAATTACAAGTCAACAGCCAAAAATCCTCTGTTCTAAATCTCCGTGACCACTGGCATCTTCCTGCTTCCTCTCATGTATCTGCATTATGAGTTTGGTGCCTATGAAAGGTAACAGATTTATGGCATGCATGATTGATACCAGGCGCCTTTTCTTGGGCATACTGTGGAGTGACATATCAGCGTTCTTCATATTCCTTTTCAGGTCTTGTTTTTTGTTAAACTAAAGAAGGAGTATCCTATCATTTTAGTAGCTTGATTCAAAGTATTTGCATCAAAAATAGCTATGATGAAGATGCCATGAAAAAAACAGTGAAATTTGTTTTTCTTTCCTAAGAAGGCTTCCAGTCAAAGTCTCATTAGGCCCCACCACAACCTCCCACTCAGCTGTTTGGCCTTTTCTAATTGATTCCTATCCTCTTTCCTTCCGACCTATCTCCCTGCCCCCCACCTTAACTGTAAGGTCAAAATCATTGAATATAATTTTAAAATAAATATAGAGCAGGAGCCTAGAATATGAAAGACTGACATTATATTCCCCTGACTTTAAGGTTTCCTTGGTATGCAGAAGATGTGTGATATGTGGTTTTGTGGTTAAAGTTCAGAATTATAAATTAAAAAATATAAGGGGCAAATTCCAGTTCAGCCATGTTTCTGTGTGTGATCTTCAACAAGTCACTTCCTGCTTCCCCTTTAACCAACAAACTGGTAAGAATAACACTGCTTAACTGTGAGTTGTTTATTAGTGCCATAAAGGTAACGTGACCATTTATTTTTTTCCTCAAAATGAGACAGGACCCTCCCCCTCCAGGATCCTGCCCGGGCCCCGTTAAATATAGTGCAAAATATAGACAGCAGATATAAATTCTCAAAACTGACACATTTTGATCACTAAATTTAAAATAAAATAATTTTTGCTATCTTTCTTGTCTGGTGATTTCATGAGTCTCTGGTTGCACTTCCTTTTGACTGTGCATCCTTTCTTTCTTTCTCTCTCCCTGACCCCCTTTTCTTTCTTTCTCTCTCCTTGCTCCCCTTTCTGTCTTTCTATTTCTCTTCCTGCCTTCCCAAGCCGCCGCTGATGCCGATTTCTCCAAGCCAACACAGCAACAGGTGCGTGCAGCCGCGACTGCACAAGCCTTCCACTTCCCCCAACTTTCCTCTCCGACATCAGGACGCTCTCTCTGAAAACGGCACATTTCAGCGTTCCGAAGCTGTTTGTGGGGACAATGGGACGGTCCCGTTCAAAACGGGACATATGGTCACATTACACAAAGGTGACTTAACAAATGTTTCTGGTATATGGTAATTTTACAACATGTTCAGATTCTGTTTGGATAAAAGAGGCTCTATAAAGTCAGGCTTGCTGCTTTCTTCAAATTAATAGCCAAAAATCAGGTAATTTTTTTGAAACACCGACGTTTTTACCAGTGTTATTCAGCATATGTCCATGAAGAACCTGGAAAATGAACAGGATGAAAAATGATTAAACGGAGGCTTTAGCCTACTACTGTGGACTTCTTGCATTTTCTCGCTCAATAAGGCTCCATTTTACTAAGGCGATAGCACGGGCCAGTGCAGTTACCATACTAAAGCCCCTTTAAATCCTTATGGCTTTTGGTGTAGTTGCCACATGGCACTCACTAATGCCGCTTAATATGGAAATATGAGAATTTTGTATGGGGTGGGCATCGACATGGCAGATGAGGTTCAACGTGGATAAGTGTAAAGTGATGCATGTCGGTAACAAAAATCTCATGCACGAATACAGGATGTCCGGGGCGGTACTTGGAGAGACCTCCCAGGAAAGGGACTTGGGAGTTCTGATCGACAAATCGATGAAGCCGTCCACACAATGTGCGGCGGCAGCAAAAAGGGTAAACAGAATGCTAGGAATGATAAAGAAGGGGATCACGAACAGATTGGAGAAAGTTATCATGCCGCTGCACCGGGCCATGGTACGCCCTCACCTGGAGTACTGCGTCCAGGACTGGTCGCCATACATGAAGAAGGACACGGTACTACTCAAAAGGGTCCAGAGAAGAGCGACTAAGATGGTTTAGGGGCTGGAGGAGCTGCCATACAGCGAAAGATTACAGAAACTGGGCCTCTTCTCCCTCGAACAGAGGAGATTGAGAGGGGACATGATCGAAACATTCAAGGTACTGAAGGGGATAGACTTAGTAGATAAGGACAGGTTGTTCACCCTCTCCAAGGTAGGGAGAACCAGAGGGCACTCTCTAAAGTTGAAAGGGGATAGATTCCGTACAAACGTAAGGAAGTTCTTCTTCACCCAGAAAGTGGTAGAAAGCTGGAATGCCCTTCCAGAGGCTGTTATAGGGGAAAACACCCTCCAGGGATTCAAGACAAGGTTGGACGGGTTTCTGCTGAACAGGAACATGCGCTGGTGGGGCTGGTCTCAGTTAGGGTGCTGGTTTTAGACCAGAGGACCGCCGCGTGAGCGGACTGTTGGGCATGATGGACCACTGGTCTGACTCAGCAGTGGCAATTCTTATGTTCTTATGTGGCTCCTTGGTATACGGTTCAGGTTCTGGTACATTACTATCTATGTCTAGGGTTACCAGATGTCTGGATTTCCCCGGACATGTCCTCCTTTTTGAGGACATGTCGGGGGGTGCGGACGGCTTTTCAAAACCCGGCACTTTGTCCAAGTTTTGAAAAGCTTCCAGCTAGCAGCGACATCAGGATAGCATCTGTGCATGCGCGGATGCAACGCGGTGACATCACGCACACATGCGTGTGATGTCATCACATCACACTAGTGCATGCGCAGATGCCCTCCTGACAAGCGAACAGGTTGAGGGGTAGGGCTGGGGGCGGAATGGGGTCAGGCCGGGCCTGGATTTTGTTACGGAAAATCTGGTAACCCTACCCATGTCAACAGTTATAATTTGAGATGGCTATGTATTTGTTGACTCAGGACTTATAAGATGTGGCATTATGCTAAGACGCAGGGTGCTGCATTTTCTGTGGCTGGGCCATGTGCTGGCCAGGGTTTTAAGATTGTGCACAAGTGCTATTCAGTTTTAGAAGTTATTGGAAACACATCTGTATGTACAGGCATTTTTTTAAAACTATATTTACATGTGAGTAAGTATGGGTATGTGGGTGGATGGTGTGCAGTGGATTGATGACCTTTCGTGGCCTGCCTCTTCTTCCTGGTTTCTTTGCCTTCTGCTCTTGGGTCCAGATTGCAGCCATTGATTCCTTCACCTCTGGCAGGGTAGCCCCACAGCCTACCATCACTTCTCTGTGTCGATCCTTTCTTACAGATGTAGAGCTCTATTGGACTTAGCACCAGATTGGAATTTATTTTGCTCAATCTCCAATCTCAAACTTATTTGTATATTTTTAATGTTATTCTTTTTATTTCTTTCATCTTTTTCTTTTATTATTTGAATTGTACATTTCCCTCACAATTCTTGGAATTTTGTTATATCTTTTCTATTTTAATAATTGTTTACTCAGGTACCTTAGCTAGATTGTGAGCCTTCGAGACAGATAGGGAAGTTCTAAATACCTGTATTTTATTGTAAACCGCTTAGATCTGTAATATGCTTAAGCGGTATATCAAATGTTAACAAAACATAGAATATATTGGATAACTGATAGAATTGGCATAGAAAGGGGGCATGGCCCCTAGTGCCTCTCCGTCCCCCTCATACCTCTTGAAATGTTCACCGGTGTGAGCATCTTCCACCTCCTGCTTATGCTAGCCTCAGCTCCCTTCTGACATCGTGTCCTGGTCACAGAATGTGACATCGGAAGGGAGTCAAGGCCAGCGTGAGCACCAAGTGCAAGATGCCCACACCGGTGAACATTTCAAGAGGTACGGGGGGGGTAGGGACACCCAAGTGGTGGGGAAGAATAGGGGACATACAGTGCAGTGATGCCAGGTACCAGTGCACTGGGCACCAACCTTCCTCACTACACCACTGGCTGATGAGTTGTTTTTATGTGTTGGCTTTATGTTTTATTGGTAATTCCGAGTTATCTGTGTCTTTCTTATTATAATCTGCCTGCGTTTGAGCAGAATATAAGTATTTTTAATAAATTAACAAATAATACATTTTATGAAGTGTTTATATATTTTACTATGTATGTTTTTATTGCTAACTGCCTAGAAATATAAGAAAGTGTGAGTTACAAATTTTATTTTATAGAAATAGATAAAATAGTAAAAGGTCCCTTTATTTTTATCATGGCCATAATAGATACAGTTTTTGTTCTTCCTGAAAGAGACTAGGAGATGTGACTCCTCTGTGGAGAGCAGATGAGTCAGCTCATCCCTCAAGAAGGAGGGAAACTTGTTTCTTCTCCCACGTATTGTAGGAGCATACTTGATTAGCAAGTCATTTGTTTACTATTCAAGTTAAGAAATAATGTAGGCCTTCAAGTGCATCTCAAGATGCTGACCAGAAAGTAAGACTACGACAGATCAGACCTGCCAGAAAATTTTGCTCGCAAATGTAGGACAGCAAGGTTAGGGAATCACCCGGCAATAATAGAGAATTGTCTGGAGAGCTCGTTTAAATATTAATGACCTCATTGTAATACATTTGAATGGCAGAGTTGGAGTCTGCCAGGAGGTTCATAGTCATTCACGCGCGAGACTTAAGCGCACCAACATTGCAGCACCGACAATTCGGCGCAAGATACCAGCGCACCACCTAAAAAGTGACTTTTAAAGAGCTCTGACGCGGGGTGTGAGTGGGGAACCCCCCCAGTTTACTTCATACTCTTTGCGCTGCCGTTGGGGGGGTTGGAACCCTCCATTATACAGTAAACTTAACTTTTTCCCACACACCCCCAACGGCAACGTGAACAGTCTGAAGTAAAGTGGGGGGGTTCTCCTCCACACACCCCCATCGGAGCTCTTTAAAAGTCACTTTTTAGGCGGCGCACTGGTGTCTTGTGCCGAACTGTTGGTGCTGCAATGTCAGCGCGCTGAAGTCTCGCACGCTTTTGTCCCATCACCCTGCTCGGAAAAGACCACAGTGAGTCCTTTTGAGAAATGGCCGGCTGGAACTGGTGTAGCGATCATTGTTAAAGTAGGATGGGTTTTGAGAATCTTCCCCTCTGATCCTAGCAAGCTTATATTCTAAGGTGTTTTTGTATCTAGGGCAGTGTAGGGTTAAATGACTTGCCCTGAGTCACAAGGAGTTGCAGTGGAAATCAAACCCAGTTCCTTGGGATCTTAGACTGCTGCACTACCATTAGGATACTCCTCCACAGTCCATAGTCTCTTATTGAGAAAGACATGGGGGAAGCCACTGCTTGCCCTGTATTGGCAGCATGGAATATTGCTACACCTTGGGTTTTGATCAGGTACTAATGACATGGATTGGCCACAGTGAGAACGGGCTACTGGGCTTATGTTCACAGAGGATCGTTGGTTGCACAGAGGTGACAGGAAAGGCAGAGGTTACCTGGCGTTTTCGGCATTACGTACATACCAGAGAGGAAGCTGGGCAAATAAATGGACCTACCGCCCATATCTGCTATCAGATTCTCCTTTTCGACCATTTTCTAATGCAAGTTTAATTTTTGTGACTGTGTTTTAAAAGCTTTTGTTGCTTGTTTTAAGAGAATCCATATGTGAGGGAAAAAAAAGCTTCTACAAGAAGGTGTTGGCTAAAGATAATTATTTTCTGCGTTTGAAGGTATTGAGGAATGTTGCACTGATATTTTACAAAGGCAATTGAAGGGATGGTGTGGAATTTAAATACAGTACTAAAAATCACTTTTTATCTTATTGTATCATATGGAAAATACTTGTGAAATCTAACACTGGTTGAATGATATATATTTTTAATAATTTAGGGTTCCTTTTACAAAGCCGCAGTAGAGCCTTCTACCACGGGCCGGTGAGATAAATGCTCTGATGCTCATAGGAATTCTATAAGCATTGGAGCATTTACCTTGCCAGCTGCGGTAGAAACCTCTACTGCAGTTTTGTAAAAGACAGCGTTAATTATTATTTATTTATTAGGATTTATTTACCACCTTTTTGAAGGAATTCTTTCAAGGAGATATACAGCAAGAATAATTCAAACATAAGCAAAAGACGATTACAACAGTAAAACTATTCAAATTACATGGCATAGTATGCTACATTCACAATGTCAATGACAAATTACCCTTATCATAAAAAATGATGAAATAGAGGAATGGTCTCCTTTTGGAAAAATTAATCAACTCGTCTGTTACTTCTTAAATCTTCTTGGGTCTTAAATCTTCTTATAAGGGTTAATACTTAGTGCTTTTTTAACCAATCATAGTATTTTTCATATTCAACTGATAAGACTCAACTAGGGCATTGGTCTTTGACCTAAGGGCCACCGCGGGAGCGGATTGCTGGGCAGCAATTCTTATGTTCTTAAGTTACAATTGAACTGGGGATAAAGAAACTTCAAGTGCTTTCCAGTACTCTGGTACCTCTCCAGTTTGCAACCTATCCTTGAAAACTGGAGAGGTACCAGAGGACTGGAAATTGGCGAATGTCATACCTATCTTCAAGAAGGGATCGAGGGGTGACCCCGGGAACTACAGGCCGGTGAGCCTGACTTCAATTATAGGGAAGATGGTGGAAGCTATGATTAAAGACGGCATTTGCGAGCACATCAAGAGAAATGGCCTACTGAGAACAAGCCAGCACGGATTCTGTAAGGGAAGGTCATGCTTAACGAACCTTCTGTACTTCTTTGAGGGAATAAGCAGTCGGGTGGACAATGGGGAACCCATAGACATCATTTACCTCGATTTTCAAAAGGCTTTTGACAAGGTGCCACATGAAAGGCTGCTTAGGAAGCTGTGGAACCACGGGGTGGGAGGGGATGTGCACAGATGGATCAAGCACTGGTTGTCGGGTAGGCTGCAGAGGGTCGGAGTGAAGGGACAATATTCTGACTGGCGGGGAGTCACGAGCGGTGTGCCACAGGGATCGGTGCTGGGGCCGTTACTCTTCAACATATTTATCAATGACCTGGAAAAGGAGGCAAAGTGCGAGGTTATAAAATTTGCAGACGATACCAAACTGTGCGGTAGAGTTAGGTTCAGGGAGGAGTGTGAGGACCTGCAAAGGGACCTGGACAAGCTGGAAGACTGGGCAACAAATGGCAAATGCGCTTTAACGTGGAAAAATGCAAGGTCATGCATATAGGGAAAAAGAACCCGTTGTTCAACTACAAATTGGGGGGGGCATTGTTGGGAGACAGCAGACTTGAGAGAGACTTGGGTGTGCTGGTGGATGCATCACTGAAGCCATCTGCACAGTGCGCAGCAGCCTCGAAAAAAGCCAACAGGATGCTGGGCATCATAAAGAGGGGCATAACAACCAGGACGCGGGAAGTCATCATGCCATTGTATCGAGCGATGGTGCGTCCACATCTGGAATACTGCGTTCAGTACTGGTCGCCACACCTCAAGAAGGACATGGCGGTACTTGAGAGAGTCCAAAGGAGAGCAACAAAACTGGTAAAAGGGCTGGAACACTGCCCATACGCCGAGAGGTTGGATAGGCTGGGGCTCTTCTCTCTGGAAAAGAGGAGGCTCAGGGGAGATATGATAGAGACCTTCAAGATCATGAGGGGCATAGAGAGGGTGGATAGGGACAGATTGTTCAGACTGAAGGGGACAACAGGTACGAGGGGGCATTCGGAGAAACTGAAGGGAGATAGGTTCAAAACAAATGCAAGGAAGTTTTTTTTCACCCAAAGGGTCGTGGACACTTGGAATGCGCTACCGGAGGAAGTGATCAGGCAGAGTACAGTACAGGGATTCAAACAGGGATTGGACGGATTCCTGAGGGATAAAGGGATCGTGGGATACTGAGAGAGGTGCTGGGATGTAATACAAGTATAGAAAACTAACCAGGTAATAAGTATGGAAACCCAACCAAGTCGTGAATATGCAAGACCGGAGGATTAGGACTTCGATGGGAAGATAGGACTTCAAATGGGAAACCAAGGTGGCAAGGGGGCCCCTTCTGGTTATTCAGACAGGTCGTGACCTGTTTGGGCCGCCGCGAGAGCGGACTGCTGGGCAGGATGGACCTATGGTCTGACCCGGCGGAGGCACTGCTTATGTTCTTATGTTCTTATGTTAAGTGTTCGCGGCAGTTTGGTTGTAATATGTAAGGTGGACAAAGGTGGAGCTACTGTGATATGGAATAAGTCCAACTGCACCACTGAATTGATACACCAAGATGATTCTAATACATATACTCCCCTTATCACGATCCAACACAAAGATTGAAACAGGAAATTTTGAAGTTAACCCAAGAGGGTTTTGATGGAGGAATAGTAACTAAGTGCTCCTTTTACAAAGGTGCGCTAGGGCTTTAACACATGCACTAGCCACTACCACCTCCTTTTTAGGAGGTGGTAGATTTTCGGCTACTGTGCGCTATAGCGCGGGGTAATTTTGTGCGTGCGCTGAAAACCCTAGCGCACCTTCGTAAAAGGAGCCCTAAATGTGAGTTTCAGTATTTAAATTGAGATTCTACAACCATTCCTTGTATTTATTTAGCATCTAAAATCCATGAGCCTTCAGAAACCACCTGGGCGACCAATAATTTCTTCAAATGATTCTATTTTGGAGCCATTGTCCACGTATGTAGATTATTACTTAAAACCTCTGGTTGAAACAAGTGAATCATACATTAAAGATACCAGTCAGTTCCTTATATGGTTACAATCGACAGAAGTCAACAACAGACCCATGATATTGGTAACGTTAGACATCGTTTCTTTATACACTTCATTGCCCCAATGGGCATGTTTAGACATAGCACGTCAAGCACTGGATACTCGAACGAGGCCACATCAATGTCCTACTGAATTCTTGATGTCCCTGCTGCAGTTGGCATTGACAAAAAATTTTTTCACTGATGGCCAACAATTATTTTTGCAGGTGAAAGGAGTGGTGATGGGGACGACGTGCCTCTTCCGTAGCCTGCCTGTATATGAAGGATTTTGAAACTAGGCATTTACAGCAGCATGCATGGGTTTTATATATTCTTGGATGGAAGAGATACATAGACGATGTCTTTTTATTATGGGAAGGAACAACGGATCAACTGTTCCAGTTTACTGACTAGTTAAATACACGAGACAGTAACATCAGATTCACGTTGAACTATTCCAATGAAGGTATTAATTTTTTAGACACATGGATAACCATAGATCAGGGAACTTTCAAATCCAAAGTATATGTTAAACTAACGGACACTAACAGTTTGTTACAGTATGGGAGTTGCCACCCAGATCACTTAAGGACAGCTTGCCTTTGGCAGTTTTTGAGACACTGTAGAATTTGCACAGATATTAAAGAGTCTGTGAGAGTGCTGGCTAAGAATCTAAAAAAGTGAGGCTATCTTAGACAAGTGGTTCATAAGTCGTATAAAAGAGCCAAGTACAACCACAGAGAATGGCTGCTCCAGCCATCATCAGAGGCTCATATATCAAGGCTAACACAGGATGATGATCAAGGAGAGCGACATACCTGTGTGTTACAGTTCAACATGGCATCTCAAGAGATTACAGATATAATAAGAAAGCATTGGCGGATAGTCCAAATGTCTCCCTATTTTCAAGACACCAACATACGGGTGGCGTTCTCTAGGACGTGAAATTTAAAGGAATATTTGGGTATAAAACCCGATGGCAATAGACCAAAAGGACAATACAACATGCAATTTGTGGAAATTGCCAAATTTGTTCTATGTCCATTAAGGGTAATTCCTTTGTCAACCCTACAGATCAAAACACATATCGGTTACAACATCAAACAAACTGTAAAAGTGAATTTGTAGTGTACTTGATTAAGTGTCCTTGTTCAAAGATTTACATAGGGAAGACTACGAGACAATTTAAGATTCATATGGCTGAACATAAATCATGCCTCCATCTGCAACGTAAAGAGGTTCCGCTTGTAGCACATTGTTTACCACATAACCACACTTTTAATCAACTAAGCTGTTTGGTTATTGATCAAATACAGGAATCAGTAAGGGGGGGATAGGGGGAAAAAATTAGGGCAGCCCAAAAGGGCTCAACTCCACTATCAATTGGCAAACATTCTTTTAATATATATTTAATCCACATAATATTCACTTCAATTTTCAGTTAATAAATTAATGTGTTCCTCTAAACAACCGGTCTTTTAAAGTAATAGATAAATAAATAAATAATTTAAATAAATGAATTGATTTAATCATGTAAATAATTTGAATAAACTAAACAAATTTTGTAGTCTATATCAACTGTGTAATTTTAATGGTTAGGGTTTCCATTAAAAAATATATAGTGTAGTTAAATCCCCTCTTTTTTGAATATGTAAGGCTCTTTTTCATGATGAAAGCTTGGAAGCAACGATTTTCAGGGTGAAAGCTGGTAAGCGCCAAACTTTTTATAAGTACGGTACTTTATTCATGATGCAATTTTGGGGGGGGAGGAGTCAGCATGCAAAAAATCACGAATAAGTGAAACCGCGAGCGCCGAAACTGTGAATACAGAAGAAGTGTAAATAGATTATCTGTAAATTACCTCTTACTCATTCCGCTTCTTTTTCTGATTTCCCACCTTCTTAAAATGCTAGTCCTAATGTTGCTTCCCTGAGCTTTTACGCTCATTCCTCCAATTTTCCTTTCACATATGGTAACTATCTGCCTGCAGCCCTCTTTGCTCTTGCTTTCCAATTGCATATTTAATTGATTTGCTTTATTTTCATTTGTGCCCCTTCTTTCTTTCTCTTGAGACTAGCAGTCAGCCGTAGTATTTGTTCCACCTCCCAATCAGACCTGACAGGCATTCTTCCTTCTCTCCCCTAAGATATGCAGTATCTCCCAGGCATTTCTTTCTCTCTTTTCTCCCCATAGGCCACTCTCTCTCTTCTCTTTTCTCCCCATAGGCCACTCTCTCTCTTCTCTTTTGCTCCTTAAAGCTTTCTCTCTCTCTCTTTCTCTCCCCCTTTGCTGCCTATCAAGAGACTCCCTTTCCCTTAGCTCATCTCACAGCACATTTTTGCCATAGTTCTTCCTGAAATGGATTTTATAGGGCACCACAGTATCACTACTCCCATTGCACAGCTTTTTTTACTTCCATCTTTAGAATGCTGTGGCTGTGTATATACCAGGCTGGTGATTTCAAACAGTCCATACTTCCTTCCACTATCTCACATACGCACACATACATAATATAACCAACCTAAATAAATTATTAATTCACCATAAGTAGCATATAATGATTGACAGGTAAGATTAAGAATGATGGGCTAGATTCACTAACCTGACTTCTGGGTCCGATTCCAGCAGGCTCGACCAATTCACAACAGCCAAATATTGTAATGAGGGCGATCGGAGGAATGCCCCCCTCTGCCCGTACGGATCACTAGTGTGGGATCCTGACGCATGCGCAGACCATCTGCTTTCCCTGCAGATGGTCTGCACATGCGTTTTGTGTCCGTTTTTGTTTTGTTTTGGTTTTTTTTATATTTAATTTTTATTCATTTTAACAACAAATTTTACAATTATCCAACTTGTTCTGGTAATACAGAGAATAAGGTATACAGATAATACAAAGCAAAGGGAATAACAAATCCCATCATATAAACAAATGTTATCTCTTCCTTAGATCTCAAAACAAACACCTGGAAGGGAACATAAGATGATAATGAGATCTTCTATTAAGGAATATTAACAATAAGAATTAAGCTTTACGGGTTACACTTCAGCTGTCTTTCATTCAATCATCCCTTAATTTCCTGGGCAAGCTTGTTAGTATCCAAAAAGTCCTTAAGCTGTTCTAGAGCAAAAAAGACATATTTTATACCAACATATTTAACTAGACCAGTGGCGTACCAAGAAGGGGTGGGGGGGGGGACGATATGCCCCAGGTGCAAGCCCTGAGAGGGTGCTCCCGGTCTTGAAGTCATTGGCGTCCGGATTCCCTCCCCCCCCCCCGACATCCGGATTCTCCCCCCGCCCCCTCCTATGTAGTTTTCCAGATCTCCTCTCGAACATTTCTTGAAGATCAGCAAAATACTTTTAAAACCAATAGGAGGAAATATTTTTTCACTCAGAGAATAATTAAGCTCTGGAATGCATTGCCAGAGGTTATGGTAAGAGTGGATAGCATAGCAGATTTTAAGAAAGGTTTGAACAATTTCCTGGAGGAAAAGTCCATAGTCTGTTATTGAGAAAGACATGGGGGAACCCACTGCTTGTCCTGGATCAGTAGTATGGAATGTTGCTACTTCTTGGGTTTTGGCCAGGTACTAGGGAGAATGTGCTACTGGGCTTGATGGAGCATTGGTCTGACCCAGTAAGGCTATTCTTATGTTTTTATGATCCACTTTGGGCTCAGGCTGGCTATGCCACTGAAGGGTTAGCTTATTCTTTAAGTATTCTGGCCCATTTTGCCTGAGGACCTTGAAAATCAAACAAGTTTTAAATTTAGCCCTGTAAGCCTGTAGCCAGTGTAGTTTTTGCAGGAAGGGTGTAATGTGGCAAACCCCCTCCTATGTAGTTTTCCAGATCTCCTCTCGAACATTTCTTGAAGATCGGCAAAATACTTTTAAAACCAATAGGAGGAAATATTTTTTCACTCAGAGAATAATTAAGCTCTGGAATGCATTGCCAGAGGTTATGGTAAGAGTGGATAGCATAGCAGATTTTAAGAAAGGTTTGAACAATTTCCTGGAGGAAAAGTCCATAGTCTGTTATTGAGAAAGACATGGGGGAACCCACTGCTTGTCCTGGATCAGTAGTATGGAATGTTGCTACTTCTTGGGTTTTGGCCAGGTACTAGAGAGAATGTGCTACTGGGCTTGATGGAGCATTGGTCTGACCCAGTAAGGCTATTCTTATGTTTTTATGATCCACTTTGGGCTCAGGCTGGCTATGCCACTGAAGGGTTAGCTTATTCTTTAAGTATTCTGGCCCATTTTGCCTGAGGACCTTGAAAATCAAACAAGTTTTAAATTTAGCCCTGTAAGCCTGTAGCCAGTGTAGTTTTTGCAGGAAGGGTGTAATGTGGCAAACCCCCTCCTATGTAGTTTTCCAGATCTCCTCTCGAACATTTCTTGAAGATCGGCAAAATACTTTTAAAACCAATAGGAGGAAATATTTTTTCACTCAGAGAATAATTAAGCTCTGGAATGCATTGCCAGAGGTTATGGTAAGAGTGGATAGCATAGCAGATTTTAAGAAAGGTTTGAACAATTTCCTGGAGGAAAAGTCCATAGTCTGTTATTGAGAAAGACATGGGGGAACCCACTGCTTGTCCTGGATCAGTAGTATGGAATGTTGCTACTTCTTGGGTTTTGGCCAGGTACTAGAGAGAATGTGCTACTGGGCTTGATGGAGCATTGGTCTGACCCAGTAAGGCTATTCTTATGTTTTTATGATCCACTTTGGGCTCAGGCTGGCTATGCCACTGAAGGGTTAGCTTATTCTTTAAGTATTCTGGCCCATTTTGCCTGAGGACCTTGAAAATCAAACAAGTTTTAAATTTAGCCCTGTAAGCCTGTAGCCAGTGTAGTTTTTGCAGGAAGGGTGTAATGTGGCAAACCCCCTCCTATGTAGTTTTCCAGATCTCCTCTCGAACATTTCTTGAAGATCGGCAAAATACTTTTAAAACCAATAGGAGGAAATATTTTTTCACTCAGAGAATAATTAAGCTCTGGAATGCATTGCCAGAGGTTATGGTAAGAGTGGATAGCATAGCAGATTTTAAGAAAGGTTTGAACAATTTCCTGGAGGAAAAGTCCATAGTCTGTTATTGAGAAAGACATGGGGGAACCCACTGCTTGTCCTGGATCAGTAGTATGGAATGTTGCTACTTCTTGGGTTTTGGCCAGGTACTAGAGAGAATGTGCTACTGGGCTTGATGGAGCATTGGTCTGACCCAGTAAGGCTATTCTTATGTTTTTATGATCCACTTTGGGCTCAGGCTGGCTATGCCACTGAAGGGTTAGCTTATTCTTTAAGTATTCTGGCCCATTTTGCCTGAGGACCTTGAAAATCAAACAAGTTTTAAATTTAGCCCTGTAAGCCTGTAGCCAGTGTAGTTTTTGCAGGAAGGGTGTAATGTGGCAAACTCGTTTTGGTTAGACCGGTGTACAGTGTATTACAGTAGTATAGTTGTGATGTTATTGTGGCATGGACCACTGTGGTCAGGCTTGTGTTTTCAATATATGAAGAGAGATTTATTAGATGCCATAGATGATAGAGACAATTTTAAAGGTTGTTTGAATTTGCGGAATCGGCGTGAGTGATGACTCTGGCAGTATCCTAAGATTCCTGACATGTGATTTTAGGGGGGAGTTCATACTTCCCACAAGATATTTTGAAATGAGGTATTTGTCCTCTTGTGTTAGGGACCCAAAGAATCTCTGTTTTGCTTAGGTTCATGTGGTGTTGTTTGTCCATTCTTGAGTTGCAGTTAGACAGGCAGTCAGTTTAAAGCTGAGGCTCAAAGCTGAGGGTATGAGTAGTTACACAACATCAGCTTAGATATAGAATTTTGTGTCCATTGACTGAAGCAGTTCAGCCAGATATTAGATAAGATGGGAGATAGGATGGCACCCCACAGTTCAGTGCCCAAAGTAATGATGTGCTGTTGTTCAACAGAACTTGATTGTTGTCTGTCTCACAAATAGGATTTGAAGGAACCATGTAAGTACTGTGCCACAGATACCTGTTTCTGCCAGTCTTGCAAGCATGATATTATGATCCGTGGAGGGGCATAATCAAAAGAAACGTAGGGTGTTAGTCGCCCAAACTCAGCAGTACCAAAATGTCCATTCTCTAAAAGTACGTCCAACTATTTTCTTTTAGAAAATTGTGTATCTGTACGTCCAGGTGTTTGATCATCCAGACCGCCAGTGCACCTATCTTTATACCATATTCTCATCCAAATATTCATCCAAGTCCCAAATACCCAGAACAAGATCTTTTGGACATGGGAGGGGCCAGCAATGTGATGGTCTGGCCACCCAGTCATTGCAAGAGAGCAGTGGGGCACCTTACAGGGTACTGCTGTGAACTTCACAAAATGGGTACCACATAAACATCTCACCAGAACTCCCTTGTAGGTAGGTCATTTGTTGAATCACGCCTAGTGGCCTAAACTGAGTTAGGTGCCGGTAGGTGTATACGACTTGGTCATCAGTATTTTAAGCCAAGAAAACCCTTGCCTAATATACTGGCACCTAACTCAATCCATGCCAAACTCTGCCCCTAACCATGCCTACTTTCTGTGTAGGCGATGGTAGGCACCTTGGTATAGATACCTATATTGAAGTTGTAGGTGCCTACCGGCACATTAATTAGTTTTTAATGGTGCTTTTCAATTAATAGTGTCAGTTGAACCAATTAAAAAATTAGGTGCTTAGATTGGCTAGGCGTGCCAATCTAGGCACCTAATTATAGGCGTCTTTTATAGAATCGGCCTTGGTACAGGCAATTTGCTGAAATATGGTCATTAGATTTTTATTTATTTGTTCATCTATACTTCTCCAGCATTAAGAGTTTTCTCTTTGTTATTTTTATGATTTTAGATATATACAAATGCCCTATTGCAGTGTTCTTCAGTGCAAGGCCCAGAAGCCACTGGTGGCCCCTGGAGACTTCTGGGGTGGCCCTCGCTATAATTCATGCTTCTTTTCCTGCCACACCTCTTCCTCTCTGTCCAAAAAGAGGAAGTGAAGGGGGGGGGGGGAGTTTCATACTTAAAGGGCAAGGCATTTCTCAGTAGACAAAGAAAATGCATTTGGAAATGCACACCTCCTTGAGCATACCCTCTCCCCAATGAAAAGTTTGAAGACGGGCTGGTGGGGATGGATGTCATTGACACACACTGGTCAACTGTGTTGCAGCCCCACATGGGAAGATATTTGGAGGCTCTTCTTTAGATTATTAGAATCCAAACTGGCTCTGACTTAAAAGTTAGTGAAGACCACTGCCCTATTGTTTGACATTATTTATTTTATTCTTTAGTATTGTACCACTATTGACTTATTTCCTGGGATGATGCCTTCCTCTTTGGAGTAGCTCAAAAGATGATGGAAAAAGTTCTGAATAAAGATGGAGCCTGTGGTGACTCCAAACCTTCCTCGTTCAGTGCCTGTGACAGTGGAATGAAGGAAGAAGAGGGCTATGCAAGGGATAAGCCAAGCGCAGCATTGAGAACTGACTATAGAGCGATAGAAATGTTACAAAAATAAGAGGAATCACTTCATCAGATGCACCAATGTATTCTGAACTATAGCCACACACAAAAGTGTATCCTACTATACCAACTCAAATGCTCTTTTTAGATGTGACCATCTAAAAGTTCATACAGACAAACCTGGTCAAATATCACTTCGATATATATAGGGTTATCAGATTTTCATAAAGGAAAATCCGGACCTATAGCCGCGCCCCTCAGGCCCGCCCCATTCTGCCCCACCCCCAGACAGCATCCACGCATGCACGGATGTGATGCAATGATGTTACGTGCATGACATCACTGCGTTGCGTCCGCACATGCACGGCTGCCCCTTCCCGACGCAATTTTGATGGAAGCTTTTCAAAACCTGGACAAAGTGCCAGGGAAATCCGGACATCTGGAACCCTAGTCATACATCCAAAAATCATAGTGAGTTCATCTTAGTCATGCACATTTTGTTTGTCAAAATTAGTTTTATATTTCTTGTGCTTTAAAACTAAAATATTCATAAACAAGAAAACCTATCTTATTTCAGCATGGGAGAGCCATTTGCCGGCATAGCTATGTTTCAAATGCTGCATCAGAGCAAACAGACTCCTGAAAAAAAGAAAATAAAACCCATCTTAACAAAAATGTAAGACACTCTAAGCATTCTCCTACAATAAGGAAGTGAGCCTCTTAGAAAATAGATTTCCTATCACTTAATTAACCTCACAAAAATCCTCATCACTATTACCTTCAGTTCTGAGTTGCACTCTTCAGCTTCTTCAAAAGAACTGAGCGCCTGCGTTTCAAGTATTCTGTGGCATCACCCACCTTAGCATCTGCAGTAACTTGTTCAGCAAATTAAACAGCATGATTTACAAGTGTCACCATTTAAACATTACGGTACTTTATGTGACATTTTGCTCTTGAAACTGTCATATAGCTTTTAAATATAATAGCCTAGGTTTAAGGAGCTGAGCCTATTTCATACTGTTTAACCACAAAGTAACTTTTATTTATTTACTTATTGCTTATTTCTAGCGTGCCTAAATACTAGGCAGGTTACAATGAACATATACAAAATAAACTAAAACAAACATCAAAACACCCGTAAAATAGATAAATACACTAAAGCGTGATGGTTTTTATCTGTCATCAAGTTTCTATTCATAGGGAGAGGTGTAGATAGTGGATGCATTGGATGGGCAGACTGGATGGGCCATTTGGCCATTATCTGCCATCATGTTTCTATAACAACACAATATTGAACTCACTTAATAAGATCAGTGCATATCATCACACTCTCTTTTTTCCAAAAGTTATTTTTAGAGATTTTTTTACACTAATTCAGGAAAAGGAGCCTATGCACAGTCTTATCATAGACCAGAATATTCTGCGTAATTTTTTTATTGCTCTACGCTCCAGTCATAGGCCCGAAAAACCTGAATATATTTTTTATTCAAAATTCTTTCATATATTCAGGTTTTTCTGGCCTATGAGTGGAACGTGGAGCAATAAAAAAAACTCCGCAGAATATTTTGGTCTATGATAAGACTGTGCGTAGGCTCCTTTTCTGAGGCCTTTTCCTGAATTAGTGTAAAAAAATCTCTAAAAATAACTTTTGGAAAAAAGAGAGTGTGATGATATGCACTGATCTTATTAAGTGAGTTCAAATATTGTGTTGGTATATTATATACATTAACCACTTGGGTTGAGATTTTTTTTGTATTTATGTTCTATAAGAACACAATCATATACATAATCCCTATCAGCTGGAATGCATATTTCCAGAATGCCAGTCATAAAACAAAAAAGGATCCAATGAATTGCAGTAAGGAGTCGAACAACAAAACCAAAGAGAATACTGCAAGACGATGTACAAAACTGTCTAGCAGCGAGACAGGAGCTTTGCGTCTTTTTCAAATATAACGCCATTGCCCTACATCATATGGTTCCTTATATGTGAGACATTACACAATTTGGACCCCCGAGGAAGGAGTGTTTTTTGAAACACGGAACATGCCGGGTCCTGTCTTCATATTACAAAGAACCATTCTTTGGCAAACTACATTTTATTGACTCCAATAAAGTTCGTCTCACAGCATTCTCTTTGGTTTTGATATCTGCTGTTATTTCCAATGCATGTCGCCTGCTAAGTGGTAATAATATTAGATGGCTCCTTGAAACCCCCAGATGGTAATTTTCATGAATCATCTCCTCCAGTTACTTTCAGGAGAAGCAAATAGTGAATTTAAAGGACAGAAGATGGGTAGTTTCCTCCTTTGTAATTTCAGCAAGAGAAAGAAATGGTGAAAACTAACCCCCCTCTTTTATTAAGGTGCACTAACCAATTAGCGCATGCTAATCGAATTAGTGCGTGCTAAACGGTAACGCATCTATAGACTAACTTGCACGTGTTAGCATTTAGCGTGTGCTAAATCGATTAGCGCACCTTAGTAAAAGAGGGCCTTAGTGAATACGGTCTAGTAGAAACCTCTATATTGTGAACTTTGTCACGGAAGTAGTCAGCAGTGGGAGGTGGAGATTGTTTGAGGAGGGAGGTGAATGGGGTAGAGATGATGAAGTTTAGAGGCCAGACACTGTCAGTCGGACATAGTAGTCTTACATAGTAAATGTAATAGTAAACTGACGTATGAACTCTGCATGGGCCTCAAAAAACCCCTGGACTATAATCAAAAAGATCATGACCTATTGGGGTAGGTTTTCATCACTAGTCCAAAACCCCTGTGTAATTTTTTGGGAATTTTTTTATAATTTTAATTTTTCAAAGTGCATTGTGCTTTTATGCTAATAATTTAAATAATTTAATATTATAAGAACATAAGAACATAAGCAGTGCCTCCGCCGGGTCAGACCATAGGTCCATCCTGCCCAGCAGTCCGCTCCCGCGGCGGCCCAAACAGGTCACGACCTGTCCAAATCACCAGAAGGGGCCCCCATGCCACCTTGGTTTCCTATTGAGTCCTATCTTCCCATCAAAGTCCTAGCCCTCCGGTCTTGCACATGCACGACCTGGTCGGGTTTCTATACTTATTTTCTGGTTAGCTTTCTCAGTATCCCACGATCCCTTTATCCCTCAGGAATCCGTCCAGTCTCTGTTTGAATCCTTGTATCGTACTCTGCCCAATCACGTCCTCCGGTAGCGCATTCCAAGTGTCCACGACCCTTTGGGTGAAAAAAAACTTCCTTGCATTCGTTTTGAACCTATCTCCCTTCAGTTTCTCCGAATGCCCCCTCGTACCTGTTGTCCCCTTCAGCCTGAAGAATCTGTCCCTATCCACCCTCTCTATGCCCCTCATGATCTTGAAGGTCTCTATCATATCACCCCTGAGCCTCCTTTTTTCCAGAGAGAAGAGCCCCAGCCTATCCAACCTCTCGGCATATGGGCAGTGTTCCAGCCCTCTTACCAGTTTCGTTGCTCTCCTTTGGACTCTCTCGAGTACCGCCATGTCCTTCTTGAGGTACGGCGACCAATATTGAACGCAATATTCCAGATGCGGACGCACCATCGCTCGATACAGTGGCAAGATGACTTCCCTCGTCCTGGTTGTTATGCCCCTTTTTATGATTCAATACAATGTCTCTCTAAATCTCGATTGAGCATTACATAACCAGCAGCTAGATATATAAGGTCTCTGTGGTGTAAAAAATAACTTAGTAATATCAAGAACTTATCTTAAAAACCCAATGGAGGCCCAACCGTTTCACTCCAACGGGCTTCTTCAGGGGTAGTTGTAAGACTTAATGTTATGCCAGTGCAAACTTTGCTCAAGAGATCTTAAAATGAGCAAAGAGAGATAAAACAAAACATTATATCAATATTTTTATGACAAATCAGGACATGCAGATTCTAATAACATATTAATACCATGACTGCTTAATTCCTCTGTTTTAGTCTACATTATATGCAATACTGAGTGTTCCACTACATCTGTTAATCTAAGGATTTTTCCCATTTTGGACACTCAATACAGTTTCCACTACTTTTTCAGTTCAGACTGTGTACCTAATATGGAAACAACTGACAAATAATGGACTTCCGGTCTTAGTTTTACTTCTGACAAAGCTAAGACCATTATGACTGAATTTGAGTTATTAAGTACTACTGCTTGTTCCACTGAAACATCTGATATTAATGATATTGTCACCAAATATAAACGCATAGCTAGACTCAAACTTAATGGTTTTGCTCTAGTAGAATATTGTAAGAAAGAACAAATCCCGTGTGGATTGAGAGTTCATCTTATTCTCTACAGGGAGGATTGTTCCAGCAGTTGATAATGGAATCCACGTACTAGACCTGTTGCTTACAAATGGGGGGAGTGTTTATGAGGTTATAGTGGGTGATCATCTGGCATTTACTGATCACACTGGATGATGTGGTTCAATATTAAGACACATATAAGAACTGCCATCACCGGATCAGACCTTGGGTCCATCAAGTCTGGTGATCCGCTCACGCGGAGGCCCAGCCAGGTGTAACCTGGCGAAAAACTTAGTCACCTGTAACCCTCTATGCGCCTTCCGAGGAGATGTGCATCTAACTTGCCCTTAAATCCTAGAACGGTGGGTTCCGCAGCAATCTCCACCGGGAGAGCGTTCCAGGTGTCTACCACTCGCTGTGTGAAGCAGAACTTCCTGGCATTTGTCCTGGGCTTGTCCCCCCTCAGCTTCAATCCATGACCTCTTATCCTAGTCACATTTGACATCGCAAATAACTTTTTGTCCTGCTCTATCTTGTCGATTCCTTTTATTATTTTAAAAGTCTCAATCATATCCCCTCGCAGTCTCCTCTTCTCAAGGGAGAACAGTCCCAGTTTTCTAAGCCATTCTTCGTAGTTCAAGTTCTCCATACCTTTTACCAGCTTTGTTGCTCACCTCTGCACCCTCTCGAGCAGTTTTATATCCTTCTTTAGATAGGGAAATCAGTGTTGGACACAGTATTCCAAGTGTGGTCTGACCATTGCTCTATAAAGCGGCATTATGACCCTCTCCGATCTACTCGTGATTCCCTTCTTTATCATGCCCAACATTCTATTTGCTTTCTTTGCCGCCGCCGCACATTGAGATGACGGCTTCAGGGTCCTATCTATCAGTACCCCAGGGCTTTTTCTCGTTCACTCTTACTCAGAGTTGCACCTGACATGCTGTACTCATGCTCCTTATTCTTTCTGCCCAAATGCATTACTTTGCACTTTTCCACATTAAACTTCATCTGCCACTTCTCTGCCCATCTCTCTAACTGGCTCAAGTCTCTCTGTAGTTCCTCGCTGTCCTTTTGTGATCTGATTGTCCGACATAGCTTTGTATCGTCTGCAAACTTGATGATATCACTGGACGTTCCTTCTTCTAGATCGTTGATGAAAATATTAAATAAGATGGGCCCAAGAACCAAGCCCTGGGGCACGCCGCTAGTCACTTTCTCCCAGTCTGAGAGCTTCCAAATTATGCCTACCCTCTGCATTCTGTTTTCCAGCCATTTACCTATCCACCTTAGTATGTCTCCCTCTATTCCGTGGCTTTGTAATTTCCTGAGAAGTCTTTCGTGTGGAACCTTATTGAATGCTTTCTGGAAGTCCAGATATATTATGTCCACTGGTTCCCTGTTATCGATAGATTTGTTTACTGTTTCAAAGAATTGTAGTAAATTCGTCAAACATGACTTCCCTTTCCTGAAGCCATATGGAAAGGGTTTATTCATAAGAGCTATCATATATATCAAGGCTCAGCAAACTCTAGGTGCCAGGTTGCCATGGCACCTAAAAAACAAATCAACCATGTGCCTAGGGTTTGGAGGCTGAGCCCCACCTTCCCCTGCCAAACCTGTTTATCTTTGCTGGCTGCAGCAGCTATACATACAAGCAAATAGGAAGATTTATCAGCGGTGGGAGGGTGGTCCGCAGCAGAGGAACTGATCTGGGGCCAGTTGCTGCATTGAAAGCAATGGAAGTAAAACCCGGCTATCTCAAATCTATCCTCCTTTTCCTGGAGCCATATGGCAACCCTAGTGGGAAAGGGCGCTGGATGTATGTGTAACTTGGGGGAGGGATGGAACAGAAGGCAGCAAGAAGTGGGTACCTGTGTGCTTTGCAGGGGAGACAGGAAGAGAGCGATGGGTATGGGAGGGATATTTGGATGTCCATGCTGTGGGGATGGGGTAGGGCGAGAGCCTTCTAGAGTCCCTCAGCCTTCACTGCCCTGTCTCTGCTCTTCCCCTAACTGCCAGCAAGAACCCTGTTCTGTCTATCCCCGAGGTATCTTCCCAGGCAAACCCTCTTTTTACTCTGCTCCAATCCCTGTGACATACAGGCACACACACCAACCACCATTCTTCAGCCTCCTCAAACTTCCTGCTCAACTGCCATCCCGGGCCCAACGGTTCTTTTTGAGTCATGTGAACCTCCATACAGCCGTGCGGCTTAAAGGCACCAGAGCAGCAGAGAAGGCAGAAACAGCCCAATGTGCAGCTGGGCAGCTCTTTCTCTTGCTGGGCTGAAGTGATGTGTGTGCAGGGAGGGAAGAAAGCCAGAAACAAAACATCTGTACCATACCGCGTTGCCACAGCAGGGCTGCACAGAGCTGTGTGCAATCTGTGAAGGTTGGGAATTAAATCCCGCATTTTACAGTAGTACCACTTTAATAAATAATTTGCTGTGCATCACCTTATTTATTTATTTTATTTATTTATTCGATTTTTTTAGCCCGTCCTCCCAAAGGAGCCCAGAACAGGTTACAAAGTACATCCATAATAATCCAGACAGAACAGAGATGACAGTTTACATAAATTAGACATGACAATAAAACATATGTACTAAGTAGCATCTGGTGAGATTAAGTGACATAGATGCGTTGACTGGGTGGCATTTCAGAGTGAATGACTTTAAGGCGCTGGGTTAGTAAAGAGGAAGGTTTTCACGGCCTTCCTGAAGTTCCAGAGTCCATCTAGTGATCTGACAGATGGAGGGATTGTGTGCCAAAGTTTGGGTATGAAATGTGAGTAGGAGCGTTTGCAGGCGGTTTCAGTTTTGAGGGAGCGGTCAGAAGGTATGGTCAGCCGTTTTTCTCCTTGGGACCTCAGTGGTCATTTTGGGAAGTAGATTTGTAGTTTCGTTTTCATGTAGTACGGAATCGTTTCATGGAAGGTTTTGAAAGCCTTGAAGGTGCAGCGTTTTTGAATGGGCACATTATAAATATGCATAAATAAAAATTCCAGTTGTTCAAGTCTGGCTCTTACATTTTTGTACTAGCTCCTAGATCCTAAGAAACGGTGTTGAGTCCTGATATGTACTCATTTATAAGTCGAGGGAAGTTTTAGGACTAAAATTGGCCAAAAATGATGTGACCCATACACAGGTAGAGGCTGGGTCTCACATTGCTCCCTCTCTCTCCCTCCCTCTTCTTCATCTCCAGGTCCAAAATTGCTTCTCTTCTGCCTTTCCTAAACCCACCCTCTTTCCCATAGCCTACAGCTACAGCCTCTTTCCCATAGCCTACAGCTTCACAGCTTTCAACAGAGTCAGAACAGACTTAAAACCAGAAGGGAACATTAAATCATCAGGTTTCAGTATGTGAGGATTATATATTTATCCCTCACTGATAAGTCGTTCACTGTAAACTTTGGCAAGTTCACTGTAGCAAAATGTATTATATTCCCTTCCTATCCAAGAAAAATGTTTATAGGAATCAATATTTCTCAGCACCCATGTACACTCATTTTTTTCCTTTTATTAAAAAAAGAAGCATTCACTCACCAACTCTTTCAACACTGTCTCAGCTAAATTTCCTCTTTGAATCTACTGCTTGAGCCATCAGCTAGTCAATTGGCTTTCATTTGTACCTGTCTCCAGGTCACCTGATTACGATGCACACTTCCATGCAAGCACGCCCTCTTCTCAGTGCATATGCTCAGAACAACCTTTCAACCAGCCAGAACGTTTACACATTTTAAACAATCACTATTTATTTTTAGCACTCCTCAGTCTCACTTGCACACACCTCCCTTTGAACCTTTTCTCTTTAATCTGAACACTATTCAAGCTCACCCTGAATGTAGAACTAGTTGTATCCTCTCAAGCAACTTCAGCATAGCCAGATGCTAATAGCAATAACAGTAAGTGACAGCAGAAAAAGACCTGAATGGTCTATCCAGTCTGCCCAACAGTCATGTTCATGATTGCCTTTCTTTGGCATTTCCATAGAAGTCCACCTGGCACTTAGGTTCCAACTTCCAGACTTGCTGTCAAACCATCCAAACCATCCTGTCCTATTAACCCTCTTTCTTCCTCCCCTCTTAGTCAATCAATTTGTACCTTTGCTTAATCTTTGTAAACCGCATAGAACTTCACGATATTGCGGTATATAAGCTGTTATTATTATTATTATTATCTTGTCATTGCAGGACACAAACCATAAAAATCTGTCCAGCACTGTCTTCATGTTCCAAGTTACATTACATTACATTAGGGACTTCTATTCCGCCTATACCTTGCAGTTCAAGGCGGATTACAAAAGAGCTAACTGGACATTTCCAGTGAAGTTACAACAGTTTTGGGTTGTTTTTTTTTTTTTTTTGTTACAAGGGAGGAGAGGTACCTGGATTAATTCTGGAAGAACTTGCAAATTGGATATTAAATTGAGTGTACGTTACTGTGTGATATAACAAATAGATTACAGTTAGAGTACAAATAAGATTAAGTTACATTTCAGGGGTCTGCCCAGTACCGGCCTTAGTTCTTCACAACTGGAGTTGCCATCTATGCACCACTTGACACATCCTCTGTATTCATCCCACACCTTTTTGAATTCCATCATCATTTTCATCTCCACCACTTCCCTCGAGAAGGAATTCCAGACATCAACCACCTTCTCTGTGAAAAAGAATTTTCTGACCCTAAGTCTACTATCCCACAACCTCAATGTTCTCTAGTTTTACCATGTTCCCTTCATCGGGGAGAGGCCTAAGGCTCTGATTGGCTCAAGTTGCTTAAGGCCCCTCCTCCCCAGGGGAGGGGAAGTCCTGCCATTTTGAGGCTGGGTGGGGGTATGATGGCAGCTGGGTGAGTGAACATACCTCCTGCTGCCTGGGGGGGGGGGATTGCTTTATGACAGTGGTGGGAGTGGGCATCCCTCCTGCTGCCAGGGGTGTGTGTGTTAAGGGGGGTTGCTTGACGGTGGCGAGGGGAGGGAGTGGGCATCCCTCCTGCCAGGGGGGTTTCAGGTGGGTTGTATGGCGGGAGTAGGCATCCCTCCCGCTGCCGGGGGGGAGATCGGGTGGGTTGCTTTGAGCGACCCTCTGCGACTCTCCACATACCCCATTTGCATGCACAATTTTTAAAGAATGATTTGCCGTTTTGAAATCGTTACAATAGTGGCCATGATAGCAGCCCATTGGATTTTACCGTGAACATTAGATAATCTTCCCCTTAATCCCTCCATTGCCCCGGGTACATTAGATAGATTGTAAGTCCGCTGGAACAGACAGAGAAAAATGCCTTTATAAAGATGTAATAAATTAATGTAAACTGTTCTGAGCTCCTGGTGGAGAATGGTACACAAAATTGAATGAATGAATAAATATATATATATAGGCACGGTAAGTTTAGAGCATCGGGGCTTGAGTCTTGATCTTCAAAGATTTTGCTGGCCTCCACACAAGCTTAGCCATCTGAGAAAGAGAAGGCAGCGAGTGGTGCCATTAGCATGGAATTTATTTGCAGCTACTTAAACTGACCCTTAAGTTCCTTTATGACCGACATATGGCTAGATTCACTAAGCCCACGGATCTGAGGCCGGGCGACCGATTCTGACTGCGCCTGCATGCAAAGGAGGCTGAGGAGCGATCCTGGCGCATGTGCAGAGCATCTTCTTTGCCTGTAGATGGTCTGCGCCTGCACCAGCAAGGTCAAAACAAAAGAGGAGGGGTGGGAAGTAATCCAGGCAGGCATCGAGAGCTGAGCCAGGCCCGATCTCTTCACGGGACTCGCTGCAGCCTTAAAAAAGCTGGCTCATGCGCTGGGAAGGGAGTGGAAGAAAATATGCACACCGGGAGGGGAAATGTATGAAAACTGTCCAGGGCAGCTATGCAACAGAACACAAATCCACCCTGACTCTCCTGCTCTTTGCCACCCTCCCTGCATGGTTTTAACCCGTGGGTTTAAAGCGGGGTTGCACTTCGGGGAAGGGTGGCAGGCAGGAGAGGATTACATAGGTTGGTCCAGGGCATTTGAAGGAAGTCTGCTTGTCCGTGTAGATGCTTTTAACCTGCGGCTCGAAGGGGGGGCAGGGCGGCAGAGAGCAGGACAGTCGGAAAGCACATAAGCGACTGGTCCCCAGTAGTCGCTCCTTCCCTCTTTTTTTTTTTTTTAGTGAATTGCTGCCTACCTATATTTGCATGCCGATCCCGCTCATTTGCATGTGCGGATTGGAGTGTAGGATGATCGGGTCGCAAAGGGGTCGGGACTTGGTCGGTGGGCTTACTGAATCTAGCCCATAGACTTGAACTGTGCAGACTGAGGTGGCCTAAAGATATATATATAGCTTTGTATGTAAATACAATACAGTACATGGAAGTCGGTTACAGGCTGGGCGCCAAGCCAAGGCTGGAGCGAGCCTTAGGGTGTTTTACATTAAAATGTGAAGGCTGAAAGGATCAGTGCGCCTAATTCAAGACAGCTCCTTGATTAGCATGAGACTGGGTGGCTACCTTGCTTCCTGCCCTTCAATAGCTATTCACAGCTTTCAAAGGCACTACCGTTCAGCAGGAGGAGCAGTAATAGCTTAATATGCTCCAGCGCTGCGCTGAGTGAAAACAACGCCTGCTAAAACTAGCCGAATCCCCAAGAAGGCATCTGTCGAAAGAGTCGCGTCAGAAACCTGCCGAAGAAGAGGGAGGGAGAAATAGTCCTCGGATTTTGCTAGAATAGGAACTGTTTGCTTGCTGGTCCGTCCGCGAGGAAGCCTTGTGCAAAGAGGCATCTGGGGGAGGAGGGGGGGGGGACTGACTGCCGCTTCCATCGCCGCAGAAAAGATGGTTCCGAGATGGTTTCATCGATTATTCACTTGGATTTTGCTAGGCGAAGGACATGAATAAAGGCACCTCGCAAGCGGAGCGTTTTAGTCACCGAGTCAGCTGGTGGTGGGGCAGGTCCCGATCGCCGGGGCGCTCAGTTTCGGCAGCTCCAAAGCAAAGGGATTTCTTTGGGCCTTTTGTGCAGAGGCTCACAGTCGGCTGAGCGCTCTCTGCCCGTGCTGATTCCAGCTATTGTTTGGGGGGGGTTTAGTCCCTGAGCCTTTCACGCTCCAGATCTCCTGCCTAACCTCCGCCCCCTTCGTCGCTGAGCAGCTTCGCAGACCGCGCTGCAGTCTGCGCCCTCCAATGACTCCGGCGGCCGGCCCCGAGTGCCAATGAAGTGGGATGCGCGGCGGATCCGGGCGGACCGGGGGCGCGGGCCGATGCTCGCAGGGACGGCCGAGCCGCGTCCCGCCTGAGAAGGAAGACGCAGCGAGGAGGAGGAGGGCTGGAGGCGGGCGGCATGAAGAAGACGCGCAGCACGACCCTGCGGCGGGCCTGGCCCAGCTCGGACTTCTCGGAGCGCGTGAGGTCCCGCAGCGAGAAGGACTACCGCGTGCACAAGCACCTCCCGCCCGCCTTCCTCGCGCAGGCGGCGCGCGGCTATGTGACCGCAGGTTGGTGAGCGGGGGAGGGGAGGGCCCCCCGAATGATGCTCGTATAATATCTGTGTGAATAGACGTATAGTAGTGCACTGCCACCATTTTGTAGCTGTGTAAAGATGATCATTAGGGCCTGGTAATATGGTGTTTGATTCCCCCCCCCCCCTCTTTAACCAGTAAAGCAAAATAAATGAGAAACTATGTGCATCTGCATTATGAATGAATGACTGGAAGTGTCACAGAAGCATCCCTGGTTTCTGAGTAAAATGTGCATAAATGCATGTTTATGTGGTCCTAACGTGTTTGCATCTGTCTGGGCTGAAATCCTGGTTTCTTAGGTGGTAGTTGTGTTTTATTGCGGCAGTTTCACCTGCTTTCCTCCTGAGCTGTCTTGTTCATTCATTCATTAGTTGCCCTTTATTGATGTGGTGCCTGTGTGCACACGAGCTCTGCCATGGTGATGCCTTTTATCTTCTGATCCCTGACAGATTCAGATAGATCCCTGAGTGAAATGATGTGGCGGCCGTGTTAGTCCACTTTCCAAGGTAATATAGAAAAAAAAAACCCACTCCAAAACAAAGGTAATAAGATAATTAATACCCTTTTTATTGGACTAGCTCAATGCATTTTATAATGAGCTTTGGAAAGCCCATCACAAAATGCATTGAGTTAGTCCAGCAAAAAAGGTATTACCGTACCTTATTTCCTTTGTTTTTTATTCTATTTCTATATGTTACCTCAGATAGAAACCTAAAATGTATGCACATGGGGTTCATGTGTGCTCTGAAAATACTGGATGCTGCCTCGGCAAGCTTTCAAATCCATCCAGCAAAGCAAGATTGCAAATGATAGAGAAAAAAAGAAATCCCAACCCAGCCACAGCTATTTCAATGCAAAGGGACAAAGATGCTCAGAATTTTTTTCCCAGTACGGTCATTCATCCCACCTTCATTTTAATATTCCAGTTTTTCTGATCTTGTTTTTGTATGTCCCTATTTTTTTTTTCTACATCCCCCTCCCCTTTGATGGATTTTCTACAGGCTCTCATTGGGAATAGGCCTGTCATTTTCAAGATGGTTATTTACATTTGTGTAATGCAGGCGGGTTGATCAATGGAGAAGAACACGTAAGAAAATACTGAAGCACGGGATAGGTAGTAATCACTTCTGGTGAAGAGAAAATCGGGTACCAGTTAATTACAAAAATAATAGAAAGCCCATGAGGAGTGCTGAAAAGTTTTCAGCCCAACCAAGAAGAGAACGATGTGGATATGATTCAATAAGTGATCTGAAACAATGTAAAAAAACAAACCCATAGAATTTGGTTTCTGGAAATTGGTATTTAAGGAAATAAGATAACTCTTTTCAGCTACATTGGCAAAATAACACTCAGAATTTAGGTAGTTGGTTGGTTGGGCAGAGAACTTTTCAGCACCACCTCGTATATTATCAGATGTCTTTAGCTTTGGTATCTTCTGTAAAATGATGGTGATGCACATAGCTGATAAGCGTTCTACTCCTACACCATCTCTATGGGGTCTTTTTATTATAAAAATTAGTGCACGCTAAATTGGTTAGTGCGACTTAATAAAAGGACCCCCATGTTATTTTTATTTTGTTATTTGCAATTGTTGAACAAAAACTTGCAGTCAATGCTTAAATACTTAAGTGTGTAAATAATTGGAATTTTATTAGCTGAGAACATTAAAAAGAAATTATACCAAACCTGCAGGAAATATGTGAATTTCATAGAGATTGTGCCTATATAAAGATGTAGTAGGATCTGCAACCTGCCTAGGCTTTCCAGATTTCCTCTTAAAAAAAAAAAAAAGAGGCCTGGCCCTGCCCCATTCCGCCTCCAGTTCCACCCCCCAGCTGAACCGCTTGTCTCCTTCCCCAAGATCTGGAGTCCCTCTGTGCATTCGCAGATGTCAAGGCGATAATGTCAGTGCGTGTGCGCATATGATGTCATCGTGTCAACGTCCGCACATGCTCAGAAAACCTCCAGATGCGGCCCTGAGCTCGGGAACTTCCAAAACCTGGACAAACTGCTGGGTTTTGGAAATTCCTTTGGGCACCCAGACAGTCCTCTAAAAAGAGGACATGTCCGGGTTTTCCCGGGAAGTTTTGGTAACCCTAAATTTGCCTCTCAAATCCTCTATTTCCTTCTTAAGAGCTCTTTTTACTAAGCTGCACTAAGTGCTGCTGTGTGCTTACCGCAGCTTAAAAGGGCTTACTGTGGGACACGCCGAGGTGTCCTATGATAAATGCACAATGCGTGTGCACAAACCATGTGCTAAAAATTTATCTTTACATTTCTTGAAGGGACTTATTTGAGGGCGGAGAATGGGCACGACAGCGCGAATTAGCGCAGCCACATTACCGTGCACTAACTAATTAGCACAGTGTTATCGCTTGAGCCCTTACCACTTACAAAATAGATGGTGATAAGGGATTGCATGCTAATTTTTGGTAATGGCCGTGTGCTAAAGGCAGCATTAGTGCCTGACCATTAATTTGGAAAATGGAAAAACGTCAGAACAGTCTTAGCAAAGGCTAGTGTAAATGCTCACGCATGAATACTGTCAGGTAGTTGTGCGTGCAACTGACAACATTCTAGAACCTTTGTATATAAATGCTGGGTATACCTCTGACCCACCCATGCTCCTCCCATGTCCACAATCCTTAGTTCAGGGGAGTCAAATGTCAGTCTTCGAGGGCCGCAATCCAGTCGGGTTTTCAGAATTTCCCCAATGAGTATGCATGAGATCTATCAGCATACAATGAAAGGAATGCATGCAAATAGATCTCATGCATATTCATTGGGGAAATCCTGAAAACCCGACTGGATTGCGGCCCTTGAGGACCAACATTTGACACCCCTGCCTTAGTTGTTCCGTGCTAAAAGATTTACTTGCTAAGGTTATAATCAGAACTATGGCTAAGTGCAATTAGCACTAATTAAATCCAATTGTAGCTAGTGACAATTAGTGCCTTTAATTTATCAATTAAGTTAACGTTAACTGGCATTATTCTATAACCTGTGTGTGCAATTTTGCATGCTAAGTGTCAAATTGTGCAAACGGGATTATAGAATGAAGGGATTTTTGTATGAGGGGGGTGCTGAAAAGTTCTTAGCTCAGCCAAGACGAGAAGGACGTGGATATGGTTCAGTCTGAAACAATGTCAGAAAATATAGAATTTTGTTTCTGCTAATTGGCACTTAATGAAATAAGATAACACTCTTTTCAGCTACAGTGGCAAAATAACGCTCAGAATTTAGGAAGTTGGTTGGTTGGACTGAGAACTTTTCAGCACCCCTTTGTATAAGCCTTTTTTTCCTATTGGCTTTCTGAATTGTTAGTTTAAGGGGGATAGCTCTTTAATTACTGTGGTTATTTTAAAGGAAGCACTCTTCTCTGGCAGGAAGTCCATAGGAAGTCCTCTTGCATGGATGCTGCAGTGGCTGCATACAAATGTTCTCTTTGTCATCTAAATCAGTTGTATAGGAGAGTGCTTTGAAAACCAGAGGGCTAGGGGTTGTCCAGAAAAGCCTAAAGTTGGGGAAAACTGTGCAAATTGAAGTTTTCCCCATGATTTTAATTGTGTTTGATCAGAAAATTATTATTTTTTTTTTAAGCCCATCCTTCCTGGGGTTCCTCAAAGCCACCGATTACATAGAGCTCCATTTTTCTTAAAATTTGCTCAGCAATGATGCATTAATAAAAATACATTTTAGGCTCCTTTTACGAAGCCGCGTTAGCGGTTTAACGTGCGTAATAGCACACGCTAATTTGCCGGCCGCACTAGCCGCTACTGCCTCCTCTTGAGCAGGCGGTAATTTTTCGGCTAGCGCAGGGGGTTAGTTCATGCTGAAAAGGTGTGTGCGCTAAAGCCGCTAACGCGGCTTCGTAAAAGGAGCCCTCTATGTCAAGTCTGTTTTATTGAAAAAGAGCAATAAATCAGTACAGAAATAATACTAGAATCTCCAATATGCTTATTATAACAGGTGGGGTCGGATTCCTTAGAACTCCACTAATACAGTGTTACAACCACAAAAGAATAGGAAAACATTCTCCTGTCATCAATAATGATTAAAAAAAACATTTTATGCAAAAAATCCTAGCAGTATGTTATTAAATGAACCTCCAATATCTTCACTTTATTATGGAAAATAACAGAAATTTACCATACTTTGCTAATAGCTAAACACACAGTGGCATAATGTGGGCAGGGGGTGGGCAACGGCACCCATCTCCCTCATGGTGCCCTTGATCCCCTTCCCTTCCCCGTACCTCTTTAATTTTCCCGGCGCAAGCAGCATCATGAACTTGCTACCCGCGGCAGTGGTGGCTCTCTCTCTGATGTCACTTCCGGGTTCCATGCCTAGGAAATGACATCAGAAGGAGAACTGACACCACTGAGGGCAGCAAGTTCGTGATGCTGCTAACGCCAGGAAAATTAAAGAGATACAGACAGAGGACGAGAAGGAGCACCCAGGGCAGGAGGGGGAGTCGGACAGGAACAAGGGGGCGGGGGAGGGATTCCAACACCCTGGGAGCCACACACTCTCGCTATGCCATTGTAAGCACGTACACTTTGGTATAGTTATGCTGTTCTCTTGCAATTTTTCACAATCCTTTTGCGAGTTAACAACTTTGTGTCATCAGCAAATTTAATTCTCTCACTAGTTAGTCCCATCTCTAGATCATTGATAAATATGTTAAAAAGCAGCGGTCCCAGCACAGACCCCTGGGGAACCCCACTATTTATATTGACATCTAATACTTGCAGAAAGGAGATACAGCACTTCCCCGATATTCGTGGGGGTTCCTTTCCAGGAACCCCTGCGAATGTTGAAAAACCGCAAATACGGTTTTTAGTGGGGGAGACAGGAGAGATCAGCTGGAGCGCCGGCGAGTGAAGAAAATCACTCGCAGTATGCTCCGACCACCTCTTCCTGCACTAAAGTCGGGCCTCACCAATCAGGAGCTGGTGTCAAAGAGGAGTGTGTGGAAAAAAAAAAAAGAAAAAAAGGGAGTGAGTGGCGCAGTGGTTAAAACTACAGTCTCAGCACCCTGAGGTTGTGGGTTCAAACCCACACTGCTCCTTGTGACCCTGGCCAAGTCACTTAATCCCCCCATTGCCCCAGTTATATTAGATAGATTATGAGCCCACTGGGACAGACAGGGAAAAATGCTTGAATACCTGAATAAATTAATGTGAACCGTTCTGGGCTCCCTTGGAAGAACGGCATAAATAAATAAATACAGCTGCCCTCTCCTGCCCAGTCATTCACGGTTGGAAAATGCAAATGACCAGGACCGCGAATCGCCAACCATGAATGACCGGGGGAGCACTGTACTATTAACTTCTATCAAATACACTCTCCTGTTGCTTTAATTACATTTATAGATTGTAACTCTTAATATCTACCATGAATTGGTATTTAATGGTGCATAATAGTCTCTTATTCAAGTTGCATATGGTCACTCAAGGAGAAAAAAAGCTTCAGATCCCCGTCCACCACCAGAGCAAATCTTATGTGTGGACCATTAAATAAAATACATTGATAAAAAGACTTTTGGGCCCGATTTTGGAAATGGTGCCTGAGTGTGAAAACATAACCATTATGGGGCTTATAATCGAAAGAGAAAAACGTCCAAAAACTGGCCTAAGTCGGCACTTGGACGAACATTTCTCAAAAACGTCCAAGCGCCGATAATCAAACCGGGTTTTGGACGTATTTCTAAACGACTTAGGCCCTCATAGCGCCGCTCAACTCCAAAGCTAAATGGGGCATTTTGGGAGGCATGTCGAGGGCGGGAGTTGGGTGGGACGTGGACCGGCTTAGACTTAGTCGTACAGCATGTATAACCAAAAGTGATACAGCCCACGATCAACGGAATTTGGACGTTGTGACTTAGACCATTTGAAACGTGGTCTAAGTCACAAAAATCCACCTAAACTCACCAGATATGCACTGAAAACACATAAAACAGACCCCCACACACTATCCCAGTGGTCACAGACCCCACCCCCTCCCCACCCCCATAAAAATTTTAATCACAACTTTAAAATTCAGCCTCCAGACCATCATCACCTGGCTGCCTGGCATAGGAAAGCCTAGTCGTCCAGCACAAAGGCAGCTTCAGTCGTCTTGGGGGTGGGTTAGGGTCCCATAGAGAGGAGGACCCATGCCCATAAGCCCCTGTAATCACTGCATTGGTACTTAAACATGTGCACTGCCCTATACACCCCCAAAACCCTTTTTTACTAGCATATAAGTGGCTCCTGCAGCCATAAGGGCTATTGGGGTGGTAGATAAGTGGGTCTAGGGGATTCTGGAGGTGGTTTGGGGAGCTCACCGTCACCTATAAGTGAGCTGTAGTGAGGAGAAACTTCAATTTGCACTTTTTTTCTCAACTTTAGGTTTTCCTGGACAACCCTACCAGAGGGTATTCAGACTTCTGCATTTTGTTTGACCATTTATTTAGCTTAATTGCTGTTCTACTGTAGTGGTCTATTTTTATTCAATGCACTATTGTTTCAAGAGATAAAGGCCATTGTTCTGATTTGATAGGTTTAGGTGGCCATGATAAGTTATTCAAACAAACAAATGACAACCCAGAGTCTCTCAGAAAGTAGATTTTAAACCTAATTAGAGCAAAAAATGAATAATCTTGTTTTCAACAGCACTTTTAGGGCTAGATTCACAAAACTCACCTATCTGATCTGTGGGCGAACCGTGGCCGGGTGACCGATTCACTACTAGTCTTCATGCAAATTAATGCGATCAGAGACACGCCCCACACCAACCCCATGGATCACTGAAGAGCGATCCTGACACATGCGCAGATTCTCCTTGTTGCTTTAAGGTAAGGGGGGGATCACTTTGCTGAAACAGTGGAGGGAAGAGCTGAAGGGAGCCAGCCTGGGGCGCGGAAAGGGAGCAGCGACAGAGTAAAGCAAGTGCGGAGAAGAGAACAGGCAGTTTATTTCACCAACATCAGGTGGTTGGGGCAGGCAGAAGCTAGGGGGAGGGGGAACTTTGGGGACACGGATCCAAGCCAGGGACCTGCCCCCGCCATCACCCCGGGACCTGCCGTTGCTGCCCTGCTCCGCTCAGTTTGACCCAGCTCCCTTCAGTCGCTCTGGGAACTTGCTAGTCCTGTCCCTATAACTCTATGGCCCTCTTACCTAGCTACACTAGCCTCTTCCCCGTCCCTATTCACATTCCTTGAGGTGACAAGGCAGGTCACTCCCGGTTCCCCAGGCTGCAAATAATGGGGGGGAGAGTCAGTGCCGTGTCTATACCTCTCTGTTTTTGAGCCCGAGCAGAAGCGCCTCTTCCATGAGCGTAAGCCGCTTTGCAAAGAACTCTTGTACTGGTTGGGCCGTAGCACTGTTTATTGGACCATACTGAATTTGCTTATTGTCAGCACGAGTCAGTAATTACACTCTCACATTGTGGTAAAATAATGCTTTTAGCTGCAATCCAAAGTGTAAGCTGCGTATCCTTTGAGTCTCCCTTCTCGTCATCTTCTCGTCGAACACGCCATAGTGCAGCCCTGCTTTAAATCCACGGGTTTAAAACACAGGCTCGCAGAGAGGCAGGGCAGCAGAGAACAAAGAGCAGGGCGCTTTTTGCACTAGGGAGATGTTTTGATGGTTTCAGGGCGGCAGAGAGCAGGACAGTCGGCAAGGACGTGAGCGACTGGTCCTCAGCAGTCGTTTGTTTTTGGATTGGAAAGCCCAGTCGGTCTTCCTTCTTCAGTTTAGTGAATCGCTGCCTTCCTACTTTTCATGCCATTTCCCCTCATTTGCATGCGCGGATCAGATCAGAAATTGATCGGCCACGAGGTTAGTGAATCAAATCAGAGGAAAATCGGGTCGGTACACGATCGCAAGCACGATTGGTGAGCTTAGTGAATCTAGCCCTTAGTTGGTACAGACACCAGTAGCCATAGACCTTCATGTCTCTGTGCATATGAAATATTATCTCAGTGTGTACCTTCTGTAAGCAACGTGATTAAAAACAATTTTGCACCAAAATGTTTATGGTTTGATCATGCACACTTGTATAATCGGCAAAAGGTTCTTTTCTAAGTGGTAGGGAGGAATTTGACCAAGGATCTTCCAACTAGTGCTTCACCACTGACCCCACTATCAGTCCCATATAGCAAGCAACAGCAGACATAACATTTTTCAACAAAATCCATAAATTTTACTTTTTTTTCTGAAAGGTTTAATAAAACAATAAATGGGAGTGGAGGGATGTTTCTTTGTTTATTTTTTATTTATAAATTTATTCATTTGTTACAGAACATAACAATTTCATGAAACAAAAAAACAATTCAAGGTAAATGCTTCAAACTAAAAACAAAATCTTTATCTAGTCCACATTATATGAGGGCTGCTTATCCTGATGGAGTCACCAAAAGGTAAAGAAAATTAATAGAAAAACAATTATTCATTAAACTTCAAGTCAGGCAATAAACAAAAAGCTTCTATTTTCACTCAACCTCAACCTCTGCATTAGTTACAGGCAAATTATCCACTTTAATTTGGAGGGATGTTTCTATGTTTATCAGAATCCATATAATCTTGTATCTGTTATTATTTTCACTGGAGCAGAATTTTGCAATCATTTCTACTGGTGGTCTGTTATATTCTTATAAATAGAATTTGATTGATTTCTTGTTATTCACATTCTATTACGTGGAGATTGTATTCTTTGTAGTACATTGCTTGTACTCTACCTTGGTTGTCCCTTTGGGTTTGGGAAGGTGGTTTTTAAATAAATTATTACATGGCATTACACAGTTTCAAGCTGTTCCATTGCCTTCAAATATTAGAAGTACAACAAATTATATGAGTTTTATGCAAGACTAAAACTTGATTATTTAGAAATCATATTTGAACTGAGTTCAGCTATCTTTATTTTTTTTAATGCATGTTTGGTCTTTTTTCTGGATATTGTTTGTATATTGTATTTGGGTTTGTTTGTTTTTTGTTGTTGTTGTAATCCATCTAGAACTGAAAAGATCAGAATTGACCCTTGCCACATTATCTTCCGAAGAAAACTTAATCTCCTTTACCCTCTCGTCTCTCCCTTTCCCTCTCTCCCCTACCTATCCACTTCCTCTCTCTCCCTCTTCACCTCTCTTTACAGTTGCCTTGAACTGTATAGGTATGAGCGACGCACAAATAGAAGATTAGATAACTCTAGTTCTTAGCTTGTAGTGGTGGTGCAACTAGTGAAGGAATAACCTAGTCTAGTGGTTAATACAGCAGGCTTTGATCCGGGAGAGCTGAGTTCAATTCCCACTTCAGCTCCTTGTGACCCTGGACAAGTCATTTAACCCTCCAGTTCCCCAGCTACAGAAATTTAGATTGTGAGCCCACTAGGTACAGAGAAAGTACCTGCATAAAGACATCTGAGCGCAAAGACACTGAAAGCAGTGGAAGTAAAACCCAGATGTCTCAGTTCGCCATCCTTTTTCTGGAGCCATATGGTAACTCTACCTGCATACAAGGGCCCTGATTCTAAGTTAGGCGTCCTTTATATTATGTTAATAGAATGGCGATTTTATGCTGATTTTCATTATAATTGTAATACTGGGAGTTGAATCTGTTTAATGCTTTTATTTATTTCTCTTCCATCAGACAGAGTGACTTTATTAAGCTCAAAATACATTTAATAAGCCACCACATAAACAGGGCACATCAATACAAAGATATTGCTTTCAAAACCTTCTATTTTTTGGGGGCAAACAGTAATGATATTTGATAATTAGAGGAAAAGATCCATTAACTGAAGCACAGCACATGAAAAAAACAGCTTTATGTTTCTTGCTAAAAGGCTACATTTTTTTTTCTCACTAAAGATTGCTTTCAGTGAGGTCATTCTTGAAACAGGTGGATTCAGCAAATAAAGCACATGGCAGAAATATATAGATTGTATACATAACTTCATTGCAAAAGCTTGAAAACAGAAAAAAAAACAGATACTGACCGTAACATAGCTTCTACTTCATTGCAAATGGAGGCTTGCAGCTACACAATGGTAACCTCATTGTGAGATCATCACGGTGCACCTGCAAGGTAGAATGCCCCAATTAAAATATGTGCTAGGGGAGCTGAACCCATGACCTCTGGAAGAGAAGCACAAGGCTTTTACTTATTGAGCTATAGCAGCTTCTAGGCAGGTATCTATGACTGCCTTGTGATATGATAGCTTATCAGATCCCTAAGCTATCATTTCATAGGGCAGTCAGAGATACCTGCCTAGAAGCTGCTGTAGCTCAATAAGTAAAAGCCCTGTGTTCACAAGGGAACAAGATATCCTATGTGGAATAAGTAGTTTATTAATAAATTGAGGCTCATTTGAAGATAAAGTTTTAAAGATTAAAAGTAGGATTTTAAATGCGATGACTGACAGGGAGCCAATGGGATTTGATCAAAAGTATACTCTTTTTATGTGTTAGGTCATGCACATTCAAACATGCATGTGGATGGACAGACAGATGCATACATCCTCGGCTGTAGATGCACTTTAAGAAGCATTCTCCCTCCCTCCAAGACGGAATCTTTTGAGAGGATTTTTTTTTTTTAACGTGTCTCACAAATATGAAAGTGACTATTGCTGAGCAATAATAGTCTGTCCATTTATATGCATATTTGAGTGTGTATGGGGCTACATATGGTACATATCAGTAAAGGGGGACAGAGAAAGCAGGTTTGGGAAGGGTGATAGGCAATCATCTGCTTCCGATGCAGCTATTGATGAAAATCATTCCTTATCCACCCTGGCGAACTCTACTGCATCCAGCTATAGCAGTTAACTTTTACTGAAGCTCTCTGGAATGCAGCTGTACTGTAGCGCAAGTCTGCAAGCACATGTCTGTCCCAATCTCCCATCCTGTCTGCCTGTTCTCCACCACTGCAGCCCCAGCTCCAGCATTATCATTGCTGCTAACTTCAGTGGGCTGCCCTGAGACTTGTAGCAAATGACTCGGGGACAAATTTATCCCTGTCTTTGTGGGATCTCAATATCCCTGTCCCATCCCCCAGTCCCATTCCTGCAAGCTCTGCCTTAACTGCACAAACTTCTAACACTTATGATTTTAAAGTGTTTGAGGCTTGTGTGGATGAGGACAGAGCTTGCAGGAATGGGACAGGGACAAAGCTTGCGGGGATGAAAGGGGGATGGGAAAAATTTGTCCCTTTGTCATTCTCTGCAGAGTTCATCGATGTCCTGCACAGCCAGTTCCATTCACTACAACCACGATAGACGTGTGATTGTGATCCATCCAGAAGCCACACAGCTTCCACTGCATTCAGTCCTGTACATGGGCTACTGCTTTAGAATCTGGCAGAGACTGGCTATGTGCTAGAATGCAACCCTCAACAGAGGGTCATTGGGGGGGGCAGAGAGCCTGGGCGCTGCTAATTGCCCCTCCTAACGCATGTGCCATTCCAGAGCACTGTGATCTGCTCTTCTGAGAGCAGGCCAGCAGAGTAGAGCAGCAGATGTTATACCACGGTAGTGGGAGGTGGGCAGGACAAACAGGTTATACATCTTTTGCCTCGCTGACCTGTCTGGCCTGCTCCCCCTCCCCTGCTGTGATGTAACAGCTGCCTGCTCTGCTTTGCTGGTCTGCTCAGGGAGAGTGCTCTAGAGTGTGTTTGGCATGTAATGAAATTTAATTGAATCATGTATTTTTAATGAGAATAACTAATGGGCAGACTGGATGGACTGTTCGGGTCTTTATCTGCCGTCATTTACTATGTTACTGTGTGAAGACTGAATGCTAAATTAAAGTTAAAGACAGTGGAGTAAAACCGGGACTGCGATGCAGTTTTTAACTTTTAACATTTTTTCTTTTCTTTTTATCCTTTTCCCAACTTCTTCCTCTCCTTTCCTAACCATTCTCTTTTCACATCTGTCCCCCAAAGCTGCCTTCTCTCTTCAGCAACTATATTTTAAACTTAAACAGCCTGGCCACAGTTGCATGCCCTCTGGCAACCTAGTGGAGGCAGCACTGGTGTCTCCCTTCTGAGGTGAAGACCATATCAGGTTGCTCACTTTCCCCAGCATGACCTGGCACAAACCTGTACTTTTTTTTCTCAATAGCATGATGTGATTCTCTCCCAGCAGCTGTGCTAATGTACTGTCCTCCTGCCAGCATCCGCCTAGAGGCTCAGTAGGAGCTGCATCGGCAACTGATTCTTCCTTTGTGCCTCTATGCTACATTTGTACATTGCTGTCTGATAGGAGTGCATGATGAAGCTGCTAGCAACTAAAATATATTGGCAAGATAGATTTGATTTAATGAAATCCATTTAAATCACTAGTAAGGAGGCAGAGTGAATTTGATTTATATCCATTGTATTTAAAGTGGTAGAGTCAGTAAATGGTACCTAAAGATAGGTATTGCGATAAGTCTGCCTTCTCGCGTTTAACTTTAGGCCTGAGCGTTTATGCCAGCTGGCATAAATACTCCCGTCGGTCTACCTATTAGGAGACATTAGGAGTAATATTAGGAAATTGTTTTTCATGGAGAAGGTGACTGATACCTGGAATGCCCTCCCAATGGAAGTAGTGGAGATGAAAATAGTGACTGAATTCCAAAAGATGTGGGATGAACACAGAGGATCTCTAATTAGAAAATTAATGTTTTTTTGTTTGTTTTTTTTAAAAACAATAAACCTTAAATGGTTGCATGTGTGTTTGATGTGTCATGTGGTGCTTAGATGGCGACTCCAGCTGTGAAGAACTAAGGACAGTACTGGGTAGACTTCTATGGTCTACGTCCCATATATGACATTCAGTTTAAGAGGGGCTGGAACATGAGACATAAGAATAGCCTTATTGGGTCAGACCAAAGGCCCATCAAACCCAGTAGCTCGTTCTCATGGTGGCCAATCCAGGTCACTAGTACCTGGCTAAAACCCAAAGAGTAGCAACATTCCATGCTACCGATCCAGGGCAAGCAGTAGCTTACCCCATGTCTTTCTCAATAACAGACTATGGACTTTTCTGCCAGGAAATTGCCCAAACTCTTCTTAAAACCAGCTACGCTAGCCACTCTTACCACAACCCCTGGCAATGCATTCCAGAACTTAACTATTCTCTGAGTGAAAAAATATTTCCTCCTATTGGTTTTAAAAATTTTGCCTGTGTTAGCACTTACACGTGAGCACTTCTATATCTAAAAATGGCATGTCACATTGTCACAGGGAGGTTGACAAGTGACTGTTCTCATGTGCATAGTTATGTGGGATGACACTAGTGAAAGTCAAAGTGGCTGGAAGGATTCAGAATCTGTAGACAGGAACAAATCAGGTGCATGAATTTTCCATAGCAATGAAATGCTGTTTTTACCCATAAATACTTGCTACAGGAAATTAATTAAGAAATACCAAAATGAGTGTTCAGAGCAAGAACAGGGAACAGCAACTCAATAAACCCTTTTGCTTGTCAGATAACAAAAAGTCTGGCAGATTGTAGATAAACCAGCAAATGTATTGAGTCAGTGTAAACATCCCAAAATATATTGTGGATATAATAAAGTTATTTAACCAGTATTCATCACATTAGTTCATATGGTATCAATTAACACAGTATTAACATCCATGCATCTGGGACTGATATGCAGTAAAATTTAAATTAGTATTTTAAAGAAAATTTAATACAGAATTTTTATTAGAGCAGCTGATATTTGTTTAATCTACAAGGTCTTTTTGTAAGTATGCACAGTGGTTAAAGCTACAGCCTCAGCACCCTGAGGTTACGGGTTCAAACCCATGCTGCTCCTTGTGATCCTGGGAAAGTCACTTAATCCCCCCCATTGCCCCAGGTAGATTATATAGATTGTGAGCCCGCCAAGACAGACAGGGAAAAATGCTCAAGAACCTGAATAAATTCATGTAAACCATTCAGGACTTCCCTAGGAGAATGGTATAGAAAATTGAATAAATAAATTTGAGGCTCTAGGTGACTTTGTGGCACAGCTGTGGAGAACACTGCTGTACTCCAGATATATTGCTGCTCTCCACAGCACACTGTGCCTCTTTCGCCAGAGGTAGTGCTACTTTCTGTGAGATAGCATTGCACCCTCCAGAGATTCCAGTGTCAACCATAGATCAGTGCTTCTCAACTGGTTTGCTACAGTGTTCTTCCTGTACTGCAGTGTTGGCAGCCCTAGCATGATCAACTTTAAAATAGGATAAAAGGACTGAGAATTGTACAGTTACACAACTTAAGCTTTAGTTATCCTCATATGTTCACTTAACACCTCAAAAAAGAGTTAGTAGTCTGGGTATAGAATCCTGACTTTTTTAAATTTTGAGATAAAGAAGTAATAGTTTAAACAAGTGTTGCCCGATTCGCGATTCAAATCGATTCACCGATTCACTTTGGGTGAATCGATTCGTTTTTGTAAAAAATCGGCCTTGCCAATTCGGTGGGGTCAGTCAGGAAGTGCAGGAAGTTATGCCAGTCAGGAAGTTATGCCAGTCATCTTCAATGCAAGACCCGTGCACTTGTCTGGAGCTCCATTCCACCCCATCCCCCTGCGGGATCTGGTACTTATTTACCCTGCTAGCTCCCCAACAGCACTGCACACATTCACCGTCAGGGCCAGGGGCAGCGTTACAAACATGCTGCCTTTGCGAGGCCCGGAAGCTTTTCCTCTGTTACAGCGTCTGACCATAGAAAAGACTGCCTTTCGAATGTTAGGGCAGGGTGTAGGACAGGGCTGCCCAAGTCCGGTCCTCAAGATCTACTGGCAGGCCAGGTTTTCAGGATATCCAGAATGAATATGCATGAGAGAGATTTTCCTGCACTGCCTTTTTGGTATGCAAATCTTTCTAATGCATGTTCATTGTGGATATCCTGAAAACCTGGCCTGCCAGTAGATCTTGAGGACCGGACTTGGGCAGCCCTGGTGTAGGGGTTGTTCCTTCTTCTCACACCTGGGGTTAGGCCTCTATGATGTCACAAAGCCTGAACCATCTTTTGCAAGAAGAGAAAAGAAGAAATCATCTTTGTTGCCTGCTGTCTGCCAGGTGCATTCTGGACTTGTTTACAAGAACTCTGTGTTTCTTCAGTCAAGTTGTAGGAGGAATTAGCTTCCATAATCGGTATGTCTCTTTCTTATCTACTGAGGAACTCTCTGGAAGGCTGGTACACGAAGATACAGAATGGCTACTAATTGGTGAAAGACTACTAATTGGGATTGTTTCTGGATTGGTTGGAGTGAGGTCATCTGATGAGAACTAAGGAGAAGGTGGCTAATTAATTTTTAGTCTGTGCTGAGGTGAAAGGAAACTTGGATCTTAGCATAGGTCTCTCAGCACACCTTCTATAATAATAAAATCTGATAAGTTACCTCTTGTGATTAGCTCTACCAAAGAGTGAAGAAAACAGAAATCTTTATACAGATCTGGATTCCCGCACATAAGCAAACTGTTGTAGACCTAATTTACAGCTTTTCCAGTGGCTAACGGACTATTCTTAATCATAAGAATGTCCACATCTGCTGCTGAAGGAATGGATTCATTCTCCTCGATTTTGCTGAGGCCTAATCTAAGCGTGAGAATAAGGAATTATCTATCTTTTCAGCTGGGTAGATAAAATTCTATTGTTTGGGACAAGGTTAGTTAAGGTCCCATAGTGATAAGCTATATTTTTAGATTGCTGCTATTCAGGAATTATTATTATAAGGAATTACTTAGTGTGTAAGAATTTATAGATACTCATTTACTTAGGGATTAATGTATAATAATTATGTAATGAGATATATGTATGTACAGAGACATTGTGAACAATAATTAGTTATTATTTACTGCTGGCTTGTGAATTATATTTTTCTATTTCTATAATAAAATATTTCATATAGCCCTGGTCTCTATTCTTAGTATAAACTGGCAAAAATACAGAATCTGAGGAGGTGTTTATGGGTTGCCTAGCAAAGAGATATGCACGTAACTTTGTTATACCCATAAATCTATCTACAGGGGTTTGGTTTCCTGGCTGTGGAAGTCAGAATTTGTGTGCTGTGCAGAGCGAGGAACAGGTTCGGGTAGGGCGTAACAGCGGCTAATGGAGAGGTCAGTGTTCCACCAACAACTGTCATTGGGTTGGAATGATGAAAGACTTCCCATGTTGTGCATCTTTGGGAGACTTTTCGCCTATGCAGGGACAGGAAACTGTAGATGAATGATAGGCTTTTGGGGCCACTGAAGGCACTGAAGGTTTCCCGCGCGACCCCAAGAGTGAAAGTGCAGCGAGCAAGTAAAGGAGCCCGTGGGGGATGGGAGAATAGAGTTCTCGACGTGTGAGTGCACCCAGATGAGTGGGACAGGCTGGAAGGAGAAGATTGACCTATGGGGACTGGAGCTAGTCAGAGAAACTGCTGGGCCCAGATGAGTGGGACAGGCTGGAGGGAGAAAGTTTGACCTGTGGAAAGCTAGTCAGAGAAACTGCTGGAGTTTGGTTGGAGGAAGAGGAAATGTTAAAAAGAGACAGCAAGAGAAACTAGTGAGAACAGGATGGGAACAAAGAGCAGAGTACAGGGTAAAAATGCGTCCTTGAAAATGATGAACGATCCGACTGGGAGAGAGATGGTGGACAATGGGATTTAGAGAGGGAAGGAAGAGAAAGGGAGAGAAGTTGGACACAAGGGATGGTGTGGAGAGGGGATGGGGTAGAGATACTGGATAGAAGGGTAGTTGGAAAGAGAAAGAGAGAGCTGGTGGACCTTAGGGTGGTGGGGAAGGAGGGAGAGATGCTGGATGAAAGAGTAGTTGAGAAAAGGAGAGATGGTGGATCTGGGGATGGGGGGTCCATCGCTGCAGCTGCAGGGATGGAGATGAAAAAAGGAAAGATGCCAGACCTCTGGAGGAGGGAAGGGGAGGACAGAGATGGAAAATGGATGATAATCACGGAGAAAGAAGGAAATGACAAAAGGGCAGGAGACCCTCGCAAGCGAGTTATCAGAAGTCAACCAGATCCTGGGACCAACATGATTTCAATAATGATCAGACAACAAAAGGTAGAAAAAATAATTTTATTTTCTGTTTTGTGATTACAATATGTCAGATTTGAACCGTAAATGTGAGCTAGGATTTAACTGAGAGAGGAAAGGTCTTTTTTGTTTGTTTATTTTGTTTACACCACAGTGCCAGTGTGGGTAGGAGAGGGAAAAGGGGGTGAAGCCGCAATAAAATAAACACACCAGAATGTCAGAAAAAAAATACCCAATTGGGCAGGAAAATCAAATCGAAAAATTGATTCAATAGGCTGAATCGAATCAAATCAAAATATTTTTTCCTGAATTGGGCAGCACTAGTTTAAACCTCTTTCCCCCCCCCCCCCCCCCACACACACACTAAGCCACGGTAGAGATTGCTACCGTGAGCTGAAGTGCTAAATTCTCTGATGCTGCTCCGACGTTCATAGAATTTCTATGAGCGTTGGAGCAGTTAGTGCCCTGGGCGATGGTAGAAACCTCCACCGCGGGTTAGTAAAAAAGGGACCTTTATTTGTACTTCCTGTCTGCTTCAAAATTCTCTTCATAGCGCCACCCCCAATTGTATAATGATGCATTACCTTTATTAATGCCATTTTGATTTAATCAGTATTCCTCCCACAAACACTTAGGGCTCCTTTTACAAAGCTGTGCTAGGGCCTTAACGCACAGAACAGCGCGCGCTAAATTTTCGCACCCGCTAGCTGCTACCGCCTCCTTTTGAGCAAGCGGTAGGTTTCTGGCTAATCCGGTGCATGCGATAAAACCGCTAGCACAGCTTTGTAAAAGGACCCCTTAGAGAACATGTGAAAGGTGCACATAAGCAGAAAGTCAATCGTGAGAGCAGGTTTAAGGCTATTAGACTCTTCCCACATTTCATGACCAGCAGAAGAAGCAGATGCTTACAGACTGGGGTTGTTACTGAAGGAAAAGGAGCTGCGATTAGTGCTCACGTGAGAGTTTCACTCTGAAAAACGTTCTGTGAAGGAAAAAGAAAATAAGATTTTACTGACACTATAGTTTTAAAACTGTCCTAGATTTCAAACGTACGGACTTTAATGCAATGGGAAAGTACCTGAAGAAAGAGCTGTTAGGATGGGAGGACATAAGAGAAGTGGAAAGACAGTGGTCTAAGCTGAAAGGAGCGATAAAAATGGCTACGGACCTTTATGTGAAGAAAATCAATAAAAATAAGAGAAAAAGGAAGTCGATATGGTTCTCCAACCTAGTGGCTGAGAAAATAAAGGCGAAAGAGTTGGCGTTCATGAAATATAAAAAAACCCAAGAAGAGGAGAGCAGAAAGGACTACAGGGTGAAACTGAAAGAAGCCAAGAGAGAGATACGTTTGGCGAAGGCACAGGCGGAAGAACAAATGGCTAAAAATGTAAAAAAGGGAGATAAAAATTTTTTCAGATATATTAGTGAAAGGAGGAAGATAAAAAATGGAATTGTTAGGCTAAAAGATGCTGGGAACAAATATGTGGAGAGTGATGAGGAGAAAGCAAATGTGCTAAACAAATACTTCTGTTCTGTGTTCACAGAAGAAAATCCTGGAGAAGGACCGAGATTGTCTGGCAAAGTTACACGAGAAAATGGAGTAGATTCTGCACCGTTCACGGAGGAGGGTGTTTATGAGCAACTTGAAAAACTGAAGGTGGACAAAGCGATGGGACCAGACGGGATCCATCCCAGGATACTAAGGGAGCTCAGAGAGGTTCTGGCGAGTCCTATTAAAGACTTGTTCAACAAATCTCTGGAGACGGGAGTGATTCCTGGGGATTGGAGGAGAGCGGATGTGGTCCCTATTCATAAAAGTGGTCACAGGGATGAAGCAGGAAACTACAGGCCGGTGAGCCTCACTTCAGTTGTTGGAAAAATAATGGAAGTGTTGCTGAAAGAAAGGATAGTGTATTTCCTTGAATCTAATGGGTTACAGGATCCGAGGCAACATGGCTTTACAAAAGGTAAATCGTGCCAAACGAACCTGATTGAATTTTTTGATTGGGTGACCAGAGAGCTGGATCGAGGACATATGCTAGATGTAATTTACTTGGATTTCAGCAAAGCCTTTGATACAGTTCCTCATAGGAGGCTGTTGAACAAACTTGAAGGGCTGAAGTTAGGACCCAAAGTGGTGAACTGGGTCAGAAACTGGCTGTCGGACAGACGCCAGAGGGTGGTGGTTAATGGAAGTCGCTCGAAGGAAGGAAAGGTGACTAGTGGAGTCCCTCAGGGTTCGGTGCTGGGGCCAATCCTGTTCAATATGTATGTGAGTGACATTGCTGAAGGGTTAGAAGGAAAAGTGTGCCTTTTTGCAGATGATACCAAGATTTGTAACAGAGTAGACACCGAAGAGGGAGTGGAAAATATGAAAAAGGATCTGCAAAAGTTAGAGGAATGGTCTAATGCCTGGCGACTAAAATTCAATGCAAAGAAATGCAGAGTAATGCATTTGGGGATTAATAATAGGAAGGAACCGTATATGCTGGGAGGAGAGAAGCTGATATGCACGGACGGGGAGAGGGACCTTGGGGTGATAGTGTCCGAAGATCTAAAGGCGAAAAAACAGTGTGACAAGGCAGTGGCTGCTGCCAGAAGGATTCTGGGCTGTATAAAGAGAGGCGTAGTCAGTAGAAGGAAGAAGGTGTTGATGCCCCTGTACAGGTCATTGGTGAGGCCCCACTTGGAGTATTGTGTTCAGTTTTGGAGACCGTATCTGGCGAAAGACGTAAGAAGACTTGAGGCGGTCCAGAGGAGGGCGACGAAAATGATAGGAGGCTTGTGCCAGAAGACGTATGAGGAGAGACTGGAAGCCCTGAATATGTATACCCTAGAGGAAAGGAGAGACAGGGGAGATATGATTCAGACTTAAAGGGTATTAATGTAGAACAAAATCTTTTCCAGAGAAAGGAAAATGGTAAAACCAGAGGACATAATTTGAGGTTGAGGGGTGGTAGATTCAGGGGCAATGTTAGGAAATTCTACTTTACGGAGAGGGTGGTGGATGCCTGGAATGCGCTCCCGAGAGAGGTGGTGGAGAGTAAAACTGTGACTGAGTTCAAAGAAGCGTGGGATGAACACAGAAGATTTAGAATCAGAAAATAATATTAAATATTGAACTAGGCCAGTTACTGGGCAGACTTGTACGGTCTGTGTCTGTGTATGGCCGTTTGGTGGAGGATGGGCAGGGGAGGGCTTCAATGGCTGGGAGGGTGTAGATGGGCTGGAGTAAGTCTTAACAGAGATTTCGGCAGTTGGAACCCAAGCATAGTACCGGGTAAAGCTTTGGATTCTCGCCCAGAAATAGCTAAGAAGAAAAAAAAAAAAAAAAAAAAAATTTAAATTGAATCAGGTTGGGCAGACTGGATGGACCATTCGGGTCTTTATCTGCCGTCATCTACTATGTTACTATGGTGTTAATATATTGCCTTTGAAAACATGGGAGAGATCTGATTTGAACATTTGTTTCTAGACTTATAGCTGTACAGTGTCTTGCATAGGTTTTCACATACATGAACATTTTTCACATTCTGGTGTTTAGAAAAAAAACAAAACATTTTAATTGAATCAGGTTGGGCAGACTGGATGGACCATTAATTCACAAATTATTCTGTATTTTTAATGTGTAAGATTTGCAGTATATAAGAATTTTTTAAATTAAATTAAGTCATAGAAATGTTCAAAATAATTAAACGGAAGACTTTTAGGATACTTCTGCTTAAATTTTCATACCTTATGTGAATTGTCTCCTTCTCATATGTGGGCTATTATAAGAGTTTTGAGCAATATTCATTCTATAGGGCCTTTTAGGCACCCGTTTTGGGTTTTTTTTTCTTTGATGTAATTTGTTGGCCTAGCTCTTTTGTTAATACATAATGTTTCATGTATTAATATAAATTGATAAATTTTCATACCGTTTGTCAGAGCAAACCCAAATTAGTTCTGTTTCCCAAATATGTCTTAACAAGGATCATAAAAAGTTAAATAGTATGCACATGTGTTCTGTCACAGTAGCTAAGCTGATTCAAATACTCTTGGATGAAAAATTAAGCTGATGTTGCTGTTTGAAGTGAATTTGGAGAAAGTACATGGGGCTGTTGAAAGATCTTCAGGATAAAGTTTATTCAAAGTTATGGATTGGGAGAAGGCTATAAGAAAACTTCAAGATGTTTGAATATTCCTTGAAGCACTGTCATATCCATCATTATAAAGTGGAAACTGTTTAGCACCACCAGGACCAAGGAAGTCAGGCTATCCTTCCAAAGCAAGAAGCTATGGGTTACAGAAATTGCTGAGGGAGGGTCATTTTGTGGCCTAAGATTGCTTAAAAGAGTTACAAAGGTCTCTGACTGGGTCTGAGGAAAGTTCAAGGTTACTCCACAAACATGACCTCTATAGGACAATAGCAAGAAAGAATAACACTTTTATATAATAAAAGCAAACAATATACTCTCCAAATACAAAACCAGTGTTTGCCATAGTCTTTGAACTGGGCTAGGACTGAGAAAGGCACACCAAATTAAAGAATTATAGCCTCAAAGCTCAATAAGCATGTGGAGGGGCCTAGGCCCTAAATGTTGAAAGTAGAAGCAGGGAAAATGTCCATTCTCAAAACTAACATCCAAAATGAGGCTTGTTTTGAGAATGGCCTGCCTCTATGTTCAGCTGTTTAAACGCCTAGACCACCACAGCGATTACACTTACAACACATTATCAACCCTAAAACAGCCTAAGTCCCAAATACCCAAAACAAGAGCTTTTAGGCAATGGAGGTGCCAGTCCTTTGCCTAAAAACTGGATTCTGTAACCGGTGTCTGTCAAAAAGAATACCGGTTACAGAATCCACACACACATCCACAACGCAGCAACGATCGAAGCAGGAGAGATGGCTCATCTCCCCTGCAGCGATGGCGATCGGCCCACCTCCGAACTGCCGCAACCCACGGCAGGAGAGATGCCCAATCTCTTCTGCCGCGGTTTGTGGCAGTTAGGGTAGAGGGGTGATCACTATCATGGCAGGAGAGATAGCCAATCTCTCCTGCCGTGATCCACCCCCGATCAGGCAGGAGGGAGCCCAACCTCTCCTGTCCCGATGAAACTACCCCCCCAACCCGATATGGGCAGGAGGGAGCCCAACTCCTCCTGTCCCGGCGACCCCCCCACCCCCACTAAGATACAGGCAGAAGGGATTCCAGGCCCTCCTGCCCATGATGAACCCCCCAACGACCAACCGCCGACCCCACAACACCCCTTACCGACCCCGCGACACCCCCCCACCCCTGATATCTCCCCCTTTACCTGAAAGAAGTTGGCCAGATGGATGGGTCCCAAGCCCGTACGCCCGACAAGCCTGCCATCTGCAGAATGGCGGGCCTTAGGGCCTGATTGGCACAGGCACCTAAAGCCAAGCCCACATGAGGGGCCTTAGGCGCCTGGGCCAACCAGAATTGACCCAGTTGCCTTAGGCCTGCAACTTATGCCTGCTGAAACTGGGTATAAATGCTGGAACTCAAGTTACGCGCACTGAGGCAGTATTTTGTAGCAATGTGCATAACCTTTTGACACACCTATGCCCTCTTTTGTGTTATGTGCTTTAAAACTTAGTCATTTATATATTTAGAGGGGCATAATCAAAGCAAACGTCTAAGTCCCCTTTAGGCCTAAGGCCTTTACGCTGAAAGTAGCAGCAGGGAAAATGTCCATTCTCAAAAAAAAACATCCAAAATGAGATTTTTTGTTTTTTTTTAGAATGGCCTGTCTCTGCGTTCAGCAGTTTAAACGGCCAGACCACCACTACGTCTAAACTTACAACATATAATCAACCAAAAAAAAGCCTAAGTCCTACATGCCTAAAACAAGAGCTTTTAGGCGAAGGAGGCGCCAGTCCTTCGCCCCCCCCGAACCGCTGTGACAGGAGAAATGCCTAATCTCTCCTGCCGCGATCCACATCCCCCGAACCAATACGGGCAGGAGGGAGCCCAACCCCTCCTGTCCACGATGACCCCCCCTAAAATACGGGTAGGAGGGATCCCGGGCCCTCCTGCCCACGATGCAACCCCCCCGATCACCCCCCCCGAACCTCCCTTTACAATCAGTTGGCCTGTCCGCCCAGCAGGCCCGCCATCCGCTGAATGGCGGGCCATAGGATCTGATTGGGCCAGGCACCTAAGGCCCCGCCCACAGGGAAGGGCCTTAGGTGTCTGGGCCAACCGGAATTGGCCCAGTTGCCTTAGGCCACTCCTGTGGGCGGGGCCTTAGGCACATGGGCTGGGTTAGCAAATTACTGCTCTTCTGCTGGGGGGAGGGATCATTGGGGATTTTGTTGCAGTACACTGATTGTGAAGCACTGTTGTACCACTAAGCTAATTGTCTGACTGGATGAGTCCCTTGAGGTATGTGTTCCAGTTATGGTCTGCAGGAGCTGAATGTGTGAAAACTTGTTTGAAAATTGAAACAGCAACTGTGAGATGAAGATCACTAACAGCTTGTAGGTTGCATATTAGCACAGTCATTTTAGTCACTAGAGGGGGGTAAGCATTTACATCTGAAAAACTTTTTTTCCATTTCTATTTAAATGATTACAATAATACTTTGAATAGGAAATACAAAAACAGTATTACATGGAAATACTTTTAAAACAAGTAGGAGGAAATATTTTTTCACTCAACGAATAGTTAACCTCTGGAACTCATTGCCAGAGGATTTGGTACAGCTGGGTTTAAAAAAGGTTTAGACAAGTCTGGTATTGAGATAGACATGGGAAGACCACTGTTTGCTCCGGTACTGGTAGCATGGAATATTGCTACTATTTTTGGTTTCTGCCTGGTGCTTGTGACCTGAACTGACCACTTTTGGAAGCAGGATACTGTGCTTGTTGAACCATTGGTCTAACCCAGTATGGATATTCTTACGTTCTTATATTCATAAAGAAATGTATGTGGCATGTGTGGTTAAAGCTACAGCCTCAGCCTGGGGTTGTGGGTTCAAACCTACGCTGCTCCTTGTGAGCCTGAGCAAGTCACTTAATTCCCCCATTGCCCCATCTGCTTTAGATAGATTGAGAGCTCACCAGAACAGACAGGGAAAAATGCTTGAATACCTACATAAATTTATGTAAACCATTCTCAGTTCCCTTGGGAGAACGGTATAGAAAATTGAATAAATAAATAAAATAGAACCATGACCACTAGGATGTGTAATGTAGTAGTGGTTGGTGATTTCCTTCTGAGGGGTACAGACCATCTGCAGACCAGATATGATGTCCTGGGTGGTGTGCTGTCTGCCTAGTGCCAAAATCCAAGATGTTATGGAGAGCTTGCCAAGATTCATCAAGCCTAATGACTATTTTCTGATGTTGCTCATCCATGTTGGCACTAATAATACTGCTAGGTCTCCTCCGAACGTATCAAAGTGACTTCATGACTCTGAGAGAGAAAGTGAAGCAGTCAGGTGCACCAGTGATATCCACTTCAAATATGCCTGCCTTACTTTCAAGATCCTACACGGCGTTCTCCCCCCTTTTATTCCTCTTTCTTGGAATTCCTCTAACCCCAATTCCACCAGATCTGCCCAAAAACTGAAACTTTCCTTTCCCTCTCGAAAAGGCGTTTCCCTTGTAGGAAAACTAGGTTCCTCCCTCCCTTTCAGAATCACTGAGCTCTGGAACAATCTTACCTCCCCTCTTAGGAATCTGAGCTCCCTCCAAATCTTCCGTAAACATCTGAAAACCTGGTTATTTTCAAAAATGTAACTCTTCCTCTCTCTGGTTACTCTGTCCTAAATTTTCTCTTCATTTTGTCTTTTCCTTTCACTGGAGTTCCTTTCTACCCTAACCCTTGTTAACCGTGTCGAGCTTTGCGAATGTAGAGATGATGCAGTATACAAATCCAAGGTTTAGTTTAATTTGATCCTGTCGAGGGTAAAGGCCAAGGCAGAGAAGCTCACATCCTACAGATGAATGCGTGGCTGCACTGATAGTGTCATCGAGAATGTTTCAGCTTCTTGGACCATGGAATGATTTCCATGGGCTGCTGAGCAGGGATGGTGTGTATCTATCAAAGAAGAGAAGAAATGTCTTCAGCAGCAGACTAGCTAACCTACTGAAGAGGGCTTTAAACTAGAATCGGGGCATGATGATCAAAAACCCCAAGTAAATGTAAGTCCTTAGGTGATTGAATCACTAAATACCTCTGCACAAATTAGAAAAAGGGGCAATGTCTGGAAAGCAGTATATATTAAGAACATAAGAATTGCCGCTGCTGGTCATCCTGCCTAGCAGTCCGCTCATGCGGCAGCCCCCATGTCAAAGACCAGTGCTCTAAATGAGTCCAGCCTCACCTGCGTACGTCCCAGTTTTGCAGGAACTTGTCCAGCTTAGTCTTGAAACCCTGGAGGGTGTTTTTCCCTACAACAGACTCCGGAAGAGTGTTCAAAGTATAGAAAACAAGGTTCTGGATCTAGAGACTGTGATGGTAAAGGCTGAGTTGGATTTAGTGGTGATAACGAAGAACCATGACTTGGATATAGTTATACCCCTCTATAATCTGTTCAGGAAAGACAGGGTAGGAAGTAAAGGAGAGGGTGTGGCGTTATATTTTAAAGCAGAGAACAAACGACAAAAGTGATTGATCGATGTTCGATTTCTTTTATTGAATGAAATGACTCGACACAATCATGTTTCGGCCCTAAGGGGAGGAGTATGGATACTCAATGAAGGATCAATAACCATAAAGGTATGTAGTCTTGTATTGTTGGTGTTATAATGCAATCAAAAACACCCACACTTGTGATCAGAAAGTATATGCCACTGTCACTTTACAGTCACCTTTGTTGTTTGTTCTCTGCTGTCACAGTTTGTGAAGGTGGTATATTAAAGTCACACAGTTGCAGGATGTATCAGGTAAGGAAGAGACATTGAGTCAATATGGAAAGAGGGAATGTAAAATGTGTTACAGTGGTGTGATATACAGGCCTCCTTCTTAGACAGAAGAAGTGAACAGAGATTTAATAGTACACGTTCAAAATATAGCTGGAAAAGTGGAAATACTACTAATAGGTGATTTTAACATACCAGATGTTGATTTGAGTGTCCCTTTTGTGGGATCTCCTAGAAGTAGGGAGAGCAGTTGGTAATGGAACCCACATGGGATGGGGTCAAACTGGGCACAGTGCTTACAATGGAGAAAGTGTTTCTGATGTTACAGTGGGTGATCATCTAGCATCCAGTGATCATTGCATGGTGTGGTTTAATATTAAGACAGGTGTAGAGGTCTCATTCAAAAGTAAATGTCCTAGACTTTAAAAATAAAATCAAATAAGAAAATTCAAGAAAGAGTGGGACAGGCATGTGGGATCTCTTAGGGAGAGGAGGAGATAGTGGATGTTGTGGATGGGCAGACTGGTCTTTATATGCCATCATATTTCTTCAGTCCACATAATGGGATGAGCCAAATTTCATGGAAAGCTGACAACTAAATAAATAAGAAAAAGCAACAGAATATAGAATTACTGTATTCTCTAATACCAGAAATAACCTAACAAACAGTAGCTCGCAACTCTTCAAGAAAAAATCTTAGCTGTGATGATTCATAGTGTAGCACATTTACAGGGAAATCTTAATTGAAAAGTTCCTCCTGAGGAAATAATTTATTTTTTAATCATTGTGTAATCTTTATAGTTACATATCTTTATAGAAGACACAAGTTGGCAAAACAGCAACAATATATGTCAAAGATATCAAAATTAGGCACAAATAACATGCATTCAAAAAACAGTTTTAAAGCAAATTCTACCCACCACAGTGCTGGTGGTGATCACATCCCTTCACTACATCCAAACTAGATCTGTAGGCCTAAATTCCTTTATAATAGATTTCTACCAGGCATACATTTATAGAACTACACCTGTAAGGTCAGAGTAATGAAATCATACCAAATGAACTCGGTCTGAATGTCACATAATTTTCACATTATTTTCATAATGTTTTCATAATTTCATGATGATGCCACATATGCGCGTGATGTCATCGGGTTGACATCCATGCATTTCCTGGTGCCCTCCAGCCGCAGCCCTGCGATTAGCATATTGCAGTTTTAAAAGTTTGCAACACACTTTTTATAGAATGAGGTAAAAATATCCATCTGTGGAGTGTATAGGAGGCTGCCAGTATCTTTTAATAACACTCTCACATAATTAATGTAAGAGGCTAGAAACTGTAGTGTTTAGTAGAAAGGTCATGGTTCAAACAGGCCACAGAAGAGCACAGCCTAGACCAGGTGTCAGCAACCTGTGACTCAGGAGCCACATGCGGCTCTTTTACCATGCGGCTACAGCTCTTGCTTCAACGGGTTAGCAGCAGCAATTCCTACAGCTGTCTGCCATGTCCTGCCCTCTGTCAGAACTTCCTGTTTCTGCCTAGATGGGACACAACATAGGAGAGGCTTCCAGGTTAGCAGCAGGTAGCTGCAGGAATCGCCGCTGTCCCATTGAAACAAGAAAGAGCATAATATTTGTGAGTGTGGTTGGGGGGGGAGAGGAAATATGCTGCAAGAGGGATGAGAGTGGTAAGAAAGGGAGAAATGGACATAAGGATGGAGGGGAAGGAGAGATGGTGTATGGGGAGAGAGGGAGATATGGGTGGAGGGGAGGGAGAAATGGACACGAAACAGCTCTACAAAAATACTGTCTCAAAATTCTCATTAAATTGCTTTTCTTTATTTTCTGTAAATACTTGAAGTTTTGCTTTTGTGTTAAATGCATATACTGTATACCCATATCACATTAAAAATCATACCTCAAACCCCTTTCTCTAGCTATTGCGCCTCTTTGTAAATCTTGGGTCATATATTTAGGTTAAAATGGCTCTTTGCTTTAAAAAGGTTGCTGACCCCTGGCCTAAACCAAGACAGAGTTAAAAGGGGAACAGAACAAGAAGGCCTAAAACAGGGAGGAAGGGTCCTCCAGAAGGCTTCCAGGAAGGACTGCAGTGTCTGAAGATAGACTTGGCAGAAGGGAACTGCCCTCCATAAATACCTCCTCTATATACAATATGTGAGAGGATAAAAGCCATCTTAACTTGCTGCATCCTGTGATTGGGGTGCAATTCTGTGTGCAAGACAGCTTGCCTGTGCAGCAAATAGACTTCAGTATTTTGATTTAAGAAATAATAATAATTTTTTTTTTTAATATAAATCTTTATTGAGTTTCAAAACCAACAAAAATGCAATATGGTATCTATACAAATAATATTAATCATATATGCATTTATAATCAATCAAAATCCATACAACAATAAAATAAAACCCAACCAACCAACATTTCATAAGGGAATAGAACCATACAAAGAAATACCCCCCTCCCGCCCTCCCTCCCCTGGGTGTATGTGCAATATACCAACAGGAACAAAGTAAAAGACAACTACAATGAATCCATAAAAGATGTCAAAGGGCCCCAGATTAACTTAAATCTCTTAGTATGTCCCAGCATATCCACATTCATTTTTTCAAATCTATAAATGAAACATAAATTTGCCCACTAAAAATTAAAATTAAGGCGATCCAGTTACCGTAATAAAGAATTCTTGACTAAATTCTATACTTGGTCTGTCTTTGCACTCAATCCTCGCTCATGCTGTCACATCTCAACATGTGCACTCTTTGGGGTCCCCCACTCTGATTGATGACTTGGTGCAACTGTTTTCTAGCTCAATATAGCTGAGATCTAGCTGCCACTAGTGCAGATAGATCCATATGTGGATATGTCCTGTATTTTGTCCTCTGTTTATTTTTATTTTTTGCATACTATTTAGTTCCTGCATTGGGAACCAAACCTTTGGCGCTACTTTCATGTTAGAAAGCCATATGCTAAGATTCGGCACACAGCTCTAATGCAAGGTTTCTGTGCTGGCCTCTTTGTTACTGATGGTTGCAGTGACTATCTTAAGTTCAATTTTAATTTATTTGGATGTAGCTCACACCTTTTCAGTAGTTGCTCTAAGTGAGTTACATGTAGGTATTGGCAACCAATTGCCCTCAAAATGGGACTCACTGTTTTTCTTCCCTGTTGGTAATTTATTTGGATTCAGCTCCTGCCTTTTCAGTAGTACCTCAAGGCAAGTTGCATGTAGGTATTGGCACATCAATATACTGTAATGCCTTCAAAATGGGAACCACTGTTTTTTCTTCCCTGTTGGTAATTTATTTGTGGTATTTTGAATAAGTTGGAGCCTCCTAAGACAATTCTTTATTAACCTCCGATAAAGGAAATTACAGTAATGCAATCTGTTTGTGATTAGAGCGTGCACCACTCTTGCCAAATCCTTTGAATCTAAAATAAGGATTTGGCAAGAGTGGTGCACGCTCTAATCACAAACAGATTGCTTTACTGTAATTTCCTTAACAGCGGTACCTGGAGTGGCCCGCCTCCTGTTCCTTAACACCCCTCTAACTAACCCCAAGAAGACAAAACACACCTTAGTTGGTAAATACCTGGCCGCAGCCCTGTTTATTGAATAATAACATATTCAAGAATTCAACATAATTAAATATACATAAGTTAACATCCAAACCAAAACATTGACAAACCCCATAACAATGGTATCACCATTGTTACCTGATCCCGAGCTACCCTCCGAAGTAATTGGCCCCCGACCCCGCCATCCAAGCTAGGGTCTGAGGGGTGGCATGTCCCACACATGCCCCATTATCCAGGGTCAACCGACCCACCGGGCACGGCTCCCAGCCGGCCCACCGCTCATCCCTTGATGAGCCCCAGTAGCGAGTAGCTCGGGATACCGCCCCCATCCATCCCACGCACCCCAACCTAATGGGCGGGCGGGTGGGAACACAGTCTCGGAGGACCAAAAGGTTTGAGTCCTCCGAGCATGCTCCCTTTGTACCCCTCCCTCCCACAATCCTCCTCGGCTGCGACGCCCCGAGAGGCGGAAGTGGTCCTGCGACCACGAACCGCCCCCTCCCCCCCGCTCTCTTTCTAACTAGCCCGACGGGCGCCTCGGCGGGCCACCCAGCCCCGCGTTAGGGGCGCCCGTCGAGACTAGCTCTCGGGCTTGCTTATAACAGCGGTACCTGGAGTGGCCCGCCTCCTGTTCCTTAACACCCCTCTAACTAACCCCAAGAAGACAAAACACACCTTAGTTGGTAAATACCTGGCCGCAGCCCTGTTTATTGAATAATAACATATTCAAGAATTCAACATAATTAAATATACATAAGTTAACATCCAAACCAAAACATTGACAAACCCCATAACAATGGTATCACCATTGTTACCTGATCCCGAGCTACCCTCCGAAGTAATTGGCCCCCGACCCCGCCATCCAAGCTAGGGTCTGAGGGGTGGCATGTCCCACACATGCCCCATTATCCAGGGTCAACCGACCCACCGGGCACGGCTCCCAGCCGGCCCACCGCTCATCCCTTGATGAGCCCCAGTAGCGAGTAGCTCGGGATACCGCCACAGGCCTGTAACCAGTTACAGGCCCCACCCCACCAGGAACAGAGCTGCGGCTAGGAGACCAACACTCGCTCACAACAGGTGGCGAGGTCGTCCAATAACAAATCCCAGCCCACATCGGACAGATGGATCCGATCCCTATAAAACAATCCCCCACAAGACACGTCCACCCAGTCGTGCCTAACCTGGATACCACCCCGGGACTCCACCCATCGACCGACCTGCCTATTAACCTTAACGAGCCCCCTGGTCCATCTCCGAGACGCCAATCGGCTGGGTCGCGGGATGATATCGGACCAGACCAACCGCGCTCCGGGGAACCAGCCCTGAACCACTCTCAAATCTCCAATTACCAAGTCAATGAGATGCTTGCCACTCAGCGCATCAACGTCGTTGCCCCCCAGGTGTAGAATCAATAGATCTGGACGCCGTGGACGCCACCGAAGATCGTTCAGCAGAGGGAGCAATTGGTGCCAGCGCATGCCCCTCTGCCCCCACCAGGAGACAAAGACACCGCGATGCCCGAGTCCCAGATGTCGACCTCCTGGCCGGACCACCGCCCGTTCCCCAGCCCAGTGGATGAAGGAATGCCCGAAAATCCACACCGATAGTACCCGCTGCACCGCACCTGCAAGGCAATTAAGCAAGTAATACATCAACTTCCGCTGTCCGAAGTTTGTAACTGGGAGTCCTGTAGGGAACCCCCCCCACCCTTACCCTTCAACTCCCAACCATACCTCCGTCCCGTCCCCCAGCCCCCCACCAGTATCCGCTATTCAATTCCCCTCAACCGTGATCCTCGGCGAATTGAGCCTGCCGGTCGAATATAGCCACGATACGCATCAGACGACCACCTACCCAGCTGACGAATGGCCGCGTCCGGAACTCCCGCCGCAAACGCACTGGTAGCCGCCCCAATACGAAATGAGTGAGTGCCGTAACTGGCCGGGTCCTCACCACAGGCACCCAAAGCCAGACGCAACACTGCCAGGAACTGATACCGTGAGAGAAGCGTGCCGTCTTCGTGCACCAAGAGCGCCGAGCCCGAGGAAGGACGGATCGCCATGTAGGCAGCCAGCGATCGGACGGGGCATGACGTACAACCCTCCACCTGATGCAGGATCAACGATCGCCCCCTGCCCAGCTGATCGGCCTTTGAACGAGCAATGAACACTCGTAGCGTGGTACCGGTGATACACACCTGACTGCGCAGTAGGCCACGCAGTCCCCGCACATCCGACGGGTGGACCAGCAGCTCGCCCACCCGCAGCGCTCCGAAGAAGGATAAGGAGAATGCTGCCCGAAACAAGCATGTCTCAAAACCCGATCTCGTCACCTGATGCAGCACGTTGACGAGATCCACCAGCAGCTCATGGGTAATAGGCAAACGAGAGTCAGGCACTCGCGGAGCCATCCTACCCCATGCCGCCAACATCCGACGAGGCAGAAAACTTGACGACGGGCAAGACCACCCAAAGGCCCTGCAGAAGAATGCGAAGCCCGCCAGATGACCTGTCGCCGCGCTTCGAGAGCAGCCCTGAAGCTGCGACGAGGCCAAGAAATCAGCCAGCTGCCTCTCAGACACAGGTCCTGGGGTCCATCCCTGATACTGAAGAAAACCAGATACCGTTATAAAGCCCCTGTTGTACCGGGCCCACGTAGACTGAGCTACCGATAGTCGCAAGAGGTGCCAGATCCGCTCCCCACCAGGCTCCACAAATGCGCTGGCATCTGCAATCCTTCCGGCTGTGCTCCCGGCGCCAGCTGTCGAAACTGCAAAAAGCGAAAACGAGAAAGAGCGTCAGCAAGTCTGTTTTTTACTCCAGGAACGTGCCGCGCCCGAATGAACAGGTTAAGTCGCAAACAGCGCACGACGAGCTCACGCATTAACGCCGTTACCCGTAAGCATTTTGCAGTCTGCCTGTTTACTACCTCCACGACCCCCATATTGTCACACCAAAACACTACCCGCCTGTTCTTCAACCTGTCCGGCCACAACTCGCAAGCCACTAATAGCGGAAAAAGCTCCAGCAGGGTGACATTACGGGTAATACCCGCCTGCCGCCAAGCCTCAGGCCACGCAGCCGCGCACCATTCTCCCTGGAAGTAAAGACCGAAGCCGACACCCCCCGCCGCATCCGATTGCAATTCGAGATCCAAATTAGTAACCTCTGGCTGTTGAATAGGGAGCGAACCATTGAAGCGCTCGAGAAACAGAGACCACATCCGCAAGTCGGCCCGTATACCGGCCGAAATCCGCACGAAGTGTCTGCGATCCCGAACGCCGGCTGTCGACGCCGCCAGGCGACGGGAAAAGGGGCGACCCATAGGTAGCACCCTACAAGCGAAATTCAGAGACCCCAAAAGAGACTGTACCATCCGCAGAGTAGGCTTACGAGCACCCCTCACCAGCGATATCAAATCCAACAACTGCCGCACCTTGCATTGTGGAAGACGCGTAACCATCGCAGCGGTGTCGACCTCGATCCCCAGAAAGGTGAGACATGTGGAGGGACCCTCCGATTTATCATCCGACAACGGGACACCGAATTCTGCAGCTATGGTCTCAAATGTAGTCTTCAATAGCAAGCAATCATAGGTAGCCGCTTCCCCTACAAAAAGGAAATCATCCAAATAGTGCACTACTGCGTCCTTCCCTGCCCGCCGTACCGTGACCCAGTGCAAAAAGGAACTAAACAATTCGAAAAAGGCACATGAAATGGAGCACCCCATCGGCAGGCATCTATCAAAATAGAAGGCACCCTCAAACTTAAAACCTAACAACGGGTACGATGCCGGATGTACCGGCAATAGCCGAAAAGCCGATTCGATGTCCACCTTAGCCAACAAAGCCAAAGGGCCCGCCCGTCGAATGAGGCCGAGGGCACTGTCAAAGGACGCGTAACGTACAGAACAGAGATCGCGCGGTATGCCGTCGTTCACCGAAAGTCCCACCGGCCTGGACAAGTTGTGAATTAAACGATATTTACCTTGCTCCTTTTTTGGTATAATCGCCAGGGGGGACAACACCATAATCGGGAACGGACGATCGCGAAATGGCCCCGCCATCCGTCCCAACTCGAGTTCCTCCGTCAACTTCCGGCGCACCTCCGCCCGCAGCTGAGACACCGAAGAAGCGTTGGAAGCCTGAACATTAGCTAATGGCAAAACGCACGGTATCACAAATCCCTCGCTAAACCCCCCCAATAGTACCTCTGCCGCCTTTGAATCCCGATACTGAGCTAGCCACGGCCGCATGGCACCTACCCTAACCGGGGTGGGCAACCCATGTGGCCCCGACTCACTTACCCGGGGGAGGAGGCATGCCGACTCCTTTCTTGGGGCACTTGGTAGCCGGATGTCCCTGGCCGCACAGGGAACACGCGTGTCGAAAGCGGCAATCGGTAAAGGCGCAGGTTGATTTATTAAACTGCCAGCAGATGCCCGGCCCTCCCCCGGCACCCGCACTTCCGGGCGGCCGAAAGGAGCGTCCCGCGCCCATTGTTTGTTGCACCTGCTTGCCCGAAGTTCCAGGGCCCGACCCTCCCGGCTTCGCCATATGGGTGAGCCAGAGATTAATGTCTTGCGTACCCCATGACATGTGCCTGTTCTCCTCCATCTTATCACGAAACGCTTCATCGTAGTTTAGCCACGCCCAACCTCCGAAGCGCTGGTAAGCGTCTAATACGGAGTCCGCGTAAGCCAATAGGAGGCCGTAATCCTGCGGTCTCTCCCTCCCCCAGACACTAGCCAATCTCATAAACGCGCGCGTCCAATTAACAATATTACGCGACACTGCTCCCACCTTGGGTTTTTCGCCCTCCTTTTTACCCTTCTTCTTTCTACCGCGCACCCGACCCTCCATGAGCGCGAAGATGTCTACGCATGTACGCCTCCTAATTCTACGTCGTACGGACCGCGGGACCTTCTCCCACAATTCCGATAGCGCCACCAAGGCCGGTGCTCCCCGATCCTCCCCCTCATGCACTGGACCCCCACTCGCTACCCGCCGCTGGGACCCCGAAGAGGACGACGAAGAAGAAGAGGAAGAATATGTTGATGTAGAGGAAGAGGACGAGGAAGAATCCCTGTCCTTACGGCGCTTCCTACCCTTACCCCTCTTCCTCCCCCGCTTATCCCGGTTATCTACCCCAGCCACGAGGGCCTTGTTACCCGTAGTCCGGACAGCTCCAGGTCCGCATCCGCCGTCGGCCGCTTCTGAAGTGGCGCCGTCCGCAGCTACCACCGTAGCAGGATGCTGAGTGATCCGAGCAGTATCCACACCGCTCGTCCGCACGGCTCCAGCAGGTCTCTCGTGAACCGGTCCCGCAGTAGATGTCCCGTCCATGACAACGCGTCCAGCGGCGGCCTCCTGTGGGGAGAAATCCGGACAGGGGCCAGCAACCGGCACAGCTGGAGGGTAAGTTATCCCCGCAGACCCTGCAACCCCACCAGGGATCTCGCCCCCCCTAAAACTTCCCATACAACCCGGACCCCAATGCGACGGAGGGCCCACCGTCGGAAACGGAGGGGGGACCGAAGCCCACGGGCCCATCGCCCACGGAGAGCCCCACATGCCCCACGGAGACCAACCACCCGCTATGCCTATGCCCACCTGTGATCCACTAGCGGCACCCGAAGTAGCCGGGTGAGCGGGAGCTCCCGGACGTCCGCTGGCATTGCTCGAGCCCCCAGTTAGCGGCGTATCTCCCAAACCCGGTTGATCGTCTATCGACGCATCAAACTCCTCTCCCTCTCCCTGAGGCATCTCCTGGGGCCCGGAATCCGCAGCAGGCGCGGTCGTTGCCACCCCTCTCCCTGCCGAGGGCCTGCCACGTGTGCGTGGTCCCGGCCGACGGCCCCTACCCCTGCGGGTCGAACCCGCACGTTCCTGCGCTACCGGTATGGCCCCTGCTATCTCCAGTGCGATTGCCGTTCGTGCTGCCGAACGGGACCGCCTGGGAGGCAAGGCCCTACCCCCGCTCGCCGTCACACTTACCGGGGCTAGGTCTCCCTCGTCAAAGGAATCCCCCGCCAGCAGGGACAGCTCAGCAAGGTCCCCGGCCGAATCCGCAGACGAGTGTTCCATCGCGCCGACTGGTCACGGAAGAGCCAGCAACCGACTCGCAAATTCTGTGAATCGGCGGCCGCTCCCGCAAGACGGACCCGACACGAGGTGGGAACGCACACGGAGAGCCAGCAACCGACCCGCAAAACTCCCGAAGTCGGCAGGCCGCTCTCGCAAGACGGACCCGACACGAGGAACACAGTCTCGGAGGACCAAAAGGTTTGAGTCCTCCGAGCATGCTCCCTTTGTACCCCTCCCTCCCACAATCCTCCTCGGCTGCGACGCCCCGAGAGGCGGAAGTGGTCCTGCGACCACGAACCGCCCCCTCCCCCCCGCTCTCTTTCTAACTAGCCCGACGGGCGCCTCGGCGGGCCACCCAGCCCCGCGTTAGGGGCGCCCGTCGAGACTAGCTCTCGGGCTTGCTTATTATCAGGGATTACTAAAGAATTGTCTTAGGAGGCTCCAACTTTATTCAAAATACCACAGATAAATTACCAACAGGGAAGAAAAACCAGTGGTTCCCATTTTGAAGGCATTATATTGATGTGCCAATACCTACATGCAACTTGCCTTGAGGTACTACTGAAAAGGCAGGATTCAACTCAGTCTAAGACAAGTAAAAAAAGACCTAAACACCATCAAAATTTGTTTCTGCACATTCAACGGCATATATACCATTACTCCCAAACTTTTTATCACCTTCACTGCAACAATTTCTACAACTGCAGCTAATAACTGCATTGCTAGATGGATACTTCAGGTGGGGGGGTTTGTCTTGAGTAGACTTGTGGGAGGGAGGGCTATTGTGTGGGCAGACTTGTTCGGCCGCCAGCCCTTTTCTGCCGTCAAACTCTATGTTTCTGTGATAGGCCTGTGTGATTGTGAAAACTGCATTAGTCCAATTTTCTCAAGGTCCAGTTTTAACCTCTGCCAATTCAATCGTGTTCCAACTTATACTGCAGAGCAGTTAAGATTGTCCATAGAAAGTGCATAAGAACATAAGAAGTGCCTATGCTGGGTCAGACCAGAGATCCATCGTGCCCAGCATTCCGCTCTCGCAGCGGCCCAACAGGTCCAGGACCTGTGTAGTAGTCCTCTATCTGTACTCCTCTATCCCCTTTTCCTTCAGAAAATTGTCCAATCCCTTCTTGAACCCTAATATCTTACTCTGTCCTATCACGCCCTCTGGAAGTGCATTCTAGGTGTCCACCACCCGTTGGGTGAAGAAAAACTTCCTAGCATTGATTTTGAATCTGTCCCCTTTCAACTTTTCTGAATGCCCTCTCGTTCTTGTAGTTTTCAAAAGTTTGAAGAATCTGTCCCTCTCCACTTTCTCCATGCCCTTCATGATCTTGTAAGTCTCTATCATATCCCCTCTAATTCTCCTCTTCTCCAGGGAAAAGAGCCCCAGTTTCTCCAGTTTCTCAGTGTATGAAAAGTTTTTCATACCTTTTATCAAACGTGTCGTTCTCCTCTGAACCCTCTCGAGTATTGCCATATCCTTCTTAAGGTACGGCGACCAATATTGGACGCAGTACTCCAGATGCGGATGCACCATCGCCCGATACAACGGCAGGATAACTTCTTTCGTTCTGGTTGTAATACCCTTCTTGATTATACCTAGCATTCTATTCGCTCTCTGCGCACTGTGCCGACGGCTTCGTTGTCTTATCCACTATTACCCCCAAGTCCCTTTCTTGGGTACTCTCACTCAATAACATCCCTCCCATCGTATAGCTGTACCTCAGGTATCTGCTTCCCACATGTAATACTTTACATTTCTCTACATTGAACTTCATCTGCCATCTCGTTGCCCACTCCCCTAGCTTGTTCAGGTCCCTTTGTAATTCTTCGCAGTTCTCTTTAGTCCGAGCAGCACTAAATAGTTTGGTGTCGTCTGCAAATTTTATTATTTCGCACTTCGTCCCTGTTTCTATATCATTTATAAATATATTGAATAGCAGCGGTCCGAGCATCGACCCTGCAGAATACCACTCGTAACTGATGAACTCTCCCAGTCAGCAAAAACTTATACCAAATCAGTAATGAGCTCAGTCTAGGGGATAAGGCAGAGATTAAATAAAATTGGGGACAATCTAGATGTCTGCAGAACCCTATACAAAAGTCCAGTTGTTTTCAAATGATAGTGGCTTTTGGCAACCAGTACTGGTATCAGTACTGCAGCTTAGCAAATCCTTACATAAGTGAACCTGCAAGCTAAACAAGAACATGTTTTTGTTGTCAATTGGATGAAGGAACTCCCTCCCCCCAGCCCGCCCCCTGCTGATAATGTATAACAGGATGTGTAAAGCATTTGATATCAGCTTTCTGGATCCAAAGGTATGACTAAGGCCTACTTCAAATCACTTGGAAAGACTTCCTCATATAGGGACAAATTACTGAGGTAAATCAAAAATGGTATCAAGATTGCTACAAGGGAGAATAGTCCATGTTTGATATCAGACAGAAAACTCTTTACAGTACTTATTTTGTGTCATCATTACTCGCTGCATTGGACTGGTTCATAGACAAAACCGCCGAAGACAAAGGCGCGCGCCGACAACTGAGCGCAAGACGGAAGCGCGCGCCGAAGAAAAAGAGTGTTTTTAGGGGCCCCGAAGGGGGGTTTTGTTGGGGAACCCCCCCACTTTACTTAATACAGATCGCGGCGGCGTTGTGGGGGGCTTGGGGGGTTGTAACCGCACTCATTATACTGGAAACTTAACTGTTTCCCTGATTTTTAGGGAAAAAGTGAAGTTTTCAGTAAAATGTGGGGGGTTACAACCCCCAAACCCCCCACAACGCCCCCACAATGCGGCGCGATCTGAATAAAGTAAAGTGGGGGATTCCCCCCCACACCCCCTGTCGGAGCCCTTTAAAACAGTAATTTTCTTCGGCGCGCGCCTCCGTGTTGCGCTCAGTTGTCTGTGCGCGCCTTTGTCCCGGCGCGCTTTTGACCTGACACCCATTGGGACTTGTGCTTCACTGCAATTGACTCCTGAGGAAACACTGGCCGTGTTGTGTCTTTTTGTGTGATATACATTAATAAACTTAAGATTTCAAGAAACTGGGATCCCATGTGGAGCAGGCATCTTTCTTTCCCTGATTTTGGTGCTTGATCAAGTCATGGCTCAAGTGGAGGCAGTGCATGCAATATCACTTATGAATATTCATTGTGGATATCCTGAAAACCTGATTGGCTGGGGTGCCTCCAGGTTTGGGAACCACTGACATATATGCTAATTTTAATGGTCCAAGGCCCAGATGGCAAGTAATCCTTTTCTTATTTATGGTTCTCTCTAATTCTACCTATACAACCATAACAAATTCCGAAAGCTCTTTAAACTCCATACTCTTACTGCTACAATCCTTAACAAACGTACTACACATGTGGCTGACATTTTCAACTGACATACACACCTGCATGGTTCTTGGTCCCGGCCATGACTCTATGCCAATACTCAGGAGATTTGCATGGATCATCTCACTTATATCTTCAATGGCAGCAGCTAAATCTTTTTTTTTAATTCATTATCATTTTATTCACAAGTAGTACAACTTGATAAAGTAATACAGAGTCATAATCCATCATATAAAAAGAAAAATCAAATAAAGAATTCACATTCCTTTAGGAAACAAGACCAATTCTTGATGGTGATAACTCCTTCATAGACCTCAATTTGAAAGAACAATACAGTTACAGAGAGATAATTTATAAATTAAGAAACAAGCTTAATACGTCTAGCCCCCAGATTCTTTTTTAGAGCTAGATTCTCCACCTCTGATTAACCCCTTAAGGTCCTAAAAGGATCTTAGGTGATCAGGTGCATAAAAAACATATTTTAAACCCATATACTTAATTAGACATTTACAAGGATAAGCTAAACTAAAAGTAGCCCCCAACTTCTTTGTATCTTCTCGTATTGCTAAAAATAGCTTACGCCTATCTTGTGTTGATTTTGTAACATCATGATGAAGCCATATACGTTGACCACAGAAAGGTGTAGCTATTTTTTTAAAGAATAACCGCATGATTGAATTGAGATCTTGCTCAAATATAAAGTTTACAATTAATGTAGCTCTGTGCTTTACATTCGTAAATGAATCTTCCAAGATTGCTGTTACATTTTGTAAATCAATATCTGTTGGTAAATTCCCAGAAGGTAGTACATTTTCAGAGATGGGTACTTCTTCCAAACCGCTATGTCTTTTAAGTGTTGGTAGAAAATAAGCCTTATTTATAGGTGGTAATTGATCTGGTGGAAAAGACAAATTCTCCACCAAAAATTTTTTGAAGATCTCAATCGGTGTCAGTGAAAAATTTTTTGGACAATTCAATACTCTTAAATTTAATCAGCGATTATAATTTTCAATCATTTCTATCTTGCGTGAAAGAGTGGTCTGGTCTCTGATTATAGCAGTAAGAGTTTTTCAGAGGAATAGTCTCAGAGTCTACCTTTTCTAAACATTCTTGTTTCACCTTTTCAATATTAGAAGTAAAGGAGTCCACTTTAGTTACAAGTACTTGCATGTCTGAAGCAGTCTTCTCCACCTTCTCCTCCATTCTCCTTATGGCCTCCAAAAGGATATCCAGGGTGTTAGCTGAGGTTCTTCCTGAGGCTTTAGCTACCTCAGAGTTCTTACTCCCCTACTCTTCAGTTGAGAATGTGGCTCCACCTGCTGTCTGCTCCGGAATAACTCCCTCCTCCCCTCCGGAGAACGAGTCGCTGCTCTGCCCGCCTGCTGGACAGAGCGGTGCAGAGATCATTGGCGGAGACAAAGATGTCTCAAAATCCAAGTGCTAGAGTGCTCCCTCACTCGAAGCCACCATGGATTTCTGCCGCCACTGGGAAGTCCGAAGGGCAGCCGCGTCCCGCGGCTCGAAGAAACACTGGAGTGTTTGCTGCGTCGGTGATGAGGTAAGGGCTGCAGATTGAGATAATCTCATGGCCCCTTTCCTCTTAGTATGGAGCATAGTCAGAAAATAGGAAAAGCAGCAGTAAACTTGAAGAAAAAAACCATAAACCGGGACGCCACAGCTACACGTCCACCATCTTGGATCGTCTCAAACTTGGGCGGCAGCAGCTAAATCTTTACATGCAAGAGCTAAAGCAGGAGTGTCCTAAGTCAGAATCACACTCTTTGTGACATACACCTAGAGCCCCTGTCCTAACCACTGCAGGGGAGACAATAGACAGCAGTTGTGTACCTTGTCTCCCTTGCACCTTGTGTGGCTGCAGTGCTTACACAGCTAACACAATGACATGACCAAAAGTTCATGATCTAATTCGTTTTGCATCTACAATGAGTACTTCTAGGTTATTTAATCATTCTTTAATTATACATAGAAATGGTCTTTATACGAGAAAGTTTGGAATATTTGAACAATACCACAACACTTTGTTCAAATATTTAGACACCTAACATTCTGTAACTAGAAAACCCTATAGCAAAATAGCTGTATCAGAAATAGGTAAACTATACAAACTGTAACTGACAACTTCTCAATAAAACTATTCAATTCCCTTTCTACTCAATAAAACTATTCAATTCCCTTTCTACTAAAAACACCTGCAGTTGAGTAGAGAAAATAAACAAGAGAAGTATACAATACTTAAGACTGTAATTTGAGAGAGATCAGTATAGGACAGTAGGACAATAGGAGTACCTACTTCCCAATTAGGTTTTCAGGATATACAAAATGAATATGCGTAAACTTGATTTTCATACACTGCCTTCATTATATGCAAATTTCTTTCATGCATATTCACTGTGGATATCCTGAAAACCTGACTGGCAAAGGGGTACTACAGGACTGAGTTGAGAAACACTGCTCTATTACTGATACTTGCTCTCTCAAACTACAGCCTTAAGTACTGTATACTTTTCTTGTTTATTTTCTCTACTCAACTGCAGGCATTTTTGGTAGAGAGGGAAGTATCACTTAATCTTATTCAAAGAGATTTTCAGTTACAGATGCATACATTCAACATTCTGTTTTATAAGTACATAAGTAATAAAATAAAAAAACAGGGTTGTCCAGCCTCGCCCTGTCTACAATAAATATGCATGCAATGTAAATAGATGTTATGCATATTCATTGGGGAAATTCTGGAAACCTGACTGGGTTGTGGCCCTTGAGGACCAAGGTTAGACACCCCTGAGATAAAGGGATATGTTGGGCCTCCAAGAACACGGAAACAGCACCACATTAGGAAATTCCCTGTCTCAGGGGAAGATTCTCAAAACTAACATGGTCACTAAACTGGTTTCTGCCAGTTTAGCGTTCATGTATTTTAGCAGCGGATTATCAAAACAGCTTACCCTGGTCTTTTCCGTGCTTCCTAGCAATCTCTGACTGCCATGCAAATGTATTACAACAAGGTCTTTAATATTTAAATGAGCACTCTGGGCAATTCTCTATTATTGCCGAGTGATTCCCTAACCTCGCTGTCCTATGTTTGTGAGCAAAATTTTCTGGCAAGTCTGAGCTGTCCTAGTCTTACTTTCTGGTCAGTGCCTGAATTCTGATTGGCTCAGGCATTGACAGGAAGTAAAGTTTGACAGCTCAGACCTGCCAGAAAATTTTGCCACTTTCAAGCAACCCTCCCTCCCCACCCCCTCCGACTTCACTTACGTCTTCCGGAGCAGAGGCAGCAAATGCAGTCATCACGGGATCTTGCTGGTTTAGAGGGAGAAAGGAGCATAGAAGGGTGGTGGAAGAGAAAGGGGTCAGGGTGGTATGGAAGTATGGTGGAGGGAGAGAAAAGGGCAGGGTGGTATGGAAGGGTGGTGGAAGGAGAGAAAGGAGACAGATGCTGATGGAAATGGTGTGCAGGGAAAGGGGTAAGAGTCATAACGGGGAAGGATACTGGATGGAATTGGGTTGGAGGAAAAGAAAGGGGGCAGATGCTGATGGAAGGGGGGAAGGGAGAGGAGAGAGTGAAATGCCAGACCATGGGGATATAGGGAAGGGAAGAAGAGGAGAGGAGATAGATGCCAGACCATTGGAGGAAGGAAGGGAAGAAGATGGATGCCAAACCAATGGGGGTGAAGGGAGAGATGGAAGGGGGAAGCATAAAGTTTCTGGAAGGGGAATAGAAGGAGAGAAGATGCCATATTGAAGGGGCAGAGAGAGGGTAGACAGTGGATGAAAGGAAGAGAGTGACAAGAAGATGAGGAAAGCAGAAACCATAGAAGACAAGTTAGAAATTTATTTATTTTTTTTTGCTTTAGGGGAGATGCATCGCTGTTTCTGTGCAAAGTCCCTTGTATGGCATCTTCCAAAAGAGAGAGAGAGGGAGGGGATAGAGGCTGTGTAATAAGTAGTATTATCCAACTACAAATGAATGAGGAGGATATTAAGTGAATGCAATGACACATGAAAGAGTCACTCTGACTGATTCTTGTGTCCAATTCTATCTAAGGGCATCCAGAGGGGAACCAGAACTAAAAGTGTGTGGAAAAAAAACTAAAGAAACAGAAGGTGTATGCTGAAAGAATGCAGAAAAAGAGACCATATAATAAAAACATTCAATTTTGACAGTATAATGTTTATAGAGAACCCAACTGAAGCACAAACAAGTCCTGTAAAGTCAGAGGAACAAAAGCAATGTGAGAAAATACAGTACTTGTTCAATTGGAGCATGTTGTTGAATAATCTTCCAGCAGAGTTTAAAGGAGCCAAAAACAATGCAAACTGCAAGCAAGCTTGAGCTAGACATAAAAAAAAAGGAAGAGAGTTTGTGTGGGCACAGTAATGGGGTTCTACTGGATAGAACTGGACCAGTGTCCCTTTTCTGTCAATATTATGTATGCTACGTGAAGCTTATTAGTCTGAAACAATTGTAGAGGGGAAGTTTTCATGTAGCCCTTCCGTAGTAAATGAAAAGAGAGAGGGTGAAAAAACAGTGTGGCAAGGCGGTGGCTGCTGCCAGAAGGATGCTGGGCTGTATAAAGAGACGTGTAACCAGTAGAAGAGTAAAGGTGTTGATGCCCCTGTACAGGTCATTGGGAGGTCCCACTTGGAGTATTGTATTCAGTTTTGGAGACCGTATCTGGTGGAGGACACAAAAAGGCTTGAAGCGGTCCAGAGGAGGGCAAAGAAAATGATAGAAAGTTTGCGCCAGAAGATGTATGAGGAGAGACTGGAAGCCCTGAATATGTATACCTTAGAGGAAAGGAGGGACAGGGGAGATATGATTCAGATGTTTAAATATTTGAAAAGTATTAACGTAGAACAAAATATTTTCCAGAGAAAGGAAAATGGTAAAACCAGAGGACATAATTTGAGGTTGAGGGGTGGGAGACTCAAGAGCAATATAAGGAAATTCTTCTTTACGGAGAGGGTGGTGGATGCCTAGAATGCGCTCCCAAGAGAGGTGATGGAGAGGAAAACGGTGACGGAGTTCAAAAGAGCGTGGGATGGACATAATAGTAAATATTGAAGAACTAAGGCCAGTACTGGGCAGACTTGCACAGTCTGTGTCTGTATATGGCTGTTTGAGGGAGGATGGGCTGGGGAGGGCTTCAGTGGGTGGGAGAGTATAGATGGACTGGAGGCAACTTTGACGGAGACTTCAGTAGTTGGAACCTAAGAACAGTACCGGGCAAAGCTTTGGATTCTTGCCCAGAATTAGCTAAGGAGAAGAAGAAGAACCCCCCCCCCCCCAACAAATTTTTAGATTGAATTAGGTTGGGCAGACTAGATGGACCATTCGGGTCTTTATCTGCCATCATCTAGTATGTTACTATGTATTTGCTAATTGCAATGTGGAAGGACTATAAAGTACTCATCACTTAACACCATATCAACCAAACCAACACCTATAAAAATAGTTCCATTTTCTCATCAAATCACACTACATGTGAAGTTTGAAAAAAAATTGAAGGGAGAAGTTTGTATTAATCCAGTAGGAAATGGTATATGCAGTGAACATTTGCAAATTCCGATGCAATTAGAAAACTGCAAGCAGCTCTTCTGATTTTTTAATGAGTTTCAGACAAAGGCAGAAATTACCTCTGCTTCAATTGCCAGAGAACATGTGAAAGTGGGTCTTATTCAAGGAAGATTTTTCCCCAAAAGCACAGAATGAGAAAAAAGGTAATATAGTAGATGACAGCAGATAAAGACCCGAATGGTCCATCCAGTCTGCCCAACTTGATTCAATTTAAATTTTTTTAATTTTTCCTTCTTAGCTATTTCTGAGCAAGAATCCAAAGCTCTACCCGGTACTGTATTTGGGTTCCAACTGCCGAAATCTCCGTCAAAACCGACTCCAGCCCATCTACACCGTCCCAGACATTGAAGCCCTCCCCAGCCGATCCTCTCCCAAAGTCCATATACAGACAGACACAGACCGTGCAAGTCTGCCCAGTACTGGCCTTAGTTCAATATTTAATATTATTTTCTGATTCTAGATCCTCTGTGTTCATCCCACGCTTCTTTGAACTCCGTCACCGTTTTCCTCTCCACCACCTCTCTCAGGAGCACATTCCAGGACCCACCACCCTCTCCATAAAGTAGAATTTCCAAACATTGCTCTTTAATCTACCACCCCTCAACCTCAAATTATGTCCTCTGGTTTTACCATTTTCCTTTCTCTGGAAAAAATTTTGTTCTATGTTAATACCCTTCAAGTATTTGAACGTCTGAATCATATCTTCCCTGTCCCTCCTTTCCTCTAGGGTATACATATTCAGGGCTTCCAGTCTCTCCTCATACGTCTTCTGGCGCAAGCCTCCTATCATTTTCGTCACCCTCTTCTGGACTGCTTCAAGTCTTCTTATGTCCTTCGCCAGATACGGTCTCCAAAACTGAACACAGTACTCCAAGTGGGGCCTCACCAATGACCTGTTTGATTATGGCTCTTCATGCCTTTCGGATGTTTTGAATAGTCTTCACAAATGTTTGTTTGAATAGTCCTCACAAATTGCAAAATATTCTCTGCTTCCTTTGAGTGCCACATCCTGTAAGCTTGCTTCACTGCCCCACACTGTATTTGATGCTTTTGTAATGTCCCAGCTGGACTACTGTAATGTGGTTTATGTGGGCATGTTTCAGTCTACCTTGAAAAGATTGCATGTGTGAAAGAATAGTGCCGCCTATTTTCTTTGCAGATGATGGGATGGGGTCATGTCACTCCTATCTTTAGTCTTCATCACTGGTACCTGCCCTGTCTTTGAATTTAATTTTTCTGTTGAGTAATTTGCCTCTGACCTTATGCTCAGGGACTTATTTTTCTAAATTCAAATCAAAACAAAAAAAAATACCATTTATTTTCTGAGGCATTTGATACTGGTTAATGTTGGCAGACAAATTACAGTAGTAGACATGTAACCCTAAATTTTCTATTCTGTGTTAATTTTATATTAATTTTCTGTGTGTGCGCCTCTTTGCCTTCCTTATCAGCACCTTCTATTTGACTTGCCATTTCTTATGCTGTTTCCTATTATTTTTAGTTGGATCCTTCTCCCACTTTCTGAAGGATTTTCTTTTAGTTCCAATAGCTTCCTCACCTCACTTGTTAACTACGTCGACTGCTTTTTTGTCTTCCTTCCTCCTTTTTTTAATACATGGAATATATCTGGTCTGGGCTTCTAGGATGGTATTTTTGAATAACATCCATGTCTGATGTAAATTTTTAACCTCTGCAGTTGCTCCTCTAAGATGAGGTTTGTTTTTGTTTTTACCATTCTCACAGTCCCCTTTTTTAAAAGTTAAATGTATTGGATTTCCTCTGTGTAAATACTGCGGAGATTATGATCACTGTTATCATCACCATTATCTCCTACACTAGTGACTCTTAAACGTGTTCTGGGGGACCCCAGCCACTTGGGTTTTCAAGATATTCTTAATGAATATGCATGAGTGATATTTGCCTATAAAGTAGGTAGCAAGAAAAAGAATAATTTAAACTAAATCAGTAAATTATAGTGTATGTTTGGGCAGACTGGATGGACCATTTGGGTCTTTATCTGGTGTCATTTACTATGTTAGTAGGCATGCAAATATCACTCATGCATATTCATAAGGAATATCTTGAAAACCTGACTAGCTTGGGGTCTCCCAGGACAGGTTTAAGGGTTACTGTCCTACACTAATTCATGTGCTCCAGGTATTTGTATTCTAGCTCACAGAGAAACTGGGATGACTTAAACAGCCATATAACAAGTCTTAATTCATTAGTCTCAGGCCCTGAAGCTTAATGGAATGGATGTGTTTTTAATGCAAATTTTCCTCTTAATGTTAGGGAGCTCAATATCATATTAAAACCATAGGTATAGTTTTGAGGGAAGGTGCTATTGATGAAGCTGGCACCACACCTAATGGTGCCGGTGCTGATGCAGTTGATTTCTCTCCCTCACTGCTAATAGGACCTCCCTATTCCTCGCTTCCCTGCTAAACTAAGAGGGGAGCCTATAGGTATGATTGCAACATGTATTTATTTATTTAATTTGTTTTCGATCCCATTCTCCCCCAATGAGATCAAAATAGATTACAGATTAGCATACATAATATAGTCAAAACGGGTTACAATTTGCCATAGTTACAATACAATATGTTCATCCTAACTTGACATATATAGAGGATCTAGTTCCAATATACAGTACATTTTTTTTCCTAATAATACAGCAATAGGCAAGGGATTAGGTGAAGAGGTAAGTTTTTATTGCTTTCTTAAAAGTTCAGGAGCCCTTCGAGGGGTCTGATCTGCATTTCAAATAACTTGTTTCTTTCACTTTTCAGTTAATGATCTTTTATGGGGGATGGAGGTGCTCTTTCAGTGAGTGACTTATGAAAATGTTTAGCTTAAAAGCTGGAGGAGGTTGAATAGATTTGCAAAACTGTAACACTCTTTCCTAGAACAGAATTGCTCGACTTCCCCAGCTTTAACAAATCCTTACTGGTATGTTGTACTCAAAGTGGCAGAACTGTCTGTGTAGATTAGGAAATTTTGTCTAGCACTGTTGTCCTGATGGAGCAGGAAATGTACACTGGAGGAAAGTTTAATTCAGGTCTGTATCCTTTCTATTCCGGGAAATGGAAGGTTGGCTTGGTATAAACATAGTTTGATTTGTATATGACTTTTTTTATTCCTAGTTTCCTGAGCTCAATTTTCCATGGAACACATATCTTGTAGGCACACAAAATTCTGCAACTAAAAAAGTGGACACACTACGTATATCAGGGGTGCCCACACTTTTTGGACTTGCAAGCTACTTTTAAAATGACCAAGTCAAAATGATCTACCAACAATAAAATTTAAAAAAAACACAACGCACACTGTACGCATAGAATTGTTAATTATCATTCCTATTCCGGGGTTTTTTCAAAGAGGTCAAAACAGATGACTCTATGCACTGTCACCTCAGTAACAACCATACAAAAATAGACAAATACCAACCCCCTTCCTTTTTACTAAACCACGATAGCAGTTTTTAGCGCAGCGAGCTGCGCTGAATGCACAGCGCTGCTTTCGACGCTCATAGGCTTCCTGCGCTAAAAATCGCCATTGCGGTTTAGTAAAAGGGGACCATATTGTAAAATATAGACAGCAGATATAAATTCAGACACATTTTGATCACTAAATTTAAAATAAAATCATTTTTCCTACCTTGTCTGGTGATTTCATGAGTCTCTGGTTGCACTTTCTTCTTCTGACTGTGCATCCAATCTTTCTTCCCTTCTTTTAGCCTGTATGCTTCCTCTCCTCCTGACCTCATTCCCCCCCCCAACGTTTTCTTCTTCTCTCCCTGCCCTCTCTTTCTTTCTCTCTTCATGCCCCCTTTCTTTTTTTCTGTTTCTCTTCTTTCCTTCTGTCTCCCTGCCTGCCCTCTTTCTCCCTCCCTGCCCTCCCCCAAGCCACTGCCGCTGCCATCAGATAACAGGCCCCCAAAGCCGCCCGCCGCCGGCCAAGCTCTCCTTGCTTCGGGCCTACCAGCATTCCTCTCCCCGACGTCAATTTTGCCGTCAGAGAGGAAGTTCCGCTGGCCAGAACTTCCTCTGCGACGGCAGAATTGACGTCGGGGAGAGGAAGGCTGATCGGCCCAAGATCGACCTATTGGGAGAAATGCTGCCGGGTCCTGCCTTTGAGGAAACAGAAAGTAGGCAGGACCTGGCAGCAAGAAGAGCAAATCGCAAGCTTCACTGACCTGTCTCCTGCTTTAGCCCGTGAATGGGGCTCTAACATGTGCGTGCCGGCTTCCCTTCTCCACCCCCCCCCCCCCCCGGACATAACTTCCGGTTTCAGACGGAAGAGAAGGGAAGCCGGTACAAGCACACGTTAGCCCCCGGAGCATAAATTCTGCAAAGTTTTTTTTTTAATGTTGAGCAGCGGAGGCAGCAGCAGAATTCAGGAGCAGGCCAGTCAGGAGGGGAAAAAAGAGAAGGGAAGAAGGGAACCTGCTCTGCGATCGACTGGGGTCGCCTGGGCGAGCGACCTGTCGATCGCGATCGACGTGTTGGGCACCCCTGACGTATATGAATTGTATTGCTAGTACAGTTAAAAAACATACCCCCCCCCCCATGTCTCTAAGTGGACTCAAATAAGAAGGAAAGAATTTCTTGTATATCATGAAAAGGTTGTTTCTTTAGGGGCTGCATTTCAATTGAGGTTTCCTTGTAAGTGTTTTGTTCTGCACCAAAATACTAGATATGTTTTCTATGAGCCAGAGCAGTTACGTTTTTTTCTTGAAGGCAAGGGGGTGTCTGCTGCATCCTAAGATAACCCATTGTTAATAGAGTCGGTATATATTAGTGCTCAAAGGTACCTACTTATTTCCTTGAAATATCGGAATAATTTCTTTAATTTGTTAGATTTCACTCTTGTCTCTCTCTCCTTATATGAGGACTATAATATAACAGAGAATTGTTTCTTTTGATTTTTAATTTAAAATCCAACTGTTTATCAGGATGTGATTATGTATTTTTGTTACTAGAGTTTCTGTAAAGCATTATTGCTTGTATTATTAAAAATTAAATTTAAAAAACCATACCCCCCCTTTTTTACAAAAGCACAGAGGAAGTTTTTAGCGCCAGCCAGCGCTCTGAATGCTTTGCGCTGCTCCGATGTTCATAGGAACTCTATGACCGTCGGAGCAGCGCAAAGTATTCAGCACACTGGCCGACGCTAAAAACCTCTTCTGCTCATTTGTAAAAAGAGGGGGGCATAAACCTCCACGAGGCATAAAAAATACATACATGAAAATTTACAGTAATGAATATGTCAATTAAAAATGCATTGCAGTTTCACAAATATAACAAAAGTAGTCAGATTTCCATGCGAGTTAACATCTGTGCTGAAACCCTTTCTGCATTGCAAACCCACGGTAAAAGTATGCTAAACCTGTGGTAATCGTGTGGGATGTTTTCTGCATTGGTCGCTCCTTGTGTAGATAAGCTCTAGGGGACAATCAAAGTTAAATGGAAATACTTTTAAAACCAATAGGAGGAAGTATTTTTTTTAAACTCAAATAGTTAAGCTCTGAAACTCATTGCCAGAAGATGTGGTAACAGTGGTTAACATAGCTGGATTTAAAAAAAGATTTGGACAAGTTCCTGGAGGAAAAATCCATAGTCTACTATTGAGACAGACATGGGGGAAGCCTGGTTTGGCCACTGTTAAATCAGGATACTGGGTTAGATGGACCATTGGTCTGGTCCAGTATGGATATTCTTATGTTCCTATAAGAGTAAGTGGTAAAAAGCAGTTAATTGTAGCTGGATTAAAAAAAAAAGTTTGGACAAATTCCTGGAGGAAAAGTCCATAAATTGTTATTAAAATAGACCTTGGGAAAGCCACTGCTTATCTCTGAGGTTAAGTTGCATGGAATCTTGTCAATTTTGGGGACTCTGCTAGGTAACCTGGACTGGCCACTCTTGGAAACGAGATACTAGGCTAGATGGCACCTTGGTCTGACCCAGTAGGGCAGCTCTTATGTTGTTGCGGCTATTTTGTCCTTTGTAGTTAGAATGCACCTTTTTTCATGCAGCACTTGCTTAAACATCAGTGAGATGCAGTGAACTATATAGAGCAAGCATCTATAAAACAGGACTTTTTCAAGGAGTTACCTGTATCCAGCTTGAAGTATTTTTAAATATTGGAATCTCTGCACATAAAACACTTTAAGTAAGATGTTATTAGTGTGAATAGTGCTGCTTTTCTTTCTCTCTCACAGATATATCTAAATGCTTTACGGGTACAGGTCACTGTGCATTTTTCAGCACGGAGTCTTGTAACCAGATATGGGAAGCAGATGTTTTTTGTGTATGAGTAGCTCTGAACTGTCGACTCTTAATCAGAGGGATATATTTTGTTCTGGTTACTTTTACCTATGGAGATGAAACATGAGATTTGGTTTTGTATGCTTGTGGAGAAATCTGGAAAAGAGAAACTGGCAAGGTCAGGTCTGGTTTGAATTTATATGTGAAGTACTGAAAGTTAGCGTGGGCACATGTTTATCCAGTCTCTGCACACAGCCTCAGGTCAGGTTTCTTTGCCCACCCCTTACCCCCATCTAAGACAGATCTTTTGGGTAGTCTGGAAAATTTTATTTACAATCATTTTTGGTGAGGACAAAGTGGAATTAAGAGTTTGCTGACACCCAAGTAATTTTCACAAAAGGTTTTATAAGCACAGTGTACTAGCATTATTAGGGAAATATATTTTAGATTATTGAATTGGAAGATAAAAGAACATCCCTAGAAAGGCTGCACAGCCAGAAACATTAGAGAAATGTGGAAAAAGAAGAGGGACATTCCCATTGCAACCAGTAAAACCCCTGAAGCATGAAAATTGGGCATATTGGGGAATGTAGAAGAACTTGAAAAATGGCTTTGCCATCAGAATTGTCAGTTCCAGGTGATTATTCTATACAATGTGTGGAGAGACCAAGTACTGTACTGAGAAATGTAATCAGAGACCAAGATAATGTTGCATAGAGCACCACAAACCTGAATTAAAAATTTTAAGTGAACCGGTATAACTAAGCACATAGCATCATATTAATTCCAGATGGAAGCTCTCTTTGTCACAATCGGTGGTCATCTAGAGCAGTGTTTCTCAACTTGGTTCTGGAGTACCCCATTGCCAGTCAGGTTTTCATGATATCCACGATGAATATACTTGACTTGCATGCACTGCCTTCATTATATGCAAATTTCTTTCATGCATATTCATTATGAATATCCTGAAAACCTGATGGGCAAGGGGGTATTCCAGGACCGAGTTGAGAAATACTGATCTAGAACACTGAGATTCTGGAGGTGAAAAAGTATTTTAACACCCCACCCCCCTCCCTTTTTACAAAGCCTTATTAGGCTTTTTTTTAATCACCGGCTGCGGAATTCTATGAGCGATGGAGCTAATGCCACGGCCAGCAATAAAAATGCCTAAAACGGCTTTGTAAAAGGGGGGGAAGGTGTTTAATTTTTTCTTTTTCTCTCTCCATTCCCAGTTGACCATATCATCTGGACTGGAGCAATGGCGTTTATTACTGTATCTGATTTCTTTTGCCATACAGGAAGGTTCCAAACTGGTCTATCTTGTCCTAGATTTAGGTTTCTCTTTGGTGAGGAAAAATTCAGTTTTCCTTCACATCTCTTAAGTCCACAATCGGTTTTCTTTCCATTGGGTGTGGGCTTGTACTTTGAGAGGTCTGATAATGTCTCAAACCCATTTACTTTGATAGAACAGGCAATGTCATCAGGTTTACTACAAAAGTAGCAGCTGACATTTTTCATCCTAGGATGGATCCTGAGTAGCAGAGGAAACTATTCCAGGGGCCGAGAAATGTGCTAGAGATACAGCTAATGAGGAGTAGGGATAGGGGAAACATTAAAGTACTGGGAATTGTGGGATATAGCTGGAAGGGAGAGCGAAACCTACATGGGTAGTTTTGGAGGAGACCTACATGAGATGAAATGGAGGTGGCTAGGGTGGGGAGGGAAGGAACTATGATAGAGAGTATATTGAGACAACATGAGGTGGGACAGCAAGAATGAGACTTACTAGATGGAACATACAGAGATAGGGGAAAGGAGACCTACATGAAATGGAAGGGGACAGTGAAAGCGAGACTTGCATCAAATAAGATGTGATGTAGATGGGAGAACAGGGGGAGAGAGAGACCTTCATGGGCAAGGGAGATCTGCACTGAGTTGAGGGGGCTGGGAAAATGAATTTTGGTGTTTGAATTAATGCTATTTTGATATGCCAGGTTTGACATATATGTTAGGCTTGAAACATATTTTTGCAGAGTTTATCATCTCCAAGGTGCGTTGAAGAATTTCTGTTAATGTTGTTGAGGTGCCTCCTACCCTTGCTATGCAACTGCATCAATCGGCTCACCTTTATCTACATGTTTATTCACACCTTTAAAGAGCTGAAGCAAATTGGTGAGGCTTCCCTTGGTTGAGGCTTCCCTTGGCTGAACTCATGCTGACTGTTCCATTAACTCATTATTTGTCTACGTGTTCCGTAATTTTATTTTTTATAATAGTTTCTACTATTTTACCTGGCACTGAAGTCAGGCTTACTGCATAATGGATCTTGATTTGGCCTTGCCTTTTTTCAGGGCACAGACCATGGAAGTCTGTCCAGCACTGGCCTTTCTGTTCAGCCACAATCAGGGCGCAGACTGTAGAAGTCTGTCTGGTACTGGCTTTGCTTCTCAATTGTGTTGCCATCTAATCACCGCTAAGCTTTTTTGGATTCCATGCCTTCCATACAGGATTCCTTAGCTGCTTCTATGATGCTAGATCAGCTGCCTTCTCTAGGACTCTAGTGATAGTTGTGGGCTGCATGGCTCTGGCAGCTTCGCCTGATTGATTTCTTTCAGCTTCATTCTGGCTCTTGATGGTACTTCCTTCAGTGGTACTTTATACGATATAATCCATTCTGCTGCAGCTTTCTTAATGTGCGCGTTTCATTTGATCACTTGTTTGGTGCCTTTCCAGTCATATTTTTATGCAGGTTTCCTCTTCTAGAGGTGTCTGAGGCTTGGTAAATTAACATCGCTCTTCATTAAGGGCTAGATTCACTAAGCAAACATCGTTTTGCGAGCCCTTAGCGACCAGATTTCCATCCAGCCCGATTCACTAAGGCCTGTAGCGATCATCCCATGCAAATTAGTAAAACCCCATGCAAAATAGCCAAGCGATTGATTCACTAACAATTGCTTGGCTATTTTGAGTCAGGTTTTACTATTGCCAAACCCGACTGCTGCAGACCTGTCAGTAACTGAATTACCGTCAAGTCTGCAGGCTTTTTGACAGGCCTGCCTGTCTTTTTTTATTCATTAATATCTGCCCCGTTAAAAATAAAAATAATAATAAAAGACAGGCAGGCCTGTCAAAAAACGACAACCCACAAATAGCAGGAGGGATGCCCACTCCCTCCTACCACCACCCAACACTACCCTCCCTGCCCGTTCCAATATGACAGGAGGGATACTAACTCCCTCCCGCCACCAACTGAGTCACCCCTGACCAGCACCGGCACGTGACTCACTCCCCACCCCAGCCTGGCACACCTCCGACCGGCACACTGCCCCGATCTGTCCGGCCCACCCCTGATCAGGCCTGGCCCGACCCGTCCTGATCCGACACCCCCTCTGTACCTAACAGTTGGAAGCAGGAGGGGTGGTCAGTCCCTCCTGCTCCTTGGGCCTCCAGCGACGTCTTTTGGAGCAGGAGGAACCGCAAAGCCTTCCTACGAATTTGGGCCTTAGGCCCCGCCCCGGTGCATCATGTGATGCATGGGGAGGAGCCTAAGGCCCTGATTGGCTGAGGCACCACAGGCCCCTCCCAACAGGGAGGAGCCCGAGGCGCCTCAGCCAATCAGGGCCTTAGGCCCTGCCCTGGTGCATCATGTGCAAGGTTCTCAGCTGAACCCCCACTCTTATCTTCATCCCTAGCTTTACCAGAGTCTCTGGTGTTCAGCAGGAGTGATCCCTACTTGCTCCTGCCCTTATGGCCACAAGTTCAGAAATGGCCACTGTGATGCTACAGGTATTTATGGTATTACTGCTAGGAGTCTGGGCTTTTTGTTTAAATGCCCTGGACTGTGGTTGGAGAGCCGTGTACCGAGATACAGCAGACATCAATGCGAAAACTGCAGTTAAGTGTCATGCTTTCCCATTTATCAGCTGCTCCATATCTGTATCTGTAAAACGCTGTTGATAAAAAAGCCCAGGGGAACAGCTTAAGCTTGCCTTCTGATACTACCCCCCTTAATGGCAAGAGTTCCTGAGCCTTTTTAAAAAAAAATTTAGCCCGGTGATTAGAAGTCTAGGGAGTTTTTTCCCCTTTTGGGGTTTTCTCCCTAGCTAATTGTTTTCCGGTGCGGACCAGTGATAATCTGTAAATCTCCCTTTTCCAAGTCTTGCTACTTCAGGGAGCAATATCCTGTGGATTTTGAGGTCCATTTAATAAACACTGTAACTTTTTAGGCTCTGGTACTCATGACACTAAGTGTGACGCTCAATTTTTTCATGTGATTACTTGATAGTAAGAGTGTCCTTAGCTCTCGATTGTATATTAACATATCCTTTTTGTTTAAGCCAGGGACATAAGTGCAGGAGTGAGTGGGGATTGTACCTGCTAGACTGGGCATGAGGATTGGGGAGTGAGCATTTGGAGGTTTTAAGATAATGGGGGTGGGGGTATTGAATGTGTTGGGGTGGAGATTGCACTGGAAGCCTGCAGGGGTGATTTGGTGGAATGATCCTGGTGCTGTAAGATTGGGGCAGTGAAGAGAGTGGAAGCACAGCCCCGTGTTCAGATTTCTAAATATGTTGCTCCCACTGGATGTGGTGAGCCATTAATATGCAGTTCTTCATTTGTTTTACAAAATGCTCTCAGTTTGGCTGAGCCTCTTGAAGATTCCTTGGAAATTCTGTGTGTCTCGACCTGGACATCTGAATTCCCATCTCCCCATCCTTTCTAAATTATACCTAGTGTTTTCTTGTGACCCAGCTAAAGACGTTGATCATATTCATCTAACAAGACCTACCTCTGGTGAAAACATGCTGCCTCAGATCCTTTAATCTGTTAGATTTCAGAAACTACTGCATTCTGTTTGAGCAGCGGCTTTATTAATTTACTGTGCACTGAATTGACCTCTAGTTTCAGATGTCTCCTTTCTTTCACTTTTGTTAAGAGGACCCACATTTGTTCTCTCCCAGTACTCCAAAACCACTCATGATTCTATGAAAAAGCATTAGCAGTGTTGGGCAGTGGAGCTGTCGGAACCTCCCTCGATCCCTTAATACACATGGATGTGTCTGCTATAACTGTATCTAGGTTAGCTAGCTTCTCATGAATACAGTCTAACATTTGCATTTGTATTAGTGCTGCCCGAGTCACCAATTCGAATCAATTTGTTTTTTAAAAACATCGAACTCACCGATTCATTGAGTCCTGACATACCTCTAGGCCTCCTAACGTACACGCTATTTCCATGAACATTACCCACAGCACTGGTGTTTCATCCATATATTTATGCTCACCTGAAATGTGTATATTTATTGGGGCAATATTTGCTGCTATTTTGAGATTCTCTTATCGATAATTTTGTATATATGGATGGTCTATCCTTTAGTTTTCTTGTTTGATATTTAGTGCTATGTTTAGTACTCTTGTTTGATATTTGGTGTTATATATTTTATTTTTTAACTCCTTATTTTTCTGTATTCCACTCATAAGTATTGTTTATTATCTGATTTGTCACTCAAAGGATATGTTTTGGTGTTTATGTGTATTAAATAATTTTTGTATTGTCTTATAATGGATGTTTTTTTATTATATGATATTTGTTATATTTTTTTGTTATGACAATTTTTAGGACTCCTGAGGCAGGCTTTTTTATCTGAAAAATGGCCCGTGTCGAGTCAGATGATTACTTTCTGATTAATATACTACATGTATTTGGTTGCTATTAAAGTGTGGTTTGTTTGAAGACCAGGTGCACTCTGCTCCTTTTTGGGCGTCACTGATGGCTCAGTAGAGGGAAACCCTGGAGGGGCAGGCCGCGAGCAGCCTCTTCCTCTTCTAGCCAGCCACCACCACAGCTGCTGCTACTTTAGGAGGCCCAAAGGGAATGGGGGGGGGGGGGAGTTGGTCGAGAGGTGCTGCACAGGGGAATGGGGGGGAGGGATGAAAAGCTGCTGTTTGGAGATGGAAGGGAAGGATGAAAAACTGCTGCTCAGAGAGATAGGAAAGCTGCTGCACAGGGGGATAGGAAGGATGAAAAGCTGCTGCATATGGGGGGATAGTGGAGAAGAGAGAGGAGGAATTGTTGGACATGGGGTGGAGAAGATGAAGGGAGAGATGCATCAAAGAGGTAGAAAGGGGTGAGAGGGAGAAATCTTGCATATGGTGAAGGAGAGGGAGACATGCATGGAGAATAGAGATGGAGAAATGTTGGACATAAGGGTGGAAGGATGGGAGAAATGGTGCATGAGGAGAGAGAGAAATGTTGCACATGATAATGGAGGGGAAAGATGCTACATGGAGGGGAATAGAGAGATTTGTACCTTGGCACAAGGCAGGTGAAAGAGAGAGAGATAGAGATGGTAGACCGTGGGAAAGAAACATAAATGTTAGATATGGCAGTGGAAGGGAAGGTACACAGATGGAAGATGGATGATGAGCAAAGAGAAAGAAGAAAATTTCAAATGGGCAGGAGACGCTGGTGAGTGAGTTAACAGAAGACAAACAGAAACCAGAGCCTGAGACCAACATGATTTGAATAATAAAATGACCAGACAACAAAAAGTAGAAAAATAATTTTCTTTTCTATTTTGTGGTTACAATATGTCAGATTTGAAATGTGTATCCTGCCACAGCTGGTGTTAGACAGTGAGCATGATCTAGGACCTAACAAGAAGAGTAAAAGTCTCTTTTGTTTACACCACAGTGCCGGTGTGGGATTGGAGAGGGCAAAGGGGGGTGGGGTGGGTGACGAGGTCACAAAATAAACCCAGCAACATGTTTGAAAAAAACCGCCCGATTGGGTGGGAAAAATGAATCGAATCGAAAAATCAATTCAATAGGCCGAATTAAATCGACAAAATTTTCCCTGAATCAGGCAGCACTAATTTGTATCATTTTTGTGTGGTCCTACTTACGACCCTGCTTGAGTGAATACTGAATATAAATATTTGCTAAATTCTGCCTTTTCCTTATTGTCCTATAATGTTACATCTCTTTACCTCTGAGCCTTACAATCCCACTTCTGCACTTTCTTCTGTCATGAACAAATAAGTATTTTCCCCAATCTACAATATTAGCTATGGCCAGTGATCAGTGGTCTTCATCATAAAGAGTATAAAGACAGACTCATAGACCTCAATATGTATATTTTAGAAGAAAGATGACAAGGGGAGACATTTAAATATCTCGGTGGTATAAATTTACAAGAGGAAGGTCTCTTTCAACTGAAAGGAAGCTCTGGAATGAGGTGTATAAGATGAAGTTGGATAGACTCGAAAGTAATCTAAGGAAATACCGTATTTGCCGGCGTATAAGACGACTGGGCGTATAAGACGACCCCCCAACTTTTACAGTTAAAATATAGAGTTTGTTATATACTCGCCATATAAGACTACCCCTTCTTCCGCACACCTTCTGCACAACAAATAAAACTTAAAAGAACATCAGAATTTATTTCAACAATTTTAATTAATTCACTAAAGCTGAATAGAACAATAAACCCATGGGAGCTGCCATGCTATTTGTTTTCTAAACTGTTAACCAAACTGAAACTGTCAATGATAGAAGGAAGATAACACATAGAGGGAGAGAGCAAGTGCCGGGCAAGTCCCTAGCAAGTTTGCTGGCATGACAGTTTCCCTTTAAAAGCCTTCAAAAGCCTCCTGTTCGCCCCCGCAACTTCCTTAAGGGCTAGACTCCACACACGGCCGCATGTGCGAGAGACGTAGTAAAGAGAAAAGGGGTGGGGCCAGAGCGCCGCTGCGCAGGATGAAGGAGCTGGCACCCTTGTCACACTGATGTCCCGCCATGGCCCCGCTGATGTCCCGGCAGGTTTACTAGTACCGTAAGCACCGTAAGGAGGTAAGGAAGGAGATGTTAGGGCATGTAAAGTAAGGGCATGTAAACAGTACCCGGCGTATAAGACGACCCCCGACTTTGGGGAGGATTTTAAGGTACTGAAAAGTCGTCTTATACGCCGGCAAATACGGAACTTCATAGAAAGGGTGGTGGATACGTGGAACAACCTCCTGGTGAAAATAGTCAAGACAAGGAATTTAGTTGAATTCAAGAAAGCAGGGGACAGACATGTGGGATCTCTTAGAAGAAGGAAGAGATAGTGGATAATGTGAATGGGTAGACTAGATAGGCCATGTGGCCTTTATATGTGTGACAGGCCGAGCGGTCACCTCCTGTCACTTCACTACCACTAGGCTCCTCTGGTCACACTTTACTACCAGGCTCTTCTAAACACACTTCCCTGGTCAATCTGGCCACCAAAGATCATGCCAGCCTCCACCAGTCCCTCTGGTCATCATTGGTCCCTTCAATAATCAGTGGATGTCTGGGTCTTCTGACTGCTTCTGATACCATTACCAGTCTCTCCACTGGTTGCCACCGATCCCTCTGCTAGTCACCCGACAGTCAGCATTGGCCAATGATCTCTGGTTCTGTTTCTATGAACCCAGTATTCAAAGCAATTTAACTGGCTACTAACTGCTAACATTCAGCAACACTTTATTTATTTATGTAGTCTTTTAAACCATCCTCCCAAAGGAGCTCAGAACAGGTTACAAATCAGGTACTCAAGCATTTTTCCTATCTGTCCTGGCGGGCTCACAGTCTGCCTAATGTACTTGGGGCAGTGGAGAATTGAGTGACTTGCCCAGGGTCACAGGGAGCAGCACAGGGTTTAAATCCACAACCTCAGGCCTAAATCAAAGATGGCTATGTTGATGGCACTTTGGGGGGTGAAGTCAGCACTTGACCACTTAAAGTGCTGATATTCAGCCTTTGAGAGACCAGGTTTAGTGCATAAACGGGACAACAAAAATATCTGTCCTATTTTTATGCAGCTTAAGTGCTGAACATTAACTTAGGCAGCCATGTGTTAGTGAGCTTAAAAAGAACCAGATATTCAACAAAGCTGGAGCCTACACAGGTCCTGACTGAATATCTGGGAATAATACCGTTGGTGGTAAGCAAAATGGTCACTGCTCAATGGTTGAATATTGACCCCCTATGTTTTCTTCCATTTGCATCTGTTGTAATGACTTTCCTGACTTCTCTTACCTTTGCCAGATACTATTTCCTGTCTTTCTCTGTCTGCATTTCTTTGAGTTTATGAATGCTAACTTTTTCCCTTGTCTGTAGAATTGCTACTTTAGAAAGCACAGCAACCTTATTTTCTTTTTACCTTTGTTTTTGTCTTTACAATATCTCTTTCAGTTTTGCTCATTGCTCTTCTACTTCCCCCTAGAATGATGTTCCCATCCTGCTAATGACTCCTTAAATTACTAATCCATCTGGACAAAGTTACTTCTCCTGAAGTCTAGGACTCTTGCCCTTGAATGAACTAATATTGAACTTCCCCCATATGATTTGGATATTTGGATTTAGATGTTAGTTACTCAGCTTTTCAAATCCAAGTTTAAGTTGTGTTACAAACAGGTATACACACGTTATTTTCTTCTTGAAGTGTACTTAGGTCTCACTGCTTACTCTTAACATTAATGCTGAATGTCTTGTTGCCTCATCTGAAAAAGAATATAAGGATAAAACTTGATCCGTGTCTAATTTAAACACCTACATTTCTCAAATTATTTACAATTTCTTCCTTAAGATGCGTGAGAAGACTTCATGCTTTTATAGGCTTAAAGGGGGTTGTTATTAAGGTGAGTTACAAACGTATGTAATTTGCCCTTAACATGGGTTAAAAGGACAATAATGTATGTTACAATACTATAACGTATGTTAATCTAAAATACCGTGGGTTATATAGTATTGAGATGCAAATGCATGCAAAACATGTCAATATTGGGTTAATTGAATAAAGCACCATTCAGTAAACATTGCAAGCTGTATTATTCCTGGAAAAAAAATGCCAACAAAAACCTGCTATTATTTTTCCTGGCTGGTAGCATCAAGCTGCAAAGCTGACCGCTTCTTAAGAATGGTCCAAACTCTCAATGCCTTCCTAAATACATCCCCCATCTCAACAGACCCCTAATTAATTTTAGCCCCACCCTGAAGATCGCCCTTTCCCCTAAAGCCTCTCCACCCTCTTGGTAGGGCCCCCTGGGCCTACCTTGCAAAATACTACTCAAACTACTGAAGATGGTTCATGGGATTAACCTGAAACTATCAGTTCTTATAATGGCACCCCAGTAGGGTAAGAACGTCTTCGGACACCGCCTGCTTATATCTGAAGAAGGATTTGTCCCCCTTTTTAATGTTTATTGCTAGAATTTCTTCCACTCGAAGTTTTGCCTCCCTAACTGCCATTTTGACCGCTGTAGCCCGCCTGCTTCACAGGGCTTTAAACTAGGTAAGTCGGGGGAGGGTACCCATTCACATATTAGTGCAGAAAGGAATTATCCTGATGAGGTGAGTCGAAACTCTGCTTCCATGTCCAAGGTAAGTACCCACATTGCAAACAGTTCTTTGGGAGTCACACCGACTCGGGTAGGATACGCCTCACAGGAACTTAGCAAACACAAGATATGGAGGGCCATGTATGTCAATGCACACAGTTTAGGTAACAAAATTCTAGAATTGGAGGCTGAAATAAGGAATGCCGACCTAGATGTGGTGGCAATATCGAAACTTGGTTCACGGACTCACATGGGTGGGATATGGCTATACCGGGCTACAATCTACTTCGTCAGGACAGAGAGGGCAGGTTAGGAGGGGGAGTAGCTCTATACATTAATGAGGACATCAAAACCACCAGGATCACAGATGTCAAGTACACCGGGGAGTCCCTCTGGGTAAACCTGGCAAGAGGCAGAGAAAAATGCCTGTATCTAGGTGTGGTATACAGACCCCCAAGACAACTGGAAAACATGGACGCAGAATTAATTGAAGACATAGAGAATATCACTCTACGAGGAGAAGCTGTATTGCTAGGGGACTTCAATATGCCTGATGCAGACTGGAACTCATTTTCAGCGACAACCAGCGGTAGCAGGAGGCTCTTAACCTCCATAAAGGGAGCACGTCTCAAACAAATGGTAACGGAGCCCACTAGGGCCCAGGCGATCCTCGACCTGGTACTCACCAACGGGGAAAGCGTCTCAGAGGTCTCAGTAGGAGATACGCTAGCCTCCAGCGACCACAACATAGTATGGTTCAACCTTAGGAAAGGCTTCCCTAGATCAAACACGAAAACAAAGGTACTCAATTTCCGGGGCACAGACTTCGCACGCATGGGAGATTTCGTCCATCAGACACTGCAGGACCAAGCGGAGACCGATGATGTAGAAGCTAAGTGGTTAACACTGAAATCAACCATACATGAAGCAACTAGCCGCTTCATAAAATCAGTAAATAAACGACAAAGAAACAATAAACCCCAATGGTTCACCGCGGAGATCTCGCACCTCATTAAGGAGAAGAAAAAAGCGTTTCTCTCCTACAAGCGCACGGAGAAAAGAGAGGCAAAAGTAGAATATAGGACCAGGTCTACAGCGGTCAAAATGGCAGTTAGGAAGGCAAAACTTCGAGTGGAAGAAATTCTGGCAAAAAACATTAAAAAGGGGGACAAATCCTTCTCCAGATATATTAGTGACAGAAAAAGGAACACAGGAGGGATAGATAGTACGCCTTAGAAGACCGGACGGAAGTTACGTGGAAGCAGATTCCGATAAAGCCGAACTACTGAATGAATACTTCTGCTCAGTCTTCACCTGTGAGGCACCGGGACACGGTCCGCAGTTGAAGGCAACACAAAGCACAGAAGACCCGTTTCAGAATTTTGAGTTCACACCAGGTGAAGTTTACAGTGAACTGGTAAGACTCAAGGTGAACAAAGCCATGGGACCAGACAATTTGCACCCAAGAGTGCTCAGAGAATTGAGCGATGTCCTGGCGAAACCGTTGGCTGAGCTATTCAATCTCTCCCTAAGTAAGGGGAAAGTTCCCCTGGATTGGAAATTAGCTAATGTCGTTCCTCTGCATAAAAAGGGTTGCAGGGCAGAGGCTGCGAATTATAGACCGGTGAGTCTCACATCAATAGTGTGCAAACTCATGGAAACACTAATTAAAAGCAAATTGGACACAATCTTGAATGAAGGGAATCTTCGGGATCCCAGTCAGCATGGATTCACCAAGGGTAGGTCCTGCCAATCCAATCTCATCAGCTTTTTTGACTGGGTAACAAGAAAATTGGACTTGGGAGAGTCTTTGGATGTCATGTACTTGGACTTCAGTAAAGCTTTTGACAGTGTCCCACACCGCAAGCTGCTAAGCAAGATGGAATCGATGGGGTTAGGAGAGACACTAACTGCATGGGTCAATGATTGGCTGAGTGGCAGACTTCAGAGGGTGGTGGTTAATGGTACCCTCTCTAAAACATCGGAGGTGACCAGTGGAGTGCCGCAGGGCTCGGTCCTGGGTCCATTCCTTTTCAACATATTCATAGGGGATCTGACTCAAGGGCTTCAAGGTAAAATAACACTCTTCGCCGATGACGCCAAACTATGTAATATAGTAAGTGAATGCAGTTTACAGAATTACATGGCGCAGGACCTGCTTACATTGGAAAATTGGTCCTCAACCTGGCAGCTAGGCTTCAATGCTAAGAAATGTAAGGTCATGCACCTCGGAAGTGGAAATCCATGCAGGACGTACTTCTTGAACGGAGAAACTTTAACTAGGACTTCAGCAGAACGAGATTTAGGAGTAATCATCAGTGCAGACATGAAAACTGCCAATCAAGTGGAGAAGGCTTCATTTAAGGCAAGGCAGATATTGAGTTGTATCAATAGAAGTTTCGTCAGCCGAAAGCCTGAAGTCATAATGCCGTTGTACAGGGCCATGGTGAGACCTCATCTGGAGTACTGTGTGCAATTCTGGAGGCCACATTACAGTAAAGATGTGCGCAGAATTGAATCGGTTCAACGGACGGCCACCAGGATGATCTCGGGGCTCAAGGGTCTCTCGTACGAAGAGAGACTGAACAAATTGCAGCTCTACACTCTTGAGGAACGTAGGGAGAAGGGAGACAAGATCGAAACATTTAAGTACCTCACGGGACGTGTCGAAGTGGAAGATGATATTTTCTTTCTCAAGGGACCCTCGGCCACAAGAGGGCACCTGCTCAAACTCAGGGGCGGAAAATTTCATGGCGACACCAGAAAGTATTTCTTCCCAGAGAGAGTGGTTGATCATTGGAACAAGCTTCCAGTGCAGGTGATCGAGGCAGACAGCGTGCCAGACTTTAAGAATAAATGGGATACCCATGTGGGATCCCTACGAGGGTCAAGATAAGGAAATTGGGTCATTAGGGCGTAGACAGGGGGTGGGTAAGCAGAGTGGGCAGACATGATGGGCTGTAGTCCTTTTCTGCCGTCATCTTCTATGTTTCTATGTTTAAATTACTACATAAGAGAGGAAAAGGATCTCAGAAACCAGCCTGATTATCAGGAACTTCAACCCTAATCAAGGCTTACAAGTTCCACGGACCGGTGGTTGAAGAACACTGGTCTAGTGGGTTGGGATAGTGGTGATCATCAATCATTCCTACCTCTTCTCTTGCTAGCGCTGGTTTCAAAATGGTGCCAGCAAGCCATGTTGTTATTTATGGATGGTGTTGGTCTCTGTTATTAGTTGTATCTTTTTACTAATTATATGCATAGTAATTTTATTTTTGTACGCTGCTTTGAGCATTCTTTATTTAGGACTAGGAAAGCAGTTTAAAAGAATTAAAATGAGCTATGGCAAGTAATAGCTGCAGTAAAATAAGCTGCATGTTTGTTACAGCTTATCAGCAGAAGAATGTAACATGAAAGGAAAGAGTCATACATTGGTAAAGAGATGGGGGTCAGTGTCTGAATTGCAGCAGCCCACTCAGCCGCAGAAGATTATTGCGTTTATTCAGCATTTTTCCATTTGTATGGCAGGTTTTCTTTTATACATCTGGCTTTGGACAAGAAAGAGCTGCTTGTGTGTGTGCAGTTAACCGTTGTATTAATTTTTCTTTTACAAGTCTTCTGCCCATGTGTTCAAAAAACACTTGTTGCAGATTTTCTTTCTAAGCTATATTTTTCTTCAGTTTTGTAGACACTTTTAGGTGAAGTTATCAACCCAACTTAATACATTTCCATTGTTTTCCTGCTTTCACCATTTAAATGCTCATTTTTCATATATACACACACAATATAATCTTATTAACACATAATGGTAATGGTTAACCACAAAATTAAACTACACAAAATACACTGTATGCTTCTAAACATTCATTCCTACCAGAACACAGATAACCTCTATGCAAATACGGGACCAAAAACTAAAAGTACTAATATATTTTTTTCAAACACCCTAAGATTCAAGATTCTGCATGCAGTACAACCCCTAGAGAAAAAGAAACAAATGTATTTCTTTCTGAGCAGTGGAAAAGATAGACAGCAGATTAAAATGCTCAAAATTGACACAATTCAAACACTAACTTGAAAATAAAATTATTCCCCCTACCTTTGTCTCCCTCCCTCCATGCTGTGCTTCCCTCCCTCCCTCCCTCCCTAACCTTCTGGCTGGCTCCAACCTGGCTGTCTTATGCGGCCCACGGTTCAATGCCTCCAGTGTTACCTTGTGGCCGGCTCCTCCTCACAGCCATAGTGTGCATGGAGCCGCGTGCAACGGCTCCTTGTGCATCCTGCACCTGAACCGGAAGCCTTCTCTCTGACAAGTTTCAAGTTTTATTCAATATTTGATTAATCGCCTATCGTAACTACTAAGCGATTTACATTTACAAAAAATACATAATAAAAAATTAACAATAATATAATAAAATCTAAAAATCAATTTAAAACAAACTAGACAAATTTGGACAGGAAACATTGGGAAAGAGGGGGAAGAAATACAATTTATAATAGGAAAGGAGGGATCAATAAGGGTAAATACACAGAATGGATGGGAAAACAAAATATATATATATATATAGCTGACTGAAGTGAAAGGGAGTTGTAAAGAGTAATTGGCAATTCAATTAAGGATTAAAAGTGTCTATAAAAAGAAAACTCTTGAGTTGGCTTTTAAATTTGTCGAGGTTTTTCTCCTCCCTTAAATAAAGTGGTAGAGAATTCCATGTTTGCGGTGCTGTGACTGAGAAAATATACTGTCTTCTGGTATTTATGATTTTGAGAGAGGGGATAACTAATAAACGTTGCTGATTGGATCGTAAAGTTTTTTGAGAAGTGTATGGAATTAGAACTTTATAAATGAATGATGGAGTTTTGGATGATAAAGATTTAAAGGTGAGTAAAGATAGCTTGTATAAAATTCGATGTCCCACTGGGAGCCAATGTGCTTTTTGTAATAAAGGGGTTACATGGTCAAATTTTTTGGCCCCAGTAATTAATTTAATAGATGTATTTTGTATGATCTGTAATTTTCTGATTTCTTTTTGGGCCATTCCTTTGAATAAAGAATTACAATAATCGATTTTTGCAATAATTAATGAATTAATTAATATATTTAAAGATTTGGCACAGAGAAATTTCGAAATAGAACGAATTTGACGTAGTCTGTAAAAAGAGGCTTTGACTACATAACTAATGTGGTCATGATAAGTTAAGTTTTCGTCAAGGATGACACCTAAGATCCGAATTTTGTTAATTTGTTTGAGCGTTACTCCTTGGATTTTAATAGGAACAGATATTTTATGATTTTCTTTCCAAGGGAAAAGTAACGTGTTGGTTTTATTAATGTTTAGGGACAGTCTATTGTTGTCCAACCATAAATGAATCTGTTTGAGTTTGTCATTGATATTGACGATTTCGGATTGATTATTGGGGTCGATGGGATGTAAAAGTTGGACATCGTCAGCATATGCGAATACTGTAAAACCGATAGATTGACAAAGAGTCAAAAGGGGTGAGAGAAAAATATTGAAGAGAAGAGGGGATAAAATAGAACCTTGGGGAATACCGTAAGGATTAGAAAAACTTGCAGAAACAGTATCGTTGAAAGAGACTATAGAAGTTCGATTGTCCAAGTACGATCTAAACCATTGAAGAACTTGCTCGGAAATACCTATAGACTCTAATCTATTTAATAATAGGTTATGATCGATTGTATCAAATGCTGCCGAGAGGTCTAATGAAATCAAAAGTACAGAAGAGTGGTGGTCCAAATGATAGAGTATTGAGGATGTCATACCTATCAGGGAATGTTCGGTGGAATGATTTTGCCTGAAACCAGTTTGATTAGGGTGTAAAATGTCGTCGCAATGTCAGAGAGAATGCTTCTGGATGAGGTGTGGAACGCGCGAGGAGCCACTGCATGCGGCTCCGTGCACACTATGGCTGTGAGGAGGAGGGAGCCGGCCACAAGGTAACACTGGGGGCATTGGATTGCGGGTCACATAAAATGACCATACAGGCCAGATTTGGACCGCAGGCCTTGAGTTTGACACCTGTGCTCTAAGAAATCCTATGTGCCTCTCCCAAGTTTTCTTGAATTCAGACACAGTCTGTCTCCACCACTTCTTCCGGGAGACTGTTCCACGCATTTACCACCCTTTCTGTAAAAAAGTATTTCCTTAGATTACTCTTGAGCCTATCACCTCTTAACTTCATCCTATGCCCTCTCATTCCAGAGCTTCCTGTCAAATGAAAGAGACTCGACTCATGCGCATTTATACCACGTAGGTATTTAAACATCTCCATCATATCTCCCCTCTCCCTCCTTTCTTTAAGTCTGTCCCCATGCATCTTATGATGAAGACCACGCACCATTTTAGTAGCCTTCCTCTAGAATGACTCCATCCTTTTTATATCATTTTGAAGGTGTAGCCTCCAGAATTGTACACAATATTCTAAATGAGGTCTCACCAAAGTCTGATACAGGGGCATCAGTACCTCCTTTTTCCTACTGGCCATACCTCTCCCTAATCACCCTAGCATCTTACAGATCATTTTCAGGTCAGAGAAGAGGCTGCATTGGGTCTTTTTGGCAGCCCCACTTCAGAAAGCGATACTGAAGTGATACCTGCCAACTTCTGTTTAGAGTGCAGCCTTGGGCTTGATGCAGCCACCCAAAGATTTCCACATCTGCACAGTTTCCATGAGACATATCAGGAAATATTTTCAATTTTTCACTCCATAGGGAGCAGAACGGGGTAGGACTCATGTTCGCTGTTTGTGCTGGCCTGAACCTGTCTCTGATCTGGTTCTTCCTATGTGGAAACAGAAAGAAGCATCAGAGGGAGACTTAGGGTTATCACAAGCCAGTGGATATGAGTTGCTGCTCACTTCCGGTGAAAAATTGAAGACTTGGGGGGGGGTCAAGGCTGGGGGAGTGGAGTTGAGGGTGTCAGGTCAAAAGCGCGCCGGGACAAAGGTGTGCGCAGACAATTGAGCGCAGCGCGGAAGCACACGCCGTAGAAAATTACAGTTTTACGGCTCCGACGGGGGGGGGGCGTGGGGGGGGAACCCCCCAGTTTACTTAATAGAGATCGCGCTGCGTTGTGGGGGTGTGGGGGGTTGTAACCCCCCACATTTTACTGAAAACTTAACTTTTTCCCTGTTTTTAGGGAAAAAGTTAAGTTTACAGTAAAATGTGGAGGGTTACAACCCCCCAAACCCCCCCACAACGCCAGCGCGATCTCTATTAAGTAAACTGGGGGGGCTACCCAACAAACCCCCCCCCCCCCGTCGGAGCCCCTAAAAACTGTAATTTTCTTCGGCGCGCGCCTCCGTCTTGCGCTCAGTTGTCGGCGCGCACCTTTGTCTTTCACGGGGTTGTCTTTGAACCGGAGTTGAGATACCTGATTGTCTGGGAGAGATGCCACAAATCTTCAGCTGGCAGGGCAGTGGTTAAAGCTGCAGCCTCAGCAGCCTGAGGTTGTGGGTTCAAACCCACACTGCTCCTTTTGACTTTGGGAAAGTCACTTAATCCCCCCCATTGTCCCAGGCACATTAGATAGATTGTGAGCCCACCAGGACAGACAGGGAAAACTACTTTAGTACCTGAATAAATGCATATAAACTGTTCTGAGCTCCCCTGGGAGAACGGTATAGAAAATTGAATAAATAAAATAAAAAATAAAATCTCCACCCGCCCTATCATGCCAGCTGTGCCCACTGGGCCTAACCGTGGCTATGCCACTGATAGAAAATCTTTCAATAAACACTTCAGAAACATTGAATGCAGCCAGGTCTGAGATGAATAGCCCAGCAAACTAATTTTGCAGTTTACATGTTATTTAAAATACAATATACTGCTATTTGTTGGATTCTTATAGCAGTTTACAAACAACCCCCCCCCCCTTTTTTTTTTTTTTTTTACAAAACCACGGAAGCGTTTTTTAGCAGAGGCCACTGAATGCTCTGCACTGCTCCTGAAGCTCATAGGAACTTTTTGAGTGTTGGGAAGAGCACAAAGCATTCAGCCTGCACTAAAAACACCTTTCATGGTATTGTAAAAAAAAAAAGGGGGGGAAATGTTTTAAAATAGCCAGAAATGAAATACAGAATTATATAAAACTGAAAAGAAGGATAGTTGCAAGTTTCAGGTCTAGCCTTATCCAGCACCTCAAGCACAGGAGTGATTTATTCTGAAGCATCAAAAGCATCTTTAAAACATCTTTAAAAAGGTACGTCTTGAGACCCTTCTTAAGCCTTTTAAAAAGTTCTTTACATAACTGATTAGGGAGATGGTTCCAAAGTGAATTGAATCTAAGTCAGTATCTTTCAAACTTTTTTAGCGCAGGCATACTAAACAGAGCAAATGTTTTTCGCGGCACATGATAACTGAAATTATAAAATTGCAAAACAAACAAAAATATGAGTTATTTATTTAAAGTTCTTTAAACTATGGGCTCCTTTTACTAAGGTGCGCTAGCGTTTTTAGCGCACGCAGCAGATTAGTGCGTGCTAACCTACCGTGCTACGCAGCTAGAACTAACGCCAGCTCAATGCAGGCATTAGCGTCTAGCACGCACGGCATTGTTCCGTGCGTTAATGCCCTAGCGCAACTTAGTAAAAGGAACCCTATGTATGGTAATTGTAACAACAGTGAAACTAAAATAAATAGAAAAGAATTACTAATCAATGCGATGGATGTGCTTGTTTTTGAGTGCAAATGAACTTAAAACATGGCTCGATACTCGACATGCAAACACACATTTCATCATCCACCATCTGTAGTTTCTCTTTTTTTAAATTTAATTTCCGTCAGAGATGAAAATCCAAGTTCGCAAAGATAAGAAGATCCAAACAGTAACAAAGCCTTGATTGCTTTGTTGCTCAAGTTAGGATAACTACCGTATTTTCACGCATATAAAGCGCATACGTGTATAACACACATACGCGTATAGCACGCGGGTCCAAAGCATTTCTGTAAAAAAATTTTTTATATAGCACGCACACGCATATACCACGCATGCTGCTATAACCTTCTCCCACTCCCGCTTACTCTTCTGGCCTGCAAACCGGCATCCTCCCCCCCGCTCGCATCACCCCCCCTCCCCCGTGATCGTATTCAATGCACGAACCATCTTTATTCAAAGCCTTTACAAATTGTTTCATAAGGCCTAGCTTTATATATAGTGGTGGCAGTATGATTCTATTTCGTCCTACCAAAGGTTCATTGATTACATTTTGTCCTCCAACCACCATATATTACCTAGGAGACCAATCTTTTTTTGCCTAATATTCATGTTTGGTTCTACTCTCCCAAAGGCATATCTAAGAAACTAGAGCTGATGTGGTCTATCCAATTTTCGGAATCAACGCCCCAAATAACTCCAGGAACAGGTCAAAAAACCCAAGGCACCAAGAAATTTTTGTTGTTGTTGGCCTGTGTTATAGATAAGGGTTTGATAGATAAGGGTCTATCTGTCTGCGTGGGATGAAATAACTCTCAGAACAGGTCCAATTCTGACTTGGACATAAAGTGGTAAAAGACACATCAAGTTTGAAAATGGACCAGATCAGACCAGAGGTTTCACAAAAATCCTCAAAAAACGACCCAATGCATTCTATAAAACAGGGGTAGGGAACTCCAGTCCTCGAGAGCCGTATTCTAGTCGGGTTTTCAGGATTTCCCCAATGAATATGCATTGAAAGCAGTGTATGCAAATAGATCTTATGCATATTAATTGGGGAAATCTTGAAAACCCGACTGGAATACAGCTCTCGAGGACTGGAGTTCCCTACCCCTGCTATAAAAGGAGCTGTTCTAGCAACTGCAGCATTGAAATTTTTGATTCAGTGAAGCATAGCAGCTAGGAAATTGCATATGTCTGTGGTAAAGATGGACTTAGTGTGTGAGAAAGATCTGCATAAGGGTGTACTAAGGCCACGTTTTGCAGCAGCTTAGTAAAAGGATCCCTACAGAACTTTAAGATAGCTTAGGGGAGAGTCTGGTGCAGTCACTTAATCCCCCCATTGCCCCAGGTACATTTTGTGAGCCCACTGGGACAGACAGGGAAAATGCTCGAGTACCTGAATAAATCTATGTAAACTATTCTGAGCTCTCCTAGGAGAATAGTTTAGAACAGGGATGTCAAAGTCCCTCCTCGAGGGCCGTAATCCAGTCGGGTTTTCGGGATTTCCCCAATGAATATGCATTGAAAGCAGTGCATGCACATAGATCTCATGCATATTCATTGGGGAAATCCTGAAAACCCGACTGGATTCCGGCCCTCGAGGACCGACTTTGACACCTGTGGTTTAGAAAATTGAATAAATAAATACATTTAAAATCCTATTATTTTATTTGAGCTTTTTCATAACAATGGCTGCAGTTGAGCTTTGTGATTTTCAGTGTTTTTGTCATCTTTATTGAATGTGTTTATTGTTTTTTTGTATGCTATCACGTATATTTGCCCTCCTTTTGTGTTGGTTAGTTATTGGTTTTATTCTCTAGATTAGAGTATTAATATTTTTAATTACACAATTTATTATAACCTAGCTCCCCTCTTGTTTCTTAGTCAATTACTAATTTTGTTTGTAAACTGCTTTGATATATTTTTGATTTAGTAGTATTTTTTTTTTTAATTCAATTTTCTATACCGTTCTCCCAGGAGAGCTCAGAACGGTTTACATGAGTTGATTCAGATACTCAAGCATTTTTTCCTTGTCTGTCTCGGTGGGCTCACAATCTATCTAATGTACCTGGGGCAACGGGGGGATTAAGTGACTTGCCCAGGGTCACAAGGAGCAGCGTGGGTTTGAACCCACAACCCCAGGGTGCTGAGGCTGTAGCTTTAACCACTGCGCCACACTCTTCCCCCAAATAAAAATGACCATGACCAATATGGGCTACTATTAAGACATGCTGCTATACTGTTAACCCCAGTTACCGTATACACTCTAATATAAGCCTATCCAAATATAAACCGAGGTAGGCCTGGGGAAAGGGCTGAGATGGGTCCATGTCTGTTTTATCATTCTCTCTGTGAGAAATTCCCTAACCACATGTCCTATTTGTCTGGCTTAATAGATTGAAAGCTCTTTAGAGCAGAGATTGTCTCTTATATGTTTAATGTACAGTGCTGCATTGGTCTAGCAGCTCCATAGAAATGATAAGTAGTAATACAGTAGACTCTCAGTTAACCAGCACCCATGGGGATTGATAGATGCTGGCTAAATGTAGTTTCTGGTTACTTGAGAGTTAATATAAAAATAGGCCTAACTAATACTATACCCCTACTATGTCATACCATAAACTGTTTGAGACAATTACCGGACATGTGGTAGGCAAAGTGTGGGTGTACTCAGATGTGGCGTGCCACATAAATTTTTGCCAGAAACTGATTTTATTTTCATTTTTATTTAAAGTATTACAGTATTTCTTAGAATTTTTTTTCTGGTTGCTTGAGAGTTCAGGTTTCTTGAGTTCTGGTTAACAGAGAATCTACAGTAGTAAGATTTGAATATAAACCAAGACTCCCATTTATAGGTCATTTTTTGGTCCAAAAATCTAGGTTTATATTCGAATATATACAGTATTAGTAACTAGTAACATTGCATAAAATGGGACCTTGCTAAAATAGCGTGAGCTAGTGATAAAATAACATGTTTTAACAGTAGCCCATGATAAAAACACTGCTTAAAACAGTGTCTCGCAAACTTTCCAGTCAGCGGCACACTAAATCCAGTGCCTCAGCCGGAAGTGCACGGAGGCCCATCTGGCCACGACCCGCCGGTGGAGGGATTTGGGAGGTGCAGGGAAAGGAGGAGAGATGCTGGCCAGGAGGAAAGTCATCTGCACCAGCTTCCTGCCTACAGGACGTGCCTCTCGCCACAAGAGGCATATCCTGTAGGCAGGCAGCCGGCGTGGATGACTCATCTCCTCGCTGGTGTTTCGCGGCACACCAGAAATCTCAGGAGGCAAACAGTTTGCGATGCACTGGCTTAAAACATGGTTTTGCACCTAAATGAGTTTTTAGCAATTATTACATGTGAATTCAGCTATGAACATTCAGCTGATATGTGCATAACTGTGACCTGCATATCGAGAGGAATGCCAGAGTGTACAGTACACTTATGTTATACTTTTGATTTTCCAAAAATATACATGTAAGTTTTCATATTTCTGTGATATTTAAAGTGGGCAAATATGAACCTCTTACTCCATTATATAAAACACTTCACTGGCTCCTGATTGTAGCAATATTACAGTTTAAGTTGTATATTTCAATTTTTATTTTTTTTTTCACTGAGTGATCTTGGCTAGATTTATTTTTTTTTTCAGCCTTTGGATTTTCGTTCCAGGGTGCAAAAGTTTGGAACACTTTGCCTTGTGAATTAGGACAAATTCCATCTTACATACTTTTTAGATTTAATGTAATTTTGAATGCTCTTTGAAAGTGTTTGATATGTTTGTTTACTTATTTGTTTGTTGGTTATATGATAATTACATTTGTGTTTTTGTAAGCCGCTTAGGTCTAGGCGGGTTAGAAATTTTTTAAATATTTTACTCCCCCCACCCTTTACAAAACCGTGGAAGCGTTTTTTAGCACAGGCTGTCGCGCTGAATGCTCTGCACTGCTCCCAACGCTCATAGGAACTCTATGAGCGTCAGGAGCAGCGCAGAGGATTCAAGTGCAGATTCTTGCTTGTGCTTTTCCTGAGTTGGTCTTCAATAGGAAGGTTTCCCTTTGCAAATCTGTGGGTACAAAGTAGCTGCAGACTGCAAGTACTCATATTTTTTATTGCACTCTAAGTATTGCTTTTCTGTTTTCTTTGATGAGAAAATATAAAACATTGAAAGATCTCTCCCATGTTTTCTGGTCAATTTTGAATATACATATTTTAAATTTATAACTCTGAAACTCAAATTTTAATTTACAGTAAAATTATGTTGTACTATCAAAGTACACAAGCTAAATTACTGGCAGACTATGGACTATACCTCCAGGAACTTGTCCAAACCTTTCTTAAACCCAGCTACACTAACTGCTTTTACTACATGCTCTGACAACGAGTTCCAGAGTTTAGATATTCTTTGAGTGAAAAAAAAATATTTCCTCCTATTTGTTTTAAAAATATTTCCATGTAATTTTGAGTGTCCCCTGGTTTTTGATCTTTTTGAAAAGGCTTTTGTAGACCTCAATCATATACCCCTCAGCTGTCTCTTTTCCCAACTGGAAATCTACAACCTCTTTTAGTCATCCCCTTTATAATTTTGGTCGCTCTTCTTTGACATGGGGTTGCACATAGGGACCATGGCTCTGTCGGGATATTAGCAAACACCTTCAGAGACAGCAGTTAATTAGGGTGAGGCAGGGCACAGGATATGTGGCCCCTCCAAAACACAAGCAGTTTATTGATGAGCAAATCAAAGTAAAAAGAACCTTGGGGGGGGGGTTGTGTGGTATGTTGTGTGGATTATAACAAGATGGCAGCCAGTTAGGACAACTGTGTCTCCCTTTCCCCATTTTTTATTTTCTGTTGCTTTGTTTGTTTTATTTAGTTTTTTTGTTTGATTTTCTGTTTTATTTATTTAAGAAATTATTGAAAACTCACCTATTTAATAAACAAGAATGTTGATATTTAAGAAAGTATTTTTTTATTAGGCTATGTATTTTAAATGTACTTTTTATCTGATGCTGTATTTAATGGATGTAGTAGTTATAATAGTTGTGTTTTTTGAAATTGTATTTTTTAACTGAAATGTTTCAGTTCTTTTGTTGTGAACTGCCTAGAACTGCTGGTGGGGCGGTATACAATAAAATAAAATTATTATTATAATTATTAATTATTAAATTATTTTGATTTATTATTTTGGTTTGGGGTCTCCACTCGTGTTCTTTTACATTGTGGAATTTGGACTGCTAGCTTTTTGATTTGACCATTGGTTTTGGTTCTCCTTCCTACCTAATGTTCCTTGCACCACCGGCGGGTCTGTGTTGTGCTTGGCGGCCACGCCGTAGCTAGGGAAGCTGGCGGTGGAGAGTCAAGAGGGGAGCGGCATTTGACGTCGGGGAAGGTGGCTGAGACATCAGGAAGAGGTGGCGATTGGGATCTGGAGGCGCCATATTTGAGGTGCTCAGCATGCACACCAGTTTCGGCAAGGATGCAGTTCCGGATACTCTGCTGGCAGAACGGCATTGGCAGGATGGGAGGTCCACAGAGCAATCTCGCCACATCTGAAGTCTCGCCACGTCTGAGATCTCACCACCATGGGAGAGGTTGTTGTGCGGGGCTGCATCAGCAAGAGCGAGGGCTGGCAGAGAGGTGCAGGGTCCGGATCAGGGAGCGGAGGAATGGAGTCGGCAGGAGTTGTGAGAAAGCGGAGCTGATCATCACAACGGCCAGGGATCTGGTGATTGAAGGATGTCTCTCTTTGCATCGGGGGAGGTGACCTGTGGTTGGTGTGCAGAGGATGGTGGTGGCAGTTGCCCGGCTGATGCGCCAGGGATGGTTATGATGATGGCCCGACTGAAGCGGAGTTGAGACCCTCCTGCCTCTTCTACCATTATGTCCTGTTGTTGCTTTGCATATGACTAAGCCTTTATTTAATTGGACCTTTATTTTACTTTAGTTTAATTTTTTCTATTTTTAAAATTTCTAATTTGCTTAAGTTTACTTTATTTTTATTTTTAAAGTAATTTTTGTTTTTGTAGTGAATACTTGTTAGGATTTGTATATATATATTGTATCTTTCTTTATCTCTACCTTTCCTATCTGAATATTGTGACAAACCCAGCACCAGCACTAGTTCGGTCCCTAATAGGATCGGGTGCAGAAGAGCTGATCAGATTGATTCTGGCGCTCAACTTGAAGCTGACCTCCCTTGCCCCTATGATCAGAGCAGTAGTGATCAGGAGCAGAGGCAGGCAGACTGGCAACAGCAGCCTCCGGGCTTTAGGGCAGTTAGAGAAGCCACAAGGAATATAGCTGCATTAGATAAACCCAGGCAGAGAAAAGCTGCTTTAGAGCCAAAGCCCATCCCCCGCTACAGGCTGAAGGGGATTGGCTCTGAGCTGTTTAAAAGCAGGCTGAGACAAGCAGGAGGAGGAGGAGCGAGTGACCAGGGCGAGTCACTCCCACAGGCCAAGGCAGGTGAGGAGCTGTGGAGCAGAGCAGCAGAGACAACCGTGCCAGATTGGCCCATCCAGGATTTGGAAGAAATCCTCCCCACTTCAAACTTCCAGATTCCAGACCGTGTGGAAAGCATGGAGGTACAAGTAGCTGGCCCTATGCTAGAGAGCCAGACAGAATGTATGGAAACTGAATGAAGAAAGTGAGTAACTGGGAAACCATTAGTGGTTTGTGGGGTTTTTTTCCCTTTTGCCTATGTTTTTCTGCTGTGCAAACAAGCCTGAAGAATGTGAGATAGGTTTGGACTTTATGAGTATTTTTGGGTTAAGAATAACATTTACCTGAATCCTAAACTATGGAAGTGATTTAAAGTCAAGTTTGGAAACAAGAAGCTCAAGATAGAACATTTTAAGTTTGTGTTTTGAACTTTAGAAATCCTGCTGTGGCTCCCGTTCCTGAAGAGCTAATTAGCTTATCTCCCTCAGCTGTTTGTTTTGCCTGCACAGGGAGCTGAGGGAAAAGCTGATCCGTTTGCAAGAGCTATATTGCCTAAAGAGTTTTGGTTTAATTTGGATTTACAGCAAAGGTTTATTTCAAACTTTATTTGGCTGCTGAAATCTGCTGTTACATGCCTTTGATATTAATGCTGAGAGAAAGTTTGAATTATGAGTGAACACCAGTGTAAAGCAATCCTGAGTCAGAGCACATGACCTCAGGAATAATCAACTACAGGAGATTGCTGTTTTGTGATATCTTTATTTTACAATTGACTTTATTTTTGAATGAAATGCAAAAGTGATTTTTGTTTTATGCTGCATCTTTTTGACCTCTGGGTCAGAATAAACATCATATTCCTATTTGAAGAACTTGGTTTCACTGGTGATATTTGGAAACTCTTTGCTTGCCTTGTCTCTCATAGGCCTAGGCGGTCGCCTAGAGCCACCTGAAAAGTCCTGAAGGTACCCCTGGTTAGAGGGGACACGCCAGAATCCTTGTGTTTGTCACACGACAGCCCGCCGCTGCAGAGGGTTTGTGACAATATGTTCAATGGAATTTCCTATTTGAATATGTTCTATGGCAGGGCTGCCCAAGTCTGGTCCTCGAGATCTACTGGCAGGCCAGGTTTTCTGGATATCCACAATGAACATGCATGAGAGAGATTTGCATACCAAGAAGGCAGTGCAAGCAAATCTCTCTCATGCATATTCATTGTGGATATCCAGAAAACCTGGCCTGCCAGTAGATCTCGAGGACCGGACTTGGGCAGACCTGTTCTATGGAGTTCCTTTCTGTTTTTAATTGTTACATTGTAAACCGCTAAGGCCATGAAAATACGGGAGCAGTATATCAAATTTCTAATAGACATAAACATGTAGTGGCTGCTGTGTCTGTGTGCTTTCATACACTGGATACAGGCTCTCACTGGGGCAGGTCACTGCTCAATATAGCTGTGATATTTATCACTTATACAGTGCTGACATATGCAGCGCTGTACATTTTGACATTTAATAGATGGTCCCTGCTCAGAAGAGCTTGCAATCAAACTTGGACAGACAGACATGAGACAGAGAGAAGTTGTATACCCTACCTGATGATTTTAGAACAATGATGCAAGCACTAGTACTGTCACAGCTAGATTACTATAATTTTTTATATCTAGGTCTGCCAACTTATTCATTGAAAGTACTGCAGCCAATGCAGAATGCAGCAGCAAGGGATCTCGTATTAACAGCATATCATACATCCTATATAATAAAACCCTAGCTGCGCATGCGCACTCCTACTTGCGTGTTCCATTTTCCCTGATCTGTGTGATGTAGGTCCGTTGCCGCAGGATTTCACATGCGCAGTAGGTGCTTCCCAGCCTTACTGCTTCCCAGCACCTACCTACACTCGCCGGCAGGACTGGCCGCCAGTGCTGGACTCCCTGCTCTCCACAAGATCGCGGTGTCAGCTCTTCTCATGAGCCGCACCAGCGTCGGAGAAGGCTTCTGACGCTGGCGGGGATCGAGAGGAGCCGCCGCGACACTTGCCCGGAGCAGGCCAGACCGCGGGGCGGGCAGGGAAGCGCTGACAAAAAAGACAACAGCTGCGAGCCGCTCAATGGGACCAGCAGGCAGCCACGCGAGGGAGGGCAACAGAATGAAAAAAAGGTAACGTGCAGGGAGAAGCTGGGCCTGCCTGCGGGGAATGAATTAAGGGAAGGGGGGGCCCTTGGAGCAGGCTAGACCGCGGGAAGGGGGAGGGGCCAAAAGGAGCAGGCCACATCGTGGTAAGAGTAGGGAAGGGGGGTGGGGGAAAATGTTGCTACTGCTGCACAGGGACCTGGAGGGGGCGGGAAATGCTGTTGCAGCTGCACAGGGAAATGCAGGGAAAGAATGACAGACAGACAGCAGGAGGGAGGGAGACAGAAAGAAAGGAAGAAAGAAAGACACAGGGGCAGGAAGAGGGACAGAAAGACAGAGAAAGGGGGCAAGGGAGAGAGAGAGACAGTGGGAGGGAGAGAGACAGAAAGACAGACAGACATATTCTAGCACCCGTTAATGTAACAGGCTTAATGACTAGTTGTTTATATTCTCTATATTGGTTATCCATAATGTGGGAAATAACATTCAAAATGCTGACTTTGATACCACTGTGCTCTTTTTTTGGGGAGATATGTACCATTGTGCTTCGATACAGTATTAAAAATTGAAAAGACCATCCCACTCATGCCCATCAGCAGGTTGACAACTCCTGCACATACCTTCAAGGTAGCTGCATCATTTTATGTAAACTCGCAATCAGATTTTTTTTTTTCTGTAGCAAGACCAAATGAATGGAACACATTCACCCTGGTCCAAAAGTGGTCGATGCAGGTCGCACATGCTTGGCATGGTGCTAGGCCTGGGTCAGCTGTGGTGACAGCTGTCATGTGTGGATGCCCTTACTGTGGGTACTTAGCACTGATCTGCTCTCTTAACAATTTGGGCATGGACTCCCTGGAGCCACTTCGTCTCCTGTTGTGCAAGCACCTGGCCCTCTTCTTCAGATTCTCAGTTGGTGTGGAAAAGAGAGAGGAGAGAGAGCTTGAGTCACTACTATCTACAGAGATTTCTTTCTGCAGCCTTGCTGGTTTCACAGTAAACTCTGTGTATTGACAGGGAGCACTTCTCATCTTAATACTGTCTTATGGGGTGTCCCTTGCACCATATGTAGCACTGTTAGCTTGGCGATGGTGCACTGATGTGGCAACCTATCCTGCTACTTCCCCCCCCCCCCCAATGCACCGCCTAGTTCATCGCGCTCAGTGTGTTTGTGCTCTTGTGTAGCAGAGGGTGTTGTTTTGCAAGATGGTGGGTTGCAGATGGAAGATGTGCTTTACAGCACTGCTCACAGTTGTTATCCCTGTGAACATATGGCCTCTCCTCTTCTCCTATCCTCTCCTTTATCTCAAGGATTCTGACAAATCCTCCTCTTCCCCCCTCCCCAAACAGAGTTTTGCTACTCCACTGCATGTTTGTCCTGCAAGTTCTTGACCTTTTCCCACTCTCACTTCATCATGCTCCTCTGTTACTCTTGGGTGGCAGTGGACCACTGCTGTGTTTCCTATTACTTGTTAATTTGGAGGAATGTGTTGGAATAGAGTTAGCTAATAGACAAGGCAGATGGCACTCATCTGAGTACCGTATTTTCACGCAAATAACGCGCACCCGTATAAAACGCGCACACGGGTATAGCGCGCAGAAATCATGATGATATGTACAAAAACTTTGGTATACCGCGCTCACGGGTATACCGCGCATGCTGCCCGACGCTCCTTTCGCCCGCCCTGACTTTCCGTGCGCTGTCCCGACTCTCCGTTCACCCCCCCTGACTTCCGTGCACTGTCCCCCCTTGAAGGTCTGTCCCCATCCTGAAAGCCTGATGCCCCCCCCGACGTCCGATACATCCCTCCCCCCGAAGGACCGCCGATTCCCCAACAATATCGGGCCAGGAGGGAGCCCAAATCCTCCTGGCCACGGCGACCCCCTAATCCCACCCCGCACTACATTACGGGCAGGAGGGATCCCAGGCCCTCCTGCCCTCGATGCAAACCCCCCTCCCCCCAACGACCGCCCCCCCCAAGAACCTCCGACCGCCCCCCCAGCCGACCCGCGACCCCCCTGGCGACCCCCACGACCCCCCCACCCCCCTTCCCCGTACCTTTGGTAGTTGGGCCAGAAGGGAGCCCAAACCCTCCTGGCCACGGCGACCCCCTACCCCCACCCCGCACTACATTACGGGCAGGAGGGATCCCAGGCCCTCCTGCCCTCGACGCAAACCCCCCTCCCCCCCAACGACCGCCCCCCACAAGAACCTCCGACCCCCCCCCCAGCCGACCCGCGACCCCCCTGGCGACCCCCACGACCCCCCTTCCCCGTACCTTTGGTAGTTGGCCGGACAGACGGGAGCCAAACCCGCCTGTCCGGCAGGCAGCCAACGAAGGAATGAGGCCGGATTGGCCCATCCATCCTAAAGCTCCGCCTACTGGTGGGGCCTAAGGCGCGTGGGCCAATCAGAATAGGCCCTGGAGCCTTAGGTCCCACCTGGGGGCGCGGCCTGAGGCACATGGTCGGGTTGGGCCCATGTGCCTCAGGCCGCGCCCCCAGGTGGGACCTAAGGCTCCAGGGCCTATTCTGATTGGCCCACGCGCCTTAGGCCCCACCAGTAGGCGGAGCTTTAGGATGGATGGGCCAATCCGGCCTCATTCCTTCGTTGGCTGCCTGCCGGACAGGCGGGTTTGGCTCCCGTCTGTCCGGCCAACTACCAAAGGTACGGGGAAGGGGGGTCGTGGGGGTCGCCAGGGGGATCGCGGGTCGGCTGGGGGGCGGTCGGAGGTTCTTGGGGGGGACGGTCGTTGGGGGGGAGGGGGGGGGGTTTGCGTCGAGGGCAGGAGGGCCTGGGATCCCTCCTGCCCGTAATGTAGTGCGGGGTGGGGTTAGGGGGTCGCCGTGGCCAGGAGGGTTTGGGCTCCCTTCTGGCCCGATATTGTCGGGAAGTCGGCGGTCCTTCGGGGTGGGGGTGCGAGTGGTCCTGCCGGGGGGGGGGATGTATCGGACGTCGGGGAGTCGGCCGGGCAAGAGGGCTTGGGCTCCCTCTTGCTCCGATCGTGGATGCGGGTGCGGGTGGGAGCGCGTGCGAGCGGTCGTTCGGGGTGGGGGTGCGAGTGGTCCTGCCGGGGGGGGGATGTATCGGACGTCGGGGAGTCGGCCGGGCAAGAGGGCTTGGGCTCCCTCTTGCTCCGATCGTGGATGCGGGTGCGGGTGGGAGCGCGTGCGAGCGGGTCGTTCGGGGTGGGGGTGCGAGTGGTCCTGCCGGGGGGGGGGATGTATCGGACGTCGGGGAGTCGGCCGGGCAAGAGGGCTTGGGCTCCCTCTTGCTCCGATCGTGGATGCGGGTGCGGGTGGGAGCGCGTGCGAGCGGTCGTTCGGGGTGGGGGTGCGAGTGGTCCTGCCGGGGGGGGGATGTATCGGACGTCGGGGAGTCGGCCGGGCAAGAGGGCTTGGGCTCCCTCTTGCTCCGATCGTGGATGCGGGTGCGGGTGGGAGCGCGTGCGAGTGGTCGTTCGGGGTGGGGGTGCGAGTGGTCCTGCTGGGGGGGTGAATCGGGCGTCGGGCGGGGTGGGAACTATGTTTTAAAACTTTTGTATACCGCGCTCACGCATATAACGCGCGAGGGGTATGCGCGGTAGGTAAAAACGCGTATAACGCGCGCGTTATATGCGTGAAAATACGGTAGTGTCTCCTGGGTCCTTGCTCTCTCCTTCACATTATTACATATTATTAATATTAATAATAATAAAAATTTGATATACTACTTAGCCTGTTAGGATAATAGCGGTATACAATAAAATAAACAGAGAGAAAATAATGCTATTAAGTGACAGGAAATATTATGTCAGTAATACCCATTACACAGAAAGAGAGAGAGAGAGAAGAAAAAAAATTAATCAACCAGATCAGACTAAAAATTCATTTGTTGGACAGAAGGTGGGTTTACACCGTTATGTTCTGCAAAAGCCAATTTAAAAATATGGATCTTCAATTAAAAATTTTTTTTAAGTTCGCTTTATCATGAATTGAGTAAGGCAGTTGATTCTAAAGACAAGGGCCTAACTAGAAGAAAAGCCAATTCCTGAGTGACAACCCACCGCATCTTAGATAGATGAAGTAACACCATATGAAAATCAGCCAAAGACCTGAGTACTTGATTTGGGACATATGGCATAACCAGAACAGCCAAATAATTGGGAGTTTGTTTAGAATAAACCTTATGGGCCAAAATTAATAGTTTAAAAAGGATTCGGTATTTGACTAAGACAAGTGAAATTGAAATTTTTATTTTTATTATTACTATACCGTTTACAACTAAACGGTTAACAAAATGTGCATACATAATCTTAAAACATAATAAAACAGACATATAAAGAGGTCTAAAAATTCATAGCTAAAAAACTGCTAGCATAGCAACAAAGCTTAAAACAGATAAAAGTTAATATTGTGTCATGGATACAGATTAGTATCGTAACTGTGATCACAAACAATGGCGTAACATGATCACATTGCTTTGCAGTTCATCATAGCCTAATAGTAGTATTCTGGAGCGAATGCAAGCAACTTAAAGAATAAGCAGGTAAACCTGCATGTACAACATTACCATCATCCATTCTAGAAATGAATAAAGAGGGGATTGGGGAATATAGTATTACATGTTCTGTCAGACTGCATCACATATATGCAATGATTGCACATAGGGAATTAAAGGGCTTGGACTATAACCACAGAAAGGCGGTATATCAAATCCCATCCCTTTGCCTTTGTGTTTGGGCAGGTGAACTGGGATATGGATTATATATGTCTTGTCCTTTCTCTGTCCCTTTCACAAGCCCCATCTTATCCTGCTATGAATAAGTGCTGGTGGTATGTTTAACACAGTAAAAGACAGTCCATCCAGTCTGCCCAACAAGGTGACTAGAGCCTCACCCATCACTATGTAGACTCGGATCATCCATGTTTTAAATGCTGGTTGACCCCAAATAAGAAAAAGTCTACTCTACACGAGAGGGGTCACAACATGTGAACTGGAAGGAAAAGACTTGCTCTCAATTCTGGAAACTATCTTAAACCTGCGGGCTTTCAAAGTTTGCACTACTTGATTAATATTAGTTAGATACACCAGGAATATTTAGAGATTTAATAAATAGCTGGGGGATGGCTATCAGTTCATGGGAACTTGTTGGCAGAAAGTCAAAAGTTCACCAGGACATATCAGGCATAAAGCACCCAAGAGTGCATGCAAGGTTACCCATAAATATCATTTAAAGCCATCCACTAGCTTAAAAAAACAATTAATGTGTTAAAAATTTTAATAAATATAAATTCAAATGTGCAAAGATTGAAGATAATAATACTAAAGTGCCCAATGTGTCAGGTGCAAAATCATATCGTTCCTGAATTTCAAAAAGCACACAGTGCAAAATCACTAATTGATGAGCCTTGAGAAACCAAGAAATCATATTTGTCCAATAAATTTAAACTGCCATCTGCAAGGACTTATCTGAGAAGCCACCAACATCCATCTAGTAAGAGGGTCTGTTGTCCGGGGGTGCCAACTGATTGCCCTACAGAGCCCCGTTTCATTTCCTTCTTCAGGGGCAAACTCAGGGACATCTCCCACTGAAAACTAAATCAAGCACTGCTCCTCTCAAGCGCGGCTCATACTAGAGTGAAATCGAGTGTTCATAAATGCTCAGGAGAGCTCCGAGAGGCCCCGCCCACCCACCAATCCATAGGACACTGAGCTCCTCCTACCAACCAATCAATCTACAAGGGCAGGAGGAAACAAAGTCACAGCTGCCCTTTATCCAATTAGCATGCCTAAGGCTTCCAAAGGGTAGATAGGCAGCCCTCTTGTCCAATCCAAGATGAATAAAATTGTTAACAAAAAGGGCAGCCTCACTAACATTGAAAAAAATGTAACAAGTCAAAAGGTAATAGAGGGGTTAGTCAATACTGAATTGGTAAGATATTTGGATAAATTCAATATTTTGCATGATCACCAATCAGGGTTCCGACCAGGATACAGTACAGAAACAGTAATAGCATCACTTCTGAATCAGATTACAATTCTGTTTAGCACTGGTAATAGTGCCCTGATCTTACAGCTAGACCAGAGTAGTGCTTTTGATTTGGTGGATCATGACCTATTGTTAAGCTGCATGGATTCTATTGGGATCAGGAGCAGTGTAAAAAATTGGTTCAGTAGGTTTTTGAAATATAGATCTCATGAAGTGTTTTCTGAAGATAAATACTCTTTTGCATGGAAAAACTCATGTGGAGTTCCGTAGGGTTCTCCCTTAACCCCAACGCTGTTTAATATATATTTAGAGGGGCATAATAATAAAAAAAAAAATGTCAAAGTCCCCTTTTGGCCTAAGGTCTTAAACGTTGAAAGTAGAAGCAGGGAAAATGTCCATTATAAAAAAAAACATCCAAAAGGAGTTTTTTTTTAAAAATGGCCTGCCTCTACGTTCAACTGTTTAAATGCCCAGACCACCACTACGTCTAAACTTACACCATATAATCAACCTACAAAAAGCCTAAGTCCCAAACGCCCAAAACAAGGGCGTTTAGGCGAAGGAGGAGCAAGTCCTTCGCCTAAAAACTAGATTCTGTGACTGGTGTCTGTCAAAAACTACACCGGTTATAGAATCCTCCCCCCCTACAACGATCCTGGCCCACAGCACCCTGAACTCCCGACTTCATTCGGGACAAGAGGGAGCCCAAGCCCACTTGCCCCGCGATCCCCAACCCCCCCCCCCCCCCCCCCCGCCGAGTCCGATGGGGCCAGGAGAGAGCTCATGCCCTCCTGGCCCGGTGATTCCAACCCCCCTTCCCCTCCACGATCCGGCCAGGAGGGAGCCCAAGCCCTCCTGGCCCGGCGACACCCCCTAACCCCCACCCCCCACTAAAATACGGGCAGGAGGGATCCCAGGCCCTCCTGCCCTCGACGCAACCCCCCACAACCGCCCCTTCCCCCCTCGAACCCACAATCGCTCGACCCGCAAAACCACCCCCCTCCCCATACCTTAAAAATTGTTGGTCGGACGGACAGGTGCCAAGTTCGTCCGACAGGCCAGCCATCTCCAGAATGGCTGGCCTTAAGGCCTGATTGGCCCAGGCAGCTCAAACCCCGCCCACAGGTGGGGTTTGAGGCACCTGGGCCAACCGGAATCGGCCCAGTTGTCTTAGGCCCCTCCTGTGGGGCCTTCGTTTCATTTCATATCATTGGAACAAAAAGTGCCAAGAAAAGTGTGGAATAAGTTGTAAGTTTCATGGCTCCACATCATTCTCTTCTAGGTTAGGCTGAGAACTTTTCAGTGGCCCGTCGTACTCCTTCCTCTGGCTAGGCACAGGGAATAATTTGTATTTTCTTGGCAGAAACAGCCTAGCCAGGATGATGATGTCAGCAGCCATTTTGGGAGTGTCCCTGTGCCTGTAATATAAATGTATACATTGTGTATAAACATGCACACACATGCAACAGCATGCACAGTTCACCGGATGCCCAGTCATATATGAGTGCTCATGATTTTTATATTTGCACCTGTTTTGTGAAGAGTATCTCCTTTATAAAATACAGGTGCACATTTTGTTGCTATCATTTATAATAGGTGCTCCCCTATTTAACTGAGCACCCTTTATAGAACTGGTCTTATAAAAATTCTGTAAAATCTCCACTCAACATGTAACAAAACAGACATACAATAGTAGTACTAAATCCTATGATTCAAAAGCAAGAATAGGCAGTACTACAAATATTATGCTGGGCCCTAGAACCCCAATACACTTACTACAATGAAAACAGAACAATGGGACTGCTACAGATCTCTACACAGAAACTACATGCAAACAGAATACTGTACCTCAGTCACGAAACATAGGTGGACCCTCACCAAATACAGAACATGGAATCGCAAATTAATAACGTGAAGACAGTGATTGAACTAGGAACCTGAAGTCGTCAAACGTCTCTACCCACCAGAAGTGAAAGCATATTAAGCACTGCCTGCTGCTGAGACCCAAGAGAGGAGAGCAGCTAAAAAAAATTTAAGAATGTTGGAATTTTTGTGGCCGCATCTCTCACACTATGGTTTCTATTGTTACCATTGTCCCCTCGGAGATGCTGCTCATTTGCGCTGGCCCCGTGAAACACCTCCTGGGTCTATGTGACACACCAGTGTGTTGTGATACTCCAGTTGAGAGACATTGTTCTAAATATAACACGGCCCTTTTCCGTAGCATTCTTGTGTAGTCTAGAATTCCAGCTTACTGAGCAGTGTACACAATATCATTGGAAGGTTGTTGGTTTTCTCATAGTTCCAACAACAACAGTTCAACATAGAAGATTCTGGTATACATGTAACAGCTGGCACACACAATTCAGCCGGTTCTGGTGAAAACAGTATTCAATATTGCAATATTTTCCCTCAACTGTGAAATTCTACAGTCAGTCGTCTTTCAAGCTGTATTGAGCATATGTTTCTTCTAAAGTGGTGGGTTTTTTTAATGATCAAACACCAAGTATAATCTTTATTGGCAAGAAAATGCTTAAAAATCCAAGCTGCAATGAAACCTGATTTGAATATTTCATCATTGGCAAAAGTAGAGTGATAAACCTACCTTCAACCATAATTTAGGGTTGTAATCTGATACCCCCAACACACACACACATATATTTATTTAGATTTTTATCCCATCCTCCCAGTAGCTCAGAACGGTCTACAAGCAAACATTCACAGTGGAGTACATTTGGACAATACAAAGACTATACAGAAGTTTAAAATACAAGGACTATACAGTAATTTAAGTATAGGTTAAGAATGGACTGCACAGCAATTTAAGTAGAAGTTTCGAATGGAGAAGAGAAGTTAGAGGGGAGGGGGATTTAAGGGGGGTAAGGCGTAGACTGTGGTTGAATTTTAGTTGAAGAGGAGGGTCTTTACCACTTTCCAGAAGGTCATCAATGAGTTCTGTAGTCTGATTTGTGGGGGGAGTTGGTTCCAGAGTTGGGGGATGAAGTGGCTGTAGGAGCGTTTGCGGGTGGTTTCTGACAGGAGGGACCTTTCTGGGGGAGTGAATAGGCGTTTCTCTATTTTTGAGCGGAGAGGGCGGATGGGGGTGTACAGGGTTAGCTTGGATTTTATGTAGGTAGAGGTGGTGGCTTAAATTCTTTTATGTGCTATTACCTGGACCTTGAAAGCCAGTGTTCAGCGCGGAGGGCTGGGGAGATGGGATCGTGGTAGTTGAGGTTGTGTAGGAGACGGATATACACTTCTTAAACTGGACATTCACCCCTGGGCAGAGTTTATCAGACTTAATACAGTAGTGGCCCCTTCACTGTGGAACTCCCTCCCAAATTATATTAAAAATGAAAAAGATCTTATCTCTTTTAAAAAATTGTTAAAAACTTATTTATTTCAAGATGCATTTGATTTATGATATGACCTACTTTAGATTTTTATATTTTTCTAATATTTTCTTCTTGCCTCATCCCATTTATACCTATTGTATTATCCATTCTATGTAAATTATAACAAACAATGCAATTGTAACTTTCCCCTTCCTTCCTACCTATTCATGTTTGTCCAAATTGTTTTGTCAATTGTATAACTTAGATACACTATATGTATTACCACAATCTGTTGGTTTTTAAATTGTACATCGCTTAGATATTTTTATAAGCGATACATCAAATGTAAATAAAATTTGAAACTTGAAACTAGAGCATAATTATGTGAAGATCCATTAGCTGGAAACTCTCATTATCTGGGGAAAAATTATGATTGCCAGGCCTTGCTGTGGCGAAAAAAATTCTGTTAACTGAAAATAAGCTTCAAATGAGCAGTTACCCAGAAAGACTTCCATTTTCTGAAATTTTTTTATTAGACTTATCTGGAACTTCCATTCAGGATAATTGATGCTTCACTGTATTAGTCACTAAGGGTCAATGGGTTGGAATGGCATCAGATGAAGTAGACTTATGTCTTCAAAAGCTTTTAAATAAATCTGTTAGTCTATAAGATGCCATCTGCTTAGTGTTATTTTTTTTTTTTTTACCACTGTTTTAAAAACCTGTAACAATAAACTTGCCAGAATGGGTAGAAAAATGGAAGGGGACTAGACAAAATTAAACAGATGGGTATTTGTAAAAGTAAGAACATAAGAGTCACTATACTAGGACAAACCAAAGGTCTATCAAGCCCAATATCCTGCTTCCAACAGTAACCAACCCAGGTCTCAAGTACCTGACTTAAAAACTTTCTATTCAACATTATATTATCATTACGTGAGAATGTTTTTAAGTTAAAGAAATCTAAATTTGCATTCATATCTTTTTGCACAGCTTAAATCAGTACTACTTTGATTTTCTTTAATATATGGTTCATGAACTTCAGTTACTCAACCATTTGGACATGTCACTTTTTGATAAACCGAAACAAGCCTATAAAAAGAGTCAGTGTTAGCAATTTTCCTCTCTTCACAGAGAGTTTGAGATTTCTCTAGCAAGGTTCCACTTCTGATCCTAGGGAACACTTTTTTTGATAATCAATTTATATTTTGACTTTTTTCCATGATCCTATAGCATACATGTATAATTTCTGAGATTCCTAAGGACAAGTGTTGGGTATGCAATATACCTGCACCTTCTTTGAGAACTCTGAAGACAGGTTTTTGGTATGTAACATGCGTATTTTTAATAAACACTTTGTTTTAGATTTTTATGTACACTGCTTTAATAAGGACATCCATATATTTAATCTGCCATCTATATGTGTTTTTAATTTGCCATTTATTTGAATATGCTTTTAGATGTTGCCATTTGAGCATTCTTTTTACACTTTTTATACTTTTAAATGTATTATGCTTTGTGGCAATGTCATTTAATTATTTATTTAATTTTTATTGTTCATGTATTTTTTTTTGTTTGTTTTTAATTGTAATTGTTTATGATAAATTATCTAAATATTATGGCCCCCTTTTATCAAGCTGCATTAAGGTTTTTTTATCGCTGGCCACTGTGGTAAAAGCTCCGACGCTCCTGAGTGTCGGAATTTTTACCACAGCAGCTGGCGATAAAAAACCCTAACGCAGCTTCATAAAAGGGAGCCTAAATTTGTAGAATCTTGAAAAAGGCACTCTCGTGCCAAAACACTGGCCATGTTGAGCCAGATGAATAAAGACGTCTGCTTGACGGAATACACCCTGGTTGACAGCATCTCTTCTTCACAACTTTTGTGTTTGGCTTTGTTCATTGTAGAGATATCCTTCTGGTTTTTCTTTGATGATTCATTTTCAATAATGAGTGACAGGCAAACTACAGTACTCCAGGAAACCTGCCTGTCCCTAGCTATTGAAAATACAGTATTGAAGCATTACCCCTACTGGCAGTAATGCAGTTGATAATAATAATAATAACTTTGTTCTTCTATACCGCCTTAGTCGTGAGACTTCTAGGCGGTTCACATTGAAGAGAGCTGGACAGTCAGCGAGTTACAATATGCAGAAGTCAGAGAATTACAGCATACAGAATCTTAAAAAGGCAGTGAAATATAATATACAGATTGTTAGCAAATGTTAGAAGTTTCAGACTTATATGCAGGAGTGGACATATTTAGTGTTTGGTGTAGATACTTTTTAGGTGATGGACTCCTGCTCAGCTTAGGAGTAGTATCTATGAGTGCCATAAATTGTGTCTCTCACTCTCAGAGAGGGGCTTACATGGCATTTATGTTACCTCATCAAGAAGGACTTAGGAACATTGAGCCTGATGCCCCCCGAGAGGAAAAATAATATAGCTTGCAAACTTCAATATAAGTGGCATTATTTGATTTGCATAATAATGAGGTACTTTGCATTCATTTGCATGCATTTTGCATTTCTTTACCAACTTTGAAAACAGTGATGAAATAATGTGCAAGGTAAAATAACACAATTTTGCTATTAATGCATGCTTTGTTTTGGGGTTGTTGTTTTTTGGTGGTTGTTTTTTTTTAGCAAAAATCATATATTATTTTAAAACAAGCTGGCAATTACCCCCCTAAATTTAATTTGCCATTTAAAGATGGAAAATATGATTATGCAGGCTAGCTACATCTAACAATGGAAATGACCCTCTGAACTATATTTACAATGTGCTTGACGTATGGCAAGTATTTTTGGGAGGATTTGGCTTTTATCTTCATTTAAGAGTGACACTGTTATCTTTATCACAGACATCCATTTTTGGATCAGTTTAGCTATCAATGATCAGATTATGGATCACATCACAGTACAGTCTTTGAAACCTACAAAAAATGTCACGAAATCACATGTTTTCCTTTCTCTTGATTTTCCCCTCTCTCTCCAGCTGCTCTTAGACTACAAGGAGGATGGATCAGAGAATAGCTGACAGTGTTTGGCTCTTGTGCTAAGAGCAGATGGCAGCTGGAAGAGGAGAAATACAAGGAAATGGGGCACATTGAAGAGGTTCTTGTTTGAATTTTTCTGCAACAGTAGTTTTTTCATTCTTTCCAGCCCAATGGAAGTTGGAAAGAATTATATAAAAGGGTTCAAGAATCTCTGTCTGTCTTCTGGGACAAAGAAACTTTCCAAAAATGAAACAAGATGAAACTTGCCATTTGAGGAAAATGAGCAAAAAAGAAAGACTGAGAGTTCAAAAATTGGACAAATTGAATGGGATTCCACAGAAATAAACCCCGCTCCCAAAATATGCATTTCTATGGGAGGAGGAGCTCCAGCTTCTTTAACATAGAAACATGTATTACATTATTACATTAGTATTTATGCCCCAGAAGTTCAATATGATTTACAATTTAGAAGAGCCTGGCCATACCCAGGGATTACATTATATCATTAGGTATATGACATAGATAACTTGTTTTTTGTTCATCTAGGTGCATGATTATGGCATATGGATTGAAGAGAAGATTGGCTATATCTGATACCGTAGTCTTGATATTAAGTTCTGATATGGGTGTCTCTTTCTCAGTTTGCAAGAAGTTTGGTCATCTATCGAGACTCATAGGAAAGGTGAATTGGTTTCTGGTGGTCTTAGCTTGTTGTTTGTGCAGGGAGCAAAGTATTTTCCAATTAGGTTTTTAGGACTTTATGAATGTTTTCATAGGGAAGGGTGTTCCTTAATTGTGCTGGTAAAAGATTCCACCATTTTGCTGCCAGATATGGGAAGGTTGTAGAGTGAATAGTTTTGTATTTGATTCCACTAGGACTTAGGAATTAACATGTAGTTTGGTGTTTCACCACGGAAGATTAAAAAAGATTAGTGTATACAGTTAAAAATATACCTTGCTTCAAAAGGAAGCCAGTGTAGTTTGAGGTACAGGAGTATCACTTCGTCATATTTGGTTGCTGAGAAAATAAGTCTGGCTACTACATTTTGAATGGTTTGTAGTTTTTCCTGTATATATATATATATATATATATAGTTGTTTTTTTTTAACTTACATAAAGGACATTGCAATAATCTAGGTGGGATATTACCAGAAGATTTGAAAGTTTTCTTTGGCGAAGCAATACTGAATTTGTCTCAGTTTTCTGTGTTGTGAATATTTTTTTTGGCTAATGTTCACGTTTGTGCCTCCCAGGATAGGTTCTATCAAATATAATCCCTAGGATTCTCAGTTCTGGTTCCAGTTTCAGTGGGGCGTTATGCAGTATTATTTGAATGTCATTGCTGGTAATTCTAGATGTGCTTATCAGTAAAAATTTAGTTAAACATACAGTGAAATATAGCAGATAGGGAATTCTTTCTTTCAGGTTGCCTCTCTCTATTCTCTACTTTCCCAGCCTCCAAGCTGTCCTCATTATCCCCCAAATTACCTTTCTCTGCAGCCCAGTGATCACTTGCAACTGATAATTACCCCTCCCCCCCCAACAACCAACAACCACCTCAAAATGTACTCCAGCAGCTGTCCCATCGCCCTGAAAACTGCCCTCACTTCTCTGAAATCTCTTTCCTACAGTTTCTCCACCCTCCAAAACCATCCCACATACTGCCCTCACTCCTAAAGATTGGCTCAGGAACTGTCCTATCCCCTTTGCAAACTTCTTCCATCCTCCAAAACTATCCCCTTGCAACTATCCCGCCACCTTGAAAACTGCCCCAACCACAAAAACTACCCCCCACAACAGCCCCACTATCCAACAGATTGTATCTTCTCCTTAGAGCAAGTTCCCCACAACCACCACAACATAGACCCCAGTCAAGTGCCCCCCGAAAAAGAACCTATGCAAGTGTCTTACCACCCCTGCTACCTCCACCACCGGCAAAGCACACATACGCAAACACACATACATGGATTATAAATAATTCTCTAAAACAACATTTCATTTTCTTTGTTATCTCTTCTTTGCAAACTATTTACTGAATCATACAGGTTTCTTATTGGTTGTTATATATAACACCAACTAATATCTGTTGACATAGGCAGGATCAAATTAAGGACTAGATTCAGTAAATTGCGCCCAAATTTGGGCATTAAAAAAATGTCACTGAGTGCTATTCTATAAATGGTGCTCTGAGTTGGATGCTGTTTATAGAACAGTGTTTAGTGCTGGGTTCTGCACTCAAATTTCAGCATGAGGATTTATATGGATCTCCCCTATATAGAATCTGGGGGTAAAGCAGTGGCAAATTTTGCACATACTAGGGTAAACTCTGTTTCTAGTGCAATAGGTTTGTCATTCTGGATGGATGGATAATATCCCAGTGCTCATAAGCCATGCAGAAGGAATTTACTCCAGCTTTTGAATCCCTCTTACTTCACCAGAGGGCTCTGCTGCCTCCTTCAGTTTTTCCTTCTGCAGGCAAACCAGAAGGAGTCTTTCTGATCTGCTCTGCTTATTTCTTTATTTTTTTTTGTTGGTCTTTTTGGTCTGTTCATGGCCTTTTAACTTTATTTCAGTACTAAGAGCTCCCCTAGTCAAGGGTACAGCTCTGCCTGCTTGCAGGAGAAGCAGACTACAGTCTGCAGCTGACAGGCTGATCCCTTGAGGTACCAGTTGGCCAGCTTGCCAAAGCCTTTTTAGAGCTTGGGGTTCTTACCCCTTGTAGCATTACTCACCTACTGCATTGCAGGTGTTTGGTTGTTAGGCATTCGTAGGGGGCTCAGTGGGGCTCACCTTCCCCCTTTTGCATCTGCGGATCCGCGGAGGTTGGAGGCTCAGTCAGACAGCGATCAGACTGGCAGCCTGAATATTCAGCACTGGAAGGTCGTTCTGTTTTGAGGCAGTTATTTCTTCTCCCAGGTCTAACTACATTTGGAACTGAGGCAAGCTGCAGCATGTTGTCAGCACAGGTCACAGTGAGTAAGGCTGTTACAGTCTATGAGAAAAATCGGAGGGTCTGTAAATTTTGTTTTTAAAGGTTTCTGCCTGTCCCTTTAGGTTACCCCAACTCTAAAATCCTAGTTTTTTTCTTTTTGTTTCAGTGTTTTGGAGCCAAAACACTGATACAGTGGCTATCTTGGATTTCCTGATTTTTTTAAATTCTCTAAAAGCTTCAAATTACTTTGTTTTGCCTCAAAACTGGAAGGGATGGAGTCCTCTGGCTTTTTTAACCCTAACTCTTGCCAGGTTTGTGCTGGATGGGTGCCCGAAGAATGCCCTTGTGCCACGTGCTGCTCAGCAAGTGAAGGAGGGGCAAGAGTGGTCGGCTACTCGGCTTATCCTCCCTTTTGCTCTTTAGGGCTGAGGAATGGCTGGGAAGCCTATTGATTGGGGTTAAATTCCTTCTAGAACCCCAGAATGACTGGCACCCTAAATGCAGAGGTGCAGAGGATGCATAGCCCAAGAGACGTAAGCTGCAGTCCTCGACAGGAGACTTAGCACTGCCTAGTATGGCATTTTCTCTGGAATGTGTTAATTTGATGTGGAGAGCCTTTCAGGACAGCCGAACTTCCAAAGGGAAGTCTGGCAGCGCATCTGAAGACACACGAGGGAGCCGGGACTCCCAGGGTGCATCTGCCTTGCTGGATCTATGGGATATTTCTGAGAGAGATTCAGAGGATAAAAGGTCTCTTACCATGCCCTTACTATCTTTCACGCCCTCCCTGTCAGGAGATGCAGGGTCACCGAAAGGTGTGTGTGTGTTAGATCCAGTGGTGGCCCTCGATCAAGGGGATGATCCCATTGTCCTCCGTCTGTTCAAACCCTCAGCTCTATTGGATCTTATTACTGATTCTCTGCTAGAGTTAAACTTGGACTCCCAGCAGGTCATCTCTGCTCCCTGCTCTATAATGAGCGGAGTAAGAGCCAATCTTCTCTGTTTCCCTGGCATCCTGGTCATTGGAGCATTGGGATGTTCCTGAAGGCAGGACAATGGCTCGGCTGTATCCGATGGTTTCAGGAGTGTCACCAGTTGTTCGCTCAGCCCAAGATGAATTCCTTAGTAGTGCAGGTTACCAAACACACATCCCTGCCAAGTGAAGAAGGCATGATATTAAAAAATATTCAGAATCCTGGAGTGGATGTAAATATCAAAAGACAGTTTGAGGTTTGGCCTTAGGAATCAAAGCGCCACATTGGCTTCTTTTGTGACATGCGGAGTCTTGAGCTGGCGGGCAGCGAGCCTTTGCCCCAACTCCTATTGGCAGGGGTGGATTATATGGCGGATGCTCTTTGCAACAGCATAAGAGTCATGAGCAAAGTTCCCGCTTATTCGATCTCATCCCGCAGAATGCTCTGGATCAGGCAAAGAGCTGGTGATTTCACCTCCAAAACTACTCTCAGAAGACTTCCATTCAAGGGACAAATATTTTTTGATAAGGGACTGAGCGATCTCATGACCATCTCTGCCCAGCAACAGACCCTGAACCTCTAGAGCAGGGGTGTCCAACTTGCGGCCCAAGGGCCGCATGCACCCCATGAAGTATTTTGTGCTGCCCGGTCGAGGGTGATGCAGTGTTTTCCTCTGCTGCCTCCGGGTGTTTACTGTCTTGCCGTCTCCCTCCTCTGTCTTGCTGCAGTGTTTGCGCGTTTGTGCGGCCCCAGAAAATTTTTTTTTGGCCAATGCGGCCCAGGGAAGCCAAAAGGTTGGACACCCCTGCTCTAGAGGTTCAGGGTGCTCTAGTTTTCATGGCTCCAGGTATTTTCAGCAGTAATCAGTAGGACCCGCCTCTCAGAGATCCTTCCCATTTTTTATTTTTTAATTTCAATTTATTATTTTCTTTATGCAATTTTAAATATTTTAAATATCTTTTTAATTTTTATTATTGTAAACTGACCAGATACTTGTGATGGTCAGTATATCAAGCTATGAATAAGCTTGAAACTTCCAAGGATCCAGACAGAGGTACTCAGGGCCCAGGCGAAGCCAGGTCTCCAGTTCTTAGCCTGCTTCAACCTCCAAAAAGACACAATGATGCCAGGTGCAGAGCGGTTCCTCTCAAGATAGGGGGATGGCTCTTGGATTATGTGCAGGCCTGGGCACAGATATTGCCAGATCGTTGGGTGCTGGAAATCATTCAGAGCAGTTACAAGCTGGAATTCTCCCAGCCCTTAATGGACTGGTTTGTGGGCTCCCCAGCGGGATGACCAGAAAAAGCAGGCAGGGTGGAGACCACAGTACAGAGGTTGTTAAATATTCAGACAATAGAGCCTGTGCCGCTGGAAGATTTGGACTCGGGCAGATATTCCATATACTTCATTATGCCAAAGATTGGAGACCCATTCTAGTTCTTACATCAATGCAGTGCTCAAAGTTTTGCACTTTCACATGGAGACAGTTTGATCTATCATAGTGGCAGTGGCAGTTGCACTGGAGGAGTTACCTAGCCTCTCTGGATTTGAAAGAGGTCTATTTTCATACTTCCATATTTCCAGACCACAGAAAATTCCTGAGGCTTCATGTTCTGGAAAACCATTACCAATTCTCAGCCCTTCCTTTTGGGCTGGCCAAAGAACATTGCACCTTCATCAAGGTGATGGTAGTGGTGGCTGCCTACCTGCGCAAGATGGACTTACAGGTTCATCCATACCTGGACGACTGACTGATCAGGGTTCTGTCATCCACCGAAGGTGAGCAGGTGGTGGCTCATGTGGTCCAAGTTCTGCAGGACCTGGGTTGAATAGTGCATTTCTGAAAGAGCCTCCTGACTCCATCACAGTCTCTGGAATACCTGGGTGTCTTGTTCAACATGGCAGACAGTCGTGTCTGGCTTCCAGAGGCAGCAGACAAACTTTGCTCTCAGATAACGAACTTGTTAGCCAAGCCAGCCCAGTCCCCTTGGCACTACCTCCAGGTGCTGGGTTCCATGGCAGCCACAATAGACGTGGTTCCCTAGGCAATAAGAAAAAGTGTTCAGATGTTTAATTTTGTGCTTTCCACAATAAAATAAATATGAAGAAAATGTTCAACAATTATTTATCACAAAAAACAAAAGGGAACAAGCCTGAAGAAGTATTTAATACCTTATTTAACTCAGATGGTGCTCAGAATCCACGTATGGAGTAGAAAAAACTCAGGATGGGGAACAAACCCCTAAAGAGATTTTTTCATAGAATCTATCATTGCACCAACTAGTGTGTTAGAAAGGTGATTAAAAGTGCTTCATTCTGTTTTGCATGTCCATAACATAGGTAAGTATTCAATGATTCAAAAAATATATTTTCAAAAAGTGCAAGCAAACTTAACTTCAAAGTCCATACAGCGATGGTCCGGCAGGGTTCTGACGCGTTTTGCCGAGGAGGCTTCTTCAGAGAACCCGCTGTGCTGTGTGCAATTCAAAATTAAATGCTTCCTAAACAAACAAAAAGAAGGTGTAACTATATAAAGTTCACGAAGGCAAAAGTGTATACAACTTACTCTCGACGTTGTCGGCAGGATACCTGGTTCAAAGGAAGAAGTCTTTCATTTCCTGTGACATCAGTGCTCAGCTGAGCACCCTGTACTTATGTTAAACCAAGCTGTCCATCATCGGTGAAGAAACGCCCACCATTCTACTTCTCGATTCAGTCCAGTAGGAGTCACTGTGTCCCAATGATATATCCACCTCTGTTCTTGTTTCCACAGCCAGGCTTGAACATTGCCTCCTCTCTTAAGTTGGGCAACTTCCAAGACTGTAAACTGGAGATCATGTAGTTGGTGAGATGTCAAATGCCAATGCTGCACTAAAGGGGCAGCTAAATCGCCCCTCCAGATCTTGCTCAGATGTTCAGTTATGCGTACCCTGATGCTGCGAGTAGTGTGACCGATGTATAACATCCTGCATGGGCATATAATCATGTATACCACCCCCTGAGTATCACAATCCGTATGGTGTTGGAGGATGTGAAATTTGGGTGAAGTTGGGTGGTTAATACGTGTACTTTCAAAAGCATAGGAGCAAATGGTGCAGTGGCCACATTTAAAATGACCCTTAAGATGTTCAGGAATGTGAAACTGTTCACTGACAAATTGGGAGGTAGTGATGTGATCACGTAAGTTCTTGCCTCGGGAAAACGCAAACAGAGGGGGTTGAGAAAGTTCTGAATGTACCTGAAGGATGTGCCAGTGAGATTTGATGATCTTTTTAATACCAAATGCTTTATAAGAGTAAGGAAGAGTACACACCATATGGGGTTCCGCAGCCGCGGGGGATGGTTGTAACAGGTACGATCGATGGGCATATAAGGCCCTTTTATAGGCCTTTTTAATAACACCCTGCGGATAACCTCTGTCAGTAAAGCGTTGCCACATATCCACAGAACGTGTTTTGTACTCTTCTTTGTTGCTGCATAAGCGTCTGAGCCTAAGAAATTGGCCCATGGGTAGGTTATTTATGTCATACATCACAAATACAGAAATTATGAAAGGTTGGTCAATGTTGAGACCTCCTTGTAATTTTCCCAACTATTCTTATTTATATATAGTATCTTTTCACAGACCCTCAGAAATGCCACCAGCCACTCAAATGCATATCATAGTGGTTGGATTTATACATTAATTCCTCACCGGGTCAATCCAACAATTTTTTTAAATTTTTTATATTGATGATTTTCAAAAAGTGCATCAGTGCATAGATAAAACTTTTTATAAATATAAAGCTAATACTTAGCTTAGCTTAGGTGGTCCATTTTAAGGGATCCTGTCACCGACATGTTTCACCCTGCTCGGGTTTCATCAGGGTTGTAATCCCTCAGTTAGAGTTGGTTTCCCACAACGCGACCACTCCCAAGATTACAAAAGATTGGAAAGCAGTGCAGTATAATTTAAATCAGGGGTCTCAAAGTCCCTCCTTGAGGGCCGCAATCCAGTCAGGTTTTCAGGATTTCCCCAATGAATATGCATGAGATCTATGTGCATGCACTGCTTTCAATGCATATTCATGAGGGAAATCCTGAAAACCTGACTGGATTGCGGCCCTCAAGGAGGGACTTTGAGATCCCTGATTTAAACCAACTTCATGTCCATGACAAGTGAAACACACACCAGGGCTCCTTTTACTAAGGTGTGCTAGCTTTTTAGTGCGCGCTAAAGATTAGCGTGCGCTAACCCCATGCTACACGAAAAATACTAACTATGGAGGCGTTAGCGTGTAGCGCATGCGGCAATGTAGTGCAGGTTAAAACCGCTGGCGCACCTTAGTAAAAGGAGCCCACAGTTTTGCATGCTTTCCCCATGTGTTTAATTTTATCTCTGTATGGTTTGCAGTGCTATGCGATCTCTTCTCTTGACTTCTGCAGAATCCTTGCTGCCTTACAGAAGAGTTCTTCAGGCTGTTTATATGCATGAGATCTTAATTTGTGTAAAACTGTTTTGCATATGACTGTAAAAGTTCCCTCAGGGATGAGTGTTTATTTATATTTTGGAATAGCTTATCTATTTTCCATAGATATGGATACACTTGGTCCAAGAATTTATTGAATTAATATTTGTTTTATACCAAGTATTTCTGTGTTTCCCTAAGTTTGGTCATGCATAAGGGTATCATTAAGCAGAAAGGAAAATTAAGTTAGCTGGTGATTTGGTACTGGAAGGGATATGGAATCACACTGTGGAGAGGTTTGACTGGCTTTTCCATTGATGCTGAACTGACCCTTAAACAGGAAGTATTTCTAATAATATAATTTTCATATTTAGAAATACCATTCAGTTCAAAGCAATCAAGTAATTTTTGGCTATGTTGAATGCTTGGTGTTTGGTGTTTCACTAATAAATTTATTTTCTAAGGGGTCAATGGTGAAAAAAATTGGCTTGGTTTACTTTGAGAGTATCTGGATAAATTGATAGTTTTTACATTTTTGGCTCGCTGACTAGTTAATTTTTGGTTGAATACTGGCATTCTTAGGAATACATAGGATAATATTCAGAATGCCTCAGTCAGTGGATTTTAAGCCATTGACTGCTGTAAGTTAATTCATATAGATATTCAATGCTAAGCCATGTCCAAGCACCAACATTGAGTATCTAGGTCAGCTGCAAACCTGGAAATATACAGGCCCCAGGACAGAGTTTTAAATTGGCTCTTTAGGGTACTGGTAGCCAGTTCAGTTTTTGCAGAAAGGAGGTGATGTGTCCACACCACTTGCAAGCTCTATCAAGATGTGGGTAGGAGACATTTTTGTTTTGTCAAGCACAGGACTGTGGAGTTGGTAGATAAATCCTTTGACTCCGATTCCTCAGTTTCTGGTACCCACGGCTCTGACTCCAGGTACCCAGAATTGTCTCTGACTCCACAGCCCTGGTTTTATATATATGTTTTGAAATCAGGGCTGTGGAGTCGGTAGATAAATCCTTCGACTCCGACTCCTCAGTTTCTGGTACCTCCGACTCCAGGTACCCAAAATTGTCTCTGTCTCCTCAACTCTAACTCCAACTCCAACTCCACAGCCCTGGTCAAGCGATAGTTGGGAGTGGGATAACTAACTCACCAGCTAACTTAATTTTCCTTTCTGCTTAATGTTGCTTATCCTAGGAATTATTCTTAGGTGCCATTGACTTGTTCTCAAGTCCTAGTGGCTTGATGAGTTACAGATCTAAAAGAGATCTGTTTTGTGCTAGTTACAGATCTAAAAGCGATCTGTTTTGTGCTAGATTGGTAAGGTCCTCCAGTGTCATCTCCAAGGTTGTTTTCAACATGTCCAGCCATCAGATTGCAGGTTGTCCTCTTCGCCTGGTTCCTTGGATCTTCCCAAACATAATTTCCTTCTCCAATGATCTTTCCCTTCTGACTGTGTGACCAAAATAAGAGTCATAGCTTTATCACTTAAAGCCCAAATGATGAAGGGGGACAAACTAAAATCGATGGGATTAGGGGATACATTCACTAAATGGGTAAGGGATTGGCTAGATGGTAGGCTTCAAAGGGTGATGGTAAACGGTACCCCCTCCAAAACATCAGCAGTGACGAGTGGAGTACCTCAGGGCTCCGTCTTAGGGCCGATTCTATTCAATTTATTCATAGGAGATTTGACCCAAGGGCTTAGAGGAAAAGTATCACTGTTTGCCGACGACGCCAAACTATGCAACATAGTAGACGAAAACAGTGTGCCTGACTTTATGACGCAGGACCTATGGCAGCTGGAACAGTGGTCATCAACTTGGCAGTTAGGCTTCAATGCTAAAAAATGTAAAGTAATGTACCTAGGCAAAAAAAATCCACACAGAACTTACACACTAAATGGTGAAACCTTGTCCAGGACCACGGTGGAACGAGATTTAGGAGTGATCATTAGCAATTATATGAAGGCTGCCAATCATGTGGAGAAGGCTTCGTCCAAGGCAAGACAAATGATTGGCTGCATCCGTAGGGGTTTTGTCAGCAGAAAACCTGAAGTCATAATGCCACTGTACAGATCCATGGTGAGACCTCATCTCGAGTATTGTGTTCAATTCTGGAGACCACACTACCGGAAAGATGTGTTGAGAATTGAGTCGGTTCAGCGAATGGCTACCAGGATGGTCTTGGGGCTCAGGGATCTCACGTATGAAGAAATGTTAAAAAAACTGCGGATGTACTCACTGGAGGAGCGAAGAGAGAGGGGGGACATGATTGAGACCTTTAAATATATCACGGGGCGTATAGAGGTAAAAGATGATATCTTCAGTCTTATAGGGCCCACGGTAACCAGAGGACACTCGCTGAAAATCAGGGGAGGGAAATTTCAAGGTGATACTAGGAAGTACTTCTTCACCGAAAGGGTGGACGATCATTGGAACGAGCTGCCTCAGCAGGTGATTGAGGCCAACAGCGTGTCAGATTTTAAGAGAAAATGGGATATTCATGTGGGATCTATAGGGGAGTAAGAATCAGGGAGTTGGTATGGGCAGACTCGATGGGCTATGGCCCTTTTCTGCCGTCAATTTCTATGTTTCTATACGTTCTCGCTCTGAGGTCATGGAGGTTGCTAAGTGTAGGATGAGTGAGGCCTGACCATGCACTGAGTTGCCAATCACAGCACAATGCACTAACCAACACTCCAGGTCAAAAGAGACATTTTCTCTCATTTGTTGCTGTCTACAGCAGGTGTATATTTGGTTGTGTCCTTTTGGCACCATCTGTGTGACTTATGTTTATGAAATATGTAATGCACACATGGTGTCTGGTCCTGTCCAGCTCATTCCCATTCACTATTCCAAACACTCTTCGGCGCAACACCATACTGCATATGTGAGTGCCTGCTATGCCTTTATAGAATAGTGCTAAACACATTCCTGGCTTTTGGGAAGCTAGATGTGATTTTGGGTGCACTATTGGTGTTTAACTTTTATAGAATAGCCACTTTAGGGCCTCTTTTATCAAGCCAAATAGTGTGGGCTGGTGCGCTAAATGCACTGAAGCCCATAGGGACTGAATGGGCTTTGATGCATTTGCTATTCGGCACTCTCTACTGCAGCTTGATAAAAGAGGCCCATAATGTATTATTGCTTATTACAAAATCCACTACATTTGAAAATTAATCAAAAAGCATTGTTCATATAGGCCCCTATATACCAATGCTTAGCATAGAATAATAGCATTATCTGCCACATGCCTATTGCCTAAAATGGACTATAGGGCAGATAATGCGTAATTGTACTGTTATTGTGCTCTAACCATAAGTAAATAGGAGTGATTTTTTTAAACAAATGTCATTTCTGAGATATAAAATTAACTTGTTATTACAATAACTTGCAGTTTGTATACTTTTTTTTGCAAATAATTTCAGTAGGAAAATAACTTTCCAAAAGTAATCTGGATATTTTTTTAGGGACCAAAAAGTAGTAAAGATTATTTTCTTTATTTTTTTAAATGCCTTTAATCATTCAGCCTTGCTGTTTGATACAGTAAGTGGAATGATGTTGAGAGGTGCAATAAATTATAACATGACACAAATATTATTTTCTACATTTTATTTACAATAATTTGACTGAAATGCAACATTCTTTTGAAAATAAAGGTAATCCTAGAAAGCTTACTAGTCAAAGGTCATCTCTAAAAGTAACCTGTAGGTGATTGATGTGGAGGGCCATTTTCGATATAACGTCCAGACCCGAGTTTAGACATTTTGCAGAAGACACATGAAATTCCAGTACCAAACACGCCCATTTTCAAAACTGCAAAATATCTATCTTGGGTTTTTTTTTTTTAAATGGCCATTTTTCTGACGTGCTTCTATCTTGTTGAACCATTTTTGAAAAAAAGAAATATGTCCAAAAGAAAAACGCACAAAACAAGCCATTGGGATGTAGAATGGGCCAGCATTTGTGGTAGACTGGCCACACAGACATCCTAGCAGAGTAGTGAACTTCACATAAAAGAAACACATCTCACCATAACCCCCTTAAATTGTGTGGTGAGCCCTCCAAAAGCCACCCAAAACTACTTGTAGGTGCAGTAGATTTTGGGTGGTTATGGTGGGCTCATACGCTCTACCACAAGTGTAGTAGTTAAGAGTGGGATATGGGCCTGGGTCCCCTTCTCTGTAGTCAACTGCTACTCCAGGAATCTGCTTGCTGCTCTACTATGATTGGCCATAACATCTGAAACTGTCATAAAGCAGGTAAGTACTGCTTCATTTACATTTTAGGAGGTAGAAGGGGTTCAGGGACCACTGGGGGAGTGTAGGAGGTCATGCTTATTTCCCTCTTTAGCAATTACCGTATTTGCCGGCGTATAAGACGACTTTTTAGTACCTTAAAATCCTCCCCAAAGTCGGGGGTCGTCTTATACGCCGGGTACTGTTTACATGCCCTTGTTGCATGCACAGCCGGCCAGGTTCCCTTACTTTTGTGGCACTTCCCCGACCGACCGACAACAGCCCGGGTCCTACAAACCTCCCTGCCCTTAACCGCGAATCTAAATTACCTTCTTACAGCTGCTGTAAGAAGGTAATTTAGATTCGCGGCTACAGGGCAGGGAGGATTGTCGGACCGGGGCTGTTATCGGTCGGTCGGGGAAGTGCCACAAAAGTAAGGGAACCTGGCCGGCTGTGCTGCAACCGGGGCGGGGCGGCCGCCCCTCTCTCTTGGTACCGCGAGGCTACTCTTCTTCTCCCTACCTTCTCTGCTTGCAGCACAGAGCCGAACTGAAGTCTTCCCGACGTCAGCGCTGACGTCGGAGGGAGGGAGGGCTTTGTTTAAGCTTTGTTTAAGCCCTCCCTCCCCTCCGACGTCAGCGCTGACGTCGGGAAGACTTCCGTTCGGCTCTGTGCTGCAAGCAGAGAAGGTAGGGAGAAGAAGAGCCGCGTACATCCAGAAGACTGAGCATCCAGCCCCGCAGGAGCCCCGCGACCCTCGGAGGCGTCCCCATGGGATCCCCGCGACCCTAGGGGGCGTCCCCACGGGATCCCCGCGACCCTAGGGGCGTCCCCGTGCAGCTCTCTAATGCTGTTGTCGGTCAGTCGGGGAAGTGCCACAAAAGTAAGGGGACCTGGCCGGCTGTGCTGCACCCGGGGCGGTAGAGAAGGTGTGCGGAAGAAGGGGTAGTCTTATACGGCGAGTATATAACAAAACTCTATATTTTAACTAAAAGTTGGGGGGTCGTCTTATACGCCCAGTCGTCTTATATGCCGGCAAATACGGTATTTGTTAAAACAGGTCTAGCCTCAAATGTCCAAATTGTGCCCAGGACATATTCTAAAATGTTTGATTGTGGCAGAAAAACGATCAGGTCATAAGCTCGCCCTAGTCTCGCCTTCTTGAGAGTTAGATGAACGGTAGATAAACAACATAGAAATCCATCTAGAAAATAGGTTTTGAAAATAGCGAATTGGAAGGGTTTGGTGATAAAAATGCCACTTTTTGGACGTTTTTCTTTTTTGAAAAATGTGCTCCACATTGTATACAGCTACTTTCTAGGAAAACAAAAATCCTCGATCTGTGACAAATTGTTTTAGTGATCAACTAGCCTGCAGTGAATTGTTTTCCAACAGTAAATATTGGCTTTGAGTGTCTGAATTAACAGCTGTGAGAATAATGCAATTGTTTGTTGAAATCTGGTTCATAAAGCTTAATAGAGCACAGGTTAGATGGTATTTGTTGCAGATACTTTGAGTGTAGATCCAGTTTTATCAAAAGGTGTATAAAATAGATCTGCAACAGCCTAGGAATTTTGCAGGAAAAAAAAGAACATAGAAGGTTTTAGAAATGTGGAAACCAGTTCTATAATTGCTTGCGTGCACATGTGCCTTGCATGCACTTGTGTAGTACACACTATTCTCCAAGGCGACATTTAACTACTATTGTGTACGTCTGCAAGGGGAGCTTACACATAGGCGGATCTTGGGAGGGGCAGGACTACTACATATGTACACAACTTACAAAATACTGTAAGTTACAGTACATGCATTGCATGCCGCACTTAGGCACACTTGTTTACACCAACCTTTGACCTGGCATAAATGGGTGTGTCTGCATTTAAACGCACTAGTTCCTGCTTTTGTTAATACTGTATAATGGAATATGGGTGCCCAGATAAGAATGCACGCATTGTCATACTGGGTCAGAGTAAAGGTCCAAAGAACATGCACTCCCCATGCGCATCAAGGTGCCTACTAGGATCACCGAGTTATAGAATTGCCCCTTTATTGGCAATCAAGAAATGTAAATGTAGTTCACATGCCTGAAGATCTGCTATTGGTTTAGAATCTGTTTGGGGGTTTTGTTAATTTAGCTGTTGCTTTTTGATACTGAAGATTTTTCCTGATTCCTCTCCCCTTTTGTTTTGGTTTTTGTGCTTTGATAGGTACCTTAACATTTTCTTTTGTGCTTGCCTCAAGAACATCTGTAACTTTTTGTAATAATAATGCAGTCAAAGGAACAGAGACCTTTCAGTTGCTCTTCATCTAGTGCAGAATTTTAATTAAAAGGGCATTGTGCAGATGCAACTGGAGTTTATTTTTATATAGTTTTTTTTAAAATAGTCCATGTATGTATATATATATATATATATATAAGTGTATATATGTATATATATATATAACCTGTATATGTACATACATATGTGGGCTATCAGTAATTTGATGCCGCTAGCACTGATATCACTACTTTTTCACTAAGTTACTACTAACACCTGCCCCCCAATTTCTACTTCAGGTGATGATCTAGACATCAGTGCTGAGAAACTTATAAGCCCAGTACGTAAGATCATAAGAGTTGCCATACTGGGACAGACCATAGGTCCATCAAGCTTAGTATCCTGTTTCCAACAGTGGCCATCCCAGGTCACAAGTACCTGGCAAGATCCCAAGGAGTAAAGCAGATTTTTTTTCTGCCGCTTATCTTAGGAATAAGCAGTGGATAACCACAAGCCAACTCAATAATGACTTATGGATCTTTGCTTTAGGAAATTATCCAAACCTTTTTTAAACCCTGCTAAGATAACTGCTTTCACAATATTCTCCGCCAACAAATTCCAGAGTTTAATGTCAAGTGGTAGGTGTTTCTGAGGAATCATCTAGCTGTTCATCATCCCTCTTGCTGGCATTTGAGATATCCCTAATCAGCAAAACAATGACTGGATTTATATTCTTCATTAGGTATAAATGGGGCTTTTATTTTGGTGATGGTGGGAGTTCCAGAATTCTTCCTCCTTCACTTACCCCATCTCCTGTGCTAACTTCTCCTCTTCCTCTTCCTTATCTGCACATATTCATCCCTCCTTGCTTCCACATACTATTCCTGCCACCCTTCCCAAGCTGTCCCCTATCCCTTTCCAGAACTCAGTGCCTGTGAAAGAGCTGGGTCTGAGAACAGCAGCAGTATTTTGTAAGTGAACATAACCCATGCAGTGAGCCAGTGAACCTTCTCAGGCTCCATTTGTTGATCTATAAAGAAGCCAGGCAAAGCTGTTGCAGAGCCTATGATCAGCTTAGGCTAGAAGTCATATCACACTTCCTCACAAAGTGCCTCCACTGATGCTGACCTCCAGGGGTCTTGCCAGGTACTTGTGATGTGACCTGAGTTTGACCACTATTTGAAACAGGATACTGAGATTGATGAACCTTCGATCTGTCCCAGTATCACAACTCTTATGTTCTTATGGCTATCTCCTTCACATCTTTCTTCAAATATTTAACAGGTAGTGGCTAGGGTGGTACTGGCTATGGGAGGAAATGAAGATATGCACAAGAGCAATTAAACATGGAATAAAATCAAAATAAACCCCATCATCATTTCAGAAATTGGATTCATTAAATTTACGGTTACTATGTAATGCCAGAAAAAAGAAGACATATTGAGACATCCGGGTTTTACTTCCATTACTTTCAATGGAAGTAAAACCTGGATCTCTCAATCTGTCCTCCTTTTTCTGAAGTCATATTGTAACCCTAATTAAATTACTAGTCATTTTTAGTATTGATGAATATAATCTGCCTGAACATATTGCTGAATATTATATTGCTTTTTTCACAGGAGTCATTTACTAACAGCATACACTAGGGAAGCAAAGGGCCCACTGCATAAAATAAGTGATTAACACAAACAGTATTAGGGCTCCTTTTACAAAGGTACACTAGCTTTTTTAGTGCACGCACCAGATTACCGCCTGCTCAAGAGGTAGCTAGCGCGCTTTTGTAAAAGAAGCCCTTAGTGTGCGCTGTTAATAAATGACCCCCTAAATGAATTTCAGTATACTCACTCCATACAGCCTTCCCCATCATGTGTGAAACCAGTAGGAACTTGTCCAAACCATTGCTGCTGTAAAGTGCAGCTTGATCAGGAGTTCAAATTCTACACAACTTTTATAAATATGCTTTTTGAGCAGGTTTTACTATTTTGCAGTGAGGCAAATGACTTCAGCTACATTTTTGGTTTGGTTTTGTCACAGATAGATCTAGCAACAAATTCCAAATTCCATCTGGCAGGATCTGTACAGCTGTCTCTCTGTTGCTTGGTCTTGATAGAATTGTATGGTGCAGTCCTTGAAAAATTATGTATGTATGTGTGTTTGGTTTTTTTTTTTAATATCAAACAACATTGCTGCTAAAGGAAAAAAAAAGCAACTTTTATTGTCTTATTTGCATCTATCATGCAAAACATAGTTCTAAATTTTCAATTAGCTAAGCAAGGGGGGAGTAAGGTAACCAGCCTCAGTGGAGAGCAGCTGGCATGTGTTGCCATGACAACAGGTTCAGCAGGCTGCCAGCCAGCATCTCAATGGACTTTCTAGGAGGGAGCTTTCAAACAGTGCCTGTTAGGCACAATGTGATTGGTCACACCTCTGTTGTCTTTGTGTGGCGCAGGGGATGTTGGGTAAGACCCAGAATGAATGCTCAGTTTGTCTCAAGGCTGCAGTGAGGTAATGCTTCTGAGTCTTTAGGGATTATGAGCCGGATCCTCTGAAAGACTGCAGTGTGGAGTCTTTTCTTTTCTTTCTTTTTTTTTTTCTGAATTACCTACTCTTAACCTAGTCAGGAAGTTTTGCAAGCATAACCAGCAACATATATAGATGGTAGGAAACGAGAATGACAGAGGTGAGCATTTTTAGTTGTGATGGGGTGGTAGCATTTTAGGGGAAGCATGAAACAGGGAAAAGAAGTTGCAGTGATGATTCTCTTTTTAAACGCCTTCAGTGCGTTGCTGTCTCTTCATATTTTTTTTTTTGCGAGTGATCATAAAAGAGCTGCCAATCGAATAATAAGATAAGATATTTATAAAGGAAGTTTGATTTGTAAGCTATCACACACTAGTATTGATTTAATTCTTTAGTCTTGATGGCTGTAACTCAAAACAAGACTAATTTGCTAGGCTAAATAATTGAGCTAATTTGTAAAGTATGATGTCATCCTGCTACAGTACAGTACAAGGTTGAGCCTGTAGCATGCGGGCTTTTCCTTGGGAATTTTTTGCCACTAATATTTTATAGAGGGGGCTATTTTTTTTCTGCCAATTCTTTATTGAGGAACATTTGCCTGCTGCGGTTGGCTTCTGTGTAATTCTTAGCTTTCATAAAACAACTTAATAAAAGGATTCTAGGCGCTGCCTCATTCATACCCTCCCCCCCTCCCCTCCTAACAAGACCTCCTTCACTTTAATACTGATTCTGTATTCATTTACTTTCAAAAGAAGATTTAGGTATTATTTTATGTTACAGTAAAACAGATAAGTAAAGCGCATGATTTAGGACTACTTGATAAAGATTCAGTTAGTGGCATGCTTTTCTTCAAACAGTGGTTTAAAATGGAGGCATGCAATTGTTACTAAGATTAGGACGGAAATATTAGGGCTAAACTACATAATCAAGCCCCATGCCAAGTAGAATTTCAGAAGTAGGGTAAATCTTTAAAAAAAAACATCTTTAAGTCTGGTAAAATCACAAGGTTTTTCAGAAAAGTTAATTTTCAGCACACTGGTTCTTCATGTAAGAATAACCTACTACCCCTCATAGCTCTTGATTTGGTCTGGAATACATAATTGCATATTAAGTTTTGATTAGAAGAGTCATGGATTTGCTTGTAGGAAATTCAAGATTGTAATCCAAATAAAACCCAAAATCAGAGGTGCGTAAACATAAGTTGCCAGAAATTCAGTGGGCAGGTTAATGACCTTTAACTTTCAACATTCAGTGGATCACTTACTAACAGCCAGCACTAATGGCTTTATTGCTTGCTATCTGCCTCAGGCCGGGGCCCTGTGACAGATACAGTAGCATGTGCCAGTAAAGTTAGAGCATGCTCTTAGTAAATGAGCCCCTTAGCAAAGAGCTAATCTGAATTGCAAAGAGCTATTTTCAGATTTGTATCTTTTGTAAACTATAAGGATAATTTTCAGCTGTGTATGGCTTAATTTAAAGCCTGCTGCCATTATTTACATTATTCAGCGCTGAAAATTGCCACTGTCCATATGATATAGCCATGCCACCTGTACTCTGCAAACCTTTGCACCTCTGAGAACCAGGGGAACTAGGTTTGATTCCCACTGCAGCTCTATGTGACTCAGAACAAGTCACTTAACCTTCCATTGACCCAAGTACAAAATAAGTGCCTGTATGTAATATGTAAACCAATTTGATTGTAGCCATAGAAAGGTGGTATATCAAATCCTATCCTTTTCCTATTTGAATATTGTGGAGCTGGTTAGGGAAAATTTTGTGGTCTAATACTGTATAGTACCTGAAAATACAGGGATAATGAACTTGCATGTTCACTGGCCAATGGTGAATGTATAAGTCCCTTTATTATTTTATTATTATTTTATTAGTACTGTTTTACTGTGTGAGATTTTAATCAATGGTGTAAGAAACACCACATTAGAATCACGGGGAGCCATTTTGTGGTTCCTATGTCATATATTGAGTATTCTAAACACTATCACAATGATGGACATCATTGTGATAGTGTTTTGTTTATTATTAATAGTTTTCACAATATCCGAGTGTTTTTGTTATATTGAGTATTCTTACATTAAAACATCGCCACAGTGAATAAACTTTTTTATCTTTTCAGTTTCTGTACATAATTGAGAATAAGTCATCTTGATTTATATAGCATGTTTTATCCAGATAGGATCCGAATATGCTTTACTAAAGCTAATTTTTCTGTTTCAAAGTGAAAGTGTCCAGCTATATTTGCTTATAACTTAATCCAGAAAATCATTTTAATAAATCACTTATGGCATGTCAGTCATTGATTTTATATGGGGTGATAGACTGATATAATATTGTAATAGATTTTCAACTAGTAATCAAATATACTTCTATATACTGGTTATTTTAGAAAACGTATTCACAATTTGGAAATGCAGAAAACAGCATCTAGAAATGTATATCAAATACATGTGAAATCTTGATTTTAGAAACCTGGGATATACAGGTCCAAATCTTAGATCCGTGCATGTGACAAGGAGGTATGGTCTAGTAATGTTTGGGTGGGATTAGGAGGATTCTAAAATATACATGTGTCATAGTAACATAGCAACATAGTAAATGATGTCAGATAAAGATCTCAACGGTCCATCTAGCTACACTCATTAAAATTCATGATTAAATTAATTTTTTTTTTCTTTGATATTTCTGGGCCATCCAATCATCCTGTTGTTTGCAGGATACCTACCGTAAAGTCTGACAAGTAACGTCCTCATGTTCCAAGTTAGTGGAGTTCCCATTGAAGCCCATCCTACACCAAACCTCCATACATGGGACAGACTACCCTCATTTCAGAACAGAGTGTATGTTATGTCTTCCAGGATCAACAGTGGGATTTGCTACTGCTGCCAGGGACATCTAGGTTGATTAAAAGTACTTTGTTTACAGCAGTGCTGTACTGGAGGGATTAGGAGAGGGTGCCCCTTAATCTCCTAGTGCTTTCTGTTCCCCCATCCCCCAAGAGCAATAGTGGAAAATGATATCAGGCTTTATGACAACTTGCAGAAAAATAGATGTGTAGATTTCTAAAATGGCAAACATATACATCTATATGCCATCACATACACATAGATATCAGTCATGTTCCCTCTGTAGATGTTATCCATGTCATTCTTGTAAAATGGATGCTCCCACAATGCATAACCAGTTCATACATGTCAATTCCTGCATGTACTTTAGATCAGACTCTACATTGGCACTACTGGAATTGTACATTCCCTCACCTTAGTATTTCAATTCCAAATTCTTCATTCTGTCTAAAATAGGGCTCCACAGATATCAAAATATAGTGAGTATTTAACATGCAAAATCATCAAATGAAGAAAAAGTAAGAAATTATAGTACAGATGAACAGTAGCTGAACATCCCTGGAGGCCTTCATACCCCCTAGAATTTGGAATTGTGATGCTGTGCCAGTGGCATATGCAGTCATGTTTCTGAAATACTAAAGGGTTGATATTCAGTCAGCAGCTGTCAGCGTTTTTTTTTTTTAAACACCGGCCACCATGGGTAAAACTCCCCCCCCACAAAACCCACCAGATATAGCCTTAATTATAGAGGCATCAGCACTGACTGGCAGTGCTATCTGATTAGAGGCAATATTCCAAACACAAATGGACAGCTAACCAGAGAAAGTAAGAAAAGTCTTTTTGTTGTTCTAACTGCATGTTTGTGCTTCTTCTGCACTGGGCTGCCTAAACTGACAACCTGTTCCCTCCCTGCCGGACTATTGGTGGTCATGCCCACTGGTGATATCACCAGTGACGCGAAGGACAAAAGTGGGGAGAGCACTCTGAAGAAGAACTTGACCTGCCAAATAGTGCCTCCTGTGAGAGAGGGAGCCCTACCTCCATGTTTGTACTTCTTCTGCCCTGAGCTGCCTAAACTGACAACCTGTTCCATCCCTGCAGGACTATTGCTGGCCACGCCCACTGGTGATGTCACCGGTGGCGCGAAGGACAAAAGCGGGGAGGGCACGCCGAAGGTGCTGCATTGACATAGTCGCATCAACGAAGGAAAGCGACTAAGGAGCTCCTTAGTTCGAGTCTTTGGATGAGCTATACGGTATTTTTTCTTTGTGTGTTAATAATGTCGATAATATCTGTTATTATATATCAGGGACTTTATGGTCCCTTAAAAGGAGTAAGAAGGGTGATAAGGTGTGGAGCTGAAAGATGTTTGGTTCAGGTCCCGCTAAGTAGTTCTACGGACAAGGTACTGTTACGTATTGGGCTGGTGAATGTGAGGTCACTGAAGTCAAAAACATCAGTGGTGCATGATCTTATGGAGCAGAATGGGTTGGACCTGTTGGGTATGACTGAATCATGACTTGAAGACTCTGATGTGGCTGTAGTGAATGAATGCTGTCTGTTTCAGTATGAGTGAAGGTGGGCATGTCGAGGATATAAGAAGGGTGTAGGGATGGTTTTATTTTTTAAGCGTACCCTCACATTAACTGTGGCCCATCAGGGAACAGTTGATGGGATGAATGTTTTAATAAAGCAAAATATTAACTTCGCTCTCTACCTGGTTTATTCCCCACCAGGAGTCTTAGCACAGTATATTGTTCATACTTTTTTAACTTGCTGCTAGGGTTAGGGCTGGACTTGTCCCACACAGTTATATTGGGAGATTTTAATGTGCCTCAAAACTTGGGTGGAATGAGAGGGAGTGTGTTTTTTGAAGCAATGGAGGCATTAGGATTTAAGCAGTGGGTGAATGCATTGTTCGACACATATCGTAGGCAATACATTGGATCTAATGTTTACATCAAAGGAGTGTGTGGAAGTGATCGGCTTGTACAGTGAGTTTAAACCTTGGATGGCCCGTGCATTTATAAAAGCAGGAATATTGATTAAGACGAAGGTGAAAAATTGTATAAAATCAAAAGGGGAGGTACAGATTGCACATCCCAAATTTGAGGCAGCATATTTATGGCAGGAATAGGGAGTGCAATTAGACAATATTGTGATGAGTAGTCCTGATTCTGCATTGCAGGAGTGGCAAATATCCCTTTGAGCTGCATTAGATAAGGTAGCCCCAATGCGAGGTTGTGAAAGTTGAGAATGAAAGAAAGAAATGGATGACTATTGAACTTATGGAACAGCATAAAAAACTGAGAAAGATTAAACGTGAATGGCATAAAGGGAGGGCAGCGGAACTCAAAGAATGATACATGCTGCACTAAGTAAGTGGCTAAGGCTGCGAGGCAGAGTTTTTATCAGCAAAAAATAACTTAGGTAATGGGTAAGCCAAGAAGGGAGTTGTTTCAGCTAGTGAAATAGCTTAGTTGTAATGAGGCTGCAGAGAATCCAGTGTGCCCGTTCGCCGCTGATGAGCTTAACCTCTGTTTTGTATCAAAAGTTGTGCGTATTATTGAAAGTATTTCACCAGCAGTTGGAGATTGGAATGTAGATCTTGATCTGGATGTGAATGGGATATGGGACTCATTTGAGATGGTGGATGAGTCAACAGTTAGTGAGATGTTAAGTGCTTGTCGAACGACAGTTGTAACAGGGGACATCTGCCCACTGGGAGTGTACAGAGTCTGAGTGCTAAGATTACCGCGAGTATTACATTAATGATGAATCTCATTTTAAGAGATGGGGAGGTACTTGATGCATTAAAAATTGCAACTATTGAACCAGTTATTGAGGACAGGCAAGTGGATGTTGGGGAAATCAGTAACTTTCATCCTGTGGCATCGTTGCCAGTATTGCCAAAAGATACTTGAGAAGCTGGTTTATCTTCAGCTTGAAAGGTCCTATGAGAACATAATGTTCTTGATGCCCACCAATATACATTTCTTAGTCATCATAGCACCAAGACTTTGGTTTCGATGCTGGATGAGTTGTGGATTGGTTTGGATGGTGAAAAAGAATATTTAGCCTTTTTTCTGGATGTTTCGGCTGCCTTTGACATGCTAGCCCATCAAATCTTGTTAGGCGATTGCAAAGCTGTGGAATGGGAGGGGTAGTTTTAAAATGGTTCTCCTCATTGTACCATTGGCAGCAGAAAGTGATAGTTTCTTGTCGCAGTGATGTGTTGACAGGCATGCCGCAAGGATCTGTCCTCTCAGCCGCCCTGTTTAACCTTTATCTTATGCCGCTGTGTAAACTGTTGCAATGCTTTGGGGTCTCTTACAGACTTTATGCTGATGACATCCAGCTCTTATTCCCCATTGAGGGACAATTTCGGCGAGCAGAGGAGCGGTTGAAGCTCATCATGCAGGGGGTAAAGGGCTGGATGGATTGCAACAAGTTAAAGCTGAGTGTGCAGAAAGCTAAAGTTATGTGTTTTGGGAGGACACAGGGTAATGGCATTCCAGATTCAGCTGAACTTCTTGGCACATCATTACAAATCACTGAGATGAAGTATCTGGATGTCATTATGGATTCCTGCCTGACATTTAGACGTCATGTCCAAGCAATGATTTGGAAGATATTTTTTTAAATTACATTTGCTGAGCACCCTTAGATCATATTTGTCAGGCAGTTATTTTAAGATCATCTTGCAATCTGTTGTTTTATCATGTTTTGACTATTGTAACCTCATTTTTCTGGGAATACTAACTTCAACACTGTGTGCGTTGCAGGTTACTCAAAACTCAATTATAAGGACACTTTTCAGACTAGGGAGGCGTGAACATGTGTCAGAACACTATATTAAATTGTATTGGTTAAAATTAGAGTACCGGATACGTTATAAATTGCTGGTAATGGTGTATCAGTCTCTTCACTGATGGTTAATTTGACCAATCTTACCAGAGGCCTTCAATCCTGATGAAGCCTCTCTTTGAACCACTTGCGTCTTCATCTCTCAAACATCTCACTTGGAAAGTAATATTCTTTAATCTGCATCACACCTGCACACCGAGTCAATGAACTTCAAGCACTTTTGTCAGATCCACCTTATACAACAATAGGATAGTTCATACTCAACCCAAGTTCTTCCCAAAAGTCATTTTGGAGTTTCATCTAAACCAGTCTATAGTTCTTCTTGGGGTTTTTTTTTTTTTTTTTTGTAAGACCACATTCTCACCCTGGTGAGGCAGCACTTCACACACTAGACTGTAAACATGTTCTTGCTTATTATTGGATTTAACTAAACCTCACAGAACTTCCACTCAACTGTTCCTATCATTCGATCTTAACAGGCTTGGAATTCCAGTCACCAAGAGAACCATCTTGACATAGTTAGCAGGCTGTATCTCCCTTTGCTGTACTCAAACTGGGCTGCCACTGGAGGGTTGTGTCACAACACATAAAGTTCAAGCAAGGGCGACTTCAGTAGTTCATCTACGTTCCACTCTTATTGAGGACATCTGTAAAGCAGCTACCTGGTCCTCAATTCATACCTTCACATCCCACTACTGTTTGTTTATTGAAAGTTTCTATACCGCTACTAATGACTGGTTTACATGAGCTTCTGTAATGGTGTTATAATACATGAGCTTCTGTAAAGGTGTTACTATACAGAATTAGCGTTTTCTGAGATGGTTTTCAATACGACATATTTATACCATAATCAATCATCCAGAATCATTCCAGACAGGATAGCTGGTTCAGCTAAGCAGTTCTACAAAATTTATTCTCCATTTAGATGCCAACTTTCCTCCAACCTTTTTGGTTTCACCAGGCTCAGACACATGATCCTGGCAGCTAGGGAGTCCCATATGTGAGAATATACTGCCTGCTAGAATGAATTACAGTTACTAACCTGTAACAGGTGTTATCCAAGGACAGCAGGCAGATATTCTCACAACTCTTCCACCTCCCCTAGTTGGCTTCTTAGTTTTTTACTGAGGTGATGGTCCCGTGAGCTGGCATCGGGTAGGAAGGCACTAGCGCATGCACGATAAGTTCGGTCTCGAGACTTTTCAGTCTTTTAAAGTGACAGTGCACTTTTGTCTGTATCAGGCTCTGTGGTTGATGTCACCCACATTTAAAAATATCTGCCTGCTGTCCTCTTTTAACACCTATTACAGGTATCTGTAATAGGCAGATAGTGTGAATGTTCCCATGCCGCCACTGCATTTAGCTATGTGCCTGTGCATGGAGTGTCTACCCTTTGAGGTAATTGCAAGGCAGATGCTCATCACAACCCCTCCATTTACTTATATAGCCATTGTACTTATTGTGTGCTATTGTTAGTGCAAAAATGCAACCACACTAAAGAGCCCCTAAATCTGTCTGATTGGCCTTTGACCTTTTAAAAGTGTGTTGAAATAGGTCCCATGCAGCCATGTGTATTATTTAGTATAATTCCCTTTATGCTAAGAGCCATGTAAATAAATGATTCATACAGAACATGGATATATCATAATATGTATGGCAGATATGTTGTTTTCCTCTCTGAGTGCTCAAGAATCTAATTCATCAGACTTAACCTTGCTGTTGCATTTCTGCTCTCCCTGCCCACTTGATGAGATCTCTTTATCAGTCACTGCAGTGCAGCTGGGCTTAGTGCCAAAGCAGGAGCCTTTTCTTACAAAGACAAGAATGTACAATCACCCCAAGTATCGTGGAACATCATGGCTTAATTCCAAGTTATTACTCATTGCAGTTTATCACAGATTCTGGGCAGGAAAGCCAGATCAAGCTAGGTTAGCTGATCATTTTCTTAGGCTTCTCAGTCCTTGAACAGCTGCAGTGATGCTGCAGAATTGTTCAGCATTGCAGTGGAGTTTGATTGTTAAGATTGTGCGTGCCTTCCTCCTAGAAATCAGGCTTAGTAGGGCTGGAGGACTCAGCATGACTTGAACTGTTAACATAAAGGGAAAGGTAACTGGGGCTACGCTTAAATCAAGTTTGCTTATGTACTTCATGAACTCGGTCTTGATGTGACACTGCATTCTCTGAGGTCAATCAGGCATAATATTCTCTCTTGTGGGAGATGTAATCCATGGAACCTGGTACGGACACTGTACAGTGCTGGTTCCCTCCCGCCCAACATCAGCTCGCGAGATCATCAGTTCTTAGTTTTCAATAGAACTGAGCAGCTATGTCTTTGGTTTCTCCTCTGTGCGGCAAACTTATATATCATTTTATACCTGGTTTAATTTTATTGTACTGCTCATAATTCTTCATTTTTCTTGTATTATAGTCATTTGCTCAAATTTGGTTAGATTTTCTTCATTTTTTAGCCTTTGAGCCATTTCAAGATTTATTTATTTTTTTTTGTCTTGGGGAGCGTTGACAGTTTTTGGCATATTTTTCTCTCAAGCTCCCTGGGCCATCGAATCTTTTGATTTCTCATTAGCCATTTTTCACTCCATATCAAAGAGGATACCGAGCGGCTTCAAGAAATGTACTCGGTGTAATCAGACCATTTTAGACTCTGACCCCCATAATTGGGGTGTTCAGTGTCTGTGTCCTGACCATATTTGCTATTACCTCTGGCTGCATATGCAAAAGGAGGACACTTAAAGCCCGACAACTTCAGTGTTAAAGACTTCTTGGTTCAGCATAGAGCATGGCAGGAGTTTCAGCACCTGATACACAACCTACATCAACACTAGCATGGGTATCAACACCATATGCACCAACACCGAATAGAGAGTGTCAACCATCAGCCTCTGCAGATACAGGACTCGATATCATCTTCGTCTATGCTTTACCAGTTGGGGGAGGCATCTCATAAGAAAGTTAAGAAGCACAAACATTCCTCCCCTTCTAGGCATGGCATGACATAATAAGCATCAATGCGCCTGGGGCAGTGTTGCCCACGCCTTCTTCTCTGCTCCCTCTTTTCCGTTCCTCCACCGCACGCACCTTCATTCGGCCTGTATCTTTTTAACTCTTTGCCAGCAAAAGCAATATCTCCAACCTTCTGCTCGCACCAGCCTCAGCTCTCCCTCTGATGTCATTTCCTGGTCCCAAAGAAGTACGTGTGGGGCGGAGAGGAGGCGAGGTGCTGGGGCTTCCACCAGGACAGTTCCTGAGGTGGTCCCCCCCCTCCCCCACCTTTACTATGCCACAGAATGTACTGTACATTGCTGGCCATTGTTGTAGATTATATCTTCTCCCAGGCATGCCTCAACATTGGAATCTCTCATGCTCAGACAAAATGCTTTGCAGACTACCTCCACACTGATGTCTCTTCTGGTGCAAATGCGAACTTATGCTCAAACAAGCTATCAGGGCTACTGCACATGCTGTCTGCACAGGCTTTAAAGGTGTCCATGCCTGCCTCAGCCCAGCCTGAGGATACATTAAGGTGTTGATTGTGGACAAGGTCATGCACTCCTATTTGACATCAAGCATCGGGGTTGCAGCAGCAGAGAAGTTATCTCCTGGGTCGGAGCAACAGCTCCTGCCTCAGTGCACAGTCAATGCTCCTCTCAATACACACTCCCAGATTCACCTAGGAGAGAGTATTTTGAGGAGTCTAACTCAGACATCTCAAACCTATGAGGATCTGCCAAATTTGCTATCAGAAGAATCCTAAGGCATACTTTCTGATCATGGAATGTTGCTACTATTTGGATTTTTGCCAGGTTCTAGTGACCTGGATTGGCCACCGTGAGGACAGACTTCTGGGGTTGATAACATGGACTGTTGCTACTTTTGGGGGTTTTGCCAGGTACTAGTAACTTGGATTGGCCACCATGAGGATGGGCTACTGGGCTAGATGGGCCACTGGTCTGATCCAGTCAGGCTAATCTCATGTTCTTATCCTTCTTCTCCACCTCAAAGGCATAAGTCACCACATGAGAGCATATCCTTTACAGGCTTTATAAGGCAAATGGGTCAAGCTCTTCACATTAAAATGGAGACAGAGAAAGAACTTAGTTCAGAGCTTTTTGAGCTTCTTGACTTATGAATCTCCACCAAATGACTATATCAAGGTACCATTACATAGTGACATGAAAAATACCCTATTTAAGAACTTGAAAGACCCTTCTATCAATCCAGGTGACTCCTAAAACCTGACACAATGTACAGAATACAAAGGCCCTGATTCTGTATAGGACGCCCGGGAGAGGTGTCCTATTCAGAATCGGGCCTACACTAAACCCCAGTTCTGTAACCGGCGTCCATGTTACAGACGCTGGTTAGAGAATCGGGTTAAATTAGACACGGCCCGCTACATTTATCGCTGCAAGGGATCTCTCTGCCGCTATAAGTATAGTGGGCCACGGCCGCCTGTCCGATTGCCGGCAGGAGGGTGCCCAAACCCTCCTGCCAGAAGATGCCCCCCCACCCCCGACACTACCAATTGCTGGCAGGAGGGTGCCCAAACCCTCCTGCCAGAAGATGCCCCCCCCCGACACTACCGATCGCTGGTAGGAGGGTGCCCAAATCCTCCTGCCAGAAGATGCCCCCCCGACACTACCGATCGCTGGCAGGAGGGTGCCCAATCCCTCCTGCCCAAAGACGCACCCCCTCCGCACCCTCCCCCCCCACGCTAACAGCCCCCAAACCTCCACCCCACCAAACTAACCTTTTCTTTTGGCCAGATGGGTCTTGCCCGTCCAGCCGGCAGGCCTGCCTCGTCAAAATGAGACGGGCCCGCCCCTTCCCGGCCCATCCCGCCAAAGCCTAAGGCCTGATTGGCCCAGGCTCTAGAAGCCTGGACCAATCAGGCCTTAGGCATAGCAGGTCCGTCTATCCCCACTTAATCTAAGGCCTGATTGGCTCTGGGCGCCTGGGCCAATCAGGCCTTAGACTTAGTGGGGATGGGCAGACCCGCTATGCCTAAGGCCTGATTGGTCCAGGCTTCTAGAGCCTGGGCCAATCAGGCCTTAGGCTTCGGCGGGATGGGCTGGGAAGGGGCGGGCCCGCCTCATTTCGACGAGGCGGGCCTGCCGGCTGGACGGGCAAGACCCGTATGGCCAAAAGAAAAGGTTAGTTTGGTGGGGTGGAGATTTGGGGGCTGTTTGCGCGGGGGGAGGGTGCGCAGGGGGGGTGTCTTCAGGCAGGAGGGATTGGGCACCCTCCTGCCAGCGATCGGTAGTGTCGGGGGGGGGCGGTTGGTAGTGTCGGGGGGGGGGCATCTTCTGGCAGGAGGGTTTGGGCACAGATCTCTTGCCGCAATAAGTATAGCGGCCGCGTCTACTTACAATGTAGACCAGCATTTTGTTGGCCTACATTGTAAGCTTCTCTTCCTCTACTAGGGAGACGCGTAGGGCCGCCTAAGGCCCTTAGGCGAGCTTAGGCATCTTGCGGGCCTCCCTAGGCTCCCGGAGGCGCCTTCAATATAGGCGGCCTGCCTGGGGAGCATTTTTTTAAAAAACGTGCATCCCAATTGGCTGATTAGACAGCTGTAGGACGCCTACTGCTGCCTAAAATCGGGACGCACTTTGTAGAATCAGGGCCAAAGTGTCCAGGGTTTGAAAAATACAACTTCAGCACCACTCTAGTTGTGGAATGTGCTCTAAAATGCTCGCACAGTTCAAGAGAAGCTAGAACATTAAACTCTTTTGGTAAACACATTTTTTCAATCATTCATGCTCTTAAACAGAATTATGGACTACCAGTTCTGTTCTTCCATTTATTTAAAATCCTTGCTTAAAACAACTTTCAGAGTATGAAGAATTCCTCCCTCAGGACAAGACTTCAACAGTTATCCAAGAACTTGTTCACTATGAGAAGGTTCCTAGCCAAAGGTATATATGATGAATTTGATGTTTCTTCTAGATTAGAACATAAGCAGTGGCAATTGCTATGTGCCATTTATCTTGACTCTGAGTCTCTGGGGGGAGAGGTGGGGTAAAAGGTTAGCTGATAACATGAAACACCACCATTAGGGATTGTCTCCATTTTCTCTATAACCATTTGTGTATAAAAGTGAGTTTTGTTAGTGAACCAGAAAGGAAAAATAACTCTCCCATGCCACAGGTCCTTGTTCACATTTCACACTCACAATTCAGCTCATTTCTGCCCAGTTCATATATGTGTAAAAGTGATTTTTGTTAGTAAACTGGGTAGAGATGAGCTGAATTAGCACCATGAAATGTGAACAAGGATCTGTGGGATGGGGGAGTTATTTTTCCTATTTGGGTTTAAAGTAGCTATTTCAAATGCAGCATTTGGTTTCATTTAACAGAAGTAGGGTTTGTGATAGGAAGGGAAAATAGTATTTCAAGGGAGACAATCTCTACCAACCTATTCTGTTTGTTTTATAATTGTTTACTGTGGACTTCTCATCAGACTTCAGCACTTAACCTAAGTAAAACTTTAAAAAAAAAAAAAAACATTCAGCCTAGGTTTTTGATGTGAGCAACACAGTCAGGCCTCTAAAGACAATTGTGTGAAAACAAAAAAATGCTACATTGATGTCAAATAAATGAATGTTCTTTCCAGTACGCTAAATTCATAGTTGGCTACAAGACAGAATGAGGTTGATATTGCAAATGATTTATGTAGTTAACTCTGGAGTTAACTGTGTAAGTCTTTATATTCAAAATTTGGGAATGACTGGACATTTCATTGTCTGGCCAAAAGTTATGTATTTAAGGGAAGGTGTTCTGGGTCAAATGTTATCTGGATTGCTCCTACTTAAGTAGAGAGCATGACTGAAAACTGCTTAGCATTAAGTGGATTTGTGATTCACTTACCTTTATCTGGTGCATGCTCTGCTGAATATTTTTTTCTCATATGTTAATATCTATCTTGATAGTTTTGCTGTCCTATAATTTTCATTCTGAAAGGAAACTTTAAGGTCTATGTTTACAAGACTGAGGAGGACAAAAGTTAAGGCAAAGCTGATTTGTAGTCAGTGGCATACCAAGGGTGGGGCGGGAGGGGCGATCCGCCCTGGGTGCCAGCCCTGAGGGGGTGCTCCCGGCCTTGCCGTTCAGTCCCCCCACCCCCGAAGGACCGCTCGCCCCACTGACCTTCCTGTACCACCTGTGAAGCAGCCCGCAGCAGGATTGCGACGTCAGCGATTCCTGAGCTGCTTGGGCGCTGCTTCCTGAGCCGCGGTCCCGCCCCTCCTCTGACATCAGAGGAGGGGCGGGACCGCGGCGCAGGAAGCAGCGCCTAAGCAGCGCAGGGATAGCTGACGTCGCGATCCTGCTGCGGCTACTTCATAGGTGGTGCAGGAAGGTCAGTGGGGCGAGCGGTCCTTCGGGGGTGGGGGGGGACTGAACGGCAAGGCCGGGAGCATAGGTAGTGCTGCTTCATAGGTGGTGCGGGGAGGCCAGGGGGGCGAGCGGTCCTTCAGGGTGGGGCGGGCGGACAGGCAGGCAGGAAGGCTTTCAAGGGGGGAGGCAGGCCTTCAAGGGGGGGGACAGGCCTTCAGGGGGGGTGTTCAGACCTTCAAGGGGGAGGGACAGGCCTTCAAGGGGGGGCAGGCAGGCCTTCAAGGGGGGCAGGTCTACAAGGGGGTGGGACAGGCCTACAAGGGGGTGGGACAGGCCTTCAAGGGGGGGGGACAGGCCTTCGGGGGGGGGACAGGCCTTCGGGGGGGGTGCAGGCCTTCGGGGGGGTGCAGGCCTTCGGGGGGGTGCAGACCTTCAAGGGGGTGCAGGCCTTCAAGGGGGGGACAGGCCTTCAAGGGGGGGACAGGCAGGCAGCCCTTCAAGGGGGGGACAGGCCTTCAAGGGGGGTGCAGGCCTTCAGGGGGGGGTGCAGACCTTCAAGGGTGTGCAGGCCTTCAAGGGGGGGACAGGCAGACCTTTAAGGGGGGACAGGCCTTTGGGGGGGACCCTGGTTTAGAAGTACCACGGAGGGAAGGGGGTGTTCAAAGAGACGTGCATATGCCAAACTTTGGGGGGGGGAGGAAGAAATAATGGGTCTGAAAATAGAGGAGAGGGAGAGAGATGATGGACCATGGGATTTAGGGAGGGAAGGAACAGAAAGGGAGAGAAATTGGACACAAGGGATGGTGTGGAGGAGGGATAGAGATACTGGATAGAAGGGTAATTGGGAAAAGAAAGGGAGAGATGGTGGATTCTGGGGTGGTGGGGAAAGAGGGAGAGATGCCGGATGAAAGGGTAGTTAAGAAAAGGTGGATCTGTGGAGGGAGATGAAAAAAAGGAAAGATACCAGACTTCCTGGGGAGGGAAGGGAAATGGAAAGGGAGGACAGAGTTGGCAGATGGATGGTTAGCACGCAGAAAGAAGAAAGAAGGAGACCCTGGCAAGTAAGTTATCAGAAGAAAACCAGAGCCTTGGACCAACAAGATTTGAAATATAACAAGACAACAAAAGGTAGAAAAATTAATTTTATTTTCTGTTTTGTGATTATAATATGTCAGATTTGAAATGTGTATCCTGCCAGAGCTGGTGTTGGACTGCAAACGTGAGCTAGGATTTAACAGAGAGAGGAAAAGTCCTTTTTGTTTCTTTATTTTATTTACACCACAGCGCCAGTGTGGTTAGGAGAAGCCAAAGGGGGTGAAAAAGCTATAAAACCCACCAGGAGTTTTGAAAAAAATCACCCAACTGGGCAGGAAAATCGAATTGAAAAACCAATTCAATAGGCTGAATCGAATCGAAATTTTTTTTCCTGAATCTGGCAGCATTAGTTTGCGCTACTGTCTTAGTCTTTAGGACCTGGGATTGGGGAGAGATGGCGTCCTCAGTACTTTATAATGCAAGTGAAACAAGGATTTGGTCAGACTTTTGAAGGGTCTGCAGAAAAAAAATATTGTTTAGGCCGGGGACATGAGACAGCAGGAAATGGGAACTTTTCTTCCTTCTATTTTTGTGAATGGAAAGGCTGAGGATGTCAGAGAGTTCAGTTAAAATATGTGCTTTATAAGAAAATATAATAATGTGTTTTATAAAGTTTATAGCATAGCTGGCCTACCCGATGATATGTTCCTAGTGGTGGTGGTGGCAGCGTGTCAATGTGTTGAGAGGAAGAGGTGGTCTGGGAAATTCTGCTGAGCAAACTCCAGGCCCATTTCCACCCCCCAGTTAGTCCACTCCACTCAACTGGTTCACACACTGAGTGGGTCTTTGGGTGTTGTTTTGGGATCTCTTCCAGTGGTTTATCAGTATTTCCTTCTGGTCCAAGGAAGGAAACTTTGTTATCCTTAGCATTGACCTACAGAATATGTTTGTAACAGCGCTGCTTGTGTGGCATTAGGCTATGTAGTGATCGAAAGAAAAAAACAGACCTTTGCACATTTTTGCACTATATTGTGGGTGTATGAGGAGATTCACATTTCCTGCACAGCTAAGTCCATGTGAAGTTACCTTGTGCTGTATTTGACATCTAGCAAGGTCTCTGTTTGAAATGAAAGATCTAAACTTAAAAATGAAGTGGCCAGAAGTTATGGTAAAAGCAGATAGTGTAGCTGGTTTTAAGAAAGATTTGGACAAATTCCTGGAGGAAAAGTCCATAATCTGTTATTAAGACATGGGGGAAGTGTCTGCTTGCCTTGGATCGGTAGCATGGAATGTTGCTACTCTTTGGGTTTTGACCAGGTATTAGTGTCCTGGATTGGCTACCATGAGAATGGGCTACTGGGCATGATGGACCATTGGTCTGACCCAGTTAGGCTATTCTTATGTTATGTTCTCATCTGTAGGGGCCTTTGTTTTCACTTCTTATTTTAATGTATTTTTTTTTTGGGAACTTATCAGTGTTTTTTATAATGTGAACAAAAATGGAAGAGAATTAATGTGTGTGGGATGAGGGAGTAACTAATTTCTTCAGCTAAATAATTCAATCCACTTCAAACAGACATAGGAGAACTCACGCACCATTCACACACCCTCCAACCAAAAACGTCAAAAGAAAAAATGTTCGACAACCTCCTAGCCATTCAAGCTGCAACACTCGACCCCCAACTCTACAACCAATTGACATCGACCACAGACTGCAAAACCTTCAAAAAGAAATAAAAACACTTCTATTCAAAAAACACATAAAACCGAACTAACACAATCAGAACTGTCCCAAGCATCACCTGCAACTACTCCATATGTACTTCTGATGTCATGACAATTCAGACATAATTTATGTTATGTTATGTTTGGAATATAAGAAAATTTTCACTGCCTGTTTCTATTCTGACCATTTATTCCGTTTCATGGTCATTACAAAAAATATTTTTTTACATGGGGGGGTGTCAAAAAATGATGGGCCCCGGGTGCCACATACCCTAGGTACGCCACTGTTTGTAGTAGTTCTTGTAGAGTAGTATATAAGGTTCTCTGTACAGATATGAATGCAGCATATTAGCATGACTTATTGAAAGCTGGTTAAGCAGATAGGTGGGCAGCATAATAATATAGTACTTTGGCTGTTCAAAAGCGCTGATAATGATTTGTTTGAGTTTCCAGCACCATCAGAACTGGCAGCCTTCAATTGCTTACCTAGGCTTTTAATCCTCTTTCTATATACGAGCATCCCAGTGGTTAGGTAAAAAAAACATCTCTCTCTCCAGAGCATGCTATATGCACACACTAATTTTGAAGACTTTTACAAAGAGGGTGCCAGCATCTAGGCACCAGAACACTGGCATATATGTGCATGTGTGTACATATTTAGATGAATGCCAGTTTTCTGGCACATGGTGCACATGAATGGAGTTTGAGCAGAGTGTGGGCAAGTCACCCAATTATGTATGTACTGTATATTATAGAATACTAGAAACGATACACATGTTTTAGCAATCTAGGTGTGGGCATTTGTACCAGCTTTATGGCTGGTTATGCCTAAAATATACACCTGTATTTGCCCTGCTTTTTTGTTAAGCTCTGCAACGCGTTGTCAGAGGTTGTGGTAAGAGCGGATAGCGTAGCTGGTTTTAAGAAAGGTTTGGACAAATTCCTGTTATTGAAAAAGACACGGGGGAAGCCACTGCTTGCCCTGGATTGGTAGCATGGAATATTACTACTCCTTGGGTTTTGACCAGGTACTAGTGACCTGGATTGGCCACCGTGAGAACGTGCTACTGGGCTTCATGGGCCATTGGTCAGCCCCAGTAAGGCTATTCTTATGTTATTATTCTATAAAACAAATTAGACACCAAATAGTCACTTCTGTATAGAAATATTCTTTAAGAAGGTAAATTTATAATAGGTCACTTGGTTTAAGAGTGCAAGTAGGTGCTTATTTCAGTGCTATTTTATAAAGACATATAGGTGCCTTTATAATACTAGTGTAAGCAGTAGAAACAGTGCCTACTGGCAAAGTATACATCATCACTTATTTATTTATTAGGATTTATTTACTGCAATTTTGAAGGAATTCACTTAAGATGGTGCGCAACAAGAATATGTCAAACATAAGCAATAGGAAGCACAAAGAGTTTTCAAGTTCCAGGTAAATGGACTTCAGTTTATTGATGAACCCGACATGGACTGTGTTTCAGCATACATTTTTGGCCCTGGAATCCAGGATGTATAGGAGAGGATGGGGGCCATTTGCCGCCTACTGCTGACACTAGAAGGGCATATGGACAGGATGGAGCATGACATGGGGGTGCCTTTTAGCTGCCCAAGGCTATGCTCCATTCCAAGAGCCAGACCCCCTTCCAAGGTCAGAAGTCTGACCCCCCCTCTCCTGAGGCAGCTTATGCTGCTCATGGGGGCCACCTTCCCCATAACAATTGTAAATAGCCATTTTAATTCTGCCCCCTCTTTCCCACAATTAGCCTTCCCCATTTTTTGTTGGACCCTTACTTGCACCCCCCCCCCCCATTTTAATATATTTTATATTTAGATACCACTTATGGCCTAAGTGGTTTACATTCAGGTACTCAAGCATTTTTTCCTATCTGTCCTGGTGGACTCACACTCTACCTAATGTACCTGGGGCAATGGGGGATTAAGTGACTTGACATCCACAAACTCAAGGGACAAAATATTCAACTCACCACTACCCTTGAAAATATCAACTTTACTCTTCCCATTTAAGAAGTAGTCTAAACCTTTATTGGCTTACAACTCATTAATGGAATGAATGTTAAAGCATCAAAAAAGATCTGTGAAGATTTTCTAAAGGAGGAGGAAAAAGCCTCAGACTCGCCTCTGCTGCCAATTAGTATGCACCTAGGCTTTAATCAGAACTACCTCATCGGTATAAAAAAACCCTCCTCCATCCATTCCTCCAAATCTTTTACTTTATCTCAGATATATATAAAGGTAAAATTCTTTTAAATTTTGATTTAATTATTTGTAATACCAAAATTCATTCATTCAAACCACAATGTTGAGAGCCAAACTTCTGAAACACCTAATACAACAGCTGTGTCTGGGTGCGACCATAAAATTGCTACCCGCTAGTGTTAAATTTATTTATTTATTTTATTTATTTATTTAGATTTATATCCCGTTCTCCCAGTAGCTCAGAACGGTCTACAAGTAAACATACACAGTAGAAGTAATTAGGCAAATAAGATGTACAATAGGTTTAGGTGCTTGGACATACAAAATTGTGCAGTATTTATCAGGGTACAAACAATTTTTCAGAGTACAGACAATTTATCAGAGTACAGACTAAGAGAGGACTATACTGAAATTTAGGAGAAGTTAAATAGGGGAGAGAAGAGAGAGGTGGGGTTTAAGGGGGGGTGTAGACTGAGGGAGATCTTTAGTTGAAGAGGAGGGTCTTTACCACTTTACGGAATGTCAATAAAGAGTTCTGTTGCCTGAGTTGGGGGGGGAGTTTATTCCAGAGATGTGGGATGAAGTGGCTGTAGGATCGTTTGCGGGCAGTTTCTGAGAGGAGGGACCTTCCAGGGGGAATGCATAGGCGTATTTCTGATTTTGAGCGGAGGGAGCGAGTGGGGGTGTAGATGGGAAGCTTAGATTTTATGTAGGAGGGGGTGGTGGCATAAATTCTCTTGTGGGCTACTGCTAGGGCCTTGAAAGCACAGCGCTGGCTAATTGGGAGCCAGTGTTCAGTGCGGAGTGCTGGGGAGACGGGATCATGGTAGTTGAGGTTGTGTAGGAGGCGGATAGCTGCATTTTGGACACGTTGGAGGCGTTTGAGATTATTTTTGGTTAGTCCATTAAATAGGGAGTTACAGTAATCCATTCTGGAGAGGACATATGCGTAGAGGAGTTGGGCGAGGTCAGGTGTGGAGATGTAGGGTTTGATCCTTTTCAGTTGGCGGAGGTAGTAGAAGGAGGTGGAGATTACTTGGGATATGTGGGCAGATAGGGATAAGTGTCCATCTAAAGTTACTCCTAGGCTGCGTACCTGATCTGTTGCCGTTAGTAGAGTGGAGTCCCATGCTAGGGTAGGACGTGTGAATTTGGTGCTTTTTTTCCTGATCCATAAGAGTTCTGTTTTAGTGGCGTTTAGTTGAAGTTTGTTGTTTGACATCCAAGTTTTCATATCAGAGAGGCAATGTTGGAGGTTAGTAATTTGGGACGATCGGTTCTCGCCTAGTGGGAGGAGCAGCTGGATGTCATCTGCATAAGAGTGGATTTTAATGCTATATTTCTGCGCTATATCAATGACAGGTCTGATGTAGAGGTTGAATAGGAGGGGGGATAGAAGGGCGCCTTGAGGAACACCATATTTGATAGGCTTGGGGCGAGATTTGTGTGTTCCTAGTAGGACAGTCTGGAACTGCGTACGGATGCGTGTTAATAAGAAATGTTTAAAAATCGTATTCAATTATCATAAACACTCATCTCTTTATGCTCTCATTCTGCATCCTTATTTCGCCACAAATGCTCCGTATGATACGGCTAAGCACTGCTGTTGTAGGCAAGTCTGCTTAGCCCAAGCCAACGATGGCTAGCCAGCATTTCGCTAAGCTGCGTCAGGGCATGCAAAGTTACGCTGAAAAATATACAAAAGCAGACATACAAATTCAAATTACAAACTCGTCTCACAAAAACTTAATAACTCCTTATATTCAGGAAGAAACATTAGTACTTCAGCACTTAAGCTCTGTGCTCACAGGCATTGCAACAATGGCTACCTCCGGGTCAGATCTTGTGTGCTAGGCATCTAGGATCACAATGATGCCCCTCTTGGAGCCATCCACTAAAATAGCTCCCTTCTCACTAGAGAATGACATGGTGGCGGTTTACCCGCGGCTACCGCCTTTAGCCGCGGGTAACCCGCCGGAACGGTGAAAGAAAAAGAGCAGTCGCTGCGGGTACGGGGACCCTATGATCCAGCCCCCCCTCCCGCCCTTGTCCAAAATTTCCCCTTCTTTTCCTCCCTCTCATCCCCTGCTCCAACATATCGCATTTCTTGTTCTTCCTGACTGCCCTTCCATCTAGCATCTTCCCCTCCCCAGGCGCTGGACTCAAGTCCTCCTCGGTTCGAGTCCACCTTAGTGCATTTGCTGCTTTTCATAAGCCGATTGACGGGAAGCCTATCTCTGTTCATCCTGTGGTTTCCCGCTTCATGAAAGGCCTTTTCCACGTTCATCCGCCCCTTAAACCTCGGTTTGGGATCTTAATGTGGTCCTTGCTCACTTAATGAAACCCCCGTTCGAGCTAGCGCGGGCTCCCTTGAAGTATCTTACTGGGAAGGTTGTGTTTTTTATTGCTCTCACTTCTGCCCATCGGGTCAGTGAGCTTCAAGCCTGGCGGACCCTCCTTTCACTATCTTCCATCATGATAAGGTGTTTCTCCGTACCCATCCTAAGTTCTTGCGTAAGGTTGTTTCTGAGTTTCACATCAACCAATCCATTGTTCTTCCTGTGTTTTTTCCAAAGCCCCATTCTCACCCTGGAGAAGTGAATCTGCATTCTCTTGTTTGTAAGCGTGCACTGGCCTTCTACATGAAGCACACCGCTCCTCATCGTACTGCTCCCCAGCTGTTCATCTCTTTCGATCCTAATCACTTGGGTCGTTCTATTTCTAAGCGAACTATTGCTAACCGGTTGGCCATTTTGTTACGCTCAGGCTGGTCTCTCCCTCCCGGGTCGAGTCACTGGCCACAAGGTCAGAGCGATGGCGGCGTCTGTTGCTTTCCTCCGCTCGACTTCACTTGAGGAAATCTGTAAGGCTGCCACTTGGTTCTCAGTTCATACGTTTACCTCGCACTACTGTCTGGATACTTTCTCCAGGCGTGATGGCCATTTTGGCCAGTCCGTTTTGCAAAATCTGTTCTCCTAAATTGCCAACTCTCCCTCCATCCCATTTTAATTAGCTTGGAGGTCTCCCACATGTAGAGAATATGCTGCCTGCTTGTCCTGGGATAAAGCACAGTTACTTACCGTAACAGGTGTTATCCAGGGTCAGCAGGCAGATATTCTCGCAACCCCTGGCTTCTTTGCTAGCTATCTGAACTGAGGACACGCTGAGGAGACGCATACCCTAGACCGGGCGGGAGGGGCACTCGCAAGCTTGAAGGTCTTCAAGCAAGTCTGCTTGCGAAAACGTCCGCTAGGGGGCTTCGTCGGTGACATCACCCACATGTAGAGTATATCTGCCTGCTGTCCCTGGATAACACCTGTTACGGTAAGTAACTGTGCTTTCTGTGCAAACCATATAGAAAGACAACCACCTGTAGTGTGTTCAACCCCCAACACACCATATTCACCCATTAATAGAATGAATTAAAAAGCGGTATGAAAATTTCAGGTGCTAGAGGGGAATTTCTGCCCATGGTGGTGATCTGGTTCCTGGATTTGCTGAATCTTCTAATAAGGAATGTAGTATGTCTCCACTTCATTTTTTCTAGCCTTCCCCAGAACATGGTCTAAGTAAAGTAATGAGACACACTAAAGTGCAAATGAGTACAGCTGGCCCATGCTTCGGGATAACATACCTCATTGAATTACCCAGGCCTTTAGCAGCTAATTCTATAAAATGCATAAATAATTAGAATATTGGCATAAATTTGTGTATGTACATAAGTGCCAAATATCTACCTAAATGCTGTTCTGTAAATGCATACATATCTTATATAGTGTACGTTTGACAGGTGGACATGCGTTGGGTATGGTTGGGACACACAGTTATGCCTGTAAATTTTAGACTACTATAATTTGCAAACGTGTTTAAAGTTTAGGTGTAAGTGCACACATCTAAATAGATATGTATTTTATCTGTTAAGCTAGTATTCTATGAAGGAAGTAAGCATCTACTTTCCTGTATAGAATAGAAACTCTCTGCACACATAAAAATAGGCACATTGTTATAGAATTGCCCTCCACATTGTGTGTGTTGGGGGGGGTGCTTTTTGTCTTCCTTGAGACTTGAAGCAAAGCAAAAAGAAGTACTGTAAATTAATAAAACAGCAGTCCAGCAGAAATGGTAAGGGCAAAAAAAAAAAAAGTTACTGAATAAGCATGAGGTAACCACAGTGGAAAAATGGAGAGTTTAACTGATGAAGGACTGTGTGTGAGATTGCAATAGATAAGAAAACTGAGAAGTCTGAATGGACCTAGCCATCTTAATCCGTGTTTCTAACGATGTAAAGATAAAGTACTGTAAAACTCATTTTCATCTTAGGAGGTCTGTGTGGGGGGTTTTTTTCCTCATTGGCAAAAGAAGAAATATAGTTCAAACCATCTTTTGAAAATTGATAGCATTTGAACAAAACACAGCAACTGACAAAAGCTATTTTCTGAATGCTAGTTTATATATTTTTTTTCTAGACTTGGAACTTAGATATTTTAAAGCCACTCATTGTAATTTGATTTCTAGGCAAAGCTGCTTAATGTAAGCAGCAGTCAAAGTTAATGGGAGCCATATGCCAGTGCTTCATTCCTTATATATGAGTGGTATGGTCTTCAAGTATTTTAGGAAAGGACCCGTTCATATTTGGGAACAGGCCTTTCCAAACAAGATTGTAGTAAACATTCTGTTTCAAATGCTGTTTCCACATATAATTAGTCATAATGCATTAATCAAATCATAAACCCCAGATATGTTCTGTTTCTGTCATCAGAGAAGTTGTTCACTTTAACTGTCATCACAGACTGCCTGTAATTTTCTAGCATCCATGGGGTATTTAAGATAAAAACTTGGCAAATTAATAGCTCCAGCAATAGGTTTTGGCATTCTTTCCAGTTGATCTGCTATAAAGATTACAGATGTGCTTTTCAGTTTTTATAAGCTGCAACATATCTGAAACAGATGATATTTATGGGCATCAGTAGATTTAAATACAAAGTTAATTTTGGCATAGTGAAGAGAAATGAAGCTTGCTTTATCATGACGATGAGTGGGAGCTGAATAACACCAATTTGACTTCATAGGAAGTGAATTGAGACCACTTTTTGGGGGACTATAAAATTGCTAGGTTCTTGTCTCCATATTTTTCTTTTTATCAATATCGATCAGCACTTATTTATCGCTTTATCCCCAAAAAAGGTCCAATGAAATTTACAATTTAAGAGAACCAATATGGAAGATACATTTATATATATATATATATATATATATATATATATATATATACCGTATTTGCCGGCGTATAAGACGACTTTTTAGTACCTTAAAATCCTCCCCAAAGTCGGGGGTCGTCTTATACGCCGGGTACAGTTTACATGCCCTTACTTGCGGGGCTGGATGTACTCAGTCGCGCGGCTCTTCTTCTCCCTACCTTCTCTGCTTGCAGCACAGAGCCGAACGGAAGTCTTCCCGACGTCAGCGCTGACGTCGGAGGGGAGGGAGGGCTTAAACAAAGCTTAAACAAAGCCCTCCCTCCCTCCGACGTCAGCGCTGACGTCGGGAAGACTTCCGTTCGGCTCTGCTGCAGGCATGGCAGGTAAGGAGAGAGAGAGTACCAAGAGAGAGGGGCGGCCGCCCCGCCCCGGTTGCAGCACAGCCGGCCAGGTCCCCTTACTTTTGTGGCACTTCCCCGACCGACCGATAACAGCCCGGGTCCGACAATCCTCCCTGCCCTGTAGCCGCGAATCTAAATTACCTTCTTACAGCAGCTGTAAGAAGGTAATTTAGATTCGCGGTTAAGGGCAGGGAAGTTTGTCGGACCCGGGCTGTTGTCGGTCGGTCGGGGAAGTGCCACAAAAGTAAGGGGACCTGGCTGGCTGTGCTGCACCCGGGGCGGTAGAGAAGGGGGGGGGGAAGGACTCTGAAAGCACTTGAAGACAGAGGAGGGAGAAGAACGCTGAAAGCACATGGGGGAATACAAAGGGGTGGAGAAGGAAGAAGGGGTCGTCTTATACGGCGAGTATAACACAAAACTCTATTTTTTAACTAAAAGTTGGGGGGTCGTCTTATACGCCCAGTCGTCCTATACGCCGGCAAATACGGTATATATATATATATATATACAATACAAATTCCATAAACATGGAACAGTCCATTAAGCGTTTAAAATTTCACAAATTAAAAAGTCTTCAATTTCTTACAAAAGGATAAATACTTTGAATCAGTCCTGATAAATGAAATAAAGCTTTCCAGAAAGAAATCACTCGGAACAGGAAAGAAGAATTAAACAAGCTTTTGAAACATATACCTTTGGAAGAGGGAAGATGAAGCAACAGTTGATCCTGCAGTCGAAAGGAACACCTAAACAATGGCATGTCTAACAAATTAATCCCAAATTTAGAAGTAAGACCATAAAAAGTTTGAAACATCAGGTATGCTAATTTAAATAATTATATGTGCCCGCATAGAGAACCAGTGTAATTTAGTTAAAAAAAAAGTGAAACACTTTCAAATTCCTAATCTGAAAGATTAGTTAGGAGCCATCAACTCATGCTTGAGTCATTAGTTAGGAGCCATCAACTCATGCTTGAGTCCTACCAACTTGATAAATTATAGATCTAAAAAGAGATCAGGTTTGTGTTAGTCAGGTAAGGTCCTCCATCATCATCCCCATGGTTGTTTTTAACATTGCCAGCCATCTGCAGGTCACCCTCTTTGCCTAGTTCCTTTGATCTTCCCAAACATAATGTCCTTCTCCAATGATCTTTCTCTTCTGTCAGTGTGACCAAAATAAAACAGTCATAACTTCATCATTTGGGCTTTGAGTGACATAGCTGGTTTGATCTCTTCCAGAATCAATTTATTAGTTCTTCTGGTGGTCCAAGGCATGCATAAAATCCTTCTCCAGCACCAAAGCTCAAGAAAATCAATCTTTTTTCTGTTTTGTTTCTGTAATTGTCCACTGAGAAAATGAGTGTGTGGACAAGTCTGATCTTCGTTTGGAGTGCTATTTCCTTACCTTTGAATATTTTGTCAAGAGCTTTCATTGCAGAGCGACCCAATGCTATTCTGCGGAATATTTATTTTATTATTTATTTCAAAACTTATACCCTGTTTAAACCGAAGCGGTTCACTAGATACATACACAGTTTTTAAAAACAATATAACCAATATTAAAAAAAATTCTCCAACAGTATTATTAAAGTAAGTAACTTTCAAGAAAAGGACTCTAAAAATAAAGTCATTGGTAACACCTTTTTAAATCTCTGAATGTCAGAGAGCATCCTAAGTGACCCTGTCAGATTATTCCATAGTAGCACCCCTGCCACTGAGATTACTGATGCCCTCATTTTTGTGTAATGTACACGTGTCATCCCTTCACTAACTACCCGTAGTGTCCCCTTCTCACCTCAGGGCTCGACCTGGTTGATATACTTCCAGCATCTGAGTCAAATACCAGGGGATATGAAAGTGTATCACTTTAAAAATCAACAAAAGAACTTTATAAACAATCTGAAATTTCACTGGTAACCAATGAAATCATTTCAGTAAAGGCGAGATATGATGGAATCTGCTCCCTCCACGGATCAACCAAGCTGCTGCATTTTGAACAACTTGCAAAACTTTACATCTGGCAGCTGTAATCCCCAGAAGCAATGCATTACAGTAATCTAATTGTTGAATGATAGTTTGCACAGTGATCCAAAAATCATAATGTGGCAACTTATCTTTTAATCTACTAAGCACTCACATCTGGAAGAAAGCAGACCTGATCACAGTCAATACCTGTGCCTGCATACTCAAGGTAGCAACTAACCCATCTCCCAGTATCTTAAGTTGCTTATGTATTGGAATTCTCATATTATTGATTTCAGTATATCGTGGCCACCTAGAGTCTTCTTCCTTCCCAATCAACATCACATCAGTCTTTGCTAGTTGCTTCTTTGTTGACCAAAGAGCCCAGGACATTGAAATACATTACAACTTCTACTCTGTCGCCTTCAAGCTCAAAATCTTCATTGTTTTCTGTGTTCATGATCTTCATCTTGTTTATGTTCAGTTCTAATCCCATGTTATGACTTTCGGATTTGACTTTTCTGAGTAGATCCAGCATTTCTTCTTTGCTGCTGATCATGAGCATTGTGTCATCTGCATAGTGCAGGTTGCTTATATTTCGGCCATCAATTTTGAAACCAACGCTCTCTTCTTACAAATGTGCTTTTCTGAAGATGGCTTCGCTGTAAAGGTTGAACAGGTAAGAAGGCAAGATGCATCCTTGTCTGACACCATGTGTTATTGGAAAGCAATCAGTGTTGTCATATTCTGTTCTCACTGCAGCTTCTTGATTTTCATGGAGACTCTTTATCAGCTGAGTTATGTGTTTGGGTAGTCCCATTTGTGCTAGAGTTCTCCATAGTTTATCATGATCCACACAAAAGCTTTGCTGTAGTCGATGAAGTAAAAATATAGGGGCTTTTGGTATTCAAACACTGGCAGTAATGTCTCTTGTTCCTCAACCTTTTCTGAAACCAGCCTGAAAGAATAGTCATGCTAAAATATTCTGAATGAGTCGGAATTTATACATTAGTCTAGAAGATGTAGAGAAATATAGTGAATTGCTGTAATCGAGATATGGTAAAATTAATATCTGGACTAATAAAGTAAAACGTGCTTTATAGACATAAAATCAGATTAGGCATAGCTGTTTTAGTTGGAAAAAATGTTTTTCTCAATAAATGATATATCTGAGACTCATAAAATAAGGAAGAGTCCAGAATGATACCCACTACTTTAGATGTATCTTCTACTGGTAAAAATGTGCCTGAAGATAGAGGAATGTCATTAGGAGCAGTTATTATCTTTAAACCAAAGAACTTTAGCCGTCTTAGTATTCAATGTTCTTGATCTTATTCCTGAATTCTCTTTTTTTGCCTAATGTACTTCAGTATAGTTCTACATGGTTTTGAGAAAAAGTATCCTCACTATTTTATGCCCAGGCCCTCTTATTTTTACCTGGCCATCCTGCCCTCATGCTGCATTCCACCTTTGCAGAGGCCTACAGGAAGTTCTGTTGAGTGGTCTAATTTGCACAGATTTATAGTGGTGCAAGTGACTAAGGGCTCCTTTTACTAAGCTGCGCTAGTGGTTTTAGTGCACGCTAAAAACACTAGCGCTGCTTAGTAAAAGGAGTCCTAAATAAGAGGAGCTTTGACAAACCATCTGGGAATGTGGCACAAACTATAAAAGAAAGGAGGAATGTTAATGATTTGGTTTAGTTTATGAGCCATATGAATTGTCTATAAATATTTTGCTAGTATTTCTGCTTTTACAATCACTGCTAGTCATTGCTGCTGAAATTAAACCCTGTTTTACATGGAAAGTGCCAATATTTGATGTTTCAGCTTTGGTCGGTAGTATTTTGCTGGTATTTTTTGCATGTAATTTCTCCCTGGGGAATTTATTACAGCATTTCAATCACTAATATATCCAGAACCCTTTACTTGATTTTATCATTTTTGAAATCAAGAATCATTTTGAGATTATTACACCTTTTCAAATATGTTATGTTATGTTATGTTAAAAATATTGTTTAGTTGATACTTTCATCTAAGGAGCTATAAATAAATAATCTGTGATGATACTGAAAAATAACCACTTCCAATATCACAGCATCCAATATCAGAGCTGTGATATTGGATGTGGTTAAAAATATTGTATAGACACTTCTATCATGATGTCCTTTTCATTTGAATTTTCTCTTAATGCTATTTCATCTTGTGACCCCCTCCAGACTCCTGATGTTCACTAATGGGCCATGCCCTTCAGTTTAAGAGCTACTGTCTTCAGAAGAGTTTAAGTGAAATGTTTCCTTAACTCATAAACTTTGGTTTTTGCAGGTGATGTGTCGCCAATCAGTATGTCTCCCATCAGTCAGTCACAGTTCATTCCTCTCGGGGAAATCCTTTGCTTGGCCATTTCATCAATGAACTCTGCAAGAAAAGCTGTCACACAAGAAGCATTAATGGAGCATTTAACAATCTGCTTTCCAGGTAACTACCACTTCAGCACAGACTAGTTTGATCAGTCATTTTTCATCATTTTAAAATTGTTTCTTAAGACATACTTTTATTTTGTACTTGATGTTAGGGCCCTGCAGTTTTTAAAACTTATCTCCCATAATTCAATGTAAACTATTTCTTGTAAGCTGAGATAATTAATTGCTATGTTTACGACCTCTTTTACAAAGCCGCGCTAGCGGCTGCACTGCGCTAACGGCACCGAAGCCCATAGAGATTTAAAGGGCTTCGGGGCTGTTGCCGCACAGCAGCCACTAGCACAGCTTTGTAAAAGAGGCCGTTAGTTTATATGTTGAATATACTCTGCTTTTGCACATGACATTATTGTCCCTAACAGATCTGTAGCATATTTAGCAAAGTCATTAGCATAGTCTGTAGCATATTACCAGGTCATTGGCAAACGCCATTGTAGATTACAAGCAAAATACATTTTAAAATAAATGTTCCATTTTATATTCAGCCAGAGGCTATCAGTGCTTTTTTAAGTACTGACCTTTGCTAGCTAAATTAGACCCAGAGATTTCTGTGTTGGAAATGTACAGGCAGCTGTGTTGAATATCCATATCTGACCAGACATGTGCTTGTTGGCTGGACTTCTGTGGGTCCATATTCATTCAGGACCCATATAAGACATTTATATGGGTCCTGGCTGAGTATCAGCTGGGTGGGTCCTGGCTGAGTATCAGCTGGGACCTGAGCAATTGGGAAACTAAGTTGTTTCCCACACACACATACATGTAGCATCCCCTCCCAGCCCTTTTTACCAAGAACAGTTACCACCCTCCTACCAGAAAAGCACCCTTTCTCACACTCCTCCCCCACCTTGCCTAGAAATGTGCCACTCCCTCAACCCCCCCCTGTAGGCCACCCCCCGGATGGTCTTTCAAGAAGTAATGATTCTAACTCACTCCTATTCATGCCAGCTTCAACCTCAAAGTAGTTGCTGCAATTTCTGGTGGCAGTGGTAACATGAGACAGACACTAGAGGTCACAGTATCCATTTCAAGGCTGGAGCAGGCATGGCAATAGCAACTGAGGATTGCTCCTGCCTAGAAGACCTCTAAACCACCAGGGTATGTTCAGATTGATGCAGGAGAACCTACCCATAATACCCTGGGACAGTTGCTAGATGTCACGGCAGCCGTTTTAAAACTGGAGTCAGCATGACAGGTTCAAATAGGGGATCACTTTTGCCCAGAAAACCACAAGACCACTAGGGCATGTAAAGGTAGGTCTGAAGGAGTCTACAAGGAGTGGGGTTAGGGATGGGACTGCTTACAGGAGGAGACACTTTTCTTGGCATGGGGTCCATGAGAGTGGGCGCTGTGCTTGGTGGCTACACTTGTGGAGGAGACCAGGAGGGAGCACCACTCTTTTGATGGAAGGACTGAGAGGAAGGCCAGCTCATGTTTGGGGAGGAAGAGGGGAGAACCCAGCAATATTCATCCACAATCTGGAAGTTAAGCAGGTGTCATCTGGAATTCATGCTTGCACCTACATAGCTAAGTGTCTAAGAATAGTTTTTCTGCAGTTCTATCAGTTCAAGGTGACAATATTTTGGGGGGGACAAGGTGGAAGAGGTAGCAGACCTCAGAAACAAACTGATATAATCAAGTTCCTGTCTCAGCCCACTCCTTGTGTGGCTTCCATATCTTTGAGGTCGTCGGGTGAAAGTCAAAAGAGTATTTTCTTTCCATACTCAGCAATAGGCCCAGCCTCCAAGCTCCTGTCCTCGGCATTAGCAGACTCAGAAGATCCAGCCAGCTCCCCAATTTAAGCAAGGGACAAGCTTTTGTCTGGCTCCAGCATAGCATAGTCAAGATAAACGTACAGTATTTGTCCCAGAAGACCTGCTGGTAGGAGGAAAGCTGAATTTTTTTTCCAGGAAAGATAGCCCTTGTAGCCTCAGATTGGTGGATTCTGCAAATACATGTAATTAAAGTGGGTTACACCCTCAGTTGGCATAAGTTTCCTCTAAATTGCCCACTAGGAGTATCAAACTTCAACTCTCAACACCAGGAAGTGCTTACAGAGGAGCTCTCTTCTCTTCTAAAAGCCCATGTGATGAAACCCATTCAACCGGGAAAGAAGGGAAGGAATTGCATTCCAAGTAATTCCTCATGACCTAGAAGAAGAGGGTGGGGGGATTCTTTCCCATCCTAAACTAGGGGACCTGAACAAGAATCTGATCAAAGGAAAGTTCAGGATGATTTCCCTAGGCACACTTCTTCCTGTGATTCAGAAAAGATGAAAAAACTGAAATTTGGGGTATTTTTTTCATGTTCTTTTGGGGAATAAAAATTACATGAGAAATCTATACATGCCAGTTTGAACAGCTGCACATCTCTATTAAGTGTGCATAAAGAGGAGAGGAGAGAAAAGGGAAGGGGAGGAGGTATTAAGCAATCCTTTGAAATATCTGCTTTATCCCAGGACAAGCAGGCAGGTATTCTCACTAGTGGGGTGATGTCATCCGACAGAGCCCCGATACGGACATCTCGCAAGCATGTCTTGCTTGAAGAAACTCAGAAGTTTCGAGATGCCCGCACCGCGCATGCGCCAGTGCCTTCCCGCCCGATGGTCCTGGCGTGTCTCCTCAGTTCTTTTTCTTCCGCGGAGCTGAGAAGTCTGTCTTTAATTTTGCGCCCATTGAATCTCTTTTTTTGCCTTCTGTTTTGCCGCGGGTTGAGTTCTTTTGGCTCTCCTGTGCATTTGTTTATTTCTTTGATTTCTTTTTTCAAAAAAAAAAAATTTTTTCTTCCGACACCGGGTCGGCCGCGTGGCTGGGGCCCCGCGCCTTCGACCTTGCGGCGGAGCTTTTCCGGCCTATGTCCCGGCCGATCACTGGTTTTAAAAAGTGTAGCAAGTGCCAGCGCGCGATTTCGCTCACGGACCCTCATCGACGCTGCTTACAGTGTCTAGGACCAGATCACTTCCCGAAATCGTGCCGGCCTTGCTCCACGTTGACAGCGAGAGCGTTTAAGCGCCGCTGTCTGCTGTGGGAGTCCATGTTCAAGATGGAAGCTTCGTTGGATCCGTCAGCTTCGACATCGACATCGACTGGTGCTTCGACTTCATCGGCGAAGCCCTCTGCCTCCCCGGCTGCTTCGGGCCTTCTGAAACCGGCATCGTTCACGCCAGTTTCGGCCTCGACTTCGGCGCCGGTGCTTTTCTCCGTCTCCTCGGAGCAGGTATCAGCCCCTACTGTTCCACCGGTGGTGCTTAAAGTGCCGAAGGCTGGCAAGCAGAAGCACGCGGCACCGAAAGAGCGCGGAGACCGTGCGGAAGGGCCCCCTTTTGGTGCGGATCCCTCCATATCGTTGCGGTCCATACTGGAGGCTCAGTTTGTGGAACTCATGACCACCATAGGTCCCCGGCTGATTGCCTCGATCCAGGGTGACCTCCCGGTTCTGGTTCTGAGGGGCGGCCCGCCCCCTCCTCCTCCGCCGCGCCGCATGACCTCGTTGCTCGGCGAGGAGGAGCGGCAAGCGGTGTCCGGGTCCTCGAGGCGGTCCTCGGTTAGTGCTATGCCTCCTTTGGAACCGATTCCCTCGAGGAAGGCCTCCCTTAGTGATATTGCCTCCCTTGGAGCCTATCCCCTCGAGGAAAGCTTCCCTTAGTGACCTGTTATCCCGCCCCATGACACTGTGTGGCGTCCACCTACGAGGCCTCCCAATCCTGGGCATAGCAGAAAGCAGGACGAGTTCTTCCGAACCCCCTATCAAGCATGGGTGGCGTCGGTGGAGGCACCAGCTCTTCCGCCTCTTCGATCGACGGCCTCGAGTCCGATCTGCTCCTTGGAGGCTTCTGACCAGGTTTCTCACAGACAGGCTCGATCCCCTTCCAGGCATCGTGAGGGGCATCGATCCAGACACTGACACTCTTCGAGGCATTCCTCTCGACACTCGACTGTCTCGCCCCAGAAGAAATTGCCTCGGTTGGGGTATGCTGCTTCGGCTGGGTCTCCTCCTCCGGGCCCGGAGTTCGAGGAACCCGAGGTTTTCTACTCACCCTGTTGCTCACAGGCCTCTATGGAGCCCGAAGCCTCATCTTCTTCTAGCCCTTCTCGTAAACCGGCAACAGCGGACCAACTGTCTTTTTCCTCATTTCTCAGACAGATGGCGGATGACATGGACATTACTCTCGATGCTGGATCTCGATACTCCAAGGAGTACCTCGACACCATGCACTTGCCTCGTCCTCCAGCCGAGTCCTTGCGCCTCCCTCTGCACAAGCTCCTCGACCAGACCTTCATGAGGTGCTTTGAGTCTCCTTACTCTATCCCTGCGGTCCCTGGAAAATTGGATGCTCGGTACCGCATGGTGCATCATAAGGGCTTCGAGGGTCCTCAGCTTTCTCACCAGTCCCTCCTGGTCGAATCCTCGCTCCAGCGGTCTCATCCTGGCCAGGTCTATGCTTCAGTGCCTCCGGGACGCGAGGGCAGAACCATGAATAAGTTTGGTCGACGCATCTATCAGAATTCGATGATGACGTCCCGAGTCCTGAATTACAATTTCCACTTTGCCGCCTACTTGGAATTTTTTCTGCCTGTGCTTCGGAAATTCACACAATACATCGAGTCCCAGGCTCGGTTTGAGTTTGAGGAAGTGGTTGCTTCGCTGTCCCAGCTTCGTCTTCAGTTGATGCAATCTGCCTATGATGCTTTCGAGCTCTCGGCCCGAGCAGCAGCCTGCTCTGCGGCGATGCGCCGGTTGGCCTGGTTGCGGACCATTGACATGGACCCGAATCTTCAGGACCGCCTGGCAAACGTCCCGTGTGCTGGGGCGGATCTTTTTGACGAATCCATCGAGACAGTCACGAAGAAATTGTCTGATCATGAAAAGTCCTTCCAGTCCATTCTTAGGCCGAAGCCTAAGCCTCAACAGTCTCAACCCTCTCGTCCACCATTGATTTATCAGCGGTGTTATCAACCGAGGCAAACTCCGCCTGCGAGGCAACCGGCGAAGCGACAGCCTCCTCAGAAGGGTCAGCCAAAGTCTCAGTCGCCTGCTGTCCCTAAGGCCACTCAGCCTTTTTGACTGTTTCGTCGAGGGCATAACCAACCTCGTTCTGCCTCCCCCTGTTTTTCCCATCGGAGGGCGCCTCCATCATTTTTATCCTCGCTGGGAGGCCATAACCTCCGACCTCTGGGTTCTTACTATCGTCAGGGAAGGATACTCTCTTCATTTCCATCGGGTCCCTCCAGACCACCCTCCAAGTGAGTATCCTTCCAACTTGACACAGACCGCCCTTCTTCTTCAGGAAGCTCAGGCTTTGCTCCGGCTTCGTGCCGTAGAGCCGGTCCCGTCGGACCAACTGAACCAGGGGTTTTACTCCCGGTACTTCCTTGTTCCGAAGAAGACGGGCGACCTGCGACCCATTTTGGACCTCAGGGTCCTCAACAAATTCCTAGTCAAAGAGAGGTTTCGCATGCTGACCCTTGCTTCTCTCTACCCCCTCCTCGAGCAGAACGACTGGTTATGCTCTCTGGATCTCAAGGAGGCCTACACTCACATTCCCATTCATCCGGCCTCACGCAAATTCCTCAGATTTCGGGTGGGACATCTGCATCTGCAGTATCGAGTGCTTCCTTTCGGCCTGTCCTCGTCTCCCAGAGTATTTACGAAGTGTCTGGTAGTGGTGGCCGCTGCACTCCGGAACCAGGGTCTTCAGGTATTTCCCTACCTCGACGACTGGCTGATCAAGGCTCCCTCGGCCTCAGGGGTCATCTCAGCGACCCTGTCCACGATTCTGTTCCTGCAGAGCTTGGGATTCGAGATCAACTTTCCCAATTCTCATCTACAACCTACACAGTCGCTCCCCTTCATCGGGGCGATCCTGGATACCATACGTCTCGGAGCATTCCTTCCCCCTCAGCGCATTGATGCTCTTCTTCATCTCTGCCAGTCTGTATCTTCTCGCCAGTCCATCACGGCGAGACACATGATGGTCCTCCTGGGCCACATGGCCTCTACAGTTCATGTGACGCCGTTGGCCAGACTCCATCTCAGAATTCCTCAGTGGACCCTGGCTTCTCAGTGGACTCAGGTGTCGGATCCGTTGACTCGACATGTCATCGTCACTCCTGCTCTTCGGCAGTCTCTGCTTTGGTGGATGACCTCTTCGAATCTATCCAGAGGTTTGCAGTTTCACACTCCTCCCCACCAGAAGGTTCTCACAACCGATTCCTCGACCTATGCCTGGGGGGCGCATCTGGATGGGCTTCGCACTCAGGGATTCTGGACCAGTGCGGACCGACTCCATCAAATCAATCTTCTGGAGCTCAGAGCCATATTCAATGCTCTTCACGCCTTTCAACATCTGCTTCACGACATGGTGGTCCTCATTCGCACCGACAATCAGGTCGCCATGTATTATGTCAACAAGCAGGGGGGCACGGGCTCGGCCTCCCTCTGCCAGGAAGCTCTCAGAGTCTGGGATTGGGCAGTTCGCCACAACACCTTCCTCAAAGCTGTCTATATTCAGGGAAAGGACAATGTCCTGGCGGACAACTTGAGTCGTCTTCTCCAGCCTCACGAATGGACACTCCATTCCGAGCCCCTTCATCAGATCTTCTCTCAGTGGGGGACGCCTCAGATAGACCTCTTTGCGGCTCCCCACAACTTCAAACTGCCTCTATTCTGTTCCAGGATTTACACTCCTCATCGTCTCGAGGCGGATGCCTTTCTGCTGGATTGGGGGAATCGCTTTCTGTATGCGTTTCCTCCATTTCCTCTCATTCAAAAGACTCTGGTCAAGCTGAAGTCCGACCATGCCACCATGATTCTAATAGCTCCTCGGTGGCCCAGACAAGCTTGGTTCTCCCTTCTACTTCAACTCAGCAGCAGGGAGCCATTCCTCCTTCCAGTGTTTCCTTCACTGCTTACTCAGCATCAGGGATCTCTACTTCATCCCAACCTGCAGTCTCTCCAACTGACAGCTTGGTTCCTCTCAACGTAGCTCCTCACCAGTTTTCTCAAGCGGTGAGGGATGTCTTGGAGGCTTCCAGGAAGCCGGCTACTCGTCAATGCTACTCCCAAAAATGGACTAGATTTTCTTCATGGTGTGTTTCCAATTCTAAGGAGCCTCAGCGAGCCTCCCTATCCTCTGTATTGGACTATCTTCTACATCTGTCTCAGTCTGGTCTCAAGTCGACATCTATTCGAGTCCACCTAAGTGCTATTGCGGCTTTCCATCAGCCTCTGCAAGGGAAACCTCTCTCTGCTCATCCTGTGGTTTCCAGGTTTATGAAAGGACTTTTTCATGTCATGTCATGTCATTTCATGTCATGTCAATCCTCCTCTCAAACCACCTCCAGTGGTTTGGGATCTCAATGTTGTCCTTTCTCAGCTTATGAAACCTCCTTTTGAGCCTCTGTGAAAGGCTCCACTAAGGTTTCTCACTTGGAAAGTGGTTTTTCTGGTGGCCCTCACATCTGCTCGCAGGGTCAGTGAGCTTCAGGCCTTGGTGGCGGACCCACCTTTCACAGTATTCCATCATGACAAGGTGGTCCTCCGCACTCATCCAAAATTCCTACCTAAAGTGGTCTCTGAATTTCATCTCAATCAATCCATTGTACTTCCAGTGTTTTTTCCAAAGCCTCATTCTCATCCTGGAGAATCAGCTCTTCACACTCTGGACTGTAAACGTGCTTTGGCTTTCTACTTGGATTGCACCAAGCCACACAGAACTGCTCCTCAACTTTTCGTCTCCTTTGATCCAAACAAGTTGGGACGACCTGTATCGAAGCGCACCATCTCCAACTGGATGGCAGCTTGTATCTCTTTCTGCTATGCCCAGGCTGGATTACCCCTTCCCTGTAAGGTCACAGCCCATAAGGTCAGAGCAATGGCAGCCTCTGTAGCCTTCCTCAGATCGACATCGATTGAGGAGATTTGTAAGGCTGCCACTTGGTCCTCGGTTCATACATTCACCTCTCATTATTGTCTGGATACTTTCTCCAGAAGGGATGGACAGTTTGGCCAAACAGTGTTACAAAATTTATTCTCCTAAGTTGCCAACTCTCCCACCATCCCATTGAGGTTAGCTTGGAGGTCACCCACTAGTGAGAATACCTGCCTGCTTGTCCTGGGATAAAGCAATGTTACTTACCGTAACAGTTGTTATCCAGGGACAGCAGGCAGCTATTCTCACGTCCCACCCACCTCCCCTGGGTTGGCTTCTCTGCTAGCTACCTGAACTGAGGAGACACGCCTGGACCATGGGGCGGGAAGGCACTAGCGCACGCGCGGAGCAGGCATCTCGAAACTTCTGAGTTTCTTCAAGCAAGACATGTTTGCGAGACGTCCGTATCGGGGCTCTGTCGGATGACATCACCCCACTAGTGAGAATAGCTGCCTGCTGTCCCTGGATAACAACTGTTACGGTAAGTAACATTGCTAAAACTGTAAGCAAGCAGACAGAAGCCATTTTTGCTGTTTATATGGTTCCATGTAAATAATGACTAGAAAGGATTACTAATACCCAGTATGGATAACAGTTATAAATTACTATGCATTAAATAAGAAGCTTCAATAATGTAATGAAAAAATAGAAATATGTGAACTGTGTTTTTGTTTAGCTTAGGTACCAGGCTGTTATACTGCCCTCCACTGGAGAGCAGTAGAGCAGTATAAATAATTAAATATAGGAAAATATTAAATACACTAAAATACAGGATAATAAATAGATAGAGAGAGAGAGAGTAAAAATAAAGTGAATCAACTAGCAGAAAGGTAAAATGTAACAATAAATCAAGAGGCAAAGAAAATGAACTTCACCTGCTGGTGCACTGCGGCCACAAACTCAAGCCTAGCATCAGGACAACTCACCTAAAGCCTGTTTAACAATAGGTTTTCAAACTTGCCTTAAATCTTGAGAATGAAGGTTCACAGCAATGATGGAGCTAGAAAGTAGAATACTGAGTGCCATGTACAATCAAGGAGCACCAAATATGGTAAAAGAAATTGCAAGACAGTTCTTAGTCTGTGAGCGAAGAGACCTAGTGGCTATATATGGAATGATCATGTTAGATCAGTTGGGCATTTTCAGTTTTTTAGTTAGGACACACCTGACAGATGATGCTCATATATGTAACACACTGCATAAAGGATGTTTAAATATCTATGTGGCATAAATGCGCATGAGTTGAGTCTCTTTCATTTGAAAGGAAGTTCTGGAATGAGAGGGAATAGAATGAAGTTAAGCGGTGATAGGCTCAGGAGTAATCTAAGAAAATATTTTTTTTGCAGAAAGGATGCATCAAATATGGTAGATGTGTGGAACAGTCTCCAGGTAGAGGTGGTGGAGACAGAGACTGTCTGATTTCAAGAAATCCTGGGATAGGCAGGTGGGATCTCTTAGAGAAAGGAAAAGATAATGGTTGCTGTGGATTGGCAGACTGGATGGGCCATTTAGCCTTTATCTGCTATCATGTTTCTATATTTCAGACTGTATAAAATAAGAGAACAGGTGGGTACAGAGAATCAAACAGATATGTGCATGGCCTTGTTTTAACCACATTCACAAAGTACAACACTAAGTGAAATCAATAAGATTACAGACTATGCTGAAGAAAGAGGAAGCAACCATGGTAGATTTGTTACAGAAGCTAGCTTTGAAATCAGTAATCAACAACTGGTGTAATAATACAGCACAGGGACTGAATTCTATACATAGTGCCCCAAAAATTAACACCAAAAACCCGCATATGTGCTATTCTATAAGTGGTGGCTAAAGTTAGATTACATTACATTGGTCCTTATATTCTGCAACAACCCCAAAAAAGTTCAGTGTGGATCACATTAAAGAAAAAACAGCCAAGCAGATCCTGGGAATTAAAAATGTAACCAGATAGGCCAGATTCCCAAAGGCAGGGATTCTCTAAACATGGTTGGTGGCCACCTTAAAAGCAGCTGCTGATTACATATTAATCACGCAACGGTGCCATTTAGAGAATCGCACTTCTGGCAAAGGTAGGTGCGGACATGTAGGCCAGGATTTTCACTCTTTCTTGAATTCAGACAGTCTTTGTTTCCACCACCTCTACCAGTATACTATTCCATGCATCAACCACTCTTTCTGTAAAAAAAAGTATTTCCTTAGATTGCTCCTGAGCCTATCACCTCTTAACTTCATTCTATGCCCTTATTCCAGAGCTTCCTTTTAAATGAAAGAGACTCACCTCATGTGCCTTTATGCCACATAGGTACTTAATCGTCTCTATCATATCTTCCGTCTTTCGGCTAAAGTATACATATTGAGATCTGTAAGTCTCCATATGCCTTATGACAAAGGCCACACACCATTTTAGTAGCCTTCCTCTGGACCAACTCCATCTTTTCATATCTGTTTGAAAGTGTGGACCACAGAATTGCACACAATATTGTAAATGAGGTCTCACCAGAGTCTTATACAGTGGCATCAATACCTCCCTTTTTCATACTGGCCATATCTCTCCCTATGCACCATAGCATCCTTCTAGCTTTCACCATTGCCTTTTGACCTGTTTGGCCACCTTAAGATCATCACATCTCACATCTCCTGGTCCTCTTTTGTGCACAAAAAATCTTCACCTCCTAAACTGTACTGTTTCTTTGGGTTTTTGCGGCCCAAATGCATGACCTTGCATTTCTTAGCATGAAATTTTAGCTGCCAATTTCAGACCATTCTTCTACTCTATTGCAGATTTTAGAATCATCTGCAAAGACGCAGATCTTACCCAACAGCCCTTCAGCAATATCACTTACAAAAATGTTAAATAGAACAGATCCGAGAACCGAATCATGAGGCACACCACTGGTAATATTCCTTTCCTCAGAGCGATCTTCATTGACCACTACCCTCTGTTGTCTTCCACTGAACTAGTTCCTGACCCAGTCCATCACTGTGGAGCCCATACTGAGGGCACTCAGCTTATTTATTAGATTCCTAGATGGAACACTGTCGAAGGCTTTGCTAAAATCTAAATACACCATATCTTGCGCACTTCCTCTTTCCAATTCTCTGGCCACCCAGTCAAAGAAATTGATCAGATTTATCTGACAAGACCTGCCTTTATTGAATCCATGTTGCCTCGGGTCCTGCAATCCACTGGATTCCGGAAATGTCTGTTTTAAAAGCGTTTCCATTAATTTACTTGCCACAGACGTCAAACTTACTGGCCTGGAGTTCCCTGCTTTTTCTTTACTTTCACTTTTGTGGAGAGGGACCATATCCACCCTTCTCCTCTGGTACCACTCCTGATTCTAGAGAAGCATTGAAAAGGTCAGCTAGAGAGCTTGCAGAACTTCCCTAAGTTCTTCACTACCCTTGGATGTACACCATCCAGCCCCTTCGCTTTCTCCACTTTTATTTAAGTTAGCTCCTCATGAACACAGTCCTCTAAAAATTGAACAGGGTCTACCACACCTCCATCCCTATTTGTGTTTATCTTCTGCAGTCCCACTCCCAAGGAAATGTAATAAATAATGATCACAAATGTGAATTTATTTAGATGCAGTCTGTACCCAATTTGGCAAGACTAACCTATGCAGGATTTTGTTAGACATAGTTTATAAAATAGCACTTACACCGGGAGCTGTACCAAACTGTAGGCACAGGCATTTGCACCAATGGAAACTTGGTGCAAATGGCAACCCCTAAAGAAAGGTGCAGATACCCATTAATCTATAATTACGCACATATTGTTGTTGTTGTTGTTAGGTGCCATCAACTCATGCTCAAGTCCTAACGACTTGATGAATTGCGGATCTAAAAAGAAATCGGTTTTGGGCTAGTCCAGAAAGGTCCTCCAGCATCATACCTATGGTTTCATGTTCAGTCATCTGATTGCAGTTCGCCTTTTTCACCTGGTTCCTTCAATCTTCCCAAACATGATGTCCTTACCAGTGATCTCTCTCTTCTGATGGTGTGACCAAAATAAGACAGTCGTAACCTTATTATTTGGGCTTCAAGTGTTTGATCTCTTCCAGAATCAATTTGTTAGTACTCCAGCACCCAAGCTTAAATGAGTCAATCTTCTTTCTGTCTTGTTTCCGTAGTGTCCAGCTTTCGCATCTGTAACTGACCACTGACAAAATGAGTGCATGGACAAGTCTGATCTTCATTTGGAGTGTTACCTCTTTGCCTTTGAATTCTTTGTCAAGAGCCTTCATTGAAGTGTGACCAAGTGCTATTCTGCAGAGTATTTCCTCCCTGCTTGCTTCTTTGTTTACAAAAGAGCCCAGTAGATTGAAATTAGTTACAACTTCTATTCTATCACACATAAATGTAAGGAATCCACCAATGACCCTCCCATTTCTGCACCCCATTTATGGCGCTGCGTGCAAAATTTAGGTGATGAACCTGCACCTAAATTTAGGTGCATAAATTTAAATTCAATCCAATTAATGCTGATGATTGCTTGTTATTGGCTCATTATTCAGTTAAGTTACAAAATAAGGCATATGTCCTAATTTGCACGTACAACTCAAGAATTTGGGATTTGAAGCGTATATGTAGTGAAATGCAGTTTGCTTAACAAGAAAGTAATAGGCAGTTATGGTGGCACATCATCATCAAGTGATTAAATTTCAGCAGAAATGGAATGGATTGGATCAGTATGTGAGTTTAAAAAAGACAAGGATAGATGTCATGCATCATGCAGTCTGCTGAATGTTGTTGTGATATTGGTTTAAAATGCACAATACAGAATTTAAAAAAGGAACTGAAGGAAAAATCTTCTACTCCCTCAATTTCATTTCAAAATACTGTATATATTCAGTCACTAGGAACTTTCACTTGTATGAAAGCAGGATTAAACCATTGCATCCATGGGGGTGTCACTGCAGGGTAGGCAATTCCAGTCCTCGAGCTGGAGCCAGGTCAGGTTTTCAGGATATCCACAATAAATATGCATGAGATAGATTTGCATCTCAAGGAAGCAGTGCATGCAAATCCATCTCGTACATATTCATTGTGGATATCCTGAAAACCTGACCTGGCTCTGGCTCTCGAGGACCGGAATTGCCTACCCCTGCTCTAGCCTAAACAGCAAAGTGCATCCTGCCACTTTTTGCAGGTGTTACCCCACTTCTTGTGGCAGATGTACCTAGGGGTAATTGTATCATGGCTTGAGACTTAACTATACATAACAATGATTTGCCCCTCATGATTCACCTTCAGCTAGGCTGGAAGATGCATAGTAATGGTTTGCACAGTTAAATCTGAGCACACACACAAAAATTAGCATTTAATTGCACCTGCAGCTATGTAGTTCTGAAAGCAGGTTTCTTTGAAGTGGATCTCTCTGGCATCAGTAGGCTTGTAAAATATGTATTTTTATGAAGTGGCTTGACTCAGTAAGTGGCAATTCTGTAAGTGGGCACCTCCTTGAAGGCACCTGATGCAGCACAATGAGCACCTATTTTATAACACTATCTGGGCATCAAGATTCCATTATAAAATACAGTAAAACCTTAGATTGCAAGTAACTTGGTTTTCAAGTGTTTTGCAAGACAAGCAAAACATTTTATTAAATTTTAACTTAATATACAAGCAATGTCTTGCAATACAAGTACATACAGTATACGCACATCACAACTGAGCCAATGGTTCTCTCTCTCGCTCTCTCTCTGACGCTCCAGCAATGTAGTGACTGTTCTAAATGAGCAAGGTCTTGCAATACAAGTACGTCGGACCACCGGACCAAAAAACCCATCATATTTCAATGACACGCAAATATACAAAGCTATTTTACCTTATGTTAGGCTATGTCCTTTCGGAAAATGGTGTAATTTAAACCACCATAGGCTATGGCTTTTCGGAAAATGCTACAATTTTAAACACCCTATGTCCAGGGTCGGATTAATGAATTAGCTCAGTAGGCACTGAAATGGTCGGGGGGCCCACTGAAGGAGAACACTGGGAAAAAATGTTTTAACAGCTACGGGCCCCCACCCAGCATCGATCAGCAACACCGGGGCCCCCCCTCGATCGGCAACACCGCCCCCTCCCCCCATTGACAGAAATAGGGCCTGCGACTGCTCTCTCTCTCTCTCTCCCTCCGCTGCCAAAGCCTGCAAACAAATTTAATATATGCCGCAGGGCTCTAACAGTGCGCATGATGCTGCCAGATTCCCTATTCCTCCTCCATAAACGAAATGGGAAGTTGCGTCATGAGGGGGAGGAAGGAGGAGGGAAGCCATCAGTGGCCAGAGGGCGGCCGCGTGAGCAGACTGCTGGGCATGATGGACCACTGGTCTGACCCAGCTGCGGCAATTCTTATGTTCTTATGTAAATGAGTTGAAGTCGGCAGGCCTGGGAGGGGAAGATGCTAGATGGAAGGGCAGTCAGGAAGAACAAGAAATGCGGTATGTTGGAGCAGAGGTTGAGAGGGAGAGAAAGAAGGGGAAATTTTGGACAAGGGCAGGAGGGGGGCTGGATTATAGGGTGATAGGGGGAGAGAAAAGCAGGAAAGAGAGCGGAAGCAATCTTGGACCCTGAGAGGGATTGGAGAGAGGTGATGAGATGATTGATTATGGGGGGAGGGAAGAGCGATGGGATAGGAAGATAGTGAAGGAAAAAGGACAGGGTGATGTCAGGCCATCAGAGACGGAAAGGAGATGCTGGGCTACAAGAATGGAGGGAGGGGGATATGCTGGAAATTGTGTAAATCGTGGGAAGGACCAAGGGACAGGGGTGGCAAGGAGATGAATGAGAGGAAGATAGCCTCTAGCCCCTCACCTCCCCACCGCTGGTGCTTTTTTCCAACATGTGCCTGATGCTGACGGCACAAGATCTCCCCACTTCCATCATCTGCCCCCTTTTCTCTCTCCCTCCACCCCAGGCAATTCACTGAGGGGGCAGGATAACGTGATGGAATTGCCTGGGGTGGAGGGAGAGAGAAAAGGGGGCAGATGATGGAAGTGGGGAGAAGAGAGAAAGAGAAGGGGGCAGATGATGGAAGTGGGGAGAACTTGTGCCATCTGCTTCAGTCGCATATGAGGAAGCAGCAGCAGCAGTGAAGATGTAAGGGGTCCTTACCTCCTCACCACTGCTGCTATTTTCCCACATGCTGGATGGGGGGAAGAAGATAGAGTTAGTGAGATAGTGGAGGGGTGAAGGAAAGGGGTGGCAAGCTGTGAGTAGACACAGTGAAAAGAGGGAAACTGAGGACTGAATAGTAATAAAAAATTTAATTTAGACGGAGGCAGAAAATAGAGCAGGAAGACCAGAGAAGAAAAGGGAAGAGAAAGGAGAGTTGCCAGAAAACAGGAAAGGAGACAGAGATATCGTATCTGAGTGGAGGAAATGAGAAGAGAAAGATGCTGAAAACGACAGTGGGGAGAGATGGAAGGAGAGAGATGCCAGACCATGAGGGGAACAGAGGGAAGATGATGGATGCCAGACCAAAGGGGGGGAGGAGCAGGAGGCGAGATGGCAGAGGGAGGTAGATATTTTCTGGAAGGGGAAGACAGTGGATAGAAGGAAGAGAATGACAAGAAGATGAGGAAAGCAGAAACCACATGTCAAAGGTAGAAAAAAGTTCTATTTTTTTTTTTGGCTTCAAGATAAAGTAGTATTGGAGCTGTGTTGATAAGTGTTTAGAAATAAAAATGGGGACCTTTTATTGGACTAATTTTAATATATTTTTGGATAACTTTCAAAGACCAAATTCTCCTTCCTCAGGACAGGATACTGTAACAGCAGTATACTTTACTGACCTAAGGAAAGAGGGTTTGACCTCTGAAAGCTAATTAAAAAATGTTTTAGTCAAATGAAATGGTATTATCCTATTTTCCATTTTTTGTTTTATTTTTATTTGTTAATTTGCAAAGTGATTTATTATTTCTCTTTTTTTCAAATTTACATCTGCTATCTTTATATTTTGTTCAGTATTGGGGGATATGTGCCACTGTTTCTTCACCCCTAAACTGTACCGTTCCTTCGGTTTGTAACACAAGCCAGCTTGCTGAATGCTCTGCATTGCTCCGATGGTCACAGTATTCCTATGATCGTCAGAACATTCAGCCCGCCAGCCAGTGCTAAAAACCTCTTCTGTGCTTTTGTAAAAAGGGGAGCGGGGGTTAATTTGTGATTACTTATTCCATACTGGGTGAGGGTGTCCTGTGTGTATGAAAGACATGGTTTTATGTTAGCATTGACCAGCCTTGTTTGGCAAAATGCATCAGGCATGGTTCCTGAGAGCACCTTGAATAAATCTGATTTGAATCTCCTCATTGTTTGCCAATCTTTTTTTGTTCCACATTGGATTCTTTGGTGGACCACTTGCCTTGTTGTTTTGTTACAAATTAACATACATGTGGAACACACCAGAGGAGATACAGATTTGGTTGTTTATACATACATATGGGTTAAAGTTGTATGACATAGAGTGAGACTGTTGAGAGGAGTTCCAAACTTGGTTATTAATATAGACTTATGCATTTTAACACTTTTATATACGTATGGAAAGGGTTCAGAGTTAAAGTCCTGGGCAAGTAGGTGGGAAGGGAAGGAAGGGGGGGGTTTGTTCAGAGATGTTTGGGGCTTGCATAGAACTAAAACTGTACACTGGCACTGGTATGGTAATCTTTGTTGTTTGTTTTGAATTTTATAATAAAAGAAAAAAGAAATACAAATGGAAATAAAGAAGTAAATAAGAAAACAGGTAAATAAATGGGGGTGGGCGGGGCAGGGCTAGGGGGTCCAGTGTACTTGTGTGCCTAGGTGACCTCGACGAATTAATCCTGCCATGCCTACGTCCACTAAATCTATATTTCCAAACCTGTATGGTATGACTGACTATACTGTAAAAGCTGAAAATTATACCTCTATGTACACCAAGTTTGTTTTTCCCACCAAAGTTTGTCCTGCTTATACTGTGAATGTACTCTTGTAACCCATTCTGGGCTGCTTTGGGAGCTCGGGCTAAATAAATGAATAAATAAAAATAAAAATAAAAAATATAGTATTTTGTATTAAAGTTTTTGGGATGTGGAACGAATCGTCTGAGTTTCCATTATTTCTTATGGGGAAATTCACTTTGATATACGTGTATTTTGGATTACAAGCATGCTTCTGGAACGAATTATGCTTGCAAACCAAGGTTTGACTGTACTAGCATAACCTGGTATTAGTGTGTCTTACATTTAAGTATGTGCAGACCTGGCGTAACTGCAGGAGCATAAATGTGTCAAGGATGCACATAATTTGCAGTATTCTGTAAGTTATGTATGTAACTTTGAGCCCCACCCATGCTCCGCCCACTTGTACACCGCACACATCCTTATAGAATAGTGCTTAAGGGGCTCATAATTGAAACTTAAATACGTCTAAAAACACACCCAAGTCGGCACTTGGACGATCTAAAACACAAGTTCTTCAACCGCCAGTCCACAAAAAAATCTTGCCGGTCCGCAAAGGATTCGGTTCCCGCCGCAACGAAAGGCCGGCGTCAGCTGACTTGCAACTTCCTGTTGCAGTCGCTGTGCCGGGACTCCTGCCTTCCACCGTATTTGCCTCCTGCCTTGCCTTCGCACCTCCAGACGAGCAGCGGCAGCTCTGTGTACTTTTAACTTCGGCACAGGGCTACCCCTAAGCAGTAGTTTAGCACGGTTTCATGAGGCAGCCTCGGGGCCTTTGCTAGGCCGGCCCACATCGCATCATCGAAGCAGGCCGGCCTAGCAAAGGCCCCGAGGCTTCCTCATGAAACCGCGCTAAACAACTGCTTAGGGGCAGCTCTGTGCCAAAGTTAAAAGTACACAGAACTTCCGCTGTTGGTCTGGACTCTTGGGCCGCTGAAGGAGGGCAAAGAGCAGCTGTCCTGGAGGTTTCCCTTCCTCTCGCCTTTGCAGGTCCCTTTTATTTTTCCTTCAAACGGCAACGGGCCCCAGCATCGACATCAATCAAGTAAGTTCCACTGTTCCTTGCAAGCGGTTCTGCTCGGCCAAAGCTTCCCCTTTGACATGAGCCGCCCTCAGGGGAAAGAAAGTGACCCGCAAAGGTGAGGGGAAGGGGGGCAGATGATGGAAGTTGGGGGGGGGGGGTAGAGAGAGAGAGAAGGGGCAGATGATGGAATGGCGGAGATGAGAGAGAGAAGGGGACAGATGATGGAAGTGAGAAGAAGGGAGAGAGAGCAGAAGGCAGATGGATGTCAGTTGAGAGGGGAGAGCAGATGCTGAATGGAAGTGGGGAAAGAACACATACTGGATGGAAGGAGGAGATAAATAAAGGGGGAAGAAAATAGTAAGATAATGGAGGGGTGAGGGAAAGGGGTGACAAGCTGTGGGTAGACACAGTGAAAAGAGGGAAACGGGACTAAATAGTAAGAAAGAATTTAATTTAGATGGAGGCAGAAAATAGAGAAGGAAGACCAGAGAAGAAAAGGGAAGAGAGAGCAGAGAATGATATCAGATCTGAGTGGAGGAAATGAGAAGAGAGAGATGCTAAAAACCACAGGGGGGAGGGAAGGACAGAGATGCCAGACCATGAGGAGAACAGAAGGAAGATGATGGATGCCAGACCAAATTGGGGGGGGGGCAGGAAGAGAGATGGCAGGGAAAGACAGACAGTGAATGGAAGGGGCAGATGCTGGACTGAAGAGACAGAGAAAGTTATCATGCCGCTGTACTGGGCCATGGTATGCCCTCACCTGGAGTACTGCGTCCAGCACTGGTCACCGTACATGAAGAAGGACACGGTACTACTCGAAAGGGTCCAGAGAAGAGCGACTAAAATGGTTAAGGGGCTGGAGGAGTTGCCGTACAGCGAAAGATTAGAGAAACTGGGCCTTTTCTCCCTTGAGCAGAGGAGATTGAGAGGGGACATGATAGAAACATTCAAGGTACTGAAGGGAATAGACTTAGTAAGCTAAGGACAGTTTGTTCACCCTCTGCAAGGCAGGGAAAACGAGAGGGCACTCTCTAAAGTTGAAAGGGGATAGATTCCATACAAACGTAAGAAAGTTCTGTGGTAGAAAGCTGGAACGCTCTTCCAGAGGCTGTTATAGGGGAAAACACCCTCCAAGGATTCAAGACAAAGTTAGACAAGTTCCTGCTGAACAAGAACGTGTGCTGGTAGGGCTAGTCTCAGTTAGGGTGCTGGTCTTAGACCAGAGGGCCGCCGCGTGAGCGGACTGCTGGTCATGATGGACCTCTGGTCTGACCCAGCAGTGGCAATTCTTATGTTCTTAGGGCAGACACTGGCTGGAAGAGAGTGAAAAGGCAATGAAAGCAAAAACCAGAAACGACAAAAGGTAGAAAAAAATAATTTTATTTCTATCTTGTGATTCAAATATATCAGATTTGAAATATATATCTTGCTAGACATAACTGGGGAGTGCAAAGCCCAGGCAGTGCTTCTTTAGCTTCCAGCTGGCTTAGGGCTCTCTCTGACCAGGGGGCAGTTGCCCTAGTTCCACTCCCCTAACACCATTCCTGTCATGTGTGACTGTGGTATTCTGTTACATGATATTTATGTAGCATTCTGTAATAATTTGGCTTATTCAGTTTTCTTGATAGTAGAGGGGATATATGTGAAGGGGAGGGGAGACAGGGGTTTTGTTGATCTTTGCCCTGTATTATTTGTATTTATAAAATGACAATTGTATAGAATATTGTTTCTTTTTATACTTTAATAAAATATGTTCGATATAAAATCATAACTATTTGAGGCTTGTGCGGATGGGATCAGATGGTTTGTGGGACCGAGCTCGCGGGGACGGGGCGGCGATGGTTTTTTAAAAAAAATTTCAGTCTTAGTAGTTTGCCGGTCCCCGAAATAATTATTTTATTTCCGCCGGTCTATAGGTGTAAAAAGGTTGAAGAACACTGATGTAAAAGACAGGTTGTCCAAGTGCCGATAATTGAAACGGCTTTTTGGACTTATCCAGGGACATTTTGGGCCTCTGAATCCCACTATGCGCCCAGAGCTGAAAGGAGTGATTTTGGAGGAGTGGTTAGGGTGGGATGTGGGCCAGCCTAAACTTAGTTATCTTGCAGGGATAATCGAATGTTTGACAAGACTGTCAAACATTGTTTGAGTTAGACAATGTAAAGACAGGTATAAGTGCCCAAAAGATATCGAAAGTGACCAAATAACCATTGCAGAGACAAAGTAAAGACCTCCACACACTCCCCCAGTATTTACTGACCCCCCTCACCCCCTGCAAAGATTAGAATAAAACGTGCATACCTGTCAGAACATCAGCACCTAGTATAGGAAAGCCTAGTAGAGCTGCATACAGGTCTTTTAAATAGCCTGGGGGGTGTGCTAGTGAACCATAGAGAGTAGGACCCAGGCCTATAAGCCACTCTAACCACTACATTTATGGTGGAACGTGTGCGCCCACCAAACCCCTGCCCCCAACCCTACTGTACTGCCATATAGGTGCCACTTGCAGCCATAAGGGCTATTGGGGTTGTAGACAGATGGGTATAGTGGGTTTTGGAGGCATTGTGGGGGGCTCACCATAACCTATAAGGGAGTTTTGGTGAGATGTTTATGTAGCACCCTTTTTTGCGAAGCTCACAACAGTGTCCTGTAAGGTGCCCCACTACTCTGTTGCCATATCTGGGTGACCAGTCCATCACAATGCTGGCCCCTCCTACATCCAAAATGTATTGTTCTGAGTGTTTGGGACTTTGACAAATTTTTGGTCGAGAATGTGGTATAAAGATAGACGTAGCGGCAGTCTGGACGATCAAATGCCTGGACGTACAGATAGACGATTTTCAAAAAACAGAATAGTTTAGATGTACTTTTTGAGAATGGACATTTTACCTGTGCCGACTTTGGGCAACTAGCATCCTGTGTCCAAATCGGACTTAGATGTTTCTTTTGATTATGGCCCTCCATGTGTGTAAATGCTACTTTTCCATACACTTATAAGCACACAGGGACACATACCCATGAGCGCTTAGTTATAGAATTGCCCTTCACATAATTTTAGTGTTAACAAAATTGTATTACTTCAGAAGAAAACACAATGTAGATTATTCAATATATATTTTCTCTTTTTCTCCAGGTGTCCCTACTCCAAGCCATGAGATACTGCGGCATACTCTAAACATGCTGGTACGAGAGAGAAAAATCTACCCAACTCCTGATGGCTATTTTATTGTAACCCCACAAACATATTTCATCACCCCATCTCTCATAAGAACTAATAGTAAATGGTACCATTTAGATGAAAGGATACCTGATAGGTCTCAATGTACCTCTCCACAAGCAGGAACTATAACTCCCTCCACTTCAGGCTGCATCAGGGAGAGAACTCTGCCTAAAAACCATTGTGACTCTTGCCATTGTTGCAGAGAAGACATGCATAGTATGCATGCATCCACTTTACAGAGAAAATCAGCAAAAGACTGCAAGGACCCTTATTGTCCTCCCTCTATGTGCCAGGTTCCACAAACTGAAAAGAGTAAAAGTACTGTAAATTATTCTTATAAATCAGAGACCCTTACAAAGTCAAAAGACGGGGAAAAGCCATCTAAAAAATTTGGACTTAAATTATTTAGGCTAAGTTTTAAAAAGGACAAAACAAAGCAACTAGCCAATTTTTCAGCTCAGTTTCCTCCTGAGGAATGGCCTTTGAGAGATGAGGACACTCCTACTACTATACCTAGGGAGGTTGAAATGGAGATTATTAGGCGCATTAACCCAGACTTGACTGTGGAGAATGTTGTGAGGCACACTGCACTAATGAAAAAACTTGAAGAAGAAAAGGCTCAGAGAAGCAAAGCTGGATCTTCAGCTCACCATAGTGGGCGAAGCAAAAAAAGCAGGACTCAAAGAAAGTCTCATGGGAAATCCCGGTCACACAGCAAGACCCGGGCATCCAAAGGAGACCCATCTGATGGTTCTCATTTGGAAATACCTGGTGAAAGAGAATATGAGTTTTATAATCCCCGAACCAGATCACCCCGGGAAGGTTGTTTTGTAATGGAACGCAAAGGAGGAGATAATTTTATCATACATAGCAATCCTAATATGATTGAGTCTCATTTTCCTATAACTCCAGAATGGGATGTATCTGGTGAATTGGCCAAAAGGAGAACTGAAATGCCTTTCCCTGAGCCTTCAAGGGCAAGCTCTCACTCTAAAGTTCATCGAAGTCACAGCCATACACAGGACAGAAGATCAAGGAATGAGAGATCAAGCAAAGCTAAGGAGCGATCTAGGTCAATGGATAATTCCAAAGGACCTCTGGGTGGAGCTGCTTTAAGTACACCAGAAGGTATAACAGAAACCTGTAGCCCTGATGAAAAATCACCTAACCAGTTGTATATTGATGACAGTACCTTAAGGCCATCCCAGACTCATACTCAACAAAGAGCTCAGACTTATAAAGAGACTTGTATTCCTGATGTAGTTAGTGGTACTGTGGAACCCCCCAATTCTTGTAATTTAATGGAACAAAAAATTCCTGTAGAGAGTTTACCATCCTACAGCGAGATCAATTCAAGTACAAGTAAAACAGCCGATGATTATTTTCAATGTAATACTTCAAGTGAGACCATTCTTACTGCACCATCCCCATTAGGTAAGAATAAAGAGGATCATGATACATTGAAATTATCAGATGTAGTAAAGAAACTGTCTCCATCTGATAGACAGCCCCAACATGCAGCTAGAGAATCTGGGGAATGTAAAGAAGAATCTCCTAAAGAGCCAAGTGGAGCAACAACTGCATCAACTGCTGGCCTAACTCCAGAGGTTATTACAAATGGGAGACTGGTACAACAACACTACAATGCCGAATCAAGCAACCTTGATAAAAGGAAAGAAATTTTTAGCAAAGATACTCTCTTTAAACCTCTGCAGAACAGTTTATCTGTGAACAGTTTCCACAGGTCTGCTGTGCCACTGCTAAAATCCCACCAAAACACACCCTCTGATACACTGCAAGTTAGTTGTGACAACTTTGAACAACCTATCACCACCTCAGTCACTCAAACTTTGCCAGTGTCACAGAGACAAGAGACAACTGGAAACCAGGAAGCCTCTTTTGATTATTACAATGTGTCTGATGATGATTCAGAAGAAGGAGCGCACAAGAACACAGAAGAAGAAAAGAATCGGGATGATGTGGGCACAATGCAATGGTTGCTAGAACGAGAGAAAGAGCGGGATCTGCAAAGAAAGTTTGAGAAGAACCTCACACTTCTTAATCCAAAGGAAACAGAAAATGTCAGTAGCCACAGAGTTGCTCACTCTGCTCGGCTGGACAGCATGGACAGCAGTAGCATCACTGTTGACAGTGGGTTCAATTCACCACGGTAAGACTGAAAATTAAACTTTCATTGATTTTGTTGGATCTATTTGTTAAAGTTTAATTTTTTGCTCATTTGAATTACAAATTGTAATCTTTTCTTTTATGTCTAGCCTTTTAGGAGCCCAGGCTCAGGCCTCAGAGGCAGTGTGCAGTAAAATAATGAAACAATAGCTAGGAGTGGATTTGAAAAGATATATTATATAAAAATAGACTTATTACAAATATAAACACCCCCTCCCCCTCTTACTAAACCACAGTAGAGGTTTATACTGTGGCCCAGAGCTCTAAATGCTCCCAACACTGCTCCGACTCTCATAGGAATTCTATGAGCATCGGAGTATTTTGCGTTCTGGGCCATGGTAGAAACCTCTACCACAGCTTAGTAAAAGAGGGGAATAGAGCATGTATTAGATGCAAAGCAGCTTCAGTGTTTATGTGTCAAAGTCCTGCCTGAATGAATGAGATTAGGGGTCAGAATGTATGTGTAGGAGGAAGTGACGTCACCGATGCGAACGGGAGCTTAATCTGTGAGCTCCGTTCGGGCCCGGCACATTTTCGCCGAATTCGCTGTGTAAACCGCGCTAAAACTACTTCCCTGCAGTGGTGTGGAGGGAATGAGGAGCATGGACCCCATGGCATCGCGCAAAAAACTCCCGACGGACAAGACCGGCCAGCGCATGCTGGAACAGACGCTGAGCCGGACGGCATGTGGCGGCGCAGGCCTGGAAACGAGCAGTGGCGAGGCGGCGCAGTTGAGTGGGGCTATCGCGGCGGTGGCAGACATGCTGGTGGAACCGGTCCCCGAATGCTCCTCCCCGGACCCGCTTACCAGGGCAGATATGCAGCGCTGGATCTCGGAGGTTAAATCTGAGATTTCATCTGTGGCGGTGCAGGAGCTGCGCACGGACCTGGAGGAGGTGGGCACGCGCGTGGAAGTGGTGGAAATGCGCATGGATAGTTGCGAGGAAGCTGTGACCGGAGTGCAACGCTCCGTGGAAAGTGCGGCTGCGGACCACCAACTTCTTTTAGACAAGGTGGAAGACCTGGAGAATCGCACCCGGCGTAATAATCTGCGGGTGCGGGGCTTACCTGACCTACCTGAATATAAAGATGTTCGCGCTACCACTATTAATTTGATTCGCTGGCTGTTGCAGAATGACACTCTGGAGCCGGGTCTTGAGCGTGCTCATCGGGCACTGGGGCCCAGACCCACTGATCAACCTAAAGACATTGTGCTGTGTCCCAGAGCTTCGTACTAAAAGAACAGATCTTCCGTAGAGCACGAGAGCTGGGCACGGTGACCTGGGAGGGACATTGGCTGGAGTTTTATCAGGACCGGGCGTTCCGAGAAGTGACTAAGGCTCTGCAGCGCAGTAACCTGCGCTATCGTTGGACTTATCCGTTTGGAGTGGTTATCACTATCAATGGAGTACATACTAAAGTCACCACCGTTCGTGAAGCCCGGACCCTGTCGCAACAAACGGGAATTGAGGTTCCAGAAGATCCGGCTCCTCCTGTGAGTGCGGGGCCCTGCCGTGGAGGGCTTCCCACCGCCTCGAGATGGCAGCGAGTGGATCGTGGATCCTGGAGCGGGAGGGGAGGCCGTGGTGGTGGGCCTTCACTTCCGGCTGCTGCCTCCTCCTCGAGTGGTCTTCCGTGATGGCGGACGGACAACATTTGAGTGACTGAAGTCTCCCTCTCCTGCTATCGGGGGGATTTCCCTCTGCTGGGATGTTATCTACCCCTGACGATGGTGCTTCTGACTTCTGGGTTCTGGTTTGGAGCTATGGGGAGACACTTTTGGACTGAATATGTTGTGTGAGGTGCGGGGAGGTGTGGAGAAGTGGGGGGCTCTGGGGAAGTGGGATGGAGGGGGGATTGGATGCTGGGCTGTGGGGGGTTGTTGGGCAGGTGTGTTTAAATTGAGGATTGTAGTTTCTGTTATGTTGATTGCTGATTTTTGATTGTGGGGATATGAGATAAGGGCCTCGGGGATTGTTTTCTTCCTTGTACATTGGTGGGAGATCTGCGGACTCTCACTCGGGACATAGGGGGTGGAGGGAAGGGGTGTGTGGGGGGGAGGGGGTTGCAGGGATGTCACTGTTTGGGTAGGGTCTTTCTTTATCTGGTGTCCATTCAAGGATGGGGGGGGTTTAGGCTGGTCTCATATAATGTCCGGGGTCTTAATTCTCCCAATAAGAGGAGGGCTTTCTATAGGGAGTTGATTCGCCTGCGAGCAGATGTTTGCTTTGTACAAGAAACCCATCTGCTCTCGTCCCATGAATCTTTAGCTAAGGATTCCCGCTTTCCCCAAACTTTTGGGCCTCTAGGGTGGGCACGTCCAAGAGGGGAGGGGTGGGGATTCTCCTCTGCAAGGGGCTTCGTTGCGAAACGAAAAGGGTGGTCAGGGACCCTCAGGGTAGGTATATTATGTTGGAGATCCTTATTGAGGGGTGTTTATATTCGCTGGTTAACGTCTATGCCCCTAATGAAGGCTAGGGGGCCTTCTTTCGTGATTTGGTGCCCCGGGTTCTCCGGTTCAAGGGGGGTGCTTTGATTGTGGGCGGGGACTTCAATCTTACTGTGGCCCCTAGTTTGGATAATTCGGGCACGGCGGACCACTATGGGAGGAGGGAGCGTAAGATGCTGAGGGAGGCGCTGGCTGCTCTGAATGTGGTTGATTGTTGGCGTTGGTCCCTTTGGACAGGGACTACACCTATTTCTCTGGGTTGCACTCTACCTACTCTAGAATTGATGCTATATTTGTGGAGAGGGGATTGCTCCGTCGGGTTGAGTCGGCGGGGATAGAATCGATCACGTGGTCCGATCATGCTCCTGTTTGGACCAGGTTCCTGGGGAGGGAGGCGGCTCGGGACAGAAATTTTAGCGTTTTAATGACAGCCTCCTCGATGACCCGGAGGTCGGAGTACAGATTGAGGGGTGGATACGGGAATACTTGGAGTTGAATTTGGAGTGCGGGGCCTCGATGGAGGCGGTTTGGGAGGGGTTGAAGGTTACCCTTCGGGATAGGTTGATTGCTCTGGCTTCTGCTCAGCAGCGTAAACGTAGGGAGGCTGCGGCGGCCTTGTAGCTTACTATTGGGCGTTTGGAGAGTCTCCATAAGCGCCGACCTTGGGATGACGAGCTGCGTGGACGCTTGTTCCAGGCACACCGTGATCTTCAGGCACTGGATCTGGAGCGCCTGCAATTCAATTTACAGCTCTTGCAACAGAGATATTTTGAGTTTTCTAATAAGGCTAGCCGACTAGTGGCCCACCGATTGAAAGTGAGGCAGACGCGCAATCAAATTCTGTCCATTCAGGTGGCTTCAGGAGAGCTATTGCATAAAGATGATGCTATTTGAGCACGTTTTGTTGAGTTTTACTCACACCTTTATTCTCCGGAAGGGACTGGGTCCTCGCATGATCTTGATAGCTATTTAACCTCGGCGGGGTTGTCTAGGATTGCACCGGCAGATGTGGCCCGGTTGGATCGTCCCATCACGTTGATTGAGGCTCGGGGTGCTCTGCGCTCAATGAAACTGGGCAAGTCGCCTGGGATGGATGGCTTTACAGTCCGCTATTATAAGCGGTTTCAAGATTTGTTGTTGCCTCCCCTGCTCAGCTTTCTTAACTCTTTAGAGGGTGACGGTGCGCTTCCGTTTTTCATGCGCTTGGCGGGTGTTACAGTGTTGGGCTAAGGCGGGGAAAGATCCCCTTCAATGTGCATCCTATCGACCGATATCTTTATTGGGGGTTGACACGAAGATATTTACGTGGATTTTAGTGGATAGAATGATGAGCATTCCTAGGTTGATACATCCTGATCAATCGGGCTTTGTGGTGGGGAGACAGGTGGGGGATAATACGCGTCGGGTTTTTAACCTGTTCGAGAGGGCTAGGGGTGGCGGTCGGTAGACGGTTTTCTTGTCGGTAGATGCCGAGAATGCTTTTGATAGGGTTTCCTGGCCTTTTTTGTTTCGGGTTTTAGAATTTGTAGGCTTGGGACCTCGTATGCAGGAATGGATTCGGATCCTCTACACTAGTCCTATTGGCTGTATTAAAGTGAATGGGGGTTATTCTGATACTTTTTCTCTGGGCCGGGGAACACGGCAGGGGTGCCTTCTCTCCCCGCTCCTTTTTGCATTGACAGTGGAACCTTTAGCGCAGCGGGTGCAGATGAATCGGGATATCAGGGGGGTTACAGTTCCGGGCCGTAACGATAAGTTGTCTCTGTTTGCAGATGATCTTATTTTCACGGTGGAGGAGCCCGAGAGTTCCTTGCCGGCTATCTTGAGGGAGCTAGAGGAGTTCGGAAGGGTGTCGGGGTTTCGTATTAATGTTGGGAAATCTGAGCTCCTTAATGTTAATTTACCTCCGGACAGAGTGAATTTTCTTCGGGCTCGGTTTCCGTTTCAGTGGGTGCAGCATTCTATGCGCTATCTTGGGGTTTATTTTGGCCTACCGGGAACGGAGATTTATGATCTTAATTTCCCCCCGCTTTTTCGTCGTCTCCAACGAGATATGGTAAATTGGAATGATCAGTTTTTCTCCTGGTTAGGTAGGGTGGAAATAGTTAAGATGATGATAATGCCTCGCCTTCTGTTCTTATTCCAGGTGTTGCCGCTCTGGGTGGGTAGGCGTACGTTGGAGGGGCTGCAGAGGCACATTTTTTATTTTATTTGGGCTGGTCGGAAGCCTCGAGTTAGCAGGTCGGTTATGTGCTTGGGTCGGAGTGATGGGGGGCTGGCTGTTCCCAATGTGGTGAAATATTATCAGGCTGCTCAGTTGCGAGCCCTGTTGGAATGGCAAGCGCAGGACCCGAAGCCGTGGGTAGAGCTTGAACAACGTTTATCCGCTGGTGTGCCCCTGTTGCATCTACCCTGGGTGCCTGGGAGGATATGGCCTGTGAGAGTTTTATCGTCAGTAGACACAGCCTTGAGGGTCTGGAATATGACCCGGAGCAGTTTGTTGCTGGGCAGGCGCCGTTCTTGGTATACACCGCTGCGCCATAATGTGGCCTTTGAGCCTGGTCGGGGAGAGGGTGTGTTTGCTAGGTGGGAGTCTCATGGATTGGTGTGTGTGGGTCAACTGTGGGATCCGCTCTTGGGCAGTATTAGGTCGTTTGCAGAGCTTCGGGGCCGTTATGATCTTCTGGCTCGGGATGTGTTTCCCTACTTGCAGGCTGTTCACTACTTGCGTGCCTCAGGGGTCCTACGGGACTTACGGGCGGGTAAGACCCCCTTTGAGTTGTTGCTGGGCCCGACTCTCCGGAAGGGTGCTTTATCTGCTATATATCGGTGCCTTAACGGTCGGGGGGTTCGGCCCTTGCCTTACAAGCTTGCTTGAGAAGAGGATTGGGACTCTGCTATTTCTTTGGATTCTTGGGGTGACATTTGGAGAGAAGTTGCTTCGGCGGGCATTGCAGTATTGTTGGTTGAAAATGGGTATAAAGTTTTATTCCGGTGGTACTATACTCCTCAGGCTCTGGCTCGTCGGCGCGGGGGGGCGAGTGCTCTTTGTTGGAGGGGATGTGGGGAGGTGGGCACATACTTGCATATGTGGTGGTATTGTGGGCGGGTGCGGGGTTTCTGGATTGAGGTGTTCTCTCGAGTTTCCCGGATTCTCACCTTGCAGATTCCGGTAGACTGGAGACATGCCCTGTTGTTTTGGCATCAAGTGGATCTTGATTGGGGAGACTCTCTATTTTGTAAGTTAGCTTTTACTGCTACCCGGCTGGCCCTAGCATCTTTATGGAATCAGGGGCGACCCCCCCCCCCCCACTTGGCATATGGTGGAACAGCGCTTAATTAACTGGCAGCTTCTTTATCAGTTGACGGCTTTAAGACATGGCAAACACCATGGCTATGCTCATATTTGGCGCAGATTTCGGGCTTCTGTAGGGATTACTGGGAGGGGGGAGCGGGGGGTTGGATTGGAGGTTTAATTGGGAGATTGGGACTGGAAGAGACCCTATCATAACTGTCTTTATTGGTGGGGTTAGGAGATCCTTTACCCAACGGGGTGGTGAGGACATTGTGCTTTATCCCTGGGGGGGTGGGAGGGGGGATCTTGTTGTGGTTTTGATGCATTTGTGGCTGGTGTTTGACATGTTGGGGTTATGACTACTGTTTAATTTGCTGACAGCACTGTTGCTCTTTTCCTTTGTGCTTTACTGTTGTTGTGTGTCATTGCTGTATACTTCTGTATATTCTTCAATAAAAGCTTTCATTTAATAAAAAAAAGAATGTATGTGTATAAGAGAGAGCAGAGAGTATGTATGAATGAATGTCCTGTGTGTCTGATTAGAAAGGTGTAGAGGTATGAGAGGCTGAAGGAGGAAGAGAAAGAAGGAGGCAGGGGGTTGAAGCCTGTCTTTATAGATTTGAATTCTTTGTTAGAGTATTTTCCGGTATCTGTGTCACAATTTGGTATTTGTTTGAAACAGTAGCCCTTAATTGACAAGGAGGTGTGACCCTTGTAGAGACCTCGTTCATAGAGCCATTCTGTCTGGTTGACTTTATCATATCTTTTGAAAGTCCAGGTCTTGAGAATACACCCAAGTACTAGGCAAAAGGTCTGGTTTTTAGGAGTCATCTAGTCTACTTGCAGTGACATTCCCATATTTGTTTAATAAAATATCCCAGAACCCTTTGCTTGCACTCTGGATATGCTAGCACACAGTATGTAATACTGATACAAATGATCATTAATCCTGTTTCATTTTCAGAAAAATTCACTTTTTGTGTTTTATTGCATATATCTTATACATTAGCATGCAAAAATTCAGTTGACTTATGTCATGCTTGCTAATCAGTTTCTAAAGTTTTTAAATATGATTCTAAAGCTTTTTCTTGCCCTGTTCAAGGGCAATTTGAAATGTGCAGCTGTGCGTAATTCTGCTTTGTTTTAATGTTCTTCTCATCGGCTATGTTGTGTTTCATTCTTTTTGAGTAAAAAAAACCTCACATGGTAGTGCAGTTGTACTAATATTTTAAGTTTGTACAAACTATAACCAAAGGCCAAGTAAATTTGTAAGAAATCTATTTAGCGGAGATACAATTCCATATCTCCAAAATTTGTCTTGTTCCTGTGTTAATTATTTACTGGGTGAAAATGAAATATTTTCTAGAATGATAGGTTGACCTGCATTGCTATTCTCTAGATTCCAGCGTAATTAGCTAAAACTATATTTTGTACAGTTGATTCTCAGTGGTTTGTGATACAATTTTTGGAACAATGTAAGCGTTTCAAAAAAACAGTGTAGTACCTGAGATTCTGAGACTCTCTTCTTCACATGTGTGTTTTCAGCAATATCAAGTAACACCAATATATAGCTTCACACTCAAGTTAAGCAGTATCAGAATTATTTTATCGGGACCTTCAGATATTTGAAGTCATCGAATTTTAAATTTTAGTTACCATAGATCCAATATGCATCTTCAATGGTTTTTTCTTTTTACTATTTTTTTACTTTTTCATAACTTCTTAATATCTCAATTTCAATCAAATATCTTTTCCCTTTTTCTATATAAATATTAGTAGTTATTTATCTTCTCCAAACATATTTATTCCCTTCCAGCATTTCACATGTCCATGCCCCAATCTATGATGTTGCAGAATTGTCAATTTATACAAGGAATGTCAGTCATCCAACTTGTACACCACCAACTGGTCAGCTGGTGGTAAAGACGATTTCCAATGTGCTGCCAGGACAAGACAGGCTGCAGTCAGGAGAATCTTAGTAAAACTGACTTCCCCTTCATTTCCAGGCTGGATCAAAATGTTGCAAAAATGTCAGCCCAAGAGAGAAGGGGAGTGGCCAAGATGGTGGTACATACCTGGTGAGCTCTGCTTCTCTTTTGTGTTGAGCTGCAAATTCTTCTTAGTTTTTGCCACAATATATGATGCTGCACACTAAAAGGAAAGGAAATGTGTGGGTTACCTCCTCATTGACCCACACTTCTTCGCCGTTGCAGCAAAACATTGAGAAATATCTCACTGGGAATCCAGCAACTTTGACCGGAGGTGAGAGATCTGCTAAAGCATGTGTGGAAGGAGTCGCTGAGCTTTCTGGGTCCGATGTTGCTCTTTCTCCCCCAGAATTGACTCATTCGCCATATCCTGCATTGGAGATGGATTCGCCGATGGTGCTAGCTGGTTTGGTTGGAATGCGATTGCCAGAGGCTCCAAATGAGGGCTGCTCCCCGCTAGAACAACGCTATGAACATTGAAGTGTCTCTAGGGCTGGAAAGTCTGGGCCCTGCATGGTGATTACATTTGAAATAAATTGGAAGGCAGTTATGAACTTGACATCGATGGTTCAAAAATCTTCTATGGAGACTATTTCTAAAACTGTTAAGAAACTAAAACAAGATTCTTTTATTAAGTCTCAACAATCTCAATTAGATATTTCTTCTTTACAATAATTTAGATCTGTTGCTGTAAAAGACAATGTTTCATTAAGAAGAAAGATAGAGCAGATTGAAAATTTCAACATAAGATTAAATCTTCGGTTTTTGAATTTTCCTATGGATTCTGGGATTTTGCCAAGAGACGTGCTTAAAAAATACTTTCTGGAAGTCCTAAACTTTTCCACAGATATGGTTCCTCCTATGAATAGAGTATTTAACTTGAAAATGCCTAAGAGAAATACCCAAGATGGTGAAGTTCCAATGCAATCTTCTGTTGGTCTTGAAAATCAGAAATTGGATTTGAATAATTTATCTGAGATTTTAGAGCAATCGGTGACAGAAAGTCTTCAACGATTTACCTTAGTTGCTGCTCTGTACGGATCTTAATGACTTCCGTGCTCAAGCCCGAAAGCTATATACACGATTTAAGGAGCGTGGGTATCCTCACAGGGTTCTTTACAATGCTTACAATAGAGCCCTGTATGCCAATAGGACCCTTTTGCTTTCCAATGTTTCCCCTCATGAGGAAACCAAAACAATGTGTGTGTTATCATTCTCAGACCATGATTCCGCTGTGGCTCGGAGCATTAGGAAGCATTGGCATATTCTCCAGCTTCATCCTGGTTTTCAAGATTTTCCTTGTATTGCATACTCCCGCGCCAAGAACATAGCAGATTATGTAGTTCATTCCAGATATCCTCGGATCGCGGTAATTCCGATCGTGTAGGGCAACATTTAAAATGCAGTGACACTTGTGACATTTGTGAAACAACTATTGAGGGGACAACGTGGAGACATCCTGTGACCCATAAAACATACATCCTCAAATCAGTCACGACTTGCAAATCTAAGTGGGTCATATATATCATTATATATCCCTGTCACATGCTATATGTGGGACGTACACAAAGAGCTATAAAAACACGTCTCATAGAGCATTGCTGCCGGATTAATACTCAATCTATGAGTTCCCCTATTGTGCCCCACTGTTTACAATTAAATCATTCCTTCCAGGACTTACGCTGGTTAGTGATTTAAAAGATCTATGAGGATTATCAGGGGGACAAGCTATCACTGTTACAGCGGAGGGAACAATACTGGATTTTTGAACTGCAGGCCTTATTTCCTATTGGACATAATGAATACATTGAATGGCAGCATAACTTTTAACTGCCATTATTCTTTTTCACCACCAGGGGTCCTTACCCCGGTTTTTGTTCTTACAATTATTTTTTCATTCGGAGCTTGTGCGGGGAGGCTAGTTTTTCTCCCCTGCGGCTCTCCCAGTCATGTGATACGTCAACTAAGTGACGTTTCTTGTGTTTGCAGTTTAAATTGGAGGCGTCCATCCCGGACAAGCGCCATTTTCTGCTCTGCCAAACTGTTGTAGCCCGACGATTTGGGGGCTACAGCTCAGCTCAGCCGTTCCTGAAGAAGGGGGTGTTCACCCCCAAAACGGAGTCCCGTAGGACGAATTGTTTATCTGCTGGCTGCGTTATCCACAGAGAAGCTAAGTACTTCCAGTTGGCTTTTGCACAGTTGGATTTGGACGTTTGAACTTTATGTTCGAGCCCCTTGGATAAGGGGTAGAGACAATTTCATCTGTAGAGTGTGTTTTTGATTAAGTTTTGCACCTTCAGCATTTTTTGTGTGTTATTTATCACTAAAAATTCCACAGAGAGCCCGGGGATGTTTCACAGTTAACACCCTTTTGGGTGTAAGCCAGTGATAGCCATTACTTCTGGGGGCTCCCAGAGGGAGGCTATTTGACTGAGGGCTCTCTTAATCTTAAACATTCGAAACTATCTTACTCAGTTTTCTGAGTGTCAGCAGAATCACCACTCTACAGATTGTCTCTCCCCCTTATCTAGTTCCTTTTCTTGGGGTTTTGGGAGATCTGTTCTCTTCAGTGTTTTTGCATCTCCCATTTTTGTTTTTTGTTACTATTCTATATTTCAAATAGACATGGCTGCTGAGCCGATGCCCCCATTAAAAAAAAAAGCTAAAAGCCCCCCGCGCTGATGGCCCTTCCCAATGACACCCCCCCCATGAACCAGCACCACTACACCACCCCCTACGAACCAGCACCACGACACACACACACCCCCCTCCCCTCCCAAGGGACCATAGGCTCCTCCCTGTGCATTTCCCCACATATGTGCCTCGGAGCTGAAAGACGGGATACTGGGCTAGATGGACCATTGCACTGACCCAGTAAGGCTATTCTTATGTTCTTACCTATGGTACTTCCCTATTCATAGCAATATTATGAATGTTTTCAAGTATGTCACTCTCTATTTCTTCTATTTCCTCTTTCTAGGTTAGTCCACATTGCTTCCCCATTACCTACAAAGCTGTATAGTTCTGTAGCTTTGAAATTATTTTGTCTTTTTTCATATTGCACCATTTTTCTTCTTTCTACTTTAATCCTAACTAGGTTATAATCCAGTTCGTATAGCTATATCCTAATAACTGTGCTCTGTGTACCAGATCTTTGTGAATGCTATTATTCACAGTAACACAGTAAGTGATGGCAGAAAAAATCTGCATGGTTCATCCAATCTGCTCAACAAGGTGGCCAGAGCCATACCCTCCACTTTTTGCAGGTTATACTCCTTCATGATTGAACACTGGCATCAGAAACAGGGCATTTGGCAATTTGTTACCACACCCATTGCTTATAGGCTATATGATGCTATATGATGCCGCAATATCACAGCACCATGTGATTAGTCTGAAGAGTGGTTTTATTATTATGGCCTCAGCATAGTCACATTCATTATGATAGCAACCAACAATCCAACTATCCTGCTGCTAATTAACATAGTTTTACGCTCTAATTTTAACCTTAAAATGCCATTTCTTTCCCCCTACAGATACATAACACCTACACTCTGAGCGCATGATATAAATGTGATTTTAAAAAAATACGCTTACTTGATCCTGTTCTGTCTTTGCCATTTTACAAACAGACTGCAAAAGTCTGCCCGGCACTGGCCTTTCTTCCCAACTACAGGAGTTTCCATTGAAGTCTGCTACTCATTTGCAGTTACTCTAGCTCTATGGCTGGCATAAGTACTAGTAACTTGTGGCTCCTTTTACTAAGGTGCACTAGCATTTTTAGCACGCGCTAAATGAAAAATACTAACGCAAGCTCTATGGAGGCATTAGCGTTTAGCGGTATTGAAGCGCATGCTAAAACCGCTAGTGCACTTTAGTAAAAGGAGTCTTAAATGTTAGGCTTGACGATACCGGGTTATGTTAGTATTCTATAACAGAATCTAGGTTCCTTTATCACAGGGATCTCCAACCTTTTTCACATAAAGGGCTGCAAAATGGTCATGATCCTACCTGTGGCTTTATCTTCACTTCTTTGCAGCTTTTATGCTTATTTCAGACTTTCTTCAATTATATAGGTTTTGTCTCATTTGTCTGTAATCATATCTTTGAAGAAATGTTTCTTATAGAAATGTTGCTGCTTTAAAATTTTCTAGTGCAGCAGTTGTGGAGAAGCTTTTGATGAGCGGTTCTGCTTCCTTGAAGGTGTTAGAAGGAAATGTGTGCATGGGAATGATGCCTATATTTAGCATGCTTTCTGTGACGGCAGAATGAAGAGAGAAATTGTGGCTTCTAGGTGTGTTTGATATTCTTTTCCATCTGTGATAGGAAGGTTAGCTTTTCTGCATTTGTTAACTTTATGATGTGCAGAAACCTAATAGTCTGATACTGTGTGAAACTGTAATAGTGCAAGAATAACTGTCAGAAAAATAAAGTGTTGTATTTACTTGGCACCTTGTCAACCCCTCTTTCCAAGTGACCTACTGCCATCAACGCTTTACTTACTGCACCCCTTCCCCCACTGAACCATTATCCCCCATTATCACAAAGATTGCCAGTTGGCTCCACTTTTACTTTTCTAGAAAGGCTGATCCAGTCCTGTTTTTATCCCACTCTAAATAGCATTGTAATACCAATTTTCTTCAGAAGATCAAATCCACAACCCTATGTAATTCAGAGGATAAAACCATGTACAAAGCAATCTCAATGATCTGACCCATTGTGGGATAAGTGAAAGAGGTTGGATAATATGGAAAACAATGGTAACCCCTCAAACAATGCATAAACAAAAGGCAGCAAAAGGGGGATTTCAGGTCATAATGATACTGTTTTACAATAAAAGTGGTATCCTGGATCCAAAACAAATTATCTCAGGTGTGAAACTTCCCTCTATGCGACGCTGGAAAATGGAAAGAGAAGCTACACTTCTTAATGGCGATGGGATGACATCACTGGTAGGGGAATATTGTCAGATATGCTGAATAGTTGGATAACTGAAGGTCAGATAATCAAGACTGTACTATACTGAATCAACCTGTAAAAAAGATGGAGCCATATTCCTCCTAGTAGCACAGACTCCTTTATACTCTATCCAAGAGGACTCATTATCGCTAAAGAGCTATTTCCCTATTTACAACTAGAATGAGTCATTGTTATATCAGGAATTTTCAACCCTGTCTTGAGGGCACCCAGCCACTCAGGTTTTCAGAATATCTGCAATGAATATGCATGACTCAGTGAAGTCTTTCAACAAAAACATTTGGGATGGCCATAGGAGGAATGCGGGGGATGGTGAAGCAAGCCTAAGTGACCATTATCCCCCTGTACCTTTAAGTAATATATAAAAGGGAAAAGAAATGAAATTTGATATACTGTCTTTCAGTGATTTATAGTAAAAGCATTTATGCAGGTACTTATTTTGAGGCTGGAGCAATGGAAGATGAAGTAACTTGCCCAGTGTCACAAGTGGCAGATGAAATTTAATGTGGACAAATGCAAAGTGATGCACATTGGGAAGAATAACCCAAATCACAGTTACTAGATGCTAGGGTCCACCTTTGGGGTTAGCACCCAAGAAAAGGATCTGGGTGTCCTCGTAGGCAATACGATAAAACCTTCTGCCCATTGTGCGGTGGCCAAAAAAGCAAACAGGATGCTAGGAATTATTTAAAAAGGAATGGTTAACAAGAGTAAGAATGTTATAATGCCCCTGTATCGCTCCATAGTGTGATCTCATCTGGAGTATTGCATTCAGTTCTGGTCTCCTTATTTCAAGAAAGATATAATGGCGCTAGAAAATGTTCAAAGAAGAGCAACCAAGATGATAAAGGGGATGGAGCTTTTCTCGTATGAGGAAAGACTAAAATGAAACATAGAAACATAGAAAGATGAAACATGGTTAGGGTTCTTCAGCTTGGAAAAGAGATGACTGAGGGAGATAAGATTTTTCACTCCATCAAAAATTAGAAAGACTAATAATAATAATAGCTTTATTTATATCCCGTCATACCTTTCAGTTCAAGACGGTGTACAATAAGAGGTGCTGATGATAGCATTAACATCGGTTAGGATTGGCAGTGGGTAGGTGGCCGGTTATGTAGTTGGGCAGCATAGAGGGTGAGAGGGGGAATGTGTAAGAAGAGGTAGGTGTTGAAGCATTTTGGAGGTTCAGACAAATTTGTCGAATAAGTGTGTTTTTAGTGATTTTCTGAATGTGTGGTATGTTAGTGAGTTCAGGATTATATTGCTTAGGACATTGTTCCATATCCCTGCTTGAATCAGCATCCTTTGGAGGAGGGGAATGTAAACAGGAGTGTTCTGCGTGAGAGGCAGAGTTTGTGCTGTAGGATGAAGTATTTCAGGAGGTAGGTGGGAGCGGTGCCGAGGAGTTTCTTGAAGCAGAGGCAGCCAAATTTGAAGATTGTTCTGGCCTGGATGGACAGCCAGTGAAGTTTCTTGTAGTATGGGGTGATATGTTCTGATTTTTCAAGCCAAAGATCAATTGAACGACCGTGTTCTGGTTTAGCCTCAATAGAAACATAGAAACATAGAAATAGACGGCAGATAAGGGCCACGGCCCATCAAGTCTGCCCACTCCAGTGACCCTCCCTATCTATCTTTGCGGATAGATCCCACATGTCTATCCCATCTGGCCTTAAAATCTGGCACACTGCTGGCCTCAATAACCTGAAGTGGAAGACTATTCCAGCGATCAACCATCCTTACAGTGAAGAAGAACTTCCTAGTGTCACTGTGCAGTTTCCCGCCCCTGATTTTCCACGAATGCCCCCTTGTTGCCGCGGGACCCTTGAAGAAGAAGATGTCTTCTTCCACCTCGATGCGGCCCGTGAGATACTTGAATGTCTCGATCATATCTCCCCTCTCTCGACGTTCCTCGAGTGAGTAGAGCTGCAATTTCCCTAACCGCTCCTCGTATGGGAGCTCTTTGAGTCCTGAGATCATCCTGGTGGCCATTCTCTGGACCGATTCCAGTCTCAGCACATCCTTGCGGTAATGTGGCCTCCAGAATTGCACACAGTACTCCAGGTGCAGTCTCACCATGGATCTATACAGTGGCATAATGACTTCAGGTTTACGGCTGACGAAACTCCTGCGTATGCAACCTATGATTTGCCTTGCTTTGGATGAAGCTTGCTCCACTTGGTTTGCAGACTTCATGTCTTCCCTGACAATCACCCCTAAGTCTCTTTCTGCTTCAGTTCTTGTCAGAATCTCGCCATTTAGGGATTTTGGCTTCCCAGGTGCATGACTTTGACTTCCCAGGTGCATGTGATCTTAGGTAGATTATGTTGCAGTAATCCAGTGAGCTCAGGACCAGCAATTGAACCAACAGTCTAAATGATGTGAATTCAAAGTATGGTTTCAACGTGCGTAGTTTCCATAGTAAGTGGAAGCATTTTTTAATTAGGATGTTGGTGTGGTTTTCGAATGTTAGTTGTTGATCTAAAGTAACTCCTAGGATTTTAATGGTAGGATCAATTGGGAAGTTTCTTCCATTTAGGTTGATAGAAGGTTCGGCGGGGAGGCCATGAATATTTTGGGTTTTTCCGGGTTTAGTTTTAGTTTGGAGTTGTAGACCATTGCTCTACTTGGCCAATGACTGATGAGATGGTCTCTGGTTTCGGTTGATAGTGCGGAGATGGGGACGATGATTGTGATGTCATCCACATAGATGTATGATTGGAGGTTCAGTTTGGATAGTGCCTGGCCTAAGGAGAACATGTATAGGTTGAATAGGGTAGGGGATGAGGGGGAGCCTTGAGGGACACCACAGGGATTGGTCCTTGTCTGGGAGTAAGTTTGTTCACTGATGACTTGATAGGATCATTTTTTTAGGAAGCCTTTAAACCAGTTAAGTACATGTCCAAGATGCCTATGGCATCAAGGCGGCTGACTAGGATATCGGGGTCCACCAGGACTAGGGGACACTCGAAGTTGCAGGAAAATACTTTTAAAACCAATAGAAGGAAATTTTTTTTCACTCAGAGAATAGTTAAGCTCTGGAATGCATTGCCAGAGGTTGTGGTAAGAGCGGATAGTGTAGCTGGTTTTAAGAAAGGTTTGGTCAATTTCCTGGAGGAAAAGTCCATAGTCTGTTATTGAGAAAGACATAGGGGAAGCCACTGTTTACCCTGAATCAGTAGCATGAAATGTTGCTACTCCTCGGGTTTTGGCCAGGTACTAGTGACCTGGTGGCCATCTTCAGAGCAAGCTACTGGGCTTGATGGACCATTGGATGATCCAGTAAGACTATTCTTATGTTCTTAACCATTTTCATCATCCTAGTTACTCATTCTCCTTGGGCCATTGAGCCTTTTGACATAATGTCGGTCATCCTAATTACTCAATCTCCTTGGGCCATTGAGTCTTTTGACATAGTATTGCCACTCACATACAACAAAACCCCAAAAGGCAAGAACAGAAATTCTTTAAAATAAAAAGATTCCCTTCCCCTTTAAACATATAGGCAAATTGTTAAAATATATTGTGAAACTAAGTGATTTTGTTGCCTTGACTCACAGGATATAACAGGAAATAATGGGATCTTTTTTCAGTTATGTCGAATGTCTCTATGGTGCTAAAAATCACATTGTGAAAATGAGAAGCCTGGGTTCTATGTGCAAACGTGATCTGTAACTTTTGAGCACAACTGACCTAGTTTTCCGTCTGAATTCAGGTTTTTTTTAAATCTCCTGAATTGTTTTACCATGTAACTAGATTCCTCAGTGAGTTGTTTTTTTATCTGACAACGATGATCGGAAGGCAGAGCCTTAGTTAAGTAATCCATATTTAGGGCCCCTTTTACAAAGCTGCAGTAGCAATGCTGCCACTGTAAATGCATCAAAGCCCATTAAATTCCTGTGGGTTTTGTTGCATTTACTGCAGCAGCATCACTACTAAAAGCATTGTAAAAGGGGCCCTTAGTGAGCATCACCTATGAATGTAATAAGGATGATTGATTTAGCAAATTAAGGTCCTCTTTTACAAAAGCAATTATCATGGAGAGCTCCTTCCAAGCCTTCTCGACCTCTTCCATCCTATCAGAGGCGTTATCCTCCGAGGGCAGCTCCTTACACTCGAGCACCTCCCAAAAAACCACAACAACAACAGTAGAAGCAACAGAAACCTCAGCCTTCTGCTGCACCAAAGGCTTCTCAGCCTTTTTGACTGTCTCAAACAGAGCATAACCTCCATCGTTCTGCCTCTGTCCTTTCCTCTTCCCATCATAGGTCGTCTCCATCATTTTTACCATCGATAGGTGCTGTCACTCTCTTCATTTCACTCAGATTCTACCAGAGCTTCCTCCAAGAGAGTATCCATCCCAGACCACCCTTCTTTAGGAAGCTCAAGCTCTACTTTGCCTCTGTGCCATCGAGGAAATTCCCTTGGAGATTAGGGGGTTTTACTCCTGTTACTACCTAGTTCCGAAGAAGACAGGCGATCTGCGGCCCATACTGGATCTCAGGGCTCTCAACAAATTTTTAGTCAAAGAAAAATTTTGCATGCTGTCCCTGGCATCCCTTTTATCCCCTTCAGAATGATTGGTTATGTTCTCTAGATCTCAAGGAGGCTTACACTCACATCCCCATTCATCCGGCCTCCCGTCAGTGCCTCAGATTTCGGGTGGGGAATCTGCATTTTCAGTACAGAGTGTATCTCCAAGAGTGTTCACCAAGTGCCTCGTGGTGGTGGCAGCAGCTTTGTGGACCCATGGTCTTCAGGTGTTCTCCTACCTGGATGAGTGGCTCATTAAAGATTCAACATCTCAGGAGGTTATTATAGCGACTCAACAGACTACATGGTTCCTACAAAGCTTGGGATTCAAAATCAATTTTCCCAAATCCCACCTTCAGCCATCTCAGAACCTACAGTTCATCGGAGCTGTTCTGGACACTGTCCAACTCAGAGCATTCCTTCCTCAGCAGCGTCTGGATGCTCTTCTTCAGCTTTGCCACAAAGTGTCTTCCCTTTCTTCACTCTCAGAGACACATGATGGTACTACTCGGTCACATGGCCTCGACCGTTCACATGACTCCTTTTGCCAGACTTCACCTCAGAATTCCTCAGTGGACCCTGGCATCTCAGTGGGCACAGGCTTACATTACAGTCACTCCTTCGTTGAGACAGTCTCTCCACTGGTGGGTGCTCTCTTCCAAACTCTCCAGAGGTTTACTGTTCCAGACACCCCCTCATCAGAAGGTTTTTACGACAGATTCCTTGACCTACGCTTGGGGGGCTCATCTTGACGGTCTCCGTACTCAAGACCACTGGTCCAGCACGGATCGTCAGTGTCACATCAATCTGTTGGAACTCAGAGCGATCTTCAGTGCTCTCAAAGCTTTTCAGCATCTTCTTCACGACCAGGTAGGTCCTTATTCAGACAGACAATCAAGTCACCATGTACTACGTCACCAAGCTGGAAAGAATAGGATCTCTCCCTCTTTGTCAGGGTGTGGGACTGGGCGATCCATCACAACACCTTCCTGAAAGCAGTCTATATTCAAGGAGAGAAAAACTGTCTGGCGGACAAATTGAGTCGTCTTCTGCAACCTCATGAATGGACATTCAATTCCTCGCTTCTTCATCACATTTTTCTCAGTGGGGAACTTCTCAAATAGATCTCTTTGCATCTCCCCACAAACACAAAGGGCCTCAGTTGTGCTCCAGTATATACTCTCCTCATCGCCTCTAGGCAGATGCTTTCCTTCTGGAATGGACAAATTTCTTCCTGTAGTGTTCCCTCCATTCCCTCTCATTCTCAAAACTCTTGTCAAGCTCAAGAACGATCATGCCACCATGATTCTAATAGCTCCTCAATGGGCCAGGAAACCTGGTTCTCCCTTCTGCTTCAGCTCAGCAGCAGGGAGCCCATACCTTCTACCAGTTTTTCCATCTCTGCTTACACAGAGTCATGGATCTATTCTTCATCCCAGCCCGCAGTCTCTACACCTGACAGCTTGGTACCTCTCAACATAACTCCTCTTCAGTTTTCTCAACCTGTTCAGGACATTTTAGAGGCTTCCAGAAAGCCTATCACTAGACAATGCTACCACCAAAAATGGGATAGATTTTCTATGTGTTACATCTCTTATGACAAGTTGTCTTGAGATACCTCCTTGTCTTCCATCTTGTATTATCTTCTACACTTATCTACCTCTGGCCTCAAGTCTACATCCATTCAAGTCCATCTTAGTTCTATTGCTGCTTTCCATCAACATATTGAAGGGAAACCCCTTACTGCTCATCCGGTGGTCTCCAGATTTATGAAAGGACTTTTCAATGTCAAACCTCCAGTGGTTTGGGATCTCAATGTTGTTCTTGCTCAATTGATTTGAACCAATTGATGTGGCTCATCTGAAATATCTCACTTGGAAAGTGGTGTTTCTCATTGCCCTCACATCTGCTCAAAGAGTCAGTGAGCTGCAAGCTTTAGTTGCTGATCCACCTTTCACAGTTTTCCATCATGACAAGGTGGTCCTCCCTACTCATCCTAAATTCTTATCTAAAGTGGTTTCAGAATTTCATCTCAATCAATCCATTGTACTTCCAGTGTTTTTTTTTCAAAGCCTCATTCTCACCCTGTTGAAACAGCTTTTCACACTCTGGACTGTAAGCGTGCTTTGGCCTTCTACTTAGAACGCACCAAACCACACAGATCTGCTCTTCAACTTTTTGTCTCCTTTGATCCGAACAAGTTGGGACATCCGATTTCTAAGCAAACCATCTCCAACTGGATGGCTGCTTGTATCTCTTTCTGCTACGCTCAGGCTGGACTGCCTCTACAGAGTCGAGTCACAGCCCACAGTCAGAGCCATGGCGGCTTCAGTAGCTTTCCTCAGATCTACTCCTATTGAGGAAATTTGCAAAGCTGCCACCTGGTCCTCGGTTCATACTTTCACCTCTCATTACTGTCTAGATGCTTTCTCCAGACGGGATGGCCATTTTGGCCAGGCAGTGTTACAAAATTTATTCTCCTGAATTGCCAACACTCCCACCATCCCATTCTGGTTAGCTTGGAGGTCACCCACATGTGAGAATAGGCTGCCTGCTTGTCCTGGGATAAAGCACATTTACTTACCGTAACAGATGTTATCCAGGGACAGCAGGCAGCTATTCTCACAACCCACCCACCTCCCCTGGTTGGCTTCTCTGCTAGCTATCTGAACTGAGGAGATGCGCCCTGTGCTGGGCGGGAAGGCACTTGAGTATGTGCAGTGCAGCAGACTCGATACTTATGAGTTTCTTCAAGCAAGTCTGCTAGTGAGGCTGTCCGCATCCGGGCTTCGTGGATGACGTCACCCAAATGTGAGAATAGCTGCCTGCTGTCCCTGGATAACAACTGTTACGGTAAGTAGCTGTGCTTTCCAGAGTCATGATTCTCACAGCTTGGGAGTACCCCATCTGAGAATATTATGCCTTCTTGCCTCGGAGAAAGCAAAGTTATTATCTGTGGCAGGCAGTGGCGTACCTAGGGTATGTGGCACCCGGGGCCCATCATTTTTTGACACCCCCCCATGTAAAAAAATATTTTTTGTAATGACCATGAAATGGAATAAATGGTCAGAATAGAAACAGGCAGTGAAAATTTTCTTATATTCCAAACATAACATAAATTATGTCTGAATTGTCATGACATCAGAAGTACATATGGAGTAGTTGCAGGTGATGCTTGGGACAGTTCTGATTGTGTTAGTTCGGTTTTATGTGTTTTTTGAATAGAAGTGTGTTTATTTCTTTTTGAAGGTTTTGCAGTCTGTGGTCGATGTCAATTGGTTGTAGAGTTAGGGGTCGAGTGTTGCAGCTCGAATGGCTAGGAGGTTGTCGAACAGTTTTTTCTTTTGACGTTTTTGGTTGGAGGGTGTGTGAATGGTGCGTGAGTTCTCCTATGTCTGTTTGAAGTGGATTGAATTATTTAGCTGAAGAAATTAGTTACCCCCTCATCCCACACACATTAATTCTCTTCCATTTTTGTTCCCATTATAAAAACACTGATAAGTTCCCAGAAAAAAAATACATTAAAATAAGAAGTGAAAACAAAGGCCCCTACAGATGAGAACATAACATAAGAATAGCCTAACTGGGTCAGACCAATGGTCCATCATGCCCAGTAGCCCATTCTCATGGTAGCCAATCCAGGACACTAATACCTGGTCAAAACCCAAAGAGTAGCAACATTCCATGCTACCGATCCAGGGCAAGCAGACACTTCCCCCATGTCTTAATAACAGATTATGGACTTTTCCTCCAGCAATTTGTCCAAATCTTTCTTAAAACCAGCTACACTATCTGCTTTTACCATAACTTCTGGCCACTTCATTTTTAAGTTTAGATCTTTCCTTTAAAACCGAGACCTTGCTAGATGTCAAATAAAGCACAAGGTAACTTCACATGGATTTAGCTGTGCAGGAAATGTGAATCTCCTCATACACCCACCATATAGTGCAAAAATGTGCAAAGGTCTGTTTTTTTTCCGATCACTACATAGCCTAATGCCACACAAGCAGTGCTGTTACAAACATATTCTGTAGGTCAATGCTAAGGATAACAAAGTTTCCTTCCTTGGACCAGAAGGAGATACTGATAAACCACTGGAAGAGATCCCAAAACAACACCCAAAGACTTACTCAGTGTGTGAACCAGTTGAGTTTAGTGGACTAACTGGGGGGTGGAAATGGGCCCGGAGTTTGCTCAGCAGAATTTCCCAGACCACCTCTTCCTCTCAACACATTGACACGCTGCCACCACCACCACTAGGAACACCTCACTGGGTAGGCCAGCTATGCTATAAACTTTATAAAACACATTATTATATTTTCTTATAAAGCACATATTTTAACTGAACTCTCTGACATCATCAGCCTTTCCATTCACAAAAATCGAAGGAAGAAATGTTCCCATTTCCTGCTGTCTTATGTCCCCGGCCTATACAATATTTTTTTTTCTGCAGACCCTTCAAAAGTCTGACCAAATCCTTGTTTCACTTGCATTATAAAGTACTGAGGATGCCATCTCTCCCCAATCCCAGGTCCTAAAGTCTAAGACAGTAGCGCAAACTAATGCTACCAGATTCAGGAAAAAAAATTTCGATTCGATTCAACCTATTGAATTGGTTTTTCAATTCGATTTTCCTGCCCAGTTGGGTGATTTTTTTCAAAACTCCTGGTGGGTTTTATAGCTTTTTCACCCCCTTTGGCTTCTCCTAACCACACTGGCGCTGTGGTGTAAATAAAATAAAGAAACAAAAAGGACTTTTCCTCTCTCTGTTAAATCGTAGCTCACGTTTGCAGTCCAACACCAGCTCTGGCAGGATACACATTTCAAATCTGACATATTATAATCACAAAACAGAAAATAAAATTAATTTTTCTACCTTTTGTTGTCTGGTTATATTTCAAATCTTGTTGGTCCAAGGTTTTCTTCTGATAACTTGCTTGCCAGGGTCTCCTTCTTTCTTCTTTCTGCATGCTAACCATCCATCTGCCAACTCTGTCCTCCCTTTCCATTTCCCTTCCCTCCCCAGGAAGTCTGGTATCTTTCCTTTTTTTCATCTCCCTCCACAGATCCACCTTTTCTTAACTACCCTTTCATCAGGCATCTCTCCCTCCTTCCCCACCACTTCAGAGTCCACCATCTCTCCTTTTCTTTTCCCAATTACCCTCCTATCCAGTATCTCTATCCCTCTTCCACACCATCCCTTGTGTCCAATTTCTCTCCCTTTCTGTTCCTTCCCTCCCTAAATCCCATGGTCCATCATCTTTCCCCCTCTCCTCTATTTTCAGACCCATTATTTCTTCCTCCCCCCCCAAAGTTTGGCATATGCACGTCTCTTTGAACAACCCCTTCCCTCCGTGTACTTCTAAACCAGGGTCCCCCCCAAAGGCCTGTCCCCCCTTAAAGGTCTGCCTGTCCCCCCTTGAAGGCCTGCACCCCCCTTGTAGGCCTGTCCCACCCTCTTGTAGGCCTGTCCCACCCTCTTGTAGGCCTGTCCCCCCCTTGAAGGCCTGTCCCCCCCTTGAAGGCCTGTCCCCCCCTTGAAGGCCTGTCCCCCCCTTGAAGGTCTGCACCCCCCCCCCCGAAGGCCTGCACCCCCTTGAAGGTCTGCACCCCCCCAAAGGCCTGCACCCCCCTTGAAGGCCTGTCCCACCCTCTTGTATGCCTGTCCCCCCCTTGAAGGCCTGCCTGCCTGTCCCCCCTTGAAGTCCTGCACCCCCTTGAAGTCCTGCACCCCCCCAGAAGTCCTGCACCCCCCCTGAAGGCCTGCACCCCCCCTGAAGGCCTGCACCCCTTTGAAGGCCTGCACCCCCCCGAAGGCCTGCACCCCCCTTGAAGGCCTGTCCCACCCCCTTGTAGGCCTGTCCCACCCCCTTGTAGACCTGTCCCACCCCCTTGAAGGCCTGTCCCTCCCCCTTGAAGGTCTGCACACCCCCGAAGGCCTGCCTCCCCCCTTGAAGGTCTGCCTGTCCCCCCCCCTTGAAGGCCTGCCTGCCTGCCTGTCACCCCCCTCCCCCTTGAAAGCCTGCCTGCCTGCCCGCCCACCCCACCCCGAAGGACCGCTCGCCCCCCTGGCCTCCCCACACCATCTATGAAGCAGCACTACCTATGCTCCCGGCCTTGCCGTTCAGTCTCCCCCCCCCCCCACCCCCGAAGGACCGCTCGCCCCACTGACCTTCCTGCACCACCTATGAAGCAGCCACAGCAGGATCGCGACGTCAGTGATCCCTGCGCTGCTTCCTGCGCCGTGGTCCCGCCCCTCCACTGACGTCAGAGGAGGGGCGGGACCGCGGCACAGGAAGCAGCGCCCAAGCAGCTCAGGGATCGCTGAAGTCGCGATCCTGTTGCGGGCTGCTTCACAGGTGATGCAGGAAGGTCAGTGGGGCGAGCGGTCCTTCAGGGGTGGGGGGGACTGAACGGCAAGGCCAGGAGCACCCCCTTCAGGGCTGGCACCCGGGGCGGACTGCCCCCCCCCCTTGGTACGCCACTGGTGGCAGGTGTTCTCTGAGAACAGCAAGCATATAGTATATTATCCCAGGACAAGCAGGCAGGTATTCTCACTAGTGGGTGATGTCATCAGACAGAGCCCCGGTACGGACGTCTCACAAGCACGTGTTGCTTGTAGAAACTTAAAGTTTCTAGATGCCCGCACCGCGCATGCGCCGGTGCCTTCCTACCCGGAGATCCGGGCGTGTCTCCTCAGTTCTTTCTTTTCCGCGGAGCTGAGAAGTTCAACTTCATCATGCGCTAGCTGAATTCAGTTAAATTTGCCTTCCTTGTCCGCGTTTTCGCTTTCTTTTAATTACAGTTAACAGTTCTTTTCTTTTCGGTAAAAAAAAAAAAAAAAAAAAGAAGATTATTTCCTCCGGCGGGTCGAACGGGCCGGCCACGTGGCTCAGGCCCACTGGCTTCGACCTCGCGGCGGAGATTTTCCGGCCTATGTCCCGGCCAATCACCGGGTTTAAAAAGTGCAGCAAGTGCCAACGCGCGATTTCACTCACGGACCCTCACTGGCGCTGTTTGCAGTGTTTGGGCCCTGACCACATTCCGAAATCGTGCAGGCCTTGCTCTACCCTTACGGCACGCTCATTCAAGCGGCGTTGCCTATTGTGGGAATCGATGTTCAAGATGGACGCAGCTAAGGATCCCTCAGCCTCCACTTCATCCGATACCTCCCCGGTTCGGGCAAAACCGGCATCGACCCCTCCTGCATCGAGCGTGGTGAAACCGGCATCGCTCGCCCCGACACCATCCACGAGCTCGACGTCGGTGCCTGCCCCGGTCTCCTCGGTTCAGGTACCTCTTCATTCCACAGTGCCACCAATGGTCATCAAAGTGCCGAAAGCTACTAAGCAGAAGCACTCGGCCTCGAAGGAGCGCGATGTCCGTGCAGGAGGACCCCCTTTCGGTGCGGATCCCTCCTTATCGGCTTCGCTACGGTCCGTGCTGGAAGCTCAATTCGTTAAGCTCATGCAGACCATCGGACCCGGGCTCATCGCTGCCATACAGGGTGACCTCCCGGTACCGATCCAAAGGGGCGGTCCGCCCCCTCCCCCTCCCCCACACCGTTCGACCTCGACAACCGACGAGGACGAACGGGGGAGGGCGGCGATGCCCACGCGGCAAGCCTCGCTTACCGATATGCCGCCATTAGAACCCATTACGCCTCCGCGCCAACATGGGACCAGACCTCCGATCGATACTCGAAGCCCTGGGCATAGTCAGGAAGAGTTCTTCCGTACTCCTTACCAGACTTGGGTAGCATCGCAAGAACCCGCATCGCAAACCCAGTTACGATCCACCGCTTCCAGCCCTATCCACTTGGGGGCCTCGGGAGACCATGCGATGCACAGACGATCCCGATCCCCGTCCCGCCACCGAGACGGGCACCGATCGAGACACTCATCCTGGCACTCCTCACGCCATTCGGAGGTGTCACCGCAGAAAAAACTGCAACGTAGGGGATACTCCTCATCAGAGGTGTCCCCTCCGAGGGGCCCGGAGTACGAGGAGACACCGGTGCCCGATTCTCCTTGTCACTCCCCGATGTTCACGGACCTGGAGGCCTCATCCTCCTCCAGCCCGTCCCACAGACCGACGCTGGCGGAACAATTGTCCTTCTCATCATTCCTCCGACAAATGGCGGATGATCTGGATGTGACCCTTGACACGGGCTCCAGATACTCCAAAGAGTATCTGGACACCATGCATTTACCTAACCCTCCAACGGAGTCGCTTCGGCTCCCCTTGCATAAATTACTGGACCAGACCTTCATGCAGTGCTTCGAAACGCCGTATTCCATACCGGCGATCCCCAGCAAACTCGATGCTCAATACCGCATCGTGCACCATAAAGGGTTCGAGGGCCCTCAACTCTCCCACCAATCCCTACTGGTCGAGTCCTCCCTTAAACGCTCTCATCCCTCCCAGGTCTACGCCTCTGTACCGCCGGGCCGAGAGGGGAGAACGATGGACAAATTTGGTAGAAAATTCTACCAAAACTCCATGATGGCGTCACGGGTGCTAAACTACAACTTCTTTTTCTCTTCCTATCTGGAGTTCTTCTTGCCGGTGCTCCGCAAGTTCACTCCGTTCATAGACAACCAAGCTCGATTCGAGTTCGAGGAAGTGGTAGCCTCCCTCTCCCAATTACGCCTCCAGCTGATGCAATCCTCCTTCGATGCATTCGAACTCTCGGCACGCGCCGCCGCAAGCGCGGTAGCCATGCGTCGCCTGGCATGGCTCCGTACTATCGATATGGATCCCAACCTACAGGACAGACTCGCCAACGTACCATGCGCTGGAGCTGACCTGTTCGATGAGTCTATCGAAACTGTTACCAAGAAGCTGTCGGATCATGAAAAATCCTTTCAATCCATCCTACGGCCCAAACCCAAACCTCAACAGTCTCGACCTTCCAGGCCACCCCTGATTTACCAGCGGCGTTACATGCCCAGACAAACGCCTGCTGCGAGACAGCCTGCGAAGAGACAACCTCCCCAGAAGTCTCAGCAAAAACTTCAGCCACCGGCTGTACCTAAGGCTCCCCAGCCCTTTTGACGCCCCTCCCGGGAGCATAACCTCGGCCTCTCCCATAGGGGGCCGCCTCCATCTTTTTTACCACCGATGGGAGGCCATAACCACGGACCTATGGGTCCTCTCCATCATAAGAGAAGGATACTCTCTTCAATTCCACCGGGTCCCCCCGGACCATCCTCCAAGAGAGTATCCTTCAAGCTCGACGCATCAGGAAGTCCAAACCTTACTTCAGCTTCGGGCTGTCGAGCCGGTCCCGTCAGACCAATTGAACCGAGGGTTTTACTCCCGGTACTTCCTCGTCCCGAAGAAAACGGGCGACCTGCGACCCATTTTAGACCTTCGGGCCCTCAACAAGTTCCTGGTCAAAGAGAAGTTCCGCATGTTGACTTTGGCTTCTCTATACCCCCTCCTCGAGCAGAACGACTGGTTATGCTCCCTGGATCTCAAGGAGGCCTACACTCACATCCCCATTCACCCGGCCTCCCGAAAGTTCCTCAGATTTCGGGTGGGAAATCTGCACCTACAGTATCGAGTGCTACCATTCGGCCTATCTTCGTCCCCCAGAGTCTTCACAAAGTGCCTGGTGGTAGTGGCCGCAGTACTCCGGGACAGGGGTCTACAGGTGTTTCCATACCTCGACGACTGGCTCATCAAGGCCCCGTCAGCCCCAGAGGTCACTTCGGCGGCCTTGGCTACAACCTACTTCCTCCAGAATTTGGGCTTCGAGATCAACTTCTCCAAGTCTCATCTACAACCCACCCAGTCCCTCCCCTTCATCGGAGCGGTCCTGGACACCACCCGACTCCGAGCATTCCTGCCCCGGCAACGCATGGAGTCTCTTCTTCATCTCTGCCAGTCGGTGGCTACTCGCCAAACCCTACCGGCGAGACAACTGATGGTGCTCCTGGGCCATATGGCCTCCACAGTACACGTGACACCCTTTGCCAGACTCCACCTCAGGATCCCCCAGTGGACCCTGGCATCACAGTGGAATCAGACATCCGATCCACTGTCCAAACGCATCGTAGTCACACCTGCTCTTCGGCAGTCTCTACTTTGGTGGATGACCTCTTCGAATCTATCCAGAGGTTTGCTGATGCACTCTCCCCCCCATCAGAAAGTTCTCACAACCGATTCGTCGAATTACGCATGGGGGGCCCACCTGGAGGGTCTCCGCACCCAAGGATTCTGGACCAGTGCGGAAAGACTACACCAAATCAATCTATTGGAACTCAGAGCCATCTTCAATGCGCTCCAAGCTTTCCAACACCGATTCCACGACATGGTAATCCTCATTCGCACAGACAATCAGGCCGCCATGTATTATATCAACAAGCAAGGAGGCACGGGCTCGGCCCTCCTTTGCCAGGAAGCTCTACGAGTCTGGGACTGGGCGGTGCGCCACAACGCCCTACTCAGAGCAGTATACATCCAGGGGGAGAACAACGTCTTAGCAGACAAACTAAGCCGTCTGCTACAACCGCACGAATGGACTCTCCATTCCAACCCCCTTCACCAAATCTTCACGCAATGGGGGACGCCTCAGATAGACCTCTTTGCGGCTCCCCACAACGCCAAACTGCCTCAGTTTTGCTCCAGGATCTACACTCCTCATCGCCTCGAGGCAGATGCTTTTCTACTGAACTGGGGGAAACGATTTCTATATGCGTTCCCACCATTCCCGCTGATCCAGAAGACTCTGGTCAAGCTGAAACTCGAACGGGCCACCATGATTCTAATAGCTCCTCGGTGGCCCAGACAACCTTGGTTCTCCCTCCTACTTCAACTCAGCAGCAGGGAACCAGTACCACTTCCAGTGTTTCCTTCACTACTTACTCAACATCAAGGATCACTACTTCATCCCAACCTGCAGTCTCTCCACCTGACAGCTTGGTTCCTCTCAACGTAACCCCTCACCAATTCTCACAAGAAGTGAGGGAGGTCTTGGAAGCTTCCAGGAAGCCCGCCACTCGACAATGCTACTCCCAGAAATGGACCAGATTCTCCTCATGGTGCGTTTCTAAGTCAAAGGAACCTCAGCGAGCTTCCTTATCCTCCGTGCTGGACTATCTCCTACACCTATCTCAATCTGGGCTCAAGTCCACATCCATACGAGTCCACCTGAGCGCTATTGCGGTGTTCCACCAGCCTCTACAAGGGAAACCCCTCTCGGCCCATCCGGTGGTCGCCAGATTTATGAAAGGACTCTTCCATGTTAACCCTCCTCTCAAACCACCCCCAGTAGTTTGGGACCTCAATGTAGTCCTTTCCCACCTCATGAAGCCCCCGTTTGAACCACTCAACAGGGCCCCTCTGAAGTATCTCACCTGGAAAGTGCTTTTCCTTGTAGCCCTTACGTCCGCTCGCAGAGTCAGCGAACTCCAGGCATTGATGGCGGACCCACCATTCACAGTATTCCACCATGACAAGGTGGTCCTCCGCACTCACCCGAAATTCCTGCCTAAGGTGGTCTCCGAATTTCATCTCAACCAATCCATTGTACTTCCAGTATTCTTCCCTAAGCCTCATTCTCACCACGGAGAATCGGCCCTTCACACTCTAGACTGCAAACGTGCCTTGGCTTTCTACCTGGATCGCACCAAGCCACACAGAACCACTCCTCAACTTTTTGTCTCCTTCGATCCTAACAAGTTGGGAAGACCCGTATCAAAGCGCACCATCTCTAATTGGATGGCGGCTTGTATCTCTTTCTGCTATGCCCAGGCCGGATTATCACTTCCTTGTAAGGTCACAGCCCATAAGGTCAGAGCAATGGCAGCCTCAGTAGCATTCCTCAGATCAACACCAATCGAGGAAATTTGCAAGGCTGCCACCTGGTCCTCGGTTCACACATTCACCTCACATTATTGTCTGGATACCCTCTCCAGACGGGATGGACAGTTTGGCCAAACAGTATTGAAAAATTTATTCTCTTAAGTCGCCAACTCCCCCTCCATCCCACTGAGGTTAGCTTGGAGGTCACCCACTAGTGAGAATACCTGCCTGCTTGTCCTGGGATAAAGCAATGTTACTTACCGTAACAGTTGTTATCCAGGGACAGCAGGCAGCTATTCTCACGTCCCACCCACCTCCCCTGGGTTGGCTTCTCAGGCTAGCTACCTGAACTGAGGAGACACGCCCGGATCTCCGGGTAGGAAGGCACCGGCGCATGCGCGGTGCGGGCATCTAGAAACTTTAAGTTTCTACAAGCAACACGTGCTTGTGAGACGTCCGTACCGGGGCTCTGTCTGATGACATCACCCACTAGTGAGAATAGCTGCCTGCTGTCCCTGGATAACAACTGTTACGGTAAGTAACATTGCTTTCTCACAACCCGTCCACTTCCCCTAGTTGGCTTTCTAGTTTTGTTACTGAACTGTTGGTCCCATGTGCTAGTGTCAGGCTAGAAGACACCTGCATAAGCACTGTGTGGGCACTGCCTAAAGATTTAAAGTGACAGTACACTTGGCAGTGTCCACCCCAGGTTTTGTGAAAAATGTTACCCACTTGTAAGAATATATGCCTGCTTTCCTCAGAGAACACCTGCTTCAGATAATTAACTGCTTTTATCTGTGCTTCCAAAAAAGTACTCTTAGATAATGTCAGTTCCTAATGCACATTCTTGATTCTGGCAACCACTCCTTTTAGATCTTTTTTCTAATGAGTTTATTCATATTATCTACATAGTTTTAAAAAATATATAATAGAAGAGTTAGTTCATGGGGGCTCATTCTCAGAACTTTAACCTGGTCGCTAAACCGGTTCCAGCTAGTTTAGCGTTCTTGTATTTTAGCGGCAAATTATCAAAAAGGATTATCATGGTCTTTTCCGAGCTTAATGGCAGTCTCCAACTCTGCCATGCAAATGTATTACAACGAGGTCATTAATATTTAAATGAGCTCTCCAGGCGATTCTCTATTAGCGCTGGGTGATTCCCTAACCTCACTGTCCTGCATTTGTGAGCAAAATTTTCCAGCAGGTCTGAGCTGTCCTAGCTTTATTTTCTGGTCAGTGCCTGAGCACTGATTGGCTCAGGCATTTATAGGAAAGTAAGACTTGACAGCACAGACCTGCCAGAAAATTTTGCCGCTGTCATGCAACACCCTCCTCCCCCAGCAGCGTTAGGGAAGCCAACTCCCTTCCACTGCTGCCGTAAAGCACCCCCCCGATACCCCTCCCTCCACTGCCATTAAGCATCCCCCGGCAGCAGGAGGGATGCCCACTCCTGCCGCTGACATTACGCAACACCCCCCCACCGGGAGCGGGGGAGATGCCCATTTCCTTCTGACGCTGCCGTTACACCACACACACAAACACACACACCTCTGGCAGCGGGAGGGATGTTCACTCCCACCACTACCATCATGCTCCCAACAACCCCCATGCTTCCGACGATCCCCCCGCCTCCCCTTACCTTGTTTATAAAGACCAGTCAAAGGAATGCCTACTCCAGCCAGCAGGTCCATCTCTTCAAAATGGTGGGCCTTCCCCTCCCCAGTGCATCCTGGAATGCGCCGAGGAAGGTCTAAGGCTTTGATTGGCCTAGGTTGCTTAATGCCCCTGCTATGGGAAGGGCTTTAGGCATCTGGGCCAATCAGAGCCTTAAGACCCTCCCGGTGAATCTAGGGGGGGTGTGCTTCAGGTAAAATACTAAGACTCACTTGCAGTCTAAAGTCTGGAGTGTGGGAATGAGGATGAGGATGAGAATGAGGTTTAGTAAGGAATATTGGTAGGACGACTGATTAAAATGGGAGTCCAACACCACCTTAGGCTCCTCCCCCTTATATCCCGAGTTACAGAGGGAGGAGCCTAAGACCCTGATTGGCTCAGGTGCCTAAGCCCTCTCCCCTGGAGAGGGGCATTAGGCATGCTCAAACACCTCAGGACCCTGAGCCAATCAGTGCCTTAGACCTCTCCCCTTGCATCCCAGGATGCACCGGGAAGTGGGAGGCTCATAAATTTGCAGTGGTGGGCTTGAGGAGCAGGTGGGACTGGGCATCCCTCCTTCTGTCATCTATTTTAAGGTACAGGGGAGGCTTGGGGGATGTGGAGGCCAAGGGGCATCCGGTGGCAGGAGGGAGTAGGCATTCCTCCTACTGATATTTTTTTATGAAGGGGAGCGGGGAAGGGGAGGGGAAGAGTCGTTTGGAACGAGGGGAGAGTCAGTGCAGGGGAGTTGCTTCACAGTGGCAGGAGGGAGTGGGCATCCCTCCTGCCAATTTTGGCTGGCTTTGTAGTGGGTCATTGGGGAGGGCTATCATCGGTTGGGGGGACCTGGCATAGCATATTTTTTTATGGGCCAGATAATGTGTGTGTGTTACACCCATACAACATCTTGTGCCCATAGAAAAAAATGAAGGAAAAAAACCAGGCAGATCTGTTGGTAACGCAGTTACCGATAGGTCTAGACCTGTCCTTTTTTTCAGATCTCTAGAGGTGATCGCTATTTTTTTGTGCAAGGCAGACTGATGTTAGAGCATCGATCGATCAGCTACTTTGCATGGCGTTTTGATATTAATAATCTTATTTGCATGGCCAGATCAGAAAATGATCAAACATGTGGTGAGCAGTTTTGTGCATCAAGTCGGCAAATACAATTGTTTGCTAAACCGGTCAAACCGGTTTCGCAACGATTGCGGTATATAAGAATAAAGTTATTATTATTATTATTATTATTGTTAAACGATTCGCAACGATTGTTAAACAGAAATTTCCTGCCGGTCCACAGTGCCAGCACGTGCATCAGGCTCAAAACAGAGTTCTTCAACCGCCGGTCCACGGTGCGATCGATGCGGCGTTATCTTCGAGCCAGCTCCCTCATCCTCACTGATTCAGTGCACAAAGCCACGGGCAGTGGCTCCTACGCATGTCCTGCGCCTGAACAGGAAGCCTTCTCTCTGACGTTGCAACATCAGAGGGAAGGCTTCCAGATGAGGCACGGGACGTGCAAGGTGCAATTAGTACTATTATGGGGCGGGGTCTGGGGTGGAGATTGGGTAGAGATGGGCGGGGTCCGGCCCATGACTTAGCCCCGTGTTCTTCAACTGCCGATCCATGGACCGATGCCGGTCCACAGAATAATTATTTTATTTCTGCCGGTCCATAGGTGTAAAAAGGTTGAAAAACACTGCTTTAGTGCATCTAGCCCTGAGACCCTAAGGCAGTAGTTAAAAGATTTAGGATCAGGTTAATAGATCAACAATATCAAGAAACAGGAGGTGATATGAAGAATATTGCTGCTGATTGAAAGGAATGAATCCAGTTGTTAAATTTGTTGTTACTGTTGTTATTTACAGTATATGTTGTAAAATGTAAAACTTTGAATGCATATCCCAGGAAAGCAGTATATACATTTTTATAAATAAATACATAGCAGCATTAACTAGATATTCTGTTCTTTAAATTAGCACTCAATTGCATCACATGTTACTAAAATAAAATAATTCTGTTTAGAAACGAATGAGAGTGCCCTGCCGATCAATGGAGTGTGATATGTTCCCTAAGTGCACTCTTGCACTGAGCCTATCCAGTTAATCTGTTGTGTTCTTCAGCACGAGAAACAAAAAAACACTGTGGAATGACGATGATCCTGAAATGGACTTTAATGAAAGAATCAAAGTTCCAAATATACAATAAAATAATCCACGTGAAAAAATAGTAAATAATCCACATACAAATCAAAAGGACCTAGTCCGCTAGTAGCGCAGGACCCAACACGGTCCGCGTTTCGACAAGATGTCTTCTTCAGGGGTCCCTAAGAATCCTACGATGATGAATACATGGAAAAACTGGTATGTGGAGAGATGAACGCTGCTTAAAACCAAATACCAGTTTTTCCACGTATTCATTACATTACAGATTTCTATTCCGCCATTACCTTTCGGTTCAAAGCAGATTACAAAAAGAGTTATGGAAGAAGGGTTACAACGTTAGATCAGAGAAGGTTTCCAAGAGAGGGAAAAGTAGGATCTGGGGTTAGGGAGGGGATGGTAAGAGGGGGGTTAAGCTTTATCATGGTATTAAGCTTTATTAAGGGATTTCTTGAAGAGTATAGTTTTTATTTCCTTTCTGAACATCTTGTAGTCTGGGGTTGTTGTCAATAGGTTGGTCATCATAGGACTCTTAGAGACCCATGAAGAAGACATCTTGTTGAAATGCAGATCGTGTTAGGTCCTGTGCTACTAGCAGACTAGGTCCTTTTGATTTGTATGTGGATTATTTACTATTTTTTCATGTGGATTATTTTATTGTATATTTGGAACTTTGATTCTTTCATTAAAGTCCATTTCAGGATCATCGTCATTCCACAGTGGGTTGTTGTTGGTTTTTTTTTGTTTCTCTTGGACTCTCTTCTCTGTGGATTCCTTGGGGTCAATTCTATTTGGTTTGTGTTCTTCAGCACAGCAGCCACATACAAATAACATTTTCGTAGAAATGTGGTATTTGCTTTGAGAAAGAAGCACAGATGCCTGTAATAAGTTCAGGTCTCTTTAGTATTGTACCAGTTTTGTAACATGGTCACTGCTAAATACTTGTGGGAATATGTGGGCATTCAGAGCCCCAGATGGTTCAACGTTGTGTTGTTTGCAATTGTGAAATATACCACTACTTATTCTAGCATTTTTCCCTCCCTTCCCCTTTTTTCTTAGTACCCGAGAAAGCCTGGCTTCCAACACTTCCAGTATTGTTGAGAGTAACCGACGTCAGAACCCAGCACTCAGTCCCGTGCATGGTGGTATCGGTCCAACCTTCAGTTTCCGAGCAACTGTTGCAGTCCCTTCATCAACCGATGCAGAAAAACTACCGAAACCTACTAACTGCCTGCAAGCTTCTGTGACTAGTGTTTGATAGCTTCAGTGCTTTTATCTGATCTGATACAGAGGTTTACTATACTGGGACAAGTGTTTACATCTCTGGGAAATCCTAAACACTGAAACTGCTTGCCCCATAGGCTTGCAAATATCCACATTGACCCAGTTTTCATTCCAGAACATTGCTTTTCGCATTTACAGATCTGTAGCAACTGAATAGCAGTAGGAGGTGTAATGCCGTCTGTACACATTTGCATCACTTAATTGTAAGTAAGCACATATATGAAAGTCTAGACACTGTCAGTGTAAGCTGCATTTTCAATGTCATGCAGTATCCAACTCCACTTTCAAATGCCACAGAATGTGGTGGCCCTTTCCCCCACCCTTCCACCTTCAAAGGTGATTAAACTGTGCCGCAGAGCTGATCAATATGTACTTCAGAATCTGAGCCGCACATTGAACATATACAGCAGGGAGTCACCCAGAGGGAAAACTCGTGCCAAATACACATCAACTTTTAAAGAATCCATGCAAATAAGCAAAGAAGTGTCATGTCTTCAGTGTATGTATCATTTAAAAAGTGTTACAGTGGACACTTGTTTAAAACGTTTTGGAGCATGGACTTGGGTTCTGAACCTTGGGAACGCAGTGGTAGGGCAGGAAAGCTGTCTACGGTTGACAGAAGCTAGAAATGTGGAAGCGATTATGTACTGAAAGAAAAACAATGAAAGTTTTCAGTGATTTCATTCTTGTGACATGACTTGTGTTCCTAGCCTAGCACACTACGGATAATATAATTATTTTGTTTAAGCAAAAAGGAGTTCTTTGTGATACAAATGGCAATTGTGGCCTGAAGTCTTCATTTCTTTCTAATGGAAGGATGTAATTCTATTTTATGTAACATTTCAATAAAATGCCTAAATTAGGCTTTTTGAAAGTGACATGATTTTTAATGGTTATGAAAGAAACAAAATATAAGGAATTCTATCAGTACTGGCCATGTAGTTAAGCTAGCTACAGTTTATCACTATGAGGGTCTGTATTCAAAGGGGAGATAGAAAGTTTTTGAACAAAAAAATTTCATGTCCATTTGGGTGACTGCAGTACTTGGCAAATGTGAATTTTTCACCTAATGGCAGACATTCCTGAGATGTACAGAAATAAGATTTTAGAATGTATTAGCTCCTTTAATAATTGAAAGTGCTGAAAGAACATTTTCATGTACATCTTTACTGTTAATACAGAATCAGTAATGAAAAAACCAAAAGGTATAAAATACAGTATTGAACAATGAATTTGTCATGTGGGAGGCTACAAATTGTGGAAAAAATATACCTTTTTAATATATATAGCTTTTCAAACTTTATGTGAGCAGAAAACAGGTTTGTACTGAAGTTATCCATTGTAATAATATGTAAAAAGTACCTGCCTAATAATCAACTGAAGTGTTTACAAAGCTAGGTTGAATTTCTCTGCTGTGTTCAATGTTAAAGGGTCAGCACAAATCTGTTGGCATTTTGCACACTTGATATGTATTATTATAATACATTGTGTTACCTTTAAGGTTGTTTTGGGGTTTTGTTTTGTTTTTTTGCATATATCTACCTCCATAAATTTGATGAAATTTGCGTCAGCATAAAAGTGTATTTTGAAAATAAACAAAACCTCATGAGGTTTAAAAGAAAAAAGTACTTTGCTGAAATATTGTCATGCTGTTCTTTTGCAAATGTCAGTGGTTGTGCATCAAGTCAATTATTTTTCCATAGCCATGATTTTCTCTTAGGGTACCAGAAGAATAATCATATTAGAAACGTAGCAAATACTAATAAAATAGAAGTTGAAGAACTGGCTTCTACTCTTTGTTCTTGCTAAAGTTTCTTCCCCAGGTCACCTGGTTATCCAGCAACAAGTTTGACAAATGAAGGACGTGCCAGATATTTAAATTGCCTCTCTGTAAGTACTTAGATTAGTTGGCACAGACGTTATTTCAGACTTCAACTGAAAAGAGGTCAGCATTTTTGTGAGTGATTGAATGTGACTTTTGCATTAGGCAAAATGAGTTACTAAATGCAAAGAGGTTTTACTGTGTGCTGGAAGGGCGTTTTGCAGCCAAGACTGCCTTGTATAAATGTGTTTGCACTGAATTTTTTTTTAAGTAGTCTCTGGTTGCTGTAAAAGTCATCCAGGATGAATGTTCTGTTTATATTGTATAATATTTCATATGAAATAATTACAGTCCATGATATGTCTTCCCTAATGTTACAGATTTATAACAGCACATTTGTAACATGGTTTTTATTGTATTAGTCTACCATACTGTAAATGTTTACTTGTCATGCCTAGTATAATAATTTAAAAGGAAAAAGGAATGGGGATTTTTTTTGAAATCTATATTTGAAAGTCCCTCTATATTCAGTAATATTGTATTCATGTTCTGTAGTTTTGTGTGAAATATCCATTTTGGATTGTTGCTTTATAAGATATTAAATAACATTTGGTTATATGTTTGAAGTTGGCCTTTTTGTACCAAAAGGGACAATTATGTGACACTATTTTTACAGTACCTCTTGCATTCAGTTTATCATTACTTTACAGTAAATTAGAAAGATATATCAGACTGGCATTGAGGTGATTCAAGCTGCTTTAATTAAAAGTAGCAGTCCACAAGACCCTATAGATGATACGGTATGTTTTTATTGTGAAGGTGTGTTTTGTTTTTGGGAAGGACAAAGATGAGCTTTGACATTACATTGTTAAATGGTGCTAAACTTAGTGGGCCAGATTCAGACCTAAACTGCAGCCTTCATGACATCCACATACCAGGAAGTGATTCACTAGAGCAAGGTTCTCAACCTGGTTTTCAGGATATTGCACAAGAATATGCCTGATATAGATTTGCATATAATGAAAGCAGTGCATGCATATCTAGCTTATGCATATTCAATGGTGATATCCTGAAAAACAGACTGGCTGGGTATGTCCAAAGGACTGGGTTGAGAACCCTTGCACTAGAGGACTTATGTCCTTCACTAGAGGACTTATCTCACTTCTCTGTAGGAGAGATGTTCTTGAAGCCCAGGTGTATTCTGGTTTGAAATAATTAAAATTCTTGGGCATTCCACTGAGAATAGCCCTGTCTATGGATTTTCTTCCTTTCCATTATATGAAGATGTGCTAGAACTGAGATAAAAGCCTCCTTCCTGTACATAGGGTCTGTCTACTTCCTCTTCTTTGGTTTTGTTTGTCTCCATCCCAATGGACATGAAATGCCAAGTTAAAATTACTAGAAAGCCAGAAAACACTGTCACAATGGCAGACTTGCCTTTCTTTTTCTCTAGCCTGCTGTGGGGAGATGGGCAAGGGTTGGCCTATAGAGGCTTGGTTTAGATTGAAAGGCAGAAGGGCATCCTGACCCAACACTAGCTAAAGTCGTTGGCAGATGGGTTCCCATGATAGTGATAAGTCTATGCTTCAAGCAAGCACTTTTTATCCACAAATACTTGACAATCACCACTGCCTCAAGAGACTATCTCCAGGGAATACTCGTAATAACTACTCAGGTGGAGCCATCAGAATAACAGTAATGGAAAGAAGAGGTAGCACCTCTGAAGTACTATCAAAGCTCAGCCCAAGAAGCAGAAAACATGACCTTTACTTTGCAATAGTAACAGTATTCTGTTAGCGGCATGCTCCCTACACCCACTCTAGAAGCAACTTGAATCATAGTAGAAGGACAACTGTGGTAGCAGCAGACCTCTGGTACCAGGAACAAAGCAGCAGCATATTAAAGGCTGCATGGTAGCAACAGGCATTCATAGTCATACATTACATAGCATTCCAGTAAATTGAATCTTTTCCTTTAACATGAATTAAATGATTGAGAAAGCCAATAACGATCTAGAGGACAGATCTAGAAAAATCAAAACAAGAGAGATCTCAAGGAGACATAAAAAGAACACTAAACACATCAAGAATAAGAATCCAATAGAGTAAAAATGTCCTTTCCAAAGTATAATGAGACCAACAACATGTTAAACTTTGAGGCAGAGCTGAATTTTCTTTGGCACCCTTTGGCACTCCATGAAAATCAGACTTAGCCTTCTTTCAAAAAGAAGTGATATCTACATATCATTAAATAACCAAGAAGGAGATTTCTCATCAGGGTAGAAGATGTGATGTTTGCTTCTTCATGGACATATGAGCCATCATTTCCAATTCATTCCACATTCATATGAATTTCAGCATAAAGGTCTATGGGAATCAAGTGTTCTTCTCAATCCAATAACCTAAATAGGAAGTGCCCATGGCACAGATAGATAGCTAATGGGAATAGAAGAACAATAGTCTCTTTTGATGCAATAGTTTTAGTCTCTGTTCTTACTGAAAGGAGGGCAACCCATAGCTTGGGTTATTCTGGTGGAACTTAAAGATATGTAAACTTCCATAGTTTCCATTTTTGCTTTGATACTTTTTGCAGGCAAAGACCACTGAAGGATCATTGGTAGAACTTTGTTCATAAACCATCCCACTCTTTCAAAGCTCTGAGAAAATAAATTTGAAATGTATATAGCAGACCCTTTCTATTTGTATTTTACTTTTCTATGTACTATGTCCTCATCTCTATCCTAAAACAATTCATTTTTAAAAGTCTAGCTGCAAACCTTTGTTCTCTTGATTCAAAAATTTCTGGCATTATTATTTATTGGTGTTTAAGGGAAAGAGTTGAAAGTGGCAAGTTTAAAGCATGAAAGCCGATCAGAATCTGGACTTTTTGGCAAGTAATACTGATGCAAACTATATATACAGGAATTATTAATAAATTCTCTGCCCATTAATAACCAAGGTTTTAATTAAATATGTGAAGCAGTGTATTGAACCTGTGTTTTAACCATTTCTTTTTTGCCCACTTGTGAGCATTATGCTGTTTAAGTTGTAATCATATGCAGAGACCACTGGTATCTCTTCTAGTTCATTCTTTCCGCTCAAGTTTCTTCAGGTAATATACTATTTTTTTTAAAAAAACTCTATTGGAGCTTGCCTGGTATTATAATTGACCTGTAAATAAATGGAAAATAATGAATGATGATAGAAAATGTGAAAATGTATGTGTTCTTCAATCAGCGGATCCATTGTTTCTGATTTTTAAAAAAAAAGTTTACTGACTTTTCAGCTGCTGCCACATTTATAAAATAAAGATTTTAAAATGTATGGGCTTTATTATTTAGCATTAAATTTTCTATTATAAAGATTATATTCTCCTTGATGGTGAGATGGAACAGATCCAGAACAACTTTGATATTACAGAGTATGTATTGTCTGGTCATTACAGGTAGTCTCAGATGTATAATGAGTTAAGAGGCCATTTGGTCAAATTTACTGAAATACCCTATATGTGTTTTAATATGGCCAAAGCACAACCTAGAGTGTTTCAGTACTGCTGTAATAAGGATGCACTAATGGCATGAGGCAATGAACCAGGGAAGCCAAGGGTCCCTTTGGCATTCTTTGTGACCTTGGACAAGTCATATCCCCCTACATTGTCACAGATGGCATACTTTTCAGAAGGAGTTCTGAGAAAAGAAGAAGCCTCACTGGGTAAGTGAAGATTACTGTGCTGAGAGAATTGGGGGCTCATTTTCAAAAGAAAAAAATATCCCAAAATGTCCTAAAGTGGCATTTGGATGTTTTGGGCCAAATTCTATAAATGGCATCCAGATTGTAGGCGGTAGTAGGCATCCTACCGCTGTCTAACCTGCCAATTGGGACGCATGTTTAAAAAAAAACAAAAAAAAACCCGAGGAAGGGAAAGGCTTGCTATTCTGAAGAGGCAGACCTGCCAGCCAGAGGGAGTAGGCATCCCTCTGGCCGGCCTTGCTTAAAAAGGTCCGGGTGGGCTGTAGGAGTTTCGGGGGTGAGGGATCATATGTTCGGGGGTGCTGAAAAGAAGCAGTGGGCATCCCTCCTGCTACTGACAGTGGGGGGGAGGGGGGTTCGGGGGTAGCAGCGGGATGGAGTGGGCATCCCTCCTGCCAGCCAACTTGCAGTGGGGTTCCCTGCTGTTGCCACTCAGCTAATCGCAGCAGGGAACCCTTGCTGTGGTCAGGTCAGCAGCAACGCAATTATCTAAACGGTGCATGTGACATGGACGCTGTTTAGAGAATCGGTGAGGTTAGGCGTCTGTCTGTTAGGACAGACACCATTCTGTACAGGACGCCCGTGTGTGATTCTCAAAAGCCATTTAAGTGGCTGCTGAGACTGGGTGTCCGTGTCAAAAATGCCTAGAACAAGACCTTTTGGACTTGGGAGGGACCAGCAAAGTGATGGACTGGACACCCAGACATGGAACACAGTAATGGGGTACCTTACAAGGCACTGCTGCAAACTTCACTAAAAGGGTGCCTTATACATATTTCATCACAATTCCCTTATAGGTCATGGTGAGCCCCCCAAATTTGTTAAAATTTTTAGACAATTTTCTATCATTTGCCTGAAGTGCATCTAAATTCCATCAAATCTGCTTCTGTTTTTGGGTGAGACTAGGACAAGCTTGTGATTTGGCCATTTTTCTGCAATAATAGAACATTGCAGAAAATGTCCAGGGTAAAACTTGGATGTTTGAGGCTAGATCTGGTTCGATAATGAATAATAATAATAATAATAACAATTTATATACCACAGGACCGTGAAGTTCTGTGCGGTTTACAATGATTAGAAATGTTACAGATTGAATGGAATAAACAAAGTACAGACTTAGTGATTGATAGTTCTAGAGATCGTTTGTTGAGGACTAAGATTGTATTGGTTGGTTTCCTAAGTATTTCAAGAACAGATGCGTTTTTAGGCATTTCCTGAATTCCCTATTGGTAGTAGGCATGAGTAATTGTTCTAGGTCTTTACCCCATAAGTGCCAAAAAGGTGGCCAAACTGGCCAGATGGCCACTGGAATCAAGAAGGTATGGCTCCCCTTACTTCCCCAGTGGTCACTGATCTCTTCCCACCCCCACCTCCAAAGATGTGAATGAAACAGTACATACCAGCCTGTATGACAGCTTCAGATGCTATGGCCAGTCCTAGTACATCAGCAAGCAGGTCTCTGGAGCAACCTAGTGGACTGCAAAGAAGGGGACCCAGGCCCCTATCCCACCCTAACTACATTTGTACACTTGTGGAAAGTGAGTCCTCCAAAACCTACTGTACCAATGTATAGGTGAAATCTGCAGGCATAAGGTCTATTGGGGTGGTATACTATCGGGTACTGTAGGTTTTGGATGAGTTTTGCAGGGCTCACCATAAGGGGGTTATAGTGAAATATGTACATAAAAATATAAGAGTTGCCAAACTGGGAGAGACTGAAGGTCCATCAAGCCCTGTATCCTGTTTCCAACAGTGACCAACCCAGATCCCAAGTACCTGACAAGACCCCAAGAAGAGAAACAGATTTTGTGCTGCTTATTCTAGCAAAAAGCAGTGGATTTCCCCAAAACATCTTAATAATGGCATATGGACTTCTCTTTACGGAAATTATCCAAACCTGTTTTAAAACCTGCTAAACTAGCTTCTTTAATTACATTCTCTGGCAACAAACTCCAGAGTTTAATTACCCTTTGAGTGAAGAAATATTTTCTCCGGTTTGCTTTAAATCTACTACTTAGAGGTCATGTGATGCTGTGCTAAGGTGCAGATGTGTTTGCTTTCGACTCCCGGACCTCTCTCCCTTGGCTTGAACTTTCAAGGCTCTTAACGGTGTTTATTTCCCTCCACTTACCTTATTGGCTACTTTGGGCACTTTCTACTTGCGCTGTTCTTGAAACTACTATGACAGTGAGAATTCCTTGTAAAGACAAGGACAAAGTGCATCCTGCTGAATCCAAAATGGCCAACATGGAGGGCCCGGAGGGACCCTCAATCAGCCCCACATGAGTGACAGAAATTGTGACTGAAGTAAAAGGGGCCATTCTATCTTCCCTAGACAAATGCAAACTACCGACAAGTTGGATGCGATGGATGGCCGCCTTGACTTTGGAGAATTTTCTGCCTACTGTCAGCGGGTGTCAGCACTGGAGGATGATGTACAGTGCCTGGACTCCACCCAAGCAGCACTCCAGCTAAAAATAACGGCTCTAGAGAACAAATTAGATGATATGGAAAATCACTTCCATCAGGGAAATCTTCATTTGGTGGGTCTCCCTAAGACAATTGCAGAGGCTGAGCTGAGTATTCCTGGAAACCTGGCTGGTGCAGTTGTTGGCATTGCAGTCTTCCCTGGTAGGAAAGTTGCGCATTGAACAGGCATATAGGATCGACCCAAAGCGTACATCAGAGGGGAGACCTCACGTGGACATTTTTAAACTTTTGAATTCTTCCCATAAAATGGATATTCTTTGGGCCATTCATACATGAGGTTCCCTCACTTATGCCAACAAGCCAGTTTTATGCTTCCAAGGCTATTCTTCACGAGTGTCTACAATGCATAGAGCTTAAGCTTCCTTGTGTGGAGCTCAACCAAAAGCATGTTCAATTTGCTCTACTCTATTTGGCGAAATTGAGGATATATTACAAGGGCAAACCCCTTATGTTTGATAAGATAGAGGAAGCCAAAAGGTTTCTAACTGATGTTTTTGCCCTCCACTAGCACTGTGGACACATGAACCAGAGGAGCAGTGACTTTACACCATTTCTGAGAATATTTATTTCTGCTTGAAGTTTTATTCTCCTCAGATTTATTTGCTGTTTAGTGGGGGGAAACCACGTTCTCTGTGGATAAAAGTGATATGTTTGTGATATTGAGAAGGGGGACATAATATTTGGGAGCTGTTTAGTATCCTCTTTTCTCCCCTGCCTTTCCACTCTTCCTCGCCCCCCCTATACACACATTATTATTATTATTTGTTTTCCCTTTCTTTCTCATACGCTTTTTCAAGTGTATGTATTGGCATGCAGGGTGCTTATCAGTTTTCTGTCTTAGCTCCCGCTGCCACGATGAGGTAGGAAGTTACTTATGCATGATGTTTTTGTTTCTCCTATTTTTGGCTTTCCATCTTGGTAGCCTATGCGTTGGAGGTGAACAGCCGGGTGTATGGGAGCTGGGGCCACCTGCAGATGGCTTCATTTTGGTGGTTTCTTTTCTTTGAAGCCTGCTCCTGAATGGTCCATGACATGGCAAATGAGGTTTAACGTGGATAGGTGCAATGTCAGTAACCAAAATCTTATACACGAATACAGGATGTCCGATGCAGTACTTGGCAAGACCCCCCTAGGAAAAAGACTTGGGAGTACTGGTAGACAAGTCAATGAAACCGTCGTGCAGCGGCAGCGAAAAGGACGAGCAGAATGCTAGGAATGATTAAGAAGGGGATCACAAACAAATCAGAGAAGGTTATCATGCCGCTGTACCGGGCCATGGTATGCCCCCACCTGGAATACTACGTCCAGCACTGGTCACCGTACATGAAGAAGGACATTGTACTACTCAAAAGGTCCAGAGAAGAGTGACTAAAATGGTTAAGGGGCTGGAGGAGTTGCCATACAGTGAGAGATTAGAGAAAATGGGCCTCTTCTCCCTTGAAAAGAAGAGACTGAGAGGGGACATGATCGAAACATTCAAGATAATGAAGGGAATATACTTAGTAGATAAAGACAGGTTGTTCACCTTTCCAAGGTAGAAAGAATGAGAGGGCACTCTCTAAAGTTAAAAGGAGATAGATTCCGTACAAATGTAAGGAAGTTCTTCTTCACCCAGAGAGTGGTAGAAATCTGGAACGCTCTTCTAGAGACTGTTATAGGGGAAAGCACCCTCCAGGGATTCAAGACAAGGTTAGACAAGTTACTGCTGAACCGACACATACACAGGTAAGACTGCTGGGCCTGATGAACCACAGGTCTGACCCAGCAGCGGCAATTCTTATGTTCTTATGGTCTTTCTGCTGTACTGCAGACCTATGCACCCGAAATCAGCTTCTGCTTCTACTACATTGCTTGCTGGGTTCAGCCTTAGTGGATGCACTGAAATGCTACAAACTTTGGCAGCCCTGATACTACTTGAGACTACAGCTGTTCCCAATTCCTGTTTGTTATTCTGCATGACAGTTCCTGAGTAAGGGGAGTTTGTCCCTCTGGAGATTTTATAAGTCTTGGGAATTGGTCATGTAGGAGTGTTCCCTGCACCTCAGCGAGTGGATGGTGGAAGTTTGGGGTAGTTTGAAATTGGACAACATCCTTGCATCTTTATTTATGAGGTTATTTCCTTCTTTGGTATGGGTGAGATTGGAGGGGGTATGTATTGTGTGTATGTGGAAAGGGGGGGTATGGAGGTGGGTGACTGATGTGGGTTCCTTTGGTTGCTTGCTCTAGGATTATTGGCGGGACAATAGTTTGCTGACTGGAGGTGAGCAGTGGATTACCTTTGGGATTCTGATTATTGGTATGGTTCTTGTTTCTGTGAGATTTCTGTATTTGGGAGGGCTAGGGATTGTGGACATTTTTGAGCCTCGAATATTGTAGAGTGCTTGATGGGATTTTGGGGGTTGGGAGATTCAAAGTACCTCTCTTAGTCCTCATTAGGACATTTTCTTAGGATTGATGGGATTCGAGATATTTGGATGGGGAGGGGAAGGGTGGCTGTTCTTTGTTGTTTTTTTGGGGGGGTATCATTTCCTTCCTTGAAAGGCGTGGAGGGGCATAATCAAAAGAAATGTCTAAGTCCATTTTGGGCCTAATTCACTAGTCACCCAAAATCATCAGTGTTGAAAGTCCATTCCTGAAAAATACATCCAAAATATTTCTTTTTTTCAAAAATCGTCTTAAGTATACGTCCAGCCGTTTGGTCAGCCAGACTGCTAAGTCGTCTATACTCCATTCTCGTCCAAAAATTCGTCCATGTCAAAAACGCATAGAACAAGACCTTTTGGATGTGGGAGGGGCCAGCAAAGTGATGGACTGGGCACCCAGACATGGCAATACAGTAGTGGGGCACCTTACAGGGCACTGCTGTGAACTTCACAAAAAGGATGCCATATACATATCTCACCACAACTCCCTTATAGGTCACGTCCCACCCCACCCAAATCCCACCCTCACCACTCCTCCTGAAATGCCCCTTTTAGCTCTGGGCGTACAGCAGCACTGAAAAGTCCTAAGTCATTTTAAGATACGTCTAAAACCCGGTTTGATTATTGGCATTTGTCTTACTGATCATTCAAGTGCCGATTTAGGCCGGTTTTTAGACGTATTTCCATTTTGATTATGAGCCCCATACTTTCTACTTGCAAATTGGAGAAGTCTCTCTCCTTCAAACTAACTGAATTATGGAATAATATTCCTTTGTGGCTGAAAGAACTGAATTCTCTTCAAATCTTCCGTAAACCTCTAAAAACCTAGTTATACACCAAACTGTAAACCGAGTCGAGCTTTATTTTCATAAAGATGACACAGTCTATAAATTTAAAGTTTTAGTTTAGTTTAGTTTGTGTGGGTTTGGTTTTATCTTTATGGCTATTTTTTTGTTTTCTTTAGTTTTTTTGGATTGCGGTGCCTTTTTGAGCACACCTTGGGGTGGTACTGCCTTCTATCTGGGGCATTCTTTTCTTTGCTGGGTGAGTTATAGGTTGGGATGGCCTCACCTATTGCTGCAGATTGACTGGTTACTTTTCTTTTATCTCTACTTGACATTTTTTATGCCAGTTAAACTTATATCTTGGATTGTGAATGGAGTGACCACTCCTATTAAGAGACAAAAGATCTAAAAACTTTAAACCATCACAAAATGGATATGTTTTTGCAGGAAACCCATGTGACCTCTAGTGAACATGATAAGTTTAAACGGTGGTGGGTAGGTAATGTAGTGGGAGCTGGTGCAGTTAATCGTAAGGCAGTAGTGTTGATCTTGTTCCGCAAAGGTTTGAATGTGTCTGTGGAAAAGGTCTGGACCGATGCTTCTGGTAAGTTTGTCTTGATCCTGAATAGACAACCCTTATTATTATGCAATATCTACGCCCCTAATGTGTATGAGAAGAAATTCTATAAAGCTCTATTCCAGGTACTGAATCGATGGCATGGAGTCCCAATTGTCTTGGGTGGAGATTTTAACATAGTGCATGACCCTAGTTTAGATAAGGATCACCCACGATCCGAGGAATGCTTGGACTCTTCTAAATGTATTCCTCTCCTATGTTCTTCATTCAATCTTCTTGATGTCTAGTTAACGCTCCATCCATCTGAGCGGGATTACACTTATCTATCCCAAGGTCATGCTTCTCAATCTCATATAGATTGCTGACTCTTATCTATTTTTTTTTCACACGTGGAGGGCATCAGCTCTTATACTATCTCTGATCACGCTCTTGTTTCATGTACACTAGATGTGAGGTTGGAGACCAGACGTTTCATTAGAAATTCCCTCCTTCTCTGTATCACAGGTTGAATTTGTCCACAATTGAAAGGTGCTGAAAAATATGGAAACATAGAAACATAAAAGGCCAGATAAAGGCCAAATGGCCCATCTAGTCTGCCCATCTACAGTAACCATTATCTCTTTCTCTCTGAGAGATTCCACGTGCCTATCTCAGGTCCTTTTGAATTCAGACACAGTCTCTGTCTCCACCACCTCTTCTGGGAGACTGTTCCATGCATCTACCACCCTTTCTGTAAAAAAGTATTTTCTTAGATTACTCCGGAGCCTATCACCTCTTAACTTCATCCTATGCCCTCTCATTGTAGAGTTTCCTTTCAAATTAAAGAGACTCGACTCATGCGCACAAAAGAGTTTACCTTCTCTGTCAGCTTTGATGCAGAGAAGGCATTTCATCGAGTTTCTTGGAACTTTGTCATTTTGCAAGCGTATGGCTTTGAGGGGTTTTTCCTTGATGCCATTTCTGATTTATATTTGTCTCCTACTGCCTCTATCTGGGTTAATGGGGTTTTGTCTCGATATTTTGAGATCCAATGAGACACCCATCAGGGTTGTCCATTGTCACCTCTCTTATTTGTACTGATTTTGGATCCTTTGATTTGGGATATATTGCAGATGCCAGCCATTAGGGGGGGGGAGGCAAGATTGGTTTATATGAATTAAAATTATCGGCATTTGCAGATGATTTTGTTCATTTGACCAATCCACAATCGTCTTTGACAGCTTTGTTGGAGTTGATTGCCGAATATGGAGACTATTCAGGTTTCAAGCTGAACCTGGATAAATCCTTGGCCCTTGCTACTTCCAGGAAGGTTAGAACTCATTGGTGTGGCCTCTTCCCCATGAAAAGGACAGATTCTTCTTTTCACTATTTGGGCGTGTATTTGGCACCCTCCACTGTGTGGTTTAAAGAGGTTAATTTTGATGGAATACACACAGAATCATTTCAACAGCTGGAAATTTTTTTCTATTTCTTTGTATGGTAAAATTCAACTATTTAACATGTATGATAGTTTCCCCAAAGTGGCTTTATGTGCTACAACTATTACCCATCAGATTATTGAAAAAAAAAATCTCGGTGCTTTGTGATGGGCTTCTATCTAAATTTATATTTGAAATCTAGGACTTTAACTATCGTGCGGCCGCCCTCCACTTTAGCCATTATATCAAACTAAACCATTTGATGATTGCTACTTCCCAAGTGAGCACCCACTCAAACATCAGAGATACTGTCCCCATTTGTGAGGACCAGATCCAGTATTGCTTTTTTCCTTGTGGGTTTCATTTGTCTGAGCAGAGCCTCTTGAAAGGAATCCACAATACCTCTTATCATATCTCCTGAACCTTCCCTTTTCCAGGCTTTTATCATTTATGTCGTCCTTATCTGTACCTTTTCTAATTTTGCTTTATGTGAAGTTCACAGCAGTGCCCTATAAAGTGCCCCACTGCTCTGTTGCCATGTCTGGGTGGCCAGTCCATTACAAGATTGGCCCCCTCCCACGTCCAAATGGTCTTGTTCTGGGCGTTTGGGACTTGGATGAAATTTTGGTTGAAAATGTGGTATAAAAGATAGATGTCCTGGCGTTCTGGGCATTCTAATGGCCTGGACATCCAGATAGAGGATTTAACAGATTACAGATCACTAACAGCAGGTCATCAATTTCATGTTTGTGTTCTTTCAGTACCCTGGGATTTATACCATCTGGTCCAGGTGATTTATCACTTTTTAACTTGTCGATTTGGCTTAGTACATCTTCCAGATTCACAGAGATTTCTTTTGGTTCCTCTGCATCATCACACTTGAAAACCATTTCCAGTTCAGGTAGGTCTTCTTCCATAAAGACCGACGCAAAGAATTCATTCATTCAGTCTCCCCAGTATGGTCTTATCCTCCCTGAGCACTCCTTTTGCTCTTTGATCATCCAACGGTCTCACAGATTCTGCTTCTGATGTACCTAAAAAAATTATTATGAGTTTTTGCTTCTTTGGCAAGCTTCTCTTCATAATAGCTTTCTTTATCAATGCTTTGCATCTAATTTGCCAGTGCTTGTGTCTTCTTTTCTTCATTCGGATCCTTTTTCCATTCTTTAAAAGATGTTTTTTTTGGCTCTAATAGCCTCTTTCACTTCACCTTTTAACCATGCTGGCTCTCAGTACAGATCCCTGCAACACTCCACTGTTTACTCTCCTCCATTGAAAAAAATGACCATTTAACCCTACCCTCTGTTTTCTATCTGATAACCAATTCCTAATCCATAACTGTGGCTTTGGGCTGAACTGATGGCACAGTTGCCTTTGACATCCACATGAAACAGAACCAGTTTCCTTAACACATGAAACAGAACCAGTTAACAAAATCTTAATATATAGCACCCCCAGAGAAGCAAAAAGAAGAGTGTAACACCTCTCACCCCCAGAAAAAAAAATAGCAAGAATGGCTTTGTGAGTCCATCACATCATCTCTCAATGGAAGGTGATAGGTTGGGACTGCCAAGCCCCTCTTATTTTTCTGAGGCATGCCAGTTAATAGCACCAATTTGAGCTGTCACACAGCACCATAAGCATGCTCAGTTTATGCATGAGAACTACACCTGCTAGTGGTGCCAGTGTCAAGCTGCTGCTACCATCATTTCTGAGAGAGGACAGTAGACAAGCTCCACATTCCTTCAGCTGGTAGATGATGTTGCCTCCTTCCTCTCCATGCCTTTTTGACTGTACTGGTGGTAGAAATGCTCTATAAAATTCACCATACATTTTGGTTTCTATTGTAATCTCATCAACAGCCATATAGTAAATAAAAATCTTGAAAACAAAAAGACACTCAGAACCTAGAACAAATTCACAAACCTAGCACTAATTTCCAAAACAAGGAGCCTACCTATAATAAAGGTAGGAGTGTAATAGAGCAGAAGCGCTCAACGTATAAGAAAAAGTTGTTACATATAACCTTGCTAATCTTCTGTTTTATCATGCAGTTTGGATAAATAGCCATTCTGCTGAGAACATACCCCGAAGCAGCGGTAAAATCAGCAATACCACGAAATGCTGGCCACGTTGGTGAGAAAGAGAAGTGGCTGACATCACTTATAACAGAGAAAGAGGCACAGGAGAACGTAGAACAAAGAAAAGTGTGAGTACTGGCTAGACTGCTAAAAGGAAAATGCAGCGTTCAAAATAAGTACAATATGTTTTGGATTGCTGTTGTTCTGACAGCTTTTCTCATATTTTGAGTGCCACCAAATCTAGTAAAGTACAGAAATAAACTAATTCTGATGTATATGAAGACGGATTTAAAGAAATACAGTTTTGTTATACAATTTTTTGATGAAACAGATATAAAAGAAAGTAAATAGAAAAAGAAATGAAAAATACTATATACATTAAAATATTTTAGATAAATAGGAAGGTAGGTGGTTTTTTCCAATGATTACATCAGGAGCACTGTGAGTCGACACATGCAGACACCGTATGATGCTTTTGCTCCAGATCTGACACTTTTTTCCACTATTAAATAGAGGAATATGACATAAAATTACACTAGATTTATAATGATTTGATGTCACTGCTGGTATACAGTGGATAGAGTGTTTTTAGTAATTCTAAATATTTATCACTGTGAATTTAGATAGTGTAGAGATAGGAGTGACAGGCCTTAGCAGTCTGTTGGATGTGCGTAGAAAATGAGAGATCGGAATCAAAGATGACGCCAAGGTTGCGGGCAGAAAAGACTGGAACAATGACTATTATTTACAGAGACAGAATGGAGGGAAAGGAGCAGAGGGTTTAGGAGGAAAGAGGTGAAGCTCAGTCTTGGACATGTTTAGTTTCAGATGATGGCAGGACATCCAGGCAGCAATGTTAGCCAAACAGGCTGAGACTTTTCTTGAACTTTTAAGTGAAACATCGGGTGTAAAGAGGTAGATCTGGAAGTCATCAGCGTGTAGGTGATACTGGAAGCCAAGGGAAAAGGTGTAGAGAAAGGAAAGAAGAGGTCCTAATAGAGGACCCTGGGGAATGCCAGACACTAGAGGGGATAGCAGCAGACGAGGACCCACCAACACGTACACTAAATGTGCAATGGGAGAGAGAGGAGGCAAACCAGGAGAGTACAGATTTGCGGAATTCAAGGGAGGACAGCATATCGAGAAGTAAGCAGTGATTAACAGTGTCAAAGGCAGCAGATAGGTCATGAAGGATGAGGATCGAGTAAAGGCCCTTAAATCTGACCAGGAAGTTTCAATTTTATTTAGATCTTGATATACCGCACATCAAATATCTAAGCAGTTTACAATTTAAAAACATTTTAGATTAAAAACAACTGGGGTGACAAGACAAAGACTGAAAGGGAAGGTATGAAACCCTCAAATGGAAAAAAAGGAAAGAAATACATTATCCATAATAGAAAAGTAAACAAAGGTGAATTAAATGAGGAAAATAAATTTATAAAAATTAATTAATTCTAAGCCTAAATGAGAAGAAAGAAATAATAATATTATAGTAAAAGCCTTTTATTAAATATCATAAGCATCTTTAAAAAGAAAAGTTTTGAAGCCTGATTTGAATCTAGCTAAAGAGGTTTCATGTATGTATGTTCCATTCAATTTGTCTACTTGTTTAGTAGCCTCCACAATCTCAAAGCCATTCAATTTGTACCATCTTTCTAATCATTGTAAACCCCATAGAACTTCACAGTCCTGCGGTATATAAACTGTTATTATTATTATTATTATTATTATAGGAAGATCTTGCTTCACGAACTTGCTGCAGTTCTTCGAGGGAGTAAACAGGCAGATAGACAAGGCTGACCTAGTCGACATCATATATCTGGATTTTCAGAAGGCGTTCTATGAACGACAACTATGAAAAATCGCGAGCCATGGAATCAAGGATTAAAATGGAATCATGGATTAAAATGGAATCATGGATTAAAAACTGGCTGGCGGATAGGAAACAGAGAGTGGGGGTAAATGGACAATACTCGGACTGCAAAAGCATCACAAGTGGAGTGCCACAGAGTTCAGTGCTTGGACCTGTGCTCTTCAACATATTTATAAACGACCTGGAAATTGATACGACGAGCTAGGTGATTAAATTTGCAGAAGTTATTCAGAGTATTGAAGACACAAGGATTGTGAAGACTTGCAATGTGACATAAACATGCTTGAGAAATGGGCCGTAACATGGCAAATGAGGTTTAACATGGATAAGTGTAAGGTGATGCATGTTGGTAACAAAAATCTTATAAACGAATACAGGATGTCCGGTGTAGTACTCGGAGAGACACCTCTCTCTCCCCCCCCATCCCCCCCCAGAATGCTAGGAATGATTAAGAAGGGGATCACGAACAGATCAGAGAAGGTTATCATGCCGCTCTACTAGGCCATGGTATGCCCTCACCTGGAATACTGCGTCCAGCACTGGTCGCCGTACATGAAGAATGGCACAGTACTATTTGAACAGTACTACTCGAAAGGGTCCAGAGAAGAGTGACTAAAATGGTTAAGGGGCTGGAGGAGTTGCCGTACAATGAGAGATTAGAGAAACTGGGCCTCTTCTCCCTTGAAATGAAGAGACAGAGAGGGGACATGATCGAAACATTCAAGATAATGAAGGGAATGGACTTAGTAGATAAAGACAGGTTGTTCACCCTCTCCAAGGTAGAGAGAACAAGAGGGCACTCTCTAAAGTTAAAAGGGGATAGATTCCATACAAATGTAAGGAAGTTCTTCTTTACCCAGGGAGTAGTAGAAAACTGGAATGCTCTTCTGGAGGCTGTTATAGGGGAAAACACCCTCCAGGGATTCAAGACAAAGTTAGACAAGTTCTTGATGAATCAGGACGTATGCAAGTAAGGCTAGTCTCAGTTAGAGCACTGGTCTTTGACCTAAGGGCTGCCACGTGAGCAGACTGCTGGGCACGATGGACCACTGGTCAGACCCAGCAGCGGTAATTCTTATGTTCTTAATATTCCATAAAGTAGGAGCTGTTACAGAGAATATGGAGTTACAAGTAGTGTCATAGGTGATGTGGCATACTGAAGGAACAAAAAAGATTTTGCTGACCAGAATTAAGTACTCGTGAAGAATTATATGGAAATAGTAATCTATCTATAAATACTGGAGAGTGTTCTTGCATGGATTTGAATGTAAGAAGAAGAATTTTGCATGTCAATCGATGTGAGATCGACAGCTAATGTGCAACAAAAGTGAAGTTACATGATCGCATTTTTTAATTTTTGTCAAAAGTTTGTATTTTGTAATATCTGCAACCTTCAAAGTAGAGAGTTGCACAGGGACAGAAATCCCACCTGTCCCCGCTAGAATCCCCTCCGTTCCCTCCAGGATCCTTTCTGTCCCCACCCGTCCCCGCCAGGATCCCCTCCATCCCCGCCAGGAATCCCCTCCATCTCCGCCCGTCCCCATAAAAAGCAGTAATTACTTCTGACAGGATCATCAATTCCTGAGGTGTGCTAGCCGATTTAGCATGCGCTAAATGCTAACGCATCCATAGAATATAATGGACACGGCCTAGGTAAAAGAGGGGGTTTATAAGTTAATTACCTGAACAGTAAACAAAAAAAGGGTTCCACCAGAGATTCCACTAGGAAAACAGCAGCGCAAACACAAAAGAAACTGTGGAATTGATGATCCTGATGAAATCTTTATTTGAAAAAGGTGCAGATGAATTCAATAATAAAACACATTATGAAAATATAAAACACAGTAAAAGATTTCATCAGGATCATCAATTCCACAGTTTCTTTTATGTTTAAGTTAATTATCTGACTGCCGGCTGCCGAATCCTCCTGCTTCTCTGAAGCACCTCATGCCTGCTGTGCTGACTGCTGCTCCATCCTTAGCTCGGGTCTGAAAAAAAAAATCGCTCGGTTCCTTGTCTCCTGCCTCCTCGGGTCACTCTCTTCTAGTTCAAGACAAGTCTCACCAGTATCAGGGCCTTCGGGGTGCTGGATGGATCACTAAGTAAGTGTCTTCCTACTCTAGCCTTGCTGACCAATCTGCAAGCAAGGCTCTCAGCTATGACATGTTGGGCAGTGAGCTGAGCACGTAAACAGCTGAGAGCCTTGCTATTCCTGCCCCGCCGCACCGCAAGATCAATCAGCAAGGCTTTCAGCTGTGTGCATGCTGAGCTCACTGCTCAGCATGGCTGTTTCCACCATGGCGCTGGACTGGTCTATTAGCTGCATTGGAATTGGCCTCAGTAAGTCAAACCCTGCTTCCAAAGCCTTCTATCCCTGTGGGAGTCCTGTGGGCTAGAGGGGGGGTCCCTGTGGGAGTCCCATGGGCCAGAGGGAGGGTCCCAGTCGTTAATTTGTTCTAGATTTTTATTTATCTTTTGTATTTCTAAAGAATTTTGTGGGTTTAAGGGATGTCATAATTAAATATCATTTGTATATGCAAAAATTGTGAATCTTATAGATTGTGCTAATGTTAGCAGACCAAGAGCCGAAACACTGGCAGTATTGGATCTTTTTAGTGAATAAAAAATTTTCTGTCCCAGTTCTATTGGTGTGTACACTCTTTTGTGAGTGTTACTGACTTCTCTATGTATTCTGATCCCTTTCTGTGTGCTGTAAATGTTAGTAGTGATGCAAGGAAAAGATTAAATAGAATAGGAGACAGAATAGAACCTTGTAGTACTCCAAAAGGTAATGTATAGGTCTTAGATAATGATTCTTCTTGCAAGACCTGATATGATCAATCTGTAAAATAGAAATTAAGCCAGTCATAAACTATTCCTGTAGCACCTACTGTTTTAAGTCTGTGAAGTAGAAGACAATGATCAATTGTATCAAAAGTTGCCGTAAGATCAAGAAAGATTAATATAACTGATTTCCTGTGATCCAAATGGTATAGAATAGAAGTGGTAAGACCTATCAATGAGAGTTCAGTGGAATGATGTGGTCTGAAACCTGTTTGATTTGGGTGAAGTGCATTAGTTTGTTCAATAAAATTGGATAATTGAGAAAATACTATTTTTCTGTAAGTTTCGCTAAAAATGACAGATTTGCTATTGGCCTATAACGTGAACATTTAATGGAAGGAAAGTTTGAATGCTTAAGTTTAGGGTGAATTGAAGCAGATTTCCATAATTATACTCTGAATATACCAAATATTGTAAAATGTCTCTTTAGAATTGTCAAAGGAATTGCATCAGAAGGTGCATTAGTTAATCTCATAGACTGCATCGTAGAGCAAATATCAGATAGAGAAACTACGAGTAGGTAGCTGAATACATTTTATTGGAGAACTCAATAGTTATAGTAAATGCATTTCGTACTTGTCGATTTTTATCTTCAAAGAAAGTTGTCGATTCTTGAGCTGATGGTACAGAAGCTGAATCAGAGCAAGATTTTGTCTGTGCGGTAAGTGATCTAACAATAGAGTAAAGATGAGAGGTATTGGTTACTTTAGCTATGCAATAAGAAAAGTAGAGTTTTTTTGCTTTTTTAAATATTGGATTTAGAGAGAGTAGCCAATTCATTATAATGTGTTAGAGAGGATGGTGAACAATGGAGTCTCTTACATCTTTCTGCTGAACAGGTCACTGAAGACTTTGGTGAGGGCAGTGTAGGGGTCGGAAGCATGCTTGTAGAAGATCAAGAGTCTGTCAAGATGAAAGGAAGTCAAGGCAGCAACAGAGGACTGCATCCTCAAGTAGCTTGGATAGAAACAGAAGAAGGGAGACAGGGTGTTAGTTGGACAGGCAGGTGGGGTCTAGCAAGGGTTTTTTGAACATTGAATTCTATGATATATTCACTTTGTTACTACCCAGCTTGAAAAATTACTGATTGAGAAAGAGGCTTCTGTTAAGCAGTATGAGAGTGGATATAGATAAATTTGAGAAAATGTTTGGATGATGGTGGATGGGGTTTAATTTGTTAAATTGTAATTTCCTGTATAATTCAGTTGCTATTTCCCATTGATGTTTGACTATGATTTCTTTATATTTCATTTGTGTGAAATATGTATATTATAAATGTAAATAATAATTTTTTTAAAAAAGTCCTTAAGCCATTACTAAGATGGACTTTGAAAAATCTCTGCTCATTTCTGGGATAAGCACCATACAATCTGTTTTCCTCTTTTAGGATTTTGCCAGGTACTGAGCTTAATGGACCATCAGTCTGTCCTTGTATGGCAACTTTTACATTCTTATGATAGATCAAGAAGCATAAGTATTGAGTAAAGACCCTTGGATCAGGCCCAGAGTAGGACACAGGACACTGGTAAGAGTTGTTTCAGTAGAATACAAAAGATAAAAGCCAAGTTGTAGTGAATGAGAATTGTAGCACCCAGTGGTGGAGTGAGGGTAGGAAGTAGCTGGGATGGTGGTGCCCCCCCCCCTTACCCTCCTCTCCACCTCCTGCTCCTTCCCCGGCCCCCACACCATACTCATGCCCTCCCTTCCCCATGTAGCTCTTTAAATCTTTGCCAACGCAAGCAGCTTATCTGGCATGCTGCTCGCACCAATGTTGCCTTTCACTCTGAAGTCACTTCCTGGCCTTGTGACCAGGAAGTGATTTCATAGTGGAGCCAGGCTAGTGCGAGCAGCAGACTGGCAAAGTTGATTGCACTGGCGAAGATTTAAAGAGATGCGGGGGAGGAAGGTAGGGCACGAGCGTGGCAAGATGGAGGCGGAGAGGTGTTGGCCCCCCCTTCCCAGAGATGGCACCTGGGGCCATCCTTCCACTGCCCTCCCCCCTTACTACACCATTGGCAGCACCTGACCCCTAGGAGTGCATTCCAACACACTAACAGGGGTCAGTCTACCAAATAAGCCCATTTTTGTTTTGCTAGTGGTCAGCTGCCATTTTGAATAATAGAGGTACCAAAGGTGAGAATGTAGTGCATTTTGACTTTTTGAGTGAGTGGAGAAAGTCTGGGGAGGGCAGTGTGGTACACTTGACAATCAAGGATTTATTTTACTATATCTGGGGGAAGGAGTTGGATCAGATGGAGGGCGGATGGAAGGGGGGTTAGAGAGGGGAAGTCAGGGAAGGGAGGGAGGAAGGGTACACCACCAGGGGTTTTTTGTGCGTTGGATCAGGCATGAGGGGAGGGGGGTGTCCTTTAGACTACCAGGGATAATCTTGTGATGCTGAGGGGGAGAGTTAGAGGTGATTCAGATCTGTAAAATGTTCCCCTTCCTGTCAGTGTGTGAGTCAATTACCATAGGTACCAGCTCTGTGGGTGCTGTGACTGGTTGAGCACCTCCAATATTGAGGAAATGTCTTCAATGCATCCCATGAGGGGCAGCGTGTTTTCAGTTTAACACCCCCAATATTTTTTTAAAAGTTGGCTCCTTTGCCAATCACTGCTCATGTACTGATAGGGAGAACATTTTAGCAATGAGCTGCAGATTACTGCAATGGCAGTGTGCACTTTTTCTACTGACAGCACACACGTATGAACACAACAATAAGTTAATATTCATTGTTGAGTGTGTCAAGGTGCTAACGTTTTGCACTATGCTCACATTAGAAGATGTGTGCTCAACCATTGGCACGTGGCACTAATGTGTGGCTTTCTGCATGGGTCCCTCTGTTGCATTCTGCCTTTTAGAGCCAGATTCACTAAACACACCGATTGTGTCCTTATCGTGTTCCGAGTCTGACCAGTTTGCAATCGTTCCCCAACCCCGACCCTATTCACTAACCTGGCTGAGCCTATCCACACACGATCTGATCCGCACATGCAAATGAGGGGGAAATGCATGCATAAGTAGGAAGGCTGCGATTCACTAAACAGAAGAAGGAACACCGACTGGGCTTGCCGATCCAAAAAGAAACGACTGCTGACGCTCACGTCCTTGCCGACTGTCCTGCTCTCTGCCACCCTGAAATCCCAGCCCTGCAGCCCTGAAACCATCAAAATAAAAAAAACATCTCCCTTGTGCAAAAAGCGCCCTGCTCTCTGCAAGCCCGCGTTATTAACCCGTGGGTTTAAAGCGGGGCTGCATTATAGCATGTTCTGCTTAGTTGTTCCAGTCTGGCTGCAAAGCGTGTTCTAGTCCCTTGAAATGATTCTCATGGGGCCAGCGAGTGCAGCCACCCCCACCCCCTTCTGTTTTGATTTCAAGCTCGTGTGGAGCGCAAGCGAATGCATGGATCACATCTCCAGGCAGAGAGGATGGTCTGCACATGCGTCTGGATCACTCTGCAGCAATCCGTGGGATCACTTGTGGGCTTGTGTCCAATCAGATCATTTGCATGGGGACTCTTTAGTGAATCAGTCGCCCAACAAGACTCGGACACAGATCACCCAAAAAAAAGAGTTTAGTGAATCTAGGCCTTAGTCCATAGAATGGGTTTCCTTTGTCCCATCAAATTGTCAGCAAATACATGCTGAGTCATTGTATAGAAATGTTAACACAGACACAGGAATATCTGCTGATTCAGGATGGAAAAAAAAACCCCAGCTCTTTGACAGGCTGCAAAACTCTTTCTCTCTAAAGATATGAATCTGTTTTATGATTAATTTTGGTTTCATCTACAGTTCCCATCCATTTCTGTCAGTGTAGAACAGTGGCGCCCTTTTTTTTTCTTTTTGCCATGTTTGGTGAAAGTTCTTGAATTGACTTTGAAAAGTAAAACTAAAGAGAGCAGAGTTTCTTTGTAGCTACTGTATTTCCAAACAGTAAGCACAGATGAACTGGCAGAGAGCCTGCCTCAGCACATTCCCTAACCGGTGTTAAAACAAATAGCTGCTTCAGCAATTACTGCTGACTGCAGGCAGAAACTGACAAAACAACTGATTTTTCACCTATCAGAACTGATCAAGACTAATGTTAATAGGACAAAATTGCTTTTAAATATCATTTTATTAGGTTTGATTGAAAAAAAGACGATAAAAAAAAAGAGGACAACAAAAATGTGGGCATCCTTAAGGATCCTCATTGAAACACAATACAACAGCACACAGGACTTGGAGGAAAAACATTTAGCATTTCTTTTAACCTTTGTAGCGCTATAGAAATAATTAATAGTAGTAGTAGATCATCTACTTGGAGGGAAAGGGGAAAGGGATTGGGACTTGTATGCTGCCTTTTTGTAGTTACACAACCACGCTCAAAGCAGTTTACATATGGATGGGCAGACTGGATGGGCCATTTGGCCTTTATCTGCCATTATGTTTCTATGTTTTTATATACAGGTACAGTACCTGGGACAATGGAGTATTAAGTGACTTGCCCAGGGGGGTGGGGTCTAGGACTATTCATCACGAATGATTCATTGCGGCCATTTCATCGCTGAATTGGCCACGATGAATCGTCCACGGCAACACCTGACCTCTTGTGGGTGCCTATGCCCCCCCATACCCCATCAAAGTAGAAGCGCCCCCCTCAAAGTAAGAGTGGCCAACCCCCAGGATCCCACCCCAAGGTAGAGCACTCCCCACCCTGCATATTTCTTGATAAATACGCCAACATAAGCAGCATCTTCTACCTCCTACTCGCACTAGCCTCGGCTCCCCTCTGATCAAGTTTCAAGTTTATTAAAAATTTGGTATACCACCTTATCATGTATTTCAAGGTAGATGTACAATTAAAAATTATGGCAATACAAATAGTATATCAAAACAATTAACAACAAACTAAACATTTAGACAATTGTTAAAAAGACTAAGCAAACCGGTACAATAGGGAAAAAGGAGAACTACAATATAATGTTAAGAAAAGAGACGAGGAAGGGGAAAAAAACCAAGAAGGCGGGGTAACAAGTTGTAAGTCCAAAAGAAATGGACCAAGAGAAGTTTAAAAATCCTTATGACAGTCAAACTTGATGTCTACATTGGCTACCGATGGAGGCACGCGTGAAGTTTAAGTTTGGATGTTTTTGCTTTAAGGCACTATTCGGTTTAGCCCTGAAATATTCTACTGTCTATTATTCAACGCATTAAATGGCTCCGCCCCCCCTATCTAAACAACCGCCTAAACCAGATCCTCACCTCAAGACAAAGAAGAACTCCGAACCCTTTTGCGTTCCCTCCACTCAAGGGCACTCAGCGCAAAAAGATGTTTGATAACCTTCTGGCAACGTAAGCAGCAAAAGTTAACCTCTCCATCTCCAACCTGTTGATGGCAATGGACGACTTCAAAACTTTTCGAAAAGAAATCAAAATCCTACTTTTCAAAAAATTTATCCAGATATCTTAACCCAACCCTTCCCCCTCCTCTTAGATAAATTCTCCCCCAAAACCTCCACTTAAATAATCTCTTCCTCCCCAAAACACCAACCAAGTATTCAGATCCCTGAAATGTAACGTAATCTTATTTGTACTCTAACTGTAATCTATTTGTTATATCACACAGTAACGTACAGTCAATTTAATATCCAATTTGCAAGTTCTTCCGGAATTAATCCAGATACCTCTCCTCCCTTGTAACAAAAAAAAAACAAAACCCAAAACTTTTGTAACTTCACTGGAAATGTCCAGTTAGCTCTTTTGTAATCCGCCTTGAACTGCAAGGTATAGGCGGAATAGAAGTCCCTAATGTAATGTAATGTAAATATATAACTGACCTCTTCTCTTTCTCAAACAACAGACATAAGAGAAGCTCACACTCGAATTTTGTTTCCCCACCGGTTAAAGGATGTAAATTTAAAAAACACCATCAACATCATCTCTCACATCAAGCGGCATTATGGGGCAAAGATCTGGAACAATTGCTCACGCATACTACTTATGGGGAATTTAGGAAACACCTAATCACATACCTGTTCCTGAAGTATTTAGGCAACTAACCTGTTCAGTCCTACTGCACAATAACTGATCTCTAGCGCTGTTAATAACTAGCTTCTAACCTTGTTAATTCTAATTAATTGGTAACATCTTTTAACCATTGTAAACCACATAGAACTTCACGGACCTGCGGTATATAAACTGTTATTATTATTATTATTCTAGTCCCGCAACTAGGAAGCAACATCAGAAGGGAGCCAAGGTTGGCTGAATAGGGGGATGGAAGATGCTGCATGCGCCAGCAAACTTTTCAAGAGATATGCGGGGAGGGCAGGGAGGACAAGAGGCACCGGCGGGGGGGGGGGCAGAGAAGAGGAGAGACACTGGAACGAGGAGGAGAGGCACTGGCGGTGGGGGAGAAGGAGAGGAATGATTCATTGCAGTTTATCACAGCTGTTGTGGTGAGGACATTTCATCGTGGCCATTTCATTGCGGCTGTGATAAAAATGACCCCTGATGAAATGGCCACGATAAATGGGACCATTAAGCAGGGGGAGGGGGAGGAGGAGAGGCATCAGTGGGGGGGGGGAGGAGGAGAGGCACTAGCAAGGGGAGGGGTTGGAGAAGGAGAGGCACAATTCATCGTAGCCATCGTGGAGAGGACAATTTATCACAGTTGTGATTATATGTCCTGCAATGAAACAGTCACGATAAATTGTGCCATTCCATGCCCAGGGTCACAGGGAGCAGCCCTGGGATTTGATCCCAAATCCTCTAGGGCAGAGCTACTTTGTGCACTGTAATAGGCTGGGCACCAATCACAGTTGTCAAATTAGCTGAGTAAACTCTACAAAAGGAGGAGGTAAAATCAGAGGCCCAATTAGATGGAAGAGGAGATCTAACATGCCTTGAGTAGCATCTAAAATGAATCTCCATTTTTCTGACACTAACATTAACAGATGGGATTTACCTGAACATGGAATGTTGCTACTCCTTGGGGTTTTTTGCCAGGTACTAGGGACCTGGATTGGCTATTCTTATGTTCTTAAGTTCCTGGAAGAAACATAGCCAAAAAGCAAGCAGGTAATGTATAGGTTAAGGTTGTAGCTTTATTGACTATTGTCAACTAGACCTACACTCAAACCCTAATAAACAGAACTTCCTCCCATGATAGCCCTTTCTATTTCCTCCCCCACCACCCATGGGTGCCAGGACTACTATAACTTCCTAGCACAGGGAACCTTAAACGCACCTAGCTTTCAGAGGTTTTGTCAGAGGACATCTCTCCTTTCCCGGGTAAACAGTTCTGCCAGCCATGCATCTCCCCCCTCCTCCACATACCGCACGGGGCATTTTGGCAGCCATGGGGTAGGGAAAGGATGGCACAAGATCTTGCTGTGTGTCTCTCTCCTTCCTCTGTAATAGATTGGACCTGCTGCCATGCTAACTGCAGTGGGTGAGTCCTGGCCTATCCTGTCTTTAACCGTCTCCTAATTGGTTGATCATAATTCAATTGTTTTGACTATCTTCTCATAGAGTGGCATTTTCAAAAAAAATCTAAGTCAATAAAACAGTCCTGCTCATAATGTCAAACAAAATCAACACCACCCTCCCCCAACCATCTCACAACTATAACCAGACAGGAAAAACATCTTGATTACCTGTTTTATTATGATGATTGTATCTGCATATGCTGTAGCCACCACCTTTTCACACTTTTCTAGACTTCAGATCCTCAAATATTTGGCATCATTTCAGGTAAGATATTCACGGTAGCCCAGTCAGAGGTATAAGCTATAACTAAGGGACCTCAAGCAACAATTTTAGAAGGGGCATACAGAGTGAAGGTGTCCATACCAGAAGATGGATGAACTCCTTTCATGCTTGGGCACTCCTGCATTGCAAGTGCTGCTTGAGTGGAATTTATGTTTCGATTTACTGTTCTCTCTCAGCCGAGCGAGATTCCTCCACCTATATACAGCCCTGCCACATTTTCAATAGTGAGGGTCAGAAAAGCTCTGGTCATACTCCAGGGAACCTGCCTGTCTCTAGTCATTCAAAGCACAGTACATAAGAACATAAGAACTGCCTTCTCCGGATCAGACCTTCGGTCCATCAAGTCCGGCGATCCGCACACGCGGAGGCCCTGCCAGGTGTACACCTGGCTTAATTTATAGTCCACCATATCCTTATATGCCTCTCTTAAGGAGATATGCATCTAGTTTGCTCTTGAAGCCTAGGACGATCGATTCCGTCATAATCTCCTCTGGGAGGGCATTCCAGGTGTCAACCACTCTCTGAGTGAAGCAGAACTTCCTGACATTAGTCCTGAACCTGTCCCCCCTTAGCTTCATTACATGTCCTCTAGTCCGTGTCAAATTGGACAATGTAAATAATCTTCTCTGCTCTATTTTGTCGATTCCTTTCAGTATTTTGAAGGTCTCGATCATATCCCCACGCAGTCTCCTTTTCTCAAGGGAGAACAATCCCAGTGTTTTAAGTCGATCCTCATATTCCAGTTTCTCCATACCCTTCACTAGTTTAGTTGCTCGCCTCTGCACCCTCTCCAGCAGTTTTATATCCTTCTTTAGGTAGGGAGACCAATGTTGGATGCAGTATTCCAAGTGTGGTCTGACCATTGCCCTATAAAGCGGCATTATAACTTTCTCCGATCTACTCGAGATTCCTTTCTTTATCAGTATCGAAGGATCACCCTCTACTGGTAGCAAAATGGTTAAAGGACACCTGCTTAACTTAGGGGTACAGTGGTTATTGTCCTCAGTGTATTGTGGGCTATGTTTTGCCTTCCATGATTTTATAATACATAAGACAATTGTATTGTTTCAGTGAAAATAGAAGAACTGTATTGTTTCTAGGTAGTCAGCATTCCCATTACCATGCAATAGCATGGTACAAACATCTGTATTACAATATTCTTAAGCTCTTGTGGGGTATAAGCTTTCTTAGGTCAACGCAATCGAATCTTATCTGTGTAGCTGGTATTCAGTATTCAGCTTGAACACAAGCAAATAAGTTCTTTTGGTGGCAGTATTTCCCAGTAGGTTAGTTTTGCATATACTATGACAGTAATGAGCCTTCCTCCTAAACCAGGGAAGGTTGGCAATGACCTCAGTCTTGCAAGGACTTCATTCTGTAATTCAAAGAATATAATATGTATATGTAATATATCAAAATGTACTTGGAAATTCTAATTAGGCCAGTTGCGCTAAAAACAATTGGGAATATTTCTGTATCTTTCTGAAACAGTTATTCAATCTGATTGCATTTCTTCCTACTTGAATGCCTTCTGCTTCTCTGTAAGATATGCAGAACAGTCACTTGTACTGACCCTTCTGTTAGCAATACATTTTTCATGTTTTTTCTCCTTTGCCACTATGTCTGGTTTTCTTGCATCAAGCTTTTTGTCAGCTGGATCACAACCTCTTCATTCTCTACAGTCCTCTTAAGGTAATGATCCTAATATTTTTCTGGTACAGCAATGTTGTACTGTTTATACAGTTTCCAGTGAGTGAGATCTACCACTCTATTGTGCCTTTAAGTATTCAGTCCATCTGACATCAATACATTATACCCAGCAATGTGTTTGCTGGTTTGATTCTTTTAGGTATAATTTTCTCTATTTGCAAATTCTGCTGCTTCTTTTTCCACGTTACATTACATTGGGGTCTTCTATCCTGCCAATACCTTTCAGTTCTAGATGGTTTACAAAAGAATTGGCCAGTTGATAGCTGGAAAAAGCATTAGGATCTGGGGAGTTGAGAAGGTTTAGTTAGATCAATTGACAGATTTCTTGAACAGCATAATTTTCAATTCTTTCCTGAAGGTTTTGTAGGGCGTTGTGGTCATCAGATTGGAGAGGTGGTGGTCTAATCTTGCTGCTTGGGTTGCTAATAGTCCTAGGGCCAGATTAATGGGTGGGCCCAGTAGGCATGTGCCTAGGGCCCGAAAATATCAGGGGTCCCCAGGGCCGGCGTTAGGGGGAAGCAAATAGGGCAGGAGGCCCCTCGACTGCCTGCTGAAGTCAGCTTCCCTCCCTTCTACTCCCTCACTACCCTTTCACCTGCAAGCAAACTGAACTCAGGCTGCGGGGCTTTAACTTGGCGTGCACTGGCTTCCCTTCTCATCCGAAACAGGAAGATACGTCATTCTGGTTCAGAGGAGAAGGGAAGCCAGCGTGCGCCGTGTTAAAGCCCCGCGGCTTGAGTTCATTTCACTTACGGGCTGTTACTGTGTGGAGACAGCAGGACGCTTTCCCACCTGCTACCTGTCTCAGTTCCTCTCCGCTGGGGTTACCGGGCAACAGAGATGGGCCCAGACCAGAGAGGGAGATCGCAGAGGTGGCAGACTGCCCGCCACACTCCGAGGGCCTCAAGCAGTCGACTTCTAATTAGTCACATTGGATGCTAATCGTTTTGGATTTTCTTTTTCTCCTTCCTTAAGGTACATAAATAATCCTTAAAGGAAGGAGAAAAAGAAAATCCAAAACGATTAACATCCAGTGTGACTGACCAGTCTACAAAGCCAGGGTTTTATGGGCTTTCTTACAAGCGTAGCCAGTATTCAAAGCACCACTGCTAAAGTCCTCTTTTTCAATTTGTTTACCAGCATTCTAAGGCCAACTCTCTCACTGAGCATCTGCATTTACCCACGTTTCTTTCATGTTCCAAGCAAGCAAACAACAATCTTGGTTAGGTAACTTCATCAATGGAGCCAGGCTGACTTACGGTGCTTTTCGGGAAAAAATTAAAACTGTACTATTTGACAGATTCATCTCCTAAACAGAAGCCACACTAAATTTATAATTTCCTTCTGTCTATCTCTTATATAATATGTTGTACTTTCACTATTATCATTTTGTAATTCACTGATTCTCAAGCTCTCTTCAGTTGTGAACTGCCTAGAAGTCATCTGACTATGGCAGTATAGAAGAATAAAGTTATTATTATTATTATTATCAGATGCCAGACCAGGGACAAGGAAGGAGGAAAGGAGAGAAAATGCCAGATAATGGAGGGGGAAGGAGAGATAGAAGAGAAGGAGAGCAGAAAAATGCCAGGGTATAAGGGAAGGGAAACTAAGGAGACAGATGCCAGACCACAGGGAAAGGAAGGAGAAGAGATGCCAGAGCATTGAGGGGGAGGGAGAGATAGAAGAGAAGGAAAGGTGAGAGATGCCAGGCCATGGGGTTGAATGGGAAGAAAAGAAGGAAAGGAGAAGAGAGAGATGCCAGAGCATAGGGGAAGAGGTGGAGACAGAAAAATGGAGAGGGGGTGAAGCTGAAATGAATCATGTACAAAGGAGAGAAGGGGCACAGGACAGACAGTTTATTGAAGGGACATAGAAAGAGGGAAGTTGCCACATGGAAGAGAAAGAGAGAGAGGGCGGATACTGGATGGAAAGGGCAGTGGATGGAAGGGGGCGAGACAGAGGATGAACAGTAGATGGAAGGGGTAAATAGAGGGGGGACAGATGCTGAATGGAAGTGTGGGGGAGAGGGGGACAGATGCTAAATGGAAGTGTGGGGAGGGTGGCAGACATTGAATGGAAGGGGGAGGAGAAAGAAAAAAAAAGGCATATGCTGGATTGGGGGAAGAGAATAGAGTTAGATACTGGAAGGGATGAAGGAAAGAGGTGGCAAGCTATAGGTAGACACAATGAAAGAGGGAAATTGAGGACTGAATAGTAAGAGAGAATTTAGACAGAGCCAGAAAATAAATTGAGAAGGAAGAACAGGAAGAATGGAGTGGAGATAGAGATGCCAGAGCAGGAGGGAAGGGGAGGAGACAGATACCACACCTGGAAGGAGGAAAGGAGGAAGGAGACAGATACCAGATCTGAGGGGAGGAAAGGAGGAGAGAGAAAGATGCTAAAATCTGCTAGGAGGGAGAGAGAGATGGAAGGGAAAAAGACAGATGCCACACCATGGGGGTAGCGGAGAGAAGTACAGTAGATGGATGCCACACCAATGAAGGGGGGAGAGATGAAAGGGAGAGGCAGACAGTTTCTGGCAGAGGCATAGAAAGAGAGCAGATGCCATATGGAAGAGGCAGAGAGAGGGCAGGCAGTGGATGGAAGGAAGAGAATGATGAGAAGATGAGGAAAGCAGAAACCAGACAACAAAGGTAGAACAAAATTTCTATTTGTTTTATTAATTAATCAATTTATGCTTTAGGATAAAGTATTATTGTAGCTGTGTTGCTAATTGTTTATTAATAGAAAATGGAAATAAGGCAATCCTGTTTAATGGACTAATTTTAATACATTTTTTTAACTAATTCAGAGACCATAATTCCTTTCCTCAGGTCAGGACAGAAATACTATAACAGCAGTATAGTTTACTGACCTGAAGAAAGAGGTTTTAACCTCTGAAAGCTAATTGAGAAATGTATTAGTCCAATAAAATGACTGGTACTAAATTTTCTTCCTGCCATCCGCCATGCCCCATGCCTCCTACCCAAATGCAAAATATAAATTGGTGTCTAGGAAGGAAGGGGGGATTTGTTCAGAGATGTTTGGAAGTTGCATAGAAGAAAAACTGTACACTGGCACTGTTTGTTTTGGATTTTAAAATAAAAGAAATAAAGTGGAAATAAAGGTGCAAATAAGAAAATGAGTAAATAAATGGGGGCGGGGCATGGACAGGGTTAGTGAGGTAGGGGGTAGGGTGGAGCAGGGGGACCAGTGGATCTGTGTGCCTAAGGCCCTCGACGAATTAATCCTGCCCTGAATAGTCCGTTATATATATTTTTTGCTTTGTATGCCTTTGACTGTGGGGTGAGTAAAGTGTGCCTGTGTTCTCCTTGGTCTGGATGCATTGTTCCTGATTAGGCAATTGTTTAGATAGCTTGGTCTGTCTCCATTCAGGGCTTTGTATAGGGTGCAGTAGAATTTGTATTGTTAGTTTATTCGCACTCATTCTCAAATGCTTTCCCAGTGTTAAGGATGGAGACCAATTCTGGGCATTTGTCTTCATAGGAACATAAGAAAAGCCACACTAAGTTAGACCCAGATCCAACAAACCCAGCATCCTGTCTCTAACTGAGGCCTGTGCAGGTCACAAGTACCCATCAGATCCCCAAAAATAGATGTATTTTTTTTATAGCTCATTTCCAGAGATAAGAAAAATAGGAAAAATGAAATCCAAAAAACACCAACAATCTTTTAAATATTTAGAAGCTAAATTCTGGAACGAGCTGCCAGTTAATATCAGAATGTCACCTTCATATATCATCTTTCAGAAGAGTGTAAAAACTTATCTATATGAAATCTGGTCTTCTCACTAATCTCAACCCTCCCTAAGTTCGAAATGATCTAACAACCATGCTTGCCTACGGTAATTCTTTATGTAATCTGCTTTGAATCTTCAAGGGATAAAGCAGAATATAAACTACCTTTTGCATAGCATAGATTTATTTATTTGTTTAATTCATTTTCTATCCCTTACAGGTTAACATATAAGCAGTATTTCCCAACTCTTCTTGCATAATAAGGGTTTTTAAAAACATCTTTCCTTCAAGATTTGTCCAACCCTGCTGAACCGCGCTAGGTTAGTCACTTTGGCCACATCTTCCATCACTGCATGAAAAAAATACGAGGAGCTACTGAAAAGTTCACAGCCCAACCAAAGCAACTTCCTAAATTTTGAGCATTATTTTGCCACTGTAGCTGAAAAGAGTGTTATCTTATTTCGTTAAGTGCCAATTTGCAGAAACAAAATTCTATGTTTTGACATTATTTCAGATCATTGATTGAACCATATCCACGTCATTCTCTTCTTGGTTGGGCTGAGATCTTTTCAGCACCCCCTCCTAGCAACATTCCAGAGCTGAGATTGTGATGTCATAATGCCTCATTCCACCAATGTCTAAGAGCCAACTTCAGCAGTGATGTCACAATGGCTTGATTGTCCTATACTGGGTTCACTTTTATTACATATAAGGGGGTGCTGAAATGTTCTCAGCCCAACCAATCAACTTACTAAATTCTAAGCGCTATTTTGCCACTGTAGCTGAAAAGTGTTATCTTATTTTATTAAGTGCCAATTTGCAGAAACAAAATTCTATGTCTTGACATTGTTTCCGATCATTGATTGAACCATATCCATGTCATTCTGTTCTTGGTTGGGCTGAGAACTTTTCAGCACCCCCTTGTACTTATGTGATTTGCTTTCAGTCTTTTGGATGTTAGTTTCTTGGAATATACTCTTTTATTAGTGTTGTTTCAAAGTTTAAACAAACAATTTAAGTGCATTACTCCCTTTTCCTCTCAGCTGGCTCTTTTCCAAGTTTAAGAACTCTGTAACCTTTCTTTATCCCCTGTAGTTATACTCTATCCCAGGGGTAGGGAACTCCGGTCCTCGAGAGCCGTATTCCAGTCGGGTTTTCAGGATTTCCCCAATGAATATGCATTGAAAGCAGTGTATGCAAATAGATCTCATGCATATTCATTGGGGAAATCCTGAAAAACCGACTGGAATATGGCTCTTGAGGACCGGAGTTCCCTACCCCTGCTCTATCCTTTTGAGATGGGGGCGACCAGAACTGCACACAGTACTCAAGGTACAGTTGCAACAGGACCTTTACAGAGGTGCAATGATACTTTTATTTTTTTTTCTCCATTCCTTTTCAAATAATTCTTAATATTCCATTTGCATTTTTGGCAGCGATAGCATACTGGGCTGAAAGTTGGCATGTATTACTCACAATGACTCCTCATGTGGAACCCAGTTTTCTACCTTTACTTGGGATTATTTTTTCCTGCATGCATAACTTTGGACTCGTTCACATTATATTATTTGCCATTTAGATACCCAGTACTAGTCCCTTAAGTACTAACTGCAAAAATGCTTTTGGGTTAGCACTTGTTTTTGCAAAGTGTTTTTTCAAAGATAAAAATGCAAATCAGCACTTGGCTCATTTATATCATTATAGAAAAGAGGAGACTGACTCTATAATCTATACAACCTAAGAGGAGGGCTCGCTATACAAAAACTGAGCTCAGAGAACTAAAACTCTGAAGAGGGAGAGGTAACCCCTTCTTGGGAAAAGAGTTTATCTTCCAATCATTGCTTAATCAATGGTAAAAGCGAGACCGGCTCAAAGGTGTAAAAATGTGTTTTACACATTTAATGCTAAGAAATTCAAGGCCATGCATTTGTGCTGCAAAAACCTAAGGAATGGTATAGTTGAAGGGGTAAAGAAATTATGTGCACAACAGAAGAGCAGGACTTGGGTGTGATTGTATGTGATGACGGCGCGGCTCCCCGTGCTGGAGACTGCTGGTGCCGTTTAATAGAAGAGGCCTTAAGTGATTTTTGTGTATTTGTTGTGCTGGTAACTTTTCTCTCTTGCTGAATGGAATCATTCAAAAAAATAAAAAAAATCTGACTCCAATTCAGGCTTACTCTTGGGCATTTCCTCTGTTGGGGAGACCGGGGAGAATGGCAGGAAGAAAATAAAGATACAAAATACAAAAAATTGGTATGATAAATGATAATCTCTCCTGGGAAGTCCCTGGGAACGCTATAGAAAAAGAAAATCTAAATTACCCCTACTTTAAGGGTCACTGACATAATTAGACAATATAGAATAAATCAAAGGGGACGTGGCAAATTCGAAAGAAAGTTTCAGTCATTCTCTTAAATTCTTGCTCCCTCCTGATGAGGAAATTGAAACAGGACCTGTCGAGTGAGCAGTTTGAATGAGGAAAACGAGTGAGGTACATGAATGATCGGAATGAGTGAGCAAAATAGAGCAAAGAACTAAGTGGACTTTTTCAAATAGCTCTCTGTGATTATAAGAGCAAAAAAATCGAGTGGACATTTCCAAACAGCTCTTTTTGATTGTGACTTTAGAATAACGGTATATTGCACCGACCTTTTAAACCTAACAAACTCTTTAAACGAGCACTTTCCAAGGAGTGGGATTGACGAAAGAGAGGCACTACAAAACCACTGTTGGCGAACTTTGAACTTCATTCCGTTTTGGATTTATCAAGCTAAGTACTTTTCACTGATTTTTACTGGTTTTTATCTTTCACTATCACTATTTTTTATTGATTAGTATACAGGACTTGGAATACAGACTGAGGATTTTTTTCTAGTTTCACACACTTTTTCTTTCAACCATTGTTGATTTTGAGTTATTTTCCATTTTTATTGGTTTTTTTCATTTTTTTCACATTTTTTTCACATTTTTTTGTGTTTTTGCTAAGTTAGGTTTCAGGGAGATTCTTTTGAAATGATTTTCTCTCCTGAGTCTACTCCTGGGCACGATAGTGTTTCTATTCAATAATCACTCATATCTTATTGTATATTTTTATAATATTTCAAAGGAACAATATGATGTACTGGGCAGGGTTTATTTAGATTTATTTCTTAGTGCTTGTCACTGCATAAACGCCGCCCGGGGCCATTGGCTAAATCGAGGGCATCGGGCCCGTACTGATGGTTTCCTTTGATTTATTCTATATTGTCTAATTATGTCAGTGACCCTTAAAGTAGGGGTAATTTAGATTTTCTTTTTCTATAGCGTTCCCAGGGACTTCCCAGGAGAGATTATCATTTATCATACCAATTTTTTGTATTTTGTATTGTTATTGATATTGGTATTTAATTAAATTTTGGTATAGTTTAGGTAGCCATTTTTAGAAAATAAAGATGCCAGGCCCTGGGGCAGGGGAAGACATAATGATAGAAAGACAGATAGACCCCTGGAACAAAGGGGAGGCAGAAGAGTGGGTGGCAGATGTTAAACTTAGGGACCGGGTATCTACTATCTAGAGGGAAGAGAGAGAGAGAATGCAGAGAGGTGGAAAGATTCAGGACCAAGGAGGAAGGAATGAGAGAGAGCAGAGAGGCAGAAAAAGACCTAGAAGAAAGGAGAACAAATGATGGACATAATGGGGGGGAGGGGGTTTGCTGGACTATGGAAGGAGCAGACAGAGGGGGAAAGACCCTGACAAAGATGATAATAGAGGAGGGAGACCAGGATCCCTGCCTGGAACAAAGGTGGTGATAGTTGGTTACAGTAGTGGTACTATCTACAAGGTACAAAGGGGAAAAGGTAAATGACACTGGATCTGGGGAAAAATTGTATGAAAAATGACTATTTTCAATTCAGTGATCAAATGAGTCAGTTTTCAGAATTTATATCTGTTGTCTATATTTTGCACTATATTTGTCACTGAGGTGACACCAAACTCTGCGGCAGGGTTAGAACCACGGAAGACTGCGAAGACCTACAAAGGGACCTAACAAAACTGGAAGAGTGGGCAAAAAAGTGGCAGATGAGCTTTAACATAGAGAAATGCAAGGTCATGCATGTAGGGAAAAAGAACCCAATGTTCAGCTACAAAATGGAGGGATCACTGCTAGGGGTGAGCAATCTTGAAAGAGACCTGGGGGTGATGGTGGACACAACACTGAAACCATCGGCACAGTGTGCGACAGCCTCAAAGAAAGCAAACAGGATGTTGGGTATCATTAAAAAGGGCATCACAACCAGGACGAAGGAAGTCATCATGCCGCTGTATCGTGTAATGGTGCGACCACACCTGGAGTACTGTGTCCAGTACTGGTCGCCATACCTCAAGAAGGACATGGCGGTTCTTGAGGGGGTCCAGAGGAGAGCGACTAAACTGATAAAAGGTATGGAAAACTTTTCATACGCTGACAGGTTGAAAATGCTGGGGCTGTTCTCCCTGGAGAAGAGGAGACTTAGAGGGGACATGATAGAAACCTTCAAAATCCTGAAGGGCATAGAGAAGGTAGACAGGGACAGATTCTTCAGATTGTGGGGAACCACAAATACTAGGGGTCATTCCCTAGGGCAAATACTAGGGTTCCTCCCAGGCGAAATTGAAAGGGGACAGGTTTAGAACAAATGCTAGGAAGTTCTTTTTTACCCAGAGGGTGGTGGACACATGGAACGTGCTTCCGGAGGTTGTGATAAGCCAGAGCACAGTACAGGGGTTCAAGGAAGGTTTAGATAGATTCCTAAAGGATAAGGGGATTGAGGGGTACAGATAAAAGCAGAGGTAGATTATAGAGATGGTAAAGAAACCACTTCAGAGGTCATAGACCTGATGGGCCGCCGCGAGAGCGGACTGCTGGGCGCGATGGACCTCTGGTCTGACCCAGCGGAGGCAACTCTTATGTTCTTATGATTTTAAGGTAGCCAAACGGGTTGAAAAGGTGACGGCGAAAACTATAAGGATTCTAGGGTGCATTGGAAGAGGTATGGCCAGTAGGAAAAGGAGGTATTGATGCTTCTGTATTAGACTGGTGAGACCTCATTTAGAATATTGTGTACAATTCTGGCTCATTCAGTTTGCCCATCCACAGCATTCTCTATCTCCTCTTCTCCCTATGAGATCCGACATGCCTGTCCCATGCTTTCCTGAATTTAGTCTGTCTTCACCACTTCTACTGGGAAACTGTTCCATAACATAAGAACATAAGAATTGCCGCTGCTGGGTCAGACCAGTGGTCCATCCTGCCCAGCAGTCCGCTCACGTGGCGGCCCTCATGTCAAAGACCAGTGCTCTAAATGAGTCCAGCCTCACCTGCATACGTACCAGTTTAGCAGGAACTTGTCCAACTTTGTCTTGAAACCCTGGAGGGTGTTTTCCCCTATAACAGACTCCGGAAGAGCGTTCCAGTTTTCTACCACTCTCTGGGTGAAGAAGAACTTCCTTACGTTTGTACGGAATCTATCCCCTTTCAGCTTTAGGGAGTGCCCTCTTGTTCTCCCTACCTTGGAGAGGGTGAACAATCTGTCTTTATCTACTAAGTCTATCTTGAATGTTTCGATCATGTCCCCTCTCAGTCTCCTCTTTTCAAGGGAGAAGAGGCCCAGTTTCTCCAATCTCTCACTGTACGGCAACTCCTTAACCATTTTAGTCGCTCTTCTCTGGACCCTTTTGAGTAGTACCATGTCCTTCTTCGTATACGTAGACCAGTGCTGGACGCAGTACTCCAGGTGAGGGTGCACCATGGCCCGGTAAAGCAGCATGATAACCCTCTCCGATCTGTTTGTGATCCACGTATCTACCACCCTTTCTGTAAAAAAAAGTATTTCCTTAGATTACTTCTGAGCCTACCACCTCTTAACTTCATCCCATGCTCTCTCACTCTGGAGTTTCCTTTATGAAAGTATGATCTCCAGAATTGTACACAATATTTTAAATGAGATCTCACCAGAGTCTTATGAGGAGGTGCTGAAAGGTTTCTCAGCCCAACCAACCAACATCCTAAATTCTGAATGTTATTTTACCACTGTAGCTGAAAAGAGTGTTATTTTATTTCATTAAGTGCCTATTTGCAGCAACAAAATTCTATGTTTTGGCATTCTTTCAGATCATACCTCCTTTTTCCTACTGGACATTCGTCTCCCTTTGCACCCAGGCATCCTTCTAGATTTTACCATTGCCTTTTCAACCTGTTTGGCCACCTTAAGATTATAATACCCAAATCCCGTTCCTCTCCCCTGTACAAAAGTTCTTCTCCCACTAAACTGTACTCTAGAATAGAGAACAGAAAAATTAATAAAAGTTACATTAATAATAAAATAATAGTAAAATAAATATGTGCAGAGCAGAATAGGAGAACAGGACAGCAAATCTCTCCCAGAAGCTGCAGCAATACCTTGACTAGTGTGAAAATAAAGAGAAGTGACAAGTAGACTTGTTAACTTACATTTTAATGTCAAGCTAGTGCATTCAGAAAAAAAGTAATTTAATATGTGTAATTTTGTACAGGATAGTGTGCAATTAGCCAGAGTTTTCTCGGTTAGTCACAGCCTCCTGCTCCAAAAACTCAGAAACTCAAAACTTGGAGACATCTACGAGGAGATGCTGAAAAGTTCTCAGCTCAACCAACCAACTTCCTAAATTCTGAGCGCTATTTTGCCACTGTAGCTAAAAAGAGTGTTATCTTATTCCCCCCCCCATTTTACTAAATCGTGATAGAGGTTATTAGCGCAGGGTGCTGCGCTGAATGCTCCGCTCAGAGTTCCTATGAGTGTCGGGAGCAGCACAGAGCATTCAGCGCGGCTCCCTGCACTAATAACCACTATCACAGTTTAGTAAAAGGGGGAGTTTGTTAACTGCCAATTTGCAGAAGCGACATTCTTTGTTTTGACATTGCTTGAACCATATCCATGTCATTCTCTTCTTGGTTGGACTGAGAACTCTTCAGCACCCCTCATAACCTGGATTGACCACTTATAATACTTAAGATACGGGCCTAGATGGACCCTTGGTCTGATCCAGTGGGAAATGTCTAAGTAAAGAGTAAAGTAACCTATTAGCTGTCTCATCTGAAGTAAAAGAGCTGGGAGATGGTTTAAAAGTTATTTAATTTATAACATTTTATTTAAGGAAATAATATAATATAATACAAAAGATTTCATTTCAAATAGATTCACAATTATAATATTTACATACATATTTCTATCATTCCTTCAAAATATATTTCCATATGACCCAAATCTACCCACCTACTACCACTTACCTCCCTTCCCCCTACTTCCCCTCTCCTCTTCCCCCTCCCTTTTTTCTCCCTCCAATTCACATTGTATTGAAGTAATTAATAAAACTATAATATAAAATGAAATTTATCCCTCCCTCTTTTGAATGGAAAATGACACATATTACCAGGTATTACAAAGTTATAAATGTTTCCAAAGCTTCAATGTAAAATATTAACAATATTATTTAAAATAGTAACAGCAGTGAGTATTTCGGCTTCGGCACCTAAACAGGGTTGCATTGTGAAAGAAAACTTATAAAAGGAAGAAAAGGGTTCAGTTAAGTAAAAAACAAAACAAAACCCTGCAACAATCTAATTCCTGGAAATTTTGAGGGTTATATAACTTAGAAATGTAGAGGGGCATAATCAAAACAAATGTCTAAGTCTGTTTTAGGCCTAGGGCGCTAGTCGCCCAAAGTCGGCAGTGTCCAATGTACAATCTCGAAAAATCTGTCCCCCAATTTTTTCCCCCCCAAAAATTGTCTACTTTTATGTCGTCATTTGATTGTCCAGACCACTAGTACATCTATCTTTATACTACATTCTCATCCAAAATGTCCAAGTCCCAAACACCTAGACTAGCTAAGTGATGGACTGGCCACCCAGACATGGCAACAGAGTAGTGGGGCACCTTACAGGGCACTACTGAGAACTTCACAAAAAGGGTGCCACATAAACATCTCAACACAACTCCCTTGCAGGTCATGGTGATCCTATTATGTCCACCTGTCTAAAACCCCAATAGCCTTTATGGCTGCAGGTGCCACCTATGTTTATTTATTTGTTCATTTTAATAGCCCGTCGTCCCCAGGAGCCCAGAACGGGTTATAAGGATAAATACACAAAGTTATAGAGATAAATACAATATCAGTAACAATATCAAGAGCACAAAAAAATCCTCCCTGACTGGTTGTGGTTAGAATGGGAACTCATGTCTGCATTGCGTCTGTGCCATGTACTCAGTATCAAAATGCCTAGCTACAGTAAGGATAATAGCATACTAGCCGATACATGGAGAACATTGCGGTATGTAAGCAATTTAACAACTATTCCAATTTATAAATCTACAAATCAATCTATATGGGTAAACTCCAAGATCCAAATTGGCGGAGAAAGACTAGTCTGGAAGCATTGGATGAGAGCAGGAATACGTATATTGGATGATGTTATTTCTAATGGCGCTATGCTTGAATTTTCACAGTTGCAACATAAATTTGGTCTTAATAATTCAGAAAATTTTAGATGGTTGCAACTGAAGCATGCCATTCAGGCGGGGTTCCCTGATTGGAAAAACCTTAATAATCATTATAGTATGGAGTTTCTTTGTTTTCAGTCAGACTTCTTGGGTCACCAGGCTGCCCAGTGGTACAAGTGTTAAGTGGATTTACTAAAAAGAAATTTAAAAACTGGTTTAAGAGATATTTGGAGCATTGAGATTAAGCATGAAATTACTGCATCTCAATGGCCACGAATTTGGTCTTGGAGAATGAAATGTACAGTGTCAGCATCTATGAGACAAACTTGGTTTTTTCTGGACCCCTGTTAGGTTGCAAAAATTAGATAGTTCTTTGTCTAATAGATGTTGGCATTGTCATTTGGAAGCAGGAATTTTAGATCATTTATTGTTTCATTGCCCATTTATTATGAATTTTTGGAAATCAATTTGGGCTCAAATTAATAATTTATTAGATAACCCAGTGGCTTTATCCTATGATACTGTGATATTTGGTATGGAAATGAGAGCAAAAAGTCAGATTTCTGTGAATAACAAATTATTACTTATAATGACTGGTGTTGCTATTCAGCAAATTACATATAATTGGAAAGATTGGAGGAGATTAAATTATAAACGTTTGGTGGAACTCTTTATGCCATATCTATAAAATGGAAAGATTTATTGCATTACAACAGGGATATTTTAAGAAATTTCAGGATGTGTGGAATCCATTAACAAAATATTGTAAAGATTAATTGAAATTGTTTCCCTTACATTTATCAATTTAAGGTTTAGGGAAGGGGGAATTTTATCATTACATGTTTTATATGATAATGAAATATATGGGTGGGAGGGATGGGAAAGGGGAAGGGATAAAAATGTATGTAATGTACCAATGATTGTTTGTAAGTGATGTATTTATTGTTAATGTGAATGAATATATTTAACACTTGATGTAATTTTGAAAATGAATAAAGAATTAAAAAAAAAAAAAAAAAAAGAGCACAAAAAAACTGAAGTGGAAAGAAAGCAGAATGTAAAAAAATAATATGAAGTTCTTAAAGATCATTAGCCCGATCAATGAAAGCAGAAGACAGCAGGCTGAGCAGGCCGATCCATTGATGTCCCCGCTGCAGTACAGTGGGGTTTTGGTAGACTCACATTTTCTAACATGAATGCAGTGTTTAGGGTGGCTTATGGGCCTGGCTCCTCCTCTCTATGGTTCACTAGCCCACCCTGCAGGCTTCTTAAGCCTTCTCTGTGCAGCTCTACTAGACTTTCCTATGCAAGGTGCTGATGTTCTGGAGGCAGGTATGTACATTTTTATTCCGATTTTTATGGCGGTGGAGGGGGGGAGGTCAGTGATCACTGGGGGAGTGTGTGGGATTATGTACTTTGTGTCTGCAATGTTTATCTGGTCACTTTGGATACCTTCTGGGTACTTAGACCTGTTTTTAGATTGCCTAATTCACAACGTATAAGTTCCGTCCAGGCAGCCTCGTAAAGCTTTCAATTATCCCTGCAGTTCAACTAAGTCTAGGTAGACCCACATCCCGCCCTAACCACTCCTCCAAAAATGCCCCTTTCAGCTTTGGGTGCACAGTGGGATTCAGAGGCCTAAAAAGTCTCTGGATACGTCTAAAAACCCGTTTCAATTATCGGCACTTGGACAACCTGTCTTTTAGGTCGTCCAAGTGCTGATTTGGGCGGGTTTTTAGACGTATTTCTGTTTCAATTATGAGCCCCATACTTGTTTAAAACAAATGGAGACATCTCTGTTGAACTTTCTGCATTTGAAAGGTTTTGTGAATACTGCAAAAGAACAAGATGATGTAAAAAGAGAAAATTTAACTTTTATGCAACTATTTCACAGTTTGTGAAACTACACTTACCTGTGACAAATTACACCTTTCCTGTAGACTATCTTGAAGTTTCTTAAGAACAAAATGTTCAAACATTCACTTTCTTTCAGTGACTTGAAAACACTGCAACATACTCTTAATTCTAAGTAAAGATAATATGATTTTTACCATTACTAATCCAACCTATCTTGGTTCATAATCTCCAATTTTATAATCTCTGCTTCTCTGAGAGATTCACTAACTGTGGGCTATCTATTATACCTTAAATTACACAGTCAAGAGTAACAATTTTGTGGAAGCAGTTCAGAAAGTTTATATCAGAAGGGGCATGGCCACCAGAGCTAGCTGTAGCACCCCAAGCAAAATTGTTCCATGCATCTTCTCATTGATTTTACTGCTGCTTTAGCTGCTGCTGTCAACCTGGGAATGCAGTGGAACCAGCAGCAATGGCAGCAGAAGGGAGGGAAAGATCATAGTTGGTGTTAAGAACATAAGAACATAAGAAGTTGCCTCCGCTGAGGCAGACCAGAGGTCCATCTTGCCCAGCGGTCCGCTCCCGCGGCGGCCCATCAGGCCTAATTGCCTGAACAGAGTCCCTGTCTAATTTTGTAACTGCTTCTAATCCTCTAATCCTATCCCTATAATGTACCTCTACTCCTATCTGTACCCCTCAATCCCTTTGTCTTCCAGGTACCTATCCAAACCTTCTTTGAAGCCTTGTAGCATGCTCCTGCTTATCACATCCTCCAATAGCGCGTTCCATGTATCCACCACCCTCTGGGTGAAAAAGAACTTCCTGGTGTTTGTTCTAAACCTTCCCCCTTTCAATTTCTCTGAGTGCCCCCTTGTGCTTGTGGTTCCCCATAATTTGAAAAATCTGTCCCTGTCTACTCTTTCTATGTCCTTCATGATCTTGAAGGTTTCTATCATGTCTCCTCTAAGTCTCCGCTTTTCCAGGAAGAAAAGCCCCAGCTTTTTCAGTCTATCAGTATATGAGAGATCCTCCATATCCTTTATTAGTTTAGTCGCTCTTCTCTGGACTCTCTCAAGTACCGCCATGTCCTTCTTGAGGTACGGCGAACAGTACTGGACATAGTACTCCAGGTGCGGGCGCACCATTGCACGATACAGTGGCAGGATGACTTCCTTTGTCCTGGTCGTGATACCCTTCTTAATGATTCCCAACATTTTGTTCGCCTTCCTTGAGGCTGTGGCGCACTGCGCCGATGCCTTCAATGATGTGTCTACCATCACTCCCAGGTCTCTTTCAAGGTTACTCACCCCTAGCGGTGATCCCCCCATTTTGTAAGTGAATATTGGGTTCTTTTTCCCTACATGCATGACCTTGCGTTTCCCTATGTTGAAGCTCATTTGCCACTTTTGTTGTGTAGGCTTAGCCTCCCCAAGTGTCTAATATTGGTTGCCTATATCCTTTGTTGCTCCTGTGGACACCAGGACCAGCTCACTATGTCATACCATATTTGATGGTAATGTCTGGGTATGGTAATGGCTTGTGGATCAGGCAGATGGATGACATCAGAGTGCAGCTTAATGGCTACTTGGCCTTCCCATTCACAAACAGGTGAATGCACATATTTGTCCACCATATGAGGAGACGTACCTGTTTGGGAATGTAAGGTGGGTTCTTCTTTCTGCTTGCAGCTTGGAAAAACTGACCCACAGTTGTATCAAAATTTTATATTGAGGGAAAGAAAAAACTTTCTGCAGTAACATCCTTTTGTATGTGCTAGTAATGTTGAATTTATTGTATGAGTGGTTAGGTATTACTTCTCCCAATAACACATTATCACATATTAAAATAAGATGGCTTCACCATCATGCGTTGGAGTCAGAGGAGGAAACAGAAGACAACATACCTGGTTCATAGTAAGACTGATCTGTGAGGGAGATTCAATAATTTATCTACCTGAATATGAAAGAAAGTAGCAAGCGTATTAAAACAAGTCTGTGCATGTTATGACATGTCCCAAGGTTACTCATGCACAGCTGAAGCTCAGTGTGAGTCTATCATGCCAAGAGACAGGATGTCAAGAGAGTTCTCATTCAAATGAAGTAAGAAACTACTAGATTTGGAGCACTATTCAGTGATAAGATTTCTCACAAAAGAAGGTTATGGTGAGTTCCCCTTCATCCTACAAAGTAAAATTTTGGTGCAAGCAGTTTAAGTGGAGTAGAGAGTTCATTGAAGAGGACCCTCACTCTGGATGGCCTGTGGAAGCAACTTCCACAGAAATGTGCAAGAAAGTTAAGGATTTAATTTTGTCAGACATACAAATTAAGGTTTCCCAAATAGCTGAAGAAATAGGCATCTTGGTAAGTATAGTTTTTAAAATAATTCTCGAAAAATTAGGCATGTCCAATGTTAGTGCAAGATGGGTTGCAAGAATGCTGGCGCCATGTCAGAAAGCCAAGAGGCTCCTATGCTGTCAGGAGATCTTGAAGATGGTCCATGAAAACCAAGTGAGTTTTTTTTCATTTGGTGAGTGGAGAAGAGTCCAAAATGGAGACAATGCAGTGGAAGCACAAGTCATCCCCCACTCCAAAAAGTTCAAGACAGGAAAATCTGCAGGCAAAGTCATGGCAACTGTCTTCTGGGATGATGAAGGACTTTTGCTTCTGGAGTTCATGCCACACAAGACAACTATAACCAGGGAGAGTTACATCAACACAATGATTGCTTTGGAGAGTCAATCAAGTAGAAATGACAAGGAAAACTCACAACAGGCATGATGCTTCTTCACAAAAATGTGCCAGGACACATGTCACAAGAACCACAGGCTGCCATCAAGAATGTGGGTTTCAGCGGCTAAACTATCCACCCTAAAATCCTGATCTGGCTTCCTTGGATTATTTCCTGTCCGAGTTTTGAAGAAATCTCTCCATCTAAAGCAGTTTTCAAGTGATGAATATGTCAAGGAAGCTATGACGTCCTAGTTTGAAGGTCAAACAGAAGAATTCTTTTCAAAGGGGTTAAAATCATTGCAGGGAAACTGGGAGAAATGTATGGAGCTATCAGAGGTCTATATTGAAAAATAAAAAAATTTTGATAACTCTTCTTTCCCACTGAGGAAGATAACTGAGGGCTCCTTTTACAAAGCTGCGATAGCGTTTGTAGCGTGTGCAGAATTGCCGCATGCGCTAAACCCGCGCTACGTGGCTAGAACTAACCCCAGCTCAATGCTGGCATTAGCGTCTAGTGCGTGCAGCAATTTAGCACATGCTAGGCACGTGCTAAAACCGCTATCACAGCTTTGTAAAAGGAGCCCTGAGTGTCTCTCGTACTTGTTAGCTGAGCCAGTTGTTTCTAATAGAAAAGATTCTTGCAATTTCTTTTAGTTTCATTTTTGAAAAAATAAAATTATCAGTCTTGTCAACAGACTTTTCAAACACTATTTGTGTTATAAAATAACTTTTTCAACCGACTCAGTTGACACTTCTTGGGTGCCATATTCAATCAAAAGACCAGATGTTCTATTAATTTAGAAACCGTAAAGATATTTAAAAGAAAGTCAAAGATCACGTTTACAGCTTCTAGAATCACAAAAGTATAAAATGTGCCAGGCTGGGGCACATCAGTGATTCACTAAGGCCAGCATTTTGTCTCGTACCGTGGCTAATCCAGATCACTTGGAAGTACATAGCAGATCTTAATATAGGGGTCCTTTTACTAAGATACGCTAGCCATTTTAGCGGCTAGCGTGCCTTAGGGCTCCTTTTATCAAGGTGCACTACGGGGGTTAGCGTATTGGACATTTCATCACACGCTAACCCCCGCGGCAAGCCAAAATACTAACACCTCGTCAATGGAGGCGTTAGCGGCTAGCGCGGCAGGCGGTTTAACGCGCGTTAAATCCCTACCACACCTTGATAAAAGGAGCCCTTAGTAAAAAGAGTTCCCTGGTTCTTAATTCCAGATTAGAGAAGTGACTGTCTTCAAGTTTACCATTTGTAAATCCCTGTGCTAATGGCCTTCACTATAGCCTCCAGAAACAAATTCCATAGTTGAAAAACAATCCCTTATAGTTCAAGTACAATCCCTTATATTAAGTCAACTAGATTACTGCAATATCGCTTATTTAGCAGTTTCTCAGAAGAATATGCAGCGATTACGATTGGTGCAAAACGTTGAAGAAATTCGATCATGTAACACCTTCTTATCGACTTCTGCGTTGGCTGCCGATGGAGGCGCGTGTGAAATTTAAGTTTGCTGTTTTTGTTTTAAGGTTTTATTTGGGTTAGCTCCTAAATATATAACTGGCCTTTTTTTCTTTCTCAACTAATAGACACAAGAGAAGCTCACACTTGAATTTTGTCTTCCCACCGGTTAGAGGATGTAAACTTAAAAAATATCATCAACATCTTTTTTCGTATCAGGCAGCATTATGGGGTAAAGATTTGGAAAAATTGCTTTTGCTTACTAATACTTATGAGTAATAATAATAACTTTATTCTTATATACCGCCACAATCTTGCGACTTCTAGGCGGTTTACAATGAAGAGAAACTGTACAGACAGCGAATTACAGAGTATAGCATTGAACATCTAGTGATAGTAACAGGAGAGTTACAGGGTCTGTGTATTACACGGTTTCACAATGAGTAGCATTATACAGTCGACGATATTCAAAGCATAAGTAGGAGAAGAGAAAGGAGATTGCGCTTTAAGTTACAAAGGTGCAAGACTGCGAAGGTGAAAAAGATAACATAAGATGTTGATGAGAAGTAAGTTGTTAACTTGGTACATTTGAACGAAGGACGGACACCAGTGGGAAAAACTGGTAACAATTAAAGATAGAAATTTTGGCAGAAGAGGGTAGACGGACTCCTTGGGATGGGAAGAGGCTCCGATTTTAGGGGAGAAGTCTGGTTAGGTTATAAATTTCTTAAACAAGGTGGTTTTTAGTTCTTTCCTAAAGATACTATATGATTCTCTGGCGGCAACAGTGAAGTAGCCTGTCCAAGTTTGCAGTCTACCTGCTTGGAATTTGAATGTTCTATCAAAGAAGGTACGATATCTACAGCCTATGATATTTGGGTAGGTAAAGAGGTTACGGTTTCTGGTAGGCCTAATAGAGGAGTGGAATTCGAAGTGAGGTAGTAGGTAGCTGGGGGCCAGGCCCCAGATTAGTTTATAGCAGAGGCAGGAGAATTTGAATAGAATTTGTGCTTCAATTGGTAACCAATGAAGGAGTTTGTAGAATGGACTAACCTAGGAGACACCTAAAAACATATTTGTTCTTGAAGCATTTAGGTAGCTGATTTGCAAAATCTTATACAATAACTGATCTTAAAGGTTTTCAGTTACTAGTTTTTAACTGTAAGTTTTACTCAATTTGTAGCATTTTTAACTATTATAAGCCGCAAAGAACTTTACGGTCCTGCGGTATATAAACTTTTTATTATTATTATTAATAATAATAATAACTTTATTCTTTTATACTGCCATAATGGACCGTATTAAGAAATAAATTTATCAAACAACGCTGTCTTGATTATTTTCCAAAAAGAACTATAAGATAACATAGCTTGAGTGAGAACTAGAAGGCCTTGAGCATGCACAGATGCTCAAGTCCCAGCAAAAGGAAGACAGCAGATCTTCGGGCACTGGCACCAGCATATCCTGTGTGTGCCAGATGGGGGTAAGCCAATATGTTTGGATGTGTGGGTGAGTGCGTGAGGGAAGCCAGATCATAGCGGGGGGCAACGTGAGCGGGGGGATGCCGGATTGCAGGGGGGGATGTGGAACAGCACCGGTGGCCTCGGGGGGGGGGGGGGTTAAGGTGGAGCAGCGCCGCTGGCCTCAGGAGGTGGGGATGGGTGGGAACGTATCAAACAAATTTCCCTTAGTTCCTATGGGGAAACTCGCTTTGATATACGAGTACTTTGGTTTACGAGCATGCTTCTGGAACGAATTATGCTCGTAAACCAAGGTTCCATTGTATTTTATTGGGGGCTCCTAAGTATATAATATTACAATAATCCAAAATAGATAAAATTAATGCCTGCACTAGTAATCTAAAAGATAAAGGTTCAAAATACTTTTTTATAGTTTTTAATTTCCATAATGCAAAAAAATATTTTGTAATCACTAAGTTGGTATGTTCCATCAATGTTAGATGGTGATCTAGTGTGACTCTCAAGATTTTAATAGATTTAGTAATCGGGTAGTCGTGACCATTAAGATTAAGCAATGTATTTGTTATTTTATCATTTGGACTAACCAAGAAGAGTTTAGTATTATTATTAAGTATGCATTGTTATAAACTGTTATTAGATCCTTTCTCATTAGGAGTAGAGGAGTAGCCTAATAGTTAGGGCCAGTGGCGTAGAGAAGGTGAGTGGCACCTGAGGTAGTGGTGCCCCCCACCTACATCTCCTCTGCCCCGCTCCTTCCCGACCCCTTCTGCCATGCTCCTCCCTTCCCCTGTGCCTCATTAATTTTTCCGGCGCAAGCAGCATCACAAACTTGCTGCCTGCATTGTGTCGGCTCTCCCTTTGACCTGGAAGTGATGTCAGAGAGAGTCGACACTACACAACTGACAGGATCATCAGCTCAGTTCATTGGTGTCTCTTGTTGAGACAGAAACTCCTTCAACTTCTCAGGGTCTTCAAACTGATAGAATTTTTCTTTATAAGTAACCCTCATTAGGGCAGGATAGTAAAGCCCATATTTTGCCCCAATCTCCTTTAGTTGCTGTCTCAATTGTAAAAATTGCTTGCAAAGATTTACTGTTAGAAACATAGAAAAAAAGCGGCAGAAAAGGGCTATAGCCCACCAAGTCTGCCCATTCCAAGTATCCTCCCCCCCTGAGTTTACTCCCTTAAAGATCCGACGTGAGTATCCCATTTTCTCTTAAAATCCGTCACGCTGCTGGCCTTTATCACTTGGAGTGGGAGTCTGTTCCAATGATCCACAACTCTCTCGGTGAAGAAATACTTCCTGAAGTCGCCATGAAACTTCCCTCCCCTGATTTTTAGCGGATGCCCTCTGGTGGTCGAGGGTCCCATGAGCCGGAAGATATCATCTTCTGACTCGATGTGCCCCGTGATATACTTATACGTTTCAATCATATCTCCCCGTTCCCTTCTTTCCTCAAGTGAGTACATCCGCAATTTCTCTAGTCTTTCTTCATACGTGAGATCCTTGAGCCCCAAGACCATCCTGGTGGCTGTTCGCTGTACCGACTCGATTCTCAGCACGTCCTTTCGGTAGTGAGGTCTCCAAAACTGAACGCAGTACTCTAAGTGAGGCCTCACCATGGCTCTGTACAACGGCATCATAACTTCAGGTCTCCTGCTGACGAAACCTCTGCGGATACACCCCATCATTTGTCTTGCTCTGGAGGAAGCCTTCTCCACTTGATTGGCAACCTTCATGTCCTCGCTAATGATCACTCCTAGATCGCGTTCCGCTGTGGTCCTAACCAAGGTTTCACCATTTAGTACATAAGTTCTACGCGGGTTTCTCTTTCCCAGGTGCATTACCTTGCATTTTTTAGCATTGAAGCCAAGCTGCCAAGTAGTTGACCATTGTTCCAGCAGCAGTAGATCGTGTGTCATATTATCAGGTAATAAGCTTCTGCCTACTATGTTGCAAAGTTTGGCGTCGTCGGCGAACAGCGATACCTTTCCCCTAAGTCCTTGCGTCATATCTCTTATGAATAAGTTGAATAGAATCGGACCCAGGACCGAGCCCTGCGGCACTCCACTTATCACGTCCGATGCTTCAGATGGGGTATCGTTCACCACTACCCTTTGATGTCTGCCGCTCAGCCAATCCCCAACCCATGTAGTTAGAGTGTCTCCTAATCCTATCGATTTTAGCTTGTTCAGTAATCTTCGATGAGGGACGCTATCAAATGCTTTACTGAAGTCCAAATACACTACGTCCAGTGACTCTCCAGCATCCAGTTGTCTAGTAACCCAGTCAAAAAAGCTAATCAGATTAGATTGGCAGGATCTACCCCTGGTGAACCCGTGTTGGTGTGGATCACGTAGTTTTTCTTCGTCTAGGATTGTGTCAATATTCTGTTTGATCAGAGTTTCCATGAGTTTACACACTATAGACGTGAGACTCACTGGTCTGTAGTTTGCTGGCTCTGTCCTGCAGCCCTTTTTGTGGAGTGGGATTACGTTGGCGGTTTTCCAGTCCAAGGGGACCCTTCCTGTGCTTAGGGAAAGATTGAAAAGAACAGATAATGGTTCTGCCAGGACTTCCCTTAACTCCCTTAGCATTCTGGGATGTAGGTTATCTGGTCCCATGGCTTTGTTTACTTTGAGTCTTGATAGTTCGTCGTAGACGCTACTGGGCATAAATTCAAAATCTTGAAACGGGTCTTTCTGGTTATCTCCCGTCTGCAGCTGTGGACCAACTCCCGGCGCTTCTCGGGTGAATACTGAACAGAAGTATTGGTTTAGTAGTTCTGCCTTCTCAGAATCTGATTCCGCAAGGTTACCGTCCGATTGCTTCAGGCGTACTATCCCATCTTTGTTTCTTTTCCTGTCACTAATATAGCTGAAGAAAGATTTATCCCCTTTCTTAATTTTCCGTGCTAACTCTTCCTCCATTTGGAGTTTGGACTCTCTGACTGCTGTTTTGACAGCTTCAGATCTGTCTAGATAGTACTCTTTTGCCCCCTCTCTGCCTAGATGTTTGTAGGTGATAAATGCGTCTTTTTTCTGTTTAACTAGGTCTGAAATTTCTTTACTGAACCATTGGGGTCTTTTGTTTCTCCTGCGTTTACTTACTGTCTTTATGTATCGGTCTGTTGCTTCGTGTAGTATGGATTTCAGAGACGACCACATACCCTCCACATTGTCAGATTTTGCTTGTTTATATAGCTCCCGATGGACAAAATCTCCCATGCTGCTGAAGTCTGTACCTCTAAAGTTGAGAACCCTTGTTGCTGTGTTTGTCTTAGGGAAACCTTTCTTAAGGTTGAGCCATACCATATTATGGTCGCTGGAGGCCAGTGTGTCTCCTACTGAGAATTCCGTGACGCTATCTCCGTTGGTGAGGACCAGGTCTAGTAATGCCTGATCCCTGGTGGGCTCCAACACCATTTGCTTGAGACGTGCCCCCTTTATGGAGTTTAATATTCTTTTGCTGCTACCCGTAGTCGCGGAGAGTGTGTTCCAATCTGCATCTGGCATGTTGAAGTCTCCTAGCATTACTAAGTCTCCGCGCAGCGTGATGTTCTCTATGTCCTCAATTAATTCCATATCTTTGTCCTCCTGTTGCCTGGGAGGTCTATATATCACACCAAGGTATAGGCATTTTTCTTTCCCTCTGGCCAGGTTCACCCAGAGGGATTCCCCGGTGTATCTAATATCTGTGATTCTGGTGGTTTTGATGCTTTCCTTAGTGTATAGCGCTACTCCTCCTCCCAATTTACCCACTCGGTCGCAACGAAGTAGGTTGTACCCTGGTATAACCATATCCCACCCATGCGATTCCGTGAACCAGGTTTCGGATATCGCTATCACGTCAAGATCGGCATTTGTTATCTCAGTCTCTAATTCTCTAATACTGTTGCACTCGCAAAATCTGGAACAAACATAATCTTTGAATACTTGAGAAATGGTCTGTGTTTGAACTTGTAAGTCAGATTTTTAGTCTCCTTTGTCACTCTTAAAATTTCTATAACATACTGGAAACGTAACAGGAAAAATATTATTGGTCTAGGTCTCGACTGACCATTAGGTCTCCTTCCTGGGATCCTATATGCCCTTTCAATTTCTAATGGCACTTTTAAGTGAAGGGGGAGTATTTTTGGTATAACTTCTTCCAGAAAAGTTCATACATTCCCAGTATCCTCACATTGTTTCTTCTTGCCCGATTTTCAAAATCTACCATCTGTTTTTCCATTTCTTGAAGAACCCTGTGATATTTTTTACATTGCAGCTCATTCTCCACTTTCTCCATTCGAATTTCTATCTGATCCATTCTGGTATGCACCATTTCCATTTTCTGTCCCAAATTATCAATTTCTTCCTTCACCGCTGCCAGTTGCTCTGTATTAGTGTCAGTGTGTGGTTGTGAAGGAGCGGTGGAGGGCAGAGAAGAGGACAGGTGCTGGCACCCCCACCAATGATTAAGGCTAGCACCACTGGTTGGGCCTGTGGAGACCTCAGTGCTGTTCCTCTTTCCGCAAGACTTGTAATATATGTAGTTACAGCAGTGACTAGCTCATTCAAATTTGGTACTCTGAAGAGGTGATTCAGCAACTTCTTGAGAAGTGGGTAAAGTTTAACCATCCCCCTTAGTCGCTTGAAGAATTGCCTCTAGGTCTTACCAATCTTCCTCTGCAATCTCTTTACTTGCCTCATGGAAGAGAAAGACTCTTGAAGGTGTTTGGATCACCACTAATACTTTGAGTTCCAGGACCCTGTTGTCAAGATTTTTAGAACTTTCACCACCTGAGAATTCAAAATCATCAGTTCTTTCTCTGTAAATAATCTGACCACTGAGGCTTCATTCCTCATCGTTCAAGTGAATGCTATTAGTGGGCTTCATGTTTCTCCAAGGGACTCCCGATCTGAAGGCCCTCTTCTCATCTGAGGAAACTACAAAGCTTTTTTTTTTTTTGCCACAGATTACAGGTCTGAGAACTCAACCCTATGCATTGGGCCTGGAGAATGATAGGCCTGATATATTATTTTCACAAACTTGAGTGAGAATTTTGGAGGATATTCTGGTAGATTCTACAGGTATTTTTCCTGTAGTAGCACCCTTAAAATTTCAGCATATTGTTGCCATATTGGGACAGACCAAAGGTCCATCAAGCCCAGTATCCTGTTTTCCAAGGAGTAAAATAGATTATATGTTGCATATCCTAGGAATAAGTAGTGGATTTCCCCAAGCCATCTAAATAATGGCACAAGATCAATAGAAGGTCTACTAAACTTCAGAAAGGCAATAAAAACTCATCTCTTCCCTTGGTCCTCTAAGAGAGCGCACAAACCCAAATTTCCTGGACCTTATGAAAAAAGGTACCGACCCTCCACTGTCTTGAATCTCAAATGCTGATGTGCTTCATCCTACCGTGACAAGTACTGTTGCACTTTATATTGCCCATTATATAATGCTCTACCATACCAAGTTCCCTCTGATGGCAAAATGTATAAATTCCACTGCTATGCAAGGTCCCACCGTACTATGTATTGTGTCTGACCATGTCATGTTTTTTCATACTGTTACCATTTCTCTCACACTTTACTATACTATATTTGCCATACTATGTCTACCATGCTACAATTTCTCATGCTATATCTGCTACACAATGTTTGCTGTTCCATGTCTACCGTGCTAGGTTTTATCATGCTATGTGTCACACTGTCGTGTCATACTAGGTTAGCCATGCTTGCAACACTATATTTGCCATGCTATGTTTTGCCATACTATGCTCACCATGCTATGTCTGATCGCTGCTAGCAGGAGAGGAGGAGATAGGCGAACAGGCGGGGAGGCAGAGTAAGGCGCTAGGAGCGCCGAAGCGCGTGGAGAAAACTTCGGGGCAGCGGCGAGAGTAACTCCGCCCACCCCCACAGCGTCAGCAGCTCGCGACCGGGCTCCTCCTTTAAAGGAGGCGAGCCAACGGGCGCAGCACTGATCGCTGCTAGCAGGAGAGGAGGAGAGAGGCGAACAGGCGGGGAGGCAGAGTAAGGCGCTAGGAGCGCCGAAGCGCGTGGAGAAAACTTCGGGGCAGCGGCGAGAGTAACTCCGCCCACCCCCACAGCGTCAGCAGCTCGCGACCGGGCTCCTCCTTTAAAGGAGGCGAGCCAACGGGCGCAGCACTGATCGCTGCTAGTAGGAGAGGAGGAGAGAGGCGAACAGGCGGGGAGGCAGAGTAAGGCGCTAGGAGCGCCGAAGCGCGTGGAGAAAACTTCGGGGCAGCGGCGAGAGTAACTCCGCCCACCCCCACAGCGTCAGCAGCTCGCGACCGGGCTCCTCCTTTAAAGGAGGCGAGCCAACGGGCGCAGCACTGATCGCTGCTAGCAGGAGAGGAGGAGAGAGGCGAACAGGCGGGGAGGCAGAGTAAGGCGCTAGGAGCGCCGAAGTGCGTGGAGAAAACTTTGGGGCAGCGGCGAGAGTAACTCCGCCCACCCCCACAGCGTCAGCAGCTCGCGACCGGGCTCCTCCTTTAAAGGAGGCGAGCCAACGGGCGCAGCACTGATCGCTGCTAGCAGGAGAGGAGGAGAGAGGCGAACAGGCGGGGAGGCAGAGTAAGGCGCTAGGAGCGCCGAAGCGCGTGGAGAAACTTCGGGGCAGCGGCGAGAGTAACTCCGCCCACCCCCACAGCATCAGCAGCTCGCGACCGGGCTCCTCCTTTAAAGGAGGCGAGCCAACGGGCGCAGCACTGATCGCTGCTAGCAGGAGAGGAGGAGAGAGGCGAACAGGCGGGGAGGCAGAGTAAGGCGCTAGGAGCGCCGAAGCGCGTGGAGAAAACTTCGGGGCAGCGGCGAGAGTAACTCCGCCCACCCCCACAGCGTCAGCAGCTCGCGACCGGGCTCCTCCTTTAAAGGTGGCGAGCCAACGGGCGCAGCACTGATCGCTGCTAGCAGGAGAGGAGGAGAGAGGCGAACAGGCGGGGAGGCAGAGTAAGGCGCTAGGAGCGCCGAAGCGCGTGGAGAAAACTTCGGGGCAGCGGCGAGAGTAACTCCGCCCACCCCCACAGCGTCAGCAGCTCGCGACCGGGCTCCTCCTTTAAAGGAGGCGAGCCAACGGGCGCAGCACTGATCGCTGCTAGCAGGAGAGGAGGAGAGAGGCGAACAGGCGGGGAGGCAGAGTAAGGCGCTAGGAGCGCCGAAGCGCGTGGAGAAAACTTCGGGGCAGCGGCGAGAGTAACTCCGCCCACCCCCACAGCGTCAGCAGCTCGCGACCGGGCTCCTCCTTTAAAGGAGGCGAGCCAACGGGCGCAGCACTGATCGCTGCTAGCAGGAGAGGAGGAGAGAGGCGAACAGGCGGGGAGGCAGAGTAAGGCGCTAGGAGCGCCGAAGCGCGTGGAGAAAACTTCGGGGCAGCGGCGAGAGTAACTCCGCCCACCCCCACAGCGTCAGCAGCTCGCGACCGGGCTCCTCCTTTAAAGGAGGCGAGCCAACGGGCGCAGCACTGATCGCTGCTAGCAGGAGACGAGGAGAGAGGCGAACAGGCGGGGAGGCAGAGTAAGGCGCTAGGAGCGCCGAAGCGCGTGGAGAAAACTTCGGGGCAGCGGCGAGAGTAACTCCGCCCACCCCCACAGCGTCAGCAGCTCGCGACCGGGCTCCTCCTTTAAAGGAGGCGAGCCAACGGGCGCAGCACTGATCGCTGCTAGCAGGAGAGGAGGAGAGAGGCGAACAGGCGGGGAGGCAGAGTAAGGCGCTAGGAGCGCCGAAGCGCGTGGAGAAAACTTCGGGGCAGTGGCGAGAGTAACTCCGCCCACCCCCACAGCGTCAGCAGCTCGCGACCGGGCTCCTCCTTTAAAGGAGGCGAGCCAACGGCGCGCAGCCGTTCGGCGCGCGGCGAAGGCGAGCGGCAAAGGCACTCGCCTTAGCGAGAGCGCCTTTGCGAAGAGCCTAAAGAAGAGCTAAATCCGGGACACCAGGACACATTAGGGCAAATTCGTCATTTCAGATACCCTACTGTTCTCTCTAACACCTTTCAACTTTATTTCAACCTTACCTATCAGAAGCCCTAACCTCACACATTCTCTTACTATCTCTCATACTATCTTTCATACTTTCACACTCATACCCCCATACTCTCTTATACTCTCATACTCTCATACTCTCTTATACTCTCATACTCTCACATTTACTCTCCCTCATTTACTCTATCGCATTAAATCTCTCTCTCCCTTTTTGTTTTGTTATGGCAGGGCGGACAAGAAGTGTGAAATCTACAAGCAAGGTCGGCATCCCTTGCACTGAGGTGATCCGGGAGATGGCCTCAGCCTACGCGCAGACAGAGGAGGACAAAGCACCGGGAAGGGACGTCTCCGTGCAAACCGAGCCCATCACACGGCAGTACATTATGGCCTCTACGCAGACAGAGGAGGTCGGCCAGCAAGATGATGACATCATGCAGGAACTAAGGAGCCTCAGGGAGGAGGTGAAACGTCTGAGAGGCATTAGAGAGGATGAGGCCTATATCGATGGGATAGTGCAGGAGCTATCCCAAATCACAGAACGGGCTCGTGACGGATCACCCATGATGACACCAGGGCCGTCAACAAAGAAACCAACTGTTGCTGTTCAGGAGATGGATGGAGACACTGACTCCTGGCAGTTAGTGACCTCCTCCACAGGTAAACGTAGGAGACCCCCCCCCCATTTACAATCTCTTCACCTTCTCACTCTTTCTCTCACCAGGGCAGCTCCACATCGACTCCACATCTGACCTTGAAGAACAGATTCCAGGTCTTGCAGGAAGAAACTACCAATGTGGACATGGAACAGGAACAACACGCATCTCCAAGGACAATGGATCGACACCCCCAAAAGAAGCGTAGAGTGATAGTAATTGGGGACTCCATGTTGAGGGGCACCGAGGGACCAGTATGCAGACCGGATATGCAGTCAAGGGAGGTCTGCTGTCTACCCGGAGCCAGAATACGAGATGTGACCACCTGTCTGGATAGACTTCTCAGGCCCCACGACCACTTCCCCATGATGCTCATTCACGTCGGGACGAACGACACTGCCAAGAACTCCCTGGAGGACATAGCTAGAGACTTCGGAGCTCTGGGAAAGAGGCTAAAGCGGACAGGAGCACAGGTAGTATTCTCTTCAATTCTTCCAGTTAGGGGCAGAGGAAGGGACAGGGATGAACGTATCCTGAGGACGAATGAGTGGCTACAACGATGGTGCCAGGAAATGAACTTCGGATTCCTGAATCACGGAGAGGCACTACAGGGACTACAGGGACCAGACGGACTCCACCTGACCAACAGAGGTAAGAATGTCTTCGGACACAGGCTAGCCCGCCTACTTCGAAGGGCTTTAAACTAGGTAAGTCGGGGGTGGGTACCCACTTTTACACCGGAGCAGTAAGTAACAATCCTGATGGGGTGAACCAAATCTCCGCTTCTAAGTCCGAGGTAAGTACCCTTATTGCAAAACAATCACTAGGTGACACTTTAATTCAAATGGATGGCTCACTACAGGAGCCTAGCAGACAGAAAGAGTGGAGAGCTATGTATGTTAACGCACACAGCTTAGGGAATAAATTTCTAGAACTAGAAACAGAAATAGTTAATGCAGACCTAGACGTAGTAGCAATATCCGAAACATGGTTCACAGACTCTCATGGGTGGGATATAACTATGCCAGGATACAACCTGCTTCGAAAAGACAGAGAGGGTAAGTTAGGAGGAGGGGTTGCACTTTACATCAAAGAGAACATCAAGACAACCAGGATCACGGATGTCAAGTATACTGGGGAATCCATCTGGGTGAACTTGGCCAGAGGCAGAGAAAAATGCCTGTACCTTGGTGTGGTATACAGACCCCCAAGACAATCGGAGGACAAGGATGCAGAATTAATCGAAGACATTGAGAATATCACCTTACGGGGGGACGTCGTTCTGATGGGAGACTTTAACATGCCTGATGTAGACTGGAACACACTCTCAACGAAAACTTGTGATAGCAGGAGGATATTAACATCCATGAAGGGAGCACGGCTCAAACAAATGGTACTAGAGCCCACTAGGGCCCAGGCCATCCTGGACCTGGTACTTACGAACGGGGAAAGCGTCTCGGAGGTCTCGGTGGGAGAAACGCTAGCCACCAGTGACCATAACATGGTATGGTTTAACCTTAAGAAAGGCTTCCCCAGGTCACAAACAAAAACAAGGGTACTCAATTTCCGAGGCACCGACTTCGCACGCATGGGTGATTTCGTCCATCAGACGTTGCAGGTTCAAGAAGTAACTGATAATGTGGAAGCTATGTGGTCAACCTTGAAGTTGACCCTTCATGAGGCAACTGAACGCTACATAAAATCGGTAACCAAACAGCAAAGAAAAAAGAAACCCCAATGGTTCACTAAAGAGGTCTCTTACCTCGTCAAAGAAAAGAAAAAAGCATTTCTCTCATACAAACACACGGGGAAAAAAGAAGCAAACATTGAATACAGGACAAGGTCTGCAGCGGTCAAAACAGCAGTCAGAGAGGCCAAACTTCAAATGGAAGAAACTCTAGCGAAGAACATTAAAAAAGGGGACAAATCCTTCTTCAGGTACATTAGCGACAGGAAAAAGAACACAAACGGGATAGTACGCCTTAGAACGCCAGAAGGAAACTATGTGGATACAGATTCTGATAAGGCCAAACTACTGAATGATTACTTCTGTTCAGTCTTCACCTGCGAGGCATCAGGGCACGGGCCACGGCTGGAAGCAAAGCAAAGCATGGAAGACCCATTTCAGAATTTTGAGTTCACACCAACTGATGTTTACAGAGAACTGTCAAGACTTAAGGTGAACAAAGCTATGGGACCGGATAATTTGCACCCAAGAGTGCTCAGAGAACTATGCGATGTTCTGGCGAAACCGTTAGCCACGCTCTTCAATATCTCCCTAGGTACGGGGAGAGTCCCCCTAGACTGGAAAACAGCCAACGTTGTTCCTCTGCACAAAAAGGGCTGCAAAGCAGAGGCTGCGAATTACAGGCCAGTGAGTCTCACATCAATAGTGTGTAAACTCATGGAAACCCTGCTTAAAGGTAAATTAGACACAATATTGGATGAGGGAAATCTGAGGGATCCCTGTCAACATGGATTCACTAGGGGCAGGTCATGCCAATCCAATCTTATCAGCTTCTTTAACTGGGTGACAGGAAAGCTAGACTCGGGAGAGTCTCTAGACATAGTGTACTTGGATTTCAGTAAAGCTTTTGACAGTGTCCCGCACCGCAGATTATTAAACAAGATGAAATCGATGGGGTTGGGTGAGAAACTAACTGCATGGGTCACTGATTGGCTGAGTGGAAGACTTCAGAGAGTGGTGGTCAACGGCACCCTCTCTGAGACATCGGAGGTGACTAGCGGAGTGCCGCAGGGATCAGTCCTGGGACCATCCCTTTTCAACATATTCATAGGGGACTTGACCCGGGGGCTTCAGGGTAAAGTAACACTGTTCGCTGACGACGCCAAACTGTGTAATATAGTAAGTGAAAGCAATCTCGTGGATAGTATGACGCAAGATCTGATCACGTTAGAAAACTGGTCCTCGACATGGCAGCTGGGCTTCAACGCTAAGAAGTGTAAGGTCATGCATCTTGGCAGTAGAAATCCATGCAGAACATACACCTTGAATGGAGAAGCACTAGCTAGGACTTCAGAAGAACGGGACTTGGGAGTTATCATCAGTGCAGACATGAAGGCTGCCAAACAAGTAGAGAAGGCCTCATCCAAGGCAAGGCAAATGATGGGATGTATCAAGAGAAGCTTCGTCAGCCGCAAACCTGAAGTCATCATGCCACTTTACAGATCATTAGTGAGACCTCATCTGGAATACTGTGTGCAATTCTGGAGGCCGCATTACCGTAAAGATGTGCTTCGAGCCGAGTCGGTCCAGCGTATGGCCACTAGAATGGTCTCCGGACTCAAGGGTCTCTCATACGAAGAAAGACTGGGCAAATTGCAGCTCTATACTCTAGAGGAGCGCAGGGAAAGGGGTGACATGATTGAGACATTTAAATACGTCACAGGTCGTGTCGAGATGGAAAATGACATATTCTTTCCCATGGGACCCTCGGTCACAAGGGGGCACCCGCTTAAACTCAGAGGAGGGAAATTTAGTGGTGACGCCAGGAAGTACTTCTTCACGGAAAGGGTGGTGGATCATTGGAACAAACTTCCGATGCAGGTGATCAAGGCCGCCAACGTGCTCGACTTAAAAATAGATGGGATATCCACGTGGGATCCCTACGAGGGTCGAGCTAAGGAACTAAGTCATCAGCACTCAGACTTAATGGGGTGGGTCGGTAGAGTGGGCAGACTTGATGGGCTGTGGCCCTTTTCTGCCGTCACCTTTCTATGTTTCTATGTTTCATATCATGTTTGTCATATTATGTTTTACCATGCTTTGTTAACTATGTTTTGCCATCTTTGTCAAACAATGTTCTGCCATGCCATGTTTGCCATCATTTTGGGCTCCTTTTATCAAGCCGCGCTAGCGGTTTAACGTACGTAATAGCGCGTGCTAAACCACCGGCCGCGCTAGCCGCTACCGCCTTCTCTTGAGCAAGCGGTAGTTTTTGGCCAGCGCAGGGGTTAACGTGTGATGAAAAGTCACACACGTTACACCCGCTAACGCGGCTTGATAAAAGGAGCCCTTTGTATAAATATGCTGCATTATGTATTTAAACTTGTAACCCATTCTGAGCTCTTCTGGGAGGATGGGATATAAAACCATATAAATAAATATGGACATTTGTCGTAGGAAATTGTCCAAACCTTTTTAAAACCCTGCTAAACTAACTGCTTTCACCACTTTCTCAGTTAATGAATTCCAGAGTTCAATTGCATGTTGAGTGAAAAAATATTTTCTCTGGTTTGTTTTAAATCTACTACTTAGTAGCCTCTTTGCATGCCCCCTAGTCCTAGTATTTTTGGAAAGTGTTAGCAAGTGATAGACTTTTGTCCATCTAATCTATGTTAGCCCCTTGGCAGATGCTAGATTTCCACTGTCTACAGAAGGGGTGAGGGGGTGAGGAAGGATACAACATCACACTACAGAAAAAAAAGGCTGCCACTGAGCTCTGCTCCTTCCTTCTCTCTGACATCTCTTAAATCACTTATTTCAATGTACCCCAAAATATAACTGAATGTGCTTCAAAATAATTCATTTCTACTCACTGTACTTTAGTGCAATTCAGTTCATTTCTATTCAGTTTCAGCCTTCAATTTGTTTTAACGTAATTGATGTATTTAAATGCAATTCAAAATACTTATGTGCATCTCAATGCAATTCAATGTACTTTAGTGCCATACAATGGTATTCAACGTAGTTTGATGTTTTAATGCTGACATTCATTCCTCCAGGGAGAAGCATACTTTGTATACCTGAACTTTGGGCCTATGCTCTTCACTCAAAAATGAAAGGTATTATCTGAGAGCGCCTTCTGTTACTAAAGTGATTCTAACTACTGATGCTGATGCACTACGTCTACTACTTATCACTTATATAGCGCTGAAACGCGTACACGGCGCTGTACATTCTGACATTTAAAGACAGTCTCTGCTCAGAAGAGTTTGCAATCTAACTTGGGCAGATAGACATGACATATAGGGTTGGGGATGCAGAACCCAAGATGAAAGGAGTTAGGCATTGAAATCACTCTCAAAGAAGTAGGCTTTTAACGGAGCCTTGAACGCTGTCAGAGACGGAGCCCGCCATAGGGATTTGGGCAGAAGGGACAGAGTCTGGAGTTGGCAGTTGAAGAGAAGGGCACGGATAGGAGGGACTTACCAGCTGAGCGGAGCTTACGGGGGTGGGGGTGGGGGAATCATAGGGGGAGATAAGTGAAGAGAGATAGTGAGAGGCAGCTGAGTGAGTGCATTTGTAGGTCAGTAAGAGGAGTTTGAATTGTAGTCTGAAATGGATAGGAAGCCAATGAAGTGACTTTAGGAGAGGGGTAACGTGAGTATACCGGCTCACCCGGAATATAAGTCATGCAGCTGAATTCTGGATGGATTGGAGGGGAGTGAGATGGCTAAGTGGAGGGCCTGAGAGTAGCACATTCTTAGGGTTTCCACAATGGGGGCAGCAGCATCATCATTCATACCAGCAGGGGGCAGGGGCACAATTGTCTCTAGGTCAAATGCTCTTTGGCCAGGATTCTAAAAAACTCGCATTAAAAAGCGACAGTCTGCTAACGCAGCTGTTTTGATAGCAAATTGAAAAAAGCGAGACATTTTCAAAAAATCATGCATGCAAATGAGGTTGGCAGACAGCAGCAAAGATTCGCTAAATTTGCATGTGATCATCGCTGGTGATAGTGAAGGGCACATCGCAGAAAAAACATGTAAAGAAAAATAACAACCCAAAAACACAGCAGTGGGAGAGATGTCCAATATCTCCCTGCTGTCAACCAACAATCCCCCCCCCCCCCCACCTGCAGCGGGAGACATGCTGATTCTCTTCCACTGCGAAGAAACCCATGGGGGGGGGGGTTTGCCTCCACTGCAGGGGAGGAATGTTGTGATGCAATGGGAGAGAATGGACATCTCTCCCACTGCATCACAACACAGGCTTTCTAGCAGTCTCTGACATTGATTGGCATCCCTGGACCAGTTGCTTATTTTTGCCGCCAAAAGCTGACGCCACGTTTAGATAATGGCTCAGTATTTTTTAAGAATCCACTGGAGGGCTCATTTCAATGTTGAAGAGCCCATTCACATGTCATTGTCAAAGACTGCTAGAAAGCACACTATTGACAGAGATAATATGTTTTGCTAAACCCCCGCTAAAATACATACATACAGGCTAAACCGTCGGTAAATAGTTTACTGACAGTGTTAAAGTTTTGAGATCTGGGCCTCTATTTGTTATTATAGTCCAGCCTGTTACATAGATGACATGAACCTTGGCAGAAAACTACATCAGGTGCTAAAACAGGGAGTCTCTGATTTTTTAGTCCGTTTTATGCCTCAGTCAGGCTCAGGAACCTCCTAGCAGCCTCTGAGAATAGCCACCTGCAGCCCACGCCTGAGGACTTTAGAAAGAAAGGGAAATCCATCAGCTTCTTATTTCTCCCTTCTCTTTGCCTGACCCTGCTAAATATATAGCTAGAGCAACCCTACAAGTCCTCCTTCTGCAGCTCTATTTTATTCTTACTGCTGCACCAGAAATGGTTGGTTTTCCTACTGCACTAGCCTTTATAGAAAATGGAACAGTTTTCCTCTTGTCTCCATCTACTGGAGGACTGATTCCACTTCCCCAGTCTGCTCTGGGAAGTATAAAGAGGAATCACAGTTTAATTCCTTTCTGAATAATCCCTAATTCCTAGTCACTTTTTGACCATTGCTGCGCACTGAGGGCTAGATCCTCAAAAATCCGCGTAAAAAACTGACAGGCTGTAGTTGCAGCTGTTATAGTACCAATTTTAAAAAAGCGAATCATTCTTAAAAAAAAAAAAAAAAAAGTTAATGCAAATGAGGTTGGCATAAAGCAGGGGTGTCAAACTCAATCACATAAGGGGCCGAAATCTAAAATATAGGCTGTCGCGGGCCAAATTTTTAATTAAGATACTTAGGGTCCTTTTATTAAGGTACGTTAACCGATTTAGTGTGTGCTAAATGCGTAGCTTAATAAAAGTCGCAAAGCATGACGGCCGCGAGACTTGAGGCACATGAATCTACAGCTGATGTCTTTTTTGAATGCCAAAGCCACAAAAAGGTGGTATACAAGTCCCCATTCCCCTTCCCTTTTGATTGTAGCCACAGAAAAGCAATATGCAGGAACTTTTTTTGTACCTGGGGCAATAGAGACTTGCCCAGAGTCACAAGAGACCACATGGGAATCGAACTTGGATTCCCCTGGTTCTTAGGCAGCTGTACTAACCATTAGGCTACCTATTCTCATTTTGCAGTCCAGGCTTCAGCATTTATATCACCTCATGGTTGGGTGTGCACAAGTTGGCTTATGATGCTAGTTTTCTGTAAAGAAAAATAGCTGTTTACTTTTCTTTATAGAATAGGCTTCAAACAGCCAGTGGTGTACCAAGGGGGGGCAGGTGGGGAGGGGAGATCCGCCCCGGGTGCACGTCTTGGGGGGGTGCACAGCCGGCCAGGTCCGGGTCCTCCTGCCCTACTGTGCAACTGGATCTGCACCGCCTTCCTTTTCCCTGGTCCGCGCCACTGCAGTCTTACCTCCCCGCTGCTGCTGCTAATTGCAGACAAGAAGTCTTCTTTCCGAAGTCAATTCTGACGTCAGAGAGGACGTTCCGGGCCAGCCAATCACTGCCTGGCTGGCCCGGAACGTCGTCTCCGATGTCAGAATTGACGTCGGAAAGAAGGCTTTTTGTTGACGATTACCAGCAGCTGCGGGGAGGTAACACTGCAGCGGTGCGGACCAGGGGAAAGGAAGGAGAGAGGCTTTTTTTTTTCTCGCGGCAGGGAGGGAAGGATGTAGGCAGGCAAGCTGGCTGGCTTTAGCGTGGCAGGGAGGGAGGAAGATAGGTAGGCAGGCAGGCAGGCTGGCTTTGGGGATGGGCAAAATCTGGAAGGCAGTGGGGGACATAAGGAGGCACTGGGGGCACTAAGGACACAGGCACTGGGGGCACTAAGGACACAGGCACTGGGGGCACTATGGACACAGGATGGAGGCACTGGGGGCACTAAGGACACGGGAAGGAGGCACTGGGGGCACTAAGGACATGGGAAGGAAGGAGGGAGGGAATAGAAAGGGACAATTGTTTGGCCTGAGTACAGAAAGAAAGAAAGGATACACAGTCAATTAATAGATGTCCCCTTTTGATGAAAAAAATAAATGGTCTATGCTGGATAGAAGTGCAGATGGGAGAGATAAGAGAGCAAATGCAGGAAAGAAATGGGAGGAGAGAAAGAGGGGAGCAGACGCTGAATGGAAGTGGACAGAGAGAGGAGAAGGTACTAGATGGAAGGGTTAGAGAAAGAGGGTATATGATGGAAGGAGGGGATAAATAAAAGGAGGGCACATGATGGGGAGAAAAGGATTGAGTTAGAGAAACACTGGAGGGGTGAGGGAAAGAGGTGGCAAGCTTTAGGTAGACAGTAAAATAGGAAATTGATGAGGGTAGTAAGAACGTAATCTAGACAGATGCAGAAATTAAATTGAAAAGGAAAATGAGGGAAAAAAGGGAAAGGGATTGCAGAGGAGAGGTGTGTTTTAAAAATCGGACTTTCCCCACCTCCCTCCCACCATCACCCAAACCGCTACTCCAACTTCTCTGGAGAAGAATGGATGACAGCAAATATGCGTCATTCACTACGTGGCCTGACTCTGCATTGCTGGCTCTGCCCCAGAACAGTTGCTTCCTGTTCTGGGGCAGAACTGGCAGCCTGCACCAATGCAGTCGGGCCCCATGGTGTGTGTTGCTTCTTTTGCCACTGCTGCTACTCATTTAGAGAAGTAACAGCAGCAGTGGCAGGGGTGTCAGAGTAGGAGTGGGGAACAGAGGAGGCAGACATTAGATTGGGAAGGATAGAGGCTCTGTTGAAGAGGTAGGAAGAGAGACACAGAGAGGGGAAAAGCTGGGTGGAAAGGGACAGAGGAGTATAGATACTAGATTGAAGAGGCGAGAAGGAGGGCAACTGTTGGATAGAAGGGGAGATAAGGGGAGATGCCAGATGGAAGAGGAGAGGGAATGAGGCAAAGACTGGATTGAAGGAGAAAGGAGAGCAGAGGTTGGATGGAAGGGGAGAGAAAATGTGCAGATGCTAGATGGGAGAGAAAGTGGGTAGGCACAAGAGGGAAGGGGAGAGAAGGAGGACAGGTGCTAGATGGAAAGGGAAAGAGAAAAAGGGCAGATGTTAGATGCAAGGGGATAGAAGGAAGGCAGGCACTAGATGGAAAGGAAAAAAGAAGGAAGGCAAATACTGGATAGAAGGGAAGAGAGAAGGAGGACAGACACTGGAAGCAAGGTGGAACAGAAAGAAGACACACCCTGGATGGAAGGGGACAGATGCTGGATGGAAGAGGGAGGAGAGTACAAGAGAGATGGAAGAGAGATGCTGATATTAGATGAAGGACAAGAGGAGCCCTACTCCTACCTAAATTAATTGGGTTTAATTGGCAAACTAATTTGATGTGCCAATTTAAAACCAATTAAAATGTTATTAAAAATGGAGGCGCTTAAGGTCACCTCTTAAAAGGCTGCTGTTATCCTATCACCACTGTGGGCGTGGTTAACGCCGAAGTGACGTCAGATATCGTAAGGTACCTCTGAAGATGCGATTCTCGTGAAAGGTAGGCACTGGAAATTTATGCCTTTAAAACCTTGGCCTATGTTTCTGGCACCTACCTTTTACGCAGCCGCGATTCTGTAAACACCACCATTATGTGATCGACACACAATCGGCAGCTTTTATTAAGGTGCCCACCGATAATGGCACCATTTACAGAATCCGGGCCTAAGGCATTCCTTTTCCATTATGTGGGTCCCAGCTCATATTCTGCTGGGACCTGCATTACTGTCATAGATCCTGGGAGGCATGGCTAGAGCTGCTGCCTCAGCACCCTGAGGTTGTGAGTTCAATCCCAGCCTGCTCCCTGTAACTCTGGCCAAGTCACGTAACCCTCCATTGTCCCTGGAACCATAGTTAGTGAGCTTGCCAGGACAGTTGGGGAAAAATACTTAAGAGTACCTGCTTTGAGTGTATCTCTTCAAGAAAAAGACGGTTAATAAATCCCAATAAATAAATATCAGCCTGAAGCCGCATAAGCTCCAGCAGGCAACAGCTAATTAGTCCTGTATATTCAATGCCAGTGCTTGGAACATCTGAGGCTAGTTCTGCCTGAGGCAATCAATATTTAAAAAAAAAAATGCTGACCCCCACAGGCTGAATATTGACAGATGTATGTTGCTGTCAGAACAATTGTACAAGTACATGTTTATACATACTATTTTGGGGAGCCATTTGTTAGTGTAAAATACATACTCTGAGACTTATAGCCCACAGATAATTTAAAGGTATACCAGATCTTTGTATTTGTGAATAATATGTTATATATTGTTCACAGTTTATCATCTAATAGCAGAATATTACTAAAAACTGACATGTGGTATGTATAGATATTCATACTTGTCTATAGCAAACCATTTTTGTTTGTATTTCTTACCACAGCCCTCATTTCTAAAATAATTTTTTTTAAACTGTGCTTTACTTTGGTGTGTTTACTGGCTCATAGATCAGGTGCACTATTAGAATACTCATTTCAAGGACAGCTCCCCCACCCCCACCCTCACCCAGAAGTCTATTCATACAGGGGGGACATCCATTATTATAAAGCTCACTCCTGGTGGGGCTACACTGATAGAAAATCTCAGTCAATCAATAACACACATCAAAACCTCACAGTTTATAGAACTAGAGGACAAGAAATGAAGCTGCAAGGAGGGAAACTTAAAAGCAACATCAAGAAATATGTTTTTTTTCATGGAGAAGGGTGGTGGATGCCTGCCTGCAATGCTTTTCCACCAGAAGCAATGGTGAAAACAGTGAAAGAATTAAAAAGGCAGAGAATAAACATAGATATGCCCTATCTAGCAGGAAGAATGAATAAAAATATAGAACATTTCTATTCACAGTAAAACTTAAAATAACTTTCAGAACAATTAAATATAAGAACATAAGAATAGCCTTACTGGGTCAGACCAATGCTCTATCAAGCCCAGTAGCCCATTCTCATGGTGGCCAATCCAGGTCACTAGTACCTGACCAAAACCGAAGGAGTAGCAATATTCCATGCTACCGATCCAGGACAAGCAGTGGCTTTCCCTATGTCTTTCTCAATAACAGACTATGGACTTTTCCTCCAGGAACCTTTCTTAAAACCAGCTGTGCTATCTACTCTTACCATAACCTCTGGCAATGCATTTCAGAGCTTAACTATTCTCTGAGTGAAAAATAAATTTCCTCCTATTGGTTTTAAAAGTATTTCCCTGTAACTTCATCGAGTGTCCCCTAGTCTTTGTAATTTTTGCCGGAGTGAAAAATCGATCCAGTTGTACCCGTTCTACTCCGCTCAGGATTTTGTAGAATTCAATCATATCTCCCCTCAGCTGTCTCTTTTCCAAGCTGAAGAGCCCTAACCGTTTTAGTCTTTCCATCCCCTTTATCATCTTGATCGCTCTTCTTTGAACCTTTTCTAGCGCATGAAGGAAAGAGAGTAAATGGCAGGGGTATCAGAACCCTAAAGACAAAGGATGGGAGGGGAAATAATATGCACAGACTCCAGGTACAACCCTGGCCACTTTTCAGGGGAGATTGGATGGACCATGCTGGTCTTTATCTACCATCACTTACTTCATAATAATGTTACTATAAAATGTCCTCAGCAATTCATAAAAGTCCACAAAGCACACCACGTGGAGTTCAAATCTTTATTTCAAATTCCAAACTACATCAACGAACACTGGAGTCTAGCCTAGAGAGCTGCACGGGAACGGGGACGACGGGAATCCCGCGGGTTCCCCCTTTGGGTCACGGGGATCCTGTGGGGACGTCCCCTAGGGTCACGGAGATCCCATGGGGACGCCTCCGAGGGTCGCAGGGTTCCTGCGGGGTTGGATGGCACTCGAGCCACGAGGCTAGTCTCCTTCTCCTTACCTGCCCTGCCGCAGCACACAGCCGAACAGAATTCTTCCCGATGTCAGCACTGTTCTCTGTGCATGCTGGGAAGCAGCGATTGTGAAAGCTGGGAAACAGTGATTTTCAGGATGAAAGCTGGGAAGTGCCAAACTTTTTATCAGTACAGTACTTTACTCATGATATAATTTTTTTGGGGGAGGAGTCAGCCTGCGAAAAATCGTGAATAAGCGAAACCGTGAGTGCTGAAACCGCGAATACGGAGAGAGAAGTGTAGAAGCTAGATGCATGCAAATGTGTCCTATATATGTATATTAATTGTGGAAATCCTGATAACCAAATTGGCTATGTGTGTCAAGAACTACTGGTCTAAAGAGATCACGGAAACTGTCTCACAATCCAAATTACAATATACAGGACAGTGAGTTGCTTTCTTAACACTCATTCTTATGAGAACAGTAAAAGGCAAGACAGGATCTGTAGCCACATTAATTGTTTTTTATTACCGGTATATGTTTTATTTTTATTGTTAATTTGCTTTATTGTACTTATGAAAAGCCAGATTTAATTTCATTGGTTCCTTTGATGTCTACAAACTCAGGCTCCCATAAAGAATAAAAAAGTAAAGAAAAATAGTCCTTACCACCACAGAAACAATAGAATGTGTTCATCAGCTTACCCCCTCACTCCCCAGCGTCTTGTTACAAAGCTATCATTCAAATAAAAGAAAAAAAATGAACAAAAAAAAAATCAATTGATAGATCACACTGGCAACAAGATCTGTCATGCTAAGAATAAATATTGAACTAAAGCCAACATGCAGCTGCCCAGCTGGAGAGACATTGCCAGACTAGCCCTGCTTTTTAACATGCTCTCCACTCTGGACCAGGATCCGTTATTTGGCAGTGGCTCCACTCCTAAAACATGGCACATGATGTTGTAAACATCCACCGATCTGATTGGCGCTGATCTGTAGTTTGTTTTGAAGTCTGAAAGAGAAATTGAAGCATCAATTATTTTGGCTGGAGTTCTTATGTCCAAGAAAAAGATGACATATTTCAGATCAATGGCGGGGGGGAGGGGAGGAGAGGGGTGACCCCTAATCTTTTATGCAAATCCTGCATAAGACAAGATGGCAGGAAAGATTAATAAAGCGTATTTAAAGTCTAGGAGTCACATACATCTTTGTAGCACCTTTTAATTTTCCAATCATTCAATTCAGACATGTTGGTTAGTGTTTTTCTATCATAGTTGGTACTGACAATTAATTGGTTTTTAATCTCCGAGATCCTTCAGTGCATGTTGTAGCTAACAGGGTCAACAGTCAATGGCAGCTACGCGTAGCTTAATTTAAAAACCCCGGTGCGGGTGTTTAAACTAATATATATGTTCAACAGCAGTGAATATAGGTCTTGTGCAGTGAGTGGGCAGCTACTTTTTAGGTATCTGCTGAAATTCACCTCTGTCTGAACAATTTAGCATAACATAATATAAAATTTATTTATATACCCCTATACCTTGCAGATCAGTGTGGTTAACAAAATACCCCCCTTTTTTAAAAAAAACAAAAAAACGTGAATGCTCTGCGCCACTCCAACGCTCATAGGAACTTTATGACCGTTGGAGCAGCAGAGCGCATTCAGTGTACCAGCTAAAAACCTCTTATGCGGTTTTGTTAAAGGGAGGGGGGGGGGGGTAAAAGAGAACTGAGTAAATCACAGTGAAATATAAATCATCAATTTTTCAAAAATTGAACAAATAAGTTTTCAATAATTTCCTAAAATGCAAATAAGAATTTGAATTATAATTGGCGAAAGTCAGCATCCCAACTAGCTGCTTGAAATGAAAGCAAATGATGGAAATATTGTTTAAATAAGCAGCCTTTTTACAGAAAGAAATGCAAATAAAGTTGCAATGTGCAATGAAAGTCTAGATCTTGAAAAAGTAAAATGCTCCTTAGTTTTTGATCTGGTCACATGAGGTTCCGATAACTTTATTAACTTGGCTTGAGTCTTTCCCTATGTCTACTTTGAACATTTTTAGTCTAGTCAGTCACATTTACAATCTCCCCTTTTTTCTCTCTCTTGGGGGGTGTCATTTCTGCTGAGATCATTAGTTCTGCATTCCCAGTTTTCAAAAGCTTGCTCCTTCATCCAGAACCAGTCCCAATGGCACACAAATCCTGACGCACAAATTTTCACTTGCTGTGAAGATGTAAAATGTGTGTGGATTCTCTGGATCAGATCCAGTACATAGACTTAGGCGCTGTTACCATCTTTGCTAAGACACAGTCCTGTTCAGAATACTAATGCAAGGTTTTGCTTTCATAAAACTTTTCTTTGAACTGGGTGGCTCTTAAATTGATTGTTAACCATGTGCTTTCACCCGTGGTAATTTTCTGCCTTAGCCTTCAAGGGTGCTCGGCTTATTTATAAGTTGCCTATGAGGAACAGTGTTAAAGAAATTAATCAGATTCATCTGATAAGACTTATCTCTAGTAAGACTTGCTGCCTGAGATCCTGCAATCTACTGGATACCAGAAACTGCACTATCCTCGGTTTTGGCAGTGAGTCAATTAATTTACTCAACACAGAGATCGGACTAGATCAGTGGTCTCAAACTCGTGGCCCGACTGGTAATATTATGAGGTCCTTGGTATGTTTGTCATAATCACAAAAGTAAAATAAAACAGTTTCTTGACCATATGTCTCTTTTAACTATAAATTACAATATTATTATTAAGACTTAGCCAAAAGGAAAGATTTATAAACTATAAAGAGTTTCACCTCATGCAAAATTGTCATGTCTTTAATAAGACATTAACTATTTTTTCTGAGGCCCTCTAAGTACCTACAAATCCAAAATGTGGCCCTGCAAAGAGTTTGAGTTTGAGACCACTGGACTAGATGGACTATAGTTCCTAGGAACTTCCTACCCCACCACACACACTTCCTCTTTTGTGGAGTGGGACTACACTCTCCTTTTCCTGGTCCACTGGGACCACTCCCTACTCTAAAGAAGCATTGTAAAGGTCAGAGAGTAGAGCCACCAGAACTTCCCTAAGTTCCTTAAATACCCTTGAATTTATGCCTGAGCTGTTCTTGTACATATGGTTACCATATGACTACAGAAAAAAGAGGATGGATTAAGACATCCGGGTTTTACTTCTGCTGAAAGCAATGGAAGTAAGGAGGACACAGAGGCAGCAGGGCTTTACTTTCATTGAAAGCAATGGAAGTAAAACCCAGATATCTCAATCCGTCCTCCTTTTTCTGGAGCCATATGATAACCCTATTTGTACATAGCCCCGGAAATGCATGCCAGTTAAGTAAACGAAGCTTAGTTATCTTACTGGGTCCATATGCCATGAAGAATGCCCTCATGTCCATGAGCTCATTGTCATATCCATGCCATCCATGCTGCCAGGCCTCATTTACTTCGGTACCATTGTTCCAGAAAGGAAGTTTGTCTTTACGCTGTGTAGAAAAAGAAATATATTTCCATTGTAAGCTTTCAAGAGGGTCATTGGGAGTCTCTTCATGCTTACTTTTTCAGAAAGGGAAGAACAAGTTTCAAAGGGCTCTTCTCCGTGTGTAAACATCTGTTTAACTATAGAGAACACATCTATAAAATACCCTCTAAACTAGTGTTCTTCAACTGGCGAGATGGATTGGGGCCATCAGCATCTGGGCTGCAAAGGCGATGGGCGGCATCGGCATCGCCCCCTCCCCCCCTGCGACACATTTCAAGATCGGCAGCGGGCTTCCCCGGCACTCAAGATCAGCAACGGGCCTTCCCCCCCTCCCGCGACGGCACTCAAGTTCGGCAACGGGCCTCCTTCTCCCCCCCCGACATCAACAGAACTTCAGATTGATAATGTGGTGCTCAGCCCACAGCTTCCCCTCTGACGCGGCTTCCTATTCCCGCCCAGGCAGTTCGAGTCAGAAGGAAGCTGTGGACTGAGCACCGCGTTGCCGATCTGAAGTGCTGTTGATGCCGGGGGGAGAAGGAGGCCTGTTGCTGAACTTGAGTGTCATCGCGGGGGGGGGGGGGCCGTGTTGCCGATCTTGTTGCCAAAATTGGAAAGAAAGGTGAGAGGAAGGGAGAGAGATGGGCCTGTGGTGGATGGAGAGATTGAGAGAAGGGGACAGATGATGGAAGTGGGGAGAAGGGGGAGAGAGAAGAGGGCAGATGATGGAAGGGGGAGAAGGGGAGAGAGAAGAGGGCAGATGATGGAAGGGGCAGATGACAGAAGTGGGGAGAAGGGGGAGAGAGAAGAGGGCAGATGATAGAAGGGGGGAGAAGGGGCAGATGATGGAAGGGGCAGATGACAGAAGTGGGGAGAAGGGGCAGATGATGGAAGTGGGGAGAAGGGGGAGAGAGAAGAGGGCAGATGATGGAAGTGGGGAGAAGGGAAAGCAAATGCTGAATGGAAGTGGAGAAAGAGAACATATACTGGATGGAAGGAGGGATAAATAAAAAGGACATTTGCTGGATGGGGGAAGAAGATAGAGTTAGTAAGATAGTGGAGGGGTGAAGGAAAGGTGTGGCATGCTATGGGTAGACAAAGTGAAAAGAGGGAAACTGAGGACTGCATAGTAAGAAAGAATTTAATTTAGACGGAGACAGAAAATAAAGAAAAGACCAGAGAAGAAAAAGAAACGGAAGAGAGAGATGCCAGAGAACAGGGAAGGAGACAGAGATATCAGATCTGAGCGGAGGAAATGAGAAGAGAGAGATGCTAAAAACCACAGGGGGGAGGGAAAGAGAGATGAAAGGAGAAAGATGCCAGACCATGAGGGAATAGAGGGAAGATGATGGATGCCAGACCAAAGGGGGGGTGTCTAGAGGAGAGATGGCAGGGGGAGACAGACAGTTTCTGGAAGGGGCAGACAGTGGATGGAACTGGCAGATGCTGGATTGAAGAGACAGGGCAGACGCTGGATGGAAAAGAGTGAAAAGAAGATGAAAGCAGAAACCAGAGACAACAAAAGGTAGAATAAAATCATTTTATTTCTATTTTGTTATTAGAATATATCGGTTTGAAATATATATCCTGCTAGAGACATAACTGGGGACTGCAAAGCCCAGGCAGTGGTTCTTTAGCTTCCAGCTGGCTTAGAGCTCTCTCTGACCAGGGGGCACTCCCCTAACACTATTCCTGTCATATGTGACTGCAGTATTCTGTTAGCATGGTATTTCTGTGTAGCATCTACTATAATAAAACGCTAAGCGCGCATGCGCACTCCTACCTGCGTGTTCCGTGATCCGTAGGTCCGTGGCAGGCAGGAGAGCGCAAGCGCGCTTACAATGAGCCCACACTTGAGCGCTGTGGCTGACTCTTTTACACTGCACGCCCGAACTCAGGAGCCGCACCTGTTGAATTTATTAAGAGCGGCGGCAGCTCCTCTCAAGAGCCTCAACAGCACTCGAGCGCTGTAGCCGACTCACAGTGCATGCCCGAACTCACAGCCACACCTGTTGAATGAGCCCCATGCAGACGGGGATCGTGGGAGGAGGCGCCGTGCCAAGTGTTGCACAGGGACTGGAGGGGGAGGGACATACCGCTTCTCCTGCACATACAGGCACAAACCTCATTTTATAAATACAAATATACAGAGCAAGGGCCAACAAAACCTGTCTCCCTCCCCTTCACATATATCTCCTCTACTATCAAGAAAACTGAACAAGCCAAATTATTACAGAACTAATATTTTAGCCCGTTACATTAATGGGTGCTAGAATATATGTCTGTCTGTCTTTATTTCTGTCTCTCGCTCCCTCCCGCTGTCTTTCTTTCTGTCTGTCTGTCTCTCTCCCTGGCCCCCTTTGTTTGTCTGTCTTTCTGTGTCTCTCCCTGCCCCTGTGTGTCTTCTTTTCTTTCTGTCTCCCTTCCTCCTGCTGTCTGTCTTTCTATCTATCTGTTTCTCTCCCTACCTCCTATGCAGCAGCATTTCTCTCCCCCCACTTCCCTGTGCAGCAGCCACAGCAGCATTCCCTTCCCCTCCAATTCCCTGTGCTGCAGCATTTCCCTCCCACCCCACTTCCCTGTGCAGCATTTTCCTCTCCCCCCCAATACCTTCCTCCTTACCTCCATGCCCTACCATTCTCTCCCCCTCTGCTCCCTTTCCTCCTTCAACTTCATCGGGCAGCAGCAGCAGCATTCATAATTAATTGCTGTTGCCAGATTCAGGTCTTCCTCTCTGGCGGGTCCTGTCTTCATGAAAACATGAAGTAGGCAGGACCCGCCAGAGAGGAAGGCCTGAAGCCGGCAACAGCAGCAAATTTTAAACGCTGCTGCTGCCCGAAGAAGCCAGGCCTTAACCACAAAGCTGGGGGGGGGGTGGAGAGTTTTAAAAGGTACAGCGGCGGCAGTGCAGGGGGAGGTTGAAAAGCCATCGGCCATGAAGTATGCTGCCTACATACTTCATGGCTAAGGCTTTTCGGGACTTTAAAAACTTGCCTGTTTTATTTTTAAATGTCGTCCGGGCTCAGCCGCCGACAGCCACCGTGGCCTGCAACCACCGACAGCCGCCGCGGCCGACATCTGACACAACCAACACCCGCCTCGGGCTGCCGACAGCCGTGGCGGCCGACATCCGCCTCGGGGGGGGGGGAGAGAGAGAGAGCTTCGCATGCATGCACACTCCTACCTGCGGTGCCCTACAGCGCACGGAAAACGGAACACGCAGATGGGAGTGCGCATGTGTGGCTAGCGTTTTATTATATTAGATATATAGATATATATATTAGTACTTTTACTTTGTGGTCCTGTATTTGCATAGGGATTATCTGTGTTTTGTTAGGAATGAATGTTGAGAAGCATATGTACAGTGTGCTTTGTGTATTTTAATTTTGTGGTTAACCATTATGTATTGTTAATAAGATTATATTGTGCATATATATGAAAAATGAATGGAAAAAATGGTATTACAATTAGTACTATTATGGGAGCAGGGTCTGGGGTGGAACTTGTGGCCCCCCCCCCAAACAAAAAAGTGTTCCGCTGCCTATGAGTGGAGAGATATATGTTGCTGTTAATCAGATGATATGAGATGGGGGTGGGGGAGATAAGGGTTTTGTGGATGCAGATCATGTTTACATTTAACTCATAATAACTGCTATATTGTGTCAGACCAAATGTTAATGAAGGTCATATATGCGGTGTGTTACATATGCAAACATCTTCTGCCAAGTGTGTCCTGACTGAAAAAAGGTTAAGAACCACTGTTCCAGAAACTGTTGAAGATGCTGCTCCTTATCGATTCCCATTTAGCTTGTGATAGATTAGGAAGCATTAATCTTTTATCATTCAATAAGTGAAGGCAATGTGCTTGTGTGTAAGGAATAACAAGCTGGTCTTCCTCATGCCTTGTGGGTCATTGTCATTATTTTAAATTTTATTCTACATTCATTTGGAAGCTAGTGGAGCTGTTAGAATGTTACATGGTTTTTGCATTTCGCATGTATTCTGCAAGGTTTGGAAGCACTTCGAATTAGTTTCGGCGAAAGCTAGAAGAATGCTAAGGATAGGTATGGTCAGTAGGAAAAAGGAGGTATTGATGCCCCTGTATAAGACTTTGGTGAGAACTCATTTAGAATATTGTGTACAATTCTGGAAATTGCACCTGCAAAAAGATATAAAAAGGATGGAGTCGGTCCAGAGGAAGGCTACTAAAATGGTGCATGGTCTTTGTCATAAGGCGTATGGGGACAGATCTTCTGTATATGGGGGGGGATGGGGAGGGGTGGGTGGGGGGGGGGTAGGGTTGTCTTTGTTGGGGGGTGGGGGTATGGTGGGTCCGGGGAGGACATAAGAGTCCAGTCCTCCGCGGGTGTTTGATGAAAATGCATTCCATGGTTATTATTGCTGTTGTACTTACTGTTGCTTAATAAAATAGATTTAAACATAAAGATCTCAATCTGTATACTTTGGAGGAAAGGCAGGATAGGGGAAATATTTAATCACACAATTGCATGGAAACTTCAAAAAGAACAAACCCCCTAAGGCCAAAACCCAGGGCATAATTAAAAGAAACTGACTAGGCCACCTTTGTGTGGCCTTTGCAACATCCAAAAACACCTGTACTTTTAGTGAGCAAAATGTAACAGTATGATATCTACTAAACCTATTTTGGTGTCTACTCTTTCTTCAAGTTCAGTTTGAAATGGTCTTATAAATAAGAGAAACTGGATTTGATAAAAGAAAATTTTGGATTATCTGGGTTTCTCCTTAAATATCTGGTTTAAAGTCTCCTGCTAACTAGAATTTTCTTTCTCTTTTCCCTCCCCATTTCCATATTTTATTTACTTTCTTTATTTACTTATATTTTCGTGATGTATGGATTTCTCCCCCCCCCCTTCATTTAGGCCCTCTTTTACTAAGCCACGGTAGAGGTTTCTACCATGGCTTCGGGCGCTAAATTCTCTGACACTCATAGGAATTCTATAAGCGTCAGAGCATTTAGCGCTCCGGGCTGCAGTAGAAACCTCTACCGTGGCTTAGTAAAAGAGGGGTTAAATTGTTAAATAAGGAATGATTTCTGTATTAAGAGTTGTATTGATTATAATTGAAGAGTTATAATAAAAATAAAATTTAAAAAATGAATAGGAGGTGATGGGCCTTAGGCATCTGAGCCAATCAGGGCCTTAGGTCCCTCCCCCAGGGCCGCCATCAGGGCAGTACTACCAGTCCTGCATTCAGGGGCACGGAGATGACAGGGGGCCCGGGCTCCCCCAGGGTCCTAGGCCACAGTTCTTCAACCGCCGGTTCGCGGACCAGTGCCGGTCCCAGTGGCGTACCTAGGGGGGGGGGCGGTCCGCCCCAGGTGCACAGGAGAGAGCTGGACGGGGGACCCGCGGAGTTCAATACATCTCGAGCTGCGAGGCTCGTCTTCTGTTCCTACCTGCCCTGCCGCTCACAAACGGAACTCGAGCCGAGAGGCTTGTCTCCTGTTTCCTGCCTGCCCTGCCGCGCACAAATAGCTGATCGGAAGTGTTCCCCGATGTCAGCGCTGACGTCGGAGGGAGGGCTTAAGCAAAGCCTGCCCTCCGACGTCAGCGCTGACGTCGGAGAATACTTCCAATCAGCTATTTGTGCGTGGCAGGGCAGGCAGGAAACAGGAGACAAGCCTCTCGGCTCGAGTTCTGTTTTGCTGAGAAAGTTGCAAAGATGGGCTGGGAGGCAAACGCAGAACACAAAACGGGGGAGGGAGTGCGTTTTGGACACAAGGCATGAACTTGGGAGAGAGGAAGGAAGGGAAAGAGATGCCGAGGTGGGGGATGGAATAGGTTTTTGGACACAGAAGGCATGGACTTGGGAGAGAGGAAGGGAGGGAAAGAGATGCTGAGGTGGGGGAGGGAATGTGTTTTTGGACACAGAAGGCATGGACTTCGGAGAGAGGAAGGGAGAGAAAGATGCTGAGGTGGGGGAGGGAATGGATTTTTGGACACAGAAGGCATGGACTTGGGAGAGAGGAAGGGAGGGAAAGAGATGCTGAGGTGGGGGAGGGAAAGGGTTTTTGGACACAGAAGGCATGGACTTGGGAGAGAGGAAGGGAGGGAAAGAGATGCTGAGGTGGGAGAGGGAATGTGTTTTTGGACACAGAAGGCAAGGACTTGGGAGAGAGGAAGGGAGGGAAAGAGATGGTTATGTACACGGGGAATAGAAGAAAGGAGAATTTTTGGTCATAGGGAGGGAGTGAGGTACAGATAGTGGCATACCAAGGTGGGGGAGGGGGGGCAGTCCACCCCGCCCTGGGCTTATGTCCCAAGGGGGTGCACAGCTGGCCACCCTCCAGTGTTCTCCCTAGGCCGGCAAACTGCGGCTCTTTAGCCACTTGAGTGCCACCGCCGCCATCGGGAACAGGCCGGCGCCAAGTTCTCCCTGCTTTTCCCTGTGGGGCCGACCAACTCTCGCCACTCGCGTCAATTCTGACGTCAGAGAGGACGTTCTGGGCCAGCCAATCGCTGCCTAGCTGGCCTAGAACATCCTCTCCGACGCTAGAATTGACGGGTGGCGAGAGTTGGTCGGCCCCGCGGGGAAGAGAAGCAGGGCGAACTCGGCGCCGGCCTGTTCCCGATGGCGGTAGTGGCAGCCTATTCCCCAGTGGCAGTGGCAGCATTTTCCCAATGGTGGTGGCATAGGGGAGGGCAGGGAGAAAGAAAGAAAGGGGGGGACAGGAAGCCAGAAAGAAAGAAAGGAGGCAGGGTGAAACAAAGAAAAAGTTTGGGGAGGGAATGAGGTCTGGAGGAGAGGAAGCATACAGGAGGCTTAAAGAAGGGAAGAAATATTGGATGCACAGTCAGAAGAATAAAGTGCAACCAGAGACTGATGAAATTACCAAAGGTAGGAAAAATGATTTTATTTTCAATTTAGTGATCAAAATGTGTCTGCTTTGAGAATTTATATATGCTGTCTATATTTTGCACTATGGCCCCCTTTTACTAAACCGCAATAGCGTTTTTTAGCGCAGGGAGCCTATGAGCGTTGAGAGCAGCGTGGGGCATTCAGCGCAGCTCCCTGCGCTAAAAACCGCTATCGCGTTATAGTAAAAAGGGAGGGGGAATATTTGTCTATTTTTGTATAGTTGTTACTGAGATGACATTGCATAAAGTCATCTGCCTTGACCTCTTTGAAAACCCGCGGAATATAAATGATAATTAACATTTTCTCTGCGTACAGCATGCTTTGTGTTTTTAAAATTTTATTGTTGGTAGATCATTTTGACTTGGCCACCAAGGTAAGGGGGAGGGAGGGAGGGAGGGGAGCTGCTGAAAGACATCTAGTAATCTTTGCAGGCTTGACTGTGCAGGGAATTATTTTTGTAAAATCATGTTTTGTTATGTGACTGGCATTATTTAGACTTTAATTTCTATGAATGAATAGAATGAAAATGATATAAATTACTTGCTTGTTTTTATGTGCATGCGCTGAAGGAAAGTGGAGAGAGAATTGGCTGAGGATGCTGAAGGGAAATGGGGAAGAGAGAGTGGGGAGAAGACGCTGATTTATAAATTGACAATTGTACAGAATATTGTTTCTTTTTTATATTCATCCATAGTTGCATGTTAATGATGTGCTCATATGCACTTATTTATCATCATAACATATACATCATCATTAACATGCAGCTGTGGATGTGTAAGGACAGGCTGAGGAGGATGGATGGGAAGGAAGGAAGGTGCACATATCAACATATCGTACATTTTTAACATGCATGATGCAGCTATAGGCAAGCTGAGGAGGATGGGATCATACAGATGTGTATGTTCAGATATGCACTCAGATGTGTAGTTTTTTCAGATATATTTATTAAGCTTACAGTATTTATAAAAACACATTTAATACTTGTTACAAAAAATATTGTGCAATTGTGATCTACTTCTGGCCTACAAAGGTCAAAAGAAATCCTTAACTGAGATTTTACATTCAAAAGTGAATTATAGCTACTAGCACTATTATTTATTAGTTATTTATTATGCAGATGTTTGTTAGTTTGTTATTAGTTCAGTATTAGACATATGTTAGTTTAGAATAGATAGGTATAGATTAGTTTAGTTTAGGTTAGGTTAGGGCCCTGCTGAAAGAGTCTACCTTGAAGTGGTTGCAGGCTTACAAATCTTTTGGTCAAAGAGTGCGGCGACAGAGAAAAGTATGTGTGTATTCGGCCCATGGAAGAAGGGGGGTGGGGGGGGGAATGAGGTCTGGAGGAGAGGAAGCATACAGGAGGCTGAAAGAAGGGAAGAAATATTGGATGCACAGTCAGAAGAATAAAGTGCAACCAGAGACTGATGAAATTACCAAAGGTAGGAAAAATGATTTTATTTTCAATTTAGTGGTCATCTGATCAGTTTGGGTACCTTTGTGGCATTTGGATGCTTCAAAACCAGATCTAGCCCCGGACATCTAAAACGTGCCCTGGATGTCTTGGGAAATGTTTGATTATTACCGTAAGACGTCCAAGTCTAAGCCTGCCCAAAGCCCACCCATTACATGCCTCCAACACGTCCCCCTTGAACTTTGAACGCTCAGTGGGGAGAAAAGTCTAGCAAGACATCTAGAAAGCCAGTTTCAAAAATCGGCACTTGGATGTCCTGGCAAGAAAAACATCAAAATGATGATTTAGGCTGATTTTTTTTTTTTTTTTTACATCTTTGTGTTTTGAAAATGAGCAAATAATGTATTGTATCAGTAAATTAATATTCTTTTTTATATTACTTTACCTGTATTATGAACCATCCTTGATCAGCAACAAGAGTTAGGGGAGCCACATATTTTCCCTTTTTATAATGGAATCTATCTGGAATTTCTTCTTTTTTGAAAACATTCATATGCTCTACAGCTTTCAATTTGTCATATACCTGTGAAGAAAGGTAATAGAATCAGATGTGTAATATTGGCTAGGTTGTCCTATACAAAAAGCACCTATATTTAAGAGAAATTGTAACAGTGCTATCGACATGGTATGCCTTTCATAAGTGCTTTCTAAAAACACAAGGGGATATGTATGTGGAATATGGATACTTTCATGGGGATAGCTGTGCTCTAAGGCCTAAAAGGATCTTTCATTTGATGTCTCAGAAAAAATCTCCACATGCTGAATGTCATAAGAACATATGAACATAAGAATAGCCTTACTGGGTCAGACCAATGATCCATTAAACACAGTAGCCCGTTCTCACGGTGGCCAATCCAGGTCACTAATTCCTGGCCAAAACCCAAGGTGTAGCAATATTCCATGCTACCAATACAGGGCAAGCAGTGGCTTCCTTCCCCCATGTCTTTCTCAATAAGAGACTATGGACTTTTCCTTCAGGAACTTGTCCAAACATTTCTTAAAACCAGCTATGGTATCCGCACTTACTACATCCTCTGGCAACGCATTCCAGAGCTTAACTATTCTCTAAGAGCACTTCATGGTAACTTCATCGGGTGTCCCCCTAGTCTTTGTAATTTTTGACGGAGTGAAAAATCGATCCACTTGTACCTGTTCTACTCCACTCAGGATTTTGTAGACTTCAATCATATCTCTCCTCAGCTGTCTCTTTTCCAAGCTGAAGAGCCATAACCATTTTAGACTTTCCTCATACGAGAGGCATTCCACCCCCTTTATCATCTTAGAAGCTCTTCTTTGAACTTTTTCTAGGATCACTATATCTTTCTTGAGATAAGGAGACCAGAATTGAACGCTGTACTCTAAATGAGGTTGCACCATGGAGCAATACAGGGGCATTATGACATTCTTAATCTTGTCAACCATTCCTTTTTTAATAATTCCCAGCATCCTGTTTGCTTTTTTGACCGCCGCCACACATTGGGTGGAAGGTTTCATCGTATTGTCTACAATGATACCTAGACCCTTTTCTTGGGCGCTAACCCCCAAGCTGGACCCTAGCATCCGGTATCTGTGATTCAGGTTATTCTTCCCAATATGCATCACTTTGCATTTGACCACATTAAATTTCATCTGCCACTTGGATGCCCAATCTTCCAATTTCCTAAGCTCCACCTGCAATTTTTCACAATCCACATTCATTTTAACAACTTTGAACAGTTTAGTGTCATCTGCAAATTTAATCACCTCACTCATCATTCCAATTTCCAGATCATTTATAAATAAGTGAAATAGCACCGGTCCCAGTACAAACCCCTGCGACACTCCACTGTTTACTCTCCTCCATTGAGAAAAATGACCATTTAATCCTACCCTCTGTTTTCTATCTGATAACCAATTCCTAATCCACAACTGAACTTTGCTACCTATCCCATGACTCTTTAATTTTCTCAGGAGCCTCTCATAAGGAACTTTATCAAAAGCTGTCTGAAAATCTAGATACACTATATCAATCGGCTCACCTTTATCCACATGTTTATTCACACCTTCAAAGAAGTCAAGCAAATTTGTGAGGCAAGATCTCCCTCAGCTGAACCCATGCTGACTCCGTCTCATTAAATCATGTTTGTCTACATGTTCCACAATTTTATTTTTTATAATCGTTTCTACCATTTTGCCCGGCACCAAATTGAGGCTTATCAGTCTGTAATTTCCCGGATCTCCCATGGATCCCTTTTTAAAAATTGGCGTAGCATTGACCACCCTCCAATCTTCAGGTACTACAGATGATTTTAGTGATAAGTTACAGATCACTAACAGCAGGTCAGCAAATTCATGTTTGAGTTCTTTTAGTACCCTGAGATGTATACCATCTGGTCCTGGTGATTTATCACTTTTTAACTTGTCGATTTGGCTCAGTACATCTTCCAGATTCACTGAGATTTCTTTCAGTTCTTCTGCATCATCACCCTTGAAAACCATTTCTGGTTCAGGTGAATCTCTTACATCTTCCGTAAAGACCGAAGCAAAGAATTCATTCAGTCATTCCGCTATGGTCTTATCCTCCCTGAGCACTCTTTTCGCTGCTAGGTCATCCAACGGTCCCACAGATTCCCTCACAGGTTTTCTGCTTTTGATGTACCTAAAAAAATTGCTACAAGTTTTTGCTTCTTTTGCAGTTTCTTTTCATATTCTTTCTTAGCTGTCCAAATTAGAAAGTAACCTCCCCCCTCTTAATATTCAATCTGTGGTGGTCAGTGATTTTAAAGCCGCTGATTTCTGGGGGCTAAATTTAACCCAAATATTTAATGGCAGGCCATGTCTGGACATTAGCATTAAATATCTAGGTCAACCCTGTACTCGGAAGTTACTCATACAATTTACATGGTCGCTCACAAAAAATGTTGACCTGACATGACTTTCAAACAAACCAAACTATAAAACTAATTAAACTAAATCAATCACCATATGTGTATATAAAGAAATGCATTGCTAATACTGGGATCATAAATTGTGAGTTTTTAGAATTTGTGGCTCACATGAAAAAAAAAAAAATGTGCACAGATCCATCCCCTCCTTAGAGGGAGCATTGGTTCTGACTAATCACTAAGGGGTCATTGTACTACAGCACTCTAACCGATTTAATGTACGCTAGATTGTAAGGCGCCCATAGAATATAATTGGCACCTTAGCATTTAACGCATGCTAATCTTTAGTGAGTGCTAAATTGATTAATAAAAGGACCCGAGAGGGTCCAGAGAAGAGCAACAAAAATGATAAAGGGCATGGAAAACCTTTCATATACTGAGAGGCTGGAGAAGCTGGGGCTCTTTTCCCTGGAAAAGCGGAGACTTAGAGGGGATATGATAGAAACTTACAAGATCATGAAGGGTATAGAGAAGGTAGAGAGAGACAGATTCTTCAGACTGGTGGGGGCAAAAAAAACTAGAGGGCACTCAAACAAATTGAAGTGAGATAGGGTCAGAACTAATGCTAGGAAGTTCTTCTTCACTCAGAGGGTGGTGGACACCTGGAATGCGCTTCCAGAGGAGGTGGTAGAGCAGAGTACGATTTTGGGTTTCAAAATGGGATTGGACGAGTTCCTGAAGGAAAAGGGGATTGAGGGTTACTATATAGTAGAAAACGCTTTAGAGTAATAGATCAATTACAGGTCATTGACCTGCAGGGCCGCCGCGGGAGCGGACTGCTGGGCATGATGGACCTATGATCTGACTCGGCAGAGGCGATGCTTATGTTCTTATGACCCCTATGTAACAAAATTTTATTTATTGTTTTGTTCCTTGGTAATAAGTGTTCTTTCATAATTGCTTATACACAACAGTGTAGAAAATGGCCATTATTCCCCTCAAACTTTGCTTTTGTGACCAGGACATTTAAATGTTTTTGCAGACGGTAGGCTGCTGTGCTAATTTTGGCCATAGACCTTAGTAAAAGGGCCCCTTAGAGTAACTTCAAGAACTTTCTAGAACTTTCCATCAATATAAATAGTAGTGCAGTATGACTAATAGAGATCTTAAGCCCACCAGCTCAGTTCAGTTCCAGCAGCCTAAGTGGTAACAGATAGTATTTGCATTGTTTTAGATGGCATCCAGAGGCTGCAAACAACTGGCAGATGCATTTTGTTATGTATGTAGCCAATTTATTATGACAATTTATCTGCTAAGATATGTGATGCCTACTGAAATTGAAAGTGCCATTAAAAACCAGTTAAAAATGTTATTAGCAGGTAGGCGCCTAACTCGGTAGATGCCTACCACTTTGAGGTAGGTGTCTAAATTGAGGCACCTACCAGCAACTAGGCATAGTTGGAGGCAGATTCAGGGTAGAGTTTGGGCATGGTTTGGTTTATCTCTGAGAGCAGTTGAATCAGGATGTCATGATGGACAACTTCAAAGGCCGCAAATAAGTCAAATTGTAATAAGATGGCAAATTTATTATCCAAATGTAATTGCTGAACCTTTGAGAACAGAGAACTCAGGAGAGTTTCATTACTGAAATTTGGCCTAAACCTATGTTGGAATGGCAAAAGAACAGAGAATCTCTCTAAATAAGTAGAAAGTTGACTGGAAATTATGGACGCCATCATTTTAGCTAACAACGGAATATTTGCAATTAGCCGATGATTTAACAGCATAGTTGGATCTAAATCATCTTTTTTTAGCAGAGGAATAAGGACTATATGGCCCATGTCAGTAGAAAAACCCCCATCTTCTAAAGCAGAATTTATAAGTTCAGCTAGCCATACAATAGCTTGAGCTGGAATTCTCTCATATAAATATAAGGGAATGGGATCTAAAATACACTTGCATTTCCTCAGTTTATGACATACACTTCTCCCCCCCCGCCCTCCGTATTTGCGGTTTCAGCTATCGCGGTTTCAATTATTCACAGTTTTTAGTTTGCTGACTCCTCCCCCAAATTACATCAGCTTGCACAGAGGAATCGCTCATTCCAAGCATTTACAGAGAAAATCGCTGATTCCCAGCACTTTTTTCACCGTGTTTTGCCTCTCCTTCGGGAACAGGCCAGATCTCCCACCATGTGATTCACGATTTCACCATAGTCATGATGGTTTTTAATAGAAAACAGCGAATAACATATGAAAAAGTTATTTGCGGGTCTGTTAATCCCCTATCACAGTGAATACGGAGGGAAAAGTGTAGTTGTAATATCTGTGTCTCAGTTACAGACTCAAAAGTGACCTAAGTTCTATCAGCGGGAACTCCAGATGTATTAGTTTCAGAGACCAAAGGAAGGTTGTGAGAATTTAGTGCAGGAAACAGATAAGGGATATTTTTCATTGAAAAATTTCGCTAAGGCTTCCGCTTTGCCTGCCGAAACTTGGTTATGACCACTTATGCCAGGTTAATGGTTGGCATAAGTGCCACACCTAAGTGGGTCAATCAGCACATGTAACTAGCAATATTCTAGGGGGCTGATTCTATAAACGGCACCTAAACTGGCTAGCGCCTAGAAAAATGGCGTTAGCTGCATGTCAATTACACTTAGGTGCCATTTACAGAATCACGGCTAGTGGCGCCTATGTAAAACAGGCACTTAATATGTAGGCCACCTTAATATTTTAGGCACCTAAGTCACACTCCACCCATAGAAACGTTCACTTAGGTGTTAGATGCCACTAACTGCCATGCGATAGATGCCTATTGCCCAATTAATTATTATTATTATATTTATCAATTATTGAAGCTATTAAGGATATTTTGCCAATTAAATTAGGCACCCTTTATAGAATCAGCCCCCAAGTGTGCTCATTGCAGACTAAACTATTATGGTTATGCCCATTATATCCAGTGGGCATTACTGAGAATGATGGGACAGGAGTTGGAGGAGAGCAGAACTAATGAATGGCGCTTGGGTGGGACTGTGGGGTGAAAGGGAAGGGTAGGTGACAGGGAGGCATGCGAGTTTGAGGGGGGTGAGAAAAAATTGGCTGAGTGATACTGTGGGCACATGATTTTAGGGATCATTATAATAATTTAAAACTGTGGAATTCTTAGCCAGTTTAGTTCTTTCCAGATCAGAGTCTTCTGGAGGGACCATAATATTATTCAATATATTATTCAAATTCATTTCAAGGTGCGTGCTTGATATTTACTATTATAATGGTAGCTATTTCTGCTATTGAATAAATATATACTAAAAAAAACCCAAAAACTGCACACTTCACATGACATTATGCCCATGGCACACCTATGCTCCGCCCACAGGTACAACCCACTTTTGGTTATAAGATATGCAAGTTACATATCATTTTACAGAACAGCACCAAGCACTTATGTATGTATGAGCCAAGCAATGGTGCCAATCCCACATGTAAGTGTTGCAATTCTGTAAACTTTGGTGTGCACATGGCACTTAAAATTTAGGCATGCCTTATAGAATTGCCTATTTATCTTCTAAGTGAGTTTTTTAAAAAAGTGAAAGCGAAACACTAGCAAACAGGAACTGGAAAATAAGAGCATTCAGGTGCTTCGTACTTCGGAAAGCTTGCTTTCAGTAGGCCACAGGTTCATCACAGGACCCCTGTCCTTTATTTGGAGAACATCACTCATATTGATGTACTTCACAAGCTCAATAACTTTGTCCATCCAGTAAATATCTGTCATCCCGTGATCCGAGAAAAGGATAACATTGAGGTCATCATGCAGGCCAAGATCCTGTCACAAGTTAAGAGAAAAAAAAAATCACAGTTTAGCTCAGATAGCAAATTGCAGCAAAAATATAATCATATACCACACCTAAAAGAACATAAGCATATGAGGAATAATTTCTTTAATGGACACCAGAAAAAATGTCAACATAAACGCACAAACTTATAGAATGCCCTATTAGTCCCTATCATTCACTGATCTTTCTAGGCTGGCACACACATCCACACTGTCATTGTAGATATCAATCAATTGTAGCATTATTCCCTTGCCCAGAATTTATTGGCAGAAAAAATGTTTCTTCAAGTTTTGCTACTTCCCTTCTCATTTTATCTGCACCTTTCAGTGTGTCTACCCTATTAAAGAGACGAGCCTTACCTGACAACCCTTCCACAATATCGATCACAAAAATGTTAAAAAAGAATCAGACCAAGGATTAATCCATGCAGCATGTCAGTGATAAAACACTTGTTCTCAGAGTGATCCCCATTTATCACATTCCCATTTTTTTTTACCTCCCACTCACCCAATTTGTAACACAGTCCATCACTTTAGGACTAAAACTAGGGTGTTCAATTAATTTATAAGTCAAAGGTGTTGCTGAAATCTAGAGTTTTCCCTTTCTATAGTCGTGCAATTAAAGAAATTAATCAGATTTTTTGAGAAGACCTATTTCTACTAAAACCATGTTGCCTGGGATCCTATAATCCACTGGATTCCAGAAACTGTACTAGTCTCTCTTTTAGCAGCATTTCTATTGATTTACTCACCTCAGAGGTAAGAATGACCAGCAGTTCCTAACCTCTTCCTTGCTTCCACTTTTATGGAGGTGAAACATATTTGTCCCTTTCTGGTCCTCCAGGACCACTTTAGGCTTTAAAGAAGCATTGAAAAGGTTGAACAGTAGAGCTACTAGAACTTTCTTAAGGGGTCCTTTTATAAAACTGCCCTGGTCTTAACATGCATTTTGCGCATGTTGAGGGCCATTTTTACAGTGCCCATAAAACCCTGATTTTCTATTTATTTCATTAATGGCTGTGTGTTAAAGTCGCCATTAACGTGCAAACATTTTTACCGCCACCTATTTTGTAAATGATAAGAGCACCCACATTAGTCATGCAGTTAGTACATGGAAATGTAGATGTATTAACCAGTTAGTGCAGGTGCACCCACTCTCTGCCCCTAACATACTCCCTCAAAGAAAAAACTCCAAATAATTATTTACCATATAGTAAGTTAAAGAAAATGTAAAAATGAGTGTGTGACAGTTTAACATGTCCTTCATTAGGCCATTTGTTGCTGTATTAAGTGCAGTTTAGTACCTACCCCTGCTTTGTAAAAGTTCCTTCGGTACTTTTAGATGTATCCCATTCAGCCTCTAGAACACAGTCTTCTGAAAATTGCTCAAGGTGTATCTCACTTCTAGTCCTAATTGCATTTGTCTTCTGTAGCCCTATGCCTGTTCTTCCATTTGTGAACACAGAACAATGTATTAAGAAATTCTGCTTTATCCTCATCAGCTTCTACGTATTGCTCCCCTTCACCCCTGAGTCTCACAAAGCCACTTCTGCGCTTCATCCTAACACTAAAATATCTATAAAAAGCCTTGACTTCCCTTCCTCCTCCATTTTACCATACTGGCTTTTTTTTTTTTTCTTTCATGTGCAGTTTTGCTTTCCTGACTATTTTACCAGCTTCTCTTGGCTTTTCCAGATATTATTACCTATCTTCCTCTTTTTGTGAACTTTTGTATTTTACGAAGGCAAACTTCTTTTTTCTTATCTTTTCAATTACTTCTTTTGAGTACCATAATGGTCTCCCTTTTCCTCTTATTTATATTGACTTTCCTAATATTTTTAAAATATTTTTGCCTACTGATTTTCCGCTTCCCCCAGATGTTCATATCCAACCCTTGAGGTATTCTTCCATCTTGACAAAGTTAATTTTCTTGATGTACAGGATCTTCACTTTTGAATGTGATGAGGAACTCATATAGAAATAGGGCATTTAAAAAAAATTTTCACTGTATTTTTTTTATTTCAACAATTTACACTGAAATCAATAAAAGCTATCTTCCCCTTTACCCAACATAGCCCTAAGGTTCAGAGAAGTGGAATACTGATCACATAAACAACCTTGCTCACATGGAACCCATGGTTAAATGGGTAACTCCCTATCTCCTCAAGTAACTAGCTATCAAAAGGGTCCTCTTAAATTATATATGTATATACCTACCCAATAATAGACTGACCATTGGAACAATAGGGCAGTGCCTGAGGGCTCACAGCAGTAGGGGGCCCTCTCTTCCCTAGCTTCCATCTAATTTAACCACTTGATAGGTGATAGGTAATTAGTGGCCCATGACCCTTATTGCCTGAGGGCCCAGAGCACTGTTAATCTGCTCCTATATATTCCTCAAAACAAAAGCACACAACAGAATGGAGTTTTGTCAAACCTCAGCTCTCAAGTGCATAAATTTTCTCCCAACAAACTTCAAGATAAAATGAAACAGCAGGCTAGTCAACTAGCTTGAAATTCTCCCTGTAGGTGCTCTGCTGTGAAAAACAACATTATGCACCCTTAGGAGAATGCAGTTCTAATAGAAGGTTTTTGTTGAAATCTGAGCCTTCGTGCAGAACTGAAAACTATTAATTCACTCCCTGCTGCTAATGTATTTGTTTATGGAGTTCAGTGCTTTGGGTGTGCTGGTTAGAAAAGTCTTTACAAATTACAATTAATATTTCTCAAATGAAAAATATTCCCTTGCACTTAATTGTTATGCAGAAAGAACTTTTAATTGTTCTTTTACGTGAATATGAGGCTCTAAAACATTCACCCACCACCCCCACCCCTACCCCTCTTTCATGAAGCCGCATTAGGCTTCTTTATTAATGGCTGTGGTGGTATTAGCTCCGACGCTCATAGAAATTCTATGAGTACTAGCGCTAATACCACCGCGGCCAGGGATAAAAAAGCCTACTGTGGCTTCGTTAAAGGGGGTTCTAGCATATTTCTTCTGCTGAGTGTCTTCCTCCTGCTGCCCACAGATTCATCCCGAAACGACTACAGCTCTTCCTTTCTAAGACATGGCCCTGATACACCCAGCTAAGAGCTCGAGGGCAGTCACGAAAATGGCATACATTAGAATAGTTGTCAATAGGAAAAAAAAGATGTTTTATTAAAATATATTTACTTGTCCTCACAGTGCAATGTACAGTACTTATTACTTTCAAATAATTACCGGTAATGGCCTACAGACGTATGAACTTAAGTCTCATATCCAGTGGTATCTTGGAAACTAAGCAGGGAAGACTGAATGATATGAGAAGTAGTACTGGTGGGGCCACATTATCCTGCAAGGGAAAGGGGGAGGGAGAGAAGCCAACTTGAGGGCAGGGGTGTTGGGCTCCATAGATTCTTTACAGCCCCCCCTTGCCCCTGAGCTATTTTCTTCATAATTAATATTTTCTGTCAGAGAGTACCGGTAAAACTATTTCTAAGCTTGATTTTCTGGCTCAACATGGTTGTATAAAATAATTACAATTTATAAGTCAAGTGCAAATCTTCTGATTTAGAAAGCCCGGAAGAAGTTTTGCCTCCGACTCATAAATTTTAATTATTTTATACAACCTCATTGTTCTCCACATGGCTCTCCAATTGTGAGACATAGGATATCTTGGACCCTGAAGGAGTGTTTCTCTGAAACACGGATCGTGTTAGGTCCGCATTTCATGTATATGGGAGCCACACCTTTGGATTACAATTTTGTATAGACTTTTAATAAACATTACTGCACCTTGTACATTCCATTCTGCAGTCTTTTATGGGCTTTTGGTGTTCGCCTTTCACTGCAGACCTGTTGGGTTTCTTTTTGTTTTAACAGCATATAAATAAAATGTCCAAATATAAGCATGAATACAATCACCGAGGTAAACTTATTGAATCCTGATAATAGGAATAACATAATGTAATGTTAGAAATATATACATTAAAACAGCAAGGTAGATCAATCATATGTCAGCAGGGTATAAATGATACATCATAGCAGGCAGCATGAAGGAACACAGATATACTTACATGAAACACCTTAACAGGCAACATATTCAAATAACAGGTTAATGTAGCTGGTTTTAAAAAAAGGTTTGGACAGGTTTCTGGAGAAAAAGCCCATAAACTACTGTTGAGACAGACATGGGAGAAGCCACTGCTTTTCCTGGATCAGTGTCATGGAATGCTGCTACTATTGGGTTTTTGCCAGGTACTTGTGACTTATTTATTTAAAAAATTTATATTCCGCATATCCTACAATTCTATGCGGATTACAAGAGACATCCGAAATACAAAAGGACATACAAATAACAATTTACAACCTGACAAAATTCCAGACACAAATAAAATAAATAAAATCATAAAAACTATCCCTGCAACAATACAACTTTCTTGCCTTCTCTTAATTTAATGAGAGCGGACAGTTGGCATATCATCCACTACTTCAGATTTAGAAAGTGCGCGAAACTAATACATTTTTAAGCCCTTTCCTGAACTGTAGTACAGTAGAGGTTTGTCTAAGGTCAAATGGTAGCTTATTCTAGCAAACAGGGCCCTATACAGAAAACATTGTCTTATGATAGCACAGCCATCTCACTACACACAAAGAGGGCCTCTATGAAGATGGGATACTGGGCTAGATGTACCACTAGTCTGACCCAATAAGGCTATTCTTATCTGAATATTTTGGAGGAAAGGAGAGGAGAGTTATGAGAGAAATGTTTAAATACCTGCGTAATATAAATGTGCATGAGTCGAGTCTCTTTCATTTGAAAGGAAACTCTGCAATGAGAGAGCATAGGATGAAGTTAAGAGGTGATAGGCTCTAGAGTAGAAACATAGAAAGATGACGGCAGAAAAGGGCTATAGCCCATCAAGTCTGCCCACTCTACTGACCCACCCAATTTAGTCTGTGTGCTAATGACCCAACTCTTTAACTCGACCTTCGTAGTGATCCTACGTAGGTGTCCCATTTATTCTTAAAGTCAGCACGCTGGTGGCCTCGACCACCTGCACTGGTAGCTTGTTCCAACGATCTATCACTCTTTCCGTGAAGAAGTACTTCCTGGTGTCTCCATTAAATTTCCCTCCTCTGAGTTTGAGCGGATGTCCTCTTGTGGCCGAGGGTCCTTTGGGAAAGAAAATGTCATCTTCCACCTCGACACGTCCTGTGATGTATTTAAATGTTTCAATCATGTCTCCCCTTTCCCTACGTTCCTCAAGAGTGTAGAGCTGCAGTTTGGGTGGTAGATGCGGGGAACAGTCTCCCAGAAGAGGTAGTGGAAACAGAGACTGTGTCTGAATTCAAAAGGGCCTGAGATAGGCATGTGGAATCTCTCAGAGAGAGAAAGAGATAATGGTTACTGCGGATGGGCAGACTAGATGGGCCATTTGGCCTTTATCTTTCTATAATATCTGTATGATACAATGAACTTGTTCTTAATAGGCAGCCAAGGGGGCAAGTGCAGTTGAAATACATAGACAAAAAGGGTTGAAAAAACATAACTTGGGATGTAAATATTTACAGTTCCATCATTTTAAATAAAGCTTTTCTGACTACTTTGATTGCTTTTGCAACGGATTTATGATTTGTCTTGCTCTGCAGGCTCTGTTCAGTACAGACTGTCAAAGTACAAAGCCTGGGTGATTTCAGAAATGTTCAACCAGACAAGCATGAGAGATCTCAAAGTATCTTAAATCTAAGAAATAAATGGAAAGATATAAAATCTGGCTGAGAAAGAGTCAGGAAAAAAAGCTATATTAAGAAATTGTTATGAAAATGGAAAAAAAACATCTTCATAGAAACATAGAAACATAGAAATTGACGGCAGAAAAGGGCTACAGCCCATCGAGTCTGCCCATACCAATGACCCACCCCCTGACTCCTACTCTCCCAGAGATCCCACATGAATATCCCATTTTCTCTTGAAATCTAACACGCTGCTGGCCTCAATCACCCTCTGAGGCAGCTCGTTCCAATGATCTACCACCCTTTCAGTGAAGAAGTACTTCCTCGCATCACCCTGAAATTTCCCTCCCCTGATTTTCAGCGAGTGACCTCTGGTTACTGAGGGCCCTATAAGACTGAAGATATCATCTTTCACCTTTATACGCCCAGTAATATACTTAAAGGTCTCAATCATGTCCCCTCTCTCTCTTCGCTCCTCCAGTGAGTACATCCGCAGTTTTTTTAACCTTTCTTCATACGTGAGTTCCCTGAGCCCCAAAACCATCCTGGTAGCCATTCGCTGAACCGACTCAATTCTCAACACATCTTTTCGGTAGTGTGGTCTCCAGAATTGAACACAATACTCGAGATGAGGTCTCACCATGGATCTGTACAGCGGCATTATGACTTCAGGTTTTCTGCTGACAAAACCCCTACGGATACAGCCCATCATTTGTCTTGCCTTGGACGATGCCTTCTCTACTTGATTGGCAGCCTTCATATCGTCGCTAATGATCACTCCTAAATCACGTTCCACCGTGGTCCTGGACAAGGTTTCACCATTTAGTGTGTAAGTTCTGTGTGGATTTTTTTTGCCTAGGTGCATTACCTTACATTTTTTAGCATTGAAGCCCAGCTGCCAAGTTGATGACCACTGTTCAAGCTGTCTTAGGTCCTGCGTCATAAAGTCAGGCACACTGCTTTTGCCAACTATGTTGCATAGTTTGGCATCGTCGGCAAACAGTGATACTTTTCCTCTAAGTCCTTGGGTCAAATCTCCTATGAATAAATTGAATAGAATCGGCCCTAAGACGGAGCCCTGAGGTACTCCACTCATCACTGCTGACGTTTTGGAGGGGGTACCGTTTACCATCACCCTTTGAAGCCTACCATCTAGCCAATCCCTTACCCATGTTGTGAATGTATCCCCTAATCCCATCGATTTTAGTTTGTTCAACAGCCTGCGGTGTGGAACGCTATCAAAAGCTTTGCTGAAGTCCAAGTATATCACGTCAAGGGACTCACCGGCATCCAGATGACTGGTCACCCAATCAAAGAAGTCAATCAGATTAGATTGGCAGGACCTTCCCCTGGTGAATCCGTGTTGCTGTGGATCACGTAGATTTTCTTCATCTAGAATTTTGTCAAGTTCCTGTTTGATTAGTGTTTCCATGAGTTTGCACACTATGGATGTAAGACTCACCGGTCTGTAATTTCCTGTCTCCGTTCTGCAGCCCTTTTTGTGGAGTGGAATTACGTTAGCTGTTTTCCAGTCTAGGGGTACTATTCCCGTGCGCATGGAAAGATTGAAGAGTACGGATAGTGGTTCAGCCAGAACTTCACTCAGCTCTCTGAGTACCCTGGGGTGTAGATTGTCTGGCCCCATAGCTTTGTCTACTTTGAGTCTTGAAAGTTCGTGGTAGACATTACTAGGTGTAAACTCGTAATCACGAAACAGGTCATTTTGGCTGTTTCTTATTTGTAGTTGCGGACCATCTCCCGGTGCTTCACAGGTGAATACTGAGCAGAAGTATTCGTTTAGCAGTTCTGCTTTGGTAGTATCAGATTCTGCGTAGTTTCCATCTGATTTCCTAAGGCGTTCTATTCCATTTTTGTTTCTCTTCCTGTCGCTAATGTACCTGAAGAAGGATTTGTCCCCTTTTTTAATGTTCCGTGCTAGATCTTCCTCTGTTTGAAGTTTGGCTTCCCTGACTGCCTTTTTGACAGCCTTAGATCTGGCCTGACAGTCTTCTTTTGCCTCCCTTTTCCCAAGATGTTTGTAGGTAATAAATGTTTCTTTTTTCCTTTTAATGAGGTCAGAAATTTCCTTGTTGAACCATTGTGGTTTTTTGTTTCTCCGGCGTTTGCTTACTGTTTTTACGTAGCGGCTAGATGCTTCGTTCAGGATGGATTTTAGGTTTGACCACATATTTTCCGGGTTGTCAGTTTCTGCATGGTTTTGCAGCTTTTGATGGACAAATTCTCTCATGTGGTCGAAATCTGCCTCCCTAAAGTTGAGGACCCTCGTTGCTGTGTTTGATTTAGAGAAGCCTTTCCTGAGGTTGAGCCATACCATGTTGTGGTCGCTGGAGCCCAGCGTGTCTCCCACTGATACTTCCGAGACACTGTCTCCATTTGTGAGTACCAGGTCCAGTATTGCTTTTTCCCTGGTGGGCTCTAATACCATTTGTTTTAGTTGTGCACCCTTAATGGAGGTTATTATTCTCTTACTACCGCTCGTAGTTGCTGAGAGGGTGTTCCAGTCTGCATCTGGCATGTTGAAGTCGCCTAACAGTACTGTGTCACCACGCAAAGTGATGTTCTCTATGTCCTCAATCAATTCTTTGTCTTCGTCTTCCTTTTGTCTCGGAGGCCTGTATACCACACCGAGGTAAAGGCATTTTTCGTTCCCTCTGGTCAGGTTTACCCAAAGTGATTCCCCTGTGTATCTAACCTCTGTGATCCTGGTAGTTTTGATATTATCTTTAGTGTATAGTGCTACCCCCCCTCCTAATTTGCCCTCTCTGTCCCGACGAAGTAGATTGTAGCCTGGTATAACCATATCCCACCCATGCGAGTCTGTGAACCAGGTCTCGGATATCGCTACTATATCAAGGTCTGCATTCCTTATTTCTGTTTCTAGTTCCAGGATTTTGTTGCCCAAGCTGTGTGCATTAACATACATTGCTCTCCAAATTTGTGATGATATGCCTATCCCCGTTAGTGTACTTGCCTTAGGCTCAGAAGTGTGTATACTATGGGTACTTACCTTAGGCTCGGAAGTGTGGGTTTTACTTGCTTCATCAGGATGGATCCTTACTGCTCTGGTATGTATGTGTGAACCCTCCCCCAACTTACCTAGTTTAAAGCCTTCCGAAGTAGATGTGCTAGTCGATGTCCAAAAACTTTCTTGCCTCTCTTTGTTAGGTGAATTCCTTCAGGTCCCTGTAGTCCTTGTAGCGCTGCTCCGTGGTCTAGGAATCCAAAGTTCATCTCTAAACACCATTCGCGAAGCCACTCGTTGGTCCTATGGATGCGCTCTTCCCTGTCTCTGCCTTTGTCTCTTACCGGGAGGATTGATGAGAAGACCACCTGTGCTCCTGTCTGCTTTAGCTTCCTTCCCAGGGCCTCGAAGTCTTTAGGGATGCTGTCTGATGTGCTTCTGGCAGTATCGTTGGTACCTACATGAATGAGAAACATAGGGAAATGGTCAGTAGGTTTTAGAAGTTTGTCTATACTGGTGGTGATGTCGCGGATCCTGGCTCCAGGGAGACAGCAGACCTCCCTTGACTGCAAATCTGGTCTGCAAATTGGTCCTTCGGTGCCTCTTAGCATGGAGTCTCCGATGACCACCACTCTACGCTCCTTCCGAGGGGGGGTAGATCGAGCATCGAGAACCGCAGCCGGTGTTCTGTGTTCGGAATCCTCCTCTGCTTCATCCTCGTCAGTTCCTTCTTGAAGGACGTGAAATCTGTTTTTCAGGGAAAGTCGTGGCGTTGGTGTTGAACTGCCCTGTTTGAGAGAAAAAGAAGAAGAAGGTGAGAATGGGGGGGGATTTCTTTGCTTGCCAGTAGAAGAGGTTACCAGCTGCCAGGGACCGGAATCTCCAATCATTTCCTGTATACCAAACGTTGTGTTTAGTGCTGTAGGTTTGGGTATGTCGAGAATGGACCTGTCGTGGGTTCTCTCTGTGATGTGTGACAGTTCCAGAATAGCGTCGTCGATGAAGGCCTCGTCATCTCTTATGCTCCTCAGGCGCTTTACCTCCTCCCTGAGGCTCAGTAGTTCCTGCAGGGTATCTTCGCCTAAGTTTCCTAGCTCCTCTGTCTGCGTTGAGACTGCAGTGCACTTAGAGAGGGGGGGGGGAGGTCTCGGTCTGCACTGAGACCTCTGCCCTCTGAACCATGTTGCCCTCTGCCTTCTGTGTACAGACCTCGAGCGTCCTCTGTGTCCCTCCGGATGCTGGAGTGTCGATCTTGATCGTAGCTTTGGTATAGCTTAAGGTTTGTGAGTGCTATATTCATGACGCCGAGAATTAATGACACTGAGAGAGAGACATTCAGGGCCAAGTGCAGTGGTAAAGGGAGCTCACTCTGAGGAAAGGGATATTACCAGTGTTATGCCACAAGATTCGGTTCTTGAGCCTATTCTTTTTAACATTTTTGTAAGTGATATTGCTGAAGGGTTGACTGGTACGGTTGCCTCTGCAGATGATACCAAAATGTGTAATAGGGTAGATGCCCCTGATGGTGTGGATAATATGAGGAAGGACCTGGCGAAGCTTGAAGAATGGTCCAGAATTTGGCAGCTAAAAGGATAACGTATTGGGGCTGTAAAAACCCAAGGGAACAATACAGTTTAGGGGATGAAGAACTTTTTAGGCACGAAAGAGGAGCAGGTGGGCATCACCCCCATCTCCATTAACTTGGAACAAGAGGATGTTACTGGCCAGACTTTACGGTAGATATCCTGCAAACAACGGGATGGCTGGATAGGCTGGAGTGAGCTTGGACAGCAACTTCAGCTTTTGGAACCTAGGACAATACCAGGTGGACTTTACAGTTTATGGCCTAGAAATATCAAAGACGAGACAAGTTAATTTAATCATGTATTTTTAATGGGTATAACTAATGGGCAGACTGGATGGACCGTTCAGGTCTTTATCTGCCGTCATTTACTTTGTTACTTTGGGACTTGCATGTGATCGTATGTGATGATCTTAGAAAGTGAAAGTTAGACAGTGAAAGTTAGAAGGACACTTGGGTACATAGGGAGAGGAATAGCCAGTAGGAAAAATGAGATAATGAGGCCTCTGTATAAGACTCTGGTGAGATCTCATTTAGAATACTGGAAACCGCACCTTCATAAAGACACAGGATGGAGTTGGTCCAGAGGACAGCTACTAAAATGGTGGATGGTCTTCATAGAGTGTACAAGGACAGACATAAAGATCTCAATATGTACAGTATACTTTGGTGGAAAGGTGGGATAGGGGAGATATAATAGAGACATTTAAATACCTATGTGACATAATAGGCATGAGGCAAGGCTTTTTCACTTGAAAGGAGACTCTGGAATGAGGGGGCATACGATGAAGGTGAAAGGGGATTAACTCAGAAGTAGCATTACTACTACCACTACTGTTACTTATTTCTATAGCACTACCAAACGTACACAGCACTGTACAGAGTCACAAAGACAGTCCCTGCTCCAAAGAGCTAACAATATAAACAGACAAGACAGGGCAAACAGGATGTCATGGATAATGCTGCTGAATAGCCAACACGCAATCAGCAAGGTTAGGGAGGGGGAGGGGCAGACACAGGGTGAAATATGGACCTAGCCAGTTAGCGGAAACAGCTATGAAAGCAACCAGCTAGGTAAGCACAGAAAACAAGGCAGCCCTAACTTTATGCACCAAGTTTAACCAGGCACCTGTCTGATTATTGGTGAGTGCCTTGTTAAACTCACCTAAGATCTGGCAGACCCCCACCCCTTGCAATTCACCCTCCCACTCCCTGAAAAAAATAAAAGGCTCTCCCAGTCCCTGCTCCCCAGGCCTACCTGGAGAAGGCCCTTGTGGACCAGGGGGGAAATCAGGCAAGAGAAATGCCAAGTTTCTCCTACTAGGCTTCAGCCTGCATTGCAAAATGACTGTTGCAACCTCTAGCAGCAGCCTCGTGGTACTGTATACTTCATGCCTTCCTAGTTTCCCTCTAGACCAGGGGTAGGGAACTCCAGTCCTCGAGAGCCGTATTCCAGTTGGGTTTTCAGGATTTCCCCAATGAATATGCATTGAAAGCAGTGCATGCAAATAGATCTCATGCATATTCATTGGGGAAATCCTGAAAACCTGACTGGAATACGGCTCTTGAGGACCGAAGTTCCCTACCCCTGCTCTAGACCCTCAGGGACACCTCCAGGTAGGCCCTAGGAAGGGGGATTATGGGGGTGGAGGCAGCCTTCTATTTCCTTCACAGGTGGGTGCACTGTGAAAGGGGGGGTGTTTTGAGTACTGATGGAAGTGGAGGTGAAAATTAGGGCAGGGATCCGCTTTACCTGGCATTTTTTTCAATGTGGGTCCCAGCCGAGATTCAGCCAGCATCCACATAAGCTCTGGAGGCTAACACCATTGAATTAGTCATGAATATTCAGTGTGTGGTTGTTGGACATAGCTCATTAGAATATACTTTTACTACTACTACTACTACTTATCATTTCTATAGTGCTGCTAGACATTAACATGTAAGAGACAATCCCTGCTCAATAGGGCTTACAATCTAATTAAAACAAAGAGGACAAATATGGGTTAGGGAATTTCCCACAGAAAGAGTGGTGAATGTGTGGAATGGCCTCCTGATGGAAGTGGTGGAGATTAAAAAAAAGTATCTGAATTCAAGAAACCTTGGCTCTCTAAGGGTGAGGGAGAGATAGTTAATCATACATGTTAATCAGTCTTGTTGCCTTTGTCTAGTCATGCGATTTTATGTTAAGTACTTTTATGTTATTTTAATCTGTTTAATCTTAAGTTATTTTAGTTTGTATGTATACCCTAACTTTGTAAACTTATAGATGTACATCGCTTAGAATATGGAATAGGCGATTTATCAAATCTTATAATAAACTTGGAAACTTGGAAACTTAGTAGATGGCATGGATAGGCAGACTAGATAGGCCATATGGTCTTTATCTGCCTTCATTTTTCCACATCACACTGTCTCATTTCTTTCTCCTACATTGTCATCCTTCCTTCCTCCCCTCTTCCATCCAGTATCCTCAAATGCCTGCCATCCCCAGTCCTCTCTTTCCCCTCACTCCTTTCTCTTTCTCCTCTCCCATCCCTTCACCCCCATCTCCCACTTTTGCTCTATAAGAACATAAGAAGTTGCCTCTGCTGAGTCAGACCAGAGGTCCTTCCTGCCCAGCGGTCCGCTCCCGTGACAGCCCATCAGGCCTAATTGCCTGAACAGTGTCCCTGACTAATTTTGTAACTGCCTCTAATCCTATCCCTATTACCTACCTCTATTCCTATCTGTACCCCTCAATCCCTTTGTCCTCCAGCTATCTTATTCTTGTCTCCATTCCCCACTTTTGCACATCCCTTTTTTTCTCATTCTTACTGTCTTTTCTCCCCACACTCTAGCTTTCCTCTTTCCCCATACCAAACACACTCTTGCTGTCATTTGTCTCCCTCAGTTCTTGCTTTCTCCTGTGTCCCTACTCTTTCCTCATTCCTACTTCCCCTTTCTTTCAGTCCTTACTCATCCCTTCACCCCCCTTTCTCTCTCTCAAACACACACTCTCGTGTACACTTTCATGCTTTCTCCTCCCTGTACTCCTCCCACTTTTGGTCTACTTTAATCTATACACACTCTCACCTCCTTTCCACAGACCCTTGTCTTCCAGCCCTTGATCCCTCCTTCACATAAAAATTTTCTTCTTACACTATTCCCACACAACACTTCCCCTCTCTTCCCCTTTTCAACCAGAAATGCACAAGGCGTTCCCTCAGATTTCTTAATCTCCCCTTGATAAAAACACAATCTCTTGTTCTCTCACTGGACCCCCACATAACACTCTCTTGCACTCTCCTCGTTGTCCCCAGTACATTCTTGATCTTGTCCTCAAATACAGACCCACATGTATGATCTATTGATTTCTTGATGCCCCCTCCCATCCCCTTTGTCACTGCAGAAGATGGAGAAAGTGTTTCCCCATTTCTTTCTGTCAATTGATCCTAGATAGCAGAATGAGGCAGACTAACAGAAGATGTGAAATTCAAACTGCAGCATACAAAGAGCTTCCTCTGGCTCCTGTCATCCTCTAACCCAGTGTATCACAAACTGTGTGCTGCAGAACACTAGCGTGCTGCGGCAGATTCCAGGTGTGCCGTGAGACGCTGGCGAGGAGGCAAGGCGCCGATGCCGGCTGACTGCTTACAGGATGTGCCTCTCGCCGCGAGAGGCACATCCTGTAGACCAGGGGTATCCAACCTTTTGGCTTCCATGGGCCGCATTGGCCGGAAAAAAATGTTTCTGGGGCTGCACAAACGCGCAAATGCTGCAGCAAGACAGAGGAGGGAGCCAGCAAGACGGTAAACACCCGGAGGCAGCAGAGTAAAACACTGCATTGCCCTCAACCAGGGCCACACAAAATACTTCACTGGGCCGCAAGCGGCCTGAGGACCGCAGGTTGGACACCCCTGCTGTAGACTATCAACCAGCACCGACATCTCTCCTCCTCTCCCTGCACTTCTCCTCCATTAGCAAACCCTACCGGTGTAGAAATAGACTCAGGGTCACAGCTGGAGGGCCTCGACACATGCACAGATGTCGACATGCTGATGTCACGCATGTGTATGACATCATCGCGTCGACATCCACATACTTCCAGATGCCCTCCAGCCACAGCACTGAGTTTAATGTACTGTGGTGTCAAAAGGTTTGCAGGACATTGCTCTAACCTATTGCCTGCCCAGTTCAGAGCCACTACTGCTTGTGCTGCATGTTCCAGCTCCTGTGCCCGTCTTTTTGGCCCATCCTAGATTTGAATCTACAGCTGAAAGCAGTGTAGTAACGTAGCCCCCAGTTCTACCTGCTGAAATCAGTGCATCAGAATAGGGTTGCCTGAAATCCAGGATGGGCCGCGACCTGAGTAATTCGGCAGCTCTGTAATAGGTGCCTATGCCTCCATTTACTATAGGTTATGGCTCAGATTGGGGTTGAGAGTTAGAATCAGCATGTCCTTGGAGTAAGTACAGAACTAGTGCCTCGGTGTGCTGTTACTGAGGGACATTTTACTGTAGAGAAGGACGTCTTTGGATTGACATTATTTAAATACAGATTCCCATCTACTGTGTATATGCCATCTCCATGCAGATTCAAACGGTACGAGTCTGACCTGTGTAGATGTCCCCTGCAGAAAGAATCTCATTAGGCTCAGAAATAAAGGTTGCCTTCTTGCTGTTGAATGCTTTCCCTAAGTAATAAGCCACTCGGTGCTTTGAGCAGCTCCATGCTCTCTTAATAAATGCTAGTTGCAAACCTTAAGGCCAGCAAGAAGGAAATGCTGCTTTAATTTCCTTTGATAAATTTTATACTTTCAAAACTGTATAGAAATGTACTATATTACTAGAGTAAAACAAATGAGTCTAAAATTATTCTTTGCTCTTAAAAAAAATACCCCAACAACATAGCAATTATTAACTATGGGGTTAGCGTGCGCTAACCGATTTAGCACGCGCTAAATGCTAAGGCGCCCATTATATTCTATGGGTGCTTTCACGCGTTAAATCAGTTAGTGCGCCTTAGTTAAAGGACCCCCTATGTTTTTGATTTTTCAAAATGTGGATACAGTCGACTCCACCTAAGTGCACGTTGGTTACGCGCATGCTTCGGTTATCCACAGCCTACCTCCATGGTCCTGGTTTTTTTTTACATTAAAGTCAATGGATGTAAACTCCAGAAAATTGCAATTCTGATAAGCACACAATCCGCTTATGCACCCTGATGTTATAGGTCCCACCTCTGCGTTCACGTTACATTCACTCCGGTTAAAAGCAATCAAGCTCTCATGTTGATGAGCCACATGTTTCGGATCAGCATTCTAGGCCTGGCCAGGTGTTCAAACTTTCGAAACTGCACCATGGGTCTCATGGAGAAAACCTTTGTCTGTGGCTGGTCAAAAGTCATTGTCTTTGGCTGAACGGGTTGATGTCTTAAAGAGACTTGACCAACGGGAGAGTCAGGTCTCTATCGCAAAACATTACAGCGTTCATCCTAGCTAGATTTCTCAGATTTATTTTTAAAAAAAAGCAGGCCATATTCAAAGACTGGCAAAACAATAGCAATCCTACCAGGAAACATGTAGAATTGTTTTACGTGTGTTTTTTGTTACTGAATAAAAGTTTTATTGCATTTGACTACAGCGTACTGTGATTTTTCATGACTAAAAAGTGGTACTCCAATTAAGCGCACACTTCTTTTAAGCGCACGTCACGGTCTGGTCCAAAGGCCTTGCACTTAAGCGGAGTCAACTGTACATATATTTTTTTCCACTTCTAAGATGATAAAATATAACCAAACTTGTAATCACATAGAAGATATCTGTGAGTTTATATGTTTCACCCTTAACCGCGACTACTTCCATAATGAGCTAAAGATAGACTAAATGAATCAAACGTAAGATGAGGTTTCTCAGCCTGTGAGGTTATTTAAAGCATTACAGAGCCTGTATGCAACTCAAGGGTCACAATCCAGAGAACATTAATCACGGAGAGCTGACAAGGGCTTGATCTTGATACATATGGATATCCTTAACTATGATTCCGATCTGCACTCTATCTTGAAATTACGAAATGCAATATTTTATTTACCCTAACCATTTTCTGTTTAATAGAACTTCATTCCGCCCGAGATTGCAATGAACTGGACCTTATTTAATTTGATTGCTTTGTGAGCAGGTTGGGTTTGGTGGCTGTGTAGGGTTATTGCAGTCAGCGTAAACTTCAGGGAGGTTTATTATATAGCACTATCTGTGGATAGGCAGAATGTTGTTATTTCATTTATCCAACTGCACAATAATTGGCAATAATCTTTGCGGAGGATTTGACCCTCCTGCACCCAGCTCACGAGGGGAGCACCTGTGTTTATCAAGAAAAATGCAGGAGACCTCAGTACTGGGGGACTGAGCATAGCGGCTGAACAGTGTTGCCCTGGGCTGACAACTCATGAAATGGCAATCATTAGGCTAATGCCTGAATGAGTCTGCCCCATACATCATAATATCTCTGCAATTTTCAATTTAAATTGTGAAAATACTTAAAATCTCAATACAAAAAAACATAAACATACAAGTGCTCTTCTCTGTGAAGTGGGGAATTGCCTTCTGATTTACAGACTATCCTTGTGACTTATAAATATAAAAAGTCACAACAGTGATTCTAGTGATTCCAAACAAGGGAATATGCACAAAATCAAATAGTTGAAACTGAGTCCCGCGAGAGCTGACTGCAGCCATTCGGAGATTGGCGTGGGCCCAGGCAGGAGCGTGGAGGACTTGCTCCTGGCCGGGAAATTTGCTAGACCATCAGGTGCGATGGCGAACAAGCGGGCGAGCGGATGGGAGTGATGGGAAGTTTTTTTAATATGTGGCTGTGGCAGCGACGGGAGGATTTAAAATATGCGGCGGCGGCAGCAGAGGGGGTTAAAGTATGCGGCGGCAAAGGCAGAGGGGGTTAAAGTATGCAGCGGCGGCGGCAGAGGGGGTTTAAAATATTCAGCGGTGGTGGGGGTGTTAGTTTAAAAATATGCGACAACAGCAGGGGATTAAAATATGCAGTGGCGGCAGCAGCGGGCTTAAATTTATATCTTCACTTCATAAGATGCACTTACTTTCCACCCCCTTTTGGAGGGAAAAATACAGTATATACATTTTTATAAATAAACAAACTGACTAATCACATCTATTGTAATGACTAGTTAAAGTGTCCCTTGATATCATACTGTTTTGTTTTATTGGATGCAGGGGTTCCTTGCTAATTATGCTACAAGACAACATGGTTTCATATTAGATAATGACACGGTAACAGAATTCATCACCGTTCCCATTCAACCATCCCATGTCATTCTTTATTTATTTTATTTATTTATTTAATTCGATTTTTATCCCGTCCTCCCGGGAGCTCAGAACTGGTTACAAGCCAACATTCACAGTATGTTACATTGGACAGTACGTTTGGCAATACAATACAATACAATTTACTACAATACAGTAACATACAATACAGTAGCATAATGACAAGGCTGAACAGTGCAGTAACATAAGGACAGCTTAGGTGGAGACATTCTTTCACTCAAGAACTCCTCAACTCCCTCACAAGCATAATTAGTCAGATAGAACTCTGGATGCTATCCTTTAGACTAAAACTAAACCCAGACAAAACAAAATTCTTCCTAGCAACCCCCCAATGACAAAATCAAAGACACCACTATTCAAGTGAAAGGATCCACATTCCCCCTTGAACAAACCTTAAAAGTTCTGGGAGTAACACTGGACAAACATCTATCCCTCGAGAAACACACTGATATCACAGTCAGGAAAAGTATCTCGATACTATGGAAACTCCGCACCATAAAAAAATACTTGGCGACTCTTCATTCCGCCTCTTAGTACAATCCTCCATCCTCAGCATACTGGACTACTGCAACATCATCTACTTAGGCTCCACAAAGAAAACCATCAGGAGACTAAGGATGATCCAGAACACCGCTGTCCGCCTCATATTTGGCCTGAAAAAATGGGACCACATCACCCCTTTCTACCATAATCTCCACTGGCTCCCACTAGAATCCAGAATCATATTCAAATTCGCCTGTTTTTGCTACAAAACTATATCTGGTTTATCCCCAAGCTACATCACCCCTCACTTCACCCTTAACCACAACTACAAGAACTCCCGCAAAATTCAACTCTTCGCCTTCCCCTCCCTAAAACTATGCCACTCAAAAAAATTCCTAGACAAAACCTATGCCTTCCAAGCTGCCAAACTAAACCCTTGGCTAGCCCAAATGGTCCTCAAGGCCCACAACTACCTCGACTTAAGAAAATTACTCAAAACTTACCTATTCCGAGACCAAGACCCTTAATGCCCCTTTCCAATCCTCTTCCCCCCTCCTTCTGACCCTCGCCCCTCCCCCGTTCTCCCTCCTCTTCCCATTACTTCTCTCCTTGCTGTTCGCAACTCTACGATCAATTTGATATGTAATCACTTGTAAATACTCTCTCCTTGCTGTCTGCTACTCTATGATCAATTTGATATGTAACCACTTGTAATCTCTGTTTAACTAATGTGAACCGCCTAGAACTCTTCGGGGTATGGCGGTATACAAAAATAAAGTTATTATTATTATTATTATTATTCTTAGGAAATTCCTGTGGAGATAATACAGTAGATTGGACTAGAGGGTCACCAACTACTGGTTGTTGGTGGGAGAGAGTTCAGGGGATTGTTTGAGGCTGGACCTTTAGTTGAAGAGAAAGGTCTCCACAGCTCTTCGGAAGGTCATTATTGAGTTCTGTGATCTGATTTGTGTGGGGAGTTGGTTCCAGAGCTGTGGGATGAAGTGGCTGTAGGAGCGTTTGCGGGCAGTTTCCATCAGGAGAGATCTTCTGGGAGGATGCACAGTCATCTCTCTGCTCTAGAGCAGAAGGGGCGGGTAGGGGCGTACAGATGTAGCTTGGAACTTATGTAGGCTGGGGTGATGGCATAGAATCTTTTATTTGCTATTACAAGAGCCTTGAATGTGCAGGGTTTGTTGATTAGTAGCCAGTGCTCTGTGCGGAGGGCTGGGGAGAAGGGGTCGTGATAATTGAGGTTGTATAGGAGGCGGATTGCTGTGTTTTGGACTTTAGTGTTTATCTCAACATCAGTCCTTCTACACCAGCATTCTTTAATGTAAGGCTTGAGGGTCAGTGGTTCTGCCCATGCATACTCTGATTCTACCCTCTCTCCTTAAAGAATGACATGGTGATGGTTTCCCATGGGGATGGGAACGGGAATGGTGATGAATTTTGTCACCATGTCATTCCATGTCACCATGTCATTTGATGTTTTCTAGTTTAAATAAACAAGAATCTCAAGGGGATCCTATTTGCAGTAAAATTAGAAAGCAATCAGAATATCTGAATCAATTTTCTTTTAGTCAATTTAGATTAGCATAGGGTATGGCTTTAGGGGTATGGTTTTATCTGATGTCCTCTTAACACAGTGGGCTGAGAACCTGGGACAGAGCATTAATTTTCCACTATGGCTCCTTCAGACCCTGGGCAAGTCACTTTACCCTCAAGTACAAAAACTGAGATTGTGAGCCCACTAGGGGCAGAAAAAGACCTGCATATAATAAATGTAAACTACTTTGGTTCTACCACAGAAAGGCAGTATATCAAATCTACGACCCTTGATCTTTGATTCTATCCTAAATCATTTTACTGCCCAGAAAGGACAACTGGAATAAAAAGATCACTAGCCTGTTGGATGGTTGTTTAGATAGTCATAATTAGAGGGTACATGAGCAATAGTAGACTGACATGTCAATTAATTATAATGTGGTATATTCTTATGATGTAATTGAGGTAGAAAGTGGTGCAGGCCATTTTACCAACCTTAATTTGCTGGTTCATGTCCTTCAGTACTCGGTCTACTGCTCTAACGGCATTCTGTGTCTGACTTGACCAGGGACCATTGTGATGACCTTCAGCGTCAATGCGTTCGTAATATACTGCTGCCATATCTGTGCTTCCATTTCTGGGACCACAAAGAAAAAGAAAATGATTTCTGTCATGTGTCAATTGAACGTTTTAGCTATAGTTCTACAAAACATATCTAACAGTTAAATTAAAAAAAATGACAAAATGATATTTTCTGAAGGTCCTGCTATTGCTTAGAAGTCCTAAGAGGTACAGTAGTTGCTTGGTTTTCATCTTCCCAGCTTGGCATATGAATACCTATGGATAAACGCCAAAAGTGGAGCAGTAGAAATCTTAATCTTCAATATAAACTCTTGGTTAAGCCCCTTATTTTTTTTTTACATTTTTATTATTTTATTAAATTACAACAGTGTAATACATTTGATTGAAAATAGTAAATTATTACAGAGAATACACTATTTCAAACAAATAATATACAGAATCATAACTATGCCCACCCCCCTTCTATCAATAATTAATAATAATAATACTAAACATCTTTATTACTATAATATGAAGATTTAATATTCATTTTTCCATTACCTTTCCCTACCTTACTCCCCTCCCCTCCCAGATGTGTAATGAAAAAACTCAGAAGGTAATACATTATCTTTTAATGTGAAACAGCAAATAAAGCCAATGGACTCCATATTTTGTTAAATAAAACACTAAACCCCAAACATCCTGCGTTCACTGTCTCATATTTATATGTATTACATACATTTGTCCACCAAACTGTGCAATTTAATCTATCATGGCTTTTCCAGTTTTTTGTGATTAATTGAACCACAATTCCAGTTAAAATCACGAAAAGACGGCTTTTAAATTTATCAAGAGGAGGTTTAATATGTAACATAGTACCACAAATTATTGCTTCGTATGTTAATGGAATATCCGATTCTAAAACTATATTTATTTGTCCCCAAATTGACTTCCAGAAACTAAATATCAGCGGACAATAAAATAATTCTTATGTTTTTAGAAAGTTTTTAAAAACACACTTGTTTGTTCTTAACTGTATATTTTTATTATGTTTTTTCTGAACTTATGTATATTTCACTGGTTGTGCAGATCTTCTTCTTTGTGAACCGCCCGGAACTTTTATGGATGGGCGGTATACTGTAAATTCCAGTCCAAAAAGGGGGAAAAGACCTCAGACTCCCTTCAACTCATGTCAGACAGCCAATGCTGATCAATTGAATGGGATATCTCTTTAATCAACGGCCTTGGAAAAACCCCTTGTAACTTCAATTTTTATATTATTTTTACTATCAACATGCTTTATAAAATCAAAACAAAAAAAAGACATAGTTTTATTACAGAGATCCGTATCCCAGCGGGACCCGTTTCATCCTTGGCTTCTTCAGGAGATCAGTGGAAGTAGCTGAACACTAATAAGCATGTTTAAAGTTTTTTGATGTTGATTATTTTTTATACATTGACAATTTAGCCATTCAAAGGTGATTAATGCGAGTTGTTTTGTATATCACCTCAGCTAATTGAAGCTTCTCTTGTATAGTGTGTATCATAAACATATTCAAGCTTCGTCTTTTATGAAAACAAACACGCAGTTCTAATCCCACCATGATTGCCTGACTGTTGTGGCTTAATCAACACTGCCGGAACTCGCTGGTATAACACCATTGTGGAGTTCTGTTCGTCATTCCTTTTTCTAAATATGAATACCCATGTCCATCTTATCATTCTTTCTGCAAGAAACTCCCCAGCCCCTATCTGTCCCATTTCTTTTCTCTGTCTGTCCTAACTAGCCCCCTCTGTTACTAAGGTGCGCTGGCTGATTAAGCACACGTTAAATGCTAACGCGTCCATAGAATCTAATGTACGCGTTAACGTTTAGCTGCGCTAATTTTTAGCGCACGCTAAATAGGCTAGCACGCCTTAGTAAAAGGACCCCTAGATTGTAAGCTCTTCTAAGCAGGGACCATCTGTTGAATGTACAGCTCTGTGTATGCCTTTCAGTGCTATAGAAATGATAAACAGTAGTAGAATGGACATGCTTACTCGGGAGCTGAGGGGAGAAACTATAATGAATATTGAGCAACTCCTCAGGAAACAAAATGGTAAAATAATTTGCTAACAGAGAAAGACATTGCGTTACATTAGTGATTTCTATTCCGCCATTACCTTGCGGTTCAGGACAGATTACATAAGGGTATATCTGGCCATTTCCAGAGGAATTTGAGAATAGTGAGGTTGGTTCAAAGAGATGAGGTGGTTCTTGTGGCGTTAGATTGTTTTTGAGAATAGTGATGGTGTTAGATTGATTTCAAGAAATTGTTGGGTAGAAGGTTTTTTTTTTTTAATAGTATGATTTTTATTTCTTTTCTGAATGTTCTGTAGCCTGGGGTCATTATCAGCAAATTGGAGAGTTGGTGGTCCAATCTCGCTGCTTGTGTGGCCAGGAGGCCATCGTACAGTTTTTCCCGTTTGACTTCTCTGATTGGGGGGTATGTGAATGGAGAGTGGGATCTCCTTTCTCTGGTTGATGTGGTTTGGATTAGGTGGTTGTTCAGGTATGTTGGGCTGTCGCCGTTCATGGTTTTAAATAGTAGACAGTAGAACTTGAATTGTATTCTTGCTTGTATCGGTAGGCAGTGTGAGTGGAGGTATGCCTCGGTGAGGTGGTCGTGTTTCCTCAGTGAGTAGATGAGTCTCAGAACTGTGTTTTGGACTATTTGAAGTTGTTTAATTATGGTTGCGGGGCAGGGGAGATAGAGAATGTTGCAATAATCTAGAAGACCCAGCACTAGGGCCTGGACTACAATCCGGAATTGTGTTTTGTCAAACATCCTGTGGGTTTCAATCCCTAAAATGCTGAATATTACCCCCTGTATATTTTTTTTAGTCTTTTTCTTTTCAGATCATAAAATAAAATAATAATAATAATAATAATTTTATTCTTATATACCGCCATGCCCATCGAGTTCTAGGCGGTTCACAATAATTACATTAGGATCCGCATTGACATGCCGATTTACAAACAATGTATTGGATTTACAACACCTTCAGCCGAACATGGCTGAAGAAGCGGGAGTGGGAAGTAGAGAAGGAGGAAAGCGGTCAATAAAGGGGGGGGGAAGGGCCGAACGGGCCGATTTACCACGATTTATTGGATTTACAACAACTTTAGCCGAACTTGGCTGATGAAGAAGGAGGAGGGTAAGTGAGCTGGAAGACAGCGATCAATGAAGGGGGAAAGGGGCGGGCGTGTGGCCAGGTAATTCCAGAGAGGGAGCGTTAGGGGGCTTGTTTGTTGAATAGGTAAGTTTTGAGTGTTTTTCTGAAGTCGAGGTAAGTGGGAGCCTCGAGAATCATTTGGGCGATCCATGGGTTCATCTTGGCTGCTTGGAAGGCGAAGGTTTTGTCTAGGAATCTTTTAAGATGACAGAGCTAACAGTCTTTCTCTTCAAGCTTGAACGATTATTGGACTGTATATCTTACCTCAAGGACTGAAGTGCATCCTTAACAGCTATGCCAAATTCAGCATCTGATGTGTTAGAGGAGTATGCTCGACAGTATTTCGGCCTGGTACCAAGGATTTCCACTTCACACCCTGTGGTAAGAAAATGATTTGTAAATGAAGAAAATGATGGCTTAAAATTCAAACCCAGAAACTTTGCATTGGCTTAACGGTATGATTTATACCAGTGATCTTCGGGTTTCAGGTTTATTTAAAAATTTGATATACCTCCTTATTAAAAATTCAAAGCGGTTTTATATAATATAAAAACAGAGTATAATAAAAATGTACATTAAAAACAAATTACAAACAATGCTACAAACAATCAAACGCACTGACGAACATAAACTTACCGATACAAGATGGAGAAGGGCAGAAATACAATTAGTATGAAGAGAAAGAGAGGGGAAGAGGGATCAAGCCAAAAGGAAGGGGAGCAAAGTATAAAATGTCTAGAATTATGTAAAACAAGCTAAGATGATTAAAAAATGGCAAGGAGCAGATTTCCATTACCGTCCTTAAAAGAACTATTACACACCATATGCGTTTTTAAAAAGAAAAGCCTTCAAGTTATTTTTAAATTTATCAAGGGATGTCATTTCTCTAGTATAGTATAGTTGAAGAGGAGTCCACATTGGCAAAAAGACTTCAGCATGAGAGCCAGGACCAGGACTAGATAAAGCAGATGGTACCCAGAGACCTGGGTAACAAAGGGAGGAAAAGAGGCACACTCAGAGCAATAAGTTTGATTCTCCAGACCCTTTCTCCCTCAACCCATCATGTCTCCTCCAACCCACCACCTTTCTCTTAAAAATCTATTCTCCCAATATTATCTCCCCCAGCTATATCCTAAGAAGTCCCAACTCCCACTAGCTTCTTTTCCCAGTCAGCTACCATCAGACTGTTCCTGATTCCTCCAAGCTATGTCTCCCCCTGGTTTATTAATAATGCCTCTTGACATTTCCCAGAGTCTGTCCTACTGTCTCTGCAGTAGGACAGAATTTGTGGTTATAATTGTTCAATAAATGGAAGCCTTCTTCAGAGCTCATACTAGTCTCCTTTCTACAGGGGTCCATGTCTAATCCACACGTCTGTTGTGATTTTCTGCTCATATGCTGGAGTAGGTTTTAATGGAACCCAAGCACAGTACCGAGTAGAGCTTTGGATTCTTGCCCAGAAATAGCTAAGAAAAAAATTTTTTTTAATTTAAATTGAATCAGGTTGGGCAGACTGGATGGACCATTCGGGTCTTTATATGCTGTCATCTACTATGTTAACTATGTTAGTTGGATGGATGGACAGATTCAATAGGCCATATGGTCTTTATCTGCCAGCATGTTTCTATATTTTTGGAAAGTGAATAGTCAGACCAAAGACCATATTTAATACATTCATTTTTATATTTTATTGCTTGCTGCTGTGAGACACGCTTGTAAAAATGTCCAGTTTATAAATTGCTGCAAGTTTCAGCACATCTCATGAAATAGCAACCCTATAGACCTTCACTGCCATAGGAATTTTGAGAAAATTTTGAAGTTTTATATTTGTTTGAATTGTATTAATTGTTATGTTTGAATTTTCATCTTTTATTATTTATTGTGTTATTAATTTGTATTTTGTAAACTGTTTTAAGTTAAGCTATGCCTATGAATAATAGTATTAAACATAAACACATGACAGATAACATAATAGATGCTGAAATACTATGGGGCTCATAATCGAAAAAAAATGTCTAAAAAGTGGCCTAAATGGGTACTTGGACAATCAAAAAGCCTGATCGTCCAAGTACCCAGAATCAAAGCTGGTTTTAGACGTATCTAAAACCAGTTTAGGCCTTTCCCCTGCCTCTAAACGCATAGAGCGAAAAGAGGTGTGTTTAGAGGAGGGGAAAGGGCGGGAGGTGGGCCGACCTAGACATAGGCATACAGCAGGTATAACCAAAATTTTAGGAAGGTTGCCTAGTCGGCACTTCTATGTTTTGACTTAGACCAAGTCAAAACTGATATAAGTGCCGAAAAAGGGGCCGCTGAGCTGATGGCAGTTGCCACAATCAGCTCAGCGGCCCGGCAACCTACCCACCCGCCACTGCAACCATCGGGGCAGGAGAGATGCCTCATCTCCCCTGCCGCAATAGCAATACCACCAAGTGCCGCCAATCTCTCCTGCTGCGATCCACCCCTCCCCCCGATCCGATCGGGCCAGGAGAGAGCCCAAGCCCTCCTGGCCCCACCTACAACGATCATGGCAAGAGGGAGCCCAAGCCCTCTTGCCCCGGTGATCCATGTGCCTAAGGCCTCGCCCACAGGAGGGGCCTAAGGCTACTGGGCCAATTCCAGTTGGCCCAGGAGCCTCAAGCCCCATCTGTGAGTGGGGTTTGAGCCACCTGGGCCAATCAGGCCTGCTGGATGGACAGGCTTGGGACCCGTCCATCCGGCCAACGTTTTTCAGGTACAGGGGGGGTCGAGGGGGGTCGGGGGGGTCGCAGGGTCAGCGGGTGGGGGTGTCTCGTGGGTTGGCAGGTGAGGGGAAGTTTTTGGCAGGCTGATCAGGGGTTTGGGGGTGCAGTCGTGGGGGGCTTGCATCGGGGCAGGAGGGCCTGGGATCCCTCCTGCCCGGATCTTAGTGGGGGTGGGGGATAAGGTGGACATCAAAAGAATAATAAAATCTTACAGGGCAAGGTAGTACCACAACCTTCAGATGTACGGTGAATAACAAGTTGCCGTAGGCATGAAATTGGGGTGGGAGAGTCCATTTAGATTAGAATAAGGCTCATTGTGTTGCATACAGCAAAAGAGAAAAGAATAATAATAATAATAATTTTATTTTTGTATACCGCCATACCCAGGGAGTTCTAGGCAGTTCCCAACAAATAGATGAGTTACATACAATGCAGTTGAAAGAAGAAGAGCATAACAAGTCAATCGAAGGGTCAAACTAGTTTACATTGACAATTTAAGTGAAGGAAGGGCTAATACAGAGCACATACGGTATGTACTGTAAGAGTACAATTGAATTTATGAGAGGGTGGAACAAAGCATATTGTATGAGAGGGAGGGGGCAGGGATCTTGGGATGGGGGGAGGAGGGGGAAAAAGTAAAGAAAGGTGGGCCGTGTTGAGGGGGGGAGGGGACAGATAAGGATTTGGTCTGATGCAAAGAAGAGTGTTCGGTCTGTTTTCTAATGTGGAGAGGGGGAGCGTTAAGGCGGAAGAGGGGAGCATTAAGGATTTGGTCCATTGAAAAGTAGAGTTTTGAGCTTTTTTGAGTTATCAGTAAGAGTAAGAAGAATCCAGGCAACAGATAATAACAAACAAGAGTGGTGGGGTTGGAGCAATCAGGAAACAAAGGTCATACATGCAAATATTTCAAAATGATTGAGGGAACCAAACACAATTCAAATTACCCCTCCTTGGATACAATATCAGAGTGCTCTCTACCCACTGCAGGAGATTGCTTAATGTAGGGGTTACTCAGCAGCACTGACAACAAATTGAGATGATATCAGATCAATACAACAACTTCCACACAAACCAGATCTGATCTAAACAAAACTAACCCAATTCTTTTTTTTTTTTGGACCAATTATTGAGGCTATAAAGGGTATTTTGCCAATTAAGGGGTCCTTTTATCAAGCCGCGGTAGGGGTTTAACGCGCGTAATACCGCCTGCCGCGCTAGCCGCTAACGCCTGCATTGAGCAGGCATTAGTTTTTTAGCCGGCTGCGGGGCTTAGTGCGTGATGAAATGTCCGACGCGCTAACCCCGCTAGTGCGGCTTGATAGAAGGACCCCTAAGTTATATACCTAAGTTATATACCTAGGAGGCACCTAACTTTAGGCGCCTTTTAAAAAATCAGCCCTTAAACCACCACCCCCCCCTCTTTTAAAAAAACATAGTTCGGTTTTTAGTGCCGGCCGTGACAGTAACAGCTCTGATGCTCGTAGAATTCCTATAACTCCATGAAGACTTCTCTTTGAATTTAATATGTTTTAAATGTGACTTTTTCCGTGATGTGTCTTTCAGTATGGCATTACATTATAGGTTAACAAATTATACGAGGACGCACAATATATAATATGTTCATATAATGATTCAAAATGTTGTGTGATCGTGGCACCGAGGTACCCCCTCTTCAAACCCAGCATGCACCCAAAAAGAGGAAGAAAAAGCTTCAGACTAATGTAGCAGTATAATACCAAAAGGTACAAATCAAAACTGCTTTTGATACTTTCACTGGCAAAAAAACTCCCTCATAGGACAGCTCAGGTTTAAAAAAGGGCAAAGTTACCCGGAGGCATATTCAAGGACTTAGCTGACAATAGATGACTTGAGCTCCAATGCTGTCACGCCTTCTCCAATCTTCCCAACAAGCGACCTTGTTTCACCAATGTTTGGCTCATCAGGGAAACAAACAATACAGCCTTGAAAAGAACAGCCACAGAACAGCTCAGGTTCAGAACAGGGCAAAGTCACCCGGAGGAACATTCAAGTACTTAGCTGACAAAAGACGGCTTGAGCTCCAATGCTGTCACACCTTCTCCAATCTTCCCAACAGGCTGGTCTCAGCGTAGCTGCACTTTTCAAGGACAGCGTCTTCTCCCCACTCTCTGTTCCCCATTTCCCTTCAGCATCTTCTCCCCACTCTCTCTTCCCCATTTCCTTTCAGCATCTGTTCCTCTCTATCCCTCTTCAGCATCTGTTCCTTTCTACTGCCCTTCAGCACCCCTCGCGCAATACGAGCATCTCCTTCCCTCTTACGTTCGTGGCACGTTTTACTTTACAGTTTAATTTGTTCAAGCCACCGGAGCCTGCCTTAAGTTGTGTGCATCTGCAGGTGAAAGCTTCTCCTCTGACGCAACTTCTCTATTTGTAACACCTTTACAGAAGCGTAAGCAAACCACTCTGAAATGATTTCCCAGTCATTACTAGTGGTATAGAAGCTCACAATAAAACAATAAATACTACATGACTATTAAGACTTGGTGAAATGCAAATTTACTAGTAACCCACAAAATTATTAAAGGAAACAAGTGGCTTATCTTTTAAAGCAAAGTGCTTCTAAAATTCTTTTGGCTATAGACCCCCACCGTCTGTGGCCAAAGTTTTGGCTGTGGCTGTTTAAAGGTGTAAGGATCAAACTAGCACTGCTTCCCTTACTTATAAGTCCCTCAACTGCATTTATCAACAGTAATGTTTTGTCCACAAAATTACTGTAACAATGCAATTTAAAGAATGAGAGTCTGAAGCTATATTTTTTTCCTTAATGTCATATTTGACATTTTGTGCTAAATCTTTATCTGCAATTTGTTTAATTAAAGACTTGAACTGCTGATGGTTTTAAATGGTATTTCTGAGTATTTAAGAACTTGACCTTAAAAATGTCATAACAACCCAATTTTTTTTTTAATTTTCCAGATTCTCTTTAGAGGCCTGTAAAATGTCTCTTCAGAGATTAGACAGAGAGGAAATCTTGGGAGAAAGGGGGTATTTATCTGCTTAAGGTTTAGCAGAGCTAGCACGGCTTTTTACTTAACATAATTCTGTCTAGACTTTGCAAATGAGCAGCCACAGTATTATCTATGTGCCATAAATCACCAGGCCATTAAATAGGAAGGGGTTAAGACATTCTTTTCTATCTCCAGAATTGATGCTATAGGGCACAAAACTCCAGAAAAAACTTTTAGTCCACAGATGAACACTTCCATATACCAGAGAAGTCAATGATGTGTCCAATAAGCTCAAAAATTTGCAACACTAGTGCTAAGATAGCAAACTGGTAAAAACACACAGGGAAATACTTTTAAAACCAATAGGAGGAAATATTTTTTCACTCAGAGAATAGTTAACCTCTGGAACGCATTGCCACAGGTTGTGGTAAGAGCGGATATCTTAGCTGGTTTTAAGAAAGGTTTGGACAATTTCATAGTAACATAGTCGATGATGGCAGATAAAGAACCAAATGGTCTATCCAGTCTGCCCAACCTTACCCACTCTTTAAATGACTGATTTAATTAAAATTTTTCTTCTTCTTAGCTGTTTCTGGGCAAGAACCCACAGCTCTGCCCGGTACTGTGCTTAGGTTCCATCTACTGAAGTCTTCGTCAAAGTTCACCCCAGCTCATCTAAACCATCCCAGCCATCGAAGCCCTCCCCAGCCCATCTTCCACCAAATGGCCATATACGGACACAGACTGTGCAAGTCTGCCCAGTACTGACCTTCAATATTTACTATTATTTTCTGATTCTAGATCCTCTCTGTTCATCCCATGCTTTTTTGAACTCTGTCACTGCTTTCCTCTCCACCTTCTCACAGGAGTGCATTCCAGGCATCCACCACCCTCTCTGTAAAGAAGAATTTCCTTACATTGCTCTTGAGTCTCCCACCCCTCAGCCTCAAATTATGCCCTCTGGTTTTACCATTTTCCTTTTTCTTGAAAAGATTTTGGTCTACATTAATACCTTTCAAGTACTTAAACGTCTGTATCATATCTCCCCTGTCTCTCCTTTCTTCTAGGGTACATATATTCAGGGCTTCCAGTCTCTCCTTATACGTCTTTTAACACAAACCTCCTATCATTTTTGTTGCCCTCCTCTGGACCACTTCAAGTCTTCTTACATCCTTCACCAGATACGGTCTCCAAAACTGAACACAATACTTCAAGTGGGGCCTTACCAACGACCTGTACAGGGGCATCAACACCTTCTTTCTTCTACTGGTTACGCCTCTCTTTATACAGCCCAGCATCCTTCTGACAGCAGTCACCGTCTTGACGCACTGTTTTTTCACCTTTAGATCTTTGGACACTATCACCACAAGATCCCTTACCCCTCTGTGCATATCAGCTTCTCATCTCTCAACATATATGGTTCCTGATTATTAATCCCTACATGCATTACTCTGCATTTCTTTGCATTGAATTTTAGTTGTCAGATATTAGACCATTCCTCTAACTTTTGCAGATCCTTTTTCATGTTTTCCACTCCCTCCACGGTGTCTACTCTGTTACAAATCTTGGTATCATCTGCAAAAAGGCAAACCTTACCTTCCATCCCTTCAGCAATGTCACTCACAAATATATTGAACAGGATCGGCCCCAGCCCGAACCCTGAGGGACTCCACTACTCACCTTCCTTCCTCCGAGCGACTTCCATTAACCACCACCCTCTGGCATCTGTCCGACAACCAGTTTCTAATCCAGTTCCAGTTCCAGTTTTGGGTCCTAACTTCAGCCCTTCAAGTTTATTCAAGAGCCTCTAATGAGGAACTGTGTCAAAGGCTTTGCTGAAATCCAAGTAAATTACATCTAGCATATGTTCTTGATCCAGTCACCCAATCAAAAAATTCAATCAGGTTCATTTGGTACGATTTACCTTTAGTAAAGCCATGTTGCCTCAGATCCTGTAACCCATCAGATTCTAGGAAGTTCACTATCCTTTCTTTCAGCAACACTTCAATTATTTTTCCAACAACCAAAGTGAGACTTCATCCTGCTTCATCTCTACAACCACTTTTGTGAATAGGGACCACATCCACTCTTCTCCATTCCCCAGGAATCATTCGCATCTCCAATGATTTGTTGTACGACCCGCCAGAACCTCTCTGAGCTCCCTCAGTATCCTGAGATGGATCCCGTCCAGTCCCATTGCTTTGTCCACCTTCAGTTTTTAAATTGTTCATAAACACTTTCCTCCATGAACGGCGCAGAATCTACTCCATTTTCTTGTGTAACTTTGTCAGACAATCTCGGTCCTTTTCCAGGATTTTCTTCCTTGAACACAGAACAGAAGTATTTGTTTAGCACGTTTGCTTTTTCCTCATCACTCTCCATATATTGGTTCATAGTATCTTTTAGTTTTGAAATTCCATTTTTCATCTTCCTCCTTTCACTAATATTTCTGAAAAAAAATTTGTCTCCCTTTTTTACATTTTTAGCCATTTGCTCTTCTGCTTGTGTATCTCTCTCTTGGCTTCTTTCAGTTTCACCCGGTAGTCCTTTCTGTACTCCTCTTCTTGTTTTTTTTTATATTTCAGGAATGCCAACTCTTTTGCCTTTATTTTCTCCGCCAATAGTTTGTAGAACCTAACAGCTCTTTCTTCAGGTACTCTCCCATTTTATTAAAGTCTGTACATTTGAAATCTAGGACTTTAAGTATTGTGCAGCTGTTCTCCACTTTAGCTGTTATATCAAACCAAACCGTTTGATGATCGCTACTTCCCAAGTGAGCATCCACTCGTACATTAGATATACTCTTTCCATTTGTGAGGACCAGATCCAATATTGCTTTTTCTCTCGTGGGTTCCTTCACCATTTGTCTGAGCAGAGCCTCTTGAAAGGCATCCACAATCTCCCTACTTCTTTCTGATTCCGCAGATGAAACTTTCCAGTCCGCATCCAGCAGGTTGAAATCTCCCAACAGCAGCACCTCCTCTTTCTTTCCAAACTTTTGGATATCCGCAGTCAGATCTTTATCAATTTGCTGTGATTGAGTTGGAGGTCTGTAGACTACACCCACGTAGATAGAAGTTCTATCTTCTCTTTTCAGAGCGATCCATATCGCTTCTTCCTCTCCCCAGGTCCCTTTCATTTCAGTCACTTGGATATTGATCTTTACATAGTGAGTTACTTCTCCACCTTTTTGATCATCTCTGTCCTTCCTAAAAAGATTATATCCCGGTATGTTTGCATCCCATCCATGGGATTCACTGAACCATGTCTCTGTGATAGCAACAATATCCAGGTCTGCCTCTAACATCAGGGCTTGCAGATCATGAACTTTGTTGCTTAGACTGTGAGCGTTTGTGGTCATTGCTTTCCAGCTATTTTTCAGTGGTAATCTCCTTTTTTGTATAGTTTTTTGTTTCGTTTCGCTTCCCATTGCAATACTAAGAAGTGAGTTGCTAATATTGTTTTTGTTGCAATCTTTACTACCATCACATCTTGTCTTTTGCTGGGGGTGGCCTCTATAATTGTTCTTCCTACATACGCCACCCCCACCTTCTAGTTTAAATGCCTAGAAACATATTGTAGTTTACCTGCAATTACATCATTTTGTTTTCCAGAGAGAAATTTAAAAAAAAAAAAAGATTTGACATCGATATGTGAACATTTCTTAAGAAAGAACTGAATATTTCATGGGGTGCCTAATTTTTTCAGATGACTGTAGGTAGGGCTATTGGAGTTGTAGACAGGTGGCTTTAGAAGGTTTTAGGGGGCTCACCATGATTTGCAAGGGAGTAGTGGTGAGATGTTTATGTGGCACCCTTTTTGTGAAGTTCAGAGCAGTGCCCTGTAAATTGCCCCTCTACTCTGTTGCCATGTCTGGGTGGCCAGTCCATCACTTTGCTGACCCCTACCATATCCAAAAAAGTATTTTTCTAGGCGTTTGGGACTTGAACGATTTTTTGGTTAAGAATGTGGTATAAAGATACAACTTGGTGGACATATAAGCAGACGATTCTTGAAAAAATATATATTATGGATGTATTTTTTGAGAATGGACTTTGGATGCTGCTGACTTTGGGCGACTACCATCCTAGGCCCAAAACGGATTTAAGACTTTTTAAAAATTTATTATGCCCCTCCATGTGTCAGTTCAAGTGTGTGATGCTGAAAAGGGGGTGTGGTTGGGGTGCATTGTGGGTGTGGCTTTAAGTTATGCAAGTTTATAGAAATATGCTAATGTACGCACAACTAGGTACTTGTGACCTGTGTTGGCCACTGTTGGAAACAGGATACTAGGCTTAATGGACCTTCAGTCTGTCCCAGTATGGCTATTCATATAGTTCTTATGTTCTTAACTTAGGTGCAAGCATTTAAGCCTGGTTTTTGCAGGCCTAAATTGGTGCGACTTAAAGTTATCACACATAAGTGGCAGATAACTTTTATAGAATTGCGCTGATTTTTTAAATGCGATCTATAGAATCTGCCCATAAGTGTATATCTGCATGTTGTATCTAAACTCTGCCCATGTACACATCCATAATAAATACAGATCAAAGACAAGGAAACAAACTCCATGAGCAACTAACTATGCAAGAAGAAAAGGAGTGGGGATACATCAACCACGGATAAAACCAATTTAAAATTTATTCTCACAAATAGAACAAAATTTAATCTGGTTGGCTCTATTACATAGACTGGTTTTGAGACTTTTAATCCCCAAACATCTCACACCCATAATAAAAGCATACACCATTTAAGCAAGGTGTGTACTTTTACACTGGTTGGTATTTTAAGAGTCTTAATATCAATCACTTAAGATAGCAGAAAAACTGGAAATATTACAAAAAACAAACACTACTGCTTATTGAAACTTCAAACAACAATCATGTATTATATAAACTCTATTCAGAACACTTGAAAGGTCACTTTGGGCAGCCACAAAACTTAGAGACTTGAAGAAGGCACAGGTGTTTTATTCAGCATATGCGGACCCCTGAGCCCCAAGCTGGCTTCAGAAGCCTCGAAACCAGGAAGTTACAGAGATATTTATACATTCTTCTGGCTATACAATTGAATTCTAGAAAAAACTTTTCACTTAACAATCTTTTCTTAACAATCATTGGTCCTAAGCTCACACTAGCAGGTCACTAGCAGGTCACTTATCTAAACCCTGCAGTCTTTCTGTTTCATGTCCAGGAGGGCGGAATACAATATGGTGTATGCTGAGATAGCCATAAGAAGCTAGAATGCCCAAGCTAAAACACCCCGTGCAGGCAGGCTAAAACATGAGATAAGTTAGGTCTGTAAAGAAACATAATTCAGCATTTTATTAAAGAGAAAACTTAGTTCAACACTTAGGAAAACCAGTCTCAGACTCCTTCACACTGAGTCACAAACATTTCATTATAGCTACTTCAGAATGACAAATGGAGGAGGAAAAAGCCTCAAAACCCCACCTATCTTTTTGTATAAGTTCAATGATAGGTTTTTTAGGGTAAAGGGAACATCACTGGCATTAAAAAAAATCCTCCTCACTATCTACTATGTAGCCATGTGCAATGCAAATGATTCAATTATGAATGTGACGATAATGAATATTCAGATTCTTAAAGTACATTTAGGACAGACGACAAGATTTTAAAAAACACGCATAACAGAACATAAAAGCTGGTTGAATATCAATAAATTGCAGGGACCTATGGTGGCATATTGCCTGGAATACAATCATGTATTTGCAGATTTAAAGTGCTGTGCAATTGATCATATACCAGAAACTGTATATAACAGAAAACGGTTTCTTTCACAACGGGAGTTCTTTTGGATTCAAGCACTGGGATAGTGAGGAACCTCAAGGTTTAAATTCTAGACTAGAATGGAGTCATTTTATTTAACTGACACTTACAATTAAAGAGACTCTCATTCTATAAGAGATATCTGGAATATGACCTCACAACAGACAGGCATCGGAGTGATAAGAACATAAGAATAACCTTATTGGGTCAGACCAATGGTCTATCAAGCCCAATAGCCCGTGCTTATGGTGGCTGATCCAGGTTCCTAGTACCTGGCAAAAACCCAAAGAGTAGCAACATTCCATGCTACCGATCCAGGGCAAGCAGTGGCTTCCCCTATGTCTTAATAACAGACTATGGACTTTTCCTCTAGGAATTTGTCCAAACCTTTCTTAAAACCAGCTACGCTATCCACTTGTACCACAACCTCTGGCAACACATTCCACAGCTTAACTATTCTCTGAGTGAAAAAATATTTCCTCCTATTGGTTTCAAAAGTATTTCCCTGAAGTTTCCCTGCAGTTCATCGAGCGTCCCCTAGTCTTTTTAATTTTTGACGGAGTGAAAAATCGATCCACTTGTACCCGTTCTACTCCACTCAGGATTTTGAGTAGAATGGGCACAAGTGGATTTATAACTCTGTCAAAAATTACAAATACTAGGAGACACTCGAAACGGCAGGGACATACCGGTCCTTTGGAATAGGCATCAAAGAAATACACTTACATAGGGTTGTCATATTTTACTATAGTAAAATCTGGACCCCTAGACCTGCCCCCAGGCCCGCCCAATTCCATCCATCCCCGCCCCATTACACCCCAGTCCTGCCCTAGCCCCGCCCCCACTGCCTGCTCTCGTTGGACAGGAGGAAATCCACGCATGCACGGATGCCACGCGATGATGTCATGTGCATGCCATATGTGGATTTCCTCCTGCCCGACACGATTTAGAGGAGGCCTTTCAAAACCCGGAATAAGTGCCGGTTTGGAAAAGCCATCCAGACCCCTGGACATGTCCTCAAAAAGGAGGACATGTCCAAGGAAATCCAGATGTCTGGTAACCCTACTCTTGTAGCATAGTTAAACACTCTGCTAGAAACTAGTCAGAGATACGGACAAAGCAAGGGAATAAACTTTCATTTAGTAGTATAGATAGGGGACATCTGTAACCATCAATATTAGCAATGTGACACTGAAAAGACATAACATATTTTGAAGTTGTAACTGTAAGGTGGAGAAACTAATAATGCTGAACTAAAATGATGCCTGCAGTAATCAATGATGCAGGACAAAAATGAGGCTTGAAGTAAGAATATGACTTGACATCAGGGCCGGATTAACCAATAGGCCCAGTAGGCACGTGCCTAGGGCCCAAAATGGTCAGGGGGCACAATGAAGGAGGGCATCAACATTGTTTTTTTCCAAATGGCGACCGGCCTCCCCCCTTCCCGATCGGCATCGCGGGCCCCCCATGATCGGCAACGTGGGCCCCCTGATTGGCAACGCGGGCCCCCCCCCCATTGACGGAAAGTAAGACAATCAAACAACGCGGGTAAGAAAGGCAATGGGAACTGTAATTTTGCAAGCGGTGCTGCTTGCCCAAAGCTTCCCTCTGACGCAGCTTCCTGTTTCCGCCTGGGCGCATCAGAGGGAAACTTTGGGCAAGCAGCACTACTTGCAAAATTACAGTTCCCGTTGCCTTTCTTAGCCGGTTTGCTTGCTTGTCATACTTTCTGTCGAAGGGGGGAGCATGTTGCTGATCGGGGGGGGGGGGGGCCCGCGTTGCCTACTTCGATCAACACTCTTCATGCTTCGTCAGGAGTCTTAACCTACTAGTTAGTTCACAGTCTCTTCCCACCCCCTTCATTTATTTTCTGTGTTGTAGCATTAGGAACTGGACAACATTGATGGGCCCCCAACTAGCGATATTTGTTCAACACCGTCTCATTAATGGTTGAAGTTTTAATGGAACTTTATGAGCTAACAGGAGTATAAATGTAGCATTACTAGCATTTAAAATGGCTAACAGAGATGAAACGTGTTGAACGTATGTCAAATAGCAGAGAATAACGCTAGAGATTTTGGCTAACTAGCCCACGTTGCCGATCGATGCTTGGGTGGGGGGGGGGGCGTCGTTCTGTAAAAAAAAAAAAAAATCAGAGTGATAGGTGAGGTTCTGAGGCTTTTTCCTCCTTCATTTGTCATTCTGAAGTAGCTATAATGAAATGTTTGTGACTCAGTATTCTGAATAGAGTTGATAAAATACATGATTGTTGTTTAAAGTTTCAATAAGCAGTAGTGTTTGTTATTTGTAGTATTTTTAAGAAGCCAATTGCATGTGTAAAAGATTATATACTGGTATTTATCTGTGTTATCACCTAAAACTAGGCCCACCTTATAAAATTACCCCTTAACTTACATAAGGGGGGAATTTATCAAGGGGTGCAATGGGTGTCTTAGCTTTTAGCACCTGCTAACCATTAGCATGCGCTAATGCATTTAAAGCACACTAAGGGCTAGATGCACAAAACAAGTTTGGTAAGACCGTGCGGGTCCACTGCAATCCAATTTTTGATCGATTTATAAAAGAGCTATTGATGCACAAAAATTTTGCCTGTAAATGATTTGCATGGAAGTTTGTCATAATCCCCTCCTCTCCCGTGCGATTGATCACTGTGAAAGTGACTCTCACACATGCGCAGAGCCGGCAGGGGAAGCCTGAACAGCTGAGAGGCAGGGGATGGGAACTGGGCAGACCGAGCCTCCCTCCTGCTCTCTTCAGACATAGGTATTGGGGGTGGGGAGAGGTTTGGAGGAGCATCCGGTGGTAGGAGGGAGTAGGCATGCCATCTGCCTTTTTGGGGGGGGAAAGGTAGGGAATGGTTCAGGGGTGGCTCCTGGCATGGGGGGGCCTCAGTTGGCAGGAAGGAGTGGGAATCCCTCCTGTCTATTTTCCCTGGTGCGGTGGGGGTCAATCCCCAGTGCCAGTTCATTAGGATGATGTCGGGGAGGGCCATCATTGGCTGGAGGGGTTTTTTTTTCTTTTTAATGGGGCAGATATTGTGCATGTGTAACACACACACAGCATCTGTGCCCATTAAAAAAAAGGTTTGGCATGTTATAAATATTTTTGTATCGGTGGGACAGGTAAGCAACTGATCTTGACCAGTCACTAAAAGCGATCACTTTTTTTTGTGCATCGGGAAGCCATGTTAGAGTATCAGTCGCTCTGCTAGTTTACATGGCATTTCAGTATTAATGACCTTATTTGCATGGCCGGATCGGAGATTGAGCGATTCTGCAGAAAACCACACATTGAGCCATTTTCTGCATCAGGTCAGCAAATCCGGTCGTCCCTAAATCAGTCAAAACCAGTTTAGCAATGATCATTTAAGGATCGCTGACCTTAGTTCATCTAGGCCTAAATTGGTTCGTGCCCTTGATAAATTTTCCCATAAATGTTACTCTTCTTTTTATTAGGTTTTAAATTCTTTAAGATTCATTCTCCTCTGCCCTTGTAGGCATTCATGGTTGCAAGATTTTCACAAATGACTTCATGCTCACTAGATCCAGTTGGATCAAGTTAGATACGATATCACACAGTACAGCACACATGCTACATGAGGTTTTAGATTTCAATTCATTTGAGACAATTTTAGGGGCATTTTCAAAACACAAAAGAATTCAAAAAACATCTAAATCAGCACTTGGATGTTTTTCTTGGCAAAACATCCAAGTGCCGATTTTTTAAACATATATTTTAGATGTCTTGCAGGATGTTTGCCCTCCAGGATGTCTAACTCATAAAGTCACGTGATAGAGGTGTGTTTTGGATGGGATTTGGGCCAGTTTTGATTTGGATGTCTTTCTGCGATAATCGAACCATTGCAAAACGTCCTGGACGGAACTTAAATATTCTGATCTAGACCTGTTATAGAAGCGTCAAAAAGATACCAAACTGACCAGATGACCACTGGATGCATAAATGTATGACCCCCTCACACTCCCCCAGTGACCAGTGACCCCCCCCCCACACACACACACACAAATATCTAAATGAAACAGTGCATACTTGTGTCTAGAACAGCAGCACCTGGTATTGGAATGCCTAGTAGAACTCCACACAGGTGTCTTAAGTAGCCAGGTGGGTAGGCTAATGAACCATATTTTATGCATGTAACTTTTTGTAAACCGTCTTGGAAAAAAACGGTATAGAAATTAAAAAAATAAATAAGGAGCCTGGCCCATAAGCCACTCTAACCAATACATTTATGGTGGAAAGTATGAGCCCACAAAAACCCTATTATACTACCATTTAGGTGCCACCTGCAGCCATAGGGGCTATTGGGATGGTAAACAGGTAGATATACCCTGTTTCCCCAAAAATAAGACCTATGCTGAAAATAAGCGCTAGCATGATTTTTAAAGGTGCTCCTAATATAAGCCCTACCCTCAAAATAAGCCCTAGTTAAGATGAACCACCCAAAGCACCCCCCCCCTGAATGGCCCCGACATTCCCTGACTCTATCCCTAACACTAGTGCTGCCTGATTTGCTGAAAAAAATCAGACTCGTCAATTCAGCAACCCCCCCCCCCCCCCCCCCCCGCTGCTTTAGGAGACCTCGGAGTAGAGGTATGTCAGTCTCACAGTGGGAGGGTTGGTGGGGTTCTGCTGCATAAGTGGATGGGTGAGAGGGGAGGAATGATGCTGCACATGGGGGGGGGGGAGAAAGGAAAGAGGAAGAATTGGGATAGAGGAGAGGAAGGGAGAGATGATTGTTTACATGAAAAAAATAAGACATCCCCCAAAATAATCCCTAGTGTGTTTTTTGGACCCCAAATTAATATGACACTGTCTTATTTTGGGGGAAACATGGTAGTAGGTTTTGGGGGAGTTTTGGAGAGCTCACCATACATTTTAAGGGGGTTCTGGTGAGATGTACTTCTGATACCCTTTATGTGGTTCATAGCTTTGTTGATATGTCTATGTGGTCAGCCCGTTACAATGGTGCCCCCTCCTACTTCTAAATGGTGCTGACTTGGATGTTTTTGTGGTGGAAAATGGCGAATAAAGTTAGATGCCCTGGTGGTCTAGACATTCTGGTGGCCAAAATATCCAAGTAGGCAATTTTTCCCCAAAAAACTTATTTGGATATCCTGTTTGAAAATGGACATTTCTCTGCCTCTGACTTTGGACGTCTTGTGGAAAACATTCAAAGTTGGACTTAGACATCCTATCAAAAATGGCCATCTGCCTAACATCATTTAGAGGTATAATTGTACCCTGAAGTCAGCATTAAAAACATTTCAAAATGAATTAATTAGTAGAGCAACTTTTAAATTGATAAAAACTTGGAGATTAATTGAGTAGTTCTTAACAATGGAGGGCACAGCTTGCTATCAAGACATGCCTTTGGTTGTCATACTGAACAGTTTGAATTTAAATGTATATTACCTAATATTCAGCACTATTTAACTAGCCAGGATGGTTCCTGGCCAGTTAAATAGCATTTGTCCAGCTAAGTGCTAATATTCAACAGGAGATAACTGGCTATCTTCACAAAATGTTCACATTTAGTGGCTAAAACCTAGCCAGCTATATCATGCAATAGATGCTAATTTTAAATGCTGATTAACCAAGTTTAGCGGCCAAATTGGGCCACCCAAATGGCTGATCTATCTTTGGCCACTATAACTTAACCAGCCAGTGCTTAAAATCGACTTAGCCAACTAAGTTGGAGCTAGCCCAAAATAGACCAGGTATTCAATGCTGGTCACCAGAAATGGCCCAGCACTGATTATCTGGACTCAGCGATGATTGCGAGAATTCTCCATCCTCCCTCCCACAGTGTTGATATTGGCAAATAGTATTCACTCGCAGTCTGACATGACATAGCTCAGTATTACCAAATGATGCCGTGATGTTCTTACACTGCATTTCCAGATACTAACCAGGCCAGTAGTACATAAAAACCTTCCTTTTTAGTTTTTCCATTGTGACCCAGACAGGCTCTGACCCATCCCACCAAAGAGGCAGCAAGCTATCTTCATTTGCACCAATTTCAAACGATTTATTTGTCTTCGGGTCCCACATAAAGTTTCCAATCATTTGATGTACTTCACAATGGCGACCTGCAACGAAAAAACAAACAAAACAATTTTTTTTCAGTTTCTCATCACAAAGGCCCTCTTTTATTAAGCCGCGATAGAGGTTCTTACTTCGGTGCGGAGCACTAAATGCTCCGAGGCTGCTCCAATGCTCATAGGAATTCTTTGAGCTTTGGAGCATTTAGCGCTCCGGGCCGTGGCAGAAACCTCTAGTAAAAGGCTTAGTAAAAGGTGAGGGAAGTCTCTACTAATGTAATAGAAAGAAATAGCAAATCACAGGATTAAAGAATAAATTGTTTTCAAATAATTGTGTCAAATGTAAAGATATCAGCATTCCAGCAGTGCCTTCAGCTACGGGGAAAACCCCGGTGCCTCAGTAAAAGAACCCTCACTTTAACGAAAACCCATAACATTTTTGTATTTCTTAAAAAAATTTATAACCCACCTAAAACCTAGGCGAGTATCATCTTAAAACATCCATCATAAAATGTAACGTACAAAGTATTAGCTGAAACAGTGCTGCACAAATCAATACTTAGGGATCCTTTTAAGAAAGAGCGCTAGCGTTTTTAGCGCACGCACAAGATCAGCATGTGCTATAGCTGCGCTAGCCGAAAAACTACCGCCTGCTTAAAAGCAGGCGGTAGCGGCTACTGCGCGCGGCATTTTAGCGCGCGCTAAAACCGCCAGCGCACCTTTGTAAAAGCAGCCCTTAGTTGCCGCTATACATCCTTATCCTGCAAGAAGGCACGCGTGAACAAATGCATCGGATCCAAACAGAGGAACAAACACTCCACAAACGGCAGCAACATAAGAGAAAGCGTGGAGATGACTTAAAAAAAATGCTTTACTGATTCTTATTGACCCAACGTCTCACCTCACGATGCATGCAACTTGTAGAATACTAGCAGTTTTGCACGTTACAAGGCGCTCTTTAGGTGTGCCCACTTGCACCTGGCATAGGGTAAGTGATTGCACCTACCATGAGATCCAAGTTTATTAAAAGTTTACTATCCCACACCTAGGGGGTTGCCTTCAGGGCGGCTTACAATCTAAAAACATATATAATAAAACAAAATTCAAACACACTTATTTATTTATTTATTCAATTTTCTATACCGTTCTCCCAGGAGCTCAGAATGGTTTACATGAGTTTATTCAGGTACTCAAGCAGTTTTCCCTGTTTGACCCAGTGGGCTCACAATCTATCTAATATACCTGAGGCAATGGGGAGATTAAGTGACTTGCCCAGGGTCACAAAGAACAGTGTGGGTTTGATCCCACAACTTCAGGGTGCTGAGGCTGTAGCTTTAGCCACTGTACCACTCTGGAAATCAAGATGTTGTAACAGTAAGCAAAGTACAGGGCAATCAAGCCATTGTGACATCACTGATGAGGTTGGTTCTTAGGCATTGGTGGAATGAGGCATTATGATGTCACAATACCAGCTCTGCTTATCAGAGGCTGAAACTTTTCACACTTTTTATTTATTCAATTTTCTATATTGCTCTCCCAGGGGAGCTCAGAACAGTTTACATGAATTTAGTCAGATACTCAAGCATTTTTCCCTGTCTGTCCCAGTGGCCTCACAATCTATCTAATGTACCTGAGGCAATGGGGAGATTAAGTGACTTGCCCAGGGTCACAAAGAGCAGTGTGGGTTTGAACCCACAACTTCAGGGTGCTGAGGCTGTAGCTTTAACCACTGCGCCACACTTGAAATAAAGAAGAAAAGAGAAAGAACTACAAACTGTAATAGAAAAGGTAGAAGGAAAACACATTAGGGTTTTTTTTCTGTTATATGTAGTACTAGCAGCATCGCCTGGTAATACCATAATTAATAAGCATCAGAAAAAAGAAACACTTTCAAGTCTGTTTTAAACCTATCAATAGAGGTTATTAATCAAAGTTATAATGGTAAAGAATTCCAATACTTCAGGCCATTAACAGAAAAAATAGCGTCTCTGACGTGCTCCTGATAAGATGGAACTTGGAAGAGATGTGCCAAAGTAGATTTATGCTAGCATTCTATAACGGTTTAAGCGCACTCCAAAGACATTATAGAATTGCCTGCAATGACATTACAGGTTGCAAACGCCATTTTAAATCCAGAGCTGATATGGGCAACAGTGATTGGGGATCGCTGCTGCCTATCCGAACCTAAACTCTTAGGAAATCAATCAGCTAGGCTCAAGGACCTACAGGAAGATAGGTAGTAGGTGCACTAGAAGGGATGCATAGGGAAAGAAGTGGGAGATGCTGGTTCTAAATGTTTGATATGAAAATGAATTCAGAAGTAAATCACTTAAGGTTTTGTTCGAAACACCTGCCTGAAAAGATAATGTTTTATCGAGATATCTTTTAAACTGGCATCCTTTAAAAGTCGGAGATAAAAACAAAGACGTTCTATGTATAACGAGTTTTGTCAAGAAGAACAAAATGTTTCATAAGGTAAATAGGTGCACTAGTATCAAAAAGAGTTTTATAACCCAGACAACCAAATTTGAATATTATTCTGGCTTCAACCGGTAATCAATGTAATTTCTTAAAATACGGTGTAATATGTTCAAATTTCACACCGTATTATAAGAAATTACATTGGTAAACGGTTGAAGCCAGAATAATATTCAAATTTGGTTATCTGTGTTCTAAAATCACAGTCAATGGCATAGATTGAATAATTGCTCCATTTATCTCGGAATTTTTGTGATGCTGCATGTATTTGTTTACTTTGAACCGCTAAAAATATTTAAGCATAAATAAAATGACCCCAGTGGATTTGAGCTGTTCTAATTCAAGCTATGTTTGTCTGATTGAAATCCTAATACTGTACAATACCTGGAGAATGGAATTGTAGAGATACATAACTGGACTTTGTTTAGATATATCTACTCCCATTTTGTCTAGATATATCTACTCCCATTTTTGGTACTGCACCTATTTACCTTATGAAACATTTTGGGGGTCTTTTACTAAGGCACGCTAGCCGATATAGCGCGCACTAAATGCTAACGCGTTCATAGAACATAATAGACATGTTAGCATTTAGTGCGCGCTATATCGGCTAGCGTGCCTTAGTAAAAGACCCCCTTTGTTCTTCTAGACAAAACTCGTTATACGTAGAACGTCTTTGTTTTCATCTCCGACTTTTAAAGGATACCAGTTTAAAAGATATCTCAATAAAACATTATCTTTTCAGGCAGGTGTTTCAAACAAAACCTTAAGTGATTTACTTCTCCTCTAGGAGCCTGGAGAGCCAGAGCCTTGTCTCCTATGCTCCTTGTAGGATGACCTGGTGGGAATGGATAATATGTGTCAATCACAATAACTCTACACCAGGGCTTTCCAAACCTGCCCTGTGGACCTGAATTTTCAGGATTTCCAGAATGAATATGCTTGAAATAAATTTATATGCAGATTTATCCTATGCATATTCATTGTAGATATCCTGAAACTGGACTGCTTGAGGGTTTCCCTGGATGGGTCTGGATAGCCCTGCAACCAACTCCCCCCTCAACTCAGACTACAGAACTCATTATTGACGTTCCGTAAAATGGTAAAGACCCTCCTCTTCAACTAAAGGTCACCCTCAGTCTACACCCCCCCTTAAGCCCCCACCTCTCTCTTCTCTCTCCTGTCTATCTTCTCCCTAAATTTCAGTATAGTCCTCTCTTAGTCTGTACTCTAATAAATTGTATCTAAACTCAAATAACTTAAACTAAACTACTTATACTTAAACTCTACTCTTAATTTGCTGTATACTCCCTATATTTAAACTACTGCACAGTCTTGTATGTCCAAACATTTAAACCTATTGTATATCTTATATGTCCAATTACACTCCATTGTGTATGTTCACTTGTAGACCGTTCTGAGCTACTGGGAGGACGGGATAAAAATCTAAATAAATAAATAAATAAAAGAAAAAGTTCCTTGTTAGACGTATCCTCACTTTATTCCAAGGTGAATCCAAATGGTCTTGTCAGTTACAGTACATAAAGATATCATTAATCTTACTCTAGTGATTCCTCTGAACATGCAAACTGATATGAAACAATTCATAGATGAATTCCAAGAAAACTTGTCATTCTAATTTGTTATAAATAACCACTTGTGAAACTATAGAGGTCTGCAGGCTTCTGGCTGCATTGCATTATATCTGAAAACTTTAATTTAGCAAGCATTTCTTTAATTCCATATATATGCAAAAAAAAAAAACCCCAAACAACCCAACCCACAGTTCTTCAAGAAATGATCACAAATTCTTAATTAAAAGAGGAATATAGAAATTTAGGATGCACAGAAAGCAGATGCATGTAGGTGCTAGACAGCTGAAGCAGAAAACTGTGAGTCACAGATCTAGCAGGAACCAAGATAACAAGCCATTTGACTTCAGTGAGAAATGTGCACTGCTTCAAATATAAGGATCACGCAATGATGAAAGTAATACTTTTAATTACATAGTTTAACAAAATGGGAGTAGATATATCTAAAGTCCAGTTATGTATCTCTACAATTCCATTCTCCAGGTATTATACAGTATTAGGATTTCAATCAGACAAACACAGCTTGAATTAGAACAGCTCAAATCCACTGGGGTCATTTTATTTATGCTTAAATATTTTTAGCGGTTCAAAGTAAACAAATACATGCAGCATCACAAAAATTCCGAGATAAATGGAGCAATTATTCAATCTATGCCATTGACTGTGATTTATACGATTAAGCCACATTGACTTACAGTTGCATAACTTTTTATGAAACTCCTACTCCCTCTACCCTGCCCCTGCCCCTGCCCCTTAATTGGGTGCTAGCAATAGCTTGGCTGGTCATTATTTTCATTATCACATTAGTCCTTTCAAAAGCTTAGTATGTGCCATCATAGTCATTGTATTGCAAAAAAGGTTCCCATTGTGTGTGGTTTGTTGATCTTTGACATTAGTGATGGCCTTTATCATGAATCTCTCCATTGCCAGAAGGTTTACCTTATGTAAGCACCACTGAGATATAGTAAGAGGATCTGGTATTATCCAGTTGGTTAATATTTTCTGGGACATCAAGATGGCTCACTTCAAATAACCTTTCATACCCTTTAGGTTCTGGAAACAAAATAGTACAATTGTCAAATAAGATATCTGATTGAGCTTTTACCTGAAAGATACTGTCTGAATTCAAGAAAGTATGGGATAAGCATGTGGGATCTCTTCAGGGGAGGAGGAGATGGTGGATGGGCAGATTAGATGGGTCATTTAGCCTTTGTATGCGGTCATGTTTCTGTTTTCTCTGTTTCTAATAATCACCTTTATACTACATTCTTGCAATCAGGTATCTCAAATTTTACCCCATGCCCCTTTTTCCTTCCCAAATTCCCACAAATAATTCAGAAATTCTGTTTCCTCTACCACCATCATGACCTGGTGAGACAGTGGAGACATGTTTATATGCTGTAGGAGACCTCCCCTCCTACATCAACCCTCATTACAATGTCTGCAATGTGAATATGATGAAGCATAATCTATAATTTAATAACCTGTTAGTCTAAGCCATAAGCAAATTTTGCAACTTGACTGAAGAGACCTCCAAGGAGTGTTGATCAGTGTTGTAGAGAGCTTGACATCAGTTGAAGATCATCCAGGAGGATTATTGCCCTTCAGGTAGCTTGTTCTTTCTGAGTTTCCAAGTTGTTTATGATATTGTGAGTTGTATATCTGCCATAGGCTCCCAAAAGAACATAAGAACATATGAATTGCTGGGTCAAATCAGTGGTCCATCATGCCCAGCAGTCCATTCATGCGGTAGCCCTTAGGTCAAAGACCAGTGCCCTATTTGAGTCTAGCCTTACCTGCGTACATTCTGGTTCAACAGGAATCAACAGCCAACTTGTCTTGAATCCCTGAAGGGTGCTTCCCCCTATAACAGCCTGTGGAAGAGCATTCCAGATTTCTACCACTCTCTGAGTGAAGAACTTCCTTACATTTGTACGGAATCTATCCCCTTTTAACTTTAGCGAGTGCTCTCTCGTTCTCTCCATCTTGGAGAGAGTGAACAATCTCTCTTTCTCTACTAAATCTATTCCCTTCATTATCTTGAATGTTTCGATCATGTCCCCTCTCAGTCTCCTCTTTTCAAAAGAGAACAGGCCCAGTTTCTCTAGTCTCTCGCTGTACGGCAACTCCTCCAGCCCCTTAACCATTTTTGTCATTCTTCTCTGGATCCTTTCGAGTAGTACTATGTTCTTTTCCATGTACGGTGACCAGTGTTGGACACAGTATTCCAGGTTGGGGCGCACTATGCCCAGTACAGCAGCATGATAACCTTCTTCTATCTGTTTGTGATCCCCTTCTTAATCATTCCTAGCATTCTGTTCGCCCTTTATGCTGCCACCGCACATTGCGCGGACGGCATCATTGACTTGTCTACAAGTACTCCCAAGTCTCTTTCCTGGGACTCGGGAGTCTCTCCAAGTACCGCACCAGACATCCTGTATTCGTGTATAAGATTTTTGTTACCGACATGCATCATCTTGCATTTATCCACGTTAAATCTCATTTGTCATTGCCCATTCCTCAAGCATGTTTATGTCTCATTGTAGATCTTCCCAATCCTTCTGTGTCCTCACTACTCTGAATAACTTTGTATCATCTGCAAATTTAATCACCTCGCTCATTGTACCAATTTCCAGGTCGTTTATAAATATGTTGCAGAACACGGGCCCGAGCACCGAACCCTGCGGCACTCCACTCGTGACGCTTTTCCTTGTCCACTTACCCCCACTCTCTATTTCCTATCCACAAAACAGTTTTTAATCCACGTGAGTATATCACCCTCGATTCCATGGCTTGCAATTTTTCAAAGTAGTCGTTCATGCGGGACCTTGTTGAACGCCTTCTGAAAATCCAGATATACAATTTCGACTGGGTCACCCTTGTCTATTTGCCTGTTTACTCCCTCGAAGAAGTGCAATAAGTTTATCAGGCAAGATTTTCCTTTGCTGAAGCCATGCTGGCTGGTCCTCATCAGCTTGTGTCCGTCAAGGTGATCAATGATGCGGTCCTTTATCAGCACCTCTACCATCTTTCCCAGTACCGAAGTCAGATTCACTGGTCTGTAATTTCCTGGATCTCCCCTGGATCCTTTCTTGAAGATCAGCGTAACATTTGCCACTTTCCAGGCTTCCGGAATCCTTCCTGATTTGATCGACAGATTAGCTATTAGTTGAAGCAGTTCAGCTATAACCCCTTTGCCATCTGCCATCTGGTCCCGGGGATTTATCATTTTTGAGCCTATCATTCTGCCTGCATACCTTTTCTAGACTGACCATCGACCCTGTCAGTTTCCCGTCAGCTTCTGGTATATTGGATATATCATCTTCGGTAAATACAGACGCAAAAAATGTGTTCAGTTTGTCGGTGATGGCTTTGTCCTCCTTCAGTACTCCCTTTATTCCCTGGTCATCTAACGGCCCCACTGCTTTCTTCGCGTGTCGTTTCCCCTTAATATATCAAAACAATGGCTTAAAATTTTTTGCCTCCTGGGCTATTTTTTCCTCATAGTCTCTTTTGGCCCCCTCACCGCCTTATGGCACTTGCTTTGATGTTGACTGTGCTTTTTCCAGTTTTCATTCTTTTGTCCTTTTCTACTCCTTAAACGGAGTCTTCTTGTCTCTGATCGCTTCCTTCACCGTTACAGTGAGCCACGCTGGTTCCTTGTTCTTTTTCCTCTTGGAATCCTTGTTGATACGCGGTATATTTAGATTTTGCGCCTCGGTGACTTTGTCCTTAAAATGGACCATGCTTGCTCTAGTGTTTTTACAGTGCTTATCCTCTTCCTAATCTTCTTCCCCATCATGACTCTCATCCCTTTGTAGTTCCCTTTTCGGAAGTTCAGTGCCATGGCCATCGTTCTGTATCAATTTTTTTGTTCCTCTGTCCAGGTTAAAGTGGATCAAATTGTTATCACTGTTTCCCAGCATCCCTTCTACTTCTTTACTTTGTGCCGGTCCTTGTAGTCCATTGTAAATCTTCAGAACTGATGGATATAGAAAAATGAAGTGAAGTTTTCTTGCCATCAATTTGTTGTATAACAGGTAGAATTTCATTCATTTTTCCATTAATGCAAAATAGTCCTAAAAGAGCCAGACTTGCTGCCTTTCATATGTAAGTGCTTCTCTTTTGCTTTTTTATTGCTTTAGCACCTCCATCTTAGGTATATAGTTATATAACTTCATAATTACTGTCCTTCCTATACATTGTGTGCACTCCAAGCTTTCCTGCATTGGCAGTTATTAATCAAAGCACTGCTCTAATATAATCACAAGATAGAAGTTCGACACTGGCTCTAGGATACAAAGAATACAGAGGTTCCCTTCCTATTCTTAGAACAATTTTCCAGATCCTTCAGTTTTTCTGCCTGTGCATGCACTTGGTTTTGTAGGGCCTCAATGTCTGTATGCATCACCTGCAATTGTCTTCCACAGTAGATACTCGTTCTAATTTGCCAGTAGAAGCATTCATTTCAGAGATCAGTCATTCTAAATTTGTATATTGGCCAGAAAGTTTATCCAGTCTAGGCTCAGTCACCAACGTCACTAGCAGTACCTGAAGATGTTCCATTAGGCCCACCTGCCATCTTGTCCTTGCTGATCTTGCCACTCTCCTCCTTGCCACACTCCTCCTGTTTATAAAACAAATAAGGGCCAAAATGGTACCCAATGTGACTAGATGACCACTGGAGGGATGAAAATATGGCCCTCTACACTCTCCCAGTGATCTCCGATATAGTCCAACCCCCTAAATATCTGCATGAAATAGTACATATCTGTCTCTATGACAGCTGCAGATACTATGGCCAGTCCTAGTAGAGGTGGGTCATGAGTGGAGAATGAGCATGAAAGCAATAACCAGCTAGCACGTTAACCCCCCTCTTTTACGAAATCCAATAGCACTGGCCAATGTAGTAAATACTCTGATGTTCAAAGGGATTGAATTTGCGTCAGAGTATTAGACACACAGCACTCGCTTGCGCAGCTTTGTAAAAGAAGCCCTAAGCTTGCTCCTGCATTAATTTTTTGCAGGTCTCCTGAGCTAATGACTGAGGACCTTAATCAAAACTTTAAAACGTCCAAAAACCTGCTTGAGTCGGCACTTGGATGTCCTAATAGCAAGGATGTCCAAGTGCCAATAATCAAAACAAAACTTTCTGGACATGCAGCGGCACATCTAAGCTGCTGTGCATCCAGAGCTCAAAGGAGCATGTTGGGAGGTGTATTATAGGTGAGAATCAGGTGGGCTTAAACATGGACACACTGCAGCGATAATCAAAGCTTTCCTAGAGGGAACTTAGATGCCAGCAGTTAGACTTGTTTTAGTTGCATCTAAATGCCCCAAAGCTGCCCAAACTGACCAAATGACCACTGGAAGGATTAAAGCATGATCCCCTCCTTACTCCCCCAGTGGTCACCGACCCCCTCCTACAACCCAGAGTTGGGGGGAAAAAATAGCATATTGAGGTCTTGCCATTAGCTGATAAGGGCAGAGGAATCCCCATCAGCTAAGCCGGTTTCAGGAATTCTCCTGCCAGCTCAGCTGATGGGGATTCCCTCTACTAGGATCAGCTGAACTGGCAAGGAGATTCCTCTCTCCTTCCCTCCCTCTCAGGCACCAATCCCCAGCCCCCTCCATAGAGAGCCTCTACATTATACTCCTCCCCCATCATCCCTTGACACCCCCGGCAGTACCCCCCACATCACCTGACACCCACATATTTTGCACTGCACAATCAGCAGGAGGGAAGCCCATTCCTTCCTGCCTACAGGGCTGCGTGCTATGAATAATGGGCCTTCCCTCTCCCAATGCATCTTGGGATTCAGTGGGAGGATTCTAAGACCCTGATTGGCTCAACATTGGACGGCCCTATAGGCAGGAGGGAGTGGGCTTCCCTCCTGCTGATTTTGCAGCACAAAGTATGGAGTGTTGGGTGATTGGTGGGATTTGTTGCCAGTGCTGTTGGGGGATGTTGGGGGGGAGAGGTGTAGTGCAGGAGCTCTCTGCGGAGGGGGCTGGGGGATTGGTGCCTGTGAGGGAGGGAAGGAGAGAGGAATCTCTCTGCCAGTTCAGCTGATCTTGGCAGGGGGAATCCCCATCAGCTGAGCCAACAGGAATCCCTGAAACTGGCTCAGTTGATGGGGATTCCCCTGCTGCGATCAGACAAGGTAGTTGGGTATGTCTACAAAACTTGTTTTTGTGCGTTTTTCATGTGGACGTTTTTATTTTTGAAAATGACCAAAAAAGATAGATGTCCTAAGGACCAGAACTTATGCATAGGTCATTTTCGAAAATAAAAGATAGACATTTGGCAGTTTTTGAAAAAAATTTTCTGCTCAGTTTGTGGGCGTCTTGTCCAAAATGTCCAACCTCAGACTTAGATGTCTTTTTGAAAATGCCCCTCCACATTAGTGTGGGACCTGCAAAAATGAAAAGTGAAAAAGCTCTATTGTGCTACCATGTTAAAAATGGTCTTAGTACACAGGAAAATCCCATGTTAAAATGGCCCCTATATATTAAATACAAGACTAAAATCCATTGTATACAAGATAGGGGTGTATGTGCACAAGATAGGAGTGTATGTTTAGCCAATTCTATCAGCACATACACATACAAAATTACTACTGCCTCAGAGCAAATATAACTTTGGGCTCCTTTTACAACACTGCAGTAGTGATTCCTCCATGGGAAATATACCAAGCTTGTTCAATTTCTATGGGCTTTGGTGCATTTGTCATGGGAGAATCACTACCGTGGCTTTGTAAAAGTGGCCCTTTATGCAGGAGCTTTTAGATAAATAAATAAATTTATTTAAGCACATACTGTAGGTATATATGTTGTCTTCATGAAATAAAAATTATAAACTAGCCACACATTTCCTTCAAAAATTTTTCAATCTGTTAAAGAGTATGGATACTGCCGGTGTGTACTCATGAATTCTCACTAGTAGGCCACTGTATTTTCCACAGACTTGAGTAGAGACAAGTCAGAGTTCATCAAACTTTTAGGGCTCCTTTTACTAAGGTGCGCTAGCATTTTTAGCACGCGCTGAAGATTAGCATGCGCAACCCCCCGCGCTACATGGAAAATACTAACGTAAGCTCTATGGAGGCATTAGCGTCTAGCGTGTGTGGCATTATAGCGCGCACTAAGCGTGTGCTAAAACCACTAGCACACCTTAGTAAAAGGATCCCTTATTGTCTTTATTATTATTGTCAGAATGCAAGGTTAGTCAATTAACATTGCACACCAGGATTTCTCCCATTTTTACGCTGGGTTTTCTCAGTTTAAGCAAAAACATACTTCATTTAAACTCCAAAAGAAAATACACTTCAGCAATTAGTCAGAACCACAATTCCCACAATGCCCTTCATTCACTTTCCTGATTTAGGCACTTGTGCAGTTTTAGTGATTAGCTCAGACTACAATCCTCACAATGCCATCGTGAATATCCTGAAAACCTTGCCTACCTGTGGACCTTGAGGACCAGAATTGAGTAGCCCTTCTCTAACCCCTGAGCATGTCTACACTTGAGTTACATAAAAGTACATGCCTTCTTGTCAATGTGTACTTTAACCCCTGGGTAATTTTATAAAAGTTCTTCTGTGTTCATGAAAACACTTATATGCATGAAAAACCTTTCTAAATTTACCTTATGAATTTTGGCAGCTGTTGTAGGAGCTGTCCAGATCATGGTGCTGAACATGGAAAATGTTCTTTAAACGTCTGGGTTTATTGGCAGTCTAATGGTTAGTTCAATGGGCTAAGAATTAAGGAAGCTAGTTTCCTGAGAGGAGGAGAGAGGGGAGAGGAGAGGAGAAGAGATATCTTTGGGTAAGTAAACATTATTTTGCTCTGATAGGTTTGGGGAGAAAAACTCAATTGTAGGTTCCCTTCTATAGACAGTTTAGATCTTAACATAGCAAATGTTACTTAGTCTCTAGAATAATAGCCTTTTATAATTCTACAGTAATTTTTAACCTTCTGCTAGAGAGAATTTCTGGCAGGCAGAGCAGAGTGACTTTAAACACCATAAAAAAAATAAAAGCACATTTTAGAACTAGTTAATAATAGAGTATACAACCCTTTCCAATAGTTTCAAAAGTGTTTTACCAGAGGTAGAACATAAATTGAAACAGTTAGAAGATTTAAAGTTAGGAGCAGAGCTCAAACTCTCTGTTTAAAACAAACAGAAAGTCAGTTTCTGTCTTGCCATAAAGAACAGAGACTAGTGCTGTTGACCTGAATTAGGTATTAATTAGTTTCTGTGAGCTTCAAAGGGTCTGTTTGGAGCAGTCCCCTATAAATCATATCTATATAAAGAGAAGAAAAGTCCACGTTTGCATTCTTTCTGAGAGGAGGAGAGAAAGAAGAAAGAGGACATTCTCTTTCTGAGAGGAGAAGAGGAGAAGACATACTGTATCTGTGGGTAAGTATACATTATTTTGCTCTGAGCTTTGATAGGTTTGGGGAGAAAAGCTCAATTGTAGGTTCCCTTCTATAGATAGTTTAGATCTTAAAAGAGCAAACTTTACTTAGCTTGTCTCCATAGAATAATAGCCTTTTATAGTTCTACAGTTTTGTAAGCTTGAACCTTCTGCTAGAGATAGTTTCTGACTGGCAGAGCAGGGGCTGGCTTAGCCTCCATTCCCTTCTGCCCACCCCCTAGCTCATTTCTTTTCTTATAGTCTTCATTTATTGTCAATTATTCTAATTAGGACAAAAGAAGAACTCCTTATATTTCATTACCTGCAAAGAATCAAACACTAAATAAGCATATAATATAACCCTAGACAAATTCAACATCCTTGGGGCTCTCGGGAAGAGTTTTGAACTGGTTTCAGGGTTTTTTGACCAAAAAATCATATCAAGTAGTCTGAGATGGGAAATACTCCAACTCTTGGAAAAATCCTTCGGGAGTGCCCCAAGGCTCTCCACTATCTCCCACCTTATTTAATATCTACATTTCATCTTTAGGTCATCTATTACAAAAGTTAAACCTAAAATACTACATATATGCTGATGATATCTCTATTTTAATTCCACTGAATAATATGACCAACGAAACTTTAGAACACATTACCCATATCATGACCGAAATCGAACAGTAGACAATCAATTTTAAAATGAAATTAAACACAGAAAAGACAAAAATTTTCCTGGCAAGCCCAAAGGATAAAATTACCAGAACATCTTTACACCTAAATGGTCACAATTACCCAATAACAAAAACCATAAAAATACTAGGAGTCACATTAGACACCCACCTGACCATGATTGAACACACAAACCTAGTGGCAAAAAAGTGCTTTTATGCACTATGGAAATTGAAGTCCATTAAAAAATATTTCGACCCTCTATCTTTTAGAGTTCTGGTTCAGTCATTGGTCCTTTCCACATTGGACTACTGCAACATCATTTATGTGGGTTTACCTTAAAAAAACTGTAAAAAAAATTAAGAATAATGCAGAACACGGCCGTCCGCTTAATATTCAGACTAAAGAAAAGCGAGCATGTTAGCCCCTACTACAAACTGCTACACTGGTTACCAATGGAGGCGCGAATAATGTTCAAGTTCTCTTGCCTATGCTTTAAACTGGTGTGGGGAATGGCCCCTACCTATCTCTTACCACATTTCGAGCTACACATTCCCAGTAGCACAACCAGAAACTCCAATCTTTTTGCTTACCCAAAGATCACTGATTGCAAATACAGGTCCTTTATGGACAGAACTTTGAAGTCTCAAGCTAGCAAACAGCAGTCCTGGCTAGACAAATACATCAACAGAGCTAGGCTGACCTACGTCGCATTTCGGAAAGAAATTAAGACAGCACTATTCAATGGATTTATCTCCTAATCAGTTACCAGTTCTAAACGATTAACTCCATGCTGATAACTTGAGAAATACGTGTACTGTACTAACTGTATTGTATCGTATTGTATTTTACTAATTGTAATCTGTAATTCACTGACTGTACTGTATCATCCTTGCCATTTGTATTCTGTAATTTGCTGACTGTCCAGCTTTCTTCACTGTGAACCGCCTAGAAGTCGTAAGATTATGGCGGTATAGAAGAAATAAAGTTATTATTATTATTATTATTATTATCTAAGAAAGAAACACCAAATAAAGCATATAATAAAATCCTAAGACTTTCTATACTAGTCTAATATATTCCTAGTAGCTTAATAAGGTTTAATTAATTAGTCAGCTCAATAACAAGATGAAGGCAGTAGTCAATCAACAAGAGTGGTGCTATCCCATATTTTGCACTGTCACGTGTATGATTTTCTCCTGGTTGGCGAGAAGTTATGTGTGTGTGCTCAATGCAAAGAGCTCCTAGCTCTCAGAAAACGAGTATGTTCCCTTGAGGCTACAGTAGTAGACTTGGAGAGCTGAGGGAGACAGAGACGTACATAGAGGAGACCTACAGGGATGGGGTAGAGAAGTCTCACCTCCAGTCTGGTAGCCTCTGTGCTGCCTAGGAGAAGAGAGGTCTCCTAGAAGGAGAGCATCACCCTGATGAAGTAGGAAATAATCCTGTAACTAGGACCTGCCCACCAAGGGATGCAATATCCTCTCACACTGAGGATGATCAAGGAGCAAAAGAAGCTCTCAGAAAGGATAAGGCCATAGCTGAGAGACTGAATGAATTCTTTGTTTCGGTCTTTATGGAAGAAAATGTAAGATATCTACCTGAATTGGAAATGGTTTTCAGTTGTGGATTAGGAATTGGTTATTAAATAAAAAACAGAGGGTAGGGTTTAATGGTCATTTTTCTCAATGGAGGAGAGTAAACAGTGAAGTGCAACAAGGATCTGTACTGGGACTGGTGCTATTTAACTTATTTATAAATGATCTGGAAATTGGAACGACGAGTTAGGTGATTAAATTTGCAGATGACACTAAACTGTTTCAAAGTTGTTAAAACGCATGCAGATTGTGAAAAATTGCAAGCAGACCTTAGGAAATTGGAAGACTGGGCTTCCAAGTGGCAGATGAAATTTAATTTGGACAAATGCAAAGTGATGCACATTGGGAAGAATAAGCCGAATCACAGTTACCAGATGCTAGGGTTCACCTTGGGGATTAGCGCCCAAGAAAAGGATCTGGGTGTCATTGTAGACAATACAATGAAACCTTCCACCCAATATGTGGCAGCGACCAAAAAAGCAAACAAGATGCTAGGAATTATTTAAAAAGGGATGGTTAACAAGACTAAGGGCTCCTTTTACTAAGCTGCGATAGCGTTTTTAGCATGCACAGAATATTAGCGCACGCTAAACCCACACTACGTGGCTAGAACTAACGCCAGCTCGATGCTGGTGTTAGCATCTAGCACACGTGGCAATTTAGCATACACTAGTAATAGGAGCCCTAAGAATGTTATAATGCCCCTGTATCGTTCCATGGTGCGGCCTCACCTAAGGTATTGTATTCAATTCTGGTCTACTTATCTCAAGAAAGATATAGCGACACTAGAAAAGGTTCAAAGAAGAGCGACCAAGATAATAAAGGGCATGGAACTCCTCTCGTATGAAGAAAGACTAAAAAGGTTAGGGCTCTTCAGCTTGGAAAAGAGACGGATGAGAGAAGATATGATTGAAGTCTACAAAATCCTGAGTGGAGTAGAACAGGTACAAGTGGATCAATGTTTCACTCCGTCAAAAATTACAAAGACTAGGGGACACTCAATGAAGTTACAGGGAAATACTTTTAAAAACAATAAGAGGAAATATTTTTTCACTCAGAGAATAGTTAAGTTCTGGAACGCATTGTCAGAGGTTGTGGTAAGAGCGGATAGCATAGCTTAGTGGTCCCCAACCCTGTCCTGGAGGACCACCAGCCAGTTGAGTTTTTGGGATAGCCCTAATGAATATGCATGGGTGAGATTTGCATATTATGGAGGTGGCAGGCATGTAAATCTACCCCATGCATATTCATTAGGGCTATTTTGAAAACCTAACTGGTTGGTGGTCCTCCAGAGTAAGAAAACACAAAAATCGTCCACCGAGATAGTTCCACAAAAACAACCGCAAAGCAGAAGGCAAAAAAAAAAAAAAAAGTGGAACTGATGACCTTGTTATACAATTTATTTGAAAATGGGGCAGAGATATACAAAATAAAATGAATAGCACAAAAGACACAGGGCTCCTTTTACTAAGCTGCGTTAGCGTTTTTAGTGCACACTAAAGATTAGTGCGAGCTAACCCCGCACTACACAAAAAATACTAATGCCAACTCTTTGGAGGCATTAGCGTGTAGTGCATGCTAAGCATGCGCTAAAACCACTAGTGCAGCTTAGTAAAAGGAGCCCACAGTATAAATGTGGCCTAGACCCGACATGGACCGTGTTTCGGTCATAACAATAACCTTTTTCCGGGGGTCTGGACTTGCTATGAAGCCACAAACTTAAAAATGCAAAATAACACAATAAAAAAACTGCACACAACAAGCATAGTCTATAAATCAACTGCCCATGTCGGTTCTATGCCACATTTATACCATGTCTTTTGTGCTAGTTTACATTTTATTTTGTATACCTCTGCACCATTTTCCAATAAATTGTATAACAAGATCATCAGTTCCACATTTTTTTGCCTTCTGCTTGGTGGTCCTCCAGGACAAGGTTGGGGAACACAGGCATAGCTGGTTTTAAGAAAGGTTTGGACAATTTCCTGGAGGAAAAGTCCATAGTCTGTTATTGAGAGAGACATGGGGGAAACCACTGCTTGCCCTGGATCGGTAGCATGGAATGCTGCTACTCTGGGTTTTGGCCAGGTACTAGTGACCTGAATTGGCCACAGAGAGAACACGCTACTGAGCTTGAAGGACCATTGGTCTGACCCAGTAAGGCTATTTTTATGTTCTTATGTCATTTAACCCTTCATTCCCTAAGTCCTCTGGATACAGGGAAATACCTACTATTTAATGTAACTCACCTTGAGCTATTATTGAAAAAGGCATGAGTTAAATCTAAAATTCCTCCCTTTCCTTCACTCTGAGTTTCATTCCAAAAGAAATATCTATTTTTAACGTATTTGAAAGCACCTCCTACTTGGTCACTTCAATCATCCTAGAATTCAGTACGTCCCAGTGCTACACCACATCAGAACCTCATGCAAGCATCATACTGAGCCATAGAACTCATGAATACGGCACACATTAATGAACAAAAATTTAAAAAAGGAGAAATAGTTGTGCAGCAATTTTTAAAATAGCTAATCTACTAAGTAAAAGTTAGTAAAAACTCATCTTGCCATAATCAAACCCAAATTTCAGAGGATGTCAATGCAGTATAATATTTTTGTATTCTCAACATAAATGATTCAGAGTAGATAACAAAGAACTTTATGGAGTAATTAAGACAGAAATTTTCTGAATAAATAAGTTTTTAGATTTTTCCAAAAAGAGTAAGCGAGAGACTAGAGAAACTGGGCCTCTTCTCCCTTGAAAAGAGGAGACAGAGGGGACATGATAGAAACATTTAAGATAATGAAGGGAATAGACTTAATAGATAAAGATAGGTTGTTCACCCTCTCCAAGGTAGGGAGCATGAGAGGGCACTCTCTAAAGTTAAAAGGGATAGATTCCGTACAAACGCAAGGAAGTTCTTCTTCACCCAGAGAGTGGTGGAAAACTGGAACGCACTTCTGTAGGCTGTTATAGGGGAAAACACCCTCCAGGGATTCAAGACAAAGTTAGACAAGTTCCTGCTGAACCGGAGCGTATGCAGGTAGGGCTGGTCTCAGTTAGGGCACTGGTCTTTGACCTAAGGGCCGCCACGGGAGCGGACTGCTGAGCACGATGGACCACTGATCTGACCCAGCAGCGGCAATTCTTATGGAAGCTTGTAGATCTTGATGTAAAGATAGCCACAATTGAACAACTAGTTCAAAATGCAGCAGTAAGACTCATATACAGACTATGGAAATCAGAACACCTACAGCCCTACTATATGAAACTACATTGGCTGCCGATAACCGCAAGGATCAAGTTTAAATTAGGCATTACTGCCTTTAAGATCCTGAGAGGGAATGCTCCCGACTACCTAACAGAGTTGGCTATCCTATTCCAGGGTGCCTCTAACAGATATTCCACTAGAAATATTTTACAATTAAAATTCCCAGCATGCAACAATGTAAATTCTACCAGGCAAATTAACCATACAATATCAATTAGCAAAATGCTGGCACCAACTACCATTTACACTACAATCTGGTGACCACTACCTCTAAAAGTATTTCTATACCAAGACAGGCAGCCAGCCCTGAAGTAACTGAAACGGTAATTGTAAAAGCCCATTTCTAAAATGTCTAATGCAACCCCTGGGACAAAATGAAGAACCAACAAAGACCTATTTGTATTTGCAACTATATATTTGAAACTATGAACTAACTGTATTAATAACTGTACTGATCTTCCTGTACTAGCAACTCTATTGAATGTCTGTGTCAAACTGTCCATAGTAACTTCCTAGGTAAATGACCCAACCTCTTATAATGTAATCCAACCTTGAACTGAATAGGTAAAGGTGGAATAGAAAACCTGACTAACATAAAATAGCATAACATCCTGATAACAAATTGAGCTTTCCGAAATGATTTTATAGACGTTTCAGAAAATGATGGAGAATCAAAAGAGTCAAGCTATGGATCTTGAAAGTCTGGGATTAGCAGGAAAAGAAAACAAACCAAGAAAATATTCAGGAGTAGAGTCAAATAACTTAAATACTATGCGGGCCGATGTACAAAGGATATGGGTCTGTAAAGGAACCCAGTGAAGACTTATCAGAGCAAGTAAGTGGGCTCATCTGGAGAAGATTGCAAGACTATTTCTAAACATTTGTGGTTCCATCCTTCCACCGTCAAGAGAACTCGTTAATAAATGGAAAACACTGAAAACTACAATAGGCTTGATATTCAGTGCAAGCTGAAAACACTGCTTCATGTAAACATATGCATTGGGCATGCTCTGAAAAAAATTAATGTGATTTTTGTTGTTGCATGTATGCTGATAACTTGTCAATCCTTGGCTCATAGTGCGTTAATTTCAGAGCAACACATGCAGCACTCATGTCATCCGTTAATCTGTTTCTAGCATCAGATTTTATATGATTCAAAGCCGAAAACAGCTGCTCACAAGCATAGGATGACCCAAACAAAGTAAGAAGAGCAATCCCAAGTGCTTTCATGGACTTAAAATTGTCTGGCAGAGAATTCCATGTTTTTAGGATTTCATTTTCAGAACTGCTAGCAGTGATTTCATTTGTCACCCTTTCACACTCAATATGTTCAAGAGCCGCACGCAGGTCATTGAATTTACTTTTCCAGATAGAGCTTTCTTGAAATTCCAGTAGCTCCATTTCCAAATTTTGAATATCCAACCACTGTAAGCAGGAAAGATCAAGATCTTCAAATGTGGACTTTTCTGGGGAAGTTATAAATGAAAGGGTTGTCTCTATCTTACGGAACTGAGAAAATCTTTTACTAAAATTCTCCTTTGCTTCGGCTACAATGGTGGAATATGCTTTGTGGATTTCCTGGTGTTTTTTTATGACTGTCCACAAATGTTGTAGAATTATCCAAAAGTATTTTTAGGTTGGGAAAATATTTTAGCTGTCCACTCTCAAGGTCTTTTTCAAAAACATGCAATTTTCTCTCAAAAGCTTTGATGTCACTAAACATGCTTTCTGCTGTTTTTCCCATGCCTTGTAATTTTTTGTTTAGTACATTAAAGTGGTTAGTAAAATCTGTAAAAAACATGAGGTTGGTAAGCCAGGCCATGTTGGTGAGTTGAGGATAGTCTTCCACCTTTTCGTTCATAAATAGCCTAACTTCTTCCAAGCAGGCCACAAATCTCTCTAACACTCGTCCTCTGCTCAGCCACCGGACATTATTGTACATCAGTAAAGTGTTATATTGTGCCTGAACCTCATCAAGAAGGGCTTGAAATTGTCAAAAATTAAGAGCACGCGCCATGATGAAGTTCACCATTTTTGTTACATCTTTGAGGACATCGTCAAGTTTTTTGCTGCTTTCTTTGGTGCAGAGAGCCTCTTGATGTATTATGCAGTGAAATTGAATCAGTGGATGTTTTGCTTCCTTAGCAATGAAATGAATGAATCCTGATGTTGTCCCCACCATGCTAGGTGCTCCATCGCTAGTAACTGAAACCACTTTTTCTGGACTTATGTCTAGTGATGAAAAAGCCTCCATCACAGCATTGTGGATATCTATCCCTTGTGTTCTTCCAGGCAAAGACAGCAGTTTTACCAGCTCTTCTCTCATGATGTCACCAGTAGCATAACACAAAATGAGCGCTAGTCTTGCATGGTTAGTAATATCTGTACTTTCATCCAAGCACATGGAGTAGAAGGGTGCTTTTTGTAAGTCGCAAGTAAGCTGTTGACTAACATCAGCAGCCATTCGCAGAACCCTATCTTTTGCAGTATTTCTGCTTAGCGGCATCTCAGAGATGCGCTGCACAATTTTATCCTTGTTTTGGAAATCATAGAAGAGTGAATTACTCCCAGCCAAAATTGCCTTTTTGATAAAATCTCCATCAGAGAGGGGCTTACCATGTTTTTCCATGCACAGTGAAATTTGAAAGCTGGCAACTGTAAGATGATTAGTTTTTGAAAGATAGTTGCTAAAACTAAGAGACTGGGAGTGATATTTCTTTAATTTTCCTACAAGAAACTCTTTTCTTTGAGCTAAACCAAGTTCAGCAACACTGTTATGGTTGGTCTCAAAGTGACGTTTGACACTTGATGTGCGAGACACAACACTTTCATTACACATAATACACAATGCTTTCCCACTGCGTTCAATCACTCCATATGTCTCTGTCCAGGCCTCTTGGAATGGTCTTCCACTATCTGTTTTTGCTTTTTTTGCTGTACTCATTTTCTTTGTTCAAGACTTCAAGTCTACAAAAAGATAAAATTTGTATAATAAAAAAAATCTAATGAAGTGCTGTATACAAATCCGTCCCCATAAAAAAATATGTGATTGGGGAATTTTACTAATTGTAGGCATCTGTTTTGGTCAAAAAATATACTGTCTCACAGCCCCGCGGCGGTTCAGGCAGCCGCGAGGAACACATTGCCAGGCAGGGCCGGACTGGGACAAAAAATAGGCCCGGGCATTTTAGGTTGAGCAGCCCAATCACATGACCAAACGCAGGCCCCGCCCATTGAAGTCCAGGGGCAGGGCTAAAATGCAGAAGTACACTTGAGAGGCACAGCCAGCCACTAATAAGAAGTGACTGCGATTCCCCAAATAAAATGACCTGCAAAACTGGATTAATCTCATTAATGACTATACAACATTGGATTCATCACAATAACAACTAATTAAGAGGTGACCTGAGTGTATGGGAAAAGGACTTTTATTTTTCATTATTGGAGCCTTTGTTATTTTATTATGATGTTTACAAAAGCACTGTGAAGGACCACATATACACTTTACTGTTTTTTGCTATATTGAGTTTTCCATAAGGTACAGCGCACAGGATTAGTGTGTTGGTTGTTCACAGAGAGCCCAGCCCTCCTCTCAGCTTACTGAACTTCTCTATGCAATCATCATAAGCAGCTTTTTTATTTCCTCGAATTTAGCATGTCCCCCATGGAAGATACAGAGGTTTTTACAGAGGAGCACATTATTAGACACATTAACATCCCCCCATATCCTCACCTCTCTAGCATGGGAGCACTAGGAACTGTTCCTGATTACAGATGTCACATGTGGAGTCACACTACAGCCTCACTGAGTTCCTGTGACAGACTCAGTGTGAAGCTTCTCTTCCTCCCCCCATTTCCCCCTCACACACTGCCTGGCTCATAGGGGAAGACAGGCAGGCTAAACATCCACTCACAGGACTGCAGCCAGCACAGGAGGATGGGCCGCGGCCCACCGGGACAATGCCCGGTCCTCCCAATGGCCAGTCCGGCCCTGTTGCCAGGTGAGCTGCAAAGCAGACACCGGCACACTTGCCTCCCGCCGCGCCGCATATCTTAATTGCGGACCTTCCTGCGTGCCAGCTGCAAGGCCTTCGCGTGCCACAGCTGGCACGCGTACCATAGGTTCGCCATCGCTGACCTAGATGAAGCCCAACCTGGACAGCAGAATGATCACAAAACCAGCCATGCATTTTACATCCCTATTGGCTAGTGGACTATACCAAGCATCTACTGCTCTCCCGATATTCCCTCTAAGCTTTCCTCCTTCCAACTTCATTTTGAGAGGCGAAAAAGCAAATTCAGGTATATATAATCATGAATGCTTATGAAAGATGTGTGAATGCCCAATAGCTACATCTCAGTTGGCACTATTGCTGACAAATTCTAAATTTGTGATAATTCAATCTTTCTAACATATGTTTTTCTAGGGCATGTTCAAGCATCTTGCACTTCATTTAAATGATTTAGCTTATCCTCTCTTTACATTCTCTCTTCCAGGGAATGCATCTAGAATTCCTTCCGCCTCTCCATTCAAGGTTTGTTGCAGGCCCTGTATTGTTTTGAGGAGTCTTCTTCTGAAAGGCTTTCAAGTGGTCTCTGACCTTTGGAACCAAACACAGTACACTGTTTGCATTCTTACTGATAACTTATAATAGAACAATATTATTTGACTTGTCCTTGATAATGTCTTTTTATGTTTGCAAACAACATCCAGTTATCTTTCCCCACTGCTTTACCAGATAGTAATAACACTATCCTGAAAGTTGCCTATCATTATTAGTTTATCATTTATTTTGGTGCAGCAATGAAAAAAAAAACCAACCCAACAGCATAGGGCTCATTTTAAAAAAAAGAAAGACTTCCAAAACATGGCATAAAGTGGCACTTGGATGACTTACTGGCCAAGATATCCAAGAAGTCATTTTCAAAACTGACTTTCTAGATGTCTTCCAAGACTTCTTGTTTGCAGTGCATCGAAAGTTCAAGGGGGCATGTTGGAGGCATGGTATGGGTGGGATTAGGGTGTGCTTAGAGCTTGAACATCTTGTGGTGGTAAACATTTACCAAGATGTCCAGGACATCGTTTATATATTCAGAGCTAGACCTGTTTTAAAAGCGAATAGGGGCCAAAAAGGTACCCAAACTGATCAGCTGACCACTGGAGAGATTAAGGCATGATCCTCCACACTCCCCCAGTGGTCACTGACCCACCAACCCCCTCCCCCCAAAAAAAAAAAAAAAAAGATCTGAATGAAACAGTACATACCTGTCTCTATGACAGCAGAACATGGTATGGGAAATCCTAGTACAGCAGCAAGCAGGTATCTGGAGTAGCCTGGTGGGTGGTGTAGTGAACCATAGACAGGGGGCTCCAGGTCCATATCCCACTATAATCACTACATTTATGGTGGAAAGTGTGAATCCACCAAAATTCTACTGTACTGCCATAGAGGTGACACCTGCAGCCATCAGGGCTACTGGGGTAGTAGACAGGTAGGTAGAGTAGGTTTTAGGGGAGTTTTAGAGAGCTCACCATACATTATAAGGGGGTTATGGTGAGATGTATACCTGGCATCCTTTATGTGAAGTTCACAGCAATGCCTTCTAAGGTGCCCCACTGCTCTGCTGACATGTCTGTGTGGCCAGTCCATTAAAAATGTTGGTCCCCCTATATAAGAACATAAGAATTGCCATACTGGGACAGACCGAAAATCCATCAAGCCCAGTATCCTGTTTCCAACAGTGGCCAACCCCAGTGGGTGGGGGGGAGGTAATGGGGGGAGGTCCTGTATCGTATCTCTCGAGGTCCATCATAGTCCAGGGCCCTAATTTCCTTGATTTTGTTTGAGTAATGTTGGGGCCTCTCCCATTAAGTAGGCTTGGGCTATTTGCTCTTTATTTGCATTCCATATCGTTTGATGATCTTTCTTTGTTATGATAGCATATTTATACTGTCACTGCATCCATGTTTTTGGCATTTATTGTTAGTGGCTGCTTTTCATCCATATGTATAACCTTGTGGGGAGAGGGATGGGGGGGACAGAGTATTCTTTTTATGTATTTGGTAGGGTTCATTTGACCACTTTTGGAAGCCGTGTATTCTTGAATTCCTTGGTGTGACTTTCTCGGCCTTCCCTTCTCTTTGTCTTAGTTTATCACTGTTTATTACTCTTACGTTCTTTTTTTTTGGGGGGGGGAGTGTTGTACTAGGGAATGTTGATGTATAATTCTTGAACGGATACTGTATCTCATGCTGTTTGCATTGTCATTTCATCTATTTGTTCAATAAAAAATTGTCTTCAAGTAAATATTATTTTCTGATCAAGCAAAATCTAATTCTTGGGAAAAACTTCAATTCGCACAGTTTTTTCAACTTTAGGGCTTTCTGGACAAATTAGAGAGACACACTGTACATGTTATTCTTGCCCTTGTACTATTCTTGCCCTTGTACTAGTTAAGGATTTCAAGTCTAGGCTGCAGCAATTGCTGACTTGTTTTCATATTGCCGTTCCATTTCTTTTCTCTTTTTTTTTTCATTTGTAGTAAAAGTACAGACAATACAACCTCTAATTTTCCCAATCTGCATTCAGTGGAAGTTTTTTTCGTGGATTTTCCATGTAAAGTTTCAGGCTGGAAATATGAGTTTGATTTTCTCTTCTGTGTGTCCCAGAATTCCGTCCTCTCTCCCTTTAAGATGGAGGAGAGAGGACAGAACAGTTTTAAAAGAATGCTAAGATAGCTTATCTTAGCCTTTTGGTTAATGTGTCTTTTGCTTCTCAGCCTGCACTATTTGGTACTGACCAAGGCTTTGCATTTTATTCTATTACAGTTAATCACATATGCAAAAGAGACAAAAAAATGTTCCTCAAATGAAATGCAGGTTTCAGGTTTATTTAAAATTTGATAATATCGCTTATACAATTTCTAAGCGATGTACATGGTAAAAACAGAGATATGGTATTACAAATTAACCCCCTCTTTTACTAAGGTGCTCTAGCCGTTTTAGCGTACGCTAAATGCTAACGCATCCATAGAATATAATATAGCATTTAGCGTTCGATAAAACGGCTAGTGCGCCTTAGTAAAAAGACCCCCTACAAAAGACAAAATCAGACGAGAACTAAACTGATACAAAAGGGACAGGGGTAGCACTACAATAATTATAGGAAAGAAACAATTAGGTTAACAAAGGAAATGTCTGGAGCCTCCTGTATCTTTAGCACAGTAAAGATCAGCCAAGAGTTCTCTAGACAGCACTAGAGTATCTTTTCCTCGTTAGACTGTAGGATATTGTTTACCTTCCAAAAAGATATGAAACTGCTTCCAAATGTATATACTGTATTCCAAACCGGAATAACAGGATAGAAAATGAACTAACTAGTTTTCTGGTGCCCATTAAAAGGGACTTCTCACCATGTGGGTTGTTTTTTGGTTGTTGTTTTTTTATGTTGAGAACATTCCTGTAAGTGAACTCTGTAATCAGCTACAGGAGGCTGTAAATTTGGAAATTTTGTCTCTGTTCAATATCATTCCTCCCTTTGCTTTATGTCTGATCGTGGTGACTGTGCTTGACTCCAGTAGCCGCATAGCAGCTGGGAGCTGAGCCAATGATATTACTTGAGGAATTCTACTCCATATATGGCACTGATATCGCTACAGGGATTTAGCTTCGTATATGTAAATGAAGTGATGTCACTGGAGGAATTTGGGACCATATTTTATTATTTATTTATTTAAAAATATTTTCTATACCGCCAAAAATCTCAGCCCCTTACAAATTCACATACATAAAGGCGTGAAGCACATATACACTAAAACAGAACAATGCAAAAGCATCACACATATAGCTATCGACACAAGAAAATGTCCGTAGCAATACTGTCATCAAATACTCATCCGCTGTAGTTAAGGAGAAACAAAACAAGTTTTTCAAGAAGTAATTATCAATCCGGATTTAGTTGGCATGGTAATTGAGTGCACCATTTAAAACCGATTAAAAACACATTTTTAAAAAGTAGGTGCCAGAATTGCTCCTATAGAATAGCTCCTAGCGGTGCCTAGGGTCAAAGTAGGCGTGTTTAGGGGGCAGAAACGATTTTAGGCATCACTAGGTGCCGCTATGCATGATTCTCCCAAAAACTCAGGTGCTGGAAATGTCAGCCTTTAAAACCATGGACTACATTATCAGTGCCTAAGTTTTTTCTTAGGTGCCGATAGCCACGATTCTGTTAACGGCGCCTAAATGTAACTGACACGTGGCCGGCATCGTTTTTTTTTAGGCACCGGCCCATTAGGCACCATTTACAGAATCATGGCCTTCATGCCTACGGTAACATAAATAGTTTCTGCCCTCCTCCCAGTTTTATTCATACCTATGTAACTTTTTAAATATTATTCAAAATATTTCATAACATCTAAACTCATAATTATGTATGGGTTCTATCAAACAATTTTGTACTGCTGTGCTGTATTAAAGAAATTAAAATGGGCATCAAATCCTTCGGTTGTGGAATCAGGACGCTCATTCTAGTGTATTTCTACCGTTGGCGGGGAATTTAGCTTTCCCTCCGGGGGTTGGACCCTCCGTGTTCGGTCATTGGAGGGCGCGGGGGGTGGAACAGTTGCGGCATATTCTGCGGGATGATGGGTCTCTCTTACCTTCTGCTGAGTTGGCGGGGAGGGGGGTCCCTGAGATAGGCCTTCCATTTGCCTATTGTCAACTTAGTCACTATGTGGCTTCCCTTCAGGGGACTTCCTTGCGGGGGGATTTTGGGACCCAGCTCTGTACTTTTTTGGCTGCAGATCCTGATACTAGGGTCTCTATATCTGCTTTGCATGGCCGGATTCTGGCCCTTTGCCCGCCTAGGGTTTTCCCTGGTATTTTGGAGGCATGGCAGCGGGATTTGGGTAGGGAATTGGGGGACAATTTCTTGTTAAAAACCCTGAACCGAACTGCGGGTTTGGTACATAGTGCTGAGTTACGTGAATGTCACTTTCGAACTGTCCTGAGGGCCTATGCTTCCCAGAGTCAGGCTTACCATATGGGTTGCGTTGATACTCAGTTATGCATCCGCTGTACGGTGGAGGTAAATTCTTATTTTCATGGTATTTGGAGTTGTGAGGGGATTCAGACCTTCTGGACGGAAATGGCCTCCTTTTTACAGGGCTTGTTGCAGACCCCTGTGCCAGTATCCGTGCAGTCTATGCTGTTTGCCCATTTCTCATTCTTGTATATGTACAATTCTTATGAAAAATTATTTCTTAGTAAATGTTTTATTTTGGGGAAGAAATGTATCTTGTGTTGCTGGCTGTCATCTGAACCGCCTTCATTCTGGTACTGGAGGAATCGCCTTCATGAACTTATGGGATGGGAGGCCCGTTTGGCTCGTCCTTCTCGACGCCGGAGCAGAGATTTTGTTCACACTTGGACTCCATATTTGAACATTTTGACTCCTGAGAGTCGTAGTCGGGTCTTGAATAGACTCCACCTCTGAACCTGTGTTTCGCGGTGTCTATGCTGTTCCCTGCTTACGAGTTTATCTGTATCTGGGGGGGGATGGGGAGGGGTGGGTGGGGGGTAGGGGCTTCTTTGTTGGGGGGTGGGGGTATGGTGGGTCGGGGAGGACATAAGAGTCCAGTCCTCCACGGGTGTTTAATGAAAATGTATCCCATGGTTGTTATTGCCGTTGTATTTACTGTTGCTTAATAAAATAGATTTGAACTAAAGAACTATATATTTTCCTATATATTGCTTTGTAAAATTTAGGGAAAAAAAGATTCTAAACAAGCCTCAAAATATATTTTGCAGGAATACAGTATATTAAATTGTTTCAGAGGAACTTGGGAACACTGTAATTGATACGATTCCTACCTTTTAGGCTTTTCTCACCCTGACACAAACTTCCAGTTCAGGACTGAGCTCTGGTTGTAAAGGAACAGGAATGAGCTAAAGAACTGTTCCTGTCAAATGTCCCCTTTCATACAGAGACTTTTAAAGTTAACCCACTGCAACCATCTGATGCTCATTTCCCCTTTCAGATTAAGGGAAGTTGCAATTCACATACACAGTTCATATGATATATGTGTATATTCTGCTAGTTTACCCCTAGTTTTGTTCTTTTTTTAAAAAATAAAGAAATAGAGTCACCTATATGCCTTTATAAAATAGCCTGGAAATAGGAGCCCTTCTTGCCCTTTCAATCTAGGTGATCTATTTTAAAACTGCCCTTGTATTGGGCAATTCCATAACAACTGGGTGCCTCCAGTTCGATGAAAGACAGAGGGAGTGAAGTAGATGCCTATAATAGAAAGGAAAGCAATAGGCATCTATTTTCCTTTATAGAATAATGTCTAACATTTAGGCATTCGCACTTACACCAGTCATACAGCTCATAAGTGCGAGCACTTAAGTACAGCAGGAACCAACGTAACTTACAGTATTCTACATATGTGAAAGCCCCGCCTATATCTTACCCATGCTCCACCCCTATTCACACCCCCTTTGCAATTTATGTAAATTAAGCAGATATTTAGAGAATAGTGCTTAGATACCTGTTGGTATTTAAACACACAGGTGCGCAAGTACACATGTAAACGTTAGTATTTTTATAATTTACACACATAATGCATGCATAATATGAGCACTTAGGTGTTAGAATTGCCTCAGTAATGTGTAAAAGTAGGTGTATTTTTGTGCCTCCATGTATTACATACATATACCCTCAGATGATTTTCCATGAGCCTGGAAAATTCTGTTCTACATGCTTAAGCCACATATAATATTACCCCCACCCCCAAGAAAACCTCATACAGTTGCACCTCAAGCAGGGCCAGCTCAAGGGATTATGGTATACTGAGTCAACGTTTGCACCTGCGCCCCCTCCCCTCCCACCCATGATCTAGTAGTTCCCCCTCCATCTCAAGTCTCCCCTCCCCCATGCTGGTGATAAAATCCTGAACCTCGATCGGGCATCTCTCCCACCCCTCCCACAGAGGGGAGGGAAGAGACAGGGAAGGATACCAGACCGGGATTTTGGCGCCCTTTATCACCAGCACCCTGGGCCAGGGCCTAACCTAGACCATAGGTTGAGCCAACCCTGATCTCAAATGCATGTCACAAAAAAAAATCAAGTTATTCCTCAGAAAAACCTGAACAGAAAACCACCTTTCAGAGATTGAAGACAAGGTTGGATAAGTTCCTACAGAACATACACAGGTAAGGCTAGACTCAAATAGGGCACTGGTCTTTGACCTAAGGGCCGCCATGTGAGCGGACTGCTGGGCATGATGGACCACTGGTCTAACCCAGCAGCTGCAAATCTTATGTTCTTGTGAAAAAAACTTTGCTATAAGAAACAATGTAACTACATAATATACGTATAATACAAGTATGATAGTACTCAATAATATCACATTGATATAAGTATCTCAAGAGGAAAGTGCTTTTACCACTTAACCTTGGGATGAGCACTATGAAGCCCTCAGAGGTATAGTACATTTGTAAGTCTCTTACCTATCCCAAACAAATCATTCTTCCTTCTGTGGCAGGTGAGGATACACTTGATGGGGTCAATACTCGACTGGCCAGAAACAGCACCTGGCTGGTTAAATCACCTGGTTGGGCCTAACCAGTTACTTTCAGAAGCACTTAACCAGTAAGCGCCTTTGAAAATATCTGGTTGACACTGAACTCACAACCAGCTATTGGGGGGTCTTTCGACACTTGTTTGGTTAAGTGCTGATAGTCAGAACTTTACCAGCCAGGGTAACCACATACTGTACATGAGACTGTATAAAAGCCAGTCCTGTCTTTTTATAATAACCTATAGCTGGTTAAGTGCTGAATATTGCACTTAACTGGCTATGTGTTAGCTGGGTCCGCAAATGTGGCCGGGCATTGAATTTCTAGTTCTAGCGCCAGCGATGGTTACCAAAATGCTGATCGCCAGCTAATTATCAACCTAAGCATGAACAGATCAGTAGTACTAAGAAATGCTGTCTGGCTTGTTTCTTTCTTCTTTTTTTCTGCAACATAAATAAAAGCAAAGCAAATGGTTACTCACCAGTCATAAGTGTGTAATAATTGGGATAGGACAAGCTAGGGAAATCTGGGGTCATGTAATCTACTTTCACACCCCGTTCCACAATCTCTTGAAATCCAGGGAGGGTGTCCATTTCCTTCTCATTAACATAGTCACCACGTAATCCGTCCAGCAAAAAAACTAAAAGCTTTTGCCGGGCAAAAGATGAGCTTGCCAAGCAGAGAATGCTGAGGATGAAAAGCAGCATTGTGGGCTTTGCCATGTTGGCAGAAACCTCACTAGTTCCCTGTCTGCTGCCTGTCACTTGGCAGTTACTGGGAGTGTGGAATCTGCAGCTCTTTACTGTATCAGAGGCTGGACTTTACTCTGGAGACCTCATTTAGCAGTTTTCACTCTCAGAATTTAAAGGTGCAGGACCTAGTTATTAAGTAGGTTTTCTTAGGTTTCTATCCAGCTAGGACGTTTACAGACATTGAAGTTTGATGTATGTGGTAGAAGGTGGAATTCTAGTAGCCAAGGTAAAGTCTTATAATTGTGAGACTTTTTAAAGGCTCTGATTGACCCAGATTGTTTAGGGCCTCTCCTATGGAGAGTCATAGGTGACTGAGCTAATCAGAGCCTTAGGCCCCTTCTTGGCCAGTGCCTCTCCTACTCCCTTCCCGCTGATGCCTCTCCTCCTATCCCCCCACCCCCAGATACCTCTTGCAAAGTTAGCCGGCACATCTTCCACCCCTTGCTCGACCAGCCTTGGCTCCCTTTTGACAACACTTCCTAGTTGTGGGACCAGGATGTGCTGTCAGAGATGAGACAAGGCCGGCACGAGCAGGGGGTGAAGGATGCAGCTTGCACCAGTGAACTTTTCAAGAGGTATACGGGTTGGGAGGGCACTCCTACCTTGTTGGAAGATATGGGGGAGGTATGCAAGCTGGGGGGGTGCTCCTACCTAGGAGGGAAATGCAGGGGAAGGTATGCAGGCTGAGGGCACTCCTACCTTGAAGTGAGATGAGGGAGGGGGAAGTATGCAGACTGGGGGTGCTACTGCTTTGAAAAGCTAGTCCCCCCCCCCACACACACACACACAAGAGGTCAAGCACTAGCCGATTCAGTGATGAAACAGCGATGAAATGAACCACAGGGACTTGGAGATAGCTGAGAAAAAATAAACAGAGATTAGGTGCAAGAGCAGTGACCCATAGATTGGATAAGAGAAATGAGGAAGGGAGAGAGCATAAACTCAGGACTTCCTAAGAACAAACAGCCCGATTTTCAGCAGGCAGCAGGTTTTAACTGCAGTACTTGCCACCGGCACTGAACCTAAATATTTGATACTGGGTCATTTTTGGCGATTGTTATTATCTAGTTTCATTTTTGACCACCTGCCAAAAAAACAGTTCAATATTCAGCACCTACCTGCTATCAGCTAGCACATAAAGATAGAACAGCTATTTATGCAGTACTATTTATGTGCTAATCTTGCCTGGTTAACTCAGAATATCAGATCTTAAATGTGACCTGCTCTCGGAACACCCCCAGGACAACTGGCTATGAGCTAACTATGAATATTCAGCGGTGATAACCAATTATCTCCTTCTGAATAATTGCAGATAGCTAGTTATGTGTGATTTAACCAGTCAGAAGCCTTTGCCAACCAGTTAAATCACTTTGAATAGGTCGGACCTAAAGATTTCAAGACTGAGCAGGGATTGAGTGAGAGACTCAGTGAATCAAAAAGTGTGTATTAGTGGATTTAGTTTACATAAACTGGGAGTCAGTATGGGAGAAAGTATAAGATACAGATAAAATCAGGATCAGCCTTACTAGGTGCACTAAGCATCTGCCTGGGGGCAACAGAATTTGGAGAGGGGGTGGCAGCATGACTCTGGCATGGTATGTATGAAACCTTCCCTCTGCCAGGTCTGCTATTGCCTCCTCCCGCACTACATCCTACTTACATGTATTCAGTGTCTTTACGTTATACCTATTATTGCTGTTTGTCAAGCTCTTCTTATTGTACGCCGCCTCGAACTATTATGGCTTTGGCGGTATATAAGAATAAAATTATTATTATTATTAAAGAGTGAGCGCTTCATGTTCACTGTAAGCACAGATCCTTGCTGAAGTGCTGTCTTGTCCTGCCTCTCCCCCCAGGTGGGAGAGGGGGGCACCAAAAGAGGGGAGGGAAAGGGGAGATGCTGGACACACGGATGGGTAGGAAAGAGGAGACGAAATGCTGGCTGACTGATGGGAATAGAGAGGGGAAATAGAAATGCTGGATATAATTGCGGTAGAGATAGGAAAGGGAGATGCTAGCTATGGGGAGGAGGGGGGGAATAGAATGAATAAAGGGAAATGCTGGCCATGGGGGGAGAGGGAAAGAAGGGAAGGGGAGATGCTAGCAATCTAGGAGTGCAGGAAAGGAAAGGGAAGAGAGATAGGGCCTTGAGATGCTTCAGAGGGAGGCACACAGCTGAAGGTTTGACTAGGGCATTTTCTCAATCTATGCAGTTAATTTCCACCACAATCGTAGAAATATGGATGATCGAAATTATTCTATGCTACTCATTGCAAGAAGAAAGAAATAGAGACAAGTATAAATTTGAGTGGAATTTTGTAAATCCTACTATAAGAATTCTAGGGGTTATTTTAGGTCAAAATCTCACAATGAATTCAAATATAGATGCTTTAGTAAGGAAAAGTTGTATATGTTATGGAAATTATGGACTATTAGACCATATTTTGATATTTCTTCTTTTAGACTGTTGGTGCAGTCATTAATTCTAAGTATTTTGGATTACTGTAAAATAGCTTACTTAGGGGGTTATCAGAAAAATCTTCATGGACTCTACATCATACAGTACACAGCAGCCCAACTAATTTTCAATCTGAAAAAATAAGATCATGTCACACCTTATTACCAGAGACTACATTGATTACCAGTCAAGGCCAGAGTCAGATTTGTTTGGTTGTATATGCTATAAAGCAGGGGTGCCCACACTTTTTGGGCTTGCGAGCTACTTTTTAAATGACCAAGTCAAAATGATCTACCAACAATAAAATTTTTTTAAAAACCACAAAGCACACTGTATGCATAGAAAATGTTAATTATCATTCCTATTTCAGGGTTTTTCAAAGAGGTCAAAGCAGATGACTCTAAGCACTATCACCTCAGTAACAACCATACAAAAATAGACAAATATACCCCCCTCCCTTTTTACTAAACCACGATAGCAGTTTTTAGCGCAGGGAGCTGCGCTGAATGCTCGACATTCATAGGCTCCCTGCGCTAAAAATCTCTATTGCGGTTTAGTAAAAGGGGACCATAGTGTAAAATATAGACAGCAGATATAAATTCAGACACATTTTGATCACTAAATTTAAAATAAAATCATTTTTCCTACCTTGTCTGGTTATTTCATGAGTCTCTGGTTGCACTTTCTTCTTCTGACTATGCATCTAATCTTTCTTCCCTTCTTTTAGCCTGTATGCTTCCTCTCCTCCAGACCTCATTCCCTCCCCCAACTTTTCCTTCCTCTCTCCCTGTCCTTTCTTTCTCTCTGCCTCCCTTTCTTTTTTTTCTGTTTCTCTTCTTTCCTTCTGTCTCCCTGCCTGCCCTTTTTCTTCCTTTCTCCCTGCCCTCCCCCAAGCCACTGCCACTGCCATTGCCATCGGGGACCAGGACCCAAACGCCACCAATAACAGGCCCCAAGCTCTCCCTGCTTCGGCCAACCAGCATTCCTCTCCCCGACGTCAATTCTGCCGTCGGGAAGAGGAAGGCTGATCAGCCCAAGATCGTGATCAACCTATTGGGGGAAATGCTGCCGGGTCCTGCCTTCGCGGAAACAGAAAGTAGGCAGGACCCGGCAGGAAGAAGAACAAATGCTTCACTAACCTGTCTCCCGCATTAGCCCATAGCGAACGCTTGCTTCAGGGCTCTCAACATGTGCATGCCGGCTTCCCTTCTCTCCCCCCTCCCCCCCCCCGGACATAACTTCCAGTTTCGGAGGGAAGAGAAGAGAAGCCGGCACGCACACGTTAGAGCCCAGAGCATAAGTTCGCTACGGGCTGAAATCTCCAAGCCGGTTTTTTTAATGTTCAGCAGCGGCAGATGACAGCTGGGTGGACCGCCCAGCTAAAAGGCCCTAGGGAGAACACTGGAGAGGAAGGCTGATCGGCCCGTAGATCAGGACGGCAACACGAGTCTATCACGGAGCCCGGGATGGGCTTTGCGATCGACTCACGTTGCCTTCCTGAGCTACTGGTCGATCGCGATCGACGTATTGGGCACCCCTGCTATAAAGTCTTTCGTGGTTTAGCACCTATTTATCTGGTGGATCATTTTTTATTCATTAATTCACAACGCTCAAGATATAATTGCAATTTGTTTGCTTTTCCATCGGTAAAGGGTCGTTTATACCAGAGCTATTTTCATTGACTCCTACCTTTTTAGGCAGCTTCTTCTGATAAAGAGCTTGTTAATCTGTTAGTTAGCTCTGTCTCTTACCAGCAGTTCAGGAAATTATTGAAAACTTTGTTCATTTGTTTTTATTGTTACTATTTCAATTTTCTTTTGTAAACCGCATAGAACTCCTAGGGTACTGCGGTATATACATACATTTTTATGTTATGTATATCTTTTCAATGTTTAATGTATAGCGCTGCATACATCTAATAGCACTATAGAAATGATAAGTAGTAGTAGCAGCACCATATCTTTGGAATTCTGTGCCAAAATAATTCCATTTAAAAATGTCATTATGAGAATTCAAAGTAGGCCTTAAGACCCATCTGTTTTCAACTGCCTTTAGCACATGATACATTAGCCATCCTCTCCTCAGCTGTCACCTATCTAGTTATAGAGTGTTCTTTACTTCTTTATTTCTTTACTATCTCTGTCTGCTTTCCTGGTTTTTTTAATATACAGTATACCCCCACGAAGTCGCAGCCCCTGTCATTTGCGGTTTTGTCCGTCCACCTCTTCTGTGACCCGAGACCCCACCGTACTCATCCTCCACCCCCTGATCCACTCTGCCTGATTAGTGATCCACCACGGAATGACAATAGAGCAGAGCAGAGCTTTAGCCCGCCCTATGCAGATTGGATTCTCCAACAGCTTTCTCCCAGGTCTGTTATCTGCCTCAACTCTCCGGTTAAGCTACTGCCGCATGAAAGATTTAAAATATTTTAAAAGGGTGTTCACCGCAGTAAGACTAATACTCTTCAAGAGCTCCATATCACCAAGTCTCCCCGGTCATAATTATTTCCGCTTGGAGCCTGTTTTTATTCACAGTAGCATTAGTTTTGGGCAAAGAGAAAAATATTTTTAAAACAATCGAAAGACTACAATCAGGGCCGGATTATCCAATAGGCCAACTAGGCATGTGCCTAGGGCCCGAAATAGTCAGGGGGGCCCGCTGAAGGACAACATACCAGACAGCAACGGGCCCCCCTCTTCCCTCTCTGCACAGCAACGGACCCCCACCCGACAACAACGCCGCCCCCCCCCAGCAATGAGCCCCCACCCGACGACAACAATGCCGGCCCTCCCCCCAGCATCGACCGTCGGCAATGTGCAGGCAATGAAGCTCGAAGAAGATCCCACGATGACTTCGTCTGCCGGTCCATCCCCCTCCGACGTCACTTACTTCTTCTAGCTCTGACAGACCTCTATGACAATTTAGCTCTGACGGATCCTAATGCTTTTCCCTTCCTATGCTGAGACTAAAAGTGGGACAGACCTCAGGGCAAAAGTTTTGCCGCTTTTAGTCTCAGCGTAGGGAGAGAAAAGCATTAGGATTCCTTAGGGCTAAATTGTCACAGAGGTCTGTCAGAACCAGAAACTGCAAGTGGCACGGCCCTCAGATTTTTAAGGATGTGAGGTTTTAGATCAGCGAGGTCCATAAGATCCGTGAGGTCTGCATTTTACCCATTCCCGGTGGTGCATTAAGAATAAACCAGCACCCCTCAATTCCCAGCAACTGGGGTGGGGCGCCCCCACCTCCCCACCCTTGGTATGCTAGAGCTTGGAAGCTTTACCTGCTTTCTCTAGCAATGATCGTGGCTCTCACACTGAATACTTTTTTGCCAGTACAGCCTCTGCTAAAAATAATAATATAAAATAATGAAGATCACTGTCCTACACCATGAAGATTTAATGAGGAATGCAAAGTACTTTTGTCCAAAAGGGAAAAAGTAACATGACATCACCCCAATCAGCTTCTAAGACCAAACCAGACATAAACCAAACCAAACAGTACTTACCAGTCATCAGTGTGTAATAATTAGGATAGGACAAGCTAGGGAAATCTGGAGTCATGTAATCTACTTTCACACCCCATTCCACAAACTCTCGAAATCCAGGCAGGGACTCCAGTGCCCTGTCATTAACGTAGTCATAGCGTAAGCCGTCCAGCAAAAAAACTAAAAGTTTTTGTTCTGCAAAGGATGAGCTGGCCAAGCAGAGAATAAACAGGATGAAAGGCAGCACTCTGGGATTTGCCATGCTGCCAGTTCCCTACAGCCTGTTTGCAAGTGAGAGTTCTTTATGCGAGGCTGGATCTTTTTCTCTGTCGCCCTCTTCACGTGATTTATACTTTCAGGATGTGCAGGTGCAGCCATGCTTGCACAATCTGTTGGATGAAAACACTTGAATGGAATATTTCTGGTATGACTGCTTCAATTTAATCCTGCCACTGCCTCTCCCGTGTCCCAACCCAAACCTTCCAACTAGCAGACGGAGCATGCATAAAGCAGCAATGATGACTTAAAGATACTGTCGCTAATGACCACCTGGCATTAATTCATAAGCTTTGATTCTTCTACTTCTTTGTCAATAGTTGCTTTTATACTGGGAACTAGTCAGCATATAGAATAAGAAAAACCAAGACGGGAATGACCAGGAGTGACTCACATCTGTTTATGTATTTCTCTAAAATATGTATTACTTGTCATGTCACACTGTAGCTGCTCAGGGTGTGGTAAATCAAATGAGTTATATAAAAAAAACAAAACCTCAAGTCTCCACACAAACCCAAATAACCAGAGAAAGTAATTGTCAAAGCCATTTGTGTGAGCAAAACTGCTTTATTTCATTTAATTTAGCAAACATACCCTTAAAACCCAAAGCAATATACAATTGAAAAAGCTGCCACGATCAGCTGATAGCAAGCCTTCAATATGCTGTTTTTCCCCTATCTCTGGATGGTAGGAGGGGGGTCGTGACCACTGGGGGAGTAAGGGGTGGGGGGGTGATGCCTTAAACCATCAAGTGGTCACCTTGTCAGTTGGGTCACCTTTGGGGCACTAAGACCTTTTTTACCTGGACACTTACAAAAAAAAAAACACTCAAAAAAACTTAGACTGATCCAGAACACTGCTGTTCGGCTTATTTTTGGACTAAAAAACTAGAGCATATTACCCCCCTTCTATCAAAAACTTCACTGGTTGCCAGTAGAATCCAGAGTTCTGTTTAAGTTTTCCTGTATTTGTTACAAAGCAGTTTTTGGGATGTTACCAGACTATCTTGCTTCCCACTTCTTGAATTATCTTAACAAGAATACACATAGAATAAATCTATTCAACTATCCCCCTTTAAAATCCTGCCAAATATAAAAAGTTTTTTGATAGAATTTTTTCCTTCCAGGCCGCTAAACTGAATATGTGCAGCGATTGGCTGGCCCGGAACGTCCTCTCCGACGTCAGAATTGACATCGGGAAGGCTTCCGGGCACGATTAGTGGCAGGGAGGTAAGCAGAGGAGAAGCGGCGGTGGACCGGGGGAAGTTTAAATCGGGCCTGAAGGGAGGCTTTTTTTTTTGGTGTGGCAGGGGAGGGACAGGAAGCGATTGCCTGTCCCGTTGTCCCTGCGCACAGCTTCGGGACGCTGTCTCTGAAAACGGGACATTTTGGCATCCCAAAGCTGTGTGTGGGGACAACAGGACAGGGGATCCAAAAACGGGACTGTCCCGTTCAAAACGGGACGTATGGTTACCTTAGTGTGATAGTATGTGATAATCTTAAGGAGGCCAAACAGGTTTAAAAGGTGATGGCAAAAAATGGAAGGAGATTTAGGAAATTACCGACCAGTAAGCCTGACTTCAGTGCTGGGCAAAATAGTGGAAACAATTGTAAAATTAAAATTATGGAACAGATAGACAAACATGATTTAATAGGACAGAGTCAGCATGGGTTCGGCCGAGGGAGATCTTGCCTTGACTTCTTTGAAGGTGTGAATAAACATGGGAATAAAGGTGGCTGGGAAAGCTTATATTAGAGGCCACTTCCTATTTTGATTTTAGGAAAACATTAAAGTCACGTTGGTTTGACATGTCTACATCCTAGAATTATAACTTTTTAATTCATTTTATTCCTTATATGACGTACTTTAATTTTACTGTTTCTTAATTGATGTATTCCAATTTTAACTGATTGTTTTTTATGTTACCTCTATTTTGATTGTATGCATTTTACCATGTTGTGAACCGCTTTGAACCTTTTTGGTATAGCGGTATATAAAAATAAATTATTATTATTACTTTGGTCTAAGTCCCAGCATGTAAGTTCCGCCTAGGATGTCCTGGAAAAGCTTTGATTATTGCTTCAGGACATCTAAACTAAACTAAACTAAACCTTAAGTTTATATTCCGCATCATCTCCACGGATGTGGAGCTCGGCACAGTTTACAAGAACTTAAAATATAGGAAGAGAAGGAAGCCTAGATGGAAGCCTGTCTGAATACCGCCAATAATACACCTCTCAACACGCCCCGTTGAGCTCTGAATGCACAGCAGGTTAGAAGTGCTGCTGAATATCCAGAAAGTTTATTTTGACTATTGGCACTTGGACGTCCCTGCTATTAGGAAGTCCAAGTGCCGACTTAAACAGGTTTTTGGACATTTTAAAGTTTTGATTATGCCCCCTTAAATGTACAGCACTGCATACGCCTTTCAGCGCTATAGAAATGATAAATAGTAGTAGTAGTATCACAGCTTGATAAAAGGGAGCCTTAAAATCTAAGATCTTATTAGAATGTTCCTTTCCATTTTTCAGAGCTAAAATCTGGAATAATCTCCCAACTAGTATTACGTTAATTCAAGATTATTTGAAATTCAGGAAATTATTACAAACATACTTGCTTTCTACCACTTATGCTACCTTTATTCAGGATTAGATCACGTCAACATTTGTATTATTGGCCTTAGTTAAAACTTTGATATCTATGTGTTACTATATAAGCATAATATAAAGTTAGGAATTTTTAAAATAATAATAATATCTTTATTTATATACTGTCAAACCTTTTCAGTTCAAAAAGGTGTACAACAAGAGGAACTGTAAGGACAGCGAGGTGACATCACAACAGTTAGAATTGGGAGGGTGTAGAAGACAGTTGAGAGAAGGGGCGGTATAGGGTAGGAGGAAGGAACGTGTAAGACAAGGAAGATGATGAGCAGAGTTGAAGGATCAGATAAATGTGTCGAACAAGTGGATTTTTAATGATTTTCACTCTGAATTTCTAAAGAAGATAAAGGACAATAAATACTGGAATAGAATATGACGCAGGACAGCAAGCAGTCAAAAGTTTAGTTAAATAAAGAGAAACCCTGGTATAAAAGGCATGTGTTTTAGTATTAGAATCTTGACATTAATTAATTAATTCAATTTTCTATACCAGGAGAGTTCAGGACAGTTTACATGAATTTATTCAGGTAGTCAAGCATTTTCCCCTGTCTGTCCCGGTGAGCTCACTACCTGGGATAATGAAGAGATTAAGTGACTGGCTCAGGGTCACCAGGAAAAGTGTGGGTTTGAACCTATAACCTTAGGGCGCTGAGACTGTAGTTTTAACCACTATGCCACTCTAGAAATTAAAATGTAGCAGAAGTGAGCTAAGTATAGAACAATAAAGCCATTGTGACATCACTGATGAAGTTGGCTCTTATTGGTGGAATGAGGCATTATGACATCACAATACCAGCTCTGGTTATCAGAGGCTAAAACAGTTCACACTATTTATTTATTCAACTTTCTATACTATTCTCCCAGGGGAGCTCAGAATAGTTTACATGAATTTATTCAGGTACTCAAGCATTTTCCCTATCTGTCCCAGTGGGCTCACAATCTATCTAATGTATCTCAGGCAATGGGGGGGGGGATTAAGTGACTTGCCCAGGGTCTCAAGGAAATCAAGATGTTGTAACAGTAAGCCAAGTACAGGGCAATCAAGCCATTGTGACATCACTGATGAGGTTGGTTCTTAGGCATTGGTGGAATGAGGCATTATGATGTCACAATACCAAATCTGCTTATCAGAGGCTGAAACTTTTCACACTATTTATTTATTCAATTTTCTATATTGCTTTCCCAGGGGAGCTCAGAACAGTTTACATGAATTTAGTCAGATACTCAAGCATTTTTCCCTGTCTGTCCCAGTGGGCTCACAATCTATCTAATGTACCTGAGGCAATGGGGAGATTAAGTGACTTGCCCAGGGTCACAAAGAGCAGTGTGGGTTTGAACCCACAACTTCAGGGTGCTGAGGCTGTAGCTTTTAACCACTGCACCACACTTAGGAAAAGTGAGAGACAATGCTGATCAGCCAAGCAAAGTATCATGTGATCAAATTTCTGTGCCTAGTATAAAAGTTTAACTTTTGTGTGTTGTGTCAGCTGCAAATGTTTCAAAGAGTTATCTCTAATGCCAGAATAGAAAGAACTGCAGTCATCGATATGGTTCAAATCAGGGCATGGGTCAAAGGTTGAAGCTATGTGATAATAAGAAGAGATTACAAAGCACAAATTTCTATAGATCAAAAAATGAGACTTTCGTGAAAGAGGTGATCTGATGATGACAATGAATCTACACAAAATCCTAATGCAATAACCACATCACAGTGTGAAAAACAATAGACACAAATGGTGAAACCAAGCTAAGGGAGAGGCAGCTTCTTAGCTATCCATAAAGCTTCTGAGTTAGCTAGATTAAGGATGAATTTTTTCTTAGCGAGCCATGTGACAATGGTATCTAGACCAGTGTCTCTCAAACTTTCTCGAGCCAGGGCACACTAATGGTAGTGCCCACGGCTTGAGGCACCCAGAAGTGCACGGATTTCGCCGTGATGACATCATGCAGATGTGTGACATCATCACATTGACATCTGCGCATGTGCAGAGGCCCTGAGATGCCAGTAGGGGGTGCCAGTAGAGAAGAGAGGCACTGGTGCCAGCTGATTGCCTACAGCAGTGTTTCTCAACTACTTCAAGCTATGTACCCCCTAAGTCTAACAAATATCAACTAAATGCACCAACAACAGACCTCCCTAGGCCCACCCAAGCTCTGCCCCGGGGACAGGTCAAAAGCGCGCGACGACAAAGGCGCAATGACAACCCAGCGCAGACAACTGAGCGCAAGGCGGAAGCACGCCGAAGAAAAACAGTATTTTAAAGGGGGTGGGGGTGGGGGGAACCCCCCCCAGATCCCATTCCCTTTACTAACTGTAATGCAATTATTTCCATTCATTTTTTCATATACACACAATATACACAGCAGATATAAATTCTCAAAACTGACACATTTCAATTACTATATTAAAAATAAAATCATTTTACCTACCAGCGATCTTCTGCAGGCTGCTGTAATTAGCTTTAAAGGTGAGGCCAGGGGGGAAGCCGGAGGATGCTAGAGAGAAGGAGGAAACATACAGGCCTTTGGCAAATCAAGCAGTGCTGGCCCTGTACAGGTAGGGAAGTCAGCTGGCAGGCACTTCTCTTCCTCCTCAGTGTGCTGTGGCAGACTTGGAATCTCAGGAGGCACACTAGTGTGCCTTGGCACACAGTTTGAGATACAGTGGTGCCTCACACAACGAACTTAATTCGTTCCAGGAGCAAGTTTGTTATGCGAAAAGTTCGTTATGTGAAACGCGTTTTCCCATAACAATACATGTTAAAAAAAATTATTCGTTCTGCAGCATAAAATATGCTAAGATGACATAAAAAAAGATAAATTTGTCAAAATGGTGGTCTTGCTGAGGCCAAACTCTTTGACGAGGTCACACTGTTTTACCCCACATTCACTCCTTCTAATTATTTCCCGTTTCATTTCAACAGAAATCACCTTCCTGCTTTTTTTAGAAGCCATGATATATAAAAAATATTGAGTTTATCTTAAAAGGACGACTGCCGTGATACGTGCGTGCGTGATTTAATTCGTAATGAAGAACGATTGCCGCGATACGTGCTTAAGTTAAGCGCAGTGACTAACGACTGCCTGCAGTGCCTGCGCGGAAGGATGCAATACATCGGCAGTGATCGTGGAAGCTCGGGCGACTTCGTTGTGTGAAACGAAGTTCGTTGTATGAATCATGACATGAAGTTCGTTGTGTGCAGCGTTCGCTGTGCGAGGCGTTCTTTATGCGAGGCACCTCTGTACATTGATCTAGATCAAACATGAGCAAACTTTGGCCCGTGGGCCAAATCCAGCCTGTTTAGCTTTTTAATCCGGCCCGTGGCGTCGTAGTTTGCTCTTGTCTGCAGCGTAAGGCAGTGTTTTTAAACACGCGGTACACGGGCTGCCCATCCATCCACTCGCTGCCGCTCGCCTGCTATATTTACTTACAACCCCGCTGGTGCCACAATGAAGGGAAGGGAAGGGCCAGGCGCATACCCACAAGCTTTCTCCTGATGTCAGTTCTGATGGAGAGAAGGTCCGGAATTGGCTGGCCCGGACCTTCTCTCCTACGTCAGAATTGACATCGGGAGAAGGCTTGTGGGTACGCACCTGGCCTTTCCCTTCGTTGCGGCACCAGCGGGGCTGTAAGTAAATATAGCGAGTGAGCGGACGGATGGGCGGGGACAGTAAGGTGGGGGAGGAGGAATCGACGGCAGGTCAGCTTGGGAGCAGGCAGGCTTCGGCGCGGCTTCGGGGGATGGTGGGAAGTAATTAAATGCAGCTGGTGCAGGTCGGCTTGTGGTGGGGGGAGGAAGGAAGGGGGTACTAAGGACATAGGAAGGAGGCACTGGGGGCATAGGAAGGGGCACTAAGGACATAGGAAGGAGGCAGTCGTGCCCCCACCCCCACCCACATCACCCGGCCCCTCTGTCAAATGTAAGAACCCATTGTGGCCCACGGGTCAAAAAGTTTGCCCACCCCTGATCTAGACAGTCATTAAGAAAGATGAGATCAGGACACACAAGCCAGTGTGCAAATTTATTGATATCACTGCTTTGTATAAGGGTGGTCAATGGAGTCAGAAATAGTTAAACAATACCAAAGTGAGAAGAGAGCCTGAGGAACACTTTATTGTAGAGGAGTGGGAAATACAGAAATCATGTTCCACACAGGCGTCTAATAAACAAAGTTCACTGGGTATGGGCCCCAAATTGATGGACTGGGTAAGGAAGGCAAATGAAGGTAGTGGTCAATGAAGTTCGCACAGAGGAAAGGGATGTTACCAATGGTGTGCCTCAAGGTTCAGTTCTTGGGCCTGGTGGGGGGGTTTTAAGCGATATTGCTAAAGGGCATGATTTTGTGCATGATACAAAAATCTGGAAACTTGGATAGCATGAAGGATCTAGCAAAGCTTGAAGAATAGTCTGAAATTTAGCAGCTAAAATGAATATTAAGAAATGCAAGGTCATGCATTTGGGCTGCAAAAACCCAAGAGAACTGTACAGTTTACGGGGTGAAGAACTTTTGTGCACAAAAGAGGAGTGAGACTTGGGTGTGATATAACGTGACCATTTATTTTTTTCATCAAAACGGGACATCTATTAATATTCAGTCCCGCCCTAGCCCTGCCCCCAATTTCTTCCATTCATTTTTCATGTACACACAATATCTTATTATTTCATAATGGTAACCGTAAAATTTAAAAAAAAACACAAAGCACCCTATACGCAGAGAAAATGTTAATTATCATTTATATTTGGGGGGTTTTCAACGATGTCACCTCATTAACTATAGAAAAATAGACAAATATAGTGCAAAATATAGACAGCAGATATAAATTCTCAAAACTGACACATTTTGATCACTAAATTGAAAATAAAATCATTTATCCTACCTTTGCTGTCTGGTGATTTCATGAGTCTCTGGTTGCGTTTCCTTCTTACTGTGCATCCTATCTTTCATTTCTTTCTGCACTTAGGCCCAACAATTGTCCCTTTCTATTCCCTCCCTCCTTCCTTCCTATGTCCTTAGTGCCCCCAATGCCTTCCTATGTCCTTAGTGTCCCCAGCGCCTCCTTCCTATGTTCTTAGTGCCCCCAGTGCCTCCTTCCTATGTCCTTAGTGTCCCCAGCGCCTCCTTCCTATGTCCTTAGTGCCCCTTTCTATGTCTTAGTGTCCCCAGCACCTCCTTCCTATGTCCTTAGTGCCCCCAGTGCCTCCTTTCTATGTCCTTAGTGATGTGTCCCCAGTGCCTCCTTCCTATGTCCTTAGTGATGTGTCCCCAGTGCCTCCTTCCTATGTTCTTAGTGCCCCCAGATCCAGTGTCAGTTCTCGTTTGTACCTTTGTTCCAGGTCTCCCTTTCTCTCTCTCTCTCTCTCCTTCCTCTGTTATGATCTTGCCTCTCTCTGCTCTTCCTCAGGGGCTTTCCCCCTCTGTCTGCACCTCCCAAAGTCCTGCTTCTGCCTCCTGTCTTTCCCCTTTGGTCCAGGCCTTTATCTCTCTAGTCTTTCTTCTACTTACAACCCCCCCCCTTCTCTGCCTTTTTCTCTCCTTCCTTCATCCCTCCTTCCTATGTCCCCTTACTGCCTTCCAGCCTTTGTCCCACCCCTTCCCAAAAAGCCTGCCTGCCTACCTCCCCCAGAGCCAGCCTGCCTGCCTACCTCCCCCAAAGTCAGCCTGCTTGTCTCCCCCAAAGTCAGTCAGTCTGCCTGCCTACCTCCCCCAAAGCCTGCCTACATACCTCCTTCCCCCAGAACCAGCCTGCCTGCCTGCCTATCTCCTTCCCCCCCTACCGCAGAAAACAAAAGCCTCCCTCCAGGCCCAATTTAAACTTCCCCCCAGTCCACCGCCGCTGCTCCTCTGCTTACCTCCCTGACGCTAATCGTGCCCAAAGCCTTCTTCTGATGCCGGAGAGGACATTCCGGGCCAGCCATGCAGCGATTGGCTGGCCCGGAACGTCCTCTCCGACGTCAGAATTGACATCGGGAAGGCTTCCGGGCACGATTAGTGGCAGGGAGGTAAGCAGAGGAGAAGCGGCGGTGGACCGGGGGAAGTTTAAATCGGGCCTGAAGGGAGGCTTTTTTTTTTGGTGTGGCAGGGGAGGGACAGGAAGCGATTGCCTGTCCCGTTGTCCCTGCGCACAGCTTCGGGACGCTGTCTCTGAAAACGGGACATTTTGGCATCCCAAAGCTGTGTGTGGGGACAACAGGACAGGGGATCCAAAAACGGGACTGTCCCGTTCAAAACGGGACGTATGGTTACCTTAGTGTGATAGTATGTGATAATCTTAAGGAGGCCAAACAGGTTTAAAAGGTGATGGCAAAAAATGGAAGGAGATTTAGGAAATTACCGACCAGTAAGCCTGACTTCAGTGCTGGGCAAAATAGTGGAAACAATTGTAAAATTAAAATTATGGAACAGATAGACAAACATGATTTAATAGGACAGAGTCAGCATGGGTTCGGCCGAGGGAGATCTTGCCTTGACTTCTTTGAAGGTGTGAATAAACATGGGAATAAAGGTGAGCTGGTTGATGTAGTGCAGTGTTTCTCTAGGGGTACACGAGCCGCTTGTGGAGGGTATGCGGCACTGCGTGGGTTTCCTGCCCCCTTCCTCAATTGCAGCTGCCACCAGGGATCCCATACCCTCCTTCCTGCCCTCCATCTGCATCACCAAAGCCAACCCTTTAGGCTTTCCTCCGATGTCAGAGCTGATGTCAGAGGAAAGCCTTCCGTATCAGCTGGGGATCCCAGTTACCTCAACAGTTCTTCATGCCTTCAGCCGCACTTATTTACAGGGACGCGGGCAGAGGCTCTTGCATACTGCATGTGGCTGACCCGGAAGTCTTCCGTCCAATGTCAGAACTGACATCAGAGGGAAGGCTTGCAGATCAGCTACGTGCAATGTGCAAAAGCCACTGCCTGGCATCCCTGCAAACATATGCGGCTGAATACAGGAAGGAGCAGCCCAGCTGGATGGCCTTGAAGGGAGCGAGTGCAGCCCTGGAGAGAGCAGATATCAACATGGGACAAAGGGAGAATGGAGAGGGGAAGGAGCACGTTTGGACATGGGAGGGGCACAAATTTGGGACAAAGGCTGGAAGACAGATAGGGGGTATGAACTCAGGACACAGAAGGAAGGGAGGGGCATGAAAGTGGGACACAAGGGAGGGAAGAAGGGGACACTAACTTGAGACATAGGAGGAAGGGAGGGAGAGAATAGAAAGGGAAAATTGTTGGGCATGGGTGTGTGAGTGAGAGGGAAAGAGATGGTGCACAAAGGGAAAGGAAGAAAGAGGAAAATTGGGCACAGAGAGAGAGGAGTGAGGTAGAGATACATGGGGAAGAGAAGGAGAAATGTTGGATTTGGTAGCAGAGAGAGAACAGAGGGACAGATTGAAGCGGATGCAAGGAGGAGGAATGTTGGACATAGTGATGGAAGGAGTGATGTGGCATGGTGCTGGAGAGGGTTGATAGAAGGAGAAATGTTGGGCATCGGGCTGTTGGGCAGTGGTGAAAAATGCTGCACTTGATCTGGGGGATGAGAGAAGGAGAAATGTTGGATGCGGCAGTAGAGGGCGTGGGACAGATGCACCCTGGATATTTCTCTCTCTCTCTTTCCCCATTCCTTTTGCAGCAAGGGAGGGAATGAGAGAAGGACAGTGAGAGAAAGAGGGAGACATGTTGCCAATGGGGGTGGAGGAGAGAGGTTGAAAAATTGGACTCATAGAGGGACAGCGATGTTGGTTGGGGAAAACAATGACATCCAGAGGAAAGGAAGCGTGTAGGAGGCAGAAGAAAAAATTTATTAGATGCAGAGTCAAAAGGAAGGGCAACCAGAGACTAATGAAATCACCAGACAACAAATGATTTTATTTCCAATTTAGTGATCAAAATGTCAGTTTTGAGAATTTATTTCTGCGGTCTATATTTTGCACTATATTTGTCTATTTTTCTATAGTTGTTACTGAGGTGACATTGCATATTTTAAAGTCATCTGCCTTGACCTCTTTGAAAAAACCCAAATATAAATGATAATTAACATCTTCTCTATGTACGTGTTTTTTAATTTTATGGTTTCCATTATGTATTGTTAATAAGATTATATTGTGTATATATGAAAAATGAATGGAAGAAATTGCATTACAATTAGTACTAGTATTATGGAGGTGGGGTCAGGGGCAGAGCTTGGGCAGGGGTACTCGGTTGATATTTGTTAAACATAGGGGGTGCTTGGCTTGAAGAAGTTGAGAAACATTGATGTAGTGTATCTAGATTTTCCAGAAAGCTTTTGACAAAATTCCTCATGAGAGGCTCCTGAGAAAATTAAAGCGACATGGGATAGGTGGTAAAGTTCACTTGTGGATTAGAAATTAGATATTGGATAGAAAAAAGCAGATAGGGTTAAATGGCCATTTTTCTCAATGCAGGAGAGTAAATAGTGGCGTGTCGTAGGGATCTGAACTGGGACCAGTGCTATTTAACTTATTTATAAATGATCTCAAAATTGGAATGACGAGTGAGGTTATTACATCAGCGGCATACCTAGGGTATGTGACACCCAGGGCCCATCATTTTTTGACACCCCCCCATGTAAAAAAATATTTTTGGTAATAACCATGAAACGGAATAAATGGTCAGAATAGAAACAGGCAGTGAAATTTTTCTTTTATTGAACCTCATATATGTAACCATTATTCCAAATGCATATATGTAACCATTATTCCATAGGCAGGCAGGCAGGCTGGCTATGGGGGTGGACAAAATCTGGAAGGCAGTGGGGGCACATAAGAAGGAGACACTGGGGGTACCATGGACACAGGAAGGAGGCACTGGGGGCATCATGGACACAGGACAGAGGCACTGGGGGCACTAAGGACATGAGAAGAAGGCACTAGAGGCACTAAGGACACAGGACGGGGGCATTGGGGGCACTAAGGACACGGAAAGGAAGGAGGGAGGGAATAGAAAGGGACAATTGTTGGGCCTGAGTGCAGAAAGAAAGAAATTAAAGAAAGGATACACAGTCAATTAATAGTTGTCCCCTTTTGATGAAAAAAATAAATGGTCACGTTACCTCTGACTTACTTTCTCTGCAGCATGGTCGGCAGCCGCGCTGAGGTGCAGGAAGGTCCCGTGATGACTCGTCTGCCGGCTCTGCTCCAGAAGAAGTAAGTTACGTCGGAGGGGGTGGACCCAGCAGATGCAGTCATTGCGGGACTCTGCCACAACTCCCTACATCTGCTGGGTCCACCCCCTCCAACGTAACTTACTTCTTCCGGAGCAGAGCCAGCAGACGAGTCATCGCTGGACCTTCCAGCATGCGGCTGCCGAGTCCTCTCCAGAGCAAGTATGTCAGAGTGGGGTGGACTGGCAGCCGGCAGCTACAGTCATCGTGGGACCTTGCTGCATGAAGGGAGAGAAAGGAGCAGGACTGCTGGAATGGAAGAGTGGTGGAGGGAAAGAAAGGGGGCAGGGTGGTATGGAAGGGTGGTGCTGATGGAATTGATGTACAGAGAAAGGGGAGAGACATAAGGGGGAAGGATATTGGAGGGAAAGAAAGGGGGCAGATGCTAATTGAAGAGGGGTGGATGGAGAGAGAAAGGGCAGCCTATGCTGGATGGAAGTGCAGATGGGAGAGATAGGGGAGCAAATGCAGGAAGGAAATGGGAGGAGAGAAAGAGGGGAGCAGACGCTTGATGGAAGTGCATGATGGAAGGAGATGATAAATAAAAGGAGGGCACATGATGGGGGGGCACACGATGGGAAGAAAAGGATTGAATTAGGGAAACACTGGAGGGATAAGGGAAAGAGGTGGCAAGCTTTAGGTAGACAGTAAAAAAGGACATTGATGAGAGGGTAGTAAGAACGTAATCTAGACAGATGCAGAAAATAAATTGAAAAGGAAAATGAGGGGAAAAAAGGGAAAGGGATTGCAGAAGAGAGGTGTGGGAGAGGGAAGGAGAGGAGAGAGATGCCAGACCAATGGGGGTAAAAGGAGAGATGGAAGGAGGAGGCATACAGTTTCTGGAAGGGGCATAGAAGGAGAGAAGATGCCATATAGGGGAAGAGAGACAGCAGACAGTAGATGGAAGGAAGAGAGTTACAAGAAAATGAGGAAAGCAGAAACCACAAAAGACAAAAGGCAGAAAAAAAAATTTCTATTTATTTATTGCTTTAGGAGACATGTGTCACTGTTTCTGTGGTATTGCATTGGATGCAGAGTCCAGCTTCTTGCTGGTTCAATTTAACCAATTGTCTATATATTTCTATTTTATCCCCCCTTTTACAAAACTGTGGAGCATTTTTTAGCACTAGCCATGGTGGTAGCAGCTCTGATGCTCAGAATTCTATGAACGTCAGAGCTGTTACCACCGTGGCTAAAATCCACACTACAGTTTTGTAAAAGAGGGAGGGGTTAGTTTGTGATTACATATTCCATACTAGGTGAAGGTGTTTTCTGTGTGTTCGAAAGATATGGTTTTCTGTTAGGATTGACGGTGTAGGATTGATCTGTACTAGTCTGGCTTGTTTAGTTTTACAATGGGTGTATTGATGTTGTACTGCTCACTTCAGTATGTAAGATGCTGCCTTTTCCTAGGTACTCATGTATGATGTGTGGCTTGTTACTAAAAATCATGTTTTTTGTACAGATGGGGGGGTTTCAAAAGCTGATGGGCCCCGGGTGTCACACATGCTAGGTACAGTATGATAAACACTTTCAAAAAGAGTGTGGTAAAGTCCAATAAAGTAAATCAAACAGACACAGCATAGATCAGATCACTACAACATGAAGGAAAAAGCCTCAGAAAAGGCCCTCCCACCTCACCAAAACGGCTTAAAGAGGCAGTCGAGCGGTCACCTCACTGTCAAAAAACCTTCAATTTATGTTCGTGTCTTATGCTGTGCTGTATAATGCCAATAAACATTAAAGATAGAGGAATGAAATCCACTTATCCTGCTGATTGGTACACCAATGGTGGCCAGCGTTTCACATTTTCATGCTGCCTCAGAGTGTATCCCGACCGATCAGACTCTAAAACACAAAAGAAAATAGTGTATAAAAACCTTCAAATTCTATCTATCTAATATGCCAGGCAAAAATATTTTAGAATGTATAAAGAACATACCAATTCAAAGCGGACGTCTCCACGTTTCAATGTGAAATGACTGTTATAGGGGAAAACCGGATATGAACGCTTCCACTGATTAGAAATAAGCACCAGAGCAACGTCATCAAAGACGCTATTGGATAGAGCAGCATAATAAAGCTGTCAATCTTACAGTTTAAAAGGAACAAACAGGCGGGAAGAATACATAAGGCTTTTAGACCAAGATCAGTCCAGCGGGTCTGGACAAACTCGAGGAAGGGGAAGACAAAGAGGGTGAAACACCGGACGCCCCACGACACGGACACAACACAATGTCAACAAGAACAAGAACAAATAGTATTCAATTTATCATCATACCCCCTCAGTCAGACTGAGTTATCTGTTCTGTCACGGGGATTGACATTTGTACCTGTTCAACCTTTACAAACTTTTAAGCTCAGAATAGATGTTTTTTCAGAAAACTCCATCTTAAGGAATATTTTGCCCAATTCCCTCTCGAGTCATCTGACGAATCGATCATACGTAGAAGATCCACGTGGGTCCCCCCGACTCTCCCAAGTCCACATTTGACCTTATACAAGGACCTTGTAATTAGAGATGTCAGATGTTTCGTCAACAACAAGAAAAAGTTTTATCAACCATATAATCTATCCAAAGAGGAGTTTTTGGCTTTGAAACGCCTAAGATCTAAAAGAAAGATACGCATCTGTAAGGCAGACAAGGGAGGGGCCGTGGTGGTCTTGGATATGGACAAATATTTAGCTGAGACATTGAGATTGCTTAATGAACCAACAGATTATTGTAAATTAAATGAAGACCCCACTTTAGAAATTAGAAATCTTACCATACCAGCTTATGAAAGTGGTATTCTGACTAAAAAGGAATATGAATATCTTAACATTCCTGATCCTGGAGTTCCCACTTTTTATACATTGCCAAAAGTACATAAAGATCTGGTCAACCCCCCTGGTCGTCCAATCGTATCGAGCAGGGGGTCTATACTTGAACCTCTGTCTACTTTTGTGGATGTTTTTCTGCGCCCTTTGGTTTCAAGGGGCTTTTCTTACTTACGTGATTCTTTACATTTTTTAGAAAAACTTTCTGACATTACATCGGTTGACAATATAACTTTTTTTGTTACATTTGACGTTAAGTCTCTATATACTATCATCCCACAGGCGGAAGTTACCATTATTATTAGAGAGTTTCTCCAAAATTATATGGAAAAACCCTAGGGTTCCTATCGAGTTTGTAATTGAACTTATGTCCCTTGCCATGCGTAAGAATTATTTTAGATTTCTGCATCAATTTTTTCAACAAATCTCGGGAGTAGCTATGGGGGCCACTATGGCCCCTTCCATAGCAAATTTATTTATGCAGAAATTTGAAAATGAATGGATTATTCATAATTCTTTTTCTGACCGGGTTTTAACTTGGCTACGTTTCATTGATGACATTTTTGTCATCTGGACAGGCACGAGAGAAGATTTAGACTCATTCTACATTTGGCTGAATTCTAGACATCCAAATGTGGAATTTAGCATGGCCTGTCATCCCTGTCAGATTTCCTTTTTGGACATATTGGTCACCAAGGTGGATGGGAAAATTAAAACCACAGTATTTAGAAAAAGCACTGATAGAAACACCTTTTTAGATTTTTCTAGTAACCATCCTATGCCTTTGAAACGTAGCCTTCCAACCTCTCAGTTTTTTAGATATCGTTGTCTTTGTTCAGACTTTACGGATTTTAAATGTAAAAGTAAATCTCTGTACACAAGATTAAAAACAAGGGGTTATCCCGGTCCGATATTGAAAAAGGCGTATAAAAGGGCCAAGTTCTTAAATAGAGATCTTTTATTCAGCAGGAAGGACAAAATGAGGATGTGGTCACATGCATATTACAATACTCTCCTCGAATGAATGCTATAACTAAAATTTTACGCAGACACTGGGAAATCATGGAATTAAGCCCCTTATTTACTGACACACACTTCAGGATTGCTTTTACAAGACAAAGGAATTTCAAGGAGTTGCTAAGTCCATCAGATGTTGATTTTACACAAGTTAGCTCCCTAGAAACCAGTAATGTGGATTCTGGTCATTTCAAATGTGGAGCATGTATGACCTGTGAAGTGACCCTGGAGCTGACGAACACCTTTATGCATCCGGCTACGGGCCATTTTTCCATTTAAAACATCGGACTTCTTGCACTACCACTTTTGTCGTGTATGTCATTCTCTGCCCGTGTTCCAAAATTTATGTGGGACAGACTTCACGATCTCTTAGGAAACGCATTACAGAACACAAGAGCTGTTTACACCATAATAAAATTCAGGCTCCCTTGGTGGCTCATTGTTTGGAATGCAATCATTCGTTCAGTGACCTACGGTGTTTTGTTATTGATCACATCACAGAAAATATTCAAAATAGATCTCTCCGACTCCTTCAGGCTGAACAATTCTGGATTCATCTCCTCAATAGTGAAGAGCCGGTGGGTTTAAACCAAAGACTGGACTGGAGTGCTTTTTATTGACTTCAAAGATGTTATACGTTTTCGTAATCTGTATCTACTGTTGCATCTGGATTTACTGCTGCACCTTTGTAAAACAATTGGACTGAACTTCATGTTATCTACACTGGGGTGGCTTTAAATGTTTTAACATACACAAAAAATTATTTTTAATCTTATCTTTTGCAGTACTGTAGCATGCCTCACTTTATCTATCTATTTATTTATTTATTTTTATATGCTATTTATTTTTTAAGTTATTTGTTGAGGGATATAGCACGATCTTACTAACAATTTTCTAATAATGAATATTTATTTATCATTATTATTATTTTTTGTATATGTAATTTTTGTATTTGCAGTTTTTGCACATTAGAATGCAGTTTTTTGCACTTTGGAATTCAGTTCACTCCGGTTTTTAAGTCCCAGATGAGAGCTTTTGGCTTTCTTTAAGCCTTATGTATTCTTCCCGCCTGTTTGTTCCTTTTAAACTGTAAGATTGACAGCTTTATTATGCTGCTCTATACAATAGCATCTTTGATGACGTTGCTCTGGTGCTTATTTCTAATCAGTGGAAGAGTTCATATCCGGTTTTCCCCTGTAACAGTCATTTCACATTGAAACGTGGAGACGTCCGCTTTGAATTGGTATGTTCTTTATACATTCTAAAATATTTTTGCCTGGCACATTAGATAGATAGAATTTGAAGGTTTTTATACACTATTTTCTTTTGTGTTTTAGAGTCTGATCGGTCGGGATACACCCTGAGGCAGCATGAAAATGTGAAACGCTGGCCCCGTTGGTGTATCGATCAGCAGGATAAGTGGCTTTCATTCCTCTATCTTTAATGTTTATTGGCATTATACAGCACAGCATAAGACACGAACATAAATTGAAGGTTTTTTGTCAGTGAGTGACCGCTCGACTGCCTCTTTAAGCCGTTTTGGTGAGGTGGGAGGGCCTTTTCTGAGGCTTTTTCCTTCATGTTGTAGTGATCTGGTCTATGCTGTGTCTGTTTGATTTACTTTATTGGACTTTATCACACTCTTTTTGAAAGTGTTTATCAGACTATACATTGCGTTTTCGGGATATCTGGGTTTTTCCCAGCTATAATACATATGCTAGTTACGCCACTGACACCCCCCCCTCATTCCATTTCACACACATTAATTCTCTTCCATTTTTGTTCCCATTCTAAAAAACACTGATAAGTTCCCAGAAAAAAGAAATACATTAAAATAAGTGAAAACAAAGGCCCCTACAGATGAGAACATAACATAAGAATAGCCTAACTGGGTCAGACCAATGGTCCATCATGCCCAATAGCCCATTCTCATGGTAGCCAATCCAGGCCACTAGTACCTAGTCAAAACCCAAAGACTAGCAACATTCCATGCTACCGATTCAGGGCAAGCAGATGCTTCCCCCATGTCTTAATAACAGACTATGGACTTTTCCTCCAGGAATTTGTCCAAACCTTTCTTAAAACCAGCAACGCTATCTGCTTTTACCATAACTTCTGGCCATTTCATTTTTAAGCTTAAATCTTTCCTTCCAAACAGAGACTTTGCTAGATGTCAAATACAGAACAAGGTAACTTCACACAAACTTAGCTGTGCAGGAAAAGTGAATCTCCTCATACACCCACCATATAGTGCGAAAAGGTCTGTTTTTTCTTTTGATCATTACATAGCCTAATGCCACACAAGCAGCACTGTTACAAACATATTTTGAAGGTCAATGCTAAGGTTAACAAAGTTTCATTCCTTGGACCACAAGGAGATACTGACAAACCACTGGAAGAGATTCCAAAACAACTACCTAGGCACAACACCTAAAGACCCACTCAGTGTGTGAACCAGTTGAGTGGAGTGGACTAACTGGGAGGTGGAAATAGGCCTGGAGTTTGCTCAGCAGAATTTCCCAGACCACCTCTTCCTCTCAACACATTGACACGCTGCCGCCACCACCACCCTCACTAGGAACACCTCACCGAGTAGGCCAGCAATGCTTATAAACTTTATAAAACACATTATTATATTTTCTTATAAAGCACATATTTTAACTGAACTCTGACATCCTCAGCCTTGCCATTCACAAAAACAGAAGGAAGAAAAGTTCCCATTTCCTGCTTTTTCATGTCCCTGGCCTATACAATATTTTTCTTCTGCAGACCCTTCAAAAGTCTGACCAAATTCTCATTTCGCTTGCATTATAAAGTACTGAGGATGCCATCTCTCCCCATTCCCAGATCCTAAAGTCTAAGACAGTAGCGCAAACTAGTGCTGCCCAATTCAAGGGAAAAAAATTCGATTCGATTCGATTCGATTCAGCCTATTGAATTGGTTTTTCGATTCGATTTTCTTCCCAATTGGGTGTTTTTTTCAAACATCTTGGTGGGTTTATTTTATAGCTTTTTCACCCCCTTTGGCTTCTCCTAACCACACTGGTGCTGTGGTGTAAACAAAATAAAAAAACAAAAAGGACTTTTCCTCTCTCTGTTAAATCCTAGCTCACGTTTGCTCTGGCAGGATACACTTTTCAAATCTGACAAATTGTAATCACAAAACAGAAAATAAAATTATTTTTTCTACCTTTTGTTGTCTGGTCAATATTCAAATCCTTTTGGTCCCGGGCTCTTGTTGGTCCCAAGCTCTGGTTGTCTTGCTTGCCAGGTCTTCTTCTTTCTTCGTGCTAACCATCCATCTGCCATCTCTGTCCTCCATTTCCGTTTCCCTTCACTCCCCCGGAGGTCTGGCATCTTTCCTTTTTTTGTCTCCATCCACAGATTCACCTTTTTTCAACTACCCTTTCACCCAGCATCTCTCCCTCCTTCCCCACCACCCCAGGGTCCACCATCTCTCCCTTTCTCTTCCCAACTATTCTCCTATCCAGTATCTCTATCCCCCCTCCACACCATCCCTTGTGTCCAACTTCTCTCCCTTTCTGTTCCTTCCCTCCCTAAATCCCATTATCCACCATCTTTCTCCCACTTCTCTGTTTTTAGACCCATTATTTCTTCCCCCCAAAGTCCGGCATATGCACATATCTTTGAACTTCTCTCTTCCCTCCCTCCGTGTACTTCTACACCAGGACCTCCTCCCCTGGAGGTTTGTCCCCCCCCCCCCGAAGGTCTGTCCCCCCTGAAGGCTTGCACCCCACCCCTGAAGGCCTGCACCACCCCTCGAAGGTCTGCACCCACCCTGAAGGCCTACAACCTACCCCTGAAGGCCTGCACCCCTCCCCCGAAGTACTGCACCTCCCCCCCAAAGGTCTGTCCCCCCTGAAGACCTGCACCTGCCCTGAAGACCTACCCCCCACCCCTGAAGGCCTGCACCCCACCGAAGGCCTGTACCTCCCCCCCAAAGGTCTACCCCTCTGAGGGCCTGCACCCCCCCGAAGGCCTACACCCCACCCCTGAAGGACTGCATCCCCCCAGAAGGACTGCATCCCCCCAGAAGGACTGCACCTCCCCCCCTGAAGGCCTGCAACTCCCCCCAAAGATCTGTGCCCCCTGAAGGCCTACACCCCATCCCTGAAGGCCTGCACCCCCACCTGAAGGCCTGCACACGAAGGACTGTCGTCCCCTCCCCCCAAAGGTCTGTCCCTCCTGAACCCCTGAAGGCCTGCACACAAAGGATTGTCCCCCCCAAAGGACTGTCGTCCCCTCCCAAAGGACTGTTCACCCTCCCCCCCCCCCCCCGGGAAGGCCTGTGTGTTCCCCTCTGGCCTCCCGTGCTTCCCTTTACCCAACTGCAGCAGAAAGCAACCTGCAGAAAGGATCGCGAGTACTTTAGCGATCCTTGCAGGTTGCCATAGGCCTCCGGGGTTGTCGTCCCTCTGCCGCGGTCCCGCCCCTTCTCTGACATCAGAGGCAGGATCGCGGCAGAGAGATGACAACTCCAGAGGCCTATAGCAACCTGCAAGGATCGCTAAAGTACTCGCGATCCTTTCTGCAGATTGCTTTTTGCTGCAGTCGGGTAAGCGAGAGTTGGGCCATGAGAAGGGAAGTTCCCGGACCATTACTCCAAGGCCGGGAGCACCCCCCCTCATGGCTTGCACCCGGGGTGGACCGCCCCCTTCCGCCCCCCCTTGGTACGCCACTGGATTACATTTGCAGATGACAATAAACTGTTCAAAGTTGTTAAAATGCATGCAGATTGTAAAAAATTGCAGGCAGACCTTAGGAAATTGGAAGACTGGGCGTCCAAGTGGCAGATGAAATTTAATGTGGACAAATTTAAATTGATGCACATTGGGAAGAATAACCCAAATCATAGTTACCAGATGCTAGGGTCTACCTTGGGGATTAGCGCCCAAGAATAAGATCTGGGCCTCCACCCAATGTGTGGCGGTGGACAAAAAAAGCAAGCAAGATGTTAGCAATTATTTTTAAAAAAAGGATGGTTAACAAGACTAAGAATGTTATAGTGCATCTGTATCACTCCATGGTGTGACCTCACCTGGAGTATTGCATTCAATTCTGGTTGCCTTATCTCAAGAAAGATATAGCTTAACTAGAAAAGATTCGAAGAAGAGCAACCAAGATGATAAAGGGGATGGAACTCATCTCGTATGAAGAAAGAATAAAAAGGTTAGGGCTCTTCATCTTGGAAAAGAGACTGCTGAGGGGAGATATGATTGAAGTCTACAAAATCCTGAGTGGATCGATTTTTTTTGCTCCGTCAAAAATTGCAAAGACTAGGGGACATTCAATGAAGTTACAGGGAAATACTTTTGAACCCATTGGGAGGATATATTTCTTCACTCAGAGAATAGTTAAGCTCTGGAATGCATTGTCAGCGGATGTAGTAAGAGTAGATAGCGGAGCTGGTTTTAAGAAAGGTTTGGACAATTTCTTGGAGAAAAACTCCATAAATATGGGGGAAGCCACTGCTTGCCCTGGATCGGTAGCATGAAATGTGATTCTTTGGGTTTTTGCCAGGTACTAGTGACCTGGATTGGCCACCTTGAGAATGGGCTACTGGGCTAGATGGCCCATTGGTCTGACCCAGTAAGACTATTCTAATGTTCTTATGCAGTATTGATGTCCCTCTATAAGACTCTGGTGAGACCTCATTTAGAATATTGTGTATAATTCTGGAGTACAAAAGGAAGTGGGAACGGACAATGAGCAGTCCACTGAAGAACACTGATGTAAAACCAACTTGTTTATTTCATAAAAGTACACAAGCAGAAGCTGTGGACCCAGTTTCTGCTTGTGTCCTTTTCTCTGTCCTGAATATCTAGGTACTCAGCAGCCTGCTGGGAATTACCAGAGTATTTCTGCTATTCAAAGATAATACCCGGAGTTGCGGCTTCTAAATCATTATGAACTACTAGCTTTATAGCCCGTTACATTAACGGGTGCTAGAATGTATGTGTGTGTCTGTCTTTATTTTTTTTCTCTCTCTGTCTCCTTAGCCGCTTTCTGTATTTCTGTCTTTCTTTGTTTTGGCTGTCCATCACCACCCCTTGCGTGCTCCCCCTGTCCATTCTCCCTTCCTTTTACCTCCCCTTATCCAGCAGCAGCCCTTCTCCCTTGTTTACCTCCCCCCTGTCCATCATCACCTCTTCCTGCTCCCCCTGCTGCCCCTGTCCAGCAGTACGCCTCCCTTCCTTTCCCCCCCATCCATCAGCACCTCTTCCTGCTCCCCCTGTCCAGCAGTAGGCCTCCTTTTTTCCCCCCTATCCATCAGCACCTCTTCCTGCTCCTTCTACTCCCCCTGTCCAGCAGTAGGCCTCCCTTCCTTTTTCCCCCCTGTCCATCAGCACCTGTTCCTGATTCCCCTGTCCAGCAGTAAGCGCTTTCCTTCCTTTTCCCCCCCTGTCCATTAGCACCTCTTCCTGCTCCCCTTGTGCAGCAGTAGGCCTCCCTTCCTTATTTTCCCCCCCACCCCCTGTCCATCAGCACCTCTTCCTGATCCCCCTGTGCAGCAGTAGGCGTTCCTTCCTTTTTTCCCCCTGTCCATTAGCACCTCTTCCTGCTCCCCTTGTGCAGCAGTAGGCCTTCCTTCCTTTCCCAAACCCCCACCAAAACAGAATCTCCCCTCTTTCTATCCCCCCAACAGTCCAGCATCTCCCATCAATTCATCCTCACCTCTGTCTGCCATTCGCCATGTGGTCGATCCGCTGCCGACAGGCGGGGTCCAGCTCCGGCGCGTCGCTCTCGCACAGCAGCGGGAGCAGCGCCACCAGCAGCAGTGCTGCCATCGGGAGCCCTTCTCGAGGGAGCGGGACAGCCTGCTGAGGAGCTTCGGGGGCTGCTGAGACGGCAGAGACGGAGCAGCCGAGGTGAACTTGCGTCCCCCATCCCTCTCCGGTGCCAGCAACGCTCTGCCTCTCAGCGAGCCAGGCTGTGACGTATAAGCACGCATGCGCACTCGTTCCGTTGCGACGGATCAGGGAACACGATTTTCGAGTGTGCATGCGCGCTTACCATTTTGTTATATATGATATGGTCAGGACTATGACACATAAGCCCTTTTTCCCAGTCTCCCGCATGACAGGCGGAGATACTCGCCACTCCAGTTAATACAGAACAGTCATTTTTGCTGTGCTAAGTTAACTAGATAGTTATCTGGGTACAGTCATGGTAACTCCCACCTTTGCTCCAACTTCACCCCTGGACTGTTCAGGTGCTGCAGAAGTCTGCCCAAATGTATTTATTCATTCAATTTTCTACACCAAAATGGTTTACATGAATTTATTCAGGTATTCAAGTATTTTTTCCTGTCCCAGCAGGCTCACAATCTATCTAATGTACCTGGGGCAATGTGTGTGTGGGGGGGAGAAATTGGGTGACTTGCCTAGGGTCAAACAGAACAGTGTGGGTTTGAACCCACAACCTCAGGATGCTGAAGCTTTAACCACTGTGCCACACTCTCCCCCTAGCTAGGTAAGTGCCACTGAATACCTGGGTTTGGCCTAGTCAGAACTAGGAGCCCAGACCAAAATTGAATTTAATTTGGGCATTTACAGTATATTCTACTTTATCAATTTAGAATAAATGATCTGCACAATCATCCAGCACATTCATCATTCCAAAATTATTACATCACAGTCCAGTAACTATTCCAGATGCAAAGAATTAAGTTATCATTAAATAGATATATAACAGAATCAACCTAATATAGATATTGATGAAAAGCCAGGTTCTGAAAGCAATCTGGAATTCCCTATAGCAATGTACATGATAAAGAATTCCAAACCATTGGTCCACTACCTAGAATGGTCCTGTTTCTTGTATTCTGCAACTTAATACAGCTTGCACTAGGCAGACAGCTGATTTTCATTTGCTGAATGTATCCAATGAGAAGAAGAATAGCCTGTTCATTCCCTTGATTCTTTATGATTAATGGCAACTATAGACCAGCTGGGGGTTCAGAGGTTGAAGTCATTCTTGAATAACTATGTTTTCCATACAGGGTCCGGTTTGCTGGAATGCTCTTCCTTTGGAGTTAAGGCAGGCACCTACTTTGGCTCAGTTCAGGAAAGGGGTGAAAACAGATTTATTTGCACATTGATTTATGAGGTTATCCATTTGCTTGCGGTGGCTTTTTATTGAATACTTTTTTTAGTTGTATGATCTGCTTTCCCCCTTCCCCCTCTTCTTTTTGTCCAGTTTTTATGCTGTTTTAAATGTGTGGGTTTTTTTAGCTCTTGTTGCATAGATTTTGTATTTTTTCTGTGTTTTTGTCTTATTTTTTTGTGTGATTATGCATGTAATTTTGGAACCCGTTTAGCATTGTTGGATTTGCGAGATATAAATATTTGAAATAAATAAATAGAATAAAACTTATGATTTAACTGTGGTCTAAAAGCCTTGAATGATTAGCTCAATAAATTCAGGGTAGAGGGCCTTTTCAAGTTTCAAGTTTATTTATTCATTTGATGAATCGCCTATTAAAATTGCTAGGCGATGTACAAAAATCCATGTAGAAAGTAATACAGAGAAACTATCAATTAACAGTATAATTACATAAAATACAGACATGAGGGGGTAGGGAAGGATTAAAGTTTACAATCTTAAATTTGGTAGAAAAAGGTAAAAACAAAAGGTAAGGGGCTAAAATCCAAAGTACAGTTCAAAGCATCTTAGAAGCTTGTAAAAGTTTTAGTTATTAAAAGCATCGATAAATAAATAAGATTTTAAAAGTTTTTTAAAAGTTACGATGTCTTTTTCAGATCGAATGTATTGAGGGAGGGCGTTCCACCATTGTGGTCCCATAACTGTGAACATGTCTGATCTCCTTGTACCTATGATTTTCAAAGAGGGTACTGAAAGCAGGTTTTGGCCGGATGATCGAAGAGAACGTTGAGAGTTGTGTGGGATTAGAGATCGGGAAATAAAACGTGGTTCATTGGATGCTAGTGTTTTAAAGATAAGTAATAGAATTTTAAAGGTAATCCTATGGCTGATTGGCAGCCAGTGGGCGTCTTTTAATAGTGGAGAAACGTGGTCGTACTTTTTAGCGTTATATATTAGTTTAATGGCCGTGTTTTGTATTAACTGCAGTCTTTTTTTTTCCCCATGTCACTTGTCATCTGCTTTATTTTGGTAGGAATGTAGTATAAATACTCTGCAAAAATGGTCCCACTAAAGTTTTTTTTTTTTTTAATTCTGTTTGCATGGATGAGTTCCTTTGTATCACAGCAGCTCATTAACCCTTTATTTGGCATCGTTGCTTAGAAGCAGCATGTGTCTTCTATAGCTCTTACGGGAGATCTGCATCTCCAAATGCCTGTTTAATTGGCACTGTTGCTCTCGTTCAACATCAAGTTACATAAAGCGGTCGTTTCACCATCTGCCAATTAAAGGGTTAATATAAACTTTCACACACAGTTGGCTTCGTGCAAAAATTTACTGCTGCAAAATGACTTCACAAAAATGCACATTGCACCAAAACAACACAAAACGCCTGAACTTTGGCATTTTTCCTCATTTCCAGGCATTCTGTGCTTTTTTTATTTTTCCATACTTCACATTTAATATATGGGTTCCAAAGGAATTGGAAGAAGTTATAGGTACTGGGAGAGGAAATTTTCAGTAAAAATGTGAAATGTTGACAGATAAGCCCTTAAAAGAAGCGGAATTGTATAACTGGATTTGAAGCTAATAATTCAGTGCAAACACCTGTTTTATGAAACAATTGATTAATTGTCAGTCCAGCTGAGGGAGATTTTCAGACATAGTAAGCTGACACATGCTAAAGCTTTCCCAGGGGATGCATTTTCTTCTTTGACAAAAACGAAGAGTCAACATTTTGACTCTGTAAGAATTAAAAATGAGCTGAAAGTGATATATATTTCTTCAGTTTCATGGCAACTATCCATGTGAAATCCATAAAATATTCACAAGCACTGGTCTGAGTGAAGCTTGCAGATATGTCAGACTGATTCTCACAATTCCGAACACTATGGTTAACAGAAAGATCTTTCTCTGCTCTAAAAAAAGAGTTTACACTTCAGATGTTTAACCGTACAGGGGAGGCTTATCACCACCAAAGCTAGCTAAGCTAGCTAAGGAAAAGAGATACTTCAGGCTTTGAAGTCAAACGCAAAACTCTCTCCTGGGGAATTTTGCACAAAAAAATTTAAAATTCTGGACAAAATGTTTGAAAATTCTGCCACAGATTTTTAATTATGCAAAATTCCACATTCTTTTTTTTAAAAAAAATTTTGTTTTGCAAAGACTTCTGCTATTATTACCCCAGGCCTGACATTCCCAGCTTTCTCCCTGTTCAAATTTGACCCCACCCCCCTTCGCCCAACACTCTTACAACCCAACTAGCTTAAACTTCTTCCTAGGAGTGATCTCTTCCCCAGAAATTGACCATCAGTTATTGTTGGTTCATCTTTCAAAGCTAGAACTGGCAAGGACAGTCTTGCCCCCCCTCCACCCAGCAGCTTGAATCCCCTGTTTTCTCTGCCTCATTTCCTGTGAGATCATCTCCCAGCCTTCTTTCTCTTTCCCTGTCACCCAGCCAGAACCCCTGTTCCATCTCTATCTTCTTTCTCAGAGCCCTCCCCAGGCACATGCCAATCTTTTAACCCTCTCCCTGGTAGAGACAGCTGTAGCTGCCTGTCTCATACCTCTGCCAGCATATACACCCCCCTTCTTCTTTCTAAAATCCTTCTTCCTATTAGCACCCAAAGGGGTTTTTCCTCAAACTGTTTTCCCCACACACAGAGCCTCATTGCTCTTTCAAACCCCTTCTCTTTCACTCCTCTACACCTATAGTTCTCTCAGTCCCCCTCAGGCACACAATCCACATATTTTACTTCTCTCTTAATCCCCACTCCTTCAGGCATACACTCTACCATAGCTCTCTCTCATACCACCATAGCTGTCTCTCATACCTCCCCAATATACACCACCATAACTAGGGTTACCAGATGTCCTTTTCAAAACCTGACACTTTGTCCGGGTTTTGAAATGCTTCCTCAAAATCACGACAAAAGATGTACTAGAAGAAACTGGAAGACCTCAACATGTATACTCTAGAGTAGAGGAGGGGGTGGAGTGATATGATACAGACATTTAAATACTTGAAAGGTATTAATATAGAACTCCAGAGAATGGATTGGCCCAGGAGGAACAGAAAAGGGGGGTATCTGGATTGGGACCTGAGTGATAAGCTGAAATGGGCGACTGGGTCAGTGCAGGGAGCTGTGGGCCTGAAAAGGTTTTGTGCGTGTGTGTGTGTTCGTGATCAGTGCAGCAATGTACAGAAGACTGGCAGCATGTTCAGTGCCAGAGGTACAAATCTCTGGGAGTGGCTCATGAATAAACAGAAAAATGCATGATTGAGTATATGTGTGGTGGGTAATGGTACCCTCTGGAGGCCACATTACAGTAAAGATGTGTGCAGAATTGAATCGGTTCAGCGGACGGCCACCAGGGTGATCTCGGGGCTCAAGGGTCTCTCGTACGAAGAGAGACTGAACAAATTGCAGCTCTACACTCTCGAGGAACGTAGGGAGAGGGGAGACTTGATTGAAACATTTAAGCACCTCACGGGACGTGTCAAAGTGAAAGATAATATTTTCTTTCTCAAGGGACCCTCAGCCACAAGAGGGCACCCGCTCAAACTCAGGGGCGGAAAATTTCATGGTGACACCAGAAAGTATTTCTTCACAAAGAGAGTGGTTGATCATTGGAACAAGCTTCCAGTGCAGGTGATCGAGGTAGACAGTGTGCCAGACTTTAAGAATAAATGGGATACCCATGTGGGATCCCTACGAGGGTCAAGCTAAGGAAATTTGGTCATTAGGGCATAGACAGGGGGTGGGTAAGCAGAGTGGGCAGACTTGATGGGCTGTAGCCCTTTTCTGCCGTCATCTTCTATGTTTCTATGAATGAACAGTAGAAAATGTGTAATGCAATGTTAGATGCCACTGACTTGAGAATATCATCAAGTTTTCATGGCAGAATACAGAAGTAGATTGCCAGGCCTTTCTTCTGTGCAGTATAAATTCAATGTTGTCACATCACACGAGATCCTCCACCTCCAATATTGCCCATCTGCTCCATAGAAACCTGTCTGCCTTGAGAGGCCCCTAGGTCTGGCCCCAGTTCTACCCATCCCCACCCTGTTATGCCCCAGTCCCGCCCCTAATCCTCTCTAGCCCTGCTCCAGCCCTCCTCCTCCCCCCCCCACCTCGCTACCTCCTGCCCGATACGATTTTGAGGAAGCTTGTCAAAACCCGGACAAAGTCCTCGAAAAGGAGGACATATATTGGGAAATCTGGAGGTCTGGTAACCCCTAAGCTTCTCAGATGCGCACAAGCCCCAGTGGCACGACAAGCCCGTGTACCATGACTGGAGGTAGTGCTTACAAATGCTGACTGAAATGAGCACAAGACCCTGTAGGGAACTTGGGATGCTTCATGCTCCTGCTAAGAGTAGAAACAACTGCAGCAAAGTGAGGTAGAAAACCCCCCCAAAAAAACTGTTGAGTTAGTAGGAGGAACCCCATCAGGAAGAAAGCAACAGTTGTTGCTGGCTGGCTGGCAGGCAGGAGAGAGGTGTGCTGTGGAAAAATTGTATATCGGCAGGCTGCCAGGAGACAGGTGAGCTGCAGGTAGTACCTTTTTTTTTTTTTTTTTTAATCTTTATTAAATTTCCAAACTACAATTATGCATACAAATAATTCATGATCTATTTACTATATCCTCATTATATATTATCAAGGAGTTTCTTTAACATCAACGATCTTCCAAAGTCTTTTGATATATTATGATTTACTTGAAAATTATATTGTTAATCCTTTCGAATGTCACTTTTCATTTCTCTTCATACAGTCTTATATTCTGGTTATGGGATATGACCTCAGTGGCTACTTTTGTACAGAATAAATCTGTTGAAAGTACAGAATTTCAGTGGAGCTAGCCTCCTCATTGGTCTTATCCCCCTGCCTACCACTCAAATCTATTTCTTTATCATATAAAGTGCTTTTAGTAGTCATAAATAACTTAATATATAACTTAGCTTTAAAGTGCTTGCAGTATTAAAACGGGACTCCGACATGGACCCACGTTTCGCTATGCTGCTTCAAGGAGATACCCATCAAATAGACTCACAGCCAGTCTCTGTTTCATTCAATACAAAAAAGAACCAAGATCAAACAAAAACCGAATGGAAAAAAATCAACAAACAATACAAAAATCAACTAAGGGATAAGAGGAAAAGCTACTATACTAATCTCATAGGCACGGAAACCCAAGACTCCAAAAAAATATTCCAAATCCTGAAAGAATTAACAGACACCAAACCATACACAACCACCACGAACACCCCTCCACCATCACCCACCCTCTTAGCAGAACACTTCAAGAACAAAATTACCAACACCAGAGCCACTCTCATCCTTAACCCATCCCATCAAAACCCAATCACAATCCACCCTTCAGGAAAAGAGGCAACTGCAGCAGACAGAATTTGGACTCAATTCCCCAACATACAATGGTCAGAATTCAACAAATTCTACAAAAAATACAGCCATGCCTCCTGTGACCTCAACCATTGCCCCTCATATCTCCTTACCACCTCTAGTGTAAAATTCCGCACCATAATTCTACAATGGATTCAATTCACGCTCACAGAAGGCACATTCCCTGCTGACCTCAGCGAAATCGTCATCACCCCAATCCAAAAAGACCCAAAAGCACCACAAAACCACCCATCTAACTTTAGACCTATAGCCTCAATTCCGCTATATGTCAAAATTATAGAAGGCCTAGTAGCCAAACTCCTCACCAATTACATAGATGACCACAACCTACTCCACCCCATGCAATCAGGCTTCAGAACAAACTTCAGTACAGAGACACTACTAGGCTCCCTTATGGATACCGTCAGACAACACCTTAGTACAGGGAAAAAAATGCTTCTCATACAACTGGACCTAACTGCGGCATTCGACTTAGTGGATCACAACATCCTTCTACAGATCTTAGACGCAATAGGCATCTCAGATAAAGTATACTCTTGGTTTGAAGGATTCCTAAAACTCAGAACCTACAGTGTAAAATCAAACAAAGAAAAGTCAGAATCCTGGTCAAACCCCTGCGGCGTACCACAAGGATCTCCACTATCCCCCACCCTCTTCAATCTCTACACTGCTTCTCTAGGAACGCATCTGGACAATCTGGGCATAACCACCTATAGTTATGCTGATGACATCACCATCCTCATCCCATACGATCATTCTAAACCTACCATGACAGACAAACTTCACCAAACACTTGAAACAGTCACAACCTGGATGAAAAATCACAAACTTAAACTCAACCAAGACAAAACAAAATTCATCCTTCTCGAAAATGACAAGATCCAAACCACAACCAACTTAGACATAAACGCAATCAAATATCCCATCCAAACCACCATAAAACTACTTGGCATGACCATAGACAGATGCTGCACTATGCAACCGCAAATAAATAAAACAATTCAGAAATCATTCGCAATCATGAGAAATCTGAGACAAGTCCGAAAATTCTTTGAAAGAACACAATTCCAACTCATAGTACAATCCCTAATACTAGGTATATTGGACTACTGCAACATCCTCTTCCTTCCTTGCCCTGCAACTACGATCAGACAACTCCAAACAATCCAAAATACAGCTTTGAGACTCATCTACTCATTGAAAAAACATGACCACATCACTGAAGCCTTCATCAACTCACATTGGCTTCCAATCCAAGAAAGAATCCAATTCAAATTCTACTGCATATTATTTAAAACCCTACACGGAGACAGCCCATCATACTTGAACAATCGCCTCATCCAAGCACCCACTACAAGACACAGAAAAACGCACTCCCCATTCATACCCCCCCCAATCAAGGAAGTAAAAAGAACAAAACTACACGACGGCCTCCTAGCCACCCAAGCCGCAAGGCTGGACAACCAGATCTCCAACCTCTTGATGACCACCCCAGACTATAGGACGTTCAGAAAAGAATTAAAAACCACACTTTTCAAGAAATTCCTGAAGCAGCAATAACATCACGACCGTTTAGTAACTCTAAAACTGACATTTGATCTACCCATTACTGCACTAACAATAACAAAAGAACTTCCACTATGACCACCTATTAACTCTTTTACAAACCACCTCACCCTCAACAACCCGCTAAATGTTTATAAGATCTACAACTTACCTCTCTTGCTAATCATTGTAACTCTGTTTTTTTTTTAAATTAACCTTTTGTAATCCGCCTTGAACCGCAAGGTAATGGTGGAATAGAAATCCCTAATGTAATGTAATGTAATGTAATATAATATTATTTTTTTTTATTTTTTTTATTTATCAATTTTCAAATAAACAATCAAGAATACACTTGTACAGAAAGGAGAGGCATTAAAGAAAAACACACATTCCAAGTAAAACAATAATTATAATCAAAGCAAAAATAATCATAATCTCCTCAAGTCCTCAGTTAATGGATCCAAGATGTAAAACAGTGAGCCTAACAAAAAAATCTTAGTAATATATTGAAAAAAGAAAACAGGGACACTGTTAACTGAAGGAAGTGACCAAATTAAACAATAAACACTTATGTTATTATTGTCCCAGCTTTCAGGTGTGCAGCTGACAGAAAGGTTGTCAGTTGTATAGGATCAAAGAAAACATATTTTTGCTTTTGGTATATTATCACGCATTTGCATGGGTGTCTTAAGAAGAAAGAGGCCCCAAGAGCGATAACTCCCGGCTTCAAAATCAAAAATTCACGACGACGCCTCTGGGTATCTCGAGCCAGATCTGGAAATATTTGTATTTTAAATCCCAAAAATTCTTTTAGCTTATTTTTCAAGTAAAGTCTTAGCAACCAGTTTTTATCCGGTGCTAAGGCAACAGTGAGAAGTGAAGTTGCAGGTGTCGCAATTTCCTTATCCGACTGTTCCAATAGCAATGAAACATTTAAATTCTGTTGGACCTCTATAGGTAATTGTGGTTCTTGATGTTGTTGTTGTTGTCCTTCAATCTTTCGTGTAGGCAGGTAATAAACCTGGGTTAAAGGTGGAAGCAATTCTTCTGATATATCCAATATTTCTATCATATATCTTTTTATCATCTCTTTCGGAGATATTGTTGCCACTCTAGGAAAATTGATCAGCCTGAGATTGTTATTGCGAGAAAGATTATCCAAAGCTTCCAATTTTCTTCTCATATTCATATTGTCTCTCATTAATGCTTCATTAAATTGTTTGGTGGCAGCATTTGAATCTTTAAGGTCCTGCATATCAGTTTGTAAACCTTTAATATTTGTTTCATGGGTATTTAACTTCAGTTCAATTTGGGAAATTTGAGGTTTGATCCTAGATTTGAATATTTGTTCGTTTTTCCTCTTTGTGCGGCATTTGCCTTTACCTGCAATGCCGAAGAGAAGGGGCCGAAGTGCTGCTGTAGCCTCACGATGCCCTGACCCTGCAAGGCTCGGCAACATCGAAGATTTAATCCGCCGGATGCAGGAAGTGTTGGCGGCGGCGGCGGTTTCCCCGATGGGGGCTCTAGATGGTGAGCAGGATGTGGTCTCCCCGGGCTTAGAGATCTCGTTAAGCCCCGACGCCAGAACTCCACCCCCTCTTCCTCAGAACACCAGTTCCCCTCGGGCAGTAGAGCCATCGGAGGTCGGTGAGCTCCTGCCCTGTGAGGCTTCAGTCATCAGACAGTGGAGACTGGATTTGGACTCATATGCTGTGAGTCCAGTGGGGGCTGAGGCTCAGAACAGCAAGAGGGAAAACAGCTTCCAGGAGAACAGCATTCAAGAAGAAAGGTCAGTTATAGTTAACTTTCCTACTCAGAATGAACAATTTGTTGAAATAGAGAAACCTAGAGAAATAACTCTTGAGGCGATATGGGATCTGGTACATGGTAAAATTATGTCTTACCTGTTAATTTTCTTTCCCTTAGACGCAGCAGATGAATCCAGAGACCAATGGGATAGCTCACATTTACCAGCAGGTGGAGATAGAGAAACTGATTAACAGGTGTTCTTATTGGCTGGCACTCCTCCTGTCTCATCAGTATAGCTCCTTGCCCAAGCACATTTAACCATCAATAGGCATAGCATGTAAAAAACTTCTTTCCCAGAACACATCGGAAACAGCAACGCTACAGAATACAACCATTAACAACAACCAATCACTAAAAGTCGCACACGAAAAAACCGACAACCAAATATTAGAAAGGGTGGGGCTCTGGATTCATCTGCTGCGTCTAAGGGAAAGAAAATTAACAGGTAAAACATAATTTTACCTTCCCTAGCAACAGCAGCAGATGAATCCAGAGACCAATGGGATGTAGCAAAGCAATCCTCAATCTGGGTGGGAAGCAAATACCGCCTCCGCAACAACCGAAGCACCACAAAGCCCCTATCGCATGTGCCCGCACATCCATGCAGAAACGCGGAGAGAAGGTACTCTCGGAAGACTAGTTAGCCGCGAGACAAATATCCTCCAAGGAAACAACCTCTGGGCCGAGCCCAAGAAGTAGCCATCGCTCCAGCGGAATGGTCATGAAGTTCAATCGCCACCCGCTCCCCTGCCAGCAGGCAAGTATAAAGAATGTCCTCCTGGACCCATTGAGCGAGGTAGGCATCGGACGCCGCCATACGCCTGAGGCGTCCCTTGGAGAATCCAAAAAGAAGATATAAACAACTAACAGTTGTTAGAAACCGAGCTCGCGGAAAACGCTACATACGTTTCAAAAAATGCAGTGAATAAAAGTACTGCTCCCACTATCTCCTCCCAGGAAGAAGGAAGGAAAAGCGAGCATGACGTAAAAGAAAGGATGACACCCCCCTAGAAAGAAATAGTGGTACATCCGAACTGACACCCCATATGACGGAAATAAGGAATAGGAATCCCCGTTGAACAAGGCCTGCAACATCGCAACTGCAACGCTGAAGCCATGGCCACAAGGAATCCCATGGTCAACCGCACAACTCTTTAGAGTCCCAAAGGACAAGGGTAAAATGAAGCCATCGGTAACTTAGAAGAAGTACGTGAATGTTTTACTCCAAACCGAGCTTTCTAAGAGGCGCATGAATATACCGCACTTCTGTTTAGGAACTGAACTACAGGAAGCTGAGAAGTCAGCGAAGGGCCATATACCTAGTTCCTGTAACAAGCCAAGAATGGCACTTGAAGCTGAAGGGAATTGAACGCTACGCCATCGGCAATACACCTGTGCCAAAAAGGAACTCAGGAAGGGTGCAACTGTTGAGAAGTATCCAAGAAAGGAAAAACCTCCAAAAGGAAGCAGAAGCCACAGGAGAAGACGTCTGTAGCGCCTGGATAAGAGAAGAAACAACCTGCTTCGCATAACCCTCATACGCCAGTCAAGGCTGCTCAAAAGTTAGGTCGTAATACCAAAGTAGTATGAATATCCATGTTGATCTCACCCAAAGAGAGCAAAGTCGGAGATACTAGGAAACTTCTTAGTCCGGCTGTCGAAAGGCTCATCAGATCCACATAGCAAGGATGGCGCAGCCAAGCCAGAGATTCTACAAATACTGTGCCCGGAAAGCGAGCTTGAGATGGCAAATCCAAGCCATCATCAGCCAGGGGAAAACACTGAAAAAGAGAAACCAGAGGTGGGAAAGAAGCCACACTGTTACCCCCTCTAACTCCCACTTCCTGTGCCCGCCGAAGAAGCTAGGAAGCATGGAATTGTGAGACGAGGCCATGAGGTCAAGTTCCAGGAGATCTTACTTCCACAAAAAAGTGGAACGCCTGAGCCAAAATTCCCAACATCCAGGATGTAGAAGATATCACTATAACTAACGTCTACACTTCTAGAGCGTACACAGTGCTGTACACTGTAACATCCAATAAATGGGCCATGCTCAGATTTCGCAGAGAGAACGACTAACCAAACTCTTTTCCTGACCCGTAAAATGATCTGCCAACAGAATAGAAAGATGAGGGTCCACCCATCGAAGTAGAACAACCACTGTACCTGGCAACTGAGTACATCACCTACTGCCCAAGCTGTAGAGAAATACCCCCATCATAATACTGACTGAAAGGGCCCTCAGCGGCATTCCGGAAGAATGGTCTGAAGCTCCAGAAAGGAAGCCTGACCATGCTCAAGAGTAGAAGAAGGAACCAGTACTTAGTCGCCTCTGAAGACCAGACTCCTGAAGCTGAGGAAGGAAGCCACCGAGCCCCCCAACCCGACAGTCCGGAATGGTCGGTGGTCATGAGCTAGTCCAGCAAAAACCGAGGCATGCCCTGGAAAGACAATCTTGCTGAGCCACCAAATCATACAGAGCTATGCAGGAGAAGCATAGCAACTAATAGGAGCCCAGAGATACCGGGAACCACCGGAACAAAAGCTGCTGCTGTAGCGTTAGAAGGGAAAGCAATCCGAGGTTCCCAGAGGGGTCAGCAATATGGATGCTAGAACCTGTACAGAATCCCATACTCTTAGCCATGGTAAGCGAAGAACGCCAATCTGAGATCGAGACCCCACGCTCAAGTCTCTGGAAAGAAACACATGTCTCTCCTATAAGAATAACAGTATCAACCCGATATACCTATAAATATTATAGGAGAAAAGAGCATTGCAAATTTGAAGATGCGCATGTAAAGAACTGAGGAAAAGATACCACCCGCTTCGTGTCAGTCAAAAGACCCGACTGGAAGTCGTCCGAATCCAGAAGGCAGTCAAGCCGAAATCAGATAAATCGCCTGGCAGTGCCAATGAACCCTTGGGTAGGCGAAATGGAATGTGCCAAAACCGAAAGCGCTGCTCCAAGAGAGGCAGGCAAACCTAGTGCCAATTCGGAGTCCATAGAGAAAATGTAAATATATTCCCAGGTTGACTGCAGAAATGGGTAACCCTGAGAAACTAATGCAGCAGAATGGAATCCAGCCTGCCCAAAGCCCCCGTCTTGGCCACCCAATATTAAGTGGTACCCTAAGAACCACAAGAACTGTCCCGAGGACCAGCAACACTTCAAAGAGAAACGCAAAACAGAGAGACTCCATGAACGAACTGGAAACGTGAGGAGGATGCAAAGGTGCAAGCATCCTGAAAAATGTCCACAGCTCCCTGACCTGACAGTAAAGCGACTACTCCTTCATGAGAAAACTGTAAACCTGGAAAAAGAACACCGTCTTGCGATGTGAAAGGGAGCATGAGGACATTCAGCAACCTGCCTGAACTTTACGCAAGCAAAGGAAAGACAAGGCGCACCAGGTGTAATCCAGAAGCAGCATACGCCTCTCCAGAGAAACGAGCTGTACCTGGCCGAAAACAGACCAGGTTAACACTCCAAAAGAGAGCTTAAGGGGAGAATTCATTGGGCATACAGTGCCAGCTACCCTACGAACTCGCAAGCAGAGGTTCTCGCCCTTAGGGATCAGCAGCCACTTAGACCATGCTTCTAGAGCAGAAGGCCGTCTAGCTTTTTTTTTTTTTTTTTAAATAGACTTGAACCCTCCGCCTCTTCTTTTGGAGCCATATCAGCTCTACTCCTTAGCTGGGGCTTGAACCCTCAGCTTCTTGTTACTAACCCAGCACACAACCCTTGCACCAACCAGGTTTTCACAGACAAGCTGGCCCACAGCAAGAAGAAAAGAACCATCAGGCCTCAAGAGAGACCCCCAACTCGGAATTCCTGCATACTACCCTGAAGAAACATGTGTAGAGCACAAGCAGGCGTACGCAGCACATAGGCACGCAGCACATAGGCAGAAGGCCTAAGGAAACCTCCAACATCGCCGCACGTTATCGGAACCCCGTGTGAAGCAATGAACCATTCGAATGATACACGGGCACGCCCTTGACACCTACTCCACCGTGCTGTTTGCCAACCCATAAGGTAGCACAACCAAGCGTAGGCAGCCAAACCCAGGGCAGAAACTTAAAATGTAAGTGCCTAGGGATATAAATGGACAGCCCCCAAGAACAACCAGCTGCATTTTTTTTTTTTTTTTTGTAAGAGAAGCCTGTGGAATATACACCACAGCAAACTTGAGCACTGCAATACGGGGCAAAGCTGTTTCCAACAGGGCTGACGATCCAACCCCGAAACAAAAAGAAGCCGCGGTACACGCTTAAAAGTCAGCTGCAGGACATGAGTCACTGAACCCCGCGGCGCTGGGGGCCCAAGCGCGGGCACTTTCCCGCCAGAATCAAAACCGGCTGGCTCCCCCAACAGCGCTGTACAAAACAGACCAGGAGCTCATAGCCAAAACAGAAGCACACTGCCCCGCAAAGCAGACGTCGAGGCCCGCGCTGAGAAAGTCAGCCGCCTAGAATAACTCCCCGAGTAATGCGGTGCTGGCGACCCAAGCGCGGACTATTTCGCGCCAAAACAGGCCGGCTCCGAGAACATTGCCGCTCACAACAGACTCGGAGCCCATAGCCGAAGCGTATATATATAAATATAACAGTGCAGCCGCATTCTCTACAAATTGCAATAAACATTGCAAAACACACCTCGGGGAGGAAAGGGGAAAAGGCGCATGGCTCCCAACAGCAGGGGAGCACAAGCTCGCACCACCCGCGCTACAGAAAGATTCAGCTCCAGTTCAGATAATGTATAACACACCCGGAGCCGTCCTCACATCCCCGCGGCCACATCGAGAGCCACACAGTTGCATTTCCCCACGGGCCATGGCAGCATCAAGAAAACAATGTCCCAGAAACTACCAACCCCACAGCACAAGCGCCAGGGCAAGAAAAGAAGCTCTCCTTACTTATGCGCGGGAATACAGAGGCCACCTTACTGAAGCAACCTCATATAAAAACACATTCCACCACAAAACAAAACTGCCATAGTCAAGAACCCACAGTTCTCACACAACCACAAAGTTCAAAGACCAGTAGAATAAAACACATACTTACAATCTACTGAATAGTGCCGGTAGACGCAGCACGAGCAGGGCAAAAATTCAGCTGTGTAGTCCCCTCTTTTTTTTTTTTTTTTAATGGGAAAGAAGAAAAAATAGGGACCAGGGCAGACCCTCTATCATTGGAGGGAGGGTGAGGCAGGGACAAGGGGGGGCCCAAGTGTAACCTCTAAAGCCGGCACCGTTCAGCCGGACACCCCTGTCTCACTGAAGAGAAAGAATCTCAACAGGAGAAATAGAATTTCCAGCCATAGTCAGAATCCAGGAGCAATTGGAATAGCGACTTTCCCCTGCTGGGAGATAGAGCATACTGATGAGACAGGAGGAGTGCCAGCCAATAAGAACACCTGTTAATCAGTTTCTCTATCTCCACCTGCTGGTAAATGTGAGCTATTCCATTGGTCTCTGGATTCATCTGCTGCTGTTGCTAGGGAAATAATATTATAAGAAAAGCACAATAAACTTACAGATATTAATAAGCAATCATTTTCCCCCACCCTCCCACCTAGTAATCAAGAAAATAAATACCCACAAGAAACTACCTAAAAAAATACCCAAATCAATTCCAATGCAAACCCCTCCCCCCTCACTCCCACTCTGGATGTGTATGTTTAAAGGTCAGTAAAATAAAGTTAGTTATCGTTCCTTACAAAATTTCGCAGATAGTACTTCAGAGAATGATATAGGGAGAGACTGAGCTATGTGATTTTACTTTTGTCTCTGGCAGTATTCAAATGGAGGCCAAAAGCCCACTTTTTTGAGACTGCTTTTAACTCCTAACTCTCACTCCGTTGTAAACTATCCATGTCTGTTTTATCATTCCCTAACTCCTATTTGTCCTGTTTGTCTGCTGTAATTAGATTGTAAGCTCTTTTGTTTTTTTTTTTGAGGTGATGGCAAACACGGCTTGGCAGGACATTGTTTGACAGAGCTGGCCAAACAGTTAACAAAGCACGGTAACACAACATGACAAACATGGTCTGGTGAGACATAGCACGACTAACCTTGTGTATGCCAAAACATAGCACGGCAAACATTTCACGACAAATGTCACGTCTTTGTAGAAATCTCCTGCAATTCAGGGAGTGACTTAAAACCCATCTGTTTGTTCAAGCCTTCTCTAAGTGAATATAAAAACATCTTTTGAGCTATGTTTTATTGAACAACAGTGTATTAAATTGAAGAATGGTGTTACTTGATTAGTTTGAATGCAGTCTTGTTGAGGACCCGATGATATAATACTGTGAGTTATGACTTTGTATTTTCCTCTAATTGATGTACGTCTTCTTTTAAAATGTTTATTTTATTATGTATGGAAATTTGTGAGCCGCCTTGGATAAGGGCGGATTAAAAATGTTTTAAATAAATAGTATTATAAGTGTGGCTTTCATAGCATGGCAACCATAGTTTTATATATACAGCATAGAATGGTAAACATAGTATTATATATACAAACATAGCACGTAGTAGTAATAGGATTTGATCTGAGAATCAGAGGTCTCAGAGACCCATAATTGTTTTAAGAACACGAAAACATGTTTTTTTTAAAAAAAAAGGTAAACAAGTGATTAATGTCTGTAGGAAAGAAATTGAATGCTTTAGTCAGGAAAGATAGCAGACAACTTTTGTTCAGTGAAGGTTGAAGGTGAGAACAAGAACAATTAAAGTCTACGAAAGCTAGAAGCAGGAAAACTGATAGTGTTGTCTCGTCATTTTATTATTCAAATCATGTTGTTCCCAGGCTCTGGCTTCTGTTTGTCTTCTGTTAACTCGCTCGCCAGGGTCTCCTGCCCATTTGACATTTTCTTCTTTCTCCGTGCACACCATCCATCTTACATCTCTGTACCTTCCTTGCCACTGCCATAGCCAACATTTCTGTTTCTTTCCCACTGTCTACCATCTCTCTCTCCCTGGATTGTGCTGAGTCAAAGCTCTGTATTCCCCTCTAAGAAGCATCTCTCCCTTCCTCCCCTCCATTATCATGTGCAACATTTCTTTCTCTCTTCCCATATACCATCTCTCTCTGCGCTCCACCCTATGTCCAACATTTCTCCCTCTCTCTTCTTAATGCATGTCTCCCTCCCCTCCACCATATGCAAGATTTCTCCCTCTCACCCCTTTCTACCTCTTTGTTGCATCTCTCCCTTCCTCTCCTTCATCCCTTGTCCAACAATTCTTCCTCTCCCCCCCAAATGTTCAGCAGCCTTCCATCCCTCCCATCTTCCTGTACAGCACTTCCCAACCAACCCCCCCCCACCCCACCCCCTGAGACCTGACATACCTCCGAGCCTCATAAAGCAGCAGCAGCAGTGGCCTTCCAGCAGAGGCAGTGCTCTGAACAGGCTGCTCATGGCCTGTTCCGCTAGGGCTTCCCTCTGCTGCATCATCAGTGACATCATCAGTGATACAGCAGAGGAAAGGCCCTGGTGGTGCAGGCTACGAGCAGCCTGTTCAGAGTGATGCCTCTGCTGGCAGGCCACCACCACTGCTGCTCCTGCTTTAAGAGGCCTGTAGGTATGTCAGGTCTCACTGGGGAGGGGAGATGAGGATATTGGTCACAGAATTGGTGAATCAGATTTTTTTTGGAAAACAAATTGATTCACTGAAGTGAACCGGTGAATTGATTTGAATTGAGCAGCACTAGTCTGAAGTGATCGCACTTCCCACTCTCTCCCCCCATTTGTTCCCAGTATGTCCAGGAAAAAAGGGAGATGGCATGCTGTGGGTAAGTCATAGCAATTCAATGCATCAATCAGTGGAATTTGCCTGGCCTGGGAGTAAGTAGGCATCAGTTAGGTGATGCAATCTGCTCTTCTTCCACTTGTTTCCAGTATGTCTTGGGGGGAGGAGGAAATGATACACTTGATATGTAATTAAACTCTGGAATTCATTGCCAGAGAAATGTGATGAAAGCAGTTAGCTTAGCAGGGTTTAAAAAATATATTTTTATAATTTCCTAAAAGAAAAGTCCATAAGCCATTATTAAGATGGATTTAGGAAAATCTACTGTGTATTTCTAAGATAAGCAGCATAAATCTGTTACTTTTTTGGGATCTTGCTAGTACTATGCCAGATTCTTCTGACCTAGATTGGCCACTGTTGGAAACAGGATACGGGGTTTGATGAACCTTCAGTCTGTCCCAGTGTGACAAGAGAACATAAGAGTTGCTTTACTGGTTAACTTTATCTCAGTATCTTTATTAGGATAACTTTATCTGTGTATGCTCAGGCCACGTGGATATAAGCTACATATATGGAAAATGTTGCCCAGTTAACATTCCCGCTCAGTGGATTTTCAAATATTGACCTCAGTGATAATAATAAACCACCACTATTGTGCACTTTTTCTTTAACTTGTCTGATGTACATTTCCATATTAAGCTGCAACTCATGGCAGCTTTTCAATGTCTGACTCTCTGCAATTCATTTATTATGATAGAAAAAAAGATCATTCTGGGTTTTGTCATGATACACATCATTAACCTTATGAACGGAATACCATTTGTCACTTAGCTGAGAATTAAGATAGGAAAGTCCTGATATATTCCAGAGTTTTCTTTCTGTAATATGTTATGAGGTTTTCGGCGAGGTTATTAGTGTATAATTTTTCAAGATTGCTGTGCTATCTTCTATACAGGGAGGCCTTGAAGAAGTCTTGTCAGAAGTCATAGTATTCCAATCATGGTCCTAACATTGTCAGGATTTAACAAGACATAATGTCTCTATCCTATGCTTAAATATAACTTATAGAAAAAAAAATTAGGCTGTACAGGACCATGGTGAGACCTCATCTGGAGTACTGTGTGCAATTCTGGAGGCCACATTACAGTAAATATGTGCGCAGAACTGAATCGGTTCAGCGGACGGCCATCAGGATGATCTCGGGGCTCAAGGGTCTCTCGTCCAAGTGTCGATAATCAAAACGGGTTTTAGACATATCTAAAAACAGCTTAGGCCTTTTCAGTGCCATTGTACGCCCAGAGCTGAAAGATAAGTTTTAGGAGGAGTGATGAGGGTGGGATTTGGGTAGGACATGGGCTGACCTAGACTTAGTCGTACTGCAAGTATAACCGAAAGTTTAACGAGACTGCCTAGATGGAACTTATACGTAGTGACTTAGGCCATCTAAAAACAGGTCTAAGTGCCCAGAAAGTATCCAAAGTGACCAGATAACCACTGCAGGGACAAAGTACAGAACCCCACATACTCCCCTAGTGATCACTGACCACCCGTCACCACCATAAAAATCAGAATATAAACCTGCCTCCAGAACATTAGCACCTGGCATAGGAAAGTCTAGTAGAGCTGCACAGAGGTGGCTTAAGTGGTCTGGGAGGTGGACTAGTGAACCATAGATAGGAGGACCCAGGCCCATAAGCCACTCTATCCACTACATTCATGGTGAAACATGTGCACCCACCAAAACCCTACTGTACTGCCATATAGGTGGCACCTGCAGCCATAAGAGCCACTGGGGTGGTAGACAGGTAGGTCTAGTAGATTTTGAGGGTGTTTTGAGGGGGCTCATCTTGACCTATAAGGGAGTTGTGGTGAGATGTTTATGTGGCACCCTTTTTGTGAAGTTCGCAGCAGTGCCCTAAAAGGTGCCCCACTATTCTGTTGCCATGTCTGGGTGTCCAGTCCATCACTTTGTGACCCTCCCATGTCCAAAAGGTCTTGTTCTAGACATTTTTGACTTGGACGATTTTTGGGACGAGAATGGGGTATGAAGCTAAATAACATAGCGGTCTGGATGATAAAATGGCTGGACGTACAAGTAGACAATTCTCAAAAAAAAAATATTTTGGATGTATTTTTTGAGAATGGATGTATTTTTTGAGAATTTTTTGATGTGTCTGACTTTAGGCGACTAGCAACTTAGGCCCAAAACTGAATTAGATATATTTTTTTTTTATTATGCTCTTCTATCTCTTTAAGGGAAGTTTAAAGGGTTTTATTTGCTGGCTTCTACTAGCTTTTCTTCCAGAATGGTTCAGCCTATCCTGCCAGGGACTGGGATTTGAAGGAACTGTATCTGGATGGTCAGCCAGATGAGCTCTTCCCACCTTTGTGACAAGATTCTTTTTACTTTTAAACTGTGGCAAGTCAGGAGATGCGCCGGACCTGCCACACAGCAATAACTAGAAGAATGCTAGGGGAAGAGGTATGGCCTGTAGGAAAAAGGAGGTATTGATGTCCCTGTATAAGACTCTGTGTACAATTCTGGAGGCTGCACCTTCAAAAAGATATAAAAAGGATGGAGTCAGTCCACAGGAAGGCTACCTAAATGGTACGTGGCCTTTGTCATGAGGCGTATGGGGACAGACTTAAAGATACTTTGGAGGAAAGGCGGGAGAGGGGAGATATGATAGAGATGTTTAAATACCTACATAATGAAAATGTGCATGAGTAAAGTCTCTTTCATTTGAAAGGAAACTCTGCAACGAGAGGGCAAAGGATAAAGTTAAGAGGTGATAGGCTCCGGAGTAATCTAAAGAAATACTTTTTTACAGAAAGAGTGGTAGATGCATGGAACAGTCTCTCGGAAAAGGTGGTAGAGGCAGAGACTGTGTCTTAATTCAAGAAAGCCTGGGATAGTCACATGGGATCTCTTGGAGAGAGAAAGAGATAATGGTTACTGCGGATGGGCAGACTGGATGGGCCATTTGGCCTTTATCTGCCATCATGTTTCTATGTAAAAAATATCTAATCTAATCTAATCCTTAGGTTTGTATACCGCATCATCTCCACGTTCGTAGAGCTCGACGCGGTTTACAGTAGGAGAAATAGGAAGGAACTACAACAGAGGGTTAGAGGTAGAAGTGGGAAGAAAATATCTGCTTATCTTTCTAAATTTGAGAAAATTTGTAATTCATCTCACTTCCAAAACTGATTGATATTGGAAAGTGGAACTTTTTCTTATTCAGTATGTCACTCCTTTTAACAGAGGGATAATTTAACTATAGACAGTTCCTGGACTTAAAAGATGAAACCACTGATTGAATCAAATAGGAAGGCGCCCAACCATAATATATCTTAAACATTAAAATACTTACTCTAAGACTAATTCTGGCTTCTATTGGTAGCCAATGTAAAGATCTTAACAACGGAGTAACTTGATCACCTTTACTAGCAGAAAAAATAAGCTTTGCTGCAGTATCTTGGATAATTTGCATTTTTCTAATCAGGACCTTATTGCAGCCAACATAAACTGAGTTACAGTAGTCCAACTTGGATAAAATCGGTGCTTGTACTATCAAAGCTAATTTTGCAGGTTCAATATACTTCCTTGTTTGCTTCAGTTTTCTCAGTACTAAAAATAAACTCCTAACCACATAATTAACCTGTTCCATTGTAACTTGATTATCCAAATGAACCCCCAATACTTTTGCAGCAGATTCAAACTGATGGAAACTGTTCTCAGCTAGGAATTTTATCTATCCATGGATGATACTTTGGGTCCAACAGAAGAAACTTTGTTTCCCCCCTATTAATCTTTAATTTATGGAAGGTAATCCAACGATCAATCATATCTATATAAGAAATTATTTTATGAAGATCTAAATTCCAACTTTCCAGTACAGTACTCCCCCGAAATTCACGAGGGTTTCATTTTACAGGAACCCCCGTGAATTTTGAAAAGCCGCAAATGCGGTTTATCACTTGTCAAAAGGCAAGGGAGGCAGAAGAGGTCAGCTGGAGCGCCAGCAGGTGAAGAAAATCACTCATGGTCTGCTCCGACCGTCTCTTCCTACAGAAAAGTCGGGCTGCACCAATCAAGAGCTGATTTGGCATGCAGCTCCTGATTGATGATAGCCCGACTTTACTACAGGAAGAGGCGGTCGGAGCAGACCGCAAATGAGTGAGTCCGCAATTCACAAAACACGAATTCGCGGGGGAACATTGTACAGGCAACAGTACAGTAATGTCATCTGTACAAATTAAAACTTCAAAACCCATCGATTTTATCCTTATTCCTAGTGAGCTTAATAGAACATTAAACAATATGGGTGACAGATCAGCGGAACTAAGCGCCACCACCTTGGGCACCTCTCACCCTCGCTATGTCACTAGGTGCACACACCTTGACATAAAGAGACCACAAATGAACAGAATACTCCAGCTGAGGTCGCACCATGGAACGATACGTGAAGTCTTTTCCTCCTAAAAGAATATATTTTGAAAAGAAGAAAATATGAAAAAGTGACTAGTTAAAAAATCATTTATAAGCTGAACACTTTATATCATCAATAGTCACATCATATCACTCCTCTGTTTTATACCAGCTCATAACTGCACACTCATTTCATCAAGTGCCTGGAGAGCACTTTGCTTCACTGACACCTCCTCCTTATTAATTGCGCAGGACTCTATTCGAGCGTTGCTCCTATTGTGTTAAGCGTTTAGGTGGGGAGTTGTTTTTGGCTATTACTATTACTATTACTATTACTATTATTATTACTATTACTATTGTAAAATCCAACCCCCAACCCCGCCACTTTCACACAGCCCTACCCCAGCCTCATTCCCCCAGCCCCACCCGCTTCAACCTGTTCTCGTGCTCGGAGCCATGTCGGGAGGGCATCTGTGCATGCACAGGTGAGAAGCAATGATGCTACATGCATAAGCGCTTGCGCATGATATCACTGCTTTGCATCCGTGCATGTACAGATGCCTGGACAACGTGATGGGTTTTGAAAAGCCGTCCAGACATGTCGAGGACATGTTCGTGTAAATCCAGACATTTGGTAACCCTATTTTTGGCTGTATTAGGAAAGGCCATAATACCTGAAACTGTCATAGCGCCCGATATCCACTGTCACTTCCAGTCCTTAGTAGCGTGGGAGGATGTCAGTAACCACTGGGAAATGAAGGAGGGGCAATGCCCTCATTCCTCTAGAAGTCAGCTGCTCAGTCAGGGCATCTTTTTGTAGCCTGGAAACGATTGAGACTGGTCTAAATAAAAATGTCCTTCTTTTGTGCCTTGGACATTTCTTCCTGTTCCATTATCACTGGAAGACATCCTAATTTTGACCCTAAGAACATAAGAATAGCCTTACTGGGTCAGACCAATGGTCCATCAAGCCCAGTAGCCCGTTCTCATGGTGGCCAATCCAGGTCACTAGTACCTGGCAAAAACCCAAAGAGTAGCAACATTCCATGCTACCGATCCAGAGCAAGCAGTGGCTTCCCCCATGTCTTTCTCGATAACAGACTATGGACTTTTCCTCCAGGAAATTGTCCAAACCCTTCTTAAAACCAGCTACGCTATCCGCTCTTACCACATCCTCTGGCAATGCGTTCCAAAGCTTAACTATTCTATGAGTGAAAAAAAAAATTTCCTCCTATTGGTTTTAAAAGTATTTCCCTGTAACTTCATCAAGTGTCCCCTAGTCTTTGTAATTTTTGACAGAGTGAAAAAGTGATCCACTTGTACCCGTTCTACTCCACTCGGGATTTTGTAGACTTCAATCATATCTCCCCTCAGCCATCTCTTTTCCAAGCTGAAGAGCCCTAATCGTTTTAGTCTTTCCTCATTTGAGAGGAGTTCCAACCCCTTTACCATCTTGGCCGCTCTTCTTTGAACCTTTTCTAGCGCCGCTATGGGCTCCTTTTACTAAGCTGCGCTATCTGTTTTAGTGCACCCTGCAATGCCATGCGTGTTAGACGCTAACGCCTCTATTGAGCTGGCGTTAGTTTTTGGTGTATAGTGCGGTGTTAGCACGCTAAAAACGCTAGTGCACCTTAGTAAAAGGAGCCCTATATCTTTCTTGAGATAACGAGACAAGAACTGAACGCAATACTCCAGATGAGGTCACACCATAGAGTGATACAGGGGCATTATGACATTCTTAGTCATGTAAAATGCAAAAAAATCATGGAAATCGCAGCAAAACATTTGCTGATAATGCCTAAACTTTAGGACGCAATGCCAAAAAGGCCTTACGCCTGACAGGTAGCTGTATTTTTAATGTTTACAAATTTTTCAGTCTCTATTTGAAACTGTCTATTGATGATAGAGGATAAATGTAATATTGTAATTGTTATCTATGAAATTTTATATTATATTGAATTTGTAACTTACCCCCTCTTTTACAAAGCACGATAGCATGGGCCGCTGCAGTAAGGCCCTGAAGCCCATAGGGATTTAAAGGACTCCGGGGCTTTTGCCGCTACTGCGGCTTTGTAACAGAGAGGGGTTAGGGTGTAAACTGCCTAAAATTTTAGATAGTGTGGTGTTAATTTTTTTTACATAAAAATTATATAAACAAATAAGAACATGCTTTATAAAATTAAACTATACAGTAAAACCTTGGATTGCAAGTAACTTGGTTTGCAAGTGTTTTGCAAGGCAAGCAAAACATTTGATTAAATTTTAACTTGATATACAAGCAATGTCTTGCAATACAAGTACATACAGTATACACAACTGAACCAATGGTTCTTCTCTCTCTGATGCTGCGGGAATATAATGACTGTTCTAAACGAGCAAAATCTTGCAATACGAGTATATACAGTATACACGTGTCACAACTGAACCGATGGTTCTTCTATCTCTGATGCTGCAGGAGAATAGTGACTGTTCTAAACGAGCAAAGTCTTGCAATATGAGTATATACAGTATACACGCGTCACAACTGAACCGATGGTTCTTCTATCTCTGATGCTGCAGGAGTATAATGACTGTTCTAAACAAGCAAAGTCTTGCAATACGAGTACATACAGTATACACGCGTCACAACTGAACCGATGGTTCTTCTATCTCTGATGCTGCAGGAGTATAGTGACTGTTCTAAACGAGCAAAGTCTTGCAATACGAATATATACAGTATACACGCGTCACAACTGAACCGATGGTTCTTCTATCTCTGATGCTGCAGGAGTATAATGACTGTTCTAAACGAGCAAAGTCTTGCAATACGAGTATATACAGTATACACACGTCACAACTGAACCGATGGTTCTTCTATCTCTGATGCTGCGGGAGTATAGTGACTGTTCTAAACGAGCAAAGTCTTGCAATACGAGTACAAACAGTATACATGCGTCACAACTGAACCGATGGTTCTTCTATCTCTGATGCTGCGGGAGTATAGTGACTGTTCTAAACGAGCAAAGTCTTGCAATACGAATATATACAGTATACACGCGTCACAACTGAACCGATGGTTCTTCTATCTCTGATGCTGAGGGAGTATAGTGACTGTTCTAAACGAGCAAAGTCTTGCAATACGAATATATACAGTATACACGCGTCACAACTGAACCGATGGTTCTTCTATCTCTGATGCTGAGGGAGTATAGTGACTGTTCTAAACGAGCAAAGTCTTGCAATACGAATATATACAGTATACACGCGTCACAACTGAACCGATGGTTCTTCTATCTCTGATGCTGAGGGAGTATAGTGACTGTTCTAAACGAGCAAAGTCTTGCAATACGAATATATACAGTATACACGCGTCACAACTGAACCGATGGTTCTTCTATCTCTGATGCTGAGGGAGTATAGTGACTGTTCTAAACGAGCAAAGTCTTGCAATACGAATATATACAGTATACACGCGTCACAACTGAACCGATGGTTCTTCTATCTCTGATGCTGAGGGAGTATAGTGACTGTTCTAAACGAGCAAAGTCTTGCAATACGAATATATACAGTATACACGCGTCACAACTGAACCGATGGTTCTTCTATCTCTGATGCTGCAGGAGTATAATGACTGTTCTAAACGAGCAAAGTCTTGCAATACGAGTATATACAGTATACACACGTCACAACTGAACCGATGGTTCTTCTATCTCTGATGCTGCGGGAGTATAGTGACTGTTCTAAACGAGCAAAGTCTTGCAATACGAGTACAAACAGTATACATGCGTCACAACTGAACCGATGGTTCTTCTATCTCTGATGCTGCGGGAGTATAGTGACTGTTCTAAACGAGCAAAGTCTTGCAATACGAATATATACAGTATACACGCGTCACAACTGAACCGATGGTTCTTCTATCTCTGATGCTGAGGGAGTATAGTGACTGTTCTAAACGAGCAAAGTCTTGCAATACGAGTACAAACAGTATACATGCGTCACAACTGAACCGATGGTTCTTCTATCTCTGATGCTGAGGGAGTGTAGCGACTGTTCTAAATGAGCGAGGTCTTGCAATACAAGTACGTATAATATTGTGTATTAAAGTTTTTGGGTTGTGGAATGAATCGTCTGAGTTTCCATTATTTCCTATGGGGAAATTCGCTTTGATATACGAGCGCTTTGGATTACAAGCATGCTTCTGGAACGAATTATGTTTGCAAACCAAGGTTTGACTGTAATGGGGAAATTTAGCAAAGGTTGCTCAGTGCATTAGCGCGTACAATCGTGTTTGCAAGTACAAATGTGTTAGCATGCACCAACCACGAAGGACACATTTTTAGCAGTTAGCACTCTATCATTTACACTTATCCAGTCTAACAGCTAGTTGTGGGTATTTATATCATCTATAGGGCTGGTAAAAGTGATCACACCTTAACTGTAAGTGTGCTTTCAGTCACTTGTATTAATGTTCTATAAAGAAAATTAGATGCCTACTTTTTATATACATATAGAATAGATTTAAAATAGGTGCCATAACCAGCCCCTTTATCAGGTGTCCTGTACAGAATTACCCTTTTAAAACTAATAGGATTATTTAAAGTTTTTGGTAATTCTGCATGATAATGGCCAGGGAGTAAAGTTCAAGGAGCAAAGACCTCTATCCATATTACTATTTAACATATTACAACTGAGTAGTATAATCTGTTTCCATGAAGTTTACAGTTTGTTAAAATTTTCTGTAGCACCTATACTGACTAGCAGTTTACAAGTCCAAAAACATTGACATAAAAGAAACGAACTACAAACTTTTTTTGAGGACAAGTACTACATTCATTTAAAGGCACATACTAACTCAAAAAATAGCAAACAGTTGAAAAGGGAAAAGAAGAGAAGTGAAAACCAAAGAGGGGGATAAGACAAGAGAGGAAAGATGAGATAGGAGTATAGAAACAACTGATGGCATATATGTTGTAACAATTACTCTAAGGCTTGTTGGAAAGAAGAGCTATACAAGTGTTTGGGCTTGACAAGTCAAAACTGTTATGCAGAATTATCTATCTATAAATTTTAAAAATTGTTGTCTTTGGTAATAATGAGTTTGCTTTTTTTTTTTTTTTTTTTTTAAATAAAACATGCTGCCCTTCATATTTGATATTTTGGTGACATCTTGTGGGCTATTCAGCAACTCTCAATTTTTTGGGAGGGCAAAAGAATCCTGTTTATGTGGGTGGGTGTTAAAAGGCGGAGATGTTTTGGAATTTTACTTAAAAAAATATTGATATTCTTTTTCTTACTGAGTAGGTATTTATAGGTTGGGCTGATAGAAGACTGAATGAGTTTGACTAGTGCAGTATCAAAATGCGTTTTCCAGTGGCATGATCTGACTTTTTACACTTAGGGATGATGGGAGAAGATCTTGATATTATGTCTTGGCAGTTCCACTAAGAATGACAAGAGGGTTAGTGAGTCCAGGTGTGCTTTGAAACACTATTAAGTGAATTTGGGCCTGATAAATGCCAGACATGCTAAGTTATCCGGTTCAGGCTGGAGACTTTTTGGCCAGTCCTTGTTTTGAACTTATATCCTAAAACAGTGTGGAATCTGTAGTATTTGTTCCTGTCCATTGAAATTGGCTCTGCAATTCCCATAATGTAACAGAATGGAGTGATCAGAAATCTAGAATTGTCCTAACATCTCCAGCCAGGAACTGGGTAACTTGCTAACTCTGGGATCTATGAAGAATTTTATACAGGAATTCTCATAAGCTCTTCATATTTTTGTTGATTAAAAAATCCCAGGAGGCACGTGCTGATTAATGGCTTTAAAATATTATTTGTTTAAAACCATGATCCATATAATTTTATGGCTGAGATAACATAAATCAGAGTAGGAAGTTCTGGAAATTGATTGCAGTGTTTTTCATCATAGGCGAATAGATGAAATTAAGGGCTCCTTTTACTAAGGTGTGCTAGCGTTTTTAGCGCACGCACAAAATTACCGTGCACTAAACCGCATGGTAAGCTTCTAAAATGACGCCAGCTCAATGCTGGCGTTAAGGTCTAGCGTGCGGGGCAATTTAGTGCACGCTATTCTGCACGATAAGGCCATAACGCACCTTAGTAAAAGGAGCCCTAAATGTTTAGTCAGGAAACACTTTTCAGTAAATGATGATACTAAATATAGGATAGTCTATGTTTTATATTCTATCACCACAGTAAGGTGCTGCACTATTTTATCTGGTTATCTTTGAAAGAATAATTGTGAAGAAAAATTCATTACTCACTTAATCATGCACTAAGGCTGTAAAATTATTTCTTCCAGACAAAGGACAATGGAAGCAACCTCCCCTCTCCATTTTAATTTTAGTTTCAACATCGATGTATTTATGAAACCTTCTCTCCCTTGTTACCTTTGGTATCAACTCCCTCATCACCCAGTCATCTTTGTCTAGTTTACTTACCCCCCCCTTTTTTAATTTTATTTTATTTTAAAATGTTAATTTTAGCTCTGTAAACCGACCAGATACTTATTGATGGCCGGTCTATCAAATTACACTTCTCCCTCCATATTCACAGTTTCAGCAATCGCGGTTTCAATTATTCACGGTTTTTAGCTTGCTGGCTCCTCCCCTCAAATTACATCAGCTTGCATAGAGAAATTGCTGATTCCAAGCGTTTACAGAGAAAATCGCTGATTCCCAGCACTTTCTTCACCGTGTTTTGCCTCTCCTTCAGGAACAGGCCAGGTCTCCCACCATGTTATTCGTGGTTTTACCATATTCACGATGGTTTTTAATAGAAAACAGCAAATAACATATGAAAAAGTTATTCATGGTTTTTCTCTATTTGCGGCTCTGTTAATCCCCTATCACAGCGAATAGGGAGGGAGAAGTGTATAAATAAACTTGGAAAACTTGGAAATTTTGGTAATAACCCATCTGATGTCTTTAGTTAGTACCAGTGTTGTATAATAACTACCCCCTCCCCCTTTTATCAAGCTGCACTAGAGGTTTTTAGCGTGGGCCAGCAAGGTAAGTGCTCCGACGCTCATTGGAGCTCTATGAACGTCGGAGCATATACCGCACCGTTTCACACTGAAAACCTCTAGCACAGCTTGATAAAAGGGACCCTAAGTAAATGTAACTAGTTACTGTACTTAGGTAAACATTTTGTCACTTTTACATGTAAAGAAATACAGGATAACATTTGCTATTTTTACTTTTACTGAAGTAATAATTTTACTACTTTTACTCAGTTGCATCTGATGCTTACAGTTAAAAATAAAAAGTAAATGCAGAAGCAAGAATATAAATGATGATTTCTCAGTAAACCAAATGAAACAGAAAAACCAGGAACAGGATTTTGCTGTTGCAAACCTTATCATGCAAACAGTGGATCGTCTTATCTTAAACTTTGCTGGTCAGTGAATATTAAAAACAAAACAAAAAACCAACCGTAGAACAAATTATCTCTGTACTGTTGTTCTCAATATTAATTATGATTAATCTAATGCTGTTTAACCATACGCTCAGAGATGTGTGACCCTGCCAAGGTCAAAAGACCTTATATAGCAAGACCCACTGCCCAATCACTGCATATGTAATAAATTATACGAGGATGCACAACATATAATATAATATAATAATGTTGTGTGATCGTCGCACCGAGGTACCCCCCTCTTCAAACCCAGCATGCACCCAAAAAGAGGGAGAAAAAGCCTCAGACTAATGTTAGCAGTATAGAACCAAAAGGTACAAATCAAAACTGCTCTAAAGACTTTCACTGGCAAAAAAACTTCCTCACAGAACAGCTCAGGTTTAGAAAAGGGCAAAGTCCCCCGGAGGCACGTTCAAGGACAGCACCGAGCAGCATATCTCTGATTTAAGCGTACTTGATATTCAATAAGGATAAGTGAAACTGAAAACTTATCTTTGAAGTGTTAATGGGTCCCAACGCGGACCACGTTTCAAAATCTTTTTCAAGGAACCCAATGAAATCCTAACTTGAATACGTTTGTGTTAGCAAAGCTGGGTAGTGAGCTTTATTCACTATCACCGCTTAAGAAACTGCAATTGAAAAATCAAAATAATCTTATATAAATATCCAATACTACAGTAGGTAAAATCTGGTGAAATTAACATCCTTATAGGCATTGTAGGGAAGGTACCTGTCAATAAGCCATTCACAAATGATTCTCTAAGCGGCTTCCTGAATGGCTCCCACAAATTCTTGTGAGAATTCATGGGAGCCATTCAGGAAGCCGCTCAGCACCAAGCAGCAGCACCAAAGCGCACTCCCACTCGGTACCACTCAGCGACTGAAGCCAAAACTCACAGCAGTGACCGACCGGATTAGCAGTTGGGCAGAAGCGCAGAAAGCTCGCCCCTGCCCGCTACACCTCTGGACCACCAGGGATTCCAGCGGCAGAGGAGGTACGATGGACAGGGCAGGGAGGGGGGGACAGAGTGCTAAGCCTGGCGGCCCGGCGGAGGCCTGCAATAAGTCTGGGAGGAGAGGGAGGGCTGTGCCCTGGATGCTGGCCTGAATATATACTGGGAGCCCCATTTTCGGGCCAATTTTTTGGCCCCAAAATCCCAGTTTATATTCAAGTATATAAGGTATTTGGGTTTCTGCCTGGTACTTGTGATCTGGAGAATTCTTTATTCAAAAACTTTCAGCATATACACAGCTTACTTCTTTTACAAAAAATATCAAAAGGAATACATCAAAAATTGCATATCAAACCCCCTCCCCCACCCACCCACCCACCCACACACACTCTCTCTCTCTCTCTCTAAAACTCCCTCCTAAAAGAACAAAAATGCAAATGAAATTAATGGAGGTTTCAACTTAACATGTTTCACCTCTATTCTCTATTTGCCACCACCTGTATCATGTTTGTTTATTTTTTAAAACTTTATATACCGCATAACAGCCAAAAAAGGATCCAAGCGGTTCACCCGCACTACTTCCCAAATCACCTTATCCATTGTTAAATAATTCTGTTGTATAGAAACTTGGCACCTTGCCATCCAAAGAAAATACTGTAAAATAACACTAATCAAAAATAAAGTTCCCAAATGTTGCTTCCCATCTTCAGACTGTTTCGGACAGTGAAGGAGCTAAATTAAGGCCAGAGCATGCGGAGCTCCGCGTTCAGCCGATCATCGAAGGCAGTGATATCACCATCTCCAGACTGTTTCCCATAAACCGGATCAGCACAGGAGTATCCAGAAAAACTGGCCACCCTCAACAGGTTGAATACTCTTATACAAACTGCCATATTAAATGGACAATTCAACAAAAAAAAAGGTCCATAGTCTCCTTTTGTCCCACACATTTTTCCCCCAGGACAATTCATATGCTGCACATTCCTGTATTTCAGATTTGAATACATATACATTCTTCCATAAACGGAGAGTCATGTCACATCTCCATATTTTGGCGTAACCCTTTCTGAATTCAAAAGTTGTAATCCACAATGTAATACTGGCTCAGGTAAATCTCTCACAGACAGGGGTGCAGAAAGAACCTGGATTTGCCACTGTTGAAAGCAGGATACTGGGCTATACGGACTATTGGTTTGACTCGGTATGGCAACTCCTATGTTCTTTTGGGTCCTAGCTAGTTATGTGCTAGGTCAGGGGTAAGCAATTCCGGTCCTCGAGAGCCGGAGCCAGGTCAGGTTTTCAGGATATTCACAATGAATATGTAGGCGATGGATTTGAATGCACTGCCTCTTTGAGATGCAAATCTATCCCATGCATATTTATTGTGGATATCCTGAAAACCTGACCTGGTTCCAGCTCTCGAGGACTGGAATTGCCTACCCCTGCGCTAGGTGATAACTGGTTATCTCCTGCTGAATATTTAACCAGTCATCAGCCTTGAATATCAAGGGGGGGAGCGGAATTGATATCATATCTTGTGACAGCATTCGGCTTACTGGAGCATTCAGGGATATCGAGCCAGTGATTGCAGATCTTTAAAAGGATGGAATCCCAGCAATTGCATAGCAATGGTTAAATAGCTGAAATCTAAGCTGGTTTCAATAGGAGTGATAGTCCATGGTATCCAATATAGGACTGAGTTGAAGATAAGAGTACACAATAGGATGGAGGTCAAGGGTATAGGTCAGGGGTAGGGAACGCCGGTCCTCGAGAGCCGTATTCCAGTCGGGTTTTCAGGATTTCCCCAATGAATATGCATGAGATCTATTTGCATGCCCTGCTTTCAATGCATATTCATTGAGGAAATCCTGAAAACCCGACTGGAATACGGCTCTCAAGAACCGGAGTTCCCTACCCCTGGTATAGGTGTTCATTCCCCCACCCACCCAAGTGGCCACAAATTCTTACATCACCTTACTAGCAGACCTGGAGTTCTCAAACCAGTCCTTGGGACACACCTAGCCAGTTGGGTTTTCAAGATCTCCACAATGATTAGGCATGACATAGATTTGCATACAATGGAGGCACTGCATGCAAATCTGCCTTGTGCATATTCATTATGGGTACCCTGACTGACTGGGCATTTCCCAAAGACTGGGTTGACGACCACTGCTTCATAGTTTATTTAAATTTTGATTAAACGCTTATCCAAAGGTACAAAGCGTTGTACATAGTAATTTAAAATAGATGGTAGCGAGGTTCTCATAGGACTGGAAATTCAGTCATATGCTATGTGCCCTCTCAAACTATTGATTAAGCCATACTTTAATATTTTTCAGTAACAATCAGAATGAAACCATAATTAGGTATACTGTATGTCTCTTATCTCAAAATACAGTGGAAACTTGGATGCCTTCAGGCTCAGCCTTAGAGGTTACAATTGAAGTTTTTATTATCCTTGTTAATGATTCTGAAGTTCATATAATGCCCGCATATCAAGTGTTTTGCATGGAATATGAATATGGTTTATATGTTTACAGTAATAATTTAAGGTCAAAGTTTCAGATTCATATCAACATGTGACCAAATATTATATAAGTCTGTACTGGTTGAAGTTAAGAGATAGGATACATTATCAGTTTCTGGTAACCATTTTCATGTGCTTACACAACTTGGCTCCCAAACACCTGCTCCAGAGTATCTCACCACATGATCCGACTCGATTACTACGGATAGCATCGTTCATTGTATTGGGCCCAAGGAATGGAACATCCTTCGAGCATCTTCGTCATCAGCAGAATATACAGAGTTTCAAAAGGCACTTGTTTTGTCAGATGAAATACAGGGTCTGAGATTGTTTAAATGAGGAAAAGTGGAGACTATTGATTGCAGGGTGCTGGTCACTATTATATTCTATGGTCTGGACTGTTTTGATTGATTATTGTAGTCTGTAAACTGTTTTAATGTTTGTAGAGCTGTCTGTCTGTCGCTGTTGCAACTTGTTTTTTATATGTAATTTTATATTTTGTATGTAAGTGTGTAACTCGCCCTGGATAAGGGCGGGGATAGATAAATATAACAAACAAACATGAAGAACTACTTGAACATTCAATGGAAATGTGCACAATTTTTAAGGATGTAGCTATAAATATACTGTTTAATCAGCACTAGAGACTCATTCTAATAGTGGAGTCATAGGTGCATTCTCCTTTTGAGAAGGATCAATCTTTCTAGTCGTCCATCCAGCTATATCTGTTTGTACATGTGAAAACAAATGCTTACCACTTCACTTAAGAACTTAGAAAATATTTCTTCACTTAACATGTAATTAAATTCTAAAATTCATTGCTGGTGAATTTGTGGTGTGTCAAAATTATTTCAATTTGCAAATAGGTTCTTCTTTCAGACTAAGGGGGTGGCGATGGGGGCCATGGTGGCCCCGTCCATCGCTTGCCTCTATATGTCTGAATATTTTCACATTATGGAAATTTAAGAATTACTTATGAATCTATGAAGTTATTTAAAAATCATTTATTCTAACAAGATGGTGCAATGATTGATTCTATGAAAATTTATAAAAGGGTTTTTCCCTATGCTGAGTTATTTTACTCTACTTTTGGATTCTAAACGCCATTTTTGAAACTGTATTAATAACTATTATTGTTCCTTTTTTGCTGTTTGTGAATATGAAGACAAACATGTCTATACTTCCAGATGGTTTAGTAAAGTTGGTCTATGGAGAAGGTATATTGACGATATCTTCTTCTTGTGGAATGGGGAGCGTGACGAATTGGAGGAATTCCTAAATGAGTTGAATCAGGCAGATCCCAATATAACTCTCACTCATGAAGTGAGTAGTGATAAGGTGTCCTTTTTGGATATCCAAGTAGTAAAATCTCAGATCAATTCTCAAGTGTGTTATGACACTACTCTTTATAGGAAACCATCCGATCGGAACACGCTCCTACACTACCATAGTTACCATCCAAAACCCCTCAGGGATAGTATCCCAGTGGGACAATTTTTAAGGTTGCGGAGGATCTGCTCTGACGAATGGGATTTTCACCAACAGGCCACGCTTTTATACACAAAGTTTAGGGAGAGAGGTTACCCTTCCCGGGTAGTCAAACGGGCATGGAAGAGAGCCCGTAATTGTCAGCGAGAGTGGTTATTTCATCCCCAACATAAGGAGAAAAGTGGGGCCTTGGTATGTGTATTGCCTTATTCCAATCGAAGTCAACAAATTAGAAAAATCATTTTGAAACACTGGCCAGTGCTGCAGGTGCATGAGAGCTTGAATAACATTCCTTTATTTGCCCACACTAGGGGCCGGAATTTAGGTCAGATTTTGAAACTTTGTGACCCTGTGCAACAGAACAGAGAGGGTCCTCATGTATGTTGTCATCAGTGTGTATATTGCCCTCATGTCCTCAACACTGACCAAGTGGTAATTCCTCACACAGGGGGTAAGAAATTTTATTTAAGAACAGGCACCAATTGTTTGTCATCTGCAGTAGTATATTGCATTATTTGCCCTTGCGGGCTATATTATATAGGACATACTCAGCGTGCTATTAAAATCCGCATTGCCGAACATTTGAGCAATATAAGATGCAAACGAATGACTGCCCCCCTGGTGAGCCATTGGATTGAGCAACAGCATTCGATAGAGGAATTACAATATACTGTTCTTATGCGTGCTTATAAAGATTCTGGAAATATCACTCAATGTCTCCTTTATTTGGAGCAGAAATTTATATTTCAATGGCATACCTTGGCCCCTGCAGGATTAAACAATGATATTGAATGGTTTCAATTATAATTTTCACTCATGACATAAGGAGTGATGACGTGGTAGGTAGTAAAAGGGGAGTGTATTTAAAGCGTGGCCTGCTGGGAAGTCCCCTTCGTCAGCAGCGCGTATGTGTGCAGTATGGAGTGTTTGTGCCGGTAAGTCGCTGAGAGAGTGTGTGCATTGAGTATTTTAAACTGTTTAGTTTATTAAGAAAGCAAGCTGTGTGGTGCAGTGTTGATTTGAGTCATCTTGTAATTTTAGTACCCCTCCTGAAGAAGTCAGCGGGTGAAACTTAGGTTGGGGGGGTCGGTAATGAGAATAACGGAGGAGCCCGGAGCAGTTATGTTTATCATCTACACCATTCAAAGTTAAGTTGTTGTTAAATTTATTATTTTGTTTAAGTTTGATTTGCTGTTATTTAGTCTTTGTTTGGTGGAGGAGACTGTGAACAACTATGATGGTCTCCTTAACAGCTGCTCCGTGATTTTTTTCACCGGACCTCAGCTGCGGGTCTGAGTGTTCACTTAACCACATCAGTCTTGTGTTGAAATTAGTGCTTGAAGTAAAGAAAGGTGATTAGTAAAAGAGTGAGTTGTTATATACCACACTCAGAAGTGATCTTCTGCAACAGAGAGACACAAATACCCCAAGCCACTCCCAGACAGTCTTTAAAGTGCTATCCTTCCTGGATGCCTCTCCGCAATCTATTTTCCAAGTCTTGGATCACATCTCTGAGTTCCAGTCTGTCTTTAGCTGCATGACATTGAGACACCTGAAGCTCCTTCAAGTCCACCTCCCCACTCTCTATGCTGGCCCAGTTCTTTTATGTTAGCACAAATCTCAGAGTCCCCTTCATATTTGTGCACTCATTGCAGCTCACCTTGAACCTTTTCTGTGATGATGTCTCAGTGTCAACCAGAATTTTGATATTTTTGATATGGATAGCATTTGGATTTGTTTTTTCATTCCAGCATTTCTCCTTTTCTCTATATAGCTTTTTAGTACCTCAGCGCCATCTACTGGGTATGTTTGGAATGATTCTTTGCTTTAATATGTTTTTGTATGTCCTTTTGCTCCTTTTCTTTCCAAATGTGGCTCACACACACTTATGATATCATTTATGATGTTGTCCCATTATGATATGATTGATTATGCTAGACTTTTATATTTTTAAAGAGTTTGTTCTTTTAGACTTCTTGATATTGTAATTGCGTATGATCAATGTTACAATTTTATTTTATGGTTATATCTTAGTGTGTTACGCTTGTGCAATTTTTTTCCATATCTCATTGCTTTATGTTTGTGCAATTTATATGTGCTTTCTAAATTGATATCTTTACCCCTGCGGAAGGCTTCTATTCAAAGCCGAAACATGGACCGTGTTGTGTCCAGCAGCAAATAAAAAGGATATTGATATACGAGATATGTTTTAATGTATGATGATACTTAATAAACCTTATTGTGTCTAAGGCTGATGTGTACAGTCCCTTCCCCACTGGTTTTCTTGTTCCACTTTTCATGTGCCACTGCTAGTCAAGCACAATGCATGTAGCCACCATCTTGTCTCCCTCTAGCTCATCAAGACACACATCTGACTGAGCTTGTAGTTCCCTATCCTCTGTATGTTTAGATTTATCAAGTCACCTGTGGGGCTGACATCCAGATCCCAATTATTTCACCTGTGAAACGCTGCAAAATCAGTACAGGAAAGAGAGGACAATTGCTCAAGTAGAAGTTGCAACAAAGCTTTGCATTCAAGCAGCCACAGTGAACGATGATGTCACTTCCTCCCTGTTGGAAAACATTCTTAAAGCCATGCCTCTGCATACTTTCCCTACTTATGCATTGAACTATTTATTTAAATTTAAGAACATTAAAAAATGATATTGCAACCATGTTTTTCGGCATAAGCCTTTTCAAATTTGGCAATTTGACAGATCTGATTGTTGTGTTTTTGCTGTACTTTGACATATACAGCACTTATATCTTTTCATAATGAATGTTAACTCATTGCAATATCTTTCTGATTGAACATGACCACAAAGTATATGTATTTTTATCCAATGTTCATATAAAATCAATAAAAACAATTTTATAAAAAATGATATTGCCTCAGACCCAAATTCCATTAAATTCCCTAACAGTAAGCAATCCTGGGTACAATTACTTAGCAGGATCCACAAGAACTGATCCAATCCTTCTTGCTCATAATGAAGGATATGTAATAGTTTTCCCAACTCAATACCTCTAATAATGGTTTATAGACTTTTCCTCCAGAAACCTTTTTTAAATTAAATCAAATATCTAATCTAATCTCTGATTTCTGAGTCTCACTATGCCAAGAAATGTTCAAGGAAACATAATTTTATTAATATCAAGAGAAATAATCTAACTCCATGTTCAAAATACAGGTAACCTACACCACAACTGACCAAAAAAATCTCAAATGTTTACCAAAAACATTTTTTTCAATTTTGTTTCAAAATTTGTATTAATTGTTATCTAAATAATAAAAAGGGCTACATCTCAAAATAGGACAAACAATAGTGAGGCAAAAGGATTAACGTATCATCACTAGCTCACATATTACTTCATCTGTAACAGGTCACTTACATTTAAACACCTTTTGCATGCTTAAATTTATATAATACCGCTATCCACATAGGTAATTGTACCTTTGTGTGCAAACGCTATTCTATAATTATGTGACACCCCCCCAAAAAGAAAAAAAAAAAAAATTCCTTTGTGGAAAGGGCAGTGATACAGGATTTTTCAGGGGGGGGGGGTCACTTGACTTTGCAGTTTGTAGGTAGCACAGACTGAATGGGATTCGAAGAGTAAGAGGCTCTTTTTCTGAGGGGAGGGGGGAAGGTTATAAAAGATAGTGCAAGAGGAAGTTCCTGGTTTCTTGATTATTCCTTTCTCCCGCCAGAGCCCTTAGAAAGAGGGAGACTCCCAAGTAAGTTTGTGAGGGAACTGCAGAAACAAATCTGACATAGATAACTGGATGTGGAGTAACCTGCAATTTTTATGGACTTGATAATTTTATATCCAACTGCTGACTGAAACCTGTAAATATGTAAATAGTTGATTGCTACTATCTGCATGCAAGTTAATAACCCTTTTAATTTGTTTCAGTTTATCTCTTGGTCCCTGCCTGCTCTTCATCCCAAGGGACAAGGGGAGACTGAGTGAGTGACTGGAGCACCAGGATCTGCATTTCCTCTGGCCTACTGGATTTGTCTGGCCCTGTTGTATACCCAAGCTCTAGAGTAGGGCTATTAAACGTGTGGGGAAACCCAGACATGTCCTCTTTTTAGAAGAATGTCTGGGCTCCTGGATAGACTTTCCAAAACCCGGTATTTGTCCAGGTTTTGGAAAGCCGAAAGCCACTACAAGGTTCGGCCTCATCTGGTGGGCCTCTGAGCATGCACAGATGACATCGCATACATCCATACATGTTCCAGGCCCTCCAAATGTGGCCGGAGCTTGTAGCAAAGAGGGGAGACTTTCAGGGGGCGGGACTGGAGGGTAGAATAGGGCGGGGCTAAAGGTAGAACCAGGTGGGACTGGGGCAGAACAGGGCAGGGCTGGAGTCGTAACAGGGCGGGATCATGTGTCCGGGGTTTTCTTTTCTTTAATATGGTAACCCTACTCTGGAGGAACTGTGAGTGACTGGGTCTGATTTTAAACTTTTTATGGACCCTGGTGCAGGGTGGGTGAATCTCCCAACCCTGAAGAGCTGGCAAGAGACCACCACATGAAACAAATGGGCAGGACACCAGGGCTACAATTATATACATGCCAAGTCATACACATTTGATCCCCCTTCTTCAGCTCAAATGCTAAAATACCCATTTCTCCAGAATTGGTTCCTTGCTCTTTGTCTTCGCCCTATGATATGGAATCTCTTTCCTTTCCCTTGCCCATCCCCCATGGTTCAGCATCTCATGCTCACACATCCCCTGCCCCTGGGTCCTTTAAACTTGCTCTAGATCACCAACAGCAGCAATGTCAAATGCAGGATGCCTTTGGCCATGCTGCAGGGCCTCCTTCTACTAATCCTACCTCTTCTGATTCTATTTCCTGTTTACAGCAGGCTAGGACTGGGAGAGGAAAGGCCCCATAGACTTGCCAAATGTTGTGTATTTTCAGTGCTGCTGCTGTCATCGATCTATGGTAAGTTTTAAAATCTGGGGGGAGGGGAAGAAGGAGATATACTGGATCCATTGGGGGCATGGGATCAGAAATGCCAAGACTTGAAGGGAAAGAAGGAAGAGGAAGAATTACTGGAACCAACAACGAGAGAGGAATGGGGAGAGAGTTGGAAATGGTGCTGCAACCTGTAAGAGAAGGATGAAATTGTTTAATCGATTTGAAACCTAAGAATTTTATAGTTTGTCACTTCTTCCATTCTGTAAGCTTGTATTCGATGACTTTGTATTGTGATCATTTCTTTCATTGTCCAGCACCTCTTGTTGTAAAACGCCTCGAACTATCATGGCTTTGGCAGTATATAAGAATAAAATTATTAATATTATTATTATAATATTGGACCCATTGAGGGAAGGGAGAAAGGAGAAAGAGAAGACAGAGGGATACTTGTTGAATTCCTAGGTTGGAGGCAGGAAGCAAGAAAGAAAGAGAATAAGGGGGTGCTAGATTATGGGAAGGAAGCAGGATGGAGGGAAGAAAGAAGGAGAGAAGCACATGAGGGATGATGCTGGACACATGGGGGGACAGGCATAGAGAGTCAATGCTGGACACATAAGGGGGATAGGGACACAGAAGGGCAATGCTGGAAAGGGCAAAGAGGGGGATAGGGGCATAGACCATAGGAAACATTGCTCAGGGCAGATAGCGATACAGAAGGAAGATGGATAGTGGACATGTAAACTGAAGAAATGCAAGAGGGTAAAGGATCCCTGGCTTGAGAGATAAGAGAAAACAGAGGACAGTGGAAACCAGAAACTGGGACCAACATGATTAGAAACAAAATCCTGAGTGGAGTAGAACATGTACAAGTGGATCGATTTTCACTCCGTCAAAAATTACAAAGACAAGGGGAAACTCAAAGTTACAGGGAAATACTTTTAAAATCAATTAGAATATTGCTACACCTTGGGTTCTGGCCAAGTACTACCGTAGTGACCTGGATTGGCCACCATGAGAACGAGCTACTGGGCTTGATGGACCATTGATCTGACCTAGTAAGGCTATTCTTATGTTCTTATATGACAAAGATAGAATAAAAGACTATGGAGCTCATAATCGAAAGTTAAATACATCTAAAAACCCTCCCAAGTTGGCACTTGGACGACTTAAAAGACAGGTTGTCCAAGTGCCGATAATCAAAATGGCTTTTTAGACGTATTCAGGGACTTCTTAGGCCTCATCTGAAAGGGGCATTTTTGGAGAAGTGGTTAGGGCGGGTTGTGGGCTGACCTAGACTTAGTCATCCTGTTTGACAAGACTGCCTAGACAGAACTTATATGTTGTGACTTAGAAGATGTAAAGACACATATAAGTGCCCAAAAGATATCCAAGGTGACCAGATAACCACTGCAGGGACAAAGTAAAAACCCACACACACACCCCGTGTTCACTGACTATTTCGCAGTCCCACAACGTTCAGAATAAAAACGTACATATCTGCCTCCAGAACATCAGCACCTGGCATAGAAAAGCCTAGTAAAGCTGCACAGAGGAGTCTTAAATAGTCCGGGGTGGGGGGTGGGCTAGTGAACCATAGAGAGGAGGACCCAGGCCCATAAGCCATTTTAATCACTACATTCATGGTGGAACATGTGAGCCCCCCAAAATCCTACTGTACTGCCATATAGGTACCACCTGCAGCCATAAGGGCTATTGAGGTTATAGATAGGTAGGTATAGTGGGTTGGGGGCTCATTATAACCTATAAGGGAGTTCTGGTGAGATGTTTATGTGACACCCTTTTTATGAAGTTCAAAGCAGTGCCCTGTAAGGTGACTCACTGCTCTGTTGCCATGTCTGGATGGCCAGTCCATCACAATGCTGGCCACATCCACGTCCAAAAGGTCTTGTTCTGGACATTTCAGACTTAAACAAATTTTTGGTCGAGAATGTGGTATAAAGATAGACATAGTGGCAGTCTAAATGATCAACCGCCTGGATGTACAAATAGACAAGAGCGGGGGTAAATGGACAATACTCTGACTGGAAGAGTGTCACCAGTGGGGTGCTGCAGGGCTCGGTGCTTGGACCCGTGCTCTTCAATATCTTTATAAACAATCTGGACATTGGTACGACGAGCGAGATGATTAAATTTGCAGACGATACGAAGTTATTCAGAGTAGTGAAGACACAGGGGGATTGCAAAGATCTGCAACGTGACATAATCAAGCTCGAGAAATGGGTATCGACATGGCAATGAGGTTCAACGTGGATAAGTGTAAAGTGATGCATGTCGGTAACAAAAAGCTCATGCACGAATACAGGATGTCCGGGGAGGTACTTGGGGAAACCTCCCAGGAAAGAGACTTGGGAGTTATGATTGACAAGTCGATGAAGCCGTCCGTGCAATGTGTGGTGGCGGCGGCGAAAAGGGCAAACAGAATGCTAGGAATGATTAAGAAGGGGATCACGAACAGATCGGAGAAGGTTATCATGCCGCTGTAGCGGGCCATGGTGCACCCTCACCTGGAGTACTGCGTCCAGCACTAGTCGCCATACATGAAGAAGGACATGGTACTACTCAAAAGGGTCCAGAGAAGAGCGACTAAAATGGTTAAGGGGCTGGAGGAGTTGCCATACAGTGAGAGACTGGAGAAACTGGGTTTCTCCCTTGAAAAGAGGAGACTGAGAGAGGACATGATTGAAACATTCAAAATACTAAAGGGAATAGACAGCAGATAAAGACAGATTGTTCACCCTCTTCAAGGTAGGGAGAATGAGAGGGCACTCTCTAAAGTTGAAAGGGGATAGATTCCATACAAACGTAAGGAAATTCTTCTTCACCCAGAGAGTGGTAGAAAACTGGAACACTCTTCCGGATTCTGTTATAGGGGAAAACACCTTCCAGGGATTCAAGACAAAGTTGGACAAGTTCCTGCTAAACTGGTCTTTGACCTGGAGACTGCCATGTGAGCAAAGAGACTGGGGATGAGAAAGAGAGCTGCTTGCAGGGAGAAAAAGTGAGGCAGTAATGTTACAGCTGGAGAGGGCAGAGTGAGGAAGAAAGCAGGAGACAGTGCTGCCCAGGGAAATGGAGGGGGACAGAGACAGACATATATTCTAGCACCCGTTAATGTAACGGGCTTTTCAAGAACGGACATTTTGCCACTGACGACTTTGGGCGACTAGCACCCTATGTCCAAATCAGACTTAGATGTTTCTTTTGATTATGTCCCTCCACAGACCTGCACATGCATGCATCCCAGAAGGCAGGCTGCATTAATTCAGGTTAGTGTTTTTGACTATTGAATTTACATTCTGCTCCTTTAAGCCCTCAGTTCAACTGCAATATTACTCTGCTGGTCTACAGTCTCATGAGCATTCATTTACAACCATCAGGGCCTTTATCCCTATTTTTGTATCTCTTCCCAACTCAGCACAGCCATCACAAGAAACAACTTTCAGCCATAGGGGAAGAAGGCCTGAAACTACAGCTTGCATTGGAACTCAATTGATGTGAGTTCTGCATCTGGTTTCTAGATATCACCACTGAGTAATAGCCAAGACTCTGACCTCCCAGGGAACATGAACACTGCTTTCACAGCGTCTCTAGCCTCAGCGGGAATGGGGTAACAAAGCTAAGCCCAAGAATGGGACCCGAGTCTACTAATACTACTTATCATTTCTATAGCTGCTAGACAAACAGCACTGTACATTAAAACATATAAGAGACAGTCCCTGCTCAGTAGAGCTTACAATCTAATCAACGAACAAACAGGATAAGTAGGGGGTTAGGGAATTTCTTAGGCAACTGTGTGTGCTTTACCAGAAAGTGTGGTCAGGAGTTAAAAACAACCTGAAAGAAGTGGGCTTTTAGCCTTGGTTTGAATACTGCTAGGGATGGAGTTTAACGTAATGATTCAGACAGTTTGTTCCAGGCATTTGGTGCAGCAAGAGAGAAGTAATGTAGTCTGGAGTTGGCAGTAGAGGAGAAGGGTACAGATAAGAGGAGCTTGCCTGATAAATGGAGGAGTGTAGGGGGGGGATAAGAGAGGAGAAATACTGAGGAGCTGCAGAGTGAATACATTTGTAAGTCAATAAGAGGAGTTTGAACTGTATGCAGAAATGGCTAGGGAGCCAATGAAGTGACTTGAGTAGAGGGGTGATGTGAATATAGTGACTCTGGTGAAATATAAGCTGTACAGCAGAATTTTGAATGGATTAGAGAGGAGAGAGATGGTTACACAGAAGACCTGTGAGAAGGTAGTTGCAGTAGTCAAGGCAAGAGGTGATAAGGGTGTGGATAAGGGTTTTGGTAGTGTGCTCAGAGAGGACGGGTCAGATTTTGGTGATATAGAAAAAGAAATGACAGTTGGCAGTCTGTTGGATTTGTGCAAAGAAAGGGAGGGCGGGGTCAAAGATGACCCTGAGGTTGTGAGCTGATGAGACAAGGAGGATGAGAGTTTTATTTATTGAGAGTGGGGGAGAGGACAGGTGGGTTTAGGCAAAAGGATAACTAGCTCAGTCTTGGCCGTGTTCAGTTTTAAGTAGCAGTGAGACATCCAGGCAGAGATGTCAGACAGGCAGGCTGAGACTTGGGCCAAGATTCCTGTGGAGATTTCAGGTGTGGAGAGGTAGACCTGGGAGTCGTTGGCATAGAGGTGATATTGAAAATCATGGGAGGAGATCAGGACACCAAGGGAATGAGTATAGATAAAGCAAAGAAGAAGTCCCAGGACAGAGCCTTGGGGTATCCCGACTGATAGTGGGATAGCAGTGGAGGAGGATCCATCACTGCATACACTAAAAGTACGATGTGAGAAATAAGAATAGAACTAAGAAAGAACAGAGCCTTGAAATCCAAATGAGGAAAGCATATCAAGGAGAAGGTGGTGGTCTACATTGTCAAAAACAGCAGCGAGATCGAGAATGATGAGAGTAGAGGCATTTGGATCTGGCCAGGAACAGGTCATTGGAGACTCCTGCTTGGAAGTGCAGAGCAGTACCACTGAATCATTAGGCTTGGGATATTGTTTTAATGGTAGAAGAGCTCTTTTCTAGAAGGGCACATTTCTAGAGGGGAGAGTGTGGCGCAGTAGTTAAAGCAACAGTTTCAGCAAACTTTGTGACCCTGGGCAAGTCACTTAATCCCCCCATTGCCCCAGGTACATTATATAGATTGTGAGTCCACCGGGACAGACAGGACAAAATGCTTGAGTACCTAAATAAAATCATGTAAACCATTCTGAGCTCCCCTGGGAGAACAGTATAGAAAACTGAATAAATAAATCTGTCCTGGTTTCTGAGCTTGTATTTTAATGAAATGCTATATGTGTAGACTCACTTCTCTCAGATACCAAAATGCATGAGGTGGGATGGATGTGGGGATATTTAACACACTAAGAACTTCTCTGTAGTCTCTCAGAAATGAGTTCACTTGGCAGCTCTGTGAGGGATAGATTACAAGCAGATGGAGATAACAGAAAGATGTTGTAATTTTGTGTGTGCAAATCTACACTGGCTACAGATAATACAAAATACAGTGATGAACATTATCTATTGGTTTAAAAAAAATCTGATCACGTCACTCCTCATCTAAAAAAATGCACATTTGCTTCCAATTCAGCATCAAATTACTTATAAGCTTCTACTTCTGGTTTTTAAGATTCACTCTTTGAAAGAACTGACCTCTTTCTCCCATTATATAACTCCATATTTTCCCCTCACAAACTTTTAGATCTACTCAACAAAACTGTCTTAATGTGCCTAGCTATAGAGAGATCACATATAAACACACTAGATGCTCAATTTTGGGAGGGCAAACGACCTTGGATTATGAAACTCCTTACCCCAACATCTATTACAGGAATCAACCTCAATCCAGTTTAAGGACACTGTTAAAACTTTCTTATATCAAGATGCGTACTCCTAAATACTGTTCTTATTCCCTGGTGACCAAGCAGGATTGCCTATAGAATACATGAGCATCCACCGTTTGTATTTTCCTCCTCTCTACCCTATAAATGATTGTAGTTTTTCCCATTTTCTATCATATACTACCTAGTATTGGATTTATGTCTCCCTCTATTTTAGATTGAAAGCTGCCCCGATGGTATGCTCTATTGGGCAGGATAGTAGATTTTAATGAAACTTGTGTGCATATATACATATTTCTTAACAGTGCTGGCTAGTCCTTTTACACACACATAGTAAAACTGCCTGTTCTCCTATCTACCCATGTTTTCAAAGAAAGAGTAATGGAAAAATCTTGCTTTAAGTACAGGACAAAGCATGGATGTGAATAATGCTATGGGAAAGTATCAGGGGACAGTGCAATAGTTAAGTCTATGTCTATGGTCCAAGCAGGTGAAGAGATAGGGCTAGGGTAGGGGCAGGAATTGGGTGCCATTCTGCTTTTAGAACGCATAGAATAATGGGAACTTTGTAGCTCTCTCTCTATAAGATGTCAGGCGTCTGCAAATATGGTTTTTCTCATCTATAGTGCACATTGGCTAAATGAAAGCATTTTTATTTTACATAATGAAAAATATGTCCGTCTTCTTCTCACCTAGTAATGGCAGACTTGGGCCACCTTCATTAATATGTTTAACTTGTAGTCTATTGTCACCTTACACATTTCAGCTTTCTTATTTTTGTAGTGTTTTTTTGCCAAATATTTCTTGCTTTAACTTGGACTATGCAGGGCAAGCATTAAGGAAAACAACACATTAGACAAAAAAATTCAGAACTTTTTACCCTATGCATTCACATTCCTCTAATTACAAGTGAGGACTTGCCCAGAAAAGCTCTTATCTGTGGAAACCACAAGGACCGGTCTTCCTACTGCTCTGCTGGTGGGTTCCCAATTGCTCAGTTCATTCAAGATAACAACAAGATAACAATCATCCACAACATGCCTGACTTGCACATGAGCCTTGAATTTAGCAAAGCACAATTTTCTTTGCATGCATCTTCACAAGCTGAGAAAATGCCCCTGTACAAGTCATTGATGAGGTCCCACTAGGACATTATATTCAGTTTTGGAGACTGAATGTTGCTACGGATATATAAAAAGACTTGAGGCTGTTCAGAGGAAGGTGACAAAAATAGCATGGAGCTTGAGCCAAACTATGCATCAGAAGAGACTGGAAGATCTGAATATGTATACCCCTAGAGCAGGGGTAGGCAATTCCAGTCCTCAAGAGCCGAAGCCAGGTCAGGTTTTCAAGGTATCCACAATGAATATGTATGAGATGGATTTGCATGCACTGCCTCCTTGAGATGCAAATCTATCTCATGCATATTTATTGTGGATATCCTGAAAACCTGACCTGGCTCCGGCTCTCGAGGACCGGAATTGCCAACTTCTGTCCTAGAGCAATGTCTCGCAAACTTTCCAGCCAGCGGCACACTAAATCCAGTGCCTCGGCGTTGACGTCACACGCATGCACAGAGGCTCATTTGGCCACGACCCACTTTGGTGGCGGGATCCGGAAGAGGAGAAGAGACACTGGCCAGGAGGAAAGTCATCTGCACCGGCTGCGAGAGGCACATCCTGTAGGTAGTCAGCCGGCGTGGATGACTCTCCCCCTCGCCAGTGTTTTGCAGCATACCTGAAATCTCAGGAGGCACACTGATGTGCCGTGGCACACAGTATGCGATACACTGCCCTAGAGCAAGGATTCTCACCCCAGTCCTCAGGATACATCTTGCCACTCAAATTTTAAGGATACCCACAGAGAATATGAGTGAGAGAGATTTGCATACAATCGAGGCAGGGTCTGCAAATTTATCGCATGTACGAGGGATCTTCAAAAAGTTTCTGCACTTTTTTAAACACTATTTATTAAATATCGCAAAAACAAATGACATCACTACCTGCAAGGTGAGTCAGCTTGCCTGACTGTCTAGTCACAGGACATTCTATGACAGTGTTCTTCAACCTTTTGACACCTATGGACCAGCGAAAATAAAATAATTATTTTGTGGACCAGCACTGGTCCGCAGACCGGCAGTTGAAAAACACTGGGCTAAGTCGTGCCCATCTCCACTCAATCGCTGCCCCAGACCCCGCCCCCATAAAGCACAGTTACTTACCGTAACAGGTGTTATCCAGGGACAGCAGGCAGATATTCTTGACTGATGGGTGACGGCACCGACGGAGCCCCGGTACGGACAATTTTAGAGTGATTGCACTCTAAGAACTTGGAAAGTTCTGGCATGCCGCACCGCGCACGCGCGAGTGCCTTCCCGCCCGACAGAGGCGCACGGTCCCCAGTTATGATAAGCCAGCTAAGAAGCCAACCCGGGGAGGTGGGAGGGACGCAAGAATATCTGCCTGCTGTCCCTGGATAACACCTGTTACGGTAAGTAACTGTGCTTTATCCCAGGACAAGCAGGCAGCATATTCTTGACTGATGGGTGACCTCCAAGCTAACAAAAAGAGGGATGGAGGGAAGGTTGGCCATTAGGAAAACAAATTTTGCAAAACAGATTGGCCGAAGTGTCCATCCCGTCTGGAGAATGCATCCAGACAATAATGAGATGTAAAAGTATGAACTGAGGACCAAGTAGCAGCTTTGCAGATTTCCTCAATAGGAGTGGAACGGAGGAAAGCTACAGATGCTGCCATTGCTCGGACTTTATGGGCCGTGACAGAACCTTCCAGTGTCAGTCCGGTCTGAGCATAACAAAAAGAAATGCACGCTGCCAGCCAATTAGACAACGTACGTTTAGAAACAGGACGTCCCAATTTATTCGGATCAAAGGACAGAAAGAGTTGGGGAACTGATCTGTGGGGTTTCGTACGCTCTAGATAGTAAGCTAGAGCCCTTTTACAATCCAAAGTATGTAGAGCTTGTTCCCCAGAATGAGAATGAGGTTTTGGAAAGAAAACAGGCAGAACAATGGATTGGTTGAGATGGAATTCAGAGACAACCTTAGGGAGAAACTTTGGATGTGTACGCAGAACCACCTTGTCATGGTGAAAGACCGTAAAAGGTGGATCTGCAACCAGTGCATGAAGCTCACTGACCCTCCTGGCAGAGGTAAGAGCAATAAGGAAAAGTACTTTCCAAGTGAGAAACTTGAAAGAAGCGGTAGCCAAAGGTTCAAATGGAGGCTTCATTAAGGCGGAAAGAACCACATTGAGATCCCAGATAACAGGAGGGGCTTTAAGAGGTGGTTTCACATTGAAAAGACCCCGCATGAACCTGGACACCAGGGGATGAGCTGATAGAAGTTTTCCATGGATCGGCTCATGAAAAGCAGCAATGGCACTGAGGTGGACTCTGATGGAAGAAGACTTAAGGCCAGAGTCAGACAAAGAAAGCAAATAATCCAACAACGTTTCCACTGCCAGGGAAGTTGGATCAAGATGATGAAGAAGACACCAGGAAGAAAATCTCGTCCACTTCTGAAGGTAACATTGCAGAGTGGCTGGTTTCCTGGAGGCATCTAGAATGGAACGAACAGGCTGAGACAAAAGCGTATCATGAGAAGTCAGCCTGAGAGATACCAAGCCGTCAGGTGCAGAGACTGGAGGTTGGGATGTAGAAGGGTCTCCTGATGCTGTGTAAGCAGAGAAGGATATAGTAGAAGAAGAAAAGGTTCCCTGGAACTGAGTTGAAGTAGAAGGGAGAACCAATGTTGCCTGGGCCACCTCGGAGCAATCAGAATCATGGTGGCTCGTTCCCTCTTGAGCTTGAATAAGGTTCTCAACATGAGAGGCAGAGGAGGGAAAGCGTACAGGAACAGATTTGACCAGTCGAGGAGAAATGCATCCGCTGCCAGACGGAGAGGGGAGTAGAGTCTGGAGCAGAAAAGGGGCAGCTGGTGATTGTGAGGAGCTGCAAAGAGGTCTATCTGAGGAGTGCCCCATTGAGCGAAGATAGACTGTAGAGTTACAGGATCGAGTGTCCACTCGTGAGGTTGGAGAATTCTGCTGAGCTTGTCCGCTAAGGAATTCTGTTCTCCCTGAATATAGATAGCTTTCAGGAAGAGATGGTGATCTATGGCCCAAGTCCAGATCTTCTGTGCTTCCTGGCACAAGAGGCGAGAGCCTGTCCCCCCTTGCTTGTTGATGTAATACATGGCCACTTGATTGTCCGTGCACAGCAGAAGGACCTGAGGAAAGAGAAGATGTTGGAAGGCCTTGAGGGCATAAAACATCGCTCTGAGTTCCAGGAAATTGATGTGATGCTTCTTTTCCTGGGCTGTCCAAAGACCTTGAGTCTGGAACTCGTTCAAATGAGCTCCCCATGCATAAGGGGAGGCGTCGGTGGTGATGACTAGTTGATGAGGAGGTTGATGGAACAGAAGACCTCTGGATAGATTTGAGGATACCAACCACCATTGTAGAGATTGACGAAGAGATGATGTCACAGAGATGTGACGTGAGCAAGGATCCGTCGCTTGGGACCACTGAGTAGCAAGGGTCCATTGAGGAGTTCGCAGGTGAAGACGTACGAGGGGTGCGACATGAACCGTGGATGCCATGTGACCCAAGAGTATCATCATTTGTTTGGCAGAGATGGAATGTTGAGGAAGTACCTGCTGACATAGAGACTGAAGAGTCTGAAGACGGTTGGATGGTAGGAATGCTCTCATGAGGAGTGTGTCCAATATCGCTCCAATGAATTGGAGTCTTTGAGTGGGAATGAGATGAGACTTGGGTAGATTGATCTCGAATCCCAATATTTGTAGAAACTGGATGGTTTGGTTGGTGGCCAGGAGAACTGCTGGAGCGGATGTGGCCTTGATTAACCAGTCGTCCAGGTAAGGAAATACCTGAAGGTGGTGAGAGCGCAGAAAAGCAGCTACCACGATGAGACATTTGGTGAACACCCTTGGAGAGGAAGCAAGACCGAAGGGCAGCACCTTGTACTGGTAATGACTCTGATTGATCATGAAACGGAGATACTGTCTTGAGGTTACATTGATTGGAATGTGAGTGTATGCTTCTTTGAGATCGAGGGAGCATAGCCAGTCGTCTTGGTTGAGAAGAGGATAAAGAATGGCTAAGGAAAGCATCTTGAATTTTTCCTTTACCAGATGTTTGTTGAGATCGCGAAGATCTAGAATTGGTCTGAGATCTCCTGTTTTTTTGGGGACTAGAAAATAACGGGAGTAGAATCCCTGCCCCTTTTGATCTAGAGGAACTTCTTCTATAGCATTTAGAAGAAGGAGGGATTGAACTTCCTGAATGAGGAGGGCAGATTGAGGACTGTTCAAAGCAGACTCTTTTGGCAGGTTTTGGGATGGAAGAGTCTGAAAGTTGAGAGAGTAGCCGTGGCGGATGATATTGAGGACCCATTGGTCCGAAGTGATAACTTCCCACCGGCTGAGGAATAGAGAGAGACGACCTCCTATAGGTTGAGGCAAGAGAGCAGATATAGGAGTACTGGCTATACTTTGGAGAAGTAAGTCAAAAGGGCTGTGTCTTCTGCTGTGGAGTTGGCTTTACAGGCTGCTGTTGCTGTTGTTGCCTGGGAGGCTGACGCTGTTGCTGCCGTTGACGCCTGGGTTGCTGAGCAGTTGTTGGCAATGGCCGAGCTGTGAAACGGCGTTGATAGGCTGACTGTTGTCTAAAAGGCCTTGTTGGGGGAGGCTTTTTCTTATTTTTAAGAAGGGTATCCCAACGTGTTTCATGAGCCGACAGCTTTTGAGTAGTCGAATCCATGGATTCCCCAAAAAGCTCATCCCCTAGGCACGGGGTGTTGGCTAACCGATCTTGATGATTAACATCAAGTTCGGATACCCGAAGCCAGGCCAGGCGACGCATTGCCACAGACATTGCTGTCGCTCTGGATGTAAGTTCGAAGGTGTCATAAATGGACCTAACCATGAACTTACGCAACTGAAACAGAGAAGACAAGCAATGGTGGAAAGATTGTTGTTTCCGTTGAGGAAGGTATTTCTCAAAGGAAGCCATGGTGGTAAGGAGATGTTTCAGATAGAAAGAAAAATGAAAACCATAATTTCCAGCTCTATTTGCCAACATTGCATTTTGGTAGAGCCTCTTACCAAATTTGTCCATGGCTTTACCCTCTCTGCCAGGAGGAACGGAAGCATATACACTGGCTCCTGCAGATTTTTTAAGGGTGGATTCGACAAGTAAAGATTCATGAGGAAGTTGTGGTTTGTCGAACCCAGGAATGGGAATTACTTTGTACAGAGAGTCTAACTTACGTGGGGCCCCTGGAACCGTTAAGGGAGTCTCTAAATTCTTGTAAAAAGTCTCCCTCAAGATGTCGTGAAGAGGGAGCTTCAAATATTCCTTTGGAGGTTGGTCAAAGTCTAGGGCGTCCAAAAAAGCTTTAGACTTTTTGGACTCAGCCTCCAAAGGAATAGACAGAGAATCACACATATCTTTCAGGAAACTGGAGAAAGATGAAGTGTCATGCTTAGAGGACGGGTCATGTACAGCAGACTCCTCCTCATCTGAGGAACATTCTCCTTCAGAGAGAAAAGGCTCTTCTGAATCTCCCCACAGATCAGGATCCCTGATATGGGGAGAACGATCCCGAGACTCAGGGGTAGATGGGTCTACATGCCGGGTCTTGCGCACCGACTTACCCGATCTCATCGATACCGACCCAGGCGATGTAATCGGTTGTACCGGAGCCGAAGTCTGCACCGACTGATGTTGAGCTCTCGGCTCCGGCGCAAGGACTGGCATCGATGCCGATGAGGTGGAGTGAATCGGTACCGAGGGAGTGGATACCGACAACACAGGTTGTTCCACTATCGGTACCGGCTCAGTGCGGACCGGCACCGGAAGGTTCGGTGCCAGGATAGTTGGAAGGAGCTGTTGCAATTGCTGCTTGAGCTGTGTCTGGAGAATGGCCGTAATACGGTCATCAAGGGATGGCACCGGTACCGCTTTTTTCTTCTGCGGTACCTGCGGTGCCGCTCGACGCCCCGGAGATGAGGAGCCCGATGTCGAGGGACTCACCTCAATAGGGGCGGAGCGCTTCCGCTGGCGCCTCACAGTCGGCAGGATTGGACTCACTGCACTCGAGACCGGAGGACGTTCCAGCGGGGAAGGCTTCTTAGCCGGCTTACCTGCATGTTGGGACGCCGGCGCGGAATCTTGCGGCGTCGAAGAAGAGGGTGCCGACTGAACCGGTGCCGAAGTCGATGGAACGGGATCGGACATCTCGGCACCGAACAGTAATCGCTGTTGTATTTGGCGATTTTTTAATGTTCTTTTTTTCAGTGTGGCACAGCGGGTGCAGGTGGAGGCCTGATGCTCAGGACCCAAACACTGTAAGCACCAGTTGTGTGGGTCCGTGAGAGATATGGGCCGAGCACACCGCTGGCACTTTTTAAAACCTGGCTGAGGGGGCATGAACGTGAACACCGCTTCAGCCAAATCGAAGGCCGAGGCTTCGATGGTGGCAGAAGGCCCCGCAGGGGAAAAACCAAATTGAATCAAAAACAAAAGATTTTTTTTTTTTTTTTTTTTACAAAAAATGAAAGAAAAAAGAAAGAGGCAAAAGCCAAAAAGGTTTACGCGAGCGGGAAGGCAAGTTCAAAAAATTTTCAACAGCCGTTGAAAAAACGCGTCTTCTTAGCTCCGTGGAAACTAAGAAACTGGGGACCGCGCGCCTCTGTCGGGCGGGAAGGCACTCGCGCGTGCGCGGTGCGGCATGCCAGAACTTTCCAAGTTCTTAGAGTGCAATCACTCTAAAATTGTCCGTACCGGGGCTCCGTCGGTGCCGTCACCCATCAGTCAAGAATATGCTGCCTGCTTGTCCTGGGATAATAGTACTAATTGTAGCACCATTTTTTCCATTCATTTTTCATTTACACACACACACAATATAATTGTATTAACAACACATAATGGTTAACCACAAAATTAAAATACACAAAGCACACTGTATGCTTTTCAACATTCATTCCTACCAGAAAACAGATAACCCCATGCAAATGCAGGACTAAAAACTAAAAGTACTATTATTTACAAATAAACCCTTAGATGCAAGATACTGCAAGCAGTACAACCCTAGAGGAAAAGAAACAAATGCATTTCTTCCTGAACAGAGAGCAGATGTAAATCAATCACTAAATAAAAAAATAATGCATTCCCCCTACCGTTGTTGTCTCTCTCCCTCCATGGTGTGCCATGTGTTATCTTTGGGCCGGTCCACGGTGCGATCAATGTGATGTCTTCAGGCCGGCTCCCTGAGTCCTGCAGTGCACAAAGCTGTGGGCAGCGACCCGCGCCTCATCTGGAATTCATCGGAGAGAAGACTTCTGGTTCAGGTGCTGGACATGTGTAGGAGCCTTTTCCCACAGCTTTGTGCACTGCAAGCACTCAGGGAGCCGGCCTGAAGACGCCGTGTTGATTGCACCATGGACCGGCGGCTGAAGAACAACGTCTTCTGCCCGATGGACGTGCCAGCCCTGTGGACTGGCAGAAAATTTCTGCGGACCGGCAGTTGAAGAACACTGTTCTACAACACACCCTCTTACCACATCTCCCACTCCAACCACTTCCCACAAAAATACGAAAGTGTGGAAACCTTTTGAATAACCCTTGTATATTCATTGTGGTTGTGCTGAAAAGCTGAGTGGCTAGGTATGTCCTGAGGACTGGGTTGAGAACCCCTACCCTAGAGGAAAGAAGGGATGAGGATGGTTATTTGGTAGATCATTTTGAATTTCCTGCTTCTAAATGTTCATTACATATATCAACATTATTTGACTTTCCATCTGTCAGGGCTGTCACTATAAAAGATATCATAATCGTCTGCTATCATTCCAAGCTGCTTCCTGGGACTCAGATTTTCGCTGGTTACTTTCCACTTCTATATCTTATATGAACTTTAGAAAACTGTTAAAAAGCTATGTATATGTTAAGTTTTTGTAAGAGTAATCTTTATAATTCACTTTAGATGTCTAGCTCCTCTTAAATTTGTTTAACCGCATAGATCTGAAAGGTATTGCGGTATACAAATATGTTATGTTAAGACATGAATTGAAGTGGTGGGGAGATAGACTTAGGAATAATATTAGAAATGTTTTCATGGAAAGGGTGTTCAATGCCTAGAATACCCTCCCAAGGGAGAAAGTGGAGATAATGTTGTGTCTTCAAGGGTCTGATGCTAGCGTTCAAAACCCTACACAACATGGCGCCAGGCTACACGATGACTAAGCTTCCTCCATATATTCTGAACATGTCCCTCTGCTCTCAGGATGAAATATGCCTCAAAATGCCCCTTGGTCATTCCCTTCAACTGTAATCCGCCAAACGACGTTCCTACTGCCACTTCATACCAAGCCACTGGAATCGACTGCCCCCACAGATCAGATCCCTTAAAGGACTTCTCAACTTTAGAAAAGCAATAAACATACCTCTTCACCTAACTCCCCTGCCCAAGGCCAATAGATCACAAAGAAATATTAATGTAAATTGGTACTAGATCCTTGGTATGTGTCACTTAGGATAAAAACTTGCACAGTAACTAAGTCAAATTTATCTTGTAAACTGTATAGTATGTATATTGGTATTAGATCCCTAGTATGTGTTGAGTTAGGATAAAACTTACATCAAAAAACTTATACTGTACTATGGCAAATTATAACCTAACTGTATAGTATGTATGTTAACCTGTAACCCCTACTGAGCTCCTTGAGAACAAGAAAGAAAATGAATTAAATAAATAAAATCAATGATGGAATTCAAAAAGTCATGGGATGAACACAGTGGTTCCCTAATTAGAAAATGGATGGTATAAAAACAAAATTAAATGACTGCATGTGTATTGATGTAAGAGTAAAGGAAATGAGACTTGATATACTGCTTTTTCTGTGTGGTTACAATCAAATTTAGAGAGGTATTTGCCTTTTTGAGATTGGAGCCCATGATTACCCTAGCTCTTCACAGTTCAACCATATTTATCACTGCAGGCTTGACCAACTCTCCAAATTAGTCGTTGTTACTCACAACTCTGTATTGAGTGCCGTTGCCTGGGCTCCAGCGGGGACTCTCTCCACCGATAACTTTCCTCCCACTGCTCCTCCAGGGCTCGACAGTTGCCTCTCTCTCCACAGGGCTCACTCTTCCGGGTTGGAGAGGAGCCTGCCCCCTTGATCGGGCTAAGGGAAACCCGATCAAAACTAAGGTTCACTGTGGAGTTCAGCATTCCTCCCAAAGGGAAAGTCTCCCTCGATTGGCATGTCAGTCCCGCATCCAGCATCGTCTGCACACAATTTCTGGAAGTTTAAGTCACTGGAGGATTTGGCCAGAAAGCTCCCTTTCTCTTCCCCATTCTAGTGTGGCTGCGAACTACCCGCCAAGGAAAATCTGCAACTCTGGCAACAGTCAGTAAGAAAGAAAAAGTCCAGGTAAGGGGGAAGAAGGTTAAAAAAGGCCAACATGGTGAAGAGCTCTGTGTCAAGCATCTGTCCTTGATGCCATCTTGGAGTGATAAATTCAACAGTCTTCTTGACAACAGGATGAGGTCTGGAGAAAAAGTTTCAGTGGATACTAATTTCATATTAACCTTCATCAACATCCTATGGGTGAAAGATTTACTGAAAATGAAGTTGAGTAATGGTCTGCTTTTGACTGTACAGCAATATCACAATGCGACTTTGACTTCGGAAATGGACATATCAGATCTCTTTGTTTAAAGTATAAACAATTTCTTCCGGAGGAAAGTGTTATTATTCAGCAATACAATGACTTTAAATTCTTTGTTGCAGAAAAAATCAAAAGCAATCTGATAAACAGCTTTCCAGATATGACGAAATTTGCATTTCAGAATGATCAATTTGCAGATTTAGCAAAATTGATGGACATTGGTGCCACATTCTTAGCATCTAGTTCAGATTGTGAGCATGATTTTAGTCTAATGAACAATTTAAAGACTAAACAAAGGAATCGTTTACATTTAGAGCAGGGGTGTCCAATCTTTTGGCTTTCCTGGGCTGCATTGGCCAAAATTTATGTTTATTGAAATGAGACTTTATGTTACATAAAGTGTAACTAACATAAAGGGTAACCAAAATTACATTGTGTTTTCGTTAATTCAGACTAAACTCAAAGACCTGCCCATAAATTCCCATAACTGAACTCCGGGCCCTCTGGCAATCATTTTTATAGCGCACACAAATTTAGTTTTTCTTTAAAATGCGCACAGACGAAATTTTTTGCGCACACAGTCTATGAAAAATTAGAGGGAACATTGGTTGTGGGTTCAAACCCACGCTGCTCCTTGTGACACCAGCAAGTCACTTAATCACCCCACCCCCAGGTACATTACATAGATTGTGAGCCTGCTGGGACAGACAGGGAAAAATACTTGAGTACCTGAATAAATTCCTGTAAACTGTTTTGAGCTCCTTTGGAAGAATGGTATAGAAAATTAAATAAACTTTAAAACCATCAGCATGACCAGACTAGAAAGTAGAGCAAAGGAAAAAAGCACAACCTGCTGACATTGTTCCATCTTTTTTTTTTTTTTTAAATCTTTATTAATTTTCAAAACTTATACAAAGTGCAATCAAATATACAGTCAGATAAAACATATAACCACACTTATATTCGAACAAATATTAAACAAAGTACATTACTCCCCCCTCCCTCTCTGGATGTGTGTAGGAAATAAAGGTTAATCAATTAATTAGTCTATTGTTTAACAAATGCCTCTAATGGTCCCCATATTTCTTTAAACTTTTTATTATTTCCCAATTGTTCTGCATTCATTCTTTCATACCTGCAATACAAACAGAGTGTTTCCCACCAAAAACAAAAATTTAGTCTATCCCAGTTCTTCCAGTTTCAATTGCATGGTCACCCCGGTCATAAACAGAAGACGTCTATTTTTATGAGTGTCTATTGGACTCTTAGATTTCAACAATGTCCCAAATAAGACCATGTCATAAGACAATGGTATAGAGATACCAAGAACTATATTTATTTTCCCCCATATTGATTTTCAAAAATTGAGTATCAAGGGACAATAAAACAACAACAACAAATGATCCAAAGTCCCTATTTCAAGGTGACATTGCCGGCATCTATTAGACTTTGAACTATCCAACTTTTGTAAACGAACTGGAGTCCAAAAAATTTCTATATAAAAAAAATCAAGTTTGTCTCATAGATGCTGACGCTGTACATCTCATTCTCCAAGTCCAAATCCATGGCCAAAGCATAGCAGAAATTTGCTGCTTTGTTTCTGTACTCCAAATGTCTTTTAAGCTTGTTTTAGGCTTTTTCGCCAAATATTCAGATATTAATTTGTACCACTTAGTGGCCTGATGCCCTTGAAAATCTGTCTGGAAACAGATCCGGCAAGCTGTACTGATTTTTTAAGTTGCGCCAGTCAGGGAACCCTTTCTGAATGGCCTCTTTCAATTGCAACCATTTATATCCTTGAGACTTTGATATGCCAAATGATTGTTGTAATTGTAATAAATTAACCATTTTCCCATTTAAAATTACATCTTCTAGAGCAGTGTTTTTCAACCGATGTTGCCTGGTGTGCCGTACGGTCAGGGCCGCCATCAGGGCAGTACCACCAGTCTAGGGAGAGGGGCGGTCCGCCCCACGTGGACAGGAGAGAGCTGGACGGGGGACCCGCGGAGTTCAATACATCTCGAGCCGCGAGGCTCGTCTTCTGTTCCTGCCTGCCCTGCAGCTAACATATAGCCGATCGCAAGCGTTCCCCGATGTCAGCGCTGACGTCGGAGGGAGGGCTTAAGCAAAGCCTGCCCTCCGACGTCAGCGCTGACGTCGGAGAATACTTCCGTTCGGCTATTTGTGTGCGGCAGGGCAGACAGGAAGCAGAAGACAAGCCTCGCGGCTTGAGCTTCGTTTTGCTGAGAAAGATGCAAAGATGGCCTGGGAGGCAAACACGGAACACAAAAGGGGGGAGGGAGTGCGTTTTGGACACAAGGCATGAACTTGGGAGAGAGGAAGGGAGGGAAAGAGATGCTGAGGTGGGGGAGGGAATGGGTTTTTGGACACAGAAGGCATGGACTTGGGAGAGAGGAAGGGAGGGAAAGAGATGCTGAGGTGGGGGAGGGAATGAGTGTTTGGACACAGAAGGCATGGACTTTGGAGAGAGGAAGGGAGGGAAAGAGATGGTTGTGTACACGGGGAATAGAAGAAAGGAGAATTTTTGGTCATAGGGAGGGAGTGAGGTACAGATAGTGGCATACCAGGGTGGGGGGGGGCGGTCTGCCCCACCCCGGGTTTACGTCCCAAGGGGGTGCACAGCTGGCCACCCTCCAGTGTTGTCCCTAGGCCGGCAAACTGCGGCTCTTTAGCCACTTGAGTGCCACCGCCGCCAATGGTGTTGTTGGCGGTGGCAGCATTATAAAATACTTTCTTTGTGTTTATTTGATTCCTATTCAAGAGAATTACTTTATATATAGTCAATATAGGCACAGAGTTAAATTTTTTAACATTTTCTAATGGTGGTGTGCCTCGTGATTTTTTTCATGAAACAAGTGTGCCTTTGCCCAAAAAAGGTTGAAAAACACTGTTCTAGAGTACGTATGCCTGTCTGCAACCAATGTTTCCAGACGATTTTAGACTCGCCGATCTTTGTATCTTGGAGTTTAACCAAAGGGATTGATGTGTAGATTGTTGTATTGGAATAGGAGTTAAAGTATTTATAAATTTTAATGTAGTCCAGGTGGAATGAAGAATCATATTGTCTTTGTACATTCTAGGAAGCTTGATACTCAAAATATGGCTATGATGTAATGGGGCCAAAAGATGACTTTCCAGTATCAGCCAATCTGGCAGATTCTCCATGAGTTCAGGAAGGATCCAATACATACCCTGACACAAAATAAAGGCTTGATGATCCTCTTAAAATTTGGAAAATTTACCCCTCCCGCCGATTGAGATTTTTCCAGAGATACTACTACTACTACTAATAATAATAATTTTATTCAAAGCTATTTTAGAAGTTTTACCAAGCCAAAGGAATTTTGTAAGAATCCCATTTAGATTTTTATAAAAAAATCTCTGAAAATAAACTGGTAACATACTCATTTGGTAACAAACTACAGGTGAGATCATCATTTTGATGGTTTAGACCAGCAATGGTGAACCTGTGGCACGTGAAGGCCTTGCAGCTGGCACGCACAGGGCCGTCATCAGGGCAGTACTACCAGGGGGTGCACAGGAGAGAGAGCTGAACAGGGACGATGGGGGACCCGCGGGGTTAAATATAACTCGAGCCGCGAGGCTCGTCTTCTACTCCGACTGCCCTGCCGCTCACACAGCCGATCAGAAATCTTCCCCGACTTCAGCGCTGACGTCGGGGAAGACTTCTGGTCGGCTATGTGTGCGCGGCGGGACAGGCAGGAAATAGAAGACAAGCCTACGCGGCTCGAGCTACATTTTGCTGAGAAAGTTGCTAAGATGGGCTGGGAGACAAACGGGGAACACAAAAGGGGGAGGGAGTGCGTTTTGGACACAAGGCATGAACTTGGGAGAAAGGAAGGGAGGGAAAGAGATGCTGAGGTGGGGGAGGGAATGGGTTTTTGCACACAGAAGACATGGACTTGGGAGAGAGAAGGGAGGGAAAGAGATGCTGAGGTGGGGGAGGGAATGGGTTTTTGGACACTGAAGGCATGAACTTGGGAGAGAGGAAGGGAGGGAAAGAGATGCTGAGGTGGGGGATGGAATGGGTTTTTGGACACAGAAAGCATGAACTTTGGAGAGAGGAAAGGAGGGAAAGAGATGCTGAGATGGGGAGGGAATGGGTTTTTGCACACAGAAGGCATGGACTTGGGAGAGAGGAAGGGAGGGAAAGAGATGCTGAGGCGGGGGAGGGAATGGGTTTTTGGACACAGAAGGCATGGACTTGGGAGAGAGGAAGGGAGGGAAATAGATGCTGAGGTAGGGGAGGGAATGGGTTTTTGGACACAAGGCATGAACTTGGGAGAGAGGAAGGAAGGGAAAGAGATGCTGAGGTGGGGGAGGGAATGGGTTTTTGGACACAAGGCATGGACTTGGGAGAGAGGAAGGGAGGGAAAGAGATGCTGAGGTGGGGGAGGGAATGGGTTTTTGCACACAGAAGACATGGACTTGGGAGAGAGAAGGGAGGGAAAGAGATGCTGAGGTGGGGGAGGGAATGGGTTTTTGGACACTGAAGGCATGAACTTGGGAGAGAGGAAGGGAGGGAAAGAGATGCTGAGGTGGGGGATGGAATGGGTTTTTGGACACAGAAAGCATGAACTTTGGAGAGAGGAAAGGAGGGAAAGAGATGCTGAGATGGGGAGGGAATGGGTTTTTGCACACAGAAGGCATGGACTTGGGAGAGAGGAAGGGAGGGAAAGAGATGCTGAGGCGGGGGAGGGAATGGGTTTTTGGACACAGAAGGCATGGACTTGGGAGAGAGGAAGGGAGGGAAATAGATGCTGAGGTAGGGGAGGGAATGGGTTTTTGGACACAAGGCATGAACTTGGGAGAGAGGAAGGAAGGGAAAGAGATGCTGAGGTGGGGGAGGGAATGGGTTTTTGGACACAAGGCATGGACTTGGGAGAGAGGAAGGGAGGGAAATAGATGCTGAGGTGGGGGAGGGAATGTGTTTTTGGACACAGAAGGCATGGACTTTTGAGAGAGGAAGGGAGGGAAAGAGATGCTGAGGTGGGAGAGGGAATGTGTTTTTGGACACAGAAGGCAAGGACTTGGGAGAGAGGAAGGGAGGGAAAGAGATGGTTGTGTACACGGGGAATAGAAGAAAGGAGAATTTTTGGTCATAGGGAGGGAGTGAGGTACAGACAGTGGCATACCAAGGTGGGGGTGGGGGCGGTCTGCCCCAGTTTTACGCCCCAAGGGGGTGCACAGCTGGCCACCCTCCAGTGTTCTCCCTAGGCTGGCAAACTGCGTCTCTTTAGCCACTTGAGTGCCACTGCCGCCATTGGGAACAGGCCGGTGCCAAGTTCTCCCTGCTTTTCCCTGTGGGGCCGACCAACTCTCGCCACCCGCGTCAATTCTGATGTCGGAGAGGACGTTCTGGGCCAGCCAATCGCTTACTGGCTGGCCCAGAACGTCCTCTCCGATGTTAGAATTGACGTTGAGTGGCGAGAGTTGGTCGGCCCCGTGGGGAAGAGAAGCAGGGAGAACTCGGCGCCGGCCTGTTCCCGATAGCGGCAGTGGCAGCCTATTCCCCAGTGGCGGTGGCAGCATTTTCCCAATGGTGGTGGCATAGGGGAGGGCAAGGAGAAAGAAAGAAAGGGGGGGACAGGGAGCCAAAAAAAAAAGAAAGAGGGCTGGGTGAAACAAAGAAAAATGGGGCAAGAAGAGAGAGAGAAAGACAGACATACAGAATGAAAGGGGGTATGGAGAGAGAGAAAAAGAAAGAAGGGGGCAGGGTGAAACAAAGAAAAAGTTTGGGGAGGGAATGAGGTCTGGAGGAGAGAAAGCATACAGGAGGCTGAAAAAAGGGAAGAAATATTGGATGCACAGTCAGAAGAATAAAGTGCAACCAGAGACTGATGAAATTACCAAAGGTAGGAAAATGATTTTATTTTCAATTTAGTGATCAAAATGTGTCCGTTTTGAGAATTTATATATGCTGTCTATATTTTGCACTATGGCCCCCTTTTACTAAACCGCAATAGCGTTTTTTAGCGCAGGGAGCCTATGAGCTTCAAGAGCAGCGTGGGGCATTCAGCGCAGGTCCCTGCACTAAAAACCGCTATCGCGGTTTAGTAAAAAGGGAGGGGGAATATTTGTCTATTTTTGTGTAGTTGTTACTGAGGTGACATTGCATAAAGTCATCTGCCTTGACCTCTTTGAAAACCCGCGGAATATAAATGATAATTAACATTTTCTCTGCGTACAGCGTGCTTTGTGTTTTTAAAATTTTATTGTTGGTAGATCATATTGACTTGGCCACAAAGGTAAGGGGGAGGGAGGGGAGCTGCTGAAAGAGTCTACCTTGACGTGGTTGCAGGCTTACAAATCTTTTGGTCAAAGAGTGCGGCGACAAAGAAAAGTATGTGTGTATTCGGCCCATGAATGAAATCATTAAAACATTATAAATTGCCAATAAATTGAAATGAAAACCAAAGGATTGTGAATCAAATTGATTCTCTGACAATACAAAGATTCCAACCTTTAAAAATGATGTTACATAGTTCAGGCAACTTTATAAAGAGTTTTTAGATACTAAAATCTTGTTATTAAGGTTTAATTGACGTGCTGGCACTTTGAGGAAATTCTTTGGTTTTGTGCGGCAGTTTGGGCACTCGGGCTCAAAAAGGTTAGCCATCACTGGTTTAGACTCTCCCCCACCAAGAAAGATGTAATGGATTCCAATGCTCACACATTTCTTTGACTTTCAATAATAAGGATTTTTCATTTACTGTCATTGTGTCTTCCAGAGTTTTTTGAATCATTATACCCAAATATTTCATTCCCTCTTCCTTCCAAAGGAATGGGAATGGATCAAATAAACCTTTTACACAATGTATATTCAATGGAAGAACCTCTGATTTACTCCAATTTATCTTATATCCAGAAAATTTTCCAAAACAATCAATCAATTCCAGTAAATGAGGGATAGTTGATTTAGGATTTTTCAAATGAAGCAAAATATCATCTGCATAAGCCAAGACATTATAATCTCGACCTGCATATAGAATTCCCTGTATCTCCTTTGCCTGCCGAATGGCAACAACAAGGGTTTCAAAACAATATCAAAAAGCAAAGGAGATAAGGGACATCCTTGTCTAACTCCCCTTTTCAGACAAAAACGCTCTGAGAATGTATTATCTAATATAATAAAATCCTTACCCATGCATGCACAGTTGAAATGGCGTGATCCCTGCTGCCGTGATTTGTGCCTCCGTGGCCATGTTCCATTTGCGGCACTTGTGGCAGTTTCAGCAACAACGAGAGCAACAGCAGGAGAGTTCACCATTGAGAGCAATGGCGGGAGGGCGTCCTTCGGCATGGACAAGGCCGACAGGGTGCGGGTGCTGCGAGGCATCCGGCTGCTATTGCTAAATGAGGAAGTGGAAGGGGTAGAGGGAAAGGGGGCTGCTTTGGGGGGAGGGGTGTGCTGGGGGGCAGGCAGCAATCTTGGTTTGTTCTGGGTGTGGGGAAACAGAAGGGGGCCACGGAAAGACAGGCAGGCATGGCGCAACAGAGAGAGACAGGCAGGCAGGGAGCCAGGGAGAGACACAGACAGAAAGAATGACAAACAGACAGGGGACCAGAGAGACAGTGGCCAAAGAGAGAGAAACAAAGAAAAAAAGACAGACAGACAGGGGGCCAGGGAGAGACAGAGAAAGAAAGACAGACAGGGGGCCAGGGAGAGACAGAGAAAGACAGACAGGGGGCCAGGGAGAGACAAAAAGACAGACAGAAAGAAAGACAGGGGACCAGGGACAGACAGAAAGAAAGACAGACAAGGGGCCAGGGAGAGATACAGACAGAAAGAATGACAAACAGACAGGGGACCAGAGAGACAGACAGACAGACAGCGGCCAAAGAGAAACAAAGAAAAAAAGACAGACAGCCAGCGGCCAAGGAGAGAGAGAAAGAATGACAGACAGGGGCCCATGGAGAGACACAGACAGGGGGCCAGAGAGACAGACAGAAAGACAGACAGCCAGCAGCCAAAGAGAGACAAAGAAAAAAAGACAGACGGTGACCAAGGAGAGAGAAAGACATAAAGGGGGGCCAGGGAGAGAGAGATAGACAGAATGACAGACAGCGGCCAAGGAGAGAGACAGAAAGACAGACAGAAAGCAGCCAAGGACACAGAAAGAAAGAAACAAAGACAGACAGACAGCGGCCAAGGAGAGAGACAGAAAGAAAGACAGATACATCTATTCTAGCACCCGTTAATGTAACGGGCTTAAAGACTAGTTAATATATAATCTGGCAGAAGGGGAACTGTACAAGGTTTGAATCATTTGAATAAATCCAGATCCAATTCCAAACCAATCCATTGCTTGGTACATAAAAGTCCATTCTACTCGATCAAAGGCCTTCTCCAAATCCAAAGAAACAGAGAAGGCCGGATCGTCTAGTTTTTGCTAAATTTAGCATATGAAATGCCAATCTGGTGTTATTTGCAGAATGTCTTTGAGCAACAAATCCCGTTTGGTGCATTCCAATCATATAAGGGAGAGCTTTCACTAATCTCAGAGCCAAAGTGTAGTTGAAGGAGGAGCTGCGGAATCACCCATCCATCTTGTGTTGCAGGCAAGCCACGCCTCCCCCCCCCATTGTTCCATCTTTTGTTTAACTTTATTTTTATTGAAAATTTTGTTTGCCATTTGGGTGCAGCTGACAAACTTACATACAGAAGTTCCCCTTATTACAGATTGGTGTTGTTACACATTTGTTCTATCATTTCTATCTGTATTAAAACAAACAAATAAAAAAATAGTAGTATATACCAATTTTTTTATATACAGACCACTTTTTGTTATAGTCTGGTGTTATTACACAATAAAGAGTTTTGTTACATTTGTACCTTATGGTTAGGCTGTTCTTTTATTGCTCTTTTCTTCTGTATACAAGTGGAATCCATGAGCTATTGAGTATTCCATGCTGGGGTGTGCAGGGAGAAAGATGTACTGAGAGGGTGTGCTTCAGGTTTTTTTTTTTTTTGGGGGGGGAGTTGTTTTTATTTACATACATAGCAAATGATGCCAGATAAAGACCTGAACAGTCCATCCAGTCTGCCTATTTAGTTATTCTCATTAAAAATACATGATTAAATTAATTTTTCTTAGATATTTCTGAGCCACCAGATATCATACTAGGGTCCAACTGCTGAAGTTGTCATCTAAGCTCACTCCGGCCTATCCAACCATCCCGTTGTTTACAGGATATCTATAGTAAAGTCTGGCGAGTAACATCCTCATGTTCCAAGTTAGTGGAGTGAAATGCCTATCTATTTTTTTAAAGTAGGGAGCCTTCCCAATTTCCCCTAATTCAAACTATCCTTTCAAAAGTATCCCTTCCTTATCCCCAGGCTATTCCCTACTGTTAAGAGGATATGAAAAGAGTCAATTATAACTATAAAAACAACTGGCTAGTTGGAGACTGGCCATTTCTATGACTGTGGAGTAGTTGGAAACAAAAGGATATCAAGGGGAAAATGAATGTTTTATTGGTTTGAACCAAAAAACCAAACACAACTGCAGACTATGTTGTTTGCGTTATTGGTTTGAACCAACATACAATAAGGCATTTGGACTTGTACTCGAGCGCTAACGACGTGATGAATTATAGATCTAAAAAAAAAAAAAAAAATCTGTTTTATGCTAGCCGGTAAGGTCCTCCAGCATCATCCCCATGGTTGTTTTCAACATATCCAGCCATCTAGTTGCAGGTCGTCCTCTTTACCTGGCTCTTTCGATCATCCCAACATGATGTCCTCCAATGATCTCTCTTCTGACAGTATGACCAAAATAAGACGGTTGTAACTTCATCATTTGGTGCATCATGAGCTTGCATTGTCTGTTGTGTGTTCAGTATGTATGATATATCCGTGTCAGGGGACACAAATAATGAAAGTCAGATAAAGAATTAAAAAAAATTTGGAAGCCTATCTTACAACATCAGAAGGAGATCATTCCATCTTAAAGTGAAGAAGGCCTGGTTTAGCGCAACTGCGCAGAAGCATTAGCAGGGCGTGACAAGAGACCTTCCTAGTTCTGATCAGAGGATCTTATATACATGCAAACATATTTAAAACTTTGAAAAAGTCAGGATAATAAACAAAAGACCAGGAAACCGATATATAAACATAGGAAAATGAGAATTCACTATTTGTGTGAGGTGTTAGATGGGGCAAGACCATAGAGGAAATCAGGTATAGATATACATAATACATAGAGGTATGAATGACTCCATCTTGTTGTAATGACTCCATCTTGTTTTCTGTCTCTCTTTGTTCTCTCTGCGTCTTTGTGCAGTTTTTCCGCCTTGAGCCTCATAGCCTAATTGATAACAGGTGTGCTTGAGCTGGTTAGTTTGGAGCATATTTAATTACACATCCCAATGTTGGGTATAGAATAATCTCGAATAGATTTGAATACAGTATTGATTAGGAATGAAATATGAGTATTGCTGTGGATGTGTGAGTGAGGGATCCCTTTGAATGATGTGTGAGAGAATGGTTTGTATTTAATTTCAAATGTTTTACATATATAAGATGTAAGAAACTTAAAGGGAGCCTAAGAGGCAACATCTGGAAATGGTTAGGTTAAGCCAGAGCCACTGTTACCATGACAATACCAGTCTTTGACATGTCCAGAGCAGGAAAGGTCAGCTAGTTTGACCTCCAGAATAGGAAGGGATCTGAGTCTTCTGAGTGTGTGTGTCAGTGAAACTTGAAACTGTCAGTTTTTCCAAAGCAAGTTCGTCTGACACAGTTTTGAGAATGACAAAGTCTATTGGGTATGTAATGTTTTATGCATATTCAGAAATTAATGTAAACAAAAATATGATTTAAAACTTTTTCCTATGTTAAAAGGAATTTTCTTTGTTCAAATCTAAGGACAGCCTCTGTTGGTTGACAAGTGATGATGTCATACTGGACAGAAGGTATATATTGGTGAACAACTAAGTAAAGAGTCAGATTCTTTGCTAGAAATGCCAGATTTTGGCTTCTGTAAAAATCCCATGACGCAAATAACCTTTTGATAGTTGTTATGGAAATTAATAAAATCAATAATTTTTTTGGGAACATTTTGCATCATTTGCATTATTTCTGTACACTTTACACACTTAAGAGCAAGGCTAGCTGCCCAAAAGGCACAAACCCACTTTTACAAAACACGTGCTTAGATTAAACAGAAAACCTTTTCTAGAAAGAAAGGTGCTACTACTTACAGGCATGACTGTACTTGGGGAAGATGAAGTAGAACAACCACCCTACAATTTGGCTGCAGAACCGAGTCATAGTGCAATCTTCTTGCCCTCCATAGTTAAGCTCTGGAACTTACTGCCAGTTAGCACTACTGGGTTTAAAAAAAAGTTTAGGATAAGCTCCTGGAGGTAAAGTCAATTAGCTGTTATTAGCCAGAGAAAGCCACTGTTCATCCCTAGGGATCGGTAGCATGGAATCTTGCTGTTTTGGATCCCCCCAGGTACTTGTGACCTGGTTTGACCACTGTTTCAAGCAGGATAGTGGTCTAGATGGACTCAGTATGTCAATTCTTGTGTTTATATTTACTTTGGCTGTGATATACAGGTCAAAGCAATTCTATAAAACCAAATAGAAAATAAGAAAAGGAACTGCAAGTTGTAATAGGACACCAAGCACAATAATACTAAACAAAACAGGAGAGAGAACATAAAAAAATCAATGACAGATGCTAGTCTGAATTGCTGAAACTACACTCAGCCCCCAAATGCTGTAAGAAAAATAAATGAGTCAGCCCTTAATGAAAGGGGAAGCTTATTTCCAAAGAAAGGAGCCAAAAAGACACCGTGTCTGGTGCTTTCCGGACAGGCTTTAGAAGATGGGGTAAAAACAAGGCTGTGTTCATTAAGCAGCTGTGAAGATACATAAAGCAGAAATTATGACTGCTAAATAATGAGGGGTTCCAATATGAACTGCTCTGAATGGAAATATCAGAATTTTGAATTTTATTCAAAATAATAGAAGCAGTCAATGTAATCAATCTGATCTCCAAGCACAGCATAAAACAACAAGCTGCAGTGTTTTGAGAAATCTCTATATCTTCTAATAAGTGACCAAATGACCCCTGCATACACAGCATTTCAAGCCTTGAAAGCAAAGTGGTATGATTCAAAGTATGCATCATATCATCACTTACACACAATTGGCATATAAAAACAAACAAAAAACCCTGATCTAACAACATTAAGATATGGAAGCAAAAGAAGAAGCTCAAAATCAATTGTCACCCTTAAGTGTTTAAAGGAATCTACAACTGGAATTAGTGAGAACAGGGATAATCAAAGGATAAGTGGGGCAGCCTGTGATCCAACCAGCAGTGATCTTCAAGAGATTACAAACAAGCTGGTGCTCTTTCAACCAGTTGGCTACTGACGCCAAACCATGTTGCAGAGGCGTACTATCTACAAGGGTCATTTCATTAATAATGCACAGATTGGCAACATTGGGGAGTGGATGATGCAATTGCAGTAAACCTTGTTTCACTTTCACTTCAGTGCTTCAAGCTGCAGGACTTGTGCTTAGGAGCTCTATAGTTTACATAGTGTGGCCTTGACAAGTGTGGGAAATGGAGGCTGCAGGCGTCTTAGGTACTGTGTTTGTTGATGATCAGAGGTCGTACATTAAGACTGAAACTACGTGGCAAAAATCTGACATAAATCCACAGTGCATTACATGAAGTTTGTGGTGAGTTAACAGTGGACAGTAGTACAGTTTCTGTGCGATGGGTCCCCCACTTCTTGACTGCTGAACAGTAGTAGAGACGCCTGGACAATGCAACCGCGCTGAAACAAAGATTTGACGTTGAAGGTTAGGCATTCTTGAATCGCATTGTTGCTATTGATGAAATGTGGGTCAGAGACTTTGAGCCACAGCTGAAATCACAGTCCGAGTGGAGAGCTCCATCTTCCCCACAACCAAAAAAAATTTTAACGAGCTCAATCAAAAGTCAAACAAATAATGATTTTTGCTTATGATCATGAAGGCATCATCACAAAGTTCCATGTGGAAGAAATGTCACAGAAGTGTATTATCGTGATTTTTTTGAAAAAAAAATACGCAGAAAAATGCACAAAACACGACTTCAGGTGTTCTTGGCTGAGACACTAATTCTTCACGACAACACTCGCCCACATATATGGAATGTCGTCTTTGAAAAACTACGCGAATATGGCTGGGAGTTGTTACCTCATGCTCCCTACAGTCCAGACATGAGTCCACCAGACTTCAACCTTTTTCCAAAGTTGAAACAACCTATGCATGGACATCGTTTTGCAGCTCTGGAAGAGCTTTCTTCTGCCGTTACCCGAGCCATTCGGCAAATGAACAAAAACAATGTTTCCCGGATTCAGTCATTGCAAAGCAAGGAGACTATATTGAAGGAAATAAAACATGTAAATTTAAAAAATAGTGTGCTTTTATGAAATGACTCTCACAGATTATGAAGGGTTGTATAGTAAATTAATAGTATGTCATCTGCATAGAAATGTGTGGTAACCAACCACAGAATCATGAATGTGGCCAGCAGGCTTAGAAAAATATTAAAAAGTAATGGTGACAAAATAGAGACCTAGGAAACCCAATGAGCCGAAGATAAGTAGAAGAGGTAGATGTTGATATCATAACTGGCGCTGACGTTTAAAAAGGAAACAAAGCAGATTTTAAAAACTGAGATGCGGGGGAAAGCCGACAGTCAGCCAGGAGCGGATGGTTCGGTGCGAGGTATCCTTGGAGGATACTATTGAAACAGGATATTTAGGGAGCCCCAGTAGAGAGGTTTCAATAATGGTGAAAGAAAGCCAGGAGGATTTAAGAGAAAGGCAGAGTAAAAGACTCAAATTTTCCCGGACTTCTCAGCAGCCTGTAGTTACAAGGAAAAAAACCACAATTTGAAGTGTCTGTATACAAATGCTAGAAGCCTAAAAAACTAAAATAGGAGAGTTAAGAGTATATAGCACTGAATAATGAGATAGATATAATAGGCTTCTCAGAGACCTGGTGGAAGGAGGACAATCAACGAGACACTATATTACCTGGGTATAAATTATATTGCAAGGATAGAGTAGATCAAATTGTAAGGGGGTTGCACTATATGTTAAAGAGGGAATGGAATCAAATAAAATAAACATTCTGCATAACATAGATAGCAGTGTGGATTCCATATGGATAGAAATTCCATGTGTGAAGGGAAGGAATATAAAGGTAGGGCTATACAGTGGTGCCTCGCATAACGGTCGCCTCGCACAGCGAACGCTGCGCACAACGAACGTTATGTCTTGATTCGTACAACGGACTTCGTTTCACACAACGAAGTCGCCCGAGCTGCATCCTTCCGGGGTTCCTGCGGGGTTGGATCGCAGCGGGGTTGGTCGAGCCGCGAGGGTAGTCTCCTTCTCCTTACCTGCCCTGTCGCAGCACACAGCCGAACGGAAATCTTCCCGATGTCAGCGCTGACGTCGGAGGGAGGGCTTAAGCAAAGCCCTCCCTTCCTCCGACGTCAGCGCTGACATCAGGAAGACTTCCGGTCGGCTGTGTGCGGCTGCGGCAGAGCAGGTAGGAAGAAGGCAATGGCGAACGAAAGAGGGGGGAGGGGGCGGTCCGCCCCGAAGAATGTGCACAGCTGGTCAGGTCCCCCGATCGACCGACAACAGGCCCGGCCGACAAACCTCCCTGCCCTGTAGCCGCGAAGCTAAATTACCTCTTACAGCAGCTTCAATAATCCAGCTGCTGTAAGAAGGTAATTTAGATTCGCGGCTACAGGACAGGGAGATTTGTCCGACCGGGCCTGTTCTGTTGTCGGTCGGGTGCAAAAGCGCCACAAAGGTGGAGGCAGGGAGGGAGGAAAGGTGGAGTGGAGAAGAAAAGACGCTTAAGGGGGGAGAAGGCCGCTGAAAGCACATGTTGGAGCAGGGGATGAGAGGGAGGGAGAGAAGGGGAAATATTGGACAAGGGCAGAAGGGATGCTAAATCATAGGGTGACAGGCAGAGAGAACAACAGGAAAAAGAGTGGAAGCAATCTTGAACCCTGAGGGTGAGGGCAGAGAGAGGTGGTGAGATGATTGATCATGGGGAGAGGGACAAAAGGGAATAGAGATGGGATAGGAAGATAGTGGAAGTAAAAGGACAGGGAGATGTATGTTTTTAGATGTATCTAAATAAAAATAATAACAAAAAATTTATCTTTTTTTATGTCATCTTAGCATATTTTATGCTACAGAACGAATTATTTTTTTTAACATGTATTGTTATGGGAAAACGCGTTTCACATAACGAACTTTTCGCATAACAAACTTGCTCCTGGAACCAATTAAGTTCGTTATGTGAGGCACCACTGTACTACCATCCCCCGGGACAGAATGAGCAGACAGATGAAGAAATGTTTTCAGAGATTAGGAAAGCTAGAGAATTGGACAGCAAACCCCTTATAGATCAATATAAAAGTTGTCTTTTCCTTATAATGACTGAGATAGCCATCCAGATGATCACCCGAAATTGGAAGAAATGTGATCGTTTAAATTTTTCATTCTGGTGGGCAAGTCTTTGCTCTAGTTATAGATTTGAAAGAATAAATGCTGAAAATTTAGGACATGGAAATAAATTTCAGTGTTCTCCCCAGAAATTTTTTCCAGCCGGGTGGCATGAAAAAGTAGTCGGGTGGGGTGGGATGGGGAAAATTAACCCCCTCTTTTACTAAGGTGCGCTAGCATTTTTAGCGTGCGCAAACCCCCGCGCTAAGCGGGAAAACTAAAGCCAGCTCAATGCTGGTGTTAGCGTCTAGTGCACATGGCAATTCTGCGCATGCTAAAACCACTATTGCAACTTAGTAAAAGGAGCTCTAAATGTGTACTATTTTTTATTAGTTTATTATTATTTTCCAATGCTCAATATGACTTCCGTTCTTAAGGTTTGACACTTGTGCCAGAATATTTTTACTAAATTTAAGAAGTATCCAATTGTAGAAGGGAATAATTAGATATTTGCCCTCTTTCAAATGGTATAGAGGTTTAAAAAAGGGAAAGGCGTTAATGAAGTCATTAGGTTCATTCTAGCCATTTATTTCTGAATGAATTTAAACAACTAAAAAAAAAAAGATAAATATAGCTCATCCAGTCATACAAGAAATGGCTCTACAGCAGGGGTGCCCACACTTTTTTGGCTTTCGAGCTACTTTTAAAATGACCAAGTCAAAATGATCTACCAACAATAAAAGTTTAAAGAACACAAAACACACTGTTCGCAGAGAAAATGTCAGTAAGGAAGGAGGGAGGGGGCACAAACTTGGGATATAGAAGGAAGGGAAGGATACAGAAAGAAGGGGCATGAATTTGGGACAAAGGAAGGAAGGAGAGTGGGAGCATGAACTTGGGACACAGAATGGAAAGAGGGACATGTTGGGACACAGAAGGAAGAGAGGGGACACAAACTTAAGAAAAAGTCTGTAAGGAAGGAGGAAGGGGGCACAAACTTGGGATACAGAAGGAAGGGAGGGAAGGGGCATGAACTTGGGACATAGGATGGAAGGATAGAAGGGAAGAGATGTTGAGGTGGAGGAGGGAATAGAAAGGGAAAATTGTTGAGCATGGGTGTGAGGGAAAGAGAATGGTGTACACGGGGAAAGGAAGAAAGAGGAGAATGTTGGGCATAGGAAGAGAATTGTGGGACATGTTGGTGGGAGAGGAGTAAGGTAGAGAGAGATGAGAGGGAGAAATGTTGGATGTGGTGGTGGAGAGGGAACAGTGGGACAGATGCAAGATGAAGTAAACAGTGGAGTGCCGCAAGGATCTGTACTGGTACCGGTGCTATTTAACTTATTTATAAATGATCTGGAAATTGGAACGATGAGTGAGGCGATTAAATTTGCAGATGACACTAAACTGTTCAAAGTTGTTAAAATGCATGCGGATTGTGAAAAATTACAGGCAGGCCTTAAGAAATTGGAAGACTGGACATAGAAACATAGAAATAGATGGAAGATAAGGGCCACGGCCCATCAAGTCTGCCCACCCTACTGTCCCTCCCCTCCCTTTGCCCTGTGAATAGATCCCATGTGTCGATCCCATTTGGCTTTAAAATCAGGCACGCTACTAGCCTCAATCACCTGCAGTGGAAGACTATTCCAGCGATCAACCACCCTTTCAGTGAAAAAGAATTTTCTGGTGTCACCTCGTAGTTTTCCGCCTCTGATTTTCCATGGATGCCCTCTTGTTGTCGCGGGACCCCTGAAAAAGAAGATATCTTCCTCAGTCTCGATGCGGCCCATGACTAGCGGAGTGCCGCAGGGCTCAGTCCTGGGACCATCCCTTTTCAACATATTCATAAGGGACTTGACCCGAGGACTACAGGGTAAAGTAGCACTGTTTGCCGACGCCGCCAAACTGTGTAATATAGTAGGTGAAAGCAATCTCAAAGATAGTATGATGCAGGATCTGATCACATTGGAAAACTGGTCCTCAACATGGCAGCTGGGCTTCAACGCTAAGAAGTGTAAGGTCATGCATCTCGGTAGCAGAAATCCATGCAGAACATACACCTTGAATGGAGAAATACTAGCTAAGACTTCAGAAGAACGGGACTTGGGAGTGATCATCAGCGCAGACATGAAGGCTGCCAAACAAGTAGAGAAGGCCTCATCCAAGGCAAGACAAATGATGGGATGTATCAATAGAAGCTTCGTCAGCCGCAAACCTGAAGTCATAATGCCACTCTACAGAACCATGGTGAGACCTCATCTGGAATACTGTGTGCAATTCTGGAGGCCACATTACCGGAAAGATGTGCTTCGAGCTGAGTCGGTCCAACGGATGGCCACTAGGAAGGTCGCTGGACTCAAGGGTCTCTCATACGAAGAAAGACTGGGCAAGCTGCAACTCTATACCCTAGAGGAGCGCAGGGAAAGGGGTGACATGATTGAGACATTCAAGTACGTCACAGGTCGTGTAGAGGTAGAAAACAATATATTCTTTCCCAAGGGACCCTCAGTCACAAGGGGGCACCCGCTCAAACTCAGAGGAGGGAAATTTAGTGGTGACATCAGGAAGTATTTCTTCACAGAAAGGGTGATAGATCACTGGAACAAACTTCCGGTGCAGGTGATCAAGGCCACCAGTGTGCTCGACTTTAAGAATAAATGGGACATCCAGTGGGATCCCTGCGACGGTCGAGTTAAGGAACTAAGTCATTAGCACTCAGACTTAATAGGGTGGGTAAATGGAGTGGGCAGACTTGATGGGCAGTGGCCCTTTTCTGCCGTCATCTTTCTATGTTCTATGTTTCTATGTCTCGATCATGTCCCCCCTCTCCCTGCGCTCCTCGAGCGAGTACAGACGCAATTTGTCCAGACGTTCCTCGTACGGGAGATCCTTAAGTCCCGAGACCATCCGGGTGGCCATTCTCTGAACCGACTCCAGCCTCAGTACATCCTTGCGATAATGCGGCCTCCAGAACTGCACACAGTACTCCAGGTGGGGTCTCACCATGGACCTGTACAATGGCTTGATGACTTCCGGTTTACGGCTGACGAAACCCCTGCGTATGCAACCCATGATTTGTCTAGCCTTGGATGAAGCCTGCTCCACTTGATTGGCAGCCTTCATGTCCTCACCAACGATCACCCCCAAGTCTCGTTCTGCTACTGTTCTTGCTAGGAACTCGCCATTAAGGGTATAGATCTTGCATGGATTTTGGCTGCCCAGGTGCATAACTTTGCATTTTTTGGCATTGAAGCTGAGTTGCCAGGTCCTAGACCAGCGCTCCAGTAGGAGTAGGTCGTGTATCATGTTGTCGGGTGTCGAATCTTCGTTCGTAGTGCATTTGCCTACAACATTACTTAGTTTGGCGTCATCGGCGAATAAAGTTATTTTCCCTCGAAGCCCTTCTGTCAAGTCCCTTATAAAGATGTTGAATAGGATCAGGCCCAAGACCGAGCCCTGTGGCACTCCACTGATCACCTCCGTCATTTCGGAGGGGGTGCCATTCACCACTACCCTTTGAAGCCTACCTCCAAGCAAGTTCCCAACCCATTTCGTCAATGTGTCTCCTAATCCTATAGAACTCATCTTGCCCAGCAACCTGCGGTGAGGTACGCTATCGAATGCTTTGCTAAAGTCTAGGTACACTATGTCCAGGGACTCCCCAATATCCAGCTTCCCCGTCACCCAGTCAAAGAAGCTGATAAGGTTGGATTGGCATGATCTTCCCTTAGTAAATCCATGTTGACGGGGATCCCGTAGATTCTCCTCATCCAGGATCTTATCCAGCTGGTGTTTAATTAGAGTTTCCATTAGTTTACTCACCATCGATGTTAGACTGTAGTTTGCTCCGTCTTAGAGCCTTTTTTGTGGAGTGGAATGACGTTGGCCGTCCTCCAGTCTAACGGGACGTTGCCTGTACTAAGGGAGAGGTTGAAGAGCGCTGACAGTGGCTCTGCCAAGACATCGCTCAACTCCCTAAGCACCCTGGGGTGTAGGTTGTCAGGCCCCATTGCCTTGTTAACCTTGAGCTTTGACAGCTCATCGTAGACACTGCTGGGCGTAAACTCGAAGTTACCAAATGGGTCAATTGAGTCGGCCCTTGTCTGTAGCTGAGGGCCTAGCCCCGGCGCTTCTCGAGTGAAGACTGAGCAGAAGTATTCATTTAATAGTTGGGCTTTTTCCGAATCCTTTTCCACATAGTCTCCGTCTGGTTTCCTAAGACGTACGATCACGCCTGAGTTCCTACTTCTGTCACTGATATACCTGAAGAAGGATTTATCTCCCTTCCGGATGTTCTTTGCCAGAGACTCCTCCATGTGGAATTTAGCCTCCCTAACTGCTGTTTTGACAGCTTTTGATTTGGTCAAGTAGTCTGCTCTAGAGTCCTGTTTCCCCGATTGTTTGTAAGAGATGAATGCTTTTTTCTTCTCCTTGATGAGGTCTGAGATCTCCGCAGTAAACCACTGCGGCTTGTTGTTCCTTCGCCGTTTGCTTACTGATTTAACATAGTGGTTTGTCGCTTCCTGTATGGTGGCTTTCAAAGTCGACCACATTTCTTAGAAACATAGAAAGATGACGGCAGATAAGGGCTACAGCCCATCTTCTACGCTATCGGTTTCTGTTGGACATCCAAGTGGCAGATGAAATTTAATGTGGACAAATGCAAAGTGATGCGCATTGGGAAGAATAACCCGAATCACAGTTACTGGATGCTAGGGTCCACCTTTGGGGTTAGTGCCCAAGAAAAGGATCTAGGTGTTATCACAGGCAATACGATGAAACCTTCTGCCCAATGTGTGGCAGTGGCCAAAAAAGCAAACAGAATGCTAGGAATTATTTAAATAAAGGATCGGTAGCATGGAATGTTGCTACTCCTTGGGTTTTGGACAGGTACTTGGAACCTGGATTGGCCACCATGAGAGTGGGCTACTGGGCTTGATGGACCATTGGTCTGACCCAGTAAGGCTATTTTTATGTTCTTATTTAAATACCCGGTCAGACTGATCTCAACAGGAACAGAAAATGTTCTACCAAATCAAATGCTGCAGACAAATCGAGGTACCTGGTCAGATCTACACAACCAGTATCTAAGATTGTATGAAGTTCATTTAATAAACCCACCAGTACAGTCTCAGCATTATAACCATTCCAAAAAACAGACTGATGTGAATGAAGTACTGACACCCTTTCCATATACCTAGAAAACTGAGAATAAACTACTGTTTAGCATAGATTGGAGTCTAGAGAGCTGCATGGGAACAGGGATTGTGGGAATCCCGTAGAAACTGCAGAATTCCCCTGTTATGGAAGAAACTGTCAAGAGATTTCCCATTTCTGTAATTATCTCTATGCACTATAATCTTGCTGAGCAATGTTTCTAACAATGTCTCGGTACTGTAATCCTCGTAAAAACCAGACTGAAAAGGATGAATTGTATTAGTAGTTTTCCATAAGTCTACCACCTGAGATGCAACCGCTTTCTACTACTATTATTAATCATTTCTATAGCGTACTTTATCTGTTCCTATTGGGCTCAAAAGCTTTGAGGTGAAAGACAAATTAGAAAATGGCCTATAATTAGTAATGGAGCAACGGATATTTATTTCCACTGCTTGTGAGAGATGAATGGAAGATAAGTGCAAGTTTTTACAGTTTTTTGCTGTTTTTTTGCAGTTTAACTTGTGTATTTTAAACTGTATCTTTATGAATCTTTTCCATGGAGTTTTTTGACCTGGGATGTGTTTTGTATGGCAGTTTATAACTGAACATATAGTTTCTTGGTTGTTTCCTTGAAACACTGAGGTCTTTTTCTCCATGTTAGTTACTTGCCTTTCAGCCTGTTTCCTTCCACTATTAGCAGCTTTATTCTGAATATTTGTTGGTTATTTTTTTATTTTTTTTGGATATTCAGCTTGTATACTTTTTGATAAACTATAATTAGTTAAATCATCTTAAGGAAGGGAAGAACAATAGATCATTTCCAACAGTCAGGTTAACAGCCAGTTTCCAAACAAGTATTCAAAATATCTAAATAAATAAGATGAAAAAGATTCCCAACTGTTTTTAATAAGACTTGGTGGGATATCATCTGCAAGTGAAGAGGTCCCACGAATGGAAGCAAGCAACTTGCTTAGTGAAATTTTTGTAAGAGTGTTGAATTGAGAAAAGTGAAATGATAGATTCTTTTTCATCTATTGAAACAGAAAGCAAAGGAAAAATGTTCATAACTGAAATAAATAAACCATGCAAATAAAGAACCTTTTAAATCATAAAATCAGCAAAATTCTCAGAGCTAATGTCTATTACTGTATTCAAATATCTTCCCTTAGGGGAAAAATAATTGACTACTTGAAACAGTTCTTGTGAATAATTTCCCACCTCTTTTATCCTCTTGGCTACATTGTCCTTTTTAGCAGGTTTAATTTTAAATTTAAAACTCTCCATACATGCTTTCAGTCAATCCAGATCTAATTCTGATCTTGATTTTCTCCAATATCATTTGAGTCCTTTTATTTCTCAGAGTTCCTCTTTTTATCTCTTTGGTACTATATTATCCAAAAGGTACTATATTATCCAAAACTTTGCTTAACCGTGTTTCTATTTTTAAATTGAAAGGCAACCCTTCCAAAGACAGAACAAAAGACAAGCACTGGGTCACATATTCCTCTGTCTTAATATCTGAGATATTCCACCGAATGATTAGATTTCTTTCTATCTATCTATCTATCTATCTATATCTATATATACTAGTCTTTAAGCCCGTTACATTAACGGGTGCTCGAGTAGATGTCTGTCCGTCTGGTTTTTTTTTCTTTGTTTCTCTCCTTGCACGCTTCCTGTCTGTCTGTCATTTTTTCTGTGTCTCTCCCTATGTCCTTAGTGCCCCTAGTGCCTCCTTCCCATGTCCTTAGTACCCCTTTCTACGTCCTTACCTTAGTGCCCCAGTGCCTGCGTACTGTGTCCTTTGTGCCCCAGTGCAAGCGTACTGTGTCCTTAATGCTCCCAGTGCCTCCTTCCTACGTCCCCATCATTATCTTCCAGACTCTGTCCCACCCCCACCCCTGATGCCAGCCTGCCTGCCTGCCTCCCATCCCCCTGAGCAGCATGTTTCCATTTAACCCCCCCCGATGCCAGCATGCCTGAGCAGCATGTTTCCATTTAACCCCACCCCCACCCCCCTGATGCCAGCCTGCCTGCCTTCCCCTTGCCTCCCTACCCGGCATACACGAAACCCCCGTTGACCCTCCCAGCCGACCCTCTCACCGCTAGACGATTGACAAACCTCCCAGCTCCAGCAACGTCCGAGGCACAGTAAACATGCTGCTTTGCGGTCTTCTACTGGCCTAATTTCCTCTGCCGCGTCTCCGATGATGTTATTTATCTTGGTCAGGGATCGGCACACCAACGATGGCCAGCATTTCACAGTTTCTTGCTGCCTCAGGGTGTAAATTGCCAACCGATCTTCTTCTTCTGGAGAGATGCTCATTTGTACTCCCGAAGAAGATCGATTGGCGATTTACACTCTGAGGCAGCAAGAAATTGTGAAACACTGGCCATCAATCCCTGACCAAAATAAGTAACTTTTTGTTGCTATTTGGACTTTCTTTAACATTTCTTTGATGGTTTGCATTGCACAGAGCACTTTTCAAGCAAAATAAAGGAGGTTTTTATGCCCGTGAGGTATCGTTTAATCTTGCCTTAAAGCCGTTATTACGGATGGCTTGTGCAATGTGGTCTGAGGCTTTTTCTTCCTTTCATGTTTGATTGGCTCGAGTATATGCAAACCAATGATATAAAGTAGAGAAATTTAGATTTGTTGCACTCATTTGTGAAAGAGTTGTTGATTGGATTTCTTTCTATAACATTATGTTAACCAAATTGCAATTTATATTTAAGAAAATGATGATTCATCCAAAGCATAGGCATAGCAAAAAAAAGAAAAATCCCAAACCTCTTGAGCTGAACAGATGGCCACTAAATCCAAACAGTGACCATCACAATATATCATTTGAGAATATTGCAAAACAAAACCAAGAGAATCTAACAAAGTTAAGATAGTTAGCTCTGAAGCAGAATTAGGTTTATCCAAATGAATATTAACATCTCCCTCAATTACCAAAGGATGGCTAAAAGGCTAAAACCAGTTATCAATGGAGTTCAGTTCATTGAAAGATAAAATAGAAGCACAAGGAGACCTATAAATAATCAAACAATTTAACTGTATTAGCCGTGTATTCATTTAGAGAATTACGCGGACACAGGGAACCATCCCTGGAAAGAGGAAAGAATAAGAGTATGAATGGGCACAGCCACTGATTCTCAAGCCTTGTATTGAAGAATGCTGGTATAGAAGGTCTGAGGTTGAGACACTAAGGAATCACATGGGATGGTTTCCCGCGGTTATCCATGGGGACGGAGACTGGGACAAATTCTGTCCCCATGTCATTCTCTAGGAAGAATATTATAACATTTGTAATGGCTTTAAATCTTCTCTTACAAAAATGGCTTCCCACCATCTACCTACACAATGACTAAAAATAAAAAGAAGAAAAATGAGGAGGGCATGCACCATCCCAAAACCAAGATAGATGCACCATCCCAAAACCAAGTTTTAATGATTGTCAAAATGTCCAAATAATTCTCATCAAACAAATTTAGTACTAAACTAGTTTTATGCTGAACACCATACACATTAATTAAAGATATATTTAAATCATTACATCTAACTGAGGGGTCCTTTTATTAAGGTGTGTTAGCTGATTTAGCATGTGCTAAATGCTAAGGCACCCATAGAATATAATGAATGCCTTAGCATTTAGTGCGTGCTAATCTTTAGCATGTGCTAAATTGGTTAGCACGCCTTAATAAAAGGACCCCTAAATTACTATTGTGCATTATCTACAAAATTTCTCAAATACAAGATTTCTTGTGAAAATTAAACTATCAACGCCCAATTTGAACTAGAATATTCAATGCAACCATATTTAGAAAAAAGAAAAAGAAACTCAAGAACATTGCCAACCTCTTAGGACTCATACCCCTCCCTTCATATCCTCCCAATACCCATAAAACTAATCATATAAAAAAATGAGTCATTAGTAATGACCACAGAATGGCTGGTAGATGCCTGAAATGTTCTTCCATAGGTGGTGGGAGCAAAACCAGTAATGAAGAGCAAACATGTGTGGGATAAAGACAGATGATCCTTATATGGTAAAAGGAAGGAATAAAAGTAGAGGAGTGGGTGTAGATATGGGGTGGGGAAAATCCAGGTTGGTACAAAAACAGACTTACAGTACCAGAGCCCCTATAGTGACTGGTTTCAATTTAATTGGAAGCCCAGTGAAGGAGAAGGGGAAATGACTAAATTAAAATGAACTTGAAATTGATTCTAATAATACTGTTTTAGTCTTGAGAGACATTACAACTATTTTGGAGACATCTGTTTCAGAATCAATAACACCGGCTACTGTATTGGTAACCTTTGCTTTAGCTGCAGACCTAGAATATATTTTCACAATAATCTAAAAATTTGGGTAGTTCTAGATGTTTCAAAAGAAACTCAAAGTATTGCAACTGGGAGCATTGTTTTTTCAAAAAAATTCCCTGCAAGTGTGAAATGGTGTGGTGGCTGTGTTAGTCCACACTCCAAGGTAATATGTAGAAATAAAACAAAACCAAAAAGGAAAAATACCCTTTTTGTATTGGACTAACAATGTATGATTAGCTTTCAAAAGTAAACCCTTTTTCCTCACATCAGAAATCCTGCAAGTGTGTAATTAAACATCACTCTCAAAAGTATGTATTTTTTAATAACTTCTCAATTATCTGAGTTTTTGTCAACCAGAAGACTCACTGTGGACTCTTGAAAATATCCCATAAGTCTTCAATATGTTAATTGCCTGTGCCTTGATTTGAATTTTGCAGGGATTCTTTTTCTACTTATTTGCATTAGTTTATTCCCATTTCTCCTTAAATAGTTGATACTCCCCTATTATTGTGAACTTGAGAACTTTCCTTTTCTTTAAAAAAAAAAAAATTAAAATGTATATCTTTATTTTCTTTCTTTAGTTGTTACGAATATTTATTCTTTTCTGTACAAGTGTATATTCATAGTTAAAGTTTGAAAATTTGCATACATTACAAAATTTACTTGCAATTAAAGCCATTTTGTCTCATTTATTTTATTCTTTGATGCATAGATTGTCTGGTTGGACAGTCTCCAGACCCTTCCCCCACAGCACAGACGGCAAGAATTATGCTGAACAGATAAGCTCTGGCTGCTAGGTTACTTTTGCCTGCAGTGTTAACATAAAGTTAATAACACTACTGCTGCACATTCCACATAGCAAGCAATCTCTGTTTAAACAAGTTATTGCACAAGCAGCTGTACCTTAATATGAACCACTTGTTTGTAGTAACACACAGAAAAAGCTTTTTATTCAGACTATAATATTACCCACTTACTAGCTTCTTGCCTTTTACTCCTACATTTTGACTTTAATTCTAGGTTATCATAAAACAGAGAAAAATTAAGGCCGTGGCTTATGGATTTTAGGGTAGACAACTGCTGACTTCCATAATGGTGGAACGTGTTCTGTAATGAGACTTGTGTTGATCATAGATATCAGGAAAGGGTTAAGCACTGACATTGATTTCTTTACAAAATGTCAGAATAGGGTCACAGAATGATATGGAGGATTTCAAGGAACCTACTGTGGAAATAAGGGTAGAGGAAGAGGGCAGATTGAAAGTAGAAAGGGTGCCATGGGGAAGGGATATGGGAAATTGTATGACAGGAGAGAAAGAAGGAATGAGCCGAGGAAGGGATATGTGAAGTAAAAACTTAATTCTCAAAATAGCTAATTCTTGAGCAGATGGGTAGAAGTTTAAGGGTTGTTAGGGACTTAAGGATTTTGTATTAAGCAGTGGAGGTAGGAAACAATTATCTTTGAGTAGTATTGTTTTGCAGTAAGAAATGCTGATGTCTTTGAGGTAGCAGTACTGCAGAAAATATTGTTGATAGTAGGATTGGGTGAGCATATCCAATTCCATTCAGCCTGTCTGAGTTGTTTTTTGGTCTGCATCAGGTTGTGATTGTACCATGGGTCTTTATAACTAGGTGGAGTAGTGGAAGTTTTATTAATGATGGGAGCAATGGAGTTCAACGCTGATTGAAAAGTAGTATTCCTTAAATTCACCTGATTGTTGAGTGATGATTGAAGGAGATTGGGCAGATTAAGATTAGAATGATTAATAAGAGAATCGGGGGTGGACTCACTGAAGTCTCAGTAGGAGGAATGAGAGGTCCTGGAGATGAGGAGTTGAGAGAGTCTAATTGAAAAGGAGTAGGACACTTAATCAGTCCAGGGAAGAAAGAGGGTGGAGATGTTGTTGAGGCATTGAGGTGAGTGATTGTAAGAAAAGTGAAACTGAGAGTGTGGCCACAAAGATGTGTGCTTTCCATAAATTGAAGATTAAGAGTTAAGTTAGTTAGTAGCAGTAGGAAGTCTAAGGTCTAAGGAGAGTTGAGGTCATCTATGTGGAGACTGAGGTTGCCCAGAATGATGGAATTGAAGGAATTCAGTGGTCTGTGATAAATGAATGCACACTGTCAAGGGAGCCAAGGGTAGTAGGTGGAGGATGATAGAGCAGTAACAATGCCAGTGGTGGGGGGGGGGGGGGGAGGGAGATAAAAAAAAAGCTTAAAACTGAGAGACTGTCTTTGACGTTAAATTTTCATTGCTGGGTAGTGTGTTTCAAAGGCAAGATCTAACCATGAGAAGCAAGGATCTGGCAAAGGAACTCTGGGACAAAGTTGCAAGAAAGCAAAGATTAGAGAATGAGTATAAAAAAATTGCAAAATACTTGAATAGCCTCTGAGCACAAATCAGGCTGATTATTAAAATTAATTTGCATTGCACCAACTAAATCCTGCATAGATTAGGCCATCCCTTCAAATAGTTACCTCACTGGACTCCCATATTTCCACTATTGTGACCTCTCTATTGGCTAACAGTGATATCATACTGCCAATTTGTGATGCTGTCATGAATGTTTTAAGTATCACAACGTTAACAGCTCTCATTTGAGGTAGAGTTGTTTGTGATCTCTCTACTGCGAGGCAGGTGGGTAAGGTGAGGATTGAAAGAGGTTATTTTTAGTTACCGCTTGTGTGTTGTGGGAGAGACTTCTGGTTGATCTAGGATTAGAATCAAATCTGGAAGAATTCCAGAGGAAATTAAATGGTTGACTTTTCCTCGTAGAAGTGTCTAAATTATATGGGCTGTAGTGTCTGCATTATGGGGTAGGAGTTGCTGGGTAGTGTGCTGTATCTGGTATGGAACCTGCTACAGTTGTGTCACTTATTGTTTAGTTTTTACTATTAGATGGTGTTGTAACCCTATTTGCGGCAAGTTCTGACTGAGCTAGAAGTTCAAGGGAGCAAGAGGAAGCTTCCAGACCAAAAACAAGTTAATTTACTTTAAATGCTTATATGTTACATTTTACAATCCACTAAAAGTATCCAAAGTAGATTTCAAAAGATCTTATACAAACCTGATAAAAATGATACTTCAGCTCCATAAATGTATTTTCATGTTACAATCATTTTCTCCATAAAAATGTATCTTAAAATTTTAAAAACATATCTAAAAACACTTATGTATCTTACCCTCTACCACGTGCTCCTCACTGCCACACAATATCCTTCCTTTAAGGAAACTATTTAAAAGATAGATCTATCGAAAAGTATGTGTGAATGATCCTCTGCCTCAACCCTCCCTCAGGAGTGAATCTGTACAGTTCAGACAACATAAGTTTGAAAGATGTATTGCTCTGATGGCAGCATGTATGGACAAATTTCAACTGAACCTGAACAAAGAAAAAACTAAATTTAGGGGGGGGGGTTTGATGCTTCCCCTGATCAAAATCATGATTCCTTAGTAATAAATAATGTGTTATATAATTTGAAATCTTCTTTGTCTGTAAATTAACAATGGACCTGCGGGTAAATCTTATAAGGAGCTGTTTTTGGACAATGTGTATCCTCAGAAGAATTCGTAAATATTTCAGTCAAGAACAATTTAGGTTGCTTGTACAAGCCCTTTTATCTAAGTTAGATGATTGCAACATTATCAGCCTCTTCTACAAAGCCGCGCGGCAACAGCCCCAAAGCCCCTAGTGCGGCTTTGTAAAAAAGGCCGTTTGAGTTTAGGTTGTTCTAAACTTCTATTGAGAAAGTTGTGCACTGTCCAAAATAAAGCTCTTCAGCTTATTTGCTCAATGAAGAAATCTGAGCAAATTACAGCTTGGTATGTGCATTTCCTTTGGCATCCTATGGAGACTAGGATTCATTTTAAACTTTACTGTTTTATATTTAAGATCATTCATGGTTTAACTCCAATTTATTTGTTTGTGGAGATTTTTTTTACTCTATGTTTGGAACCCATAATCAATTGAAAACGATGGTTAAAAAAATATGTGTTCAACATCTCTTTTTTATAGTGCAGCTAAACTGTGGAATCTTCCTCCTAATTCTTTTATGCAAGTACATAATTATGTTCAATTTCAAAAAGTAATTAAGACTATTCCATTTTGAAAGTATTTTGTCCAAAATTGAGTACATGATGACTATATATGTGTTAGCTTTCCTTTAATTAAGTGACATTTTTATGAGGGATTGTTCAAACGTGTACTATTCTGCTCAACTGTTATCTGTGTACTTCTGAGATATATTGTTCCTGTTCTACTTATTGTAATCCACTTTTGAACCCTTTTATATGGTGCAGGCAGAATATAAAAACTGGGTAAAGTAAGTTCTTCAAAGGTAGTATTGGAAGCCTGTTTTTTAAAAAAGCTTGAACTAATGGCACAACTTGTGCATACTCAAAAAAGAACATTTTGCTGGCATTGAGTTTCAGCCTGATGGTTAAGAGCAGTGAGTCAGCTGAAACCTAGTTTAAATGCTGGTGCAGAATTAATACAAATCTTGAAGAAAGTCACTCCATTTAAATCAAAGATTAAATACAACGCAAATTTAATTTGCTTGCATATTTGGTAGAACTCTGCTCAGAGACATGAAGGGAATAGTAAGAAGATCCAGCGTTCAGTTCGTTGGAACAGTAAGAAGAAGCAAAAATTGTTTGGTGTATTTGCTATCGTGTTTAAAGTTAGTGAGACTTCACCTCCAGTTTAATTTGTATTTAAACTTAATGGCGGTTCCCTGAAGCAGTACCAAAACGTGGCACGTTGGAACCAGATAAAAGTCTAAGCTAAGTCTCAGTATTTTCAATACACTTTTAAGTGATTTAAAAAGAGATGTTCCTTCATAGCTCGGGTGCAGAATTAATGGCAGCTGAGCAACCAAGATGATAAAGGGGATGGAACTCCTCTTGTATGAGGAAAGAGGAAAGAAGAAAGAGGTTAGGGCTCTTCAGCTTGGAAAAGAGACAGCTGAGGGGAGATATGATCAAAGTCTACAAAATCCTGAGTGGTGTAGAACGGGCACAAGTGGATCAATTTTTTACTGCATCAAGATTTACAAAGACTAGGGAATGCTTGAAGTTACAGAGTAATACTTTTAAAACCAATAGGAGGAAATATTTTTTCACTCAGAGAATAGTTAAGCTCTGGAATGTGTTGCCAGAGGATGCGGTGAGAGCCGGTTTAAAAAAAACGTTTGGACAAGTTCCTGGAGGAAAAGTCCATAAACTGCTGTTGAGAAGCCACTGCTTGCCCTGGATTGGTGGCATAGAATGCTGCTACTCTTTCGTTTTTTGCCAGGTACTTGTGATTGATTGACCTCCCTGAAGACAGGATACTGGGCTAGGTGGTCCATTGGTCTGATCCTGTAAGGCTATTCTTATGTTCTTATTCTATAACATAACGCCTGATTTCTAGGAATACACTGAACCGCCCATGCCCCTCTTCAGAGATGTGTGCAATAAATTTTATAAAGAAAACAAGTGAAGCACAAAACTCACCTCATGGACACCAACAATGCAAACAAAACAAAGATAGGCAAGTGAGATGTCTAAGTCCAACCAAGGATTTTGTGTTTGTCATGTTGACACGGTGCTTTTCCTTAGTGTATTTGCTTACTGAATATCTCACTAGTCCCCTGATGAAGACATCTGACAAAACTGGGATCCTAGTTGGGACCACAACAGAAGAAAGTGTTTCTCTTTGTTTGACTTCATTTTGGATTAATAAACATTATAACCTTGGTTGGATTTAAGACATCTCACCTGCAATAAAATTTAGGCACGCATTTTATAGAATAGGGTGCAGGGCAAATCTGCCCATAAACCCAAATGCCAACAGCTCATTAACTAATTAGTTTGCATGGGGATCTGAACCCAAATTTTGGCAATCTATATACAATCCAAGATTTAACCTTCCATTGCCTCAGCTACAATCAAATCGTGAGTCCCCCAAGGACAAGAAAATACCTACTGTACCTAAATTTGACTTACTTTATAAGCAACAACTGAAAAATTGCATGAGCTAAATCCAAAATCCCTATCCCTTCCCAGATAACTTATTTTATGCTAAATTCTTACCTATATTGGCTGTAGGCAGATACCAGTGAGCACAAATTACAGAAAGAGAAGCCAAGACAAAACATACTTCTATATCATACTTATTTATTAATCCACAGGATACTCCGCGTGCTACAGGATAGCTCATAACAGTTGTTTCACCCTCTACAAAATTGAAAAACAAAAATGTGCCACAAGGACATAGTAATTGCTAATAAACTGGAAACTATCTTAAAATTATAAATTTGCTGTAGAAAAGATAGAAAACAATTATATTCACCTTATATTTCATCTTGAATAAAATATTCCCTTGTATAAAAAATTAAAAACAAACAAAAAAAAGCTTGCTCTGGGTAGGATTAGAATTCTGTTAATCTGGGAATTTGCATAATCTCTCATAATATATTTTTTAAATTGTACCTCAGCATTCAAAAACAGCAGATTAGAAAAAAAAAAAAAAGCAGTCTTAAAAATGTGTAACATTCATATTAGATGTAATTCTATATTACTCTACAACAGGGATTCTCAACCCAGTCTTCGGGTCATACCAATCCAGTCAGATTTTCAGAATATCCATGATGAATATGCTTGAAATAGATTTGCATACAAGGGAGATAGTGCGTGCAAATTTATCTCATGCACACTCCTTGTGGACATCCTGGAAACCTAACTGGCTGGGTGTCTGGCCGAGAACCTCTGCTCTGCATCATATTGTTGCAGATATGGCATTTAAAAAGGAAGGAGTCAAGCATGTACCTTTTAGCAAGAGCAAGGTCGTGAAAGATCTATATTTTTAAGTGCTATTTATAAGGTGCAGAAGCAGACTGCAACGTTGCTAATACTGCACTATATACATATTCACAATAGATACTCTTCTTATCTTTATTTGTACTCTAGTTATTCTATTTTATTGAGTCAGAAAAAAGACCAAACAATTCCAGCTAGTTCACATTTTCCTTTCTTCCATTCCAAGGCTTTTTTTTAGTGCTGTCAAGGTCCTGATCTGCAATAAATAAAGCCTCTGCCGCCAGCATGGGCACTGGTCCTCCGACAGCACCGGAATGCGAATGAAAAGTATGCATGATGCTCTGCTCATCTTCTGTAATAACCTTGGAGAGACAACAGGGCTTCAGGTACTGAATGGTGGGAGTCCTGAGTTAAAAACTCCATCCACTGCATTGGAGATAGTCAGATCAGTATTAATACAGGTCAGGGATTTTCCCCAATCCTGTCCCCCTTTCCCCCCCTGAATGGCCAAACCAGCGTCACAGACATATGCTGTTTTCAACATGACATAACAAAACAAGTAATCTGAGGATCGAATCAAAATAAACAAAAATCAAGAATATCCAGTCCTCAACAGCTCTTGACCCGTGGCTGAGCAATGTCCGATGTCTTCTTAATCACACTTGCTCGGGTTTCGTGGTCCTGCCTGCTGTTGCTGCTGCTGGAGGGTGCAGGGATGAGAGAGGTAGTTTCAGTTAGGAGAGGCCATGAGCTGCTGTAAGGCACTGGAGAGCTCTCTTCTTTAATAGTGACTTGGAGGTCAGGTTTGCTGGAGGTCACAAACGTTGCCATGCTGGGAAGCAAGCAGGTGCTCCTCTTAATCGATGTGCTCAGAAACTGTGCCCTTTCGGTGCTTTTCCCTTTCGATTTTGACTTTCCCTTAAAAACAGAAGAACACTTCATATGGATAACAGGAGAGACTAGTGCCTAACAGCAAAAATAAAATAAGTACCTAGCAGACTGCCTACAGTTAAGGGGATTACTTGCACCTGCTTTTCTAGTTAATTATCCTCCACTTCCCTTCCTTTTTCATATCTTACTCATTAGGGATTTTTTTTTTCTAATTACTGGTACCAGCAAGCCAGTTCATAGGGGGCAAGTCAGTATTAGTGCGCTAAAAGACAGACACCAAAGAGCCCACAAATCAGTAGAAGCTAAGCGCTATTCTATAAGAGCTACTGGATATCCAGATGTCACTGTAAAATACAGTGCATGTTGGTATTTAGGCACCATCCTTTAGCGTGAGCATGTATGACCTAAATGTTGCAATTTTAGAATGTAACTTACACACATAAAATAAGAATATTCCAAGGCTCCATAGGTCCAACAGTGGACAACCCAGGTCCCAAGTACCTAGCTAGATACCAAGTAGTAAAACAGATTTTATGCTGCTTATCCTAGGAATAAGCCAATGTGAGGCCTACCCATGCCCCGCCTACATATACGCTCCCTTTCAAATACAAACCATGCATGTGAGCAATAAATTTGTAGAATAGCATTCAAAAAGCATGGAGCACATATATCAGTGTATCGCAAACTATGTGCCAAGGCAGATTCCAGGTGTGCTGCGAGATGCCAGCAAGGAGGAGAGGCACTGGCTGACTGCTTACAGGATGTGCCTCTTGCGGCGAGAGGCATGTCCTGACGTGCATGACGTGCATGACGTCATCACATCGACGGCCGCGGCACTGGGTTTAGTGTGCTGCGGTGCCAAAAAGTTTGCGGGACACTGACAAGTACACACGAATATTACATTCATGTCCATAAAGTGCTGGTGTTCTATAATCTTAGAGTGGACGTACATTTATGCACCGATGGGTGAATTCTATATATGGCGTCTATTGTTATTATTTCTGCACTGAATTTTCAGCATGGAAAAGCATTCTAACGGATGGAAAGCTCTGAAATGGGGCAAAAACAGCAGGTCTGTATGAAAACACACTTAGGGCCTAATCTGTAAATGGCATCTAACTCCTAGGCGCCGTTTGGCACAGTTGTCAATCATCTACTAGGTGCCATTTATAAAGTCACGTCTAGCGGTACCTAAGCATTCATAGGCACCGGTACGTGTTGAATCCCTAGGCATACTGCCATTTAGGCCAGGGTTTTCTTGGCCTAAATGAGTGCACCTAATCCATGCCCAAACTCCACCCCAAATCCACCCCTAACCACACTTACTTGCCAATAGGTGACTCGGTGTAGACACCTACTGCGAGGTGGTAGGTATCTACTGATTTAGATTACCAGCTAATTAATTTTAATGGGTTTTTAACAGCCCTTTCAATTATTGGCACTGATTAAGTCAATTCAAAAAATTAAGTTAGGTGCCTATATTGGCTAGACGGACTGATCTAGGTGCATAACTTTCGGTGTCTTTTTACAGAATCAGGGCTTTATTGCCCCCACTTATAGAATGGACAAAACGCAGCAATCAGACATCTAAAGAACCTTCACGTCTATGACTCTGTCTCCCAGGCTCATCAGCCCACTGGCTACCCATAGCCAAACACTGCATCTATAAAGGCTTGATGCTAGCACACATGGCGCTAGGCTACATGTCAACTAAGCTTCCTCCATACGTGCCAAACAGATCACTCTGCTGCCAGGAGGAAACATACCTCCAAACATCCCCTAGTCATGCCCTTCAACTACAGAACTCTAGATGACGATCCTACTCCCATTTCTTACCAAACTACTAGAGTCGACTGCCCCTGCAGATCAGATCCCTCAAAGTTATTTCCAGTGTTACTCACAGAATAAGGGATCTCTCTTCCATGTCAATCTGCATTTGTTAGCACTTGCAACATGATATCTGTCTCCCAACAAGTAGACACTTGCATCCTATCTGCACCACTGTTGGTCTATTATTGAAGCTTCCAGAAAACCTTCCACACAGTGATGCTATCATTTCAAATGGACTTGTTTCACTGTCTGGTGTAATCTCTACTTCCTAGATCCAATCACTTGTCCTCTGTCATCCATTATGGATTATCTATTTCATCTTTCCAGTTCTGGACTCAAGACTACGTCAGTACATGTTCATCACAGTGCTATCTGTACCTTTCATTCAGCATCGGACAAGAAACCATTATTTGTGCATCCCTTGGTTTCCAAATTCATGAAGGCTTTATGAAACCAAATCTCCAAGGAGAGAGAACCATGGTTAACGTAGCCAACAGGGTGTGATTAGAATCATGGTGGCTCAAGCTTGACAAAGTTTGAGTTGAGCTTTTCCAACAAGGGGTATTGGGAATGCAGAGGAACTAATCCCTCCAATCTATGAGAAAGGCATCAAAGTCTAGACCAGGGGTCACGACCCTCCAAGGTCATTTACCTGGCCCCTGCTCGAGAGTTTACTGCTCATGTTCCTAGCCATTGCTGACCTGCTCCATTGTAGCTTTTTCACTATAGCACTCTGCAGTTCTTATGTTCCTCATTGTGCACAGCCAGTAACCCCCTCACATGAGCTGGATGGCCAGACACACAGTGCTGACATCACACTTCCATGCTGCGTGACCCATCCGCTGAGTGCATGGGCTAATGTGCACAGCCCTGCTGCTGCTGAGAGAGGTTCTTGGAAGTTTGGTACAGCTGGCAGGAAACTTTTGGCATTAGTGAACGTTTCAAACTTCAGTATGCTGTTTTGGCTCTTTTTGTATATTCCAAACCTCATTCTGACACTCCAATAGTATATTTCAAAAGCAAAAGAGAACTGCAGACCAATGTACAAAGATGCAGGCTAAATTTATTTAAACCAAAATCATGAATGCAGTTAATGTTACCAACCTTGTACCATACCAAGGGACCCGACACGGTTTGTGTTTCAGTAAACACGCCTTCATCAGGGGTCCCAGGTGGATAAGGTTTCAAATAAAACACAAAACAAACACTTAGCCTGATAGGATCGCAGCAACGAACAGTGAGAGAAATCTTGCTAAGGCTGAGTTTCAAGAGATTTCTCTCACTGTTCGTTGCCTGCATCTTTGTACATTGGTCTGCAGTTCTCTTTTGTTTTTGGATTGCTCTCCCTTCACTGCAGATTTTGTTGGACTTCTTTCCTTTGTTGCTCAGTATATTTCAAGCCTCATGCTGGTGCTCCAATACTTTCTCTCTGTGCGTTTCAAGACTCATTCTGAGTTACCATCTACTTCTTTCTGCAGGTGTTTTAGAGTGCTTTGTTGTGATCCCTCATGACCATCTGTTAGTTTTTTGCTGCTCCAGCATCATTAGCATCGAATGGAGAGACACGCAGGGCCATCTGTACTCTCCCTCAGTTACTAGTTGCCTACACAACAGCAGGCCAGCAATGCCGACAGTCAGGCCCTGAGCTCAGGCCAAGCCAGCAGGCCAAAATTGGTCAATTGGCCACACCCTGGGCCTGACTGGAGCCCCACAGCACCAACAAAAAGTGTGTGGGTTCATTACCGCTTGCCACCCAGTACCCAGAAGCCCACGCCAGCAGCAGATGTGATAGCTATGTGCACCCATCCCAAAGAAGAAATTGCCATTGTGCATCCCTAGGAAACAATTATGTCAAGGGAAAGAAAAATTGACTCAGAGTGCAGGATACTCAAAGAACAGTGGACCTAAGATTACTTTTTCCATGCAGTACAATGAGAGAGCTGTTTGTCTGGTATGCCAGTATTCAGTGGCTGTGTTCAAGGAATACCTATGTCTGTGAACAGAAATTTTCCTGAATGAAAAATCTGAAATCTCCAACCAGATCCAGACTAACTGATGCACACTTGCATCACTTGTTACGACTGGCAGTGACAAACATGGAACCGGACACTGACTATCTCATTAACTAAAAGCAGGCTCAAACTTCCCATTGAAATACTGGTAAGTTTATGTTGGTTAAAATTGTTTATTTTAAATATTATATTGTTCTTTCATGTTTTCTTTGCACTACAAATAAGATATGTGCAGTGTGCATGGGAATTTGTTCATGGGTTTTTTTCAGACTATAGTCCGGCCCCCTGAGAGACGTCTGAGGGACCCCCCTGGCCCCCTGTTTAAAAAGTTTGAGGACCCCTGGTCTAGACTACTGGGAATGTAGAGCCTAGAGCAGTAAAGGGGAAGCTTGTGGTAGTGGGGGGAAACATTTAAAAGATCCACTACAGGAGTCTCAAAGTTTGAAAAGATTTGATGTAAAGTAGATGTGTTGAGAGACTACTTGTACAGCTGAAGGAGTCTGTTCAGTCTGTCTGCTAAGGCATTCTGTTTCCCTGCCAGATAAACTGCTTTGAGCAGAATGTTCTGAGCAATTGCCTAGGTCCATATTTGTAGTGCTTCCTGGCAGAAAGTATGAGACCCTGTGCCTCTTTGTTTGTTCAAGTAGATCATGGCGACTTCACTGTTTGTGTAAATGAGTACTACTTGATTCTGTAAACACTCTTTAAAGGTGCAGAGGGCATTTCAGACTGCATGAACCTCTGAGAGATTGATGTGGAGAGTTCAGACACTTTGGGTGTGTAGACTTTAGGTGAGCTCCCCAGCCTATCATGGAAGCATTTGTAGTAAGTAGCTTCTGGTGGGGAAGAAGCTGGAAAAGAACATAAGACTTGCCCCCCAAATCTCTGAAAAAGAATTAAAAACCCATAGCCAGACCAATTAGAGAAACAAAGGCATCCTTATAAAACCAGACTGACCTAATACCAAAAAGAACAAGCTGGAAGACTCTGGTAGACAAATACAAAGAAGGTGTACATTCAGGAGAACATCCAAAATTTACGTGGAACGATTCAGGCATCAAAATGGAAATTTGAAAGTCCTTTCTGGAATGGGGTGTTTTCTTTGTTTGCCTTCCTTCAAAAGGAAGACTATCAGAACAACTTACTTTAGGATGATGTCATATTAAAACCATACAATCAGCAGGCTCACAAGGAAGGCCACACCCAAAGAGAAAAACCCCTAAAGCCTGGAAATAAAACTAGAGCACTTAAGAGTGCTGCTCAAAAGAGCTCCCATAGAAGAAATGAAACTGAAGAATGCAGAACTTAAGCCACTACTTACCACTGTTCTCTCTTCATCACTTTGTGTGCTATCTGTGTCGCTTTCTGTTGGGAAACACAGAAATGAAAAATGAAATCAGGATTATACATATTCCGCAGTAACAAACAGCAGTATATACTGGGCTCTTCTCTAAGGAGGGATTTGCTCAAACTGCTATGCAGAGATGTCACTTAAGGCCCTGCAAGCTCAGCCACCGGCCACACTGCCTTAAGTCTAAATCCTAATGGGTTTTTAGAATAATGGTCTCAAAACAGAGATAGACAAGCAAAGATTAGAATTTGTAGCATGATGTTGGTCATTTCAGATACACAAAAGAGTTCAGAAAACTACCTTCAAGAATTCTCTTCTTCTTAACCATTAGTTAATATTTAACAATAAATTCTTGATTGTAGAAGTGTAAACATGGGGATGTCTGAGTCTCAGTGGTGTTTATGCAGCTTTACTAAACTCTAACCTGCAAAAGAGTCCAAACTCTCATCTGCTTATCATTTTTATTTTTATTTAGAAGTAGGAGGAATTGAGCACCTCAGTTATTCATTTTCCTGCCCTCCTATTTTTTGGGGAAGGGAAATTACTACTGAATGTTAACACAATACTCAGCAAAACTCACAAAAAGGTTTAGCACATGAAGGGTAAAGTTAACAGAACTTCTAATCAGGGCAGGCACATAGCTTCATATGCTGCACCTATTTTATCAAGGAGCAAATGTGTCTATGGAGCCCTTCCCCTCACAGAAAGCTGTTGCACTTCTCCAAAGCAAACATAATTTTGTGCATGCATGTGCTGATAGTAATCGGCACATTTTACAAGATACACACTTAAGTACTGATCCTGCCCCCCAGGAGCACCTACAAACATATTCCATAAAAGTAGGTAGAATGTTTTCCTAGCACTTCCTTTTATACATGAATACCCCAGGCAATTTTATAAGCATCTACCTGACCATATAGAATATACACTTCTCCCTCCGTATTTGAGGGCAATAGGCACGAATATGAAATTTTGCAAATAACTCTTTTATATGTTACTTGCGGTTTTGGGAAAGTGCTGTCGTTTTTACTATTGAAACTGCGAATAACATATAAAAAAAAGTTATTCGCGTTTTTTTCTTATTAGTGTTGAAAGTTCAATACTGGAATACTGTACCTGTATATTGCTCTGAAAACGACCTGCTGCCCACACAGGAAAAAGTCTCTTTGTAGCTTTGTTGTTTTCTTGTGTTTTGTGTTTGATCATTATTGCTTTGTTTTGCCACCATGTATTCGATTGTACATTTTTTATTTATTTATTTATTCTATTCGTACTTTGCATATCATACTATGCAGATGACAACAAAACAAATATGGACATGCTACTTAGAACTGCACCGAACCATAAATTACCCCCTAAATTGTCTTTGCTTTTTACTTCCTGTTCTCATTAACTTGCAGTAATATTGGATTTTGCATAGAAAAAAGCATGAGTATTTTTAACGGTGCCCCGACAATACTCAGGGAAACGAGATCATCTCATTGGTTCCTAGTTTCACTATGACGGCTGCACCGTTATCGCTGTAGGGAACTAATTCTATCATTAATATCCCCTGGAGGTACATGTAATCAAGGCAGATAATGGACGGGGTACCCATTTGAGTTTCCTCTGCTGGTCAGTGTTGATGCCGGGAGAGGTTACTTACTTTTTCTTTTGCTGAAAAGTTGCTCTACCATACAGTAAAAGGAAAAAAACTTTAGTGATGACGTGTTGTTTTTTTTTTTGGGGGGGGGGGGGGTGGAGTCAGCGGCTGAAAAAATCGCGAATAAGCGAAACCGTAGATACAGAAATCACGAATATGAAGGGAGAAGTGTACACTCAATTTGCTCATAAAATGACTCTCTGTGTCTTGCATTGTTATGGAAATGTAAGTATTTGCAGTAGCACTAGTAATAAATCTGGTTAAAAAGGTTCCTAGGCACTAGTATTAAATCTGGTTAAAAAGGCTCCTAGGCATTTTTGAGGAAAGTGAAATGCCTCTTTCCCCCTCCTCCCCCCAAACCTTTAGTAAATAAAAGTGTCCTGGGGATGGGAGAAGACTTATCTTAGTCAAATACAAAAAGTAGTTTCACTCATTCATTCCTTCCATCCTGGTTCACCTAAAACCAAAGGTGACACGTCAAAATCGCACGCAGACAAAGCTGGGCTGACAATCGCACGCAGGACATCAGCACACCGGATTTAAACTGAATTTTAATGTGCTCCGAGGGGGAGTGTGTGTGGGGGAACCCCCCACTTAACTTAGTAGTGTTGGCGCAGCCATTGGGGGTGGGGTGGGGGGAACCCCCAAACACACACATTACAGAGGAATCTGAACTTTTTCCCTAAAAAATAGGGAAAAGGCCGGTTTCCTCTATAATGGGGGATCCCCTCCAACAGCAGCGCCAACACTACTAAGTTAAGTGCAGTGGTTACCACCCACACACCCTCGAAAATTCAGTTTAAACCCGGCACGCTGATGTCCTGCGTACGATTGTCGGACGGCTTTGTCTGCGCGCATTTGTCTCACACGGTTTAGTCTATGAACCAAGACCAAACTACAACCAAAGAGAGCTTCATGGCCTCTGTTTCTAAGAATAAATCTAAGGTCTGTACTATGGCCTGATAAGGATTCCTTTCTTGTTCTTTTAGCTGAGGTTGAAAATCTATACAATATACAAGGGGGTACTGATAAGTCATTGGCTTTGAAAAGAAAGTAAGCTATGGGATTGAAAAAAAATGTATTTACTCTACACATTCACTACTGAGCTCCACACACTTATGACTTTGTTGTTCTAACTTCTTTAACCCATCCAAGAAAAATTGTTTTGACTGTACTGCAAACCACTTGTGCACAACTACTGTGGCATCCTCAGTGCTTGAAAACTCTCTTCCCTTGAGATGTTTCTTGAGGTCAGGAAATAGGTAGTAGTCTGAAAGGGATAAATCAGGTGAGTAGGCCAGGTATTTCAGAAATTAAATGGCAATCTGCCAATTTCTGCTGTGTAATGGCTGCTTTGTGAGGAGCAGAATTGTCTTGAAGAAACAAGATTTCTTTTGAAAGCTTGCCTCAATGTTTGGAGACCAGTTGCTGCTTAAGTTTGTTGAGAAGTGCAACGTAGTTCTTTGCCATGATAAATTGTCCCAGAAGACAGATGCCAATACATTGCTTGATGACTTCTGTGTCTTAAACTTCTTAGAATATGGAGAACCACTGTGTCTTCATTCTTTGGATTGTTCTTTTGTCTCTGGGTCATCCATACTAGATGGTTCAAAAATCTCATAAAATCCCACCAAAATCAGTCCAAAATAGATTGTGAGGCAACCACTCTATCACGCTTCTGGTCAATATTGAGACATTTGGGAACCCATTTGGCTGAGAGCTTTCTCACATCTAAAATCTCGTGAATAATATAGCCTACTTGTTCTTGGGTTATCGCCAGGATTTTTACTATCTTTTTAGCAGATATTCTTCAATCATACAGTATCATGGCTTGAATGGCATCCATGTTTTCAGGAATTCTCACTTGATTTGGTCTCCCAGAAGTGCAAAAGTGGCATTGTGAGACTGAAAGGTGAATAAGAGGAATATGTAGAAGCTGATAAAGAAAAGGCTGAATTGCTTAACAAATATTTCTGTTCTCTGTTCATGGCCGAAGCGCCGGGAACGGGACCACAGAAGACAAACATGAATAGGGATGGAGGGGTAATAGACCCTGATCGATTTTCAGAGTGTTGTGTTCGTGAGGAGCTAGCTAAATAAAGGTAGACAAAGCGATGGAGCCAGATGGTGTACATCCGAGGGTGCTGAAGGAACTTAGGGAAGTTCTGGTAGCTCCGCTGACTGAACTTTTCAATGAGTCTCTAGAGTTGGGAGTGGTACTGGAGGACTGGAGAAGGGCGAATGTGGTCCCTCTCCACAAAAGTGGAAGTAAGGAAGAAGTAGGGAATTACAGGCCAGTAAGTCTGATTTCTGTGGTAAGCAAATTAATGGAAATGCTTTTAAAACAGAGAATGGTGAAGTTTCTGGAATTCTGTGGATTACAGGACTGGAGGCAACATGGATTCACTAGAGGTAGGTTTTGTCAGACAAATCTGATCAATTTCTTTGACTGGGTGACCAGAGAATTGGATAGAGGATGTGCACTAGATGTGGTGTATTTAGATTTTAGCAAAGCCTTTGACAGTGTTCCACACAGACGTCTGATAAATAAACTGAGTGCCCTTGGGATGGGTCCCAAAGTGACGGGCTGGGTCATGCATTTCAGCTGCAAAAACCCAAGGGAACGGTACAGTTTAGGGGGTGAATAACTTGTGTGCCCGACGGAAGAGCGGGACTTGTGTGTGATTGTATGTGATGATCTTAAGGTGGCCAAACAGGTTGAAAAAGTGATGGCGAAAGCTAGAACGATGCTAGGTTGCATAGGGAGAGGTATGGCCAGAAGGAAGGAGGTATTGATGCCTCTGTATAAGACTCTGGCGAGACCTCATTTAGAATATTGTGTACAATTCTGAAGGCCGCATCTTCAAAAAGATATAAAAAGGATAGAGTCGGTCCAGAGGAAGGCTACTAAAATGGTGTGTGGTCTTCGTGATAAGGCATATGGGGACAGACTTAAAGATCTCAATCTGTATAATTTGGAGGAAAGGCGGGAGAGGGGAGATATGATAAAGACGTTTAAATACCTACGTAATATAAATGTGCATGAGTCGAGTCTCTTTCATTTGAAAGGAAACTCTGCAATGAGAGGGCATAGAATGAAGTTAAGAGATGATAAGCTCTGGAGTAATCTGAGGAAATACTTTTTTATGGAAAGGGTGGTTGATGTGTGGAACAGTCTCCTGGAAGAGGTGGTGGAAACAGAGACTGTATCTGAATTCAAGAGGGCTTGGGATAGGCACGTGGGATCTCTCAGAGAGAGAAAAAGAGTTAATTGTTACTGTGGATGGGCAGACTAGATGGGCTATTTGGCCTTTAACTGCCCTCATGTCTCTATGTCTTCGTTTTCTCTGCTCCAATGTTCTGTTCTAAACACGATAAAAAGGAATTGGCTAACTCACCTGATCCTTGGGGAGAAGAAGTCTAAAGAGATGGGGCAAATCTACAGATTGATAAATAAATAGTGGACATCAGTATGAGCCCTTCGTACATAAACGAACATAGACCTCTGGCTCAGGCGATATCTCAAGAGGTGACCAGCACCAGACCACAGTCTAATTGAGAATTGCCTCATACATCATGTAGTCCATGTGTGTCTAGAAATGTAAACTGCATTATGCAACCTCCCAAAACTGGATAGACTTTTTCTCACCAAGGAAAAGGGGGTTTAAATGGGCAACACATACATACTGTCCCTAAATACACACCTTGTGAGAGAAACAACAATGAATGTAATAAATATAATAAACACTATAAATATATATATATATATATATATATAGGCATTTGCACTTTACGTTCTTTTCCTGTTATATGCTTTGCACTTTATATATATTTTCATACATATCTTTGTGATATTTATTGACCAGATATCCTTCATCATGGTGCTATAGGCTGCATTTGCACTTTAGGTTGTATTTTAGTTACACACTTTGTATTTTATGAAGCACCTTGTATTTTGTATGATTATTTATTTATTAATTATTTATTAAGTATTTATGTATTTATTATTTTTTTTCATTCGCACTTTACACATAGACACTGGTACACCACACATATTCTTTTATATATATATTTATAGTGTTTATTATATTTATTACATTCATTGTTGTTTCTCTCACAAGGTGTGTATTTAGGGACAGTATGTATGTGTTGCCCATTTAAACCCCCTTTTCCTTGGTGAGAAAAAGTCTATCCAGTTTTGGGAGGTTGCATAATGCAGTTTACATTTCTAGACACACATGGACTACATGATGTATGAGGCAATTCTCAATTAGACTGTGGTCTGGTGCTGGTCACCTCTTGAGATATCGCCTGAGCCAGAGGTCTATGTTCGTTTATGTACGAAGGGCTCATACTGATGTCCACTATTTATTTATCAATCTGTAGATTTGCCCCATCTCTTTAGACTTCTTCTCCTCAAGGATCAGGTGAGTTAGCCAATTCCTTTTTATCTTGATTATCTTTTGGATTTTATTGGCTACGATCCAATTAGGGTTTTTTACTAGTGCTGTTCTAAACACAACAACCTAGTTGCTGACAGTGGAATAGGTAAGGCAATTATCCCCAGCCTAATGTAACCCGACATATAAATTTTTTTGGCTGAGTTTCCTTTTAGGAAAAGATATTTCATCACCTCTCAGCACTCTTTTGCAGTAAAATCTACATTTTGCATTTTCACTTCAGATCTGCAAAAAAATTTAAATAATCAGGCTACAGTTATGAAATTTAAGTCAGACACATATGAAACAATAACCTTTGATGTGATGAAAGTATTATTTGCCTAAAAGTAGGTGAAATAGGAAAGCCAAAGACTTATCAGCACCCCCTCATAGAATGGCAGGGATGAGTACCATATTTTCACGCATGTAACGCGCGTGTTATACACGATTTTACAAACCATGCATAACCATGCGCGTTATACGTGTGAGCGCGTTGTACAAATTTTTTTTTTTTCATTCTGATCCGGCATTCCCCCTGCGAACCGGCATCCTCTCCCCCGCTCGCGTCACCCCCCTCCCCCGCGATCCTACATCCCCCCCAGCACCGCAAAGACAACTCTTACCCGATTGGGCACCGGCACCGGCACCAATGCACCAGTGCCAGTGCCCGAAGATCCTCCCTCGTTGGGTTGGGCTGGGTTGGGCGGTGCGAGAGAGATCCTCCTTCTTCCTGTGCCGGGCTGGACTAGGCTTTGAGCATTTGCGCATGCTCAAAGCCTTCTGGTCTCGCTCTCTCCGAGATAATCTCGGAGAGAGCGAGACCAAAAGGCTTTGAGCATGCGCAAATGCTCAAAGCCTTCTGGTCTCGCTCTCTCCAAGATAATCTCGGAGAGAGCGAGACCAGAAGGCTTTGAGCATGCGCAAATGCTCAAAGCCTAGTCCAGCCCGGCACAGGAAGAAGGAGGATCTCTCTCGCACCGCCCAGCCCAGCCCAGCCCAGCCCAGCCCAACCCAACGAGGGAGGATCTTCGGGCACTGGCACATCCTGTGCATTGGTGCTGGTGCCGGTGCCCAATCGGGTAAGAGTTGTCTTTGCGGTGCTGGGGGGTGATGTAGGATCGCGGGAGAGGAGGGGTGATGCGAGCGGGGGGGGGGGGGGGAGGATTCCGGTTCGCAGCCGGAGTCCAACCCAGCCCAACGAGGGAGGATCTTCGGGCACTGGCACTGGCACATCCTGTGCATTGGTGCTGGTGCCCAATCGGGTAAGAGTTGTCTTTGCGGTGCTGGGGGGGATGTAGGATCACGGGGGAGGGGGTGACGCGAGGGGGGGTAGGATGCTGGTTTGGAGTAGGCGGGAGGAGGTTTTAGCATGCGCGGTATATGCGTGTGCGCGCTATATTAAAATTTTATTATATAAATTTCTGTTCCCCGCGCGCTATACCCATGTGCACGTTTTACACGGGTGCGCGGTATATGAGTGAAAATACGGTAATGCTCTTATCACAAACCACCACTCTCTCCCCTCCCCACAGGACATGCTAACATTGTGACCATGGACAAAGCAAGAGGACTAAATGTTCTGTTAAAAAAATAAGTCAAACAACAACTCTAGTCCACTGCTGTTTTCACCTGCTGTCTGAACAGGCAGAAGGAATAAAATGTACAAGGAGAAGGTGTCTCTCCTTGTTTGCCAAACCAAATTTCTCTTAATAACCTATATACAACATCATTTCTACATGAAGGAACCATTTCTTTTTCCTGCCAAAGAAACCTAAGACTGCTACCTTGTTTTTAGAAATACACGGGGAAAGCAATTTAATGATAACAGGTATACAATTTCTTTTGAGCAGGACAAACATACTGTATATCAGATATTCTGTGAAAACACTGGATGCTTACAGAGTGTGGAAGGGAGTGGTAGAGTTAAGTTTCAAAGAATTCTTCTTATTGATAATGTTTCTGTTTTCTTTCCAAGCTGCCCTGATATTAATCTAATCTAATTTCCATCTTATATACCGGATCATTCCAGCAAGGACTCGAGCCGGTTAACAAAGATTTAAAAGAATATAATATAAAACAATAATGAAGGTAATAGAAAAATTTTCAATAAATTAGATCATTCCTTAGTTAAGAATCTCTGAAAGAGATAAGTTTTCAGATTTTTCCTAAAAAGTGAAAGAGATGATGATATTAGGCTACATAACTGTGAAAATACATTCTTACTTCTTCTTTTCCAAATTTATTTAAAAAAACATATATAAGCATTTCATCTTAAAGATCTTAGAATCTGTTGTTTACAAGATTTAACAGTATTTCAGTTCCGTGAGGCTAAGTAAAACTAGCTATATATGAAGAATTTTTCAGAGTAACCATTGCTTAATCCCTCCTTCCAATAATTTTAAAGTGGAGAGAACACAACATTCAAAGAGCTGCCAGTCTCTCAGGGCAAACCCACTGCATATACAAGACTAAACCGTATCTGCCAAACATGAAAAGGAGAAATAAAACATGAAAGTACAAGTTCACTGCACCACAGCTGATTATGCAATAAATATTTAACATATTATTCAATAACAATAAGAAACTGACTTTGGCAAGATGCTAAAAAAAACATCTACACTACTGAAAAAAAAGTCATTCATTCTGGATAACTAAACGCAATGCCCAACTGCCTTAAATGCTAGAAACATGCATCTCAAATAAAACATAGGGGATTTTTTTTTCTTCCTTCTTTAAAGATCCACATTTATTGTTGATGTTCTCTGTCTCTGCCTTTAGCACAGTAGTTGCAGGTCCTGAGATCTGCAAGGCCTCTCTCTCAGGTCTATCCCAGTCAGAGCCCTCTAGTTTCCCATGATTTTGCATCTACAAGCACAGAACATGCCTCTTACTCAAAGCTGTGGTTGGCAGGTGTGAAAGATGCCACAACATTAGGCACTGCAATTGTCACACTGTACAGGCCTAAAGATAGCCTTGCAGAGTGAGACAGGGGCAGGAGAAAGGAGCTATATCACGCATAAGCATTTGGACATCAATACTCCTCTATAACAATGAAGGAGCTGCTAGACCAGTCATTGAGCTGACTGCTAAGAAAATGGCAGTAATGGTTCCAGTAGCAGGAGATTTAGTATGAGATCTGTGAGCTGGAATATACTCACAGACAGCTCTGCTCCCCTATCCCTATGGAAACGCTAAAGGAGGTAGGACTGAATGGATGAAAGCAACATGGGATATAGAGGTAGAAAAAGGATAGTAGAGAATGCCTGGCTGGGAACAACAAGAAAATAGTGAGAAAGAAGGAGATAATATGAGAAATGACAGAGAATAGGAGAAAAGCAGGAGGCGTGACATAACAGCAGAAAGCAGGAAGACAATGGATGGGCTAGAGATAAGAAAAGAAAAATTTTTCTGAAAGCAAGGACAGATTACAGAAAATAGAGAAAACAAAGGGAAAAGGAGCAGTCATGAACCAGACAGTATTACAAAAATTGACAACTACATTTCAAAATAAACATAACTAATTGAACATCTTTAAATCAAAATTTGAACTTTGTACATATTAAGATTAAAATAGATCAAAGCGAATGCCATAAAACTGAAGCAAAATTTTGCTAAACAAACCACAGAATTTTCTGTCCCCATGCTGTAGAATTGGTTCCTGATCTGCTGCAGGAAAACCAGGAATATTTCCTAGAATGTCATCTGACTAAGCTGAGACCTCTTTAGAAGAAGTATGTAAGAAAGATTCAGAGAGAGTAAGGCAAAGTTATTAACTATTAAGAAAGTGTTATGCCGACAAAAAAAAAATAAAATTAGCTTTACAAAAAAGCCTCGAAAGTCATGAAGGTCGCCCCGCCGGGCTAGCTGAGCACTTGATCACATTCTTTAGCAGGAGAGAAGTTAAGCTGGATGCTGTGCCCCCCCCCCCAGCTGTGCCATGTGGTGCAAGAGTGCTCTAAAAATGCTAAATATGTGAAATCCAGGCAAGAATCCACATGAGGAGAGCCCAAGGACTCCATCCCAATGAATTTCCAGGTGAAATTTGCAGATTTGAAGAAGCAGGGAGCTTTAGAAAAAAAGATTGCTAAAAATCCAAGATGGCTGCCGTCAAAACTTCACCCCAAAATCACAATATTTTTCACACTTCCCAAACTCTAAAAATGGCAATTTATGATTTTTCAAGAGGGGGTACATAGGGGAACATTTAGAAACAATAAAAACCCCACTTTTCCAACCTCCCCTAAATTTCTTGCATAGGCTATCAGCCCATGTACTCACTGTGAGCAGGCAGAATCTGTGCTGTAGCCTGGTTACTGCTCTCTCAGAGTAGCTGGATGAGAAAATTCACTGCTACAATGCTGGGAAAAAATAAGCTGGTCTTTGGGTTGCCAGTCAGATTCCTATGTCTGACTACACCTCCACCACTGTGAACCAACAGATGCGCACCAGGTTGAGCGGAGGTGCGATGATGCATCTGGCACCCTGTGAGATCCTGCCAAGCTTCCTAAGGGTGCCTAACAACCTGTGCTCGACCCCTGATTAACAGGAGGTTAGACCACGTCAGGGACAGCCCTAAGCTCCAGAGAAAACTATGAAGGTTGGCTAACAGGTACCCAGTGGGAATGGTCTATCAGCTACAGACCGAAGTATGTGAATTCTCAAGCAGGCAGAGCTTCAAAATTGTTCCAAGCACTAAATTACCCAAAAAGGGGACAAAATCATATTGAATTAAAATAATAAAATGGGGAGAGCAGAACAAACATTCCTGCAGGCTCACCTATTGCACTAGAAATTGCTTTATACTTCAAGTTTTGGGTTAGATACAAAATTAAAAGTAAAAATGGGAAAACAGACTGAATTTGAGGAATGAATACAAGGATTAAACACTAAACTAAACTAAATCTTGGACTTATATACCAAGTCATCCCTGAGAAACAAGGCTCAACTTGGTTAATAGTAGTTGTAGTTAATAGAGAGAATTGACCTCATGGAAAACTTATCTGCTAGAAAACACTGAAACAGAGGTCCTGGACCTGATGGGCCGCCGCGTGAGCGGACTGCTGGGAATGATGGACCTCTGGTCTGACAGAGCAGAGGCACGGCTTATGTTCTTATGTTAGAGTAGTTTTCAAGATTTTTTGAAAAATTTGAAAGGATAGACAGGATCTTATTTGAGAAGGTAGGTCGTTCCAAAATGCTGTTAATAAATAGGGGAAGGAATGAACAGTGAGGTTTATTCTCACTCTACAGAAAAGAAGCTACTTTCCTTTCCAGTTCCTCTCTCAACTATTTATTCAATTTTGTATACTGTTCTCCCAAGAGAGCTCAGAACGGTTTACATGAATTTATTCAGGTACTCAATCATTTTTCCTTGTCTGTCCCGGTGGGCTCACAATCTATCCAATGTACCTGGGGCAATGGGGGGATTAAGTGACTTACCCATGGTCACAAGAAGCAGCATAGATTTAAACTCACAACCTAAAGGTACAGAGGCTGTAGCTTTGTAGCTTTAACCCCTGTGCCACTTGGCACTGGTCCATCCCAGGACTTATATGGCCCGCTGCATGAAATTACATTCTGGTAACTTTCCCAGTCCCTTCTTACCTGGGCAGGAGATGGGGGAGATCTGTAGTGGATAGTGCTGAATCTTGCTGGTGGACTGATCGTCACTTTCTGTCATCACTTCTACCACTTGGCACACATCTGGAGGATTACTGATGATCACCTGCTCTTCCATACTGCTATCTGGGAACTGCTGGCTCCATACTGCAACAGAAGGAAAAGGCATAATGCTTATTTTATGCTCCTTCCAAAATGGTTTCACAAGGCCTATTTGCTTTGATTTATATACAGCCTTGCACAGAACAGCTCACAGCAGAGTTTTTCTTTCACCTTTCAAGTCTGAGGCAAAAGCCTGAAGTTGCTTTCTTGTGGTCCATTATCTAAACCATTAGGGAATGTTGAAAGCACAATTTCATGGGGTTGGTTACAGAAGGTGATCAGCTTTTAAAAAAACAGCACAATTTATATGCTTGGGTGCCTTTGACCACATGGGAAGATTAGGTCCTTACCTCGAATCTTCACTCTGGTAGAAGTGTACAGGAGCCTTGACAAATGGGTTATGTATCCCCAAAGGCAACACAAAAACTCAAAAAATACTGCCAAAAAATAATAATAAATAACCAAAAAAATGGCAGAACCCTATATATAACTCTCTAAGGGAGTTCACTGGCACTCATATGTTAATCAAAGTTGCTGAATGAAACAACCAATAGATGAAAATCTCCAAGAGGGAAAAATATATAGGGAGGAGAGGCTCAAAAAGCCTCACTCCTCAGCGGGATATCAATTGATGCAAATAAAGTGCAAAGTGCTAAAAATGCAATATAAAGTGATGAAAAATAAGTGTAAAAAGTGCATGTAAAAATGCTAATTATGTTGAATATCTCTTTTTCTCAATGTTAAAAGTTTGTATAAATCAATGTGAAATCACAATCCCAACATATTGCGAAATCTTATATATTACTGAACGCAATTCATAGACATAACATAACTTATTTTTCTATACCGCCTTAATCAAAAGAATTCTAGAACAGTGGTTCCCAACCCTGTCCTGGAGGACCACCAGGCCAATCGGTTTTCAGGCTAGCCCTAATGAATATGCATGAGAGAGATTTGCATATAATGGAAGTGACTGGCATGCAAATCTGCTTCATGCATATTCATTAGGGCTATCCTGAAAACCCGATTGGCCTGGTGGTCCTCCAGGACAGGGTTGGGAACCACTGTTCTAGGAGGTTTCCAAAAAAGAAAAACTGGACAATTAGTGAAATACAGAATAATAAGAAAAGGAACACAGCCTGTTATATTAGAAAGACATTAAAAATTTAAAATTAATGGAGTAAAATTAATTATATTAAAGATAAAAACACAGATTCAGAGATAAATTTGTCAAATAATACTGTCTTAATTTCTTTTCTAAAAGAGCCATAGGACAGCATGGCTCTGCTGATATAATTACCCAACCAGAACAGTTGTTTGCTTGCTTGAAAAGCAAGCATCCTGTCTAAATAAGACTTAAGTTTGCAGCCTAAAATCTTCGGGTAAGCAAATAGGTTACAATTTCTGGTTATCCTCACGGGGTTATATAGCACGAAATGAGATAGCATGTATGTAGGTGCCATTCCCCAAACTGACTTAAAACAGAGGCATGAAAATTTGAACATTACTCCTGCCTCCACTGGTAACCAGTGCAATGATCGGTAGTAAGGACCAGTCACAATTGATATCGTCTCTTAACTCAGTCTAAATAAATAAAGGACTTATCTGGATCCGAGCAACTAATAATCTCAGCTCACGAGTGTTTGTCTCAGCTCGACAGGGTTCCGTTTCGTGAACTTCCTCAGGAGCGAAAACACTTGATTAATCCTCGTGCAAAGGCTTTCTTTGTAAAGAAAAACTCCGGATTCGATACGAGAGAATAAGTAATATTTTTCCTTCTTGGGGTTTTATCACCTGCACTATTAATTATAGAAGAGACCAATGATGTATGCGGCAAAACTCATTTAGGGTTATATTAAACCTGGTGCTGGTCACCTATGAGTTTTTTTCCAGGGCCAGGAAAGGCTATCAATACTATGGGCCCATACTGAAGTGTCTCATATTTATTTATTTATTCATATTGATTTTCATCTATTTGTTGTTTAATTCAGTAACTTTGATTAACATATGAGTGCCGGTGAATGCCCTTAGAGAGTTATATATAGGGTTCTGCCATTTTTTGGTTATTTATTATGTATCCTACCCATGAGTTTGTGTAGAAGGAGTTAAATTTTCTTCAGCTCCACCTCCTGCTCTGGGCTGCACTCCAGCTCCTCCTCAGTTCGTACCAGAGCACTATAAGTAGAGAAATAAATAAGAGGGGTATGGGGATTCTCCTCAACAGAGCCAATTCTATTCTGCTCTTTAAATAGTATTGAGAATCAAATCAACTTCAATATAAACAGTGTACAAATATGGTACAAATCAGGTGAGACAAAAGAAAAAAAAACAAAGTGGAACTAACAAACCACCTGCCTGAGTGCAACCAGCACTAACATTTATGGAGATCCCAGAGAATCTCCATAAGTGTTAGTGCTGTACAATTGTATGACTGTACAACTGAGATGTTATAATGCTTTTCAAATACTTCTGACAGGCAGAAATCAAAAATTCTGGATACATACCTGTCTGAGATAGAAAGCAGGCTAAATGGAAATCTGACAGGATGGGCTGTCTCCTGTACCCTTCTATCAGAAAGAAGATTATCAAGATAAGATCCTAATCTTAGCGCTATAGAAATAATTAATAGTAATCAGTAGTGGTGCAAAGGGTACAGGAGTCTTGACAAGTGGGATGTACCATAGCAGTCCCTAGAGTCTAGGGCAGGATAGATGAGCTTGTCAGCACCATGGACCCAAAAGCAGTGTCCATATGTACTACCATGTCAACTCTGTAAAATCTCATAAAAATAAGAAGGGTGGACCATATAGCCCCCTACAAATCTCTTAGGGACATTATCACCCAGGCCTTCACCCATGAAGCCACCACACTTCTACTGGAGTGAGCTTTCGAAGATATCGGTGGCTGTTTACTAGAGCTCCCCCCTGTCACCCACCCTGTTCAATATCTACCTGGCCTCCCTAGGTAACCTCCTACACAACCTCAAGCTCAAATTCTTCATATATGCAGATGATATCACAATAGCCATCCCTCTAACCAATTTCTCACAAGAACTACTTAACCACATCACAAATATTCTTAACCAGATCGAACTATGGATGCTCTCGTTCAGACTGAAACGCAATCCCGACAAAACAAAATTCTTCCTAGTCTCCCCCAATGACAAAATCAAAAACAATTCTATTCAGTTGAAAGGAATTACTTTCCCTCTTGAACCCACCCTAAAAATTCTGGGAGTCACTCTGGACAAAAAGTTATCCTTAGAAAACCACACTGACCACTTGGTCAAGAAAAGCTTCTCCGTACTATGGAAACTACGCACAATAAAAAAATACTTTGACTACACCGCTTTCCGCCTACTGGTACAATCGTCTATCCCCAGCATTCTTGACTACTGCAACATCATTTACCTAAACGCCACGAAGAAAACCACCAGGAGATTAAAAATAATCCAAAACACCGCCGTGCGTCTCATCTTCGGCCTAAAGAAATGGGAACATGTCACCCCCTTCTACCACCAACTACACTGGCTGCCATTCGATTCAAGAGTCCTGTTTAAATTTGCATGCTTCTGCTACAAATCGGTTAATGGTTCTACACCAAGCTAGATCAACCCGCACTTTAACCTCTATCACATAAACAAGAAATCCCGTAGAACTCAACTGTTCGCCTTCCCCTCGCTAAAACTCTGTCACTATAAAAGATTCATAGACAAAACCTTCGCCTACCAAGCAGCCAAGCTCAACACATGGCTGGCCCAAATGATACTCGAGGCCCCCTCCTACTTTGACTTCAGAAAATCTCTCAAAACTTACCTATTCATCAAACAAGACCCCTAGCTGCCCCACCCGCTCTCATTTCTCCTCCCCCCCTTCTTCCCCCCCCCAGCTCTCTCCCCCCTTTATAGCTTCTCTCTTCCCTTTCTTCAACAACCTCCCTCCATCCTCTGTCAATTTCGGTTTTTACTTGTTACTTAATTGTTTGTTTGTAAATCTGCTTGAAAAACGTAGATCCTATTCTAATTGATGTAAACCGATGTAAATTGATGTAATTAACTTGTTACTTAATTGTTTATTTGTTTGTAAATCTGCTTGAAAACGTAGATCCTATTCTAATTGATGTAAACCGCCTAGAACTCGCCGGGTATGGCGGTATATAAAAATAAAATTATTATTATTATTATTATTACAGAGGCAATCGCCATGCGACTCCATCTGGAGATAAGACACCTTTGAGGCTGTCTTTTCCTGCTTTCCAGTGTTTGTTAAAACAAAAAGATGATCACCACAATGACCAACCGTATGGTTTCCAAGCAGAATTGGGGCACTTTTAGTGCTTTATTTTCTGACTTTCAGAATAATCTCCAAGATTGGTCTCCAATCATCTGAGTCTCTTTTAGGCATGGCAAAGTATATAGAGTATCTGCTCAAGCCTGATTCTTCTGTTGGTACGGGCTCTACAGCCTGGATAGCTACTAGCCTTCTCACTGTTGCTCGCTCTTTGACAGTTTTCTCTAGCTGACCAACCGGGGAGACCACAAATAAGCCCCTCAGAGGACAAAAGAATTCAAGTTTGTATCCTTCTTGAAAAATGCCTAATACCCAGAGGTCCAAGCACATCTGTGCCCAAGTCTCCCAGTAAGTCATCAACATTTCACTTATCAGTGGAGGTGCGGCTACAGACCTGGCATCATTGGGCCTTTTTGGAGGTTGCTGCTAGATGGGAACCAGTGGGCTGAGCCCGCCTGGAACTGCCATATCTCTGCCGTGAGCTGTAATACGATCTCTGAGCAGAGGAACCCGCCGAGGGCTGACAAAATCTTAGAGAATCTTGAAAATTACCAGCCAGGCATGTGCAACACAGGAAGCTGCTGCTGCCGCTGCCTTCAGACCCAAAGCCAAGGCCTCAAGCTGCCTTTTAAATACTAAATCCACCCTGCAATCCTGCACATACTTTAATACCACTCCCCTTCACTGGGGAACAAAGTCCTCTTGGTAACCTGCACTGCCAAGGAAACCACCTTAGGCTGGACAAACATCTGCTGAAAGTCATGGTCTTGGCAACCCGCAAGAGCCCCCTCCATCGCCTCCCAATGCTCAATCATCATTGTGGTAATATAAGGATGCGAGGGAAATAATGTGGTCTGATTCTTAAAACTGCTCATGACAAACATTGAGCTTCCGGGGTCTGTGGGGGTTCTAGCTCAAGTTCCCGAAATGATTCTGTAATAATCTCCAGCAAATCCACCAGTTTAAAAGGCAGTGTACTATCAAGTCCTCCCCCTGATCCAGGGCTGCCACAGTCTCCTGTCTGGTGCCATCCACATGAGACCCTGAATCCTCCAACACTTAAGACTAATTTGGGGGGATCAAAGGAATCGACTCTAAGCCCCCTTCTTCACAGTCCTTTTCTGACTGGACCTCTGAATCATGCACTTGATACTGCAAAGGGGGAACTATGCTCTTTGAGTGTACAACCTCCTGCTCAGGCACTGGCATGCTCGCAGACAATGCTGACATTCTCCTAAAATTTAGATAGACATCAAACATCGGATTCAGAAAATCAGGGGTAAATCCCTGTCCAGGGTGCCCATAGGACCCCTGCAGGGATTGTCTTCGCTTCCTTGAGGGTCCAGAGCTGTTCAAGCAATAGCACTTTGCCATAGATGTCGAGTTGCTATTTCTAGGCTTGTCATCTGCGACTCCATGTCCCTGGAGGGATCAGAGGGACTAAGCCCATGTCTCCTGCCCCCTCTCACATGCTCCATGGCACATATGCTCCTCTTTTGGCCATCTAGTGCAAATCTGGCATGATTATAGGGGTAAAACAGCTTGAGGAGTCCATCTCTATCAATTTTGAACCAAATCAAGGTGTTTTTGAAGCAGATGGTGGCAGATTGAGTTGGACTGAAAAATCCAAGATGGCTGCCGCAGCAGCGTTCTGATGCCAAAAACGGCACAGGAAAGGAAAATTACAATTCAAAAAATTCAGGAAGAGGTTTTTAGAAGTGAGGGACTCTAAAGGAAGCCCCAGCAACCCTCAAAAATGTAATTTAAAACCAGCCCCAATATCTCCCATACACTGCAACAGCCTTTACTCACAGTTACTGCTGGTGCTGGGATTGCTTTTTCTGGGACTCCTGCTAAAGTACAGAGACTTCTGCCTCAGACAAGCATGTAAGTGAATCCAAAAGCTTGTATCTTTGGGCTGCCAGTCAAACCAATAAATGTGACTTGAGACCTCAAACCCCCTAGCTCCATGCACGTTGACGGGGGGAGAGAAACTAAGATGACACCCAGTAAAGTTCTCAGGACTGGCACAGGGCCACGCAGCCTGCGCACAAGCTTTGGATAGCCAAGAATGAGCTCTGCTACGAGAGGAATGGTCCCCAAGCCTGCAAAATGTTAGTGCAGGCTGGCTAAGCAGGTTCCCCTAAGGATTGCCCTGCTAGCTATAGCCTCAATCCAGAGAATATGTCTTCTCGCAGTCAGAGCTGTTCCAGGAGCACTGGGATCCTCTGCAGCACCAATAGCCTTACAATCCAGATAAAATACCCTAAAATAATAAAAATGATCTTAGCAGATCAGAAAACCACCTTCCAAATAATTTGTAAAAGAAATAACTGAGGAGGAGCTGGAGTGCAGCCCAGAGCAGGAGGTGGAGTCAAAGAAAATGTAACTCCTTCTACACAAACTTGCGGGAGGGAAAACATAACCCACTTGTCACCAGATGCACCAGATATTTAATTTATTAGTCTTAAAGATCACGTCAGAGCAACTGATGTCTGTCAGAAACTGTAGAACAAACTTAAAAGCCTAGTTCAAAAATATACTAAACATGCAAAATGCTTCACTTTGAAACAAAGTCAGACATCTAGTAATGCTTGCTACCTAATAGGAGATTTTTTAAATACATGTGTTTTCCTCCTCTACAGGGGTCTATTGCCTAAGCACTCCTTCACGATAACTGCCCTTTAAGTGGAGAGGAAGTGATACATTTTCTAAAGATCAAGAGTTAAACTAGAAAGTTTTGAAAATCTACCCATAAGTGAGGAGAATGCAGAAACAGCATTACACTTCTGACTTATATGTATGTCCCAGAAACACTCAATTTTTCACCAGCCTGGCCTCAGTAATTTTTAAAGCTGAACTTCCAGGCCAGGCAGAACTTTCCCTAATACCCCTCACCTAGACTGAGCATTGCTAGAAAAAGGATACTGGACTTGATGGACCTTAAGTCTAACCCAGTATAGCAATGCTTATGTTCTTATGGTCTGCTGGCTCTGAAGCCTGTACTGATGCCCTTGCTGCAGTTATTTCTTGAAAGTAGAGCAGGGGTGGCACAGCAGGTGGTGAGGCTTCTCTTCCAAAAAGCTAGCAACCCTAATTTGGCCCTAAATCCATTTGATTACATTTCTGAATGGCTGATGCAATGCGATTGTTTCCCTACTTGCAGCTGTGCTGCTGCCAGCAAGAGAAACTCTTTATAATAAATAAAGACTCTGGTGAATATGAAAGAATTAGGTGCTTTGTTCTATTTCCTGTTTCAACAGTTGTAATCAATAGCTACCCTACATGCCATTCAGATATGAAATGGCAAATAAATGAAAATACGCTAAGGAACAATAAAAAGAAACTCATTTTAACAGGCTTTCCTTCTTGCAGACTTTTGGCACGTTCCCCTGGATCTCTTTTCCCTTTTGAGACGGGGATCCTGGGGAACAGGTAGTACTGTACTTTCAAAGGGGAATCAAAAGACCATAAACTCGGGAGATATAATATTCAGGGGTCAATCATCAGTGCTACTGAACCGAGCAGGGGATGTTCCTGCCTAGATAAATAGCGCTGTTGCCTCAGATGCTGATATTTAGCAGCACTTAATGAACATTTGACAAGAACAGAAAACTGCTTGCTTGTTATTAGCATGGAGGATCCCTAGCAACAAAGGCGTGAAGAGGTCAACTGGAGTCTATTGTATTGTGGCAGGAAATAAATTGAGAACTTGAGGGCAATTTAGTCTACCCATCTGCTCTCGTATTTTGTTTCTCTATGTCTTTATGTTAGGTTTATGCCTCTGTAAATGCCAGAGAGAGAGAGAGAGAATGTACATGTCTTTCCTTCATTAGTCAATCTTTTGCCAGAGAGAATACCTCTTGGCACTGGAAATACAAAAGATAAGAGCCATTTCAATTCTACCCCGAGAAGGCTGTCCACCTTGTAAAAGGTATCACTTCCTCCCCTCTTAAAGGGCAGTTATCATGAAGGAATTATTAGGCAATAGTTCCCCGTAGAGGAGGAAAACACATTTATTTTTTAATCTCCTATTAGGTAGCAAGCATTACTAGATGTGAAGCACAATATAAACCTTAGTAACCAAGTAATTCATTAATACAATGAAAGAAAATACATCAGGCCTAGCTAAAGAATCACTCAAAGGAACACAATCCTCACAAAAGAAACACTGGCACTGGTGAAAGATGGAAGCAAAATACAAAACAAAAACTGCAGACCATGTACAAGATGCAGGCACTGTTTATTACAACATTAATGCAGAATGGTAAATATACAACCTTATTACCAACCAAGGGACCCAACACGGTCCGTGTTTCGGACAACACCTTCCTAATAGACATAAATAATGGGTAAAGGCTCCCTGATGAAGACCCGAAAGTGAAAAAAGACGCTGTGAGCTCCTGAGAGAGGAAAATCGTTAAGCAAAAGTTATAGCGATCCAGGATGAATATCGGCGTTTTGAAATTGTTATACTGTACCTGAGGAAGCTCTGCTGAATGTATGCGAGCGAAACGGAGATCTTCCGTCGGGCTGGCCGGGTTGAGGATACCTGAGCTAAGTGCTCTTTGGATTATTATAAAGGAAGCATACAGTACAACATAACCGTATTTATAAAGAAATAACTGTATCTATAAAGAAATAAGTATATTTATTATTAAAAACATATTAAGTAATTTAAATTATAAAAATAAAGTTTGAGGTGAAAAAATTCTCAGTTACTTTTTGGACCGATGATAGTTCGCAAACTTGGTCATACACCGGACATGTTCGAGTGGTGTTAGGACCGTGAACACTTGAGATCCATTAAGAAGTATATAAAGTATTTTGACCCATGAGGTCTTAATCTGATGACTCTACAACAGCCAAGTTGCTTGGAGAAGTGAGTGGATAAAACAGTAAAAGTAAATACATGACAGTACAATATATGAAACAATACTAATTGAGTGATGGTGTGATCAAATGAAAGTGTGGTAATAATACGTGTGAGCAAAATGTGTAAAGGAGAAAATCATAATGTGAAATGCTGTGATGTGATTATGACAAACAAATGAGAATGAAAAAAAGAAAGAAAAGAAAAGGAAGATTTGAGGATTTGGAAGAGTAAAAAATGAAAAAATAATGATAAAAGAAAAGTGACTAAAATGATAAAATACTATGATGGCCTTGTGATATTACAGTGACATATAAAAGTGATAAATGCAAAAAAACATTTATATACCTTATCCACCACGGTATGTATGTTATGTATCTATCACTTTTATATGTCACTGTAATATCACAAGGCCATCATAGTATTTTATCATTTTAGTCACAATCACTTTTCTTTTATCATTATTTTTTTCATTTTTAACTCTTCCATATCCTCAAACCTTACTTTTCTTTCTTTTTTTCATTCTCATTTGTTTGTCATAATCACATCACAGCATCACATTATGATTTTCTCCTTTACACATTTTGCTCACACGTATTATTACCACACTTTCATTTGATCACACCATCACTCAATTAGTATTGTTTCATATATTGTACTGTCATGTATTCACTTTTACTGTATCATTATTTATGTCTATTAGGACCCCTGAGGAAGGTGTTGTCCAAAACACGGACCGTGTTGGGTCCCTTGGTTGGTAATAAGGTTGTATATTTACCATTCTGCATTAATGTTGTAATAAACAGTGCCTGCATCTTGTACATGGTCTGCAGTTTTAGTTTTGTATTTTGCTTGCGGCTTTTTTTTACTGCAGTCTTCATTGGATTTTTTTTCTGCGACTGGTGAAAGATGGATCATCAGAAAAAAAAAAGGACAGATGATTGAATGAAACCAACAAATCAAAGTGCAATACATGCAAACAAGAAAAAACTGGAGAAAAGCTTCTATACATAATCAAGTTTAATATTTCTAGACAAATGATTGTATGTACTCTGTTATAGAAAACAGTACTAGAAGGATAATCAAGTCAATCAAGAATGTTTCATTTGCATATTACAAAACAGAAAAAATGCAAGAGAAATACATAGAGTAAATAAAGTAAGGATGTATTTACTGGAAACTGGAGGGGGGATCAGTGCAAATCCTTGAACAATGTTGACTGTTTTTATTTTATTTATTTATTTAAAAACTTAATATACCGCCTGGAGTCACAGCGGTTTCCATATAAATATACATAATGCAAAAAAACAATACAAATCACACTTCAAAATAATATCAAAACACATGAAAATAAGATCTACAAATTCTTCAGTAACGTATTTGATAAAATGTTACAAAAGTACCCAAACGTTTGGAGAGACAGATCAAAAGTATGCGTCTACAAACAGCTTAGTTTTCAACATCTTCTTAAAGCTGTAGTGATCTGCACATAATCTTAGTTGCCCAGTAAGCTTGTTCCAATAAGACATTCCAGCAATGGAAAACATTTGAAGTTGAGTTGCCACATATCTTACATTATCAACTGTCAGTGCTACCACTTTCATTTTCCCCTGAGAATGCAATGCCTTTGGAGGTTTATAAATCTTCCAGAGAAATTGAAACCAAAATGGTAGTTTGATATACTATTTGATGTAAAACCAAAAAAAACACTGTGGAGTGACGATGTTCCTAAGATGGTCTTTATTGAACATATCAAAGTTCCAAAGATACAATTAAGCAATCCACATGAAAATAAAATGATCCATATAAAAACCTAAAGGACCTAGTCCGCTGAAAGCGTAGGACCCAACACAGTCTGCGTTTCAACAAGATAATCTTCTTCAGGGGTCCCTGAAAGTCCTATGGTGGTAGATACGTGGAAAAATGATTGAAGACACCATACTGGTCTCTGTGCACATGAACAGCTCTGCATCTTTTTCTTATTTTTTTCGCTTAAAGTTCATCTTTTTGGTAGCTCCAGCACCTTGAGACCCCTTTGCGGTGGTTCCCTGTCGGAGGAAAGAACTTAGTCCTGCAGAGCTGGACTGCTACTTCACTGAGAAACTTCGGTGGATCTGTGGAGCCAGTCTGCTGTGTGCCTCCCTTCCTGGACTCGGGGTCCATGCCACTGGAAGCTCACTTGCCCAATGACCTTGTCAGGGGTTTAAGCACAGGCTGTATGCGTCCTGAATAAAACTCTTCCGGGTTTCAGGGCGCAGGCTGTTTCCCGCCCCAAGTCACATGGAGAGGATCCGTGGAGGCGGGAAAATCTGTGGCAGTCCAAAGATATTCAAGACTAGTCATTTTGAAGTGTTTCTGAGGCAGAAAATCATTTTCCTCCATTCAGCTGCAGTGAAAAGAACCCACGTGCCTATCCCAGTACAGTATATACTCAAATATACAGTAAGCTGAGATGGGGGTCTTGGCTTATATTTGGGTCAGCAACCATCTGGACCTGTTGTAGGCCAGTGCCCTCCTGGACCTGTTGCAGGCCTCCATCAGACCTGCCATAAAACCTGGTGGTTCAGCAGCGGGCCAGGTCAGGAGGGACCCTCTCCCACCTCCTGTCCTAGCCAACTGTGACAATGTTTAACTCTCTCCTTATCCCTAGCATACCTTTTAGTTCCCTGGTGGTCCAGCACTTGAATATTAATTAACATCTCCCACACACACACATACACACACAGTTTATATTCGAGTCAACCTTTTTTCTTCTATTTTGGGGGTAAAACGATTACCTCGGTTTATATTCAGGTCGGCTTAAAATTTGGACTGCACCTATCATCCTTTTCACTCAGTGCGGTGCTTTAAGCTTTGACAGAAGCTTGTGAATTTGTGTTGATTTGGACTCCCATAACCTCCAAGTCACTTGAGAAAGTAAAAGACAAAACAAAGCTGGGAAAGCTATAACGATGGAACAGCATGCTCCTTCAAGCCCTTCTATTAGCTCGACTTGGACAGCAGAAATCACTGCAGAAGTTACAGCTGCAGTAGAAGCATTCTTGGACATGAAATTGCAAGAATTATATGACCGGGCTGAAGAAACCTATGTAAAAATCAATAGTCAACTCAGAATTGGATGCAAGCCTACAGAAAACTTCAGATCTTAAGGACCAGTGCATCTCAATGGTGCAGTCACAAGACATGCTGCAAAAGAAAATCCAGCAACTGGAACAAACGATATACAACCAACAGAATCAATCTCCACTAAATAATTTAAGTTTAGTGGGGCTCCCAGAAGTGATTCAGGACAAAGACCTCTCTGGATTATTTAAACTCAGAGAACATCTTGAACATGTTTGTGTGGAATGGGCCCATAGATTGGGAACTCGCTGGGATGATGTGGAGAAATCTTGGGTTGTAATTTGTAAAACACTGAATTTTAAACATAAACAACGAATTATGCAATCTATTCGATCTGGACAATCATTAACATATCAGAACAAGACAGTTATGTTTCCAGGATTACACTGTACGCATCTGTCGCAGGTGCAGGGATGCGCCTAGGGAAACCTAAGCTCGCTCAAGGCTGGGCATGGGTGTGGTTTCACCCGGAAGTGCCCTTAGGTGAACTTAAGCAGCCGCAATAGGTGCCTGAAATGTAGGCCAGCAAAATGCTGACCTACATTTCAAATAGACATGGCTGCTAAACTGATCACAATGAAATCTCCCTGCTGCAATTTGCTGAGTGGCTACAGCAGTGAACCCACCCCCCGTTAAGTGAGTAGGCATCCCTCCTGCCATTTTCGCTGTTGGGGTGGTGGGGGTGATCATGGTGCCCTAACAGCTGTGATTGGAGGCTGCTTCCACTGTCACTACTTTTAGGGCTCTGTACACATGTCAATCTCTCACTGAGCGATTGATCAGTTGAACACAAAAGCTACAGTGTACTTACAGTATACTTGAATATAAACTGAGGTAACCTTCCCCCCCCAAAAAAAAGGGGGGGGGAAGGTTGACTCAATTATAAACCGAGGTTAGAAACTTGGGATATCACTGTAAGTCAATCTACAAAGACTAGACAATTTTGTCATAAGTTTTAATACATTATTTAACTTTACAATGTCTCATTTTAACCTCTTTGCTTCCCTGACATAAACCTTAAAAATAGAATAAAGTTTTTGTATGTAACACCACACAAAAGACAAACATAAAAATGAATAAGTCACAAATCATAAAGATAAAATCAAGCAATATGGCACTTAACGTATAGCATAGCCAAAACATAAATTTAAAATATTACAGAATATAATGCAATAAATATAAGAATAACGACAATACTAGCAGATAACTACTGAAGACATGCATTATGCGTGTGTAACCATGTTACACTATAGAGATAAAAACAGCATTTAAGAGAAAACGCAAATCAAAGACAAGAAGCTGGAGCAATAGACCATAGCATAAAATTCAGCAATGCTATTACTGTGTAGGCAGCAGACATAACACGGACACATGCACAAAAATGTTTTCCCAGACTACCAGTTATCCCTTCTTTCTGCTGAAAAACATTTTGTGTTAACTAAAAATTTAACTGCTGAAGATTATATCCTAAACTTTTGAATAGCCATAGGGCTCATCTTTCGAAGCACATCAAGCAATATTGTAGTGGAACATGGGTTATACTCTGAAAAGAAAAAAAACTTATCAAATCCTCTGTGGAAGTTATGATTTGTGTTGCTGGTTAACTCCAACAGCTGTCTTATGTACAAAAGTGTTTACCAGCTGTGCCGAGGCCTAATATGAGCATATACAAGTTTTAATGGTGTGTGTTGAGAATAACAGTTCAGATTATGCAAATCCTTCCTTTTTTAAATGAATCCTTTAACTTGCTAAAGAAAACCTGTAGCAATGGGCTTGCTTTCAACTCCTGCCCGATGAGCCACACATTTGTCCCTCCCCCCGGCCAACAGGCACAGTTCTTTTCTGGTCTGAAGTTGAGGCCAATGCTGTATGTTGAACCGAAGCCAGGTCTTGAGCGTCTGCGCATGCTCAAGGCCTCTGCTGGCTCTTTTCCTTTCTGAGACTCTTGGAGAGGATGGGAACCAGCAGGCCTTAATCATGCGCAAATGTGCAAGGTCCCGCTCCAGCTCAACACACAGCATTGGCCTCAGTTTCAGAAATTCAGACTGGAAAAGAGCAGTGCTGGTTGGCCAGGGGGGAGGGGCAGATGTGCCGGTCATCAGGTGGGGAGGTTGTAGCACTCAAGTGGCTGTTGGGCAGGGGTGAAAACAAGTGCAGGTTAGTCAGTAGGGAGGTGGTAGGCCTGAAGTGCCGGTTGGGCGGGGCCAGGAACATAAATGCTGGTTAGCGGGGGGAGGGGGATGAAATATTCAGAGAGAGGGAGGGACAGAGGGAGGAAGCAAGAAAGATTAAGGCTCGCATATAAACCGAGACCCCCCATTTTTGGGCCATAAAAAATAAATAAATTAAAAAAATAAACACATACGAGAGTCTCAACACTAACTACAATTGGTGTTGGCGAAACGTTGGGATTTTTCTGCTGGATGCAGGATTTTCTGAGGTTTTGAAAGATACTGAAAACTCAGCCATTTGCATCAGCTTTTATTAACTTTGCATGAAGGAGTCTGATCTACTACTGAAAAACAAGTGAGCTAAATAAAAAACCCTTCCCCTTCCTTTTTATTTATTAATGTAGATTTTAAGTATTGTTCTATACTGTATAGTTATAGTTTACTATTTACAATCTGCTTTTATCCAAGTCCGAGGACAGAAAACAAACATAATAAAATATACAAACATAAACAGTGCCTAAACAAATGCTCCAGTTTAACAGGATACACGAGTCCAACATAACTTCCAGAAAACCAAAGAGACCAACAGATCTAATTAAAGACTTCATGCAACAAATACCAACAGAGCTGTTTCTTAAAATAAGACAAGTTTGTTTGCATCTTCAACTCCAGGGGCAGCTTATTCTACTCATAGGGTCAACCACTGAAAACACGCCATATCTGCTCTTATTCAGTGTCCATCGATGAACATTGGCAACTACCAAGTCCCCTGCTGTTGCTGATCACAGTGCACACATCGGCAAGTAGCATTGCAATTAGATTTTAAATAATCCGAACAGTCAGATAAAGCCCACAATGAACCAAAACCAACAGCTTAAAATGAATACAAAAAACAACAGGTAACCAGTTCAAGTGTATATAATAAAAAGATACAAGCTCAGTTTTCACTAAGCCATACAACCAACGGATAGCCAAATTTTTTGACAACATGCAATAACTGAAGGCTAGAGGAGAACAAACCTTATTATATGATGTATATGACATATTGTGAATGTATAATTGAGTACAGGGAGATGTCTTTTTGACATTCCCATATACAGGATCGATCGACAGTCTTATATCCTGAGGCAGCAAGAATTGTGAAATGCTGGCCACTGTTGGTGTGCTGATCCTGTTTAAGATAAGTACTTTTTGACTTTACCTTGTTGTAAATATTTGCACCACACAGAGGAGGTTTTTTATGCCAATGAGGTTTGCTACCCTCTAACCTTTAGCCAGGCACTGGATGGCAAAGGATGGGATCTGAGGCTTTTTCCTCATTAGTTCTTTAATAGCCTGGGCTTTTTTTAAAAGTATGCATACACATACTGTATTTATATTAGTTGTTCACCGATTTGAATGGAGTGGACATATAAATTGCTTTTCTAGCATGATTCAGTATCCAGCACGTTGTAGTGGAAGAGTTTTGTATTGATTACATTATTTATTTCTACTGTATTTCTGTTATCTGGCTATAAATCTAATAAATGAAATACCTGTGCACAACAGTCATTTTTCTACAATTTCAAAACATACATAATGTTCTCATGTGCGGAAATTTGCAAGATGACATGACTTACCCACTATGTTCACAGTGCTATAAATATCTCCATTTAGAGTTGGGCAGGGGACACCACAGTTAGAAGTAAACAAATTTAGTCCATTAGTCCTCTGTAAAGAAGAGTCTGCTGGTTCTCGCTGTAGTAAGAACAGAACTCATGTGAGATGATCCACTGGCCTCTATCTTGGTGAAATTATTATATACCCATTTGTATTGTTACAGCATGCCACAGCCATCCTCTCTCTCTGCTCCCCTGTGCATAGACACCAAGCTGTAAAAGACTTATGAGATCATTATGCCACAAGCATAATGGTTTGTAAGGTCCTAAGCAGGGTGAGGTTGCCAGCACAACCTCCAGCCATCTCAAGGCAATGGATGGTTAAGAAGCTTGCCAAGGTCACAAGGAATCACCATAGGAACCTGGTTCCCAGCTCACTGCTCTAATCATTAGGTTACTCCTCAACCCACAGTCATCTTATTGGCAGTTTTCTGGAATGGCCTGAACAAATCTAGATCCTTTGCAGTAACTCTTGACATCAGCCTTCATTTTACAAGCCTTATTTGAGTTTAATACTTGCATAAACCAGCCTAATGTTCAGTGTGGTGAACTGAGATCTTCGGGAACTAGGTTCAACTTCCAATGCAGTTCCTTGTGGTCCTGGGCAAGTCACAACCCTCCGGCTTTCTAAACGTCTATATTTCAGCCCCCCTAACTGTATCCCCCACCCTTGCATCCTGTTAAACTGTCTTGTCTATTTAGACTGCAAGTTCTTTTGAGCAGGGACTGTCTCATTTGTGACTTTGTACAGTGCTGGGTACATCTGGCAGCGCTCTAGTATTCTATACATTTTATAATGGATGTTTATACTGCATCCACCCGGCGCAAAAACTTTCATTTTCCAGAATTATAGAACAGGCTCTACATTGGCAGATTGTGTTCTAAAATACAGTTGACATGCAGCAATTCCTTCTACAACCTATCTAAAACAACATTGACTGTGAAATACAATCACTTTAAGGTAAGGAGTACACTTTATAAATCACAAATCTGCCCAAGCTGTTTAATGCAGTGTAGACACCTGAATTAGTCCTAAAACAAATCTGGGAATGGCCCATTCAATTATTACAAGTGCCGCATGCTATGCTGTATAAGATGTAGCACAGTATTTCTCAACGCAGTCCTGATGTACCCCATATGTAGTCTGGTTTTCAGGATATCCAAAATGAATAAACATGAGAGAGATTTGCATGCACTGCCTCCACTGGATGCAAATCTATATCATGTAGATTTACATTAGCTACCCTGAAAGCCAAACTAGTTAGGTTGTACCCTAAAGTTGGTTGAGAAATATTGGTTTAGAACAAGAGACACTGTTTTCAATGATATTTCAAACCAAAGTTCCCTACATTCAACGTCCTACGGTGCTCTTTACAGCCTCAGAAATTATTAGCAATGTTATAAACTAACTAGTTGCTTTTGGTTACCTTCTGCCTTTTGAGGACAGACACACCCCCTCATCTAATAAATAATTTTTTAAACATTTTTGAAAGTTGTCAAAGCAAATTAATTTACAAGCTAGTTTTGTTAGGCACAGAAAATTCCCAGAGGCAATTTTTTGAAAAGTAATGAACTTACATCTTGGATGAAATCCAACCGGTGGCAATGAGCCTCATTTTTAACTTGGTCAAAATTTAACAAGCAAATAATTTTTAAAATTTCACACTTACAAAATTTGGTTGTGGTCTTGAAGCCCAGATGACGTCCTGTCACTGGCAAAGTTCACACAATATCTTAAACCAGTGTTTCTTAAACCTGTCCTAATGAATATGCATGAGGCAGATTTGCACGCCTCTCACCTCTATTATATGCAAATTATTATAATATTATTTATTTAGAAGGATGGCAAATTCTTTTTTTTTTTTTTTTTTAAATAAATTGTGTATTATTCAGAACACAGCAGTTACGCTTTAACTTGAAGAAATCTGAGCATGTGACCCCATTTTAGTGGAAACGGCACTGGCTCCCAGTGGAGGGCAGAGTTCTGTTTAAAACTTGATTGTTTCTTTTTTATAGCTTTACACAGCTTGATGCCCAAATATCTGATCATTTTCTATTTACTTCCTGAGGGTGTCCTACACATATAATTTATCATTTATTTTTCCTTCTGTTAAAGGCTGTACCCAAACACAATTTATAAATTGGCAATTATCAAGTTGCACATTGGGACTCTGAATTTGGGCCAATGGTTAGAATTCTGTTACTTATACAAATTTTAGGAAATTATTGAAAACTTATTTATTTTCTAAATATTTGTACACTACATAGAACCGCAAGATAATTGTGATATGGAAATAAATTTTTATGTTATGTTATTATGTCTATGAGGTTTTCAGTTTTAAGGCATTATTACCTTGATAGGTTTAAACCTTTCTTCTTTTTCCACCTTTGTTCTCTTTCCTGTAGCAAGAGAAAGAAGTTGTTATAAATAAAGGGTAAATTGATGAATTTGTTTATCTTTTGCATCTAATATGGCGGATGGGCAGATATTTTGACTTTAAGACTTAGCAGTTTCTTCCAGCTTTTTTGAGACTACAGCTACTTGGAACCAGGTTTGGATCTGGCACCTTGAAGTTTCATTCACAACTAACCTCCTCCCCCTCAATATAGCTATTTATCAGTGCTAGGCACCAGACTCTTCAGAATACTGGAGTCATGCAGCCACAATGTAACCTCCAAAAGACCATAATTCTTGCCCTCCTGAAGCTGTGAACTCTACTTTCATAGCATCTCCAACCTCAGCCAATCTGAGGACTAAAACCAGAGAGTAAACCAGGAACCTTCTACATGGCAGTGTGCAGCACTGTTCAGTGGTAGAGCAGAACACAGCTTTATCTAGTGGTGTGCAAAAGTCTGGAATAAGTAGCTTCAATACTGAAGCTTCAATATGCAATTTTTCACATAACTTAGATGTTACATTAGATCATACATACAAGTAACTCATACATAATTAGGGGCATAATCAAAATACTAAAATGTCTCAAAAAAACACCTCAAGTCAGCACTTGAATGTCCCAATAGACGGGACATTCAAGTGCCGGTAATCGAAACCGTTTTCCTGGACATCTAGCAAGATGTTTCACCACTGTGTGTCCAGAGTTCAAGGGGGCATGCTTTGGGCAGGCGAGATGAAAGAGTCTAAGTGCCAAAAAGGTATCCAAACTGACCAGATGACCACAGGAAGGATTAAGTAATACTCCCAACACTTCCCCAGTGGTAACTGACTCCCTCTCTCACCCCTCCAACAAATCTGAATGAAAGAGTACCGTATTTTTCACTCTATAAGACGCACATTTTTCATCCAAAAAGTATGTGGAAATAAGGGTGCGTCTTATAGAGTGAATACTAACTACCCCCCTCCCCTACCTTAATTTCTCCGGCGGTCCAGCGCTGTAGGGCAGGAGCTTTCAGCCCCTGCCCTTGCATCCGGCTTTCTCCCCAGCGGCAGAGTCGGTATGGCAAGAAGGCAGGCGTGAGTTTTTCGCTTCCTGCCTTGCCGCTCCATGAATGGCGGTCCATCGCTGTAGGGCAGGGGCTTTCAGCCTCCTGCCCTTCTCTCCTGTTTTCTCCCCCCGAGCAGCATTGGCAGCGGCAGAGCAGCAAGCAGGCAGGTGTGAATTTTTCACTTCCTGCCTTGTCCCGCGCTGCTCCGTCAATGCCGCTGCAGGTGCCGCTCAGGGGGAGAAAGCAGGAGAGAAGGGCAGGAGGCTGAAAGCTCCTGCCCTACAGTGCTGGACCACCATTCACGGAGTGGCAAGGCAGGAAGCGAAAAACTCGCGCCTGCCTTCTTGCCATTCTGACTCAGCCGCTGCCACTGGGGAGAAAGCCGGATGGAAGGGCAGGAGGCTGAAAGCTCCTACCCTACAGCGCTGGACTTCTGGAGTTAAGGTAAGGGGGGACCCTGCCTGATTCCAGGTGAGGGACCCTGCCTGCCTGCTTGCCTTGGGTTGGGGGGCCCTGTCGGGGGGTGGGAGGATGAGGTGGCCTGCCTGCCTACCCTGCCACTAGGCCTGCCTGTCTTTCACTAGGCTGCTAGGCCTGCATGCCACTAGGCTTGCCTGCCCTGTCCCCTGTCCCGGCCTACCACTAGACCACCAGAGGGGGGGACAGGGTACAGAGCCTGGCACGGAGGGGGGACAGGGTGAAGAGCCTGGCAAGGAGTGTGGGGTTGGGTGCACAGCCTGGTAGGAAGAATTTGGTTCAGAATGTTTTTTTCTTGTTTTCCTCCTCTAAATCTTGGGTGCGTCTTATGGTCAGGTGTGTCTTATGGAGCGAAAAATACGGTACATACCTGTCTCTAGAACAACAGCACCTAGTATGGGAAATCATAATAGAGCATCACACAGACAGGTGTCTTAAGTAGCCAGGTGGGTGGGCTAGTGAACCATAGAGAGGAGGATCCAGACCCATAAGGCACTTTAACCCCAACATCTATGGTATTAAATATGAGCCCACCAAAACTCTATTATACTGCCATACAGGTGCCCCCTGCAGCCTTAAGGGCTATTGGGGTGGTAAGCAGGTGGATACAATAGGTTTTGGGGGTATTCTGGAGGGCTCACCATACATTAGAATAGAGTTATGGTGAGATGTACTTCTGGCACCCTTTATGTGAAGTTTACAGAAGTGCACTCTTAGGTGAACTGCTCTACTGGCATGTCTATGTGGCCAGTTCATTACAATGCTGGCCCCTCCCATGTCTACAAAACGATGCTTAAAAGTTCTCAGCCCAACCATGAAGGGAATGACTTGGAGCCATGAAACTTACAAGTTATTTCACATATTCACCCTTAAGTTCAACACACTTGGCACATCGTATCTGAAGTTTCTGTAATCCTTTCAAAAAATACTTGTCTGGTCATTGAAATACTGCTCTGCAACTGCAATCGCCTCCAAATTATTTGAAAATTGTTGTCCTTTTAAACTCTTTTAAGGTTTAGAAACAGAAAATATTCAGATGGAGCAAGATCTAGTGAGTAGGGTGTATGATCTATGCACTGAAACCCCAATTGTGTCAAAACATCCATTGTTTTGCCAGCCTTGTGAGTAGGTGTATTGGCTTGCAGAAAGAACTCCTTTCCGCAACTTCCCTCTCCTTTTTTCTTCAATGCCTACTTTAATTGGCTCAGCAAGTTACAGTAGTATTCTGCATTAACTGTTTGGCCCCTTGGAAGATAGTCATTACAATACCTTCCTGATCTAAAAAAACACAGTGGCCATGACCTTTCCTGCCGACTTCTGGGTCTTGAATTTTCTTTGCCTTGCAGAATCTGAGTGCCGCCATTGCATGGACTGTTTAGTCTCAGCATCATAATTGTGTAACTGTTTCATCAACAGTAACTGGTTGTTCCAAAAAGTTGGCACCAGCTTGCTGAAAATTCTGCAAAATCAACTTGGAAGTGTCCACTCAACGTAGTTTCTCATCAGTATTCTGCATTCCCAGCTGCTCATGGATTATACATTCAATACGTTCCCTGGATATCTGTAGTGTCTCAGCAATTGTTTTAGCCAATATTCGCCGATCTGCCAAAATCAGGTCATAGATATGGTCAACAATTTCAGGAGTTGACACTGTTTGAAGCCTCCCCGACCTTCAGTCTCAAAATCTCCACACTGAAAGTTTGTACACCACTTCTTCACTGTGGAGTATGATGGGTATTTGTCACTCAATATTTGCATCATACATTCATGAATTTCCTTTGGAGTTTTATTCTGCAGGAATAGGATGTTAAGAAATATATTTTTCAATCAATCAGAAGAAACATTTCCAGGTGACTATATATTCCAGTATGATAATGCTCCATGCCATCAAACAAAAGCAGTTGTTTGGAAGAAATCCAAGATCTATATCCTCAATTGACCAACCCAGTCACCCACCCACCTAAGCTCTAGTTAGGCCCCTCGCAGTCCATAGGGGTCATTGAGGGGTAGGACCAAAGCTTTTGATCTATTCTAAATCAGCCTGCTTAGCTATACAGGTCCTGACACTGAATATTGTCTAAACCCGTATACCGTATTTTTCGCTCCATAAGACGCACCCTAGATGTAGAGGAAGAAAAACAAGGAAAAAACCCATTCTGACCCAAATTTTCCCTGCCAGGCTCTGTACCCAACCCCATACTCCATGTCAGGCTCTGCACCCTATCCCCCCTTCCCTGCCAGGCTCTGTATCCTGTCCCCCCTCTGGTGGTCTAGTGGTAGGCTGGGGCAGGGACAGGGCATAGGGCAGGCAGGCCTAGTGACAGGCACGCAGGCCCCATACCCCTCAAGTACCCTAAATCATCCCCCCACATACCCCCAGTATCTTTTTTAATCATACCCCCTCCCCCCGGTACCTTTTAAAATCCCTCCCTCTCTAGACGACTATTTTGCTATTTTAAACATCCCTCCCCCCGGTACCTTTTAAAATCCCTCCCTAGACAGATTTTTTTGTATTTTAAACATCCCCCCCACCCCCACTCCCGGTACCTAGATGGCTGTCTTGCTGTTTTAAACATACCCCACCCCACCCCTCCCAGTACCTTTTAAGATCCCTCCCTAGACAGCTTTTTTTGTACGGTATTTTAAACATCCCCCCACCCCGGTACCTTTTATAATCCCTTCCTCGCTCGCGAGAACTGATCGGAGCCATTCAGACAACAGCGCGGGCCCAAGTGGGAGCACGGAAAGCTTTGCTCCTGACCACCACACTCTTCTGACCTCCGCGCCGCTGTCTGGGAAATAAGAAGAGGAGACAGCTAGTGAGGGAGGGATCACGCTGGACCACCAAGTTATTTGTAAGCTGGTGGGCAGGCGATTTGGGGTTTTAAAAAGGTGCAGCGGGGGTGGGCATGCAAGGGGGTGGGGTGTTTTACAAAGGTGCAGCGGACGGGGTGTTTTAAAAAGGTGCAGCGGCAGGAAGGGTGTAATTTTTTGTACCTTCACTGCATAAGATGCACCGAGATTTCCACCCACTTTTAGGTAGGGAAAAAAGTGCATCTTATGGAGCGAAAAATATGGTAATTTCTGGCTTTCTGCTAACAAAGCCCTCAGTGCCATCCCTGACTGGAAATGATGCAATTTAAATCACTCTAGGACCATTAAGTCTGTATTTTTAAGTCTGTATGTTATGTCTGTAAATGCTGTAATCTAAAACCTCCTATATTCACCAAGTCTGTATTTCTCACTAACGTTTGTCCTACTTATATTATGAGTGTACTCTTGTAACCCGATCTGGGCTCCTTTTGGGAGGATGGACTAAATAAATGATCAAATAAATACATTTTTTGTGGGGTGGTCTGTGGCGATATTAACTGGACAGTGCCACTGAAGTGCCGTTGAATATCACTACTTAGGGCAGGCGGGAAACGCTCCTGCCCACTTAAATTGCTTTAAATATCTGTCAAAATATGTTTATTTTAATCATATAATGTCATGGACAATTGAACAGCAATTGAGTCATGCTGAAATTTCAATTTATAGATCAGTACCTGTGTATTATATTGTTTCACATATATAAAACATTTTTATGACTGAAATAGCATTAAATAATTATTATACAAAAAGCCACAAAGAAAAACAACACTTATTAATCACAAATTTTAAAATGTAAATGAAATTTGGCAGCTAAAATTTAATGCTAAGAAATGCAAGGTCATGCATTTGGGCTGCAAAAGTCCGAGGGAGCAGTACAGTTTAGGAGGTGAAGAACTTTTGCGCATGAAAAAGAAGCGGGGCTTGTGTGTGATTGTATGTGATGATCTTAAGGTGGCCAAACAGGTTGAAAAGGTGACAGCGAAAGCTAGAAGGATGCTAGATTGCATAGCGAGATGTATGGCGAGTAGGAAAAAGGAGGTATTGATGCCTCTGTAAAAGACTCTGGCGAGACCTCATTTAGAATATTGTGTACAAGTCTGGAGGCCACACCTTCAAAAAGATATAAAAAGGATGGAGTCAGTCCAGAGGAAGGCTACTAAAATGGTGTGTGGTCTTCGTGATAAGGCGTATGGGGACAGAGTTAAAGATCTCAATCCGTATACTTTGGAGGAAATACAGGAGAGGGGAGATATGATAGAGACGTTTAAATACCTACTTAATATAAATGTGCATGAGTTGAGTCTCTTTCATTTGAAAGGAAACTGCAATGAGAGGGCATAGGATGAAGTTAAGAGGTGATAGGCTCTGGACTAATCTGAGGAAATACTTTTTTACGGAAAGGGTGGTAGATGCATGGAACAGTCTCCTGGAAGAGGTGGTGGAAATAGAGACTGTGTCTGAATTCAAGAGGACCTGGGTTAGGCACGTGGGATCTCTGAGAGAGAAAGAGATAATGGTTACTGTGGACGGGCAGACTAGATGGGTCATTTGACCTTTATCTGCCGTCATGTTTCTATGTTTCAGTGATAATGAAATTCTACATAGCAAACACCTATTCCAGACTTTTGCATACCACTGTATTAACCAAGGCACTTAAAGTAACCAGATCAAAAGTGCATCAACAGATAAATAAATGATAACAGGAGGGTAGACCCAAGCAAGTAGAACCCCTTCTTCCAAAACTCTCTTGTCAAACACTGGCAACATCCAGTGGGACAGAGTGGAAAACACCTAAATGCAGAGTCAAGAGAGAGAAGAAATCACCGTAAAAGAATTCCATACAATGCTGAGAAAATGTTTCAGAATTCCCTGCAGTAGTCTGTATTTTAGCACAATTTATACTCAAAATAGATGATAATAAAGAAAAAGACAATCCCACTGAACTCAGACAAATCTCAGAGTTACTAAACTAAACTAAAACTTAGCTTTATATACCGGGTCTTCAGCCAGAAAGGAGCTTGACTCAGTTAACAGTAACTAAAAAAATACTTAAAGTAACAATCAGAAAATATTAATATGACTAGTTCCAAAGTGTTTGGCAAATAACATAGTTTTTAAAGATTTACGAAAAAGTTGAAAAGGACCAGGACCCCTTAAAATAAGAGGAAGTTTGTTCCATAGTTGAGAAAATGTGAAAACCAAGGATTGACTGAAATTCTTGACTCCTTTGATTCCTTTCACTGAAGGAAGGGAGAGTTTGAATTGTTGGGTGCCTCTTGCATAGGAGAATCTATAAGCATTCCATAATAAAGGGACAAGAGGGATGAAGATATCATATAAATTTTAAAAGTAATACATGCACATTTAAAGTGAATCCTGAGATAGACCGGAAGCCAATGAAGGTTTAAAAGCAAAAGAGACACATGGTCAAATTTAGGTTTTCCCAAATTTTTTTTTTTTTTTTTTAATTCTTTATTCTTTTTTATTTCTTACATCAAGTGAAATATATGTAATACATACAATTTTTAAAAAACACTTGAAATTTCAAACAATTACTCTTATATTGTAAAGTAAAGAAACCCCTTTTATCAGAATTTTGAATCAGAATACCCTTACAATAGCTTACCCTCCCCAACCCTCCTATATGTTCTATCCATGTGCTATGATATCTGATCATTAGAGAAATTAGCCAATGGTCCCCAGATTTTATTAAACTTATGAATATACTTGTAACGCCATCACTTTTTCCATTTTGTAGATATAACAAATTGAGTTCCACCAAAAAGTGTACCGTATTTTCTCGCATATAACGCGCGCGTTATACGTGGTTTTTACATACCGTGCATACCCTTGCGCGTTATACGCGTGAGCGCATTGAACAAAATTTTTTTTACATAGTTCCCCCCCTCCCCCGACATCCGATTCACCCCCCCCCCGCAGGACACGATCGGGGCAAGAGGGAGCTCAAGCCCTCTTGCCCCAGCCGACCATGTGCCCAAGGCTCCGCCCCCAGGAGGGACCTAAGGCTCCCGAGCCTATTCTGATTGGCCCAGGCGCCTTAGGCCCCACCAGTAGGCGGAGCTTTGGGACGGATGGGCCAATCCAGCCTCATTCCGTCATTGGCTGCCTGCCGGACAGGCGAGTTTGGCTCCTGTCTGTCCGGCCAACTACACTAAGGTACGGGGAAGGGGGTGGGGGTGTCGTGGGGGTCGCGGGTCAGCTGGGGGGGCGGTCGGAGGTTCTTGGGGGGGGCGGTCATTGGGGGGAGGGGGGTTTGCGTCGAGGGCAGGAGGGCCTGGGATCCCTCCTGCCCGTAATGTAGTGCGGGGTGGGGGTAGGGGGTTGCCGTGGCCAGGAGGGTTTGGGCTCCCTCCTGGCCCGAACAACTAGCGGGGGGGGGGTCGCCAGGGTCAGGAGGACTTGGGCTCCCTCCTGGCCCGAACAACTAGCGGGGGGGGGGGGGGGGGGGGGTTCGCCAGGGCCAGGAGGACTTGGCCTCCCTCCTGGCCTGATATTGTCGGGGAGTCGTCGGGGCAAGAGGGCTTGGGCTCCCTTTTGCCCCGATCGTGTCGGGGGGGGGGGCAAGAGGGCTTGAGCTCCCTCTTGCCCCGATCGTGTCGGGGGTGCCGCGGTTGGCTGGGGCAAGAGGGCTTGAGCTCCCTCTTGCCCCGATCGTGTCCTACGGGGGGGGGGGGTGAATCAGACGTCGGGGGGGGGGGGCATCAGGCTTTCATGGTGGGGACAGGACTTCAAGGTGGAGAGGAGAGTCGGGGCGGGCGAAAGGAGAGTCGGGGTGGCCAGAGGAGAGTCGGGGCAGGCGAAAGGAGAGTCGGGCGGCGACGGGAGAGTCGGGCGGCATGCGCGGTATATGGGTGTGCGCGGTATATAAAAATTTCTGTACATAAATTTGTGTTTTTCGCACGCTATACCCGTGTGCGCGTTTTACACGGGTGCGCGTTATCTACGTGAAAATACGGTAATTTAACTTAGTGTAATCTTTCCAGTTTTGAGTAATTTGCTTTATGGCGACCCCTGTCAATATTAATAAAAGTTTATTATTGTTTGCAGAAATCGGACTTTGAGTTCTCATTGCTGTTCCAAATAAAATTGTATTGTATGAGAGTCCAACATGATTTTCTAATAAATTATTAATTTGGGGCCAAATTATTTTCCAGAAAGAATTTATACAGGGACAAAAGAATATTAAATGATCTAATGTCCCCACTTCTATCTTATAATGTCAGCATCTATTAGATCTAGTACTATCTACTTTTTGTAATCGCGTAGGGGTCCATAAAACTCTGTGTAACAAAAACATCCATGTTTGACTCATAGATGCTGACCTTGTAGTACGTATCCTCCAGGACCAAAATTTTTGCTATTGAGATGCAGAAATTGTCTGTCCAATCTCAATACTCCAAATGTCCCTAAGTCCTGTTCTCTTTTTTTTGTTTAAAAATCCATATAAAAACTTGTACCATTTTGCGGCTTGGTGTCCTAAAAAATCCGCCTGAAAGCAAAGGACCTGCAAACTATACTGAGTGTTAAGATTCTTCCATTTAGGGAACCCTTCCTGAATAGCCTGATTCAATTGCATCCATTTAAAATATTGTGTCTTGTTCAATCCAAATTTCTGTTGCAATTGTGAAAAACTAAGCAGTGATCCATTTACAATAACATCATTCAAAGACCGTATGCCTGCAATTATCCATTGCTTCCATACTATTTTGAATCCACCAATTTTGATCCTGGAATTTACCCAAATGGATTGATTTAATGATTTAGCCAATGGATCTGGTGATATATTGCTAATAAATCTTAGTGTTTTCCATGTATCTAGTAGAATTCTGTTATCTTTATATCTCCTAGGCATTGTTATACTAATTAGATGTTCTAAATGTAATGGGAACAGGAGCCGCCATTCTAAGTATAACCAGTCAGGTACATTCTCCATGAGATCTGGGAGGATCCAATACATACCCTGTCTTAAAATATAGGCTTGATGGTACCTATAAAAATTTGGAAAATTTACCCCTCCCTCCTTAATTGTTTTTTGTAATGATGTTAAAGCGATTCTGGGTCTTTTCCCAAACCAAACAAATTTTGTAAGAACACTGTTTAACTTTTTATAAAATGACCCCTGAAAAAATATTGGAAACATACTCATTTGATAACAAACCACAGGCAATATCATCATTTTAATTGTTTGGACTCTTCCCCACCAAGAAAGATGTAAAGGATTCCATTGCTTACACATTTCTGTTATTTTTTTTAATAAAAATTTTTCATTCTCTTTTACTGTGTCATCAATTGTATTTTTTATGAGAATACCTAAGTATTTTAAACCTTCCTCTTTCCATTTAAATGAATATGAGTCAAATAATCCTTTGGTACAATGGACATTAATTGGAAGAACTTCAGATTTTCCCCAATTGATTTTATACCCAGAAAATTTTCCAAACTTCTCTAATAGATTGAGTAAACATGGAATGGTATCCCCCGGTTCTCTTAAATACAATAAAATGTCATCTGCATACACAGATAATTTAAATTCCCAATTAGAAAATGTGATTCCCTTTATTCCCTTAGTTTGATTGATTGCAATTAATAAGGGTTCAAGAACAATATCGAAAAGTAAGGGAGATAAAGGACATCCTTGTCTAAGCCCCCTTAGCAAGTTAAATCTATCCGATAAGTTATTATTTATATATAATCTTGCTCCAGGAGAGCTATACAATGTTTGAATCATTTTAATAAAACCAGGTCCTATACCAAACCATTCTAAAGCTTGATACATAAAACTCCATTCCACTCTATCAAATGCTTTTTCTGCATCTAATGATATTAGAAAAGCTGGGTCATTCATATTTTTTGCTAAATTTAAAGAATGAAATGCCAATCTGGTGTTATGTGAAGAGTGTCTTTTAGCAACAAATCCTGTTTGGTGTACATCAATAATAAAAGGAAGAGCTTTTGCCAATCTTAATGCTAGTACTTTAGTAAGCAATTTACCATCTACGTTCAACAAAGAAATGGGCCTGTAATTTGAAACCAATGTCAGATCCCTGCTTGGTTTTGGCAAGACAATAATGACAGAATCAGATATAGTACCTGATATATTTCCATTGTTTATCTGATACTGATATAAATTTAATAGATATGGTAATATAATATTTTGAAATGCTTTATAAAATTCAACAGTATAACCATCTCCACCTGGAGCGGATCCAACTCTAAGAGCCCTCAATGCTGATTCTATTTCTTTTAAAGATATATGTTCTTCTAGACTTCTTTTTATATGATCCGGAATATTTGGTCCAACAAATGAATTCAAAAACTCTAATCCATCCTGTTCTTTATTTTCATAAGTATCAGAAGAATATAGACCCTTATAAAAATCAAGAAATTGTTTTAAAATATCCTTAATGTTAGTGTGTGTATTGCCCCGCATATCTTTAATTGCAATAATCTTAGATTTTCTTTTTTTTGCTTTAAGAAAATTTGCTAACAATCTTCCAGCCTTATTTGAATTTCCATAATACTGAACTTGCCGATAGAACATATCTTTCCTCACAAATTGAGAAGAAATCTCATTATATTTAGCTTTTGCTTTTAATAATTTCTGCAATATAACATGTTCCCATTTAACAATTAATTTATATTCTAATATTTTAATTTCTTCTTCCAAATCCATAAATTGTTTTTTAAGTGTTTTTTCATAAATGCTGAATATGATATAATATTTCCTCTCATTGTTGCTTTACAAGCATCCCATAAAATTTCAATATTTATATTCCCTGAATTATTAATTTGAAAAAATTCATTCATCTTTACTTTAAGATCTTCTATAAAGTTCGCATCTGCAAGCAAAGCATTATCAAATCTCCAAATTGGTTTAGAATATACTGATATATCATTCTGCAGATCAATCCACACACCAGCATGATCTGATATTATAATAGGATCAATAACTGCTTTCATCACTCGTTGTGCTATATTATTAGATACAAATATATAATCAATTCTTGAAAAGGATTTATGGACCTGAGAACAAAAAGAATATTCTTGATCATTAAAATGAAGAATACGCCATATATCAACTAAATCACAGGATTGTATCAAATTATCTAAACCTAACGACTTCATAATTTTACTTGGTTTCTTATCCAAAATAGGATCCATAACAGCATTGAAATCTCCAGCTACTACTAAATTAGAAGCAGCCAGTGGTAATAATATCTGTTGAATTTGTTTGAAAAACTCCATTTGATTCTAATTAGGAGTATATAAATTAAATAAATCCAGGGTTGTATTTCCTAGAACCATTTTAATATGCACCCATTTTCCTAAAGGATCAAATTTTATTAACTTAAAATCAGCAATACATTTCTTATTTATATGTATAGCTACTCCCGCCTTTTTTCCTATGGCAGGAGCAAAAAACATTTGGATACCCAACCCCCAATTAGTTTATTTGATTCGATCCCTGTAAGATGTGTCTCTTGCATGAAGTAAATATCCGCGTTCTGTTTATGAAGAAAACCTAACATTTTTTTCCTTTTAACTGGGTGGTTTAGACCATTGACATTAATAGAAAAAATTTTAAGCGCCATCTAAATTAATAATTAAAATTTGACATAAATCTCTATAATAAAAATTTTGATCAGATATCCACACATATTTAACCCCTAATCCCTTTCTTACTATTAATCCCTTACCTTTAGAACTTCCCTTACCCATTTCCATCACCCTTCTCCCTCCCCCCTCCCCACCCTTCCCATTAAGTAAAAGTTGTGTAAACTTGGCCTCACGCATCTTAGATCGGTAATAAAACACTCCAAGAAGACCTTTTCCTATTACAAATTCAAATTAAGTCACTAAATATTTAAAATGATATTCAAATATAAATAATAATACATATGCCATATTAAATGATGAATCAAAGCAACCTCATGTGCATTTCTAAAAGATATATTGAGATTCTCTTTTGATTCTATGCTCAATATCACCAACTCATTAATACTTCTCTATTCTGCAATTATGTTAATTTAAATCATGGAATAAATATAGAAAAGAATATCGTTCTTTCTTTTCTGTTATATTTCATATTAAATAATTTAAAAATAAAAAAAATATTTTAACTTTAATAGCAGCTTAAATCAATAAAGCTTTTTTTTCCCATTATATATATTATTAGCATAATATTAGTAACATGGGAATATAATGATATGTGATCGATGAATTCTCGAGCAAAGAGCCCCTCCCCACGGAAGACGCCACCACAGAAGCACACACCAGTCATACACATCTCCTTTTTTTTTTTTCCGGTTTGTAGTTTTATCTTTAGAAGAGAGAACGTTTTCCCTTTTTCATTTATAGAAAGGGACTGTAAATTTCCATTCGATCGTCCTTTGTTCTTACAGGTAATGTTCTGATCTTCCAGTTCCTCTTCTTTCTTCTTGTTTCCGCTGTAATACGTTGTCCTTATGGAAATAAGTATAATTTATCTTCTTCGTGTATATAGTAATAAACGTACCAACACCAATTGGTTACGCAGCCATTAGACTCCATAGTAGCACTAGTTTTTCCGGTACATGTGAAATATCCACTTCCTGTATTTCCTCCCGCACAGACTTTCGGGAATGTTAGTTTCCTAAGTTCATTTAAGATTTTGATATTCCGCTCTCTCCTCTAGGAACTTTTGAAAAAATTAATAATCCTACAAATATGAACAGTATATGACTCTGCAGCAACCTCCCCATAGGAAAAAACCTCCACTCGAAAAAACATCGCTCTCCATCATTAATCCCATATTCATCATATTCCCATTACAGCAATTCTTCCAGCTAACAACATTTCATATCTAGGTTATGGAAATTAATTGATGTTCCTATAAAATCATTCCCCAAAATAGCTACCATCTTCCTGTCTCTCCACTTTTATATATTATATTGCACCTCCTACTATAACGCTCAAATCTGTAGATTATATTGAGCCACTTAACAGACTTCATATTTCATTATAGAATGTCTATTCCATTCTAATTCTAAGCAAGAAAATCGTTGAAATAGAATATATTTGAAGCAGAGTAAAAAACATTCTATATCGTTGCTTTTTGAAATCATATTAGTTTTCCCATATAAAACAATATTATCCTTTTCTAACAAAATAATATAATATAATATAATATTTTAACAATTCTAAATAAAGAGTCCAAAGTTGCATCAAACAAAAATTAAGATGACATTGGCACTTCTTGATTTTGAATAAATTTATCCAACTTTTCCGCATCATTGAAAGTTAAAATTTTATTTCCGATAGTAACCTTCATATTTGCAGGGTACACTAAGCCAAACTTCGCACCCAATTCTCTTAATTTTGGTCTTAATTCCAGCAGCTTTTTCCTCTTTATAGCTGTGCTTTTTGCGAAATCTGGAACAAAGTGAATATAAGCATCTTGATACTTCAGACCTTTATTTTGCTTTGCCAATTGAAATATTTCCATGACCTGCTGGTGTCGCAATAACTTAAAGATGAATGGTCTCGGCCCATGTCGATTTTCTGCTCTTTTTAACGGCACTCTATGTGCCCTTTCCACCTCTATGGGGAACTTTGTTTTTAACGGAAGCAGTTTGGGTAGTAAATTTTCAATAAAGACAACCGGATTTCCTTTTTCTGCTCCTTCCGGTAAGCCAATCAAGCGGACATTACTCCTTCTTTCACGATTCGAATAATCTTCCAGCTCCTTAGTGAGTATTTCAATTTTTTTTCTGTCCGTTTGACTATAGCATACTTCCTCCTCTACAATCAACATTCTTTCTTCTAAATTGTTTGATTTTATTTCCAATAAATCCATCTTCTTGTTTAAAGTTGAAACTTCCTCCGATAAATCCGTAACTTTTTTGGTTATAACTGAAAGCATTTCTTTAATTTCTTTCAGTTCTTTCATTACCTCTACATCTGCCATCTTTAAACCCGTCTCCTGCTCAGGTTTTGCTCTCTTACTACTGCCAGACATCGCAAAGTCGTTTTTGTTTTGTTTTCCGGACGCCATTCTCTTATCTTCTTTATTTATCATAAGATAAGTCTAAATTTTTCCTTTTTCTTCAATTTCTTACGACTTTTTAACACTTTCAAGGTCTTTTTCTACGGAGCTCTCTTATTAGCCGACCTTCTTCATGCGTGTCCAAGCCACGCCCCGGTTTCCAAAAATTAATTTCGCATTTTGTATCAGTTGGAGTCTTTGAAGGCAGGTCTTTGTTATGCCGAGATAGATAGCATTACAGTAATCTAGCCGGGATAATATGATAGATTGGGCCAGAACAGAGTAGTGTTGTTGGTGGAAAAGGTTTCTGACCTTTCTCAACATTCGAAGGATAAAAAAGCACTTCTTGACAAGAAAGTTTATTTGATCCTTAAAGGTAAGAGAAGAGTCTATGAGAACTCCCAATATCTTGGAAGAGAACTCGATCTGCAGGGAGACCCCGGAATCCAAAGTTACAGTTGGAGGAAGACAGTCCAATTTTGGGCATAGCCATAAAAGTTTGGTTTTGCAGCATTTAGCTTCATCTGGACAGACATAGCCCAGGCTTGGAGTTTGAAGATACAATGATTTATTTTAAAGGCTGGGTTGGCGAGATCTGAATCAATCTCCATCAATATAAAGATGTCATCCACATAACTCAGATATTAGGCTATATTTTGATTATTTATTCAACAAAAAGATTCAGTAAGTATCCTTATATAAAAAAGTATGTGAACCCTTCCTTCAGTAACAACAACATAATCATCAGAACATATCCTCTAATTGAAGGGCATATGTTCAAAATCTGCTAAGTTGCATTGGACTTAAAGAGTTTTGGAATGCCCTTCAATTATTGCTCAGTGTCTTGAGGAACTCCGGCCCATTTTCCATAAATAAGGGGTCCTTTTACTAAGGCGTGCTAGTGCGTCTTAGCGTGTGTTAAAAATTAGTGCACGCTAAATGCTAATGTGTCCATAGGATATAATGGACACGTTAGCACACGTTAGCATTTAGCATGCGCTAAGACGCACTAGCAAAAGGACTTAGTAAAAGGACACCTAAGTTTCATTCTACATGGGAAGATACTCTCATCTTCAATATGCAACATATATTTTCTTACCTGTGTAATCTTACTAATACTTGGTCATCTTTATGGTTTACATGGTGGGGCAATCTGGTGACCACATACATGATTATAATTCCTCAAATCTTATTTACTCTCCAGATGCTCCTGGTATTGCTCCCATTATCTATGATCCCTAGAATATCCCTAAAGACCCTTAAAAAATTGCATATAAAAGGAGTGATATTTCCTGACGTCTGTAAATATTCTCAAGTCTCATTATTACGAAAAACTTGTTGGTAGTTCCAGGATCTTCCTCCAATGCAGCCTCTGAAGTGGTTACCCATAGAAAGGGCTCTTACTCATCCATCTCCTCTTACTTGCCTCTCAGGATCCTCTTTTGTCTCATAGTCTCATTGTTTCTGATACTATTAAAGTTATAAATATGATGGATATGTTATTAGATACTCCAATTGCAGCTACTAAAGCTATATCTATATGGAGCAACTCATCCTTTAACATTAATAGAAAACCAATTTTCTGGAAACAGTTGGCAGATAAGGGGATTTATACTCTGAGTGATATTCTGGAACCCCTTAATATTAAAGATACAAACTTTTGATTCCTTGCAGAATCAATATTATTTGTCTAAAACGCAATTCTTCCAATATTTGCAATTGCAAAATTGTATACACTCTGTTATACATAATTCTTCCATTGTTCTCTCAGATGATACTCCAGATACTGTATTACTCTTAAAAAGGGGTTTATTTATACCACATGTGATTTCACAGCTTACAAATTTTTAATTTCATATCCTCTGTGCTCTTCAATTGCAATTCAGTCTATTTGGGAACATGAATTGAGTCTCCAATTGTCTCCTCGGCAATGGGCATATTTTTGGAATATAGACAAACGACAGCTACACTCAGCAGCCATATCACAATCTATGTTTTATTTGATGAATAAAGCTATATGGACACCTGTTAAAAGTTAGAAGCACAAAAGTTCAAATCCCTCTTTATGCTGGTCCTGTAATCAATCTGTTAGAACCTTATAGCCTGTTAGAACCTTATTGTGTGTCCATCTGTCACACAATACTGGACTGATGTTTGGGACATTATTATAGGAATTATATCTTGGTCTACCTCCATAACCTTCCCGTTAATTATTTTGCACTCAGCCTTTGTACCTTTGTATTTTCCATCAGATTGCTCTAAACTGCAATACATTCTTCTGACTTTGGCAATTACTTCATTGGAAAGATACATCTCGAGCATTAGTGGTGGAACTATATTTGTCTTATTACTACATAAAAATCACATCTAGCCGAACATCATGAAGACAAGAGCAGATTCTGTCATATCTGGAATACTTTTCTTTGATACTGTGACCTGCCACATAACTCAATTAGAGTAACTCCTGGATTTAGATTATTTGGATTGCTTTGTATATTTGTTCCTTCCAACATTATCAATATAGTTTCTATTACCAAAATTGAACGATAATAATCAATTCCAACCTCATCATAATAATGTATTGTTAGATATTGGCCTCACACATTATGTTATGCTACTATCTGTTTGCATCCATTCTACATTGTTGTAGTTTCTCCTTTGTTATTTGATTTACTTGTATGAAAAAATAAAATATATTGAACATAAAGTATTATACTTCTACTCCCCAAGGCCCTTCAAGTGTACCTCCATCTTCTTTTATATAAGACATGTGGTCATTATCTCAGAAGCTGACCTCCAACAGCTGCAGCCACATTTAATGTCCCAGAAGTACTCTTGCAAGTAATCTTTGAACAGGGTAGAGAGCATGACGCAGTGGTTACAGCTACAGCCTCAGCACCCTGAGGTTGTGGGTTCAAACTCACGCTGCTCCTTGTGACTCTGGGAAAGTCACTTAATGCCCCCATTGCTCCAGGTACATTAGATAGATTGTGAACCTGCCAGGACAGACAGGGAAAAAGGCTTGAGTACATGAATAAATTCATGTAAACTGTTCTGAGCTCCCCTGGGAGAACGGTATAGAAAATTAAATGAATGAATTAATAAACAAACAAACAAACAGGCACCTATTTTAGGCCTGCTGGAAAGGGACAGAACTCCTCTTTCGAGTCTGTCCCGGCAGGGAGAAGGGTTATTACTAGACAGGAGGATCAGGTAAGGGGTGCTGCTGGACAGGGGGGGGAGGTAATTTTAGCAAATAGTAAATTATAAGGAACTAGTTTTTTAGCCTGTTAATGTAACAGGCTAAAAAACTAGTTCCTTATAATTTACTAATTCTCATGCGCAATATACACTATGAATGTGCCCACACATACATTACAACTCCTCCCTTAATCTTCCCAAATTACGCCAAATGAAAACTTATGAGTGGTGCATGTATAAGTACGAGGGTAGATCAAAAAGTAAAGGAAAAATACATTTAACAGCTTTAATAGAAGTAATTGTGAGCAATTGAACATATCACTTATCCACATAGTCTCCATGCAAGACAACGCATTTATTGTACTGTTCAACTAGCTTCTGTATTTCTGCAAAGAGGTTTTTCGGCTGCTCCCGAAGCCAGGTGAGCACTGTTTCCTTTACTTTATCATGTTTTGTCATTTGCTCTTTGGGTTGGTGATGCATCCATGTCCCTTTGCCAGTGACAATTCTCTCCAAAATACTCGGATCTTCATACCATCTCAGGAGCTTTTGCTTATGCAGATCAGTAAGCTGTTTGGGAATCCGTGTAAAAACCTTTTTGTATCCCAAGTCATCATGCATTATGGCAAATGTAGATCCACAGCTGATATCCAAATTTGCAGCCAACTGAGACACCATTATTCATTGATCTTCTTTAATACAGGCATCCACCCTGTCAAAGTGCTCTTGTATGCGCGATGTTGATGGGTGACAAGAATGACCTTCATCGGTTACACCTGTTCTTCCCACTTTAAACCTTTTTATCCACACATTGTGACTAGTCAGACACTGGGACTGACGTGGCCCCTGTGAAAGCGGGCAGAAAGGGTAGCAAGAGGCCCAAGGGAGTTGCCAAGGCCAGCTCCCAACACCAAGCTGGCCCTCCTGAAGATGACACAGACCCAGAATGGGGGAAGGAGGAAAATCGTTACATTCACATGGCAGGGCTAGAAACATAGATTTTAAACCTTCAGGGATAGTGAGGAAGGCTATTTATTACCATAGTCCCCACCGGGGGAGCCAGAGAGAAGCCCAAGTGACAGCAGGCTCAGTTAGAGCAGGGCATGGCTCTCCCCTTGAAAAGCCTGTGGATGTTAGTAAACTGCTAGGCAGGTTAGGGAGAAAGCTCAAGGCTCTCCCTGAAGAAGAGCTTTCTACATCAAGCACGGGTAATAACTGTGATCCAATGAAAGTGGAAGAGCCTGAATCCACTTCAGAGTTGCTGGAAGCAGACCAGGAGATGCCAATGGAGCTGCAAGGAGAGCTGGTCCTCAAGGACTTGTATGCAGCTCCTGAGCTGATGGAAGTAGGCTTGGCAGCCATTTGCAAAGACTGAGCAAAGAACTGTGAGTTTTTCTTCTGTTTGCTTCTGTTTTCTTCTGTTTCTTCTGTTTGCTGTCTCTCTGCATGAACTTCCTGAACGGTGGGATTATTGTTTTTCTATTTTGATTCTTTGCACAGTTTGTGAAGCTGGAAGTGCTTTTGTAGGGAGAAGTTTGCCAACAACTGGGAGGGATTTTGAAAGCTGTTTGGGGGCTTTTTTTCAGGCAAACTTTAGGCACTCCCCTAGACCCAGCATTGCTATAGGATAAGCTGGAGGCTTTGCTATTTAAGACTGATTGAATATGGGTGTATCACAGTAGGGAACTGAACTTACCTGAAACCTGCCAGGAGCAGGCTTTGAAGGAGAAATCCTGAACTCACCCAGAGTTTTCCCTTTGGGTTTATTTTTTTGTTGCATATTGCAAGTTACATTGATTTTGGGGATTTTGCCATTGTTTCATTCTGACATTAAATTTTCTTTGGAAACCGAACCTGGAACTTTGTGCATTGGTTCTGTTTATGTTTCACTCATATTAATGCAGTTCCCACAGGGTGACTCCATACTGGGTCACACATCGGTGCAGTTTCAGCTGTAGCCACTAGGGGCACTAAGGAGTCCCGTGGTAGGCTCTGGTGCCGGCTACAACATAAACCTTTTGTTGATTCATGGTGCTATGTCCCTACTGAGTCAATATGTGATAGTGAATTTCCACAGGTCTCCCTCTGCCCAAAGAAAGCGCACTACTGCACGTTGTTCTTTGATGGTGCGATCTTGCAATGGAGCGTCCATGTTTCTGACCTCGTGGCTGCCGCAAGACTAAAAGACGAGCGCTGCATTGTGCGTGTCAAACTATCCAACAGGAAATGTACAAGTACATACAGTGCATCATAACCAGTATTACCACTACATGTAAATTGACTGCAGCTTATTAATTATCCATCACTACATGCTTTTATCATGGACTAATATTTAGAAACAGTTATGATAGAGCTGTCCAATAATTACCTTTTCTAAAGGGTCTTTCTGACAGGGGCAGCATTCTGTATACCCTGAAAGCATTATTTCCTTTTTTCATGCTTTTGTCTTTCACTTCTTCAATATCTGGCAAGGAATTCATAGCACACCGAAAGTTGGCTTTCCATGTCTTAGGATCTGGTTTATCAACCCCTGGCTGAAATTTTCCTAGTGAAGAAAATATAATAATAATAATTTATTTTTTTATATACTGCCCCACCAACAGTTCTGGGCAGTTCACAACAAGAATAAAACTGAGCAGTTCAGCGAAAATTATACAGTTCCACAATAATAATACATCGTAACAATTAATACAGCAGTGGCTAATATTCAATTTAAAATCCTAAAATCTAATGAAAAAGATGCATAGTATATTAGCCTGCAGCAAATTCCTCTAAAAACTGGATCAACTCTAATTGAAACACAATTTAAAAAGATTAAAAAGTCAAGGAAAAAAATAGTAAAACACATCGCAATTAAAAATCATTATTCTAGTTTATCAAATAAATATGTTTTTAATTATTTTCTAAATGTAAAATAAGAGTATGTTTGAGCGATCAGCAGGAGTAACCAGTAATTCAACTTCCTGGCCTGATACTCCAATGTCCTGTCTAGAAAAGTTTTATAACTGCAGGACCTTGGGGCAGAGAAGACAAAAATACCTGAAATTCTGGTATCTTTTGCTGAACAAGACAATTTCAGGTAAGGAACCAAGTAGGATGGCAATAGACCAAAAAGTGCCTTATATGCACCCAAAGAAGAACACTCTGGCCCCAAATGGCAACCAGTGCAATTTAGCATAGAAAGGGCTAACATGGTCATAATGTGAGTACTAAGTGGCATGGCCACTATTTAAAAGTTAAATAATAATAACAGTTTATATGCCGCAGTACCCGTTAAGTTCTATGCGGTTTACAAAAGATTAGTGAAGTACAAGTTGAGAGAACTTAAGGGAAGGGGGGAAAGGGCAAGAGAACCATTATAGAGGGGAAAGAGAGGAACGTGTCAACTGTCTAGGTACTTCAGGAACAGGTGAGTTTTGAGGCGTTTCCTGAACACCTCGTAAGTGGTGGGCGAGAGGAGTTGTTCTAGTTCTTTACTCCATATAGCTGCTTGATGTGAGAGAAGGTGTCTGTAGTGTTTTTTTAGTTTGCAACCTCTAACCGGAGGAGAAACGAAGTGCAAGTGGGAGCTTCTCTTGTGTCTGTTGGCTAAGAAGGAGAAGTCAGTTATGTATTTAGGGGTTAGACCGTAAAGAACTTTAAAGCAAAGGCAGGCGAACTTAAACTTTATACGAGCTTCCAACGGCAGCCAGTGTAGCTATTTATAGTATGGCGTCACGTGATCGAATTTCTTTAGACTGAAGATAAGTCTGACCGCAGTGTTTTGCATTAGTTGTAAGCGTCGCATGTTCTTTTGGGGGATTGCTGTACAGTATATAAACAGTACTGACTGTTTATATACTGTATAAGTGCATTTTTGAAAATCCCAAGTATAACTTTAAATGACCAGTTTATTATCTGATCATTTGATATAACAAACGAATTCAGCAAAAAAAATTTTAACATAGCATTTTTCCGATATAGTATTGAATTTATGAAGGTGGCAAGGAATATTTTTAATATCAATGATTGAGCTAAGTGATTAGGAGATTGTCCACTGCTGGAATATTCTGAGACCTTTTCTCTCCATGCAAGAAGTCCCAGTTAACTATTTCTGTTATTGAGGGGTGTTACTCCTGTTGTTTGGTAAACAGAATTTCTATACTATCTGCCATTTTTGCACTGGCACTTGGACATTCAAAAGCAAAGGTTCTAGACCAGGAGTGCTTACACTTTTTTTGGCTTGTGAGCTACTTTTAAAATGACCAAGTCAAAATGATCTACCAACAATAAAATTTTAAAAAACACAAAGCAAAGCTATTTTCTACATGTGGCGGATCCGAGGATGCGTCCTTTGGTGTCTCATTACCCCATTTTTACGCCGGCCAGAAGGACATGGAGATGGGTCTGTAAAACAGCCAAATTGTCTTCTAGGGTGTCTTTATATTTGCCTATACTGGGCAATGGAGCTTTCCAGCCGGGCATGCAAAATGCCACCTTTCTTAGGTGGCAAGCACAAGGTCTACAATATCTTTTTCACCTGTTTTCGGAGGAGGGGAGCCTGGTCACATTTGTCGAGCTGCAACGAACTTTTGACCTACAGGCTAATGATCTCTTTGCCTATTACCAGATCCGTCACTATGTTCAGTCCCTCCCAGTGGCTGCCCTTACTGAAGTCTGCAGGGAGGCGCTTTCGGAACTCTTCAGCCTTTCAGCCCAACAGAGGATTCCTCTACGATTTCATATTGTGGGGATCCGGGATTGCCAACCAAGTATGAATCTGGATATATTAGCGACAGCATGGGCTGAGGACTTGCATTGCCAGTTGACTGCTCAACAGTTACAACGGGTCCTGAAGAACATTCAGAAGGTGTCACCCAATATTACTCACTGGGAAATGCAATTGAAAATTGTTCTTAGACTTTACATTCCACCGGAACGTGCAGCCCGGATGGAGATTACTGCGTCGCATTCTTGTCCAAAATGCAATCAGGCTCACGCATCTTTGAGTCACATGTTTTGGGCCTGCCCCGCAATCCAACAGTTTTGGAGACATCTTGGCCTATATACCACATCGCTTTGGGGAAGGCGATGGCTTCCGCAACCGAGGGCGTTATTTGGATTTTATAATATAGCCTCGCCCAAACCCAGGGGAATGTCAGCATTTATCTCCAGAGCCCTTTTGATGGGAAAAAAAGCCATCCTCGCCAACTGGCTCTCCCGTGATCCCCTGTCATATGCACAATGGAGATCCCTAATGAAAGTGCACGCAACACTGGAGAGACACATGGTGGGAGACTTGACTCTTGGCTCGGGTCGCAAATTTTGTCAGGTGTGGGAGCACTTCTGGCAGGACCTCACACCGCGTGCTCGCAGTAGACTTTTGAATCTTTAAGATTTTATTCCCACTCTCAGCTGTTGGACTGGCCATGGATTCTTGGGGAGGGGAGGGGGGGATGGGAGAGGAACTGATTATATTGTTGAAAATGTTATTTCCTGAATGGTACTACTGTTTGTATTTGCTTCTTACTGCTGGAATAATGAAAATCATTTAAACATTAAAAAAAAACAAAAAACCCCCACAAAACACACTGTACGCAGAGAAAATGTTAATTATCATTTGAATTTGGGTTTTTTTTTTTTAGAGGTCAAGGCAGATGACTTTAAAATATGCAATGTTACCTCAGTAACAACTATACAAAAATAGACAAATATACCTCCTATCATTTTACTAAACCGCGATAGCGGTTTTTAGCACATGGAGCTGAGCTGAATGCCCTGCGCTGCTCTCGATGCTCATAGGCTCCCTGTGCTAAAAAACGCTATTGCGGTTTAGTAAAAGGGGGCCATAGTGCAAAATATAGACAGCAGATATAAATTCTCAAAACTGGCACATTTTGATCACTAAATTGAAAATAAAATAATTTTTCCTACCTTTTTGTCTGGTGATTTCATGAGTCTCTGGTTGCACTTCCTTCTTCTGTAAATCCAATATTTCTTTCTTTCTGCCTTTCTTTCTCTCTCCCCTGCCCCCTTCTTTATTTCTGCCTTTCTTTCCCTCTCTCCCCCTGCCCCCAAGCCATCGTGCCGATTTATCCACTTCTCTGATTCTTTCCTTACCCCCACCCCCAAGCCACCAAGCCAATTTCTTCCTGCTGCTTCCCCGAACCAGGCCTGGCGTGTACAAGCGCCGGGCCCACAAGAATTCACCTTCGACGTCAATTCTAACGTTGGGGAGGAAGTTCCAGGCCAGCCAGGCAGTAATTGGCTGTCCCAGAACTTCCTCTCCGACGTCAGAGGTAAAGTCTTGCGAGTCCGGTGCTTGTACGAGCCAGACCTGGCTTGGGGAAGCAGCAGGGAGAAAAAGATCGCAAAGGCAATGCGATCGACTCGCGTTGCCTTTGCGATCTACTGGTCGATTACGATGGACCATTTGGGCACCCCTTACTTATACATTCAGGCCCGGATTCTGTATAGGATGCCTGTCCCGGGCGTCCTATACAGAATCGGGCCTACACCCGCCCAAACTAAACCAGATTCTGTAACTGACGTCCATGTTGCAGACGCCGGTTACAGAATCGGGTTTGTTTAGACGTGGCCACTATACTTAATTGTGGCAAGGGATCTCCCTGCTGCAATTAAGAATAGCGGCCATGTCTACTTACCATGTAGGCTAGCATTTTACTGGCCTACATTGTAAGCATCTCCTACTCTACTAGGGAGATGGGTAGGGCCGCCTAGGTTCACCTAAGGCTACCGCCTAGCCCTAGGCAAGCTTAGGTGGGCTTGCAAGCCTCCCTAGGCTCCCAGAGGCGCCTTCAATATAGGTGGCCTGCCTGGGGAGCATTTTATTTTTAGAAAACGTGCCTCCCGATTGTAAGCAGCTGTAGGCATCCTACAGTTGTCTAATCAGCCACTCGGGATGCACTTTGTAGAATCGGGGCCACAGTGGCCGAGTATTGCCACTGAACATAAGCTGCACTGCTGCCAACACATAATTGCTTTTGAATATAGACCAATATATGCCCAATTACAAAAACAGCACAAGAGGCATCTCTTACCCCTCTCTACCCACAGTAATAAAGAAATGTTAGTACCTGTATGAATTGCCCAGTTCTTAAATAAAGGAGCATCTTTTTCAACGTCCCACCCATGACGAGCAGCATGCATCCACGGAATCTGAAAAATCTTCTGTTCCTTAAAACAACAAACAACCAGCATAATCAGGATCATAATAACATTTCTTTAAAGACTCTCCACACACCCTGAGCTCAAATTCAGTTTCTGTAAAGCTCCAGTAGCTGGACCAATCAGGAAGAAAACTGGATTCTTTGCAGATTGCTATATGTTTTACTTGCCCATAGGAGATATTTTCCTTACATAAAAAGGAAGGTCAAGGAAAGAAGTGCATATTAGACCCTGGAACAATTAAATCTTTGCTATCATATCTGAAGAAGATGGATACTGAAGGCTAAACTACCACAAAAATTGTGACTACCTATAAGAACATAAGAAGTTGCCTCCACTGGGTCAGACCAGAGGTCCATCGTGCCCAGCGGTCCGCTCCCACAGCAGCCCATCAGGTCCATGACCTGTGAAATGGTTTCTGACTATTCCTATAACCTACCTATACTTCTATCTGTAACCTATAGAGTTAATACCTACAATATAATTTTCCTCTTAGTTGGTCCTTCTTTAATCTGGGCTTCCTCTTCTTTACTGCCCATATGCAAACACCAAGATGGCAACACATACAGCTACCACTCCTTCAGTTTAATAGCAATCATTTTTGCCTCAAAGTTCATATGCTTCAAATCCATCCAACCGCCTGAGGTAGAACCATGAGAGGCACCACAGCTCTCATAAGACTTGCCAGCACCATGTAGTTCAAACGTAGAGCTGTAAGGGCATACTAGAGAAAACACTTCATATCCATCCTGCTTCACTCCAGTTTAATATCTGAACTATGTGGTGCTTGAAGTCTTAGTGCATTTCATGGTTATGCCTAATAGAGAAAGAATGAGGCTGGGGTAAAAAGTAAATACACGGGATGAAATGGAGAGGCAAAAAAGGATTGGAGGATCAAGTAAGATGGGGACGGGCCAGGAATGAGCTTGTAGGAGGTGAAATAGACAGATGGGGCAAGGTGTAGAGAGGGGGGGAGGGATAGAAGCTGCTAGGATTCTGCTGCACGAGAGGGATAGAAACTGCAAGGATTCTGCTGCACAGGGGGATGGGAGGGAGGAATAGAAAGATACTGCACAAGGGGATGGGTGAGAGGGGAGGAAAGATGCTGCACATGTGGGGGAGAGAAAGGAAATAGGAAGAATTGAGGTGGAGGAGAGGAAGGGAGAGATAATCATTGTACATGAAAAAAAATAATAAGACCGACCCCGAAAATAAGACCTAGTGGCTTTTTGTGGGCCCAAAATTAATATGACAGTGTCTTATTTTAGGGGAAACACAGTAGATAGGTTAGAGATTCTTGGCATGCTGCCAAACAGAGCTGAATATTGTATAACAAGTGTACAGATCTGTTTATTAAGTTATGGTTTATTATATTTGAAATACCACCAATAAAACAATAAATCTCAGCTGTTTACAAAGCAAATGCACAAAAACAGAAAGTACAGTGGTGCCTCACACAACGAACTTAATTGGTTCCAGGAGCAAGTTTGTTATGCGAAAAGTTCGTTATGTGAAACGCGTTTTCCCATAACAATACATGTTAAAAAAAATAATTCGTTCTGTAGCATAAAATATGCTAAGATGACATAAAAAAAGATAAATTTTTTGTTATTATTTTTATTTAGATACATCTAAAAACATACATCTCCCTGTCCTTTTACTTCCACTATCTTCCTATCCCATCTCTATTCCCTTTTGTCCCTCTCCCCATGATCAATCATCTCACCACCTCTCTCTGCCCTCACCCTCAGGGTTCAAGATTGCTTCCACTCTTTTTCCTGTTGTTCTCTCTGCCTGTCACCCTATGATTTAGCATCCCTTCTGCCCTTGTCCAATATTTCCCCTTCTCTCCCTCCCTCTCATCCCCTGCTCCAACATGTGCTTTCAGCGGCCTTCTCCCCCCTTAAGCGTCTTTTCTTCTCCACTCCACCTTTCCTCCCTCCCTGCCTCCACCTTTGTGGCGCTTTTGCACCCGACCGACAACAGAACAGGCCCGGTCGGACAAATCTCCCTGTCCTGTAGCCGCGAATCTAAATTACCTTCTTACAGCAGCTGGATTATTGAAGCTGCTGTAAGAGGTAATTTAGATTCGCGGCTACAGGGCAGGGAGGTTTGTCGGCCGGGCCTGTTGTCGGTCGATCGGGGGACCTGACCAGCTGTGCACATTCTTCGGGGCGGACCGCCCCCTCCCCCCTCTTTCGTTCGCCATTGCCTTCTTCCTACCTGCCCTGCCGCAGCCGCACACAGCCGACCGGAAGTCTTCCTGATGTCAGCGCTGACGTCGGAGAAAGGGAGGGCTTTGCTTCAGCCCTCCCTCCGACGTCAGCGCTGACATCGGGAAGATTTCCGTTCGGCTGTGTGCTGCGACAGGGCAGGTAAGGAGAAGGAGACTACCCTCGCGGCTCGACCAACCCCGCTGCGATCCAACCCCGCAGGAACCCCGGAAGGATGCAGCTCGGGCGACTTCGTTGTGTGAAACGAAGTCCGTTGTACGAATCAAGACATAAAGTTCGTTGTGCGCAGCGTTCGCTGTGCGAGGCGGCCGTTATGCGAGGCACCACTGTATACATATAGTAAAAACACAATACACAACAAATAACTAATAACTAATAAGAAAATCTTGAAACATAAGAAGTTTCTAGACAAAGCCAGACATTGTGTTAGCATACAGTAGTTCCCCATGTTAAATAGGTAACAGTTACTACAGCTGATTAACTGTTAGCACATGATAATACTAATATTAAACAGTTAATATTGAAATTAGCATTTTAGAGTTTGGAATGAGTGCATTAGCTGAATCGCAGTGATTTTACAGCTGATCGAAACTCCGGAGCCAGCAGGGGAAGCCCCATTCAGCTGGGGCCCCAGAGCCAGCAGGGAAATCCCCAAATCAGCTAAGCTAGCAGCCGCTGCTCTCCCCTCTGCTGGCTATCAGCTGATCACAGCTCTGGAGCTGCCATCAGCTGGGCAGAGGAGGTGAACTGCAGCTGCAGGCAGGAGGAGTTGCTGTGCCTAGCAATTGCTTTTCTAAGCAGCCGCCAGGTACAGTACCTCCCCTCTTTTACGGGGCTACTCCACACAAATAGCATGCATATGATTTGCGTGCTATTTCTGCATAGCCCTGTAAAAGAAAATCATTCCCAACAAGGTATTTTTTTTATGCTTTTATTATTTTAGTTAGAGGATGTAAGCTCAAAAGACATCACCAATACCTCCTCTCCAGCCAAGCAGCACTATGGGGTAAAGATCTAGAACAATTGCTCACGCCTTCCACTTATGGAGAATTTAGGACACGCCTAAAAACATATCTGTTCCTGATGTATCTAAACAACTGACCCATACAACTCTTATCTCTTCAATATCCGTTACCTTGAACTATTAACTCGATCTCTCACCTCTGTTAAGTTCATTCAACCTGTACCATCTTTTAATCTTTGTAAACCGCATAGAACTTCACGGTCCTGCGGTACATAAGCTGTTATTATTATTTTTATTTTGTCAACAAACTACAATACATGCCAAAAGGTACAATGATTGCAAAATATCAATCTCACATAAACTATAATCCCATAGAATCCATGATACCTAAACTAATACCCCCTCCCCCCATCTCACCCTGCGAACCCAAATAAAAAGGCAAAACAAAAGTGGTGTGGTAAATAACAGGGTAATTCAATAACTCAATTTAGGTCAGTAAGCTGTGGCTGTACCAAAGACAATGCCCATTGTTCATATTTATGCCAAATTTTTCAAAATCCCAAGATATCATTGTGGCAAAGGGCTATAAACTTAGACATAAGATACAAATAAGCCAGTTTATTCTGGACCCAGGTTATACTTGGCATCTGGGTCTTCTTCCAGTGAGATGATATTGCCAGTTGAGCCATCGCAAATACATAGTTAGCGAAACGGGAATCTGATGCTGAGAAACTAAGCAGATGGGCATTCAAAAGGCAAACAGCTCATCAATAAGGGACAGTGGTAGCCCGTTATCTGGACCAACAGCTGATCCACCTTTTGCTAATAAATACGCATCGCCAGGCAGGACCACCAGATATGTATAAAGTCCCCCTGAAAGCCACAATGTCACCAAGAGTCCAGAGCCCGCTCCATAAAAATGTTGGAGCCGGGAGGGAGTATAATATAATAATAATAATTTATTTTTTATATATCACCAAACCATCAGTTCGTGGCAGTTTACACAGTGGTATTAGACTAGAGAATAGAAATACAAAGTCATAAAACGATTTTTAAAATACCACATATAATATACCTTGTAGCCATTTTCAATCAAACTTGCATAATAGAAACCTTTAAAGAGACGCTGATATATGGATTCCCACTGCCCCATATAATATCTAGACCCCAAGAGGTTGTCCCACAATAACCTGTAAGGGTCTACCCTTACTAACAAGGTCTGATATAAACATGAAATACACCTTCTACCAACGTCTGAATATAAGGCCTGTTCTAGTAATGTTTCTGCCAGCCCAAGGTCCCAGAACCCCTTTGACAGTATGAAAGTACGTAATTGGGCATAAAAGTAGGAATCTCTAGCTTTAAGGCCATACTCCTCTTGTCCCAAGGTACACAAACAAGCCCATACCCACTGTCAAACTATGTGTTCCTCCCGATCCGCCGAAAACCCGTACATCCTACATTATAGGAATCTGTTGAAAATAAAGTCATTCAGGAAACATCTGTCATCTAAGAAAGTACTAATTGTGCAATATAACTTTCAGAAAGGGGTTAGGAGTATTGCAATGGCCTTTCAGCTCTTGTATGGGGGCCCATGAAAGTTTCCACAAAGACAGCTCAAGAATATAATATTGGGCCACTGGAAGATATGGGCTATCTACACAAGTAGTTCATTGCACTCTCTCTTACAAAAGAGCTGCTTTATAATACAACTAGAAATGTGAGATCCCCATACCTCCTCACAATTTGGGCTGATAAAGTAGTGGCCTTTGAACTCTAGGGGATTTCTTCTTACAAATATAAGAAAAGACCCTCCTACTGAGATACCCAAAAAAAGTTTAGGTAAGGGGATAGGCAATGCCAAAAACAAGTAATATAGCTTAGGAAGTAAAAGCATCCTGATAGCTGCTATGCGATCCAGCCAACCTGTGGTGATATGTTCCCACCTCTCCAACTCAGCAAATATATGGTGTAATAATGGCAGAAAATTAACTTTATAGAGCTGGGAGTGGTCTGCCATCAAATGAACCCCCAAATACTTAATCAAATGCATCGCCCACTTAAAAGAATAGTGACTTCCAAGAGGGGTACATTAATATTTAGCATCTCTGATTTAGCCATGTTAATCTTAAACCCAGAGGCTTGGCCATATTTGGCAAGCACCGGCATCACTGCCTGCAGAGAGGTCATAGGTTGTTGTAACAAAAACAAAATGTCATCAGCAAATAAAAGAATCTTATATTGTTAAGATACCACAGCAATGCCATGAATGCCAGCATGGGCTCTAATCAATATGGCCAAAGGCTTTAAAGAAAGAGCAAACAAAAGCGGGGAGAGGGCACAGCCTTGGCGGGTCCCTTTATTCATTGGAATTTAAGTAGTAAAGTCACCATTAATTTTCAAAACAGCCAATGGGGCATTATACAAGAGTCTTACCGACTCCAAAAAACAGCCATGAAACCCCATCCGCTCCAGTACCTTAAACAAAAAAGTCCAATTCACCCTATCAAAGGCACGTTCCACATCCAAAGAAAGTACTAAAGAGCGTGTACCAGTAGAGCAGGCATGCAAAATCAAGTGCAAGCTCATTTTGATGTTATCAAAGGTCTGCCTCTGGATGATAAATCCCGCCTGGTCCCTGGGAATCAATGTTGGAAGGATCCCCTGTAGGCATCCAGCTAAGATCTTAATGAACATCTTATAATCAGTATCAATCAATGATATCAGTCTGTAAAAACCACAATCCTCTGAGTCCCTCTCTGGTTTGTGTATGAGAATGATTGCCGCTAAGCACCACGAGTAGGACAGGCAGTCTCTCGCCTTAAAGGCATTGAATACTGTCATCAATATAGGGGTCAATAAGCCACTAAAGCTCTTATAGAATTGGTTGGTAAAGCCATCTAACCCCAGTGATTTACCCAAAAGCAAATCCTTTATTGCAGACAGAGTCTCTTCCAACGTGATAACCTGGGACGGTGAATGGCCATCCCTTGCGATATAGTCAGTAGTGGAATGTCAGTTAAATAATCCTCCAAAACTGACTCATCTTCCAACCCATCTTTGCAAAAGAGCTTCTTATAATACAAGAGAAATACTTCCCCAATAGCAGAGACCTCTACATGGCAATCTCCTTCAGCCATTTTAATACTGGCAATATGATTTGGGGTGGATTGTATTTTAAATTTGTGAGCTAGCATAATAACTTGCTGAACCCTTTGGAGCAAGGTTTCCAAGGCTGCCAGCTCAAGCTCCTGGAGCTCAGAGCATAGTGTAGTGACCCGTGCATGCCCCTGTGGTGAAACTTCACGTTTTAAAGCCTGCTCAGCTGTGGCTAGCTGAGAGCACAAAAAAAGATGTTCTGTTTCCTGAGCCAATTTCTTCAGATGGGATGTAAGCACTATTAATCTATCCCTTAAGACAACTTTAAAGGCTTCCCAAAGGGTCACCGGGTCTACAGCATCATTATTATTATCTTCCTTATATTCCTGAAAATAGTTAGCTATGACCTCCAACTGCTAATCCTCCCGTAGTAGAGAATCATTATATCACCATGGGGGTCCCTGCCCTTTAGACATGCTAACTCTAAGGACTTAGTCGACCAGGGCATGATCTGAAATGGTGCTACTATGGATATGACATCCCACTATTTATTCATTCATTCATTCAATTTTCTATATTGTTCTCCCAAGGAAGCTCAGAACGGTTTACATGAATTTATTCAGGTACTTGAGCATTTTCCCCTATCTGTCCCAGTGGGCTCACAATCTATCTAATGCAGACATGTCAAACTCTGGCCCACGGTGTAATAAAATTTGGCCTGCCATACGATAAAAAATTTCAGTGAAGCTGGCCTGCCAGCCTTCCCACCGCCTACTTCGCCTTTCGATCCTCTCCTTCTTGTCGCTGCGGGGAAGACGCCAGAGAATGGGACTTGGAAAGGTGCTGCTGACAGTGTGATCTGCATGAAGTCCACAGCAGGGAAGGCTGGAGGGAAGGCAGGAAAGTCAAAGACCAAAGCGGTTTCCTGCTCGCAGAGAGATAAAGCACAGTTACTTACCGTAACAGGTGTTATCCAGGGACAGCAGGCATATATTCTCACATGTGGGTGACGTCATCTACGGAGCCCCGGCGCGGACAGCTTTTCAAGCAAACTTGATTGAAGTTTCAAGTTTGCACACTGCACCACGCATGTGCATGCCTTCTCGCCCACTAGAGGGCGCATCCCACCTCGTGGTCCTCAGTTCCATAACTAGCAAGGAAGCCATCCCCGGGGAGGCGGGCGGGTTGTGAGAATATATGCCTGCTGTCCCTGGATAACACCTGTTACGGTAAGTAACTGTGCTTTATCCCAGGACAAGCAGGCATGATATTCTCACATGTGGGTGACCTCCAAGCTAACCAAAAAAGGGCAGGTGGGAGGATGGCAATTTAGGAAAACAGATTTTGCAAAACTGACTGGCCAAACCGGCCGTCACTCCTGGATAAAGTGTCCAGGCAGTAATGAGAGGTGAATGTATGAACCGAAGACCAAGTGGCAGCCTTACATATGTCCTCCATCGGAGTGGATCGGAGGAAAGCTATCGAAGCTGCCATCGCTCGGACCTTGTGCCCCGTGACTCGACCCGGGGGAGGAAGGCCGGCCTGAGCGTAGCAAAAGGAAATGCAAGCGGCCAACCAGTTAGACAGAGTGCGCTTGGAAACTGGATGCCCTAATCGATTGGGATCGAAGGACAAAAACAATTGAGGAACCTTCCGATGAGGCCTGGTGCGTTGAAGATAAAATGCCAACGCCCTCTTACAGTCAAGCGTGTGAAGCGCCGTCTCGCCCGGATGGGAGTGGGGCTTCGGGAAGAACACAGGAAGGACAATGGACTGATTGAGGTGGAAGTCAGAAACAACTTTAGGTAAAAACTTAGGATGGGTGCGGAGGACCACCTTGTCGTGATGAAAGACAGTGAAAGGAGGGTCCGCAACCAAGGCTTGCAACTCCCCAATCCGCCTGGCGGAGGTGAGGGCAATTAGAAACACCGCCTTCCAAGTCAGAAATTTCAAGGGGGACTTGTTGAGTGGCTCAAACGGGGGTTTCATCAGTTGAGCCAGAACCACATTCAAATTCCACACGACGGACGGAGGCTTAAGAGGGGGACAAACCCTGAGTAACCCTTTCATGAAGCGTGTCACCAAGGGATGGAGTGACAGAGGGCGTCCCTCCAGAGGTTGGTGGAAAGCAGAAATCGCACTGAGATGAACCCGCACCGAAGTGGTTTTCAAGCCGGAGCGCGACAAATGAAACAAATATTCTAAAACCGAGGATACCGGAACTGATACCGGATCCAGGTGAAAAGACGAGCACCAGGTGGAAAACCTGGTCCATTTCTGCGCATAGCAAAGCCTCGTCGAGATCTTGCGGGAGGCTTCCAACACCTCCTTCACCGATTGAGACAGGTCCGGAGGAGTCAGGGAACAAGAAACCAGGCTGTCAGGTGCAATGACTGCAGATTGGGATGTAACATGGATCCTTGACTCTGAGACAGCAGAGAAGGAGAGACAGGCAGGGGAAGAGGCTCCCTGGCACTGAGCTGGAGCAGCAGGGAGAACCAGTGCTGACGCGGCCACCGAGGTGCTATGAGAATCATCGTGGCCGTGGACGATTTTAGGTGTACCAACGTTCGCATGATCAGAGGGAACGGAGGGAATGCATACAGGAACCTCCCTTCCCAGTCGAGTAGGAAGGCATCCGCTTCCAGACGGTCCTGCGAGTACATCCGAGAACAATATAGTGGTAGTTTGTGTGTCTCCGGAGAGGCAAACAGATCCACCTGTGGCGTTCCCCAGCGAGCGAAAACCTCGTGTAGCACTGCTGAGTGTAGAGTCCACTCGTGCGGTTGCAGAAGTCGACTCAGTTTGTCCGCCAGGCAATTCCGTTCTCCTTGGATGTAGACCGCCCGGAGGAAGATGTTCCGGGAGGCCGCCCACTCCCAGAGGCGAAGAGCTTCGGAGCAGAGGGGCCATGACCCCGTTCCTCCCTGCTTGTTCACATAATACATTGCCACCTGATTGTCCGTGCGGACGAGGACCACCTGGTCCTGCAATATGTGAACGAAGGCTCGAAGTGCTAGGAAGATGGCTCGCAGCTCTAGCACGTTGATGTGACACTGACGGTCTTCTGTCGACCACAGGCCCTGCGTGCGAAGACCGTCGAGATGGGCTCCCCACGCGTACTCCGAGGAGTCCGTGGTCAGGACCTTGCGAAAAGGCGGAGTGCGAAACAATAGCCCCATGGACAGATTTGAAGAGTCTGTCCACCAACGCAGCGATTTCCGCAAGGGCGGAGTTACCGAAATGAGGCGAGACACCGGGTCGCACTCCTGACGCCACTGGGACGCGAGGGTCCACTGAGGGATCCTCAGATGTAGCCTCGCAAACGGCGTGACATGTACCGTCGAGGCCATATGGCCCAGCAGCATCATTATGCGCTTGGCCGATACCCTCGATAGTTGAGAGACCTGGCGGCTCATCCGTACCAAGGTTTCCAACCGCTGGGTCGGCAGGTAGGAGCGTAGGCGCACCGTGTCCAGCACCGCACCTATGAATTGAAGAGACTGCGACGGCCTCAACTGAGACTTTGGAAAGTTTATCTCGAACCCGAGAGTTTGCAGGAAGGCAATAGACTGTCGGGTCGCTGAGATAACCCCCTCCCTGGTCGGGGCTTTGATGAGCCAATCGTCCAGGTAAGGGAACACATGGAGTCCACGTGACCTGAGGGCTGCTGCAACCACCACCATGCACTTCGTGAATACTCGTGGGGACGCGGCCAGGCCGAAGGGCAGTACCCTGTACTGGAGGTGGAGGTCCCCCACCTGGAATCGTAAAAATCTTCGGCAGGCGGGGTGCACCGGAACATGGGTATATGCTTCCTTCAAGTCGAGGGAGCACATCCAGTCCCCTTCCTCCAAGAGAGGATACAAAACCGGGAGAGATAGCATTCGAAACTTCTCCCGGGCTAGGAATTTGTTGAGCTTCCTGAGGTCCAGTATGGGGCGCAGGTCCCCGGTCTTTTTTGGGACCAAAAAGTAGCGGGAGTAAAACCCCGTACCCCGCTGGTCCTTGGGGACCGGCTCGACCGCCCGAAGCTTCAAGAGAGCTTTGGCTTCGGTTATAAGGGTCGGTAGCTGCGAACGGTTGCAGGGGACTAAACTTGGGGGACTGTCCGGCGGCGAGGACACAAAGTTGAGCGAGTAGCCCTCGGAGACGATCCGGAGCACCCAAGCGTCTGAGGTAATCCCGGTCCATGCCTCCCGGAAGGACCGCAGACGGCCCCCGATAGGAAGGGGTTCCTGTGAAAGTGCGGAGGGGAACCCGCCCCGTCCGCTCAGCCCGTCAAAAGGAAGGCGCGGGCTTAGAAGGGCCCTGCGCCTGGGCTTGGGTTTGTCCCCCTCTGCCTCGCTGAGACGGACGTCTCGGAGGCGGTCTCGAGAAAGCCGGGGTCGACTTCTGAGGGTATCGGCGCGGCGGAGGCCGAAAGGGTTTCTGCGGCGGGGGTCTAGGTTTGGGGCGGACCAGGGATGCTAGAGAGCGCTCCTGTTCCGACAAGCGTTTGGTCGCCGCATCCAATGACTCGTCGAATAACTCGGACCCCACACAAGGCAAGTCAGCCAGGCGTTCCTGCAGGTTTGGGTCCATGTCGAGGGTGCGAAGCCAGGCCAAGCGGCGCATGGCCACCGAGAGGGCCGACACCCTCGAAACCAGCTCAAAGGCGTCGTACACTGCGTGGAATAGGTACAACCGCAATTGAGACAGGTTGGACATAAACTTATCGAATCCTGCTCTTTGGGAGTCCGGTAACGAGTTTCGATATTGAGGAAGATCCTTCACCATACCACGCAAATAGGAGGAAAAGGTGAAGGCGTAATTTAGAACCCTGGTGGCCATCAGGGAATTTGAATAGAGGCGACAGCCAAATTTGTCCAGGGTCCGCCCCTCCCTGCCTGGTGGAACCGCCGCAGAAACCCGTGAGGGCTGTGATTTTTTAAGAGCAGACTCCACCAGAAGAGACTGGTGGGAGAGCTGCGCCTTATCGAACCCTTTAGGGGGAATCGTCCTATACTTCGATTCCATTTTTGAAGGCACAGACGTGACTGTAAGAGGGCTTGACAAGTTATTCAGCCAGGTTTGCAGAAGGACACTGTTGAGAGGGAGTCTAGGCACCTCCCTAGGAAGAGTAGGGAGGTCCTGTTCCTCCAAAAATTCTTTGGAATACCGAGAGCCTACCATGAGGTCAATCCCCAGGGCTTGGGCCATGTCCTGAACGAAGGATGAAAATGAGGACGGCCTAGCCTGGGGGGACGGGGTTCTCGACCGCCCCACCGAGGAGAGGGGGGAGGCTTCATGGGAATAATGAGGATCCCTAACCGATCCCGAATCCCAGGATCCCCTCTCGAGGGCCCTCGAGGGGGAAGGGGAAGTTGTCCTCCTCGCAGAACCCTTGGGTGAGGACCCCGGGGTTCGTGGGACACTCTCCCGTTTCCTCGGCGAGGCGGCCCGGGAAGACTTCCCATGAGGTGAGCGGAGGAGCCTCGGGTTGTCGAGGCGCAACTCCGACACCTGCAGCGCCTCGCCCCCGAACGACGAGGAACGGTCGCGCCGAGGCGAGCCTCGGGGCCGCTTAGACTTCCTCGATCGACGCCCCGTCCGAGGTCGCGTCGAGGGCGAGGCGTGTCTGGAAGACCCGGAGGAAGAGGAGGAAAGACGGCGCACTCTGCGCAACTTTTCCTTGGGCCTTACACTCCGCTCAGGGGGTTCCCCCGAGGTCGAGGTCCGGGGCGGGGCCGAGACCGAGGTGAACGGGGCCACCGTACCCGAGACCGAGGTCGCCGAGGTCGGGGCTCCCGAGGGAGCCCAGGCCGGGGCCTCCGAGACCGAAGGCGTCCCGGCCGAGGTCGAGGCCGCCGGAACCGCAGCACGCTGCAACACTTCCAGGGCTCCCGACAGCTCCGATGAGATCAGAGCTCGGAGGAGATCCTGGAAGGCCGGAATCCCCACGAAGGTGGGGAGTTCCGAGTCCGGGGCACACTCCCTGGAGGGCGACCTCGGTTTCGAGTATTCCCTCGGGGTGTGCGGAGTCGAGGTCCGATGCGGGGCCGGGGTCGACCCACCCGCCTTGGCCTGACTCGAGGATGGCTTCTTTGCTGAAGGGGATGGAACAGAGGACTTACCCGAAGCTTGCTTCACTGACGACGCCTTCGAGGAAGAGGGCCGAGGCGAAGCCGAGGTCCCCGAGGATGCCGAGGCCGAGGTCAAGGCCGGGGCCGAAGCCGAGGCCGACGTCGAGGCCTTAGGCGGTGCGTCGACGGCGAACAATTCGGCCATTCTTGCCTTACGGCGACGGAGGGCCCTGTTTTGGAAGGTAGCACAGCGATCACACGAGTCTGTCGGATGTTCGGGCCCAAGACAGACGATGCACCACCGGTGAGGGTCAGTGATGGAAAGCAACCTCTCGCACCGGCTGCACTTTTTGAATCCCGTAACAGGACGGGACATCCACGAAGAAAAAGAAGAAGGCCGGGAACGTACCGACGTCCCGCGGCCACGGATTCCGGGAGCCCCCGGAGTCCGATGAAAAACGAAAGACTTTTTTTTTTTTTTTTTTTTTTTGAAGGGAAACGAAAAGAAAAAAGCAGCACCGCGAACTAATTCGAAGGAAAACAAACTAAACGCGGCAGCTAGAAGGCAAAAACACTGGAGCTCAGATCCACAGGGCTTTCTTGCTCCGCGGAAAAATTTGAACTGAGGACCACGAGGTGGGATGCGCCCTCTAGTGGGCGAGAAGGCATGCACATGCGTGGTGCAGTGTGCAAACTTGAAACTTCAATCAAGTTTGCTTGAAAAGCTGTCCGCGCCGGGGCTCCGTAGATGACGTCACCCACATGTGAGAATATCATGCCTGCTTGTCCTGGGATAACTATATTTATTTGTCCCCAAATTAATTTCCAGAATCTAAATATCAGCGGACAAAAAAATAACAGATGATCTAAAGTTCCAATATCAGCATGACAGTGCCAGCATCTATTAGATTTGGAACTATCTAATTTTTGCAAATGAACTGGGGTCCAGAAAATCCTATGTAATAAAAATAACCATGTTTGCCTCATAGATGCTGACGCTGTACACTTCAACCTCCATGTCCAAATACGTGGCCACCGAGATACAGAAATATACTATTTAATCTCGATGCTCCAAATATCTCTAAGACTAAATACTATGTAAACTTTTAATTAGAATAACAGTTCATAATAATGCAACCACTCTAAGAAATGAATTTTTCAAACAATGTCGTCTTGATCAATTTCGAAAAAATATTGTAGGATGACATGGCTTGACAAATACACTTACCCAACCAAGACTGCTGTTTACCTGCTTGGAACGCAAAGGTCCTATACAAGAAAGTCTTGTATTTACAACCATTAATTTTTGGGTAAGCAAATAACTGTTGACTTCTAGTTTTCCTCATCGGACTATACCATATAAAATGCGATAAAAGATAAGTTGGAGACAGTCCCCAAATCAACTTGAAACAAATACAAGAAAACTTAATTGTTATCTTCATAAGTATATATCGCCCTTCTAGGTCCCTTACCACATGTAGCACCTGCAAGGCAGGAAGTGAATGAAATAGAATGCCAATCCCCCTCTTCTTCCTAACAATTTTTGCCAAAACTACATACATATGGTGATAATTGGCATGTTTCAGCAAATGCTCATCCTTAGCTAAAAAATGCGTCTCTTGAATAAAAACTATGTCAGATCTTAAACACCCCAATTACTTGAACAAAAGTTGCCTTTTCCTGGGTACATTAAGAACAAAATCTACAAACAGCAAGAAAAATATATCAAAAGGAATGAATCACTTGCATGCTAGCTAAAGCAAGAGTGCCACTGGCATTACCCCTCACACACAGACCCCGTCCCACCCTCATCTCACACACTCCAAACTTATTCAAATCCCTCCTTTCTAACTCCCCAGACATCCCCTCCCAAAAACCTTTTATCCAATGTGCAGATCTAGAAATAAACTAACCTTAGAGCTGCACCACCAGAAGCAAAATAAAAGAAAAAGGGGACTCGTAACCTGAGAAACAGTTTTCATAATTGCATTATAAAAAATGCATAATACAGCATAGACAAATATCAGACCCGCTAAAAACAAGGCCTGGATATCAATAGCCTACCAGGAGAAGGCAAATCTCCTGGGCATTCAGACAGGGGCTGCCCCAGACATAACAGGAACCTTTAAATGTTGAAAGCACAGTCAGGTGGCAGCTTTCCCATTAATACCAGTCTGAGATTGCTCTCGTGGCTATATGTTGCCACCGAAATGATTGGAAGGAACCCCAAAGGGCCCCACACTGAGGAGTGGTCTGGTAGCATCCATTGCCAGGGCTGGATATAAGGCTATCGCTTCTTCCTTCGAACGAACTTGGTGCAGCGTTCCATCCTTGTAGATGGCCAAAGTGAAAGGATGTTGTCACATGTAGGGGGATCCTGCCTCTCACAGCAAATGAGTCAATGGTTTAAATTCCTGGCGCCTCCACAATGTGGTTGACACCAAATCTTGAAAAACCTCAATAGGATAAGAATCCCAAAGCTACAGTCTCCAGCATCCGGACCCGTGAAAGGACCCTCTCCTTCAGTTTAAAATCACCAAAACAAGCTATTATATCTTTAGGCTTGTTCAGTCGAGATAGGCCCAAGGATCGGTGGGCCCATCTCAGCTGCACCTCTTCGGGGACCAGCAATGGACTTCTGTACCACAGCTTATCAACCTGAACATAATCAGGTGCTTCCGGTAATTCCCAAAAGTACAAATTGTGGCGCCAGCTCTTATTTTCCAAATCTTCTATTTTATCTAAAAGATAAGAATCCGTGTCCTTACACTCCTTGAAATTCTGCTTTAGGGCCAATAACGCATTCGCCTGCTCTTCTACATGTGTCTCCACTTCCTCCAGCCGGTGTCCCAGCACCGTTTTATCTCCACCATCCAAGACCGTAATTCAGCATCTGGAGCCGCTACGTCTTCTGGTGCTGAATCCATCAAGGACTCAGGAGCAGGCAGTTTCTGCAGGGTCTGCACCATTCTTGACTGCGTGGACACCATATTATTGCTGGATGTAGTTTTGTGTAAGAGAACTTTGCCAAATTTATCAATCGCTGTTTTGACATCAGCCCCAAAATCTAGAGGTAGTAAGTTCGATGGCAGATACAATATACCGCAGTTGCACCACTAGGGCCAGTCAAAAGTCAAAATTATTGTCCTCTGGCTTGCAGAGAGCAAGGATCAAGCTGCTTCCATAACAGCTGATGTCACTCCCCCAGTATTTTTTTTTATTGTGTTGTGTTGTCGGAATGTTGTGCATCCTGCCCTCAGTCTGCCTGGCTGGTTCAGATTTGGGGGGGCTCACCCTAAATTATAAGGGGGTTATGGTGAGATATACAGCTGGCACCCTTTAAGTGAAGTTCACAGCAGTGCCCTCTAAGGTGTCCCATTGCTCTGTCGGGATGTCTATTGGCCAGTCCATTACTATGCTAGCCCCACCCATGTTCAAATGGTCAGGATTAGGATGTGTTCAACCTGGATGCTTTTCTGATCAAAAATGGGGTATAAAGTTAGACATCCCAACAGTGGCCAAGATATCTAAGTAGATGATTTTTTTTTTTTTAATTATATCTGGATGTCCAGCTGTTTGTCATTCAAAAATGGCCATTTTTGTACCTCCAACTTTGGACATTCAGCCCAGGGATCTATGTGACATTTTTAAGGATACGTTAAAACCCTCAGCTCAATATGTGGTGGCTGCAAAGAAAGCAAAGAGAAAGTTAGGAATTATCAGGAAAAGAATGGAAAACAAAGATGAAAATTATATAATGTCCTTGTATTGCTCTATGGCACTGGTCTCAAACTCGCGGCCTGCCAGGTACTATTTTGAGGCCCTCAGTATTATAAAGAATGATTCTTTATGGAAAACTTGTGCCTTACAAGTCCAGCGGTCGCTGTAACCTCACGCAAGCGCTTTCCTGTGTCTGTACACGATTCTGAGGTGAAGTGGAGAGGACAATCGCGTACAGATGCAGGAAAGCGCTTACATGATGTTACAGCAGTGAGACAGGCAATGTTCCAGAACATAAAGTAACCACTGGAGGTAATGCAGCTTGTGCGTGTGTCTGGTGCTGGAGGAGGTGAGAGCTGAAGGCGGTTACGGACGTGACCGCCAGATACTTAAGACACAAGTTTCCATAAAGAATCATTCTTTACAATACCGAGTGCCTCAAAATAGTTGGTCAAAAATCTGGTTTATTGCAGTTGATAGTTTGATAGTTTTTCACTTTCTGCATGTTGCACTGCTTTCAGCTGTCTATAGCTGAAATTATCAGAAGCAATTAAGGAAAAATTTATACACTATAACGAGCTTTACCTCATGCAAAGTTGTCATTTCTTTAATAAGACATTAACTATTTTTTCTGCGGCCCTCCAAGTACCTATAAATCCAAAATGTGGCCCTGGAAAGGGTTTGAGTTTGAGGCCGCTGCTCTATGGTATGGCTGCACCTCGAATACTGCATGCAGTTCTTGTCGCCATATCTCAAAAAATATATAGCAGAATTAGAAAAGGTATAGAGAAGGGCAACAAAAATAATAAAAGGGATGGGATGACTTCCCTATGAGGAAAGGATAAAGTGGATAGGGCTCTTCAGCTTGGAGAAGAGAAGGCTCAGGGGTGATATGATAGAGATCTATAAAATGATGAGTGGAGTGGAACACATAGATGTGAATCACTTGTTCACTCTTTCCAAAAATACTAGGACTAGGGGGACATACAATGAAGCTACTAAGTAGTAGATTTAAAACAAACTGGAAAAAATATTTCTTCACACAGCACACAATTAAACTCTAGAGTTTATTGCCGGAGAATGTGGTGAAATCAGTTAGCTTAGCAGGGTTTAAAAAAGGTTTGGATAATTTCCTAAAAGAGGCCATAAGCTATTATTGGGGAAATCTACTGCTTATTCCTAGGATAAGCAGCATAAAATCTGATTTTCTTCTTCGGATCTAGCTAGGTACTTGGGACCTGGGTTGGTGACTGTTGGTAAACAGGATACTGGGCTTGACGGACCTTCAGTCTGTTCCAGTATGGCAATTCTTATGTTCTTATTAGGGGTTACCATGCTCTCTTCTAGGCCTATGTGGACAATCTCTGCAGCACAGCCAGAATGGGGTACAAACTGAGGTCTTCTGGTAGATTTCAAAATTAGATGCTGTGTTACAAGAGTACTATGAACTTTGCATCTCCTATTTCTGTAGATTTGAGTGCACACTGAAAAATATGCATGCATATTTGAAAATCAAATTTACCCAGTTTTTTTCTCTACTAAGTTCCCTCTGCATTCCTCCCCCCTCATTCTCTCTGAAGGCAGATATAGCCACTTAGTGAAACTTGGTGGCTATTTTACCTATTGAGTAGGGGGACAATTATCAACTCCATGGATCTCCTTAGTTATCCAGCTCATCCTTCTGAAAATTCAGTTTCAAGTACCTTTTTAGTATGCTGAAAGCAGTTACCTTATTCAGCCACTTTAGCCCTGGAATGGCATTTCCATCAATCTGTTCTTCTAGCCAAGGTCGCATTCGCATCCTTTCTACGGGCATAGTTCCTCTAGATAACGCAATTTTGAAAACCTAAAGAAAAAAAAAAAAACACACAGAAGTAGGGCATAGTTAGTTTTCTTTAAGGTGCACTGCTATATAATTATATTAGCAACAAAATCCCCAGTGGTCAGAGAGAAGAAGCACTGCTATAACAGATCAAAATCCGACTCTTCTTTTGTCAGCTTCAGGGAACAAAATTAATTTACAACCTTGCATTATCACTGGAGAATAAGAGTGGTAAAACACATTTAAAGTATTGGAACTGCTTCATTGAGTGTAGGTAGGGCTGTGAGTTCATTTCTGTACCAGTATTGCTTTCTTTTCATCATAAGCTGTAATTGAAGGCATGACAATGAGAAGAAGAAAAGAGAAGACCGAGAGTTCAGAAAACATTTTCTCATTTTCCAGTCATTTAGTTGTGAATCATGGATCATTTAAACTTGAGATCAGTATTTCAAAAGCTGTGGAGTCGGTAGATAAATCCTTCGACTCTGACTCCAGGTGCCCAAAATGTCTCCGACTCCTCAACTCCAACTCCGAGTCCACAGCCCTGTTCAAAAGTCAGTCTGAAGTTTTCATCCAACACATAGAAAAACTATGCTGGGCAAAACATATAACAGTGTTACTACTACTACTACTACTATTTAAACACTTCTATAGCACTGAAAAGAGTACGCATTTTGACATTAAATAGACAGTCCCTGCTCAGAAGAGCTTACAATCTATCTTGGGACAGACAAACATGATGTAGAGGGTTGGGGTTGCAGAACCCAAGGTGAGAAGGGTAAGGACTTGAAAGCACTCTCAAAGAGGAGAGCTTTTAACTTGGACTTGAATACTACCAGAGATGGGATAGGGATTCAGGCAGTTTGTTCCAGGCATACGGCACAGCAAGACAGAAGGGACAGAGTCTAGAGTTGGCAGAGGAAGAGAAGAGCACAGATAGGAGGGACTTACCAGTTGAGTGGAGCTTTCAGAGGGGAACATAAAGGGAGAGAAGTGAAGAGATATAATGAGGGGGAACTAAGTGAATGCATTTGTAGGACAGTAAGAGGAGTTTGAATTGTATTCGGAAACAGATGGGAAGCCAATAAAGCAACTTTAGGAGAGGGGGTAATGTGAGTATAGCGGCTCTCGCAGAATATGAGTCGTGCAGCCGAATTCTGGATGGATTTAAAGGGAGAAAGATGGCAGAGCGGAAGACCTGAGTGGCAAGTTGCAGTAATCTAAGCGTGAGGTGGCGTGGATAAGGATTATGATAGTGTGCTCAGAGAGGAAAGGTCAGATTTTGGTAATATTATAGAGGAAGAAGCGGCAAGTTTTAGCGATCTTTTGTATCTGGGCAGAGAAGGAGAGAGAGGAGTCAAAGATGACCCCGAGATTGTGAGCAGACAAGACAGGGAGGATAAGTGTGTTGTCCTCAGAGACAGAGAACAGGGGAAGTGCAGAGGTGTTTATGTTCATTATTCATTCGGGTTTAGGTTGGAAGATGAGCAGCTCCGTTTTAGCCATATTCAGTTTTAGATAGTGTTGAGACATCCAGCCCTTTAAAATAGTGCTTTTCTTCGGCGCGCCGTCAACCTTGCGCTCAGTTGTCTGCGCTCAGTTGTCGGTGCGCCGATGTCTCGTGCGATTTAGTCCCGTCACTCTTGGCTGTCAGCATTTATTTGGATAGTAGTGATATCCAGGCCCTTTTATCAAACAACTGTAAAAAGTGGCTTTAAACACAGTTATGTGGGTCACTCCTCCGCACTAAGGCTATTTTTACCACTGAGATAAAAAGGCCGATTTGCAGACTTTTTAATAGCCACCACTTTGATTGTAACCACACACAAAAAAGTGGTATATCAAGCCCTATCACCTTTACCTTTTCCCTTTACTGTATTGAACCTTATAATAATAATTTTATTTTTATATACCGCTCTACCTCATAGATCTAGGCGGTTCACATATAGTACTAAAAATATACAAACAGTGAATAAAAGTACAAAATCTAAAAACAACAAAAATTATACAATAATTGAATAAAATGCATTCACGAAAATAGATAGATATTCCTTAAAAAGTACAACTGTAAAATCAATGTGCAAATTTCCAACCCATATTCTGAAACATCAATTTACAAACTTTTCGAATAAATCAGTTTTCAATAGTTTCTTAAAGGACATGTATGAATGGGCCTGAGAAATAATAGAACTTAGCCATGAATCCATTTTACCTGCCTGAAAACCAAGCAATTTGTCAAAGAATCTCTTGTAACGAAAAGGCTTAATAATCAGGAAAACAAATAAGTATTGCCCTCGAGTTACTCTTTTGGATTTATATCTTTCAAAACACAGAGACAAGTAATTATGAGCCATACCAAACACTACTTTAAAACTGGTGCAACCAAACTTAAACAGTACTCTAGCCTCAAAAAGCGACCAATGCAACTGTTTGTAGGATGAAGTAATATGATCATGTTTTTCCAGGCCCCAAATTAAACGGACTGCCTTATTCTGTATAAGTCTAAGCCTTTTTTGAAGCTTTTTTTGGATCCCACATATTATTATATTACAATAATCCAGAGCACAAAATATTAGCCCTGCAGTATTTAGTTGCCACATATTGTTTTATATGCAGATAATCAGTGCTGAAGGCAGCCAACTTATACCCAGATATTCAGCACTGATTATGTGTATATAAAACAATATGTGGCAACTAAATACTGCAGGGCTAATATTTTGTGCGCTCTATAGGGTTCAATACAGTAAAGGGAAATGGTAAAGGTAATAGGGCTTGATATATCACTTTTTTGTATATGGTTACAATCAAAGTGGTTTACATATTTTAGATAGGTACTTATTTTGGACCTGGGGCAGTGAAATGTTAAGTGACTTGCCCAGAATCACAAGGACCTGCAGTAGGAATCAAACTCACAACCTCAGGGTGCGAGGCAGATGTTCTAACCATTGAGGCTAGATCACAGGACAGCTGGTTAAAACCAATGTTTCCACTCTCATTTATTTATTTTTAGTATTTATATACCACTTATTACCTAAGGTATTCAAACATTTTTCCCTATCTGTCCTGGCAGGCTCACACTCTTATCTAATGTACTTGGGGTAATGGGGGATTACGTGACTTGCTCAAGGACACAAGGAGCAGCATGGGATTTGAACCCACAACCTCAGGGTGCTGAGGCTGTAGTTCTAACCACTGTGCCACACTCTGTCATGTCTGGTTATAAAGCATATTTCATTCAGAATGAAGGGGCAGTTTATTCAAGTTTTATTAAAAATTTGATTAATCGCGTATCGTAACTTCTAGGTGATGTACAGTATAATAAATGGAAATAGGTATAATCATTAAAAAATAAGTATAAAATACAAACTAACAACATAGACTGACATACTGGTTGACTTTATGTCAACATTATTATCTTATTTTAAAATTTTCATTTCCAAAATAAAATCCCAGCCTGCGGATGTATTGACCTGATGTTTTATTTACATTTCTGTTTTGCTTATTGTTCCTTATATAAATTTAGAAAATTTGTATCCCACCTTTTTAGATCAAAGTATGTTCAAGGTAGACAGAATACAAAATAAAAAAGAAACTTTTATAGTGCTACATTTTTTTTTTAATTTATATACCACTTATATCTAAAAGGTTTTATATTCAGGTACTTTATCATAATTCCCTATCAGTCCAGGTGGGCTCAAACTATCTGGTGTACCTGGCACAATGGGGGGATTACGTGACTTGCTCAACTGTTTGGGATTAAGTGACTTGCTCAGGGTCACAAGCAATTGGTCACATTGATATTAACAGAGTAAAAAAAATTGTCATCTGCAGTACTGTACAAACACATAACACACAAACGTAGTTAAAACATAGCAGGTACACTGGACAATTTACGCAGCAAAATGGGTATGACATTAGAGTCACCATCCAGCCAAAGTTTGTCTCATAAACCATCACCAACTAGAGCACTAGAGCAGAGTTTCCTAAATTGTGGTTCAGGACTCCCAGTGCATCATTATTCTGCACCAGGGAGGGGTCTAATGCTCTTATTGGCCCAGACGCATAAAGCCCCACCCAAAGGAGGGGGCCTTAAACAACCTGGGCCAAACAGAGCCAGGATGCACCGGGGAGGGGAAGGCTCGCCATTTTGAAGAGTAGGCATCCCTCCAGCCAGCCATCTGAAAATAAGGTAAGGAGGGGGCATCAGAGGCACAGGGAAGGAGGTTGCATGGCAGCGGGAGACATCGGGCATCTCTCTGTTGTGTTTATTTTTTTTATTGTTTGGGTTTTTTCCCATTTATTTTGCACATGTGCCCATCACTGTAAACAGCTACTATAATGGCTGCAACAGCAGCCCGTTGGTTTTTTACGCTATTTTTAAAAAAATCTAAGCACGAGTCCTTTCAGCACATCTCTTGTCCAGTCCTTCTATTCCATTCTCTCTCCTCTCTACATCTTTCCTTTCCTGAGTTCCTCCAGGCCATACAGTTCATGGGAATATGGATGGTGAACACTGGCTTCTCTGAGGCTTATGCCACAGCTGAAAATGATTTTTCCACAATTTCTTTTATGCTTTCATGTTAAACAGCGTACTATGCTCTTAATTAAATACTATCCTCACAAGTGTGAGCTCTGAGCGTGTCCTTGGAAACTGTCAGAAGCAGCTGCTTGTCTCGGTTTCACTTGGCTTTAGACATTATACCGTTAAGTATTTTTACCATAGAAACAGGAAATACATGCTTCTGAGGTGCAACTTGTACTTTGATACAGCGATCAAATGACAAAGTACAGCCTTTTTTTAATACGGCACAAACTAAAATCATAAATACAATCTGGGTTTAAACATTAATCTTTGGGCACAGAATGTGGGTGTTATATGTCTGAAAGGAAAAGAACTGAAAGACATGCTGAACCAATACTTTTGCTCAGTGATCAAAGTTGGATTTGGAAAGAGCCTTTGGCAAATGTACAAATACATATTGTAAAGTGGAACATATCACTCTAGTTATAAATGAAAGGGACTAACAAAACAAAGTGAACAAGGCAACAGACCAGATGGGATACATACTAGGTAAATTAGGTTAGCTCCACTGACAGTTCTATTCAGTCTCTCTTTAGAGACAGGAGTTGTTCCAAAGGTCTACAGAGAGGAACCACCCTTCTTTATGAACATGGAAACAGGAAGGAGACAGGTAAGCATTGACCAGTTACCTGACTTCAGTCATTCCAAGGGAAAAGATACTGGAATATATTGGATCCCATAACTTTCTGGATTGAAGGAAAGAGATCAGAACAGACAAAATGCTTCTGATCAACTTCTTTGACTAGGCAACTAAAAATACCAGATCAGGATGAACACCAAATATAAAATATTAAGATTTCAACTGTCCTACACAGAAGAACCAAGTACACTTCTCCCTCCATATTCGTGGTTTCCATATCTGCGGTTTCACTTATTTGCGATTTTTGGGCTGCTGACTCTTCCCCCACAAATTACGTCATCACTAAAGTTCTTTTTCCGTTTACAGCTCTGGGTAAAGAATCGCTGCTGCGAAGGCGTCTTAGATCAGGGACAGGGGGGGGGGGGCTGAGCTGGGAAGAGCTGCAACCCCGGCCCCAAAGAGACAGAGGTATGTCACAGGCAGACATGACTCTTACTGGGAGGAATGGAAGTTTTGGTTCGTTTAGCCGGAGAAGGGTAATGTGTTGCTGGTCCGAACAGCACTTCGGCTAGAAGGGACGTGGTGGACTTTGTTACAGGAGCAGAGGACGGCAGTACCCCTCATTGAAGTAAAACCCAGCCGCTTGCAGTATTTCCCATGGATCGGTTCTTTTGTGCTCCTGATAATCGGAGGTGCCTTCCTACTTCCTCAATCGCACCATAATGGCACTCCCTATGCTATAGATCCTGTTAATAATATTGGATTTAACAGTTTCATAAAGCTTGAGAATTATGAGAAGCAGCAGCTGTGTTTTCATTTATTTTAACACCAATTTTACTTTTAAAAGTATTTTAAAGAATTTAAGGTAGCCTGATTCCTAAAAATGTTTTTCTCATTTTGTGCCTATTTCCCAAAACTGCGAATAACTATTGAAACGTTATTCACAGTTTTAATACAAAAAACGCTAACTTTTACAAAAACACGACTAACATTTTAAAAAGTTAATCGCATTTTTTTTTGTATTCACAGCTATGTTGTGCCCGCATCCTCCGCGAATACGGAGGGAGAAGTGTACTGTAGCATGGGTTTCAGAGGAACAGACTGCATTAGAAACAGAAGGCAATGGTAAATGAGTTCAGCTCCAAGACAAAAAGGCATAACAATTGGAATAACATCAAGGAACAGTCCTTATCTGGTCCTGTGACAGATGAGTTAGCAGGAAAGGTCTATATTTTAGCAAATGGCACTCTTGAGGGTCTAAACACAAGGAAGAGTGAATAAGTAGTTGGCAACTCAAAATTGGAAATAGATTTATTACTCTTTTCCAAATCCACGTTCAAGGTATGCTACATATTAAGATACATGGGGCCCAATATTCAAAATGATTTAAACAGGCAGGAGAGGCCTGGTCTTTTAAATCATCTGTCTGGGGCTAACCAGGAATTTTCAGAGGCACCTAACCGCACACTGCTGCTGAAAATGCCCAGTTAGTGTCCAGCTAAAATCAGCTATTTAAGTGTGTTCCAGGGTCAGAGTCAGCGCTTAGCCAGTTAAGCAGGGCAGGGTTAATTCTTTGAGGGCCCATAGGCACACAAGTAAATTGGGCCCTTTGCCCCATCCCACCCCCATTTATTTACCTATCTTGTTGATAGATTTGTTATCATGACTCATGGAAAAGTAGAAAATCTCATGCCGTATTTACGTTCCCTTCAGCTAAGGGCTATAAAAGTAAGAAACATCATGGGCATTGTCTTTCCTATCAAGCAGCTCATTTCGACAAAGAATTTCGCCCATTATTGACCAGATCAACATTGTATAAACATTACAAAAAACTTTTCTTTTTTCTAAATTTTTGGCTAGCTAACTCTTTGTGTATTATATTATCCCTGTATTTACTCGTAGCATAATCTTTTGTAAACCGCATTGAACTAAGGGTTATGCGGTATAGAAATCCGTCATTATGTTATGTTATTTCCACTTGATTTCTTTTTTCTTTTACTTTAAAATTCAAAACAAACAACAAAGATTACCATACCAGTGCCAATGTACAGTTTTTCTTCTATGCAACCCTCAAACATCTCTGAACAAATCCCCCCTTCCTTCCTAGAGGAAGAAATCTTCAGCCAGCACGATTTTGGGAAGCCCACCAATTTATATTTTGCACTTGCATAGGAGGCATGGGGCATTAGCAACAAGAAAATTTAGTGCCTATCATTTTATTGGACTAAACGAAAAACAAAAGGAACTGCAGACGAAATGTACAAGATGCAGGCTATGTTTATTATATCAAATATCAATGCGATTATATAATACCATCCTCCTAACCTAATCGGTGAGTCGGGGGTGTCGCGGGGCAGGAGGGCTTGGGCTCCATCCTGCCCCGAACGTAATCGGGGAGTCGGGGGTGCCGCGGGGCAGGAGGGCTTGGGCTCCCTCCTGCCCCTAACCTAATCGGGGAGTCGGGGTACCACAGGGCAGGAGGGTTTGGGCTCCCTCCTGCCCCGATGTCGTTGGGCGGGGGAGGGGGGTGTCACGGCTTGACAGGGCAGGAGGGCTTGGGCTACCGACTGCCCAGATCGTTGTGGGGGGGGGGGGGTGGATTCTGTAACAGGTGTTTTTGACAGACACCGGTTACAGCAGTGGTTCCCAAACCTGTCCTGAGGGACCCCCAGCCAGTCAGGTTTTCAAGATATCCCTAATGAATATGCATGAGAGAGATTTGCATACCTGTCACTTCCATTATATGCAAATCTCTCTCATGCATATTCATTAGGGATATCTTGAAAACCTGACTGGCTGGGGGTCCCACAGGACAGGTTTGGGAACCAATGGGTTACAAAATACAGCTTATAGGCGAAGGATTGGCTCCTCCTTCGCTTAAAAGCCCTTGTTTTGGACGTTTGGGGCATAGGCTTTTTTTAGGTTGATTATATGGTATAAGTTTAGACGTAGTGGTAGTCTGGGCGTTTAAAACAGCTGAACGTAGAGGCAGGCCATTATCAAAAAAAAAAAACAACCTCCTTTTGGACTTTTTTTTGATAATGGACTTTTTCCCTGCTTCTACCTTCAACGTTTAAGGCCTTAGGCCAAAAGGGGACTTAGACAGGTTTTTTTATTATGCCCCTCCACGTTTTTTTAATCCACTTTACAGTGGTTTTCAAATAGAGTCAGTAACACATTTTTTCCCTTAGACAAATAAATTTTGAGACCTCACATATTTGGCCTTAAATTGTTCATCTATGCTGATGATATTCAGATTTTGGCTCACTTACACTCACCTTCTCCTCATGCTATGGCTATATCCTCCAAATTTAACAAAATTGCCAACTAGCTTTTCTACATTTTTTAAACAAATATGCTCCCTCTGGTCAATACTGTCAGTCATTCATCCCTTTGGATTCTAGTTCTTGCCCTCAAAATTGTATTAGTGCAGTTCTCTTTACTATGGCATTTCATTATCTCAGACCACAAGATTACATGACGCCAATGGAATGATAGTGAATGATTCAAAAAGCATTAAAAAGAGATGGAAAGAATATACAGAAAATTTAGACAAACAAAGCAATGAGGATAACATTGGGAAAATTGAACTGGAAACTGAAGCTGATGAAGAATCAGATATTTTAAAAGAAAAAGTCATAGCAGCGATTAAAGCTTTACTGAAAAACAAGTAACCTGATATTGATGATATTCCAATTGAATTAATAAAAGGCTCAGAAGGTGTTATCATTGCCCTCACTCAACTGTGTCAACAGATTTGGAAGGAAAAAACATGGCCAATGGAGAAGATCATTGTTCATACTATACCAAAGAAAGGAAACACCAAGGACTGTAACAACTACAGAACAATTGCATTAATTCCACATGCCAGCAAAATATTGCTGAAAATAACAAAAAACAAAGGATCCAATCACACATTAAGCAATAACTACCCAAAGTTCAGGCTGGTTTCAGAAAATGTCAAGGAACAAGAGGCATTATTGCCAATGTTAAATGGATATAGGAAAAGAGCAAAAAATATCAAAAACCCCTATACCTTTGCTTTATCCACACAGCTTTTGACTGTGTGGATCACAATAAACTATGGAGAACTCTAGTGCAAATGGGAATGCCCAAACACATAACTCAGCTGATAGAGAGCCTATATGAAAATCAAGAAGCTACAGTGAGAACTGAATATGGCAATACTAATTGGTTTCCAATAAAAAGTGGCATCAGGCAAGGATGCATCTTGTCACCTTATCTGTTCAACCTGAACGGTGAAACTATCTTCAGAAAAGCAAATTCGAAAGAAGAAAGAGTCTGTTTCAAAGTTGGTGATCGAAATATAAACTATGCAGATGATACAATGCTCATCAGCAGCAGCAAAGAAGACATGCTGTATCATTGGCACTAACAATAGAAACATAGAAGATGACGGCAGAAAAGGGCCACGGCCCAACAAGTCTGCCCACTCTAATGATCCACCCCCTAAATTCTTCCCTGAAGTGATCCCACATGCTTATCCCATTTTCTCTTAAAGTCCAGCATGCTGCTGGCCTGAATTACCTGCAGTGGAAGACTATTCCAATGATCAACCACCCTTTCTGTGAAGAAGTACTTCCTGGTGTCACTATGAAATCTCCCACCTCTGAGTTTCAACGGATGTCTTCTTGTCGCTATAGGTTCTTTAAGAAAAAAAGATATCCTCTTCTACCTCAATACGGCCTGTCACATATTTGAACGTCTCAATCATGTCTCCCCTCTCTCTACGCTCCTCGAGTGAGTATAGCTTCAACTTACACAGCCTTTCCTCATATGGGAGATCCTTGAGTCCTGAGACCATCCTGGTGGCCATTCGCTGAACCGACTCCATTCTCTGCACATCTTTTTGATAATGCGGTCTCCAGAATTGTACACAATATTCCAGATGAGGTCTCACCATGGATCTGTACAACGGCATTATAACTTCGGACTTCCGGATGACGAAGCTTCTTCGGATACAACCCATCATTTGTCTAGCCTTGGATGAAGTTTTCTCCACTTGATTGGCCGACTTCATGTCTTCGCTAATGATTACTCCGAAGTCCCGTTCTGCTGTAGTTCTTGCTAAGGTCTCACCATTTAGGGTGTAAGTTCTGCATGGATTTCAGTTGCCAAGGTGCATGACCTTACACTTTTTGGCATTAAAACTTAGTTGCCAAGTTGAGGACCAATGTTCCAGTAAGAGTAGGTCCTGCATCATGCAGTCGGGCACTGTGCTTCTGCCTACTATATTGGCGTCATCGGCGAATAATGCAATTTTCCCTCGAAGCCCTTGAGCCAGGTCCCTTACCAAGATATTAAATAGGATCGGACCCAAGACCGAACCCTGCGGCACTCCACTGATCACTTCTGATGTTTCGGAGAGTGTACCGTTCACCACCACCCTCTGAAGTCTACCACTGAGCCAGTCTTTTACCTCTGCGAATATGTCAAAAATGACTTTGTGACTCTGTGAAGCAGTCAGGTGCGCAGGTGGTATTCTTGCCCATCCTCCCTATCGAAGATAAAAGCCAGGGCAGAGAAGCTTGCATCCTGGAGATGAATGCATGGCTACATGGATGGTGTCGTCGAGAGCGTTTTGACTCCTGGACCATGGGATGATCTTCCAAGGGCTGCTGAGTAGGGATGGTGTGCATCTATCAAAGAAGGGAAGAAGTGTCTTCGCCAGCAGGCTGGCTAATCTACTGAAGAGGGCTTTAAACTAGAAGTGATGGGGCAGTGTGATCAAAGCTCCCGGGTGAGTATAAGTCCTCAGATAAGTAAATCACTGAATGCCTCTACACGGATGGGAAAAGGGGGCAATGTCTGGAAGGCAGTATATACTAATGCTTGAAGTATAGGAAAAAAAAAATTCTGGATCTAGAAGCTGTGATGGAAGAAAAGGAGTTGGATGTAGTGGCAATCATAACATAACAGTTTATTTATATACCACAGGACCGTGAAGTTCTATGCAATTTACAATGATTAAAAATGCTATAAATTGAGTAGAACTAACAAAGTTAGAGATTGGTGATTAACAGTTCTAGAGATCAATTGTTGTGGGAGATTGTGCAGTTCAGCTATCAAAGTACTTCCGGAACAGATATGTTTTTAGGTGTTTCCTAAATTCCCCATATTTATTAGCATGCATAATTAATTGTTCCAGATCTTTTCCCCATAATGCAACTTGAAAAGAAAAAAAGATATTGATGGTGTTTTTTAAATTTACATCCTCTAACCAGTGGTGAGACAAACTTCAGGTGTGAGCTTCTCATATGTCTATTGGTGAGAAAGAGAAAAGGTCAATTATATATTTGGGTGCTAGACCAAATAGTACCTTGAAGCAAAAACAGCCAAATTTGAACTTGGCACGTGCTTCCATTGGCAACCAATGCAGGAGTCAGTAGGAAGGGGTTACATGATCGGATTTCTTCAACCCAAAAATCAGCCTGACCGACGCATTTTGCACCATATTCTTCTGGGAAATTGCCATATGGGCGATATTACAGTAATCAAGATGGCTCAATATAAGGGATTGTACCAGAATTCTGAATGATGAAGCTTCAAAGTATGCTCTAATGGACCGAAGCTTCCAGAGAATAAAAAAAAAACACCTTTCTGACCAAGAAGTCCACTTGGTCTTTCATGGTTAGGCCCTGGTCAAGTATTATCCCTAGAACCTTCACTGTAGAGTTTACTGATGCTTAGTGATGCTTTAGTGTCAAGACATGGTTCACAGATGTAATTATACCAGGCTATAATCTTTTCAGGAAAGACAGGGTAGGAAGAAAAGGAGGAGGAGGAGCATTATATGTTAAAGATCATATTAAAGCCATACAATTGCAGGATCTGCAGGGCAAGGAAGAAGCACTGTGGATCAATTTGGAAAGAGGGAATGGTGAATATATTTACATTGGTGTGATATACAGGCCTCCTTCACAGACGGAGGAAGTAGACAGAGATTTAAATAGTAGACATTCAGACTATATCTAAAAAAGGGGAAGTCACGTACATTCCTCCTTCCTCACTGTTCATGCATCTGATGAGTTGGAGCTTGTGGAAACTAATCTGGAGGGTACACTGAGTCAGGGTAGTGGCAGGGGTGTGGTTTCAAGATTGTATTTGGCTTTATTGACTTTCTCTGACCCGGTTGCTCCTTATAGGGAGCGGAGCGCTGGGAGCATATCTTCAAGTTACTTTTACTACTAAACAGTGGCTTGGTGTTCTTTCTTATTTACTTCAGGTTTCTATGGCTAGCCAGCTGACTGAAAATGGACACAAAATATTGTTTCGTTGTTTCGTATTGCCCCCCTGTCCAACTCCAGTCATGGTATCGTCTGGGAGAAGGGGAATGTTGATGTGGTTGTCATGGTCATGGGGATATGTATCATATTTGGTGGACCTGTCCCAGCTTGGGCTCTTATTGGAATTCAATTTTTGCATTAGCTTTTCAAATCACTAGGGTACAGTATCCAGAGCGAACTGAATATTGCTTGCTTAATTTATGCCCCACAGGGGTCCGGCCCAGAATACATAAATTGGTCTCTTCTGTTTTTGTTGCAGCTCGGCTGGTCCTTGCCCGGGAATGGAGGACATCATCCATCCCAACTATGGGAGCTGTCTGTCATAAATTGGACTATATCTTTTTGATGACTAAATTAACTACCCTGCGATTGAACCACCTGACTCCCTTTTATAAGATCTGGGATCCCTTTATCACCTGGAAGGAATCTCATCCGTAGTTTGTGATGGTTTATTGGATGGCTCTCTCTTTATTTGATTTATTTATTTATTTTTTTCGTGAAAGGGAGAGGGGTGGGTTTTATATGGCAAATTTTATATTTTTGATTCTTGCTTTTCTGGTGATAGTTTCTGCTGTTTGCTTTTGTATCTTTTGCCTTTGGGTCATTGTTGCTTGTACTGTTGGTTGTTTGTGGCAAATTTCAATTAAAAAAAGGGGAAGTCTTGCTAATAGGTGATTTTAACATGCCAGATATTGATTGGGGTATCCCTATTGCAGGGTCTTCTAGAAGTAGGGAGATTCTGGAATTCTCTACAAGGAGAACTGTTCCAGCAGTTGGTAATGGAACCCACATGGGATGGGGTCATACTGGACTTAGTGCTTACAAACGAGGAAGGTGTTTCTGATGTTACAGTGGGTGATCATCTGGCATCCAGTGATCACTGCATGGTACAGTTTAATATTAAGCTGGGTATAGAGAGGTCTCATTCAAAAGCAAAGGTTCTAGACCAGGGGTGCCTACACTTTTTTTGGTTTGCGAGCTATTTTTAAAATGATCAAGTCAAAATGATCTACCAAAAATAAAATTTTAAAAAACACAAAGCACACTATACGCAGAGAAATTGTTAATTACAATTTATATTTGGGTTTTTTTTCAAAGAGATCAAGGCAGATGACTTTAAAATATGCAATGTCACTTCAATAACAACTACACAAAAATAGACAAATATACCCCCTCCCTTTTTACTAAACTGTGATAGCAGTTTTCAGCGCAGGGATCTGCGCTGAATGCCCTGCGTTGTTCTCGACGCTCATAGGCTCCCTGCACTAAAATCTGCTACTGTGGTTTAATAAAAGGGGGCCTTAGTGCAAAATATTGACAGCAGATATAAATTTTCAAAATGGACACATTATCACTAAATTGAAAATAAAATCATTTTTCCTACTTTTGTTGTCTGGTGATTTCATGAGTCTCTGGTTGCACTTTCTTCTTCTGACTGTGCATCCAATATTTCTTCCCTTCTTTCTGCCTCCAGCATGCTTCATCTCCTCCAGACTTCATTCCATTCCCCAAACAACATCTCTGTCCTTCCATAAGTCCAACTTTTCCTTCCTCTAACCCTGCCCCCTCCCCTTTCTTTCTTTCTCTCTCCCTGACCCCTTTTCTTTCTTTCTCCCTGCCCCCCTTTCTTTTTTCTCTCTGTCTTTCTTTCTGTCTCCCTGCCCCCTTTCTTTCTGTCTGTCCATCTTTCTGTCGTCCTGCCCCCTTTCTTTCTTTCTTTCTCTCTGTCTGTCTTTCTTTCTGTCTCCCTGTTCTGCCTCCCTGTCTTTCTTTCTGTCTCCCCTTTCTTTCTTTCTCTCTTTCTGACCTTTCTTCCTCCCCAAGCCACCGCCGAGGCTGTCATCTGGGAACATGCCCCTAAACCGCCATTGCCACCGAGTTCTTCCTGTTTCCCGATGCTGCAACAGGCCAGCAGTGACTGCAGAAGTGCCGAGCCCAGCAACCTTCCCCCCGACGTCAATTCTGATGTCAGAGAGGAAGTTCCGGACCAGGAAGCGATTTGGGGGGGGGGGGGAGAAACTGGTGGACCCAGCAATTCTGCAGTCGCAACTGGTCTGTTGTGGCATCGGGGAACAGGGAAAATGCAAAGGCAACGCAAGTCTATCGCGGAGCCCGGGATAGGCAGCGTGGTCGACTCGTGTTGCCTTTGAGATCGATCTTTTGGGCAGCCCTGTTCTAGACTTTAAAAAAAAAACTTTGTTTGGATGTGGGTTTACGTCAAGGAATTATTGTCTGGATGGGAACATCTACAAGGAGAGGAAATGTGGTGGGCAAAACTGAAAGGAGCGATTGTAAGAGCAACAAACCTTCTTGTGAGGCAAGTAAATAAAAGTAAGAGGAAAAGAAGGCCGCTTTGTTTCTCAAAAGTAATAGCCGAGAAGGTAAAGAATAAGAGGTTAGTTTTCATAAACTACAACAGATCGCAGAAAAAGAAAGACATGCAAAAATATCTGGAAAAGTTAAGAGAGGCTGGTCGTGTAGTCAGGAAAGCAAAGATGCAAATGGAAGAAAAAATAGCTGACATGGTAAAACGGGGACACCTCACAAATTGTGATAGGAAGAAGTGCAAAAGTGACATTGTGAGACTCGAATGTGAAGGAGAGAAATACGTAGAAGTTGATAAAGAAAAGGCCGAATTGCTTAATAAATATTTCTGTTCTGTGTTCATAGCTGAAGCGCCGGGAGCGGGACCGCAGAAGACAAATGTGAATAGGGATGGTGGAGTAATAGATCCTGATCGATTTTCAGAGGGTTATGTTCCTGAGGAGCTAGCTAAAATAAAGGTAGACAATGCGATTGGGGCGAATGATGTACATCCGAGGGTACTGAAGGAACTTAGGGAAATTCTGATAGCTCCGCTGACTGACCTTTTCAATGAGTCTCTAGAGTCGGGAGTGGTACCAGAGAACTGGAGAAGGGTGGATGTGGTTCCTCTCCACAAAAGTGGAAGTAAAGAAGAAGTAGAGAATTACAGGCCGGTATGTCCGACTTCTGTGGTAAGCAAATTAATGGAAACACTTTTAAAACAGAGAATGGTCAAGTTTCTAGAATCCTGTGGATTACAGGACCGGAGGCAACATGGATTCTCTGGGTGACCAGAGAATTGGATAGAAGATGTGCGCTAGATATGGTATATTTAGATTTTAGCAAAGCCTTTGACAGTGTTCCACACAGACATCTAATAAATAAATGGAGTGCCCACGGGATAGGCCCAAAAGTGATGGGCTGGATCAAAAAATGGTTGAGTGGAAGGTGACAAAGGGTAATGATCAATGGAGATCGCTCTGAAGAAAGGAATGTTACCAGTGGTGTGACTCAAGGTTCTGTTCTTGAGCCTGTTCTTTTAACATTTTTATACATGATATTGCTGAAGGGTTGTCGGGTAAGATTTGCCTCTTTGCAGATAATACAAAAATCTGCAATAGAGTAGACACGCCGGATGGTGTGAATAACATGAAGAAAGGCCTGGTAAAGCTTGAAGAATGGTCTGAAATTTGGCAACTAAAATTTAATGCTAAGAAATGCAAGGTCATGCATTTGGGCTGCAAAAACCAGAGGGAATGGTACAGTTTAGGGGTGAACTTATTTACACAACAGAAGAGCGGGACTTGGGTGTGATTGTATGTGATGATCTTAAGGTGGCCAAAGAGCTTGAAAAGGTGACGGCAAAAGCTAGAAGGATGTTAGGTTGCATAGGGAGAGGTATGGCCAGTAGGAAAAAGGAGGTATTGATGCCTCTGTATAAGACTTTGGTGAGACCTCATTTAGAATATTGTGTACTATTCTGAAGGCCGCACTTTCAGAAAGATATAAAAAGGATGGAGTCGGTCCAGAGGAAGGCTACTAAAATGGTATGTGGTCTTCATCATAAAAGCGTATGTGGACAGACTTAAAGATCTCAACCTGTATACTTTGGAGGAAAGGCAAGAGAGGGGAGATATGATAGAGATGTTTAAATACCTATGTAATATAAATGTGCATGCGTCGAGTCTCTTCATTTGAAAGGAAACTCCGCAATGAGAGGGTATAGGATGAAGTTAAGAGGCGATAGGCTCCAGAGTAATCTAAAGAAATACTTTTTTACATGCATGGAACAGTCTCCCAGAAGAGGTAGTGGAGACAGAGACTGTGTCTGAATTCAAAAGGGCCTGGGATATGCAAGTGGGATCTCTCGGAGAGATAAAGAGATAATGGTTACTGTTGATGGGCAGACTAGATGAGCCATTTGGCCTTTATCTGCCATCATGTTTCTATCTACCAAGAAAAGTCAAAGTCGAAAGTCATAACACAGGATTAGAACTGAATATAAACAAGACGAAGATCATGAACATGCAAAATGATTAAGATTTTGAGCTTGAAGGTGATAGAATAGAAGTCGTACAGGATTTCAGTCTCCTGGGCTTTCTTGTAAACAAAGAATCAACTAGCAGAGAGGAGATACTCCGCAGAATAGCACTTGGTCGCTCTTCAATGAAGGCTCTCGACAAAGTATTCCAATGCAAGGAGGTAACACTCTAAATGAAGATCAGACTTGTCCACACACTCATTTTCTCAGTGGTCAGTTATGAATGTGAAAGCTGGACACTACGGAAACAAGACAGAAAGAAGATTGACTCATTTGAGCTTTGGTGCTGGAGAAGGATTTTAGGCATGCCATGGACCGCCAGAAGAACTAACAAATTGATTCTGGAAGATATCAAACTGGCTATGTCACTCGAAGCCCACATGATGAAGTTATGACTGTCTTATTTTGGTCACACCATCAGAAAAGAGAGATCACTGGAGAAGGAAATCATGTTTGGGAAGATTGAAGGAACCAGGCAAAGAGAATGTCATGCAATCAGATGGCTGGATACATTGAAAACAACCATGGGGATGATGCTGGAGGACCTTTCCAGACTGGCACAAAACTGATTTCTTTTTAGATCCGCAATTCATCAAATCGCTAGGACTCAAGCATGAGTCGATGGCACCTAACAACAACAATATTACAATGTATCCAGAACATGACCATTAAATTGCTGTTTAATAAGAAAACATATGATCAAGTCACCCTTCTTCTTATCTCAGAACACTGGCTACCTGTGGTCTTTCAGGTCATGTAGAAATATTTGCCCATCACTCATTGGGTTTTATAGTCTGGAACTCACTCCATCATTTCTGTTTGATCTGCTCATAGGATATACTCCACAGTGTACCTTTGGATCTTCCAATCAACACCTTCTCACTGTCCTGTACCAATGCCACATTTGTTTGGATACAATCTATAGTTTCTGTTTTAAAAGCAGGGGTCCCATTCCTCTGGAATGGACAGCCTCTTTCTCTCAGAGCTGAATCCCCATTCTCAAGATTTAAAAGTGCCCTCAAGACTCATCCCTTTACTCAGGAGTTCCCACAATCATAATCACACAAGCCAATTTTTTTCTATTGTCCTCAGTATATTACCTCTTGTTTGTCTCTCTCCTCTTCATCCATTCTAACTGTAATTAGTGACTTTTTCCTTTTATGCCTTCCTTCTGTATGTTGTCTGTGTTTAGTTATACTGTAGTATATCTTGTTATAACCTCCTCCTATCCCATTTGATTATGTAAACCTCTTAAGTGTTCTTTTATGATTTGCAGTATATCAAAAATAAACTAAAAAGGAATGGAAAGGGGATAGGATTTAATATACCACCTTTCTATGATTACAATCAAAGCAGTTTACATATTATATACAAATGCTTAAAATAAAACTAGTAAAATCACCCCAAGTTTAATAATAAAAGGCATGTAATAAATGTAAATTCAGATTTTATGTATACACACCTAGGGAGAAAGGAAGATAAGAGGAAGGATACAATGTCATTCTAGTAATTATGGAGGTTAACTTTATAAACGTTGACCTAGGTCAGGAGGCTAGTTAGGTGTTCAATTTAAACATATTTTATAAGGCTATACAAGCACCCAAATATTTTTTATAAAATAGCATCACAAAACCAGTTGAAATAGTGCTAAAGCACAGTCACATACTAGCTTGGGAGCTATTCATAAATGGCTGAAGTGTGCATATAATTGTGCATTTTATAACCTATATATGCAGTTTATGACTGTCCATGCTCCTCCAAACATGTCTAAACCCAGGTCACAAGAACACACCCATTTATCAGATAGCATACTTTGTACATAAGGGGTAATTTTAGAAGAGGCCTTTTATATGCATCTAAAGACACGTACAAGTGGAAAAAAAAACAACTTTTATTAAATAAATCCAAAAAGATGGAACTAATGCACTAGAAGGTCCAAGAAAGCAACAAGGCAGTTGATCTAATGTCAAGATGAAGATTTAGTAGCAGACCAAATAGACAGTCTGATCAATTAAACTACTTCAACCCACAGATAAGCTACAAACCAATGCCCAACACGGTCATGTTTCGCCCTTCACTAGGGCTACATCAGAGGTACCACCAAAATGGTGTATAAATGAAGATTCACTGCTACGGTAAAACTCTTTTCAAATCGCAGACTATTTAGTCTGCTACTTTATCTCCAATAATGAACTAAAGGCAAGCATTTTCCAGCTACTCCAGCTGACAAGGTATTCCTTCAAAGGGGAAACACCCAAGAGCAGTGTGAATAAATTTAGTAGCACCACATTCCATCAATAGCTGCATACGAGTTTGAGCTAGAAGCCCAAAGAGATAGGAAAATACTGCCAGAACAAAAATAAAATTAACCATGCAAGATTCTCAATCAGATTCTAACAATTCTGTTATAACTGGAGTAAAAAATAAAAATGACCATCACTCTGATCATTTCTTTACTTTAACATTTCTGTTATTGTCAAAGTTCCATCACAATTCAATAATGGATGCTCCCTCTCTGAAATGTCCTATACAGCCTCTCTCAAATGTCCTATACCAAAAGTTTTACAGCCCAGGATCAACGGAACTTGGACGTTGTGACTTAGACCATGTAAAACATAGTCTAAGTCACAAAAACCCACCTAAAGTCACCAGATAAGCACTGCAAACACATAAAACAGATACACACACACTACCCCAGTGATCACCGACCCCCACCCCCATAAAAATATTAATCACACCTTGCAGAGTAATGCATTTGGGGATTAATAATAGGAAGGAACCGTATATGCTGGGAGGAGAGAAGCTGATATGCACGGACGGGGAGAGGGACCTTGGGGTGATAGTGTCCGAAGATCTAAAGGCGAAAAAACAGTGTGACAAGGCAGTGGCTGCTGCCAGAAGGATGCTGGGCTGTATAAAGAGAGGCGTGGTCAGTAGAAGGAAGAAGGTGTTGATGCCCCTGTACAAGTCATTGGTGAGGCCCCACTTGGAGTATTGTGTTCAGTTTTGGAGACCGTATCTGGCGAAAGATGTAAGAAGACTTGAGGCGGTCCAGAGGAGGGCGACGAAAATGATAGGTGGCTTGCGCCAGAAGATGTATGAGGAGAGACTGGAAGCCCTGAATATGTATACCCTAGAGGAAAGGAGAGACAGGGGAGATATGATTCAGACGTTCAAATACTTGAAGGGTATTAACGTAGAACAAAATATTTTCCAGAGAAAGGAAAATGGTAAAACCAGAGGACATAATTTGAGGTTGAGGGGTGGTAGATTCAGGGGCAATGTTAGGAAATTCTACTTTACGGAGAGGGTAGTGGATGCCTGGAATGCACTCCTGAGAGAGGTGGTGGAGAGTAAAACTGTGACTGAGTTCAAAGAAGCGTGGGATGAACACAGAAGATTTAGAATCAGAAAATAATATTAAATATTGAACTAGGCCAGTTACTGGGCAGACTTGCACGGTCTGTGTCTGTGTATGGCCGTTTGGTGGAGGATGGGCAGGGGAGGGTGTAGATGGGCTGGAGTAAGTCTTAACAGAGATTTCGGCAGTTGAAACCCAAACACAGTACCGGGTAAAGCTTTGGATTCTTGCCCAGAAATAGCTAAGAAGAAAAACTTAAAAAAAAAAAAAAATTTTTTTTATTGAATCAGGTTGGGCAGACTGGATGGACCATTCGGGTCTTTATCTGCCGTCATCTACTATGTTACTATGTTTAAAATTCAGCCTCCAGACCATCACCTGGCTACCTGGCATAGGAAAGTCTAGTCGTTCAGCATAGAAGCGGCTTAAGCCGTCTTGGGGGGGGGTTAGGGACCCATAGAGAGGTGGACCCATGCCCATAAGCCCCTGTAATCACTGCATTGATACTTAAAAACATGTGCATTCCCCTATAAACCCCCAAAACCTTTTTGTACTGGCATATAAGTGGCTCCTGCAGCCATAAGGGCTACTGGGGTGGAGATAAGTGGGTCTAGGGGATTTTGGAGGTGGTTTGGGGGGCTCACCATGACCTATAAGGGAGCTGTGAAGAGAAGACATGGCACCCTTTTTGTGAAGCTCACAGCAGTATCCTGTAAGGTATCTCACTATTTAGGTGGCATGTCTGGGTGCTCAGTCCATCACTTTGCAGACCCCTCCCACATTAGAGAGTTGCGCGGGGACAGAAATCCCAACCGTCCCCACCCGTCCCCGCCAAAGTCCCAACCGTCCCCACCCGTCCCCGTGAGGAATCCCACCCGTCCCCGTGAGGATTCCCTCTGTCCCCACCCGTCCCCGCGAGGAATCCCCTCCGTCCCCACCCGTCCCCGCGAGGAATCCCCTCCGTCCCCGCCCGTCCCTATAAACTTCAGAAATAGTTATTTCATTTAATTATGCTACTGAATTAAAGGCTCTGGTAGAAACCCATTTACAAATAAGCAAAAAGACTTTATTAATTTGAAAATATTAATTGGGAAGAATACATACTTTGCAAATGGGTTTCTACCAGAGCCTCTAATGTTTATAAATTTTTATCAACACAACTAATATACTACTTTATCCTGAAGCAAAATAAAAAAAAAGAAATATAATTCTTTTCCTACCTTTGTTGCCTGGTTTCTGCTTTCCTCATGTTCTCATTCAATTCCTTCCATCCACTGTCTCTCTTCCTTCTGCATCTTCCATTTGCTCTGTTACTGTGCCTCTCCCTTTCTTCCCCCTTCCAAATTGGTCTGGCACCCATCTTCTTCTCTCCGCTCCCCCCATAGTCTGGCATCTGTCTTCCCTGCCAGCGTCTTCTCCCTACTCTCTCTTCCCCATTTCCTTTCAGCGTCCTTCTCCCCATGTCCTGTCAGCGTCCTTCTCCCCCCTCTGTCTTCCCCATGGCCTTTCAGCGTCCTTCTCCACCCCCCGTCTTCCCCATGTCCTTTCAGCGTCCTTCTCCACCCCTTTGTCTTCCCCATGTGCTTTCAGCATCCTTCTCCCCCCCTCTGTCTTCCACAAGTGCTTTCAGAGTCCTCCCCCCCGCCCTTCCCATGGCCTTTCAGCGTCCTTCTCCACCCCTTTGTATTCCCCATGTGCTTTCAGCGTCCTTCTCCCTCCTCTGTCTTCAAGTGCTTTCAGAGTCCTTCCCCCCCCCCTCCCGTCTTCCCCATGGCCTTTCAGCGTCCTTCTCCCCACTCCTTCTCTACCGCCCCGGGTGCAGCACAGCCGGCCAGGTCCCCTTACTTTTGTGGCACTTCCCCGACCGACTGACAACAGCCCCGGTCCGACAAACCTCCCTGCCCTTAACTGCGAATCTAAATTACCTTATTACAGCTGCTGTAAGAAGATAATTTAGATTCGCGGCTACAGGGCAGGGAGGATTGTCGGGCCGGGGCTGTTGTCGGTCGGTCGGGGAAGTGCCACAAAAGTAAGGGGACCTGGCCGGCTGTGCTGCAACCGGGGCGGGGTGTGGCGGGGCGGACCGCCCCCTCCCTTGGTAGCCACTCGAACTGCGAGGCTACTCTCCTCCTTACCTGCACTGCCTGCAGCACAGAGCCAAACGGAAGTCTTCCCAATGTCAGCGCTGACGTCGGGAAGACTTCCGTTCGGCTCTGTGCTGCAAGCAGAGAAGGTAGGGAGAAGAGCCGCGCGACTGAGTACATCCAGCCCCGCAGGAACCCCGCGACCCTCGGAGGCGTCCCCACGGGATCCCCGCGACCCTAGGGGGCGTCCCCACGGGATCCCCGCGACCCTAGGGGCGTCCCCACGGGATCCCCGTGACCCAAAGGGGGAACCCGCGGGATGCCCGCGGGTCCTGCGGGATTCCCGTCGTCCCCGTTCCCGTGCAGCTCTCTATCCCACATCCAACAGGGCTTGTTCTAGGCGTTTTTGACTTAGACAAAAAGTTGGATGGAAATGTGGTATAAAGATGGACAATTTAGCGGCTTGGACGATCAGATCAGCAGGACGTATAATTAGACGATTTTTGAAACAAAAAAATTTTGGACGTATTTTTCGAAAATGTGTCCTCGGTTGTTTTTTTACTTTGGACGACTTGTGACGTTCCTTTCGATTATGCCCCTCTAAGTATAAGTCTAACCAAGAGCTGATTTTTTCCAATTTTTTGTTTATATGATTTATTTTAGTTAAATCGCTTAAATCTATTGGATGAATTAATTGCACATCATCTGCATAAGCAAACATAGTAAAGCCAATGGATTGTCCTAGTGTTAAAAGGGGTGCAAGGAAAATATTAAAAACTAAGGGAGATAAAATTGAATCCTGTGGGATACCATAATCTGTTGTAAATGGGTCTGATGAAGTTTTATTAAACACTACCTTAGAGGAACAATCTGTAAAGAAAGATGAGAACCAATCCAAGACCTGGTCTGTGATTCCAATGTCGTTCAGACGGGCCAGTATGAGCTTATGATCAATTGTATCAAATGCAGATGATAAATCTAAAGAAATGAGTAAAACAGACTGATGGTGATTGAGATGTCACCTGCAGCATAAGGACTACTGGGGTATAGTAAATTTTGGGGAGTTTGTTTATTTGGGGAGGCTCACCATAAATTATAAGGGGTTCTGGTAAGATATACATCTGGCAATCTTTTTTTTAATTTTAATTTTTATTAAAGATTTGAAAATTATATCCAAGAACATACTTGTTTAAGAAATACAGAAAGAATTGTACAAACAGGAAATTAAACAAAAAAATATATAATCTATAAATCTTTCTTAGACCACAATCAGAGCAAGAGTCAAGAAATCCAAGTGAAATTAAAGAGGAGATTCTTCTATCTTAGAAAACAACAGTTGTCCCACAATTCAAATTAAACTGTTTAATAACACTAAGCATTCCCAGTAACCAATTTCTTCATATCAATAAATGCCCTTAGTTGTTCTGGGGAAAAGAACACATATTTTGTCCTTAAATATTTTATCATGCAATTTACAAGGATAAGAGAGCAGAAATGAGACACCCAATGAAACCACTTCAGGTCTCATGACAAGGAATAATTTCCTTCGTTCTTGAGTTTGTCTGGTAACGTCTGGAAATATCCAGACTTTTTTTTTTTTTTTACCACAAAATTGTACCTGAGAATTTCTAAAGAACATTTTAAAGACAGCATTAATGTCCTGTTCAAACACAAGACACCAATAAAGTTGCTCTTTCAGTATTTTCAGTGATAGTAGATTCCAATAAATTCGTAACATTTAAAGGAACATTAACTGGACTTAGTTGTAAATTTGCTGGATCCGATCCCATCTTTTTTCTTTGGCAAATAGTAAATACAGTTTACTGGCGGGATATTGTCAGAGGAAAAACTCAAATTTCAGACAGGTATTTTTTCAATAGGTCAATGGGAGTCATCACCAGAGATTTAGGAAAATTGAGAATTCTTATATTCAATCTGCGATTCAAATTTTCTATTTGTTCAATCTTTCTATTTAGAGCAATTCTTTCTTTTACCATCCCGGATGTTAAGTCTTCAAGTTTCTCAGTCTTGACCGAGACCTTTTTTAATTCTTGAGAAAATTCTACTTTAGTCCCATCCAATTTCTTTCCCAGAATATCAACTGTACTTACTAAAGCTGAAACTTCATTTGAAGTCCTTGATATTGAGATGTTTAGTGTCTGGAGAGCTTCCCAAATGCTCTCCAGAGTGATTGCTGCCAGTTTCACTAGCTGGGAAGTAGCCTGCACTACTCGTCCCAGCTATCCATGCTCCTCTCCGAATCTTGTGGCAGTTGCCCTTTGGATTGGGGTTTCCCCGGATGAGCACTCCTCACCAGGAACCACCAGCTGTGCCGAGGGAAGAGCCGGAGGCGGTGGAGGAACAGAGCCCGGAGGGGAGAGTGAAACATCAAAGTCCAGCTACTCGACGGCTCCTCCCACCAAAGAGACAGCAGACTGCACTATGGGCACTTGTGGAGACAAAACTTTGCATAGATCGCTGAGCAGGTAGGGAAGTGCCTGCCACCAAGGGTTCAGGCCGCATGTTCCCCTTTCTCTTTGAAAGAGGCATTTTTAAGGTAACAACGGGAACTCTGGTCTATAGCTCAGAAACGCTCCACTATACTGCCGCCATCTTGGATCCCACCCTCACATCTGGCAATCTTTATGTGAATCTCACAGCAGCACCCTCTAAGGTGTCACACTGCTCTGTTGGGATGTCTATGTGGCCAGTCCATTAATAAGCTGGCCCCTTCCATATCCAAATGGTCTGCATTTGGAAATTTTCAACATGGATATTTTTCTGATTGAAAATGGGGTATAAAGTTAGACGTTCCAGTGGCCAAAAACATCTAAGTATACAATTTCCAAAAAATTAATTATATTTGGCGTCCAGCAATTGCCATTCGAAAATGGTCATTTCTGCTCCTCCGACTTTGGGCGTCCAACTGGAAATATCCAAGTGAGATGTGGATGTTTTTGGGGGGGGTTTAATGCCCCTCTAAGCTACTTAGAAAATTGTTACCGATCCGATAGCTTTCGGTTGTCTCAATGTAATCCACCAACAGTAGCAGAGACCAATTTAGTTACTGGAACTCTCTCTACCTCACTCTTAAAAGTGTTTATCAGTAACAAATTTAAGGGCTCCTTTTTATTAAGGTGGGCTAGCGTTTTTAGAGCATACACAAAATTAGCACATGCTAGCCAAAAAATTACCATCTGCTTAAAAGGAGGCGGTAGCGGCTAGTATGCGTGGCATTTTAGCGTGCCCTATTCTGCGTGTAAAGGCCCTAAGGCACCTTTGTTAAAGGAGCCCTAAATGTAGTTTACTGGGAAAGCCTGTCTATGATAAATATTTTGCTATTACTACTACTACTACTATTATTATTATTAATAAATATTTCTATAGAACAAGTAGGCATAGCAGTATTTTACAGATACTTACTGTAAAACAGAGATCATCATTCCTCCTTAAAACTTCACATTAAAAAATTCACATTAAAAAATTCTAATGCTTATTAAAATAAAATTAATACCATAACTGTGTGCAACAAACCAAGAAATGTCCAAAAACTATGAAAAAAATATCTGTAAAACAAACAGATTTTTGGGGGGTTGCTTGAAAATTGGGGCAGTCTGACCTGAAAACAAATAAAATGACCCCCAAACAACTTTCCCACTGACATCTCTAGAGCTAATCTAATACCTAATATAAAAGGGTCTGGATAAGAAAGAGGATTTTTTTGGGGGGAGGGAGGATTTAAAAGCAATCTCAGAGAGTGGGTCTAGGCATAATGGGCCAAGACACCAATTTAGTAAAGCTGTTTTCAACTGGATCCTATTGCAATTGTGACATGAAGCAACTTTCCTGAGTCACACATAGTGGCAGAGATGAGGTCTGAATTATGCCACTGGATGTTATATGAATTTTATTTCATTAAGTTTAACCCCTTCATATGTTGCCCCTCCCCCCCCTCAAATCAGGGAGTCAAACCTTTCAAATTTAAGTTTAATTCCAGTTTGGGTTCAACCATTATTTAAGCTGTTCCAGTTTGGTTCTGGTTCAGGCTCAGGCCAATGAGGGTGCAATAACCACTTAAGTTCCCTGTAACAATTTTTTTTTACAAAATAGGGGAAGAACAAGCTAATATACCTAAATTATCCCCCTACCTGCTCCCCTCAGTGCATTCATCTTCCTCTGTCCTTCACTCCATCCTGCTCTTTATGTAGATAAAATGCAGTCACTTCAACCTCTTTCCTAATCATTTGACATAAATGACCCAATTTTTACTATATTTGATTAATTGTTCAAAGTATAGGAGGCAGCTCTGTGGGTGCTTGTACACTTCCAATATTTTTTCCTGTAAGTCTGGAGATATGCCACAGCAAGCTCCCTGCTGCAGAGCTACAAGAAAACTCAGGAAGGAAGCTTCTGTATCCTAGTTACTGCTCCCTCCTCCCCCTGCAGCCTGTCCAATAGAATACAGGGGAGGAAGGAGTTGCTGTAGTCTAGCAGCTGCCAATGGGGAAGGCAAGTGTAGCAGATTGACATGGACAAAAGGAACAGACAGTTTCAGATAACGTTATTGTCATGACAATTTGACCTATGTTCCAAAATATCTATAGCAGCTAACGTAAAAATGACTGAGAGGTACTGGGAGAGGAATGAATTTTGCAAGAAAAGAGTGAAGGTAAAAAAATGAGATGTAGTGGGAGAGGAATAAAGAAGGCAAGGAAGAGGTGAAGGGAATGGAAAGACACTGTTTAGGAGAGACAATGCTGCTCTGAAATACTGCAAGAGGCAGAAAGGAGCTGTTAAGGGAAAAGAGGCTGGGTGAGGGGGGATAGGAACTGATAGTGGGGCTGTGGGGGAGGAGTAGAAACAGACTGGGAGGGTGAAAAGAATTCCGGGAGAGCATAGGCTGTGTGTGGGCAGATTGCTGGCAGAAGGAGACATGATCTAGGAGAGAAGAAGGAGAGAAGGCAGAGGAGATACAAACTGCAGAGAGAAAAGGAGCTGAAAAAAGATGGAGGGCGGCTATGTGGCAGTAGGAAAAGAGGGGTCATGGTTGAAAGACATGAAGGTGAAAAAAGAGTGAGAAATGGAGGAGGGAGTAAGAGTAGAAGAAAGTGAGATAAGAGAAGCTGTAGAGAGAAACCGTGGAAAGACAAATATACATGAAGGAAAGAGAAATGATGAGGAAACTTGGCTAGTAAAAAATCGTGAAAGCGGGCATTATGATAAAAGTGACAAGGAAATTTCCATGGGATACCACCAACCCAGGGGACCCCCAACGCCAACGTAGACCCACCCAAGCATGATCCAAGACTTCAATGGGACCCAGGAGCACCCTCCTGAACCACAGGAAGCAAATCCCGGGAAAGGAGGATAAGATCAATTCGAGAGAGCGTCCCATGAGCCTGAGAAAGATGTGAATAATCTCGCTCCACTGGGTGCAAAACCTGCCAAACGTCCAGTAGGCCCAAGGAAGAAGCCATTAGCAAAGCCCCAGTGGAAGCCCTGAGGGTCTCCCGCCCCACAGAAGAAGAATGATCCATCCTCGGATCCGGAACCTCATTAAAGTTGACCCCCGAGGATTAGGGGGATACTCCCAAACTGCAACAAGAGGTTACGCAACTTCCAAAATAATTTGGCAGAAGGATTATTAGGAGCGTAAAGATTACAAAACAGTAAGGGCTTATGGTTAAGAGAAACAGAGGCAATAAGGTACCGTCCTTCAGGATCCCGAAGAACCTTGTGAGTTTGCAGGTGAAGGCCTTTGCGAAAGAGAATCACCACTCCTCCCTTCCCCTCCAGAGCTGGGGCCTCCAAATGCTCACCCACCCACCAAGTACAGAGCTTAGCATGCTCCACAGAGGATAACCGGGTCTCCTGTAGAAAAGCAATGGAGGCTCTCCTACGATTCAGCAATTGTAATATTTTATACTTCTTAATAGGCGAGTGAATCCCCCCCCACATTCCAAGAAATCAGGTTATGTTCCAGGAAAAACTAAAAAAAGAGCCAAGAGCAGGTACAAAATATCCCATTACATAAAGCCGGAGGAGTGTCCCAGCCACCACCCCTCTAGCCGCTCACCCAGGAATCCCCCAACCTCCCACCTGTCTGAACCAACTGAAACCCCACCCCCAACAAAACCACCCCGCCCCCTCCCCACTTCCCCCCAACTCCCCCCACCATCCCCCCAGCCCCTACCAACCCTAGCCACCTAGGGTTGCCACTTCCAGAAAGCAGTAAACACTTTAAATATTTGCCAAGCTAAGCATGCTGTAGCAAGACTTGATCTCAACTAGAATACATGTGGTAAGCATTATCTTGCATGTTTTCTGACTCCTTGTATAAAACTTTCCTTAAGTTAATCCCCTTATCATAAGAACATAATAGCCATACTTGGTCAGTCCATCTAGCCCAGTATCATATTTCCAACAGTGACCAGTCCAAGACATATGCTGCCCTGGAGGAATCAGTATCACCACTCGACAGAGCTCCATTTTGCCACCTTTGTCAGGAGTGGAGATTCACATAGAGCAGGCTTTCAAAATTAAGGCGGCAGAGTTGCATTTCATCTGCCAACGCCGTCTCCCGAAGCGTAAGGGATTGCATTTATTCTATAGTCACACTGGTTATAGTGGTCATATTGAAAAGGACTAAATGATGTATGGGGCAATTCTTATTTAGACTTATGTCTGGTGCTGGTCACCTATGAGTTATTGCCTGAGCCCATAATCCCTCGCTAATTCTCAGAGGGCTCATACTGATGTCCATTATTTAATAGATTAGTTTCTATCCTTTACATTCCCAACAAGGGATGAAGACGTGTTAGCCAATTTTTCATTTAGATTGGTTTGGACATTACTGGCTACATTAATCCATAGGGTTTTGTTTTTTAAGCTGATTTTGGACAATTTTAATGACAGGTTAGAGATCACTAATAGCGGATTGGTAATTTAACATTTTAGTTCTTTCAGTACCCTGGAGTGTATACCATCCAATCCAGGTGATTTATGACTCTCTGGCTCAGTATGTCTTACAGGTTCACCAAGATTTCTTTCAGTTCCTCTGCATCATCACACCTGAGGTATAGGTAAATCTTGTACATCATCTTCCATAAAGACTGAAGCAAATAATTAATTCAGTCTCTCCACCATGGCCCTGTCCCTAAGTGCTCCTTTTGTAACTTCATGATCTCATGATGCCATGGATTCCCTTTCTACTTCCGATGCACCTGAAAAAGTTATTATTGCCTCTGTGGCAAGTTTCTTTTCATATTCTCTTTTAGACTTCTTTATTAATGTTTTGCATCTAACTCCTGCTATTCTGCATTATCTGTCTGTATGTTCCACCTCTACTTACCTAAGCTATTAAAATATTTTAATGTGTATTGTGTTGACATTATAAGTAGCATACTATGCCATACTATGTACTGATTGAATTTACTGCCTTTGTTCAGGTTATACTTTCTATACCCCACCTTGAGTAAATCTCTTCAAAAAACATGATAAATCTTAACAGACAAACAACAAAACCATATTTTCCTCTTAACAGACCTGGGTAGGAAAGATCATTTGAAAACATTTCACTGTCTTTGGTTGCAAATACTTCCTTAGGGCCTCATTTATTAATGTGTATTAACAAGTTAACGTATCTTAATGTCAGTTAAGTGCACAGTAAATACCCTCAATGGAGTCTAATGGGGCTTGTGTTATTTAATGTGTTTTAGTAAATGAGGACCTTAGAAGATAAGCTCTTTTAGGATTGGGAAATGCCTATTGCACCTAAAATGTAATTTGCTCTGAACCTCCAATGTAAAGGTCTGAGCTAAATCCAAAGAAAGATGTGTACTCCTGGCCAAACAAATGTGTGTACAAGGACCAAGGAAGATTGATTCAAACTGCAGCCTCCACTTAATCTGTAGATAGGTGAATAAGATAAAACAAACATTTTGTACAGAAATCACCAGACAGTTTCTGCTTCAGTGAAGACTGATGTATCAGGAGATGCAAATTACAACAAAAAGGAGCCAGCACATTTTGGTTTCATTTACCTCAGAAAGCTCAGTTTCATTTTGGCTTTTCAAATTCATTGCACATGAAAATCAAGATTTGGGACTCTTCTCCATCAAATGGTTTTGCATGAATTTCTCTATATACTGGCTACAGAATATATAATACCAGGGTAAAGTAAATTAAAATTAAAATTGATATAAAAATCAATAACCAGGAAGATTTTGCTGTAAACTGTATGAACTGTAAAAGGTCTGCCTGCTTGTTCTGTGTTACTATATTGAAAATTGATGTATTAAAATAGCCCAATGTTGTTTATGACATTATCTATGTAATATACACCATCAATCCACAACGGCATATAAGAAACTTCAAAGTGCCTAATTTCTAAGTGATCTTTTTTTCAGATAATACCTTTCTAAGCAGGGCTGTGGAGTCGGAGTCGAGGAGTCGGAGTCGGAGGAAATTTCGGATACCTGGAGTCGGAGTCGGAGTCAGAAGTACAAAAAACTGAGGAGTCAGAACATTTATCTACCGACTCCATTTTTGAACTTGGCATACCAATCACGAGCGATTCTTTCAGCTATAGCACCCACTATATACACAGCACAAATGTTGCGAGCAGCTTCTGCGGCCTTAGAACCTTGATTAAAAGCAAAAAGAAGGTGGTGTCGAAAATGCTCATTTCTCTCAACTTGACATTCTATTTTAACGATCTGAAAATTAACCAGTGCTGTGGAGTCGGAGTCGGAGTCAGAGGAAATTTCGGGTACCTGGGGTCGGAGTCTGAAGTACAAAAAACTGAGGAGTCGGAACATTTATCTACCGACTCCACAGCCCTGTTTCTAAGTACCTCTATGGTCTTCAGTTCCAGCCAACCACCAGCCAAATTATTTGAAGACTTGTTTCTCTTTCTGGCTTTTATTCATCATCAGACCTTAGTGTTTTTTTAAAGTGCTTGTGCTCTATATTCTATGTTTTGTGCAAATCGATAAACTTTTCTTATACAACTTTCAAACTTTTGTACTTAGCTTTAGCTATTTCTTCATTCTTTTTTTAAACCTTGGGAAGGTCCTATCATCTCTTTACTTCAATGCTTTCTCATTCTGTTTTTGAATTAACAATTGCTCAACGGACTTTACAAAATTTCAGCTAACAGTTTTGCAAGACCTAACTGAGGAAGCAGGTCTAGATATTGTGGTGGTTATAGAAAATGTAGCTAAATAAGCCCCATGTCTATAATATATAGATTTCTGGTTGCAGCCCTTTCAGAAAGGCAGGGTATGCAGGAAAGGAAAATCAGCACTTTACATAAACAATGCTATTAAAGAAGTAGACTCTGGGGGTGCTGAGAAGAGGTGAGGTGGTAACCAGATTTAGGTGTGCTGTTATAGAATAGGGTTACATGCCTAAACTAACTGGCTTAATTTGTAACAACTATCAATGATTGGCCTCAACAAGCACAAACTGGCACAAATTAACAGTCACACATTTAGCTAATCTACACCCTATTCTATAAATCGCTTGCCTGATTTTTATAGTGTGTTCGGGATAGAGGCATGGGCACAAAAACAACCTGGAGAACACTGAACAAACAATACAAACAAAAGCTAAAAGAAAAAAGAAAGACATACTACACCAATCAGATAGGCATAGAAATCCAAGACACCAAAAACTTTTCAAACTACTAAAGAAACTCACAGACACAAACCCTACCTGGCCACCAAAACCGCCCAGCCCCCCACAGCCAATCAATTGGCTGAATTCTTCAGAAACAAACTATCAACAGCAAGAAACACCTTCACCAGGACCCCAAACCACCTCAATGAAATCTCGATACCACCTAAAGAAAACAAGGTCCACGCAGCAGACAGAAACTGGTCAGATTTCCCAGACACAGAATGGCACGACCTAGACAAACTCTACAAAAAATACAGTCATGCAGCCTGTGACCTCAACTACTGTCCCCCACACCTGTTAAAAGCCGCCAGCACTAGATTCCGCACCCACCTCATGCGGTGGATTAGTTACATGCTCACAGAGGGTCAATTTCCACAAGAAGTCGCCAAAATCATCATAACCCCTATTCTGAAAGACCCAAAGGGAGCAACAGATCAGCCATCCAATTACAGACCTATAGCCTCAATACCACTATACGTCAAACTAATGGAAGGCCTCATAGCAAAACTTCTCACCGAATACTTAGAAACCCACAACATTCTTCACCCCTCACAATCAGGCTTCAGAGGCAACTACAGTACAGAAACACTACTAGTCTCTCTCCTAGACACAGCCAAACACCTAAGCAAAGGCAAAAAAATGCTACTCATACAACTTGATCTCACAGCGGCATTCGACCTAGTAGATCATGACATCCTACTACAAACAATGGAGGCAATAGGAATCACAGGCAAAGTCTACAATTGGTTTGAAGGATTCCTCCGCTCAAGAAGATACAGAGTAAAAGCAAACAATGAACAATCAGAATCCTGGAACAACCCTTGCGGAGTCCCCCAAGGTCCCCACTATCACCAACACTCTTCAACCTTTACATAGCCACACTTGGCACAAGCTTAGACAAACAAGGTATAACGTCATACAGCTATGCAGACGATATCACCATCCTCCTGCCTTTCGACCAAATCACCCCCAATACAACAAACAAACTACACATTGCACTAGAAACAGTGTCAAAATGGATGAGAGACCACAAATTAAAACTGAACCAAGACAAAACCAAATTCTTACTTCTAGAAAGAAACAAAACCCCAACCATAACAAACCTAGAAATAAACTCCATCACATATCCCTTACAACCCAACCTAAAACTGCTGGGAATAATGATAGACAAAGGCTGCACCATGCAACTTCAAATCAGCAAAACGATTCAGAAGGCATTCACAACTATGCGCAACTTAAAACAGGTCCGAAAATACTTCAAACTCTTAGTACACATGCTAATCCTAGGACTCTTGGACTACTGTAACATACTTTACCTGTCATGCCCCACCAACATGCTAAAACAATTATAAACAGTACAAAATACAGCCCTAAGACTAATATACTCGTTGAAAAAATACAACCACATTACCTCAGCTTTCCAAGACTCACACTGGCTCCTAGTACAAGCACACATACAACACAAATGCACCCTATTCAAAGTCCTAAATAGAAATGGACCAAGCTATCTGAACAACTGCCTAATCAGGAAAAACACATCCAGACCAAGGAGAACTCGAGCACACTTTACCCACCCCCCCAATCAAAGGCATGCAAAGCAAAAAAATACATGACGGTGTAATAGCCACCAGAGCAGCAAAAATAGACCGCCACCTCTCAAATCTGCTGACCACGATGACCAACTACAAAACATTCAGGAAAGAACTGAAAACCATACTATTCAAGAAATTTGTCAAATGATCTAACAAAACCATATCGACCATTCCCAGATCCCATCGCATACTATAGCTATCAACCTGGTAATCTCCCTGGGAATGCCCAGGCTAATTTCTTGTTGTAAACGCCTAGAACTGAAAGGTATTGGCGGGATAGAAGACATCAATGTAATGTAATGTTTTCCCAGGATTTAGGCACAGATTTATACAATACTTCCATTTCCGCACTTGACAGTAGTTAGGCCTGAGCGTTTTTGGCAGGCTCATATGCTCACACCTAAAATTTAGGCACAAAAATGACTTAAGCAAGTATTCTATAAATGTCAGTTTCTTATGGAACTGCCTTTATGGGTCAGTCATTTAATTCTCCATTGCCCCAGATACAAAATAAGTACCTGTATATATATATGTAAACTGCTTTGAGTGTGGTTGTGAAACTACAAAAAGGCAGGATACAAGTCCCAATCCCCTTAATAGAATTTGTGCTTTAGTGCCAGGATGATGCAAGCTATGCTTGCACACTGTTTACAAGAATTTGTCCCTATAAGTGCCCTGAACAGAATATGATTTTTTTTTTAGATTTTAGATCTATTACTTGCCTTTTCCAAATCTGAGCTTTAAGATGAGCTACATATTTGGGTATATGAGCTATTTCTCTACCCCAAATTAGCTTATAATCTAGTTTATACCTAAGACAACAGAGGATGAAGTGATTTGACCAAGGCAGTGAAGAGTGTCAATAGGAGAGGTGGGATTTGAAAACTGGGCTTCCAGAAGAAATGAAAAGAGATCTAGTCGACGATATACAGTACAAATGTTTTAGTTAAAATAAATAAATGTAGCTCAGTAGGATTTCAGAATCAAAATTAACCTGTATTTAGGAGAACTTAAATTTCAAGTTAAACAAACTGGAGAAACCTCCCCCTATCGCTTATTGGCCATATTGCCCTGATTAAAATGGTGATCTTTCCAAAGTGGCTGTACGTTTTACAGACACTGCCCTTGAAATTGTTGAAGGACCTTCGGAGCCTAGACCAACTCCCTAGACCAGGGGTGTCCAAAGTCGGTCCTCGAGGGCCGCAGTCCAGTCGGATTTTCAGGATTTCCCCAATGAATATACATGAGGTCTATTTGCATGCACTGCTTTCATTGTATGCTAATAGATCTCATGCATATTCATTGGGGAAATCCTGAAAACCCGACTGGATTGCGGCCCTCGAGGACCGACATTGGACACCCCTGCCCTAGACCAAACATTTTTGTTGGAATTGTAGGAAACCCAAGTTTAAGTTTCAATATTTGGTCAATACTTGACGTCAAGGTGGGTTGGGGGATTCCCCATTTTGGCTGTTATAATTTGGCTTCCTTATTGCATTATCTGAAGGATCGGTGATATGTATAGAGCAACACATGTCCTTCCGGCTGGAAGAGGCCTACAATGCTCCTCTTTTTATTTTCCTTGCCCAATTAGCCTTGCGGATCTCTTCCTATAAGGTTGCAGAATAGTATTTTGCAGTCTTCATTGAGGGTGGCATGGCAATGTTTAGTTCGTGCTTGGAGGGGGGATTCCGCCATTACAGATCAATTGCTTATTCATGGAACTTGGCCTTTGTACCTGGGATGGAAAACCCAGTTTTTCAGGGGTGGGAGAGGAAGAGATTGATTTTGGTAGAAAATCTGTTAGGGCATGGCTGCCCAAGTCCGGTCCTCGAGATCTACTGGCAGGCCAGGTTTTCAGGATATCCATAATGAACATGCATGAGAGAGATTTGCATATCAAGAAGGCAGTGCAGGCAAATCTCTCTCATGCATATTCATTGCAGATATACTGAAAACCTGGCCTGCCAGTAGATCTCGAGAACCGGACAAACTCTGCTTGCCAGCAAAAAAACAACTCATGAGTTTTGACTATTCATAGGGCTTTGTTACCTTACCCTTAAATCTAACTGGTAAAAAGAGCTTCACTTGGAGCTAGGAGCTTGGGACATATGGGGAAGTGTTGGTGGCGTTCCCATGTTGGTGGCTGCTGCAGGACTCTGGGAATGTTATTTTCGAGTGCTGTATTGGGCTTATTTTTCACAAACTCAGCTCCTCAAAGTGGGTGAAACAGACACACCTTTATGTATTAAGTGTGGCAGGGAACCTAATATGTTATTACACTCTTTCTGGGGATTTTGATGTATCCAAAAGTTCTGGTCGCTCATTATGCGCTATTTTAGTTAAATTCTTAGGCTGCACATTGGCAAGAACCACAGAGCAACTTCTATTGGGCAACCTTGGTACTTTTAGGGGATTGACCATGGGGTGGGGGAGGGGTAGTGATGTGTCAAAAGGTGTGTCTCTTGGCTCGCAAGTGCATACTACAATCTTGGACCTCTTTGGAATTGCCTTCTTATTGGAAATGAAGAAGTCAGATTCATACCCTGATCCTCTGGGAAGCTCGGGCTGTTGAAGACTATTCTAAGAGACACCAGCTCTTTTTACTCACTTGGGTGCTTACCTGAATTCCTTAAATCCCAGGGCACAGAGCTTGATATTGAACACATTATAATGAATGGACTGGCTTGGATTATAGAGGGAGGGGATCACTTGGGGGGGGGGGGGAAGAGAAGTCCCAGAGGCTATAGGAGTCCAAACCTTTGGAGCAGTTACTTTTCGGGTTGGGCGTTTGGTCTGACCTCTTTGACAGTATTTTGGGCGTAAGGATGGGCTGGTTTGGGGGTGTTTCTGTAGGTTTTTACCAGAGAGCATTTGGTTCTCGGGGGTAATGGATGGGGGCAGTTTTTCTGTTCAAATAGTGATGTACCTAATATTTTCACTTCCTTGTTAGTATCACTCCATCCAGACTCCATCCCTGAATCACCCTTACCATAGCCTTTCAGGGAATAGCCAGTTAGCAGGGATATTCAGCAGCACTACCCAGTTATCTACGGCTGACCATCTCTTCTGCCCAGTGAAATCCTATTGAATATCGGGCTCTTAGATCTTGCGTTTTGTTTCGCACAGGCTCCATAGTACTTATGTTTATACTAGTATAAGAGATTAAGACCTATTATCTTTAATTATGATTATGTAATGTGCCTTTATATATAACTTTCTCAAGAGAATAGAACTGAACAACTTGATTCATGTCTACTGTACTGAATAAGAATAAGTTCAGTTGCAGTTGAAACCCTACTGAAACCAACCCCCCCAAAAAAAAAAAAAAAAAAAAAATCCTGAATGATTTGGGTTCCCTGTGCAAAATTAGTTAGGAAGTCATCTGGATATACAATTACAAGTTGTGTTACAATTGTGGTGAGGTAGTTTGTTTTCAAAGTTGTAAAGAATTGTAAAAAAACAAAAGGATGGGGATTAGAATGGGGACTTTGATGTGCCTACAGAGATTATATGAAAACCAAAGGAGACCGGTAACAGTGGACTACGTCTAAGCGAGGAAATAAACATCCCTATTAAGTTCTTTTCAACGTCATCATTTTAATGTCAAATGTCTTACGTTTTTGGGTAGTTTTGAAGTTCCTTTCTAGTATCCTGATCATAAGTTCACTGCTGCAGTGGAGTCTATCCTGGAAAAAAAGTAAAACATTAGAGATATTTAGTAGTCATTCTCTGAAGGTTCCTTGGGTGGAATTGACAGGTGCTGCAAAAATCACAAAATAAATCCTCATCCTGAAAAATATAACACAAGATCTATGATGAATAAAAACAAAATATGATCTTCGGTACTACAATGTAATTTTGAAAGGATAAAGTGTTGACTGCCATTACAGCATTCACAAATTCTGAAGAGCAGGTGCAGTTGGGGGAAAAACAACACATATCAACTGGTTTCTTTTTTCTTTTCCGGGCCATATTTAACTCTGTACAGCAGCAAGCTGCAATTTCACTATTCAAATGGAAAGATATATAAAACCAAAGCTATTTACAATATTGAACTCGGTATTTATTCTTTCTTTTGTTCTTTTTTGATCTTGCTTTTTTAAGTTTGCTTCACTCAATGATCATCAAGAATCTGAAACAGTCTTACATTGAAGCCAAAACAAGATGGCAAGAGCGCAACGAATGGAAATAGTTTCCAAGATAAATACTGTGAGCATGAAAGAAAAACTAAAAACTTTTTGACTTCATTTGAGTGTTCAGTGCTGGGTTTGTTGTACTGCTGTAATCTGAAACCAGAACTTTTCCCCATTCAAAAATCAGCAGATTTCGTCCTCAGTCACATTTGGTAAGATGTTTGGTTGGTGGGGAATTACACATATCCTAATAAAAAAATAGGATTTATTTATTTATTTCTATAATTTCTAGACCGCCTATAACTAAGCAGTTAATAAATGAGACATTCACAATAGTTCAATGACAGCATAAATGGGAAATACTTTCAATTACTGTACAACCACATAATAGCTTAACCCATTAAAGGTAGCGTCAAGAACTGGGGTAAAGATGTGCGCATTACTGGCTAACCTTGGGGGTTGTTCAGTTTAGGGTTTTGTTGTATACTTAAGGGTTTGTTTACACAGTTGAATAATGAAAATAATAATAATAACTTTATTCTTCTATACCGCCATAGTCAGATGACTTCTAGGCGGTTCACACTGAAGAGAGCTGGACAATCAGCGAATTACAAAATGTGAATAATTAAACAAGAATTAGACAGAAAGAGAATATTAAGTTTAGTGTGGGGGTAATAAAACAGCAACCTATGAGACTTGTAGAATTCACACACAAATAAATAGCAACATTGTAAAATTGTCATTTACACATGTAAATGACACTATATACACAAGTAAAAAGCCATACAACTCTTCTTTTTTAAGTCAATGTTTATTGAAAAGTTTTCATAAAGAGAACAAGCAGAATGATACAGTGAAATGACTGATGATGTACCATGATAATTAACAATGGATTAAACAAAACAGTTATAAGAATATAAAATACAGCCGTATTAGATCTCAGTAAACATCAATCAAGTATAAATATCGCCTATCATGGAGTCAAACAAGAAGAGGAAAAATGGGGAGAATAAGAAAAGAATAAAGAAATAAACAAAGTGCTAGAGAGAAGAGAGGAAGGAAGGAGAGAAAGAGGAAAGTTAGACATCAGAGCGTTGTAAATAGAGCTTTAAAGATTTCCAGTTATCTTGAAAATGAGGATAACTATTCAATTTTTTTAGCAATATAAGCCTCAAAACGGTAGGTTTGACATACTAAATTCCACCATTGAGAATGAGAGGCTTTGGATAGGTTCTTCCAGGAACTGAGAAGGACCTTAAGAGCTAGGTCGAGGAGGACATCAAACAAAAAGCATCATATATGGAAAGGTTAAGCGAAGATGCAGAAGATTTCAATAACAGCATTTGGTAAGACAATGCAATATCTATATGAAATAGGGAGCATATAGTATTCCATACAGATGTCCAATATGATTGTAATGCAGGACAATAAAATAGAAGGTGTTTCAAGGATCTAGTTTCTGTAGAACATGTCCAACATGAACTGGGAAATGAGGGATTAATTTTATGAGATTTGATAGGGGTCCAGTGTGCTCTATGAAAGAGAAAATAAAGGCTTTGTCTGAGGGAAGCCGATCTGGAAGTGTGAAAGGTAGATTTCAAAATAGAATCCCAAACAGTGTCAGAAATGGATATGCCAAGATCTTCGTCCCATGAAGATTTCAGAGTGGAGGTAGGATTAGGAGGAAGTTGTTTAAAAATCTTGTAGAATTTCAAAGCTACATGACCTAGAGCAAAGAATTGTTTAAAGTGGAATTGTGAGTTGTAGTTGTCGTATTGAGATCAGATTTTTTAATGGACAAACGAAGTTGTAACCATTGATAAAACTGAGAATCAGGGAGGGAGAACTTAACTTGAAGCTCACTAAAGGCATACCATGATCCATCAGAGTGACAAGAGGGATGCAATGTCCCAAATTTGTTGTCTAGACCATAAAGGCCAGGAGATACATTTCTTGTCTATTAAAAACATGCGGTTATGCCAAATGGGACAAAAGGCAGACTGAAGCCAAGGATGTTCTAAAAGTTTATCTAGATCCATCAAAGTTTTATGGGTTGTATGTATGAGAGGATTGTGAGGGTAGGATTTCAAAGAAGAGGAGCCTAGTAATCTAAGTAAAGGAATAGGTTGCATAAGTGAAATTTCTAAACGCAGCCAATTGGGAATATCTGATGTATCCATATTGTGAAGTCATTCCGCACCCTGTCTCAATATGAATGCTGTATGATATAAACCTAGGTCTGGGAAATTTACTCCACCAGAGAGATTAGGAGCTTTTAATTTTTGTAGTGAAATTCGGTGAGGTTTGTTATTCCAGAGAAAATTTAGCATTAACGTTTCAACTTGTTTATAAAAGGAGGCGGGGAGCAGTATTGGAAACATGTTCAATATATAGGTGAGTTTTGGGACTACCATCATTTTCAAGGTGTCAAGTCTACCCCACCAGGAGAGGTGTAAGGGGGACCAGGAGGATAAAATGTTTAACTGTAGAGATGGATTTAGCAATAAGTAAGATTGAGGTGGATTTAATCTCTCTGTCAAAAGGAATGCCTAAATATTTCATGCCAGATGTGACCCATGTGAATGGAAATGAGGGGATGTGAAATGGGATGCAAGCATCGTTGAGTGGCATGAGTTCCGTTTTATCCCAATTCACTTTGTAGCCTGACATATTGGAAAATGAGGAGATTAAATGGACTAGGGATGTAAGGGAAGACTGTGGATTGGAAAGATATAGCAAATGTCATCAGCATATACCGATAATTTGAATTCAGTATTAGCTATGGTGATGCCTTCAATGGAAGTGGATTGTCTAATAGCAAACAATAAGGGTTCTAAGGCTAAGTTAAAGAGGAGCGGGAGAGGAGGAGAGGAGAGTAAAGGGGTTGGACACTTCATCATTAACTATTAATTTAGCTATAGTTTTATTGTACAAAAGTGATATGATGTTAGTAAATTCTGCAGGGAAACCGAAATGATCAAGAACCTTAAATAAGTATCTCCACTCTACTCTGTCAAAAGCTTTTTCAGCGTCAAGAGAAGCAATCATTAGAGGGTGTTGATCAGACAGGGCAGAGTGGAGAACATGGCAAAGCAATCTGGTGTCTGCTCCATACCTTTAAAAATCCAACTTGATCTCTATGAATTAAACATGGCATAATCTTTTCTAATCTAAACACAAGTATCTTAGCAAATATTTTATAGTCCAGGTTTAGAAGAGATATTGGGCGGTAATTTTTCACCAGGTGAGCATCTCTGTTTGGTTTTGGGAGAACAATGATATTAGCTTCATGAAAGCGATGGAGGTTGCTCGGGGAAGAGATAAGATACTGGTAATATGCAAGAAGGTATGGAGTCAGAAGTGAAGAAAACAATTTGTAGAATTCAGATGAAAGGCCATCTGGTCCTGGAGTTTCGCTGAGGCCATGGAGCAAATGGCTTTGGCGAGTTCATCAAAAGAGATAGGTTGTTGTAAGAATTGACATTGAGATTTGTTCACAGAAGGTAGGTTGATAGATTGTAGAAATTCTGAGATATGATGATCCAGGCAAGATGTTTCAGAAGCATAAAAGGTGTGGAAATATTCAAGAATGTCTTGGGTGGCTGTATGAATTATCCCAGAAGAAGATGTTATAGGGGACACTCTATGTTTCATTCTGCGACCTTTCAGATAGGAAGCCAGAAGGTGACCGGCTTTGTTAGAGTGAGCATAGTACATGGCAGAATGTCTAAACATAAAAGAAGAGGCAGAGAGTTACTGAATATTTCATCATATTGAAACTTAAGACGTTGCAGGGTTTTGTAAAGGACTGGGTCAAATTTGTCATAGAGTTGGGTTTCGTGAGAGTGTATTTCCTTTTCTAGTCGAAGCAATTCAGCTTTTTTCTGTTTGAGATGAAATGCAGAGTAACTGATTGTTTAACCACGTAACCAAGATTTATAGGCTTCCCATAATATGGAGTAATCAGCAACAGTATTCTGGTTGGTGGAAAAGAAGGCTACAGATTCACGAGTGAGATGGGATGTAAAGTCTTCATTATGTAGCAAGATATTATTCATTCTCCAAATCTTTGACTTTGACGAAGGTGTCCACAGAAGAGAGCAAGAAACAGCCTCATGGTCTGAGATGGTAATGTTATGAATTTTGGCATCAGTGGTCATATTTAGAATGTCTTTAGAGCCTACTATGTAGTCGATTCTGGAATAGGTTTTGTGGGGTGCGGAGTAGAATGTGAAATCTTTTGTAGTAGGGTAGAGAATCCAAATGTCAGACCATCCATAATTGTCCATGGCGCTAGTAAGAGTAGATCTGGAACAGAGTTTGGAAGGACGGCAGAGAAAAGATCTAACTATGAAAGGATCAATAGGAAAGTTAAAATCTCTCGCAATGATGGTATGTTCAGATAAAGATGATGTAATAATGGTATTGAAAGAACTGAAAAATTCTGGATCATCAGAATTAGGAGCGCATATGTTCAATAAATTGAGTGGCAAACCATCGATGGTTCCTTCAATATAAGACCACCGACCAATAGGATCAAATTTATGAAGAGAGAGTAGAAAGTTGAGAGATTTTTTGATAAGAGTGATGGTTCCATTCTTCTTACCATCAGCAGGGGCTGCATAGCAATGATGGACCCATCCGCCAGTTAATTTTTGAGCTTCCATTACAGTGAGATGGGATTCTTGAATCAAGTAGATGTCAGCATTCAAATGTTTGAAGTATTGAAGGATCTTCTTCCTTTTAGAAGGGTTGGAAATTCCCTTAACATTCAAAGAGACAAGATTAATTTTAGTCATTAGAGTGCATGAGGTGAGGATGTCCAAAGGATCCAAAGTGAGATCTGATGACTGAGTGACAATGCTTTAGATTACAATTGAAATCGGCTTCCAGCATGAGGGAGAGTAACAAAGAACAGACACTTGAAAAAAGCTCCATATAGAAGTAGTTAAAAAAGGGGGAAAACAAAAAGAAAAGTAAGCATAATCCATGATAGCGCCAAACATATAGAATATGAGAAAAAAGAACCAGCGACGGGGATGCATGCCAACAAAATGTGCCCAGCATACAGCTCCTCAGCCCAAATAATTCAATCAAAATGGAGATATGGAGAGGAGAGCAACCCGTAAATAAATTTTTAGCACAGCAGAATCATCAGGTCATATCACATACATTTTCATCGAGAAACTTCTGTAGATCTTTAGAATCCTCAAAATGTTTGGTGGTGTTACGGTATGTGATTCTCATTTTGGATGGATAGAATAGGCCATATTGTGCGCGAATGCTTTTGAGTTGTGAATGCATTGAGAGGAAGGTTTTCCTCTTTTAAGCAGAAGATTTTGATAAATCCAGGACTAACAAGATTTTTTTAGCCTCCACCAACAGCGAGGATTTGGATTTTGCAGCTTGTAAAATCTGTAATGTTTGTTGATAGCGAAGAATCTTCATTACAATTGGCCTCGCAAATTTAAATTGCATGGGAGGGTCAGATGGGACTCAATGAGCCCGCTCAATCTTCAGAGGCAGGGAAAATTGTAGGCTTAAGATTTTTGGACGATAATCCTGGAGGTAAGAAATGAGATCCTTACCTTCCAAATTCTCCGGGAGGCCGATAAGACGAACATTATTCCTTCGCATACAATCGGACATGTCTTCAATATCGCGCCGAATGATATCAATCTTGTGTAGGCCCCGTTGCGCTTCCTGGATTCGAGTATCATGTACTGCCATGCGCTCTTCAGTTAGATCTAGACAGGCGCTGTATTGTTTAAGCTGGAGAGTAATATTATTAATTTCTGAGCGAATATCCTCAGTGGCAGCGAGATTATCCTACATGAGACTGTGTAGAATTTGCAAATCATTAGCGATCGAGGCTCCCTGATCCTTTACAGCGGACGAGCAGTCTTTCTCGGGTGACGGAGGATCGTGTTTGGAGCGCTTCGACGCATTGTGCGCTGCAGTGGGTTTAGTGGGTGGTGAACCATCCAATTTATTGGATCTAGAGGACATAGTTGTTCTTTTATGTTTGTGCACTGACCTCCAGAGAAATTTTTGCAGGTTGAAATCAAGGTTTTAGACGAGGGCTGGAGCGGAGAAGTTAGTTAGGCTGCCATCTTGTGCGTGGTCACGTGACGCCCCCCAACTCTTCTAATGCACTGCTAATTCATGTTGCCTCTACTTCAGTAAGATGCATCTATCCATATAGCCAGTAAATTTTGGTTTTCAAAATAGCTTCTACCATTGATCCCAGTATCAGCAGCAGCACTAGGCTCATCCATCTACTGTTTGCTAAATCACATCTGGAACTCTCTTTAAAGTCTGACATTATATTAGCCATTCTAGAATCCTCAGGCACTCTAGTTGACCTTAATGAAAGATTTATGTAATATCGTTGTCTATACACAGTCTCTTCCTCTGTAAACTGCTTTGAACTGTTTTTGGTATTGCGGTGTATAAAGTTATTATTATTATTAAAGATTGTTTTTCTACAATTGCTAGAGAAGCTTCATGTTCATGTTTCCACACTGACATTTTTTTTTTAAGACACACCATTGTATGCTTTTGAGCATATTTAAGTCTAGTGGTATTTGGCATTTGGATCCCTGAAGAAGGTGTTCACAGTCGAAACACAGACTGTGTTGGGTCTGCACCACTATCTGTTGTTGTGTGTTATTACTATCTGCACATGTTGGAATATTTATGAAGAAGAACTACAATAAACTTTGACATCAATTACCTCGTATCCACAATTTTCTTGATTTAGATTAAAGATTGTTGCCATCTCAGCACCACTTGATATGTCAAAACACACATGCAACCATTTAAGTTTTGGGTTTTATACCATTCTAATTACAAAATATAATATAATAAAATGCTAGGCCGCGCATGCGCACTCCCTATGCGTGCGCCGGTTTTCCATGAGCTGTAGCGACCCGCATGTAGGAGTGCGCATGCGCGCGAATTTCCCGAGGCGGCTGTTGGCTTAGTGGCGGGTTGGAGACAGCGTCATTCCTCAGGTCCCTCTCCCTCCCAACCCGGGCAGAGGCGCAGCCGACAAACGTACCCGGGGCCGAAGGACCAAGGCTTTAGCTGAGAGTTACGGCACGGGTATCTTGAACCAGCACTTCCGCTCCTCTTTCTCTGGTCATGAGGTGCAGGGATCAGATTAAATACATTACGGCAAGGCGAACAGGGCCATACCGAAGCTCCGACTTGAACTGCCAGTTGGTCGGCTCCCTTGCCGGAGTTATTTTTTCAGTTTAAAGGTGCCGCCGCGGCTCCTGTCACGAGCCGCACCTGCTTCAAAGAAGACTTCTAATGCAGGCGGGGATCATTAGAGGAGCCGCCGCGGCACCTTTAAACTGAAAAATAGCTCCGGCAAGGGAGTCGGCCAGATCACCACAGCAGCCACTCCCCCCCTCCCGCCCTCTCTCTGTCTGCCAAAAAAAAAAAAAACTACATCAACCCCAACAATCGCTGCTGGCATGTTGGGGGAAAGGGGAGCTTGCAACAATAAAAACTCCTGATGCCCGCGACTGTGACCCCCCCCCCAATAGTAAACTCCCCTGGAGCAAGGGGGGAGAGGGAGATCATTCCCATCTGTCCGAAGAAGGAACCGGCAGATTAGACAGTCAGCTGAGGGTAGGAGCAAGGGAATCAATCATGAGATGAGGGTGGAGGACAAGGAGGAGAATGATAGTTGGGTGGGGCGGAAAGAGATGCCTGATTGGGAGTTGGGGCCTGGATTGGTGAGGAGAAGAGAGACATGGGATAGCCACTAGAGAGAGAGGCTTTGGGCTGGTGAGAGAAGCAGGCATTTGGAGTACAGGTAGGAGAGAGAGAGTGCATGGATGGGGTGGCCCACCCCCACCTCAGCGAACGAGACCTAAAGGAACCCCTCCCCTCCCCCGCCAGGAGTGTGCGGGCAACTGACCACAGCTGGATTGAGGAAAGGGCAAGGGATCCCTTAGCTGGCACCGCTGGAAGGCAGCTTCAGTGAGGGTCTGGGCAGGGAGAGCAACAGAAAGAAAAAAAGATAGAAAGAAAGAAAGAAAGATAGTGGGAGGGAGAAAGAAAGATAGAAATAAATAAAGAAACATAGGGCAGGGAGAGAGACAGAAAGAAAGGAAGAAAGAGACAGGGGGGCAGGAGAAAGACAGACAGACATCTATTCTAGCACCCGTTAATGTAACGGGCTTAAACACTAGTGAATGATATAAAAAACAAAAATTTAAATAGTTGCATGTGTGTTTGATGTATCAAGTGATGTTTAAATGGTCACTCCGGCTGTGAAGAACTAAGGGGTCTTTTTATCAAGGCGCAGTAGGGTTTAACGCGCGGAATACCGCGCATTAAACTGCCTGCCGTACTAGTCGCTAATGCCTCCATTGACCAGGCGTTTGTTTTTTTGCTTGCCGCAGGGGTTAGCGAGTGATGAAATGTCTGACGCGCTAGCGCGGCTTGATAAAAGGACCCCTAAGGCTGGTACTGGACAGCCTTGCACAGTCTGTGAACCGTATATGACAATTTGGTTTAAGATAGGCTGGAGAGGGTTTCGACAGCAACTCCAGCAGTTGGAACCGAAGGACAGTGCCAGGCGGACTTCTACAATCTGTCCCAGAAATGGCAAAGAAAGACAATTTAATTATGAATTAATAATGAGTGTGATTGTTGGGCAGACTGGATTGACCATTCATGTCTTTATCTGCTGTCATTTACTGCTAAAATAAAATTGACAGACATGGTATAGTTAATATTTGAAAGCTAGGAAGGTACTGGCTTGTTTTCTTGGGTCATAGAAGACAGTCGGGATTAAATTTTACTGGGGAAGCAACACATATATGGTATTATTCTGGGCAGATTTAAAACTTTAGGGATATGAACAAGTCTTGCTTAATAAGAGTCAATGAATTTTGCAAGAACCGGAAAGTCAGACTGAATAGTTTTCTTAGTAGAGAAAACCCAGATATAAGGTCTCAGTTTGCATATAAAAAGTGACCATAGCATGTGCTTATGTGTGTTATTCTCACACACTAAGGCCATTTTTTCCGTGTGGGTAAAATGGCCAATTTTTCAATTTCCAGCATAAATGGTCATGCACTAATTTTCGCATTAGCGCATGGCCATCAGTGCATGAGCACTTACCTACGCGTATTATGTAGGAGGTAAGGGCTCACATTCTAACCATGCACTAACTAATTGGTTAGTGCGTAGCAATGTAGCTGCACTAACCAATTAGCGCAGAACACAATCTACTCTCCACCCCATCCTGTCCCTCCTCCAGTGCTAAAAAATAAGTTTACTTTTTAACATGTGCGACACATGCACGCTTACAAAAATTACCACAGGACACTGAGAATGCCCCTCAGCCAGCAATTTTTTTCCTGTAGTAAGCACGTGTTAGTGCTTACCACAGCTTAATAAAAATGGCCCCTTAAGTAGTAATTGGAACATCAATTTAGGACATTCCCAGCTCCCTCCATATTTTACAAAAGGCTCATGCAAAGCCTTTATAAAATAGGTCCAACAGCAACCATCATTTCACAAAAAGTAAATTTTTAAAAAATGGGATCACTACATGTGTGAATGCTGATCTTCCAGATAACGGACAGATGTAAGAGCCAGATTTAAAAGAACTTACAAGAGGAGCCAATGAGGTGAGCATACTTGCCCCGCCCTCCTCTTCCCCCCCCCCCCCAAAAAAAAATAATAAATCACCAATAGAAACAGTTGATAATTATATACATTGCAGTGCAGGTGTAAATTCCAATGGAAAGGGTTTTCTTTTTTAAAATACATGGTCTCAATATTAAAAAGGGTTTAATCACACAGGGGAGGCTTCTATCCAGTTAAACCCTGCTGAACTGGTAGAAATGCTGAGTACTGCCTATGACTGCTGCAACCCTGCTTGGCTAGTGTCAGAGTGGAACAGGAGTATAGCTTAGACTGAGCTGACATTTAACTATTTAGCAGCAATGTTCAGTCCACTTAACTAGTTAAGTAAAGAGATAAAGTTACAAGAGCAAAAAGGCTGTTAATTTATCCACCAAGCTAGCTGGGCATCAGTCTGAACATCAGTCGATGCCTTGTTAACTCCTTGTGACTGCTCTTACCAGGATATTCAATGCCGGAACTTGGACATGGTCCATCATTGAATATATGAGCTTAATTCAGCTTGCAGCTATCAGTGGCTTAAAAACAATTAACACCTGAGGGCTGAACACACACCAAAAATACAGACTCTGTGCTGGAAACCAACAAACAATAACAAAAAATACTCACTGCACACAGAATCTTTTTATATTTATACCTTGTTGTAGCTTAAACATAGGTATAACAGTGTAATTGTTGTATTGGAAGGAAAACCTCAGGCCCCCATTTGCCGCTAGCTATTTTGATTTAGCTTGCAAACTATAGTGGGACAAACATCATTGGTTTAAATCTCCCCCTACCATTTAGATTATAGCTCTTAACTTCTAGACTTCTAAATTATATTATATCATACAATTTCAGTACTTAGCTTTACCTTTCATGCCGGGCTGTTGCCCTTGTTATAAAATTAGTGCTTTTTAGTCAGCTGTCTGTTGCATGACATAATGTAATTTAGAAGTCTAGAAGTTATGAGCTATTATCTAAATGGTAGGGGGAGGTTTAAACCAATGGTGCTTGTCCCACTATAGTTTGCAAGCTAAATCGACATAGCTAGTGGCAAACGGGGGGACCTGAGGTTTTCCTTCCAATACAGCAATTGCACTGTTATACCTATGTTTAAGCTACAACAAGGAAAAATTATGTTCTTACCTGTTAATTTTCTTTCCTTTAGACACAGCAGATGAATCCAGAAGCCAATGGGAATAGCCCACATCTACCAGCAGGCGGAGATAGAGAAACTAATTAACAGGTGGTCCTATTGGCCGGCACTCCTCCTGTATCTCCAGTATAGCTCCTTGCCCAAGCATCCGTAACCATCAATAGGCATAGCATGTAAAAAACTTCTTTCCCATAACAAATCTCAAAAGACAATAATACAGAATACAACCATCAACAATAACAAACTTCGAAAGTTGCACAAGAAAAAAACCGACAGACAATATCCAGAAAAGGTGGGGCTCTGGATTCATCTGCTGCATCTAAAGGAAAGAAAATTAACATGTAAGAACATAATGTTTCCTTCCTTAGCAACAGCAGCAGATGAATCCAGAGACCAATGGGATGTAGCAAAGCAATCCTCAATCTGGGTGGGAAGCAAATGCCATCTCTGCAACAACTGAAGCACTAAATGCATCCACCGCATGCACCACCACATCCAACCGTTAATGCTGAGATAAAGCACTCTCGGAAGACCAAGTAGCCGCAAGACAAAACTCCTCCAAGGAAAAAACCTCTGGACCGAGTCCAAGAAGTAGCCATCGCTTCGGGGAAAGATCATAAAGTTCTCTCGCCAACCGCTTCCCTGCCATCAAGCAAGCGTAAATAACATCCTCCCGGACCCATCAAACTTTGGACGTCACCATACGTTTGAGGTGTCCCTTGAAGAATACAAAAATGTAATCTAAACCACCACCAGTCATTAGCGCCTAGCTTGCGGAGAACGCTACGCACTTTTAAAAAATGTAATGAATAAAAGCACGCCTCCCCATTTCATCTCCCAGGAAGAAGGAAGGAAAAGTGAGAGCGGCAGAAAAGAAAGGATGACACCTCGTTAGAAAGAAATGGAGGTAACGACCAAACTGATTCCCCCCAGAGTTTGTAAATCAGAAATAGGAAGCCCCGCCGAACAAGGCCTGCAACTCAGAAAACCGCCGAGCTGAAGCCATGGCCACAAGAAACCCCGTGTTCAATGGCACAGCCCTTTAGTGTCTCAAAAGACAAGGAAGAAATGAAGCCTTCGGTAAACTGCAAAGAAGTACCATAAGACTATACGCCGGACAGGGCTTTCCAAGAGGTGTACAAATATATCGTACTCCGTTTAGGAACTGAACTACATGAAACTGAGAAGTAAGTGAAGAGCAAGATATCTAGTCCTTGTAACAAGCTAAGAATGGCCCTTAAAGTTGAAGGGAATCGAATGCCAAGCCCTTGGAAATACACTTGTTCCAAATAAGAACACTGGAAGGGTGCAACTGTTGAGAAGTACCCAAGAAAGGAAAAACCTCCAAAAAGGAAGCAGAAGCCACAGTTGAAGACATCTGTGCTGAGACTGGAGTCGGTGCAAAGAATGGCCACCCGGATGGTCTCGGATCTACCATACGAAAAACGGCTTGACAAATTACAGCTATACTCGCTCGAGGAGCGCAGAGAGAGGGGGGACATGATCGAGACGTTCAAGTATCTTATGGGCCGCATTGAGGCGGAGGAGGATATCTTCTTTTTCAAGGGTCCCACGACAACAAGAGGGCATCCGTTGAAAATCAGGGGCGGGAAACTACGAGGTGACACCAGGAAATTCTTTTTCACTGAAAGAGTGGTTGATCACTGGAATAGTCTTCCACTACAGGTGATTGAGGCCAGCAGCGTGCCTGATTTTAAGGCCAAATGGGATCGGCACATGGGATCTATTCACAGGGCAAAGGTAGGGGAGGGACATTAAGGTGGGCAGACTAGATGGGCCGTGGGCCCTTATCTGCCGTCTATTTCTATGTTTCTATGGATAAGAGTGTAGGGTCATGAAATGGTTAACTGTTGTTTAAAATATTGCTCTGGCCTACATAGCTGAAAACAGTGTACAATCTACTGACCTCATCTGCCTGAAATGTATGTCCCTGCCTTACCACAGTGTAAGCTAAATAGATAAGAGTTTGAGCCATGATGTACCCTGCCCTTCTGTACATTTAACATTTAGAACTGTAAGAGTTAGATAAGTGACCTGCTAGTGTGAGCTTAGGATCAATAATAATTGTAGAAAAGTTATAGAAGTAACAAATGAAAATTGTAGTTTTTGCATATATTAGTTTGCCAAAAGGGCATAAAAGTCCATGCATTTCCTGATTCTAACACTCTAGTAGGCAGGCTGTTAACTGCACTAGAGTCCAGTATGCTGTGAATAAACCTCTTGTACTTTCTTCACGCCTCTGACTTTGTGTGTCCAAGTGACATTTCATTTGGCGCCTGAACAGGGACTTGGAAGGTCTCTTGACCACTGGTTACTCGATTGGTCACTTGTTTCTGGTCCTACGGCTGACGTGTCTGCTTAGCCGGCTGCCTTCCTTTTGGGGGGTTGGCAGACCTCAGGACGTTGGACCACTTCAACTGACTTATCTAGTCTCAGTTTAAAGTACAAGAATCTGTATCAGTTTAATTCTGTCCTGGAGTGGCCACCATCTGGTAAATGGAAATTGATCATCCCTATCCTGTCTCTCGTCTCCTGCCTAGTAAGCCACTTGATCCGTCGCTGAAGTCGTGGGGAGGGATTCTAGGAACTGTTATTTTCTGGTTGAGTAACTAAACTGAAGTCTGTTGTGTTTTGTGTGTTTGAGAGTGTCTGAGACGTCCTTGAGGACAAAGCGAGTGCGGACCTGTTAGTACTGCGTTTCACTAGTCCGGAGACGGGCAGGGCCAGGAATACAGGGAAGTGTTTTTGTCCTCCATTGCACAATGGGGGGATGTCAGTCTACCTGTGGGGACCCCTTGATATGTTAGCTAATTTTAAAATGGGATTTAGCTCTGATTACACTTAACAAATCAACCCTTATTCGTCTGTGCCAGTTAGAATGGCTGATATTTGGTGTGGGCTGGCCCCCTCTGGCTCCCTGGAAGAGGACATAACCCGTCAGGTTTTTATGCATTCTTTTGCCGTCGGTTAGCCCCTTCCAATCAGCCAATTTTTGTATTCCAATGGGAAAACCCTTCCCCTTGACAAACCTCCCAAGTAACCTGGACCTGTCTACCCCAGGGCTTTAAAAAAATAGCCCCACTCTATTCAGCAAACCTGTGAAGAGAAGACTGTGTTGCTGCTCTGCAGATTTCATGGGAGACAGCTCAAGCTGCAGCCCACAAAGAAGCCACACTCGTAGAAGAATGTACCTTGGAGCAACTGGTCCAGGAACCAACAAGAGGGAGAGCTATTTTAAATTTGGTCCTTAGTGGAATGCAAGGCATAGTATAGGAGTTAACTGTTTTGGGTCTACTGGGAAACAGTGATCATAGCATGATCAGATTTGAGCTGATACTAGGAGTGACGTAGCAAAAGAAATCTACTGTGGAGGCATTTAATTTTCAAAAGAGCAACTATGATAAAATGAGGAAAATGATTAAAAAGAAACTAAAAGAATCAGTTCCAAGGTTAGGACTGTAAACCTGGCATGAATGTTATTTAAAAATACCATCGTGGAAGCCCAGACCAGATATATTATACATATCAGCAAAGGTGGAAAGAGAAGAGGAAACAAGAGCTGGCATGGTTAAAAGGTGAAGTGAAAGAGGCTATTAGAGCCCAAAAAAAAAAAATCCTTTAAACAATGGAAAAAGGATCCGAATGAAGAAAATAAGAAAAGACACAAGCACTGGCAAGTTAGAGGCAAAGCATTGATAAAGAAAGCTAAGAAAGAATATGAAGAGAAACTTGCAAAAGAGGCAAAACTCATAACAATTGTTTTAGGTACATCGGAAGCAGAAAACCTGTGAGGGAATTCATGGGACTGTTAGATGATCAAGGAGCAAAAGGGGTGCTCATGGAGGATAAGGCCATAGCGGAGAGACTGAATTAATTATTTGCTTCAGTGTTTACAGAAGAATATATAAGAGATCTACCTGAACCAGAAATGGTTTTCAAGGATGATGATGCGGAGGAACTGAAAGAAGTCTCAGTGAATCTGGAAGATGTACTAAGCCAAATCAACAAGTTAAAAAGTGACAGATCACAGGGACTGGATGGTATACATCCCAGGATACTAAAAGAACTCAAATAATGAAATTGCTAACCTGCTGTTAGTGATCTGTATCCTGTCGCTAAACTCGTCTGTAGCACCTGAAGATTGGAGGTAGCCAATGTTATGCCAGGGGGGAGGAGGATTCTGTAACCTGTGTTGATTTTGACAGATACCGGTTACAGAATCCAGCTTTTGGGCAAAGGACTGACCCCTCCTTTGCCTAAAAGGTCTGGATTTAGGCGTTTGGGACTTGGGTGATTTCACAGCAGTGAATGTGGCGGCAAGACAGGACTCTTGTCTTCGGGTCCTTGGTCTTCAGGGTCAGCACAGCAACCCACCCTAGCTATTTGGGGGGATTGCTTTTGTACGTCCCATCTGTCTAGAATGTCTCACCTAATACACTGGAAAAAGAGATTATGTACTTATCCTGGTAAGCTCTTTTCCAATTGAAAGGCGAGACATTCTAGTCCCCTGCCCAGTCCTTACTGCGCCTACTGTTTTACTCTGTCTATGCTTCTCCAAGATGATTCTTGGATGCCCGTCAGCCCTCGAGGGCTGGGAAAAATTTGTATATATGTTTCAGTTTTATATGGGAGCAGTTTCCGAGCTCCCTTGAAGCTGGTGTTGCCGGTTAACATTACTGTTGAGTTCATTCTTGAGCAGAACAGTTGGTTTAAGCCTGTTGCTACAGGTGCTTCTACATCACGTGTATGGGCTAGTTCTCAGTGGTTGGGTATTAACTGTAGGTAGAGTTGAAGGACCCAGTGAAGTACAGTAGAGGCAGAGTGAAACTCTGGAATGGATTCTGTCAGCCTAGCATTGCTAGCAGTCAGCATTTTCGGTTGGCCTAACCAATGTCAGCAGAGGCCTATGGGACATTATATCAATCTGACTCTGGAATGTTGATGCAGATAGACCCTAAATGCTCCTGCACAGAATTCACATACATTAAGCATCCAGCCAGACTGGATTGTTTATCAAGAAGATATGCTACTTGAATGGGACAAATGCTAGCAGTCAGATTCCTTCTGCAGCACACAAATAACCCATCTGTCTAGAGCAGACACGGGCAACTCCGGGCCTCGAGGGCCGGAATCCAATTGGGTTTTCAGGATTTCCCCAATGAATATGCATTGAAAGCAAAGAAACATAGAACATGACGGCAGAAAAGGGCCGATGGCCCATCAAGTCTGCCTGCTCAAGGACCCTTCTTCCCTGGAGTATCTATCGATTGAGCATAACTCTGTAGTACTCCCACGTGTTTGTCCCATCGACTCTTGAAGTCGAGCACGTTACTGGCCTCGACCATCTGCTGGGGAAGATCATTCCATCGATCAATCACCCATTCAGTGAAGAAGTATTTCCTGGTGTCACCATGAAATCTTCCTCCCTTAAGTTTTAGTGGATGCCCTCTTGTCGCTGTGGGACCCTTTAGAAAAAAGATTTCCTCCTCCACTTTGATGTGGCCCATGATGTATTTAAATGTTTCTATCATATCCCCCCTTTCTCTGCGTTCCTCAAGAGAATATAAGCGCAGTTTGATCAGACGTTCTTCATATGGGATGCCTTTAAGTCCTGAGACCATCTTAGTGGCCATTCTCTGAATCGACTCCACTCTTTTCCCATCTTTTTGATAATGTGGTCTCTAAAATTGGACACAGTACTCCAGGTGAGGTCTCACCATGGATCTGTATAACGGCAGTATTACTTCCGGTTTCCTGCTGATGCAACCCAGCATTTGTCTGGCCTTCGTTGAAGCTTTCTCCACCTGATTAGCGGCTTTCATATCATCTCGGATGAGAACTCCCAAGTCCCTTTCTGCAGTAGTTCTTGTTAAGTTTTCGCCATTTAAGGTATATGTTTTGCGTGGATTTCCACTCCCAAGGTGCATTACTTTACATTTCTTGGTATTAAAGTTTAATTGCCAATTACTGGACCATTTTTCCAATACAAGCAGGTCTTGCTCCATAGTGTTGGGCCTTGTTGCACTATCAGATTCTGAGGCCCTGCCCACAACGCTGCATAGTTTAGCGTCGTCGGCAAATAGTGTAATTTTGCCTCGGAGCCCCTGAGTCAGATCTGCAACAAAGATATTAAATAGCATCGGGCCCAAGACCGAGCCCTGCAGCACTCCGCTGATCACTCTTGACGTTTTTGAGGGGATACCATTTACCACCACTCTTTGAGATCTTCCGCTAAGCCAGTCTTGCACCCATGCTGTCAGTGTTTCTCCTAGTCCTAGCAAGTTCATCTTGTTTAATAACCTTCGGTGTGGAACACTATCGAAAGCCTTACTAAAGTCCAAATACACTGTTCAGGGATTCACCTTCATCCAGTTTTTTTGTTACCCAATCAAAGAAGCTTATCAGATTAGATTGACAGGACCTACCCGTTGTAAAGCCATGCTGGTGGGGATCTCTTAATCTTTCATCATCCATGAACGCGTCTAGTCTGTTTTTAATCAATTTTTCCATGAGTTTACTCACTATTGATGCGAGACTTACCGGTCTGTAATTTTCAGGCTCCGACCTACCTCCCTTTTTGTGGAGCGGGATAACGTTTGCAATTTTCCAGTCTAGGGGTACTTTTCCCTTGCTCAGGGAAAGATTGAAGAGCATGGCCAGTGGCTCTGCCAGGATATCACTCAATTCTCGAAGTACTCTAGGGTGTAGATTGTCCGGGCCCATAGCTTTGTTCACGTTTATTTTTGATAGCTCACGGTAGACTTCGCTTGCAGTGAATTCCATGTCCTGGAATGGGTCTACCGAGCCCCTCCTTGGCTGTAGCTGAGGACTGGATCCTGGCGCTTCGCAGGTGAAGACCGAGCAGAAGTAGTTATTGAGTATTTCAGCTTTGTCTGCATCTGAGTCTGTAAAGTTACCGTCAGGTTTCTTTAGGTGCCCAATGCCGCTCGTGTTCTTCTTCCTGTCGCTAACGTATTTGAAAAAGGATTTCTCCCCCTTCTTTACCTGCCTAGCTATGCTTTCTTCCATCCGGAGTTTGGCTTCTCTGACTGTCGTTTTAACTATTCTGGATTTTGCCATATAGGATTCTTTAGCTTCAAATTGCTGCGATTGTTTGTAGGTAGCAAATGCTTTTTTTTGTTTGTTTTACTAGCTCTGATATCTCTGCGGTGAACCACTGTGGTTTGTTGTTCCTGCTTCATTTGCAAATAGATCTCATGCATATTTATTGGGGAAATCCTGAAAACCCAATTGGATTCTGGCCCTCGAGGACCGGAGTTGCCCATGTCTGGCCTAGAATGTCTCACCTATCTACTGGAAAAAAGCTTACTAGGGTAAGTACATAATCTCTTTTTAATGACTAGTCATGTAGAAAAGTCTGGAATAAACACTGTCTGCAGAATATAAAAACAGGACAAATGGGGGTTTCATTTTTTTATGATAAATTATTAAAATACTGTGGGTATAAATAGGAGAATAAGGGTTATGATTTAAACAGCACCCTCAAAAAATGTGGGATTTTTGCCTAAATTTGAATGGGACCAGAGAAGGAGCATGAACTGACACTGTGGCTTTGCCCTAGCCACCCTGCAGCTGCTTATGGAATTTTCCTTAAGCTAAACCCTCCAAGACCTAGAATCAGAATTCTGGGATTTATGCCAACTAAAGTGTGGATGACTTCTATCGACAGTATTCTAGACTTTTGCATACCACTGTAACTAGTTTTATACTGTCACACGAAAGGCAAGAGAAAATGGAAACCCCCCCCAATAGGTCTACCTCGTATTGACAAAGAGTGACAAATTTAAGACTGAAGTCAATTGCATGCAGCAGTATAAGAAGCAGCATAGGCAACCACACAGCTGGCTCTGTGTCAGGCTGCAAATAGAATAATAACTAGAAGAGCTAAAAGAGATGCAGGTGATCAAGTTGCCAGGTTTCTTTGGCAGAAAACAGACTCCTTGTGCAAAATGAGTTAATCTGGCACATTGATAAGAATTGGGTTGAGAACAGCAGGCTGCAAACCAGGGCATAAGGAGGAGTAGTAAATTTAAAAGGAGTAAATAGATGCTGTGATGTGTTAGTATTTCTTCTGCTGAAATTGCAGACAATATGTGAAATTTTTCAACCTGTCAAACTTGTTTTTACAAGTGTTTAATAAAGCTGCAACAAGCCTTTTGAGGCCTCTGTTTGCATGGCCAAATCATTCTTGAAGTGGATTCATGAGAAAAGCAGTAAACTGGAAGCAGGCAGGAGATTAAGTATACAAAGCCTAGATTATACGTAGATTTTGGTTTCAATTATCTGGTAAACATGAAAGATGTACGAGTTATGCACCTTTCAAGTTATTTAGAAACCAGCCACAACTGTGAAAGATAATTCTGCCTGTAATAAGAAATTGATAAATATTTTAACACCATGGGCCTTAAAACGCAATCTTTTCAAGTGAGAGAACAGCTTCTTCCTGAGAGATGAATACTTGGTAGAATCTAGTATACCAGCTGTATAAAAAAATAGTTGCAACCACTAAAAATAATAGAAAATGCCAGACAATCTGGAAACCTATAAATGTTATGTAAAACAGGAGTTAATAACCACCTTTTGTGTTATAAGTATTTATATACCACTTATAGCCTAAGTGGTTTACATTCAGGTACTCAAGCATTTTTCCCTATCTGTCCTGGTGGGCTCACATTCTACCTAATGTACCTGGGGAAATGGGGGATTAAGTGACTTGTCCAGGGTCACAAGGAGCAACAAGGGGTTTGAACCCACAATCTCAGGGTGCAGAGGCTGTAGCTCTAACCACTGTGCCACACTGCCAAGACTATATACCAATGTATCACAAACTGTTTGCTGTGAAACACTTCCAGTTGTGCCACCGGCAAGAAGGAGAAGTGCCAGTTGACTGCTTACAGGATATGCCTCTCGTGCTGAGATATTAGTGTGATGTTACACATGATTGTGGCATCACTGCAGTGTTCGCTCTAGTGTGTTTTAGCTGGACACTCCACCCGGCTAATTTAGGTGAGCGCCTGGCTGTCATTTTGCAGCTACAGAGGCTGCACGCCAATCAGTTTTGCCGGACCGGCTCCGGGATCTGGGCAACTCGGAGGTGGCTCATGAGTGAATTGTCGAGCTTCTGCTTCTTCCAGTTTGCCTTCACCCCGTACTTGGAGCTGAACAAAAGACCTTTCCTGCCTGAGCTGCATCTTCAGCAGCACTTAACAAACTTCAGCTAATGCCTGTGCATGCTCAGTTCAGGTCTAACTGAGCATGAGCGGAAGAACCAGCATTAGTGACTAAAGCAAGCCTGCTACACAAATACAGAGAATAATTGTATGGTAGGGCATTTTCCGTGAATCATGCCACTAACTTAATAGGTCGATGTTACAAACACTATGCAAATTACCCCTCCCTGCTCACGGTGAAGGAGCAGGGGCGGGGAAGAGGTAACTTGCATAGCGCGCCAAGGGATTGTATTTTGATTGGTCTTCTGCTGACCTTTTATGAAAGCTTGTACTAGAGCAAACTGGAATCAGTCAAATTGAAAAATCTGCATCTATGTTAAATAACTTTCAGAGAGATGCCTTTGTGAGAGCTTTAAGATCCATGTATTGGTTGGCAAAAAATGAGTTGCCACATACAACATTGTTTGAAAAGCTGTTGGAACACTGTAAAGAAATGAGTTGTTCCTTTTTACAACATCTCAATGCATACACCTCAGAAAGAATAATGCAAGAGCTGCTGGATGTCTTAGCATCAGAAATAAAGTCTAACATACTGAAAAATATGCACGCTGAAAATTTTTTCAGTATTCTGTGTGATGAAATCACAGACATCTCAGTTGTAAAACAATTAATTATTTATATTAAATATGTTTGCCAGGTCACTAAACAGGTCAAAATTAGTTTTGTATCAACCCGCAATGTGAGTGATGGCAAAGCGGGGACTATAACCAACACACTGAGTGAGACTATGGACACACTAGGCTTGAAAACTGCTAATCTGGTTGGACTAGGATCAGATGGAGTGGCTGTTATGATTGGAAAATAGAAAGGTGTGGCAAAACTGCTTAAGGATAAAACATCTGGACTCTCAACTGCCACTGTGCAAATCAATTGGCCCTTGCAAGTGCCCAAGCAGCAGCTGTCGTACCTTATTTAACAAAACTGAACAACATCTTAAGGCAGCTGTTCTATTTATTCCAAAATTCTTCAGTTAGGATGGCTGGTTTAACGGAATTCAAAATATTCTGAACATTCCCCAGATTAAGCTGAATATGGCCAGTGACACTAGATGGCTGTCTCATGACTCTGCAGTACAGTCACTACGACAGTGCATGATGAGTGTCATAGCTGCGCTGGAAAGAGGCCACTGAACGAAATGACATCACAGCTGAAGGATTAAGCAGATGTATTAAAACGTACAATTTTGTTTCCTCTCTGATGATGCTTTCAGATGTATTACCTTTGTTGTTCAACTTATCTAAGGCTTGGCAAAGGCACTGAAATTGAGCCAATTTTGCTTGCCACAAAATTGTCCATCATGCAGTTGAAAGACACTCCTGGGAGATATTTTCAAAGTCTTCATCATTGTCTGGCAGAAGAATGGTCAGATCTCTGCATTGTTTATACACAGAGTGATGTAATGGCATTTAAAATTGCAATATATGATAAATACCTAGAGACAGTTGTCAAACACCTAGATCAGGGGTAGTCAATTCCGGTCCTCGAGAGCCGGAGTCAGGTCAGGTTTTCAGGATATCCACAATGAATATGTATGGAATCCCAATCAATACTGCTAAAAGTACAAATACAAATCTTCCCCTATTTCTTGTTTAACCACATAACATACATTTAGAAGAAGAGAAAAACTAATACATATATGCACACACCATTAATAATTTATTAATCAACCTTACTTTTTCATAAATATTATAAATATATTGAATATACCACCCTCTGACTTATAACAAACACCTATTTCAACAGACAACCCAGGCAAATGCCCTTGTTGCCCCAAAAACCTGGATAATCAGTTCCACATTGTCCAGTGTTTTATTTAAAATGTCCTTGCCAAACTGGTGCTTCATGGATTAAACTCCTGCTTTCACGATAAGATCTTGTTCTCTCTTGAATAACAACTGACAAAATGTTCAAGCCAGCCCTACAATCTTGTGTTTCGTCACACAGGCATCCTCAGGAGCTGAAGCCACTTCAGGTTTTCACTGTATTTTTCTCTCTATAAATCACATTTGTTAATCATACAGCAACTGCAGCTTAGGTTCATAATCAATGTGATGTTCACTAGATGGAAACTGTATACGAGTATAAAAGTTACTTTTTTTTTTTAATGTCTCAGGCTGCAGTATAATAATAATAATTTATTCATGTGTGGATTCCCATCTTCTGGGGCCAGTAGAATCTAGGAACATTTATACAAAGTTACTGCATTCAAATGTATAAAGATTGGAGAGAAGAATGTCTCTACTATGGCAGTACCTGCTGGCCTACAAGCAGTACTGAAAGTATACCTTGAATAATGCAGCCCTTAGATTAAATAGGGCTTCTTGAACTATCCAGCTGTGCCATCTTTGGGGGGGGGGAATAGAAACATGTCAGTAAAGATCAGAGAAAATGGGTAAAAGATGAAAAAAATGTTAGAACTTCCAGTTCTTGGGGTATACCAATGCTAAGGCCATCCAAAGTTCTCGTATTCTCCCTATATTTCCAGAAGAAGCCTGGATCAATGATCTCCAAAATAAAGGAACTAGCTACAGTTCTGGAAGAAGCTAAAGTCCATATCCTTCACCCAAAGTTTCATCACTCAGGCTTTATACAACAGCAGTAGTTCTCAACTTCAAGGTTCATGAAGTATCTACTTTATCCATGATGAGATATGTATGAGTTATGTACACATTGTTCAAAGATGCAAGTTAATTTGTAAATTTTGGGTTTCTCCTCCAAAATATATCTGTGAGCTATGAGAGATGGAATTGAGAACCATCTACTACAGAGGGAAAATGAGGCTCAAACTATCTGACTGCAGCAAACACAAACCTGGGAAGTCTGCAGGTTTAACACAAAGATTCCAAGAGTTTGTATCCCTTGTCAAGTCTCTGGAGAAACATTAAGAGAAAGATAATGGCATTACAGCTGTCCATGAAGGCAGAAAGGAGAAGGTAGTTACATCATCCCATAACAAATGAAGCTAAAACAAATAGATACCAGTAGTAACTGGAGCAGTGGAGAGAAGGAGCAGGAAGTGAAAGAGTACCACATCATATCCACCATATTCTGTACCAGTGAGAGTCTGGAATGGAAGGGAAGAAGAAAGGTTTTAGCATCCGCTCCAACTAGCCAATCTCATGATGATCAGAGCTCAAAAGGTCACAAGAATGCAGATAAAAAAATAAAATAAAATACAGAGCAGTCTCTAGCAGCTTTGAAACCTTTTCCTTTATACTCCCTTCACCAAAGCAAACAGCACTAGAGCAGCTACCATGTAGGCAAAAAGCCAAGGTGTCAGAAGAGATTAGATAGCTGAAAAGTAAATACAAACTACAGTTTCACAAGAACTAAAGTACACCTGCTTTTATTTTGTTCCGTCAAGTACTGACTGCTGCCTTATAAAAATTATGCATTTGCCATACAGCAACAAGAATGTTATTGAGTTACCAGATCTGTGAGTAACAGTTAAGGGCAACCACAGAAGAACTTAATTGCAACTGAACCAAGTCTGCAACTTCACTGCAACTCTGTAAGGACCATCACCAATACTCCTTCTAAGATGCACACCTGTGTACCTTGTATCAGGCAGCCATGCAGCTGCGCAGCCGGTAGAGTCAGAACCAGCACCCCTCTGGTGCCACTTTTCAATGTTTTGTTTTTAAACTTTTCAGTGGGCTGATTCCAGAAGAGTTTTTATCACTAGTTTACGTTCCATCTCATGTTGGGGTGTGACAAAGTTCTTTTTTGGTATGTTGCTTTTCCCTTCTTTCAAAGCGATTTATTGTAAAAAGATATTGGAACAACTTTTTCCTATCAGGCTGCTCAACTTTGGAACTCCTTCCCAGTTTCTATTAATCAGTCTCACTCTTACATGATATTTCGCCATAACTTGAAGACTCTCTATTTTGTAAAAGGCGTGGCTTTATCTTGCATTGTCATTTTCTCTGATTCTTTTTTTGTAAACTTTGGGCTCATTCTTTGGAAGTAGTAGTATATAAGTGGGGAAGTAGTAGTATATAAGTACAATAACTAGCTAACTGTTTTGATGGGGCTTGATGGGAAAAAAAACAAAAGTATGGGAGCACCATCATCCTATGAAACAAAGACCACTCCTTGTACCAGTAGGCGGCTTCCAACTGAGCTGGAACCTCAAATGAGCTTGAGAAAATTGCTGTGCAAAAAAAGAATAACTAAGGTTTAAGGCAATTTAACTTTTCAAACAATATATGTATCTAAAAAGAAAATACTAAACTACATTTTTCATACACCTTCTCTTGGAGGCATACTAAGTCAGTGGGTTCTTCAGGATTAGGGTAATGAATATGCATGAGATAATCTGTTATATACTGGATTCCTTTTCTTTCTTTTTTTTTAATGAAATATAACAATTTATACCGTATTTTCACGCATATAACGCGCGCGTTATACGCGTTTTTACCTACCGCGCATACCCCTCGCGCGTTATATGCGTGAGCGCGGTATACGAAAGTTTTAAAACATAGTTCCCACCCCGCCCGACGCCCGATTCACCTCCCCAGCAGGACCACTCGCACCCCCACCCCGAACGACCACTCGCACGCGCTCCCACCCGCACCCGCATCCACGATCGGAGCAAGAGGGAGCCCAAGCCCTCTTGCCCGGCCGACTCCCCGACGTCCGATACATCCCCCCCCCCCGGCAGGACCACTCGCACCCCCACCCCGAAGGACCGCCGACTTCCCGACAATATCGGGCCAGAAGGGAGCCCAAACCCTCCTGGCCACGGCGACCCCCTAACCCCACCCCGCACTACATTACGGGCAGGAGGGATCCCAGGCCCTCCTGCCCTCGACGCAAACCCCCCTCCCCCCCAACGACCGTCCCCCCCCCAAGAACCTCCGACCGCCCCCCCAGCCGACCCGCGACCCCCCTGGCCGACCCCCACGACCCCCCCACCCCCCTTCCCCGTACCTTTGGAAGTTGGCCGGACAGACGGGAGCCAAACCCGCCTGTCCGGCAGGCAGCCAACGAAGGAATGAGGCCGGATTGGCCCATCCGTCCTAAAGCTCCGCCTACTGGTGGGGCCTAAGGCGCGTGGGCCAATCAGAATAGGCCCTGGAGCCTTAGGTCCCACCTGGGGGCGCGGCCTGAGGCACATGGTCGGGTTGGGCCCATGTGCCTCAGGCCGCGCCCCCAGGTGGGACCTAAGGCTCCAGGGCCTATTCTGATTGGCCCACGCGCCTTAGGCCCCACCAGTAGGCGGAGCTTTAGGACGGATGGGCCAATCCGGCCTCATTCCTTCGTTGGCTGCCTGCCGGACAGGCGGGTTTGGCTCCCGTCTGTCCGGCCAACTACCAAAGGTACGGGGAAGGGGGGTGGGGGGGTCGTGGGGGTCGCCAGGGGGGTCGCGGGTCGGCTGGGGGGGCGGTCGGAGGTTCTTGGGGGGGGCGGTCGTTGGGGGGGAGGGGGGTTTGCGTCGAGGGCAGGAGGGCCTGGGATCCCTCCTGCCCGTAATGTAGTGCGGGGTGGGGTTAGGGGGTCGCCGTGGCCAGGAGGGTTTGGGCTCCCTTCTGGCCCAACTACCAAAGGTATGGGGAAGGGGGGTGGGGGCGTCGTGGGGGTCGCCAGGGGGGTCGCGGGTCGGCTGGGGGGGCGGTCGGAGGTTCTTGGGGGGGGCGGTCGTTGGGGGGGAGGGGGGTTTGCGTCGAGGGCAGGAGGGCCTGGGATCCCTCCTGCCCGTAATGTAGTGCGGGGTGGGGGTAGGGGGTCGCCCTGGCCAGGAGGGTTTGGGCTCCCTCCTGGCCCGATATTGTCGGGGAGTCGGCGGTCCTTCGGGGTGGGGGTGCGAATGGTCCTGCCGGGGGGGGGGGGGAGATGAATCGGACGTCGGGGGGGGGGGGTGAACGGAGAGTCGGGACAGCGCACGGAGAGGCGGGGCAGTGCACGGAAGTCAGGGGGGTGAACGGAGAGTCGGGACAGCGCACGGAGAGGCGGGGCAGTGCACGGAAGTCAGGGGGGGTGAACGGAGAGTCGGGACAGCGCACGGAAAGTCAGGGCAGTGCACGGAAGTCAGGGGGGGGTGAACGGAGAGTCGGGACAGCGCACGGAGAGGCGGGGCAGTGCACGGAAGTCAGGGGGGTGAACGGAGAGTCGGGACAGCGCACGGAGAGGCGGGGCAGTGCACGGAAGTCAGGGGGGGTGAACGGAGAGTCGGGACAGCGCACGGAAAGTCAGGGCAGTGCACGGAAGTCAGGGGGGGGTGAACGGAGAGTCGGGACAGCGCACGGAGAGGCGGGGCAGTGCACGGAAGTCAGGGGGGGTGAACGGAGAGTCGGGACAGCGCACGGAGAGGCGGGGCAGTGCACGGAAGTCAGGGGGGTGAACGGAGAGTCGGGCAGCATGCGCGGTATAATCGTGAGCGCGTTATACCAAAGTTTTTGTGCTTATCATCGTGATTTCTGCGCGCTATACACGTGTGCGCGTTTTATACGGGTGCGTGTTATTTGCGTGAAAATACGGTAATACATATAGTATTCTAAAGCACAGTTCTTCAACCGCCGGTCCGCGGACCAGTATCGGTCCGCAGGAAATTTTTGCCGGTCCACGCAGGACCGGCAAGATTGACTCATTTGAACTTCCTGCCGGTCCGTGCAGGACCGGCAATATCAGCATCGGAAGCGTGCGCTGGGCCGGAGAGATCTTGGGGAGCCTCCGACAGTGGCTTTCTCCCCTCTCTGCAGCTCTCCTTTACTTCCCAGCGCAGCGATTCACGAAGGCAGCCTCGGGGCTTTTGCTGAGTCGCGGCTGCCTCTGATGATGCAACTTCCTCTTTCCTCAGAGGCGGCGCGACCCAACAAAGGACCCGAGGCTGCCTTCGTGAATCGCTGCGCTGGGAAGTAAGAAGAGCTGCTGGGAGGGGAGAAACCCACTATCAGTCTGGGAAGCTGCTGGGCAGGGGAAAAAAGGGACAGCTGCTACTGGAGAGGGAGAAGGAGAAGGAGAGATGCATCTGGGAGGGGAGGAGGGAAAGGAATCTGGGAAGCTGCTGGGCAAGATAAAAAAAGGGACAGCTGCTACTGGACAGGGAGAAGAAGAAGGAGAGATGCATCTGGGAGGGGAGGAGGGAAAGGAATCTGGGAAGCTGCTGGGCAAGGAAAAAAAGGGACAGCTGCTACTGGATTGGGAGAAGAAGGAGAGATGCTTCTGGGAGGGGAGGAGGGAAAGGAATCTGGGAAGCTGCTGGGCAAGGAAAAAAAGGGACAGCTGCTACTGGATAGGGAGAAGAAGGAGAGATGCTTCTGGGAGGGGAGGAGGGAAAGGAATCTGGGAAGCTGCTGGGCTAGGAAAAAAAGGGACAGCTGCTACTGGAGAGGGAGAAGGAGACGGAGAGATGCTTCTGGGAGGGGAGGAGGGAAAGGAATCTGGGAAGCTGCTGGGCAAGATAAAAAAAGGGACAGCTGCTACTGGAGAGGGAGAAGAAGGAGAGATGCTTCTGGGAGGGGAGGAGGGAAAGGAATCTGGGAAGCTGCTGGGCAAGGAAAAAAAAGGGACAGCTGCTACTGGAGAGGGAGACGGAGAGATGCTGCTGGGAGGGGAGGAAGGGAAGAGAGTTACTGCTGGACAGGAGGAGGAGGGAAGGGAGAATGAAAAAAGGAAGGAAACAGCTGGCAGAGAGATTAGAGGAGGGGAAGGGGAGACACAGGCATAAGAAAGTAGAGAGATTGATGATAGGAAGGGGTCAGCAGAAAAATAAGTAGAGGGACAACGATGATAGATCTGGTGTAGGAGAGATAAAAATGAAGAGAGCAGTGAAGCTGGAATGAATCATGTAAATAGGAGAGAGGGGCACAAGCTGGATGGAAAGGAGAGAGGGACATAGAAAGAAGACAGATACCATATGGAAGGGGGAGAGGACAGATAGTGGATGGAAGGGGCAGATGCTGGATTGAAGAGACAGAGAGGGCATACGCTGGAAGGAAGAGAGTGAAAAAAAGATTGAAAGCAGAAACCAGAGACGACAAAAGGTAGAAAAAAATAATTTTATTTCTATTTTGTGATTAGAATATATCAGATTTGAAATATATATCCTGCTAGAGCTGGTGTTAGACATAACTGGGGACTGCAAAACCCAGGCAGTGCTTCTTTAGCTTTCAGCTGGCTTAGGGCGCTCTCTGACCAGGGGGCAGTTGCCCTAGTTGCACTCCCCTAAAACTATTCCTGTCATGTGTTACTTCAGTATTCTGTTAGCATGATATTCTGTGTAGCATTCTGTAATAATTTGGCTTGTTCAGTTTTCTTGATAGTAGAGGGGATATATGTGAAGGGGAGGGGAGACAGGGGTTTTGTTGATCCTTGCTCAGAATTATTTGTATTTATAAAATGACAATTCTACAGAATATTGTTTCTTTTTATACTTTAATAAAATACATTCAATATAAAATCATAACTGAGGCTTGTGTGGATGGGATCAGATGATTTGTGGGGACCGAGCTCGCGGAGATGGGGCGGAAACGGGATTTTTAAATTTTAGTCCTAGTAGTTTGCCGGTCCACAAAATAATTATTTTTTTTCTGCCGGTCCACGGGTGTAAAAAGGTTGAAGAACACTGTTCTAAAGCAATACGAGTCCACATCAAGGAAAAGAGAGGAAGCATTCTAAGAGATTTTAACCATCAAAGGAATGACAAAGAAAGAAAATATATACTGCCTGTAGATAACTTATTAAGTTTTTGTTTGAACATCCATCTCTTTATCAGGAATCACTCCAACTGATCAGGTTCAAAGAAAGCATATGAAATATTTAAATAGGTAACCATATATTTGGCAGGAAATTTTAGGGAAAAAGTTACTCTCAAGGATAATACTCGAGATTTATATTGAAGAAATTGTTTCTGCCTATATTGGGTAGCCCTATAAACATCCAGAAACATTTATAGTTTCTGCCCAAAGAACAGGAAATCCTTTTTTAAGAAATAATTTTTCTAAACAATGCTTTTACAATTCTCTGAGGCCCTTTCAGAAATTTCATCCTGAGTTGTTTCAAGAAATAATGTTAAATTTTCCAGTGGATCTTTCTTCTGATCAGATCCACCAGAAGCTCCTCCCTCTTGGTTAACTGACCCTCTAGTTGGGATATAGAAACATCTATTCAACACTATAGTTTCAGCATTGCTCAATTCTAGCACCTCTTTAAAATATTTTCGAAGTAGGATCTCTGACGAGAGCAGTGAACATTTGGGGAAATTCAATATTCTCAGATTTGAAGCTCTCATATGATTTTCAATAGTTTCACATTGCCTATGCAACCAAAGACTATCCTTAATCGCAGAAGTACTAGTCTGCTATAGCAATACGATCTTGCAGAGACAATAAGAACAGAAGCCAACCATGCTCTGTTCCGGAAGAAACTGAAAACTCTACTGTTTGACAATTAATACCTATAAGATTCCTATAAGCACCTATCTTTGCTTAGTATGACTAAGATCTCTATGGACACCTGTTCTGCTAGTACAATTAGGCTCTTCTTCTCCTTTCCCCTGTCCTTCCTCTCCTACCCTACCCTCTTTACCCCAGCTACCCTTTTCTTTCTTTGAGTCACCTAGAGTCTAGTTAGGTTTGTGTGATGCACAAATATTAGATTAGATATAATCCCTGGAATAAATTCACACATGAAATATAACAGCATTTAACTTTAAAAAAAGGAGATTATGATAACATGAGGACAATGGTAAAAAAGAAACTTTAGAGGAGCAGCTGCAAAGGTCAAAAATATACATTCACAGTCATTAATGCAGAATTCACAAGAGCAAGGTTATTGTAAGAATTTAATTAAAAAAGCTATTCATCGAGCTAAATATAATCATAGAGAACATTTATTAAAAGCAAAAAAAAAACAACAACCTGTAAAAGATACACAGACATTTGTTATGCAATATTCAAATGCTAGTCCAGCTTTAAATATGGAAGAAATGGAGTATTGTACAATCCCATCTTGTGTTTGAATACATGAATTTAAGAACAGTTTATGGACAAGGACGTAATTGAAGAAATTTTGAGTCCAGCATGTTTATCTTAAACATTTACAAAGACATCCGATGGACTTATAGGACATTTCAAATGCGGGTCCTGCAAATGTTATGATAACTATGCAATCCAAATCATTCATGAATCCATTAGGTGGGAGATTCCACAATTTCAAACATTTGAGTAATTTTGCAACACAAGTTTTACTGTGCATGGTATATTATGCCCATGTAATAAAATCAGTAAGAAGTTTAAAAATACATATTAATGAACATATATCGAGTTTGAAGAGAAAGAGGATTGAGGCACCAAATATTCAACATGGTTTGGAAAATAATCATGCACTCTCAGATTTGCGATAATAAGAGAGGTGGAAATCAGTGGGAACAAAGATGGATCAACAGATTAAAATCTTTAAAACTGCAAGATCTGGAAGGTTTTTTTGCCCCCTTCTTTTCAGTGTGGTGGCGGTGATTATAAGCGAGTTATTTGTTCAGTTTTAAGAATGACTATGGCAGGTTTGTTGGTTTCAATTGAATGACCAAGAACCAATAAAAACATGTTTAATATTGAAAGCATCAAAGTACCAATCATAGTAACATAGTAGATGACGGCAGATAAAGACCCAAATGGTCCATCCAGTCTGCCCAACCTGATTCAATTAAAAATTTTTTTTAAAAAATTTTTTTTCTTCTTAGCTATTTCTGGGCAAGAATCCAAAGCTTTACCCGGTACTGTGCTTGGGTTCCAACTGCCGAAATCTCTGTTAAGACTTACTCCAGCCCATCTACACTCTCCCAGCCATTGAAGCCCTCCCCAGCCCATCCTCCACCAAACGGCCATACACAGACACAGACCGTGCAAGTCTGCCCAGTACTGGCCTAGTTCAATATTTAATATTATTTTCTGATTCTAAATCTTCTGTGTTCATCCCACGCTTCTTTGAACTCAGTCACAGTTTTACTCTCCACCACCTCTCTTGGGAGCGCATTCTAGGCATCCACTACCCTCTCCGTAAAGTAGAATTTCCTAACATTGCCCCTGAATCTACCACCCCTCAACCTCAAATTATGTGCTCTGGTTTTACCATTTTCCTTTCTCTGGAAAAGATTTTGTTCTACGTTAATACCCTTCAAGTATTTGAACGTCTGAATCATATCTCCCCTGTCTCTCCTTTCCTCTAGGGTATACATATTCAGGGCTTCCAGTCTCTCCTCATACGTCTTCTGGCGCAAGCCTCCTATCATTTTCGTTGCCCTCCTCTGGACCGCCTCAAGTCTTCTTACGTCTTTCGCCAGATACGGTCTCCAAAACTGAACACAATATTCCAAGTGGGGCTTTACCAATGACCTGTACAGGGGCATCAACACCTTCTTCCTTCTACTGACACGGTCCGTAGTTGAAGACAACACAAAGCACATAAGACCCATTTCAGAATTTTGAGTTCACACCAGGTGAAGTTTACAGTGAACTGGCAAGACTCAAGGAGAACAAAGCCATGGGACCAGACAATTTGCATCCAAGAATGCTCAGAGAATTGAGCGATGTCCTGGCGAAACCGTTGGCTGAGCTATTCAATCTCTCCCTAAGTAAGGGGAAAGTTCCCCTGGACTGGAAATTAGCTAATGTCGTTCCTCTGCATAAAAAGGGTTGCAGGGCAAAGGCTGCGAATTATAGACCGGTGAGTCTCACATCAATAGTGTGCAAACTCATGGAAACACTAATTCCAAACAAATTGGACACGATCTTGAATGAAGGGAATCTTCGGGATCCCAGTCAGCATGGATTCACCAAGGGTAGGTCCTGCCAATCCAATCTCATCAGCTTCTTTGACTGGGTAACAAGAAAGTTGGACTTGGGAGAGTCTTTGGACGTTGTGTACCTGGACTTCAGTAAAGCTTTTGACAGTGTCCCACACCGCAGGCTGCTAAGCAAAATGGAATCGATGGGGTTAGGAGAGACACTAATTGCATGGGTTAATGATTGGCTGAGTGGCAGACTTCAGAGGGTGATGGTTAATGGTACCCTCTCTAAAACATCGGAGGTGACCAGTGGAGTGCCGCAGGGCTCGGTCCTGGGTCCACTCCTTTTCAACATATTCATAGGGGATCTGACTCAAGGGCTTCAAGGTAAAATAACACTATTCACCGATGACGCCAAACTATGTAATATAGTAAGTGAATGCAGTTTACAGAATTATATGGCGCAGGACCTGCTTACATTGGAAAGTTGGTCCTCAACCTGGCAGCTAGGCTTCAATGCTAAGAAATGTAAGGTCATGCACCTCGGAAGCGGAAATCCATGCAGGACGTACTTCTTGAACGGAGAAACTTTAACAAGGACTTCAGCAGAACGAGATTTAGGAGTAATCATCAGTGCAGACTTGAAAACTGCCAATCAAGTGGAGAAGGCTTCATCTAAGGCAGGGGTGTCCAATGTCGGTCCTCGAGGGCCGCAGTCCAGTCGGGTTTTCAGGATTTCCCCAATGAATATACATGAGGTCTATTTGCATGCACTGCTTTCATTGTATGCTAATAGATCTCATGCATATTCACTGGGGAAATCCTGAAAACCCGACTGGACTGTGGCCCTCGAGGACCGACATTGGACACCCCTGATCTAAGGCAAGGCAGATATTGGGTTGTATCAATAGAAGTTTCATCAGCCGAAAGCCTGAAGTCATAATGCCATTGTACAGGGCCATAGTGAGACCTCATCTGGAGTACTGTGTGCAATTCTGGAGGCCACATTACAGTAAAGATGTGCGCAGAATTGAATCGGTTCAACGGACGGCCACCAGGATGATCTCGGGGCTCAAGGGTCTCTCGTACGAAGAGAGACTGAACAAATTGCAGCTCTACACTCTTGAGGAACGTAGGGAGAGGGGAGACATGATCGAAACATTTAAGTACCTCACGGGACATGTCGAAGTGGAAGATGATATTTTCTTTCTCAAGGGACCCTCGGCCACAAGAGGGCACCCGCTCAAACTCAGGGGCGGAAAATTTCATGGCAACACCAGAAAGTATTTCTTCACAGAGAGAGTGGATCATTGGAACAAGCTTCCAGTGTTGGTGATCGAGGCAGACAGCGTGCCAGAATTTAGGAATAAATGGGATACCCATGTGGGATCCCTACGAGGGTCAAGATAAGAAAATTGGGTCATTAGGGCATAGACAGGGGGTGGGTAAGCAGAGTGGGCAGACTTGATGGGCTGTAGCCCTTTTCTGCCGTCATCTTCTATGTTTCTATGTTACGCCTCTCTTTATACAGCCCAGCATCCTTCTGGCAGCAGCCACTGTCTTGTCACACTGTTTTTTCGCCTTTAGATCTTCAGACACTATAACCCCAAGGTCCCTCTCCCCGTCCATGCATATCAGCTTCTCTCCTCCCAGCATATACGGTTCCTTCCTATTATTAATCCCCAAATGCATTACTCTGCATTTCTTTGCATTGAATTTTAGTTGCCAGACATTAGACCATTCCTCTAACTTTTGCAGATCCTTTTTCATATTTTCCACTCCCTCTTCGGTGTCCACTCTGTTACAAATCTTGGTATCATCTGCAAAAAGGCACACTTTTCCTTCTAACCCTTCAGCAATGTCACTCACAAACATATTGAACAGGATTGGCCCCAGCACCGAACCCTGAGGGACTCCACTAGTCACCTTTCCTTCCTTCGAGCGACTTCCATTAACCACCACCCTCTGGCGTTTGTCCGACAGCCAGTTTCTGACCCAGTTCACCACTTTGGGTCCTAACTTCAGCCCTTCAAGTCACTCACAGGTTGTTAAATTGCAAGAGGATTGTGAAAAACAGCAAGAGGACCTTGTGAGACTAGGAGACTGGGCATCAAAATGGCTGATTACATTTAATGTGAGCATTAGCAAGTGGAAAGTGATGCATGTGGGAAAGAGGAACCCGAATTATAGCTAAGTGATGTTGGATTCTATGTTAGGAATCATTAACCAAGGAAAGGATTAGGTGTCATTGTTGAGGATACGTTGAAAGCCTCTGCTCAATGTTTGGCGGCAGCTAAGAAAGCAAATAGAATGTTAGGAATCAGGAAAGGAATGGAAAACAAAAATGAAAATGTTATAAAGCCCTTATATCACTCGGTATGGCCACACATTGGAAAAAAAGAAAAAAGATAGTAGAATTAGAAAAGGTACAGAGAAGGGCAACAAAAATGATCAAAATAATTGGACGACTTCCCTATGAGGAAAGGTTAAAGCGGCTAGGGCTCTTGAGCTTGGAGAAGAGACAGCTCAGGGTTGATATGATAGAGGTCTATAAAATACCAAAGTGGAATGGAAAGGGTAGATGTGAATCACTTGTTTACTCTTTCCAACAATACTAGGACTAGGGGCATGTGATGAAGCTACTAAGTAGTAGATTTAAAACAAACCATAGAACATATTTCTTCACACAACGTGTAATTAAACTCTGGAATTTGTTGTCAAAGAATGTGTTGAAACAGTTAGCTTAGCAGGTTTTAAAAACGGTTTGGATAATTTCCTAAAGGAGAAGTCCATAAGCCATTATTGAGATGGCTTGGGGAAATCCACTACTTATTCCTAGGATAAGCAGCATAAAATCTGTTTTTCTTCTTCGGATCTAGCTAGGTACTTGGGACCTGGGTTGGCCACTGTTGGAAACAGGACCGAACGCAAAATCAAACACTTAGAACCTAACGGATGTAGCGGTATATAAGAAATAAATTACATTACATTACATTATTTATTTATTTATTTATTTTTTGAAACATAGAGACAACAAAAACGCACAACGACTTCGAAAAAAATAACAAAGCCGCAGTGTTAGAAGGCACTTCACACGGAGAGACACACGAACAGGGCTTCTGGCTCCGCGGAAACTTTAGAACTGAGGACCACGAGGTGGGGATGCGCCCTTTAGTGGAGCGGGAAGGCATGCACATGCGTGGTGCAGCATAGCAAGCTTGAATCTTCAATCAAGTTTGCTTGAAAAGCTGTCAGCGTCGGGGTTCCGTGGATGACGTTACCCACATGTGAGAATATGCTGCCTGCTTGACCTGGGATAACTAGGCAGATTACAAGCAGCATATCATTACATAGAATTATACATGCTATATAAAATCATACCTGTAATGTAAGATAAGGTATCTAAAACAGTAACCCCCCCCTCTTTTATGAAACTGCAATAGCAGTTTCTAGCGTGGGGAGCCGCCCCGATATGTCGGGGGTGCCGCGGTTGGCTGGGGCAAATGGGCTTGAGCTCCCTCTTGCCCCGATGTTAATTGCGAGGGGGGGTGATGGATCGCGGCAGGAGAGATGTCTCATCTCCCCTACTGCGATGCCATCACTCCCCTACCGGAACTGCCGCGGGACGCGGCAATTCGGGTAGAAGAATGATGGCATCGCGGTAGGGGAGATGAGGCATCTCTCCTGCCGCAATGGTTAGGTTGCCGGGCCGCTGAACTGATGGTGCCAGCAGCCATCAGCTCAGCGGCCCCTTTTTCGGCACTTAGACCTGGTTTTATTTCGTCTAAGTCAAAAAGGTCTACGTGCCGACTAAACTGTTTTGGTTATACCTGTTGTACGCCTAGGTGTAGGTCGGCCCACCTCCCGCCCTTTCCCCTCCTCTAAACATGCCTCTTTTCTCTCTGTGCGTTTAGAGGCAGGGGAAAGGCCTAAGCTGTTTTTAGATACGTCTAAAAACCAGCTTTGGTTATGAGTACTTGGACGATCAGGCTTTTTGATCGTCCAAGTAGCCATTTAGGACACTTTTTAGACTTTTTTTTTTTTATTATTACCCCCTTAGACTGTAATAACATTTTTTTAAAAGTTCCAGAAAATTGCAAAAGCCAGGGTTTTACTAAGCATACGTAAAGTCTTCAAGTTCATAAGAGAGTAATCTATAGAGGGAGATGCATTAACACTTTTGTAGATTTATTGGAAATTTAGGAAAGCTATTAAAACTATACTTTACTTGCAATGAGAGATAAGACAAATAAATTGGGTGCTACCTTTATATTAACCTACCCCTGCAAGTGTATTACTAAATATATGGGTTTGAAATATATATTTTATGCACCCGATCAACTAAGATCCTTTTTGGACCTCAAAGGATTTATCAGATATGGAGTGTCAGGTTCAAATAATTTGTAACTGGGGGGGTTTGACGTATTAAGCCTTTTCCTAAATAGTTTCTTGTAACTTATCTCTCGGTAATTTTGATTCCTCCTTTCCTTCTGTTTGTGGTCTAAGGAAGAGCTATTTCTATAAAATTGTTATTATTTCTTAATTTGTACTTAGATTTATTTTCATGCTGGATTATGGCTCTGTATTTCCTTAAACAAGTTGTTCTACTTGTGAAATAGTTATAATTAATAAAAATAAAATTTAAAAAAACAACAAAAAAAAAACTATGCTTTACAACAGTGGTCTCAAACTCAAATCCTTTGCAGGGCCACATTTTGGATTTGTAGGTACTTGGAGGGACGCAGGAAAAAAAGTTAATGTCTTATTAAAGAAATGACAATTTTGCATGAGGTAAAACTCTTTATAGTTTATAAATCTCCCCCCCCCCAAAGGCCTGCATGTTCCCCCCTTCTTTGCAGCGTCCTCCAGCTTCTCCCCTGGCCTCCCGGTCTTAGTTTCAGCTAATTACCATGCCTGCAGAGAGGATCGCCGGTGCTGTAACATTCCTTGCAGGCTGCCATCGGCTTTCACATGTTCCCTCTGCCGCGGTCCTGCTCCTGCTCCTCCTTTAACGTCAAGGGCAGGATCGCAGCAGAGGGAACATGATGCTGAGGATCGCTACAGCACTGGCAATCCTTTCTGCATGCTACTGTAATTATCTGAAGGTAAGAGCTGGAGGCCAGGGGGGAAGCCGGAGGACGCTGCAAAGAGCGGGCAGCACTAGTACAGACCGTGGGCCGCAAAATAGTACCTGAAGGGCCGCATGTGGCCCCCGGGCCACAAGTTTGAGACCACTGCTTTACAATTTAAGTTACCATATGGCTCCAGAAAAAAGGAGGACGGATTTAGCCATCTGAATTTTACCCCGCATTTAGATCTTTCTCTACATAATGATAGTATAAAGTTAGTAAATAGTTTTAGATTGTCATTTGAACTTAGAGGAACAAGTGTCATCTGTGGTGGCTAAGGGTTTTGGGGCACTAAGACAGCTTAGAGCAAGGTGTCAAACATAAGGCCCCCTGGCCATTTTATGTGGCCCATGGCAAGGCTCTCGAACTTCCCCTTCTCACAGCCCAGCATGTCTTCCCTCCTGTGCCAGTCCAATGTCGCCGGCAGCAATTCATCAATGTTAGCCATGGCTCCCCTTTCTGCTTTCCGTCTGCTGTGGTCCACCCTGGCTGAAACAAGAAGTTGCGCGTCATTGGAGACAGACCACAGCAGATGGAAAGCAGGAAGGGGAGCCACGGACAATGTTGCTGAATCACTGCTGAGGCCAGCAGATTTTTCAGCTTGACGACATTGGACCGGCACGGGAGAGAACACATGCTGGGTTGTGAGGAGAGAGGGACTGGTGCGGGAGGGAAGACATGCTGGGCTGTGAAAAGAGAGAGATGAAGGGAGAGAGGTTGGACCTGGGGTGGTGTGGAGGAACAGGGAAAGAGATACTTGAAGGGAGAACTGTTGGGAAGAGAAAGGGAAAAATGGTGGACCTTGGGGAGGGAGGGAGGCAGACAGACAGAAGGAGAGATGGGATGGGGGCAGTTGGGAAGCGAAAGGAAGAGAAGTTGGATCTGGGGATGGAAGGGAGGGAGAAATGGTAGGCCTGGAGGTGGAAGGGATAGATGCAGCATCTCTTTTTGTCCCTTCCATCTCACTGTTCAGCATCAAGGGAGGAGGGAAGAAGAACCACAGTACAGAAAAGAGAGGGAGCAAAATGTTGGACCAAAGGGAGAGAGAGGAGAGACGTGGTAATGGGGAGTAGATAGAAAGAAATAGGAGGCTGGGAAAGGAGTGGGATGGGAAACTGAAGAGGTAGGGACTGAGAGGCGATGGAGTACTGAAATGTAGCTAAAAATTTAAAAAGAAGGGTGAATATGAGGAGAAAAAATGGACAGCATACACTGGAAAGAAAATTAGTAGAAGACAGACAAAAAGCAGAAAGAGAAACTGTGACCAAGATGATATAAAAGCAATATGACCAGACAACAAAAGGTAGAAAAAACTAATTTTATTTTCTATTTTGTGATTACAATATGTCAGATTTGAAATGTGTATCTGGTCAGAGCTGGTGTTAGACAGCATGCGTGAACTAGGACCTAAAAGAGAGAGGAAAAGCTTTTTTTATTTATTTAGTTTATACCACAGAGCCGGCATGGGGTTGGAGAGGTTGTATCCCTATACTTCTACTAAGACTAACGGGTCCTTTTACTAAGGTGCGGTAGCCAATTTAGTGTGCGCTAAACGCTAATGCGTCCATAGACTATAATGGGCGTGTTAGCATTTAGCACGCACTAAATCAGTTAGTGCGCTAAAACGTTTAGCATACCTTTGCAAAAAAGGGGGTAAGTATCTTAATAAAAAATTTGGCCCGCAACGTAGCCTGTGTTTTAGATTTTAGCCCCTTATGTGATTTGAGTTTGACACCCCTGGCTTAGAGCCATTTGAGATTTCTTGAATGAGAAAGCATTGCATACGTTAATTCATGCTTTCATATTATCTAAGTTGGATTATGGTAATTTAGTTTATGCAGGAACTGCACAATCAAAGCGCCTACAAAAAGTTCAAAATGCTGCGATCAGGCTGCTAGGCCAGGCTTATATTCAGAATCATGTAACACCTTTGAATCTGAAATTCCATTGGTTGCCAATGGAATTTAGGATCAAACTTAAGATCTTGATGTTGGCACATAGAGTTGCAACCATTGTATCTTTCCAACATGGTATTATTTTATGCACCAAGGCGTTTATAGCGAGCTTTAAATGACAGTAGGGTAACTGTTCCCCATATTTCGAAGGCCCATCTTGCCTCAACTAGAGATTGAGCATTTTTTTATTTAGTTCCAAGGTTGTGGAACAGTCTCCCTATAGAACCGATAAAGGAAGAATCATTTATAAATTTTAAAAGATATTTCTTTCAACTGGCCTTCTTAAATTGTTCCACTGCTTTCAATGAAAGTAAAACCCAGATGTCTCAATCCATCCTCCTTTTTCTGGAGCCATATGGTAACCCTAAAACGGTTATATGACATTTGTTAAGAATTTTATGTTGTTAATAGTTTTGTCTTATTTTGGTTTTCTTTTTTTATTTATAACTTTCAAATACAATTCACAAGAATAACTCTTGCTAAGTGAAACACAGGAAAGAAAAATTATTCAAAGTAAAAATCATATAATATTAATATCTTAATATCCTTTCTTAGACCACAATAATAATGGGGGTAGTCATCGTATTATTTTGGGTTTCTTCCGTTTTTTTGTTACCTGTCTTTTAAAACCTGTTCTAGGATTTATTGGGAGGACAGGCTAAATAGTAAAAATAAATAAACACCACCACCACACAAAAGTTCCAGAAAAATCCGACCCTCCTAGGGTAACAAGGTACAAATCATCAGACAAGGGAACCCACAAAAATAGAAATAAAAATATAAAAGAATTAATAATAACACAACGGATTCACATAACACAAGTACTGAAAAACAGAAGCGGAGCTCACACATTGGCCCTGCGTTTACGCCTTTGAACTCCCATTGGTTAAGTGAGACATCCATCATCTGCTGGTCCTCCCCAAGAAACCAGAGAAAGGCGAAGAGGGGGAAAGCTTTCCTGCGGAGAAAATTGGAAGTAGTAGGCCGCTGTTGTAGTTTAACTGTTTAAAATTAAAACTGCAACTCACGGTCCAAATAATACTGTGATGTCAAAAACCTCTGGCTCCTCTAGAATGTATGCCGGTAAAGCTAGAGACAGAATTAGAGATGCTGAGTTCGGTACTGCAGATACTCCGCTCGGAACCGGAGAGGTGGCCGCAGGAAGTGCGCGAGTCTTTGGCGCGGCGGCCATGAGCCTGCAGATCCCGTGCTCCGTTTGAGCTTATTCACTTCTAAGTGTAGCACTCGGCCTGTTCAGCTTCGTTTACGCCCCTTCTCCCGCTAAGACTAGCCGTTCCAAGCTTAAGCATTTAAAATAATTAAAAACGTTAAAAAATATTTTCATCACAATAAAGATTAATGGGGGAAAGTAGGTTTCCCCTGAAGCAAAGAGAAGGGAGAGAGCAGGACAAACTGTTGCAACGACTTACAGGGCCTCTGATATGGAGGCTTTCATGCTTCCCTTATGCAAGAAGTACTCCATTTTAGCTGCTTACAGAGGAGAACAGCGCTGTGGCTTCCTCCCTTTTAACCAGTCAAATGTACCCTTAACAAAAATAAGTTTACATTCAGGCTCCACCAGGACAAGAAACAGGTAAACTAATGAGATGCCGTACGGCCCTCTACAGCAAAATTATTCGAGCCGAGAGCCGACCCATTTAATAATGTATCTATTCCCAAACAGCAATGAAATTAAATATATAATCCATGCTAACGCCATAAGTTAGCACTACATTTCTACACCTGCATACAAAATCTTAAATATAGAAGTATTTACAATGTTACCAATTCTACTGAAAGCATACAGCTACACTGAGAAAATAATAAAACATTTCTCATTTTCCACCATACTTCTTTAAATTGTACTTTGCTATATGAGGAATATGTTAAAAAAAAACCTGTTACCACAATCGTAAAACGTTAAGAATGTCTTTTGACACGACCCGAGTAAAAGAGATAAGCCACCGATAAAATAATGCATTTCAGAATTTTATATTTTTAAGTTGCCTGCCAGCCAAGTAATTGCTTAAATGTCTCATTTTTGTACAATTCTAAAATAATTATAATTACACTGTAGTCACATGAAAGGTACGTGACAACCGGTATTTGTCCTATTTTTAAACGAAAAATGAATTTAAAATCTCCTAAATACGTCAAACTACTTCATTTTCAGCTGCACCAGTAAGCTGTGCCTGAAGCGCACTGATTTACCTTCCCAGTTTTCATCATCCTTAAATCCAAAAGTGAAATTAAACCTCATATATCAAAACTTAAAATCAGATGAACCCAACAGCGCTGACCTTTTATCTAGAACATTTTGCAAGTGGACACTTCCTGTTTGCAAGCGATTCCAGCCTTAAATGCCGAAGTACAGACTTTAGAAATAAGAGGAAAAATTTTACCTTACAAAAATTGGTAGTTGATAATCACTTAAAGCCAAGTGTTTCAGTGTTTGAAAATAGAAGTTAAAACACCCCAGTAAAATAAACAGGAACAACCTTTTGGGGGGAAAAAAAAAAAAAACCAAACCCTTCTAAGTTACGGTTTAGGCTCTGCCTGCAGATCGAAAGCAAAACAAGGAGAGGAAACAGAGCCGCGGGTGGAAATTCCCCCCAGTTTGTTTGTTTCGTGTGTGCTCTGAGGTAGGGGGAGGGGAAGGACGCCTTGAAGGGCGGTGTGGCTGAAACCCTAGAAACGCACAGGCCTACTCCAGCCTCCGATTGGTGCGCTAAGCTGCTTTCCACATTTCTCGGAAAAGTCAATTTCATTTTCACTTCCCCCTCAGCTGTAGCCCAATCGGATCAGCTCAGTAGGGAAGAGAGAGAGAGGGAAAGAGGAGCAAGCCTTTTGTTGCAGGGAGAAGTGAATTTACACCATTGCCAGAGCCAGACATTCTGCTCGTCGTTTGTGTAGCCAAATTTGGACTGTTTTTATTTTAAGAAGCGAACTCTTTGGCAGTTAAATGTTTTATTCTGTTTAATTTTAATTTATCTTGTGATACTTCTGGTAGTCTCAGTCGCCTTTTTCAGCTTTATTAATAGCCTCTCGAACTACTCATTCAATTCATATTTTGATTTAGGATCGGACAGACTTGCTGTATTCTGGTTCATAGATTGAACAAATAGGGAGTTTTCCGGGGGGGGGTGTCTTTAATTGATCTTTATATTTGTGAATTAGATTTTATTTTTTTCATTACACTGAAAGATCCGAGTCGGGGGCCTTTTATCCTATTGCCGTGGATATATACATAAGGTTAAAATTTTAATCTGCAGGAGGATTTTGCTGGGGACGGTGGATGTTTTTATTATCCTTGCCGCCCATCACTTTCTGTAGTCCTCCTGGTTTTCTTTTTTGTCCTTTTATTTCATTGTTCTCGTCTTCCCTCCAGTGCTTCCTTCCAGGGCAGAGTGAGTCACTTCTTTATCACGTCAGAATGCTTTTTGCAGGCCTGCACAGTTGTACTTGCCTCCCCAGCTCTTTCTTTCCAGTCAGTTCCTGATGTTCTGTTTACTCCTTGATTCTATGGAACCTGCAGTAGAGGGGATGCTACAGGACAGAACAAGAAGTGAAAGGTAAGGGGTGGGAGGAAGGGAGAGAAATAGGGACATATAAAGAAAAAGTATAGAAGATGGTATTAGACTACGGTATGCAAGGCCAGTTTAAGGGGCAAGCCAGTGAGGCACTGGTTCAGCTCAAAGACACCAAAAACCTGCATCATTAGCTTTGCCCTTTCTAGCAGGGGGGGGGCATGCACCTTTGCTGGCACCTCTCTGACTTATGCTGATAGTTTATTGCTGTACACCGCTTAGAAATTTGAACAAGCGGTATAAAAATTTTTTTAAATAAACTTGAAACTGTCTCATGGTGCCCGCAAAGCTAGACAAGACAGAGTTGTGTGAGCAAAGATACATTCTCCTGCCATTCTGCTAAGATCTTATGCAGGTACGGAGAGGGAGAGGAAAAGAACAGGCAGAAGTAGGGGTGGACCAAGAACTTTCCTGCACATGAGTATAGAATATGAAGCACTCTTATTAGCAAAGCACCAACAGATAAAAAGATTAGACACGGGGCCATGTTTAAACCGCTTCAGGGTCACAAATATTCTGTTGGTTGTATTATTATGTCAAAAGATGTCAAAGAGCAGAGTCTGCATCCAATAGTACCTGCAGTGTGCTAAAGAGAGGCAAGAAAACCAAACTGTTGGGTAGTGCATTGCTAATAAGAGTACTTTATATTCTACACTCATGTGCAGGAAAGTTCTTGGTCCATCACTGCTTCTGTATGTTCTTTGGAGAGGGGGAGGGGAAGCAAGATGATAAAGTTTGGACTGCAGGGGGGAGATAATGGAGGTGCTGTTACAGCGAGAAGGGGAAGAAGGAAAGGAAGGACTAGGCTAGGGAGATGGTGGGATAAGGAGGAGCAAAAACTAGGTAAAGTAGATGGACAATTGCTAGGGAAGAGGAAAATGGTGAGTGGCTGGGACAGTAGATGCTGGAGAAAGAGACAGATACCCGGGAAATGTTTTTTCTTATTTTTAATTATGAGATTTGTAAGGTCTGTACTTGCTTGTGAATGTCTGATATGTTAACTGCCTAGACTTGTGATAGTGTGGTATATAAATAAATAAATACAGTCATGTGAAAATATTAGGACACTCCATTTTTGTGGATATCTTTTGTTTCATGAGTAAGTCAAGGAAATAAATGTTTTATTGTTTACCTGCAATTATATCACTTTCTTTTCCAGAGAGAAAAAAGAGATTTGACATTAATATGTGAACATTTCTTAAGAAAGAACTGAATATTTCATGGGGTGTCCTAATTTTTTCATGACTGTAAATGTAAATATTCTGCTCACGAGATCAATTGTGGACCTCGAGGCTGTCCGTGCAACTCTGAAGGTGCCATACTACCGCAAGGAGACTTCTCAGACTCCCCAGTCATTAGTAGCAGTATAGAAGCTATCAATAAACAATAGCCCAGTGGTGCCAAGGGAATTCCTCGCTTCCCTCAACTTGACAGAAGCCTATCTTCACATTCCTATTTTTCTGGCCCACAGGAGGTTCTTGCAGTTCCATGTACTGGACTAGCATTTCCAGTTCTCGGCGCTCCCCTTCAGCCTAGCAATGGCGCCTTGCACCTTTACCAAGGTGATGGTGGCAGCACACCTCCGCAAGGCTGGGATCGAAGTGCACCCGTACTTAGATGATTGGCTCCATAGTGGAAGAGGTGAGAGATGCTTTGGGAGGGATTGCCATCAACTATGGGGAGTTGAAAAACCAGAAAAAGTGAATATGGAAGCTCTATCACAGGCCATATTGGTCATGGACTCCAATCTTAAACTGACTTTATCTGCTATTAAAGTTGATTATAGAACTGTCTTTTCTAAGATGGAGCAACGGGGTATTACTATCCAAAATGAATGAAAAGTTGGAGAGACATGATGACAAGTTAAAGGAGATGGAAAAAGTGGAGGTGGAAATGGTTAAAGATTGTATGTATACTGCACATAAGATGGAGAACTTTGAAAAAAAATTAAGGAAAAACAATTTATGATTTCTAAATTTTCCAAAGTGTCCCATCATATCTCCAGCTGAAATGGCCAGAAAATATTTCCGAGAGGTTGAAGTAAAGGCTGCTTTGTTTACCTCATTGGAATAACTACAAGACGACATTGTATCTTCCAAAACAGACAATATTCATTTATTGTTAGTATAAAAACTTACAGTATTACAGCAGCAGAGACATATCAGAAAAATATATTGTCAGTTCAGAATATGCAATGGAGAGAAGAACTTGCACCCATATGCTTAGCAGGGGGCTAGCAGATCCCCGTAGCATAAGTAAGTGAATCTCTCTGGCTTTACCTAGAATGCACGTGTTTTTTATACAGAGAAATTCTTCCTTTGTTCCAAAAAGTACATCCCCGAATTCTGGTTATGTAATTCCCTATTGGTACATAAAATAATGTAAATCTAACTCCTCCTCTCAGTTCACGCCTCTCTCACTTCCACCCCCCCTCCCCAGTAGGAGGGGGAGCCTTGCAGAAACAGAGAACTCTTGGTGAACTTTCTTTCTCCAGTGCTGAGATATGTTGATGCTAATTAGTGGGTTTACAATTCTGTGCATCTTCGGGATGGTGTCCTTGTATGCTGAAAGTTGGCAAAGGTGACCTTTCGACAATCCAGCTGCTTGGTTCTCATAACTTGGTTCAGAGACAGGGAGCAAATGTTTTGGTACAAAGTTCTCTCATCTCGCTACACCCACATCCTGCAGGGATCCTTGCTCATTATAAAAGTTTTATGGCTTTCCAGGGTGCCTGGCATATGAAGTCATACAGCACTGATAACAGTTCAGCAAAACCTTGGAGAAATATCCTCCCAGCAGGGAATGGAGACAAAAACATTAGCATTGCAAAGGCTGCAGGTGTTTACAGACAGCAAGGTACAGGCTAGGCCTGGCTATGGGAAAATATAGGTCTGTAGTGTCCAGCATACACAAGTGAGGCCAGTATGTCCAGTTGAATCATCTGTATGTCCAGGTTATCCATGTCAAGGTCTTAGCCATTCCACCAGAAAATATTCCTCCAATTGTGAAAGCTAACTACTTAAATATTAAGAGACCTCAAGGTGAGTCTACTCCGGTATATATACCTCTAGAAAATGTGTTGGAAAAGAACTTATCTTCATACCTGGAAAATTCCCTTTAGGTGGTTATGGATAGAACAACCATGCTGTTTACTCTTGCCTTAGAAAGCGATAGGGAATTTATTCTTAGGTTGTATTTTTGGCATCTTAATGACCAGTTCTTGGGCTCTAATGTATGAATATTTCCAGATTTAGCTCAGAAAACCCAGAGATGTAGGAAGGAATTCTTGGCCTTGAGACCAAGAGTCCTTTCCTTTTCTTAAAATTCCCGCAAAATGTTATGTATCTTATTTAAATAAGAAATTTTCTGTTCTTTGAGCCTAAGCAACTGATAGAATTTGTTGAGTCAAAGGAAAAGTTGGTGACCATGCCAGATGATATTTGATCTTCCATATAGCTGTAGGTTAGGTAATCTATTACTGTTGCTCTAGTTGTAAGTTTATTTTCTCTCCAAGTTTGGATGTTTTATTTCTTTTCTTGATCTCTTATGATTATGTTGTGGGCTAAATAAGAGTTTAATATTTTCCTTTGTATGTAATTGTACATATATTCTTTTGATCTGTATCAAGTGGGTGTAATGCTTGTAAGAAAAATTGAAAATCTTATAAATAAAAAATTGAAAATAAAAATAAATTAAGAAATAAAATAAGGTGGAGGAGATAAGACTTACAGGCAATCTTTTGTGGGTTTAAGGAAATTGGAGAAGAATCCTTAATTGGGCTAAGGCGGTAAACCAGTTTACATCCGAGTGGATACAACTATAGGAATTGGAGGCTATCTTGATTCCAGGAAATTCTTTAAATATTCTCGGTCTAGAAAGACATAAGTTTTCTCTGAAATCTTAATAATACATTTACATGGAAATTGAAGGAAAAATGTCCCTTTGAGCCAACACTTGGGATGTAAGAGCTAAAAAAGCATTGCTTCTCATTTGTATGGCTCTACAAAGTCAGGAAAAATCACCATCGAATGACCCAGAAACTTAACATCTTTGAATTGAAAATACAAACGAAGAATCCAATTTCTAGCATATTCCAAAGCAAAAGTTGTAATAAGGGTTGCTTTAGTCACTACAGATCCCGAGTCTTCCAGGAAACCAGTAAGATCAAAACTGGTTCCCTCTTTCTGTTCTTTAGCTGTTTGTGCTATTGGACTTCCAGAATTAATATAATAGGCTTTGGTAAATGGTGGTATCATCTCAGCTGGTATTTGTAGGTTTTCCTTTAGAGATTTCTTAAGTATCTCCATAGAAGACAAAATTGAAGACTGAGGAAAATTTAAAAACCTAAAATTTAATCTACGTTTATATATTCTCCAACATTTCTAGTTTGAAATATATTCATATTTCATTTCACCAAGGCCATCTGGGTAGATTGTGTTTTCTCAATAGTTTCCTCCATATTCTGGACTCGAGTTTCTAACTTAATAACTAGATCTCCACATTGCTTTACATAAGAGTTTACAAGTTCTGGAATTTGCAAAATACTATCTAAAAGAGTAGTCAATTCAGCCTCCAGTGCATTTACAGCGTCCCATATCTCATCTGATGTTATTTTCACTGGTCTCTTCAGCCTGGGTGTAATCTTATCTCCAGCATCAGAGCCCTTGTAGCCCTCGGGAAGGACTCTTGTGTTCATCAAACCCTAGGGTTCTTCCCCCTCGGCTCCAACACACTCTGTTGGGTGTCCCATCACCTCATGTAAGGCTGTAGTCAGCGACCCAGCACCAGTGCGAGTACCAGCAACACTTCTGGCATCCAAAACATTGCTCTCCAGCTGACCCTGCAATCCACATCCTGGCTGAAAGGGAGTCTTGCAGTATTCAGGGCTTAGTGTGGTGTCTGATGCACTCAGAGCTAGGTCCCCTGCAATAGGCTTCTGTTCCCAAACTTTCTCATTCTCTGCCTGAGGAAGGAGGAAGCCCTCCAAAGTCCACTGTATCAATATTGGGAAGGAGGTCGGTTCAGCCGGATAAGAACGTGACTTCACTTTCCGCTTCACCATTCTGTTGCTGCTGGCGGTATCATGAACCAAGCTGAGCTCCCTCCTATGCATTCGATCGTGTCATCTTGCTTTTTGAGAGATTTTCTATTGACATTGCCAGTCTGTATGCTTTAAAGCATTTCTAAAACTCTGAGATCCTTATTTGAGAATACTTACTATGCATGTTCTAAATGTTTTGTTAAATGAGTTGGAGGTATAAGTTGTGGACCTCTTATTTTTCTGGGAATAGATTGTGCTTTTGAGTGGGATGTGGAAAGGGGAGGGTTAAAGGTGTAAAGGGGATGATGGATCTATTTGTTTGGAAGGGAAATTAAAGGGTTGGGGCCTGGAGAGGGGAGAGAACTTTGGCTATGAGTTGGGGAGGGTCGGGAGGAAGGATGAGATGTGCAGAGATCTGCAAGGGATTAGAGGGGAGAGAGGCTATACTTTGTGGCTCTTTGTAAATCTTGGGTCAAACATTTTGGATAAATTGTCTCTTTGCTGTAAAAAGTTTGCCAACCCCTGGCTAACTAAGTTTGGGGATTCAGTTACTGGAGTTCTGTTTCCTCTGTGGCAAATGTCTTCCCTATTGACCTTAATGAAACTGAATGACTAAATAATTTGGAGTCAGAAAACAAACTGAATATGTGAATGAAATAAAGACAAGCTAAATGTTTCTCGCACAATGTTTGTTCTCAGCTCTCAAAAGTATATAAAATGCATTGCAAAGACTCTTGACAAGGCCATATTTCGATTGGTCAGCAATCATTAGGAGTCACTTGAATCTTCTACTCTTTAGACAACACAAGAAATGGGCAGATAATTCATGTATGAAATAGTGTGAGACAAACTCAAGCAAATGCTCACCGCTCTGATATGCTGTGAACAGAAGGTTCAAGTAACTCTTGCTGAAGGCTGAGCAGCTGAAACACGGCTGTGTCGAGAGTCTTTGAGAGACTTTATGCAATACCTTTTATTTAACATTGAGAACTAAGAATAAACATTGTTTGAGAATCCTGTGTTTCTGCACGTCTTACTTTGTTCCTCTGGCTGTTTTTGTTTTTGTCCTTGTCCTTGTTATTCTTCTGAAGACAAGCCATACCATAAAAGTTTGCTGTGCACATACATTTTTCAGATGTACATCTATCTTTTTGAACAATTTTTGAAAGAAAAACATGTCCAAAACCAAATGCACAAAAGAAGCCTTTGGGATGTAAGAGGGACCAGCATTTTACTAAACTGGCCACACAGTCATCCAACAAAGTACTGGGGTGCCTTAGGGGGCACTGCAGTGAACTTCACATAAAAAGGCTCAAGTACACATCTCACCATAATCCCCTTTTATAGTGTATGGTAAGTCCTCCAAAACTCACCTAAAACCTTCTGGACCCAACTGTACACCATACCAATAGTCCTTAGTGGACTGGAGGAGTGGCCTAGTTTTTAGAGCAGCTGCCTCAGCACCCTGAGGTTGTGAGTTTGATTCCCATGGCACAACACTTCATTGTCCCAGATACAAAATAAGTACCTGTCTAAGATATGTGAGCCACTTTAATTGTAACCACACAGAAAAAGCAGTATATTAAGTCCCATTTCCTTTACCCCTATGTCTGCAGGTGTCACCTATATGTAGGTACCGTGGGATTAGGGTGGATTTTGGAAGGCTCGCATATTCTACCATAAGTGTAGTAGTTAGAGTGGGATATGGTCATGAGTCCCTATCTATATGGAAGACTACATAGCCCACTAGGGTACTCCAGGAACCTGCTTGCTGCTCTACTAAGACTGGCCATAACATCTGAAGCTATCACATAGACAAGAATGTACTATTTCATTTGCATCTTTGGGGGTGAGAGGTTCAGTGCCCACTGGGAGAGGGGGGGTGTCATGTTTACATCCATCCAGTGGTCATCTGATTAGTTTGGGCACCTTTTTGGCACTTATAAAAACAAGTCTAGTCCAAACTGTGCCCTAGACATATTCCTAAATGTTTGATATGGTAGAAAAACTTCCAGATCATAAGCCCACTCTAGTCCCATGTAAACCAAATTGCCCAGATGCTAAGTTAAAGCCTGAATAATTTACTCCTGGTGCAGAACCCTTTTTCAGCTTTGTTCCAAACCCTTTTTATGACATCACTGAATCTGGGAGAGGATAGTTCATAGTTTGTACATAAGAACTGCCATATTGGGACAGACCACAGGTCCATCTAGCCCAGTATCCTGTTTTAATTTATTTATTTTTTCTGTTACAGCTTCTCAAGCCTGGAATTCTCTTCCTATTTACTTGAGGAAAGAACACAATTTGGAAAAATTCAAAAGTAAATTGAAGAGTTTTCTTTTTAAAGATGCATTTGAAAATTAGTTATCCAGTCAATTTTAATCTGACTATTATTTTATTGAAGCTTTTTAACTTTACCCCCCCCTTGTTTTTTCCTTAAATATCTCGCTTTCTGTGAAATAACTTGTAGTTCTTTTCCTTCTGTTTTTAGTTTTGTCAAGTTTGTTAATAGTCCCGTTGGACTTTGTTTTTGTCACGCATTGTTTTGTTTCCCCAACACTGTATTTTTATTATGTACATCGCTTAGAATCAAGATTAAGCAATTAATCAAAATTTTATTAAACTTGAAACTTTTCAACAGTGGTCAACCCAGGTCACAAGTACCTGGCAAGATCCTAAAGAGTAAACATATTTTAAGTAGTGGATCTCCCCACATCCATCTTAATAATGCTTATGGACTTCCCTTTTAGGAAGTTATCCATACCTTTTTAAACTCGTCTAAGCTAACTCCTTTCACCACATTTTCTGACAAAGACTTCCAGAGTTAAGTACATGCTGAGTGAAGAAATATTTTTTCTTGTTTGTTATAAATCTGCTACTTAGTAGCTTCTTTACATCCCCCCTGATCCTAGTATTTTGGTTCCATGCCACTCAGTACTCACATTTATTTGATATACCACCCATATACAGAAGTTAAGATAGCTCTAAATCTAATAGATGCTGGCACTGTCATCTTGAAGCTGGGACATTAGATCATTCGTTATTCTATTGTCCATTGATACTTGCTTTTTGGAAATCAATATGGGGTCAAATAAATAGTTTGTTAGATAATCTGGTGGCATTATCCTATGACACCATATTGTTTGGCATGTCAATGAGGGCTAAGAGCCAAATATCCTCTAATAATAATAAGCTTCTACTCATTATGATGGGTTGCCATACAACAGATTAAGAATAATTGGAAAAATTGGGATAGGCTGAATTATAGCTTTTGGTGGAATTCTTTTTGTCACATATTTAAAATGAAAAGGATAATTGCCATGCAGCAGGGAAATTTTAAGAAATTTTGGGTTATTTGGGAGCCATTAACAAGATACTGTAAAGATTGAAATTACTGCATAGAATAAATATTAATTTTTTCCCTTTTATTCATACACATCCAGGGTAGGGTGGGAATATTTTATGATTTCTTTTGCTTATGAATAATTGTTGGGTATAAGGGAGGGTGGATATTTGATGCAAGTTAGAATTTGATGATATATTAAGTGATGTTAAAATATAAAATGATTGTAGTTTATGTTACACTTATTGTGAGTTTTAAAAATGAATAAAGATTAAGAAAAAAAAATAGATATACCAACCATCAATACATATCCAAGTTTTTTACAGCCATTTAAAATTATTATTAAAGCTTTTATACTGCTGTTATTGACTGAGGGAGTCAATTTAGAGTAGTTTATATGAGCTTTGTAATGGTGTTACAATACATGAGCTTCTGTAGAGGTATTACAATACAGAGTTTGCGTTTCCTGGAATGGTTTCAATACAGACATTATTAAACCATAATCAATACTTGTGCTTTTGTAAAGGAGTTACAATAGATTTAGAAGTACATAAAACGGAAATACGTCTAAAAACCCACCTAAATTGGCACTTGGATGATCAAAAAGACAGGCCATCCAAATGCTGATAATTGAAATGGGTTTTAGACGTATCTAAAAGTAGCTTAGGCCTTTTCACTGCGGCTGTACGCTCTGAGTGAAAAGAGGCGTTTTGAAGGAGTGGTTAAGGCGGGAGGTAGGCGGGATGTGGGCTGACCTAGACTTAGTCGTCCTACAGCAATAATTAAAAATTTAATGAGACTGCCTAGATGGAACTTATACGTTGTGACTTAGGTAATCTAAAAACAGTTCTAAGTGCCCAGAAGGACAGACACACACAGAGCTCACCATGACCTATAAGGGAGTTGTGGTGAGATGTTTATGTGGCACCCTTTCTGTGAAGTTCACAGCAGTGCCCTGTAAGGTGCCCCACTACTTTGTTGCCATGTCTGGGTGGCACCCTTTTTGTGAAGTTCACAGCAGTATCTTGTAAGGTGCCCCCAATACTTTGTTGCCATGTCTGGGTGGCCAGTCCATCACTTTGCTGACCCCTCCCATGCCCAGGAGGCGTTTTAGGTGTCCAGGAGGTTGTTCTAGGCGTTTTTGACTTGGATGATTTTTTTGGACGAGATTGGGGTATAAAGATAGTTGACTTACCGGTCTGAATGATGAAACAGCTGGACGTAGAAGTTGATGATTCTCAAAAATTATTTTGGACCTCTTTTAGGTTTGGCTACACCTTCTTAATATGCCACATATGGAGGATAGAACATGCACTGTGCTTCATCTGAGCTCTTATTCGGCACTAGACTTTTGTCTTCGAAATTTTGCTCTCCAACTTTATTATAATCACTTAGTATTTCTGGATCTGATACAATTATACCACATACATACTCACATTTTATACACCACCAGTCACCTCATCACATTTATGAATGATATCACACAGACTTTAATTCATTTCACTTATTCTCTACACATTGTTTTATTGCATATATTACACTATATCATCTCATCATTACTCATAGGACCCCTGAGGAAGACATTTTTGTCAAAACATGAACCGTGTTGGGTCCAAAGTTCCCAAGAGATCAGGTCCTACATGTTTTTATGTGGATTATCAAGTTGATTTTACAATAAAGTCTATATCAGGAACATCAACTCTCCACAGCATATTTTGTTGTTGTTGGACTTTTATTCAGTGAAGACTTCAAGGTCAATTTCTTGTTTTGCCTGGTAAATCCAAAGTCCATTTTCTTTATTACCATTACAATTATTCTTGCTTCCAACAAACTACCTTTGCCCTGAGACCATCTTCTTTTTTTCTGCAGGTGCAAGTCTTTATTATTAATTCCCCCTCCCCTCCCCCCCCATATTTTTATCTGGAGAAAAGATAAGTGATGTTCAGGAAGCCTATTTACTCAGGTAAATAGCTTTTGAAAATTGCCTTTCCAAAGTTCAGAGGCTCATTCCAAAGATCATAGAGCAGGCTGAAGCTACACACTGTCCTGCATATTAAAAAATATATATATATACAGAGCTAAACAGTACACAGACCTGCTTTCAGGCTCTAATTTCCTGCTCAGGCATACTGGACAATAGACAATTTTTGCATTAATTCAAATAAAGGTTCCTTACTGGAAACCCTGCTTTGAATGTTTAAATTAATGAAAATAAAATTAGACTAACCAGCTGTCTGCATACTCATAGTGCAGTGGTTCTCAGCCAGTGTGTCCCCAAGAGTTAGGAGGTGTGTCCCTTTAAATAATCATAACTGGTCCCTATTTCTTCTTCTTGACTACCCAGCTGCCATTGGTCTCAAATACATAGAAATGCTGCATGTCTGCTGTCCATCTGTTCTGTTTTCTACATAGTTTCTGAGTATTTTCAGGGCTTTGTGTTATTTCATAGTATGTCAATAATATGATTTTATGTTGCTGTTACTGAGGTGACACCAGAATTTTAAAATATATTTGTTTTGTACAATAAGCTATATAGACTCAAAACTGGATAAGTTTCTTGATGACAATAAGGTTTTTATAAATTTGCCTACTATACAATCCCATATGGTTAATCTGCATGCAATTCATTAAGCCCAGATTTCACCTTATATTTCCTTTGCATCATTTTTAACAATGATAGAGTATTTAGGAGTCTTTTGTTCAACTGTGAATTTTAGGGGTCCTTTTACTAAGGTGCGCTAATGGACTTAGCACATACTAAATGCTAAGAAGCTTATCGGATAAAATGGGCTTCTCAGCATTTAGCATGTACTAATCATTAGTGTACCTTTGTGAAAAGGCTTCTTACTGTTTTGTGTCAAATACATGAATACTGACTGTCAATTCAGCAGCAGGGAGCCATACTTTCTACCAGTTTTTCCATATCTGCTTACACAGAGTCAGGGATCTCTGCTTCATCTCAACCTGCAGTCTCTACACCTGACAGCTTAGTACCTCTTAACATGACTCCTCTTCAGTTTTCTCAACCTGTCAGAGACATTTTAGAGGCTTCTAGGAAACCTACCAGTAGACAATACTATCACCAAAAATGGTGTTTTTCTCATGATAAGAAGCCTCAACATTCCTCCTTATCTTCTGTTTTGGATTACGTTTTGCACTTATCTACTTCTGGCCTCAAGTCTACATCGATCCGAGTTCATCTCAGTGCAATTGCGGCTTTCCATCAGCCTATTGAAGGGAAACCTCTCTCTGCTCATCTGGTGGTTTCCAGATTCATGAAGGACTTTTCAATGTCAAATCTCCTCTCAAACCTCCTCCTGTGGTTTGGGACCTCAATGTTGTTCTTGTTCAATTGATGAAGCCTCATTTGAACCAATGTCTATGGCTCATCTGAAGTATCTCAGTTGGAAAGTGATGTTTCTCATTGTCCTCACTTCTGCTCGAAGAGTTGGTGAACTACAAGCTTTAGTTGCTGATCCACCTTTCACTGTCTTCCATCATGACAAGGTGGTCCTCTGTACTCATCCTAAATTCCTCCCTAAAGTGGTTTTAGAATTTCATCTCAACCAATCCATTGTTCTTCCCAAAGCCTCATTCTCATTCTGGAGAATCAGCTCTTCATACTCTGGACTGTAAACATGCTTTGGCCTTCTATTTGGAACGCACCAAACCACACCGAACTGCTCCTCAACTTTTTCTCTCCTTCGATCCAAACAAGTTGGGACATCCGATCTCTAAGCGTACCTTCTCCAACTGGATGGCTGCTTGTATCTCATTCTGCTATGCCCAGGTTGGATTACCCCTACACAGTAGAGTCACAGCCCATAAAGTCAGAGCCATGGCAGCTTCAGTAGCTTTCCTCAGATTTGTAAGGCTGCTACTTGGTCCTCGGTTCATACTTTCACTTTTCACTATTGTCTGGATGTTTTCTCCAGACGGGATGGACATTTTGGCCAGTCTTACAAAATTTATTCTCCTAAATTGCCAACACTCCCACCATCCCATTCTGGTTAGCTTGGAGGTCACCCATATGTGAGAATAGGCTGCCTGCTTGTCCTGGGACAAAGCACAGTTACTTACTGTAACAGTTGTTATCCAGGGACAGCAGGCAGCTATTGTCACAACCCACCCACCTCTCCTGTTTGGCTTCTCTGCTAGCTATCTGAACTGAGGAGACGCACCCCACGCTGGGTGGGAAGGCACTTGCGCATGCACAGTGCGGTCGACTCGAAACTTCTAGTTTCTACAAGCAAATCTGCTTGCGAGGCTGTGCTTTCTAGTATGCTTGAATGTATCCTAGGAGCTTCATTATCTAGTTCTAGAGAATTGTTTCCATTGAGAAGAGCTTGTTTCAAGGGTACTATTAATATTTTTTAGAGCATTTCAAAATTTATCATATATTCCTATCTTCATCTCCTATAGTGTAGGAGGGGTTTAGGGTGCTTGTCTTGGGAAGTGTGTGGGGCTGTGTATGAGTGAAGGGATGGATATGGGAGTTTGTGAGTGGGTTAGGGGGGTTGTGTGTAGAGGTATGGTGCAGGGATAATATGTGGGATGAATTTAAGTAATTCAGGGAGGTATTGACATGGATAGTACGGTGAAGAGGTTCATAGGGATGAAGATGGCTTTAGTGCTTTGCCAGCAGCTTCAATTTCTTCTTCCTGTAAGGCCTACTACTATTATTTCTATAGTGCTACTAGGCATATGCTGTGCAATAGACATTATATGCCAGTACCATTTTTGATCCTAGCATGCTCACAATCTGGGACAATGGAGTGCCAAGTGATCTGCCCAGGGTCACAGGGAGGCTACAGTGGGTGCCTCCAAGTATTTGCCATAGTAAAGCAAAGATTATTTGGGGAGGGTTTATTCACTAAAAATACCTGATACTTGTTTTCCAAATTTGTCCGAGATTTCTCCATATATTTTGAGCAAGTCAAGTTTGATGATTATCCTTTGCTTCTTTACAGAGTTAATTTTGCCTTTAGATAGGCACACACAAACTACTTTACATAAATCTAATTTTCCATATGTTGAAAATCCTTAAATGGAAGAACACATGGACTGCTTTTAAAACATACTGTACTACAATTCATAATTAAAAACTTTGAAATGGTGCCCATACATCATGAAATTTTCTTTTGCAGGTAAGGACCTGGATCCTTGTCTTAACTTTGTCCTTAGTTTCTAAGCACAGGTGCTTGCTGATTTTTTTTTTTTCCTATTCTGAGGGCAAGCTATGCAATTTCCCTTTTACTTTCTTTTCTTTCCTCTTGTTTCTCTTTCACTTCACATTCTGCCTGCCAAATTGTCTCGGTCATTAACCAACAGTGTTTGCAGCTTTTTTCACTCTGTAGAGTTGAGACTGTGTTTTCCCTTTCCCTTTGACGCTGTTCTTCATATAACACTCATAAATAAATTGAACAGCAGAGGGGTGGGCTACAGCACAGTATATTGAGCTAGAAAATTATTCAGTAAGGGAAATTTAATTAACTATCTCATCCTTATTGTCAGCATTATGTTTTGGTTTTTTTATTATTATTATAAGCAGCGTTTTCAATTCAAAGCTCTGGTGACCAGTTTTTCTGATAACAGCATATCTTACCTTAGAAACATAATGGCAGATAAAGGCTAAATGGCCCAGCTAGTCTGCCCATCTGCAGTAACCATTATCTCTTCCTCTCTCTGAGAACCCACGTGCCTATCCCCTGCCTTCTTGAATTCGCCAACAGGATAGAGGCCACGAGTTAGGTTAGGATGATGAATGTACTGCAGAGAGGCTTCACAAACCTCTCTCCCTCTAAACTATAAGTGATAGAGATTTGATATCAATAATTTAAAAAGCTATTTTATTATTGCTTTGGATGGGAGAAGTAAGCATCAGTCAATTTGCATGAGCCAAAATGTCACACCCATAGACCAGAAAATGTAGTGCACTAACAAAAGGAAAAGGTTCAGTTAGCAGTGAATTGAGCCAACGTAATAACTGTCACACAAAGGGGAGTGGTCTGAAGTAGAGCATAAGAATATAATAGCCATACTGGATCAGACCAATGATCCATTTAGCCTAGTATTCCTATTCTAACCTTGACAAATCCACAAGTTCCTGGTGAATCCCAGAGTAGCGACATTCCATGCTACCAATCCCAGGGCAAGCAGAGGCTTCCTCTATGTCTGTCTCAACAAAAGGGAGTGCTTGGGCCTGCCAGCCCAACAGCAGCCACAAGGAGAACTTATAAGAATTGCTATATTGAGTAAGATCAAAGGCCCATCTAGCCCAGCATCCTGTCTCCAAGTGGAGAAATAAGAGAGCAGGGAAGGTCTCCAGTCCCTAGTCCCTGCAGCCCCAATTGGGAAGAAGAAATACAGGATTTCATGCTAATATAGCATATGGGAGGGGAGAGGGATTGCACAGGTTTGATCTTGGTGGACTCTAATCCAGAAAATATATATAAACAGCAAATACTCTAATCTCATCCACATCCACACTTAATATCCTCATTGCCCTAGACACATTAAATAGATTGAGAGCCCACCAAGACAGAAAGGGAAAAATGCTTGAGTACCTGAATAAATTAATGTAAACCATTTTGAGCTCCCCTGGAAGAATGATACAGAAAATAGAATAAATATAAATCTGCAAAGATTGGAGACCCAACATATGCACATTGATCTCACCCATACCATTATGGAGAAACTGAAAACTTAAATGGTTAGGGTGGTTCCCAGAATAGATTCAGAAAGCCCAGGTCTAATTCACCCCCTTCTTCTCCATGACCTATTTTCACAGATGGCTGAGCTAGGTCTAGCAATGCAAGAGTTACAGTACATGCAGGAGGGAGGAAAACACAACACAGATAAATGGCAGTAGAATCACATAGCTGCTAAGAGAAAAACTGTACACAAATTATCTATTCTGATCCATGGGATCACAGCTACTTCTAATGTTGAACGCATGCTTAACTAGTTACCAAACTGTTTCTCCATTTTTAAAAAAATCTATTATTTAAACCAGGACATTTATTTTTAAACATGTATAAAAATGTGTCTATACATTTAAATTACAAAAAGTCAACCACTTATTACAAAAACAGAGCCAATGCAAATATTTTAACATAGCTCAGATAGGAAAACAAAGACCACAAAATCAATAAACATTGTAAAAACCATATAACATGGCTCAATATAATGCAGGACAGATTGGAGTTTGGAAACTATTTTTTGCAATTATATATTAGTCTGTGAACCTCATAATATGATTTTACTTAAAATGCAGTCAAATATCCTTCATCCCAACATCTGCAATATATAGGGTATAGTGTAACTACTTTCTGAACACAAACCTGGAATCCCAACAGATTTGGAAAATACTTTTCAGTAAAGGTCAGTTAAAAGATGGGAAATCATAAGAGACAAAACCACAATTAGTGAATGTTGCCACATGTAGGGATCTAGAGGTGCAAAAGCCAGATTCTGTTAGGCTTGTGTGTGGGTGGGGGGGATCTTCTTTTGTTTTTAGCCACCCCTGAAATAGAAATGAGTAAAAATGAAGTTAATTGAATCAATGCCACACACAGTTTACTGATATTTGGTTCAGATTCAGTTTTCGATTGAGTCAGTTAAAATCTATTCTGGGTCAACTCCAAATCTAGTTGGGAGGCCATGTATAGGGAGAATAATCACTTGAAAAACTCAGCTTGCAACTAAGACAGTTAATTGCCTATCTAATTTGCACTCTAGAATTGGAATTGTTGCAGCATGACCTATTTATGAATCAGCCTGCAATTAAGCAATGAAATTTGCTTCAGTGCTTCCCCACATTAGCAGTGTTTCAAATACAATATTAACAATGAAGTATAAAATGACCATGTTTCATATAAACAAGTGTTTATTTTTATTGAATTTATAGCTGCATACATGTAAAACAATACACAAATTTTGTGGAAAAAGTACAGTTCTACAGAAGAAGGAAACACACGGTACAAAAACATATGCCACATTGCAACGTTTTTCCACAGTATATTTATTTCTAAAATGTTTATCCCACCTATCTAGGCAAGTTACAAAGAACACATACATAAAATCATTCTGCTTCACATATATACAACCCCCCAACCAATAAAAAATATTATAGCAGATAATCATACCCCACAATTTGCCTTAACAAACAAAAGGCCTTCAAGTTCTTCTTAAAACTGCCTAAATCTTGAAGTAGATGCACCTAAGAATCTGAAATATTTTTATAACCAGAAAGTTCAAAAGTGTGAATCTCATCACTGATCATGTTCTTCAGATGCAACAGCTAGTGTGTGTTCTTATAAAAAATGTAGAAAAGACATATATTATCAAATAAATAAAGTTACCTTTATTTGCAAATCATTTTTTCTTGAAATGTTAGAAAGCATTTCTTGAATATCATAAATCATTTATATTTTATCAAAGATAATCACAATACAATCAAACTTAACTATTTTAACAGGAAGATGAAAATAAGATGAACGTCATTTATATAACACAATTTCCCATCTATGTCAATGGAACATTTCCATTTTGAAAGTCTGAACCCTATATTTACTAAAGGTGCTGCTACATTACTATAAGTTAACCTTCAGTAAAGTCTTATTTATTGAAAATCCCATTTCATGCAATGGTATATATTTAATGGCAACTGTGCACTGGAGGCAGCAGAATGTTTTTTTGATTGGAGGAGCAAACAAACCAATTTCCAGCACTACCTTCAAGCTTTCTATTTGCTGATGCTGCGATGAACAAAACACTGATAGGGTGATAGCCTACCCTACCCTATTCTACTGCTTAGGAGGGCACTTCAGTAAATCTAGCCTTGAATTGGTTACCCAGTTTATTTAGATAATGGTAGGGTTTTTTTTAAAGGTACCATTTCAATAGTTTCTTACTGCTTAGGAAATTCAAAGTCAGGGATCAAGATGGCGTCGAGAATGGACGCCTGAGCGGACAGCGCTGATGGTTTGCTGAGTTTCAGTGTGTGGTGTGACTCTTTCCCGTGCAATATGGGAAAGAGGAAAGGGACTGCTCGTCCTAACTCTTCGGTGACTGGAACACCCCCCCCAAGCGGATGACACAGCCAATGATTATGAGCGCTTTTGCCTGTTCGGGTGAAGATCCCAGACCTACCTTGGGGGGCTATCCCATATTCATCGGGAGACCTCAATGCGGGAATGAGCTGGGTGTTGTTGAGCCTGGAGCAGAGACTGGTTCCTCCCCAATGCGGAAGTGATTCAGTGCAGGGAGCTGCTGGTGTCCTGTTACCCCAAGAGGGAAGAGTGGACTCCAGCTTGAGAGGGACGCCTTCACTGGGCTCTTTGGAGGAAGGAGTAGATCATTTTTGTCAACGTTCTCCCAGCACAACGAAGGAAGGACTGAGATCCGCTTCAGGTGAGAATGTTATCAACTTTGGAGAGTTGAAAAAGCCAGAGAAGATTGATTTATAAGCGCTCTGGTAAGCCATATCCATTTTGGATTCCAACCTAAAATTGACTCTTTCTACTATTAAAACTGATTATGGGACTGTCTTTTCTAAGGTGGAGCAACAGGGGGTACTACTCTCTGCATTAAATGAAAAAGTGGAGAAGCAAGAAGTTAAGCAATAGAAGTAGAAATGATTAAAAGATCATTTCGCGTAAAATGTAAAACTTTGAAAATCAGCTGAGAAAAAACAATTTAAGATTCTTGAATTTCCCCAATTGTCTTATCTCACCAGTGGAGATGGTTAGGAAATATTTCCATGAGACTTTAGCCATACCGTTGGAAAATTTACCCCCAATTGTCAAATTTATGTATTATGTTTTACATTATTGTAAACTGAGTTGAGCTCCTCTTGATTGGTGACTCGGTCTATAAAACTAAGTTTTAGTTTAGCTTATTACCTCAGTACTAGGAGTTCTCAACAGGAATCTACTCCAGCAGAATTGCCTGTAGATAAACAGGCGGATATGAACTTATCTTCATTTTTGGAAACTTCTTTATTTTTTTTTAAAATTCTTTATTTGATTATTTTGGAAACTTCTTTAGAAGTAGTTACTAGAGGTCTGCACGGGAACGGGGATCGTGGGAATTCCCCCTGACCCAAGGGACTCCCACAGGGACCCCCCTCTGGCCCACGGGGATGGAAGGCTTTGGAAGCAGGGTTCGACTTACTGAGGCCTACCTAAATTCTGACGCAGCTGAGACCAGTCCAGCGCCATGGACCAGTCCAGCGCATGCACACAGCTGAAAGCTTTGCTGATTGGTTTTGTGGCACGGCGGGTAGGAACAGCAAGCAAGGCTCTCAGCTGTTTACGTGCTGAGCTCACTGCTCAGCATGTACACAGCTGAGAGCCTTGCTTGCCGATTGGTCAGCAAGGCTAGAGCAGGAAGACACTTATTTAGTGATCTGCCCAGCACCCCAAAGGCCCTTATACTGGCAAGACTCATCTCAAACTAGAAGAGGGTGACTTGAGGAGGCAGGAGACAAGGAACCGAGTGATTTTTTTTTTTTTATACCCAAGCTGAGGACAGAGCAGCAGTGAGCACAGCAGGCATGAAGAGGTGCTTCAGTGAATCAGGAGGATTCAGCAGCCGGCAGTCAGATAATTAACTTAAACATAAAAGAAACTGTGGAATTGATGATCATTGATGAAATCTTTTACTGTGTTTTATATTTTTAATATTGTGTTTTATTTTTGAATTCATCTGCACCTTTTTCAAATAAAGATTTCATCAGGATCATCAATTCCACAGTTTCTTTTGTGTTTGCGCTGCTGTTTTCCTAGTGGAATCTCTGGTGGAACCCTTTTTTGTTTTATGTTCAGGTAATTAACTTATAAACCTCCTCTTTTACTAAGGCAGACGTATCTATTATATTCTATGGACGCGTTAGCATTTAGCGCACGCTAAATCGGCTAGCACGACTTAGTAAAAAAGGAGGTTTATAAGTCAATTATCTGAATAGAAAACAAAAAAAGGGTTCCACCAAAGAGATTCCACAAGGAAAACAGCAGCGCAAATACAAAAGAAACTGTGGAATTGATGATCCTGTTAGAAGTAATTGCTGCTTTTTATGGGGATGGAGTGGATTCCTCATGGGGACGGAGAGGGATCCTGGCGGGGACGGAGGGGGATGTCTGTCCCCGCGCAACTCTTTAGTAGTTACTGATAGAACTACCATGCTTGTTACTCTAGCTTTTGAAAGTGACAGGGAGTTTGTTCTTCGTCTGTATTTCTGTCATATGAATGACCAGTTTTTAGGTTCAAATGTTAGAATTTTTCCAGATTTGTTTCAAAAAACCCAGAGACGTAGGAAAGAATTCTTGACCTTGAGGCCAAGGGTTCTGGCTCTGGGGGTTACATTTCTTGTTAAGGATCCTGCAAAATGTTATGCTTCGAATCAGAATCAGAATTTTCTTTTTTTTTTTTAGCCTAAACAACTTAGAATTTGTTGAGTCGAAAGAAGGGTTGGTAACTGTGCCTAATGATATGACTTGCCATCGGCTGTAGTTATTTGATAATTTCCATTGTGGTTAATTTCTTTTCTTGATCTCCTATATAGTGGACTAAATAAGATTTTATTTTCCTTTTGCTTTGTTTGCTTAATTGTATTTACTTGATCTGTATCAAGTGTTGTTGTATGCTTATAAAATTGAAAATCTTATTAAATTTTTTTAAAAAAGGAAATTCAAAGTCTGAGATTACAAAATGCAAGGAATAACTGTAAAGTGGCCAGTCAGTTTAACAAATCTAGCAGTATGCTCAATTCAGTTGCACAAGTAGAAGTATTAAAGGAAGGAAAAAGGAGGTAACATTGTTCTTCTGTGGGTCATCCCACTTCAAATGCTGTGATCAGTTCTGGAGCTGTATCTTCAGAACAGGATGTAAGCAGTCCAGAAAAAGGCTACAAAAATAATACAAGACCTCCAATACATCTCTTCCAAAAAAAGGTTTTAAGCATTCTAAAGAAAAGATAAAGAGCAGCTATTAACAACAATGTTTGAATATTTGATACGCTGCAATAGGGTATGGGAAGGTGAATTTTTCTATTAGAAGGCAATTTCAAGGAATATCCAAATCTGAAGTTCAAGGGAAGAATGTTTAAAAATGATATGAAAAATAAATCTTCTTTACTTAGTGGGCGATATATGCCTGAAATAGCTTACCACTGGCATCTCAGTATGTGTACATGAGGCTGAATAACAAGTTGAAGATGACTCAAGTATTTGCTTAAAAACTTGAGGATCAAAGAAAGATGAAAACTGGGTGCACCTTTAGCTGCCCTCATCTGTACTACTTGCTTGTTTATTACAAAACATACTACCACAACATAAAGCAGGAGGGATATGTACTCGTTCACTTGCCTTAAATATGGTGTGTGTTAAATCAATTCAACATGCATGAACTTATGAATTAGTGTGCCTTGAGGGGTCCTTTAACTAAGCTGCAGCAAGCACTAGCGCATGATTGCCCACAGGTTAAAATGTAGTGCTGCGGAGTATGCTCAGGTGTTCCACAGTACAAGAGGGTGCTGAAAAGTTCTCACCCAACCAAGAAGAGAATGATGTGGATATGGTTCAATCAATGATCTGAAACAACACCAAAACACAGAATTTAGTTTCTGCAAATTGGCACTTAAGGAAATAAGATAACATTCTTTTCAGCTACAGTGGCACAATAACGCTCAGAATTTAGGAAGTTGGTTGGTTGGGCTGAGAACTTTTCAGTTTTTGCAAATGTGCACACTACCCAGTGCTAAAAAAAAACAACAATAAAAAAACACTTATTTTTTAGCTCTGGGGGTGTTTTTAGGAGTGGAAAGTGGGCTCAGCTATGCTAATTGGTTAGCACTTAGGCATTATTGCACACTAACTGATTAATACAGGATTAGCACATGAGCCTTAACCGCCTACAAATCAGGTGGTGGTAAGCACTCATGTGCTGAGGAAAATAGCACATGGCCATTATTACAATAATCTGCCTTTTACCAACAGTGCTAAAAGTGGTCTCAGTGTGCATGAAAGACCTGCGTTGGAGCTATCACAGTCTACTTTTTAGGGATGCTTGGTAAAAGGGCCCCTTAGTCACTCAACATGCGTTAAAAGTTGCTCATTAAAAATATATGAAAACTGAAAATGAACTGAAAAGTTTTGCCTTTTGCATATCCTATTAAGCACTATTCAGGCTCTGTACCATGTGTATGTGTTACTGAAAAAAGTAAATTATATGCACCAGATTTCTCTCCCTGAGATTAGCAGGTGATGTGGTGAGAATGCTACCAACAAGTAAAATGAATTAACTGGAATCACAGACAAGCATAGAGGCTATGTTTGTACCCTCAGGTGTCCCAGAAAATGCTGCAAAATGCTCCCTTCCTTTCTTTTCGATTTTCATTTAACATCCCCTTCCCCTCCACAGCTTCTCTGAGCTACCTCAGATCCATAATCTCCTACCCGTGGACAGAGCCCCAACTCTTTCCATAGCAGTGCTGCATCCTGGATCATTCTCCACCTTCTATTCCTTTTGCTCTCATGTTCCCTCTCCTTCACCTGATTCCTCTGACACCTCCTTTTTCTCTACCTCTTCATCTAGTCAGTGCAACACTTTACTATGATACTGTTAAGCATTAATATGTCCTCTATACCTACTGAAAATGTTATGACCAAATCATCATGTTTTAGATTTAAGCAACTCTCTAGATTGCTTGCTAGCGATATTTGAAGAGTCATAAATAGATCACAAAGAATGAGAATTCAGTCACTTCTCAAGTAGTATGAATTGCTATTTCTGCCATTGTATTTAATATGAACCATTCAGAATTGGCAAGTGAGGTAATATGCACCTTTTGCTAATATTAAAACCTTTAACAATATAAAACTGAACAGCTTAAAGAATTCTAAGAGAATCAATTATAAATTTTTAATTCACATGTGGTTATTATGGCTTGCCATGGATACTTATAAAAGATTGCACCATAAAGAGAACAGTCACTTCTGCACCATAGCAGAATCTGTTCTGTAAAGCTGTGGCAAGCTTACCAACATATATCCATTCTTCCCTCAGGAAGAACTAATTGCATATTTATCAATGAAATAAAAAAAAATCTCTAATTATTCTAGAGTTGATTGCTACAATAAGTTTCTAATCTAGTGATATAATATATTCCTATTTCAACAAACTGACATCAATAATATATACCACTGTCTTTATGGTTCATATTAAAAATGAAGTTTTGTTATGTTTTCATAATGCTAGTGGCTAATCTCATCCATCTCCTGGGTGGAATTTAATGTCATTTCACTTTTAAGTTCACATATGTAGATATTTCACTTGATAAAATACAGCTCTTTGGTAAGCATAGAAACAATACATGGGATTTGCTTCATTGCATTAAACCCTGGATGATTTGAAGAGGATTCAAATTCTAATGCCACTTTGCGATTGACTCTGGTCAGGATATGCATAATCTCAAGTTTGTTTGCATGTAGGTTCAGCATCTCACAGAGGGACTGAATAAACCAAGAGCCATTTAAAGTATTTCTCCAGGAGTAATAACCTAAAAACACAAGAATAAAAATATTTTGTTACATTCTAAAAAAACTCAAGATAAATGGTTTTCATTTACAATATGGAAATCAAGTAACTGTGGTTTTCTGTGCCCTGAACTGCTGTGTGGAAAAAGATCCATTACAATATTAAGGAAATAAAATTGAATAGATTAACTTACTTGATCTTAAATTTTACTGAGAATCTAATATTTCCAACCACTACTGTCTTGAATTTTTAAAACATTTTTTATTTATAATTTTAAATTATACATCACAAAAACAGAGGTTTCATCCGAAATAACAACAGGTAAAAATTTCTGATCCATACAAAGAAAAACATTCATAAGGAAATGATCTCTCTGCAGCTTTCGATGTTGTCCACCACGACATACTACTTTATCAACTTTCCGAGATAGGAATTGACTCCACCGTCCTAAAGTGGTTCTCAAACTTCCTACGCTCTCGCTCCTACACTGTCAACACAAATGGCACCATGTCCGTTCCTTGGACACCATCTTGCGGTATCCCTCAGGGATCACCCCTATCCCCTATTCTCTTTAACATCTATATGTCCTCCCTGAAACTCTTCCCAATTATCCCCTCTTGAAACAATCTACACATACGCTGATGACATCCTTGTTTTCCTTGAGACAGACCGGAACCTCACCAACCTCCACGAAAACATTACAGCTTGCATAATGAGACTCCATTCCTGGTCCTTCTCGGTACTGATGAAATTGAATGAATCAAAAACAAAATTACTCTGGCTCGGCCCAAAATTAGAACACCTGCCCACCCTCTTCGCACTACCCTCAGGCGCTGCACTGCAGCTTGAGTTCTCAAGCAAGGTCCTTGGCATCATTATCGATTTTTCTCTCTCCCTCAATGACCACCTCAACTCCTTGGCTAAATCATGCTTTTTCAGCCTCCACATGCCAAGGAAAGTAAGATCCTATTTTCGCCAACAACATTTTGCCGTCCTTGTCCAATCCATCATCCTCTCCAAACTAGACTACTGCAATGCCATCTACTTAAGCCTATAAAAAAAAAGTCTTCAAAGACTCCAGCTAATCCAGAATACTGCAGCCAAGTTGATCTTTGCAAAACACAAGTCTGACCATGTCTCCCCATTCCTAGCCAAACTTCACTGGCTCCCAGTGATTTCCAGAATCCATTTCAAATGCTCCTGCCTGGCTTTTAAGATCATTCACGGCATCCTTCCTCCCTTAATCCCACTATCTTATAACTCCTCGAGTCCTGACTCTACCAGACCCGCCCAAAGGTATAAACTATCCTTCTCCTCTCTACGCGGTATTCGCTATGCAGGCAAACTGGGAAAATCCCTTCTCTTCAGAATCACAGGTCTTTAGAACGACCTTACTTCCCCACTGCGGAACCTGGGCTCCCTCCAATTATTCCGCAAGCAACTGAAAACCTGGCTTTCACTAAAATGTAATTCTATCCCCCCTTACTCTTCTCTTCTATATATAAGTTCATTTAAACCGTTTTTTTTTCTTCTCTTCCTATATTTTAAGTTCTTGTAAACCGTGCCGAGCTCCACATCTGTGGAGATGATGCGGTATATAAACTTAAGGTTTAGTTTAGTATAGAAACTAAAAAAAAAAAGAGAAAATATCAACATAAAGAATTATTTTAGAAGCTCTATGCACAATTTCCATGTGGAAATTGCACATAGGCCATGTAGAAATCACAATGTTAGAATCGGTGCAGTCTATATATGTATGCAACAGATGTGTTGAGATATCCACATTTAGAACAGAGCTGTGTTGGGATGTGGCACTGAGATATACAACTGATGTATTGTGCAAAAGCAATGCCCATAGGGGATAGAAATCTAAACACTGGCATCTGAACTTGCTCTAAATAATGCACAAAGACTGACCTCCCTTAGCTTTTGGACTTGGTATTTACATTGGAAGTTGCTGAGATTTGAGTGTGATGATCTTAAGGTGGCCAAACAGGTTGAAAAGTTGATGGCAAAAGCTAGAAGGATGCTTGGGTGCACAGGGAGAGGAATGGTCGATAGGAAAAAGGAGGTATTGATGCCATTTGTAGGACTCATTTAGAATATTGCGTATAATTCTGGAAACCGCACCTTAAAAAAGAAAAAAGATATAAACAGGATGGAGTCAGTCCAAAAGAAGGCTACTAAAATATTTTTCACGGAAAGGGTGGTGAATGCTTAAAATGGCCTCCCAGTGTAGGTAGTGGAGACAAAAAGTGTTATCTGAATTCAAGAAAGCTTGGGACAAGTACGTTGAATCTCTAAAGGAGAGAAGAGTATAGTAGATGATATGATTCGTCAGACTAGACAGAAAAATAAAGGCAGATAAAGACCATATGACCTATGTTCCTATTGCCTGATTATAAGAACTTCAATTTGTAGAGCGTTGTTGCACATTTTTTCACATTTAAAAGCAGTAGAAGTAGAACTCAATATCTTTTTATTGTGCTAACAATACATTTGTGATTAAGTTTTGAGCACACTGCTTTTGACATCAGATCAGTACAGAAATGTAAAGCAAAACTAGCATGTCTTTAAGCTATCTTACATTTCCCTGCTCTGTTTCCAGCCCCCTTCCTCATCTTTGTAGTCCCCTCATGCCAACTCCTTCTCTTTCTCCCCTGGCTTCCCTCAAATTCCAAGTGTGTGCCATCTTGCTATCGGACTGGTCTGTGTGTGGCTGTCTCTGGTGAACGAGTAATTGTATAAGTGGGTGTGTAAATGTGAATATGCATGTATTTCTGTCCTGGACAGCCCATTTTTCTAAGAACATAAGAATAACCATACTGGGTCAGATCAATGGTTCATCTAGACTAGTATCCTGTTCCCACAGTGGCCAAGCCAGGTCACAAGTATCTGGCAGAAACCCAAATTGAAGTAGCATTCCATGCTAGCAATCCCAGGGCAAGCAGTGGCTTCCCTCATGACTGTCTTAATAACAGAAAATGGACTTTTCCTCCAGAATTTGTCCAAACCTATTTAAACCCGTTCTAACCACATCCTCTGGCAATGAGTTCCACAGCTTTACTGTTCATTGAGTGAAAAAATATTTCCTCCTATTTGTTTTAAAAGTATTCCCAAGTAATTTCATTGAGTGTCCCCTAGTCTGTAATTCTTGAAAGATTAAAAGATCAATTCACTTTTTTTTTTTTTTTTTTTGCAGGCATGCCAAATATATTTTATTAAGTACATTATATGCTTTCTCCTTTCATATGTTGCAATTTACTATTCTAATGACCTGGAGGAGGTAGACTTGCAGCAGGATGAATTCTAGGACATCTGACTAGCCTGTTTTCGACTGGCCTATGTCTGATTGGACTACAGTTGTGTGTAGAACTGATTTTCTTTCCACAGACACTGGTTTTCGATAACTCACTGGAGCGAACGATACACTGGCTTTTTGTGGCTCTGGATTCGACTTGAATAAATTTTTAGTAGACCTCTTGCACTGCAGAAACAAGAAAAGCAAGCCGATAATGAAGACTAGGAAGATCACGATTGTAATAATCAGGACAAAGACCATCACAATGTCAACACCGGCATTTCTCCTTCTAATTTCTATTTCAGCCTCTGTATACACTACAGGCGGGATAGTACGTCTTAGGAAACCAGACGGAGACTATGTAAAAGCGGACTTGGAAAAAGCCCAATTGTTAAATGAATACTTCTGCTCAGTCTTCACTCGCGAGGCGCCAGGACTCGGCCCTCAGCTACAGACAAGGGTTGACGCAGATGACCCGTTTAGTAATTTCGAGTTTACACCCAGCGGTGTCTACTGCGAGCTGTCAAAGCTTAAGGTTAACAAGGCAATGGGGCCTGACAACCTACACCCCAGGGTGCTCAAGGAGTTGTGCGATGTCTTAGCGGAATCGCTATCCGTGCTCTTCAATCTCTCCCTTAGTACGGGTAACGTCCTGTTGGACTGGAAGGCGGCTAACGTCATTCCACTCCACAAGAAAGGCTCCAAGATGGAGACAGCAAACTACAGACCAGTGAGTCTCACATCAATAGTGTGCAAACTAATGGAAACTCTAATCAAACGCCAACTGGATACGATCCTGAACGAGGAGAATCTACGGGATCCCCGTCAACATGGATTTACTAAGGGGAGATCCTGCCAATCCAACCTGATCAGCTTCTTTGACTGGGTGACAAGGAAGCTGGATGTTGGGGAGTCCCTGGACATCGTATACTTGGACTTCAGTAAAGCATTCGATAGCGTGCCACACCGCAGGTTGCTGAGCAAGATGAGTTCTACAGGATTGGGCGACACATTGACGAAATGGGTTGGGAACTGGCTTGGAGGTAGGCTTCAGAGGGTAGTGGTGAACGGCACCCCTTCCGAAATGACGGAGGTAATCAGTGGAGTGCTGCAGGGCTCAGTCCTGGGCCCGATCCTCAACATCTTTATAAGAGACTTGGCAGAAGGGCTGCGAGGTAAAATAACATTATTCGCCGATGACGCCAAAGTAAGCAATGTAGTGGGTAAAAGCACAACAGACATAAATTCAATGTCCGACAACATGATGCATGACCTACTCCTACTGGAGCGCTGGTATAGGTCCAGGTCCTGGCAACTTAGCTTCAATGCCAAAAAATGCAAAGTCATGCACCTGGGCAGCCAAAATCCATGCAAGACTTACACCCTTAATGGCGAGATCCTAACAAGAACTGAAGCGGAACGAGACTTAGGGGTGATCGTCAGAGAGAACATGAAGACTGCCAATCAAGTGGCGCAAGCTTCATCCAAGGCAAGGCAAATCATAGGTTGCATACGCAGGAGTTTCGTCAGCCGTAAGCCTGAAGTCATTATGCCATTGTATAGATCCATGGTGAGGCCTCACCTGGGATACTGTGTGCAATTCTGGAGGCCGCATTACCATAAGGATGTGCTGAGACTGGAGTCGGTCCAGAGAATGGCTACCCGGATGGTCTCGGGACTCAAGGATCTCCCATACGAGGAACGGCTGGATAAGTTGCAGCTTTACTCACTCGAGGAACGCAGAGAGAGAGAGGTGACATGATCGAGACATTCAAGTATCTCACGGGCCGCATCGAGGTGAAAGAAGATATCTTCTTTTTCAAGGGTCCCATGGCAACAAGGGGGCATCTGTGGAAAATCAGGGGCAGGAAACTGCATGGGGACACCAGGAAATTCTTTTTCACCGAAAGGGTGGTTGATCGCTGGAATAGTCTTCCACTTCAGGTTATTGAGGCCAGCAGCGTGCCTGATTTGAAGGCCAAATGGGATCAACACGTGGGATCTATTCATAGAGAAAGGTAGGGGAGGGTCATTGGGGTGGGCAGACTAGATGAGCCATGGCCCTTATCTGCCGTCTATTTCTATGTTTCTATGTTACATATTTTATTCTGGCAACTAGCTAGTTTCCCCTCAAAAGTGTCACACTGGTAAATGATGGGATGTGCTTGTCTTTTCACTTCCAGAATGTTGGCATCATTGGGGAGAACAAGGGGTTGCTTGTATTTAATTAACATTGTCCATGAAACTATAAAGCAACTATCAGGCGCTGTATAAACACAAGTGAACTGCACACTTTCAAGGCTCTCAAAAAGTGTTTTACCCCATCCACAGTCCACTTGTCCTCTGCATTCTTCCATGCGAACTAGACATTTAGCTTCCGTTCCAGGACACCCTTTACTTAACATGACTTCTCTTATTCCAATGCCACATGTAGTTGTGCATGGCCTATATATCAAATTCTTTGATGAATTGACATCAGGACCTGGCAGTATGGAAGTTTGTGTAGAATTCTCCTGGTTGCTAATGTTCTGGTGTCCCACGGGTTTCACCCTCAGGAGCAGGTACATAATGAGCACCAGGCTGACAAATAGTGAATCCCCATGTCGGGGCATTTCCACACACTTTTATTGCCCTCCAAGATCCCTGCTGGCTTTTTTTCCTCACTGGGCGGGAGGGACAACTGAAAACAGCCAGTTCAATTCACTTTTACTCATTCTACACCACTCAATCTTATCTCCTCTCAGCCATCTCTTTTCCAGACTGAAGAGCCCTAACCTTTTTAGCCTTTCTTCATGAGGAGTTCCATCCCCTTTATTATTTTGTTTGCTCTAATTCAAACCTTTTCTAATTCTGCTTTATATGTGGGGGGTTTTTGTGGTTTTTTTTAGAATTGAATGCAGTACTCAAGGTGTATTATAATATTGTTGGTCTTTTTTACCATTCCTTTCCTAATAAATTCCTAGCATCCTGTTTGCTTTTTTCTTTTGGCCTGCCACTGCAACATGTGTATTGTTTATGACGACAGTTAGATCTCTTTTTTTAAACACTCCATTTGAACAAACTAACAATATAGAAGTTCTTCACCACAACCATCTCTCATCATACAGTATTAAAAAACATCTGCAACCTTTTAAATTTCCCTCATTTCTCATCCAAAACTCTCCAATCAAGTTGCTTTCCCTCCCTCTCTCCAAATGCACCATTTCTTGCTCAGCACATAATCAATAGACTATTCTCCCTGCTCTCCCCCCCCAATCAGTGTCTTAACAGTCTACCCAGTTATTCAGAATAGTGAAGACGCAGGGGGATTGCGAAGATCTACAAAGTGACATAATCAAGCTCGAGAAATGGGCTTCGACATGGCAAATGAGGTTCAACATGGATAAATGCAAAGTGATGTATGTTGGTAACAAAAATCTCATGCACGAATACAGAATGTCCGGGGCAGTACTTGGAGAGAACTCCCAGGAAAGAGACTTGGGAGTTCTGATCGACAAATCGATGAAGCCGTTGGCACAATGTGCTGCGGCGGCAAAAAGGACGAACAGAATGCTAGGAATGATTAAGAAGGGGATCACAAACAGATCGGAGAAGGTTATCATACCACTGTACCGGGCCATGGTGCGCCCTCACCTGGAATACTGCGTCCAGCACTGGTCACTGTACATGAAGGACACGGTACTACTCGAAAGGGTCCAGAGAAGAGCGACTAAAATGGTTAAGGGGCTGGAGAAACTGGGCCTCTTTTCCCTTGAAAAGAGGAGACTGAGAGGAGATATGATCAAAACATTCAAAATACTGAAGGAATAGACTTAGTAGATAAAGACAGACTGTTCACAGTCTCCAAGGTAGGGAGAACGAGAGGGCACTCTCTAAAGTTGAAAGGGGATAGATTCCGTACAAACATAAGGAAGTTCTTCTTCAGCCAGAGAGTGGTGGAGAGCTGGAATGTTCTTCCAGAGTCTGTTGTAGGGGAAAACACCCTCCAGGGTTTCAAGACTAAGCTGGATAAATTCCTGCTAAACTGGGACGTACGCAGGTGAGGCTGGACTCATTTAGAGAACTGGTCTTTGGCCTGGGGGCTGCCATGTGAGCAGACTGCTGGGCAGGATGGACCACTAGTCTGACCCAGCAGCGGCAATTCTTATGTTCTTAAAAATCTTATCCCAGACCATAGGATACTTGGAAGTAGAACAATGCTTAACAAAGGTTAGTTGCTCCATTTCCACTAAACTTTAAACATCACTTGCAATTTCCAAACAGAAAGAGAAGGCTCCAGGAGTTGCTTCCAGTAGCAGTGTTCTCCCCAGGGCCTTTCAGCTGGGCGCTCCGCCCAGCTAATTTAGATGAGCGCCCGGCTGTAATCTCAATCGCAATCCTGCTGCTGCTGCCAGCTTCTGCTCAACATTTAAAAAAAAAACAAAAACCCTTCTCACCGGCTTGGAGATTTACTGGGCTGACTCGGCACAGCCTGAATCGCAGGAGCCTGACTTTTTTTTAAAAAAGTTTTTAACGCCAGCAAGCGACTTGAACCCATGCTCCGGGGCTCTAACATGTGCATGCCGCTTCTCTCCGAAACCAGAAGTCACGTCCTGAGGGAGGAAGAGAAGGGAAGTCGGCATGCACACGCCCCGAAGCATGGGTTCGCTATAGGAGACAGGTCAGCTTACAACTTGCTCTTGCTTGCTTCGGGCTTTCTTCGCTGCCGGATCCTGCCTACTTTCTGTTTCCGAAAGTAGGCAGGACCCGGCAACGAGGAAGGCCCAAAGCAAGCAAGAGCAACGAGTTGTAAGCTTCTTTCCGTTGCTGACTTATGGAAGATAGGTCAGCGATGGAAGGAAGCTTACAACTTGCCTTAGTCCAGCCCTGCACAACATGTGGCCCAAAACGGATCTCACTGCCGATATGACTCTCACTCCACTCTCCTTTGAAGATCAGCTCAGGAGGCAAGATTTAGCCCGAGATCAGACGAATATTAAAGGGCATTTGAAGGCATCTGAGCAGATTGAGGAAAACATGTCCTGTTTTTCCATGCCTAAAAATACCACCTTGTCTAATGTAATCTCTGATCAGATCCTTAAGAGTGATGCAACTATGTATGCTGGACAGTCTCCTCCAGTAAACAGAGCTTTAAAGCCTGCAACCATACAGAACCAGATGGTCAAAGGGCTCCGAAGTGTAGTATTGCCAAGGGATCTGTCTCACAAGTTTCTGACGCTGGCAGATGTAAGCACAGCACAAGAAATAGAGACTTGTGGCATTCTGTGTAGAAAGCTGATGCATAATGAATTTACTATTACCCATGTAATAGTGCCAAAGCAGTCTGCTGGACCAGACTACAGTACAGTGATATGGAGAATGTGGAAGAATTATTCAGTGTTCAAGATCAACATGATCTCCTCACAGAAGAAAGACGGAGAGAAAGAGAGAGGCCTAGACCAAAGGGGACAGACAGGAGGCAGATACTGGAGAGGGGGGAGAGAAGGGAAGGAGATAGAGATGTCAGACCATGGGGTGGAGTGGGAAGGAAGGAAAGGAGAAGAGAGAGATGCCAGAGCATAGGGGTGGAGACAAAAAATGGAGAGGGGTTGAAGCTGAAATAAATCATGTACAAAGGAGAGAAAGGGCACAGGATATAGAGTTTATTGAAGGGACATAGAAAGAGGGAAGATACCATATGGAACAGAGAGAGGGCAGACACTGGATGGAAAAGGCAGAAAGGGTGGACAGTGGATGCAAGGGGCAGAGATAGGGTGGACAGTAGATGGAAGAGGTAGAGAGAGGGTAGAGGCTGGGTGGAAGGGGCAAAGAGAGAGGACAGATGTTGCATGGAAAAGAGCGAGGACAAATGCTGAATAGAAAGAAGAGAAGATGACTAAAGCAGAAACGACAAAAGGTAGAAAAAAAAATATTTTTGTTGCTTTACGTAGAATCAAGTAGTATTGTAACTGTATTGATTAAAATTTATCAATAGAAAATGGAAATAAGGCAATTTTGGGAGGGAATAAACCCCTTTCCTCACGTCAGGACAGGATACCATAACAGCTGTATACTGTACTGTCTTGAAGAAAGATTTGGCCTCTGAAAGCTAATTGAAAAATGGATTAGTCCAATAAAATGGTATTTTCATATTTCTCATTATTTTATTTCTATTTGTTAATTTGTAAAGTGGTGACTTATGTAGAAGTTTTTTTCAAGTTTACATCTACTGTCTTTATATTTTTCACAGTATTAGGGGACATGTGTCACTGTTTCTATGGTGTTGCATTGTATGCATAGTCTGGTTTCTTGGTTCAGTTTAACTTTTGTCTACATATTTCTATTTTTAGTTTGTGATTATTCCATATTGGGCCAGGGTGTATCTGTGTTCTGTGTGTATGAAAAGGACATGGCTTTCTGTTAGCATCGACTACAGGATCAATTGACTGTGTAGGATCTGGTTTGTTTAGTTTTACAATGCGTGTGTTGGTGTTCTAGTGCTCACTGCAGTGTTTAAGATGCTGCCTTTTCCTAGATGCACCCTTATTGTGTGACTCATGGATTATTACTAAAAATATATTTTTTTATATAGAGGAGGGGGTTGTTAAAAAAATGATTAGCACTGGCTGTCATATATACTAGGTACACCACTGGATTTAATGACTCTATTCTAACTTTACTGTTGACATAGGTGTTGTCCCCCCCCCCAACACACAGACACACATTATAAAGAATTAAATTAAAGTTGTATTATCATCAAGTAGCTTTCAAATGACATTATAAGCAAATAAAAATAAAATATTTTTAATACATTGCTAATTATTACCTGCATCTTTACCTATACTGTTTTGCCCTAGCTCTTACTTTGCACTATAGCAAAATAAAAAAGAAGCAGATAAAGATCAATCACACAGGTGCCCTTCAAGGCTCAGTAACACCTCTCCATAAATTATGTGGAAGAGGTCTGGAAGTGGGGATAGCATCTATTTCATATCCTCAGTGAGACCTTAGGAAGGAACCTAGTGATCAAAACATTATTAGAGGTGTTGTACAGCCATTTCTTGTATGACTGGATGAGCTATATTTATCTTTTTTTTTTAGTTGTTTAAATTCATGCAGAAATAAATGGTTAGATTGAACCTAATGACTTCATTAACGCATTTCCCTTTTTTAAACCTCTATACTATTTGAAAGAGGGTGAATATCTAATTGTTCACTTCTAGAATTGGATACTTCTTAAATTTAGTAAAAATATAAAAGTCATAACGAGCATTGGAAAATAATAATAATTAACTAATAAAAATAGTATACATTTAATTTTCCCCACTACCAAATTTCCCCGCCCCGCCCCACCCGGCTACTTTTTCATGCCACCCGTCTGGAAAAAATTTCTGGGGAGAACACTGCAGTAAGATGCTATTACATTGCCCTGCTGCAAATTAGAGAGCTGCATGGGAACGGGGACGACGGGAATCCCGCGGGTTCCCTCTTTGGGTCAAGGGGATCCCGTGGGGACGCCCCCTAGGGTCGCAGGGATCCCGTGGGGATGCCCCCTAGGGTCGCTTGGATCCTGCAGGGTTCGATGCACTCGAGCCGCGAGGCTCGTCTTCTTTTTCCTACCTGCCCTGCCACAGCACACAACCGACCGGAAGTCTTCTACGATGTCAGCATTGACGTTGGAGGGAGGGCTTAAGCGCTGACATCAGGAAGACTTCCAGTTGGCTGTGTGCTGCGGCAGGGCAGGTAAGAAAAAGAAGACAAGCCTTGCGGCTTGAGCTCCATTTTGCTTGCAGATGAGGGCTGGGAGGCGGAACACAAAAGGAGGGAGGGAGTGCGTTTTTGGCACAAGGCATGAACATGGGAGAGAGGATGGAGGAAGGGGGGAAAGAGATGCTGAGGTGGGGGAGGGAGTGCCTTTTTGGACACAAGGCATGAACTTGGGAGAGGATGGAAGAAGGAAGAGAAAGAGATGTTGAGGTGGGGGAGGGAATGCATTTTTAGACAGAAGGCATGAACTTGGGAGAGAGGCAGGGAGGGAAAAAGATGCTGAGGTGGGGGAGGGAATGCGTTTTTGGACACAGAAGGCATGGACTTGGGAAAGAGGAAGGGAGGGAAAGAGATGGTTGTGTACACAGGAATGGAAGAAAGGAAAATTTTTGGTCATAGGGAGGGAAGGAGGTACAGATGAGAGGGAGAAATGTTGTGGTGGAAAGGGAACAGTGGGACAGATTGAAAGGGATGCAAGAGGGAAGAATGTTGGACATAGTGGTGAAGGGAATGGAGGGAGATATGTTGGGCATGGGGCTGGTGGGCAGGCACGAAAGATGAGAAAGGGATAAATGCTGGACCATGGTAGGAGGAACCAATGGACAGCAACAGAAGAATTTACAGAAGATGGGAAAGCGGAAAAAAGAAACTGGGACCAACTTTATGGAAAAATAAGTCTCCAGACAACAAAGGTAAAAAACGGAATTTATTGACTAAAATATGTTAGCTTTGGGAAATGTATATAGCAGATGTCTTTGTACTGTGTTCAAAAGAAAAGGAAATGCATTTCTGGTTTTATTTCTATAGTGTTGAAGTACTTGCTGACCCTTGTTGTGACTGATGGGGATCCCCAAGCACCACCAGCAGAGGACCTCCTCTAGAGACGGCCAGAACTCCCCTCCACCAAGCACAGCAGTCGCTGTCAACATCCATGAGCCACTGAGGTGCCAGCATCTATGACTCAGGGACGCTACTGCTGCCTGCCAAGCTTGGCAAAAGGGACCCCCGGCTAACGGCAAAGGAAGTCCTCAGCTGACAGCTTGGGGGTTCTCATCGGCTGAGTATTTATATTTTATATTTACATTAGAGGCTCTGGTAGAAACCCGTTTACAAAGTATGTATTCTTCCCAATTAATATTTCCAAATTAATAAAGTCTCTTTGCTTATTTGTAAATGGGTCTCTACCAGAGCCTTTAATTCAGTAGCATAATTAAATGAAATAACTATTTCTGAAGTTTATAGGGACGGACGGAGGGGATTCCGGGCGGGGACGGAGGGGATTCCGGGTGGGGACGGAGGGGATTTTGGCAGGGATGGGTAGGATTTCTGTTCCCGCGCAACTCTCTACTGCAAATCCCAGGTGCGCTCTCTGTTGTTGCCAACACTTTCCATTCCCATTGTTTAGGTCCAGCCATTGAATAGGTTGCTATCAGTTAATTCCTGTCCAGCGAATGGAGTAGTGAGTAAAATAACACACATCTTGTATAGTACCTGGAACTGTAGAATAAGCAAACAGAAAGTCTGCCTCCACAGGAATTTTTTGGCGGTCACCATAGTCATCACTTTTGCTGTCTGCCTCAACTCCTGCATCTAATTCTGATCCTCTGCATGCCTAGAATAAAACAAATCAAGCATCAAAATGTTATAGTCAGTTTTTAACTACTACAATGTTCAGTGTTACCTGAAAACAGCCAAGATCACTCAAAATATCAATTTATCTTTTTTTGGACTGACTGTTTCATTTTTATGACTGCACTCTTAAGCGGCCCTAATTCTACATGTTAACTGCAAAGACTCCACATTCAACTGTTAAGAGCATTCTCAGCATCTACCCTTTCAGTTAAGGCAGAGGATAGAGTGCATGCACTTAGTCCCAGATTCACTAAAGATACCTATCAATCGCTACTGGCCGATTCCTGGTAAGCTGTCATGTGCCACACATATTCCCTACCCTCTTCTGTGCTAAGTGCTTAACACATTTTAGTAAAGGGGCACCCTCAGGTCTTCGTCATATTTGTCCTAATATACCTCTTTTATTACAAAAATACAAAGTAATACCTTATGACAGAATCACCTTGTTTTTTTTTTTTGTTTGTTTAAAGTGCTTCAAATCAACTCTTCAATTACTCACACAAACATCACAGTGATATCTGTCTCCTAGTGAAAGAAGGCCCAGCATGGCAAAGATGTAAAACTAAAAAATACAACTTCCTTCTATCAAAATAACGATGTAAAATTTGCCATGATTGAAATATAAAAATAATAATAATACAAAAGCAATTCTTAATTATTCTGTGTGTGAACTGTTAACCAAAATTTTCATAAATTTTTTTTTTGCAAGTTTTGCTTTACATTTTTGCACCGATTTGATGTCAAAAGCAGTGTGCTCAAAACTTAATCACAAATGTATTAAGTTAGAACAATAAAGATAGAGTTCTACTGCTACTGCCTTTAAATGTGAAAAAATATGCAAAAATGCTCTACAAATTGAAGTTCCTTATTTGAACCAGATGTTTCAAATGCTTCATCTTCTAATGTGTTGTACACCATTCAATGCAAAAAGTGCAAAGAGGGATGTTACATTGGTGAAACAGGCCAGATGCTAAAGACTAGAATCAACTTACATACATATCATATTAAAAATTGCAATACCAACCAGGATGTCACCTCTGTTGGACAATACTTTGGAAAAACTGACCACTGCACCAATGATTTTATGGTGAGAATACTAAAAGGAAATTTAGACAATCCAAAAATGTAAGACCTTTGAAATTAAAATGATGAAATATTTTGACACCTACCAGATAGGACTTAGGGCTAGATTCACTAAAAATAGCGACTCAATTGTTGGCCGATTCTCTGGCCGATTTTTCAACAGTGATTGATTCACTAAGAAGTTTGCATGCAAATGATTTGCAGAGCCCTAATAGTAGTGACAGGGGAAGCAGCCTCCTGTCACGGCTTCTGCTTTTTTTTTTTTTTTAAATGGAACAGATGTTCTGTACACTATCTGTCCCATTAAAAAAAGCACTCCCCGAACCCCAGAAAGATGGCAGGAGGTATGGCAGTATCTCCATCTCCCCTCCTCTGAAGAAAAAGGCAGGAGGGATGCCCACTGCCCCGTTCCTTGAAGTCACTGATTGGCTCAGATGCCTCAGACCCCGCACACGGGAGGGGTCCGAAGCGTCTGAGCCAATCAGGGCCTTAGGCCCCTCCCCATGCATCACATGATGCACTGGGGAGGGGCCTAAAGCCCACAGTTGTACCTCCTGCTCCCAACTTCAAGGTATAGGGGAGGGGAGCATTCCGGTGGCAAGAGGGAATCAACATTTGCTTATTTCTGAAGAAGGGTTACCTTCGAAAGCTCATCATAAAATGCATCGAGTTAATCCAATAAAAAGGGTATTACCTTATTTCTATATTTTACTTTAAATATTTTTAGAAAGAATGCTGGAGAGTGTTTCCTGCACAGGGCTTTGTCAGATGATGTCGCCCATCAGTAAAACTATTACATCTTGCTTATTCTTGGAGAATAGCTGTACACAATCTAAATTTCTGTTTTTAGTTCTTGCATACCAAGTCTTTTACTTAAACAATTTTTATTGAACTAGCCAAAAAAAAACAAGGAACACAGTAATAGGTACAACATTTGTTCAGGAATCATATAACAATTATCCCCCAAGCCCAATATCCCCCCTTTCACCACCCCCAACCAATTTATACAAGGAAAGAGCAAGTGTCCCATTCCCCACAAAAGGAGGAGGTCTGAACAAGACCAAAGTGAAAACATGACAATCAGGGCCCTGGACTCTGATGAGCCTCAAGATACAAAACAGAAGAACTCCCCCCAAATCCTCCACCTCCCAAGAACTAAAACACAGCAATCAAGACGGAAATCAAAGCAAACTGGAGGAAGGCAATCCCAAGGCCGCGAACCCTAAACCGCTCAAAGCAAATTAGACTAGCAAGGTGTTAAGAATCAGGTTCTAGGAGACAAGGAATATATATAAGGACCTCAGACCTGCAAAAAGAATTTAGATTGTCACAAGGAATTATATATCCACCCCCTCTCAAGCATCATCAAAGCATGTAAACGATTATACCAAGCCCAATAAGAAGGAGCGTGATCTGAAACCCACTCACCCCAAATAATTTTCTTAGCCACCAACCCTGCCTTCCGCAAAAAGAACTGGCCAACACCAGGGGGGGGGTAAAGCTTCATATTTATCCAAAAGAAACCCCACCGCAGTGAGAGGTATAGAACTTCCCAGCAAGGGCTCCAAATAGCGGATCACTCATTTCCGGAAAACTCTGACTGCTGGACAACTCCAAAAAGCATGGAAAAAGGACTTGGGAGCACCCGTACACTTCTCACACTGCGTCGACTTTGTGTATCTAGTTTTTTAGCATATCTTAGGCATCAGATATTTTCTTCATAATTAGTGAATACTGGAATTTCTGAGCATAAAAGTACAATAAATAATTGATATACATAGATTGTAACTACTTCTCTACCTGTATGAAGAATAGCTTTGGCTTTCCAACCAGGCTCTTGCACCGATCTCCTCTGAAAAGTCTTGTTAAGAACATCAGTTCAAGACAACCATCAGTTCCAAAGATTTTACCATCGTCCCCATGACTCAGAACTATACACACAAAACAGTTTCGTTTGCTGTGGTCTTCTTGAGCAACTGAAGAGACAAGAAGTGAAATATAATATTTAGCACAAAAAAACAAGCCCATCTAGACTGTCTAAATTTCTCCACTTACACTTGTAGCAGATGTTCTTTGAGGTCAGCAGGATGAATTTTCTTACAGATGGTGATGCCATGTGACAGAGCCCAGCATGGGATACTCTCTCCAGTGTCCTTCCTGCCCATTGTCATTGCACAGGACCTGCTCAGTTTAATGCACTAACTGATAAAAATGAACTCCAAAGAGAGGTGGGTTAGTTCGGGAAGAGCTTTCATCCTGCTGTCTTAAGAGAATATCTGTTACTTGTGAGCATCTTTGCTTTCTATGAGGATAAGCAGGATGCAATCTCATTACTATTAGGAATCCCTAGCTACTAGGCAGTCTTAAAACAGAAAAGGGGGAAAACAAGTCCTGCAACAGGTTAGGTTTCAGAACTTCAGATGAGTATAATTTTTTTAAGACAGCCTCATTATGAAATTATGAGTCCAGGGGGTGGAGATGGATTCTAGACCATATAGATTTTGAAGGATTGACTAAGCAAGCCAACTGTCATGTCAGGAGTACGCAGTAGTGATATGTGACTATGTGGACTGAGATCCATGTTGCAATTCTGCAAATTTCAACTATGGAGGCAGATCTCATTTGGGCTAAAGAAAATGCTATAGTGTGGACACTGTGAGCTGCGACATGACCCTCAAAAAGTCAGCCTAATCTGGGCATGCAAAAAGGAAATGAAAGAGCCAAACAATTAAAAAAATGTGTACCATATATACTCAAATATAAACCAAGATTTGGGGGCCCATAAATGGGTGTCTCGGTTTATATTCAAATTTTCCCTCCGCCCTGATGTCCCATTCCTACCACCCACCCTCCCAGTGGTGTCCCTCTGCTGCTGCTGCCACCTTCAGTGCCCCCCCAAACCAGGCTTTCCCTTCCATCATCACCCCTCCAGCAGTGCTCCCCTCCCTTTCTCACGTGAGACTGGAAGCCATAGTTGCCATTTTCACCGCTGAGAGAGCATGGGCAGGAGTGAGTGGGGATTAGTCTCACATTCAGTTTCGGTTGAAAGCGCAAGATTCAACACGGTGTTCCGGGCCAAGGCACTATAAGCACCAACTATGTGAATCAGTGATAAATTTGCTATTGGTACCTGCAACACTTTTTAAACCCAGTCAGTTGCTGGGACATCATCAACAAAAAAACACACGTTAGCCAAATTGAATTCAATGGCTGAGTAAAACAATCAGGCCTCGACAGCGAGGAAAAAAAAAATGTCCTAAACTGTTTAAAAAAAAAAAAACCCCCACAAATAATACACATCCAAAATATGAAGAAAAAATACAACTAAAATATATGTGTGAGCGGTAAGGCAAAGGCAAAAATTGAACAACGTTCAAAAAACAAGACTTCTTAGCTCTGCGGAAAACTAAGAACTGAGGAGCAGCATCAGGTGGGAAGGCACTCGCGCGTGTGGGCAATTCACAAACTTTTTCAAGTTCTTAAAGTGGTGATGCACTTTTAAAACTGTCTGTACCGGGGCTCTGTGGATGACGTCGCCCACATGTGAGAATATGCTGCCTGCTTGTCCCGAGATAAAGCACAGTTACTTACCGTTAACAGGTGTTATCCAGGGACAGCAGGCAGATATTCTTAACGTATGGGTGACGTCACCGACGGAGCCCCGGTACGGACCTTTTTAACTAGAAAGTTCTAGTTGGCCGCACCGCGCATGCGCGAGTGCCTTCCCGCCCGACGGAGGAGTGCGTGGTCTCCAGTTAGGATAAGCCAGCTAAGAAGCCAACCCGGGGAGGTGGGTGGGTCGTAAGAATATCTGCCTGCTGTCCCTGGATAACACCTGTTACGGTAAGTAACTGTGCTTTATCCCAGGACAAGCAGGCAGCATATTCTTAACGTATGGGTGACCTCTAAGCTAACAGAGAGGGAGGAGGGATGGTTGGCCATTAGGAAAATAAATTTTGTAACACAGATTGACCAAAGTGTCCATCCCGTCTGGAGAAGGCATCCAGACAGTAGTGAGTAGTGAATGTGTGAACTGAAGACCAAGTGGCCGCCTTGCAGATTTCCTCAATAGGAGTGGAACGGAGGAAAGCCACAGAAGCAGCCATAGCTCTGACCCTGTGGGCCGTGACAGGTCCTTCCAGTGACAGGCCGGCCCGAGCATAACAGAACGCAATACAGGCAGCAAGCCAATTGGACAGCGTTCGTTTAGATACAGGGTGACCCAGACGATTAGGATCGAAGGTCAGAAAAAGTTGAGGAGAGGAGCGGTGAGCCCTGGTACGGTCTAGGTAGTACGCCAGGGCACGCTTACAATCCAGCGTGTGAAGAGCCTGTTCCCCAGGATGAGAATGGGGTTTAGGGAAGAAAACAGGCAGCACGATGGACTGGTTGAGGTGAAAGGCTGAAACCACCTTAGGAAGGAATTTAGGATGGGTACGCAGAACCACCTTGTCATGGTGAAAAACAGTGAACGGTGGATCGGCGACCAGTGCATGTAGCTCACTAACCCTCCTGGCAGAGGTGATGGCAATGAGGAAAAGCACCTTCCATGTGAGAAGTTTGAGCAAGGTAGTAGCCAGAGGCTCAAAAGGAGGTTTCATGAGGGCTGACAAAACCACATTGAGGTCCCAGACGACTGGGGGAGGCTGAAGAGGTGGTTTGATATTGAAGAGGCCTCTCATGAACCGGGAAACCAGAGGATGAGCCGTGAGGGGTTTTCCAAGGATAGGCTCATGAAACGCAGTGATGGCACTGAGGTGGACTCTGATTGAGGTCGACTTGAGGCCAGCGTCGGAGAGAGAGAGCAAATAGTCCAGTACAGTTTCCACCGCCAGAGAGGTGGGATTGTGATGATGAAGGAGACACCAAGCGGAGAACCGGGTCCACTTCTGATGGTAACATTGGAGTGTGGAGGGTTTCCTGGAGGCATCCAAAATGCGACGGACTGGCTGAGACAGGTTTTCTGGAGAGGTCAGCCCGAGAGAAACCAAGCTGTCAGGTGGAGGGAAGACAGATTGGGATGTAGCAGAGACTGATGTTGCTGCGTAAGCAGAGAAGGAAATACAGGAAGAGGAATGGGCTCCCTGGAGCTGAGTTGAAGCAGGAGGGAGAACCAATGTTGTCTGGGCCACCGAGGGGCGATGAGAATCATGGTGGCCCTGTCCTTGCGGAGCTTGAACAGGGTCCGCAACATCAGAGGAAGTGGAGGGAAGGCATAGAGGAACCGATCCGTCCAGTCGAGTAGGAATGCATCCGGGGCCAGACGATGTGGAGAGAAGAGTCTGGAGCAGAACTGGGGCAGCTGATGGTTGTGAGGAGCTGCAAAGAGGTCCACCTGTGGAGTGCCCCATCGAGCAAAGATGGAGTGGAGAGTGGGAGGATCCAGGGTCCACTCGTGAGGTTGAAGGATGCGGCTGAGCTGGTCGGCCAGGGAGTTCTGTTCGCCCTGGATATAGACCGCTTTGAGAAAAAGATTGTGGGCTGTGGCCCAGGTCCAAATTCGGAGGGCCTCCTGACAAAGGAGACGAGATCCGGTGCCGCCTTGCTTGTTGATGTAGTACATGGCGACTTGGTTGTCTGTGCACAGGAGAAGAACCTGAGGATAGAGAAGGTGCTGGAAGGCCCTGAGAGCATAAAACATGGCTCTGAGTTCCAGGAAATTGATGTGATGTTGACGCTCCTGAGGGGTCCAGAGTCCCTGTGTGCGTAGATCCCCTATATGAGCTCCCCATGCATAGGGGGAGGCATCTGTGGTGATGATCATGGAATGAGGGGGCGGATGAAGAAGGAGGCCCCTGGAAAGATTTGAGGAGTTCAACCACCATTGAAGAGAGTGCTGAAGAGACGATGTCACAGAGATGGGATGAGAAAGAGGATCCCTGGTCTGCGACCATTGGTTGGCGAGGGTCCATTGCGGTATCCTCAAATGGAGTCGCGCCAGAGGAACCACATGGACTGTCGAGGCCATGTGACCCAGAAGAATCATCATCTGGCGAGCAGGGATGGATGGTTGGAGGAGCACCTGTCGACAGAGGTGAAGCAGTGTCCGGTGCCGGTCGGCAGGAAGGAACGCTCTCATGGAGTTGGTATCGAGAAGTGCTCCGATGAACTGAAGGCGCTGCGTGGGAAGCAGATGCGACTTGGGATAATTGATCTCGAACCCCAAGAGATGGAGGAAAGAGATGGTGTGGTGAGTGGATTGCAGCACAAGTGGAGCGGTCGTTGCTTTCACCAACCAATCGTCCAAGTAGGGGAACACTTGTAGGTTGTGGGACCTGAGACAGGCCGCTACCACAATCAGGCACTTGGTGAACACCCTGGGCGAAGATGCGAGACCAAAGGGAAGCACTTTGTACTGATAGTGGTGATTGAGTATCTGGAATCGGAGGTAGCGACGTGAAGCCTGATGGATTGGGATGTGAGTGTAGGCCTCCTTGAGGTCCAGGGAACATAGCCAGTCGTGTTGAGACAGAAGAGGATAAAGTGTGGCAAGTGAGAGCATCCTGAACTTTTCCTTGACCAAACACTTGTTGAGGTTCCTGAGGTCGAGGATAGGACGAAGATCTCCTGTTTTCTTGGGTACCAAGAAGTAGCGGGAGTAAAATCCCTGACCTCTTTGGTCTGGTGGAACTTCTTCGATGGCATTGAGAAGGAGGAGGGATTGGACCTCCCTGAGGAGGAGAGGAGTTTGGGAGGAGTGAGAAGCAGACTCTACGGGAGGGTGGTCTGGAGGAAGAGTCTGAAACCTTAGTGAGTATCCGTGACGGATGATGTTTAGAACCCACAGGTCTGATGTGATGGCCTCCCAGCGTCGTAGAAAGATGGTGAGGCGGCCCCCGATAGGTTGAGGCAGAGGCAGCGAGGGTTGGAGACTGGCTATGCCCTGGAGAAAGGAGTCAAAAGGGCTGAGGAGGCTTAGTTTGAGGGAGAGGCTTAGCTGTCTGGTGAGATTGCGAGCGAGCCTGAGAGTGTTGTTGTTGTTGTTGGCGAGGCCGACGAGATTGCTGTTGAGGAGGATTCAGCGGCCTAGCAGAAAAGCGACGTTGGTAAGAAGACTGAGGTCTGTATGGTCGTGTCGGTGGAGTCTTCTTTTTAGGCTTAATGAGGGTGTCCCATCTGGTCTCATGAGCCGAAAGTTTTTGTGTGGTGGTATCTAGAGACTCCCCAAAAAGTTCATCACCAAGACAGGGCGCGTTGGCAAGGCGGTCTTGGTGGTTGACATCCAGGTCAGATACTCTCAGCCAGGCAAGGCGTCGCATAGCAATTGCCAGAGCAGAGGCACGGGAGGAGAGCTCGAAGGAGTCATAGATTGAGCGTACCATGAACTTCCTGAGCTGAAGGAGGGTGGAAATTTGTTGCTGAAACAAAGGGACCTTGCGTTCAGGGATGTACTTTTGCAGAGCAGAAAGTTGTTGTACCAGGTATTTCATATAAAAAGAAAAATGAAATGAATAATTGTTGGCTCTGCTAGCCAGCATGGCATTCTGGTATAGGCGCTTTCCAAATTTATCCATTGTTTTACCCTCTCTGCCAGGAGGGGTGGAGGCATAGACACTGGAACCATGAGATTTCTTGAGAGTGGATTCTACTAGGAGGCTCTCATGTGGCAACTGGGGTTTATCAAATCCCGGGATAGGGATGACCCTGTATAAACTGTCCAGTTTCTTAGGGGCACCTGGAACAGTAAGGGGGTTCTCCAAGTTTTTATAAAACGTCTCCCGCAGAATATCATGGACGGGGAGTTTGAGAAATTCCTTGGGGGGTTGGTCGAAGTCCAAGGCTTCTAGAAAGGCCTGGGACTTCTTGGAGTCGGACTCGAGTGGGATGGAAAGAGCCCCAGACATCTCCCGGAGGAATTTTGTAAATGAGGACTGCTCGGGCTTGGAGGTGGATTCAGCCATGGAGGGTTCCTCATCAGTGGAAGAGACATCCTCCTCGGTACCGAGGGGGGATTGCTCCCATAAGTCAGGGTCCCTGATGGCCGGCTCAGCATGGCGGGTTTTAGAAAGGGACTTGCCAGATCTCATGGATACGGTGCCGGGGGATGAAGACCGGTGCCGATCTCTGTCCCGGGAGGAGTGGTGTCGATCCCGGTCCCGAGACGATCGATGTCGATCTTGGGTTCGGGATGGGTCCTCCGCCGTGCAGGTCTGTAATGTAGGCTGTGCCGATAAGACCGGCATCGAAGTATTCATCGGTACCGAGGGGGTGGCCACTGGCGTAGTGGTGCGAGGCTCGGGCCAGACCGGTACCGGAAGGAGCGGTGCCAGCAGGGTTGGGAGCAGTTCCTGAAGCTGGTGCTCGAGTTGCTCCTGTAATTTAGTTTGGAGGATGGCCGAGATACGGTCCTCCAATGGGGGCACCGGTACCGTTTTACTTTTCTTCGGTACCATAGGTGCCGCTCTACGCTCCGGTGATGAGGAGGCCGATGAAGAGGCACTCACCGTTATCGGAGCGGAGCGCTTACGGGACTTGCGGGACGTCGGAAGGACCGGTGTCACCGCCGTGGCTGGAGGGCGCTCGAGGGAAGTGGAAGGCTTCTTAGCTGGCTTACCTGGCGCCATCGACCCCGCAGAAGGATCAGGTGGTGTCGATGTTGACGGTGCCGATTTCGGCGGTGCCGTCGACGTCGGGGTCGGATCCATAGCAGAACCGGTGCCGAAGAGGAGATTCTGCTGAATTTGTCTATTTTTAAGTGTGCGTTTTTGAAGAGTCGCGCAGCGGGTGCAGGTGTCAGCCCGATGTTCCGGACCCAAGCACTGTAGGCACCAGTTGTGTGGGTCCGAAAGGGAAATCGGGCGTGCACACCGCTGGCACTTCTTAAAACCCGGCTGAGGGGGCATGAAGGGGAATACGGCCTCAGCGAAATCAAAGCCGGAGGCTTGTATGATGGCAACAGGCCCCGCCGGGGCCTGTTGAAAAATAAAGGAAAAAATAAAGTTTTTTTTTTTTTTTTTTGTAAATTAGACAGAAAAGAAAAACCCGAAGGAAAAAAGCAGAAAAAATCAGAATAACGCGAGCGGGAAGGCAAAAAAGGAGTGTTCAACAGCCGTTGAATACCACATGCGTCTTCTTCGCTCCGCGGAAACGAAGAAACTGGAGACCACGCACTCCTCCGTCGGGCGGGAAGGCACTCGCGCATGCGCGGTGCGGCCAACTAGAACTTTCTAGTTAAAAAGGTCCGTACCGGGGCTCCGTCGGTGACGTCACCCATACGTTAAGAATATGCTGCCTGCTTGTCCTGGGATAATCTGCTAACTCTCACTCTGCATTAAAACTTCCAAATAATTTCACAGACGTGAATACATAGTCATTTGATTTAATCTCCAGTGAACAGAAGTGCCTTGTTAGATATCAGATGCTGGACTTTAAAAACTATTTTACCTTGTTTCAAGAAACAATTTCAGCAGGTTTACCAAAGGCCAGATTCTCAAAAAACTTTAACGTCGCCGTCAAATTGTTTTCCGATGGTTTAGCCTGCATGTATTTCAGTGGCAGATTATCGAAACAGCAAGCTTTCTAGCAGTCTCCAACAATGACATGCAAATGAGCTCTTCAACACTGAAATGAGTACTCCGGTGGTGCCAAGCCATTTTCTAAGAGCAGCGTTGGCTTTTGGCGACAAAATTCAGCGAGTGGTCCGGGGGTGCCAGTACTGTTAAAAGTGCATCTTGTGGCGTGTTAATGAAAAAAATAAAGTTACATGATTCTCGTAAACTGTAGTTTGTTTTTTTGTGGGAGAGGTAAAAGCACGCTTGAGCGCATGTATGATACTCATGGCTTATGGGTTTCTGGCTCTGGTTCATGATAAAATTTTACAATAAAAGCAAATTACAAAATTTAACTGAATTATAGTAATTATATAGTTAGGTGTAATCAGAATTATGGTTCCTCAATCCCACATGAGTTGAGTTTTAGGAGAGTTTGCACTATGAGAGGCACTGGAGAATGTGTGTATAGAAGATCTTCACCCCAAATGAGAAAGGCATCCGAGGTTAGTTTATGGTATGATTCCAGTCTGGAACAGAACGGAGGGATTTTCTGGTTGATATAAATAGCCAAAAAGGTATATTAAGGGGATGCCCATTCTTCTCTACTACTACAACTTATTTCTATAGCGCTATTAAATGTATGAAACACTGTACACAAAACATGTAAAGGATTAGGGAAAATTATGATGGGAATAATTTTTTTTTAAACCACACATGGGTACTGAAGAAGTGAAAATGAGTTAATAGTTAAAGCCAGCCTCAAAAAGTGGGATTTTAGCCTAGATTTTAATAGGGCCAGAGATAGAGCATGACATACTGTCTAAGGAAGTCTGTTCCAGGCATATGGCACAGCAAGATAAAAGGAATGGAGTCTGGTGTTCAAATAGATACTACTTAATTTTTACATATTTCAACTGTGATTTGATGTAGGTAAGATTCACTTTAAGCAGTTTCTGAAGATAGCTTTAAATTCAGCATGCAAAACTGTATAATTTGGTCACTAGTAGTTTGTCAAGTTTTAAAAACTAAAAATCTACCCCTCAAATTGATACACCCCAATCCTATAATTAGGACAGCCAAATGTATAAAATTGTGGGTCACCTCACCATGAGCCCCCATTTAATAACATAAGAATTGCTGCTGCTGGGTCAGACCAGTGGTCCATCTTGCCCAGCAATCCGCTCATACGGCAGCCCTTAGGTCAAAGACCAGTGCTCTAAATGAGTCCAGCCTCATCTGTGTATGTTCTAGAGAGCTGCACGGGGACGACGGGAATCCCGCGGGACCCACGGGTTCCCCCCTTGGGTCACGGGGATCCCTTGGGGACGCCCCCTAGGGTCGTGGGGATCCCGTGGGGACGCCCCCTAGGGTCGCGGGGATCCCATGAGGACGCCCCCTAGGGTCACAGGATTCCTGCGGGATTGGATCGTAGTGCACTCGAGCCGCGAAGCTAGTCTTCTCCTTACCTGCCCTGCTGCAGCACACAGCCGAACAGAAGTCTTTCCAATGTCAGCGCTGACGTCTGAGGGAGGGCTTAAGCAAAGCCCTCCCTTCCTCCGACGTCAGTGCTGACATCGGGAAGACTTCCGGTCGGCTGTGTGCAGCAGGGCAGGTAGGAAGAAGACAATGGCGTACGAAAGAGGAGGGGGGCGGTGCGCCCCGGGGAGTGTGCACAGCCGGTCAGGTCCCCCGATCGACCAACAACAGGACCGGCCGACAAACCTCCCTGCCCTGTAGCCGTGAATCTAAATTACCTCTTACAGCAGCTTCAATACTCCAGCTGCTGTAAGAAGGTAATTTAGATTCGCGGCTACAGGACAGGGAGATTTGTCCGACCGAGCCTGTTCTCTTGTCGGTCGGATGGGGAAGTGCCACAAAGGTAAGAGGCAGGGAGGGAGGAAAGGTGGAGTGGAGAAGAAAAGACGCTTAAGGGAAATGGGTAAAACTGAGGGGGGAGAAGGCCGCTGAAAGCACTGGGGAAGACAAAGGGGTGGAGAAGGCCGCTGAAAGGACATGGGGAAAACAGGGGTGGAGAAGGCCGCTGAAAGGACATGGGGAAGACAGAGGGGGGAGAAGGCCGCTGAAAGGACATGGGGAAGGCAGAGGGGGGAGAAGGATGCTGCCTGACAGGACATGGGGAAGATGGGGGGGGAGAAGGACACTGAAAGGAAATGGGGAAGAGGGAGTGGGGAGAAGACGCTGGCAGGGAAGAAGACAGAGGTGCCAGACTATGGGGGGAGCGGAGGGAAAAATATGGGTGCCAGACCAATTTGGAAGGGGGGAGAAAGGGAGAGGCACAGTAACAGAGCAAATGGAAGACGCAGAGAGAAGAGAGATAGTAGATGGAAGGAATTGAATGCAAACATGAGGAAAGCAGAAACCAGGCAACAAAGGTAGGAAAAAAATTCTATTTTTTTTTTTTTTGCTACAGGATAAAGTAGTATATTAGTTGTGTTGATAAAAATTTATAAACATTAGAGGTTTTGGTAGAAACCCGTTTACAAAGTATGTATTCTTTCCAATTAATATTTCCAAATTAATAAAGTCTTTTTGCTTATTTTTAAATGGGTTTCTACCAGAGCCTTTAATTCAGTAGCATAATTAAATGAAATATCTATTTCTGAAGTTTATAGGGATGGGCGGGGACGGAGGGGATTCCTCACGGGGACGGGTGGGACTTTGGCAGGGACAGGTGGGGACGGGTAGGATTTCTGTCCCCGCGCAACTCTCTAGTATGTTCCAGTTTAGCAGGAACTTGCCCAACTTTGTCTTGAATCCCTGGAGGGTGTTTTCCCCTATAACAGACTCCAGAAGAGCATTCCAGTTGTCTACCACTCTCTAGGTAAAGAAGAACTTCCTTTAGGGAGTGCCCTCTCGGGGTGAACAATCTGTCTTTCTCTACTAAGTCTATTCACTTCAGTATCTTGAATGTTTCAATCATGTCCCTCTCAGTCTCTTCTTTTCAAGGGAGAAGAGGCCCAGTTTCTCCAATCTCTCACTGTACGGCAACTCTTCCAGCCCTTTAACCATTTTAGTCGTTCTTTTCTGGACCCTTTTGAGTAGTACTATGACCTTCTTCATGTACGGCGACCAGTGCTGGATGCAGTACTCCAGGTGCACCATGGCCCGGTATATTCACTTTTACTAACACTCCCCCCTATTCATGCACACACATTTAACCTCTCCAGAAGTAGCAGGGCAAGTATAGTGCTTAACTGTGGGAAAGGTAGCAGTAACAGTTTTGAGGGAGCAAAGAATTAGGAAAGCGTGTGTTTTAGAATGGTTCTATGTGGACAGCTGCCAAGTTTCCCACGTCCAGGAGGGCGATTTTAGGCCTGTCCTGATTTCTGGCAACCCTATCCTGGTGCATTATGGAACCTGAAGTGATTTCAAAGGGTAGAATGAGAGTCTACAAAGTAGCACACTGAATTGGGATGTAAACTCAAAGAAAGTCTCTGCAGTGATGGGTTGGAAACTGGGCAAGCGATTATCACTATCTTTGGTATCAACCAGAGTTACCATTACCTCAGGAATGAGACTATGGGTGATGGTGTCAGAGGTATAAATTTAAAAAGTTTACAAGTGGAAGAAGCAAAAGGAAGATATTTAGCTTTCTTTGCTGTATCTGAAAGAATACAGACTAGGACAGTTCTCAAAGGAATTGCCCAAATGACTTAATAGTTAGTTGCGCAAATTCTCTGCGCTGAAAATTTTCATAAGAACCTAAGAATTGCCGCTGCTCGGTCAGACCAGTGGTCTATCGTGCCCAGCAGACCGCTCACGCGGCGGCCCCTAGGTCAAAGACCAGTGCTCTAAATGAGCCCAGCCTCACCTGCGTACTTTCCAGTTGAGCAGGAACTTGTCCAACTTTGTCTTGAATCCTGGAGGGTGTTTTCCCCTACGACAGACTTGGAAGAGCGTTCCAGTAATAAATTTTAAAAATAGGCTAAAAACCCACCTTTAACATAGCCCTTTTCCCATCTGCTTACCACTCTAGTTTAACCATCCCCTCTAACTGTAATCCGTACCCTGGCATCCTGTTTGTCTTTTTAAGATTGTAAGCGCACTCGAGCAAGGACTGTCTCCTTTGTGACTTTGTACAGCGCTGTGTACGTCTGGTAGCGTTCTAGAAATAGTAGTAGTAGAGGATGGAGACAGGACAATAATTGGAGGGACAGGTAGGGTCCAATGTAACTTTGGCATGTTTGAAGGCATCAAGTACAGTTGCAGTAGAAAGTGATAGGCTGAGGATATGGCAGATAGAGGGGATAACAGTAGAAGAGATGATAAGTAGATCGGTGGGGATGGGATCAGAGAAACAGGTAGTGAGTTTAGAGGAAGAGAGAAAATTTGCAGTTTTCTCTGTGATTTTGGAGAAAGAAGAAGAGGCTTCATGGCTCAGCAGGGCAGTCAGGAGGAGGTGGAGGTGATTGGGTCGAGAACTCAAGGATAATCTTGTAAACCTTGTCAAGGAAGTACTTAGCCATGGACTGGGAAGAAAGTAAAGGAGGAATCTGAAGCAACAGACTTCTTTCCAGCCCAAATTTTCAAAGGGAACTATTTGAGACCATTCCCTCCCGACACACTGAATACACAAATACAAGAGCGCACTCACTCCTCAGATACACACATGCATGATCTCATTCTTCAGATAGGCACACATGCACAAACACATGCACTCTCACTCTTTAGACAGACATATAACCTCTCTCTCTTCTGATGTTATACTGCTCATGCGTTAATTCAATGAATGCCCCTCATCATGAGCTCTACTCACCATCATGTAAAGTTATTGCATTTACTGCCATGCTTTCTCAGCATGTAGCAACACCCCCTCACATATTTCTCCATTCCTCTTATATTCCTTCCCTTCTTAACAACCCCCTCCCTCTTCCCTACCAAGATGCTCACTGGTTCTCTCCAAGACTACATATTAGCTATCCTTCTGGCTTTGAGACAGTTAATTTACAAATCTATAGAATACTGAAAATAAGACAGACAGCAATCCCAGCTTTCTGAATGCTGAGTACATTTGACAGGGTCCCCCCTAAACCTTTGGGTCCTAGACATGTACCTAATTTGTCCATGTCTTCTTTTTTTTTTTTTAATTCTTTATTTATAATTTTAACAATTGACAATCTTACAAGTCAAACAAGAAAAATACAGGGCTCCTTTTACTAAGCTGCAATAGCGTTTTTAGCGCGCGCAGAATTGCCGCAAGCGCTAAACCCACGCTATGCGGCTAGAACTAACGCCAGCTCAATGCTGGCGTTAGCATCTAACATGCATGCGCTAAAAACGCTATAGCAGCTTAGTAAAAGGATCCCACAGTGTAAAATGAAATTATAATATACCACATTGTTTGAAAACACCTCCTTATTACAAAGTATAGTTACTCCTCAATATAGGGGACGTAGCTAAAATAGAACTGAAATAAGACATAGGAATTTATGTTCAAATCTGCTTTATTGTGAATGTGAAAAGAACAGAGAACAAGGAATACAACAAGATCAAAAGGAATCAACATCCAACAATACAGAATTTCAGAAACAGGCAAAAAAACAAATCTAGCTTCCCACCTCCCCCACCTCACCCAACCACAATCCCCCCCAGTACATCTTACCCCTGAGACCCCCTCCAGAAATATATAAAAGATGACCAAAAGGTCTCCCAAATGCCAAAGACCCGTACTCTTGTGGCCCTTGGGTTACGTCAGGAGGAAACCCCCCAAAATAGAAAAAGAAAAAAAAAAAAAAAAAAAAAAAAAAAGGACAGGCAGTGACTGACCATGGGAGCAAACGTGGGGAACATTTGTAAGCTAAGCAAGAGGATTCAAAAGGAGGCTATGACCTCGAGGAGGTAAGGAAACCAGATAGGCTCCCCAAAGCAGCTGCTGCCGAGGGCGACCAAACCGCCTCTCAGGCAGCAAAATTATGCACCAGAGATCTCCAAGTCCAATAAGAGGGAGGCTCAGAAACAGTCCAGGATTGCAAAATGCATTTACGAGCGAGGAGACACACCTTACAATACCATTGGGGACCCCCCTTGGGGAGGGAGATCTAAAACCAAGTTCTCTACAGTATCTGAAATGGGACCCCAAAATAATCCCTGAATGGACGATGGACTGCCAAAAAGCCTGTATGGTCCAACAGTCCCAAAAGGAATGAGCAAAGGTATTGGGATCACAGCCCCATTTCAAACAGAGGGGAATCAATGCCTCCCACTTTATGTAATTGGACCCAAGTAAAATAGGCTCTGTAAATCACTCGAACATAGCATTCTCGGAACATCACTCCCGTTATCAAGTGAGGGATTCCCCGCAGGGTAAGCAGGATGTCCCAGTGGCCAAGGTCTCGACGGAGCTCCTGATCCCAACTCCCCTGTATCTGCGAGACATCTTTAGGACGTGCAAATCCAGAGAGAGCTTTATATAGCGCTGACACTGAGGTAGAACAGATCTCCACCCCAGCAAAGAAAACCCGAAGATGTGCTCCCATTGGCTGTGCGAGGTGCTCTGAAGAGAGAGAAAGAACATAGTGCTTAGCCTGACAATAGGCGAAGGTATCACCCCAACACCTACCCAAATGCTCATCAAAAGCAGCAAGTGGTTTCAAACTCCCTTCCTCAGTCAAAGTGTTCCACAAGAGTAATGCCGTGGGCAGCCCAATGAAGAAAGGTAGGGTTATCCCGGCCTGGCAAAAATGCTAAGTTCCCTTGGAGGGGTAGCTGATTTGTCACACAAGGGTCTCCTCCTAATCTACCAACCAAGCTACCCCACACAGCCCACATAGATCTCAAAATAACACTGGGATGGAGCAGGGCAGGAAACTCCCAAGTAGGTAAATGCAAGAAGCTAGAGAAAGAGTGAGGTGAATAAAAAGCACGTTCAAAATCCAAGGGAGTATATTGTTGGGTACCCTGTAACCAGTCTTTCAGGTGCCTAAGCAGACAAGTTTCATTATAATGACCAAAATTGGGAAGTCCGAGGCCCCCCTGCGTCCAACCCCCATTAAATAAAGAAAGCGCACCTTCGGCTTACGACACCACCAACAGAAGCGAGATAACATGCGGTATAATCTGGAAAGATCCTTCTTCAACATGCGAATCAAGGTGATACAGCCCATCAAAGCCACAGGAAGATCAGCCCAGGTCTCAAGCTGAGTCCTAGTATCAGCTAAGAGCTGAGAAATATTAAGGGAATAGAGTTGTGACGTAGAGATCGAGAGAAGCACCCCCAAATATTTAAAAGAACCTGTAGTCCACCGTAAAGGAAAGGAGGCGCCCCACTTGGTCTTCAAAGCCAAAGAGGAGGGTAGAGCCTCAGATTTAAGCAAATTCAAACAAAATCCGGCATAATCCCCATATTCTCTAATAGTTTCCAAAAGAGCTTGCAAAGAATGTCTAGGGTCCGTCAGATGAGCCAGAAGATCGTCCGCAAAAGCTGCAATTTAAAAACTTTGAGACCCCAGGGTGATCCCTTTAATATCCGGGTTCAAGTAAATATCACAAAGAAGTGGGTCAAGGGCCAGGACAAACAACAAAGGGGACAGAGGACAGCCCTGGCGGGTGCCTCTATGAATCTCAAATAACAAGGATCTACAGCCATTAACCCACAGAGTGGCTTGTGGAGAAGCATAAAGCGCGCGAATAGCTGATACAAATCGGCCCTGAAAATCATACTTGGTCAGAATAGCAAATAAATAATCCCACTGAACAAGATCAAACGCCTTCTCAGCGTCGAAACTAATAAGGAGAGAGGGCGACGCTATTCGAGTGCTAAATTCTAAAGAGGTCAAGATCTTCCACAAGTTCTCCGCCACCAAACATCCTTTAACAAAACCAATCTGAGACTCATGAAGAAGAAGCGACAAAAGCCAGGCCAATCGGTTGGCCAAGATCTTAGCCAAAAGCTTGACATCGAAGTTAAGCAGGGATATAGGACGTTAAGATCCCGGGAGGGTAGGATCCCTCCCAGGTTTGGGAAGAACTATAATTTGAGCCACATTAAGGTGTTCAGGCATCACTTCAGCATTGACCATCACATTAAACAGATTTCAGAAGTTTATAAAACTCAGCCCAATATCCATCAATGCCAGAAGACATAGGAATTTAAATCAAAAGGAAAAAGAATGGAGGTCCAACTGCTCTTAGGACAATTCTTTTCATGAGCTATTTTGAAAACCAGCAAAATTCATATAGTGGATACAGACTGTTCTCTAGCCGAAATAAATTTAGACAGCTGCTGCAGCTCAGAGAAAACGTATCTATTTTCTTTATGTACCAATACGCCCTTGCAGGGATAACTTAGAGCAAAAGTTGCCCCTAAGCGAACTGCCTGAGGCCTCAAAATGAGAAATTGTTTCCTTCTCTTCTGGGTGGAACAAGAAACATCAGGATACATTCTTATAATATTCGTCAAAAAAGGAACATTTTTATATTTGAAAAACATCTTAAGCATCCATTCCCTATCAGAGTCAATAGCAAACTGTACAATTAATGTAGCTGAAACCTGGACCTCAGTATCTGACCTCTCCAGGAAATTAGTCAAGTCCAAACTATTAGCAGAAACATTCTGTTGGTTAGGATTTTGAGATTTAACTATCGTAGGAAGGTAATATATTTTTGAGAGAGGTGGGTTTGAGGTTTCGGGCACTTTCAGAATTTCACTCAAATACCTTTTAAACATTGCTAAGGCAGTTATAAGATGGACTTTAGGAAAGTTAATAATCTGGAGATCGCATCTCCTAATAGAATTTTCCATCATTTCTTGCTTAAAGTGCAAACAAGCACTGTCCTTAGCCCAAGTTAGAGCTTGTACTTCCAAGGGTTTTAGCTTACCGTATTTGCCGGCGTATAGGACGACTGGGCGTATAAGACGACCCCCCAACTTTCAGTTAAAAAATAGAGTTTTGTGTTATACTCGCCGTATAAGACGACCCCTTCTTCCGCACACCTTCTCTACCGCCCCGGGTGCAGCACAGCCGGCCAGGTTCCCTTACTTTTGTGGCACTTCCCCGACCGACCGACAACAGCCCCGGTCCGACAAACCTCCCTGCCCTTAACCGCGAATCTAAATTACCTTCTTACAGCTGCTGTAAGAAGGTATTTAGATTCGCGGCTACAGGGCAGGGAGGATTGTCGGACCCGGGCTGTTATCAGTCGGTCGGGGAAGTGCCACAAAAGTAAGGGAACCTGGCCGGCTGTGCTGCAACCGGGGCGGCCGCCCCTCGAACCGCGAGGCTACTCTCCTTCTCCTTACCTGCCATGCCTGCAGCACAGAGCCGAACGGAAGTCTTCCCGACGTCAGCGCTGACGTCGGGAAGACTTCCGTTCGGCTCTGTGCTGCAAGCAGAGAAGGTAGGGAGAAGAAGAGCCGCGCGACTGAGTACATCCAGCCCCGCAAGTAAGGGCATGTAAACTGTACCCGGCGTATAAGACGACCCCCGACTTTGGGGATGATTTTAAGGTACTAAAAAGTCGTCTTATACGCCGGCAAATACGGTAGTTTCCAAATCAGTCACTTTACTCGCTAAAGATGTTATAATTTGTCCATGTCTTAATCCAGCCCCACTTATATCAATGCCCCTAAATCCTAAAATTAATAACTTACCACTTTTCAAAACATTAATAATGTTATCACATGTCTGATCATGGACAACCTTGACATCAAATCCAAGAGTTTGGAAAGTCTTACGAAGGGCTATAGCATCCACATCTGTGCCAGATCGAAACCCCATTTCTTTAGGGAAAAAATAGAAATAAAAACATTTGGGATTAGAATCAATTTATGCATGCTATAGTTATACCCCCCCCAAAGAAAAAAAAAAAAGTTGCAAAACATTAATTTTTCCCACAATTATGCCATTGGAATAAAGGGTCAGAGCATATTTTTATATACCCATTGAATACCCGAAATTCACTTACAACATACTAAATTAAACTAAACCTTAGGTTTGTATACCGCATCCTCTCCACAATCATAGAGCTCGGCACAGTTTACAGAGTTGAGAGAGAAAGGAACTCCAATGAAGGGTTAAAGGATAAAGTATGAAGAATAATTAGAGGGCTTAGAATGCCAAAGATGGAGTAAGTATTACATTTTTGAGAATAGCCAGGTTTTCAGATGTTTGCAGAAAAGTTGGAGAGAGCTCAGGTTCCGAAGAGGGGAGGTAAGATTGTTCCAGAGTTCGGTGAATCTGAAGGGGAGGGAGGTCCCTAGTTTTCCTGCATGGGAAATGCCTTTTAATGAGGGGAAGGATAGTTTTAATTTGTGGGTGGGTCTGGTGGTATTAGGATTTGAGGATTTCCAAGAGAGTGGGATAAAGGGAGGGAGGATACAGTATAATTCTTCATCCTGGGTATGATGTCAAAGACTAAAGAAACTTCCTTACTTTCAAAGAAACAGTGTCTCAAATAACATTTACACCATTAGCATCAAAATAGACTTGAATGACATATCAAATGAAAGAATAAAGGTTATTATTTTTGCTCTCCTATTAGTTGACATCCACACATTTGAAATTTAGGGATTAGAAAAGTCCTTTAAAACAACTTAACACATGGCTTGTTACACTATAAATATAATATTAGTCAGAGAAACCCAGACAAATGCACACAAAACAGTTCAATAGAACAGTTAACAGAACTGCTGGTAATGTTGAACAAATGTCAAAGTCAGTGTAATATGTAATTGCTTAACAGTTCTCTTCAACTGTAATCTAGGAAAAGGAGAAAGCGCTTTGTGAATCTGTAACTGAACCCCAGCATTGAAAATTAATTTAATCTACTGTATATGCCAACTAAGGCCACCAATTTAAAGACATGGTCAAGCATGCTCAGAAGGTGCCTAGGTCAAACTGCACCATCCTCAGTACTCCTTTGAAGTCCATTCCATCCATCTTTTTGCTCCCTTACCTCTCCGAATATCAGTCATCTATCGACCCCTGATACGTCCCACTCTGCCTTCCTCACCAACATTGACTCTTGGCTCTCCTCCTTCCTCAAGCCCTCATCCCCTTCTCTCATCCTCAGTGACTTCAATATCCATGCCAATGACCCCTCCAACTCCTTCGCTTCTAAGTTCCTTGCCCTAACATCCTCATACAATCTCCTGCTGTGTTCCACCACCCCTACACCAGAAAGGACACTGCCTAGACCTAATTCTTTCCTCCAACTGCTCAACCACCAAATTCTGCAATACCACCCTTCCCTTCTCTGACCATCACCTGTTAACATCAACTATTCATTACCTTACCCCCCCCCCACCCCAGATTTGGCCAATTGCCACCAACACATTCAGGAACTTTCAGGCCATTGACCCCAGAACCCTCTCCAATGCTGTCTCATCCCTCTCCTCAACTACTATATCACACAAGACTGTCAATGAAGCCGTCCTCTCATAATACCATTCTCTCCTCTGCTCTAGATACCCTTGCTCCTCCAATCTCACGTCCTATTAAGCATGCCAAATACCCAACCCTGGCTCAACCCCTGCATCCGCTACCTGCGCTCATGTGCCCGTTATACTAAACGTCTTCGGCTTAAATTCTGTACGCTTGCCGACTTTGTACACTTCAAATTCATGCTGACATCATTCCAGTCTGCCCTCTCGCTTGCCAAACAAGCTACTATATCCACTTAACCACTTCTCTTAGTTCCAATCCTTGCAGTCTCCTTACTCAGCCACCTATAACTCCTTCAATTTCTCCCCAGACAAAGGCAGAGTTCTTCTACAATAAGATTCAGAAGCTTCACCTTGAACTCCCAACCAGGCTGCTTCCCCCTCCCTCCATCTACCCCATCTACTAACCTCCCCTCAACACCTGCCACTCTCTCCTCTTTCTCTGAGATCACGGAGGAGGAAACCACACATCTTCTCTCATCCTCCAAACCCACTGTTCACCGCTATTGCCTGGACTTCCTCTCCTACCAAGCTATTCTAGATCTGCTTCAGTCAGGCTTATGCCCACTGCACTCCATGGAAACTGCCCTTACTAAAGTTTCCAATTACCTGTTCCTAGCCAGATCCAAAGGCCTCTATTCTATCCTCATCCTTCTCAATCTGTCTGCTACCTTTGATACTGTTGATCGATACGCTGTCCTTGTTGGGATTCCAGAGTCCTGCCCTCTCCTGGTTTTCTTCCTCTCTCTCCCACGCAATGGTGGTTCCTCTTCCACAGCCTTTCCACTATCGATTGGTGTACCTCAAAGCTCTGTCCTGGGACCGCTCCTTTTCTCAATCTACACTTGCTCACTTGGAGTCCAGAATTTGGCTGCATGACTTATATTCTAGGAGAGCCGCTATACTCACGTTACCCTTCTCCTAAAATCACTTCATTGGCTTCCCATCCGTTTCAGACTACAATTCAAACTCCTCTTACTGACCTACAAATGCACTCACTCTCACTATCTCTCTTTACTTATCTCCCCCTATGATTCCAACCCCCATGAGCTCCACTGAACTGGTAAGTCCCTTCTATCTGTGCCCTTCGCTTCAACTGCCAACTCCAGACTCTGTTCAAGGCCCAGTTAAAAGCTCACCTCTTTGAGAGTACTTTCAACTCCTAACTCCTTTCACCTTAAGTTCTGCATCCCCAATCCTATATGTCGTGTCTGTCCGGGAGAGGAATATCAGAGGGAGGAGGACATTAGGGCCTATTTTGTGGATTACTATAAGCAGCTTTAGATGCCAGAGACGATTCCTGACCCGGGTCATTTAGAAGCTTATGTGCAATCAACCCATCTGGGTAAATTACTGCCTCGGATGCTTTGCGATTAGATCGCCTTATCACATTTATTGAAGCCTGTCAGGCACTTAAGTCTATGAAGGTATGAAAATCACCTGGTTTGGATGGCTTCATGGAAGTTTTATAAATGTTTTCGTAATTTGCTTCTCCCTTCCCTGTTTTATCTGTTTAATACCTGGCAACTGGGCAGCCAGTTCCCCTTTTTTATGTGCCTGGCGGGCATTACAGTGCTGCCTAAAGATGGAAAGGACCCAAGGCTTTAAGAACATAAGAATAGCCTTACTGGGTCAAACCAATAGTCCATCAAGCCCAGTAACCCTTTCTCATGGTGACCAATCCAAATCACTAATACCTGGCCAAAACCCAAGGTCTAGCAATATTCCATGCTACCAATACAGGGCAAGAAGGCTTCCCCCATGTCTTTCTCATTAACAGACTATGGACTTTATCCTCCAGGAAATTGTCCAAACCTTTCTTAAAACCAGCTAGACTATCCGCTCTTACCACTACCTCTGGCAACGTGTTCCAGAGCTTAACTATTCTCCGCGTGAAAAAAAATTTCCTCCTATTGTTTTTAAAAGTATTTCCCTGTAACTTAATCGAGCGTCCCCTAGTCTTTGTAATTTTTGATGGAGTGAAAAATCGATCCACTTGTACCCGTTCTACTCCACTCAGGATTTTGTAGACTTGAATCATATCTCTCCTTAGCTGTCTCTATTCCAAGCTAAAGAGCCCTAATCGTTTTAGTCTTTCCTCATACGAGAGGAGTTCCATCCCCTTTGTCATCTTGGGTCGCTCTTCTTTGAACCTTTTCTAGTGCCACTATATCTTTCTTGAGATAAGGAGACCAGAATTGAACGCAATACTCCAGAGGTGCTTCCTAATGCCCTATTTCCCTCTTAGGGGTGGATACTTACTAGGATCCTAGCAGACCGCTTGATGAGCTGGATTCTGTGCTTGATACACCCTGATCAGTCTGGCTTTGTGGCTGGGAGGCAGGTGAGTGATAATGTGCAGTGGACCTGATGGAGAGGGTTCACTGGTTACAGCAGAACACACTGTTCCTATATATTGATGCGGAGAAGGCCTTTGATCACATCTCCTGGCCCTTTCTTATTTAGGGTCCTGGAGGCTATTGGGCTGGGGCCTCAAATGTAGGTGTGGATCAGGGTATTGTATATGAACCCTCTGGGGTGTATTAAAGTGAATGGTGGCTATTCTGCCCCATTGGTTTTATCTCGTGAAACCAGACAGGGATGCCCCCTCTCCCCCATATTGTTTGCTTTGGTTGTAGAACCTTTGGCTCAGCGGGTCAGGGCACATGCAGGTATCTGGGGGATCCAGATAGATTTGGGGGGGAGATATAAATTGAGTTTCTTTGCAGTACTTCTGTTTATGCTCCAGGATCCTATAAACTCCCTGAGAAAATATTAGGGGAGCTTGTCTGCCTATGGGGAAGTTTTGGGATTTAAACTTATCTGAATAAATCGGAATTGTTGAATATAAATTTACCAGAGGCTATGGTGGAAGTGCCGAGGGTATCATTTCCTTTTTGTTGGGTGAAAATCTCTGAGATATTTGAGAATCTACTTTGGACCTTTGGGTGCTGATCTATTTGATTTGAACTATGTTCATCTTATCCGTCTCTGCAAAGGAAGCAGTGCTCCACAGTATTCTACAGTGCCCCTCCCCCCACGGTTGAATCCACTAATATCCGTAGGCGTGTCAGCCTCCAGGGGTAATCTGGGCCAATGCTGTGGCCTAAGCAGAGCTGATTTTTCTCACAGCTGTAGAACATCTACTCGTCTAGCTTTCGTAATGGCGGGCATATAGCTGATGGAGCCTTCCCCAACCACTACCAGCTAAATCAGAAATTAAAATTTGTCTCAGGAATCCTACCAATCTAAATATTGTTCTTTTGTGGATTTGCTTTAAATACTCAAGAAAGATAAGCTGACTGCTGAAGAAAGACTCTTGGGGAGGGAGAAAGGATCTCGGATTCCTCTGAGATATTTATTCCCTTTGTTCTAAAATATATTACTTATTTCCAAAATCTTCACAAAGAATGAAAATCTTTATATAGGAACCCAATTCTCAACTGAAACAAGGTCCTCTGACCAGTTCAGGAGCTAATCACTGACCTATTTAGGAGCTGCATGTTTTGCTGTCACCATCTGTGGAGACAGAGAAATATTGTAGACATGAGCCTGAATGCCAGCTTTATAGAGAAAATCCCACAAGTCTTTTAAGTCTCTGACTTCATCTGCCAGTTGACTCAATCCACAAGCCTTGCCTGGACTGGTCTGATAAAGGAAGTTAAGGAAAAATAAATGCCAGGAAAAACACAAGAAAAGAGAGAGATAAATAAAGAACTTTAGCACATACGTGTGGATGGGTGAAAGTTCTTATTGTTTATTATGCAGCACAAGCCCATTTCTGGATAATCCATTCTGTACTGGAATTCACATCCATCAATTTGTTTTGCTTTCTTTTTCAGCAAGTCACCACTCGGTTCACCATTTCTACAGAACAGCATAAGACAAATTAGTACCATGATTTGAGGTATTCATAATGACAGTACAATTTATTTAAAAAACTGGGCTAGAAAGTCAGGAGTTAAACATTTGGTATTGTGGGGGTAAACCAACATCTCTAAATTATCTACCTACTTTCTTTATGCATGTAACATTACATATATCAATAGCCACAACTTGAAAGCAGCTCTTTCAAGTACCACCATAGCCTGGATTCTTCACATCAGTCTCTCTCTTTCATATCTCACCACCAGCCTTCTCCTAGTCTCCTCTCATACTCCCCCCAACCCAATCTCTCTCTCTGATTCTGTCACTTTCTCCCCTCACCTTACGGGCTGCATTCTCAGAAAAAATAAAAGATGCATGCTTCTAGTCCTGTGCTGAGATCTGACTCGGATGCTTGAGCAAGGAAATTCAGGCTATCTTGTAGCTTCATGTTCCAAAGACTTGAAACTGCAAGCCTTACCAAACTTCCAAAATTGTGTGGCTCAAACTTATAGAAAACCGAACTGCGGTGCAAAAGCAGAAAATGTAACATTTGAAGCAGCTGTACAAAAACAAAATTCAGGGTTACAAAATCACAAGTGCTGGCATGCAATTTTAATAAAATGTTAAAAAATACAGTCCAAGTAATTTTCTACTTGAATAAGGAAAACAAGGATCATATGAAAACTAATACAAAGGAAAAAAAACCAGTATATATCAGCAATTAGCAAATTTAAAATAAAGCAAAGCCCTTAGTTCCCAAAATAATATGGCAAGAGCAAAAAAATTCAGGAAGGATGCCAGCATGCAATTTTTAAGTTTTGTGGTGCCATGGCATCTGAGATTTGTCATGCCCTGCTCTAGCTATATGCCTATAGTGTAGCTATAATTGGATATTTAACATTGATTAGTACAATTCTAAAAAAGGAATATAAAGGGTGAAGATTCTTTACATTTCCTTTTTTTATATTTTAGTAATCTGATTACTGATCCTAATCCACAAAATCCTGCCTAATGGTTAACACTAGAGTTACCATATTTGTGGTCTAAAAAAAAAAGAAGACACATGGGCTAGATTCACTAAGCAAACCGATTGTGTACCGATTGGTTTGCGAGCCCTTTGTGACCCGATTTCCCTCCGACCCGATTCACTAACCTCTGTACCGATCCGTGCATGCAAAGCAGGAAGGATGCGATTCACTAAAATAAAAAAGCAACACTGACTGGGCTGGCCGATCCAAAATAAGCGACTGCTGAGGACCAGTCGCTGAGATCCTTTCCAACTGCCCTGCTTTCTGCCGCCCTGCCCTGATCTGCTCTCTGCCCGTCAGCCCCAATCTCCTGCTTCTGTCTGCCCCGATTCTGCCGTGATCTGCTGCTCTGGCCGCCCTGCTCTTGGCCAGATTGTTTCCTGCCTGCTGCCCCGACTGGCCCTGCTCTCGGCCCAAATCTCTCCTGCCTGCCGCCCCGACTGGCCGCCCTGCTCTCGGCCCAAATCTCTCCTGCCTGCCGCTCCAACTGGCCGCCCTGCTCTCACCCCAATCTCTCCTGCTGCCCTGACTCTCCTGTCCTTCCCTGCACTGCGAGCCTGTGGTTTTAAACCGCAGGTTTAAAGCGGGTTAAAACCACGGGTTCGCTGGGCTAGCGATCCATGCGGTCCGAGGGGGGTGTTCCTCCGTTTGCTCTCATTTTAATTTTTTTCTTTTGTGAATTGGTCGGGACTGCACAGATCGTCCACGGATCGGAGGTTTGTGAATCTAGCCCATAGTCTTCTGTAAGCATGGTCGTAGTTTTTTTTTTGGGGGGGGGTTTGAGGGGGAACATTGTCCCCACTGCAGGGGCAATTGTCCCTTCTCTGAAATTCCAGCATCTGTCCCTATACCCTTACACACAAATCCGGCACTGCTTCATTCCTGCCTCCCACGGGTCCAACAGCACCTCTTCATCATTCTTTCCCCTGCTGGTAAGCAAACACTTGTGGCCAGTTGCTGGCACGGACAGGGATAAATACAGGTTATTGCATCATGGGCAGGATGCGGCACAGGAAAGGCCCTGGTAGGGCCGACCCAGAAATAGCCTGTATTTAGGGCTGCTTGTGCCAGCAACCTGACATGTGTGTTTGCATACCAGCAGAGGAAGGGATGATGAAGAGGTGCTGGGCCTGAGGGAGGGAATGAAGATGTTCCAGAATGCAGGGGGTGGGAGTGAATGAAGAAGTGCCAGACTACAAGGGGGGGATGAAGAGCTGACCGACTTGCATAGTGGGGGGAGGGGATGAAGAGGTGCTGGACCTGGGCAGAGTGAGAATTGGATAAATGAAAGGTGACTGACCCACATGGGGTTGGGGAAGGATGATGGGTTGCCAGAATGGGGGAGAGGGGAGAGATACTAGATCTTGGGGAAGGGAAGCCGAGGGAAGGGGGAGAGAGAGAAACTTGTAGCAAAAGGAGGGAGAAGAGAGAGGGGGGGAGAGCTTAGAAAGCTGTCTGGCACCTGGATAGTCTTCTAATAAGAGGACATGTACGGGTGTTTCTGGACATATGGTAACCCTAATTAACTCCTGTATTATAAGCTGAAAAAGTCTGTCTTGAATGATATGCTGCCACAGTATAGGATCAGCTCCGGAACCTATCACCTCTTAACTTCATCCTATGCCCTCTCATTGCAGAGTTTCCTTTCAAATGTAAGAAACTCAACTCATGCAAATTTATATTACATAGATATTTAAACATTTCCATCATATCTCCCCTCTTCTACCTTTCCTCCAAAGTATACAGATTGAGATCTTTAAGTCTGTCATCATATGCCTTATCAAGAAGACCACACACCATTTTAGTAGCCTTCCTCTGGACCGACTCTATCCTTTTTATATCTTTACACAATATTTTAAATGAGGTCTCATCAGTCTTATACAGAGGCATCAATACCTCCTTTTTCCTACTGGCCATACATCTCCCTATGCAACCTAGCATCCTTCTAACTTTCACCATCACCTTTTCAACCTGTTTGGTCACCTTAAGATCATCACATACAATCACACCCAAGTCCTGCTCTTCCGTTGTGCACATAATTTCTTCACCTCCTAGACCAGGGGTAGGGAACTCCGTTCCTCGAGAACTGTATTCCAGTCGGGTTTTCAGGATTTCCCCAATGAATATGCATGAGATCTATTTGCATGCACTGCTTTCAATGCATATTCATTGGGGAAATCCTGAAAACCCGACTGGAATACGGCTCTCGAGGACCAGAGTTCCCTACCCCTGCCCTAGACTGTACTGTTCCCTCTGGTTTTTGCAGCCCAAATGCATGTTGCATTTCTTAGCTGCCAAATTTCAGACCATTCTTCAAGCTTCTCCAGGTCTTTCTTCATGTTATTCACACCATCCGGCATGTCTACTCTATTGCAGATTTTGGTATCATCCAGAAAGAGACAAATCTTATCAGTCAACCCTTCCTTTACTGTGTACAGAGATGGGTACTCTCTGTTGAGTCTAGCGTCTACAAAGGTTTTGAAAAGATGGTTGTTATGCATCACAGCTGATGAATAGAGAAACAAAGGCCTTGACTTACCTCTCATTGATTATACTTCACAATATTGTTTTACTCCAGTCAAAGCAGAACAGAGTGTCTTCAGCTATGAACTCTCTGCCTCCTACATCACTGGTTTTAACTCCACGTTTACAGAGCTTGGGCTGCCTTCCAACAATGCTATTTCCTGCCATCTCTCTTAAGGACAGAAGCAATGCAGCATGGTGGCCTACATGGTACCGTTCAACAATATGCAACAAACAAGACAGGAAAAAGCCTGTCCGAGGTCCAACAGCAACTATAACTATGTTGTTAAAATAATCAGGTCTTTTAAGGGAAATATTCTCAGGTCATGTTTTTTCTATTGATTGTCCATGAGAAATCAGGCCCCATCTATTCAAAATTCTCTCTTTATAAACCACTAGAAGCAAATAGAGATTCTAGTTTCAGCGATTTCCCAGATTTTGAATACCAATTTCAAAGTCTCAGTGCTTATGCATTTGATTTCATGGTTTGAGAGGGGCTGTGTGAATAGGCATAGGGTGAATATGATATGAGATTAGTTCAGGAGGATGCATTGTCACACCATGTCCACAGCCCTTGTAATTAGCTCTGTTTTGTTACACTACTACAGAAGCCCATGCTTTGGGACACTATTGGAAAGCTAATGTAAACCGCTTAGATATGACTGTTCTAGTCATTAGTAGCGGTATATAAGCTTGAACAAACAATATTATTATTGTGCATAAAGAGCTAATGATACAGGGAAAAGTTAAATAGTACCATGTGATGCTCCCTGCCAACACATATCAAGACAGCGACATACTTTAATTTATCACAGAAACACTGCTCTTGATCATGTTTGGATTCTCAAATATCTATGGGCACAATTATCAACATAAGGAGGCTGGATGTTTTGGACAATAGTCTTGCTGATTTTGGTGGCTATATGGATGATTATAAATAATATAGAAAGGAATGCAAGTGCTGATCTTGCAAGACTAATGAAGAAGATAAATTCTACAAGGGATGTGATGCCCAGTACATTAACAGATTTTAGGCATGCTTGGGACCACTAAGCAGGGCAATGGTAGGAGAAGGCTGAAGGATCAGCTAAGACAGACAAGGGTGGTAGGTAGGTGTTCAGTGCTAATGGGTGCTGAGCCCTCAGCTTCCTGCAGCAGCTCGGGGTAGATTCTGCAGAAGAGCTAGAAATAACTGCAGTAACATTTCTGCAACTCTGTGAAACACTTACATTAATTTCAAATCATTTTGCATATCAAATAATAATCAAAAAATCTTATTTTATTTATAACCCACAATATCTTAACAGTTCAGAGTGGTTTACATCAAGAGAATCTTCCAGATGCATTTAATTATTGTTTATCTTGTCTCTAGATATATGTTGCCCTTCTAATGAGCTATCAGAGCAGTTTACAATTAAACTCAATTAAACCAGAAAGAAACAACAGTCTTTACAACAGGTCAGTGGAATAAAGAAAACAGTTCAGAGAAGGACTAAAAATTAATTGGGCATCACCTGCACCCATCCCACAGATAATCCCACTATTCCAGGGAATGTACAGGAAAAAAAGGTGCATTTGCAACATAGTAAACTTTCATACCCTAAGTTGAAATCTAAGAGGTTCAAGAGGTAGGGAGCACAGAGAACAAGCACATGCGCAGACCATTTGCAAGCAAAGAAGATGGTCTGCACATGTCAGGATCGCTCTGCAGTGATCCGTGTGGTCAGTTTGGGGCGTGCCTCCAATCGGCATAATTTGCATGAGGACACGTTGTGGATCGGTCACCCGGGAAAACTCGGCTATGGATCAGATCGCTAAGGTAAGTTTAGTGAATCTAGCTCTAAGATCTTCCTTACTGCCTTAAAAGGTAGCTAAGCCTTACTCAGTAGCAAGATAAGGCCAACAACTGTACTTTAAGGTAATTCAGGGCCAGACTGCGATCTAAGCTCTCTGAAGAAAAGAAGAGATAGCACACCAAAGTGAAAGATGCCAATGTGCACACAGGTGCTCAGTTTCCACACCCAAACATCTCAAGGAAGCAGAACAGTGAAGATAAAGAGTGAGACCAGCACACCGTGTTTTCTGGGGCGACTTTGGCGAGGTGCATCGGAGCCCAGTACTGTTCACAAAGATAAGAATACCTTATATTTTGGATTGTTTTAAGTGATACTGTGTGAATTTTGGATTAGGGCATTTTTATAAGTGCAATGATTGAAAAGTAGTAGAGACAATATAGTATTGGGCTTGACCTTGCCTTTGGTCTCTCGTGTATATTACTGAGCGCATTCCTAATAGACAATTTAGAACACAGTGAAGTGGTTTGTCAGGGTATTGTATTTTGGATGTACTAAAGTTGATATGCCAGACACCCAGAAATAATGGGCAGTGGAGACCAGGGGACGTGTGACATCTAAAAAAGCCAAAGGTTGGGTTGAGAGACTAATTAGAGAATATGGGAATTAGATTGAAGAGCCAGAGGCTATTCGGCACACTCTGTTTCCACTCACCATCACTGTCCCTCTTCCTCTCTTGCTTTGGCTGCCCTGATCTGTCTCTAGTTGATGCCTCGTCTTTGTGCAGAGGTGTGTCAGCAAAACCTGTCTTCCTTTCCTTTTATATCTGAATGGGACCCTCCTGCATGCCTCCTTGAACAGCAGCAAGAGCACTGTGCTCACCTCCAGATTACTATTCCAAAAGGCAGCAGCTCAGCCAGGAGCTGCAGACACACACTCCTTCATATTACCTGCCATCACTGTCTCTCTCCCTCTTGCTGCTTTTAACCAAGTTGCACAACACACAGCTGTGCAGTTCAAAACAAGCAGGCACAGGGCAGCAAGATGTGGTCCAAGGCTGCTGAATCATTGCAAGGAGGGATAGTGGAAGGGTGGGATGAATAGAGGGAGTTGATACATGGTGTTGTGTCGGGTTGTAGTTCAAACCCCACGCTGCTCCTTATGACCCTGGGTAAGTCACTTAATGCTCCACTGCCCCAAATATCTATTAAATAAAATGTAAGCCCACCGGGACAGATGCTTGAAGTACATGTATGTAAACTAAACCTTAAGCTTATATACTGCATCCTCTCTATAAAGATAGAGCTCGGCACGGTTTACATGTACTTTAAAGTAAGGAAAAAACCATAATAAGACTTAGTGATTATAAAGAGAGCAGCTTTGAGTGTGGTTGTAAAACTACAAAAAGGCGGTATACAAGTCCCAATCCCTACTTGATCTGGTTGGCTCTGCAAGAACTGAGATTAGAATACAGGAGATCAGTGATCTGGCTTGGCTTATCTAACCAGAATGGAAGACTATTAACTTGTCTGAAGACAAGAGATGCCACTATTATTACTATGATCTCTTGCTTAAGAAAGGAATCACGAGTAGATCGGAGAAAGTCATAATGCCGCTTTATAGAGCAATGGTCAGACCACACTTGGAATACTGTGTACAACATTGGTCTCCCAACCTAAAGAAGGATATAAAACTGCTGGAGAGGGTGCAGAGACGAGCAACGAAACTAATAAGAGGTATGGAGAAATTGGAATATGAGGAACGACTCAAGAAACTAGGATTGTTCTCCCTTGAGAAGAGGAGGCTGCGAGGGGACATGATAGAGACGTTCAAAATACTGAAAGACATCGATAAAATAGAGCAGAAAAACAAATTATTTACATTGTCCAATGTGACACGGACAAGAGGACATGGTTTGAAGCTAAGGGGTGACAAGTCCAGGACAAATGTCAGGAAGTTCTGCTTTACGCAGCGAGTGGTGGACGCATGGAATGCTCTTCCACAGGAGGTTATTAAGGAATCCACTGTGCTAGGATTCAAAGGCAAATTAGATGCACATCTCCTTATGAGAGGCATAGAGGGATATGGGTGATTAGAACAATCAGGTGTATACCTGACTGGGCCTCCGCGTGTGCGGATCGCCGGACTCGATGGACCATGGGTCTGATCCGGAGATGGCAATTCTTATGTTCTTATGTTCTTAATACCTCAACTTAAGCAGAAAGTAACTTTTTCAATTTAAATTAGCCAATACCCTTAAGTAAAATGCTGCATGGAACAGAGCATGGTTTCTCCAAGTGTAAAAAGGAAAACTTCTGTACTACAAATATTACTTCACATGTTTCAAAACTCCACCTTACTACTACTACTACTTTAGATTGTGAGCCCATTAGGGACAAAGTATCTGAATGTTATATATACTGTATATATAACTGCTTTGAATGTACCACAAAAAGATGTATAGAGAATGACGCAGGGAAAAGATTTGTCCTGGGTCCATGTTTCATTCTTTAGTGGTATATCAAATCCATGACCCTTTGCTAATGTGAAAACCTCATTAAAAGATTTTATATATAACACTCACCTTTGAGATTCTGAAATGGATTTTGCATCAAGTAGATCTTCTCCAGCTTTCAAATCAACTTTTATATGCGCCATTCTTCTGCTTAGTGAACAGTCCTAAAGAAAACCAAAAAGATAACATCAGACTTCATATGATAATTAAATTTGCTGGGCAGGATTGGTTGCTTTAGTGTCAGCAGATATTGCTAAGAGATTTTCTTTTCATGGTTTGGATTTTTATATTTTTGCATATGTTGTGGAAGAATATATGATGTAAAGGATATGCCTACGATGCGCCTTTTGGAAGTGAACTTCCTGTAGGATATGACCCAAGAGAACTTGAACTTGAAATCAGTGGATCTCAGGGAGTAGAACAGACTGGGGTGTCATCCAAATTAATTTATAGAAGTAAGCAGATCCTTACAAATCAGTTGAAGGATCAGAACAAGTGATCCAAGAGAACTTATTGGTAGTGCCTAAGAAGGTAATAGCAGGGGTTACACTCAAAATAACAAAAGATGGTTTCAGGTTTCTTACACAGAGGGGGAAGAAATGGTAAGAGTCAGGGATCTTGCTAACCTGAGGGCTTTGCCATCACACTCCTGCAGAATGACAGGGATATTAAGAGAAGGTGAGGATCTGTGGATAGAAGTCCTACTAGGGGTGCTTGGCTGGGCAGGAGAAGATGGCAGCGCCAGTCATCGGAGGAGAAGGGTTTGTGGATGAAAGTAGCACCTATCTTTGAAGGCGGATTGATTTTATTGAGGATGGTAGTTTGGTCATTGGGGGGAGGGGGGGGAAAGACCGCTGCATCACCAATCATCACCACCAATGGCCCAAGAATGGGGGTCTTGGTTTATATTTGAGTATATACGGTATTTTGAGACATACCTATCATTATTATTAGCCACTTATTGCTTGCTTGCTCTCTCTCAAACAACCTAGTGTGGTAGACTGTCCAGGATTTCTAGGAGAGGTCCGCAGATAAAACACTATGGCATAAGGGAACCCCACCCTCCACTTATTTCTTTAAGTTTACCTCACACTAAATGGATAAATACCTCAGCCAAGCATATACACCAGATGTCTGTTCCCAACCTCTCCTCCCTCTGGGACCTTTCTGAATTGGCTCTGGTCAGAAGTACTCCTCTCTGAGTCTCGCCCCTCTGACTTAGCCCTGAGCCAAGCAGGGCACTCTGGGAACTGTAGTCTTTTGCACTTGCCCAACGCCCTCAGCTTGCCCTTGATCTGTCACAATAATTTAATCTATTGTGTTTTGTTTTCATAAATAATGGTTTTGTTTTCCTATTAGACTACATTTACATATAAAAAATACACATATACATTATATATGTGCCATTGCTGGTTATTAGAAAGGTAGCCCCCCCTTTAGCTAATTGGTCTACCAGGTCATTTCCTACTCAGTCTGGATGGTCAACTTTGGCATGCCCCTTCACATTCTTCCAATATATGGTAATGTCATTCTGTTGAGCCAACTGATCCAAAGTCAAGATGATATCCCCATGCAAACAGGATTTTCTTTTGAATTTACCATGCCCTTGGTTTTCCATGTCGGTAGATGTGTTACAAAACCATGGTGAACATAATTCCAAATTGGTGCAGATGACCTGGTCTTGGTTCCTTTCTTGACAGTTCATTGAACTGTGAAAATGGCGGCTGCGATTTCTGCAAATTGATTGGTTCTAGACTCTAAACAGAATTTCAGGTGTTCACTCATCTATATCAGATCCCAAACTACACCTATGCCAGCGACTACATTGTGACCTAGTCCTTCATGATAAGCACATCCATCTACATATACCAAAGGATAATATCCACAAACTGTTTCATCATAGAGAAAGTGACAGAAGGGTTCAGTGGGTTCCCCACAAGAGTATGTCTGGTGTCTCTTCTTCCACTCCTGAATCACTCACGGTGCAATCATGCAGTTATGCCAAGCCTTGTGCTACTTATTTTTATGCTTCTGGGCATACCTTATCTCCATGGGCTAACCTTGAAGGCCAGTGTCCAGGAAACTATGCAACTGTTAGTTTAAAAATGTTATTGATCAGACCTGACTTAATGCGGTAACTTCCGAGGAAGCTTATAGAGTTGTCACCCCAACCAGCTTCTTTTCCTGTATGTAAATTGCAGAAATGCTGTAAGTTCATACTGTTCCCAACAAGGCTTTTTCCCTCTGATAAGGCTTTGCTAGCATAGGCCATGATCCAGTGTCCCATATCATACTTTTGGTACAACACTGCTCTCATACAATCTTGAGAAAATCCAAACTCTAAAAAGAAATCTCTTCTCTTTCTAGGATAGGCAAGGCAGGGAAAACATCCCAGTGTATGGCTTTGATAAATAGTAGTAGTAGTAATGTATCTTTCAATTCCTGCATGGCTGCATCCTGCTCTAAACTCCACTTCCAAGGCAAGTCTTTCTTCAAGTGCTTGAATAAAGAGCGAGTGATTTCCACATACTGATCTACAAATTGACAGGAATAATTATATATTCCTACGAATGACTGCAATTCTGCAATATTGGTGGGTATCTTCAACTGATAGAGTGCCAGAATCCTCTGCCTTTGAGGTTGTAATCCTTTGGCCAAGCCCTCATAGCCTAGGTAGTTGAGGGCTTTCCTGCACCATTGTCCCTTCGCTGAAGTTAACTTGGCTTCAGCATCCTTCAACTGTTGGAATACATGTTCCAGTTCTTGAAGGTTGCTTGGCCTTGTCCGTCATGGATTTCACTCCGACGTGTGACGTGGCAGAGAGAAATCCCTGACGGACAAGGCCAAGCAGCCTATTTAGAGTACTACCGGCCCAACGCTGCTTCGGATGAAGGTAGGGCTTGCTTGCTGTCAGCAAGGAGGGAAGGATGGAGGGTCAGCAGGGGTTCGGCTGCACGGTGGCGGTGGTGTGGCGGCCGGGTTGAAGAGTTGTCAGCGAATCCTGGGACTAGGGCTTATTTTTGGGGTAGGGCTTATATCAAGACTTACCCCTGAAAATGATGCTCGGGTAGCTACTATATGATTTTATTATTTACAAATCTCAATTTTACTGTATACAGTAGAATTCAGCTCCTTAAAAGCTTGCAAATAGAACAAAATACATAATCATGCTGTTCTGAGTTTACTAATATACTTAAACACACAAACATCACAAAACAAATCTTATGTAGGTGCTCGAAAATGTTTTGTGTGTCATCTGTTGCTTTTGCTAACAGAATTGCATCATACACGCTTAAGTAAACAATACTGGCAACTGAAGTTCTTCAGTTATGGAGGATGACCTCATCTTCATAAGCATTGCAATGAGAGCATCACTGTAAAATCAGATGACATATCTCTAGGGATGATGAGCTCATTCTAGGTTCTACATATTTCAGCTGAACAAAGAAAATAATAAGCTTATTTAGAAAACAAAAATATATGGCCTAGTATTACTTTGTTTTAGAACCTAAGGGTAGATATATCATGTTTAAAAAAAAAAAAAGTGTTATATAACCCTCAATATATGATAAGTGAAGAAAAACCTTAATGTACAGAAGAGAAAATCATTTGCCTGGTATTATAATATTGTTTTACTAGGGGCCCCTTTTATCAAGCTGCGGTAGGGGTTTAACGCGCGGAATACCGCACGTTAAACTGCCTACCACGCTAGTTGCTAATGCCTCCATTGATGAGGCGTTAGTTTTTTGGCTTGCTGTGGGGGGTTAGCGCGTGATGAAATGTCCAACGCGCTAACCCCCGTAGCGCACCTTTATAAAAGGAGCCCCAGATGTTCCAGCCAGGATTATGAAACTGTTTAACTGAATAGTCATATTTAAGCACTATTAATATTTTGTTGTCCAACTGCAAAAATATTAAATAGACTAGGAGGCTCATTTTCAAAGCACTTAGTCACACAAAGTACCATAGTAACATAGTAGATGACGGCAGATAAAGACCCGAGTGGTCCATCCAGTCTGCCCAACCTGATTCAATTTAAATTTTTTTTTTTTTTCTTCTTAGCTATTTCTGGGCGAGAATCCAAAGCTTTACCCGGTACTGTGCTTGGGTTCCAACTGCCGAAATCTCTGTTAAGACTTACTCCAGCCCATCTACACCCTCCCAGCCATTGAAGCCCTCCCCTGCCCATCCTCCTCCAAACGGCCATGCACAGACACAGACCGTACAAGTCTGCCCAGTAACTGGCCTAGTTCAATCTTTAATATTATTTTCTGATTCTAAATCTTCTGTGTTCATCCCACGCTTCTTTGAACTCAGTCACAGTTTTACTCTCCACCACCTCTCTCGGGAGCGCATTCCAGGCATCCACCACCCTCTCCGTAAAGTAGAATTTCCTAACATTGCCCCTGAATCTACCACCCCTCAACCTCAAATTATGTCCTCTGGTTTTACCATTTTCCTTTCTCTGGAAAAGATTTTGTTCTACGTTAATACCCTTTAAGTATTTGAACGTCTGAATCATATATCCCCTGTCTCTCCTTTCCTCTAGGGTATACATATTCAGGGCTTCCAGTCTCTCCTCATACGTCTTCTGGCGCAAGCCTCCTATCATTTTCGTCGCCCTCCTCTGGACCGCCTCAAGTCTTCTTACGTCTTTCGCCAGATACGGTCTCCAAAACTGAACACAATACTCCAAGTGGGGCCTCACCAATGACCTGTACAGGGGCATCAACACCTTCTTCCTTCTACTGACTACGCCTCTCTTTATACAGCCCAGAATCCTTCTGGCAGCAGCCACTGCCTTGTCACACTGTTTTTTCGCCTTTAGATCTTCAGGACACTATCACCCCAAGGTCCCTCTCCCCGTCCGTGCATATCAGCTTCTCTCCTCCCAGCATATACGGTTCCTTCCTATTATTAATCCCCAAATGCATTACTCTGCATTTCTTTGCATTGAATTTTAGTTGCCAGGCATTAGACCATTCCTCTAACTTTTTCAGATCCTTTTTCATATTTTCCACTCCCTCTTCGGTGTCTACTCTGTTACAAATCTTGGTATCATCTGCAAAAAGGCACACTTTTCCTTCTAACCCATAGAGACCTAGAAAGTGATTTGGAAAGGAGCCCCTAGAACGGTATTTACTGATAACTGAATTTAAGCAGAAATGCTCCAAATGTGAGATTTTCCACATGTAGGGCCCTATGTAATAAAGAGTGATGCGATTTTGCAAAAATACACTTAATCAAGAAAAGTGTATTTTTGCAAAGTCACTTCACAAAAGTAACCTTCATATTAAAAAGAAAAATGTTCTTGCAAAATCCACTGCATGCAAAATGTTTTGTCACGTTGGCATTAATGAGATGTTGTGATTTAAATCATGTAAAGCAACTCAAATGCATCAAAATAAGAAAAGGAGTACACAAAGAGAGGTTTTCCAGGCCCATTTTTATTGAAAAAACTGTAGTTATTTCTTCCAAGCTGGAAAACAATAAAAAGTGTCCTTCGTGTAATTGCACAAAAAAAATTAAAGAGCCCACTTGCCAAATTAAAAAGTAGCCCTGTGCTCTCTGCCCAATGGGGGGGATAAAATCCCTCCAGCTCCATGAAGTCTTGCCCCTTAGCCATGTAATACTAATTTAAGGACAGAAGCAATGCATGCCCTACATGGTACCGTTCAACAATATGCAACAAACAAGACATTAGACTGTGATCTAACTGTTGTCATACATATCTATGAAACGGATAACGAGGTCCAACAGCAACTATAACTATGTTGTTAAAACAATCAGGTCTAATCTGATGGGGAGGGGCATTGAGGGCAGAATTAATTAGATAAGAACATAATTGCCATACTGGGACAGACCAAAGGTCCATCAAGCCCAGTATCCTGTTTCCAATAGTGGCCAACACAGGTCCTAAGTACCTAGATAGATCCCAAGTAGTAAAACAGATTTTATTATGCTTATCCTAGGAATAAGCAATGGATTTGCCCAAGCCATCTCAATAATGGCCTTTGGACTTCTCTTTTAGGAAATTATCCAAACCTTTTTTAAACACTGCTAAACTAACTGATTTCACTACATTTTCTAACAACAAATTCCAGAGTTTAATTACATGTTGTGTGAAGAAATATTTTCTCTGGTTTGCTTTAAATCTACTACTTAGTAGCTTCATTGAATGCCCCCTAGTCCTAGTATTTTTGGAAAAAGAGTAAACAAACAATTCACATATACTCTGAGGAATGGGATGTTAACAGTGGTATGCCTCAAGGTTCGCTTCTTGGACCTGTTCTTTTTAACATTTTTGTAAGCGATATTGCTGAAGGGCTGACTGTTTGCCTCCTTGCGTATGATACTGAAATCTGCAATCGAGCAGACACCCCTGATGGTGTGGAAAACATGAAGAAGGACCTAGTGAAGCTTGGGAATCGTATGAAATTAGGCCATTAATATTTAATACTAACAAATGCAAATCATGCATTTGGGTTGCAGAAATATGAAGGAATGGTACAGTTTCGGGGTGACAAACTTTTGTGCACAAAAGAGGAGCGGGACTTGGGTTTGATAAATAAATGGATGGATAAATAAATAAATTCTGACGTCTGAGAGGAAGGTCTGGGCCAACCAATCGCTGCCTGGCTGGCCTGGAACTTCCTCTCCGACGTTAGAATTGACGTTGGAGGTGAAGTCTTGTGAATCCGACACTTGTACATGCCTGGCCTGGCTCGGGGAAGCAGCAGGGAGAAAACGGCGTGGTGGCTTAGGGGGTAGGGAAAGAATCGAGGAAGCGGAGAAATTGGCATGATGGCTTGGGGGGGGGCAGGGGAGAGAGAAAGAAAGACAGGCAGGCAGGGGGAGAGAGAAAGAAAGGCAAAAATAAAGATGGAGGACAGGGGGAGAAAGACAGGCAGGCAGGAGGGAGAAAGAGAGACAGAAAGAAAAAGGGAGGAGCAGAAAGAAACATTGGATTTACAGTTAGAAGAAGTGCAACCAGAGACTCATGAAATCACCAGACAAAAAGGTAGGAAAAATGATTTTCTTTTCAATTTAGTGATCAAAATGTGTCCGTTTTGAGAATTTATATCTGCTGTCTATATTTTACACTATGGCCCCCTTTTACTAAACCGCAATAGCAGTTTTTAGCGCAGGGAGCCTATGAGCATCGAGAGCAGTGTAGGGCATTCAGCACATCTCCATGCACTAAAAACCGTATTGCAGTTTAGTAAAAAGGGAGGGGGTATATTTGTCTATTTTTGTATAGTTGTTTCTGAGGTGACACTGCATAAAGTCATCTGACTTGACCTCTTTGAAAAAAAACCTGAATATAAATGATAATTAACATTTTCTCTGTGTACAGTGTGCTTTGTGTTTTTTAAAATTTTATTGTTGGTAGATCATTTTGACTTGGTCATTTTAAAAGTAGCTCGCTAGCCCAAAAAGTGTGGGCACCCCTGCTGTAGAGCCATTTCTTGTATGACTAGATGAGCTATAGTTATCTTTTTTTTTTTTAGTTGTTTAAATTCATGCAGAAATAAATGGCTAGATTGAACCTAATGACTTCATTAACGCATTTCCCTTTTTTAAACCTCTATACCATTTGAAAGAGGGCAAATATCTAATTATTCCCTTCTAGAATTGGATACTTCTTAAATTTAGTAAAAATATTCTGGCACAAGTGTCAAACCTTAAAGAAGGAAGTCATATTGAGCATTGGAAAATAATAATAATTAATAAAAATAGTACACATTTAGGGCTCCTTTTACTAAGCTGCGATAGCGGTTTTAGCATGCGCTTAGCACGCACAGAATTGCCACGCACGCTAGATGCTAACGCCAGCATTGAGCTGGCGTTAGTTTTCCCGCATAGCGTGGGAATTTGAGCACGCTAAAAATGCTAGCGCATCTTAGTAAAAGAGGAGGTTAATTTTCTCCACCACCAAATTTTCCCATCCCGCATGTGAATGAAGTGTATTTCAGTACTGAACCAACCCCACACACACACTTGTTACATTACTCATCTTTATTGTTAAAGTTGCAGTGCATTTTTTCTTATCGAGTTAAAAATAGTTGTGCATTATAAATGTAATTTAAAAGACTTTTATCCAATAGGAACAGGTTTATGATCTCTAAAATCACTTTTCCGATAAAGAAACAGCACCCGATCCAAGATGGCCGCGAGTGGTTGAATTTCGGAGCGTCTCCTGAGCGTTCGGTAGATTTTTTTATAATTTACCTTTTCTGGTTATTCAGCTTGCTCTGAAGGTTTCCTCATGCCTAAGAGGAGAGGGAGAAGTGCCGCCGGAGCCTCGCGGCGTTCTGTAATTCCTCCTCCTCTCACTATTGAGCGCCTCTTGACGCGGTTGAGGGAGCCGGCAACTTCGGGGAATCGCCCGCAGGACTTGGCGGTACGGGGTGACGCCGCCAGAATCCAGGGGCTAGAGGTCACGCTGAGCCCGGAAGAAAGAGATACTCCCCCCCAATCGCAGCATACTAGCTCGCCGCAGGCACAAGGCATGACCATAGAGGCAGTACCGGTAGCCCAGGAGGCTGATTCATCTTCGAGCGATGTATTGGATCTATCAAAAGACTTTTTAAGTCTGGAGACAGATACTGCGGCTGGAACATCAAAGAAAAGGGAGATACAACAAGACTTGATTTCTACAAGTATGGCAGGTGAGACTCCTTTCTTTTTGGTTGAAAAACCCACTGAAATTACATTGGAGTCTCTCTGGGACTTAGTAGTCAAACTGGGAATTCATTGAATCCACAACTTAAAGCATTAGAAATGAAAGTTGATAAGCAGGAACAAGAATTGACTCAAATGCAATTAGAATTGACTACGGTCAAAGTTACCTCAGATAAAAATAAAAATGAGATAGTAGGGGTCAAACAAGTACAAGAAACTATGATTAGAGATAGTATAAATATCAGGATGAAACTGGAAATGATTGAAAATGGCCAACGAGCCAATAATTTGCGGTTCCTAAATTTTCCCAGGATATCTTCTATGTCTCCTAGGGAAATGTTAAAAAAATACTTCTTGGAGATTTTCTCAGTTTCAGAAGAATTAATTCCACCATTTACACAAGTATTTTACCTGCCTGATAGAAAATTGGATCAGCAATTGATCAACGAGGGACAACAGGAATCAAAATTGGACATTACTACATTATTGGAAAGTTCAATGAAAGAATTAGTCAAACCTGCGACATTACTGGTAACAGTTGTATTGATGCCAGATAAGAACTGGATTATGAAAATGTTCTTTAAAAATAGAACTAAAGAGTTCCTGGGTCAGAAAGTACAAATTTTTTCTGATGTTACCAAAGAGACTCAAAAACGAAGAAAGCAGTTTTTGTTATTAAAACCTGGAGTAATTTCAGTGGGAGGGAAATTTTTCCTTAGATTTCCTTGCAAATGTATTGTTCATTATGGTTCTGATAAATATGTTTTCTTTGATCCGACACACCTAACCAAATTTGTGGCATTGAAACGTCTTGAGAAAGGTGAAAAAATAGAAGTAACAACAGAAATACATGATTAGCTCCCCACGATTTCATCCATTTAGATTTTCTTAAGTATAAGATTATTTTATGATCTTTTTGTTTTAATTCACCCTATTGAAGTCTAGGATCCAATTATTGTGGACTAGAGATTGTCTTTATAAGGAGAAGATGTTATGATATTTAATATCTTCTATATTGTATTGTAATTTGTTTTCTTTTTCTTTTTTTGTATTCAAAACAATCTTACTGTACAAGATGTTTATGCTTGGGAATAATGTATAAAATTATAAATAATAAATGGAAAAAAAAATAAAAAAAAATAAAATCACTTTTCCATCGCCAAAGAAAAAAAAGGGAAGGGGAAGGAATTCCCAAAAATTTCACCTAAAGTCCAAGAAAAAGTCTGTTTGTTTGGCTGACATTGCTGCTTGGATGTCTTGCCGCCATCTGAAACATGTCAAGACTGAGCTGCTCCTCTTTCCTCCTAAATCCTCTGCTCCTGTCCCTCCATTCTTCATCTCTGTAAATAATGCTATTATCATTCCAGTTTCCTCTATATGTAACCTTGAAGTCTTCAACTCTCCACATCTAACAGACCGCTAAAGCCTGTCGCTTCTATCTCTATAGCACCAAATTTTGCTCATTCCTCTCTGAGCACACAACCCGGACCCTTTTCCACACTCTTGTAACCTCACACTGAGAATACTGCAATTTACTTCTAACAGGTCTCCTGCTGAACCGCCTCCCCCCTGCAATTGGTGCAAAATTCGACTGCATGACTTAATTTACTGCCAACCTCACTACACTCACCTTACCCCTCTCCTCAAATCACTGAATTGGCTCCCTATCTGCCTTGGCATAGAGTTCAAAACTCCTATTACTGACCTATAAGTGTTACTCCTGGTGGAATTCTACACACAAAAAAATTCAAAATTCTGCACTTAAAATGTGCAAATTCTGCAAGTTTAACAACATTTAAACAATATTTTTGCTAATTATTATCCAGAATTTCAGTACAATTTCGCTATTTTCATTAACCCCGCTTTTACTAAACCGCGATAGTGGTTATTAGCGCGCTCCCGATATTCATAGAGTTCCTATGAGCGTCAGGAGCAGTGCGGAGCATTCAGCGCGGCTCCCTGCGCTAATAACTACTAACGCAGTTTAGTAAAAAGGTGGAGCGTTAATTATACTAGAGAAAAGAGCTTTCAAGTTTTTCTTGCTTAGTGACTTTCTTCTAGTAGCACACCTTTATAAAAGCCCACCTTAATGAAGTTTGATTGGTTTATTTTCATAGTACTTCACGTTGCTTTTATGTTGTTGAAAAACATTTCTGGAAGCTGACATATTTCAATAGCTTCAGAATAAAAAACATTTTAGTTTTCCATTCACTTAGGTCCCATAGTTCCTTTTCAGCTTTTCTTTGTTTGCTTTTTTGGTAACTGTTTTCCCAGGATCACCTGTCCATTTTAAATTTTGTCCCCATCTGTCTCCCTCATTTCTATCTTGAGCTTCTCTGTGTGCCTCTCCATTCCCCTACAATATATCCGTCAGGCCTGTCAGAATCACCCCTTTTCAAGTAATGTCCCTGTGTCTTGCAGTCCTCAAAGTTCTCTCCCCATCAAGCATTCTTCTGTATGTCTGTCCTTCCCTGTGCCCAGCATGACTTCAGCGTCCCTCTATTTACATTCATTCCTCATCTAGGATCTCTTCTTTCTATTTTTGTGCCTCTTGGTGTGTAGGATCTTCCACTCTCTCCTGCCTGTACCCTTCCAGCCAGCATCTCCTACCCTCTCTCCACGACAAGTGATGCCGATTACACTGACAACCTGTCACCGGCTCTGCAGGCTTCGCTCCAGTGCAGTCCTGCCAGAAGAAAGAGGGACATCATTGAGAGTAGGACTGTGGTAGACGGAAGCCTGCATAGGCTGCATGACGATGTTGCCGGCAGAGATTTGGGCTGCAGAGACTGAGGGAGTGCCGATTCTGCAAAGAAACAGGGAATTCTGCGCAAATTCTGCATTGTGCAGAATTTCACCAGGAGCAAAGTGTGTTCATGCTGCAAGCCTCTCAATATGTCTCCTCTCCTATCTCTCCTTATATGCCTAGCCAAAAACTCCAGTCTTCAGATAAGCTGCTTTTATCTGCACCCTTTTTCACTGTCAATTCTAGACTTTGCTCCTTTAATCTAGCTACACCATATTCCTGGAATAAACTGAGTTCGCTCGTCACGCCTCTTCTCTAAGAGCAGCTTGAAACCCCACCTTTCTGATATAGCCTTCAATCCATAACCCTACTCCACACTGCTTACCACCCTAGCCAGCAGATTAACTATCCCTCCTAACTGTATCCCCCATCATGGCATCCTGTTTGTCTGTCTCCTTTGTAACTCTGTACAGTGCTTATGCCCGATAGCACTCTAGAAATAATTAATAGTAGTAAGCACAACAGAATGATCAACACTACAAAGGGAATTTAGAACATGCATCTCCCAAATATAGCCAGCCATTCCAGTTTGTTTCAATGTTTTCCTGGTGCTTATCTGGCGACTAATATAGAAAAACACAGAAAAATGAAGGCAGATAAATACCATATAGTTTTTAGCCGGTCTGCCTATCCATGCCATCTACTATCCCTTCCTTTATACCAGGGGCCGCTGAAAAGTTCTCAGCCCAACGAAGACGAGAATGATGTGGAGCCATGAAACTTAGAATGAAATGAAACGAAAAGTGTCATGTAAAGTGTGGAATAACTTGTAAGCTTCATGGCACCACATCATTCTCTTCTTAGTTGGGCTAAGGACTTTTCAGCACTAGTTTGGCTAAGGACTTTTCAGCACCAGTGCCTAATCATGAAAGACCAAGTGGACTCCTTGGTTAGAAAGAGTTTTTTCACTCTCTGGAAGCTTCAGTCCATTAGAGCATATTTTGATGTTTCATCATTTTGAATTCTGGTACAATCCCTTATACCGAGTCAACTTAATTACTGTAATATCGCCTATTTGACAATTTTCCAAAAAAAAAAAAGCAGCGATTACAACTGGGGCAAAATGCGGCTGTCAGGCTAATTTTGGGGATGAAGAAGTTCGATCTTGTAACGCCTTCCTACTGACTTCTGCATTGGCTGCCGATGGAGGCATGTGTGAAATTTAAGTTTGGATGTTTTTGCTTTAAGGTACTATTCGGTTTAGCCGCTAAATATATAACTGACCTTTTTTCTATTTCTCAACCAACAGACATAAGAGAAGCTCACACTTGAATTTTGTTTCTCCACCAGTTAGAGAATGTAAATTTAAAAGACATCATCAACACCTTTTCTCACATCAGGCAGCATTATGGGGTAAAAATCTGGAACAATTGCTTATACCTACTACTTATGGTTAACTGACCTGTACAATCTTATTCCATAATAACTGATCTCTAGAGCTATTAATCTCTAGCTCTTAACTTTGTTAATTCTACTCAATTTGTAACACCTTTTAATCAATGTAAACCGCATCGGTCCTGCTGGTATATAAACTGTTGTTATTATCATCCCATATATTTGTGCCTAGTTTTCTTGAGTTCAAATGCAGCTTTCATCTCCACCAAAACCACAACTTAGTAAACAAATGTAAAACAAAGTATCTGCTCTAAAGTCTGATAATTTATTTGTACTTCCACCTCTCTCTCCAGTTATTTAACATGAGTCATCGGCTAAAGAAATAACTGTATGAAAAATGAGAGTGAATAACAGTTGGCAGAGTGAAAACAAAGAAGGTTAAGCCCAACCCCTCCCATTCCTTGAGGCTTGAAAAATGGACTGGAGCAGCTCCGACGGCATAAAACATTATCACATCGGCAATGGTGCAGAGATACTAAGTCACACGCATTCGGGGGATAGGTCTCCCCTCCCCCATGGGCTACCGTCTCTTCCCGGTTCAAATACGTTTCCCCATCTTATAATCAAACTCGTACCTGAAGCTACCTATCACCAACAGCACAGCTTTCTTCTCCAGTGCCTCGTCCCATTTGACACAACTACTTCTCCCTCGGATGCTCCCCTCCTTACCGAAAACAGGAAGTTGCGTCAGAGGAGGGCGGGACGTTGGGAAGCTCAAAACTACGGTGCTTATCGCGGCAAAAGAGAAACGCACCGATACTCGCCCAGTAACCGCCTCCTTCTTCCCTCAATAATTTAGCTTAGACGCACTTGCTCTAGTCCGGCTGATTGATGCAGGAAAGCTCCTGACACATGCGAGGGTCTGCGACTTCAGTGGTTACTTGATCTGCTGGCCTGTGCGTATGGCGATCTCGGCCACTGAAAGTGGAGGTCGCCACACCCACGCGCCATTAGATTAGATGACCTTGATGTAGCCCGTGCACGTCAGTGTGAGCCTTCCTATTTTAGGCCTGCAGACAGCATGTGCAGCTGTTCTAGTTAACTGGTTTGCCACCAAACCGGTGTTAGATAATGCAGCGGGCGTTATGCGATCAGGATTGGTGCCAATCTTTTAAGTCTCTTTGTTGTTTTTATTTGAGCCACTTCTATAAATTTATGCATAGATGCGGACTTAAGGGAGACTGGGAGAGGGACGACAACATAGGTTACCCCTGTCGGTCCTTAATTTTGTCTTACTTCTGCATAAAACTATTTGTAGAACCAACGCAAATTTGAGAGAGAAAAAAAAGACTTAGGCATCAGCATAGATTACTGGATCCTCTGGATTTTTTTAAAGTACCACCTTAAGACCAGTGTAATTTTCCTTTGACAGCCACTACTGGTTTTGGTATGGGGCAAGCCCCCATGTTGACCTGTTATGTCTGGCTGTTTGCGCTGTCCTGGCCCCATGACTTAAAGTTTACCTGAGGGGGTAGGATTAAGCAAAAGAAGGATAGAGCACAGTGTTTTGAGGAGGGCTGCATCTACCTGGATCCAGCCCCCATTGCTTCCAAGGAGGGTTCCATCTACTGTACCTGCTGCATCCACCTAGATTCAGCCCCCATTGCTTCCTGGAGGGCTGCACCCACCTGGATCCAGACACATTACTTCCAGGAGGGCTGCAGCCACCTGGATCCAGCCTCCGTTTCTTCCAGGAGGGCTGCAAATACCTGGATCCAGCCCTCTACGTTTCCAGGAAGTCTGCATCCACATGAATCCAGCCCCCATTGCTTCTAGAAGAGCTGCATCTACCTGGATCCATTTGTTTCCAGGAGGGCTGCATCCACCTGGATCCAGCCCCCATTGTTTCTAGGAGGGCTGCATCTACCTGGATCCAGCCTCCTTTTCTTCCAGAAGGGCTGCAACTACTTGGATCCAGCCCTCTAAGCTTCTTGGAGGACTGCACCCACCTGGATCCAGACCCCATTGCTTCCTGGAGATATGCTAGAGATCCGACATACCACCGGGCCTCCACGGTGCGACCTCATCTGCATTCAATTATGGCCTCCTTTTCTCAAGATATAGTTGTGCTAGAAAAGGTTCAAAGAAGAGCAACCAAGATGTTAAAGGGGATGGAACTCCTCTCATATGAGGAAAGACTAAAAAGGTTAGGGCTCTTCAACTTGGAAGAGACGGCTGAGGGGAAATATGGTTGAAGTCTAAAAAATCCTGAGTAGTGTAGAATGGGTACAAGTGGATCAATTTTTTACTCCGTCAAAAATGACAAAGACTAGGGGACACTCAATGAAGTTACAGGGAAATACAGTCAAACCTCGGTTTACGAGTGCACCGGTTTGCGAGTGTTTTGCAAGATGAGCAAAACATTTGCAAAATTGGTGCCTCGGAAACCAAGTTTGACTCGATTTATGAGCGCCACCCCCCACGATCCGGCATCCCCCCCCAAGCACCGAAATGAAATCCTTACCCCGATTAGGAACCAGCACCAATGCATAGTACTTGTCGGTGCCCGAGATCCTCCCTCTTCTGTGCTGGGCTGGGCGGTGCGTCGGAGATCCTCCCTCTTGCCTGGACTGGGCTGGACTGGGCCTTGAGCATTTGCACATTCTCAGATTCAGAATCTCGGAGAGAGCGAGACCAGAAGGCCTTGAGCATGCGCAAATGCTCAAGGCCCAGTCCAGCCCCGCACAGGCAAGAGGGACGATCTCCGACGCACCACCCAGCCCAGAAGAGGGAGGATCTTCAGGCACCGGCATGTCCTATGCATTGGTGCTGGTGCCCAATCGGGGTAAGGGATTTTGTTTTTGTGCTCGGGGGATATAGAATCGCGGGGGAGGGGGACAACATGAGCAGGGGAGGATGCCAGACCGTGGGAAGGGGGTATGGAGCAGCATCGGTGGCCTCAAGGGTGGGTGGGGGGAATGAAGCAGTGCCAGTAGCCTCGGGGTGGGGGGAGGAGGTGGAACGGATCAAAGTGAGTTTCCCTTATTTCCTATGGGGAAACTCGCTTTGATATACGAGCAATTTGGTTTACGAGCGTACTTTTGGAACAAATTATGCTCGTAAACCAAGGTTCCACTGTACTTTAAAAACCAATAGGAGGAAATATTTTTTCACTCAGAGAATAGTTAAGCTCTGGAACGCATTGCCAGAGGTTGTGGTATGAGCGGATAGCGTAGCTGGTTTTAAGAAAGGTTTGCACATTTCCTGGAGGAAAAGTCTATAGTCTGTTATTGAGAAAGACATGGGGGGGGGGAGCCACTACTTGCCCTGGATCGGTAGCATGGTATGTTGCTACTCCTTGGGTTTTGGCCATTTACTAGTAACCTGGGCTTGATGGACCATTGGTCTGACCTAGTAAGGCTATTCTTATGTTCTTATCCGTGTTTTACCAGGATTATTTAACACTTACTTAGTGGGTAGCAAACCACGGTTAACTAGCACAGTCCAGCAAGTCCTTGCTTCAATAATTCAGCACAGCTACACATGTTCTCTCTGCTCGGGCTAATACTGCAACATAAAACTCATCATCTGCATGCAACAAGTCGCCATACACACGAGCCAGTCGATCTGGTGACCTCTGAACTCTTGATTTCGCTGATCCGTGGACGTGCAGCGTGAACTTTACTGCATCAACCTGGCCAGAGAGCAAGTGCGACTACGGCTGAATTATTGAATAAGGAGGAGGCGTATTTAAACGTTTTGGACAACCGTTCAGGTCTCTTTTAGATTGCCCGCTGTTTTTCTTCTCTGACGTCCCGCCCTCTTCTGACGCAACTTCCTGTTTTTCCGGCACGTGGTCGCTCCCAAGAGTCAGAGAAGTTGTGTCTGGGAGGACTGGGCGGGGTACTGGAGAAAAACCTAAGGGATTGGTGATGGGTGGCGTCAGGTATGAGTTTGACTATCAGATGGGGTTGTTGCAGGGATTGAGGGAGAGATGCTGGATCGCAGATAGAGAGGAGAGGGGGGGAGACGTGTTGGACTGGGGAGAGAGGAAGAGAGGATAGATCGCGAGGATGGGAAACTCGTCCTCAGGGTTTCAGAATGCGTATGAAGAGGGGTGCTAGGCTGTAAGAGTGTGAGGGCAGACTTTTTAGTATCTCTGCAGCATTGCTAGTGTGAGCCTTCTTTGTGCTGTCGAAGGAGCTCCAGCCCATTTTCTAGCGTCAAGCAATGGGAGGGGTTAGGCTTGACTTTTTATCCTGCCAACTGTTATTCCACATTAATTTTCCTTGGGTTTGTTTCTTTAGTCGATGATTCATGTTAAATAACTGGAGAGAGGAGGAGTAGAGAGAGCAGACACTTGTGTGTTAATCGGTGGTTTTAGTGGAGACGAAAATTGCATTTACGTTTAAGAAAACTTGGGAGAAGTACGTAGAATCTCTAAGAGAGAGGAAAGGATAGTAGGAGGGCAGACGACTGGACTAAGTCAAGTGGCCTTCAAATTTTTTGTGTGTCTCTGTGTTAGTTGCCACCAAAAGAACCGTGAAAACATTGAAACTAAACTGGAATGACTTGCTATATTTGGGAGATGCACATACTAAATGTGATTTAGTCCAATACCAGTGTGTTAATTATTAATTCTAACACCAACCCTCTTCAATGGTAACAAGATTTAACAAAACTAGGTTGGTATGTTCAAAGGTGAATGGTTTTTTTTGAAATACCTCAGTCCCACCACTCCACCGCTATGTTTACTTCAAAACAGTGGGAGATTTACGTGGTAACTCATCATAGGTATTGGTTTTCTAAATGCTGTGGCAATTTTACGATATTATTATCATTTTTGTAAACTAAAGTAATATATTTATATAAACTAAAATAGTATAGTATATGTACTTAGCTTTTACACAGCTGGACCTGTGGGAGGGTCAGACTCCCAGGTCCAGCTGTGTGTAAAAGCTAAGTACATATACTATACTATTTTAGTTTATATAAATATATTACTTTAGTTTACAAAAATGATAATAATATCGTAAAATTGCCACAGCATTTAGAAAACCAATACCTATGATGAGTTACCACGTAAATCTCCCGCTGTTTTGAAGTAAACATAGCGGTGGAGTAGTGGGGCTGAGGTATTTAAAAAAAAAACCATTCACCTTTGAACATACCAACCTAGTTTTGTTAAATCTTGTTACCATACTAAATGTGATGCCATGTTTCACTTTTAAATATTTTTAACTCTGATCATTCTGTTTATTCGCACTGGTCTAGCTCTGAGCACAAAGCAAGCTATTTTTTTCATAAGTCTAGGTTTTAATGTAAGTTTTACCTACAGTAGTTCATGTTGCTTTCAGTTGCGACCTACTCTGATTTTTCATATATTTATATGTTGCAAGACGTTTCCTTTAACATATCTACTCACCCGGTTGCAGCCTTGTTGAGCATATTTATCAATGAACCCTGGATTTTTATTCCTTAGACCTTTTTTTCTCTTGTGATGCTATTTGTTGTTATTCCCTCCCCTGGTTGTTTAGCACTTACCTCTTTTGCTGTTTTGGTTATTAATATGCCTTACACATTTTAGTAAAAGAATTGCAAAGCATAGGCATGGTCAGCAGTAAGGGCTCCTTTTACAAAGGTGCGTTAGGGCTTTAACGCGCGGAATAGTGCGTGTGCTATCCGCTACCGCCTACTCTTGAGCAGGCGGTAGTTTTTGGATTAGTGCGCACTATAGCATGTGCTAAAAACTCTAGCACACCTTTGTAAAAGGAGCCCTAAATGTTAAGAGGGAGGACATCAAAAACTTCTTTGGGGCAGCTGAAAATAGCCAATAAACCCTGTTTAGCCCACTTTTTTGGAAATGGAAGTCAGATTTTACGGATCATAAACCTGTTCATGTTGAATAAAAGTTTTTTTTTTTAAATTACATTTATAATTGCACAAATATTTTCAACTCAACAAGAGAAATGCACTGCAACTTTATCAATAAAGATAAGGAATGTAACAAGTATTGCTCTGTTTGTTTTTTTTAACAGTACTGAAAATTACACATTAACATAGAAACATAGAAATAGACGGCAGATAAGGGCCACGGCCCATCTAGTCTGCCCACCTTAATGACCCACCCCTACCTTTCTCTGTGAAGAGAACCCACGTGACGATCCCATTTTGTCTTAAAATCAGGCACGCTGCTGGCCTCAATCACCTGAAGTGGAAGACCATTCCAGCGATCTACCACTCTTTCGGTGAAAAAGTATTTTCTGGTGTCACCGTGCAGCTTCCCTCCTCTGATTTTCCACGGATGCCCTCTTGTAGCCGTGGGACCTTTGAAAAAGAAGATATCTTATTCCACCTTGATGCGGCCCGTGAGATATTTGAACGTCTCGATCATGTCTCCCCTCTCTCTGCGTTCCTCGAGTGAGTATAGCCGCAACTTATCCAGCCGTTCCTCGTATGGGAGGTCCTTGAGTCCTGAGACCATCCGGGTGGCCATTCGCTGGACCGACTCTAGTCTCAGCACATCTTTCCGGTAATGAGGCCTCCAGAATTGTACACAGTATTCCAGATGGGGTCTCACCATGGATCTATACAATGGCATAATGACTTCAGGCTTATGATTGACGAAACCCCTACGTATACACCCTATGATTTGTCTAGCCTTAGATGAAGCCTGCTCCACTTGATTGGCAGTCTTCATGTCTTCACTGATGATCACCCCTAAGTCCCGTTCTGCTACAGTCCTTGCTAGGATCTCGCCATTAAGGGTGTAACTTCTGCATGGGTTTTGGTTGCCAAGGTGCATGACCTTGCATTTTTTGGTATTGAAACCTAGTTGCCAGATCCTAGACCAGCGCTCCAATAGGAGTAGGTCGTGCGTCATATTGTCGGATATTGAGTTTTTGATCGTTACACTCCTTTCTACTACATTGCATAGTTTGGCGTCATCTGCGAATAACGTTATTTTACCTCGAAGCCCTTCTGCTAAGTCTCTTATAAAGATATTGAACAGGATCGGGCCCAAGACCGATCCCTGCGGCACTCCACTGATCACCTCTGTCATTTCAGAGGGGGTGCCATTCACCACCACTCGCTGAAGCCTGCCTCCAAGCCAGTTCTCAACCCATTTTGTCAAAGTGTCACCCAATCCTATAGAACTAATTTTGTTCAACAGCCTGCGGTGTGGTACACTATCGAAAGCTTTGCTGAAGTCTAAGTATATGATGTCCAGGGGCTCCCCAACATCCAGCTTCCTCGTCACCCAGTCAAAGAAGCTGATCAGGTTGGATTGGCAGGATCTCCCCATAGTAAATCCATGTTGACGGGGATCCCGTAGATTCTCCTCGTTCATGATCGTATCCAATTGACGTTTGATTAGAGTTTCCATCAGCTTGCTCACTATTGATGTGAGACTCACCGGTCTATAGTTTGCAGCCTCCATTTTGCAACCTTTTTTATAGAGTGGAATGACGTTAGCCGTTTTCCAGTCCAACGGGACTATACCTGTACTAAGGGAGAGATTGAAGAGCGCGGATAGTGGTTCCGCCAAGACATCACTTAATTCCCTGAGCACCCTGGGGTGTAGGTTGTCTGGCCCCATCGCTTTGTTAACCTTGAGTTTAGACAGCTCACAGTAGACACTGCCTGGCGTAAACTCGAAGCTACTAAACGGGTCTACTGAACAATCCCTCGTCTGTAGCAGAGGGCCAGATCCCGGCTCCTCGCGGGTGAAGATCGAGCAGAAGTATTCGTTTAAAAGTTTAGCCTTTTCCGAGTCCTCTTCTACATAGTTCCCATCTGGTTTCCTAAGGCGTACTATCCCGCCTGTGTTTCTGTTTCTGTCGCTAATATACCTGAAGAAGGATTTATCGCCCTTCTTGATGTTCTTTGCTAACGTCTCCTCGTTTCGGAATTTGGCCTCTCTAACTGCTGTTTTGACGGCTCTTGCCTTGACCAGGTAGTCTTCTCTCGAGTCCTGATTCCCTGATTGTTTGTAAGAAATGAACGCTCTTTTCTTTTCTTTTATGAGGCCCGAGATCTCCACAGAGAACCACTGTGGCCTATTGTTCCTTCGCCGTTTACTTACTGATTTTATATATCGGTTGGTTGCCTCCTGTATGGTATTTTTCAGAGCTGACCACATTTCTTCTACGTTATCTGTTACCGCTTGGTTTTGTAGCGCTTGATGGATGAATTCCCCCATGTCCTCGAAGTTGGCGTCCTTGAAGCTTAGGACCTTGGTCAATGTGTTAGCTTTGGCGAACCCCTTTTTGAGATTGAACCATACCATATTGTGGTCACTGGAGGCCAATGTTTCGCCCACTGAGACCTCTGTGACACTTTCGCCATTTGTAAGTAACAGGTCCAGTATTGCCTGCTTCCTTGTTGGCTCCAGTACCAGTTGTTTCAGTCTTGCTACCTTTATAGAGTTCAATAGCCTCCTGCTGCTGCTGGATGCAGAGGTAAGTGTGTTCCAATCCACACCAGGCATATTGAAGTCACCTAACAGTACTGTATCCCCACGCAAGGTGATATTCTCTATGTCTCCGATCAATTCCATATCCAGGTCCTCCTGTTGATTTGGGGGTCTGTATATTACGCCAAGATACAGGCATTTGTCTTTCCCCCTGGCCAAATTTACCCAAAGGGATTCCCCTGTGTACCTGACATCTGCAATTCTGGTGACTTTAATGTCATCTTTAGTATATAGTGCTACACCTCTTCCCATTTTGCCCTCCCTGTCCCGGCGAAGTAAATTGTAGCCTGGTATGACCATGTCCCCACCTGTGGGAGTCCGTGAGCCAGGTCTCAGATATCGCCACCACATCCAGGTCAGTGTTCCTCATTTCAGTCTCTAATTCTAGGATCTTGTTGCCCAAACTGTGGGCGTTGACGTACATGGCTTTCCATGTCGCATGTTCGCTTTTAGTGCTAGTTTTATTGTGAGTATCTACCCCAGACACAGAAATGTGTGTACTCTGTGGGGGAATTCCCGCTTGAGCTATTTGGACTCTTTTGGTACAATTTGCAAGGTGTGTACCCTCCCTAGACCCCAAATCACAACATGTACCCACCCCAGTCTCGGAAATGTGTGTACTCGTCCTAGTCCTGAACCCAGAATTTCTGTGTCCACTTACCCCAGTCTCCAAAAAGTGTTGGCAGCCTAGCTCGCCAGGTGGGTTGATTGAGCCTGTATCCTCCCCCAACTTACCTAGTTTAAAGCCCTGTGAAGTAGGTGGGCTAGTCGGTGTCCAAGGACGTTTTTCCCTCTTCTGGTCAGGTGTAGCCCGTCTGATCCCTGTAGTCCTTGTAGCGTCTCTCCATGGTGCAGAAACCCGAAGTTCATCTCCCTGCACCATCCTCGCAGTCAGTCATTAGCCCTCTGGATGCGCTCATCTCTGGCTCTACCTTTGCCCCTCACTGGGAGGATCGAGGAGAAGACCACCTGCGCCTCCATCCTCCTCAGCTTCTCACCTAGGGCTCTAAAGTCTTCTTGTATGCTCTCATGGGTGTTCCTGGCAGTGTCATTAGTTCCAACGTGGATGAGAAGCATAGGGAAGTGGTCCTGGGGCTTTATGAGTCTGTCCAGGCAAGCGGTTACATCCCGAATCTTAGCCCCCGGCAGACAGCAAACCTCTCTTGATTGTAAGTCTGATCTGCAGATTGGTCCCTCGGTGCCTCTCAGTAGCGAATCCCCTATCACCACCACTCTGCGTTTCTTAGGGGTGGGCCGACCTGTTGTCTCCGGAACTGGGGCCTTCTGCTGAACAATACCCTGTACCTCGTTGTACATTCATTCTCTTTTGTTATAATAGTGGTTTGGAAAGGATATTGTCAGTAAGACTAGTGACGGTGCTTCTCTGTGCATGGAGGGAGAGTACCCCAGGCACTGCTTATCTATCAGTGAAACACTGTTTAAAAAATAAATTAATTCCCATCTACCTTACTTGTGGTTAAGTTTGGTTTGACTTGGCCGTATCGGTGTGAATGCAATGTGCTTAATCTTGGTGAAAGTTGCCATTTGATCTGCAAAAGGTATATTCTAGTGTGTGTTGTTTTTTTTAAACATTTTCATTGAGCATTCTGGAGCATCAGTGGGGTTGCCATCAGGGCTGTGGAGTCGGAGGAAATTTCGGGTACCTGGAGTCGGAGTCAGAAGTATAAAAAACTGAGGAGTCGGAGTCGGAACATTTATCTACCGACTCCATTTTTGAACTTGGCATACCAATCACGAGCGAGTCTTTCAGCTATAGCACCCACTATATACACAGCACAAATGTTGTGAGCAGCTTCTGCGGCCTTAGAACCTTGATTAAAAGCAAAAAGAAGGTGGTGTCGAAAATGCTCATTTTTTCAACTTGACATTCCATTTTAACGATCTGAAAATTAACCAGTGCTGTGGAGTCGGAGGAAATTTCGGGTACCTGGAGTCGGAGTTGGAGTCTGAAGTACAAAAAACTGAGGAGTCGGAGTTGGAACATTTATCTACCGACTCCACAGCCCTGGTTGCCATGCAACAATCTCTGATCTCAGTATGTTGCTGCAACGATTAACATCTGCAAAGATGTTTATGCTGCCTTCAACTCAAAAGAGTTTCCTTTGGTTTCTGTGGTTGTGAAAATAAAACTGCCAAAAAAAACAGAAGGGGTGGTAAAAGCAATTAGTATATCGGGAGTTGAACAAACTTTTAGTAGAAAAATCCATAAACTGCTATAAACCATTACTTGTTCTTGACATCTGTAGCATGAAAAGTTACTAGTTTTTGAGATTCTACTAGCTCACTGAGGGAAATGTGACCAGGGCTAGATGGCCCTTTGGTTTGACCTAGTATGGCAATTCTTATGTTCTGAAGCCCTGGTACAGTGCACTTTTACTGTACTATAGAGGAGTTCTATATCAAAGCTTAATTTTGCATCCTTTAGAAAAATTCTAAATTAAGTCTAAATTATTGCTGAATACAGCAATTATGCTATAGAGTTATGATAAAATTCTGCACAAGTTTGTACACTATACCTAAAATATCACAACATGGCTTTAGTACTCTGAGCACTGATAAGTACTACAACTACCGATAGTATAAACAATTGTATTGATAGTAGCAGAACTCCAATCACAAAACAGACCTCTCCCTCCCATGACCCCCACCCCATTCAGGCCCTCAACCCCCCCTCCCCCTTGACACCATACCAAACAGAACTATTTCAAGTATTAACCCTTCCCCCATCTAGCCAAGCCCTCCCCCCTATATCCAAATGACAGAGTACCAGGCCACAACTATACGGAAAGCACATGTGATGGATGCCCCAAAAGAAATGCAAAAAATATTAAAAAGAAGAAAAAAATAAAATATAAATAAGAATAAGAATAAGAATAGATATACATACAGAGAGATATATGTACCATATATGCATAAAAATAGATAGATAGATAGATAGATGGCCTCAAGTGAATTAAAACCTGAAAAGGTTAGGATACTGAAGCCATGGGATCCTCCAACCAATTTAGAATATGACTCCGAATTCTTGGATGTAAGGTATGAATATATGGCCCCCAGATGGACAGAAAATGCCTCTGCTTCTTAAAAGTGAAATGTAGATCCTGAAGTTCCAGCAGCAGGAGAGCATAGAGTTTATTTCTCCAATGGCAAAAGTAGGGACCACTTGTGTACAATGTTGAAGAATGCACTTTTCCCCCACTATACAGGCTTTCATTACCCAAATGTGAAGCTCTTTCCCATGGATACCCAAAACTGACCCCTGACCCAATAAAATGCTCCCCCCCATGTAGCAAAATAGATTGATTCAGCACTTGTCCTAAATATCTCGTTGCCCTCCTCCAAAAGGCAGTAATAGGCCCCAAAGAACACTTCAAACATTGAGCCGAAGCAAGAAACCCCGTATGATAAAGCCTATTTTGAGATACGTAAGCTCGATAAATTATTCTTTATTGACATTCCCTCAACTCTGCTGAGGAAACATAATAAGGGATAGCTCGAATCCAAGAAAAAAGATCTTTAGGTAGAATCAAATATGCCAAATCAGCACTCCAACGAGCTGCCAAATCAGAAAGGTCCTTGGAAGGAAGAGCCAAAGAAAGCTGCCTACGAAAATAAGAAATAGACGGTGAGAGGGAACCTGAAGCAGATCTGTGATTATGCAGGACACTTCAGAGGATAGTGAAGCCGCCAGGAGGGACCGCACATAGTGCTGAAGCTGGAAGTAATCAAAATGGTCTTCCCACTGTACCAAAGGGTCCCAGAGTGAGTCCATGCTGCATGAACGACCCTCCTCAGTAAGACCATGCTACAATAGAATCAAGCCCTGAGATCTCCACCACCTGATAACAGGATTATCCAAGCTTGGCCTAAAACCCCTATTCTCCCCCCCCCCCAAGGGGAGCAGGCAGCTACTATAAGAAAGTTTTCCCAATGAGCCAGGGTCAACCACAGCCGTTTCAGAAAGTGCACCATCGGGCACAGCCACAAGTGAACTGAAGATGTAATTCATGTAGGGCAGGGGTAAGGAATTCCAGTCCTCCAGAGCTGGAGCCAGGTCAGGTTTTCAGGATATCCACAATGAATATGTATGAGATGGATTTCAATGCATTGCCTCCTTGAGATGCAAATCTATCTCATGCATATTTATTGTGGCTATCCTGAAAACTTGATCTGGCTCCGGCTCTCGAGGACCGAAATTGCCTACCCCTGATGTAGGGGAATCTTAAGATTCACTCAAATATGGTGAAAATTTTTTAAAATAAATTGAAGTGTAGTTTTTAAGAAAATGGCACTTCAGAGTATGCAGAGATTTTCTTAAAACTATAGCTATGTTGATTGAGACTTGAGAGACTTCAAAGTGTAATATAAGTAATTTCCTTGATCCTGTGGAGTCAGGATCTTCTACCAGTATGTCAGCTGACACTAAAGCAGCCAGTCTTGCTCAGAAAATTTAATGCTCAGGTTTGACTTATTCTTGCCAGAGTGAATTCCTTCAAAAAGGCAGTAAATATATCAAAATAAATAATAATTATCACATGAAGTCAGTTGTTATCTTTTAATTTTCTTCAGGATTGTGAACTAAGCAGAAGAATTGCACATACAAAAGTTGATTTGGAAGCTGGAGAAGATCTACCAGTACTTGATGCAAAATTCATCCCAGAATTTTGAAAGTAAGTGTTTATAAAGCAAATTGTTAATGGGATTTTCACCTAAGCAGGGCCATGGATTTGATGTACCACCTTTCTGTGGAACAACAAGAGAAAACCCAGGAGAAAATGAGAACAACAAAAGGAGAAAAATCTCCCAGGACCCTCAAAAAACAGGATGAGAGGAAGAGACAGCATGAAACAGGAAAATAACTATAATTTAGTGAACGGGAAGCCCTCAGTCACACAGCTCGCAGAAGGGACAAACCTCTAATACACCACTGTCACTAATCTATATCCAAAGGGGTTCTATCTGTGAAACATCCCCGGGCTAACCCATAAGTGGCATAATATAACTAGTGCACAAACATTGTGCTAATAGTGAATAAACAACAAAATATAAATAAATAATTAAGGTAAGAACTGTCTCTGCCTCTCACCCTAGGGTGCAAGAGCAGCCAAAAACAACTGAGCAGGCACGGATAATAAACAGTCTATTGGAGGTACTTAGCTCTCCATAATGATGAAGAATTAGCCAGCAGAATGAAACTCTTCCAATGGGGCTCTGTTTCAAGGGTCAAAACCCCCTTCCTCAGGAACCAGCTGTGCTGAAACAAGCAATTCTCGAGTACCCGCCGAGGTGTAAGCAAAGTTGAAAATGGTGCTGAACCAGGCAGAACGCCTCCATTATTTTAAACTGCAGAACGTGTGATGTCACACGAAATTCGATCCTGAAAAAATTCAGTAAGAAATTTCAAAACTCTACAGACCATACTTCAAAGATCCAGATTACATAAATTATACTAAACAGTCATGTAAAAATGGTCACAAATACAGAAATTAAACAGATCAAATGGCATGATGACACTTGATGAAATCATTGAGCTCCGATGGGCATATTGTCTGGCGTTCATAGATCCAATACTGTTCTCTCCGCTGTAGATGAGTTAATTTATCCCCCTCAAAGTCTGTAGTCACCTGCTCAATAACATTCCATCGAAGATCAGAAAATGAATGATGGTGTTGAACGCAGTGGGGAACTATAGGAGAACTCATGGACTGAGTGTTAATCCTACTCCTATGTTCAATAAGGCGTGTTCTGATGATTCTTTGAGTACGCTCCACGTACAAAAACTGACATGAGCATGTGATAATATAAATAACCCATGTTAAACTTAAGAGGATAAATTTTTTGGGTGCGAGGATGCTCCCACTCCTCACCTTCGATGGTAATCTCACAAATATCACATGTTACACTGCACTTGCTTGTTTTCCTTTTTGAGTCCTAGTTCAGGAATCAAAAGAAAAAGTAGAGTGGACTACATGATTAGCCATGTTCTTGGTTTGAGAGTAAGCAATACAGGGAAGATCTTTAAATGTAGAATGTAATTGTAACACGTGCCAATGGCGTCTGATGATCTGGGCAATTTTAGCTGCCTGATCTGAAAATGTCAATACACAGATGGTTTTAATATCATCTGGAGAATTAGACTTTTGTAACAATAAATCTCTATTGGCATATAGCGCCCTGGTATATGCATGTAAGACCTGCTGGGGATACCCCCATGATTTGAACCGATTGTACAATATACGAGCCTGAGTCTTGAATTTGTCAATGCTAGAACAAGGTCTACGAATCCTGAGGAACTGGCTGATCAGAATAGATTGTTTCAGTCATATAACTGAGGTAGTTGTTGACCTCAACGGGTTTTCTGTATACAGTGGTAGTTAGTACTGGTCCCTCCTTGTTAACCAAGACATCTAAAAAAGAGACCTGGTTCAAATCAGTGGTCGTGGTAAATCTCAAATTGGAATCTTGAGAATTCAACCACTCAAGAAAGAATGGTAGTAATTCTGTAGGACCAGTCCAAATACAGAACACATTATCAATGAATCTGAGCCAGACCTTAATGTACCTATACCAGGGTGACGGATACAAGTGTTGTTCTTCAAAGAAAGAGACATATAGGTTGGCAATGCTGGGGGCGGCAGAGGTGCCTATTGCAACACCGTGCGTTTGAAATAATCTTAGTCAAATTTGAAATAATTATGCTTGAGAACTAACTGGGCCAGCTGGATGAGAAAATTGGCTCTAATCCGATCATGATGAATATCCTGCATAAAAATTCTCGATATGAGTTCCAGTGCTGTCCCTTGCGGTACAACTAAAGCAGTTTACACATACCATAATCCCAATAATATACGCGGGACAGTACTTTATATAGATACTGAAGGAAAATAATAAACTCCTAAAACAATAATGAAATAAGTTTTTAGTTGCAAGAAAAACAAAAACAAGCTATGAACCTTTATTGTTCCGTCTCATAAAATTCTGTTGCAATTAAAGACAGTGAGTCTGGTATCAGATGAGCCCAGCTGAAGAGGAGAAGGTCCTGATGCTGAAAATTATGTAGTTCCTTGTTGTGCTGTGATATTTGCCTATTGGCCTATATGAGGTTTCAATGAAAATCTGAGCTGAGGCACCTGTCGCACAGCCAGGTCTTTCAGGGGTAATTTCTCCATGACAAGAATGAACCTCGCTCCTTGGTCATCCTCTCTCTGGAAAGTCTGTGACTGGAAGGATTCAACAATTGTTAAAATGTTTGTTCAAAAGTGTGTGCAAAAATAGTTCAAATGGGGTGGAAAAATCAGTTCAAGCACATCAACCATCTTCATTATTTGCAATGTGGGCCTCATTCTTAGACAGAAGCTGTGACTGACCTGTGGTCTGCACAACTTCTAGCAAGCCAAGTATTATTATCTCTTTCATCCTTCCTAATCTTTGTAGTGGCCATCCCATCCTGGTTATGTGACTGTTCAGTGTTATTTTTAACAGAAAAATAAGTTTCTTATTACAAGTACATTTTCCTATTTACTCTTAACATACAAAAACTTTGCCTACAAATGAGCTCTGCAGAGGTCCATGGAAATTCCATCTGATCAGTCATTGAAAAAAGTGACTTGACCCATGCGCAGAACTGTTCACGGAAAGAGGCCTGCACTAATGGGAAAACAATTTTTATTGTTACATAAATGTGTGCATGCGCCAGGAAATGCTGTGTCTTAGGCATGCATTAGCATCAATCATAGGCCTGCTTTATTGTAGCACATCATGGGCACACGTCACAAATGCTGTAGCACAAAGCACACGTGGATTACTAACGCATGTAATTCAAGGGCTTTTAAATTTTACAGCGCAAAAAGAATCACAAAATAGTTTTCAGTTTTTTTCTTGCTGTAAAGCAAGTAACCACCAATGAATGTCGTATACGTCATATACCAGCATCTGTCTATTCCACAGGAGGAGAACTAACAGCAAACCATGCAAATGCTTTTTTCTACACTGCTTCTGTGGAACATATATGCTGGCCCTGTTTTTTGTTTTGTTTTTTTAAATTTCCACCTCTCATGCAGTCAGCAGCCCCAGACCTGCTGGCATATGCTTTTAACAAATGCACGTGAGACACACTTTTAACACAAACGTATATGGACACCCTACCCTATCAAGTATGATAAATGTATTTTCCATGTCCATCTCTCATGCAATCTGCAGCCCAGACCTGCTGGTGTACACTTTTGATGCAAATGCATGAGACATGCTTTTCACACATGCCCAAGATGTGCTTTTAACACACTACTAGCACCTCCAGACCTGCTGGTAATTTTGGAGTGTTAAAGGTTAGCGCTTCATTTTTTGCATTGCCAGGCAATGTTTGGGCATCGCCTGGAGTGCTCATTTTAATATTAATGACCTTGATTTACTACATTTACATACTATTATCGGAGGATGCTATGAAGCACGGAAAAGATGGTGCAGAGCCATTATGTGTATTGCAAGCTAAAATACTTCAACACTAAACTGGTTAGAACTGGTTCATTTCGTTAAAGGCATGGTAAGTTTAGAACATTTCAGATAATTTCCAAAGAAATGTTCATTTGTTTGTTTTAGAACAAAGGAAAAGAAAATGGGAAGTCAAGCTGAAACAGGTTGAAGAATTAGCACTGCAGTATGAAAGAAAACCGCTTTGCTCAGTTTATCAACCAAGGTTATCCAATTCACAGCACCCATCTTCTATATGGAGGCTCTTCCATCGTCAAATTCAAGCTTTTAACTTTGCCAAAAGCTGTAAAGAGGTAAGGTATTGCAGTATTTAGATCAGGCTTGTCCAACATTTTTCTGTCAGGAGCCCCATTTTATATTTTGTTGCATTCAGAGGACCAAAACACGCACCGTTGTATTTTGCCTTATGCTTCATCAAATAGTGGCAAAATACAACAGTGTCTCACCCCTCCTAGTCAGTCTCTCTCTCATCTATTCGCAGCTTTCATCCAGTCTACTTAGCTCTCTCTCATGTACTCCCCCGGGTTTTACCCAGTCTCTTTCCCCTCACTTGGCTTCAGCTGCAGAACAAACAATGGACTTTCTGCTTTCCCACTGTGATTCGGCTCTCTGCAAGTTTGAGCTGCATGGTACTTGTTCAGATTGGTCTCATGGTTTTGGGTCTCACAAGAATTGAAACTGCAAGACCAATCCAAACTTCGGCACTGCTCGGCTCAAACTTACAGAGATCTGAGTCATGGTGGGGAAGTAGGAATCTTGCTATAAGCACCACATGAATTTCCAAGTTTCCGAGGGCCAGAGAAAAACACATGGAGGGCTGGGTTTATAATTGTATCATCTTGTGTAAAATATTTGGGAGTTATTTTGGACTCTGATACAGTATATCATTTTACAGGCAGGTGTGTTCAGATATTAAGAGCTTGTTGTTTAAATTATGGCTTCTGAGTAAATTGAAGCCAGTGCTTTTACAATCAGATTTCTGTAAAGTTCTTCAGAACCTAATTTTGAGTGGAATTGATTGTAGTATGATTTATGCAGAGCTGCCTGCTTCATTAATATGATCTTTACTCAAAATTCTGCTGTTCGTTTGATCGTTGGATTTGACAAATATGAACATATTCCTTTTTACAAGAAGTTGCAATGGTTAATTATTGAATGGTTAATTATTGTTGATAGGGTTCAATTTAAATTGCTGATGACAGTGCATATATGTTTGTATCAACAATCTTGTCAGTATTTGAAAGTCTGTATTCAGTGGTATGTACCAAGGAGGTCTCTCCGTTCTGAAATTGTATGTCAGCTGGTGATTCCAATGATTCAGGAGGCACTTGGATGTACTTGTCTGCATGTGATTGGTGAAGAGGCATAACCACATACAGGTAGAGTGCTAGTGGTGTCCATGTGAAGGAGATGTGAATATTTAATATATGATACTAAATATGAATATGTGAATTTGGAAATCATGAGAAAGTCAAACACAAGTAGTAAGAAGAAAAATGGTGAAAGTCGTAAATAGACGAATATTGGAAACGTACCAAGATGTATTTATGATAGATATGGACAAAAATCTAGACAAGCCTAAAAACGTGCAAATTCACAGATGTGAATTATGCACATATGATTAAATCTCTGGAATGAATGGACGTATAAAGTGGTCCACAAAGTCTGATAATGGTTCTAATATTGAGTCATTTGCTGGGGGATTCTCTAGGGATTTGTGAATTTTTGAAAGGATGTAGATGGTTGGGATTACTGGTTTTTTGTTGATAAGAAATGGGTTTTTTTTCTGTGTGAGAATTCCTGCAGCATGTGTTGTATCTACCAAATGTTTGATTTCTTCCATTAATTCATTGATCGGGTCAGAGTCAAGGGGAGTTTAGAATTCTAGATCTTCAACTTGTCTCTGTATTTCATTGACATATTTTTCACGATCCAAGATGGCAATACCACCTCCCTTATCAGCTGGTTTAATAACTATTTGGCAATTCCTTCCCAATTCAGCAATGGCCTGACAAGAAAGGGAGGAAGAGAGTGTTATCCACAGAAATAGAGAACGTCGGGTGGTCCACAGAAGATGATGGAAATGATACCTACCTCAAAGGAGGGGCCTTGAGAGTGTGCAAGCACAGGACAATCTACTGAAGTGGGAGGGGGGGCATGACCCCAGGATGGGGCAGCCCAAGAGGAAAATGAGCTGCTAGAGGCTATCAGTATTGCTTCTGGTCTGCTTCCATTTATTTTAATCTCAGCTAGAGGAGACTATTGTTGTAGGGCAGTGGGGTTGGGGGTTGTGCTTACATGGGCCTTGGTGTCATTGTAATAGCATCTGATAGCATGTTTGGGCTGGATGCACATAAGTATGTTGTTAAACCAGTGGCCTTCCCTATGACTTCTGTCTACATATGTTATAAGAATTATGCACTAGCCTTTATCACCATCCCATGAGCTGCAGTACTGGGATAGGGAAATGTCCCCTCCCCCAATCTATGTCATTTCCAAGTACAGTCAAACCTCGGTTTGCAAGTAACCCGGTTTGCGAGTATTTTGCAAGACGAGCAAAGCATTCTTGCAAAACTTGTCTCGCAAACCGAGTGTTGACTCGATTTGCGATCACCCACCCCGAGAACCGGCATCGCTCCCCATCCCGCTCGAATCGGCACCCCCCGCCCAACCAACTTTAAACTCACCCCCCCTCCCCCCCGTCTGGCACCGGCACGAGAACCGGTATCACTCCCCCCCCCCCCCCCGCTTGCAAAGGCCCCCCCCTGCTCGAATTGGCACCCCCCTCCCCCGCGAGAACAGGCACCCCCCGCCTGACCAACTTTAACTCACCCCCCCTACTGGCACCGGCACACAGCCCACAGGACGTTCCAGTGCCGCTTGAAGATCTTCCTGCCTCTGCCGGCTTTGAGCATGCATCTGCGCATGCTCAAGCCCTTCTAATTCTCCCTCTCGCCGAATCCAGGCTCAGGCTAGAAAGGGGAAAGTGGATGAGGGGAAGAGCTTCATGTTTGAAGGACAAGGCATTTCTCAACAGACAAAAGAGTATGCATTTGGAAATGCTTTCACAACCTTGAGGATACCCCCAATGATCTCGGCGAGAGGGAGAATTAGAAGGGCTTGAGCATGCGCAGATGCATGCTCAAAGCCGGCAGAGGCAGGAAGAAGATAATCAAGCGGCACTGGCACGTCCTGTGGGCTATGTGCTGGTGCCAGTAGGGGGGGTGAGTTAAAGTTGGTCAGGCGGGGGGTGCCTGTTCTCGCGGGGGGGGGGGGTAATGATGATTTGAGCGGGAGGGGCCTTTGTGAGCGGGGGGGGAGCGATGCCGGTTCTTGTGCTGGTGCCAGACGGGGGGGTGAGTTCAAGTTGGTCAGGCGGGGGGTGCCGGTTCGCGTGGGGGGGGGGACCTTTGCGAGTGGGGAGAGCAGTGCCGATGGCCTCGGGGGGGGGGGAAACGTACCAAAGCGAGTTTTCATTATTTCCTATGGGGAAACTCGCTTTGATATACTGGTATTTTGGTTTACGAGCATGCTTCTGGAACGAATTATGCTTGTAAACCAAGGTTCCACTATATATTGTTAAAACACAATCTGTCCATTTCAATGAAATGTTTTGCTTCTCTGGGTTAAATCTTCCTCTATTACAGGAAACCAACACATTTTATAATGAAGCTGGTTTGCTATAGTAAGATCATCCTTCTCTGATAAATGCTGCATAAGAATGACAGATGGTGGGTGGGGAAGACTTCAGCTGATATGAAGCTTTATTTGTTTAATTTTAGTAACATATTTGCTATGGCAAGAGACTTCTATAACTATTTCAATACTTGGAATAAATTCATATCATATGCTTTAACATATTGAAAATGTTGCTGTCATGGTTGAGTGAAAAATCCACTGATGTTCCTTTTTGCTTTTGTAAAGGATGTGCATGTATTTGCACTGGAAAGGGATAAAAAAGAAGATGGACAAAGAGTTTACCTTGTGACAACATATACAGAACTGTGGTTTTACTATAAGTAAGTATTCCATTTAAGGTTATGTTTAAAATACAGTTTGTAAGCAACACAAAACAAACCTGAAACATTTTAAATTAGGAGTCAGAGCAGATTGCTTGTGGGTGATTTAAAAAATCACCAGCATAGCTGACTCGTTAATTTCTAATATTATCCTTCACGTGCAGAGCTGGATTAATCACTGGGCAGATTAAGTGGTGGTTTAGGGCAGCAGCAGCTTCTGGGGGCAGTAAATAGCTTCAGTGAAGCAAAACAGCAACACAATCTTAAAGAACTATCAATGTGTACTTTCACATTTATCTGTATTTTTGCAAGATTGTTTTAGAAATTGGGGCGTCATACTGCAAATATGTCAAAAGTGACTTTGTGGCTCTGGGAGAGAAGGTGAAGCAGTCAGGTGCGCAGGTGGCATTCTCGTCCATCCTCCCTGTTGAAGGTAAAGGCCAGGGCAGAGAAGCTCGCATCCTGGAGATGAATGTGTGGCTACGTGGATGGTGTCGTTGAGAGCGTTTGGGCTACCTGGTCCATGGGATGATTTTCCAAGAGCTGATGAGTAGGGATGGTGTGCATCTATCAAAGAAGGGAAGAAGTGTCTTTTCCGGCAGGCTGGCTAATCCACTGAAGAAGACTTTAAACTAGAAGTGATGGGGCAGAGTGATCAAAGCTCCCGGGTGAGTATAAGCCCTCAGGTAAGTAAATCACTGAATGCCTCTACACGGATGGGAAAAGGGGGCAATGTCTGGAAAGCAATTTATACTAATGCTCGAAGTATGGGAAACAAGATTCTGGATCTAGAAGCTGTGATGGAAGATGAGTTGGATATAGTGGCGATCACGGAGACGTGGTTCACGGAGAACCATGACTGGGATGTAGTTATACCGGGCTATAATCTGTTTAGGAAAGACAGGGTAGGAAGAAAAGGAGGGGGAGTAGCATTATATGTTAAAGATCATATTAAAGCCACACAGTTGCAGGACCTGCAGGGCAAGGAAGAGGCACTGTGGATCAATTTGGAAAGAGGGAATGGTGAATATATTTACATTGGTGTGATATACAGGCCTCCTTCACAGATGGAAGGAGTAGATAAAGATTTAATAGTAGACATTCAGAATATATCTAAAAAAGGAGAAGTCTTGCTAATAGGTGATTTTAACATGCCGGATGTTGATTGGGGTATCCCTATTGTGGGGTCTTCTAGAAGTAGGGAGATTCTGGATTCTCTACAAGGAGAACTGTTCAGCAGTTGGTAATGGAACCCAGAATGGAGTCATACTGTACTTGCTCCTTTTACTAAGGTGCGCTAGCGTTTTTAGCGCACGAAGCAGATTAGTGCGCGCTAACCCCACGTTATGCGGCTAGAACTAACGCCAGCTCAATGCTGGTGTTAGCGTCTAGCGCGCACGGCATTGGAGCGCGCGCTATTCCGCGCGTTAATGCCCTAACGCATCTTAGTAAAAGGAGCCCTTAGTGCTTACAAATGGGGAAAGTATTTCTGATGTTACAGTGGCTGATCATCTGGCATCCAGTGATCACTGCATGGTACGGTTTAATATTAAGATGGGTATAGAGAGGGCTCATTCAAAAGCAAAGGTTTTAGACTTTAAAAAACTAACTTTGTTCGGATGGGGTTTATGTCAAGAAATTGTGTGGGTGGGAACGTCTGGAAGGTTTGGAGATGTAGTGGGCAAAATTGAAAAGAGCAATTGTAAGGGCAACAAAGTAAAAGTAAGTAAAACTAAGATGAAAAGAAGGCCACTTTGGTTCTCAAAAGGAGTAGCTGAGAAGGTAAGGAATAAGAGGTTAGCTTTCATAAACTACAAAAGATTGCAGAAAGAGGAAGACAGGCAAAAATATCTGGGAAAGTTAAGAGAGGCTGGTCGTGTAGTCAGGAAAGCAAAGATGCAAATGGAAGAAAAAATAGCTGACATGATAAAACAGGGAGACGACTTTTTTTAGATATATTAGTGATAGGAAGAAATGCAAAAGTGGCATTGTGAAGGGGAGGAATAAGTAGAAGCTGATAAAGAAAAGGCTGAATTGCTTAACAAATATTTCTGTTCTGTGTTCACGGCTGAAGCACCGGGAGCGGGACCATAGAAGACAAACTTGAATAGGGATGGAGGAGTAATAGACCCTGATCAATTTTCAGAGGGTTGTGTTCGTGAGGAGCTAGCTAAAATAAAGGTAGACAAAGCGATGGGGCTGGATGGTGTACATCCGAGCATGTTGAAGGAACTTAGGGAAGTTCTGGTAGCTCTGCTGACTGACCTTTTCAATGAGTCTCTAAGAGTCGGGAGTGGTACTGGAGAAGGGTGGGTGTGGTCCCTCTCCACAAAAATGGAAGTAGGGAAGAAGTAGGGAATTACAGGCCGGTAAGTCTGACTTCTGTGGTAAGCAAATTAATGGAAACGCTTTTAAAACAGAGAATGGTGAAGTTTCTGGAATCCTGTGGATTACAGGACCGGAGCCAACATGGGTTCACTAGAGGAAGGTCTTGTCAGACAAATCTGATCAATTTCTTTGACTGCATGACCAGAGAATTGGATAGAGGATGTGCACTAGATATGGTGTATTTAGATTTTAGCAAAGCCTTTGACAGTGTTCCACACAGATGTTTAATAAATACACTGAGTGCCCTTGAGATGGGTCCCAAAGTGACAGGCTGGGTCAGGAACTGGTTGAGTGGAAGGCAACAGAGGGTAGTGATCAGTGGAGATCACTCTGAGGAAAGGGATGCTACCAGTGTGTGCCTCAAGGTTCTGTTTTTAGGCCTGCTCTTTTTAACATTTTTATAAATTATATTTCTGAAAGGTTGTCGGGTAAGATTTGCCTCTTTGCGGATGATACCAAAATCTGCAATAGAGTAGACACGCTGGATGGTGTGAATAACATGAAGAAAGACCTGACAAAGCTTGAAGAATGGTCTGAAATTTGGCAGCAAAAATTTAATGCTAAGAAATGCAAGGTCATGCATTTGGGCTGCAAAAACCCGAGGAAACAGTACAATTTAGGGGGTGAAGAACTTGTGTGCCTGACGGAAGAGCGGGACTTGGATGTGATTGTATGTGATGATCGTAAGGTAGCCAAACAGGTTGAAAATGTGACGACGAAAGCTAGAAGGATGCTAGGTTGCATAAGGAGAGGTATGGCCAGTAGGAAAAAGGAGATGTTGATGCCTCTGTATAAGATTCTAGTGAGACCTCATTTAGAATATTGTGTACAGTTCTGGAGGCCGCACCTTCAAAAAGATATAAAAAGTATGGAGTTGGTCCAGAGGAAGGCTACTAAAATGGTGTGTGGTCTTCGTGATAAGGCATATGGGGACAGACTTAAAGATTTCAATCTGTATACTTTGGTGGAAAGGCGGGAGAGGGGAGATATGATAAGAGACGTTTAAATACCTACATAATATAAATGTGCATGAGTTGAATCTCTTTCATTTGAAAGTAAACTCTGCAATGAGAGGGCATAGGATGAAGTTGAGAGGTGATAGGTTGCGGAGTAATCTGAGGAAATACTTTTTTACGGAAAGGGTGGTAGATGCGTGGAACAGTCTCCTGGAAGAGGTGGTGGAAACAGAGACTGTGTCTGAATTCAAGAGGGCCTAGGATGGGCATTGGGATCTCTCGGAGAGAGAAAGAGATAATGGTTACTGTGGATGGGCAGACTAGATGGGTCATTTGACCTTTATCTGCTGTTATGTTTCTATGTTTAACAAAATATTGGAAAGGGGAGATGGGAAGAATCTAGGAGCCTAATAGTTAATTGAAGAGACACAAGGCTAAACATTTGCTTAGGGCACTTAGTACCATTGTACTGGCCTTGAAGAAGGGTATAGCATTATATTTTTTGTATGCTTTTTGCCAGGCAAATTTAATTACAAAGCAAAGTTGTTTGCTACTATATTTCAAGGATAAGTTAACTTCATATTTTAACTTGTCAGCAGGGCACATCATGCCACATGATAGACTCTAGAAGGGGTTTTGAGTGTGACCTGAGGAAGTCCTAGAAATGGAGATTGAACTAATTTTTTTTTTTTTTGGGGGGGGGGTTCTCTTATGTGCAATGCTACAGAATATTGGTGTTTTAGTCAGAAGGATCATGCATTAATGGCATCTCTTGGGGGGAAGAGGTGCTGGCAAGTGGGTCAAGCCAAAGTAACTTACCACACTACAGACTTCTTCTTGTCCATCTTTACGATCAATCGTTTTTTATTGAGGACAAGTATAAACCAGAAACAACAAAGTGTAGTAAGCATTGTTAAAAATATCACTCCAAAACAAAAGCACCACACAAGCCAAGAAAGCTAGCTTATTACTTAAGCGAAAGAAAAGCCTCAGACAAACGGAGAGGTGTACCCACACTCTTCCACCAAAGCATCATAGGCAAAAAACTTTCGCACAAGTCAAAAGTTAGCAGGTGGGAGCAAAAAATAGCCGAGAATGATTAATGGTAAAAACCACTGAACACAAACAGGCCAGGCCGATGATCATTTTGTGGCCGGTAACCACTGCTTCAGGGCCTTAGCTCCAAATCCAGGCTATCCTATAACAGAAAACACAAACCCAAAAGGGAAATGAAATTACTCACCTGCTGAAAGTTGAAAAAGAGCAAGAGCTCATTCAACTACTTACAGTACACAGATCCTAACTGCTGCTTTCAACCACAACTTTCAAAGCACTGTTGTGGGGCTTATAACTATGTCCAGCCCTGTCAGGAGAATGATCACGTGACAGGTCAGCTGAACACGAACCAGCCAATCCGGGCAGATCATGTCAGCTCATTCACAAAACAGAATGATTGAAATCACATGAGCTAAAAACAGCTGATACACAAAAGAGAGCATACTAGAGAAATACTGCAGACAAGATAAAACTAAAATGATGACATGATTAACTGCTGACAGGATTCAGTAAAAATAGTATTTAATCCATGGGGTTGCACAGCCTGGAGCTGAAAAATCCAAAATTGCTCCCTGCACTAGAGTTGAAGCTAGCTTTCTTGGCTTGTGTGGTGCTTTTGTTTTGGAGTGATATTTTTGAATTTTTGTACTATACTTTCATCCATTCCTCCCTATTTTTGTGCAAGCTTTGTTAACACACATCAGAACAAAAGAAGCAAAAATACCTAACAACAAGAAGCAGAGAATATGAGCCCTCCATTGCCAAACAGATGGAGGTTCTGAAGAGACCCAAGACAGCAAGATACATTTATGAGCCAGAAGATACACCTACGACATAGCATAATCCCTCCCTTGGGTAGCCCCCACAAACCCCCAACATGTCCAACACCAGCTTCTCTACTGTACCCATAATATTATACCCCATAAGCATCTGCAAATATCTCACTAAAGCAGACCAAAACATCAGAACGCGCCAACAGTCCCAAAAAGAGTTGGAGAAGGTATTGGGTTCCCGACCACATTTAGGATAAATTGGAGATCCAATTCCACCTATTTTATGTAGTTGCACCTAGGTAAAATAGGCTTTCTACAGCACCTGAGCATAGCACTCCTGCAGTATCGCACTCCCAATTAACCTGGGGAACCCTTGAAAGTTGGTCAAAATATCCCACCAAGTGTCGTATTAAGTTCTACTGCCCAATCCCAATTCACATGTTGCAAATCCTTACCGCGTTCAAATAAGAGAAGGGCCTTATGCAGCGCCAATACTGATGTATTAAATGCCTCCACCCTTGCAAAGAGTGCACGGACACGTTGCCCTAAGGGCTGACACAGGAATGCCTGTGGGAGGGAAGCAATATAATGCTATGGGAAAATTGAGGGGGGATCTGAATGTGCAGGGACTGTTTTTAGGGTCCCCCCACATCCAACATCTCTTTCCCAGAATATTTTGACCCTCAGGGTGGGTTTTCCCAGGCCATTTTTGATGCGATCACACTGTTGTTGTGGCCATCTTGATTTTTCTCAATTTTGATTAAAAGCTTCCATTAACCTTTATAAACCCCTTGATTTGGATTAAAACCACTTGGGATGGACTTCTATAGTGGAGTTACCCCTATATCATGCCAGATTTGCAATGGATGGATGGCTGAACAGCGGCCATGTGCCATGAGCCTCAGGCTTAACCCCATCTGGAACTCTTAAGGCTTGGGGATCATAGAGAACCCCTTGTCCGGGGAAAAGAACTTCTCCGCCTTGCAATGAAGCTTGGTTTAAGCTCAGGGTGCGTGAAAACAGGAAAGTGAAACCCGGAAGGGTACCTAGTCAGGTATTTACTCCAGATTTTGTATGTTTACTGTGGAAAGCTTACTTAAACAGTCAAGGGTCTTCCACATTAGTAGAGGGAGCAATAGTGTCTTTGCAAGGGGATGTGTTCTCTCCAAGGGCACTTTCTATAGCAGAAACTCCTGAGGAGAAGCCAGAGAACCAGTCTGATAATGACCTGGGGGACTGGAAGTCAGATTCTATGCCTTTACTGTCTCAGGGTGAATTGTTCCTCCTGGGGGATTCAGGGTCTCAGAGACTGGAGGTTTGGAGACTGTAGTCTCCCTTGAGCAAGGGGAACACCCAAAAGTACACTACCTATTTAAAGTGATGGTGTTTCTGGAGCTTATCTCTGAGTCACTGCAGGAGTTAAACCTGGAGTCTCCACAGATGGCAGTGGCGCAGTGCTTAATTAAGAGTTCTTCTCAGATACAGACTTCATTTTTCAGTTGCATCCAGATCTTACTGCTCTAATTACAGAGCATTGGGAGGTCCCTTAGGTTTCCATAAGGGGAGCTAAGACAATGACAAGGCTGTATCCCCTGGATCCCAAATTTCAGGAGTTATTTGTTTAGCCTAAGGTAGACTCACTGGTAGCTCAGGTTACCAAGCACACCTTCTTCCCTAGTGCGAAGGGTGTAGCCTTGAAGGATGTGCAGGACCGCAGAGTGGATGTAGTCCTCAAATGTTAGTTTGAAGTTTTAGCCTTGGGATTTAAAGTGGCCTCAGTGGTCTCTTTCGTGACACGTGCCTGTCATATCAGAGTTCGTTGAATTGCAAGCATGGACAACAAGATATGCCCATGGCTAGCCATGGCAGGGATTGACTGAGGTGGATGCTGTCTATGACATTATCAGAGGCTTGAGCCTGGCCTTGGCTTATTCCATTTCCACCTGCAGAATGCTTTGGATCATACAATGGGCGAAAGATTTGGCTTCTAAAGCTACCTTAATCAGACTCCCCTTTAAGGAGCAGATACTCTTTCGAAAAGGTTTGGGCGATCTTATGGCCAAGTGAGGCTGACTGTTAGCCAAAGACACTTTCGGACAGTAGGCCTCGGAACTCTTGAGGGTCTACTTGGAGTAATTTTCTTGGCTCCAAGTACTTTTGTCAGTACTCCAGAGGTCTGCTCAGAGAGTGGTGCAGTGTTCTAGACAAAGGTATGGTAACACTAGACGTGCCCAGTCCTCCAGACCATGCTCCACCATGGCCTTCAAGAAGTCCCAATGATGCCAGTACTGTAGCCAGACTCCCACAGATAGGATGAAGGCTAATGGAGTTCTGAGAGGCGTAGGCGTGTATCAGCTAAGACTGCTGGGTGCTGGACATAATCCATGAAGCAGTGGTCTCAAACACGCGGCCCGGGGGCCACATACGGCCTGCCAGGTACTATCTTGAAGCCCTCAGTATGTTTATCATAATCACAAAAGTAAAATAAAACATTTTCTTGATCATATGTCTCTTTAGCTATAAATGACAATATTGTTATTAAGACATAGCCAAAAGGAAAGATTTATAAACTATAAAGAGTTTTACCTCATGCAAAATTGTCATTTCTTTAATAAGACATTAACTATTTATTTTTGACGCCCTCCAAGTACCTACAAATCCAAAATGTGGCCCTGCAAAGGGTTTGAGTTTGAGACCACTGCCATGAAGGATACCAAATTGAATTCAGCTGACCCTTGGTGGATCATTTTGTGGATTCTTTGGCCAGTCAGCCATAAAAAGTGGTCAAAATCCAAGCAATGGTGAACAGGCTGTTAGCCATTCGTGCCATAGAATCCATTTTGCCTGCAGAATCAGGCTTGGGCAGATGCTCTATATACTTATAGTGCCCAAATAAAGACCCAGAAGAATGGAGACAATCCTAGATCTGAAGTCGGTCAATGCAGCCTTAAAAGTACCACATTTCTGCATGGAGACTGTTCGGTCAGTCATTGTGGTAGTCGCACCAGGGGAATTTCTGGCCTCCTTGGATTTGGTGGAGGTCAGTCCAGAGGGCTGCTACAAAATTGGTTAGTGATCTTTGTCATAAATCATATGGGGACAGACTTAGAGATCTTAATATGTATACTTTGGAGGAAAGACAGGAAAGAGGAGATATGATAGAGACATTTAAATATCTCCATGGCATTAATGTACAGGAGGTGAGTCTTTTTCAAATGAAGGAAAACTCCGGAAGGAGAAGGCATATGATAAAGTTAAGAGGTGATAGGCTCAGGAGTAACATAAGAAAATACTTCTTTACAGAAAGGGTGGTAAATGCGTGGAATAGTCTCCCGAGGGAGGTGGTGGAAATGAAGACTGTATCTGAATTCAAGATAGCATGGGACAGGCATGTGAGATCTCTTAGGGAGAGGAGGAGATAGCGGATGCATGGATGGGGCAGACTGGATGGGCCATTGGGCCTTTATCTGCCGTCATGTTTCTATGTCTCTTAAGAGGTTTTGAGAATTATTTTTTAATGAGGTTTTTGGATGCCATGCTATATATTGGCATTTTTGTGCCTCTAAAGTATTGATTGGTTGTTATAGTTATTATTACCTTCAATCCCCTTTTTTTGTTTTTGGTTGGCATCACTAACTTGATTATCTCTCATTGATTTAGGTAACCACTTAAATTGTAAGCAGGGATTTATTATTCATGAAATACTAATATTGTAAACCACCCTGAACTTTATTTGAAAAGGCAGGATAAAACTCCAAATTATTGTTTTCGCTTTAACCTATTAAGATTCTGCATATTCATAATTGTCTATTTTTAAATGCAGAGGGCATCATAATAATCTCAAGCACTGTTATGAAGTTATTCCTGAAAATTCAGTCTGCAAACTTTATTTTGATTTGGAATTCTATAAACCAGCCAATCCAGAAGCTGATGGGCCTAAGATGGTTGCAAAACTTATTAAGGTAAGCATAAAATAATTGCAGTAAAAACAAAACACATTTTCTGAAGCAATGAATAAATAAATGCAGCCCTTCTTTATTCCATAATGATTTATATCAGTGAAAAATATGTAGTGCTTCCCAAACTTTCCAGTGTAACTCCCTTTTAACAGCTGAAAATTTCAGCTGATGATAAACAAATGATAAACAAAATAACAGGTCTTCACTCTTTCCCCTCCCTTCCCTAACCAACTTCTTCTTCCCTCAGCTTATCCAAATCAGGAAGGCAGTAGCAGTGGTAGTAAAAGCAGACTGCATAATGCCTGTGGGTCAGTTTGTGATCACAGAACACAGTAATCTGCATGGGTTTCCAGTTTAACAGGGGCCAGAACTTCATGCTCATTTCTACCACTGGGTTTAAGTTCCACTTATGATGTGACCCTATTTGGGGTCGCAACCTTAATTTGGGAAAAGCACTGATTAGTACTGTAGCATGTCAGTATATGCTGAAAAGTTACTGGACCCTTTCTTTCCAGGGAGAAGAATAATGTTTATATAATCTGTCCTCTTCCCTCTTTCTCTCTTCTCAAAAAGAATACTAACTTGGACTTTTCCTCTCTTTAGATAGATATGATTTGTAGGGGACTGCTCCAAACATACCCTTTGAAGCTCACAGAAACTAATTAATACCTAATTCAGGTCAGCAGCACTGGTTTCTGGCCTAGATTCACTAACAATAGCGACTCAATCGCTGTTGGCCAATTCTCTGGCCGATTTTCCAACAGCGATTGATTCACTACCGGTATTAAGTTTGCATGCAAATGATTTGCACAGTTACCGACAGGTCTACAGCTATCAGGTTTTAGAATCGGTAAAACCTGACGCTAAATAGACAAGCAATGTAAGTGAATCAATCGCTTGGCTATTTTGCATGGGGTTTTACTAATTTGCATGGCCGGATTGGAAAATGGGCGATCAAGGGAAAAAACACACGGTGGGCTGTTTAGTAAATCAGGTCGGTTAGCAACAATCTGATTGTAGTGAATCTAGCCTTCTGTTCCTTATGGCAAGACAGGAAAGGGCCCGAGATAAAGATGGGACTGTACTATCGTCCACCTGGGCAAACCGAAGCTATCGATGAAGAAATGGAAGCCGAGATGAAGCGAGAATGCAAAAGCGGCAACGCGATTATTATGGGAGACTTCAACTATCCTGGGATAGACTGGAGTTTTGGAAGCTCAAAATGCGCCAGAGAGACCGGATTCCTGGAGGCCATACAGGATTGCTTCATGGATCAACTTGTTAGAGAACTGACGAGAGGGAATGCCACTCTGGATCTAATCCTAAATGGGCTAAGAGGATCTGCGAAAGAAGTGGAAGTAGTGGGACTGTTGGGACACAGCGATCACAATATGATCAACAGTGTTCTCCCTAGTGTGTTTTAGCCGGGCGCTGCGCCCGGCTAATTTAGGTGAGCGCCCGGCTGTCATCTTGTATCCACACCACCAGCATCAAAGCCGCGCTCCAATCCTCTTCCCTGTCCCTACTCCAGGGGTGTCCAACCTGCAGGCATCTTGAATCCGCATCACCAGCATCAAAGCCACGCTCCAATCCTCTTCCCTGTCCCTACTCCAGGGGTATCCAACCCGCGGCCCGACAAGGAGCTTGTGCGGCCCAGCTTCTCTCTCCCTCCGGCGGGTAGTTTTCTGGCCGGCTCCCTTCTGCAGTCGACTGTGGGTGGCGTCGGCTTCTCGCGCGCGATTCATAGCTGTGTCTGAAGCGTTCCCTCTGAAGTCTTGCATCTTAGGGTTTGTTTGTAAATATTAGTACTTTTAGGTTTTGGTCCTGCATTTGCATGGGGTTATTTGTTTTATGGTAGGAATGAATGTTAAAAAGCATACAGTGTGTTTTGTGTATTTTAATTTTGTGGTTAAGCATTTTGTGTTGTTAATACAATTATATTGTGTGTTTATATGAAAAATGAATGGAACAATTAGTACTATTATGGGGGCGGGGTTTGGGGCAGAGATTGAGTGGAGATGGGCATGACTTAGCCCAGTGTTCTTCAACTGCCAGTCCGTGGACTGGTGCCGGTCCACAAATAATTATTTTATTTCCGCCGGTCCATAGGTGTCAAAAGGTTGCTCTAGAGCAGTGGTTCCCAACCCTGGCCTGGAGGACCACCAGGCCAATCGGGTTTTCAGGCTAGCCCTAATGAATATGCATGAGAGAGATTTGCATGTAATGGAAGTGAGAGGCATGCAAATCTGCTCCATGCATATTCATTAAGGCTAGCCTGAAAACCCGATTGGCCTGGTGGTCCTCCAGGACAGGGTTGGGAACCACTGCTCTAGAGATCCAGATCTTCTAACTGTTTCAATTTAGATTCTACCTCTGGTAAAACACTTCACTTTTAAACTATTGGAAAGGATTGTATACTCTATTATTAACTAGTTATAAAATGTGCTTTTATTTTTTAACAGAGACTAAGCCAGACCCTACTTTATATAGCAGAAGGTTCAATCTTACAAAACTGTAGACCTATAAAAGGCTATTATTCTATGGAAACTAGCTAAGTAAAGATTGCTCTTTTAAGATTTAAACTGTCTATAGAAGGGAACCTACTTTTTTCCCCAAACCTATCAAAGCTCAGTGCAAAATAATGTATACTTACCAAAAATATGTCTTCTACTCTTCTCCTCTCAGAAAGAGAATGTTCTCTTCCCTCTTTCTCTCTTCTCAAAAAGGTGAAATGAAAGAGGCTATTAGAGCCAAAAAAACCCTCCATCTTTTAAAGAATGGAAAAAGGATCCAAATGAAAATAAGAAGAGACACAAGCACTGGCAAGTTAGAAGCAAAGTACTGATAAAGACAGCTAAGAAAGAATATGAAGAGAAACTTGCAATACAGAGAAAAACTCGACAATTTTTTTAGGTACATCAGAAGCAGAAAACCTGTGAGGGAATCCGTGGGACCGTTGGTTGATCAAGGAGCAAAAGGGGTGCTCAGGGAGAATAAGGCTATAGCAGAGAGACTGAATGAATTCTTTGCTTCGGGCTTTATGGAAGAAGATATAAGCAATCTACCTGAACTGGAAATGGTTTTCAAGGGTGATGTTGCAGAGGAACTGAAAGAAATCTTAGTGAATCTGGAAGATGCACTAAGCCAAATCGACAAGTTAAAAAGTAATAAATTGCCTGGACCAGATGGCATACATCCCAGGGTACTAAAAGAACTCAAACATGAAATTGCTGACCTGCTGATAGTGATCTGAAACATAGAAAGATGACGGCAGATAAGGGCTATAGCTCATCAAGTCTGCCCATACTATTGACCCACCCTTTTAAGTCTACTAACCTGTCAGGAAAATCGTCAGTAGTACCTGAAGATTGGAAGGTGGTCAATGTTAATGCCAATTTTAAAAAGGGTTCCAGGGGAGATCCAGGAAATTACAGACCGATAAGCCTGAATTCAGTGCTGGGCAAAATGGTGGAAAGAATTATAAAAAATAAAATTGTGGAACACATAGACAAAATGGGATGTATCAATAGAAGTTTCGTAAGCAGGAAACCTGAGGTCATATTGCCACTGTACAGAACCATGGTAAGACCTCACCTGGAGTACTGTGTGCAGTTCTGGAGGCCACATTACCGCAAAGATGTGCTTAGAGTCGAGTCGGTTCAGCGGATGGCCACTAGGAATATTTCGGGGCTCAGGGGTCTCTCGTATGAGGAGAGACTGAATAAACTGCAACTCTACACTCTGGAGGAACGCAGAGAGAGGGGAGACATGATTGAAACGTTTAAATACATCACTGGTCGTGTCGAGGTAGAAGATGACATCTTTCTACTCAGGGGACCCTCGGCCACAAGAGGGCATCCGCTCAAACTCAGAGGAGGGAAATTTAGGGGTGACATTAGGAAGTATTTCTTCACGGAAAGAGTGATAGGGCACTGGAATAAGCTTCCGGAGCAGGTGGCCAAGGCCAACAGCGTGCTTGACTTTAAGAATAAATGGGACATCTACGTGGGATCCCTACAGAGGCCTAGCAAGACACTCAGACTTGATAGGGCGGCTCAGTAGAGTGGGCAGACTTGGTGGGCTATAGCCCTTTTCTGCCGTCACCTTTCTATGTTTCTATGTTTCTAATGATTTAATGAGACAGAGCCAGCATGAGTTCAGTCGTGGGAGATCTTGCATCACCAATTTGCTTGACTTCTTTGAAGGTGTGAATAAACATGTGGATAAAGGTGAGCCGGTTGATGTAGCATATCTAGATTTTCAGAAAGCTTTTGATAAAGTTCCTCATGAGAGGCTCCTGAGAAAATTAAAGAGTCATGGGATAGGTAGTGTTATGCCTATGGCTGGCCAGGGCATGGCAAGTAGTCACTTAGGCTATTAGGTATGAATCTTCATGTCTGCTTGCTTTTTAGCTGCAGTTCTTGCCTTACATCTGTGCCAGACAATTAGGCAGCCTTACAACTTACTTTCATGAGAGCAAGCTGTTAGCTTGTGTCATATATCTTATACTGTTTCATGTCTTGCTGAGGAAATCTTGCCAAGGAAGGACTCTCAGTCTACAGGGATAAGGGAGGGTTTGAGCAGCAGTTAACATTCCATCTGTGAGAGTTAAGAGATAAGGGAGACACCTGCTATTACTGTTATTCCCCTGTGTGTGTGAGGAATTCAGCACTTTCTGTGCTATAAAAGACTGAGAGTCACAGACTGGACTTTGAATCTTGCTGCAGCCTCAGGAGGGCCATGGACTGTATCCTTTCCCTTGATCGATCAGATTCCCGATCAGTATTGGAAGGGGGCATGCCAGCCATGGTGAAGTATTCTATTTGGTGTATATAGATATTCTCTGCTTATATCTTGTATATTATCTGATGTCTATCTGTATTATTTGGTATTATCTGATGTGTATGCAATAAAGTATCATATTACTCTGAAGCTTTGGTGGAGGTGACTTCTACATACCCTTGCTAGATAAACACATGGCAGTACAGGTAGCAAAGTTTAGTTGTGGATTAGGAATTGGTTATCGGATAGAAAACAGAGGGTAGGGTTATATGGTCATTTTTCTCAATGGAAGAGAGTAAACAGTGGAGTGTCGTAGGGTTCTGTACTGGGACTGATTCTATTTAACTTATTTATAAATGATCTGGAAATTGGAACGACGAGTGAGGTGATTAAATTTGCAGATGACACTAAACTATTCAAAGTTGTTAAAATGCATGTGGATTGTGAAAAATTGCAGGCAGACCTTAGGAAATTGGATTGCGTTGCCAGAGGTTGTGGTAAGAGCAGATAGCGTAGCTGGTTTTAAAAAAGGTTTGGACAATTTCCTGGAGGAAAAGTCCATAGTCTTTATTATTTTATTTATTGATTTTGAAAAACAGACTAATCTCATAAAAGCACTTATATATAACAAATATATATTAGAATAAACCCTCTATTTTATAATCCCTCCTGATCACCCTCCCTCCCTTTACTGGAAGTGTATTTAGCTTGTAATATCAGATCTGGTAAAATAGATTAATTTATGACAACTTCAGTTACCTTGAATGTGTGTTACAAAATCATCTAATGGACTCCAGATTTCTTTAAATTTCCGGGTAACGCCCTTATGTTCTGCTAGAATTTTATCAAATCTATAGTACGTACATAGCATTTCCCACCAAAATGGAAATTTTAACCCATCACATTGCTTCCAGTTTCTAGTTATCATTTGTACAGCCACACCCGTCATTATCAAAAGGAGTTTGTCCTTATGTTTTTTAAGAGGGTTCTTATTCATTATAGAAATTCCAAACATAATTATTCCGTATGTTAATGGAATGGGAACTTCAAGAATAAGATTTATCTTGCTCCATATGGATTTCCAAAAAATTAATATTAAAGGGCATTGAAATAAAAGGTGATCTAGAGTTCCCACCTCTAGATTTAAGTACCAGCATTTATTTGAATTTGCATTATTTACTTTGTGTAATCTTATCGGCGTCCAATAAACTCTATACAATAAAAAGTATAAAGTTTGTTTCATCGATGCAGCCAAAAGACAGTGCACTCGGGAGTTCCAAAGCTGGGGCCATTGTTTTAATTAGATATTATACTGTGTCTCTAAGCTCCAAATGTCTCACAGACCTGTCTTATTTTTTTAGTTGAGTATTCACCTAGTAACTTGTACCAATTCGAGGCATGGTGACCTTAGAAGTTCACTTGAAAACACAAGAATTAGAAGCTATGTTGTCCTATTAATTTATTGAGAAAGACATAGAGGAAGCCACTGCTTACTTTGGATCGGTAGCATGGAATGTTGCTACTTCTTGGGGTTTAGCCAGGTACTAGGGACCTGGATTGACCACTGTGAGAGCGGGCTATTGGGCTTGATGGACCATTGGTCTGACCCAGTAAAGATATTCTTATGTTAGTTTGCAGCCCTTGCCTTGGATTGGAGAAAGTCCCCCTACACATTCACCAAAGTACTGGTGGTGGTGGTGGTGGCTCATCTCTGCAAAATGGGGATCCAAGTACATCCCTGTCTGGATGTTTGGCTCATCAAAACTTCTTCCAAGCAGGAGTGTAAGCAGGCAGTGCAGAAGGATGTGACTCTCCTGCAACAGTTGGGCTGGATAGTCAACTTCAGGAAGAGCTATCTGGAACCAATTCAGACTTTGGAATATCTAGGAATTCATTTCGACACAGCTCAAGTTTGTGTTTTTCTTCCTGAGGCATGCAAACAGAAACTCCAGAAACAAATCTGGGATCTCTTATCACTTCCAACCTCCACTGCCTGGCATTACTTTCAGGTGTTGGCAGCCACTCTGGAAGTTGTTCCTTGGGTCAAGGCACATATGCGATCCCACCAATCTCCTGTTCCTTCTCCTCCCCTTGCCCTCTCTCCTTTTTATCCTGTAGGCCGAACATGACTTTCTTCTCAGCTACCCCCATTTTGTATGTCTGCTAACCTCTTTTATATCACCATTCTGTTTCTTTCTACATTCCCAGAGCTTGATTCCTCACCAGTCTCTCTTTGTTTCCCTTTCAGTTTTTCATTTTTGTCTCCCTTTCCTTTTCTGGGCATCTGTACCCAAGGATTGAGGGCTTGCACCCCTGGAAAAGTAGAAAAGGGACCTTGATCAGAAATTAAGGTTGTTTCTTTGTTTTATAATATCATAAATTTATAAATAAATGTAATTTCTCTCCCCCTATCCACCATTTTGTTTCCATTAAACATTCCATATATTTATTATAAACTCATTATTAAATCAAAGTTTTCCCCTTTTCCCATATATATATATATATATATATATATATATATATATATTAATTCTATCTTTAATTTATTTTTTTCATTACTTATTGGTTTATTTATTTCTATCTACATCTCTACCTCTGTCTTTATATTTTATCTTTATTTTTCATAAATTGTTTCTTGAGGTACTTTAGTTAGATTGTAAGCCTTTGGGACAGTTAGGGAATTTCCAAGTACCTATCTTATGTATTTATTTCTATTCATTGTATCTTTTAATTTCATCATTTTTGTAAACCGCTTAGAATCCTCACGGTTATTAGCGGTATATAAGAATTAAATTAAATTAAATACTCTTCTGTCTTGGTGGTCCCCGCAAAGTCATTCTCTTCATATGCAGCTCTCATGGACAGGGACACATTGGTGGCCTCAAGTGAGCTCCAGTTTTGAGGGACATGCCTCTTTGGATTTCTAGTGAATGACTCTCACGACCAATGCCAGCCTTTTCAGCTGGGGAGCCATTACAGAGACCGTTCCATCGAGGGCCAGTGGACACACCATTAAAAGGGGTGGTCCATAAAGTGCCTAGAGCTTTGAGCCATTTGGCTAGCATTAAGAACCCTGGAAAAGGCTCTAGAGGGCATAGTAGTAAGAATGTTTTCTGACAATGCAACAGCAGTAACGTATGTTAACAGACAGGAGGACACCAGAAGTACTTCCTTATGTCTGGAAGCACAGATGCTCTTCCGGTGGGCAGAAGTACATCTTCAGGCTCTCTCTGCTGCCCACATGGCCGGAGTAGAAAATGTTCAAGCAGACTTTCTCAGTCAACAAGCCTAGACCCAGGGGAATGGTTCCTTTCTCAAAAGGCATTCCAACTCATTGTGCATCATTGGAACAGACCAGTAATGGACTTAATGGTTTCTACCAAGAACTTGAAAATCACGCACTTCTTCAGTCGAAGAGCAGAGCCAGGAAGCTTAGGACTGGACACATTAGTTCAGTACTGGCCAAGCCAGGATCTCTTTATGTCTTCCCACCTTGGCCCAAATCATCCACAGGATCGCGACTCATCCAGGTCTCATGATTTTAGTGGCTTTGGACTGGCCTCACTGTCCATGGTATTCAGACCTCGTCCTTCTTCTTCGGGACAGGGGCCTCAAGCTCCTTCTTCATCACAGTCTTCTTAGTCAGGGATCAGTCCCCATGGAGAATCCCCAGCACTTTGGTCTTATGGCATGGCCCTAGTTCAAAGAGGCTATTCAGACACAGTTATTTCCACTCCTTTGCAGGCTAGAAAGCCCTCTACTATGGTAGCTAAGGCTTGGAAGGCTTTTCAACAATGGTGCGAAAAAGACCAGGCGGAGACACTATGAGCTCCCATTCTGGTGGTCCTTGCCTTTCTACAGGCCAGTCTGGAAAAAGGGCTTGCAGTGGCTTCCCTCAAGGGTCAGGTGGCAGATCTTTCATGTGCACACCGGTTCATGTGAACCGAGTGCACAATGGCTCATCTTGGCTTACAGCTCATCTGGACATAACCAGATTTCTAAGAGGGCCTTACTAAGGCTCCATATGAACTATTGAAACATTTATCCTTATTGGACCTTACGGTCAAAACAGTGCTCCTGGTGGCAATTGTCTTTGTGAGACATATTTCGGAATTGCAAGCTCTGTCTTGTAGGGAGCCCTTTCTGAGGATCACGGAAGCAGGAGTAACCCTCCGTGCTGTTCCTTCCTTTCTTCCAAATGTTGTTTTCGATTTCCATGTCAACCAGAAGGTTTATCTGCCTGCTTTTCAACCCACTGGATCGAATAAGCAGGATAGAATATTACAGAAACTGGATGTGCGAAGAGTCTTATGTCACTGCTTGGATAGGACCAATGATTCACATCTGTCTGACCATCTGTTTGCTCTCACTAGGCAGTCAAGGTGTGGTAAGCCTTTGACCAATGCCTCTATTGCCAGATGGATTCGCATGGCCATCTCGTTGACATAAATATATCGCCTGTGGCAAGCAGTTGCCAGTTTCTCTCTGGGCACACTCAACCAGGAGTGTTGCAGCTTCATGGGCTAAGTCTCGGTCAGTCTCTCCTGCTGAAATTTGTAGGGCAGCTACTTGGTCTTCATACCTTTATGAGGTTTTACAGAGTAGATGTGGTAGCTTGAGAGGATATCTACCGCCTTTGAGGCCTTGGTGTTGGGGGCATGCTTTTCTGTCCCATCCTAGATGTTCCCTAACACACTACTGGGTAATGCTAAATCCAATCAAAAAGTGCCCCGAAGGGATTATCAACTCAACAAAAGAGGGAACACTCACAATAAGTAATATACCTGTTTAAACTAACCGGCAGTTAGGTATATTACTTATTGTGAGTGTTCCCCCTTTTTTTGTTAAGTTGACCATCCTAGATGTTGCCATTGCTTTGGTATGTCACCTAACATGTGGACTCCTGAGGAGATGTAGCGGAATGGAAGATTAGGTTCTTACCTTTGTTAATCTTCTTTCTGTTAATATTCTCAGGAGTACTTACAGCCCACCCTCTGTTTGCCTGTTATGCCTGCCTTTCTGCCTTAGATATTTCTCACTTCCAGGCCTGGAATTCTTCTCCTGCCAGCCAGATGGCCAAGTATAAGATTGTCCTGTATATGCAAGTGCATTATTCAGCCTATGTCTCTTTTGATATTAGTGCTTGTTGCACACAACAGGTTGGTTATTATTGCTGCTATGTTTTTTGCATGTTTATTACTAATTGTTTGTTCTTTTATAAGTTACAGAGCAGAACAGACCTGTATTATGTCAGCAGGGAAGTTACCCATACCCCTTCTTCTTTGTGTTTTATTCCAGTGGTGATCGATTGCTTTGGGGAAAAAACTGAAGGGGGCACTATATGCCACTGGCAGGGTGGGAGGTTCTGAAAGCTGTGAGTAGCACACTTCTGCAAGACCTGGTTCACGGGTTTGGATTGAACACCTAACATATGAACTCCTGAGAAGATTAACAGAAAGAAGATTAACAAAGGTAAGAGCCTATTCTTCCATTTCTTCACATTTTCTTTCTTAACCTCTACTTGCTCCCCTTATTCTTCTTTCTTCAATCCTAGCCTTTACATATTACTGTTATTTTTTGTAAACTGTTTCTTAATTATAGAAGTGATATCTTTATTTTTCAGTACATAATCAAGAAATTGGAAGAGATTCATGGAATCAAATGCTCACCAGAAGATGTGTTAAATTTAGATTCCAGTACAAATGAAAAGTTTAGCCGTCATTTAATATTCCTGCCCCAAAATGCAGCATTTAAGGATAATAATCATATTGGTAAGGTTTTTTTTCCTTTAATATACATAAATATTTGGTATCTTTTATGATACAGTTAGGTATTTTTTAGGAAATATGGGGGTCCTTTTACTAAGGCACGCTAGCCATTTTAGCACGCGCTAAACGCTAACACATCCATTATATCCTTTGGACGCGTTAGCATTTAGCGTGTGCTAAAACGGCTAGCGCGCCTTAGTAAAATGACCCCCTGGTAAATAATTGTGGTATTATACTTTCCCTTTTATATATTGCTTATAGATATAAGGTAGGATTGGATGAGGTATTGGCTTATGCATTTAATACATATCTTATTTTTATACTTTAATGTTTTGCTATGTACTTTTTTTTTTACATTTGATTTTCTGTATTAATATAATCTACTTGTGATTTATTATGGAAGACATAATATTAACCCCCTCTTTTACAAAACTGCAATAGCAGTTTCTAGCGCAGGGAGCTGCGCTGAATGGCCCGTGCTGCTCCCAATGCTCATAGGAACTCAATGCTAGTGCAGTTTCGGTAAAGGAGGCCTAAATGTAAAGAGACCTATTGAAAGTTTGCTAACTTTGATTTCAGAAAAAGCAAATTTTCTATGTTTATTTTGTGGGGGAAAAAGCAGTTCTCCTTTCTGAACAGATTTGATGTTACAAACATTTGGCCCCACTTCGTTGCTAACTTTACAATGCCAGATGTGTACAATATTTCTTTAATTTATTACCATATTGATAATTTAAGTAGGATAGGCAAACAATGTAACTATCACTAACAGTACACTCCCAACTATGCCTCCATTTCTGCTGCATACTGACATCGTAATGATATGGCAACATACAATAATTCATGAAATTTATCTTATTGTCCCCCTTACAAAGGTAAATTATGTTAAACATAAAAATAGTAGATGGTTACATCCATGACTTAGATCAGGGGTGTCAAAGTCTCTCCTTGAGGGCCGCAATCCAGTTGGGTTTTCAGGATTTTTCCAATGAATATGCATGAGATCTATTTGCATGCACTGCTTTCATTGTATGCTAATAGATCTCATGCATATTCATTGGGGAAATCCTGAAAACCTGACTGGATTGCGGCCCTCGAGGAGGGACTTTGACACCACTGAGACTGTTGAAAAGATAGGTACGTCATCAAGAATGGTTATAGCTCAAAACAAAAATGCATGACCTCTACCTGCAACTTAAAACAGTAAGATCATACTATAACAAACAATTTAAAAAAGGCAAAACAGGAATTCTTTAATAAAGCTTTGGAAAATTGTGATAATACAATTTGAATAATTCTTCCAATTTATCACTCTTTAGTAGATCAAAAACAACGTATGTCTACTAGTGCTGCCCGATTCAGGAAAAAAAATTTCGATTCAGCCTATCGATTCGATTTTCCTGCCCAATTGGGTGGTTTTTTTCCAAACATCATGGTGTGTTTATTTTATAGCCTTTTCACCCCCTTTGCCCTCTCCTACCCACACTGGTCCTGTAGTGTAAACAAAATAAACAACAAAAAATACTTTTCCTCTCTATTAAATCCTAGCTCACGTTTGCAGTCCAACACCAGCTCTAGAAGGATACACATTTCAAATCTGACATATTGTAATCACAAAACAGAAAATAAATTATTTTTCCTACTTTTTGTTGTCTGGTCATTTTTCAAATCTTGTTGGTCCCATGTGGGTCTGGTTATCTTCTGATCAGGCTCTCCTTCTTTCTCTGTGCTAACCATCCATCTTCCATCTCTATGCTCCCCTTCTGTTTCCCTTTCCTCCCCCAGAGGTCTGGCATCATTCCTTTTTTTCATTTCCATCCCCCTGCAGCTGCAGCGATGGACCCCACCATCCACAGATCCACCATCTCTCCTTTTCTCATCTACCCTTTCATCCAGTATCTCTCTTCTGTGTCTCTATTCTCCTCTCCAGTGGTGTCCCTGTTCCTATGCTCCCTCCATGCTCAGCATCTTATCTCTCCCCATATCCAGCTTCTTCTTTCTCTCTTCCTTACCTCCTGTATCCCCTTCCTCAGGTACAGGCTTTCTCCTACTATCTCTCCTGCCATCCTGCACCCTGCCCACCTACTTTGGAGCAGTATCTGTCCCTCTTGTACCCTTCCTCTTGTGGTCTTGCATTTCTCTCCCTCTTTCCATTAGTCCAGCATCTCTCCTCTGCTTTCCTCACCCTCTTTTTGGTTTGGTCTCTCTCTTCCCTTCACTTCACCCCAGGTCTGGCATCTCTCTTCCCCTCTCTTACTCCTTCCTCCTCCTCCCTCTGCACAGGCCTGCCTCCCTGCCCTGAAGGCCTGCTCCCCGCCTCGAAGACCTGTTCCCCCCACCAAGGCCTGCTCCCCCATGCCGTGAAGGCACTTTCTCTCTTCCTCCCCGCCTCGAAGGCCTGCTCCCTCTACAAAGGTCTGCTCCCCCCCACCGAAGGCCTGCTCCCCCCTGCCATGAAGGCACTTTTTCTCCGCCGAGAACGAACGCCTGCTACCCCGCAAGCCTGCACCTTCCCCGCTCTTACCTCCTTAAGGCTAATAGAGCAGCCTGCAGGCTCGCTAGTGTTATAGCGATCCCTGCAGCTGCCCGTGGTCCTCAGCGGCACATTCTCTTTGCCGCGATCCTGCCCCTGACGTCAGAGCAGGGGCAGGACGTAGCAGAGAGAATGGGACATCAATACCACCTTTTCCCTACTGGCCATACCTCTCCCTGTGCACCCTAGCATCCTTCTAGCTTTCATCGCCTTTTCATCCTATTTGGCCACTTTACAATCACACACAAGTCCTGCTTTTCTGTTGTACACATAAGTTCTTCACCCCCTAAATTGTACTGTTCCCTTGGGTTTTTGCAGCCCTAATGCATGACCTTGCATTTCTTAGCATTAAAATTTAGCTGCCAAGTTTCAGACCATTTTTCAAGCTTTGCTATGTCTTTCTTCATGTTATTCACACAATCCTGGGTGTCTATTGCAGATTTTGGTATCATCATAGAAACATAGACTATGACGGCAGAAAAGGGCCATCGGCCCAACAAGTCTACCCACTCTAAGAACTCTTCACCCTAAGCACTTCCTCGAAGTGAAACCCACATGCTTATCCCATTTTTTCTTAAAATTGAGCACATTGCTGGCCTCAATTACCTGAAGTGGAAGATCATTCCAACGATCAACCACCCTTTCGGTAAAGAAATACTTCCTAGTGTCACCATGAAATCTCCCACCCTTGATTTTTAACGGATGCCCTCTTGTTGCCGGAGGTCCTGTAAGGAAAAACATGTCTTCTTCTACCTCATTACGGCCAGTAACATATTTGAACGTCTCTATCATGTCTCCCCTCTCTCTGTGTTCCTCGAGAGAGTATAGCTGCAACTTACCTAGACGGTCTTCATATTGGAGATCCTTGAGTCCTGAGACCATCCTAGTGACCTTTCGTTGAACCGACTCCATTCCTAGCACATCCTTTTGATAATGTGGCCTCCAAAATTGAACACAATATTCCAGATAAGGTCTCGCCATGGACCTGTACAACGGCATTACAACTTCAGGCTTTCAGCTGGCAAAACTTCTACGGATGCAACCCAGCATTTGTCTAGCCTTGGATGATGATTTCTCTACTTGATTGACAGTCTTCATTTCTTCACTAATGATTATTCCTAGGTCCCATTCTGCAACAGTTCTTGTTAAGGTCTCACCATTCAGGGTGTAAGTTTTGTGTGGGTTTCCGCTGCCAAGGTGCATAACCTTACACTTTTTGGCATTAAAACTCAGTTGCCAAGTTGTGGACCATTGTTCTAGTAATAGTAGGTTCTGCGTCATAGTGTCAGGCACGGTGCTTTTGCCCACTATGTTGCACAGTTTAGCGGCATCGGCAAATAATGCAATTTTACCTCGAAGTCCCTGCGGCACTCCACTGATCACTTCCAACGTTTCGGAGGGCGTACCATTTACCACCACCCTCTGGAGTCTGCCACTGAGCCAGTCTTTAACCCATGCAGTCAATGTTTCTCATAGTCCCATCAAACTCATCTTGTTCTATAACCTACGGTGTGGGACACTATCAAAAGCCTTACTGAAGTCCAAATACATGACATACAGGGACTCTCCCATATCTAGCTTTTTTGTTACCCAGTCAAAGAAGCTGATTTTATTGGATTGGCAGGACCTTCCCTTAGTAAATCCATGCTGGTGGGGATCCCTCAGCCTCTTGTTGCTCAGGATCGTATCTAATTTGTGTTTAATCAACGTTTCCATAAGTTTACACACTATTGATGTGAGACTTACCGGTCTGTAATTTGCAGTCTCCAACCTGCATTTCTTTTTGTGGAGTGGAATGACGTTAGCTGTTTTCCAGTCCAATGGGACTCTTCCCGTGCTTAGGGAAAGATTGAAGAGCGCAGCTAACGGCTCCGCGAGGACATCTTTCAATTCCCTAAGCACTTCCGCAAAGAAGCAAATCTTACCTGACAGCCCTGCAGCAATATCGTTTATAAAAATGTTAAAAAGAACAGGCCCAAGAACAGAACCTTGAGACACACCACTGTAACATCTCTTTCCTCAGAGCAATCTTCCTCTGTCGCCTTCCACTCAACCAGATTTTGACCCAGCTCGTCACTTTGGGCCCAACACGAGAGCACTCTGTTTATTTATTAGACGTCTGTGTGGAACACTGTCAAAGGTTTTGCTAAAATCTAAATACACCACATCTAGTGCACTCCCTCTATCCAATTCTCTGGTCACCCAGTCAAAGAAACTGATCAGATTTGTCTGCCAAGACCTGCCTCTAATGAATCCATGTTGCCTCAGATTTTGTAATCCACTGGATTCCAGAAACTGCACTATTCTCTGTTTTAAAAGCATTTCCATTAATTTACTTAACACAGAAGTCAGAATTAAACTTGCCACTCCGTATTAGCGGTTTCTATATCTACAGATTGGATTAGTTGCGGTTTTGTAAAAAAAAAAAAAAGTTTTTTCATTTTTCAGGCTATTTTAAGCCCTGTAAGCGCCCCCTTAAGCCTTCCGTAGTTGTTAGCGGGTTATCAGGCATGAGCGATCTTCCCACTAGAGAGTTGCGCAGGGACAGAAATCCCACCCGTCCTCGCCAAAGTCCCACCCGTCCCCATGATGACTCCCACCCGTCCCCGTGAGGAATCCCTCCATTCCCACCCGTCCCCGTGAGGAATTCCCTCCGTCCCCACGAGGAATCCCCTACTTCCCTGCCCGTCCCTATAAACTACAGAAATAGTTATTTCATTTAATTATGCTACTGAATTAAAGGCTCTGGTAGAAACCCATTTAAAAATAAACAAAACACTATTAATTTGGAAATATTAATTGAGAAGAATACATACTTTGTAAATGGGTTTCTACCAGAGCCTCTAATGTTTATAAATTTTTATCAACACAACTAATAGCAAAAAAAAAAAAGAATTTTTTTTCCTACCTTTGTTGCCTGGTTTCTGCTTTCCTCATGTTCTCATTCAATTCCTTCCATCCACTGTCTCTCTTCTCTCTGTGTCTTCCATTTGCTCTGTTACTGTGCCTCTCCCTTTCTCCTCCTCCCAAATCAAATTTCAAGTTTATTCAAATTGGTTTTGCACCCATCTTCTTCCCTCCGCTCCCCCCATAGTCTGGCATCTCTGTCTTCTTCCCTGCCAGCATCTTCTCTCCACTCTCTCTTCCCCATTTCCTTTCAGCGTCCTTCTCCCCCCCATCTTCCCCATGTACTGTCAGGCAGCTTCCTTCTCCCCCCTCTGCCTTCCACATGTGCTTTCAGTGTCCTTCTCCCCCCTGTCTTCCCCATGTCCTTTCAGCGTCCTTCTCCCCCCCCCGTCTTCCCATGTCCTTTCAGCGTCCTTCTCCCCCCGTTTTCCCATGTCCTTTCAGCGTCCTTCTCCACCCCTTTGTCTTCCCCATGTGCTTTCAGCGTCCTTCTCCACCCCTTTGTCTTCCCCATGTGCTTTCAGCATCCTTCTCCACCCCTTTGTCTTCCCCATGTGCTTTCAGCGTCCTTCTCCCCCCTCTGTCTTCCCCATGTGCTTTCATCGTCCTTCTCCACCCCTTTGTCTTCCCCAGTGCTTTCAGCGGCCTTCTCCCCCCTCAGTTTTACCCATTTCCCTTAAGCGTCTTTTCTTCTCCACTCCACCTTTCCTCCCTTTCTCCCTCCCTGCCCCTTACCTTTGTGCGCTTCCCCACCTGACTGACAACAGAATAGGCCCGGTCGGACAAACCTCCCTGTCCTGTAGCCGTGAATCTAAATTACCTTCATACAGCAGCTGGAGTACTGAAGCTGCTGTAAGAAGATAATTTAGATTCGCGGCTACAGGAGGTTTGTCGGCCGGGCCTATTGTCGGTCGGTCGGTCGGGGGAAGCGCCAAAAGGGTAAGGGGACCTGACCGGCTGTGCACTCTCCCCCATGGCTGCACCCGGGGCGGACCGCTACCCCCCTCTTTGGTACGCCATTGCCTTCTCCCTACCTGCCCTGCCGCATACAGCCGACCGGAAGTCTTCCCGATGTCAGCGCTGATGTCGGAGGAAGGGAGGGCTTTGCTTAAGCCCTCCCTTCGATGTCAGCGCTGACATCTGGAAGACTTCCGTTCGGCTGTGTACTGAGGCAGGGCAGGTAAGGAGAAGGAGACTAGCCTCGTGGCTCGAGTGCGATCCAACCCCGCAGGAACCCCCGCGACCCTCGGAGGCATCCCCACGGGATCCCCATGACCCTAGGGGGCGTCCCCATGGGATCCCCGTAACCCAAAGGGGGAACCCGCGGGATTCCCGTCGTCCCCGTTCCAGTGCAGCTCTCTACTTCCCACGCTGCTGCCCCGTGCAGATCGCTCACAGGAAATGGCTCGAGAGACTACAGGAGCTCAAGGCAACCATTTCCTGTGAGCGATCTGCATGGGGCAGCAGCGTGGGAAGATCGCTCGTGCCTGAAAACCCGCTAGACCACCAGGTAAGGCTTAAGGGGGGCTTTCAGGGCTTTAAATAGCCGGGGGAAGTGGTGGTTAGGGGCAGAACCGGCCCAAATATTATTTGCGGTTTTTTAATATTCGTGGCCCAGCTCTGCCCCTAACCATAGCGAATACGGAGGGGGAAGTGTACTGGCTTGTAGTTCCCTACTTTTCTCTTACTTCTACTTTTGTATAAAGGGACCACTTTTGCCCTTCTCCAGTTCTCCGGTACTCTAGAGAAGCATTGAAAATGTCAGCCAGTGGAGCTGCCAGAACTTCCCTAAGTTCCCTCAGTATCCTCGGATACTACGAGTGTCAGCTATGATCCTGAGCACTTAGGCGAAAATGCAGTTTGGGCCTTTCTAAGCAATTCATCAAGCGAATGGCAAGAGCAAGATAAGTAAAAAAAAGTTCTGTTTTTGTGCTTTAAAAAAATCAGTATTACGATTATAGCAGTACAAGTGAGGCAGCAAGACAGCCGGTGGCAATAAGACAGCCATAACCTTTCCTGATATGAACTAGAAGTTGGTTTAAAGTAAAAAAAAATTTCAAAAATAAGTTAAAAAAAATAAAAAATAATAATAATTTCAAAAAAAAGTTTTAAATGACAAAAAAAGAAAAGAAAATGAATTAATTTATTAGTCTGAGAAATTTGAAAAAATATTGATTACAATTAAGTATTAAATTAGCTACAATAGAGTAGTAAGTGTTGTGGAGGTTGTGTCCATGAAAGAAAACCATCACCACGGAAATTAAGGGTGAAAGCCTTTAGTGGTGTTCTGAGACATTATCATCTACATTTATGAGTATCTTCATTAATTTGCTTTTTCTGTGGAGCTTATGAGATTTTGGCAAATTGATTTTTTACTTGTATTTTTTAAAATCTAAATACACCACATTTAGCACACTCCCTCTTTCCAATTCTCTGATCACCCAGTCAAAGAAATTGACCAGATTTGTCTGACAAGACCTGCCTCTAGTGAATCCATGTTACCTCAAATTCTGGATACCACTGGATTCCAGAAACTGCACTATTCTCTGTTTTAAAAGCGTTTCCATTAATTTGCTTACCACAGAAGTCAGACTTACCGGCCTGTAATTCCCTACTTCTTCCTTACTTCCACTTTGTGGCACCACTCCTGACTCTAGAGACTCATTGAAAAGGTCAGTTAGTGGAGCCACCAGAACTTCCCTAAGTTCATTCAGCACCATTGGATGTACACTATCCAACCCTATCACTTTATCTACTTTTAGCTAGCTTCTCACGAACACAATCCTCTGAAAATTGATTATGGTCTACCACTCCTCCACCCCTATCCCTATTCATGTTTGTCTTCTTTGGTCCCGCTCCCGGTGCTAGAGTCGTGAACAAAATGGCTGCCGTGATCTCATGAGACTACAGCAGGAACTCATGGCAGCCATTTTTGTTCATGGCTCTGCACAGGGCAGGAGCAATCTTCCTATGCTCCTGCTCTGTGCAGAGCCATGAACAAAAGTGGCTGCCATGAGTTCCTTCAACGCTAGACCACCAAGTGGAAAGGAGGTAGGAGTGGGTTAGAGTTGGTCTTAAAGTTATTTGTAATGTTTCCATATTCGTGGGCCGTCTCTTCCCCTAACCCCTGCGAATTTGGAGGTAAAATATAATTTAATCAACATTACATTCTCAAGGATTTAATTCCACAGCAAAACTCTGCTCTTATGACTAACATTTCACAGTGTACACTTCCCCCTCCCCATTCGCTGTTTCTGCACTCGCGATTTCACATAATCGTGATTTTTTTCTGGGGAGGGGGAAAATAAAAAAACCCATATATTTTACCTCCCTGCTGCCTTCCTGGCCTTACCTGGTGGTCTAGCGGGCTTTCGGGGCAGGAGCGATCTTCCTATGCTCCTGCCCCGTGCAAAACGCCATGAGGAAATGGCTGTAGGGAGTTCCCGTTGTAGTCTCGAGAGACTACGGGAACTCACAGCAGCCATTTCCTCATGACGATCTGCACGGGGCAGGAGCGTAGGAAGATCGCTCCTGCCCCGAAAGCCCTCTAGACCACCAGGTAAGGCCGGGAAGGCGGCAGGGAGGTGGGGTGGATCAGAGCCGGATAATCGCAGTTTTTCGCCATTCGCGGTCCTGCTCTGCCCGTATCCCCTGCGAATAACGAGGGAGAAGTGTATGCAAAACTCTGCTCTTGTAAGCTTTTATATATATATCTACTATGATAAAATGCTAAGCACGCATGCGCACTCTTACCTGCGTGTTCCCTGATCTGTATGTCCGTGGTAGGTAAGAGTACGCATGCGCGCTTAGGGTTCTATTCTAGGAAATACGACCGCCGGCAGGTAGCACGCTGCGACTCCCCCCCTCCCCAGCGCTGACCATACCTGGCACACCCGAAACCCCCGTTGACCCTCCCAGCCGAACCTCCCACCGCGAGACGAACACAAACCTCCAAGCTCCAGCAGCATCCAAGACACAGTAAACATGCTGCTTCGCGTCCTTCTACTGGCCTGATTTCCTCTGCCACGTCCCTGATGATATCATCAGAGACGTGGCAGAGGAAATTAGGGCAGTAGAAGGCCGCGAAGCAGCATGTTTACTGTGTCTCGGATGCTGCTGGAGCCAGAAGGTTTGTCGGCCGTCTAGCGGTGGGAGGGTCGGATGGGAGGGTCAGTGGGGTCGGCTGCACAGCAGCGGTAGTGGCGGGGGAGGTTAAATGGAAACATGCTGCTCAGTGGAATGGGAGGGAGGCAGGCTATAAAGGGGCACTAAGCAGGACAGAGGCACTGGGGGCACTAAGGACATGGGAAGGAGGCACTGGGGGCACTAAGGACACAGTATGCAGGTACTGGGGCACTAAGGACACAGGACGGAGGCACCAGGGGCACTAAGGACATGGGAAAGAGGCACTGGGAGCACTAAGGACACAGTACGCAGGCACTGGGGTACTAAGGACACAGTACGCATGCACTGGGGCACTAAGGACACAGGATGGAGGCACTGGGGGCACTAAGGACATGGGAAGGAGGCACTGGGGCACTAAGGACATAGGAAGGGGTACTAAGGACATGGGAAGGAGGCACTAGGGACACTAAGGACATAGGAAGAGACACTAAGGACATAGAAAGGGGCACTGAGGGCACTAAGGACATAGGAGACACTGAGGGCACTAAGGACATAGGGAGAAACACAGACAGAAAAAATGACAGACAGACAGGCAGCGTCCAAAGAGAGAGAGACAAAGAGAAAAAAACCAGATAGACAGACATCTACTCTAGCACCCGTTAATATAACGGACTTAAACACTAGTGTATATATCTATATATATATCTATATATCAATATATATGTTTTCTGAGGGAGCCTCCGGTTCTCACCTAGTCCCCATTGGGCCCATCACTGCTCTGTTGTTTTCAATATGTTTTTCTTTCATTTATGATGTTCTGATCTTTTTCCACTCTATATATTGGATTTATGTTTATGTTATAATAGGCTTCTCTTTTATTTTAGATTTAATTTACTTACTGCAATATATTACAAATTAGCTGAGCTTTTCTGTACGAGAATTTGTCTTGATTGTAATATGAAATTTCTGTAAATAAATAAAAAAAGCATCCCTCTGCATCTAAATTACCTTAGTTACTCTTGTCTCAAGTGCCCTTGGCAGTTGAGAGTAGCCTTCTTGTATCCTACTACTACTACTTATCACTTATATAGTGCTGAAAGGCCCCAAAGTATCTTCAACCGGGAATGGTTTCCTTTCTCCACCTGCCCTCCATTCCCCCTCCAATGTGATCCTGTTTTATTCTTCTTAAAAATAAACTGTGGGATTCTCTTCATATTTTACGTAATGTCCCTGGGAGCAGATTTTAGGCTCCCCCACAGTGTTCAGGAGACATGAATTTAGGGGCGCAATGGCAGGTAATTCAATGACATTGAAGGCTATAGTCTGGGAGGAATATTCCTGCTCAGTGTTTGGACAGCAGAGATCAGTACTGTCTGGGCAGTCATCTTGAGTAACTCAGGGAGAAGAAGAAATCAAAATGCGAAATGTACTGTTTCAATTACTGTCCTGGGAGTAATTCCAAACGTGACACTTTCATTTGTTCTAGTCTGCTACATCTGTGAACTCAAAGAAACAAAGAGCCCCTTTTTCAAAGCCGCAAAAGTGATGCTGATGTGGTAAATGCACTGAAACCCAAAGAAATGGAATTGGCTTTGGTGCATTTATTGTGCAACATCGCTACCGTGGCTTTGTAGAAGGAACCCAAAGTGACTTTGAGACGACTTCCAAGTGTTTTTAGCATCTTTATTGAATTGTTTACTATTTTTAAAGAAACCTCAATTTTTTGTTGTTGTTTCTTCTAGGTAATTTTATTCAGAGTGTTTTGCAACCCGCCCTTTCCTTAGTTGACAGTAAAACTAATGTGGTGATGCAAGAGAAGGGAGCAGAGAATTCTGTCTTCTCTGCTTCCAGAGAAACACTTGAGGACAGAATCTGCCCAGTAAAGGGTACCAGAAGAACCTGGGTAACCACAGAGAGCCCTGATCTATCTTTCTTAATAGTAAAAGATGAAGAAGGTGGCAATAAATTATTTGTAGATCTAGGTAAGTATAAGATTGCCAGGGATTCTTTAAACTGGACAAAGAGAAAGTCTAACCACATGGTTATAATTGGAAAAATTTCTAGGGACCCTGATATTCAAAGCTAATTATTTATTCAACAACAGCCAGTAAATGCTTAATAAACCTATTTCTATTTAAAAAAAAAATATACAGTTGATATCTGTCTATTTAGATTGTTAAATTGCAAGGTTTGTGTATACAAGGGAGCCCCATATCCATGGTTTCTGTATCCACGGTTTTAATGCCTGAGTTCTTATCACTTCTCTCCTGCACTCTACCTCAATGCACCCGCACTCACCCCAGCATACCTCCAGAAAAATTCACTGACAGTGAGCAGCATTTCCTGCCTGCTACTCATGATGGCTTGAGCTCCCTCCTGGGGTCACATCCGGGTCATGGGACCAGGAAGTGACCTGAAATGGAAGGCGCACAGGCTAGCACAAGCAGCAGGCAGGAGATGTTGCTCAATGCTGGTGAAGATTTGAAGAGGTACACTAGGGGGCTATGGGCTGGAGTGCTCAGCCCTTGGGCAGTAAAATAGCTTTCACTATTATCCATAGTTTCGCATATCTGCGATAGGTCTTGGAACCTATTAACCGTAGATAGGGGGGGGGGGCTGTATTTATAGGCTGGGTTAGGGAAGAAGTGAGGGTAGACCAAACATTAATCTGGATAATGGTGATATTTAATCACTGTCTGCAAAAGTTGTAGATTTAATGTAAGCCCTCAAATAGCAGGCCTAAACTAAATGGATAGTGCTGGCATTTCATTGTTTATCATTCCCATCTATAAGGATAGTTTTGCTGAATATACAGATTATGTTGAATGCCAGTGCTGGTGTTTAAAATAACATAATAATAATAATAATAATAACAACTTTATTTTTGTATACCGCTATACCACAAACAGTTCAAAGCGGTTTACAGGGGAAGAGACTGTACATATACAGCGAAGATGCAGAGAGTAATTGTCAAGTGTATTGGTAACCAGTTTTCAATTACAAGGAGGGACAGGAAAAGGAGGAGAGATGGTTAGAGTTTGGTAGTTTGGCTGGGAGGGAAGGGGTTAGAGAAATTTATCAAAGAAGTATGATTTGAGAGATTTCCTGAAGGATAGATAGGATGGAGCATATGAAATGAGGGTGGTCAGGCAATCATTCCATCTGCCAGCTTGGAATGAGAGAGTTTTGTCAAGGGATCTTTTGTAGATACATCCCTTTGGAGAGGGGTAGGCAAACAGGTAGGCATAGCGTGTGCGGTTGGTGCCTGGAAACACAAAGTGGCGTGACAGGTATATTGGGGATGAGCCAGTTAAAGTTTTGAAGCAGAGGCAGGCGAATTTGAAGATGACCCTTGCTTCTATTGGTAACCAGTGAAGTTTTATGTAGAAAGGGCTAATATGGTCTGACTTTTTGAGGCCCTAGATGAGGCGGATGGCGGTGTTCTGAATGATTCTCGGGCGTTTAATGGTTTTCTTAGTGACAACAATAGCTGAAAACTGGTCCAAAATAACATTGGATTTTTCTTTGGAGCCTTTTCTATTACTGTTACTACAACTACTTATCATTTCTATAGTGCTATTAGATGTATGCAGCACTGTACACAAAACATACGAGACAGTCTCTGCTCGACAGAACTTGCAATCTATTCAAGACAGAAATGGGAATATAGAGCTATTTATTGTGGAAATGCTTAAAATAAGTAAGATAAAAGAAATTAAATTTGGAATTGGCAAGGAAAAGACTTGCCTGATCAATGGAATTCCCAGGGAGGGTTATAGTAAGAGATGAGAATTGAATGCACTTATAAGTCATTAAGAGGAGTTTGAATTGTATACGGAAACAGATAGAGAGCTAATGAAGTGACTTGAAGAGAGGAGTTATGTGGGTGTAGTGATTCTGGATGAAGATGAGCCATACAGCAGAAATTTGAAGATTGAAGGGGAGAGAGATGGTTTAGTGGGAGACCTATAACAAGCAAATTACAGCAGTCTGAGTGTGAGGTGATGAGTGTGGATAAATACAATTTTCTTTCTCCTTGCAGGAGTATATACAAAAAACAGAAACTTCCGTTTGTATAAGTCTTCAAAACTGGGGAAGAATGTCTTTCTTGATATAGCTGAAGATAATAAGTTCGTTCCTAAACCTCAGAAGGATATTTCTCTGGAACAACAAATTTTCCTTTCCTCCTTGATCTGCAATGTAAGGTAACAAAAATAAACTTCCTAAGGACCCTGCACACTGAACTATAGATATTAAATAGCAGCATTATTTAGTACCACAATGGATTTCTCTTACACATATGTTTCTAGAATCATGAGAAAATGTACACATTAACAATAATAATAATAATAACAGCTTATATACCGCAATACCGTGAAGTTCTATGCGGTTTACAAAAGATTAAGCAAAGGTACAAATTGACTGACTTCAAGAGGGGAAGAAGAAAGAGAAGTAATTAGACAGGAAATTCATTGTTGAGGAGAAAAGTGATCAAAAGGACAGTAGGTCGCTATTGAGAGGAAAGAGATAAGTGGATCAGTTGTCAAGATGTTTTAGGAACAGGTGTGTTTTTAGACGTTTCCTAAATTCCTCATAAGTAGAGGGCGAAAGTAATTGTTCTATGTATTTACCCCATGATGCTGCTTGGTGTGAGAGAAGGAATTCATGGTGTTTTTTTCAGTTTGCAACCTCTCACTGGTTAAGTAGCCAGAATGTGCCTAATTAGTTCAATTAAATGTTACCATGAGAAATTATTTATAAGGGTACTGTAGGAATGGTGTTAGCAAGAGTTGATAAGTTGTAATTTTTCATGTGTGGTTGGGAGCAAGAAATACAGTGATACCTTGGAATCTGAACTTAATCCGTTCCAGAACTCCATTCCAAAGCTTTCGAGTTCCAAGACAGTTTTTCCCATTGAAAATAATAGAAACTGGATTGGGGGCGTGGCTTGGACGCGCATTCCGATGGTCGGGTAAACGAATAGCTCCATGATCAAAAGCTATAATTTTTGAAATTACTACAAAAAAAATCAAAATTCAAAAGAAAAATATCTAAATATTGAAAGACAATGACGTCTAGCAAACAGAACAAAAGCGATTTAGGAGCAGGAGGATCCGGTACAGGAAGTAATAAATGATCAAAACCGGAGCCAAGCATCACTCCTTCAAAAGCTCCACTGCCATCAGATGACAACCTCGATGTAATGGAAGAATTAAGACAAATTAAAGAAATTGTTCTGGACAGCAACAAAAAACTACAAAAAGCTATTGAAGATGCAGCAGCCTTAACTAAAAGAGTGGAAGTGACAGAAAACAGAATAAACCTAATAGAGGATAACTTTGAACAACTTAATCTAAATGCAAGACAAAACAAAATCATATGGAAAGAGGTAGAAGAAATTAAAAAAGACCTTGAAGACAGCCGGAACCGTGAAAGAAGAAATAATTTAAGAATAATAGGAATACCGGAAGGGGTAGAAAAAAATAATCCTATTACTTTTTTGGAACACTTTCTACCTAAAGTGCTACCATTAAAATTTAAAACACCACTGGAAATCGAAAGGGCACACCGGATACCAACACAAAGGAAAACTTCACAAACTGGACCAAGGACATTAATATTCAAACTACTGAGACATCAACAAGCGCTGGAAATCTGTCAATTAGCTAAAGAAAATAAAAATCTCAAATGTCAAGATTCAAAAATACATATTGTCCCTGACTTTGCGAGGGAAACTGCATTAAAAAGGAAAAATTTTTTAGATATGAGACCACAACTGAAATCTTTAGGAGCTAGATATGGGCTCCTTTATCCAGCAATAATGAAGATCACTATTGCAAATAAAACTCAGAATTTTACAGATCCAGCAAAACTACAAGAATTTCTGGATCAATATGAACAACCCATGACATCCTAAACATCTTAATGGAAAACCTAATGAGAAAAATGAGTATGTATAAATCTGTTAATACTTTACTAAAATATTCACCATATAAGAATTGATTTTATTAATAATATGACTTACAGTTAAAATCTAGAACTTTGAAGTGGATTCAAAAAACAACAGACTGAAACTACATGTGCTGCAGCACACACATGGAACTATACAAAACCAACATTCTATAAAGGAAATAAAAGAAATAAAACAAACTTTATAAAAGTACATAAACTTATACTTTTTAAAGGAAAGTTTTATAAACATTTTGAAGAAAATGTACTTACAGAAGAAAACGTGGATTAAATGGAGATCCGAATGAAAAATTTACAGAGAAGTAAATATGGTAACTAAATATGGGAGTGGTTATATACAAACAGGAAATGTGGTTGATGGACAGGAAAAATCTCCAATCACGCTGCTGGGGAGTTACAAAATACAAAACAAAAAGAGATTGGTTGACAGAGAGAATATCCTGTAATAGGAAGTGCTTCCGTTTTGATTCTAAAATGTTGCTAAGTTTGTTATGAAAGAGAGGAGATTCAGTCTGGAATAACACAGAATAAATCCAAAAAGACTGTGCTGTATGTAAGGTGTAACTGATTTTCTCCTTCTCAAATACTGAACTAGCTTCAAAGTTATTCAGCGCTTTTATTTCTCTGGCACTTTGACTGACGGGCTGTCCTCAATACTGACAAAAATAAAATCAAGTCCCTAGTCAGGAAACATCTTCATTACTTGCTCTCTTGAGGGAATGATGAATGTCTTGGACTATTTAGCAGAAACAATGAGAGAGGAATACTTAATCCTACAAGGTTGAACTGAATAGGCAACACAAAAACGTTTTTGGAGACAGAAATTGGGGGAAAGAAAAGAATCTAGGAGTCTTACAACTGGGAATTTTACCTAAATCTCTTCCTCACAACACAAATTGGAGTAAAGGTTGAAAAATAGACTGATTGCAACAAACATACCTATATAAAGACATTTTAAGACACACAGACTCCACTTCATGATCCACATAGTACTATTAAAATAATAATATTATTAGATATCAGTATAATGAATGTAAAGTTGATTCTTGATAAATTTATGCAAGATTGTAAATCTCATTGATAAATCTTATATAGATTTATCAAAAGATAAGATAATATTTTCTTATATGGATTTAAATACATTAACTTTTTATATAAAATTTATATAAGAAAATTATTTATTTGCTAGATATATAGGAAATATATTAGATAAAGGGAGATAAATTATTAGTAGTAAATAAAGAATATTTTAATTTAGCTTGGGGGAGTTATTTTAACCTAACCTCATCTTGCGTACCCAAGTAATCGTATTTAATAAGAGGGGGGAGGGGAGGGAGGGAAATAGGGATACGGGAGGGAATGGGAAAGAAAGATATATAGGATATATAGAAATAATAAAAGGAAATTATAATTTATTAAATATATTGGGAAAATATATTAATAAAAAACAATATATATCATTATATAGAAAATATATTATAAAAACTATAATTATAAATGTCTCTTAAAATAATATCTTTGAATGTTAATGGTCTAAATCATGTTATAAAAAGGAAAAAAGCATTACTGTTCTTAAAAAGGCAAAATGCAGATATATGTTGCCAGTGGCGTACCTAGGGTATGTGGCACCCGGGGCCCATCATTTTTTGACACCCCCCCCCCATCTATATGAAAAATATGATTTTTAGTACCAATCTACATATCGCACCACAAGAGTGTACCTAGGAAAAGGCTGCATCTTAAACATTGCAGTGAGCACTAGAACACCAACACATACATTGTAAAACTAAACAAGCCAGATCCCGCACAGTCAATTGGTCCTGTAGTCAATGCCAACTGAAAACTATGTCTTTTTCAGAACACACAGAACAGAGATACACCCTCGCCCAAAATGGAATAATCACAAACTAAAAATAGAAATATGTAGACAAAAGTTAAACTGATCCGCCAAGAAACCAGACCCTGGATACAATGCAACACCACAAAAAACAGTAACACATGTCCTCTAATACAGTGCAAAATATAAAGACAGTAGATGTAAATTTGAAAAACCTGATACATAACAATCACCACTTTATAAATTAACAAATAAAAATAAAACAAATAATGAGAAATAAAAAAATACCATTTTATTGGACTAATCCCCGTAAGCTCGGTCCCCATCCCCGCAAACCACCTGATTCCATCCACACAAGCCTTGAATTGTTTATATTAAAGTATAAAAAGAAACAATATTCTGTACAATTGTCAATTTATAAATCAGCGTCTTCTCCCCACTCTCTTCCCCATTTCCCTTCAGCATCCTCAGCCCACTCTCTCTCCACTTTCCTTCAGCGCACGCACATAAAAACAAGCAAGTAATTTTATATCATTTTCATTCTATTCATTCATAGAAATTAAAGTCTAGATAATGCCAGTCACATAACAAAACATGATTTTACAAAAATAATTCCCTGCAGTCAAGCCTGCAAGGATTACTAGATGTCTTTCAGCAGTTCCCCTCCCTCCCTCCCCCTTACCTTTGTGGCCAAGTCAAAATGATCTACCAACAATAAAATTTTAAAAACACAAAGCACGCTGTACGCAGAGAAAATGTTAATTATCATTTATATTCCGCGGGTTTTCAAAGAGGTCAAGGCAGATGACTTTATGCAATGTCACCTCAGTAACAACTATACAAAAATAGACAAATATTCCCCCTCCCTTTTTACTAAACTGCGATAGCGGTTTTTAGCGTAGGGAGCTGCGCTGAATGTCCCACGCTGCTCTCGACACTCATAGGCTCCCTGCGCTAAAAAACTCTATTGCGGTTTAGTAAAAGGGGGCCATAGTGCAAAATATAGACAGCAGATATAAATTTTCAAAACGGACACATTTTGATCACTAAGTTGAAAATAAAATCATTTTTCCTACTTTTTTGTCTGGTGATTTCATGAGTCTCTGGTCCTTCTTCTGGTCCTTCTTCTTTCTCTCTCCCCCTGGCTCCCCTCTTTATTTCTGCCTTTCTTTCTCTCTCCTCCTGGCCCCCCTCTTTATTTCTGCCTTTCTTTCTCTCCCCTTGGTCCCCCTCTTTCTTTCTGCCTTTCTTTCTCTCTCCCCCTGGCCCTCCTCTTTCTTTCTGCCTTTCTTTCTCTCCCCCTTGACCCCCTCTTTATTTCTGCCTTTCTTTCTCTCCCCTTGGTCCCCCTCTTTCTTTCTGCCTTTCTTTCTCTCTCCCTCTGCCCCCCCTCTTTATTTTTTCCTTTCTTTCTCTCTCCCCCTAGCCCGCACAAAGCCATCGTGCCGATTTCTCCACTTCCACGATTCTTTCCCTACCCTCACCCCCAAGCCAGCAGCCGATTTCTTCCTGCTCCTTCCCCGATGTCCTGATGTCCTGAACTTCATCGGGCAGCAGCAGCATTCACAATTCACTGCTGTTGCCCGCTTCAGGCCTTCCTCTCTGTCGGGTCCTGTCTTCATGAAAACTGGAAGTAGGCAGGACCAGGCAGAGAACAAGGCCTGAAGCCGGCAACAGCAGCGAATTGTAAACGCTGCTGCTGCCCGAAGAAGGTAATGGAGCACCGAGGCAGTCCGCTTCTCCCCCCTCCCAGCCGAACCCCCGCTGACCCTCCTATCTCCCCCCCCCCCCGTGAACCTTTCCGACCTTCCCAGCGAGAGCAGCAAACCTCCTTCGCGGCTTTCTCCTCCCTCTGCCGCGTTACTGATGACGTCATCAGTGATGCGGCAGAGGGAGGATAAAGCCGACGCTACTGGAGGGAGGTTTGCTGCTTTCGCTGGGAGGGTCGGAAAGGTTCACTTGGGGGAGGAGAGATAGGATGGTCAGCGGGGTTTCGGCTGGGAGGGGGGAGAAGCGGTCTGCCTTGGTGCTCCAAGGCCTGGCGCCATTACCTTTTTCGATAATGGCGCCGATGCTGCTTTCGCTGGGAGGGTAGGAGCGCGATAGGGACCGGGCCAGCTGTGCACCCCCCCCCCTAAGGCGGCACCCGGGATGGACCTCCCCCTCGCCCCCCTTGGTACGCTACTGCCCTGGGGAAACAGCCTGCAACAAGATCGCGCGATGCCAGAGATCTTTGCCTGCTTCGGCTGTTTCCTCCGCCGCGGTCCCGCCCCTCCTCTGACATCAGAGGAGGGGCAGGACCGTGGCGGAGGAAACAGTCGAAGCAGGCAAAGATCTCTGGCATCGCGATCTTGCTGCAGGCTGTTTCCAGACGCGACACCCGGCGCAGGGGGGGGAACTGGACCGGACCGGGAGCACCCCCTCAGGGCTTGGTACCCGGGGCGGACCGCCCCTCCCGCCCCCCCCTTGGTACGCCACTGTATGTTGCATACAAGAGACCCACCTTTCAAACATTGAATCTAATAAGTTGACATGTGGTTGGATAAAGCATTGTTTTTATTCACCAGCCATAGGGAAAAAAGCAGGTGTTGCTATTCTAGTGAATAAAAAATGTTCAGCTTTATTTAAATTAAAAGAATCAGATGTTCATGGCAGATGGGTAAAAGTGGAAATATGCATGGGAAATACAACCATGACGTTGTTTAATATATATGCCCCTAATTCAAAACAAAATGAATTTTTTAAGACTCTTCAACAACTGATCTTACCACTGGCTACTTCAAATCTAATAGTAGCTGGGGATTTTAATGCTGTTATGGATCCTTTATTAGACAAAAACCCAAGTAGATATATGAAATCGATGGGACTAGATAATTTGGTACAAACTTGTAATTTGACAGATATTTGGCGAATACTTCATTTTAATGGACGGGAATTTTCTTTCTGTTCTCATGTTCATAATTCTTTTTCAAGAATAGATTATATATTTATATCAAAACACCTAGCACATCAAGTAACACAAGCTGCCATTGATCCAATCATATTATCTGATCATGGTGGAGTGTGGATTGAAATTAAAATCACAGATCAAAATACAAATAGACCAATATGGAAATTTGATAATACATTGCTTGCTGACCCAATATTCTGTGAGAATTTTCAAACAAAAATGAAAGATTATTTTCAAATAAATGATAAAGATGAAATCTCTAGGGAAATATTATGGGATGCTTTTAAGGTATCAATAAGAGGACAAATTATTTCTTATTCGGCTTATCTTAATAAACAAAATAGAAAACAATTTTCTAATTTGGAAACAGAAATAAAAATTTTAGAATCAAAATTAATAGAAAAATGGGAATATTCTATACAACAAGAATTATTAAAACTTAAAGTAAAATACAATGAATTCTCATCAAAGATAATAAGAAAAGATTTATTCTCCCAGCAGGCATTGTATTATGGAAACTCAAATAAGTCGGGAAGAATATTGGCAAATTATCTCAAAGCGAAAAAAAAGAAATCAAAAATAATTGCTATAAAAGATGAAAAAGGTGACACATTAACACAAATTGAACCTATCTTAAAACAATTTCTAAAATTTTATAAATCTCTTTATACTTCCGAGACTTATTTAAATAAAGAAAAAGATGGTTTGGAATTTCTGAAAATGTTAGAGGGTCCAAAAGTTCCTGAACATATAAAACGAAGTTTGGAAGAGCCAATATCATTAAAAGAATTAGAAACAGCTTTGAAATCCCTTAGAGTTGGATCCGCTCCAGGTGGTGATGGATATACAGTGGAATTTTATAAAACATTTCAAAATTTATTATTACCCTATTTATTAAATCTTTTTCAATATCAACTTAATAAAGGATGTATAAATGGCACTATAGCAGAATCTTTAATTATTGTTTTACCAAAGCCAAATAAAGATTCCACATTGGTTTCAAACTATAGGCCAATATCTTTAATAAATGTAGATGGAAAAATATTAGCAAAAATACTTGCATTAAGATTGGCTAATGCTCTTCCCCATATTATAGGTATGCCTCAAACAGGATTCGTTGCTCAAAGACATTCATCTCATAATACCAGATTAGCATTCCATATGTTATACTTAACAAAGAAAATGAATGAGCCTACTTTTGCTGTTTCTTTAGATGCAGAAAAGGCTTTTGATAGAATAGAATGGACATTTATGTATCAGGCTATGGAATGGTTTGGTATAAGTCCTGGATTCATACAAATGATACAAACATTATATAGCTCCCCCTCTGCTAGATTATATATAAATAATACATTTTCAGAAAAATTTAATCTACAGAGAGGAGTTAGACAAGGATGTCCCTTGTCTCCTTTACTGTTTGATATAGTTTTAGAACCCTTAATATTAGCAATCCAACAAGTAAAGGAAATACAAGGTATACCTCATTCAGATAGAGAATACAAAATATCAGCTTATGCTGATGATTTATTATTATATTTGAGGAATCCAGAATCCACCATTCCACAATTGCTTGAACTAATTGATAAATTCGGAAAGTTTTCAGGGTATAAGATAAATTGGAATAAATCAGAAATACTTCCATTAAATGTACACTGTACAAAAGGTTTATTTAATACATTCTCTTTTGTTTGGAAGGAGGATACTATTAAATATCTTGGAATTTGGATTTCAAAAGATTTAGAAGACACAATGAAAATTAATGAAAAATGTTTATTACAAAAAGTGACAGAGATGTGTGAACAATGGAATCCTTTACATTTATCTTGGTGGGGAAGAGTACAAACAGTTAAAATGATGATCTTACCTGTAGTTTGTTACCAAATGGGAATGATACCAGTTTTCTTTCAAGAATCTTTTTATACAAAGTTAAATAAGGTATTGACAAAATTTATTTGGCTTGGGAAAAATCCCAGAATTGCTTTAGTGACATTACAAAGACCAATTGCGGAGGAAGGGGTAAATTTTCCCAACTTCTATAGGTATCATCAAGCCTATATTTTACGTCAAGGTATGTATTGGATCCTCCCAGAGCCCACTGATAATATTCCAGATTGGTTCTGGCTTGAATGGAGACTCATGTTTCCTTTACGTCTCAGTCATGTAGTTAGTATCAAAATGCCAAGGCTATACAAAGAACATTAAATATTCATGGATACATGGAAAACTTTAAGATATATAAGTAATCTAACTCCTATTCCAATTAGTAAATCAACAACTCAAACGATTTGGTTAAACCCCAAGATCAAAATAGGCGGTTTCAAAATAATCTGGAAAAACTGGATGACAGCAGGTATTCGTATTTTAGATGATATAATAAAAAATGGAAAGATGCTGGAGTTTTCACAATTGCAACATAAATTTGATCTTAAAAAAACACAATATTTTAAATGGTTGCAATTGAAGCAATCCATTCAGGTAGGGTTCCCTGAATGGAAAAATCTTACTAATTATCACAGTTTGGAATTCCTGTGTTTCCAGATTAATTCAACAGGTCATGAAGCTGCACAGTGGTATAAATTAATATCCGGTTATATAAATAAAAAACCAAAAAATGGTCTTAGAGACATTTGGAGCATTGAGATAAAGCACCAAATTAGTGCATCTCAATGGCCACGACTTTGGTCTTGGAGGCTAAAATGTACAGTATCAGCATCTATGAGACAAACTTGGTTTTTTCTTTTACATAGAGCTTTCTGGACCCCTGTTCGATTACAAAAAATAGATAGCTCTAGGTCAAATAGATGCTGGCATTGTCATGTTGAAATTGGGACATTAGATCATCTTTTATTCTATTGTCCATTCATCTTAACATTCTGGAAATCAATCTGGCCCCAAATAAATAGGATGTTAGAAAATCCGGTAGCCTTGACATATGATACCATATTATTTGGAACAACTATGAGAGCAAGAAGTCAAATATCATCAAGTAATAACAAACTTCTTTTTATTTTAACTGGAATAGCAATACAACAAATCACATTCAATTGGAAAAAACATGACAGATTAAATTATACATTCTGGTGGAATTCTGTATGTCATATATACAAAATGGAGCTCACTATAGCAACACAAAAAGGACATATAGATAAATTTCAAAAAATATGGAGACCATTAACTGAATATTGTAAAGAATGATTAATTTTCCCATGTATAGAATTTGATTAGAAGAAAAAGGGATCATATCTCTAAATATTATATAATATATTAATACTTGATTTATAATATGAAATATGGAAAGAATAGCATTTAAAAATTTTATTCATGTATTACTGAATAGAAGGGAGGGGGGAGGGGATGGGATATTATTATATTAACTAAGAATTATATAAATTTAGTTTTCTGAAATATTAGTATGAATTTATATTGTTGATGTAACATATGAAAATGAATAAAGATTTCTCATTCAGTATTGATAGGGAGGGAGGGAGGGAGGGGAAATTATTATATTCAATAATAATTATATTAATTTAAATTTCTTACATAATATTATAACTTTATAAAATATTGATTTTCTAAAGAAATTTTAAATTTGATATTAATCTGTAAGTTAATCAAGTGTGATTATTCAAGTTTATAATGAATTTATTTAAAACACTTGTTGTAACATAAGAAAATGAATAAAGATTTATAAAACCAAAAAAAATAAAATAAAAAAATAGAAACTGGATTAATCCGTTCCTTGGTCCCACAAACTCAGATTTTCAAATAAATTTAACAGTAAACACACTGGATTTGTTTTGTAATTCTTTATTCATAACACTCTCAGATACAAATAATGTTCAGTACAGTAATGTAAAGTAACCACTGATAACGAATCATGATGTGGAACCTGGAACAAGAGGGAGTTTATTGTTTGGAAAGCAAGTCACTTTCCAGACAGCAAGATCGGGGCCCCGCCAGCATAGGCAACAAGATCGACAATGGCAAGCGGTGCTCAGCCCAAAGCTTCCCTCTGACGTGAACTGCCCAGGTGGAAACAGGAAGCTGCGTCAGAGGGGAAGCTTTGGGCTGAGCACCGCATGCTGTTGTCGATCTTGCTGCCTATGCCGGCGGGGGCCTGATCTTGCTGTCTGGAAAGTGACTTGCCTTCCAAACAATAAACTCCCTCTTGTTCCAGGTTCCACATCATGATACGTTATCATTGGTTACTTTACATTACTGTACTGAACATTGCTTTTACTGTACTGTATTATCATTGGTTAATATCTGAGAGTGTTATGAATAAAGAATTACAGTTCCTGTACGTTCGGATTCCAGGGCAAAATTTAATTAAAAAAATAGTTCGGATTCCAAGTTGTTCGAGTTCTGGGGCATTTGGAGTCTGAGGTACCACTGTATAGCATCTCTGACACAGAAGCTCATAGATACAATGTAGCTAATATAATTCAGATTTGTTTACTGGGTAGAATGCAGTTAGAAAGGGTACAGTGTAACCTATACTATGGCATACCACACTTGTTCCCAATATACATGATATTCTACCCTTTTTGGTTTGGATTCATTATTTTTTGATCGGGGTGAAATCCTCCATAGTGTCCTCAGTTGTGGTATCATCTTGCCAACATTGGCTTCTGGATCATCTGGTGATGTCTAAAGATATTTTATGAGCCATCTTCTTGAAATTTATAACAAGACCTTGATGAAGCAAATAGCTTGTACAGAAAAAAATACCATAAAAAATTAGGGCTGCATGTTTTTTTTTTTTTAAAGTTCTTTATTCATTTTAAATTTCTTACATCAAGTGATAAATATATAATACATATAATTTTCAATATACACTTGAATATCCATCAATATATATTTTAATATAAACATATATAAAAACCCCTTTTGCAATAAATTATAAATCATAAATCATCTGTTATTATAATATTGTACCCACCCTAACCCCTATTATATGATCTATCATTGTGCTATGATATCTGATCTTTAGAAAAAAGAGCCAATGGTCCCCAGATTTTATTAAATTTTTTAATATAACCATGTTGTAACGCTATTGCTTTTTCCATCTTATATATATGGCAAATAGAATTCCACCAAAAAGTGAAATTTAATTTTGTATGATCTTTCCAGTTTTGAGTAATTTGTTGTATGGCGACCCCTGTTAATATCAATAAAAGTTTATTATTGTTTGCTGATATTGGACTCTGTGTTCTCATTGCTGTTCCAAATAAAATTGTGTCATATGTAAGTCCAACATGATTTTCTAATAATATATTAATTTGGGGCCAAATTGTTTTCCAAAAGGCATTTATACAGGGACAAAAATAGATTAAATGATCTAATGTCCCAATTTCTACCTTACAATGCCAGCATCTATTAGATTTAGAACTATCTATTTTTTGTAACCTAGTAGGGGTCCATAAAACTCTATGTAATAAAAATAACCATGTTTGACTCATAGATGCTGACATTGTAGTATGTATTCTCCAGGACCAAAATTTTTGCCATTGAGTTGCAGAAATTGTCTGTCCTATCTCAATACTCCAAATGTCCCTAAGTCCTGTTCTTTTTTTTTTTATTTAAAAATCCATATAATAATTTATACCATTTTGCGGCTTGGTGTCCCAAAAAATCTGCCTGAAAGCAAAGGATTTGCAAACTATATTGAGTATTAAGATTTTTCCATTCAGGGAACCCTTCCTGGATGGCTTGCTTCAATTGCATCCATTTAAAATATTGTGTTATGTTCAATCCAAATTTCTGTTGCAATTGTGAAAAACTAAGCATGGATCCATTTACTATAACATCATTTAAAGACCGTATACCTGCAATTATCCATTGCTTCCATATTATTTTGAATCCACCAATTTTGATCCTGGAGTTTACCCAAATGGATTGATTTAACGATTTAGTTATTGGATCTGTTGTAATATTACTAATAAATCTTAGTGTTTTCCATGTATCTAATAAAATTCTGTGATCTTTATATCTCTTGGGCATTGTTATACTTATAAGATGTTCCGGATATAATGGAAACAGGAGTCGCCATTCTAAATATAACCAGTCTGGTACATTCTCCATGAGGTCTGGGAGGATCCAATACATACCCTGTCTTAAAATATAGGCTTGATGATACCTATAAAAATTTGGAAAATTTACCCCTCCCTCTCTAATTGTTTTTTGTAATGTTGCTAAAGCGATTCTTGGCCTTTTCCCAAACCAAACAAATTTTGTAAGTATTCTATTTAATTTTTTATAAAATGACCCCTGAAAAAATATCGGAATCATACTCATTTGATAACAAACCACAGGTAAGATCATCATTTTTATTGTTTGAACTCTTCCCCACCATGAAAGATGTAAAGGATTCCATTGCTCGCACATTTCTGTTATTTTTTTTAATAAAATTTTTTCATTTTCTGTTACTGTATCATCAATTGTATTTTTAATAACAATTCCTAAATATTTTATTCCTTCCTCTTTCCATTGGAATGAATATGAATCAAATAATCCTTTGGTACAATGGACATTAATTGGAAGAACTTCAGATTTTTCCCAATTTATTTTGTATCCAGAAAATTTACCAAATTTATCTAATAAATTTAATAAACATGGAATGGTATCTTCCGGTTTCCTCAAATATAAAAGAATATCATCTGCATATGCAGATAATTTATATTCCCAATTTGAAAATGTGATCCCCTTTATTCCCTTAGTTTGATTTATTGCAATTAATAAGGGTTCAAGAACAATATCAAAAAGTAAGGGAGATAAAGGACAACCTTGTCTAACCCCCCGTAACAAGTTAAATCTATCTGAAATGTTATTATTTATATTTAATCTTGCTCCAGGAGAGCTATACAATGTTTGAATCATTTTAATAAAAAAGGGACCTATTCCAAACCATTTTAAAGCTTGATACATAAATTTCCACTCCACTCTATCAAATGCTTTCTCTGCATCTAACGATATTAAGAAAGCTGGTTCATTCATAGTTTTCGCTAAGTTTAAAGAATGAAGTGCCAGTCTGGTATTATGTGAGGAATGTCTTTTAGCAACGAATCCTGTTTGGTGTACATCTATAATAAAAGGAAGAGCTTTTGCCAATCTTAATGCTAATACTTTAGCAAGCAATTTTTCATCTACATTCAACAATGATATGGGCCTGTAGTTTGAAACCAATGTAGGATCCCTGTTTGGTTTTGGTAAGACAATAATTACAGAATCTGCCATAGTACCTGATATATTTTCATTATGTATCTGATATTGATATAAATTTAATAAATAAGGCAATATAATATTTTGAAATGTTTTATAAAATTCAACAGTATATCCATCTCCACCTGGAGCGGATCCAACTCTAAGAGATTTCAATGCTAGTTCTATTTCTTTTAATGATATATGTTCTTCTAAACTTCCTTTTATATGTTCTGGAATATTTGGTCCAATAATTGAATTTAAAAACTCTAAGCCATCTTGTTCTTTATTTTCACAAGAATCTGAAGTATATAGACTCTTATAAAAATCAAGAAATTGTTTTACAATATCTTTAGTGCTGGTGTGTGTATTACCTTTTGTATCTTTTATTGCAATAATTTTAGTTTTTCTTTTTTTTGCTTTAAGAAAATTTGCCAACATTTTTCCAGCTTTATTTGAGTTTCCATAATATCTAAATTGCTGACAGAACATTTCTTTTCTAACAAATTGTGAAGAGAGTTCATTATATTTAGTTTTAACTTTTAATAGTTTTTGTAATACTACATTTTCCCATTTAATAATTAATTTTTTTTCTAATGATTTAATTTCTTCCTCTAATTCCATAAATTGTTTTTTAAGCTGTTTTTTCATAAAAGCCGAATATGATATAATGTTTCCTCTCATTGTAGCTTTACAAGCATCCCATATAATTTCAATATTCATATTGTCTGTGCTATTAATTTGAAAAAACTCTTTCATCTTTACTTTTAGGTCTGTTACAAAATTTTCATCAGCAAGTAAGGCATTATCAAATTTCCAAATTGATGTAAAATTTGTTTTTATATCATTTTTTAGATCAATCCACACACCAGCATGATCAGAAATTATAATAGGATCAATAACTGCTTTCATAACTTTTTGTGCTAAATTACTAGAAACAAATATATAATCAATTCTTGAAAATGATTTATGGACCTGAGAACAAAAAGAATATTCCTGATCATTAAAATGAAGAATACGCCATATATCTACCAAATCACAAGATTGTATCAAATTTTCTAGCCCTAATGATTTTATAATTTTACTAGGTTTCTTATCCAAAATAGGATCCATAACAGCATTGAAATCTCCAGCTACTATCAAATTTGAAGTAGCCAATGGTAGTAATATCTGTTGAATTTTTTTAAAAAACTCCATTTGATTTGAATTAGGAGCATATAAATTAAATAAGTCCAGGGTTGTATTTCCCATTATCATTTTGATATGTACCCATCTTCCTAATGGATCAATTTTTATAAGTTTAAAATCAGCAGTACATTTCTTATTAATAAGTATGGCTACTCCTGCCTTTTTCCCTAAGGCAGGAGCAAAAAAACATTTAGATACCCATCCCCCAATTAGTTTATTAGATTCATTCCCTGTAAGATGTGTCTCTTGCATGAAATAAATATCCGCATTTTGCTTGTGAAGGAAACCTAACATTTTTTTTCTTTTTACTGGGTGATTCAGACCATTGACGTTAATGGAAAAAATTTTAATTGTCATTTAATAATTTGAGTAAAATTAAATATCTTCTTAATAATAAAATTTTGATCAGATATCTGCACTTTTCTTTAATTATTCTAGATTTAATTATTAATTTTCCCCTCTTCCTATTCCCATCCCCCACCCCACCCTCCCTTTTAATTAAAAATTGTGTATACTTGGTAACACGCATCTTAAGTCGATAATAAAGCACTCCATAAGACCTGTTCTTATTGTATTCTATAAATTAAAACATTTGTTATTTAAATGAAATATAATATAATTTAGCCATGTTACACACATATATATATATATATATAATATTCAAAGCATATTATATTGTTAATTTATCTAAATTGTTATTTTTGTAATAAATATATATCAATAAATAATCCCTTATTTGTTTTATTTTAAATAATATGGGAATTCAATGATATATAATTAAGTATTTTATGATCAAAAAATCCCCCTCCTATGGAGGAACCCACCGTAAAAGCACATCTCGATTTCACATATATATTTCTTTTACTTTTATGTTAGTTGAATCCAGAAGAGAGAATAATTTCAATACAAACTCATTTCCTTCAAGTATATCTCAGTCCACCTTTATTCTTGATTGTAGTTTTCTATTCCGTTTTGAATTTTCATTTTCTCTTCTTTTCTTCTTTTTCCAATGTATGTAGTTCTTCTCTTTATATGATCAATACGATGCAACAACAAGATCTGTCCATAAGTTCAACGGTTATACAAAAGTCTTTCTTTATAGTTCCGGTGTCTGCTCTGTCCATCACATGTAGTTCCCTCGCTTTGACATCTGGGAATCTGAGTCTTTATTCTCTCCTCTGTATCTAGTGTTATATATGTTCGAGATGCACCCCCACTGCGCATCCCCCCATGGAGGAAGATCTTTACTTTATATTGTATTAAATTAATTAAAATTATAAAGTAGTCTTTCAAATAGTTTCTATTTTTCTAAAAATGAAAATCATTTATCTGAAAATTATTAATTAATATTGAATGTTCCTGAACATCTTTCCTTATAAATTCATTCTTTAATATTATATTATATTTTCCTTTAATACATTCATATCTTCCTTTAATAAACTTAGTTCATGTTTAAAACATTCACTTATTCCCTTAATAGAAGTTTTTTTTTTTTTTTTTTTTGGAATTTTGATTTCATTTGAATTCCATTTTTGAATAACGTTAGTGTAGAATATTTGAATTGATTTGAATATATTACATTCTATATAGTTTTTCCAAATCAATTTATAATACCTTTTTATCAAATTAGTTATTTAACTATATTCAGTTATCTATATATAGGAACTAAAATATGATAAACAATTTAAGAAGACATTGGTACTTCCTGGTTTTGAATAAATTTTTCTAATTTCTCTTGATCATTGAAAGATAAAGTTTTGTTTCCAATTGTCACTTTCATAGTAGCAGGGTATACCAATCCAAACTTCGCTCCTAATTCTCTCAGCTTTGGTCTTAAATCCAATAACTTCTTTCTTTTTACAGCTGTATTTTTTGCGAAATCCGGCACTAGATGTATAAAAGCATCCTGATACTTCAAACCTTTATTTTTCTTGGCCAGTTGTAATATTTCTATGGCCTGTTGGTGTCGCAATAGTTTAAAAATAAAAGGTCTTGGTCCTTGCTGGTTTACTGCTCTTTTTAAAGGCACTCTATGTGCTCTTTCTATTTCTATGGGAAATTTCGTTTGCAAAGGAAGTAGCTTGGGAAGTAATTTTTCAATGAAGGTGACAGGATTTCCTATTTCTGCTCCTTCCGGCAAGCCAATCAGACGGATGTTACTTCTTCGTTCACGATTCGAAAAATCTTCCAGGTCTTTAATAAGTATTTCAATTTTTTTCCTGTCTGCTTGGCTATAACAGATTTCCTCTTCAACTGTCAGCATTCTTTCTTCTAAGTTGTTAGATTTCAATTCAAGCACATCCATCTTCTTATTTATATTTGAAACCTCTTCTGTTAAATCGGTAACTTTTTTAGTAATAATAGAAAGCATTTCTTTAATTTCTTTTAACTCTTTCATAACTTCTGTGTCTGTCAGTTTTAAACTGCTCTCCTGCTCCGGTTTTGCCCTTTTGCTACTTCCTGATACAGCGAAGTCGTTTTTATTCTGTTTACCAGTTGCCATCCTTTTTTCTTCTTTATTATTCATAGGACCAGTGAAATTTTAATATATCTTCCGTTTTCATTCAATTTATTTAATCTTTCAAGGTCTTTTTAACGGAGCTCTTCAATTACACGACTTTCTTCATGCGTGTCCAAGCCACGCCCCCTAGGGCTGCATGTTAATTGTGATTAAAAGAAAATTAATTGCAATTAATACTTGATCACAAACTGCCTCCCTTCTCCCCTCCAGGACCTGCTGCAGCCGTCTCAGAAGTCCCCCCAACCCAACCCAGTGTACCTTTTGAAAAGTAAGCAAGTCATTGGCCCTGCAGCAGCTGTACTCAAAGGCTGCCTGCAGCCTACACCAGGCCTTTCCTTCTGATCTGTCCCACTCTTCTGAAAAGGGCTACAAATAAATATTATGCAATAAGGCAGAGAAACGGGACCCTAACCAAAATCTTACCCCAGGAAGAAAAAATGATTCCCTACACATACTTATTATATCCAGTCATATAAATAAGAACAGAACCAGTCCAGCACCATTTCACCCAAATCCAGCTGTTGTAATCTTTTCAGCAGCAAAAAATTATCCACACAATCAAATGCAGAAGATAATTATCAAGAAAGCAGTATTGGACTGATCCAACCTGACCACAAAGCATCAAAAGTGATACAAGTAAGGTGTCCTCCCCGTACCCTATCCTAATCATACCCCTAAACCAAAGTGACTTGCCCAGGGTCACAGGGAGCAGCGCGGGGTTTGAAACCACAGCCTCAGGGTACTGAAGCTGTAACTCTGACCACTCTCCTCGAAGGCTAGTAGCAAGGGAAAAAAAATCCTTCACTAAAGGAAAAATGAAGATGAAAAGTGAGGCAATCTGGAAATTCCCACAACGAATAACAACCTCACTGTTTGGGAATTGATTGTAGAAAGGCCTAGAAGCTTATCATATTCTTCAATTCTGCTTGCTCTATTAGCTAACTATTCCAGTTCACTGTTATCAACTAAAAGAAGATAACCACGACTGTTGAATCTTTTTACTTATCCTTTAATGCAGTGTCTCAAGCATGCCCTGACGGGACCCATTTCGCCTATACAGGCTTTTTCAAGGGTTCAAACAAGGAGCTCTTATTTCAGCGTCCTCTCTATTAAGGGGCTTGGACTGCTCTGCAACTACGGAACTACAAGCCAGTAATTCTGACTTCTGTGTTAAATAAATTATTGGAAATGTTTTTAAAACAGAGAATAGTGCAGTTTCTGGAATCCAGTGGATTACAGAATCTGAGGCAACATGGATTCACTAGAGGCAAGTCTTGTCAGACAGATCTGATCAGGTTCTTTGACTGGGTGACCAGAGAATTGGATAGAGGGAGTGCGCTAGATGTGGTATATTTAGATTTTAGCAAAACCTTTGACAGTGTTCCACACAGACGTCTAATAAATAAACTTAGTACCCTTGGGGTGGGTCAAAAACTGGTTGAGTGGAAGGCGACAGAGGGTAGTGATCAATGGAAATCGCTCTGAGGAAAAGGGTGTTACCAGTGGTGTGCCTCAAGGTTCTGTTCTTGGACCTGTTCTTTTAAACAATTTTTTTGAGCAATATTGCTGAAGGACTGACTGGTAAGATTTGCATCTTTGCAGATAATACCAAAATCGGCAATAAAGTAGACACCCCTGTTGGTGCGGAAAATATGAGGAAGGACCTAGTGAAGCATGAGAAATGCTCAGAAATTTGGCAACTAAGATTTAATGCTAAGAAATGTAAGGTCATGCATTTGGGCTGCAGAAACCCGAGGGAGCAGTAAAATTTAGGGGGCGAATAATTTTTGTGCACAAAAGAGGAGCAGGACTTGGGTGTAATAGTATGTGGCCAAACAGGTTGAAAAAACAACAGAGAAAGCTAGAATAATGCTAGGATACATAGGGAGAGGAAAAAGGAGGTATTGATACCAGTGTTCCCTCTAAGCGGGCGGGTGTTGTGAGCAAACTTTTTTCACTGTGAGCTAAAAATATCGGGCGCCAGCAAGTTATGAGCCAAATAAATATGTTGTCAAAGTTGCTGATACATGAGGACGAGGTATTCAAAGGAATTTTAGGCCTACACGCTAAATTAAATAACGTTAAATAATATTTTTAAGAACACAGAAATTGTAGGGATGAAATGATATCTTAATAAATGTTTTACAACAAATGTAGTTATGTCTGTTACATCCATATGTGTAAACTGTAAATTAAAAACAGTCCAGAAGACAATACGTTTGGTGCTTTCAATTTCTAGACCAGTGTTTTTCAACCTTTTTTGGGCAAAGGCACACTTGTTTCATGAAAAAAATCACGAGGCACACCACCATTAGAAAATGTTAAAAAATTTAACTCTCTGCCTATATTGACTATATATAAAGTAATTCTCTTGAATAGGAATCAAATAAACACAAAGAAAGTATTTTATAATTACTTTATTATGAAATAAAAATTATAAAAATTATAAAATACTTTATTCAGTGCGAAACCTGGGCCTGTTTGGCTGAACACAAAGCTGATATTCTGGCTGGAATGGAAGAAAGACACACACGTAGCTCTTCGTCAACAGCTCTCAGTCTCTCTCTGTATTTGGTTTTTATAGCATACAAAAATAGACAAATATACCCTCCATCCTTTTTATTAAACCACAATAGCAGTTTTTAGCGCAGGGAGCTGCGCTGAATGCCCAGCACTGCTCTTGACGCTCATAGGCTCCCTGCGCTAAAAACCACTATTGCGGTTTAGTAAAAGGGGACCATATTGTAAAATATAGACAGCAGATATAAATTCAGAACTGTGCATAGTAAGTGAAGGGAAGTTTTCATCTCTGGGAATTTACCCAGTTAACTATTAAGTTATTTGGGCAAATTCCTTTGAAAACTGTGGTAATACTGCCTCCACTTTGCTAAATTTAAAATAAAATCATTTTTCCTACCTTGTCTGGTGATTTCTGGTTGCACTTTCTTCTTCTGACTGTGCATCCAATCTTTCTTCCCTTCTATCAGCCTGTATGCTTTCTCTCCTCCACACCTCATTCCCTCCCCCAACTTTTTCTTCCTCTCTCCCTGACCTTTCTTTCTTTTTTTCTGTTTCTCTTCTTTCCTTCTGTTTCCCTGCCTGCCCCCTTTCTTTCTTTCTCCCAGCCTCCTGTCCAGCAGTAACTCTCTTCCCTTCCTCCCCTCCCAGCAGCATCTCTCCGTCTCCCTCTCCAGTAGCAGCTGTCCCTTTTTTTTTCCTTGCCCAGCAGCTTCCCAGATTCCTTTCCCTCCTCCCCTCCCAGAAGCATCTCTCCATCTCCTTCTCCCTCTCCAGTAGCAGCTGTCCCTTTTTTTCCTAGCCCAGCAGCTTCCCAGATTCCTTTCCCTCCTCCCCTCCCAGAAGCATCTCTCCTTCTTCTCCCTCTCCAGTAGCAGCTGTCCTTTTTTTTCCTGGCCCAGCAGCTTCCCAGATTCCTTTCCCTCCTCCCCTCCCAGATGCATCTCTCCTTCTCCTTCTCCCTCTCCAGTAGCAGCTGTCCCTTTTTTTTCCTGGCCCAGCAGCTTCCCAGATTCCTTTCCCTCCTCCCCTCCCAGAAGCATCTCTCCGTCTCCTTCTCCCTCTCCAGTAGCAGCTGTCCCTTTTTTTCCTAGCCCAGCAGCTTCCCAGATTCCTTTCCCTCCTCCCCTCCCAGAAGCATCTCTCCTTCTTCTCCCTCTCCAGTAGCAGCTGTCCTTTTTTTTCCTGGCCCAGCAGCTTCCCAGATTCCTTTCCCTCCTCCCCTCCCAGATGCATCTCTCCTTCTCCTTCTCCCTCTCCAGTAGCAGCTGTCCCTTTTTTTTCCTGGCCCAGCAGCTTCCCAGATTCCTTTCCCTCCTCCCCTCCCAGAAGCATCTCTCCTTCTCCCTTTCCAGTAGCAGCTGTCCCTTTTTTCCCCTGCCCAGCAGCTTCCCAGACTGATAGTGGTTTTCTCCCCTCCCAGCAGCTCTTCTTACTTCCCAGCGCAGCGATTCACGAAGGCAGCCTCGGGTCCTTTGTTGTGTCGCGCCGCCTCTGAGGAAAGAGGAAGTTGCATCATCAGAGGCAGCCGCGACTCAGCAAAAGCCCCGAGGCTGCCTTCGTGAATCGCTGCGCTGGGAAGTAAAGGAGAGCTGCAGAGAGGGGAGAAAGCCACTGTCGGAGGCTCCCCAAGATCTCTCCGGCCCAGCGCACGCTTCCGATGCTGATCTTGCAGAAGTTCAAATGAGTCAATCTTGCCGGTCCTGCGCTGTGACGAGAAACTTGTGCGCTGCGACCTAATATTTTGTGCGCCAGCGCACGCCAGCACAGCTTAGTGGGAACACTGATACCCCCATATAAGACTCTGATCAGACCTCATTTAGAATATTGTATACAATTCTGACGACCACACCTTCAAAAAGATATAAACAAGATGGAGTTGGTCCAGAGGAAGACAACTAAGATGATCAGAAGTAGCAATGAAATTGTTGGTGGACTCAGTACATTATATATCAACAAGCCAGGCATCTTTCCCAGTAAGAGAGGTCAGATTGTGGAATTTATTACCAGGTCAAGTACATTTGTGTAAGAATGTGGAACAATTTAGGCGACTGCTTATTTGTTTGCTGAGCTAGATCATTTATGTTTGTGTAAATATGTGGAGCATTTTAGATAATTGCTCAGGACTTAAGTTGGGAGGGATGTTCTGTTGCTGAACTCACTACAAAAGAAGACATGTCTTATCTGTTAATGTGCCGAAACGGTTTTCTTTTCTGTGAATGAATTGTGTATGTTTAATTGTAACCCGCCTAGGTGTTAGGCAAGTAATAAATTTAAATAAATAAGGCGTATGGACACAGACTTAAAGATCTCAATATATACTGTATACTTTTGGGGAAAGACAGGAGAGATGTTTAAATACCTGCATGGCATAAATGCGCATGAGGTGAGTCTCTTGCATTTGAAAGGAAACTCCAGAGTGAGAGGTACATAGAATGAGGTTAAGAGGTGAAAGGCTCAGGAATAATCTAAGGAAATACTTTTTTACAGAAAGGGTGGTAGATGCAAGGAATAGTCTCCGGTGGAGACAAAGACTGTATCTGAATTCAAGAAGCATGGGACAGACATATTTGACCTTTATCTGCCATCATGTTTCTTTGAGATGGCAGACCAGATGAAGGACCTCAGCAGGTCATATGTCTTATACCCTTACTGTAAGGCATTGTAATAGTTGCTGACAAAATATTTGAGTCTGAAGACAACATGCTAAGAGACTCTTAGGTTGACTGAATATACTAACATTCTTAACTGTTTCAATCGTATTTGGATTGTAAGCCCTAAAGGGATGAAAGGGAATCCTCAACTCAGCAGTGCAATAAGAAAAGTCAAGCATGCAGTATTTTTTTTTTTAAAGTGATGGAATTACGAGGGGGTGCTGAGAAGTTCTCACCCAACCAAGATGGGAATGACATAGAGTCATAAAACTTAAAAGTTATTCCACATATTCACCCCTAAGTTCAACACACATTGTGTCTGAAGATTTTGTAATTCTTCCAAAAAATACTCTGATGTCTATTTACTGAAATACTGCCTCTGAATCACTTGAAAATTGTTGCCCTTTCAAACTCTCTTTTTGAGGTTTGGAAACAGAAAATAGTCAGACGGAGCAAGATCTGGTGAGTAGGGTGGATGGTCTGCGCACTGAAACCCCAACTGTGTCAAAACATCCATCGTTTTGCCAGCCTGGTGAGTTGGTGCATTGTCTTGCACAAAGAGAACTCCTTTCTACAGCTTCCCTCTCCTTTTTTCTTTCAGTGCCTCCTTTAAAAGGCACAGCGTTACAGTAGTATTCTGCATTAACTGTTTGGCCCCTTGGAAGATAGTCACTCATTATAACACCTTCCTGATCCCAAAACACTGTGGCCATGACCTTTCCTGCTGACTTTGGGGTCTTGAATTTCCTTGGCCTTGGGGAACCTGAGTGCTGCCATTGAATGGACTATTATTTTGTCTCAGGATCATAATGATGTAACCATGTTTCATCAACAGTACCATATATACTCGAATATAAACCGATCCAGCTATAAACTGAGGTATCCTTTTTTTCTCCTCCAAAAAGGGGAGAGGAATGTTGACTCGAATATAAACCAAGTTTAGAAATTTGGGTTATCATGGGCCAATCTATAAAGACTGTTCACCCTTCCTCCATGTCAGCTATCTCATAAGTCACTAAACATAATACAAATATCTGTGATGCATATATACCAAAACTAACATATTCACAAGGCCCTTACGTAGAAAAACACAACTACAAGCAACCACAAACTTAAATAAATATAGACAAACTTAAACCTCAAGAAACCATATGCATTTCAACACCAGAAAAAGAGAAACAGCACTCTACATTTTGGAAAATAAAAAGAAAGCAGTGTAAATTTATAGTAAAACTGCATTTTCTCTTCATGAAATTAAAAATAATTTTTTTTCTACCTTTGTTGTCTGGCTATTTTATTCATATTTATCCCAGTTTCTGCTTTCTTCTGTCTTTTCTTAATTTTCTTTCAGGGTTTTCAGTCTACCTGCCTTTTCTCTCTTTCACTTCCTCTCCTACATCCATCTCTGACTTTAACCTTTTCCTTTCAGTTTTCCTCCATTTATTTTTCTGCATCTCTATCTGCTTCTGTTTACAGCTTTCCATCTCCCTCATCTTATTATTCTCCAATTATTTTGCTAACTCTTCCCTCTCCCTCCCTTCCTGCATCTTCTCTTTCCTCCTTTATTTTCACTCTTCTAACCAGTATCTACTGTCTTGTTTTCTCCATCAGCATGTCCTTTCCCCTTTTTCCTTCAACACCTCATCTCTCTCTCTCTGCTTCTCAATCCATGATCTCTCCCCATCACCCTTTCCCTTTTCCACATCCAACACTACCTACCTGGGGCTCTGGCTGTGGGGAACAGAGTCGTGGGTCCAGGGCAGGCCCGACATGTGAAACAGGCAGCCGATTCCTCCCTCTGGCAGCCGCAGCGGTCATTCATGCAGTTTGGTAGCCGTTGGGACGAGGGGGGAGTGAGGAGTCAGTGGCACATCTGGATTGTGATCAGCCCTGCCTTTGGTCCTGGTCCCACTAAATTGGCTGGCAGTGAAGAAGGCAGACACCGTGGGGGCCTTCCCTATTGCCAAATTGTTATAGGATCTGCTGCTCTCAATCCTGCCCCCCTCTGAAGTTACTTCCTGGTTTTGAGGGGCAGAATCGAGAGCAGCAGAGCCTATAGTGATTTGATAAGAGGGAAGGCCTCCACGGCATCTGACTCCTTCATTGTCATTGGTTTAGTGGAACTGAAGGCAGGGCTGATTGCAATCCAGAAGTGCTGCTGATTCTTCACTCCCCCTTCTCCTGGCAGTCGCCAAACAGCATGGATGACTGCTGCGGCTGCTGCTGGGAGGAATCAGCTGCCTGCCTTGCATGTCGGGCTTGCCCTGGACTCGCGTCTCCATTCCCCACAGCCAGTCCTTGGTAGGTTTTGATATTTTGATAATTTGATATTTTGATATTTTAAAAAATTAGAGAAGTGTAGACTCAAATATAAACTGAGATCCCCATTTTGGGGCTTTTTTGTTGGCCCCAAAATCTTGATTTATATTTGAGTATATACGGTAACTAGTTGTTCCAAAAAGTTGGAACCAACTCACTGAAAATGCTGCAAAATCATCTTGGAAGTATCCACTTGGCGTTATTTCTCATCAGCATTCAAACATTTGGGTACCCACTAGGCTGACAGCTTCTGCATACTCAGCTGTGTGGATTATAGACCCAACATGTTCCCTGGGTATCTGTAGTGTCTCAGCAATTTTTTTAGCCAATATTCACTGATCTGCCAAATTCAGGTCATGGATGTGGTCAACAATTTCAGGAGTTTACACCGTTTAAGGCCTCCCAGGCCTTGCTGCATCTTTGGTCTTGAAATTTCCATGCTAAAAATTTGCACACCACTTCTTCTCTGTGGAGTATGATGGGCATTTGTCACTTGGTGTTTGCATCATACATTCATGGATTGCCTTTGGAATTTTCTTCTGCAGGAATAGGAACTTCATGACATTTTGGAGTTCCGCACTTGAAAATTCCACACTTTTCACAATGATCTGAAACAATGTCAAAGCATAGCAGTAAGATTCTGCAAATTGGCACTTTGCAAAATAAAATAAAACTCTTTTCAGCTACAGTGGCAAAATAGCGCTGAATTTAGGAAGTTGGTTGGGCTGAGAATTTTTCAGCACCCCTCTTATAATTGTTGCATGTTTGGTTAGTAGAAAGGTTGTAACCTTGGTAATTGACATTACTGCTGTGAAGAGTTAAACTATCTGGATGATTTATCCATATTGTTTAGTCCTAAACTAAATAGACAGTGCCTTCATGGTGACTCCGTTATACCTGTATTCACCCTTGTTGATTATATGTATAATGGTGTAAAATACGTATACTTACATATTAATTTAAACACCAACGCTTTAATTAAATATTGTCATTATGCCAGCTGAAAATTGATCTCTGTATTTCTAAATATAATGAATGCATACCTGAATATTTTAAACATTTTTCTTGAATAAAATATTTTTTCACATTTTCTTTGATCCTCAACCAACCAGGAAGTGTTAGATATAATATCCAAGAATGTTATCATCTGTCTTCTTTATTGTCAGGTTTTCAGATGCTATAAAAATTTTAACTTCTGATATCCCAGAGAAGGAAAAATCTCCATATGTGGACCATCAAAACTGCAGACTTTCAGGTAGAAATTTGAATGTAAATACAGATTAGAATTGAAGCCTTATAGGGGCATTTTCAAAAAAGATAGATGTCTAAAAGATAGCATAAACCAGCACTTGGACATCTTACTAGTCAAAAACGTCCAAGTGGGCGTTCTCAAAACAGACTTTCTAGATATCTTTCTGGTTGTTTGTGTCTCCAATGCGTCCAAATCTTAAGGGGGCAGGGTATGTTAGAGGTGTGTTTTGGGCGGGCTTAGGATTTAAGACGCTGGTCAGGCATAATCTAACCTTTAACAAAACGTCCTGTGCTTTTTTTAGACGTTTGGAGATGGACCTGTTTTAAAAGCGTCTAAATGTTAAAAAGGTGCCCAAACTGACCAGATGACCACTGGAGGGATTAAGGCATGACCTCCTCCTCCCTCCTTTATCCCCCAGTGGTCACCGACCCCCTCCCACTACCCAAGAATGTTAAAAAACAAAACAGTACATTCTAGCCCAGGGATGTCCAACCTGCGGCCCGAGGGCTACATGCGGTCCCGTGAAGTATTTTGTGCGGCCCCGGTCGAGGGCGATGCAGTGTTTTCCTCCGATGCCCCTGGGTGTTTACCGTCTTGCCGGCTCCCTCCTCTGTCTTGCTGCAGCGTTTGCGCATTTGTGCGGCCCCAGAAACATTTTTTTCGGCCAATGCGGCCCAGGGAAGCCAAAAGGTTGGACACCCTTGTTCTAGCCTGTATTACAAGAGGGTGCTGAAAAGTTCTCAGCCCAAACAGCTTCAGATGTTAACAGACATTTGAGCCAAGAGAGCATTTTGGCTACTGCAGTGAATTATACATTAAAAGTTTCAGGTACAGATGTCACTTTAACTTATTTCTATTATATGTTGAGCTCTCCAAAATCTACTGTACCTACATGGAGGCATAAGAGCTATTATTGTGGTGTACAGGTGGGTACAGTAAGTTTTGGGTGGGTTTTGTAGGGTTCACCATTCAATAGAAGCAAGTTAAAGTGACATGTGTACCTGGGACTTTTAATATGACCTTCTCTGCAGTAATTCTTCTGTGCTGAGGAATGCTCAGCTGTTTGCAAACAGTTTCCTAAAAATAATAGTTGCATGAACATCTGAAAAACTTGCTTTTGTGCGTTTTTCATGTGGACTCCTTCATGTTTGAGAATGGCCAAAAAAGAGAGAGAGAACGGGAACCCGAAGGCCTTGAGCATGCGCAGATGCTCAAGGCCCATCACGAAGGAGGCAGACCTTCGGGCACCGGTATGTCCTGTGCGTTGGTGCCGGTGCCAGTGCCAAATGGGGGTAAGAAATGTGATCGGGTGGGTGGGTGGATGCCTGGGGGATGCCGGATCGCAGCGGGGAGGGGATGCGACTTGAGTGGAGGGTGCCGGATCACGGGGGGGGGGGCGCTCGTAAATCGAGGCACGCTCAGTTTCCGAGGCGACGATTTTGCAAATGTTTTGCTCGTCTTGCAAAACACTCGCAAACCGGTGCACTCGCAAACTGAGGTACCACCGTATAAGATTATTGCCAGTTGCATACAATTTTTGTATCTGTTTTGATCAGTTACTTGAATATTATAATGTTAATGGATATGTTTGTTACAGAGCAGAACAGAATTATAGTGTCAGGTTTTTCCCCCATTTCCCTCCTTCAAGTTGTCTGTCATTACGGTGCTCTTTGATTGCTTTTGTACAAACTGAGGGGGCAGGAGCAGCTGCCTTGGAAGGAGGTGGAGTTCAGAGATGATTGACAGCATTCTTCAAGCAACTTGCAAGTTCAGATGCATAGCCCTATGGTTCAGGACTACTAATCACATCTACAAGAAAGAAGATTATCAAGGTAAGAGCCTAATCTTTCTCTAGGGATTACCTAATGGTGACCAAACAATTTTTATTATTTTCTTTTATAGCAGTCATGGCAGAAGGATATAATTTCTCACCATATCCAGAAATCGATTACTTTATCCTCTCTTTGATAAAGAAGGATGGTGTTCAAGGAGGTATGTTCTATTTTGAATCCCATTTCCTCTCTCCTTTTGTTTTTTTAACTTTTTATTTTCAAGTATTAAATTTATACAATCATATTGTAAAGTAATTTTTAGAAATAGAGAAACATGGTAACAATAATTCTGTAAAGAAAAAATAATAATCACTATCCTCTACATATAAAAGGAAATTGAGACCAAGAGAAAGAAACGGTAAAAAGAAATTAAAAAGATTTTTAAAAACAGAATAGAAAGCCTAATCAGGGAAAATGTCTCAGCCAGTTCTACAGTATAACCTATATAGAGGCAATCATACAATCACTTTCAATTCTTCTATATAAACCACAAAATCCAATAGATGTTTTGGTTCACTAATGTCAAAAATATTTACCTTCAAAAATATTAGAACAAAAACAAGGAAATCACACCAAAAAAATTCCCAGAAATTGCACCAAAGGGCACAATGCCAGAAACTCCTGCTGTCATTTCTTGGTAAATTAGAAATATCAGGAAATATTCTAGCTTTGGAATCCAAAAACATCTAATATAGCAAAGAAACGATTTGAGAACAGCGTTCCTGTCCAGTTCTAAAGCAAAGGTCACAAATAAAGTAGCTTTTGTGTCACTATGTCCAAAAATGACGCCAAAAACTCAGTTAAATTTAATCCCATTTCAGATGATACATTTGGGCTAGCTCCATTCGACAGCTTCGGCAGAGATAAATATTAAGTTCTCACAATCGATGGTGTCCAAAGCAACTACCTTGACCTCTTGCTGGTTATACACTTGAACATGAACATAGAGAATGACACGGTGGTTGTTACCCGCGGCTAGCCGCAAGTAGCCGCGGGTAACCCGCCGAAACGGGGAAAGAAAAAATAGTGGTCGCTGCGGGGACGGGGACAAGGCCATTCACCCCCCGTGGAGGGGTGAATGGTCTTGTCTCCGCAGTGAGGCAATCAAGGATCGCACGGTCCAGCAGCCCCCACCCGCCTGATCGCAGCGTTACGCCATCTCCCTCCCTCCACCTCACCTTAGATGCCCAGTTTGCTGGTTTTCTTTTTCGCCCAGCCGCACGCTTTCAAAAAGCCGCGCATGCGAGTTGTTCAATCTTCTTTGCTGCAAATTCTTGTTTCCGGTTACGTTAGAGGAGAAGATTGAACAACTGAGCAGCCGCGCGTGCGCGGCTTTTTGAAAGTGTGCAGCTGGGCGAAAAAGAAAGCCAGCAAACTGGGCATCTAAGGTGAGATGACGGAACGCTGCGATCGGGCGGGAGGGGGCTGCTAGACCGCGCGTGTTCCCGGCTCACAGTAGGAAGGAGGGAGTGAAAGGGAAAGAGATTCTGGGCCAAGAGGATGAAGAGGGAGAGAAAGAAATCCACAGCAGGAAAGAAAGGGGAGGACAGGCAGGTGAGCCAGATGCTGGAAGCAGGGGGGGGGGGAAGAAAGAGGGAAAGAAGCTAGATGGGGTTGAAGAGAAGAGACACATTGGTGTGGAAAAGGAAGAGATGGGAAATCTGGACACAGGAAGGTAACAGAAACAGGGGAAATTATGTGCATGGGGGCATAGGGACAGAGACATAAAGGGGACATACATGCCATGGGGATGGTATATGGACACGGGGGGGGGGGCAATGCCAGATACATAGGGGAGATATTAAAAATGGGGAAAATAGGAACACAGAAGTGAGATTGGGGACCGAGCTCGCAGGTTCCAGCGGCTTGCACAAATTACATTGTAACGTGCCAAGAAAGTAAGAGGGAGGGAGGGAGGTAGGCCGCGCAAGAGGAGCTGAAGGGTGGTAGAAAGGAACAGATGGTGAAGGAGGCAGGGAAGGGTGGTGATGGTGGAAAGGAGTAGAACAGACATTGAAGGAGGGTGGAGAGGAACAGACCCTGAAGGGAAATGTGGAAGACAGAGTGGGGAGAAGACGCTTGAAGGGAAGAAGACAGATGTCAGACTATGGGGGAGCGGAGGGAAGAAGATGGGTGCCAGACCAATTGTGTGTGGGGGGGGTGAAGGGAGAGGCATAGTGATAGAGCAAATGGAAGACGCAGAGAGAAGACACACAGTGGATGGAAGGAATTGAATGAGAAGATGAGGAAAGAAGAAACCAGACAACAAAGGTAGAAAAAAAAATTCTATTTATTTTCTTTTTCTTTTTTGCTTTAGGATAGTATATTAGTTATGTTGATAAAAATTTATAAAAAAAGCCCTGCCAGCTGAACATCTCTTTCTCTAGTTCAGCAGCCAGAACTTTGATTTATAAGGAAGGAATAAGCTAAATATTGCAGTACCGAGGTTTATATGGATGCTGCGGGGACGGTGACGGGGCGGTGAATGGGATGGCAGTGACTGTGACGGGGCGGTGAAGGGGATGGCGGTGACTGTGACGGGGCAGTGAAGGGAATGACGGGGCGGTGAAGGGGATGGTGGGCTGGGGACAGGGCAGTGACGGGGACAGATTTTTTCCCCGTGTCATTCTCTACATGAACATTCAGAGCTCCCTTCACATTTGAAATCTCAGAAGAAATATTAGTAGCCAATTTTCACCAAGGAAGAATTCAGTGTTTGCATGGCATCCCATAGTGTATCCAAAATCATTACATTTGGCTTCACAAGCACAGACACCACGTCCACAGTCATTCCTTCCCATGAGGGAGCTGGGGTACTCACTGTTCATAATTTCTGCTCCTCTGAGGCTTCCCCTCCTCCAACGATGTTTCAAAAAGAAAAATCCAAACTGGAAGGCCCTCCAAGTTAGACCAATAAAAGATATCTTCCTGAGCAAATCACTACCTCCATTGACACTGGGAGAATTTCCTAGTCACAGTGGGGCTGATACAGGAGTGAAGCTTAGAGAGACCCCCTTTATACTGCTGCATGATGAAATCACTGACTGATAAGCCAAAGAGTCCACCTTCCCTGAAAAAGTCAGAGTACAGAAAAAGCCTTTTAAATTCAACTGGTTCAGCTGTGGGGTAGAAGCCTGCGCAGGAGGGAACTGACACAATTTCCCCCTTCCCCATCACTAAATGAGAGGGAGTCCACCAAAGTCTTCAACCTTGGTAAGCCATGGAACTCTGGCTTGAGCAACTGCTCATAACTCCATCTTGGACTTTATGTGAGGCACTCTTTGTCTGGTTTCTCCTCAAAAGCCAATCTGATATAGGTATCCCTACAGCATAGCCCTCCAAGTCATTGAACCACATAAGCCTCTCCACCACTGTTGCCATTGCAGACCCCAGCTGGCAACAGACTGCACATAATATCTTCCTTTCTGCTAAAGCTGGTCTCAGCCTTCCACATAAATCAGGAAGCCCAGCTACCCGTGTACCATTCCACAGGTTTGAAGAAAAAAGACAAAAGGATTTCCGTCTCTCAGATCCTCTTGTTGTACTAACGAATCCTAGCTGTTTGGGGAAACCGGCTTCTAAAGTTTCCATTTCAAGATGGATTCGTAAAGCTATTTCTTCAGCATACATCGGGTGTGGTAAGCAACCACTGATTTTCATGGGCAGAGGCCTAGGCACTACCGCCCAAGGAGATTTATAGGACGGCAACGTGGTAGCATAAATGGATGTCGCTTTTGGGCCCTCGGTGCTAGCAGCAGGATCATCCACCCTAGACTCAGGGGACTGCTTTGGTATGTCCTTCTGGTTCAAGACTCGTATGCTTTTTACACTAGAAGGGAAGATTAGATTCTTACCTCAATAATCTTCTTTCTAGTAGAAAAGTATGTGTCTTGAAGTAGCCTGTTTACTGTCTCAGACTTTTATGTCTTTTCTAAATGTTTGACCTTTTTCTGTCATACTGGTTTGAAGAGTGATGAATACCCAGAGGGTCTCCTCAGTGTCCAGACATATCCTCCTCGAGAGGAGAGGTTTATAGATAGCTCTCTACTGTGCATATTAAAAAAATAATAATAATAAGAAGAAGAAGAAAGGTTTTAGCAAATGGGAGACTGTGGGAACTACATAAGTGTTAGTGCCAATTGCACTCAGGTAGGTAGCTTGTTGAGTTCCACCTTGCTTTTCATGTTCTTCTTGGCACTGCTTTTCTTTAATTGCATTTTTGTTTTGTAATGGTTGTCAACTGCTTTGGTACAAACTGAGGAGCACAGAACATACTCACCGATTGATCCCTGTCCACTTGCTCTCATGTCCCGAGCATCTAATAAGTTCATGACAGATCTTTACCTCTGACTATCTGACACGCTAATTACAGGAATATTTCCTGCAAATAGAGGGCATATTATCATTCATCCCATTGTTAAAGATTTAAAAAAGACCATTTCTCAGCCCAATAATTACAGACCAATTGCTTTAATCTCTTTTTCATTAAACCCAAGCTGGATTTCCAGGAATAAGGAAAGCACGTAAAAGTATTGCAAAAAATTGTTTCAGTTGCTCCTAGGTTTTGTTCTCCCTGAGGACAACCTAGAAACCCAGCTTGGGTCGGAGAACAATAGCATAATTACAAAAGGTGTAATTTTGTGAAGTCTGATAAACAGAAAAGATTTAAAATACTGGGCACGAGAGGATTAAAGCACATTAAACACGTGGATCATGACTGAGACATACAAGACCTATCACTGAGAGATTGATTTAAAGGACGCTAAAGTGAAGATAAGTACATTGTGGAAGCATATCGTGTAATTGTTACCTATAATAAGAACAGTAATTGTAAGCAGTAGAGACTGTAAGTTACTCTAGGCAGGGAAAAGGGAATGGTAAGGTGCAGTGATGGTTCCCTGAACATCTTGGTCTTAATCATAGAAACATAGAAAAAAGCAGCAGAAAAGGGCTATAGCCCACCAAGTCTGCCCATTCCAAGTATCCCCTCCCCTGAATTTACTCCCTTAAAGATCCCACGTGAGTATCCCATTTTCTCTTAAAATCCGTCACGCTGCTGGCCTTTATCACCTGGAGTGGGAGTCTGTTCCAATGATCCACTACTCTTTCGGTGAAGAAGTACTTCCTGGAGTCGCCATGAAACTTCCCTCCCCTGATTTTCAGCGGATGCACTCTGGTGGTCGAGAGTCCCATGAGCCAGAAGATATCATCTTCTGACTCGATGCGTCCCGTGATGTACTTATATGTTTCAATCATATCTCCCCGTTCTCTTCTTTCCTCAAGTGAGTACAGCCGCAATTTTTTAATCTTTCTTCATACGTGAGATCCTTGAGCCCCAAGACCATCCTGGTGGCCGTTCGCTGAACCGACTCGATCCTCAGCACGTCCTTTCGGTAGTGTGGTCTCCAAAACTGAACACAGTACTCCAAGTGAGGCCTCACCATGGCTCTGTACAACGGCATCATAACTTCAGGTCTCCTGCTGACGAAACCTCTGCGGATACAACCCATCATTTGTCTTGCCCTGGAGGAAGCCTTCTCCACTTGATTGGCAACCTTCATGTCCTCACTAATGATCACCCCTAGGTCGCGTTCCGCCGTGGTCCTACCCAAGGTCTCACCATTTAGTACATAAGTTCTACGCGGGTTTCTCTTACCCAGGTGCATTATCTTGCATTTTTTAGTATTGAAGCCTAGCTGCCAATTAGTTGACCATTGTTCCAGCAACAGTAGGTCGTGTGTCATATTATCAGGTAATAAGCTTTTGCCTACTATGTTGCAAAGTTTGGCGTCGTCGGCGAACAGTGATACCCTTCCTCTAAGTCCTTGCGTCATATCTCTTATGAATAAGTTAAATAGAATCGGGCCCAGGACCGAGCCCTGCGGCACTCCACTGATCATGTCCGATGCTTCGGATGGGGTACCGTTCACCACCACCTTCTGAAGTCTACCGCTCAGCCAATCCCCAACCCATGTAGTTAGAGTGTCTCCTAATCCTATCGATTTCAGCTTGTTCAGTAATCTTCGATGAGGGACTCTATCAAATGCTTTACTGAAGTCCAAATATACCACGTCCAGTGACTCTCCGGCATCCAGTTGTCTAGTAACCCAGTCAAAAAAGCTAATCAGATTAGATTGGCAGGATCTGCCCTGGGTGAACCCGTGTTGGTGTGGATCATGCAGTTTTTCTTCGTCTAGGATTGTGTCAAGATTCTGTTTGATCAGTGTTTCCATGAGTTTACACACTATAGACGTGAGACTCGCTGGTCTGTAGTTTGCTGTCTCTGTCCTGCAGCCCTTTTTGTGGAGTGGGATTACTTTGGCGGTTTTCCAGTCCAAGGGGACCCTTCCTGTGCTTAGGGAAAGATTGAAAAGAACAGATAATGGTTCTGCCAGGACTTCCCTTAACTCCCTGAGCATTCTGGGGTGTAGGTTATCCGGTCCCATGGCTTTGTTTACCTTGAGTCTTGATAGTTCGTCATAGACGCTACTGGGCGTAAATTCGAAATCTTGAAACGGGTCTTTCTGGTTATCTCCCGTCTGCAGCTGTGGACCAGCTCCCGGCGCTTCGCGGGTGAACACTGAACAGAAGTATTTGTTTAGTAGTTCTGCCTTCTCAGAATCTGATTCCGCAAAGTTACCGTCCGATTGCTTCAGGCGTACTATCCCATCTTTGTTTCTTTTCCTGTCACTAATATAGCTGAAGAAAGATTTATTCCCTTTCTTAATTTTCCGTGCTAGCTCTTCCTCCATTCGGAGTTTGGCTTCTCTGACTGCTGTTTTGACAGCTTTAGATCTGTCTAGATAGTCCTCTTTCGCCCCATCTCTGCCTAAATGTTTGTAGGTGATAAATGCGTCTTTTTTCTGTTTAACTAGGTCTGAAATTTCTTTACTGAACCATTGGGGTCTTTTGTTTCTCCTGCGTTTACTTACTGTCTTTATGTATCGGTCTGTTGCTTCGTGTAGGATGGACTTCAGAGACGACCACATATCCTCCACATTGTCAGATATTGCTTGTTTATGTAGCTCCTGATGGACAAAATCTCCCATGCGGTTGAAGTCTGTGCCTCTAAAGTTGAGAACCCTTGTTGCTGTGTTTGTCTTAGGGAAACCTTTCTTGAGGTTGAGCCATACCATATTATGGTCGCTGGAGGCCAGTGTGTCTCCTACTGAGACTTCCGTGACGCTATCTCCGTTGGTGAGAACTAGGTCTAGTAACGCCTGGTCCCTGGTGGGCTCCAATACCAATTGCTTGAGACGTGCACCCTTTATGGAGGTTAATATTCTTTTGCTGCTACCCGTAGTCGCGAAGAGTGTGTTCCAATCTGCATCTAGCATGTTGAAGTCTCCTAGCATTACTGTGTCCCCACGCAGTGTGATGTTCTCTATGTCCTCGATTAATTCCATGTCTTTGTCCTCCTGTTGCCTGGGAGGTCTATATATCACCCCAAGGTATAGGCATTTTTCATTCCCTCTGGCCAGGTTCACCCAGAGGGATTCCCCAGTGTATCTAACATCTGTGATTCTGGTGGTTTTGATGCTTTCCTTAGTGTATAGCGCTACTCCTCCTCCCAATTTACCCTCTCAGTCGCAACGAAGTAGGTTGTACCCTGGTATAACCATATCCCACCCATGCGATTCCGTGAACCAGGTTTCGGATATCGCTATCACGTCAAGATCGGCGTTTGTTATCTCAGTCTCTAATGCTAGAATTTTATTGCCCAAGCTGTGTGCATTAACATACATAGCCCTCCATATCTGTGAAGAGATTCCTTTACGAGCTAGTGTGGCTCCTAAATTATCAGTGATATTTCTCCCTGAATTATTGTGGATATCATTGGTACTTACCTTAGACTTGGTAGTGTGAGTGTGACTTGCCTCCTCAGGGTGGTTTCTTACTGCTCTAGGATATAAGTATGTACCCTCCCCCAACTTACCTAGTTTAAAGCCCTATGGAGTAGGCGGGCAAATCGATGTCCAAATACGTTTCTACCTCTTCTGGTTAGGTGGAATCCGTCTGGTCCTTGTAGTCCCTGGAGCGTCTCGCCGTGGTTTAGGAATCCAAAGTTCATTTCTATGCACCATTCTCGGAGCCATTCGTTAGTCCGTTGAATACGCTCTTCTCTAGCTCTGCCTTTGTTTCTTACTGGAAGAATTGATGAAAAGACCACCTGTGCTCCTATCTGCTTCAACTTCTTTCCCAGCGCTCCAAAATCTCTGGGGATGTTCTCTGTGGCATTCCTAGCAGTGTCGTTTGTGCCTACATGGATGAGAAACATGGGAAAATGATCATTAGCTTTTAGAATTTTGTCTAGGCTAGTGGTAATATCCTGGATCCTGGCTCCAGGGAGACAGCAGACCTCTCTTGACTGCAAATTAGGCCTGAAAATTGCTCCCTCGGTGCCCCTTAGCATGGAGTCACCAATGACTACCACTCTTCGTTCCTTCTGAGGGGGCCGGTCTGCGTGCTCTGGATTTGACGTTGTGAGCTGGGTATCCTCATGAGTCCCTTCTGCTAATTCCTCGGTGGTTCTATCCTGTAAGATCTGAAATCTATTTCTGAGAGTTAGCTGTGGTATTGATGAACGGCTATCCTGTTGAAGAGAAAAAGAAGAAGAAGAAGAGAGTGAGAATGAGGTGGATTTACTTCGCTTGCCCGTAGAGGATGTTACTAGTTGCCAGGGGCCAGCATTTCCAATCATCTCCTTTACTCCAATCGTTGTGTTTAGTGCTGTAGGTTTGGGCGTGTCGAGGGTGGACCTGTCGTGGGTTCTCTCTGTGATGTGTGACAGTTCCAGGATGGCGTCGTCGATGAAGGCCTCGTCATCCCTGATGCTCCTCAGGCGCTTTACCTCCTCCCTGAGGCTCAGTAGTTCCTGCAAGATATCCTCGCCTAAGTTTCCTAGCTCCTCTGTCTGCGTAGAGACTGTAGTGCACTTTGGGAGGGGAGGGAAGGTCTCGGTCTGCACTGAGACCTCTGCCCTCTGATTCATGTCGCCCTCTGCCTTTTGTGTACAGACCTTGACCATCCCCTGGGTCCCTCCGGATGCTGGAGTGTCGATCTTGATAGTAGCTTTGGTACTCCGTGTCCTCCCTGCCATTTCCAAGTTAGAGGGATTTATTTCTGTAAAGAGAAAGGTTTAGATGTCAGAGAGTATGCAAGTTAGAGAGATTTATTTCTGTTTCAGAAGTGACCTAATGGAGGTAACTGAGCACTTTATATTCAATTTTATATATATTTAAAATTTATAGGGTAGGATATTGAAGATTCTAGTACAGGCATTAATATAATTGATTAATTAGTATTATTAGAACATAAATTGTGTGTTTTGAAGGGCAAGCTATATAAAGTTTGGAGAATGCCTAGTGAAGAGTGGAGCTACTTAGTATTCAATGCAAAAATTACACAAAAATCTAAGGAACCCAACGAGGAGAGGATCTCATCCATAACAGAGTAGACTAGAGATTCAAAAGAGAGAGCAAGATTCAAATTCACGAAGAGAAGATTTAACAGAGGAGAGACACATGAGGAGAAGAGAATCTCAAGGAAGATTTTCATCAGTCTTTAATTAATGTAATTTAATTTCCCACTTATACCAAAAAGTTCTAAACAGGTTACAATAAAAGATAATAAAATATTTTTTTTAAATTACAAACTGTTAAATACATCTTAAAATATAATCATTATATCCACCCTACTTAAAAATATTTCTGAAATAACCATGGTTTACCACTTTCCTTAAAAGTCCAATATTAGACAAGTTTCTTATTTCACTGGGCAGAGAATTCCAGGTCAGAAGGAGTCTTTTCCCCCCTTTCCTTTTGGTTTCACTACCCTTAAACTATTTTAATCTACACAGTAAATTAGGGGGTGCCTTGAGGTATAGTTGATATGTGGATGGTAGGAGAAGTATGAACAGAGAAAAGAGGTAAAACACATCAAGTTTCAGTATAGGATTTTGGAGGTTCATTCTTCCTCCATCCCTCAAGACCCGAAACAAAACTCTGTAGCTTCAGAAACTACTTTCAAGCAGGGGTTCTATGACATCTGAATTTCAACTTTTTACCTTAGCATAGAACTAAAGTGACCCAGTGGGAGAATCTTGCATACATGTAGTGATTGATAGTTAGCAAAGGCTAGAATATTCTGTAAAAGTTTCAACAGCACTGCATTGGACACTGATATAGATTAGGAGTGGCCTAGTGCGAAAGATGCTGCCTCTGCACCCAGAGGTTGTGGGATCGAATCCCAGGGCTGCTCCTTGTGACCCTGGGCACTCAATCCTCCATTGCCTCAGGTACAAAATAAGTACCTCTATATATATGTAAACCACTTTGAGTGTGTGGTTGTATAACTACAGAAAGGTGATATACAAGTCCCAATCCCTACTCATTGTCTGATGACATCTCTCAATAGTGAGGACTTATATCCTGCTGTTTTTAAAGAATGCCTAGTACAGGTAAGCAGCCTTGCTTTGTTTGATATAGTTCACAATTTGTGTTTTCTAGGAATACGTCGGTGGAATTATTTTTCCCTTGAAGAACTTCTTGTTTATGATATTTCCAATTATCGCTGGTGTGAAAATATTGGAAGACCACACAAAAGCAATAACATAATGTATGTAACTAATATTTATAAATATGCTTATCCTAGAACTCATTTAATTAAGAATTTGAAGACCTTTTAGTTCATTGCATTATTTATTCATAAATTTGTTTAATGGTTTGCTTACTTATACTGATCAGAATTCAGCAGCATTAGTGCAAAGTGGGTATAGTACTTTAAGTAACTTGTTTTACTGTACATTTTTCTATTAATAAGGAAAAGTAAGAGTAAATGATCATCATAAACAGGATTCTTCTGGGTTGTGAGAATATATATCTAAGGACAGTTAACAGCAAAACAAGGCTCACAAGTAACTTAATAAAAACAAGCTTGCATAAAATGAGATATTAAAAAGATCAATCAAAATGACCTGACTGTTTCTGCTTTTTATCTTGTTCATTTTGGTTGGTATGTTTGTACTGCTTGCTTTTGTAAATTTGAAAATGTTAATAAAAATGATTAAAAAAAAAGATCAATCAAACCTAAACTATTAAGGATGGTGATAAACAACCAAGATTTTTGGAATTTTTAAGTAGTTCATTTTGTATCAGACTTTGGAAAGTAGAGAGTTCCATAAACTTGTGTTAACTTTATTAAAATATGTTCTTAGGGAAGAAGCTAGTTCTTAGGGAGGAAACTGTTGGAAGATCAGACTTATTTATGTGCATTAAAGGGCAGATTCTATAAACGGGCATACTGATTGTAGGCAGCGCGCCATCTGGCAGACAATTGGAACACACGTTTTTTTTTAAAAACCAAAGGCAGGCTGCCTACACTGTAGGCATTTGTCGTGATTGCAGGGAAATGCCTAGGGACACTTAAACTCGCTCAAGGCTGGGCATGGTTTCGCCCGGAAGTAGCCTTGGATGAGCTTATGTGGCCCTAGGCCTTCATTTCAAATAGACGCGGCCACTGAGCTGATCACGGCAAGGGATTCCCCGATCAGCTGAGTCAGCAGTCCTCCCTGAAGCCATGGCTTCGAAGAGGCCTGCCGACTCAGCTGATCGGGGAGAAAATACAACTGCTGCAATCAGCTGAGTGGCTGTGACAGGGGACCCCCGACACGTACGGCAAAATCAGCAGGTGAGATGCCCATTCCCTTCTGCTGCCAACCCCTCCCAATCCCCTAAGCAGCCCAGCAGGAGGGATGCCCACTCTTTCCTGCCACCATCCCCTGAAACAGCTCGCAAGAGGGATGTCCGCTCCCTCCTGTCACTGCCCCTCCAGAACTCCTGAGGCCCCCCCTCCCCCATTGAAGACCGGCAGGAGGGATGCCCACTTCCTCCTGCCACAGAACCCCCGGCATCCCACGAATCTTAAACCCCTCCAACACCCCCCAAACCTGCAGATTCCCACCCCACACCCTTAAGTCAACCCCGACTCCCCCATACCTTTTAGATGAAAATCCGGCCGGAGGGATGTTTACTCCCAGCCAGCCAGCAGGCCTGCTACTGCAAATTGGCAGGCCTTCCCTTTCCCCGTGCATAAGGCCCTGATTGGCTCAGATGCCTAAGACCTCTCCCATAGGAGGGGCCTTAGGCACCTGGGCCAATCAGAGTCTTAGGCCACCTTCCTGGTGCAGATGCACTGGGCATGGCCTAAGACTCCAATTTGCCAGATGCTATGGTCATTCCCATGGCAGTGGCGGACCTGCCGGCCGGAGGGAGTAAGCATCTCTCCAGCTGGATTTTCCTCTAAAAGGCATGGGGAGGGGGTTAAGGTTCGTGAGGTGTTGTAGGTTCCAGGGAGGGTTTGGGGGGGGTCATCAGCAGGAAGGCGTGGACATCCCTCCTATGGGCTGCTTTGGGGGGGGTCAGGTGTTCCAGGGGTGGTGGCTGCTTTGGGGAGAAGGGAAGAGGGTGTAGGGGGTTCTTGGGTGGGTCTCAAGCTGTCTTAAATTCAGAGTTTTTGTCTTTGCCACCTCCACTGGAAGGCCATTCCACAAATTTATCACTCTTTACGTGAAGAAGTATTTCCTCATGTTACTTCTGAATCAATCCCCTTTCACCTTCATCTTTTGCCCCCTCATTCCAGAGCTTACTTTCAAAATATGCCATGTAGTATTTAACTATCTCTCCTATTACACTTTTCTTCCAAAGTAGACATATTAAGATCTTTGTTCCCATAGGCTTTATGATGACCATTGACCATTTTAATAGCTACCCTCTAGACAGTCTCTTTTTTTTTTTTAATTATTTTCTTTTTATTCATATCCATTTGTTACATTAATAACAAATTCCAAGAAAATTAAGAAAAAAGGAAAATAGATTCATAAATCATCATATTGTCCATATTATTGGGGCTGTCTGTTTTTCCTCAGAAAAAAATTTCTTCGCTCTTTTAGGAAAAATCTCAAATTATTCAATCGTGACAGACATAAAAGCATTTAAATCACTTATCTTCAAATACCACATTAGTTTCTGACTCTTTCTCTAATAAAGGTTTATCTTTAAGAAATGACTAATTAGGATAGATCCACAAATCTTTGCTTATTATTCCCATAGGATATTAAACACTTACATGGAAATCTAAGGAAGAAAGAAGCTCCCACAGCCAATACATTAGGCATAAGCTGTAGAAACTGTCTCCTCCAAGATTGTGTCTGCTTAGTCAGATCAGACCTGTTTCTTAGCAAAGTAGAATTTAAGACTAGCCTGCTTTTCTGTTTTGCATGTAACCAAGAATGTAGCACGTTTTGCAATATACAGTGTTCCCTCAGTTGTTCACGGTTGGCGGTCCTGGTCATTCGCGGTATTTTCAGACTGCGAACCGCCGAAAAGGAGAGGGCATTGGGAGAGGCAGGAGAGAGCAGCCAGAACGTCGCGAGTGCAGGAAATCACTCATGGTTCGCTCCGACCGCCTCTTCCTGCACGAAGTCGGGCCTTATCCAATCACGCAGCTCCTGATTGGATAAGGCCCGACTTCGTGCAGGAAGAGGCGATTGGAGCGAACCGCAAGTGATTTCCTGTACTCGTGATGCTCCCACTGCCCTCTTCAGGCTCCCCCATGAAAAACCGTATTCGGGGTTTTTTGAGATTCGCGGGGGTTCCTAGAAGGGAACCCCCCCTAATCTCAGGGGAGCATTGTAATCCCTGATGGGTTAGAATAGCATGAGGACAGAGCTTGAAAATTGAAGCTTGAAAATTGGTCTAGAGTTTGGCAGCTAAAGCTAAAAAAAATTCAGTATAATGCCTTTGTATCGCTCCATGATATAACTTCACCTTGAATATTGTGTTCGATTCTGGTTGCCATATCTCAAAAAAGATATAGCAGAACTAGGAAAAGTTCAAAAAAGAGCAATCAAGATGATAAAGGAGCTGAACTCCTTTCGTATGATGAAAGACTAAACAGGTTAGGGCTTTTCAGCTTGGAAAAGAGATGGCTGAGGGGAGAGATGATTGAAGTCTACTAAATCCTGAGTTGTGTAAAATGGGTACAAGTGGATCAATTTTTTTACTCCATCAAAAATTACAAAGATTAGGGGACACTTGAAGTTACAATAGGAGGACATATTTTTTCACTCAGAGAATAGTTAAGTTCTGGAGCGCATTGCCAGAGGATGTGGTAAAAATGGTTAACGTAGCGGGTTTAAAAAAAAAAAAAAGGTTTAAACAGGTTCCTGGAGGAAAAGTCCATAGTCTGCTATTGAGACAGATCTGGGGGAAGCCACTGCTTGCCCTGGATTTGGTAGCATGGAATGTTGCCACTGTTTGGATTTTTGTCAGGTATTTGTGACCTGGATTAGCCACCATTTCCAGCTCCCAAAGGAAGCAGGGAAATTATGTCTTATCCTACACCTAAGGACCTTGTTTATGTTACTGTTGAGAAAGACATTCAGATGTTTTACAGCACACTTTGATTCCCTTCCTTCAGAAAGGAGACTGATTATTTTCTGCACCTAGAGAAAGCATACACCTAGTCATCAAAAGTATCTCTGATATGTAATAAGGAACCATGGCTATCAATACTGCATTAGGCTTAGTAATCAGCTCCATGGTCAGCCACAAAATATTTAGCCATGATAGCTGTCCACCTATGCAAATTGGAAATGAATATCTCAGTTGACAAAAAGCCCATTTTTGAGGCACTAGACTCTTATAAGCTATCATAGCTGACCTGGAAGATCTTATTTTTTTATGGCAGTTACTCTGGCACACAGAGAGGGCCATTTATGATAGAACGTTTAAGTCCGAATTTGGATGTTTCCTGCAAGATGTCCAAAGTTGGAGATGGAGAAATGTCCATTTTTGAATGGAATGTCCAAATAACTTTTTTTTGGAAAATCGCCTACTTGGACGTCTTGGCCGCCAGAACATCTAGACTGCCAAGACGGCCTACTTTGTTTGCCATTTCTGACCACAAAAACATCCAAGTTAGAAACATCCAAATTGGTACCATTTAGTTGTGGGAGGAGCCACCATTGTAATGACTGGCAACATACACATTCCAACAGAGCAGTGAGGCACCTTAGAGGGCACTGCTGTGAATTTCACATAAAGTGCGCCAGGTGTACATCTCTACATAACCCCGTTATAATATATGGAGAGCCCTCCAAATAGTTCTACCAGGCTTTCCCATACCAGGTGCTGCTGTTCTAGACACAGGTATGTAATGTTCATTCAGATATTTGGGGGTGGGAGGGTGTCATACCTTCATGCATCCAGTTGTCATCTGGTAAGTCATCTGGTTGTCATTTTGGCACTTAGACACTTCTAAAGCAGGTCTAACTCAGAACATCTAGGTTCTATCCAGGATGTAACATAGTAGATGATGGCAGATAAAGACCCGAAAGGTCCATCCAGTCTGCCCAACCTGATTCAATTTAAATTATTATTATTATTATTTTTTTCTTCTTAGCTATTTCTGGGCAAGAATCCAAAGCTTTACCCAGTACTGTGCTTGGGTTCCAACTGCCAAAATCTCTGTTAAGACTTACTCCAGCCCATCTACACCCTCCCAGCCATTGAAGCCCTCCCCTGCCCATCCTCCACCAAACGGCCATACACAGACACAGACCGTACAAGTCTGCCCAGTAACTGGCCTAGTTCAATATTTAATATTATTTTCTGATTCTAAATCTTCTGTGTTCATCCCACGCTTCTTTGAACTCAGTCACAGTTTTACTCTCCACCACCTCTCTCGGGAGCGCATTCCAGGCATCCACCACCCTCTCCGTAAAGTAGAATTTCCTAACATTGCCCCTGAATCTACCACCCCTCAACCTCAAATTATGTCCTCTGGTTTTACCATTTTCCTTTCTCTGGAAAAGATTTTGTTCTATGTTAATACCCTTCAAGTATTTGAACGTCTGAATCATATCTCCCCTGTCTCTCCTATCCTCTAGGGTATACATATTCAGGGCTTCCAGTCTCTCCTCATACGTCTTCTGGCGCAAGCCTCCTATCATTATCGTCGCCCTCTTCTGGACCGCCTCAAGTCTTCTTACGTCTTTCGCCAGATACGGTCTCCAAAACTGAACACAATACTCCAAGTGGGGCCTCACCAATGACTTGTACAGGGGCATCAACACCTTCTTCCTTCTACTGACCACGCCTCTCTTTATACAGCCCAGCATCCTTCTGGCAGCAGCCACTGCCTTGTCACACTGTTTTTTCGCCTTTAGATCTTCGGACACTATCACCCCAAGGTCCCTCTCCCCGTCCGTGCATATCAGCTTCTCTCCTCCCAGTATATACGGTTCCTTCCTATTATTAATCCCCAAATGCATTACTCTGCATTTCTTTGCATTGAATTTTAGTTGCCAGGCATTAGACCATTCCTCTAACTTTTGCAGATCCTTTTTCATATTTTCCACTCCCTCTTCGGTGTCTACTCTGTTACAAATCTTGGTATCATCTGCAAAAAGGCACACTTTTCCTTCTAACCCTTCAGCAATGTCACTCACATACATATTGAACAGGATTGGCCCCAGCACCGAACCCTGAGGGACTCCACTAGTCACCTTTCCTTCCTTCGAGCGACTTCCATTAACCACCACCCTCTGGCGTCTGTCCGACAGCCAGTTTCTGACCCAGTTCACCACTTTGGGTCCTAACTTCAGCCCTTCAAGTTTGTTCAACAGCCTCCTATGAGGAACTGTATCAAAGGCTTTGCTGAAATCCAAGTAAATTACATCTAGCATATGTCCTCGATCCAGCTCTCTGGTCACCCAATCAAAAAATTCAATCAGGTTCGTTTGGCACGATTTACCTTTTGTAAAGCCATGTTGCCTCGGATCCTGTAACCCATTAGATTCAAGGAAGTACACTATCCTGTCTTTCAGCAACACTTCCATTATTTTTCCAATAACTGAAGTGAGGCTCACCGGCCTGTAGTTTCCTGCTTCATCCCTGTGACCACTTTTATGAATAGGGACCACATCCGCTCTCCTCCAATCCCCAGGAATCACTCCCGTCTCCAGAGATTTGTTGAACAAGTCTTTAATAGGACTCGCCAGAACCTCTCTGAGCTCCCTTAGTATCCTGGGATGGATCCCGTCTGGTCCCATCGCTTTGTCCACCTTCAGTTTTTCAAGTTGCTCATAAACACCCTCCTCCGTGAACGGCGCAGAATCTACTCCATTTTCTCGTGTAACTTTGCCAGACAATCTCGGTCCTTCTCCAGGATTTTCTTCTGTGAACACAGAACAGAAGTATTTGTTTAGCACATTTGCTTTCTCCTCATCACTCTCCACATATTTGTTCCCAGCATCTTTTAGCCTAGCAATTCCATTTTTTATCTTCCTCCTTTCACTAATATATCAGAAAAAATTTTTATCTCCCTTTTTTACATTTTTAGCCATTTATTCTTCCGCCTGTGCCTTCGCCAAACGTATGTCTTGCAGTAGGTTTGATTATTATCACCGCAAGATGTTGAAGTCTAAGCTGGCCCAAAGCTGGCCAAACTCCTGCCCAAAACACGCTTTTAACATGCCCCTTTGCTGGAGAGCAAACATCCCGCAAAGCATCTTTAAAAATTTTTGTTTCTATAGTCTAGCACTTGGGACATTTTGCTGAGCAAAACATTCAAGTGCTGATTTAGATGCTTTTTTTATGTTTTTGTGTTTTGAAAATGCCCCTTAGAGTAAGTGAGTTCCAGGCCTTAGTGACTATCCCACCTTTACAAAGTTTTTCAGTAATGGGGTTAGTTCTGCATATGTATCCAAAGTTCTTTCCAGGGTAGTATTGAATTTCTACTTATATCAGTCATCCTACCTTTCACACTTTAGATTGCAATGTGCCTTAGACTTTTGCTTTTAATGGAAGTCCACTTAGATTTTTTTTCTTAAGATCTCAATAAGCCTGGGGACTGCCATTTCTAAGTATACAATTGACTAGTGGATTGTTTCTTCTGCTTGCACTCCTACAGACTTGATATTGGAGAGTTATATCAAGGCTCAAAATGTCTGACCCTTAGATATATAAATAACCCACTTCAGATCAGCCCCATAAGGACCCTCCCAATACCTTTTTGTAGAAGGCTGGCCAGAAGGATTTCCACTCCCTCTGGCCGGCAGGCCCGCCTCTTCTGAATGGTGGGCTTTCCCCTGCCCGTTGCATTCTGGCCACTCACAGTGCATCCCAGAATGCATTGGGAAGGAGGCCTAAGAATCCGGTTGTCCCAGGCGCTTAAAGCCTCTCCTACAAGGCCTTAGGCCCCTTCTCGGTGCAAAGGGGAGGGGATGGCCTGCCATTCAGAAGAGGTGGGCCTGCTGACCAGAGGGAGTAGGCATCCTTCCGGCCGGCCTTCCACAAAAAGGTACAGGGGTGGGTTTAAGGCTGTGGGGGTGTTTGGGAGGGGTACCATGAGGAAATATTGGTCATCCCTCCTGCCGGGGATGTTAGTGGGTTGGCGGCAAGAGGAATTGGGCATTCCTCCTGCTGGGGATGTTAGCGGAGGTTGGCAGCAGGAGGGTTTGGGCATCCCTCCTGCTGGAGACATTAGGAGGGGAGCTGCTGGCAGGAGGGATTGGGCATCCCTTCTGCCAGGGATGTTAGCGAAGGGGGTGTCAGCAGGAGAGAATGGGCATCTCTCCTGATGGCTGATTTGCGGTGGGGTTCGGGGGTTCCCTGTTGGGAGAGGGGGGAATTTCCCTGTTGCGATCAGCTCATGCAGTCTAGGCAAAAATAGGCGGCTGAAATGTAGGCTAGGGTTTCCCAGGCCTACATTTCAACAGCCTATCTCGGCATGATTCTCAGCTGGGTAGTCGCTTTAGATTGCCTAACGCCACTTTGGTGTTCTGTGGCCTAAAGCGGGTTGCTAGTCGCAATTCCAATGGCCATTTCAGCCGCCTTTTATTTAGGCATCAGTAGGTGCTTCAACATTGCCTTTTCTGACCATTGGCAGGGTGCCTACCGACGCCTAAATTTAGGCGCTGGTTATAGAATTTCCCCCAAAATTCCTAGCATGCAACAATATAAAGTCTACCAGGCAAATTACCTTAGCCATCCAATATCAATTAGCAAAGTGCTGAAACCAGCTACCAGTTATACTACAATCTTGTGACCACTGTCTCAGGGTCAGAAAACTTTTAAAAGCATTTCTGTAGCAGGTACAGGAAGCCAACCCTGAGGTAACTGAAATGGTAAGTGTAAAAACCTATTTCTTTTTTTTTTTTTTGTAAGTCTTTATTAATTTTGAAATAAATACAAAGTGCAATATAATATATAAACAAATGATATAATAGAACAGCACTTTATCTCACAAAGATGATATAAGTACATCCCCCCCTTTCCCTCCTCCTGCCCTCCTGGGATATGTGTGAACTTCCTTTTAGAAATTAAAGGCTTATACTAGTGATCATTTTTTTTACAAATGTCACCAATGGCCCCCAAGTCTCATTAAATTTTTTATAGTGTCCCGTCTGTTCCGAATTCATTCGCTCAAATCTATAAATTTGGCACAGGGTTTCCAACAGAAATTAATATTCAGCCTATCCCAGTTTTTCCAATTTTTTGTAATTAACTGCATCACAATCCCTGTCATAATACAATTCCTGAAACATAACAATGAGCCAACGATAATCTTCTTGAACTTGTAACTATATATTAATAACTGTACTGATGATCTACCTGTACTATTAACTCTATAGAATGGACAGGGCATTCAAACTTCCTGGGTAACTGACCCAACCTCTTGCAATGTAATCCAACCTTGAACTGAATAGGTAAAGGCGGAATACAAAGCATGATTAACATAACATAACTGTACTTGTACAGATTTATTTTGAGCAATTCCTTTTCCCCCCAAAAATGGACAAGTAAGCATTAAACATGCATGTTGAGTTTTGTGGTAAATGTCAACAAATATGGATTGCTGTTTTACACCATGTGAATTCAAATATTTCAGAGAATCCTAAAATGTTTCCATTCATTAACATGTAATTTTCTATCGGAAGGATTCTTGTAGATTTGAAAAAAGAAATTTGGTATCAGAAATGTCACGACCCTGTCTGCAGAGCAAATAACTTCAAGTCAAAGTGTAAGATTTTTCTCATGAATAAAATGTGTATTATTTATATATCTATTTCACTGAATTTATACACATGATGAAAACATTGTTTTTCTTACTACAGGTTTTCCATTGTCTCCTGACATATGCCTTTCATTCCTATTTAGAGAGGTATGCTATTTTTTCTTCTCTCTCCCCCCCTCCCTTAAAAATTAAAAATATTGATGCTAAAGGCCCAATGTAAATACTGTTTCTATTTATTCCTTTGAAAGGGTAGGCTTTAAAGGAGGTCTTACATTTTTAAAGGAAGATTGAACTCTATGCCAAAGATGTGCCTAATAGAATCGAGTTGGACCTAACGATTGGGAAGAATAACTTGAATCACAGTTACTGGATGCTAGGGTCCACCTTGAGGATTAGTGCCCAAGAAAAGAATCTGGGTATCATCGTAGACAATATGAAGAAACCTTCCGTCCAATGTGTGGCAGTGACCAAAAAAGCAAACAGGATGTTAGGAATTATTAAAAAAGGGATGGTTAACAAGACTAAGAATGTTATAATGCCCCTGTATCGCTACATAGCGCGACCTCATCTGGAGAATAGCGTTCAATTCTGGTCTCCTTATCTCAAGAAAGATATAGTGGCGCGAGAAAAGGTTCAAAGAAGATGGTAAAGGGGATGGAACTCCTCTCATATGAGGAAAGACTAAAATGGTTAGGGCTCCAGCTTGGAAAAGAGACAGCTGAGGGGAGAATTGAAGTCTACAAAATCCTGAGCGGAGTAGAACGGGTACAAGTGGATTGATTTTTCACTCGGTCAAAAATTACAAAGACTAGGGGACACTCAATGAAGTTACAGGGAAATACTTTTAAAACCAATGACTTTTTTTGGCCCCGGGTAGAAACTCATAGGTGACCAGCACCAGGTTTTAAACCTAAATAAGCTCTGCCCCATACATCATTTGGTCTCAGTTGCCTGTAAGATAAAATAATGGCATCAGACTTGTTTGTATTGAAGTTCATATCATTTCTATACAACCTAATCAGCAATCTTGTCCAGCTTAGAAGATATAGTATCTATAATGAAAGGCGAATGTGGCTCAAGGAGAGCACCGTGAGAACGGACTACTGTGCTTGATGGAACATTGGTCTGACCCAGTAAGGCTATTCTTATGTTCTTAAGAATATGAATATCACTGTAGATGAAAAACATAAACCCAAGTGATTTGAATAAGTAATGCAAGCAGCACAAGTAAAATGTTGAAGAGAATCTGTCCTAGATCAGAACACTAAGGGACTCCAGAAGCAAGAGGCTTGGGTAAAGATGATTTCCAAGATCCGTGTCCTATTAGTAAGAACCAAATCAAAAGAAGCAGATCAGTTGAGAGAGACCAGGAGTACATCTTTGCCAATATCTAAGATCATCTTAATGTAATTAGTGAGAACAAGAAAATCCATTCAGTTGAGTGATGGGTGTGCAAGTCAGATTGGTGGGGGTGCAGAGTATTGGTTTCATCAAGAGAGTCTATGAGTTGTGCTGTGTCCAGTTTTTCAACCATCTTGGATACAAATGAGAGATTAGAAATGGAACAAAAGTTAGAGATGGATGAAAGACACAAAATACAGGATAACAACTGTAAAATTACCAAAATAATCATATGCTATAGGAGAATCTGGCTGATTTTTTCCTGGAAAAAAATTAAATTACATTCGTGTCTTCTATCCTGCCTTTACTAGCATTCTTTTCTACTGTCTCAGTTTTTGATTTCAGTCACATTGAAGATGATAATATTAATGCATTGACCGCAAGATGTTCTTATTTTGCTTTACCATCCCTTAAAGACATTGAACGTATCATACAATCACTCAATACCAAAGGATCTAATCCAGAATCAATCCCACCATTTATCTTAAAACATTATTTCTCCATCTTTGGGCCATATATCCTAAAACTCGTTCATAAGTGTCTTACCACATCTACTTTACCGAATGACTGGAAACACTCTGCGCTCTACCCAATCATCAAAAATCCTAAAAACAGCTCTCAGGATTGTACTAATTATAGATCCATCGCCAACCTTCCATTTCTAGCCAAATTAACAGAAAAAATTGTCTACAATCAATTATCTGATTTTGTAGACAAAACTCAAATACTACACCCCAATCAAATGGGATTCCGCAGAAATCACTCTTTAGAACACTCTCCCTTGGGTCTTACTACAACTATCCAATACTACTTTGATCAACATAAATCAGTTATTCTTATTTCTTTGGAACTTGCAGCAGCATTTGATACTATAGCTCATCGACTTTTACTTCAAAGATTAACCTCTATTGGTATTATGGGCCAAATTCTTGAATGGTTTCGTTCTTATTTTTCTTGCAGAACTTCAACCATACATTTCAATAATTCTGTTTCTAATCCTTTTCAAAATAACTTTGGTATTTCACAAAGATCCATTTTATCTCCATTATTTTTTCATATCTATCTTGCCCCACTACTAACTCTCAATCGGCTTCTCAATTTGCCTATGCTGATAATCTTCAAATTCTTCACACTATTAACTCCTTCAGTCTGAATGATATTATGAGCATCAATTCTAAGTTGGAAAAAATCAGAGATTGGTTAAATACTAATATGCTATCTCTTAGTATCACAAAATCCAGCAGTGTCCTCTTCCCATGGAAAGATAATCTTCAACTTTCGGCTCCATTATCTATCCAAAATATCCCAATAGAAGTCGTTTCATCAATTAAAATTTTAGGTGTCATCATAGACAACAAACTAACCTCTCTTCCCCAAATTAGTGCTCTTCTTAAAAACTGTTTTTATAAACCAAAAATGATAAGATCTTTAGTCCCTCTCCTAAATACTCCTAGTCTCAATATTCTGATCCATTCTCTTGTTATTTCTAAAATTGATTATTGTAATTCGCTATATAAAGGGTTAAGTCCAAAGGATATTAGACGTCTCCAATTGATCCAGAATACAGCTGTTAAAATTATTACAAATTTAAAAAAATATGATCACGTCTCTCCCTTACTTAAGAAGATGCACTGGTTTCCAATCGCTCATTGAATTACGTACAAAATTGCTCTTCTTACTTTCAAATCACTAAAGTCCAATGAGCAGGCATTTATTAATAGATTGTTGATTCCATATGAGCCTTCTAGAACTGTAAGATCTGCTTTGCAACATACTCTTCATGTCCCCTCATTAAAAATTATTGGGACACGCCACACTTTCATTTTTTCTGTTACAGCTCCTACTATTTGGAATTCCCTTCCATTACACATTAGAGCAGAACAAAATTTAGATAAATTTAAGGGCAATTTAAAATGCCTTCTTTTTAAAATGCTTATGAGTAATTCACCATTTGGATATTTTATTATTTTTAACTTGCCCACCACCCCTCCTTGATGTTATTTCCTTTTTTGTTCTCTTTTCTTTAATTAATGGAGTTCTCCCCTCCCCTTCCTCTTGTTTTATTTCCCATTCCAGTATGTTAGTAGTTCTGTGTTAATATTAATTTCCCCATTTATTTTTAATGTAAGACGCTTTGAATTCTATGTTTAGCTTTTAATCAAAATTTTTATGAACTATGAGAATAGTTACAAATTTATCAGGAATAAAGATATCATTCACAGGAATGGAACAAGGGTGCAGAGCCAAATCACCATATTTATAGCACATAGCAAGAAAGCCAGATCAGGGAGGAGAGGAGCCATTACAGAAAGCTCCTAGTGGTGATCTAGTGATTAGGGCTGTAGCCTCAGCACCCTAAGGTTACAGGTTCAAGCCCAGCACGGCTCTGTGTGAACCTAGGCAAGTCACTAAACACTCCATTGCCACAGGTACGTAAGTCAGATTATGAGCCCACCGGGACAGATAGGGAGAAATGCTTGAGTACCTGATTGTAAACTGCTTAGGCTATAAGCAGTGTTGAATATTGAATTTAAATCATTATTCAGCCAAATATGAACAATGTGTTCAGGGCATTATTCAGCACCAAATTTAATCAAATACAAATATTCAGTACGGCACTAATATACATACATGGTTGCTATCTATTGCAAAGGTAGACTTTTGACTTAAAGCAGAACATGAAAAGTCAATACTCTAATCAAAAGAAAGCTTATTTATATAATAAGTCATTTTATTCACCAGTGACTAATCCTGCAGACTATATCCTCTTAAATATGAACAAAGAAACCTCTGTGACATAACGTCTCTCCTTGGAATGACAGCTAGAAAAATCCCAAGCATTGAAACTTGGTATCTGATGCCAAAAAGAAGAATACTGGAGGGGCCTTGATTGTGGAATACTGTGGCAGCTGCTCCTGGCAGGGCCCAGGTGATAGAATGCTGTGGCAGATACTGCCATTGGAACCTGGCCCAATGTAAATAGGTGTGTGCAGTCATCAGGATGAGGGGAAGAAGTTGGCTGGCAAGGAATACTTGGAAGGAAGGCACTTGGAGAGGATAGCAGAAAGCAACAGAGAGCAAATAAGTAAAAATGAAAAAAGAAAACAATTATAATAGACAAAAGTCAGTTTCCTTGATTCCCCCAAATTTTGGCTGATTAGAATATGTCTTTATTGAGTCATTTGTAAATGATTTTTTTTAATTTGCTTGTTTACCAAAGAGCCCAAAAGATTAAAACTCTTTACAACTTCTATTCTGTGGCCTTCAAGCTCAAAATCTTCATAATTTTCCATATTCATAATCTTTCTTTTGTTTATATTCCGTTCTAATCCAATGTTATGACTTTCAGTTACAGAATAGAACAGCAAACATATGACAGAGTGTAAATCCAATACCAAAACCAGACGGAATCATATTTACAGTTTGCTTACATTTTGAAAAGTTGTTGTATATGGATCACCAAGTTCCACCCCAAGTTAATACTATAAGATTAAAGCCTAAATGGAGGAAAAGATCTCAGATTCACCGCTTAGGGAACATGTGCGGTTCTCCCTAAGATATTGTGGTGTTGGGTTTCTTTCATCGATCAAAAAACCTCCATCCTATCCTAATTGCTAGTCATTAATAAAATATTTTTTAACTTTTTATATTAATTTTTTAATTAATGATAGCATCATAACAATATTTGAATGAATCTAATCACAGGGGGCCCACAAAATTCAATATTAAAAAAAATGGCTCCATGAAAATATCATATTTTCAGAGAGCCATTTTTATATATTGAATTTTGTGGGCCCCTGTGATTAGATTCATTCAAATATTGTTATGATGCTATCATTAATTTAAAAAATAATATAAAAGTTAAAAAATATTTTATTAATGACTAGCAATTAGGATAGAATGGAGGTTTTTTGATCAATGAAAGAAACCCAACACCACAATAACTTAGGGAGAACCACACATGTTCCCTAAGTGGTGAATCTGAGATCTTTTCCTCCATTTAGGCTTTAATCTTATCGTATTAACTTGGGGTGGTACTTGGTCTTTGATTGTTAATACACATCTTTCACCATTCGTTTTGATTGTTCAAGTATATGGATCACCACCACCCCCTGTCACATAGATGACTTTTTAACTTGAGATGTGAAGTTTTGTATACATTATTGATTGGATGCTATTTAAAAATAACTTTATATATATATATATATATATATATATATAAATAAATAATGCAATTTCCTTTAAAGGAAGAAGATGATTATATGGACGAAGTCAGCAGCTGTGAAGAAAGCAAAATTGCACACACTTCTCATCATGTACAGCTACCAAAAAACAAGCCAATGTCATTACTGAAAGAAGTTACAGAGTGTTCTGAAAGTCTGTGCTCAGATAAAGACTGGATGAATGGAATTGAGGATAAAGATTGTCTAGAAGCTGCTGAGGATGCTGAATTAGTAGAAGCTGCAGAGAAAGATGTGCTGATGGAAGACTGGGAGCCAGAAGTATCAGATAAGCTCTTATGGGAAGCTTTACAAGAATATGAAGCTTCTGAAAGCAAAACATAGAAGTAGATAACACCATCTGGCATCTGGCATCTAAATGTTGTTCTGTTAAAGATTTGTGTAGACTGGCTTTGATATGTATGAGTCAGTCAGAATTTTGTACATAGTAGTCTAGCAAATCAATATGTAAATATGCTTATTTAATTACTGTTCTGACATATCACCAAGTTTTGATTAAATTTGCTGAATATGAACAAACAATCCATGTTAAAGGGTTGGTTCTTTTATTTTAACTACATTTTATAGCTTTTTCAGTTCTAGTTTTTAGGGTGAATTTTATATTATCTCAAATGCTTTTTTTTTTTTTGTAATTATTTAGAAGAATAAAAAAACAACCCACAAGTCATCAGTCAAAAACTGCAATACAGAAAACAAATCCCTTCTTCAGGATGAACAATCCAACTGCCTATAATCCCCACAACCCCCCAGAAACAACAGGTAAAAACCTCCCAACCCATATCCCCAACAATTCCACATGTGGAGAGGCACCCCCCAATGACAGCAAATATAGACAAACCAAGAGGTCAGAATGATGAAAAGAACTATCATGACCCCCACTAAGACCCTCAATTAACCCTTCTCACTCTTCCCCAAATCCAATCCCTCTTCTTCCTAGAATCTACCCCAAATATCCAAATATTGTTGCCGTATCCTGGTCAACAAGGCCAAAAGGCTATACTTATCCTGGTCAACAAGGCTGAAAGCCTATACTTATCACACACCCAGCCTAATTTTTCCCGCATGAGGGGCAAAATGGGCATAGTCGAGCTCCTCCAGTAGCGAGCCAGTCAACCTAACCGCTTTGAACGCTAAGCTAGCCATTTTATCCTGAGTACCATCCATCCTCCCCATGGGCATCCCCAGGAGAGCTATGTCTGCCCTCTCCTCTAAAGGCACCTGAAGAAGTTGTCCCACATAGCCAAATACCTGCACCCAGTATACCTGAAGCTCTGGGCAATTCAACCACATATGAAAAAAACATGCCACGCTGCCCACATCCCCTCCAGAAAGTATCAGTACTAGTGGCAGACATTTTGCTCAGGGTAACGGGAGTCATATACCATCATACTAACAATTTGAGAGCATTCTCTACCAAAACAGGCGCCCTAGCGATATGATGGATCAGAAACACTATCCTCTCCCATTCGTCCCCCTCCAGAACCCTCCCCAAATCCGCTTCCCAAGCCAATAAATAAGACAGTTTACGATCCCTGTCCCTATGCACCATTTGATACAACTTAGATCTATAGCCCCTTTGCACAGGCATCCTAGCTTCTGTTCAAACTTAAACTCCTGTAAATGGTAGGATCAGTCTCAAATGCTTTTTAGTTTGTTTTAAATTATTGTGGTTACTTAGATTCTCTTTTCAATTAAAATAGTTGATAAGTTAAATTATAAATATACAATTTGGATTGACTCGTCATTCTCCCAGGATTATGATAAATGGAAAAAATTTCTGGACATCTATTCATTTTGCAGCTACCTTTATAGGAATGATCCAACCAATGTTAGGATATAAAGATTCTGGGCCTGATATTCAGTGCCATTTAGATAATGGCTCCCAGCCATCTAAATAGCACATAGCCAACTATCAACCATTATTCAGAAGGGGATAGTTAGCTATCTCCAGATTGACTGGAGACTGGCTATATCGTGCTATATTCAGCAGCCAAAGACAACTGCGTAAAAGGGTGATATATCTTTGGCTGTTGAGACTTTGCCAGCTAACTGCTGAATGTTGATATAGCTATGTTTCAGCCAGCCAAAAATAGACCAGAAATTCAATGCTAGTGGCCAGATACGGTGCCGACATTGAATTTCCAGTATCCCTGTGGACTGCGGGAGATTGCCGACGATCTCCTGCAGGCTGAATATGAGCTTGACTCTCTCTGATTCACTTCTAATGCTTATCTGTACACTTGCACTGTGCCAAAGAGAGACTCCTTCTGGAGTTAATATGGTGCAATATACATAGGCAATTAAAAATGAATTTCCAAGGAGATCTTCAGTCCAGTGGTGCCCTGTTCTAATTGGAACAATTTATGCATTGTATCATATGTATGCACGAGTATTTAAAGTTACTTGAATGTACTGTATTTCATAGGATGTATCGACTATATCTTTCTGAAGAGATTTGCATTGTTTTAACATACCAATAGTAAAATGACCAAAATCCATTAAAGCATCACTGTAGAACATTCATATAAAAGATACAGTATCAGCAAAATACAATGAAACATCTTAAGAGGCAGCAGAGAGGATAAGTGTAGTTGGGGTTTATCCCAGTGGTTTTCTGTCACCCGTCTTGCCTGGCTATAAGTGGGTGACTAAATTGAGGAATTGAATAAGGTATGTATAAACTTTATACCTCTTTGACACTCTGATATATGTAGTATATAAAGTTAATAAAATCTAATTCTCAGTTTTAGGGTATGTAGTAGAGAATGACACAAGGACAAATTTTTCACCATCTCCGCAGGAACTCATTTTCCCATCCCGGCAAGTTCTTTTCCTGTCCTTGCCCCATTCCTGCATCCATCTGCACAAGCCTCAAACAATTTAAAATCATAAGTGTCCGAGCCTTGTGTGGCTAAGGCAGAGCTTACAGGAATGGGACAGGGACTAAACTCATGGGGACGGGATGGAGAAATTGAGTTCCTACAGGGACGGGAAAAAATTTGTCCCGGTGTCATTCTCTACTGTGCAGCAAGTTAGTCCAGATTTGGTGGGAGTGTGTAGTCAGTTGCCACAACCATTAAGGTTTGGGAGAAGATCCAGGCTTTCACCTGCTTCCTGAAGTAGAGGTAGTTTTGAGTTAGCAATTTGGGGATAAAAAGTTAAAGAAGAATCCAAAACAGCACCAAAGTATCAACCTGTAGGGTTTTACCATAGGATAAAGCAATTAGAATAGATGGATTCTGAAATCAAAGAATTTTGGCTTTACTAGCATTTAACTTAAGCAGATTTGTGTTTGCCCAGCTCTGAATTTTATCCATACAAGGGATATGTTCTGAAAAGTGTCTTTCAGCTTTGCACATGCAGGAACTAACATTAATATAGCATCAGCTTAACAAAATAATCATTCTCCATCAGTCACTGATGCTACTGAGAAATCAAGCAGTGTTCAGATGTAAACCGCATCGATGTTTCTTCCATTGCAGAATGTTAAATAAACTTATCAGTTTTTGTGAAAGTGGTCAAGTAGAGATAGAAGAACTGTCTCTGTTCCTTATCTAGGTCTGAAGCCAAATCGACATGGGTTTAGTCAGCCAGTCATTGAGATGAATGCAAGTTTTCCCAGATAAGGGATGGTAGATACTGTCAGAACGTTTTCCAATTTGTCCTGGTAAAGGGAGAAGCACAACTGCCCTTTAGTGCTGTTAGCAGCTACCTTGCCATAAGAAAGGAGTTAACATTTTTAGTGGCCCCTTCACTGAGGCTTCTGCTTGGCAACTAGACTGTCTCTGCTAAGGTGGAGTTGCAGGATGTTGGCCTTTCAGCGGTAGCACCCAGACAGCTCACAATCTCATAAGAATAGCCTTACTGGGTCAGACCCAGGGTCCATCACGCCCAGTAGCCAATTCAGGTCACTAGTACCTGGCCAAAACCCAAGGAGAAACAATATTCCATACTATCGATCCAGGGCAAGCATTTGCTTCCCCCTGCCTTTCTCATTGCTGGCTAAGCTTTATATACGTTTCCAATACAGCAGGGACAATGTATCAAGAGAGTCAGAAAAGAAACTTGACTATAATTGAGAGACTGACTCAAGTAAATTATACCACCCACGAGACAGACCCGCTGTACAGTAACTCAGCTCAGAGACAAAACTCTGAAGAGGGGGAGGTCACCCCCTCTTGGGGCAAGAGTTTATCATCTAATCATAGCATAATTATTGATAAAAGCGGGTCCAACTCTGAGGTGTGAAGTTAATTGGTATCTGTATATATAGCTCTTAATAGAAATGCAAAATTCAATAGTTTCAAAAATGTTTGCACTCAGGTTGTCACTGGAAATATAAAAACCTCACTTAAGTGAAAAAAAAAAATGAATTTTGCATTTCTATTAAGAGCTATATATATATATACAGATACCAATTAACTTCACACCTCAGAGTTGGACCCGCTTTTATCAATAATTATGCTATGATTGGATGATAAACTCTTGCCCCAAGAGGAGGTGACCTCCCCTTCTTCAGAGTTTTATGTCTCTGAGCTGAGTTACTGTACAGCGGGTCTGTCTCGTGGGTGGTATAATTTACTTGAGTCAGTCTCTCAATTATAATTAAGCTTTATATACTTCATCATCACCAGTCTTATTTCCTGAAAATGTTTTTAAGAGCTTATCTAATTGATTAACTCCAAATTACTGCTCATCTTATTAAGTAAGAAATGGGGAGAGACCATTTTTAAAGAAGAAATCCTTGAGGAAGCCTCAGGCAAAACATGATTCATGTTAGTTGAGTCCTCTTATTGACTTAGCTTATTCAGGTCCAAAACTTCATAAACCAAGTAAAAATATTTACTTTTCAATTAAATAAAATGAGCAGTAATTTGGAGTTTTATCAATAAGGTCTTAAAACTTTTTCAGTAAATAACAGACCAGTGATAATTAACATAGAAACATAGAAACATAGAAGGTGACGGCAGATAAGGGCCAAGGCCCATCAAGTCTGCCCACATCAATGACCCTCCCCTACCTCTCTTTGCGAAGAGATCCCACCTTTCGATCCCATTTAGCTTTAAAATCAGGCACACTGCTGGCCTCAATCACCTGCATCGGAAGACCATTCCATCGATCCACCACCCTCTCGGTGAAGAAGTATTTCCTGGTGTCGCCATGTAATGTCCCTCCCCTGATTTTCCATGGATGCCCTCGTGTTGACGTGGGTTCCTTGAAGAAGAAGATATCCTCCCCCACCTCGATACGGCGTGTGAGGTACTTGAATGTCTCGATCATGTCCCCCCTCTCCCTGCGTTCCTCAAGGGAGTAGAGCTGCAGTTTATTCAGCCGTTCCTCATACGGGAGATCCCTGAGCCCCGTGACCATCCGTGTGGCCATTCGCTGGACCGACTCAAGTCTCAGCACATCTTTGCGGTAATGTGGTCTCCAGAATTGTACACAGTATTCCAGATGGGGTCTCACCATGGACCTATATAATGGCATTATGACTTCGGGCTTACGGCTAACGAAACTCCTTCGTATGCAACCCATGATTTGTCTGGCTTTAGATGAAGCTTTCTCCACCTGAGTTGCAGTCTTCATGTCCTCACTGATGATTACCCCTAAGTCTCGTTCCGCTACAGTTCTCTCTAGGATCTCACCATTAAGAGTGTAAGTCTTACATGGATTTCTGTTGCCTAGGTGCATGACCTTGCATTTTTTGGCATTGAAGTTTAGTTGCCAGGTCCTGGACCAATTCTCCAGTAGGAGGAGGTCGTGTGCCATACTATCGGTCTTGGATTTGTTGTCAGGTCCTGTTGTGTTCTTGTCCACTATATTGCATAATTTGGCATCATCGGCGAATTAAGTACATAAAGCTTCAGCAGTGATGAGATTGTGAGCTGCTTGAGTGGTAGCACTGGTCTGGTAAAAATACAGAGTGATTTTGAACCAAGAATTATTTTTAAAATATGATCATCTGAGTCTGATCTTGAAAAGTGTTTACAATGAAAACAGGTTTGCCTATTCTAATGAATCTTTGTTAGGTGTAGTAATGGGCCAAAATTTAAATCTTGTTTAAAACTATCAATATATTTTTTACATTATGGGATTTAACTGGGATCTGAAATGGATTAATTTACCTATTTAAGTGTGAAATGGATTAATTTACCCATTTAAGTGCTGAAAGGTGTACAAAATCTATGGACATGGGCAAAATTCTGCATCTAAGTCCCTGAAGCCAAACTGAAAGCCAATTCTTCCAGCTATTCAAGTAGTGATAAGCATTCAAAAAACTTGGTTCTGTTAACTGCAGTTGCTTCTCACCCCTCTTCTGAAGATACACCTCATTCTGCTTTTCTCCAAGTATGCATGAGATGGGGTTACAGGATGACTTAACTGGTGAGATGTGCCTCCAGGTGAAGGGCAAGAAATACTGTGTAAGTAAAGTTTTCCAAAATCCAGGCTCTAGTCATATTTTCCAAAGACTAATTTCTAATTTCAACCATATTTAGGGTTGCAATATACTTTATAAACACAAACAGCAGCTGTATTGTTACTTTTGTAAAAGCATATCAGGAGGAAAGACAAGAAAAGGATTGCTAAAAGGGAAATAATTTACTTCATAAAGGAGACACTAACAGACTTCCCACTTGAACATAGGTCTCATATGTGACCTTTTTTATGCTGAGCTAAGTAACCTTGCTACATAGCCTGTTGCTATCAACAGCTAAGACAAACAGTGATTGTCTGATTACCCCTGAATAAGAAAGAGATCCAGGACTGGGCTAGGCTTCTGGCAAGAAAACATAGAGGACCCTGGATGCTAGTCATGATTCTACCAGGCTATCCAACGCACTAGCCCAGGGGTGGGCAAATACAGTCCTCAAGGGCCGGAATCCAGTTGAGTTTTCAGGATTTCCTCAATGAATATGCATTGAAAGCAGTGCATGCATATTCATTGGGGAAATCCTGAAAACCCAATGATTCCGGCCCTTGAGGACCAGAGTTGCCTACCACTGCACTAGCCCCTGCTTTTGTAGGTGAAGAACTTGGATCCCTTGAAATTTCAGCAAGCTAATCAGACTTCTACATACAGTGATGCCTCACCTGACCCTAGCATAGAAAAGGCTTCTGCCTACCTTCACACTTTAGGTTCTAATGGTGTTGCTTAAAAAAAAAAAAAAAAAAAATCACCTATCTTCTGATGGTATCTGCCTTGCAAGTTGCTGCAAGGAAGATAGCTGTTTCAGGCCAACTGAGAGGGCAGCTGAAGCTTACTAATTTCCTGTCAGCTAGTGGTGTTGCAGTATCTGCTGCCAGCTAGATTGTCTTCTGTGCCCAGGATTGCTGCTGAAGTTTTAGATTTAGTGCTCAACCCAGGATTTTGGTGCATAGCAGCCAGCTTTTCATGATATCCACACTGAATACACATGATGAGATTTGCCTACAGAGTACCTGCAAATCTCATAAATATTCACTGTGATATCTTGAAAGCCTGACTGGCTGGGCGTTTGGGTTGAGAAGCACCTTGCTAGATCAGTGGTTCCCTGGTTGGTCCTGGAGTATCCTCTTGTTCAGTCAGGTTTTCAGGATAGCCACAATTAATATGCTTGAGATTGATTTGCTTACACTGCCTCCCCACTTTCATGCATATTCATTGCAGCTATCCTGAAAATCTGACTGACAAGGGGTGCTCCAGGACCGATTTGGGAAACATTGTGCTGGATGACTACATTATGGGACCTAAAGTAGAGGTCTGCACGGGAACGGGGATCCCGCGGGTTCCCCCCCTGGCCCATGGGACTCCCACGGGGACGCCCCCTGGCCCACGGGACTCCCACGGGGATGCCCCCCTGACCCACGGGACTCCCACGGGGACGCCCCCTGGCCCACGGGACTCCCACGGGGATGAAAACAGCCTACCTAAATTCTGGCGATGCAGGCGTGCAGCTTACAAGTCCGGCGTCGCGGCAGGAAATAGCCATGCTGAGCAGTGAGCTCAGCACGTACACAGATGAAAGCCTTGTTTGCTGATTGGTCCGGCGGCCCCGCCCCGCCGGAACAATCAGCAAGGCTTTCATCTGTGTACGTGCTGAGCTCACTGCTCAGCATGGCTATTTCCCGCCGTGACGCTGGACTTGTAAGCTGCACACCTGAAAAAGAAATCATCCTGGCCAGGGTCGGTGTCATGCTCCGGAGATCTACAGCCTTCCTATCTCCCTCTCCCTTCTACCTGCTTCTGGCCACATCCCCTGCTCCGCGGCTCTCTTCGGCAACTCAGCAGCAGCGATCGACATAAGCTTCTGACATCAGTGCCTACCCTCTGCGAGTCCCGCTTGTTTTCCACAAAGGCGAGACTCGTAGAGGGAAGGCCTCGATGTCGGCAGCTTGTCTTGATCACCGCTGCTGACGAGTTGCTGAACAGAGCTGAAGAGAGCGGAGCAGGGGGGTGTTGCCAGGTGCAGGTAGAAGGGAGAGGGCCAGATGCAGGACTCGTGGGTGAGGGAGGAGAAGAGAGAGAGAGAGGGGAGGGAAACAAAAGGAAATATTTCATACTGGGCTGGGCCGGAGTGGAGGGAGGATGGAAAGATTCTGGCTACCGGGTGCAGTAACAAAGGAAAAGGGGGGAAAGCTGTAAATGGAGATAGTGACACAAAGAAGAGAAAGAGTAAGCAGGACCTACTGAATAAGGATAGAGATACAGAGGGGACATGAAGAGGAGGTGAAATAGAGACATAGAAGTAATGCTGAAAAAGTGTGGGGGGGGGGAGATAAAGACATTGAAAGGGCAAATGGTGAACATGGGGTAAAGACAAGGACAGAGACAAATGAAGATTCTGAAAAAGTGGTGAGATAGGGATATAGGTGAGATGGACACAAAGAAGGATGATGCTGGAAAATAGGTAGAATGGTAATTCTGACAGACACAGAAGGGAAATGCTGGATCAAGGAGAGATGGGGCTCAGGCTGGATGGAATGAGGAGAAATGCCTTGTTGGTCCGGAACTTCCTCTCCTACGTCAGAATTGACGTCAGGGAGCGGAATGCTGGTCAGCGCGACGCTTCTGCAGGGAAAGCTTGGGACAGCGGTGGCTTTGGGGGCTATTCCCCGATGGCGGTGGCAGCAAACCGAGTGGCTTGGGGGAGGGCACAGAGAAAGAAAGAAAGGGGGCAGACAGGGAGACAGAAAGAAGGGGGAACAGGGAGACAGAAAGAAAAAGTTGGGGGAGAGAATGAGGTCTGGAGGAGAGGAAACATACAGGAGGCTGAAAGAAAGGAAGAAAGATTGGATGCACAGTCAGAAGAAGAAAGTGCAACCAGAGACTCATGAAATCACCAAACAGCAAAGGTAGGAAAAATGATTTTATTTTCAATTTAGTGATCAAAATGTGTCTGTTTTGAGAATTTATATCTGCTGTCTATATTTTGCACTATGGCTCCCTTTTACTAAACCGCAATATCGTTTTTTAGCGCAGGGAGCCTATGAGCATTGAGAGCAGCGCGAGGCATTCAGCGTAACTCCCTGTGCTAAAACCTACTATTGTGGTTTAGTAAAAAGGGAGGGGGTGTATTTGTCTATTTTTGTATTTTGTTACCGAGGTGACATTGCATAGAGTCATCTGCCGTGACCTCTTTGAAAAAACCCGGAATATGAATAATTAACATTTTCTCTGCCTTTCATTGTGCTTTGTGTTTTTTTTTAATTTTATTGTTGGTAGATCATTTTGACTTAGTCATTATAAAGTAGCTCGCAAGCCCATAAAGTGTGGGCACCCCTGCTCTTACTCTGGGGCACCAGACCTCCCTCACGGCACACACACGGCAAATGGAAGAAAGAGGAGAATTTTTGGTCATAGGGAGGAAGGTACAGAATGTGATAGGGAAGAAAAAGATGAGAGTGAGAAATGTGGCAAGGGAACAATGGGACAGATTGAAAGGGATGCAAGAGGGAGGAATATTGGACAGTGGTGAAGGGAATGGAGGGAGAGATGTGGCATAGTGTTGGAGAGGGGTGATAGAAGGAGAAATGTTGGGCATGGGGCTGGTGGGCAGGCACGAAAGATGAGAAAGAGATAAATGCTGGACTATGGTAGGGGGAACCAATGGACAGCAACAGAAGAATTTACAGAAGATGGGAAAGTGGAAAAAAGAAACTGGGACCAACTTTATGGAAAAATAAGTCTCCAGACAACGAAGGTAAAAAACGGAATTTATTGACTAAAATATGTTAGCTTTGGGAAATGTATATGGCAGATGTCTTTGTTTTGTGTTCAAAAGAAAAGGAAATGCATTTCTGGTTTTATTTCTACAGTGTTGAAGTACTTGTTGACCCTTGCTGTGACTGGTGGGGATCCCCAAGCACCGCCAGCAGAGGACCTCCTCTAGAGATGGCCAGAACTCCCCTCCACCAAGCGCAGCAGTCGCTGGCAGCATCCATGAGCCACTGAGGTGCCAGCATCTGTGACTCAGGGACGCTACTGCTGCTTGCCAAGCTTGGCAAAAGGGACCCCCGGCCAACTGCAAAGGAAGTCCTCAGCTGACAGTTTGTGGGTTCTCATCAGCTGAGTATTTATATTTTATATTTACATTAGAGGTTCTGGTAGAAACCCATTTACAAAGTATGTATTCTTCCCAATTAATATTTCCAAATTAATAAAGTCTCTTTGCTTATTTGTAAATGGGTCTCTACCAGAGCCTTTAATTCAGTAGCATAATTAAATAAAATAACTATTTCTGAAGTTTATAGGGAAGGATGGTGACGGAGGGGATTCCTCGCGGGGACGGGTGGTGACGGAGGGGATTCCTCGCGGGGACGGGTGGGGATGGAGGGATTCCTCACGGGGACGGGTGGGATTTCTGTCCCCGCGCAACTCTCTAACCTAAAGTGCTGATTTCCTTTGGTATCAAGGACTAATAGAACACAACTAGAATGTAAGTTCAAAAACAGGGCTGGCCAAAAAGTCTCCCTCCTGGAGCTGGGCATCAGAGAAGCTGAGCAAGTCATTTTCACTCCCCATTGCCTCTGATACAACCAGAAATTCTAGCTGAAAACCTAGGATTACCAGATGTCTGGAAAAACCCTGTCTTTTTGAGGACTGTTCAGGTGCCGGAAGGATTTTCCAAAACCTGGCAGTTTGTCCGGGTTTTGGAAAACCCCAACAACCTCCAGCTGCATCTGGAGGGTCTCTGAGCATGCGCAGATACCACACACATCCATGCATGCTCCAGGCCCTCCAGATGTGGCCGAAGCTTGTCAGGGAAGGAAAGATAAGGCTTGCTGGGTGCAGAACTGTGGGGCTGGAGGCAAAATGGGATGGAGGCGGAATAGGGCAGAGCCATGCGTCCAGGGTTTTGAAGCCCAAAATATGGCAACCCTATCAAAAGCATGAGAATTAAGTCCAATGTGTACAAGATATAAATTTACAAAGTTTTATAAGTGAAAAAAGTTCACAAATGGAACCCCCCAAAAAATCAAATATTTGTTGTTTTTTTCCCTAACACTTCTGAAAGGATATAGGTAGAGCAAAGGCAGTATTAGGGCAGGGTTCAAGGAATTTGCCCATATAATAATTAACAGGATAAATTTTGGGGGCTGAAAATTTCCCTCCACTTACTATGTGCACAGGTACCAATGAACCTCGTCATCACAGTGATTTTATATATTTAAATATATTTATTAAAATTTTTCAAAGAAGTGCCAACAAAATATTCAAAAGGTAAAAACATATTTCTCACATATGTGCACAAAACAGTCCCCACCCCCAGATATCCCCCTCCCTTCCCCCAAATCCCATGTACAAACATTATATCAAGAGCATGTAAAATAAGATTATGACAAAATTTCTATTCAAAAGTCTACTGCGTGCATGAGGAGTAAGATCCATCCAAAAATGTTCCCAAATTGAACAAAAATGACGGCCAGATCCTGTGTCAAGATCACCAAATTGTCTAAGTTCCAAAAGGCATGCACAATCATCAACAATCTCCATTGACTATAGGACGGCGGATCACTGGACAACCAGTTGGTCAAAATAGCTTTCTTGCCAAGGAGCATCACTCTGGCTATAAAAACTGTCAATCCTTTCGGTTTCGGGGATGTAAGGTTTTAAAATCCAAAAAGTGCTCATGGGGCTGGAGTCCACTGTCGACCCCCACAAAGATGAAGTATAGTGGCCCAAACATTGCCAAAACTGAAGAATACGAGGGCAGGTCCATAGCATATGGCCCAATGAGGCGTGAGCTTGAGTACATTTAGGACAATTATGAACAGGAGTAATACCCATCCAATAAGTACGCATGGGCGGTATATAGAGATGTAAAACAATCTTCAATTGAAGTTCCCAATGCACCACACTAGAGCACACTTTCCTTAGGTTTTTTATCACGCGCTGTAATTGGAAAGCAGTCAGAGAGCACTGAAGGTCCTCAGCTTTACTACAGGAAGAGATGGTCGCGAATGAGCGAGTCCATGATTCGCAAATTCGCTGGGGAACATTGTAAACTGCCAGGCCAGTCTCAATTAAGTAACTTCAGAAAACTCTTGTAGCTATTTAGGTCAAGCTTAATTGTAAAAGAAAAAGTTTGTTGGCAATAACTAGGGTTAGCGTATGGCTCCAGAAAAAGGAGGACAGATTGAGTCATCCGGGATTTACTTCCATTGCTTTCAATGAAAGTAAAACCCAGATGTCTCAATCCGTCTTCCTTTTTCTGGAGCCATATTGTAACCTAATACCTTTTTATTTGATTAATAATTTGTGACTAGGCTTTTCAAAGTTACTGTATATTGCTTTCATGTATTGAAAGCTAGTCACTGATGTATTTAGACCAATAAAAAAATATTAGCCTACAGTTAAATTTGTTGGCCTTTATATCCACATATTCATGGGGACCAAAATCAAGCATGCTATTTTTTTTGTTTATGAAATTTTATTGAATAAAGTTTAAAAGGAGATTTTACATGAAAAACAAGTTGTAAAAAAATGTATTTAATTTTTCTGAATCAGGTTTTCTGATTCTTTCTCCAGGTCAAGCCAGTGCTGAAGCTTCCTGTTGATATTCTGCAAATGTTTTTCAGCTTCCAAAATTGGTCTTGCTTCCAAAAGAAGAGCAGGCAGGCTAGAAATTCCATACTGTCAAAAAGTAGAGAAAAACATTATTATAACATATTTAGTGATTATCTAAACCAGTGTTTTTCAACCTTTTACACCTATGGACCGGCAGAAATAAAATAATTATTTTGTGGACCAGCACCCGGTGGTTGAAGAACACTGGGCTAAGTCGTATGCCAGACCCCGCCCATCTCCGCCCCAGACCCCACCACCATAACAGTACTAATTGTAACACTTTTTTCCATTCATTTTTCATATATACACACAATATAATCTTATTAACAACACATAATAGTTAACCACAAAATTAAACTACACAAAGCACACTGTACGTATGCTTATCAACATTCATTCCTACCAGAACACAGATAACCCCTATGTAAATAAGGGACCAAAAAATAAAAGTATTAATATATACAAACAAACCCTAAGATGCAAGACTCTGCATGCAGTACAACCCCAGAGAATAAGAAACAAATGCATTTCTTCCTGAACAGTGCACAATACAGACAGCAGATGTAAATTCTCAAAACTGACACAATTCAATCACTAAATTTAAAAATAAAATAATTCCCCCTACCTTTATTGTCTCCCTCCCCCCATGCTGTGCCTTAATTTCTGGCCTGCTCTCGCCTGGCCATTTTATACCGCCCCCCCGTGTTATCTTCAAGCCAGATCCCTCTTCCTCACTGACACAGTGCACAAAGTCACGGGCAACGGTTCTGGAAGCCTTCCCTCTGACATTGTGACGTCAGAGAGAAGGCTTCTGGTTCAGGCGTAGGACGTGCATAGGAGCCGCTGCTTGCGGCTTTGTGCACTGCGGCAGTAAGGAAGAGGGAGCCGGCCCGAAGATAATGCTACACCGATCAAACCGCAGACCGGCAGTTGAAGAACACTTTTTTGGGCCCAATACACATGCTAGGCCTGTGGACCAGCAGGAAATTTCTGCGGACCGGCACCAGTCCACAGACCGGTGGTTGAAGAACACTGATCTAAACAGGCTTAATATTCAAAACAAATCCACATGAAGGTCACAATATATTCTGAGGCAAATCTCTCTCATGGAAATTGATTGCATAACTCCAGGGGGTGGGGGTCCCCAGAGACAGGTTTAGGCGACTTAACCCTTTATTACCTCAGGTACAAATTTAGATTATAAGCCCTCCAGGGACAGAAACATATGTAAAATATCTCCTGCAACTGAATGTAAATTGCCTTGAACTACAGAGAAAAACAGCCAAATATCAATACAAACCAAAAAGGATCCTTCTGGACACTAGAGTATCAATTGGTTGTAATAGATGTGAAGCAGCTGTATTATGCTGAATTATTAGCCAAGTCTGTGAATTATCCTAGAGAACTTTGTAAAGAAGTGTGGCTGGGAGGAAGGAGCCAGCAGAGGAGGTAAACACCTGTGGGAGGGAGGGAGACAGGAATTTGGGACACAGAACAGAGGGTGGGAAGGATGGCAAAGGTTACATTTGGACATAGAAGGGAGAAAGAGGGTCGCGATGAGAGGAAAAGGGGCACAATGGCAGAGGAAGGTTGAGGCAAGACCTTGGTTCGTAAGTACGAGTCCAACGTAAGTCGGACGTTCTTAACCCGGGGACTGCTTGTATTAAAAAATACCTAACAAAACTGCTAAATATCCGAACGTTGAAAGAAACATCAGTGTCTTGGTGAAAAAAGTTGAAAAAGTTTTTTAGGATGATTCACAGGCTTGGCTAATAATTCAGCATAATACAGCTGCTTCTCATCCATTACAACCAATTGATACTCTTGAACTAGTCATTGCCATAGGATTCTTTGGTTCTAACACCAAATATATCCTACTAGGAGAGAGGTAGAAAAATGCTGCACCCGGCTGGGGAGAGGGAGGGAGGGAGAACAAAGACCAGGGATGGGAGAAGAAAGAGATGCCAGACAACGGGGGAGGAAGGGAGGGACAGGAAGGAAGGAAAGGCGATACCGAGGGGGGAGGGAAGGGAAGGAGACAGAGATGCTAGACCAGGGGGAAAGAGGGAGAGAGGGGAAGGAGGGAGAGGAAATGCCAGATCATGGAGGAGGGGGGAAAATGGAAGGAGAGGAGAGAGATGCCAGGGCATGGGGAGGGGGAGGGAAAGGAAGGTGTGGAGGTACAAGGAAGCAGTGCAGGAGGAGAGAAAAGGCCTGGTGCTGGTGAAGAGACAGGGAAGCAGTAGAGAAGAAGAAAGGTATGATCTGGAAACACATGACTAAAGGCAGAGCTCAGGACCGGGGAAAGAGAAACCTATCATTTCTTTCAACTTAAACTACAGTACTTTAATTTGAGTACTATTTCTTTAGTGTTTCTATAGACTGTGTACTGACAGAACTGAGGTAACCTTTTTTCCTCCCAAAGAGAGGAGGAAAAAAGGTTGACTCGAATATAAACTGAGATTAGAAATTTGGGTATGTGAGTGTCGTAAGTAATGCCATAAGTACTTAATAAATAATTTTTCAGTTGGGGTTGTTTCGAGTCCAAAAAAGCTGAAGGAGAGCCAAATATCTTCCTACTTGGGGCTACGACCACCAACCAAAGTTTCTGAACTTCTATCTTCACTAGAACACCTGCCCTCAGTCACACATGCAAAAAACCCTTTTCAAATACAAACCCACAAATCAAAAGTACTACTATACACAAATGAAACCTTAATATGCCAGACTCTGCACACAGTACACCACAAAAGAAATAGAAAAAAATGCATTTCTTTCTGAACAGTTCAAATTATAAAAACAGAAGTAAATTTTCTAAATTGACTATTTCAATCACTAAATTGAAAATAGAAACATTTTTTCCAACCTTTGTTATCTGGCAATTTTATTTTTCTGATCATCTTGCTCCCTCTTTGCTCTTAACTCTGCTTCCAAGGCTTCCTTATGCCTTTGCTGTTTCTTTCCTCTCGTTCTTCACATCTTGCACTACATCCATCTTTGGCACTGATTTTCATATTCAGTTTTCTTCCATTTTTCTGCCTCCATCTCAAATCTATCTTTCCAACTCTTCCCTCTGTCCATGTGCACCATCTCTTCCCTCTTCCCCTTGCTGATGTTGTTGAGGAACAAATTGTGCCATGTTAAACTCTCCTTTGTGCTTGCAAGGGAAGTGTTTACTTGCCCTGCTTCTCAACTTTGGATTTCGTTCATGTTAACTGACATGCCTTTTCTAATTTCACTGCCTTGTTTATGGCCTACTATCATACTAGTGAATATTACATTACATTACATTACATTAGTGATTTCTATTCCGCCATTACCTTGCGGTTCAAGGCGGATTACATTCAAACTAAAAAACAGGAATTACATACAAATTAAAAGGAATAGAATAAGCGATGACATAGAATTTTTTAAGGTAATAAACATTGGATAAAGAGTTACCAAAGGGAAGTGGAGGTCTTTAGGAGGTAAGAATATGGTGAAATTATGGGTTTTAGATAGCATTTGATAGATAAAAGTGTTGTTAAGAGTAAGAGATTTTAAGAGTGGGTGTGGTTAGGACTGTTTCAGGGCTTTCTTGAAGAGTATAGTTTTTATTTGTTTTCTGAAAATCTTGTAGTCTGGGGTGGTTAACAGTAGGTTGGAGATTTGGTTATCCATTCCTGCAGCTCGAGTGGCTAGGAGGCCGTCGTATTGTTTTGACCGTTTTACTTCCTTGATCGGGGGAGGTGTGAAAGGGGAGTGCGTTTTTCTATGTCTGGTTGAGGTTGCTTGGATGAGGCGATTGTTTAGGTAGGCTGGGCTGTTTCCATTTAGGGTTTTGAATATCATGCAGTAGAATTTAAATAATATTCTTTCTTGGATTGGTAGCCAGTGTGAGTTGATGTAGGCTTCTGTGATATGATCATGTTTCCTCAGTGAGTAGATGAGTCTCAGAGCAGTATTTTGGATTGTTTGTAGTTGCTTGGTCATCGTGGCAGGGCAGGGGAGGTAGAGGATGTTGCAGTAGTCTAGCAATCCTAGGATTAGGGATTGCACTATGAGCTGGAATTGTGTTCTTTCAAAGAATTTCCGGACTTGTCTCAGGTTTCTCATTATTGCAAAGGATTTCTGTATGGTTTTATTTATTTGCAGTTGCATATCTGATGATATGTGTAGTACCTGAAGATTGGAAGGTGGCCAATGTTACGCCGATTTTTAAAAAGGGCTCCAGGGGAGATACTGGAAATTACAGACCGGTAAGCCTCACTTCGGTGCCGGGCAAAATGGTAGAAACGATTATAAAAAATAAAATTGTGGAACACGTAGACAAACATGATTTAATGAGACGGAGTCAGCATGGATTCAGCCGAGGGAGATCTTGCCTCACAAATTTGCTTGACTTCTTTGAAGGTGTGGATAAAGGTGAGTCGGTCGATATAGTGTATCTAGATTTTCAGAAAACTTTTGATAAAGTTCCTCACGAGAGGCTCCTGAAAAAATTAAAGTGTCATGGGATATGTGTTAAAGTTCAGTTGTGGATTAGGAATTGGTTATCGGCTAGAAAACAGAGGATAGGGTTAAATGGTAATTTTTTTCAATGGAGGAGAGTAAACACTGGAGTGCCGCAAGGGTCTGTACTAGGACTGGTGCTATTTAACTTATTTATAAATGATCTGGAAATTGGAACGACGAGGGAGGTGATTAAATTTGCAGATGACACTAAACTATTCGAAGTTGTTAAAACGCATGCGGATTGTGAAAAATTGCAGGCGGACCTTAGGAAATTGGAAGATAGGGCATCTAAATGGCAGATGAAATTTAATGTGGGCAAATGCTAAGTGATGCACATTGGGAAGAATAACCTGAATTACAGTTACCGGATACTAGGATCCACCTTGGGGATTAGCGCCCAAGAAAAGGATCTGGATATCATCGTAGACAATATGATGAAATCTTCCACCCAATGTACGGCGGTGGCTAAAAAAGCAAACAGGATGCTAGGAATTATTAAAAAAGGGATGGTCAACAAGACTCAGAATGTTATAATGCCCCTGTATCGCTCCATGGTGCAAACTCATCTGGAGTATTGCGTTCAATTCTGGTCTCCTTATCTCAAGAAAAATATAGTGGCGCTAGAAAAGGTTCAAAGAAGAGCGACCAAGATGGCAAAGGGGATGGAACTCCTCTCGTGTAAGGAAAGACTAAAACTATTAGGGATCTTCAGCTTGGAAAAGAGACGGCTGAGGGGAGATATGATTGAAGTCTACAAAATCCTGAGTGCAGTAGAACGGGTACAAGTGGATCGATTTTTCACTCCATCAAAAATTACTTGATGAAATTACCGGGAAATACTTTTAAAACCAATAGGAGGACATTTTTTTCACTCAGAGAATACTTAAGCTCTGGAATGAGTTGCCAGAGGATGTGGTAAGAGCGGAGAGCTAACTGGTTTTAAGAAAGATTTAGACAAGTTCCTTGAGGAAAAGTCCATAGGCTGTTATTGAGAAAGACATGGGGGAAGCCACTGCTTGCTCTATATTGGTAGCATGGAATATTACTATACCTTGGGTTTTGGCCAGTGACCTGGATTGACCACCGTGAGAACGGGCTACTGGGCTTGATGGACCATTGGTCTGACCCAGTAAAGCTATTCTTATGTTCTTATCTTGGTGTTAGACTGTTTTATCCCTGTGGTGATACTGTGGCTAAATAGTTTTGCTTTTATGATTGATTTTTTAATATTCTTACGGAACCTGCCCTGAACCTTTTGGAAGAACAGGCTAAATTAGGGGTGGGCAACCTTGATCTTTGAAGGCTGCAACCCAGTTAAATTTTCAGTTTTCCCCTAGTGACTATACATGAGATCTATTTGCATGCCCTGCCTCCACTGTATGCAAATAAATCACATGCATAGTCATTAGGGACATCCTGAAAACTCAACTGGATTGCAGCCGTCAAGGTTGCCCATGCCTCAGCTAAATATCTTTCCTATTACAATTGTAGTTCCTTTCTTGCTTTTAGATTGTAAACCGACTTGATGTTTTTATGAGAGGGTGGTACATAAGAATTCAATAAACATACATAATGAAATGAAACAAAAGAACTATTGTGTAAAAGCTATTGAGAATGCAATAAACATTAATATGTAAAGCACTGCTTTGATTATCAAAATGAGATAAATTTGCATAGATTGGAAGACCATTATACGTAAAACTCTCTCCAGTTTATGCTAATTTATCTCATAAACATACAGTGTAGCAATCCTGAGTAACACTGTAAGGAATAAGTGGGAGTTAGTACCCAATTGAAAGAACATTATAATGCAGACTATTACCTCTTCCTTTTCTTCTTGGTTTTGCTCCTTGTAGCTTAAATATGTTCTCTGCAACTCCTGCAAATCATGCAAGAACTGTGTTGCATTCTTGAAGGATGACTTCTTCTGCTCTAAGTCGTTATATTCTTTCAGTAGCTGATGCTTCTTCAATTCATTTCTGCAAAAGCACAAATCACAATGGCATGGATATCTTCAAAAGTAGATGGAAAAATCAGTTTTCAAAGTTATCAGCTACAATATTTTAAATCCTATAACAGATCCTGAGAAGACTGAGACCCTTTTAGTCAATGACAGCTGGAACGGGACCCCCGTGAATATCGGAAAGGCAGGAGCTCGATCCTGCAGGTTTGGGAGTCGATCCGCCCCTCCCCCGAACCAGCCGGGGATTCTTTTAAAACAAGCACCGCCAGCGGAGTTCTGCCTTTTCCCGCACTGAAACCAGCGGGCAGGCAGGCAGGAGCCCGATCCTGCAGGCGTGGGAGTCGATCCGCCCCTCCCCCGAACCATCCGGGGATTATTTTAAAACAAGCACCGCCAATTGCGCACAGCCGTTTGGCGCGCCGGCAAAGGCACCTGCGCTTTAGTGAGCGCCTTTGTGAAGCGACTGGATTAGTGAAGCGACAAATTTGAAAAATCCCAGCCAGACCTCCCATCCACAGCTGAACCTGCAGTCGGCAGGATTCAGCAGCTTCGGGATGGCTCCTCCACAGAGCCCCACCCGCAATCGGCAGCTTCCAGCGACCGGGGCCGACTCCTCCACGGAGCCTCCATCGATACCACCACCCCCATCTGGGAGTGCGAATCGGCTCCGCTCCTCCTGACCTGCGGGAGCATTAAACTGATCTGCGGGAATGGCGCAGCCACCCATCAGCACCAGATTTTCCAACCCTGCACCACCAGTCTGTCTATCTTGGAAGACCTACTCACGGACCCATTAACTGAAGACTGATAAGTATCTGCATGTATATTTTTCTCTAATTTGCATGTTCAGCCAACTGACTGTTAATTTAGTCAAATACCTGCATGCCCAACCAATCGACAGGATAATTGATAAGATTCTGCTGTCTATCCAATTACTGTCTCACTACATAATGGCTTCTATAAATCAACATTTAATACTATTTCTCATGTTTTACTGGTCCTGCTACAAATACAGGTCAGCCGATGCCCTTTACTCCACACCAATCCCAATCCTCACCAGATCCCGTCACACCATCTTAGAACCCCAGAGACCTGCCCCTCGATTCATTCATAACTGTTCCGAAAAGGGACCTTTTCAAATCCCGGTCTTAACCACCCTCACGTAAACCTAACAGACCTCACCGCAAACACCAGCGGAAGCTGAGGAAAGTCCCCTTCTCAGCAACAACTGTCTCCCCTCACTTTCAAAAGGTCCAAGGTTTCTACCTTAATATCAGATCCATTAGGAATAAGTCACAACTGGTCAAAGACTGGCTTGAGGAGACCAACCCTGACTTCGACCTTCTAATGGAAACATGGCTGATCGCTGACAATGACATCATCATACGCGAGTGCCTCCCACCTGGATTCAAAATCACTTCTCTACCCAGAAGCAGGGGAAGAGGGGGAGGGCTAGCCGTCATTGTAAAAGACTCCTACAAATCCACCATCATAGCTTCGAACTCCTCAGTGGGCATGGAAATACTTTCCTGCAAACTCTGGTCAGGCAAATTAGAAGAGGCCTTAATCATCACGCTATTTTACATTCCTCCCAAGAAATGGTCCACTGCCAAGGACACCTTCTTCGAATTCCTCCTTACAAACTCAACTGATGGCCCCTACAACCTACTGACTGGTGACCTGAACATCCACCTAGAGCAGGTAGAGCAGGGTGACACCAAAGAGCTACTATCCTTCATCACTTCTCTCGACTTCCTTGTGCTACCCCCCGATAGAACCCATCTAAAAGGACATCAACTAGATCTTGTTACCTTTTCTTCTAAAGCCCCAGCCCATCCCAAAATGCACTGGCACCAAACCACTTGGACCGACACCCTACGGTTGGACCATCATTTATGCAATTTCCAATTCAACTGGCTAACCAAACGCTCCCCAACTAAACCTCTGGAGAAAAAAAGGATTAGGACAATGACAGCCACCAGAGGCTTGGTAAACCCAGTGGAATTCTGGTCACATTACGATATCTCATCAGACTCAAACTCCCCCTCTATTGACACCTGGACCATTACAAGCACACAGATTCTTAACAAGATGGCCCCCATCAAACTAAGAAAAACGAGAAACCAAAACCTAGATGGCTGGTTTGACGCCGAACTAGGAGCAGTGAAACAAGAATTACGAAAACTGGAAAGACAATGGCTGAAATCTGGTGATAACATAAAAAAAACAAACTGGAGACTAAAACTAAAAGAATACAAAAAACTTATAACTACAAAAAGCACAAATTTCTACGCAAAAAAATAGACTATCCCAACACCAACACCAAGAACCTATTTAAACTAGTTAACAATCTCTACGATATACAGGCCTTTTCATGCCACACCACAGACTCCCCACCTTCAGCAGATGCACTGGCTGAATTTTTTAACAACAAAATCAATATCCTAAGATCCAACCTACCACCCTCCACAACCAACCATCTGAACTACCCAGTTGCCCAACACACAAACGAACCCAGAGTAGACATGTACTGGAACAACTTTTCTATCCTTACCTGGAATCACTTCGGCAAATTCTTCTCAAAATACGTCGATTCATACTGCAGGTTAGACAGCCGCCCACGAAAGCTGCTACAGTCACCTTCAAAGCCATGCTATACGATTGGCTCTCCTCTCTATTACTGTCGGGTACATTTCCCGAGGAGTTAGGTCACATACTGATCACACCGATTGTAAAAAATCCCAAGGAATCTTATCAAGCTGACATCTAACTACAGACCCATCGCAAAAATTCCCTTTTTTGTAAAGCTCATGGAAGGCTTGGTAAACAAGGACTTAGTAACACACCTGGACAAATTCAACATACTTCAGGACAACCAATCAGGCTTTCGATCCGGGTTCAGCACGGAAACGGCTATTGCTTCATTACTGGATTCCCTCCTGAACCTACTCAGCCAAGGCTCTAGTGCACTAATCCTTCAACTTAACCTAAGCAGCACCTTTGATTTAGTCGATCACACCATCCTAATTGACTGCTTGGAGACAATTGGTCTCTCAGGCAATGTACTTAAATGGTTCCAAGGCTTCATGACCAAACGATTGTACCGAGTCTATAGCGACAATATCCAATCCTCCAGCTGGGTAAACCTATACGGAGTACCACAGGGTTTCCCTCTATCTCCCCTCTGTTCAACATTTACCTAGCCCCATTGGCAAATCTACTGGAAAAATTAAACACCAAATTTTACATCTACGCCGATGACATCATCATAGTCCTGCCCCTAACAAGCCTGACTCCTGAGACCAAGAATCATCTAGCACTAATTCTAAAACAAATCGAAACATGGATGACAGAGTTCAAACTGAAACTCAACCCTGAAAAAAACAAATTCTTCCTGGCAAGTCCAAATGACAAAATCAAAGATACAATAACCCTGAACGGTCAGAACTTCCCCATTGTCGATACCATAAAAATCCTAGGAGTGACACTGGACCGCTATCTCACTCTAAATATGCACTCAGAGCTACTGATCAAAAAAGGCTTCTCGACACTATGGAAACTAAGAACAATCAGAAAGTACTTCGACACAACATCATTCTGCTTACTGGTGCAATCTTCCATTTTAAACCTACTCGACTATTGCAATATCATTTATCTGGGGTCTCTTAAGAAAACCATTCAAAGACTCCGAATCATACAAAATTCAGCTATGCGACTGAGCATGGGTAATTGGACGCCAGCGCAGTCATTAAGCTGCAGTTGCCAATTAAGCTGCTAGCTTTCACTCAAGATGTGCAAAATAACAAAAACATGGAAATGATGCATAACGGAAGGTTTATCAAAATAATTATTTATTGCTTTTATTTTTCCATCATGGACCTCAAAAGGCTAGTTGCGCTAGCGGGAGGTCATTATAGTTGCCAGAATGCTGGCCTTCTGATAACGATCTCAACCCGATACTTCAAAGCTCCCCAATATAATATACCTTCAGTCCAGTTTGACATCATTAGCTGTCAGCCAATCCACTAACAGAGGTGGTCCTTAAATTTGGACAAAGAAAATTCCTTTACATGTTTAAAAGTTTCAGAAATCATATTTGTTTGTTTACATTCATCCTTGAATATACATTAACATTTTATAACATATCCAATATTCTTTTTGCCCTTTTAAAAAAGGTATATTAAGAGAACCTGCATTTGTTAAAAAGTGCTGAGAAATTCTCGGCTCTCCCTGTCAGCACAGTCAAGGAGAAGGAGGGGCTTTTGCGACGGCTCATTGCAGTGGCGATTTTTGACGTCGCTGATACTTTGCTGCTACTCTACAATTTTTTGTGACTTTTCTTGTTATCCCCTTTTTTTACCATGGACCCCTGACGAAGGTTTGTCCGAAACACGGACCGTGTCGGGTCCCTTGATTGGTAAAAGGGTTTGCATATAATTATTTTGTCAAAATAAATTTTGCCTGCGTCTTGTACAGATCTGCAGTTTTGTTTTGTTTACACATTATATGTCATTCATATTTAATGCATGTTATATCTCAGTTTGGGATACGTAATCTAATATGCTCTTCCTAACCAGCCTAAGGCACATCTGGTATCAATTAGAACCACGAGACTAAAAGCGGGAAAAACCTGAACAAAGAGAAACGCAGAGAGAAAGATAAAGAAACATAGAGACAGTTTCATCCCTCCAGAAGTGTGTCCTGATTTCCCTTATGGTCTGGCTTAATAGCAAAGTACATAAAAATAATATTATTATGCTTTCCCTTAATATTAATCTGTAGTGTGTTTTTCTGGCCTTGGCTACATCCATATTCAGATTTTAATTCACCAATTTTTCATACGCTTCTATTGGGTGTGGCCTTAACTAACACATATGCTTGTATCTGACTAGAGTTACCCAGAATTATACGAAAAGCAGGTGCTTTTATAGAAAAACTCCACAAACACATCTCATTCGTTATCCATTCCATAGCACCCCCTAGAGTGCCACTTCAGCGGCTGATTTTCGGCATAAAGAAATGGGATCACATAACCCCCCTACTAACAAAAACTCCACTGGCTGCCCCTGGAAGCAAGAGTATTGCTCAAATTCACCTGCCTCTGTTTCAAATCCATTCTCGGTTTGGCCCCTCTATACCTGGTCTCCCACTTTAAACTAGACTGCTCCACCAGGCCTACACGCAGAATACGTATGTTTAGCCACCCTACATTAAAAACCTGCTGATACAAAAGATACCTTGACAGAACGGTTGCCTTCCAAGCAAGTCTGTAGAACGACTGGCTAAGCAGCATCATCAAGCACTCATCATCCTACCTCAACTTCAGAAAACAAGTTAAGACCAACCTGTTCAACCGATTTGTGATCAAGGATTCCTAAAGTCTTCACTGCTTACCCCACGCTGTATGACCCTTATGCCTCCAGGTGTCACCTACATTGCAGTAAGGTGAGTATGGGTGAGCTCACACTTTCCACCATAAGTGAACTAGTTAGGGTGGCTTACTCCAGAGACTTGCTTGCAGCTCTTCTAGGACTGACCATAATATCTGCAGCTGTCATAGAGACAGATATGTACTGTTTCATGCAGAAATTGGGGTGGGTGGGAGGGGCGGTCAGTGACTTGGGGGAGTTTGTGGGACCATATTGTCATCCGGTCAGTTTGGGTACCTTTTTTGGCCCTTATACATTTTAAAAAATAGGTCTAGCCCAAAACATCCAAATTGTGTCCTGGACATTTTGTAAAACATCCAAGTGCTAAGCCTGCCCTAATCCTGCCCAAAACACGCCTCTAACATACAGCCTTAAGATTTAGATGCATTGGAGACAAAATGACCAGAAAATCATCTAAAAAGTCATTTTCAAAAATGCTCACATAGACATTTTGACTTGCAAGATGTCCAAGCACCGGTTTATGCCGTCTTTTGGATGTCTACCTTTTTGAAAATGAGCCCCATTGTGTTTAATTGACGAGTTATTTCTAACTCAGTAGTCTCAAACTCATGGCCCGGGAGCCACATGCGGCCCATCAGGTACTATTTTGAGGCCCTCGGTATGTGTATCATAATCACAAAAGTAAAATAAAACAGTTTCTTGATCATATGTCTCTTTAGCTATAAATTACAATATTATTATTAAGACTTAGCCAAAAGGGATTTATAAACTATGAAAAACTATAAAGAGTTTTACCTCATGCAAAATTGTCATTTCTTTAATAAGACATTACCTATTTTTTCTGATCCAAAATGTGGCCCTGCAAAGGGTTTGAGTTTGAGACCACTGTTCTAACTGGAGAAAGAATATTATTATTATTGGAGAACTTTATAAGATAAATGCACATTTACACTTTCTTTGGAGTCAATATAAAATTGTGAGAGAATTTGTGCATTCTTGGGGCTAGTTCCAAGAGTTATTTTGTAAAGACACATAAGTACCTTTATAAAATAGGTGCTTTGCGTGGGGTTTTGGGTTCTTTTAACTAAGGTAATCTAGAAACAGGGACGAAGTGCGAAGTAATAAAATTTGCAGATGACACCAAACTATTTAGTGGGATTAGGACTAAAGAGGACTGTGAAGATTTACAAAGGGACTTGAACAAACTAGGAGAGTGGGCAAAAAGATGGCAGATGAAGTTTAATGTAGAGAAATGTAAAGTCTTGCATGCAGGAAACAGAAACCCGATGTACAGCTATACGATGGGAGGGCTGGTAATGGGTGAGAGTAGCCTAGAAAAGGACTTGGGGGTACTGGTGGACAGGACAATGAAGCCGTCGGCACAGTGCGCAGCAGCCTCTAAGAAGGCAAACAGGATGCTAGGTATTATCAAGAAAGGTATTACAACCAGAACGAAAGAAGTTATCCTGCCGTTGTATCGGGCGATGGTGCACTCGCATCTGGAGTACTGCGTCCAATATTGGTCACCGTACCTTAAGAAGGATATGACGATACTCGAGAAGGTTCAGAGGAGAGCAACGCGACTGGTAAAAGGTATGGAAAACCTTTCATATGCTGAAAGATTAGAGAAACTGAGGCTCTTTTCCCTGGAAAAGCGGAGACTTAGAGGGGATATGATAGAGACTTACTAGATCATGAAGGGCATAGAGAAAGTGGAGAGGAACAGATTCTTAAAACTTTCGAAAACTACAAGAACGAGAGGGCATTCGGAAAAATTAAAAGGGGACAGATTCAGAACCAATGCTAGGAAGTTCTTCTTCACCCAAAGGGTGATGTACACCTGGAATGCGCTTCCAGAGGGTGTGAGAGGACAGAATATGGTATTGGGGTTCAAGAAGGGATTAGATAATTTCCTGAAGGAAAAGGGGATTGAAGGGTATAGATAGAGGATTACTATACAGGTCCTGGACCTGATGGGCCGCCGCGTGAGCGGACTGCTGGGCATGATGGACCTCTGGTCTGACCCAGCAGAGGCATTGCTTATGTTCTTAACTGATTTAATATGTGCTAAATGCTAAGAAGCCTATTAGCATGCGCTACATCGGTTAGTACACTTTAGTAAAAGGACCCATTTGTTATGAAATTACCCTCTTTGTGACTGGATATATAGTGCATACATTTAATAAAAAGAAAATACGAGCTAATGTATTTTTAATCAATTTTTCAGAACATGGGAACTTACACAATTCGTTCTTCTTTCACGTCAATCAAACGTTGCCTCTTCTTATTGATTTCTATATGGATCTATAACATAAATGATAAATACAAGAGATTTTAGAGGTGGGTAAACATAAGGGATAGGGCAGAAACCTGAAAAAAAAAAGTTTTAACCCCCCCCTCCAATTTTCTTCATAGGCTGTAACAGCTTACTCACTGTGCCCTGTGCTGGATATGTGCTGCAGCCTGCCTCATCTCCTAAAGCAGCTGGATCTGGGAGAAGAAATCACTATCTCAAATGGACCTCTTCTAACACTGAATCTTTGGGCTGCCAGATGGACTGGAGTCTGAGTCTCAAACCCCCACGGATGTGAAAAGGAGACTAAATACAGCTGGCACCCTGTGGAACCCTACTGAGTCACTACAGATGCCTGACAGCCGGCGCTCAAGCCCCTGTGACCCAGTAAGCAAGCAATGCTATAAGGGAAGCGGACCCCAAGCTCCAAAACATTTTTGCAGGCTGGCCAACAGGTACTACAGAGGGATTGGCCTGTTAAGCTGCAGACCTCAATCTGCTTCTTCTCCATGCAGGCAGAGCTGTATCCTTGACAAGGGGAGCTCTGAACACTGAGAGCTGTCAAGAAATCATGAAAAAAATAAAAGAATATACACAGAGCGGATCAGAAAGAATCCTTCTGGCTCACAAACACAAGGAAAAACTGAAGGGGGCAGCAGAGCCTTCTAGTGAAGGAGGAGGGATTCAAAAGCTGGAGTAGATTCTTTCTGTATGGCTTGCGAGGTGCATGGAGAAATTACCCATCCATCCAGAATATTACACACTATTGCAAGGGGATCCAGTGGAACATATTCAAGATGTGGTCTCTCATTTGCTAGTACAGGTATTGGAATCCAAAGTTATTACAGAAAAGGAGTTTAAATTTCTGTTTTGTAAATATCCAAGAACGCCTGTAATCTATTTTGTTCCCAAGATTCATAAGTCTCTACATCACCCTCCGGGAAGACCCATTGTGTCTGGGATAGGCTCCATTTTGGAACCACTTTCAGCATTTATAGATACGTACCTTAAAAACAAGGTTCCTTTAGCTCCTTCATATGTGGCAGATTCTGCAAACATGATTAATATTCTAGCTACTGTGCAGTGTGTACCTGCTCATGCCATCATGGTAACTTTAGATATTGCAGCACTCTATACAAACATACCACAAAGTGCAGCTGTAATAATAATAATAATTTATTTTGTATACCGCCATACCCAGGGAGTGCTAGGCAGTTCACAACAGATAGATGAATTACATACAGTGCGATTGAAAAAAGAAGAACATAAGGCAATCGTAGGGTCAAACTAGTTTACATTAACAATTTAGGTGAGGGAAGGCTAAATACAGAGCACATACAGTGTGTACTGTAAGAGGATACAATTGAATTTATGAAAAGGGGGAACAAAGCATATTAGATGAAAGGGGGGAGCAACAATCTTAGAAGGGTGGGGGGAGGAGGCGGAAAAGTAAAGGAAGAGGTGGGAAGCATTGAGGAGGGGGAAGGGGAGCGTTAAGGAATTGATCTGTTGCAAAGAAGAGTTTTGATCTGTTTTCTAGTGTGGAGAAGGGGAACGTTAAGGTGGAAGTGGGGAGCATTAAGGATTTGGTCCACTGAAAAATAGAGTTTTGAGCTTTTTTCTAAAGTGGAGGTATGAAGAGGCGTCAAGTAGAATTTGGGCGAGCCATGAATTTAGTTTGGCCGCTTGAAAAGAGAAGGTTCGTTCGAGGAATCTTTTAAGATGACACTATTTCAGTGAGGGAAAAGCGAAACATAGTTATTCTGCGGGAGCTCTTATTATTATAGTTTAGGATGAAGTGGGGGTAAAGATAGTCTGGTGACATACCAGATACGGTTTTGTAGCAGATGCAAGAAAACTTAAATAGAACTCTGGATTCGAATGGCAGCCAGTGCAACTTGTGGTAGAAAGGGGATATGTGTTCCCATTTCTTCAGGCCAAAGATAAGGCGGATGGCGGTGTTTTGGACCAATCTCAGCTTCCTGGTGATTTTCTTGAAGGCGCCTAGATAAATGATGTTACAGTAGTCCAGGACACTAAGAATAGAAGATTGGACCAGTAGACGAAAGGAGGTGTCATCAAAGTATTTTTTAATGGTGCAGAGTTTCCAGAGCACCGAGATACTTTTCTTAAACACTAGATCAGTGTGTTTCTCCAGTGTGAGATGCTTGTCTAAAGTGACTCCTAGTATTTTTAAGGATTGCTCAATACAGTAGTCTAGTCCGTTGACATGTAGCGCAGTTTCCTTGATTTTGTCGTTTGGGGATACTAAAAAGAATTTAGTTTTTTCTGGGTTTAGCTTTAGTCTAAATGCTGTCATGCAAAGTTCGATCTGATTTAGGGTGAAAGATAACGAGTTTAGAAGCTCTGAGGTAAAGTAAGAGAGCGGAATGATTATGGTGATGCCGTCTGCGTAGATGAAGAATTTGAGCTTTAAGCTCTGCAGGAGGTTTCCTAGGGAGACAAGGTAGATGTTAAATAGGGTGGGGGACAAGGGGGAGCTTTGTGGGACCCCACAAGGGTTGTCCCAGCTGTAGGAGGTAGTGTCGTCCTTGAACACCTTGTAGGTTCTTGTTGTCAGGAATCCATGGAACCAATTGAGAATATGACCTGAGATTCCAATAGATGTCAGACAGTCTAGTAGAGTGGCGTGGTCAACCAAGTCAAATGCGCTACTCAGATTGAGTTGCAATATTAGAGCGCATGAACCTTGGCTGAATTGTTGATGAAGGTAATCAAGCAGAGAAGCTAAAATTGTTTCAGTACTGTGACCTGACCGGAAACCGTAGATATCATAGCAGAAGAATTGCAATCTCAAGACATGCCAGATAGCAGAATACAGCTCTTGATTCAGTTGGCAAACATGGCCCTCAATATGAATTACTTCCAGTTTGATTTACAATTCTACAAGCAAATCAAAGGCACAGCAATGGGGGCTAAAATGGCACCTTCCATTGCTTGTTTGTATGTGTCCAAATTTGAAAGCACTTTTTTGCACTAATCAGTGTTTTGGAAATATTTTTTGATATGGAAGTGCTACATTGATGATGTCTTTGCCGATTGGATTGGTAATTGTGAAGACCTCAAACTTTTTCTTTTATGGATTAACTCCTGTGACTCTAATTTGCAGTTTACAATGCATACCGATATGAGCCATATTCCTTTTTTGAATATCAATATTATATTGGACCAGGGTCAGTTTACAACAACTTTATACCGCAAAGACACAGATAGAAATAACTTACTGCAATATGGCAGTTTCCACCCTAGACATTTACGGGACAATATTCCAGTTGGCCAGTTTTTGAGGCTCCGCAGATTATGTTCTACAGTGAAAGAGTACATTGATAAGGCTCAAGATATGCAGTATAGGTTTCAAGAGAGAGGCTATCCTAGGTCTGTTATCCGCAAAGCATACAAAAGAGCGCTGTATGCCAATCTAGATTTACTTCTGAATCCTGCTCCTAAACTTGATGAACAAGCCCTGGTGTGTGTCCTCCCCTACTCCACTTTAGCTTTTCAGATCAAACGAGTCATTAAGCAACATTGGGGCATCATGCAGTATCATCATGAGTTTCAGGATTTTCCCAGATTTGCTTTCTCCAAACAACAAAATTTGAAACAGCATTTGGTGCGGTCACAATTTTTTAGACAAGATCCCAATGCCACAATTCCAGGAGAACACTATCGTTGCGGGCACTGCACCATGTGTGACTACAGTGTCCCTTAGAAAGATCTGCACCTCACCAATTCACAAGTGAAGCAACATAAGTGTCCAGTTACAACTTGTAACACCTCTAATGTAGTGTATGTTATTCAATGTCCTTGTGATCTTTTATATATAGGATGTACCACCCGCCCTATCAAAGCCCAGATTGGTGAACACATCAGCAGGATTAGATTGAATGTCAAAGAAGCCTCTCTAGTTCTCCATTGGTCAGAGAAACAGCACAAGTTAGAAGATTTGAAATACTCAATTTTAGATATCGTCAAGATAAATAGAGGGGGTAATTTGGCTCACACACTGTGGAAAAAGGAACAGAAGTGGCTATTTCATCTTGATACATTACACCCTAAGGGTTTGAACAATGAAATTGAATGGATAGCGTTTCTTTAATTTTACATTGTTTTTCTATAGGTCACAAAGTGATATGTCTATCTCCTTCTGTTCTCCTTGTGCAAGATACAACAGGATTTGTGTAGTATCCATTTTTAGAATCCACAGCGCATATAAATCTACATGCATTTCCTTTTAAATCGGACAACATGTTGAATCTTAACAGAGTCATCAAGTTTGCAGTTGACAGTATGCTATGTCATCACGTTTTTCCCCCCTCCTCCTTCCCCATAGCTGACCTTTTAAAACAGTAGCTAGGTCACAGCGTCTTGTTGACAATTTGAGTTTGTTACATATCAGTCTCCAGAGCCGTGGTATGTATAATTTATGAGCTTCTCTCCTCTGCTTTTGCCTAAAGTTTGCATAACCTTTGCAGTCCAGTGTGAATTAGAGATTATATTCACACAGACTTGTTTTTAAATCTTACCTTTAGATACAACTGAATATCACGACCAGTAAAAGTATTTAGCCAATGAAGAACTGTAGATTTACACATGTCCACATCTGTTACTCTCTGATTTTCATTTATATCGGGTCTCCTGAAGCAGGATTCGAAACGGGGCCACGTTGGGACCCCCAAGACAACAAACAGAGCTAAGTAACTCAGTGGTGGCAGTTTTAATTTTTACCAAATGAAGACATTTATTGCATAAAACAGAAAGACTTTGAAACCTCGTCTTTTCAAACATCTTTGGAGTTTTTGAGTGTGCCCATAAACTTGTTAAGTTTGCAGTGACTGGAAGGTGAACTCTTCTCCAAGGGAGGTTTAACAGCCTTCCCTTCAGAGTTTCATATTTCTGAGCAGTTTTTCAAGCCTAATTGGGTCACATCTCAATCACTCCTTTCTTCTTCTATTGAAGCCAGTTTGCTTTACTACATACTTTGGAGGAAAGGCAGGAGAGGGGAGATATGATAGAGACATTTAAAAATACTACATGGCATAAATGCACATGAGTTGAGTCTCTTTCATTTGAAAGGAAGCTCTTGAATGAGAGGGCATAGGATGAAGTTAAGAGGCTCAGGAGTAATTTGATGAAATACTTTTTACAGAAAGGGTGGTAGATGTGTGGAACAGTCTCCTGGAGGAAGTAGAGGAGACAGAGACTGTGTCTGGATTCAAGAAGGCATGGGATAAGCACGTGGGATCTCAGAGAGAGGAAGAGATAATGGCTACTGCTGATGGGCAGACTAAATGGGCCATTTGGCCTTTATCTGCCATCATGTTTCTATTATTAGGAGTGCATCCTGGGAATATCTTTAGATGAGTGTGCCTAATGGAACAGGATGTTAACCAAAAACTAAATCTCCAGCACAAGGTTATCGAATGTCTAGACCTACGGAATTACTAGAATGCAGTTGACTGACCAGTGGATCTGGAAGAGTGCCAAATTTCATTAATTAAAACCGAGGCTACAGTACCCAGTAGTGTGGGATCTAGCTAGGTACTGGGTTGGCCACTGTTGGAAACAGGATACTGGGCTTGATGGACTTTTGGTCTGTCCCAGTATGGCAATTCTTATGTTTTTATGTGCACACTAGAACCCATGAACTGTGTGATCTTTATCATTAACTGATTGGCACTCTGTACAGGGTAATTTGTTTCCCAATCATTTGTAAAACAAGTCTAACCCTAGCCCAATAATAATATAATTTGGGTTATCATGCTCTAGCCATGTCCTCAATTCCTATGAGCATTGGAGAAAGTTTCAGAGCATTCAGTGTGCCAGCCTGTGATAAAAACCTCTAGGGTGGCTTCATAAAAGGAGCCCAAAATTAGGCTTAAGACTTGGTACCTTTTGCAATTTTAAATCAGACTCCGATATTGCTTATAAAAATTATAAAATTTTGTAACCCATATGACTAAAACCAATTTCTGTATTTTTGATGATCCAAGTTTCCAATAAACCAAAATTTAAAAACAATTGATATTTGCATTAATAAACTGTTGTCAAACTTTGTTTTTAATGTTTCTCACAATTTTGAATCTTCAATTGTTGAATTATATTGTTAATTGAAACAGTATATCCAGGGCTGTGGAGTCGATAGATAAATGTTCCGACTCCGACTCCGACTCCTCAGTTTTTTGTACTTCAGACTCCGACTCCAACTCCAGGTACCCGAAATTTCCTCCGACTCCGACTCCTCGACTCCGACTCCAGAGCACTGGTTAATTTTCAGATCGTTAAAATGGAATGTCAAGTTGAGAGAAATGAGCATTTTCGACACCACCTTCTTTTTGCTTTTAATCAAGGTTCTAAGGCCGCAGAAGCTGCTCGCAACATTTGTGCTGTGTATATAGTGGGTGCTATAGCTGAAAGAATCGCTCGTGATTGGTATGCCAAGTTCAAAAATGGAGTCGGTAGATAAATGTTCTGACTCCGACTCCTCAGTTTTTTGTACTTCTGACTCCGACTCCAGGTACCCGAAATTTCCTCCGACTCCGACTCCACAGCCCTGAGTATATCACTGGCAAATGAAATAATAGAAAGATGTGGTTTGTTGCATTTGAATCAGCATCTTGATTACTTAGATAGCTGAATAACTAATTTCTAAGCCTTGGGCTAGATTCACTAAACCTTCCAATCCTGTCCTGATGATTGCAAAACCAGTTTTACTGGTTTTGCGATCATTCCCCGACCCGATTCACTAAACAGCTTCCTGATCAATATCCAATCCGATCCACCCATACAAATGAGGGGAAATGGCATGTAAAAGTAGGAAGCCATCGATTCACTAAATATAAGAAGAAACACTGATTGGGTTTGCCGATCTGAAAAGACTGCTGAGGACCAGTCGCTTGCTATCCTTGCCGACTCTCCTGCCCTCTTCCGCCCTGAAATATCAGTATCGAGGTTACAACCCCATATAAAACAACCATCTTAACATATGCATTAAGAATTCCTTTTTTATATATTCTGTAAAAAGCACATTGTGAATCTGTGGTTTTAACCTGTGGGTTTAAAGCGTGTTCTGTTCGATACTCTGGCTACACAAAATAATTCACTGCATCGGTCACAAATCATTCCTTTTTAAAAATGTCTAACTTGTAGGGCCAGCAAAAGTAAACTGCAGCCACCCCTTCCCCTTTCTTTTGAGCTCGCTTGTGCTTTACCTCCAATGATGTGCAGGAATAAACCTCGCCCACGTGTAAATTGCATCAATAAACAAGGATACTCTGTGCATGCGTTTCGATTGCTCTTACAGAGATCAGTGGGATCGCTATAGGGCATGCGTCCAATCAGATCATTTGCATGTAGAATCTGTAGTAAATCGGTCACTTGGCAAAACTTGGCCAAGAATCGCCCAACAACGATCGGTAAGTTTGGTGAATCTAGGCCTTGGTCCCTTTTCTTGGATTATGACACATATATAAAAATTTCTTATGTTTACCCATAGAGCTCAATATAAACAACTGGGTAAATTCAAAAAGCAAAAGGGTTCCTAAATGAACCGTATCAAGCAACAAACTAGTAAAGGAGCCCGCTAGCTACTTCAAAATTCTTTTCATTAGGTGGTGCTCAGATTCCGAGATGGAAATGAAGAGTTCAGTATGGGGACCAAACCCCTATGAAAACTCTTAAGGTATCTATCATTGCACCGTATGAAAAAGATGTTTTAAAGTGCTCACAAGGTGAACTTATAGTATGCTCAGATTCTTTATAAATACTGTATGAATGTCCAGTCTTTGAATGAATTTGAATATGTAACAGCTTCAAAATATGCAAATATTCAAAAAAGGACTTAGCTGAAGAATGCTGAAAGCGTGGATAATTGCTGGGTCCTAGGAAACGGAGAAATTATTGATTCACCACAGGACAAGTTTTTGAATACAAGCCTGAAAGCTGCGGGTTCTCTGAGGAAGCCAGGGCGGCGAAACGCGTCAGGACCCAGCAATTATCCACGCTTTCAGCATTCTTCAGCTAAGTCCTTTTTTGAATATTTGCATATTTTGAAGCTGTTACATATTCAAATTCATTCAAAGACTGGACATTCATACAGTATTTATAAAGAATCTGAGCATACTATAAGTTCACCTTGTGAGCACTTTAAAACATCTTTTTCATACGGTGCAATGATAGATACCTTAAGAGTTTTCATAGGGGTTTGGTCCCCATACTGAACTCTTCATTTCCATCTCGGAATCTGAGCACCACCTAATGAAAAGAATTTTGAAGTAGCTAGCGGGCTCCTTTACTAGTTTGTTGCTTGCTACCCATAGAGCTCTACATGATAATAAATCACAATATTTAGGCACTGAGGTCTGCAGACACTCAAACTTTAGCTCTGCCCACAACACTGGATGCCCTTCTAATGGTTACAAAACAGGCATGTTTTTTGGATGGCCCTGAAGATTTGGAATAAGCTTCCTTTAATTGGCGGGAGAAACTAACATTTTAAGAAAAAATGTAAAATATATTTATTTGAAAGGCCATGGGGAGGATTTTGCTGAACTGGGTCTGGCCTCTCTGCAAAATCTAAGTTAAAACAATTAAATGCATATGTTTTTAATCTATTGTGTGTATATACAATTAAGTTGTAATTAAATTAAATTTTACCTTTTATCTGATATTTTGATATTGTATCCCACTCTGACCTATTATTGCAGGGTGGTTTATCAAACTAGCTATGGACTCTGTGCTGGTAAATAGGAAATCAAACCCAGGTCTTTTGTACAGCAGTGCTATGACATTTTTTAACAGTGATAGCTATCACTATATTCCATTTCATTTATCTTTGTATCTATGACAAGACACATGTAACTGATATGCAGTGATTGTCTTGTCAACGAGCTCATTACTGACTATTGAATAATTTATTGATTACTGCAATCTTTTGTATCTTGGATTGTCAAAGAAAACATGCAAACCTGTGCAACTTCTAATGAATTCAGCAGCTAGATTGATAATGGGTATTCCTAGGATTGCCCATATTACTCCAATCTTAAAAGCTATAAAGCTCTGTCTGTTGTTCATCAAATATTGTATTCCTCTTCTCCTACTTGCTTTCAAAGCTTGTGGGAAATCGATCAACCTGCAAGATGTTTGAGATCTGAGGGAGGGATGTTGCTCATCAGTTTAAAAGAAAATGGGATTCGCTATGTAAAATCTAGGATATCTATTTTCTCAACTGCCGGTAAGAATCTCTGGAATTCAATTCCACGTGTAATGAGATTATGCAAAAATCTTAAGTCTTTCAAGAAATTGTTAAAACACAATTGTTTGTGGATTCCTTTCTCTAACTCTATGGTTATTATTTGTTTTAGATTTAAAGAATTCTGTATTAAGAAAATTTTGTGGGGAAGATTGACTTGTTTACTGCATTTTATAATGTTTGTTTGTACTTTAAATTGGATGTAAATGTTTTGTACATCGCTTAGATTTAAGCGATTCATAAATTTTTTTAAAATAAATAAATAAATATTTAGGGGGGTCATAAAATTAGTCGTGCGACCGATAAATCAGCTTCATTTCATTTCATAGGGATTTAACCATTCCTTTGTAGACTACCAACTTTAATTACATTGTAAATGATGGCAGATAAAGACCTGAACGGTCCATCTAGCCTGCCCATAAGTTATATTTATTAAAAAATACATGATTAGATTAACTTGTCTCTTCTTTGATATTTCTGGGCTGTAGACTGTAAAGTCTGATATTGTCTTAGGTTCCAAATGCTGAAGTTGCCGTCTAAGCTCACTCCAGCCTATCCAACCATCCCGTTGTTTGCAGGACATCTACCGTAAAGTCTGACCAGTAACATCCTCCTGTTCCATATTAGTGGCATTCACATTGATGCCCACCCCAGCCCATCCTACACCAAATCACCATATATGGAACACAGACTGTGCAGGTCTGTCCAATACCGGCCTTAGTTCTTTACTTTACATCCTTCATTTTCTAATTAGAGATCCTCTATTTTTATCCCACGCTTTTTTGAATTCCATCACCGTTTTCCTCTCCATCACTTCCCTCAGGAGGGTATTCCAGGCATCTACCACCCTCTCCGTAAAGAATTCTAATATTGCTCCTACGTCTTCCTCCCTGTAACCTCAAATTATGCCCTCTAGTTTTACCATTTTTTTTCTCTGGAAAAGATTTGGTTCTATATTAATGCCTTTCAAGTATTTAAACGTCTATCGTATCTCCCTTGTCCTTCCCTCTCCTCCAGAGTATACATATTTAGGTCTTCCAGTCTCTTCTCATACTTCTTTTGGTTCAAACCTTTTACCATTTTCGTCGCCTTCCTCTGGACCGCTTCAAGGTCTTTTTATATCCTTCGCCAGATACGGCCTCCAAAACTGAACACAATACTCCAAGTGCAGCCTCACCAACAACCTATACAGGGGCATAAACACCTCCCTTCTTCTGCTGGTTACTCCTCTTTTTATAAAGCCTAGCATCCTTCTGGCTGCAGCCACTGCCTTATCATACTGTTTAGATGCCTTTAGATCCTCAGAAACAATTACTCCAAGGTCCCTCTCTCCATCTGTGCTTATGAGCTTCTCACCTCCCAGCATATAAGATTCCCTTGGATTTCTACCCCCCAAATGCATCACTCTGTACTTCTTCACATTGAATTTTAGTTGCCAGACCATTCTAATTTTTGCAGATCTTTTTTCATGTTTTCCACTCCCCCCGGGGTGTCCACTGTTACAAATCTTGGTATCATCCGCAAAAAGGTTAACCTTAATGTCTAACCCTTCAGCAATGTCACTCACAAACATATTGAACAGAATCAGTTCCAGCACCGAGCCTTGAAGCACTCCACTACTCATCTGACCCTTCCTTTGAGCGAATTCCATTTACCACTACCCTCTGACATCTGCCCGTCAACCAGTTTCTGATCCAGTTCACCACTTTGGGTCCTAACTTCAGCCCACAGAGTTTGTTTAAAAGCCTCCTATGAGGAACCATGTCAAAGGCTTTGCTGAAATCTAAGAAAATTACATCTAGTGCACGTCCTTGATCCAATTCTCTGGTCACCCAGTCAGTTCAATCAGATTCATTTGGCATGATTTACCTTTAGTAAACCCATGTTGCCTCGGATCTTGTTGTAATCCATTAGATTCTAAGAATTTCACTATCCTTTCCTTCAGCAACATTTCCATTATTTTTCCAATAACTGAAGTGAGACTTACCAGCCTGTAGTTTCCTGTTTCATCTCTACAACCACTTCCCCAGTCCCACTGAACCTCTCCCGTCTCTAAAGATTTATTGAACAAATCTTTTAAAGGACCTGCCAGAATCTCTTAGAGCTCCATCAATATCCTGGGATGGATCCCATCCAATCCCATAGCTTTGTCCACCTTCAATTTTTCAAGTTGTTCATAAACACTTTCTTCTATGAATGGTGCAGTATCCATTCCATTCTCATATGTAACTTTGCTGACCAACTGCGGTTCTTCTCCGTGTTTTTCTTCTGTGAACACCGAACAGAAGTATTTGTTTAGCACATTTGCTTTTTCCTCATCACTCTCCACCTTCTTTCAGTCTCGTAATTCCATTTTTTGGTTTCCTCCTTTCACTAATATATCTGAAAAAAGTTTTGTCTCCCTTTCTTATATCTATAGCCATTTGCTCTGCCACTCAAGCTTTCTTCAGACGTATCTCTCGCTTGACTTCTTTCAGTTTCATCCGATATTCCTTTCTGTTCTCCTCTTCTTGAGTTCTTTTGCCTTTATTTTTTCTGCCACTAGTTTGGAGAACCATATCGGTTTCCTTTTTCTCCTGTTTTTATTTTCTTCACATAAAGGTCAGTAGCTCTATTTATTGCACCTTTCAACTTAGACCGGTTTTTTCCATTTCCTTACGTCTTCCCATCCAATCAGCTCTTTCTTCAGGTACTCTCCCATGTTACTAAAGTCACATGTTTGAAATCCAGGACTTTAAGTTTTGTGTGGCCATCCTCCTCTTTGGCTGTTATATTGAACTAAACCATATGATGATCACTACTTCCCAGGTGGGCCCCCACTCAGACATTAGAGAAACTTTTACCATTTGTGAGCACCAGATCCAGAATCGCTTTTTCCCTCGTGGGTTCCATCACCATTTGTCTGAGCAGAGCTCCTTGAAAGGTATCCACAATCTCTCTACTTCTTTCCAATTCCGAACAGAACTTTCTAGTCTGCATCTGGCAGGTTAAAATCACCCAGCAACAGCACCTCTCCTTTCTTTTCCAACTTTTGTATATCCATAATCAGATATTTGTAAATTTGCTGTGATTGAGTTGGAGGTCTGTAGACAACACCCAAGTGGATGGAAGTTCCATTTTCTCTTTTCAAAACAATTCATATCGCTTCTTCCCTTCTGAAAACTTGGCTATTTTCAAAAGTTGTAAATTCCGCTCCTCTCCATACTATTCCAAATTCATATTGTACTTGTTCTCTTTTCTAATTTTTGTAAACCGTGCCGAGCTTTATTATTATATATAAGCCTAAAGTTTAGTTTAGTTTCCCCAGGCCCCTGCATTTCAGTCACTTGGATATCTGTCTTTACATAGAGAGCTACTCTTCCACCTTTTCGACCATCTCTGTCCTTCCTAAAAATATTATAGCCTGGTACTGACCTTAGATAAAATAGACTGCACAGGCTTCAGTTTACAATAAATAAAGGCAGAGGTAAACATAGGTAGAGATTTGTATTTTCTAGACAAGCACTAATATTAGATTTTAAAAAAATAATACATTAATAACGTGGTTCCAAATAGACAAATCCATTAGCAGAGTAGTGTATGGAACATTTTTGTATATTTATAAATAGTCAATTTCCCCAACTAAACAAAGGGAAAAACAAAGCAGTTATCAAATTTCACTACCATGTTTCCCCCCAAATAAGACACTGTCATATTAATTTTGGGCCCAAAAACGGCACTAGGTCTTATTTTTGGGTAGGTCTTATTTTTTTCATGTAGAATGATCATCTCTCCCTTCCTCTCCTCCACCCCAATTCTTTCTATTTCCTTTCACTCCCCCAACATGTGCAGCATCTTTCCTCCCCTCTCACCCATTCCCTTATACAGTATCTTTCTATCCCTCCCTCCCAACCCCCTGTGTAGAACCCTTGCAGCTTCTATCCCTCCCATCCTTTGTGCAGCAGAACCCTTGAAGTTTCTATCCCTCCCTTCCTCCCATCCCCCTGTGCAGCATCTTTCTATCCCTCCCATCCCATCCCCTCCCAGCTGTGCACCCCACCTTCTGACCCTTCCCTCTCTCCCTCCCTTGTGAACCCCAACCGCGAGCCAAAATACCCAGAAACAAACGGCAGTGTCGGCAGCACAGGCTGGATCGCGGCTTGTCCTTATCACGTCCAGGTGTTGCTCTGCCGCATCACTGATGATGTCATCAGCAACGCGGTACGGAATGGCTGGGCATGAGAATGGCAGGCTGCAATACAGCCTGTGCTGCCGACACTGCTATTTATTTCCAGGTATTTCGGCTCGCAGTCAGGATTCGCATGGGAGGGAGAGATGGAAGGGTCAGCGGGAGTGGGGAGAAGCGCTGCTGCTGGCAACTAGGGCTTATTTTCAGGGGTAGGGCTTATATTAAGACCTATCCCAAAAATCATGCTAGGGCTTATTTTCGGGGAAACACGGTACTTACCTTTGCATTTTTCTTTTTCAGATTTTTCAATTTATGAACATCTTCTGACTATAAGAGACAGAAAAGAAACATCAATTAGTATGACAAATCAAGAAACTTATGGCACAGAGGTAGAGGGTAAATGAAATAGGATTAATCAGATTTACGGAGATTTAAAGGGTCGCTGTTTAGCAGTTAATGGCTGCCTTAAAGGGAGGGAATGTATATGGTCCCAAGGCCGATCAGTCAACATTTTATACATCTCTGCAAGGGGATCTCCTGCAGTTCTGAAGGGGAAGCATGTTTTTTGTTTGGGGGTTGCTGTTTTTGTGGGGGGGGGGGGGGTTTGGTGGGGGGAGGTTAATGTAGTGCCAGATCTTAGGCTGGATCATTCTAAGGGAGGGCATCCTCAGACTACAAGACATAGTAAAGCTCCGATTCAGTTAATGAAATTGTTGGGGCTTATGGACTGTTGGCAGTTGTTACACGAGACCCAGAAAATTTATACGCATTTTTTGCATGTCACTCAAACTTATACCAGAATAGATGGCATTTGGGTGCATAGGAATTTATGGGGGTCCATTTGGAATGCAGACATAGACTCCATACAAGTGTCAGATCATGACAGTGTGTTTATGTTTATTAAAATTTGATATAACACTAAATCTTTCACAAGTTCTCAGCGGATTACATAAAAGTACAAGTACATGTTAAAATAAATTGCATCTAACTGAAAAGAAAAAGAACTCCATTGTGGATAGAAAAGACAAACTCATTCACACCCAAGATATACTGAGAGCAGACACTATTGGATATTGATTGATTGGGAGATCCTCAGGTGGTGAATGATGTTCGGGACGCCATCCTTTGTTATCTTCGGGAGAATGACACTGGGGCAGTAGGGGATGCATTGAAAGCGGTGGTCCAAGGGGTATTTATTAAGTGGGGGACCAGGAAGAAGCATCTTAGAGCCCAGCAGTCCCTGGGTTTAAGGGAAAGAATTCTTGCTTTAGAGAGTAGACATAATGTTTCCCAGGACCCCTTGGTAGCTGAACAGTTGCAACAGGCATGCCTGTCGCAACTGTTACAACAAGAAGAGCTTTATTTTTGAAAACTAAATTGAAACAAAATTTATTTGACTATGAGAATAGATCTGTCTCTATGTTGGCTCACTTTTTACACTCTAGGCAGGCTCATGTGACTGTGCAGACCATACAAAGAGCAACCGTCATTATACTGATGAAGATATTCACCAAGTTATACTGTAATATTATGAGAGACTTTATAGTAGAGGGACAGGACATCAGCTGTTGACCAATTTTTACAGAATTTTCCATTTCCGAGTATCTCTCAGTATGCTTACAGAACCAGTTTCTATCAGGGAGGTAGAAGGGGTCATTAAGTGGTTGTAAAATCACTTGGGTTGGATGGCTTCATGGGCCAATTTTATAAACAGTTTCCAAACTTGTTAGGTACGCTTCTGATGATGGTGGTCAACGGAGTGCAGAAGGAAGATCCATTGCCGTCTTCAATGGGAGAGGATGGAATCATGGTCCTTTTGAAACCTGGTAAAGACCCCTTGTGGTGTGGGGCTTATCGACCCATATCATTGTTAAATGTGGATGCTAAGATACTTGCTATGGTGTTAGTTCTTCGATTGGGGAAGTTGCTCCCAGACCTTATACATGTTGACCAGTTGGGATTTATTCAGAGGTGACAAGTAGAGGATAATATTCAGAGGACATTACACTTGATGTAGGGATCCAAACAATCCCAGGATAATAATAATAATAACTTTATTTTTCTATACTGCCATAATCTTGCAACTTCTAGGCGGTTCACAGTGAAAAATAGCTGTACAAACAGCGATTACAACATACAGATGGAGAAGAGGTCACAGAGCATCCTGTGATTACATGGTGTAAATTAGTAAGAAGAAAGATATGCATAGGTTACAATAAAATTTTAACATGTTACAATAGAAATGTTGTAAAATGAGCGAATAGCAGAATACAAATGGTGAAGAAGCCATTGTGCAGTCAGAGAATACGAAGTACAAAGTACCGTGAGAGGGGAAAAAGTGGATTCAAGTATGATGAGTGGTAACTTTAAAAAAGGGGGGGGGAGGAAGAACTGGCTATGAAATAAATTTGTTGAAGTAAGAGCGTTATTGGCTATCAGTGCTGAAAAAGTGTTAGATTGGGAGAGTTGGGACTTTTTATGGGTGGTAATGGACAGAATGGGACTGGGTGGGATGTTTGGCGAGTGGGTATGTGTGCTATATGCTTCTCCCCGGGCATGTATTAAGATTAATGGGTCCTACACTAATTTATTCTCCATATCCTGGGGTACTCGGCAGGGACGCCCTCTCTCACCATTACTTTTTGCTCAGTATATTGAACCATTGTCAATTTGGATTCACTCCCCTGTCAGGTTCTGCACCCAGCACCCTTCCCTCTCTCTCCTGTCAGGCATTGCACCAGCACCCTTCCTTCCTTCCTTCCTTTCCCCCTCCCCTGTCAGACTCTGCACCTAGCATCCTTCCTTCCTTTCCCCGTCAGACTCTGCACCCTCCCTCCCAGGTTCTGCCCTCGTCTTAGCCTCATACGGTACCTTATCTTGGCGATCCACGGTGGAAGTGCAGCGGGCAGGAGCGAACTTTCCAAGTTCCTGCCCTGCTGCCGCGAGTTCCTTCGGCCGCTGAACGATATGAGCAGGAGCGTGATTTGGCGCTGCTGCTCGGTACTGAGAGGCATCCTTACTGGCTCCCGTGAACAGAAGTAAAAAAAAAAAGGTACGCGCGGGGGGGGGGGGGGAGGAGGGTGAAGGAAGAGGGCCAGGGCCTGCCTGTCGCCTGATAGCCATCTGAGGGCACCGCTTCCAGCGAGGGAGGGCGGCCGCACTAAAAATAGGTAACGGGGGGGGGGGGGGGAGGAGGGGGGCGCTTTGGTTATTTGTTCCATAAGATGCACCCTAATTTTCACCCACTTTTGGGGGGGAAAAAAGTGCGTCTAATGGAGCGAAAAATATATCTGCTGTCTATATGGCTCCCTTTTACTAAACCGCAGTAGCGGTTTTTAGTGCAGGAAGTCTATGAGCATCGAGAGCAGCGCGGGGCATTCAGTGCAGCTCCCTGTGCACTAAACTGCTATCACGGTTTAGTAAAAAGGGAGGGGGGTCATGGCATGTCTGTCAGTGGAGGCGCTCCTTGAATATATTTCCAACTAAAAAGAAAAGTTAATATTAAATGATTTTAAGGATTCACTATAATAAGCATTGCACAAAATCATAGATAAAATAAAAGGATCCTGTGAAGATAATGGCTTATGCGATCTCTTCATGAAAAGCATAAAAGAGAATAACAAGCCTGCCGAGGATGTAATAATAAGTTATATACTAGTTATTGTCTGGGTTGCTTGTCATTGTTATTGATGTCTATTGACTACCCAGTTGAGTCTTAGCCAGAAGTAATTGGTATACTTCCATTGTATGTAGATCTGTTTCATGCATATTCATTGTGGATATCTTGAAAACCTGACTGGCTAGGTATGCCCTGAGGACTAGATTGAGAACCCCTGATTTATGTTAAATGTACAGCCTTGCATACGCTATAGAAATAAGTAGTAGTAGAGGCATGATTGACTGCAAGTGGTTGAGGAATTGGAAAATCTAAGGAAGGAAGGAGAGACAGATGAACCTGATTTGGACAGGAGTGGGGCAGGAGGAGATGCTGGACCTGATAGAGGCAAGAGGAGAAAGAGATAATGAACCTCCATGAGATAGGAAGGAGAGTGAGAGGAGAAGATGCAGGACCTCTGGGGGGGGGGGGCAGAATATATCAGGAGGGGAAAAACATACTGGGAGAGAAAGGGAAAAGGAAAAAAGAAAGTGTGTGCATGGATGGGGGAAGAGAGATAACATGAGGGAAGAGGTGGTACACCCCAGAGAATTTTGCATAATTTAAAAAATTTTTTGGCACATTTGATCAGTCACTCTTCTTCTCTAAAGCACCTGTAAAGCAATCTATTCCTCATAGTAACCATACCCTCATTTCATGCTACTGCCTGGACCAGTCTTCAGTCGAAGAGAGCGAACTCTGTCAAGCACTACTGAACAATCTGTGCCTATGAACTAGTGAATTCTAGCATCATGCGACTGCATTGCTCCCTCATACTGTGACAACTGTTTAAGAAACTGGAGTGAACCTGAGCTTGAAAGTCAGTCACTCACATCTTTGGCTAGTTCAATCCTGCTTTGACACGCAGCTCCTGATTGGTAAGGCCCGACTTAGTGCAGGAAGAGGCGGTCGAAGCATACAGCGAGTGATTTCCTGCACTCGCCGGTGCTCCGGCTGCTCTCTCCTGCCTCTCCCACTGCCCTCTCAAGTCTCCCCCATTGAAAAACCATATTCGCGGTTTTTCACGATTCACAGGGGTTCCTGGAACAGAACCCCCGCAAATATCGGGGAAGTACTGTGTTATATATATATATATAAAACATGTAAATAACTTATTGCATGATTTTACTTACTGTTCTATTTAGATTTTTCTTCATAGTTGAGAAGAACAGATCAATTGCTTTTCTGACGGAACTGGATTTTACCGTCTGTCTGAGAAAAAAATATTGGTTGAATATCTTTGTGGTATAATAATAATAATAATTATTATTTATTTATATGCCATCATACCGGGGAGGTTCTAAACAGCTCACAGCATGAAAAAAATAATTTCAATAAAATCTCAATAAAATACAATAAAACTTTTCTTCCTTTAGATATCTCTCATACTTGTCAGGTCCTTTCACAGATTTAATTCATTACCTTTGGCATTCATTCTTTCTTGATGAGACACCGCTTCAGCGCTGAACAAAAATTGTTTAGTAGTCCTTTCTTTTAGCTTTCCTGTCACAAGCCCAATCGCAGCCCTGACCGAGGAGAGCAACACTTCACCCAATTCTTTTCTCTTATTTGACAAACTTGAAGCAACTGTTCTCTGTTTATTCACAGCGTTTCTCAACTGCCTTAATGCCTTGCTGCTTCAGTTTTTTTTTTTAAAAAAAGTTCCGTTGTCCCTTTCCTCTATCTCCTCACTCACAAGCCCAATCGCAGCCTGCTAGAGAAAAGTAATATTCAATATTTCATTTACTTTGTTAGTTTGTTGGACTGAATATCCCCTCCTTCATTGAGACAGTGAAGTGACTTAAGGGAAAAGAACCAAAAAAAAAGGGAATACTGTTTTTTTTTTTAGAACTGGAAACAAAACTGACAGTTACTCCAAAGAACCTTTTTACCAATATTAAAGTAAAAAAGACACTAAAAAAAAAAAATATATTTAAGATTGAGACAGATAACTGAGAAAGAGAAAAGGGAAAAAAAAAAAAAAAAAAAGGAAAGAAAATTTCTATTTCAAAAGACAGAACCAAAGCTTGGAAGAAAAGGGAATAAAAACATAAAAATACCAAATCTAAAACCAAGAGACTAAACATAAGAAATAAGAATAACCAAGAAAAAGAAAATAACAACATGGCAAGCACCAGACAAAACAAAAATGAGGCTGGTACATCTGCAAAAAGACAGAAACAAGATCAAATAACACCAAGCAAGATACCACTTCCTATTGAAGAACCAGACATATTAAGCAAAGCAGAAGTCATGGAAGAACTAAGACAAATCAAACAAATGCTTAAAGAAACAGTTACTAATATGTCTGAAATGAAAGAAGAAATTTTAAATATTCATAGACAAATGGAAGTTAATAACAAAAGAACAACCGAATTAGAATCAAAAATGGAAGCTATAGAATGTGAATCAAAAAGATGTAAAAATGATAGCCTGGAATTAAACAAATTAAAAGATCAACTGGAGGATTATGAGAATAGAGGAAGAAGGAAGAACATCAAACTTTTTGGAATACAAGAAAATCTAGAGGGAAAAAATACTATCCTTTTCCTTGAAAATTTAATTCCAAAAATTCTACAAATAGAATTGAAACAACCAATTGAAATAGAAAGGGCGCATAGAATCCCAATTAAAAATTTAGAAAACAAAGGCAGACCAAGACCAATAATTTTCAAAATGTTGAGATACCAACAAGCATTGGAAATACTAAATGCTGCAAAAAAAGATAAAAATCTAAATTATAAAGGATCAAGAATATGGTTTTTACCAGACTTTGCCAAAAACACAGCAAATAAAAGAAAAAGATTATTAGATTTGAGACCTCTACTAAAAGAAAAAGGATTTAAATATGGTCTATACTATCCGGCGAAAATGAGAGTGTCATCAGGAGAAAAATCCTTATACTTTGAGGATCCCGAAAAACTAAAAGACTTTCTTTCTAAACCAGAACCTATGATATTTTAATATAAAACATTAAGATGGTTTTGATGATTTTATGAAGAATTATAAAAATATGAAATATTGAATTATATGAAGAAAAGAAAGAAAATGATATAAAGAAAAGACAATAAAAATAATAAGAAAGAAGGAACAAGATATAGAAAAATTATTAAACAACACACTACATATATGTTTAAAATAAATTATATGCTAAAATTATAATACTAAGGAAATACAAATTAATAATTGAAAAATGGATAATGATATATTAATGAAATGTTATGTAAAAATGATTAAAGATATAAAAGATTAATATTGATAGAAAGAAGGGAAATTTGTTTGAATATAGATTGCCTGGAGAGAGGAGAATATTCGGGTTGCAATTCCAATGTGTATCCTTAAGCAGCCAATGTATTGGGTGGGAAAGGGAGGGAAAATGAGAATATTTAATAGTATTATTAAGGGTAAAATAAATAAGGGATTATATACATTAGGGGTAAATATGTGTGTCGTGAAGGAAAAATTTTTTTGGATTTTAAATATAGAAGAAGAGGGGAAGAAAAATATAATGAAAAGTATTAAAAAGTATAATGTCTTTTAAAATATATTCTATTAATGTCAATGGCCTGAATCATGTAATTAAAAGAAAAAAAGTATTAACATTTTTAAAAAAGCAAAATGCGGATGTTTACTGTCTGCAAGAGACCCATCTTAATATGAAGGAATCACAGAAATTATCAGGTGGATGGATAAAGGAATGTTTTTTTGCTCCAGCAGTGGGTAAAAAAGCAGGGGTTGCAATTCTTATAAATAAAAAATGTATGGCCAAGATAAAGATAAAAAGTTTAGATCCACATGGAAGATGGATACAAGTTGATATAGGTATGGGAAATGATACCCTGACGTTATTCAATATATATGCCCCTAATTCGAATCAATCAGAATTTTTCAAAAAGCTACAGAATATGTTATTACCACTGGCTGCCTCTAATTTAGTGGTGGCTGGAGATTTTAATGCTGTAATGGATCCATTATTGGATAAAAAACCAGGTAAAAATATTAAATCTTTAGGTCTAGATAATTTGGTTCAGTCATGTGATTTGAAAGATATATGGCGTATTCTTCATTTTAATGATCAGGAATATTCATTTTGTTCACAGGTTCATAAATCATTTTCAAGAATAGATTATATTTTTGTTTCAACAAATAAAGTGCAACAGGTGAATAAAGCCTCCATTGATCCTATTATTATTTCAGATCACGCGGGAGTATGGATAGAATTACAATTAGACCAATTAGAAAATAATAGACCTCTTTGGAGATTTGATAATGCATTGCTTGTGGATGACAAATTTTTGGAAAATTTTAAAACACAAATTAACGATTTCTTTCAAATAAATTTAGTGGAAGATACATCTATAGAGAATGTATGGGATGCATTTAAAGCAACTATGAGGGGTAATATTATATCATATTCAGCTTTTATTAGGAAACAAATTAAAAAACAATATATAGAATTAGAAAAAGAAATAAAAATATTAGAAGCTAAATTGGTAAGAAAATGGGAATATGAAATTTTACAAGCTCTTTTGAAAACAAAAGGTAAATATAATGAATTAACTTCAAAAATGATAAGAAAGGATTTGTTTTCCAAGCAAACAGTGTATTATGGAAATTCAAATAAGGCGGGGAAATTATTAGCAAATTATCTTAAGGCAAAAAAAAGGAGAACTAATATTAACGGAATAAAAGATGATAATGGTATAATAACAAATCAAACAAATATAATACTAAAACAATTTTTAAAATTTTATAAGGACCTGTATTCTTCCGAACCTTATTTGGAGAAACAAAAAGATGGGAAAAATTTTTTAGATTTAATTAATGGACCTAAAATTCCTGATCATATAAAACGAAGTTTAGAAGAACCTATATCACTAAAAGAATTAGAAACAGCATTGAGATCTCTTAGAGTTGGATCCGCTCCAGGTGGTGATGGTTACATAGTAGAATTTTATAAAACATTTCAAAATATCCTTTCCCCACATTTATTAAAATTATATCAGACACAACTTATAAAAGGTAATGTAAAAGGTACTATGGCTGAATCAATAATAATTGTTTTGCCTAAGCCAAATAAAGATCCTACTTTGGTTTCAAACTACAGGCCTATATCTTTGATAAATGTTGATAATAAACTTTTGGCGAAAATTTTGGCTTTAAGATTAGCAAAAGCTCTCCCACATATTATAGATATGCATCAAACGGGTTTCGTTGCTAAAAGACATTCCTCCAATAACTCTAGACTATTATTTCACATGCTAAACTTATCAAAAAAAATAGATGAACCGACTTTTACAGTTTCATTAGATGCTGAAAAAGCATTTGATAGGGTAGAATGGAATTTTATGTATCAGGCTTTAGAATGGTTTGGTATAGGTTCTGGATTTATACAAATGGTAAAAACCTTGTATAGCTTCCCAATTGCAAGACTAAATATTAATAATAAGATATCTGATGGTTTTCAATTGCAAAGGGGAGTTAGACAAGGTTGTCCTTTATCTCCTTTGTTATTTGATGTTGTATTAGAACCCTTATTGTTAGCAATACAACAAACGAGGGAGATACAAGGTATTCCATATTCAGATATGGAATATAAAATTTCGGCTTATGCTGATGATATTTTACTTTATTTGAGAAATCCAGAGTCTACCTTATCTTCTTTATTGGAATTAATTGATAAGTTTGGTAAATTTTCAGGATATAAAATTAATTGGAATAAATCAGAAATTATACCCTTGAATGTTCATTGTGTAAAAGGATTATTTGATACTTTTCCATTCATATGGAAAGAAGAAGGATTTAAATATCTAGGCATTCAAGTTAAAAATACAATTGAAGATACTGTAAAAGAAAATGAAAAATATGTAATAAAAAAAGTTATGGAGTTATGTGAGCAATGGAACCCATTACATATTTCTTGGTGGGGAAGAGTTCAAACTATTAAAATGATGATGTTGCCTGTAGTTTGCTATCAAATGAGTATGATACCTATTTATTTTCAGGGGTCCTTTTATAAAAAGCTTAATAGAATTTTAACAAAATTTCTTTGGCTTGGTAAAACACCTAGAATAGCTTTAGTAACTTTACAAAAATCAATTAAGGAGGGAGGGGTAAATTTTCCAAATTTCTATAGGTACCATCAAGCCTATATTCTACGTCAGGGTATGTATTGGATCCTCCCAGAACTTATAGATAATGCACCAGATTGGTTATATTTGGAATGGCGCCTTATGTTTCCCCTAAATTTAGTTCATTTGCCAAGTATTAATATACCTAGAAGATACAGAGAAAATAAAATAATAATGGATACTTGGAAAACATTGAGATTTATTGATAAATTAACACCCATCCCAATATACAAATCAACTAATCAATCCATATGGATAAACTCCAAGATCAAAATTGGCAGAGCTCAAATCCTTTGGAAGAACTGGATTATTGCAGGCATTAGATCTCTAGATGATGTTATTTCAGAAGGTAAACTGCTGGAATTTTCACAATTGCAACATAAATTTGGTCTTAATAAAACACAAAGTTTTAAATGGTTGCAATTGAAGCAGGCCATTCAGGTTGGGTTCCCTGAATGGAAAACATTGAATTATCAATATAGTTTAAAATTCTTATGCTTTAAAGCAGACTTCCTAGGACATCAAGCCGCAATGTGGTATAAATTAATATCTGGATATTTGAATAAAAAACCAAAAAATGGTCTAAGAGACATTTGGAGCATTGAGATTGGACATCAAATTAATGCATCTCAATGGCCACTAATTTGGTCTTGGAGAATGAGATGTACAGTGTCAGCATCTATGAGACAAACATGGTTCTTTTTATTACATAGAGCTTTTTGGACCCCTACTCGTTTGCAAAAATTAGACAGTTCTAAGTCCAATAAATGCTGGCACTGTAATCTAAAACCAGGGACATTAGATCATTTATTATATCATTGTCCCTATATAAAAATTTTTTGGAATTCAATTTGGCCACAAATTAATAAATTAATGGAAAATCATATCGCAATATCATATGATACAATTTTATTTGGAATGATGATGAGAAAAAAAAGTCAAATTTCACCAGAAAATAATAAGCTTTTATTAATTATGACAGGGGTTGCCATTCAACATATAACTAATAATTGGAAAAATTACAACAACCTAAATTACACATTTTGGTGGAATACCATATGTCATATTTTTAAAATGGAAAGAACAATAGCAATACAAAGGGGGACATATAATAAATTCATACAAATATGGGGGCCATTGACAAAATACTGTAATGATTAAATAATATGATGTTTCTTCTTCTTTTCTTCTTTTTAAGGATTTTTTTTTTTTTTTTCGACACACATAGAGGGGGGGTAAAAAAAATAATTTATACATAATATGTTATAATATATTATACAAAATGTAACGTATGAAAAAAAAAGGTAATAAAAGGGTGGAGGGAGGTGAAATGGGACAAAATTTGTTTAGATTATATTGTATTAGATACAAAAAAGTTATTGAATATTTATCAATTGTATTCCAATATGTTGTAAACTTTTTATAAAAATTTGAAAAATAAAAATATTTATATTAAAGTAATAAAAGGGTGGGGGGAGGGTGAGGGGGAAAATCAAATTTAGATATATAATGTATTAGATATAAAAGTGATAATATGCATTTATCAATTGTAATTTATTATTATGTACACTTTATGTAAAAGTTGAAAATAAAAAATACTGAGAAAAAAAAAAAAAAAATAAAATAAAATACAATAAAAGGCAGTACATACATTTCAATAAAATTGATCAAGATGAAAGTGCAACCATGCAGGTAAGAAACATAAAAATAAAATGCAAACATGGTTGAAATAAGAGAAAAGGTGAAACCATTACGATGTCAGCCTATTAAATAATTGAGTCTTTACTAATTTCCTAAAATCTAAATAAGAAGAAGCTTCTAACGTCATTTTTCTGAGCCATATATTCATTTTAGCGGCCTGAAAGTTTTCTCAAGGAACCTCTTATAGTGGCAAGATTTTATAGAAGGATAAGTAAATAAATGCTCAGTCTGTAAAACTCTTTTTAGCACATTGCAAAAACTGTAAAATGTGCCATTAATTCTATGTAAACATCTGTTCATATGTCTCTCTCATGAGTTTTCTAAAACACAGTTCTAAAAAGCAGTGAAATACCTATTTGGATATGAAATTCTCTTTGAACTCCTTTTTTATATAGAAACTTACCATGTAAAGTGCCTCCATTGTGTAGTCATCTGGCCCTGGTCTCTGGAATAATTCAAGGATAGGAGGGAGTGTTTCACATGCACTCCATATATTCCTCAAAACAGGCCTATCCTGAATCATACAGGAAATAAAAACTCCTTGCAATGGCTGACTGCCACTGGCTCCCACAGCCAGAACAGTAGCCCAGGCCATATCCTGGCCAACTAGGCTGTTTCCCCAAGCACTGCTGTACTGGTCTAGCTGGAGAAGTAGGGGAGAGACTAAAAAGCCACTGCAGCAAACCTGTGTCTTTGGTTAAAGGGTCTTGTGAAAGGGGAGATTTGATCTTCAAAGGGCATACAAACAACACTGTGTTGGGAAGGTGCCACCCTACAGGACTGCTTACTCCAGGTCTAAGGTAACAGTAGCCCAACATCCCCACACTCTCAAATCCAAAGTTCCATGGGGAGAGAAGAACCCCTTGCCTAGCCTACTGCTATCACCCACATAATATTTTCTGTAAGACAGCCATGCAGCTTTCAACCTACTGGATGCAATTAGAGCAACATTCTGTTTTGCTCTGAAACTTAGGCAATAGAACAATGATCAATAAAACATTTAACAATTTAACATTGAACCACAAATTATGCACATGAGTAGCTAGGAGCCAACCTGCTAAGTGCAACTAGTAGGGGCTAGAGAAAGGGAGCCCCCTTTTTCTGAATCAATGTCTCAGTTGAATCTTAGCTACAGTAGAAGATGGACACTGGCAATGTCTGAGACAGAAATCAGGCGAATCAAAAGTCAGCACAGGGTGGGTTGTACGGACTCCTGTGTACATTAACAGAAACAAGATTATCAAGGTAAGAACCTAATCTTTTGTTCTGTTACATATATACAGGAATCAGTACTTTAGCTGGAGTACCAAAGCAGTGCCAAAACTCAGAGGGCCTGAAGGAGGCTTCTGGTCTAGCCAAAATGGCTAACCTGGGAAAAAACTATGAAGAGAAAACCAAGTGGCTGATCTACAAATATCATCCAGAGAAAATGCCCTTGCCTTTGCCCAAGAAATAGCTACAGCTCTCAGAGTGAGCCCTCAACAAACCAAATGGCTGCATTTCAGCCAGAAAGTAAGTCAAAGAAATAGTTTTTTTGAGCCAACAAGCCATGGTAAGCTTGGAAGCACAGGACTCCTTATTAGAGCCTGCTAAAGATGATCAGAGCAACAGAAGTTGTTAGTGTCTGAAGATACCTAATTAGAGCTTGGCGCACATCTAGGAATCTAGAGTCATAATCCTTGATATAAGCTTATTTACTGAAGGATGACCAGAATAGAGGCTGATTCAAATGAAATGTGAAAGCAATCTCAGGAAGGAAGGAGAAAACAGTTCTAATGGTTACTCCAGCCTCTGTGAAACAAAGGAAATGATCCCTACACAATAAGCCTTGAAGCTCAGAAATCCTCCTAGCTGACATAATAGCCACCAGTTTCAAGGTAACCTAGTAAGAGGCTCAAATGGGGCCTTCTGGAAAGACTTGAGCACCAAATTGAAATTCCATTCTGGACAAACTGCATGAAGTGGGAAGTTTTAATTGATCAACTCCTTTCAAGATAGATTCACATCCTGAATAAAAAAAGGAATAGTTCCAAGTTTCCAAGTTTATTTACAATTTGATATACGACCAAACAAATATCTGGACGGTTTACAATTGCTAAAATTAGAGTTTAAAAAAGATGCAATGATAAAAATAAAGAGGGGAACATAAAAACCAGACGAAGACAAAGATATGGACAAAGTAGGTACAATAGGCACTGGGGGAGGGGAAGATTCAAAATTACATCGAAGTCAAAATAAAAATAAAAGGGAGGTAGGAAAGGAAGGGAGAGGTGATGGGTGTCGCTTCTTAAAAGCGGTTGTTTTGAAGAATTATAAATTCAAAGAAAAGAATCTTATCTAGAATTTTGGTATGCATCTTTAAATAAAAAAGTTTTTAGTTTGGTTTTGAATTTGTTGAGTAAGTTTTCCAATCGAAGATGAGATGTTCTCTGCAGAGTCCATTACTATAATGACATCACTTTTTTTACTTGTATGTTTTCTTTTAGGATCTTGAGATAGGAGCTCTAATGCTTGGAAATAAAGTGTTAGCCATTAAGTTGGAATATTTTTGTTGCAAGTCCTGCTATGAAGTCTTCACTGCTCAACTGGCAGGTAGTCAAAGTATCATGGTCAGTATGAACCTACTGTTTAAATACAATTTGGTCAACGGGGTCATAGACAAGTAATGCTCAAGCACCTCCATACCAGGACACACGGTTCACAGCAATGCAGCATGCAATCCTTCAAATCTAAGCTACATACAACCTTGCCCATCAGAACTTTATAGTCATTTAAATAAGTAGCTGCCAACAGAATGAATATGCATAAGACATATTTGCATGTCTGTTTCCTCCATTATATGCAAATCTCTTTCATGCATATTCATTAGGGACATCTTGAAAACCCGACTGGCTGGGGGTCTCCTAGGACAGGGTTGAGAACCACTGAGCTAGAGAGTTGTTCCTTTTCAGCAAGATCTTGCCTGCATCTAGGGCAGGGGTCTCAAAGTCCCTCCTTGAGGGCCACAATCCAGTCGGATTTTCAGGATTTCCCCAATGAATATGCATGAGATCGATGTGCATGCACTGCTTTCAATACATATTTATTGGGGAAATCCTGAAAACCCGAATGGATTGCAGCCCTCAAGGAGGGACTTTGAGATCCCTGATCTAGGGAAACAATTTCTGACCAGGTTTGAAGATACATCCAGTCAAAGCCTGTAATTGATCTACTGTTGGAATATATCTATAGGGTGCAATCCTTTAAAGTGACTGTGGTCTTTCTTTTGGAAAGGATTGCAACATAACCATTCTAAGAATTTAATTTTAATTAAGAGTACTGCCTCGTGATAGGAATGAACATGATCGGATCCCTCAATACTATGTAATCCAGATTAATGCAATAGTAACAGCTGTTCAGATTCTGTCAAATCCTTAATTGGTTTCAGTATACTTTGGCCATAATAAAAAGTGAAAGCCTTGTGACATTCAGAGCCATTAAATTTCCCAGTAGTACATAAGAACATAAAAATAGCCATACTGAGTCAGACCACTGGTCCATCTAGCTCTGTAATCCATCTAGGTCACAAGAAACTGGCAAAAACCCAAGGACCCAATTCATCATTCTCCATAGCTAATAAACTAAAAGCACTGCAGTGAAGCTCCAAAAGTAACACTTTTAAAAATTAGACAAAAGCAGTCAAACTAGTCATAAGAGAAGCAAAACAGCTATTTGGCTTGACAATAGAAACAATGGCACATAGTAAATACTTTCTTCAAAAATCTGCTGTTTATACAAGTAAGTCTGGGCTTGTCCAATAAAAGTAATACCCCAGGAACTGCAATAGGCCTTGCAAGGCACCAATGTTTAATTTCCCAGATGCTAACATGAGTCAACAAGCACTTGCAAGGACTTGTCAGACATACATTAAAATTGTGTACGCACAGACAAACTTGCTCTACTTTGAAGTCATTTTTAGCCTATTAGAAACAGTGGTTCTAAGATATAGCTAGGTGAGTTCTGTAGCTTAAAATTTGTTCTAACAGTGAAAAAAAGAAAAGGATTGGAGAATGTACAGTTGTGATATATGGCTTCAAATACAGCTAAAAATTTGCATAAAGTTTTTTCATCAATTCTGATGACGCTTTCTCTCATTAATAAAAAGCACGGTGGACTTAAAAATTTGTGGGGCATCCACTGGCTGTAGTCTCTTCCATTTCCTGAATTCTGAACCTGAACCATGACAAACTATTTTTTTAAACAATTTTGTGGTCATCTAGTGATCCAAAAAAGCATCTACCATTATTCTGAGCAGTATGTTTGGACTTAGCCTAAAACATTCCCCTAGAAATCTGGCTTTCACCCTGGTTGACCAACTGTTCTTTCCATAACCTGAATCCAAAGTTGACATCTTTTTTGTATCCATGGAAGATACTAAAACGTGACCCAAATAAAGGGGTCCCTAACTCTGTACCTAGTTGAGATCATGCTCCAAAACTTTGGATATCTTTGTTAGAAGTCTCAACATATTCACTGAAAAAAATTACATCAATTTCTGAGATGGTCTAGTGGGGAACTCTGGACCACTTGACATGGAATGACCCACTATGTGTTTTCTCCACTTGTAGCTTTTTTGGGGAAAAAAAATAATTTCCCTCATCTTACACCTATTTTACAAGAGTCTCTTGTAAAATTTATACTATGGGAATTGCCAATGTTCTAACCCGAAGGTCTGAATTCCACTTTCTGTGTCCTTTCTAAAATGGGGCTCCACATTAGTTGAAAACTTACAATCATTAAGGAAACTCTGAATAAAAGGAGATTACATATTCAATTGCACCAGTTTTATGGGGTGGATTAAACTTGTAATCTGTATATATGAAAGGAAAGTGAGATATTACTTGTAGTTTGTGATTATTTCCTTAAATCTGTCTAGGACAACATCCAACTCTGTCAAGTCTTTGGAAGATCTCTGCATCCCTTCTGGACTCAAAATCGTTGTGTGGGATGGACCAGCATCATCTAAAAATAATAATGGTAGAACACAGTAAGGAAAAATTAGGTTCTTATCTTGTTAATTTTTCTTTTTTTTTTTTTTTTTTTTTTTTCTTGAGTTCAATAATTTTATTGAATATTATAAATAATATACAGAAAGCAGTTCAAGTACATGAAAATTGAATAAGAAATATTGATGTAGAAACAAAAGAAACCGTAATTGCATTCATTTGCATATAACAAATTATTAAGAAGCATTCAGAGTATTTGAAACTGCTAAGAAAAGAAATAGAAAGGGTAGATAAGCAGAGAGGATGAAGTAAAAGAAAAAAGAAAGTGAGGATGAAGTAAAAGAAAAAAGAAAGGTAAAGAAGGAGAAAGAAAGAGGGAGAAAAAGAGAGGGGTAGAAGTGTCTACGAGGCAGAATGAACATATGAATCCAAGAACGACCAAGGTGATTTATTTCGCATCAATTTTGTAGAGAAACGAGATATCATGTTTTTTTCATATGCATATGATTCGAATTTATGGTACATGCTCAAAGAGTTCCACCAAAAGGTGTAGTCTAGTAATGTAGATGATTTCCAATTTTTTAAAATGTGCATAAGAGCTGTCACAAACATGGTGTCAATGAGTTTGGGAGGACAGTTTGATAGTGCGAAGCAAGGGTGTTGAGAACGAAGGATTATAATGTCCATGGAAATAGGTTCTGAACATTTGGTAATAGATTTTATGGTGTCCCAGATACGAATCCAAAAGGAATGATTTAGAAGACACATTATTCCTGAACCTGTGGGTAGTCAATCTATTCCCACGAGATTTCTTGTAAAGCCTCATTAGCAGTTTTTGACCCGCCTCCCATCTCTCTGGGCTGTCCTCCAATTCCTCAGTGTGTACCAAAGCAGATGGTCAGCCCTAGAAAGGAAACAGAATAGGGAGGGGTAATGGGATGCTCACCGAGAAGCATGCCTGTTCTGCCCATATCATTAACATCTATTAGGTGAAACAAAAAAAACAACAAAACTTAACCCTTTGCAATACATAAGGTGAAAAACAAGTCATCTACTGAAGCGCAAACCGCACTAAGAGATTCTCCATATAACCCTTAGATTCTTTAAAGCAGCAGTCGCATCCTCTATCCTTGTTAATGCTGAATAAAGGAAAGAAACGACATCTGACAAACAATAGTAAGCAGGCAAAGGAACATCTGACAGGGCGAGTTTCAGGAATAATGTGTCTATCTACTAGAAAGATTACCAAGGTAAGAACCTAATCTTTCCTTCCAGTGCGACAGATATATCAAAGCAGTTCCTCAAGTATAGGGCAGGGCAGATAAGCCTGCTGACAACACAGATGATCCGAATGCAGAGTCCTTTTTTGTTGTTACGTCCACCCTGTAAAACTTCGTGAACATATGGAGAGAGGACTATGTGGCCACTCAAAGATTTCTTCTGAAGACACCACTGAGATTCCACCCATGAGGAAGCCACTTCTAGTGGAATGCACTTTCACAGATATAGGCTGAAAAGATGGCCTTACGAGCCCATCTTGAAATGGTCTGTTTCAAGACTGGTTGGACTTTACAGGCAGTACTCGCCAGTACAGCGATAATCAGACAGTCAAAATTTGTTCGTAACCTCCAGGTACAGCAATAACACTCTGCGCACATCCAATAATTTTAGCACTTTATCACTCTTCCTTGATCCCGAGAGCATGAAGGCAGGCAATCACACTTCCTGATTGATATGAAAGTTGGAGACTACTTTCAGTAAGAAAGATGGTACTGTACGCAATATTATGCCTGAATCCAAAATTCTGAGGAAGAGATCTTTGCATGACAATGCCTATAATTCCAACACCCATCGAGCTGAAGCAATTACCACTAAAAATACAGTTTTGATTGTAAGATCCATCAGAGAAGCTTGCTCTAGGAGGTTCATAGGGCACTCTACCCAGCACCCATAGGACCAGATTAAGACTCTACACCGGAAAAGGCTGTCATACTGGAGGCGCAAAGTGATCTTCAAAATCCTAGCCACATCTGGATGTATGGCTACGGTGCTCTTATTAACCTTAGACCCAAATCATGATAGCCCCGCAATCTGAACTTTCAGGGAGCCAACTGCTAGGCCTTTTTCCAGTCCTTCCTGCAGGAAAGCTAGTACCACAGATATTGGGTCCTCACTCCTCTGAGCACACCAAGCTTGGTTACACTTCCAGGCTTTTGCATTTGCAGCTAATCTTGCTTTCTTTCTACAACTTAGAAGGGTGGACACCATTCTGTCTGAATAGTTTTTGCATGCAAGCACTGCACACTCAAGAGCCATGCCATAAGACCAAAGTGTTCCGTATCCTCCAGGGCAATTGGGCTCTGCGTGAGCCATCTTGGGTGACATGTCAGACTGAATCCTTGGTCCCTTTGCAAATGGATCAGATCTGCACACCACGGTCGCCTTGGACAGTCTGGTGCTTCTAGAATAACCAGCCCTTGGTAAATTGTGATCCTGCGCAGAAGTCTGCCTATCATAAGCCACGGTGGGAAGACGTAAAGAAATCCTGTCTTTGAACAAGGCTGCCCTAGGGCATCCAAACCTTTGACTCCTGGCTCATGTCTTCGACTGAAGAACTGAGCTGCCTTCTTGTTGGCCGCCACTGCCATCAAATCGAAAATCAAGTGCCCCCACCTTCTCACAATATAGGTGAAGGCTTCTTGAGACAGTGACCATTCCCCGGGATCCAGAGTCTTCTGGCTGAGGAAATCTGCTTATACATTGTCCACTCCTGCTACATGTGCCATCGAGAGTGCCAAGAGATGGGACACCGCCCACCAAAACAGCATCTGGGATTCCAAGCATAGAGGAGCATTATCTGGGAAAACTTGTACTGTTTTGCACTGCAGCATGCTCCTGAATGCCTGAAGCACTAGGTGGATGGCTCAAAGTTCTAAGTGGTTGACTGACCACTTCCTCTGCAGAGGGGACTAGCATCTCTGCACCAGTTGCCCTTCACAATGAGCCAGTCATAGGATGACATTCATTGTCAGGATCACGAATGCAGAGATGTGAAGGGGAACTCCTCTGGCTAGAGATTGAGGCTCCAACCACCAGGCTAAACTGCAACATGCTTTTGCTGTCCAAGGGAGCTGCTGTTACAGCACATCGCTCTGCAGGCACCAGCGGGAGAGGAGTACATTCTGGAGCAGACACAAATATGCCCTTGCTCAGGAAACCTCATCCATAGTCACTACTGTTGATCCCAGCACCTGCAATTAATCAAGGCCTTCGGAGCTGTCTTACTCCGAACCTCCTGTATCTAAGCAGGAGCTTCTCTCTGCGGGCTTCCAGGAGGAACATCTTGTGTCAAACTGGACTCCAGATACTCCAACATCTGTGTTGGCTCCAAGTGGCTTTTCTGAAAGTTGACCACCAAGCCCAGCCTCAACAGTAGCTGAATTACTCTTTGCACAGTCGATCTGCCTGCAGAGTTGGACTGGGCTTTTATCAGCCAATCATTCAAATACAGATATACCTGTATACCCGCTCTGCATAGGTGTGCTGCAACTACCACCATCATCTTGGTGAAGATGCGGGGCACCATGACCAGCCCAAAGAATAAGGGCACAAACTGGAAATGTTGCTTGAGCTCATGGAAGCGCAAGAACTTCCTGTGCTCAGGAAAAATGGAAATGTGCAGACAGGCCTCCATCAAATCCAGTGAGGTGAGAAATTCCCCAGGTGCCACCAAAGCAATTACTGACCTCACAGTCTCCATCCAGAAACAAGGTATCTTGAGAGCAGTATTGACCTCCTTGAGACCTTGATATCAGCCTCCAGTCTTCTGAACCTTTTTTGGGCACTGAAGTATACCGAGTATCTGCTGGAGCCCGAGTCTTCCTCTGGTACGGGCTCTATGGCTTCCAGATCTAGCAGCCTTTGCACCGTAGCTTGGATTCTGACCACATTTATTGGCTTCCCAGCCTGAGAATCCAAAAACAGGTCCGGGAAGGAACGAAAGAACTCAAGCTTGTAACCCTCTTATACAATATCCAGCACCCAGTGGTCTATAATGATCTCCACCCACGCTTCCTAAGAGGCCAATAACCTCTTCCCTCCCCTCCAAAGCGTGGAAACTCAGCTGAAAGCTTGGCATCATAATTGCTTCTTAGGAGCTGCTGTAGAGCAAGATCCTGAACATTTGGGGGGGAGGGGCCCACCTGGCCCGTCCGAATCTTTGCCTCAAGCTTTGAAATAATCTCTGACCCAAAGGCCCTCCTGAGAACTGGCGATAGCATCTTGAAGCCTGAAAATTACTGAGCCCAGACCCGCTTGGGGATTGTTTGCCTCTCAAGCCCAATTACCAGCCAGAGACCTCAACCCCCATTGGAACCTCACGCACACAGTTGGCAAGAAGAAAACAGTCAACCCTGAACCTGGAATACTTGCCACGAAGCCACTAAGCCTGCACTCTCACCCACTGTGGACAGAACCTAGAACGAACTTTACTCCCAAGGGACTAGTCTCTGAGCTCCTGGACTGTTAGTACAGGCTGTCTAAGTGGATGTTATTGCAAGGCAGTCTGCCCCTTAGATGCAGACCTCCAACCTTAGAGAGTCTGTGCTCTCCTGTAGCCAGAAATGTCCCAAAATGGGATCCTAAGAAGCAATGAAAAGCCTTGCAAATAAGAAAAAAAAAACCCCAACAAAAAAACCAAATGCAAATTTAATGGAAAAATAAACATGAGCAGAAAAGACAACTGAGGAATTAGAGGACAGCCCAGAGAGATGGGAAGCGGAGCAAAAGAATGCTATAAGAATTTTTGCAGGAATTGATCAATTACCCATAGGTTCTGGAATAATGCGTCTGGCATACTAGAATGATAAATGTATACAGTACTCCTCCAAAATTCACAGGGGTTCTGTTCCAGGAACCCCCGCAAATTTAAAAAAAACCGCAAATGTGGTTTTTCGTCTGTCAAAAGGCAGGAGAGGGCAGCTGGAGTGCCGGCGGGTGAAGAAAATCATTTTGCAGTCTGCTCCGACAACCTCTTCCTGTAATAAAATCGGACTACACCAATCAGGAGCTGCTTTGACATGCAGCTCCTGATTGGTGTAGCCCGACTTTACTACAGGAAGAGGTGGTCGGAGCATACCACGAATGAGCAAATCTGTGATTTGCAAACCGCAAATTCTTGGGTGAACTCTGTAGTTTGAAACATACTCAGCACTTAATGATAAGTTATGTAGGTTTATATCCCACCAAATCCTCACATATTGGTCGGTGTTCCTCGTGGGTAACAAATAGCATAAGCTTTACATAGAACTTATATACATGCAATTACATGATATAATAGATTACAACCTTAAAAGGAAACAACCTTTACCAGGAACAAAAGTACTGATTACTTATAAGCTGAAACAATTGGTGCAAATCACAGAATACCAAGGTTTAGAGCTAGACTGACTAAATATAGCGACTCAATCGCTGTTGGCCGATTTTCTGGCCGATTTTCCAACAGCAATTGATTCACTATCAAGTTTGCATGCAAATCATTTGCAGGCAAACCCACCGACTCTATGCAAATCATTTGCATGCAAACCCACCGACTCAATCGCTCAGTAAGCGTTTGACACAATATAGAGCCCTAAAATTAGTGACAGGGGAAGAAGCCTCCTGTCACTGCTGTCAGGGCTTCTGCTCTTTTTTTTTTTAATGGAACAGATGTTCTGCACTCAATCTGTCCCATTAAAAAAGCACCCCCTCCCCAGCTAGTACTCCTGAGCCACCGTTTCTCCTCCCCCCCGAACCCCAAAAATATGGCAGGAGGGATGCCCACTCCCTCCTGCCCTGAAGGTGCCCGCCCGCTACCTCCTCCCCCCACTAAAAAAAACAGCAGGAAGAATGCACATCCCTCCTGCCTGGAAACACCTCCCCCTCCCCCGAAAAAAAGGCAGGATGGATGCCCACTCCTTCCTGCCACCTCCCTCCCCCTCTGTGCCCCCGTTTGTTTGTTTATCCCCCACCCTTATCCAGGGCGAGTTACATATTTACATACAAAATAAAACATTACATTTAACATACATATCGCATCAACACAAACATCACTATAAAACAAATTGCACACTTACATACAGAATATAAAATTACATATAACATACAAGTCGCTTCAACGACAAACCTCATTATAACCAATAAAATAGACCAGACCATGGAATACATCAGTGACCAGCACTCTGCACTCAAGTCACCACTCCTCCTCCCTCAACCAATCTCAAATCCTATATTTCTTCTTTTTCTTCTTACAGAACAAGTGTCTTAAGTGCTTTCTTAAAGTTCTGTAAATTTTGCTGTTGATGAATATATTCTGGAAGGTTGTTCCCATACCTTGAAGTTGGTAGCAGGAGGTACTGAAAATACCTCCTGCTCCTCCAGTGATGACACTGGGCCATAAGCCCCTCCCCAGGGCATCATGCGATGAACTGGGAGGGGGCCTACGGCCCTGATTGGCTCAGACAACTCAGACTCATCTCTTGGGAGGGGCCTGAGGCATCTGAGCCAATCAGGAACTTCCTTAGGAAGTCCCTGATTGGCCATTAGCCACACAGTGTCAGACGTTCAGGTTGATCTTACAGTTTCAAGTCACACAAGATTAACCTGAATTTCCAGCATCACGTGGCTCAAGCTTGCAGAAAGCTAAGCTGTGGTGGGGGAGGAAAAATCCTGTTGTTTCTTCTGCAGCTGAAACTAGGTGAGGGAAAAGAAGCTAGGTGAAAGAGAGAAACCGGTTGAAGGCTGGGAGGGGACAATGCACCATTATATTTATCCACTATTTAAAGAAACACATAGTGGCAGCCATTCAGAGCTGAGCAGGAAGCACGAAAAGCTCGGTCTTGTCGTGTGTACCGCTGGACACGAAATCGGAAGCAGACATCCAGGGAGGGAGAGGCTCAGCATGGGGCAGGAGCGCAGAAAGATTGCTCCTGCCCCATACACTGCTGGACCACCAGGGATTAAAAACAGTGTAAAAGGTACACATGGGGGAGGGGGTTTAAAAAAATTGTTAGCCGGACGGGAGACAGGAGGGATCCCTCTTGTCCTGGCCTACCAGGTCATACGGCAGGCCGGTTCAGGCCTGCAACAAGTCCAGGAGGGAGTCGGGTCTTCATTGTGCAATGACTCGAATATAGGACGAGACCCCCCATTTTAGGGCCATATTTTTGGCCCAAAAATCTTATCCTATATTCGAGTATATATGGTACTACAAAATTTTACTTTGTTCTCTTTTACAAGGTTGTTCACATAAAAGATATTTTCATAGATTACTGTCTTTCAGGAATTTAGTATTTTGATAACCAACTATTTCATACCAACATTTTAGGAAATTGCTATGACTTTGTTTAAAATTTTTTGTTAGCTTAAGTTTGTATATCACTGTGTTTCTACAGTTTTTCTTTTCTTTTATAGTTAACATAAAAACACAGTTTTGCAGTATATAAATCAACTTTTATGTTATTTGTTAAGTATTTCTTGACACTGTCCTGCTCCAAAGTTTGGAGATAACTAGCTTTTAAAAGCCTGTTAAACAATGTGGTAGCTAATTGACGAGAGTCCTTTGAAAACCGGCAGTGATCGGACATAAAGCCTGATTTTGGAGCTGTAGTGCCAATGATGACTAAGATAAAAATTTTCAAGGTCCTGCACTACACTGTACAGCGAGAACAAGACAAACACAGCGAAGAGGTGATTTGACAACCTCTAGAATTCAGTTTCTATTTATATAAGAAAATGCCGAGAAACCGAACCCTTCAGAAGTAAAGTGCTGTTTATCCACAGAGGCCAGAATTCTCAAAAAACCGTGTTAAAAAGCAACGGTCTGCTACTGCAGCCGTTTTGATAGTGAATTGAAAAAAAGCGAGACATTTAAAAAAAATAAAAAAAAACCAAACAAGTACAAATGAGGTCGGCGGACAGCAGCGAAGATTCACTAAATTTGCATGTGCCCATCACTGATGATAGCGATGGGTACATGCACAGAAACCCCTCCCCCAAAATCACAACAACGGGAGAGATGCACACTCTCCCCACTGCCAAGACACGCCTGCTGCCACTCAGCAGCTCTCACCCACTGCAGCAGGAGAGATGCCCACTCTCCCCGCTGCCAAGTGACCTCCCCCTGCCTCCGACACCCCCTCACTCTTATCTCAACATAGATGCATGGAGAGCACGGACTCCCTCCTCCCAACTGGCCTGCCTGCATTGTCTAAAATGGGACTTCCCCTCCCTGGTACATCTTGGGATGCACTGGGGAGGGGCCTAAAGCTCTGACTGGCTCGGACACCTAAGGCTCCTCCTATGGGGTATCTGGGCCAATCAGAGCCTTAGGCGCCTCCCCGGTGCATCCCAAGATGCACTGGGGAGGGGGAAGTCCCATTTTAGACAACACAGGCAGGCCAGCTGGGAGGAGGGAGTGAGTGCCCTCCATGCATCTATGTTGAGATAAGGGGGAGGGGACATCGGAGGCAGAGGTGGGGGGAGGTCACTTGGCAGCATGGGAGAGTGGCCATCTCTCCCGCAGCAGGTAGTGAGCGTGGCTGAGCGGCAGTGGGGAGTGGGGCCATTTCTCTTCTGCGGAAGGTGCATGCAGCTGAGTGGCGGTATGCATTTCTTGGCAGCGGGGAGAATGGTCATCTCTCCTTCTGCGGGGGAGGGGAGGTGTCACTGCTGTTCAGGGGGGAGAGGGGTGTTCTCTGCCGCTGCAGGGGAGGGGTGTTGTGATGCAGTGGGAGAGAGAATGGGCATCTCTCCCACTGCATCACAACACAAGTTTTCTAGCAATCTGACACTGACTGGCATCTCTGGACCAGTCATTTATTTTTGTCACAAAAAGCCGATGCCGCTTTTAGAAAATGTCTCACCATTTTTTAAGAATCCACCAGAGGGCTCATTTCAATATTGAACAGCCTATTTGCATGTCATTGTTTGAGACTGCTAGAAAGCTCGCTATTCACAGAGATAATCTGTTTAGATAATCTGCCGCTAAAATGCGTACAGGCTAAACAGTCGGTAAACAGTATAGCAACAGCGTTAAAGTTTTGAGAATTTTCCCTAGAGTGCCTTACTTATTTTCTGCCTGCCATCAGAGAAATTTAGCGGTGAGTTGCAGTGCCGAGCAAGGAGTATATTAAGCGTACAGAAAGCTCTTCTTTAGTTGGGACAGAGCAATTTATTTTGCAAAAAACCAGGAAACTGAAGCCAAACTGCTGACTGCCACATAGACTAGAGAAACAATTTTAGTGGTAACTTCCTTCAATTTTGTCTCCGGATAGCAGAGAGATCACCAAAAGTGACAGTGATGTAATCAGCTCACATAGAGAGAAGCTAGAGGAAGGAAGAATCTTAAAGACAGTGGCCATTTTTCCTCCACAGCAGGGTGGGGCAGGAGGACACTGTGACAGGTCAGTGGGGAGACACAGTACTCAGCAGTAAGTGCTTTGGCTCTACTGAATTTACCACCGGCATTCCCATGGGTTGTTTGCAATTTTTTGCCTGCATCAGCAGTAAATCCATTAATCTTTTTGCTGTTACTGTGCATTTATTGCACATTCTCATCCCCGTGCCATTTTCTAGTCTGGAAAATCACAGTAAAACAGGAAACCACAGAAATTATGCACATGATTATAGTAGAAAACAAAACAGCATTTAGCTGTACCTGTAGAGTCCAATGACTTATGGTGAGTAGATTTCTTCCTTTTTTTCCCTTTGGACTTGCTATTCACTTTTGGAATGGAATTTTCCTGCTAAGAAACACAAGTAAGTTTATTTTTGGCAAAGCAGCTTCTTTGCTCATTTTGGTTTGTAGTTGAATCAAAACCTGATCCTACTAGGGATATATGCCTTCATATGGGCAAGGAAGGAAATTTCCTTATTTGTCCAGTCACAGCAGCACAAAATGGTACCACTCTTCTGACCTGATTTTGCACTGTGGAATATTAGCAGCAGAAGCAAGGTCCCACAGGCCCAGTAAGTTGAGCTAGGGCAAAACTAGTTTACTGCATATACTCACACATAAGCCGACCTAATTATAAGCCAAGGTAGTCCTCCCCCCCCAAAAAAAAAGGAGTATAATCCGGAGGTGGGGGAGGTTAATATTCAAGTGCCCTGCCCAGCTCTACACCCAGCTCCCATTCTTCAAGCGCTCCCCTGCCCTATTGGGCTCTGCACCCAGTCCCTCTCCCTTCCTGCACAGCCATCAAGGCTTCCAAATCTACAAACAGTATACCACTGTCCAGAGACAACAATGTTGGTCACAAGAACATAAGAAGTTGCCTCCACTGGGTCAGACCAGAGGTCCATCGCGCCCAGCGGTCCGCTCCCGTGGCAGCCCATGACCTGTGAAGTGGTTCCTGACCATTCTTTTAACCTACCTCTGGTTCTATCTGTACCCCTCAATCCCTTTATCTTTTAGGAACCTATCCAAACCTTCCTTGAACCCCTGTACTGTGCTCTGGCCTATCACAACCTCTGGAAGAGTATTCCATGTGTCTACCACCCTCTGGGTAAAAAAGTACTTCCTAGCATTTGTTCTAAACCTGTCCCCTTTCAATTTCTCCGAGAGACCCCTAGTGCTTGTGGTTCACCAGTATAATTTGCCTCTGTTCATCTTCTTGTCTAGTTTCATGTTTCATGGCATGGCCCTATAGTGTATTGATGGCCGTTCTTATTTAATCACATTTTTTCCAGTTTACTGTAATCTACTGCTTCATCTGTTGCCATTGTAATTTTTATTTTTTGTTACTCTGCTGTGCTCCATTAGTCCAATTTTTTTTTCTGTTGATTGCAAATTCCAAGCTTGGTTCAATTATGTGACAATGCTTTGTTTCATCATGTCTGTTTCAATCATGTGATCTTGTTCATTGGACATTTTATGCCTTGTTTTATCATTCTATTACGTCATTTTGCTGTGCTTAACCATGCCTGTTTTAATAATGTGACTTCGCTCATTGTACATTGTATGGTTTTATTTAGTTTTTTTTTTTATGTTTCTAAATCTTTATTCATTTTTTTGTGTTACAACAAGTGTTACAAATAAACTCAATAGAAACTTGAATACACACTTGACTAACTCATATATTAATCAATTTTAACATAATATAATAATCCCCTGTTTTATTTAGTTAATATGCTGGGATCTTCCATGCCTATCTTAAACATGTGACTTTGTTATGCTGCTTTGTTTTTACAACTCTGTCTGGATTTTGTTTATTGGTATTTGACACCTGTCTCTTCAGTTGGCTCGACATCAGTTTGTCTGGTCATTCAATTCTAATTTTAGTACAAGGTTTTAAACAGATTGTTTATAAAAGATGGTTATTTTATTTTAATATTATTAGTTTTTACATTAGCTCATGTGTTTTGGTCCATATTTACTGTTTATATTAATTTACCATGTTTTACTTTTGGCATTCTGTGTTACCATGTGGGTGTGTTGGGACTTGAGAGGGAGATGCTGCCTGCGGCTTTTAGCAAAAAAAATGACTAGCAGTGAGGAGGGAGCTGGCGTGAAGGTAAATACCTGGGGCACAGAAGGGAGAAGGGAGGAGGGAGGGCAGGAGGGAAGAGATCTGGGATAAGAAGATGCTAGGCAGGAGATGGAAAGAAAGGGACAGGGAGTTACAGCTTGACTAGTGGAGAGAGGGAGGGGGATTCTGAAAGTGGTGAGCCATGTGGATGAGGTCAAAAGGGAGATGACAAGATGAGTGAGAGAGCAGCGAGTACAATGGTAGAAATGTGGTAATGGGGAGTAGATAGAAGGGAATAGGAGGCTGGAAAAGGAGCGAGATGGGAAATGAGAGAGCTAGGGACTGAGAGAAGATGGACAATTGAGAGGTAGTTGAACATTTAAAAAGAAGGGTGGGAAAGAAGGCAAGATTTGAGTGGACAGAGGCAGAAAATAAAAAGTTAAGAAAGCTGAAAGGGAAAAATCAATACGTTGGAGACAGGCATAAGAAGAAAATGGAACGAGAGAAGAGGAAAAAAAAATGGACAGCAGACACTGGAAAGAGAATTACTTGAAGATAGAGAAAAAGCAGAAAGAGAAACTGGGACCAAGATGACGGAAAAATAAAACATCCAGACAACAAGGTAGAAAAAAAATTGTTTTATTTTTAATTTATTAACTGGAATATGTTAGCTTTGGGATATGTGTATCACAATTATTTTTGTATTTGGTGGCATAGTCATATACAGCTGATTTGGGGGAGGGACTGGAGCCCAAAATTAATGGATGGGCACCAAAGTTTCTCCCTGCCTGAGTGCAATTTATAAATACTTGAGCTAGTGGGGATTCCCAAGCCCTGCCAACTGAAGACATCTTTCTCCAATTTGGCAACTCAAAATCTCCAAGCTTTGCAGCCAATGGCAACATCTTCAAGCTGCCCCTGCTTTCATGCATGCATGAATGCCAAAGGGGGGGGCAGGGAGGAGGGAAGGCAGCTCTGCAATATTGCTGCCAGTTGCAGAACTTGGGAAGTTGGAGGGGGAGGAAGTGGCTGTCAGTTGGTGAGGCTTGGAGATCCCTACTAGCTACAGCAGGGGAGATATTCATTTTGAGGGAGCCTAAGCTCAAAGTGGGAGGCCCAAAAAAGCAGTAATATTTACCCTGATTAAACGATCCTCCGTGTGCTGCTGAAGAGGCTCGCCGTAGCTGTAATAGAAGTGAATGGGAGAACAGGAGCATGCATCCCTGCTCATCAGAGTGGGGATGCGTAAGCCTGTGGCTGCTCCCACTGTCAGCGGTGTACGTGGAGGATCACTCAGTCATGGTAAGTATTACTGCTTTTTTGGGTTCCTCTCCAGTGTCCCTTTAATGAAGGTTTATTATTAGATATGTACATCTTCTATATTAGTGATTGCAAATTTGGGACCTGCTCAACCTTTTTTTTTGCTCAGCTAGTGTTAGTGTGGCCCCAGAAAAAAAATTTTCAGCCAATGCGGCCTGGACAAGTGGATAGTCAATCCCATCTCGTGTGATCTCTTGTAGGAAGCTTCATTTACATATGTTTGATCCTCCTCTCATACCTCAGGACTGCCCTCTGACTTCCAAAGTTGGTATAAAAGCAGACAGTCATACCTACGAAACAAGTCTAATCTGCTCATATCATAAAATTGCATAACAATCATTAAGTATTAAACCATGTTGCAGAAATCTTATAAACCATAAAATCAGAACAAGGAGACATAGCCTGCACTAACAGGGTGGGGCATATTAGCCAAGAAACCCCCCCCCCCCCCCAGGGGAAGTGCACTCTATAGGATTGGATGTTAATCTTAGAAAGGCTGGTCAAAGAATCAGAAGTCCAACTTACCAGTACTTATTGAGGCAGACAAATCAGCAACTCCCAGGGTTGGCTTCAGGAATAGAGAGTGGATTTATAAGAAAGAAGATTAGCAAAGGTAAGAACCTAATCTTTTGCTCTTGTACAATCCCACTCTATTCCTGGACAAGTGGGACTTAACAGAGCAGTTGGACTTCTGATTCTTTGACCAGCCTTTCTAAGATTAACATCCGATCCTATAGCTGTGTCTCCTTGTTGTTCTGATTTTATGGTTTATAAGATTTCTGCAACCTGGTTTAATATTTAATGATTGTTATGCAATTTTATGATATGAGCAGATTAGACTTGTTTCTCAGGGAGCATCCTGTACCCCTCCCTCTCTTTCTGTGTCCTGTACAGGTATGGCTGTCTGCTTTTGTACCAACTGGAAGTCAGAGGGCAGTCCTGAGGTAAGAGTGGAGGATCAAAAATATGTAAATGAAGCTTCCTACAAGAGATCTCAAGAAATGGGATTGACTATCCACTTGTCCAGCAATAGAGTATGGATTTACAAGAAAGAATTTAGTCAGAATTTCTGAGTCGCACTTATCCAGAACAGGTTCAAGGCAATTTACAAGGTAAGAGACCCATTTATACCGCCTAGAAGGCTGATGGGGGTGGTATAAGAAATTTTAAACTTGAAACATGGGAAAGGTTACATTACATTGTCATAAGGTTACATTGTTGTAAGAAACTGCCCAGAGAGTGAAGGACAGAATTGTTGCTTTGGGGTCAGACTGGCAGACAGAAGAGAGGATAGCAGAGAGCAGAGTTTGGCAACTTTTTTTTAAGCAAAGAGTCAATTTATCTTAAAAATTTAACCCAAGAAGGCATAATCTGATGTTGAGGGGTGGTACTCAAGAGTAATGTTAGGAAATTCTTCTTGACAGAGTTCAAAAAAGCATTGGATGAACACAGAGGAACTCTAATCAGAAAATAATGCTATACAGTATATTGAAGAACTAAGGCCAGTACTGGGCAGACTTGCATGGTCTGTGTTCCGTATATGGCCATTCAGTTGAGGATGAGCTGGAATGGTTTAGATAGGCTGGAGTAAGCTTTGACAGAGACTCCAGTAGATGGAACTTATGCACAATACCGGGCGGAGCTTTAGGTTTCCTGCCCAGAAATATCTAAGAAAAAGAACAATTTAAATTAAATCATTAAATTATAGAGTGTATGTTTGGGCAGACTGGATGGACCATTCAGTTTTTATCTACCATCATCTAATATAATAAAACGCTAGGCCGCGCATGCGCAGTTCCATCGCGTGGGTCCGTTTTCCGTGAGATGTTCAGCATCTCAGATAGGAGTGCGCCGGAAACACTCTCTCTCCTCCCCAGAGACGGATATCGGACACGGCGGCTATCGGCCCATTGCTGTTTTTTGATCTGCCCTGTTCCTTGCCTGAAGTCCTCTCTCCTCCCCCGAGGCTGATGTCGGACGCGGCGGTTGTCTCCCCCGAGGCGGATGATCTTATGGGAATCAATGTTCTTCGCTCTGCCCTGCTCCTTGCCTTACTATATTTTTAAGTTGAAAGACCAGGCAGCGGCTCCTCTCAGGATCCCCACATGCGTCGGAAGTCCAATGCAGTCGGGGATCTTGAGAGGAGCCACCGCCACCGTGTCTTTCAACTTAAAAATATACTAAGGCAAGGAGCAGGGCAGAACGATCTTCAAAATGACGGCAACTCGATCTCCGTTCCTCCGGGGGTGGGGGGGGGGGGGTCTGGGAGGAGAGGGATCGCGGCCACACCGAGGAGCCCAGCAATTTTCCGCTGTCCGGGACCCGACTCATTTGCCGCCCCCCCTCTTCCCTTACCGCGGGCCCGCCTGGCGATTTAAGCAGCGTGTCAGCACTCTTCACACGCTGCTTCGGGCCCTTCTACTGCACTGATTTACTCTGGCACGTCCGGAGCAAATCAGGGCAGTAGAAGGGCCCGAAGCAGCGTGTGAAGAGTGCTGACATGCTGCTTGAATCGCCATGTGTAGTCGGGCTCACGGGAAGGGAAGGGAAGGGAAGGGGCAAAGGACTCGGGCCCGCGTTTGTAGTCGTGACTGTGGGAAGGGAAAGAGGGTAGAGGAAACGCTAATGCAGGCACAGGGAACGCTACTTTGGAAAGACAGACAGAGGGAGGAAGGAAGACAGAAAGACAAGAAGAAAGACACAGGGGCAGGTGCACAGGGAACTGGTGTGGGGGGAAGGAATGCTGCTTTGGACAGACAGACAGAGGAAGGGACACAGAAAGACAAGAAGAAAGATACAGGGGCAGATGCGGGACAGCGGGAGTCGCGTCAGGAGGGGTGCAGGATGCCGCAGAGGGAACTTTTCCAATGGGTGCAACTGGGCGGCTGTCGGGAGCCTCTGATCATGGGCAGAGCAAGGTAAGTGTATCATAGGGATAAGAAGGAGGGGGGAGAAAAAGGAAGGGACGCCTACTGCTGGACAGGGGGAGAAGGAAAGAGGTGCTGATGGGCAGGGGGGGTGAAGAAAAAGGAACGGAAGCCTAATGTTGGACAGGGGGAGAAGGAAGGTGCTGCTGGACAGGGGGGAGGTAAAAGAAAGGGAGAAGGGCTGCTGCTGCATAAGGAGACCTGTGAAGGAGTGGTGGTGGACACAGGGGAGGTAAAAGGAAGGGAGAATGGACAGGGGGAGCAGGCAAGGGGTGGTGATGGACAGCCAAGTAAAAAGAAAGACAGAAAGAAAGAAAGCGGCTAAGGAGAGAGAGAGAGAAAGAAATAAAGAGAGACACACACACATATATTCTAGCACCCGTTAATGTAACGGGTTATAAGACTAGTTTACTATATTACTATGCAAGATTTATTTTAAAAAGTAAAGTACCAAAAACAGCATAATTACCCCAGCTCCTTCCAGAAGCAAGCCCTTCTTAGACAAGTGGGTTTTCCTTTCCTGGTGTCCATCTTCACTTACAGATACAACAGTGTCTGCTGGTGTCTGTGAAAGATTTTCAGAATTTGGAGTTGCATCATCTTGATGGCTCTGCACAAGATTACCAGCTTCTACAGACCCATTATCTTGTGATCCAGAGTTCACAATAGTATTATTACTTTTTGGACTTATGCTTCCAGTTTTCAATGATGTGAATGGTGGTTCTTCTTCCTTTGCCTTAGTTTTTCTAAAGATCTAAAACAAATATAGAATAAAATTAAGATATCTATTTCTTTAAACATCAAAAAACATACTAGCAAAGTCAGCAGTAAAACTGAAGTTGGGCAAGAAGTTAAAAATTAACAAAATTATTTTCTGCTGAGATACAACTGTTCTTAAATAAAAATGTTGCATTCAATAGGGAAGATTATTCCAGGGATAAACTACTGGTTTATTTATTTATTTTTAGGGCTCCTTTTATTAAGCCGCACTAAACCACGGGACGTGCTAGCCGCTATCGCCTCCTCTTGAGCAGGTGGTAGTTTTTGGCCAGTGCGGGGGTTAATGCGTGATGAAAAGTCACACACGTTAACCCTGCTAGCGCGGCTTGATAAAAGGAGCCCTTAGTATTTATATACCACTTATAGCCTAAGTGGTTTACATTCAGGTACTCAAACATTTTCCCTATCTGTCCTGGTGGGCTCACAATTTGACTAATAAACCTGGGGCAGTGGAGGATTAAGGGACTTGCCCAGGGTCACAAGGAGCAGAGCAGGGTACTGAGGCTGTGGCTCTAACCACTGTGCCACACTCATCTCAGACATAAGCAGGATAGAAAGCTGAGTGATCTGTGAAATTACAGTTATTACTGGTTTCAAAGTCATTAATTAAACAGTTTATCTTACAAATAGAAATTAAATTAAATTTGGGAGCCAAATGACATTTATGTGAATCTCATCCTTGGATACTCTTTTGCTGGCTTCTGTGGTTCACTTCCAAACAAGCAATGGGGAAGAAGAATAAACAGAGGAGTGGAAATTTCTCTCTCCAACTGCTCCACATTTTCCACTGTGTCACACTCTGTGGCACTGTGCCATGAGTAGCATCTCCAACCTGCTGCTTGCAGCGGCCTCGGCTCTCCCTCTGAAGTCACTTCCTGGTCGTGAGACTAGGAAATTATGTCAGAAAGCGAGCCGAGGCATGTGTGGGCAGCAGGTTGGAGTTGCTGCTAGCGCTGGCGAAGAGTCAAAGAGATATGGAGGGAAGTGAAGGCACAGAGAGATGCTTACACCCTAGGCATCTCCAACTCTCGCTATGCCACTCTTAAGTTTTTGAGCTCCAGTAGCGCCTGAGGCAGTTACTTTTTCAGACCTACTGGAAGCTGTGAACGCTGGCAGCAGTGTTGCTGGAACTTTACTGAGCAACATCAAAAGAACAGTGCCCTAGCAACTAGTGGATGTTTTCACAGGAAAGGGCAAAGTGTGGAGATGACTGAAAGTAGTGACATAGTAAGGAGGGGTGGACTGTCCTGGGTGTTGGCACCTCTCATCCTCTCCAATCCCCCCCCCACCCGTACCTCTTTGGCTCTTCACCGGCGTGAGTAGCATCTCCAACGTGCTGCTTGCGGCGGCCTTGGATCTCCCTCTGAAGTCACTTCCTGGTCACAGGACCAAGAAGTGACGTCAGAGAGCGAGCCGAGGCCTGCATGTAGTTCTAAGTGGTTGATGTGCAGGGATTGTTCGTTGGTCGACCACTGACTTTGTGTCTGCAATTTTTTGAGATGCACTCCTCAAAACAGAGTTGAAGCATCCATAGTTATAGTAAGAAGAGGAGGCAGAGGATGGAAAGGACAACCCTCTTGTAGGGACAGAGAATGAATCCACCACAGGAGGGAGTCTTGAATCTTTGTGGGAAGAGGAATCAACTTGGCGAAGGAATGGTATTGTTGATTCCAGTGCAATTTGAGGTGCCACTGCAAGAGTCTCATGTGCAGTCTTGCATATGGTACTACAGAAATCAAAGCTGTCATGTCCCCTAAGAGGCGTAGAATGGTGCGAGCTGGTAAAGCAGATCTTCTGAAATGATCTGCCAGAGTGATGATGGTCTGATGTCTGTTTCGAGAAAGATAGGCCTTTGTAGCATCTGTGTCTAAATAAGCTCCAATGAACGTGAGGGAGAGTGTTGGAGTACGGTTGGACTTTTGGAAGTTGATGAGGAACCCCAGAGATTGAAGGGTGAGAACTGTGGATTGGATGGTGAGTAACAGTTGTCCTCTGGAATGTGCTACTAGAAGCCAATCATCTAGGTAAGGGAATATCATGTGGTGTTGTTTCCGCAGGTGTGCTGTTACTACAGCTAGGCACTTTGTGAAAACCCTTGGTGCTGATGAAAGGCCAAAGGACAGAACCTTGTACTGGAAATGTTGATTTAAGAATTTGAAGCGAAGGAAGTGCCAGTGGGATGAATGGGAATGTAAGTCCTTGAGGTCTAGGGCAGCTGAATCCTTCTTTCTTTAGGCAGGCATTGAGTGGTCTGAGGTTGAGAATGAGACAAAGGTCTTGCATCTTTTTGGGGATGAGGAAGAACTTGGGCGTAGAACCCTTGGTTCATCTGGAACTTCCTCGATGGCATTGCTGTGCAGTAGAAGGGAAACGTCTGCTGCAAGTTCTGGGATGTGATGGTGTGGAATCACAGAAGGGAGAGGAGGTTGCAATGGTATAGAGTTAGGAAGAAAATTGAGGAAATAGCCTTGAGAAACTATGCGAAGGACCCACTGGTCTGTTATGGCCTGCCAAGCTGAACAATGGGTCAGCCGTCCTCTCACTGGCAGATGGTCAAAAACTATGAGTAGACTTCAGAGCAGGAAGCTGAGATGTAGATACTTGCTTCTAGTCTCTTATACGCTGTTTGGGGTTTTAAGGGGAAGACTGCGGTCTTTGTAGGGCAGGTCGATTATAATGAGCAAACCTGTGACGCAGATAATACTGTTGAAAAAATTGTTGATGGTAAGCTCTACGGTAAGAAAACAAAGAAGAAGGGTGACAAAATTGTTGGTGCAGCCCGGAGGGATGCGCTGAGAGTTCCCTACTAGTCAAGGAATCTTCCTTAAGTTGCGAGACTGTCTCTTGCACCTTTTCACCAAAAAGACTCTCCTGCGCAGGAAGCATCTGCTAGTCTCTCATGGAGGTCTTCTCTAAGATCCAACGATTTAAGCCATGCTGTGCGTCTAGCAGCTTTAGCCACCGCTACCGTTCGAGACGTCATGTCATAGGCATCGTAGTTGGATTTAATAAGTGGATTCCTGAAGGACAATAAGGAGATTCGGAATAGCTTCTGGGGAAGTGGCTTCCAGTTGTTGCAGAACAGAATGTTGAAAAAGGAGAATCTGCAATTATTGAGCAATAATCTTGAAAGAAAGCATAGAAACCCGATAGACTTTGTGACCTATTGAATTGAGAAAATGATGATCTTTTCCAGGGGGCATATTTAGCGGAGCTTTGGAAACCTTCGCCTTTTTATTCGCCGACTCGGATATCATTGAATGGTGAGGAAGCTGTTGAATGTCATGATGGCTTTTGGACTTTATATTTTAATTCCAAATGCTTGGAAGCTGTTGATACTGATAGAGACTTTTGCCAATTAGCTAATTGAAGGTCCTGTAAAACTTCATGCACAGGTAGGGCAACCAGCTCCTTTATTGGAGTTTTACAGGACTGAAAGATGGCTTCAAAATTCTTGCTACCTGTAGGTATCACCGCTTGAGCAAGGCTAAGTAGGGAAGAGACTTTCTGCAAAAATTTTGGATAAGAGTACTCTTTTGTTGGTACCGATTGCATAGCTTGGAGCAATTGAAGAGGTTGATCAGGATCTGAAACAGGATGTATATCAGGCTCTGACCAGGCTGCAGGTGATGGAGGATCTGGAGTTGGAGAGGAACAAATAGGACTGCAGGGTTCCCAAACTATATTTAGATGGTACTATAGGACCTGAAAACATAGGTTCTTCAGAAGAATCTGGTACAATACAGGCTAAACATTGCTGGGCCTGCAAAACTGGAGGAAACTGAGGAGAACTCTGAAGTAAATTAGCACTATCCTGCATAAATTTATCTTTTCTTTTCTTCTGCTTATTTACCTTTACACATCCGGGGGGGGGGGGGGGGGGGGGGGGGGGGTTGGAGGGAGGGAAATAAATATTGATGGTTACACTTGGGTAACTTAATTTTTTTCATTACATATTATGTTCTATATTATGTTATGTTACTAATAAAAGTAGGAAACTGAAAAATTTTGAATGATATATATGTTACCTGTATAGTTAATAGTGCAATGTATGTAATAATTATTGTTCTTTTATTTGTACTGTTTTAGTTTGAAAATCAATAAAGAATTACAAAAATAAATAAATAAATAAATCTTTGAAGAAGCAGGAAAAAATTAGAAACAGTCTCTATGGATTCTGACCCCTGTAAAGAAACATCTGGGTTAGACACAGATAAAGCAGGTTGTTTGGGAAGAACCTGCTCTTGAAAAGGTAGGTGTAGGAGAGGACCCCCGTTTAGATTTTGAGAGAGACTTGGTAGGCTTTGAAGAAATACCTGTATCCTTTGGAACATGTTGAATAGGACTAGGAGAGAACCGAGAGGCTGATACTGAGCCCCAGGGAGCCTTCATTATAGCCTCAGGAAAAGATGAAGCTGCTTCAATTTAGAGCTCCATATTGAAGTCACCACTGTCGGAGGTGAAGGAGTAATGCAGCATTCTGGAAGTAGTAGCTTTTTCTTGTGGCCTGCTTAATCTGCTGGTTTTTTTTTTTGTTTCCCAATGGTGTCAGCGGTAGTTGGCTTCCCTCCCCTTGCGGTGCCAAGACAGGGCTCTGGGGGAGGGAGCGAGCAGCTTGACTGACTTTTTTTACAGTTCCAGCTCAAAGGGCTGCTATGCGAGAACCGCCGTCCCATCACAGTTTTTCTGTGAGAAGGTAAAAGTGTCCTCTAGGTCCTATCGCCTACCTTGTAACACTCTGTACTGGTTTCCAATAGTGTTCGCTGCATATAAATGGTTATTTTAATAATTATATTCTTGAAATATGGTCCTTGTTCTGGTCCTCCTATTGCTATTAATTCTCTTTTCCCTTTTTTTTTTAAAGCTATTTAGTGTTCTAACTAAAAGTGGTTATCAATATTAGGAAAATAGTTAAGTTTATTGTTTTTTTTCTGAGAGGAAAAGAGGGGAGAGCTGCAACCTGTAAGGAGTGGCCGAAGAAAAAACTGGCAGGCTAAAGGGGAGGGGCAGTAGGTTTAGGGACTCCTGCACATGCCCAATAAGCTCAAAGCTTACCTAGCACACAGGCTCCGTCAGAGGACTTCACCAACAAGTGTGCCTTCATATCTACTGCTTGTCTCCGGAGAAAATTTGTACCGCTTTGCTCTGCAGCGCGCCTCCGAATCCCTAAAGTGCTAGGTGGATAGCTTGAAGTTCTAAGCAGTTGATTGATCACTTCCTTTGAGGAGGGGGGGACTAGCATCCTTGCACCAGTCGCCCTTTGCAATGTGACCCCCCAACAGTATAGGTTGGCAACCGGTGTCAGGATCACCTGTGTGGAGATGTGAAGGGGAATTCCTCTGGTTAGAGACTTGAGGCTCCAACCACCAGGGTAGACTGTAATGTGCTTCTGCTATCCAAAGCAGCTGCTGCTGAAGAATAACTCTCTATGGACACCAGTGGGAGAGGAGAGCATTCTGGAAGCAAGTGCGCCCTTGCCCAGAAAACCACATCCATGGTCACAACCATTGTTCCCAGTGCCTGCATAAGCTTCTCTCTGCAGACTTCTGGGAGGAACACCTTGTTCTCCCATGTGTTTAACCAGACTCCCAGATACTCCAAGAGCTTTGTTGGCTCCAGGTGACTTTTCCAAAACTGACCATCCAACGCAGCTTCTGTAGCTAAATCAACTCTTGGAACCGCTAGCCTGTCTTTGGATTCATACTAAGCTATAATCAGCCAATCGTCCAGATACATATGTACTTGTATGCCCGCTCTGTGCAGGTGTGCTGCCATTACGACCGTGAAGGTCTGTGGCACCATGGCCAGCCTGAAGGGTAAGGCCGCAAGCTGGATATGTTGCTCCAGCACAGATTTCTTGTGTTCTTCGAAAAAAAATCGGAATTTGCAGATAAGCCTCTGTCAAAACCAGTGAAGTGAGAAATTCTCCAGGCGCCACTGAAGCAATCGCTGACTGCACTGTCTCTAGCTGAAAATAGGTACCCCGAGGGTTGCTTTATTGCTTTGAGGTCTAGAATCAGCCTCCAGTCTTCCGAGCCTCTTTGGGCACTATGAAGCATATCGAGTATCTGCTGCACCCTGAGTCTTCCTCTGGAATGGGTTCCATGGCTTCCAGATCCAGCAGCCTTTACGCGGTTCTTCAAGCTTTGGCTATTTCCCTCCCACCCTCCCCGGTTCCCAGCTGGAGCGTCCAGAAGGTGGTCTGAGAAGGAGTCAAAAGAACTTGAGCCTGTACCCCTCCTAAATAATGTCCAGCACCCAGCAGTCTGTAGTGATCTTCACCCATGCTCCCCAATAGGCCGATAACCTACCACCGATGTGTGGAGACTCGGTCAATGACTTGGAGTCATTAAATACTTCTTGGGAGTTGTGTCAGAACAGGATCCTGAAGAATGGGGGCACCTGGACCCACTGAATCTGTCTGGAGCCTTGAAAAAATCTCTGGCTCAAAAGGCCCTCCTGAGAACTGGCGACATTGTCTGGAGGTCCGAAAATTACTGAAACCTGACCCCTTAAGGGCTCGAGGTCTACTGTCCATAGAAACATAGAAACATAGAAATAGACGGCAGATAAGGGCCAAGGCCCATCAAGTCTGCCCACCCCAGTGATCCTCACTATCTATCTTTGCGGATAGATCCCACATGTCTATCCCATCTGGCCTTAAAATCCGCCACACTGGTGGCCTCAATAACCCGAAGTGGAAGACTATTCCAGCGATCCGATAAAGTCCGATAAAGACTTTGGTCTGCAATGCTATACACAGGCCATAAGATCATTCAGACCTTTCCCAAATAGTAAATGTCCCTTAAATGGTAAATTTACTCAAGGTCGCCTTGGAGGAGGAATCCCCCACCCAGTTTCTTATCCATAGCATCCTGCGGGCAAAAATAGAATAAGCACACATTTTACTCATAACTCTGAAAAGATCATACAGAGCATCAGCTACATACTGTATTTTTCGCTCCATAAGATGCACCCAAGATTTAGAGGAGGAAAACAAGAAAGAAAAAAAAAAATTCTGAACCAAATTCTCCCTGCCAGGCTCTTCACCCTGTCCCCCCTCCCTGCCAGGCTTTGTACCTTGTCCCCCCTCTGGTGGTCTAGTGGTAGGCTGGGACAGGGCGGGCTGGGACAGGGCGGGCAGGGACAGGGTCAAGGCAGATGACTTTTTAAAATATGCAATGTCACCTCAGTAACAACTATAGAAAAATAAACAAATATAGTGCAAAATATAGACAGCAGATATAAATTCTCAAAACTGACACATTTTGATCACTAAATTGAAAATAAAATCATTTTTCCAACCTTTGTTGTCTGGTGATTTTTTTCTTTCTTTCTTTCCTCAGGCCCAACAATTGTCACTTCTTCCCTCCCTCATTCCTATGTCCCCCTCAATGCCTTCCAGCCTTTATCCTCTTCTTCACCCCATTGTATGGTGATTTCTTTCTTTCCTTCCTCAGGCCCAAAAATTGTTCCTTCCTCCCTCCCTCTCTCCTATGTTCTCCTCACTGCCTTCCAGCCTTTGTCCTCTTCCTCTCCCCCCCAACTCAGCCCAACAATTGTCCCTTGCTCCCTCCCTCCTATGTTCTCCTCACTGCCTTCCAGCCTTTGTCCTCTTCCCCCCCCCAAACTCAGGCCCAACAATTATCTCTTCCTCCTTCCCTGCTATGTTCCCCTCACCTTCCAGCCTCTGTCCTCTTCTGCCCTCCACAAGCCTGCCCGCCCGCTTTAATTGCCTCCCACTGCTGCTGCTGTGAGGACACGTTGACGAAGCAGCAACGGTGGAGGGGGGGGACACTCCTGGCTAAAGCAGCGGGTCAAACTCATCAGCGCGGCACTGAGAGCGGCCCGAATGCGAGGGATGAGTAGGGAGCCAGCAGCACTTCACTCCCTCCAAATGGAACAAATTGCTGGAAAGGGCCAGGCGGGTGCAGCAATTGCATGCCACCGGCCCAGAAGCCTTACCCCCGACGTCAATTCTGACATCGGAAAGAAGGTCCGGGCCAGACATTAGAATTGACGTCGGGAGTAAGGCTTCTGGGCCGGTGGATTGCAATCGCTGCACCCGCCTGGCCTTTCTCTTTCTCTACTTGTAGCGAGTGACCAAAAGTAGCAGCGGCGGCGGGCGAGGGGCAGCGGTCTAAATAAGGTAACGGGCGGGATGTTAGGGTTGGGTATTCGCGCTCTTTTTTCCACCCACTTTTTTTTGGGGAAAAGTGCATCTTATGTAGCGAAAAATACAGTAATCCACTCCAGACATTAGAAACTGGTGATTCCTCCCACCAATTGCCTCCGGATCATGGTGCAACTTGAAGTGGCAAGCCCAGGCAACAAAAGACGCTGCAGCAGCTGCTTTTAAACCTGAGGCCATGGCCTCAAAGAGCTTCTTATGAATAAAATCAAGCCTGTAGTCCTGGGCTTCCTTTAATACCATGCCACCTTCACTGGAAAGGGTATGGTTTGTAACCTACACCACCAAGGAATCCACTTTCAGTAGAACAAAAGGCTGATTAAATGCAACATCCATCAGACAGTTTCACCATGGCTTTGGCCACCTGAAGGGGACCTCTGGGGCCTCTCATTAGAAAATGACAGGGTGACTGCTACCAGTGGGTAACCTGCAGAAATGGGGGGAAAAAGGCTGGTTGTCGCAGGTACGGAGACAAAGCCATTCACCACCCCATAGAGCAGTGAATGGCCTTGTCCCTGCAGTGAAGTATCTGCCACAAGTTGCCTCCGTGCCTTCCTCCTGAAGTTACGTCGGAAGGAGAGGCTCAGTTGCAAGAAGGTTCCAGTCCGAGCAGCCCTGCGACACGCATGCAAGAAGCTTCCATTCCAATAGGCGAAGGGGGAGTTGCTTGGGCTGATGGACGTTGAACGGCTGAAGCTGAAGGGAAGGGAGACGGTGGCTGGATCTAGTCTGAGGATTGGGGAGGAAGGGAGAGAGGTGCTGGGCCCATGTAGTGGGTGGAGTAGAACTGGAGGGAAAAGAGAGGTGCCTGATCCACACATGGGCGCTGAAGGGAGAAGATAGAGGTGGTGGACCTGCAGAGAGGAAGAGAGAGAAAGAAAAGGAAAGAGAAAAACTGAACCAAGGGAATGAAGGAAGAGCGAGTGAAATATTGAACATAGAAGAGGGAGGAAAGAGAGAGTGTGAGAGACACATTAGTGTATGGAGTAAGAGGAGAGAAGCTGGACACAGGGAGATATACAAAAAGAGAGAAGATGGTGGGCATGGATAGGAGCACAGAACAGGAACAAAAAGGGGAATGCTGCATCGGTATGGGGGTGGTATATGGACATAGAGATGGCTAGACATGGGGGAGAATAAGAATGCAGAAGGAATGATACTTTACACAGGAGGAGGGGATCATAGAATGGTGAGATGATGAAGGCAGGAAGATGGGTACAGGGGGGTTTCATACAGCCTGCACTTAAAACCCATGACAAGGTCAGCGGGCAAGCGAACTCCCAGGGGAAGGGACCCCCCGAGTCTAAGAAGGGTGGCGCACAGCAAGCTGTCTCCACAGATCCACAAGAGTTTCTCTGTGAAGCAGCAGTCCAGCTCCACGGGACTGCGTCCTTTCCTCTGACAGGGGACCACCGAAAGGGGCCTCAAGGCACTGAAGCCACTGAACAAAACAAACTTGAAGCAAAAAAAAAAAAAAAGAAAAATCAAAGGAACTGCAAAAGACTTCTGCATGGATTGCTTGTGAAACTGAAACTAGATATGTTTCTAGCTCTCAGTCTAAAGGGGAGGAGCATGTGCTCAGAAAAGGGTTGGATGGAACACTTAGCATATGGAATCCTGAAGGGACCTAACAGAATGAATATTTGAGTAAAATCATAATAAATATAAAAAATATACAGTATAATCAATGAGCTTAATTCAACTTACATTTCTGTTTTTTTGCACAGTGGGCTTATCTGAAGCCTCTGTTAGAGTTTTGCTTAGTTTTCTTTCAGATGTGACAGCTTTTTGCAGGTGTTTTCTGAAAGACAAATATAGACCATTCAGCCACCCTCCAGAATAAAAATATAAAGCTCATAGCTGCCTGCGTCATTTATAAGGGTTCTCTGATTGAGCAAAAAGAACAATTACACACAGCCATGTGATATGCAATTTTCAGAAACTAATAATACAATGGGATCTCTTGGAGAGAGAAAGAGATAATGGTTACTGCGGATGGGCAGACTAGATGGGCCATTTGGCCTTTATCTGCCATCATGTTTCTATGTTAATAGTAAAAATCCATGAACAGGAGATTCTGGTTCACAGCAGAAGAAACCCCCTATAGTTTGCTTTATTAAGGACACTACCAAACCTGTCATATGAAGAGCCAAATTGTGATTTGAAATACATTGAGAGGCAAGGGAGTTTTCTGAACAGGTTGAGAGACCAAAACTGATCTGGGGAATTAGGCGACAACAGAGGACTGCCGAGGGCAAGGCATACAGTACTCCCCTGAAATTCGGAGGTTCCATTCCAGGAACCCCCGCAAATTTCAACAAACTGCAAATGCGGTTTTTCGTCTGTCAAAAGGCAGGGGAGACGGGAGAGGGCAGCTGGAGTGCCAGCGGGTGAAAAAAATCACTCGCGGTCTGCTCCAACCGCCTCTTCCTGTAGTAAAGTCAGGCTACACCAATCAGGAGCTGCTTTGACACATAGCTCCCGATTGGTGTAGCCCAACTTTACTACAGGAAGAGGCGATTGGAGAAGACCATGAATGAGCGAGTCCACAAACCACGAATTCACAGGGGAACACTATATAGCACAATCTATTCTCTTTAACCCTCTTAATATACTCTTCCTTTTCACGCTTCTACTCCTTTCTTCCAATCCTAAAGTCTCAGAGAAGGGCACACTCATGCACAAATCTGAGTCCTGTAGATCCAGAAGCCAAATAGTATGCACCTCCCCCCCATGCTCCTTTGGCTGCTGCAAATTAACATATCTATAATCTTACAAGGCTGATAAAAATCAGGTGAGAAAGTTATTGGATGTACCCTCATTTCATGTTAGATAAGATAACTACAGATTATCTACGTTTTCAAGCGAACTACCAGGGAAAGGGACCCAGAGTCTAAGAAGGGTGGCGCACAGCAGGCTGGCTCCACAGATCCACCAGAATTTTTTCCAATTGCTGGTCCTAAACTTAGGAACTCTGGGGCCAATAATCCACTGCGAGAGTTAGTCAGACTGACTCCTGCAGTTGGCGGCAAACCTGAAAATTCAATGCGAGGCTGTATCCAGCAACTGACACTGAATTTCTGTTCTATTTTTAAGCTGCGTTTGACTTCGCCAGTCAAATTGATATTTTTTGGCTGACTGACTAAGTCATAGCAGCCAAAGATAAGACCCACTATTTAGGCAAGCCTATCTGGCTGCTAAACTTAGCCGGTCAGCCATGAATATTGGCATAAATCAGCTACATTATGTTGCACACTATAGCCAGTGACTGGGCTAGCCGCTGACTGAAAATGATCAGTGGCTATGTCCCACTGAATATTCATAGTTAGCTAGCTTAGCACCATTTAGCCAGCTAGGAGCCGTTCCCAGACAGCTAAATAGCACTGAATATCGGGTGATCTATGCCTTGATAACTACATAGTTCTCAGAATTATATTTTTCAAAAGGGCTTTTGCAAGAGAGTTGGTATTTTAAACACTTGTTTTATGTTAGCATTATGCAAGAATGGTTGATCTGTTTTATTGAAAATATTTAGTTTTGCGTTTGTCTATATTTTAGCTTGATATTTGTACTTTGATAAATTTTACGCACGATAACTGCGTTGCCTCCCTTGCAGTTGTGTTTAATCTCATCTGTCATTTCTCCATCAATTTCTTCTGACTGCCCTGGGAGTCGGTAGTAGATGCCGATCTTCGTTTTCAGTCCATTTGTTCCTGGAATTTTGACCCACAAAAGACTAACTTATCTGTCTGTTGTGGCGTGTTCTCTCCAGTAGATTCAATTCCCTCTTTGACGTATATGGCAATGCCCCCACCTTTTTAAGCCACTCTGTCTCTGTGGTATAGTTTGTATCCCGGTAGCACAGTGTCCCAGACATTTCCCTCAGTCCACCATGTTTCAGTGATGCCGATGTCAATGTTATCTTTTTGTGACACAGCTTTCAATTCACCCATCTTATTCCTAAGGCTCCTTGCATTCGTGTACATACACTTGAGTTTGTGGCTTGTTCCTTTCTTGCATTTCCTTCTCTCTTGTGTCCCTTTTGGTCTGTCTTGCCTAAGATCCAGTGAGTCTTCCCCTCTATCTTCCTGCACGGTATCCAACTACAAACAATACAAAACACAGCTCTAAGACTTACCTATTCGCTGAAACAATACGACCACATTGCAGAGGTATACCACGATTCACACTGGCTCCCAATACAAGACAGAGTACACTTCAAATTCCACTGCCTACTATTTAAAGCTATAAATGGAGACAGCCCAACCTACTGGAACAACCGACTAATTCAATCCACCTCAACCAGACACAGGAGAATCCATACACTATTCATATACCCGCCAATCAAAAATGTCAAATGAAGAAAACTGTATGACAACCTACTGGCCACTAGAGCAGCGAAACTAGACAGACAACTCACCAATCTGCTGATTTCGACCACAGACTACAAAACCTTCAAAAAAGAAACAAAAACCCTACTCTTCAAAAAATACATAAAGCCAATATAACACAACCAGATCTGCAATACTATCTACTCCTTAGCAAATTAGAAAATGTTCAAACTACCGTATTCCTTATGTATTTCCTAATATCATGACAATTCTTATGTAATCCGCCTTGACCCGCAAGGTAATGGTGGAACATAAATCACTAATGTAATGTAATGTTTGCTTGCAAAGAATAGCAAGATCATGCAGGACAGAAATTTTTTATAAATAAAAGCCAAAAAAGTATGGACACACACGTACACCCAGCAATGAAGCCATGCAGCAGGGAGACAAACACACTCCCAAGCCCTGCATCACCAAGAGCAGGGATCATCTCCTTCCCTAGAAGCCCATACATTATCTGCTTCAACAGCATACAGCTCTGCGCTGTATGCTTCAGGGGTGGTGGACAAATGGAGGGGGGATATAATAGCAAACTTCTCCACAGAGCAAGATTAGACACCCCCTTAAACTTGAAGATTGAGGGAAGGAGGAACACGAATTGCACCTTCTGTGCAAGACTTGCACCATATTTGTGTATATTTGAATACAAAATAACATGCACTTGATTTATACTCTATAAAGTTATCTTCTAACATATCTAGATCCCCTTTTACACAGCTGTGGCAGCGCATCCCGGTGCAACAAATGCAATGCAGCCCATAAAAATAGCTGTGTGGAAATCGCTACAATAGCAAATGGGCTAACTTTCACGGTCTGAATCCCACAAATGAGATGGTTTGGATAGACTGGAGTGAGCTTCAATGGCAATTCCAGTAGTTGAAAACTAAGATCAGTATCGGGTAGACTTTTAAGTCTATAGCCCAGAAATACCTAAGAAAAAAGACATTTTTAAAATTCAATCATAATATGCATGGAAATAGAGGGGGCTAGAAAGCAAGGGGCAGGGCAGGGTGGAGAGAGGATCTGTGCCTCCCCAGTTCTTGTTAGCTTTATTGCCTTAACATTTCTTCCAACAGACCAGTGTCTCTCAAACTGTGTACCACAGCACAGTGGTGTGCTCTAAAAGAGATTCCGAGCGCACCAAGAGAGATTCTAGAATTTTAGTTTATTTTTTAAAATTCCCTTCATAAATATACACTAGAATAGATGACATGTATATCGCGTATGCAAGAGCCTGTCAATGTTATGAGCATCTGTGTGCCCAGACAAGCATTTTTTGATGTGATTAATTCTTGAAAACTAACAGCAAGCAATTTTATTTTTATGTACTGTAAATAGTTATCCTAATTTGAGCAACAAAGCAATCAAGGCTTTGTTACTGTTTGGATCTTCTTATCTTTGCGATCTTGGATTTAGGGGTCTACTGGTAAAACCCCTCACTGAGGTGTTTACTAGCCTCAGGGCAGGGGACAAGTTACCTTATACATGGCATCTGGCAGGGGGGTCACATTACTACCTAAACCAGAAAAGGATCTGGAACAATGTGGATCTTACTGCCCCATTTCACTCTTAGACACAGACTATAAGCTTTTCACAAAAATATTAGCTAATCGGTTATAAGATTACATGAGCCACTTAGTGAGGGATGATCAAGCTGCCTTTAAGCTTGGGTGCCAAACGTTTGATAATGAATGGCGTATTTCGCATGTGATTCATTTGGCTAAGCGACGGGAGTCCCCACCTTTGATCCTGAGTATTAATGCTGACAAAGCCTTTGATAGGATAGTGTGGCTGTTTATTTTAGGAACCCTGAAGATATTTGGTTTAAATTTAGAGCTACAATGTTTAAACACCGCTTCTACTTCAAGCAAACCTCCCTAGTAGTGGTGGAAGGCTTCAAATCAGTTGGGATGGACACGAAATACAAGACTTGGGTGGAGGGAGAGCTCACCATGCTGGGACAATTCTTAGAAGAGGGAGGGGTATTCTCCTCTATCGGAACTCATGCGGTCTCATGGCCTCACATTGATGGACCAGTTCCAGTATCGTCAGGTCCACACATTTCTCTACAAATGGGCATATGGGATAGGGTATGGGACATTTGCTCCGAGAGAGGTAGTATCTTTCACATTTATAAAGCTCTACTGTATCAAGGGGACCCTCCTAAGCTCTATACCAAGAAATGGGGATCTTTACTAGGCCAATCTGTAGACCAAGCCCAGTGGCAACAGATTTTCTGTTCGTTTCTTAAGAGTATCCATAGCGAGTAATCTGGTCAAGAATGGATTCAAACAACTTTATCAGTGGTACTTAACCCCAGCAAGACTTCATCACATTAAAGCTAATATTACTGAGTTATGCTGGTGGGGCTGTGGGGAGCAAGGAACTTATCACATTTGGTGGCAATGCCCAAAAGTTAGGAGGTATTGGATTATATTTGCATGGTTCCAATTAAGAGATCTGGGCTGTAGCCTTCTGAATTGTCCACCAGAGGGAGTTCTAGCTAAATATCAAACTGGTTGCTTTTGTTGCAACGGCGGCCAGACTGGAATTGGCAGCCACCTGGAAACAGCCTGGAAATCCCACTAGACAACATGTGCAGCTTAGAGTGGACTATGTCAAAACTCACAGTAATGCACATGTCAAAATTCACAGTAACGCGCTAACAGTCTTCGGAACTTTTTGAAGACTTTGAATCCCTATATACAAGGTGCATTCATCTGGGTCGAGTGTGTAGAATGCTACTATTTGAAGCTATCAAGTTTCAAGTTTATTCTGTGACTTGATAAATCGCTTAATCAAATATTCTAAGCGATGTACACTTTAAATTTAACAATCCTCAACATTGCTCTCTAAGTTGCTGATGGCAAGGGGAGGGGGGATTGTTGGCTGATGTACTTATTGAATCTGTGAGAGCACTGTACCAAAGAAATAGAGCTCAGCTGTATAGCGTGATTATCATGCTGGCAACTCTGTAAGCAATGTTATGAAATATTTTCTGTTGATTGTTTGTTGTTTAACCTGTTAAAATAAAGATAAACAACCTGAAAAAGAAAATGACTGCAGATGGTGGATGATGAAATGCCATGTTTGCTAGTTGACTAACGAGCTGTGTTTTCAGTTAATCTGCTCTCAAAACAAACACATCCATCCTATTGATTAGCAATTCTATCTACTTTAGTTTCACCATTGTTACAATTACCCATACATAGCTTAAAGAACTTTAAATAACTCTCAAATTTAATTTTTTGTTGGTTTTGCAATTTTATAACTTCAATTATGGATCAAGTGATGATGTGAGTGGCAAGGTCATGTTCTCTTCGGTTCTTGGTCCCGTGCTGTTCCAGCTCCTAATTATCGCTTTTTAAGTGATTGTGCATCACTGGCAAACATTCTATATTGCACATATACCTCATGGACAGATAGATATCTTTCAACATCGGGAGGTGAAATGTCCAGGAAATTCACCCAAAAACTGAAACACACCAGCTGCGACTCAGCTGACAAGATGGCAAACTTGTCCCACTCCAACTTCTTTTGATTTCACAGAACGCCAGTTGTCTCAGCTTAGCTTTGCTGTCACCCGAGCATTAGAGCCCCAACTGACGAAACTCTCCAGTCAAGAGGGCTATTTGGAATCATTGCTTTTTAACACAGTTCATAGAGCTGGAGAGTTGCGTTTCTTCCTTGGAGGATTCCTCTCATGCAGCGACACCAGCCTTGGCTATTTTAGAATGCCGGTTTGCTGAACAGAAAGTGAAGCTGGAGGATATAAAGAATCGCTCCCAGCAGGGAAATTTGCGCTTTATTGGAGTGCCTGGAAGCCTTCCAGACCAAACCCTGGGACCACTGCTATTGCCATGGCTACAAAAAGAACTGCCATTGCCAGAGGATATGGGTCCATTGTGCTTGGAGTGCGCACATAGAATAGGCAGACAAAATGGCAATTAGCTGAGACCATCTGTTGTTATAGCGAAAGAACACAATTATCTTCACAAAGTTGAGCTGTTATGCAGTTACCAGGTGAAGGAGACTTTATGCTACAAAAAGAACTGCCATTGCCAGATCAAAAATGAAGTAGAGATAGGTAATTTTTTTGGCTACTGAGGGGTAGGGGGACAGGTCTGGGGCAAGTTTCTGAAGTAACTGATGGTGGTGCAAGATGGCTGCCTGCTGGAAGGAGGTCAGAAAGCCTTCTTTCCAAAACCTCTGCAACAGAATGAGCACTTCAAAGCTGCACTTATCTTAGTTGGTGAATGTATTGACTAAGATAGGTGCAAAATTTCTCAGGTCAAGGATCGTTTCTGCAATTATCTTTTCAAGTAGGTTTGGGCTGGGAGAGGGAGAAAAAAAAAATCCCCAGGCAGCATGAATGACCATTCATAGAACTAAATTCCAATTGAGTTGGAGAGAAAGGAGCACAAATAAACTGCTGAAATTAGAAAAAAAGGCAGCTACATTAAGGGCAGCCTCTAGAGAAGGTCCAAACCTCTGGGAATGAATTAAACACAGTTTATGCATGCTATTGAAAAGCATTGTGTTGGGCCGTTGGATACAGTGACACAAGTCCACTTTGTAGTGCAAGCTAACAATTACACTGAAGAACGTATTTTTTTTATTAAACATAGGAAATTACCTGCTCTCAGCTCCTGGCACTTGAGGCAAAGCTTTAGATATGTTTGGTGACACATTACTCTGTGTACATTCTTTCTCTAGCTGATCATCAACAGCAGTGCTGTGCAAAGGATGATCTGTAAAACCGTAATGGATAAAAGGGGGGGGGGGGAAAAATCACAAACCAACTCCATGATTCAACTGCTGATCTTATCTGCAATGAAAGTAAAGTGAAGAAAGCAAAGTTGTTCACCTGTAATAGGTGTTCTCTGAAAACACCAGTTCATGACTGCTTAAATTGCTTTGAATATTGATTGGCCCCAGTGTACTTGGATTTCAGCACAACCTTTGACAGTTCTGTATATGTGACTTATAAACTGAGTTCTTTGATAAGTGCTCTAAAATGATTGATTGGGTGGCAACAATGATTAGTGGTTGAGGGTCATCTGGAATAAGATGCTACACTTACCCCAGATGACTCATTTGCTCCCATGCAGAATCTTTGCTCCAGCACTGAACTGGAGAACAGATTTGGTGCTACAAGAAAAATAAAAAAAGCTGCCCCCAAATTTAGTATTTTGTTTAAATATTTGGAGCAACTTAAAATTTAGCTTCCTGGGCTCTCAGAGAGAAAATTCTCTCAGACTCATGATAAGCAGTGACCCGTCAAAATGATAAGCTAGGGCTAGAATCCCTGAAAAGTTTTTGATAAGGCCCGTTTTATATTGCCAGTATAAGCTAAAGCTTACACCAGGGGTCCAGAAAGAGATATCCAGTCTTCTGAGCTATCAGCAGACATAGAATCCCACCAAACCCAGTCCCAAGAGAGATCACACAGTTACTCACCATAGAACTCCTCAGGTTCCACATCCTCGGGAACCCGTAGAATTCTTGAGACGTCTGGACTCAGCAGCATTTTTCTAGACTGAGGCACCCTGTTTTGTCGCTCTGAGAATTTGCTGGAATGTCTTGCTCCTTTTTGAAGTCTACCATAAATGTAAAATAGACCTCAAACTTCTGGTCAAAACATGGTGTGTTTAATTTTGCTATAATGCCAGACATGCCAAGCAACAAGAACACAGATGTGTGTAAAATAAGGCCTCCAAGTCAGCCTGATAGCTCAACAGCAGTATATAAACACAGGCTCAGTGTCTTGACTTGAGTAAAGCTTCTCAAGCCAGCAGGGGCTAGGGATATTGATTGCAGTAGTAGTATTAGCATACACTAGAAATCAGAGTCCCAATTACTCACAACATTGACACTACAACAATTTGCTTTTAAATAATATCATTGTAAATGAACCATGCAATAATTTACCTAGGAAAACCATTTTGGAGACCACAGCTTTTTTAAAAAACCAACAGTATTTGTGTAATGCTGCAATGGTAGTAACTTAGCTTCTAATGCTAATAGAAAAGTGGGAAAAATGTATATATGTTGGGAATTTTAGGATTAGGAAAGGAATGGAAAACAAAACTGAGATTAAAAATCCTTTGTATTGCTCCATAATTTGACTGCACCTTGAATACCGTCACCACATCTCAAAAAGAGATAGGATGGAGTGTCCTAATGGTTAGAGCTACAGCCTCAGCACCCCGAGGTTGTGGGTTCAAACCTTGCACTACTCTTTGTGACCTTGGGAAAGTCACTTAATCCTCCATTTCCCCAGGTATGTCAGATAGATTGTTTTGCTTTCAAGCAGTGCTTTCCTCACGATTCTCCACACACTAGTTACTCTACGTATCTACTACCATAGGACTTTCAGGGACCCCTGAAGAAGACTGTCTTGTCGAAACACGGACCGTGTTGGGTCCTACGCTTTCAGCGAACTAGGTCCTTTAGGCTTTTTATGTGGATTAAGTGGTGCCTCACACAACGAACTTAATTGGTTCCAGGAGCAAGTTTGTTATGCGAAACGTTCGTTATGTGAAACGCGTTTTCCCATAAGAATACATGTAAAAAAAAATAATTCGTTCTGCAGCATAAAATATGTAAGATGACATAAAAAAAGATAAATTTTTGGTTATTATTTTTATTTAGATACATCTAAAAACATAATTGTTTTTTAAAACAACACACATTTTTTAAATTTAAAGACAGACTAAGTAGAGTCTAATTTTACAGTGAGAGAGGGCAGAGTCTCAGCGGCAAAAACTGGGACTTAACTGTTCATTTTTTTTTTTTTTTCTACCGTGTTTCCCCGATGATAAGGCAGGGCCATCAAATAAGACAGCCCCCCCTTTTTAGAAAAAAATGTAAAATAAGGCACCCCCCCCGCAAATAAGCCACCCACCGATACCTGCGCTTACCCGAATCGGGTGGTACGGTGGGTGACTCCGTGTGGTCCCTGGCACCCCCGACACGATCGGGGCAAGAGGGAGCTCAAGCCCTCTTGCCCCCCCCGACTCCCCGACACGATCGGGGCAAGAGGGAGCCCAAGCCCTCTTGCCCCCCGACTCCCCGACACGATCGGGGCAAGAGGGAGCCCAAGCCCTCTTGCCCCCCCGACTCCCCGCCACGATCGGGGCAAGAGGGAGCCCAAGCCCTCTTAACCCCCCCCCGACTCCCCGACACGATCGGGGCAAGAGGGAGCCCAAGCCCTCTTGCCCCCCGACTCCCCGACACGATCGGGGCAAGAGGGAGCCCAAGCCCTCTTGCCCCCCCCGACTCCCCGACACGATCGGGGCAAGAGGGAGCCCAAGCCCTCTTGCCCCCCCGACTCCCCGACACGATCGGGGCAAGAGGGAGCCCAAACCCTCTTGCCCCGCCGATTCCCCAACTCCCCGACAATATCGGGCCAGGAGGGAGCCCAAGTCCTCCTGGCCACGGCGACCCCCTAACCCCACCCTGCACTACATTACGGGCAGGAGGGATCCCAGGCCCTCCTGCCCTCGACGCAAACCCCCCCTCCCCCCAACGACCGCCCCCCCCCAAGAACCTCCGACCGCCCCCCCAGCCGACCCGCGACCCCCCCTGCCCGACCCCCACGACACCCCCAACCCCCTTCCCCGTACCTTTCTGTAGTTGGCCGGACAGACGGGAGCCAAACCCGCCTGTCCGGCAGGCAGCCAACGACGGAATGAGGCCGGATTGGCCCATCCGTCCCAAAGCTCCGCCTACTGGTGGGGCCTAAGGCGCCTGGGCCAATCAGAATAGGCCCGGGAGCCTTAGGTCCCTCCTGGGGGCAGGGCCTGAGGTTCTTGGGGGGGGGCGGTCGTTGGGGGGAGGGGGGGTTTGCGTCGAGGGCAGGAGGGCCTGGGATCCCTCCTGCCCGTAATGTAGTGCAGGGTGGGGTTAGGGGGTCGCCGTGGCCAGGAGGACTTGGGCTCCCTCCTGGCCCGATCGTGTCGGGGAGTCGGGGGGGCAAGAGGGCTTGGGCTCCCTCTTGCCCCGATCGTGTCGGGGAGTCGGGGGGGCAAGAGGGCTTGGGCTCCCTCTTGCCCCGATCGTGTCGGGGAGTCGGGGGGGCAAGAGGGCTTGAGCTCCCTCTTGCCCCGATCGTGTCGGGGAGTCGGTGGGGCAAGAGGGCTTGGGCTCCCTCTTGCCCCGATCGTGTCGGGGAGTAGGGGGGGCAAGAGGGCTTGGGCTCCCTCTTGCCCCGATCGTGTCGGGGAGTCGGGGGGGGGCAAGAGGGAGCCAGGCGGAGAGAGGGCAGTTAAGCGCAGTGCCTGCGCGGAAGGATGCAGCTCGGGCGACTTCGTTGTGTGAAACGAAGTTCGTTGTACGAATCAAGACATAAAGTTCGTTGTGCGCAGCGTTCGCTGTGCGAGGCGTCCGTTATGCGAGGCACCACTGTACTTTATTTTTATGTGGATTGCTTAATTGTACTTTTGGAACTTTGAAATTCTCAATAAAGTCCATTTCAGGAACATCGTCACTCCACAGTGTTTTTTGGTTTCTCATAGATTGTGAGCCCACCAGGACAGATAGGGACAAATGACTGAGTATCTGACTGTAAACTGCTTAGACAATTAATAGGCAGTATATAAATAAATATACTCTCTCTCAACTAAAACCATCTCCTACTCCTGTAAGGCTCCTTGGCAACTCCCTTATCACAGAGAACTAAAGCAGAAATGTCGAGCTCTGGAACGCAAATAGAAAATATCTAAATCCCCTATAGACAGACAGTCTTGGAAAATCAATATTAAGTTTTACAATACAGTACTAAAAAAAGCAAGGAAGAACTTCTACGGTGACAAAATCTCCAGATTCAACAACCAGAGTAGCACACTATTCAACATCTGGCGCTCCTTAACTTCCAAAAAAGACTCCACCTTGCTCCCCTCCTCTCCCCTCAGCCGATGTTCTAGCAAAATTCTTCAACGAAAAGGTCACTACCTTGAGATGCTTCTTCCCACCTACAGTCTCCTACAACTCTCTGGTGCCCACAGACTCCAATTCTACCCTAACGGTCTCCAACCCTATCCCAGCCGATAGATCCTGGACTACCTTTGAGCACGTATCTGAATCCTTGGTCTTCAAACTCTGCCTCAAACTGAAATCCTGCAACTGTTCCTTAGACCCATTCCCCTCCTACCTATACTAGAAAATTCCCGCACAGGCCATCTCATCTATTACCAAACTCATAAACTCCGCCCTACATTTGGGCCTTTTTTCCCCAGAAATGGGTCATATTGTCTTGACCCCACTACAGAAAAAAATCTGACCTAGACTCCTCCACACCATCCAGCTATCGCCCAATAGAAAACATCCCTCTCCTAACCAAGATGCTGGAGTCCATCATTTCTACCCAACTCTCATCATATTTAGAGAGAGTCTCCATTCTTCTACCTTACCAATATGGCTTTCATTCCAACTTCAGCACCGAATCCCTTCTGACCTCCTTAATCTCAAAGGTTCAACAACTTCATTCTCAAAATAAGTTCGCCGTCCTCCTACAATTCGACCTTTCCGCTGCTTTTGACGTTGTCCATCATGATATTCTAGTTCTCCAACTCTCTGAGATAGGCATTAACTTCACAGTCCTAGACTGGTTCTCAAAATTCCTACGTTCTTGTTCTTACACTGTCAACATGAATGGCACCTCGTCCACTCCCTGAAAACCTATATGTGGAGTCCCGCAAGGCTCACCTCTATCTCCTATTCTTTTCAACATCTATATGTCCTCCCTAAAACTCCTCCATCTATCCTCCCTTTGACAATGTTGCACACAGACATTTAATAAATAAACTGAGTCTGGGTCAGGAACTGGTTGAGTGGAAGGCGACAGAGGGTAGTGATCAATAGAGATTACTCTGAGGAAACGGATGTTACCAATGGTGTGCCTCAAGGTTTTGTTCGTGTGCCTATTCTTTTTAACATTTTTATAAATGATATTGCTGAAGGGCTGTCGGGTAAGATTTGCCTCTTTGCAGATGTTACCAAAATCTGCAATAGACACCCCAGATGGTGTGAATAACATGACGAAAGACCCAGTGAAGCTTGAATAATAGTCTGAAATTTGGCAGCTAAAATTTAATGCTAAAATATGCAGTCATGCATATGGGCTGCAAAAACCCAGTTTAGGGGGTGAAGAACCTATGTGCACAACAGTTTAGGGAGTGAAGAACTTATGTGCATGACAGAAGAGAGGGACTTGGGTGTGATTGTATGTGATAATCTTAAGGTGGCCAAAGGTGACGGCGAAAGCTAGGATGCTAGGGTGCATAGGGAGAGGTATGGCCAGTAGGAAAAATGAGGTATTGATGCCCCTGTATAAGACTTTTATGAGACCTCATTTAGAATATTGTCTACAATTCTGGAGGCTGCACCTTCAAAAAGATTTAAAAAGGATGGAATTGGTCCATAGGAAGGCTACTAAAATGGTGCATGGTCTTCGTCATAAGGCATATGGGGACAGACTTAAAGATCTCAATCTGTATACTTTGGAGGAAAGGCGGGAGAGGGGAGATATGATAAAGACGTTTAAATCAAAATAATTGAAAATGTCACTCACTAGCAGTGGACTCTTTCTCAGATCCCTCATTCAATACAAAAAGGTGGAGAAAAAGACTCAAGAAATAATTTGTCACGTAGCAATCATTGATGATTTAAACTGGCGTTATTTTTTCATTGGCAAAAAAACCTCACACCTAAAGGAATGTTGGTAAAACAAGATCTTGTAGGAGTTCGTGCCCTGCCGCCATTGTTGTAGCTATAACCTTGAACGCCTTTGAAAAGGAGAGTCTGTATGATACCGGTGGAGTTGGTTAAGCAACAGCAAGTGTTCTGGCACCAGAGCTAAGTTACTTTTTTAGGTTTTCTATTTTCCATCTGTAACTGCCTTTACAGTTTTGAATAGGCTTTTTGAAAAGTTTAATAAAAAGTTTAAAAAACCCCACAAAATTAAAAATATATTAGAAATATTACTCCTTACTGTGCACAGTAGTGGGTTTTGTATCTCTCTAGATCCCTACATTCCTTTTGGTGTGAGTTTTTTTACCAGTGACAAAAATAATGCTAGCTTAAAATCATCAATGATTGCTACGTGACAAATTTTTTCTTGAGGCTTTTTCTCCACCTTTTTGTATTGAATGAGGGATCTGAGAAAGAGTCCACTGCTAGCGAGTGACATTTTCAATTATTTTGGGTTTTCTGTCACTACAATTTATTCACTTGAGAGACATTTAACTTAAATACCTATGTGATGTAAATGTGTTTGAGCTGAGTCTCTTTCATTTGAAAGGAAGCTCTAGAACAGTGGTTCTTAACCCTATCTTAGGGGACCCCCAACCAGTTGGGTTTTCAGGATATCCCTATTGAATATGTATGAGAGAGATTTGCATATAATGGAGGAGACAGGCATGCAAATATGTCTTATGCATATTCATTAGAGATATCTTGAAAACCTAAATTGCTGGGGGGTCCCCCAGGACAGGGTTGAGAACCACTGCTCTAGAATGAGAGGGCATAGGACGAAGTTAAGAGGTGATAGGCTCAGGAGTAATCTAAGGGGAAAAATTTTTTTTATAGAAAGGGTGGTAGATACGTGGAAAAGTCTCCCAGAAGAGGTGGTGGAAACAGAGACTGTGTCTGAATTCAAGAAAGCCTGGGATAGGCATGTGGGATCTGAGAGAGAGAAAGAGATAATGGTTACTGCAGATGGGCAGTTTGGATGGGCCATTTGGCCTTTATCTGCCTCATGTTTCTGTAACTGCCCAGAAAAAGACATTAATATATTTTCTAGTAGACAGGAGTGTCATTCTAGACCAGTGTTCTTCAATGCAACCCCTGAAGGCCTCTGTGGTGGCCCTAAATCATTCTGGCTTTTTATCTGCTACACTTTGCCTCTTTACACAAGCTCATGGGGGGGGGGGGGGGGACACTGTCTGCTTGAAGAACAAGCATTTTAAAATGCCTACCTCCTTAAGGATACACTCAATAAAGTCTGAAGGCGTATTAGTAGAGCAGATATGATTGACACACCCTGTATAGCAGTGTCACAGCCTTGCATAGGAAGATATCTGGTGGCTCTCCTGCTCATTTAGGTCCAAAGTGGCCATGACTTAAAATTTAGTGAAGACCACTGTCCTAGACGAATCTTTAGCCTTAAGCCCCCAAACTAACTTTCAGGCACCCAACCGTCTCTCCTTCAAGAATAATTATTTTAAAATATTACATTTTTTGTGTTTATAAACTGCCACATTAACTGTATTTTATTTAGTGCGATGACTTTTCTTCCTTTAAATTACTTTGTATTCACATTTAAGGTATTTTGATTTTTTGTGGTGGGATGATTTTTGTTATAGTGAGTGACCACTGACAAAATGCTAAAAGACAGGTTTCAGCAGATACTAGAGCGAGGGAGGGGTTGGAGAAAAAAGTCAAGGCGAAATGGATGCAAGAAAAGGGGGAAGAAATAAGGAACATGTGGAAAAGAGACAAGAAATACTGAGTTGACAGAGGAGTAGTTAGCAACAGAAAAGACATGTTATTCTTACATCTTATCCTCTTGCTTCCAAACTTCACCACTGTGGCTAGCTGCAGTTATCACATTAAGAAAGCACAAACCACTTGGAAATAACTCCGATGATACCAGAGTGAGGCTTAGAACGCACTGGGAGCAATTTTGTAGGGCCAGAATGAGGCTTTAAATACAACGAAAGAGGCTATTGGAGTATCAGACTGAGGCTTGGAATTTAGCCGGAACAGCAGGCTGAATTTCGGAATACTCTTCGATTGAATACTGCCCAAACTGCCAAACCAAAAGTTTCCTGCCATCGGCCTTATAAACTAGCCTATAAGGGAAACCTGCTTAACTAGCAACACTGGTCAGATGTTAGGAAACTCCCCAATAAAACAGCCACTTGCAGAACAACACAGTTTGAAACTACCGGCCTCCCAGCATGCCCCGGTCTGTGTGCGAGCGCGCGAAGGTTTGTTTTAAGAAAAAGTCTGAGATTGGCTCCAGGGATGGTGGAACGGCTTGAGATGTCCACAAGTACGTCATGCAGTCCTGTCCTATCGCCTGCCTTCGCTCGGTTTGTATGTGTCGGCGTGCGCATATACAATTGCGACTTGCGTCAGAGCGGATCTAATAGGAGTCGCCAATTATTTGATTGTTCCTAAAGCTCCGTTGTTAGGGGACGACATCATTTGCAGAAAATAAACCGCAAGTTTACTCGTCTAAGAAGAGAAGAAAAACCCGATTGATTTATTGATTTTCAAATTGAAATTACCAAGTATAACTTGTACAGAAAGCAATATTGGCTACTATATATACATCAAATAATACATTAAAAAAAGCAAAAGAATAATACGTCTTTGCTAATTATGCTTAAGTCCTCAATAATGGGATCCATAATAATACAATTTAGCGAGAAAATAAGACAAATTAACTAAACGTACATTTTAGTTTAAAGCATAATAATGGCTATAACGTTGAGTACAGGAGTTAGATTCCTTAATCAATAGGGCTTAAGATTTTTCTAGCTCCAGACGGGACAGCACTAAAAAAGATGTCAACTGATTTGGCTCAAAGAAGACATATTTAACAGTGTGGTAACATACTAAACACTTACAAGGATGTCTAAGTAAAAAGTAGCACCCAAAGATACAACCCCCGGTTTCATCAAAATGAAACCGGGGGTTGTATCTTCTGAGCTTCTGAGTCTCCGTAAAAAATCAGGTAACATTTGTAGTTTAAATCCCATGAATTCTTTCTATTTTTAAAAGAAAAGTTTTAACAACCAAACTTTGTCAATAGAAAGAGCTACAGCTATAATCAAAGTAGTTGGCACTGCTGCCTCTTTATCTGATTTCTCCAATACATTTAATAATTCTTGGTCGAGATTTTTTTTTAGATTGATTTTTGTCAGATACCTCTTAAACATTTCCCTAGGCGTTACCAATGTTAGCCTAGTGAAATTAATCAGCCTTAAGTGATTATATCTAGAATTATTTTCCAGCTTCCTCCTAAGGCTAATATTTATTGTCTTTCATTAAACTTTCTTGTAATTGCTGGAAGTTTTTATTTCCTGTTCAAATTTCTGAACAGAGGAGTTAGAAGCAGTCACTTCACTTTTCAAATCTTTCAACTCTTTCATATATATGTTCACATAAACATAATTTCCCTTCAATTTGTTGAAAATTTGGGCTTATGATCTTTACCAGGCCGGCCATAAGATCCCATAAAGACTCCGGGGTTACTTCTGAAGGTTTTTCCAAAGAAATTAAAGGGCGAGTAGTGAAATAGTGCTCACTAGGCTGTTGCACCACTTGTCATTGTCCCGGCTGGCTCAATCCACCCTCTGACGTTGAAATTGTCCCAGAAACTTCAATAGGGCTCACAATTACATGAGCTCCTAGTTCCAAACTCTCTGATATACTGTTGCTTGCCTCAGGAGAGTGAATAACCCCTACCTCTAGGGTTTTTGAGCCCCTTGGAGAGCTGGTAGTCTGAGGCTGCAGGGGTTGCACCCTTAGTCGAGTGCTTAGAGTTGTTTCTAGCCCAAGAGGAACCGCCATGGTCTCGCTCATTCCCTGTGTCAGCGGGCTGCTCTCAGACGCTGCCAAAGCTCCTTGTATCCGCCTAAATAGCTCTTCAATATTGCCGAGACCAAGGATCTCATTGGGCCACGAAGCACCAGCATCGCTCCGGCCTCATTTCGGCATTCTGGTAAGAAAAAATGTTCCACTGCAAGAATAATCAATTTTTTAGAAGAGCGGTTCCTCAGTGCGTCTAGCCTAACGCCATCTTTGATCCAGAAGCTAAAAACCAATTTAAGCAGGCAAGAACCGCTCCTGACCACTTAAATCGCTTACTGCCATTTAAGTGGGGAAATGCAGCGGCCCATAGACTACCCAACTAAAAAGTGTGCAGTGCAGGGGTGGCACTGGAGAGGATCACCCAGGTATGCAGGTGGCAGCACTTCAGTACTGGTAGGATAGGAGAGTTTGAGGAGAGTGGGCGTAGTAGTTAGAGCGACAGCCTTACTTAATCCTTCACAGCCCCAGGTACAGTAGATAGGACAGATAGGGAACATGCTCGAGTACCTGATTTGTAACTATTCCTCCCTCCCATTCTACAGCACGAGCAGCTGCACGCAGTACTGGAAGAGACAGTCCCTTCTCAAAAGAGCTTTTACAATCTAAACCAGGGGTGTCCAACCTTTTGGCTTCCCTGGGCTGCATTAGCCAAAAAACACATTTTCTGGGGCCGTGCAAACACTGCAGCAAGACAGAGGAGGGAGCTGGCAAGACAGTAAACACCCAGGGGCAGCAGAGGAAAACACTGCATCGCCCTCAACCGGGGCCACACAAAATACTTCACGGGACTGCAGGTTGGACACCCCTGATCTAAACTATGACAAACAAGAGCCAGGGCAGCTTAATATAAAGTATTCTAGTCCTAAAGGGACATACAAAGGGAGGAAGAGGTAGCGAGGGTAAGAACTACAGCAGAAATGATAAATAGATATTGTGTATTATAAATTGGAAGCATTAGGGTTAGGACCTAACTGCAGCTTCAAAGCTTCAAAAAAAGTGGACTTTGAGCCTGGAGACCTGCAGATATGGCACCTCACATATAGCACAGTAAAATGGAAGGATCATAATTGGGAGTAGAGGGGAAGGGTACAGATAAGAGAGATTTACTCAAAGAACAGTAGTCCTAGGGCAGGGTCTAGGGAGAGATGAGATAATGAGGAGCTGTAGAGTAGAGGTCCCAGTTCTAATCAAATCACTTTGGGTGAATCTATTCATTTCCAGAAAAAAAACCAGACCCACTGATTCATGTGGCCCATTGCTGCCACTCTGTTTTGCACAGGGCTGGTGGGGCTTTCCTCTGCCGGAGTCCTTCCATCTAATGTAACATCCTGTTTCATGAAACAGGAAATTACATCAGAACAAAAGACTTGTGCAAAGGGAACGCCTGAGCCAGCCTGTGTGCGCAGATCAGCAGTAAGATGAGCCTACATCTCCCTGGCTTCTCTTACTCTAAATCGAGTTTTGACTTTTATATTTTACTAGCTGGCTTTCCCTTTCCTGGAATCAATCCTGTCACCAACAGCATTTATCTAATTCCTTCTCCTGGCCCCGTATCTACCTTTAAGTCGGTGTACAATTTGTTGCCGAGCACTAGTAGCGAATGCGATTCACAGAGCTACCCTGCCATTAGTCCAGGTATCTTCTTTCCATTGTAGCCACCCCAGTAGAAACAGAAAGTTGTCACTGAGTCCAGTCCGCAGTAAAAAGATGCCTGGACTATGGGTGGCAGGAGAACTCTGTGGATTGCTAGATTTGCTACTGCCATCGGCAACATGTTTTATAACAAAATAAAGCTAGAGTGAGAAGGAGAGATGATGATAGAGATATGGACTTGGTGGAGGAGGGCAAAATGGGGAGAGGGAGAGATGAACAGAGAGATAGCAGAGGGACCCAACAGCTGAAGGCAGGCTGCTGAAACCTGAATTGATGCACATCAAGCCACAACATTTAGGGATTAGGGAAGTGTATCCCAACTGTGTGCCTCCTGAGATTTCAGGTGTGCCGCAGCACACTGGAGAGATGAATCAAATTGAAAAATCGATTCAACAAGATGAATCGAATCAAAATATTTTTTCCTGAATTGGGCAGCACTACTGTAGTGGAGAGTGTGCTTGCAGGCAGGGCTGGTTTTAGACATGCTGGGGCCCAGGACAGAAATTAAGAAAGGCACCCTTCTTTCGGTCCTTCTCCCAGTTTCCCCATGGACCATTAGTACCATATATGTGTAAAACAGATTTAAATGACTTCTTCACACACAAAACAGACAGACCTTCACTAAATACAGAACACTAGATTACAAATTAGAAATATGAATACCAAAACTGAACTAGAAACCCCAAAACATTAAACTTCGTAAGTATTCTAAACACAATCAGTGATATAACCATGAGAGGGGGCTGGGCCTCCCACTTTGAGCATAGGCCTCCTCAAAATGAACATCTCCCTTGCTGTAGCTGGTGGTGATCCCCCAAGCCTTACCAGCAGATGACCACCTCCTCCCCTTCCTCAGGTGCAGAGACCAGAACTTTCCAGGTTCTGCAGCATGCAACAGTATTTCAGAGCTACTGCTGCCTCTCCACCCCCTTGGCTTTCATGCAGGCATGCATGAAAGCAGTGGCAGCTTGATGATACAGCCACTAGCTGCAAAGCTTGGAGATTTCTGGTTCTGGACCAGAAGTCTTCAGTTGGTCGGGCTTGGGGGGATGCCCATCATCTCATGTATTTATATTTTGCATTCAGGTGGGGAGAAAATTTGGTGCCCAGCCACACATTTTGGGCTCCAGCCACCTCCCCCCCACAAAAAGAAAAAAAAAGAGGCATGTGGCTATGCCACTGAATAAAATACAAATATATTGGTGATGTACATAGCTCAAAGCTAACGTATTCAGTTAATAAATTCAAAATAAAACATTTTTTTCTACCTTGTTTGGACAATTTGTTTTTCTAGCATCTTGCTCCTAGTTTCTTTCTGATTTTTGTCTATCTTCTAATTCTATTTCCAGTGTCTGCTGTCCATTTTTTTCTCCTCTCTTGCTCCATTCCCTCAATATGCTCATCTATAAAATATTGATTTTTCCCTTTCAACTTTCCTCCTTTTTTTTCTGCCTTTCCACTCAAATCTCACACTCTCATCCTCTTTTTAAAATTTTCAGCTTACCAATTTCCTGTCTCCTATTTCCTTTTATCTACTCCCCATTACCACCACTATACTCATTGCTCTCTCATCTTGTCCTCTTCCATGACTCAGCACTTCCAGAATCCCCTTCCTCTCTCTCATCGGCAATATCTCCTTGTCCTTTTCTCACCATCCCCTAGCATCTTATCTCACCTCTCTTGCCTCCTATGGATCCATCTCTCCCTCTCTTTTGTTCTCTCCCTCCTTGATGCTGAACAATGGGAGAGAGGGAAAAAATAAAGAGATGCTGCATCTTTCTTTCCCTTCCACCCCTAAACCTACCATTTCTCTTTCCCTCCATACTCTTCTTCCATCCCAAGGTCCAATTTTTCTCTCTCTCTTCCCAACTGCCCTTCCATCCCATCTCTCTCCCTGCCTCCCCCAGGTTCACCATCTCTCCTTTCTAACCATCCTATCCTCCAATATCGCTCCCTCTCTCTACACCACCCCTAGGTCCACCATCTCTGCCTTTCTCTTCCCAACTGTCCTTCCTTCAAGTATATTTCCCTTTTCCGTCATAGCACCCCCTGTCCAATTTCTCTGCCTCCAGATCACTGCGCACCATCTCTCTCCCTAGTACTCTGTTTCTGGCCCTAGAAGTTCTTCCCTTCACATACCCTCCCAACAAAAAGTCTTGCACTTCTTTGAAACTCCTCCTGCATTCTACTTTAAAAAAAAAAAAAAAAAAGTTGGTTCAAAGGGCTTCCTGGCCCAGTATGTCCTCCCCTTCTAAGGTGAGAAGGGAGGGGGAGGAGAGAGAGAGAATCCTGTACAGGTGACAGATGAAGAGCCCCCCCCCCGGAAATCCCCTAACATATTAGACCAATAAACACAACTAAAGGCCTAAGATGGCTGAGAATGCTTGACTAAAACTGTTAAGCCTTTGCACAATCTATGCTTGTTGAAATCAGCAAGCCAAGCGAAACTTATGCTAAAAATGAGCAAGTAAAACGAAACTTATTCTTTTACATGGCAACTGGTGTCACATCTGCTGTAATGCCATACGAACAGGGAAGTGAACCTGAGAAGGATGAGGATATGTCTTGAACAAGAATACAAAAATTAATTATTTGCGAGATATATCCTGGAATGGGCGGATTCTTATCAGACACTTTGCTCAAACTTGAGTTGATATTAAAATGACATTTGCTGGGAATAGATAGTTATTTTAGTAAACAGGACATGCGTATGGTATGACACAGATATTATAAACCAATTAATAAAACTGATAAATATAATGATGTTTGTAAGTGACCAATAAAAACTAACAATATGATATGTGCCAACGTGGCCTCAAGCTAAGAATTGTATAAGAGACAGCTTTTGTGATTATAAAAACAGGACAGACATCCAGGTATACTCAAGCGCTCGAGGCATACTATCTGTCAGCTCCATATGGTTTAAAGATTTGTTCTTGTAACTTGATTGTTAATAAAATAAATATATATTAATTATAACAGCATATTGAGTTTCTGTGAAGCCAGGTATTGAAAGCCGTAAACAGGCAGTTTTCCAGCGGCTTTTCTCAAAAGGGCACCAGTCTGACATTAGTCACCTTCATTCAACTTATCCATTTTAGTTGCAGGGAACTGGTGGCCACCCTCTGTGCTTTCCTTTTGCTGCGGTCCACACAGGTGGAAAACAGAAACTGCATCATTGGGGGCAGACCATGACAGAAGGAAATCGGGGAGGGAGGCCACAGGCTACATTTCAGTCATTGCCACAGCCACTAGTTCCCTGCAACAAAAAATGGTTGGAAAAGTTGTCAGAGCAGCTTGCTTAGAAGGGGGGCTGCCCTGTTTGTAGATCAGTAAGAGGAGTTTGAACTGTATTATTCTATCATGCAGAGCTCTTGAGCAGGACTGTTCTCAACCTTTGATCCATGTTCTTTGACTTAAGACTCTTAGGGACCCCTGAGGAAGACAGGGTTATCGAAACACGGACTGTGGTGGATCCACAGTCATCTTATGGGTCATAGACATTTTATTATGTGGATTTTATGACTATCTTCAATAAAGCCTACATCTTGGACATCTTCTAGTGTTTGTTTTGTTACAAATTAACATACATGGAGTGGAACGTACCAGAGGAGTTTCAGATTTGGTTGTTTATACGTACATATATGGGTTACAGTAGGATGACAGAGTGAGGCAGTTCAGAGGAGTTGCAAATTTGGTTATTAATATAGGCTTATGTTTCAGATAGTATTGCTGCTTAACAATGCATTTGAACACATATGTTTGGAAAGGATTCAGAGTTAAAAGTCCTGGGCAAGTAGGTGGGAAGGGGGATTTGTTTAGAGATGTTTGGGGCTTGCATAGAACTAAAACTAGACACTGGCACTGGTTCTTTGTTCATTTTGAATTTTATAATAAAAGAAAAAATATACAAGTGGAAATAAAGAAGTAAATAAGAAAACAGGTAAATAAATGGGTGGGGCATGGGCAGGGCTAGGGGGCCCAGTGTACTTGTGTACCTAGGGGCCCCTCAAGGAATTAATCTTGCCGTGTGTGCCTGTCTGAATCCAAATTGATATGGATTCAGGCAACCCACATCCTCAAATGCAGATTTGTTAATACTATTTTTTCCAAAAGTTTCCCCACTGAATGTCACAGTAGAAATAATTCAAAATTAACCAATTGATTAGAGTCAATATCTTCCTTCAATATGGTTGTCAATTGTTTATTTTCATCTGGAAATACATGGTCTGACATTAAGTTCATGAACTTGTCACTGTGCACTTACATTGGCAGCACTGTAGAAACGGCTCAGTATGGTTTTATAACCTTGCTATACCGGTGTCTCACAGCTGTGTTTGCATCAACATAGTGGTGTGTTGCCAAGTGGCATTCATAATGGTTTTGTGTGATGTCAAGAGCTTGAATTAGAGCAATGAACAAACATTAAATTTCTTGTTAAACTTAGCAATAATGGAAGCGAAATCAGGACTATGTTAGTCCAAGTTTATAGGAATAATGCCACGAAGAAAGCAGCAATGTACAAATAGATTAATCATTTTTCTGAGGGGAGATAAAGAGTCACTATTTAAAAGGTCAATATTCTGAATGGAGATTGACAGTTGAAGCATTGAACCAACTATTTACCCAACAAACCCCTATGGAATTAACAAACTTGCCTATCAAAAGGATTGCTGTAAACACATTTTGCTCACCTTCTACCAGGTTTGTTTTAAGGAGGAAGAAAAAGCCTCAGACTGTAGCTCGCTGGTAAGCCAGTTAGCATGTAGGCAAGCAATGTAAATGGAGATAACGTCATTGGCCTAAGACAGTTCCTCCTACTCAAATACCTTTAACCCTTTCAGGACCAAGGGACATATTTGTCCCATAACTTTAAAATCCTATAAATTTTGATTGGGATAGTCTACAGTTCTAAATTTGATATGTACGGATTCCATATGATACTGCCTTTATGTAAACAAACTGGTTCCGACATTCATTCATTAGCGTCGTTGCCAGATTGACGAGAAGATTCACTTGCCACACTGTCCATAAGCCAGAAGTGTGATTTTTTTAAAAAAAAATATTTCACAAAAAAAATCAATTTTTTGGCATCTGCAAGCCCTTTTTACCATAAAAATGTCGTCAAAACCACAAAAATTGGCCTACGATCCTTATGGTCCTGAAAGGGTTAAATGTGAGCAAACTTGATTGTGCTTTAATATATGCAGCAATCTATTTGCTGCCTTTTCAAATATTCTTAAAATTTTGTAAATGCAAACACTACAACTAATCCTGCTATTAACTGTCCCAACAATAATTCGCAAAAGGAGAGCTCAAAATAAAAAACTCTTGCTAGTATTCAAATAGTGTGCTTGGGTAAATATTCAAATTGTTCAAAAATGCAGGCTCAATGTTAATTTAAAACCTTGTTCAAATCGGGAACTTGTACTTACCCTTATCTTGCTGCACCACTATCACAGAACTATGGGATGGAAGTGTATAAGGAACACAGCAACTAAAAAAAAAATTGCTCAAAATAACTCAGTTCAGCCGTAGCCGACAATGGCCAGCCAGCATTTCTCTGAAGCTGCATCAGGGCATTCCAGGCTTCATTCGGTGCTTTCACTCTGTGCTCACCAACATTGCTGAACGAAGCCTGGAAATGCCCCGACGAAGCTTCAGTGAAACGCTGGCTGGTCATTGTCAGCTACATCTGAACTGAGTTATTTTGAGCTCCAAGGGAACTAAGGATGAAAGTAATTTAGACCAAATATCCCCTCTTCCAACTGTCACAGAATCATCTGGGCAGTTAATCAGACAGTGGCATTATTCAGCTCCACTACCATGTTTCCCCAAAAAGAAGCCCTAGTTGAAGCGCTGGCTTCGTGCGCCCCTCCTTCCATCTCTCCCTCCCATGTAAACCCCACCACTATACTTTTCAAACGGCAGTGTAGGCAGCCATCTAATCAGGCTGCTTCGTGGCCTTCTCCTGCTAGGACATCAGTGATGGGACAGGTATATCCCAGCAGAAGGCAGCCGCGGAGCAGCCTGCCGATGCAGCCGTTTGGAAGGTATATCGGTCTTGCAGTCGGCAGGGTTTGGATGGGAGAGAGAAATGGGTCAGCGGGGGTTTGGCTGTGTGTGTGTGTGGGGGGGGGAGGGGATGGGAGGGATAGAAAGATGCTGCACGGAGGAATGGGAAGGATTGAAACTATGCATGAGTTCTGCTGCACAACGGATGGGAGAGAAGGCTAGAAAGATGCTGCAGAGGGAAGGCACAAGGGGATGGGTAAGATGCTACACATGTGGGAGAGAAAGAATTGGGTGGGGAGGAGGATGGAGAGGAGGAATGGAGAGATCACTGCACATAAAAAATTAGACCTACTGCGTTTTTTGGGCCCAAAATTAATATAAGACTGTCTCATTTTTGGGGAAACACAGTAGTTAGCTGACCCCAAAGGCCTTCAAATCCTCTCCTCAGACTCCCCCCATTCCTCCTCTCTTGAAGCTAACAATGTAGTGCAAGCATGGGCAGGAAAGCCTTGGAAATATCCCTGCTTACCCTACTCTAGATTGCTAGGGAATCTATATAAGATAGACCTTGGGGGGCCTTATAGGGGGTGTGGGCACTCTTCAGTAAAGGGATGAGCTTTTCAGGCTGTAGCTTTGGCCTTCTTCGATGTGAACTGCCTTATTTCGACTGTGGCGGTATAGAAGAATAAAGTTATTATTATTATTATTAAATACTATTAATAAATTCTAACCATTAGTATTAGTTCATTACATGGTAATGAACAACACTATAAACATTAAATATATAAAAAAATGAACAGCAGCCACACTACTTTATGCTGAGAGAAAGTTAGTGTGGAGTATCCAAAGTCACCTTAAATAAGATCTTGGTCCATGCCTTCAGGATTGCTTTCTGCTAGACAGGACAGTTTCTTTGTGTCTTGTACCCTGACTAGTCTAAAAGTAAGTGTGTGTGTTTGGGTGGAGATTTATAGATTTAAATTATTTCCAGCCACACTTGAGTATACATTTTTTTAATTTTTGGAAATTCAATTTTGTTTATACACAGAAAAGGTCAACACTAAGCAAAAAGAAGGTACATTGTAGGATTGACAAGTTACAGTAAATGTCCCTCAGTAAAACTGACAAGCAATTTGAATACACAGTGATGCTCCTGAGTGCATTATAAGTTTACAAAGAATTAGTGCAAACCTTGTGCTCCCCCACCCTCCCAACTTGCATCTTTCCAAAAGAAACAATAGCAACTCTAAAGGACATCTTACTATAAGATGCTCTTGAAAGAAAGCTTAGATATAATTACCCATTTTTAAATGCACGATGGTCTTAACTGGATATTGCAGTTTCTTAATGAAAACAGTATCCTGTAACCAAGTGTACTTACCGCTATGAGCTGCTGGTCTCATGAAGTAGATCTCAAAAGGATTTTGCTACATGAATTGTTCCTGTTATTCTAATCTGTCCCACTACACTGCTCTACAGGAGATCACAAAAAGAAGCTGCTCTAGTACCAAGTGACACATTTTAACCAATGCATATCCAGCAGTTGTGTCAACGTGCATTTGGAATTAAGTTAAAGTTCAAGAGACCTGGCATTGATTAGTGCATCATAACTGAATCTCGGTGCAATTAATTTCAGAATGTTTAATACATGGAGTTACTATGCCTGTAACAGTGAATTTACCAACAAGTCTTTCTGTTTGGCTACGTATGGCATTTAAAGTTATGCATCCTCAAAAACTAAAGTACATAACTCAAATACCTTTGCCAAATCACATGTTCAAGTTAGTTTCAGGCCACAGCTGACAACCATTTTTTGTACTATTAAAAGCAACCCCATTTGATAGCTGATGTAGTGCATATTGAAACTGCTAGTGCCAATATTTTTAGCACCCAGAAATTCAAGATAACAGGCATGAAATAGAAAGGAACACCTTGTTAGGGAAGTCTAAGTGTAGAAAAGGTCACCCTTATTTTTGGAATGATCTGCAGCGCACACTAGGGCCATTTTGTGGTTTACAGTATTCCTATGATTCTATACAGACTTGAAGAACTGCTGAACATTTTTCTTTCAAGAGCTCAGGGTGGAGTTGAGCTAAAGGCCAATAGCAGCTAGACTGATACGTGCTGTCCTCTTGTTCTGTCGTTTACATTTTGGTATATAGTTCATTTATCTGAGACTGGAAAAACTTCCGCAGTTCTGGTCTCTTTGCCTTCATTGTTGGAGTTAATAAGCCATTCTGAACAGTTAACATTTCTGGATGCAAAGCAATTCCTTTGACCTAGTAAAAAGACCAGATTCACATACCAAAGATTAGATAAGAAACACGATAGTATTTAAATAAGATCCAGAACATGAAGTGTGAACATTTTAAAAAATCATAGAAGCCACAAATAGATAGTTCTATACTAATAACCAAGCCTGATTATTTCTAGTTAAAATCTCACAGCATCCTATTTTTTTTTTCTGTTCTATGAATCTCTCATCCTGTGCTGCTGTCTTGTCTCCTAATGCTAATAAACAAAACATGGACCAGTGTTGAGCAAGACTTTTGAAGCCTGGCAATATTTATGATGCAGGATGTAAAGTCAGTACAAAATTTATGTTAATTCTACCTAATGGAAAAAAAAAAAAAGAGATTTGGAACACTAACCATTACAGATTAAGACAAGTGAGCCAGTACTATGAGAAATGTAAACTGTTGGGTCAGTAAGTGTCACGGTGTTATACAGAGTGCCCACAGAAACACTCCTCGATTTTAAATGGTTACAAAACCAAAATTTCTTGGAATATTTTCACCTTTGAGGCTACAGTTTCAAAGTTTGTTTTTTTGTTTAATTGTTTATTCATTTTCAAACTTTCCACAAGTGTAACAAAATACAATCAAATACACTTTAATATTACTTACTGTTTCTGACAAAAACTAAGTCATAATAAATACCCTTCCTCCCTCCATTATAAATATCAATATCATTCAAAATAATCCCACCCTCCCTCTCGCCCTATATTTTAATAAGTAAAAAGGGAAAATTATTATTATAATCAAACCATGCAATATTTAGTTAATGGCTCCCAAACATCAGTAAACTTTTTTAAACATCTTTTCTGAATGGCTAGTGCTCTTTCCATTTTGAAAATGTGACAATGAGATCCACCAAAAACTACTTAATCTATCATAATTTTTCCAATTCCTTGTGATGTGTTGATTGGCAACTCCTGTCATTATGAGTAAAAATTTATTTTTAGAGGATATTTGACTCTGCCCTCATTGATGTACCAAATATAGTATCATATGAAAGTGCAACTGGATTTTCAAGCAAATTAACTTGATCCCAAATAGATTCCCCAAAACTATGTATCAAGAGGACAATGAAACAATAAATGATCCAATGTCCCAGCTTCGAGATGACAGTGCCAACATCTATTAGACTTGGAGCAATCAAATTTTTGTAAATGCACCGGGGTCCAAAATGCTCTACGTAACAGACAAAACCAAGTTTGTCTCAGATGCAGACACTGTACATCTCGTCCTCCAAGACCAAATTTGTGGCCATTGAGATGCATTAATTTGGTGCTTAATCTCAATGCTCCAAATGTCTCTCAGACCAGTCTTTGGGTTTTTTAAAATATATCCAGATATCAATTTATACCACTGTGCGGCCTGGTGTCCCATATAGTCCACCTGAAAACACAAGAAAGGCAAACTATACTTATCACTAAGATTTTTCCATTCAGGGAACCCGACCTAAATGGCCTGCTTCAACTCCAACCATTTAAAATTTTGTAATTTATTCAGACAATATTTGTGTTGCAATTGTGAAAAGTCAAGCAGCTTACCATTAGAAATATCTAAAGTATGCGTACCTGCCTTTATCCAATATTTCCAGATGATCTGAAATCCACCAATTTTAATCTTGGAGTTTAGCCATAGTGTTTGATATGTTGATTTAAGTATTGAAATAGGTATTAAATCTGTAACATATCTTAAAGTTTTCCAAGTATCTACTAAAATACTATTTTATTTATATATTCTAGGCATTTTAATACTAAGAACATGACTTAATCTTAGAGGAAACATGAGTTGCCATTCTAACGACAACCAATCTGGGAATTTTTCCATGAGCTCAGGGAGGATCCAGTACATACCTTGTCGCATGATATAGGCTTGATGGTACCTATAAAAATTAGGAAAATTAACCCCTCCCTCCACAATTGGTTTTTGTAAGGACACCATCGCTATTCTTGCCAATTTCCCAAACCAAATAAAATTGTTAGAATACTATTTAATTTCTTATAAAATGACCCCTGAAAATATACTGGTAACATACTCATTTGGTAACAAACCACAGGCAAAATCATTAATGGTTTGAACCCTCCCCCACCAAGACAGATGCATTGGGTTCCATTGCTCACACATCTCTGTAACCTTTATCAATAGTATTTTTCATTAACCTTCATCGTTTCTTCCACTGTGTTTTGAATCCAAACTCCTAAATATTTAATACCCTCATCTTTCCACATAAAAGAAAACGAATCAAACAATCCTTTTTGAAAATGAACATTTAATGGAAGAATTTCTGATTTACCCCAATTTCTTATATCCTGATATTTTCCCAAATTTATCTATCAATTCTAATAGGTATGGAATGGTAGATTCCGGATTCCTCAAATGAAGCAAAATATCATCCACATATGCAGAAACTTTATATTCCCGACCTGAATAAGGAATACCCTGAATCTCCTTTGATTGTTGAATAGCCAATAACAAGGGTTCCAATACAATATCAAATAAAGGAGACAACGGACATCCCTGTCTAACTCCCCTTCATAGACTAAAACGTTTTGAAAAATTTTTATTAATATACAATCTAGCAGTAGGGAAGCTATACAAGGCTTGAATCATTTGAATGAATCCCGAAACTATAACAAACAAATCCATTGCCTGGTACATAAAAGTCCATTCCACACGATCAAAGGCTTTCTCCGCATCATAGAAACATAGAAGATGACGGCAGAAAAGGGCTATAGCCCATCAAGTCTGTCCACCCTACTGTCCCTTCCTCTTAAGTCTATACCTAGTGACTATTTATTCGATCCTCATAGGGATCCCACATAGGTATCCCATTTATTCTTAAAGTCCAGCACGCTGCTGGCCTCGATCACCTGCGCTGGAAGCTCATTCCAACAGTCAACCACTCTTTCTGTGAAGTACTTCCTGATGTCGCCATGAAATTTCCCGCCCCTGAGTTTGAGCGGATGCCCTCTGGTGACAGAGGGTCCCCTGAGAAAGAAGATATCATCTTCCACCTCGATACGTCCTGTGATGTATTTAAATGTCTCAATCATGTCTCCCCTCTCCCTACGTTCTTCTAAAGTGTAGAGCTGTAGTTTGTTTAGTCTCTCCTCGTACGAGAGACCTTTGAGACCCGAGATCCTCCTGGTGGCCATTCTTTGAACCGACTCGACTCTAAGCACATCTTTACGGTAATGTGGCCTCCAGAATTGTACACAGTATTCCAGATGAGGTCTCACCATGGTTCTGTACAATGGCATTATGACTTCAGGCTTCTTGCTGACAAAGCTTCTACTGATACATCCCATCATCTGCCTTGCTTTAGATGAAGCCTTCTCCACTTGATTGGCAGTTTTCATGTCTGCACTGATGATTACTCCTAGGTCTCGTTCCGCCGAAGTACTAGTTAAAGTTTCTCCATTAAAGGTGTAAATTTCTGCATGGATTACCGCTACCGAGGTGCATAACCTTGCATTTCCCAGCGTTGAAGCCCAGCTGCCAGGTTGAGGACCATCTTTCCAATGTATGTTATTTTACCCTGAAGCCCCTGAGTCAGATCTCCTATGAATATGTTGAAAAGGAGTGGACCCAGGACTGAACCCTGCGGTACTCCGCTGGTCACCTCCGATGTTTTAGAGAGGGTACCGTTAACTATTACCCTTTGAAGTCTTCCACTTAGCCAATCATTGACCCAAGTAGTTAGTGTTTCTCCTAACCCTATCGATTTCATTTTGCTCAACAGCCTGCGGTGTGGGACGCTATCAAATGCTTTACTGAAATCCAGGTACACGATGTCCATCAAGAGACACAGAAAAGGCTGGATACTTCAGAGTTTTTGAAATATTTAACAGTGATGCATTCTTGCAGATCATCCATAGTTGCGGGTAGTGGAGGTACGTACACTGTCTTTCATGTACCCACAAAGGAAAAAGTCAAACAGTAATGTCTGGTGATTTCAGGGGCTACTTGAGGAACACCTGGTCATTTTGTCGCATGGCATTGTCTGAAGGTTGTAACTTCTGCACCAATTGCAGCTTATAAGGGTGAAAGTTCAAGCGATTGTGTAAGTTTGCTAACCATGCTTTTTTGGGACTTATATTTGCTGTCATCTTATTTATAAACATATTCCAATAAGTTTTTATTTTGTAACCATCAAGGTTACAAAATAAATAGGTTTTTATTTTGTAAAATCAAGGAGTGATTTTGTGGGCACCCTATATTGTAATTTTATCCTGTGGTAGGATAAACTTACATTGAGCACTTTCCATATATTAATGAATATATGCTATAGTAATTTTTTTCTATTAATGGCCTATTTATATACTATAGAGAAAATGTAAAATGACCAATTAGCTACACTAGGTCAGTGTTTCTCAACACATGGTACGCAGGCTGCTTATTGAGGGTACATGACATGGCCGCCGCAGAGAATATTCCCATCCGTCAAAACCGTGGTGGTCCTGCTGCTGCCGGGGATCCCTCCTTGCTGCCTGCTCCACCTGCTACCGGGGAACCTTGCCCCCTCCTGAAACCAACACACAGGGCTTTCCTCCGATGTCAGAGCTCACATCAGAGGAAAGCCTTCCGGGTCAGCAGGGGGGGGGGGGGTAGATTCCCAGTTATCTCCTTGCCGCACTCGCTCCTTCTGCGTTCAATGGCTTGTTGGGGGGGGGGGACAAGCAGGCAGCGATTCACATGCTGTACATAGCTGACCCGGAAACCTTCTCTCCAACGTCAGAGCCAGTAATGAAGCTGCTCAGCACCCAGTAGCAGTGCCAAATCGTGCTCCTTCTGCTCAGTGGCCAAATAAACAATCTCATGGCAGCCTGTTAGCAGTTGGGCAGGAACTTGGAAAGTTCACTCCTGCCCACTGCACCTCTACTGGGGATCGGTAGATGAGGTATGAGGCTAAGACAGGGAGGCGGTAGGGTGCAGAGCCTGGGAGGGAGGGTGCAAAGTATGACAGGGGAAGGAAGGAAGGATGCCTGGTGCAGAGCCTGTCAGGGAAGGGAGGGAAGGGTGCAGAGCCTGGCAGGGAGGGGGCTGAGTGCAGAGCGGGGCACTTGAATATTAAGCGACTGATCCATCGGGTTTGCATGCAAACTTGATAGCACATCGACTGCTCCTGGAGAATCAGCCAACAATCCAGTCGGTATCTTTAGTGCATCCAGGCCTTAAAGTCTGGAAGCAGAGTCCCAATCAAGAGACATCAAGAAATCTGCTTAAGGTCATGAACAATCTTAGGGCCCCACATGAGATTCAGTCTTTTACACTTGAAGCTTCTTTTGACAGATTACAATAAAAAAAGGAGCACAGTACAATCTGGCCTTACCTGCTCAAATGTTTTTAAACCACTCTCTATTCCCAGCTTCTGTAGATCTTCTAGAATAAGATTTTTGAGCTCCTGTTAAGACATTTTAAAATATAACTATCTAGAATACAGTATTGTCACATTAATGCATACTCAATATATTAGTAAAGGATTATCATTAAAAGGCTCCAATATTCAGGTGAAAAAAGCATTCGAGTGACTAAAGCCACCAACAATCTTACCGTGTTTTTACACAGCTCTTCAAACGTGCCAATGATTTTCTTTTTTTTGGCCCATATGGGCAGAACTTCTGGATCCGGTATCACAATGCCCACTAGGGAAGCCTAGAAAGAAGAACATTTACCTTGTTTCAGCATATAAAGCAAAGGTCCACCCAGAACATCCTACAAGCCTCAAACCTGCCGTGCCTCCTTGAACTGGTAGACTGGCAAGCATAAACTAGTTCCAAGCCCAGCCATATAGATTTCAATCAAGGCCCACAGCTGCATGCCTTTCTCCAGCCGAGATCACAGCCTATGAGCTACAGTCTTCACCATGAGGTTAATTTGAATGTGTTGAAGGCCTTTGTAGAACTTACTGCTATGGGAGAAATCCGCTTTGCTTGTGTGATATACTGACCATGGGCAGGTAAGTTAAGCACAATTACTTCCCGTAACAGGTGTTATCCAGGGACAGCAGGCAGATATTCTCACTGATGGGTGACATCACTGACGGAGCACTGGTACAGACACTTTAAGTGAATCGCAACTTTAAGTTTAGAAAAGTTTGCGATTAGCCTGCACTGCGCATGTGCGAGTGCCTTCCTGCCTGATGTAGGCGCGTGGTCCCTCAGTAAGATAAGCCAGCTAAGCAGCCAACCCAGGGAGGTAGGTGGGTTTGAGAATATCTGCCTGCTGTCCCTAGATAACACCTTTTACAGCAAGTAACTGTGCTTTATCCCAGGACATGCAGGCAGCATATTCTCACTGATGGGTGACCTCCAAGCTAACTAGAAAGGGATGGAGGGAGAGTTGGCCTTTAAGAAAACAAATTTGCAAAACTGACTGGCCGAAGTGACCATCCCGTCTGGAAAAAATTTCCAAACAGTAATGTGAAATGAAGGTATGAACTGAGGACCAGGTGGCAACTTTGCAGATTTCTTCAATAAGAGGAAAGCCACAGAAGCTGCCATAGCACAGACTTTGTGAGCAGTGACACAACTCTCCAGAGGCAGTCCGGTCTGAGTATAGTAGAATGAGATACAGGCAGCCAACCAGTTGGATATTGTCCATTTAGTGACAGGATGACCCAACTTGTTAGGATCAAATGAGATGAAGAGTTGGGGAGATGTTCTATGAGGCTTTGTCCGATCGATATAGTAGGCCAAAGCACATTTACAGTCTAAAGTTTCTCCTGGACGAGAATGAGGTTTAGGGAAAAAAATTTGAAGAACAATGGACTGATTAAGATGAAAGTCCATAACTACCTTCGGTATAAACTTAGGATGTGTGCATAGAACCACTTTATCATGGTGAAAAACTGTAAAAGGTAGATCTGACACCAACGCTTGTAGCTCATTGATCCTCCTGGCAAAAGTGAGGGAGATGAGAAAAACTACTTTCCAGGTGAGAAATTTCAGATGAGCTGTTGCCATTGGTTCAAATGTGGTTTCATCAACCTGGAAAGAACTACATTAAATGTCCCAGACAGGTGGAGGCTTGAGAGGTGGTTTAACATTGAAAAAGCACAGTTACTTACCGTAAAGCACAGTTACTTACCGTAACAGGTGTTATCCAGGGACAGCAGGCAGATATTCTTGACTGATGGGTGACGGCACCGACGGAGCCCCGGTACGGACAATTTTAGAGTGATTGCACTCTAAGAACTTTAGAAAGTTCTAGCTAGGCCGCACCGCGCGTGCGCGAGTGCCTTCCCGCCCGACAAAGGCGCACGGTCCCCAGTTAGGATAAGCCAGCTAGGAAGCCAACCCGGGGAGGTGGGAGGGACGCAAGAATATCTGCTTGCTGTCCCTGGATAACACCTGTTACGGTAAGTAACTGTGCTTTATCCCAGGACAAGCAGGCAGCATATTCTTGACTGATGGGTGACCTCCAAGCTAACAAGAAGAGGGACGGAGGGAAGGTTGGCCATTAGGAAAACAAATTTTGTAAAACAGATTGGCCGAAGTGTCCATCCCGTCTGGAGAATGACTCCAGACAATAGTGAGATGTAAAAGTATGAACTGAGGACCAAGTAGCAGCCTTGCAGATTTCCTCAATGGAAGTGGAACGGAGGAAAGCTACAGACGCTGCCATAGCTCTAATCTTGTGGCCCGTGACAGAACCTTCCAGTGTCAGGCCCGACTGAGCATAACAGAATGAAACGCAAGCAGCAAGCCAATTGGACAGGGTGCGTTTAGATACAGGATGACCCAACTTGTTAGGATCAAAGGACAAAAACAGTTGAGGAGATGATCTGTGAGGTTTGGTGCGATCAAGATAGTAAGCCAGAGCACGTTTACAATCCAAGGTATGCAAAGCCTGTTCACCTGGATTAGAATGAGGCTTTGGGAAAAAAACAGGTAGAACAATGGATTGGTTAAGATGAAACTCAGACACAACCTTAGGAAGGAATTTTGGATGTGTACGGAGGACGACCTTATCATGGTGAAAAACAGTGAAAGGTGGATCAGCCACCAGTGCATGGAGCTCACTGACCCTCCTGGCAGAAGTGAGAGCTATAAGAAAGACCACTTTCCAAGTTAGAAATTTAAAATGCGTTGTGGCCAAAGGCTCGAAAGGAGGCTTCATTAACGCAGAAAGAACTACATTAAGATCCCATACAACAGGAGGGGCCTTAAGAGGAGGCTTCACATTGAAAAGGCCCTTCATGAACCTTGAAACCAAGGGATGAGCTGAGAGGGGTTTTCCATGAATCGGCTCATGAAAAGCTGCAATAGCACTAAGGTGAACTCTTATCGAAGAGGATTTAAGACCAGAGTCAGATAAGGACAAAAGATAGTCCAACACCAGTCCCACTGCTGTAGACATGGGATTATGGTGATGTAACAGGCACCAGGAAGAAAACCGAGACCACTTTTGTTGGTAACATTGAAGAGTAGACGGTTTCCTGGAGGCATCAATAATAGAACGGACAGGCTGAGAAAGGAGAGCGTGAGCCGAAGTCAGCCCGAGAGATACCAAGCTGTCAGGTGCAGAGAGTGTAAGCTGGGATGAAGTAGAGTTTGCTGATGCTGTGTAAGTAGTGAAGGAAACAGTGGAAGAGGTATGGGTTCCCTGGAACTGAGTTGAAGCGGAAGGGAGAACCAATGCTGTCTGGGCCACCGTGGAGCGATGAGAATCATGGTGGCTTGTTCCCTCTTGAGCTTGAATAATGTGCGCAGCATGAGCGGAAGAGGAGGGAATGCATAAAGGAAGAGATTGGTCCAATCCAGGAGAAATGCATTGGGTTCCAGACGGTGAGGAGAGTAAAGTCTGGAGCAAAACAGGGGCAGTTGATGGTTGTGGGGAGCTGCAAAAAGATCCACTTGAGGTATGCCCCATTGAGAGAAAATGGACTGGAGAGTCGAGGGGTCGAGAGTCCATTCGTGAGGTTGAAGAATTCTGCTGAGATTGTCTGCTAAGCAATTCTGTTCCCCTTGGATGTAGACTGCCTTCAGGAATAGGTGACGAGCAGTCGCCCAGGTCCAAATCCTTTGAGCTTCCTGACACAAGGGACGGGATCCCGTCCCTCCCTGTTTGTTGATGTAGTACATTGCAACTTGGTTGTCTGTGCAAATGAATAGTACCTGAGGAAAAAGAAGATGTTGAAAAGCTTTGAGGGCGTAAAACATCGCTCTGAGTTCCAGGAAATTGATGTGGTGTTTCTTTTCCTGGGTAGACCAAAACCCCTGAGTTTGGAACTCGTTCAAGTGAGCTCCCCATGCATAGGGGGAGGAATCCGTGGTGATGACCAGTTGATGAGGAGGTAGATGGAACAGCAGACCTCTGGATAGATTTGAGGATGTCAACCACCAAAGAAGCGACTGTCGAAGAGACGAGGTCACAGATATGTGTTGTGAACAAGGATCCGTCGCTTGGGACCACTGGGTCGCTAAGGTCCATTGAGGAGTATGCAGGTGGAGACGTGCGAAAGGTGTGACATGTACTGTGGAGGCCATGTGTCCCAAGAGCACCATCATGTGATTTGCAGAGATGGAAGTTTGCTGGAACACCTGCTGACAGAGATAAAGGATGGTGTGAAGGCGGTTTGGAGGAAGAAACGCCCTCATCCGAATAGTATCCAGAATGGCTCCAATGAATTGAAGTCGCTGAGTTGGAATGAGGTGCGACTTGGGTAGATTGATTTCGAACCCCAACAGTCGAAGGAAGTGAATGGTCTGATTGGTGGCAATCTGAACGGCCAGAGGAGAATGAGCCTTGATGAGCCAGTCGTCCAGATAAGGGAAGACTTGAAAGTTGTGGGAGCGGAGATAAGCTGCGACCACAATCAGACATTTGGTGAATACCCTGGGAGAGGAGGCTAGGCCGAAGGGTAACACCTTGTATTGGTAATGATGTTGGTTGACAAGGAAGTGAAGATATTGTCTGGACGTCAGATGAATTGGGATGTGAGTATACGCCTCCTTGAGATCGAGGGAACATAGCCAGTCTTCCTGAGAGAGAAGAGGGTATAGGGTGGCAAGAGATAACATCTTGAACTTCTTCTTGACCAGACATTTGTTGAGATCCCTGAGATCTAATATTGGTCTGAGATCTCCGGTCTTTTTGGGTACGAGAAAGTACCGGGAATAAAATCCCAGGCCTTGCTGGTCTTGAGGAACTGGTTCGATGGCATTGAGAAGAAGGAGGGATTGAACCTCCTGAGCGAGGAGGAGGGACTGAGCCTTGTTGGAAGCAGACTCTTTTGGCAGACCTAATGGTGGAGGAGTCTGAAAGTTTAGGGAGTAGCCGTGGGCGATGATAGCAAGTACCCACTGGTCGGAGGTGATTGCTTCCCAGCGAGAAAGAAAAACCTGGAGTCGACCTCCTATGGGCTGAGGTAGAGGACAGGAGGGAGAAAGACTGGCAATGCCCTGGAGAAGAGAGTCAAAAGGGCTGTGTCGGCTTAGGTTGAGGAGCAGGCTTTACAGTAGGCTGTTGTTGCTGACGGGCCTGTTGCTGTTGTTGACGCTGTCTGCGAGGTTGAGGGGGATGAGGCTGAGCCGGTCGAGCAGAAAACCTCCTTTGATATGAAGATTGTTGCCTGAATGGACGAGGAGGAGGAGGTTTCTTCTTGTTTTTCAACAAGGTGTCCCACCTAGTTTCATGGGCGGAGAGCTTTTGCGTGGTGGTATCCATGGACTCCCCAAATAGCTCATCCCCATAGGCAGGGCGCATTGGCAAGCCGGTCCTGGTGGTTTACATCCAGGTCTGAGACACGTAGCCATGCCAACCTTCTCATTGCCACAGACATAGCAGTAGCCCGTGATGTCAGTTCAAAAGTATCATAAATTGAACGGACCATAAACTTTCTGAGTTGCAAAAGACTAGAGGTACATTGCTGAAAAGCAGGAAGTTTACGGTCCAGAATATACTTTTGAAAAGAGGTCACCTGTTGGATGAGATGCTTCAGGTAAAAAGAGAAGTGGAATGCGTAATTACCTGAACGGTTGGCCAACATCGCATTTTGGTAAAGGCGTTTCCCAAATTTATCCATGGCCTTTCCTTCTCTGCCAGGAGGGACAGAGGCGTATACACTAGCTCCTGCAGATTTTTTCAGGGTTGACTCCACCAGCAGAGATTCATGGGGAAGTTGGTGTTTGTCAAATCCTGGAATTGGAATCACTTTATAAAGAGATTCCAGTTTTCTTGGGGCTCCTGGGATCGTCAAAGGAGTTTCCAAATTCTTATAAAAAGTTTCCCTCAAGATGTCATGGAGGGGCAACTTCAAAAACTCTTTAGGAGGTTGGTCAAAATCCAAAGCATCCAGAAATGCCTTGGATTTTTTAGAGTCAGACTCTAAAGGAATAGAAAGGGTGTCTGACATCTCCTTTAAAAATTTGGTAAAGGAGGAGTGCTCTGGCTTAGCAGCAGGATCCTGTACCGATGGATCATCCTCATCAGATAAATAATCTTCCTCGGTACCGAGGGGATCATCAGAGTCGTCCCACAAGTCAGGGTCCCGTACCGATTGGAGACGGCCCTGAGAAAGTGGAGTAGATGTTTCAGTATGCTTAGTCTTGTGTACCGATTTCCCTGAACAGGTGGAAACGGTACCTGGGGAGTGTAGTACGGTACGGGGTTCAGAGAACGGTACCGGGTCAGAAATCGTAGGAGTAGTACGCCGCTTCGGTTCCGCTGACAGAACAGGCATGGACAGAGATTTGTGCGGTGCCGACAAAGTCGATGTCAATAAAAGAGGCTGATCGACAGTCGGCACCGAAGGCTCACTAGGTGCCGACACTGGAAGATTCGGAGTCAACAGAGCCGGGAGCAAGTGTTGGAGTTGCTCCTTAAGTTGGACCTGGAGGATAGAGGCAATGCGCTCATCCAACGTTGGTCCCGATGGCACCGGTACCGGTTTTTTCTTGCTCGGTACCTTTGGTGTCGCTCGACGCTTGGGTGAAGTCGATGCCGATGACGAGGCAGTGACTTCAATGGGAGCGGAGCGCTTACGGGGCCGGCGCTCAGTCTGCAGGACTTGGCTCACTGCATGCTCGACTGGCGGCCCTAGAACAGTAGGAGAAGGCTTCTTAGCCGGCTTACCTACAGGAGTCGACACCGGCGATGTATCTTGCGGTGCCAAGACAGTCGGTGTCGATTTGGAAGAAGTCGTCGACGTCTATACCGGTGTAACTTCCATAGCGGTACCAAAAAGGATCCGCTGTTGAATTTGTCGATTTTTTAACGTTCTTTTTTGTAAAGAACTACAGCGGGTGCAGGTTTCAGCCCTATGGTCCGGACCCAGACACTGCAGGCACCACTTGTGCGGGTCGGAGAGGGATATAGGGCGCGCACACCGCTGACACTTTTTGAAACCCGGTGACGGGGGCATGAATGGAAAAACTGCTGTAGCAAAATCGAAGCCCGAGGCTTCGATGGTGCCAACAGGCCCCGCCGGGGCAGATCGAAAAAAATGAAAAATAAAACGATCTTTTTTTTTTTTTTTACACAAACGAAATAAAGAAAGAAAGAAAAGAAAATATGAAGAGAAAAATACGCGCGAGCGGGAAGGCAAGTGAATAAGAAAAAAATTTTCCAACAGCCGTTGGAAACACGAGTCTTCTTAGCTCCGCGGAATTAAGAAAACTGGGGACTGCGCACCTTCATCGGGCAGGAAGGCACTCGCGCACACGCGGTGCGGCCTAGCTAGAACTTTCTAAAGTTCTTAGAGTGCAATCACTCTAAAATTGTCCGTACCGGGGCTCCGTCGGTGCCGTCACCCATCAGTCAAGAATATGCTGCCTGCTTGTCCTGTGATAACAGGTGTTATCCAAGGACAGCAGGCAGCTATTCTCATTAATGGATGACGTGATCCAACGGAGCCCCGATGCGGACGCCTCACAAGCAGACTTCCTTGAAGAAACTCGAAGCTTCGAGTCGCCCGCACTGCGAATGCGCGAGTGCCTTCCCGCCCAGCATAGGGCGCGTCTCCTCAGTTCAGATAGCTAGCAGAGAAGCCAACCCGGGGAGGTGGGTGGGATGTGAGAATAGCTGCCTGCTGTCCCTGGATAACACTTGTTACGGTAAGTAACTGTGCTTTATCCCAGGACAAGCAGGCAGGTATTCTCACTAATGGGTGACCTCCAAGCTAACCAAAGTAGGATGGTGGGAAAGTTGGCAACTTAGGAGAATAAATTTTGCAATACTGTTTGGCCAAACTGTCCATTCCGTCTGGAAAAAGTATCCAGACAATAATGAGAAGTGAAGGTATGAACCGAGGACCAAGTAGCAGCTTTACAAATTTCCTCAATAGGTGTAGATCTGAGGAAAGCCACAGAAGCTGCCATTGCTCTGACCTTATGGGCTGTGACTTTACTGTGAAGAGGAAATCCAGCCTGGGTATAGCAGAATGAGATACAAGCCGCCATCCAATTGGAGATGGTACGCTTAGAGATAGGACGACCCAACTTGTTCGGATCAAAGGAAACAAAAAGTTGAGGAGCAGTTCTGTGCGGGGTGGTGCGTTCCAAATAGAAAGCCAAAGCACGTTTACAGTCCAGAGTATGAAGAGCTGATTCTCCAGGATGAGAATGAGGCTTTGGAAAAAACACTGGAAGTACAATAAATTGGTTGAGATGAAACTCCGAGACTACTTTAGGAAGGAATTTCGGATGAGTGCGAAGAACCACCTTGTCATGATGGAACACTGTAAAAGGTGGATCCGCAACCAACGCTTGAAGCTCACTGACTCGTCGAGCAGAAGTGAGACCAATGAGAAACACTAAACTAAACTAAACCTTAAGTTTATATACCACATCATCTCCACAGGAGTGGAGCTCGACACAGTTTACAAAGCTAAAAATATAGGAAGAGAGAGGGGAAAGATTTACAAGGGGATATATAAAGAAGGGAAGAAACAGAGGAAGAAATGTTATATGTTAGAGAAAAGCCAGGTTTTCAGTTGTTTTCGGAATAGTTGGAGGGAGCCCTGGTTCCGCAGCAGGATAGTGAGATCGTTCCAGAGGCTTCACACTTGGTGAAGACTCTGGGTGACGAGGCCAGGCTGAAAGGGAGCACTCTGTATTGAAAATGAAGATTTCCCACCTGAAATCTGAGGTATGGATGGGACGCTGGATGGATGGGAATGTGTGGTTAGGCCTCCTTGAGATCCAGAGAGCATACCAGTTGTTCTGCTCGAGGAGGGGATACAGAGATTCTAGGGTCAACATGCAAAACTTTTCTCTGACCAGAAATTTGTTGAGCACCCTGAGATCCAAAATAGGTCGCAGATCGCCCGTCTTCTTTGGAACAAGGAAGTACCGGGAGTAAAAACCCTTGTTCTGTTGAGCCAAAGGAACTGGCTCGATAGCTCGGAGCTGAAGCAAAGCTTGAGCTTCCTGAAGAAGAAGGGCGGTCTGAGTCGAGTTGGAAGGATCTCTCTTGTTGGAGGATGTTCTGGAGGAACTTGATAGAACTGAAGAGAGTATCCCTCCCTGACGATGGAAAGGACCCAGAAGTCGGTGGTAATAGTCGTCCATCGGTGGTAAAAATGACGGAGACAACCTCCGATAGGGGGAAAAACGGGAAATGGCAGAACGACTGAGGAGACGCGCCCTGTGCTGGGCGGGAAGGCACTCGCGCATGCGTGGTGTGGGCGACTCGAAGCTTCGAGTTTCTTCAAGCAAGTCTGCTTGTGAGGCGTCCGCATTGGGGCTCCGTTGGATTACGTCACCCATTAGTGAGAATACCTGCCTCCTTGTCCTGGGATAAGCCCTTTTATGAATCTGGAGACCAATGGATGAGCAGTGAGAGGCTTTCCCTCGACTGGCATGTGAAAAGCTGCAATAGCGCTGAGATGCCTCTGATAGATGTAAATTCAGAATCAAAAAGTGTGGGCAGTGGGCACCCCTGCTTTAACAATTCTTTAGGAGAAAGATCATAATCCAAGTACTCCTTGCTGTATTTGGAATCAGCCTCCAACGAAACATAACGATCATGTGCCATCTGTCGCATAAATCTAGAAAAAGAAAGTTTCTCTGAAGGAGAAGAAGCTCTGGTAGGGGAACGTCTAGATAACCCAGAAACAGAGGAGTCTACATCAGTAGCAGATGGCATTTCAGGCTCAGTATCTCCCAATAAATCTGAATCTCTGAAAGGATGAGGTCGGTGTCGACGGCTTGGTGTCTAAGGTCTCCAAATGTTTGGATTTACTGGAGACTTTGCCTGACCGTACCTGAGTAGCCTCTCGAGATGTGGTCGAGGAGGATCGGTGCCGAAGTAAAATGCTCGAGTCCTGTGTTGAGAATGTCCGCACCAGTGGAGTAGCATTAAGAGGAGTGGTCGATACCGAGAGCAACTCAGGCCGGATTGGTTCCTGGAGGGTCGGTGCTGTGCTTGCTAAAAAGTGAGCCGGTGCCAAGAGGGTAAAATGCTCTCCTAACTCCTCCCTAAGCAGATTGTTAATTTTCTGCTTAACTGCCGGTACCGTTTGCTTCTTTTTGGCCAGTACGGATGACTGATCAACACAGACTTATATTAACTCTAATTAAATCCTGGTGCCTATGGCACAGGGTGACTAAAGTAGGGAAAATCCAGTTATAAATCCTGTGTTTTAGGGTAGCCACTGATCTGGTATAGAGCCTGCATTTCTGTTTAAAATCCTGTGTTTTGGGGTAGCCACTGATCTGGTATAGAGCCTGCATTTCTGTTTAAAATCCTGTGTTTTAGGGTGGTATAGAGCCTATATTTCTGACTTACTAGTTATCAACCAATGTGTCTGCTGATTAGGTGTAGAAGGGAGGGGCTCTGATTTATTACTAAGGTTAAGTACATTATCTTTGGGACAGTGCTGTGAACAAGTCTGCCCTGTGAATTTCTAAAAGCTAAGTTGCTCAGCATTTCATATTCTGCTTTTTTCATTGTTTTTCAGCATTATATCTGCTTAATTTCTCTTCTTCTCCCTGTTTCTTACTTAAAAAAACAAAAAAATAAACCCTTCTCTTTCCTCTGTTAAATCTTATTTCCTCTTCCTTTTCATAGGAATAAAGGTAAGACTTACATTAGCTCTAATTAAATCCTGGTGCCTATGGCACAGAGTGACTAAAGTAGGGAAAATCCTGTTTAAAATCCTGTGTTTTAGGGTGGTATAGAGCCTGCATGTTTGTTTAAAATCCTGTGTTTTGGGGTGGTATAGAGCCTGCATTTTTGTTTAAAATCCTGTGTTTTGGGGTAGCCACCGATTTGGTATAGAACCTGCATTCTTGTTTAAAAATCTGTGTTTTAGGGTAGCTACTGATCTGGTATAGAGCCTGTATTTCTGACTAGTTTTTAGCCATTGTTTTCTGCCGATTAGGTATAGAAGGGAGGGGCTCTGATTTATTACTAAGGTTAACTGCATTATCTTTGGGACAGTGTTGTGAACAAGGCTGCCCTATGAACTTCTAAAAGCTAAGTTGCTCAGCATTTCATATTCTGCTCTTTTCACTGTTTTTCAGCATTATATCTGCTTAATTTCTCTTCTCCTCCTCCCTGTTTTACTTAAAAAAAACAAACACCACAAAAAAATAAACCCTTCTATTTCCTCTGTTAAATCTTATTTTCTCTTTCCCTTCATAGGAATAAGGGTAAGACCTAGTCCCACCCACCCCAGGGACCACTTTTCATATATAGAGACCCAAATAATCAGGACTACTAAAATCAAGTCACTTCACAACCAATCAAGATGACCTTTATTCTATGCAATCACTGTGGTGTTTTAATTCCAAGACACACTATTTGGAGGCTTAAGGTTTGCCCCATCTGTCTTCAACTTGCTAGTATTAAGGAGGAGCTCTGCAAACTTAAACAGGAATTGAATACAATTAAAGCAGCTTCCATCGCTCCACAAAATCATACCAACTTACCACCTCTACCTCAAAGAATAAAACAGCCCAGGAACAAGTGGGTCACAGTAGGCTCAGGAATTCTGTGACATGCAACACAGAAACATTCACCTTAATAATAATAATAATAATAATAATAACTTTATTTTTCTATACCGCCATAGTCAGGTGACTTCTAGGCGGTTCACACTGTAAGAAGGCTGGACATTCAGCGAATAACAAGGTCACAATACAATACAATAAGTCAACATACAATACAAGACAAAACAATGAGTGTATACAACACCGTACAATATAATACAACGAGTCTAAATATAATACAATACAATAAGTCTAAAGACAACACCATACATAAGTCTAATACAGTATCGTACAATGAGTCTAAGTATAATACAATAGTGAAGAGGGGAAAGTTAGAGATTGGGGTTCAATGGGTAATGAGTAACTGAGTATTTCTTTAGAACTTCCATTTGAATTGGAGTACTATGGATAGCGAATATCTGAGTACATGAGGGGCATCTTGAGAAAGAAAGAAAGGCGTTTAAAGGGAGGGGAGTCCTAGTGTGGGAGGGGACGATTTTAGTCCGTGAATTTTTTTTCGAATAGGGCGGTTTTGATCGATTTCACTAATATTACCTCTACAGAATTCCTTCGCTCCATTAGTGCACTGCGATACTCAAGAAAACAGAAGGGAAGTGGGACTGGAACCAATGAAGGTAACTCAAGAGAACAAGCGCACCTTAAGCACAAATAAAAAAAGCCAAAAACAGAAAACTATTACTGTTGGGGGATTCCATTATCAGAGGCATTAACCTTGAACACAAGGCGAGGAGACCAAAATAGTGAAATATCTTCCAGGATCCTCAGCTACCAGGAGTTCCAGGCAAATACAGACTATAATTAAGGAAGAAACTAAGGATTTTAACACTGATGTGGTTATCCATCTGGGAACAAATGACCTGGCCAACAACTCCACACTTGCAGCACAGAAAGCTTTTCGAGAGCTTGGTGAGGGCTTGAAACCTTTTGTAAAGACTAGCTTTTTCTGAAAAACTGCCTGCATATGGAAAGGGAGAGCAAAGAACAGAGGATTTTAATAGATGGCTCAAAGCCTGGTGTCATCAAGAAGGCTTCAGGTACATAGGAGAATGGGGAAATAGATGGAAGGACAAGAAGCTATATTGCACTGATGGGCTACATATTACTACTAACAAATGAAAGAACCTCCCTCACCCCAAGAAGTCTACAAAGATTAGGGAAAAAAGATGAAGTCCAACTCCAAACTAAGCAGAAAATGAAAATAATTCTATAATTTAATTTAAGAGCATTAACCGGACAAGCCCTCAGTCACACAGCAACCTCTGGAAACTCCAGGGAAAAGCTGTCGCGAATTTACACCCAGAAAGGTGTTAACTGCGAAACATCCCCGGGCTTGCTCCGGATAATGTTTGTGGTGCTTAACTAGTGCAAAATGTGCAATGTGTGAAAAAACTCAAATGAAAAAAACACACATTATCAAAATAAAGAAGGAATTCATCTCTTACCCCTAAGCTGGGGGCCAAACTGGAAAGTTAGTGTCCAAATCCAACCAAGCTCAAAAATACACAGGCTGTAAGGACTTAGCTTCTCCGTGTGTAATGGAAATGGTGATCCATAAGCAGTAAATGAAGTGAATGCCATTTCTTTCCTGCTTCATTCACGAACTTGAGTCATCGAGCAGTGCGGTTCCTGAGGAAGGGGGTTTACCCCCGAAACGGTCATTGGTAAGGCCTTGGAGTATTGTGTTCAGTTTTGGAGATCATATCTGGCGAAGGACTTTAAGACTTGAAGCGGTCCAGAGGAGGGCGATGAAAATGATAGGAGGCTTGAGCCAGAAGACGTATGAGGAGAGACTGGAAGCCCTGAATATGTATACCCTAGAGCACAGGTGTCAAAGTCGGTCCTCGAGGGCCGGAATCCAGTCGGGTTTTCAGGATTTCCCCAATGAATATGCATGAGATCTATGTGCATGCACTGCTTTCAATGCATATTCATTGGGGAAATCCTGAAAACCCGACTGGATTACGGCCCTCGAGGAGGGACTTTGACACCCCTGCCCTAGAGGAAAGGAGGGACAGGGGAGATGATTCAGACGTTCAAATACTTGAAGGATATTAATGTAGAACAAAATATTTTCCAGAGAAAGGAAAATGGTAAAACCAGAGGACATAATTTGAGGTTGAGGAGTGGTAGATTCAAAGGCAATGTTAGGAAATTCTACTTTACGGAGAGGGTGGTGGATGCCTGGAATGCGCTCCCGAGAGAGGTAGTGGAGAGTAAAACTGTGACTGAGTTCAAAGAAGCGTGGGATGAACACAGAGGATCTAGAATCAGAAAATAATATTAAATATTGAACTAAGGCCAGTACTGGGCAGACTTGCACGGTCTGTGTCTGTGTATGGCCATTTGGTGGGGGATGGGCTGGGGAGGGCTTCAGTGGCTGGGAGGGTGTAGATGGGCTGGAGTAGGTTTTAACGGAGATTTCGGCAGTTGGAACCCAAGCACAGTACCGGGTAGAGCTTTGGATTCTTGCCCAAAAATAGCTAAGAAAAAAAATTTAAAAATTTAAATTGAATCAGGTTGGGCAGACTGGATGGACCATTCGGGTCTTTATCTGCTGTCATCTACTATGTTACTATGATAAGGCCAAAGAGGAGGCACTCACCAATATCAGAGCCATACAATTACGGGACTTAAGCGAGGTCAGCAGGACTTGACTAACTGCAGCTTCGACCTGCGTCCCGGAAGGGGTAGTGGAAGGCTTCTTAGCCGGCTTACCCAGAGTGAGTTGTGACACTGGAGTTAAAGTTGGTGGATCCACCCTCGGTGTCATCTTGGTCAGTGAGGTCTGTGTCAGAGATGAACTGGGCTTCATGTCCATCGCAGCGCCAAACAGTTGTTTTTGTTGAAGCAACCAATTTTTTTTTTTAGAGTGTGCTTCTGAAGGGATGAGCAGCAGGAGCAGGAGTCGGCACAGTGCTCGGGTCCCCAGACACTGCAAGCACCAGTGGTGAGGGTTGGTTATAGAAATGGCCCGAGCACAGCGACTGTACTTTTTGAAACCATTCGGTGGGCGGGACACGGATGGGAAGACAGCCATTGACAAAATCGAGAAAAAAAAAAAAAAAAGTTTTAATAAAAAAAATAGAATACAAAAACCCGAAAGAACTGTGACAAAAAGTCACAATCCGCAAAAGCGGGAAGGCAAGCGAGAGAAAAAAAAAATTCAATAGGTGTTGAAAAACATCTTTCTAGCTCTGCAGAAACTAGAAAACTGAGGGACCGCGCGCCTACATCAGGCGGGAAATCATTCGCGCATGCGCAGTGCGGGCTAATCGTAAACTTTCGGAGCTTAAATCGGCGACGTCATCCATCAGTAAGAATATGCTGCCTGCTTGTCCTGGGATAAAGGCCATGAGCACATTTAGAATAGAAAAATAAATGCGGTCAGGTACTGTGTTTCTTCTATGGCAAACCTGGAACAAGTTTAGCCTGTTGAGGTCAGAAATAGAGGTGGTGAGAACCTCCAGGAGAAGAAAATAAGATGCCTCCTGCTCATTCTTTATCCCCACTCCTTCACTTGCTTCTGGGTTTACCTGGGGTACTTCACCTACCAATACTGGTAAAGTACCCCAGGTAAATCCAAGACAGTTTGCTCTTTTCCTTCCATGGATTCTGACAGGTACTTAAAATATATATTGGTTACTATTAACAGAGTATAAGAAAACAGTATGGTATGGTACTGGGGTAGATAGACCTTTGGTCTGTCCCAGTATGGCTAGCCTTATGTTCTCATCGCAGCCTCATGTGGTTCCTATACTCAGTACAAAGTGCAGAGAGGAGCAGTTTCCCCTCCTGTCAGTGATGCACACTCATGCTGTAATTATGAAGGTAATTTTTTTTAATCCCCCCTCTAGGTAAAATATTGGGAGGCAGAGTTGTCAGAACTGGCTGCCTGTTGCTTTGGGATCTGAAGGAGAGAGGGAGGGAAGGGTCGTCATGACCAGCTACCAGTTGCTTTGGGGGCCAGAAGGGGAGATTTGTGACTGCCACTGATGTTTCAGGGGCTGGAGGAAGGAAGGGAAAGAGGGGGGGGGGTTTGGGTCAAGAGCATGACTTTGGAGGTTGTCTGATGAGGGCGGGAGATTTTTTGCTGGCAATTTTTTTGCCAGTTGGTTGAGAGTGCCAGTTAGTTGAATACCAGTTAACTGGTATTCTACTGTACAGTGCGTGAGAATGCTTGAAATAATCTCACATTCACTATGGGAAGTCCAAGGGAAATGTAGAATCTACATAAAATGTTTGTAGTCTTCAACTTCACTAAAACCCCACTGTAGTGGCATGGACCACTAAGTAACCATGATTAGCTTTATAAATGTCTTTGCAGCTTTGTACATTTCTGCTGTTGAATTCAGAAAGATAGCATATGAAAATTTTTAGTTTGTAGATTAATAAAGCTATTTGAAAGCATAATAGTATTCTAAAAGAAATGCCAACAATACTTTGTGAAACCTGTTTTTGAGTCAGTAACAGCCATGACTTCTTTACATTAAGCATCAATTTTGTTTTCTGCACATTGGGATGATGCAGATTACTGAAATGTGTGGCCCCATCAGTTTAACAAATACAGCTGGCCTTTGGAGTAACATGATCTAGTCAATTTTTCTGTTTTGCTTACCCAAAGCATTTTAGTTTTTGGAATCAAGCTTTAGTTTATTGCTTCACATCTATTTCCAAACACCAGTTTCCATATTTAAGTGATTTTCTGGTAAAGTAAGATGCTAAATGTGTTGATGAAATACTTTCTGGAATAAGCATTTGTCTATTGATAGGCTCAGGAGTAATCTGAAGAAATAATTTTTTTTATAGAAAGGGTGTTAGATGCATGGAACAGTCTCCCGGTAGAGGTGGTGGAGACACTGTCTGATTTCAAGAAAGCATGAGATAGACACATAGGATCTCATAGAGAGGAAGAGATAATGGTTACTGCAGATGCCCAGACTGGATGGGCCATTTGGCCTTTATCTGCCATCATGTTTCTATGTTAAAGGGTTCACAACCCCACAACAGTTTGTGTGATGTATAAGTGTAGGAACTACAGGAGGACATGAAGGGGAATGTGTAGTTTTAGGGATGCCAGATCACTGTTGATGTCCAAAAAATTATATAAAAATCTGGCATGGTTATGTTTTACTGTCACTAGGGTTACCATATGGGACAGATTGAGACATCCAGGTTTTACTTCCATTGCTTTCAACCTGGATGACTCAATCCATCCTCCTTTTTCTAGAGCCATATAGTAATAATAATAATAACAACTTTATTTTTCTATACCACCATAGTCAAACTGACTTCTAGGCCGTTCACATAGAAAGAAGGCTGGACAATCAGCGAATTATACAATGCAAGAAGAAGGAAGTTACATAATAATTAGGGGAGCATCGGGAAGGAATACATGAGAGAAAGAAATTACCTAATACATTGGGGTAATAAAGGGAAGAATATCTGAGAGAGGTCATCTGATTAGGCGAGGAATTTGTCAAATAGAACGGTTTTAATTGATTTTCGGAATGTGTTGTAGGTCTGTCTGGCTTTGTTTATGTGGTTTCCCAGCCAGGATTCCTGTCTGTTTGCTTGGAACGTGAAGGTTCTGTCTAGGAAGGATTTGTATTTGCAGCCTGTGATCTTTGGGTATGCAAAGATGTTTTTGTTTCTGGTTGTACGTGTGGGGTTGTGCAGAGTGAAGTGTGTTTGTAGGTAGGAAGGTGCTAGGCCCCAGACTTGTTTGTAACAGATACATGCAAATTTGAACAGTATTCGCGCCTCCATTGGTAGTCAGTGTAATTTTTTGTAATAGGGGCTGATGTGGTCTTTTTTCTTCAATCCGGAGATCAAGCGAACTGCAGTGTTTTGCATTAATCTTAATTTTTGTACTGTTTTTTTGGGGATATCCAGGTAGACGATGTTGCAGTAATCTAGGGTAGATAGGATCAGCGATTGCACCAGTAATCTAAAGGATGTTGTATCAAAGTATTTTTTGATAGTTCTTAGCTTCCACATCGTGTAAAAGCATTTCTTCACCAGTAGGTTTGTGTGGTCAGCCATGGTTAGGTGAGTATCTAAAGTGATACCCAGTATTTTTATGGTTTTGGAGATTAGGTATTCATGGTCGTTTATTTTTAACAATGATTTCGTTATTTTGTCGTTGGGGCTTGACAAAAAGATTTGTTTTCTCTGTGTTCAGTTTTAGTTTGAAGCTGGTGGTCCATTTTTCAATTTCTATTATAGTGTGTGAGTTATCTATAGTTTCATTTGTGATGTCAGTTATGGGGATTAGGATGATTATGTCTGCGTATATGTAGTGCTTTAGGTTTAATTTTTGTAGTAGATGACCTAAGGGTGTGAGGTAGATGTTGAATAATGTGGGAGATAGAGGGGAGCCTTGGGGCACCCCTGATGGGTTTTTCCATGGGTTGGAGTAATTTCCGTTGCTGTTTACTCGGTAGGATCTTTTTGTTAGGAATTCTTGGTAGCCGATTTAGATAGTAACCCTGTCACTATCTAAATCAGCTCTGCAGAAAACACAGGCATCCATCTAGCTGGCCCACAGTCTACCCATTTATTAATTTATTGGGATTTATTAGCCGCCTTCATGGAGGAGATTCACCCAGTGGTTTACAATACATTGAATAGTAAGCAGGTAAGAACATAAGAAGTTGCCTCCGCTGAGGCAGACCATAGGTCCATCTTGCCCAGCGGTCCGCTCCCGCGGCGGCCCATCAGACCTATTGCCTGAGTAATGGTCTATACCTATCTATACACCTCAATCCCTTTTTCTTCTAGGAATCTATTCAAACCTTCTTTGAAACCATTTAATGTTTTCTTGTCTACAACAGCCTCTGGAAGCGCGTTCCATGTATCCACCACCCTCTGAGTGAAAAAGAACTTCCTAGCGTTTGTTCTAAACCTGTCCCCTTTCAATTTCTCCGAGTGCCCCCTTGTACTTGTGGTGCCTCATAATTTGAAAAATCTGTCCCTGTCTACTTTTTCTATGCCCTTCAGGATCTTGAAGGTTTCTATCATGTCTCCTCTAAGTCTCTGCTTTTCCAGGGAGAAAAGTCCCAACTGCTTCAATCTGTCGGTATATGGGAGATTTTCCATTCCCTTTATCAGTTTAGTTGCTCTTCTTTGTACTCCCTCAAGTACCGCCATGTCTTTCTTGAGGTACAGCGACCAGTACTGGACACAGTACTCCAGATGCGGCTGCACCATTGCACGATACAGCGGCATGATGACTTCCTTCATCCTGGTCGTAATACCCTTCTTAATGATACCCAACATTGTTTGCTTTCCTTGAGGCCGTGGCGCATTGCGCTGATGCCTTCAGTGTTGCGTCTACCATCACTCCCAGGTCTCTCTCCAGGTTACTGACCCCTAGTGGTGTTCCCATTTTGTATGTGAACATCGGGTTCTTTTTCCCCACGTGCATGACCTTGCATTTCCCTATGTTGAAGCTCATTTGCCATTTTTCGGCCCACTTTTCCAGCTGCGTTAGATCCTTTTGGAGATCTTCGCAGTCTTCCCTGGTTTGAGCCCTGCTGTATAGTTTGGTGTCATCTGCAAATTTAATTTCACACTTGGTTCCCGCCTCTAGGTCGTTTATGTAGATATTGAACAGGAGCGGTCCCAGCACCGACCCCTGCGGAACTCCGCTCGTGACCTCTTTCCAGTCTGAGTAGTGGCCCTCTGCTTCCTGTTTGCCAGCCAGTTTTTGATCCATCGGTGGACCTCCCCTTGTACCCCGTGGTTCCATACCTTCTTAAGCAGTCTCTCATGTGGTACCTTGTCGAAGGCTTTTTGGAAGTCAAGGTAAATGATGTCTATAGATTCCCCTTTATCCACCTGGCTGTTCACCCCCTCAAAGAAGTACAATAAGTTTGTGAGGCATGACCTACCCTTGCAGAAGCCATGTTGACTCGGTTTTAGCTGCCCATTGTTTTCGATGTGTTCACAGATGCTGTCTTTAATCAGTGCCTCCATCATCTTTCCCGGGACTGAGGTCAGGCTCACCGGCCTGTAGTTTCCTGGGTCTTCCCTTGCGCCCTTCTTGAAGATGGGCTTGACATTTGCTATTTTCCAATCCTCCGGGATTTCCCCCTCTGTCCTAATCTAATCTTTGGTTTATATACCGGGTCATCTCTGGCAGGCTCACAATCTTAACTGTGATACCTGGGGCAATGGAGGGTTAGGTGATTTGCCCAGGGTCACAGAGCAGGGTGTAATCAAACAACCTCACAATGCTGAGGCAGCAGTTCTAACCACTAAGTCACTCCTCCCCTCATTTGTTCTCACTGCAAAAGGTATATCCTAACTACTAGTTATTAAGCAAAACCACTCACAACTGCTCCCCTTATCTAAGAGGTTTTGATTTTTATCCAAGCACACATACTTCAAATGGCATGGAATAGGAACTGGGGTATGAACCAACCAAAAAGCTTTGAAATGTGAATAACCACTAATACTAGCGACTGCTTGATACCTAAACATCCAGCTTCCCAAATGTCATGATGCGAGATCATGTGATCAAATGCAATAGGACTATTAGTTATGTAAAACCTTAATCCATGCCATCCCCTTACCCATGCTTTACCCTCAAGCCAGGCTACCTGAACTACCAAAGCTAACAAAGTCTGTTGCCGCGATTAAGTTTTAGGTCCCCATGACTTCATCACTAACCTTTTGTATGTAGATGCTATAGGGAAGGGGAGTGTAGCACAGTGGTTAAAGCTACTGTCTCAGCACCCTGAAGTTTGCAACACAAAATGAGGAAAAAGGTAAGCTGTAGTCAATCATGATATCTTAAAGCAGATACAGCAAAATTTGAATAATACTCTTGCCACCAAAGGCAGCCAATGAAGTAAACAATAATATGGACTAATATAGTTCTTTTTTAAATCAAAAGTCAATCGAACAGCTGTATTATGAATTATCCTTAATTTCCTTATAATTTTTCTGGTTGCTCCTAAATAGATAATGTTACAATTGTCTAAAACAGATAAAACTAATGCCTGCACCAATAATCTGAACGATAAAGGATCAAGATTTCCACAATGTAAAAAAGCATTTTTGTACCACTAAGTTCGTGTATTCTGCTACTGTTAAATGTCGGTCTAGTGTGACTCCCAGAATTTTGATAGATTTAATAATCAGGTAGTCATTTCAATTTAAGATGAAGCAATGAGTTTTGTTATTTTGTCGTTGGGACTAGCCAAGAAAAGTTTGGTCTTTTCCATAGAGTTTCAGTTTGAAATTTATTGTCAACTGTTCTATCTGAGTCATAATAGAAGATATCTGGTTTAAAATTTCAGAGGTAAAATTATTTAGAGGGATTAAAATAGAAATGTCATCTATGTATATAAAATTTTACATTTAAACTCTGTAATAAATATCCTAAAGGGGAATGTAGATGTTGAATCAGGTAGGCGATAGCGGAGAACCTTGGGGCACACCGGATGGGTTGCTCCATGAATGAGAGCAGTTACTCCTATAGTGCTCCCATAGTGCTCCCTCCTCGCCCACTTTCAAGACATCAGCAAAATAAGGCTGTGTCCTAGTTTCCCTTGAACCTTGTGTGGCTGCACAAAGCTAGCTATGGCCCTGTTTGCAGCATTCATCTCAATGGACAAGGTCAGACAAATCACACAGCTTTAAGGATGCAATTCAACTGGGACTGACCAAAACGTCTCAAGCCTGGAACTGTGTAATTTGGAATCTATGGCATTTCCTCTTCTGAAGGGCTGCTGTGATCAGGCCTTTTCTCAGGATTCTGTTCAGTAGATTCCCCCCATGGCCTACATACCCCAAGTTAGCCCTGAAGTGAAAAGTAGGTTGTTTTCCATTATCAGTTTAACCTGCTAATCTCTCCTATTCTACAATAAATACCATAGGTCACCTTGTATACCCACCTTTCTGAAACAATGCGTAAGACCCCAACCCATCTAACTCTTTCCTGAAGCTGGTGATGTGTGGAATTGGCCCCTTGTAGAGAAAACCTGTCAATTTATACAACCTGAAGCTTCATTTACCCCTTTTTTCTACAAGTTTCTTCACTTGGCTAAACATATTTAAACTGTTAAGTCTCAACTTGTCTCTGCAGATCCTGTGCTATTTTGGTAGCTTCTCAGCCACTTTCAGTTATATGGCTTCAGACCTTTAGCCTCCAGATTTAGGCAAAGATATCAGGTGCCAACATCTTTCTATACACACCAGCAGCTCCTGCCTCATTCTGATTTTCTATCTTAAAAGCAGCAGTCATCTCTTTTTCTGATTTCTCAAGTGTATTACAAGCATCTATGCCAAAAATGCCAAGCATAGTCCCAGTCTCTGAATCACTTTGGTCTACTCTTCAGGGTGTACAGTCAAACTGCCTCCTAATCCTTCTGCCATGTCATGCAGATGTGCCGAGTCAAGATACATCCACAGAGGCACAGCAACACTTTCAAATGCCCAAGTATTACAGTAATACTAGGCCTAATAGCACTACAGATTGTGTGTGGTTTCAAAACAAAACACAATTTTGACAGTTAAGTCACAGCTGCTAGCTATCAGCTATCTTTCATAGACTATCCATAAAGATGGCTTTTGCTTCTGTTGCTATAAACAGAAAGGGTTACCAGGATTAGATGCAAGAAAAAAAACAAAACAAAACAAGCTTACCTGTAAGCTATCCCCATGGACAAAGATCTGAGCCACAGGTTCACTCCTCAAATAAACATTTTCTATTTTCTCCGGTGCTATGTACTCTCCTTGAGCCAGTTTGAATATATGCTTTTTTCGGTCAATTATCTTCAGACAACCATTCTATAAGAGAAGGAATTTATACATTTTTATAGTACCAAGATTTGCATGGCTAGTAATTTGTGGAGATGGATGGCACTAAAGGCTTTAGGCAAATCACTATTTTATGTAACCAGAGAGTTATGTCTAAGCAAGATAAGGCAAACCAATATCTAGGTTATAATAAATAAAAGCTTTGATCTCAAAAGGAGAAATTAAGTTCTTACCTGCTAATTTTCTTTTTCCGTTAGCCTCTAGACCAATACAGTTCTTTACTGATGGGCAATATCTCACGGTTACCAACAGGTGGAGACAGACCAAAAAGCAATGTTACTTACCGTAACAGTTGTTATCCAGGGACAGCAGGCAGCTATTCTCACTAGTGGGGTGATGTCATCAGACAGAGCCCCGGTACGGACGTCTCACAAGCACGTGTTGCTTGTAGAAACTTAAAGTTTCTAGATGCCCGCACCGCGCATGCGCCGGTGCCTTCCTACCCGGAGATCCGGGCGTGTCTCCTCAGTTCAGGTAGCTAGCCTGAGAAGCCAACCCAGGGGAGGTGGGTGGGACGTGAGAATAGCTGCCTGCTGTCCCTGGATAACAACTGTTACGGTAAGTAACATTGCTTTATCCTAGGACAAGCAGGCAGGTATTCTCACTAGTGGGTGACCTCCAAGCTAACCTCAGTGGGATGGAGGGGGAGTTGGCGACTTAAGAGAATAAATTTTTCAATACTGTTTGGCCAAACTGTCCATCCCGTCTGGAGAGGGTATCCAGACAATAATGTGAGGTGAATGTGTGAACCGAGGACCAGGTGGCAGCCTTGCAAATTTCCTCGATTGGTGTTGATCTGAGGAATGCTACTGAGGCTGCCCTTGCTCTGACCTTATGGGCTGTGACCTTACAAGGAAGTGATAATCCAGCCTGGGCATAGCAGAAAGAGATACAAGCCGCCATCCAATTAGAGATGGTGCGCTTTGATACGGGTCTTCCCAACTTGTTAGGATCGAAGGAGACAAAAAGTTGAGGAGTGGTTCTGTGTGGCTTGGTGCGATCCAGGTAGAAAGCCAAGGCACGTTTACAGTCTAGAGTGTGAAGGGCCGATTCTCCGTGGTGAGAATGAGGCTTAGGGAAGAATACTGGAAGTACAATGGATTGGTTGAGATGAAATTCGGAGACCACCTTAGGCAGGAATTTCGGGTGAGTGCGGAGGACCACCTTGTCATGGTGGAATACTGTGAATGGTGGATCCGCCATCAATGCCTGGAGTTCGCTGACTCTGCGAGCGGACGTAAGGGCTACAAGGAAAAGCACTTTCCAGGTGAGATACTTCAGAGGGGCCCTGTTGAGTGGTTCAAACGGGGGCTTCATGAGGTGGGAAAGGACTACATTGAGATCCCAAACTACTGGGGGTGGTTTGAGAGGAGGGTTAACATGAAAGAGCCCTTTCATAAATCTGGCGACCACCGGATGGGCCGAGAGGGGTTTCCCTTGTAGAGGCTGGTGGAACGCCGCAATAGCGCTCAGGTGGACTCGTATGGATGTGGACTTGAGCCCAGATTGAGATAGGTGTAGGAGATAGTCCAGCACGGAGGATAAGGAAGCTCGCTGAGGTTCCTTTGACTTAGAAACACACCATGAGGAGAATCTGGTCCATTTCTGGGAGTAGCATTGTCGAGTGGCGGGCTTCCTGGAAGCTTCCAAGACCTCCCTCACTTCTTGTGAGAATTGGTGAGGGGTTACGTTGAGAGGAACCAAGCTGTCAGGTGGAGAGACTGCAGGTTGGGATGAAGTAGTGATCCTTGATGTTGAGTAAGTAGTGAAGGAAACACTGGAAGTGGTACTGGTTCCCTGCTGCTGAGTTGAAGTAGGAGGGAGAACCAAGGTTGTCTGGGCCACCGAGGGGTTATTAGAATCATGGTGGCCCGTTCGAGTTTCAGCTTGACCAGAGTCTTCTGGATCAGCGGGAATGGTGGGAACGCATATAGAAATCGTTTCCCCCAGTTCAGTAGAAAAGCATCTGCCTCGAGGCGATGAGGAGTGTAGATCCTGGAGCAAAACTGAGGCAGTTTGGCGTTGTGGGGAGCCGCAAAGAGGTCTATCTGAGGCGTCCCCCATTGCGTGAAGATTTGGTGAAGGGGGCTGGAATGGAGAGTCCATTCGTGCGGTTGTAGCAGACGGCTTAGTTTGTCTGCTAAGACGTTGTTCTCCCCCTGGATGTATACTGCTCTGAGTAGGGCGTTGTGGCGCACCGCCCAGTCCCAGACTCGTAGAGCTTCCTGGCAAAGGAGGACCGAGCCCGTGCCTCCTTGCTTGTTGATATAATACATGGCGGTCTGATTGTCTGTGCGAATGAGGATTACCATGTCGTGGAGTAGGTGTTAGAAAGCTTGGAGCGCATTGAAGATGGCTCTGAGTTCCAGTAGATTGATTTGGTGTAGTCTTTCCGCACTGGTCCAGAATCCTTGGGTGCGGAGACCCTCCAGGTGGGCCCCCCATGCGTAATTCGACGAATCGGTTGTGAGAACTTTCTGATGGGGGGGAGAGTGCATCAGCAAACCTCTGGATAGATTCGAAGAGGTCATCCACCAAAGTAGAGACTGCCGAAGAGCAGGTGTGACTAAGATGCGTTTGGATAGTGGTTCGGACGTCTGATTCCACTGTGATGCCAGGGTCCACTGGGGGATCCTGAGGTGGAGTCTGGCAAAGGGTGTCACATGTACTGTGGAGGCCATATGGCCCAGGAGCACCATCAGTTGTCTCGCCGGTAGGGTTTGGCGAGTAGCCACCGACTGGCAGAGATGAAGAAGAGACTCCATGCGTTGCCGAGGCAGGAATGCTCGGAGTCGGGTGGTGTCCAGGACCGCTCCGATGAAGGGGAGGGACTGGGTGGGTTGTAGATGAGACTTGGAGAAGTTGATCTCGAAGCCCAAATTCTGGAGGAAGTAGGTTGTAGCCAAGGCCGCTGAAGTGACCTCTGGGGCTGACGGGGCCTTGATGAGCCAGTCGTCGAGGTATGGGAACACCTGTAGACCCCTGTCCCGGAGTGCTGCGGCCACTACCACCAGGCACTTTGTGAAGACTCTGGGGGACGAAGATAGGCCGAATGGTAGCACTCGATACTGTAGGTGCAGATTTCCCACCCGAAATCTGAGGAACTTTCGGGAGGCCGGGTGAATGGGGATGTGAGTGTAGGCCTCCTTGAGATCCAGGGAGCATAACCAGTCGTTCTGCTCGAGGAGGGGGTATAGAGAAGCCAAAGTCAACATGCGAAACTTCTCTTTGACCAGGAACTTGTTGAGGGCCCGAAGGTCTAAAATGGGTCGCAGGTCGCCCGTTTTCTTCGGGACGAGGAAGTACCGGGAGTAAAACCCTCGGTTCAATTGGTCTGACGGGACCGGCTCGACAGCCCGAAGCTGAAGTAAGGTTTGGACTTCCTGAAGAAGAAGGGCGGTCTGCGTCGAGCTTGAAGGATACTCTCTTGGAGGATGGTCCCGGGGGACCCGGTGGAATTGAAGAGAGTATCCTTCTCTTATGATGGTGAGGACCCATAGGTCCGTGGTTATGGCCTCCCATCGATGGTAAAAAAGATGGAGGCGGCCCCCTATGGGAGAGGCCGAGGTTATGCTCCCGGGAGGGGCGTCAAAAGGGCTGGGGAGCCTTAGGTACAGCCGGTGGCTGAAGTTTTTGCTGAGACTTCTGGGGAGGTTGTCTCTTCGCAGGCTGTCTCGCAGCAGGCGTTTGTCTGGGCATGTAACGCCGCTGGTAAATCAGGGGTGGCCTGGAAGGTCGAGACTGTTGAGGTTTGGGTTTGGGCCGCAGGATGGATTGAAAGGATTTTTCATGATCCGACAGCTTCTTGGTAACAGTTTCGATAGACTCATCGAACAGGTCAGCTCCAGCACATGGTACGTTGGCGAGTCTGTCCTGTAGGTTGGGATCCATATCGATAGTACGGAGCCATGCCAGGCGACGCATAGCTACCGCGCTTGCGGCGGCGCGTGCCGAGAGTTCGAATGCATCGAAGGAGGATTGCATCAGCTGGAGGCGTAATTGGGAGAGGGAGGCTACCACTTCCTCGAACTCGAATCGAGCTTGGTTGTCTATGAACGGAGTGAACTTGCGGAGCACCGGCAAGAAGAACTCCAGATAGGAAGAGAAAAAGAAGTTGTAGTTTAGCACCCGTGACGCCATCATGGAGTTTTGGTAGAATTTTCTACCAAATTTGTCCATCGTTCTCCCCTCTCGGCCCGGCGGTACAGAGGCGTAGACCTGGGAGGGATGAGAGCGTTTAAGGGAGGACTCGACCAGTAGGGATTGGTGGGAGAGTTGAGGGCCCTCGAACCCTTTATGGTGCACGATGCGGTATCGAGCATCGAGTTTGCTGGGGATCGCCGGTATGGAATACGGTGTTTCGAAGCACTGCATGAAGGTCTGGTCCAGTAATTTATGCAAGGGGAGCCGAAGCGATTCCGTTGGAGGGTTAGGTAAATGCATGGTGTCCAGATACTCTTTGGAGTATCGGGAGCCCGTGTCAAGGGTCACATCCAGATCATCCGCCATTTGTCGGAGGAATGATGAGAAGGACAATTGTTCCGCCAGCGTTGGTCTGTGGGACAGGCTGGAGGAGGAGGAGGCCTCCAGGTCCGTGGACATCGGGGAGTGACAAGGAGAATCGGGCACCGGTGTCTCCTCGTACTCCGGGCCCCTCGGAGGGGACACCTCTGATGAGGAGTATCCCCTACGTTGCAGTTTTTTCTGCGGTGACACCTCCGAATGGCGTGAGGAGTGCCAGGATGAGTGTCTCGATCGGTGCCCGTCTCGGTGGCGGGACGGGGATCGGGATCGTCTGTGCATCGCATGGTCTCCCGAGGCCCCCAAGTGGATAGGGCTGGAAGCGGTGGATCGCAACTGGGTTTGCGATGCGGGTTCTTGCGATGCTACCCAAGTCTGGTAAGGAGTACGGAAGAACTCTTCCTGACTATGCCCAGGGCTTCGAGTATCGATCGGAGGTCTGGTCCCATGTTGGCGCGGAGGCGTAATGGGTTCTAATGGCGGCATATCGGTAAGCGAGGCTTGCCGCGTGGGCATCGCCGCCCTCCCCCGTTCGTCGTCGTCGGTTGTCGAGGTCGAACGGTGTGGGGGAGGGGGAGGGGGCGGACCGCCCCTTTGGACCGGTACCGGGAGGTCACCCTGTATGGCAGCGATGAGCCCGGGTCCGATGGTCTGCATGAGCTCAACGAATTGAGCTTCCAGCACGGACCGTAGCGAAGCCGATAAGGAGGGATCCGCACCGAAAGGGGGTCCTCCTGCACGGACATCGCGCTCCTTCGAGGCCGAGTGCTTCTGCTTAGTAGCTTTCGGCACTTTGATGACCATTGGTGGCACTGTGGAAGGAAGAGGTACCTGAACCGAGGAGACCGGGGCAGGCACCGACGTCGAGCTCGTGGATGGTGTCGGGGTGAGCGATGCCGGTTTCACCACACTCGATGCAGGAGGGGTCGATGCCGGTTTCGCCCGAACCGGGGAGGTATCAGATGAAGTGGAGGCTGAGGGATCCTTAGCTGCGTCCATCTTGAACATCGATTCCCACAATAGGCAACGCCGCTTGAATGAGCGTGCCGTAAGGGTAGAGCAAGGCCTGCACGATTTCGGGATGTGGTCAGGGCCCAAACACTGCAAACAGCGCCAGTGAGGGTCCGTGAGTGAAATCGCGCGTTGGCACTTGCTGCACTTTTTAAACCTGGTGATTGGCCGGGACATAGGCCGGAAAATCTCCGCCGCGAGGTCGAAGCCAGTGGGCCTGAGCCACGTGGCCGGCCCGTTCGACCCGCCGGAGGAAATAATCTTCTTTTTTTTTTTTACCGAAAAAGAAAAGAACTGTTAACTGTAATTAAAAGAAAGCGAAAACGCGGACAAGGAAGGCAAATTTAACTGAATTCAGCTAGCGCATGATGAAGTTGAACTTCTCAGCTCCGCGGAAAAGAAAGAACTGAGGAGACACGCCCGGATCTCCGGGTAGGAAGGCACCGGCGCATGCGCGGTGCGGGCATCTAGAAACTTTAAGTTTCTACAAGCAACACGTGCTTGTGAGACGTCCGTACCGGGGCTCTGTCTGATGACATCACCCCACTAGTGAGAATACCTGCCTGCTTGTCCTGGGATAACTTGGTTGTATATTAGCTGAGGCTCCCCCCTCCTAAACCAGTCTGCCGAATAGCCAAGCAGAACTAAGAAAATAAACTAACTTGTAAACAGTGATAACACTATGAACAGGAGAATAAACAACAAACATTGTAATGCTGTTAGAAAATGCATAGAACTAAAACATGCAGTGAAAAATGTCAGCTGAGCCATAGCCACTGTTCTTGTATCTCCCTGGCCCTAGAAAAATACTAGAACCCACAGAAAAGCAAAATCTTTACACGAACAAAAAATCACAATCACTGCAGAAAGACAGGGTGGGGAACTGTACCGGTCTAGAGGCTAAAAGAAAATTAGCAGGTAAGAACCTAATTTCTCCTTTTGAGATCAAAGCTTTTATCTATTATAAACCTAGATATTTTATCTAGATATAACCTAGATCCTTCTGTATCTCCTTCAAGACTGGTACAGTTCTTTACTGATGGGACATACTTAAGCAGTACCCAAAAAGGGTGGAACCCCCAAAGAGCCGACATCAGAACATGCTCACCGAACACGCCTGAACGTCCACACAGTAGTGTCTGACAAAGGAATGCAGAGAAGACCAAACTGCAGCCTTACAAATATCCACTGGAGGCACAAGAGAAGACTCAGCCCAAGAAGCTGCCTGACTGAGTGGAATGAACCTTGAGAAATTCTAGAACAGGCTTTTTCTGAAGATATGCAGAAGCAATAGGCTCCTTAATCCACCGCACAATGGTAGCCTTGGAAGCGCCATCCCCCTTACGAGGACCCGCTAGGACAAAAATGATCAGATTTCCTGAATTCCTGGGTCTGCTGAACACAAGAGTGAAGGACCCGGCAGATATCCAATTTGTGCAACCGTTTCTGCTCTGAAGAGCCCTCCCGACTTCCCAACACCGGGAGGACTATGGACTGATTGACAAGAAGAAGTGAAACGCGTCTTGCAGAAGTAATGGCCACCAAAAAGCACTCTTTAAACTAAACTAAGCCTTAGGTTTATATACCGCATCTTCTCCACGGGAGTGGAGCTCGACACGGTTTACAAAGTTTAAAAAAACATATGGGAAGAGAGAAGAGAAAGAGTTTACAAAGCATAAAAAGAGGGGATGTAATCAGGAGAAGAGATGTTATATGCTAGAGAAAAGGTTTTCAGTTGTTTTCGGAATAGTTGGAGGGAGCCCAGATTCCGCAGCGGGACAGTGAGATCGTTCCAGAGACCTGTGATTTTGGAGAGGAGGGATCTACCCAGTTTACCTGCGTAAGAGTAAGGTCCTTCAACGAGCAGGCACTCAAAGGCTCAAAAGGTGGGTGCACCAGCACAACAAGACCAAATTAAGATCCCAAGATGAAACAAGATGGTCGAAAGGGAGGCTTTAGCAACTTGGCCGCTCGCAAGAAACAAACTTCAGGAATGGCAGTCAAACACTGACTCCTTAACCCAAGAAAGGAAGACAAGCCCGCAAACTGAACCCAGAGAGAAGACCAAGCCAGGCCCCTGTCTAGGCCATCCAGCAAGAACTCCAAGATGTTAGGCACAGAAGCCCGAAGAGACCACTCCACGTGCAACACACCACTCCTCAACTAGAAGCCAAACTCACACATAAGCCTGAGAAGTGGAAAGTCTCTGGGACTCCAAAAGAGTGGAAATCACCTTATCTGAATAACCCTTCTTACCTAGGTGTGCCCTTTCAAGAGCCAAGCCATTAAGACAAAATGGACCTGGATCAAACATTGGAATGAGGCCCAGAGTCAGAAGATCGGTCAAGAGAGGCAGTGGCAGAGGATCCGCCACCAGATGAACCAGATCTGTGTATCACGGATGCCTGGGCCAGTCCAAGGCCACCAGGATCACGAGGCAGGAATGCCAAACAACGTGAAGCAGAACTCTGGCCAAAGGGCCACGGAGGAAAAACATACAGAAGACCTTCCGTCGGCCAGGCCTGAACTAGAGCATCCAGCCCCTCAGCTTGAACATCACTGTGACGACTGAATAAGTGGGGTGTTTTATCATTGATACTCGTGGCTGACCCCAAATCTGCACTATTAACCGGAAGGCCGCAGGACTGAGACACCATACTCTGGGATCTCGTATGCGACGACTGAGGAAGTCCGCTTGCACATTTTCTACTCCTGCTATGTGCAAAGCCAAGACGTCCAGCAGATGAGACTCTGCCCATACCATGAGCAGAGCTGCTTCTTGCACCACCAGACAACTCTTAGTGCCCCCATGATGATTGACAGAGACCACCGCCATGAAATTGTCCAAGAGAACCCAGACCGACTTGCCCATCAATAAGGATTGGAATGCTAAACACCAAACAGATGTCTCTGGTCTCCAGAACATTTATCGACCAAAATTTCTCCTCTGGGTACCAACTGCCCTGCACAGAGCGACAGACACACTGAGCTCCCCAGTCAAGAAGAATGGTGTCCGTGAGAAACACCATCTACTGGGGCTGATCCAGACCTATCCCTTGCACTAGATGGGAGGACTGAAGCCACCAAAGACTACAGCAAGCCAACCACCGAAGAGGGACAGGGCAATCCAGACTGCCTCTGGGGTGACCACCTCCGAAGCTGAGCATACTAAAGAGAATACATGTGGTCCCAAGACCACCTCACCACGTCTAGGGAAGCCGCCACTGACCACAAGACCTGGAGAAAATCCTGCGCCTGAGGACACCGGGACGCCATGAGGAGGCAAACCTGAGACTGCAATTTGCATACCCGGGCCTCTGGGAGGAAGACCTTACCCAAGGAAGTGTTTAACAGAACTCAAGATACTCCAGGCGCTGAGGGGCCCAAACAGCTCTTGGAAAGGTTGATAACCCATCCCAACGACAGCAGGAACTCCACCATCCAAGCCATGACCCAGGTGCTCTTCTGGAAAGACTTTGCTAGAATCAACCAGTCATCCAGGTAGGGATGAACCAAAATGTCCTCCTTGCGCAAATCTACCGCCATGACCACCATAGCCTTGGTGAATGTCCTCAGGGCTGTGGCCAGACCAAAAGGAAACGCACAAAACCGATAGTGCCAAGATCGCAAAGCGAAGAAACCGCTGATGGGAGGCATGCATTGGAACGTGCAAGTAGAAATCAGATATTCTGGCAATTCAGCCAGGGCAGTAACAGACCGCAGCATCTCCATGTGAAAAGATGGAACTCAGAGCCCTGTTGATCCCTTTTCAAATCCAGGATGGGCCGAAAGTCACCTCTTTCTTGGGCACCAAAAGTAAATTGAGTACCTGTCGGTGCAACACTCCTGAGGGGGCACTGGAACAACTGCTTTGAGATCTAGTAATCTTTGAAGGGTCTGGCAAAAGGCCTGCTTCTTCCACGCCATGTGACAAGAAGCTAGAAAATGATCTGGCAAGGAGTTGGCGAACGCCAGAGCATAACAATCCCAAATCACCTCCAGGACCCACTGATTGGACATGTTCTCTGCCCATTTTGGATAGAACTCATGCAGACAAGCACCCACTGGAACCAGAGGGGGTGCCTGCAAGGAGTCATTGGGCAGGACGGGTAGCAGGGGAACCGGTAGAGGAATTTCCAGCTCCCTGGTGGGCCCCGAGAAAGGATTGCATACAATGAAAGAAATGGCCCCGAGAAGACCCAGAAGCCAGAAAGGAAGTGGGCCCTCGACCAAGGCGCAGCAGTTGGAAATCACAAAAGTGCCCTCAAACAGTGCCACCTTGCGCCAATGGTCTAGCTGTCTTCAGGCAAGTGAGGCACTTTAGAATCAGTTGGGGTCTGAACCAACTCGTCCAAATCCTCCCCTAAAAGGGGAATTTCGTCAGCCTAGGCCTTGGATGCTGCATGCCCGAAGCTACAAGGTATGACGCGCAGCCACCCCGAGAACCATTGACTTGGCCAAAGCTCGCAACAGGTTATTGAGGCATTCTTGAGATAAGAAGCATCCATCTGAATCTTGGTTACTTCCTGCTCTACTAAGTCCAAGTTATCAGACTCCCAGTCAAGGACATGCTCGACCCACCAAAAACAAGCCCGAACAACCAAACCACCATACATCGCCGCCTGGACATCAAAACTGTTTAAGGAGGGACTCTTAACTTATGCTCCTCAGGGTCCCTCAACGAAGAGCCACCCTCAACAGCCATGCCGCTTTGCGATGGCCAAGACCACCATGTCCACCACAGGCGACTTTAAGGTGTCCCAATTCCCCTCCGCGATGGGATACAGGCAGGCCATAGAATGCGCAAAGTGAAAAGGGGACTCTGGCACCTGCCATTGAATGATCACAATATCCCGAATATCCTGATATAGAGGAAAAGAGCGGGAAGCCGCGCGGATGCCCGTTAGGGGTCCACCACACACAGAAACTCCTACTCAAGGTCCTCAAAAACAAGAATAAGTTCATTCCACTGAAAAATATGTACCATGGATGCATCCTCACCAGCAGACAGAAGCGTAAACTGCCGCCAGCAGAACCCAATCCTCCGAGAGGATCCTGGTAGTCACCCCAAAGGTCCAGGTCTTCTTCCTTCAAATTTTGCTCCTCCTGAGAAAAGTCATCATTCCAGGAAACCCGCAGCCGCTTGAATGAGACAGGAACAAGACAGGAGTAGAGGGGGATAAAACGGGCGCCATTTGGGGCCGAACTGTAGAGGATGTTAAGGGCAAACCCCCCCCCCCCCCAAGACCCCCGGGGTGGAATCAGGACCTCCGGCCGCATGCAAATAAGCCTTACATAGGGCTAAAACAAAATCTGGGGAAACTCCCCCTAGCAGTCCCATGGAACTCCCTATCACATCAGGGTACGCAGAAGAAACCTGTCCCTGGTTTTCCAACACAGAGGGAAAGTCACCTGAGGCTAGGGAAAAAATGGAGGTGCTTCCTGCCAAAATCAGAGCTGAAACCGCCAAAAAAGAAGCTCCAAAAGCTTCGGCTGTAAAGAAATCCTTTTTACCTTGACTGCTGGTGGCTGGGGAAATTCCTCCGTGGGTGGTGCCAACTCATGAGGTACTTGCGGCAGAATTCCCTGGCCACTGGCACCCGATGCTGACCAGGATCCCCCACCACTCTGGCCTGCACAGCACTTGCACAGGCAGGCCACGAGTGCCTCAAATCTGGAGCACAATGAGCACTTTTTCCCTTGCAAAGTGCTTGTTGCTCCACACGCAACTTAGCTGAAATAAAGTGCTGGTTAGATGAAACTCCAGTAAAATACAGCAAATTTAAAGGAAAAGAACCCTTTAGATCGGTACAATCTCAGGATTTGAGTTTGTTTTTTCTTTTTTCAGAACAGACTCCACTGGCTCTCTAAGCCAGAGGCCTGACCGGTATCAGTGGCCAGGCTGCCAGCTGAGGCACCTCTACAAAAACTTGGGGAGGTGGAGGAAGGGGGTAGAGAGGCCCAGCACAAGACCCGCCAGGTTTGACACCCATGAGGTCAGACGGACCCCCAAACAGGACCCATCCAAGCTCCGTCTAGCACCAAAAAGGGGACCAGGAGTCCTAAACAAATTCCAACAGCCCTAACAGGGCGGAGTCTTAATTTTTCTAATCTCATCTGCTTGGAAACTGAGAAAGACTGGTTTAGGAGGGGAAGCCTCAGCTAATATACTACACCCAAGTTTTGGTCTCAGTCTCCACCTGCTGGTCACAATGAGATATTACCCATCAGTAAAGAACTGTACCGGTCTAGGATAATAATTGATGGGTGTGGACTAGAGAGCTGAACAGGGACGACGGGAATCCTGCGGGTTCCCCCTACGGGGCGCGGGAATCCCGTGAGGACGCCCCCTAGGGTCGCGGGAATCCCGTGGGGCTGGATGTACTAAGGCACGCAGCTTTTCTCCTTACCTGCCCTGCCTGCAGCACAGAGCCGAACGGAAGTCTTCCCGATGTCAGCGCTGACGTCGGGAAGACTTCCGTTCGGCTCTGTGCTGCAGGCAGGGCAGGTAAGGAGAAGGAGAGTAGCCTCGCGGTTCGAGTGGCTACCAAGGGAGGGGGGAGGTCCGCCCCGGGTGCAGCACAGCCGGCCAGGTCCCCTTACTTTTGTGGTGCTTTCCCGACCGACCGACAACAGCCCCGGCTCGACAAACCTCCCTGCCCTTAACCGTGAATCTAAATTACCTTCTTACAGCAGCTGTAAGAAGGAAATTTAGATTCGTGGTTAAGGGCAGGGAGGTTTGTCAGACCGGGGCTGTTGTCGGTCGGTCGGGGAAGCGCCACAAAAGTAAGGGGACCTGGCCGGCTGTGCTGCACCCGGGGCGGGAGAGAAGGAGGGGGGAGAAGGACGCTGAAAGCACCGGGGAAGACAAAAGGGTGGAGAAGGACGCTGGCAGGGAAGAAGACAGAGATGCCAGACTATGGGGGGAGTGGAGGGAAGAAGATGGGTGCCAGACCAATTTGGAAGGGGGGAGAAAGGGAGAGGCACAGTAACAGAGCAAATAGAAGACGCAGAAGGAAGAGAGACAGTGGATAGAAGGAAATGAATGAGAACATGAGGAAAGCAGAAACCAGGCAACAAAGGTAGGAAAAGAATTCTATTTCTTTTTTTTTTTGCTTCAGGATAAAGTAGTATATTAGTTGTGTTGATAAAAATTTATAAACAAGAGGCTCTGGTAGAAACCCGTTTACAAAGTATGTATTCTTCCCAATTAATATTTCCAAATTAATAAAGTCTTTTTGCTTATTTGTAAATGGGTTTCTACCAGAGCCTTTAATTCAGTAGCATAATTAAATGAAATAACTTTCTGAAGTTTATAGGGACGGGTGGGGACTCCTCACAGGGACGGGTGGGATTTCTGTCCCCGCGCAACTCTAGTGTGGACTAAGTTAATTTTGGGCAAAATTATACAACAGAGTGCTTGGGCCTTTGTGCAGCAGCACTGGGAAGTGAGAAACTTCATGAAGTTACACCTGCTGTAAAGCAAGTGTTAAATTTGTACATGCACATGGCAATAAGCAGCTACTATACAGATTGCCCTGTGCCTATTTTCTGCAGCATTACCTAGACCACAGTTCTTCAACCGCCGGTCCGCAGACCGGTGTCGGTCCGCAAAAAAATTTTGCCGGTCTGCGAAGGATTCGGTCCCCGCCACAACGAAAGGCCAGCGTCAGCTGAATTGCAACTTGCAGTTGCAGTCGCGGTGCCGGGACTCCTGCCTTCGCCGGGACTCCTGCCTTCCACCGCGTTTGCCTCCTGCCTTGTCTCCGCACCTTTAGACCAGCAGCGGCAGCTCTGTATATTTTTAACTTCGGCACAGAGCTGCCCCTAATCAATAGTTTAGCGCGGTTTCATGAGGCAGCTTCGGGGCCTTTGCTAGGCCGGCCCACATCGCATCATCGAAGCGGGCCGGCTTAGCAAAGGCCCCGAAGCTGCCTCATGAAACCGCGCTAAACTATTGATTAGGGGCAGCTCTGTGCTGAAGTTAAAAATACACAGAGCTGCCGCTGCTGGTCTGGATTCTTGGGCCACTGAAGGAGGGCAAAGAGCAGCTGTCCTGAAGGTTTCTCTTCCTCTCGCCTTTGCAGGTCCCTTTTTTCCACCGTTTTTTTTTTTTTTTCTTCTTCAAACGGCAATGGGCCCCAGCATCGACATCAATCAAGTAAGTTCCACTGTTCCTTGCAAGCGGTTCTGCTCGGCCAAAGCTTCCCCTCTGACATGAGCCACCTCAGGGGAAAGAAAGTAACCCGAAAAGGTGAGGGGAAGGGGGGCAGATAATGGAAGTTGGAGGGGGGGAGAGAGAAGGAGCAGATGATGAATGGAGGAGATGAGAGAGAGAAGGGGACAGATGATGGAAGTGAGAAGAAGGGAGAGAGAGCAGAAGGCAGATGGATGTCAGTTGAGAGGGGAGAGCAGATGCTGAATGGAAGTGGGGAAAGAACACATACTGGATGGAAGGAGATAAATAAAGGGGGAAGAAAATAGTAAGATAATGGAGGGGTGAGGGAAAGGGGTGACAAGCTGTGGGTAGACACAGTGAAGAGGGAAACAGGACTAAATAGTAAGAAAGAATTTAATTTAGATGGAGGCAGAAAATAGAGAAGGAAGACCAGAGAAGAAAAGGGAAGAGAGAGCAGAGAACAATATCAGATCTGAATGGAGGAAATGAGAAGAGAGATGCTAAAAACCACAGGGGGGAGGGAAGGACAGAGATGCCAGACCATGAGGGGAACAGAAGGAAGATGATGGATGCCAGACCAAATTGGGGGGGAGGGGGAGGCAGGAGGAGAGATGGAAGGGGCAGATGCTGGACTGAAGAGACAGAAGGTTGTCATGCCGCTGTACCGGGCCATGGTACGCCCTCATCTGGAGTACTGTGTCCAGCACTGGTCACCGTACATGAAGGACACGGTACTACTCGAAAGGATCCACAGAAGAGCGACTAAGATGGTTAAGGGGTTGGAGGAGCTGCCGTACAGTGAAAGATTAGAGAAACTGGGCCTCTTCTCCCTCGAACAGAGGAGATTAAGACGGGACATGATCGAAACATTCAAGATACTGAAGGGAATAGACTTAGTAGAGAAAAACACTATTCACCCTATCCAAGGTAGGGAGAACGAGAGGGCACTCTCTAAAGTTGAAAGGGGGTACATTCTGTACAAACGTAAGGAAGTTCTTCTTCACCCAGAGAGTGGTAGAAAGCTGGAACGCTCTTCCAGAGGCTGTTATAGGGGAAAACACCCTCCAAGGATTCAAGACAAAGTTAGATAAGTTCCTGCTGAACAAGAACGTGCGCTGGTAGGGCTAGTCTCAGTTAGGGTGCTGGTCTTAGACCAGAGGGCCGCCGCGTGAGCAGACTCCTGGGCATGATGGACCACTGGTCTGACCCAGCAGTGGCAATTCTTATGTTCTTAGGGCAGACGCTGGATGGAAGAGAGTGAAAAGGCAATGAAAGCAGAAACCAGAGACGACAAAAGGTAGAAAAAATAATTTTATTTCTATCTTGTGATTCAAATATATCAGATTTGAAGTATGTATCTTGCTAGACATAACTGGGGAGTGCAAAGCCCAGGCACTACTTTTTTAGCTTCCAGCTGGCTTAGGGCTCTCTCTGACCAGGGGGCAGTTGCCCTAATTCTACTCCCCTAACACCATTCCTATCATGTGTGACTGTGGTATTCTATTACATGATATTTGTGTAGCATTCTGTAATAATTTAGCTTATTCAGTTTTCTTGATAGTAGAGGGGATATATGTGAAGGGGAGGGGAGACAGGGTTTTTGTTGATCTTTGCCCTGTATTTGTATTTATAAAATGACAATTGTATAGAATATTGTTTCTTTTTATACTTTAATAAAATATGTTCAATATAAAATCATAACTATTTGAGGCTTGTGCAGATGGGATCAGATGGTTTGTGGGACCGAGCTCGCGGGGATGGGGCGGCGATGGTTTTTTAAAAAAATTTCAGTCTTAGTAGTTTGCCGGTCCACGAAATAATTATTTTATTTCCGCCGGTCCACAGGTGTAAAAAGGTTGAAGAACACTGACCTAGACCATGCTGTATACTTATAGCATTATTAATGCCAGGATGAAGCATGGGCATTCTGACAGACTGTATGGAAAGAGCTAATAGCCATCTATAGAACCAGTGACAGTCACTGATCTCCACTTATATTCAATATCCTCTTACCCAACAGTAATACTCAATATATAGAACAGATTTAAATTGGTGGCCAGCATTTAACACACATAAATGTCATTTGTTATGTTAAAGAAAATCAATTGAATAAAGTGGAAATTTGAGCAGGTCTCCCAAAATTGTACATCAGTTCAGTATGAAATCTGAATCTTGTCAACTTACCGGCAACCATTTCCCAATATCACCTGTGTACAGCCAACCATCTTTATCAAGAGCTTCTGTTGTTTTTTCAGGGTCTTTCAAATAGCCTGAGAATACATTTGGCCCTTTTATGCACACCTAGAATTAAATGTCAAAGCTGATTAACTATGTAAATGTATGGCAGCATCCTTTAAAAAAAAAAAAAGACTTTGTTCAATACTTATTCAATCAGCCCCTTTTTAAAAATATGACCATCCAGGTTCATTGACAAACTGGACAGAACATGCATAGACAGCTTCTGCTGATAACTACTCCCTCATCGCTTGTTATGGTCAGTAAGTTCACTAAAACAATATAAAATCATTTGTTAATAGCTATTCAGAATGCAACTTATCGTATATACTCTAATATAAACAGATATTTGGGCCCAAAAAATGGCTCAAAAATGGGTTTCTGTTTCTATTCGAGTTAACCTCATCCTGCCCCCACCACGGTCTCCAGTACTCCTCTGTGGTGCAGGGAGCAGGAGCTGATGTCTATCCCTCCCTCCTGGTGACTTTGTGTAACTACCCCACCTCTCCCTTTCCCTCCCGGTATCCCTGCAGGTCTACCTAAGGTCCCTGGTGGTCCAGCAGTGAGGTGGAGCAGGAGCAATCCCTTTATGCTCCTACCCGGCTATCTCCATAGTGAAAAAATGACTGCTGCGAGATCCTGTAGCAAACTTCGCAAGACTGTCTCAGTATAGCATTAGATGCTTAAGCTGCAGTTCCTACAGGGGCTACCTCACTATACTGTTTAAATCTCATTCCACACATACTCTATGATCTCAGGCAAGTCACTTTACCCTCCACTCCATAATAGATTGTGAGCCCTCTAAAGTGTTAGTAGTATTTGAGGAGCAGCCACGCTATCTGCACTTAATGAGCACGAGTCACTTTAGCACAAATCACTTTGAAGCAAAACAAAAAGAAAAAAATATATATATATACCCTGCTGGACCACAGATTTCAACACTACTAATGTCAACAAGGTATAAAGATAAGTGGTATTAGTGTTTTCTAATCCTTATAAAGCTTACTAGTAGTGTTATGTGATATAACTAGCATAATATAATACATCTGTTGGGATGGAAAAGTGGCATGATGGTCCCAAATTTGTTCTCTTAGCGGTTCCAACTGTGCAGGAGGCAAAGAACACTGAGCACTTTTCACTATAAGATTAATTTATTTAATTTTATAAATTGTATTATCATTTAAATCAGTGGTTCCCAAACCTGTCCTGGGGGACCCCCAACCAGTCAGGTTTTCAAGATATCCCTAATGAATATGCATAAGACATATTTGCATATAATTTAAGTGACAGGTATGCAAATCTCTCTCATGCATATTCATTAGGGATATCTTGAAAACCTGACTGGCTGGGGGTCCCCCAGGACAGGTTTGGGAACCACAGATTTAAATAATATGCTGATAGTGACTTATTTCCCTGTATTTCAGGAACAGGGAAATACAGTACTCCCCCAATATTCGTGGGGGTTCCGTTCCAGGAACCCCCGCAAATCTTGAAAAACCACGAGTATGGTTTTTCGTAAGGGAGACTGGAGAGGGCAGCGGGAGATGCAGGAGAGTGCAGCCGGAGCGCTGGTGAGTGAAGGAAATCACTCGCTGTATGCTCCGACCGCCTCTTCCTGTACTAAAGTCGGGCCTTACCAATCAGGAGCTGCGTGTCAAAGCAGCTCCTGATTGGTGAGGCCTGACATTAGTATAGACGAGGCGATCGGAGCATAAAGCGAGTGATTTCCTTCACTCACTGGCCCTCCGGCTGCCCTCTCCTGCCTCTCCAGCTGTCCCTCTCCTGGTTGGCAGTTTGTGGTCAGAAAATACTGCGAATGACCGGGACCGCGAACCTCTGACTACGAATTCATGGGGGAGCACTGTATTTACTGTACCTAAATCTAAGTGTAAGATTTTACAAAATAGCTTGGAGCTATGGATTGCATGAACCAAACATGGGTACTGACTACCAAAAACTTTTTCATTCCTGGACAAGTGATCAGTATTCCCCAGGTATTATTAAAAGGTCAGGTTCTGTTCACTCAGGGCTGGATTCTCAAACCTCACTGGTAAAATCTGATGGGTTGATGTAGTGGCTATAGTGGGAGCGATTTTTATTTTTTTTTTACTGGCGATTCTCAGCATAATAGCATTCAAATTATATGCATGCTATTTGTGCAGAGAATCGTTGGTAAAGGGGGGTAGGGGTGGGAGTGGGGAGAGGTGCTCAGCCTGGCACTCACTCAGAAGAGTAATTGCTAGGTAATAATAATAATAATAAACAACAACAGCTTATATAGAAACATAGAAAGATGACGGCAGAAAAGGGCCAAGGCCCATCAAGTCTGCCCACTATAGACCCTCCCCTTAAGATTAGCTAGTGTTTTGCCCTGACCCTCTTAGGGATCCCACATGGGCGTCCCATTTATTCTTAAAATCTGGCACACTGCTGGCCTCGATCACCTGCACTGGAAGCCCGTTCCACCGATCAATCACTCGCTCCGTGAAGAAATACTTCCTGGTGTCGCCGTGAAATTTTCCGCCCCTGAGTTTGAGCGGGTGCCCTCTTGTGGTTGAGGGGCCTCTAAGAAGGAAGATGTTATCTTCCACTTCTATACGTCCGGTGACGTATTTAAACGTCTCAATCATGTCTCCCCTCTCCCTGCGCTCCTCTAGAGTGTAGAGCTGCAATTTGTCTAGTCTTGCTTCGTACGGGAGACCTTTAAGCCCTGAGACCATTCTGGTGGCCATTCTTTGGACCGACTCGACCCTCTGCACGTCTTTGCGGTAGTGTGGCTTCCAGAATTGCACGCAGTATTCCAGATGAGGTCTCACCATGGCCCTGTACAATGGCATAATGACAGCAGGCTTTCTGCTGACAAAACTTCTACGGATGCAACCCAGCATCTGCCTTGCCCTTGAGGAAGCCTTCTCCACCTGATTGGCAGATTTCATGTCTGCGCTAATGATTACTCCCAAATCTCGTTCCGCTGAAGTCCTGGTCAAGGTCTCCCCGTTCAAGGTATAAGTTCTGCACGGGTTTCTGTTACCTAGGTGCATGACCTTACATTTTCCAGCATTGAAGCCCAGCTGCCAGGTTGAGGACCAGCATTCCAATGTGCGCAGGTCCTGCGCCATACTATCTTGTAAATTGCCCTCGCTTACTATATTACATAGTTTGGCGTCGTCGGCGAATAATGTTACTTTACCTTGAAGCCCTTGAGTCAGATCTCCTATGAATATGTTGAAGAGGAGCGGACCCAAGACCGAGCCCTGAGGCACCCCGCTGGTCACCTCCGATGTCCCAGAGAAAGTACCGTTAACCATCACCCTCTGACGTCTGCCACTCAGCCAATCTCTGACCCATGCCGTCAGAGTCTCTCCTAACCCCATTGATTTCATCTTGTTTAACAGTCTGTGGTGTGGGACGCTGTCAAAAGCTTTACTGAAGTCCAGGTACACTATGTCCAGTGAATCTCCTTCGTCCAGTCTTTTTGTTACCCAGTCAAAGAAGCTGATGAGGTTTGATTGGCAGGACCTACCCTTGGTGAATCCATGTTGATTGGGGTCCCGTAGATTCCCTTCGTTCAAGACCGTGTCCAACTGGCGTTTGATCAGTGTTTCCATGATTTTGCATACTATTGATGTCAGACTCACCGGTCTGTAATTTGCAGCCTCTGTCTTGCAACCCTTTTTGTGTAGAGGAACGACGTTAGCTGTTTTCCAGTCCAAGGGGACTGTCCCTGTACTCAGTGAGAGATTGAATAGTACGGCTAACGGTTCTGCCAGGACATCACCTAACTCCCTAAGCACTCTGGGGTGCAGATTGTCCGGTCCCATGGCTTTGTCCACCTTGAGTTTTGTTAGCTCAAAGTAAACCTCGCTGGGTGTGAATTTAAAATTCCGAAACGGGTCTTTTGTGTTTGACTGTGGTTTCAATTGAGGGCCGGACCCTGGCGCCTCACAGGTGAAGACCGAGCTGAAGTATTTATTTAGTATTTCTGCTTTTTCGGGATCTGATTCTGCGTAATTCCCGTCTGTTTTTTTCAGGCGTACTATCCCGTCTGTGTTTTTTTTCCTGTCACTGATATACCGGAAGAAGGATTTGTCCCCTTTCTTAATGTTGTTTGCTAGAGTTTCTTCCACTCGAAGTTTGGCCTCCCTGACTGCCGTTTTGACCTCTGTGGACTTGATCCTGTGTAGCAGTTGATCTTCGCTTTTCCCGGTGCGTTTGAAGGAAGCAAATGCGTTTTTCTTCTCCTTAACGAGACGTGAGATCTCTGCGGTGAACCACTGGGGTTTGTCCTTTCTTCGCTGTTTATGTGATGATTTTATGTAACGGCAGGTTGCCTCGTGTATGACAGATTTCAGGGATGACCACATATCCTCCACATTCTCTGTCTCCGTTTGGTCCTGGAGTGCCTGATGGACGAAAACTCCCATACGTGCAAAGTCTGTTCCTCGGAAGTTGAGTACCTTTGTTTTAGTGTTTGATCTATGGAAACCTTTCCTCAGATGGAACCATATCATGTTGTGATCGCTGGAGGCTAGCTTATCTCCCACGAAGATTTCTGAGACGCTTTCTCCATTGGTGAGTACTAGGTCAAGGATCGTTTGGGCCCTAGTGGGCTCCATTACCATTTGATTGAGGCGTGCTCCTCTTATGGAGGCTAATAGCCTCTTGCTTCCGCTGGTTGTTGCTGAAGGTGTGCTCCAGTCTACATCCGGCATATTGAAGTCTCCCATTAGTACAACCCCCAACCCCCCTTCCCCCATACCTTTAAGTTGGAAGGCAGGCAGGAATGATGTCCACTCCCTCCTGCCAGCAGGCCTGCCTTTCAAAATGGCAGGCCTTTCACTTTTTGGTGTATCCTGGAATGCACTAGGAGGGTTAAGGCCCCTCCTTATCCCAGGATACATAGGCTCACAAGAAGCCTGACAGCCATTACAAAACCATGTTAAGGTTCCATGATGGATTGAGTTTTACCGAAGGTCTAAGCCGTAGTGCTCCCTTTAGGAATCTTTAGGGGAGCTCTGCATCCACAGACTCTGAAGTACAAGAGGTCCACCTACTTGGATCCCGAGTAATGCCACTGTGGGGCCTTTGTCGAGACCCACTGGAGGGAAAGCTAGTACTACCACAATTGGAGTACTAAACGGCTCCACATTCTCTTTCAGGCACCAGTGTTGAAACATCTCCCATGCCTTAGTGTAAGAAAGAGCCAAGAAACCTACATCTCTCGAATAGAGTAGCAGTAACTACTTCAGAGAATCCTTTGCACTCCAATGCTGCACGCTCGAGACCATGACATAAGACCAAAGTGATCTGGATCCTCTATGCCCACTGGGCCCCGAGACTGGTCCCTCTGAAGACACACTAGGTCCTCATACTACTGCCTGCATGGCCAATCTGGCACTACGAGGACCACTGTTCCTGGGTGGCTTGCTATTCAGTGAAGTGTTTGTCCTATCATGGGCCATGGCGGAAAACACGTACACAAGCTCATACGTTGGCCACAGCTAGTCTAGACCTTTGCTTCTGGGCTCAGATCTTTGACTGAAGAACCAAGTGCCTTCTTGTTTCTCACCATAGCCAACAGATAGAAAGTTGACAACCCCATCAAAGAACGATGGACTGGAAATGCTGCTGCAAATAAAGTCCATTCTCCAAGGTTCAAGGTCTGCCTACTGAGGTAAACTGGCCTGGACATTGTCCACTTCTATATGCGCCATGGAAATTGCCTGCAGGTTTAGCTCCGCCCACCAGAATAAGTGGGTTTCCACGCTCAACTGTGCACTTCTGGTGCCTCCTTGACAACCAACATATGCCACCACTGTAGCACTGTCTGAGAAGACTCAGACTATCTGTCCTTCCAGATTTCTTCAGCTTCTGAAAAGCCAATCGAATGGCCTGAAGATCCAGTCTGTTGGACAATTTTCTCTGGAAGGTGGACCACTGCCTCTGGGCTGGGTATCCATTGCAATGGCTCCCTAGCTCATTAGGTTGACATAAGAACATAACATAAGAATAACCTTACTGGTTCAGACCAATGGTCCATCAAGCCCAGTAGCCTGTTCTCACGATGGCCAATCCAGATCATTAGTACCTGGCCAAAACACAAGGAGTTGCCACAATATTCCATGCTACCGATCCAGGGCAAGCAGTGGTTTCCCCATGCCTCTCAATAACATACTATGGATTGTTCCTCCAGAAAATTGTCCAAATCTTTCTTAAAACCAGCTACGCTATCCGCTCTTACCACAACCTCTAGCAATGCGTTCCAGAGTTAACCATTCTCCAAGTGAAAAAATATTTTCTCCTATTGGTTTTAAAAGTGTTTCCCTGTAACTTAGTCTTTGTAATTTTTGACTGAGTGAATTGATCCACTTTTACCGTTCTACTCCACTCAGGATTCTGTAGACTTCAATCATATTTCCCCTCAGCTGTCTTTTCCAAGCTGAAAAGCCCTAACCGTTTTAGTCTTTCCTCATACGAGAAGAGTTCCAGCCCCTTTATCATCTTGGTTGCTCTTCTTTGAACTATTTCTAGCGCCACTATATCTTTGAGATAAGGAGACTAGAATTGAATGCAATACTCCAGATAAGGCTGCACCATGGAGCTTAACAGGGGCATTACAGCATTCTTAGTCTTGTTAAAAATCCTTTTTTAAATTCCTAGTGTCTTGTTTGCTATTTTGGCTGCTGCCGCACATTGGGTAGAAGGTTTCATCGTATTGTCTACAATGACATCCAGATCCTTTTCTTGGGCAAGGTGGACCCTAGCATCCAATAACTGATTCGGGTTATTCTTACCCATGTGCATCATTTTTGCATTTGTCCACATTAAATTTAATCTACCACATGGATGCCCAACCTTACAATTTCCTAAGGTCTGCCTGCAATGTTCCCAATCCGCATGTGTTTTAACAACTTTGAACAGTTTAGTGCCATCTGCAAATTTAATCACCTCACTCGTCGTTCCATTTCCAGATCATTTATAAATAAGTTAAATAGCACCAGTCCTCAGTACAGATCCTTGTGGTACTCCACCGTTTACCCTCCTCCATTGAGGAAAATTACCATTTAACCCTACCCTGTTTTCTATCCAATGACAGATTCCTAGTCCACAACTGAACTTTGCCACCTATCCCATGACTCTAATTTTCTCAACAGCCTCTCATGAGGAACTTCATCAAAAGCTTTCTGAAAATCTAGATACACTATATCAACTGGCTCACCTCTATCCACATGTTTATTCACACTTTCAAAGAAGAAGTCAAGCAAATTGGTGAGGTAAGATCTCCCTTGGCTGAACCCATGCTGACTCATTAAATCATGTTTATCTACATGTTCCACAATTTTATTATTATTATTATTTTTTTTTTTTTAAATCGTTTCCATCATTTTGCCCAGCATTGAAGTCAGGCTTACTGGTCTGTAATTTTCCAGATCTCCCCTGGAGCCCTCTAATCTTAGGTACTACAGATTTTAGCGACAGGTTACAGATCACTAACAGCAGGTCAGCAATTTCATATTTGAGTTGTTCTTCCAGGGTACTAAAACCATCCTGTCCCCACGATTTATCACTTTTTAACTTGTCGATTTGGCTTAGTACATCTTCCAGATTCACTGAAAATTTTCAGTTCCTCCGCCATCACCCTTGAAAACCATTTCCAGTTCAAATAGATCTTACATTTACTTCCATAAAGACCAAAGCAAAGAATTCAGTCTCTCCACTATGGCCTTATCCTCCCTGAGTGCCCCTTTTGCTCCTTGATCATCCAACAGTCCTACAGATTCACTAACAGATTTTCTTCTTCTGATGTACCTAAAAGTTATGAGTTTTTGCCTCTTTTGCAATTTTCTCTTCATATTCTCTCTTAGCTGTCTTTCTGTGCTTTGCATCTAATTTGCCAGTGCTTGTGTTTATTCTTATTTTCTCATTTTGGATCCTTTTTCCATTCTTTAAAGGATGTTTTTTGGCTCTAATAGCCTTTCATATCACCCTTTAACCATGCCATCTCTTGTTTCCTCTTTGCACCTTTGCCGATACGTGGAATACATTTGGTTATTTGAGGGGCATGCCTTGTAATAATTGTGGACAAAGCCACCAACTCATACTGTGGTGGGATTCCCGAGTCAACTGTAGTCATCTAAAGGGAGTACTTTTGTGGGACCATATCTATAGTGGCTTCCATGGAGCCTAGTACTTGAAGATAGACATCATTTCTGTTATCTTGAGTGCAGATCTGTCTGCTTACATCTGGAAGATAGACACAGCTTTCTGCCATGTCCCAGGCTCTGCATGACCTGAACCACTTGAGCCACTGCTTGTTCCCCTTCCAATAAACGATGGAGCTCTGATCAGCCAGTTGTCCAGATATGGATGCACTGATACCACAACCATTACCTTGATAAGCATGCAGGGCATTGTTGCCAAACCAATGGGAAGTACCAAGAACCGATGTCTCTCCAGCACATGGAATCAAAGGAAATCTATGCTCTGGAAATATGGGAATGTTCAGGTAGGCTTCCATCAGTCTAGGGAAGCTAAAATTGCCCAGTCACCACTGTGGTGATGGACTGCACAGTATCAATGAGAAACCTTCAGGGCTTCACTGGACACGTGTAATTTCCAGAATGGGTCTCCAATCCTCCAAGCCTTTCTTAGGCACTGAAGTATATGGAGTATCTGCTGGAGCCTGATTCTTCTGGCAGTACTGCCTATGGCTTGAATTTCTACAAGTCTCTGTATGGTTGCTAAGACTCTGTATGACTTCTGGGCACCCTACTAGGGATTTACAAACCAGTCTGTTAAGGGATGGACAAGTCAAGCTTGAACCCTCCCCGAATGATCTTCAGCATTCAGTGATTTGACTAGATATGCTCCAAAACCTCTGCATACACCAAGAACTATTGTCAGGGTGAAGACTTTCAGCCCTGGTGTCATTGTGCCTTCTTGGAGGTTGAAGAGGTCTGACTTCACCTAGGTCCTGTAAATCTGTCTTGATCCCTGATGAAATTTTTGTAAACGAGACTGCTCCCGAGTACTGTCAAAAATGTCTGGAATTACAAAAATTAGACTTCCCAGAACCTCTAGGAGGTTCCTGGTGTGCTGTCCAGCAAATATTTTGGACAGTGATATGCCACTCTGGCCATCAGATCATCCAGACCTTTTCTGAACATCTGTCCCTTGAAAGGGAGCCTGCTGAGTAGCTTTGAAAATGGAATTTCCTGCCCATTGTCTGATCCAGAGCATTCAATGAGACTTTGCTCATGACTGATTTTGTAGCGAAACATGACAGCAGATAAAGGCCAAATGGCTCATCTAGTCTGCCCATCCGCAGAAACCATTATCTCTCTCTACATAATCCACCCTTGCTAGCATAAACTAAAGAAAAGGCTTGTCCTCTGCCAAATTGAGCCCATGCATCTTGGTATGACAAGTATGTGCCACAAAAAGAGGCTGTTGCAGCTACTTTGATCCAAGGCCAAAGCTGCATCTGTTACCATTCGTGTGCCATAGGATATAGCCTAGACCGTTTTGGCTACCTTTAAAGTGCCCTCAGAACTAAAATACTCATGATGCCAGAGAAAAAAAACAACAAAAAAAAAACATGGGCTGTGCTCTCACTCTGCTCAGGATAGAACACGGAGTAGAATTATTTCCAGTCGAGACAACTCAAAACTGGATAACAGACATTACTTCTTTTCTTGACTCATCTATTATTACTCCCTATTCTATTTCCGTAGAAAACCTTTTAATTACTTGGAATCAATCTTTGTCATCTCTTTTAGATAACAATGCCCCTCTAACCACAAAATCCATTTCAATCCGAAAACTTTCAAATCCCTGGTTCTCAAATGAACTCTGTATGATAAAACATCAACTACACTCATTAGAACGAAAATGGAGACAAAACAAAACTCAAACAAATCTTCAAATTTATAAGGACAATATTATATTTTATAAGGATAAAATCAATAATGCAAAAAAGATATTACTCCAACAAAATAGATAAAGCTAAAAATTCTTCTTCACTATTCAATATTCTAAAAACAATAGATTCAAAAAATAAAATAAAAAATACTATTCATAACTCTACATTAACAGCACAAGATCTTTCAAACACCTTTATTCAAAAAATTAACAATATTCGAAACTCCTTTACTTCAAGCACAAATAGTAACATGGCTAACCTAGACCAAATCAAATCCGTTCCTATAGCAAGATGCTCAAATTTCAAAATTCCTTCCATTAAAGACATAGAATCTCTGTTTCTACAAATCAATCTAAAAAATTCTGGTTCCGAGATCATCCCACCTTACTATTTAAAAAAATATATCTCACACTTTGGACCATTCATTCATTCACTAATTCAGAAGAGTCTAACAGCAACCGTTCCCCCCCTTTGGAAAACCGCAACCATCATTCCTATCAAAGATCACAATATCAGCATAAATGATCCAACTAATTATCGACCAATAGCTAATCTGCCATTTTTGGGAAAACTTACAGAAAAACTCATATTTAATCAACTCTCTGATTTCATAGAGAGCACTAATGCATTACATCCAAACCAAACAGGGTTTAGAAAATTTCACAACACAGAATATTCTCTAATAGGGCTAACTTCAAATATTCAATATCATTTAGACCATCACAAATCTGTTATCTTGTTCTCTTTAGATATCTCAGCAGCGTTCGACACCATAGATCATAACTTATTGTTACAAAGACTAGAATCAATAGGCATAACAGATAATGTCCTAAATTGGTTAACCTCATACCTCGCTGATCGCACCTCCTCAGTTAAATTTAAAAATGAAATGTCCAAAATTTATTCTTCTACATTTGGCATCCCTCAAGGATCCATCTTATCTCCTCTTCTGTTTAACATATTTCTTTCTCCATTGTTAAGCATTTGTCAATCCATAGGTTTTACCCCTTTTGCATATGTAGATGACGTTCAACTAATACATCCTTTAGATCCCAAATGTGATAAAGAAATCAAATCCATTAATCACAAATTAGAAATAATTCATTCTTGATTAATACAAACAAATTAGCTCTTAACATAAAGACTAAAGCTGTATTATTTACTTGGAGAAATGATATAACTTTGTCAAATCCATTCATTCTTAATACCACACTAAATCTAGTTCCTTCAGTTAAAATTCTTGGCGTACTAATTGATGAAAAATTCACTTACCATGATCATATTTCTCTTACTGTTAAAAACTGCTTTTTTAAATTACGTCGTATTAGATCAATATCCAAATTTCTGACCCCTAAATCCATTACAATATTAATCCATTCATTAGTAATTTCGAAACTTGATTATTGTAATGCCCTCTTTCTTAACATATCATTGTGGTACGCTATCAAATGCTTTGCTGAAATCCAGGTAGACGATGTCCAGGGACTCACCAGCATCCAGCTTCCTCGTCACCCAGTCAAAGAAGCTGATCAGGTATGTGAGTGTATGCCTCTTTGAGATCGAGGGAGCATAGCCAGTCGCCTTGATTGAGAAGAGGGTAAAGAGTGGCCAGAGAAAGCATTCTGAACTTTTCTTTGACCAAGCATTTGTTGAGGTCGCGAAGATCTAAAATGGGTCTGAGATCGCCTGTTTTTTTGGGGACCAGAAAGTAACTGGAGTAGAATCCTTGCCCCTTCTGATCTAGAGGAACTTCCTCTATGGCGTTCAGAAGAAGGAGGGATTGAACTTCTTGTAGAAGAAGGGAGGACTGAGGAGTGTTCAAAGCAGACTCTTGGCAGACTTTGGGTAGGAAGAGTCTGAAAGTTGAGAGAGTAGCCGTGGCGGATGATGTTGAGGACCCACTGGTCCGAGGTGATGATCTCCCAACGGCTGATGAACAGAGAAAGACATCTTCCTATGGATTGAGGTAAATGGGCGGATGGTACAACACTGGCTATGCCCTGGAGAATGAAGTCAAAAGGGTTGGGTAGACTTCTGTTGTGGAGGAGGTTTCACCGGTTGCTGCTGTTGTGTCCTAGGGGGTTGCCATTGTTGCCGACGCTGACACCTAGGCTGCTGAGGAACCTGTGGTAAGGGTCTAGCCACATAGCAGCGTTGATAAGCAGATTGCTGCCGAAAAGCCCGGACAGGTGGAGTCTTCTTTTTGGTTTTAAGAAGAGTGTCCCAGCGAGTCTCATGTGCGGACAACTTTTGTGTGGTGGAGTCCATGGAGTCACCAAAAAGCTCATCCCCTAGGCATGGGGCATTAGCCAGGCGATCTTGATGGTTGACATCAAGCTCCGACACCCTGAGCCAAGCTAGACGACGCATGGCAACAGACATGGCCGTGGCTCTGGAGGTAAGTTCAAATGTGTCATATATAGAATGTACCATGAACTTTCGAAGCTGGAGAAGAGAGGAAGAACATTGGCGAAAAGCGGATCTCTTGCGGTCAGGTAGGCATTTCTCAAAAGAAGCCAGATTCTGAATGAGGTGCTTCAAATAAAGAGAAATGAAAAGCATAATTACCAGACCGGTTAGCCAACATAGCATTTTGGTATAACCTCTTACCAGATTTATCCATGGCCTTCCCCTCTCTGCCAGGAGGGACTGAAGTGTACACACTAGCTCCCGCAGACTTTTTTAGAGTAGATTCCACCAATAGAGACTCGTGTAGAAGCTGAGGTTTATCAAATCCAGGTATGGGGATAACTTTATATAAGGAGTCCAGTTTACGAGGAGCTCATGGAATAGTTAAAGGAGTCTCAAGATTTTTATAAAAAGTCTCCCTTAGAATATCATGAAGGGTAACTTCAGAAATTCCCTTGGAGACTGGTTGAAGTCCAGTGCATCAAGGAACGCTTTGGATTTCTTGGACTCAGCCTCCAAGGGAATAGAAAGAGACTCGCACATCTCCTTCAGAAAAAACGTGAAGGAGGCATTGTCCGGTTTAGAGGATGGATCTTGAACAGAAGGATCCTCTTCACCAGATGAACACTCACCCTCAGAGAGAAGAGGCTCTTTGGAGTCGCCCCACAGATCAGGATCTCTGATTTGAAAACTTTGATCCAGAGAATCCGGTGTCGAGGGTTCAAGGTGTCGGGATTTACGTACCGACTTTCCTGACCTCAAAGAAGTGGTACCGGGAGAAGTTAAAGGTTGTAAGGGTGCCGAAGTTTGGACAGCCTGATGTGCTCTCGGTTCTGGTGCCAGGACTGGCATGGAAGCCGAGGAAGCTGAATGGACCGGTACCGATAGAGTGGAAGCGGACAATAGAGGCTGCCCCACCATCGGTACCGGTGGCTCAGACCGGACCGGAACTGGAAGGTTCGGTGCCAATAGAGCAGGAAGGAGCTGCTGCAACTGCTCTTTAAGTTGCACCTGGAGGACGGCTACAATTCGCTTGTGCAGCGAAGGCACCGGTACCGCTTTCTTTTTCTGCTGTATCTGTGGTGCCGCTCGACGCCCAGAGGATGAGGAGCCCGAGGACGAGGCACTCACCTCTATGGGGGCGGAGCGTTTGCGCGGGCGCCTCGTGGTTGGCAGGACTGGACTCGCTGCCACAGCGACCGGAGGGCGCTCCAGCGGGGAAGGCTTCTTAGCCGGCTTACCTGACTGGTGCGACGCCAGCGCGGTGTCGATGCCGCAGAATCAGCCATGTCAGCACCGAAAAGTAATTTCTGTTGAATTTGTCTATTTTTCAACGTTCTTTTCTTTAAAGTTGCACAACGGGTGCAGGTGGAAGCCCTATGATCCGGACCCAGGCACTGTAAGCACCAATTGTGCGGATCGGTCAGAGAAATGGGCCGTGCACACCGCTGGCACTTCTTGAACCCTGGTTGAGGGGGCATGAAAGTAAAGACGGCCTCTGCCAAATCGAAAGCCGAGGCTTTGATGATGGCAACAGGCCCCGCCGGGGTGAACCCGAGAGAAAAAAATAAAGTTGTTTTTTTTTTTTTTTTTACTAAAGAAAAACTTATAAAAAATAATAAAAGGAAGATACTCTTCCTCACAAAATTTTCGCGAGCGGGAAGGCGAAAAAAGATCTTTTCAACGGCCGTTGAAAAGAACGCGTCTTCTTAGCTCCGCGGAAACTAAGAAACTGGGGACCGCACGCCTCCGTCGGGCGGGAAGACACTCGCGAGTGCGCGGTGCGGTCTGCTAAAACTTTCCAAGTTCTTAGAGTGCAATCACTCTAAAATTGTCCGTACCGGGGCTCCGTCGGTGCCGTCACCCATCAGACAAGAATATGCTGCCTGCTTGTCCTGGGATAAAAGGAGCATACACCTAAGCCCCCATTCATGGACTGAAACAAATTCAAGCATCCTGAAGACTAAGAGGTGCTGCAGAATATTGCAGTCCCTGAACTCGAGTCCAGAAACCAAGCCAGAGGCAGGCAAAGTAGAATGAACAAGTGTCGATGAAAGTCGAATCCACTCATGACAAAACAGCAGAAGTCAAGCCTGCGAGTGAGGATGCCATGCCCGCCCCAGCAACATAAGCGCTTTTTGTGTGTGCGTGTGTCGAAGCCACTACACAGGATCCCAAGGACGCCTGGAATTGGAACCGTGGTAACAGAGGCATAAGCCCTGGGAATGTCTAGGAGGAAAAATCAGAATATCCTCGACACCTGCAGGAGGGACGAAGAGAACTATGATCTCCTCCCAAATGGTCAGGGAAACGTAGGGTGGCGTTCATAACACCTAAGAGATCATCCTAAGCCAGGGGTGTCCAGTGTCAGTCCTCGAGGGCCGCAGTCCAGTCGGGTTTTCAAGATTTCCCCAATGAATATTCATGAGATCTATTTGCATGCACTGCTTTCATTGTATGCTAATAGATCTCATGCATATTCATTGGGGAAATCCTGAAAACCCGACTGGATTGCGGCCCTCGAGGACCGACATTGGACACCCCTGTCCTAAGCTATACCGACAATAATCCGGCCCTTGAAAGGACAACTGCTGAAGGAGATTGAGGCACCGTCCTCATCCAAAGACAAATCCAAAGAGTTTGGTGCTCAGACTCTGCAACAGCAGACTATGTTATGTCTCAAATGAGATCATAAAGGTCACCTGGCACCACAGCCACACCAACCTGAACCAGCGGAGGACAGGCATGCACTACCAGAGAGGACGCAGGCTGGAATGACAGGCATGTGCCATAAATGAAATGGCCACCACCACTTCTACTGAGGAAGCTAAAAAAAAAAAAAAAAAAAAATGAATATTTTGTATCACAACAGCCTCTCACGATCTTGAGTCCTGAACTTCACCCCCCCATCACTACACAGGGTTGAACCTGCGCCACAGCAGAATCCACCTCAGGCTGTTCAGACTTGCCAAAAAGCAGGATTCAGGAAATAAAGCTTAGACATAGCTTTAGCAGATTGGAAAAAGCTGTCCAGGAATCATTGTTCTGGAACCAGACTTCTGAGTTTTGGACAGAATGGAAAGGCACAGGAGAAGGGACCAGGATCGAATCCTGGAAAATCCAAATAGAGCTCTTTCAGAACATCAGCCATAATAAGGTGGACAGAAGCCTGCTAAAAATGTGAAAAAGGATCAGCACCTCCAAATCCAGGTGCTCAGGGATGCCAAGGAGACCAGTCTCAGCAAAGACATCAGCCAGATCCAAATTAAATACAGTGGAAGGAGACAGAAGAAAAAAATCTGCATGGCAACAACTGCAATCAAAATATGGTACGGCCAGATGAGAGCTCCGAAAGCTTCGCCATAGATACCATAGACTGGAAAAAACAAACAAACAAACCCAAAAACACACCCAATGTGCCTGCTAGCTGTGTTAAACGAGCTGGGTCTAAGGATATGCCATTCAGAGGAGTCAAATAAAAGGCCCACTCTGCAACCATGACAGGGCACTGTTGAGGTACATGCGGTGTATGAAAACAGTCCCTAGACTTGGAATGCAGGTGAACTGTGCCAGACTCCAGAATAGCCCCTGGGTGAGATTTTCTTCAGTAGGGACAGACCTAACTCAAGAGGACACAGGAGGCGGAGGCCTAAACTCCCGCCCCCAGTGCGCTACAGCACACATTTCAAAAATCGCCTATCCGGCAAAATCAATGTCCACATCCAATAGATTAGGGCAGGGGTAGGCAATTCCGGTCCTCAAGAGCCACAGGCAGGTCAGGTTTTCAGGATATCCACAATGAATATGTATGAGATAGATTTGCATCTCAAGGAGGCAGTGCATGCAAATCTATCTCATACATATTTATTGTGGCTATCTTGAAAATCTGACCTGCCTGTTGCTCTCGAGGACCGGCATTGCCTACCCCTGGATTAGGGGATAGGAGTTCATTCCAATCGATTTTTAGTCAAATTGAGGGGGTTGAAGCAGAAATAGAAATTAGAAAAAAAATATCTATTTTAAGATCCAAGATGGCTGCCATCATGAATTTGCACCAAAAATGGCAAAAAAACAAATTCCAAAAATAAAAAATTGCTATTTGGGGTCTGGGGAAGTAGGAACCTGAACCCTACCCTCAGAAACTGTGAAAAATGGAGTTTAAAGCAAGTTGCAAGCCACCCCTTAAGTTCCCATTAGAGAGTTGCGCGGGGACAGAAATCCCACCCGTCCCCGTGAGGAATCCCTCCGTCCCCACCCATCCCCGCGAGCAATCCCCTCCGTCCCCACCCGTCCCCGCGAGGAATCCCCTCCGTCCCCGCCCATCCATATAAACTTCAGAAATAGTTATTTCATTTAATTATGCTACTGAATTAAAGGCTCTGGTAGAAACCCATTTACAAATAAGCAAAAAGACTTTATTAATTTGAAAATATTAATTGGGAAGAATACATACTTTGCAAATGGGTTTCTACCAGAGCCTCTAATGTTTATAAATTTTTATCAACACAACTAATATACTACTTTATCCTGAAGCAAAATAAAAAAAAATGAAATATAATTCTTTTCCTACCTTTGTTGCCTGGTTTCTGCTTTCCTCATGTTCTCATTCAATTCCTTCCATCCACTGTCTCTCTTCCTTCTGCATCTTCCATTTGCTCTGTTACTGTGCCTCTCCCTTTCTTCCCCCTTCCAAATTGGTTTGGCACCCATCTTCTTCTCCCCGCTCCCCCCATAGTCTGGCATCTGTCTTCTTCCCTGCCAGCGTCTTCTCCCTACTCTCTCTTCCCCATTTCCTTTCAGCGTCCTTCTCCCCCCATCTTCCCCATGTCCTGTCAGCGTCCTTCTCCCCCCTCTGCTTCCCCATGTCCTTTCAGCGTCCTTCTCCCTCTGTCTTCCCCATGGCCTTTCAGCGTCCTTCTCCACCCCCCCGTCTTCCCCATGTCCTTTCAGCGTCCTTCTCCACCCCATGTGCTTTCAGCATCCTTCTCCCCCCTCTGTCTTCCACAAGTGCTTTCAGAGTCCTTCCCCCCCCCCGCCCTTCCCATGGCCTTTCAGCGTCCTTCTCCACCCCTTTGTATTCCCCATGTGCTTTCAGCGTCCTTTTCCCTCCTCTGTCTTCAAGTGCTTTCAGAGTCCTTCCCCCCCTCCTCCCGTCTTCCCCATGGCCTTTCAGCATCCTTCTCCCCACTCCTTCTCTACCGCCCCGGGTGCAGCACAGCCGGCCAGGTCCCCTTACTTTTGTGGCACTTCCCCGACCGACTGACAACAGCCCCGGTCCGACAAACCTCCCTGCCCTTAACTGCGAATCTAAATTACCTTATTACAGCTGCTGTAAGAAGATAATTTAGATTCGCGGCTACAGGGCAGGGAGGATTGTCGGACCGGGGCTGTTGTCGGTCGGTCGGGGAAGTGCCACAAAAGTAAGGGGACCTGGCCGGCTTTGCTGCAACCGGTGCGGGGTGTGGCGGGGCGGACCGCCCCCTCCCTTGGTAGCCACTCGAACCGCGAGGCTACTCTCCTCCTTACCTGCACTGCCTGCAGCACAGAGCCAAACGGAAGTCTTCCCGACGTCAGCGCTGACATCGGAGGGAGGGAGGGATCCCCGTGACCCAAAGGGGGAACCCGCGGGATGCCCGCGGGTCCCGCGGGATTCCCGTCGTCCCCGTGCAGCTCTCTAGTTCCCATAGGAAATAAAATGGGAGGTACTCAGTCACTGTAGTGCCTTTACCTGTCAGCGTTTTTAAAGCAGCTCAGTGGAGAAAAGGACTTTCTTCCTCCAATAGTTCCAAATTTACTGGAATTAAAGATCTTCGGATTGACAGCCAGAGACCGACTACACCCTCCACCCCCACAGATCCAGGTGGTCGGGGACAGGAAAAGCAGCCTGCACCTTGAAACCCAGGTGGGTTAGTCCAGACACACACAGCCTGTACTAGAAACCTGCGACAGGGTCACCGGCCAGCCAACTCCATAGGAAGGGACCCCGGGTACTTCCCGAAGGTGGCTCACAGCAGGGGGGGGGGAGGGCAGCATGTGTTCAGAAAGATGTAGATTTCTGCAACACCTGGACTGCAGGTTGGGATTGAACACCTAGCGTATGGAATCCAGAAGGGACGTAACAGAACAAACCTTAAGTCTACTCATTTACACTAAGACTTACCTCACCCTCCCCTTCAGCAGCAAAATAATTCATGTCTGCTACATCAATTAATTTAATTAAATTGCAGGGCAGTGGTGCTCCAACATGACCTGCCAAGATGTAAAACTGAAATGAGTCAAAATGCATTTCATACAGGATAAAGCAGTCTAAAATAGGTGCTATACAGTAGAAAATTAAACCCCAGACTGATGTTTATCAGTAAAGATTTTATAGGTCACTGGTACGGAAAGACTTGATATAACCCAAGGCATACTCAAAATCTGAAACATGGATTGCTCTGCCTAACAGAACAGTACAATCCATAGAGAAATTTAAGCCATTCTCCTTTGATAAAAGATATATCCTCTAAAGAAAACAGTATGTTTAAAAGTTGTCAGTATTTGCCGCCTTAAAAAAAAAAAAGTGGTCATCTACTTGGTCTCAATTTTTGAGATATGATGTTTGCATTGACCCATTATGGATTTTTATTCCTTATTTTGTACACCCCAAAATCTCCACACCATACTTGTGTTTTTATTAGTTTTTTAAATCTTAATTACTAGAATAGCACAATCTTAACTAGTATTGGTCTGGGTTGGATTTCAAATCAAGAATCAGAAGAGTAGTGGACTTATTGAAAAACCAGGGCACAGGGAAAAAAAAATAATCTCTTGGCTCCATCCTATTGAAAGAAAACTGCTGTGGGTACTACAGTAAAAATCAGTGGCATAGAGAGATCTCAGGTTTTGGGGGGGGGAGGGGAGATATTTTGTATGTCAACCCCACATACCTGGGCTGGTGGGAGACACCCAAGACCTGTCAGCAGAAGCCCTCCTCCAGCAAAGTTTCTTCTGAGTTGCTGCACTGCCTACCCTTGCTCCCTCCATGCATGCTGAGAAACTTGAGCATGTGTGAGCAAGGCTCATGCCCTACACATGCTTTTGCCGAGTATTTTGCAAGAGACATGGAGGACCCAAACCCTGCCATCAAAAGCCCTCAGCAAATTTCTTCTAAGCTGCTGTGCTGCCCACCCTGCTCCTTCCCCCCCCATGCATGCTGTTAGTGAAACTGCCTCCCTTGAGCATGCTCTGTTTTACTAAAAGCATGCTTGCATTGGGGGGAGGGAGCAGGGTAGGCAGTGCAGCAGTTCAGAATAAATTTTGGAGAGCTTCTACAGGCAGGGTTTAGGGATCCTTTCGTCTGCTGGTCCAATCTTTCATTCTTAGTGTCCTAGACTACTGTAACATCATTTATCTAGGCGCCTTCAAGAAAATCACCAGGAAGCTGAGACTGGGTCCAAAATACCGCCATCCGCCTTATCTTTGGCCTGAAGAAATGGGAACACATATCCCCTTTCTACAACAAGTTGCACTGGCTGCCATTCGAATCCAGAGTTCTATTTAAGTTTTCTTGCAACTGCTACAAAACCGTATCTGGTATGTCACCAGCCTACCTTTACCCCCACTTCAACCTGAACTATAATAAGAAGAGCTCCCGCAGATCAACTTTGTTCGCTTTTCCCTCACTGAAATCGTGTCATCTTAAGATTCCTCAAACTAACCTTCTCTTTTCAAGCGGCCAAACTAAATTCATGGCTCGCCCAAATCATACTTGACTGCTCTTCATACCCCCCCTTCAGAAAAAAGCTCAAAACTCTACTTTTTAACGGACCAAATCCCTAATGCTCCCCTCTTCCGCCATAACGTTTCCCCTTCTCCACCTTAGAAAACAGATTAAAACCTTTCTTTGCAACAGACCTATCCCTTAACGCCCCCTTCCCCCCATCTCACCCCCCCTCTCCTCTTCCTTACTTTTCCGCCCTCCCCCCTTCTAAGTTTGTTGCTCCCCCCCCCTTTTTTCCAGCTAATATGCTTTGTTCCCCCCCTCTCTTAAACTTAATTGTATCCTACTACAGCACACTCTGTATGTACCCCGTATTTGGCCCTTCCCTCACCTAAATTGTTAATGTAAACTAATTTGACCCTACGATTGCTTTGTTATGTTCTTCTTTTTTCTAATCGCACTGTATGTAATTCATCTATCTGTTGTGAACCGCCTTGAACTCCCTGGGTATGGCGGTATACAAAATAAAATATTATTATTATTATTATCCCCACCAGCCAAACCAACAGACGGTGCATCAATTTGGGGGGGACCTGAACCCAAATTGGGCGTGGGGAACTGGGCCCCTAATTCTCCCCCCCAATAGCTATACCCCTGACTAAAATTAAGCATCTGTTATTTTAAGGCAAGATGGAAAGTATTTTAGCACCAAATATGATATTTAATTGAAAAGCCATTTTTAAGTCAAAATATTACTGTTGTATTGAAGTTGTATAAAAAGGTGGAAGTTAATTTTTTGTAAATAATGGCCACAAGGGACTTTATACCTAGATATTTGCAATTAAACTGAATACTGGTGCTAATAACCAGGTCTATTCCGTGGTGGCTAGCTCCCATTTGGAAACAGACAACCTCCTTAGGAGGTGTGTAAATATAGTGAACTTAGCTACAATAGTAAACCTAGTATCATGTGTATATACATAGCGACAATTGATTTGGTATAAATGTGTTCATATAAGTAGGATGACCAATGTGCCGGTAACAAATAGGATGATTATGGCATAATTATGCCAGCTTTAATAACTAATGTTAACACTGCTACAGAAGCCCCTTGTAACTATGTATAGAGCCCATGTATTGCAATACCTCTACAGAAGCTCATGTAAACCGCTCTGAATTGACTCCCCAGTCATTAGTAGCGGACTAGAAGCTCTCAAATATATTCAGACCTGTACCCAAAAAGTTAGGGCAGGCTTGTTCTCCAATAGTTATCTGGTTAGGGACTAATCACCATTAATGGTGCAACTCCTGTTTCTGCCCAGAGAGCAGAGGTGCCTTGCCTGGATTTTTTTTTTTTTTTAAAGTTGTTTATCTGGCAAGTGCTGCTAAAAATCTAGGTATGACCCAGTCAAGACTTAATCCTGGTGGGAGCTGCTCCTATCAGCCCCAAAATAGAAAACCAGGGAAACATTGCTCGAGAAGTGCCAGAGGAAGAAAATACTATTTATGGAAAAATGCTGTTGACCAATTAAAAATGTATCCCGCCATGTCACTGATTTAACACTTTAGTGTTAATACATATTTTCCTATTAATTCCAAAGACAGACAAGCATTCATTGAAAGGTGTAAGAAACAAGCATACCTGCTGACCAGTCACCTGGTAAGGTCAATGTGCTGCCAGCCGAGCTTTCAGTCTGTCCATAACCTTCATAAAACTATTAAAAAAAAAAAAAATAGTGCATGATTTTGCTATAAGAATATACTGAAAGTATTTAAGATATGACCTTTGTAGGAAGTGAATTTTATGCAATATACTCAACTGTACCACTGCCATTTGTTTATAGTGGCTAGACCACCCCATTTTCAGGGGCTTCTTTGGGAGTAAAAAAAAAAAAAATTATCCAAAATTAAGTACTTTTGCATACTAGTTTACAGTAGTCTAAGTAAGTCAGTGGTCTCAAACTCAAACCCTTTGCAGGGCCACATTTTGGATCTGTAGGTACTTGGAGGGCCTCAGAAAGAATAGTTAATGTCTTATTAGAGAAATGACAATTTTGCATGAGATAAAACTCTTTATAGTTTATAAATCTTTCCTTTTGGCTGTCTTAATAATATTGTAATTTATAGCTAAAGAGACATATGATCAAGACACTTATTTTACTGTTGTGAAGATAAATATACCGAGGGCCTCAAAATAGTACCTGGTGGGCCGCATGTGGCCCTGGGCCACAAGTTTGAGACCACTGAAATAAGCCATTAAACTGTTATACCTTCCTTCATCCATCCAGGGCAGGATTAATTCTTCAGTGGGCCCTAGACACCCAAGCACACTGGGCCCCCTGGACGTGCCCCTCCATGGCCCTGTCCCCTCCGCCCCAGGAGTCCAAGTAGCACCTTCTTCATTATTCAGTGCAGTCGAATTTGCAGTCTGCCCTTGGCCTTTTTGAAGTGATTCCTACACGCTGCCCACAGTTGACCCAGAAGCCTTCCCTCCAAATGCAATATCTCAGCATCAGAGGAATGGCTTCCGGGTCAGCTGTGGGCAGAAATGTATGAACCGCTGCCTGTGGCCTTTTGAAGACTGCGAGTTCAGCTGCACTGAATAATGAAAAAGGCAGGAGGAGACAATACTTGGACGCCTGAAGCCGGACACAGAGGCAGGTACACTGACGTCAAAGCAGGCAGCATTCTGGACCCCTCCTGAACTCTTTGGGCCCGAGACACGTGCCTACTTGGCCTACCCTTTAATCCTGCCCTGCATCCACCTGATTGTACCAGTGTATAAAAACCTTCACAAATTTCATAGTGATAATGCCAAAAGGATTTATTTTGTTTAAATTGTAATACCTCTTATTTGTGGTAAACCAGATTTACCAGACAAAAATTGAGATAAGAATGATCCTGTTCTCTTGCATGTTTTTGTATCATGATCAAAGCCTGTGGCCTAGCAACTTAAACCAGACTTGAAATTGGTTAGAAACATTCAACTCCAAGGCACCTGGGAAGTGAATTTCACAGTATAGGGCAATATTTTAAAAAACGCAGAATTAAAGTGGAGTTGTCTGTTGAGGTGGCCTTTATCATGTCATAATTTATTTAGTTAAGTTTTGTAACCCTCCTCCCCAGGAGCCCAGAACGGGTTACAGTGGTATATGGATTAAGGGAACATTATTATACTGGGGAATTATATTAAGGGTTACATAGGTACATTTATAACTAAATTGAAGACATTAGACTAATGAGACCGTGGTAGGTGTTAGTTCAGGTTACCAAGGTACATTCACAAGGAACTGGAGTCATTTGATTAGGGTACATTCACAATATACTCAAAGCATTAGATTAAGGGCGACAGTGGTACATTCTCAGTTAACTGGAGACATGAGACTAATGGGACCATGGTAGCCAAAGACCTTCAAAGATGTGGCAAGATTGGTTGTATACAAATTCCCTATATAAATGGCAAAGGCATAATAATATTCCACCATTTTTGCTAAGTTGACATATAACTGATCAAGTCAACCAGCTACACTAGCCTCAACCTCCTTCAACTAATTCAGTTCTTATTACTTTGAAGTTTTACTTTCCCTTGGTAGAGCCATCTGTCTTTGCAACCTGTCCTGCATACCCCCCACTCCCAAACCAAGCTTACTGAAGGAAGAAGAATAGAAAGGTTTAAGTACATGTACTTAACCTTATTAAAACCTTGTTAATACCTTCCTACAACAGGCTCATTGCCCACAAATGGGAAAACAGCTATCAGACCAATCTTAAAAATCCCGCACTCGACCCAGGCATCCCCAGCAACTTTAAGCCAGTCTCAAACCCACCCTTCATACCCATTCTCTGTGAGTTTTACTATATATGCTGATATTCAGTTTATTCTAGGCGTTTCATAGAGGAAAGGAGCAAGTATATGGATAAAGTTAATGTGTAGATGTTTTTTTAACATGTTTGGCTTTGAATTTATCAAAAACAATGTATGTTGAGAGGTTAGATGAGGAGCAATGGCCTGATTGTGTATGAATGACATTTTTTCCAATTCAGAAAGATTAAATTGGGTGTAATGTTCGATTCTAACCTTACTATGAAACTTCCAAGTGATTAAGGTAATTTAATATGCCTTTGCTCAGCTTCATTTTTTGATTAGGTTGAAATCAATGTTATCACAATGCAACTTTCAAGTATAATGCAAAGCACTGTGTTGTCTATTGGATTACTTTAATATCTTGGATTGTACAGTGAGATATGGGGCACTGCAGTTGGTTCAGAATATGGCAGCAAGACAGGTAAAAGGGATTACTAGAATTGACCATATAACAACAATGCTGAAGCAATTGCATTGATCACCAATGGTGTATAGAGTGCAATATAAAGTGTTATCGATTCATCAAGCATTGTATTGATCGTATGCCACTAAGCAAATTATATGTGCCTACTGTCTGAATAAATCTTTTAAAATCTGAACACACTATACCAGTGTTTTTCAACCTTTTTACACCTATGGACCGGCAGAAATAAAATAATTATTCTGTGAACCGGCATTGGTCCGTGAACCGGCAGTTGAAGAACACTGGGCTAAGTCATGGGCCAGACCCTGCCCATCTCTACCCAATCTCCATCCCAGACCCCGCCCCCATAATAGTACTAATTGCACCTTGCACGTCCCGTGCCTCATCTGGAAGCCTTCCCTCTGACGTTGCAACGTCAGAGAGAAGGCTTCCGGTTCAGCGCAGGATGCCCGTAGGAGCCACTGCCCGTGGCTTTGTGCATTGAATCAGTTAGTAAGAGGGAACTGGCTCGAAGATAATGCCGCATCGATCACACCATGGACCAGCGGTTGAAGAACACTGTTTTGTGCCTGATGTATGTGCTGGCCCTGTGGACTGGCAGGAAATTTCTGTGGACCGGCACTGGTCCATGGACCGGTGGTTGAAGAACACTGCACTATATGGTTGTCTTTGGATGCGAGGGCTAAAGGCACATTTTGTGGATACCAGATCTTCAACTTTTTCCTCCACTATAGGAATTATAGAATGCCCTACCTGGTCAAATTTATTGTGTGCTAATGTGTTACTTTTTAAATAAGTTATTGAAGACTAATTTGTTATAGTTTTGATATGAAGAGCCATTTATTGGATTTATTAATTTTTTCACTTTTTTTTTTTTTAATCTATGCATTTTAAATCAAAACAAGCATCTAGTACAACTTGAACACAGATTGGGAAAACAAAGAAAACAGGGAAAATAACCCTCAACTATGGAAATTTAGACATTTAGTCCAATCATTGTTGGAGACCAAAAGAATAAAAAGATATAGATAACGTTTTAGATATTGCTTTGTACAAAGTGGTTACAGAAAAGAAAAATTTGGGAATATGGTGAACTGCTTTTGGAGTTGGCAAAGTGTACTGCATAATCTGATGCTAGTAGAGTAACAGGACATGGAGGGTTCTCTATATTGGGGAAGGTGGGGAGATTACATGGTATGTGCTGTATGATCTTAAGACCCCTTTGTGTGACACCAAAAGCAGCACTGGTTATCCTAGAAGATGTGGGAGAAAGGAAAGGGATAGAATAGCTGCTTCTCTCCCCTCCCTTTAGTCCATTTGGTTATCTTAACATAACAATTTTATTTGTATACCACAATACATCTCCACAGACAGGAGATTCAATGAAATTTGGTTATGCATAAGAAGAATTGTGGGTGGGGAATGGGCAATGTAGGTTAAATTAGCATTAGGTTAAGAAACTGAACCAGAGTTTAAGCAGGAGGGATTTAAAAAGATGTTGCCAACAAAATGCTAAAAGAAAAAAGCAAAAAAATTTAACAGATTAGAACATTCCACTTTAACCAAAGCATTTTACGTATATTTACTGTCAGATATTCAAGGCAGTACACAATATTCAAGGCAAGCATGTTCTAAGATTAAAGGACCTGAAGGCAACTCACCTGACATCCAAGGGCTGCTCTCAGGAAAGTCAGCACATTAGCAGAGACCGGAGCTGCTCCTGTTATCATTAGTCTCACTTTTCCTCCTAGATTTCCCTAAAGGAAGGAGAACATAACATAACATAAGAATTGCCACTGCTGGGTCAGACCAGTGGTCCTTCATGCCCAGCAGTCCGCTCACGCAGCGGCCCTCTGGTCAAAGACCAGCGCCCTAACAGACTAGCCATACCAACGCACGTTCTTGTTCAGCAGGAACTTGTCTAACTTTGTCTTGAATCCCTGGAGGGATTTTTCCCCTACAACAGCCTCCGGAAGAGCGTTCTAGTTTTCTACCACTCTCTGGGTGAAGAACTTCCTTACGTTTGTGCGGGATCTATCCCCTTTCAACTTTAGAGAGTCCTTATCTACTAAATCTATCCCTTTCAGTACCTTGAATGTTTCGATCATGTCCCCTTTATAATTTCACTTAATTTTAAATGTCCTTTCCCCAAACAGTCCCCAGGCCCAACATTAGGAAGAGTACCAATATCAGCAAGAGCCATCTATAAATACACCTGTGGGAAGAATAAACTTCATTTGATATACAGTATAACACACATGGATGCAAATGTAATGCTACAGTATAGCAATTTCAAGTAATAGCATACTACAGAATTTAAAAATATACCATCACAGAAAGGATGCTGGTACTGCTAAGAATGCACACAAGGGATGCAAGGAACTGGTATTGCTAACAATAGGGGTGCTCAATTAAAGTAGACACACACTTAAGTGATATGGATGTCTTGTGTATTCATCTCAATTCCATAGGGATTAACTTCCACTTCAAAGTATATCAAGATGAGTCTTTCAGAACACTAGCAATATTTATCAAGAACCCCTCCCCCTCCCAGAAAGCTGTCCGATAACTCCACCTTCCATTCCAGCCACAGAACACCCTAGGTTGCCAAATGACTCGGGTCATAAATGGGTTAATTCAGTCCTGTTTTAAGTTTCAAGTTTCAAGTTTATTACGATTTTATATACCGCCTATCAAGGTTATCTAAGCGGTTTTTACAATCAGGTACTCAAGCATTTTTCCCTCTCTGTCCCGGTGGGCTCACAATCTATCTAACGTACCTGGGGCTATGGAGGATTAAGTGACTTGCCCAGGGTCACAAGGAGCAGCGCGGGGTTTGAACCCACAACCCCAGGGTGCTGAGGCTGTAGATCCAACCACTGCGCCACACACTCCCCAAAAAGCTTCCTGCTGCATAGCTGTTTGGGGCAGGAAGAATATTGATAGGAGGAGCCTTAGGCATCTGGGCCAGAATCTTAGGCCCCCCCAGTGCATCCCAGGATGTACCAGGAAGGGGAAGGCCCACCATTTTGAAGAGGAAGGCCTCTCCTGCCGATCTTCAATTTAAAGGTGGGGGCACCAAGTGGCAGGAGGGAGTGGGTATCCTTCCTACTAATCTTCAGTTTAAATGTGAAGGGGTTGGGGTTTCTGGGTGGCTGAGGCAGAAGGATTGGGTTTTCCTCCTGTTGATTTTGTTTATTTATTTATTTTTAAGTATATGCCAAAGGTTCTCAACTCCATCTGCAAGATATACTCAATCAATATGAATGAGGTAGGTGTCCAGAGGACTGGGTTGAAAACAATGCTCCTTTAGGATTGGCCAAGTATGTTCAAATTTTCATGTGATCAACAAGTTCTTAAAACTAAATTTTTGATCTCAGTATTAGCAATGTACTGAATATACTCCAACAGATTTTTTGGCTAAAAAAAAGGTCCAAAAATGGGGGTCTCCATATATATTCAGGTCCACTTTAAATCCTGGTAGTCCAGCACTATGGACTCCCTCTCGAATCATTGCGTGCCCCTTCCTTCCCTCCCTCCTTGCTGTAGAATCAACACGCACCCTTTCTCCCTAGTGTGGGATCACCAAATGCCCCCTCCTTCCTGAAAAGCAGCGTAGAACTGCTCCCCCCCGGGCCTACCTTATTTACTGGTGGTCCAACGGGGTGCACTGGGGCAGGAGCAATCCTCTTACATTCCTGCCCACACAATGTCACTGAAAAAAATGGCTGCCATGTGAGCGGACTGCTGGGTATGATGAACCACTGGTCTGACTCAGCAGTGGCAATTCTTATGTTCTTATGTTCCCATGGCAATTTGCAAGACTGCTTCAAGACTTGAAGGCTGATAAGTGTCATGCTGTAGAATCCTGGTTTTTGAAGACCGATATTGTGTTGGTGCTAAAGTGTTGTCCTGTTGGTTTTATGTGGGATTGCCCATGTAGAGTGAGAAAACAGGGAGTGATGGTATTTTATTGTTTGGAATTAAGTTTCAAAAAGGTAGGTGAAATGGTGAATGAGTTGAGCGAATGTGTGGTGATAGTGTGTGGTATATCTACCTTCTGGAATTGTCACAAGGTTTTCCATTTTTAGATAATGTCATTATCTATTGATTTTACTGAATTATGTTTGGTGGGGGATTTTAGTGTGTCCACTGATTCAGGGGTGGAGAGCGATGGGGATAGTGTGTTACTCTATGTCATCAGCCTTGATGTTATCTCAACTGGTGAAGAAGAAAATGATAGAGCAGGACATGTTAGATTTGATTTTGTGTGTCCTGATTTACTAGAGTTATTAGATGGATATTATCAATGGTAGTATGGTCAGATCATTCCCTGCTAACTTTTTAAGACCAGGATTGAAGGAGAAAAGGCTAATTTTTAAAAAAAAAATTTCATCCTGCGTTTTATGTAGTAAAACTGGCTAAGGAACGGATTCCTATATTGAACTGTGATAATTCAGTATCAATGAATGAGAAAGTAGCATATTGGAATACAACGTAGACTAAAGTATTGGATACTGTAGCCTCTGCAAAGATTGTTGTGGTGAAAAGAACGATAGGCCACAGCCCTGGAGAGAAGAAACAATTAGTCTGGTACAAAAAAATCGGTGAAAAAGGCTGAACAAATAGAGGAAAACAAGGGATACCAATAATTATACTTTCAAGATTAAATTATCAGAATACTTGTTTATGCGAGAATAAAAAAAGTGATTTTTTTTTTCAAAAGAGAATAAAGAATGCAATCAAGACCTTGCGAGCCGTATCATACAGTTTGGAACACGTAGACAAACATGATTTAATGAGACGGAGTCAGAATGGGTTCAGCCAAGGGAGATCTTGCCTCACAAATTTGCTTGACTTCTTTGAAGGTGTGAATAAACATGTTGATAAAGGTGAGCTGGTTAATATAGTATATCTACATTTTCAGAAAGCTTTAGATAAAGTTTCTCATGAGAGGCTCCTGAGAAAATTAAAGAGTCATGGGATAGGTGGTGAAGTTCAGTTGTGGATAAGGAATTGGTTATCGGCTAGAAAATAGAGAGTAGGGTTAAATGGTCATTTTTCTCAATGGAGGAGAGTAAACAGTGTAGTGTCAAAAGGGTTTGTACTGGGACCGGTGCTATTTAACTTATTTATAAATGATCTGGAAATTGAGACGACGAGTGAGGTGATTAAATTTGCAGATGACACTAAACTGTTCAAAGTTGTTAAAACGCATGCGGATTGTTAAAAATTATAGGCGGAGCTTAGGAAATTGGAAGACTGGGCGTCCAAGTGGCATATGAAATTTAATGTGGTCAAATGCAAAGTGATGCACATTGGGAAGAATAACCTGAATCACAGTTACCAGATGCTAGGGTCCATCTTGGGGGTTAGCGCCCAAGAAAAGGACCTGGGTATCATTGTAAGATGTAACCTTCCGCCCAATGTGCGGTGGCGGCCAAAAAAGCAAACAGGATGCTGGGAATTATTTTAAAAAAGGGATAATTAACAAAACTAAGAATGTCATAATGCCCCTGTATCGCTCTATGGTGCGACCTCATTTGGAGTATTGCATTCAATTCTGGTCTCCTTATCGCAAGAAAGATAGTGTCACTAGAAAAGGTTCAAAGAAGAGCGAAGGGAACTCCTCTCGTATGAGGAAAGACTAAGGGCTAGATTCACTAAACTCCACTTACTTTTCCAATCCGTTTCCGATTTGTGTCTGCGCCGCCCCAGCCGACGAATTCAGGAACCCTCAACATGCAAAATCTCAGTGGCATGTCCCCACAGTGACTAAACGGATCGCTGTGAGCGATCCCAACACATGTGCAGACCATCTTCTTTGCCTGTAGATGGTCTGCGCATGTGCATGCTCTCCAGACTTCCCTCAGCACAGAAGGAAAAAAAAAAAAAAAAAAAAAGTCTCACTGACCCAGCCTTCTAATGTTTTGCTATAACCACTGTACTCTCTCCTCTACAAGGCCACCGGCACAGGTTTAGTTTTCTTGTATTTAAACCAGTGCTGGATGTTGCTCAGAGAGGAGAGCACATCATCAAGAGCTAAACATGTTCCTGCTGCTCTTTAAAGGGCAGGGGGGGAGGGCGACTACCCCTTGAGCATGTACTGCTGCAGAGGAATAACTCATATTAGCCTTGCAGGATAACCCGAGGGTTGCTGTAACATTTCAGGGCACAGACGTCTTTTTCTAATTCAAGCTGCTTTTCCCATTCTGAAGTGGGATCAAGAATATTTCTGTGTGATTTTTGGTGGTCAGAAATGCTGCAGGAAAGGCGAAACTGCATGAAACCGGCAGAACTGGGGAAGCAGAGAGCAGGGGATAGGGTTTTTTTCAGGGAGGTAGAGAGCAGGGCAGTCGGAAAAGACATGAACGACTGGTCCTCAGCAGTCGCTCACATTTGGATCGGCCAGCCCAATCTATTTGTTTTGTGAATCGCTGCAGGAATGCATTTCCCCTCATTTGCATTTTGGAATCTGATTGGGTGCAGAGAAGATCGGCCAGGTTAGTGAATTGGGTCGGGGTCGCAAAATGCTCGCAAACCGATCGGTACACAATTGGTTTGCTTAGTGAATTTGGGCCTAAAATAGTTAGGGCTCTTCAGCTTGGAAAAGAGACGGCTGAGGGGAGATATGATTGAAGTCTACAAATCCTGAGTGAAGTAGATCGGGTATAAGTGGATCGATTTTTCACTCTGTCAAAAATTACAAAGACTACGGTACACTCAAAATTACACGGAAATACTTTTAAAACCAATAGAAGGAAATTTTTTTCACTAAGAGCGGATAGTGTAGCTGGTTTTAAGAAAGGTTTGGACAAGTTCCTGGAGAAAAAGTCCATAGTCTGTTATTGAGAGAGACATGGGGGGAAGCCACTGCTTGCCCTGTATTGGTAGCATGGAATATTGTTGCACCTTGGGTTTTGGCCAGATACTAGTGACCTAGATTGGCCAGCGTGAGAATGGGCTACTGGGCTTGATGGATCATTGGTCTGACCAAATAAGGCTATTCTTATGTTATAAGGGGTGGTAAACAATGAAGGACCGGATATGGACTGTTATATGGAGTTTTTGAAGAAGAAGTTAGAAGTGTAGTTCAGCTTCCTTAAGGAAGTCATTGAATACAACATCAAAGATGTCTGGAGTGGAGAGATGCATCTAATTTGAAGTTGTTAATGAGGAGATGGTGGTGAGAGGTTGTACTTCAATCTGTGCATTAATGGATGTTTGTTCTGCAGGAATTATTCAATTAGCAGGGAAAGTTGCCCCTCTTTTAATGACTTTCAAGAGGGTCTTTATTATGATGGATGTAAGCAAATCTACAGTTAAACCAGTTTTGAAGAAAGGTGCTGATATAAAACAAATGATTTAATTTTTGTCTTATTTCAGTAGTTTCTTTTTGGGAAAAGTGTTAGAGAAAAATACTTCTAATCAACCAAAAATTAGAAAAAATAAAAAATTGGCTTACACAAAATAGACTAGCTTTAAACATAACAAAAACCAATGAAACAGGGATTAAAACTATCAGCTCCATTCTTAATTGATAATAAAATCATTGGTTTAGTATCATCATTAAAGATACTCGGGGTCATCATCGATGACAAATTTTCTTATCAAGAGTACATCAGCAATGTAGTCAAATGTTGCTTTAATCGTTTGTGTTTGATTCGCTCCATGTCCAAGTTTTTAGAACCGAAATCCTTAAACATTTTTAATACATTCTCTCGTCATAGCTAAATTAGACTATTGCAATTCACTTCTGTTAAACATCACTCAAAAGGAAAAAAAAAGTTTACAAATAATCTAAAATACTGCAATTAAAATTATTCACAATGGAAAAAAATACGACCATGTAACACCCTTTTTAATAGACTCACACTGGCTTCCCATTAATCAACGAATAACATATAAAATATTCTTCTAATATTTAAAACACTATCCACCAATGAACCTCAATTTATAGACCGGTTACTAATTCCACATAACATGACACGTTCTCTGCGTTCTACAATTCAAGGGTTGCTTATGGTTCCTTTCTTGAAAATTTTTGGAACCAGACGTCATGACATTTTCAGTAATGGCCCCTCTTACCTGGAATGCCCTGCCTTTATACATAAGAGAAGTTAAAGACCTCAATATATTTAAAACCAATTTAAAAACTTCTTTTTAAAGCTTCTTTTAATCTTTAAACAATCCTTTTTAATAATTTTATCCCAATCCTTATGTTTTTCCCCTACCTGGCTTTTTCTTTCTTCTCATTTGAACAACAGTAATTTTGTAACTTTTACCTTATCTTTTCCCTTCCCTTATGTATCTGAGTGTCTGTTTTGTCAGTTTGTTTTTATCCCCTTTTAAAGCTGTACAACATATTTTAATGTCACTCGCTTAGTATGTAATAAGCGATTTATCAAATTTGATTACTTGAAACTTGTCTTAGATCAGTTGGTTAACTTTGACAAGGTAGGTTGTTTAAATACTTATCAGCTTGGTTTCAGAAAGGCGCATAGTTTGGAATTCCTGTTAATGTCTGTGGTAGATGTTTTGTGGCAGGGTACGGACCATTGAGAGACCTTTATTTGGTTTCTATCGACGTATCCAGTGCATAGATAGTGAGCCCACCGGGACAGACAAGGAAAAATGCTTTAGTTCTTAGAATAAATTAATGTAAACTGTTCGAGCTCCCCTGGGAGAACAGTATAGAAAATTAAATAAATAAATTTGATTCTGTGGACCTAGATCCAATGTTGTAGAAGTTGGAAAGATTAGGTCTGGGAGGTGTAGTATTACAATAATTTAGATATTACCTAATAGGGCTTACATTTCAGGTGTGCGACAGTGTTAAGGCTTCAAGAGAAGCGTCAGTGGAAGAGCACTCCCACAAGACTCAGCTTTTACTATTTATGTGCCATCAATTGCAGAGGTGTTTGATCAGTTGTAAGTTCATTAGACAGTATGCCGATTTTTTGGTTTTCTTCTAGGTAGATAATGAGGAAATGATTGGCAGTTCTTGGATCAATCTATGCTGAGGATAGAAGAATGGATGAGTGACCAAGGTCTGTGCTTGAATGTGGGAAAAACAGAAGTGATGTTTGTTGGATGGTGTGGAGAAGAAAAATGGCCCAATACAATACATGTATTGGGGTTGCAATTACCAGTGAAGAAAGATGACAGTGCTAGGGACCCAGATTTGACTATGAAATGGCAGATGTAAAGAATTGTTTTGGTCAACGTTGCATATTAACATTCAAAATCACTAGCCTTTCATTTTGATTTCACAACTGTTGTGCAGGGGATGGTAGCACAATTAGACCACTGTAACGCTCTTACTTCTAAAAGAGGGAGCAGGGTGTTAGTTAGTACAAAATGCAGCTACAAGGTTAGTTATGGGTGTTGAAAAGAACACTCTATATAAGTGGTTCCCAACCCTGTCCTGGAGGACCACCAGCCAGTCAGGTTTTCGGGATAGCCCTAATGAATACGAATGAGAAGAATTTGCATATAATTGAGGTGACAGGCATGCAATCTGCCCCATGCATATTCATTAGGGCTATCCAGAAAACCTGAGTGGCTGATGGTCCTCCAGGACAGGGTTGGGAACCATTGATCTATATTACACCTGTTTTGAAGAAATTGCATTGGCAACCGATTACATTTCATCAAACTGTCTACCACCAAGCACTATGGTACTTTACTAGTGTGGGGTACAGATAGGTTAGATAGAGTATAGATAGAAGAAAACGGGGGATTATAGGGCTAAGTCAAGGAACACCTGACAGGTCATAGACCTGCTGGGCCGCCGCGGGTGCAGGCTGCTGGGCGCGATGGGCCTCAGGCTGATAGAACATAAGAAGTTGCCTCCGCTGGGTCAGACCAAAGACTGATTTCAGTACATCTACCTCGCATTATTGGTTCCAACACCACTTTGATTTTCAGAGCTGCTGCTTTTTGTATTGCAGGTTTTAAGCTATGAAAGCACTGGTGTATCCTTTGTTGTGAACCGCTTCGAACTTTTGGTGTAGCAGTATACAAGAAATAAATTATTATTTTTATTGGTGGGACAGTTACAGCTGTTTTCTGACCATTAAAGTTTTAAAAATTATCACACAATTGTTACAGCATTTTTTGTGAATGTCCACGGCATAGTGGGTTATTTTAAGAGTAGTTAAGATTTTTCTTTGTGATGTTTATTCCTAAGTTTTTATGTTTGTATCCTGATGGAGTGTGTGGCGCAGTAGTTAAAGCTACAGCCTCAGCACCCTGAGGTTGTGGGTTCAAACCTAAGTCAGGCCTCAAGCCTTCAAAAAGGTAAAGCAGGGATACCCCTAGAGCTGTACTGCTCTGAGCAAATAGATGCTCCAGAGCCAGTTCAAAATATGACCTACAGTTCACATGTTGGAAAATGGATTGTGTCAAATTGGATTTTCTGGTGCATAATTATCTTGCATTCAGGACATAGAAAAGCAGAGCTGGTGGATTTATCAGGCCTTAAAAACAACCATATTCTCCAAGTATAGTTCTAAGAGCAGATTGCTACCATGTTCCATAGAGTGTCTATTGGACTTTCCTCTTAGAGCTTCCAAGGGGGCCAGCTTTTTCATTGGGAGATTTGGGCTAGGGGCATGTTCCCTACCTATAGCTCCATATTAGCACCCACAGGCAGCACCAACAGTTGCTTCCCCTTTCACCAGCATGAGACACCTTAATAAAAAGGACATCTCCTGCTGCTGTGGATCCATTCCCACAGCTTTCATCACAAAATTCATCTGCTGCCACACGACCAATGTGCCACCTGCTGCCACTGGAAAGGGAAGCTGCTCAGCAGGAAATCCTGGCTCTCCATAAGTAGTGTGCAGGAGATTACCTGCCAAGTCTCCTGCTTTTGTAGGTCTGCTCTTACCATTCCCATGCCAAGAACTTTACCAAAATATAGAGAACCAGTGTCTTACCTTTTAGAAGAATCAGCAAGCTTCTTCTCCCTCTCCTAATAAGAAAGCAGTGCTTCATGTGTACCCTTTCTGTCAGCTTCAATCCGACATTACATGGAAACCTACAACTTCATAGGATGCACCAAGCACCATGTGTTCACATGCCAGACTGAAGTCAAACTAGTGCTTTTCTTCCAGTAGGAAGAACTGGGGAAAAAGATACTCAATCCTCATGGGACACCAGACACTCTAATTCCAAATATGCCACAAAAGTTTTGGGATACTATCTTAATAAGTAGTAGCTAGCACATTCATGCTTCACCACCTTCATCCCCCAAGCTATCTCATTTTATTTTGCATTACAATGTATACTTGGTTTTCCTCAAATTTCAACCCTTTAAAAAGATAGTATCAAGTCAATGACAGCACCATTCTCTGTCAAACATCCATACCTTGGAAATTTTTCCACTAGAAATAAAATCCAAAAATGAGTCACCACTCTACCTGTACTTTGTGAAAGACCAGTTTATCCCACAAGCTGTTTCTTCTCATAATGCCACTTTTAAGTTCAGCTTCCTTTTTCCTGAAAGCTAAATTCACGAGCCACTTTTTCAAGCCTGTATTAGCTTGGGAAATTATCTGTTAAAAATAAGAGGTTACATTATGAACAGACCAAGACATTTAAGCAGTGTGATCTTATGACGATGAAAACAGCATCATATACCACTCCTACACAGGAAAGGGAGTCATTTAGAAAGAGAAAAAAAAAAGTCTGGACTTTGATGAACTGTCTGGATACTTTGACAATGGAAAAAAAAAAAGTGTATCCTCCACCAACCTCACTGCAGAGGCCTTGGTCAGGGACCATGTATGAAAGTTCTTTCTGGAACCCTGTAGTCATTGGGCTCTACAGTCAGTCGTTAAGTGTCACCATTTTACAAAGACAGGTTCACTCCAAGTGGCAGATCTAGCCCAGAAATTGAGTTTTGGTCCTTTCACAAGACATACACAGTATTGGCACAGCCACCAGGCTGAGCAATGGTTAGCCAATTACTTCACTGGATACAATGAAAATCTGTTGTAATGTCAACTACAGTATTTTGGATAAGTTTGTTCTCAGCTCTTTGGCTACTAAAGTATAGTGTTCTGAAAGCTTACGATTTTTACCAAAGTTTGATTTGCTTCACCAACTTGTTGATTTTTGCTTAGGGGTTTTACAATTCAGATCACATACTATATGTATTGTGTTGCATTATAGTACCACTACCTACCATTCTAGGAGTTTTCCCTTGAAAATTAAGTTACTATCAGAATGAACAGATTAACTCCTGCAGTCACTAGAAGCTAGAACTTGCAGAATTTCCAGCTACTTGGAACAAGGCTGTATGAACTGGGCAACACCACCTCAATTAGAGTTGGTGTACGGGGAACTTAGAGGCAACATATGAAATCCAAGTTGCTAGACAGTAAGGTATTGTAACAGTTAACAGCAACTTCACTCAGCTCTCTTGCCATCACAGCTCAGAAAAGTGATTCTAGAAAGACAATTAGTTCTGGGGAAGTGCAATGTTTAGCTCTGCATACAAGTCAATGATAATGTGTTATACAGGGTGGGCCACAGAAAAAGTAGCCTGCCTCTGGCAATAGTATGACAAGATGAATAAGCAAGTGGAATGTTTTTATTCACTTACCCACAAGTTACAATAGATGATGAAAGTGGTCCCTGTTCATGTCTTTAGCCTTACACAATCACTATTCGCTATTCCAGGGAGACCATCATCTTTCTGGCACCGGTTTTACTAAAGGTAAATTGTGCCAAAGAAATGATTGAATTTTTTGATTGAGTGATCAGAGAATTAGTTCAAGGGCACATGCAAGATGTAATTTACTTAGATTTCAAAAGTAGGTGGCTGAAACAATGCTCTCTTCCAAATTTGCTTTTCTGAAGATGGCTTCACCATAAAGGTTGGCTAAGGTGACAGGATGCATCCTTGCCGATGCCACATTTTATTGTAAACAAATCAGTTTTGCCATATTCTGTTCTCATTGCAGCTTCTTGATTTTCATAGAGGCTCTTTATCAGCTGAAATATGTTTGCTGTATTTTCTCCTTTATATAAAACTTTCTTGGCATTGTATGAGAGTGCTCTAACAAAATTAAGTGAATTGGTAATTTGTTGTATGAGTGCTTTTATTCTTTGGTTTGTGTGTCAGGTGTAAGTGTTTAGGGGAGGGCTTGTCCCCCACCCCCTTTTCTGGGGCATACCTAAACCCCTAACAGTGTCTTCCCCCCCTTTCATTCTGTTTTATTTTACTGTCAGTTTGCATTAACTGCCAGCAATACTTTTGCAGTTAATTAGCGGTTAAAATAACTGGCATAGGTTAGCTCAACATAAGCCCCCCAATAGCTGCCCCACTCCTAGCCTATAAAAAATTTTTGCTATAGGAGTTACCAAGGTCACTATGTTTGGCTCCCAAGCCAGCAGCAGATATGATTTGCTATTACCCTACCTTGTAGGTTGATAACAAATTAGGTTATGTAGTCTAATGCATTAGTTAATTCTACATCTTATTTTCTAAAACAAGGCACAGCCTACTCCAGCTCCAATCTGAATCTCCCACCATGACCATTTTAGTACTTGTATACAAGCAACCACAAAATGTTAAAAATGTGGTGTCAGGAGCCAGGTTATATGGAAAGAGGCAAAGATTCAGACTGACAAACGGGTAGGCCTCATTCTAAATACCACCCACAGCATTTGAAGTGCAATAGAAGATACCTTATCGTACATCCTGTTCAGCAATCGTGGTACCACAGGCATAACTGTGGGCTTCAAGGTTTTGATGTCATCTGGAAGTGTTTTAATATCACCCTGGAAGAACCCTATTCGAGCACCATTGGTGAGCATGGCACACTGTTAAGAAACAGGAAGAGCAGTTGAGAATCTATATCCGTGTGTAGTCCTGGAAGCAATGATCTCTTCACAAGTCCATTAAATTTTAGAAACTAAACATTCTGTAGCTACCAACACAGTTTACATTACAGGTATACAAGATCTAGACTTAAGCATCCAAATTGTCCTTTCCTGCATTTGTAAGTTAACAAGCCTACTGATTACGCATAAATTCCTCAAAGATGCCACACAGCCACCTTCCGTGATTATGCAAGCACATTTGAGTGAGAAGGATGGGTAGTAAGTCAGGGCACAAGGGTAGGAATTATGACAAGTTCCACATAATTCTAAAGTTCAGCCCAAGTATCAAACGGGTCTTCATGTCATGTATTTCCATAGCCTTCCAGCTAAATCAGAACTAACCTACTTGGCTATGGCACTGAATTCTAGGCAAATGTACTTTGCAAAAAAAAAAAAAACCAAAAAACAAAACACTTAACTTACAAAAAGTCTTGGCAACATATTTCATTACTTAACCAGGTCAGCCTCTCATCTACTTGCCACTCTACAAAGAAAATGAGGGGTAGGGAATAGCACTCTGGGCCAATCCGATATAAAACATTTAGTTCAGAGCTGGCAAAGTGCCTTTGATATCGCTCACCAAAATCCACTAATTAAGACCTCAACACACATATACCAGAACGGAGGGCCTTTAGTCTGCTCATAAGCAACCACCCTGCCATAGGGTCAGATATACGTGTCTCCCATCAGAACCAGTAAACACTTGCGAGTGTCACCTAACAAATCCTTGAAATCTGCAAGTACTGCCTCTAGAGCAGGGGTGCCCAACACGTCGATCGTGATCGACTGGTAGCTCAGGAAGGCAACGCGAGTCGATCGAAGAGCCCATCCCGGGCTCCGTGATAGACTCGTGTTGCCATCCCGATCTACCAGGCCTATCAGCCTTCCTCTCCCCGACATCAAAGTCGCTGACGCCAGGCATCCACTTTAGGCTGTTTTTGTCATTTCGGGGGGGGGGGGGGGGGGGGGGAGCGTGGCAGCAGCAGCAGCCTGAAAAAGAAATCATCCTGGCTGGGGTCGGTGTCGCGCTCCGGAGCTTCTACAGCCTTCCTATCTCCCTTTCCCTTCTACCTGCTTCCGGCCACACCCCCTGCTCCGCGGCTCTCTTCGGCAACTCAGCAGCAGCGATCGACACAAGCTTCTGACGTCGGGGCCTACCCTCTGCAAGTCCCGCTTGTTTCGACTTCCTTTTTCCACAAAGGTGGGACTCGTAGAGGGAAGGCCTCGATGTCGGCAGCTTGTCTTGATCACCGCTGCTGACGAGTTGCTTAAGAGAGCCGCGGGGCAGGGAGGTGTTGCCAGGTGCAGGTAGAAGGGAGAGGGCCAGATGCAGGACTCGTGGGTGAGGGAGGAGAATAGAGAGAGAAAGAGAGGGGAGGGAAACAAAAGGAAATATTTCATACTGGACTGGGCCGGAGTGGAGGGAGGGTGGAAAAATTATGGCTACAGGGTGCAGTAACAAAGGAAAAGGGGGGAAAGCTGAAAATGGAGATAGTGACAAAGAAGAGAAAGGGTAAGCAGGACCTACTGAATAAGGAAGTGGAGGTGAAATAGAGACAGAAGTAATGCTGAAAAAGTGGGGGGGAGATAGACATTGAAAGGGCAAATGGTGAACATGGGGTAAAGACAAGGACAGAGACAAATGAAGATTCTGAAAGTGGTGAGATAGGGATATAAGTGAGATGGACACAAAGAAGGGTGATGCTGGAAAATAGGTGGAATGGTAATTCTGACAGACACAGAAGGGAAATGCTAGATCAAGGAGAGATGGGGCTCAGGCTGGATGGAATGAGGAGAAATGCCTTGTTGGCCCGGAACTTCCTCTCCTACGTCAGAATTGACATCAGGGAGCGGAATGCTGGTCAGCGCGACACTTCTGCAGGGAAAGCTTGGGACGGCGGTGGCTTGGGGGCTGTTCCCCGATGGCAGTGGCAGCAAACTGAGTGGCTTGGGGGAGGACACAGAGAAAGAAAGGGGGCAGATAGGGAGACAGAAAGAAAAAGTTGGGGGAGAGGAAACATACAGGAGGCTGAAAGAAAGGAAGAAAGATTGGATGCACAGTCAGAAGAAGAAAGTGCAACCAGAAACTCATGAAATCACCAAACAGCAAAGGTAGGAAAAATGAATTTTATTTTCAATTTAGTGATCAAAATGTGTCGGTTTTGAGAATTTATATCTGCTGTCTATATTTTGCACTATGGCTCCCTTTTACTAAACCGCAATAGCGTTTAGCGCAGGGAGCCTATGAGCATTGAGAGCAGCGCGAGGCATTCAGCGTAACTCCCTGTGCTAAAACCTACTATTGTGATTTAGTAAAAAGGGAGGGGGTGTATTTGCCTATTTTTGTATTTTGTTACTGAGGTGACATTGCATAGAGTCATCTGCCGTGACCTCTTTGAAAAAACCCGGAATATGAATAATTAACATTTTCTCTGCCTTTCATTGTGCTTTGTGTTTTTTTTAAATTTTATTGTTGGTAGATCATTTTGACTTAGTCATTATAAAAGTAGCTCGCAAGCCCATAAAGTGTGGGCACCCCTGCTCTAGAGCATCCTTAGGCAGCATAGCAGGAAGTAACATCTTTCTGGAATTATCTCCCTAGGTACTAGGGACTAGATGTACTAAAGTCAGCGATCGCTAAACCTGTTTCCACAGCTTTAGCAACGATCGCTGTTACCGACCCGATGCACAAAACGACCCACTGTGTGTTTTTTCCCCCCTCGATCATCCATTTTCTGATCCGGCCATGCAAATTAGCTAAAACCCCATGCAAAATAGTCAAGCTTCTAATTTTTTTAAAAAGGTTTGGTAGGGGGGCCATCTGGTGGCAAGAGGGAGTGGGCATCCCTCCTGCCATTTTTTGGGTTGGGGCAGTGGCTCTAGGGTGCCTATGCAGAGGGGGCCATGGTGTGGGGGTGTTTTGCTTGGCAGGAGGGATTGGGCATCCTTCCTGCCATTTATTTTGGGTTCAGGTGGATGGGGACTGCTCTTTTTTTAATGAGATAGATTGCGCATGTGTAACAACTGTGCCATTAAAAAAAAAAAAAAATGGCCAACAGCAGTGACAAGAGGCTGCGTCCTCTGTCACTGTTAGGGCTCTGCGCATGTGTCAAATCGCTCACTGAGTGATTGATTGTTGTGTTTGCATGCAAATGATTTGCACCTCCATGCAAATCATTTGCATGCAAACTTGATAGCTTATCAATCGTTGCTGGAGAATCAGCCAACAGCGATCAAGCCAGTATCTTTGGTGCATCTAGCGTTAAGTCTCGCCCTTCTTATCACCACTTTGAAACTCTGAAGTCTCACCTTTTCACCCTGACCTTCATTAAAGGCTTGCAAGCTTGGCTTTGATGTAAATTCAAGGTGCAAATTACCTCTTTCACTGATCTTCATTTCCCCCTATTATCATTTGTCCTCTTTTTTCCTTAGTTATGAAAGTAAAGTGATTTTCAGTTCCAAAAGACTTAATGTTGATGTGACCATGGCCATATCCTTTGGTTGTGTGGGGAGGGAAGGGGTGTTAAACAGCTCCTCCATGCTATTTTGGCCAGCAGGGTACTATACGAGATGTCACCGCCAGTCTGGATAGACTACTCACACCCCAAGACCACTTTCCTATGCTTCTTGTCCACATAGGAACCAACGACACTACCAGGAACACACTGGAGACCATCACCAGAGACTTTGGAGCACTGGGTCAGAGGCTGAAGCGAACAGGAGCGCAGGTGGTTTTCTCATCGATCCTCCCAGTTAGAGGCAAGGGAAGAGCCAGAGATGAACGTATCCCGAGGACGAACAAGTGGCTACAGGGATGGTGCCGGGATATGAACTTCGGATTCCTAAACCATGGGGAAGCGCTACAAGGACTTCAGGGACCAGACGGACTCCATCTGACCAGTAGGGGTAAGAATGTCTTCAGATACCGACTAGCCCGCCTGCTTCACAGGGCTTTAAACTAGGTAAGTCAGGGGAGGGTACCCATTTACATATTAGTGCAGAAAGGAATTATCCTGATGAGGCGAGTCGAAACTCCGCTTCCATGTCCAAGGTAAGTACCCACATTGCAAACAGTTCTTTAGGAGTCACACCGACTCGGGTAGGATACGCCTCACAGGGACTTAGCAAACACAAGATATGGAGGGCCATGTATGTCAATGCACACAGTTTAGGTAACAAAATTCTAGAATTGGAGGCTGAAATAAGAAATGCCAACCTAGATGTGGTGGCAATATCTGAAACTTGGTTCACGGACTCACATGGGTGGGATATGGCTATACCGGACTACAATCTACTTCGTCAGAACAGAGAGGGCAGGTTAGGAGGGGGGTAGCTCTATACATTAACAGGACATCAAAACCACCAGGATCACAGATGTCAAGTACACCGGGGAGTCCCTCTGGGTAAACCTGGCAAGAGGCAGAGAAAAATGCCTGTATCTAGGTGTGGTATACAGACCTACAAGACAACTGGAAGACATGTACGCAGAATTAATTGAAGACATAGAGAATATCACTCTACGAGGAGAAGCTGTACTGCTAGGGGACTTCAATATGCCCGATGCAGACTGGAACTCATTTTCAGCAACAACCAGCAGTAGCAGGAAGCTCTTAACCTCCATAAAGGGAGCACGAAGCTGTACTGCTAGGGGACTTCAATATGCCTGATGCAGACTGGAACTCATTTTCAGCAACAACCAGCGGTAGCAGGAGGCTCTTAACCTCCATAAAGGGAGCACGTCTCAAACAAATAGTAACGGAGCCCACTAGGGCCCAGGCGATCCTCGACCTGGTACTCACCAACAGGGAAAGCGTCTCAGAGATCTCAGTAGGAGATACGCTAGCCTCCAGCGACCATAACATAGTATGGTTCAACCTTAGGAAAGGCTTCCCTAGATCAAACACGAAAACAAAGGTACTCAATTTCCGGGGCACAGACTTCGCACGCATGGGAGATTTCGTCCATCGGATGCTGCAGGACCAAGCAGAGACCGATGATGTAGAAGCTAAGTGGTTAACACTGAAATCAACCATACATGAAGCAACTAGCCACTTCATAAAATCAGTAAATAAACGACAAAGAAACAATAAACCCCAATGGTTCACCGCGGATATCTCGCACCTCATTAAGGAGAAGAAAAAAGCGTTTCTCTCCTACAAGCGCACAGAGAAAAGAGAGGCAAAGGTAGACTATAGGACCAGGTCTACAGCGGTCAAAATGGCAGTTAGGGAGGCAAAACTTCGAGTGGAAGAAATTCTTGCAAAAAACATTAAAAAGGGGGACAAATCCTTCTTCAGGTATATTAGTGACAGAAAAAGGAACATAGGCAGGATAGTACGCCTTAGAAGACCGGACGGAAGTTACGTGGAAGCAGATTCCGATAAAGCCGAACTACTGAATGAATACTTCTGCTCAGTCTTCACCTGCGAGGCACCGGGACACGGTCCGCAGTTGAAGGCAACACAAAGCACAGAAGACCCGTTTCAGAATTTTGAGTTCACACCAGGTGAAGTTTACAGTGAACTGGCAAGATTCAAGGTGAACAAAGCCATGGGACCAGACAATTTGCACCCAAGAGTGCTCAGAGAATTGAGCGATGTCCTGGCGAAACCGTTGGCTGAGCTATTCAATCTCTCCCTAAGTAAGGGGAAGTTCCCCTGGACTGGAAATTAGCTAATGTCATTCCTCTGCATAAAAAGGGTTGCAGGGCAGAGGCTGCGAATTATAGAGTCACATCAATAGTGTGCAAACTCATGGAAACACTAATTAAAAGCAAATTTGACACGATCTTGAATGAAGGGAATCTTTGGGATCCCAGTCAGCATGGATTCACCAAGGGTAGGTCCTGCCAATCCAATCTCAGCTTCTTTGACTGGGTAACAAGAAAGTTGGACTTGGGAGAGTCTTTGGACGTCGTGTACCTAGACTTCAGTAAAGCTTTTGACAGTGTCCCACACTGCAGGCTGCTAAGCAAGATGGAATCGATGGGGTTAGGAGAGACACTAACTGCATGGGTCAATGATTGGCTGAGTGGCAGACTTCAGAGGGTGGTGGTTAATGGTACCCTCTCTAAAACATCGGAGGTGACAAGTGAAGTACAGCAGGGCTCGGTCCTGGGTCCACTCCTTTTCAACATATTCATAGGGGATCTGACTCAAGGGCTTCAAGGTAAAACACTATTCGCCGATGACACCAAACTATGTAATATAGTAAGTGAATGTAGTTTACAGAATTATATGGCGCAGGACCTGCTTACATTGGAAAGTTGGTCCTCAACCTGGCAGCTAGGCTTCAATGCTAAGAAATGTAAGGTCATGCACCTCGAAAGCGGAAATCCATGCAGGACGTACTTCTTGAACGGAGAAACTTTAACTAGGACTTCAGCAGAACGAGATTTAGGAGTAATCATCAGTGCAGACATGAAAACTGCCAATCAAGTGGAGAAGGCTTCATCTAAGGCAAGGCAGATATTGGGTTGCATCATTAGAAGTTTCGTCAGCCAAAAGCCTGAAGTCATAATGCCGTTGTACAGGGCCATGGTGAGACCTCATCTGGAGTACTGTGTGCAATTCTGGAGGCCACATTACAGTAAAGATGTGCGCAGAATTGAATCGGTTCAGCGGACGGCCACCAGGATGATCTCGGGGCTCAAGGGTCTCGTACGAAGAAAGACTGAACAAATTGCAGCTCTACACTGTCGAGGAACGTAGGGAGAAGGGAGACATGATCAAAACATTTAAGTACCTCACAGGACATGTCGAAGTGGAAGATGATATTTTCTTTCTCAAGGGACCCTCGGCCACAAGAGGGCACCCGCTCAAACTCAGGGGCGGAAAATTTAATGGCGACACCAGGAAGTATTTCTTCACAGAGAGAGTGATTGATCATTGGAACAAGCTTCCAGTGCAGGTGATCGAGGCAGACAGCGTGCCAGTCTTTAAGAATAAATGGGATACCCATGTGGGATCACTATGAGGGTCAAGATAAGAAAATTGGGTCATTAGGGCATAGACAGGGGGTGGGTAAGCAGAGTGGGCAGACTTGATGGGCTGTAGCCCTTTTCTGCTGTCATCTTCTATATTTCTATGTTTCGGGCTAGATTCACCAACCATAGCGACTCAATCGCTGTTGGCCGATTTTCCAAAAGCGATGCACCAGGGAGGGGCCTAAGGCCCGCATTGTGCAGACAGCAGCCGGAAAAAAAGGAGGGTTTAACTGAGCACTTTCTGCTCTCTTGACTTAAAGGTACAGGGAGGGTGAGGGGGGGCATCCCTCCTGCCATATCAGTTCAGTGGTGGGGGGCATCGACGGCAGGAGCAATTGGCATCTCTGCCATATTTAAAAGTTTGGCACAGGGGGCATCAGGTGGAAGTGGGCATCCCTCCTGCCATTTGTGGGTTGCTGTGTATCGGGGGGGGGTCATTTGGGGGAGTGCCAGTGGTGGGAGATTTTTTTTAATTTATTTATTTTTAATGGGACAGATATTTTGGGTGTAATACATGCAAAATATCAGTGCCATTAAAAAAACAAAAACCAGACAGGTCTACAGCAGTCAGGTTGGGGTTTAGTAATTCATTTAATAAAGTGTGGAGCCTATTGATTGCTATTTGTTATCTCATAGTAATGGTCATGTATTTCTCCTTTTCTTAGATTTCCTTACATGTCCAGGGTGGGTGGGTGGAGGGAAGTATTTTGAGGATCAAAATTACTTAATTATAATATTGTAGTAACATGTTTTATTGTATTAGTAATTTGGAGGAGGGTGGGAGAAAATGATTGTTTTATATATTACTACTTGTGTAATTAATAGTGCGTTTTATGCAGTATTTTATGTTCAATTACTTGTATTGCACTGTCAAAGTTTGAAAATAGGATCTTAGAACCAATGGAAAATAGCCAAGCAATATGAGTGAATCAATCACTTGGCTATTTTGCATGGGTTTTTCTAATTTGCATGGCCAGCTCGGAAAATGGGCTATCAAGGCTGGAAACACACGGTAGGCCGTTTTGTGAATCAGGTCGGTTAGCAGCAATCATTGCTAAATCTGTGAAAAACGATCGCTGACTTTAGTGAATTGGAGCCTATGAGGCTATTTCAGCCCCAACTACTGTTTATATAAAACCATGATACCTGGTTAACTGCAACACAAGTTACGATGAATTAAGCAGGTCAGGCGGTGTGTAAATACCTTTGGCACTCAGATCCTTCCACTTACCTCTATCACTCTCTCTAACATATGAACAAGGGGCAAATAGGAAATGAGTGTGTCACTGTGGCTGATGGGACATGAGGTCTGTAAAAACAAAATTGAGAAAGACTGAGCAAAGTTGGTTCCTACCTCTACAACTCTCTCAAACATGTGGGCCAGAGGCAAGAAAGAGATCAGCACATCACTCTTGTTTAAGTTTACTACTTTCTGCATGAGAAAAAACAGAGAAAAGGCAAAAGCAAACAGGCAAGCAGAAGCAGTTAGTCAAGCTGCATTACTGACAACAGAATCCCATCCCTCAGCTCATACATGCAGTCAAATTAAGAGAGAGAAAAAAAAGTTTGGAAACATGCCCAATGTAGGTTTTACATGCTATTTAATAAGACCAAGGGGAAAAAACCTGAGCCCAGATGCTCTAAAATTACCATTAAAATCTTATGGGTGACTGTGGTGCTGGTGAATTGTCTGACCATGGAAATCCTTATCTGATTAGTCATTGGGGAAAGCGACCGACATGTGCAGAATAATCCATGGAAAGACATGAATGATGCTCATGCACATGTGCACAATCATGGGCTGCCTTATAGGAGTGAATCTTAGGCAAATGCCATAAGGGAAGGGAAGAGGCAGAGCAAAATGTGAAAAATTTTTACACTGGTTTCGGCAGGACAAGTGTTCCCCTCATGCAACTGGCATCCCCGTCCAAATATGATGAAATACCATGAATGCAATGGGCAACCTAAGCTTTGATGAACGCAGGTCAGATGCGCCTTCGCCATGTTAACACTTCTGGCACCCCCGGACCAGCTGGCAATATGGGGGTGTTAAATTTGGCACTTCATTTTGTGCATCAACAGGTGATGTTGAGAGCATGGCTGGGAGTGCTAGTTTTAATATTAATAACCTCATTTACATAGTCAGAAGCTGCAAGAAAGGAAAAAAAAAGAAAATACCCTTTGGTGAGCCATCTTGTGCATTGGTAGGTAAATACTTTGATGCTAAACCAGTAAGATCTGGTTTAGTGGCGTTTGTTAAAGGCACGGTGAGGAGGAGAAAGCGACAACACCAGCCTGCATGGATGGTTGAGGGCTGAACTCCGCATGTCTCACTATCTCATATTCCATCTGTTCATTTTAGTGGAGTTTTGCACCTGATCTTGTCACTAACCGCTGAGAGACATTCTCTAAATAGGTTTTAGGTCCGCATGGCCCATCTTTCTCGGACAAAATTTAAAGCATTTGCCTTTAAAGCCCAGTGGCCTAGGAGCACCTAAAATAGTGGTGCGTGGAGCCTCCCTATGGAGCTTGTAGCTCCGGCACCTGAAGTTTCCACTATTCAGCACACCTCCACACAAACAGAGCCAATGCACGAGGTGAAAGAGCTCTTGCAAGCAATTCGAGGGGGACATTAAATCTGTCAGTGAAGAATTAGCTACACTGGTGGCCAACTTACCCGATGAGCTGGCTGCTCTGGGCACTAGGGTGAACGAGATGGAGAAGCACATGGAACAGTTTAATCTAGACTTTTGCATGAAAGAATGTTTTCCCAGCAAATGCATATGCTGTACAAGCTGGAGGACCTTAAAAAAAAAAAAAAAATCAGGGTTGGCGCTCCAACCTTAGGATACGGGATGTCCCCTATTGTGAACGTGTAGTGCAAAAGATCTCCAGTATGTTGCTTGGAGGACGCGACACCAGTCTTCTTGGAATCTATCTGTGTAGGATGGGACATGGGACCATACAGAGCTTGTACCACCCCGTAGCAATAAACCCAGGGACATTATCGCTTGTTTCCAGGATTTCAAATTGAAAGAAGCATTTGAGATCTGCAAAAACTACAATCACCTGGGATTCCTACGAGATCGAGGTTTATCAGGATCTCACCTCAGTAACTTTGCGAAGAAGTGCAGACTTAAGACCCCTTTTGTTCTGGAGGGAGCACAATATTAATCCTTTTGCGTTCCTGTTTTACTTGGATGGCAAGCTCTGAACAATTCGCACTTTGGATGAAGCTGCCCTGCTGTTTCCCCAGGAACAGTTTATGCTGAATATGCACCTGCCCACAGAAGCACAGCAGAGCACCCAGGTATGAAGCCGAGGGTCAGAACTATGATGGCAACAGGTGGCATACAAAGGAGGTAGACTGATGCAACACTCTAAAGGAGAAAGAACTATCTGCAAGCTGCCAACCTCCAGCAGTTGATCAGTTTCACTGGATTGTGAACTGTTCTAATTGGGGGTCTCTTCAATGGGGTCCTGCCAACACAGTGGCTTTAAATGACTGTTGGCCTCTCCTATTAACCAAGGTGTTCAATAGCTTGAGTACAGCTTCAGCACTCCAGACACTTGGGCCCTGATTCTCCAAAGTGCATCCCGATTTTAGGCAGCTGTAGGCGTCCTACAGCTGTCTAATCAGCCAATTGGGATGCACGTTTTTAAAAAAAAAAAATGCTCCTCAGGCAGGCCTGAAGGCGCCTCCGGGAGCCTAGGGAGACCCGCAAGATGCCTAAGCTCGTCTAAGGGCCTTAGGCTGAACCTAGGCGGCCCTACGCGTCTCCCTAGTAGATGAGAAGCTTAAAATGTAGGCCAGCAAAATGCTGGTCTACATTGTAAGTAAACGCGGCCGCTATACTTATCGCGGCAAGGGATCTCTCTGCCGCTATAAGTATAGCGGGCCGTGGCCTGTCCGATCGCTGGGAGGAGGGTGCCCAATCCCTCCTGCCCGAAGACGCACCCCCCCCCACCCCCGGCGCTAACAACCCCCACTCCACCAAACCTGTTCTTACAGATGGGTCTTGCACGTCGAGCAAGCAGGCACGCCTCGTCGAAATGAGGCGGGCCCGCCCCTTCCCGGCCCATCCCGCCGAAGCCTAAGGCCTGATTGGCCCAGGCTCTAGAAGCCTGGACCAATCAGGCCTTAGGCATAGCGGGTCCGCCCATCCCCACTTAATCTAAGGCCTGATTGGCCAATCAGACCTTAGACTTAGTAGGGATGGGCGGACCCGCTATGCCTAAGGCCTGATTGGTCCAGGCTTCTAGAGCCTGGGCCAATCAGGCCTTAGGCTTCGGCGGGATGGGCCAGGAAGGGGCGGGCCCGCCTCATTTCGACGAGGCATGCCTGCTTGCTCGACGTGCAAGACCCATCTGTAAGAACAGGTTTGGTGGAGTGGGGGTTGTTAGCGCCGGGGGTGTGTCTTCAGGCAGGAGGTATTGGGCACTCTCCTGCCAGCGATCGATATTGTCGGGGGGGAGGGAGATCGGTAATGTCGGGGGGGGGGGGGGGCGGTCGGTAGTGTCGGGGAGGGGGGTGCGTCTTCGGGCAGGAGGGTTTGGGCACCCTCCTGCCAGCGATCGGTCAGGGGGCCACAGCCCGCTATACTTATAGCGGCAGAGATATCCCTTGCCGCGATAAGTGTAGCGGGCCGTGTCTAATCTAACCCGATTCTCTAACCCGCGTCTGTAACATGGACGCCGGTTACAGAATCGGGGTTTAGTTTAGGCCGATTCTGAATAGGACGCCTCTCCCGGGCGTCCTATACAGAATCAGGGCCTAGGTGTCTTGCGGGCCTCGCCTTCAATATAGGCGGCCTGCCTGGGGAGCATTTTTTTTTTAAAACGTGCATCCCGATTGGCTGATTAGACAGCTGTAGGATGCCTACAGCTGCCTAAAATCGGGACGCACTTTTAGAGAATCAGGCCCTTGGTGCTGGGCAGCAGTGACACTTATTTGTAAACCCAGCAAGCGTCCTACTGACTGTTTCTTATCCTATCTCCCTCTTAAATACAGATTATAAAAAATTTACTAGAATTCAGGTGCAATGGCTGCCAGTTTATACTTCCTAGACTGATACAGGCTGATCAAGCTAGCTTTATATGCAAACACCAGGCTTTTAATATTAAGGCAATGTTACATCTGATTTGGCATGCCTAGGAGCAGAAGGTACCAACTTTGGTTCTCTCCTTGGATGCAGAGGTGTTCTTATTCAGCATGCTCACTAAAATGGGTTTTAATGGCAACTTTTTTCACTGGATTCGTTTGCTGTATATGGCCCCATTCTCAATTCAAAATTAATGGTGGTTTGAACGAACCTATTGCTTTGGAGCAGGATACTAGACAGGGCTGTGCTCCATCTCCTCTTTGCCCTATATTGAGCTGTTAGCATGCCAGATGTGAGATTGTGATGAATGTCATCTGCAAAAAGTAAAATCTTATTTATACAGGATCCAGAGATCTCCTTGCCTAATCTAATGAATGTTCTGGAGGAATATGGTGAGCTGTCTGGCTTGATTAATATGGATAAGTCAGAGATCCTGAATATTAATTTGTAAGCTGCTCAGCTGTGGGTGCTACAATCCCAATTTTCCTTTAGGTGGGCCACTGGCTCAATTAAATATTTAGGAGTCTATTTGACATCTGACCACACTCAATCATATGCAGCCAATTAACCTCGGATGCTGCAGCGTCTGTTTTTGGAATTAGACAGGTGGGAAGGACTAACACTGGGTAGGTTGGGTTGTATAGCGGCTATTAAAAATTATGCTTTCGCCCAAACTGCTTTATTTGTTTATGGCTTTGCCTATTGTGATTCCCTGGGTATTCTGTGCTTCAACACAAAGCAGTTGCCTACATTTGGCACAGGAAGCCTCCTAGGGCGCGCGGAACACTTCTACACCAAGCCAAATCAAATGGAGTAATGGGAATACCTAATTTCCTCCTTTACTATAAAGGCACAGCGAGTTTAGGCTTGCAGGGGTGTCCAACCTTTTGGCTTCCCTGGGCCGCATTGGTCGAAAAAAGTTTCTGGGGGCCGCACAAATGCGCAAACACTGCAGCAAGACAGAAGAGGGTGATGGCAAGACAGTAAACACCCAGGGGCAGCAGAGGAAAACACTGCATTGCCCTCGAACGGGGCCGTACAAAATACTTCAACAGGCCGCAGGTTGGACACCCCTGGTTTAGAGCATCTGGGTCCTGGAGTCAAGTCAGTGTAACTGAAAATTGAGTTGCCAGACCATACAAGTTAAAGGGAGCTGAAGCTGAGTAATGCTCAGCCAGATGTTTAGCAAAGCACAAAAGGTGAACAGCCAATAAAAAAGAAAACCTAATAGGGCATTATCACTGAATTAGGGGGAAGCAGCTAAATGTGTCAAAAGTACACATTAGTAGGATAAAAGAAGTGCACATTAGTAGGATAAAAAAAGTATACATTAGTAGGATGATGGCTTTATCTTGCACTACCTACCTACACTTCAAACTACTTTGTATCAATGGAATAGACAGACAACTGGTATAAAAACCTGAATTAGTGAGCCACAAAACAGCACACTAAGCAGATGACACTCAAGACTTTTGCAACAAAACAAAAAGAACATAAGAGATGCCATACTGGGACAGACCAAAGGTTCATCAAGCCCCCTATCATGTTTCTAGCAGTGGCCAACCCAGGTCACAAGTACCTGGCAGAGCCCAAAAAGAGTCAAAACAGATTTTAATGCCGCTTATCCCAGTGGATTCCCCAGTCCATCTTAATGGTTTATGGATTTATTTTTTTTTAGGAAGTTAACCAAAAACTTTTAAACCTCACTAAAATCACTTTTCACCACATTCTCCAGCCAAGTCCAGAGTTGTATTTCTGATGTCACTCTACCACTATGCTGATTCTTGCAAGTAATTTAATTAAAAATGTATACCCTTAAAGAGCTAAGCAGCTTACAGTTAGAGATTAGGTTATTACTTTGATATCTTTTCCAGTGGATGGGGATGGTATGTTGAACCATAGGGTTATCCATTTGTGCTTGTGATGCGAGTATACTGCAGAAGATGTCAGTCACAGCTTTTCAACTCCTTGTCTCTGCTGCCCCTTCAAGTTTAATAAAATTGATTAATCGCTTAATCTTGATTCTAAGCGATTTACATAATAAAAAATACAGTGTTGGGGAAACAAAACAATGCATGACAAAAACGAAGTCCTACGGGACTATTAACAAACTTAACAAAACTAAACACAGGAGGGAAAAGGAAAAGAACTACAAGTTATTTGACAGAAAGCGAAACATTCATGGAAAAAACATGGGGGGGGGTGAAGTTAAAGCTTCAATAAAATAATAGGGTCAGATTAAAATTGACTGGATAACTAATTTTCAAAGGCATCTTTAAAAAGAAAACTTCAATTTACTCTTAATTTTCCAAATTGTATTCTTCCCTCAAGTAAATAGGAAGAGAATTCCAGGCTTGGGGAGCCGTAATAGAAAAAATAAATTGTCGCCTTGTTTTTGAGAGAGGGAATCGCTAGCAAATGCTGTTCATTGGATCTCAACATTCTATTGGAAATATATGGAATTATTAATTTATAGATGAAAGTGGGAATTTTATAGAGTAATGATTTGAATGCGAGTAGACAATTTATATGTTATCCGGTGAGCTACCGGAAGCCAGTGTGCTTTTTTAAGGAGAGGTGTTACATGATCAAACTTCTTGGCTTTTGATATGAGCTTAATAGAGACGTTCTGAATAATCTGAAGACGTTTGATTTCATTTTGAGCTATACCCTTGAATAGGGCATTTCAGTAGTCAATATTGGAAATCACCAGGGAGTGAATGAGGATATTGAGAGATTTATAACAAAGAAATTGTGAAACTGAGCGAATTTGGCGGAGTCTGAAAAAGGTTGATTTAATAATACTATTAACATGATCATGGAAGGTTAATTTGTGATCGAAAATAATCCCTAGGATCTTAATGTTACTTACTGGTTGTAAGGGAGAACCCTTAATAGAGATGGGAAAAATAAGTTTTACATTGTCTTTCCACGGAAAGAGCATCACATTTGCTTTAACGTTGAGCGCTAGTCTATTGGCGTCCAGTCATTTATGAATTTGTTCTAACTTCTTGTTGATTGTGATTGTATCCAAGGGATTGTTAGTATCTAATGCAGGGGTGTCCAATGTCGGTCCTCGAGGGCCGCAATCCAGTTGGGTTTTCAGGATTTCCCCAATGAATATGCATTGAAAGCAGTGCATGCAAATAGATCTCATGCATATTCATTGGGGAAATCCTGAAAACCCGACTGGATTGCGGCCCTCGAGGACTGACATTGGACACCCCTGATCTAATGGATGTAGGAGCTGGATGTCATCAGCATAGGCAAATACGTTAAAACCAATGGATTGGCACAGTGTCAGAGGGGCAAGAAAAATGTTAAATAAAAGTGGGGAAGAATAAATCCTTGGGGGACACAAAACGTAGTAAAAGAACTTTCAGAGGTTGAGTTATTGAATGACACAGCTGTGGTACATTCTGTAAACTACGATACGAACCAGGGGAAAACCTGGTGTGTAATACCAATGGATTGAAGTCTGTCTAACAAAAGCTGTTGGTTGATCGTGTCGAAGGCAGCTGAAAAATCAATTGAAATTAAAAGGACCGATTGATGATGATCCAAAAAATATTGTATGGAGGTGGTCATGCCGATCAGTGAGTGTTCTGTAGAATGATGCTGTCTAAATCCTGTTTGGTTTGGATGCAAGATATTTTTGTGATCTTTAATAATGGGACGGATAATTGATGCTTTCCAGGCTTTTGGCATGATGCTTTGTTGTAAGCTTTCACTAACTAGAGTAAGGATAGAAGTACCAAAAATCATAAAACAACACTTAAGAATAAAAGGCAGTATTGAATCTACTTGGGAACCCTTGGTATTAATGGATTTGATAAGCGATTCAATCTCTGTAAGATTTGGAATATTGAACTGAGAACATTTTGAGGAGAGTGATCCTAACTCAATTTGCTCATGATCTGACATTGTGTGTTTTGTAGTGAAAGTTTTTCTAATTTTGTTAACTTTATCAGTAAAGTAAGAAGCAAACTCCTGGGCAGTGGGCAAAGTATCAGTTGTTTGATTTTGTCTCTTGTTAGAAGATGTGACTGACTTTAATATAGCATAAAGAGCTGAGGAATTTTTGGCTTTCAGTTTGTACCAAAGCTGGCGACAGCTCTACAGAAGATAGGAGGGGTACAGGGAATTCCCCCAAACCAGGTGTCTGATCTGCTCAGATAAAATGAGAACAAAATCACATTAACAAGCCACAGAGGAAGAATCTAAGAAAATACATTCCTCTTGTATCCCTATATATAGTCTTCTTAATACAATAGTCTTGGACAGTAAACTCTTAGCTACAGAGCTGACCATTAAGTTTGAATCAGAAAGCAAGCACATCAGATACACTGCTGGACAGGGGGTCCAGCATACCACCCCTATCTTCTGGAAAAGAATTAGGAAAAGAAAGGTAAGAACCTAATCTTTTTCCAGTGCAATAAGAATGTTATGTTGATCCATAGGGACATATCTAAGCAGGCCCCAAACTCAAGGGTGGGACTGATAAGCCTGCTCATAGTACCAAGGACCTGAAAGCAGCATCCTCCTGTGCTATGTCCACCCTGTAGAATTTGATGAAGGTATGATGGGAGGACCAATTTGCTGATCTTGGGTGAAATTGCATGAGCTTCCACTCGCCCAAGAGGCCACTCCTTGTTAGATGTCTGCACGGGAATTGTGATCGCGAGAATCCCCCCCCCAACCCACGGGACTCCCACAGGGAACCCCCTTTGGTCAACAGGACTCCCATGGGGATGGAAGGCTTTGGAAGCAGAGTTCATCTATATAATATAATGGACACGTCAGCCTTAGTAAAAGAGGGGGTTTAAGTTAATTACCTGAACAGAAAACAAAAAAAGGGTTCCACCAAAGAGATTCCACAAGGAAAACAGCAGTGCAAATACAAAAGAAACTGTGGAATTGATGATCCTGTCAGAAGTAATTTCTGCTTTTTATGGGGATGGGCGGGAATGGAGGTAATTCCTTGCAGGGACAGAGAGGATCCTGGCGGGGACGGGTGGGATTTCTGTCCCCGCACAACTCTACTCCTTGTCAAATGTGCCTTCAATGATCTAAGTGGTTTGTCACAACCAAAGAGAATATTGCTTAACAAATCCATCTAAAGATTGTGGCCGTGGAAGCAGGTCTGCCTCATCTCACCCGATTGGTTAACATGAAAAGATCTGAGAAATTAAGCTCTAGTGACCTCCAGGTAATGCAAGAGAACTCTCTAATGTCCAAAACCTCTAAGGCCTCGTCTTTCTTTTTGGCCCCTGTGGGATGAAAGGCTGGCAATCTAAGCTCTTGGTTAACATGAAAATGCAGAAACAAATTTTGGTAAGGAGGGAACTGTATGCAAGGTCACTTACTTCCATGATCCTGAGGAACAGCTCTCTGCACAACAGCCTGCAATTCTGATACTCTTCTTGCAGAAGTAATTTCTACCAGGAAGACTGCTTTGACCAATAGATCCATGAGGGAGGCTTATACAGTGCTGTGCAGAATCCTTCTAAGAATAAATTAAAATCCCAGGACGGAAACAGGTCTCAAATCTGAGGGTCTGTTTACCTTTCAAGAACCTGACTGTTCAGATGGGTCGCTAGCAAAGTTCTCTTCTCAGTCCCAGAAGACTGAGAGCCCTGTTACTTTAAGAGATGCCATTACCAATCCCTTGTCAAGGTCCTCTTGGAGGAATGTCAGTACAAAAGTACAAACTATATTAGGGTTATTAACTTCTCTGCTGCTGCACCAGAGCTGAAACGTCTCCCATGCCTTGGCATAAGTGGAAAGTCATTGGCTTTTTGGCTCCAAGGAGAGTAGCAATGACAACTTCTGAATATCCTTTTTAGACTAGCGTTGTGTGCTCAAAGAGCCATGCTGTAAGACCAAAGCATCCTGGATCTTCTAGGGCAACTGACCCCTGCGAGAGCAGTCTAGATGCACCTGGAATCTAGAGACTTTGCTCCTTTTGTATTCATATGTGTACCACTGGCACCTGGGCCAGTCTGATGCTACAAGAACTACCGTTCGAGAGTTATTTGGTGTTCACCTAGTCTATCATGGGCGGGGGAGGAAACGGGACAACCACACACTGTAGCCCGGTCTCTGGCCATGGTTGAACTAGGATGTCTAGCCCTGCACTTCTGGGTTTACATATTTAGTTGAAGAACCAAGTCACCTTTTAGCTCTTTGCAGTCGCCATGAGGTCAAATGTCAGATGACCCCCATCATCTCACAATGGCCTGGAACGCTTTCAGGGACAATGACCACTCTCCTGGGTCTGTCTATCTGCTGAGATAATCTGCTTAAATACTGTCCCACTCCAGCCACATGTGCCAGAGATAGTCTGCAGGTGTGTTTCTTCCCAACAGAACAAAGCTACTGCCTCTTGCTGCTCCTGGTGCCTACCTGCTTGTTGACATAAGCCACTGCCGTGGCATTATCTGAGAAGTCCAACTGAATTTCCCTCCAGCAAAGACTACAGTTGGTATAGCGCCAGATGAATGACTTATGGTTCCAGCCTGTTGATAGGCCACTTCCATTGAGAGAGTCCATTGCCTTGAACTGGGTGATTGTTGCAGTGAGCTCCCCCCCCCCCCCAGCTGTACAAGCTAGTATCCATTGTCATGACAATCCATGAATCGAACCAGAGCGATCTCCTTCGCTAGAGACTGTGGGCGAAGCGTCTGGCTGTCACTGTCCAAGGGAGTGGAAATTGCAGGGAGTCCAAGGCAACCAGCAAGAAAAGGCATCCTGGAGGGGACGCATGTGCACCACTGTGCAGGGTACCACCTCTATTGTGACTGCCACTGACCCAAGGATGCGACGGTAATGCCATGCAATGGGCGCTGGCTTGGCCAACAGATCTAATTTGACCATGAGGCTTCCGTTTGCATGCTTCTGGAAGACACTCAGCCTTCTGCTGTGTTGAATAAGACCTCCAGGTATTCCAGAGACTGAATCAGAACTAGGTGGCTCTTCCAAAGTTTGCAATCCATTCTAGGTTCTAACATCTCCATAACTGTTACTAGTCTTCTGTTCAGGACAGTGCTCTGATGAGCCAATTATCCAAGTGTGGATGCACTTTTCAACCCACTCTGCGGAGATGAGCAGCCACTGCCATAATCTTGGTGAAAAGTTCTGGGTGCTGTTGCCAGCCTAAAGGGAAGCACTGAAACTTCCCCTTTTCATTTTTTCTTTTTATTTTAGAGGGGGATTAAAGACAGCTGCAAAAACAGACAAAATACAGTTTAAGACCCCCCCTTCCCTAGTTTTTCCAATAGGCTATCACAGCCTGTACTCGGACCATGTGCTGGGGAAATGGTGCTACAGCCTCCTTCAGCTCTTTAAAATGTAGCTGGATCTGAAGGGATTCTCTCCTTCAAGCTGCCGGTGAGCTGCCATGCAAAAAATTGTTGGACTGATCCTAACCCCCTATGCCATGATGCATGACCAAGAAAAAAAGGGGGGGGGGGGGGGGGGGGACAAAGCTGCAGCTGGCACTAAGCAGCCTGAAGAACTGCTATTGGTTGCCTAACAACCTGCATTCAAGCTCCTAAGTCAAGGCAGAGAGCAGTACTGAGTGCCTGAGCGCCACAAATCTTCAGCAGGCCAAAAAAAAAAAAAAATAACACATTATATATATCCTTTGGGATATATATATATATCCTTTGGTGTATATGTATGTATGTATATATATATATATATATATCCTTTGGTGTATATGTATGTATGTATATATATATATATATATATATATATATATATATTTGGTGTATATATATATATATATATATATATATACATACATACACACATACATATACACCAAATATATATATATATATATACATACATACATATACACCAAAGGATATATATATATATACACATATATATACATATACACCAAAGGATATATTTGCCAGCTACAGACTTAACATCTGCTCCTCTCCAAGGCAAAGCAATCCCTTGAAGCTGGGGAAAAAAAATAAAAATTAAAAGAAATAAATATGGTAAATGGAGCAGATCAGAAACGTATCTTCATGCTTGCCTGCAAAAGGAAGAACTGAAGGAGGCAGAAGAGCTTGGAGGTGGAGTTGAAAAACTATGATTGATATCTTTTGCACTATGCTCACGAGCACATAACCCTATGGTTCATCATACCATCCCTTTTTGCCCAGGAAGTGTATTTATTATTCTTTTAGTGAATGATTTTGTGCTATAGCTTTCAACAGTTGAAGACTAGTCTGGCTTCAATACACTCACAATGCCATTTATCAGGCCTGAAAACTAGGTAAAAGGTTTACTGGTTTACATAGCTGGTTACTACTGTCAAACTACCAAGCATCAAAGTAGCAACATGCTGACCAGTTACCACAATCCAGTTCCCTCCAGATTGCAGCCTGGGTGCCTTTAAGGTAGGCAGGCAAAGCATTAAGAACCAACTACTTGCCATGATCACCCTTCCATCCCCCTCCCCCAAAAATACAATTCTTGGTAGGTTAAAAAAAAAAAACAACAAAAAACACCATATACCATCAAGACACTTCAAATGAGAAATAACTCCAATCTTATTGATTTCCCTCAGGCAAAAATCTCTGCTGCCTTGGATCTTCCACCCTGCTCAATTTATTACTACTTATTTCTATTTGTATGCAGCACTGTATGTTAACATGTAAGAGCAGCCCTGCTCAATACAGCTTACAATCTAAACCAGTGGTTCTTAACCTTGTTGGAGGTACTGAACCCCACCGAGCCCTTCTTTATTGGAAAAATAAAATATGATTTTTACAAATTCAAAACATAGGTATACAGTGAGGGAAAAATATCAATTTTGAAAACAAAAAAGTTCTCCTATATTTCAAATAATAATGCAATTAGGACGCTGACTCCCATCACGTTCTGACCACTTTCGTATTTTGCTCGACATAGGGATTAAAATATTAAGATAGGTATCACATGACGTACCATCACAACAGTTACAATTCGACTACTGTGCGCATCAAATCCCCTGCAGCACAGATAGGCCAAGCGATGTTGCATGATCACCTGCAGCCAATTATGGACAAGCGGAGCGTATCATCACGAATCATAAGCGCTTCGGTCACGTTCAATCATCTATCAGTTAAATAACAAATTTTGATCAGGAATTGATTGATGTATATAAGGCGTTAGTTACAGATTGATAGATCAAGAAACCGAGTACATGATCAGTCTTGATCAAAATCACTAAATAACTGATAGATGATTGAACGTGACCGAAGCGCTATATGAGTCGGAGGTGTGTTTTGACCTCCGCCGAACCCGCAAGACTGACTCACCGAACCCTTGGGGTTCGGTCGAACCCAGGTTAAGAACCACTGATCTAAACACAGAAACAGGACAAATAGGGGTTAGGAAATTTCTTGGAGGGAATGAAACAGACATGTACCGTATTTTCGCGGATATAACGCGCACCATTGTAAAACGCGCACAGGGGTATAGCTCGCAGAAATCACAATGATATGTACAAAAACTTTTCTATACCGCGCTCAGGCATATAACGCGCATGCTGCCCGACTCTCCTTTCGCCCGCCCTGACTTTCCGTGCGCTGTCCCGACTCTCCGTTCACCCCCCCTGACTTCCGTGCACTGCCCTGACTTTCCGTGCGCTGTCCCGACTCTCCGTTCACCCCCCCTGACTTTCCGTGCACTGTCCTCCCTTGAAGTCCTGTCCCCCCTTGAAGGTCTGTCCCCATCCTGAAAGCCTGATGCCCCCCCCCGACGTCCGATACATCCCCCCCCCCCGGCAGGACCACTCGCACCCTCACCCCGAAGGACCGCCGACTCCCCAACAATATCGGGCCAGGAGGGAGCCCAAACCCTCCTGGCCACGGCGACCCCCTAACCCCACCCCGCACTACATTACGGGCAGGAGGGATCCCAGGCCCTCCTGCCCTCGACGCAAACCCCCTCCCCCCAACGACCGCCCCCCCCCCAAGAACCTCCGCCCGTCCCCCAGCCGACCCGCGACCCCCCTGGCCGACCCCCACGACACCCCCACCCGCCTTCCCCGTACCTTTGTGTAGTTGGGCCAGAAGGGAGCCCAAACCCTCCTGGCCACGGCGACCCCCTAACCCCACCCCGCACTACATTACGGGCAGGAAGGATCCCAGGCCCTCCTGCCCTCGACGCAAACCCCCCTCCCCCCCAGCCGACCCGCGACCCCCCTGGCCGACCCCCACGACCCCCCCACCCCCCTTCCCCGTACCTTTGGAAGTTGGCCGGACAGACGGGAGCCAAACCCGCCTGTCCGGCAGGCAGCCAACGAAGGAATGAGGCCGGATTGGCCCATCCGTCCTAAAGCTCCGCCTACTGGTGGGGCCTAAGGCGCGTGGGCCAATCAGAATAGGCCCTGGAGCCTTAGGTCCCACCTGGGGGCGCGGCCTGAGGCACATGGGCCAAACCCGACCATGTGTCTCAGGCCGCGCCCCCAGGTGGGACCTAAGGCTCCAGGGCCTATTCTGATTGGCCCACGCGCCTTAGGCCCCACCAGTAGGCGGAGCTTTAGGACGGATGGGCCAATCCGGCCTCATTCCTTCGTTGGCTGCCTGCCGGACAGGCGGGTTTGGCTCCCGTCTGTCCGGCCAACTTCCAAAGGTACGGGGAAGGGGGGTGGGGGGGTCGTGGGGGTCGGCCAGGGGGGTCGCGGGTCGGCTGGGGGGGAGGGGGGTTTCCATCGAGGGCAGGAGGGCCTGGGATCCCTCCTGCCCGTAATGTAGTGCGGGGTGGGGTTAGGGGGTCGCCGTGGCCAGGAGGGTTTGGGCTCCCTTCTGGCCCAACTACACAAAGGTACGGGGAAGGCGGGTGGGGGTGTCGCGGGTCGGCTGGGGGACGGGCGGAGGTTCTTGGGGGGGGGGCGGTCGTTGGGGGGAGGGGGTTTGCGTCGAGGGCAGGAGGGCCTGGGATCCCTCCTGCCCGTAATGTAGTGCGGGGTGGGGTTAGGGGGTCGCCGTGGCCAGGAGGGTTTGGGCTCCCTCCTGGCCCGATATTGTTGGGGAGTCGGCGGTCCTTCGGGGTGAGGGTGCGAGTGGTCCTGCCGGGGGGGGGGGATGTATCGGACGTCGGGGAGTCGGCCGGGCAAGAGGGCTTGGGCTCCCTCTTGCTCCGATCGTGGATGCGGGTGCGGGTGGGAGCGCGTGCGAGCGGTCGTTCGGGGTGGAGGTGCGAGCGGTCCTGCTGGGGGGGTGAATCGGGCGTCGGGCGGGGTGGGAACTATGTTTAAAAACTTTTCTATACCGCGCTCAGGCATATAACGCGCGAGGGGTATGCGCGGTACGTAAAATCACGTATAACGCGCGCGTTATATCCGCGAAAATACGGTAGTCGACATGTGTACTTAACTCTTCAACTCACTCAGTTGTAAAGATACCGTATATACTCAAATATAAACAGGTAATTGTTCCCCCCTCCCCAAAAAGGGGGGGGAGGTTGATGAATATAAACAATTAGAAATTTGGGTGATCATGGTGTGGCCTCTGTGTCCTGCCTGCCGTAGTGTCACAGGAGTGATGACTAAACAGCTTTAAGAACTATGTATTCATTCTAGTGTTTTTTTCATTTTAGTTAGCAGCAGCACCACCACTACAAAAACATTTTCAAGAATACACATAAATTTCTTAACATGGTAACTATACAGCAGTTTTATATTGGTCCATGCTTTTTATCAATTACCACCCCAAAACAATTAGCATTTCAAGTGCTCTTAATTCCTGCACTTGTCATTCAGATATGCTTTTTCAAAGTCTATGCCTTTAATGAACTATGAATATAGATCATAGCAAATAAGATTTAATAGACCCATATAGTACACCCAATTCTGTCTGATTCTTACTTGGCTCATCCAGTCTGCCAAGGAAAACATCCTCTGAATTCTTACTTAATGCCTGTCTAAAATGGGGCTGCACATGAAGATGACAATTTCATAAAGACTTGCCGTGAGCATACAGCACAAAATCTATGCTGGAAAGGAGCTTGGCAAGGGTATCCTATGCAATGCATAATAAATGCTTTCCTGTAATAGATGCTGCTTTACTATTAACCTTCAATTTATTCTCTTTTCTAATTTCTTACTAAATTTGGACCACAGGCATGAACCTGAAACATGTCTCCCACACTTTCAGCAAAGGTGTATTCAAAAATTTGTCCCCAACAAGAGACATCACAGGGAGAGATGGCCAGTTAAGATGAAAGCTCTTGTCCTCCCCTGCACAGCTATCATTAGGCTTACCATTCCGGTGCTTCAAAAAGCAGATGCCGTTTTTGGCAGGCCAGTATGGGGCCTTAAGCTTTTGCGAATGCTCAAGGCCTACCAGCTCCTGCCCTCAGGTAAGCCTAATGCAGGCTGGATGGGGGGAAAAATGGTAGCACTGGTCAAGGGGGGTGGGGGGGAGAAGAATGGATTTGTGCATGAAAGTAGCAACTTTAATCATGGAAGGGTTGGGTTTGTGGAGGAAAATTTGTGAAGGACAAACATCGTGTATCAGGGGTGGACAGCAGCACCTGATCAGGTTAGGTGTGGGAGGACAAAAGCAAGTCATCGATTGGGGACTTGAATATAAACAGAGATCCCCTTTTTGGGTCTTTTTTGGCCTAAATCACTCAAATATTTGCATATATACGGTACCTCACTAACTTCTTGATAGTATTTTACACCTTATTGGTGGAAAACCAAATATCAGCTCAAAGAACCTGTTACCAGGCAACAAACCAGTCCTTTAGGAGATCAGCTATTAACATTATTTTTGTGGCATAGGGAAATCATGACCTGCACATTAAACCCACAAACCAATCCCCTATAAAGCACAGCATTACATTTACCACTGCTGAATACTGGTCTAATAGACAAGGCTTCTGAATGCATTCATAGGTTTGCATGAAAATGTTACCTCCGTCACTTTCACAAAAGCTGAACAATCACTGATCACATTTTTATGAGTCATCATTGCTCCTTTGGGGTCTCCTGTAAGATGCAGACATACATTGCAAATGGATCAGACAAAATTAAAGACATAAGGCAATAGGAGAATAGAACACGAGCCAGATTCAATAAGGGGGCTCTGCAATAGAGAATTACACAAGGACAAATTTTTCCCTGTCCCTGCGGGAACGCATTTTCTTGTCCCTGCAAGCTCCGTCCTCATTGGCACAAGCCTCAAACACTTTAAAATCATAAGTGTTAGAGGCTTACGGCGGTTAAGGCAGAGCTTACAGGAATAAGACAGGGACAAAACTTGCAAGGATGGGATGGGAAAATTGAGTTCCTGCAGAGACAAATTTGTCCCAGTGTCATTCTCTATGCTGTAAGTTGGGCACACATCTGTGGTATTCTATAACATTATGTGCAATTGTCTGCAATACTAATTACCTGACCATGTCCCTCCCATGGGATCACCCTCTTTGCAATTATGTGGACACATGCCCATGTTATAAAAAAATAAATGCCTAAATATTTCTACACTAATCTGCCTATTTTGACACCTTGCATCCATTAAAATGCATTTCGGCACCATAAGGTGTGCACAGAATTCATGTCTAACTTTAGGTGCATTATAGTATTTCCCTAGCAGTATACACATCAATTGAAATTGACTAGCTTCCAATTTAAGCAAAGCCAGTCTTTTGCCCAGTCACTACAACAGGGAGCAGAAAATGCTGCTTCCAGATCTAGACTTTCTAGTACCCCCATCCACAAACACTGGCCAAAGCCATCTCCAGCACTCCAGATTGCTTTCTGAGGGCTAGATACACTAAAGAAGGAGTCTCAAAGTCCCTCCTCGAGGGCCGGAATCCAGTCGGTTTTTCAGGATTTCCCCAATGAATATGCATGAGATCTATTTGCATGCACTGCTTTCATTCTATGCTAATAAAGGTCCAATCACTTTTGCCAACCCGATGCCCAAAACAGCTCACCATATGGATTTCCCTGCAATCCTACATTCTCCACTTCTGGCATGCAAATGAGGTTAATATTAAAACCAGGCATCTGATCAATGCCCTAAACTTGCATGCCAGAATTGGGTCAATAGGACCGACCCAGAAAGCAGACAGGTCTAACCTATTGGTAATTTACCAATTAAAAAAAAAAAAAAAGGTAGACTTAGACACAGATATGCCTTGCCATGCAGCTCTCCCCCCCCCCTTCTGGACAAATGACATATGGGGGGGAAGAAGAGGCAGGAGGGATTTCCACTCCTTCCTGCCAATGTGAATTCCCCCACTGACCCCTCCCCTTCCCTAAAAATTGGCAGGAGGGATGCTCATTTAGCCAACTTTGGATTTTGTGTTGTCTGTACAACCCTTGATAAATGGCTACATCACCAGATTTCCTCAGTCTATACAGCCATGCTCTTGTCTAGTTCATATTACCATTGCATCTATAGGAAATAGGCATGGACATTTCTACTATGTTTACCTGTTGTTCCACTGGTAAAACAGATAACCGACAGGTCTTCAGATCTTGGAGGCTGAAACACAGTAGATTAGTGTGTAAAGAACTGCCAGTGATGCCTAAAAGGAAAAACTGCTGCCCAATATGAGTACTAACTTTAAAATTAAGTGAGCTAAAAAGCAAACAAGTAGGATATGTGATTGCTCAGGATTCTATGTCACCTTTAATTCACCATTGAAAATAGCAATCTATAGTAAAGCTCAGCCCTTACCACAGGATCCTGTAAATTGGCCTTTCCCAAATCCTGAATATAGAAGAAAACCAAATACAGTTATGTATACAGATAGAATTTTAGCTGTAAAATAAACAAGACAGAGCTAATTAAAAAGTGAACTTTTCATAAGTTTAAGAATCACTTGACCAAAGTTCAGCACCAGACATTCTAGTTTTGTCATTTATGGTTTTATGACCAGTTTTTCTAGGAGCAAAATGATCAGTTTTTGCTTGAATCAAGTGGCGATCTGAACCCCTCTACATTAAGCTAGTCATCTGTTTAACCTAAATGAAGATCTGAACATCTCCTATATTGAATGGCGACTAATCAGCTCCCCAACTTCTGCAACGCATTCAGGGTTTAAGCGCAAATAGCATCTTAGTATCATTAAATCCTGGCCAAGTATTGTGGCACTGGCTTTCAGTGTTGCAAAAGCGCGAGGACCACATCTAAAGAGTGTTGGTAATCAAAAAGTCAGAGTTTAAAAGTGCATTTGTCCAGAATATTAAAATGACTTGGGAGCCTCACATGCCCTGAAAGGCCCAGCCACCTATATCATGCTGCAAGAAACACGATGACATGACAGGGAAAGGGGACTTGGATACTGCCTGTCACTTTAGCATTTCAAAGCAAACATTCAAAGTAGTAGGCACTGGAGAATTAAGTGACTTGTGCAGGGTCACAAGAGTAGCACCAGGATTTGATCTCAACCTCTGGGTGCAGAGGCAGCAGCAGCTCACCAGTGAACCACAGCCCTTTGTGTGGAGAGAGATTGTTTCAGACCTGAACAGGGCTAGAACAGACCAGTCTCTGCCATTACTCAAACACCTAAAAAAGGCTTAAAAATTATGCACATAAGTTTGGTGCTGTGGGTCACTGCAGCCCAAGGCTATTGTTTTTATACCTGAATAAATTCACCTTGGAACAGCTACCAATAATGTAAGCTGAAGTCTAAAATAAAGGTGGGACAGATTGAGATTAACTGTTTTATAACCTGCATAGTTAAGAGTGGCTCATATTCAACTAGAATACCAGAACAAGTTAAAAAAAGACACAACCCACAAAAAAAACAAACAGTATTTGGTCCTTAAATTACCACCCTCTAAAACCAACTAGTTTCAGGTCATGACATCTACCTTGACAAGAATCAAAAGACTTCACACCAGTCTTTGGTTTCAGAGAATGTGAACTAGTCTAACAGCCTGAGATGTAATTTGAATTCATGACGTCTTGAAGTTTAGGATTCCCTGAAGCTACCGATACTCCACTTGATAGCTGAAGCTAATACAGTGATGTCCTAGCAAGGACTGAATCTGGGAAACTATACAGGGAAAGAGATTTGAAATAGTAGCTGCCTCCGGCTCCTTTTTAGGATATTCAGTGCATTTGCATTTACCTACTGAACTCATTGCTGTACAAATTTGAGGGGTTGGAACATGTTAAAAAAAAAAAAAAAAAGGGGGGGGGAGTACTGCTACAATTCAGTAATCACCACACATTTAAGGGGGGGGGGGGGAAGGGCACATCCCTTTGCTGTTCCAAAAATCAACAAGCTCTATCTTTTGTAGGATAGCCTGTTTCCAGCTTAGTACTGCCTATCAAAAAAATGTAATAGCTCCATTTTTAACTTAGTTCATCCATCTCAGAAGAGGCCCGTGTGCCCCCCCCACCCCCTCCCCCAGATACTTCTCCACCTGGTCTGTATGATCAGATATCCTGGTTATCATGCATGGATTCCATTCTAATAGGAGACTCGCAGGCCACATACTGGCCTAGATCACAGTGGACCAGCCCTATTTCATACAAGACTTTGGGTCAAGACCCAAAATAAATTTTGAAGGTGGGAAACGTACTTTTTTGCTATTTTGGGTCAGAGTAGTCTGAACCCTGTCAATAACTTTGCTTGGTAAGAAGAGTTTGCCAGTCCTTTCAAGGGTGCCTTTCATTTTATTATGGCTAAAAAGGTTCTGCAATAACCCCAGAAAAATACTTCTATTGGTACACGTCTAGGAAATAACCCCCTTTCTTTCAAGAGTATTCTATCATTTCGAGTCACAAATCAAGCCCAATTCTTGGGGGGGGGGGGGGGGGGAAGTTGGTTTATTTTTGTGCTTTATTGTATACTAAAGGCAGCAATGCAAGTGGTTTACAGAGAATGCTGGTTTCCACACCTCTGGTGCCTCTTGGATATAAAGATACTTAAACATTAAATTTTTCGGCCTGTAGAATTTTGGATGTTAAGATTTAAGGTTATAAGGACCACTAGAGCAGTTTATGGATTGCACTGAGGCCCTGGAGGATGTAGTCACTACAATGAGATTAATAGTGGGATAGGAAAGGTCTTCCAGTATAACTTCTACATGGACAGTCTGGTACATGGTATCAGATGCACCTTTATGTTCAGCTAGCTTCTACAAAAGGAGAGGACTACAGAAAGTTATATGGGGACAGGGACTCTTACCTCAAATTCTTTCAGACTGAAGATTGTCACCCCACAGTTCTTCCCCTGCTCAACAAGATCAAGGTCAAAGGGATCCATGATAACTATGGTTTTAATTGTTTTGATTGCTCCCTTTTCTGAGCTCATTAGCAAGATTTTGACTTTCTCCGATGTATCGCAAAAAATTAGTGGCAATGAAGCTAATATAGCAAAGGAAAGTAAACAGATTATTCAGATGCCTTTAATCCAATAAGATTGTAGTATACATTTCCAATTGTATTTAAAATAAGCCTGTGACATATGTCAAGTTACATGGCAAGAATTCTATCCTTTTGCAATACTGTCCTGTCTTATTGTGCTGAGTTTTCCAGTTTATATGGTATAATTCTGTAAAAGTTAAGTCCCTGTTCTGGCAAGTACATCAAGCCGACTAAATTCAACCATATTTAGACTTGGCATGCCACACACTTTTCCCAATGCTTATCTGCTGGTATTTGCCATAGGCATTCAGTTTCCAATTATACCAGCAGGTAAGAACATGACAGGCCCGACAGAAAATCAAGGTTAGAGAATTGCTTCCTGTTCCATCTCTTCTTAATGTGCAAGATCTGCAGCGTTTTTGCACAGAAGTCCACACCTGAAATCCCTTCCGGTCTTCCCAATTCCCTCTCTCCAACTACATTTCTAACTCCCAGGAAGGACCACACACCCCAACACACACTTCTGTCAATTCTCATTCTCCCACATGGAACATCCCCACCTCTCATTCTTCCTTCCCAATGCACTCACACCAGTAGCATCAGCTGCTCTCCTCCCCCCCCCCCCCCTGCAGGGATCATACAAGAACAGAAAGTGAACTGCTGCACGTCAAGCTGCTTCTTTTCTTCCATCCTAGGCCCACTATGTTTGAACCGCAGGGGATATACAGAGGCCTGCATGGTTCACATGTGTCAGATCTAAATACAGCAGAGAAGTGGTCCAATGAGGAGCGGTTCACTTCCTGCTCCTCTTGGCAATTAGTAGGGGTGAAGTGAGGTCAAGCAGCTGATGCTTGAGCCTAGACAAAATTCGGTCCTTTCTGCAATTCCCTTAAGAGTTAAATTTTAGCCAGGTGTGGTTCTATTCAACGCAGGGTCATGGAGACATTACTACTAATCATTTCTAATCATACGCAGTGCTGTACATCAAAATACAGAAGAGCCCCTGCTCAAAAAGGACTTACAATCTGATTCAAGAAGACAAACTGGACAAGATAGTACATCAATACACTGTGTTCAGGTGGGGGAATTAGAGGGAATGATTAAGACGGATATTGGTGCTGAGAAGGTGGGTTGAAGTTTGGAATGGAAAGCATCTTCAGAGAAGTGGGCTTTGGGTCTGGATCTGAATACTGCCAGAGACAGAGCCTGACATATCAACTCAGGCAGTTTGTTACAGGCATACAGTGCAGCAAGGTAGAAGGGATGGAGTCTTGAGTTGGCGGTGGTAGAGAAAGGTACAGATAAGACTTATCCAATGAGCAGAGTGCCCGGTGGGAAGAGGAAAGATAATAAGGAGCTGTGGAGCTAATACAATTGTAGGTCAGTAAGAGGAGTTTGAACTGTATGCGGAAACAGATAGAAGCCAATGAAATGACCTGAGGGGTAATGTGGGCAGAGACATGATGGAATACGAGGCGTGAAGCAGAGTTCTGAACAGATTGAAGGGGAAAGACGGTTTATCGGAAGGCCAGCAAGAAGCATGTTGCAGTAGTGTAGGCAAGAGGTGATGAGGGTGTGGATGAGGCAGTGCGCTCAGAAAGGAAGGGTCCAATTTTAGTGAAATTGTAGAGAAATAAGTGACAGGTTTTGGCAGTATGTTGGATTCGTGAAAAGAAGGAGAGAAAGGAGTCAAAGATTACACCAAGGTTGTAAGTCAAATGAGGGTGTTGTGTTCACAGAAAGAATGGGGAAAAGGAGAGACACAGGTTTTAGGTGGAAAGATAAGGAGCTATGATCTCAAATATATAGCATTTTCATCCACACAGGTATAAAGTCTGTAGTTTGCACATGGAAGCTCAGGGCATAGATCAGCAATATTTGAAAGTGAGTTCTGGGTGTCTTAGACTACACATGTCAACTGCAGACCCCACAAAAGGAAAGTCAATACTGATCACAAGCACATTTCAGTATAAGCCAAGGAAGAGCTCATTCATGCCACATTCAAGTCCTGGATTTCAAACATACCAACTTCAGTAAAATGAGAAAGTAGCTAAGATTTGGAGCAGATAGATAAGTGGGAAAAAAGCCTGTGGACTAAATGAAAGTGGTACTATAAATGCAGATTTTTTTTTTTACATAAGAGAACAAAACCTATATGACAAGTGCAAAGCAATGCATCTAGGCATAAGGAGCCCAAATTAAAGTTAATGATAAAGGTTCCATACTAGGATTAGCTGCCCAGGAGGGCAAAATGACAAAATCCAAATAGCGCCAAAAATGTTCCACAAAGGAAATGAAGCAGTAACAACAAAAAGATGTTGAACAGAAGATCGGATGTACCGGTTTGTAGTTTAATAAGTGTACAAATAACAATCCAGAAAGGGTGTATAGTCAAGTGACCCAATGGATATAAATTAAGTATACAATAAAAATGACCCAACACGGGCCACGTTTCAGCAAAAAAATGCCTTCCTCAGGGGTCTTATATGGTCCCTGGCTGTCTTAAATATTACTACTGCCAGTGATCACTCCAGCAGCCACCTACCCATATTCAAACAGGGAGGTGGTGGGGTTCCGAGGCTTTCCTCCTCGCTCTTAGTTTGTGTGGTTTTAGATTTGTTCATGCCTTTTTGACTTACACTAGGATTGGTATATTTAAATATAAAAAACGTCAAAAAAAAAAAAAAAATCCAAGTAGTTAAGAGGCTACAAACAAGCAGCACAGCTCACAAGGGTTAGAGTGAACACCATTGCTTATTGTGAGTGACACGATTTGCAGAATAGACAAACAGGGAGTGAACATGAAACTATCAAAAAAGTGTTAGAAGTGTGGGCTGGTATTTAAGCTAAGACAAAGAAATGTAAAATTTCCAAAGATGCTATATGTGACTGGAAGAGAGAGGCTGCACTGACCAGAGTCAGAAGGATGCTAGGCTGCATGGAGGCATAACAAGCAGAAGGGAGCGATAAGTGTGCCTGGGCAAACAGATGAGACTTCACTTTGAGTACAGGGACACCATCGATTTTCTGGCATTGGATGGTCCAGCACCTCCTTTAGTCCAGACAAAATTGAGCGGGAACTCAAAATTCCAATACACACCAGACCAGTTTACTGTGTGGCCCACAGATGTCATGTAGCCGTGCTCATGAGGATTGTTTGTTGTTTTTTTTTAAATTCATTTTAAAACTTTCATCAAGTGTACAAAAATTTATAATAAACATAAATCTAAGCACTTGTGCATCTTATCATTATATCTTATAATTATAAATATAACCCTCCCCCTCCCACCCTGGAATCCCTCTACTTATTTTCATATAATGGAAACCCACCCCCCACCCAACCCTAAATCTTACATAATAGAAAAATATTAGAAAAATGGCATCAATCATGACAAAAGGACGTTAATGGCTCCCAAATTTTAACAACATTTATAATTTCCATTCTGTACCTCTATTGATCTGGGACTCATGAGGATTGTTTACACTGCACTTGCTGGTGGCAATACCTTGATTTTGTAAGATTCTTGGCTTATTTTTACTTAAAAATGTAACCCTAGCTATTGCTTTTTAAGACACATTGTGGGTCGGTACTGTACTTTATTTCATTTATTTAATTTACATTTAATATTTCTTTAAGTTCTAGCAGTCCATGGTGCTTTAGAGACATATGGGAAGTGTATAATCAGTGGATTAGAGTGTATTTAAAGGTGACCGCTGTTGGTTCAGCAAAATGGTTAATCTGGCAAGGTTTTGGAACCAGGGGTTCTGGGAAATTGGCTGTGTACCTGTACTGTGTTCTTAGCCAAGGAATGGTATAGGATCTGTGTCAAGGATCCAAATAAATATGCCTTAGAGGGGGAGGTGGAACAGGGGATGAGATACCCATGCTTGTAAAAAAATTAAATGATAAATTGAAAATAGGGATGCTGCAGGACAAAAACAAAGCTAGAAAGAGGTAAAATTAAAAGCAACATGAAATTTCACAAAAGTGGTGGTAGATGCCTGAAGTTGTGGGGATAGTGATGAACTCAAAAAAGGCATGGGAAATAGAAAATTTTGCTACATAGCAATAGCATTGAAATCTAAACAATATTTTCGCTTCACAAAATGGGTGCAGAACAATTAATTCATTTAACTACCTTACTGGGTTAATTAACATCCTGCTGGTCTGCCATTATTTAGCATGTTCTCTGGTTTAGACTCGTATCCCACAAACATTTTTTGCTATAACCTGGAAATAATATGAAGCCAAATTAGTGGCACTCATGTGTCTACAAGTGCCATCTTTCTGATGAAGCTTTCCAGTCTTAAAGTTACTTAAAAATGGAATACCTTTGTTTATGACGTAGACAATTGCATCTGCTCCCAAGGTATCATAGAGTGGAACTGTCACCATGGAGTAAGTATAGCAGCCCAGTTCAGCGATTACCCACTGTGCAGAGAACATAAGTTCAATAGTTAGTTCAAACTGTGAAATTCAGCAACAAGCCTGTGAAAAAGGATACTTGCTACCAACAACCCCCTCTCTTCCTCAAAAGGTACTAAAGTAGGGTCATCATTTGTGAAGACAAAAAAAAAGAAAAGGGGTATATGACCCTACCCACAGCCCTGCCCATACTCTACCCACAGCTCCACCCATCTTTTTTTTTGCGCTGGGAGCCTGTTCCAGAGAGGCATGCAAGCACTGCTCTGTCCCTCCCCCGAGCCAGCGGGGTTACAGATAAAGATTGCAGCACCAACGGCGCGCAGCCATTTGGCGCAAGGCAAAGGTGTGCGCCTTAGTACGCGCCTTTGTGGAGGGTACTTGGTGAAGCGTCTGCACCTGCTACAGTCCTCCAGCCTTCTACTTCCACTACCGACTGCCAGCTAGATCTCTGCCTATCTCGGATGTCCAAGCTAAAATTGCCAGCTCTGATGGATTTGCAACTGTTAGAGGTGTAAGTAACTAGAGACATAAGTAACTGTCAGAGACATGCTTAACTGTTAAGATGCATGAGTAATTGTTAGACAAATGCACAATTATTAGATGCTCGCACTGGACTTCTTATCAACAATATCCACCAGGGTCCTCCTAAAGAACCATATAAATCCACCTAACAACTGTTAACTGCATGTTTAATTGTTAGTCGCATATGTAATTGTTAGACGCATGTGCAATTAGTTAGTCGCATGTGTTAGTCGCACGTGCTAGTTGCATTAGTTATTCGCATGTGTAGTGTCAGTTGCATTAGTTAGTTGCAATTAGTCAGTAGCATGTGTTAGTCGCCTGTGTTAGTTGCATTAGTTATTTGCATGTGTAACTGTTAAGACGCATGCGTAATTATTAATTGCTTGTACTAGAACCTCTTAACTACATCCACCTAGGTCTTCTTGCTAGGACTTCTTAAGAACTATATCCAACCAGATCAATTTAAAGAACCACTTCAACCCGCCTTACAACCATTCAATCTATAAATCAACAATCCTAGGGTCATCCTTAAAAAAAAACAAAAAAAAAACCAAACAAACCAAGAATTCTAGGGATACAAATTCAACCTCTGCTTCAGGAAAAATCAACTTGGGTGCAGCCCAAATTACTGCTCTCCCTATTCAAGACTTACCTCGGGTCTGTTCTGTGCAAAGATGCCAATAAATTGTGTAGGTGCTGGTTTGAAGCCTTGCTGGAGCAATGCAGAGCCTATGCATTGTGCACGATCTGCAACCTGAAACAGCAACAAGTCCAATGAAACACATACCGCTGCCATTCCACATAAACATTGTCAGCTCAAACGCAGGGATTTGTTTGTACCCGAGGTATAAAGCTGCCTTGTGCTGAAGTTGGAAAAGCTATCCATAGAAAGTTTAACAGTGGTGCAACAGGATAGCCAAGGCCAAATGCCTCAGTACCAGTATATCTATTTTAAAGATTCCCATACGATTCCATATGGAACTGGACTTGTGAGCTTTAAGTTCTGTGACAAATGTTTGAAATTAACATTTTGGTGTGGAAAGTTTCAAGTTTTTCATATTTGATTTAAATTGCTTTTTTCAAAGATTACAAAGCTATGAACAAAAAATAAATTTGTTTTTTTAAAAGTGGGACCATACAATATAGGGATATACAAATGTGCTTTTCATAGGTAAATCGGGAAAGAACAACAATTTGATAGGAAAGAGAACAAGTAAGGATAGTTTTTCCAAACATGGCCCATGTTGGGGACCCGATACTTCAGGTTTTGAATATTTAAGATTTAGGGCTACATATTTAATGCATTAACCCCCTCTTTTATGAAACCACGCTAGCAGTTTTTGGTACAGGGAGCCGTGCTGGATGGCGTGCGTTGCTCCCGATGTTCATAGAGTTCCTATGTGTGTCAGGAGCAGCGCGGCTCTCTGCACTAAAAACTGCTAGCACAATTTCGTAGAAGAGGGGTTAAATGTTTTAACATGTGAATTTTAATGAAAAATTAGTGGTAAGTCTAACCCTAACCTACAACCAACCATCCAGCATTACTCATTTCCCTCCTCACCCATACTAGATTAAGAATTAGGGTTCATCTAGGCTGCAGAGGCTAGCGGCTGGTTCCTGGGTCAGCCCTGCTGCTATGGGAATGAAAGATTAGGTTCTCACTTTGATAATCTTCTTTCTGTACCATAGCTGTTGCTTCCCATTAATCGTGAATCTGCAGAAGGGTGTCACTCAAACTCCCCTTTTGCAGTGGAGAAAAACTCCCTCTTGTTAGTACCAAAAGCAAATTTAACTCCACTGAAAGAGAAAGAGAGGGGCACAGGGAACTACCCTGGCGACAAACTACATTCTGTTCTGCTCTAACTTATGATAAAAGAACAATGATTAATAATTAAAAGTTCAACATGGAATAATAAGTTACGCACACAAGTAGTTAGGAACCAACCTGCTACGTGCAACTAGTAGGAGCTATAAAAATCCCCCAAAGGAGAAAGGGAATAGGAGCCATCCCGTTTCTAAAAAAATTATGAAAATCGCTTTAAACTAAGCGATGTGCAAGAATATTACATAGTTTTAACACACAAAATCTTGTTCATAGAAATCTATGTTTTTCCCCCCAAGGGTGAGGAGAGTGATCTCATCTCACCAACACTTTTCCCCAGGTGGAGGCACCAAGTGCTAGACAAGTGAGGGACCAAACTGCCTTTGGAGAGACTCCAGCTAGGTTGGTTCCCAGACCCAGAGCTGCCTTGAAGGGGGCATTACATGTATATTGTTTTATGTTCTAAACTGTGGCCAAAAAGTAAAGATTTGTGTAAAAAAAAAAAAAAAATCCCCCCCCCCCCCCCAAAAAAAAATCTAAACAAATTAAACTGGTTCAAGGCCTTGCTTTCAGAACCCTGAAAGACAAAAAAAAAAAAAAAATTCTGTGGAAAAACTGCTTGGTTTCTCACTGAATAAATCACATTGACTAGAAGCTGACCAAGTGTGAGATAGTGTCAAAGTGCAAACGATCTGTTTGGCTGAGCAAGAAACTTTACAGACAAGGTGATGTCATCTGGACAGGATTCATGATTGAGCCAAGTATAACAACTGGTGGGGAAGGGAGGGAAGTGAGGCTATTTTGAGTGAAGTGGAGATGTGTACTGAAGAAACAAGCATACACCTGCAGGGAGGTGGGGGTCAAAGGCAGTTTAATTTGGACACAGGTTTTCTTTAGGTTCTTTAGTATGCAGCACTGTTAGACCATGGATTTACATTTGGCTTACAGTGCAAAGATTGTATTAATTTTAAAATCAGAATGAAAATTTGTAACACCCCCCCACCCCCCAAAAAAAAAAAAAAAAAAAAAGTTAGGCTCAAGTAGGATTTCCTGAAGGTTACTGGAAAATCAGCTTATCCAATAGACTGAGCCGAGACAATGGGGGCGAGCCCAGTGGATTTAGGATTATTTTCTCTATCACCAAGGCAGTGGAGCTATAGCCGAGTACAGCAAATGATTTCTGCTGTATACTGGCTGCCCATCTGAAACTGCAACATCTTCAAAGCACCAACACTAGCCTTCAAATTCTTTGGCAAAATGGTCCCAGCCTACATGTCAGGAAAGCTATCAACCTATATCCCTAACCGACCTCTAAGATCACAATGCAAAAGATTTGCTATTCTACGAGCATGAGCCCTTCTACTAGAAAATGCCCGCAAGGTACCCAAGCGCCAAGAGCGACCAAACAAATGTGAAGAAGACACCCATACCAATCAAGGTCAAATATTCTCGTTACTCCTTTGAGCAGAACGGTTATCAGCTGCAAACATCTGGCAAAACCTCAAGGGAGTTCAGAACCTATTCATGCTTAAAAGATGAACAAATACAGTATACTTCCCCAGCCCCCAAAGGCTGACAGGCATTCAAGAAACAGACGCAGGAAACAAAGTGCAATAATAACCAGGTGCAGGAAGGACAGGGTGGAAGTCTAGAATGTCTCACCTATTGCACTGGAAAAAAATGTACTTACCCTAGTTAAGCTGTTTTCCAGTAGATAGGTGAGACATTCTAGACACTTAGAAAATACAAAAGCAGTCCCCAAAAAGCTAGGGCAGGCTGACTGTTGACCCTCAAGGTCAAGACCAAGGACCCCAAAGAGAGTCCTGTCCGCCGCCACATGCACTCTGCAAAACAGAGAAAACAGGTGTATAAAGGACCAAGTTGCTGCTGTACAAATCTCAGGGGAGACAGCTTTAGCACATGAAGAAGCCACATATCTAGAAAAATGTACCTGGATGGAAACAGACCATTTACCGGAAACTATTTACCAGAAAGCATGTAGGCTGACGAAAAGGCCTCACGGATCCATCTGGAAATAGAGGCCTTAGCAGCAGGAGTGCCCAGTTGGACAGAATAATGGTCAACACAAAACACGATCTGTTGTCTGAACCAGTAGGCTGAGAAACAGGCACACTTACTTCATCAATATGGAAAGCCGAAACCATTGTCGGCAGAAAGAAAGGAACCATGTGAAAGGAAATCCCAGTCAGATTTGGAGGAACAGTGCATTGCAAAAAAAAGCTGGGAGTAGAGGCAGAGCTCACTGACAGAACAGCGATCAGAAAAAACATCTGTAGAATCAAGGCCAACAGGGAAGCATCCCAAAAGGGCTCAAAGGAAGTTTTGGATAGTCTATACAGTACCAGGGTGAGATCCCAGAAAGGATACGGTAGATAAATAGGGGCTCTTCACATCAGACCACCAATCAGAAAGCTAACATCAGGGCAACAAGCCAAAGACAAAGGTTGACCCTGGGTATAAAAATGAGAGCCCAGCCACTTGACCCAAAGAGATGCTGCAGAGATGCTTTGATCAAGACCAGCCTGGTGAAGAGTCAGCACCACCAAAAGTGGATCAGAATATGGCTCTACATGGTCCTGGAGTGTACTAATGCTGGAAAGTCTCCCATACCGTAGTGGAAGCAGATACAGCATACAACTCTTAGACACAAGCAGAATGCCAAGTACCACAGCAGAAAAACCCTTGCAGCCTAAGGCTGCACCCTCAAGAGCCAAGCCAGAAAAGCAAAGCAACCAAGCTCCTCCACATAGACCGAGCCCTGCCTAAGTAGGCCAGGATGGATGCTATTCTAGTGAAGTTTTGGCAGAGATGTATACGACAGCCTGTGAGGCCAGTCTGGAGCCACCAGAATGACACGGTCCCGATGAACCTTGAACTGCTGAAAGACTTGGCCTATCATGGGCCAAGGAGGAAAGATACAGGAGAATTTCCTGAGGGCCCCAGCTGCACCAGTGTCAAAACCCATACTTCGAGCTCAAACCTTTTAGACGTCATGTCACAGCAAAGCACATGCATGCAGCTCGATTCCTCAGTCAAAGCGGGACTGATCCCAGCCCTGCACAAGGGCTCAGAATGCCACTGGGGCCAGCACTCTTTCACCCTAAACCAAGGGCTGCCTACTAAGGGACGTCGGCCTGAACAATGTTGACTCCCGCCAAATGTGCTACTAAGAGCATCTGGAGGCAGTTTTCTGCCCACAGAAAGAGAAGGTGGGCCTCCTGAGATAGAATAGCAGCTGGCACCTCCCTGGCAAATGATATAGGCTGCCATTACATTGTTGGAAAACACTGACCGCTTGGTCCTCCAGTCTTCTGCTAGTGCACTAGAGCCAGTTGAAGTGCTCTTGAGCTCCAATCAGATGAGCAATCATTTCCACTGAGAGAGCATCCAATACCCCTGAATGGGACTTAGAGTGCAGCAGGCTGCCCAGCCCTAAAGGCTGGCATCTGTCATCACTACAGCCCAGGAGGTGATTTGCAGAAGAATGTCCTTGTAGAGCGATTGTGGGAGAAGTCACAAATAAGGCTGGCCAAAAGCCTCCAGTGACCAAGGAAGACTTGTCTAATGCATCCCAGTGCATAGCCCAATGAGAGAGTAAGACAAGCTAGAAAGGATGAATGTGCACTCACCCAAGGAACCTGCCATGGATCCCAGGACCTGAAGACTGTCCCACACCGAAGGAACTGGAGAAGGGAAGAAATCTGGGAATGCAGAATCAGTCCATGCGTCTCTGGAAGACAGATGCAGCTCACAGCCATGTAAAAAAAAAAAAAAAAACACACCCAAGTTTTCCTTTCTGTAATGCACAATCCAACCAAGGACCTCTAGCATCTGGAGCACCTGAGCCACTGTGTCAACCCTCAAAACGAGGGAGCTCTGATTAGCCAGTCGACTAGACAGGGAGTAATCGCAGACCCATGTTACTGAAGAAAGTCACTATGATCATCACCTCTGCGAAGGTATGAGGAGCTGTTTCAAGGCCAAAACCAAAACAAAACCTGAAACCACAAGTCTCTGCAGTGGGCAGTAAAGATCAGAATGTGCAAAAATGCCCCCATAAATCCAGAGTGGCAATTGACTCCTGGGACCACCGCTGCTATGACAGAGCACTGGTTCCATGTGAGCGCAGAAACTTGAGAGCCTCTATTTACTGCAGCTCCAGAAAGGCCCCCAGCAATCTGAGCCAATTAAGGGCACGATAAAGCATATGGAGCATCTGCCAGAGCCCAAAAGATTGGGTGGTACCCACCCTAGAACTTGAATATCTAGCAAGCTCTGTACGGTGGCCTGCAATTGGAGCACCATGTCTGGGGGCTCAGTGGGAGATTCCATGAACCAACTGGTCAGAGACCAGGTGAATTCCAAACGCAGCCTGACCAAAGTCTAGACTCCACAGATCAGATGTATTACAAACCAAAGCCGACAAAACGCAAACAACCTGCCTCCTATCAGGAGAGAGGGGATGGGGGTCCCCCAGCCTGGTGCAGTGCACCTTCTTGGCAGGGGGGTAAAGGATGGGATCCAGATGGCTGGGCACGTCTGTAGCTGGAGTATCACTAATAATAATAATAACTTTATTCTTCTATACCGCCATAATCTTGCGACTTCTAGGCGGTTCACATCAAAGAGCTGGACAATCAGCGAGTTACAATATGTAGGTAGTCAGTGAAATTATAGTATATAGAAGCTTAAAAAAATGCAGTGAATTACAATGAACAGTTTGTTAAGAATTTCAGAGTGGACGGATTATGAAAAAATAGCAATGGAAAAAGTGTTTCATGTAATTACTGTTTAGAGAGCTCTAGTCTAAGATGTGGCACTGGAATACGAATGGGAATGCCTGGAGCCATGAAAATTAGAGAATCCAAAACCTGTAGAGGTTCTGGGTCTGCTTATCAGGCAGGGTCTGAAGGCAAATGACCACCACAGAATCCATGAGGTCAACCAGACCTTTGCCAAACCACTGCCCTGAAAGGGAAGTCTCGACAAAAACCTTTGTAAGTGGAATCACCAGCCCATTGTCTAATCCAGAGCATTCTGCGAGCACAAATGAAAAATGCCCCAAACCTGCAAAATGCATATAAAACGGCAGTCACAAAAGCTGATCCAGTCTTAAATTGAGAAGACTACAGCAGGGCTTCCCAAGTCCGATCCTCGAGATCTACTGGCAGGCCAGGCTTTCAGGATATCCACAATGAATATGCATGAAAAAGAGATCTGCCTGCATTGCCTTCTTGGTAAGCAAATCTCTCTCGAGGACCGGACTTGGGTAGCCCTGCTCTACAGCCTCACTTCCAGGGTGCACAGGCGAGAGGTAGGCATATACGCAAATCCAAATCAGCCTGAAAACTGCAAAGCAGAGTCAAAAAGCCTCTGTAGGACAATGTCCACATGGCGGTCCAGCATACCTGTAAGCACCACAACACTTTCCCTGGGTAGAGGTGCAGGCAGGCACCAGTATAACCAAAGAATCCACTCAAGGCTGATCCAGACCTTGTGGGCACTCCAGTGCCAGAAGGTAGAAGTAAAACATGGTCCTCACTAACAGAGCGCATCCAGATACGAGAATTCTAATATTTGAGCAATATGACTTATCAGGGTGCCATAGAAAGGCGAAGACTGAGCGCACACCACAAAGCCAGAAAGAGGATGGAACCGGCTAAGTGACCAAATGCAATTCCTGCAGAGACTCAGAAATAGCCAGCAAAGCCATAGACTGAAATAGGTACAGAACTGTGGTATTGTCCCCAGGCCCTAGAGCCCCTGAAGAATTTGAAGATCCCTGTCCCCCCTCCCCCCCGGTCCTTGAAAGTGCTGCACCTTGAAATAAGGGGGGTCAGCAAGCTGGACAACAGCATAAAGACGAGGATCAGGAACAACGGCTGACTGACAAGGACATGCCCAGAGAAGCAATGCCACTAGGAGACACAGCAGATGTGGAGTGGAACTGCACAGGGGAAGAACGCCTGCTTTGAAATTTTTCCTTTACAACCGATTCAGAAACAGAGAGTTCCCAGCTCCTAGGGTGCATAGTCACTTTCTCGTGACAAACCATGCATTTCAGAGAGTCTGCAGATGGACCGCAGCCATGAACATGCAACTAAAAGCCATGCCGAGCTCCCCAAAATAAAGAAGGCTGCCCCACCAGACTATCTAGCGTTTTTCACTTGCTTGACCAAGGGAGAGGCTAAGCTTTGTGCTGCCATCCCTCCCAGCTGTGCCATATGGCACAACACTCCTTAAGTGCCTAATTTGCACAATACTGACAAATATTCACATTAGCGGTGCCTAAGGACTCCATTCCAACAAGATTTGAGGCAGAAATTGCAGTTTTGGAGATGCAGGGAGCTTCTGAAAAAAATAGAATTGCTAAAAATACAAGATGGCCACCGGTGAGAAATTCACAATTAAATCATGATATTTTCCACACCTTAGCATGTTTTTAAAAATGGCTATTTTAGGATATTTTCAGCTGGGGGAACACAGAGGAACATGCAGAAACATTGAAACCCCCACTTTTCAGACCTCTCCCGATCCATCTCACAGACTAACAGCCTATACTCACTGAGACTTGTTTGTGGATCCTTGCACAGCCTGCCTCAGCTCTTCTAGTAGCTGGATTAGAAAATCATTGTCTCATGCTGGAAATGGCTCTGCAAAGCTGATCTTTGAGTTGCCAGTCAGACCCCATACTGACTGCACCTCCACCCCTGCGGATCGACTGACGCGCACCAGGATGGGAGAAGGCAAGAAGATGCAGTCAGCACCCTGCGAGACACTGCCGAACCTCCTAAGGGCACCTAACAGCCTGTGCTTGACCCATGCTTAACAGTAGGCGAGACAACTTCAGGGATGGCCCCGAGTTCCAAAGAAACTAAGCAGGCAGGCTAACAGGTACCCATTGGGATTGGTCTGTCAGCTAAAGACAGAAGTCTGTGTGTTCTCATGTAGGCAAAGCGAAAGGAATCCTAAAGAAAGGACTAAAAATACTGAATAAAATAAAAATGAAGAGCAGAATGAACACACTCCTGCAGACACACGTGCAGAAGGAACAAACTGTAGGAGGCACTAAGGAGCTCAGTGAGGTACAGAAGAGGCAGAGAAAAATCTGAACTGGATTCCTTCTGCAGATGGCACATGGCCATGAGGACACTACCCACTTGTCTAGAATATCTCACCTATTGCACTAGAATTTGTATTAAATTAGGTGTGCGAGTGTCCCTTTTGTTGAAGGCAGAAGAGAACGGAGTGGGGGACCCCTCCAGCCCCATCCTTCACCCTACCAAGTTCACTCCAGCCCAAGCCAATTACATATTTGTGTGCCCATCTTCATGGGGGTGGTGCTGGGCAAGACCCACTAGGATCTGGGTTACATCTTAAACTGCTTAGGTCTCTGTTGAAGTAGAAGAGCTACATTACTGCACATGTAGGGACATGGGCATGAAGAACAAGAAAATAGTCTTCCACATGTTCCTTTGTTCTGCTGTACACCTACTTAGGCCCTTTGATTATCATTCCATGACACCTCCCAGGTTCTCATTTTATGTCCTGCAATACTGAACCCTGCTGTCTAATATCAGGGTAGATAACCAGCAGCAGTAATACTGCTTCAGAGCTCTGAAAAACAGTACTCACTATCAAAAAAGTATAGGTGCAGTTATTTCCAACTGTGGTTTGAAGGTCAATGCCAAGTCTTAAAATGGGGCTCAGTGAAAAGCTCTTCAAATTCCTTCAGTTTCAAGTCTTTTAAACTGATAGTGAAAAGGCAACAAAGCATTTATACATGGAGGGTGTCTGGATAGCAAGTCCAGCAAGGGAAACTTTGATTTAAGTGAAGTAATTTAGAGAGCTTGCACTTATTGCCAACAGGCATGAAACGGGATATGGTCATGTGGCTTGTCTTATTTTGACTTTGCATATTAATTGGTTTATAGACTGGCGTAGGAATTTTGGCTGTGTTCTTTAATACCTTGCTTCTTTTTTGCCCTTTATAACCAAAGTTGTGTGTCACTATAGTCACATAAGCCAATTGCCAAATATACTAAATGTTATGTATATGAATTGTTTAGTGGAGTAATAGGCAATGGTCAACAGGCCACTCAGTGTTAAACACTTCCTCAGAACATTTCAAAAGCTACACCATTTTCCAGATTATTTCTCTAACCTTGAACTAAGTTTTTTTAACACAAGTCAAATACCCAGAGAATTTTGTGCAGGGGCTGGAAAGGTGCATGGTATATTACCTGTTTGTATGTTATCCATTCATAAGACTTATTTGGCTTCCTAGCACCTAAGCAGGGAGAATCTCCTGCAACACACAAAAAAACAAATAAACAGTTCTTATAAGAAGGCAAACAGTTGACAAAATCCATTGCATATTTTGACCAAGTATTTTGCAATTTTTTCTGTTCTATGCTATATTAAGGACCCACCAAAATCTAGACCAAGGGTAGGCAATTCAGGTCCTCGAGAGCCGGAGCCAGGTCAGGTTTTCAGGATATCCACAATGAATATGTATGATAGGATTTGTATGCACTGCCTCTTTGAGATACAAATCTATCTCATGCATATTTATTGTGGATATCCTGAAAACCACCTGGCTCCGGCTCTCGAGGACCGGAATTGCCTAACCCTGACCTAGTAGTGATTCACTACTTTCAAAACAATGGTGACAAGTCCCAGACAGGTATAACTACAATATGAGAAAGGACTTGAAATCACTTAGTGTGAACACTGTAGCCCTCAGATACCTGTGCTGCACAGTGGTCCAAAGGAACACACCGAAACGCAGATTTTATCAGGTTGGCACGTTCTCTTTCATCGGGCTAACAGTGTGTTTTTTAATATTTTTTAACTGCACTTTTTTAATTTAAACTTTATATTGAACGTTTTGTGCTCAACTTATAGTGATAGCAAACAAAAAACCACAAAGTGAAAAACTCTTGACACTTATCTTTTGAAGTTTGAAAGATTGTTTGCTGAGCAAAGTAGCTTTGGCTTGAGCTAATGGCCCAACGGGACCCGTTTCGCCTAGTATGGCTTCTTCAGGGGTCAAATATCGTCAAGCTGCCAAAATGAAAAAGTGTCTTATTAAAAGTTATACATACGAATGTTTTAAAAGACTAAGTCTTAAAAATTCTCAGCGGTACTCACCGTGTATAGCGTAATCCGCCTTTGCAGATTTAAAAATGGCGTCGGCACGCTGCCGTTTCTGCGCATGTGTTAAATACACAAAGTATGTCTACGTCATACTATGATATCCTATTTTAACGTCATACTTTGATATCATATAGAAACCCAGTTTAACAAACTAAATGGAATAAATGAAATTAAGATGTTATCAATGAATAAAGATGTTCTGAAAAAATGTTCAGAAAAAAGCATGCCAATCTATAGAACTATTTAAACCAGCCGGTTTCAAAGTTTTAAGATTGAAAATCCATTTACATTCTTTTTGATGGAGCAATTTTTGTCTATTGCCCCCTCGTGTAAGATGGTCAATTTTGTCGATACAGAAACTTTTTAAATCTTCAAAAACGTGTCCTGCTTGTGTGCAGTGTTCAACGAGGGGTGCAGATAATCTTTTATGTTTTAAACTAGATTTATGTTCCGAAAGTCTTGTTTTAAAAGCTCTGGTGGACATTCCCACGTACCACATTCTGCATGGACATATTATTATATAAATAATATGGTCAGAATTGCAAGTAAGAAAATGTTGTATTTTATGCACTTTGCCTGTATTTGGATTTGTGAATTGTTTTGTAGAGACGACAGAGTCACAAAAGCTGCATTTGCCACATTTAAAGAATCCTTGTGGTAACAGCTTTGAAGTGGATGAACTTTTTTGTGCAATTGCTGCTGGGGAAAGTATGTCTTTTAAATTTTGTTCTCTAGAAAAAGCTATTCTCAAATCTGTTTCTTGAAACAGTGGATGTGATTGTACGATTTTCCAATTAGTTCTCAAAATCGCTGCTGGAATATTACCATGTGCTGAATAGCGTAAAGTGCATGTTTGTATGTCGTCTTGTTCTGTTTGATTTTTTAAAGGGGTATTACCCAAAAGCATGTCACGATCGTAATACCTGGCTCTTTTTTGTGCATTTTTCAAAACTTGCACTGGATATCCTCGTTGGCTCAGTTTTAATTTTAACTTTTTAGACTGAATTTTAAAATTCTTTAATGAAGAACAATTTCTTCTTATTCTAAGGAATTGCGAGAATGGTAAATTTTTCCTTAAGTTAACAGGGTGACAACTTTTGAAGTCTAAAAGAGTGTTTCTATCCGTGGGTTTTACAAAAGTGTCAAATTCAAAATGGTCTTTATCTTGAATAATTAAGAGATCTAAAAAAGATATCTGATTTTTATCAAAATTCATGGAAAATTGTATATTGGAGTCACAGGTGTTCAGCCATGTCCGGAATTTCAGTAAATCTTGATGGTTGCCATTCCAGAGCATGAGAATATCGTCAATATAACGAAACCATTTAAAAATATGTTGTCCAAAAGGAGAATGTGAAATCCAAATTTTTTCAAAATTGTCCATGAACAAATTCGCCACTGATGGAGCAAAAGTGGCCCCCATTGCAACTCCCTTCTTTTGTTTATAGAAGCAATTGTCGAATAAAAAGAAATTTTCTTTCATGGCTTGCCTGGCCAGAAAACAAAGAAAATCAGTTGGAATCGTATGTGGACGAGGGCGATTATCAATGGTCTCTTTTATGATGTCAAGAGCTTCATCCTGAGGTATTGAAGTGTATAATGAAACTACGTCAAAAGAGACTAAAGTAAAAGGAAAATCGTTGGTAGAAATCTGTTGTAGTTTGTTGATGACATCTCTAGAATCTTTTATGAATGAACTCATCTTCCAAACTTCACTTTTCAAAAAATAATCCACAAAAATGGATAAAGGTTCTAAAAGAGAACCACGGGAGGAAATGATTGGTCTCCCAGGGGGGCAAACCAGACTTTTGTGGATTTTCGGTAATAGATATAGCACAGGAATTCTAGGAAACTTGTTGTTTATAAATTTATAATCTTTATATGTTAGAAAACCTGATTTTAAGCCTTTATCTGTTTCTGCTAAGATCTTTCTTTTAAGACGATTTGTTGGATTCAATGATAACTTCGTATACGTCGATTCATCATTTAGTTGACGAAATACCTCACTTCGATAGTCATCTATGTTTTGCACAACAACCGAAAATCCACAAAAGTCTGGTTTGCCTCCCTGGGAGACCAATCATTTCCTCCCGTGGTTCTCTTTTAGAACCTTTATCCATTTTTGTGGATTATTTTTTGAAAAGTGAAGTTTGGAAGATGAGTTCATTCATAAAAGATTCTAGAGATGTCATCAACAAACTACAACAGATTTCTACCAACGATTTTCCTTTTACTTTAGTCTCTTTTGACGTAGTTTCATTATACACTTCAATACCTCAGGATGAAGCTCTTGACATCACTTTTGCTCCATCAGTGGCGAATTTGTTCATGGACAATTTTGAAAAAATTTGGATTTCACATTCTCCTTTTGGACAACATATTTTTAAATGGTTTCGTTATATTGACGATATTCTCATGCTCTGGAATGGCAACCATCAAGATTTACTGAAATTCCGGACATGGCTGAACACCTGTGACTCCAATATACAATTTTCCATGAATTTTGATAAAAATCAGATATCTTTTTTAGATCTCTTAATTATTCAAGATAAAGACCATTTTGAATTTGACACTTTTGTAAAACCCACGGATAGAAACACTTTTAGACTTCAAAAGTTGTCACCCTGTTAACTTAAGGAAAAATTTACCATTCTCGCAATTCCTTAGAATAAGAAGAAATTGTTCTTCATTAAAGAATTTTAAAATTCAGTCTAAAAAGTTAAAATTAAAACTGAGCCAACGAGGATATCCAGTGCAAGTTTTGAAAAATGCACAAAAAAGAGCCAGGTATTACGATCGTGACATGCTTTTGGGTAATACCCCTTTAAAAAATCAAACAGAACAAGACGACATACAAACATGCACTTTACGCTATTCAGCACATGGTAATATTCCAGCAGCGATTTTGAGAACTAATTGGAAAATCGTACAATCACATCCACTGTTTCAAGAAACAGATTTGAGAATAGCTTTTTCTAGAGAACAAAATTTAAAAGACATACTTTCCCCAGCAGCAATTGCACAAAAAAGTTCATCCACTTCAAAGCTGTTACCACAAGGATTCTTTAAATGTGGCAAATGCAGCTTTTGTGACTGTCGTCTCTACAAAACAATTCACAAATCCAAATACAGGCAAAGTGCATAAAATACAACATTTTCTTACTTGCAATTCTGACCATATTATTTATATAATAATATGTCCATGCAGAATGTGGTACGTGGGAATGTCCACCAGAGCTTTTAAAACAAGACTTTCGGAACATAAATCTAGTTTAAAACATAAAAGATTATCTGCACCCCTCGTTGAACACTGCACACAAGCAGGACACGTTTTTGAAGATTTAAAAAGTTTCTGTATCGACAAAATTGACCATCTTACACGAGGGGGCAATAGACAAAAATTGCTCCATCAAAAAGAATGTAAATGGATTTTCAATCTTAAAACTTTGAAACCGGCTGGTTTAAATAGTTCTATAGATTGGCATGCTTTTTTCTGAACATTTTTTCAGAACATCTTTATTCATTGATAACATCTTAATTTCATTTATTCCATTTAGTTTGTTAAACTGGGTTTCTATATGATATCAAAGTATGACGTTAAAATAGGATATCATAGTATGACGTAGACATACTTTGTGTATTTAACACATGCGCAGAAACGGCAGCGTGCCGACGCCATTTTTAAATCTGCAAAGGCGGATTACGCTATACACGGTGAGTACCGCTGAGAATTTTTAAGACTTAGTCTTTTAAAACATTCGTATGTATAACTTTTAATAAGACACTTTTTCATTTTGGCAGCTTGACGATATTTGACCCCTGAAGAAGCCATACTAGGCGAAACGGGTCCCGTTGGGCCATTAACTCAAGCCAAAGCTACTTTGCTCAGCAAACAATCTTTCAAACTTCAAAAGATAAGTGTCAAGAGTTTTTCACTTTGTGGTTTTTTGTTTGCTATCACTATAAGTTGAGCACAAAACGTTCAATATAAAGTTTAAATTAAAAAAGTGCAGTTAAAAAATATTAAAAAACACACTGTTAGCCCGATGAAAGAGAACGTGCCAACCTGATAAAATCTGCGTTTCGGTGTGTTCCTTTGGACCACTGTGCAGCACAGGTATCTGAGGGCTACAGTGTTCACACTAAGTGATTTCAAGTCCTTTCTCATATTGTAGTTAACCCTGACCTAGACCAATTAAAAAAAAAAAAAAAAATCATGTATTCTAAAAAAAGAAAAAAAAAAAAAAAAAAAAAAAAAAGTTAAGTTCACACACAGAATGCTACTTACTTGATATCTTCAGTCCCCTCTGGAAAGCATCATACACTGTTTTCACATCATCATAGTAGTATATTATCAGCTCATTGTCAGATAGAATTGCAGATCTGCGAGCACGATCACCATTCTGTCATAAAATCCATTTTGGAAACATCCGATTTAGAACAAGTTTAAATGCAAGTCTATTTCAAAATGAAGCAATATTACAATAACTAGTTGTTTAGCCCGTTACATTAACGGGTGCTAGCAGCCCTTCTCCCTTATTTTTACCTCCTCCCTGTCCAGCAACACCTCTCCCCCTTTCCCTGCTCCCCCCATATAGCAGTAGCCCTTCTCCTTTTATCTCCCCCTGTCCAGCAGCACCCCTCCCATTCCCTCCTCCCCCTGTCTAGCAGTAGCTCTTCTCCTTTATGTCCTGCTCCCCCTCTGTCCAGCAGTAGCCCCAGGAAAAGAGTGAGGATCACAGGACCAAAGCTTTTACTGACATCCAAGTAGGGGAAATCCACTCTCCCCACCTCCTTGCTGCTGCTGCACTTCCTCCTTGGCTATACACACGCGCGCGCACACACTTACATACAGCTCTCCGGCTCCTCACGCCCCTCCTCCACATTCCACTTCTTCGGCGGGGGCCAACGTTTTCTTTATTTTGTTTTCTTTTCACGTGTTCCTCCTTCATGGAAAAACAGCACTACCGGCCAACTTAGTCCCTTGCCGCCCCCTTCCTGCGCCGCACAACCACCTTTCTTTCCCTCCCTCCATCAGGTGCAGTGAATCCACCAATGTTAAAAGGAGCCACGTCGAAATCGGAGGCCTGCCACTGCCGTAGCACTTTCCCCTCTGCCTTGGCAGAGAGGAACGTGTTACGGTGGCGGCAGGGCTCCAATTTCAAAGCAGCTCCTTTTAACATAGGCGGAGTTGAACTGACCTGATGGAGGAAGGGAAGGAACGGTGGGGCAAATTTCGGCAACAGCAGGAATTGTTTGGCGGGCCAAGCACCGTGAAACTTTGTTTCTTTAGGCAGCCCCGGGGGGGGGGGGGGGGGAGGGGGTTGAATCGTCGATGTGCAGGCCGCTGAGACGGGAGTGAGCAGTTCGGCTTCCCCTATCTGGGGAAACCGGGGAAATCGCCGTGCCGAACTCAGCTGCGCGTCGGGAGTGAGTTTTTCGACTTCCCCTATCTGGGGAAACCGCCGTGCCGAACTGAGCTGCGCGTGGGGCCGTAGTAAGCGCGGGGCATGCTGCAGTCTTGGCGGCCACGGACATACGGATCATGGAAGCACGCTGATAAGACTGCGCATGCGCCGCCTACGGTTTTATTATATAGATATAAACATTTGCATATTCTGTAGTATATATATGGTCAAATCACATTATGACCACTGCCTGCCTCTGACATCAGGGATGCACAGAAAACTAACAAATGCAGACTTAATGGGTATATAAGATGGAATGTCAGCAAGTTACCAAAATAGCAATCATGGATTTCACAGGGAAAAAGTGCAATTAGACAAGGGCAGCAGCATTTCAGAAACGGCAAAATGTATAAACTGTTCATGGGCTTTTGTGATTCTGGAGTCAGCACCTTCAAAAAGATATAAAAAGGATTGAGTTGGTCCAGAGGAAGGCTACTAAAATGATATGTGCTATTAAGGTGTATGGGGACAGACAAAGATCTCAATCTGTATACTTTGGAGGTAAGGTGGGAGAGGGGAGATAGGATAGAGACGTTCAAATACCTACATAACAAAAGCGCACACGAGTCGAGTCTTTCATTTGAAATGAAACTGCAACGAGAGGGCATAGGATAACTAAGGAAATACTTTACAGAAAGGGTAGTAGATGCATGGAACTGTCTCCCAGAAGAGGTGATGGAGACAAGACTGTCTGAATTAAAGGACCTGGGATAGGCACGTTGGATCTCAGAGAGAGAGAAAGATAATGGTTACTGCAAATGGGCAGACTAGATGGGCCATATGGCCTTTATCTGCCATCATGTTTCCATGTGTAGCGCGAGGGGATGAATAGAATCTTTGATGACCAGATATAACTATCGATGTGAGGTGAACATCAGCTATGCAGATTGATATGAGTCAACATGGAGCAACTCGCTATCCAAAAATTAGGGGGCTTCCAGATGGGTTCAAAACTGTGCAAACCCCATTGTGACTGGGGTCCAGAGCAGATGGCTAGTGACTGCACCGATGCTCAAGAGAGCTCATCACAAAAAATGGCTGCAATTTGTACAAATGTACCGCCAATGGACTTGCAACAATGTGAGAGTTGGAGCCATCGAAAACATTCTGAAGGAGGGAGGTCAAATTTGTCCATAATCCGGGAAAAAAATAGAAGGGAATTATTTTCCATAACTTGATCAAGCATCCAAATACCCTTATCAATCCACGTACGCCAATGGATAGGATGGTTCCCAATTAAGAAATTGGAGTTATACCATAATGGAGAGGAAGTGGAATATAATCGATTAGTGTGAGAGTTAGAGTCAAAGTGATGTATGGCATGAACCGTGGCACTTAGTGTCGGAGGTGATGGAGAACACAGGAGGAGTGTAAGGCAAGCAAGATAGTGGAATAGGATGAACCAAATGTTGTTCAGCAGAACGAGATTTAGGAGTAATCATCAGTGCAGACATGAAAACTGCCAATCAAGTGGAGAAGGCTTCATCTAAGGCAAGGCAGATATTGGGTTGTATCAATAGAAGTTTCATCAGCCGAAAGCCTGAAGTCATAATGCTGTTGTACAGGGCCATGGTGAGACCTCATCTGGAGTACTGTGTGCAACTCTGGAGGCCACATTACAGTAAAGATGTGCGCAGAATTGAATCGGTTCAGCGGACGGCCACCAGGATGATCTCGGGGCTCAAGGGTCTCTCGTACGAAGAGAGGCTGAACAAATTACAGCTCTACACTCTCGAGGAACGTAGGGAGAGGGGAGACATGATCGAAATATTTAAGTACCTCACGGGATGTGTCGAAGTGGAAATGATATTTTCTTTCTCAAGGGACCCTCGGCCACAAGAGGGCACCCCGCTCAAACTCGGGGGCGGAAAATTTCATGGCGACACCAGAAAGTATTTCTTCAGAGAGAGTGGTTGATCATTGGAACAAGCTTCCAGTGCAGGTGATCGAGGCAGACAGCATGCCAGACTTTAAGAATAAATGGGATACCCATGTGGGATCCCTACGATGGTCAAGATAAGGAAATTGGGTCATTAGGGCATAGACAGGGGGTGGGTAAGCAGAGTGGGCAGACTTGATGGGCTGTAGCCCTTTTCTGCCGTCATCTTCAATGTTTCTATGTTTTATAAGGACCCAGGCCGATTGATGGTTATCCAAAGAAGCATGCAACCAAATAGAACTGTATTTAAGGAAAGCCGCTAGATGATAAAGAAAAAAAATCTAGAAAGCCTATTCCCCCATCCGATTTGGAGGATTTAAGTATTAAGGGCAATACAAGGGGTCTTTTTGCACCAGAGATAGTCAGATAGGTTACGTTCTATAGATTTGTAGAATGCCCTTGGAGCAGTGGTTCTTAACCTTGTTGGAGGTACTGAACCCCACCAGTTTCGTGTTCACCGAACCCTTCTTTATTGGAAAAATAAAATATGAGTTTTACAAATTCAACACATAGGTATACAATGAGGGAAAAATATCAATTTTGAAAACAAAAAAGTTCTCCTATATTTCGAATAATAACATAAATGAAATTTACTGCAAATCAGTATGACTTCTGCTGTTGCCTCTGAGACCAGTTCAGAAATGCACGGCTTTAGGCCACTCATGTCATTTTCGCAACAAAGTCTGTTCCTTTTCTTCGTTATGTCCAGCATCCTCGAAAAGGATTGCTCGCAAAGATATGTTGTAACAAACGGTATGAAAATTTCCAGAGCTTTCTTAGCAATAACAGGGTACGTTACCAATTGTTGACACCAAAATGTTGAGCGTTGTTCTGAAGAGTTGCTGTTGAACCTGGCTCTGCTGAATTTCAATGTTTTCATCGAGGTATTCATCATTGACATCTGTTGTCTCAACACTAAACGTGAATGGCTGTCTCACCCATGCTGGATATGACTCTCTTGTAGGGAAGTATCCGTCGAGAGACTTTGCAAGCTCATCTAAGTGCGTGGCAATAGTTTGCTTCAGTTCCGCGGGTACAGAAATGTCTCCGATTCCAGATACATCTTCAATTTTACTTAGTTGTCTAGCAGGGGAAAGTTTGCAAAGTTATCGTTTTCTGTTCGTCGTTTCCATAATGGTAGCTTTTTTTGAAAAGCTTTCAGGTTTTCTTCCGCTTCGATGATGTTGACTCCACCACCCTGCATCTGCTTATTGAGATGATTGAGAGCTGCAAAGATCAGCCATGTACGCTAAAATGAGAATGAACTCAGAATTTTGAAGCAATCTGCATGACAATGTTGCTGCTCTTGCAAAAACAGAGCTAATTCCACACACATGGCAAAAACACGATTCAGCACCTGTTCCCGGGATAACCACCGAACGTTAGAATGGTACAGAAGTACCTCGAATTCAGATCCCATTTCTTTACACAGCTCCTTGAAGATGCGATGCTTCAGAGCATTATTTCGCACATAGTTCACGCATTCCACAACAATTTTTAAAACTTCTGCCAGTTTTGGAGGCAAGGTTTTTGTTGCCAACGCATGCCTGTGCAGAATGCAATGCATAACAATGATGTGTGGTGCATCGGCATTCACTAGCACACCAAAACCGGACTTTCTTCCGAGCATGGCTGGAGCTCTGTCCGAACAAACTGCAGAAACCATATCCCACGAAAGATTGTTGTCTTTGAAGAAGTCATCCACAAGTTTCTTCACATCAGTTGCCTTAGTTGTTGTTGTAAGAGGCTTACAAAATAAAAAAAAATCTTCCTTTTATCACGTCGTCTTTCACATAGCGCACGAATACTGCAAGCTGGCTTAGATTGGAAACGTCTGTGGTCTCGTCGAGTTGAAGGTTGAATTTTGCCAGGCTTGAAATCAGATCTGCAACTACTTGAGCCAAGATGCCTTTGCTCATGTCCTCTATTCTGTTGCTGATGATGTCATTTGAAAGAGGAATTTCAGATAACTGAACTTCAGCCACTTTTCCCAGCATGATATTCGCCATCTTCAACACAGCTGGTTTTATGAGTGTTTCACCAATGGTGTGTGGTTTGCCCTGCTTTGCGATCAGGTAAGCAACTTCGTACGATGCTGTGAGGATCGGTTTGTTGATGGGTACAAAGCCGAGAACAGGCAGAGTAGCCTTTTCATCGAATCTTGCTCTCTTCACCTTGAATTCAGCGAGCGTTGTGTTCTTGTATTTTCCATCTCCATGCAGTTTAAGGAAGCGTTCCCTTAGTTTTACCGGAGCTAGACTAGAATTACTCAACTTGGCATTGCAAATCATGCAATTAGGACGCTGACTCCCATCACGTTTCGTTATACATGTGAATCCATATTGTACATATTCGTCTGACCACTTTTGTATTTTGCTCAACATAGTAAGGGATTAAAATATTAAGATAGGTATCACACGATGTACCATCACAACAGTTACAATTCGACTACTGTGCTCATCAAATCCCCTGCAGCACAGATAGGCCAAGCGATGTTGCGTGATCACCTGCAGCCAATTATGGACAAGCGGGGCGTATCATCACGAATCATAAGCGCTTCGGTCACATTCAATCATCTATCAGTTAAATCACAAATTTTGATCAGGAATTGATTGATGTATATAAGGCGTTAGTTACAGATTGATAGATCAAGAAACCAAGTACACGATCAGTCTTGATCAAAATCACTGAATAACTGATAGATGATTGAACGTGACCGAAGCGCTATACGAGTCGGAGGTGTGTTTTGACCTCTGCCGAACCCGCAAGACTGACTCACCGAACCCCTGGGGTTAGGTCGAACCCAGGTTAAGAACCACTGCCTTGGAGCAAGCTTAGGAAGCATAGAGAGATAATAGTTAATAGGAGCAATTGTCATTTTTATAGCCTCCAAGTGCCCCCCACCATGAAAGAGAGAGGGGGGGGGACCAGCGTTGTAAGAGCTTATCCACTTTAGAAGTGAGGGCAGTAAGATTAAGTGACATCATAGTATCTCTATCCTGATGAAAGAGGGTTCCAATATATTTTAGAGAGGAATGAGCCCAACGGAAGGAAATAGGTCCACAGTCTGAAAGATATGTGGCATGAATTTCTGATTTATCCCAATTAATACGATAGCCCAAATGAGATGAAAACGAGGAGACTACCTGGAGCAATACAGGAATAGAAGAAGCAGGCTGTGAAAGAAATAAGCAAATCGTCAGCATAAGCCAGGGTTTTAATTTGATGAGGACCTACAGGAATGCCAGCAATGTTCTGATGATGACGAATAGCAATGAGAAGAGGTTCAAGAGCTATGTTGAAAAGAAGAGGAGACAGTGGACAACCCTGACGGGTCCCCTTGTGAAGGAAAACAGGAGTGGAAAGAGAGTCATTAATACGTAACCTAGAGAAGGGTTTAGAATATAGCAATTGAATCCATCGAACAAAATCACCACCACAGCCAAACCAGCTAAGGGAGGCGAATAAATGAGTCCATTCCACCATGTCAAATGCCTTCTCCGCATAGAGAGAAATAGCTACCATAGGAGAAGAGGAAGAATGCACAGCATGGAAGGTATGAGCATTATCACCAATAAAACAGTTTTTTATAAATCCAACTTGATCGGGATGAATAAGAGCCTAAAATTTTTTCTAATCTGGAGGAAAGAACTTTAGCTAAAATTTTACAATCTGTATTAAGTGAGATTGGTCTATAATTGGCAACTTTAGTTTCATCCCTATCAGCTTTGGGTAACACGATATGAGCTTCCGCAAAAGAACCACGATCATCAATTTCAAAAAAGATATTAACTCTGTAGAGAGAATTTTATAGAGTTCTATGGGGTATCCATCGGGTCCAGGAGATTTATGTGAGGATAAAGAATGAATAGCGTCTCCAAGATTTCGGATTCTGTAATTGAAGCGCCCAGGGCATCCATTTGAGAGGGAGACAAGGAAGGATGGGGAAGATCTTGAAAGAACTCGGGGGCAGAGGAAGAGGATGATGAGGAGGATGTATATAGTTTCTCATAAAAGGCTGCAAAGAATGCAGATATGGAGGCATCATCGGTGACAGAAATCCCATCATCCCCCACAAGGGCAGCAACTCTAGAACGTTGCTTACGGTTAGCCAGATACCGACCCGATTTGTTGGCAGACATATGGTGCCGGCTTTAGAAAGCAAGAAATCTTGTTGAGCTTTAGTCTGAGATAGATTATAATCAATCTTTTTTTGTATTAACTCAGGAGAAGAATGCGGTAATAGGCCCTGAATTTGCTGGGATTCTAAAAGAAAGATGTCCTGCTCCAAAGTAGTCAAGGCAGAGGATTCGGCTTTCCTTTTCCACGTTGCATAGATGAGAATTTCTCCCCTAAGGCTCACATTGAAAGCTTCCCAAATAGTATTAAGAGGACACAGAATCAATATTGTTTTGAAAAAAAGCAGAAATAAAGCTACAAATCTTTTCCAGCAAAGCAGTATCTGAGAGGAGGGAAGTATTCAATCTCCAGTGACGCTTAGGACAAGTATGTTGAGCTTCAATGTGTAGACCAATAGGAGCATGGTCCGAGAGAATAATAGGATGTATTACCGAAGCCCGAACCATAGGAAGCAGCGATTTTGACATAAGAAAAAAGTCGATTCTGGAGTAAGATCGATGCGGGGCAGAGTAAAAAGTAAATGATTGTTCCTCAGGATGTAGCAGTCTCCAAGGGTCACAGAGACCCAGATCCTGGATAACGTGATGAAGTTCAGACCACATTTTCAAAATGCGGAACAGAGAAAGGGATTGTCTAGCCAGAAGAACATCAAGGGGAAGATTGAAGTTGCCTCCCAATAATAGAGGGTGATCAGAGACTTCTAAGAGGTTCTCTCGCAGGGAAATCATAAAGGCAGGCCAAGTCCACATTCGGGACATAGACATTCAATGTAAAGCATCAACGAGCCCAATTTAACAGTAGCCACTATCCATCTACCCTCTAAATCCATAGACTGGTGGATAATTTGGACGTTCGTGGAGTTCCTAAATAAGATAGAAACACCCCTTTTCTTGTGTACAGCAGAAGAAAATATATGAACTCCATACCCTGGAATTTTGAGAAGGGAGCAGTCTCTAGAATTGAGATGGGTTTCTTGTAATAAGAGAATGTCAATTTTTGGATCTAAGATAGTCCGTAATTTTTTTGCATTTAAGGGATTGATTAATACCATTGACATTCCATGAAGCAAATTTAAGGGACGTCAGAGATACTGAGAGAAAGAAATAGTAGAAAGTAGAAATTCTACAGTACAGGATGCCCGACCCGCTAAAGGTTACATCAGAACAGCAAGAGATACCGATATGAGAGCGAAGAAAAGGATGAAAAAATCCTCTCCAGGAAGAGAAGAGAGGACAAACCAAATTGTCAAACAGATGATTGCGGAGCCAGAGAGGCCCACCTCCTAAATAAACAGGAAAGTAGAATCGGTCTACATGGTATACAACATAGTATAACACCCAAGAACAGTTATATGCTTTCGACACTATCTATCATACACTTCTAATAAATAGGCTTCAATCAATTGGTGTAACCGATCAAGTTCTAGAAGTCCTTGAGCATGCGCAGATGCATGCTCTAGGCCAGCAGAAGCAGGAAGATCTTCTGGCGGCACCGGCACGTCCTGTGGGCTGCGTGCTAGTGCCAGGCAGGGGGGGGTAACTTTAAGTTGTTCGGGTGGGGGGTGCCAGTTCGTGGAAGGGGGGCGCAGTGCCGCTGGCCTTGGGGGGGGGGGGGAACATATCAAAGCGAGTTTCCATTATTTCCTATGGGGAAACTCGCTTTGATATACGAGTATGCTTCTGGAACAAATTATGCTCGTAAACCAAGGTTCCACTGTATTTTACAAGAAAGTTACATTAGTTCAAGCCCTCAGGGGAAAAAAAAAAAAAAAAGTGAATAGTGAAAGTGCCCTGCCCGTTACCAACTTTACACATACATTTTGTGTATGAAGAGATGGCAAGAAGTCACAAGAATTTAGATCAGTCATTGCATTATGTATGTGTCAACTTTTTTTACCTCAATTTCTATAGACTGCATGGTTACATCAAAAGCTGGCTTCAAAGCTTTGTATCTTGTGGCATACCAAAGTGCAAAGGCTGCAGCAGCACCAATGCCTAGCAGTGTGTTGACTGGAAAGTTATGCACATACTGGCGAACATAGTCAAATTCTGGAAGTTTCAGATTGTTCAATAAGTCCTGCGAGTCCAGGTTCATCACGCTTTACAGAAAGAGATCTAAAGGGAAAAAAAGGAGCATCACCTATTCAAAGTAGGCATGTTAGAAGCAATGTTAATACTTTTTTCAAAAAAATACGAACCCAATACAGGAAGAGGAGACAATAGTAAATAAAGATCTTCACTGTTCTGTGAGACAAAAGAAACCAATGGAACAGAATAATTATAAACAAATAATTTAGAAGTGAAGAGGGCGGGTCCTCTGTCTTCACAGCTGCCTAGGGCAAGGGTAGGCAATTCCGGTCCTTAAGAGCCAGAGCCAGGTCAGGTTCTCAGATGTCCACAATGAATATGTATGAGATGGATTTGCATGCACTGCTTCCTTGAGATGCAAATCCATCTCATGCATATTTGTGGATATCCTGAAAACCTGACCTGTCTTCGGCTCTCAAGGACCAGAATTGCCTACCCCTGACCCAGGGTAAAAGCACTGCTGCCACAATATACCCAAAAGGGGTTTGATCTGTGAATACTTTTTCAAAGCATAGCTTTGTTTCTGAGTGGCAGCATCATCTACTGCAGGGATCTCAAAGTCCCTCCTTGAGGGCCGTAATCCAGTCGGGTTTTCAAGATTTCCCCAATAAATATGCATGAGCTCTATGTGCATGCACTGTTTCAATGCATATTCATTGGGGAAATCCTGAAAACCCGACTGGATTGTGGCCCTCAAGGAGGGACTTTGAGATCCCTGATCTACCGGCATATGTTTCTTGCTATACATCAGTGCTTTAACACCATACTCAGCAATATGAAACTTACATGCCTTACTTTTCAAAGTCCCTTCAGAACAAAACCTGTTTACTGTAATTATTTTTTCATAACTATGACAATAAGCAGGCTATACATTAAGTAGATTCTAATCTAATCTCGCTCATACCTCGCTCAGACTCAAGGCGACTGTAAAGAGGTAAGAGGGGAGAGAAAGGAGGGAGAGAGGAGGTGGATAAGTAGGAGAGAGAGGAAGGGGAGAAAGATGAGGAAGGGAGGAAGGGGAAAGGGAGAGGAGAGGGTAAAGGAGATTAAGTATCGAATAGATGGGTTTTCAGTTCTGGCCCTTTCTGTAAGGCCATTCCAAGTTTTGACCCCTAGAAAGGTAAGTAGTGTTACTTTTGCTGAAAAGCTAAACAGGCTAAAACAATAAAAATGCTGAAAAACTCAAGGTAGTTCAGCAGTTTGAAAAATTAGGTTCTTACCTTTGCTAATCTTCTTTCTTGTAAATCCTCCCTTTATTCTGGGACTAGTGGGTCATGCATCCCCTGTCACTGTAGGAAGCCTCAGATGATTGTCTTTAACTCCTCCCTTTGATAGCATAACCTGGAGCATGCCCCTTGGGCACCAGTCAGTCTTAAAGTAGCCAGGAACATCTGTAGAGGGGGGGAACTCCCAGCCAGCCAAATCAATTCTGCTCATATTAACATATGCAAACTGCAACAATGAAAATGAGAAAAACAGGTTCTGAAACATTAGAAACCTGAAACGATAGAACAGTGCTATAGGGAGAAATAGCCTGCACTGTCATAAGGGGGCGCTTAACTAGGGACCCCTCCCCCAAATTCAGTGCTAGTTCCAGTCAGATGGCACTCTTATAAAGGCTGATCCGAAACTTAAATCCAGCTTACAGTACACTTCAAGGCAGGCGATCAACGAATCAGACATATAGGGCAGGTTCCTGTAATAAATGGAGGATATACAAGAAAGAAGATTCACAAAGGTAAAATCCTAATCTTTTGTTCTTGTACAATCCCCCTTTATTCTATGACCAGTGGGATGTAACAGAGCAGTCCCGAAAATATTAGGGTGGAACTGATGAGCTCGCTGCCAACGCCGAAGCATCAAAAGCGGTATCTGCTTGGCCGCCACAATCCTATAAAACTTGAAGGTGTGCAAGGAGGACCACATAGTATCCCTTAAATCTCATCTGAAGACACCACTGATGACTTGGCCCAAGAGGAGGAAACCCCTCTGGTAGAATGAGCCTGCACCCTGAGAGGGGCTTCTTTCCTGCCACTACATAAGTTGCAGCAATGGCCACTCGAATCCATCTCAAAATGGAAGCCTTAGAGACAGGCATGCCATTGCATGCAGGATCAATCAGGATAAACATGTGGCCCAAGACACGAAACATGTTGGTAACCTCCAAATACTGCAGTAAAACCTTGCACACATCCAGGGATTGCAGCTTCCAGTCCTGGGTCTTTGAACTGGAAGGAACAAACACCGGAAGTCGGACTTCCTGATTCACATGGAAGACAGAAACCACTTTTGGAAGGAAGGAACCGTATGCAAGAGCACCGCAGTATCCATAATATGCAAGAAAGGACCCAACAAGAAAGATCTTGAAGCTCCGAAACTGAGCTGACAAGCACAAGGAATACCGCTTTGATAGCAAGACCAATCCAGGACACCTGCTCCAGAGGCTCATAAGGTGGGCGAGCCAGGGAGTGGAGAACCAGATTTGATCCCACTTCGGACAAGGGAGGTGCAGAGGAGACCTCAGACAAACCGTACCCTGTAGAAAATGAACCACATCCAGATGAACTGCAAAGGAGTCCTTCAAGGCAATAGGGCCCAGGCAGGACAGACCTGCAATCTGAACCCACTGCAAGGCCCTTTTACAGGCCATCATGCAAAAAACTCCAACGCCTGAGGAAGAAGGATCCTCCTGTCATGTCAGCTAGTGCATCATACTTGGTAGCATCGCCAAGCATTTGCTTAGGCCGCCATCATGGCAGCCTAAACATGGCTATCAGCACAGTAGAATAGCCCTGGGCTGTCAAGGCTGCGTGCTCAAGAACTATGCCGTAAAACCAAAGTAGTCTGGGTCCTAGAATGCAATTGGCCCTTGCGTGAGACTAGGGTGACAGGGCAACTGCAACTGTCAACCCCGCCAGAAACAAACTAGGTCAGCATACCACGGCTGTCTCAGCCATCAGATCACCAGCCCTCCATGTTCTGCTATTTGATGTAACAGACGCCTTATTAGGGGCCATGGAGGGAAGGCATAAAGAGCCTCCTGGAGCCAGGACTGCACCAGAGCATTCAGGCTGTTGCTGCTAGCCTCTCAAAGACTAAAACCGATCTGCCTTCTTGTTTGCCGCAGTCACAAGATCAAACACTGGTGAACCCACCCCCCCCACCCCACCAACTTGCTCAAGGTGGCCTTAGACGAGGAGTCCCCAGACCATTGCCTGATCCACAGCATTCTCCGGGCAAAGGCCAAATAAGTGCCCAGATTGGCAAAAAAACTTTCAATATATCATAAAGCTTCAGCCATATCTACCCTGGAAATGAGAAAATCCAAATAGTGTAGCACCACAGTATCAAGGTCATGGTGTAGTTTGGAGTGTCACGCCTGAGCAATGAAGGACGAGACTGTTGCCACCTTGACACCAGCCAGTCAAATCAAACAGGCATTTAAGGATGAAATCCACCCACCTGTCCTGAACATCCTTCAGGACCACCCATCTTTCAGTAGGGAGGGAAATACACTTGGTGACCTGAGACACATCTGAATCCACCTTCGGAGAAGCAAAGCGCTTAGTAAAACCAACCACCATGGGGTAAAGCCTCGCAATGGCCAGAGTACATTTCAATGGGCCCTCTGGGTCATCCCAAATCTTCGCCAGGATACAAACCACATTGGGGTTATCCAGAAAGGAGGTAGTTAGAGGTCCGATCACTTGAGAGAAAATATTCCGCCTGGACCAGCTGCAGCTTTAATTCCTGCGTACTGTAGGATTGTCAGCCAGGTCCTGGGACCCACACGGATCCTGATTGCAAGCTCTGCCAGATTTGTCATCTGCAGACACCACTGAACCTCCCTGCAAAAGCAGAGGGATGAGAGAGTGCCCCACACAATTGCAGGCATCACCCTTTTCTGCTCTGGGGTCCCCGTTGGGGAACATAAGAATTTCTGCTGCTGGGTCAGACCAGTGGTCCATGGTGCCTAGCAGTCTGCTCACACAGCAGCCCTTAGGTCAAAGATCAGTGCCCCATTTGAGTCTAGACTTACCTGTGTATGTTCTGGTTCAGCAGGAACTTGTCAAACCTTGTCTTGAATCCTTGGAGGGTGCTTTCCCCTATAACAGCCTCTGGAAGAGTGTTCCAGATTTCTACCACTCTGGGTAAAGAACTTTGTACAGAATATATCCCCTTTTAACTTTAGAGTGCACCCTCTTGTCCTCTCCACCTTGGATAGGGTGAACAATCTTCTCTTTCTAAGTCTATTCCCTTCATTAACAAAACAAAAGACCCAGGTCCAGTGGAGGCCGCGGACGGCCCAGACATCAGTGGGGTGACCACTGGCATTGCCTTAAGTATGCCTGATATCCACATATTCCAGGGGAAAAGGTGTCCCGCGGTGAGAACCACCCTGTGTGACTCAAGACTTAGAATGCTTGGAAGACTTGAGGGTTTTCTCTAGAAACGCACTACTGTTTCGCTGATATGCCACCCAATGCTGTCCTGTAAGCCCCCAGACACGCTTTTTACAGAAATTGGGACAGAAGGCTCAAGCAGTGTCTCCCTGGAGGTGGAAGGCACTGCATCCATGCAAACAATGACCCCCCCCCCCTTGCAGACTGCAGCACACGTGGAACACAGCTGTGCATCTTGACAACTATCCACTGCAAATGAAGCATGAATCAGTCCTATCCCGACCTGGGGAGGTCATCTGAAATTTGGAACAAAATGAAGCTCCTAACTATAAAAAAAAAAAAAAAAAGTTTATTTAACTTGGGAAAAAGCCAAGATAGCCACTGTGGGGGTCAGATTTTGCTTTAAAATACCCCAGGAAAAGAACAAGAATCCCCCCCCCCAAAAAAAACAGCAGATTTTGAGATTTTAGAAGCGGGGAGGGGTAGGGCATGCAGGGAAACCACCCCAAAACCCCTTTAAAGACCCCCAAAACCGGCTGTCAGTTTGTTACTTACTGTTCCATTGTGCTGTATGAGAGAATCTGCAGGCAATGCTGGAACATGTAGGGAGATCTAAAGCCTCAGGAAGCTGGAAAGCTGGATTTCAAGTCTGAATGCCCCTCCAACCCGACCACGGCTGGTGACCTCCGCCACTCTCTAATAAGTCATGCAACCACCTGGCGGAGGCCCGCAGTCCAGATCCAATACCGGTCACGTCTCCACGGAACTGCTCAGCCTGTGCTACACCCACTAGTGGATGAACTTGGGGTGAGCTAGCTCCTGATCCCGGAGCCCTGATCTGACTTGCAGGTTGTCTAGAGCAGTGGTTCCCAACCCTGTCCTGGAGGAACACCAGGCCAATTGGGTTTTCAGGCTAGCCCTAATGAATATGCATGAAGCAAATTTGCATGCCTATCACTTCCATCATATGCAAATCTCTCTCATGCATATTCATTAGGGCTAGCCTGAAAACCCGATTGCCCTGGTGTTCCTCCAGGTCAGGGTTGGGAATCACTGGTCTAGAGGGCTTACTGCAATGCAGAAGGAAACACCCCCCCCCCCCCCAACACACATTCTCCAATAGTCTGCGATCGCCTGTTACAAGGATGTCCCTACAGGGAACCTCCAGCATGAGGGCAAACCCATGAAGGAAATACTGAAACTGAAAACTATCAAAAGAAACAAGCAGAAGAGAAACTCCTATAGGCTGGCTTGTAGGAAAGCAAGACTGGTATCCAATGGAAATACTCCAGGTTATGCTACCAGAAGGAGGAATTAAGACTTCAAATCTTCCGAGGCTTCCTACAGTGCCTGGCGGCAAGGGATGTATAACACTGATTGTGGAATAAAGGGGGTGGGAATTTTACAAGGACTACTATTGCAGATCTAGATTTAAAATACTCAGAACCTGCAGTTAAGTTACTTTACAACTTAAACAGAAGGTAATACCACTTCATATTGACTGGGCTAATAGCAGTGTGAGCCTATGCATACTTTGATGAAACTAGCTCTTGATGCCACATTAATTTTAAAGAAAAGAATTATACTGGTTATCAATAACCTCAGGCTCTATTTGTTTAATGTTAAAGACTTTATGCTCCATTGATTTATTATTTATTTTAAACATTTTTATTCCACTTCAGACCTAAGCAGATTACATCTAAAAGACAAATAAGAACATAAGAACATAAGAAGTTGCCTCCGCTGAGGCAGACCATAGGTCCATCCTGCCCAGCGGTCCGCTCCCGCGGCGGCCCATCAGGCCCATCGCCTGAGTAGTGGTCTATATCTATCTATACCCTTCAATCCCTTTTTCTTCTAGGAATCTATCCAAACTTTCTTTGAAACCATTTAATGTTTTCTTGTCTACAACAGCCTCTGGAAGCACGTTCCATGTATCCACCACCCTCTGAGTGAAAAAGAACTTCCTAGCGTTTGTTCTAAACCTGTCCCCTTTCAATTTCTCCGAGTGCCCCCTTGTACTTGTGGTGGTCCTTAATTTGAAAAATCTGTCCCTGTCTACTTTTTCTATGCCCTTCAGGATCTTGAAGGTTTCTATCATGTCTCCTCTAAGTCTCCGCTTTTCCAGTGAGAAAAGTCCCAACTGCTTCAACCTGTTGGTATATGGGAGATTTTCCATTCCCTTTATCAGTTTAGTTGCTCTTCTCTGTACTCCCTCAAGTACTGCCATGTCCTTCTTGAGGTACGGCGACCAGTACTGGACACAGTACTCCAGATGCGGCCGCACCATTGCACGATACAGCGGCATGATGACTTCCTTCGTCCTGGTCGTAATACCCTTCTTAATGATACCCAACATTCTGTTAGCTTTCTTTGAGGCTGTAGCGCACTGCGCCGATGTCTTCAGTGTTGCGTCTACCATCACTCCCAGGTCTCTCTCCAGGTTACTGACCCCTAGCGGTGTTCCCCCCATTCTGTATGTGAACATCGGGTTCTTTTTCCCCACGTGCATGACCTTGCATTTCCCTATGTTGAAGCTCATTTGCCATTTTTCGGCCCACTTTTCCAGCTGCGTTAGATCCTTTTGGAGATTTTCGCAGTCTCCCCTGGTTTGAGCCCTGCTGTATAGTTTGGTGTCATCTGAAAATTTAATAACCTCACACTTGGTTCCCGCCTCTAGGTCGTTTATGTAGATATTGAACAGGAGCGGTCCCAGCACCGACCCCTGCGGAACTCCGCTCGTGACCCCTTTCCAGTCTGAGTAATGGCCCTTTACGCCAACCCTCTGTTCCCTGTTCGCCAGCCAGTTTTTGATCCATCGGTGGATCACCCCTTGTACCCCATGGTTCCATATCTTCTTAAGCAGCCTTTCGTGTGGTACCTTGTCGAAGGCTTTTTGGAAGTCAAGGTAAATGATATCTATAGATTCCCCTTTATCCACCTGGCTGTTTACCCCCTCGAAGAAGTGCAATAAGTTTGTGAGGCATGACCTACCCTTGCAGAAGCCATGCTGACTCGGTTTTAGCTGCTCATTGTTTTCGATGTGTTCACAGATGATGTCCTTAATCAGTGCCTCCATCATCTTTCCTGGGACTGAGGTCAGGCTCACTGGCCTGTAGTTTCCTGGGTCTCCCCTTGAGCCCTTCTTGAAGATGGGCGTGACATTTGCTATTTTCCAGTCCTTCGGGATCTCTCCGGTTTTTAAGGATAGGCTGTATATTTGTCGAAGTGGCTCTGCTATTTCGTTTTTTAGTTCCTTGAGTACCCTTGGGTGAATGCCGTCCGGACCTGGAGATTTGTCGCTCTTTAGTCTGTCTATCTGCTTGAGTACATCTTCTTGGCTTACCTCTAAATTGACCAGTTTTACATCTTGGTCTCCTTTTCCGCTCTCTTCAGGTTCTGGGATGTTAGTTATATCTTCCCTCGTGAAAACTGACGTGAAGAACTCATTTAACCTGTCAGCTATTTCTTTCTCTTCCTTTACCACTCCCTTCCTGTCTCCATCATCCAATGGTCCCACTTCTTCTCTTGCCGGTTGCTTCCCCTTGACGTATCTGAAGAAAGACTTGAAGTTTGTTGCTTCCTCTGCCAGTCTCTCTTCATATTCTCTTTTTGCTTTTCTAACCGCTCGGTGACACTCCTTCTGGTGTTCTTTGTGCACTTTTTGGTTCTCCTCTGTTTTGTCTTTTTTCCATTTTCTGAACGATGCTTTCTTGTCGCTTATCGCCTTCTTCACTGCATTTGTTATCCACACTGGGTTTTTTGTTCTGTTTTTTTTGCACCCTTTCCTGAACTTGGGGATGCACAGGTTTTGCGCTTCGTGCACAGTTCCCTTGAGTAAGGTCCAGGCTTTTTCTACGGAATCCATCTTCCCTATGTTACCTTTGAGTTTTTTTCCCACCATTTCCCTCATGGCATCATAATTTCCTTTTTTGAAGTTGAGTGCTGTCGTTGTGGTTCTTTTCCCCTTTGATGATCCAATTTCTAGCCTGCACTGGATCGTGTTGTGATCACTGTTACCTAGCGGGGCTAATACTGTCACCTCCTTTGCTGGCCCCTCTAGTCCGTTGAAGATTAGGTCAAGAGTGGCGTCACCCCGTGTTGGTTCCTTGACCAGTTGCTCCATGAAGCAGTCCCTCATGACCTCTAGGAATTTGGTCTCCCTTGCGCAGTTTGAGTGCCCAATACTCCAGTCTATCCCTGGATAGTTGAAGTCCCCCATCACCATCACCTTTCCGCTTCTGCATACCTGCCTCAGTTCTGCCTCCAGGTCCTGGTCGATTTCTTCAGGTTGTCCTGGTGGGCGGTAGTACAGACCCATTTTAATGTCTGCCCCAGTTCCTCCCTGTAGCTTAACCCATAGTGATTCCAAGCCATCCGCCTGAACTGTTGTTTCCATCCTGGTTGAGGGTATGGAGTCTTTTACGTACAGCGCTATTCCTCCACCCTTTTTATGTGCCCTGTCTCTCCTGTATAGTTTGTACCCTGGTATGGCCACATCCCATTGATTTTCCTCAGTCCACCATGTTTCTGTGACTCCAATTATGTCTAGGTCCTTTTTGCTAGCAGTGATTTCTAGTTCTCCCATTTTGGCCCTCAGGCTCCTAGCATTTGTGTACAGGCAGTTTAAGACCCAGTTTTTTGCCCTCTCTTTTTGTTCTCCTCGTGTTTTGGTACTCCTGCAGTCCTCCTCATGGTTTGCCAGCCCCCGAGTTTCATCCTCCTCCTGCTGCTGTGTGTCTGTGACGTCCTCAGCCTGTTTCCCTTGCACCACTTGTTCTTGTAATTTTCTCTCAGTTCTGGTCTCTATTTCACAAGGTCCTTGCTCCTCTGGCTCCTGTTGTTCCATGTTGGTGCCTCTTACGAGTTCCATTTGTGCCCTCGGTCCCTGCAATGCGTCCTTAGGTCCTTTTTCAAAACATACACACTCAGTCCCAAGTCCTCCCTTACAATATCCCGGGTCAGTATCCTTATCAGGTATTGATGTCCGATGTCCTTTTTCAAAACATACACACTCAGTCCCAAGCTTTCCTTCCCAATGTCCCAGGTCAGTATCCTTGTCAGGTACTGATGTCCGATGTGTCGAGGTCAGTTCGACTATCGGCTTTCCCCTTCTCTTCAGTTTAAAGCCAAGTCTATGGCGTTCTGGACGTTGCGTGCCAGCATCCTCGTCCCAGCTGTGCTAAGGTGTAGTCCATCTCTTCTGTAGAGCTTGTTCTTCCCCAGGAAAGTAGTCCAGTTCCTAACAAAGTGGAAACCCTCCTCATCGCACCATCTCCTCAGCCAAGCGTTAATTGCTTGTAGTTCGCTCTGTCTCCTTGTGTCCGCTCTCGGTACTGGCAGGATCATATTAAAAATTCACAAACTGACAAAGATTTAACAGACATAACAGACCAAGGGTGTCAAAGTCCTTCCATGAGGGCCGCAATCCAGTTGGGTTTTCAGGATTTCTCCAATGAATACGCATGAGATCTATTTACATGCACTGCTTTCATTGTATGCTAATAGATCTCATGCATATTCATTGGGGAAATCCTGAAAACCCGACTGGATTGCGGCCCTCGAGGAGGGACTTTGATACCGTTAGTACAGTTCACCTACATCAGTGGTTCCCAACCTTGTCCTGGAAGACCACCAGGCCAATTGGGTTTTCATGCATAGAGCAGATTTGCATGCCTGTCACTTCCATTATATGCAACTCTCTCTCATGCATATTCATTAGGGCTAGCCTGAAAATCCGATTGGCCTGGTGGTGGTCCTCCAGGACAGGGTTGGGGACCACTGACCTACATAATACATCAAACTCATTAATTCAACTCATCTGCCAATCTCTCTACCCTGAACCATAAAAAAATTAAAAAGCTTTTAATAAAAATAGCATTCCACACTTGTAGACTAGCCATTGAAATTGTTGATGCCCATATTTTCATGTGGCATGTCACAGCCACCGTTTCCATATGCAATTTCATCATTGAGATCGTAAAGTAAGCATTGATGTATATTTGGGTAGACTACCATTATGTTATGGAGATGCATCTGATTAGTTGTGCAGGTTTTTTGTCATATCAGGGGGACAATTATAAACGCAATAAAATGGAGAGAGCAGAACAAAGGATTGTTACCACTATATACAAATCCTACTCAGACTGGAAAGGGGTCACGAGCGGAGTTCCGCAGGGGTCGGTGCTGGGACCACTCTTGTTCAATATCTACATAAATGACCTAGAGGCGGGAACTAAGTGTGAAGTCATTAAATTTGCAGATGACACCAAACTATACAGCAGGGCTCAAACCAAGGAAGACTGCGAGGATCTCCAAAAGGATCTAACGCAGCTGGAAAAGTGGGCCGAAAAGTGGCAGATGAGCTTCAACGTGGGGAAATGCAAGGTCATGCACGTGGGGAAAAAGAACCCGATGTTCACATACAAAATGGGGGGAACATCACTAGGGGTTAGTAACCTGGAGAGAGACCTGGGAGTGATGGTAGACGCAACACTGAAGGCATCGGCGCAATGCGCCACAGCCTCTAGGAAAGCAAACAGAATGCTGGGTATCATTAAGAAGGGTATTACGACCAGGACGAAGGAAGTCATCATGCCGCTGTATCGTGCAATGGTACGGCCGCATCTGGAGTACTGTGTCCAGTACTGGTCACCGTACCTCAAGAAAGACATGGCGGTACTTGAGGGAGTACAAAGAAGAGCAACCAAACTGATAAAGGGAATGGAAAATCTCCCATATTCTGACAGATTGAAGCAGTTGGGACTTTTCTCCCTGGAAAAGCGAAGACTTAGAGGAGACATGATAGAAACCTTCAAGATCCTGAAGGGCATAGAAAAAGTAGACAGGGACAGATTTTTCAAATTAAGGGGCACCACAAGTACAAGGGGGCACTTGGAGAAATTGAAAGGGGACAGGTTTAGAACAAACGCTAGGAAGTTCTTCTTCACTCAGAGGGTAGTGGACACATGGAACGCGCTTCCAGAGGCTGTTGTAGACAAGAAAACATTAAATGGTTTCAAAGAAGGTTTGGATAGATTCCTAGAAGAAAAAGGGATTGGGGGGTATAGATAGGTATAGACCATTGCTCAGGCAATGGGCCTGATGGGCCGCCGCGGGAGCGGACCGCTGAGCAGGATGGACCTATGGTCTGCCTCAGCGGAGGCAACTTCTTATGTTCTTATGTTCTTATGTTCTTATGAAAGATCAGTGCTCTAGATCTACAGACAAAACATAGCAAAGTTAAGACTAAGCTTAATGAAAGCTGCGGCTCTTCACTTGAAAATGCTGCAGCCTAATTTCTCATGTCCACATCTATTCGTGATGGTTTTGGCACAGGCAAAAAAGCATTTTGTCCCACCAGCCAGAGCAGAACTGAGGGAAATGTGCTCTTTTAGAAAGTACCAACATGCATCAGTTTCCTCAAACCCCATGAAGGTAAACAGACTAAAACAGTGGTCTCAAACATGCGGCCCACCAGATACTATTTTGAGGCCCTCGGTATGTTTATCATAATCACAAAAATAAAATGAAACAGTTTCTTGATCATATGTCTCTTTAGCTATAAACGACAAGATTATTATTAAGACTTAGCCAAAAAGAAAGATTTATAAACTATAGTTTTACCTCATGCAAAATTGTCATTTCTTTAATAAAGACATTAACTATTTTTTCTGAGGCCCTCCAAGTACCTAAAAATCCAAAATGTGACCCTGCAAAGGGTTGGAGTTTGAGACTGGACTAAAACCACATTAACCTGTACAACTGGCAGATGCTAGTGTGCATTATGTTTATTAAGCTGAACATACCATTTTATAGTAACAAAAGGCCACCAAAGAATGATTCTAGCACTTCCAAGAGCTTGCCAGTCACATCCAAGTTATGAGAAAAACAGAAGCAGATATGCTATCACTACTTACAGAATTACATGTCTGAATTGTTGCAACTCTGCATGTTAAGTGCTATATGATGACAGACAATACCTATGAAGGGAAAGCAATGTTACTTACCGTAACAGTTGTTATCCAGGGACAGCAGGCAGCTATTCTCACTAGTGGGTGATGTCATCCGACAGAGCCCTGATATGGACGTCTCACAAGCATGTCTTGCTTGAAGAAACTCAGAAGTTTCGAGATGCCCACACCGCGCATGCGCCAGGGCCTTCCCACCCAATAGTCCGGGCGTGTCTCCTCAGTTCAGGTAGCTAGCAGAGAAGCCAACCCAGGGGAGGTGGGTGGGACGTGAGAATAGCTGCCTGCTGTCCCTGGATAACAACTGTTACGGTAAGTAACATTGCTTTATCCCAGGACAAGCAGGCAGGTATTCTCACTAGTGGGTGACCTCCAAGCTAACCTCAATGGGATGGTGGGAGAGTTGGCAACTTAGGAGAATAAATTTTGTAACACTGTTTGGCCAAACTGTCCATCCCGTCTGGAGAAAGTATCCAGACAATAATGAGAGGTGAATGTATGAACCGAGGACCAAGTGGCAGCCTTACAAATCTCCTCAATCGGTGTCGATCTGAGGAAGGCTACCGAGGCTGCCATTGCTCCGACCTTATGGGCTGTGACCTTACTGGGAAGGGGCAATCCAGCCTGGGCATAGCAGAAAGAGATACAAGCCGCCAACCAGTTTGAGATGGTGCGCTTCGATACAGGTCGTCCCAACTTGTTTGGATCAAAGGAGACGAAAAGTTGAGGAGCAGCTCTGTGTGGCTTGGTGCGATCCAAGTAGAAAGCCAAAGCATGCTTACAGTCCAGAGTATGAAGAGCTGATTCTCCAGGATGAGAATGAGGCTTTGGAAAAAACACTGAAAGGACAATGGATTGGTTGAGATGAAATTCAGAGACCACCTTAGGCAGGAATTTAGGATGAGTGCGGAGGACCACCTTGTCATGATGGAATACTGTGAAAGGTGGATCCGCCACTAAGGCCTGAAGCTCACTGACCCTCCGAGCAGACGTGAGGGCTACCAGAAAAACCACTTTCCAAGTGAGAAACTTTAGCGGAGCCTTGCTGAGAGGCTCGAAAGGAGGTTTCATAAGCTGAGAAAGGACAACATTGAGATCCCAAACCACTGGAGGAGGTTTGAGGGGGGATTGACATGGAAAAGTCCTTTCATAAACCTGGAAACCACAGGATGAGCAGAGAGGTTTCCCTTGTAGAGGCTGATGGAAAGCAGCAATAGCACTCAGGTGGACTCATATAGATGTAGATTTGAGACCAGACTGAGACAGGTACAGAAGATAGGGAGGCTCGCTGAGGCTCCTTAGAGTTGGAAACACACCATGAAGAAAATCTAGTCCAATTTTGGGAGTAGCATTGACGAGTAGCAGGCTTCCTGGAAGCCTCCAAGACATCCCTCACCGCCTGGGAAAACTGGTGAGGAGTCACGTTGAGAGGAACCAAGCTGTCAGGTGGAGAGACTGCAGATTGGGATGAAGTAGAGATCCCTGATGCTGAGTAAGCAGTGAAGGAAACACTGGAAGAAGGAACGGCTCCCTGCTGCTGAGTTGAAGTAGAAGGGAGAACCAAGGTTGTCTGGGCCACCGAGGAGCTATCAGAATAATGGTGGCATGGTCGGACTTCAGCTTGACCAGAGTCTTTTGAATGAGAGGAAAAGGAGGAAACGCATACAGAAAGCGATTCCCCCAATCCAGCAGAAAGGCATCTGCCTCGAGACGATGAGGAGTGTAGATCCTGGAGCAGAAGTGAAGCAGCTTGAAGTTGTGGGGAGCCGCAAAGAGGTCGATCAGAGGCGTCCCCCAAAGTGCAAATATCCGATGAAGGGGCTCGGAATGGAGTGTCCATTCGTGAGGCTGGAGAAGACGACTCAGGTTGTCCGCCAGGACATTGTCCTTCCCCTGAATGTAGATAGCTGTGAGGAAGGTATTGTGGCGAACCGCCCAATCCCAGACTGAGAGCTTCCTGGCAGAGGGAGGCCGAGCCCGTGCCCCCCTGCTTGTTGACATAATACATGGAGACCTGATTGTCTGTGCGAATGAGGACCACCATGTCGTGAAGCAGATATTGAAACGCTTGAAGAGCATTGAAGATGGCTCTGAGCTCCAGAAGATTGATTTGATGGAGTCGGTCCGCACAGGTCCAGAATCCCTGAGTGCGAAGACCATCCAGATGAGCTCCCCAGGCATAGGTCGATGAATCTGTCGTGAGAACCTTCTGGTGGGGAGGAGTGTGAAACAGCAAACCTCTGGATAGATTTGAAGAGGTCATCCACCAAAGTAGAGACTGCCGAAGAGCAGGAGTGACTATGATGTGCCGAGTCAACGGATCTGACACCTGAGACCATTGTGAAGCCAGGGTCCACTGAGGAATTCTGATGTGAAGTCTGGCAAAAGGCGTCACATGAACTGTAGAGGCCATGTGGCCCAGGAGAACCATCATGTGTCTCGCCGACACCGACTGGCAGAGGTGAAGAAGAGCATCCAGGCGCTGAGGAGGAAGGAATGCTCTGAGCTGAACGGTGTCCAGGACCGCCCCGATGAAGGGGAGAGACTGGGTAGGCTGTAGATGAGATTTGGGGAAGTTAGATCTCGAAACCCAAACTCTGCAGGAAGTAAATAGTGGCCAGGGTCGCCGAGATGACTTCTGGAGCCGAGGGGGCCTTGATGAGCCAGTCGTCGAGGTAGGGAAAAACCTGAAGACCCCGGGACCGGAGTGCAGCGGCCACCACCACTGGACACTTCGTGAAGACTCTGGGAGACGAGGACAGGCCGAACGGAAGCACCCGGTACTGCAGATGTAGATGTCCCACTCGAAATCTGAGGAACTTGCGAGAGGCCGGATGAATGGGAATGTGAGTGTAGGCCTCCTTGAGATCCAGAGAGCATAACCAGTCGTTCTGCTCGAGGAGGGGATAGAGAGAAGCTAGGGTCAGCATGCGAAATCTTTGACCAAGAACTTGTTGAGGATCCTGAGGTCCAGAATGGGTCGCAGGTCGCCCGTCTTCTTCGGGACAAGGAAGTACCGGGAGTAAAACCCTCGGTTGCGCTGGTCCACAGGGACCGGCTCGACGGCACGAAGCTGGAGCAAAGCCTGAGCTTCCTGAAGAAGAAGGGCAGTCTGAGTCAAGTTGGAAGGATACTCTCTTGGAGGGTGGTCCGGCGGTACCCGATGGAATTGAAGAGTACCCTTCCCTGATGATAGTAAGGACCCAGAGGTCGGTGGTGACAGCCTCCCAGCGATGATAAATGATGGAGGTGCCCCCCGATGGGAAAAACAGGAGGAGGCAGAACGAGGTTGGTTACGCTCTCTAAGAGACAGTCAAAAAGGCTGAGGAGCCTTGGGGACAGTAGATGGCTGAGGCTTTTGCTGAACTTTCGGAGGAGGCTGCCGCTTCGCTGGTTGCCTCGCAGGTGGAGTTTGCCTCGGTTGATAACGCCGTTGATAAATCAAGGGCGGACGAGAGGGTCGAGACTGCTGAGACTTCGGCTTTGGCCGAAGAATGGACTGAAAGGACTTTTCATGATCAGACAATTTCTTCGCGACTGTCTCGATGGATTCGTCAAAAAGGTCCGCCCCAGCACACGGAACGTTTGCCAGCCGGTCCTGAAGATTCGGGTCCATGTCAATGGTACGCAGCCAGGCCAAACGGCGCATCACCACAGAGCAGGCAGCAGCCCGGGCCGAGAGCTCGAAGGCATCATAGGAAGACTGCATCAACTGAAGACGAAGCTGGGACAGCGAAGCAACTACCTCCTCGAACTCAAAACGAGCCTGGGACTCGAAGTAGGGCGTGAACTTCCGAAGTACAGGAAGAAAGAATTCCAAATAAGTGGCAAAGTGGAAATTGTAATTCAGAACTCGGGACGCCATCATAGAATTCTGATAGATGCGTCGTCCAAACTTATCCATGGTTCTGCCCTCGCAGCCCAGAGGCACCGAAGCCTACACCTGAGCTGGATGAGACCGCTTGAGAGAGGATTCGACCAGAAGGGACTGATGCAAAAGTTGAGGACCCAACAGGGGGAAAAGATGGTGAGCAAGAAACAGCGTTATTCACATTGGCAAATGTAACCCAGTCTCGGACCAGAGGTCATGGCCTGAAGCTGAGAGGGGACACGGCCAAGACAAACGTCAGAAAGTTCTGCTTCACACAGCGAGTGGTGAACGCCTGGAACTCTCTCCCGAAAGAGCTGGTGGAGGAAACCACCGTTCTAGGATTTAAGGGAAAATTGGACGCACATCTTCTTGCAGAAGACATTGAGGGATACGAGTGACATTGTATTCGCCAGGATGTGCCTGGCTGGGCCTCCGCGTGTGCGGAACGCCGGACTAGATGGACCCCGGGTCTGATCCGGTGCAGGCATTTCTTATGTTCTTATGTTCTTATGAAGCCCTTATGATGCACCATGCGGTACCGAGCATCCAATTTTCCAGGGACCGCAGGGATAGAGTAAGGAGACTCAAAACATCTCATGAAGGTCTGGTCGAGGAGCTTATGCAGAGGCAGGCGCAGGGACTCGGCTGGGGGATGAGGCAAGTGCATGGTATCGAGGTACTCCTTGGAGTATCGAGAACCAGAATCGAGGGTAATGTCCAGGTCATCCACCATTTGTCTTAGAAACGAGGAAAAAGACAGCTGGTCCGCCAGCGCCGGTCGTCGAGAAGGACTGGAAGAAGACGAGGCCTCGGGTTCTACAGAGGCCTGCGAACAACAGGGTGAGTGAAAAACCTCGGTGTCCTCGAACTCCGGACCCGGAGGAGGAGACCCAGCTGAAGCAGAGTACCCCATTCGAGGCAATTTCTTTTGAGGAGAGACGGTCGAGTGCCAAGAGGAATGCCTCGAAGAGTGCCTGGATCGATGCCCCTCTCGATGCCTGGAGGGGGATCGAGACCTCCGGTGATAATACTGATCCCCAGAAGCCTCCAAAGAGCAGATAAGACTCGAGGCCGTAGATCGGAGAGGCAGAAGATTTGACCCCTCCCGCGACGACGCCCATGCTTGATAGGGGGTTCGGAAGAACTCGTCCCGTTTCTTGCTATGCCCAGGGCTGGAAGGTCCCGAGGGTGGATGCCACACTGTGTCATGGGGAGGGGTAATAGGCTCCAAAGGAGGTAAGTCACTAAGGGAGGCCTTCCTCGAGGGGATCGGCTCCAAGGGAGGCATGTCGCAAAAGGAAGCCTTCCGAGGGACCGGCCATCGATCGCCGCTCCTCCTCGCCGAGCAACGAGGTCGTGCGTCGCGGAGGAGGAGGGGGCGGGCCCGCCCCTCGGAATCGGAACTGGGAGGTCATCCTGGATCGTGGCAATCAGCCGGGGTCCCATGGTGGTCATGAGCTCCACAAACTGAGCCTCCAAAATGGACCTCAACGAAGCCGATATGGAGGGATCCGCACCAAAAGGGGGCCCTTCCGCACGGTCTCCGCGCTCTTTCGGTGCCGAGTGCTTTTGATTGCCAGCCTTCGGCACTTTGAGCACCACCGGTGGAACTGTAGGGGTCGGTACCTGTTCCGAGGAGACGGAGGAAGGCACCGGCGCCGAGGTCGAGGCCGAAACCGGAGTAAACGATGCCGGTTTCAGAAGGCCCGAAGCCGTAGGAGAGGCAGAGGGCTTCGCAGACGGAGTCGAAGCACCAGTCGATGTCGAAGCCGAAGGATCCAACACAGCTTCCATCTTGAACATTGACTCCCACAACAAACAGCGGCGTTTAAATGCACGCGCTGTGAGAGTGGAGCAAGGCCGGCACGATTTCGGAAGGTGGTCCGGACCCAGACACTGCAGGCAGCGTCGATGCAGATCTGTGAGCGAAATCGCGCGCTGGCACTTGCTACACTTTTTAAAACCGGTGATCGGCCGGGACATAGGCCGGAAAAGCTCCGCCGCAAGGTCGAAGGCGCGGGACCCAAGCCATGCGGCCGACCCAGTGTCGGAAGAAAAAAGTTGGTTTTTTTTAAAAAAAGAAATCAAAGAAAGAAACAAACGCATGGCAAGAGCAAAAGAACTCAAACCGCGGTGATGCAGAAGGCGAAAAAACGGGTTAAATTGGCGCAGAATTGAAGTGAACTTCTCAGCTCTGCGGAAGAAAAAGAACTGAGGAGACACGCCTGGACCATCGGGCGGGAAGGCACTGGCGCATGCGCAGTGCGAGCGTCTCGAAACTTCTGAGTTTCTTCAAGCAAGATATGCTTGTGAGATGTCCGTATCGGGGCTCTGTCGGATGACATCACCCACTAGTGAGAATACCTGCCTGCTTGTCCTGGGATAAAGGGGAGTACACCACCTATGCCTAACTAAGGAGACCTTAAAGAAAGGGGAACAGCACAGGACATTTCTGCAGACTCTACCAAGATATCTCAGGACAGTCACATGCCAACTACTAAGCTAGAGCTGCCTACTAGGTTAAAGGTTTCCAGCAAACAATTGTAGAATGAGAGAGGGCTGAGAAGAGCAGGGCAAAGAAATGAACAAAAACAGCAGGGAGTTCACTAGACCCTGTCTATTGCCCGCTCATATCTACCACAGATATTTGTGCGTTCAGTTTTCTTAATCGGTCAGCTCAAGTTATCTTTAATAATTCATTATCGAACAACTTCACCAATTCCTATGGGATTCCGCAAGGTTCAATTCTTTCCCCACTTTTAATATCTTTTTATCACCCCTCTTAACCCTCAGTCAGTCTACTGGATTCTCCTCTTTTGCATATGCAGATGACATCCAACTCCTGTACCCTTTAAATTCAGCAGACCCCAATGAGATAACTATAAGCAACAAGTTAATAAGCCAATGGCTTAAGGATAATGTTGGCCCTGAAGCAACAAAATCCTCTAATTTTTTTCCCATGGAAAAATATCTTAAATTTTCATCAGATACTCCTAGATAACATCCCTCTCCAAATAGTAACTACAACAAAAATATTGGGAGTAACATTAGATCAAGAACTCTTACTATGACCAGATTAGTTCAGTGGTTAAAAATTGTTTATAAGTTACATTTCATTAGATTCTTATCAAAAGTTTTAAAACCTGAAGCTCTTAACATTCTAATACACTCAATCATTTCTAGGCTTAATTATTGCAACACTTTATACCATAGCATAACCGCTGCTATTTAATGTATTCATAAAAGATCTAGGAACAGGGACTAAGTGTGAGATAATAAAATTTGCGGATGACACCAAACTATTTAGTGGAGCCCAGACTAAAGAGGACTGCGAAGAATTGCAAAGGGACTTGAACAAACTAGGGGAATGGGCGACGAAGTTAAACGTTGAGAAATGTAAAGTATTACATGTGTGAAACAGAAACCCGAGGTACAACTATACAATGGGAGGGATGTTATTAAATGAGTACCCAAGAAAAGGACTTGGGGGGTAATGGTGGACATAATGAAGCAGACTGCACATTGCTAAGCATAATCAAGAAGGGTATTACAACCAGAACGAAAGAAGTTATCCTACTATTGTATCGGGCGATGGTGCATCCGCATCTGGAGTACTGCATCCAATATTGGTCGCCGTACCTTAAGGACATGGTGTTACTCGAGAGGGTTCAAAGGAGAGCGATGCGTCTGATAAAGGGGATGGAAAACCTGGGTCTCTTTTCCCTGGAGAAGGAGACTTAGAAGGGGATATGATAGACACTTAGAAGATCATGAATGGCATAGAGAGTAGAGAGGGACAGATTCTTCAAACTTTCTAATAATAAAAGAACAAGAGGGCATTCAGAAAAGTTGAAAGGGGACGGATTCATAACGAATGCTAGGAACTTCTTTACCCAACGTGTGGTGGACACCTGGAATGCGCTTCCAGAGAGCATAATAGGGCAGAGTACGGTACTGGGGTTCAAGAAAGGATTGGACAATTTCCTGCTGGAAAAGGGGATAGAGGGGTATAGATAGAGGATTACTGCACAGGTCCTGGACCTGTTGGGCCGCCGCGTGAGTGGACTGCTGGGCACGATGGACCTCAGGTCTGACCCAGCAGAGGCATTGCTTATGTTCTTAAGAAATAAGAAGACTACAGATAATACAAAAACCAATAAAAATTATTACTAATTCAAAAAAATATGATCATGTTACACCACTTCTACAAGCCGCACATTGGTTACCAATCGCACATAGAATAACTTAAAATTATACTGTTAACTTTTAAAATTCAACAATCACGTGCTCCGATATTTCTGGATCGTCTTTTGATACTGTATTCTCCATTTAGGGCACTTATATCAACAACATTTACTGACTATTCCTTCTTTAAAAGTAATAGGGACCAGGATATGTACCATTTTCTCGGTTATAGCACCCCAGCTTTGGAAAAATTTACCATTATACTTACGCAATGAACCTTCTTTAGAAAAATTCAAGCGTTCCTTAAAAAATTTCCTGTATAGGGATTCATTTGAAACATAACTTACCAATCACTAAACCTTTTAGACCTACGAGTAGGTCGCAAACTTATCCTTTTCTATGATTATTTCTACCTTTATCTCCTTTTTTTCCTTATGTGTTCTTTCCTAAATGTTTCTTCTTTCTTTAAAGATTGTAGTTCATCCCCCTTGCCTTCTGTACCAGTTATGTATTAGAACATATATAATTTGTATTCAATTGTATAAAAACATTTTGTCCTCTTTTTTAAAAAAAAAAATTACATTACATTAGAGATTTCTATTCCACCATTACCTTGCGGTTCAAGGCGGATTACAAAAGATATAAAAAAAATGGGGGTTACAATGGAAGAACAATTGTCATTTCTAGAGTTGTAAAGAATAAGTGAGGTTAGGACTGTTTCAGGAATTTCTTGAAGAGTATAGTTATTTCTTTTCTGAAAATCTTGTAGTCTGGGATGGTTAACAGTAGGTTGGAGATTTGGTTATCTAGTTTTGCGGCTCGAGTGGCTAGGAGGCCATCATATTGTTTTGTCCGTTTTACTTCCTTGATCGGGGGAGGTGTGAATGGGGAGTGCGTTTTTCTATGTCTGGTTGAGGTTGCTTGGATGAGGCGGTTGTTTAGGTAGGCTGGGCTGTTTCCGTTTAGGGTCTTGAATATCATGCAGTAGAATTTAAATAGTATTCTTTCTTGGATTGGTAGCCAGTGTGAGTTGATGTAAGCCTCTGTGATATGATCATGTTTCCTCAATGAGTAGATGAGTCTCAGAGAAGTATTTAGGATTGTTTGTAGTTGCTTGGTCATCATGGCAGGACAGGGGAGGTAGAGGATGTTGCAGTAGTCTAGCAATCCTAGGATTTGGGATTGCACTAAGCTGGAATTGTGTTCTTTCAAAGAATTTCCGGACTTGTCTCAGATTTCTCATTATTGTGAAGGATTTCTGTATCATTTTATTTATTTGCGGTTGCATAGTACAGCATCTGTCTTGCCATTCCTAGTAGTTTTATGGTGGTTTGGATTGGATAGTTGATTGAGTTAAGTTCTAAATTGGTTATGGTTGGGACTGTCATTTTCGAGGAGGATGAATTTAGTTTTATCTGGGTTGAGTTTCAGTTTGCGTTCTTTCATCCAGGTCGTAACTGTTTCTAGTGTTTGATATAGTATGTTTGTCATGGTGGTCTTTGGCTGATCATATGGTATGAGGATGGTGATATCTGCATAACTATAGGTGGTTATGCCTAGATTGTCCAGGTATGCTCCAAGAGAGGCAGAGAATAGGTTGGAGAGTAGGGGATAGTGGGGATCCCTGTGGTACGCCGCCAGGGTTTGACCAAGGATCTGATTTTTCTCTGTAGGTTCTGGATTTTAGGAAGCCTTCAAACCAAGAATATACTTTATCTGAGATACCTATTGCATCCAAGATTTGAAGAAGGATGTTATGATCAACTAGGTCAAATGCTGCAGTCGGGTCCAGTTGTATGAAAAGCATTTTTTTTCCTGTGCCAAGATGTTGTCTGGCTGTGTCCATAAGGGAACCTAGTAGTGTCTCTGTGCTGAAGTTGGTTCTGAATCCAGATTGCATGGGGTGGAGTAAGTTATGGTTGTCTAGGTAGTTTGTGAGGAGTTTGGCTACTAGGCCTTCTGTAATTTTGACATATAGCGATATTGAGGCAATGGGTCTGAAGTTGGATGGTTGGTCCATTGGTCCTTTTGGGTCTTTTTGAATTAGGGTAATGATGATTTCACCGAGGTCAGTAGGGAAAATGCCATCTGTGAGTGTAGTTTGTATCCATTGCAGAAGTAGAGTATGGAATTTTACACTGGAGGTGGTAAGGAGATATGATGGGCAGTGGTTGAGGTCACAGGAAGCGTGGCTGTATTTTTTGTAGAGTTTATTGAGTTCGGACCATTGTAGAGTTTATTGAGTTCGGACCATTGTATGTTGGGGAATTGAGACCATGTTCTGTCTGCTGCAGTTGATTCTTTTTCTGTGGGGTGAATTGTGATTTTGTTTAGGTGGGATGGGGTAAAATTGAGGGTGGCTCTGGCGTTAGTAATTTTGTTCTTGAAATGATCTGCTAAGAGGGTAGCTGAGGGGGGTGGGGTGTTAGTGGTCGTGTAGGGTTTGGTGTCCCTTAGGTCTTTTAATATTTGGAATAGTTTTTTGGTATCTTGGGTTTCTGTGCCTATAAGATTTGTGTAGTGAGTTTTCCTCTTGTCTTTTAGTAGAAGTTTATATTTTGTTAATTTTTTTCCAGGCGGTTTTCGTTTGATCTAGGTTTGTTTTTCTCCATTTTCTTTTTAATCGTCTGCATTGTCTTTTAAGTTGGAGCAGATCGTTGTCAAAACATTGGCCTGATCTTCTACTGGTTCTAGTTTTGGTTTATAGTGGGGCTAGTTTGTCAAGGATGTTGGTGGTTAGATTATTCCAGTGAGAGAAGAAGTCTTTTGGGGTCGCAGTCCTGGAGTGTTTCATCTATTTTTATCCAGAATACGGTTGGCTCCATATGTTTGTGTGAGGTGTATTATTTTTTTGGATTTAGGTGTGGTTTTGTTCTTGGTCCAGTTGATGTTGAAATTGTAAGTGTAGTGGTCTGACCAGAGGGATGGGGACCAGGTTCCATTGAGTGTTTGAATTACTGGAGTAGTTGGTTGATAGGTCATGAAGGCTGCAATGTCAAGTTGATGCCCTTTTTCATGAGTGGTTTGTGGGTTTAGGATTTGGAAGGATAAGGTATTGAGAAATGCTAGATAGTTTTTTGCTGGTGTGGATGTTAGGTCTTCTAGGTGAAGGTTTAGATCTCCTAGGATAAGGTTATATTCTGCTGTTAGAGTTTTGGTAAATGAAGTTTTCAAATTCAGGTCTCACTGTGGTCCAGTTACCCGGTGTTATGTAACAGAGCATGCAGTTTAGTGAGTTTATGTGGAGCTTGTGAGATGGCAGGCAAGGAAGTCCATTTGTGTGGGGGATGTTTTTCTAGTATATTTAAGGTTAGGGAGTCCTTGAATATTATTGCTAGTCCTTCTCCTCTTTTTCTCTCTGCAGGTCATTGTTATTTTGTACCCCTGAGGGCATACCTCTGTTATTCTAGGATCTGCATCTGAGGTTAACCAGGTTTCTGTGAGGAAAAGGCAATCTAGGTTTTCGTTTATCCAATTTTTTATATGTTCTGTTTTAGATCCTAAGGCTCTAATGTTTACGTAGGCACAAGTTAGGGTAGTGATATGTTTGATTATTGTGGGTCGTTTCAGGGTAGATTAGTGTTTTAGGAGGAGGTTGAGGTTTGGTTATACGCATTGAAGTATGATATTGCATAGATAAACTTTAATAAAACTTGATTAAAGGGTCAGGGCCTTGAGAGCGATTCCAGGAGAAGCCTCGGGGCCTTTGCTAGGCCAATCTGCCTCAGATGATGCAACTTCCTTTCTTTGGAAGTGGTTGGCCTAGCAAAGGCCCAGAGGCTGCCTGATTGGGGGGGGGGGGGGGAAAAAAAAAAAAATCAATAAAGTAATGCTAAGCGGCAGGTATGTGGGAAAGTAAAAGCACAGTGAGCTGCCGCTGCTAGATCAGAACTGGGGAAATAAAAACGATGGTGGCAAAAGGAAGATATGCAACGACAGAAAGAGGGTGGGAGACAGCACTGGTGTGTGTATCCTCTGCGATACGCATACTGTATGTTGAGAAACTCTGGTCTATGGTGTACTGTATACTTTCAGAGGAGTTAAATTTTTTGGTAACCTGTTGTAGAATGTTACCAAGCTAAGTGATGAGCAAGTCGAATGTGGGTTTGTATTTAACTCCTTGGGAGATGGATGCAGTTGGAGATTCTAGTTCTGGTTGATGTTGACCATGCATTGACAAAAAGTTTGAGCGGTTCAGTGTTTGCTTGCCGAATTTGGAACATTATGCACAATACATATGAATTTTGACAGGTAGCCAATGTAAGTACTTATATTAAGGAGAGAGGGAGCCAAAATTTTTTTAGTTTGAATATTAGTCTGATCATTGTGTTTTGAATCTGTAAATTGTTCAGGAACACAGTTTAGGCCTGCATAGAGGAAGTTGCATAATCCAGCTAGGACAGTATAAGTGGAAAGGAGGGCTGGTCATTCATGCCACTCATGACCATGCATTTGGAAGTGGAATGTTGCATTTCCAGCTTCAACACAAACCCTGAATCAAAAATAAAATGATGGATAACCTGAAAAGGCAGTGAACACAAGGATCTTCTGTAGTCAGAAGCCAGAGACACCTCACAACTGCTGGGCCAAAACAGGGAACCAGAATCATCCAGGACAATCAATCTTGGGACAAAAAGAGGCATGAAGCTCAACATAACATCTGACCTGTTGTGATCTGAAAGGTCACTGGAGTCGGGGACTGGCTTGCTTACATGAGACACCAGAGAAGGCACCCCCTGGGTCAAAGGCTGCATGCCCACAGGTTGTGCCTCCTGTCCTGGACGGGTCAAAGGATCTCCACATGAGACTTATAAATTCCAGGGAGAATCCTATTGCAGGGGAAGTAAAGGAAGCCTGCAAGTCCCTCTGGCTGGGCACACACAGGGGTCTCCAGACATCAGTTCACCAACCCTCAAGGATAAGCCCGAGGTTCCTGCCCCTCCTTTGCATGCATTACAGCACACAGTACATCGACACTCTTCCGTCAATAACGGCACAAATGCAACAAATTCATTATCTTAACACCCCCACTGAGTCGTCCATCTCGGGTGATTAGGAGTAAAATGGGGGGGAGGGGAATTTTGGCAGAGAGACTTTTGAAAAAAAGCTTTTGAAATCCAAGATGGCAACTGCCAATAAACTGCACCAAAAGTATGGCCTTTCAGTTACACAGAAATAGGGGTGAGAGACCTAAACTCTTAACACCAGTAACCCTCAAATTTGGGATTTTGACCCACCCTGATTCTCTCAAAGGAATGAATGGGGTTTTACTTGCAGTTCTCCGATGGCGCCTACCTGCAGCCTATTCAATACAGCTGAAAGGTGGAAAGGACTTTTCTGCTTCAGATACTTCCAGTGACTCTCCCAGACCACAGAACCTAACCCCCCCGGGGACCTTGGAGCATGACAGGGGTGGGCAACTAAGCAGCTGGCGCCCCAATATCCCAAGGGTTCTTACTCAGGGTGCCCATAGCCTGTGTTCAAGCTACTGAGAACTCAGGTGAGCAGGTTCCCAAGGGAAATGGACCCCAAGCCAAACGAAAACAGCAGGCTGGCTCTCTAGGTCCACCTGAAGGTTTGCCCTGCAGAATGGTACAGTGGATCTGCATCTTTTCCCAGGCTGAGAATTGAGAATCCCTGGGGTCTCAGGGCACCGAAGCCTCAAGAGAAAAATAAAACAAAACTAAAAAAAACGCTAAAGCACAGCAATTGGAACACCTCTGCACAATTTACTTTGGAGGGCAGATAAAATTCTCCACTTCTATAGGGGAGGTACTCAAAGTTGTAAGTATTCTCACTCTGCAAGCCCAGTTCACAAGAAAGGACAAGTCACCACACGTATGGAATCCAGAGTAGATGTAACTGAATAGCTGAGAAAGTAAAGAATACAAGGTTAGCTTTCAGAAAACTACAAAAAGAAAGATCAGAAGATGGGCAAAAATATCTGAGAAAAATTGAGGCTGGTCAAGTAATCTGGAAAGCAAAGATGCAAATAGAGAGAAAAAAAAAAGACACTAAATAGAGAGAAAAAAAAAAGACACTAAACGGGACGGGTAGGGGCAAGACTTAGATATGAGGGTTGTTTAAAAAGCATCAGACCTTAATTTTTCTTGCGTAAACAAATAAAGCTAGGGAGGTGTGGTTTGGTGCACCTATGTAGCCGACTAATGCACATGCTTGAATTTTTTCCCACCTACAGAAGTTGTCTGTCGCTGGAAGACAGCCGATGAGTGAGGAAGTGTAAGTGAGCGCCGTCCGATTTTCATTTTTTACAAAATGACAGAAAGAGTTGAAGAATGCTACTGCATTAAATTTTGTGTAAAGCTTGGTGATTCTCAAGTGGAAACTATCCGCAAGATTCAACAGGCATTCGGGGACGAAGCAATGGGCACCACACAGATAAAGGAATGGTACAAACCGCTTCAGAGATGGCCACACATCAGTGGAGAGCGAAGCACGTTCTGGTAGGCCCTCAACATCAAAAAATGATAGTCATTGACCAAGTGAGGACCCTGGTGATGCAGGATCGTCAAATTCTAAGCAGAGAACTTGCAGACGAGGTGAGCATCAGCATTGGATCCGTTCATTCCATTCTGACTGGGGATTTGGGCTTCAGGAGAATTTCAGCGAAGTTCATGCCAAAGCTGCTAACAATCGAGCAGAAGCAACTCCATTTGGAGATCGCACAGGACATGCTGGAGACTATGAACAGTGATCCCAACTTCCTCAGCACAGTGATCACTGGCGATGAGTCCTGGGTTTATGGGTACGACTGAGAAACCAACTTGATGTCATCACAATGGAAGAATTCAACATCCGAGGCCAAAAAAAAAAGCAAGGTAGGTTTGCAGCAATATCAGTCATGCTGACCATCTTCTTTGACTCTAGTGGCGTGGTTCATCACGTGTATGCACCACATGGCACAACCAAGGGGTACTACCAAGAGGTTATATGTCACCTTTGTAACGCTGTGAGATGCAAACGGCCGGACCTGTGGGCAACAGGCAATCGACAGCTCCCATCGTAACACACCTGCCCAGTCTTCACATTTGAAACAGTTTCCTGGCCAAACATAACATACCTGCGATTCCTCAGGCTCCCTACTCTCCTGACATGGCACCGTGTGACTTCTGGCTTTTTCCCCCCAAGCTGAAAATGCCCCTGAAAAGGACCAGATTTCAGTCATGAGGAGACATCATGCAGAATGCAACAGATCAGTTGCGAGCAATCTCAAAAAGAGGCGTTCAAGCGCTGCTTCCGACAGTGGCAGAACCGTTGGAAGAAGTGTAGCCCAAGGGGACTACTTTGAAGGAGATTAGTATAAGTGTTGTATCTGAATACAAGTATTTATGAATAAAGGTCTGATAGTTTTTGAACAGCCCTCGTATTATCATATTAGTGATAGGAAGGAGTGCAAAAGTAGCATTGTGAGACTCAAAAGGTGAAGGGGAGAAATATGTAGAAGCTGATAAATATTTGAGCAGTTCAGTCTTACCCTTCATTTCTGTGTTCACAGCTGAAGCGCCTAGCACAGGACCACAGAAGAAAAACACAAATAGGGATGAAGTGTGGTAAGGAAAAATTGTTCTTACCTGTTAATTTTCTTTTTTAGTCACAGCAGATGAATCCAGAGACTAGTGGGATTACATACATCAACCAGCAGGTGGAGATAGAGAACCGAGTTGTCCTCAGCCTTCTTGGATGTACAGCCTCCTGGCCAACCAGTATAGGTCATCTCAGAGCATCCAAAAACTAAACTCAAACATAAGAAACTCCTTTCCCACACATATGAAGCACAAAAAACAGTGCCAAACCCCACACAGAGCCACGAATACCGAAACAGGGCAGGGCTCTGGATTCATTTGCTGTGACTAAAGGAAAGAAAATTAACAGGTAAGAACATAATTTTTCCTTTCTTGTCATCAACAGCAGATGAATCCAGAGACTAGTGGCAAAGCAGTCCTAATGTAAGGAGGGAAACAAACGTCACCGCAACACTGCCAACCTACCGACTGTCATGGCAAAAGAAACTCCACACCCAGACCATCACTGTGTATATACAGAGAACAACCAAGAAATGGAGAAAACCGCCCCTCCAATGCCCGATCTGCAGCAGAAGGTCAAGGAAAGGAAAAGTGAAGAAACCCCACAAGCAGTCAGGGGTTAAGCTCAGAATACATGTGAGCAGGCGCAAACAGAAGCTAATAGCATAATGCTGAGGAAACCACAACTGCCGAGACCCACTATGAACAGAAGGAGTGTAGAGTACCAAACTGAGGGGACACTTAAAGACTCCCAAACAACTACAGATGAATGAATCTGCTATGCCTGCAAGACCCCGAGCCCACTGGAAAGCCATGACATTCATGAAAAAGCTCACTATAACAGACCCCCATCCCCTTGCAAGGGTGTAGGGCATGGAGTGTGGAAACAAAGAGAGAAGGGTCACAACCCAAAGTAGTAAACCAAGAGCCCTCTGAAAAGAGTCAAACTGCGGAACCATGAAAGAAGAAATCCTCACCAAAGAGAGGAAAGGACTCACACACCCACACATAGAAAGCTACAGAAGAGGCATGGATGAAGCCAGGCTCCCCCCTCTAGCAGCTGAGGCCCACCGAAGGGCACCAAGTCAGACTCCAGAAATCACAAAGAAAGCCAGAGGGACATAGGGGAACCAAATCAACGGAAACGTGAATAGACGAAACAACCAGTTCCAAGGAGAGCCGTACAGACTAACTAGCTCAAATGCGTCATGAGTATAGAATAAAGTCCACCTACCTGGGCTATGCTGCAAAAAAACAGTCTAGCAAGGAAGGGACCACATGCAGACAGAGAAAACCAACAAGTGAGATAAACTAGAGGTAAAGAGAAAGTCCAGAAGAACTACCCTCACCACAGAATGGGCTACAGATAACAAAGTAAGAGAAACAGGTAAGCTGATACCAAGGTCAACCGACCCAAACCCCAGAGAAAAGGGAGAGTCAGCTAGACCCAGTTAGCCTCACGGACCAGAAATCCATAAAATTAAGAAAAAGATGAGTCCACCAGGAAGGCGTGGAAAGAATAAACAGAGGCCAACCGCTGTAGAAGAGTGAACAAGTTTGAAAATTCAACAGGAAACAATTTCAGCTCATGGTCCAGTCCCTAATCCTAGGTCTCCTTGACTACTGCAACATCCTATATCTCCCCTGCCCCACAACAATGATAACTACGACACACAGCCCTGAGCCTAATTTATTCACTAAGAAAAAATGACCACATCACCGAGGCATACCTCAACTCACACTGGCTCCCAATTCAAGCAAGAATAGTATTTAAAAATTCTACTGTCTATTTAAATCCATAAATGGTGACGGCCCAGCCTATTTGAACAACTGCCTAATCCAAGCTACCACAACCAGACACAGGAGAACCCAGACACCATTCACATACCCTCCAATCAGAGACAAACGGAAATGTATGATGGCCTACTAGCCACACAGGCAGCAAAACTAGACCACCAATTCTCCAATCTACTAATCGCGACTCCAGAATACAAAACTTCAAGAAAAGAAATAAAACCCCTGCTATTCCAAAAAAAATCCATGAAGACTAACACTGTATGAAACATTTCAATCCTCTGAAGCAACCCGCTCTACTCTAACACCTCTGGACATGTTCAGAAATCCTCTTCTGTAATCTGCCTTGAACTGCAAGGTAATGGCGGAATAAGTTACTAATGTAATGTAAATATTAACATTTTTCCAACAGGGAGAACCTCTGTAGTGGGTCGAAGAGAACAAAATCAACTCCACACATCACCACTAATGACATCATAGGTCTCCATTGTGTAGTATTTTAATCTCTGCTTAAAATATGAGGTGCAATCAGAAAATGGCGAATGTTTAAATAAAAAGTTATAGTAAAACAAAAAAAACCAAAAACAAACACCACACATTGCTATTAATTCCCATCAAACATACTCCTCCCTCATTTTAAACACTTATCCCATCATTCAGTTCTGGAAGTCCTTTTTCATGAGTGCCTTTAGTTGCAGTTATTGCTACCTCAATGCCTTGAACCAATTCAAAACATTTACTTTTCATGGTCATTTTGACTTTGTGGAGAGCCAGAAGTCACACTGTGCCAGATCTGGTGAATAAGGTGATGAGGACACACCGCAACTGACAAATTGCCATACCAGGAGTGATGTATGACAGTATTGTCATGGAGGACAACACAGTGCGCCCATTTCTCAGGTCGCACTCAATCGCCTCATGTTCAGATCCTCAGTAGTGTTGGTCATTGGGGGGGGAGGGGGGACGACGACGAGTTCTCACGTCAGCCAATTAGCTAGCAGCTCTGCATAGGCAGAAGTGAAGGATGGTCACTCCTGCTGCGATTCATTGCTGGACCATCAGGAATACTAAAAAAGTATGCAGGGAGGTGGGAGGGAGATAAAAATAATTAGAATTGGCTGGAACAAAAGGCAAGAGGGATCCCTCTTGTCCCAGCCACTGCTAGACCACCAGGTCTTATGGCAGGTCTGTCAAGAGGCCTGCAAACAGATTCGGGAGGGGGGGGGGGGGTTCAGCACTGACCCAAATAACAGAAACCTATTTTTGGGCCATTGTTTGGCCTAAAAATCAGTTTTATATTTGAGTAAATATGATGCATGTTGAGTGTAGAAAAACGTTTTCTCCATTTTATACCCAGTAGTTTCATTTCATGCCCCCCTAGTTCTCCAAAGCTGAACCTAGCCAGCGATCTCAAAGCGCAAATCTGTCTTAGGAGGAATGCAACTGCACAAATGCTAGTGCCAAAACTGCAATCTTTTTGCAGCAAGTGAAAAACTAATTTAATTCTGCATGTAAATGTAATAGTATTCCTATTTCAGGCAGAGAAGCTTGTTTCAAACTTTCAAGCTGTGCACATCTTCAGTGTTTAATGACATCCAAAGACCTGGGGCCAGTAAATAGCTAGACCACTGCTCCAATAGAAGGTGAATAACTAAATCCACATGGAACTTCACCCTTCCCTTCAATGGTAAGCATTAACGGAAACTAAGACAAGAGGAAAGTCACAGAAACTTGATAGCACCTTTGTGCTTATGTTGGCAAGTACAGCAGAAACCTATTTCACTGTAGGAAGGATCAATAGTTATTAGCATTTTGGTAAAACCTTGGCTCAGTTATAGAGCACAGCTGTGCAACTGTGCTGCTTTATAAATATTTAAAGACATGCACTCTGTTCCTTACATGCAAAAGTACTACCTTATGGTTCTCATGGGGGTCTAGAATGATTAAGTCTATTGTGTGACACTCAAGTCCTGCATCCTTCTACTATACCAAAAAGTGTGCAGGCAGTCTGAGTTAGATGCCCTAATAAAGTATGACAATGCAGTTGCAGCTTTATTTGATTTCACCAAGCAGTATTTTTAGTGGCCTAGACTCCTACAATTCTTCTGTAGCAGATTCAAGAATGATGCATGGCCACATTAAGAACAGTGTGTGGTTGTGCATGTTGTACCTTAAGAGGGAACACCGGTAGGAACAGTTGGCTCTTGTCAGCTGAGAGTAGACGGAAGCAGCAAGAATTACATTACATTAGTGACTTTTATTCCGCCATTACCTTGCGGTTCAAGGCGGATTACATAAGAGGTTATCAAGAATCTTAAAAATATACAAGTTCTGAGTTATATACAAATCTGATTTAACAGCTTTAAAAACGTTAACTTGTTCTTAACCTGGGAACTGCCTATAGCAAGCCTTCCATCTGCCCTGGATAAGACAAAGCCACAACCAGCACAATTAAGCTTCTTAGCTCCAAGCTGTATTCTAGGTGCAAGCTATTTGTTTTTCTAACTAAATCACTGATGCAAAAAGGAGTACTATTCTAAACAGATCAACACAGAAAATAATCTTAAAATCAAACTGTTCTCAATTAAAGAACCCAACCAACAAGATCACAAATAGCAACAAACCCTCTATTCCAGAAGCCTCAGAATTCTTTTAACAAAGATTCAGCCCACACAAGACAAGATCAACTACCTCTCATCCAGCCAGCTAGACCCACTGCAACAAATAACCAGCAGACAAATCTTGGAATGATTTCGATAAGATTAAATTCAAAGACAAACTGCTTCACCTAAAATACTCCAAAGCATACTGCAGCCTTGACACCTGCCCATCTTACCTGATCAAAGCATCCACCCCAACAACCATAGGAAAAATAACCCAATGGCTCAGCTATCACCTAAAACTGGCCTCCCCCCCCCACCCCTCCGATATCAGGAGGAGGAATTCTTAACACCCATTCCCAAGAACCCAAAACAAAGTTCCTCTGATGTGACCAATTATCAGCTGGTAGCTTCCATCCCCCTATTCCATCAACATGATGGAAGGATAATAATAATAACAGTTTATATACAGCCGGACCGTGAAGTTCTATGCGGTTTACAATAATTAAACAAGTGCTACAAATTGAGTAGAATGACAAGTTACAACTAGTGAGCAGCGGCTCTAAAGATCAATTAATGTGGGAAAGGTTGTACAAATCTGTTGCTTAAGTACTTCAGGAACAGATATATTTTTAGGTGTCTCCTAAATTCCCCATAAGTATTAGCAAGCATAAGTAATTGTTTCAGATCTTTACCCCATAATACTGCTTGATAGGAGAGAAGATGACTTGAATTTACATCCTCTTACCGGTGGAGATACAAAATTCAAGTGTGAGCTTCTTATGTCTGTTGGATGGGAAGGAGAAAAGGTCAATTATATATTTAGAGGCTAAAGCAAACAGTACCTTTAAGCAGAAACATCCAAACTTAAAACTTCACATGTGCCTCCCTCGGCAACCAATGTAGGAGTCGGTAGGAAGGAGTTACATGGTCAAACTTCTTCAATCCAAAAATCAGTCTGACCGCTACATTTTGCACCAGTTGTAATCGATGCATATTCTTCTGGGAAATTGCCATATAGGCGATATTACAGTAGTCAAGTTGGCTCAGTATAAGGGATTGAACTAGAATTCTGAATGATGAAGCATCAAAATATGCTCTGATGGACCGAAGCTTCCAGAGAGGAAAGAAACCCTTTCTAACCAAAGAGTCCACCTGGTCTTTCATGGTTAGGCCCTGGTCCAGTATTACACTCAAAACCTTCATAGTAGGTTGAATAGGGTAACTAAGTTTATTGATGCAGCGATGTTTTTGTATCAAGTAGGTGAGATGAAGCTACAAAGAATTTTGGTTTTTCCGAGTTAAGCTTCAGTCATCCATTGTTCCATGAAATCTAGTACTTCTGTTATACTTTTATCCCCAGCTGGGTCAACGTTGTAAATGTTGAAAAGCAATAGGGATAGTGGTGACCCCTGCGGAACACCAGATGGCTTACTCCAGGTATTGGAGATTGTAATTAAAACGTACTTGATAGGTATGGGACATAAGGAAACTCGGAACCAGTCTAGCACCTCTCCTCCGATACCAATTGCATCAAAGCATTGTAACAATTTCCCGTGGTCTACTAAATCAAAGGCAGAGCTCATATCAAATTGCATAATCAGGGCATTAAGGCCCCTACTAAACAAGAAACATAAATTATCTAAGATTGCCGCAATTACCGTCTCAGTGCTAAACATAGGTCTGAATCCTGATTGAGTTTCATAAGAGAGAGAACTGGTTAACTCCTCAAATGCTACTTTCAATATCCTCTACCCTTCACAATCAGGACTCAGGAAAAAGTCACAGCAATGAGATGGTCATAGCACTAGTAACATACAGCAAAGAACTACTAAGCAAGGGTCAAAACACAACCATAATCCAATTTGACCTAGTAGACTTGTGTTAAGAGATCTTCAGTAATTTTGGATTTAGCCGCCCAGTCCTCTTCTGGTTCCATGACTTCCTAACCACCTGGCACTATGCTGTGTGTAGAAATAGTGAACTTTCTGACAGCAAGCACCCTCCCAGACTGGATCCCCCAAGGATCCCCACTTTCAGCGTTAAGCTTCTAATGCAATCCTTGGGAGCCAACCTAGGATTTCACACAAACATTTCACCAATGCAGACAATCATTCTGCTTATTAAATGAAGCATTAGCCAACACCTTCACCACCGTCAGTGTCCACATCATAGAAAAACTGGACTTCAACCCACCAACTTAAACCACAATTCCTTTGGCTAGGATCCATATGCAACCTAAGAATGATAGTAAATGACAAACTTTCCATTAGAATTACAATCCTGAATCTCAGAAGAAATTGATTTTTCAAGTACCTTTCTTATTTCTAATCTTAATGTATATTTTCTGTAAACCGCTTAGAACCTAACGGATGTAGCGGTATATAAGAAATAAATTACATTACATTACATTGATAACCACCATGTGATGCACAGGGAGGGACCTAAGGCCCTGAGATTGGCTCAGGCTCCTCCCTTTAAAGATAAGCCCAATAGCATATCCTTGAAATAGAAATTTGAAAGACAGGTACCCTTTCTTCTGCCAGAAGATTTAGAGACCACTGGATGATAGAGGCTATTCATCCTGTGGTTCACGCTCAATATGCAAACATTGTATTAACTGAATTTGAACATTCAGCGGCTAAAAATATTGTTAAATTACACCACACTTAATTGCAATTCCATGTGTAATCTATGCTATAATTAGACCATATGATTTTACATTGGAAAACTAATGAATGATAAAGACCAGTTACAGTATATCTCTAGGCATAATCAAGCCTGCTCCATTAGTATCACGCTGGAATACTAAGAATCATACTGTAGTTGATTAAAAGTCAAACAGCAACGGAAAATCAAGTCTTAAGAACAGATACATTTTTTAAAATCAAACACTTTACACCACATTGTTGTAACGTTGAAGTGGATCTTATGTTTTGTAAAGGTGTATAATACAAAAGACCACATACGTAGTAACACTAGCAAGCATGGTATGTATACTTAATATATTCTTCTGCCTTCTACATATGGACCACATTTTTGGATCAGTGATTTTTGATTCTCATTTCTTCGGCTAAGTTTCTCTTTACACAGTGATTTTGATCAACTTTGAAATAGTGATGTTTAGTAATAAGGAATGCTATTGTTAAGGCTTCTCTTTGAAAATGGAAAAAAATTTTGACTAATTATTTTTAGATCGGTATTGTCTTGCAATAAGGAAGGCAGTGATCTTTATGAAAATAATAAAATGAAACATTCATGGTTTAAACAGTGATTTTTATTATCTAATAGAATCTCCATGAAGGAGTTAGTTTTGATGTTCATATTTAAAAGGGAAGATTTGGATATATTGATATTGACAAATTCATTAAACCAATATTGGTAGGACAGTACCAATTGCCTTGGATCTCAGAAGAAACCAGAAAAGTAGCATAAGACAAGCAAAACTTCAGTGAGAGAAAGTATCACAAATGAACCAAGTGTTTCAACATTCATGTCAGGCAAGACAAAGAATGCTATCTAAAGAATTGTCAGAACACTGAATCAGAATATGCAAACAGAAAAACCTCCTGATACGCTAATCTGGTTAACAGATTGCGGCAGAATTCTTCCTCTATGCCCAACAATTCTCCTCTTTCTTCATTTCACCATGTGCACCATCTTTCCCTCTGACACCCATGCCCAATTCTCCCTTTCTATTCCCCCCCACCTCAGCCTCTTTCCCTCACTCCTTCCAATCTATGTCCCAAGTTCAGGCTTCCCTCCCTCCATTCTGTCTCAAGTTTGTGCCCCCTCCCTTCTTTCTTTGTCTGAAGTTTGTGCCCCCCTTCATCCTTCCATCCTTCCCTCCCTCTATTTTGTGTCAAGTTCATGCCCCCTTTCCGTGGGTGTTTACCCCGTTCTGGCTAGATCCCTCCTCCCAGCATTTTTCATGAAGAAGGCTTCCAGGTCAGCCATAGGCAGCTTCTCACAGCTTTGTGAAGAGAAGGGCCTCTGGGAGGATAAAGAGGAACAGAATCTCTGGACTACCTGTGATGTTAATAACTCGGCACACACTGGTACTGGTCCACAGACCAGTTGTTAGGGACCCCTGCTCTAACGTATCCTTCTCATGATGAGGAACCAGTACTGTTCAAAAAGAAGTGGTGCACTACTATTAGTTTATAGCTATGAATGGGTTACTCTTCTCATCTCCAATATAAATCTAGTTAATGAGAGAGCATGAAGGGTAAAAGTGTGCAGGAAATTGTCACAGGGATCTTATAGTGCAAGAGATTCAACCACATGAGATTGAGAATATGCTTTTCAGTCTGACCTGAATAGAAACAGGCATACGATTCAGAAAAGCTCAAGTACTGTATTTTTTGCTCCATAAGACGCACTTTTCCACCCAAAAGTGGGTGGAAATCTCGGTGTGTGTCTTATGAAGCAAAGGTACAAATTTAGTTACCCTTCCCCTGTACCATTGTAAAACCCGCCCGCCGCACTACCTTTTTTTTTTTTTTTTTAAATCTCCCCCCCCCCCCAAGTCAGTCATCACCGTTTCCCCCTTTTTTACCTGGTGGTCCAGCGCCTCGCCTTATTTCCTGGCCACAGTGAAACAGATCAGCAACACAGCCGTCAGAACAAGCTTTACACTCTCCTGCTTGGCCCCGAGCTGCGTTCCGAATGGCTGCCATAGGTTCTCGGGGGACTCGCAAGAACTAATGCCAGCCATTCGGAAAGCAGCATGGGGCCGAGCGGGAGAGCGTAAAGCTTGCCCTGACATCTGTGCTGCTGATTTGTTTTGCCACTGGCCAGGAAATGAAGAGCCTGGAAAAGAAGGCTGCAGTGGCAGGCAGACTGGGAGAGAAGCCAGCTGGAGCTGCAGGGCAGAATTTAAAAAGGTATTGAGGGGGCTTGCTTGGGGCAGCCTACCATTAGATGTGCCCTGTACCCTGTCCCAGCCTACCACTAGACCACCAAAGGGGGGGGGGGGAGAAACAGGGCACACCATTTTAGGTTCAGAATTTTCTTGGGTTTTCCTCCTCTAGAGATAAGTGCGTCTTATGGAGCGAAAAATACGGTAACTAATTTTGATTGTCTGCAGCCATCAGGGGCTTAAGCTCCTCCCTCTGTATCCTAAGACCCTGATTGGCTCAGATGTCTAAGGCCCCTCCCTGTGCACCACATGATGCACCAGGGAGAAGGCACCCCACCCTCCATTTTGGACTGGCGGGCCTCTAGAGCAGGTAGGACTGCATCCCTTCTGCTCCCAACTTGTGGAAACGTTACTGGGTGGGTTCAGGGAGCATCTGGTGGCAGAAGGGAGTGGGAGGTGAAGGGGTTGGTTCATGGCAGCCAATCAGCTAGTGGCTCTGCAGGGGCAAAGGAAGGTTGCTCCTGCCGCAGTTCACCACTGAACCGCCAGGGACTTAACAGGTACATGGAAGGGTGGGGAGATAAGATGGTTAAAGTCAGCCAGGGCAGGAGATTGGAGGGATCACTGCTGGACCACCAGGTCTTACCGCAGGCCTGCAACAGGTTTGGGAGGGAGGCGGGTCAGCGCTGACCCAAATATAAACCACCAAGACCCCCATTTTTGGGCCCAAAAATCTTGGTTTATATTAGAGTATATATGATAGATAGCAGATGTAAATTCTCAAATTAAAATGAAGATAAAATAATTTCCATCTTCTGTCTATGCTCTTAACTATTTCCAGGGCCTTATCCCATTTGCTGCTTTTCTCTCCTTCAGGTTTTTGCCTACATACATCTTTCAAAACCAAAACTAGGGATAAATCAAAACCTACACATACCAGCAGTAATGTAATGCAATATTTCACTGTTAAGACCCCAAAAAGTAATCAGTTCTACAAGATTTTTATATATTATACTTAAGCTTATAAATGCTCATAAAAAATAAGTTCACAAGGCACCATGAGTAAAAATATTTTACCAGTGGTGCAGTTCACTTTTTTTTTTTAATATAAAGTCATAGCACATAAGCTTTCTACAAGAACTTTGATGCTAGTAATAGACGTTTCAAAAGAAAGCAACAAGATTTAAAAGGAAATCAGCTTGAAAACACTGATGTTGCAATGAACCCCGGCTTTAACACAAGCAGCGTTTTTTGTTTTGTTTTTATTTTCCAAAGTATACAGTGCTGTTTCTCTTTCTCTGGTGTAGAACTGCATATGGCTTCTTGAGCTTTAAGTTTGATTTTTGTCTACATTTAAGTTTGTGGTTGATTGTAGTTGTGCATTTTCTTATGCAGAGGCCTTGTGTGAATGTTAACTCTGGGATATATTACAGATATTTATTATGTTTAGTGACTTAGGAGATAGCCAATTGGGAGGGAAAGTGAGCAGTGTTTAGATTGACTTGAATCAAATATAAAACCAGGAGGTTAGAAATTTGGGTTATCACAGTGAGTCAACCTTTCCCCTGCCCTCCTTTTTTTGAAGGGAAGGAGATGGGAGAGGATACTTCAGTTTATTTGAGTATATACAGTATTCACATGCACCATCTCTTCCCTCTGCCCTTTCCCTCCCCTTCATCCATGTGTACCATCTCCTTCCTGTCTCCTATTCCTTTCTTAAACAGCATTTCCCCCCCCCCCCATCTCTTCCCTTCCCCGAGCAGCATTTCCTCCCTCTGGTGATCTGACACTTCTCCCCTCCTTCCCCTTTCTGGTCTAGCATCTGTCCTTTTCTTCCACCACTCCCCTACCTTAGTCTGGAATCTCTCTTCCCTCCCCTTTCCAATAGGAAAGGGGAGAAGCAGCAGACTCTTATCCCAGGACAAGCAGGCAGCCTATTCTCACATATGGGTGACATCATCAACGGAGCCCTGATGCAGAAGCCTCGCAAGCAGACTTGCTTGTAGAAACTAGAAGTTTGAGTCAGCCGCACCACGCATGCCTTCCTGCTCAGCACAGGGCGCGTCTCCTCAGTTCTCCGGAGCCGAGAAGTCTAACTGACTCTCTGCGTTTAACTTTGTTACTTCGTGCCTTCTCTCACCGCGGTTTGTGTTTTCTTCACGAATCGCTTTATTTTATTCCTACTTTTTAAAAAAAAATTTCTTTCTTCCATTCGGCTGCCAGGGCAGGCCGCTCAGCTGCAGCCCAGAGGCTTCGACTTTGCAGCGGCTGTTTTTCCTCCTATGTCCCAGCCAACAGGCTTCAAGAAGTATAGCCAGTGTCAGCGTGCGATTTCTCTCAGGCACCCACACAATAGGTGCCTCATGTGCCTTGGGCCAGCCCATCACCTGAAGTCATGCAAGCGCTGTGCTACTCTTCAACCCTGAGCTCTTAAACGTCATCTACTTTCAGTGGAGAAGCTCTTCAGGATGGATTCAACCTCAGACCTAGGGTCCTCCTGCCTCCACTGCTTCGCTCTTGAGCCTCAGACCTTTGTTTGCAGCGGCTCTTTCCTCAACGTCTGCTGTATCTTCCCCTGTATCCTCAGGTCAGATAGCTCAGCAGAAAGTTCCAGTGGTGCTTAAGGTGCCTAAGACTTCCAAGTCAAAGCACATTTCCACTGTCTCTCTGGAACATCTAGCCAAAGCAGGTGGTCCGGTTTCAGACGTGGATCCATCCTTGCCAGCTTCTTTCCAGACCATGTTAGAGAAACAGTTCATTCAGTTCCTTACTAACATGGGACTGAAGTTTGTTACTCTAATCCAGCCTGGGCATTCTGCAGACTCCCGTGAGGTCGAGCCTCTTCCTATGCCTCAGTCTGAGCCTACACACTCTATGCAGGGAGTTGCTGATTAGAGAATGACACGGTGGCGGTTTACCCGCGGCCACCGCATTTTAGCCGTGGGTCACCCGCCGAAAATGGGGAAGAAAACTAGCAGTCGCTGCGGCGACGGGGACAAGGCCATTCACCGCCCGCGGGGCGGTGAATGGTCTTGTCCCCGCAGTGAGGCATGAAGGATCGCGCGGTCCCCGCAGCTCACACCTGCCTGCCCAATCGATTCTAGTGTTTAGCCAGCTCTCTCCCTTCTCCTCACCTTAATTTGTAGATTTTCTTTTTCGGCGACCCGCACGCGCGGCTGCTCAGTGTTCAATCTTCTGCTCTGACGCAACCGGAAACAGGAAGTTGCAGCAGAGCAGAAGATTGAACACTGAGCAGCTGCGCATGCGCGGCTCTCTGATAGCGTGCGGGTCGCCGAAAAAGAAAACCTATAAACTAAGGTGAGGAGAAGGGAGAGAGCTGGCTAAACACTAGGATCGATTGGGCAGGCAGGTAGTGGCTGCGGGGACCGTGCGATCGCTAGTGTTCCCGGCTCAAATTGGAAGGAGGGAGTGAAAGGGAAAAGGATTCTGGGCCAAGGGGATGAAGATGGAAAGAAAAACCCACAGCAGGAAAGAAAGGGAAGGACAGGCAGGTGAGCCAGATGCTAGAAGCAGGGGGGGGGGGGAAGAAAGAGGGAAAAAAGCTAGATGGGGTTGAAAAGAAGAAACACACTGGTATGGAAGGGGAAGATAGGGGAAATCTGGACACAGGAAGGTAACAGAAAGAGGGGAAATTATGTGCATGGGGCATAGGGACAGAGACATAAAGGGGACATGCCATGGGGATGGTATATGGACACAGGGGGGGGGGGCAATGGCAGATACATAGGGGAGATATTAGAAATGGGGAAAATAGGAGCACAGAAACGAGATGGTTTGTGGGGATGGGACAGGGACCGAGCTCGCAGGCTCCAGTGGCTTGCACAAATTACATTGTAACGTGCCATGAAAATAAGAGGGAGGAAGGTAGATAGATAGGCCACGCGAGAGGAGCTGAAGGGTGGTAGAAAGGAACAGATGGTAAAGGAGGGAGGGAAGGGTGGTGGTGGAAAGGAATAGGACAGACATTGAAGGAGGGTGGAGAGGAACAGACCCTGAAGGGAAATGTGGAAGACAGAATGGGAAGAAGACAGATGCCAGACTATGGGGGAGCGGCACAGTAACAGCAAATGGAAGACGCAGAGAGAAGACACACAGTGGATGGAAGGAATTGAATGAGAAGATGTGGAAAGCAGAAACCAGACAACAAAGGTAGAAAAAAAATTACATTTATTTTTTGCTTTAGTTGTGTTGATAAAAATTTATAAACAAAGCCCTGCCAGCTGAACATCTCTTTCTCTAGTTCAGCAGCAGGAACTTTGATTTATAAGAAAGGAATAAGCTAAATATTACAGTACTAAGGCTTATATGGATGCAGCGGGGACGGTGACGGGGCGGTGAATGGGATGGCAGTGGCGGTGACGGGGCGGTGAAAGGGATGACGGTGACGGGGCGGTGAAGGGAACGGCGGTGACGGGGCGGTGCAGAGGATGGTGGGCCGGTGACGGGGACAGATTTTTTCCCCGTGTCATTCTCTATTGCTGATCCACCTTTCACTGTGTTCCATCATGACAAGGTGGTTCTCCATACTCATCCTAAATTCCTACCTAAAGTGGTTTCAGAATTTCATCTCAACCAATCCATTATTCTTCCAGTGTTCTTTCCAAAGCCTCATTCTCATCTTGGAAAATCAGCTCTTCATACTCTGGACTGTAAACGTGCTTTGGCCTATTTGGAATGCACCAAACCTCAACTTTGTCTCCTTTGATCCAAATAAGTTGGGACATCCTATCTCTAAGCTTACCATCTCCAACTGGATAGCTGCTTGTATCTTTCTGCTATGCCCAGGCTGGTTTACCCCTACAAAGTAGAGTCACAGCCCATAAGGTCAGAGCAATGGCAGCTTCAATAGCTTTCCTCAGATCTACACCTATTGAGGAAATTTGCAAGTCTACTACTTGGTCCATACTTTCACTTCTCACTATTGTCTGGATGTTTTCTCCAGACAGGATGACCAGTTTAGCCAGACAGTATTACAAAATTTATTCTCCTTAAATCACCAACACTCCCACAATCCCATTCTGGTTAGCTTGAAGGTCACCCATATGTGAAAATAGGCTGCCTGCTTGTCCTGGGATAAAGCAGTTACTTACTGTAACAGGTATTATCCAGGGATAGCAGGCAGCTATTCTCACAACCCACCCACCTCCCCGGGTTGGCTTCTCTGCTAGCTATCTGAACTGAGGAAATGTGCCCTGTGCTGGGCTGGAAGGCACTTGTGCATGTGCGGTGCAGCCGACTCAAAACTTCTAGTTTCTACAACCAAGTCTGCTTGCGAGGCTTCTGCATCGGGGCTCTGTCGATGATGTCACCCATGCGAGAATAGCTGCCTGTTGTCCCTGGATAACACCTGTTATGGTAAGTAACTGTCCTTTCTCGCCTCCTCCCTACCATGGTCTGGCATCTCTATTTCCCTTCCCATCCCCACAGTCTAGAATCTCTCTAGTAACAATCCCCCTGCATTCCCCTCCATGTGATCCATTGGTTACTCCCCCTTCCCAGCAGCTGCCCTTACGCTACTAGCAGAATAAGTGAGGTGTAAACACTGGCTTCAACAATAGCAGAGGGAAAACTTCCAGGCTGCAGAAGGCAGCATGTTTACCTCACTCACACTGCTGGTGGCATGAAGAGTGCAAGAGCAGCTACTGGGAAGGATAAGCGTGTGAGTGGCGGGGGGGGGGGGGGAGGAAGAATCAGACTGCACTACTGCAAGGGTGTCAACTTAAGTCCAAGGGCTACACAGTTACATCTCCTTCATATTCACTGGGGTAATCCTGAAAAGCTATTTGATGCACCAACTCCACCATATGCAACTAGATCTCAGGTATATTGATTGTGTAAATCTTGAAAACCTGGCCTAGTGAAGGTCAAAGTTTGACACCCTGCTCTACTGAATACTCAGCTGGCTTTTCAAGGTCAGGAGCCCAGCAACAGGTGTGGCTTCATGTTAATTTGCAGCCCTGTATATTACACAAACTTTTCAGGTTGGCTGGCCAAGAAGAATGGGATGAGGGAGGGAAGGCCATTGTTGCCAGAATTAGATTACAGAGGATGGAAGGTAGAAGTTAAGCAGACAGCAAGAAATGCATAAGCATGCAATCTAAGTGGTAAGCTGCAGCTCAAATTACTCAGCTGAAAAACACCTTTTAGCTTCAGGTCCATCAAAAGACAGATTTGTAAATTAATCTTATTTACATCATTCACCTTAATATGCAAAGGTAATGTGGATATTAAAGTTTCACAACTAGAGGTTCATCTAAACAAAAACAGATCAAATTGCAGTCAAACTTGTGACCGAAGATGACGGTGGATAGATGTTCATCTGGGAGGAATGGGAGAGAGAAAATTAAACACTTCACCAGTTTGTATTTCAAAATCCCTTTCCCTCTTTGTAGTCTCGCAATTCTTTATGTTTCCTACCCACTGACCCAATTAAAAAAGCAGTTTTGCATAATGTTAAATCATTTTACTTGTATACTACTAAACTGCTACAAAGTCAAGTTTACTGCAGAATCTAATTCTTGTTAGAAAAGCCACCCTGATCTGGTCCAATAGACACCTTCCTGTATGTGGACAGTTCCATAGAGACCAGGTCTGTCAGGGCTATACAGGAGCAAAAAAAAAATTCAGAGCAGTGGCAGGCTAAGCACCAAAAAAGGTGCTAAGAAGAGTACTAGGGGCTGTGTATAAATTTAAGTTTTAATTACAAGTGCCCCTCCTCACATTTTCTCTTGTACAGTGCAGATGGAAGTACTTTCTCAGAACATGTTTTCAATTACTAAACTGAAAAATGAAATAACTTGTTTTTCTAATAATTTTGTTTACCGTTTCTGATGCTGGTTCTTTCTGTGCTCTGAACTGTTTCCAGGGCCTCCTGTGCATTTACTATTTATTCTCTCCTCTCCTTCATTCCCTGACCAATCATCTTTCACATCCAACTTTGGTTTCTGCCTCCTCAAATTATCTTGTTTAATTTCTAGTCTTCCTTTATCCAAGGTGGATTGCAAACAAATAACCACATACTAAATTAAGCAAATTAAAAAAAAATAAATAAATAAAAATCTGCCGACACTTCAGATCTAACATATTACCAGATGATTCAGTTACAATGTATGGATTTCAATTACAGTGGAATCTGTTTGCGAGTGTTTTTGCAAGACTAGCAAAAAAAACTCAAAAACTTTTGACTCGCAAACCACCGAGCACTGCCCCGATAAACGAGCACTTAAAATCCAGGAATCCTCTTCCATCTTCCAGCCAGCCTTTCACGTCGGGTGTATTCCGCAGGTTGGAGGACCTCTGTCTGGGCCTACGCGGCAGGGTGCCATCCCGTCTGCGCATTGCGTGCAACATGCAGTATCAATAGATGTTGTCCGTGTCTTGCGCGGGCATGCAGGTGGGACGGCGCTCGGCTGTTTGGGCTCGGGTGGGGGCTCTTCAGCATGCGAGGGACATCAGACATGGAGGGCTGGCAGGCGGATGGAGGAGGCATCCCTCTGAAGGCACTGTGGGGTTCTCTGGCAGCTGGTGGACATTATACGCATCCCCCCCACCAAAGCAGCACTGTGGGGTTCTTCTTCCAAAGACGGACGGAGGAGGCACTGACAGGTACAGACCTCGGGTTCTGGAAAGAATCTTCGGTGTTGCCACTAGTTTACTATGGGGAACTTTGCTTTGATACACAAGCATTTTGGATTATGAGTATGCTCCTGGAATGAATTATGCTTGTAATCCAAGGTACCACTGTATTTACAATCATTTGCCCCATCTCGGTTTCCATCTCTTCCTTCTCCATCCATGGAGAGTATCTTCTCCATTCCCTCCATTCTTTTTTATGGGGCAGATATTTTGTGTGTGTAATACATGCAAAATGTCTGACATGGAAAAAAAATAAAAAATAAAAAAAAAAAAAGACGGGCAGGCGTGTCAGAAAACCTGCAGACTTTCAGTAACTCAGTTATCGACAGGTCTGCAGCAGTTGTTTGCCAATAATAAAACCCGATTCAAAATAGCCAAGCAGACTTTACTGCGGATCCAAGATGGCCACGGTGCAGACGCTCTGAGAGCGACGCTTCTGACCGTTCCACTCTTTTCCTTTTTTTTTTTTTCTTTCTTTGTGAATCTACTTCTTTCCTACCTAGGATGCCGAAGAGAAGGGGCAGGAATGCTGCTGGCGCCTCGCAGTGCTCCGAGGTTCCCTCCTTCGGCATGATTGAAGAGATGTTGCGGCAGATGAGGAGGCAGTCCTGCCTGAGTCGGGAGCAAGCCGCTGAGAGCACCGGATGGGGCAAGACTGGCGATGTCTCTCCTGGGCTCGAGACCACCTTGAGCCCCGACCCGAGAGCTCCACCTCCGTGCCCCCGGTTGGCCAGTTCCACAGGGGTGGAGGAAACCCTGGAGATGGGGAAAGTACTCCCCCAAGAGGCAGCAGGGACATCATGGGAGACTGAGGCAGTACTCTCGGTACAGGGAGCAGCTGCAGAAGAAGCTGGGGAAGGTCATGTAACCGGAGGTGAAAGATTCCAGACAGGACCTAACCAGGGGAACTTTTCTTCTCTTGACGGTGAGCACTTTAGCATTCAGCACAGCTTTCCTACTATTGAAAAACCAGCACAAGTGACTCTAGATTCACTGTGGGATTTGATTGTAAATTTCACCAAGTCTATTAGTCCCAATTTCCAACATATTGAAAGGAAATTGATTCAACATTCTAGAGAGCTCAAAGATTTGTCAACGGAAGTGACTATTTCAAAGAACACTACTCAAAAGCTTGATCAAGAAATATCTATGACCAAATAAGTTCAGCAGTCCCTAATTAAAGATATCAATTTACGGAAGAAAATTCAGACACTTGAAAATAATTCTAGGAATAATAATTTAAGATTAATTAATTTTCCTAGATTGACTTTGGTTACTCCTAGGGAAATGCTTAGGAGATATTAGAAATTTTACAGGTTTCAGAAGAAACTTTACCATTTGTTCAAGTGTATTACTTGCCAAATAAAGAAGGGGCTCAAACGCAAGTTAATGTATTGAATCAAGCACCATTGAATGTATCTGAATTGTTAGAAACTTCAGAAATAGAAACAGTAGTACCTTCAACAATGATCTTGACCGTAGCTCTCGCTTTGGATAAAACATGGTTGTTGAGACTTTTCTTTAAAAACAGAAAGAAAGAGTTCCTCGGTTGCAAAATACAAATGTTTCCTGATCTTTCTAAAGAAACTCAAAGAAGGCGAAGATAATTTTGGTTGTTGAAACCTGGAGTCACTTCACTGGGAGCAACGTTTTACTTGTGACATCCGTGCAAGTGTATAATCTACTACCGTTCAATTAAATATGTTTTCTTTGAACCACAACAATTAACAGCTTTTCTGGCTATGTCCAGATTGGATAAAGAGAAACTATCAGCTCCATAATTAATATATCTGCCTTTTCTCAGTTTGTCTGTAATTTATCTTCTAATAATATTTCTTTAGCTCGCTTTAAGAAATCTTAGATCCACATTTTGAGGACTTGAGTTGGTTGGAAGACTTTTCCTGTTTTAATTTTATTTGGATAGTTTATGATTTATATTGTTATAGGTCATATCTCTACTAACTTACTTTCTGTACAAATGAATACTTGTAATGTCATTTGAAAATTAATAAATAATTATATCAAAATAGCCAAGCAATTAGAGAATCAATCGCTTGGCTATTTTGCATGAGGTTTTGCTAGTTTGCATAAGAGGGTCGGGATGGGATTGCTACAGGCTTTAGAGAATGGGCTTGGAAGGAAATTTGGTCGCAAAGGGCTCGCAAACCGATCAGTACATGATTGGTTTGCTTAGTGAATCTAGCCTTATGTATATTGTTCCTCTTACCCGCTGCTCTTGTCCACTATCTGTTCCTCTTTTCCCCAATGATCCCCTCACCATTAAGTATCACACCTGTCTCATCTCACAGCATCACCAACATTGCCTTCCTAACCATCTAGCTTGACTTAGTTCTCCTATCACTACCACAAAAAAAAAAACCCCCACCAAAACAACCACACCAAAAACCTTGTGTCCCCATCTCCCCCCCCCCAAAAAAAATCATCTAGTATTGCCTCAATAGGACTGTGGCACAGTGGTTAAAACTACGGCCTCAGCACCCTGATATTATGGGTTCAACCTCATGCTGCTCCTTGTGACCCTGGACAAGTCACTTAATCCCCTCCATTGCCCTAGGTATTTTAGGTAGATAGTGAGCTTGCTGAGACAGACAAGAAAAAATGCTTGAGTACCTGAATAAATTCATGTAAACTGTGCAGAGTTCCCCCTAGGTATAGAAAATTGAATGAATAAAATCTGTCCCCATCCCATATGCTGCATTAAAACATGATGGCAGATAAGCCATATGGCCTATCTAGTCTGCCCATCCACAGTAACCTAAAAACTCATCTGACAACTAATGCTATTTGCTTTCTTTCTACACCTTCCCCTACCTTCACTTGTCCCTTCCTTGCTCCCCTCCTGATATCCATCAATCACCTAGAGCTTATACAGGTTTGTGCGGCTTACAAATGAAAGATTAGATTACCATTGTCTCTCTCTCCCAGAGAGATCCCAAGTCCTTTTGAATTCAGACAGTGTCTCCACTACCTCTTCTGGGAGACTGTTTTACACATCTACCACCCTTTCTGTAATTTAAAAAAAAAAATTTTTCTTCCTTAGATTACTCCGAAGCCCATTACCTCTTAACTTCATCCTATACCATCTAATTGCAAAGTTTCCTTTCAAAATGAGACTCGACTCATGCACATTTACATTACGTAGGTATTTAAATGTCTATCATATCTCCCGCCTTTCCTCCAAAGTATACAGATTGAGATCTTTAAGTCTGCCCCCATTATGCTTATGATGAAGAAGACTACACACCATTTTAGTAGCCTTCCTCTGGACCAACTCAATCCTTTTTATTTATTTATTTTATTTTTAAGGTTGAGAGGGAAAAGAGGATGAGACGAAGAAGAAGAAGACCTGGTGTGATACAGGTGAAGCAGGACAAGTCCTTTGGATAAAGGTGAAGTAACCAGACCTCACAAGAGAAAAACCCCCTCCCCTCCCTCGTGCTCTAATAAATCAGTATATTAACTGTAAAAGATATTTCATAACCCACTTGCCAGCTGGCCTATAGTGATTGAGAAATATTATGTTTCTGAGTTAGCTATGGTAAGCAAAAACTTGTAAGAAGCAAGACTTAAATTCCGATGCATGGCACCTGGCCGGATATTATGCAAAGAGGAACACAGCTCATGGTCAGAAAAACAGAGTACTCAGGAACATTATTTAGCAAGATATATCATGTGTTACCACAGCAGAGAAGGAATTTTAGACTCGGAATTGCATATATGGTAAAGGGAAAAGGGCATTTGCAGGAAAGGGTTAGGCCTTACGGCAAACTGAACAGACGTATAAGATGACACAAATAGATAAGCCAATAAATGAATCTACTTATGTATTGACGTATAAGGAAAATAACCAATAAAAATGTATCATGTGATTTAGGCTAACGTGGTATTGACCACCAAGAAATGTATAAAACCAGGCCTATAAGCAGAAGTAATTAGAACAGACATCAGAGGACCCTCAGGCCTGAGGATCACATCTGTTACATTATATGCTGAATGATTTATTCTTGTAAGCTGTTACTGATTTGTTAATAAATATATACCTATTGAAACCAGTATATAGTGTGTGGAGTCTCCATTTCGAGGTAGGCCTAGACAGCGGCCTACTTCAATGGTGACCCACGACTGGGTAGGACATGAGCCTTAAACGACCTCACTGGATTGCAGGCATAAAATCTGCTTGTCAGATTGCCTCTCCATTACTGTTGGCCATAAGTTTGATTCTGGGTTTTATTTCTGTACTTATGCATTGTTTTCAACTAAACTTCCTTATTTTACAGATTTGCTGTGTTGTCTTCTTTATCTTGTTCCCCTTTATGCCGCACTTCTCCTTCATTTCCTTTTTACACCAGCAATTGAATATGTTCTGCCTTATACACTATTTTCTTTTTCAGCACTAATTTTTTTTTTTCTTTTTGGTTTTTTTACGTAGGACTCACTGGTGTCAAATTTGGATGGTCCCGGACCCTGGAGCGGTTTTCTGCATTGCCTTGCCCGGGACCGGGTTCCCATCCTCAATTGTCCTATTGGTCCTTCACACTGCAGTTCTTGAAAACAGGAACTAGGGGATAATGTAGCGTAGTATAAGGACTGGCGCTAGAGTAGCCAGCGTAGTATAAGGACTGGCGCTAGAATAGCCAGCGTAGTATAAGGACTGGCGCTAGAGTAGCCAGTGTAGCATACGGACTGGTGCTAGAGTAGCCAGCATAGCATAAAGACTGGTGAGAAAAGAAGCCAGGATAGCATATATAGTGGAGCAATATTTACGGCCGTTATTACTTTATCTCTGTGTAAATCTTATGTTTACTTCTTCTCCAAACTCTTTCCTTGGTACAGACACTGATTCAATTGCTGGTTGAATTCTTTCCTCTGCTCGGATAACGCCTGGCCTTCCATTTTTCTGTCCACAGGTTAACCATTTTGTAATATTACATTGTATAGTGATATTGTATTTTGATGCTTCTATGAATCCACTGTCTTACATTTTGATGTTTCTCTGCATCCGCATCGTTGGTGCCATGTGAAATCAGTCACCTATATATATCTCTTTGGTAAATAATCTCTAAATCTGACCTATTACTGTTATCTATATATATCCATTTTCTGTCAGCATGCATCTTTGTGAACCTTCATTATCATAAGTGTTGGGGAACTGATGCCTGACTTCTTTTATCTCGTTCTTCCTAAATTTTCCTCCTAGTACCGGCTGGTGCATACTTGGTGTTCAGGCATATTTTTGAGGGCGGTCTTTATGCCAGTAATCTCTACTGAACGCCTATGAAATATATGTCTTCAAATCTATCTTTCTCAGCCTCTCTTCTCCATGAGAGTCCTGGTATCTTTTCCCCGGGTCATTGCACATGACCTACAGGGGTTCAGGGACACACATCGTTGTTCGTCTGTGATCACAACCAGACACTGGCTCATACACTAACTTCCTGTGTCAGCGTCTCACTGGTGATCAGCTCCACATCCTAATTTCTTATCTATTCCTGTAGTCTAATAAGCCTCTAAAGGGAATCCAGAGGGGAAGCGCCCCATGGCTATAAACCCCTCTTACACATACATTATTAGTCTGACCTACAAACAAGCTCCTCCGTTCCTGTTACCATCACAATCTCTCCCTGTAGATTTGTATATTATTGACCACCCAGAGGGGTGGGCTGCCCAGAGGGGTGGGCTGCCCAGAGAGGTGGACTGTGGGGGCTTGCCAAACTAACCACACCATTTGCTATCTCTTAGGTTATTTCACAACTGTTGAGCTCCATTTCAACAGCTGTGAAGAGGGGGGTGAATAAAGGTGAAATTATTTTTGTTTTTAGATCACAGACGGATTTCGCATACACTATAAACAGATTACTGGAGATCAGAGAAAGATAATGCACGAAGAAAACAGAAACTGTATTTGCACAAGAAATACATATATGTCCAATTAATAGACAAGGTGACAATGCAAGAAAAAAAATAAAAAATAAAAACAAAAACAGGTCCAGGATTTTAATATTGCCACCTACGTTTTTCTTTTTACTAATGCCTATTTTGTTTCCTAGAGTCAGGGAAGACAGCAATGTTACTTACCGTAACAGTTGTTATCCAGGGACAGCAGGCAGCTATTCTCACTAGTGGGTGATGTCATCCGACAGAGCCCCGATACCGACATCTTGCAAGCATGTCTTGCTTGAAGAAACTCAGAAGTTTCGAGATGCCCGCACCACGCATGCGCCATTGCCTTCCCGCCCGATGTACCGGGCGTGTCTCCTCAGTTCAGGTAGCTAGCCTGAGAAGCCAACCCAGGGGAGGTGGGTGGGACGTGAGAATAGCTGCCTGCTGTCCCTGGATAACAACTGTTACGGTAAGTAACATTGCTTTATCCCAGGACAAGCAGGCAGGTATTCTCACTAGTGGGTGACCTCCAAGCTAACCCCAAGGGGATGGTGGGAGAGTTGGCAACTTAAGAGAACAAATTTTGTAACACTGTTTGGCCAAACTGTCCATCCCATCTGGAGAAAGTATCCAGACAATAATGAGAGGTGAATGTATGAACCGAGGACCCAAGTGGCAGCCTTACATATCTCGTCAATCGGTGTCGATCTGAGGAAGGCTACAGAGGCTGCCATTGCTCTGACCTTATGGGCTGTGACCTTACAGGGAAGGGATAATCCAGCCTGGGCATAGCAGGAAGAGATACAAGCCGCCATCCAATTAGAGATGGTGCGCTTCGATACAGGTCGTCCCAACTTGTTTGGATCAAAGGAGACGAAAAGTTGAGGAGCAGTTCTGTGTGGCTTTGTGCGATCCAAGTAGAAAGCTAGAGCACGTTTACAGTCCAGAGTGTGCAAAGCAGATTCCCCAGGATGAGAATGAGGCTTTGGAAAGAACACTGGAAGCACGATGGATTGGTTGATGTGAAATTCAGAGACCACTTCAGGCAAGAATTTTGGATGAGTACGAAGGACCACCTTGTCATGATGGAATACAGTAAACGGTGGATCCGCCACTAGGGCCTGAAGCTCACTGACCCAGCGAGCTGACGTGAGGGCCACCAGAAAAACCACCTTCCAGGTGAGATACTTAAGTGGAGCCTTGTTGAGAGGTTCAAACGGAGGCTTCATAAGATGAGACAGGACAACATTGAGATCCCAAACCACAGGAGGAGGTTTGATAGGAGAGTTGACATGGAAAAGTCCTTTCATAAATCTGGAAACCACAGGATGAGCAGACAAAGGTTTCCCCTGTAGAGGCTGATGGAAAGCCGCAATAGCACTCAGGTGGACTCGTATAGAGGTAGACTTGAGACCAGACTGAGACAGGTGTAGAAGATAGTCCAATACAGAAGATAGGGAAGCGTGCTGAGGTTCCGTGGCATTGGAAATACACCAGGAAGAGAATCTAGTCCATTTTTGGGAATAGCATTGTCGAGTAGCAGGCTTCCTGGAAGCCTCCAAGACCTCCCTCACTGCTTGAGAGAATTGGTGAGGAGTTATGTTGAAAGGAACCAAGCTGTCAGGTGGAGAGACTGCAGGTTGGGATGAAGTAGTGAACCTTGATGTTGAGTAAGTAGTGAAGGAAACACTGGAAGAGGTACTGGCTCCCTGCTGCACAGTTGAAGTAGAAGGGAGTACCACGGTTGTCTGGGCCACCGAGGAGCAATCAGAATCATGGTGGCACGGTCTGATCTCAACTTGACCAGAGTCTTCTGAATGAGAGGAAAGGGAGGAAATGCATATAGGAAGCGATTTCCCCACTCCAGTAGAAAGGCGTCTGCCTCGAGGCGGAGAGGAGTGTAGATCCTGGAGCAAAACTGAGGTAGCTTGAAGTTGTGGGGGGCTGCAAAGAGGTCTATCTGAGGCGTTCCCCACTGAGCAAAGATCTGATGAAGGGGTTTGGAATGGAGCGTCCATTCGTGAGGCTGGAGAAGACGACTCAATTTGTCTGCTAAGACGTTGTCTTTTCCCTGAATGTAAACAGCTCTGAGGAAGGTGTTGTGGCGAACCACCCAATCCCAGACTCGAAGAGCTTCTTGACAAAGAAGGGCCGAGCCCGTGCCCCCTTGTTTGTTGACATAATACATGGCGACCTGATTGTCTGTGCGAATAAGGACCACCATGTTGTGAAGCAGATGCTGAAAAGCTTGGAGAGCATTGAAGATGGCCCTGAGCTCCAGAAGATTGATTTGATGGAGGCGTTCCGCACTGGTCCAGAACCCCTGAGTGCGAAGACCATCCAGATGGGCCCCCCATGCATAGTTCGATGAATCTGTTGTGATAACTTTCTGGTGGGGAGGAGAGTGAAACAGCAAACCTCTGGATAGATTCGAAGAGGTCATCCACCAGAGAAGAGACTGCCGTAGAGCAGGAGTGACTGCAATGTGACGGGACAACGGATCGGACACCTGAGTCCACTGAGATGCCAGGGTCCATTGAGGAATCCTGAGATGTAGTCTGGCAAAAGGCGTCACATGAACTGTAGATGCCATGTGACCCAAGAGGACCATCATGTGTCTCGCCGATATGGATGGGCGAGAAGACACCGACTGGCAGAGTAGAAGAAGAGCATCCATGCGTTGAGGAGGAAGGAATGCTCGAAGTTGAATGGTATCCAGAAGAGCCCCGATAAAGGGGAGAGACTGGGTGGGCTGAAGATGTGACTTGGGGAAGTTGATCTCGAAGCCCAGACTCTGCAGGAAACAAATTGTAGTCAAGGTCGCCGAAATGACCTCTGGAGCCGACGGTGCCTTGATGAGCCAGTCGTCGAGGTATGGAAACACCTGAAGACCCATGTTTCGGAGTGCAGCAGCCACCACCACCAGACACTTTGTGAAGACTCTGGGAGACGAGGACAGGCCGAATGGAAGCACTTGATACTGCAGATGTAGATGTCCCACCCGAAATCTGAGAAACTTGCGGGAGGCCGGATGAATCGGGATGTGAGTGTAGGCCTCCTTGAGGTCCAGAGAGCATAACCAATCGTTCTGCTCGAGGAGGGGATAGAGAGAAGCAAGGGTCAGCATACGGAACCGTTCCTTGACCAAAAACTTGTTGAGGACTCGAAGGTCCAAAATGGGACGCAGATCGCCCGTCTTCTTCGGAACCAAAAAGTACCGGGAGTAGAACCCCCAATTTTGCTGATCTACAGGCACCGGCTCGACGGCTCGAAGCCGAAGAAGAGCCTGCGCCTCCTGCAGAAGAAGAGCGGTCTGCGTCGAGTTGGAAGGATACTCTCTTGGCGGGTGGTCCGGGGGGACCCGTTGGAAATGAAGAGAGTATCCCTCTCTTACGATGGTAAGGACCCAAAGGTCCGAGGTGATTGACTCCCATCGATGATAAAAATGGTGGAGTCGACCCCCTATGGGAAAAACAGGGGACGACAGAACGTCGGTTATGCTCCCTGGAAGAGAGTCAAAAAGGCTGAGTAGCCTTGGGTGCAGCCGGCATCTGAGGCTTCTGTTGAGTCTTCTGTGGAGGCTGCCTCTTCGCAGGCTGTCTCGCCGGGGGAGCCTGCCTCGGTTGATAACGCCTCTGGTAGATTTGAGGCGGTCTAGAGGGACGAGACTGCTGAGGCTTCGGCTTAGGGCGCAGAATAGACTGAAAAGACTTCTCATGGTCCGAAAGCTTTTTAGTAACAGTCTCGATAGACTCATCGAACAGATCCGCTCCCGCACAAGGCACATTAGCCCGTCTGTCTTGGAGGTTCGGATCCATATCAATAGTGCGAAGCCAGGCCAGGCGACGCATGGCGACTGAACAGGCCGCAGCACGTGCCGAGAGCTCGAAGGCATCGTAGGAGGATTGCATCAGCTGCAGCCGCAACTGGGACAGGGTTGCCACCACCTCCTCAAACTGGAAACGAGCCTGAGCATCGATGAAAGGGATGAACTTGCGGAGTACCGGCAAGAAGAAATCCAAATATGAAGAGAAGAAAAAGTTGTAATTGAGCACTCGAGTCGCCATCATCGAGTTTTGGTAGACACGTCTACCAAACTTGTCCATCGTTCTCCCCTCCCTGCCCGGAGGCACAGAAGCTTAGACCTGGGAAGGGTGAGAACGCTTGAGAGAAGACTCGACCAGAAGGGACTGATGAGAAAGTTGAGCCCCCTCAAACCCCTTGTGGTGAACGATGCGGTATCGAGCATCCAGCTTACTGGGAACTGCAGGGATGGAATACGGTGTCTCAAAACAGCGCATGAAAGTCTGGTCCAGCAATTTATGCAGAGGAAGCCGAAGAGTCTCCGCCGGAGGGTGAGGCAAATGCATAGTATCCAAATACTCTTTAGAATATTTAGACCCAGTGTCCAAAGTCACATCTAAGTCATCCGCCATCTGTCGGAGAAAAGATGAGAAAGACAGTTGGTCTGCCAAGGCCGGCCGACGAGACGGACTAGACGAAGTGGAAGCCTCCAGGTCCAGGGAGAGCTGAGACCGGCATGGAGAATAGGAGGTAGATGGTTCCTCATACTCTGGTCCCTCCGGCTGGGATACATCCGACGATGAGTATCCCAAACGCTGCATCTTTTTCTGCGGAGACACCTCCGAATGGCGTGAGGAGTGTCGAGATGAGTGTCGAGATCGATGCCCCTCCCGGTGACGGGATGGGGAGCGAGATCTTCTGTGCATCGCACGATCCCCTGAAGCCTCTAAGGAATGGATGGGGCTCGATGCGGTGGATCGCAGAGGTGGTAAGGATGCGGACTCACGCAGTGCCACCCAAGTCTGGTATGGAGTGCGGAAGAACTCCTCCTGCGATGCAGTATGCCCAGGACTCCGATTATCAGGGGCCGCCCTAGCACCCTGTTGTCGTGGAGGTGTGATGGGCTCTAAAGGCGGCATATCAGGAAGGGAAGCCCTTCTGGAGGATTCCGCCGCCCACCGCCGATCCCCCTCGTCGAGCAGCGAGATCGAACGACGAGGAGGAGGGGGGAGGGGGCGGACCGCCCCCTGAAACCGGTGCCGGGATGTCACCCTGAATGTTGGCGATAAGCCGGGGTCCCATAGTCTGCATAAGCTCGACAAACTGAGCTTCTAGCAGGGATCGAAGCGAAGCCGATATGGAGGGATCCGCACCAAAAGGGGGTCCTCCTGCACGGTCTTCGCATTCCTTCGTGGCCAAGTGCTTCTGCTTGCTAGCTTTAGGCACTTTGATGACCACGGGAGGGACAGTGGAAGGTGGTACCTGAACCGAGGAGACGGAGGCAGGCGCCGATGCTGAACTTGAAGCCGTAGCCGGTGTAAACGATGCTGGCTTCACGATGCTGGATGCGGGAGTCGTCGATGCAGGTTTCGAGCGGACCGGTGAAACCTCAGCAGACGTAGAAGCAGACAGGTCCTTGGCAGTCTCCATCTTGAACATCGACTCCCAAAGCAAGCAACGCCTCTTAAACGAGCGCGCAGTGAGCGTGGAACAAGGCCGGCACGATTTCGGAACGTGTTCCGGACCAAGACACTGCAGGCAGCGTCGATGCGGGTCCGTTAACGAAATCGCACGCTGGCACTTGCTGCACTTTTTAAAACCGGTGATTGGCCGGGACATAGGCCGGAAAATAGACGCTGCAAGGTCGAAAGCGCTAGGCTGCAGCCACGAGGCCGGCCCGGCCGAACCGCCGGAGAAATAATTTTAATTTTTTTATTTTTTTTTTAAAGAAAGTAAAAATGAAAGAAATTCAAAGAAATAAACCAAAACGCGGGTAAAGAAGGCAAAAAAAAAAAAACTGAAATTCAGTCAGTGCAGAATGAAGATAAACTTCTCAGCTCCGCGGAAAGAAAAGAACTGAGGAGACACGCCCGGTACATCGGGCGGGAAGGCACTGGCGCATACGCGGTGCGGGTATCTCGAAACTTCTGAGTTTCTTCAAGCAAGACATGCTTGCAAGATGTCCGTATCGGGGCTCTGTCGGATGACATCACCCACTAGTGAGAATACCTGCCTGCTTGTCCTGGGATAATGCAGTGTTCCTGTCTCGGGAAACCACATCTTGAACAGGCTTGCCCATTATGTCTGATTTCTCCCACTACTCTTGCTGACATTAGGAATCCCCCTGTTTTATTCTTCTCTGGCTGCCAGTGCTAGCCATGATTTTGTCTTGTGCTTCTAGCCCTAGTTTTTCTTTCTCTTGCTTGCCTGTTCCCTCTTGATTCCATCTGCCGTTGGTTTTTCCTCGATATTCTGTTAAGCCGTTGCTTAGACAATTCTGTTCCTCCTTCTGCCCCCATATTTCCTACCATTGTTGAGCCGAAAGTATACACCTCTTCTCTGCATTGTGCTTTGTGTTACCTAGCCCCTTATGATGTCACCATACAGCACAGTTACTTACCGTAACAGGTGTTATCCAGGGACAGCAGGCATATATTCTCACATGTGGGTGACGTCATCTACGGAGCCCCAGCGCGGACAGCTTTTCAAGCAAACTTGCTAGAAGTTTCAAGTTTGCACACTGCACCATGCATGTGCATGCCTTCTCGCCCACTAGAGGGCGCATCCCACCTCGTGGTCCTCAGTTCCATAACTAGCAGAGAAGCCATCCCCGGGGAGGCGGGCGGGTTGTGAGAATATATGCCTGCTGTCCCTGGATAACACCTGTTACGGTAAGTAACTGTGCTTTATCCCAGGACAAGCAGGCATGATATTCTCACATGTGGGTGACCTCCAAGCCAACCAAAAAAGGGCAGGTGGGAGGATGGCAATTCAGGAAAACAGATTACGCAACACCGACTGGCCAAACCGGCCGTCACTCCTGGATAAAGTGTCCAGACAGTAATGAGAGGTGAACGTATGAACCGAAGACCAAGTGGCAGCTTTACATATTTCCTCCATAGGAGTGGATCGGAGGAAAGCCACCGAAGCTGCCATCGCTCGGACCTTATGCCCCGTGACTCGACCCGGGGGCGGAAGTCCGGCCTGAGCATAGCAAAAAGAAATGCAAGCAGCTAACCAGTTAGACAGAGTGCGCTTAGAAACAGGATGCCCTAATCGATTAGGATCGAAGGACAAAAACAATTGAGGAACCTTCCTATGAGACTTGGTGCGTTGAAGGTAATATGCCAACGCCCTCTTACAGTCAAGCGTGTGAAGCGCCGTCTCGCCAGGATGGGAGTGGGGCTTCGGAAAGAACACAGGAAGGACAATGGACTGATTGAGGTGGAAATCAGAAACAACTTTAGGTAAAAACTTAGGATGGGTACGGAGAACCACCTTGTCATGATGAAAGACAGTGAAAGGAGGGTCCGCAACCAAGGCTTGCAACTCCCCAATCCGCCTAGCGGAGGTGAGGGCAATCAGAAACATCACCTTCCAAGTCAGAAATTTCAAGAGAGACTTGTTGAGTGGCTCAAAAGGGGGTTTCATCAGTTGAGCTAAAACCACATTCAAATCCCACACGACTGAAGGAGGCTTAAGAGGGGGACAAACCCTGAGTAACCCTTTCATGAAGCGTGTCACCAAAGGATGGAGCGACAGGGGACGCCCATCCAGATGTTGATGGAAAGCAGAAATAGCACTAAGATGAACACGCACCGAAGTGGTTTTCAGGCCAGAGTGCGACAGATGAAATAAATAGTCCAAGACCGAGGACACCGGAACCGACACCGGATCCAGGTGAAAAGACTAACACCAGGTGGAAAACCTGGTCCATTTCTGCGAATAACAAAGCCTCGTCGAGATCTTACGTGAGGCTTCCAACACCTCCCTCACCGATTGAGACAGACCAGGCAAAGTTAGGGAGCAAGAAACCAAGCTGTCAGGTGTAATGACTGAAGATTGGGATGTAACATGGATCCTTGACTCTGAGACAGCAGAGAAGGAAACACAGGCAGAAGAAGAGGCTCCCTGGCACTGAGCTGAAGCAGCAGGGAGAACCAGTGCTGACGCGGCCACCGAGGTGCAATGAGCATCATCGTGGCAGCGGACGATTTGAGATGTACTAACGTTCGCATGATCAGGGGAAAGGGAGGGAATGCATACAGGAACCTCCCTTCCCAATCGAGAAGAAAGGCATCGGCCTCCAGACGGTCCCGGGAGTACATCCGAGAACAATACAGGGGCAGTTTGCGGGTCTCCGGAGAGGCAAACAGATCCACCTGCGGCGTTCCCCAGCGAGCGAAAACCTCGCGCAGAACTCCGGAGTGTAGAGTCCACTCGTGTGGTTGCAGAAGTCGACTGAGTTTGTCTGCCAGACAGTTCAGTTCTCCCTGGATGTAGACCGCCCGAAGGAAGATGTTCCGGGAGACCGCCCACTCCCAAAGGCGAAGAGCCTCCGAGCAGAGGGGCCAAGAACCCGTGCCACCCTGCTTGTTCACATAGTACATCGCCACTTGATTGTCCGTGCGGACGAGGACAACCTGATTCTGCAATATGTGAACGAATGCTCGAAGTGCTAGAAAGATGGCCCGAAGTTCTAGCACGTTGATGTGACACCGACGGTCCTCGGCAGACCACAGGCCCTGCGTGCGAAGACCGTCGAGGTGGGCTCCCCACGCGTACTCCGAGGAGTCTGTGGTCAGAACCTTGCGAAAAGGAGGGGTGAGAAACAGTAAACCCTTGGACAGATTTGAAGAGTCTGTCCACCAACGCAGCGATTTCCGCAAAAGCGGAGTCACCGCAATGAGGCGAGACACTGGATCGTACTCTTGACGCCACTGGGAAGCGAGGGTCCACTGAGGAATCCTCAGGTGCAGCCTGGCGAACGGAGTGACGTGGACCGTCGACGCCATATGGCCGAGCAGCATCATCATGCGCTGGGCCGACACCACCGACAGTTGAGAGACCTGACGGCCCATCCGCACCAAGGCTTCCAACCGCTGGGACGGGAGATAGGAGCGCAGGCGCACCGTGTCCAGCACCGCGCCTATAAATTGAAGAGACTGAGCCGGGCACAACTGTGATTTTGGAAAGTTTATCTCGAACCCGAGGCTCTGCAGGAAGGCAATAGACTGTCGGGTCGCTGAGATAACCCCCTCCCTGGTCGGGGCTTTGATGAGCCAATCGTCCAGGTAAGGGAACACATGAAGCCCACGAGACCTCAGGGCTGCCGCAACCACCACCATGCACTTCGTAAAGACTCGTGGGGACGCGGCCAGGCCGAAGGGTAGGACCCTGTACTGGAGGTGCAGGTCCCCCACCTGGAATCGTAAAAATCTTTGGAAGGCGGGATGCACCGGAACATGGGTGTATGCTTCCTTCAAGTCGAGGGAGCACATCCAGTCCCCTTCCTCCAAGAGAGGATATAAAACCGGGAGAGATAGCATTCGAAACTTCTCCCGGACCAGGAATTTGTTGAGCTTCCTGAGGTCCAGTATGGGGCGCAGGTCCCCGGTCTTTTTTGGGACCAAAAAGTAACGGGAGTAAAACCCCGTACCCCGCTGGTCCTTGGGGACCGGTTCGACCGCCCGAAGCACCAATAGGGCCCTGGCCTCGGCCAGAAGGGTTGGCAGCTGCGATCGGTTGCAAGAGGCTAGATTTGGGGGATGGTCCGGTGGCGAGGACACAAAGTTGAGCGAGTAGCCCTCGGAGACGGTCCGGAGCACCCAAGCGTCTGAGGTTATCTCGGTCCATGCCATCCGGAAGAACCGAAGACGCCCCCCGATAGGAAGGGGTTCCTGAGATTTCGCGGAGGGGAACCCGCCCCGTCCGCTCAGCCCGTCAAAAGGAAGGCGCGGGTTTAGAAGGACCCTGCGCCGGGGCTTGGGTTTGTCCCCCTCTGCCTCGCTGAGACGGACGCCTCGGAGGTGGCCTTGAAAAAGCCGGAGTCGACTTCTGAGGATATCGACGCGGCGGAGGACGGAAAGGTTTCTGCGGCGGGGGTCTAGGTTTGGGGCGGACCAGGGATGCTAACGAGCGCTCCTGCTCAGACAACCGCTTGGTCGCCGCATCTAAGGACTCGTCAAATAACTCGGACCCCACACAAGGCAAGTCTGCAAGACGTTCCTGCAGGTTTGGGTCCATATCGAGGGTGCGAAGCCAGGCCAGGCGGCGCATGGCCACTGCGAAGGCCGACACCCTTGAAACCAGCTCAAATGCGTCGTACACCGCATGAAATAGGTACAACCGCAATTGAGACAGGTTGGACATAAACTTATCAAATCCTGCTCTTTGGGAGTCCGGTAAGGAGTCTCGATATTGAGGAAGGTCCTTCACCATGCCACGCAAATAGGAGGAAAAGGTGAAGGCATAATTTAGAACCCTGGTGGCCATCAGGGAATTTGAATAGAGGCGACGGCCAAACTTGTCCAGGGTCCGCCCCTCCCTGCCGGGTGGAACCGCCGCAGAAACCCGTGAGGGCTGTGACTTCTTTAGGGCAGACTCCACCAGAAGAGACTGGTGGGAGAGCTGCGCCTTTTCGAACCCTTTAGGGGGCACCGTCCTATACTTCGCTTCCATTTTAGAAGGCACTGACGTGACTGTAAGAGGGTTCGACAAATTCTTCAACCAGGTCTGCAGAAGGACTCTGTTGAGGGGGAGCCTAGGCACCTCTCTAGGAGGAGTGGGAAGGTCCTGCTCCTCCAAAAATTCTTTGGAATATTGTGAACCGACCATAAGGTCTAACCCCAGGGCTCGGGCCATGTCCTGAACAAAAGTTGAAAATGAGGACGGCCTGGCCAGGGGAGACAGGGTCCTCTCTCCAAGGCCCTCAAGGGGGAAGGAGAAGTTCTCCGCCTCGCAGAACCCTTGGGTGAGGACCCCGGGGTCCGGGGGACACTCTCCCACTTCCTCGGCAAGGCGGCACGGGAAGACTTCCCATGAGGTGATCGGAGGAGCCTCGGATTGTCGAGGCGCAACTCCGACACCTGAAGCGCCTCGCCCCCGAGCGGCGAGGAACGATCGTGCCTCCGAGGCGAGCCCCGCGGGCGCTTCGGCTTCCTCGATCGGCGCCCCGTCCGAGGTCGCGTCGAGGGCGAGGCGTCCCGGGAAGACCCCGAGGAAGAGGAGGAAATACGGCGCACTCTGCGCAACTTTTCCTTGGGCCGCACACTCCGCTCAGGCGGCCCCCCCGAGGTCGAGGTCGAGGGCAGGGCCGGGGCCGAGGTTAAGGGGGCCACAGTACCCGAGACCGAGGCCACCGAGGCCGGGGCTCCCGAGGTCGAGGGAGCCGAGGCCGGGGCCTCCGAGGGCGAGGGCGCCCCGGCCGAGGCCGTCGAGGCCGCTGGAACCGCAGTTCGCTGCAACACTTCCAGGGCCCCCGACAGCTCCGATGAAATAAGGGCTCGAAGGAGGTCCTGAAAGGCCGGGATCCCCACGAAGGTCGGGAGTTCCGGGTCCGGAGCACACTCCCTGGAGGGCGACCTCGGTCTCGAGTATTCCCTCGGGGTGTGCGAAGTCGAGGTCCGAGGCGGGGCCGGGGTCGACCCACCCGCCTTAGCCGGAGTAGAGGATGGCTTCTTTGCTGAAGGGGATGGAACAGAGGACTTACCCGAAGCCGGTTTTCCTGAGGACGCCTTCGAAGCCGAGGGCCGAGGCGAAGCCGAGGCCCCCGAGGACGCCGAGGCCGAGGTCAAGGCCGGTGCCGACGTCGAGGCCTTAGGCGGCGCGTCCACGGCGAACAATTCCGCCATTCTGGCCTTACGGCGACGGAGGGCTCTGGTTTGAAAAGTAGCGCAGCGATCACATGAAGCTGTCGGATGATCCGGCCCAAGACAAACAATGCACCACCGGTGAGGGTCAGTGATGGAAAGTAACCTCTCACACCGGCTGCACTTTTTAAATCCCGTAACAGGACGGGACATCAACGAAAAAGAAGGCCGGGAACGACCGACGTCCCGCGGCCACGGCTGCTGGGAGCCCCCGGAGCCTAACGAAAAGTAAAATTTTTTTTTTTTTTTTTTTTAACGAAAGAAAAGAGACAAAAAAAAAGAAAGGAGCACCGCGAATCGATCAAAATACAAGAAACAACGAAACGCGGCAGCTAGAAAGGCAATACAAAACTGGAGCTCAAATCCACAGGGCTTTCTGGCTCCGTGGAAAAAATTGAACTGAGGACCACGAGGTGGGATGCGCCCTCTAGTGGGCGAGAAGGCATGCACATGCGTGGTGCAGTGTGCAAACTTGAAACTTCTAGCAAGTTTGCTTGAAAAGCTGTCCGCGCTGGGGCTCCGTAGATGACGTCACCCACATGTGAGAATATCATGCCTGCTTGTCCTGGGATAATGCTTGCTTATGACGTTGCTTTCCCTGACATACCATCTTGCCTTGCCAAGCTTTCTTTGTTTACGCTTGATATGTTGTCTTCCTGGATTTTATTAGTGTAAGTGGTATTATCATGTGTGGTCACTATTTTGTATGGGTTTTGGCTTATTAGTTCTGCTTTTATGGGTTCATTTTTTTGCTACTGACAAGAGAGGGTCTTCTAGCCTTAGTACAGCTCTGAGTCTGCGTTTTACTGTAATATTTTCAGCTTGTCATGCTGTCTGATGGCTTCCTTTGTTCTTCCGTTTATGCTGTTTGCTTTACATTTTAGCTGTCGCTTGTGTACTGGCTTGTGTAATATATGGCACTTTATGGGAAAGTGAAAGCATTGCTCTCGTGGTTCTTGTTTCCTGTTCTTTTGTGGTCACGAACCAGAAAAAAAAAAAAAACGGGGAGTGAGGGGGATGAGATTGAATGAGACTGAAAGAGGAAGTATATATTTTAACTGTGTTTCAATGTTACCATAAGCTTTCATTAAAACAATTATTTATTTCATATAAGTTTGCTGGATTATAAAGGATTGTTTTTGAGAAAGAGAAGAACAAAATTACAGAAAAGATTTGAGATCACTATTGTTTTTATATATAAAGACAAACAGTATTGGAAAGAAGGGATAAGAGACAAATACTGGAAGTTAATAGAAAGTGTTATGTTAGATTGGCAATGAAGTGAATATATAAGCAGATTATTGAAGTTCATAGAAAGATAGTGTACGTAGATAGGAAGGATACATGACAAGTGATTATGTCTAACCAAATAACTGACAGGCATTAAGTATGATAACTGACAATGTAAAAATAAACGCACCCTTTGTCTTTCTAGGTCTGGGATTTTTAATATGGGCGTTTCCCATCACCTCACATTAACAGTGCACATTAAGAGAACACCTAATGATTTTTATTGAGTACTCTAAAAAAAAAAAAAAATAAATAAAATAAATAAAAAATTTATACAAGAGGGGCGCTACCTTAATACTTGCTAGCAATTAATGTCGGTCCGTTTTCCAGTACATGAGTTATTATTTGTTGTATTATGACATGTCAACTTCAGTGTTTTTGGAAATACGAGTGGATTTCCATTTATGAGCGCTCTCTATAATTATCAATATAAAGAAAGAAGATTTATTTTTTCACTACTCACCACAATGATTTCAAACCTTATTCTTTGTCTGTGATCAAAGTTTAAGAAATGAGTTATGCTTCCTCTTCTTCTTTTTCCGTTACACAAACATACATAGTTACTTCCTGGTTGATGTGTCTGTTTAGGGACACTGGGAAATGTAGTGCTCTATTTCTTTAATTTGAAATTATCAGCAGCTATTTTCTGTTTGTTTTTTTCATTATTCATGTCTCTACAATAACTGGAACATATTGCATAGGGTTCTTATGATCCACTCCTATCCCAAATGGTAATATTAATTAATGTTGTGCTAACATACCGAAGTGAGAATAACTTCTGCTTTTTATTTCTTAAACCCCAAGCCAAGTTTTTGAGTGTTCCAACAGAGAAACATATTCTATAATGTTAACCCATTAAAAGTTGTTCACTTCTTGTTAGAAAAATTATTTGTCTAGCTTTAAGCAATATGTATTGTTCTGTTTGGTTTTTTTTCCCTTAATGAAATATATTATGAGCTAAACAACTATGACTTTGCTAGATTTCTATTTATGAGTACTCAATATAATTAGCAATATAAAAGAAAAAACTATTGTTCCTTTACTTATCATAACAGTTTTGAAAAACTTCTAGCAGTCTTTCTCTCTCTGCCTTTTCTTGGAACTTGTAAAAGAAATGTTACTTCCTCTTTTTCTTATATATTCTCTGATACACGCAGGAATACTTTCTGGTTTAATACAATACAATCAGCGTTTGGCTTTATTAAAAAAAATGGTTCTAACTGTTGCTTAAGAACTTTTCTAATAAGTTGCTGAAGGAAATGTCCAGTCCTATTGATTGGAATTCAAAAATATTGTAGTTTAGGTCTTTTTGCTGATTGAATATTAGTGAAAGTCAATATTAGTGAGTCAAACAAAATTGAACCCATGATTCGATAGAATCCCATGGGAAGGACATTTCTCCCATAAATCCTATTTTATTTTAATCTTTATTTTAGTATGTTTCAATATAACCTATGTGTTAATATGTCTAAGGCTATAGCTTAGCCATCCTTTTGCTTGGGTTTGACTCTTTGCTAATTCATATTTATGTTTAGCATATTACTCCTGTCCTTTGAACATCATATGCCATTGTAACTATAATTCCCTTAGGCTGACAAATATAATTCAGCCATTACATATATTAGACCTTAGTCTATTTGAATTAAAGCAGATAAGTTTTTGTTTTCTTTTGTAGGTCATCTTTTAACTCTGTACCTATCCTGTTAGTAATATTGCTCAGGTATTGTTGGAAACAAGTTAGATGATATATACAGTACAGATATTTCTGCCTTATTAATTGTGGATCACTTCAAAGACAATTACCATATCAGAGGAAGCTGTATGCTACATGAGAATCTGTGTTTACACCCTTTTAATTAATTAATGACTTATTTACATAATTATGGACTAATGCTATTTGAAATATTAATAAATTTTCAGCCGTATGAAACCCTGATGACGGATGAGCCCCAAAGGAAGGATCGTGCTACCAGAGAAAGCGCCTAGACTTACCAGCAAAGACTTCCTGACTGTTGCTACCAAAGACAGGATGACCTTTATGACCTTGAACTTCTACAGCTTTAATTATGGACTTATTAATTTGCACTTTAACTCTTTTATGGACTCATGCAGTATTAGTATATATATTTTTTCATGTGTTGATAATTATTTCTAACAGCCCTATTGCAAGATTTGGGTGTTTTTCTTGATTGTGACTTTATGCATTTTCATCCTGTTTTGACTCCCACAATAGCTCCCTAGTTATTTTCCCTTCCAGTCAGATTCTTTCCATCCCCTTTCTTGCTGCTAAGCTGAAGAGAAGTGCAGTGAAGAAGAAGTAATGAGCCCAGCTGAAGGATGATGACGTAAAATTTGATGTGGTTATCTGGACTTTCACCCCTGGCGTCTGGACCCAGTCGAGTCTGCACTGATCCCAGCTATTTTGGAAGAGCATGGAAATAATCTTAACTTGTTAATTTATCCCTCCATCCCTTTTGGATGTAGTATGCTCATAACAGGATGAAGCCATAAAAGGAGAATATATTAAAACGTATCAGATTAAATTATGAACCCCTGCAGATGCCTAGTTGCTCGAACTATCCCAAATGTTGAAATAGAGACCCATACACAACATTTTTGATAATCTTGACTTGGCCAATTTTGATGCACCTCCCTATGAAACACCAATAGCTGATTTCCCCTCCCAAGAGCCACCAAACTCTTGAATGGTTTAAGTCTTTTCTGTCTAACCGTTCTTCCTTCATTAGATTCAACAATAGTATTTCCAAAAGTTATTCATTAGAATATGGTATTCCGCAAGGTTCAAAACTATCTCCTCTTCTATTTAATATATTCCTCTCTCCTCTTCTAAACATAACACAATCTCTAGGTTTCACAGCTTTTGTCTATGCAGATGATATTCAGCTCATTCATCCTTTGGATCCAGAAACCACCGAGGACATTGTAGCAATTAACAATAAACTGGCAACAATAAAAAATTGGTTAACGATAAATAAATTATCTTTAAACATTAATAAAACAAAAACGATGCTTTTTCCTTGGAAAAAAGATTTAACTTTGAGTTCTCCAATTTCGATCGACAACACCAATTTAGAACAGGTCACTTCTTTAAAAATTTTGGGAGTTACTATCGACGATAAGTTCTCTTATCATGAGCATATAAACAATATAGTTAGATCTTGTTTCTATAAACTTCGCTTGATTCGATCACTAACTAAATTCTTAGAACCAGAAGCAATTAACATTCTCATTCATTCCCTCGTTATGACGAAACTAGACTATTGCAATTCTCTCCTCCTTAATACAACTTTGAAAGAAAAAAGAAGGCTGCAGCTCATACAAAACACCGCCGTGAAACTAATTCACAAAAAAAAAAAAAATACGATCATGTTACTCCGCTGTTGGTTAAATCTCATTGGCTTCCTATAAGCCATCGATTCACTTTTAAATTGTTGCTTTTAGTGTTCAAAGCCTTAAATTACAACGAACCCCAATTCATAAACAGATGGCTTATTCCCTATAGTACGACACGCTCTCTTCGTTCTTCTTCAACTAATCTTCTTACAGTTCCTTCTATTAAAATGATAGGAACTAGAAGACAGGATATGTTCTCAGTTAATGCCCCTCAATCATGGAATCTTCTACCCCAACACATCAGAGAACTAAAAGACCTAACTCAATTCAAAAAAATGTTAAAAACTTTTCTTTTCAAAGATGCATATGGTGATTATGAGCAGTAAAAATTTGACATTCTTTTTCACATTTTCGGTTTTTTTCTTTTTTTAAAAAAAAAATAAAAAAAACAGCCATCTTTTTCCTACCCCTTGTTTTTTTCCTTTTTTGTTTATTCCTCTCCTCTATCAAAATTGTAACTATTTCCCTATTTATCCTCACATGTCGTGTTTGTTTTACCTTCACATTATTGTGAATTTAGGTTTTTTTGAGTAGTTTGGATAGTATGTTTCTTGTCTTTACAACAAATTTGTTTTATGTCATTTTTAATATTGTACTTGTTTCATTTATTAATACATGTTATTTTTATTGTACATCGCCTAGCAAATTTATAGGCGATTCATCAAGACTTAATAAACTTGAAACTTGAAACTTGAGTACTTTATTCTAATGTTTCTAACACATTAGTATAAGCTCTGCAGTCATACCCCAGGTGCCTACCTGACTTACATTGCATATTATCCTAATTATTGATTGCATATTATCACATTGCATTAATAATTTTATTGTGACATGTTATGCTGCTCTGTTCCGGGTTAGTATAGTATGGGTGGGCACTTGTCCTTTTCATTTTTACCATGTACAATTTCAAGTACGTGGCCCTAGGCCTGTGCTGTATGATCACTGACACAACCTACCTTCTGACCGAATATCCGGATGTCAAAGCCACCTGAAGGGGCTTTGAAGAGGGGATGAGAGGGAAAAGAGGATGAGACGAAGAAGAAGAAGACCTGGTGTGATACAGGTGAAGCAGGACAAGTCCTTTGGATAAAGGTGAAGTAACCAGACCTCACAAGAGAAAAACCCCCTCCCCTCCCTCGTGCTCTAATAAATCAGTATATTAACTGTAAAAGATATTTCATAACCCACTTGCCAGCTGGCCTATAGTGATTGAGAAATATTATGTTTCTGAGTTAGCTATGGTAAGCAAAAACTTGTAAGAAGCAAGACTTAAATTCCGATGCATGGCACCTGGCCGGATATTATGCAAAGAGGAACACAGCTCATGGTCAGAAAAACAGAGTACTCAGGAACATTATTTAGCAAGATATATCATGTGTTACCACAGCAGAGAAGGAATTTTAGACTCGGAATTGCATATATGGTAAAGGGAAAAGGGCATTTGCAGGAAAGGGTTAGGCCTTACGGCAAACTGAACAGACGTATAAGATGACACAAATAGATAAGCCAATAAATGAATCTACTTATGTATTGACGTATAAGGAAAATAACCAATAAAAATGTATCATGTGATTTAGGCTAACGTGGTATTGACCACCAAGAAATGTATAAAACCAGGCCTATAAGCAGAAGTAATTAGAACAGACATCAGAGGACCCTCAGGCCTGAGGATCACATCTGTTACATTATATGCTGAATGATTTATTCTTGTAAGCTGTTACTGATTTGTTAATAAATATATACCTATTGAAACCAGTATATAGTGTGTGGAGTCTCCATTTCGAGGTAGGCCTAGACAGCGGCCTACTTCAAGGTGCAGCCTCCAGAATTGTACACAATATTCTAAATGAGGTCTCTTTTTTCCTACTGGTCATATCTCTCCCTAGGCAACTTAGCATCCTTCTAGCTTCTGCCATCACCTTTTCAACTCGTTCGGCAACCTTCACATACAAATCACACTCAAATCCCTTTCTGTCGTGTACATAAGTTCTTCACCCCCTAAACTGTACCATTTCCTCAGGTTTTTGCAGCCCAAATGCATGACCTTGCATTTCTTAGCATTAAATTTTAGCTGCCAAATTTCAGACCATTTTTCAAGCTTTGCCAGGTCTTTCTTCGTTATTCACACCATCTGGCGTGTCTACTCTATTGCAGATTTTGGCATCATCCACAAAGCTGCAAATCTTGTCCAGATATAGTTTATAAAAATATTAAGAACATGTCCAAGAACAGAACCTTGAGGCACACCACTGGTAACATCCCTTTCTGCAGAGCGATCGCCATTTATCACTACCCTGTCGCCTTCCACTCAGTTAGTTCTTGACCCAGCCCGAGGGCATTCAGTTTAACATCTGTATGGAACACTGTCAAATGCTTTGCTAAAATCTAAATGTGGCAAAAACAGATTACCCAAATTTCCACAGGAGACAAGCAGTTCCAAACAAATGAGACTGGGGTAAAAAGTGTCCTCAAGACCTTCAGTGTAGATTATTCAAATTCAGAATAAAAAACACAATAGACACTGTCCACATTTATCATGAATGGACCCAACATAGGCTGTGTTTTGGCTGAACACACCTTCCTCAAGGATCCTAGGGTGTAAATTAAAAATAAAAAAAGTGTATTAGTGTAAGTATGAAAATACAATACAGTAGATGAATGGTGTCAAGTGGGATGTGAACTAAAAAAATACAATAAGTTGCAAATACTGTGCGTGAAACAGCATTCTACCATACAAGTGGAACTACTAAAAACCATTACCATGAAAACCAGTTGTGAAAAATTACACAGAAATTGTGCATACAGAAAAAATGGTGAAGCAATTAGAAATCATAAAAAGATGATTGAAATGGGTACTGTATATGTACCAGGATATTGTAAACCAATCTGGTAGGAAAAGGCTTTAAAAATTTAGGAAAAATGAAAAATAAATACAGTATGTATAATCAAGGAATTCAAAGTACACTATGACCAATAAAAGATACGATAAATGACAATAAAAAGACTAATGCATGCTGGTGATATAGAAAAACTGTATCTTATTGATTATCACAAAAAAAGGTCTGGACACCTATCTTGAACATAAGCATAAGAAATCTTAATTCCTATCCAACATTACTTGTATGCCAAATCTACAGCAAGCTACAAAGAACGCCTCGGAAAACTGGGATTGTTCACCCTCGAGAAGAGAAGACTGCGAGGAGACATGAGACTTTAATACTAAAAGGATTTGACAAAATAGAGCAAGAAACATCGTTATTCACATTGTCAAATGTGACTCTGACAAGAGGTCATGGACTGAAACTGAGGGGCACCAGGCCCAGGACAAATATTAGGAAGTTGTTTCACACAACGAGTGGTGGACGCTTGGAACACTCTCCCTGAGGAGGTCGTGATGGGAGACCAGCATTCTGGGATTCAAGAGCAAGTTGGATGCACACCTTCTTGCAAATCACATTGGGGATACGAGTAAACAAGGTTTCTCAGCAGGGAACACCTGGCTTGGTCTCTGCGGGTGCGGGTCGCTGGACTGGATGGACCTAGAGTCTGATCTGGTGAAGCCATTTCTTATGTTCTTATCAAAGTGATGCATAAAGTAAAGGTAGGTTAAGGGATAAAAAAAAAAAAAAAAAAAATTTTACTCACAGAAGGGTTGCAATATAGCTATCTTAATATAGATCCAAATGCTATTAAAGAATTTAGCAAGATTACTAAAAATAAATCTGAGGTTATAGAATGGAAAAACTGGATTGCAAAAAGACCAAAGCACATAAAAACCTAATAATCACCACCAATATAAGAATTCTACTGTAAGCTAAAGACAGACAAAAAATGCTGAAAATTAAAGACAGCACAGAAAATATGAACTGTACTAAAACTGAATAATCAAAGGGCCGGTGTTTCAGGATAGCAGAAAACTGAACAAGCTGCCTTTGGACGGTTAAGAGCACTGTGCCTCAACTTTCAAACATATATCTACGTTCCTCAAGGTGCAAACAAGGGACATATGACAAGTCTGTAGAAACCGATTTTTAATAAAATAAAAGCTTACCAAATACTGAAGCTCATATGCTTATTGCAAGACAACAGTGCTGAGGTAATAAAAAAACACCGCAGGAAAAGAGAAAATATAAATGAAGGGAGAAAGAATGACGTGGACAATTCCTATTGGTTCAAACTCGTACAGCTTTGCTGAATAAGATCATGGCAGTAAGAAGAGACTAGAGACCGGAATGGGGCTTACTAATACGGCCATGGAAATGTGATAAGCAAAGAATGTCTCTGTGGAAAAACCATCAGAATCAAACTGTGGGGAAATATGTAACAAGATAAATGTGTGAAAGTATCTTAATGACAAGCAGACAGTGGAAAAAAGTGTCAAGCCATAATCACTATGCATCATAACATAAGACGGTCAATATTTATACTAGAGAATGACATGGTGATTGTTACCTGTGGCTAGCCATGGGTAACCCACCGAAACGGGGAGAGAAAATAGTGGTCGCTGTGGGGACAGGGACAAGGCCATTCACTGCCCCATGGAGCGGTGAATGGTCTTGTCTCTGCAGTGAAGCAATCACTGATCATGCAGTCCAGTATCCCGCCATCTTCCTCTCACCTTAGGTGCCGACTTTAATTCTTCTTCTCCCAGCCACACCTTTCAATAAGCTGCACGTGCAGCTGCTCGAGTTGTTGAATCTTCTCTTCTGATGCAACCGGACACGAAGTTGTGTCAGAGGAGAAGATTCAACAATTCATGCAGCCATGCATGCGCGGCTTATTGAAAGGTGTGGCTGGGAGAAGAATTAAAGACGGCACCTAAGGTGATGTGGAGGGAGATGGCGGAATGCTGCGATTGGATGGGAAGGGGCTGCTGGACTGTGCGATCCGTGATCACATGTGTTCCCTGCTCATACTAGGAAGGAGGGAGTGAAAGAAAAGAGATTCTGGGTCAAGGGGATGAAGAGGGAGAGAAAAAAACCAAAGCAGGAAAGAAAGGGGAGGACAGGGAGGTGAGCCAGATGCTGGAAGCAGAGGGGGGGAGGGAAGTAAAAAGGGAAAGAAGCTAGATGGGGTTGCAGACAAGAGACACATTGGTGTGGAAGAGGAAGAGAGGGGAAATTATGTGCATGGGGCATAGGGACAGACAAAGGGGACATACATGGGGATGGCATATGGACATGGGGGGCAATGCCAGATACATAGGGGAGATATTAGAAATGGAGAAAATAGGAACACAGAAATGAGCTGGTTTGTGGGGATGGGTCAGGGACTGAGCTTGCAGGCTCCGGCGGCTTGCACAAATTACATTGTAAGGCGCCACGAAGGTAGGAGGGAAGGAGATGGTCAGACCACATGAGGGGTGCTGAAGGGCGGTAGAAAGGAACAGATGGGGGAAGGGGGTGGCAAGAGGGAAGGATGGTGGTGGAAAGGAATGGAACAGACGCTGAAGGGGGTGGAGAAGAACAGATGCTGAAGGGAAATGTGGAAGACACTGAGGGGAGAAGACACTGGAAGTGAAGAAGACAGATGCCAAACTATGGGGGAGCGGAGGGAAGAAGTTGGGTGCCAGACCAATTTGGGGGGGGGGGGTGAAGGTAGAGGCACAATAACAGAGCAAATGGAAGATGCAGAGAAATGGATGGATGGATGGATGCAGTGGATGGAAGGAATTGAATGAGAATGAGGAAAGCAAAAACTAGACAAAGGTAGTAACAAAATTTCTTTTTTTTGCTTTAGGATAAAGTAGTATATTGCATTGATAAAAATTTATAAATAAAGCCCTGTCAGCTGAACATCTTTCTCTAGTTCAGCAGCCAGAACTTTGATTTATAAGGAAGGAATAAGGTAAATATTGCAGTTCAGAGGGTTGTATGGATGCTACGGGGACAGTAGTCACAGGGATGGGGCAGGGACAAATTTTATACCACATGTGATTCGTAATAATTAAAATTGACACATAATGAACTGTATGATGGTATATAAAGCTCTGTGATCCAAAACTTATAGTGAGGTGCATGCATGTTGAGTTTGATGACAATTAAATTAGGCAAAATGTATTGTTACATAGATGAAAATTGGAATGAGACAGATGTGATGTGGCATGACATGATATTCTAAGGATAATACATTTCACAGATCTTTACAACAAATATAGAAATTAAGAAATCATATTACTGACATCATTAACACGTTAGACATGTATAATGTACGTGCATGTGGACCTAAATTTAAATAATGCTAACATGTCATGCATGTAACATATAAATAAACCACAATCTCAATTAAGTACATACATATAAAACTCATTTGCAACAATAGAAAGCATAAGAACCAAAAGATATACAACATGTCTAATTATCTGCCTCTATATATGTGATGGTGGATCTTCATATAAGTACATTAAAAAGATGAACGAAATAAATAATGCATTAATAAAATTTTAAAAATGAACAAATTCATCTTCAACATTTAAATCTGCAGGTTCTACTATATTCATTTCAAAAATGGCTCTCTTGTTATGCCTGGAGATGTTTAAGGTCATCACCTCTCCAGCCTATTTTAAATGTTTTGTAAACAAAAAATTTAGATCCTTGGTAGTGTGGCTCATTTCATACCAATGTTTGACCAGAGTGCAGACAACATGCCTTGTGATAAAACGTAAGATTAAGACCAGGATTTAGCATAGAAGCTGAGTCTTCCCAATATAGAGTAGATTAGAGGCATTTTATAATGTAGACAACATTTTCAGTCTCACAATTGCTATTAAAAAATTAATCTACAGTGGAACCTCGGTTTATGAGTAACTCAGTTTGCGAGTGTTTTGCAAGATGAGCAAACTTGACTCACAAACCAAGCACTGCCCCGATAAACGAGCACTCAGTCCAGGAAGCGCCGCTTCAGGGGATTCCTCTTCCGGCCAGCCTTCCACAGGTTGGAGGATTTCTGTCTGGGCCTGCGCGGCCGGGTGCTATCCTGCCTGCGCGTTGCGTGTGACGCGCACAGCATCACCATTGGCGTTGTGCGTGTCATGCGGGTGGGGTGGTGCTCGGCTGCGTGAGCTCAGGTGGGGGCTCTCCGACGTGGAGGGCTGGCCGGCGGATGAAGGAAGCATCCCTTTGAAGCGGCACTGCGGGGTTCTCCAGCGGCTGGCGGACATCAGAGGCATTCCCCCTGAAGCGGCACTGTGGGGTTCTTCTTCGGATGATGGACGGAGGAGACGGCGTTGCAGCACCCGGCAGGTACAGACCCCGGGTTCTGGAACTAATCTTCGGTGTTGCCACTATTTTCTATGGGGAACTTTGCTTTGATAAACGAGTATGCTCCTGGAACAGATTATGCTCGTAATCCAAGGTACCACTGTATATTGTTTATTGGTGCGAGGATGTGTTAAAGAATCAATTTCTATAGAGGGGCATTATGAGCATCTATTGCATGGGTGATGGCCACTATGTTCAGTAGAGACTACAACAGGAACTCGCGGCAGCCATTTTGATGACTGCTCTACACAGGGCAGGAACGTAGGAAGATTGCTCCTACCCCACATCACCACTAAACCACCAGGTAAGGTCTGGGGGATGCCGGGACAGCATTTTTGCATTAGAAACAAGGGGGGGGGGGGGAATTACAAATGACTGAATTCATGAGTGGGGAAACCACGAGTCAGGAGGGGAAGCTATATACTGCTTTTCAGATATTGCCCCCCTTTTCCCATCCGTGTAGAGGTACTCAGTGATTTACTTACCTGAGGGCTTATACTCACCTGGGAACTATGCTCACCCTGCCCCATCACTTCTAGTTTAAAACCCTCTTCAGTAGATTAGCCAGCCTGCTGGCAAAAGACTTCTTCCCTTCTTTGATAGATGCACACCATTCCTGCTCAGCAGCCCTTAATCATACCATGGTCCAGGAAGTCAAAATACTCGATGACACCATCCATGTAGCCACACATTCGTCTCCAGGATGCGAGCTTCTCTGTCCTGGACTTTACCCTCGACAAGGGAGTATGGACGAGAATATTACCTGCGCATCTGACTGCTTCACCTTCTCTTCCAGAGCCAGAGAAATTCACTTTTGTCACGTTTCCAGGGGTACTTGGCATGATCGTTAGTGCCAATGTGGATGAGCAGCAGATAGTAGTCATCAGGCTTGACGAGTCTTGCAAGCTCTCTGTAACATCTTGGATTTTGGCACCAAGCAAACAGCATACCTCTCGTGACAATTGTGGTCTGCAGATGAATGCTTCTGTACCCCTCAGAAGGGAATCGCCAACTACCACTACCTAGTGGTCATGAATCCAGTACTTTTTGGATCTCAGGTTTTGGTTCCTCCTCTCCTTGGGATGCTCTCATCTCCTCCACTTCCAGGAGGACATATCAGTGCTTCAGTTCAAGGGCGAGGGGAGTCACACTATCCATCTTGCAGTGTTCCATAATCTGAATCCAGCTGCCTTCCCTCAGCACAGCCTCTTCCCCACTGCTGGGATCTTTGATGCCTCATGAACCATTTTATCAATGTATCTCAGTCTCACCAATGTTTGTTTCTCAGCCTTGCCACCTCCTCTGGTTTTACTTCCTTCATGAGGGATTCAAGCTGAAGACAGCTTGTACATGGAACTATTCCCTCTGCCTGGGTAACATTTTCTGTCTGCACAGAGAGAAGTTGTAACCTGAGCAGCAGCTTTGGTGATATGTTTCCCAGCCATACTGTGATGCAGAAGTACTTACACCTGGAAGGGGGGGGAAGCCAGAGAGTTTTCACAGCAACCTGTGAACTACTATCATTAATGCAGATCCTCTACAACCTTTCTTAGAACCAGGCTTACTGAGGGTTAAACACTAGGCCAGCATTCCTCCCCTCAAGGGTCACCTGTGGAGTTGATCTTACACAAGTCAGGACAGACAGAGGAAACAGACGCAGAAATGATAGAGGAAATCAACCAAGGCTGCAGAATAGGTAACAACGATCATGGGAGACTTCAACTTTCTGGGGATAAACTGAAACTTAGGAACCTCAAACTGCAGCAAGGAAACAAAGTGCCTGGAAATGATAGGAGACTGCTTCCTAGAACAATTGGTGGGAGAACCGACAAGAGGAACCGCAACCTTGGACTTGGTCCTAAATGGCATAACTGGAAAGACTTCAGATGTAGAAGTAACGGTCCCGCTGGGGACGAGTGATCACAGCATGATCAATTTTAAAATTGGCATCGGGAAGGGGAATCGAACCAAGACCCTAACCACAACCTTTAACTTCAGAAAAGGGAAATATGACAGCATGAGAGCCATGGTTAAAAAAGGCTCAAAAAAAAAAAAAAAAAAAAAGGCAGCGGACATCACAACGATTGAACAAGCATGGTCCCTATTAAAAAATTCCATCACTGAAGCACAGAATCTCTACATTCCACAAATATCAAAAGGAAGGAAGAATAAGAGCAAAGGAGAACCGGCTTGGCTAACTAAAGAGGTGAAGGGAAAAGAGGAACTCATTTAAAAAATGGAAACGTGAACAAACAACGGAGGCCTGGAAGAGCCACAAGATTGACCAGAAGAAATGTCACAAGGCGGTAAAAGACGCCAAAAAGGTCTATGAGGAAAAGATAGCACATGAAGCCAAACACTTCAAGCCCTTTTTTAGATACATAAAAGGTAAAAAGCCAGCAAAAGAGGCAGTGGGCCCTCTCGACGACCAAGAAAGAAAAGGGTGCATCAAGGAAGACAAAACAGATTGCAGATAGGCTAAATTCATTCTTTGTGTCTGACTATCAAGGAGGACACTGCATCAATGCCTGAAACAGGGAGAGTACTCAAAGGAAAAGTTGAGGATAGCCGTACCACAGTGAATGTGGATCTGGACATGATATACTATTAGATCGACAAACTAAAAAGTGACAAATCCCCCTGACCAGATGGAATTCACCCAAGAGTGCTAAAGGAGCTTAAGGTAGAAATTGGAGAACTGTTACAATCCCTAGCTAACTTGACAATTAGAACCGGGCGAATACCAGATGACTGGAAGATAGCAAATATCATCCCAATCTTCAAAAAGGGATCAAGGGGAGAACCAGGAAACTATAGACCTGCGAGTCTTATGTCTGTTCCTGGGAAGATGGTTGAAGCACTGATTAAGGATAGCATAGTACAACACCTGGAGAATCACGACCCAAAGAGAGCTAGTCAACACGGCTTTAGGAAGGGGAAGTCATGTTTGACGAATTTACTTCCAATTTTTTTAGGTGAACAAGCAAATCGACAGCGGAGAACCGGTCGACATAATATACTTGGACTTCCAGAAAGCGTTCAACAAGGTTCCACACGCAAAGCTTCTGAGGAAACTACAAAGCCATGGAATAGAAGGGGATATACTAAGATGGATAGGCAAATGGCTGGAGAACAGATTACAGAGGGTAAGCATAAATGGGAAGCTCTCGGACTGGGAGAAGGTGACAAGCGGCGTGCCCCAGGGCTCAGTTCTTGGGCCCATCTTATTCAATATCTTCATAAATGACCTGGAAGAGGAAACGAGTAGCAAATCAAGTTTGCAGATGACACAAAACTATGTTGTCAGTTGGGTCGAAAAAGGACAGTGAAGAACTCCAGAGAGATTTGAACCACCTAGAGAAATGGGCGGAAAAGTGGCAGATGAATTTTAATATAGAAAAATGCAAAGTGATGCACTTGGGCAGGAAAAACAAAGAGCATGAATATAAAATGTTAGGTGTAGCATTGGGCTAGAGCGAACAAGAAAGGGACCTGGGGGTTACTGATAGACAGGACCCTCAAGCCGTTGGCTCAATGCGCAACAGCAGCAAAGAAAGCAAACATGCTGGGCTTGATAAAGAAGGGGATCACAGGTAGCTCGGCGGACGTCATAATGCCGCTTTACAGAGCAATGTCAGACCACACTTGGAATACTGTGTCCAACACTGGTCTCCCTACCTAAAGAAGGACATAACCCTGCTGGAGAGGGTGCAGAGATGAGCCACGAAGATAGTAAAAGGAATGGAGAATTTAGACTAAATAACGCCTCAAAAAACTGGGTTTGTTCACCCTTGAGAAGAGAAGACTGAGAGGGGATATGATAGAGACTTAAAATACTAAAAGGTTTTGACAAGATAGAGCAAGAAACGTTGTTGTTCACATTGTCAAATGAGACTTGGACATGGGCTGAAACTGAGGGGCAACAGGCCCAAGACAAATGTCAGGAAGTTCTGTTTCACAAAGCGAGTGGTGAACGCTTGGAATGCTCTCCCGGAGGAGGTTGTGACGGAGACCACCATTCTGGGATTCAAGGGCAAATTGGACGCACACCTTCTTGCGAATCACATTGAAGGATACAGGTAAACAGGGTCTCCATCAGGGAACACTAACTTGGCCTCACGTGTGCAGGTTGCTGGACTAGATGGACCTAAGGTCTGATCCGGTGAAGGCATTTCTTATGTTCTTATGAGTTCATTTGCCTTTGAAGCTCACTCCAGCCTATCCAAACCATTTCCTTTGCAGGATTCAAACCATGAAAGTTGCCCATGAATTCATATTATAGGTCGAAATACTCTGTTCATCCCACGCTTTGAATTCAGTCAATTTTCCTCTCCCTTTAGAAGCACAACGCATCCACCACCCCTCTCAGGAAAATTCTTTCATGAACATTACTCCCAATTCTACCACCCCTCAACCTCAAATTTATGTCCTCTAGTTTTACCAATTTCCCTTCTCTGAAAAAGATTTGGTCCTATATTAAATACCTTTCAAATATTTAAATGTCCATATCACCCCTGTTCCTCCTCTTCTCCAGAGTATATATGTTGAGGTCCTCTAGTCTCTTGCACTTTTTGGCATGGATACCCTACCATTTTCATTGCTTTTCTCTGGACCACTTCCAGTCTGAATATTCTTGGCCAGATGCAGCCTCCAAAACTGAATACAACACTCCAAGTGGGACTGCACGAATGACCTGTACAAGGGTATCAACACCTCCTTTCTTAGGCTGTATAGAGGTGTAACCAGAACATCCTTCTGGCTACAGCTACCGCCTTGTCACACATTATCACCCCAAGGTCCCCCTCTCCATCCATGTGCATCAAGCCTCTCACCGCCCAGCACTTATTCCCCTCAGATTTCCACTACCCAAATACATCACTCTGCATCTATTTGCATTGAATTTTAGTTGCTAGACCATTTTTCCAGCTTTTGCAGATCCTTCATGTTTTACTCCCTCCAGGGTGTCCATTCTTACAAATCTTGGTATTATCTGCAACAAGACAAACCTTTCCTTCTAACCCTTCAGCAATAAACGCTCACAAAAATACTGAACAGAAATCTGCCTCAGAACTGACCCGAGGCACTCCACTGTTATAAACTGTTTATGAACTAAAAAGAGTTTTTACCTTATGCAAAATTGTCATTTTTTTAATAAGACAACTATTTTTTCTGCAGCCCTCCAAGTACCCTATTTTTTCTGCGGCCCTCAGTTAGTTTAACATCTTTCCTTTCTCAAAACTGACATTTCAATCACTATATTGAGAACTAGTGTTTAAGCCCATTTCATTAACGGGTGCTAGAGTAGATGTCTGTCTTTTTTTTTCTTTGTCTTTCTCCTTGGACGCCGTCTGTCATTTTTTCTGTCTGTGTCTCTCCCTATGTCCTTAGTGCCCCAGTGTCTCCTTCCTATGTCCTTAGCGTCTCCTTCCTATGTCCTCATCATTATCTTCCAGACTTTGTCCTACCCCCACCCCCCGATGCCAGCCTGCCTCCCATCCCCCTGAGCAGCATGTTTCCATTTAAACCCCCCCCCCCGGCGCCAACTCTACCCAGCACACCCAAAACCCCCCTTAACCCTCCCACCGCTAGAGGGCCGACAAACCTCCCAGCTCCAGCAGCATCCGAGGCATAGTAAACATGTTGCTTCGCGTCTTACTACCCTAATTTCCTCTGCTGCATCTCTTATGCAGCGTGTTTACTGTGCCTCGGACGCTGCTGGAGCCAGGAGGTTTGTATTCGTTTCACGGTGGGAGGTTCGGCTGAGAGGGTCAACGGGGGTTATGGGTAGGGTCAGCGCCCGGGGGGGATGGGGGAGTCGCGGTGTATTACCTGCTGCCGGTCGTTAAACTAGAACTCTAAGCGTGCATGTGTACTCTTACCTGCCACGGACATACAGATCAGGGAGCATGCAAGAGTGCACGCTTAGGGTTTTATTATAGTAGATAAAATCATTTTCCCTACCTTTGTCTGGTGACTTTCTTTTTCTCTGCTTTTAACTATCTTTACAGGGCTTTCTTGTCCACTGACTGGTTTTCTCTCTGTCTTCACTTTCTACCTTGCATCCATCTTTGGCATTAACTTAACATTCAATTTTTCCATTTTTGTGCTTTCTTCTCAAAATTTACTTTTCCGCCACCTTTGCACCAGGCAAGCAAGTGACCAGGCGATTCTCATGTCCAGCCACCCAGCTATCTACATGCCTAATGATCAAATCACCAACTACAACAGCTGTCCTAACCCTTCCCTCCTGGGCAGAGGTTTCTCAGTGTGAGAGGATATTGCATCCCCTGGTATGCAGGTCCTAGCTACAGGATTATTTCCTACTTCAGAGTGATGCTAGACTAATTTTCAGTTTGACAAAATTTGAATATGTATCTTTAAAAATTGTTTACATTGGTTTCTTATTGTTTCACCCATTAACAGGCTCTTTTACAAAGCCATACTGCTGACCACAGCACAGTACATACCAAGCCACCCATTCTATTCCTATGGGTAGCTTGGCAGCACAGCTTTGTAAAATCCCAGCTCGTAGTCCAGTCCCTATTCCTGGGTCTTCTAGACTACTACAACAAACTATCTCCCCTGCCCCGCAACCATGATAAAACTACAAATACAAAACACAACTCCGAGACTTATCTACTCACTGAGGAAACGCTACCGTATCACAGCAGCATACCTCGATTCACACTGGCTCCTAATACAAGCAAGAATACTATTCAAAATTCTACTATGTCTACTATTTAAGACCATAAATGGAGACTGCCCAGCCTACTTGAACCACCAACTAATCCAATCAACCACAACCAGACATAGGAGAACCCACACTCCATTCACACACCCTCCAGTCAGAAACATTAAACAAAAAAAATGTACAATGGCCTCCTGGCCACTCAAGCAGCAAAACTAGACTACCAACTCTCCAATTTACTGATCACGACTCCAGACTTCAAAACCTTCAGAAAAGAAATAAAAACCCTGCTATTCAAGAAATCCTCAAAGACAAACTAACACAGCAAGAATCATCTCAATCCCCTATAGCAACTCGCTCCACTCTAATACCACAGGAAATGTCCAGATAACTCCTTATATATTCCTAAATGCCCAAATAACTCCTTATGCAATCCACCTTGAACATCAAGGTAATGGCGGAATAGAAATCACTAATGTAATGTAATATTTCTAATGCACTACTAGACACACAAGGCGTTGTACATTAAACATGCAAGAGATGGACCCTGCTCAAAGGAGCTTACAATATAGTTATGACAGAGAACAAAATAATTTATACACGACACTTAGGTGGGAATTACAAGTGACTTAAAGGTGGAGATGATAGAGTAGTAAGAGGGAATGATAATAAGATGCACAAGTTGGCAAGGTTAGGACTTGAACAACAGCTTCAAGAATGTAGGCTTTCAACCTGAAGCTACCAGAGATGGGGCTCAACATTTAGTGTTTAAATCTTCATGGTTGTCTCCAGCTAATTTGTATATTAAATACCCCAATTTTCAGTTCATTTCTTTTCTGACCATAATTAAAACAGTTCACCTAGAAGGATAATCTATTTAATCATGTATTTTTAATGGGTATAACTTATGGGCAGATTGGATGGACCATTCAGGTCTTATCTGCCATCATTTACTATTTATGTTACACTAAACTCCAATAGAAGACTATCAAGGAGCTAAGACCTTGAATATATTTAGACAAAGATATACCTTACGTTTCTAAAAAGCTTATTTTTTAGCATGGAAGGATTAGAGTCTTAATGTACTTTATACATGTATATAAAAAACAAAAAAAACCCACACCTTTGTAACTATACTTTTCATAATCTGCTTTGAATCCTAATTGGACATTAATCAAGCTATAAGTGACCATATAGAATAGAATTGTGCTGTTTGCGAGTTAACTTCTGCACTGAACCCCCCACCTCTTTGCATTTTGAACCCAGTAACATATGCAGGGATTTATCAGTAATTAACCACACACTAAGCACAGAGCTTTTGGCATGAGCCCCATAACCAGCTAAGATGTCCATGACATTAAGACTATTTCCACTAATCTGTCCAAGGCAGGGACCACAGTCAACATGACTGATTTTTGTTATGGTTTATTTATTCTTGATATACCACAATTTTCCAGTAGACTGCTCAATGCAATGTACATTAAAAAAATGTAAAATAGAGAAAGAAATGCCATGAAAATAGGGAAGGCATGCATTCCTACAAGCTAGTAGGTAAAAAAAAATTTACTATAGCTTGCTATACTAAAGAGTTAACATTTTACATAAGCTTGAGTATTAAAACCATGTTACTAACCAATGGTTGGAAGGAAAGAGGTAAATTGGAGTCCATGATCATGTGATAGACCAACATCTCTCAAACTGTGTGCCACAGTACAGTGGTGTGCCTCCAGAGATTCCAGAAGTTTTATATTTAAAAAAAATACTTTTCATAAGTATATACTAGAATAGATGACATGTATGTTGTGTACAGTTATCAAAATTATGAGCGTCTGTTTGCTTAAGGATACAACTGCCCAAATAAGCATCATTTTTTATTTTTTATGCAGTAGTTATCCTAACTTGAGAAACAAAGCAATCGGGGCTTTGTTACCATTTGGATCTTATCTTTGCTCCGAAATTAAAATAAAAAGGTGTGGGGGGCGACTTCAGATAGTGGATGATGAAATGCATATTTGCTTGTGAACTATCAAATCACATTTGAGTTGATTAGCCCTTAAAAAAACAAGGTCATCCATCGTATTGATTAGCGATTTAATCCTATAGTACCTACTTTAGATTCACTGTTACAGTTATCTATACTTAGCTTATAGAATGTTAATGAACAAATTTAACTTTGAGGTTTTTCAATTTTATAATTTCAATATAATGTGCCACAAAATATATTTGCTTCATTTAGTGTGCCAAAGCTAAAACGTTTTGAGAGACACTACAACAGACCTTGAGGCCAGAATGTCATCCCTTGCTTAATGTCAGGCAGCTAATTTGAACTAGCAGCTTTTCAAGCTTGGTTTAAGCCTAATGAAAGGAGAGCGTTGCTGAAGTTTATTAATCAGGAAGCATTAAGATAGGGTTATAAACTGGAGAAAAAAAAAAAAAAGGGACAAATTCGCACATACGGTGCCAGTCTTACATCCCAGAATATTATTAATGCTTGAAAAGTCCTTATACCACAGCTAGAAGGACTTGGCAAGGACAGTATTACCTGGCAGCTAGCTACTAGATTCAAAAGAGCCAAGTTAACCCTGTTTTTGACCTCCCTTAGCAGCTAAAGTAGCTTTATAGGAGACTCAGTTCATTGAGCTTTAAAATTACAAAAAACACGTGAGGGGAGGAGGGAAGCAGTGTAAACAGCTCAGCTATAAGAGAAATGCACGTCTCCCACAGTGTTGTAACGAGTCCCTAGAAGGCCAAAAGCACAGAAGATAAAGAAACCAATGTAAGCAGACAGAACACGCAGACACACTTATTTCCTGACCTGAACTCTCCATACACAAAGTTCAGCAGTTACAAACACTGAAGAGCCGCGGTGTCCCTGGCGCACACGCGCACCTTTTGATCCCCGCCTAAACCAAACTGGGAGAGCCTCCGTTATAGGGAAGCACCAATAGCAACCAGGAAAAAAAATCCCCCAAACCTTTTTTTTTAAAAAAAAACTATTAAAATCTATGCTAACACTTAAAGTTAAGTTTAGTATCTTTCTAGCCATCTTCCCAGCAAAAAATTAAAAGTATGGCTTTTAGCACCAAACCCCAGGTTACATTCTCCGTTACAATTCGTCAATTATCACACTCCCCTGGAGTTCACAAATGAGGTACTATTTCTAATGCTGAAAAGTGCAAGACGACAGAACTTCCCTAAGCAGGTAGTGATGAGGTAAAAACCGTAATTGTCCACGAGACCGGCCCTCAGCCGGCACTCTCCGTATACAGCGGGGATCGGAGAAAAACCGACAGGTCCCAGGCTACCATCGGACCGATCACAGCACAAGCTAAGGCTTTTAACCACAGTCCTGGAAGCGGATCGCAGCGAGGGAGCAAACGGGGCACGTGTGCACAAAAAGTGACCTCGAGCCGGGTCAGCACCACCTGTACCGAGAAAGGCTCAAGACCCTCGCGGCTCGCCGCTGACCCTCCAATCAGGAGGTCAGAAGGAGCGATCCCAGGGAGAGGGCACCACAGAGCAAGCACGCAAGACGCACCACTTACCTCCGCTGCCTGTAGTAATACACCGCGAGGACGCTAAGAATCAGCTCCCGCACGCCTCTATTTATAGTAGCTGCGGCTGCCGGATGTGCGCCTGCGCCCTGTCGCTACCTTCCTGAGTCCAGGGTTGGTCTCTCATCTGCAGCACGTTGATGCCATCCTGGCTTTTCCCCCCTGGCCTGCGTGAATACGTACGAATTCTGCTTATTAAGATAAGTTTGTGGTAAAAAAAAAAAAAAAAAAACCCAAACAGATCTACAAATCGATGCCTACCGCGGGGGCAAACCACCCTTCGGTGAATCTGGGATAGGGTTGCAAACTGGCCTCAATTTTTCAGAACAGGTTGATCCAGTCCTGGTTTTACTCCCACTTCATGGAGTAATTGATGGCTGCGATTTCATTGCACTCCTCCTCCCCCCCCCCCCGAATAAAAAGGCAAGACTAGCTTTCCATTCATATAGTAGGGTAATTTCAGAGCTGGATCACTCCACAGACTGACAGTTGTACCCATAGTCTGAGCTTGCTCACCTTTATCCACATGTTTATTCACACCTTCAAAGAAGTCAAGCAAATTGGTGAGGCAAGATCTCCCTCGGCTGAACCAGTGCTGACTGTCTCATTAAATCATGTTTGTCTACCCGTTCCAAATTTCTATTTTTTATAATTGTTTCCACCATTTTGCCCAGCACTGAAGTCAAGCTTACTAATCTGTAATTTCCTAGATCTTCCTTGGAACCCTTTTTAAAAATTAGCATAACATTGGCCACCAGCCAATCTTAGATACTACAGACGATTTTAGCAAAAGGTCACTAACAACAGGTCAGCAATTTCATGTATATCATCTGGTCCAGGTGATTTATCACTTTTTAACTTGTCAATTTGGCTTAGTACATCTTCCAGATTCACCGATATTTCTTTCAGTTTCTTCGCATCATCACCCTTGAAAACCATTTCCGGTTCAGGTAGATCTCTTACATCTTCTTCCGTAAAGACCAAAGCAAATAATTCATTCAGTCTCTCTGCTATGGCATTAACCTCCCTGAGCGCCCCTTTTGCTCCATGATCATCCATCGGTTCCACAGATTCCCTCACAGGTTTTCTGCTTCTGATATGAGTTTTTCCCTCTTTTGCAAGTTTCTCTTCAAATTCTTTCTTAGCTTTCTTTATCAATGCTTTGCATCTAACTTGCCAGTGCTTGTGTCTCTTCTTATTTTCTTCATTTCGATCCTTCTTCCATTCTTTAAAGGATGTTTTTTTAACTCTAATAGCCTCTTTCATTTCACCTTTTAACCACGCCGACTCTTGTTTCCACCTTTGCTAATATGTGGAATACATCTGGTCTGAGCTTGCATAATGGTATTTTTAAATAATATCCACACCTGGTTTACAGTCCTAACCTTTACAACTGATTATTATAGCTGCTTTAAACAATTTTCCTCATTTTATCATAGTTGCCCTTTTGAAAATTAAACGCCTCTACAGTACATTTCTTATATGACGGTATCAGCTCAAAAGGATTGCCATACTGTTACATTTATATCAGAATGCAGACTTTAAAAGGCAACCTCGATAATACTAGTAGTAGTCCAGCAAATAATTGTCGAGGAAAAAAACCTTAGTGAGAGCTTCATGGGCTTGAAAAAAACCCACCTCCGCATAGCTAATCTGCTTCTTATGATAAGGACATAAATATGTCTGATAATAACCATCAATTGAATAGTCCATCCAAGTCTCTTCACTCTGAATCATACAGTATCAGTCGACATCCATATCTTAAATAATTATCAAAGTGTGATAACAACTAGCACTATCCAAACAAAACAAAGAACTTATCTGTGCCGCCAGGGTTCAGGCTCCTACATTGTCCTGCTCTGATGTTTACAATTCCTTGGTTCTCCTGGTTGCACCATCTCTGTTCTTCATGCCCAACAGGGAATCCCTGTTTTGCCAGTCAAGGCTGCGTCAGGGGACCACTAACAACCACCAAAAAATAGCACTCCAATGCGCTGTATCACACCCGGTTTCCAAAACCCAGATTTTTAAAAATGGCGCTAGCATGCATAGATGCCAAGGCAGGGAATATATCCATCTCCTAAACCTCACCCATGTTTTATCCCAGCGGCCAATCAAATTGAACAACTCTCCTGACGTGCAGTCATATAGCTGATAATTGATTTCATTAGTCCATTGGTAATAATACTCCCATTCTGGGTCCTAGCTCCCATTTTGTACAGCTTTATCAAAAAAATGCAGACCATTCTACTCGATTATCAAGTCCTGCAGGTATTACAGTACCTAACTGGTATATCCAGCCCTGTTCTCTTTGGCGTAAAAAACACCTCCAATTGCCTCGTCTGAAGGACTGATAACATTTTTCCAACATAATGCATTTTAACATAGCAAAATCATGACCTGCCTGCTTACAATGCACAACCATTCTTCTATTCTCCCAGTTTGTAGGCAGGACTTATGTTCTTGCAACCTTATCTTCAGTGTCCTAGAGGTTTGACCAATATATAACATCAGACATGGGCACTGAATGCAATATATCACTCCATTAGATCTACAGGTAGAGTGAGATTTTAATTCATACAATATGTGTGATTTTGGATGTTCAAAAACATGTCCTTCCAGCATTTGTGGGCACATAGAACAGCTGCCCAGAGATGTTTCTGTCAAGTTTTCACAAATGGCAGGTAGGCTGTTTGGACTGAGAATATCACATAAATTGTTATTTCTTTGAAATGAAAACAAAAGTGTGGATGAATCAAAACAAGGATGAAGTTTGAGCATGGAGAAATGTGGGCGAATTGCCGTTGCAGTTGGACTGACAGATTAGAATATTTCATAACAAAGGGTATCACTTCTTTCTCCTGCTTTCTGTTACGGTATTTAATCAGATCTTCTCTATGGTTATGGAGAGTTCTTTTCTTTGCCTTTTTCACTATTGGAACAGGGTAACCTTGAGCCATTAATCCTTTCTCCAAGATGGTAGAATTCTCCATGTACACTTCCTTGGAGCTACAAATGCATCAATACCGCAAAAACTGTGCGCAAAGGGTATATTGCTCTTCATTGGATATGGGTACATGCTATTAAATATTAGGATGGAGTTATGGTCCATATCTTTTATATATACAGACATATCAAATCGGTCATTATTCTTCATCGCATGAACATCCAAGAAAATAGCTTTCTTAGTATCTTATTGCATCTCTAATTTAATCCGTGGATAACATGCATTTAAGTATTCACCAAATTCTTGTAATGCCTCTAAATGACCTTTCTGTAGGTAGAAGATATCATCAATAAAATGAGCCCAATACCCTATATAATGTTCATAGATGGAACTGTAGACCCATTGATTTTCATAATGGCTACCGAGGAGGCAAATGATGATCCCATAGCTACCCCAGAGCATTGCTGGAAAAAGCACTCCTCAAACAAAAAATAGTTGAATGTCATTGCTATTTCACTCAAACTCACCAAAAAATCAGGTCTACATTCCAGACAGTTTTGCAAAATCTTGAGGGCTTCCCTTTGAGGGATCAAAGTATATAATGAAGTCACGTCCATAGTCACTAGGTAAGTTACATCATCAATATGTTCATTCCATTATTCTAGCCACTACAGAAAGTGAGTAGTGTCTCTATGTAATGATTTCACAGAACACAGACAGTCCTGGAGGTGATAGTCAACATATTTGCAGACCCTTTCTAACATAGAGTCCCTGCTGGAAACTATTGGACGTTCGGGGGGGGGGGTCCTGCAAATTCTTATGGATTTTGGGTAAAAGATAGAAGAAGACAGGTATTTCATAATGTTGATATGTCAACAATTTATACTCTGCTTCAGTAAGGTGCAACCAGGAGAACCGACGAGTTGTAAACATCAGAGCAGGACAACGTTGGAGCCTGAACCCTGGCAGCACAGATAAGTTCTTTGCTTTGTTTGGACAGTACTGGTTGTTATCACACTTTGATAATTATTTAAGAAATGAATGTCGACTGATACTGTATGATTCCGAGTGAAGAGACTTGGATGGACTATTCAATTGATGATTATTATCAGACATATATATGTCCTTATCAGAAGAAGCAGATTAGCTATGCAGCGGTTTTTTAAAGCCCATGAACTCTAACTAAGGCTTTTTTTTCTCCACAATTATTTGCTGGACTAGTACTAGTATTATCGAGGCTGCCTTTTAAAGTCTGTATTCTGATATACATGTAATAGTATGGCAATCCTTTAGTTTCAAGCATAATTTTTTTCTTTACTTTTGTGGTTTTCAGATTATGCTTCTTGTTTTAACATATTAGGATTACTGTAATTGAAATCACCCATTATTACTACTACTACTACTACTACTACTATTATTATTTCTATAGTGCTACCAGATGCATGCAGCGCTGCACAGTCGCAAAGAGTAAGAAAACAGTCCCTGCTTGAAAGAGGAAAGACAGACAAACAGAATGTCATAGATAAAGTTAAGGGGAACGGTTAATCAGGGGACTGGGTTGGAGGGCAGAGGAGTAGCCCAGTTCTCCAGCTTTCCTAATCTCTGAAAACATTTCTTCATCTGTCTGCTCATTTTGTCCTGGGGACAGTAGTATAACCCTACCTTTATATTCCTTCCCTTCACACATGGAATTTCTATCCATATGGATTCCACACTGCTATCTATGTCATGCAGAATGTTGATTTGATTTGATTAAATTGCCTCTTTAACATATAGCGCAACCCCCTTCCAATTTGATCTACTCTATGTTGCAATATAATTTGTACCCAGATAATACACCCCCTCCTTTACTAACGTGTAGCGTGGGTTTTAGCACCAGCAGTGGTGGTAACTGCTCCAACGCTCATAGGAATTCTATGAGCATCGGAGCAGTTACTGTCGCTGCCGACACTAAAACCCGCACTACGTGTTCGTAAAGGAGGAGGACAGTGTCCCATTGATTGTCCTCCTTCCACCAGGTCTCTGAGATGCCTATTATATCTACCTCATCATTTAGTGCTATATACTCTAACTCTCCTATTTTATTTTTTAGGCTTCTAGCAGTGCATGCAAATCCATCTCATACATATTCATTGTGGATATCCTGAAAACCTGACCTGGCTCCGGCTCTCAAGGACCGGAATTGCGTACCCCTGACCTAGGGTGTCAGATAACTCTTGGGCCTGCCCTGATCAAGCCTTAGGTACCAACCTTAAATGACTAAAGTCAGTACCAACAGAAGATACTTGCCACAGATCACCAGTATCAGCACCAGCCTCAGCAACCAATCCCAAATCATCAACCACCAACCACAAGTACCCATCCCAAATTATCAGCATAACATAATAATTCACTTATATACCGCACCAACCTCTCGGTTCAGTGCGGTTAACAAAAGAATAAAATACTGAGCAATCACAGCGAATTACAGACCCCAATTTCTAAAACAAATTATCAAATAGATAAGATTTTAGCAATTTTCTAAAAGATTGATAGGAAGTAGAACTTAACAAAAGGTTGCAAAAACTTTTGTCCCATGTACCTGCCTGATAAGATAGAATTCTATAGAAAAATTGTTTATACAAGCAGCCTTTTACAGAAGGAAATGCAAAAAGTCTAGAATCGCGAGAAAACCTTTTTCTTTTTATTCATCTTTATTGAAACAACATTGTAAAAGATACAAAAAACTTACTGAAACCACAGCTTTTCCATGGAGCTAACAATGGTACCAATGCACAAGCCAACAATCTCCTCTTCTTCCAAATAAACAACAATACTAAATCCCAGTGCTGAAACTAAACACCGACTTATCAAGAGGAGAGAAATCCTCCATCTAGTGCTTGAGAACTATGTGTATCATCTTTTGTTATGTTAACACCCCCCCATCCCCAACACATACACACTAACAACCCCCCCCCCCACCCACTCATTCATGTACTCTATCCTGCCATGCAGCTCGAAACCAGTCTCATAAGACTTCCATCTCTCTCATCCGCCCCTTGGGCCTTAATCTTCCCACTCCTCTCCCACAGTGGGATCATGTGGCGTATTAATCTACAGCTGGGTTTGTTGGGCTTTCCAAAGATGTACATACTGCATCCACTCAAGCGTAATATTCTTTTGATAAGTTTGAATTTTGAACTTGGCTATAACTTGCATCCTCTTGCGCCATGGTCTCCAAGAGACTGGGTCCTCTGCCACCCAGTAATATAAAATTGTCTTACGGACAATCAAGAGGACCACATATACAAAGATTCTCTAAGGTTTAGAGAGACTGCCCTTTGTAATGCCCCTAAAAGGAGCAACCCTTGGTCCCACTGTATTGGGTTCTGCACTATCTTTTCAGTATGGAAGAACCTGTTGTCATTTGAGTAAAGCTGAACATTCCAGAAAGGACTGAACCAATGTGCCTGGTGATTTTTTACATTTTACACATTGTCCCCCCTCCCACAGTCCCGCCAGTGCCCCCCTTTCTCTTGTGAGATAAGACCTGTGCAAGATACGAAATTGCATTTCTTGTAATTCTGAATTCCAGGCCATTGTAGTTAGGGCACCAAACAGCTCCATAAACTGCAGCCTATCATATCCTGTGCTTAGATTAGTGTTCCACTGTTGCGTCAGCTTGTCTATAGCCTGAAGGGCTAAATCCAAAACCATACGGACAATTTGTTAAGCCCCGGGGGAATTTGATGTAAATGGTCATCCACTGTCTCCGCACTTATTCTGCATTGATTGCCAGTAATGGCGCACTTCAAGGTATCCCCAAAAATGTATAGCTGGTATATCCCATTGCTCCCATACCCAGGCAAAGGTTGGGAACTCCCCAACCCCATCTCCAGCAAATGTAAAAGTGACCTACATCCCCTCTGCCTCCAAAGAATCCGGTCACCCCCAACCCAAAGTAAAATCTTCGTTACCTACCATTTATAAAAACAGAGGCTTCTGGGGTCCTAGTTTCCTTTTTTCTCCACCACTTCCAAGCTAACCGCAGTGGGGCCAGGAAGCAAGATTGAATCCCTCTCCCCATTCGTTTACCTGGATTCCGATGAACCAGATTCATCAATGAGAAGGGTTCACACCAGCCCACAATTCACTGATTGGGCATATGATGACTATATCCCATTATACTCTCATATGCAGAGTGGGCCACAGAAATGTAGTCTGCCTCCAGAGATACAATGACAAGATGAACAAGCAAGAGAATTGTTTTTATTCACTTACCCACAAGTTACAACAGATGGTGAATATGGTCCCCGTTCATGTGTATGCATCTTTGGGCACGTCAGATCAGGCTGATACTGCTTGCACCTCTTCAACAGTGATGTTGCGGATAGCGTTCGTGATGTTTTCCTTGAGTTCATCCAAGGTACGTGGATTGTTAGTATAAACTTTCTGCTTTAAATTTCCCCACAGATAAAAATTGCATGTGGACAAGTCCAAGGAATGTGGTGGCCATAACCCCTTGCTCAAAGTTCGTTCCTCTGTAAACAGTTCATAAACCCATGCCAGTGAGTCACGTGAGGTGTAGCATGTTGCTCCGTATTTTTGGAAAAAGCAGTACAATTTTTCTTCTGGTGTTAATTGGTTGTAAAATTGTTCAAAAATGTCCAGGTAAACCGCGGTATTCACAGTTGATTTGAAGAAAATTGGGCCTACTATTCATGTTCCTGATACCGCGCACCACCAATCTTCTGGTCGTGAAGTGGTGTTTTGTGAGTTAGGTGGGGATTTTCAGTGGCCCAGTACCTCATATTCTGGGAATTTACATGACCTGATAATGAAACCAAGCTTCGACCGTCATGAAGTACAGCGATGGGTCCAAATGTCCATCAGCAACCATGTACAGTAATTTACATGTTTAGCTTTGTCAGGCTCTTTCAGTTCCTGCACGTATGTTATTCGGTACGGTTTGAGGTTCAGAGATTTCAGCACTTGCCAATACGTCATTTGTGATACACCAACTTGCTGAGAGAGTCTTTGAGTTGATTTTCGTGGGCTAATTGCAATCCACTGATGAGAGCAGAAAGCAAGGGGCTACAGCCTCCTCCCAAGAGCATGACACCAATATTAGAGGCAGGCTACTTTTCCGTGGCCAACCCTGTATTATATACATTAGAGTAGCTATGTTATATAAACAAAGATCTGGTAGTCCTATACCCCTTAGGGCTTTATCTAGGGTTAATTTTTGATAACTTATTTGGGCTCTTATTCCTGCAAATGAAGGAAGTAACCACAGAGCGAAATACTTTCTCATCTTTGGTGGCAAGCTAAGTAAGTGTAGTTTGTAACGGATAAAGGAGCTTTGGGAGCATGATCATTTTTACCAGTGCAACCCTTCCCCGAAGAGAAAGAGGTAGATCCTTCCATTTAACACATAATTTCCTGATCTCCTCCAAGTGGTTTAATACATTCCATTTATACATTTCATGGGGGCTATTGCTTAGGAAAATTCCCAAAACTCTTTTTCTATTAATCAATTTAAAGTGATCTATAAGATAATCAGGCACTAGATCAGACAAAGTCTTATAGCAAATGCAGCCAAATTTAAATAATATTTTTGCCTCTGTTGACATCATTTCCAACACCATATCCAGTACAAGCCTCAAACACCAACCACAAACCACTGATATCAGCTTTAGACACAGAACCCAAATCACTAATGTTTGCAATTTTGGCCACCAAATTTAAAAAAGCACAGAGAAGAGCAACAAAAATGATAAAGGAGATGGGACAACTTTCCTATGAGGAAAGGCTAAAGAGGCTACGTTTCTTCAGTTTGGAGAAGAGATGGCTGAGGGGGAGATATAATAGAGGCCTATAAAATACAGAGTGGAGTGGAACTTGTGTATTTTTTCCAAAAATACAAGGACTAGTAGGGGGCAAGCAATGAAGCTATTAAGTAGTAAATTTAAATCAAATCAGAGAAAATATTTCTTCACTCTACATGAAATTAAACTCTGGAATTCATTGCCAGAAAATGTAAAAGCAGTTAGGAGGGTTTAAAAAAAAAAGTTTGGATATATTCCTAAAAGAAAAGTCTGTAAGCAGTTATTAAGATGGACTTTGGGAAATCCACTGCTTATATCCGGAATAAGAATCATAAAATCTGTTTTATTCTTTTAGGACCTTGCCAGGTATTTGTGACCTTGATTGGTTATTGCTGGAAACATGATAGTGGGCTGGTTGAATCTTTGGTCTGCCTCAGTATGGCAATGCTTATGTTCTCATGCTCTAGTCAGCCATACTGTCACATTGAGTATTAACTTCAGGCATCAATCAGAAATCTGCAGGGTCAGCCCAGCCATATCCTGGCCCAGGAAAGGCAGATATCATTTATTTTCATTGGAAGCAGGGTCAGATTAAAGGGTAGGCCCAGTAGGCCCGTGCCTCGGGCTCGAAGAGGTCAGGAGGGGTCTGATTCACTGCTCCAGTGACATCATGTCTACTGCAGAGGTTCCCGGTAAATGAACTTCTCTCTCCTGGATATTGTGCATGCTTCATAGCATCGACGGTACTGAATTTCCTTGTTTCTCTTGCTTAGCAGTGGCAGCAATTTCGATAGGCTGCCTTCAGCTGATCCAGAAGCTTTTTCTCTTCTGCATCGCACCCTCTTTGATGCAAATTTCTATTTGGCCTGGGCAGAAAGAAGGCTTCAGAGTCAGGCACGGGCAGCGTGTAGCAATCGCTGCTACAGCTAAGGGTGTAAGGAAGGGAGCTGCAGGGTTGCAGGAGCTTCCCTAGCTGAGCCCAGCTAGGGGCTACGCTTATTGGGTAGTTAGGAAATTTTAATTTGACAAAGAGGAGTATTAGTTCTCAAGAACTAGTTAATCCAGGGAAATAAAGTTTTACTTCTAGCTTTTGTTTTTATTTCTAAAATTTTCTGAGTGTTACATAAATGCCTCAAGCGCCATTCCTTCAGCTTATAGTCAGTGGCGGTGTGGTGCCACATCCCTAACCACGTGAGCATCTTTCTCTTTCTTCTATTTTGGTTAAACCACCACTTCCTTTTATAACAGTTGCCCACATGGATTGCAGCAAGCATTAAAAACACAAAGAAGATCCAAGATGGTGTCTTGCTGAGAGGCTGGAGAGGTTGGCTTTTCTGGAGCTCCGTAGTGGTGAGCATGTCGGTTCTCTTGCTGGGAAAATGGGCAAGAGAAAGGGAACAGTGAAAGCCCGAGTCTTGGTGGTTAACCAAGTACCACTGATGAAATAAACTACCTTGGAGGATTACAGAATGCCGACTGGACCCACGTCAATTGTCTCCTCTGTTCAAGCGCAACATGCACAATATGCACATGTGAGTTGCGCTAGCAGCAATGGGATCTCGTTGAGTCCTAAGAATAGAACGGCCCCCCCTTGCTCCTGGAAGGTGTCTACTGGATCGAGAGCATCAGCATGGAAGCTTGGGGGGAACTCAAACTTCTTTATTGCTGTCCAGGAATCTCTCTCTGATAGAGGCTTCTTCCCCACAGCAAGGTATGTTGGTGAGGGTGTCCACTCTACAGACTTTGTATCCAGTTGAAACTGTGAGTGGGACATGTGGGGGAAAAGACCCTTCTGAAAGTTCTACAGGTGTGAAAAATATGAAGCCAGCCATTATAACCTTAGAGGTACTTTGGGAGGCTATACAAGACTTAAATTCTTCTTTTTTGAGAAGAATGGATAAAATGGAGATTGAAATGAAAAATGTTTCTGAACAAATTATTTCTCAGTCTCAAGGCTTAGTTCAGCAATTGGAGAAAGTAACAACTTTGGAGCAGAAAGTGGAGGAGGTACAGAATCAGGGAGTAGCTTTGGTGAAAGATAGGACCTTAACCTAAGGAAAGATTGAATATTTGGAATATCAGTTAAGAAATAATTTGAGACTCTTAAATTTTCCCAAGTCCCCTTTGATATCAGCAGTGGACTTGGTGAGATGATATTTGATGGAGGTCCTTAAGATACCGGATGAAGAACTTCCACCGATTGTGAAAGCTAAGTATGTTTCTGGGAAAGAAAAGGAAGGGGGTTGGGAACTCGGGGAGACCAGATCTGATGGTGAACTTAACTGACTTTCTGTAATCATCTCTTGAAATAGTTACCCAGAGACTGACTCTAATTGTAACATTTGCTCTTGATCACAATAATGTTTTACGCTTATATTTCCATAATATTAATCAGCAGTTTATGGGATCAAATATTCAGATTTTTCCTGATTTATCTAGAGACACACAAAAGAGGAGCCAGTCATTCTTGGCCTATGGTGAATGATTTGGGGGCCAATTTTGTATTGACATTTCCTTGTATTTGTATTGTATTGCTTGAGGGTTTAACTTTTACTTTTTTTTACCTAAAACAGCTATTGGATTTTCTTGTAGCTAAAGAAGAGATTAAGGTGACTGTATGACTCTCCAATGAGGAGGGAATGCCGTGATCAGGCTGAGACAATGATGTGGGGAAGCCTCCAGGGAAAGTATTTTGCTTTTTTTTCCTTATTGATTATTTCTATGTATCTTGGATCTTCTTTCCGACAAATTGTGGACTCTTAAGATGTTTTTTCCTGATATGTTGATTTCTTTTTGCTATATTACTGAAATTTCATTATCATGGATATATTGAAATGTAAATTTGAAATGTAATTTTGAAATGTTAGAAAAAAAAGAAAACCACAACAAGTTTCCTGTGCTAAAAACAAGGAGAGCAGGAGGATAGCTCACTAGCCCAGAGTGCCATAAAGAGGAACGCAATCTTGGCTAGCTACTGTTTTGGGGCTCATTGACATTGTCTGGTCCTGTGAGTACTCCCTGACTAGGCAGAAATGACATGAGAATGCCACAGCGCAGCTCACACATGGTCTTTGTCGTTACCAATTCTCCTTTCCCTCTTTCTCAAGTTTTCCAGACTGGGCAACAGGAGCGAGGAAGGAAAGAAAGGGAGAGTTGTTGGACAGACAGGTGAAAGGAATGGAGAAATGCTGCATGGAAGTAGGGCCTTTGAAGAGAGAGGGAAAAATAGAGAAGGAGGGATCAAGTAAGAGAGATGCTGCACAATCAGGCAATGTTGAAAATGTTTGTGATAGGGAGAAAGAGCTGCTCCTCAGGGATGCAAGAGAGGGAAAAATGTTGAGATATGGCTGTGGGAAGGAGGGGGAGATGCGTGGGGAGGGGGCAAAATAGGGAGATATATTGGACATGGTCATGGGAGGGAGGGAGAGAGAGATGTTGCAAGAGGGGCACAGGGAGAGACATGTTGGACAAGGCAGTGGAGAAGAGGGAAGGAAAGATGCTCTGGGGGGAGGGAAGGAGAAAGAGAAATGTTGGACTCAGGGTATAAGAGAGTGTACAATGAGAGAAAGGGAGAGGTGGACATAGAGGAGGGGCAAAAGAGGAAGATGTTGACTCCAGACAGAAGGCATTGAGGGAGAGATGCAAGACAATGGGAAGGAGGGAAGAGAGGGAGAAATGCTGGACCAGGGTGAAGGGGCAAGACAGGAGGGAAGAGAGAAGGGTCAGGTAGATTGACCATAGTGGGGAAGGGAAGAGACATTGGCCAGGAAGATGGTGGATGGGAGAGGGAGAGGAGATGCTGGGCTAGAACAGTGGATGGATGGGAGATACTGGAACTGTAGAATCATGTGGGAGAGGTCAAGGGGAGGGTGGCAAGGAGATGAGTGAGAGGAGAATAGTGAGTACAGAGGTAGAAATGTGATAATGAGGTGTAGATGAAAGGTAATAGAAAATAGGAGGCTAGGGAAGAAGTGAGATGGGAAATGGCAACATGAGAGAGGGAGATGAAAGTTGAAAAATAGAAAGTTGAGAGGATGAAATTTGAGTGGACAGAGGCAGAGAAGAAAAAAATGAGGAAAAAACTAAAAAGGAATGATCAATATATCAGAGGCAGGTGTTGTGAGGGATTGAAACAAGACAGAAGAGATGATTTCAAGGGTTCAATAACTTCACTCTCGAAACAAGTTCGCCGTCCTCCTACAATTTGAGCTTTCCGCTGCTTTCGACGTTGTTCACCATGATATTCTTGTTTACCAACTCTCTGAGATAGGTATCAACTCCACAGTCCTAGGTTGGTTCTCTAAATTCCTCCGCTCTCTTTCTTACATTGTTAACATGAATGGCACCTCATCCTCCCCCTGGAAACCGAATTGTGGAGTCCCGCAAGGCTCTCCACTATCCCCTATCCTTTTCAGCATCTATATGTCCTCCCTAAAACTCCTCCACCTATCTCCCCTAGAAACAATTTACACTTATGCAGACGACATCCTCGTCCTCCTCGAGACCGATTCGAACCTCACCGACCTGTCTAAGAACATATCCTCTTGCATAATGAGCCTACAATCCTTGGCCCACACTGTGCAAATGAAATTGAATGAGTCCAAAACAAGACTTCTTTGGCTCGATCCAAAACTAGATCACCTACCCACCTCCATCCCACTACCCTCTGGCTCCTCTCTGCAGCTTGAGTTCTCAAGCAATGTCTTGGGCATCATCATTGATTCCACATTGTCCTTCAATGACCACCTCCAATCCTTGGTAAAAAAAATGCTTTTTCAGCCTTCACATGCTGAGGAAAGTTAGATCCTGCTTCCATCAAAAACATTTTACCCTCCTTGTCCAATCCATCATCCTCTCCAGATTGGACTATTGCAACTCTATCTACTTAAGCCTAACTAAGAAAAACCTCCACAGACTCAGATTCAGAATGCCGCAGCCAAGCTCATCTTCGCTAAAAGTAAATTTGACCATGTCTCCCCGCTCCTGGCCAAGCTCCACTGGCTTCCGATAATCGCCAGGGTCCACTATAAATGCGCTTGTTTAACTTTCAAAATCCTATATGGTATCCTCCCTCCCTTTATCCCTCTTTCTTGGAATTCCTCAAACCCTAATATCACCAGATCCTCCCACAAATTAAAACTATCCTTCCACTCGCTAAAAGGCATTTCCCACACAGGAAAGCTAGGGACCTCCCTCCACTTCAAAATCACTGAGCTCTTGAACAACCTTGCCACCCCTCTTCGGAACTTGAGCTCTCTCCAAGTTTTCCGCAAACATCTGAAAACATGGCTTTTCTCAAAAAATGTAAGTCTCCCTCCAACTTAGGAATCAAGGAAACTCTTATATCTTGGCATCCCAAGTCCTCTAAATTTTCTTCACACTTCTACCTCTAACCCTCTGTTGTAGTTCCTTCCTATTTCTCCTACTGTAAACCACGTCGAGCTCTACAAACGTGATGATGCGGTATACAAACCTAAGGTTTAGATTAGATTAGATGAGAAAAGCCAAATGGATAGCAGACATTGGAAAGAGAATTAGAAGACACAGAAAGGCAGAAGAGAAACTGGGACCAACATGATGGAAAACCAAAATGTCCAGACAACAAAGGTAAAAAAGGTATTTTAGAATTTATTAACTGGAATATGTTAGCTTTGTATTTGTCAGCAGCATAGTCAGACATTTGGGGGCAGGGCCAAGGGCCCAATGTGCTTGTGTGGCTAGGGCCAATCAAAGGATTAATCCTGCCCTGATTGGAAGAACTATTTTCAGAAGCCATTTACCCTTGTAAATGATTAGTTACTCAGATAAGCTGGCTAGTTGAAAATTGCTCACTCTTTCATAAGGCAAGAGTGCATGCAGTAAACAATGTGTGAATTTTCACACATGGGATAAGTAGATGAGTTGAACAGGAGAGGCAACAACTTGCCTAGCTTTGCATTGTCATAACTAAACATATTGTTTAGAACAGAAATCAGTACCCGGGGAGAAGCAGATGTAAATCTCTGCAGGCATAGGAACCAGCTCTCTGGGTGCTATGGGTGCTTGCAGGTACTTTTTTTTTTTTTGTAGTAGTTTGAAAGGGTAAATATGCTCAAAAGTTTCCTTTGAGAATTAGTGCAAAGTTCAGTTGTAAATGTGCCTACTCTTTGCAATAATCTGCAGACATTTGAACGTTGCCTCATAAAGAGGTAACTACAGGCCAGTTAGTCTGATTTACTTCATTGATAAAATAAATAGTGAAGAAAAAAGCAACTGCATCTCATCATTCAATAAATTCTTCTACCTGGGAATGATGTCTGTAGTCCATAGAGGATGGGAAAGAATCACAATATAGTATAAACTCTGCATCTCCAGTTGTGTACAAAAAATATAGAACTGCTGAAATGTGATATCCTCCCATAAGCCACACACTCATGTTCATCTGTCTGACACTTTCGGGGCCTTATACTAAGGCGCGCTAATCGATTTAGCACGCGCTAACCAATTTAGGTGCCTTAACATTTAGCATGCGCCAAATCAATTAGTGCATGCTAAATCGGTTGGTGAGCATTAGTAAAAGGACCCCTTTGTGAAGTAAAACAAAACTGTACAAAAAAATCATTCAGCAGCAAACATCATATCGAAACAGCACAAATGCCCAGGATTCCTACTGCAACAACCCTACTTATGAAAAGGCAACAGTGCAAACATTACACCGTACCTTAGGAATACTTGTGTTCTTGCTAAAGGGAAACAATAAATGGAACTGCTACAGATCCCTACATAAGAATTACATAGTAGAAGAATCCTTCACCTCAGTAACACCTTCAGAACATGGACAGTCACCTAATATACAGTAGGCCCTCTTTTACTAAGCTGCAATAGAGGTTTTCGCCGCAGCCTGGAGTGCTAAATGCTCCAATGCTCATAGGAATTCTATGAGTATTGGAGCATTTAACTCCTATGAGCATTGGAGCATTTAACTCTCTTGGCTGCAGTAGAAACCTCTATTGCAGCTTAGTAAAAAAAAAAAAAAAAAAGGGGGGGGGGATAAACAATTGGAAACAGAAAAATATAGACAAAAACAACTAAAAAACCCCAAAAGCCAGAACAAAAAGTTTAATACTGGAAAAAGAGTAAGAGACATGCATTTCACTTTGCATCCCGAGCAGGGATCAACCAACTATCATGGTGTAAAAAACTGGGAACAAATCAAAGGAACCAGAAGGCTCTGAGACACCATTATGAAATCCAGTGGAAAATTTATTGGACAAACTCACAAGGCCACGTACAATAGATGCCACATTCAATAGATGCCAAGATCAGGGATCTAGGAGGGAATTCTATATATGGCACTCAAATTTTGGAAAGGAAGGTTCAGTTGTGGCCCTTTATAGAATAATGCTCAATGGGTCAAATTGTGCACTGTTTGTAGAATAGCACTCAGCATGGAAAACTGTGTGTGTGCTGGATCGATCCATATACAACAGTGGTCTCAAACTCAAACTCTTTGTGGGGCCACATTTTGGATTTGTAGGTACTTGGATGGCCGCAGAAAAAATAGTTAATGTCTTATTAAAGAAATGACAATTTTGCATGAGGTAAAACTCTTTATAGTTTATAAAACTTTCCTTTAACAGTTAAAAGGAAAGATATATAAACTATAAAGAGTTTTACCTTAAGCAAAATTGTCATTTCTTTAATAAGACATTAACTATTTTTTCTGCGGCCCTCCAAGTACTCTATTTTTTCTGCAGCCCTCACATTTAAAGTGTAATATCTTTTCTTTCTCAAAACTGACACATTTCAATCACTATATTGAAAATAAAATCATTTTCCCTACCTTTGTTGGCTGGTGACTTTATTTTTCTGTGCTTTTAACTATGTTTCCAGGTCCTTCTTGTCCTTTGACTGTTTTTCTCTCCGTCTTCACTTTCTGCCTTGCATCCATCTTTGGCATTAACTTAATATTTAATTTTTCTGCTTTCTTTTCAATATCTACATTTCCATGTCTTACCTTCCCTTCCTATCTCTCTCTTCATCCATCCTATTTCCATGGTCTGACATCGCTTTCCTTCCTTTCTCTCCCTCCCTCCTTCCTTCCTTTCTCCTGGTCTGGCATCTGTCTCCTTCCCTCCCCCCATGCACTGGCATCTTTCCCTCCCCCTCCATGGTCTGGTATCTCATTTCCTTCCCTCCCTCCCATGAACTTGGCATCTCTTGTTCCTCTCCTCTCCCTTGTCTTCCTTCTCCTTCCTTCCTTCTCTTTCCCCAATTGGGTGCAGCAGCAACAGAAGCAGCATTTCCCTTCCCCCTTTCCTGTGCAGCAGAAACATTTCTCTTCCCCTTTCCCTCCCCCTCCATTTCCCTGTGCATCAGCAGCATTTCCCTTCCCCCTTTCCTCTGCAGCAGAGGCATTTCTCTTCCCCTTCCCTCCCTCTCCCTGTGCAGCAGCAGCAGCATTTTCCTAGGGTCCCCCTTTCCTATGCAGCAGAAGCATTTCTCTTTCCCCTCTCCTTCCGTTCCCTTCCTTGTGGAGCAGCAGTGTGTCTGGCCGGCTCCCTTGCTCATTCGATCTGCGGGTGGCGGCTCCTTGCGAGATCCGCGCCTGCGTCAGAAACCTCTCTGATGTTGTGACATCAGAGAGGCTTCCGATGCAGGAGTGGATAGCGCGAGCAGCCGCCACCCGCGGTTTTGAACGGAACGATCGACTGAGCAAGGGAGCCGGTCAGACACGCTGCTGCTCCACAAGGTAGGGAAGGGGGAAGAGAAATGCTAGTGTGGATGGCGCGAGGAGCTGCCGCAGGCCGCAGCTTTGACTGTAACAATCAACTGCAGCAAGGGAGCAGTTGATCATCGCATCCAGACCGCGGGGCGCAAAATAGCACCTGGAGGGCCGCGAATTTGAGACCGCTGATATACAAGTTTCGGCACTGACGGCAGCATGCTGATGATGGTACATAATGCGTGAAGACCTCGTGTGTGCAGGAACAGTGATGTAAATGGGTCAAGGCAGCTAAATATTTTACTTCAAAACTAGACAAGAAGATTCTCCAGCATTCACAGATAGACTACTACTTCCAAATAATCTCTCAAGAACATTACGCTCTGCCATCAAAAACTTCTTACTGTTCCTTCTGTTCATCATATTACTTATGACACCACTTATAAATCTATCTGTTCGGTTACAGCTCCTTCTTTATGGAATGCATTGCCTTCTCATTTTCACCATGAATCTTCTTTGGATAGGTTTAAATCTAATCTTACAGCCTTCTTGTTCAAAAATGCATACAATATGTAAGAAATAGAGGCTTCCTTTACAATGATACAGGTTTTTTTCCACGATGATAAGAACAGCATTATTTTAACCTAAATCTGACAAAGATTGGATTATTATTTTATTTAATCTCTTTTTTTACCCCTCCCTTTTATGTTTAACCTTTGAATTATTTCCTATTAACGTGTTGTATTTCTTTTCCTTATCACTTATGTATCTTGTTGATCATCCATGTGGATATCTTTGTATTTGAATTTTTAATGTTTATTTTATATAAACCACTCAGACAGGTATATCAAAATTTAAATAAACTCAAAACTTCAGAGGAGGACAGGAGAGGAGATATTTTATGATTTCTGACCACAGGAAAAGCTATAAAAGCAACAGGAGAGCATGGCAGAGACTAACTGCTTCATACACAGTAACACAGTAACACAATAAAGGACAGCAGAAAAAGACCTTTACAGTCAATCCATTATGACCAACAAGGTGGCCACCCACCATTCTGTGCAGGCCCCAGTCACCCATGTTTAAATGCTGGTTGTGAAGTCACCATCATGCCAACCACATAGACAGCCAAACATGATGGGGATGATACATGGTTATAACCAAGACCCCAAGTATTGCTGACAGTATTTAACTTACCAGTCAAGATGCCTTCCTCTTTCCCCTAAGCTGCACAGCACCTCCACTCACAGTTAGTGCTGCCCGATTCACTGATTCAAATTGATTCACCGATTCATTTTGGCGAATCGATTCAAATTGATTCAGTGTCCGAGAAATCAGACTCACCGATTCAGCGACCAACCGCCCCCCCCCACCTCATCCCCAGTGAGATCTGACATATCTCCAGGTCTCCTACAGCAGTAGGTGTGGCAGCAGTGATGTGGCAGAAAGAAGCCCTAGCAGGGCAGGCCTCGACACAGTTCATTCAAAGTGCTGCTGAAAGCCACCGTTGCCACTTCTGCTGCCATAGGAAGCCTGGAGGTATGTCAGGTCTCATGGTGGGAGAGTGGGTGGAGTGCTGCTATACAGGGGGGATAGGAGGGAGGGATGAAAGCTGCTGCATGGATGGGAGAGATGCTGCATGGAGGGAAATAGAGAGGTTTAACCCAGGTCGCAAGGCAGGGGGGAGGAGAGAGAGAGATGGTAGAGACGGTGGGAAATAAACAAATGTTGGATATGGCAGTAGAAGGTAGAAAAAAATAATTTTATTTTCTATTTTGTGATTACAATATGTCAGATTTGAAATGTATATCCTGTCAGAGCTGGTGTTATACAGCGAGTGTGAGCTAGGACCTAACAGAGAGAGAAAAAGTATATTTTGCTTACACCACAACACCAGCGTGGGTTGGGCAAAAAGGAGTGGGGAGGGCGGAAAAAGCAAATTGAATTGCAAAATCGACTCAGTAGGCTGAATTTATTCGAATCAAAAAAGTTTTCCCTGAATTGGGCAGCACTACTCACAGTATGTGACAATAAAATTATCTAAGATACTGGAGGTGTCGAAACTTCACCTGTCTCTTGCCATTTGCGGGGCACAAACTGTAGCAGTCTGTCCCGCATCAGCTTCAGTTCTCTCATGGTCTATTTGGCTAATCTGCTTCCAGTCTCTTCCCACTTGTGAGACACAGAGCTTAGAAGTCTGTCCAGCACTGACCTCAGTTTCCACTAATCCTGCCCACGATAACACCTCAACAGCCACCTCCTAGTTTAAATGCCTAGAAATGTATTGCAGAGAGAAATTGTCTCACAGCATTAACGACCTTCATTCAGTTGTTTGTTCATTTATTTATTCACTATTCCTCAGCGGGCCACCACACACTCAAGCATTCTCATAGTGTATGGCTTTATGCTCCCTTTCCTCATCGGAACCAGTTGTATTTTTGATATTATACTTATTTTTGCAATTTATTAATAAATAAGTTTTAAATACTAAGAATACTTAGCTTTTAGCTTTTGGCTTTTAGCAAGACGCTGTGCAGGGGAGTTTGTATAAATACACCGACATGTTTCGCCCGTGCAAGTTAATGGGCTTTCTCAAGGTTCCCACTCCCTGTAAAATATAAAGTCAGAGACCCAATTACATTAGTCCTCCTTCCCAACTCCTTTCAGCACTGTTGCTAAGTATAATTTCTATAAAATATAATTAAACCATTCTTACCTCTCACAAACATTCAGCCACCATAGCGTCAAAACGAAATGGCTGGCCGACTCTAAATCACGTGATTTATAGACTCCATCCCCTCACGTCAACCATCCAACCATATTGTGGATCGTGACGTCGGGACGGAGTTCATTCCTTCAATTGACAGTTAAAGTTAGAACACACTGGATAACTGGAAAGCGTAGAGGAGAACCCCACGACCTACCAAATCCTATATTAATGAGGCCCAATCTAACTCGTTGTTAAGTCCATAAGGGACCACTGAATTTAACCGGTAAATCCATCGCTGTTCGAGCGTATTAAGTCTCTTCCCAATCCCCTTTTAGTTCACTTGTTTCGATATGGTCAATGATTCGCCATTTTAATTGGTGGACTCCATGATCTCTGTCTATACAATGCTGAACTATCGGGGCTTGTATAGCTAGTGTAGTAATCCGCGATTTATGTTCGTTAAGGCGAACATTAATCGCTCTCTTGGTACGCCCCACGTATACTAAATTACAAGGGCATACGATTATATAGACTACCCGGAGGGTCCTGCAGTTGGTATTGGTCCTAGCCCTTATTACGTACCCCGACTGGGGGTCAATCCATTGGGGGCCCTCCAGAGTCGAGTGGCACCATTGACATTGTTGGCATTTTTCATGGCCCCTGATCATACTAGGGTCAACTATCGTTCTTTCCTCGGCGATGGGAAAACAGGGGAAGTTCCGCAAAGCATTCATGCAAGCTAAGTATGGGCCAAAATTGTTTAATATGGGAAATTAATACTCCCGAAGCGTTAGAATAAGGCAGGACACAGACGAGACGATCCTCCTCTTTTTCTTTAGATTTTTCACTAGATTTTTCTTGTAATAAAAGATCTCTCTGGGCATACCTTGCTCTAAGGTAAGCTTGTCTAATAGATTTTCTAGGATACCCCCTTTCTAGGAATCTTACCTCTAAATCTTTAGCTACCCTTTTAAATTCAACTAAGGTGGAACACACCCGTCGTATCCTTAAATATTGACTAATGGGTAAGTTGTATCTCAGATGGTATGGATGGTAGCTGTTGAAATGGAGTAATGTATTCCTCGCTACAGCTTTTCTATATAAGGTGGTATAGATCCCTGTATCATCTTTATTGATAAGGATATCAAGAAATTCAATCTTGGTCTTGCTAAAATGGGCCACAAATTGGAGATGTGGGTTTAGAGTATTGATCCATGTGCAAAACCTCTTCAGATCACTTTCTGCCCCATCCCATATTATAAAAATATCATCCAGAAATCTTTTCCAGACCTGAATGGACTGGAAAAATACCGAAGGGTACACTAGTTCAGTCTCAAACTTCCCCATGTATAAAGTGGCTATTGACGGGGCCACAGTCACCCCCATCGCGACCCCCTCTATTTGTTGGTAAATGGTACCATTGTATTCAAAGAAACTTTCTTTGAGAACCCATTCTGCTAGCCTGAGAAGGAAGGAATTAGCTATTCTCCGATGTTCCGTCCTGTTAACTATAGTATCTTCAATGATAGAGAGAGCTTCATTTTGGGGGATCTTGGTGTACAAAGACACCACATCAAGAGTGACAAGAAATGATTCTTTATGAGGGATTACTTCCTGAAGGGTCCTAAGAAAGTGTGAGGAGTCTTTCAAATAGGATTTTACCTTAGCTGCTTCCACCCTTAAAAATATATCAAGAAATTTAGAAAGTGGTTCTAATAAACTGGCCCTGGTGTTAACTATGGGTCTTCCTGGAGGTCTAGTGATACTTTTATGTATTTTTGGCACAAAGCGGATAGTAGGGGTTCTAGGATGTTTTTCTAAGAGAAACTGGTATTCTTTAGTCGTTATGTGGCCTTGCTCATAATGGTGAGTAATAAACGAAAAGATTTCTTTCCTTAATGGGCCTGTAGGATCTTGTGAGAGGACCTTGTAAGCTGTTATGTCCTTCAGTTGCCTGTCAGCTTCTTCCTGATAGTTTCGAAGATCTTGAACGACTATTGCCCCTCCCTTATCCGCTTTGGTGATGGTAAGAATGGTTTAATTATATTTTATAGAAATTATACTTAGCAACAGTGCTGAAAGGAGTTGGGAAGGAGGACTAATGTAATTGGGTCTCTGACTTTATATTTTACAGGGAGTGGGAACCTTGAGAAAGCCCATTAACTTGCATGGGCGAAACATGTCGGTGTATTTATACAAACTCCCCTGCACAGCGTCTTGCTAAAAGCCAAAAGCTAAAAGCTAAGTATTCTTAGTATTTAAAACTTATTTATTAATAAATTGCAAAAATAAGTATAATATCAAAAATACAACTGGTTCCGATGAGGAAAGGGAGCATAAAGCCATACACTATGAGAATGCTTGAGTGTGTGGTGGCCCGCTGAGGAATAGTGAATAAATAAATGAACAAACAACTGAATGAAGGTCGTTAATGCTGTGAGACAATTTCTCTCTGCTGAATTATATAGAATTTAGCTTCTTCATTCTGAATAGACTTTAACACAGTGCCAAAGTTTACATAGAAATGTATTGCATGCATTTCTCCCGAAGGATTATTTTTCCTGTGTCAGAAAGATATAGCCCGTCGTTACAAAACAGCCTTTTGTTTTTCCATATATGTTGCCCCATCCTCCTATGTTTAGCAAACCCTCTTCTTGGCACCAGGACCAGGTTTTGAGCCACCTACTGAAGTTCATACAATAAGCAAGCCTCTTTCCCTAGGCAGTCAAATACAAAATGCAAGCAGGGTACAGAAAAATACTTTATTACATTAGTCATATGTGACCCCCAACACAACAAAGCACTGTTTGCTTGCTTATTATGTATCTGTATTAATGGAGGGGTAAAGTGAACAAGTCAAGATGTTACACTGAAGGGACTTGATCCTGCCACCCCTGAAGAAGGCATCAATTATTCTAACCACTAGGCTATCTCATCCACTCCTCAGCAGTGCCTCTTATAATGAGCAAATCCCCTTCACTAGTAGGGTCAGTGCAAAATGCAAGTTGGGTACAATGCACAGTAAAACTCATGATTACATCAGTCAGCTCTGACCCCAGCATACACCATGGGCTCTCTCTCCACCTATTGCTCATCTCTAACATTGCCCAATATGGTAAAGGTCCCTGGCCCAGGTGTAACACATATAATGCGACAAGTAGCTGTAGGTAGCAGGGTTACAGCCTAGAAAGAGGAAGCTGCTGAATGAGCTGTCACCATATCTGAACAGTCTAACAGGGTTACTTGAGACAGCAAGTGCCAATGTATAACCAATAAGCAAAGGTTGGTTGCTAACCCCCATATACCATGCTTGGTTAACTCCCAAACTATAATATATAATGATTAAATGTGCAGCTGATGGAGAGCATGACAGTAACCAAGGTCTATATTTCTTACTTTGTAGCTTATCCATCAGCTGCAGCACCCCCTGGATTTGCTGCTACATGGCCGGGTCCAAAGCCCCCTAGGGAGAGGGAGAAAGAGGAAGAAGAGGAGGAGGAGGAGGACATAGAGGAAGAAGAGGAGATAGAGGAAGAAGAAGAGTAGCAGCAGCTGCAGTCAGCAGTAGCCTCCCAAGCACCAAATACCACCCCTCAATCTGGCCATTCCACACCCCATGTGCCACTCCAGGAGCAGCTGGATCAGCCTCAGGAGGAATTTGTAAAATCTGAGGAAGAGGTCAATGGCTTCCTAAAGATTTTAAAGTATGTTCTAAAAGACTGCAACACAAAAAAACCCCATACTGCTTCTGAACCCCCTGCCTCGAACCCTAATGACCAGGCTCAACATCAACAGTATGCAACTAAAACTGCTCACTAAACCACATTATTGACTACGGGACACTGTTCCCTACGGATGCCTTCTCAACAACTCAGGGTCCCACTAGTCCCATATCTCCAGCTTAGGGGAGAGCATACTGCTGTCAACTCAATCCTCATCTCAAATATGGGGAAACTGTACTCTAACCAAAAAACCTCTAATTCAATAGGATGGCGTCTCTATATGCATAGATTGAGTACATGTCGAGTACAACATGTTGTGCTGCCAATATATTATGAATAAGCTGTTATATTCCTTATTTTTTTTCTCTAGTAAAGTATGAATATACCCTAGCCCTAGGACAGTGTAATGTGAATGTACCCTATTCGTATGCCTTAATCATAGGGCAATACAATGCAAATGTACCCTATGGAAATGTAATGTGAATGTACATAGAAGGGGTGAAAAAAAAACATTGACTACTAATTTGCATTTTAAACATAATGATCACCTTTGTGAAGTAAGCTCTATGCATAATCCTATACTGGCATTCTCTTAAAACTTCATAATAAATCCATTTGAGAATTCTAGATAGAGAAACACTCATGTCTCAGAGATATGTCCCAGTAGGTTAGTAAGAAAAACTTTAGCATCTGCAGTTTTCTCAAAAATCAAATTTTGGCCAGCATAGTAAAGCATTCAATAGCGTACCACACCGCAGGTTGCTGAGCAAGATGAGTTCTATAAGATTGGGCGACACATTGACGAAATGGGTTGGGAACTGGCTCGGAGGTAGGCTTCAGAGGGTAGTGGTGAACGGCACCCCCTCCGAAATGACGGAGGTAATCAGTGGAGTGCCGCAGGGCTCGGTCCTGGGCCCGATCCTATTCAACATCTTTATAAGAGATTTGGCAGAAGGGCTGCGAGGTAAAATAACATTATTCGCCGATGACACCAAACTAAGCAATGTAGTGGGCAAAAGAACAACAGACATAAATTCAATGTCCGACAACATGATGCACGACCTACTCCTACTAGCGCTGGTCTAGGTCCTGGCAACTCAGCTTCAATGCCAAAAAATGCAAAGTCATGCACCTGGGCAGCCAAAATCCATGCAAGACTTACACCCTTAATGGCGAGATCCTAACAAGAACTGAAGCAGAACGAGACTTAGGGGTGATCGTCAGTGAGAACATGAAGACTGCCAATCAAGTGGAGCAAGCTTCATCCAAGGCAAGGCAAATCATAGGTTGCATACGCAGGAGTTTCGTCAGCCATAAGCCTGAAGTCATTATGCCATTGTATAGATCCATGGTGAGGCCCCACCTGGAATACTGTGTGCAATTCTGGAGGCCGCATTACCGTAATGATGTGCTGAGACTGGAGTCGGTCCAGAGAATGGCCACCCGGATGGTCTCGGGACTCAATGATCTCCCGTACGAGGAATGGCTGGATAAGTTGCAGCTGTATTCACTCGAGGAACGCAGAGAGAGGGGTGACATGATCGAGACATTCAAGTATCTCACGGGCCGCATCGAGGTGGAAGAAGATATCTTCTTTTTCAAGGGTCCCGCGGCAACAAGGGGGCATCTGTGGAAAATCAGGGGCGGGAAACTGCACGGGGACACCAGAAAATTCTTTTTCACTGAAAGGGTGATTGATCGCTGGAATAGTCTTCCACTTCAGGTTATTGAGGCCAGCAGCGTGCCTGATTTTAAGGCCAAATGGGATAGACACGTGGGATTTAGTCACAGAGAAAGGTAGGGGAGGGTCATTGGGGTGGGCAGACTAGATGGGCCATGGCCTTTATCTGCCGTCTATTTCTATTTTCTATAAGAAATGCCTGCACCGGATCAGACCTTGGGTCCTTCTAGTCCGGCGATCCGCACACGCGGAGGCCCAGCCAGGCCTACCCTGGCGAATACCTTAATTACTCATATCCCTCAATGTGTCTTTCAAGAAGATGTGCATTAGAGAATGACACGGGGAGCGATCCCCGCAGCGAACCGCTGCGTGGCTGCGGTTTGGCTGCGGGTTATGGTGACCTCATTAGCAAATCGCCGCAGACGCGGGGACAAATCCTTTCACCGCCCGCAAAAACGGTGAATAGATTTGTCCCCGCAGGCCAATGTCCCCCCTTCTAGGAACCGCTATTTACCTGTGTTTCACCTGCACGTTGCCGCATTGACTCCGCCCCCCAATATACTGGCTCCTCATTTGTCAGATCAACCCTTCCTGCCAATAGAACCCGCCCCCCCCCCCGACGATTGCCGGCAGGAAGGTGCTCAGCCCTTCATGCCGACAGAACCAGCCCTCCCCAACGATCGCGGCAGGAGGGTACCCATCCCCTCCTGCCTACCCCAACCCCCCCCAACGGCCCTCCCGACGATCGCAGCAGGAGGATATCCAACCCCTCCTGCCAGCTCCCCAACAGCCCCCCTATGATCACTGGTAGGAGGGTGCCAACCGGACCCTCCCCCAACAAACCCCGCCATCCCGAAACACCACCCTTAGTCTTACTTTCCAAGTTGGACCGGACAGCTCCTCGCTCGTCTGGCCAGCAGGCCTGCCTCCGTCCAAATGAGGCGGGCCCGCCCCTCCCCTCCCCTGCCTAACCCACAGGATCCTAGGGCCTGATTGGCCCAAGCACCTAAGGCCCCTCCTATAGCGGGAGTGGCTTTAGGTGCCTAGACCAATCAGGCCCTAGGATCCTGTGGGTTGGGCAGGGTAGGGGCGGGCCCGCCTCATTTGGACGGAGGCAAGCCTGCTGGCCATACGTGTGAGGAGCCGTCCGGTCCAACTTGGAAAGTAAGACTAAGGGGGTTCCGGGGTGGGAGGGTTCGTTGGGGGGGGGGTCCAGCAGGAGGGGTTGGGTACCCTCCTGCCGGCGATCTTAGGGGAGGCCATTGGGAGGACCGGCAGGAGGGGTTGGGTACCCTTCTGCTGCGATTGTCGGGAGGGCCGTTGGGGGGGGTCTACAGAAGGGGTTGGGTGCCCTCCTGCCGTGATCGCTGGGGGGAGGGGAGACTTGCAGCCGTAGCCGCGGTCACTATGCTAATCACGATTAGCATAGTGACCGCGATTAGGTACAAGATTTGGTACACGATTTGCCGCGATTAGGTACAGTGGCCGCGTCTACTTACCATGTAGGCTAACATTGTAAGCATTAAAAGTACATGTCGTGTTTGTTTTTGTATAGTTATTAACTAATATTTAACTAAGTTTTAAAGTTTTAAAGAATGTTTCCTTTATACATAAATAAAGAAAAGTATTTAAAATCGTACCCGTTTGAGGCTTTTATATATGCAGCGGTGACGGTGACGGGGCGGTGAATGGGGTTGCAGTGGCGGTGACGGGGCGGTGAATGGGGTGGCAGTGGCGGTGACGGGGCGGTGAAGGGAATGGCGGTGACGGGGCGGTGCAGAGGATGGTGAGACGGGGACGAGGCGGTGACGGGGACCAATTTTTTCACCGTGTCATTCTCTAATGTGCATCCAACTTGTCCTTAAATCCTTGAATGGTGGTTTCCTCCACAACCTCTTCCGGGAGAGCGTTCCAGGCGTTCACTACTTGCTGTGTGAAGCAGAACTTTGTCTTGGCCCTGTCCCCCCACAGCTTCAGTCCATGACCTCTTGTCCAAGTCACCTTTGACATTGTGAATAAAGTTGTTCCCTACTCTATTTTGTCGAATCTTTTCAGTATTTTAAAAGTCTCTATCAGATCCCCTCGCAGTCTCCTCTTCTCGAGGGTGAATAATCTTAGTTTTCTGAGGCGATCTTTGTAGCTCAAGTTCTCCATACCTTTTACAATCTTCGTCTCTCGCCTCTGCACCCTCTCCAGTAGTATTATATCCTTCTTTAGATAGGGAGACCAATGTTGGACACAGTATTCCAAGTGTGGTCTTACCATCGCTCTGTAAAGTGGCATTATGACATCCTCAGATCTACTCGTGATACCCTTCTTTATCATGCCCAACATCTTGTTTGCTTGATTGTGACCTGGAATTTTGCTAGATATAGCAAAGGAAATTTTATTCATTTTTCAAATAGGACTGAGCACACCAGAGCAAAGGCACAAATCTGCACCTAAACTGTTGCAAATTAATCCTAGAAAAAATAATTTTTTATTATTATAACTCAGCACTTTCCTTTAACAGAGAGCCTTGTTTGCTTGTGTTGCATGAAGTCACTCTACCTCAGTTCTTCTAGGCCTCATCCTATGCATACTGAATCTGAAATGGCAATATTACAATGCCAGTAACTATAGTTTCCAAAAAGCTGAGAAGTTTACCATCCAAAATTTGAGGCAGTGTAATCAGCCTCAAATTATTGCAGCAAGGCCTATCTTCCAAGGCTAGGACCTGCTTCTGCAATCCATTCTGCATTTGAAGGCAGATAAAGACCATATGGCCTATGAAGTCTGCCTAACCATGCCGTCTACTACTTCTTCCTTTCCCTTAGAGTCCAAAGTACTTGTCCCAAGCTTTCTTGAATTCAGAAGCACTTTTTATATCAATCACCTTCACTGGGAGGCTGTTCCACGCATTCACCATTCTTAGTTTGGAAAATTCCAGTCACATGACCCCGCACCGTCCCACCTTCAGCCCCATCCTGTTCTGCTCCATCCACACCCAGTTCCACCCCATTCTGCCCCCTGACCCACACTATTCTGCCCCAGCCCTGCACCATTCCACCCCCTGCCCCGTCCTCACAAAGCCTTCTCTCTTCCCTGACAAGCTCTGGCCACATCTGAAGGGTCTGGAGCATGCACGGATATATGTGACATCATCCACACATGCTCAGAGACCCTCCAGATGTGGCTGGAGCTTGTCAAGGCTTTCCAAAACCCGGACAAACTGCTGAGTTTTGGAAAGTCCGTCTGGGAGCCCAACAGTCCTCTAAAAAGAGGACATGTCCAGGTTTTCCCAGACATCTGGTAACCCTAACCATCCTTTATGTGAAACAGTATTTTCTGAGGTTACTTCTGAGTCTATCCCCTTTCACCTTCAGCCTATGCCCCCCAATTCCAGAGTTTCCTTTCAACTGAAATAGATTTATGGTACCTCATGCACATTTATGCCATTTAGGTATTTAAATCTCTATCATATCTCCCCTCTCCTACCTTTCCTACCATATATACAAATTGAGATTTTTAAGTCTGTCCCCATATGCTTTATGACAAAGACCAATGTCCATTTTAGTAGCCTTCCTCTGGACCGACTCCATCCTGTTTATATCTTTGTGAAAGTATGATCTCCAGAACTGTATACAATATTCTAAATGAGGTCTCACCAAAGTTTTATAAAGGGGCAATCAATATTTCCTTTATCTTACTGGCTATTCCTCTCCCTATGCACCCAAGCATTCTTCTAGGTTTTTCCATTGCCTTTTTCAACCTGTTTGGTCATCACATATTATCACACCCAAGTCCTGCTGCTCTTTCATGCACAAAAGTTCTTCACCCCCTTAACTATACTGTTCCCTCAGGTCTTCATAGCCTAAATGCATGACCCTGCATTTCGTAGCATTAAATCTTAACTGCCAAATTCTGGACCATTCTTCAAGCTTCACTAGATCCTTCCTTATTTTCTCCACACCATCAGGGATGTCTACCCTATTGCAGATTTTGGTATCATCTGCAAAGAATCAAATCTTACCAGATAGCCCTTCAGCAATATCACTTACAAACATGTTAAAAAGAACAGGCCTAAGAACCGAACCTTACTAGCACACCACCTCAGAGCAATCTCCACTTACCACTACCCTTTGTTGACCTCCACTTAACCAGTTCCTGACCAGGTCTGTCACTTTGAGGCATATGCCCAGAGCACTGAACATGATCTTTCAGCAAGCTAATACGCTGTTGATGAACATCAAATTCAAGACCCAAACTATTGAGGCACTCATAGGTCTTTTCAGTTCTGTCATATAGCACAGCCTCCACTAAAGCAGACACCTCTGAAGTGATTTCTGCTGTTGGGTGGAGCTTATAAATAGATTGGGGGGACTGTGAGGATCTGCCATCTTCGGATCTGCAGGGCATTGCTTCTGTTTATCTCTGTTTAGGGGTTCAGATGCCACTTTGCCACCATTCAGAAAAATTAGCTTTGTTGGTCACTACCAGCCTTACCACTGTCAGATGGAGTTAAGAGAGGTAAGCAAATCAAAGAATAAGTCATCTAGTTGAGGAAGTTTGGTGGGGGGACAGCAGAGCTAAGCTTTTCAGTTGCCATTCCTGCTTATGGTATCACATACAATTTTATTATTTTGTTTTTTCCATACTTTTTAAAATAATTGCTTTGTTGTTATTGTGTTGTTTTTTGATTGTACTCTGTGTTTCAGAGAATGAAAAGACAGATTTTAAGTTTTTAAAATTAAATTATATTGAATGAAAATGATATCCAGATCTTAGCCAAAGCAGTATGCACAGTTCACAAAATCAGCCTCACACAGCAGCCTCCAAATACTACCCTCATCACCATTATTGGCACATTATCACCCAATTAATAAGTTGACCCTTGATGCATTAAAAAGCAGAAGCAGTGGGGAAAAATAATGACTTGCATCACATATAAATACACACAAGTCAGTTTATTATTATGCAGAAGAGCTAACACAGCTGATGTTAAACATTTAGGGCCAGATTCTATAAATGGCGCCTAAGCACACCTACATTGTAGGTGCTACTCAGAAGAGTTGTCAATCAATTGCTAGGTGCCATTTATAGAATCCCGCCTAGCTGCACCTAGGTGTACTTAGATGTCATCTTAGAGGTAGGTGTCAGCATATCAGGCTAGGTTTTACTTGGCTTAATTTACCAATGTCTAACTCAGATGCCTAGCAACACCTAAGTCAACCATGCCTATTCTTCGCCCCTAACCACACTTAATTTTCAGATAGGTGTCGTTAGGCATTGGAGGGCACCTCAATAGGCATCGCTAAGCATCCTAAGAGTTAATTTAAATTTTTTTGTGGTTGGCTGAAAACTGGCATGCCAATTAAGCCAATTTTAAAAAAGTTGCAAATGGATCCCAAAGCTAGGCATTGCTAGGCATCCTTGATTATGGCACCTAGCGGCACTTAATATAGGCATCATATGCAAAATTTGACCGTTAGTGCATGTTGCTACATGAAAGCTAAGTACACTTCCAGAGGTTCAGTACAGCATGAGCCACTGCTCCCAGATACTTCCTTAAAATGACCAGTCATTAAATTGAAGGTGTTTGAAGAGTCCCCACACCCCTGTCATGGACTCATTTACCACTCCAAAACATTACAATTAGCCCAGCTAGATCTCAACACAAATACCCAATCAATAGAATCAGTCAGAAACTATAAAATGCTAAATCAGTCTTGGGCTCCATTTACAAAATACCAAACTCAGCCCCAACTCACAATATGACTTTTAGATTCCAGCTCTATGACATTAGTACCAGCCTCTCTCTCCATTTCCATGTTCATCTACCCAACAGCAAAGCATCAGCTTCATGATCAAACCTAGTACACATGCACATGAGCCCCAGCCTAAAGCACCAGAACTTTAGCACCTTACCGAGCCCACAGCACTAGTATTAACCTCATTATCCCACCCACAAAATATCAGAACCCTCCTGAATCTAAAAATTCCAAAACATCCACATCAACCAAAATCATATTATCATTCTTCAGTCCCAAATCACAGACCCATCAGTTTCAGGCTGTAACTCCTGAAATATCAACATCTGCTCCAACTCACAGAATCATCCTTAGGCTTGACAACTAGTAAGACATTTTGTAAATTCAGAGCCTTATTTCCAGCTCCATTCCTGTCCTTTGGTCTTACCTAGTCCCTTCCTCATTTCCAGCTCCATTCCCAGCCCTCAGTTTTACTCACTTTCATCCTCAACTTCAGCATCATTGGTGGTCCCCAGCTTTACCAATACTGACCGAGGCAGGTGGAGATTTATAGACTAATTAGTTTATTGAGGCAACGTTTTCAGTACCAGAAGTGGACTCTGCTCCTATAAAGCTCATAACTCTATAAATTAGTTACTGGTAGTCTGTAAGGGACCACCTAGCTCTATCAATTTTCTTACACCAGACTAACACAGATACCCCTTTTAAAAAGCTTTGCCAATACTTATCCTTAACTCTAACAGTAGTGCCAGTCTTAACCCCCTGTTTTTATCATGGACCCTTACCATCAGGTCTAATATCAGCCTCTAGAACACATCCCATTTCTCTTTCTTCCGCCCCTCCCACCCCCCCTTTTTTTTTTCTTTCTGCTGGGGAAGTGATCAACTGAAATGCCTGTTTTTCAGTTGCACCATATGGATTCTAAATGGGAAAAATAAAATTCCAATACAAGCACCGAAATTAAGGTTAATAGAAAATGTAGGGTGCTACCTTTTGGACTACTCTAGAAAGCACAAAAACTATTGGTGCAGAATGAACAAGGTAGAACAACATTTCTGTATAGAGAGGGTGGTGGAAAAAGGATTATATTTTGCTTCTTATATTCTTACTCTTTTAGGGAATAAAAGATATGTACCTTTAATGGACGCCATGCTTCCAGCATTGACAATCCCCGCCCTAGGTCCATTCTTCAGTTATTTGTGCTACATTCATCTTTACTTCTATTAATGTGATGCCTACATGATCTTCTGGGTAGGATCAGCACAGCAGTCCACCTCTCCCTCCTGTATTAGTTTGAATCATAATGGTGGGAGTGACCAAAGAGGAGGAGGAGCTTTCAAAACCTTTAAATTTTTTTCAGCATCAATGGGGTAATATAAATTAAAAACTATGGAAAAGAACAGTTTGTTTGTTTAAAATCTGAAAGTTTCCTTCTGCATTTTTGGCTTCCAGATCACTTAGAACCAGGATCAAGACTTGGTTTCATGAATATTCATTTGCAGCTACCTAGGGATTTTTCCATGCTTTATTGCTCCTCCCATCTTACTGTTAATCTAGTTATTACAATGACAGTCCTCAGCTGGGAGAGGGGAAAGGTGGGACAGGGAGGAACCTACACCTGGCAGAGCTCCTTTCAAAGGAAAAAGAAAAATACATCAACAAATCTGCAGTGAAGGAATAGCAGGCAGAACAAAAAAAGAGAACTGCAGAAAATGTACAAGGTGCCGGAATTTTTATTTAAATCAATAAAAAATATAATGACAAAAATGGTTCTTGGTTAAAAGGGTGTGGACCCGACACGGTCTGTGTTTCGAAAAACTCTTCTTCCTCAGGAAGCTTGGGAGTACTGGTCGACAAGTCAATGAAGCTGTCCGCGCAATCCACGACGGTGGCAAAAAGGGCGAACAGAATGCTAGGAATGATTAAGAAGGGGATCACAAACAGATTGGAGAAGGTTATCATGCCGCTGTACCGGGCCATGGTATGTCCCCACCTGGAATACTGCGTCCAGCACTGGTCGCCATACATGAAGAAGGACATAGTACTACTTGAAAGGGTCCAGAGAAGAGTGACTAAAATGGTTAAGGGGCTGGAGGAGTTGTCGTACAGTGAGAGATTAGAGAAACTGGGCCTCTTCTCACTTGAAAAGAGGAGACTTAGAGGGGACATGATTGAAACATTCAAGATAATGAAGTGAATAGACTTAGTAGATAAAGACAGGTTGTTCATCCTCTCCAAGGTAGAGAGAATGAGAGGGCACTCTCTAAAATTAAAAGGGGATAGATTCCATACAAACGTAAAGAAGCTCTTCTTCACCCAGAGAGTGGTAGAGAACTGGAACGCTCTTCCGGAGGCTGTTATAGGGGAAAATACCCTCCAAGGATTCAAGACAAAGTTAGACAAGTTCCTGCTGAACCGGAATGTACGCAGGTAAGACGACTCAAATAGGGCACTGGTCTTTGACCTAAGGGCCGCCGCGTGAGCAGACTGCTGAGCACGATGGACCACTGTCTGACCTAGCAGCGACAATTCTTATGTTCTTATGTCCGTGATGCTCAGTATATTAGTATACAAGAACCATATGGATATAGCAATAAAGCAAAAAAACTTCAGAAACAGGTGGTAAAAATCTCTTGTCGAGGGTACTGCATAAAGTGCAGAGCTCCTTTCAAAACCATAATCTGCCATTACATGATAACTATAACACAGACCAAGAAGATTGGAGGTGTAAATTAGACCCTGGCTCCATTGCTTACCAGTCAACAGAACCATAGTGTGAGAAATGAAAATACTAATATATTGTAATGGTATAAAATTGTTGCAAGATAATACAAAGGTATGAACATATAAAAGAATATAACACTTACATATAATATATCTAATCAGGTGTGATAAAACAGAAGCAGAAAAACTAAAAACACTAATGGAGGTAATAATACATAAATTCCAGCAGAGGGAATTTGTCTAACACTATCAGCAGATAGAAGTAAGAAACACTTGCTGAATCAGGAGAAAGGAAGGGGGAGCATTCCTGGGACAGTATTTGCTATTGAATACAATGCCTGGTAGTCAAGTGAATGTTAAATTAGAAGAGTCAGCATAACTAACCATAAGGGCTATTTAGTTCAGATCATGAGCCAATGTACGTAACATTAAGGGTGAACATGTGAAAGGAGGAGCCAGTGCCCAAATATGGGCAATTGTAAATAGAGTTAAGGGTCTGGAGAATAATGATAATGGGAGAAGTAATTAAGGGCAGAGAGACAGGGAAGTATGTGTGAAGGGATCTGATAGATTGTGAACTGTCTTTGCTCTATCCAATGAGCAGACAGGCAGGAGGGACTAATAAAAGTATGTACTAACTATATATTGTGTGATCATGTGAACTTAAGTTCCGTGTGCCTACCTTGCCATTTTTGTGCAGATTGGACACCCTTTTTGGCCATTAAGAAAATAAACTAAATTGCATTACTTTACCCAAAGTCTCCATAGAGTCTTTTTCTACTGTGGGCAGCGCTTTTCTCACAACAGGAACCAATTTTTCAAAATGATTAAAATGATTGGGTATGCTAAACTCAACACATGTGAATGTTCTCTGGTCACAGTAAAGAAGTTTGCTCAAGCACCCACAGAGCTGGCACCTATGCACAGGACTGTCACTGACCTTGAAAAGGAGGTTTTTCTGATTTTTTCAACAAAATTATCTCCGACATATTATAGTAGTACATTTGGTTTTCTGTACATGTTTAATGCTTCACACAGGTGGCTGTAAATTGGGATGTGCTCTTTCACTTATAGGTTGTCCTGTGACCATGAAACCTCAAGTTTTGGAATTAAATGACAAACAAATATTTTATGACCAGCCTAATATTCAGTGCCAGTGATGTTGACAGTCATGTGGAGGACTTATATTCATTTTGTGTTCCCTAGACCAGCCAGAATTGGATATGGTACAGCTACAGTATTAATAACACAGGTAGAAGGGGATTGAGGGGGAAAAAGTCACAGTCATAAAGCAACAGTAATAATTATTTAGGAACCATAACTGAATAGTGCTGGCTCCCAGATATGACTCTCCTTGCAACAACTCTCCTAAGTGAAATAGGGGGAAAACACCCAAGTAGTTGAAAATAAAGACTCATGGCTCATAAGCTCTCAGGAGATAGTAGAAATTGTCAGGTTACTCCAAAGAAGCTTATTTTTAAAGCTTTCCTAACATACAGTCATTTCAAAATTCTTAGTATAATCCATTGTGATGTCACCAGATATTGTTTAATGTCTTGTAATGGGTTGATTGATTGGACTCGCATGATGACCAACTACACATGTATTTCTGTTGGAAAAGATTTCAACAAGAACACAGGATGCTAATCATTTGGGGCTCTGTTTAGCAGGGCAACTCAAGGAGTTATGGTGTCCTGAGCCAATGTTTGCTATTGCTGCCCCACAATGCAAAACAAAGGAAAAAACTGCAAAAATGATGTACAAAGCACAGGATCATTTTATTGAAGTAGATGCAATGTAGTGATTTCAATGTTGGTTCTCATGTATGAAGATGCAGGACCCAACACAGTCCATGTTTCTGAGACATACTCCTTCAGGGATCCTAAGGGGGAAATATGATCTAGTGAGATATTGGACATGTTGAGGTACGGGGATGTGCATTTGTAATGTGAACCCAATAAGGCATGATAAAGTGTGCATTGGGATGTGCATTTATAATGTGAATCCAATGGAATGCGATTAGGTGACAAACTTAAACGTACACCATATGCTAAATGGAAAAATTATGAATTCAGTAGGGCCTTATGTGTCAAATATGAGTAAGCGCTTAAGTTGTGTGAGCACATTGGTCCAATTCTCCTGCAATCATATTCATAAGTCTGTCTTGTTGGTTTTCTGTTTCTAGATATCATACCCCTGCTAGTGTGTTTCACTTATGCTTAAACTTTTGGCTCTTTGTTTGTCACAAGTCAGAAACTAGTCCGTCCTTCCTCACTTTTTATTGCCCCCTTTTTTTTGAACAGTCTGCCCGCTATGACTAATTTGTTTTCTATTCATAGCTTTCATTTTTTATTCTGCATAACCTTATCTGCAGTTTTACATTCTTTTATGTCTTTTATCATTGTTTAAGTCACTTGATCACTGATGTGTTTACATCAGTGTTTACCATAAGTGTTTCTCACATTTTCTATATTAATTGTATTTCTCCCCTCCTTCCCATTTGTGTTTAGGGGCCTTCAGGTCCGTAATTACCCTGTATGTAATTGTCGTCAGTCTAGTAATTTTTATATAAAGATATGTCTTAATTGTTAAATTTGTTTAAATGTTACTTTAAACCTTGTACAACGCTTTGTAGTATCGATAAAGCGTTTAATCAAAAATCTGAATAAACAATGTGCCTGTTTGATCTTATATATTTTTATTTTCATCTTTAGATTCATGATTTAATAATTATTTTTCATAAGCACATCACCATTATTACTGTTTTTAATTTTTATTAAAAAAAAATTCTTATTATTTTAATCCAATTAGCTGATCTAGCAATTCATATTTTTATTGTTTATTTTATTCATTTAAGATTTGGTGTATTCTGTTTTGACACCCATCTATGAGATTCTTTTTATTCCAGTATATAGTATTCTTAATTTTCATTCACTTCTTTAATTGTTCACTTATTACCACATATACGGGCACAAGTCCTTTCCCTTTTTTTATTCTATCCACTCTTTGCTCACACAGCTTAACAAGTATCTCAGGCGGTTCATAAAGGATTTCATATTCTTTGGAAATTGCGCACTCTCAGGGCTTATTTTGATTTCTTGGCCTTTAAATTGCTGGTACAGTCATTGGTGTTTTGCCATTTAGACTACTGTAATATAGTCTATTTGGCTGGAACTAAGAAAATTTTTTAAAGACTGAAAATTAATCAAAATTCTGCAGTGAGATTGATCTATGGCCTGAAAATTTTTTATATAGAACTGCATTGGCTGCCAGTGGAGGTGCGTGTTATCTTCAAGTTGGGTTGTATATATTACAAAATTCTAGCTGGTGATGCTCCTTCTTACTTGATAGAATTATTTTGTTTTACTTTAAAATTTTCTCAAAGTGCTAAGGCCCTTCTGACTTTCCCATTGGTGAAAGGCTGTAAATTAAAAAGTCATCATGACTGAATGCTAACTGGGACAAGGAGCTGAAATCTTTATTCCCGGTGTCTGTATCTTATCTACACTTTAGGAGACAACTTAAGACACTTATTTTCAAAGTTCTTGGGTCCATAGTTTCTAACTCTCATCTATTGTGTATTCCTAGCTAATCTTGTGTAAACCGCATAGAATTTAAAGGTAATGTGGTCTAGAAATTGATTTTTATGTTTATGCTTATGGATTTTCTACATTTGGCGTTGTTGGCAGCCGCCTTAAAAAAGGCCACCAATTGCATGTTAATCACATGACAGCGCTGTTTAGAGAATCACCCCTCCAGGAAAAGTAGTCACCAGAAATGTAGGCCAGGGTTTTCAAAGTGTACATTTCCGGCACCTACCTTTGATGTGGATTGTGTCTTCAGAGGCTCCTACCAGCACCTAATGCCACTTCTAGAGTTAGCCACATCTACAGTGAGTGGCATTAAGTGCTGGAAGGCGCCTCTGGAGGTGCAGTTCTGGTGCCATTTTTTTAAGTACTGGTAGATGCCTTGAAATATTTTTTAAAGCACCATTTTAAACATCGTTTTCTTCTTAACTTAGGTGCTGGTGGGGCGTCTACTGGTGCCTAAGTTAAGGCACCATTTATAAAATATGGGCCTAAGTAAATATAACTAATTACTGTACTTAAGTAAAAGTTTTGATACTTTTACTTGTAAAGAAATACAGGATAACATTTGTTATTTTTACTTTTATTGAATTAATAATTTTGCCAGTTTTTACTACTTTTACCTAGTTACATTTGATGCTTGCAGTTAAAAGTAAAAAGTAAAAGTGGAAAGGATATATATATATATATTTAGTTCTAGAATTTCTAGTCCGCCTATACCTAAGCGGTTAACAGTAAAACATTCACAATAGTTCAAGACAGCATATATGATTAACACTTTCAATTACAGTGCAATCACATACTAATGTAACCCCCTCAAGGTAACCTCAAAAACTAGAGGAAATAAAAATCAATCTTCACTAAATTTAATTGCAATGATCACAGTTCAAGATATTTTAACCTACTCTACAACAAAAATTCAGAAAAAGGCCTTAACATATACTTCGGCCTTTAACATTTTCCTGAACTTTAACCGGTCAGAACAGGTCCTCAGGATGCCAGGGAGGTAATTCCACAGTTTTACTCCTGCCACGGACATAATTGCTGTTCTAGATTTAACATACTGAACAGTATTCTCCTTCACAGAGGACAGTCTCATAGTACCTTCTGACCTCAAAGCCCTCCTCGGCTGGTACACCTCCCACAAAGTTTGAAAATTCTCTGGCACAAATCCATACAAACTCTGATGTATTACTGATATAAATAACAAATCCTCAGTATGTCAAATGAAAAGCAAACCTCGTCATGCAAACAGTGGATCATTTCATCTTAAATTTTTCAGTTCAGTGAATATAGCCTCTAAGAACAATGGAGTTGCCTGTGTTTGAACTGGTTAGATGAGTTGGGTCACTTTAAAGTGGAGATGAAGCTGAAGCTGGTAGTAATTCTTGATTAACAGACTTTGTTGCAGTACTTTTACTTTTTATTCAAAAAGTATTGCACCTAGAGAGAGACAAGATGGTCGCGGAGTAGTGAGGATGCTGAGAACACTCTCTCCTGCTGATTAATTTTCCTGCCCAATTTGGGGTTTACTGAGCTTACGAAGATGCCTAAAAGAAGGGGTAGAGTGGCTGCTTCAGCCTGGCAGCCTGAATCTACCTTGATGAGGCAGGAGGTGATCATGGGCTTCTTTACATCTTCTCCTTGGGGCGAACCGGCTTTGCCGAATCAGAGGGAAACTTTAGCATTCGGGAGTGAAGCATCGCTCAGTCCTGCAGGACCAGCGCCTTCCCAATAGCCGTGAGAGTGGGAAGTAACGGCAGCTTTGCAGGGACAGGAAGTAATGTCGCCAGTTTTGCTGGTGGGCTTGTTGACTTCCCATGATGCTGCAGTGGGGACATCATTGTTGGAGCAGGCTGTGGAGGTTTCACAGCTGAGGGACAAATATCACCGGTCCTTCCATTGGTAAGACCAGCCGAATTCACTCTGGAGTCCATTTGGACTGCATTAGACTCTTTGCATAAACTTTGTGCAGGAACCCTTCCCTTGGTAAACTCTCATGTACAGAGATTGGACAAACTTCAGGAGAAAATAAAGTCTCAGGGAGAAAAGGTTGATCATTTGGACCAACGAGTTCAAGGGTTACAATCTTCTCAAACTAGTATGTTATAAGATAGATTACTGCTAGCCAGGAAAGTGGAAAACTTTGAAAATTACACTTAAGATTCTTAAGTTTCCGAAAGTGCTGGCAATGTCCCCTAGAGACCTATTCTATAAGTTCTTCAAGGAAATATTTAAATACCCAGAAACTGGACTTCCTCCTTTGTATAGGATATACTTTTTGCCACTACCTAAGCAGAAGGCTTCTCAGTCAGCGGTTTCACCTGATCCATCAACTCCTTTAGATATAACTAAAATCCTGGAAACCTCAGAAGATTAAGTCATCAGTCGTTCGACACTTCTGGTAACATTTGTCTTTCAACAAGACAAAGAGGCACTTCTTAGGCTTTTTTTAGGCTTAAAGAGGTGACCTTTCTGGACAGTAAGATCTGCATGTTTCCAGATGTCTCAAGATTAACTCAGACCAGGAGGAAAAGATTCCTAGAACTGAAACAGTTTGTAGTTTCTTTGGGGGCCAAATTTCAACTTAGATATCCTTGTAAATGTTTGATCCTTTTGGATCAAAATTCTTTTATTGTTTTGAGCCCTCTCAGCTACAACTTTTTCTTGAGGCAAAGGGAGTAATACTGTCCAGTGCTCCTAGTGTGAAGTAGGGTCCCAGTAATTAATATGAAGATGTAATACTAATAATTCAATGTTTTTTTTTTTCCTTTTTCCTTGAGTAATCATTCCCTATGATTCTGTGAATTGTCTCTCCTAAAATGTGGGCTATAAAGGGACTTTGTATATTTAAGTTTGATCATGGTCCATCCAGTCTGAATCAGGTTGGGCAGACTGGATGGACCATTCGGGTCTTTATCTGCCGTCATCTACTATGTTACTATATTTGATCTAAAGTTTATTGTTTCCTTTAAAATATTGTAAAGTGGTTTATGTATATACATAAATGAATAAATAAATAATTTTTTTTTAAACGTATTATTTTAGGCACTTATGGCCGGATTCTGTAACCAGAGCACAAGTCTGTGGCCGCCTTAAAAGCAGCTGCTGATCGCTTGTCAATCATTCCAGAGCACAGGTTACAGAATCTGATTAGCTTTTTTGACTGGGTTACTAAACAACTGGACGCCGGAGAGTCACTGGACTTGGTATATTTGGACTTCAGTAAAGCATTTGATAGCGTCCCTCATCGAAGATTACTGAACAAGCTGAAATCGATAGGATTAGGAGACACTCTAACTACATGGGTTGGGGATTGGCTGAGCGGTAGACTTAAGAAGGTGGTGGTGAACGGTACCCCATCCGAAGCATCGGACATGATCAGTGGAGTGCCGCAGGGCTCGGTCCTGGGCCCGATTCTATTTAACTTATTCATAAGAGATATGACGCAAGGACTTAGAGGAAGGGTATCACTGTTCGCCGCCGCCGCCAAACTATGCAACATAGTAGGCAAAAGCTTATTACCTGATAATATGACACACTACCTACTGTTGCTGGAACTATGGTCAACTACTTGGCAGCTAGGCTTCAATGCTAAAAAATGCAAGATAATGCACCTGGGTAAGAGAAACCCGCGTAGAACTTATGTACTAAATGGTGAGACCTTGGTTAGGACCATGGCGGAACGCGACCTAGGGGTGATCATTAGTGAGGACATGAAGGTTGCCAATCAAGTGGAGAAGGCTTCCTCCAGGGCAAGACAAATGATGGGGTGTATCCGCAGAGGTTTCGTCAGCAGGAGACCTGAAGTTATGATGCCGTTGTACAGAGCCATGGTGAGGCCTCACTTGGAATACTGTGTTCAGTTTTGGAGACCACACTACCGAAAGGACGTGCTGAGGATCGAGTCGGTTCAGCGAACGGCCACCAGGATGGTCTTGGGGCTCAAGGATCTCACGTATGAAGAAAGATTTAAAAAATTGCGGCTGTACTCACTTGAGGAAAGAAGAGAACGGGGAGATGTACTTATATGATTGAAACATATAAGTACATCACGGGACGCATCAAGTCAGAAGATGATATCTTCTGGCTCATGGGACCCTCGACCACCAGAGGGCATCCGCTGAAAATCAGGGGAGGGAAGTTTTATGGCGACTCCAGGAAGTACTTCTTCACCGAAAGAGTAGTGGATCATTGGAACAGACTCCCACTCCAGGTGATAAAGGCCAGCAGCGTGACGGATTTTAAGAGAAAATGGGATACTCACGTGGGATCTTTAAGGGAGTAAATTCAGGGGAGGGGATAATTGGAATGGGCAGACTTGGTGGGCTATAGCCCTTTTCTGCTGCTTTTTTCTATGTTTCTATGTTTCTAATCATGCCAAGATAGGCGGTTGAAATGTAGGCCCGCAAAACCCAGGCCTACATTTAAGCTGCTTAAATCCCCCCCATCAGCTGAGCGGCAGGGACTCCCCAAAGCCACGATTTTGTAACCGGCGCCCAAGTTTTGGGGGATGTACCTGCCGCTCAGCAGATGGAGAATGGGGGAATTCCCCTGCTGCGATCAGCTGAGAGTGTCTGTGGCAGGAAACCCCCAAACCCCACTGCAAGTCAGCCGGCAGGAGAGATTCCCACTACCTCTTGCCGGCATCCCCCCCCCACATCCCCTGCAGGAGGGATGCCCATGATTTATATTTATGAAATGTGCTATCAGCATTGGTGAAATGAAGTTAGTTATATAAGCTTATGATTTTACAAGCTTTAATCGGTTAAAACAAAGTAATAGCTGTTAGTTTTTTAGAATTTTCCTTGCTACATATTTATAAGCACTTGAAATAATCAGCTCTTTTGCTCTGCAGATTGTGGTGGCTGTAAGTTATGTGCCTCAATCCTTAGGCAATCCCCGGACGAAGCTGACTGTTGGTCAGCGAAACAGGCTCCATCAGGAGCGGACTGACACTTAAGATAAGTTTACAGATACTTAGATCCACAGTCTATAATCGATGGCTATTTTAAGAGTTTGCTCGAAACCTACACAGGCATACATACTTTCAGATAAGCGTTGCTTAAGATATATCCCTGATGCAGCGGGTTCCAAGTTTTTCCCGTGAAACGCAGGCCTTGTCGTTGGAAGATAGATAAATGACAAAAGCAACGCCTGTGGTTCCTAAAAGAGCAATGTCGAGCTAAGTACTTTTTGAAAATCATTTGAATTGAAGTTTATAAGGAATTGAAAATGAACTCAAATATGAATTATAGCGAATTATGAGCTTAGTATTTATAGCACACTAGCTGATGCCCCGGCGTTGCACGGGTATTTAATTATAGCAATAACACTGTAAATGGATTCAAATAAAGATACTTTATAGTGGTGAATGAAATTATTTTTTTACAGCTTTATAAAAAGTACAATATTCAAATTATAATGTGAAATATTTGACAAAATGAAGACAATACAACACACACCAAACTTGATTATAAACAACATTTTTAATTTCACCTCCAGGAGCAAGAACATATAAATTCTTGGGTGAAGAGACCCCCAGAACATATCAGCCCAGGTAGTGAGGGATCTGCATACCAAGGTTCGTTCAAATCGGTCAAGCCGTTTTTGAAGTACTGTGAGAATGGCATCTTTTTACTTTTTTCCCATTGACATGAATGGGTGAAATCTGATGTTCTGTTTGTAGCTCCGCCCACATGTGCAGGTGGGCCGAGAGACCCCCAGAACATATCACCCCAGGTAGTTGGAATTACTGTGAGAATGGCAGCTTTTTACATTTTTTCCATTGACATGAATGGGTGAAATCTGATTTTCTGTTTGTAGCTCCGCCCACGTGTGCAGGTGGGCCGCGAGACCCCCAGAACATATCACCCCAGGTAGTGAGGGATCTGCATACCAAGGTTCGTTCAAATCGGTCAAGCCGTTTTTGAATTACTGTGAGAATGGCAGCTTTTTACATTTTTTCCATTGACATGAATGAGTGAAATCTGATGTTCTGTTTGTAGCTCCGCCCACGTGTGCAGGTGGGCAGCGAGAGCCCCAGAACATATCACCCCAGGTAGTGAGGGATCTGCATACCAAGTTTCGTTCAAATCGGTCAAGCCGGTTTTGATTTACTGTGAGAATGGCAGCTGTTTACATTTTTTCCATTGACATGAATGGGTGAAATCTGATTTTCTGTTTGTAGCTCCGCCCACGTGTGCAGGTGGGCCGTGAGACCCCCAGAACATATCACCCCAGGTAGTGAGGGATCTGCATACCAAGGTTCGTTCAAATCGGTCAAGCCGTTTTTGCGTGATCGCGGCACATACACACACACACACATACATACATACACACATACATACCTCCGATTTTATATATATAGATGAGCACTTTCAATGAAGTATTTAAAACAAGCACTTTAGAGCAAGCTTTGCTGAATTTAATACCTCAAATAGCTGAAGGAACAGCAATGAATTTAATGAACTAAATGAATTGAGATTAGTTGAAATATTTATGGCATAGAAGCACTTTAAATTAGCAACACGCTTTAAAATTTGTAAGATTATTATTGGGTGGGTTTTGAGTGTCAATTTGGTATTTAGACTTTTTAGAATCCCCTATCATGATGAATTTTCAATTGATAAATTTTATATAGTAGATCAATGATTGGAAGAATAATGAAATAAATGAAATAAAGTTGGATAGTAATTAAAAAGAATAAATATTTTTTAAGTGTAGGAAGTAGATTATATTATTAAATTGGGATCAAGCCGGTGATGTTATGAGGAGTAAGAGAATAGTGGTTTTCTTTCTTTTGAAGAAACCCCAGTATAGGGAGATTTACTCCATAATCTGAGGCTTGTCATTGATGTGAACTATGTACATTCATTTACTTTATTTCATTTGAAATATGTAATTAATGATAAAAAATTATATATATATACTGTATATATGGAGGGGCATAATCAAAACAAACGTGTAAGTCCGTTGTGGGCCTAGGGTGTTAGTCGTCCAAAGTTGGCAAAGTTCAAAGTCCATTTTTTAAAAATGTGTCCAAAATTTTCTTTTCAAAAATTGTCTACGCCTACGTCCAGCCGTTTGATCATTCAGACCACTAGTACATCTATCTTTATACTATATTCTCATCCAAAAAATCATCCAAGTCCCAAACGCCTAGAACAAGATCTTTTGGTTGTGGGAGGAGCGTGCAAAGTGATGGACTGGCCACCCAGACATGGCAACAGAGTAGTGGGGCACCTTACAGGGCACTGCTGTGAACTTCACAAAAAGGGTGTCACATAAACATCTCATCACAACTCCCTTACAGGTCATGGTGAGCCCCCCAAAACCTACTATACCCACCTGTCTATAACCCCAATAGCCCTTATGACTGCAGGTGCCACCTATATAGTAGTACAGTAGGATTTTGGGCTCTTATGGTGGACTCAGATTTTCTACCATGAATGCAGTGATTAGAGTGGCTTATGGGCCTGGGTCCTCCTATCTATGGTTCATTAGCCCACTCCCCAGACTACTTAATCTACCTCTGTGCAGCTCTACTAGGCTTTCGTTTGCCAGGTGCTGATGTTCTGGAGGCAGGTATGCACGTTTTTATTCTGATTTTTGTGGCGGGGAGGGGGGGGGCAGTGATCACTGAGGGAGTGTGTTGAGGTCTGTACTTTGTGTCTGCAGTGGTTATCTGGTCACTTTGGATACCTTCTGGGCAGTTAGACCTGTTTTTAGATCGTCTAAGTTACAACATATAAGTTCTGTCCAGGCAGCCTTGTAAAACTTTCGACTATCCCTGCAGTATGACTAAGTCTAAGTTGGCCCACATCCCACCCTAACCACTCTTTCATAAACACCCCTTTCAGCTCTGGACACACAGTGGGATTCAAAGGCCTAAAAAGTCTGGATATGTCTAAAAACTCGTTTTGATTATCGGCACCTGTCTTTTTGATCGTCCAAGTGCCGATTTGAGGGGGGGGGGGGGGTTAGACATATTTCTCTATCGATTGTGAGCCCCTTAATATCTGAGATGTGAGAAAAGAGAGGTCCCCTTTTATAGATCCCAGAAGATGGAGAAGAGAGCTGAGACATGCTTCAGATCCAAGTGCTTCAAACTTTATAACTAAAACACTGTATTTTGACTGTGTTTTTTTTCAACTGAGAAATATAAATACTTAGTATTTTTAATTTAAACAACATACCATTGCTGCCCACTTGCATTATTGCATTTTGTCTTTTGAAAAGCGTTTATGCAGTCAGTCCTTGTGCTTAGCCTTCCCTTTGCAGTCAGGACTCTTTTAATATTGCTGTGGACAGGTGTTGGCAAGGCAGGATTAATTCTTCAAGGGCCCCTAGGCACACAAGTACACTGGGCCTCCTGGCCCTGCCCCACCCATGCCCATGTCCCACCCATGTTTTCTTCTTTACGTCTTTATTTCCACTTGTATTCCTTTTTTTTTTTTTAAATTCAAAACAAACAAAGATTGGTATACCAGTGCACAGTTTTTCTTCTATGCAACCCCCAAACATCACTGAACAAATCCCCCTTCCTTCCTTTCCCACCTACTTACCCAGGAATTTAACTCTGAACCCTTTCCATGCATATATGAAAGTGTTCAAATATTTATAAAGCAGTAATACTATCCGAAATATAAGTCTATATTAATAACCAAGTTTACAACGCCTCTCAACTGCCTCACTCTACATCAACCAACTGTAACCCATATGTATGTATAAACAACCAAATCTGTAACTCCTCTAGTACTTTCTACTCCATGTATGTTAATTTGCAATGAAACAACAAGGCAAGCAGTCCACCAAAGAATCCAACGTGAAACAAAAGAAGATTGGCAGAAAATAAGGAGATTCAAATCAGGTTAATTCAAGGTGCTCCCAAGAACCATGCCTGATGCATTTCGCCAAACAAGGCTAGTCAACGCTAACAAAAAACCTTGTCTTTCATACAAACAGAACACAGAAAACACCTTTGCCTATTATGGAATAAGTAATCACAAACTAACCTCTCCCACCCTTTTACAAAACTGTTGTATGGTTTTTATCCACAGCCATCGCTAAAAAAATGCTCTACAGTTTTGTAAAAGGGGGGATAAAATAGACATACGTAGACAAAGGTTAAATAAAAACGCTGGACTCTGCATACAATGCAACACCACAGAAACAGCAATGCATGTCCCCTAATGCAAAAAATAAATAAATAGAAAATTTTTTTCTACCTTTGTCTTGTCTGGTTTCAGCTCTCCTCATCTTCTTGTCACTCTCTTCCTTTCATCTTCTGTCCTTCTGTGCCACTTCCAGAAACTGTATGCCTCCCCCTTCCATCTTTCCCTTCACCCCCAATGGTCTGGCATCCATCTTCTTCCATTCCCTCCTCCAATGGTCTGGCATCTCTCTCCTCTTCTTCCCTTCCCTTCCCTGTCCCACACCCACACCCCCATGGTCTGGAATTTCACTCCCTCCTTCCTCCCCCTTCCCCCCACTTCCATCAGCATTAGCCCCCTTTCTTTCCCTCCAACCCAATTCCATCCAGTATCCTTCCCTCTTATGTTTTCCCCCTTTCCCTGCACACCAATTCCATCAGCATCTGCCCCCTTTCTTTCCCTCCAACCTAATTCCATCCAGTATCCTTCCCTCTTTGCCTGCACTCCAATTTCATCAGCATCTGCCTTCTTTCTTTCCCTTCAACCCAATTCCATCCAGTATCTCTCCCCTTTCCCTGCACACCAATTCCATCAGCATCTGCCCCTTTCTCTCCTTCCACCACCCTTCCATACCACCCTGCCCCCTTTCTCTCCCAACACCACCCTTCTAGATCAGAGGGGGCCCACTGAAGAAACAGAGGACCCGGTGTTTTTTTTTTTTCCTTGGCAACGCCGGCCCCCTGGGAAAGATCAACAGCGCTGCCCCCCCCGGGAGATCAATAACACCGCCGTCCCCTGGCATCACCATCAACCAACCTGAATAATTGACGTCAGAGGGGGTGGATCGGCAGATGCAAAGAGTTGCTGCAAGGTTCCGCGATGACTGCGTCTGCCGGTCCAATCCCTCCGACATCACTTACCTCTTCCCTGAGCAGAGCCGGCAGACGCAGTCATCACAGGACCTTGCAGCAACTCTTTGCATCTTCCGGTCCACCCCCTCCGATGTCACTTATTCAGGTTGGTTGATGGCGATGCCAGGGGAGGGCAGTGTTGTCAATCTCCTGGGGGGGCAGCACTGCCGATCTTTCCTGGGGGGCCTGCGTTGCCAAGGGAAAAACCCCCCAAAATGAGTCCTCTGTTTCATCGGGCCCGCCTGACAACTTTGGGCTCTAGGCACGTGTCTAGTTGGCCTATTGGTTAATCCTGCCCTATGTGTTGGTATTTTCTTTCCTATTGTCTCATATTTAAAACACCAACTGCTATTTGTTTTCCCTTGTATTTGACTTCCAGGGCCTTCAGCACTCTCTAGTGTGAGGCTGATTACAATTCCTTGCCAATATCAGCTCTCCATATATGCAATTGGAGACAGTTTTCAGTCAGTAAAAAATTAAACTATGGAATTTGTTGTCTGAGAATGTGGTAAAGTTTAATATTTTAGCTGAATTTAAGAAAGGCGTGGGTGAGTTTCTGGAGGACAGATCCATTAACAATTATTAGCCGGTTATGCTTTGATATCTGTATCTGTTCTGGGAGTGAGCAGTATGGAACTGGACTTTCCTGCGAGAATCTGCCAGGTACTTCCAAGTGACTCAGACTGGCCACTGTCAGACAGTTTAGGACTAGGATTACCAACTCAATGCAGATTCACCCAACAGGGAGCCAGTCCTGGGTTTAACCCATTGCAAGCAGAGACTTGTGGTTCTGATTTCCTTAAGAAAATCAAGGCTATAAGTCCCTGCATGCAATGGAAAAAGCCCAGGACTGGATTAACCCTTTTGGGCAAACCTGGATCCAGTTGGCAACCCTATTCAGGACAAATATCCACAGAGTTGCTATGATGAATCAATATTGACTCAACAACATTTAACAACAGCATGGGAAAAACTGAATTCTGGCTTTTGAGACAGCTGAGATCATAATTCTTCACCTAGGATTTGTGTTCAATTATATATTTTTTAGTCATCTAAATTGGATTATTGCATTCTTGATATTGTGGGTTTCCAAAATACCAATTAGGTAGACTGTAGATTATGCACAATTATAATAGCCAGGATTTTGACTGGAGCGTGGAGAAGAACTCGTGCATCTCCACTACAGGCAGATTTGCACTGGTTACCATTAGAGAAGCACATCTGGTTTAAGCTGGTGTCTGACTTTCAAGTCTACAATATACACAACTCTGACCCTTTATATCTGTCTATGTTGTTGATTATGTGTATTCCTGAAAAGATATTATTCCCCTCATTCTATAACAGGCCATCTAAATTTAGGTGCCTTTTGTAGATTTAAATTTATAGAATACTACCTTCCATGTGGATAAGTGTATATTTAGACACATAAATATCAGTAGCACACCCAGGTGCTATTTTGTAATTACACATTAACCCCCCTGTGAAAGGGTGAAGTTCCTGTCATGAGCCAGCAGAGGGAGCCTGAACAGTGGTGTATGGAGCTCATTTGCATAGAAATCTTGCAAAGGTACCTGTCCACTCACCCTGAGTGAAGTAGGGTGCTGAAAAGGACATTTCCAGAACAAAGAGCTAGGATAAACAGGAGCTTCTTTTGGAGTCAGGAGACTCTCAAGGGGAAGAATGCTGGTTTTGGCTTAATCCTGATAGATCTGCCTGCCTAGTAGAGCTTGGAGTCTAAGGGGGGTGCCAGCTTGACAACTGGTGGAGGGACTGGTGAAGAGTGTCCAAGACCTGTGGAGACTGAACAGGCCAGGGAGTAAGAGATTGGCAATGGTCCCACAAGCCACTAGAAGAACCAGCAGAGTTTGAGGTCCAAGGCTGAAAGGTGAGTGACTGGTGGAAGGACTAGCAGGACTGGTGGCAACTGGCAGAGACTGGAAGCTGCCTGAAGACCCGGAGGGCCAATGAAGGGTTGAAGAGGACTTGGAGAAGAATGGGCCAATGAAGGGCTGGAGAGACCCCGTAGAAGAATGGAGTCCAGGGAGACCCTAGTGGAGATCAGGAAATGTCTGGAGGGACCTGGTCATGTGTTTTAGAAGTATATGAATGATGTATGTGTTTGTTGTTTTAGGAGAGCCTGAAGAAGATAAGGACGGAAGACCAGTAATGTCTGGGGATGGAGAAGTGATGGGTAATAACTGCTTGGCCCAATCACACCCCCAAATTCTGTATATGGCACCTAAGGATGAGTGCATAGTCAATGTGCACAATTAATTAATTGACCTAATTGGTGCTGATAATTGGCAATTAACACCTCATAATTGACACTAATTGACACTAAGTACAAGTTACATGCACAACTCAGAAAGCGTGATTCTATAAAAAAGTATGCACCAGTTACAGCTTCATCCCCTCTCCATTTTTCTTTCTCTGTTCCACCCCTTCTCCCATGGTTTGGCATCTCTCTTCTCCTTTCCTTCCTTCCTTCCCACCTCACCCCATGGTCTGGCATCACTGTCTGCTTCCCTTCCCTTCCTCTCATGCCTTGGTATCTCTCTCCTCTCTCCTGTCCTTCCCTTCCATTTCTCTCTCTCCCTCCCCTCTATGCTCTGCTTCTCCTCTTCTTCCTTTCCCTCCCTTCCTCTCTCCCTGCCCCATGGTCTAGCATCTCTGTCTCTTTCCCTTTCTTCCTCCCATGCCCTGGCATCTCTTTCCTCTCCCCTTCCCTCCCCCTCCCCTTCCCCTCTAGGCTCTGGCATCTCCTGTCCTTTCCTTCCTTCCCCACTCCCTCCCACCCTTCCCTATGGTCTGGCATCTCTCTCTCCTCTCCATTACCTTTCCTTCCCTGGTCTTCCGTCTCCCTCTCCCCTAACTGGAGTCTTCAGAACTCGCTGCTCTTGCCAGCGTTGTGCCTTCCTCCCTGCTGGTCCTACATACTTCCTGCTTCTGTGAAGGTAGGACCCAGCAGAGAGGAAGGCCAAATGCTGGCAGAGCAGTAAGTTATGAAGGCTGCTGCTGGAAGGGGAAGAGATTCCTGAACCATGATATCTGGGAGCACATCCTTATGGGCTGCACCTGGAACAGACCGCTCATCCCTTGGTACACCACTGTCCTCAGTTTACCTATGTTGCAATCTCACTTGGAATTTAAGGTGGCCCTTAAAACCAACTATTCAAGCAGGTATTTAAGTCAACTGCCTGAATCTTTTCTTTTCCTGTTCTCCTTTTGCTGCCCTTGATCTTTGGGAGCCCATGTTTTGTACACTGAGACTGCTAATCCTGCTGTGTCCCTCACTCTTTAATTGCTTCCTTGCAGATAGATGTAGTTTTCTTATCACTTCTCTGTTTATCTATTTGAATTGTAGTTCTTCTCATTAATGTATTTCTCCTGTTATTTACAATTTGTTAACCACTAGGATGGTATGTTCTCTATGAAGGTATATCAAATAAAGCTGAATTGTACCTTGAAATGTTCAGACGTCAGCCATAATTGTGTGCACCTACATTTAGGAATGCCAATGCCAGTGTACACTGGGTATTCTTTAAGAACACTTACACATGCATGTTTTCTGATAGAGTAGGCTAGCTACCTGTGGAAATATGGTGTCTAAATATTTTTGCTTTGTTATAGAATCATAGAAACACAATGGCAGATGAAGGCCAAATGGCCCATCTAGTCTGCCCGTCTGCAGTCACCATTATCTCTTCCTCTCTCTAAGAGATTCCATGTGCCTATCTCAGGCCATAGAAACATGATGGCAGATAAAAGCCAAATGGACCATCTAGTCTGCCTCTTATGTGCTCAGATGGGCTATTTGAGACTGTCCTTAGTATTTGTAATTCAACTGGAATACATAAGGTAGACAGAATATTCATATCAGGGTCCTTGGATTTGGAATTTATGGCCTGTGGCTATCCTCAAGGAATGGTACTATAGTAAGCAGTTGTGATGAGATGTGAATGTTTATGTGAATACTTGAGGGAAAGGGCATAGGGTTGGGAGATGGAAAAGATTGGTTAGATTATTTTGAAATAGTTTTATATGTTATATTATTTTATATTACAGTATATGTAATTTGCTTTGAATTTGTTTTTGGAATCAAAAGTGAAAAATGATGAATTTTCTAAATAAACTGAATTAAATTTGATATCTTTCCAGATATCACACAGTTAAGAAATATAAGAGATCAGTCAAGTTGTTGTATAAGGTTAAGAACTTTCCTTTTTTGATAAAGAACTCCAAAGAATGGTTCATGTGAACTTTAAATAATACACGATTAGGCCTGGGAACAGCCATCCAGGTCTTGTATCTCAAAGACAATGGCTGAGCTGCACATAATATCCCTGAATATTCGCGGTATTACCTTGCCTATCATGAGAACCAGGATATTGAGGCCAACAGGTGCACATAGCAGACTCATTTCACAAAGGTAGAATGCATAAAGCTAAAAGGAGATGGGATGGACAGAATTATTTTGCCTTATAAAGTATAATACTAAAATTAGCATATAAGTTTACCCCTTTTTAAAAGATTTCAACCAGGAGATTTCGCTTGCTATATGATAGTACAAGGAACACTAGCATCTAAGAAAATCCTACTAGTGAATGTTTATATCACTAATATAGCACAAAAGCCATTTCAGGAGAAATAAGGGAGACAAATAGCTGTTCTTGCAAATTATATTTTAATCTTAGGAGGATACAGTAATGCATGTTTTAATCTTAAATTGGACAAATTCTCTGGGTCTATTTCTTCTAACATGGTATTTATAGAACAGCCAATGATTAAACAATAGCTAGATATCAGATATGTAAAAGGACAGACTGTGCTTTATGCAATACAGCTCGTTAAATTTTGTGGCAAACTGTCTAGCATATATCTGACCACTGCCCAATCTCAGTCATGTTGAAATTGGCTGAAAAAAGTCTAGAGCCCTTCGACCTGAAAGCTGTTCACTTCCATGCCAGGAGATAAGGATGTCGACATTCAAAAGCATTTATGCAGTCAGGCTACTTGAATGGATAATTTTGGGTATATAAATCATTATCCCCCAGATACTATATAGGTTGCCCAAAGTTGGGTGCAGATCTCAATTGTGCGTGTAAACTAATTAGTCAATTAAGAGCTAACAATCAATTATTGGAGTTGATTGGCACTTAATTGGCAGTAATAGAAATAATAGGAGTTTTAAGCATGCATTTGCTTTATGTGCCTAAATTTCATAGCATGTAACTCAAAAAGGAGGTGTAATCATGGAAGAGGCATGAGCGGATCAGGGGTGTTCTAGAAATTAGGCATGATGTTATGGAATGCTTTGATTTTGGCGGCATGGATTTATACCAGATTTCAGCAGGGGTAAATCCTCATGCCCAAAGTTAGGTGTGAGAATCCACTCTAAGGGCCTGATTGTATAAAAGGCACCTAACTCCTGTCTGCCTCCCCCTTCCATCTCTCCCGCATCCATCTTCTTCCCTCCCCTCCCCAATAGTCTGGCATCTCTCTCCTCTCCTTCCCTTCCTTCTCCCACACCCCCATGGTTTGGCATGTCATGCTCTCCTTTCCTTCCCTTTCCTTTTCATCCCTCATCTTCCTTCTCAATTTATTTTCTGCATCTGTCTAGATTAAATTCTTACTACCCAGTCCTCAATTTCCCGTTTCACTGTATCTACCTATAGCTTGCCATCTCTTTCCCTCACCCCCTCCAGTATTTTGCTAATTTTATCCCCATCCAGCATGTGACCTTTTTTTATTTATCCCCTCCTTCCATTAGTGCCCTCTTTCTCTACCCCTTCCATCCAGCATCTTCTCCTCTGTCCACTTCCATCCAGCATTGCCCCCTCTCTCAACTTCCATTGTCTGCTCCCCTCTTTCTCTCCTCCCCACTTCTTTCCTGCATCTGCTCCCCTCTTTCTCTCTCTACTTCCCATTTCTGTCCAACATCTGCTCCCTTCTCTCTCCCATCCCCACTTCCATCCAGCATAGGCTCCTCCTCCCCCCCTAACATCCAATGTCTGCTCTTTCTCTCTCTTCATCCGCCCCACTTCCATCAGTATCTGCTCCATTTCTCTCCCTCCAACTCAATTCCATTCAGTATCCTTCCCCCTTTGGTCTCTCTATCTCTCTTCCTGCACACCAATTTCATTAGCATCTGCCCCCTTTCTCTCCCTCCACCACCTTTCCATACCAGTCTCCTGCTCCCTTCTCCCTCTCTTCACACCAATGCCATTGAGTATCTTGCCCCCTAACCTCCCCACCACTGCTGTATGCTTTCCTAAACCAGCAGCAGTGGCTATAAACTTAAATGCAATCATTGATTGCAGGACCTTGCTGCACCTCCCCGTACTGCTGGCTCTGTTCTGGAACAAGGAAGTGACATCAGAGGGGGTGGACCGGAAGTCAAGGGGAGGTGCAGGAAGGTCCTGTGACGACTGAATTTAAAGTTTACTGCCGCTGCTGCTGGTTCAGGAAAGCAGCAGTGGCAGAGTAGGGCGGGAGGTTCTGGATCCAGTGTGCCGGCTATGCACTCCAGCAGCAGTGGCTGTAAACTTATATTCAGTCATTGTGGGACCTTCCCGCAGCTGCCAGCTCTGCTCCGGAACAAGGAAGTGACATCGGAGGGGATGGATCATCAGCCACGGGGAGGTGCAGGAAGGTCCCACAATGACTGAATTTAAAGTTTACTACCGCTTCTGCTGGTTCAGGAAATCAGCAGTGTCAGAGTATGGTAGAAGGTTCCGGATTAAATGTGCCAGCTGTGCACCCCCTTATAGTGTGCACTCAGGGTGGACTGCCCCTCCTACCCCTGGTACAACGCTGGGACTTGTATATCGTCTTTTTGTAGTTTTACAACCACACTCAAAATGGTTTACATACAAGATGACTTCAGTGACACAGCACAGGGAAGGCCCTGGCAGGAGAAGGCTGTGAAGCAGCCTGTTTAGAGTGCTGCCAATGCTGCTGTTTGGAGGGAGGTATGTCAGTCTCATGGTGGGAGGGTCGGTGGGATTCGGATGGGAGGGAGAGATGGAAAGGGAGGGGAGGTGTGGGGACATTCAGGAGGGGCTTCGGGGGTGATCTAACTAGGGCTTATTTTTGGGGTAGTGCTTATATTAAGGCCTACTCTGAAAATCATGCTAGGGATTATTTTTGGGGTCGGTCTTATTTTCGGGGAAACACGGTAGTAGCAGAGAAGGAAAGGAAAAAGACATTAGCTTTCATAAATTACAACAAATTGTAGAAAGACAGGCATAAATATCTGGAAAAGTTAAGAGAGGCTAGTTGAGCAGTCAGGAGAGATGAAAATGGAAGAAAAAATGATCATTGTGGTAAAACAGGTGAACAAAACATTTTTCGATATTAGTGATAGCAGGAAGTGCAAAAGTGGCACTGTGAGACTCAAATGGGGGAAATGGTTCATAGACAACGGCGTGAAAGACAAAGGCGCGCGCCGAAGAAAATTACAGTTTTTAGGGGCTCCGACGGGGGTTTTTGTTGGGAAACCCCCCCACTTTACTTAATAGACATCGCGCCGGCGTTATGGGGGGTGTGGGGGAAAAAGTTAAGTTTTCAGTAAAATGTGGAGGGGTTACAACCCCCCACACCCCCCACAATGCCCCCACAACGCGGCGCGATGTCTATTAAGTAAAGTGGGGGGGTTCCCCCCCACGACCCCCTGTCGGAGCCCTAAAAACAGTAATTTTGAGCGGTGCGCACCTCCGCGCTGCGCTCAATTGTCTGGGCGCGCCTTTGTCCCGGCGCGCTTTTGACCTGACACCGGGGGAAATGTAGAAGCTGATACAGATAAGGCTAAGTTGCTTAACAAATATTTTTGTTTTGTGTTCACAGCTGAAGTGCCAGGCATGGGACCGCAGAAAACTAATGCATGGTAGACTCTGATCGATTTTTAGAGGATTGTGTTCGTGAGGTAGCACTATAGAAATAATTAATAGTAGTAATAGTAGCTAGCTAAACTAAAGGTGGCCAAAGCAATGGAACTAGATGGGAGTTCATCTGAGGGTATTGAAGGAACTTAGAGAAGTTCTGGTGGCTCTGCTGGATGTCCTTTTAAATGCTTTTCTAGAGTTGGGAGTGGTACCGGGGGACTGGAGAAGGGCAGATATGGTCCCTGTCCACAAAAGTGAAAATAAGGAAGAAGAAAAAAAAACTACAGGCCCTTAAGTCTGACTTCTGTGTTAAGTAAATTAATGGAAACTCTCCGTCACACTCCTTCTCTGGCAGTATTCAAATCCAGACTCAAAGTCCACTTCTTTGAAGATACTTTCAATTCCAAACTCCAAACCACCATCTAAGTATCAATATCTGTCTTATCATTCCCTCTATTCTTGTCCAGTTGGTCTGTCTTGACTAGATTGTAAGCTCTTTTGAGCAGGTACTGTCTCTTCTAAGTTATGATGTTCAGTGCTGCATATATCTAGTAGTGCTGTAGAAATAATCAGTAGTAGTAGTAAAAAACAAATAATGACATTTCTGGAATTCAGTGGATAACAGGACCCAAGGTAACATGAATTCACTATAGGCAGGTCTTGTCAGACAAATATGATCAATTTTTTTGACTGAGTTTTTTTTATGTCTGTTTTATTCAGATGAGGAGCCTGATACATCCAATATACAGCCAGTGAATAGACCAGGGGTGGGCAATATCAGTCCTCGAGGGCCACAATCCAATGGGGTTTTCACGACTTCTCCAACAAATATGCATGAGATCTATTTGCATGCACTACCTCCATTGTATGCAAATACATCTCATGCATATTCATTGGTATTCCAACACTACAAAGCAGGGTACAATTAACCAAATTATCTATCTCAAAAAGTATTTACTATATATAATATAACACAAATAACATAATATTAACCATTAAACATAAATGCATCCATATTGCACTTTTAGTTACTAAAATCTGTATTATCCCACAATACAGACCTAGAGCTTGTACTCAGTCCATTCACAAGTTTTTTCTGATGAAAATAAAGCTGTTCCACATCATAGTCTGTGTGTATTATTTCATTTCTCCAGTATTCTCCAATGTTCCAACAAGCATATATTGATTCTTAGACCAAGCTGTTATAATGCCTTCTCACTCCAATTCAGACTGTGTCCAGCCAGCCCGTTTTGCTATTACAGCGTCTTCAGGAGCTGAAACTGTGGCAGGTTTTCAACTTCTACAACATAATTGCTTAAATCATTACAGGATCCATTCCCTCTACTAAATATATACCTAACATTATTAATCCAGCAAAATCAATACCATAAATACCTTTACTGCTTCATTTCATTATAGATTAGCAACTGCACGGGTTCACAAGCCCACTCTCCCCTCAGACAGGACACAAACAGTTGAATACCCATGTGACACACATACCTCATTTAAACTACCCTGCATATACCCCAGAACCTATCATTGAAGCACAGAGAATATGACATCACAGAATGTTCCACTCTACTTCTTTGTTAAGGCCAACAGGTTCTATGGTTCACCACTGGAAAATGAGCCTTTGCTCTTTGCATAACAGCATTTTAGAAACATCTGTTGGATCATACTACTATGAGTACTACAAATCTTACTTCATCTACTTTGTGACAAGTTTCAAGTTTATTTATTCATTTGATGAATCGCCTATTAAAATTGCTAGGCGATGTACAAAATCCATGTAGAAAGTAATACAACGAAACTATCAATTAACAGTATAAATACATAAAATACAGACATGAGGGGGTAGGGAAGGATTAAAGTTTACAATCTAAACTTGGTAGAAAAAGGTAAAGACCAAAAGGTATGGGGCTAAAATCCAAAGCACAGTTCAAAGCATCTTAGAAGCTTGTAAAAGTTTTAGTTATTAAAAGCATCGATAAATAAATAAGATTTTTAAAGTTTTTTAAAAGTTACAATGACCCTCCTCCTCCCCCCAATGACTAACCAATGGGGTGTCCAGTTTTTTTCAAATGCAGTTTTCTCAAATGTTGAACAATACGCTGTTTTATTTTACGTTTTGTTTGACCTATGTACCATCTGCCACAAGGGCATATGATACCATACACAACCTGGTGAGTATTGGAAAAAGAGCTTAACTTGAACACCCCTCCCCGTGGAAGGTATAATAACTTGATTGCATTCTAGGACATATTGGCAATAGACACATGACTTACATTTAAAGTGCCCGATGTTAACATCTTGTTGACAAATGGCTTGCCTAGTACCCAAAAATAACTCAGCTAGATTCCTACCCCGAGTAAATGCAAACCAGGGAGATTCTTGCAACATAGGCTTAAAAGAGACCACTGTTGTTTAATCTAGTTATATTATATGTATTAAATGCATATTCATTGAGGAAATACTGAAAACCCCACTGGATTGTGGCCCTTGTTGCCCACCCCTGGAATAAATATTACCAGCATGACAAAATACAAAAATACAAACAGCACAGAAACATAAAAACAATTGTAATCAAGTTTGAAACAACAGCAAGAAACCATAGCCGAGTCCCCATGGTAAGTTTTCTGATAATACCCCCCCACCCCCAAACCCTAAGGCCCTAAGGTCTGTGGAATTCTCAAGAGTGAGAGTGCAAAACTGATTCCAAAGATAACCATAAGCATTCAATCTAGTATTCTGTGGTCAACAACATTGCTTATATTCCCATGTGCCCATCTGAAGCATACTGTTTGTCCAGTGTAAAAGAGAGAGGAAGTTCTGTGGCCAGCCACTTAGACAGAATAACTTTTTAGCCAGTAAAATGCTCACTAGAATAAAACAATGCTGATAGTCCCGGAAACCCTGCTGCTCCAGCTCTCCAGGTAAACCCAGCAGGAGAATCTTGCAGAGGTTCTCCAGAATTTCCACTAATCCATCCAGTGCCCCATTCCAAAATGATTGAAGGATTGGGCAATCCAGGAATTAATAAATTAAAGTATCCCTGCCCAACCTACATCTAAGACACATATCATCATCCCAAAGACCCATTCTTTTCCTTCTACAGTGACTAATATAGGCATTTTGCAGAATTTTGTACTGAAATTCATGGAACAGTTTCCTGGAAAAGGTGGTGGAGACAAAGACCATGTCTGAATTCAAAAAAGTGAGGGATAGGCACATGGGATCTCTTAGAGAGAGGAAGAGGTAATGGTTACTGCGGATGGGCAGACTGGATGGGCCATTTGGCCTTTATCTGCCATCATGTTTCTTTCAAGTTCACTAAAAGAGGGGAATCCCAACACACCATGCCTCAGAGTGTATAAATAGTGACGAAGCTGTAAATATGCATAAAAATGTGACTGTGGGAAGTTCCACTGTGCCTGGCAAGCTTGAAAAATGGGTATATGCACATTTCCTAAAGAAATCACCTGTCCCACAAATCTGCAACCTGACCTCTGCCAGACAGAAAAAGAGGAGCCCGGTTGACCTGCTGTGAAATTCAAATTCTGCACTATCTCTAAAAAAGGAGGACATTTAGCACCCCCTAAATTACATCCCCACCAATCCCAAACTTGTTTCAAGGGGCGAAGGAGGGGTGATAATCAAATGCCCTTGCCCTAGCATGTAAGATATTAAAAAAAAGACTGAGGGGAAGCCTCCATCTCCCAAATATAATGAGGGGCAAACTTATAGGATCCAGTATACACTTCTCCCTCCGTATTCGCTGTGATAGGGGATTAACAGAACCCCAAATACTGAAAAACCTCAAATAACTTTTTTATATGTTATTTGCTCTTTTCTATTAAAAACCATCATGAATATGGTGAAACCGCAAATAACATGGTGGGAGACCTAGCCTGTTCCTGAAGGAGAGGCAAAACACGGTGAACAAAGTGCTGAGAATCAGTGACCGCTCTATGCAAGTTGATGTAATTTGGAGGGGGGAGGAGCCAGCAAGCTAAAAATCATGAATAATCAAAACAGCGAATGCTGAAACCGCGAATACAGAGAGAGAAGTGTATATCTCATGTACCCAATGCAGAGCTGCTGCCACGTTATATAATCTTAAATCAGGTAAATGCATTTCCTTGCAATACCTATCCCGAGTCAGTTTGTGGAGTCCAATCTGATCTCGGCAGGCTCTCCAAAGAAAAGAGGACACTATACCCCGATACAGCAATTCATCTTTATGCTTTATCCATAAAGGCAATTTACCATATAGCACTTATTATTCTACTTAGATATTCTTGTGAGGATCACCAACCTGTATCTCACCAAACATATACCACAATGAGTATAAGTTCCCAGCACCTCACATATAATATGTAATCCCCAGCTCCTCAGAAGTACCATCTGGGCTCAAACAGTTTTCATTGCCCCAGGCTTTAAGTACTACCTCTTCACTGGAGTGGCTCACAATTTTTATTTGCTACAAAAATTTTAATTTTAATTCTTTTTATTTGACACCCCTTATAGAATATTTCTTTCTTAAGAATACTTAGCTTTTTATAAGTGGTCTTCCTTTCAGGGATATAGTCTTCTATAAAATAGCAAAGTCTCCACTCCTCGACTCAGGCCGAGTTTCAGTAGCACTTTTTTCAGAAGGCGTGACAAAAGTTCATACTCCCACCGCAGCGGAGATCTTCAGTAAAACCACACCAAAAGCAAAAACAAAAAATGCATCAGAAAAAAATGAAAAATCAAAACAAAAATAATCATTCTCTGAAAAACTACTAATATCATAAACAAAAAAGACATAAAAAATGCAATCAAAAGCAAGACTATCCAACTTACACGGCAGGCAGCACGTCATAACGTTGTGCTAGCCACTGCTCTGTTTGAGCGGTTTAAAAGTGAGCCAGCTGAACTTAATTCTTTTGATTATTTGGCTTCTACGCTACTCCAGCTTGGATAAACTGTTTGGCTGCCTGCCGTGTAAGTTGGATAGTCTGCTCAAATAATCCCCAATAGGTCCCGGCTTCGAGTATGTTAAACCCGGGTTCGAGTATGACCTTTTAACAATCGAGTGTTCAGCACTGCATGTGAAAAGAGAGGGTTTAAGGGGTGTAGGACTCCCCTTCTTTGACTGAATGACCAGATAATTGGATAGATGGAGTGTGCTAGATGTGGTGTATTAAACTTTAATAAAATCATTGACAATGTCCTACACAGGTGTCTAATAAATAAACTGAGTGCCCTCGGTATGGGCCCCAAAGTTTAAGAGTGGGTCAGGAACTGGTTGAATTGAAGGCAATAGAGGGTAGTGGTAAATGGAGATCGCTCTGGTGTGCCTCAAGGTTTGGTTCTTTTTTAACATTTTTGTAAACGATATCGGCTGAAGGGCTATCTGGTAAGATTTGCCTCTTTGTGGATGATACCACAATCTGCAATAGAATGGACACACCTGATGGTATGGATAACATGAGAAAAGACCTAGTGAATCTTGAACAAAGGTATGAAATTTGGCAGCTAAGATTTAATGCTAAAAAAATGCAAGGTCATGCATTTCGGCTGCAAAATCTTGAGGGAATGGTACAGTTTAGGGGGGTGAAGAACTTTTCTACACGAAAGAGGAGTGGAACTTGGGTGTGACAAAATGTGATGATCTTAAGGTTGTCAAACAGGCTGGAAAGGCAACGGCAAAAGATAGATGCTTGGATGTGTAGGGAGAGGAATAGCCAGAAGGATAATGGAGGTATTGATGCCCTTGTATAAGACTCTAGTGAGACCTCATTTAGAATATTGTGTAAAATTTTGAAGACTAAGCTCAAAGATATCAATATATAAACTTTGGAGGAAAGGCGGTAGAGGGGAGATATGGTAGAAATGTTTAAATATCTACGTGACATAAATAATGTGGGGCAAGTCTCTTTCAATTGAAACTCCAGAGTAAGAGAGCATGGGATGAGGTTCAAATTTGTTTGCATCTGCTTTAAAATATTGTTCGGTCTAGCTCCAGCCTACCTTGCCTCTCATTTTGAATTTCATAAAACGATTAAATAAACCCGGATCAGTCATTTGTTTGCTTATCTGTTCATAAAAGCTTGCTGCTATAAGAGATATTTGGATAAGATACTTGCTTTTCAGGCAGGAAAAGCAAGCAACTGGCTGAGTAAGATTGTACCGCTGACTGTGTCTTACCATCTGGAGTACTGCGTCCAATACTGGTCGCCGCACCTTAAGAAGGATATGGTAATGCTCGAGAGGGTCCAGAGAAGAGCAACAAAAATGATTAAGGGCATGGAAAACCTTGCATACACTGAAAGGCTGGAGAAGCTGGGGCTCTTTACCCTGGAAAAGCGGAGACTTAGATGGGACATGATAGAGACCTATAAAATCATGAAAGGTATAGAGAAGGTGGAGAGGGACAGATTCTTCAGACTAGCGGGGACATCAAAAACAAGAGGGCATTCGGAAAAACTGAAAGGAGACAGATTCAAGACGAATGCTAGGAAGTACTTCTTCACTCAGAGGGTGGTGGACACCTGTAATGCGCTTCCAGGAGAGGTGATAGGACAGAGTACAATATTGGGTTTCAAAAAGGGATTGGATGACTTCCTGAAGGAGAAAAGGATTACAGGGTATAGATAGAGGGGTACTATACAGGGTACTTCAGGATTAGGGCATAAACAATTCAGGTGGTGGGAACTTACAGGTCAAGGACCTGGAGGGCCGCCACGGGAGCGGGCTGCTGGGCACGATGGACCCCTGGTCTGACCCGGCAGAGGCAATACTTATGTTCTTATCTGTTTAGGAAATTATTGAAAACACATTTATTTGAAAAATGAATTAACTGATAGTAATCTGATCTTTTTTTATTTTCCTATGATTTGTATTCTCACTGATTGTCCATTTCTCTTTGTTGTGAACCGCCTAGAACTTTGCGGTAGAGACAGTATATAAAAATAAAGTTTATTTTTATTAAGAGGTAGTAGGCTCAGGAGTAATCTAAGGAAATACTTTTTTATAGAAAGGATGGTAGATGCGTCGTACAGTCTCCCAGAAGAGGTGGTGGAGACAGAATCTGTGTCTGAATTCAAGAGGACCTGGGATAGGCACGTGGGATCTCTTAGAGAGAGGAAGAGATAATGGTTACTGCGGATGGGCAGACTGGATGGGCCATTTGGCCTTTATCTGCTTGTCATGTTTCTATGTTTCTATGAAACAATGAAAGCCAGCTTGTGATGCTGCTATAGAAACAACTATTATTCTCTCCAAGCATTAAGTCCCTTAGATACCTGAAAATGCAAACAATGAATCCATTTCTGTTCCAGAACTAACAAGGAGGCATTACTATTACTTCTGCATGCACTGGCCTGAACAACATGATCTACTCCAAAACATTGCAAGAATTCCAAATATGTGCTTGAATTTGACACTGTGAGATACTAAGGTGCATCCACTTTCTGCAATTTGAAACAACTGTGGTGTTCTGAAATATGTGTTTACAAAGCTCTTTTTGACTTGCCTGCATAGATTTTGGAATAGGGACAAATAATTGCATAAACCACAAAAAATGGTTGCGAAAATAGCAGTGAAATCTTTAAGCATGAATCCAAAATATTGTAAGGGAGTAATTAAGTAAGGGAGTAATTAAAAAAGTGGGTTCAGGAGTCCCACACACTCTCAGGGTGCTTTATTTATAATACCAAATTGTATGCAAAAGAAACAACAAAAAAAATTATCGGCCTATCCTCATTTCCCTGAAGCAGCTGTTATTCTTCGGCGAAACAAGGTCTCTTGGAGAATTTGGAAATTTTTTGATCATGATGAAAGTTGTTTCCAAGGACAGTGGGTTCATCTGAATCATGAGCAACCTGTCTGCAGCATTATCAACAAAGTACAGATAAGTGACAGGCATTCACACACAGAGCGTTTCTATTTTGCTTTGTGACAGTTTGAAGAAACAATTAATGGAGTTTTTTTGCTTACGATAAGAAGGCAACTATATTTTACTTTATGTAAATTGCTGCTATAAGTGTACTTGAGGCTTTTTTCTCCACTTATGACTGTAAGTTTCTTCCTAAGCACTAGCACATGGACCTTCTGTATGACAAACAGATTGTGTTGTTGAAACTTTATTAATAACATCATTGCTGACACTGCCTACAGGGAAAGTGTAAAATATATGTCAAAGATCAGAATTTTATTGGAAAGGATTAAGATACTTAATAGTTTTTGTTTTAGAGTTAGAGGTGAATGGAATTTTTTCCAATTCAAACTCTTCAGTGTGCTATCTATAATTGCCTATGTGAATAGCTAGGATTCTTTAAGTCAGCATTCACCAATCTTCCTGTGGCCACTACCCCAATTCATGCAGTCACAGAAAGCATGCAACCCCAAGGTGGTGTAGACTAATGACGTCTTGTGAAATGTTGGCCAGATCATGACCCCAAACTGTTGATTTGTGACCCTATTTAGTTTTGCAACCCACAGTTTAGGTTATTATTTGCTACTATAGATAGAAACATAGAAACATAGAATATGATAGCAGAAAAGGGCCATAGCCCATCAAGTCTGCCCACGCTAATGGCCCACCCTCCAAACTTCACCCCGCTAGAGATCCCACATGCATATCCCATTTCTTTTTAAAATCTAGCACGCTGCTGGCCTTAATCACCTGCAGTGGAAGTTCATTCCAATGATCGACCACCCTTTCGGTGACAAAATATTTCATGGCATCGCCATGAAATTGCCCGCCCTTGATTTTCAGTGGATGTCCTCTTGTGGTCGAAGGTCCTTTAAGAAAGAAGATATCGTCTTCCACCTTGATGCGGCCCGTGATATATTTAAACGTCTCAATCATGTCCCTCCTAATGTGGCTGTGTAAGTGCATAAAGATAGAGAAACTAATGAAACTGTTTTCATGCTTTCAGAAATGTGTTTAAAAAGGGAGAAAGTAGCACTTAGAGAGTCTTTTACTAAAGATCTCATGTTATCTGCAGCAGGGCCCATAGGAATAAAATGAGTTCTGTGGCAGATAACATGTACTAACCTTTAGCAAAAGACCCCTACATCTTTTTTTTTCAGCAACATTTTGCAGTTTTGGTTCAGGCCATTATTTTATCTCAGTTGGACTATGGCAACTCGCTTTATGCTTGTTTAAGTAAATGTAATTTGAGGAGGCTACAACTTATCCAGAATATGGCGGCTAAATTGATAACGGTAAACATAAATATGATCATGTCACACCTTTACTGAGATCTCTTCACTGGCTTCCTGTTTACTGGAGGATCCAATTTAAATGTGTAACTATAATTTTCAAAATCCTATATGGTATTTTTTCTCCTTTGGTTCCTGTCTCATTTAATTCACAAGAAATGTCTAATTCTAGGAGCTCTCAGAAATATAAACTTGGCTTTCTCACTGTTAAAGGAATGAAAACTATGGCCAATTTGTGTTGCTCATTTTCTTTTTTAGTCATAAAAGTTTGGAATGACCTTCCTTCCATAATTAGAGTTCTCATCTACCCACTTTTCGTAAAGTACTGAAGACATATTTATTTCAGAAATTTACTAATGATCCTTTTTTTTCAAATAATCAATCATAAAAGATAAAATTATGGCCTAAAATATATAGGGCCTCTTCTATCAAACTGCGATAGCAGTTTGTAGCGCGGTTCCTATGAGTTCCTATGAGTGTCGGGAGCAGCGTGGGCCATTTAGCGCGGCTCTCTATGCTAAAAACTGCTCGCGCAGTTTGATAGAAGAGGCCCATAGTTTCTGTTCTAATCTCCTGTATAATTTTATTAATATTTTGTTAACCGAGTCGAGCTCTCCTGTTGGGATTAATCAGTATAAAAAAAATCAAAGATTAGATTAGATTAGTGGAAAATTTACCGTGCCGTTCCGAATCCCAAAAAACTAGCTAGGAGCAGGCTCTGCTGCTGTCCTATGAGCCCTCTGAGCAAATTGACAGTTTGTTAATGGAGAGAAGAACTGGTTAAGCAAACTGCATTCAAAATTATCTTCCAGCGTTTTTTGGTTTCCTTGAGCTATATAAGCTTTCACTTTAAGCAGATAAAATCAGGTTCATAGGATCCCTGGCATGTATCATTGCTTTTCATCCAAAGGTGATAGTGTTACTAAGGGTTATGAATAATGTCAAACAGCCTTATCACCAAAATACATAAAACATCTCTGTGTTTCTTTCTAGGTACCACATGCTGAATTTTCTGTTTCCTACATGTATAAAAGAATTTGTTAATGTCCCTGTTTTACCTGTACTTACACAAACAGCTTAGGTTACAGACCTAATCTAATCTAATCTAATCTAAATCTTGGGTTTATATACCGCATCATCTCCAACAGGTGGAGCTCGACACGGTTTACATGGTTAGGAAGCAGCGGAACTCCAGTGGGTTTATAAAAGTAAGTAAGAGAGAGGTTAGGTGTGATAATAATAGGGAGGGGACGGGTTACGTTTTGGAGAAGAGCCAAGTCTTCAGAAGCTTACGGAATGGTAGAAGGGGGCTCAAGTTGCGGAGAGGGGAAGGGAGACTATTCCAGAGCTGAGCGATTCTGAAGTGGAGGGAGGACCCGAGTTTACCGACGAGGGAGATACCCTTTGAGGAGGGGAAGGATAGTTTTAATTTTTGCGTGGATCTGGTGGAGAATGGATTTGAGGAGTTCCAGGATAGAGGAATAAGAGGTGGAAGGATGCCGTGGAGCATCTTGAAGGTTAAGCAGGCACATTTAAAATGGACCCTGGAGATGACAGGAAGCCAGTGCAGCTTGGACAGGAGTGGAGAGGCATGGTCAAATTTGCTTTTTGAGAAGATAAGTTTGGCCGCGGTGTTCTGGATTAGTTGGAGTCTGTGGAGGCTTTTCTTTGTTAAGCTAAGGTAGATGGAATTGCAATAGTCCAATCTGGAGAGGATGATGGACTGTACGAGCACGGCAAAGTGTTTTTGGTGGAAGCAGGACCTCACTTTCCTCAGCATGTGAAGGCTGTGAAAGCATGTTTTTATCAGGGAGTTGAGGTGGTCGTTGAAGGATAGCGAGGAATCTATGGTGATGCCCAGAACTTTGCTAGAGAACTCTAGTTGTAGAGAGGTGCCTGTGGGCAGTGGGATGGAGGTGGGTAAATGATCAAGTTTGGGGCCAAGCCAAAGTAGTTTGGTTTTGGATTCATTTAGTTTCATTTGTACAGCAAGAGCCCAGGATTGAAGTTTGGTTATGCATGAAGAGATGTTTGCTGCGAGATTGGTGAGGTTTGCGTCGGTCTCGAGGAGGATCAGGATATCGTCAGCGTAAGTGTAGAGTATTTCTAGGGGGGAAAGGTGGAGGAGGTTCAGGGAGGACATATAAATGTTGAAGAGGATAGGGGATAGGGGGGAGCCTTGTGGAACTCCACATGTCGGTTTCCACGGGGAGGATGAGGTACCATTCTTGGTGACGATGTAAGAGCGAGAACGTAAGAAATTCGAGAACCAGTCAAGGACCGTGGAGCTGATGCCTATCTCGGAGAGTAGGAGGATTAAAATGTCATGATGGACAACGTCGAAGGCTGCAGAGAGGTCGAATTGGAGTAGAACGGCAAATTTTTTGTGAGAGTGGAGTTGTTGGATCTTCGAGGTTAGGGAGGCCAGGAGGATTTCAGTACTGAAGTTGGGTCTGAAGCCGTATTGATACGGTAGGAGGATAGAGAATCTTTCCAAGTAGGCTGAGAGTTGGGAGGAGACAATGGACTCAAGCAATTTGGTTAGGAGTGGGATGTTTGCTATAGGGCGATAATTGGATGGGATGGAGGGGTCTAGGTCAGCCTTCTTCAGTAGGGGGGGTCAATGCAATGTGTCCCATTTCAGGTGAGAAGAGGCCTGATAGTAGGGCAGAATTTATGAGTTTGGTGAGAGATGAGATGGCCTGTGTGGGTATTTTCTCAAATAGATAGGATGGAAATGGATCCAAGGTGCAGTTACAGGATTTCAATTTCAGGCAGAGTTTGAGGACCTGCGATTCGGATACTTGCTCAAAGGCAGTCCAGGATCTATTGACTGGGACAGGGGTGATGAGATTTGGAGTGGGATTAGGGGTGGCGAGTACTAGGGAGTTGTAGGAAACTGCGGGAGGGAAGGAGCTTCTTAAGGTGGTGACCTTTCCATTGAAGAAGTTTGCTAGTAGATCGGCTGATGGGGAGGAGGGGAGTATGGAAGGGTTGGTGTTGGGGATTAGGGAGCGCCAGATATTGAACAGCATGCTGTTCTGGTTGTTTGATCTCGAGATCTTGTCACCGTAAAAGTTTTTCCTAGCGCTTTTGAGTGCGTTGTTGTAAAATTTAATGTTGACTCTCCAGATTTGTTTGTCTGTGGGGGATTTAGATTTTTTCCAGATGCGTTCCAGGGATCGACATTTTTGTTTTAGTACCCTGTGGTGTGGGAGGTACCAGGGGGCCTTACGGGAGTAGGTGACGGTTTTGGTGGAAAGCGGGGCAAGAGAGTGGTAGGTGGATTCTGAGAGAGTAATCCAGTTGTGCCAGTTGGTTACAGAATCTGAAGGCTTAGGCTTGGATGAGAGATTGTCGAGAAATTTGGACCAGAACTGATCACTTGAAATTTTCTTGCGGAAAGTAATGGACTTAGAGGTATGGGGTGAGGTTCCAAGGTGTGACATGAAGATGGGGAGGGAGAAGGTTCCTAGGAAGTGGTCGGACCAGGGGACGTGGTCCCAACGGATGTCATCGATCGAAGTTTTGTAATCCGTGAGATCGAGGAAGCTGATGATGTCTAGTGTGTGGCCTCTATCGTGGGTTGGAGAGGGGGCGGGGGGAGAGAAGCCAAGGGAAGAGAGGAAATTATTGAAATCAGATGCATCCTTGCTGGTGGTGTCATCGAGGTGGAGGTTGATGTCACCGATGATCAGAAGTCTTTGGAACTTAAGGAACGCGTTAGATATGGTCTCGTAAACAAGCTCGGAGGAATTGCTCCAGGGGATGGGCGGGCGATATAATGATAAGATACCCAGTGGGTGAAGATGGAGCTCATCGTTGACTGAGGCTAACATGTATTCGAGTGAGCGATGGCTGCCTTTTTCGAGAAGCTGAACATCAAAGAAGGATTTGTAGAGGAGTGCCAGACCACCTCCTTTTCGGTTTAATCTAGGAGAAAAAAGGCCTTGGTAGCCCGGGGGGCAAAGTTCGTTTTGTGTAAAGAGATCGTCTTTGGTGATCCAGGACTCTATGATGCAGAAGAATCCAGGATCAGAATCCGCGAGGAGGTCTTTCACAATGTGGGTCTTGTTGCATACGGATCTGGCGTTGCAGTAGAGTAACGGGACTGGGGTTAGAGAATCTGGGGCGAGGTTGGGAAGGTTGGCGGGGGGCACAGGCTTTAAAGAGGCGAGGTTGGCTTTGCGGGGCTTTTGTTTGTAAGAGTGACTTCTGGTGCGCATCAGCGTGGGAATTTTGAGGTCGGGGCAGGTAATAGTGACATTTGGGGAATCTGGTAGATTAGGGGAGGGGGGTATCAGACAGAGGGTGATCTTAAGAGAAGAGCAGAGAAGGAGGAAAAGGAGCCAGAAGGGAGGCTTCATGGTGGAACTTGGGGAGCCTTTTAAGCTGAGAGGCAGGGCTAGTCAGAGAATTTGCCAGGAGGAGGGGAAGGGGAAAAGAGGGTTGAAAGAAACAGGCTGTGCAGTTAAAGATAAGACAAGGAGTGTATCCTGGGGTCGGGAAATTTTTTTTTTTTTTTTTTGGGATTTGCCGACCAGGGAGGGGACAAGTTAAAAGTACGCGTTGTCAGTTAGAAGGTTGGGCAGGGGCAGCCGGGCTGAGAGTTGAGGAGCAGCACCCGAGGCAGAGGGCTGCTCCCGAAGAAATCAGTTGAATTTGGCAGGGGATTCGGGGCGGAGCAGGGCTCCCACGCGGCCCGAGGTTCCTTCCTGCGGCAGGAGAAACAGTTTTTTCGTTGGGGCAGCTCCCGGTTTCAGTGGGGCTGCCCTGAAGAGAAGAGCTGTGTGAGCTGCTCTGCAGGGGGCTTCGGGAGGCGGAGCTGGACTCCCACGCGGCCCGAAGTTCCTTCCTGCGGCAGGAGAGACAGTTTTTTCGTTGGGGCAGCTCCCGGTTTCAGTGGGGCTGCCCTGAAGAGAAGAGCTGTGTGAGCTGCTCTGCAGGGGGCTTCGGGAGGCGGAGCAGATAAGTAAATATCTATCCATTAATCTAATCTAATCTAATCTAATTTCCATCTTTTATACCGGATCATTCCAGCAAGGACTTGAACTGGTTAACAAAGTTTAAAAGAATATAATATAAAACAACAATAAAGGTAATAGAAAATTTTTCAATAAATTAGATTAGTCCTCAGTTAAGAATCTCTGAAAGAGATAAGTTTTCAGATTTTTCCTATAAAGTGTTAGAGATAATGACGTTCTGATAATCGAGGGAAGATCGTTCCAAACTTTTACCAAGGAATAGGCAAAGGAATGTGAAAATTTACCTAGGGTTTTAATCCTTCTTCACCCAGAGAGTGGTGGACACATGGAACGCGCTCCCGGAGGTTGTGATAGGGCAGAGCACGCTACAGGGATTCAAAGAAGGATTGGATAAATTCCTGAACGATACGGGGATTGAGGGGTACAGATAAAAGTAGAGATAGGTTAGGAAGAGTATAGATAGAAGAAAAAGGGAGATCATAGGGCTAAGTCAAGGAACACCTGACAGGTCATAGACCTGCTGGGCCGCCGCGGGTGCGGGCTGCTGGGTGCGATGGACCTCTGGTCTGACCCAGCGGAGGCAACTTCTTATGTCTTATGTTCTTATGAGACATAGAAGGATATGGGTGACTAAAAATTACGCCAGGTGTACACCTGGCAGGGCCTCCATGTGTGCGGATCGCCGGACTAGATGGACCGAAGGTCTGATCTGGAGATGGCGCTTCTTATAAGTACATAAGTACATAAGTAGTCGCCTCCGCCGGGGCAGACCAGAGGTCCATCCAGCCCAGCGGTCCGCTCACGCGGCGGCCCATCAGGCATATTGCCTGGTCAGCGGTCCCTGTCTAATTTTATTGCCTACCTCTACAGTTATCTCTAAACCTTCCACTGCTCTTATCTGTACCCCTCAATCCCTTTGTCTTCCAGGAACCTATCCAGGTCTTCCTTGAAACCCTGTACTGTGCTATTTCCTATCACGGCCTCCGGAAGGGTGTTCCATGTGTCCACCACCCTCTGTGTGAAAAAGTACTTCCTTGCGTTTGTTTTAAACCTGTCCCCCTTCAATTTCATCGAGTGACCCCTTGTTCTTGTGGTTTCTTTCAAATTGAAAAATCTGTCTTTGTCAACCTTTTCGATGCCCCTCAGGATCTTGAAGGTCTCTATCATATCTCCTCTGAGTCTCCGCTTTTCCAGGGAGAACAACCCCAGCTTCTTCAGTCTGTCAGTGTATGTAAGGTTTTCCATACCCTTAATCAGTTTAGTTGCTCTTCTCTGGACTCCCTCAAGCATTGCCATGTCCTTTTTGAGGTACGGTGACCAGTACTGTACACAGTATTCCAGATGCGGGCGCACCATAGCCCGGTACAGTGGCAGGATGACTTCCTTCGTTCTGGTCGAGATACCCTTCTTAATGATACCTAACATTTGGTTTGCTTTCCTCGAGGCTGTGGCGCATTGTGCCGACGCCTTCAATGTCGTGTCTACCATCACTCCCAAGTCTCTTTCCAGATTACTGACCCCTAGCATTGATCCCCCCATTTTGTAAGTGAACATCGGGTTCCTTCTCCCTATATGCATGTTCTTATGTTCTAACAGAAGGGAAAAGCAATTTAAATTTATGTGTATTCCTGGTAGTGTGAAACCGAAGAGAGTTAAATGATACAGATAATAAAGGTGAAAAAATTCCATGTAAAATTTTAAACATTACATTGGCACATTTAAATTGAATTCACCAGTAAATAGGAAGCCAATGAAGTAACCTCAACAATGGAGAGGCATGATCATATTTATGTCTTCCAAAAATTAATTTGGCCGCAGTGTTCTGAATAAGTTGTAGCCTCTTCAGATTAAATCTGGTTAATCCGATATACAGGGAATTTGCATAATCCAGATGTGCCAAAATAATCACTTGAACCAAAACCGCAAAATGATTTTGATTAAAAAAAACCTTGAACTCTCCTCAACATCCGTAAACTAAAATAGCACTTTTTAGATAAATTGTTAATTTGATTATTTAAAGATTAAGTATAATTTGTTTCATTTATTCATACCAAACAGGAAACTTATCTGTATAGTCCTCTATAGAGTATACATGGAAATGAATTATACTTATTAGACAGTTTAATGTCTTAATATAGGTTAATATCTTCAAAAATTGAAGAATTTTTGGATCAATGATGACATACGAGGGGCCACTGAAAAGTTCTCAGCCTAACCAAGAAGAGGATGATGTAGAGCCATGAAACTTACAAGTCATTCCACACTTTGACACTTTTTGTTTCATTTCATATCATTGAAATGAAAAGTGTCAAGAAAAGTGTGGAATGACGTCCCACATATGACAACCTCATATGTCAATGGAATTGATGACATATACTCCAAGCAAACCCTTCTCAGTAAATCTTCTTAATACATTAATAGCACAAAAGTTGATGTGAATTGTTCAAGTAATACCTACATCAGTATAAATATATAGCTAATATGATAAATAAATATATCTCAACTTTATTAATATCATAACATCAAAAATATTTATTTAAAAAGACATACATATAGACATACTCAAACTGACATGATCACATGAAAGACAAACATAATCATGTGCAAAGATAAACACATAAGTAATGTTCACTAATCAAGATTAAATAAAATGAGCTGAATAAATACTTATCTCAAAATAGTCCAAATAAGCACATAAAACAAACAGTTGAAAGTTCCAAGGCGTGCAGGCTCCAGGAAATCCAAGATGGTGAATAGAGCTCCTAAAAAGTTCAAAGTGCAGAGTGTAAAATCGCATACAACCAAGTCTGTGTGCCAAAAGAAGCAAAAATTCCACAAAATGAAGTATATAAAGTGCAAGTGCTAAGTGCAAATAGATTCTCCACAAATGTGATTAAACGAACTCCTTCATATGATCACGGGACCAAACAAAACGATAAAACAACATCCTTCACTTCTTCTCTCCTCCTTAACACAGGCCGTGTTTCAAAACATTCTTTTTCAAAAGGAAGAATTGAGCGGGCAGGACGTCAAAGCAAGGTCTATCAGAAACTAGACTGCTCCAAAGGTATAAATGTGTGCATTCTACATTTACATACATATTTTATGAAATGCATGCATACATCACAACTCCACCCCAGTCCTCACTGTGAACGTCTATGTGCAGATCATGGTTCACATGTGGAAAATATTTAATAAAATTTGGCCCCACACTGTATAGATTCATTCCATTCTGTGTACTCATACTTACTGCAATCTCTTTCTTCCAGGATCAATCTTAGGTAGGGTAATTTACCAAAATATTTTAATTTGTTGGTGGGTCATTAAGGGGCTGTTCGCATAACAGTCTTCACTCTCCATTCTCCATTGGCATTCAACAACTCAGTCCAGGCCATAACAAGGTTTCTGATCCAAAAGGTTTCCTCAAAAAATACTCTTTAAGCAAAATGGACACATATCATGACAGAAGCTTCTTAAGGATCTGCCCTGTTATATGCCTGAGAGAATGGGAAACCCTCTACATTCTTGCTGAGAAACTAAGGAGAAAGGAAAGGCTAGGCTTCACATGCAGTTTTCCAGCAGAGCAACACAGACAATTTCCACCTACTGGGGTCCTGGACCATCTACTGGGCTGAAGAAAGCTTTACCATCTAAACCTACAGAGCTCCTGAGGATCTAATATAAATCAATTGATCTTGAGGGAAAGGGCCTACATCAAAGTCCAAACCCCCCTTCCCACCCCCCCGAGTCTCATTGCAATCAACAACAGATCTGTAAGTGACTACAGTAGTAGGATCAAGAAGATAGAGTTTGGACATTTACACACTGGAAATTGTAATTAGGAGTATCAAGCCAGTTGCCACCTGTGGCCTCTTTGCTCTGTGTCTACCTTTGCGAGATTGCATTTGTTTGCCTGGAAAAAAAGATCAGTTCAGTAAACAGTTGATTCAAAACACAGTAACACAGTAAATGACACAGTAAATGTAACACAGTAAATGACAGCAGATAAAGACCCACATGATCTATCCTGTCTGCCCAACAAGGTGGCCAGATCTATGCCCACCACCCTGTGTGGCTTCAATCACCTGTGCTTAAATGCTGGTTGTCAGTCACCGTTATGCTAACCATTTTCTCTAAAAGCCAGCATAGTACCAGAAGTCTGGAGGATGGCCATCATGATCTGGGAAATTAGAGACCGGTGAGTCTGACATCAGAGCTAGGCAAAATGGTAGAGACTATTATAAAGAACAAAATAACAGAGTATATACATAATGTGACCATTTATTTTTTTCATCAAAACGGGACATCTATTAATATTCAGTCCCGCCCCCCAATCCCGCCCTAGCCCCACCCTAGCCCTGCCCCCAATTTCTTCCATTCATTTTCATGTACACACAATATCTTATTAATTCAAAACAGGACGTATGGTCACCTTATATATACGTAAGCATGAAGTAATGAGAGAAAGCCAAAAAGGATTTAGTCAAGAGAAATCTTGCTTCACCATTTCACTGCATTTCTTTGAAGGGCTGAATGAACATGTGGATAAAGGTGAGCTGGTTGATATTGTATATTTGGATTCTCAAAAGGCATTTGACAAAGTACCTCATGAAAGACCTCTGAGGAAATTAGAGTCATGGGATAAGAGCTATCTTATTATGGATTAAGAATTGGTTGAAAGAGAAAACAGAGAGTAGGTTTAAATGGTCAATATTCTCAATGGATAAGGGTAAATATTTATTTATTTTAATAATTTATACATCACCTAAAAATCTATGTGGTTCACAAAGCACCATACATAATATAAATAAACATTAAAAAGCAAACAACATGTCACTGCAATGCCCTCAAAATCCTAACACAAGTCTTATAATGTGCTAAACAGGCAAAACAAATGACCCCAGGAGTCCGTGCTGGGACTGCTATATGGTTACTGTGGATGGGCAGACTAGATGGGCCATTTGGCCTTTATCTGCCGTCATGTTTCTATGTGTCTTCTGTACATCTCGTTTGCTCTTTTTTGTGTGTGTGGTTTATATTTGAGGGCCTTGTTTCTTCTTTTTTTATTGCATTTATAAAATAGGCATATAATATGCACTTTTTCTGAAAATTTTTAGGTGCCCTGTTAATGACCTTACCCCTCATCTTTCTCTGTACAATGCTGCAGTACGGATCAAAAGCTGGTTCTCCGTGGTGCAGTTATACTGCAAATAAAAACAAGAGTATTTAAACCTTATGGAACACTACCCAGCCCTCTCACTGCCGCTGAAATTAATCCTCCTATTCCCAGTAAGTCCGCCCTTCTAGCATCATAGATGAAGATTGTCTCTCCAATGCTAGCTCAATCCTACAGCAAAGGGAGACACGCTCCACCCCCTAATGGACCGGCTCAACTCAAAGCTCCACAGGGGAAAAAAATCTTTCTGATTTCTTGAATGAAAAAACAGAAATTACTCGAGCGCCCTTCTACGGGTATGAGATGTGTATATATATATATATATCTGTCTATAAATCTCAGCTACAGGGGACTAGAAGGTTACGTAATCATGGAAAGTTTTTTATGATTGAGGAGATGTTAGTATATTCCTGTGCTGAAAGAAAACCCCTATAAATGTGATACATGTGGTCCAGAATCCAAAAGCCTAAAAGAGTTCAATGTTAATATGTTGCTTATAAGTTGGCAAACCATAATTCTGGTCTTGTCTTGTAAAAAATGATCAACTGTTTATATTGCTTGCCATATGCCAATCTATAGCTTCATTCATACCAAATGGAAAATATGATTTTAAACTATAAATCCAGAATTGTTCTCTGGCAAGCGAAAAGTTCCTTTTATTTCCTTGAAATCCATTCATAACTTGCTCAATAATAGTCCAACGCATTTCTGTGAACAAATGTCCCATTTCCACAGTATGGCTCACCATAGGAGCATTTTCCCTCAAGTTTTTCATACAACTTCTATGTTCTGTAATTCGCACTCTGATGGCTCGAGCGGTACTCCCTACATACAAGAAGTTGCAAGTGCATTGTATAACATATACAACATATGTACTGTCACAAGAGGTGTTACTCCGTAACTTGTATATCTGTTTAGTTCATGGGTGCTCCAACTGATCTCCTTCCAACGTTTGTTTACATGCTAGACAATGTCCACAAGCCTTGTGACCCAGAAAAACTGGAGAGATATTAGTCCATTCCTGAAAATTGGCCCAAACTAGCCTATCTGCCAGATTTTTCCCCCTGGAATATGCTATGCAGGGGTGTTCTTGAAAAAACTTCATACAGTTGTAGCACGTGCCAGTGTTTGTGAATACTAGAGGCAATTTGTTGAGCTAAGATGGAATAAGAGAGCAAGCAAATTTGTTTAGAATTCTCTTATCTTGATTGGTTATATAAAAGTAAATCTCTATTAGCATGTTTTGCTCTGAGAAATGCTTGATGAATAATCTTATTTGGATATCCCCTCCTCAACAATTTGTTGGAGAGTAATTCTGCCTCTTTGTAGAAGTCTTCAATAGAAGTACAGATACGGCGGATTCTAAGAAATTGTCCTATGGGTAAGACCTTTTTAAGATTGACGGGATGACAACTTGACTATTTGAGGTAGTTGCTTCTTTCTGTAACTTTATGATGAACTTTGGTGTGTAAGGAGTTGCCATGCTTGACAACTTCAGTATCCAGAAAGGTTACTTGATGTAGATCCATAGTAGCTGTGAACTGTATGTGTGTGTCTCTATTTTTCAACCAGAGGAGAAAACAGTTCAGTTCCTCCTGGGACCCAGTCCAAATCATGAATACATCGTCTATAAATCTGGTCCACAAACTGATGTACTTAAAAAATGTTGAGACATACAGATGTTGTTCCTTGAATTGGGACATATACAGATTGGCTATGCTTGGGACGGCCACTGTATTCATGGCCACCCCTTGGCACTGCAGACAAAAACTCCCATTGAATTGAAAATAGTTTTTAAAAGTACCATATTGGTTAATGCCATCAAAAATTCAGTAGGGGTACGGACCTCTCCTGTTCTGGATTGAAGGGTCTGTTGGAATATCGGAATAGCTTTGCCCTGCGGAATATTACTATATAGAGACAATATTGAGCTGACACAGTGACTGGCTCAAGTCAAATGCCAGCAGCAACATTTAACGTAATTTGTATGTTCGGTGCTGCTGTAGAGGCAGTGAGTATGTGGGTGAAGGACAATTCTGTATGCTAGCTTTGTAGTAAAATTGAGATTTAGGTTTTTATGCAATATAAATGTCTACATGCCGGTTTATGTATGTCTCTAATACAAAGCAAATAGTACTTCTAAAATAAGCACCATAACTTATCTGGATAGCTGCTGAAGATCACCGTTATATGGATACTTTTCTACCTGCTTTTTTCCTGTCCTTGAACTGCCCCTTCTTTGTGTGGATTTAATTGGGCTACTTAGCAATTTACTCCCCTCCCTCTTTAATGAAGTCACGTTAGGCTTTTTTTTTATCGCCAGCTGTGGCAGTATTAGCCCTGACGCTCATAGGAATTATATGAGCATTGGAGCTCATTCCACTGTGGCTGGCAATAAAAAAGCCTAAAACGGTTTTGTTAAAAGGGGGCAGGAAGGTAAATGACCCGATACTATGTTTTATTTAAAAAAAAAAAAAAAAAAAAGCTGAATGTGCAAGTTATATGTTCACTGGCCTCTAGTGAAAATATAACTTGTTTGAATATCAGCCTGAATAATGTGTAGAAAATTTCCTATTGAAAGTCACTTTTCTCAGTGTGAAACTCATTATCATAAAACAATATAACAAAGGGGGTCCTGAGTGTCCCCAAGGGCTTCCCCCATCAGCAAGTTACTGGTTAATTGTGAGCAACATAATTTTACACAACTTAAGAATTATTGATGATTAGAGTTCTGAAGAGAAAGAAAGATTTCCCATTGCCCTTGAATGTGTGTTAAAGGGCAGAACAATTCTGCTATCTGCAGAGCTTAAGAATAGCTACTGTTCAGTGAAAGGTATCTGGGCTAAAGGTTAACTCAAGTCATCAGTCAGTGGCTGCCTGAAGGTCTCTGTGGTTATTTAGGGGAGAGGTTAGACATTTACAAATGCTTAGATGAGACGAAATAACAGATATTCCCTTCTGATTAGTGGAAATAGTATAGCATGATGGAGGTCAAGCAAATAGTTTTGAATTGCAAAGCAGCACAGCAAATATTCCCTTTATACACACACTGAGTCCACTACAGTTTGTGAAAACATTAAAAAAAAAACAAAAATCAAAAAACCTGCACTACAGCTGGTTTGTGAGCACTAAGACAATAATCTTGAACACTCACTTTGTTAACCCTTTCAGGACCATAAGGATCGTAGGCCAATTTTTGTGGTTTTGACGACATTTTTATGGTAAAAAGGGCTTGCAGATGCCAAAAAATTGATTTTTATTGTGAAATATCATTATTTTTATTTAAAAAATCACACTTCTGGCTTATGGACAGTGTGGCAAGTGAATCTTCTCGTCAATCTGGCAACGACGCTAATGAATGAATGTCGGAACCAGTTTGTTTACATAAAGGCAGTATCATATGGAATCCGTACATATCGAATTTAGAACTGTAGACTATCCCAATCAAAATTTATAGGATTTTAAAGTTATGGGACAAATATGTCCCTTGGTCCTGAAAGGGTTAAGGACTTCAGCTGTGCCACTGTAGATGTATACGTCACGAATACAAAAGTGAGTGAACTAAACAGTTGCTCTGGAGCAGAAGCCAGAGAAGTGAAAGGAATAATCTAATATTGCCGTTTTAATGTATTTGTCTGTTATAAATGATGTATGTTTGTTGGACTCTGCCTAGAAATGTTGATAGAGTGGAATATAATTTTTTTAAATATTATGAAAGATTACATCCTTTCTCTGAAATTACTACTGCTGCTTTTAATTATTTCTGTAGCGCTACCAGATGCACGCAGAGCTGCACAGAGTCACAAAGAAGAAGAAACAGTCCCTGCTCGAAAGAGATTACTACACAGGTCCTGGACCTGTTGGGCCGCCGCGTGAGCGGACTGCTGGGCACGATGGACCCAGCGGAGGCATTGCTTATGTTCTTATGAGCTTACAATCTAGTGCAGTGTTTCTCAACTCGGTCCTGGAGTACCCCCTTGCCAGTCAGGTTTTCAGGATATCCACATTGAGAGCTCCTTTTACTAAGCTGTGATAGCGGTTTTAGCGTGCGCTAAATTGCCACAAGCGCTAGACGCTAATGCCAGCATTGAGCTGGTGTTAGTTCTAGCCGCATAGCGCGGGTATAGTGCGCACGCTAAAAACGCTATCGAAGCTTAGTAAAAGGAGCCCTGAATTTCCGTTTCAACATTTTATTAATTTATTTAAGAACATCATACAATAATGCATGAAAGAAAATAACATTAACAATAATTCCATAAAAGCACTTATAATCTTTACATGAAATAAGAATAAAGAACCCCCCTTCCCATCCCCTCCCTCCCTATTTCTGGATGTGTATTAAATTTCCAAACTGACAGGGCCATATACATAAATTATTTTAACTATCTTTTACATAAATTTCCAATGGACCCCAAATCTCCTTAAATTTCCTGAAATCACCTTTTTCCTGTGATAATATTTTCTCATACTGGTAATATAAACAAAGAGTCTCCCACCAGAAAGGTAAATTTAATCTTTCCCAATTTTTCCAATTCCTCATAATCAATTGTAAGGCAACTCCAGTCATAATAAGAAGAAGATTATCCTTATATTTTTTAAGTGGACTCTTTGTCATAAGTGAAGTGAATTTCCATAAACTTTGATTTGCATACACTGCCTCTATTATATGCAAATCTCTTTTATGCATATTCATTGTGGATATCTTGAAAACCTGACTGGCAAGGGGGTACTCCAGGACCTTGTTGAGAAACACTGATCTAGTGCATGCATATTTCTCTGTGCAATTTCTCCTCTAAGGAAGGTCAATGAAAACTTATTTTTGCGAACAGAGCTGGCAGCTCAACGGCAGGAATATTTATGGAACTTGGCTTCTATCAGAAGTGTTTCTACATGTCAACTCTGCTGTTTCACAGGGGAACAGCAGAATGTTTGAAAAATATTAAAACAAAGGGGTCAATATTCAAAGTGATTTAAGTGGGCAGGAGAGGGTCCTGTCTGCTTAAATCAGGCTCGGTGGGCTGGCCACTGATATTTCATGGCATTAAAGGGTAGATTCAAGAAAGTACACCCCAAATTAGATGCAAAAAACATGATTGCTAAGCACCTAGTAGGGAGGTTGGCATCCAGCATCACTGCGCCGTGCGCCCTTCCTCTTCCCCGCCTCTTAAATGCCCCCTGCCCCTTGAGCATCCCCACGTACCTCTTGAAATGCTTACCAGAGTGAGCATCTTCCACCTGCTACTTGCGCTGGCCTCAGCTTCCTTCTGACATCACGTCCTGGTCCTGTGACCAGGAAGTGACTTCAGAAGGTAGCTGAGGCTGGTGTGAACAGAAGGTAGAAGTGCTGCTTGCTCCGGGAAACATTTAAAAAGGAACACCGGGGATGGAGAAGAGGAGAGATGCTGGTGCCTCTGCACAAATGGCGCCTCGGATGGTATATCCCCCCCTGCACACTCCCCCCCCCTACTATGCAACTGTAAGCACTAATTTTATAATGCCAATTGGATGTGGAACTGTCCTTATAGAACACAGGGACAAGGAAAGAAGGTATCAAGCCTCGAGGCAAAGCAGAACAAACAAGTTTGTTCTTATAGAACACAGCACATTCACTAGATGCAGGTCTTGTCAGACAAACCTGATCAATTTCTTTGACTGGGTGACCAGAGAATTGTTTAGAGCAGTGGTCTCAAACTCAAACCCTTTGCAGGGCCACATTTTTGATTTGTAGGTACTTGGAGGGCCTCTGAAAAAATAGTTCATGTGTTATTAAAGAATTGACAATTTTGCATGAGGTAAAACTCTTTATAGTTTATAAATCTTTCCTTTTGGCTAAGTCTTAATAATAATATTGTCATTTATAGCTAAGGAGACATATGATCAAGAAACTGTTTTATTTTACTTTTGTGATTATGATACTGAGGGCCTCAAAATAGTACCTGGCGGGCCTCATGTGGCCCCCGGGCCGCGTGTTTGAGACCACTGGTTTAGAGGGAGTGTGCTAGATGTGTGTATTTAGATTTTTGCAAAGCCTTTGACAGTGTTCCACAGACATCTAATAAATAAACTGAGTGCCCTCGGGATGTGCCCTAAAATGACGGGCTGAGTCAAGAACTGGTTGAGTGGAAGACAACAGAGGGTAGTGGAGATCGCTCTGAGGAAAGGGATGCTACCAGTGGTGTGCCTCAAAGTTCTGTTCTTGGGACTGTTCTTTTTAACATTTTTTTATAAGCAATATTGCTGAAGGGCTGTCAGGTAAGATTTACTTTGCGGACATCAAAACCACCAGGATCACAGATGTCAAGTACACCGGGGAGTCCCTCTGGGTAAACCTGGCAAGAGGCAGAGAAAAATACCTGTATCTAGGTGTGGTATACAGACCCCCAAGACAACTGGAAGACATGGACGCAGAATTAATTGAAGACATAGAGAATATCACTCTACGAGGAGAAGCTGTACTGCTAGGGGACTTCAATATGCCTGATGCAGACTGGAACTCATTTTCAGCGACAACCAGCGGTAGCAGGAGGCTCTTAACCTCCATAAAGGGAGCACGTCTCAAACAAATGGTAACGGAGCCCACTAGGGTCCAGGCGATCCTCGACCTGGTACTCACCAACGGGGAAAGCGTCGCAGGTTGGACACCCCTGGTTTAGGGGGTGAAAAACTTTTGTGCACGAAAGAGGAGTAGGACTTGAGCATGATAGCATGTGATGATCTTAAGATGGCCAAACAGGTTGAAAAGGTGACGGTGAAAGCTAGAAAGATGGTAGGGAGAGGTATGGCCAGCAGGAAAAAGGAGGTATTGATGCCCCTGTATAAGACTCTGTTGAGACCTTATTTAGAATATTGTCTACAATTCTGGAGACCGCACTTTCAAAAAGATATAAAAAGGATGGAGTCGGTCCAGTGGAAGGGTACTAAAATGGTTGGTGGTCTTCATCATAAGGTATAATATCTCATGTATACTTTAGAGGAAAGGCAGGAGAGGGGAGATAAGATAGAGACGTTTAAATACCTACTTGGCATAAATGTGCTTGAGGCAAATCTCTTTCATTTGAAAGGAAGCTCCATACTGAGAGGGCATAGGATGAAGTTAAGAGGTTCAAGAGTAATCTAAGAAAATACTTTTTTACAGAAAGGGTGGTAGAGATGGTGGAGACAAAGGCTGTCTGACTGTCTGACCAACTGACTTTCCCGTCAAAATTCAGATTGGTGGACTGCCCTGTTCCCAATCAGGCCAGTGAACTATTTACAAAGACAAATTGTAGACCTCACAGCATACCCTGAAGAAAGCCACAACATGGTGGCTGAAATGTTGGTTTCTACCTGACAAGATGCAATGAGACCCAGAAACCTTTTACAAGCAAGACTGTATCAGTGGCAGAGTGGTTAAAATTATAGTCTCAGCACCCTGAGGTTGTAGGTTCAAACCCACACTGCTCCTTGTGACCCTAGTCAAGTTACCTAATCTCCCCATTGCTCCAGCTACATTAGATAGATTGAGAGCCCACCAGGACAGACAGGAAAAAATGCTTGAGTACCTAAATAAATTCATGCAAAGCATTCTGAGCTCCCCTGGGAGAACAGTATAGAGAAATGGATGAACAAAGGAGGAGATAGTGGACACTGTGGATGGGCCATTTGGCCTTTATCTGCCTTCATGTTTCTATTTCTAGCACAAGTCAGCATGCATGCACCTAACTTTAGTAGTGAGGACTTAGACCATGTCAAAGGCTGTTGTAAACTGTCATGCCTACAGTTGTCAGTTATGCATCGGTGATAATATTCTATAACTTATGCACATAACTGCAAACCATGCCCCTGATCCACCCATGTGCATGCTCCTTTTGCAGTTGCACGCTAGGTATTTAGGAGCTAAGTTCATAGCATAGAGCCTCAGTCCAGTTTCATGCAAACTACAAATTCCTGCCAATTAACAGCAATCAATGGCATTTATTGGCTGTTATTAATACTTAAGACTAATCGGCACTATTCTATAATTTGTGTACCAAATTTAAGTGCTAGTTAGAAATTTTGGCAAGCAACTTTATAGAATCAGGGGGTAACAGGTAGTACTGCTGAATATAAGTAATAAATGAATGTGTGGAATCCAAGCAGTAAAAAAGCAGTCCAAAGAAGAGCTTTGAGGAGCCATCAGTTATGCGGGGTCTAGTGATATTCAGTTTCAGTGCCCACATAGCTAAGTTGGTGGAAAGGATGGCATAAAAGGCAGTCCTGTCTTTACCCACTTATTTATGTGTTTGCTGGCTCTGAATATCAGTTGGCAACCATATGACTTCTGGGTTGCCGCCACTGCCACTTCCATCCCTGCTCAATTCCCCAACACTGCCCCTGGCTCTAGTCCCCTTTAATCAGTCCTCCTGAAACCTCCTATCCAAGACCTTCCTCCCAATAGAACCCCAGCTCCTGATCCTCCCAACAAAGGCTATACCTTCTAGCTCTGCCCCATCCAAGATCACACCCCCTCCTTCAAGATAGAGCCTCCCAAAAAGCTTGGAACCACCCACTGCTAGATGCCACCTGCTCTTGGATCAATGTGCCTTTCTCTCATGGACTGGCTCCCTAATCTGTGCTTACCACCCTCAAGGTCCAGCATTTCTCCCTCTCTACTCTCTCCTTTGTCTCCCTTCCAAAGTTCTCTAAACTTGCCATAGGTCTTTGGCAGCAGCAGCAATGAAGAAAGGCTGCCTTCAGGTGACCTTGGGACCTTCCCTCTGCCACATTCCATTTCATCTGCTGCAACTTTCTGTGGGTGGAATGTGGCAGAGGGAAGCCCCAGGTTTGGCTGATGGCAATCTGTCTTTATTGCTGCCATTGCTGATGACCATTGTGGATGGGGGGACTGAGAGATACTGGACTAATGGAAGAAGGGGCAGGGAGTGAAGAGAGAAAAAGAGATGGATTGGACTGGACTGAGGGAAGGTGGGGAGAGACATTGGACAAATGAAAGAAGGAAAAGACAGATGCTGGACTGGTGGGGGAGGGCAGGGGGTAAGAGAGAGAAACGCTTGCCCTTGAGTAGGTGGTGTAGGAGGAAGGGAAGAAAAGTGGGAAAATCTGGGAAGGGGTAAAACGCAGACCTCACGGACCTGATGGACCTCGCGGATCTAAAACCACACGTCCTTAAAAATCTGAGGTCCGTGTCCGTGCCACTCGTAGTTTCTGTCTCTTACAGGCCTCTATGAGATTTTAGCGATGACGGATCCATCTCAGCATAGGGAGGGAAAAGTATTATGATCCGTCAGCGCTAAAATCTCATCGAGGTCTGTCAGAGCCAGAGACTAGTGCTGGAGCGGCAGAGCAGAAGCCTTCTTATGTATAGGTTTAAGTCTGCCGGATCTTATTATAGTTTAAAGTAAGGGTACACTATAGTGAATCAGGCTTCCTGGGTCGCAAATTGGAGGTCTCTTTCAGGAGATCCAGAAAACCCGGCGCTTAATAGGGCTGTTTAACTGTTTTGCGCTCTGCTTATCCTTTAAGCTCGACATAGAATTTGTCTCTGACAGACCTCTATGAGATTTTAGCGCTGACGGATCCTAATACTTTTCCCTCCCTATGCTGAGACAGATCCGTCAGCGCTAAAATCTCATAGAGGTCTGTAAGAGACAGAAACTATGAGTGGCACGGACACGGACCTCAGATTTTTAAAGAAGTACGGTTTTAGATCCACGAGGTCCGTCAGGTCCGTGAAGTCCGTATTTTACCCCTTCCCAGAAAATCTGGACATGGAAAGGACAGGTACATAGAGAATAGATGTTGGGCCTGGAGAGAGCACAGGGGTAGGTAGGGCAATGCTGAACATAGGGGGAAAGATAGGGACACTGAGATGAAATGCAGAATGGTGGGAATTTGCTTCATTGTTCCCTCCAGTCTGCTTCCCCTCTATCAACTCTGGCTGCCAGCATTGCAAGGCTGTTGAAATTAGGGCACAAGTACTTCCTTTGTTATCTTGGGTCTGACGCTGGGGCTGGAAAGATAGGGCTAGGGCCTAATGCAGAGACTGGGGATGAGCATGGAAGAAGGTGGAGAGTGAGAAAGGGCTCAGAGTGCAGGTAGGGAGGGAGAAGAGAGAAAGTGGAATAGGCCAGAAGGAAGGGGTCAAAATGGAAGGAATCCCGAGGGGAGGGAGTGGTAAGAAGGGATCACAAGGGAAGAAGAAGGAATAAAAACAGAAAAATGAAAAGGACAAAGGGGAAAGAAGGGGGTAGACTGGAGGGGGGACGGGGGAAGAATGTGGAGGGCTGGAAAGGGGTTGAATAGCACTAGAAAGGAACAGATAAAAGGGAGTGTGTGGTGCAGTGGTTAGAGCTGCAGCCTCCACATCCTGAGGTTGTGAGTTCAAATCTGTTACTGCTCCTTATGACCCTGGGCAAGTCACTTAATCCCACCATTGCCCAAGGTACAGAAGATAGAATTTGAGCCCACAGGGATAGATAGGGAAATATGATAAAGTACATGAATGTAAAACCATTTCGGATATAAGTGAAACATAAGAATTGCCGCTGCTGGATCAGACCAGTGGTCCATTGGTTTGCTCATGCGGTGGCCCCCAGGTCAAAGGCCAGTCTAAATGAGTCCAGCCTCACCTGCGTACGTTCCAATTTAACAGGAACTTGTCCAATTTTGTCTTGAATTCTTGGAGGGTGTTTTCCCCTATAACAGACTCCGGAAGAGCGTTCCAGTTTTCTACAACAGATCTGAGAAGGGAATGAGGAAACTATGTAGCAGATAAGAGAAAGAAGAAAGGGGCAGGATACCAGGAAGGGATGAATGACAGGTAAAGAGTTGGGGTTCTGAGAAGGGACAAGAGTGGAAGATGGAAAGCTCATTTCCCCCTCCCCCCTTTTTACAAAACCCTAGTGCAGTTTATAGCACCGGCAACGGCAGTAACAGCTCCGACGCTCACAGAATTCCTATGAACTTAGGAGCTGTTACTGCCACAGCCGGTACAAAAAAGCACGATAGGCTTTATAAAAGGAGGGGGGGGGGTAACTTAGATGAAGATAACACAAGAAAAGTTGAGAAGGGACCAAATGGATTAAAATAAAATTAGTAAAATATGTTTCAATATATTTATTAGAGTTTTCAAAAAAAAAAAATAAAAAATTATGCCAGCAAACAAAGCATAGAGTACTAACAGAGTTCTCATAATTGTGCACAAAATGTACCGTTACCCCCAACCTTTCCCCCCACCACCACTCCCAGTCCCCAAACCCTTACACCAACTGCTTATCTAGAGCAACAAAAAAGGGAGGAGGAAAATCATAAATTCAAAAGTCTACTACGGGCATGAGGAGTAAGGTCCATCCAAAAATGTTCCCAAATAGAACAAAAGCGGCGTCCGTGAGTGGAATCCAAATCACCAAGTTGCCTGTGCTCCAGGAAAGCATGTACTATCATCAGCGATCTCCATTGGGCGTAAGTTGGTGGGTAACTGGACAACCAGTTAGTCAAAATGGCTTTCTTACCAAAGAGCATCACCCTGGCAATACACGCTGACATTCTTTTAGGTTTCGGTGATGTAATGAGATAATGTCCAAAAAGCGCTCTCGGGGCTGGCTTCCATTGCCAGCCCCACAAATATGTAGTATAGTGACCCAATATTTGCCAAAACTGATATATAGTCGGGCAGGACCAGAACATGTGTCCCATAGAGGCAGTAGCACCACGACATTTAGGACATGTATGAACTGGACATGTAGGACATGTATTTCTCCGATATGCTCACATGGGAGAAATAAAAAGATGTAAAATGAACTTTAGTTGAAGTTCCTAGTGTAAGACATTAGCAGATATGTTTTTGAGCACTTTTTGTACTTGCAATGCAGTCAAGGAGCACTGTAAATCCTCTGCCCATGAAGCTGCTAACAGGTCGAAATTAGGGCCAGGTTGAGCCCACATGATGAAAACGCAATGGGATCAATTGTTGCGCAGATAGACTAAAAAGTTCAGATATTGCCTCTTGACAGTCCTCCACCAAATGACAAGCTGGCAAGGAATGTACATAGTGTCGGATTTGGTAGTAAGCAAAAATATCTGTAGCTGGCAAGTCAAATGTGAGTTGTAAAGAAGCAAAACAAACCAAATGTCCCACTTCATTGAACAATTGAAATATGAACTGTAATCCCTGAGTAGATCAGCGTCTGAGAGTCTCATTGTGGAGGCCCGGTAAAAAGTCACAATTGCCTTGAATCGGTAAGTAAGGAGAAAATACAGATGATAGTTTAGCACATTTGCACACCCATTGCCATGCCCTCCGTGCCGGGGCAAAAACAGGGTAATGGGCTACCAGGGAGTGGAAAACTGCAGCAGTAGAATGCAAAAAACTGCTAATGTGATAAGGAGTTAGTAATGATAATTCTGTGCGGGTTGCAGTAAAATCGGAGGTACCTCTAAACCAGTCATTAATATGGCGCATCTGGCAAGCCAGAGCATACCACCTGACATTCAACAACTCATAACCTCCCCTATCCCGTGAAAGACACATCCTAGAGTAGGTCATGCGTGGTTTTTTGCCTCCCCATAGATAGCGTTGAAGCCCTCTAGTGAGTTGGAGATTGTGAGTATGAGATAATAAGAGAGGAAGTACCTGAAACCTGTATAACCATTTTGGGAACAATACCATATTAAATAAGGCCACCCGGCCCGCTACCAACAGCGGGAAGGTAGTCCAGAGCTGAAGATGTCTCAAAGTGTCATCCAATAAAGGAGCTATATTACACTTATATAAGGTAGTGAGATCACATGGTAGCCACACCTCTAAATATTTGATTGATGTAGTAGCCCATGTAAAAGGAAAATCACCTTCCCATGCATCCCGTAGAGAAGACGGGATCGCCAAGGCTGTAGACTTCTGGGAATTCAGGGAGAAACCCGAGTAAAAATGAAATTCTTAATGTCCACATTTAAAAGGGAAATAGGATGGTAAGAGTCTGAGGCAGTCGCCTCCTTTCCAGGTTTTAAAATTAATGTAATCAAAGCCACATTAACCTCCCCGGGGAACTTCCCATATTCTATAGTCTGATTATAATAGTCTCGTAAAGGTGTGCCAATCTGAGGGGACAGTAATTTATAAAATTTGGCTGTAAATCCATCTGGGCCCAGCGCGGAATAATTGCGCTGGCGTTGATTAGCCTTCTGTAGTTCTCTAAGAGTAATGGGCATATTCAGGGACTCTACTTCCCGGTCCATCAGGGTGGGTAGTCCAGAGTCAGTTATATAATCTTGGACAAGTGGCCCCGCACCTGAGTCCCTGCTACTATACATATCCGTAAAGTAGTCCAGTAAGGTCCCTGCTATCTGATCAGTTTTATGCTGCAGCTTACCCAGTCCATCTTTCAATTCCATAATAAAGCGTTGTCCTCTCGCCCTTTTAGTCAGGTTCGCAAGCAATTTTCCTGACCGGTTACCATATCTGTGATAGTTAAATTTCTGGTAAAACAACATTTTGACAATCCATTCATGTAAATAAGAATTAAGAGCAGTCTCAATAGATAACCAATGTTCCTTCGCTACAGGGGACGGATGAAGAGTATAGTGGCGTTTGGTGGCCACCTGCTCACGTTCTAGTCGAAGGATGCCCTTAGATAAGCATCGATTTTGTGCAATAACATAAGCTATGCAATCTCCCCGTAATACCACTTTCGCTGTGTTCCAAAACAATTTCGGGTCTGGACGATGTTGGCCATTAAATTCCTGATATTCCTCCCACTTGTTAAGTAAATAAGTGTTAAAATGTTCATCCTGAAACAAATAACTAGGGAAGCACCAGCGAATGGGGCCACGTATCCCAAATCCCACATTAACATCTATCCAGATCAACGCATGATCTGATATTATTGAGGGACCTATAATCGCAGAATCAATAGTAAGAAAGGAATGTCTAGTAGTAAGTATGTAGTCAATCCGGGACAGCGTCCCGTGAGCCTGGGATCTATGGGTGTAATCTTGCTCATTAACATGGAGAGTACGCTAGGGATCGACCAGGTCCAAAGTTGCACACAGATATGGAATGCCTTGGGTTCCCACTTTCCCCTCCCCGGAATCCCAGGGTTAGAGCGGTCAAGGCTCTGATCAAGAAACTGATTAAGATCCCCTGCTAAATATATCGGTGAGTCAATCCTCTCCAATAATAAAACCGTCAGTCGTTCAAAAAAGGTATGATCACATACGTTAGGGGCGTATATATTCAAAAGGTAGAAAGAATAAGTTCCCACTGTAAGGTACAATAACAGATATCGACCCTGTGAGTCTCTCTCAATAAGTGTCGCTGTGTAAGGTAAGGATTTATTAATTAGTATCGCCACCCCCGCTCTTTTTTGTGGTGAAGAAGCTGCAAATACAGCTCCCACCCAGGATCGACCCAATTTTGAATGTTCTAAATCAGTTAATCTAGTTTCCTGTAGACACACTATATCAGCTTTATGATTCTTCAACTGGTTCAAAATTTTTGTTCTCTTAATGGGGGATGTAATGCCCGATACATTCCAGGACATGATACGCAACGATGCTGCTAGAGACATAAGTAGTGAAAGAGATACAATTCCTGCTGGTTACTCTGTGTATGAAAACTATCATCCCGGGTTCCCAGCCTAACCCAAGATGGTACCTCTTCCTGCTCCTCCATGTTTACATATATCAGTGAGTCCTCACTGTCTGAAACCTCAGAACTATTTATCAAAAAGATGCTCTTAGATAATAACACATTTAAAGACCCTATCCTGTCCCCTTCTTTCCCCCCTCCCCAACCTCCCCCCTCTCCCTCTCCCCCCCAAAAGTCTCCAACTTAAACACAACTACTGGACTACACCAATGCGGCCCCAGAAGTGTGCTGAGTAACTCTAAAATGCCCCCCGAACCCCGAGTCACTGCAATTAGCGATACAAATAGTAACACCCCCAGAATGACAATGACAATTTCTAGGAAAATAATCTAAGAGTAAGAAACCTAAACAGAATTATATCTCAAATTTACAGAGTAGTAACCATACAAAACTAGTAAACTTGTGACAGCCACCCAACCAAATGAAACAGCAAAAGGACTGGTAGCAGTACATACGCCCTTTGTCAGAGCACAAGGACCAATACTCTGAATCTCAGGTCACACTCAGGAAGAGTCCTGTAGCTGGAGCAGGTGCATATTCATATAATTTGCAGCTTCCAGCGAAGAGTCAAAAGTGTGCCACTGTCCCTGATGATGGAGACGCAGGATTGCGGGATATAGAAACATGAAGCGCAACTTTTTGGCCGCCAGGGTTGAACAAAGTGGATAGAACAATTTCCTTTTTTCCGTCAACGCTACTGAGTAACCTTGAAATATGCGAACTTCATTTTCCTCGAATTTCAAGGCATCTTTCATTTGCTTGTATTTTCTTAGTATTTCTACCTTATGATTATAGTTTAACAGCTTAACAATTATCATCCTTGAGCGGGCCTCCCGATTTTGTTCCTTGTCCAAGCGATGGGCCAGTTCTAGACGTATGGGGCCCAGATCCTCCCGCAAGGGAAATTGTTCCCTCAGTCAAGTCTCCAGTATCTGTTTCTGGTATTCCCAAAAATCGTAAGTTGAACCTGTGGGACCTGTTCTCCAGATCTTCCAGCCGCTCTGTATGAGCACGTGTCAGCTCCTGCACTGCTTTAAAAGATTGTTGTTGGGCCCCCTGAGCATCCTCGATGCAGGACACACGTGTTTCTAATTCGGTGGTATGGTGGTTAGTATCTGCGATCATAGTCTCCAGCCTCTGCAACTGTTCTGACAGGCGGTCGAGGCCTGGTTGCATCGCCAGGGTGACTGCCGAGGTAATATCTTGCAAGGCTGCCGGCGAGAGCTGACTCACCTCAGCCGCGGGTCCTGTTGTCATCTTGTCCATTGCGACCGCTGGACGGTCGCGATCCTTTGTGGTGGTGCGCGTCACCATTGGGAGCCCCGGTGAGTGACAATATTTGTCCATGTACTATAATAGTACTTCGGACCAGTTTTGTTGGGCTTCGCGAGCACTATAAAGGCTTGTGGATTTGGGGCCCTGGAGCTTAGGCGAGATGCGTCTGCCCAAGCTTACAGCATCACGTGACCCCCTAAAATTAGTAAAATAAATGGACTAGGCCACAAACGGAGAATACATTTTATTTTCATTTAAGTGACTGGATTATGTCAGCTTTTGAAATATGCAGGCTTGATAACGGTATATTTAACACATTGCAGAAGGGAATGCATTTCTGTTTCTCCAGTGCTGCATTGCATTCAGACTTCTCAGAATTACTGTGTTTTGTTGGTGGATGCTTCTTATGTATATGAGGTTCTGTCTGTATTCTACAGGAGCGATAGAAGTGAATTATTGCTTACTTTTGGTGTAGGTATCTGTAGCAGCCTTACTTGTGTTTTTTTTCCCAGTAGAAGTATATTGGTATTCTAGGGTGCTATCTTTTATAGGCAGGGTTATTGCTATTTAGAAACATAGAAACATGATGGCAGATAAAGGCCAAATGGCCCATCTAGTCTGTCCATCCGCAGTAACCATTATCTCTTTCTCTCTCCGAGAGATCTGATGTGCCTATCCCAGGCCCTTTTGAATTCAGACACAGTCTCTGTCTCCACCACCTCTTTTGGGAGACTGTTCCATGCATCTACTACCCTTTCTGTAAAAAAGTATTTCCTTAGGTTACTCCAGAGCCTATCACCTCTTAACTTCATCCTATGCCCTCTCATTGCAGAGTTTCCTTTCAAATGAAAGAGAGTCGACTCATGAGCATTTAAACGTCTATCATATCTCCCCTCTCCTACCTTTCCTCCAAAGTATACAGACTGAGATCTTTAAGTCTGTCCCCATACACCTTATGATGAAGACCACATACCATTTTAGTAGCCTTCCTCTGGATAGACTCCATCCTTTTTATATCTTTTTGAAGGAGTGCCATAATGATATGTGTCTGTGTAGGTCTGGAATATGGATATTTTTTTCTTTTTTGTAGATTTGGTTACTGCAGCTCTGAAGGGTATTTTTGTAGAGAGTTGCACGGGGTCAGAAATCAAATCCGTCCCCACCCATCCCCAGTAGAATCAAACCCATCCCCGCCTGTCCCCGCTAGGAGTCAAACTCGTCCCCACTGGAATCAAATCCGTCCCTTTAATTATTCTTCTGAATTAAAGGCTCTGGTAGAGACCCATTTACAAATAAGCAAAAACACTTTATTAATTTGGAAATATTAATTGGGAAGAATACATACTTTGTAAACGGGTTTCTACCAGAGCCTCTAATGTAAATATAAAATATAAATACTCAGCTGATGAGGACCCCCAAGCTATGTCAGCTGAGGATTTCATCTGCAGGTGGCCGGGGGTCCCTTTTGCCAAGCTTGGCAGGCAGCAGTAGCGTCCCTGAGTCACAGATGCTGGCACCTCAGTGGCTCATGGATGCTGCCAGCGACTGCTGTGCTTGGTGGAGGGGAGTTCTGGCCATCTCTAGAGGAGGTCCTCTACTGGTGGTGCTTGGGGATCCCCACCAGCCACAGTAAGGGTCAGCAAATACTTCAACACTGTAGAAATAAAACTAGAAATGCATTTCCTTTTCTTTTGAATACAATACAAAGACATCTGCTATATATATTTCCCAATAAATTCTGTTTTTTACCTTTGTTGTCTGGAGACTTATTTTTCCATCAAGTTAGTCCCAGTTTCTTTTTTACGCTTTCCCATCTTCTGTAAATTCTGTCCATTGGTTCCTCCTAACATAGTCCAACATTTATCCCTCTCTTATTCCCTGGACCATGTGCAGCATCTTTTGCCCCTGCCCACCAGCCCCATACCCAACATTTTTCCTTCTGTCACCCCTCTCCAGCACCATGCCACATCTCTCCCTCCATTCCCTTCACTACTATGTCCAACATTCCTTCCTCTTGCATCCCTTTCAATCTGTCCTACTTTTCCCTTTCCACCACAACATTTCTCCCTCTCATCTTTCTCTTCCCTATCATCTGTACCTCCCTCCTTATGACAAAAAATTATCCTCTTTCTTCCATTCCTTGTGTACACCATCTCTCTTTCCCTCTCACTGACACAATCATGACCAAACAATTCTCCCTTTCTATTCCCTCCCCCACCTCAGCATCTTTTTCCCTCCCTTCCTCCATCCTCTCTCCCAAGTTCATGTCGCAATCCCTCCCTTCATGTGTCCCACATTTGGGCCCCTCTCATGTCCCAACGTGCTTACTCCTTGCTGAAATGCAGTCATGCCCACTTGCTCCACCCTCCTGCTCTGCCCCCCCTCCCGCAAGACTGTACCTTCCTGCCTTCCAGCCGCATTTCTTAGCAGGGCAGCGGGCCCTGCACACTGCACGTGGCTGACGCGAAACTTTCCTTCCAACATCAGCTCTGACATCGGGGGAAGACTTCTGGGTTGGCTACAGGTGGCATGCTGAGAACGCTGCACGCTGTATAGCGAAGTCAGATGGAGGGCAGGAAAAGACGACGAGCCCCTCGGCTCAAGCTGCCTCCAGCCCCACAGGATCCCTGAGACCAGAGAGGGCGTCACCATGGGATCCCTGTGACCTGAAGGGGGAACCCCCATTCCTGTGCAGCTCTCTAGTTTTTTGTCCCTCTTCCCTCCTTGGTCTCCAGTTCCACTACCTTGAGAGAGATGGTGTTATAAGGGTCCAATCTAATTTTTCTGCCTGGTGCTCATTCATTCCTAGCAATACCATTGGCTAGAGGGTTTTTCTCAATTCAGTGAATAAATACAGGCAGTCCCCGTTATACGACCATCGGACTCGTACTTATGAACGGGGATTCTGTTCTAAATTCAGTGTTCCAATGCGCACTTCTCCCTCCCTCCCAAGTTCCAACATGCCTCTCTTCCTCTCTCTCTCCATGCTGTGCCCCAAGTATGTGCCTCCCTCCAGTGGGTGTTTACCTTCTGGCCGGCTCCCTCCTCCTTCCAGCCACAGTTATTTCTCTGCACAAAGCTGCGGGCAGTGGCTCCTACGTGTCCCGTGACTTAGCCAGAAGCCTTCCCTTTGACATGGGAGGAGCTTACTCCAACGTCAGAGGGAAGGCTTCCAGCTCAGCTGTGGGATGTGCGTAGGAGATATTGCCCGCTGCTTTGTGCAGAGAAACGACTGAGACTGGAAGGAGGAGGGAGCCGGTCAGAAGATAAACACCCGCCGGAGGGAGGCACATACTTGGGGCACAAATTGGAGAGAGGGAGAGAGAGAGAGAGAAGGGCATGGTGGGACACGGAAGGGAGGAAGCATAAACTTCGGACAAAGGATGGAAGGAGGGAGGGTGCATGAACTTGGAACACAGAATGGAGGGAAGGTAGCATGAGCCATAGGATGGAAGAATGGAGGGAGTGAGGGAAAGAAATGCTGAGGTGGGGGAGGGAATAGAAAGGATATTGGGTGTCTGAGTGAGAGCGAAAGAGAGATGGTGCACATGGGAAAATGAAGAAAGAGGAGAATTATTGGGCATAGGGAGGGAGAGAGAATTATTGGACATGGTGTTGAGAGATGAGTGAGGTAGAGATGCATGGGGAAGAGAGAGATGAGAGAGTAATGTTGGATGTGGTAGTGGAGAGGGAACAGTGGGATGGATGGAATGGGATGCAAGAGGGGCCTCAAGGAGGTAGAGAAGGTGAGAAGAATACTAGGATCCGAGTTACATACAAATTCAACTTAAGAACGGTTTAAAAAATAGAACTTGTTCTTAACTTGGGGACTGCCTGTATCATTTTTCTAGCAGCTGTTAAGACTCAGAAGTATCTTTGGAGGCTAACCTTTTTTCTTCATCTTATTCAATTACCTTCAATAGTGAATTTGTGGATAAAGCATCAATGATTGTTAAGATGAAGAGTTACTAGACAGGTTTTACCACACGAGGGCAGTGGTCATCTTCTAAACATCTTACTACACTGTCCTGAAAGACTATTATGCCTCTGTAAAAAAAAAAAAAAAAAGGAAAGATGCAAGCATTTCACTTAAATAACAAAGATATAAATAATAATGCAGCTTATTTCACTACGGTAATTAGATTTGAATTTTAAGTACATTCCCACAATCCTAAAATGCAGGCTCACTAACAGCAGTTTGGAAGAAATGAAATTGGATATTTAATTCATTAACAATTTCAGAAGATATTACTTTTATATACGGGGTTGAATTCAGCTTTGCAAGGGCAAGATATTAAAAAATAAACAAACAAACAAACTTGTAAAAAAATGAAATGATAATGCCTCTGTGAGGTCAATGATAAGATTTCATTTATAATATTTTGTCCAATTCTGGAGGTCATTCTTACAATAAACAGGATGGAGGCAATCCAAAGAAAGTCAACTACTGGTATGCATCAAGGGGGTAATTTATAAAGCATTTTCCGTTAATAAAGCAAGTTTTACATGCAGAAAATGGCTCTTATGTAACCCCCTTGTTTGAATATGAGCATCAGATGGGCTACACAAATATATTTTTTTATGGATAGGTTGAAGGACAGGGTCAGGGATAATAAAACTAGAAGTCCAGCTGGCTCTTTAATCCACTCACCCACCATGTCTCTTGGACAATGAACAGTCGAAAACATGGCACAACTGGGAAACGCTTCAGAGCAACTATGTACATTCAAAGTATCTTCTCACACATATGCTGGTAGCCTTTAGAAACATGATGGCAGATAAAGGCCAAATTGCTCATCTAGTCTGCCCATCTGCAGTAACCATTATCTCTTCCTCTCTCTAAAGAGATCCCACATGCCTATCCCATACCTTCTTGAATCCAGACAGTCTGTCTTCTTCTGGAAGACTATTCCATGCATCTTCCACCCTTTCTGTAAAAAAGCATTTCCTTTGATTACTCCGGAGCCTATCACATCTGAACTTCATCCTGTGCCCTCTCATTCCAGAGCTTCCTCTGACTCAACTCATTCACATTTACGCCACGCATGGCTTTGGAAATAGGAACCCTTTTACTAAAGCACGTTAAGTTCTAATGTGTGCTTGATGTGAGAAAAAGGCATGATAATGTTTTGCAGTAATATCCCTTTTTCTGCGCGCTAACTGCATGTTATTTATTTTCTTTAAAAAAATTTTTGAAGGGGCAAGTCATGAATATCAGCTGGAGTCTTCTTCTTATCAATTTGTTAAGCAAGAAGGTAAAAAACTTAAGCAAACATGTAAGTAGTGATAAGTAAGCTGTTTTCTTAAATATCAATGTCCATAATGTTTTCGCAGTTCCACTGATTTGACACTAGAGGGTGGAAGGGGACATAATCTGGTCTCCAGCTTCACCCAACCTGTCAGGGCCAGTTTTAGACATGCTGGGGCCAAGGGCAGAAATTAAGGAGGAGACCCCTGATTCCCTATCCTTGATCTCTTCATCAGCCAGTACTACTATACATATAACAACTTTATTTATTTTTATCAATTTTAAACAAATTTTTACCAGAAGCACTTCTTGCTAATGAAATACGGTAAGAATAAGATTCAAAAAATAGAAAAGAAATATTAATAAAGAAAATGGAATCTTTCCTTAGACCACAAATAATTATATTTAGGAAGAGATGAAAACAAATGATAAATTTAAGGAAATAAACTTTTCAAAGAATTAACTCCCAGTAAGTATAGGCATTAACACTGATACCACTGCCTTCTTAATTTATCAGTTGTTACTTAAGCAATTTTCTTTAAGTCTAGAAAGGTTCTTAATTGCTCTGGGGCAATAAAGATATACTTTGAGTCAAGAAATTTGATGACGCATTTACAAGGATGGATTTTCAGCATCCCGCGGCAGGGGAGAGAGACCAGGTCGGTGTGAGAGCTCAGCTCTACCTCCCAACGCCCCCCAAGGCTTCAGATTTACTTCTCTCTTCTTCAGGGCAGCTCCACTGCTATCGGGAGCTGCCCCAATGGATTTTCAGCATCCCACGGCAGGGGAGAGAGACCGGGTCGGTGTGGGAGTCCAGATCCACCTCCCGACACCCCCCGCAGCTTCAAATTTACTTCTCTCTTCTTCAGGGCAGCTCCACTGCTATCGGGAGCTGCCCCAATGGATTTTCAGCGTCTCGCAGCAGGGGAGAGAGACCGGGTCGGTGTGGGAGTCCAGGTCCACATCCCGACACCCCCCGCGGCCTCAAATTTACTTCTCTCTTCTTCAGAGAAGCTCCACTGCTTTCGGGAGCTGCCCCAACGGACTTTTAGTGTCCCGCAGCAGGGGAGAGAGACCGGGTTGGTGTGGGAGTCCAGGTCCACCTCCCGACGCCCCCCGCAGCTTCAAATTTACTTCTCTCTTCTTCAGGGCAGCTCCAAAGGATTTACAGCGTCCCACGGCAGGAGAGAGGCCGGATCGATGTGGGAGTCCAGCTCCGCCTCCTGGCATTCCCCCGGCCCCCCCCGCGGCCTTGAACCAAATCTAAAAATTAACCAAACTTAACTAAACTTAGCAAGTGACAGGGAAACCAACATAATCATTGTTACAGGAAAGTCACAATAATCTGCATACATGAATCTCTTATTGATTCTATTGATCTATTTAATAAGCAATAACATTAAGAACATTAACTCACTCCATCCACAACTTCACTCTGTATATCACCCTGATGCACCCATTAGACTTCTAATTAACCAACAGGAAGAAGGAGTAAATCAAATTAAAGTAATCACAAACAACAGAAGGAGGGGGGGCGCTAGAGAGCCCGTTCAAGATGGAGACTTGAGTCACGAGCTCCCGCCACTAACTCCGCTTATATAAATATATCACCCTTTCTAAAAGTACAATTTGCTGTTCCGGTGCATGTCTGCAATGCCTCTCCCCAAGCAGGGTAAGATCGAGGCTGCCTTTGCCGGCACTTCGGGAGCCAAACGACAAAAACAGGATCCCCCGACGCCCACGAAAAATGAGTCAAGCAGACCGCGTGTTGACTCGGAACAAACGATTTCAGATCAATTGCAGCAGATCTCAAATATGATGTCGGAAAGTAAGGACGACATCAAAGATATTAAATACGAGATTATGAATCTTACCGAAAAGATCTCGGCAATGGATGCTAAAATGATTGTGTTGGAGCGAAAAACTCAACTTATTGATGAAGTCTGTACGAATCAAAAAACCGATCGGAAAGCCATTCACGCCCTGGAGGCCCAAATGGAAGATCTGGGTAATCGAGGGCGTCGTCAGAATTTGCATATCAGCGGCTTAAACGAGGGTACTGGGGGTTCAGACGCCTGCAAGTTTTTCGAGGAATGGCTTCCTAAAGTGCTTTCCCTTCAATTTGCCAGACCTTTGGAGGTGGAAAGGGCTCATCGGGTGCCCACGAAGATACAAAATGGCTCTCAGAAAGCGAGACCGATAGTGATGAAGCTTCTTCGCTTCCCCCACATGGCGGCGATTTTGGAGAAAATGCGATCGCTCCACAAGATCGAGTGGCAGGGCCAGACCATCTATATTTTGGCGGATTATACAAAAGCTACAGCCGATAAGCGGCGAAGATTTCTTGCTCTACGCCCTCGCCTTAGGGCTCTGGAAGCCCGATTTGGTCTTCTATCGCCAGCCCGATTCAAAATTACATTTCAAAACAAAACTAAAACCTATTCCGAACCGGGTGAGGTGGAGCATTTTCTTCAGGAGCAAGAAGCACTACTGCGCATGGAAACGTGACTTTAATACTATGCTAGCTCCTCTTTAGGGGTTTCTAATACTAAAAGTATACTACTGTTGACTATGAGTGATATGTTTTTTCTGTAAAAGGTTTTATGTTACATCATTGTTCTTTATGCGGGGTTGGTGGGGGAGGGAATTGACTCGAGACCTCCATGTTGTGGTGTCTCTCCCCCTCCGCAGGCCCTTGGGGCGCCGGTTGGGCGGGTTGATTGCAGGGCTTTTGTCTTGCGGGATGGGGGGATTTTGGTTGGTTGTAGGGAGGGTGGGGGGGTGCAAGCTTGTGTGTGTGTGTGGGGTTTGTTTCTTTTGTGTGCAGAGCAAAGCAGTTGTAACTTGGCATCATATATACAGTACAGGTTGTAAGATATACTTGTGTAGTTTCATTTTCTCTACAATCATTGCTTCCCTGATAGTTTCTGATGGCTTTATGTAAGGTATTATCTCTGAACATCAGAGGTCTCAATCATCCTATCAAAAGAAAAAAGGCACTTATGTATTGCAAGCATCATTCGGCTCAGGTAGTCTTTCTGCAAGAAACTAAATTGAATTCAATTGAATCAGCTAAACTAAAACATGATTGGGTCTCTCAATGCTTCTTCTCTCCTGCAGTGAAATCCAAGGGTGGGGTGGCTATATTATTGTCCAAACATCTTAATTATTCTGTTGTACATTCTTCCCATGACTCGCAGGGGCGATGGGTCACAGTTACACTGGAAATTAATGCTGTCCGTTATACTTTCTTTACTGTTTATGGTCCTAATATCCCTGATTCTGACTTTTTCAAATCTCTAGCTAAAGAATTAGCCACAATAACTACTGATCATTATATTATGGGGGGGGACTGGAATATAGTACTTGACGCTCATCTTGACCGTAGATCCCAATCATCCTATCGCCCACCCCCTACGGTACCAATACTAACACACATCATTCACTCTTATGGACTGATGGATGTCTGGCGTCTTTACCATCCAAAAGACCTTGAATATACTTTTTGGTCTGCACCTCACGCTTCTGCCATGAGATTAGATTATTTTCTTTTATCTCAATCTCTATTGAATACTATACGATTTACTTCTATCATTACGTGCCCACTCTCTGACCACTCAGGGATTGTTGTTTCTTTTTCTCTGTCTACTCCTCCGTCACCTAAGCCGGCCTGGCGTCTCAATAAGGCTCTATTAGCGGATACAGACTTTATACACCAGGTTGAAAACTGGACGACAGAATACTTTACACACAATGATACCCAGGGGATGTCATTTCAAATTGTTTGGGATGCTTATAAAGCTTATCTGAGAGGAAGAATCATAGCTTATTCGGCCCATTTAAACAAAAAGAGAAAATGTGAACTCACAGACCTAGAAACTCAAATAAAAGTGTTAGAGACAGAGTATCATTTGTCTCCTTCCACTCCAGTTTTAATTCGGTTGCATAAGCTTAAATTTCAGTATAACTCCATCCTCTCAGAACGAGCTGGTGTATTACTGGTGAAAGAAGGGGCCCTTTATTATGAACACCGTAACAAAGCGGGGACGCTGTTGGCTAACTACCTCAAACAGAAAAAGAGAGCTGGACGCATTAAAGCTCTTAAACCGGCTGGATCTATTATCACAGATCATAATGAAATAACCAATTCTTTCAGATCTTTTTATGAGCACTTATACACCTCGGGGGTGGATCCTTCTGAAGCTGACTTTGATGATTTTTTCAAGGGTATGACCCCTCCTAGCTTGCCATCTATGTTATTGGACAACCTCAATAATCCAATAACTGAACTGGAGATAGGAGAGGCCATTGACGGTTTGAAATCTGGCAAGGCGCCGGGAGGAGATGGACTCTCATTGGGATTTTATAAAGTCTTTCGGAAGATTATTATCCCCAAATTATCAGCATTATATTCCAACTTCTTGGCTAATGCCACTGGTGGGGGCAATTTTGTTGAAGCAGATATAATAGTATTCCCCAAGCCTGGACGTGACCCCATGCTTCCGAAAAATTATAGACCCATATCATTACTCAATTATGATTGTAAAATATACGCGAAACTTCTTGCAGACAGACTTGCTACTGTTCTTCCTTTACTTATTCATCCTACTCAATGTGGTTTTGTAAAAGGACGACTGACAGCGGATAATTCTAGAGTCTTCTGTCATGTATTACAGGCAGCCCGCAATGTTTCCACTCCGACATGCGTGATGTCTTTGGACGCAGAAAAAGCTTTCGATTATGTGGAGTGGAAATACTTATTTTACACTTTAAGGTGGTTCCAACTGGGACAAGATTTCATAGATATGATCCATATACTTTATGCAAATCCTAGGGCCAGATTGAATGTGGATGGTTATTTCTCTTCTTATTTCTCCCTATTTAGGGGGACTAGGCAAGGATGCCCATTGTCACCCCTCCTATTCAATCTGGCCCTGGAACCTTTGTTGCGCAGATTGGATTCTGACCCTGCCTTTAAAGGTATACTGGTGGGGCCCAATGAGGTACGTCTGTCTGCTTTCGCAGACGACATGCTCCTATATGTATCCAATCCAGTTGATTCTCTACCGGCGATACTTGGTCTTCTTTCCAGTTTTGGCCGCCTCTCAGGTTATACCATTAACTGGGATAAGACTGAAGTGTTGCCTTTAAACGTTTACTGTACACAGGATATGATTGCACCTTATGGACTCACATGGTGTTCCACGACTATTAAATACTTAGGAATTCATTTTTGTAATACCTGGCAAGATACGGTTGATCATAACGTTAAACTCCTGCTCTCCAAAATCCAAACACTATGCCATCAGTGGTCCCCTTTGTACTTGACCTGGTGGGGTAGGTTGGAGTCCATTCGAATGATGGTGACCCCCCAAATACTATATGTGCTTCAAATGCTGCCATTGCCTTTACCTTCCACCTTATTTAAACATCGACCGTATCTTGACCAAATTTCTATGGTCTGGAAAGCCATCCCGTATAGCGTTGTCCACCCTTAAGAAACCATGTTCTCAGGGAGGAGTTAACTTCCCTCAGTATAAACGTTATGCTACTGCAGCAATCCTGAGAGGTGCTAGCATATGGTCTATACCTCCTACCTGTGTTACTGTACCTTATTGGTACACGCTGGAAAGAGACCTAGTATTACCATATACCTTACCTGAAGCCAGTTACTCCAAAACAATTCCATGCTTTGCCAACTGGGAGGTACTACATACCACCCAAAAGGCAATTCTGGATTTGGGTTGAACCCTAAAACATCCGATATTTACCACTGTTTCTTCTTCTTTATGGGGTAACCCTAACATCACTATTAGCTCAAATATGGTGCATTGGCCATCTTGGATCAATGTTGGTATAAGGTATATACAGGACATTCTGATTAACCATGCTTTAATGTCTTTTACCCAGCTACAACTCAAGTATAACTTACCTTCTCATCAGGCTTACAGATATCTTCAATTGAGTCACAGTATGTATGCGGCTTTTGGATCTACTTTAGAGCGTCTGCAAAGGGGCTCTTTTCCTATGATTAATTTGTTATCCTTATGGAGTAATAAACCTCATTTGATGTCTAGGATTTATGATGTAATACAAGGTGCTGATCCAGATGATCCTTTACCAGTTCAGCGACAGTGGTCCCATGATCTTCAATGTTCTGTTTCCGAACAGCACTGGTCGCAGTTATGGAGCAATTGTAACAGACCACTGCATTCGGCGTCTATCAGACAATCACTATTTTTTGTTCTTCATAAATTTCTCTGGACTCCTATCAAACATCAACGAGCTTCCCCAACCTCATCCAACAACTGTTGGCGTTACAAGACCCATTTGGGAACTTTTCAGCATATGCTTTTCGATTGCCCTTTTGCCTCAACATTCTGGACTGAAGTGGGAGCTATAGTAGGTCAGATTTTCTCTTTGTCTCCGACTATAACTTATAGCCAGGTAATACTAAGATCCACCATACTGGAGCCTCCACTCTCTCGATCATATTCTGCTCTTTATGACATTCTCCTGGGCTTGGCCATAAAGACTGTGCTCCTTCATTGGAAATGCAACACCTCAATACCTACGAATCAATGGTGGAATATGGTACTTATGTGTTATAAATACGAATTACGATTGGCTGAGTGTAGAGGCTTCCAAAGGACTTTTCATGGTATCTGGTCTCCATTGCAGAAATACTGTGATTCCATTACTTGAACTGCCTGTTTACCGTTGTATTGCACTTCCTGATGTTGTTCAGCTTTGTACCATCCTTTGGATTCTTTGCTCTGCTACTGCTTTTGATTATTTCTTTTTGTGTATTTTTCTGTTGTTCCTTCTTTCTTCAATAAAATGATTTGACTTTAAAAAAAAAAAAAAAACAACAGAAGACAACATCACACCCTTAAAAAAAGGATAAGGGAAGTAAAACCTATCAGAACCACCAAACTCTCCAGACCCATCACATCCACTTCCGTTCCCTGTGCTTACCTCAACATTAGATCGGTAAAGAACAAAGCTTTCTTAATCAAAGATTGGATCATCAGCAAGCAAATAGCCTGTCTCTTTCTAACGGAAACATGGCTACTGTCTGAAGAGGATCCAATATTAAATGACCTTCTTCCAGATAACTTTAAAATCCATATGCTAAATCGCGAGAACAGAAGAGGGGGAGGATTAGCAGTCATCCTTAAGTAAGAAATCTAACTTAACTTATTAGATTCTAAAATAACCAACCAGTTAGAAATACTAGCATGCAAAATTAGTAACAAGGAACTAGAAGAATCCCTCTCTTGTACTCTATTTTATGTCCCACCGAAAAGTTGGCCAAAAGCCAAAGAGGACTTCTACGAATTCATTCTACATAATTAAATTACTCCTTCATATATTATAGCAGGAGACATAAACCTACATTTAGAGGACAAGGACAACCCAGACGCAAAAGACTTTAAAAACTTCCTATCTTCGCTCAATTACAATCTCCCTTTACACACACAAACACATGAAAAAGGCCATCAGTTAGATGTGGTAGCTATGTCCACAAAGGAGATCCTAGATTCTTCCATCTCTGTATCCGACAGTACCTGGTATCATGATATCTGGTCCGATCATTTTACTTACTACTTTAACTTAATCTGGAATCATCTAAAATCTAAAACCTAAAGATAAAAAAAGAACATCTCACAAGGGGTCATATTAACCCAGAGGAATACTGGGCACATTACAAATTACGAGAGGAGAAGGGGATGATTTTTGGGATCATTGGATGAATACAAGCACATCCATTCTAGATAAAATTGCTCCTAAAAGAAACAGTAAAAACTGCTCAAATAAATATAATAAATAGTTCGACTCTGAACTATTAAAAATGAAACAATTAGTTAGACGACTAGAAAGGATCTGGAAAAAAACGGGAAAAATATCAGACCGAAACAATTGGAGATCCAACATAAAGAGCTAAAAACTATTGATAAAAGAAAAACGAAAAGCATTCTATTCATCCAAAATTAATACATCCAATAACAGTTCTAAAGGAATCAACACAAAAGAACTGTTCAACTTGGTTACAAATTTATTTGATACCACACGCCACACTCAATCCATGCATAATACTAAGTCATCTTCAGCAAACGATCTAGATCAGCATTTTAATTCAAAAATTATAAACCTAAGAAACAACTGTTCGACAAACAACATATGTGCACAACAAATAGCCAACATACAAGAAAATGAAATACAGTAAAACCTTGGTTTGCGAGCTTAATTCGTTCCAGAAGCATGCTTGTAATCCAAAGCACTCGTATTTCAAAGCGAATTTACCCCTAGGAAATAATGGAAACTCATACAATTCATTCCACAATCCAAAAACTTTATTCCGAAATACTAAACATACTTGTATTTCAAGACCTCGCTCGTTTAGAACAGTCACTACACTCCCGCAGCGTCAGAGAGAGAAGAACCATCGGCTCAATTGTGATGATATTACATTACATTAGGGATTTCTATTCCGCCATTACCTTGCAGTTCAAGGCGGATTACAAAAGAATTATCCAAGATGTATTACAACAAGAACTTACAAAAAAAAAAATAATAATAATAATTGGTCATTTTCAAAAAGAGTGAGAAATGGGTAAGGTTATTTGTTTGGGGTAGTTGGCTTTAGTGAGAGGTGGAGTTTGAGACTTGCGGTATTATTTCTTTTTTCAGAGTTTTCTTGAAGAGTATGGTCTTTATTTCTTTTCTAAAAATCTTGTAGTCGAAGGATGCCGTCAGTAGATTGGTGATTTGGTTGTCTAGTTTGGCTGCTTGAGTGGCCAGGAGGCCATCATATAGTTTTTTCCATTTGACTCCCTTAATTGGGGGGTATGAGAATGGGGTGTGAGTTTTCCTATGTCTGGTTGCGGTGTTGTGGATGAGGCAGTTATTCAGGTAGTTTGGACTGTCTCCGTATAAAGTCTTAAATAGTAGGCAGTAGAATTTAAATTGTATTCTTGCTGGGATCGGAAGCCAGTGCGATTGGAGATATGCTTCTGTAATGTGATCATGTTTCTTTAATGAGTAGATGAGTCTTAGTGCTGTGTTTTGGATAGTTTGTAGTTGTTTTGTTATGGTTGTAGGGCATGGGAGGTAGAGGATACTACAGTAGTCAAGTAGGCCTAGTATTAAGGACTGAACTATGAGCTGGAATTGAGTTTTCTCAAAGAATTTCTGAACTTGTCTTAAGTTTCTCATGACTAAGAATGACTTTTGTATTGTTTTATTGATTTGCGGCATGGTGCAGCATCTGTCGATAGTTATTCCTAGCAGTTTTAGGGTGGTTTGTATGGGGTAGTTGATTGCGTTGATTTCAATGTTGGTTATGGTTGGTATTTTGTTGTTTTCTAGGAGGATGAATTTCGTTTTATCTGGGTTCAATTTCAGTTTGTGATCTTTCATCCAGGTTGTTATTGATTTTAGTGTTTGGTATATTGTATTTGTCATGGAGAGTTCAGGTTGATCAAAGGGTATGAGAATGATAATGTCATCGGCATAGCTGTAGGAGGTTATGCCTTGTTTGTCCAGGTGAGAGCTGAGGGAGGCTGTATAGAGATTGAAGAGAGTCGGGGATACTGTATGTACGCGTGTATACTGTATGTACTCGTATTGCAAGACTTTGCTCATTTAGAACAGTCACTTCACTCCCGCAGCGTCAGAGAGAGAAGAACCATTGGCTCAGTTGTGATGATGTGATGTGGGTATACTGTATGTACTTGTATTGCAAGACATTGCTTGTATATCAAGTTAAACTTTAATAAAATGTTTTGCTTGTCTTGCAAAACACTTGCAAACCAAGTTACTTGCAATCCAAGGTTTTACTGTACCAGCGAATATGATTTGGAACTCCTTTCAAGATCTAGAATGGAATAATTACATCAAACTATATAACAAGTACACTAAATCACACTGCATTCTGGATCCCTGTCCCCCTGACATTATGAAAACAGCCACATTAAACTTTAAACTAACATTGTGGAACTATCTGACCGATAATTTTAAAACTGGAAAATTCCCAACTAATAACGGTCACATTATAATTACCCCAATTACAAAAAATCGTAAACAATCCTTAGCATCGGTAACCAACTATAGACCAGTAGCATCCATCCCACTCTTCGTAAAAATCATGGACGGTCTGGTACATACCCAATTGATGGAATACCTTGATCAGTTCTCTTTTACATGAAACCCAATCTGGCTTCAGACCTCTGTTTAGCACTGAGACAGTGATCGCAGCGATCCTGGATTACTTACGCTCCCTATTCAGCAAGGGCCATAATGCCCTGATTATGCATTTTGACATGAGTTCAGCCTTTGACTTAGTCGATCATGAGAAATTGTTACAATGCTTAGACACAATTGGCATCAGAGGTGAGGTTCTAAACTGGTTCCAAGGTTTCCTTATGTCCCGCACCTATCAAGTACGTTTCAATTACAACCTCTCTAATACCTGGAGAAACCCATCTGGCGTTCCACAGGGGTCACTACCATTTTAGGATTTAAGGTAAAATTGGACACACATCTTCTTGCGGGACACATTGAGGGATACAAATGATTAAGGTATTCGCTCAGGTGCGCCTGGCTGAGCCTCTGCGTGTGTGGACCACCGGACTGGATGGACCCCAGGTCTGATCCGGTGCAGGCATTTCTTATGTTCTTATGTCACCATTATCCCCACTGCTCTTCAATGTCTACATGTCATCACTAGGCGCACAAATGGCCCAGCGAGGTATAAAATTATTCAGTTATGCAGACGACTTTACAATCATTATCCCGTTCGCTACTTCTCTCTCTGAAGCTACCCCCATGGCTACAGAAGTACTAAACTTGATGGAACAATGGACAACAGAATTCAGACTGAAGCTTAATCCAGAAAAAACTAAATTCTTTGTGACCTTGCCACACCCACTTGCCACCACAACATCATTATGCATCAACAAACTCAGCTACCCTATTCAACCTATAATGAAGGTTCTGGGGATAATACTGGACCAAGGCCTAACCATGAAAGACCAAATGAGCTCCCTAGTCAGAAAGGGTTTTTTTACTCTTTGGAAGCTTAGGTCTATTAGAGCATACTTTAACGCTTCATCGTTCAGAATTCTGGTACAATCCCTAATACTAAGCCATCTCGATTATTCTAAAATCGCCCATCTGGCAATCTCCCAGAAGAACATGCAGAGACTGCAACTGGTGCAGAATGTGGCGGTCAGGTTGATCCTTGGGTTGAAGATGTCCAATCACATAACCCCTTCCTACCGACTCCTGCACTGGCTGCCGATGGAGGCACGTGCAAAGTTCAAGCTGGGATGCTTTTGCTTTATCTGGTTTAGCCCCTAAATATATAATTGACCTCTTCCACTTCTCAACCAATAGACACAAGAGAGGTACACACCCGAAGTTCATCTCCCCACCGGTTACAGGATGTAAATTTGAAAGACACCATCAACATCTTCTCTCTTACCAGGCAGCATTATGGGGCAAAGACTTGGAAAAACTAATTATAAACGCAAATAACTATGGTGAATTTAGGAAACACCTAAAGACATACCTGTTCTTGAAATACCTAGGTAGCGAATCTGCACAATCTCTCCCATTACAATCTCCCATCTCAATCCCCCCCATCACAACTGTTCTCTTAAAATGCTAGCCACTATTCTTCAACTATGTAAGTTCTACTCTATTTGTAGCATCTTTCTAATCATTGTAAACCGCATAGAACTTCACGGTCCTGCGGTATATAAAATGTTATTATTATTATTATTAATAATAAAAAGGTAGCCCCCAGGGTTCTTGTACTTGTCTCATTGATAGAAATTATCTTCTTCTCTCTTGTGTGGATCTTGTCACATCTAAATAAATCCAAATTCTTTTACCATAGAATAACTCTTTAGTATGTCGAAAGTAGAGTTTTATTAAGGCATTTAAGTCCTGTTTGAAAACAAAGGAGACTAATAAGGTAGATCTGACCGATGACTCTGTAATAGATTCTTCAAGAATAGCTGAAATGTTGTTAATGTCCAATTCAGGAGACTGAGGGTTAACTCTTCCGATATCTTGTTGGAGCTGTTTTGAAGAAGATGGTAGATAATAAATTTTATTTACTGGAGGTATACAGTCAGTGGAGTATTTGAGTATTTCTGTTAGGTATTTTTTAAACATATCTAGCGGAGAAATTCCAACAATCTTCGGAAAGTTTAGAATACGTATATTTAATCTTTAAATGACTTTTCCACACACAAAAAACACAGACAGACCTTTACCAAAAACAGAAGAAGGATCACAAATAGTAATCAAACTGGGAACCCCAAGAAATTAAACTCAGCAGGTACTCGCTGTATGGCCTTCTACCTAACTACATGATGGAAGTATTTGAATTTAGCTCTCTGGTTTGCCATCTACATTCCAACTCTATTTTCTCTACCCCTCCCTACAAGGAAGGTCTAAAAGAGCTTATGTCACAAAACTGTTATCCTATCAGCCAGCTCACTTAAGCCAGGAACTACTCCCCTTTGTAGGGTCCTCTCTATCATACATGCATTTTAGGCGGAGCTTAAAAACACACCTGTTCAATAAGTTCCTAGGGGAAACCAAAAGAAACTGTGTGGAATGATGATGCTCCTTAATGGACTTTATTTGAAAATGTCAAAGTTCCAAAGGTACACTAAAATCATCCACATAAAATAAAATAATCCACATAAAAATAAAGTAATCCACATAAGAGCCTTAAAGGACCTAGTCCACTAGGGATGCAGGACCCAATACTGTCTGTGTTTCAACAAAAAGTCTTCTTCAGGGGTCCCTGGGGGTCCTATAATGGTGAATACGTGGGAGAGCTAATATGTGGTGAGCCAGAAGTGAGACACTGCTTACATTTGAAAAGGGTGGGGAGAGGGAGCGGAAAGGGGACAGGAAACATAAAAACTTAGGTGAATTAAGTAAAGATCAGGTGCTTATGAAGATCTTGGAGGAATTAATTGTGGAAGAATGAAGTTTTCAGTTTCTTTAGGAATAGGGTATGGTTGATTTCCTTTCTTATAATCTCTGCGAGATCATTCCAGATTTTAACTCCGAGGAAGGTGAACATGGACTGGAAGATTCTTTTGTACTTGAGATTTTTTGTCGAGGGGAGGTTCAATTGGATCCTGTTGAGAATTCTGTGTGAGGAGGGCCATGCATCAGTTAAGAGTTTGATGAGTGGGATGGCTGAGTTGCCATAGATAATGTGGTGCATGATACTGGTTGCTTTGAATTTTATTCGAGCTGTGATGGGTAGCCAGTGGAGTTTGCAGTAGGTTGAGATGGAGTCACATTTTTTCAGACCGAAGATGAGTCTTACTGCAATGTTTTGAACAAGTTGCATTTTGTGGGTAAGGGTGGTGTTGATTCCCAGGTAGGCGACATTGCAGTAATCCAGTTCGGATATAATCATCATTTGGACAATGGTGGCAAAGTGATGTTGGTGAAAGTATGGCCTGATGAGTCTTAGCTGTTTCATGGTGAAGAGGGCTTTCTTTCAAAGATGGGATATTTGAGGTTCCATGGATAATGTGGCATTTAGTTTACAGCCTAGAATTTTAGAGGTTTTTTCTACAGTAAGTATGCTGCCTGATTGGAGTGTTATGCTTGTTGGTGCTGTTTGTTGGGAAATAGAGGATCTTGGTTTTGGGGGTGTTTAGCTTTAGTTTTTGAGCAGATGCCCATGCTTGGATTTTTTCTATATTATCAGAAAGTTTCTTGGGAGTGTCAGCTTGATTTCCTGTCACCGGTATGAGGCGTAAGATGTCATCCGCATATGACATTGTGCTCTCATCTTCAAGTTGGATGTCTCAGAGTGAGCTCATGAACAGGTTGAAAAGAATAGGTGAGAGCGGTGATCCCTGCGGAACTCCACAGAAGGCCCTCCAGTTGTTGGAGTACACATCATCTTTTATGAAGTTTGGTGAAGATGGGGATGCCAGCAATGGGCCTGTAGTTTGAGGGAGTGGCGAGATCTGTATTAGAAGATTTAGGAATTGGGGTTAAAGCTATTTTTCCCATTTCTTCCGGTAGGCATCCTTGGTTTAGGGAATTGTTCAGGAGGGAGTTGATCCATATGATAATTTCCTTGGGCACTAAGGTGAGAAGGTAGGGTGGGAGCAATTGTCTAAGGCACAGGTGTCAAAGTCGGTCCTCGAGGGCCGGAATCCAGTCGGGTTTTCAGGATTTCCCCAATGAATATGCATGAGATCTATGTGCATGCACTGCTTTCAATGCATATTCATTGGGGAAATCCTGAAAACCCGACTGGATTACGGCCCTCGAGGAGGGACTTTGACACCCCTGGTCTAAGGGGCTGCATCGGGTGACCAGCTTGCCTAATAGTTTTTGAGTGTCATAGATGGACAGGGTAGTGAAGGTGGACCAGATGAGATTGGCCTTACTGACTTCTGTGGATTGTTTAGGTGCCATTCTGGGATGTGTTTGTGCTGGTGGCTTGCTGGCTACTTCTGTTTGCACAGTTTTGATCTTGTTCAGGAAGTAGTCTGCTAGCTCTTGGGCTATAGGTGTTTTGAGGTGATCTGTAGTGTTTTGTTTGGGGGGGGGGGTTAGCTGTTTTACCAGAAGGAATAGTTTTATGTTGTTGATGGTTTTGGTTCCTATTATGTTGGTGTAGTAGCTTTTCCTCGCTTCTAATATGTTTAACTTATATTTATTGATTGCTGCTCTCCATAATGCTCTGTGGTTTGGTGCTTTGTTCTTTCGCCATCTCCTTTCTAGTCATCTGCATAGTTGCTTTTCTGCTCTTAGAGATTCTGTATACCAGAGGGAGGTCCGGCTTTGTATTATGTGGCGGGGGTGTAGGGGGGAGAGAACATCTAAGGTATCGATTATGGTCTGGTTCCAGTTTGCTAGCATTGTTGCAGTACTGTTTGAGGGGGAGATCAGAGATGTCGTTACTTGTCTCCAATAGAGGTCTGGATTGTTTTTTTTTCATATTAGTTTTACTTCTTTTGCTGTTTTGCATGCACGGTTTTCTACTGTGAGGTTCAGGTTGAATTTGAGAAGGTAGTGGTCACACCAGGGGACGAGGAACCATTTGATATTTGTGGTGAAGTTGATGGGGGTAGTAGCGAGTAGGTCAAGGGTGTGTCCTTTTTCATGAGTTGGGCCTGAGGGCATGATTTGGCAATCTTCAAGTAGGATCCTGACTTTAGAAACATCATTATTGTTGGACAGTTCGAGAGGTAGGTTGGCATCTCCAATGATGAGCAGGTTGGTGTTGGCATACCATGTTTGCTATTATTTCTAACAGTTTGGAGACAGTGTTTGAGTGGGAGTTTGGGGGCCTGTAGAACAGAAGAATTCCTATGTTGTTTAGCATGGAGTTGGGTTTGTCCTCTAGTTTGCAGGTTATGCATTCTAGGTCTGGATGGATGGCTGAGTCTGTTTCTGTGATGGTATATGAGTCTCTGTAGATTATTGCTAGTCCTCCTCCTCGCTTGTGTTTCCTAGGGATCTGGAGTATGTTGTATCCTTGCGGACAGAGCATCCCTTATAGAATAAAGCGTAGATCAGGAGTGCCCAAAAGGTTGATCGTGATCGACTGGTAGATCACGAAGGCAAGGTGAGTTGATCGCGTTGCCTTCACGTTCTACTTGCTTCCTGTCTCAGAAGCGCCAAGCCGACCAACTTCCCCTACCCAACGTCAATTCTGACGTCGAAGAGGAAGTTCCAGGCCAGCCAATCGCTGCATGGCTGGCCCGGAACTTTCTCTTCGACTTCAGAAATGACATCAGGTGGGTGAAGTTGGTTGGCTCGGTGCTTCTGTGTAAGGAAGCAGGGAGAGCTTGGGGCTGCGGTGGTTTGGAGGCCTGTTCCCTGATGGCGGCGGCGGTTTGGAGGCCTGTCCCCGATGGCAGCGGCAGTGGCTTGGGAGCAGGCAGGGAAACAGAAGAAAGAAGAGAAAAAGACAGAAAGAAAGGGGGCATGGAGAGAGAAAGATAGAAAGAAAGAGGGGCAGGGAGACAGACAGAAAGAAAGGGAAGGGGGGACAGGGAGAGAGGAAGAAAAAGTTGGCGGAAGGAATGAGGTCTGGAAGTATACAGCAGACTGAAAGAAGGGAAGAAATATTGGATGCACAGTCAGAAGAATAAAGTGCAACCAGAGACTCATGAAATCACCAGACAACAAAGGTAGGAAAAATGATTTTATTTTCAATTTAGTGATCAAAATGTGTCCGTTTTGAGAATTTATATCTGCCATATTTTGCACTATGGCCCCCTTTTACTAAATTGCAATAGCGGATTTTAGTGCAGGGAGCATCGAGAGCAGTGCAGGGCATTTGGCGCATCTCCTTGTGCTAAAAACCGCTATCGTGGATTAGTAAAAAGGGAGGGGGTATATTGTATAGTTGTTCCTGAGGTGACATTGCATAAAGTCATCTGCCTTGACCTCTTTGAAAACCCGCGGAATATAAATGATAATTAACATTTCCTCTGCGTACAGTGTGCTTTGTGTTTTTTAAAACTTTTATTGTTGGTAGATCATTTTGACTTGGTCATTTTAAAAGTAGCTCACAAGCCCAAAAAGGGTGGGCACCCCTGGCGTAGATCTTTCCAACACCCAAATCTGGGTGCCATTTATTGAATCTGGCCCTTTATCCTTCCCCTTCTGCTATATTTTATGATTATTTTATGTTGTACTGTGGGAGTATGTCCCTGGATCTAATTTTTATTTTGTGATCCACCTTGAGTCAACTGTTAAAGTGGAATAGAAATGTTTACACTAGATTAGATATTTCACCACACTGCCTCTACCTAACTCAAAGTTGTTGTCGCTGCTGCAGCTTTCTGCACTGCTACAGTGCCTAAATTTTTTTACCTGACTCCGGTATGAGCATCCTCCTCTTTACTGCACTATCACCCCTGCTGACCCTGAGGATTTCGTAGCCTGCCTCCAGCGTATAAAATATCAGAGAGACTGCTCTCCTCTACAAACCAAAAATGTCAGAAATACCAGATAAGACTGTGGGGAAGTATAATTCTAGAAAGGGTGATGGGTGGGGTGGAGAATTTGAGACAGGGGAAGGGGCAAGAGGGAGGCATAAACATAAGCAGGATAATGGGTCAGGATTGGGAGGCAGGTCTGGGGGAAGGGTGTGTTAGAAGAGGGGAATGAGTCTGGGCAGGGTGATAAATGCAGAGAAGGAGGTCAATCTGGGGATGGGGTGTGATTGAAAGGAGCACTGTTATTTATTATTTTTAAAGCGCTGAAAGGCGTAAGCAGTGCTGTACATTTTAACATACAATAGACGGTCCCTATTCAGAAGAGCTTACAATCTAATTTAGACAGGACATACATACACTGCTCCCTTTCATTCAACCCCTGCATCTGACACACACAAACATACACACTTTCCTCCCCCAGATTAACTCAGCCCTGCATACACCCACAGACACATTGCCTCCCCAAAACACAAACACCTATGGTGTAGCAATGAGTGGATCTGAGCGGGCCTGGGCCCCTCTAGCAGTGGCACACTTTTGCAGTAGCTGGTAAAAACTAAGCATGCGTATGGTGGAACACTGCTGCCTCATGACAAACTGGGCGCCTTCAGAGGAGGTATTCAGCTGGGTGGGGTCTGGGGGATCCTTGCCAATTCAGGTATTTATCTTTTAATTTGAGTTGGTGGCGATGGGTGTGGGTGTGGGGGGAGGGGAGTACTGGGGACAGGAAGTAGATGTGTGGGCAGAGAAGACATTTTGCAGCTGATTCTATAAACGGTGCTTAACTTGGTAGGTGCCAAAGAAAATATCACCTACAGCGTGTCAAAGTTAGGCACCATTTGTAGAATCATACCTAGCAGCGCCTAAATTGAGTTACGCCAGTAGGCATCATAATATTAGGAACTAGTATATTTGGCCAGGGTTTTCCTGGTCTAATATACAGACACCTAACAAAGATGCCTCCCAGTGCCTAACCCAATCCATGCCCAAATTCTACCTCTAACCATGCCTACTTTCCGGGTAGGTGCCTCAGTGTAGAGGCCTACCACAAAGTGGTGGGTGCCTACTGACTTAGCTGCCTACTGGCTAATTAATTTTCTAAAATTGCTTTTAAATTTATTTTTAATGGTGCTTTCAATTATCAGCACCAATTAACCAATTAAAAAAATGTTAGGCACCTAACTCAGTAGGTGCCCTGATATATGGGGGGTCTACTAGTAGGCGCATTTTTTCTTATAGGTCCACCCAAAATTTGCCATATGGCTATACACTGACACACACTACCCAAACACATACCCAAACACACACACACAGAGTCACTCAAGCTCTGAACACATACATACATTTAGGTCTTGCTTCAGTAAATGGCGCCCAAACATGGTCGCCCAAAAAACTGGCACTAAGCGCTATTCTATAAAGGGCACTTAAGGATCAGCACTCTTTATAGAATAGAGTTGGTTACCAAATTCTGCATCCAGCTTTGGGTGCAAGGATTTACACCAAATCAGGTGCTAATTCTGGCACGCAAATTGGGTGCACAATATAGAAAGCTGCATGGGGACAGAAATCAAACCTGTGCTTCTGCTGTCTGACCCTGATCTGGAGGTCCTGATGTAGGTGATTTGCTTGCTGACCCTTATTTGCAGATGCAGCACTTCCCAGGGCAGGAGATCAGGGACTGTGTGCTGGATCTGTGGATTCCACTGGGATTTTTGGTGCCTGGAAATGCTCTCACGATCCTGCGCTTATTTGAGTCTGCAGCTTTGCCAGACCTTATTTTTAAATCTTTGCAGGAGTTCATTTTGGTCACTCAGCCGGCTCTTTCCACTTCTTCCTCCTGGCTTTGTGGTGTGTGCTTGTAGTCTGCTACCTCCTCCTGGCACCCAGATATATGCGTTCTGGTGTCGGAGCAGTTTGACTCTCAGGAGGGTGCTCTGAAAATTGCTAGAGCTATGTCATGCTGGTATCCTCTGGCACAGGAGTGTCAGTGACTTTTGGATCAGTCCAGGGTGGATTTTTTGGTGGCTCAGGTGGCTAAAAGCACCTCTTTCCCCAGTATGGGTGGTGTAGTGTTAGAGCAGGGGTCTCAAAGTCCCTCCTTGAGGGCCGCAATCCAGTCGGGTTTTCAGGATTTCCCCAGTGAATATGCATGAGATCTATGTGCATGTACTGCTTTCAATGCATATTCATTGGGGAAATCCTGAAAACCTGACTGGATGCTGGCCCTCAAGGAGGGACTTTGAGATCCCTGTGTTAGAGAATATGCAAGTCCGCCGTGTGGATGTGGTCCTCAGGAAACTCTTTGATACAGCTGCTTTAGGCATTAAAGCAGAACACACCTGTCTCTCAACTATGCACACTGAAGAGTGAGGCAGTGGTTTCCCCTTCTCAACTTTTTTTGGTGTGGACAGATTATATGGCAGATGCATTATATGACCTTCAGCGAGTATGGCAAAGGTGTCAGCATAATCCTTCTCTGCCTGCAGAATGCTTTAGTTCAGACTGTGGGCTGATGATTCACTTCCAATGCTTCTTTGGCTAGATTGCCTTTTCAGGAGCAGTTATTGTTTGGCAAAAGTCTGGACAACCTCATGAATTCTGAGATGGACCGTTGCCCTAAGACTCTGCCTGATAGCAGACCCAGACTCTCCTGGGGTTCTGGTCATTCTAATATGTTGGCTCAAAGCAATTTCGACTGTATGCAAGTGCTTTGTCACAGAGATTTTCACAAGATTGCCAATGATGGTATAATAGCTCTGCACCCCCTGCTGTAGAGGCACAATGGCGCCAGACCGAGGGATATTCTTTTCAGATAGGTCTTGGACATTATTCGGTCAGGCTACAAGCTGGAATTTGATCGACCTCTGACAGATTGGTTTGTGGACTCTCCTTCAGGTTGCCTAGACAAAGCACTCAAGGTTTAGGCCACCGTTCAGTGCTTGCTAGAATTTCGAGCTAAAGAGCTAGTACCCCCCAACCTCTCGGGCTCAGGCAGATACTCCATATACTTTATCATGCCAAAGAAAGGCTTAGAAGATTGGAAGCCTATTCTGGATCTTCAGCATGTGAATGCAGCTCTCAAGATTCCCCGCTTCCAAATGGAGACTGGGTTCGGTCATTGCAGCATTGGCCTCTGGAGAGTTTCTTGCCTCTCTGGATCTCACAGAAGCGTACTTGCACATTCCCATATATTCAGCCAACTACAAATTTTGCATTTTCATGTTCTGGAACAGCATTGCCAGTTCTTGGCCCTGCCCTTTGGGCTAGCAACAGTGCCCCAACCTTTCATCAAGATGATGGTGCTAATGGTGGCTTACCTGCGAAAGATGGGTCTCCAGGTTCACCTTTGCATGGACTGGTGGGCCGCATCTATTTTCCCAAAGCCCACAGGCATAAGCTGTGTGCCCATATTTCTTCCCTTCTAGAGTGGCCAGCTCCTTTGGCATGGGATTAGCATCAAGTTCTGCAACCCATGGTTGCCACACTGGATATGGTTCCTTGGGCATGGGCGTAAAAAAATCCTCTTCAACATACTTTGCTCTCTCGCTGGGCTCTGCACAAGGATGCCTTACATGCCCGTCTGCTTTGGACTCTGGAAGTCCGGGCAAGCATGGACTGGTGGCTTCTTCAACAATCGCTACGGAGGGATGTACCACTACACATTGCCTCTGAGATTGTGGTGATGACAGATGCCAGCCTTCGGGGCGGGTGGGTCCATTGCAAGTGTTCTCCTGTTCAAGGGAGTTGAATGCCCTCTCAATTACAAGGCAATTTTCCAACCCCATCTAAATAAAAAAGGAGGAGGCATAGCAGTCATTTATCACAATTCCGTTTCCCTCCAACCAAATCCCTTCAACCTAACCTCCTACGCTCCCTCTGAAATTCTGCAATTTTCCATAAAACATTCTCTTCCCCTTAATTTTCTTCTTATCTATCTCCCCCCTCCAGTAACAAAATCATCACTCGCATCTCTCGTTTCCACTTTATCAGACTTTAACATTACGTACCCTGACTCCATATTCCTTGGAGATTTTAACATTCATTTCAATTATCCTAACAATCCCAATACATCTGAACTCTTAACGTTAATTTCTGATCTAGCTTTAACCCCCCTCATTTCAACACCTACCCACTCTGTAGGAAATACCCTAGACATGATTCTCTGTCCCACATCAATTACACATCTCTTTCAAAACTTCCAATTCTATACCCTACCATGGTCCGATCATACTCTAATTACATGGCAACAAGATTTCCCAGCACCAATCAGTCAAACACATCAAAAGAATAAATATTACATCCGTAAGACCAATGATTTAACCCTGTCTGCAATTCAAACCTCTTTTAATTTAAACCTTAAAGACTTCTCTTCTCTCTCTATCTCAGAACAGTCCTCACTCTGGGAAACTTCAACCAAATCTCTACTAGACTCTTTGGCACCTCAAGTAGAAAAACATACTTCTTCGAAACAAACCCATAAAAAACAACAACCCTGGTTCAACCAAAGTCTGGCTTTACTCCGCAAACAATTACGTTCTATCAAACATAAATGGCGCAAAACACGACTCTATAACTTTCTCATTATGTATAAGGAAAAAGCTTCTCACTATAAAAAAAACATCCAACAAACAAAAAAAGAATATTATTCAAAACTAATTACCTACACTCGTAATTCTTCCATTCTCTTTAATATAGCCCAGTCACTCTCTAAATATTCTAAGAAAAAAAACCTACCCCCCTCTACCCAGCCTCACGCAGACGAATTATCACATTTCTTCGATACTAAAATTAAAAATATCAGATCAAATCTCGGATCACTACTCCCTGATCCCTCTTCTCAAAACCTTAACGACTCATTACAACTTTCATTCAGCACTCTTTCAAATTTCAAAATGCCCTCATTAGCCAACCTTCATGTTATCTTACAATCATTAAACATATCCAACAATCCCTCGGAAAGTATCCCTCCTTCCATTCTCAATAAATTTTTCTCTTTCTTTGGCCCATTCATCTCAGAAATGATATCTAAATCTCTCTCCGACTGTATCATACCCAATGCCTGGAAAACAGCCCTTATTTTCCCCAAACTCAAACAACCCAACCTAGATCCCTCTTTACCTAAAAATTACCGCCCCATCACTAATCTACCCACGATTTCCAAATTAACCGAAAAAATCATCCACGCCCAACTTACCGACTTTATCGAAAAAACCCACGCCCTACATCATTGCCAAACCGGATTCTGTTCATCTCATTCAACAGAATTATCACTATTAGGTCTTATCTCAACCATTCAATATTACCATGACCATCAAAAATCTGTCGTTCTTATTTCCCTTGACCTAGCAGCAGCCTTTGATACCATCGATCACTCTCTTCTCATCAACAGATTCAAAGACTGCGGTATCATAGGCCCAGCTCTTTTATGGTTTACATCCTTCTTTAACGAACGCTACAACATAGTTCGCGTAAACAATGTTACTTCCGCAGCTACAACACAATCCTACGGAGTCCCTCAAGGCTCAATCCTATCCCCTCTACTATTTAATATCTTTCTATCTCCTCTCCTTACATTAGCCCAATCCATTGGATTTACTGTCTTCGCATACGCCGAAGACATGCAACTTCTCCACCCGATCAACACATCAAACAATTCTGATATAAAAGACATAAATAATAAATTGGACATTATATATGATTGGTTGTTCACAAACAAACTCTCCCTCAATTTAGATAAATCTCGAAGCCTCCTACTTCCAATCAAAACTACAGAATTCTTACTGGAAAATATTTCAATCAAATCTACTTCAATTCAAATGAACACTAAAATAAAACTATTAGGTGTCATCATCGATAGGGATCTCACCTTCCACGACCATATAAGTTCAGTTGTTAAAACCTGCTTTTTCAAATTACGTATCACCCGATCTTTAACCTCTGTTTTAGAAGTTAAGTCAATCACTATTCTGATACACTCATTAGTTATCTCTTATCTAGACTATTGCAACTCTCTTCTCAATGGTCTTCCTCAAAAAGAAATTTGTCGTCTACAACTAATACAAAACACTGCAATAAAACTTATATATAAAATAGGCAAATTCGATCATGTCACTCCTCTTCTAAAAAAAGAACATTGGCTCCCCATCACCCACCGTATCACCTATAAAATCATCTTACTTTCTTTCAAAATAAAACTTTCTCACCTGCCATCATTCCTCGATAAACTTCTCATTCCCCAATGTTCCCCACGCACATTAAGATCAATTGATCAAAAACTTCTTTTCATCCCCTCCATAAAAGATTTTTACTATACACGAAAAGTAAACTTCGCCGTAACTGCTCCAACCCTTTGGAACTCCCTACCACAGCAACTCCGCGATGAACAACGACTAGATAAATTTAAGACAGGCCTAAAAACTTTCCTATTCCGCGATGCTTTCGCTAACGTCTAGACTCATTATTTCTCTTCTTCTTACCAGCAACAAACCGCTTTGATAAAGCGTCCCCACCCCTTATGTCCTATCAAAACCCCACTATCTCCTTTTTCTTCTCAAATATGTAACTTTCCCCCCCTCTCCCCTCTACCCTCACTCTCCAGTTTGTCCTGTAATGTCATTCATGTTCACATTATATTATTAATACACCTATTTTATTTTAGTCTTTCTATCTTTTAAATTTATTGTTAACCGGCCAGATATTAATTTGATGGTCGGTATATTAAAATTAATAAAACTTGAAACTTGAAACTTGAATGCTCTCTCAGCAAAAATGAAAAATCAACCGGTGGGTGCTTAGAGCCATGCGGCTAGCTCTGATGAGATTTCAGAAGACTCCGGGGAGCCAAGCGGTCAGGGTCCTCTTCAACAGTGTAATGGCAGTGGCCTAAGTTAATCACCAGGGAGGGACCAAGAGCACTCCTTTGGCTCAGGAAGCCCACCTTCTTTTTCTTTAGGTGGAACGTCACCTCCTAGCACTGATGGCAGTGCATATAGAAGAAGTAGACAATGTTCAAGCAGACTTCTTCAGCGGACAGATTATGGATCTGAGTGAGTGGGCCCTGTCCACAGCAGTGTTCAGAGCAATAGGCGGTGCTGGGATCAGGCCTGCTTCAACCTCTTGACCATGGCAAGAAACAAGAAAATGGATTGCTTCTTTAGTCAAATATCTGAGCCTGGAAGTGAGGGGCTTGGCACTCTGGTGCAGCCATGGCCTCAAGAAATTCTCCTTTCTTCTTTAGCTGATGTTCAGCCGGGTAATTTTCGTGGCTCCAGATTGGCCTTGCATGCCATAGTTCACAAATCTGATAAATCTGTGCAGGAATTGCAGTCTTTGGATTAAGCGCCTATCCGGACCTCCTCCAGTGACATTAGAAGTTCTGGGTCACTTTGCTCTTATGGCATGATGGCTCTTGAGCGCGCAGCCATAGAGCACAAAGGATACCCTGCTATGATTGTTGATATTCTTCTAAAGTCTAAGAAGTCTTTTACAGATTCAGCTTACGCTAAGGCGTGGAAGGCCTTCCAACTTTGGTGCGCCCAGGACCAGATGGACCTTTATTCAGCTCTAATCTCGCTGATTACTACTACTATTAATTGATTCTCACCTTTCTTCAGGCTGGTTTGGATAACAGCCTCAATGGGGCTTCTCTGCAGGTCCAAGTGGCTGGGATCTCTTGTTCTAGATCCTGGCAGCATCGATCCTTGTTGGCGTAACATCCTGCTATTGCTAGATTTCCGACGCGGCTCTTCATGTCAGCCCACCAGTTAATGTAACCCCCTCCTTTTCAGACTGAGGTAAAAGGTATCCCTTCTAGAAATAAAATTTGTTTGTAGTCGCGGGTGGCCGAGGGTTCAATGTATACCTTGTCTCAGGAGAAGGAGTGATTTACATTTAAAAAAATTATAATATATGTAATGAATAAATGTAACCTTGAAAGTAAAAATATTTATTAAACATATAAATAAGTAAATATAAAGAACTACTAAAGACTCTAAGTTGAAAATAGAAATAAAATGTAATAACCAGATACTGTATAACAACACTAGATAATGAAATTCAACTTCAGCTTCACTTCTGTACAGTTCTCCAAATGTCCCAATAAAATTTATTTTGATCCTATTAATAGGATTTCAACAACAGCAGTTACTATGTAGATAAGTATTGGTTTTATTCTTTAAAATTCTTTGGCCAGAAATGACTAACTGAGGTGTCTAAGAACTGATTCTTTAAATAATTTATTTTACAGCCTCCAGCTTCTTAGACTTCTCCTTCTTCCTCAGGTAAGTGTATTTGAAGCTTTCTGTCTTTTCTGTGTAGGGGTACCACGGTGGCGTGCTGTTGCTAGTAGATCCTCGCTCTCTGGAACCAATCTACTACACTAACTAAAACCATATCAATAAGAAAAAAATCTATCCTAAATCTAGAAACCCCACAGGTGCCTAAAACTATCCTAGCTAAGAAAAAAACCCAGATAATTGATATTCCCTATACTATTTCCCTCCCCAAAATTTCCTATATACAATGATCACAAAAATCATCCTCTCACTAAACATTCCATACATATACAATCTTTACTCAAAGTCTCAATAACTTCTACAGAAAATATTCCCAGGAAAAGTTTACAAAGCAGTTCCACAGCTTTGCTTCACCAATAATTTCTCAAAACATTTCACAGAAGATCATAGGATATCTCATAAAATCTCTTCAGAAATCAGTACCACAGTTTGCTACACAGAGAATCTCTCACAGGACAACACCAGCATTAATACCAAACTTTAAACCTCAACCAGAATTTCACATTCCTTCTCAAATTTTAATTAAAACCACCATAATTATGGTGGGTAAAAATGTTTGTTATTAATGTAGTTTATTACTGGAAGGGGGTGGGATAAAAGATTTTGTTCAAACACTTGTAAATTATATGTGCTTTTTCATGCTTTATTGTCTGTTTACAAATTAATGCTTTGCACTGTTAAGTATTTTGAAACTTAATAAAATGTAATAATAAAAAAATAAAACCACCATAATTACCTTCTCACAAGGTACAGAAACCAAACTACCTCTACATAGATCCAAGTCACCCTCCCAACTGTCAAATCTGACAGTTAGAATGTTCAAACAGCTGATGCTGATGTCTGAGTCTGCACTAGGACAGCAAACCTGTGCAGGTGATCAGCAACAGAATACCAAAACTGCACCAATACAAAAGATACACAAACCAAACTTCTCAAAATAGGAAAAAAAACCCACAGATCTTACCTTCCAGACTTTCTTTACTTTAAAACCCCTTTAAAATCTTCTTTAAACCTTGTTTATCTCACACAGGTAATTTTTAAACTTTTAACCCTAGTTACATTAAGCTACTTTTCCTTTCCTGGGACCTTAACCTGCTGCTGTCTAGCCTTGCCAAGGCTCCTTTTGAGCCTTTAGAGATGCTTCCCTCTTGGACTTCATGCTCAACTCTGGTTTTCAGGTTGCCATTACTTCGGTGCGATGTATGTCAGTCCTACAGGCTCTGTCTTGCAGAGAAATGTTCCTCCAGATTTTGGAGACTGGGGTTTCCCTTCAGATGGTTCCATCCTTCCTGCCAAAAGTGGTTTTGACTTTCCATGTAAATCAGGAAGTGTGTTTGACTGCCTTTCAGCTTGCTGGTTCCAGGACGCATGGTCATGTGCTGAACCAATTGGATGGCATAGAGTTCTGTGTTGTCTAGAGGTCATTCAAGAGTTTAGTCTTTCTAACCATTTGTTTGGGCTGACTCATTCAGTTAAGTTGGGCACTCCTACTTCCGTCACGGCACATTCTAACAGCAGTGTGGCTTCTTCGTGGGCCAAAGCTAGAACTGTCTCTCCTGGGGGGATTTGCAGAGCGGCAATGCAGTCTTCTCTTCCCATGTTTGCCACGTTCTAGAGAGTGGATGTGGTGGCAAGACAGAACTCCACTTTTGGGACCTCGGTCTTAAGGGTCGGTGCAAGCCTGTCCTAGCTTTTTGGGGGACTGCTTATGTACGTCCCTATTGTCTAGAATGTCTCACCTATTGCACTAGAAAAAAGGATTCTGTACTTACCCTGGTAAGCTCTTTTCCAGTAGATAGGTGAGACATTCTAGACTCCTGCCCTATCCTTCCTGCACTTGCTTACAGTTGTCAATCTGTTTAGGCTTCTCCAAACTAATTTTTAGATGCCTGTCAGCTGTTGTGGGCTGGGAAGAATTTGTATATATGTTTCAATTTATTGGTGAGTTGTTTCTGAGCTCCTTTGAAGCCTGTGTTGGCAGTTAATAGTACTGTTTAGGTACTTTTCGAGCAGAACAATTTGTTTACACTTGTTGCTACAGGTGCCTCTACTTCACGTGTATTGGGTGGCTCTATGTACTTGAGTATTAACTGAAGGTGGAGTTAGAGAGCCCAGTGAAGTATAACAGAGACAGTAAAAATTCAAGGATGAATTCTTTCTGCAGCAGCCCATGGCTGTAAGGAAATAACCCTACTGTTTAGAATGTCTCACCTATCTACTGGAAAAGAGCTTACCAGGGTAAGCACATAATCTCTTTATAGTAGTTTTTTTATTTACCCCTCCCTTTAACAAAACTGCGAAAGCGTTTTTTTAGTGCCGACCAGCACACTGAATGTTGTGCGCTGCTCCAATGCTGATAGAGTTCCCATGAGTATCAGCGCAGCACACAGCATTCAGTGCACCAGCCGGCGCTAAAAAACACTTTTGCAGTTTTGTAATTATGCTACTGAAGTTTGAAGTACATTAGAGGCTCTGGTAGATACCCAATTACAAATAAACAAAGACACTTCCCTTCCCCCTTTTACAAAACCATAACGTGGTTTTTAGTGCCAGCCGCAGAAGTAACAGCTCCGATGCTAACAGAATTCCAATGGTCGGTGCTAAAAACCATGCTACGGTTTTGTAAAAGGGGGGGGTTATTAATTTGGAAGAATATATATTTTATAAATGGGTCTCTATCAGAGACTCTAATGTAAATATAAAATATAAATAATCTAGCTGATGAGGATATTGTAGTTTTTTTGATTTGATTTAAACGCAATATCAAGTATTTTCAATGCGTACTCAAGCTCTATCAGTTGAAGACCCTCCAATGCCAAAACTCCCTTCTAATAAGCTTGACAAGTAGCAGCAATGTCCCTAAGCCACTTTCTTTCGTTCCTCCTACCATGGTCTAGTTAGTATTTCTCCCTCTCTTCTCTCTCTCCCTCCATCCTTCCTTCCCATTGTACTGCCCCTAGATCCATTTGCCTCTTTCCCCTCCCCATATTTCTGCACAGTATTTCTTCCTTTCTCTCCTCCACCCCATGTCCAACATCTCCCTCTCTCTCACTGTCTACCATCTCATTCACTCCTTTGCTGCAAAGGGAGTAGGAAGAGAAAGAGAGAGAGAGAGAGAGATTGGATCCAGGGCACTTCTCTCCCACCCTCTCTACTGCCATGTCCAACATTTCACCCTTTTTCATGCCCCTGTGCAGCATCTTTGCCCCTCCTCACCAGCCCCATGTCCACCCTTTTTCCTGCTAACACCCCTCTCCAGTTCCATGCTGCATCTCTTCTTCCCTTCCCTTCCCCACCATGTCCAACATTCCTCCCCCTTGCATCCTTTCCATCTGTCCCACCCTTCCCTCTCCGCCACAACATCCAGTATTTCTCCCTCTCTCATCTCTCTCTCCCTTCTCTCCACAACCATGTCCATCATTTCTCCCTCTTTCTTCCTTTCTCCATGTGCACCATCTCTCTGCCCTGCTCCACACACTCATGTCCAATCATTCTCTCTTTCTCTTCCCTCCCCCACCAGCAGCATTTTTCTTTCCCTCTCCTCCCACACCCCTATGTCCCAACAGTTCTCCTCTTCTCTTCCCCCCACCCATCTGTCTCTGAAACATTTCTTTTCATAGGCTTTTCTCTTCAATAGGCCACCAGCAGTGGTTCCCACATGCCTGCTGGAGGCTGACTTGGTAGCCTTCCCTCTGATGCAAGACACAAATGCTTCAAAGGGAAGGCTTCCGGTCAGCTGCTGGCAGTGTGTAGGAACCGTTGCCAGTGCCTGCTGAAGACAGCAAGTGCAGCTACACAGAATTAAGGACAAAGGAGCCAGAGGCAGGCAGATACACTCCTGTGAGTGCCCCAGATGAACTACTTCCATCCACATGAGTCTGAAGGAGATCCATGCAGACCTAAGGGGATTCCTGTGGGATCCCTGCAAACTCTTTGTGATTCCTGACAATTCTGTTCCTGTGCAGCTCTCTAGGGCACATCTGTGGTATTCTATAATACTGCATGCAATTTTCTGGAATGCCCATGCTCCTCCCATGAGAACACTTGTCGATGCACGTGCTCTTCCGGGTGTCGTTCAGCCGGGACACTGGGTTTAGTGTGCTGCCGGCCAAAATGTTTATGGGACACTGCTATGATGGCACACATAGGTATATTTCATCATCAATCTGTCATTCAGCCCTGTTTTGGCACCTTGCATCAGTTGGAACACTTTTCCTCACAGAAATTTGGGTGCAGTTTTAGTGCCTAATTTTAGGTTCCATTTATTTAATTTTCCCCATACTGCTCCCAGTCACTCAGCCCCTGTGTGCATGCGCGCACACACACACACACAGTGCTAGTTACTCAGTCCCTTTGCACGCACACACACACATACTCTCACTCACTCCCAGGAACAAAAATAGTATCTGTACATATTATGCAAACCACTATGATTGTAACCATCCTTCTCTTCAGTCCCTATATATACCAAGTTATATAGTTCCAGGCTGGAGAGTGAGACTGCTGAATTTCAGATCACTGCATTATGGGTAAAGAATCAGGCACTAAAGATCCCACACTGCTTTGGGATGTAAGTTCAAAAGCAGGATTGTCTTAAAGCCTGGATCTGGGTAAATTGGCATCTGTGCATTCACTCAGCCAGGGTTGCCAAATACTTTTTTAAAATCCCGCTCCTTTACCTTGAAAAAGCAGCTCAAAAACAGCCCATTGAATTTCTTCATATTCTGATGTCAATTTATGCCAAGTCAAATAATAGGAGTTTGTGTGTGTGTGGGGTGGGGAGGGGAGGTGGTGGAGAGAGAAGAGGGGTGTTTCTTTGGATGAACCCCAATTTTCCTTTCGCTCTTCTTGATTTCTTCCTCACTTAGAACTGGGGCTGGGATCTGTGGCCATGAGCTCCCATTTGCATTTACTGGAGATTTCCCTTGTATTTTATATACTGTCCCAGCTCAGATAAGAAACTGTCATGATTGCCAGCTGGCTGGTGTTTAGCTGACTTGGCTGGATTTACTGATGGAAGGAACTCTGGAATTTGTTGCCAGAGAATGTGGTGAAATCAGTTAGCTTAATAGGGTTTAAAATAGGTTTGGATAATTTCCTAAAAGAGAGGTCCATGGCTTAGGGAAATCCACTGTTTATTTCTAGGATAAGCAGCATAGAATCTGTTTTGCTACTTGGGATCTAGCTAGGTGCTTGGGACCTGGGTTGGCCACTGTTGGAAACAGGATACTGGGCTTGATGGACCTTCGGTTTGTTCTAGTATGGCAATTCTTACATTCTAATGTTCTTAAGGCCAATCATTGGCAGAACCTTAACACTGACAGTGTAAATTTTGGAAATCCTTCAGCTGCCCTAAAGACAAGAGACAATCCTCTGACTCCAGATCCTCCCAAGCTGAAATGAGGTCCTACTTAGTAAGTGAAAAGCAAATAAAAATGAACTACTATGATTGCCGAGAATTTAATAAAAATTTCATGCAGCCCAAATTACAGCGACAAAAATCAGAAACCAGCCTACAACTGCTGAAAATTTCCTGCAATCAACTTTTGAAAGCAGCCCAACTGGCCAAAAAAACTGCTGACCTGGCAACAATGCACTCAGCTCATGCATACAGTACATACTGTATGGAGGAGGCAGAGCATCAGCTGCACGAAACAGCTCCCCCTAAAGGTGCTTCCTATATGAGCATATTTTGGGATTGGTTTGTTTTTTTTTTAATGAAAATCTGGAGGTCACATAAATGTCCACCTGTTAAATGGGATCACATTAAAAACTGACCTTTTGCTCCCTTTTGGGCATGGAAACATCGCTTTCTCCTCTGGGTTCCCTCAATCTTCCGTGTCCAGCGACTGCCGGGGCGCTGAGGCAGGAGACACGCAATCCCGGAAGTGGAGACACGGGATCCACAGCAGAACAGCTGATGACTGCAAGCAAGAGAGAGGAATTTTCGTCCTCTCCCACGGAGGCCTCCTTGACTAACATCTGGCTTCTCCTTCAGTGTATGACTAAATCTACAGAAGAGGTAACAAAAATAACAGATAAACTTGACTCCCTAACTAAAACTGTGGAATTAATGAAAATGGATTTTTCAGGCCAAACTAAGCAAATGCAGGAAGAAATACACCATTTGCAGCAGTTCAAGATAGCATCAATTAAAGACAATTCTTCAATACATAGGAAACTGGAACAATTTGAGAATTTTAATAGACGGTTGAATCTTTGTTTCCTAAATTTTCCATTAATTCCGGGCGTGGTACCTCTGGATTTATTAAAATGGTATTTGATTGAAAATTTAAGAATTTCTTCAAATAGTATTCTCCCAATAAATAAGATTTATTATTTGCCTACTAAAAAAATTCCCAGAAGAGAAGAAAAAGAAAAAGGAAAAAAGAATGAGTTAGATTTTGCTAATGTGACTGCTCTTCTTGAACAAACAATAACAGCTGACACTGATAGAGCAACGCTCCTGGTGTCATTCGTATTTGAGCAGGATGTTAATATGATCTTGAAATTATATTTTAAAAATTCTCAAAAACTATTTGGGGAACAGAAAATATGGATATATCCTGATGTTGCTAAAACTACTCAAGAAAGGAGGAGAGAATTTATTTATTTGCGCCAAGAAACAATCATATTAGGTGCTACGTTCCTTTTGGTATACCCCTGCAAGTGCCTGGTTAGGTATCTAGGAGTCAAGTATACCTTCTTTTCTTCAGACCACCTGAAGGAATTTATAGATGTTAAGAAGATCGTTAAGGAATGACTTTAGAAGGGTGTTGAAGTAAAGCATTTGTTTGATACATGAAGTCTTTCTTAATTTAATTTAATTAAATTCCTTTGTTAATCTCTCATATAATATGACCACTCACCCTAAATTGTGGTCTAAGAAAGGGATTACTATGACTGATTGATCATGTAAGTTTGACTTCTGATGCCTTGAATTGATTTTCCTCCCTGTGTTTAATGGTGCAAGATTTACTTTTGTGAAATTTAATGTAAAATTAGAAATAAAGAAATAAAAAAACAAAAAACAAAAAACAAAACACGACCTATTGGATAAAATCTGGAATTCAAGAAATGGTTTTCACTATATTTTCATTATTTTATATTTAACTTAAATTATGAAAAGCTCTGAGTCATAACATGCTTGTGAAATTAATTTAATAAAGTTATCTTTTCTTCTGTTTCTTTTCTTCACTCCTGCCAGAAATGAATATGGAGCATGGTTAAAATATTACAGTCACACTAATAAGAGGATAAACAGAAAAAAATAATCCAATAATATACGGTATACTGTTTAAATTTTGTCCATCAGAAGGGCTTGTTCACCAGAGAACTATGTACTACACAAAAAATAGTGGAGAAAAAAAAGCCTAAAAGCATACAATAGCACTATATCAAAGTAAGTCAAGCTGTTTATTCACTTTATTGGCATTAAAAAATGGCACCTTTTATCAGCACGTACATTCTAAATTCTGAAAGTGAAAAAGCAAACCCTCTATGTGCACACGTAAAAAAACTTAACTGATCATGCTGAGCTTTCCAAAATTTTGTGCAGTACATAGTAGAGAATGACACGGGGGGGGGGGGGGTAAATCTGTCCCTATCTCCGCCCCATCCCCACGAACTCAGACCCTGTCTCATCCCCGCGAGCTCAATCCCTGTTCAGTTCCCGCAAGCCTCAAATAGTTTTATAGTTCTCTGGTGAACAAACCCTCCTGATGGATATAATTTAAACAGCATATATTATTGGATTAAAATATTAATGTCATGCCTGCTTTCAGACTTTAATGTAACAATTGCCATTTCAGATAACTATCTTGAAATTTAGCTACAACACACATCATAACTGATCCTTTGAACACTGTCAAGACATTTGAGCAGCTTTAAAGAACAGAATTTCCAGGAAAAGGCATTAAAATGATTCTAAATGAATTAGAAGTTAAAAATTAAAATGACACCTTTAGCTTATACTGGAGTGAAAACCATTGAAAGGAAATCACTGTAACCTGACTTTGCTCTGGGATTAAGAGGTCTCAGCCTTAATAGATCCTCCTCTTGATTTGTTTCCCAATGTTATACTACTCTTTTTGAGTTTTAGGCTTATATTTATCATGCACTATTGTTTTGACCTGAGCCTGACTGAAATAGAAGGACAGAGGAAGAAAGAGGTGTTTTGTATTCTATTCTCCCAGTCCCTTGCTGGTGCCTGCAGCTGCAGTAAGAGGATAAAGTCCATCTCCTCAGGGGAAAACACCAGCTCCTAGTTACAATTCATAGTTTAGTTAATCTGGGCAATAACCAGTTAGTTACCATTTTAAACTTCCCTATTGTGTAAGTAAGGTACTACTAAAGGGTGTTAAGCACATAGCCCCAAATTCTGCATATGCCACAGCTGACTTGTGCACACAACTTAAATGTTTAACAAGACCAATCAGTGCTGATAATTGTCAATTAACACCTCAGAACTGATGCTAATTGGCACTAATTAAAAGCAATGGGGTTCATAATCAAAAAGAAAATACATCTAAAAACCTGCCTAAATTGGCACTTGGATGATCAAAAAGACAGGTCGTCCAAGTACTGATAATTGAAAAGGGTTTTAGACGTATCTAAAAGCAGCTCAGATCTTTTGACTACCACTGTGCACCCAGAGTGAAAAGTAACTTTTTCAAGGAGTGGTTAGGGTGGGAGGTAGGCGAGATGTGGGCCGACCTAGACTTAGACATCTGGCAGCGATAATAGAAAGTTTAACAAGTTGCCTGGACGGAACTTATATGTTTTGACTTGGACGAAGTCAAAACAGGTATAAGTTCTGGATCAGGCCGCTGAGCTGATCGTGATCAGCTCAGCGGCCCAGGCAACCATCCCATAACCCCTATATTGATCGTGGCAGGAGGGATGTCTAGTCCCTCCTGCTGGACACCTCCAAATACCCCCCCCTGCAACTTTTGCTGGCAGGAGGGATGTCCAGTCCCTCCTGCCAGATACCCCTGAGTCCCCCCCCCGCAACCTTCGCCGGCAAGAGAGATGCCCAATCTCTCCTGCCGACCCCATACACACCCTGAAAATTTGCTGGCAGGAGGGATGCCCAGTCCCTCCTGATACCCCCACGCCCCCCAATTAGCCCACCTGGACCTCCCAAGCCCACCCCCACCAGGACCCCTCAAGCCCATGACGCCCTTAACATTTTTTAGATGGCTGTCCAACATGGCCTTCACTGGAATGGCAGGCCTGCCCCTTTGGTATAGGTTGCAGGGAGGTTCAGGGGTGTCTGGCAGGAAGGACTGGGCATCCCTCCTGCCAGCGAAGGTTGCTGAGGGGGGTCACAGTAGGTTCAGGCAGGAGGGACTGGGCATCTCTCCTGCTGGCAAACTTTCAAGGGGTTTGTGGCAGTTCGGGCAGGAGGGATTGGGCATCCCTCCTGCTGTGATGCCTGTGGGGGTTTGCTGCGGTTCGGGCAGGAGGGATTGGGCATCACTCCTGCCATGATCATTGCAGGGGGATGGTTCTACGATTCTCTAACCAGTGCTTATGACAGACGCAGGTTAGAGAATCATGGTTTTAGGTGAAGGACTAGTCCCTCCCATGCCTAAAAGGTCTTGTTTTGGGTGTTTGGGACTTGGGCAAATTTTTTTTGGGGGAATAGATCTTATAGGTAGACATAGTGGTGGTCTGGGCGATTAAAAGCCTGAACATACAAGTAGGCTATTAAAAAAACAACAACCACATTTTGGATGCTTTTTTTTTTTAGAATGGACATTTCCCTGCTGCCTACTTTGGGTGCTTAAAGCCTTAGGCCAAAAAGGGACTTAGGCCTAGATTCACTAGGCCTATTTGTCAGCCTTCCTTTCCATGTCTGATTGCAGGCAGGCTGACAAATTCACTAAAGGCCAGCATGCAAATGGGGGTGCTTGGAGGAATGCCTCCCCCCCCCCCAGACTACATGGATCGCTAGTAAGCGGTCCTGAAGCATGCTTACGGAGCTAGAAGCTGCTCTTTTATTCTGTTTTTTTACTACACTGCGAACCTGTGGTTTTAACCCTCAACCTGTGGGTTAAGACCATAGGCTCGCACTTCGGGGGAAGGGCAGGAGAGTCGGGGCAGCGAGTTGGGGTGGCAAGTCGAGATTCAGGGTGCAGGGCGGCGAGTCAGGGCAGAGAGCAGGGTGGCAAGAGGAGAGTCGGGGCTGAAAAAGGCAGGAGAAGCCGGGCTGAAAAAGGGCAGGAGAAGTCGAGTTGAAAAAGACAGGAGAAGATGGCAGAGAGCAGGAAAGGTCCCTACCAGTCGCTTCTTTTTGGATCGGCCAGCCCAGTCGGTGTTCCTGAAAAAGTTTAGTGAATCACACCTCTTCCTACATTGCATGCCGTTTGCCCTCATTTGCATGCGCGGATTGGAATCGGGTCAGCCATGAGGTTAGTGAATCGGGTCAGGGTCGCAAAGGTGTCATAAACCAATCGGTACATGATCGGTATGCTTAGTGAATGTAGCCCTTAGACCTTTTTTTTTTTAATGCCCCTCTAAGTGCACAACTTGGTAGACACATTCTATAAAGTGCTGTTGCGTCAGCTCTAATGCATTATTCTGAAAAGGGGGGCATGGCCAAGGGAAGAGCATGGGTGGATCGTGGCCATTCCTAAAAGTTAGGTGTACTATTATAGAAAATGCCTGATTCACGCACAATTTAGGTAGAGGCATTTAGGCCTGGCTTTCCTTGGCCTACATATTAGTGATACTTATGGCCGCTAAAGTTTGATACATTGGGCATGCCTATTTATTTATTTATTTGGTTAGTTTTATATCCCATCCTCCCCAACAAGCTCAGAACGGGTAACAAGGTTGACATACATAATGCATAAACAAATTATGAATTTACATGTGTACACTAACGTTAGATATACAGTCAAGTTTAGCATACAATTTGGTCATTTTAAGATAACATATGGTTATTTCCATCTTCAGTTAAACATTGTGGATCCAGATCAGCGTACATTAGAATTAGAATAGTCACAATACCTGTCATGTACCTTTCCTTTTATTTGACTTCCTTACACATCCAGGGTGGGTGGGTGGGGGAGAGGGGAATGTATTATTGTTTGCTATACTTAATTATCTATATTATTGAAATTAAATATGTACTTCTTCTTTTATTAGTTATGGGGAGGAGGGGGGAGAAAATGATTATTTTTTTGAATTATTTGTGTATTTAAAGTGCGTTCTGTGTAGTGTTTATATTTAAATTCATTGTATGGCACTGTTAACATTTGAAAATTAATAAAGATTTACAAAAAAGAAAAAGAATAGCTATGGTTGGAAGGGTAACAGCGAGATCTGGATAGCTCCTATTACCGCCCATACCCCCACCCCCTCCCTCCTAAACTTTGTTCAAATAACTGAGACCACACACAAATTTGGAATATAGCCGCAGCTCAATTTATTAATCGAAACAGCAATTAACTTTAATTTGCATAAATTAACATCCTTAACACAGTAACTTCCATATAACAAATCTGCCAGCTCCTCCCGAGCTACCCGGTGTAATCATCAATAACTTGCCCCCGACCCCGCCATGAACAGCAAGAGTCTGAGGAGTGGCATGACCTCATGCCCCTTTAACCAGATCAGTAGACTCAAGGCACGGCTCCCAGCCGTCCCTCCGCTCATCGCCGGATGAGCCCCAGCACCCAGTAGCTCGGGAGACCCGCCTACCCGAGCTACCAAGGCCACCAATAAAGGGTGGGTGGGCGGGGAAAAAGCCACCCTGGAGGACCCTGAAAAAACCGAGTCCTCCAAGGTCCCGGCTTTAATACCTCCTCCAGTGCCTCCCCCTCTTCGCTTTCACCCTATCACGCACCAGCTTTTTGGCGCGCGTCTCTCCCTCTCTGAATTTAACATTTCCAACTCCCAATCCTCCCTCTGCTACCAACAACACTCGCGGGCGACATAGGGCTCCCAGCCCTGTGTTACCCTTCGCCCATCGAGACGGGCTCTTGGGCTACTCTATATGGTCCTTAATGCTCAGAAACAAACTACCATGTGTCTGTGTTAAGGGGTATACAGTAGTTTGTCTGTTTTGGCACATTAAACTTCACATTACTGAATTTTTCTGTCAGGAGCATGGCATAGGCAAAGAGTAGGTGTAAAAGCATTAGCCATCTAGCTCATTGCACTTACTGTGTGCAAACTGGCCAGTGCAGAATTAAGGAACCGCTTACTGCCTCTTAGGAAGGAGTAAGTGCTTTCCATTTAACCAAGAGCAGGTACTCTGCATTAATCTGAATGTCAAGGCATGACCTACAATTAAAATAGTGGGAATGCCCCTTCTCGAAGAAGCCTTTGTTTTGAGCTCATGGCAGATTAGAGGATGTAAATTTAAAAGTCATCATCAATATTTTTTCTCGCATCAAGCAGCATTATGGGGTAAAGATCTGGAACAATTGCTTATGTATACTACTTATAGGGAATTTAGGAAACACCTAAAAACATATCTGTTCTTGAAGTATTTAGGTAACTGACCTATACAATCTTAGTCCACAACTACTGATCCCCAGTACTGTTAATCACTAACCCTTAACTTTGTTAAATCTACTCAATCTGTAACATTTTTTAATCATTGTAAACGGCATAGAACTTCACGGTCCTGCGGTATATAAACTGTTATTATTATTATTATTAAAATCCTGCTTTATAGCATGTTAAGCCCAAAACGTAATGCATATTTGTAAAAGGGTTCCTATGAAATTTACAGTTGTGTCCAGAGACCTCAAGGTAAAATGAGAAAGTCCCGATGTCAAGGCAATCTTGTTGTCAATCTCAAAAAATATTGGGAAACCGTTCAAAAGATCAATTTGGTAAGAGAAGCAAGTAAACATCCGTTAGGGCAAACTTGGTGAATGTCTGTATATTATTAATTGTTCATTTCGGCATGGTGCTTGAAATTATGGTACTGTTTTTGTTTTGCTACAAAAGTCACAGAAAAGATCAGGAGTGCAATTAGCTTCAAGTAGGTAAGAAAGCATGAATCACACTTGGAAACTAATCAGATGTACTATAATGAAAGTGGTGCTTTGGAGGAAGAAATCTGATTGGCACCATTTATAGTATCTTTCTTTATAACCAAAGAATTTGTTTTTGCAGAAAGGTTTTTTTTTTTTTTTGGGGGGGGGGGAGATGGGGGAAAATGCAGCAGCCCCACTGAAAGAAACAGGGAGAAGCCAAGATCCCCAGCAAGACAGCTGAGGGGATAGCGAAGTTTTAAAGAGAATAAAATAAAAACTGCTTCTCACACCTTCTAAATATATATATATATATTTTATTAATAAAGAAAAAGCGTGGCCACCCTGAATAAACACTTTAATTCGTCCAAGGAGAGCAAATGAATCGTTGATTTCCTCGGTCCAATTCCTGGTTTTCCCTCTTTTATGTCTGTTTGTTTAATATTTTCTTTCACTTTAACACAAATCTCACAATAAAACTTCATAAGCAGGTTTTTTTGAGCGTCAAACCTATATGTGGCCGGAGCCTGCGCTTTCCGCACAAAAAGTTGCAAAACACTGGCACAACGGAGGACACAAAGTTAAACAAAGCTGTGAAAATATGTTTGTAGAAAAAAGACAATCGTTGGATTAAATGCATTCAAGTTAGATATAATGCCTTTTTGTATCAAATCTTCGGCAATGTGAGTGTACAAAAGTTCCCTGTGGCAGTCACTTGCTCCTTTTGTGATGTTTGCGCTTTGGCGTCTCCACTTGGCGCATTACCCGGAGCCCTTTAAACGCGATTGTTTCTTTCATTCTGATGACATTTACCGGATCAAAACATGCTGTTAATTCGATCAGAAAGCTCTACCCTCCCTAACAAAGCCAGAATAATTTCTCCCGAAGTTTGTTAAATTGACCAAAATTAGGCAAATGAATAGGGGGTCTGTAGGCGACGCATCTCGCAGGTGACACTGAATAATGCACGTTAAGACCAGCTGCATTACTTCTTTATTCCCCCCTCTTTCTTTCCCGGCATTATTAAAATTTACGCCAATGAAAACTATTCATACTTTTCAATAGACATTTTCTTATAGGATAATAGGCTACAAATTGAGCCTCTCCAAAAAGGAATGCACTGGGCAGCCCCTCGTGTGCCAAAGCCGGCAGGAGATGCTGGGGACGGGGAAAAGGCAAAAGCTCGTGTGCCAGCCCCAATCGCACACCTGCCGATGGGCCCGACAAACGGAACAGTGTCAACAAAAAGCTTGCCATCTCTCATAAAGATAGACTTGTCACCAAGTCGCGTGAGAAATCCTGAGAACAAACGAGGGGACTCCGTCTCCAAAGGGTCTCCCTTGAACTTGGCGGAACAGCCGATTAAAGGCTTACTTAATTACTCTAATGACTCCAGACAGGCTTCAAACTGCGGCGATCGCTTGCTGGGCTGTCGGGGGTGGGGGGGGAGGGGGGGGAACAGGCGATCGCGTGAGAACCGGGGCCGGCCCTGAAGGGCGAGCGAGGCCTGCACGGCCTTTGCGCTCTGCGCCCCCGACGGCCCCAACGCCACGCCGCACGTTCCGCCGCAGCCTCGGCGTCAGGCGCGAGAGCGCGAGCTGTCAAAAAGCCGTCACGTGTCCTGTCAAGGGCCACGTGGAACGACAAAGCCGACTGCCCTTCGCTAGCCCCCCCCCCCCCTTTCACCAGTTCTTTAAACCGATCTTTTAACGCATCCATTCCCCCCAAAGCTGCCTCCTCTAATCCCGGGGAATAATTCAGGCCATGAATACAAGCGGTGCCCTTAAGTGATCGCTTTATAAGCAGCCTCTAGGAGGTGAGGCGATTGCAGTTCACCTGAGGGAGCTTGGCGCAAACGGGGCTCTTGCTGGCAGGGGTTTCCCGGCGATTTCACCTTTAGGGGTGCTCGATCCAGAATGAAAGAGAGGAAAGTGAGTTAACTTCCCTTCCTTGCGCACCGATTGGAGGTGTTTTATTACCTAAGTGCTGCTAGGATCACCATAGCATCTTTATTTTCTAGTTCCCACAAACTTACTTAAAAACCAACAAGAACTTTGCATGCACTTAGTATTATGTTGTGGAGTTCATGGGAATAATAATAATAATAAACACGTGGGTAGAATTTCAAATCACCCTAGAGCATATATAGTGTCCGTGATAATATAGAACTTTTCTAATACTTAATTTGACATTCTACTTGGTAACATGTGTAAGGATTTTCAACAATGAACATGGATTTGATTCTTTTAATATCAGCTGAACATCCTGTGCTGTCAGAAAACCAATGTTCAGATATATTGTAAATACATTTCCTTTTTATGAAAGGTTGATGTCTCCAATTTTGGATATAAAAGAACCCCGGATTGTCATTTAGTTAATTCAGTCGTGAATTTGTTTCCAGAGATCCCCGGTTTCACACAAAGTGATTGAGAAGAGGAGGAGGGATCGGATCAATCGCTGTCTCACCGAATTAGGAAAGACTGTGCCAATGGCTTTGGCAAAGCAGGTACGCTTGCATTTCCTCAGCGGTCATCACAGAGCCAAAACCCTATAACTGAACAAAGTCATAGATTTTTATTTTTCATGGCAAAATGTAATAATGCGTGTTTGTATCTGAAAAATGACTGTTCAGAAGAGATATGTCTGCATGTAAATGCTTGTTGGTGATTTTATGGCCAATGAGGTGTTTCTTATGCCTCATAATATATCTTTAATGGCAGAATACTGTAACTGTTCCAACTGACAGTTAAATTGTGGGTCTTCTTTTAGAGCTCCGGGAAGTTGGAGAAAGCCGAAATCTTGGAAATGACAGTTCAGTATTTGCGAGCCTTGCACGCTGCAGAGTTTCCCCGGGGAAGGGATAAAGGTAAGAGGGAGAAAATGATTGTTTTATGTATTACTTGTGTCATTAATAGTGCGTTTTATGCAGTATTTTATGTTCAATTGTATTGCTCTGTAAAAGTTCAAAATCAATAAAGATTTAATTAAAAAAAAAAGAATTTTCCTGTCATTGCGTTCTGTGCTGACCAGAACGAAATGGCAATTTTAGTCTCAGCATAGCGAGGGGCAAACATTAGGATCTGTCAGAGCCATAACCTCTGCTGAGACTAAAAGTGGCACGGACCTCAGATTTTTAAGGACGTGCTGCTAAGATCCGCGAGGTCCGCGTTTTACCCCCCTTCCCGTCGTGAGGTGCCTTCTTGCGTAAGGCAAAGTGCGACGTGGCTTTCGCTGCAATCTTTGGGATCGCCTTCGGGGATTGACTTACTGAGAAAAATCTGATGTCTTGCGGGCATTTGGAAGTGGATAATGCATGCTGGTCTCTGTGACGTCAGGTCCTTTGCGGTTAAACCACTGCTTCAGCTGGGGGGGGGGGGATTTCGATCTTTACCATTTTGTGTCCCGGCTGAAGATTCTGAGGGTAAACAAATCGGTGCGGCAAAGGGGTTTAGTTAAACTGGCGGGTGGGGAGGGTCAGGGTTATGCCAGGTTAACAATGTAAACTGTACAATCGGCTCCGAGCTGACTCCCCTTTCCATGTTTGTTTTCTCCCGCCAGAGCTCTTGGCGGAATTTGCCAACTACTTTCGCTACGGCTACCACGAATGCATGAAGAACCTGGTGCACTACCTGACCACGGTGGAGCGCATGGAGACCAAAGACAGCAAGTACGCGCGTATCGTGGCCTTCCTGCAGTCCAAAGCGCGCCTGGCCCCGGAGCCGCTCTTCAGCGCCCTGCCCGAGCCCGATTTGGCCTACGCCGGCTCCTCTTGCGCCAGCGAGCCGCCGGGACCCTTCCCGTGGCCCGGCCCGGCCTGCAGCCCAGGCGGACCTTACCTGCCGCTGCAGTGCGGCCCGGGCCCGCAGCCCGGCGCCGGCCCCTTCCTCGCCCCCGTGCAGGGACTCGAGCGCCACTACCTCAACCTGCTGAGCCACCCGCACGCCAGTCCCTTTAGTTTGCACGGCGGCCAGCACCCGGCACTGCTTTGACCGCAGAGGGGCCAGCGATGGAGCGCGAGCACAGCACATCTGGCCCCGGAGACATCTTAGCAGTGGATAGAGCAGATCAGGCTGACATTACCAGAGACTGTTTGCTTTATGGACTTATAAGCGCAGGGCGCACAGCTCCCGACTGCAGTATTTTTTTTAATACCTTCTGCCATACAGTACGTACAATATGCCTTTGACTTGTATTTGTACAAAGCTCGTAATAAAATCTCTGCTCGAATTGGGTGTGCTCATGCGCTTTTTAAATGGCAAAAAGATAGAAAGGTGCGATGGTAAAGTGATTTCTGAAGGAGAGGAAAAAATCTTTTGACATTAGTTCTATCTAATTTTTTTTTTTTTTTTTAATGTCTACAATTAACGATTTTTTTTTTCTGTTCTGTTAGACATAGCAATATGTGGGCAGTGCAAATTTATGGAATTATCTATGGACAAAGTACATCCATAAAGATATATAAGGGGACCCAAGTAAGCAGAAATAGAAATAAACAGTCGTTTTCAGTGCACATGTCTCTCTATTCTAAGTGGTAGGGCTCAATTCAGCCTGGGGGGGGGGGGTTACTTATAATGGTCGTATATCACCACAGTTAATGACTTTATGGTTGAAGTTCATAAGACTAGGGGCTCCTTTTACTAAGGTGCGCGTTTTTAGCGCATGCAGGAAATTATCACGCACTACACCGCGCTCTATGCTTCTAGAACTTAACGCCAGCTTAATGCTGACGTTAAGGTCTAGCGCACGCAGAGAAAGGAAAATGGTAAAACCAGAGGACATAATTTGAGGTTGAGGGGTGGTAGATTCAGGGGCAATGTTAGGAAATTCTACTTTACGGAGAGGGTGGTGGATGCCTGGAATGCGCTCCCGAGAGAGGTGGTGGAGAGTAAAACGGTGACGGAGTTCAAAGAAGCGTGGGATGAACACAGAAGATCTAGAATCAGAAAATAATATTAAATATTGAACTAAGGCCAGTACTGGGCAGACTTGCACGGTCTGTGTATGGCCGTTTGGTGGAGGATGGGCTGGGGAGGGCTTCAATGGCTGGGAAGGTGTAGATGGGCAGAGATTTCAGCAGTAGGAACCCAAGCACAGTACCGGGTAGAGCTTTGGATTCTTGCCCAGAAATAGCTAAGAAGAAAAAATTTAAAAATTTAAATTGAATCAGGTTGGGCAGACTGGATGGACCATTCGGGTCTTTATCTGCTGTCATCTACTATGTTACTATATGTTATGTAGCACGCGCTATTCTGCACATTAAAGCCCTAACGCGGCTTAGTAAAAGGAGCCCTAGGAGAAACATCCTTTAGTTTAGACCTGATGCAGCTCTAGAACATTTCTGTGAGGGGCAACTGAAAAGTTCTCAGCCCAGCCAAGAAGAGAATGATGTGGAGCCATGAAACTTACAAGTTATTGCTCGCTTTTCTTGACACTTTTCGAAATGTGCACTGACTGGCAAGGGTAGCTCATCTCGTTTCACCGTGCTGTCCAAAAAGCTATCTCAGGAAGCCTTTAACACAGTTTCTAGTCCCCTGGGTCTAATCTTCCAAACAGAAGTGGCAGAAGGTAGCTTACATAACCTTGATAGGCGGTATATAAAATCCTAATAAAACTTGAAAAAACTTGAAACTTGATTCGGCAGGTGTACTGTATTGCTCTGGAGGCAGAGAAACTTAAGAACCAGCTCTCTGCCTTCCCAAGGAGTCAGAACAGTAAGATGTTTATGGAAAAACTAAAGAGAAGCTTTTTAGACTCTATAGGAATTGACAGGAACTTTACATTTCTTGGTGTTGCTAAATTCTCTGGATCCTGTGTATTTATTTTGGGTGCATCTGCACACAGTCTTGCAAAAGAGATGCCTTCTGTAGGAAGACTGCAGCACTCAAAGCTAATAGCAGATCAAATATAAATATAAATTAATGAAAAGTACTCATTTTCAGGAAAAACCGAGACACATAAAAAGAAAGTTTTGCAGATTTCTTGTCAGTTTATTTAACTTTAAAACCAATATGGTTTTACTTTCAAAGGAGTACCTAAATGGGCCACCGCGTGTGCAGATCACCGGACTAGATGGACCTCGGTCTGATCCGGTGAGGGCGTTTCTTATGTTCTTATGATTCAAAATTATACATATTTTTGTAGTATTCTTCCTGAACGGGAAGGGGTAAAACGCAGACCTCACTGACCTGATGGACCTCGTGGATCTAAAACTGCACGTCCTTAAAAATCTGAGGTCCGTGCCTCTTGTAGTTAGTTTCTGGCTCTGACAGACCTCGATGACATTTTAGCGCTGACGGATCCGTCTTAGCATACGGAGGGAAAAGTATTAGGATCCGTCAGCACTAAAATGTCATTGAGATCTGTCAGAGCCAGAGACTAGTGCTGGAGCAGCTCTAAAACGAATCCTTTAAACCGGTTTCCTGAAGCCCGGATAAATTTAAAAATCTGAGGTCCGTGGCTCTGACAGACCTCGATGACATTTTAGCGCTGACGGATCCGTCTTAACATACGGAGGGAAAAGTATTAGGATCCGTCAGCGCTGAAATGTCATCGAGGTCTGTCAGAGCCAGAAACTAACTACAAGTGGCATGGACCTCAGATTTTTAAGGATGTGCGGTTTTAGATCCACGAGGTCTGTGAAGTCCGCGTTTTACCCCTTCCCTTCCTGAACAGATAAATCTGCTTTTAGGGCTCCTTTTACTAAGGTGCACTAAGGCTTTAACGTGCGGAATAGTGTGCACTACTTTGCCACACGTGCTAGACCTTAATGCCAGCATTGAGCTGGCGTTAGTTCTAGAAGCTTAACGCGCGGTATAGCGCGCAGTAATTTCCTGCATGCGCTAAAAATGCTAGCGCACCTTAGTAAAAGGAGCCCTTAGTTTCTTTATAAAAACAAAATTCAGACTGCAAAAGGTACAATTAGATTTTACCATAATTATTATTTTTACTGTAAAATTAAAATCAGTCTGACAACCTCCCCCCACCAACTTTTACAATGAGCACATCTCTTCTAATTTTTATATTCTCTCCCCAGAGGTCGCAAGGAAGGTAGCTAAAAGTATTGCTTCTGTTTTAAATCTTTTGCCCCATTTTATGTTTATATTTGGCAAACCTCTTTAGAAAAATAGTGGGCTAGCTGTGTTTTCCCTGAGGTTTAAGGCGACCTGACCCTAGTTTATTTGCTCAGGGCTCCAAGGTCACAGTAGAGCTGATCCACAATTTGTAAGTATTTGCTTCTGTATTTAAACAGAGTAACAAAAACGCCTTCACTACAATGAAGAATTGTGTGTGTGTTTTTACCCTTAAAGCTCAACTTCACTGCTAATATAATAGGGGAAAATGTTTCAATTAAAAATAAGCTTTATAGTAGCTGGTTATTTTAAAGTCACTTTTTCCAGGGTCAAACTTTACTTCTGTGCATGGCACATTTAAAGAGTCAAAATTAAGATAGGGGAGGCGCAATATCTTTGTTATTAAAGGATGCACATAGGACTGGATATAAATGTGACACCATAGCCTATATTATTAGGAATAATTCACAGAATGGATAAGGCATGCATTTTAAAATAATTTCAGCTGGTACAATCCACAGCAGAAGAGGGGGCCAGGGGCTTTGGCTTTTTCGTTTCTGAGCACGAAGAGGATCTGAATTCCTTTTGGCAGTCAAGCATTGAAGATATGGTGTTACTCTGGACATTTAAATTATTAATATATTCAGCATTTTTCACTTCTCAACTGTTAACCAAATTAGACAAAACTTTCTTTTGCTAAGTAGATTTTCTCTGTGGGATTAACTTTGGGAATGGAAAGGCCACCACCATAAAAAAAAGAGAAAGTTTGGTCATTTACATATAATTTTGCAAAATTGCACTGGCCCATGACAGTCTTTGTACCTCAAATGATAAATCTTGATGTTTTTTCTTTCCTTTAGCTGTGGAGGATAAACCTTTCTTTGGCTTTACAATGAATTGAGGATAAAAGTGTATTCTCTTGTGGGCTCCCTTTATTCTCCCCCCCCCCCACCAAAAATGCTTCACCAACCCACCACCTTCTCTGAAAACCTCCAAGTCCCAATTTGACAGTCTTGATCAAATATCGACTTTGAGATGGTCTGACTTTTCCAAAAGATTAAAAATATTAGTTCAACCCAGAAAAGAATTGATGCAAACCAGATTGTGGCTTAAATACATTTTCCCATCCCACAATACATGGATTCATCTCTCCTTTATCTTTCTTTAAGTAAGTTGTATAGCTCATGGTTTCTAAGAGAGACCCGACAAAACCAAGAAAACTCATAGTGGTTTTTGCTGGAGGTGATCCATTGTGAAGATGCTGAAAGGGACAATTTCGTGTTTCTTGGGCTTCATCCTTGAGTGGACAAGAAGAAAAATAATCAGCCCCATGAAATCAAAGACTCTCCATAGGGCTGAGGAACAAAGCTGTGTGCTGGTGCCTTCGGGTCTCCTTGATTCTCCTTCGCCTGGCCAAGGGCCTCGGCCAGTAGGAGTCTGGGAGCTCCCTTCTCCTTAATACAGAGCTCACTTGTGCTCCCAAGCGTTATTGAACAAACAGATCACCTTGTACTAGCTACATAAGACAAAGCCCACAGACACACAGCCCCCATGCCCCAATGGAATAATAAGCCATAAAGGTTCTGTCAACTGCTTTCCTATAAGCCAGGGGAGAGAAGATACAATAATGTGATCTGTAGCAGAAAGGAGGGAAATAAGAGACAGCTTGAGAGGAGGGAGTGCAGAGCAAGCAGAGGCAAAAAGCTGCTCCTGCAAATTTTGTTCTGAGGATTCTCAGGATGCTAAAATATCACAAGATTTGCTAAATGTTGTTCCTGAGCAGTTTAGGGATGGCATTTTCTATGTTATTTCAAACATGTATTGAATCTGGCTAGTTATAGACCAGTTTCTAATCTTGGGTTCTTAGCAAAATTTATAGAAAGGATAGTTTTGGAACAGTTAGTATTTTACATTGAATCAACTAATGTGTTGAATCCAAGACAAACTGGATTTCGGAGTATGCATAGTACAGTGTTCCCCCGGTTGTTCACGGTCGGTGGTTCGTGGTCCTGGTCATTCGCGGAATTTTCTGACCGTGAACCGCTGACCAGGAGAGAGCAGCTGGAGCACCGGCGAGTGAAGGAAATCACTCGCTGTATGCTCCGACTACCTCTTCCTGCACTAAAGTCAGGCCATTCCAATCAGGAGCTGCTTTGACACGCAGCTCCTGATTGGTAAGGCCCGACTTAGTGCAGGAAGAGGCGGTCGGAGCATACAGCAAGTGATTTCCTTCACTCGCCGACACTCCGGCTGCTCTCGCCTGCCTTTCCCGCTGCCCTCTCTAGTCTCCCCCACGAAAAACCATATTCGCAGTTTTTCAAGATTCATGGGGGTTCCTTAAATGGAATCCCGTGAATATCGGGGGAGTACTGTACTGAGACTGTACTAGCAGGTTTCATAAGTGAGGTACATTCTAACTTAAATAGCGGGAATTTTGCTATGGTGGTATCATTAGATCTAAGTTTGTTTTTTGATTTGGTTGACATTTATTGAATTTTCTGCAAGAAATTGGTTTACAAGGAACTTTTCTAAATTGGTTTTCATCTTTTTTTCAAGGCCATACTTTTCAGGTAGTTGCTGGTGGATCAACATCTTGGGAAAGATCGTTAGAATGTGGTTCGGCTTTATCGCCGATCCTGTTTAACATATTTGGAGTCCCCTTATGAAACTAATTCAAGAAATGGGAATCAGTACTTATATTTATGCTGACAACATTTTACTGGTTTATAGGTTATCTCCACAAACATTAGATTTGCATCCATTGTGGGATTGCTTCAAAACTAAAGAAGGATGGTTAGGAGGACACAAATTGGTGTTAAACATGACAAAAACAGTAGCATGCTGTATTTCAGGGGATAAAGAAACACCTAAAGTGAATTTATCTTTGGACCCACACTGCATTAAAATGGTGAATAGCTTTATATACTTGGGGATTAGGATTGATTGTCATCTGAACTTTGAAGAACAGGTCTCCTCTGTGGTTGCTAAAGAATTTGGTGCACTTAAGTCATGCTTTTGTTCTATCTAAGTTGGATTATGGTAATTGAGGGGCAAATTCTATAAACGGAGTCCCAATTTTAGGCGGCCTACTGCTGTCTAACCACCAAGGGGGATGCATGTTAAAAAAAAAATCATCCTGGGCAGGCTGCCTAGATTGTAGATGCCTCCGTGAGCCTAGGGAAGCATGTAAGGACACCTAAGCTCGCCTAAGGCTAGGCATGGGCATGGTTTCACCTGGAGGTGGCCTTAAGTGAGCTTAGGTGGCCCTATGTGCCACCCTAAGCCTGTGATAGGCGCCTTACATTTAGGCCAGCATTTGGCTGCTGAGCTTATCACGGCAAGGGATCTCCCTGCTGTGATAAGTTTAGCGGCCACGGAAATCTGTCCCCCCCCCTCGTGAAGACTACTCAGTCCCTCCTGCCGGAAGATGCTCATTCCCTCATGCTGGAATCCCCCATTCCCCCTGCAAAGATCATCAGCAGAAGGGATGCCCAATCCTTCCTGCAGGAAACCCCCATCCCCACAAAGATTTCCAGCAGGAGGGATGCCCAATCCTTCCTACCAGGACCCCCCATACTCGCAAAGATCGCCGGCAGAAAGGATGCCCAGTCCCTCCTGCTAGACACCCCCCACCCACTGCAAAGATTGCTGGCACAAGGGATGCCCAGTCCCTCTTGTTGGAACCCCCTCCGCAAAGATCATCGGCAGGAGGGATGCCCAATCCTTCCTGCCAGAGCCCCCCCCAAAGATCTTCGGCAGGAGGGATGTCCAGTCCCTCTTGCCAGACCCCCACCCTGAAAAGTAGCTCAACCAGACCCTCCCAGTCAATCTGGTCCCCCCCCCCAAGCCCACCCAGAACTCCACATACCTTATTTAGTTGGCTGGCTGGAGGCATCCTTCCTGCTTCCAGCTGGCTGGCCTGCCTTCACTAGAATGGCAGGCCTGCCCCTTTCTGGTGCATTGTGGGATGTAATGATAAGGGGCCTAAGGTCCTGAATGGTCCAGGAGCTTAGAGGGGCCTTAGGCACCTGGGTCAACCAAATTATAGGCCTCTCTCACAGTGCATTCTAGGATGCACTGGGAGTGGCCTAAGATTCCGATTGGCAAGATCCCTTGGGTCACTCCTACAGGAGGGGCCTTAAGCACCTCAGCCAATCATGGCCTTAGGCCCCTCCCTGGTGCATCCCACAATGCTCTGGGAAGGGGCAGACCTACTATTCTAGTGAAGGTGGGCCAGCCGGCTGGAGGGGAAGGAGAGAGATGTCAGACCATGGAAATAGGGAGGGAAGGAGAGAGAGATGGCAAGGGAAAGTAAGACATGGAAACTTAGATTTTGAGAAGAAAGCAGAAAAATTCAATGTTACGTTAATGCCAAAGATGGATGCAAGGCAGAAAATGAAGACGGAGAGAAAAACAGTCAATGGACAAGAAGGCCCTGGAAACATAGTTAAAAGCACAGAAAAATAAAGTTATCAGACAACAAAGGTAGGGAAAATGATTTTATTTTCAATATAGTGATTGAAATGTTTCAGTTCTGAGAAAGGAAAGATGTTAAATTTTAACTGTGAGGGCTGCAGAAAAAATAGTTAATGTCTTATTAAAGAAACTAGTATTTAAGCCCGTTACATTAACGGGTGCTAGAATAGATGTGTCTGTCTGTGTTTCTTTATATCTCTCTCCTTGGCCGCTGTCTGTGTACTTTTGTTCCCCCCACCCCCGAGCAAAGCTGTCTGCCCCCAGCACACACCTCCCACCAAAGCAGCCCCCTTTCCCTCTCCCTAACTGTCTCTCCATGGCCCTCTTCTGTCTTCCCCCCAGAGCAAAACTGTTTGCCCCAAGCACACCCCTCCCCCCAAAGCAGCCCCCTTTCCCTCTCTCTGTCTCTCCATGGCCCCTTCTGTCTTCCCCCCCAGAGCAAAGTTATCTGTCCCCAGCACACCTCCCCCCCAAAGCAGCCCCCTTTCCCTCTCCCCCTGGCCCCCTGTATTGATCCCCTTCTTACCCTCCCTCCATCCCAGCGTCTTCTGGCCTGCTCCTCTTCAAAGCAGCCTGCGATTGTGGTGGCCAGCTTTAGCGAACCTCACAAGTTGCTCTCCAACTTGGTAGCATGTTCCCTTTGATGTGATCCTGAGCGTCAGAGGGAACGTGCTACTGAGGTTGGAGAGCGGCCTGCGAGGTTCGCTAAAGCCAGCCACAATCGCAGGCTGCTCTGAAGAGGAGGATCAGCGGCGGCGGCAGCGGTGAGCGAGGGCGGGAGGTGTGTTCCCTTCTGAGGACACGGACAGGGAGAGAGCTTGCCTGCGCTTCCTCGCAGAAGCAGTTGGTGAGTGAGGGCAGGAGGAGGGGAGTGACCAGAATGTTCCCTGCTGCCAGGTTCTAAAATAGAACAAGGCCACAGATCACACACCACAGTGGCAGGGATCACGCTGTTTTAACAGCGCATGTGCCGGTAAGCTTTTATTATATAGGATGACAATTTTGCATGAGGTAAAACTCTTTATAGTTTATAAATCATTCCTTTAACAGATAAAGGAAAGATTTATAGACTATAAAGAGTTTTACCTCATGCAAAATTGTCATTTCTTTAATAAGACATTAATTATTTTTTTGTGCGACCCTCCAAGTACCTACAAATCCAAAATGTGGCCCTGCAAAGGGTTTGAGTTTGAGACCATTGAGCTACATTAACCACTGTTACCACATCCTCTGGCAATGAGCTCCAGAACTTAACTATTCTTTGAGTGAAAAAAAATATTTCTTCATTGATTTTAAAAAGTATTTCCATGCAACTTCATTGAGTGTCCCCTAGTCTTTGTAATTTTTCATTGAGTAAAATATCAGGATTTTATAGACTTCAATTATATCTCCCCTCAGCCATCTCCTCTCCAAGCTGGGTTGGGTTGGGTTGGGTTGGGCAGACTGGATGGACCACTTGGGTCTTTATCTGCCATCATTTACTATGTTACTATGATACTATGAAGAGCTCTAACCTGTTTGCCTCTTCTCATATGAGAGGGGTTCTATCCCTTTTATCATTTTGGTCACTCTTCTTTGAACCTTTTCTAATTCTGCCATATCTTTTTTGAGATACGGTGACCAGAACTGAATGCAGTATTCAAGATGAGGTCACACCATGGAATGATACAGAGGCATTATAATATTCTTGGTCTTATTTACCATCCCTTTTCTAATAATTCCTAGCATCCTGTTTGGTATTGGAAATATAGAGGAGTTACTTTATTAATCTTGATTTGCTTTACCAAGCATAAGAACATAAGAACTGCCATCTCCGGATCAGACCTCCGGTCCTTCAAGTCCAGCGATCCGCACATGCGGAGGCCCAGCCAGGTGTACACCTGGCGTAATTTTAGTCATCCATATCCCTCTATGCCTCTCGTAAGGAGATGTGCATCTAGTTTGCTTTTAAATCCTAGAATGGTGGATTCCGCAATAACCTCCTCTGGGAGAGCATTCCAGATGTCCACCACTCATCGCGTGAAGCAGAACTTCTTGATATTTGTCCTGGACTTGTCCCCCCTTAGCTTCAGTCCATGTCCTCTTGACCGTGTCAAATGTTCTGTGTCAAATTTGCCACTTGGGAATCTCTACCGTGGCTTTGATAAAGGGGCACTAAGTATCCTTAGACAACAAAGAGAAAATAAATCTTTGTCACCACACTAATAACTTGTTCATTAAAGGTGAAATGAAAATTTGCAAAAACTAAATATTTAAAGCTGATCATGAGATTAACTGGAGCCCCAAGAAGAGTTGAAAAAGATGGAGATTTTAAATGACAAGTTAATCAACAAGCAGTTATCAATGAGGTGTTTAATACAAGCCTATGTACCAGTAACCAGCTATCAACAGCTGAAGGGCAATTATGTAATACTGCAAAAACCCGAGGGAACGGTATAGTTTGGGGGTAGAAGAACTTATGTGCACGACAGAAGAGCAGGACTTAGGTGTGATTGTATGTGATGATCTTAAGGTGGGCAAACAGGTTGAATAGGTGACAGCGAAAGCTAGAAGGATGCTAGGTTGCACAGGGAGAGGTATGGCCAGTAGGAAAAAGGAGGTCTTGATGCCTCTGTATAAGACTCTAGTGAAACCTCATTTAGAGTATTGTGTACAATTCTGGAGGCCACACCTTCAAAAAAATATAAAAAGGCTACTAAAATGGTGTGTGGTCTTCGTGATAAGGCGTATGGGGACAGACTTAAAGATCTCAATCTGTATACTTTGGAGGAAAGGCGGTGGAGGGGAGATATGATAGAGACGTTTAAATACCTACGTAATATAAATGTGCATGAGTTGAGTCTCTTTCATTTGAAAGTAAACTCTGCAATGAGAAGGTATAGGATGAAGTTAAGAGATGATAGGCTCGGGAGTAATCTGAGGAAATACATTTTTTTACAGAAAGGGTGCTAGATGTATGGAACAGTCTCCCAGAAGAGGTGGTGGAAACAGAGACTGTGTCTGAAATCAAGAAGGCCTGGGATAGGCACGTGGGATCTTTTGGAGGGAGAAAGAGATAATGGTTACTGCGGATGGACAGACTAGATGGGCCATTTGGTCTTTATCTGGTATCATGTTTCTATAAAATCTAAATCAAGTGGACAAATTTAAAGAATGACAAAACATTGGAATTTAATATACTGCTTTGACAAGGTATATTAAGTGGTTTACAATCAGGCACTTCAGCATTTTCCCTATCTGTCCTGGCAGGCTCACAGTTTATCTAACGTACCTGGGGCAATGGAGGATTGGGTGACTTGCCCAGGGTCACAAAGAGCTGCACAGAGTTTGAACCCACAACCTCAGCAGGTTGCTGAGGCTGAAGCTGTAGTTCTAACCGCCACACCACACTCTCCTCCTATCATTTGCATACACATAAAAACTAATAGCAACATCTTGAATTAATGAAAGAAGAGAACTAAAAATATATTAAACAAAATCAGGGGATAAGACTGATCTCTGTGGAACCCCTGATCTATGCACATATGATGCTCATTTATCAGATCCTATCATGACTTCAAAAGTCCATTGCCCTGAAATAGTACTACAACTACTATAGCTATGTTCTATGTTGAGTCACTGCCCAGGAAAAGGATCTAGATGTCATTGTAAAGGATCCGTTGAAACCCTCAGCTCAATATGTGGTGGTGGTGATGGTGGCTAAGAAAGCAAATAGAATTATCAGGAAAGAATTATTAGGAATTATCAGGAAAGGAATAGAAAACAAAAGATGAAAATGTTATAATGCCCTTGTACGGTATTTCCCTATGGTATGGCTGCACCTCGAATACTATGTGCAATTCTGGTCGTCATATCTTCAAAAAGATATAGCGGAATTAGAAAAGGTACAGAGAAGGGCGACAAAAATGATAAAATGAATGGGATGACTTCCCTATGAGGAAAGGGTAAAGTGGCTAGGGCTCTTCAGCTTGGAGAAGAGACGGCTCAGGGGTGATACGATAGAGGTCTATAAAATAATGAGTGGAATAGAAAGGGTAGATGTGAATTGCTTGTTCACTTTTTCCAAAAATACTAGGACTAGGGAACATATGATGAAGCTATTAAGTGGTAGATTTAAAACAAACTGTAGAAAATATTTCTTCACACAATGTGTAATTAAACTCTGGAATTCATTGCCGAAGAATGTGGTGAAATCAGCTTAGTGGGGTTTTAAAAAAGGTTTGAATAATTTCCTAAAAGAGATGTCCATAAGGACTGGGTAAAACCCAGACCTCGCCCACATGTCCTTAAAAATCAGCTTCCTGCAGCTTTGACTTCAGGTTACAATTTCTCTCTGATTTAACAGACTGCAATATCTGCCCCTGCAAATATGGTTTTACCTCAGTTTTGACCCCCAGAATGCCAGGCCCTGAGACAATGACACTAACTTCTAGGCTACATCTTGGTCATGTGATGTGCTCACCCCCGTCCCCCTTTGTTTTTTGTTTTTTTTAAATCATGTAATATACTGTAATTACTTAAGATTTAATAAATATTTCAAACAGAAGCAGATCCTTAAAAATTTGGCAGCTGCGGGTTGGGATTTCAATTTAACACTGAAAACACCTCAATGCCTCCCCCCCAAAGACTTTTGATGGATCTCAATGCCCCCTGCCCCCTCTCCAATATGCTTCCCTCCATTTTGATAGCTATGGTTTCTGATGTTAATTGATGGACCTCAGTGAAACTCCCCCCTCCTCCCATGCTCATAATTGACACAATTAGAATTAATTGACAGTTATAATTCTTTTGTAGTCCGCCTTGAACCGTAAGGTAATGGCGGAATAGAAATCTCTAATGTAATGTAATGTAATGTTATGAGCCTAACTTGATAGGTGTGATTTTCTAAAAGTTTAGGCACTTTCTCCATAGCGCCTACCTAAAAGTGAGCGTGGTTAGAGGCTGATCATGGGTGTGTTTTGGAGGTAGACACTTATTTGTGATTTAGGTACCATTGGGCATCTAATTTATGTACATGCAGTTAGGCCAAGAAAACCCTGTTATAAATACACTGCTTTTAAAAGTTGAGATGCCTAGTGACACCTAACACTGCTTAGGCAGCGCTCAGTGTGATTCTATACTGCTCGCCTTTTACAGAATTGTGCTTAGCGCCATACTAGTTGGCGCTTATTTTTTAGATGATATATAGAATTGGGGCCAAATAGCTCATTTAGTTTTGGAAATTGCCCTTGATACAAAATACCGCTGTGAAATTAATCTTTGGAAAAAGTAAATTTGACCATGTGTCTCCTTTGCTTCAAAACCTTCACTGGTCCATCTCAGGATTCACTTTAAATGTGCATGTATTATTTAAAAAAATTCTATATGGTATCTTCATCCCTCTTGTCCCTTTATTATGGAATGCTTATAGATTCTCCTATGCAAGAGGCACCCAACAATTCAAATTCTCCCTTCCTTCAGTGAAAGGAATCAAGAATTTCAGTCAATCCTTGGTCTTCAAATTATCTCAACTATGGAACGAACTTCCTCTTATCTTAAGGGGCCCTGGTAGTTTTCAACTTTTTCGCAAATCTTTAAAAACTATTTTATTTGCTAAACACTGCAGAAATCAGTCACTTTAATATTTTTTTACTGTTATTTTCTTCCTATTTCTTTTAGTTTTTGTTAACCGAGTCGAGCTCCATTTTGGTTGAAGACCCGGTATGGAAAGCTAAGTTTTAGTTTAGTTTAGTACAATGGTTCCCAAACCTGTCCTGGGGGACCCCCCAGCCAGTCAGATTTTCAAGATATCCCTAATGAATATGCATGAGAGAGATTTGCATATAATGCAAGTGACAGGTATGCAAATCTCTCTCATGCATATTCATTAGGGATATCTTGAAAACCTGACTGGCTGGGGGTCCCCCAGGACAGATTTGGGAACCACTGGTTTAGTATGTATGTGTGCTGTATAGACAGAGACACACACACAAAATGAAAAAGCATGATGTTTTGAAAGGGCAGCTTAGGGGCCTAAATAATTCCATATTTCCCAGCACCTTAGACATACAATACATTTTCTATCATAGTGACAGGAGGAGATATTCTCCAGTGCTAGCCTGCAGAGTATAGTCCGACATGGGCAACTCCAGTCCTCGAGGACCGGAATCCAATTGGGTTTTCAGGATTTCCCCAATGAATATGCATTGAAAGCAGTGCATGCAAATAGATCTCATGCATATTCATTGGAGAAATCCTGAAAACCTTATTGGGTTCCGGCCCTCGAGGACTGGAGTTGCCCATGTCTGGTATAGACCTTCTTCTTCCTTACTTTCCTATTGATTATTGTATTCTATACCCCCTTCCTTTTCAAATACCTCGATGTATTACTAGTCTTATGTCTCCTCACCTTGTAAACCTGTCAGTTGCTTTTTGATAGGTGGTGCATCAAATAACTAATAAACGTGAAATTTTGAACTGGGGGGACATAAGGCTGAAGATTTACTTAGGGTGCCTAATATCTTTGCACCACTCCTGCTACCTCTACATTCTGATCTTCACTCTTATTTCCCTCCCTCTCTCTCTCTCTCTCTCTCTTCCTTCTTTTCATCTGCTTCTTGCATTTTGTCATTTTTCCACATCCAAGGGGACTTTACACCAACCCTCTCATCAACCCTATTTATAGCTCAGGGAAAGATAGGGATCAACCAGAGTGTATTACATTGCAACAGAAAGTAAATTTGTCCGAGTAGATGGGCCTTTTGGCTCTTTTGATTCAAAGTACTAGATGACATCAGTTGTGTTGTTAGCCACTGAGAGTGGGGGTTTCCTCCAGATTGGAAGTTTTTAAATATATGTAATACACACTAATTTTTCTACTGCCTATTAAGAAAGATTACAACTCTTTGAACATTCCACGTTCATTCCCTATGCTAGTGATTCTCAACCCAGGACTCAGGGCACTGTTAGTTGTGTTTTCCAGGATACAATTGTTTGGAAAGATTTTATCAAACATAATTAAAAATAAATCATTTAATCCAATAAGTATATATAACTCAAAACAACCCAAAAACTTTTTAATAATAGCTAAACAACTTCTCAAATTGTTTAGCTATTACAAGTTTAATATATACAAATATACTCTCTCTCTCTCTCTCTATATATATATATATATAAAATTGTATTTTATATATATATATAAAATTGTATTTGATATACCGCTTGTACATAAGTATTAAGTGGTTTACAAAATTAAAATATTAGGCACATTAACTTCCCTTACTGTCCCAAAAAGGCTCACAATCTAAACTAAAGTGCCTAGGAGAAAAATATTTGTATGAAAGATAAATTGAAAGGGAAAATATCAGAATATTGGAACATTAGATCTTATAAAATAAGTCACATGTATAAGTTGCAATTACAAATAGAAAAAAGAATTGAAAATTAAAGAAAATATAACAGAAAAAAAGCAGAAATTAAGCAAATGTTATAAATGAAATAAAATTAGTTCCTGTTCAAGCTTCGTTTTGGTCCAATGGAACGCCATAACTTCACCATTACTTGTAGAGCCAGGTGTGCTCAGGGAAGGAACTTGTTTGGAACATGAATAGAGTCACAATTTCTACAAATGTTCTACATGTTATGGGGGATTTCTATAAATGGTATTCAAAACTGAGCACTAGAGCAAATCAGTGCTATTCTACAAAGGGTATGCACCCTTTAGAGAATAGTACTTAGTGCCAATTATCACATCTAAATCTGAGCACCAGACCTACTGAAACCTAATAGAAGTCCCGGCACCCAAGCTGGACACAGGGAGCCATTATTCTATAACACTATGCATAACCTTTTGGAATGTTCCTGACTTGCCCATTCCCCCCACCCGTAGCATGGTCACACCTCTGTTGGGTTGTGCACTGTGTGAATTAGGCACACAGTGCTATAGAGTAATGCACAGCCAGTTGCTTGTGCAAATCCTAATTGGTGCCAATTAACATCAGTAATTTGTTATTAGCATCTGATTTGCCTGTTAACAGCTCATTGGCCAATCAAGTTCTGCATGTATCTTGGAAGTGCATCCAAATCTGGCTGTCATATTGTAGCCGGCACCAAGGCCTCCAAATAGGACTGTTCAGTGCCCCTAGTGGCTACAGCTAAAATTGCACCTGCATGTGACCCAGTAGGGCAGGGGTGTCCAATGTCGGTCCTCGAGGGCCGCAATCCAGTCGGGTTTTCAGGATTTCCCCAATGAATATGCATGAGATCTATTAGCATACAATGAAAGCAGTGCATGCAAATAGATCTCATGAATATTCATTGGGGAAATCTTGAAAACCCGACTGGACTGCGGCCCTCGAGGACCGACATTGGACACCCCTGCAGTAGGGAGTCACCCTGCAAATATATTCAAAGAAAAAAAAAACATCCACAGAGATCCAGGGTTTAGTTTTCACAGGTAAGTTTAATGTCAGAATGTTCAAACAAAAAGAAAACAAAATGGCCGAATCCAAATTCAATGCAGTTTGCAAAACAAAATTTCCAAGGAAAACTCCAGGGAAGTTCAGGATTTCCTCTCACAATGCAAACAATCTTCTCTGTGGTTTTACTCTCCACAGAGCTTCTTTTCAATAAAGTTTTTTCAAAGCCTGCTCCTGTTCACTGTTATCATACTACCATATTCAAACAGTCTCGCATAACAAAGCCTCCAGCTTATCACATAGCATGGCTGGGTAAAGGGGAGTGCCTAAAGTTTGCTTTCAAAAAACACAAAAACAGCTTTTCTAAATCCCTCCCGGTTGGTTGCAAACTTCTCCCCAGTATAAGCACTCTCAGCTTTCTATAAAAAGAGCTGAGAAACAGAACAGAAAAATAAAACTCCACAGTTCTGGCAGTTTACAACAAAAGCCAAAAGAAAAACTCACAGTTCTCCAGTGTCTTTCAAAATGGCAGCTAAACCCTAGAGCAGACTACTTGACCAAATCAAAAGCCGTCAAAACAGCAGTTAGGGAGGCTAAATTCCACATGGAGGAGTCTCTAGCAAAGAACATCCGGAAGGGAGATAAATCCTTCTTCAGGTACATCAGTGACAGAAGTAGGAACTCAGGCAGGATCGTACGTCTTAGGAAACCAGACGGAGACTATGTGGAAAAGGATTTGAAAAAAGCCCAACTATTAAATGAATACTTCTGCTCAGTCTTCACCCGTGAAGCACCGGGGCTAGGCCCTCAGCTACAGACAAGGGCCGACTCAGTTGACCCGTTTAGTAACTTCGAGTTTACGCTCAGCAGTGTCTACGGTGAGCTGTCAAAGCTCAAGGTTAACAAGGCAATGGGGCCTGACAACCTACACCCCAGGGTGCTTAGGGAGTTGAGTGATGTCTTGGCAGAGCCACTGTCAGCACTCTTCAACCTCTCCCTTAGTACAGGCAGCGTCCCGTTGGACTGGAGGACGGCCAATGTCATTCCACTCCACAAAAAAGGCTCAAAGACGGAGACAGCAAACTACAGACCAGTGAGTCTAACATCGATAGTGAGTAAACTAATGGAAACTCTAATCAAACACCAGTTGGATAAGATCCTGGATGAGGAGAATCTACGGGATCCCCGTCAACATGGATTTACTAGGGGAAGATCATGCCAATCCAACCTTATCAGCTTCTTTGACTGGGTGACAGGGAAGCTGGATATTGGGGAGTCCCTGGACATAGTGTACCTGGACTTTAGCAAAGCATTCGATAGCGTACCACACTACAGGTTGCTGGGCAAGATGAGTTCTATAGGATTAGGAGACACATTGACAAAATGGGTTGGGAACTGGCTTGGAGGTAGGCTTCAAAGGATAGTGGTGAATGGCACCCTCTCTGAAATGACGGAGGTGATCAGTGGAGTGCCACAGGGCTCGGTCTTGGGCCCGATCCTATTCAACATCTTTATAAGGGACTTGACAGAAGGGCTTCGAGGGAAAATAACTTTATTCGCCGATGACGCCAAACTAAGTAATGTAGTGGGCAAATGCACAACGGACGAAGATTCGACACCCGACAACATGATACACGACCTACTCCTACTGGAGCGCTGGTCTAGGACCTGGCAGCTCAGCTTCAATGCCAAAAAATGCAAAGTTATGCACTTGGGCAGCCAAAATCAATGCAAGATCTATACCCTTAATGGCGAGATCCTAGCAAGAACGGTAGCAGAATGAGACTTGGGGGTGATCGTCGGTGAGGACATGAAGGCTGCCAATCAAGTGGAGCAAGCTTCATCCAAGGCAAGACAAATCATAGGTTTCATACGCAGGGGTTTCGTCAGCCGGAAGCCGGAAGTCATTATGCCATTGTACAGATCCATGGTGAAACCCCACCTGGAATACTGTGTGCAATTCTGGAGGCCGCATTATCGCAAGGATGTGCTGAGACTGGAGTCAGTTCAGAGAATGGCCACCCGGATGGTCTCGGGACTCAAGGATCTCCCGTACGAGGAACGGCTAGACAAATTGCGGCTGTACTCGCTCGAGGAGCGCAGGGAGAGGGGGGACATGATCGAGACGTTCAAGTATCTCACGGGCCGCATCGAGACTGAGGAAGATATCTTCTTTTTCAGGGGTCCCGCGACAACAAGAGGGCATCCATGGAAAATCAGAGGCGGAAAACTACGTGGTGACACCAGGAAATTCTTTTTCACGGAAAGAGTGGTTGATCGCTGGAATAGTCTTCCACTGCAGGTGATTGAGGCTAGTAGCGTGCCTGATTTTAAAGCCAAATGGGATCGACACATGGGATCTATTCACAGGGCAAAGGGAGGGGAGGGACAGTAAGGTGGGCAGACTTGATGGGCCGTGGCCCTTATCTGCCGTCTATTTCTATGTTTCTATGTAACCCACTTTGATAAGTTCAGGGTCTGCACACAAATCTTCAGGGGCTAAGCCTGAAGTTCCATCGGCTCCACTGGGTCTGAGGTCACAAATTCTGAAGTGGCTCCAGCTTCTTCCACTTCCATCGGGTCACAGGCATTACCCGTGCTTGAGGCAGAAAGCTATTCTTTAGGGAGAGCCCTGAGCTTTCTCCCTAACCTGCTTTGCCAAGAGCAAACTACAGTGGTACCTCGGTTTACGAGTGCACCAGTTTGCGAGTGTTTTGCAAGACGAGCAAAACATTTGCAAACTTGGTGCCTCGTAAACTGAGCTTGCCTCGCTGTATGAGCACCCCCCCCCACGCGATCCGGCATCCCCCCAGCGATCCGGCATCCCCCCCACTCGCGTTGCCCCCCCCTCCACCGTGATCCTACTTCCCCCCCCCGAGCAGTCAATGACACTTCCTTTACCCGACTTGGCACCAGTACCGGTGCCCGAAGATCCTCCCTCTTCTGGCGCGGCCTGGGCTGGGCAGTGCATCGGAGATCCTCCTTCTTCTGGGCTGGGCTGGGCTGGACTGGCTTTGAGCATTTGCGCAATCTCGGAGAGAGCGAGACCAGAAGGCTTTGAGCATGCGCAAATGCTCAAAGCCAGTCCAGCCCAGCCCAGACCAGAAGAAGGAGGATCTCCGATGCACCGCCCAGCCCAGGCTGCGCCAGAAGAGGGAGGATCTTCGGGCACCGGCACTGGTGCCAAGTCGGGTAAAGGAAGTGTCATTGACTGCTTGGGGGGGGGGGAGGGAGTAGGATCGCGGTGGAGGGGGGGGCAATGCGAGTGGGGGGAGGATGCCGGTTCGCAGGGGGGGAAGCCGGATCGCGGGGAGGGGTTTGGAACAGCGTCAGATTCCTCAAGGGGGGGGAATGGAGCAGCGCCAGTAGCCTTGGGGGGGGGGGGGAGGAGGTGGAACCAATCAAAGCAGTTTCCCTTACTTCCTATGGGGAAATTTGCTTTGATATACGAGTGTTTTGGTTTAAGAGCATGCTTCTGGAACGAATTATGCTCTTAAACCAAGGTACCACTGTACTGGCTTTTCATGGGAGGAGCCAGGCCCTGCTCTATCTGAGCCTGCACTCACCTGGCTTCTCTCTGGCTCCCCCTGGAGGACACTAGGGAAAGCACAGGGACCAAGGCAGACATGAAGGCTGACTGGTCACATAATATATGGCCTCTTTTACAAAGCTGCGCGGCAACAGCCCCGAAGCCCTTTAAATCTCTATGGGCTTCTGGGCCATTAGCGCAGCGCAGCGCAGCGCAGCCACTAGTGTGGCTTTGTAAAAGAGGCCGATAGGGTCCAAGGTTATAGGTATGTTTTGAGAAGTTGTTTAGTTTTTATTAAACAGCTTTTTGCTGGGAATTACAGACCGGTGAGTCTCAAATCCATAGTGAGCAAGCTCATGGAAACACTAATCAAACAGAAATTAGATACAATCCTGGACGAGGAGAATCTACGGGATCCCCACCAACACGGATTTACCAAGGGTAGGTACTACCAATAAAATCTGATTAGCTTTTTTGACTGGGTAATGAGAAAGCTGGATGCGGGGGAGTCCCTGGATGTCGTGTACTTGGACTTCAGTAAAGCTTTTGATAGCGTCCCACACCGCAGGTTATTGAACAAGCTGAAATCGATGGGATTAGGGGAAACACTAACTGCATGGGTTAAGGATTGGCTAAGCGGTAGACTTCAGAAGGGGGTGGTAAACGGTACTCCCTCCAAAACGTCGGAGGTGACCAGTGGAGTACCGCAGGGCTCAGTCTTGGGCCCGATCCTCTTCAACATATTCGTAGGAGACCTAACCCAAGGGCTTAAGGTTAGAATATCATTGTTCGCCGATGACACCAAACTATGTAACATAGTAGGTAAAAGCACTTTGCCAGACAGTATGACACGGGACCTACTTCTGTTGGAGCACTGATCATCGACTTGGCAGCTAAGCTTCAATGCTAAAAAATGTAAAGTCATGCACTTGGGCAGCAGAAATCCATGCATAACTTACACACTAAATGGTGAGACCTTAGCTAGGACTAAGGCAGAACGTGATTTAGGAGTGATCATTAGCTATGACATGAAAACTGCCTATCAAGTGGAAAAGGCTTCATCCAAGGCAAGACACATGATTGGTTGTATCCGTAGAGGTTTTGTCAGCAGGGAGCCCGAAGTCATAATGCCATTGTAAAAATCCATGGTGAGACCTCATCTGGAATATTGTGTACAATTCTGGAGACCACATTACTAGAAAGATGTGCTGAGAATTGAGTCGGTTCAACGAATGGCCACCAGGATGGTCTCGGGGCTCAAGGATCTCCCGTATGAAGAAAGGCTACATAAATTGCAGCTGTACTCACTTGAGGAACGAAGAGAGAGAGGAGACATGATTGAGGCGTTTAAATATATCACGGGCCGTATCAAGGTGGAAGATGATAACTTCTTTCTTAAAGGACCGTCAGCCACAAGAGGGCATCCGCTGAAAATCAAGGGAGGGAAATTTCATGGTGACTCCAGAAAATATTTCTTCACCGAAAGGATGGTTGATCGTTGCAATAAACTTCCACTGAAGGTGATTGAGGCCAGTAGCGTGCCAGATTTTAAGAGTAAATGGGATTTACATGTGGGATCTCTAGGGGGGTAAAGTCAGGGGGGTGGGTCATTAGAGTGGGCAGACTTGATGGGCTTTGGCCCTTTTCTATGTTTCTATGTTTAGTTAAAATGGTTGGAGGAGTAAATGGAACTTTTGGTGGGAGTGTGGGGAGCGTGGAACTTATTTGCACATGTGGTGGAGTTGCAGCTAGGTGCAGGGGTTTTGGCTTTCAGTTTTTCGAGTATTATCACAAATACTGGTGAAGGTGATACCATACACTTGGGAAGTGGCGCACCTGCATGAATATGAGATGGTTCTGGAAGAGGGGGAACTTAATTTTTGCCAACTGGCCCTTACTACTGCTTGCTTGGTCCTGGCTGTAAGTTGGAAGTAGCTGATAAGGACAGAGTGGAAGCTGGTAATGAACAAGTTGGGAGACTGGTACGACATGTATAAACTCACTGCATTACACCATGGCAAGACCCACCTCTATGATTGGATATGGAGGTACTTTGAGCGGAAGGAACGGGATTATAGATGCTAAACATGTTTGGGAGATTGTGGAGGTAGACACAGTTAAGGGTGTATTAGGGAGGGGATTGGTGGGTGGGAGAGGGGAGGGGGAAGAGTTAGAGTGGGTATGTTTTAGCCATGGGGGAGTTTGTTTGTTTTTTATAACAAACCATCTGCATTAACCACTGTTACCACATCCTCTGGCAACAAGTTTCAAATTTATTTCAAATTTGATTAATCGCTTACTCATAATTCTAAGCGATGTACAAAAATAAAATTACAATTTTGGGGAAACAATACATTTAGTAATGACAAAACGCACAAGACATACACAAGAAAAACAAAGAACATGAATACAGGATGTTGGGGGTGACTTTAGCCAAATGCGAACAAGAAAAGGATTTGAGGGTACTGATAGACAGAACCCTAAAGCCATCGGCTCAATGCGCAGCGGCGGCGAAAAAAGCAAACAGGATGTTGGGCATGATTAAAAAAGGGATCACGAGTAGATCGGAAGACGTTATAATGCCACTTTACAGAGCAATGGTCAGACCACACCTGGAATACTGTGTCCAACATTGGTCTCCATACCTTAAGAAGGATATAACTCTGCTGGAAAGGGTGCAGAGGCGAGCAACGAAATTAGTTAGTGGAATGGAGAATTTGAGCTACAATGAACGACTCAGGAAACTGGGACTGTTCACCCTCGAAAAGAGAAGACTGTGAGGGGATATGATAGAGACTTTTAAATTATTAAAAGGTTTTGACAAAATAGATCAGGAAATATCATTACTAACATTTTCAGATGTGACACGGACAAGAGGACATAGCCTGAAACTGAGTGGAAGCAGGTTCAGGACTAATGTCGGGAAGTTCTGTTTTGTACAGTGAGTGGTGGGCGCTTGGAATGCTCTCTCAGAGGAGGTTGTGATGGAGACTACCATTCTGGGTTTCAAATGTAAGTTGGATGCATACCTTCATGCTAATCATATTGAGGGATACAGGAAATCCGGGTCTCCATAAAGGAGTACGTAAAGGGCCTCCACGTGTGCGGATCACCGGACTAGATGGACCTAGGTCTGATCCGGAGAAGGCGTTTCTTATGTTCTTACTACCAAAAGGGAAGGAGGGGAAGGAAATACAGTTTTTGAAGAGAGAGAAAGACAAGGAATAAACGAAAGGGAGGGTTAAAACAAAAAGACTCTAGATAGCTCAAAAATCGTTGAATGCTGTGGAAAACATTATTAGACGCTTTAGCAGTTAATGCATCTTTAAAAAGAAAGCATTGTAACTTGCCTTTAAATTTATCTGTTAGGCGTTCTTCCCTTAAATGAATGGGTAGGGAGTTCCAGGTTTGAGGTGCCATGATTGAGAAAAAATATTGGCGAGGTGTACTGATAATTTTAAGGGAGGAGACTGTTCCAGAGCTTAAGTATTCTTTGAGTGAAGAATATATTTCCTCTTAAAAGTATTTCCATATAACTTCATTTATCTGGTCCACCATGAGCTTCCTTCCCATGCCTGTATCTGGCCAATAGCAGCAGAACAGCTGGTGGGATCTCACTAGCGAGAGAAGAAGTGCCAATGAAGAGACCCCCTTGCAGTAATAAGTTGGGTAACAAAAAAGGAAAAACTGAAAATCAAACATGGATGATGCAAGTTCAGAAGTATATTGTACAAGAAATAATACACAACAGCAAATCCTTGGCAAGAGAATAAAATAAGTGCTACTAAGCTGACCCTATACCATGTTTTTGCAGCATGAGAAAAAGTGCTGTGGGCTGATGAGTTCATGCTAATTATATACTGTACTTTTAGGACTCAGAAACTTGCAACAACATACAGTATATTTATTATTTGCTTGTTTACGAAATGTATAATATTGCCACCTTGGAGTACATTGCTATTGACCTTTTGGCCAAATTTCTGGACTAGATTAAAAAAAAAAAAAAAAAAATAAGGCCAAGGAAAAATATTCCACAGGGAAAAATCTTGCAGACCAAAAAGTCTGTGAGAAGCAGTATGACATGTTTGCCCAGTTTTGAAATTGTGCAGTTTCTAGCAAGTCTTAATAGTTTTTCAAAAGTTTTTATTTGCAATATTTTTTCATCATTTTTTCCCTGCCTGAAATTGGAGGAAAGATTAACTAATTTGTTTAAAGTTTGTGCTAGGAAACTGGCTCAGTGTTTTTGCATTTTGCCCCAAACTTAAATCTGGCCCTAATTATTAAAGAAACACAGAATTACCCCCTTGTCAAAAGTGCTGTGGGTTGTGATGGGGGAGGCTTATGCTCCAGTCTGCCATCCTATAGGGCTAGTAAGGTTTGTCTGCACTATAGAAACCACATGTGGTCCAGGGATGGAACCCTTCTCCACTTCAGCCTTCAAAGTTCTTGTCTGAAGGCCGAAGTGGAGAAGGGTTCCATGTGAACAGCTATTGAACATGGGTCAGTCAGTCCTAAGAGATAGGTGAGCGCCATTAGGAATGGACAAAGGGCTATGCTGTGACAAGTAGGAGGGCTGCTGTGGCAGGCACGGAAGCCTGGGACAAGGGCCCGGGTGGAGCCGCCACAGATGCAGATCTTGGTGTCCAGAGATGGAAGTCAGATGGATTTTGTTAATGATGTGACTCTTACCAGCCAAATAGCAGTGCTGAGAGATGTTCTCAAAGCAGGCCCTCCTCCCACCCTTGGGCTGATAAAGATACCTGAGCTGCCTAGGTAGTCATTTGGGATGACAGTGGTTGGCAAACCGCGGCTCACGAGCTGCATGTGGCTCTTTAGCCACTTGAGTGCGGCTCGTGGCTCTGCTAGCTAGAGCAGGGGTGCCCAACCTGATTCCCTTCCCCATAAATATAAGGTGACCATACATCCTGTTTTGAATGGCACTGTCCCCTTTTTAGATCCCATGCACAGATTCGGGATGTCAAAATGTCCTGTTTTCAGAGACAGCGTCCTGCAGCTGTGTGTGAGGACAACGGGACAGGCGATCGCTTCCCCTCCCTCCAGTGCCGAAGCCGAAGCCTGCCCCCCCCCCCCCCGGTCCAGCCCCAGCTGCTGCTGCCTACTGCCGCTTCAAACACCCCCACGGTCTGCCGCCGCTGCCACATGCTGCCTGCTGCCCACTGCAACTAAAGAGAAACACAGAATAACCCCTTTGTCAACACCCCTCCCCCCCGGTCCGCCGCAACTAAAAAAAGGAAGGTCCAGGTGCCAGCCCACATACCTTCTTCCCGACGTTAATTCTGACATCGGAGAGGAAATTCCGGGCCAGCCAATCATTGCCTGGCTGGCCCAGAACTTCCTCTCTGACATCAGAATTAACGTTGGGAAGATTTGTGAGCTGGCACCTGGACCTTCGTTTTCTTTAGTTGCGGCGGACTGGTGGGGAGGGGTGTTGACAAGGGGGTTATTCTGTGTTTCTCTTTAGAGGGAAGCTTTGGACAAGCAGCATCACTTGCACAATTACAGTTCCCGTTGCCTTTCTTACCTGCGTTGCTTGCTTGTCTTACTTTCCGTCGATAGGGGGGTCGCATTGCCGATCGGGGTGGGGCCCGTGTTGCCGATCGGGGGGGGGGGGGTCGCATTGGCGATCAATGCTGGAGGGGCCCATCGCTGTTTGGAAATAACAATGTTGATGCCCTCCTTTATCGGGCCCCCCTGACCATTTCGGGTCCTAGGCATGTGCCTACTTGGCCTATTGGTTAATCCTGCCCTGCAAGTAGGCACTGGGGGCACTAAGGACATAGGAAGGAAGGAGGGAGGGAATAGAAAGGGACAATTGTTGGGCCTGAGTGCAGAAAGAAAGAAAAAAATGAAAGAATGGATGCACAGACAGAAGGAAACGCAACCAGAGACTTATGAAATTACCAGACAGCAAAGCAGCGCAGGGCATTCAGCGCAGCTCCCTGCGCTAAAAACCGCTATCATGGTTTAGTAAAAAGGGAGGGGGTATATTTGTCTATTTTTGTATAGTTGTTACTGAGGAGACATTGCATAAAGTCATCTGACTGACCTCTTTGAAAACCCGCAGAATATAAATGATAATTAACATTTTCTCTGCATACAGTGTGCTTTGTGTTTTTTTAAAATTTTATTGTTGGTAGATAATTTTGACTTGGCCAGGAAGGTAAGGGGGAGAGAGGAGAGCTGCTGAAAGACATCTAGTAATCCTTGCAGGCTTGACTGAGCAAGGAATAATTTTTATAAAATCATGTTTTGTTATGTGACTGGCATTATTTAGCAGGCGAGCGGGGTGTCAGTCGGGTTGACATAGCCATCGTAGCGCAAGCGGGCACGGGGTATGGCCAGGGCCGCCATCAGAAATTTCTGGGCCCCTTACTGAGCAATCCTATTGGGCCCCCCCATGCACCCCTTCCCCCCCCACTTTTGTCCAGGGGGGGGTGCTATCAGGAAATCGGCAGGGGACAAAAAAAAGTATGACAGCAGTGTTTATTGTTTATTGTTGTGCACAGCAGAAGAATAATACAGGAATTTGTGCTATGGTGGCCTAGGACCAATGTTCCCTCTAAGGATTGATGAGGTGTGTGCAAAAAAAAATATGCATGAGGAACAAGTTACATATTCCACAAATTTATGAGCAGGCGCGGAGGACACATTTTTAAACAAATGTAGTTTATCCTTGTACTCCTTATGTAATTTTAATCATCTATGGATATGTTTGTATGTTTATTGTTCAAATGGTTTTATTTATTTCCCCAAATTTATTTTTGTTATACGCATTGAAAATATTTGATATTGCGTTTAAATCAAAATCTCAATAAACTTGAAACTTGAAACGAGTGCCCGTGAGATTGTGGGAGGGTTAAATACTCAAAAATTAGAAGAATAACAATTTACTTAAAGTTTTTGCTTCGCCAGCTTTCTGGTATCTTTACATACAGTGGCGTACCTAGCATATGTAACACCCAGGACCCATCATTTTTTGGCACCCCCCCCATCTGTAAGAAAATCATGATTTTTAGTAACAAACCACACGTCACACATGAGTACCTAGGAAAAGGCAGCATCTTACATATTGCAGTGAGCAGTACATCAATACACCCATTGTAAAACTAAACAAGCCAGACCAGCACAGATCAATCCTACATCGTCAATCCTAACAGAAAATCATGTCTTTCAAACACACAGAATACAGAAAACACCTTCGCCTAGTATGGAATATGTCATCACAAACTAACCCCTCCCCCTTTTACAAAACTGTAGTGTGGATTTTAGCCACGGTGGTAACAGCCCTGACGCTCATAGAATTCTGAGCATCAGAGCTGCTACCACCACGGCTGGCGCTAAAAAACGCTCCACAGTTTTGTAAAAGGGGGGCTAAAATATTAATACACAGTTTCAATGCTCTAGCTCAGAGATGTCCAAACTTTTTGGGCTTGCGAGCTACTTTAAAATGACCAAGTCAAAATGATCTACCAAAAATAAAATTAAAAAACACAAAGCACACTATACGCTGAGAAAATGTTAATTATCATTCCTATTCTGGTTTTTTTTCAAAGAGGTCAAGGCAGATGACTCTACGCATTGTCACCTCAGTAACAACCATACAAAAATAGACAAATATACCCCCCATCCTTTTTATTAAACCACAATAGCAGTTTTTAACGCAGGGAACTGCGCTAAATGCCCAGCGCTGCTCTCGACGCTCATAGGCTCCCTGTACTAAAAAAACACTATTGCGATTTAGTAAAAGGGGGCCATAGTGCAAAATATAGACAGCATATATAAATTCAGACACATTTTGATCACTAAATTGAAAATAAAATCATTTTCCTACCTTTGTTTGGTAATTTCATCAGTCTCTGGTTGCACTTTATTCTTCTGACTATGCATCCAATACTTCTTCCCTTCTTTCAGCCTCCTGTATGCTTCCTCTCCTCCAGACCTCATTCCCTCCCCCAACTTTTTCTTTCTTTCTCTATGTCTGTCTTTCTCTGATTCTGTGTCCCGCTTTTTTGCTTTGTTTCTGGTTCCCTGTCGTCCCCCCACACACACCTTCTTTCTTCCTTCCTGCCTCCCCCATGCCACCACCGCCGCGGAATAGGCTGCTGCTGCTGCCGCTATCGGGAACAAGCCATCTCCCTGCTTCTCTTCTGCACTGGGCCGATCAACTCTCGCCGCCCGAAGTCAATTCTAACGTCGGAAAGGACGTTCCGGGCAGCCAGGCAGCGATTGGCTAGCCAGAACGTCCTCTCGACGTCAGAATTAACGTCCTCTCGACGAGAATTGGTCGGCCCTGCAGGGAAGAGAAGCAGGGAGATCAAAGAACACGGTGCCAGCCTGATCCCCGATGGCAGCAGTGAGAAGGGAAGGGAAGCACCACTGCTCTAGACGAGCCGCATTCTAGGGAGAACAGTGGACTGCACCCCCTTGGTACACCACTGGAGCAGCAGCGTGTCTGGCCGGCTCATTCCATTCAAAGCCGCGGGTGGCGGCTCCTTGCGAGATCCGCGCCTGCGCCTGAAGCCTCTCTGATGGTGTGACGTCAGAGAGGCTTCCGATGCAGGAGTGGATAGCGCAAGGAGCCGCCAGCCCGCGGCTTTGAACGAACGAGCCGGCTGCTGCTCCAAAAGGAAGAGAATGATGCCTCCATAAAACCTGGAGAGCCACACGTGGGCCGCGTGTTTGAGACCGCTGCCTTAGAGGGAACACTGCCTAGGACTTTGGGGGAGCCCGGGCCCCCTGTCACCTCCGGGCCCCTGAATGCAGGACTGGTAGTACTGCCCTGATGGCGGCCCTGGGTATGGCTCTCAAAAGAAATCTTAATCATTGTATTGCTGATCTTTGGCTCTTTTGACTAATGAGATTGCCTACCACTGGGATAGGAAAAAGGTATAATTGAGAAAGAATTGGAAGAAAAAATAAAATTGAAAAAAGAAATCAATGAGATTACAAGTCATAAATTATATTATTAGAATTGTAAATTAAATACATTTTAAAAATAATCATTGATGTGATGATCATATTGGCAGAAAAAAATATGAGTGCAAATAAAGTACTACAGAGAGAAATCACGCAAAGTGGGAGATCATGAAATAATTTCTACTTTTAATAAATATGCAACATACCATGTATAAAATACATTTTGATACATAAATGCAAAATATTCTCAAATAAGAATGAAAAAACTAGAAAAAAAGAATATGTATCAAACGTGCTGCATACGTCTCACCTTCAAAAGCATCAGCCACAGCCAAAGAATCAAAATTGACAGGGTGTTGCAATGACAGCTTCTGGCCACCAGATGTCAGTAGCAATACTAGCAGTATGTCCAGCCTTCTAAGCTGCAGCTCTCTCTTGGAATTTCTGTCTCCAGCTGTGCTGATTGAGGTGCAGGGAATCTGATTTGATGTATTATTATTACTAATAATAATTTAGCACTACATATTATACATATTATATGCAGGTACTTTTATGTCCCTGGTGGGCTCACAATCTGTTTTTTTTTGTATTTTGGGTTTAATGGAGTATTAAATAGGGTTACCAGACTTCCAGATTTACCCGGATATGTCCTCCTTTTCAAGAACATGTCCGGGGGTCCGGATGGCTTTTCAAAACCCAGCACTTTGTCCAGGTTTTGAAAAGCTTCCTGTAAAAATTGCGTCAGGAGGGGGCATATGTGCATGCAACTCAGTGACATCACACATGCGTGCATGTGATGTCGCATCTGTGCATGCATGAATGCTGTCTGGGGGTGGGGCTGGGGGCGGTATAGGGTGTGATGCAAGCGGAATGGGGAGGGCCTGTGGGCGTGGCCATGGGTCCGGATTTTCCCTCGGGAAAATCTGGTAACCCTAGTGTTAAATAACTTGGCCAGGGTCACAAGGAGCTGTATTGGGAATTGAACCCATTTCCCTAGGATCAAAGTCTTCTGCACTAACCATTAGGCTACTCCTCCACGCCATGGTATTTTTTTGGACTGAGGTTCAGAATTCTCTTATGCAGTTGGCAAATTGAAGTGCTATGATAGAGTTTGACTTCATTAGGAGAGTGGCAAAATTGAGCTGCTATCAGTATAACTACAGTAAAACCTTGAATTATGAGTAACTTGGTGTGCGAGTGTTTTGCAAGACGAGCAAAATGTTTTATTAAATTTGAACTTGATAAATGAGCGAGGTCTTGCAATACGAGTACATACAGTATACACACATAACAACTGAGCCGATGGTTCTTCTCTCTCTGACACTGTAGGAGTGTAGTGACTATTCTAAATGAGCAAGGTCTTGCAATACAACCATGTACAGTATACGTGCATGACAACTGAGCTGATAGTTTTCTCTCTGATGCTGCGGGAGTGTAGTGACTGTTCTAAACGTCATAGTGAAAGTCGTCCTACACAATAACCCTCATCCTCTCCTCTCTCGCGTCTCCCTCAGACTAGCCACGATTCATTTCAGAAGTAAAATGCAGGTTAATATATTTTTACTTTGTACAGTACAGTATTTTGTATTAAAGTTTTTGGGTTGTAGAACGAATCATCTGAGTTTCCATTATTTCTTATGGGGAAATTCACTTTGCTTTATGAGTGTTTTGGATTACAAGCATGTTTTTTTGGTTTTATTTATTTATTCATTCATGTTGCATATTTTAGTTTGTGTAGACTCCTGAATCAGGGTCTACAGCCGAAACACGATTCGTGTTGAGTCAAGAGCCACTTTTTTATGGTGATAGTGAGATAAACTTTTCAGAAGGAACATCACTAGTCTGACTTTTTTCTGTCAACCCTGCTGTGGTTGGTTTGCATTTCTGCAACAACCAGCACAAGAACAAATGATATACACAACAAATAAGAAAAGGAAAGAAATATCAGTGAGAAGTTTCTTTAATTCATTTTTTACCATTTAGCTGGACTTGTAGAATAGAAGCACTAGAAACAGCTGCTGCATTCACAGATGAACAGCAGAGATCACTCCTCAAAAGAGGCATTCAATGCAGTAAGCAAGACATTGGCATTAGCTAGTTAAACCCCTAACAAGCACAAGTGTTAAATTCAATCCTGAGTCCTAAGTTGCAGGTTTTACATTCTTACAGAAGTAAGAGCTCTCTTAAACATGGGCAAGGTGGTGAACCCTATTAACACACATATTGATACACTGCTATTTATAATTATATCTATCTATCTATATATATATAAAAATTCTTATATATACAGTATATTGTCACAGGGAAGCCCCTGTGATTGCTAGAACCCCTGCAGCCAGCCCAGCATTGACTCAATCTGTTTCCCTTCCTAGGACAAAAAATAGAACTGTAAAACTTGTGCAGAAGGCTAAGGTCCTATTAGTTGTGCAAGAGATAAACTTTATTATCCTATTCTTCCTTTCTTGAGCACCCCGAAAAAGTGTGCTTTAAACCTCAAGCCTTGATCCCTGACCAGGGAAGGGTTAGAGCAGGGGTGTCCAATGTCGGTCCTCGAGGGCCGCAATCCAGTCGGGTTTTCAGGATTTCCCCAATGAATATGCATGAGATCTATGTGCATGCACTGCTTTCAATGCATATTCATTGGGGAAATCCTGAAAACCCGACTGGATTGCGGCCCTCGAGGACCGACATTGGACACCCCTGGGTTAGAGAGAGGGGAGGGTCTAGACTCTAGCACAGGGGTAGGCAATTCCGGTCCTCGAGAGCCGGAGCCAGGTCAGGTTTTCAGGATATCCACAATGAATATGTATGAGATGGATTTGCATGCACTACCTCCTTGAGATGCAAATCTATCTCATGCATATTTATTGTGGATATCCTGAAAACCTGACCTGGCTCCGACTCTCAAGGACCAGAATTGCCTACCTCTGCTCTAGCAGAACTGATGTGCTTCAGGCATACCAGCCAGTTGCTAAGGGAGACCGAGTAGAAACCTTACCTGGATAAATTCCAGTCAGCTGGGAATCCTAATGACCAGGAGCAGCACAGAGCCAGAGAGCTGAGAAACATTCCAGCCATGCAGGAAGCTCAGGAAAGAAACTGGGTTCCTTCACTGTTGCCCGTAACAGAACTCTACCAGAATGGAACAGGGAAGTCAGGTACAAAGCTCCTAAACAGAAACTTTCCTGTGGTGAGGAGTTCTCAGAGGCTGCTTTAGAAAGACATTTGCACCCACTGGGAGGGGGTGGGGAACAGTTAGCTGAGGAAGAAAGCTGTGTGGAAATGGGGGGAAATTTCCCAGATTATATAACCCAGAATATATGGACTGGTGCCCAGAACCAGAAGGAAATGTGATGGATGAATCTATGGGTGAATGAGCTGGTTAGGGGGCAAACCTGGTTGTTGGTGTTTAATTAAAGTAATCCTGAAAATTAAGGAAAGTGAAGTGAACCAGTTGTAAAACTTGGTGTGGTGGGGGCGGGGAGAGTCTGTGATAGCCTGTACTGCTGCTAACAGGAGCAGGGTTTAAAGATTAGGGAACAAGCAGTGCAGGCTTGTGAAGCCCCAAGGTTTGCTACCCCAGTGACACTGAAACATAAGGGAACATTGGGTGGGTACAGGATCACTGAGTCACTATAAGGGAGGCAGTTCCCCACCTTCTGGCCTTAGCTTGAGGGAGAGGTCAGTTAGGTGAAAGTATTTCAAAGAAAGCCTAGTTCTAGAACTGTTTCACAGCACCTGCAGGGAAAATGTAAAGCAGCAGACTGTTCACTCCTGCTGGCTGGCAGACCAGCAGGGTGAGGTGCTTGCAGAGGGAGCTGCAAGAACTGGATTGTGGGGCAGCCACTGCTTAAAGGTGTTTCAACCTATCTTGGATTACAATGATGAACTATTGATAAAATGTTCCAATGATAAACTGCATGTTTGAAGATAACTGTATGGAGGAATGAAATAAGTTGATGTTTTTGAATTCTCTGACTGGAGGTGATGCAAGGAGAATAAAAGTTTTTGGCCTAGAGACAAACAGTACTTTGCTAATACTTGCTTGACTCCGTTGTCTCTCCTAGGAGCACTGGTCTGTGCGCAAGTGGTGGAGGTTCAGTCTTACCTGACAGGCGTGGGCCCCGCCACAAGATATATATATATATATAAAAGAATCAGTCTTTAATAGATTTCGATTACTGTATATACTCGAATATAAACCCGTCTGAGTATAAACTGAGATACCATTTTTATCCCCCTTTTTTTTAGGGGAAAAATGGTAACTCGAATATAAACTGAGGGTTTATATTCTACCATTCCTCCCCCACATACTCCTCTGGTGACAGGCATTCCTACCCCACACTTCCTGCTGGTGGTGACCCTCCTCTGTCCCCACCTCTCCACACCACACTGGCAGTTCCCCTGCTGTCAGGCCCTTCCTCGACCCAGCAATTTCCCCACCATTAGCATGCCCCTCCCTACCTCTTTCCCCCACCCTGAAGAGTTATAATCCATCCCCCTCCTGGACCCAGTGGCAGGACCCCCAGGCCTACCATGCTTCCATGATTGTTTAGCAGGATGTTGAGGCAGGGGGGATTCTCATTCGCTGAAAATGGCTACCGCTGATTGGTCCATAATATGATATTACAAATGACATTACACATGCAGAATGAAGCAATCATGGCCTACGTGAGTTAATTTGTAACTTTTTTTTTTTTTTTTAGCATAACCACTTCCAAACTAAAAAACCCCCTCCCTTTTATCAAGCTGTGCTAGATGTTTTTAGCATGTGCCAGCGAGGTAAGTACTCTGACACTCATAGGAATTCTATCAGCATTGGAGCATCTACCACACCGGCTCATGCTAAAAACCTCTAGCGCAGCTTGATAAAAGGGTCCCTAAATACCCTAGATAAAATGCAATAGCCTCCATGAATAAAAGTCAAATGCCTTCATCAACTCAAAACAGAATGAATATATAAAGACAAAGAATGCAGTCCTTTGATATTCTTCATTTGCTCGCTCAGTTTTTGTGTGCTGAAAGGAATATATCTCCCAAAAGCTAGTCAAGAAATATAGAGGCCCCTTCACTAAAACAAGAGTGATGTACTTGGTGAGTAGAAATCCAAGGGAACTGTATGTGCTGAGAGGTGAGAGACTGATATGCACGGATGGGGAGTGGGACCTTGTAGTGACAGTGTCTGAGGATCTGAAGGCAATGAAACAGTGTTACAAGATGGTGGCTGTAGCCAGAAGGATGCTGGTCTTTATAGAAAGAGGCATAACCAGCAGAAGAAAGGAGGTGTTGATGCCCTTGTACAGATCGTTGGCGAGGCCCCACCTGGAGTACTGTGTTCAGTTTTGGAGACCGTATCTGGCTATGGATGTAAAAAAACTTGAAGCTGACCAGAGAAAAGTGACAAAAATGGAGTGGGGCTTGCACCAAGAAGAGATCTGAAGACCTGAATATCTATACTCTAGAGCAGTGTTCTTCAACCACTGTGCCGGTCCACAGAAATTTCCTGCCGGTCCACAGGGTCAGCGCGTGCATCAGGCCCAAAACAGTGTTCTTCAACCGCCGGTCCACGGTGTGATCGATGCGGCGTTATCTTCGAGCCAGCTCCCTCTTCCTAACTGATTCAGTGCACAAAGCCACGGGCAGTGGCTCCTACGGGCATCCTGCGCCTGAACCGGAAGCCTTCTCTGACATTGCGACGTCAGAGGGAAGGCTACCAGATGAGGCACGGGACGTGCAAGGTGCAATTAGTACTATTATGGGGGCGGGGTCTGGGGTGGAGATTGGGTAGAGATGGACGGGGTCTGGCCCATGACTTAGCCCAGTGTTCTTCAACCGCCGGTCCACGGACCGATGCCGGTCCACAGAATAATTATTTTATTTCTGCCGGTTCATAGGTGTAAAAAGGTTGAAAAACACTGCTCTAGAGGAGAGGAGGGACAGGGGAGATATGATACAGATATTTAAATACTTATGTTGCATGTTAAAAAAATGGGCTTAGCATATTTAATGTGGCACTTTCCTGCATGCTAAGCCCATTTCTAACACTGCCTTAATTAAGGAATTTTTTTCAAGAGCACTTACCGCCTTCTGTTTAGGAGGCGCTGGGCTTCCATATTAAGCCTGCATTATTCAGTTGGTGTACGCTAATGCATACCTGTTAACTGAATAATGCATCCATGCTCATTCTCTACCCATGCCATGCCCCCTCCAAAACATATTTAAAAAATATAAATAACACATGCATTGTGCACGCTAAAAAGCAGATTACCATAAAATGCTTTTGTTTATGTACGTCCAAAATATACTGTTTTGTCATATAATTAGCACCCAGTGCCATCTGTATCTGTTAATTTTAACTTTTAACTTGATATACAAGCAATGTCTTGCAATACAAGTACATACAGTATAAACGTGTCACATCATCACAACTGAGCCGATGGTTCTTCTCTCTCTGACACTGCAAGAATGTAGTGTCTGTTCTAAACGAGCAAATACAGTATACAGGCAATACGAGTACATACAGTATACACGCGTGACTGTTCTAAATGAGTGAGGTCTTCCAATACAAGTACGTATAGTATTTTGTATTAAAGTTTTTGGGTTGTGGAACGAATCGTCTGAGTTTCCATTATTTCCTATGGGGAAATTCGCTTTGATATACGAGTGCTTTGGATTACACGCATGCTTCTGGAACGAATTATGCTCTCAAACCAAGGTTTTACTGTATTTTATTTTAATGTACACCGCCTAGAAGCTTGATTAGGCAGTATAACAATTTTTTTTATAAACTTGGAGCACATTTTGCCGTAAGCCTTTTCCTGGGCACTAACCCCTAATTCTATAAAAAGCACTACAAATTGTGCATGCCAAAATTACACATGCAATTTAATTGAATAACAAGCTAATTAGTGTATATAACTGTCATTTTAACATGCAATTATTGGTGCTAATTAAAATCAAATACATGTTATGCAAGTAAATTTAGGCACGGGATATGCACCTAAATTTTACATGTGCGTCAAAAAAGGGGCCATGGAAATGGAAGGTCCTGGGTGGACTGTGGGCATTACTTTAAGTTATGTGCATAATTATAGAATATGGGTATCCGCACCTAAATTTAGGCCCAGGCATATACATCCCATTTTTATTGGCGCAAATGGCTGTGCCTACATTTAGGGCTCCTTTTATCAAGGTGCGGTAGGCGGTTAACGGGCAGAATACCGCACTTTCATCCGCCTGCCGCGCTAGTCGCTAACGCCTCCATTGATGAGGCGTTAGTTTTTAGGCTTGCCGCGGGGGTTAGCGCGTGATGAAATGTCCGACGCACTAACCCCTGTAGCGCGCCTTGATAAAAGGAGCCCTTAGTCACAGTTCCTGGGTGCAAGCACTGTTCTTTAAACTGTGCCTAACTTTAAGCAAGGCTTATAGGATAGCACTTGTTTTGTCACAGATTTTTTGAGCACCGTATATAGAATTTAGCCCTAAGTGTGCATTAAGGGCTTAATGCCCTTTAGCAAAAAGGTCCCATATTCTTAGTCTGATCTGAGGAAGAAGGGATTACCTTTGCTAGCTAATCATAAACTACATTAAGGGGGTCATCTTACTAAGGCGCACTAACGGATTTAGCGTGCACTAATTGATTTAGCGTGGGCTACAGATTAATGCATACTACATGCTAAGTCACCCATCATATTCTATGGGTGCCTTAGCATTTAGCGCCTGCTAATCTTTAGCATGCGCTAAATTGGTTAGCGTGCCTTGGTAAAAGGACCCCCAAGTTAGACCAATAAAAAAAGTATTTTTTCCCTTTGTTTTTGTTTTATTTCTACACATTACCTCTTAGGTCCAATAGAAAGTCATCACTGCATTTTTCTGTTGACCTACGTTTCTATTTAAAATCCCTTAAAAGTATTTAGTTGGCAAAGGATTACTAGTGCTGTCTGCCCAGTGCACTTTGGAAATTTTGCCAAGTACCTGAAAAGTGCAAGTCTATGCTGTACTCTTGTGAAATGTCACAAGAGTACAGCATAGACTGTCACTAGAGTACTGTATAGCACTGCCTTTAGGCTGTACCCAGATCCATTCTGGAAAATGAGTATATTTGCTCCCACCTCAACTTTGGAGATCTACAGATAACGGGAAACACTAAGCGCACTGGTTTACAGCCCTCAGGGGTCAATTTCTCCATTTCTGAGATCAAATGGCTTTTAACTAAAAAAAAAATGTCAATTTAGACTTGGTGTACATTACAAAACTTTCTCTAATGAGGATAGTGTACATTGGAATCCACATTATGATTTGCCATTGCTAGATTTTTTTTCCTTTTTTTGCAAGCTTCTTCCAAAAAGGATTTGTAATGAATTTGGCCATTCAGATTTTGATCGTATTTCGACATGATGTGAAATACTTCATCTTCATCAAGGATGAGGTTGCAGAGCTTGAGAACCGATCTGAATTCTGGCAGGGAGAGGTAGCCACTCCTGTCAGTGTCCAGTTTCTTAAAGGCTCTGCGGAGAGTCTTCCACTCACCTTTTAACTGCAAATTCAAAGGAAATGATCACTAGATTGTCTCACTGCATACCATTTCAGCAGTGACTAAATTTCCACATAATTAGTTTGAGGATACAATAACCATTACAGTAATTCAATATACTGAACATTAGCCTCTCTATATAGTTACACTGAACTGGCAGCCCACTTTGAGAGGAAGTATTATGGAATAATTTTCATACTGTCGCCGTAGATGCAAAATCTGTAGGCCCATTTTTACCTGTAAATTGTGTACCAGTTTTCAAAAGTGAAAGCATGCATGCCTATTTTCACTTTTGAAAATTGGTACAAAGTCCACAGATGAAAAATTTCCAAAGTAAAAAAAAATCTCCACAGATAAGTGCCCTTCCTTTCTCTTTGGAAATTTTTCATAATCAAATAAATGCAAATATTTAAAAAACAACAACCATAAACAGAAATTAAAGGGGGAAAATAACCTAAGTAGGTATAGATGAATTCTCCCAATGGCATTGCCCAGTGGAGGCCGATTCCAAGTTTAGTTGGAAGCCCAAAGGAGCAAAAGAAAACTGCTGAAGATGAAACCCCCATGGCTGAAAGCGGAATCCTACTTAGGAAAGCAATGTTGCAGTGTATGGAGGGAGGAGACTTGGAGGAAGGAAAATAAAGCTAACAGAACTAGTTTGGCTTTCGTAGGCAGGCATTGAGGGTAAATCAAAAAGTAAAGGCAAAATACATTTAACGGCTTTAATAAAAGTAACAGTGAGCAACTGAACATATCACTTTTCCACATAGTCCCCATGCAAGGCGATGCATTTGTTGTATCGTTCAACAAGCTTTTGCATTCCTGCAAATAAGTTTTCTGGCTGCTCCTGAAGCCACATGAGCACAGCTTCCTTTACTTCATCATGCTTTGTCTTTTGCTCTCCAGGTCACAGTGATGCACCCATATCTCATTGTCGGTGACAACTGTTTTATTATCTATATGTTCTGAAAAAGTTGATCTTTTTTTTTTTAATAACTTGTATGATTGCGTATTTTGAGGAAGTTTAAGAATTGCATGTTAGTATTTTAAGATCAGGGTGTGTTTGTTCACCTATGTTTATGTTTTTTTCTTTTGTATCCTACATAGGGTTTTGGTCATGAGGTGATATGAATGTTTAAATAAATAAATAAATAATCAATGACCCTGGTACTTTAGATAGATTGTGAGCACAATGGGACAGATAGGGGTAATGCTTGAGTGCCTGTTAACCATTTAGATAATTTTGATAGGCAGTATATTACATTACATTACATTACATTAGGGATTTCTATTCCGCCTGTGCCTTGCGGTTCTAGGCGGATTACAATATAGAAGATATCTGGGCATTTCCAGTAGAATTACATTACAGGATAAGAGTAAGTTACAGGAACCGTAAAGAATTATGATACTTCAATTTCACGGAAGATAATACATATCACAGAAGATAATACATATCACAGAAGATAATATATATCACCGTAGATAATACATATCACAGAAGATAATACATATCACAGAAGATAATACATATCAACTGAAACAAGTTAAGTCAGGTGGGGTGTAAAAGAGTTACAGTAATTCTAGATCACAGACAAAGAGATACTATAGGTGGGTGTTTCCAAAGGCGTTGATTGGGAACTCATTGGATGGTGGTTAGAGTGATGGGAGATATTTTTTGAACAGTAGTGTTTTTATTTCTTTACGGAACTCTTTTATGTCTGTTGTTTTGGTCAGTAGTTTTGAGATGTCAGAGTCAATTTTAGCTGTCTGTGTCCCCAGGCATATAAATACCTAAAATAAATCAATCAAATAAAACATTCTCTCCAGGAACTGGGTCGCAACCTCAACACACTGTTGCTTGTGCAGATCAATAAGCTGCTTGGGAACCCATCGTGTGCAGACTTTCCTGTATCCCAAGTTGTCATGCATTATGGCAAATGCAGATCTATAGCTGACATCCAAACTGCAGCCAACTGAGACACCATTATCTGTTGGCCTCTAATCAAGGCATCCGCCCTGTCAATATGCTCTTGAGTGCACGATGTTGGGCAACCACAACGACCTTCATCGGATACATCTGTTCTTCCTGCTTTAAACCTCTTTAATCACTTATAAACCTTTCATTGATTCATGGTGCTATGTCCATACTGAGTCAATATCAAATGATGAATTTCCACAGGTTTCACTCTTTTTGCCCAAAGAAAGCGCACTACTGTGCGTTGTTCTTCTATGGTGCAATCTTGCAATGGAGCATCCATGTTTCTGACCTCGTGGCTAGCACACAGCTAAAGGCTGAGCGCTGCACTGTGGGTGGACAAACTATCCAACAGGCAATGTATGAGTACACATGATGCATTTCACCAGCTCTGGTCCGTTTATTGTGTAATGTAACAATTGCCTTTAATTTTTGATTCTCCCTCGTATCTACAGATTGATTTCTGTATTAACAAGATTCTGTCTTTTTGCTTGTCTTTGGTGATCTTCCCACTGTACTGTAGCTGTTTTCTATTCATCAATAAAAAGAGTTAAAAAAAGAACTAACTTTTATTTTGCCCGTGTCTGACATTATGAGTCTTTATTGGGGGGGGGGGGCACATACCTAATAGAAATATAGCTTTGAAAACAAGAAGACAGTTTGGTGTGAGTAGTCCTTTTAAGGCAATGTTATGTCATAACAGTCTACTTTTGTTTTCTAGCTACAGCATTTGGGAGACATTACCCCCAGGAGAAATATAGCACTTCTACCTGCTTTCTTATTCTAGCTGTCAAGGTCTCCAGAGCTTCTGGTGGCGCTTCTGATTTGGACAGATAGGCCTCTCCTCCCACTCCCTGCATAATAGCCTCCATGTTGTTTACATTTCTCCACATCTGTCTTCGCAATGCAAATGGTTGCAGAAACTCAACATATGAAACACTAAAAACAGAAGGTGATAAAATATATGCACAAAAATTATTTTGTATAATAACATACCTTACATAACGAAGGCGAAAGCTGTTAGTCATGCATTTAACCTGTTTATTTTTGGGATCCATTCATCAGTTGATAAACTGGATGGATATTACTTCATTTACATAAAATAGATATAATGAGGATGAATATTAAAATTTTATAAGAAAAAATATTGACAAAAAGAAGAGCAACTATTTTGTTATTGGATTTTTCAGATTTTAAATTTGACTTGTCACATGTATTCTTTTTTTAATTTCGTCAGATGTATTTCATTAAGTAATAGTCCCTATTGGTAAGAGTGGTTCTCTGACTGGCTCTCCTCCATACAAACAGGTTAGTTTTCATATGTAAAAATAAACCTCTGCATAATGCAAGGCAGATGGAAGAGCGTAGCACCCAGGGAACTCACAGCCCTAGCATAAGATCTGGATTGTGACAGTTGGAGCCACAGGAAGAATGGAGCTGAATGTGCCATAAGGAGCCCAAACCCCACATTGTAAGAAGGGTCAGCCACCATGGTGGGGGCTGCAGGAACAATAGAGTTGCCTCTACAGCAAGGAGTGGTTAGAGCTATAGCCTCAGCACCCTGAGGTTGTGGGTTCAAATCCCATGCTGCTCCTTGTGACCCTGGGCAAGTCACTTCATTGCCCCAGGTACATTAGGTAGTGTGAGCTCACCGGGACAGATAGGGAAAATGTTTGAAGTACCTGAATGTAAACTACTTAGGTTATAAGTGGTATATAAATACTAACATAAATAAATAAATAAATATGGAGTCAAATTCTGTGGCATAAGAGGATTCAACAGGACTGCAAGGAAAGATAAAAAGATGCTTCTTTCTTTTAGATTTAGTGCAATACCAGTATGTTAGTTGTTAGTTCTAACACCAACCCTTCTTAAATGATAGCAAAGTTAAACAAGAACTTTTCACAGAAGTTGCACTTGTGAGTCGGATGACAACGGCGGCCTCGGGAGACCCTTGAAACAGCACTGTTTGTGCGAAACATGTCGGGTCTGACTCCCAGGTCCAGCTGTGTGGTTAAAAGCTAAGTATACACACCAATAAAAATACATCAGTTTATAAAAATGATAATAATTTTGTAAAACTATCATAGCATTTAGATAAATTTAATACCTATGATGAGTTGCCACGTAAATCTCCCGCTGTTTTGAAGCTAACATAGCGGTGGAGTGGTGGGGCTGAGGTATTTTAGAAAAACCATTTACTTTTGAATATTCCAACCTTGTTTAACTTTGCTATCTTTCTTTTAGATGGCATGGGATTCCTTATGTTAGCTATTGCTTCCCACTAGTCACAAATCTGCAGAAGGGTATCACTTTAAATCTCTGAACTTCTCCTCTTCTGCAGTGGAGAACAGCTCCCTCTTCAGTTGATACCAAAGCGATCGAACTCCACTGAAACGGAAGAAAAGGGAAGGAGGGGTACAGGGAGCTTCCCCGGTAATAAACCACATTCTGCTCTGCTCTGTAACTTATGATAAATGAACAGTAAATGATCCAATGTCCCTACCTCGAGATGACAGTGCCAGCATCTATTAGACTTAGAACTATCCAATTTCTATAAACGAACAAGGGTCAAAAAGCTCTATGTAACAAGAAAAACCATGTTTGTCTTATAGATGCAGACGCCGTACATCTCATCCTCCAAATCCAAATTCGTGGCCTTTGAGATGCAGATATCTGCTGCTTTATCTCAATGCTCCAAATGTCACGAAGACCAGTCTTTGGTTTCTTATTCAAAAATTCAGATATTAATTTATACCACTGAGTGGCCTGATGTCCCAGGAAATCTGTCTGGAAGCATAGGACCGGCAAGCTATACTGATTTTTTAGATTTCGCCAATCAGGGAACCCCCTTTCTGAATTGCTTGCTTCAACTGCAACCACTTATAATTTGAGACTTTGAAATACCAAAAGATTGTTGCAGTCATGAAAAATCAAGCATTTTCCCATTTGAAATAACATCATCTAGTGTACGTATGCCCACCTTCATCCAATGCTTCCAGATGACCTTAAACCCGCCAATTTGAATCTTGGAGTTCAGCCAAAGGGACTGACACGTGGATTTATGAATTGGTATAGGTGTTAAATTATTAATAAATTTTAATGTCTGCCATGTGTCTAATAAAATTCTATTGTCCTTATACAGCCTAGGTAACTTGATACTTAAGATGTGACCCAATCTCAATGGAGACAGGAGTTGCCATTCCAACCATAACCAGTCTGGAAGATTTTCCTTGAGCTTTGGGAGGATCCAATACATACCCTGACACATTATATAGGCTTGATGGTATCTATAAAAATTGGGAAAATTTACCTCACCCGCCGCAATTGGTTTTTGTAAAGATACTAAAGCAACTCTTGCGGTTTTACCCAGCCAAATAAATTTAGTAAGAATACTATTTAATTTCTTGTAAAGGACCCCTGGAAAAACACTGGTAACATGCCCATTTGATAGCAAACCAAAGGCAAAATCATCATCTTAACCGTTTGAACTCTCCCCCACCAAGACAAATGTAATGGGTTCCATTGCTCACACATTTCTGTGACCTTCAGCAGTAAAGATTTTTCATTTACTTTCATCGTCTCTTCGACTTTCATCGACTACAACTTCTAGATCAAGCTTGTCCAGCCTTTTTATATCAGGGGCCACATTTTATATTTTGTAACATTCAGAGGGCCAAAACATGCTCCATTGTATTTTGCCATATGCTTCATCAAATATAACAGTGTGTTGTCTCCTCCCAGCCAGTCTCTCTCTCTCTGTTTCATCTACCCGCAGCCTTCATCCAGTTTACTTGCTGTCTCTCATGTACCCCACCAGGCCTTATCCAATCTGTTTCCCTTCACCTTGCTCCAGTTATAGAACAAATGATGAGCTTCCTGCTTCCTCACCATGACTTGGCTCTTTGCAAGTCTGACCTGTATGGTGCCGGAAGTTCAGGTTGGTCTCGTGGTTTCGAGTCTCATGAGACTTAAGACTTGAAACCACAAGATCAAGCCAAACTTCTGGCACTGCAGCTTGGCTCAAACTTACAAAGATCTGAGTCATGGTGGGGAAGCAGGAATCTTACTACATATAAGCACCAGATGAATTACCAAGCTTCTGAGGGCCATTTAAAAAAGCACATGGAGGCCCGGGTTGTGGACAAGCTTGATTTAATAGATTTTTCCCCCTATGCATAAGTTATATGTTGCATTTAGTTAAGTTAGTTCTCCAACTCACCATCCATCTTCATTTACTGCAAATTTTTTTGTCAACATTTCACACTCATATTCATTCAGGTGCACACAGAGTTCTGTCAAAATATCTTTAAATTCTTCCTTACTGACAAAGCCAGTATGATAGGGATCAAGCTCTTCAAATTCTCTTTTCAGATCATCCCAGAAGAGCTCTACCTAAGAAAAACAAAACACAAAGGGGAAGATTCTCAAATGTTGGTGGTAAAATCTGACGGGCCGCTGTCACAACCACTACTGTAACTATTTCAAAAAGGTGAGTCATTCTTAAAAAACCACACATGCAAATGAGGTTGGTGGAGAATCGTGAAGACCCCAAATTGAAGAACGGCAGGAGGAATGCCCACTCCCTCACCGCCGATATCAAGCACCCCCCGGCAAACAATAGCAACCTGGGCAGTTCTAGCAATGCCCACTCCCTCCTGCCAACACCCTTCCAGGCAGCAGGAGGGATGCCCACTCACTCCTGATGCTGCCGTCAAGCAACCCCCGACACCTACTGGCAGCGGGAGAGATGCCCACTTTCTCCTGCCGCCAAGCAACCCCCTGACACCCTCTGGCAGTAGGAGAAATGCTCACTCCTTCCCACCACCAAGCAAACCCCCCAACATCCCCCCGGTGGTGGGAGGGTTGCCCACTTCCTCCCACCATTACCCTCATACCCCAAATGACCCGACACCCCCTGCCCCCCCCTTTACCTTGTTTACAAAGGATGGCCGGAGGGATGCCTCCTACCTCCAGCCTGCAAGCTTGCCTCTTCAAAATGGCGGGCCTTCCCCTCCCTGGGATGTACCGTAGAGGGGCCTAAGGCTCTGATTGGCCCAGATGCCTAAGGCCCCTCCCATAGGATTCTTTATGGATTATTTTTCAGTGTAGTACTAACCTTTGCTCGAACACGATCCACCAATATATCAGAATCACAGTTGAGTTTTTTAGAACGAATCTTGAAGTCAGAGTCCCCTTTCTTAGGGGGATTAATTTTGGCATTAGGAAAACAGGCCGATTTGGGGGAGAAACCAAAGTGCCTCACAAACTCCAGGAAATCAAGAGTTCTGTCTTGATTTGTTATCAGTGTTTGCCAGAGCCGACGGATTTCACCCAGAGTTATTTCAGGGTTTATATTGAAACTGTTGTCAAAACATGGGATAAAAAAAGAATAAATTAGCTGATGCCTCAAATAATGACAATAATAATAGTGCATCTATAAGCAAAGAGACCAATCGTTAACTGGGAGAATAACAATAAAGACTAGAATTAAAAATCAATGATTTATGAAATAAGAACATCTTAAGATATTTCCTAAATTTCACATAGGGCTGGGTCCTTTTGCAAACCATGCTAGTGATCCTGGCATGGCAAATGCAACGAAGCCTATTCAATTCCTATGGGCGTCATCATATTTGCTGTGCTGGAATCACTAGCTTGGCTCTGTATAAGGAGCCCATAACAGGTCAACATATCATTTTCATCAGAGTTAATGTTGGGTGGATTTTGTAGTATTTTTCATGCTGATTTCAAATGTATGTTTAGTTTTTCACTAGCACGTCACATTTTTATAATGAGGCTCATTATATATCATGCATTTATAGGATAAACGTATAAGGAGGGTTAACGACAGTTGTCTTTGTTTTTTTATATTAGACGGTGATTAATATCAGTCTTTATCATGCCAAGACATTGTACTAATCATCCAGATAGTTTTTGTTACATCTGTGGTTCATTCACAACAAAAGCACAAAGCCGCCCAATTACCGTAGATCTGAAGAAGGTATACAAATTGTACTTTGGCTGTCCACTGGGTGACAAGGATAAGTCTTTGGCTCCACATATCATCTGTACCAGTTGTTCTAACGGACTTCATGACTGGCTCAATTGACGAAAGGCAACGATGTCATTTGCAATCCCAATGATATGGAGGTAACCGTGAGACCATATTAAGATTGCTACTTTTGCCTTGTGAACACAAGTGGATTCTCAGCTAAAAATAAGCACAAAATTATATATCCTACTCTGGATTCTGCTATTAGGCCGGTTCCTCATGATGACTCACTGTCTTTCCCTGTACCTCCACAAGATGGACTTGCTTCTGTGGAACATGATGATGAATGTGATGATGATGCAGCTGCTGGTCACAATCCAGAATTCTCTGTTCCTGATTATGTGAATGATGAAGATTCAGAACCAGAGATTTTACACAAGCTGAACTCAATGATCTTATAAATAAATCTTTCAAAAGAAAAAGCAGAACTTCTTGGTTCAAGGCTTAAGCAAAGCACTTGCTTGCAAAAGATGCTACTATAACTCAATACAGAAAAAAGAAATCATAACTTAACAACATTCTTCACTGTAAATGGTGCATTGTGTTTTTGTCGTGACATCAACGGGCTCTTCAACGGTTTGTCACAAGTGCATTGTCCAGATGAATGGCATTTCTTCATTGATTCTTCATCGAGAAGCTTGAAGGCAGTGTTACTGCACAACAGTAATTGCAAACCAAGTACAGTATACCAATTGCCCATTCTGCTCATCTAAAGGAGTCTTATGAGAATATGAAGAATTTACTAAAAGCAATCAGTTATAAAACACACCAGTGGAACATCTGTGGTGATCTGAAGGTCATTGGCATGCTAATGGGAATGCATGGAGGATTCACTAAATACTGCTGGTTCCTGTGCTTGTGGGATAGCAGATCTACAGCTGAACATTATGTCAACCGTGTCTGGCAGCTGAGGGATATCTATAACCCAGGGACAAGCAGTGTGAAATTTATGCCATTGGTGGATCCTCATAAAATATTTCTTTCAGCTCTTCATATCAAGCTGGGGTTGATGAAGAACTTGGTATAGGCCATGAGTAAAGCAAACTCGCCAGGTTTTCAATATCTTATTAAGAAATTTCCAAAAATCAGCACAGCAAAAATGAAGGAAGGGATATTTATAGGCCCACAGATCAAGTCCGTTATGCAGGATGAAGATTTTAAGCAATCACTCTCAGCAGCTGAGCTTGAAGCTTGGGAGGCATTCAAGTGGTTAATGGAAAACATACAAGGAAGGAGTTCAGAATCTCCTTGACTCATATCAGAAGCTTGGCTGTCGCATGTCATTAAAAATACACTTTTTGCACTCACATCTTGACTCTTCTCCTTCCCCGTTTCCTCCCCCCCAGATCTGGTATGTTTATGTTTTATTAACATTTGATATACTGTTTAAGCATATTACAGATCTAAGCAGTTTACAATAAAATACAGGTACTTAGAACTTCTCTATCTGTCCTGAAGGCTAACAATCTAGCTAAAGAACCTGAGTAAACAATTATTAAAATAGAAAAGATATAACAAAATTCCAAGAATTGTGATGGAAAGGTACAATTCAAATAATAAAAAAGAAAAAGATAAAAGAAATAAAAAGAATAAAATTAAAATATACAAATAAGTTTAAGAGATTGAAGATCCCCCATGCTCTGGCATCCCTCACTTCTCCTCTCCTCTCCTTCCCTCCCCCCCACACACACACCGTGGCCTGGCATCTCTCTCTCTCTCTCTCTCTCCTCTCCCTTCCCTTTTCTTCTCTGGTCTTCATTCTCAATTTATTTTCTGCCTGTCTAGAATAAATTCTTTCATACTATCTAGTCCTCAATGTTCCTCTTTTCACTTTGTATATGTATAGCTTGCCATCTCTTTCCCTCATTCTTTCCAGTATCTCACAAACTCTATCCTCTTCCCCCATCCAGCAAATGTCCTTTTTTCTCAATCCCCTTTTATCTAGTATGTGCCCTCTTTTTTTACCCCTTCCATCCAGCATCTTCCTCTCTCCTCTCTACTTCTATCCAGTGTCTACTCCCTTCTCCCTCTCCTCCCCACTTCCATCCAGCATCTTCTCCCCCTACCATTAACATCCAATGTCTGCCCCATTCCTTCTCTCCATCCACTCCACTTCATTATCTGCCCCCTCTCTCTCCCTCCACCCCAATTCCATACATTATCCTGCCCTCTTCTCTCTTTCTCTTCCTCCACACCAATTCTATCCAGTATCCTGCTGCTTTCTCTCTCTCTCTCCATCCCACTTCCATCAGCATCTGCTCCTTCTCCCTCTCTCCCTCTACCCCACTTCCATCAGCATCTGCCCCTTCTTTCTCCCACCATAAGAACATTAGAATTGCTGCTGCTGGGTCAGACCAGTGGTACATCGTGCCCAGCAGTCTGCTCACGTGGCAGCCCTTAGGTCAAAGACCAGTGCCCTAACTGAGACTAGCCTTACCTGCGTACGTTCTGGTTCAGCAGGAACTTGTCTAACTTTGTCTTGAATCCCTGGAGGGTGTTTTCCTCTATAACAGCCTCCAGAAGAGCATTCCAGTTTTCTACCACTCTCTGGGTGAAGAAGAACTTCCTTACGTTTGTACGGAATCGATCCCCTTTTAACTTTAGAGAGTGCCCTCTCATTCTCTCTATCTTGGAGAGGGTGAACAACCTGTCTTTATCTACTAAGTCTATTCCCTTCATTATCTTGAATGTTTCGATCATGTCCCCTCGCAGTCTCCTCTTTTCAAGGGAGAAGAGGCCCAGTTTCTCTAATCTCTCACTGTATGGCAACTCCTCCAGCCCTTAACCATTTTAGTCGCTCTTCTCTGGACCCTTTCGAGTAGTACTGTGTCCTTCATGTATGGCGACCAGTGCTGGAAGGGGGGGTCATACCATAACCCAGTACATCGGCATGATAACCTTCTCCGATCTGTTCGTGATTCCCTTCTTAATCATTCCTAGCATTCTGTTCGCCCTTTTCGCCGCATTGCGCGGATGGCTTCATTGACTTGTGAACCAGTACTCCCAAGTCTCTTTACGGGGGGGGGGGGGGCCTTTCCAAGTATTGCACTGGACATCCTGAATTTGTGTATAAGATTTTTGTTACTGACATGCATCACCTTACACTTATCCACATTAAACCTCATTTGCCATGTTGCGGCCCTGCAACGTGTTTATGCCACGTTGCAGGTCTTCACAATCTTTTTGCGTCTTCACTACTCTGAATAACTTTGTATCATCTGCAAATTAAATCACCTCGCTCGTCATACCAATTTCCAAGTCGTTTAAAAATATATTGAAGAGCACGGGTCCAAGCACTAATCCCTGCGGCACTCCACTCATGACACTTTTCCAGTCCGAGTATTGTCCATTTACCCCCCTCTATGTTTCCTATTCGCCAATCACGTGAGTATTTCAGCCTCGTGAGTATTTATCCACGTGAGTATTTCAGCCTCGATTCCATGGCTCGCAATTTTTCGAAGTAGTAGTTAAGAACATAACATAAGAACATAAGAAGCGCCATCTCCAGATCAGACCTTTGGTCTATCAAGTCCGGCGATCCGCACACGTGGAGGCCCAGCCAGGTGTACACGGGACCTTATCAAACGCCTTCTGAAAATCCAGATATACAATGTCGACAGGTCACCCTTGTTTATCTGCCTGTTTACTCCCTCAAAGAAGTGCAGTAAGTTCATCAAACAAGATCTTCCTTTGCTGAAGCTGTGCTGGCTATTAGTTGGAGCTGTTCAGCTATAGCCCCTTTCAGTTCCTTGATTACCCTCGAATGGATGCCCTCCTGTCCCAGGGATTTATCATTTTTAAGCCTATCAATCTGCCTGCATACCTCTTCTAGACTGACTGTCAACCCTGTCAGTTATCCGTCTTTGTTTCCTGCATATAGCCTGTCGGCTTCCAGTATGTTGTGTATATCCTCTTCGGTAAATACAGATGCAAAAAATGTGTTCAGTTTGTCGGCGATGGCTTTGTCCTCCTTTAACACTCCCTTTATTATATGGTCATCCAACGGTTTCCTTCGCGGGTCATTTCCCCTTAATATATCAAAAGAACGGCTTGAAGTTTTTTGCCTCCTTGGCTATTTTTTATTCGTAGTCTCTTTTGGCTCCACTTACCGCCTTATGGCACCTGCTTTGATGTTTGTGTTTTTTTTTCCAGTTTTCATCCGTTTTTGACCTTTTCCATTCCTTAAACAAAATCTTCTTGTCTTTGATCGCTTCCTTCACTGCTACAATGAGCCACGCCAGTTCCTTGTTCTATTTCCTCTTGGATCCCTTGTTGATACACGGTATATATAGATTTTGCGCCTTGGTAACTGTATCCTTAAAAAGGGACCATGCTTGTTCTAGCATTTTTACAGTGCTTAACCTCTTCTTAATCTTCTTTCCCACCATGAGTCTCATCCCTTCATAATTCCCTTTTCGGAAGTTCAGTGCCATGACTGTTGTTCTGGATTGATGTTTTGCCCCTGTGTCCATATTGAAGTGGATCATATTATGATCACTGCTTCCCAGCGTCTCTTCTATTTCTACACCTTGCGCTGGTCCTAGTAGTCCATTTAGAATTAAGTCCAGAATTGCATTTCCTCTCGTATCCACCCCTTCTCTCTCTCCCTCCACCCTAAATCCATCCATTATTCTGCCTCTTCTCTCTCTCCTTCCCCGCACTTCCCTCTTCCTCCACCCCACTTCCATATAGTATCCTGCTCCCTTCTGTCTCCCTCCACCCCAATTGCATCCTGCCCCCTCATCTTCCCACCTCTGTTGCTGCTTTCTAAAAGCAGCAGAAATGGCAGTAAACTTAAATGCAGCCATCGTGGGACCTTCCTGCACCTTTCCGTGGCTGCCAACTCTGATCTGGAGTAAGGAAGTGATGCCAGAGGGGGTGGACTGGCAGTCATGGGGAAATGCAAAAAGGTCCCACAATGGCTGGATTTAAGTTTACTACTGCTGCTGCTTTGGGAAAGCAACAGTGGAAACAGCAGGGTAGGGCAGGAGGTCCTAGAGTGCCAGCTGCACACCTCCTTAGCGCTTGCACCCGGGTTAGTCTGTTCCCCCCCCCCCATTGGTATGCCACTGAGACCCCAGATATTTAATGCTGGGACCCCCTGGTTCAGGCATTGAATATCAGCAGTCACTTGGAAGCTAACCCGGGCGCTGCTGATATTCACACCACTGCCTAATTAACTTTTTGGCTGTCCTGACTTTAGGCAGTTACATAGCTGGTTAGTGGGCTGAAAATCGCCTCTCTGCTCCTGTTCTGCAATGTTAAGTGGCATTAACCAGTTAAATGCTGCTGAATTATTGTTTGCTAAATCACTCAGTGGGGTTTAACAAGACAGGAGCCTCTCTTGCCAATTAAACCTTTTGAATATTAGGCAAATTATTTTCTAAAATTAATAAAGTTACTGTGCAATACAGAATGGCAATTATTGTTTATGATCTTACATGTCAGATTAAAACACGTTAACTACAGAAACTTACTCTAGAATATGACAGCAGAGAAAGACCGTACGACCTATCCAGTGTAATCATCTGCACCAACTACTAATCTCTAAAATCTTTTTCCATTCTCTTACAGATCATTTGTGCTTTTCCCATGCTTTTTTGAATACAGCCACAGTCCTCGTCTCCACCATGTCAACTTGAAAATATCAACCATTTCTTCAGTAAATAAATATTTTCTTAGATTACTTCTGTCACAGGCAGAGCTATCCCACTGCCCACTGTACAGTCATTAGGGGTAATTATAAATACATTAATGTAAAAATTCTTATCACAAGAAGAATGGTAGGAGACAGGCTGCCACAGAAACACTCCTGTTCTCAGAAAGTCCAGCGATGTCTTCTTACCGCTTTAAGAGAAAGTACATATTCTCCTGAGTGAGACGCCTTGAATTCATTTCATCCAGCTCCTCAAACTCTTTCTCAATCGCAGAGTAATTTTTATGCAGGAGGTTTTTAATGATTTTGAACAACTTCAAAGAGAAAAGAAAGGAAAGAAAGAAACAACAGCACTGCATGATTAGTTATGCACTTGTTCATTTATTTCTAAACTTGGTTACCTCTGCTGTGCATTGCTCATTCATGAAGAATCTGCTGTAAAGAGAAAGGCTTACAAAATTGTGGCTTTCTTTTTTTCTCCAGGTATTTTCTGCAGGGTTTTGCTCTGTTTGCATTGCTTTCTAACTCACTTTTTTTTACTTCATTTCAAATATAACTCCAACTGGGCTCCAAGGCACTCATGATATTTTGATCCCTTTGTTTTGGTGCAAATAGAAGGGTGAACATTTGCATCCTCCCCGTAATGTGGTTTTTAGCGCCCACCATGGAGGTAACAATTCTTATAGGAATTCTATGAGCGTCAAAGGTGTTACTGCCATGGCCAGCACTAAGAACCTCACTACAATTTTGTAAAAGGGGGAGGGGTAATGTAAATAAAAATGTATGTATTGTGACAAGGAAAAGTTCAGGGACAATAAAATATTTAAGTTGCAGGCTAAGCCAAGCCCTGTCGCTGCAGAAAAACTCAGTATCAATACCACACAGATTGAGCACAAGGCTTTAGAAGTCAGGAAAGTGCCAGTGACAAAAGCTTATTTACCCTTAAGAGAGAAGCCTGGTAAACAGCAGCTAATTCCAAAGCCCACAAACCCTAATAGTAAGAAGAAAACACAAATTGGGGGTGGGATAGAAATGACTACACCTGATAACACAGCTGGAAAAGCATTAACAATAGCAAGCAGGCTGTTCAAGGTTCAGTCAATTAGAACTCTAGGTGGTCCTGTAGGTGTAGGTAAAATGAGAGTCCTGAAGCCAGAGAAGAGAGACGTGGCAGCACCAGGGGAGACAGCTAGCAGCAAAGCAGACTCCATTGGCAAGCAGAGGGAGATTCCTAGCTCAGCACTGAAGCCCAAGGGTAAAGGCAGGCCAAGCTACAAGCTGGAAGAGAGCTGATCTAGAACAGCTGGCTGTAAACCTTTCTAAACCCAGGTTGCTAGAGAGGTCATAAAAGGAGCCAACCCAAGCAATAAGGGAAGAGGTAGACCTTGTTTCTGTAACTGGGGAGAATGTTAATGAGCCAGATGGGGATGTGTGTAAGAGTGAAGGGGAATCTGATTTACTAAGCTTGCAAGATACTGAAGAAATGCAGTGGGAACAGGAGTCTTAATTTAAAGCTTGCTTATGTCAGTAGGAAAAATTCTGCTGTAGAACTACTGATAAACAAAACTAAGACATTTTTCAAACATTTCAGTCTGAAGCCATAAGAACTACTGTGGGGGAAGTTCAGCTGTGCTAAGCCAGGAGTTAAAAGCATGCTGTGAACTATTTATACAACCTTTGGCTAAGGTGTTCTTAAAGACCACACAAAGGATCCAGAATTATTAGGGTTGTTTATAAAGAACCCAGGAAAGAACCCATATTTGAGAAAGCTGTATTATGAACTGTGTTTTGCAACAGATGAAAGTGCTAAAGTGAATTCTATTTTGTGATTTTGATTTAATGAACTTGAACTGACTTGGTGTGAAGTGACAACACTTATTACTTGTTTTGCTTACATATCCCTGGAATTGGGGAACAAATTAAAAAAAGCTATATTTTTGAACCTAAGGTTTTGGTTTTTATTTTTGAATTGTGCAATTATCATTTTGAACACTCCAGAGAACCACTTGGCTGGGTACAACAATGAGGATTGAGACCTGCTTACTTCAACTCCCCGCCACAGTATGTATTTATTTAGATAACTTAGAGCACCTTTTACAAGTCACAGTAGTGATTTCCGGTGCGGCAAATGCATTGAAGCCCACAAGAATTAAATGTGCTGTATCACATTTTCAGTGCAGGACTCACTACCAAAGCTTTGTAAAAGGGGCCCCCTAATTACATGCCCTATGTACTTAAAATGTCCTATTTTACATTTTTTAAAATTTGTATTTATTTATCTTTTAATTGTAATATACCACTTATATGCTAAGTGGTTTTTACATTCAACTACTTTATCATATTTCCCTGTTTATCCTGGAGGGCTCACACTTTATCTAATGTACCTGAGGCAATTGAGGATTAAGTGACTTGCCCAGGGTCACAAGGAACAGTGAGGCTGTAGCTCTAACTACTGTGCCACACATTCCCAACAATAAAATGTTGATATTGGAATTGAGATGCTCAGGTTAGCATGTACTTGATTCCAGTGGTATTCTAGAAAAGGACACACAGAGCCTTTTGTAAAATGCTTTCAGGAGTGCATGTGTATTTGCCAGCATATACAGCAGAGCAGCCATTGAAAAAATGAATGGCATGGACCTGGCAGCTTTTACCTGGCTGTGTCGACACTTATAAGTGGAATGGCAGTTTAGCAACTTCTATGTGCAAATGCCTTCACATTTGCATGTAGCTGTTTAATTTGATTTGATTCAATTTATTAATTTTATGTACCATCTTTTACTGATGTGTAAAAGAAGTTCACAATCAAAAAAATTACATTGATACAGTATAACATAAACATTAATTGACCATTAACACAACCTAAACAACTCTAAGGCCACTTCTCTAAAAAATAGCATGGTGATATTTAGGTTGCTGTGCATTAGGGAGTAATGAGATGTAAAATGTGCAAATGCATGTTTTACATCTCATTACTAAGCAAATAGCTTATCACAACTAGTGGTGATACACCAAAGGTTGCATTAGTGCCCAAAAACCATGTTAAAATAGCAACAGCTTTTTACCATTTAGGAGCCAGCCAGATGCTCCTAGCCTGTGGTACTGGGTTCCTGCTGCACAGACCTAAACCCCTTGATGTTCATCCCCCCTTCCCCCCCATGGCTACCTGACTTATTATTAGTAGTCCGGGGGAGTTTGGAGGTCTAGAGAAATATGACCCCCTAGTGGTAGTAATGTGAGACTGCCACTAGGGGCCTTTTTGATAATGGCACTGCAGTGGCCAGGAAGATTGGACATCGCTCCTGCTGAAGAGCCCCAGATCACAAACCACCCCAGTGGACCCTCCCTTGGACCACCAATGATAAGTCAGGTAGCCATGAAGGAGGTAGGTAGGCATACGAGAGCTGAACATCAGAGGGGTTAGGTCTGGGGGGGGGGACCCAGTGCCGCAGGCCAGGAGCTTCAGCCCATGGCTTTGTGAAGTCTGATGTTCCAGGGCCACAGAAAAAATGTTGCTTGAGAGGTATATGACTGCATTTTGCCAAAAGGTCCATATTTGGTTCATCGGTCATATAATTTCTTGTCAATCTTCATTATTAATTTTCCATAACACCAGCGAATCTATAATGGCTTCAGTTAATCATGCACATTTAGTCTTGCTCCTATCAGCAATTTAGAGGGGTTTAAACTAGACAATCTGAAATCATCATCTATTTCTATGCATTGGACACCTTAAAACAGCATGTTATCATAAGGATCAATTGCTTTCTCTTCTACATTTTTGTCACATCTGGATTTGTCACATCTGGAAAAACTATCTGGATAAAGATTAGCTGTTCCCAACCAGCATTCCTCCAACTTTTCCAATAATTAACTGGTTAATTTTTGACTGGATGGGTTGCCCAAAAAACTTAATGTGCAAGAATTTCCAAAGCAAAGACTTATCTGTTACTCTCAAAGTTACTTGCAAAAATCTTTTGAAAATCAGTTTCCTCATAATTAGGGGCAGTCGAATAATTTGGGAAGATCTGTTGTGTATGTAAGATGTTTGTTTATATGCTACCTGTTTAGGAGTTCTTCTACTGTCATAGTCTTCTGTTGAGGAATAGGCATTGAGATGTTTTGGTATCTTTTCTTCATCATCAGACTTCTCATTAAATAGACTGGGCACGCCCCTCCTTTTAAGAAATGAGAAACTGATATGTAACTATTAGTTTAATTATTAGCACAGAAGTGCCATAGATACATGCACAACTTAATATAGTAAATGACAGCAGACAAAAGACCTGTGTGGTCCATCCAGTCTTCTCAACAGTCACATTCATTTCTGAGGCAATGTTTAAACCAACAATCCAGTAATTATTCATTTTAGTTGCTAAGTTCCACTTTAAGACTTTTTTCCCCTTTCCCCTGAGATAGGCAAGACCTGTACTCAGACCATATGAATGTGGTATAAAAAAAAAAGTGCATTCTTGCTCCTGATCCATATTGCAGCATATGGGACACAGGCCATAGAAGTCTGCCTGGCATCGGCCACCCTGCTCAACCACTGGAGTCCGTGCCCGAGTTAACTCCAGCCTATGCCAATCCATCTTGACACATACTGAACCCAGCCTGTAGAAATCCGTCCAGCATAAATGATGTTATTGCTTTTGAGTTGTAGAGTTTTTCATAAACTACATGTACAAGTTTGAGCCTTGCCCAAGCTTTGATCATGTCCTTGCAATACTGTGTGAAAACAGCACTTAGGTGGAATCTTGGTGATTATGCACATATGTGCACACAGACGTGCTAGTACAGTTGATCCTTGGTATCCATAGGGGATTGATTCCAGGAACTCCTGCGGATACCAAAATCCACAGACGCTCAAGTTCTTGACACATTATGGGGACATTCTATGTTTTCTCCTGTTCTGGCCATAGGTTTGCACTACTTTATGAAAGATTCAATAACTGATTTTGCTTCGTCCAAAGACGCATGTTGATAGTGGTTTGAGAGCGCCTGAAAGCTCCTTTCTTTGCTCTTGTCCTATGGGACTGATAAGGCTCAAGCATGTCCTGGATATGATCAGCTGCACACAAGACAATAGAAGGACTAAATAAAGTCAATATTCAGCCACATGGGTCAATGTATTATTTGTTTGTCTAGCTGGCAATGCTGAATACACAAATGTCCAAAATTGGACATTTCATGTTATACCTGCTATCGGTGCAGCCCACCTAGAAGTTTACTGGCTAAATATTGCCATTTAAATATATAAATTATTGGGTCAATATTCACAATAACTTTTCCAGACAGGTAGTGGGTCTTCCCTTTCCTGATGCATCCCAGGATGCATCAGGCAGAGGCCTAAGGCTCTAATTGGCATAGGCACCTAAAGCCCCTCCTAGACGGCGGGTCTTTTGGCACCTGAGCCAATCAGGGCCTTAGATTCCCTCCCAATGCATTCTAGGATGCACCGGGAAGGGGAAAGCCCACTATTTTTGAAGAAGCGGACCTGCCAGCAGGAGGGAGTGGGCATCCCTCCTGTTGGTCTTCAATACAAGGTAAGAGGGGATCCCAGTGACAGAAGGGAGTGGGCATCACTCCCACCAGCCTTCAATTTAAAGGTCTGGGGGCTTGGGAGGGGCTGGCAGGGGGGATCCCGATGGCAGGAAAGAGTGGGTATCCCAACAGCTGCACCCATTAAAAAAAAAAAAAAAAAAAAGTTTTTCTTTCTGCCCCGCTGAACTGGCAGGGAAAGCCACGAAGCAGCTCAGCAGGGCAGGAAGAGCAGCTAGCTTTACAAGAGGGATAAGATGTTCCTAGCAATTGCTCTTCTGAACAAGCGCCAGGCACAGTTCATCTCCACCTTTACCAGTGATTCAGGCTGGCAAACTACAATGTTGGCTCTGTGAATGTTTTCATCAAGCCATGTCGTACTGTTCTTTTCGAACATTAGTAAAGTCTGCTTTGTTTGAAAAATTTATCACTTAATTAGGTCTTTTTAAGATTGTAATTACTTTTTAACCTTTAACTCTGGTTTTAACTCTGGTTTTATCCTATGATATGTATGTACTTTGCTGATTGTTCAGTTTCTTGTGGTGTAAACCACCTTGAACTCTTGGGTAATGGCGGTATAAAAGAATAAATTTATTATTATTATTCTCCGCACGATTAGCATGCATATAGGCCCCCTTTTATCAAGCTATATTAGGGGTTTTTTTTATTGCTAGCAGCTGTGGTAAGAACTCCAATGCTCATAGGAATTCTATGAGCATCGGAGGTTTTACCACAGAGGCCGGCGATAAAAAAGGGGACCATAATTTCTATGCTATTGTGCTGAACTTCACTGATAAAGAAAAAATTGCTCCCACCATGGTATTTTTTTATTGTGGTGTCTGGAGCTGTGTACATAAGTCTATTAGGTGCCCATAATGTAGGCCTTTAAAACCCCAGATCTACATTACAGGCACCTAAATTTTAAGTTAAGCATAATACTGTAATAGTCGCCTAAGTATGATTGATAAGAGATAGGTGCCTATCTTTTTAGATGCCATTTACAGAATTTCCCCCTTACTGCCCACAGAGTAAGTGGCGGTTAGGACTTACGTGATAATGGCCACATGCTAATAGGCAAATTAGCTTGTGGCCACTCATAGGAAATATGGAAAACGGGGCCATTTTACTGCAGTCCTAAAAGTAGCCTCAGCGTGTGGGAAAGACCCATGCTGGGGATAGTGCTGGCCATTTTTTTTAGTGCTACTGAGTAAAAGGTTCCCTTAAGATCAACATAAACATAAAATTCCACTTGTATACCGCCATACGTCTCAGTTCTAGGCGGTTTACAAAGACAAAAGAAAGCTATACAAGCATAGCAGATCATATACTCATTTATAAAATTTGTCAAACAGGTAAGTCTTCAACATCTTTATAAAAACCTGATAAGAGCCTGAATCCTGTATCAATTTATCAACACTCCTATCCCAGGATGCTCAAGAGGAGGCGGTAGCGGCTAGCGTGGCTGGCAGTTTAGCACGCGCTATTATGCGCATTAAACCGTTAACGCGGCTTTGTAAAAGAAGCCCTAAGTTTGCGCCGTGGTAACCTTTTTTATACATTTTTTAAATTTTCTTTTCCCGGAAATAAATACATTTTGGCCACTGTCTATTTTTTTCCTGATGTCTATTGTTCCATTGTCTGATACTCTGAGGATAGGCTGTATCAGGATAAATTTGTTGGCCAGTAAAAATATATCCAGTTAGTAGATGAGAGGAGGGACAGTGAGGAAAATAAATTTTACCCCCCCCCTCAAGATTTGTCCAACTAATTCTCAAATATAGTCATAAAAATCCTTTGAATATTAGCCTCTAAGGCAACGAAACCAACTACCTGAGTAAAACCCAACGACATCCTGTAACGGCATTTAAACACAGCAGCCCACGCTTGACAAATCACACTGCAGCCGGGGAGCAGCCGGCTTTCTGATGTGACACCCTGAGATTCACTAGGATTTAAAGATTAGGCACTTTAGAGTTAGTTACCTCTTAACAGGCTGCTAAGCATCTTCTGAAAACAGGGCATAACTCTGGGAGAAGTTTTCACTGACTGGTTACAGATGCCCCATGCGGTGACAGGGCAGCCTCAGCACAATAGGGTTTGGAAGCCACACTGGCCGAGCTCACCCACCACTTGAAAATCTTGACACAAGCAAACCCAACATGCAGTAGATAAAGAGGAAGAAATAAAGGTGCCCCCTAATGAGTTTTTTTTGCGCTTGGGTGAACGAAATTGCTGCATCGGGAGGCCGATAGCTGAAAACCTTTCTAGGCTTTTGTCCCAAGAAATGGCAGGCACTTTCCATCCTTTTGAAGGAAAAAAAAAAAAAAAAAATCCAAGAAGGCCCTTTCGAAGTCTTCACGAGAGATGTGGATTTTGAGGGCGACCTTGGGTCATACAGAACTAATCAAGCGAAAACAATAAGAAAATTAGCCTGACAGTCTGCAAGTATCTGAAGACTTTATCAAAAAGAATTAGAAATAGACAAATTCGCCGGGAGTAGCAAAGGATCCAATCTGCAAGGTGGCATTGTGCGGGCCGGATTAAATTATTTATTCATTGTTAATTTATTTATTTATGGATGTGCAAATGCCCTGGCTGCGCAGGTGCTGAGGCCTCTCTGAAAAGGCCCGGTTTCAGAGCCAGGGCTCGAATGCTGGTCCATTTAACTCATTCTTCCCCTTAAGGCGATCAAACGCTGACTTTTTATCAAGGAGATAGAGGAGGAAAAAGCCATATGTGTTTCCAGGAATGATACAGCATCTGAGCAGCATTAAGTGGCTGAGTATTTCAGGCTCATTCAGCATCATTGCCTCTTGGGCTCCATGCACTTTTTAATGTCCAGAGAATTAGCAAATGAATGCCTGTATCAACATGTGAATAATTCCTGGTACGTTTAAACTGACAGATAGTTTCTGCCGAAGCTCAGAAAATGTAAGCCTTTCCTTCAGCTTTCTGAAAGAAAATCTGTACTTTCATAAGGCTTATAAAACCATGGTTCCTCCACTGTATCCTTGTGTAGTGCTATTATAGGAATAACTAAAACATTTTCCTCTCACTATTTGGGTTCTTCCTTTTCTTTTTTTCCAGATCCCATGACTGTGGTATGAAGGAGAATGAAAAAAAAGCAGCAGAAACACCATTAGAACACTCATACAGGTAATTAGTCACTCTGTTTTCTGTTTCATTTTGTCCATGAAGGTTCAGGAAGGGCCAGGATCAATAGAGGGTTAGCAGATAACTGTCAGCCTCTGCTCCTGCTGACCCAATGCAGCAGCCCTCAGTGGGGACTCCGTGTAGGACATGACCCAAGAGGAGACCGGAACACAAGAGCTCAGCATGGGGGTTGAAGGCAGGAAGTCAGACATGTATTGAAAATGCCTGGTAAAACTGTCAAGGGGAAATACCAGTCATGGTAAAAAGGAGTTGAGAAAACTGGCTTCACAAGTGAAATAAAAGAGAGAGGTGGGCTTTTACAGTCTAAGGGTTAATTGCTTTTATCTTAGACATACAGGCAACAGAACAACAAGACAGATCTTTTTTTCTTTTTGCATTCTAGACAATCACTATTTTGTACACACAGGATCTGTGTATGTGCGCATGAGTGCTTGCATGTGTGTGTCTGTGTACTGAGAGAGGGATGGTAAAATGAATTGCATCCTGAGCCAGGACCAAGGCACTGGCCATTACTCAGTGGCCTAGGTAGGGTTACCAGATGTCCGTGAAAACCCAGACGTGTCCTCTTTTTAGAGAACTGTCCAGGATCCCAGACAGATTTTCCAAAACCCAGCAGTTTGTCCAGGTTATGGAAAGCCCCAACAAGCTCCAGCCACATTTGGAGGACATCTGAGCATGCATGGATGACGTCACACACATATGCGCATACAAAAGGCCCTCTAGACGCGGCTGGAGCTTGTCGGGGAAGAAGAACAGGGCTGGATTATTGAATAGGCCCAGTAGGTCCGTGCCTAGGGCCCAATATGGTCAGGGGGCCCCGCTGGAGAACACTGAAAAAAATTTTTTTTTAAAACAGCGACGGGCCCCTACCCAGCATCGATTGGCAATACCGGGCACCCTCCTCACCTATCGATCAACAACACCGAGGTTCCCCCTTGATCGGCAACACCGGACCCCCCCCCCCCTCAATCAGCAACATCGGGCCCCCCCCTATTGAAAGAAACAGGGCCTACGACTGCTCTCTCTCTCTCTCTCCTCCCGCTGCCAAAGCCTGTACTGTAAACAAATTCAACACACGCCGCGGGGCTCTAACAGTGTGCGTGACGCTGCCAGATTCCCTCCTCCTCCTCCTCCATAAACGAAATGGGAAGTTGCGTCATGAGGGGGAGGAAAGAGGAGGGAAGCTATCAATGGCATGCACACTGTTTGAGCCCCATGTGTGTGTTAAATTTACAGGTGTGTGCTAAATTTACAGGTTTCGGTAGCGGTGGGGGAGAGAGATAGGACAAAGCAGTAAATGAGTTGAAGTCGGTAGGCCTGGGGAGGAGAAGATGCTAGATGGAAGGGCAGTCAGGAAGAACAAGAAGTGCTGTATGTTGGAGCAGGGGATGAGAGGGAGGGAAAGAAGGGGAAATGTTGGACAAGGGCGAGAGGGGGGCTGGATCTTAGGGTGACAGGGGGAGAGAACAGCAGGAAAGAGAGCGGAAGCAATCTTGGACCCTGAGGGGGAGGGAAGAGAGAGGTGGTGAGATTATTGATTATGGGGGGAGGGAAGAGAGATGGGATAGGAAGATAGTGAAGGAAAAAGGACAGGGAGATATCAGGCCATCAGAGACAGAGAGGAGATGCTGGGCTACAAGAATGGAGGAAGGGGATATGCTGGAAACTGTGGAAATCGTGGGAAAGACCAAGGGACAGGGGTGGCAAGGAAATGAATGAGAGGAAGATAGCCTCTACCCCCTCACCTCCTCACCACTGCTGCTGCTTTCCAACATGTGCCTGACGCTGACAGCACAAGTTATCCCCACTTCCATCATCTGCCCCTTCTCTCTCTCCTTCCACCCCAGGCAATTCACTGAGGGAGCAGGATAATGTGATGGAATTGCCTGGGATGGAGAGAGAAGGAACAGATAATGGAAGTGGGAAGAAGAGAGAGAGAGAGAGAGAGAAGGGGGCAGATGATGGAAGTGTGGAGAACTCGTGCCGTCAGCTTCAGTCGCATATGAGGAAGCAGCAGCAGCAGCAGTAGTGAAGAGGTGAGGAGCCTTCACCTCTTCACCACTGCTGCTGCTTTCCCACATGCTGGATGGGGGCATATGCTGGATGGGGGGAAGAAGATAGAGTTAGTGAGATAGTGGAGGTGTGAAGGAAAGGGGTGGCAAGCTGTGAGTAGATACAGTGAAAACAGGGACACTGAGGACTGAATAGTAATAAAGAATTTAATTTAGACGGAGGCAGAAAATAGAGAAGGAAGACCAGAGAAGAAAAGGGAAGAGAGAGGAGAGTTGCCAGAAAATGGGGAAGGAGACAGAGTGGAGTAAATGAGAAGAGATAGATTCTAAAAACCACAGGGGGGGGAGAGAAGGAGAGATGGAAGGAGAGAGATGCCAGACCATGAGGGAAACAGAGGGAAGATGATGGATGCCAGACCAAAGAGGGGGGGAGGGGGGGCGGAAGCAGGAGGAGAGATGGCAGAGGGAGGTAGATATTTTCTGGAAGGAGTAGACCCTGGATGGAAGGAAGAGAATGACAAGAAGATGAGGAAAGCAGAAACCACATGAGAAAGGTAGAAAAAAAGTTCTATTTTTTAATTTTTTTTTTTTTTTGCTTCAGGATAAAGTAATATTGGAGCTGTGTTGATAAGTGTTTAGAAATAGAAATGGTGATCCTTTTATTGGACTAATTTTAATACATGTTTGACTAACTTTCAGAGTCCAAATTCTCCTTCCTCAGGTCAGGACAGAATACTGTAACAGCAGTATCCTTTACTGACCTAAGGAAAGAGGGTTTGACCTCTGAAAGCTAATTAAAAAATGTATTAGTACAATAAAATGGTATTATCTTATTTTCCTTTTTTTTTTAATTTTTATTTGTTAATTTGTAAAGTGATTTGTTATTTCTCTTTTTTCAAATTTACATCTGCTATCTTTATATTTTGTTCAGTATTGGGGGATATGCACCACTGTTTCTTATACCCCCTAAATTGTACCGTTCCTTCGGTTTGTAACACAAGCCAGCATGCTGAATGCTCTGCACTGCTCCGATGGTCACAGAATTCCTATGATCATCAGAACAGCGCAGAACATTCAGCCCACCAGCCAGTGCTAAAAACCTCTTCTGTGCTTTTGTTTAGTTTGCGATTACCTATTCCATATTGGGTGAGGGTGTTTCTGTGTCTTGTATGTATGAAAGACATGGTTTCTGTTAGCATTGACTAGCCTTGTTTAACAAAATGCATCAGGCATGGTTCCTAGGAGCACCTTGAATAAACCTGATTTGAATCTCCTTATTGTGTGCCGATCTTTTGTTCCACGTTTGGATTCTTTGGTGGACCGCTTGCCTTGTTGTTTTGTTACAAATTAACATACATGTGGAATACACCAGAGGAGATACAGATTTGGTTGTTTATACATACATATGAGTTAAAGTTGAATGACATAGAGTGAGGCAGTTGAGAGGAGTAGCAAACTTGGTTATTAATATAGACTTATGCATTTGAAAGGGTTCAGAGTTAAAGTCCTGGGCAAGTAGGTGGGAAGGGAAGGAAAGGGGGATTTGTTCAGAGATGATTGGGGTTTGCATAGAACTAAAACTGTACACTGGCACTGGCATGGTAATCTTTGTTGTGTGTTTTGAATTTTATAATAAAAGAAAAAAAGAAATACAAGTGGAAATAAAGAAGTAACTAAGAAAACAGGTAAATAAATGGGGGTGGGGCAGGGGGCAGGGCAGGGTGGGGCATGGGCAGGGCAGGGCTAGGGGGCTCAGTGCACTTGTATGCCTAGGGGCCCTCGACGAATTAATCCTGCCCTGTAGAAGAGAGGAGGTTTGTGGGGCAGGGCTGGAAGCTGAACTGGGAGGGGCTGGGATGGAAAAGGGCAGAGCTGAAGGCAGAATTGGGTGGGGTTGGGGCAGAATGGGGCAGAGGCAGAGGCAGAACACGGTGGGGGCCAGGTGTCTGGAGTTTTGCTGCTCAAAAAATGGTAACCCCAGGCATAGAAGAATTATGGGGGTAGTTACAAGGGGCCACTGAAAAGTTCTCAGCCCAACCAAGAAGAGAATGATGTGGAGCTATGAAACTTACAAGCTATTCTACACTTTCCTCGACACTTTTCGTTTCAGTGATTGAAAAGTGTCAAGAAAAGTGTGGAACAGCTTGTAAGCTTCATGGCTCCACATCATTCTCTTCTTGGTTGGGCTGAGAACTTTTCAGCGGTGCCTTGTATTAAGTGCATTATGGCCCTAATGTACATTATTTTCCCTTTCATAATAATAATAATAACTTTATTCTTCTATACCGCCATAGTCATGAGACTTCTAGGCAGTTCACATTTGAAGAGAACTGGACAGTCAGCGAGTTACAATATGCAGAAGTCAGAGAATTACAGCATACAGAATCTTAAAAAAGGCAGTTGAAATACAATATATACAATATTTCATGTATACTGAAGGAGTATAACATATGTTATATTACTGTTATGCCAGTTAATATTAGATACCATGGTATTTATAGTAATAAGATGCAAAGCAGCTCATTACTATGTAAATCAAACAACAAGGCTTACAGTGAACACTAGAAGCCACATTATTCATGGAAAACTACTGCCCCTGTAAAAATAAAGTAAGGGCAAATAAATGGGCAACCACTCTGCCTACAAGACAGCCAGAGCTACACCCACTATTCTGGTGCAGGTTAAACACTGGTTGGCAACCTGCCATCATGCCAGCCACATATAGACAGTTAAATATGATGCAGTCTTGGAACAATATATGTTAAAACCAAAAGTACTGCTAATACTATTTAACTTGCTGATTTCAACATTAAGATGTTTTCCCCTCCCCCTTGAGACGCTTAGCACACTCACTTGTAGCCTATGGTAATAAAGTGATATATAATACGCAAACTTGACTTCACACAAACTGTAGGAGTCTGACCTTAGCTCCCAGCTACTGGAGTTGCCAAATCTACACCTGTCTTTTCTAATTCTGCTATATCTTTTTTGAGATGCACTCACCAGAATTGCACACAATACTCAAGGTATGGTCATACCATGAAGCAATACAGAGGCACAATAGATGGCAGTATTTTTCTGTCTTGGGACATCAGGCCTCAAAAGAGCATTCCCAAAGCACCTTGGAACATCTTAAAGGGGCCAGACAAACTGCTGATTCTCCCTTTCTCCAAAGACCTTCACCTTCCATAGGCCTCTTGGGCCTTCCATTTAAAATCCCTGGTATCTAGTGGCATCAAGGCAAAAGCGATTCCTATTCACTCTTTCCGCTTGCCAGTGCCAGGTTCAAAATGGTGATGATGACCCCTAGTGGTAGTACCATTGCTATATTAAACCCTAGTGGCAGTACCACAAGACTTCCACTAGGGGTCACCAATGCCATTTTAAACTTGGGGCTGGCGTAAGTGGGGATCACTCCTGTCCAAATTGAACTAAACATCAGGGATTTCGAAAGGTAGGCCTAGAGGAGTCTATGGAGGAGTAAAGTGTCTTTGGGACAGAGTAAGAATTGATTTGGGGGCTTTTTCGGGCAGGGGGGTAATTGATGAGGCCTTCAGAAGGGGGGTTTGTGATTGAGCAGGGGCATTAGCAGATTTGCTGACCCATTTAAGGAGCATTTGGGAGCATCGGGTCATGGCTTTGATGCCCAAAGCTTCTGGGCACTATGAATAGCAAGAGTGACTAACCTGTGGTACTGGCCTAAACTAAACTAAACTAAAACTTGGATTCATAGACCGGGTCATCTTAATATAATAAAGCTCGACTCAGTTTATAGCAAATTAAAAAGTTAAAGAAATAAACTGGCCTACCTCGGTTTAGTTGCTCTTGCAGAAAATTATGATACAGAATAGGCTGGTTTTTACTACAGCTTAATAACTACCCTCTTAGGCTCAGATTTCTTGTTTCTTGGGACCAGATTGGCTGAACTGTGCCACAGAGGGAACAAAACAAACACTGTGCTGGCTAAGCTGAGTTAAAACCTAGCTGTGGAGTAGAGGTCTACATGGGAACGGGGATTGCGGGAATCCCCCCTAACCCATGGGACTCCCATGGGGACCCCCCTCTAGCCAACGGGACTCTCACGGGGATGGAAGGCTTTGGAAGCAGGGTTCATCCATATAATATAATGGACACAGCCTTAGTAAAAGAGGGGGTTTATAAGTTAATTACCTGAACAGAAAACAAAAAAGGGTTCCACCAAAGAGATTCCACAAGGAAAACAGCAGCGCAAACACAAAAGAAACTGTGGAATTGATGATACTGTCAGAAGTAATTGCTGCTTTTTATGGGGACGGGCGGGGATGGAGGTAATTCCTTGTGGGGATGGGTGGGGACGGAGAGGATTCTGATAGGGACGGGTGGGGATGGAGAGGATCCTGGCGGGGATGGGTGGGATTTCTGTCCCTGCGCAACTTTCTACTGTGGAGTTTCTGACTTAGGTTTATGAATCAAATATGAGCTATGTCAAAGTAATTAGCAATGAAAATTTCTAGCTAGGAGCCCATCCTAATCAAAAATAAAAGCTGTTTTCCAGCTTTTTTTGACTTGATAGAGATCCAATTTCTTTTGTATGTTTGTTCTTTATTTCTTCACTTATCTCCTAATTCATTTTCTCTCTTCACACTTTTCATTTTCCTGTATTCTATTCACTTGGGCACAGATTCTTAAAAGTTTAACACCGTCGCTAAACTGTTTTTTGATGGTTTAGCCTGCACGCATTTTAGCGGTGGATTATCAAAATGACTCATCTCTGTTTTTAGCAAGGTTTCCAGCAGTCTCTGACACTGACATGCATATGGACTCTTCAACATTAAAATGAGTTCTCTGGTGGATTCTTTAAAATCACCGAGCCATTCTCTAACAGCGGTGTCAGCTTTTGGTGACAAAAATCAGCAACTGGTCCAAGGGTGCCGGTACAGTGACAGCACTATTTAAAACTCCGGCATAGCAGTGTCAGAGACTGATAGAAAAGCTATTTTGAGAAATGGCCCCCAGCAGCGGGAGAGATGTTCATGCTCTCCCACTGCCACACAACTTCTCCCCTGCAGCAGGAGAGATGCCCACTCTCTCCCGCTACAAGCGACCCCCCCCCCCCCAGCAGCAGGAGAGATGCCCATTCTCTCCCGCTGCATCACAACCCTCCCCCACCTCCGAACCCTCTCCCTCGTACCTTTAATTAGATGGCTGACCGGAGGGATGCCTACTCCTTCCAGCCAGCTGGCCCACCTCTTCCAAAATGGGACTTCCCCTCCCTGGTGTATCCTATAGGAGACACCTTATATAACCTGGGCCAATCAGAGCCTCATGCCCCTCACCGGATGCACCGGGAAGGGGCCTAAGGCTCTGATTGGCCCGGACGTTTAGAGAACGTTAATGTGGCTAGTGTGCATTAAACCATTTAGCACCCCTTGATAAATTCTCCCCACTAAATTTCTAATTTTCAAAGGTCAAGAGTCCCAATATAAATTATATGCACCAGGTGCGCTTTGCTTTAGATCAATTCAGTTCCAATGCAGGCACTCTCAAACTTCTACCATCTATTAAGTCAGATTGGCTGTAAAACTGAATTCGCTTGGCATCTTTGTAGCGCTCCACATTTCATGTTATTGGATTCCTGACAAGGGCCCTGTTTCGCTCATGCTGCCTCAGGGGAACCACAACAGCTTCTCTCTAACAGATTTTTGAAAGGCTTGACTGGCAGAATCTGTTAAGAGTGAAGCTGCTCTTTTGATCTCCCGCCACTCCCTTTAATTTTTTTTCACAATTTAGAAGCCACTGTATCTACTCCAGAATCAGAGGATCATACAACACATTAGAAAGCCTTTAATCCAGGTACTGATACAGTCAAAAACCAAACTGGAAATTATCAAGTACCACATTGAGCTTAATAAAACCCTTCAATTGCTCTAAAACCAGCTGCGGGCCACGAGTAGGAATCATGGCTGTGGCTTTGAAAAGAGAAGTACGATGGGGAGGAGGGAGCCAGCCACAGGAGGTAACACTAGTGGGAGGGAGGCAAGTGAGATGGAGGACATGGTATACATTGGGATATGGAAGAGAGGAAGAGGAGTACATTGGGACAGGAAAGGAGGAAGATGGTCGTGTTGGCACATGAAGGGATAAGCAGGATCCCAGTTCATAAATACGAGTCTGACATAAGTCAGGCATTCTTAAACCGGGGACTGCCTGCCTGTACAGTAGGTTTTTGAGGGCTTACACTTACCATAAGTGTGTTAATTAGAATGGGATATAGGCCTGGATCCCCTTCTCTGCAGTCCACTGCATCAACTACTAAGCTACTTCAGGGACCTGCTTGCTGCTCTAATGGGACTGGCTTTAACATCTGGTATGTATTGTTTCATTCATATCTTTGAGGATTGGGACAAGGTAAATGATCACTGGGGGAGTAATAGGGGCCATGCCTTCATGCCTTCAGTGGTCATCTCGTGAATTTGGCCACCTTTTTGGCACATATTCATTACTGAAACAGGTCTAGCCTCAAAAGTCCAAGTTTTCCCCTGGACATTTTCTACAATCTTCCATTATTGTAGAAAAACATCCAAATCATAAGTTTGCCCTAATCCCTCATAAAACACCCCCCAACCCTCCCCCTTGAGACTTTGATGCAGAAAACTGTCTAAAAAATGTGTTTTTAAAATGACAATTTGGATGTTTTAGCAAATAAAGACCCCCTTTTATTAAGCCACGTTAGCCGGTCACTGCAGTAATAGCTCCAATGCTCAAAGAATTCCTATGAGCTTCAGACATAGTGAATGCGGTAGATGGGCAGACTGGATGGGACATTTGGCTTTTATCTGCCATCATGTTTCTATGACTTGGCCTGGGATGGGTAATATATGTGATATGTGCTTCAATAGACTGAGAAGACCCAGTGTGGAAGTACATACCAGTTGTGGAATTAACTAGTGTCAAGTTTCAAGTTTATTTAAAAATTTGATTTGATCGCAATGTCATATTCCAATGCGATTTACAAATAATGAGAAAAACATAAAAAAACACACATATTTTAAAACTATGATACTATAGGACACAAAAGGAAGACAGGTTGGTTTTTTTTTATAATTCTTTATTCACTTTCATATTTTACATGAAGTGTACAAAATATTGAGTTACAACTAATGAATACACAATATCACTTTTATATCTATTACATAATATTCTGAACAAATTTTTTTTATCTCCTCTCCCACCCCCCACCCTTCAAGTACTTTCCAATCACCTTATGCATATTGTATACCATATTATAACATGTTATGTAAAATTATTTTCACTACCCCCCCTCCATGTGTGCCATAAAGAAGACAAGAAAAAGAAGAAAAGAAGAAGATAAATCCTATTATTCATTCAGTACAATACTTTGTCAATGGCCCCCATATTTTTATAAATTTAGGATATGTCCCTCTTTGTATTGCTATTACTCTTTCCATTTTGAATATATGACAAATTGTATTCCACCAAAATGTATAATTAAGGTTACTATGATTCTTCCAGTTATTGGTTATATGCTGAATGGCAACCCCTGTCATGACTAGTAAAAGCTTGTTATTTTCTGGTGAAATTTGACTTTTTTTTCTCATCATCATTCCAAATAACACTATCATATGATATTGCTACATGATTTTCCATCAATTTATTAATTTGTAGCCAAACTGCATTCCAAAAACTTTTAATGTAGGGACAATGATATAGTAAATGATCCAACGTCCCAGGTTCCAGATTACAGTGCCAGCATTTATTGGACTTAGAACTATCTAATTTTTGCAAACGTGTAGGGGTTCAAAAAGCTCTATGTAATAAAAAGAACCAAGTTTGTCTCATAGATGCTGACACTGTACATCTCATTCTCCAAGACCAAATCAGTGGCCATTGAGATGCAGTAATGTGATGCTTAATCTCAATGCTCCAAATGTCTCTTAGACCATTTTTTGTTTTTTTATTCAAATATCCAGATATTAATTTATACCACAATGCGGCTTGATGCCCTAGGAAGTCTGCTTGGAAGCATAAGAACTCTAAACTATATTGATTATTCAATGTTTTCCATTCAGGGAACCCAACCTGAATGGCCTGCTTCAATTGCAACCATTTAAAACTTTGTTTTTTACTAAGACCAAATCTATGTTGCAATTGTGAAAATTCCAGCAGTTTACCTTCCGAAATAACATCATTCAGAGATCTAATGCCTGCAATAATCCATTCCTTCCAAAGGATTTGAGCTCCGCCAATTTTAATCTTGGAGTTTATCCATAAAGACTGATTAGTTGACTTGTTTATTGAGACAGGTGTTAATTTACTAATAAACCTCAACGTTTTCCAAGTATCCATTAATATCTTATTTTCTCTGTATCTTCTAGGCATGTTGATACTTGGAAGATGAACTAAATTTAGGGGAAACATAAGGCGCCATTCCAAATATAACCAATCCGGTGCATTATCTATCAGTTCTGGGAGGATCCAATACATACCCTGACGTAAAATATAGGCTTGATGGTACCTATAAAAATTTGGAAAATTTACCCCTCCCTCCTTAATTGATTTTTGCAAAGATACCAAAGCTATTCTATGCGTTTTACCAAGCCAAAGAAATTTCGTTAAAATGCTATTAAGCTTTTTATAAAAGGACCCCTGAAAATAAATAGGTATCATACTCATTTGGTAGCAAATTACAGGCAAGATCATCATTTTAATAGTTTGAACTCTCCCCCACCAAGAAAGATGTAACGGATTCCATTGCTCACATAACTCTGTAACTCTTTTCAATACAAATTTTTCATTTTCTTTTACTGTATCTTCAATTGTATTTTTAACTTGAATGCCAAGATATTTAAATCCTTCTTCTTTCCATATGAACGGAAAAGCGTCAAATAATCCTTTTACACAATGAACATTTAAAGGTATAAGTTCAGACTTACTCCAATTAATTTTATAACCTGAAAATTTGCCAAACATATCAATTAATTCCAATAGACAAGATAAGGTAGACTCTGGATTCCTCAAATAAAGTAAAATATCATCCTCATAAGCCGAAATTTTATATTCCATATCAGAATATGGAATACCCTGTATCCCCCTTGCTTGCTGTATTGCTAACAATAAGGGTTCTAATACAACATCAAATAACAAAGGAGATAAAGGACAACCTTGTCTAACTCCCCTCTGCAATTGAAAACCATCAGATATCATATTATTAATATTTAATCTTGCAATCGGGAAGCTATACAATGTTTTTACCATTTGTATAAATCCAGAACCTATACCAAACCATTCTAAAGCCTGATAAATAAAATTCCATTCTACCCTATCAAACGCTTTTTCTGCATCCAAGGAAACTGTAAAAGCCGCTTCATCCATTTTTTTATATAAATTTAACATATGAAACAATAATCTAGAGTTATTAGAGGAATGTCTTTTAGCAACGAAACCCGTCTGATGCGTGTCTATAATATGTGGGAGAGCTTTGGCTAATCTCAAAGCCAAAATTTTCGCCAAAAGTTTATTATCCACATTTATTAAAGATATAGGCCTGTAGTCTGAAACCAAAGTAGGATCTTTATTTGGCTTAGGCAAAACAATTACTATCGATTCAGCCATAGTACCTTTAATATCACCTTTTATAAGTTGTGTCTGATATAAATTTAGTAAATATGGGGAAAGGACATTTTGAAATGTTTTATAAAATTCTACTGTATAACCATCACCACCTGGAGCGGATCCAACTCTAAGAGATCTCAACGCTGTTTCTAATTCTTTTAATGATATAGGTTCATCTAAACTCTGTTTTATATGATCAGGAACCTTAGGTCCAATAATTAAATCTAAAAAATTTTTACCATCTTTTTGCCTCTCCAAATAAGGCTCGGAAGAATACAGGTCCTTATAAAATTTTAGAAATTGCTTTAAAATTATATCCGTTTGATTGGTTATTATACCATTATCATCTTTTATCCCATTAATGTTAGTTCTTCTTTTTTTTGCTTTAAGATAATTTGCCAATAATCTTCCCGCCTTATTAGAATTTCCATAATACATTGTCTGTTTGGAAAACAAGTCTCTTCTTATCATTTTTGAAGCTAATTCGTTATATTTACCTTTTGCTTTCAAAAGAGCTTGTAATACATCATGTTCCCATTTGCTTACCAATTTAGTTTCTAGTATTTTAATTTCTTTTTCTAACTCTATATACTGTTTTTTAATCTGTTTCCTAACAAAAGCCGAATATGATATAATATGACCTCTCATAGTCGCTTTAAAAGCGTCCCATACATTTTCAATAGATGTATCTTCCACTAAATTAATTTGAAATAAATCACTAATTTGTGTTTTAAAATTTTCCAAAAATTTTTCATTCACAAGCAATGCATTATCAAATCTCCAAAGAGGTCTTCTATTTTCTAATTGATCTAATTGTAAATCTATCCATACTCCCGCATAATCCGAAATGATAATGGGATCAATGGAAGCCTTAATCACTTGCTGCACCTTATGTGATGAAATAAAAATATAATCTATTCTTGAAAATGATTTATGAACCTGTGAACAAAATGAAAATTCCTGATCATTAAAATGAAGAATACGCTATATATCCTTCAAATCACATGATTGAACCAAATTATCTAAACCTAAAGATTTTATACTTTTACCTGGTTTTTTATCCATTAATGGATCCATTACAGCATTAAAATCTCCAGCCACCACTAAATTAGAAGCAGCCAGTGGTAACAACATACTCTGCAATTTTTTAAAGAATTCTGATTGATTCGAATTAGGGGCATATATATTGAACAATGTCAGGGCATTATTTCCCATACTTATATCAACATGTAGCCATCTTCCATGTGGGTCCGAATTTACTATCTTAAAATTGGCCATACACTTTTTATTTATAAGAACTTCTACTCCTGCTTTTTTACCCTCTGCTGGAGCAAAAAAACATTCTTTCACCCACCCACCCGTTAGTTTCTGTGATTCCTTTATATTAAGATGGGTCTCCTGCAGACAATAAACATCCGCGTTTTGCTTCTTTAAAAATGATAATACCTTTTTCCTTTTGATTACATGATTCAGGCCATTGACATTAATAGAAAATATCTTAAAAGACATAATATATTTTATACTTCTTATCATAATCTTCCTCTTCCCTTCTTCCATAACTAAGATCTAAAAAACTTCTCCCCATGGCACACATTCTTACCTCCAAATTACCCAATCCCTTATTAATCTTTTCCTTAATCATCCTAGTAATATCTTTAATACCCACCTTCTTCCCACCCCTCCCTCCCCAATATAATGACTGCTTAAGGACACACATTGGACAGTAATCCCAACTTCCCCCTCCCCCCCAGGCAACCAATATTTATTAATAACCCCTTTATCCTTTATTGAGACAAACTCACTACCTCTCCACAATATATCTAATTATATCTCTCTTCTAATCATAAAACCTTTTTTCTTTTTTTTCCATTTTAAAGTAATTAATTTCTCTATCTATTATTTAACCTTTAGTCACATAACCATATTTATTTCCTAACATTCCATTAATGCATTTTTATCATTTCACCAATCTCTAATTCATTCCCCCAACATTTTATTTCATTCAAGAAAATTCTATCATAGTCATATATTTAATAAAAAGTATCATTTTCCTATATCTTATATTATCTAATCCATCTTCTCCTATCCTCCTTTAAATATCCAACAACAAATATCCATCTCTTCATATATTTCTGTTAAAAAAAAACAAACTTCAATTTTATAAGTTTTTATCCTCTATTTGTATTTAAACATTTGTATTTCATTTTCAAAATAATTTTTCCCCCCTTTTTATATTTCCTCTTCTCTAAATTAAATCCAATCTTTTTAAAACTATATTATCACAACATCAATGTTTACATTCCTTCAGCTACCAATAAATTCTTATGTATCTTTCTTTTATATTATTCATTTTCCTTTCCTTTACTTGCATTTAAATATCATATAACTTGTCCTTTCTATCATTAGTCCATTCTGCAATCTTTTCCTTATTGTCCTTTCATTCTTTACTTTCTCCTTTTCTGACTTATTAAATAAACTGAACTTTCATATTTATTTCTTATCTCCATCCATCCACTCTTAAAGACTTTTGACTGCCAATTGTCATTCATTTTTTTTTTTATAATATCCTTTTAGTCTATCAGTCCTGCTTTCTTCTTCTTCACATCTATTTATTTTCCTATTCAGTCTTCACTTTTCCTTTTGTGTTCATTTGTCCAGTCCTTTAATCCTTCTTGTTCATTCTTTACTCCAATCATCCATCTTTCAGTCTCCTAAAAGTTCAGTCTAATAATTTCACTTTAATGTCTTTCCAGTCTATCCTTCTTTCTACTTTCTTCTTTACATTTTTTTATTTTCTTTTTCACTTGTTCATTTTTATTTCCTGTTCTTTGTTGCATATTCTTCTTTTTCCAACAAACAAAAGTCCCATAGTTCTTTATATTTAATTTTTTGTTCAATATCCATCAATCCAGTCTTAGTATTTATCCCTTCATTTCAACACCCATTGTGCTAAAATGACATAGGTTCTGATTTTGAAAGAAAGGTCTTTAGTTTTTCCGGATCAACAAAATACAAAGATTTATCCCCACAAGATACCCTCATTTTTGCTGGGTAATCTATATATATAAAATCGGATGTATGTATGTATGTGCCGCGATCACGCAAAACCGGCTTGACCGATTTGAACGAAACTTGGTATGCAGATCCCTCACTACCCGGGATGATATGTTCTGGGGGTCTCGCGGCCCACCTGCACACGTGGGCGGAGCTACAAACAGATAATCGGATTTCACCCATTCATGTCAATGGAAAAAATGTAAAGAGCTGCCAACGCAAAAACGGCTTGTCCGATTTGAACGAAACTTGGTATGCCGATCCCTCACTACCTGGGGTGATATGTTCTGGGGGTCTCACGGCCCACCTGCACATGTGGGCGGAGCTACAAACATAAAATCAGATTTCACCCATTCATGTCAATGGAAAAAATGTAAAACAGCTGCCAACGCAAAAACGGCTTGCCCGATTTGAACGAAACTTGGTATGCAGATCCCTCACTACCTGGTGTGATATGTTCTGGGGGTATCGCGGCCAACCTGCACACCTGGGCGGAGCTACAAACAGAAAATCAGATTTCACCCATTCATGTCAATGGAAAAAATGTAAAAACTGCCTCCACAAAACCGGCTTGCCCGATTTGAACGAAACTTGGTATGCGGATCCCTCACTACCCGGGATGATATGTTCTGGGGGTCTTGCGGCCCAACTGCACACATGGGCGGAGCTACAAACATAACTTCAGATTTCACCCATTCAAGTCAATGGGAAAAATGTAAAAAGCTGTGGGACCGATTTGAACTAAACTTGGTATGCTGATCCCTCACTACCTGGGGTGATATGTTCTGGGGGTCTTGCGGCCCACCTGCACACATGGGCGGAGCTACAAACAGAAAATCAGATTTCACCCATTCATGTCAATGGAAAAAATGTAAAAAGCTGCCATTCTCACTGTGACCAATTTGGACGAAACTTGGTATGCAGATCCCTCACTACCTGGGGTGATATGTTCTGGGGGTCTCGCGGCCCACCTGCACACGTGGGCGGAGCTACAAACAGAAAATCAGATTTCACCCATTCATGTCAATGGAAAAAATGTAAAAAGCTGCCATTCTCACAGTAATTCACAAACGGCTTGACCGATTTGAACGAAACTTGGTATACAGATCCCTCACTACCTGGGGTGATATGTTCTGGGGGTCTCGCGGCCCTCCTGCACACGTGGGCGGAGCTACAAACAGAAAATCGGATTTCACCCATTCATGTCAATGGAAAAAATGTAAAACGCTGTGGGACCGATTTGAACGAAAATTGGTATGCAGATCCCTCACTACCGGGGGTGATATGTTCTGGGGGTCTTGCCACCCACATGCACACGTGGGCGGAGCTACAAACAGAAAATCAGATTTCACCCATTCAAGTCAATGGAAAAAATGTAAAAAACTGTGGGACCGATTTGAACGAAAATTGGTATGCAGATCCCTCACTACCGGGAGTGATATGTTCTGGGGGTCTCGCGACCCACCTGCACACGTGGGCGGAGCTACAAACAGAAAATCAGATTTCACCCATTCAAGTCAATGGAAAAAATGTAAGAAGCTGTGGGACCGATTTGAACGAAATTTGGTATGCAGATCCCTCACTACCTGGGGTGATATGTTCTGGGGGTCTCGCGGCCCACCTGCACACGTGGGCGGAGCTACAAACAGAAAATCAGATTTCACCCATTCAAGTCATTGGAAAAAATATACAAAGCTGTGTGACCGATTTGAATGAAACTTGGTATGCAGATCCCTCACTTCCTGGGGTGATATGTTCTGGGGGTCTCGCGGCCCACCTGCACACATGGGAAGGGTGGGTTCACCCAAGAATGCATATGTTCTTGCTCCTGGAGGTGAAACTAAAAATGTTGTTTATAATCAATTTTTGTGTTAGTTGAATTGTATTCATTTTGTCAAATATTTCACATTATACTTTGAATATTTTACTTTTTATAAAGCTGTAACAAAATTATTTCATTCACCACTATAAAGTATCTTTATTTAAATCCATTTACAGTGTTATTGCTATAATTAAATACCCGTGCAACGCCGGGGCATCAGCTAGTATAACCCATACTTATATCCTTTTTCCTTTAATTGAGATCTCAGATCAAGGAATTTCTTCCTAATATTTGCTGTATTTTTAGCAAAGTCTGGTAAAAACCATATTTTGGATCCTTTATAGTTTAAGTTTTTATCTTTTTTGGCAGCATTTAAAATTTCTATTGCTTGCTGGTATCTTAACATCTTGAATATTAATGGTCTTGGTCTCCCTTGATTTTCCAGACTCTTTATTGGAATCCTGTGTGCCCGTTCTATTTCAAAAGGCTGTTTGAAATCCAACTGCAATAATCTAGGAATTAAATTTTCTAAAAACTGTATTGCATTTTTCCCTTCCAAATTTTCCTGTATTCCAAAAAGTTTTATATTCTTTCTTCTTCCACGGTTTTCGTAATCTTCCAGCTGACTTTTCAATTGAATTATTTCCAAACTGTCATTTTTGCATCTTTTTCCTTCACATTCTAAGCTCTCCATTTTAACTTCTAACTGTTGTTCTTTTATTAGCTACTTCCATTTGTCTGTGTATATTCAGGATTTCTTCCTTCAGTTCTGCCATATTACTCACAGTCTCTGTCAGCATTTGTTTGATTTGCCTCAGTTCCCCCATAACTTCAGCTTTGCTTAACTCCTCTGATACATCAGCAGGAAGCGGAACCTTATTCGGGGTAATTTGATCCTGCTTCTGCCTTTTCACAGCCCCTCCGGTTTCACTCTTACTCTGTCGGGTGCTCGCCATATTCCCGCTGTCCTCTCCGATGTTTTCAGCCGAAAACAGTTTAAAAGGAAATCTTTTTTTTTCAACGGTTGCCCAGGTAAGAGGAGCGCTGCGATCACACGATCATTTTGTGTGCACGCTAAGCCATGCCCTTCTAAAGGAAGACAGGTTTAACTACAATTAAAAAAAATTAAAATGAACATAAAGGTTAAGACAATAGGATAGGGAATTGTTACCCACTCAATTTTCATTTAGAGGATTTTAGTCCACTATAGAATGTTTGAGTTTTGTAGAATTCAAGCAGCTCAGTTGAAAGCGTCCTTAAAGAGCCAGCTTTTTAAGAGACCTTTGAACTTACTAAGTGATTTTTTTTCTTCCCTAATATAAATTGGAAGCGAGTTCCAAGTTTGAGGTGCCGTAACAGAGAAAATTGTGCACCTCCGCATGTAAATGAATCTTAAAGAAGGGACTGAGAGGAGAGTTTTCTCCTCAGATCTTAAAGATCTTATAGGAATATAAGAGATTAGAAGTCTTTCTAAGAATGCCGGAGCTTTATTCATTAACGTTTTATATATAGGTAGTGCCATTTTGTATGTGATTCTATAGTTTACAGGTAACCAATGTGTTTCTTTTAAAAGGGGAGTGGCATGATCAAATTTTTTCTTTTTGGTAATTATTTTTATTGCAGTGTTTTGTATTATTTGTAATCTGCATATTTCTTTTAATGTTATTCCCTTGTACAAGGCATTACAGTAGTCTATTTTTGACATGACTAACGAGTGTATTAGAATATTCAAAGATGATTCGTCAAGGAATGGGGATAACGATCTAATTATCCGTAGCCTGTAAAAACAGCTTCTAATCAATGAATTTATTTGCTCGTGATAATTCAATTTCTGGTCCAGAATAACCCCTAGTATTTTAACCTTTGAAACTTCCTTTATTATTATTTTATTGATGTTTATGTGTGATCCTAATTTTTGCCTTTCCCTCCATAGGAATATCAAAACCTCTGTTTTGGATGTATTAAGAGCTAGTTTGTTGTCATGTAGCCATTTGTAAATTTTTGATAAAATCTCATTGACTGACGAGATTTCTTCTGTGGAATTTGAATCTAGAGGATACAAAAGTTGAACATCATCTGCATATGCAAATGGTGTAAATCCGATTGACTGAGAGTTAACAGGGGGGCCAAGAATATGTTAAACAATAAAGGTGTAAAAAATTGAATCTTGAGGAATCCCGAAGCTTGTTGAGATTGTATTAGAAGATGAGTTATTGAATACTACCTTTGATGAATGCTCAGAAAAATATGACTGAAACAATTGAAAAACATTGTCAGTTATTCCTAAGGATCTGAGTCTACTTAGGAGATGATAATCTATAGTGTCAAAAGCTGAAGATAAATATAAGGATATGAGAACAGATTGATGATGATCCAGAAAGTAAAGAACAGATGATGTCAGGCCTATTAATGAATGTTCGGTCGAATGATGTTGTCGAAAGCCTGTTTGATGTGGGTGTAGAGCTTCAGTTTTCTCGATGAATTCAGAAATCTGGTTAAAAACTATTTTTTCCATCATTTTTCCTATACAGGCTATTTTTGCTATTGTTCGAAAGTTGGTAAGATCATTCAAATTTCCTTTGAGATCTTTCGGTATTGGGTGAATAGTTGAGTGTTTTCATATTTTAGGGATAATCCCTTCCTTCAAACTAGTTGAAATAATTTTGTGAATGTATTTGCTAAAAATAATGAAAATTTTTTTCAAAATACATGGTGAGAATGAATCTGCATATGTACTTGTTATATTTATCGTTTGAAACAATCTTTGTAAATCGGGTAGTACAAGCAGCGTGAACTGAGTGCATTTTAAGGTTGGGATAAAGAAGTATAAGGTAGAATAATCAAGTCATATTCCAGCCATCTGCACACAAAAGAGATTTTTACTTATGGAGAACCAAGTCATAGCTTGGCTATCAGCCAGACATATCTCCATTAGACATGGGTGAACACCTTAGAAACATAGAAACATGATGGCAGATAAAGGCCAAATAGCTTATCCAGTCTGCCCATCCACAGTAATCATTATGTCTTTCTCTCTCTATGAGATCCCACGTGCCTATCCCAGGCTTTCTTGAATTCAGAGTAGTCACTGCCTCCACCACATCTTCTGGGAGACTGTTCCACGCATCTACCACCCTTTCTGTAAAAAAATATTTCCTTAGATTACTCCGGAGCCTATTACCTCTTAACTTCACCCTAATCCCTCTCACTGCAGTTTCCTTTCAAATGAAAGAGATTTGACTCATGTGCATTTACATTACGTAGGCATTTAAATATCTCTCTCATATCTCCTCTCTCCCGCCTTTCCTCCAAAGTATACAGATTGAGATCTTTAAGTCTGTCCCCATATGCCTTATGACGAAGACCACGGACAATTTTAGTAGCTTTCCTTTGGATCGACTCCATCCTTTTTATATCTTTTTGAAGATGCGGTCTCCAGAATTGTACACAATATTCTAAATGAGGTCTCACCAGAGTATTATACAGGGGCATCAATACCTCCTTTTCTCTACTGGCCATACCTCTTCCTATGCACCCTAGCATCCTTCCAGCTTTCGCTGTACCTTTTCAACCTATTTGGCCACCTTAAGATCATCACATACAATCACACCCAAGCCCCACTCTTCTGTCGTGCACATAAGTTCTTCACCTCCTAAACTGTACTGGGTTTTTGCAGCCCAAATGCAATACCTTGCATTTCTTAGCATTCAATTTTAGCTGCCAAATTTTAGACCATTCTTCAAGTTTTGCCAGGTTTTTATTCATGTCATTCACATCTTCCTGGCATTACCTACTCTATTGCAGATTTTGGTATCATCCACAAAGAGGCAAATCTTACCCGACAGCCCTTCAGCAATATCGTTTATATAAATATTAAAAAGAACAGGCCCAAGAACAGAATCATGAAGCACACCACTGGTAACATCTCTTTCCTCAGAGCAATCTCCATTGATCACTACCCTCTGTAGCCTTCCACTCAACTAGTCCTTCTCTCCAGCATTTTGTTGCCAATCACAATTCAACACATCGCGCATGTTGACTTCTTCCTAACTCCCTCATTACATGTCTCCATATCACATGATCCTAGGCCTAATACTTGTAAAGCTTTAGCTTCTGGTCAGTTCAAACCAGTTTCTTCTTAGTTCCTATTTCTACCTAGCTAAATTTCCTGTCTATCCATCCAGTACTATGCCTTCGATAACTGATAAGACATCTCAACATAAGAACATAAGCAGTGCCTCTGCTGGGTCAGACCAGAGGTCCATCATGCCCAGCAGTCCACTCACATGGCGGCCCATCAGGTCCTGTATAGTAATCCTCTATCTATACCCTTCTATCCCCTTTTTCTTCAGGAAATTGTCTAATCCCTTCTTAAACCCCGTACTCTGTCCTATCACACCCTCTGGAAGTGCATTCCAGGTGTCCACCACCCTTTGGGTGAAGAAGAACTTCCTAGCATTGGTTCTGAATCTGTCCCTTCTCAATTTTTCTGAATGCCCTCTCATTCTTGTAGTTTTCGAAAGTTTGAATAATCTGTCCCTCTCTATTTTCTCTAAGCCCTTCATGATCTTGTAAGTCTCTATCATGTCCCCTCTAAGCCTCCTCTTTTCCAGGAAAAGAGCTCCAGTTTCTCTAATCTTTCAGCATATGAAAGGTTTTCCATACCTTTTATCAATCGCGTCGCTCTTTATTGAACTCTCTCGAGTATCGCCATATCCTTCTTAAGGTACGACAACCAATATTGGACGCAGTACTCCAGATGCGGGCACACCATTGCCCGATACAATGGCAGGATAACTTCTTTTGTTCTAGTTGTAATACATTTCTTGATAATACAAGCATTCTATTCGCCTTCTTAGAGGTCGCTGCGCATTGTGCCGACGGCTTCATTGTCCTGTCCACCATCACCCCCAAGTCCTTTTCTAGGGTACTTTTACCCATTACCAGCCCTCCCATCATATAGCTGTACTTTGGGTTTCTGTTTCCTACATGTATGACTTTACATTTCTCTACATTAAACTTCATCTGCCATCTCGTCGCCCACTCCCCTAGTTTGTTCAGGTCCCTTTGTAAATCTTAACAGACCTCTTTAGTCCTAATTCCACTAAATAGTTTGGTGTTGTCTGCGAATTTTATTACTTCGTATTTCATTCCTATTTCTAGATCATTTATAAATACATTGAACAGCAGCGGTCCGAGTACCGACCCCTGCGGAACACCACTCGTGACCCTCCTCCAGTCTGAGTAGTGGCCCTTTACTCCTATCCTTTGCTTCCTACCCACCAACCAATTTTGATCCATCTATGTACTTCTCCTTCCACCCCATGGTTCTTCAGTTTCCATAATAGGCGGTTATGGGGTACCTTGTCAAAGGCTTTTTGGAAATCTAAGTGTACGATGTTTATGGGGTCCCCTTTGCCCATTTGTTTGTTAATTCCTTCGAAGAAGTGCAATAAATTCGTTAGGCACGATCTTCCCTTGCAGAAGCCATGTTGGCTTGTTTTCATCAGTTTATTCCTTTCTAGATGCTTATCAATGCTGTTTTTTATCAGCGCTTCCGCCATCTTCACCGGAACCAAAGTCAGACTTACCGGTCTGTAGTTCCTCGATCCTTTTTTAAAGATGGGTGTAACATTAGGTATCTTCCAATCCTCCAGGATCACACCTGTTTTCGGGGATAGGTTACAAACCTTCTGTAGTAGTTCCGCTATTTCCTCCTTTTGTTCTTTCAGTACCCTTGGGTGGATTCTGTCCGGGCCCAGAGATTTGTCAGTTTTTAATCTATCTATCTGCTTGCGTACGTCTTCAAGGCTTACCTCCATGGATGTTAATTTTTCTGCTTGATCTCCTTTGAAGATTTTTTCAGGTTCCGGCACATTGGATGTGTCCTCTTTTGTAAATACTGACGAAAAGAACATGTTTAGTCTATCCGCCACTCCTTTTTCCTCCTTCACCACTCCTTTCTTATCTCCTTCATCCACCTCCTCCCTTGCCGGCTGCTTCCCTTTAACATATCTGAAGAACGGTTTGAAATTTTGTGCTTCCATGGCTAGCCTCTCTTCATATTCTCTTTTTGCTCTTCTAACCATGCGGTGACATTCCTTTTGATGCTTCCTGTGCTCTTTCCGGTTCTCCCCGGTTTTGGGGAGGGAGTAGGGTTTCCAGCTCTCTGCTTCACCTTAAAAGTAGCAAATATCTCCATTTCAGATGGCACATTATCAATTTTATAATCAGGCCTTGCTTCCAAGTTCAAACAGGTTCTTCATATCCTCCATTACAGATAATACCTCAGCACTGTAAATTGAGCAGAACTGTTTCTAGGCAGATGTGCACTGGTAATTTCCTCTTTTATGAAGCTACAGTGGAGGTGTAGCATTATATATTAAGGAGAGCCTTGAATCAAATGGACTGAAAATTCTACAGGAGCAGAAACACACCTTGGAATCCCTATGGGTAGAAATTCCATGTGTAAAAGGGAAAAGGATAGTGATAGAAGTGTACTACCATCTGCCTGACCAGGATGAACAGAGATGCTGAAATATTGTCAGAAATTAGGGAGGCCAACAAACTGGGTAATACAATAATTACGGGTGATTTCAACTACCAACCAATTCAAGCTATTACCAAGTAGTCGAGTGAGCACACATTAATCATAGGCCCCCCCCAAAAAACCCCTCCACTCAGAAGTAATACACACAGTGATTTTAATGAACAATGGGAAAACTGTATTAAGCTTCATAAGTCTCTCCAGAAATCCACATAGCGTGGGTAGAAATAAGTAAGCTGACGTTTAAAACATTAGTGCTTCAGGATGTGGAGAAAATGGAAAGGTCTCTTGCTTGGAAACCATATAATTTATTGACGCAGAAAAGGGATGTACTCCAAGATCTGATGATGGATTCATCTCTTGTGATCCGGAAAGCTGATAAAGGTGGAGCGATTATGATTATACTAAGGAAGTTGGAGCGATTATGATTATACTAAGGAAGTTTATCATCAGCTACTGGACGATTCTACATATATTTTGCTGGAAAATTATCTGTCAGATAAAATTTTGTGTAAATTGATAAGACTGGTTACACAAGGAAGTAGACAAGAGTTTCTGATTAAATCTGAAGCCCAATTTTTGAGTTATATTAAGTTCAAGATCCCTATTGTCCCAAAATTCATAAGAGTGTTATTGATCCTCCTGGCTGCCAGGTAGTATCGGTGAGAGACTCTCTATTGGAGAAAATATGTAAGTATGTTGATCAATTTCTTCAAATACATGTAGGATTGATTCCATCATACGTGAAGGAAAGCACATGTTTTTTTACAGTTGCTGGATGGACTGAAAGTTGATTCTTCAAAACCCTTGATTTTGGTATCTTTGGACATAGTATCTGTATACACAAATATTCTGCAAAAGAGTAGTGCATAAAGTGCTTTCAGTGGCGCCATGTTCATATGTTGTGCCTCCTGAATTTTTTATGTCATTGACAGAATTGGCCGCGTCACACAACTATTTTCTCTTTGATTAAAAGAAATTTAATGCAAAAAAGAGGGGTGGCCATGGGGGCATCATTTTGCTCAATTTATTGCCAACTTATTCATGGCTGATTTTGAATATCATTGGGTATATTCATCTCCACATTTTTGTCATGTGCTGTGCTGGTGGAGATACATTGACGATGCTTTTGTGATTTGGACACATACAGTTGAGGCTATATTACAGTTTGTTTCTGAACTGAATCAATTTCATAACATGATTTGTTTTGAGCTGAAATGGGATTTATTTATTTATTTAAACATTTATTACTTGCAATCATCCTACAATTCTGAGTGAGTTACAATAGAAACATACATAATAACCAAATAGCACTAACAAAACCATAAAAATAAATTCACACTGAAAAAACAATAAAAACTGTAACATAAAACCAGATAAAAGCAACTCAGCCATTCAAGAGAAACATTTCTTAAATAATAAAGTTTTAACCCATTTCCTGAATTGAAGTAAACTGGATGCACTTTTTATTTCAACCAGCAAGGAATTCCACAAAATCATTCCGTCTTTTCTGGATGTATGGATTCAGTATCAACATGGCCAATTTGTTACTTCAATTTACATTAAGCCGACAGATGATAACAAGTTGCTACATTTTCTAGTATGCACCCTTGACATTCTTGCCAGAATATTCCTTTCTCTCAATTATTGCAATATCGAAGAATTTGCTCTCTAAAGGATAAACACAAAGAGAAATCTATGAAATTGCGAGATAAATTTGAAGAGAGAGGCTATCCTAGATCTCTGGTTAAGGGAGCAGCTACAAGAGCTATGTTTAATCATAGATAATTTTTACTTCAGAATAAGCAACAGAAAGAAGAGGATAGCGTTTTGTCATGTGTTCTTAAGTTTAATGCTCATACTCCAGAAACAGTATGGGTGATGAAGAGGTATATGCACATCTAGTTTAGAAGTTTTCAAAGTTTTGAAACTTGCCAAACAAGCCGTTTATGACATCCTGCCGAATTATTTGGCAAAATGCCTAATACCATATACTCTGCCAAGGACGCTGAGGTCACAGAATTGTTGGTTGTTAGACACATCAAAGGGGAATATTTTACGATATGCACGAACCATAAAGTCATGTTTCTCTGTCACTGGACCATTATCGGGGGCTTCAGAGCGAATGCACTTGTAGGTCATCAAGAGGAGTTTAAACTGTATTTGGAAATGGATGGAGAGTCAATGAAGTGACTTGAGGAGAGGGGTAATGTGAGAATAGCAGCTTTCATGGAATATGAGTCATGCAGCAGCATTTTGAACATATTGAAGAGGCAAGAGAGAGGTGTGCGGGAGGCCCAAGAGAAGTACATTGCAGTAGTCTAAGTGCGAGGTGATGAGAGCGTGGACAAGGTTTTGGTTATGTGTTCAGAGAGAAGAGGACGGATTTTGGTAATATTATAGAGGAGGAAGCGACAGGTTAGTAGCAGTAATAGGAGTTGGTGAAGAGGAGTCTTTGGGGAGTGGAGGGAGTGAGAGTTGTTCTGGATATGATAGAAGATAGATAAGGAAGGGTGAGATTTTTTTAAGTATATATAAGCTTATGAGATTATAGTATAGTACTGGGGTTGTTGATTATATTTTTAATTTAGTTACTTTTATTCTATTGGTTGGGAAATAGGTGGAGGATGATTGGTGGGTGGGTTGAGCCTAGGGGTGGGAGGGTCTAAGCTGAGTTCATGGTGTGGCAGTGGAGACTATCTCCTAGAGGTAGGTTATACTTTAATGATGGGCATTTTTCAGAAGTGTTCCTGAAGAGAGCCAGAAGTGGCAAGAGATGAGAGTTGGATTTATATCAGTGCAGGTTTGGGTTCAAAGGCTTTAGCCAGGAGTCTGGGAAGACAAAAGAGGGAGGAGGTAGAGAGCGAAATAATAGCTAAATTTACAATGAACTACAAAGTAAATGCATCAGTTTTACACATTAAGCAAGAACATACAGTTTCAGAAGGGTCCCTGAAGAGAGCCAGAAGTGGCAAGAAATGAGAGTTGGATTTATATCAGTGCAGGAGAATGTTGGGGTTCAGTTCAGTTTTAAAAAAGGATCATTTTATGAGCAGGGATGGTATATATTTATCAAAGAAGGGAAGAAGTGTCTTAGGTGGCAGGCTGGCTAATCTACTAAGAGGGCTTTAAACTAGAAGTGATGGGGAAGGGTGATCAAATCCACCAGGTGAGTATAAGCCCTCAGGTAAGTAAATCACTGAATACCTCTACATCTATGGGAAATTGGGAACAATGTCTGGAAAGCAGTATATACTAACTCTTGAAGTATGGGAAACAAAATTCTAGTTCTAGAAGAAGTGATGGAAGATGAGTTGGATATAGTAGCAATCACAGAGACATGGTTCACGGAGAACCATGACTGGGATGTAGTTATATCAGGCTATAAATCTGTTCAGGAAAGACAGGGTAGGAAGAAAAGGAGGGGGAGTAGCATTATGTGTTAAAGATCATATTAAATCCACACAACTGCAGGATCTTCAGGGCAAGGAAAAGGCACTGTGGATCGATTTAGAAAGAGGGTATGGTAAATATATTTATATTTGTGTGATACACAGGTTTCCTTCACAGACAGAAGAATAGTAGACATTTAATAGTAGACATTTAGAATATATCTAAAAAAGGGGAAGTTTTACTAATAGGTGATTTTAATATGCTGTATGTTGATTGGGGTATCCCTATTACTGAGTCTTCTAGAAGTAGGGAGATCCTGGATTCTCTACAAGGAGAACTGTTCCAGCAGTTGGTAATGGAACCCACACAGGATGGGGGTCATACTGAACTTAGTGCTTACAAATGGGGACAGTGTTTCTGATGTTACAGTGGATGATCATCTGGCATCCAATGATCACTGCATGATACGGTTTATTATTAAGACGGGTATAGAGAGGGCTCATTCAAAAGTAAAGGTTTTAGACTTTAAAAAAACTAACTTTGGTCGGATGGGGGATTACATCAAGGAATTGTTGTTTGGATGGGAATGTCTGGAAGGGGTAGAAATGCAGTGAGCAAAACTGAAAGGAGTTATTGTAAGGGCAGCAAATCTTTTTGTGAGGCAAGTAAGTAAAAGTAAGAAGAATAGAAGGCCGCTTTTGTTCTCAAAAGTTGTAGCTGAGAAGGTAAGGAATAAGAGGTTAGCTTTCATAAACTACAATAGACCATAAAAATCTAATCTTTTTTTTAATCTTTATTCATTTTAAAACCAAAAATAAGTGCAACATATCATACATACATTTTATACTTGAACAGCACTTAAATTAAATTATATTTTATGACAAATACATATATCATCCCCCCTTTTTTACATATCCAACAATTGCACTCAAATTAAGAGAAAGAAAGAGGGGGGGAGGCAGGAGAAGAAAGAAGAAGGATCAGAAGAAGGACCAGAGACTCATGAAATCACCAGACAAAAAGGTAGGAAAAATGATTTTATTTTCAACTTAGTGATCAAAATGTGTTCGTTTTGAGAATTTATATCTGCTGACTATATTTTGCACTATGGCCCCCTTTTACTAAAACGCAATAGTGGTTTTTAGCACAGGGAGTCTATGAGCGTCGAGAGCAGCGTGGGGCATTCAGCGCAGCTCCCTGCGCTAAAAACCGCTATCGCAGTTTAGTAAAAAGGGAGGGGGAATATTTGTCTATTTTTGTATAGTTGTTACCGAGGTGACATTGCATAAAGTCATCTGCCTTGACCTCTTTGAAAACCCGCGGAATATAAATGATAATTAACATTTTCTCTGCGTACAGCGTGCTTTGTGTTTTTTAAAATTTTATTGTTGGTAGATCATTTTGACTTGGCCACAAAGGTAAGGGGGAGGGAGGGAGGGGAGCTGCTGAAAGACATCTAGTAATCCTTGCAGGCTTGACTGTGCAGGGAATTATTTTTGTAAAATCATGTTTTGTTATGTGACTGGCATTATCTAGACTTTAATTTCTATGAATGAATAGAATGAAAATTATATAAAATTACTTGCTTGCGGGGACCGCGTGTTCCGGCTCACACAAGGAAGGAGGGGGTGAAAGGGAAAAAGTTTCTCTTCCTTGGAAATAGATTCTGAAGTGACCTCATCAAAGAAGACCAGCATCAAATGTACAAGAAATCCCTTAAACAATGTCAAAAGAGCCCAAAATAGAAAACTGCTACTGCCTTGAGACTCCATTATTGAAGGAATCAACTTGAAATCACAGAAGAGACAGGAAAAGGTTAAATGCCTCATGGAATCCTCAGGTACAAAACACAAACCAAATTGTGAATGAAATCAGAGCAGACAGTAAGAATTATAAAATTGATGTCATTATCCATCTGGAAAAAAAGGCGTACTAGAAATAATGCCTCAGCAATACAATTTTCAGAAGTTCTATTTGCTCATGGTAAGGGAGAAGAGAGACTGCTGGTGATGGTGGGGGGACTGATAGAAGATATGAAAGAAGGGTGGTAGAAAGGAACAGATGGTAAAGGAGGGAGGGAAGGGTGGTGGAAAGGAATAGAACAGACATTGAAAGAGGGTAGAGAGGAACAGACCCTGAAAGGAAATGTGGAAGGCAGAGTGGGGGAGCGGAGGGAAGAAGATGGGTGCTAGACAGGGACGGTGATGGGGCGGTGAATGGGATGGCAGTGGCGGTGACGGGGCGGTGAAAGGGATGGCGGTGACGGTGATGGGGCGGTGAAGGGAACGGTGGTGACGGGGCGGTGCAGAGGATGGTGGGCCGGGGACGGTGCAGTGACGGGGACAGATTTTTTCCCCGTGTCATTCTCTACTCTTTCCTGGGGGGAATCTTCGAGTACTGCACTGGACATCCTGTATTTGTGTATAAGAATTTTGTTACCGACATGCATCAACTTACACTTATCCACGTTAAACCTCATTTGCCATGTCGTGGCCCATTTCTCGAGCGTATTTATGCCACGTTGCAGGTCTTTGCAATATTTCTGTGTCTTCACTACTCTGAATAACTTTGTATCATCTGCAAATTTAATCACCTCGCACGTCGAACCAATTTCCAGGTCGTTTATAAATATGTTGAAGAGCACGGGTCCAATCACCAAACCCTGCGGCACTCCACTCGTGACGCTTTTCCAGTCCAAGTATTGTTCATTTACCCCCACTCTCTGTTTCCTATCTGTCAACCAATTTTTAATCCACGTATTTCACCCTTGATTCCATGGCTCGCAATTTTTTGAAGTAGTCATTCATGCGCATGACAGAAGAGCAGCACTTGGGTGTGATTGTATGTGATGATCTTAAGGAGGCCAAACACATTGAAAAGGTGACGGTGAAAGCTAGAAGGATGCAAGGGTGCATAGGAAGAGGTATGGCCAGTAGGAAAAAGGAAGTATTGATGCCCCTGTATAAGACTCTGGTGAGACCTAATTTAGAATATTGTGTACAATTCTAGAGACCGCACCTTCCAAAGGATTTAAAAAGGATGGAGTCAGTCCAGAGGAAGGCTACTAAAATGGTGCACGGTCTTCATTATAAGGCGTATAGGGACAGACTTAAAGATCTCAATATGTATACTTTAGAGGAAAGGTGGGAGAGGGGAGAAATAATAGAGATGTTTAAATTTCCTACGTGGCATAAATGCACATAAGTCGAGTCTCTTTCAATTGAAAGGAAGCTCTGGAATGAGAGGGCATAGGATGAAGTTAAGAGGCTCTGGAATAATCAAAGGAAATACTTTTTTTACAGAAAGGGAATAGTCTCCTGGAAGAAGTGGTGGAGACAGTAACCTTTTCTGAATTCAAGAAGACGTGGGATAGGCACGTGGGATCTCTCAAAGAGAGAAAGAGATAATTGTTACAGCGGAGGGGCAGACTAAATGAGCCATTTGACCTTCATCTGACATCATGTTTCTATGTTTCTAAATGCAATTGAAAATAACATGTTTTGACAACATGGTTTAACTGATTTATATATTTAATTTTCTATACTGTTCTCCCATGGGAGCTCAGAACGGTTTACATGAATTTATTCAGGTAGTCAAACATTTTTCCCTGTCTGTCCTGGTAGGCTCACAACCAATCTAATGTACCTGGGGTAATGGGGGGATTAAGTGACTTGGCCAGGGTCATAAGGAGCAGCATGGGTTTGATCTTTTGAACCACAAACTTTAAGAACACAATCTTCTTTTCTGCATACTGATGTTTTTGTGCGTTCTTTTATCTATTTCCACGGTTATGGAATATGAGCACTTATAGGGCACTGCTGTGAACTTCACAAAAAGGGTGCCATATAAACATCTTATCAGAACTCCCTTATAGGTTATGGTGAGCCCCCCCAAAGCCACTATACCCATCTGTCTACAATCCCAATAGCTATACAGTAAAACCTTGGATTGCAAGTAACTTGGTTTGCAAGTGTTTTGCAAGACATGCACAACATTTTATTAAATTTTAACTTGATATACAAGCAAGGTCTTGCAATTCAAGTACATACAGTATACACACATCACAACTGAGCTGATGGTTCTTCTCTGACACTGCAAGAGTGTAGTGACGGTTCTAAACGATCAAAGTCTTGCAATACAAGTACATACAGTATACACGTGTCACATCATCACAACTGAGCTGATGGTTCTTTTCTCTCTGGCTGCAGGAGTGTTGTGACTGTTTTAAATGAGCGAGGTCTTACAATACAACTACATTCAGTGTTTTGTATTAAAGTTTTTGGGTTGTGGAACGAATCGTCTGAGTTTCCATTATTTCTTATGGAGAAATTCGCTTTGATATATACGAGTGTTTTGGATTACAAGCATGTTTTCAGAACGCATTATGCTCATAAACCAAGGTTTTACTGTATATACTAATCCCCACTCTTAAGCAGTACAGTACCTTCAGGCCCTCGAGGAGGGACTTTGACACCCCTGGCCTAGGCAGTCTTGTCACACATTCGATTATCCCTGCAGGACGACTAAGGGCAGGATTCACTAAAGTCCCAAAATCTATCCTATTCGTATCCTATCCATTTCCGAGTCATTGTAGACAATCGATTCAGTACAGCTTGTCCATGCAAATGATCCAATCGTAAACACGCCGCTATTAGCGCTGAAACATCGATCAACGCGCATGTGCACTGTATCCTGGTTGGTTTTGAAGCTCATAATGCAAGCGCTAGCTATTTAGGAATTCACTGCATAGAAATGGGGCGTGGATTAATCGTGGACGTCATTAGCGGGTTCCGAATGCGCCTACCGCAAAGCATTGTTGTCGTAAAAAAGGCAATAAATAAGGAAGTATTCTTACCAACCGTTCTTTTTTTCTGAAGTACTATTGCTAGCTGTATTAGCTGTGACCGTAGGTTTTTGAAAACTTTTAGCATCGGAGGTTTGTGAGCGAGCTGTTGAATTCTTCGAGTTCGTCAGCTGATGAGCACAGTCCATTTCTCTCAGGAAAAGTACTTTCTTTTTTTTTTATTTTAATACTTTATTTATCATTTTAATACATCCTATATACAAAGATGTTTAAAGAAATACAGAAATATATTCTCTTAGTCATAATACAAACCAAGAATCGAAATTTAAACATTCAAAATAAATCATGTAATACAGTCCACAACCTGGAGAGAAGAAACAAGATGAAGTAAAAACCCCTCGGGAAAGGGGAAATACAAAAGAAAAATAGAAATAAAGAAATAGAGCAGCCTGATCTTATCCTATCCAAAACAAATCAACCACATTATTAACCTTTATCATTCGGACTGTGTAGAGATACCTTTACCTTCAAGGAAAAAACCTAATTGGGCAGGTTCGAAGAAAATATATTTACTTCCTTGATAGGAAATAAAACATTTGCAAGGAAATCGCAACTGAAAACTTGCCCCCAAAGCAATCACCTTTGATCTATATAGCAGAAATTCTTTCCTCCTAGATTGTGTCCACCTTGAAACATCAGGAAATATATATACCCTTTCTCCCAAATAAGTAATCTGCTTTAAATTAAAATATAATTTAAGCAACATCTCTTTGTCTTGAAGAAATACCAACGAGACCAATAAAGTTGCTCTTCCCTGAGTTTCAATATCAGAAGACTGCAGAATAGCGGAAACATCTAATTGAGCATTTTCATCCACTAAAGCTTTTTCTTTCTGCACTTGTTTTAAGTAATAAATTCTTTGTATCGGAGGAAGACTTACTTCAGGTACATTTAGAACATTCAACATAAAGTTCTTAAACAGTTCTTGAGGAGACATAAACTTGGGAACCGGAAAATTAAGAATCCTCAAATTTAAATTCTTTTGCTGGTTCTCCAGGTTTTCAATCTTCCTCAAAATCATCATTTTATCTGTTGTTTGTTTAGAAATTAAATTCTTAGTCTCTGTTGTTTCTTTATCTAATTTTTTTAAGTCCACTTGGTGTTGCTGGGTAATAGTTTCTAAGGAGCTTATCCTGGAAGTAGAATTCTGAGTTGTAGTAAGAAAATTGGAACATACCAGGTGCAAATTCTCTATCGCAGTCCAGATAGAATCCAGGGTAACAGCCTGTGGTTTCACCAACGGTCCGAGGAGGGGGATACCTGCCGGCTTTAGTACGGCTCCTGCTCCTGCGATGGAATTCTGGACTCCTACAACCTCCCCGACGCTGGTTACCAACGGCTCCTCTCCCCCAGGACGCTGACTCTCCGACATCGGAGTCAGCGTGTCTGCTGTATGTTTCACTTCCGGGTTCACTTCGGAGAGTGAATGAGCCTCCCCGCACACTCCGGGGGAGCCCTCTTGCCAATTCCTCTGCAACGAAGATTCTCCTGGGATGGGAGGGGTATGCGGTCCTCGTGGGCTCAGCGAGAGAGACATCTCGCTGTCCAAGCTGTGGAGTTCCCTCTCCACAGCAGCGGAGGCGCCCGACATGGAAGGAGTAACTGTGAATGCTGTTATCACAGTTTGCCTCGGCGTCGAGAAGCCCGATGTAGGTAGAGGGATACCCCTCGTTTTTCCTCTTCTTTTAGGCATTGAAATATAACGTTGAAATTGAAATGAAGAAAATTTTCTCCCAGAAGAGGGAAGTGCTCCTCTCAGCGTCCTGCTCCAAACGCCATCTTGTTCGCTGATTCCAGCAGGAAAAGTACTTTCAAGTTGCTAGAAGGCACAACAGTTAACAGTTGTTGAATGCGCTGGGATCAGGCACTTTTATATACAGCCTATGAATCCCAGGAGGCTGTGCGGCTCTATCTGCCGTGAAGCACGTAGAAACCACTAGCGACACCCTAACGTCACATGAACGCGACAATCCAGCTGGAAGGAAGGGGGAGGGATAGCTGGCCCATAAAAGTTTTATTTGATTTTTATTTTTTTTTTGTTATTTGGAATTGATATTTGAAATGTACAATGCGCAAGGAGAGCACAGGGTTAATCTGCGATTTTCTCGCAATGCGCATTACAAATACGAGACTCACTCCCATGCTCGCTATGCGCATTCCAAAAAAGAAAAAAAAAATATTTCGAATGCTTATGTACATGAAGGTATACATATATTTAAAAGTTTTGATATATTTATGATTTTTGGAGGGGTAGATGTATATTTTTGATGGGGTTCTTAACATGCACGCGTCAGTTGCTAGATAGAAATAGCCGGTGAGGATGTAAATGACTAGTCCTCAGCAGTCGTAACTTTTTGGAACGGAAAGGCCAGTCGGTTTGGAGGAAATAGTTTCATGAATTGACGCGTTAAGAAATTTACATGCATTTTTACTCATTTGCATGCGCTGATCACATACAGTGAGGATGAGGTCTGGAGGGTGGTTAGTGAATTGAGCCGGGGTCATAAATTGAGCGCAATCCGAGCGGTACACGAGCAGCTTGCTTAGTGAATTTAGCCCTAAGTCTAGGTTAGCCCACATCCTGCCCATGTCCCACCCTAACCACTCCTCTAAAAATGCTCCTTTCAACTCTGGGTGCACAGCGGGCTTCAGAGGCCTAAAACGTCCAAAAAGCCATTTCGGTTATCGGCACTTGGACGACCTGCCTTTTAGATCGTCCTAGTGCCGGCTGGGACGGATTTTTAGATGTATTTAAGTTTCGATTATGAGCCCCTTAGCATTTAAGGGGCCATGCCATCTGTGCTTTAATCAGTTTTTGTGCACATTACTTGAGGACTTTTGTATTTTGTTCTGCACGCTGCAAAACCAGGGAATGAGCCATCCTTCATGCAAGTATCAAACCAGCAAGGCAAAACTGATGTTTAACATCTCTGTATTCAATGTTGTTCACACATAGACATTTCAAAGTATTTGTTTAATACCTTCACCAGACATGAGTAGCAGCAGAGACACGGGGGCAGCGCTGCCTCGCACTGCCAAAGAAAATAAGAAAGGCCTGACAAACTGTGAGCTAAGCACTAGACAGGCACATAGATGGAATAAATGTGCTTTTTTTCTCATGCAAAGAAAAATTAGATGCAAACTTTACATTTAAAACTGTATTGTTCCCCCTTTAATCTGGCCACCATCCGAGTAGTGATCTGGATGTTAGAGAAGAGATGAATGGAAGACACTGGCAGGGATTGAAGCTTGGGGATGAATGTGGAAATGTAAAATGGATGTTTCTTTTTTCCGGCTTTGAGTTGACTGTTGTTTCTGTCTGTTTTTTCAGAACTGATCCAAGGGGGCAGAGAAGTCAGTGTGGGCAGCTCTAAGGAAGCCCCCTCTCTACAGCTGCAGCTCAGGGGATTAGGATGCTTCATCCACAAGGCAACATTACAGAAGTAGCCTTTGAACAAAAGTCATGGATACTATTAATGATATGGTAATCCTTAATCGAGCTACCTCCCATAGTGATTATACTGACATGGGAAGAATATCTAAGTCGTGGAATCAGCCCACAACAACACTGTGCTATTGTTCCAGACTAGCTTCACCAGGACTAACTTTTACCGCCATCTCTAACGTCACCTTTCCCATCCATGAAAAAAAAAATGTAAAAGAAAATCCTTATCCTAAATCTTTTTTTTTTCCATTTTTCTTATTTGTTTCCCGTCAGTTCCCACACACACATTTAATATCATCTCAAAATTTCACCAGCAAGAGCTTCCAGAAACCATTTCCATCCGAGACCGAGACCACACAAAGGTTACTTCAGTAGATCTCAGTGAAGATGTTTTAATTGGCTGACAAAAGAAGTATAAGCCATTCGACCTGCAAATGCTTGTCTCCTCTCTTAATAATGCATACAAAATTAAACTACTGTAATCGTTAATACAATGCTAGAATTACTTATGCCCTTACTATCCTCAGCTACAACTGGGTAACCACTGTGATGGACAAATAATAATAATAATAATAACTCTATTCTTCTATACCGCCATAGTCGAAAGACTTCTAGGCAGTTCACATTCGAAGAAGGCTGGACAATCAGCGAATTACAGGAAGCAAGAAGTGAGGGTTACATAAGAAATAGGTAGAGGACAGCAAATTAAATTAAGGTAGAGAGAGGGGGAAATATCATTGAGAATGGAGAGGCTTCTGTTTAGGAGAAAATTTGTCAAACAGAACAGTTTTAACTGATTTTCGGAATGCGCCGTAGGTCAGACTGGCTCTATTTATGTAGTTACAATGACTCAGATATCATGAAAAGACAATGTATAGAATAATAAACATTCTCAATAATAGTTGATGCTATGATGTCCTATGATGTGATGTAAGGACAGCATAGGCTATTCACTAACTAAAAAATGAAGGATGCGTGAGACGGGGTTTTTTTTGGCGCCCCATTTGAAAGAGGTCTGATCGGTGGGGATACACCCTGAGGCAGCAGATTTGTGAAACACTGGCCACCGTTGGTGTACCGATCAGCTGAAGATAAGTTGAAAAGTTTTTCTTCTATCTTTTGTTTTTTTCATTAGTGAAGTACAGCATGAGGGTCTCGCTATAGTGAAGGTTTTCTGCCAGTGAGGTGACCGCTCAACCACCTTTAACAAACCACTTCGGTGGGGGTGGGAGGGCTTTTCTGAGGCTTTTCCCTTCATTTTTTAGTTAGTGAATAGCCTATGCTGTCCTTACATCACATCATAAGACATCATAGCATCAACTATTATTGAAAGTGTCTGCCTGCTTGGAACATGAATATTGAACAGATTAAACTCATCATGCAGAGGGAATACATTTACTAATAGAAAATATGAGATCAAGCATATTTTTAAATGCTGGCTGCTACCAGCGGTGGCACAGTAAAGGGGGGGTTGCCCCGGGTGCCATGTTGGTGGGGATGCCGGCACCCCTCCTCCTCTTCGCCCTCCCGCCTCTTCCCGCTCTTCCTCTCGCCACGCGCCCATCTCCCCCCCCATACTTCCAGTTGTTCACCGCTGTGAGAAACAACTTCAACGTGTTCTTCGCGACCGCGTTGCCTCTCCCGCTGATGTCACTTCTGGGTGCCGCGCATAGGAAGTGACATCGGAGGGAGAGGCAACAGCGTCGCGAGGAGCACGTTGAAATTCTTGTTGCTTGTGGCAGTGAACAACTAGAGGTATGGGGGAAGGGAAGGGGCGCACACACGGCAGTGGGGATCGGGGAATGAACGGGTGGGGGGGCGGGAGGAGACAAAGGGAGTGGCACCATTGACCTTGGTGCTTCTCACCCTCGCTAAGCCATTGGCTAAATTAGACCTGGATATTCAGTGCTGGAACTAAAAAACTGGGTCTATGGAAGCTCCTGGAAGCTGTTCGGGTACTGCTAATATTCACCGTCATACCTGCATAGCTAACGTGGCAAAGTCAGAACTACTATTTGTCAACCTTCTTTACGTCATGACGTCTTTTACGGAAATGACGCCCTACCGGCATTCATTCAGCGGGCAATTTAAATGACTCAGCGTCGGTTTTCACCGACGCCATTTTTGAGAATTATACGCTAAGACCAACTTCGGTTCCGTAAGTTTGCTGCTGATATTAACACATATAATTAAAGTTTAATAACTTAGTTTGTCTTCAAATATCTTAATAATGTTGAATTTTAATGATTTGTCATCTGTTACAGGCACTGTCCACGTTTTCCCCTGATGAAGCCATTCCAGGTGAAACGGTGGCCCCGTTGGGATTAAAACAGTGCAGACACTACAAAAAGATAAGTGCTTTTGTTTTAAATATATGCACTATCGAATATAATTCTCATGATATTTGATGTCAAAAAAGATGTTATTACATCTACTTTAAAAATCTTATTTCTTAATTTATTGAAAGAAACATAAAAAAGAAAAAAGTTTAAAATAATTAAAAAATTTAGTATTTACAGTACATGCCATTTGCCAGTGATTGAGACTCTGACCGAAATAAATATCTAGCAATGGTTGCCTGAATACTCGGTCTCTGAGGCATGGCATAAATAGACCTGCTAATTCTGTGCTAACCATGGTAATGTAGCTGTGATGACTGAGCAGCGCAAAAATGTCCCCAGCATGCCTCCTCTGTAGAGAAAATATAAAAAAAATGTAGTGTGCGGTTTGCCCATACAAATCTCAAGCTTACCAAAGAACACCTGAGCACATCCCATGGTAAGCCATTTTAAGCTGTGGTAAGTGTGCACTAGCATTTACTGTGGCTTCTTCAAAGGAACTCTGAGTGAGGTATCTATGAAGGATACTAGCAAAACAGGGAAGTTAGGGCATGCTGATAAAGAGATTGCAATAAACAGACTAAAAGTTCGTAAAAGCCTAAGTTATTTTGGAAAATAACTTACTCCACCCCCCAACAAACAGGCTATGACCACCAGAAACCAAAGAAGACATAAGTCACCTTCCCTACCTTGACAGATAATTACGCTCTCTACTTACCCATCACCCCAAAAACAGTGAAAACGACACCCTTACCAGAACCTGTAATATCAAGACTACAACACCAGAAATAGCCAATCTTCGTTCCAAACCATATACCTACATACCATAACCTACACAAACACAAATCAAGTTATCTGTGTCATGAACTCTTTTGAAATACAGTCAAACCTTGGTTTGCGAGCATAATTCATTCCAGAAGCATGCTTGTAATCCAAAGCACTCGTATATCAAAGCGAATTTCCCCATAGGAAATAATGGAAACACAGACGATTCATTCCACAACCCAAAAACTTTAATACAAAATATTATAAGCACTTGTATTGCAAGACCTCGTTCATTTAGAACAGTCACTACACTCCCGCAGGGTCAGAGAGAGAAGAGCCATCGGTTCAGTTATGATGTGTATATACTGTATGTACTTGTATTGCAAGACATTGCTTGTATATCAAGTTAAAATTTAATAAAATGTTTTGCTTGTCTTGCAAACACTTGCAAACCAAGTTACTTGCAACCCAAGGTTTTACTGTAATGTAATCCCTGGATATGGCCTGGCTCTTCTAAATTGTAATTGCATTGAATTCCTTCTGGGAAATATTAGCGATCCATAAATACTAATGTAATTATCTTCATCTACTGCTAAGCCAGTTGTAGTTATAAGTTAAAAAAAATGCACTTTGATGTGTTTGTATACACAAATACTAGAAACCAAAATAATAATGTGAGAATTAGAGTATATAGCATAAAATGAAGAGGCAGAGGTAGATATCATAGGTGTCTCAGAGACCTGATGGAAGGAAGATAATCACTGGGACTTTGTGATGCCAGGGTGCAAATTATATTGCAGTTACAGGGTGGATCAAATTGGGGAGGAATGCTACTGAGACAATCAATAAATATTCTACAGGAAACAGACTGCAAACATGGAACCCTTATGGGTAGAAATTCCATGTGTGAAGGGAAAGAGAATAGTGCTGGGGATATAATACCATCTGCCTGAAAAGAATGAACAAGACAAGTGGTGAAATTAATAAAAATTGGGCAAACCAACAAATTTGACAACACTATAATGGGTGATTTCAATTATACCAATATTGGCCTGGATAAATGATACATCAGGAACTGCTAGAAAGGTAAATAAATGACTGCTTCATGGAGCAGCTGGTTAAGAAAATGACAACGGGGGAGCTTTTTAGATCTAGTCCTTAGTAGAATGCAGGACTTGGAGTCACTTGGCAAAAGCAATTATACTATGATCAAATGTGAGTTAATAACTAAAGTGAAGACACTACAGAAATCGAATGCTTTAGCATCTAACTTTCAAAACGGCAACTATGATAAAATGAGGAAGAGAGTAAGAAAAAAAAAAAAACAACCCCCTAAAAGGAGAGGCTGCAAAGGTCAAGAGTTTAAGTCAAGTGTGCATATTTAAAAATACCATCTTGGAAGCCCTGACCAGATGTTTTCCATATATTATAAAAGGTGGAAGCTTGAGGAGAGAGAGCCAATTGGGCAGAAGTTAACACAACATTTGAAGTAGGACTTACCGAACAGTACCCTGAATACATTTTTGTATTTGAATACGAATAATCTGGGGCTCTACAGTGCTAAATCCTACTGAAATAAACACTTTTTCTCTGCTTGTTTTTTTATTTTGTTATGTTAAAGCTCATTATCTGGTATTCATATACGGCCAAATAATAATAAAAATATATGCCATTCGGTATAGCTCTTATAATTTTGAAGTTGCTTGCAGCAGTGAACAACTAGAGGCATGGGGGATGTCTCAATCAGTCCTTTTTCTGGAGCCATATGGTAACCCTATCTAGAACTCGCAGACTGAAATACAACAGCAGCTCCACATCCAGAAAACCCTATGAGCTCCTCCATCACCTTCATCCACAAACCTTGGAAGGTCAACAATCATTTGCTTCACAGCTCCTAACGCCACATTTACACTTGATGCTTCTTGACCTTTACTGAAAATCAGAAAGATCAGTGAACCTAAATTCAACCCACTGTTGTCAACCCACTGTTGCCAGTACACTTGCTAAAGCTCTATAAGAACCTAAGAGCTGCATACTGGGACAGACCACAGGTCCATCAAGCCCAGTATTCTGTTTCCAACAGTGGCCAACCCAGGTCACAAGTACCCGACAAGACCCTAAAAAGTACAACACATTTTATTCTGCTTATCCTAGGAATAAGGAGTAGATTTTCCCAAGCCCATCTTAATAATAGTTTATGGATTTCTCTTTTAGGAAGTTTTCTGAACCTTTTTTAAACCTTGCTAAGCTAACTGCTTTTTCAACATTTTCTGACAACAAACTCCAGAGTTTAATTACATGTCAGTTGAAGAAACATTTTTTCTTATTTGTTTTAAATTTACTACTTTGTAGCTTCAATACATGCCCCCTAGTCCTAGTATTATTGGAAAGAGTAAACAAGCAATTCACATCTTCCCTCTCCACTCCATTCATTATTTTATAGGCTTCTATCATATTTTCCCTAAGCCATCTCTTCTCTAGGCTGAAGAGTCCTAGCCATTTTAGATTTTTTTTTTTAAATTCTTTATTCATTTTAAATCATATAACAAGTGCTCAGAAATACATTCATTATAATTTCAATAAAACACTTGAAAATCTTTTCCATGTCATCTAGAACAAAAACATATATCCCCTCCCATATATATATCCTTCTTAAAGTAATTTAAACAAAAGCTCAACAAATAGTATACTATTAATAATTAAAAATATAATGTATACTACTAATACCACCCCCCACCCCCCATTGTGTAAATATAATCTCCCATAGAAAGTGATGTCTACTCATTACAAAATTTTTCCAATGGCCCCCAGATCTTTTTAAAATTATTATAGGTTCCTTTCTGCGTAGCAATTGCTCTTTCCATCTTATATATATGGCATAAAGAGTTCCACCAAAATGTATAATTAAGATTAGAATAGTTTTTCCAATTATTGGTAATATGTTGAATGCGACCCCTGTCATGATTAACAAAAGTTTGTTATTATATGATGAAATTTGACTTTTTTTCCTCATAGATATACCAAACAAGAACGGTGTCATAAGATAACGCAACATGGTTTTCTAGAAGACAGTTAACTTGAGTCCAAATTGAGTTCCAAAATACCATAATATAGGGACAATAAAAAATTAAATGATCCAATGTCCCTACTTCAAGATTACAATGCCAGCATCTATTAGATTTAGAGCAATCTAACTTTTGTAAATGAACTGGGGTCCAAAACGCTCTATGCAATAAAAAGAACCAAGTTTGCCTCATAGATGCAGACACTGTACATCTCATTCTCCAAGACCAAATTCGTGGCCATTGAGATGCAGAAATTTGCTGCTTAATCTCAATGCTCCAATTGTCTCTTAGACCGTTTTTAGGCTTTTTATTTATATATCCAGATATTAATTTATACCACAATGCGGCTTGATGCCCCAGGAAGTCTGCCTGAAAACATAGGAACTCCAGACTAAATTGATTATTAAGATTTTGCCATTCAGGGAACCCCACCTGAATAGCTTGCTTCAGCTGCAACCATTTAAATATTTGTGATTTATTGAGACCAAATCTATGTTGTAGCTGTGAAAAATCAAACAGTTTACCATCTGAAATAACATCATTTAGAGTTCGTATGCCTGCAATAATCCAGTCCTTCCATAGAATTTTATTTCCGCCAATTTGAATCTTGGAGTTTATCCATAAAAATTGATTTGTTGATTTATTAATTGGAATAGGTGTTAAATTACTAATGTATCTCAATGTTTTCCATGTATCAGATAAAATTATGTTATCTTTATATCTTCTAGGTATTTTAATACTAGGAATATGAGCTAAATATAAAGGAAACAAAAGATGCCATTCTAAATATAACCAATCAGGTGCATTATCAATAAGTTCTGGGAGGATCCAATACATACCCTGACGCTTGATGATACCTATAAAAATTTTGAAAATTTATCCCACCCTCCACAATTGGCTTTTGAAGAGATACTAAAGCAATTCTGGGATGTTTACCAAGCCAAAGAAACTTTGTAAGGATACCATTAAGCTTTTTGTAGAAGGACCCATGAAAAAAAACTGGTATCATACTCATTTGATAACAAACTACAGGCAATATCATCATTTTAATTGTTTGAACTCTCCCCCACCGAGAAAGGTGTAAAGGATTCCATTGTTCACATAACTCTGTAACTCTTTTTAATAAAAGTTTTTCATTCTCTTTTACTGTGTCATCAAGAGTATTTTTTATCATGATACCTAAATATTTTAAGCCTTCCTCCTTCCATATAAATGGAAAAGAATCAAATAATCCCATTTTAGATTTTCCTCATCGATGTTTAATGCTGAGCGTTTACTGCAGCTGGAGCGGAGGTCAGACAGCGGCGTGTGATCAACATTTCTACATGGCAAACATCGGCGTGTCAAGCTAAGTCAAAGTTTGTTTTAATTATTCCCTGTGCACAGTGGTGGTTGTTATGCCCTTTTGAAATTTACATTTTAGAGCAGTGGAGTTTTTTGCCTGTGATGCTAGTTGAGCGGTTGTGATTGCTGTCTCTAATGCTTTTTCTCCACCTATTTGTTAAATGTGGTTTTCTCGGGGCTAATAACATTTTTCTCTATTAGATTATGTAAACAGTGTTATTAATTCTAAGTAGAGATGTTTAAATACCTATGTGGCATAAATGTGCATGAGGTGAGTGTCTTTCATTTGAGAGGAAGCTCCAGAATGAGAGGGTACAGGATAAATTTAAGAGGTGATAGGCTCAGGAGCACTTTAAGGAAATACTTTTTGTTTAAAAAAGAAAAGGAGTCACAAATCCACAGTAGGACAAAGAGTGGAATAAAAAGCAGATTCCTATAATAGTACACATCACTCTTTATTTCAAACAATCTTAAAATATCCAACATGGGACATGTTTTGCCCCCACTAGGGCTGCATCAGGGGTAAAATTCTACAACACATGCATAAAAACATAAAATTAGACATAAAAATGTAATTAATTAAAAGGAATTTTAAAAACATGCATTTGTAACATGAAAACATGAATAATAAAGAACATAAGAATCATTATAAAAATAAAAATCTAAACTGAAAACATGACATATGTATTATAATGTAAAAACATAATTATCTACTATAATAAAACCCTAAGCGTGCATGCGCACTCCTACATGCGTGTTCCGTTTTCCGTGATCAGTAGGTCCCCAGCAGATAGGAGTGCGCATGCATGCTTAGGGTTCTGTTTTCCTGTAAGCACACTCACGGACCTCAAGGTGCTGTTGTTCGGTCTGGCCTGCTCCCTGCTCTCTTACTGCCTTGCCGTGGTATATTTTTAAATTCTGGCCAGACAGCAGGAAGGAAGGGAAGGGGGAAGGAGGAGGATGTGTTTAAGGAAGCTGTTTTCCTGTAAGCATACTCGCGGACCTCAAGGTGCTGTTGTTCGATCTGGCCTGCTCTCTGCTCCCTGCGTGCCTTGCCGTAGTGTATTTTTAAGTTCAAAGACGCGGAGGCGGCTCCTCTCATGATCCCACTGCCCATCACGCCCAGTAGTCCACTCACGCGACGGCCCCCAGGTCAAAGACCAGTGCCCTAACCGAGACCAGACCTACTTGCGTTTGTTTTAATTCAGCAGGAACTTGTCCAACCTTGTCATGAATCCCTGGAGGGTGTTTTCCCTTATAACAGACTCCGGAAGAGCATTCCAGTTCTCTACCACTCTCTGGGTGAAGAAGAACTTCCTTATGTTTGTATGGAATCTATCCCCTTTTAACTTTAGAGAGTGCCCTCTCGTTCTCTCCACCTTGGAGAGGGTGAACAACCTGTCTACTAAGTTTATTCTCTTCATTATCTTGAACATTTCGATCATGTCCCCTCTCAGTCTTCTCTTTTCAAGGGAGAAGAGGCCCAGCTTCTCTAATCTCTCACTGTACGGCAACTCCTCCAACCCCTTAACCATTTAATCACTCTTCTCTGGACCCTTTCGATTAGTACCGTGTCCTTCTTCATGTACGGTGACCAGTGCTGGACTGGGTGAGGGCGCACCATGGCCCGGTACAGCGGCATGATAACCTTCTCCGATCTGTTCGTGATCCCCTTTTTAATCATTCCTAGCATTCTGTTCACCCTTTTTGCCGCCGCCGCACATTGCGCAGACAGCTTCATTGACTTGTCGACCAGTATTCCCAGTTAATTTGCCTACCAGTACTTCAGCACAGTAATAAAAATTATAACATTCAATAATAAAAACACAACAATAAGGATCAAAAATTGTTTAAATACCTAGACAAAAGCCACGTCATACAGTTCAGCATTCTCAATCTACTACTACTACTACTAATAATAATTAATAGCTATTAAGTGCATAAGATAAAGCAAATTTTAAAATAGAAATTACAAGATAGAGTAAAAATGCTTCATCCATTCTCATGAACTACAAGAAATAGACTTACATTAATCATCAGCCTCCAACAGTGCCTGCAGCTTGACATGCAGCTAGTCCTTCATAAAAACAGGAACCAGCAACCAGCAAGGAATTCTATAAGATGCAGCTTACCATAAGATGCACCTACATGTAGAGGAGGAAAAACCAAGAAAAAAAAATTTGGTTCAGAATATTTTTTCTTGGTTTTTCCTCCTCTACACGTAGGTGCGTCTGGTGTGTCTAGTGGTAGGCAGCCCACAGCCCCCAGCTTCCGCCCCTTTTTTAAAATGCCGGTGGTCCATCGTGGTCTCACCAGGAGCTTTCCATGCTCCTGCTGGACGGCCTCCTCCTTTATTGCTGTAGAGCGGTGAATACGGCAGGAGCGCAAGCTTTTCACTTCCTGCCTGGTCCTGCAATTCGTGAAAACTGATGGCAGCCATTCACGGAGTGGTGCGAGACCAGGCTGGAAGCAAAAAGCTTGCGCTCCTGCCGTATTCGTCGCTCTGCGGAAACAAAGGAGGCAGCCGTCCAGCAGGAGCGTGGAGAGCTCCTGGCGAGACTGCCGGCATTTTAAAAAAGGTACCAGTGGGTGGGGGGAGGTGTTAAAAAAAAAAAAAAAAAATTGTATTCGCTCTATAAGACGCACCCACTTTTAAACTCACTTTTTGGGGTAGAAAAAGTGCATCATATGGAGCGAAAAATACGGTACACATATTTCCTCAATGGGGTTTTCTTGCAGTTTGTTTTAAGAACTCAAAAAACTCAAATATAGAGGCAACTAAAATATAAAATGGAAAAATGGGAAAAAAGGAAAAAAACATTTTTACTAAGATGCCAAAAAATTGGACAATGGAACGCAAAATGCATTCCAATGAAAAAAATGACATTAAAAAGCTAAACTGCAAACTTATAAAACCAAGTTCAATAAAATTTCGTTATAACATACAGAAATAAAAATCAATAAAACAACAAAAAGGATCATTGGTACACAAATTGCGTTCCACTGATGTCATCAGAGTATCAGGCTACTGGAAGTCATGCAAAATCAGCTGAATGCACAAAATGCTGGCACAAAACTTACTAACCCAAATTCAATAAAAAATGTAACAAGACATAAAAATCAATATAAAAAGGGAAGCAACAAAATAAGAACATAAGAACGAAGTTTTTTTATGGGCAAGGTTGTCTTAGAGAGATTGGATTCCTGAGTACCAGGTAGAGGTGACCAGGTTGATGGAGCGGAGGTTTAGGTTGCAGATTTTGCTGAGGTCTTGGACGCCAGCAACCATATCTAGTGGATTGAATGAGCTCATGACCTGCGTTTGAGTGGTCAGAGTGGGGCCTTTTTGTTGGACTGGAGTGGCTTTAAGTAATTTGACATGGTGGTGGTGTGACCATGGGACTGGGGTGGTGGTGCAGCTTGTTTGTTGGGGCTCTGTGGTTAGGTCTTTTGTGTATGAACACTAACCCCCCTCTTCTACTAAACCGCGCTAGCGGTTTTAGCGTGGGGAGCTGCGCTGAATGGCCTGCACTGCTCCCGACGCTCATAGAGTTCTTATGAGCGCGAGAGCAGCGCAGATCATTCAGGGCATCTCCCCGCGCTAAAACAGTTAGCGTGGTTTAGTAGAAGAGGCCCTAAGTATAAGATGGTTCCTACTGAGTGTGTGGGGGAGGTTACCACCTGGTGGAATCCTAGGTCAGTTAAGGTGGATAGGAAGTCGTCGCTCATTCCAGAAGTGTTGGGGTAATCGGGGAAGTTGAAGTCACCTAGGATGGTCACATGTTTGTAGGAGATGAATAGTTTGGTGATGAAGTCGAAAAGGGTTTCCAGGGCTTCTGCTGGGAAGTGGGGTGCCCTATATAGCAGGATGAAGGTGATTTCACTTTTGTGGCCTATAGTGAAGGCTAGGACTTCCAGTGTAGGGAGGGTGATGGAATCTATTATCTTAGGAGAAGTGATGGTCCTGACAATAGCTGCCACTCTACCACCTTTCCCAGTGGTGCGAGAGCAAGCCAAAGTCTGCTTGGCAACCCTTAATAGGGCTGGAGAGAGGGCTGAAGATGGAGCATGCAGGAGTGGGCAGGAGTACCCACCGCAGAGAAGAGCTAGATTTCCAGTGCAGTGAGGGGGGATGACTCTGCCTCCCTTCCCTCTCACTGTGCTGGAATTGAAGAAGCTGTGGCCTGCCAAGCCCTTAATAGGGCTGGAGAGAGGGCTGAAGATGGAACGTGCAGGAGTGGGCGAGCCTTTCTGCCAAAGAAAAGAGCTAGCTTTCCAGTGCAGCGAAGGGGGGGAGACTCGGCCTCCCTTCCTCCTCATTGTGCTGGAATCTAAGAAGCTGTGGCCCACCAAGCCCTTAATAGGGCTGGAGAAAGGGCTGAAGATGTGCAGGAGCGGGTAGCGCTTTAATCTATGCTTCCTTGTTCCAGAGCTTCCTTTCTGTTGAAATAGGCTTGCAAAGATAACATAACCATCAGAGAACTTCAGCAGCCACATGTGACTTCAAGGCTCCTGCTGCTTTTTAGAAAGAAAATTAAAACTTGCAACAAAGGGAGGGACATGCCAGTATGGATGGTGGCAATCGGACGGATGACGGCGATCGGCAGAAAGGAGGGAGGGGCTGTGGACTGTGCGGTGACCACGCACGTTCCCACAGAGACAAGGCCATTCACTGCTCTACGGGGCGGTGAATGGCTTTGTCTCCATCCCACAGCGACCATTTTCCCCCCCACCGTTTTGGCGGGTTACCTGCGGCTAGCCCGGGTAATAGCCAACATGTCATTCTCTAGTTCAGGGGTGCCCACACTTTTTTGGCTTGTAAGCTACTTTTAAAATGACCCAGTCAAAATGATCTACCAACAATAAAAATTAAAAAAACACAAAGCATACTGAACACACAGAGAATATTAATCATCATTTATAGTCGGGTTTTTTCCAAAGAAGTCAAGACATATGACTTTAAAATATGCAATGTCACATCATTAACAACTATAGAAAATTATACAAATATAGTGCAAAATATAGACAGCAGATATAAAGTCTCAAAACGGACACATTTTGGTCACTAAATTGAAAATAAAATCATTTTTCCTACCTTTGTAGTCTGGTGATTTCATGAGTCTCAGGTTGCACTTCCATCTAACTGTGCAGCCAATATTTCTTCCCTTCTTTCTGCCTCCTGCATGCTTCCTCTCCTCCAGACCTCATTCTATTCCCCAATCAACATCTCTCTCTTTCCCTCCATGAGTCCAACTTTTTCTTCGTCTCTCCCTACCTGTCACCCAACACACTCAATTCCCTCCTACAACTTTAAACTTTTAAGCTACTTTTAAAATGACCCAGTCAAAATGATCTACCAACAATAAAAATTAAAAAAACACAAAGCATACTGAACACACAGAGAATATTAATCATCATTTATAGTCGGGTTTTTTCCAAAGAAGTCAAGACATATGACTTTAAAATATGCAATGTCACATCATTAACAACTATAGAAAATTATACAAATATAGTGCAAAATATAGACAGCAGATATAAAGTCTCAAAACGGACACATTTTGGTCACTAAATTGAAAATAAAATCATTTTTCCTACCTTTGTAGTCTGGTGATTTCATGAGTCTCAGGTTGCACTTCCATCTAACTGTGCAGCCAATATTTCTTCCCTTCTTTCTGCCTCCTGCATGCTTCCTCTCCTCCAGACCTCATTCTATTCCCCAATCAACATCTCTCTCTTTCCCTCCATGAGTCCAACTTTTTCTTCGTCTCTTCCTACCTGTCACCCAACACACTCAATTCCCTCCTACAACTTTAAACTTTTTCTTCCTCTTTTCCTGCCTCTCCCCTTTCTTTCTTTCTTTCTTTCTCTCTCTCCTGCCCACCCTTTCTTTCTTTCTATCTTTCTTTCTCTCTCCCTGCCCCCTTTCTTTCTTTCTCTCTCCCCCTCCAGCCGCTAATTTCTTCCTGCTTCCCTGATGCAGCAACAGGTGCGTGCAGCAACTGTACAAGTCTCCCCCCCCTGGAAATTCCGGGCTAGCCAATCGCTGCCTGGCTGGCCCAGAACTTCCTCTCTGATGTCAGAATTGATGTCAAACATAGAAACATAGAAAATGACGGCAGAAAAGGGCCATAGCCCATCAAGTCTGCCCACTCTAACAACCCTCCCCCAAGCTACACTCTATCAATCCTCCCCAAGCTGCCCTCCTCTACGCATAGAAACATAGAAAATGACGGCAGAAAAGAACTATGTCAAGGAGGGGGGGAAGGCTTGTGCAGTCACTGCACGCACCTGGCCTGTTGCTGTGTTGGTGTCGGGGAAGCAGGGAGAAATCCTGGGCTCTGCGATTGACTTGCGTTGGATCGACCTTTTGGGCACCCCTGCTGTAGTTGCTCTCTTTCTGAAAACAGGACATTTCAGTGTCCCAAAGCTGTGCTTGGAATCTGGGAGAAAATGAGAGCCAGAAGGCCTTGAGCATGCGCAGATGCTCAAGGCCCAGCCCAGGCAAGAGGCGGGATCTTCATTTACTGGCACCGGCCCGTCCTGTAGGGGCGTTTGCGAGGGGGAGCGATGCCGGTTTGAGCCGGGGGTGGGGTGGTGCAGTGCCGGTGGCCTCATGGGTGGGGGAAGGTGGGACCAATTAAAGCAAGTTTCTCTTATTTCATATGGGGAAACTCGCTTTGATATACAAGCAATTTGGTTTACGAGCATGCTTCTGGAATGAATTATGCTCGTAAATTGAAGTTCCACTGTAGTTTCCTGGTAGAGGTGGTGGAGAGAAATACTGTGTCTGAATTCAGGAGAAGAAGAGATAGTGGATGTTGCAGATGGGCAGACTGGATGGGCCATTTGGCCTTTATCTTCCCTCATATTTTTATGTGTTATAGAATACTAGTTTAAGTCGTCATTTAGGCACGACTCATGCTAGCTCAATGGTTGATGTAAATGTTTGTATTGTTTATTGAATGCTTCTATACCACTAATAATGACTGGTTGGTCAATTCAGAGCACTTTACATGAGCTTCTTTAATGGTGTTATGTGTGGCCAATCCAGGACAAGTTCAGGGTTTTCTCCCTTGAATAGCCAGGATTTGCACAAGGTTATGTTAGAGGTTCTGTCCCTTTAAGGCACTCAAATTCTAGAGGCAGGGACATTTTGCTGGCTTTTCAGTATGAAGTGCCTGATACTATTTTCCTACCCTGGCTCAGGGGGCATGGCCTACAGCTGCTTAAAGTCAGGCTCTGGTTACAGAGAGAAGGAGAAACAGGGACGAGAGCTACAGATAGCATGGGGCTTCAGAAGGCGAGTGTCTGAGAGCAGGCCAACCAAGAGCCCAGCTAGGCATCAGCAGGAGCTGCCTACTAAAGCTGTTCCAGCAGAATGGGATATGCAGCAGGTGGGTGAAAGTCCTCCTAACCCAGCTATTGAATTTAACTTAATGCCAGAAGCTATAGTAATTGGAGAAGGCATAGTTGAGTTCCCTGAAGCTGTAGAGGTTATGCAGGTTGATTGAGCCTGTAAGTTATGTTCCTTCCTTATTCTACTGACCTGCTGACAAAGAAAGGATATGTGTTTTGTAACATAAGAAAGCACAGTGTTTTGGAAGAGCACATACAGAAACAAAAATATTTGAATTTGTTTTATGCTGGTAGCAGGATACTTTTCCATCTATGCTGATTATTGTGCTCCATTCAGCTGTGTTGCTCAGAGTGGTTGCCACGGAGACCAGTAGCAGATCGAGGTCTGCAGGCTGGGAGTTGAATGCTGTCCTGTTTGCTGCTAACGTTTTTCCACCATTCTCTGTATGAGTCAATCTACATGGGGTTTAAAGCTGCTTAAGATTATCATAACACTCTAAAGGAATATACTGCCAGTTATTGTCTGCCAATTAAGAACTGTGGCTAAAAGCCACGAGCACTCCCGTTTCCCTGCCTGAGTGTGGGGGAGGGGAGGGGAGAGTGGGGAATGGGGAATGGGGAAGAAAAGCTGGCAGAGACTGCCTGAAACACCTTATGTGCAAACCAGCTCAGCAACAGACACAAGTTGGCGTTTACAAACCGGAGCATAGTAATTTTGGTGAAGTATTTACTTTATATTATTGTGTTACTTTTTGGACTCTCTCCTAATCTTCCCAGTGAAGCTAACTGGGACAGTCTGGTCAAGTTTCATTTTTATTTAGAGACTGAGAACGGTGTATTGCATTTGAACTGTTTGGCAATACTCATGACCATTGTTTATTTATGAAAACCTGATTTGGCCAGTGGCCGGAATAAATCTTTATTTTGGTTCTGAAGCCATTCTGACTGGGTGTCTGTTTGTCGAGAGAAAGTCTGCTGTACTTCCCTGTACCTGCACTGTTAGGCAGTTGCCTAGTTTGGTAAAAGTCCTAAAGAGGACCCGCAAGCTATAGAGGGCACGCTGGGGAGAAGATTGTCATATGATATATGAGCTTTATTTATTTAAAGAATTTATAGCCCGCTACAACCACAGTTTAGTTATGGTGATGCATAACAATACACGAGCTACAATATATGAGCTTTAGTAATTGTGTTATTATACAGAGTTAGAGTGTTTCTGTGATGGTTATCCATACATGAGCTTCAGTTAGTGTTCTTTGATGGTTGTAGTGCTTTTGGGCATCCTGGTATGGTGCATTTGCATAACTGCTGTGTGGTGCGTAACTGATAATATTCTATAGCTTGCACATATAAGTGCTGGACTTTCCCCTGACCTACCCATGTCTCTCCTATGTCTATACCTCCCTTGTAGTTGCACACTATGGGGCTCATAACCAAAACTTAAACAAGTTTAAAAACCTGCCCTAGTTAGCACTTGGATGACCTAAAAGATGTCTGCATCAGAGGGAAGAACATAAGAACATAAGAATTTGCCTCCGCCGGGTCAGACCAGAGGTCCATCCCGCCTAGTGGTCCGCTCCCGTGGCGGCCCTCCAGGTCTATCACCTGTGCTGTGGTCCCTGACTATTCCTATAACCTACCTCAACTCCTATCTGTACCCCTCAATCCCCTTCCAGGTAAGTGGACCGCATGCATGAGCCGCCAATCATGGCTTTGCGAAGACCAGGGAACCATGTGCAGAAGCTGCCGCTTGTGGCTTTGCCAAAAAATGTGCGGCTGGGAGGAAGGATCCGGCCAGAGGAGGTAAACAACTGTGGAAGGCATGAATTTTGGATGAGGGACGATGGTAAGGGACATGTTGGGACAGGGAAATGAGGAGGAGGGTTGCATTTGGACAGAAAGAAAGGAAGAAGGGGCACGTTGGCACAGGAAGGGAGAGGTAGTACCCCCATTCATACGTATGAGTTTGATGTAAGTTGAGCGTTCTTAAACTGGGGACTGCCTGTATTGTTAATGTGCTTATCCCAAAAATCTTATTTCTCTACAATTCAATCCACTTTACGTTCAGTAAAACTAAATTTTGAAAAAGACTGTCACTCATACAACTGTACTTGTGAGTCATTATTAAACCAGCACAGTTAAAAAGATGTTCAACAAATGTCCTCACAGAAAAAGGATTGCTCAGTCTGAGTAAAAAAGTTCCTTCAAATCAAGCCAGGCTGCAATATTATTAATGTCTTTTGACTGGATCTGCATATATTGATCAGGGAAATCTCTATTCAAAACATTTGACTTCCGTATAGCAAAAAATACTTTAACATCAACATCATGCAGTGTGGTCTAATTCATCACTTGCATCTTCATCTTTGGTATCATCATCATGCTAGCCAGTTACAGAGAAGGCTTTCACAAAGTTGGAATCATTGTCTTTTGTTGCTCTAACAATTTTTCATTTGATGGCAAACTCTGAATATCTTTGAGAACTGATGCAAGTATGTCAGATATGTAGGAGCCCTTCAGTCTTGTAGCCAGACAAGCGGGCTTCCTCTCTAAAGACTATCAATTCTTTAGACAGTCACCCCAATGTAAAATTTTCCTTGGGTTGACCAGTCTTGTTCACCAAGAATTGCTGCCAGTTTCAGCTTCATCTCTGCTTCAAAATGAACCAATTCATCACTGTTCTGTTTGGCTGGGGACTAGTACGCAGGAGATGGTAAATGCAGTGGATGGGCAACTCCATTATTCTTATAGGCTATATTCACTGTACAGCAAAATTTAAGGTGAAATGATCCATTGTTTGCCTGATGAGGTTTGCAATAGCAAAATCCTGTTCTAGATTTTGCCGTCTGATTTGGTTTACCGAGGAATCATCATTTACATCTTGCTTCTGCTTTTATATTTTACATTTAACTACAAACATCAGATGTAACTAGGTATAAGTAGTGAAAATTGATGACATTATTACTTCAGTATAAGTAAAATAAAATTTTACTTAAGTACAATAATTAGTTACTTTATATATCTATGGATAAAAATTAACTATAAACACATTAATTCATCGGTTAATTTGCATTAAATTGATTTTTTTTTTTTTTTTTGCATATTAAGGTGAATTCACATTCATAATATGTATAATAGAGTTTTATGTAATACAATATACTAATACAGGATATACATGAAAAAGAAGAAACATACACTCTCCTATAAGTAGATAACAGAGAACTTAAATTCATAAATGCAACATTCAGAATGATCTAAAGGGGCACTTTATGTAGTTATGTTCTGTTCCAGACCTGGTAGCTTTTTGCTAGAATATCTGTAAGAAACTATCTGCATCTGACAACACTGTGTAACACCTCTAAAAAATGAACAAATGAATTAAAAAAAAAAATAGTGGCGTACCGGGAATCAAACATGGCCATGAACTGTAGGTATCTGACGTTGCCGTCCTCATCAAGGGGGATTCTGTCGAGCAGTCGCTCCAGCTCTTCATCAGTAATCTCCAGGCCAAACCTGAAACAAACAGCAGTCAGCACCAGTCACTCACGGAGTTCACCTTTGGGTCAGCAGGACCCACAATACCCCAAGCATATGGCTGCCATTAACTCATTGTCACAGCCTCAGTCCTCCAGAGCAGGAGCACCAAGTGAATATCAGAGGTTAATCAGGGTTTTGATGGCTTCAGTTTTTTTTCTGAAAGAAAGAAGTCCTTGCCCAGAATCCCAGCATTGGCGGGTGTACAGACACAGATACTGAACTGCTCCTGATTGTCCCCTATAAACCAGTTTATTCATTACACTAAAACACTGGTATTGCTTAAACAACTTAACACTGAAAGGCCTTTCAGTCGCTCCCATCCACTATGAATGAAAATGGTTTTTTAAAAAAGTGTCATTTTGAGAAAAAAACAGTGTCTTACTGCTTTTGCAAAGCATTTCATAATAGCCTTCAGGACATTTTTTGCATACAAATATTTAAAAAGTGGCAGTGTTTATTCATCAGCAAGAAAGTGTCTTCATCTCCAAAGCCCAAACAGAGCATAATCCTTGCAATAGTGGCATAAATAAGAAGGAAATAATGGCAAACAAGGCAGCCATTCATCACCTTGTAGTGGCAGAGGACTTTATTTCTGCAGGAAAGGAAGAATGATAGTATTTCCTACAATAGACACTGCAGTAGAAATAAATAGTGAATGTCCCACTTAGATTTGTACAATTACTCATACAAGCTGACTACACATACAATTAGAAAAGACTCAGACAAAATACAGTACAGTATCTTTTTTTTAATCTCTATTAATAAACAGGCATAGTGCAGAAAATAGTGGCTATCAGAGTTTAAAGTGGTAATCCTAACGCCATCTTGTCCAAAACTTTCCTCTCAAGGCCCCACCCCCACCCTTTTCCAGGACCAGTTTACTATGGGTTTAAATCCGGGTAGGAATTGCTCCTACCTGGATAAGTCTCACTGACTGGGACTGAATATACATCTAAAGCAAGGCAGATGATGGGATGTATCATCAGCAAGAAGCCTGAAGTCATAATGCCATTGTACAGAACCATGGTGAGACCTCATCTGGAATACTGTGTACAATTCTGGAGGCCACATTACCGTAAAGATGTGCTTAGAATCGAGTCGGTTCAACGGATGGCCACCAGGAGGATCTCGGGGCTCAAAGGTCTCTCGTACGAGGAGAGACTAAACAAACTACAGCTCTACACTCTAGAAGAACGTAGGGAGAGGGGAGACATGATTGAGACATTTAAATACATCACAGGACGTATCGAGGTGGAAGATGATATCTTCTTTCTCAGGGGACCCTCTGCCACTAGAGGGCATCCGCTCAAACTCAAGGGCGGGAAATTTCATGACGACATCAGGAAGTATTTCTTCACAGAAAGAGTGGTTGACCGTTGGAATGAGCTTCCAGCGCAGGTGATCGAGGCCAGCAGCGTGCTGGACTTTAAGAATAAATGGGATACCTATGTGGGATCCCTACAAGGGTTGAACTGGAACATCGGTCGCTAGGTATAGACTTAAGAGGATGGGTCAGTAGAGTGGGCAGACTTGATGGGCTATAGCCCTTTTCTGCCGTCATCTTCTATGTTTCTATGAATCTGAATTTTCAGTGGCATTATATTATATGGTTTGTTAAAATTTACTATACTGTTTGGCTTAAGCAAGTCACAGCAGTTTACTGTACAAGGTAATCAAAATTGAATCAGTACGTAAATTACATATAACAAAACGTGTAATTGAAATTCATTGCTGGAGAATGTGGTGAAAGCAGTTAGTTTAGCAGGATTTTTAAAAAGTTTGGATAATTTCCTAAAACAAAAGTCCATAGGCCATTATTAAGATGGACTTGGGAAAAACCACTGCTTATTCCTAAGAAAAGCAGCATAAAATCTATTTTATTTCTTGGAATCTTGCCAGGTACTTGTGACCTGGGGTGGAAACAGGATACTTTGCTTGATGGGTCTTCAGTCTGTCCCAGTATGGCAACTCTTATGTTCTTATGTAAAAGAAACAACAAACAAAAAAAGCAAAAAGAGATCCATTAATAGATTGGAAAGACCTCAATTCAAACATTCTAGAACAGGGCTACTGAAATCCGTTACTCAAGGTCCATAATATATGTCCCATAAACTCTATACAGTGGTGTACCTAGCATATATGACACCCAGGGCTCATTTTTTTGACACACACCACCCCATCTGTATGAAAAACCGATATTTGGAACCGATATGTGGAGAGTGATGAGGAAAAAGCAAATGTGCTAAACAAATACTTCTGTTCTGTGTTCACAGAAGAAAATCCTGGAGAAGGACTGAGATTGTCTGGCAAAGTTACACGAGAAAATGGAGTAGATTCTACGCCGTTCACAGAAGAGAGTGTTTATGAGCAACTTGAAAAACCAAAGGTGGACAAAGCAATGGGACCAGACAGGATCCATCCCAGGATACTGAGGGAGCTCAGACAGGTTCTGGCAGGTCCTATTAAAGACTTGTTCAACAAATCTCTGGAGACGGGAGTGGTTCCCAGGGATTGGAGGAGAGTGGATGTGGTCATAAAAGTGGTCACAGGGATGAAGCAGGAAACTACAGGCCAGTGAGTCTCACTTCGGTTGTTGGAAAAATAATGGAAGTGTTGCTGAAAGAAAGGATAGTGTACTTCCTTGAATCTAATGGGTTACAGGATCCGAGGCAACATGTCTTTACAAAAGGTAAATCGTGCCAAACAAACCTGATTGAATTTTTTGATTGGGTGACCGGAGAGTTGGATTAAGGACATATGCTAAATGTAATTTACTTAGATTTCAGCAAAGCCTTTGATATGGTTCCTCATAGGAGGCTGTTGAACAAACTTGAAGGGCTGAAGTTAGGACCCAAAGTGGTGAACTGGGTTAAAAACTGGTTGTCGGACAGATGCCAGAGGGTGGTGATTAATGGAAGTCGCTCGGAGGTGAGTAGTGGAGTCCCTCAGGGTTCGGTGCTGGGGCCAATCCTGTTCAATATGTTTGTGAGTGACATTGCTGAAGGGTTAGAAGGAAAAAATGTACCTTTTGCAGATGATACCAAGATTGGTAACAGAGAAGAAACTGAGGAGGGAATGGAAAATATGAAAAAGGATCTGCAAAAGTTAGAGGAATGGTCTAATATCTGGCAACTAAAATTCAATGCAAAGAAATGCAGAGTAATGCATTTGGAGATTAATAATCAGAAGAAACCATATATGTTGGGAGGTGAGAAGCTGATATGCACGGACGGAGAGAGGGACCTTGGGGTGATAGTGTCCGAAGATCTAAAGGCGAAAAAACAGTGTGACAAGGCGGTGGCTGCTGCCAAAAAGATGCTGGGCTGTATAAAGAGAGGCGTAACCAATAGAAGGAAGAAGGTGTTAATGCCCCTGTACAGGTCATTGGTAAGGTCCCACTTGGAGTACTGTGTTCAGTTTTGGAGACCGTATCTGGTGAAGAACGTAAGAAGACTTGAAGCGGTCCAAAGGAGGACGACGAAAATGATAGGAGGCTTGCGCCAGAAGACGTATGAGGAGAGACTGGAAACCCTGAATATGTATACCTTAGAGGAAAGGAGGGACAGGGGAGATATGATTCAGACGTTCAAATACTTGAAGGGTATTAACGTAGAACAAAATCTTTTCCAGAGAAAGGAAAATGGTAAAACCAGAGGACATAATTTGAGGTTGAGGGGTGGTAGATTCAAGAGCAATGTTAGGAAATTCTACTTTACGGAGAGGGTGGTGGATGCCTGGAATGCGCTCCCGAGAGAGGTGGTAGAGAAGAAAACGGTGACTGAGTTAAAGAAGCGTGGAATGAACACAGAGGATCTAGAATCAGAAAGTAATATTAAATATTGAACTAAGGCCAGTACTGGGCAGACTTGCACAGTCTGTATATGGCCGTTTGGAGGAGGATGGGCTGGAGAGGGCTTCAATGGATTGGAGGGTGTAGATGGGCTGGAGTAGATTTTGATGGAGATTTTGGCAGTTGGAACCCAAGTACAGTACTGGGTAGAGCTTTGGATTCTTGCCCAGAAATAGATTTGAAGAAAAAAATTAAAAAAAATTTAAATTGAATCAGGGCAGACTGAATGGACCATTTGGGTCTTTATCTGCTGTCATCTACTATGTTACTATGTTATAATGCCGCTTTATAAGGCAATGGTCAGACCACACTTGGAATACTGTGTCCAACATTGGTCTCCCAACCTAAAGAAGGATATAAAACTGCCACTACCACCACATCAGCCAACACCCTTGTACCTTCTGATGCAAAATTGGCAGGAGGGAAGCCCACTCACTCTCGTCGATAGGGCTGCCTCTTCAGAATGACGGCCCTTTCCCCTCCCAATGCATCTTAGGATGCATTGGGAGGGGCCTAAGGCCATGATTGGCTCAAAATGGTAGAAACTGTGCTGGCTCCTGCTCATAAGAGCACATTGCTAGGCATAGCTCCTCGTCCTATCCCTCTCTATGTCAGCTCCATCCATTTTCCTGTCTCTCAGCTCCTTTTTCCTGTTGCTGCTGCTGCTCTACCTCCTGCTAACTTATCTTGATTGCAGCTCTGGAACCATGATCAGCTGAGCTGGCAGGATTCCCCAAAGACACTGATTAGCGGCTTCAGGGTTTCCCCTGCCTCTCAGCTGTTTGGGGCTTACCCTGCTGCTTAGCTGACCCCCTGAAGCCCATTCTCTACTTTGTCTATCCACCATCATGTAAAGTTCTTACATTAGCTGCCAACTCTTTTCCTCAGCCTCCAGCAGGCTCTTCACACTTTCTCCCATTTTTCCTTCCTGCTCCTTTCCAACAACCCCCCCCACCCCAAGTCATTTTCAGATTTCACAGCTCTCTCCAAAGCCTCACCCTGAGCCTCTGCCTCCTTCCCTTCTCTAGCACTGGCAACTTAGCTCCTCTTTCCTGTGACTAGTGCGGCCTTCCCATTGGTTGGATCCATCTATAGCCTCTATGCTGAAATGAGGGAGGATTGCAGAACTGTAGAGAGCTAAATCCTGAAAACTATCCAGACACATATCCATTCTTCTGGTTCCAATACAGGTAATGTACACATTTAATCCCAAAGAAATCCTAGCCTTCTGAATCCTGAATGCATCTAATAGGGCCCCTCCTCTCATGCTTTTGGGCCCTAGGCACATGACTAGCTTGCCTATGCCTTAAGCTAGCTCTGGACACACTGAACAATCTGTACCTGAATAAAAAAGAAGCCCAAATATTTTACTGTAGTCAGTGCTGGATTAAGGTCAACTGATGTCCTAAGTACAGCCCAACAATGGTGCTCCTCGGCTCTTCCATTGTTTAACTGACAAGATATTAAGATTCAATAAGTGATGAGAAATAACATACTTGTATGTGTGATACCCCTGAAAATCTCCTTTGCCATAAGGACAGAGACAATAGATTTTCAAATGAGGGACCTTTCAAAGGGTCACTGACACAGAATTGAATCCCCAGGGTAAAGAAAAGACCTGTGGGAGGAGCTGAGGTTCCCTTTTGCCCAGTGAGAAAGGGGGAGGGGACGAGTATAAGAGAAGAGTGAGTAGGAAATTCAAGGCTTTTTGGTTGATCCTTTTCTCTCACCAGAGCCCATGTACCAAGGGAGACTCCTGGAGCAAGGAAGTCCGGGGGGGGGGGGGGGGGAGTGGAGTCTACTAGCATGAGTCTACAGGAGATAGACATCTGGTGAGGATATAGAGGGAACCCAGGGTGGTTCAACAGAGGAAAATTGCAGAGACTTTGCTTTCTGAAAAGTTTCCCATTAAAACTTATTGAGAGTGATTGCTAATCTGAAACCTTTGAATCTTTCTAATTTCCAACACACCTGAAGCTGTATGTAAATAGTTTGGAGTTTCTACTATCAACTGTTCATCAAACCTTAAAGTTTCATTTTCAGCTTGGCTTCCTACTGGTTTATTGTGAAGCAAAGGACTGTTGTGAGATTGAGCGTTGCAATTTGAACCCGGGATCCTAAGTCCTCTGGCCTACTGGAGATATCCGGCTCTGGCCTGCAAACAAGCTTGTGTAAAAGCTACGAGTGACTGAGACTGACTAAAAGCAACTTTACTTTATATGAGCAAGTCACTCAATCATCCATTGCCCCAGGTATAAAAAAAACAACTCAGACTGTGAACCCACTAGGGATAGAAAGAGTATCTGAATAGATAAATTGTGAGCCCACCAGGACAGATAGGGAAAAATGCTTGAGAACAGTACAGAAAATTGAATAAATAAATAGTAGCACTGTAGCAATGATATCTAGTACTAGTAGTAGATCCAAAACTGATGTAAAGTTTAAATAGCATATCCAAAATTTACAAAATATCATTTTAATGCAATTCCTTTTGATTCATTCTGAAGTTCCATAACTATTTTTTAACTGATGACTTTATGGTTGTTGAGAACTAAAGGAGCATGGTACTAAAATTTTAGAAGTGGATTTTGTAGCTAATCCCAAATAAATCATGTGCTGCCATCTAGTGACAAATCTGTAAAACAGCAATTCTCCTTGTATAGGAGAGAACTAGTGCTTTTCAAAGTGAAATTTCTAACTCCTGAGGCGAACACCAGCCTAGTTTTAAAAACAACAGTTTACCTTGGTCAAGATAAAATCAGAGATAACATCTTGACCAAGTGAAAAATGAAATTGTAATACAGCTGACCTAGAAATGTAGTAGCACGACTGTAGATAGCATTACAACTATATCCTATACTATAAAGCAAGCGATAATTGTATGTTTATATGTAGGTAGGTAAATTTTATCTAGGGTTTTTGGGTGCAAGAAAGCAATTTAGCTAGATTTGGAGTTTGGAAAAATTAATTTGGGGGGGGGGGCGGGTCATTTGGGGTAGGGCTACCATACGGCTCCAGAAAAAGGAGGATGGATTGAAACATCCGGGTTTTACTTCCATTGCTTTCAATGGAAGTAAAGCATGGATGTTTTAATAGGTTGAAGGTAAAAGCAGAACTTAAGGTTGCTAAGGCACTGTCTCTGCGAGAGGCTGAGGGAAGAGATATGGAATGTAAAAGGGAGAATATAGCTGAACTTATTGCAAGCTGGGGGAGGCATGGAAAGCGATACATCAGCGTTGTATCTCTGATGTGTAGTTGCTTCAAAAGTATTATGCTGACATTGTATTATCAAGTTTCAAATTTAATTAAATTTTGATATACCAACCATCGATGTCCACCTAGTCGGTTTACAAAGCTAAAAAAAATGTTAGAATAAATTTTAAAAGGGGGGGGTAGAAGAAGAAAATGTGAACATTAAATAGACAGATTACAAATATGAACATGAGTTTGAAGGTAAAGAGGGAGGAAAGTTAATAATTATATCATTAAAGCAAATTAATTAAGAGGAAGAAGGGGGGTGGAATGAAAACACCAGGAATGGGGGTCGCTTCTTAAAAGCGGTTCGTGTAATATACTGCTATGCTTTGGGGAAAAAAATATTTAGACGCCATGGTATTTGAATTTCACTGCTTATAAGTCTATTTTTAAAACTGTTTCCTGGTAATCATATTATTGTTTCAATTTGCTGATTTTGAGTTTATCTCACTCATTGTATTTGTTTATATTTGGTCTTTTTACTACTGTTATGGTGCTAGCAAAATTATTTTATGTTGAATTATACTTGTTATAAACTGCCTTGGGTGACAGGGTTGACAATCAGTCTAGAAGAGGTATGCAAGCAGATTGATAGGCTTAAGAGTGATAAATCTCCAGGACCAGATGGCAACCATTCGAGGGTAATCATCAAATTGGGAAAGATTCCGGAAGACTGGAAGATGGCAAATGTTACGCTGATCTTCAAAAAAGGTTTGAGGGGAAATCCGGGAAACTACAGACCGGTGAGTCTGACCTCGGTACCGGGAAAGATGGTAGAGGCGCTGATAAAGGACCGCATCATTGATCACCTTGATGGGCACGATCTGATGAGGACCAGCCAGCACGGTTTCAGTAAAGGCAAATCTTGCCTGATGAACTTGCTGCACTTCTTTGAGGGAGTAAACAGGCAGATAGACAAGGGTGACCCGGTCGATATTGTATATCTGGATATTCAGAAGGCGTTCAACAAAGTTCCGCATGAACGACTACTTCGGAAAATTGCATGCCATGGAATTGAGGGTGAAATACTCATGTCAATTAAAAACTGGCTGGAGCATAGGAAACAGAGAGTGGGTGTAAATGGACAATTCTCAGACTGGAAGAGCGTCACCAGCAGAATGCTGCAGGACTCGGTGCTTGGACCTGTGCTCTTCAACATCTTTATAAATGATCTGGACATTGGTATGACGAGTGAGGTGATTAAATTTGTGGACGATACGATGTTATACAGAGTAGTGAAGACTCAGAAGTATTGCAAAGATCTGCAATGTGCCATAATCAAGCTCGAGAAATGGGCATCGACATGGCAGATGAGGTTCAATGTGGATAAGTGCAAAGTGATGAATGTCGGGAACAAAAATATCATGCACTTATACAGGATGTCTGGGGCGGTACTTGGAGAGACCTCCCAGGAAAGTGACTTGGGAGTTCTGATCGACAAGTCGATGAAGCCATCTGCAGAATGCGCTGTGACGGTGAAAAGGGCGAACAGAATACTAGAAATGATCAAGAAGGGGATCATGAACAGATCAGAGAAGGTTATCATGCCGCTGTACCGGGCCATGGTTCGCCCTCACCTGGAGTACTGCATCCAGCACTGGTCGCCGTACATGAAGAAGGACACGGTACTACCTGAAAGGGTCCAGAGAAGAGCGACTAAAATGGTTAAGGGGATGGAGAAGTTGCCATACAGTGAGAGATTGGAGAAGCTGGGCCTCTTCTCCCTTGAAAAGAGGAGACTGCGAGGGGACATGATCGAAACATTCAAAATACTGAAGGGAATAGACTTAGTAGAGAAAGACAGACTGTTCACCCCAAGGTAGGGAGAACGAGAGAGCACTCTCTAAAGTTTCGTACAAATGTAAGAAAATTCTTCTTCACCCAGAGAGTGGTAGAAAACTGGAACGCTCTTCCGGAGTCTGTTATAGGGGAAAACACCCTCCAGGGTTTCAAGACAAAGTTGGACAAGTTCATGCTAAACTGGTGAGACTGGACTCATTTGGAGCACTGGTCTTGAACTTGGGGCTGCCGCGTGAGTAGACTGCTGTGCAGGATGGACCATTGGTCTGATCCAGCAGCGGCAATTCTTGTGTTCTTAATAAACACAAATAAATAAATACTACCACAAACTGCTAAAGCGAAAGCTGCCTGTTTTGTGGGTGGTTCAGAGGTGGAGTTGGCAATTAATTAAGTGGCCAAATTGGACCACATAAAAAGTAGTCCTATTTTTATACTGCTTAGGTGGTTAAGTACTTAATATCACACTTAATTGCATAAGAGATGGCTGGCTGCATAAACACAGATATTCAATACTGGTGCCTGGACATGGCCCGACATTGAATACCAAGGAATAATGTGAGTGGCAGCTAAGAAAACATTCATCACTGCAAGCTATCTACATCTGAATTTTTGTAGTGGCAGGTTGGTTTCTCTGTTCTTAGCTTCTTTTGGACCTTCAGGATCAGAAGCAATAGCTTATAGTTTAGACAGACATCAACCAGGCAGGATGAAAAATGTGATCCTAGAACGTCACAAAAGAATACTTTCAAGGACATTTTAATTTGTAGCAAAAGCATTTTCGTGGCATAAATAGTACCTGGAAGCGTGAGTTTCACTCGGAGAAGTAGAGTAAGTGAGCTGCAGGAGGAGGCAAGAACAGTAGCTATAGAGACAGTAGCTTAGCAACCTTCACTCCTGCTTATCCCTGCAACCTACTGGCTGTATGACTTTCTATGCCTCCCCCAGTTTGCATTAAGTTCAGCTGTGTTCTTCCTTTTACATTCCATATCTCTTCCCTCAGCCTCTCACAGAGACAGTGCCTTAGCAACCTTAAGCCCTGCAGGTGGAGGCAGGAGCAATAGTTACAGAGACAGTGCCTTAGTAACCTTCAGTCCTGATTTTCCCTGCAGCCTATTAGCTGGCTAACCTATCATAGGAATGTCTGACCAATGGGCCGCAGTTATCTTTGTACATATAATTAGAGGCATTAACTGGTTAAATGACACTGAAAATCAGCAGATAGCCCCACATAAGTGATTTAACTGCAGCTCTACATCAAGAAGATACCAGCTCTGATGTATGAGCAGTGCTGCAAAAAATGCTCTAGCACCCTCAGAGCTGGTGCCTATGAATGGAGGGGGGATGGTTTCCTTATAAAATCTTATTTCTGGGAATTCAAGTCAGTCATTCTTACCTGCTTTCTATTGCTGCTTGAAATTCCTGCTGACTGATAACATTCCTTTCAAGTTTATCGATTTTTCTGAGACAAAAAAACAATGCTATAAGTGAAACTGAGAAACAAGAGAAACAATAGAGAAACAATTGGGGAACAAGGCCACTACCGGGTAGACTCCGTTCTGTGTCCTGAAAATGGCAAGGACAAATCAAGATCAAGGATGCATATGTAGTATCACATTATACCTTATGCTATGAGTTTATCTTGATAGGCAAACTGGATGGAATGTACAGGTTTTTATCTGCCCTCCTCTACTAAACACCACAGAGTAGTAAGAAAGAAGGAGTTTGAGAAATCTTTTATGGTAGAGCTCTCCCCACTATTTCTTAAGAGTTAGGGTTACCAGATTTTTTTCAAGAAGAAAAAGAGGACATGTGACCCCGCCCCATTCTGCCCCTACACAAAACCTTGCCTCTTCTCCTTTTCCAAGTCTAGACCATGTCTGGAGGGCCTCCAAGTATGCTCGGGGCCTTCCAAAACCCAGACTAACAGCTGGGTTTTGAAAATCCATCCAGATACCTGGACAATTCTCTAAAAAGAGGTCATGTCCATGAACATCTGGTAACCCTATTAAGAGTGAAATTATCTGCTCCTGTGCATTGGTTTTTTGGTTCTTGGTTTGTGAAAGGTTGGCCATCTCTCCCCCTAACGTACAGACTCCTTTGTTTATGTAACAGAATGAAAGATTAGGTTCTTATCTGGATAATCTTCTTTTTGTAATACACACAGGAGTCTGTATGGCCTGCCCTGTGGATTTTGCAGCTCGCCTGCTTTCTGCCTCAGACAACTCTATAGTCCAGAATTGGAGTTCTTCTCCTGTCAGTTGGTTGGCCATGCATGAATAAATGATTAATAAAGTACTGAGTTGTTGAACTTTGGAGCTCCTTATGTGTTAGTGCTAATTGCAAACAGCAGGTTGGTTCATTGATACATCTATGTTGCAAGTTCATGATAATTATTGTCCTTTTTCATGCTTTACAGAGTAAAACAGTAAGGGGTAATAATTAAAAAAAAACCAAACGTCTAAAAAGTGTCATAAATGGCTACTTGGACGATCAAAAAGCCTGATCGTCCAAGTACCCATAACCAAAGCTGGTTTTTAGACGTATCTAAAAACAGCTTAGGCCTATCCCCTGCCTCTAGATGCACAGAGAGAAAAGAGGTGTGTTTAGAGGAGGGGAAAGGGCGGGCAGTGGGCGGGAGGTGGGCCGACCTACACCTAGGTGTACAACAGGTATAACCAAAACATTTACAGGTTGCCTAGTCGGCACTTAGACCTTTTTGACTTAGACGTAGTCAAACCAGGTCTAAGTACCGAAAAAGAGGCCGCTGAGTTGATGGCCGCTGGTGCCATCAGTTCAGCGGCCCAGCAACCTACCCATCACAACCTTCGCGGCAGGAGAGATGCCTCATCTCCCCTACCACGATGCCATCACTCCTCTACCCGAACTGCTGCAACCCGCGGCAGGAGAGATGCCCTATCTCTCCTGCCGCGGGTCGCGGCAGTTCCGGTAGAGGAGTGATGGCATTGCGGTAGGGGAGATGAGGCATCTCTCCTGCTGCAATCAATCATCGCCCCCCTCGCAATTAACATCGGGCCAGGAGAGAGCCCAAGCTCTCCTAGCTCGCGGCGACCCCTGACTTGTTCGGGCCAGGAAGGAGCCCAAGCCCTCCTGGCCCCGGCGACCACCCCCCGTGACTCGTTTGGGCCAGGAGGGAGCCCCCCAGAACCCCCGATCGCCCCCCCCAGCTGACCCGTGACCCCCCGGCCGACACCCCCCACCCCCACCCCCCTTCCCCGTACCTTTTTTCAAGTTGGCCGGACAAACGGGTGCCAAACCCGCCTGTCCGGCAGGCAGCCAACAGCAGAATGGGGCCAGATTGGCCCAGCCGTCCCAAAGTCCCGCCCACAGGTGGGGCTTAAGGCACCTGGGCCAATCAGAATAGGCCTGGGAGCCTTAGGCCCCTCCTGGGGGTGGGGCCTGAGGCACATGGCCCAGGAGGGGCCTAAGGCTCCCGGGCCTATTCTGATTGGCCCAGGCACCTTAGGCCCCACCTGTGGGCGGGGCTTTGGGACGGCTGGGCCAATCCGGCCACATTCTGCCGTTGGCTGCCTGCCCGACATAGAAACATAGAAACATAGAAAGATGACGGCAGAAAAGGGCTATAGCCCATCAAGTCTGCCCACTCTACTGTCCCACCCCATTAGGTCAGAGTGCTGCTCGACCCATGTAGAGATCCCACTGGATGTCCCATTTATTCTTAAAGTCGAGCACGCTAGTGGCCTTGATCACCTGCACCGGTAGTTTGTTTGGTACCCGTCTGTCCGGCCAACTTGAAAAAAGATATGGGGATGGGGGTGGGGGTGGGGGGGTCATGGGGTCGACCGGGGGGTCGCGGGTTGGCTGGGGGGGCAATTGGGGGTTCTGGGGGGCGGTCATTGGGGGAGGGGGTGTTGTGTCGAGGGCAGGAGGGCCTGGGATCCCTCCTGCCCGTAATGTAGTGCGGGGTGGGGGTAGGGAGTCGCCAGGGCCAGGAGGGCTTGGGCTCCCTCATGGCCCAAACGAGTCACGGGGGGGGGGGTGTTTTCCGGGGCCAGGAGAGCTTGGGCTCTCTCCTGGCCCGATGTTAATCGGCGGGGCAAGAGGGCTTGGGCTCCCTCTTGCCCCGATATCGTCGGGGGTGCTGCGCTTGGCTGGGGCAAGAGGGCTTGAGCTCCCTCTTGCCCCGATATTGTCGGGAGGGGGGGTCACGGTTCAACATGGCAGGAGGGCTTGGGCACCCTCCTGCCTGGATGGTTGTGGGGGGTGGGGGATTCTGTAACCGGTGTTGTTTTTGACAGACACCGGTTACAGAATCCAGCTTTTAGGCGAAGGACTGGCTCCTCCTTCGCCTAAAAGCCCTTCTGTTGGACGTTTGGGGCTTAGGCGTTTTTTTGTTTCATTATGGCTAAAAAGTGTAGATGTCGTGTAGGTGTACTTGTAGACGTAGTGGAGATTGGGCGTTTAGGCAGAGGAAGGCTATAATCAAAACAAGGACGTTAGTTTTGGTTATAGACATTTTCCCTGCTTCTGCGTTGAACGTTTAAGGACTTAGGCCAAAGGGGGACTTAGACGCTTTTTTTGATTATGCCCCTCCACAAGTATGATATCTCCAGGGAAGTTCCCTGTGCCCCCCTCCCCCTTCTCTCTTTTTCTGTTACAGTGGAGATTGATTGCTTTGATACAAACTGAAGAGGGCATTATACTCCACTAGTGAAGGAGGAGGAGCTGAAAGATGTGATTGACATCCTTCTGCAAACAGTTTGTGAGCACAGATTGATCACCTAACGTACAGACTCCTGTGTGTGTTAACAGAAAAAATGATTATCCGAGTAAGATCCTAATTTTTCATTTTGAAAATCCACACTTGCCTGCTCTGGTGATTAAAATATCCACGTGCCAGTTTATGCGGGGGTTTTTAGATGCATTTTTTGAAAATGAGCCCCATAGTGAAATTAAAAATTTCAAAGAAGGGCAACCAAAATGATTAAGGAGGTAGAACTCCTCTTGTGTGAGGAAAGGCTTAAGAGGTTAAAGTTCTTCAGCTTGAAAAGACAGTTGAGGGAAGATATGATTGAGGTCTACAAAATCCTGACTGGTATAGGACAGGTAAATGTGAATCAGTTGTTTATTCTTTTAAAAAGTATAAGGACTAGGGGGCACTCCATGAAGTTACATAGTAATATTTTTAAAACTAATAGAAGAAAATAGTTTTTTACTCAATGAATAGTTAAGCTCTGGAACTCACTGCAGGAGGAGGTGGTAACAGCAGTTAACCTATCTGGGTTTACAAAAGATCTGGAAAGGTTCCTGGAGCAAAAAACCATAGTCTGCTATTGTGATAGACATGGTGGAAACCACTGCTTACCCTGAGATTGGTAGCATGGAATCTTGCTACTATTTGTGATTCCACCATACATTTATGACCTGGATTGGCCACTGCTGGAATCAGGATACTGGGCCAGATGGACCATTGGTATGCTCCAATATGGCTATTCTTATGTTCAGACTATGGGTGTGAATTTGGGGCTAGAAATAGCTAAGAAGAAAAAGAAAAAAAAACAAAACAAATTTTTAGATTGATTCAGGTTGGGCAGACTATATGGACCATTCGGGTCTTTATCTGCCGTCATCTTCTATGTTACTATGTTCTTATATATTCAAGAATGTTTTATTTATTTATTTAAAAAGAAGACTTAATATGGAGAAGGCCTTTGATCCTTGGATGTGGAGAAGGCCTTTGATCGCATGGAATGGACCTTTATGTATCAAGCAATGGATTGGTTTGGTATTGGTTCTGGATTTATTCAAATGATTCAAACCTTGTATAATTCCCCTTATGCAAGATTATACATAAATAATACTTTTTCGGAGAGTGTTTCTGTCTGGAGAGGGGAGTTAGACAAGGATGTCCGTTATCTCCTTTGCTGTTTGATATTGTGTTAGAACCCTTGTTATTAGATATACAACAGGCAAAGGAGATCCAGGGTATTCCTTACGCAGGTCGGGAATACAAGGTCTCTGCTTATGCAGATGACATATTGCTTCATTTGAGGAATCCTGAAACAACCATTCCACATTTACTAGATTTGGAAAATTTTCAGGATATAAAATAAATTGGAGTAAATCAGAGATTCTTTCACTTAATGTACATTGTCAAAAAAGATTGTTTGATTTATTCCCCTTTCCTTTGGGGAAGAGGGTATAAAGTATCTAGGAATTTGGATTTACAAAATGCTGGAAGAAACAATGACAGTAAATGAAAAATCTTTATTGCAAAAGGTCACGGAGATGTGTGAGCAATGGAACCCATTACATCTGTCTTGGTGGGGGAGAGTTCAGACAGTGAAAATGATGGATTTTGCCTGTGGTTTGTTACCAAATGGGTATGTTACCAGTGTTTTTTCAGGGGTCCTTTTACAAGAAATTAAACAGTATTCTTACAAAATTTATTTGGCTGGGGAAAACAGCAAGAATTGCTTTAGTATCCTTACAAAAGCCAATTGTGGAGGGTGGGGTAAATTTTCCAAATTTTTATAGGTACCATCAAGTCTATATAATGTATCAGGGTATGTATTGGATCCTCCCTGAGCTCATGGAAAATCTTCCAGACTGGTTAAGGTTGGAATGGCAACTACCGCCTCCATTAAGATTGTGTCACGTTTTTAGTATCAAGATGCCTAGATTGTATAAGGACAATAGAATTTTAATGGACACTTGGAAGACATTAAAATTTATTACTAATTTAACAGATATTCCAATTCATAAATCCATATCAGTCCCTTTGGTTGAACCCTAAGATTCAGATTGGCGGTTTTAAGGTCATCTGGAAATACTGGATGAAGGCGGGCATACGTACTTTAGATGATGTAGTATCGGACGGAAAGCTGCTTGAGTTTTCATGACTGCAACAAAAATTTGACATTGCTAAGTCTCAAAGTTATAGGCAGTTGAAGCAGGCCATTCAGGAGGGGTTCCCTGACTGGAAAAATCTTAAAAATCAGTATAGTTTGCCGTTCCTGTGCTTCCAGGTGGATTTCCTGGGTCACCAGGCCGCTCAGTGGTATAAATTAATATCTGGATTTTTGAATAAGAAACCAAAAACTGGTCTTCGTGACATTTGGAGCATTGAGATAAAGCATCAGATTACTGTGTCTCAATGGCCACGAATTTGGACTTGGAGGATGAGATGTACAGTGTCTGCATCTATGAGACAAACTTGGTTTTTTTTGTTATATAGAGCAGTTTGGACCCCAGTTCGGTTACAGAAATTAGATAGTTCCAAGTCTAATAGGTGTTGGCACTGTCATCTCGAACCTGGGACATTAGATCATTTATTATTTTATTGTCCCTTGATACTTCAATTTTGGAGGTCCATTTGGGATCAGATAAACAAAGTAATGGAAAATCCAGTGGCACGAACATATGACACTGTGCTATTTGGCACTATGATGAGAGCTAAAAGCCAAATATCATCTCACAACAATAAACTTCTCTTTATTATGACAGGGGTTGCCATACAGCTTATTCTAAGGAATTGGAAAAACTGGGATAGACTGAACTATTCCTTTTGGTAGGAGTCTCTTTGTCATGTTTTTAAGATGGAACATACATCAGGGATATTATAAGAAGTTTCTGAAGATTTGGGAGCCATTGACAAAATTTTGCAAAGAGTGATCGCTGATTATGCCCTATGGTCATACACGTCCAGGGTGGGTGGGTGGGAGGGCGGGTTGGAATGTATTTTTCAGTTCTCAATATGAGTGTAGTTCTTGGATATAATTATGGGGGGAAGGTGATAATCTTTTTGTCATAGATTATAATTGTAATTGTATTTAAGTGCTTTTATAGAGTTATATGATTGTATTTTATTTTGTACTTACTTATGGCTTTAAAATGAATAAATAATTTTTTTAAAAAAATCGATTCACTTTTACCTGTTCTACACCACTCAGGATATTGTAGACCTTAATCAAATCCCCCCCTCGGTCGTTTCTTATCCTCTTTAGCTTTTCCTCATATAAGAGGAGTTTTGTCCCCTTAATCATTTTGGTGGCTCTTCTTTGAACCTTTTCTAATTATGCTATTATGGGGGGGAGATACAGTGACCAGAATTGAACACAGTACTCAAGGTGAGGTCACACCATGGAGCAATACAGAATCATTATAATAATCTTGGTCTTATTTATCATCCCTTTCCTAATAATTCCTAGCATCCTATTTGCTTTTCTGGCCGCTGACACACACTGATTTCAGTGTATTGTCTATGATGACACCTAGATTTTTAAAGATATTGACTATTCTAGATCTTTGTGTTCTTAGTCCTAGAAGTGTTTAATGTACAGTGCGGCGTATAGTAGTGTTTAATGTACAGTGCGGCGCTATAGAAATAATAAGTAGTAGTAGTAGTTTTTAACCCTGATAAAGGCAGAAGCTGAAACATGGCTATGTCGGATTCACCTATTGGTTTTACTATTCATTTCCTTTCAATTCAAAACAGGCCAAAGATCTTTGAGGTAGGCCTAGATACACTAAAGCATATTTATTTTAGTGTAGGCAGGCAAATTTACTTAAAAGTTATGAAATACACATTTTTCCATCAAGAGCATTAATGTTTTAGAAGAAAACAAGAACTGATACCTACTGAAATGTGGCCATGAGTGCCAGGAAATCGGACTGAAACAGATTTGCCAACTTGACTTCAATTGCAGTCAGTGTAGAAGCTGGACTGATGGCACCTTCCCTATGAAATCTAGCAAAGATGATAATAAAGCAGTCACAAGCAACATAGACACTGTTTACAAAAGTCATTCTCTTAATCTATGAATGTGGAGCGACAGTCATAGCCTGATCATTCAGAGGGAGACTGATTTTCATGGATCATCTCAATCACTGCCACTGGGAGCCAAAAACTCCCACTTTGCAGCCTCTCCTTCCATTGGCAGCAGGAGATGCCATACTAAGATATAATTTCCTGTTGCTGCAGGATCAGTCTCGTGATGAGAGCTGCAAAATCTCACAGCTCTTATTGTGAGACTAGTCCCACAGCAGTAGGAGATGACATTTATTAAGGTAGCTCTTGCTACCCAAGGGGAAGGCAGCTTGTGGGTGCTGTAGCTCCAAAATTGAGGTTTGTCGGGGGATGGAGCCAGGGGGTGGGTGAAGCTGGAGGAGTGGCTAGGCAGAGTGCGGCAGGGCCAGGGGCCATATCTTAAAAACATATTTGTTTGTTAATGCATTTATGTGATGGGATTTGACTGAGGTTGAGAGGTATGGCTTGTGATAGGTCATGGATTTGGTTTATGTACTCTGATGTTATTCTAAAGTTATGTATGATTTGCCTTTATAGCCACTATGTCTGTACACTTCTCCCTCCGTATCTGTGGTTTCCGTATCTGCGGAATCGCTTATTTGTGATTTTTCAGCTGCTAACTCCGCTCCCTAATTTTTGTCACTGAACCCAGCGTTTCATGGAACAAATTGCTGCTCCCAGCGTTGTATGGAGCAAATCGCAGGTCGGGTTATTCATAGTTTATTATCTTTTTTCAGGTCTATTTTACCGAAAAACCACAAATAACATGCAAAAAGTTATTCACGGTTTTTCAGTATTCACGGCTATGTTCTGCCCGCATCCTCTGGGAGAAGTGTATTGTCAAATTTTTATGTGAACCGCATTGGCTATATGCAGTATATCAACTTTTAAAATAAATAAATAAAATATCAGAGATCAGGCCCCCTTGGAAGCTATATAAACTAGATCAGTGGTTCCCAACCCTGTCCTGGAGGACCACCAAGCCAATCGGGTTTTCAGGCTAGCCCTAATGAATATACATGAGAGAGATTTGCTCCATGCATATTCATTATGGCTAGCCTGAAAACCCGATTGGCCTTGTGGTCCTCCAGGACAGGGTTGGGAACCACTGAACTAGATGACATGGCAAATGAAATATCCATCTCCCTTTTTCTTCGTTACCTTCTCCCCATCTTATCTATTTTCATTTTCTCAGAAAAACCTAGAACCTAATGGCAGATAAAGACCATTCAGCCTATCTAGTCTGCCCATCAAAACCAACAGTTCAGTTTCTTCAATCTCTTCCTCAGAGATCCTGTGAATCCTTTAATTCTGATATTGATATGCATTAATAAATTCTAAACAAGTGAATTCCACTTTTAATCACTTTTTTTGTTGTCTGTTTTCTGGAACTGAGGAAGAAGGGGGAGGGGAGGATGGTGCATAAAGGCAACCAGGAACTACTCAGTCTTCACACAGTTTAATTCCAGGGTCACAAACTCCAATCTTTAATGACAACAAACCAGTTGGATTTTCAGGTTATCTCTAATAAATGTGCAAGAGAGCAATTACAATGGAGACAGGTAGTGTGCAAATCTATCTCATTTACTGTATATTTATTAAGAATATTCTGAAACCCTAAATTGTTTATGGCCCTTGAGGACCAAAGTTTGAGACCCTCTGGTCTAATCATATATCTTCTCAAGATTGATGCTGAAAACAGCTTTACGTGGAAAAATAAGCGCTCACCCACAACTAAACTCAAAAAGCCTTATCTTCATTAACTAATCAGGTGCAAGGCAAATGCCCTATCAGATATCAGTCATGGTAAGATGAGGAAATTCAGGCTACATAAGTTTATACTGACTTGTGTTTTGAGTTGGAGAGCATTTTGTGTATGATCCCTCTGTCACTGCGATCCTGGAAGTTTCTCAGGAAGTCCATGTAGCTGATGCCTGACAAATTGTTCTCAAGGCCGCACCTTGCTAGGAAGAGATTTAAATGCTCCTTTTTCAGATGCAAGTCAAATTTTTCCAGGATTGACAGGAAGTCTTCCTTTTCCACCTTCCAAAAAAATCATGCAACATGAATCACGGCTTTGGCTACTTTATGTTAACCTTCAGTGGTGCAGAGCTCTATTGGCCACACTGGTCCTGGATCTTAGTGAACGCTTTGTAAGTACCTGTGGGTTTTCACCTTATCATAGTTTACTACTGCAGGTATCTCAGTACCACAGGTTAGTTACTCCTGAAATACTGTACATGAATAACACAGCTTGCAATCAACCTTGGTGGCTGCACTGAGCTGCTAAGCTGTGGCCCGATGCTCCCAGGCTGCATTTTTTTTTTTGTTATTGTTACATATTGCATTTTAAAGGAAGAGGGCCACAGCAAAGGCATCAGCAACTGAGGATCACTCCTGCTCTAACCATTAGATTCTAAGTAGGCCAAGGTGGGCGCCTTCAGGAGGGAGGGAGGGTATTAGATTAGGGGTTATTATCTTGGGGAGGCTAGTATTGGAGGAGGTAATACTTGTAATTGCCCCTCCAACATTCTGGTTGGAGGGGCATCTGGGAGAAGTGGCACAATGAAGGAATTATGGATTTGTGAAGGGAGCCTAGCAGGAACTTTCAGCCTTGAAGGGGACGCTCTACCCACCACTTAGGATTTCTTGTCCAGTCCTCTTTAACATAAGGCCTGGGAGTATTGAGCTGGGTCTTGGAAGCTCGATGCTGTTAGGCAGATGGAATAACACTGCTTGTGAGGTGGCTCATAAGCAGCATTATTCTTTTACCCCAGAAATGTGCAACCTGTGGTATCGAGATCCTGCAGGTTGGTAACTCCTGTGCTAAATCATGTGGTAAAATCTTGCTTTTTACCACTCCTTGATAATCAACCCCGTCCCCCCAGATATGATACTGGATAAATTGGCCTCTTTTTTTACCTACTCAGCCCATTAAGTGGTATACTGTACCTTGCCTATATTTTGTGGATCGTGTTTTTCAAATTCTTCTTTCATGTGCTTGAATCCCTCTCTGAATTTGTCTTTCAGCCACTTCTCGATGCTGAGGGAAGTTTTGCGTTCTAGCTGTGCCTTTGACACTTTTCTGGTTTGCCCTTCTGGTAAGATACAGTAAAGGGAAGGTAGTATTATGAAAAATATGTCTTCACAGTTAAAGAAAGTAGTGCCTGCTAGCAATCAGTTTAACTATATACTAGGCTTATGTACTACAGGTTTTCTCCCATTTTGAAGTTAATTTTATAACAGGTCACCTAAGTACGAAGACCACACAGGCATCTATTTTTAGTCTATTTTATAAAGCTACATGAGGCATCTATGCGTCTTTAGAAAGTACAAGGGGTAAATGGGCAGAAATCCGCATGGAGGCTTGTTGCAGCGGCTGAGAGAGTTAGCCAGGAGGGCTGAGACAGAGAGGTAGCGGCGGCGAGGGCGGGCAGCGGTGAGAGTAAGCTCCGCCCACCCGCACCGCGTCACCAGCGGAGCCAGAGGCCGGACTCACCCTTAAGAAGAGGGGAGCTGCGGCGCGAAGGCAGCACAAGCCGCGTGGAGGCTTGTTGCAGCGGCTGAGAGAGTTAGCCAGGAGGGCTGAGACAGAGAGGTAGCGGCGGCGAGGGCGGGCAGCGGCGAGAGTAAGCTCCGCCCACCCGCACCGCGTCACCAGCGGAGCCAGAGGCCGGACTCACCCTTAAGAAGAGGGGAGCTGCGGCGCGAAGGCAGCACAAGCCGCGTGGAGGCTTGTTGCAGCGGCTGAGAGAGTTAGCCAGGAGGGCTGAGACAGAGAGGTAGCGGCGGCGAGGGCGGGCAGCGGCGAGAGTAAGCTCCGCCCACCCGCACCGCGTCACCAGCGGAGCCAGAGGCCGGACTCACCCTTAAGAGGAGGGAGCCAACGGCGCCCAGCCGTTCGGCACGCAGCAAAGGCGAGCGGAAAAGGCGTTCGCCTTAGCGAGAGCGCCTTTGCGAAGGGCCTCAAGAAGGGCAGGCCAGGTCACTACATCCAAGGACTCCAAGAAAGGAAGACAGCAAGGTAAGGAAGTATACACATACACGCACACACACAAGTAAGAGGGAAGCAAACACAGAAAAGAAGGAAGGAATAGGCCCAGGAAGGACCACACATCAAAGGAAAGACAGGCAAGAAGGCACTGAAGACAGGGTAGAAGCAGGCTAAGAAGGTAGCGCACACACATACACAGAGACAGCAGTAACAAGCTCAGCAGGACAAGAAAAGAGAGAACACGAGCTAAAGGAAAAGGCAGCCACAGAGGGTAAGCAAGGGGCAAATAGCACAAGCGCATACGTAAAAGGAAGCGAAAGACGAAGAAGGTAAGGAAGAGCCAGGCACAGGAGTGAACACACTAGCAAAGAGCAACAGGACTCCTAGAGAGCGGACAAATATGGAAGCAGAAGGAACCCGAAGGATGAGCTTCCCAGTGTACTGCACGGACTGCCACATGTATGACTACCTCCCCTCCGGGCAGCAGTCATATGTGTGCGGACGATGCCAGGAACTGGAAAGCTTGAAGAGCGAAGTCAGTCGACTGAAGCTCAGGATCCAGGAGCTGGAGGGACTCTACATCTCCGAAGCCCCCTTCCAGACAGCCGAAGACCCCATGCGAGAGGAGTGCATCAAGGAACAAGTCAGGGAGCTCGAGAGGTTCATCGAGGATGCCTACAGGAGAGCGGAAGAACAGGAGCACGGAAATGAGGAAGACACACAGAGCAGAGGACAAGAAACATCTGACACCAAGGTAGAGGAAACCCACGGAGGAACCTTGCTGGAAGAAACAAAGAACACCAAGGACACAGACCTGCGACCGACACGGAGGCTGAAAGAAGGGAAATCTGCAATCCTGGTGGGAGACTCAATCCTGAGGCACGTTGACAGTCACATAGCAGGAGGGAGAGAGGATCGGCTAGTGACCTGTCTCCCAGGAGCAAGAACAAAGGACATCGTTGACAAGATTGAGAGAATCCTGGAAGGAGCAGAGACGGAAGAGACAGCAGTGATAGTCCACGTCGGGACAAACGATGTCACCAGGAGGGAATACAGCAGGAATGCACTGACTGAACAATTCAAGATCTTAGGAAGGAAACTGAAGTTGAGGACCCAGAGGATAGCCTTCTCAGAGATCCTGCCAGTACCGAGGGCAGAAACGAAGAGGCAGACAGAGCTACAATCAATTAACGCATGGATGAGAAAATGGTGTGAGGAAGAGGGATTTCTCTTCGTGAGGAACTGGACAACGTTCTGGGGAAAGAACAAGCTTTACAAGAAGGATGGTCTACACCTGAGCAAGGCGGGAACTAGACAATTAGCAAATAACGTCAGAAGAGCGATAGAGCAAGCTTTAAACTAAGCAGAAGGGGAAAGCCGACAGTCGACCTGGTATCGATGGTTCGGGAAACAGTACCCAGTGAGGGTACTGAGGGGAAAGATTCTGGGGAAGACACAAGTGGTAAGCAACAGACTATGAGCAAACAAGGGAGTCAGATGAAGCGAGAGGGGGAAAGGATGAACATACTGGAAGGGGAAGTCAAAACGGGATTGGACGATGAGAAAGAACAAGAGGAGGACAATAGGAACACGCCACAAGGGGAAGACAATAGGAATCTACCACAAAGGGAGGACAAAAGAGACAATACTCAGGAGTTGACAGGCCAGGAAGGGGACAGAATGAAGCATGAAATGCAAGGTAAAATAGAAAGGAAGGGAAAATGCCAAGACTTGAACTGCATGTATACAAATGCAAGGAGCCTGAAGAACAAAATGGGGGAACTAGAAGTCATGGCCAATAAGGAGAAACTAGACATCATAGGGATCACGGAAACATGGTGGAACGAGGAAAACAAATGGGACATAGTACTGCCAGGATACAAACTCTACCGAAAAGACAGGACGTACCAGAAGGGGGGAGGAATAGCACTATACATAAGGGATACCATCCACTCAACCACTGTGGACACAGCAGAGACAAATGCCCAACTGGAGTCATTGTGGATCAAAGTACCAGGAAGCAACGGATCCGAGATAAAGATGGGACTGTTCTACCGTCCACCTGGGCAAACTGAAGCTGAAGATACAGAAATGGTAGCCGAGCTGAGAAGGGAATGCAAGAACCCAAACACCATAGTTATGGGAGATTTCAACTATCCTGGGATAGACTGGTGTCTTGGAAATTCAAAATGTGCAAGGGAAACGGAGTTCCTGGAAGCAGTCCAGGACTGCTTCATGGAACAACTAGTCGAGGCACCAACGAGAGGATCAGCGACTCTGGATCTGATCCTCAATGGGCTGAAAGGCCCCGCGAAGGATGTGGAGATCATAGGACCACTAGGAACCAGTGACCACAACATGATTCAGTTCAAAGTGCAAGTAGGACTACCTATGGGAAAGAGAACCAAGGCAACATCATTTAACTTCAAGAAAGGGAACTATGATGCCATGAGACAAATGGTGAGAAAGAAGCTCAAAAACAGCTCCAGGGAAACTCAGACTGTGGAGCAAGCCTGGTCCCTATTCAAGGACACAGTAAACAAGGCACAAAACCTATATATACCAAGATTTAGGAAAGGTTCCAAGAAGAATCAGACAAAGGACCCTGCATGGATAACCAGTGAAGTAAAGAAAGTGATAGGAGACAAGAAAAAATCATTTCGGAAGTGGAAAAAGGACAAAACTGAAGGAAACTGGAGAGAGCACAGGAAGCAACAAAAAGAAGGTCACCGAGTAGTCAGGAAAGCCAAGAAAGAGTATGAGGAGAGACTAGCAAAGGAAGCAAGAAATTTCAAACCATTTTTCCGATATGTGAAAGGGAAACAGCCAGCGAGGGAGGAGGTGGGGCCCCTGGATGAGGGTGACCGGAAGGGAGTGGTGAAAGAGGAAAAAGAGGTGGCTGGTAGGCTAAACAAGTTCTTCTCGTCGGTCTTTACAATAGAGGACACATCCAGTGTGCCAGAACCGGAAAAAATTTTCAGGGGAGACCAAGAGGGGAAATTATCATGCATGGAGGTAAGCCTCGAAGACGTTCTCAGGCAGATAGATAGATTAAGAACGGACAAAGCTCCGGGCCCAGAAGGGATCCACCCGAGAATACTAAAAGAGCTCAGAGATGAAACAGCAGAGTTACTGCAGCATATTTGCAACCTGTCCTTGAGAACAGGGGTAATCCCGGAGGACTGGAAGATAGCGAATGTTACACCGATCTTCAAAAAAGGATCGAGAGGCGACCCGGGAAACTACAGACCGGTGAGCTTAACCTCTGTTCCGGGGAAGATGGTCGAATCAATGATCAGGGAAGGTATCAATGAGCATATAGAAAAAAATAATCTGATGAGATCAAGCCAGCATGGTTTCTGTAAAGGCCGATCATGCCAAACAAATCTACTGCATTTCTTTGAGGGGATAAGTAAGCAATTGGACCAAGGTGACCCAGTAGACATTATATATCTAGATTTCCAAAAAGCCTTCGACAAGGTGCCCCATGAACGCTTACTGAAGAAACTGTGGAGTCACGGGGTGGAAGGGAACGTGTACAGATGGATCAAAAATTGGCTGGCGGACAGGAAACAGAGGGTAGGAGTAAAGGGGCACTACTCTGACTGGATAGGGGTCACAAGTGGTGTTCCGCAAGGGTCAGTGCTGGGACCATTGCTGTTCAATATATTTATTAATGATCTAGAAACGGGGACAAAGTGCGAAGTTATCAAGTTCGCGGATGACACAAAACTCTCCAGCAGGGCCAGAACTGTTGAGGAATGCAAAGAACTGCAGAGCGACCTGAACAAACTGAGTGAGTGGGCAAAAAAATGGCAGATGAGCTTCAATGTGGAGAAATGTAAGGTATTGCACATAGGGAAGGGGAATTCCATGTACAGCTATACGATGGGAGGGAGGGTACTCGGGGGAAGCAGCCAAGAAAAAGATCTGGGGGTATTGGTGGATAACACAATGAAGCAGGCGGCACAATGTGCAGCGGCCTCAAAAAAAGCGAACAGAATGTTGGGCATTATCAAAAAAGGTATCACTACCAGAACAAAAGAAGTTATCCTGCCACTGTATCGAGCAATGGTGCGCCCACATCTGGAATACTGCGTCCAATACTGGTCGCCATACCTCAAGAAGGACATGGCAATACTCGAGAGGGTCCAGAGGAGGGCAACGAGGATGATAAAGGGTATGGAGAACCTTTCATATGCCGAACGGTTGGACAGGCTGGGGCTCTTTACCCTGGAGAAGCGGAGACTGAGAGGGGACATGATAGAAACTTATAAAATCATGAAAGGCATAGAGAAGGTGGAGAGGGACAGATTCTTTAGACTAGCAGGGACAACTAAAACAAGAGGCCATTCAGAAAAACTGAGAGGAGACAGATTCATAACGAATGCAAGGAGGTTCTTCTTCACTCAGAGGGTGGTGGACACCTGGAACGCTCTTCCTGGAGAGGTGATAGGACAGAGTACAATTCTGGGGTTCAAAAAGGGACTGGATGATTTCCTGGAAGCAAAGGGAATAACAGGGTACAGATAGAGGTTTACCTTACAGGACATTGAGCGAATAGGGTATGGATATTTTAGGTTAGGTAGGGAACACTTTCAGGTCATGGACCTGGGGGGCCGCCGCGGGAGCGGACTGCCGGGCACGATGGACCCCTGGTCTGACCCGGCAGAGGCAACGCTTATGTTCTTAAGTTCTTATGATTGAAGTCACAGACATATGCACTGGTCATGAATAAAAAGACTGTCATAAAGCGAAGGGGAACAGCCTTAAACATCTCATTATGTATACTTTGGAAGAAAGGCAGGAAAGGGGAGATACATCTCAGGAAAGCAATGATGCAAATGGAAGACAAAATACAGGACACGGTAAAACAGGGAGACAAGACATTTTTTAGATATATTAGTGATAGGAAGAAGTGCAAAAGTGGCATTGTGAGACTTAAAGGTGAAGGGGAGGAATATGTAGAAGCTGATAAAGAAAAGGCCAAAATGCTTAACAAATATTTCTGTTCTGTGTTCACGGCTGAAGCACCGAGAGCGGGACTGCAGAAGACAAATGTGAATAGGGATGGAGAAGTAAAAGACCCTGATCGATTTTCAGAGGGTTGTGTCCGTGAGGAGCTAGCTAAAATAAAGGTAGGCAAAGCAATGGAGCCGGATGGTGTACATCCGAGGGGGCTGACTAATCTTTTCAATGAGACTCTAGAGTCGAGAGTGGTACCGGAGGACTGGAGAAGGGCGGATGTGATCCCTCTCCACAAAAGTGGAAGTAAGGAAGAAGTAGGGAATTACAGGCCGGTAAATTTGACTTCTGTGGTAAGCAAATTAATGGAAACGCTTTTAAAACAGAGAATGGTCAAGTTTTTGGAATCCTGTGGATTCACTAGAAGTAGGTCTTGTCTGGCAAATCTGATCAATTTCTTTGACTGGGTGACCAGAGAATTGGATAGAGGATGTGTGCTAGTTGTGGTGTATTTAGATTTTAGCAAAGCCTTTGACAGTGTTCCACACAGATGTCTAAGAAATAAACTGAGTGCCCTTGGGATGGGTCCCAAAGTGACGGGCTTGGTCAGGAACTGGTTGAGTGGAAGATGACAAAGGGTAGTGATTAGAGAATGACACGGTGAAAAAATTGGTCCCCGTCACCGCCCCGTCCCCATCTCACCATCCCCGTCACCACCCCATCCCCGTCTCACCATCCCCGTCACCGCCCCGTCCCCGTCTCACCATCCTCTTCACCGCCCCGTCACCGCCACTGCCACCCCATTCACCGCCCCGTCACCGCCACTGCAATCCCATTCACTTTTCTTTATTTACGTATAAAGGAAACATTCTTTAAAACTTTAAAACTTAGTTAAATATTAGTTAATAACTATACAAAAACAAAACACGCAGAGAAAAAATTAATTAATATAAATTCTCAAAACTGACACATTTTGATCACTAAATTTAAAATAGTTATTTTTCATACAGTTTTTCAATCACTAATCTTCCACCACCCCTGGGGCTAGCAATGCAAAAACAAACACGACATGTACTTTAAATGCTTACAAAGTCCCACCTCTTTACTAGAGATCTTACTGAGCTCCTTCAAACCCCCAAGCTCCCATCCCATACACCTCATTTGGGCCAAAAGGGTTTCCGAAAGTACTTTAGCCCAAAGAATGTAGGGCCTCCCTTTAGGTACAATTATTCCAAGGAACCCCAATGGCCAAAATTAGAACCCATGAAGGGACACAGAGCGTAGAAGTCTGCTTGGTGTTCTCTTTAAGTCTCAACTACTGGAGTTGCCATTGAAGCATATTCTAATCTGTCTTGCCATACATGAGACACACACTGTAGAAATCTGCCTGACTTTGTTCTAATGTTCCAACTACTGAAATTGCTGTTGAAGCCCTATCTAACACATCCTAATCTGTCTTACCACACATGGAACAAAGACCATAGAAGTCTGTTCAACACTGGCCTTACTGTAGTTCCTCACAGCCAGAGTCGCTGTATAAGCAGTGCTGCAAGTCTCCCCTCCCCCCAGCGATCACGGCAGGAGGGCACCCAACCCCTCCTGTAGACCCCCCCAACGGCCCTCCCGACAATCGCAGCAGAAGGGTACCCAACCCCTCCTGCCGGTCCTCCCAATGGCCTCCCCTAAGATCGCCGGCAGGAGGGTACCCAACCCCTCCTGCTGGACCCCCCCCCCCAACGAACCCTCCCACCCCGGAACCCCCTTAGTCTTACTTTCCAAGTTGGACCGGACGGCTCCTCACACGTATGGCCAGCAGGCTTGCCTCCGTCCAAATGAGGCGGGCCCGCCCCTACCCTGCCCAACCCACAGGATCCTAGGGCCTGATTGGTCTAGGCACCTAAAGCCACTCCCGCTATAGGAGGGGCCTTAGGTGCTTGGGCCAATCAGGCCCTAGGATCCTGTGGGTTAGGCAGGGGAGGGGAGGGCGGGCCCGCCTCATTTGGACGGAGGCAGGCCTGCTGGCCAGACGAGCGAGGAGCTGTCCGGTCCAACTTGGAAAGTAAGACTAAGGGGGTTCCGGGGTGGGAGGGTTCGTTGGGGGGGGGGTCCAGCAGGAGGGGTTGGGTACCCTCCTGCCGGCGATCTTAGGGGAGGCCATTGGGAGGACCGGCAGGAGGGGTTGGGTACCCTTCTGCTGCGATTGTCGGGAGGGGTTGATCTGACAAATGAGGAGCACGGTGAAACACAGGTAAATAGCGGTTCCTAGAAGGGGGTACATTGGCCCGCGGGGACAAACCTGTTCACCGTTTCCGCGGTCGGTGAATGGCCTTGTCCCCGTCACCGCAGCGACTGCTAGTTTTCTTCCCCGTTTTCGGCGGTGACCCGCGGCTTAAATGCGGTGGCCGCGGGTAAACAGTCACCGTGTCATTCTCTAGTAGTGATCAAAGGAGATCGCTCTGAGGAAAAGGATGTTACCAGTGGTGTGCCTCAAGGTTCTGTTCTTGGGTCTGTTCTTTTTAACATTTTGATAAATGATATTGCTGAAGGGTTGTCGGGTAAGATTTGCCTCTTTGAGTAGACACGCTGGATGGTGTGAATAACATGAAGAAAGACCTGGCAAAGCTAGAGGAATGGTCTGAAATTTGGCAGCTAAAATTTAATTCTAAGAAATGCAAGGCCATGTATTTGGGCTACAAAAACCAGAGGGAATGGTACAGTTTAGGGGGTGGAGAACTTATGTGCATGACGGAAGAGCGGGACTTGGCTGTGATTGTATGTGATGATCTTAAGGTGGACAACAGGTTGAAAAGGTGACAGTGAAAGCTAGAAGGATCCTAGATTGCATAGGGAGAGGTATGGTCAGTAGGAAAAAGGAGGTATTGATGCCTCTGTATAAGACTCTGGTGAGACCTCATTTCAAATATTGCGTACAATTCTGGAGGCCGCACCTTCAAAAAGATATAAAAAGAATGGAGTCGGTCCAAAGGAAAGCTACTAAAATGGTCCGTGGTCTTCGTCATAAGGCGTATGGGGACAGACTTAAAGATCTCAATCTGTAGACTTTGGAGGAAAGGTGGGACAGGAAAGATATGATAGAGACATTTAAATACCTCTGTAATATAAATGTGCATGAGTCGAGTCTCTTTCATTTGAAAGGAAACTGCAATGAGAGGACATAGGATGAAGTTAAGAGGTGATAGGCTTCGGAGTAATCTGAGGAAATACTTTTTTTGGAAAAGGTGGTAGATGCATGAAACATTTTCCCAGAAGATGTGGTGGAGACAGAGACTGTGTCTGAATTAATGAGGGCCTGGGATAGGCACGTGGGATCTCTCGGAGAGAGAAAAAGAGTTAATTGTTACTGTGGATGGGCAGACTAGATGGGCTATTTAGCTTTTATTTGCCATCATGTTTCTATGTCATTAATACACTGGAGGCAAGTCTCTTTCAATTCAAAGGAAGCTTTGGAACAAGGGTGCAGAGGACGAAGATGAAAGAGGACAGGAATATCCTGAAGAAATACTTCTTCATGGAAAAGGTGATGGATGAACGAAAAGATCTGTTTGTGGACATAGTGGAAAGGAAGACTTTCCCCCTCTTCTACTAAACTGCGCTAGTGGTTTTAGCATGGGGAGCTATGTAGAATGGCCTGTGCTGCTCCCAACGCTCATTGAGTTCCAATGAGCGTTGGGAGCAGCACGGGCCATTCAGAGAGCATATGAGAAATACACAGGATCTCTAAGGGGGAGGAAGGGATAGTAGTTGATATGGATGGGAAGACTGGATAGGCCATATTGCTTTTGTCTGCTATAATTTTGTGTTTCTATAAAATTATCTTCTATGTGTCTGTAGTACATAGGTCCCTATGGGGTAACTTTTAAGGATTGTGCAATGGTCTCACATTGGCTTTTTCACACAACTTTTAGTCTATGTAATTTTTGAACATGTTTTTCATGTCAAAGGATGCCCTGGGCCTTTCAACTGAATTTCTGGTTCAAGGTATGCAATTACAAGTTAAAAGAGAGATGGTAATTCTAGGTGTCTGTTTAGACTATGCACTTTCAATGGGAAAACAGGTCCTCAGGGTTGTACAGGGAGGGTATTCACAGCTACAGCATAATAAATTATCACTGAACATTCTTAAAACTACTAGTGTTCTTTTCTCACTTTCCCCAGATGACCATTTATGTCTACCCATCAGTATTGACTCCTCTCCAATTCAAATGGATACCAAAGTTAAACTTCTTGGAGTCATTCTAGACAGGGATCTTACCTTTCATCAACAAGTTAGTGCAGTTATGCAGAAATGTTTTCATAAGCTTAGGCTCATCCGTTCTATTTCCTCTTTTCTTGATCACTCTTCCATTAATATCTTGATTCACTCCCTAGTAATTTCAACCCTTGATTATTGTAATGCCCTCTATCAAGGCATAACACAGAAAGAGATCCACCGTTTACAATTATTGCAAAACACTGCTGTTAAATTTATCACGCAAAAAAATTTGACCATGTCATCCCTCTCCTCCGTAAAGCACATTGGCTACCCGTTTTTCATCGTCTTTCCTATAAAATGCTTCTCCTCACTTTCAAAACAAAAAACTCTAATAAACCGGCATTCATAGACAAACTTTTGATCCCATAGGGTCCTCCGATCAAATAATCAAAATTTACTCTCTATATCCTCAATACGGGAATTATTTCACGACACCACTCGCAAATCCATCTCTCAGTTACTGCCCCCTCTTTGTGGAATGCCCTCCCACTAGCCATTCGATTGGAGAACTCCCTCGGAAAATTTTAAACCAAACTTTAAACCTTCCTCTTTAAAGATGCTTTTACTCCTTAGCATCAGCCTCCACCTTTTAACTCCCTGATTCATATGTAGCTTTGTAACTGCTAACACTTCTTCTGAAGTGATCCCCCTTCCTAATGTTCTTACCATTCCTCACTTACCATCCTTTTTTATTAATTTTACTATGATGTATTTTAAACAACCTCTCCCTCCCTTACTTTCCTTCCATTTCATGTATGTTAATTTTAATTTGTCCAATATATTTTTAAATAATATTTGATAAATTATTGTTTTTATTTACTTATTTTAATTGTTTTCTATAATTTTTTAATAATGTTCACTGTCTACACATGTATTTTTATAGACGATATATAAAAAATAAAAAAACTTGAAACTATGAACACATATGACTTTCGGTCAGTGGCACAGGCATTGTTATTTGGGATTATTTAAAGTCAAATGTAAAGAATTACAACTAATGAATTCAACAGCAGGGTTGATTGAAGGAATATCTAGGAGAGCCCACATTAGTCCAGTATTAAAACAATTACACTGGCTCCCAATATTGCAAAGAATTTGTTTTCAAGCGCTGTCTGTGGTACATTAGACTTTATACAGTTCAACTCATTTTTGGTTTTAAAAAAATGGGAGAATATTACTCCCTTTTATCAGAAACTCTATTGGCTGCCGATAGAGTCTAGAATTTTGTTTAAATTTTCATGCATTTGTTACAAATCAATTTTCGTTATGTCTCCAGGTTATCTTGTTTCTCATTTCTCTTTGAGCCACTCTAATAAGAGTATACATAGAGTGCATTTGTTTACATATCCCTCCACAAAATTCTGTTATAAGAAGTTCCTTGAGAGAACCCTCTCATTTCAGGCCGCCAAACTGAATGTATGGCTTGGAAAAATTATGTTAGAGGTCTCTTTTTATTTTTATTTTAGAAAATTGTTAGACACAACTATTTGATAGGTTGGTATCTTAAAGCATTCGGTATTAATTCTCTATAGTTTTTTCATTTAATAATTTGATGTATTTTATTTGCATTGTATGTATTAGTTTTACTTGTTGTGAACCGCCTAGAACCTTTTTGGTTTGACGGTATATAAGAATAAAATTATTATTATTATTATTATTATTATTACCTTTACATTTTCAAACTACGATAAAATGAGGAAAATGGTTAAAAAGAAGCTAAAACTAAACTAAACTAAACCTTAGGTTTATAAACCGCATCCTCTCCATGAATATAGAGCTCGGCACGGTTTACAAGAGCTTAATAAAGGAAAATATAACACATTGAGTTTGGTGGTTGTGAAAAGCCTAGTTTTCAGGTGCTTACAGAATAGTTGAAAGGAGACCTGATTCCGCAATGGGGTAGTAAGGTTATTCCAAAGCCCTGTGATTCTGAAGAAGAGAGATTTTCCCAATTTTCCCGCAAGGAGGATGCCTTTTAGTGAGGGGAAGGATAGTTTAAGTTTTTGGGTGGGCCTGGTGTTGTTGGGATTCGGGGAGTTCTAAGATAGAGGGATTAGGGGAGGGAGGATGCCGTGTAGAATTTTAAAAGCTAAACAGGAACATTTAAAATGAACCCTGGTGATTATTGGGAGCCAGTGGAGTTTGGACAAAAGTGGAGAAACATGGTCAAATTTACGTTTTGCAAAGATCAACTTGGCTGCAGTGTTCTGAATTAGTTGAAGTCTTTGAAGACTCTTTTTAGTTAAACTTAGGTAGATGGAATTACAGTAATCTAGTTTGGAAAGGATGATGTATTAAACAAGGACACAAAATGTTGTTGGCGGAAGCAGGATCTTACTTTCCTCAGCATGTGGAGGCTGAAAAAGCATGATTTTACCAGGGAGTTGAGATGGTCGTTGAAGGACAGAGAAGAGTCGATGATGATGCCTAGAACTTTGCTTGAGAACTCAAGCTGCAGCGTGGTGCCAGAGGGCAGTGCGAAGAGGGTGGGCAGCTGTTCTAATTTAGGACCAAGCCAGAGAAGTTTCATTTTGGACTCGTTCAGTTTCATTTGAACAGAGAGGGACCAGGATTGTAGTTTCATTATGCAGGCTGTTATGTTCTCAGGGAGGTTGGTAAGGTTCGAGTCTGTCTCGAGAAGGACAAGGATGTCGTCAGCATAAGTATAGATTGTTTCAAGGGAAGATAGATGGAAGATTTTCAGGGAAGACATGTAGATGTTGAAGAGAATAGGGGATAGAGGTGATCCCTGTGGGACTCCACAAGTCGGTTTCCAAGGAGCGGACGTGGTGCCTTTTGTGTTAACAGTGTAGGAGCGGGAACGTAAGAAGTTCGAGAACCACTCTAAAACTGTGGAGTCGATGCCTATCTCAGAAAGTTGATAAATTAGAATATCATGGTGGACGATATCAAAAGCTGCAGAGAGGATCAGTGGCAAACATTAGGACTGTAAACCAGGCGAGGATGTTATTTAAATATACTTTTGTGGAAGCCCTAACGAGATGTATTCCATGTATTAAGAAAGCTGGGAAAAACAGAAAATGAGAACCAGCATGGTTAAAAGCTGAAGTAAAAAAGGATATTAGAACAAACAAAAAAATCCTTTAAAGAATGGAAAAAGGATCCAAATTAAGAGACATAAGCATTGGCAAGTTAGATGCAAAGCATTGATAAAGAAAGCTAAAAAAGAATATGAATTAAATCTTACCAAAGAGGCAAAAATTCATAGTAACAGAGCTAAGTTGATACTATCTGTATACCCAGAAATAAGGTGGGAGGACTTCAGCTATTGTTCACCTATGGTTAGATTTATCAGAACTATGGGGGGTGCTGTTGAGCCCGACTGGGATGGTCGCTTGAACAACTAGCTCCAGCAACCTTTCTTTACTTTTTGCTCTTTTGCTGCAATATTTTCGTTTTTCACCCCTCTAATTACCACCTTCAGCTGTATGAACTATGGCTTCAACTACTAAGGGCAAGAGACACAAGCCAGACCCACCTTCTCCGGCGAAAAACTCCAATTCAGAGACTTCTGATACTGCTGCATCTCCCTCCATGTCTGACTTGTGGGAAGCAATTAAAACAGTTCAAGAACTTATGACAGACACCAAAGATGCAATATCGGAGCTTAAAGAAGATCTGGCAGTGATTCACACTGATTTGTCTTCATTTAAATCCAAATTGGCTGATTTAGAAATCAAATCGGCAACTACGGAGGCTAATGTTAAAGCACTTCAGGGCCATGTGAAACGCACGCTGGCCCTGGAGAAAGATATGGAAGACGCGAGTAATCGTTCTCGCCGGAACAATTTGCGTCTTTTGGGGGTCCCGGAAGGGCAGGAAGGAAACAATATGGTCACCTTCCTCGAAGCGTTCATCCCCAAACTGCTGGATCTTTCATTCACCCACGACTTTGAGATTGAGCGAGCCCACCGGTCGCCATCTTCCAGGCTCCCACGCGACCGTCGACCGCGACCCATCGTGATGAAAATCCTGAGATACCCTCAAGTTATTGCTATACAACAAAAAGCAAGATCTATGGCTCCCATTACTTATGAGGGTAACCGGATTCTTATTCTCCCGGATCTTCATAAGAACACAGTCAAAACCCGGCAGCAACTCCTAGCATTCCGTCCCCAGCTAAAGAAGATGGGCGCCCGCTTTGGCCTCTTTTATCCGGCGCGGATGCGGGTGACATATTTAAACCAAACAAAAGACTTCACCGATCCGGAGCTCTTGGCCACCTACATAGAAGAAACTTCGCCCACCCCGATTGACAATGTGTGAGTCTGATCTGCCCTGCTCTGCTAACAGAAGCATGGCTGTGCTTTAAAGAGTGACTCTCTACTTCAGAGCACCGGAATTTTCCTCACCACGATGCATTACTTCCTTTTGTAATTATGGCTCAAGTTTTTTTTCTTTTTGCACAATGTCTGCCTACTCTCCTTACCTCTACTGCACTCCTCTGCACCACGAGCTGACAATGTGCTCTCTGTTTGTTTCCTTTCCCGCCTTGGGCCTCGGCACCATTAGATTTAATGCTGCCTGCATCTGTTTCGGCTCTCTCTCTCTAGCCTCTCACTGTGTGCGGCTGCCTTCTGCTTTCTCCTCGGTCACTCTGACACCTTGTTTTCACTCACAGCGTGCTCCTGTATCTGTTCAGCCCTGTTAGTTCTGCTTCAACTGTTTTTGCTACCTGGATTGTTATGACTGGTTATCTTTCAATTAGCCTAATAGGTCAGTTGTTTACTCAAGGTTTTACTGCTTGAACTTGCTGATATCCTGTTTTTGTTTTCCTGCAGCAAGAGCTCCTGTTTTCACAGTCTTTGTCAATAGGTTTGCTGGTGTGTGCTGTCCTTCGGCCTGGGCCTTGGCTTTGGCTTCTCAGCCCACCCATATTTTATGGCCTGCTTCTATTTAGCAGGGGGCTTTCTCACCTTTTCCAGTATATTTTATTGCTCTTTACTTCTTTCTCTCTTTATTGGTATTTCACTGATATTTATCACTCCTGTTCTATTTACTACAGATATGTATGCAGTTTCTGATGGGTATTTCATTCCTTATATTTTATATGCAGACAATTATCAGATTCTTTTTATTATCTTCAAATGTCATTATCAATAACATCTTTGAATGTCAAGGGTCTTAATAATGTAATAAAACAACGGAAGTTAATGTCATATTTGGATGATATTAAATCTGATGTTATTCTGCTACAGGAAACTCATCTTAATTCTGCTGACTCTGCCAAGTTTACCAAACGTGGTTTTCTTCCTCCCCTTTTCTCCCCTGCTGAGGATGGTAAGAATGGTGTCATTACTCTGGTGAGACAACATCCCTCCATTTCCACACTTTTTAGCTCTCATGATACACATGGTAGATGGGTAAGTGCTAAGCTTTCTATTTCCAATCATGCATTGCGAATCATTAACATCTATGCACCTAATATTGATTCGCCAGATTTCTTTCATAATATCGCCAACCATATATTGCAGGATCCAGATACTCCCGTAATAATAGGGGGGGGTTTTAACCTCATTTTGGACCCTAGTAGGGACTGGAAATCGCACGCCCCCTATAAAAAATCAAAATCATGGTATGCATTGCATGATATTATGACTCAGTTACAACTAACAGATCCTTGGAGAATCCACCATAGGGATGATGAACAATTTACATTCTTTTCTGCCCCCCATGCCACATACTCCAGGATTGATTATTTCCTTGTCAGCACATCTATCTTAACACACATTCTTTCATCTGACATTCACTCCATAACTGTTTCAGATCATGCTGCCATTACAATAAATTGCACACATTTCTCCCTAGAACCTCGCAGTAAGCAATGGCGGTTTAATTCTTCACTCCTTGCTGAGGACCATTTTTCGGATTGCATTAGTGCTGCCATTGAAGAATTTTTCAAATTCAACATTCCCACACATACTAATTGGATTGTTACCTGGGACGCCTTTAAGGCATTTATTCGTGGCACTATTATTCAATTCTCAGCCAAACTTCATTCTTCTCAGAAAACTGCACAACGGGATCTGGAATCCCGCATTCGTTTGGCTGAGTCCATCCATATCTCTGATACATCTAATATACAAGCTCTAACTGATCTTCGCAATCTTAAATTGCAATACAACTCTCTTTTAAGCTCCTCTGCTGCCAACTCTGTTTTTGTTCAAGCATCCACATATTACGCCGACAATAATAAACCGGGTCATCTACTTGCAAACTATCTGAAAAAATCTCAAGATAAGATTACCATATCTTCTATTAAAGATGTATCTGGGCAGTTATCTACAGACTATTCCTCCATCTCTTCTGCCTTCCATGATTTTTATCAACAACTATATTCATCAGAAACCTCCCCCTCTATTCCTCAGCTTACCTCATTTTTATCTTTTCCCCATCCTTCACTCTTACCTACCGAGACGTCTCCTCTCTCCTCTTCCTTCTCTGCTCAGGAACTCCAGGACGCCATTAACTCTCTAAATTCGAATAAATCACCAGGCCCCGATGGCATTACTGTTGAGTTTTACAAGGCCTTTCTTCCTACTCTGCTTCCACATTTGCTATCTTTCTTTCAGTTTCTCTGCAATCAGGGCGATTCTTCAGGCTCCTTTACAGAGGCTACCCTTATTGTGTTTCCCAAACCCGGCAAAGACCCCCAAGATGTCAAAAACTATAGACCTATCTCTCTAATTAATGTGGATGCTAAAATCTTTGCTAAAATTCTTGCTACCCGGCTCCAATCTGTTCTTCCATCTCTTATCTCCCCTGATCAATCTGGCTTTATCCATAACCGATACTCCTCCAATAATACCCGCCTTTTGTCACATATCATCCACCACACTACATCTCATCCAGACAGACTCTTGATTATGGCCCTCGATGCTGAAAAGGCCTTTGATCGCCTAGAATGGCATTTTCTTTTTCATATTCTCCGTTGGTATGGATTCCCAGATCCTTTTATTGATATGATCAAAGTTCTATATTCCCACCCGACGACTCGGATTATGATTAATGGCCGTACCTCGCAACCTTTCTATCCATCCCGTGGCACCAGACAAGGATGTCCCCTATCCCCATTACTTTTTAATCTCGCTCTGGAGCCGTTATTAGCGGCTATCAGACACGACCATAGAATTAATGGCTTCCAGTCTGACCAATTTTCAGTTAAACTCTCGGCCTATGCAGATGATATCCTGCTCTACATCACCCCGGACTCTCTTTCTCCTGTTCTTGAACAAATTAGACAGTACTCAGCCATATCTGGCTATAAGCTAAACATAACTAAATCAGAAATACTTCCGCTAAATTGCATCGATGTCCAAACTGATGCAATTAACTCTGGCTTCATATGGTCCCCTACCAAAATTAAATACCTTGGTTTATTCTTTGGTCCTACTCTCGAATCCACATTGAAACTTAATTCTGATTTCATCTTCTCTATCATTCACACTTGTACTTCCAAATGGTCCCCCCTCAACCTCTCCTGGTGGGGCAGACTTTCTACAATACGAATGATGATAACTCCCAAAATAAATTATGTTCTCAGTATGCTTCCATGTCTTTTTTCTCCCTCCGTCTATTCTCGTATTGAGCGTCTCCTTTCTTCCTTCTTGTGGCACAACAAACAGCCCCGGATTGCCTTGCGTAAATTAAAGTGTCCTCGGGACCAGGGAGGTGTCAACTTCCCTAGCTTTCGGGAATACCATTATGCTTTTCTATTATCTCAAGGCTCCCTATGGTCTAATCTTTTCCTCATAAGCACTCCGCCCACGTGGTTATCCTTAGAGCATTCTTTACTCGATCCGTACATCATGCAACATGCACCTGCCATTCCTCTGCCTTCAGAGGCCAAACGCAATCCGATTTTACATAGTACTTGGCAAACACTTAACCATATTGACTCCATCTCAGAGAACAAATTAGCTGATTCATTAGCGGCACCTATTTGGCATAATCCCAAACTTAAAATTGACAATTCCGTGGTACTTTGGAAATCTTGGCAACAGCAAGGTCTCTGTACTATTGCGCATCTTATCAACGCGAATAAATGGATTACCTTCTCGGACATTATGGCAAAATTCCATATCCCTCCCACCCAATATTTTAATTGGATTCAGCTGCATCATTGTCTTACTGCGAGGTTCTCATCTCCCGCATCCTTGCATACTACTCCTGACCTCCACTCAAAGATACAACTTTTCTCTGCTTCCAAAGGTCAATCTTCAAATTGGTACAAGTATATGCAGGCAAAATCATATCCTTTCCTCGTCGAATCCATCTCTAAATGGGATCCGATGTTGCAATCCCCTATTACCGAGCAATTATGGTTGGCGTTATGGCCCAGATTATTTAAATCCCTTCATTCAGCCTCTCATAGACAAACAGCTCTTTTCCTCTATCATAGAGCCTTCTGGACTCCTATTAAATCAGCCAAAATAATGAAGTCCTCAGTTAACTCTTGCTGGTCTTGCAAAGCATCTGAAGGCTCCTTGCGGCATATGCTCTATGATTGCCCCCATTTGCAGATTTTCTGGAATTCGATCTGGCACACGATTTCTAAAATTTTCTCTTTCACTGATCCTTTCTCATTTGATATTTTGATTCTGGGTTCCTCGGCACTCACTGCCCATCTATCTGTGTATCATGACCGCCTTTTTACCCTTTTATTAATTCTAGCCATTCAACTTATTTTACATAATTGGAAAGATTTTACAAAATTAGATTATAACCAATGGTGGAATTCAATGTGCCTCCACAATAAATTTGAACGACATATGGCTGACCGCCATAAATCTAGAGCGACTTTTGATAAAACTTGGTCGATTCTGGCAAACATCAGCACTTAGACCCTTGACCATAAACCGGATCATTTACCTATAGTATTCTGGTTTGATCTTTCCTTTATTTTCTCTTTATTTTATTTCATACTATTTTGTCATTGTCTGCTGACGATATACAGTCACATGTGCACTGTTTTAGCGTGGACTATATTGTATCTTATCTCTCTCGATTTACTCCCTTCACTATCCCATACGAAGCTTGTTCCTCGTTCTTATAGGCTTTTATGATGTGCATACTAACATGATTGATATACTGTTTACTGTTTATTTATCTTGTTATTGCCACTTCTTATTATGTAATTGAATATACTGGATGGGTGTCATCACCCGGTTTATAACCTGTGCTTCCTTGGAAGCTCTTCTTTTTGTACTTCAGTTTTTTTATGTTTTCCAAAAACCAATAAAAATTTTTTTTGAACTGAAAAAAAAAAAGAACTATGATCCAATATTTTCCTTTAAAAAAATGTTGGAAATTTTTAAAACATTTTTTAATGCCAGACCAAGAGTTTAACTTAAGGTGTACATTTCATTTCTTACAATTTATGATGTTGGTAAATCATAATCAAGAAGAGCGACTAAAATGGTGAAGGGGCTGGAGGAGTTGCTGTACAGTGAGAGATTGGAGAAACTGGGCCTCTTCTCCTTGAAAAGAGGAGACTGAGAGGAGACATGATTGAAACATTTAAAATACTGAAGGGAATAGACATAGTAGATAAAGACAGACTGGTCACACTCTCCAAAGTAGGGAGAACGAGAGGGCACTCTCTAAAGTTGAAAGGTGATAGATTCCGTACAAGCGTAAGAAAGTTCTTCTTCATCCAGAGAGTGATGGAGAGCTGGAACGCTCTTCCGGAGTCTGTTGTAGGGGAAAACACCCTCCAGGGTTTCAAGACTAAGCTGGACAAGTTCCTGCTAAACTGGGACATACGCAGGTGAGGCTGGACTCATTTAGAGCACTGGTCTTTGATCTGGGGGCCACCGCGTGAGCAGACTGCCGGGCAGATGGATCACTGGTCTGACCCAGCAGCGGCAATTCTTATGTTCTTCTGATTTTGTTATAATTTGCAAACCTTGATAGAACATTCTTGCCACAATCTGATGACATTACCTTGCAGGCAGTACCCCAAGTGAAAGAAGACAGTGAGAAGGCCAGGGCCATAGCAAGCCATAAATACACCCTGTGCAATCACACACTATGACACCACCCTCCCCTTCAAAGAGTGCCTCCCTACTTTCCTCCTGCCTTATCCCAACACACAAAGTAGCATCTCCATTCATTCACTCTTCCCCTCCTCATTCTCCAAATCCTGACCTGCAGGCAAAAATCTATGCCCAGCAAGCACATCAATACACTGTGGAGCCTTCCACTCAAGCACGTCCAGGCACTGCAAAGTCCTGGCTACACAGCAACAGGAAGAGGAAGTGCGCATTAAAGGGGGTGGGACTCATCAATGCCTGGAACGCACCTTAGCAGGAGACTCCACAGAGCACCACCGTGCACCACCGTGCACCACCGTGCACCGTGCACCACCGTGCACCGTGCACATGATCCCTCACCCACAAATGGAAGTCTCAAATAAAAGGGTACCCCAGGAGCAGGAAAGGGATAGGGAGAGACTGTGGGCTAGGGGGAGAGGACAGAAGGGAGACAGCAAGGCACTCTGTGCTGCAGCCTATACCCAGTTCTGCTGCCCCTGCCTCTCTTGCACCCTGTGCACTGCCCACACATACCTAGCTACAGCCCTGATGATGGTCACTACCATCTACTCCTCCTATTCCCTGGACCCATATGACCTAGCACAATATGGCTGTCACCTCCCTCTCCCATGGCCAGTACAACTGGAGATATCATCTCCTCCTTCTATTGCCCCTCAGCTGGTCCTACTCCAATAACATCATTTGACTTCATCATTGAAGCAAAATCAACTGAGGGGCTACAGAAAGGGAGAGGGAATGGGGACTTGTATATTGCCTTTTTGTCATTTCAAAGCTGACATGCAAAGCAGTGGGCATTGGAGGATTAAGCAATTTGCCCAGGGTCATAAGGAGCAGCACCAGGATTTGATCTCACAACCTCTGAGTGCAGAGGCAGCAGCTCAACCAGTGAGCCACAGCCCTTCCTCAGAAAAAGTGATACTCTTTGTAGCCATGCTATTTTTGGAGAAAGGAAGCTGCAGCCATGCTATACAAGGCCACATGAGCCTAGGAAGGAAAGAAAGGAAGAGGCAGCAGTCATGCCATTATCCTCTACCACTTGAGGCCCATTCATTACTAGATCAAACCTGAGTCCATTACAGAGAATTAATTCCAAATGTGGTCCTGTCAGAATATGATAATGAAAGCAAGCACTTATGGATGTAAGGAATAAGATATTAAGGTGAGGGAGAGTATCCAACATAACATTAGAGAGGCACAAGCCTAAATCACTTCCAACCTTATCCTTTCCAAGTCCATACATATGTAGAATTCACTATCACTCAAATGGAATATCTTCCTGATATCTATAATTTTAATGTATGGAGGTCAGTTAACTGATAAAGCAGCTTTGTAGTTGAAGGTGCTACCAGTCAGGTAAATCTGCCCTTGTTTTTTATCCACTAGTTCTGCCCAAATAGTGCTGTGTCTACACACTGTGCAAAGCAAGCAGGATGTTGCTGAAATAAAGCATAAATCAGTACACCAGATATTTCATTTTATGTTTTTATTTGTGTTATCTTTCGGCAGCATACTGTAGGTCCCTATAAGAGTACTGAGAGGGAGAGAAAAGGGGAGAGTGAAGAGAGTGACTGGTGCAGATGAAGAAGGGAATGAGAAAGAATGAGAGAGAGAGAGACACACACACACACACAATATACTGATGTTGTAATTTTAATAAAGTGAAAAATAGAATACACCAAAAACTTTGCCTAAAATTTATTTTCACAATATACATAAATTTTAAGTGCTCTCCAAACAACCAATTTCTTGAAAAAATAAATACCCCAAATCACAGCTTTGAAATACCTAAGATCAGAAGCCCTAATCATTTTTATATATACCTGGAACGTCAATATGGTTTGAAGATCCATTTCGAAACTCAATTCCCAGCTTTTTGAGGAAAGAATCACCTTTCAGAACCCCTGATCCGTCCATGTCATACCTATAAGTGTGAAAAAAAGCCTTTAAAAATTGTTTTTCCTACATTGCATTATGAAGTTTCTGATCTTGGTTTTACTTCAACTGCTACCCTGAAACCTCTGCGAACTTGAAAAATATTTTGCTACTGAATGGAACTTCAGGTGAACAAGCTCATCAGTCAGGCTGCAGTAAGGTCTGGTACACACTTCCATACACTATAAAGAACTAACAGCATAGATCTCTCCTTTTTAAAATACTCTTTAATGGTGCAAAACAGCATCATGCGATATCAATATCATTATTTGACTAATAAACAGAAAGATGTGGTATCGGATTCTTAGATGACAAAATAGAAAAATCCAACTCAAATGTCGTCTAGCTAGAATTAATCATATCCACAACCACATGCAAGCCACTGTTTCATTATAAAAGCATTTCCATAAATGAGTATTTGATTTTAGGTGCCAAGAAGGTGCTTATTTGGAGTCTATTCTACCAGAGACAGGCTCTTTACACTGAGTATTTTTATTTGTTAATTTATAAAATGATTTGTTATTTCTCTTGTTTCAAATTTATATCTGCTATCTTTATATTTTGTACAGTATTAGAGGATATGCACCACTGTTTCTGTGGTATTGCATTGTATGCAGACCCTGGCTTCTTTATGGATCAGTTTATGTATACATATTTCTATTCCCCCCACCTCCATTTTTACAAAACAGTGGAAGAAACATAGAAGCATGATGGCAGATAAAGGCCAAATGGCCCGTCCAGTTTGCCCATCCACAGTAACCATTATCTCTTCCTTTCTCTAAGCGATCACATTTATCACAGGCTTTCTTGAATTCAGACAGTCTCTTGTCTCCACCACCTTCTCTGGGAGACCATTCCACACATCCACCACCCTTGATGTAAAAAAAAGTATTTCCTTAGATTACTCCTAACCTATCACCTCTCAAATTCAACCTATGCCCTGCCATTCCAGAGCTTACTTTCAATGAAAGAGACTCACCTCATGCACATTTACACCATGTAGGTATTTAAATATGGTGTGGTTAACCCATTTTTGAAAACAGCATTTTGTTCTTGGTGGAGTTTTTTGCCTATGAGACAGAATTTGACTGGCTTATAACCTGCTGGGTTGCCATCTGATATTGAAAGCATTTTTTTAATGCAGTTGAGGCTTTTTCTCCACTATTAGTAAATGTCCTTCAGTGGGTATCTTCCCCACTAGGCTAATAAATTCCCAGTGAAACAAGGTCACATTATGATTATACCAATTATAAAAAATGCTAAAGAACCCTCTAATGTAGCATCTAATTCTAGACCTATTGCCAATATCCCTTTGGCCACTAAAATATTGGAAGGGTTAGTAACTACTGAACTTACTACTTACTTGGAGAAATATAATATTCTTCATGACAACCAATCTGGCTTTCAGTCAGGTTACAGTATGGAAATAGTCATAGCTTCACTGATTGATCATTTGCACTTACTTTTTAGTCAAGGTTCAAGTATTATGATTCTGCAACTTGACTTGAGTAGTGCATTTGATTTGATTGATCATTCTATTCTTTTGGACTGTTTAGACTCCATTGGAATTTCAGGCATTGTCCTGAATTGGTTCCGTGGGTTCCTGGGAAAAAGATCTTACAAGGTGTTGAAGGATGATAATCTCTCTTACGGCTGGGACAATTCTTGTGGAGCTCCTCAAAGCTCCCCTTTGTCCCTCACCTTGTTCAATATTTATCTTGTTTCATTGGGAAACCTTTTGTAGAATCTAAAGCTTAAATTATTTATGCAGATGACATCATTATTGTCATCCCGCTAATTTGTCTTACATCTGAGCTTATAAATTCCCTATCAATCATTCTAAATCAGGTTGAACGTTGGATGTCTGCTCTCAGATGAAAATTAAATACAGAAAAGACTAAATTCTTTTTAGCAGCCCCTAATGATAAAATCAAGGAAACTATGATACATGTGAATGGGATGGATTATAATAGTGAACAAACTCTAAAAATACTGGGAGTAACTTTGGATAAACATCTTACATTAGAAAAACATTCGGACTTTGTGTTTAAGAAAAGTATTTCAGTGCTCTGGAAACTCTGTACTATTAAAAAGTACTTTGACGAAGTCTCCTTTTGTCTGTTAGTGCAACCATCTATCCTGAGTATTCTCGATTATTGTAACATTATTTATTTAGGCGCTCCCAAGAAAATTATTAGAAAATCGAGGGTGGTCCAGAACACGGCCGTCCGCCTTATTTTTGGCCTACAGAAATGGGAACATGTTACTCCCTCTTATCAAAAGCTCCATTGGCTGGCATTTGAATCTAGAATACTGTTTAAGTTTTCATGTTTCTGTTATAAAACTACATTTGGTATGCTACCGAGTTACCTTAACCTTCACTTTAATCTGAGCTATTTCCTAAAAGAGTTCTCAAAGAATACATTTGTTTGCGTACCCTCAGTAAAATTTTGCCAGTATAAAAGTTTCTGTGAAAGAACCTTTTCTTTTCAGCCAGCTAAATTAAATATTTGGCTTGCCAAGTTTGTGTTAAAAGCCTCTTCTTATCTTGATTTTAGAAATCAAATAAACTAAATTATTCAACAGGCTAGGGTCTTAAATACATTTTTACAATTTTATTTTTATTCTTTGTAAAATTCTCCACACTCTTTTATATCGCATGTATGTATTTCCTTCCATTGTATACCTTTTTAAGTGGCTTAATTTTTTCTAAATAACTTGCACTGTTTGTATCATGTCCAATTGTTGTGAACCGCATAGAACTTTCTGGTATGGTGGTATATAAAAATAAATTAATTTTATTATTATTTATATTTTTTGAGATTGGATTTAAATGTCTCTATCATATCTCCCCTCTCCCGACTTTCCTCCAAAGTATACATATTGAAATCTTTAAGTCTGTCCTCTTACGCCTTATGATGAAGACCACACACCATTTTAGTAGCCTTCCTCTAGACCGACTCCATCCTTTTTATATCTTTTTGAAGGTGTGATCTCCAGAATTGCACACAATATTCTAAATGAGGTCTCACCAGAGTCTTATACAGGGGCATCAATACTTCATTTTTCCTACTGGCCATACCTCTTCCTATTCATCCTAGCATCCTTCTAGCTTTCGCCATCACCTTTTCAACTTGTTTGGCCACCTTAAGATCATCACATACAATCACACCCAAGTCCCGCTCTTCTGTCGTGTACATAAGTTCTGTACTGTAGTGTACTGTTCCTTTGGTTTGTAGCACCATCCAGCATGCTGAATGTTCTGCGCTGCTCTGACGGTCATACAGTTCCTATGAGCATTGGAGTAGCGCAGAACATTCAGCACGCAAGCCAGTGGTAAAATCATCTTCCATGCTTTTGTAAAAAGGGAGGGAGGGAGGGTTAGTTTGTGATTACTTATTCCTTACTGGGCGAAGGTGATTCTGTGTGTATGAAAGACATGGTTTTCTCTTAGCATTAAACAGCCTTATTTGGCAAAATGCATCAGGTATGGTTCTTGGGAGCACCTTGCACCTTGAATAAACCTAATTTGAATCTCCTTATTGTCTGCTGATCTTCTTTTGTTTCACGTTGGATTCTTTGGTGGACCACTTGCCTTGTTGTTTTGTTACAAGTTAATATTCATGGAGTGGGATATACTAGAGGAGTTACAGATTTGGTTGTTTATACATACATATGGATTACAGTTGGACGACATAGAGTGAGGCAGTTGAGAGGAGTTGCAAACTTGGTTATTAATATAGACTTATGTTTCACATAGTATTACTGCTTTACAATGCATTTGAACACTTTTATATATGTTTGGAAAGGGTTTAGAGTTAAAGTCCTGGGCAAGTAGGTGGGAAGGGAAGGAAGGGAGATTTGTTCAGAGATGTTTGGGGCTTGCATAGAACTAAAACTACACTGGCACTGGTACGGTAATCTTTGTTGTTTGTTTTGAATTTTATAATAAAAGAAAAAAAGAAATACAAGTGGAAATAAAAAAAACAGGTAAATGAATGGGGGCATGGGTGGGGCATGGGCACAGCAGGGCTAGGGGGCCCAGTGTACTTGTGTGCCTAGGGGCCCTCAAAGAATTAATCCTGCCCTGGGCGTGGTTTGACTTAGGCGCCAGTAGGCACCTAAGTTAGGTGCACTCAGGCTAAGAAAACCCTGGCATAAATGGAAGTACGTCTAAGGTTTTGTTTATTTTTGTTAAATTTTCTATACCATTCTCCCAAGGGAGCTCGTAACGGTTTACATGAATTTATTCAGGTACTTAAACATTTTTTCCAATGCTTACCGGTGCCTAAGACCACTTAGGCACTGCTAGGCATGCAGATGATTGACAACTATGCTCCTCAGCGCCTAGAACTTAGGCACTGTTTATAGAATCAGGGTCATAGTGCGTACCGATCATTAGTGCATGCTAAAATTGTTACTATACCTTAATAAAAGAGCCCCCTAGTTACTAATAATTGAGGTTAATACAAAAATATCACATCTTAACAGTATTACTGTCCATATTTATAATTGTTTCCTTACATGTATAATGCTCATATGAACATAAGAATAGCCTTACTAGGTTAGACCAATGGTCCATCAAGCCCAGTGGCCCATTCTCATGGTGGCCACTAGTACCTAGCCAAAACCCAAGGACTAGCAATAGTCCATGCTACCGATCCAGGGCAAGTAGTGGCTTCCCCCATGTCTTTCTCAATAACAGACTATGGACTTTTCCTCCAGGAAATTGTCCAAACCTTTCTTAAAACCAATAAGAACATAATTTCTGTTTCCAAGGGTGTAGAACAACATATCAGATTTTTTTTTTGTAATTGAAAGTGCCTGTACTCCAAAGTGTAGTCATCAAATACAAAAATGAATAAAATTATACCTTTTCCAGAGCTTTTCAAACTCTTCATCTTCCATGAAAAATCCCAGCTGATTCAGCATATTCCTAAACTCAGGTGCTAGAATCCTTGCAGCTCCTTCAGGGTTTTTCTGTGGTATAAGATTACTGAGATCCAGGAACCTACATTATAGGGACGATATGTTTATTGTTGATCCCTGGAAACAGAGAAAAATTATGGCAGACAAAGACCATACTGCCCGCCCCGCCCGCCTATCCATAAAAGCTACTAAACTAGCTTCCTCTCTGTCAAAGATCCTAGGTGCTTATCCTATGCTTTCTCAAATTCTGATGCAGTCCTTATCTTTAGTAACTCCACTGGGAGGCTGTTCCATGCATCCAGTCATCTTTCTGCAAAAGAATTATGTCTTTATTTACTGAGTCCACCCTCGTTAATTGGTGGCATCTCTAAACAGAAATATTTGAAGTTGCAAGCTAGTTGTGAGGATTTCAATCCAAAATGGCATTTTTGAACTTTCCACATCGTTCCCCTCACTTTTTAATCAGCAATATAAGACACCATTGCCTTCTGTGCATAAAGAAACCTCTCCCAGATAGTATAGGCTACAAGGTTATACACCCCTCATGCCTCCATCACTTTTCAATGCCTTTCATCATCTCTCCAGTCTTCCAGGTCATTCATATCATGTCTCAACTTTCCCCCCTATTTCATCCCCTTCTCTTACCCCATTTCACACCCTTGTCCATTTTCTGAACCTAACAATACATTCCTACTTATAACTACTATTGCCAAGTCTTAACTATTCCCTCAAAATTCCCACTCCTATCTATAATTTCCTGCTATGCACCCCCCCCCCCCCCAACTATTTCCTTCTCAGTTAAGGTTACCATATGGATTCAGAAAAAGGAGAATGGATTGAGACATCCAGGTTTTACTTCCATTGCTTTCAGTGGAAGTAAAACTTGGATGTCTCAATCCATCTTCCTTTTTCTAGAGCCATATGGTAGCCCTACTGTCAATCATCAAGTTCTCGTCTTCTTCTGCTCTGTTCACCTTCTCTCATCCTCATCACTCAGCCCCCTTCTTCGTGTGCTCTATTTCCCTCCCCATTCCCATGTTCCCCTTCTTCCCCCCACCCCTGAATATCACCCATCTTCTGCTTTGTTCCCCCCACCCCACCCATGCCATTCATCTTCTGCTCTTCTAGGATCTACTGTCCAGTTGATATTTTTTCTAAATCTATGTCTGCTTTTATTGCCTCTGTGTCCCTATCTTTCCTGTAAGCCATTTCCCCTCTGTTCCACTGTCCCCTTTCCATGTTCAGCATCATCCTTCCAACCCAGCCAGCTGATTAACCGTTCCCCTTAACTGTATCCATGACATCCTGTTTATCTGTCTTGGCTCTTTAGATTGTAAGCTCTTTCGAGCAGGGACTGTTTCTTCTTCTTTGTGATTCTGTGCAGTGCTGCGTGCGTCTGGTAGCGCTATAGAAATAATTAATAGTAGCCAAAAACAAAGATCTTCTCATACTTTTACTAACCTTCCCTAAATGTTTTTACCTTGAATGTTTTTCTGTCCTTTTAACGATTGTAGTTCTTCCCCACCTACCCTTCATGTTCCGGTATGTCTGGTCAGTTTGAAATTATATCTATGTATCTTAGCATTGTAAAGTTTTTACTTTTGTATTTCGTCTAGAAACCTTTGGATAGCTGATTCTATCAAATTTTAATAAAACTAAAAAAACAACAACTAGTAGTTATCCCTGTCTCTCCCTGTACCCAGCTTCTTCCTTTCACTTCCCTTCCCTTTCTCTTGCACCCCACCCTGAAAACTTGATAGGACTAGGTGTGTCCCAAGGATCTGCTTTACATCCCATTGAAGGTACAATCTTCAAGACTGCACACAGTACACCAAATGAGGTCTCACCAGAGATAGATGCAGATGTACTATGACTTCCTTTGCCCTACTGATTATTCCTCCCCCTGTGTACTCAAACTTCTGGCTGATTTTTGTTGTTGCATAAATAAATAAATATCTACCTGTATGACCACCTCAGGATCATCAGATACAATCACCTCCAACAACTTCTCTTCTTTCAGGCACAGATGTAGTTCACGCCCTATACAGTACAACTCCCTTGAATTTTTGTAGGCCAAATGCACGACCTTGCAGTTTTTAACATTAAGCCTTAGCTCTCATACTCTAGACCAGTGATACATAACTGTTGTTGAGTCCTTTTTAAGAATCTGATGAAAGCTATGCCCCCCCCTTCCCCAGAAATATTCACATAAACACAACTTTGTATGCAATGAATACAATGTACTTTATTTATCGAGATTTGATTGTCTCATACATATATGACATGCACAAAGTATTATTAAACTTTAAAGTAAACAATTTAAAAAAACCACTCCTTTGTATGCAAATAGTAATGACCACTCATAATTATGAAATACAATCCTCTTGTACAAATTAAAACAGATCTACTACTACTACATTTTCTACTACCATTACTGCTACTACATCTACTCTGTCATTATCTGCGAGAAAGATCAGTAGTACCGGGCTGTATAGTGAATATAAATATTAATTTTTATCTGACCTTCACGGACCCCCTGAAACCCATCCAAGGACCCCCTACAGGTTCATGGACCCCAGGTTAAGAACCCCTGTTCTATAGACAGTGGCATAGTGAAGGGAGGAGGTACCTGGGGCAGTGGCAACTGGCATCATCACACCTTATGTCCCCCATATTCTTACCTGCCACATGCACCCCATACTATATTCCCCACTGTACCCTCCACTCTTCCCCCACATACCTCTTTAAATCTTCAGTAGCAGTGAGCAGCATCTCCTACCAGCTGCTCGAACCAGCCTCAGCTCTTCCTCTGATGTCACTTCCTGGTCCCGCAACCAGGAAATGACATTAGAAGAAGAGTTGAGGCTGGTATGGGCAGCAGGTAGGAGATGCTGCTCACTGCTGACAATGATTTAAAGAGGTGGGTGGGCAGAGAAGAGGAGAGGTGCCAGAGCCCCCACCAAGACAGCGCCCAGGTTGGTCTGCCACCCCACTGTATACAGATCACACTTATAAACCTAACTTTAGGTATGAGCACCTATGCTAGCTCAATGGCTGGTGTAAATGCTCATGCCTAATTCTGGAATTTGAGCGCACAACTTATAGAATACCAACTAAGGGCAGATGTGTAACTGCTAATTGGTGTCAATTAGCTCCAATAAAAGCCAATTATTGCTTTTTAACACCAATTATTGTCTTATTATTAACTTAAGTTAGGCATGCACACACTAGTTGCAAATTTGAGCAAGCAACTTTCTAGATTTAGGAAAGCTTTCATCTTTCATTGTAATGAGTTTGCTGGCCAGCTATTCAAAGCACCAACAGATATTTCTAGAACTTACCCCACTCTTGAATGATATACCATATAACAGTGAAAATAATTCCTGGATCAAGACAACAGCAAGCAGAAAATTATCTTTATATTACATTCCAAAAAGCCCTCTGAAATGATGAACAACCCCCTCCCACCCCACCCACACCACCATTCTGTTTAATTGCAAGTCATGAGTCAACATAGAGAAGAGAGTCTCTGCATCTGTTCTGTAGGATTCTCAATTGCTAAATGCATATATAGGGGAGAGTGTGGCACTGTGGTTAAAGCTACAGCCTCAGTGCTCATTGTGACCCTGGACAAGTCACTTAATCCCCCCATTGCTCCTGGTACATTAGATAGATTGTGAGCCCACCAGGACAGACAGGGAAAAATGCTTGAGCACCTGAATAAATTCATGTAAACTATTCTGAGCTCCCCTGGGAGAACAGTATAGAAAACTGAATAAATAAATAGATATGTGCTTCACAATGCAACCAATACAGTGCACTAGCAGCTGGCTAACCCCCTCCATTACAATGCTGAGCTAGCATTTTTAGCTCTGGCCACTGCGGTAACAGCTCCGATGCTCATAGAATCCCTATGAGTGTCCGAGCTGTTACCGCTGTGGCTGGCGCTAAAAACGCTAGCGTGCCTTTATAAAGGAGGGGGTAAGGTACACATGCACTTTCCTACACAGGCCGCAATTAATTCTGGTGCTCCTACCTCTGCTTTGCTTTCTCCTTGAGTTGTGTGTGAACCTGCGAGGCTGTCATCATGATCCTCTCCGTCTGTCTTCTGTTAACAGGGTCCAGCCAGGCTGGAAGCCCTGATGGCACAGGATCCCGAAGAGCAGCATATAACTCTTCAAATTTTATTATTGCCTTGTCATTTAACTTCAGCCTGTCACAGAGAACAGCACAATAATCTCCATTGGTCACACTGCTTTATTTTCAGTGTGAACAGCGTTATCTGTTCAGAAAGGTTTGAAGACAAAGTCATAAAGAAATCGCTTTTAGGTTTTTCTTCTCACCATTTCTATCCATGGTTGAAAAAGACAGTATTAATAGACGATCTAGTATTTCTGCAATATAATTTTTTTAATGCATTTTATTCATGCACAAACTATATTTCTTCATAGAGAGAGTGGTTGATCATTGGAACAAGCTTCCAGTGCAGGTGATCGAGGCAAACAGCGTGCCAGACTTTAAGAATAAATGGGATACCTATGTGGGATCCCTACGAAGGTCGAGTTAAGGAAATTGGGTCATTAGGGCATAGACAAGGGGATGGGTCAGTAGAGTGGGCAGACTTGATGGGCTATAGCCCTTTTCTGCTGTCATCTTCTATGTTTCTATATTTAGGATGATATTCAGAGCAAATTATGGTTTAATTTTATTTACTATACCGCCCTTCCTTAGGCAATAACAGAGTGGTTTACAAAATTACAATTAAAATAGAAAGGAACTCCACATTCATAAAAAAAAGGCAAGGGATAGCACAGTTAGGGGCCCTTTTAAACTTTAATGTGCTCTAAACACTGCGCATCCTATTTTATATCTTTGGACAACATGGCACTGAGCACATGCTAATGTCCATTGGTGCACATTAAGCTTTTGTAAAAGGGCCTTTATGTGTTTGTTGGTGACCATATAACTAACCTGAAATATATGAAAAATATCAGGTGATTTAAATCACTATGGGATCCTTTTATAATGCCGTGGTAGAGTTTCAACTGTAGGATGGCAAGATAAATGCTCCAACATTCATAAGAATCCTATGAGCATCGGAGCATTTACCTTGCTGACCCGCAGTAAAAACCTTTACCACAGCTTTGTAAACGCCAGTGTAAATGGCCTCATATTATCTATATAAAAAGAGGGTGAAAAAGGCAAAAAGTTATCCAGATAACACTAATATTCAGTGACTACTGTGAAGCTTAATTCCAGGTTTCCATATCTATAGCATCTTATATTTGATGCTCCCTAGATCAACATTTCTTACCATTCCCACACTCCCTGGCAAAATTAAATCCCCCCCCCTATATTCTCCGACATCAATAGGAATGTCCTTCTCATCCTTGTAAATCTCCCAATATCAATATCAGCTTCCTCAAACTCCTCTTGGACTCTCCTAAGCAAACACCAGCTTCTCCTAACACTGCTCCCCCCAACCCCTTCCCCCAGCATTCCTGGCAGACATTAACTTCTGCTAAACACTGTTGCACCCCCTGACAAAAGACATGAGACCTCCATTCCCAAACTCCTGACAAATGGCAACCTCCCCATAGAAGACTCCCATCCCTGACTCTCCCACAGGTCTCCCTGGTGTCTAGTGTATGTGTGTGGGGAGGGGGAGGGGGGGTTAGAAATGATCCCCAATCACTCCTGCTCCTTCTAATGCTGAGTTCAAGATGGCACCAGTTGACCTCTTAAAGTACTACTGATAAGGTTTAAGCTTCCAAATAAAGGCATAAAGCACTCTTATTTAGCAATTGTTACTAACAGTAATACCGCAAGGCTATTATTAGAATTTGGTTGGCATCAGTATGACCCCCAGTGCCAGAAGGGGCCAGAATGCTTGTGGATCACTTCTGACTCTTTCCCCTCTCCCCATAAGATTTCAAATGGGGTCATTGATAGGGGTCAGGGGATACAGTGATGAAGAGGCTTATGTTTTTATTAGGGAGATGTGGGGATGGAGGGGTTCATGTCAATGTTGGAAGGGTGCAGAAGGTTTTGAAGGATATTTTATGTTGTTATTGGAAAGTGCGAGCAAAGCCTATATCTGTGTCAGGAAGTTTGGGATTTTCAAGGGACAATAATGTTGATTTTGGGGTGGGATTGTGGGAATGGGGGATATCTGTGTGAGCTGGAGCTGTGGTCAGGTGTAAAAATCAACACAGAAATTTTTAGGTCTACACAGGTATTTCCCTTGTCTAACTGGGAATACACAGGGCTTCTTCTGTTTTCTCTTTTCTTTCAACAGGTTCATAATCTTCTGCAGTTGTAGTATGTCTGGGAAATCTCATGTCACCAGAGTTGTTGCCTCAGCTATAGCTTCAGCCACTGTGCAGACAGAAAATATGTTCCAAGGAGAGGGGCTGGTTCCATGTTCAAGATGTCTGCAGCTTGAATCCATCATGAAAGAAGTGCAAGAACTGAGAGAGAATATGACAAGGTTGAGAAGCATCTGTTAAAATGATAAAATGCATCGATGAAATACTTCATAAAAACATCAAAGATCTCCAGCAGTGGAAAGAAGAAGCTGTGCTGAAAGAGGACAACTGGACACAGATCCTGAAACCCTGCAGGATCAATACTATGACTTCATGTACCCTCAAACTGAAGAACCAGTATGCAGCCCTGGAAGAGGAGAAGAGCATCCCATGGACAAGAGGAACTGAAGCTCGAAATCCCCAAAGTTGCTGGACCTCTAGGAAGCAAAATGTAGAGGTGATTGAAAATGCCTTTCTGAGGGGTACAGAGGCATCCATCTGCAAACCAGACATGATGTTCTGGGAGGTGTGCTGCCTGCCAGACACCAAAATTCAAGATATTAAGGAGAGCTTGCTGAGATTCATCAGGCTTAATGAATATTATTTGATGTTGCTCATCCATTTTGGCACAAATGATCCTGCTAGATACCCCTTCTAATATATCAAAAGTGACTTAATGGCTCTAGAAGAAAAGATGAGGCAGATTGGGTATACAAGTTGTATTTTCATCAATCCTCCCTGTCAAGGGTAAAAGACCAAGGCAGAAAAGCTTCTATCCTGGAGATGAATATGTGGCTGTACTGATAATTTCATCAAGAGCGTTTCAGCTTCCTGGATCATGGGATGATTTTACAAGAACTGCTGAACAGAGGTGGTGTCCATCTATCAAAAAAGAGAAGAAGCATCTTCAGCAACAGACTAGCTAACCTACTGAAGAGGGTTTTAAACTAGAATTGTCGAAGCTGGGTGATAAGTCTCCAGTTAAGTATAAGCCCAGTGATCCGTCAAAACCGCACTGACAATCCCACGGCAACATTTACGCGCAGGACATATGCGCGCCACCACTTCTGCCGCTTTTAAGCCTTTCTGTTAGCTCTGTGAGGTGGAGTGTAGAAGTTTGGGGTTTTCAATTTACAATTCCTCACGCTCCTGTTGGGGGTGTGTGGGGGGAATCACCCCCACTACACTGAAAACTCCCGAACAGCAAAAACGGAAAGAAAAACGGGAGTTATCAGTGTACTTGGGGAAGAATTCCCCCCCTCACAGCGCTAACGGAAAGGCTTAAAAGCAGCGAAATTGGCGACACACATATGTCCTGCATGCAAATGTCACCACAGGATTGTTGGCGCGCCAAAGTCCAGCGTGCTTTTGACGTTATACCATAACCCATCAGGTAAGTGAAGAATTAAAGACTGCTACACAAATGAGAAAAAGAGGCAACATCTGGAAAGCAGTGTATACTAATACCTGTAGTATGGGAAACAAGGCTCTGGATCTAGAGGCTGTGATAGAGGGGCTCAATCGAAAGTAAAGGTTCTAGACTTTACAAAAATAATTTTGTTCAGATGGGAGATTATGTCAGGGAATTGTTGTCTGGATGGGAACATCTGGAAGAAGTAGGAAAGCAGCGAGCAAAACTGAAAAGAGCTATTGTAATGGCAACAAACCATTTTGTAAGGAAAGTAAGTAAAAGTAAGAGGAAAAGAAGGCTGCTTTGGCTCTCAAAAGTAGCAGATGAGAAGGTAAGGAAAAAGAGGTTAGCCTTTATAAACTACAAAAGATCGAAAACAGAGGAAGACAGGCAAAAATATCTGGAAAAGTTAACAGAGGCTGGTTGAATACTCAGGAAAGCAAAGATTCTGGATTCTGTGTTAGGAGTCACTGCCCAGGTAAAATATATAAGTTTTCATTGTTGAGGATATGTTGAAACCCTCATTTCAATGTGCGGTGGTTGCTAAGAAAGCAAATAGAATGTTAGGAATTATCAGGAAAAGAATGAAAAACAAAGATGAAAATGTTATATTGCCCTTGTATCGCTCAAATACTGTGTGCAGTTCTGGTTGCCGTATCTCAAAAAAAGATATAGCAGAATTAGAAAAGGTATAGAGAAGGGTAACAAAATTTATAAAAGGGATGGGTCAACTTCCCTGTGAGGAGAGGCTAAAGTGACTAGGGCTCTTCAGCTTGTTCGGAGGCTGGGGGGTGTCCGGCAGCAGGGACTGGGCATCCCTCTTGCTGGTGAACATTGCAGGGGGGTGGGGGACAGGTTCCCCAATTCTCTATCCAGCGCTTATGACAGACGCCGATTATAGAATCATGGTGTTAGGCGAAGGACTGGCCCCCTCCTATGTCTAAAAGGTCTTGTTTTGGGTATTTGGAACTTGGGCAAATTTGTGGTCGGGTATATGTTGTAAAGATAGACATAGTGGTGATCTGGGCAATTAAATGCCTGGATACAGTCACTGAGGCACAAAATCCATATATACCGCGTTATCAACAAGGGAACAAAGAGGAAAAAGAATAAAGAACCGGCGTGGCTCACTGTAGAGGTTAAGGAAGCGATCAGAGACAAAAAACCTTGTTTAAAGAATGGAAAATATCAAAAACGGACAAAAACTGGAATAACCTCAAACAACATCAACGCAGGTGCCATAAGGCAGTGAAAGGGGCCAAAAGAAACTACGAGAAAATAATAGCCAAGGAGGCAAAAAACTTCAAGGCATTCTTTCGATATATTAAAGGGAAACGACCTGCGAAGGAAGCGGTGGGACCGTTGGATGACCAAGGAATAAAGGGACCGATAAAGGAGGACAAGGCAATCGCTGACAGACTGAACACGTTTTTTTCGTCAGTATTTACCGAAGAGGATATACACAGCATATCAGAACCCATCAGGCTATATGCTAGAAGTGAAAACGGGAAACTGACAGGGTTGACCGTCAGTTTAGAAGAGGTATGCAGGCAGATTGATAGGCTCAAGAGCGATAAATCCCCAGGACCGGATGGCATCCAACCGAGGATCATCAAGGAACTGAAAGGGACTATAGCTGAACTGCTTCAACTAATAGCCAACCTGTTGATCAAAATGGGAAAGATTCCGGAGAATTGGAAGGAGGCAAATGTTACGCCAATCTTCAAAAAAGGTTCAAGGGAAGACCCGGGAAACTACAGACCAGTGAGTCTGACCTCGGTACCGGGAATGATGGTAGAGGCGCTGATAAAGGACCGCATCATTGATCACCTTGATGAACACGGTTTAATGAGGACCAGCCAGCACGGTTTCAGCAAAGGCAGATCTTGTTTGACAAACTTGCTGCACTTCTTCGAGGAAGTAAACAGGCAGATAGACAAGGGCGACCCAATCGACATTGTATATCTCGACTTTCAGAAGGTGTTCAACAAGGTTCCGCATGAATGACTACTTCGGAAAATTGCAAGCCATGGAATCGAGGGTTAAATACTCATGTGGATTAAAAACTGGCTGGAGCATAGGAAACAGAGAGTGGGGGTAAATGGACAATACTCGGACTGGAAAAGCATCACCAGTGGGGTGCCGCAGGGCTCGGTGCTTGGACCCGTGTTCTTCAACATCTTTATAAATAATCTGGACATAGGTACGACGAGCGAAGTTATTCAGAGTAGTGAAGACGCAGGGGAATTGTGAAGATCTGCAATGTGACATAATCAGGCTTGAGGAATGGACATCGACATGGCAGATGAGGTTCAATGTGGACAAGTGTAAAGTGATGCATGTTGGTAACAAAAATCTCATGCAAGAATATAGGATGTCTGGGCGGTACTTGGAGAGACTTAGGAGTTCTGATCGATAAGTTGATGAAGCTGTCCATGCAATGTGTGGCGGCGGCGAAAAGGGCAAACAGAATGCTAGGAATGATAAAGAAGGGGACCACGAACAGATTGGAGAAGGTTATCATGCCACTGTACCGGGCCATGGTACGCCCTCACCTGGAATACTGCGTCCAGCACTGGTCGCTGTACATGAAGGACACAATACTACTCGAAAGGGTTCAGAGAAGAGCAACTAAAATGGTTAAGGGGCTGGAGAAGTTGCCGTAAAGTGAGAGATTAGAGAAACTGGGCCTCTTCTTTCTTGAAAAGAGAAGACAAGGGGACATGATCGAAACATTCAAGATAATGAAGGGAATAGACTTAGTAGATAAAGACAGGCTGTTCACCCTTTCCAAGGTGGAAAGAACGAGAGGGCACTCTCTAAAGTTGAAAGGGGATAGATTCCATACAAACATAAGGAAGTTCTTCTTCACCCAGAGAGTGGTGGAAAACTGGAGCGCTCTTCCAGAGTCTGTCATCCTGGGATTCAAGACAAAGTTACACAAGTTCCTGCTGAGCAAGGACATACGCTGATAGGGATAGTCTCAGTCAGGGCGCTGATCTTTGAATAGAGGGCCTCCGTGTGAGCAGACTTGGGTCATCCCTCCCTTTTAGAATCACTGAGATCTGGAATAACCTCACCTCCCCTCTCCGAACCTCAAGCTCCCTCCAACTCTTCCGCAAACACCTAAAAACCTGGCTATTCTCAAAACTGTAACACTTCCCTCCTCTTAGGCCTCTCACCTTCCCCCTTTACACCTAACTCTTTAATCTCTCCACTGTAGTTCCTCTCTCATCTTTCTTCCTGTAAACCGTGCCTAGCTCCGCATTCGTGGAGATGGTGCGGTATATAAACCCAAGGTTTAGTTTAGTTTAGTTTAGTTTAGACTGCTGGGCATGATGGACCACTGGTCTGACCCAGCAGCGGCAATTCTTATGTTCTTAGGCCATTCTCAAAAAAAGTAACATTTTGGACGTTTTTATCAAGAATGGACATTTTTCTACTACTGACTTTGTGCGACTAGCACCTTAGGCCAAAAAAGAACTTAGAAGGGTTAAAAAAAAAAAAATTATGCCTCTCCACCTCTCTCCATTGATTTCTGTCTAGTGCAGTTTGGCTTAATTCTTGAAGGATTGCTCTGCACCATTTAACAATATCATCTGTGAGGGCATCCATGTCTACTGGGGCCATCCATCATTCTAAATACCAGCGTTTTAATATTACTGTTTATTCTGCAGATGTGTCCAAAAAGTCTGTTTCTCTAAATTTTTTACTGAATTAATTTTTTTTATTGTATCCTCTTGTACAGTTCTTTGTTTCTTACCTTCTGTGTCCACCCTACTCATAGAAACTTTCTGTAATATTTTCTCATAACCATCACTGTTCTTTCTGACTACTTCATAACCATATAACATGCAACTGAATACTGTATTCATGTTTTCAGCACGCTGACTTTGGTTTCTAGGCTTACCACTTTGCTGTTCCAAATGTTAAAAACCACGGGATATGGGCAAGTCCTAATGTGGATTGGGAACTGGTTAAAAGATAGAAAACAGAGAGCAGACTTAAGTGGCCAGTTCTCAAAATGGAGGAAAGTGAATAATGGAGTACTGCACGAATCTTATTGGAACCAGTACTTCTCAACATATTTACAAAGGATCTGGAAATGGGGAACAATGAGTGGTGGAAAACTGGAACGCTCTCCCAGAGTCTGTCACAGGGGAAAACACCCTCCAGGGATTCAAGACAAAGTTAGACAAGTTCCTGCTGAACAAGGACATGCGCTGGTAGGGCTAGTCTCAGTTAGGGCGCTGGGCATGATGGACCACTGGTCTGACTCAGCAGCAGCATTTCTTATGTTCTTATGTTCTTAAGTGATCAAATTTGTAGGTGACACAAAACTGTTCAAAGTTGTTAAATTGCATGTAGACTGAGAAATTTCAGGAGGACTCCAGAAGGCAGGAAGACTAGGCATCCAAGTGGCATATGAAATTTGATGTGACCAAATGCAAAGTGATGCACATTGGGAAGAATAACCCAAATTATACTGTAGCTTCATGATACTAGCTTGTTTGTTTTCCTGGTCTCACTATCCCCCTCTTTTACTAAGGTGTGCTAACCGATTAGCGCGTGTTAATCAAATTAGCGTGTACTAAACGCTAACACGTCCATGGACTAACCTGCACATATTAGCGTTTAGCATGCCCTAAATCGATTAGCACGCGCTAATCAGTTAGCACACCTTAGTAAAAGAGGGCCTATGTCTGGGTATGCAGAACGAACGTGTCAAGACAAAACCAAAGAAAATTGATCCCAAGATATCCACAGAGAAAAAAGTCCAGGAGAAACAAACAAAAAAAACAAAACCACTGTGGAGTGACGATGTTCCTGAAATGGACTTTATTAAAAATATCAAAGTTCCAAAAGTACAATAAAGCAATCCATATTAAAATAAAATGATACACATAAAAAACGTGTGAGCCCATCATGTTGTGACTTTCTTCAGAATATGCTATGAGGTCTGCAGTTTGTCTTTATATAAGTGGATCCTCAAACCTGATTGGCTGGGACTTGAAGTGAATGAGGCAGGAAAGTCCATTGGTCACCAATATGAATTATGGTGGGAAAGTTTGTTGGTTACAAATTTGAATTTTGGTGGGAAAATTCACTGTTCTTGTTTTCCCATAGAATCAGTGGTATAGTAAGGGGGGTGCGGACTGCCCCGGGTGCCATCAGTGGGGGTGCTGGCACCTCTCTGCCCTGCCCTGACACACCATGCCACCCTCGCGCCATGTCTCCCCCTACCCCATCCCTCCGTATTATCTTCGCTAGCGTGAGCAACTTATGTCTGTTGCTCGCTCCAGTTTGGTTCCCTTCTGAATCACTTCTGGGTCACGGGGCCAGGAAGTGACATCAGAGGGAATCCAACACTGGCGCAAGGAGCATGCTTGCAGAAGCCACTTGTGCTGGTAAAAATTATGAGGTACAGGGGGGAGGGAGAGCACAAGTGTGCAATGGGGAGTAGGAAGGAGCAGGGGGGCATGGAAGGAATGGAGCTGCGGAGAGGAGGGCACAGGGGCACGCCTTTGACCCTTACTATGTTACTGCATAGAATGGAAAATTATCTGGTGAGTTTAAAATGTTCTTCCTGTGAAGCTGGGCTTATATGTTATACATAGCCCAGCTTAAAAGGGAGAACATCTGAAATGTTGGTTCTACCTACCCAAACACGGCGAGCCCCAGAATACTGCATGACACCAACTGTGGAAGCCTAAGAGAACTGCATGAGAACTGTACTAGGTTCGGAGTTACTACTCAGGAAAAGGATCTAGGTGTCATCACAGACAACACATTGAAATCTGATGCTCATTGTGTGATAGCAGTCAAAAAAGCATGGCCGCAGCTAGCTATGTGCAGCCAGTGTGGGCACACAAAACACAAGAGAAGCTAAGGCACAAAATTTGCATCCTGTCCACTGGCTTCCATTGCTGGCACATTGTAAGTGGGCAGGGAGGAAGTGTTTGATGATGTGTGACAACAGTGTATTCACAGTTTACCACCCTCCTGCAAAAAAGTAAACAGAATATGTGGAATTATAAAGAAATAAATCGAGTACAAAACAAAGGAATATCATAATATCTCAGTGGTGAAATCACTTGAATACTGGTGGTATTCAAGTGAATCACTTGAATACTGAGTGCAATTCTGGTCACCACATCTCAGAAAATATATAATTAGAAAAGGTATAGATGGTGAACAAAATAGTAAAGGGGTTGGAATGACTCATATGAAAGAAGGTTAAAGAGGTTAGGGCTCTTCAGCTTAGTGAAAACATGGCTATGGGAAGATATGATCAAGTGTCTATAAAATCCTGAGTGGAGTGGAATAGATAAGAGCAAATCAATTGTATACTCCTTAAAAAAAAACGCAAAGATTAGGTGACATGCCCTGAAGTATATTTAAAACAAATCGCACAAAACTTGTTGCATGAGGATGTGGTAAAAAAACAACAACCCAAAAACAACTATTAATGTAGCCGTGTGTGAAAAACGTTTGGACAAATTCCTGGAAGAAAAGTCCATAAACCATTCTTAAACTAGACCTGAGGAAAGCCACTGCTTAACCATGGGAGTAATATTATGGAATCTTGCTGCTTTATGGCACCCTGCTAGGTATGTATAACCTGGATTAGCCCCTGTTGGAAACAGGATATTGGGCTGGAAGGATCTTTGTTCTAATTTATTATGGCACATCTTATGCTCTTCCAGCAATCCCTCTCAGTCAGTGAGAGAACGTGGAAGTGTTTGTTGCAGCCAGAATATTTTGTAATAGCTCAGCGTCTGCAAAAAGTGAGAGACATGGGCTACAGAGGGTGAACTTTCCAGACAATAAAGATAGAAAAAAAATCTTTAGTTTTGGTTAAGTCAGGGACAGCGGAATGCCTTTTTGTTTGGAGGTGCCCAAGCTCTGCCCCAGACCCCACCCTCATAATAGTATTAATTATAAAGTCATTTCTTCCATTCATTCTTCATATACACGCAATATAATCTTAACAACTCATATAATGGTTACCACAAAATTAAACTACACAAAGCACACTGTATGCAAAGAAAATTTCAATTAACTTTCAGTTACTGGATATATAATGCAGCTTAGAGCAGGGGTCTCAAAGTCCCTCCTTGAGGGCCACAATCCAGTTGGGTTTTCAGGATTTCCCCAATGAATATGCATGAGATCTATGTGCATGCACTGCTTTCAATTAATATTCATTGGGGAAATCCTGAAAACCCGACTGGATTGCGGCCCTCAAGGAGGGACTTTGAGATCTCTGGCTTAGAGGGAACACAACTCCCCCCCCCCCCCCCAGTACAAGTACCATTCTTTAAAATAGGGAAGGACAGTAGGGGCACTTTTAAACACAACAGGGAAGGACTCATTCACTGTCTACCAGCTGCCTCCCCCAGTACCTCTGTTACAGATGGTATTATGCATACTGTGATACACTTCAGGGAATTATGTATCAAGGAAATCAAAACAATGCAACATATTTAAGCAGAAAAATATTTTCAGTATTCTGGAAATATACGCAGGTACACATGGCTCTCAATCAGCCTTCGATCCTCAGTCCAGCATCTTCCTGTTGATCATTTATACAGTGATATTCAACAGCACTGTAACAGAAATCTTGAGATTTCTGGCAACCATAAATGAATTACTAATCAATGCTTATTCTACTGTATAATGGGCACTCAAAGATGAGTAGCATTGAGTGCCAATTTTAGTATCCAGATTTGAGCGCCAGGACATATTTATTTATTTAGTTGGATTTCTAACCCATCCTCCCAGAAGAGTCCAGAATGGGTTACAAGTTTACAAACACAGCATACCTACTAAAACCAAGTGTAACTAATGGGTGCACATCCCTGATATTCTATAACACTGCACAGAAGTTTTAGGAATGCCCCTGACACACTCATGTACCTCCCGTGACCACACACCCCTTTTGAGTTGTGTGCTATGGTTATGGGCAGGCATTGCTATAGAATACTGCATAGAAAGATGTGCGTGCAAATCTAAATTGGCGTCAATTAACAAGATTTTCATTACTTAAAGTGACTTAAGGAAGTCAGAAAAAGCAAGAGGAGGAGTATGATATGAGACAGCCCTTGGAACAGAAACCAGATAAGGAATCATTACTTTGTGATATATGGGTTCAGTTTAACCCAAAGATAAGTGACTTCTTTATATATATTTTTGAACTTTGAATAATAGTTTTGAGGAATGTTTTGGGGTTTGTTTGTTTTTTAATTAAAAAGGTTGTTTATTTTCAATCGTGATTGTGTGTGTTCTGAAAGTGCATATATCACATCGCCCAGGCATACTCTAGCTGCATTTGGGGACAGCAATTTTCTGTTAGGCCATTTTTTCCAGGTAAACATTTTCAAAAAATTGTCATCCTCAAACTAAACACTACACAGAAGAATTCCTTTGCTCCCTATTGTTGATCCATCATTGCATCTGTCATTTAAAAATTCAACTGCCCCCACCCCCACCCTTGAAAAGGAATTCTAGAAGAATTTTAGCACATGGGACAGATCCTGCAGGAAGCAAAATATCCTAAATGAAGAAATATATGGTGCTATTGGAATATTCTGCAGGTCTCATCGTGCTCTGACTTGGGTAAGTCTGGGACATTTTGACATTTGTGAGGTGTTTGAGGCTGCTTTTAATTCTTAACCCCTTATCCACCTGTTCATTACCCATGTTTTAACCTTTCCCCTAATAAATGTACTTCGGTTTGTCTTGAATAGATTGTAATATCTGTTGAGTTGGGACTGTCTCCTACATATTTGTGTACAGCACTACATATGTTTCGTAGCATTATAAAAATGATGATTAATAGTAGTAGTTGTAAACCAATGGCTATGACAAAGAACTAGGGAGTAAAAAAAAAAAAAAAAAAATCTCCTAGGATCAAATTATAGCTTGCCCATTAGCTCTACTAGCCTGGTTCAAGCATTTTACCTCCCAGGGTCTCATTTTATCAAAGAGGTAAATACAATTCTGGGGATGTTTTTGTTCCTTCCTGCCTCTCCCTTTCAGGGTCAGCATGTACTCTGTAAATGAGTTCTCACCCTGTGAGCAAGTGAAAATGTATTTCTCAAACACAGTATTTACCTAGCCCAGGGGTAGGGAACTCCGGTCATCGAGAGTCGTATTCCAGTCGGGTTTTCAGGATTTCCCCAATGAATATGCATGAGATCTATTTGCATGCACTGCTTTCAATGCATATTCATTGGGGAAATCCTGAAAACCCGACTGGAATACGGCTCTCGAGGACCGGAGTTCCCTACCCCTGACCTAGATCATTGGGACCTCGCGTGCTATGTAAATTCAAATTGTCATTACTTTATACACACTGCTTTGCCTTTTTCTCCATCATTCCTCTGCTGACATACCTGAAGAGAAGCTGATGATACTGCTTGGAGCTAATGAACCGACCCATAAATTTGGTCAGCAACATGAGTAGCACATCTCTGCAAAATCAAATATAAATTATTTACAATTATTAATAATAATAATTTTATTTCTTAAATATCGCTATACCATAAGTTCAAAGCGGTTTACAACAAGATTCATGCAATGAGAGTATGCGATGTTTACAACAAGAAACTTACGTTTACAAGATACATAAGTTCAGAGCGAGATGTATGCAACAAGAAACAAATGTTTGGAACAGGATACAGAAGTACAGAGCGGTTTACAACAGGATACTCATAGTAATACTATGATATTTATATGTAGGACTTCTGATGTTAGGTGTTAAAAGATAAACACCAATAAGACACCTCCAATAAACACCACTTCCCCTAGTGCTCTCACCACTCCCTTGGCTTGTATCCTTCATTTGGTTTTTGTGCCTTTTCCATTCCCAAGTGACATAAGCATACAAATTTCATTCTACTAGTTAAGAGACCCAACAATAGTATCTGTGGTAGAAAACCATCAATAACCATTTTAGGGCTGATTTTCGAAAGGGCTTATCTGGTTAGCAGGATCTATCTATCTATTCATATATCAATTTATGAATCAATATACATACTGTATATATATATACACACACTGTATAGATAGATATGAGAAAAAAAGATTCATATTGATATTCATATATCAATATATGGCACATTAATATGTGATTGAAAAAGACCTAGAGATCCAGTTTATCAATTTCTTGAAATTAAATGTTTCATACAATGTGTAAGAAAGTGAAATGAATATTTAACTTAGGAATGTCATATGATTCATAACAGTTACATTTCAGTCCCACTGCAGAGCCGTCTCATTGCTATAGCATCACCTCCCCCCCCCCCATGCGCACACACTAAAGTCTGTCAGTCTAATCAACGTTCATTGTAGCCTCTAAAGCTTTATTTCCCATTGGCAAAAATGTTCAACATTTGTAGACAGAAAAGCTTAGAATATACAGGCCATTATTTTAGAAACATATCCACATGTAAATAGTGGTGTTTATGCATGTATATTGCATACACATCTAAATACCGATTTCAGAGAACTGCTATTTATACGTCCACACAGAGATTTCAGGATGGCATGACTTCGACAGGACTAAAATCTACATATGATGTAGCTCCCATTTTTATAAAGGGAAAATATATGTAAGTGGGAAAATGCCTATGTTGGTCTTTACACAAACTCAAAGGCATGCATTGGTTTAGAAAAATGCTCATTTTGGCCAGGACTTTATATGAGGGATTAAGGGAGTCATTCTTAATCCCGTGTAGTTTATTTCCACCTTCGTTAATTGGTAGCACTTACACATAGGCTTCTAAAATGAAGCAGCTACATTCGGAATGAGGTACCATTTACAAGCAGAATTTGTAAAATCATCATTTCCATGTGCAAGATGTGAAATCACTTCCTTGTGTAATGCTAACACCTCCAAAAGGAAGGAGTCATACTGTTCATTTTTTCAACATGTATCTTAAAATTGCTGCTTCTGCTGCACATGCCAGGAAATACACATACAATCCTGAAAATGTTTTAGAAAAGTCTCTGTGTTGGCAGATTCTTTGCTAAAATATGGACCAGAACTGAGCATCTCCTGACCTGGACATCTCAATTCTGATCTCTACATTCTATATTAAATGGGGCTCATAAGATGTTAAATTAACACACACAGTTCTTGATGTACAAAGACTAGGGATCCTTAATGGAGTTACATGGAAATACTTTTAAAACAAATAGGAGTATATATTTTTTTCACTCAGGCCCAAATTCTGTAACCAGCGCCTAAAGTAAGGCACCTATTTCAGAGGCGCCCAACTAGATAGGCGCCTGTCTAAATTGAATAACAAGCTAAATTAAGCTTTTTAATCAGCACTGATTGAAACATAGGCGCCTATCAAGAAAGTGCGATTCTGTAACAAGGCGCCTCTAAAAATTTAGGCAGCCTTCAAAAAAATAGACGCCATGCATGTTAGGCGTGGGCGTGGCTACATGTTAGGCGCCTTCTTACAGAATCACTGCTCTTAAGCGTGCTGAAGCGCTCGCATGGGCGCCTAACATTTAGTTGTGCCTAGAGCTGGCCTATTTAATGGGCGCCTCCAAAATAAATGCCACTCAGCGTGATTCACTAAACAGCACCCAATTGCGCTTGAATCACGCTGAATGGGGCCTATATCAGCGCCTAACTTTTGGCCGCTTCTTATAGAATTTGCCCCTCAATGAATAAAGCTCTGGAACTCATTGCCAGAGGATGTAGGGTTTGGACAAGTTCCTGGAGCAAAAGTCTATAATCTGCTGTTAAGATAAACATGGGGGAAACCACTGTTTGTCCTGGGATTAACATAGTAACATAGTAAATGACAGCAACTATTTGGGTTTCTGCCAGGTGCATGTGACCTGGATTGGCCACTGTTGAAAACAGTATACTGGGCTAGATGGACCATTGGTCTGATCCAGTATGGCTATTCTTATATTCTTATCTATTGTTTTGGTCAATGTGTTAGAGTAGGTACATACCTGCTAACCTGAGCTTTGCCTTCAGGGTCATTGTTTTTGAACATCTGCCTTAGAGTAAAATATCCTCCAGTTCTCATCTTTTCACGAAACACATACTCCAACTAAAATAAGAATTTGACTTGAAGTTAGGTAATAAAGGTAAACATCACAATGGCTTCCTGGATTTGTAACTATTAACCTTCACTATTAGAGCAGAAAGGCAGATTAATCTTAGGGGAATTCTGCACAACTGCATAATGCAGAATGTGAACAGAACTCCCCTCCTACATAGAGTTATTTGTTATCTATGCAGAATTTAGCATAGGAACAAGAGCAAAACAGCAGCAACAGCTGTGCAAGCCAAAAGGAGGAAATGGCAACATCAGTATCTGGTCCTGTGTGCAAGAAAGAGAGGCAGTGTCAGCTGCATGAGCTACAGACCAAAGAAGTTCCAGTTCCAGTACTGGCCCATTGCATGGCAAATGAGAGCATACCAGGGAACCTTTATTGTCATATGCAAAGTCTGTCCAATTCATCCACCATCTACAGGGGAGGCAAAAAAAGTGAACCTCTAGAGTTTTTTGCCAATTTTTTCAGCAACCACTTTGAATTTCAATGAAAAACTTTATGTACTTAGACATCATATCTACTTCAACAATTTGAGATACGCAGATGATATTACCCTGCTGGCAGAAAATGAGAAGGACCTCAAGAAGTTGATCCTGAAGCTGAAATAAGAAAGCGAAGAGGGGACTTTACCTGAACATCAAGAAGACCAAAATCATGACTACTGCCAACAAGAAAGTCCTTATAAGGATCAACAATGAAGAAATAGAAATTGTTGACAGCTTCATTTTCCTTGGGACCACAGTGGTGGTTCAACGGCAGAGATCAAGCATAAATTAGCACTGAGGCGTGCAATCATGGTAAGCATGGACCAAATATGGAAGTGCAAGGACGTCTCAGTCACCATCAAACAAAGACTGATCACTGCCATGTGTTCCCGATCATGACATATGGTTGCGAGACATGAACACTCAGGAAAGCAGATAGAAGAAAAATCAACGCCTTCGAACTGTGGTACCAGAGAAGACTTCTGCAAATCCCATGGACAGCAAGGATGCCAACTCCCTCCTGCCACCCCCCCCCCGGGCACCCCCTACCCATTCCAAGCCCCCTTTCCACCCCCAGCCCCGTACCTTTAACAGAGCAGAAGGGATGCTCAACCCCTCCTGCTTCAATGACTCCAGCGACAACTCTGAGGCCTTAGGCCCCACCCCGTTGCATCATGTGATGCACGGGGAGGAGCCTAAGGCCCTGATTGGCTCAGGCTCCTGCCTTGAGAGGGGCCTGGGGTGCCTGAGCCAATCAGGGACTTCCTTAGGGCTGAGCCTTAGGAAGTCCCTGATTGGCTATTGCTTTGACCAAGAGAGGGCCCTGCATCATCTATTTCCTTTCCGTGGGGTGAAAGGTACTATGCGTTATTTGGGAATTCATCTAGGCCCTCCTTCCCTTCGCCTCTATGACTTAAATTACGCACTGACTTTTTGGAAAATTAGGGAAGAATTGAATACTTGGAAAAACTTTGCTCTTCCTGGCTTAGTATGATCGACGTGGTCAAGGCGATGATTTTACCCCAACTTCTATTTCTCTTTCAAACACTCCCGATTTGGGTGAATAGAAAGGTGCTTGAGGCTATGCAACAGCGGCTTTTTGACTTTGTGTGGGCCCGAGGATTAGTGGGAGGGTATTGTGTCTTTGTAAACAGCTATGTTCTTGATTACATAAACCCATTTTCAAATGCTATCAAATCATCAGTGTTTTAAAGATATGCATCTTATGTTCTTTTCATGTATTTGTAATTTAAAATATATGTTATGTAAATCATATGTGTGGACTCAGCCTCTTGCTGTAGGTGACAGAATGAATGGACATAGAAAGTGTGGACAATGTTTAATGTGTGCCATTCTGATAAGTTTTTGCATCCAACTAGATCTCAGTGTGCAATTTCACAATTTGTGACTGACTGTACATCCTCTTATGTTATATATTTATTAGTTTGCCCATGTCAGCTTTTATATGTTCGTCAAATAGCTAGGGCTTTAAAAACTAGATTGACAGAGCAAAAAACTCCGAGCATACAAGGAACTATTGGTTGATCTAGACATCTCACTTGCCTTCTTTCTTTTTTTCTGGGTTTCAGTACAGATATCTAGTATGAAGAGGTAGATCTGGGAGTCATCAGCATAGAGGTGATACTGGAAGCCATGGGAGATCAGCGTTCCAAGTGAGCAGGTGTAGATTGAGAAAAGGAGCGGTCCCAGAACAGAGCCTTGAAGTACACCAATTGTTAGCAGGATGGTTGTGGAGGAGGCACCAGAAAGAAAAAAGGCAAGTGAGATGTCTAGATCAACCAACAGTTCCTTGTATGCTAGGAGTCTGCAGATTTAACAGCAAAGGCTCATATACCTCAATATATAATGTTTGGCAGCACTGTAGCTCCAGTGCTACACCTCAGCACAAAGGCTTAGAGACCAAAGATGAAAGAAAGCAGACCTGATTAGCTGATTGCTCTAAAAAGAGTTTAATTTTTCCAGTTTTCATCTTAATACTGTCCCTTTCCCTTCTATCACTACAGTCACACTAGAATGAAATTATATTTTTCTGTATTATCACAATCCTACCTCATCCACTTCAGTCCGGAGCTGTGTTCCTGGCCGAGAAATTGAAATGGATCTGCTACTGGCAAGACTTACTTGGCTCTCTGCCCGACTTCCAATATCAGCTCTTTGGCCTATGGCATAAATAATGAACACTTAGAAAGGTTACCTATACTGCATCATTCCTTTCCTAAAACCTGGAAATAATATTATAGGCTAGAATCTTTACACATAATGGGGCTATATCCTACAATTCACCTGTGTGACATGTCCAGAAAGGGACCTATTTACTTGTGTAAAATCCGGACCTCACTCTACCCTTCCCTTCCACTCACCTCCCCCATCCATATGTACCATCTCCTCCCTCTTTCTCCTCCCCTATTTCCATCTATCCATAAACAACATTTCTTCTCTCTCTCTTCCCTTCCCCACCCATTTCTGTGCACCATCTCCTCCCTCTCTCCCCATGATCTGAAATCTTTGTCTTCTATTTCCCCCTCCTATGGTCTGTCATCTTTCTCCTCACCTTCCTACAGTCTGGCATCTCTCTCCTCTCTTTCTCTTCCCCCTTCCCTAGGCTAAAACCTCTCTTCTACTGTCCTTCCCTGATCTGGCCTCTTTTCTTCCTTCCCCCCTCCCAGTGATCTGACATTTCTCTCCTTCCCTTTCTGTGATCTGGTATCTCTCTCCTCTCCTTCTCACAGTCTCCCCTACTTCTCTTCCCTCCTCCCTACTGTGGTCTGGCATCTGTCCTGTCCTTCCTTTCCCTCTCTCCCCTACCTTAGTCTGGAAGCTCTCATCCTTCCCTTCCTTGTTCTGGTATCTCTTGCTCCTTACATCACCCTCCCCCTTCCAGTAGTCAGACATCCTCTTTCCCACAGTCTGGCATCTCTCTCCCCTCCTTCCTCCCTCCCCCCTACTGTTGTAAGGCATCTCTGTCCTCTTCCATGGTCTAGCATCTCTCTCTCCTTCATTGCCCTCTCCCCCTTCCAGTGTTCCAACATCTCTCTCCTTCCCTTTCCCTCCTTCCTGAAGTCTGGCATCTCTCTCTCTCTCTCTCTCTCTCTCTCTCTCCCTCCCTCTCCTCCTTCCCTTCCATTCCCTGGTCTGATATCTGTTTCCTTCCCTCTTCCTTCTGTGGTCTGGCATCTTTCCTTTCCTTCCTTCCCCAGGAGGTCTGGCATATCTTTCTTTCACTTTCTTCTCCATCCCATGGTCCAGCATCTCCCCTTTTACCTCCCTCCTTCTATCATATCCCTCCTCTGTCTGCTCCCCAACATCTGCTATTTTCTTTCAAGAATCTGTCTTTCCCACTTCTATATAGCATCTACCCCCTCTCCCCATCCATCCGTATCTTCCTCCTGTCTGTCTACCATTCTATTCAGTGTCAGCCACCTCTCTTGTCTCTCCCCCCCACACACACATCTATACAGCATCTTCCATTTCCCTTCTGTCCTTTCCATTCTGCATCTCCCCTTTCACTTCCCCCTTCCATCATCTCTCACCTGTCTCTTCCTCGCACCATCTGCCCTCTCTCTCTCTCTCCTTACTTCAATCAAATATCTGCCTTCTTTCTCCCCATTCTATAAAGCATCTGCCTCCTCTCTCCCTTTCCATCAATATCTCCTTGTGTCTTCTCCTTTCCATACAGCATCAGACCCCTCTTTCCATCCAGTGTCTTCATCTCTTACCTCCTCCCCTTTTCATTATATCTCCCTCCTGACTCTCTTTTCTTTCATCCAGGCCTCTGTCTTCCTCCTTCTATACAGCTTCTTCCCCATCTCTCTCCTATGCCATCAATATTTCCCTTCACTCTGTATCTCTTTCCTTCCATGCAACATCCTGCCCCCTCTTCCCCCTCATCTTTCTATCCAGCATCTCCCCTTTTTCTTCTTCCTTCCATCATCTCCGTCCTCTCTATCCCCCCATCTTCCCTCTTCCCTGTTCTATCCAGAATCTGTCTTCCTCACTTCTATATATCATCTACCCCCTCTCTCTCTCTCCCCTTTCATCCAGCATCAGCCACTTCTTTCTCCCTACCACTTCAGTACAGTGTGTGCCTCCTCTCTCCTTTCCATCCAGTGTCTCCCCATTCACTTCCCCCTTCATAGAAACATAGAAACATAGAAATAGACGGCAGATAAGGGCCACGGCCCATCCAGTCTGCCCACCGCAATGACCCTTCCCCACCTAACTCAGTGAATAGATCCCACGTATCTATCCCATTTGGCCTTAAAATCAGGCACGCTGCTGGCCTCAGTGACCTGAAGTGGAAGATTATTCCAGCGGTCAACCACTCTCTCAGTGAAAAAGAATTTCCTGGTGTCACTGTGCAGTTTCCCTCCCCTGATTTTCCACGGGTGCTCCCTGGTTGCATCCATCACCTTCCACCTCTGTCTCTTCCCCACACCATCTACACTCTCTCTTTCCTCTTCAATGCAGTATCTGCCTTCTTTCTTCCCTCTTCTATAAAGCATCTGCCTCTCTCTCCCCATTTCCATCTAGTGTCTTCCTCTCTTTCGCCTCCTCATGCACATTAATTCTCTATAAGATTTTTTTTTCTTTCTTATGCTGTTCACTCTTACAACTTGGTACTACCAGTATTTTCTTTGCTGATGATACTAGTGCATTGGGCCTAGTTCTCATTATTCTGTCTCCTTGGTTCTGCAATTCTGTCGTTTTTTTCCTTTGATAAGACATCATGTGATGAGGGTTAGCAGCATGTGAACAATAATATTTTCTTTTTATTGATATCCTGACTATATATTTCCATGCCAATGATTTTCTACCATCCAATTAAAAAGATTGATGTATACTTTGTTATTTCTAAATAACACTCTAGCTGGGAAAGAAACACTTGAAATACATGAAAAGTACAAAATAAAGTTTTTTACTTGACCACTAGGTCATACAAACTAATGAATATGCAACAGAATACTATAAAGACTGTGCTCTGGGTCCAGCTAATGGGACACCATCCCGTTCTGATTTCAAGTTTGCAAGTTTATTTAAAATTTGATAAAATCACTTTTTCATAAATTCAAAGTGTTGTACAACAGCAAAAAAAGAAAAAAAGAAAAAGGTTTTATTGATAATGTTTATTATATAATAACTCTGTAAATTTTGGTTTTCTTCTTGTTGTATTTGACAGACATTTTAGAACAATACTGACTTACTGAAATGGAAAGGGTGGTACGGGGAGAACTACAATCGGTATAGGAAAGAGAACAAAAAAGGGAGAAAAACATAAGGGAATAATATAGGCGGTGGGATGCCTTCGTAAGGGTCGGTGTCCTACTTATCAAGGAGGTCCTGCTCTTATCTATCTTCAAACTGTAACTGATCTGCAGGAAGAAGGAGTACTGTGGTATGCAAAAATGTTGATTTGTCTGTATGCTGCCCAGACAGGTGAGCAGGTGGTCAGGTTAGCAGTGGGCTATACGTGTTCCACCTCAGTCCATTTCCCTTTCTAAAGGTTTGCTGCCACCTAGGTTTCAGGGGATATTTTACCTAACCAGGAGGACAGACTCCCAAATGTTCTCCCTGTCTCTCTCTTAGTGTCTTTACATAAGTGTGTATTATTTTGCGCTAGCTTTCCTTAATGCTTTGTGTGGGAATTTGGGCTATAAGAATATTGTTTTAGTGTACAACCTTCTATGTGTGTATGAGAATAGAAGAATAAACAGAGATAAAAAGAGAAGGGGATTGTATATGTGCACATATATATCTTTGGAATTGGGGGGAGGGGGGCTAAGAACAATGTGAATAGCTTTGGAACACTTCTGAACTCAGTTGTGGTTCTGGGGTGATCCTAAGAACTCACATTTTTGTGCCAAAACCTGGGATCAGAACCAGTACTGGAATGTGTCCAGGGATGACAGATTGCCAGCCGTAGCTGCAGTTCTGTACTCCCGGCAGAGGCACCCTGGGTGGGTCACATGGCAGGACTGAGTGGGGGAATTGGAAGCACACAATCTCCAGAAGTCATCAAATGGTATGTGTAACACATCTTCTTGGTTTTTTTTCCTTATTTCTTTTGATATAGTTGATATAGCAGTTACTTAAGACTTAGATTGTGTGGCTAGTACTTAGAGCAAGGTATATATTCTGTGTTTAATCCTACACCCCAGAAAAAATTAAAGTGGTCAAGCTATTACAACAGTACATGCCCCTGAACCAGCCTAGTTTAGCAAAACATGTCGGGCATGGTTCCTAGGAACAGCTTTAGTACTTTATATCTGACTTTAATCTCCATATTGTCTACCGATCTTTTCTACCACATTAGATTTTTGGTGGATCGCTTGCCCTGATGTTTCCTTACTAATTATTATACTACAGTAAAAGTGTTGTTACTTTTACTTGTAAAGAAGTACAGGATAACATTTGTTACTTTTACTGAAGTAGTAATTTTGCCAGTTTTCACTACTTTTACCTAGTTACATCTGATGCTGGCAGTGAAAAGTAAAAAGTAAAAGCGGAAGCAAGATGTAAATGATGATTCTGTAATACACCAAATGAAATAGCAAAATCAGGGACATAATTTTGCTATTATAAACCTCATCATAAAAACAATGGATCATCTCATCTTAAATTTTGCTGTTCGGTGAATATAGCCTGTAAGAACAGTGGAGTTGTTTGTGCTTGTTTAACTGGCTACTGGTCTCCAGCCAAACACAACAGTGATGAGTTGGGTAAATTTGAAGTGGCAATGAACCTGAAGCTGGTAGAAATTTGGTGGACATAATGTATGTCTCATCCTATGGAAAATTTTACATTGGGGTGACTTTCTACTGGATTGGTAGAGTCTTGAGATGGGAAGTCTGCTTGTCTGTCCTTAAGACTGAAGGGTTCCATATATTTGATATTCTTGCATCAGGTTTTGAAGATATTCAGAGTTTGCCATCAGAGAAAAAATTGTTAGAACAACTTCCAAGACAACTTTATGAAAACGTTCTTTTTAATTGGACAGAATGACATTGCTAATGAAGTTAAAGATGAAGATGCAAGTGATGAATTAGACAGCACTACTTATAATGCAGAAGATAATGACAGTAATGATGATAAGGTATATAGAAGTCAAGTGTTTCAGACAGAGATTCCCTGATCAATACGTACCTGCAGACTAAGTCTGAAGACATCAGTAATACTGCAGCCTTGCCTAATTTGAAGGGACTTTATCAGATTGAACAATCCACTTTGTGCTAGTATAGTTAAACACCTTTTTAGCTATGCTGGATGAATGAGTTACAAGCACACTCGCATAAATGACAGTCATTTTAAAAAAATTTAGTTTTAATAAAAGCAAAGTGGATTGCACTGCAGAACAATAAAGTTCTTGGCATAAAACTATTAGATGCATTAATTGTAGTTGTGCTACTTTAATTTTTAACTGAAAAAGAAATATAACTACTAGGTATGACTATTGACAAAGGCTGCACCATGCAACCACAAATAAACAAAACAATACAGAAATCTTTCGCAATAATGAGAAACCTTAAACAAGTCCGAAACTTCTTCAAAAAAACACAATTTCAGCTCCTAGTACAATCTCTAATCCTAAGTATCCTAGACTACTGCAACATCCTCTACCTCCCCTGCCCTGCAATAATGATTAAACAATTACAGACAATTCAGAATACAGCTCTGAGACTCGTCTACTCATTGAAGAAACATGACCACATTACTGAGGCATTCACCAACTCACATTGGCTTCCAAACCAGGAAAGAATACAATTTAAATTCTACTGTATACTATTTAAAGCTATAAATGGAGACAGCCCAATCTACCTAAACGACCACCTCATCCAAACTACCCCTACCAGGCATAGAAAAACACACATCCCATTCACTTACCCCCCAATCAAAGAAGTAAAATGGAAAAAACTAGACGACGGCCTACTAGCCACTCAAGCAGCAAAAAAAGATAACCAAATCTCCAACCTATTGATAACAACCCCAGACTACAAGATGTTCAGAAAGGAAATAAAAACTATACTCTTCAAGAAATCCCTTAATAAAGCTTAATACCCCTTCTTACCATCCCCTCCCCAACCCCTGATCCTTCTTGTCCCTCTCTTGGAAACGATCTCTGATCTAACTTTGTAACCTTTCTTCCATAACTCTTTTTGTAATCCGCTTTGAACTGAAAGGCAATGGCGGAATAGAAATCTGTAATGTAATGTAATGTAATAACATTTTTACTTTTACTTAAGTACATTTTTAAATGTCTTTTTCACTGTACTTTTACTTAAGTACTAAAACATACATGTAATTTTACATATACATAAGTACTTTGACCTAGTACTTTGAACAACACTGTGCAGTGATAAGGTGCATCAGATTGTAAAAGAGTTTGAATCAAATAAGTTCTGCAGGAAACAAAATATGCTTTGAATCCTCGTGGATAGATATTTTATGTATGAAGAGGAAAAGGGTTATGATATGAGTATACTACTACCTACCTGGCCAGAATGAACAGATAATGAAATATTAGCAGAAATATAATATAGTAAGTGATTTCAATTACCAACTAAGGGCACCTTTTACAAATTCCTATGAGCTTTGGTGCATTTACCTCAGCAACATTGCTACTGTGCTTTTGTAAAAGGGGCCCTAAGTATCAAAGTAGAGTAATTGAGTAGAACAGACTCAAAAATCAAAGCTAGACTTTACTCAAATATAAAACTACTTATTCTGAAACCTCTTCCATGTGAAACTTTCAAAAAATACATCCACAAAACTGTTACATATTCAAATAATTTCTAGAAAATCTAATAATTACATAAATAAGTGGAGAAAAAGACCTCAGTGAAAAATTTTGCAACCCCCATTATAAAGCTTTACAGTAGAAAGTTTCTAATCATCCGTCACAGAAAAAAAATTCCACTTAACTAAACAGGCTCTCTGACATACCAGCTGCCCTGACTGAAATGAGTCTGACAAATTTTCTGAAGAAGCTATAACGAAACATGGTGCCCCTGACAGGAGATTGGGGAATAGCCTAAGGGATCTGACCAATTGGAACTTTAGGCCACTCCCAGTACATCCCAGAATGCACTGGGAGAGAGGCCTAAGATTCCAGTTGACCCAGATGCCTAAGGCCCCTCCTATGGGAAGCGCCTTATGCGTCTGGGTCAATCAGGGCCTTAGGCCAATCCCCAGTGCATCCCATGATGCACTGGGAAGGGAAAGACCCGCCATTCTGTGGAGGTGGGCCTGTCGGCTGGAGGGAGTAAACACCTCTCCAGCCGGCCAACAAAAAAAAGGTACTGGTGGGGTCTGGGTGGGCTTGGGGAGTGGGTTGGGCATGCCTGCAGGGGAGTCTGGCAAGAGGGAGTGAGCATCCCTCCTGCCAATAATCTTAGGGGGTGGGGTTTCTGGCAGGAGGGACTGGGCATCCCTCATCCTGAGTGATGTGTCGGGGTAGGGTTCTGGCAGGAGGAATTAGGTATCCCTCCTGCTGGGGAATATCTCGGGAGGGGGGGTGCTGGGGGATGTCTTCGGGGTGGTGGCATGAGGAACTGGGCACTCCTCCTGCCGTGGATATTTGGGGGGTGGGGGGACAGCTTTGGGGGTTCCGGCAGGAGAGACTGGGCATCCCTCCTGCCGGTCGTCTTCGTGGGGAGACAGGTTCCTTGCCACAGCCACTAAACTGATCATGGCAGGTAAATTCTTGTGATTGGCTCAGCGGCCGCGTCTATTTGAAATGTAGACCAGCATTTTGCTGGCCTACATTTCAGGTGCCTATCGTGGCCCTAGGAAGAGGCTAGGGCTACCTAAGCTTGCCTAAGGCCACTTCTGGGCAAAACTATGCCCACGCCTAGCCTTAGGTGAGCTTAGGTGGCTCTACGCACCTCCTTAGGCTCACAAAAATGCCTACAATGTAGGCTCCCTCCTTGGGGTGTTTGTTTGTTTTTTAAATGTGCATCACGACTGGTTGGTTAGTCAGCATTAGGATACCTACCGCTGCCTACAATCGGGACGCAATTTATAGAATTTGCCCCAGAATGTCATTATCTCAGTCATCTCCCTGCTGTCTTATTAGCAAAATAAATTTTAAATAAAACACTTATTATTATTTATTTTTATTTAAAAACTTATTTTCTGCTTAAAGCCTAAGCAATTAACAATAAAACATACATAATTATCACATCAATAAAATAGATCACAAACCTTAAAAACCACCACAAAATGATTAACTATCAGACTATAAGCACTGCATAACTGTGGACTGGCCACTGAAATTGCTGTTGCCCGTTTTCATATAATGTATCTCATTTACTGACTCAATAGATAGCCTCATTGCTGACTGTGATTGCAAGGAGCAAGTTGGCAAATACTGTATTTCTTCAGAACTTGTGTCAAATACCAAGGTGCTACCCCATGAACCACTTGATGTATGATTGTCAAGATCTTATACTCAATTTGAAAAGTAACTGGCAGCCAATGTAGTTGCTTTAACACTGGGGAAATATCATTCTAGCTGATGTACTTGGCGCTACTATTCTATCTGAAGGTGTTGTTACTGGCTATGTAGAAAAGACTGAAAAATATTATTTCTAAGACATTCTATTCACCAACGTGGGATAAAAATAGAGGACCTCTAATTAGAAAACGAAGGATGTAAATTAAAGAACTAAGACGGGTATTGGATAGACCTGCACTGTCTGTGTCCCATATATGGTGATTTGGTATAGGATGGGCTGGGGTAGGCATCAATGTGAACTCCACTAATATGGAATATGAGGATGTTGCTGGCCAAACTTTACAGTAGATAACCTGCAAACAACGGGATGGTTGGATAGGCTGAAGTGAGCTTGGACGGCAACTTCAGCATTTGGAACCTAGGGCAATACCAGACTTTACAGCAGGGGTGTCAAAGTCCCTCCTCGAGGGCCGCAATCCAGTCGGGTTTTCAGGATTTCCCCAATTAATATCCATGAGATCTATTAGCATATAATAAAAGCAGTGTATACAAATAAACCTCAGTTCAAATAAAAGAACTGTCTTCTCATTCAAATTGGTAACCAAACTTCAGGATTGCAACCATCACGTTTGAAAGTCACTCAGAGGTATAGAGTTCTTCAAGAAGAGAGTTGCGCCCTCTAGTGATGAACCAAAGTATATTTTTCAGTCGTTGCAACTTTATTAGTTCTGGTTACGCTCCAAGTTTGATTACAAAAGTAAATAAATAAATGTCTTTACAGTCTTTCAAACACTTGTATGAAAATACTTTGTTTTTTCATATCTTTACAAATCTTTTCAAATGAACATCGCTCTGTGAGAAAATTGAGAGCAGCTTGATAATTCAGTTTATAACAGGTTCAGGGTCTCTACGTGGCCCCGTTTCGATTCCTTCTTCAGGAGACCCTATTGTATGTAAATTGAAAAACCTTTTCAATGCTGATAGAATGCTTCAAGTTTGCGATGTGGTAACATCTGAAATATAGAATGTATATAAACAGCCGGGTATGAGAGTAGAAATTTTACTATCCTCACTACGGCAAAAATTCTAAATTAATTATAAAGCTACTATAGGAAGCGAGGCACAACAATACATACCGTCAAAAGAACGCTGTCGGTGCTGTGAATTTAAACTGTCAGAGAAAACATAGCATCAGCTGTCTGGTTTAAAAGAGTACAGGGGGAGGAGTTTATTACACGTCAGAATTAGAACTGACGTGATTCCTAGAATGTTGGTGAATAAGTACATAGAGTGATGAGTTACTGTTTAGCATTAAAAAATACTGTTTAGCATTAAAAATTACAGGGAAGATTTTAAATGTTATTGTAAAGACAGTGAAATATGACTGTGTGTAGCCTAAAAGCCTTGTTCATAGGAAAGCGATCCATTCCATATCACTATTTAGGCCATGAGGCTGCAGTGTATTTAAAGTAAAAATCCACTTTTGTTCTTGTCTCCAAAGTATATGGGCCACATCTCCTCCTCTGATTAAATTAATGACATTGAGCACTGAAAATTTGAGATCTGTGATCGCATGTTGGTGTAGTAACCAGTGCTGGACTAGGGGAGCCTCTTTTACTTCAGAGCGAATTCTACTAATATGTTCTCCAATCCTGATTTTGATGCAACGAGTGGTACAACCCACATATAAAAGATGGCACGGGCATTGAATCACATACACTATTTGTCTGGACTCACAATTTGTGGCAGAGGTTTTAATTTTGCTAAGACAGCTATTGTGTATGGACATGTGTTTTAAGGTGACACTGTATTGGCACATTTTACAGTGTCCACATGGAACATGTTGCCCTGCCATTTGTTCTACTGGATGTTTTACAAAATGGGATTGTACCAGCTGTTGTTTGAGATTACGTTGTTTGGAGCATGCAAAGCGGAGTATTTGATGGAATGTCTTGTGGTATTGCATAATACCCCAGTGTTTCTTAATGATCCTTTTAATATCAAATGCTCTGACTGAGTACGGGAAGACACATACTAAAGTGTCCTCATCTTCTTTAGAGGTGGGATTTAACAATAAAGATCTATTCGCATACAGTCCTCTTTTATATGCTTTTTTGATGTTGGATACCCTCTTTTTATGAATCGCATTTTCATGTCATTAGCCCTGCAGATATACTCTTGAACTGTGGTACAGAGTCTTCTGAGTCGTAAAAACTGTCCTACGGGAATATTATTTCTTAAATGTTTAGGGTGAAAACTGCTGTATTCCAATAAGTTATTTCTGTCCGTGGGTCAACGTAATCTCAAACAACAGCTGGTACAATCCCATTTTGTAAAACATCCAGTAGAACAAATGGCAGGGCAACATGTTCCATGTGGACACTGTAAAATGTGCCAATACAGTGTCACCTTAAAACACATGTCCATACACAATAGCTGTCTTAGCAAAATTAAAACCTCTGCCACAAATTGTGAGTCCAGACAAGTAGTGTATGTGATTCAATGCCCGTGCCATCTTTTATATGTGGGTTGTACCACTCGTTGCATCAAAATCAGGATTGGAGAACATATTAGTAGAATTCGCTCTGAAGTAAAAGAGGCTCCCCTAGTCCAGCACTGGTTACTACACCAACATGCGATCACAGATCTCAAATTTTCAGTGCTCAATGTCATTAATTTAATCAGAGGAGGAGATGTGGCCCATATACTTTGGAGACAAGAACAAAAGTGGATTTTCACTTTAAATACACTGCAGCCTCATGGCCTAAATAGTGATATGGAATGGATCGCTTTCCTATGAACAAGGCTTTTAGGCTACACACAGTCATATTTCACTGTCTTTACAATAACATTTAAAATCTTCCCTGTAATTTTTAATGCTAAACAGTAACTCATCACTCTATGTACTTATTCACCAACATTCTAGGAATCACGTCAGTTCTAATTCTGACGTGTAATAAACTCCTCCCCCTGTACTCTTTTAAACCAGACAGCTGATGCTATGTTTTCTCTGACAGTTTAAATTCACAGCACCGACAGCGTTCTTTTGACAGTATGTATTGTTGTGCCTCGCTTCCTATAGTAGCTTTATAATTAATTTAGAATTTTTGCCGTAGTGAGGATAGTAAAATTTCTATTCTCATACCCGGCTGTTTATATACATTCTATATTTCAGATGTTACCACATCGCAAACTTGAAGCATTCTATCAGCATTGAAAAGGTTTTTCAATTTACATACAATAGGGTCTCCTGAAGAAGGAATCGAAACGGGGCCACGTAGAGACCCCGAACCTGTTATAAACTGAATTATCAAGCTGCTCTCAATTTTCTCACAGAGCGATGTTCATTTGAAAAGATTTGTAAAGATATGAAAAAACAAAGTATTTTCATACAAGTGTTTGAAAGACTGTAAAGACATTTATTTATTTACTTTTGTAATCAAACTTGGAGCGTAACCAGAACTAATAAAGTTGCAACAACTGAAAAATATACTTTGGTTCATCACTAGAGGGCGCAACTCTCTTCTTGAAGAACTCTATACCTCTGAGTGACTTTCAAACGTGACGGTTGCAATCCTGAAGTTTGGTTACCAATTTGAATGAGAAGACAGTTCTTTTATTTGAACTCTAATATTTTTCTGACTTCCACTAATATTTAACTATTAGTACCCCAGTGACATTATAAAGAAATTACAAATAAACTTCAGGCATATTCATTGGGGAAATCCTGAAAACCCGACTGGATTCCAGCCCTCAATGAGGGACTTTGACACCCCTGCAAGTTTACAACCTACGGCCCAGAAATATCAAAGAAGAGACAAGTTCATCTAATCACGTATTTTTTAATGGGTATAACTTATGTACAGAGTAAATGGATCATTCAGGTTTTTATCTGCCATCATTTACTATGTTACTAATTACTATGTTATTGAACTTTCAGAGAAATACCTTTTTGGGGACTGTAGCCCACGTACTGTTGCAGATGTCTTAAAAAGCCAGACATGAGTCTCATATAGATTCCTGTTCCAAAAGGCAAAGTGTATTCAGTTGCTATGTAAACTTTACAGCAGCATTCACTCAAAGTCCCAGTCCCAGCTGCTGTGCAAACATCATAACCGCAATCATCCAAAAAGCCCATCCCCCAGACTGCAGTTATGATGCAGAATGTGAGTGACTGCTGCTGTGAAATTTGAGATTCTACTTATGTTGTGAGGTTTGGAACATGGTTACTCTGTTTTTGGAAGCCTGACAAACTGTTCCATTGCTGTTAGGGAAGTTGTAACCGAAGCACCATGCAGTTTAACAAAGCCTTCTTGGAAATTTGTACAGTTGTATTGATACCATTTAGAACATCAATAGAAAATTATGTATCTTCCAATTTGCATGTTGAAATGGCAAACAGCATGTGTTTTTTGTGACAGTGTATGTGATATTTGGGGTTTTCTTGCAGGAAACAGATTTAGCGAAATTGTTCATATTTGCAAAGTGTAAAATTTCATATGGAGCTCTTTGCATGTGGCATTTTATTCAGATCAATAGTTAAAGAGCTGCTACAATCTAAAAACAGCCATAAGATTAATAGCCATAAGATAGTGCTGTATTACTTTACAACTTGTATTTACATCGTATTATATAAGTATTTACAGTATTTATTTTCTGTTTCAGTGACTTCACTACCAGCTTTAAAACTCAGCTGTTATTGTCGGTTCCCTGACGCAGCAAACGAAACGTGCACGTCGGAACCAGTCACTGTTCAAAGTTAAGTCATTTAGTATAGTTCACAAAAACTTATGAAAATATTAATATCTTTAGCATAGCGGATAAGCTAGCGCATACAAAGAATATTTAAGATTCAAAAGCTTTTTTTGAACACTGCAATGATTGGTAGGTGAGGCCGAGTAATCAGCCTTCATGTCTCTGAGCAGAGTTCTAAGCAAAAAACAAGCTTACTAAGCATATTGATGAGTGTGGTGACTTTATTTTTTGTACAATCTAAAAACAAGCAAAGCACACAAAAATTGCTTTGCAGTCTGTATAAGACTCTGGTGAGACCTCATTTAGAATATTGTGTACAGTTCTGGAGACCGCACCTTCAAAAAGATATAAACAGGATGAAGTTGGTCCAGAGGAAGGCTACTAAAATGGTGCGTGGTCTTCATCATAAGGCGTATGGGGACAGACTTAAAGATCTCAATCTGTATACTTTAGAGGAAAGGTGGGAGAGGGGAGATATGGTAGAGATGTTTAAACCACTTATATTGGGTATACTACTAGAAAATTTAAAACAAGGCTGTTCCCACATTGCTCCAAGAAAGAAAGAAATTGACGTAATGACACTTCATTGTGTGTCCGCAAGGCATGAGTTTGAAAGCTTCAAATGCAGTGTAATAGAACATATCCCATCCACAAACAGGAGAGGAGACATTATACCAGCATGAACAACGTTGGATCTGTATTTTGAAAAGACCAAAAATAAGATCAGTTATCATTCCTTACAGAATTTTATCAATGGTTCCCAAACATCCATAAATTTCCTATAATGTCCCTGTTGTATGGCCATCATATATTCCATTTTAAAAGTGTGGCATAGAGATTCCCACCAGAAAGTATAATTTAACCAATCCCAGTTTTTCCAGTTCTTCAAAATAAGTTGTATGGCAACCCCTGTCATTATAAAGAGAAGTTTGTTATTATGAGAAGATATTTGGCTTTTAGCCCTCATTAACGTGCCAAATAGCACAGTATCGTATGTCAATGCCACTGGATTGTCCAATATTTTATTCACTTGACCCCAAATGGATTTCCAAAATTTAAGTATCAAGGGACAATAGAACAGTAGATGATCCAATGTCCCTACATCGAAATGACAGTGCCAGCATCTATTAGACTTAGAACTATCCAATATCTGTTCTGAACTGTTTGAAATTGTTTTAGCATGTTGGCGAGGTATGACAGGTAAAGTATGTTACAGTGGTCCAGGAGTCCTAGGATTAGCGCTTGTACTATGAGTTTGAGTTGTTCGTTGTTGAAGTATTTTTGGACTTGTCTTAGGCTGCGCATGATTGCGAATGCCTTCTAAACTGTTTTGCTGATTTGAAGTTGCATGGTACAGCCTTTGTCTATCATTATTCCCAGCAATTTTAGGTTGGGTTGTAAGGGATATGTGATGAAGTTTATTTCTAGGTTTGTTATAGTTGGGGTTTTGATTCTTTCTAGAAATAAGAATTTGGTTTTGTCTTGGTTCAGTTTTAATTTGTGGTCTCTCATCCATTTTGACACAGTTTCTAGTGCAATGTGTAGTTTGTTTATTGTGTTGGGGGTGGTTTGGTCGAAAGGCAGGAGGATGGTGATATCGTCTGTGTAGCTGTATGACGTTATGCCTTGTTTGTCTAAGCATGTGCCAAATGTGGCTATGTAAAGGTTGAAGATTGTTGGTGATAGTGGGGAGCCTTGGGAGACTCCGCAAGGGTTATTCCTTGTTATTCCGCAAGGATTCTGATTGTTCATTGTTTGCTGATGGAAAAAATAGTTTTTAATCAGGTCTCTGAATTCTTTGAGAAAACGGGAGCTCTGCACCCACATCAAACAGGCTTTCGACAATATCATTCGACTGAACACTCTGAACACACTGAACAGAGGCCTGACATCCTCTGTTTTTTACTTTTTGGATCATCATCAATCTTTTCTCCTCATATCCTTAGATTTATCATCAGCCTTTGACACTATAGATCATCATCTCCTTCTAAGTAGACTCAGATCCTTAGGAATAACTGATAACGTCTTTCAGTGGTTTCAGTCATATTTTTCAGAACGCTCATGAAAGGTAATATTCAATAACGCATCCTCTAATACAATCTCAACAAGTTTCAGGATTCCTCAAGGCTCAATTTTATCACCCTTATTGTTTAATGTATTTTTGGCTCCTCTCAAGCTCAACCGAAGAAATCTTATTGGTCAATGAGAAATTATTGAAAATTTACAGTTGGATACACGATAACAAACTAGCTCTTAATACATATAAAACAGAGGTTATGCTTTTTCCATGTAGGGAGGGACATAAATTAGTATCCTGCATAAACATAAACAAAACAAAAAAAAAGGAAATTGTAAATGTTAAGATACTAGGGGTCGTTTTGGACCAGAAATTGAATTATCATGAACAAATAAATTCACTGATTAGAAGCTGTTTTTATAGGCTACAGATGATTAGATCATTATTCTCATTCCTTGATGAATCATCATTGAATATCTTAATACACTCATTAGTCATATCAAAAATCGACTACTGTAACGCCTTGTACAAGGAAATAACCTTAAAAGAAATACGTAGATTACAAATCCTACAAAATACTGCAATAAAAATAATTACCAAAAAGAAAAAATTTGATCATGTGACTCCCCTATTAAAGGAAAAAAATTGGTTACCCGTAAATTATAGAATTACATACAAAATAGCATTACTTACACACAAAACGTTAATTAATAAAGCTCCTGCATTCTTGGAAAGGCTTCTAATCCCTTACATTCCAACAAGATCTTTAAAATCTGAGGACAAATTTCTCCTTTTAGTCCCCTCATTAAGATTCATTTACTCAAGAAGAGACACGATCTTCTCTGTTACGGCACCTCAAACCTGGAACTTGCTTCCAATTTATTTAAGGGAAGAAAAATCACTTAGTAAGTTCAAAGGCTCCTGAAAAGCTGACTCTTTAAGGATGCTTTCAATTGAGATGCTCAAATTCCATATAACTCAAATATCCTATAGCGTACAAAAATTTCTAAATGAAAATTAAATGGCTAACTCTTTCCCATCCTATTGTCTCAATACCTATGTTCATTTTATTTGTTTATGTTCGTATGTATTTAAACCTATCCTCCTCTTGTGTCCTGTAGTGTCTTACCTTTATTAATTTGTGTGGTTTTATTTTTAGTTGTTTTTTACTTTTACCCTGAATTTATTTGAAAATCGCATTGGATTATGACATTGCGATCAAATGAAACTTTTAAATAAACTTGAAACTAAACTTGAAACTTGTATCTTCTTGAGTGGAGGAATCCTTCAAACCATTGCAACATTCTTAGTCTTGTTAACCATCTCTTTTTTAAATAGTTCCTAGTATCTTGTTTGCTTTTTTGGCCACCGCCACACATTGGGTGGAAGATTTAATTGTATTGTCTACAATGACTCCCAGATCTTTTCCTTGGGCACTAACACCCAAAGTGGACCCTAGCATCTGGTTACTATGATTTGGGTTATTCTTCCCAATGTGATCATCTGCCACTTGAACACCTAGTCTTCCAATTTGCTATGGTCTGCCTGCAATTTTTCACAATCTGCATGCATTTTAACAACTTTAAACAGTTTACGGCCTCTTTTACAAAGCCACGCTAGCAGCTGCCATGCGGCAACAGCCCCGAAGCCCTTTATAGCCTCCCTACTCGATCACCTGCACACACTCTTTAGCCAAGGCTCTAGCGCCCTGATCGTGCAACTTGACCTGAGCAGTGCCTTCGACCTTGTCGACCACACCATCCTCCTTGATTGCCTTGAACACATCGGCATCTCCAGCCAGGTCCTAAACTGGTTCCATGGGTTCCTAAAAAACAGATCATACAGGGTGTTCAAGAACGACTCTTACTCATATAGCTGGGACAACTCCTGTGGTGTCCCACAGGGTTCCCCTCTGTCCCCCACCCTGTTTAATGTCTACCTCACCTCCTTGGGACACCTCCTCCAAAGCTCCAAGCGCAAATTCTTCATCTACGCAGACGACATTACAATAGTCGTCCCACTAACCAATTTCACCCCAGAGTTGCTCTCCTCACTCTCAAGCTTACTTAATCAGATAGAACTCTGGATGTTATCCTTCAGATTAAAATTAAATCCCGACAAAACTAAATTCTTCCTAGCCACCCCCAATGACAAAATCGAAGACAACACAATTCAAGTGAACGGTTCAGCCTTCCCCCTTGAACAAACCTTAAAAATACTGGGAGTCACGCTAGACAAACATCTATCCCTAGAGAAACACACTGATCTTACAGTCAGGAAAAGCATCTCAGTACTCTGGAAACTCCGCACCATAAAAAAACACTTTCACGACTCCTCTTTCCGACTGCTGGTACAATCCTCCATTCTCAGCATCCTGGACTACTGCAATATTATCTACTTGGGCACCACAAAAAAAACCATCAGGAGACTAAAACTAATTCAAAACACCGCTGTCCCCCTTATATTTGGCCTGAGTAAATGGGAACACATCACCCCTTTCTATCTCAAATTTCATTGGTTACCGTTTGAATCCAGAGTCATATTCAAGTTTGCCTGCTTCTGCTACAAAACAGTACTCGGTTTATCCCCAACCTACCTCAACCCTCACTTCTACCTGAGTTGCAACACTAAGAACTCCCGCAGAATTCATCTGTTCGCCTTCCCCTCACTAAAACTATGTCACCTCAAAAGGTTCTTCGACAAAACCTTCGCTTTTCAAGCGGCTAAACTGAACCCATGGCTAGCCCAAATGGTGCTCGAGGCCCCCACCTACCTCGACTTCAGAAAGCTACTCAAAACTCATCTTTTCCACAGACACAACCCCTGACACCCCATCCTCTACAATGCACTGAACTCCCCTCTCTACTATACACTGAAATCCCCTCTCTCTCCTTCTTACTGTAACATCCCTTCCCACTACCCTCAACCTTTTCTTCCCTTCTCCAGCTAACCTTAACGACATCATTCTATGTCAATTGTTCTTTATTGTTGTTACCTGTAAACTCTGATATGTTGATAATTTGATAAATTGCTGTGAACCGCCTAGAACTCCCTGGGTATGGCGGTATACAAGAATAAAATTATTTTTATTATTAATAAATCTCTGTGGGCTTTGGGGCCGCTAGCGCAGCCGCTAGCGCGGCTTTGTAAAAGAGGCCATTAGTATCATCTGCAAATTTAATCACTTCACTCATCTCTCCAATTTCCAGATCATTTATAAAAAAAAGTTAAATCGCACTGGTCCCAGTACAGATCCCTGTGGCACTCCACTATTTACTCTCCTTCATTGAGAAAAATGGCCATTTAACCTTATCCTCTATTTTCTATCAAATAACCAGTTCCTAATCCATAAGTGAACTTTTCCATCTATCCATAGTCTGATATTAAGACATGGGGGAAGCCTCTGTTTGCCCTGGATTGGTAGCACGGAATGTTGCTACTCTTTGGGTTTTGGCCAGGTACTAGTGACCTGGATTGACCACAGTGAGAACGGGCTACTGGGCTTGATGGACCATTGGTCTGACCCAGTAATGCTATTTTTATGTTATTACAATTGAGTGACCCTGAAGTATCCCACTAGGAGAATTGGCCCTGAATACCTCACTTCCAGAATTTGTGGATGAGAAAACTCCTATTTCTACATCAATTCCCAAATTAACTTTGAAATCAGTGTCACTTGAAAGCTGCATTGGAAGTGAGTCCACATTGTCTACCCCCTTTAAGGAGATTTCCAATGTGGAACTGTGGAAACTGATACTGAGAATAGAAGGAACTTTAACCAATTGTTTGTCACAACTATGCTCCTCTATTGGGGAAGCCACCTCCAAAGTTACAAACAGATGTTTATATGATCAATGGGAAATTCAACAATCAAGCTGGGACATTCCATGTTCTGGAAAAAATCTATGTCTCCATAATAAAGGGAAATACTCTTTTAGAAACTAGATTAGAAAAAGTTGAAAACCAGTTGCCATCCAATAATTTTCAATTTTTTTAATTTTCCTTATGTCTACTATCTTTCTTTCTCTCTCTCTTTCCTTTTCTAAACCAGTGTTCTTCAACCTTTTGACACCTATGGACCAGCGGAAATAAAATAATTATTTTGTGGACCGGCACGGTCCGCGGACCGGCAGTTGATGAACACTGGGCTAAGTCGTGCTCAGCTCCACCCGATCTCCACCCCACATAATGGTTAACCACAAAATTAAAATACACAAAGCAACTGTATGCTTTTCTACATTCATTCCTACCAGAAAACAGATAACCCCATACAAATGCAGGACCAAAAACTAAAAGTACTAATATTTACAAACAAACCCTAAGATGCAAGACTCTGCAAGCAGTACAACCCCAGAGGAAAAGAAACAAATCAAGTTTCAAGTTTAATAAGTATTTGATTAATCGCTTACTCAAATATCTAAGCGATGAATAAATCATTCAATTTACAGATAATACAGGGGTTATAAAAGACAGATGGACACTGAACAAAACATATTAAATTAACGACTAACAGAATAAACAGAAAAGGAAAACAAAGGGAAAGGCAGGATAATGAAATACAATAATAATGATAGAAAGAAGGACGATTATGGTATAAAACAATACCATAATGCATTTCTTCCTGAACAGACAGCAGATGTAAATCAATCACTAAATAAAAAATAAAAGCATTCCCCCCTGTAGTTGTTGTCTCTCTTCCTTCATGCTGTGCCTTGCCTTCTGGCCTGAACCCCCCCCCCCCCAAGTGTTATCTTCGGGCCAGTCCACGGTGCAATCAACGTGGCGTCTTCGGGCCGGCTCCCTGAGTGCTGCATTGCACAAAGCTGTGGGCAGCGGCTCCTCATGCACGTTCTGCGCCTCATCTAGAAGCCTTCCCTATGACGTTATGACGTCAGAGAGAAAGCTTCCAGTTCAGGCGCAGGACGCGCATAGGAGTCTTTTCCCATGGCTTTGTGCACTGCAGCACTCAGGGAGCCGGCCCAAAGATGCTGCATTGATTGCACCATGGACCAGCGGCTGAAGAACACTGTCTTCTGCCCGATGGACGTGCTGGCCCTGTGGACTGGCAGAAAATTTCTGCGGACCGACACCGGTCCACGGACCGGCGGTTGAAGAACACTGAACTAAACTATTATTTTTTTCTGTGTTTGTGTTTTTGTGTTATCTTTATTAATTATTTCAGATGTTGGTTTTGTTATCTACTAATAAAAACTTGTCTAGTGGGCCATAAATTTTCAAAATAAATAATATTATCTATAGTCCACAATGAGAGGTCCAGTTTCAAATCAGAGGAACAACTAAGAATTAAACCATTCAAGGAAACCATGGGAAACATATAGAGATACTACAACCTATCACGAGCTATAAGCATTCCAATTTTCCTCATTGAATTTGTGATGTAATTTAGTATCACTTCCTGTGCTCTAGTCAAAGCACCATAAAAAAAAAATGAAATGATAGTGAGATGAGCTATCAATCTATGATCAATTTACACTTATGGGATATATGCTTACATTGTGCTTATAGTGTAACAATAGTAAAATAACCAATGAAACGTAAAATGCAATCGATGAGGTGTATATTGTATCTGTGGAGGTTTTTTTATGCCTATTATGCTTGGCAACTGTAGAACATTGATTTATACTGCTTACCAGTAAAGCTGAGGCTTTTTCCTTCATATTTTCTCAGGGTGAGTAGCAAGATTACAGTGAAGGGGAGATATAATAGAGACATTTTAATACCTCCAAGGCATAAATACACAACAGGCCAGTTTCTTTTAATTGAAAGCAAACTCTGGAATGATTTGAAGGTGAAAGGGATTAGACTCAGGAACAGGGCAGGATTAACCAATAGGCCAAGTAGGCATGTGCCTAAGGCCCGAAATGGTCAGGGGGGCCCGATGAAGGAAGGCATCAACATTGTTTTTTCCAAACGGCGATGGGCCCCTCCAGCATCGATCGGCAATGCAGGCCCCCCCCCCCCCCGATTGGCAATGCGGGCCCCCCCCCAATCGACGGAAAGTAAGACAAGCAAGCAACGCAGGTAAGAAAGGCAACAGGAACTGTAATTGTGCAAGCAGTGCTGCTTGCCCAAAGCTTCCCTCTGACGCAGCTTCCTGTTTCCGCCTGGGTGAATGGTGGGGTGGGGCAGGGGACCAAGTGTACTTGTGTGCCTAGGGGCCCTCAACGAATTAATCCTGCCCTGCTCAGGAATAATCAATGGAAATGAGTCCAAAAGCCAAAAGAACTGTGGAATCTGATAATACTGGTGCAGGCTTTATTAAAACAATAAGGTATTCCACAATCTTGGAACAGTGAAGTGCATTTGTAAACAATGGAGAGGTTGTGGATGTACCTTATATAGTCAAATATAAGTTGATCTGAATATAAGTCGAGACCCCCATTTCCCCCCAAAAGGAGGAAAAATGGTTGACTCGAATATAAGACGGGGGCTTAATATTCAAGTACCATGCCCTACCAGGATCTGCACCCAGTGTCCCCTCCCTCATGCCCTCCCATTGCCAAAGCCTGCATCAGTATCATCAGACTCCACAATTCTTTTGGCTTTTGGACTCTTATCCTTCTGTGGATTCAAGGAGTCAATCCATTGGTTGCCTATAATCAAAGGAAATACTATCGTTATAGCCTCCCATTACAAGCTGTATCTGAATTCAAGAAAGCATGTTTCTGTTCCTTTAGAGAAAATGATGGCAGAAAAAGACCATATGGCCCTCCACATCTACTTATTCATACTGTCTACTATCCCTTCCTCAACCATATAGATCCTATATGATTATCCCATCCTTTCTTAAATTCAGATACAGTCTTTGCCTCTACCACTTGTACTGGGAGGCTATAACAATGTATTTTGTTTGATTATTCTTGAATCTATCCCCTTTCACCTTCATCTATGAAGGAGTGCTTAAAAGTTCTCAGCCCAACCAAGGGCTAGATTCACTAAGGGCACGGATCGGATTCGATCTGTGAGGGATCAGATCTGATCTTTGTCCGGGGAGCTGATCCACAAATCGCCTTCATGCAAATGAGGGCGATAAGAATCATGCCCCCCAACTGAGCGATCCTGACACATGCGCAGACCATCTGTAGATAGTCTGCGCATGCACTGGCCTTCCGTGCCCGGCAGAACAGGAAACTTCTTTTTTTTTTTTTGCTTTTTATTTCTTCACAAGCCAGTGGTTTTAACTCGCTTTAAGCCCATGGGTTAGAACCACAGGCTTTGCACTGTGGGGAAGGACAGGAGAGTCGGGGCGGCAGGAGAGATTCAGGGCGAGTTGGGGCAGCAAGTTGGGGCAGCAGGAGAGATTCGGGGCTAGAGCAGGAGATGGGACAGAGAGCAGATTGTGGCAGGCAGGAGACCGGGGCTGAGAGCAGGGTGGCAGAAGGCAAGGCAGTCGGAAAGGACCTGAGCGACTGGTCCTCAGCAGTCGCTTATTTTTGGATTGGTTAGCCCAGTCGGTGTCCCTCTTTTTTTTTTTTTTTTTAGTGAATCGCTGCCTGCCTACCGATATGTGTTGGAGTCTTGTGGTTAATGCTTGTAAGCAGACTGGGACTGCAATTAATTTTTCTATTTGCAAAATGGGAGAAGTTTTTTAAGGTGTTTTTAATTGTTCCCTAGATACCATTGACTTGTGGGAATATTATCTTCTCTGCTGCTAAGTTATTGTAGAAAGAAATATTGTGTGCGTTATTATAATAACATTTTCAAACCATAAGTACTTATTCTTTTTCATGTTGTGACAGACTGGAGCTGTAGGCAGATTTATGGTATAATCCTAATTAGTGCAGATAAACATCTATCACATAAAGCTGCAGAAAGGAACAGTGTAGAAAGCACCACAATCTAGGAGGGCAGAGAAACAAGATGCTGGTATTTCTTGATTCTGCGGTGTGTCATTTGTCTTGTTCCTGCTCCCTTGGACGTCGGATGAAGATTCACTGTAGCTCAGTTTCTTTCTTGATTTTTGGGGGGAGTTGGCTGGGGGGTTCCCTGAGTGATTGCAGTTCGTGATTTCACTTTATTTCACCTGTGTTCATTGTGCACTGTTTTTGGTGATAGTGTTATTTCATTTGAAACACACCCTTGGTACCCCATGATGGTGTGTAGGTGGGGGCTAGTTAGCCTCTACCTTTTCGCATGAAGCGTTGGAGTTTGCTCCCGTCGCTGCATCTGTGCACTGAGGGTACCTATCACTAATATTTCTCTAATTGAGTTAGTTTAATGTTGTTTAACTTTGTCAGCATTGAGTATTGGTGTTTTTCCGTCCTGCAACCACTCACGGAACCCTTGACCTTTCTTACCTTGCTGTTGGGTCTTTTAAGTTTCTGTGGCAATTTTCTTCTTTTTTTGGAGCTAGTTATATGGTATTTCTTGATAGGCATGAGTGTCAGAAATTGACTAGTGCAGCACAGTTTTTACAGGTACACATATTAGGAGCTATGTGCTATTGCTGACACTATCCTGTGGCAGAAAATGCTCTTCCTCCTTTCCACCCTCAGATAAACCTCAGTGCATAGGTGACCAGATCATAACAGCATTAGATGCTTGCATTCCATCATAAGGTTGAGCACGTCCTTATTTAATTTTAATGTATATAAATTAAACATGCAAGCAGCAATGGAAATATCATTCATATTCCTTACAAACAATACGAGTAGTTGGATACAAGGGAATCGTCTGAAATTAAATATATCTAAAACCCATGTGATTTATTTAGCGGGATATCAGATGGGCTGATTTACCTGTTGAGATAGGAATGGGAGATGTAGTGATCCTTGTTATTCATGAAGGAGCAAGAATTTTATAGACTGATGTTAATCAGGCGTTTGAGAGATTATTTCTCAAGAGATAGTTTCAGGTTAGTTGTTCAAAGTCTGGTCACCCTGTGTTTTGATTGTTACCATAGTTTACTGATAGGTATCCCCAGGCATATGATGAAAGCCTTGCAGGTAGCGCAAAATGAGGCAGCAAGGATAGTAGGGGGGAGGGGTTACTCTTGGTAGGATCATATCGCTCCTGTTTTAAAGCAGCTACACTGGCTACCAATTGAATACAGAATTATATATACTTTATAAGTTTTCTTTAAAATTTAATATACCGCTTAAAAAAGTTGTCTAAGCGGTGTACAGAGTCTTAAATGACATATTGACACATGAGGGATAGGGGGGAGAAATACAAGTTATAATAGGAGAGAAAAACAACACAGGTCAATACAGTAGGAAAGGGGTATACTCTTCCTTCTTTTTGAGGTCTGAGGATTACTTATCGTAAGCATCCTTAAATAGAAAGGCCTTTAGATTTACTTTAAATTTATCCATAGGTGTTTCTTCCTGAAGGTGTGGCTGTAACAGAGAAAATCTTCTTTTTAGCGGTGTGGTAAAAGAGATGGCATAGAGAAGGGATATTAAGGAGATGTTGGTTATTGGATTGGAGTGTTCTCGTTGGACAGTGTGAAATGAGTAGTTCGTCTATAAATCCCGGGGTTAGTTTAGCCTTCAAGTTAAGCAATAGGATTTTGAATGTGATTCTATCCCCCTCTTTACAAAGGTGCGCTAAGCTTTTTAGCACATGCTAAATATTAGCGTGCGCTAAACAAGCGCTAAATCCTAATGCGTGCATGTTATCCTATGGATGCATTAGCGCAGGGGTAGGGAACTCCGGTCCTCGAGAGCCGTATTCCAGTCGGGTTTTCAGGATTTCCCCAATGAATATGCATTGAAAGCAGTGCATGCAAATAGATCTCATGCATATTCATTGGGGAAATCCTGAAAACCCGACTGGAATACGGCTCTCGAGGACCGGAGTTCCCTACCCCTGCATTAGCGGTTAGCGCACACGTTGATTTAGCATGCTCTAAATCCGCGCTAAAACGCTTAGCGCGCCTTTGTAAAAGAGGGCCTATGTGTGACTGGTAACCAGTGGGATTGTATTAGAAGTGAAGTGACATGATCAAACTTTTTTGCGTTGCAGAGTAATTTGACTGCTGTGTTTTGGATCATTTGTAGCCTTCTAAAACACATCGTTCAAGGTTTTACATAATAACGACAACCACGTCGGTGATTATGGCAACAACGGTGGATCTTTGCCAACAGCCACGATCACTGGGGTCAGCAGATGCAGCATTATTGGATGTACCCTCCTTCCGGATGGTCCGGTGGGAATATCGGTCCTCTGTAATTTACATCTTGGGCTCGAAATTGTGGAATTCAATATCATCTTATTTAAGACTGGAGCATAATTTGAAAACCTTTTAAAAAGGTTTTAAAACATTACTACTGTATTTCAAAAGGCTTATGATTAAGGTAGGAGGGAGATACTAATATGGTAGTACAGTTAGTAAACCTTCTTTCACTGTCTAAGCCAGGGCTGCCCAAGTCCAGTCCTCGAGAGCTACTGGCAGGTCAGGTTTTCAGGATATCCACAATGAATATGCATGAGATCTATTTGCATGCACTGCTTTCGATGCATATTCATTGGGGAAATCGTGAAAACCTGGCCTGCCAGTAGATCTCGAGGACCAGACTTGGACAGCCCTGGTCTAAGCCAGGGGTAGGGCACTCCGGTCCTTGAGAGCCATATTCCAGTCGGGTTTTCAGAATTTCCCCAATGATTATGCATGAGATCTATTTGCATGCACTGCTTGCAATGCATATTCATTGGGGAAATCCTGAAAACCCGAGTGGAATACGGCTCTTGAAGACCGGAGTTCCCTACCTCTGGTCTAAGCAATGATAGACTGTAGTTAGTGACATGGCACTACCAATTTGCAAATATTTGTGGGGGGTTTGAATGTTTAAATGGCAGTTGGAGCCAATAAGATCAGTAAGATTTCCTTTAATTCCTTTTTAAACTTTAATTGCTTTGAGAGTTTTAGTATACTTGGAAATTGTCTGTTTAGATATTCAAGCACTGTATCATCATCATGATACATGTGAAGCATGAAGATAGCAGTTAATTCAGGGAAGGAATATGGGTATTGTAAAAGGTACATGACTGCTATCTCAAAATTTGTAAAAGTCATACACTGGGGAGTCCTAGTTTAAGAAAGGAGAACTGTGAACAAGAACAATGAGGCTATAATAGAACCAAAATAAATGTAGATTGCTCATCAACTTTTCTAACATGCGGATGCTTTAAAGGTGTTTTCTCTCTTGCATGCTGTTTGTTGCCAAACTCCATAGTCCTCTCTCTCTGAGTACTGATTAATCTGTAGGTGGTCACCTTCACTTACCAAAGATAGGGAGCCGTGTCTTGCTAGGGTCTGCAGAAGCTACGATCTGTACCCCTTCCGGGATGTGCAGTTGCAGAGGAGCAAGGATGGGAGTCAGGCCGCCTTTCTCTGGAGCATGTGGAGCTCTGTTCGACTGGGTGTCACTCGGAGCCCTTGAGAAGCCTCGCAGGGAGATGGTTTCCGGGTCCCCTAGCAGGGAGAGCGGGTGTTGGATAACAGGTAGTCGGGGCAGGCCTGAGCTGGGGGCTGGGAGCAGTTGACCAGACATTTCTAGCCTGCAGTGGAAAGAGGAGGCAGAAAACAGGTTAGCTCTGTACAGTTATATAAACACAAAATTTGTCACCTCGCAGAACAAAAGCACAAATCTCATTAGCTATCACTGCAGAAAGTCATGACAAAAAACAGTGCCAGATACAGACAAACCACACAACCACCCACTTTCAGAAGTAGGAAAAAAGAATATAGAGCTTTTATTAGTGGAAGAAAGAGAACCACTGAGACTTCTCCAAAATACACTGTGATTCAGCCTTTTCTTTACAGAAAATGGCTTTTGAATTGTTCTAGTTATATTTTCTGGCAAATATTAAAAAAAATTATACTCTTTTTTTATTTAGACATATATAGCACCTTATTCCCCTCTGCAGGGGGATCAAAAACAATTCCACTATTAAAGATAAAATTCATCCAACTGAGAGTGGCACTTTTCAAACAGTGTGTCTCTGTGATACCTTAGCTTCAAAAATGTAGTCTCGGAATCCAGAAAATATTATTTTCAAGCAGTAATTCCTCAGATCCTTCCGGGCATCCCTGTCAGAGAATTGCTCTGTTTCTTCACTAGCCTTTCCAGTGTTTGAGTTCAGTGTTGTCCTTTTTATTGAATAAGGAGAGGGTTGCTACAGGCAACAGAAAACTTACTTGTATGTTAAATCTCCTTTCCAGCAGTGCTGCCAGTGCCTTTGAGAAGCGGGCACCACAGGGAGGTCCAGCTGTAATTAACATAACCTGGCCTTCCTGGGTGTTAGTGAACTGTACCTTCCAAAGAAAGATAAATGACGGGAGAGAAACAGTTTACACCTACTCTGCACTAATGCTGTCATCTACTCAAATCAGTGCACTCAGATTTATTATTCATTTATTTCAGGAAATAGGGTTAACGTGGAAGAATAATGATCTTTTTGTGTGTAAGAACCAGGTGTTTAAAAGCATTGATATTGGCAAATACTAGTGATTCAATTCGTCATTACAAGTAAACTTATTATGATTCTTTTTTGCTTCACTCCCGAGGCGATACAGGTATCTTGAGGGCAAAGTGTAATGAAAGAATTAGAAAAAGGAGGGGAATAAAATATCAGAGCTGGACTGTGATGCTATGCGTGCCACTTCTCTCAGTGCCTTCTGCTTACCTGTTGGAATTAGGAAATAGTCCTGATAAGGAAGTGTTCCTGCAGTCATAGTGTAGGGTCATGAAATGGTTAACGGTTGTTTAAAATATTGCTCTGGTCTACATAGCTGAAGAAAATGTACAATCTATTGACTTCATCTGCCTAAAATGTATGTCCCTACCTTACCACATTGTAAGCTGAATAGATAAGAGTTTGAGCCATGATGTACCCTGCCCTTCTGTACATTTAACATTTAGAACTGTAAGAGTTAGATAAGTGACCTGCTAGTGTGAGCTTAGGCCCAATAATAATTGTAGAAAAGTTATAGAAGTAACAAATTAAAATTGTAGTTTTTTGCATATATTAGTTTGCAAAAAAGGCATAAAAGTCCGTGTATTTCCTGTTTCTGACACTCTAGTAGGCAGGCTATTAACTGCAATAGAGTCCGGTATACCGTAATAAATTTCTTGTACTTTCTTCACGCCTCTGACTTTGTGTGTCCAAGTGACCTTTCAATAGGAACTTAGGAACTGCCATACTGCGTCAGGCCACCTTTTGATTACATACACAAATGCCAACAGAGGGAATTAGCCAGAATCGGTGAAAATCGGCAGCAATTGAATGAAGTTTTGCCAAGACACACCAACAGCAACTTCGCATGGTGAGCAGTACAGCAGTACTTTCCCCTGAGGAAACCTAGTGTGAAACGGTTAGGCCACCATTGGGAAAAGATAAGTGCATTTCAGCTTTTATCTAAGCTTTGCTGCGTGTACTAGAGAATGACACGGGGACAAATTTGTCCCTGTCACTGCAAGAACTCAATTTCCCTGTCCCCATGAGTTTTGCCGCTGCCTCTGTTCCTGCCCCATTCCCGTATGCTCTGCCTTAACCGCATAAGCCTCAAACACCTACGATTTTAAAGTGATTGAGGCTTGTGCAGATGAGAACAGAGCTTGCAGGAATGGGGCAGGGACAGGAAAAGAACTTGATGGGATGGGAAAATGAGTTGCCACGGAGACGAGGAACAATTTGTCCCCGTATCATTCTCTAGTGTGGACATTATTTGATAATAGACCACTGCTTGTAGAGTAGTTTCCAACAGTTTGCTAAATAGCATTTTTTCATCCACCTGCTTTCTAGCGTGGGGTGATTAACCCAATTGCTATAAAAGTAATGAGAGTATTCTAGGTAGAAAAGAAAAAAAAAACTTGCTGTGCACTGGTATAAATAATATTTATAATGAAATAGAGCACCGAATTTTGGATTTATTTTTTCACATATATCTATGTTAACAATTAGGTTTTTGACCAATGATAGTACCTTTTGCCCCAAATGAGTGTCTGCAAAACTCTGTTTTTGACACAGCGGTATGTGATGTCTATTCCCCTCATTATAACAATTAGATATCATTCATTTCACTGTGTTCATTTCATAGTTTGTAAAAAAAAGTAACTACTCATAAATATCTGGGATTCCTAAATGACCATCTAGAGAAGGATAGAGTAGAGGTCTGCACGGGAACGGGGATCGCGGGGATCCCGCGGGTCCCGCGGGGATCCTGCGGGTTCCCCCCCTGGCCCACGGGACTCCCACGGGGACGCCCCCTGGCCCACGGGACTCCCACGGGGATGCCCCCCTGACCCACGGGACTCCCACGGGGACGCCCCCTTGCCCACGGGACTCCCACGGGGATGAAAACAACCTACCTAAATTCTGGCGATGCAAGTCTGGCGATGCAAGTCTGGCGTCGGGTCGGGAAATAGCCATGTTGAGCAGTGAGCTCAGCACGTACACAGATGAAAGCCTTGCTTGCTGATTGGTCCGGCGGCCCCGCCCCACCGTGCCGCCGGACCAATCAGCAAGCAAGGCTTTCATCTGTGTACGTGCTGAGCTCACTGCTCAACATGGCTATTTCCCGACGCGGGCATTAGGCTGTTTTTTGTCATTTCGGGTGGGGGATGGCAGCGGCAGCGGCAGCAGCAGCCTGAAAAAGAAATCATCCTGGCCGGGTTCGGTGTCATGCTCCGGAGCTTCTACAGCCTTCCTATCTCCCTCTCCCTTCTACCTGCGGCTCTCTTCGGCAACAACGATTGACACAAGCTTCTGGCGTCGGGGCCTACCCTCTGCGAGTCCCGCTTGTTTCAACTTCCTTTTTCCACAAAGGTGGGACTCGTAGAGGGAAGGCCTCGATGTCGGCAGCTTGTCTTGATCACCGCTGCTGACGAGTTGCTTAAGAGAGCCGCGGAGCAGGGGGGTGTTGCCAGGTGCAGGTAGAAGGGAGAGGGCCAGATGCAGGACTCGTGGGTGAGGGAGGAGAAGAGAGAGGGGAGAGAAACAAAAGGAAATATTTCATACTGGGCTGGGCCGGAGTGGAGGGAGGGTGGAAAGATTCTGGCTACAGGGTGCATTAACAATGGAAAAGGGGGGAAAGCTGAAAATGGAGATAGTGACACAAAGAAGAGAAAGGGTAAGCAGGACCTTCTGAATAAGGATAGAGATACAGAGGGGACATGAAGAGGAGGTGAAATAGAGACATAGAAGTAATGCTGAAAAAGTGTGTGTGGGGGGGGGGGAGATAAAGACATTGAAAGGGCAAATGGTGAATATGGGGTAAAGACAAGGACAGAGACAAATGAAGATTCTGAAAAAGTGGTGAGATACGGATATAGGTGAGATGGACACAAAGAAGGGTGATGCTGGAAAATAGGTGGAATGGTAATTCTGACAGACACAGAAGGGAAATGCTGGATCAAGGAGAGATGGGGCTCAGGCTGGATGGAATGAGGAGAAATGCCTTGTTGGCCCGGAACTTCCTCTCCTACGTCAGAATTGACGTCAGGGAGCGGAATGCTGGTCAGCGCGACGCTTCTGCAGGGAAAGCTTGGGACAGCGGTGGCTTGGGGACTATTCCCCGATGGCGGTGGCAGCAAACCGAGTGGCTTGGGGGAGGGCACGGAGAAAGAAAGAAAGGGGGCAGACAGAGAGACAGAAAGAAGGGGGAACAGGGAGACAGAAAGAAAAAGTTGGGGGAGAGAATGAGGTCTGGAGGAGAGGAAACATACAGGAGGCTGAAAGAAAGGAAGAAAGATTGGATGCACAGTCAGAAGAAGAAAGTGCAACCAGAGACTCATGAAATCACCAAACAGCAAAGATAGGAAAAATGATTTTATTTTCAATTTAGTGATCAAAATGTGTCTGTTTTGAGAATTTATATCTGCTGCCTATATTTTGCACTATGGCTCCCTTTTACTAAACCGCAATATTGTTTTTTAGCGCAGGGAGCCTATGAGCATTGAGAGCAGCGCGAGGCATTCAGCGTAACTCCCTGTGCTAAAACCTACTATTGTGGTTTAGTAAAAAGGGAGGGGGTGTATTTGTCTATTTTTGTATTTTGTTACCGAGGTGACATTGCATAGAGTCATCTGCCTTGGGAAATGTATATGGCAGATATCTTTGTTTTGTGTTCAAAAGAAAAGGAAATGCATTTCTGGTTTTATTTCTACAGTGTTGAAGTACTTGTTGGCCCTTGCTGTGACTGGTGGGGATCCCCAAGCACCGCCAGCAGAGGACCTCCTCTAGAGATGGTCAGAACTCCCCTCCACCAAGCGCAGCAGTTGCTGGCAGCATCCATGAGCCACTGAGGTGCCAGCATCTGTGACTCAGGGACGCTACTGCTGCCTGCCAAGCTTGGCAAAAGGGACCCCAGGCCAACTGCAAAGGAAGTCCTCAGCTGACAGTTTGTGGGTTCTCATCAGCTGAGTATTTATATTTTATATTTACATTAGAGGTTCTGGTAGAAACCCATTTACAAAGTATGTATTCTTCCCAATTAATATTTCCAAATTAATAGTCTCTTTGCTTATTTGTAAATGGGTCTCTACCAGAGCCTTTAATTCAGTAGCATAATTAAATAAAATAACTATTTCTGAAGTTTATAGGGAAGGATGGTGACGGAGGGGATTCCTCGCGGGGACGGGTGGGGACGGAGGGGATTCCTCGCGGGGACGGGTGGGGACGGAGGGGATTCCTCGCGGGGACGGGTGGGGACGGAGGGATTCCTCACGGGGACGGGTGGGGACGGAGGGATTCCTCACGGGGACGGGTGGGGATGGGTGGGATTTTGGCGGGGACGGGTGGGGACGGGTGGGATTTCTGTCCCCGCGCAACTCTCTAGGATAGAGGAGAAAATCACACAGTACAAAACACAGAGGCAGGTAAATTAGGACCCAATCCAGAGTATACACCATATAATAAAAGTGGAGAAAAAAAGACTTCAATTAAAGCCACTACTGGCTAGGGAACCACTGCTAAAGTAAGCACTTTAATTATACAAGCACAACCAGTAGTCCCATAATAGTCATAGGTCAAATAAATAAACTCTCCACTCTCAAACATCTGCAAACCCTACAAAGAGAAGCAATTAGACTGCTGGGAAATGCCTATAAATACAAATATGGAGGTTACCCATTGCTTTGTATTCAATTTAAATTATTGGTTGTAGCACACAAGCACTCTGAGAACATGTTTATAGTTTTTTTTCAATTTATAGTCTGCCTTTAACAAGGCAGATTACAAAATCACATACATAATAAATTAAACAAACATACGGAACAAAAAAAGTGGAAAATTGCTGGACTGCGTGTATAGCCCTCGATGGAGACTTTTCAGCAGCCTCTCATAGACTGATTGCTCCAGCACTCACACAAGCCCATTGGGTATCTACGCATGTCATCACTTTTTTCTGGGTTGTAGCTTCACTTTGGAATCAGCTTCCAGTTGATCTTTGAGCTATTGAGTCCTTGACTAGATTTTTAAAACAAAACAAAACAGTTAGACACATTTTTCATCCAAGTGTTTGTGGTGTCCGATTTCTCAGAAAGCCAGAGAAACAGACTATCACACGTTATTAGTGTAATTTTCTTAATATTCTAGAACATTGGTCCATTCCTCTCTGAGCATAGGGGATTGCAGAGTCTCACCCTTAGATATAGAAAGTTCAGACACAGCCAGTTACAATATCCAACACTCACTATATGGCCACTTATCATAGATTGGGAATTCAGAACTGTGTCTGATATTTTTAAATCCCAACGGGAGTACCCCGATTCGCAGGTCGCATCATCAGGGGAATTGTAGAGGAACTTCAAAAGAGACTTCTATATCTTGAGAAATGTGCATGTTAGGCACATAGGAACCAACATTTGAGCGCCAATAAAAATTAGAACTGGTGCTAGTCTATCAATAGTTCACAGTTTGGCACGGGATCCACACCCAATTTTGGGCGTGAGGATTTACACCAAGTAAGACCTGGTGTAAATTCTCGGGCCTAAATTATTCATTCAAATTCCAGGAACACCTCTAATCTATCCATTCCCCCTTTTCAGATCCATGCATGAAATTTACATGTGAATCCCAGTGCCTAAAGATGTGCAAATTTCAATTAATGCCAATTAATGCTGATAGTTGATTAGCACCCAATTATTGGTGCTAATTGGCTCATTAATCAAATAAGTTGCATGCACAAATTGGGTATATGCCTATATTTGTGCACACAATTTTGAGCATCTTATATAGAATTAGAGCAATATTGAATACATCAAGTTTACATACTTTGCTTCATGCATTGTTGATTTCTTGCCTGGACTAGAGAATGACAAGGGGACCAAGTTTCCAAGTTTATTTATAATTTAATATACTGACCATCTACATGTATCTGACCAGTTTACAATGCTAAAAATATTAAAATAAATATAGGGGGACAAATAAGGACAAAGACATGGGCATAACTGGACATGAAAGGAGTAAGGGGTAAGGAAAGTTGATAATTACATCATAAAAATAAAAGTACAGGAGAGTACGGGGGGAGGGGAAAAACCAGCATGGAATGGGGGTCGCTTTATAGAAGCCGTTCTTTATAAGAAAAAAAAAAAAAACAATGCTGCGATTGAGAAGTGGTTACTATCTTGTATTGTGGAATGCATCTTCGAATAAAAAGGTTTTGAGTTTGGTTTTGAGTTTATTGAGAGAATTTTCATGGAGAAGATAAGAAGGCATGGCGTTCCAGAGGGCAGGGGCTGTGGCGGAAAAATTGTATTTCTGGTGTAATAAAGTTCTTTAATTGGAGGAACAGTTAGGATTAGGGTTAGAACTCATTTTCAATTCCCCACGAGATTTTTTCCTGTCTCTCCCCCATTCCTGCAAGCTCCGTCCTCAACTGCAAAACCCTCAAACACTTTAAAATCATAAGTGTTCGAGGTTTATGCGGTTAAGGCAGAGATTACAGGAGTGGGGCAGGGACAGGGCTAGCAACAAAACTCACGGGGATGGGGAAATTGAGTTCCTGTGGGGACAGGGACAAATTTGTCCCTATGTCATTCTCTAGTCTGGACTAGAATATCCTGGTCTAAACAGTGTTTTCTGCCTCTGCTCGCAAACATCTGCAAACCCTACAAAAAGAAGCAATTAGACTGCTGGGAAATGCCTATAAATGCAAATATGGAGGTTACCCATTGCTTTGTATTCAATTTAAATTATTGGTTGTAGCACACAAGCATTCTGAGATCATGTTTATAGTTTATAGTTTTTTTTAATTTATAGTCTGCTTTTAACAAGGCAGATTACGAAATCACATACATAATAAATTTAACAAACATACGGAACAAAAAAAGTGGAAAATTGCTGGACTGTGTATATAGCCCTCGATGGAGACTTTTCAGCAGCCCCTCATAGACTGATTGCTCCAGCACTCACACAAGCCCATTGGGTATCTACGCATGTCATCACTTTTTTCTGGGTTGTAGCTTCACTTTGGAATCAGCTTCCAGTTGATCTTTGAGCTATTGAGCCCTTGACAAGATTTTTAAAAACCCAAACAGTTAAAGACACATTTTTTCATCCAAGGGTTTGTGTTTTCCGATTTCTCAGAAAGCCAGAGAAACAGACTATCACACGTTATTGACGTAATTTTCTAGTGTCGCTATATCTTTCTTGAGATAAGGACACCAGACTTGAACGCAATACTGCTGTTGAGGTCGCATTATGGAGTGATTATAAAAGAGGCATTATAACTACAGAGGCATTATAACATCCTTAGTCTTGTTTACCATACCTTTTTAATAATTCCTAGCATCCTGTTAGCTTTTTTGGCTGCCACCACACATTGAGCGGTAGGTTTCATCAATGACACCCAGATTCTTTTCTCAGGTGCTAACCATTAAGGTGGACTCTAAACTGGTGATCTGGGTTATTCTTCCCAATGTGCATCACTTTGCTTTTGTCCACATTAAATTTCATCTGCCACTTGGCCCCCAGTCTTCCAATTTCCTAAGGTCTGCCTGCAGTTTTTCACAATCTGCATGTGCTTTAACAACTTTGAACAGTTTCATGTCATCTGCAAATTTAATCACCTCACTCATCTTTCCAGTTTCCAGATCATATATAAATAAGTTAAATGGCATCAGTCCCAGTACAGAGCCCTGTGGCACTCCACTGTTTACTCTCCTACATTGAGAAAAATGACTAACCCTACCCTCTGTTTTCTACTAGGTACTAGTGACCTGGATTGGCCACCATAAGAATGGGCTACTGGGCTTGATGGATCATTGGTCTGACCCAGTAAGGATATTATTATGTTCTTAAGTTAACATTCTATGCTACCGATCCAGGGCAAGCAGTGGCTTCCCCCATATCTTTCTCAATAACAGACTATGGACTTTTCCACCAGGAAATTATCCAAACCTATCTGCTCTTACCACAACTTCTGGCAATGTGTTCCAGAGCTTAACTATTCTCAGTAAAAAAAAATATTTCCTCCTATCGGTTTTAATAGCATTTCCCTGTATCTTCATTGAGTGTCCCCGAGTCAGTGCCTCCTTTAATAGGCACAGTGAGTTACAGTGGTATTCTGCATTAACTGTTTGGCCCCTTGGAAGACAGTCATTACAACAACAACATACTGTGGCTATGACCTTTCCCATTGACTTTTGGGTCTTGAATTTCCTTGGTTTTTGAGAACCTGAGCACTACCATTGCATAGACTGTTGTTTTGTCTCAGGATCATGGAGGTGTAACCATGTTTCATCAACAGTAACTAGTCATTCCCAAAAGTTGGCACCAGCTTGCTGAAAATGCTGCTAAATCAACTTGGAAGAGTCCACTCAACATTGTTTCTTATCAGCATTCAAACATTTGGGCACCCACTTAGTTGACAACTTCTTCATACCCAGCTGCTCATGGATTATATAGTATCTCAGCAATCGTTTTAGCAGATATTCACCAAAATTAAGTCATGGACAATTTCAGAAGTTGACACTGTTTGACGCCTCCCAGACCTTGCTGCATCTTGGGTCTCAAATTTCCATGCTGAAGGTTTGCACACCACTTTTTCACTATGGAGTGTGATGGGCATTTGTAACTCAATGTTTGCATCATACATTCATGGATTTCCTTTGGAGTTTTCTTCTGCATGAGTAGGAACTTTATGACGGCTCGGAGTTCCACACTTGAAAATTCCACATTTTAGGTTGACATGGTTCAATCAATGATGTGAAACAATGTCAAAACATAGCGTTACGATTCTGCAAATTGGCACTTTGCAAAATAAAATAAAACTCTTTTCAACTACAGTGGCAAAATAATGCTCAGAATTTAGGAAGTTGGTTGGGCTGAGAACTTTTCAGCACCCCCTCAGTTTGGAAAAGAGATGACTGAGGGGAGATATGATTGAAGTCTACAAAATCCTGAGTGGTGTAGAACAGGTATAAGTGGATCATTTTTAACTCAATCAAAAATTTCAAAGACTAGGGGACACTCAATGAAGTTACAGGGAGATACTTTTAAAACCAATGAGGAAATATTTTTTCATTCAGAGAATAGTTAAGCTCCGGAATGCATTGCCAAAGGATGTGTTAAGAGCAGTTTACATAGCTGGTTTTAAAATAAAGGTTTGGACAAGTTCCTGGAAGAAAAGTCCATAGTCTGCTTGACCTGGATTGGTTGTATGGAATGTTGCCACTATTTAGGTTTTTGCCAGGTACTTGTGACCTGGATAGGCCACCGTGAAGACAGGATGCTGGTTAGATGGACCCACTGATCTGGCCCAGTAAGGCTATTCTTATGTTCATATATGTAATTGATGAGGATGATGGAATGCTGCCAGGTAGATAGGAACTGTCAAAGTTGTTTTTTCAAAAGATAAGAACCATGAAGAATATGAATGAGACAAATTTCTATATACAAGATTTCCAATGTGTGCAAATTATTTTCATTCATATTCATTGTGTAGAGTTTTACACACCTCTGCTGAGTGTGGAGTCACCAGGACACATTTAAGAAGAACTGGCATGAAGACCCAAAACCTCAATACCATTGACTAAAAACACCTCAAGCTTCCTTGTCACATTCTTTGAAATTCCAGCCCAGGACACAATGTTCTTAATAGTCATACTGCCAGCTGAAATGGGAAAAACATAACATAGAGAGTAGAGGAACACACGTGATTATACCAAGTGTAAGATTTCTGTGCAAGATTTCTGTGATTAGTAAAATGTTAGTCAGATACTACTTTGTTTCCCTGTATTTGATTGATTATATAACACTAGTCTTTAAGCCCGTTACATTAACGGGTGTTAGAATAGATGTGTGTGTCTGTCTGTCTTTTTCTTTCTCTCTCTCTTTTTTTCTTTGTCTCTCTCTCCTTGTTGGCTGTCTGTTTTTTATTTCGGTCTCCTTGGCCACTGTATGTCTGTCTGTCTTTTTTTGCTGTCTGTCTTCTTGGCCCCTGTCTGTCTATATGTCTCCTTGGCCGCTGTCTGTCTTTCTTTCTTTCGGTCTCTCTCCTTCTCTGCTGTATGTCTGTCTGTCTTTTTTTTGCTGTCTGTCTCCTTGGCTGCTGTCTGTCTGTCTCTTTTTTTCTGTGTGTCTCTCTCTCTCCTTGTCCGCTGTCTGTTTTTTTTTCAGTCTCTCTCCTTGTTCACTGTCTGTCTGTCTTTTATTGCTGTCTGTCTCCTTGACCGCTGTCTGTCTGTCTTTTTTTCTGTGTGTCTCTCTCTCCTTGTCCGCTGTCTGTTTTTTTTTCTCTTTCTATATCTCTCCCTGGCCCCTGTCCTTCTGTGTGTGTCTTTCATTCCCACCTACCTGTCTTTCAGTGTGTGTGTCTCTGTTTCTGTCTGTCGATGTCCCTGCTCTGTTTATCGTGCCCCTTCTTCCACCCACCTTTTTTTTTTTAATCACGCATTGTGTAAAGGCAACCGGCACACAGTAACCCCTGCTGGATATAGTAAACCGCCACCACTCACAGCAAACCGTCATGCGCGCATGTGTCGCACTCGCCGAACATGCGCACACACCGCATGCTGTAACATTTCTCTGCCTGCCACGGAGTTACGGATCATGGAGGCAGGGAACACGCAGGTAGGAGGGCGCATGCGCGCTTAGAGTTTTATTATTAGTGATTACTTGCTCTTTGTTTTTTGGTAGCAGCCTGCAGAGCAGTCATCCATCCTCAAGTGAAGGATAAAATGACAACTCTATTCTAGCTGCCATGGTTTCTTTTAAAGGTGCTAATTATGCTGCCTCACACAAAGGTATAAGACAGTATCCTTGAACTGCATGTTTACTAGGTTCTGTTAAAGAATCCAAAATATCAGAAATATGCATACCAATAAATTATAATTCTGGAGGGAATATTCCAGTGAAGAGATTTTAGTGCCACATGCTGAGATTTCAGGAAAGTACTAAACACATTTTTCCCTTCTTGGGTCTGGTGACAAACTGCATGGATGAAACCGTGAGAAGAAAAAGAATCCTGGGGAAAGAATTTTCTTTTAACTGGAATTGAAAATTTGCTACTTTGCAGCAGGAGCAGATCATCAAATAGAGGGAAAGAGAATTTCACCTCCATAAAGCAGATCAGCACAGATGTGGTTTAAGATTATCTGTAGGGCTGACGGGGGCATCGACATTCTCAAAATTTAAGCTTTGCAATTTCATATGATTAAATCCATTTCACATGCCAATCCAGGAGCTTCACTGATTCAGTATCTTGTGGGACAGGTGTTATATTGGGGCAGTGTAGTTTTCCCATCTTTCCACCTGGGAGCTGCAACAACACAAAATTTAATGCATAATGCTAAATGCAGAAGGGTCTGGAAAGTTGCTATGGAGCTTTGTTTGCATGAGAGCCGTCAGCTCAATGCGCAGCAGCGGCAAAGAAAGCAAACAGGATGTTGGGCATGATAAAGAAGGGGATCACGAGTAGATCGGCAACTGTCATAATGCCACTTTACAGAGCAATGGTCAGACTACACTTGGAATACTGTGTCCAACACTGGTCTCCATACCTAAAGAAGGATATAACCCTGCTGGAGAGGGTGCAGAGGAGAGCCACGAAACTAGTAACAGGTATGGAAAATTTGAGCTACAAAGAACGCCTCGGAAAGCTGGGACTGTTCACCCTCGAAAAGAGGAGACTGCGAGGGGATATGATAGAGACTTTTAAAATACTAAAAGGATTCGACAAAATAGAGCAAGAAACATCATTATTCACATTGTCAAATGTGACACGGACAAGAGGTCATGGACTGAAACTGAGGGGCAGCAGGCTCAGGACAAATGTCAGGAAATTCTGTTTCGCACAACGAGTGGTGGACGCTTGGAATGCTCTCCCGGAGGAGGTTGTGACGGGGTTCAAGCGCAAGTTGGATGCACACCTTCTTGCAAATCACATTGAGGGATACGGGTAATCAAGGGAGCACCTGGCTTGGCCTCCGTGTGTGCGGGTCGCCGGACTAGATGGACCCAGGGTCTGATCCGGTGAAGGCATTTCTTATGTTCTTATGACAGATACTTCCCACAGAATTCAGCTTTGATTTAGCAGTAATGGCCCTGGAATATACTCTTCTTTTGCAGACATTATTATTTACAAATTAAAAGGACAATTTGCTGTGGATTAACAAGTACCTGTGCATCATGCAAATATGCAGGTAATATGAAATTCCAAAGATACTGTAATAGAAATTGGTGTTTTCTGGTGTGAGATGTTTTTTCCCTGTACGTTACAAACTTTGAAGAAAGTTGGGGAGTCCTTTTACTAAGGCGTGCTAACCCTAAATGCCAAGGCACCCACAGAATATATTGGGCGCCTTAGCATTTAGCGCAGGCTAACTAGTCCTTTTACTAAGGCGTGGTAGCCGTTTTAGTGCGCGCTAAAAATTAGCGCATGCTAAATGTTAAGGCATGCTAATGCGCCCGTTATATCCTATGGGTGCGTTAGCATGCCTTAACATTTAGTGCGTGCTAAAATGGCTACTGTGCCTTAGTAAAAGGACCCGTAAATCGGTTAGCGTGTCTTAGGGCTCCTTTAATCAAGTCGCGCTAGCAGGGTTAACGTGCGCGACGTTTCATCATGCGTTAACCCCCACGCTGGCCTAAAAAATACCGCCTGCTCAAGGGAGGCGGTAGCGGCTAGCGTGCAAGGCGGTTTAGTGCGCAGTATTCCGTGCGTTAAACCGCTAGCGTGGCTTGATTAAAGGAGCCCTTAGTAAAAGGGCTATTTGGTTATTTGATTTACCTTTTTCAGATCCAATTTCTTGTTTAAAAGGTTTAAAAAAAAAAAAAATGTCTTTGTGGAGTGCCAGGGTGACATTGATGAGCTAAATATTTTCTTACATGGTTGAATAAATTCAAAAATTAATAATTGTGTTCTTCATCTTTATATGCACTCAAAGAAATGTCAGATATTAATCACAGCATAACTGTTTTTACAAAAGTCACAAATATATCAATCATTGGTTCCAAAGTCCACCTATATAATCCTATCCAGCATTTGTTATATTTTCTATAAACTTCAAGTAAAATACTTCCCTGGCTGCAGGCAGGGTCTGTGTTTGGGGAATGCAATGAACCCCATGTCATTGGGGTCCCAAGCATGCCTGAAGCTGAAGTTAATGTTCTCCGAAGTTTCATAGAGGTTAACTAATTAATAATAAAGAATCATATGGCTGAAACCTCATACTTTAAATAAAAAACTGAACTCGTATATAATATGCATACATGCTCATAATGTGTAAAGTTCCCTTTTACAAAGCCAAAGTAGCGAGTCTTGCTTGCATGGCAAATGTGCTGCAGCCCATTCAATTCCTATGGGCTGTGTCACATTTGCTGCACTTGGACTTGCTACTGCAGTTTTATAAAAGAGGCCCTAAGGCCTGGATTCTGTATAGGACACCCAGTCTCAGAAGCCAACGAGCGCCCTATATAGAATCGGGTCTAAGGCTGCCTAAAGTAAGCCCCCCCAAATGAACGTGGCAGGAGGGATGCCCAATCCCTCCTGCCAGAACACTCCCCAGCCCTCCCTGTAGATTTCTGATAGGAGAGTGCCCAATCTCTCCTGCTAGAAAACCCATCACTACCTCCAAACGAAACCGGCATGAGGGTGCCCAATCCCTCCTGCCAGTAATCCCCCCTGAATGAATCCAGAAAGATGCCCAATCCCTCCTGCTGGAAACCCCACCCCATAGATAGCGTGACCCCCCCTCCCAGGACCCTCCTCTAACCTGTAAACCCCCAACCCTCCCTGGACCCCCCTCTAATCTTTAAAGATTCCGGTTGGCCCGTGCCTAAGGCCCCTCCTAGGGGCGGGGCCTCAGACACATCGGCCTATTGAAAATTCCAGTTGGCCTAAGGCCCCTCCCCGGAGAATCCCACAATGCACCGGGAAAAGGCAAGCCTGCCTCATTCTGATGGAGGTGGGCCTGCCGGATGGACGGAGGCAAGACCCATCCATCATTAAAGGTTGGGGGGGTTCAGGGAGGGGGTGTGTTGGGGGTTTGCAGGTTAGAGGGGGATCCGGGGATGGTCACACTATCTACAGGGTGGGGGGGTGGATGGTTTTCTGGCAGAAGGGATTGGGCACCCTCCTGCCAGCGATCTACAGGGAGGTGGGGGCGGGGTGTTCCGGGTAGGAGGGATGGGCATCCCTCCTGCCACATTCGTTCGGGGCAGGTTAGGGGTGTTCCGGGCAGCAGGGATTGGGCATTTCTCCTGCCGCGTTTGTTAGGGGTGGGAGGGGGGACTGGCGGCTGCAGCTGTGATAAGCTTAGTGGCCATGTCTACTTACAATATAGGCTGGCCTACATTGTACGTGTCTCCCGCTGGACAAGGGAGATGTGTATAGCCGCCTAGGTTTGACTAAGACTACTTCTGGGGCAAACCACGCCCATGCCTAGCCTTAGGCAAGCTTAGGCGGCATGTGGGTCTCCCTAGGCTCCCGAAGGCACCTCCAATGTAGGCAGCCTGCCTTGGGAGCTTTTTTTTTTTTTTTTATGTGCATCCCAATTGACTGGTTAGACAGTAGTAGGATGCCTACCGCTGCCTACAATCGGGATGCCGTTTACAGAATTTGGGCCTAAATGTTTTATATGGACTTCAAATTACCTTCCCATGTGCTTGTAGCACACAATACTGGTTAAGAACTGCTGCTCTAGTTTGATGACGTGGAAACTTTATATGGATAGATGATTTTTTTTGTGTGTGTGGCCTGCTTCAGTAGAGCAGTTGCAGTGTTTTCATATCTAGTTGAATCAACAAGTTGCACATTTGAAATTTGGATTAGAATATACTGCTGTTAATATCTGGTGCTCCTTAATAATTTTTCTTTTTGCTTGCATGCATGGGTGATTGTTTCCCAAAGAGAAGCACAGTTATTCAACTATGGGTTTGATTTCTGTTATTTATATGTTTTCCTCATCTGGGGGAGGGGGGGTAGTGTTTCTATTGTGTAGTTGAACTGACAGACTTACAGTCTCGTGTAATAAACAACAGCATTAGATTCAATGCAAGTTTTATATACTTTCACACTATTTTTTTTACTTTGCTTCCAATGTACTGTAATATCCTAATTATATACAGAAAAGCAGCAAAGTAAACTTTGTGCTAAAATAGAAGGTGAAAAAAATAGAATTAAACTGGAATTACTGCACTAAAACAAAAGTACAGTTAACTTTGAAGTAAATTTTACTTTTATTGTAACTTCAGCCACATTAAAATGGAGTACCACTTTACTTCCATTTTAACCAAGCACCTACTGTTGGCATACGTTGCTGTAGTGGAGTTGTGCACTCCATCATCCTTCCAGTCATGAAAATTGAGGGAAACCAGGCAGAGGGAAGTTTGTTTTTTGGTCTGTATGAGGAAATGGGTGGAATAGTGATGAACATTCCCTCATTGAGGGTGTAGTTTAGCTGCCTGATAGCAGGTGGAGTTAAACTGCCAGAACAAGTCCTGAGTCAAAGGGGCAAGGCTTAAGTAGGGAAGAGTTTAAGGCCTAGATTCACTAAACCTTGCGATCCTGTACTGATGATTGCAAATCCAGTTTTACTGGTTTAGCGATTGCTCCCCGACCCAATTCACTAAACTGCTGCCCGATTATTCTCTGCTCCGCTCCTCCCATGCAAATTAGTAAAACCCCATGCAAAATAGCCATGCGATTGGGTTTTACTATCCTAAAATCCAACTGCTGCAGACCTGTCGGTAACTGTGTTACCAACAGGTCTGCCTGGTTGTTTTTTTCATTTTTTTAATGGCACGCCTATATATATTAAAAAAAAAAAGTCTCCCACCCCCACCCAACAAAGCGCCCCCATGCCGAACCCCCCTCCCCCCACTGCACTTGGTGGGTGTTCAGCACAGGGCTGCTGGCAGGAGGGATGCCGACTCCCTCTGCCTCCTGCCAACAGCCCCCGTGCTGAACCCCCCCATGCACCAAACCACTGCAATGCCCCTGTGGCAAACCCCCACTGCAATGCCCCCTGTCGCATCTGAGCCAATCAGGGACATCTTTAGGAAAGAGCCTAAAGGAAGTCCCTGATTGGCCTAAACAAATGGCTGTTCTTATGTTCTTAATGTAGGCAAATGCAACGGGATGAATACCAGGAAAAATAATCTAAATTATAGTTACTTGATGCTAGGTTCCACTTTAGGAGTTACCATCAAGAAGATCTAGTTGTCTTTGTGGACAATATGTTGAAATCTTCTGTTCTGTGTGCAGTGGTGGCCAAAAAATACAAACAGAACACTAGGGATTCTTAGGATGGAAAATAAGATAAAGAATATGCTTTGTATTGCTCCATGGTGGAACCTCACCTTGAGTGCTGTGCGTAATTCTGGTAGCCATATCTCAAAACAGACATAGCAGAATTAGAAAAGTTTCAAAGAAGGGCAGCCAAAATGAGAAAAGATTAGGGTTCTTCATCTTGGAAAAGTTATAACTAATGGATACATGGAAGAGATCTACAAAATCCAGAATGGATTAGAATGGGTAAGTGTGAATCAATTTTCAAAAAGTACAAAGACTAGGAGGCACTCCCTGAAGTTACATAGTAATACTGTTCTTATAAAACAAATAGAACAAAATGTCTTTTCACTGAATGAACAGTTAAGCTCTGGAACTGTTGCAGGAAGAGGTGGTAAATAGCAGTTAGATTGTGTTTAAAAATAGTTTGGACAAATTCCTGGAGGAAACATTCATAACCTGCTATTGATAGATTATAGGGAAAGCCTCTGCGGATCCCTGGGATCAGTAGCATGGAATCTTGGCCACTCTTTGGGATTCTGCCAGGTGCTTGTGACCTGGATGGGCCACTGTTGGAAGCATCGGTCTGATCCAGTATAGCTATCCTTATGTTAAGCCAAAACTATATTGAGGAAAAATGCCAGTACCGTAACTGATACAACAATGAAATTCCACATTTTACCATTTAGTGCTGGGGTGAAGAGTTAAGAATATTATTCAGGCTGGAAATTGGAACAGGGACCGAGCAGTAAACCACCTCTTTAACACTTTCACTTTAACAGAGCTAAGGGGTCCTTTTATCAAAGCTGCGGTAGGGGTTTAACGCGCATAATAATACTGCGCGTTAAACCGCCTGCCGCGCTAGCCACTAACACCTGCATTGAGCAGGCCGTTAGTTTTTTTAGCCGGCCGTGGGGTGTCCGAGCATCATTTCGTACTGCCCGACTTCGCTATTCCGCTTTTCGCAGGAGCAAGACGGCCAGACAGACAGGATCCAAGCCAGGCTCCTATTCCTTCCCGATCTGACTAAGCAGTAACAACAATCAATCCAGATTAATAATCTCCTTATTCTAAGTGGGATTCTGGTTTGGTGCAGAGCTCTGATACCCTGTACAGGTCATTGGTGAGGCCCCACTTGGAATATTGTGTTCAATTTTGGAGACCATATCTGGCGAAGGACGTAAGAAGACTTGAGGCGGTCCAGAGGATGGCGACGAAAATGATAGGAGGCTTGCGCCAGAAGATGTATGAGGAGAGACTGGAAGCCCTGAATATGTATACCCTAGAGCAGTGATGGCTAACCTTTTTGAGCCCGAGTGCCCAAACTGCCGCACAAAACCAAAGAATTTTTTCTCAAAGTGCTAGCACGTCAATTAAACCTTAATAACAAGATTTTAGTATCTAAAAACTCTTTATAAAGTTGCCTGAACTATGTAACATCATTTTTAAAGGTTGGAATCTTTGTATTGTCAGAGAATCAATTTGATTCACAATCCTTTGGTTTTCATTTCAATTTATTCGCAATTTATAATGTTTTAATGATTTCATTCAATTTAATGAATTTAGGAAGAATTTGATTCAGTTACACAATATATTTTAAATGTATTATTCACATAACATGTCAAATGTATCCCGAGTAAAAAAAAAAGATAAACTTCTTAAAACTGTTAACTGTGTCAAGACTCGGTGTGTATTCCCAAAGAGTCTATACATGTTTTTTTGTAAAATTTACAATCAAATTAGAAAATAGTTAAATCATTACATTTCTAATAATATGATGTAAAGAAAACAAAAGAGCTTTCAATTAAACCAACCATTTTTATTGGAAATTCCAGATTGGAATACAACAGGGCCATGTAAAGTCCCTTTTTTAAATAACATCTTTAAATAATATTTAAATAACTTAGAAAGTGTCTTAACTGCAAACTGAAAACACTGCTTCATGTAAACATATGCATTGGGCATGCTCTGAGCCGCGAGGCTACTCCTCCTTACCTACCCTGCCTGCAGTACAGAGCCGAACGGAAGTCTTCCCGACGTCAGCCCTCCCTCCCTCCCGCTGACGTCGGGAAGACTTCCGTTCGGCTCTGTGCTGCAAGCAGAGCAGGTAGGGAGAAAAGCCGCGCGACTTAGTACATCCAGCCCCGCAGGAACCCCGCGACCCTCGGAGGCGTCCCCACGGGATCCCCGCGACCCGTGCAGCTCTTTATTGCGGACCTTCCCGCGTGCCAGTTGCAAGGCCTTCGCGTGCCACAGCTGGCACGCATGCCATAGGTTCGCCATCGCTGTCCTAGAGGAAAGGAGAGACAGGGGAGATATGATTCAGACGTTCAAATACTTGAAGGGTATTAAAGTAGAACAAAATCTTTTCCAGAGAAAGGAAAATGGTAAAACCAGAGGACATAATTTGAGGTTGAGGGGTGGTAGATTCAGGGGCAATGTTAGGAAATTCTACTTTACGGAGAGGGTAGTGGATGCCTGGAATGTGCTCCTGAGAGAGGTGGTGGAGAGTAAAACTGTGACTGAGTTCAAAGAAGTGTGAGATGAACACAGAGGATTTAGAATCAGAAAATAATATTAAATATTGAACTAGGCCAGTTACTGGGCAGACTTGCACGGTCTGTGTCTGTGTATGGCCGTTTGGTGGAGGATGGGCAGGGGAGGGCTTCGATGGCTGGGAGGGTGTAGATGGGCTGGAGTAAGTCTTAACAGAGATTTCGGCAGTTGGAACCCAAGCACAGTACCGGGTAAAGCTTTGGATTCTTGCCCAGAAATAGCTAAGAAGAAAAAAAAAATAATAATAATTTTAAATTGAATCAGGTTGGGCAGACTGGATGGACCATTCGGGTCTTTATCTGCCGTCATCTACTATGTTACTATGCCTTGGTGGAAGCTGTGTGTGGGGGGGGGGGGGGGGATCAGGTGCTAGAGTGGATGCTCTCTGACGTCTCCCACTGGATAGGAAAGGGCGAGGACGAGCCGACCTAATTTTAATCTTAACTCGGGAAAACAGATCTACAACTTTCAGTGTCCGGGGTATAGCGATCGTGTTACCGTGGGCCTGACCTGAGAAGGGGTTAACGCCTAGCTAGCGTGCCTTCGCTCTACCCTGTGCTATTAATACAGCGGGCACATGGTGTGTGACATAGCGTTCTCTCGGAGGGGCCCGATAACTTTAATTTGCCCTTTAAACGTCCCTAGTTCTTGGAAGCAGCCCTGGACAAGTGCACGGCGCCTTTGCCCTCTGATGAGCCGCCGCTTCCCCCAGCTCCACCAATACCCGTCCCCGGGGGGTTCCTCCTCTCGCGAGACCTCTGGTGGACTATAAGGGGACGACGCCCGGGGCTTTGCCCATTTGGTCGGCGGTGGTCCAGTGGGTGAAGCGAGCGCAGGGTTGTTTTGGGCGCTTTGGCGAGGGGGAAATCTGAGCAGATTGCAAGATGAGCGACCAAGCGATGAGTTTCCTTAAGGACTTTCTGGCCGGTGGGATTGCTGCTGCTATTTCCAAGACGGCAGTGGCGCCCATTGAGAGAGTTAAGCTGTTACTGCAGGTAAGCAGGGGACAGAAACAGCAAGAGTGTTGGAGTTTGCAGTGGTAAGTGGAAGTTTATTATTAGTGACGGAAAAGGGTCTAGAAATCGATTTTCCCTAACTTCAGTGGAAAAAAAAAAAAGTAGGGTGGGGGGATTTCACATGCTGAATCGCCATTCGGTACGATTGAAAAACGAGCCATCTGAGCAATGAGGTAGAAATCCAGAAGGATAACCTGATGCAGGGGAAACTCTCGAGTCAATTGAGGGAGCTGACTGGCTAAATATGGAAACTCTTCCAGTTGCACAAGGGCATGACTCCTTTCCATTGACTCTTTATAGAACTGAGACAAACTTGAGATACTAAAAAAAAAAAACCAAAAACCTAAGAGACGTTAATGTTGTTCCATATAATTATGTCAAAGTAACAATAAATAATTCTGAGAGCTTGTTAAATGATTTCTGGATAAGGAGCTCTTACGATTTGTATATACAGGGTCGATGGAACATTGCCAGCCACGTTGGAAGCAGTGTTCAGTTCTGATCTAGTCAGTTTTATTTATACAGTTAACCTTGAACTAGTGAGTTCTTTTCTTTTAATGTTGGAGGAATCCAAATAGAGAACTTTGGGGAATGGTTAATTTAAATACAAGGCTGCCTACAAGACAGTGATCCATTCTTTAGAACTACAGTATTATAGCATATGAATCAAATTAATTTCAAGGGTGCCAGATGATGTTTCTTCAATTGTCAAGTTTGTTCTTGAGAGCTGTGATACTCTTAATCAACAACTTTAAAAGACTAGCATTTCAGCTTATCATTTTTAGTATGTGGATGCAAAGGTTATGGTGGCAAGCGAAAGCAACAGGGTATTTGTTTTGCTTTGTCAAATTTTGTCATTCTGACTCCACTATTTACTTTCTTTTCTCTTTTGCCATGTTTCTCATTGCCCCTCTGAAACTTCAGGTCCAGCATGCCAGCAAGCAGATCACAGCTGACAAGCAATACAAGGGCATCATTGACTGCGTAGTGAGAATCCCCAAAGAGCAAGGTTTCATTTCCTTCTGGAGAGGCAACCTGGCCAATGTGATCCGTTACTTTCCCACACAGGCTTTAAACTTCGCCTTCAAAGACAAGTACAAACAGATTTTCCTTGGAGGAGTGGACAAGCACACTCAGTTCTGGCGCTTTTTCTTGGGGAACTTGGCTTCCGGGGGAGCTGCTGGAGCCACTTCCCTCTGCTTTGTGTACCCACTGGATTTCGCCAGGACCAGACTGGCCGCAGATGTGGGTAAAGGTCCTGGTCAGAGAGAGTTCACTGGGCTGGGCAACTGCATCTCTAAGATCTTTAAAACTGATGGCTTGAAAGGCCTGTACCAAGGATTCAACGTCTCGGTCCAGGGAATCATAATTTACAGAGCGGCCTACTTTGGTGTCTATGATACTGCCAAGGGTAAGAGGGATAAGGTCATGAAACAGAAGGAGGCAAAGTCAGGAATGGAGAGAAGGTGGAGTCAGAAAATGGGGATGGAGTTACTAGAGTGAAGGGATGAATGAGCGAGAAACACAAGAAAGGAAGGGGGAGGGTGAAGGAGACTTAGAACAAAATGTAAAATAGTGAATGGATGAAAAGGTATGTGCTGTATAAAGAAATTGCATTAAAGGGCAAAAATACAAAAGAGAAGTGAGTCCTGAAGGTCACTTCAAAGTCGGTTGTACTTTTTTTGGGGGGACTCTTGTTACCAGAATTCTATTAAATTGCAATAATGTTCATATATTTATATTACACTAGGTAGTGGATTGATAATTGCAAATAGATTTATTTTCCACAAAAATTGGAGTCATCAAACCAAACTGGACTTATTACTGCTTATAGCACATTAGCATATTTTAAATAACATACAATCTCAAAAACTAAGAAATTTGGGGATTGGCTCTGATTTGAGTATACTAAGTAGCATGTAAATGCTTTGGTACAGTGAATGTCATGGATACCTCTATGGCTACAACTAACACAGTATTAATTGGCTATTAAGAGAAGGAAATGTCAAATTCAAGTAACAATCAGTAGCTTGCATTATTAAAGTTATTAATTTGATTAAATTATAATTAAATTAGAGTGAAGAAAGCATGGATGAACAAATCAATGAGTTACTGTAGTTGATTGGCTGGAATCAAGGCAGTGGGACAACATGGTGGATGCATTCCATAAGTAATAGATTGCATAGTGGTTAAATATGATTAACCTGAACAGCTTGACTAGGGGATGAGTGACTACTCTGCAAAAGAGGCAGGAGTTGGTCTGAGGAGTTTGTTATTTCTAGTGCTTTCAAACAGCTATATGTGCTGTAGGCTGGATGTGTTAACTAGTGGGTGTGTAAAAAAAAGGATGGTTGGTTATATTAAGGAAGAATTCATAATTTGGAATGATGCTGATTTGTTGAACAGTGGCCAACCTGGAAATTCATATACAAATGGACAGATGAAGCTTCCAGATTAAGAAATTCAAAGAATTTGGGACTGGACACAAATGGCTTGTCTGATCTGATTTCTTTTGCAAAATGTTTTTTTGAGCAGCATCACTATAGTCCTGGTTTACCTTTCCTAACAGGTATGCTGCCTGATCCTAAGAATGTGCACATTGTGGTGAGCTGGATGATTGCTCAAACTGTGACAGCTGTAGCTGGCCTGGTGTCCTACCCTTTTGACACTGTCAGGCGTCGTATGATGATGCAGTCCGGCAGGAAAGGGGGTAAGAGCAAAGCTAGTATTATGCTTATAGCTTTACAAACTTGAATGCAAATCGGTGAGGGGTGGCTAAGAAAGAGCAGAAAATTCCTCTGTGAAACACATCATTATTAGGTTAAAAAGTGTTGCTTCTTTGATATTGGAGGGTGGCTTGAAAAGTTTTGTCTCCATCAAGGGCTATACACTTAGATCAGCGTGTTTTCAGTTTTTTTTCATAAGCTATTTTTCCTACAATGAGAAAAAATTGGAAACGTGCTGGTCTAAGGGCTCCTTTTTACAAAGATGCGCTAGCGTTTTTAGCACACGTACCAGATTAGCGCGCGCTACCCAAAAAACTACCGCCTGCTCAAGAGGAGACGGTAGTGGCTAGCGCATGCGGCATTTAAGCGCATGCCAAAACTGCTAGCGCAACTCCGTAAAAGGAGCCCTAAGTGTATAGCCCTTGAAGAAGACTGTTTAACTTGCTTTCTTTATTTACCGAACTTTTCAAACCACCCTTGTATATAGCCCTTGATAATCACTCTAGGATTTTGCACAAAAGTGCTATAAAATGCATTAGTAATTGATTTTTACAGAATGGTGATCTTCATATATAGATTTATATTTCTGGAGATAGGTGGTGATAAAAACAGATATAAAAAGGAAATAGGAGATTCTTTTCACGCACAAAGAAACCATTTCTTTTGCATCCTATATTGAAAGAGCTGATTTTATTTAAAAGATGAAAAATAAGATATTTGGTACTAGTCCTAATTTCATAATATTATGATCAATTTTAATATGTACGTTTATTTCCACAGCTGACATTATGTATAAGGGCACAATTGACTGCTGGAAGAAGATAGCCAAAGATGAAGGATCTAGAGCTTTCTTTAAAGGTGCTTGGTCCAATGTACTGAGAGGAATGGGTGGGGCATTTGTATTAGTATTGTATGATGAAATCAAGAAAGTTGTTTAAATGAATACAACTCATCTACCTTGTTTCAGATATTTTGTAATATTTTGCATGTGGCTTAATGGACAAAGGTATTTCCTAGGGAAAAAGGTGGCTAAAATGGGGCAGTTACGAAAAGATATTGATGTAGCATTATTATAATGTAATGGCTGTCCATTAAATCACAAGTATAATTTATATATTTAAAATTTAAAAATGTATGTTGGAACCTGTACATAATTTAAACACTACCAAATGATGGCATATCCTGATGCATACCCCTAATCTGCAAAGTGTTCTTGAAAACTTATTGGAGCTGGATGTAACTTACAATTAAAATTCAAGACTTCATTTTGTGAGTTGTTAATAAAAATAATTGAATCCAGTCTTTTAGCTGTCTTGCTGGAGAATATTTATTTTAAGGATAACCAAACTGTAGTTTTCATTAAACCCTGGCTGGCTAGGTGAGTCCCAAAGACTGGGTTGAACTATTGTAAAATGAAAAAATTTGGTAATTCTCAATCTATTCTTTAGGTTACCCCAAGGCAATCTGGTTCTCAGGATACTCACACTGAATACGCATGAGATTTACATAGAATGGAGGTAGTACATGCAACTTTCTCATGTATATTCATTGTAGGCAGTGACATAGCAAGGGTAGGAGATGCTCCCCTATGCCAGCGCAAGCAGCTTATCCAGCCTGCTGCTCGCACTGACTTCCTCTGACATCACTTCTGGCCCTGTGACCTTTAAGTAATTTCAGAGGGAACCAGGCCAGTGCAAGCAGCAGGCTAGAGTAGTTGCTTACACTGGCAAAGATTAAAAAAAAAAGGGGGGGGCGCAAAGATTCTTTATCCAGTTGGGGCTTTAGGATATCCACAAATATGCATGAGATAGTTTTACATAGCATAGAGGCAATGCATGCAAATCTTATCTCGTGCATATTCCTTGTAGATATCCTGAAAACTCAACCTGTCTGGGATGAGAACTAATGCCCCAAGGAATACTGAAACACTAAAATTTTCTTAGTCTTCCTCCAGTCTGTATTTTTGAATTACATGAGCCTGGATGTCTTATAGCCCTCCTGTTTGGCAGGTTTAGCATTTAGCTTCATATTCACTTCATATCTCACGACATCACGGGTCGCATTGAAGTGGAGGAAGAAATCTTTTTTCTGAAGGGTCCCACATCGACACGAGGGCATCCGTTAAAACTTAAGGGGGGAAGATTCCATGGTGACACCTGGAAATACTACTTCACCGAACAGTTGATCAATCGATTAAATAGTCTTCCTCGCCAGGTGGTTGATGGGACCAACAGGTGGGGGTACCACAGAGTTTTGCTTAAAAGATGGATACTTCAGGTGGGGGGGAGGGGGGATTGTCTTGAGTAGACTTGTGGGAGGGAGGGTTATTGTGTGGGCAGACTTGTTGGGCCACCGGCCCTTTTCTGCCGTCAAACTCTGTTTCTATGTTTCTCAGGCTGCTTGATTTTTCATGTAAAACTATTCAAATCAACTCAACAGCTGCGACAGAATAAAAGTGGGCTCTGAGTATTCTATGACAAAGCATCTGAATGAAGACTAATGCAATCAAGATCCGGCTATATATATATAATTACTAGCCCCCACACACTTTTATGAAGTCTTGTTAGGGTTTTTTAACTGAACTCTTGATATCCTACCCTGGCGGGGCCTCCGCATGTGCGGATCACCAGACTTGATGGACCCAGGGTCTGATCCGGAGATGGCAATTCTTATGTTCTAAATCTTGTAGGGAGGTACAGATTCTCTGAAGATGGAGAAATTGACTAATTGGAAGGTTGTATTTTAGATGATGAGGATGGAAATTATGGTATGCCAACAGAGTATTTCTCTCTATTGATTTCCAGTACAGATTTTTCATAATTAATAAATCCAGAAATTCAATAAATAGATCAAATTTAATCTCAAATTTCAAATCATTCTTTCATTAATCCATTTTGAAAAATCCAATTATTCATCCATAGTACTAATCCACAAAAAAATATATCTAAAAACCATTTCCAACATTGGATCTTGCTATGAAAGGGGGAAGTATAGATGACCTGTTGTTCAAATTTTGCCGACTCATTCACAGGATGCATATAGGAACCGTCGCCCATGGCTTTGTACATAGAAACGACTGTGGCAGTGAGGAGGGAGTCTGCCAGAAAGTAAAGACCCGCCAGAGGGAGGCAAGTATTTGAAGCACAGAATGGAGGGAGAGAGAGGGGTGTGTTGGGACTTGAGGAGAGAGCACAAACTTTAGACAAATGATGGAAGGAGGGAGAGGCATGTATTTGGAACATAGAATGAAGGTAAGGAGGGGGGGAGCATGAGCCATAGGATGGAAAAATGGAGAGAGTGAGAGAAAGAGATGCTTAGGTAAGGGAGGGAATAGAAAAGGAGAATTGGGTGTCTGAGGGAAAGAGAGATGGTACACATGGGGAGAATTTTTGGGTAGAGAAAGGGAGAGAGAATTATTGGACATGGTGGTGGGAGAGGAATATGGTAGAGATGCATGAGGAAGAGAAAGATGTCAGACCACTGGAATGGGAATGAGAGAGAGATGAGCCTAAGATTCCGGTTGGCCCAGGTTTCTAAGGCCCCCCTATGGGAGGGGCCTTAAGTACCTGGGCCAATCAGGACCTTAAGCCCTTCCCTGGTGCATCCCAAGATGCACCAGGAAGGGACAGGCCTGCCATTCCAGTGAAGGCAGGCCTGCCAGCTGGACACAACTAGAAGTCATCTGGCCAGCCATCTAAAACAGGTTAGGGGGTCTGGGTGGGGTTTGGAGGGTCCTGATGGGGGTGGGAGGGTCTGAGTGGGGGTGGCCTTGGAGGGTCCGAGTGGAGGGACTGGGCATCCTTCCTGCCATGATCATTCATGGGGGGGGGGGGGCTCACAGTGGGTGCAAGCAGGAGTGATTGTGCATCTTTCCTGTTGGCGATCATTTGGGGGAGTCACCACAGGAGCGATTGGGCATCTGTCCTACCGGCAATCATTTAGGGGGGGGGGGGGGTCGCAGTGGGTTCAGGCTGTAGGGACTGGGAATCCCTCCTGCTACTTGTTTTGACTTGGTCTAAGTCAAAACGTGTAAGTTCAATCCAAGCAACCTGTAAAACTTTTGATTATGACTGCCAGACGACTAAGTCTAGGTCGGCCCAGATGGCGCCCTCCCCACTCCTCTAAAAAATGCTCCTTTTCGTTCTGGGCGCACAGAGGCAATCAAAATGCCTAAGCTAGTATTAGATGTCTAAACCCTGTTGGATTATCAGTACTTGGACAACCTGTTTTTTGATCGTCCAAGTGCCAATTTAGGTGGGTTTTTAGACTTAAAAAATTATGTACCTCTTAGGGGCTAATTCTATAAACGGTGCCTAACTCCTTTCTTCTGTCAACCTCGCTACATTCACATTACCCCTCTCCTCAGATCACTTCACTGGCTCCCTATCTACCTTTGCACACAGTTCAAACTCTTATTACTAACCTACAAGTGTGTTTATTCTGCTACCGCTCAGTATCTCTCCTCTCTTGTTTCTCCTTATACACCTCCCTGAGAATGCTGTTCCTCAGATAACTTGCTTTTATCTGTACCCTTCTTCTCCACTGCCAGTTTCAGACTGTTTCTTTCATCTTGTTGTCCCATATGCCTTGAATAAACTACCAGTGTTCATGCATCACAACCCTTCCTTTACGTTATTCAAAAGCAGGCTGAAAACCCATCTTTTTGAGATAGCTTTCAACTCATAACCCCACTCCCTTCTGCTCACCACCATAGCTTGTAGTTCAACCATCCCTGCTAACTGTAACCCCTAACCTGGCATCCTGTTTGTCTGTCTTAATTGGTTAGATTGTGTGAACTCATTCGAGCAGGTACTGTCTTCTTTGTGATTCTCTACAGCAGGGCTGCCCAAGTCTTGTCCTCGAGATCTACTGGCAGGCCAGGTTTTCTGGATATCCACAATGAATATGCATGAGAGAGATTTGCCTGCACTGCCTTCTTGGTATGCAAATCTCTCTCATGCATGTTCATTGTGGATATCCTGGAAACCTGGCCTGCCAGTAGATCTCGAGGACCGGACTTGGGCAGCCCTGTGTTGCGTATATCTGGTAGTGCTCTAGAAAAGATTAATAGTAGTAACTCATAGGCACTGCTTGGTGCAGTTGTCAGTCAAGCACTAGGCACCGTTTACAAAATCATGAGTTCAGCGCTTATTTCGATTTGGTAAGCGATAGGTATCCTAGTGTTAGGTGCCAGTATATTAGGTATAGTGGAGTCTGAAAACTTGACTGGCTGAATGTATCCTAAGGACAGGGTTGAGAACCCCTGCCCTAGACAAATAATTCCCATATCTTGTAGAACAAACACTGAGGAGCTGATTCTATAAACAGAACCTAACTTCTAGGCCAAGGGTAGGGAACTCCGGTCAGTCGGGTTTTCAGGATTTCCCCATTGAATATGCACTGAAAGCAGTGCATGCAAATAGATCTTAAGCATATTCATTGGGGAAATCCTGACAACCCGACTGGAATACGGCTCTCGAGGACCGGAATTCCTTACCCCTGTTCTAGGCACTGCTTAATGTTGTCAATCAAGCGCTAGGCACCGTTTACTAGCGCTGCCCGATTACGAAAAAAAATTTGATTCGATTCAGCCTATTGAATTGGTTTTTCGATTTGATTTTCCTGCTCAATTGGGTGTTTTTTTTCAACCCTGGTGGGTTTATTTTATACCTTCTTCACCCCCTTTGGCTTCTCCTAACCACACTGGCGCTATGGTGTAAACAAAATAAAGAAACAAAAAGGACTTCTCTCTCTGTTAAATCCTAGCTCAAGTTAGCGGTCTAACATCAGCTCTGGCAGGGTACACTTTTCAAATCTGACATATTGTAATCACAAAACAGAAAATAAAATTAGTTTTTCTACCTTTTGTTGTCTGGTCAATATTCAAATCTTGTTGGTCCCAGGCTCTGGTTGTCTTCTGATAACTTGGTTGCCAGGGTCTCCTTATTTCTTCTTTCTCCCTGCTAACCATCCATCTGCCATCTCTGTCCTTCCCTTCTGTTTCCCTTCCCTCCCCCAGAGGTCTGGCATCCAGATTCACCTTTTCTCAACTACCCTTTCATCCAGCATCTCGCCCTCCTTCCCCACCATCTCTCCCTTTCTCTTCCCAACTATCCTCCTATCCAGTATCTCTATCCCCCCCTCCACACCATCCCTTGTGTCCAACTTCTCTCCCTTTCTGTTCCTTCCTTCCCTAAATCCCATTGTCCATCATCTCTCTCCCTTTCCTCTATTTTTTGACCCATTATTTATTCCCCCCCAAGTCCGGCATATGCATCTCTTTGAACCCTCCCTCCCTCTGTGTAATTCTATACCAGGGCCGCCCTCCCCTGAAGTTCTGTCCCCCCTGAAAGCCTGTCCCCCCCTTAAAGGCCTGCATCCCACCCCTGAAGGCCTGCCTGTCCCCCTTGAAGGCCTGCCTGCATGTCTCCCCTGAAGACCTGTCCCAGCCCCCACCCCGAAGGACTGCTCACCCCCCCCCCCCCCACAGAAGGCCTACATGTTCCCCCTGGCCTACCACTGGTGTCCGGCTTCCCCCCTGGCCTCCCCGCACCGTTTACCTTTGAGGAGCAGCCTGCAGACAAGATTGCGGTGCTAGCGATCTTTGCACTACTTCAGAGCTGTTTCCTTAGCCGCGGTCCCGCCCCTTCTCTGACACAGTGGCGTACCAAGGGGGGGGGGGGGGGGCGGAGGGGGAGATCCACCCCGGGTGCCAGCCCTGAGGGGGTGCTCCCGGCCTTGCCGTTCAGTCCCCCCCACCCCCGAAGGACCGCTCGCCCCACTGACCTTCCTGCACCACCTATGAAGCAGCCCGCAGCAGGATCGCGACGTCAGCGATCTGAGCTGCTTGGCCGCTGCTTCCTGCGCCGCGATCCCACCCCTACTCTGACATCAAAGGAGGGGCGGGACCGCAGCGCAGGAAGCAGCGCAGGGATCACCGACGTCGCGATCCTGCTGCGGCTGCTTCATAGGTGGTGCGGGGAGGCCAGGGGGGCGAGCGGTCCTTCTGGGTGGGTCGGGGCATCAGGCCTTCAGGATGGGGTAGGCAGGCAGGCTTTCAAGGGGGAGGGGGTGACAGGCAGGCAGGCCTTCAAGGGGGGTGCAGGCCTTCAAGGGGGAGGACAGGCAGGCAGGCCTACAAGGGGGAGGACAGGCAGGCAGGCCTACAAGGGGGGACAGGCCTTCAAGGGGGTGGAACAGGCCGGCCTTCAAGGGGGTGGAACAGGCCGGCCTTCAAGGGGGTGGAACAGGCCGGCCTTCAAGGGGGTGGAACAGGCAGACCTTTAAGGGGGAACAGGCCTTTGGGGGGACCCTGGTTTAGAAGTACATGGAGGGAAGGGGTGTTCAAAGAGACGTGCATATGCCAAACTTTGGGGGGGGAAGAAATAATGGGTCTGAAAATAGAGGAGAGGGAGAGAGATGATGGATCATGGGATTTAGGGAGGGAAGGAACAGAAAGGGAGAGAAATTGGACACAAGGGATGGTGTGGAGGAGGGATAGAGATACTGGATAGGAGGGTACTTGGGAAAAGAAAGGGAGAGATGGTGGACTCTGGGGTAGTGGGGAAGGAGGGAGAGATGCCGGATGAAAGGGTAGTTAAGAAAAGGTGGATCTGTGGAGGGAGATGAAAAAAAGGAAAGATACCAGACTTCCTGGGGAGGGAAGGGAAATGGAAAGGGAGGACAGAGTTGGCAGATGGATGGTTAGCATGCAGAAAGAAGAAAGAAGGAGACCCTGGCAAGCAAGTTGTCAGAAGAAAACCAGAGCCTTGGACCAACAAGATTTGAAATATAACCAGACAACAAAAGGTAGAAAAATTAATTTTATTTTCTGTTTTGTGATTATAATATGTCAGATTTGAAATGTGTATCCTGCCAGAGCTGGTGTTGGACTGCAAACGTGAGCTAGGATTTAATAGAGAGAGGAAAAGTCCTTTTTGTTTCTTTATTTTATTTACACCACAGCGCCAGTGTGGTTAGGAGAAGCCAAAGGGGGTGAAAAAGCTATAAAACCCACCAGGAGTTTTGAAAAAAATCACCCAACTGAGCAGGAAAATCGAATTGAAAAACCAATTCAATAGGCTGAATCGAATCAAAAATTTTTTTCCTGAATCTAGCAGCATTAGTTTGCGCTACTGTCTTAGACTTTAGGACCTGGGATTGGGGAGAGATGGCATCCTTAGTACTTTATAATGCAAGTGAAACGAGGATTTGGTCAGACTTTTGAAGTGTCTGCAGAAAAAAAATATTGTATAGGCCGGGGACATGAGACAGCAGGAAATGGGAACTTTTCTTCCTTCTATTTTTGTGAATGGAAAGGCTGAGGATGCCAGAGAGTTTAGTTAAAATATGTGCTTTATAAGAAAATATAATAATGTGTTTTATAAAGTTTATAGCATAGCTGGCCTACCCAGTGAGGTGTTCCTAGTGGTGGTGGTGGCAGCGTGTCAATGTGTTGAGAGGAAGAGGTGGTCTGGGAAATTCTGCTGAGCAAACTCCGGGCCCATTTCCACCCCCCAGTTAGTCCATTCCTCTCAACTGGTTCACACACTGAGTGGGTCTTTGGGTGTTTTGGGATCTCTTCCAGTGGTTTATCAGTATCTCCTTCTGGTCCAAGGAAGGAAACTTTGTTATCCTTAGCATTGACCTACAGAATATGTTTGTAACAGCACTGCTTGTGTGGCATTAGGATATGTAGTGATCGAAAGAAAAAAAAAGAGACCTTTGCACATTTTTGCACTATATGGTGGGTGTATGAGGAGATTCACATTTCCTGCACAGCTAAGTCCATGTGAAGTTACCTTGTGCTGTATTTGACATCTAGCAAGGTCTCTGTTTAAAAGGAACGATCTAAACTTAAAAATGAAGTGGCCAGAAGTTATGGTAAAAGCAGATAGTGTAGCTGGTTTTAAGAAAGATTTGGACAAATTCCTGGAGGTAAAGTCCATAATCTGTTATTAAGACATGGGGGAAGTGTCTGCTTGCCCTGGATCGGTAGCATGGAATGTTGCTACTCTTTGGGTTTTGACCAGGTATTAGTGTCCTGGATTGGCTACCATGAGAATGGGGCTACTGGGCATGATGGACCATTGGTCTGACCCAGTTAGGCTATTCTTATGTTATGTTCTCATCTTTAGGGGCCTTTGTTTTCACTTTTTATTTTAATGTATTTTTTTTCTGGGAACTTATTAATGTGTGTGGGATGAGGGGGTAACTAATTTCTTCAGCTAAATAATTCAATCCACCTCAAACAGACATAGGAGAACTCACGCACCATTCACACACCCTCCAACCAAAAACATCAAAAGAAAAAACTGTTCGACAACCTCCTAGCCATTCGAGCTGCAACACTCGACCCCCAACTCTACAACCAATTGACATCGACCACAGACTGCAAAACCTTCAAAAAGAAATAAAAACCCTTCTATTCAAAAAACACATAAAACCGAACACACACAATCAGAACTGTCCCAAGCATCACCTGCAACTACTCCATATGTACTTCTGATGTCATGACAATTCAGACATAATTTATGTTATGTTGTGTTTGGAATATAAGAAAATTTTCACTGCCTGTTTCTATTCTGACCATTTATTCCGTTTCATGGTCATTACAAAAAATATTTTTTTACATGGAGGGGGGTGTCAAAAAATGATGGGCCCCAGGTGCCACATACCCTAGGTACGCCACTGCTCTGACATCAGAGGCAGGATTGCGGCAGAGGAAACTGCTCTGAAGCAGTTTGCAAAGATCTTCTCTGCAGGCTGCTCCTATAAGGTAAATGGTGCGGGAAGGCCAGGGGGGGAAGCCGGACGCCGAGGGAGAAAACCGGACATCATGGGGGGGAAGCAGGACAGCACCACTTCCTGACTGACCATCCTCACTTATCCTCTAAAGCAGTGGCATCCGGGGTATGTGGCATCCGGGGCCCATCATTTTTTGACACCCCCCCATGTAAAAAAATATTTTTGTAATGTCCATGAAACGGAATAAATGGTCAGAATAGAAACAGGCAGTGAAAATTTTCTTTTATTAAACCTCATATATTACATTACATTACAAGCAGCGCTGTTACAAACATATTCTGAAGGTCAATGCTAAGGTTAACAAAGTTTCCTTCCTTGGACCACAAGGAGATACTGACAAACCACTGGAAGAGATCCCATAACAACTACCCAGGCACAACACCCAAAGACCCACTCAGTGTGTGAACCAGTTGAGTGGAGTGGACTAACTGGGGGGTGGAAATGGGCCCAGAGTTTGCTCATCAGAATTTCCCAGACCACCTCTTCCTCTCAACACATTGACACGCTGCCACCACCACCACTAGGAACACCTCACTGGGTAGGCCAGCAATGCTATAAACTTTATAAAACACATTATTATATTTTCTTATAAAGCACATATTTTAACTGAACTCTCTGACATCCTCAGCCTTTCCATTCACAAAAATAGAAGGAAGAAAAGTTCCCATTTCTTGCTGTCTCATGTCCCCGGCCTATACAATATTTTTCTTCTGCAGACCCTTCAAAAGTCTGACCAAATCCTCGTTTCACTTGCATTATAAAGTACTGAGGATGCCATCTCTCCCCAATCCCAGGTCCTAAAGTCTAAGACAGTAACCATTATTCCAAACATAACATAACATAACATAGCACAGCTCCACCCCTCCCCCGATCCAGCAGGGGAGTCTCTTCAAGAAGGAGACGCACCAATGGCGTGCAGCCGTTCAGCGTGCCGGCGAAGGCACACGGCAAAGGCGCGTGCGCCTTAGTGAGCGCCTTTGTGAAGCGACTGCTGGGAAGCCGATCGACCCTGATGCAGTCCAGACATCTTCTACAGTTTTTTACACCTCTGAGTCTGCTGAAACCCGCAATCCTGCCTCCTAATTTTGGAAGATTCGCCTCCAAACGGGAAGCTCTCTCCAATGTCCCACTGACAAAACTGATAAGTATTTGCATGCTCCTCTATTCTGCATGTCTCTCTAGCTGTCTGAATAGTTAATAAGTACTTGCATGACTGGCTAACTCTACAAGCTTAGCCTACTATACCAACCCTGCAACGAGATGAGCGAGCGAGCCCTGCTCCGCCCCTCCCCGAAACAGGGAAAATTGCAAGGAGCCTGGCCGTGCACCTACAAAGTGACGCTGCGAAGCAACGCAGCAGAGAGTCACATAATCACCAGTAGCCAACTAATAATCACCAGCAGCCAACTCTCCAACCCGCAGCCAACTCTCCAACCTGCACACTGCCCTAAAGTGAGCAATACTACAGTTCCAATCCAATAGAACAAGTGCTAAGGAACCTCCTCTCACACATACGAACCAATCCAACAAGAACAAAAAGTAAAGATCCACCTCTCATACAATCGCCACCCACATAATAGCAATGGCAACCAGCACAGCTAGGCCCACACTGGTCCTCCTACTGCTCTCCCTGCTCCTAACAAACTGGAAAATAGCAAGCTACCACATATCCCCTATCCAACAGTGACAGCAGCTTACATACAAATCTAATCACCCAGGAAACCTCCCCCCCCCAAAAAAAAATCCGATATCCTGCCCATCGGCTACCCACGAAAGCATCCCCCCCACCTGGGGAAAAAGGCCACCTCCAAAGCCCAAGACAACAACTCAAAAACCTTGGACACTTCCTAGAAACCTCCTCCATCCAAAGATTATCACCACTCTTCATATAAAATTCACCTCATTAGCCTGTGCATACACGAACATAAGATCAATTAGCCCAAAGACAGACCTAATCAAGGACTGGATAACTAAAGAACAACTAGGTTGCCTCTTCCTAGCTGAAACCTGGCTAACCTCCGACTCAGACCCACGCATAACCGAATTCTGCCCCAAAGGATACAAACTAGAACTAGTCTGTTGACAAAATGAGGGGGAGGACTGGCTATACTAGTAAAAAACAACCTCAACCTAAAAGTCCTGGATAAACGCTCCTCCCCCCACCTGGACCTTCTAGCCTGCCAACTATCCGATCACACACTCACAGGTACCTTGACCTGCCTTCTTTGCTACATTACACCAGGCAAAAGGAACACCTCCAAACACGAACTCGAAGATTTCGTCTTCCAGAACTCACTAAACCCAACTCATAACTTACTCCTTGGAGTCATTAATCTACACCTAGAAGACCACACCTCAAAACAAGTTGAAGATCTTTCTCATACCTCAATGTACTATCCTATCAAATCCTTAACCCCCAACCCACGCATGAAAAAGGCCACCAACTGGATATTGCAGCATACACATCCAAAAACTCCCACACACCAGATATCCACATCTCCAATGGTACCTGGCATTCCTCCCTCTGGTCAGATCACTACAAATATACCTTCAACATCAATTGGGCACAAAGTAACAACAAACCCGAACTCCAAAAAACCTCCTTCACAACTCGCCAAAAAATCAAATCAACCACATTCTGGGACAAAATAGACCCCGCAATAGGCTCCACAGATCCTAAGGAATTTATATGCCACTGGCGCACCTTAAGCGAAACACTGAATGATCTAGCCCCCATTAAAACCCAAAAACAGAATTTGCAGGCCATCCGACAAATGATTCGACACCAAACTTCTACAACTAAAAAGGCACTGCAGACAACTTGAAAGAGCCTGGAAAAAGCAGAACCATGAACAAACCAAAGTCGAGTGGAGAAAACTAAACAAGATCAAACTTAATGAAAAACGGAAAGCCTACCACTCCAAATTAGTTGGCACCAAAGCCCCAGACACTAAAATGCTCTTCAAACTAGTAAAAAACCTCACTGACACCAAGCCTCTCTTAGCCACTCAAGGAAACTACCTACCAACAGCTCCCAGCTAGCTGACCACTACAAAAGCAAGATCACCACAATCAGATCCACCTTCAATAACTCATCAGCCTACCTCGACGAGTTTATAACAAAACCTACATCAGAAGAACCCATAGCAGCCGAAAGGACTTGGACCTCCTTCCCTCTAGTTCAATGGTCTGCTATGGACCGTCTATACAAAAAATACAGCAAAGCATCATGTGACTTGAACAACTGTCCCTCATACCTTCTAACAAATGCTACCCCTAAATTCAGAGCCAACCTCATGCAATGGATTCAATTCACACTCATGGAAGGTCAATTCCCACTTGAACTAGGTGAGATTATAATCACCCCTCTACTGAAAGATCTCAAAGGCCCAATAGATACCCCCTCTAACTACAGACCCATCGCCTCAATCCCACTATATGCTAAATTAATAGAAGGACTAGTAGCACAATACCTTACCAACTACCTAGAAGACCATAACATACTTCACCCCTCTCAATCAGGATTCAGATCCAACTATAGTACAGAGACATTACTAGCAACGCTACTAGACACAGCCAGACAGCACCTTAGTAAAGGAGGTAGAATGTTGCTAATTCAACTCTATCTCTCAGCGGCATTCGACCTGCTAGACCACACCATACTACTCCAGATACTAGAAACCATAGGGATCTCAGGAGCAGTATACAACTGGTTCCAAGGATTCTTAAAATCAAGAACCTACAGAGTCAAGTCAAATGACCACAAATCGGACCCCTGGTCTAACCCCTGTGGAGTCCAAGGATCACCATTATCGCCTATGCTCTTCAACCTCTTCATATCCTCCCTTGGCTTCACTTTAGATACCCTACACGTAACATCCTTTAGCTATGCAGACGATATAACCATACTCCTCCCCTTCGATACCCAAGACCCCACCTCTTTAGGCAACCTAAAAACAACACTGGAAGTAGTGGAAAAATGGATGCTAGAAAACAAACTGAAAACTGAACTCTGACAAAACAAAATTCCTACTACTAGAAAAGGACAAAACCCCATCCATAACAGAATTAGCAATAAATGTCACCAAATACCCCATACAGCCCTCTCTCAAAATCCTTGGAGTGTCGACAGATAGATGTTGAACAATGCAGATACAAATCAACAAAACCACCCAAAAATCATTTTTCACCATGTGCAACCTTTGAAAAATAAGAAAATTCTTCGGCAAAGACAACTACAGGATCATAGTCCAATCCCTTGTCCTAGGACTAGTGGACTATTGCAACATCCTCTACCTTCCTTGCCCCACAAACTTGATAAACCAACTGCAGACCATTCAAAACACAGCCCTCAGGCTGATCTATTAACTCGGAAAATTTGACCATATCTCTAATGCCTACCTTGACTCACACTGGCTACTAATACGAGCTCAAATCCAATTCAAATTTTATTGTCTACTATACAAAGCAATAAACGGAACTGCACCCACTTACCTCAACAACCGTCTAAATTTCAACTGCACATCCAGAATAAGAAGAACCCGGATCCTATTCTCCTACCCACCGCTCAAGGGAACTCAGCAAAAGAAGATGTACGACGGCCTCCTAGCGACCCAGGCAGCGAAACTAGACCCCTGTATCTCCAATCTGTTGTCAACTACAAGTGACTTTAAATCATTCCGAAAAGAAATCAAAACCTTGCTATTCAAAAAAAACTATACAATCTCCCCACCGACCCTAACAAGTAACCAACCCTAAACTCTTCCTCCCTACTAGTATTCCTCAATTCTCCTCCCTTCCCCAACCTCTCCCCTCTGCCTCCTCTACTTAACCTCCTCAATTCTCCTTCCTTCCCCAGCCTCTCTCCTCTGCCTCCTCTATTTAACCTCCCCTAAATTGTAATCCCCCTGCTTCTACTATGTAAGTGTCCCCCAAATTGTAACTTCCTGGAAAAGCCCAGCTATCTTATACTATAATCCGCTTAGAACTGAAAGGTACAGGCAGAATATAAGTCACTAATGTAATAAATTATGTCTGAATTGTTATGACATCAGAAGTACATATGGAGTAATTGCAGATGATGCTTGGGACAGTTCTAGATTGTTAGTTCGGTTTTATGTGTTTTTTGAATAGAAGGGTTTTTATTTCTTTTTTGAAGGTTTTGTAGTCTATGGTCAAGGTCAATAGGTTGGGAGTCGAATGTTGCAGTTCGAATGACTAGGAGGTTGTCGAACAGTTTTTTTCTTTTGATGTTTTTGGTTGGAGGGTGTGTGAATGGTGCGTGAGTTCTCCTATGTCTGGTTGAGGTGGATTCAATTATTTAGCTGAAGAAATTAGTTACCCTCCTATTCCACACACATTAATTTTCTTCCATTTTTGTTCCCATTATAAAAAATACTGATAAGTTCCCATAAAAAAAATACATTACATAAGAATAGCCTAATTGGGTCCGACCAATGGTCCATCATGCCCAGTAGCCCATTCTCATGGTAGCCAATCTAGGTCACTAATACCTGGTTAAAACCCAAAGAGTAGCAAAATTCTATGCTACCGATCCAGGGCAAGCAGACACTTCCCCCATGTCTTATTAATAGACTATGGGCTTTTCCTCCAGGAATTTGTCCAAATCTTTCTTAAAACCAGCTACACTAACTGCTTTTACCATAACTTCTGGCCACTTCATTTTTAAGTTTAGATCTTTCCTTCCAAACAGAGACCTTGCTAGATGTCAAATACAGCACAAGTTAACTTCACACGGACTTAGCTGTGCAGGAAATGTGAATTTCCTCATACACCCACCATATAGTGCAAAAATGTGCAAAGGTCTGGTTTTTTCTTTCGATCACTACATAGCCTAATGCCACACAAGCAGCACTGTTCCAAACATATTCTAAAGGTCAATGCTAAGGTTAACAAAGTTTCCTTCCTTGGACCACAAGGAGATACTGACAAACCAATGGAAGAGATCCCAAAACAACTACCCAGGAACAACACCCAAAGACCCACTCAGTGTGTGAACCAGTTGAGTGGAGTGGACTAACTGGGGGGTGGAAATGGGCCCGGAGTTTGCTCAGCAGAATTTCCCAGACCACCTTTTCCTATCAACACATTGACACGCTTCCACCACCACCACTAGGAACACCTCACCGGGTAGGCCAGCAATGCTATAAACTTTATAAAACACATTATTATATTTTCTTATAAAGCACATATTTTAACTGAACTCTGACATCCTCAGCCTTTCCATTCACAAAAATAAAAGGAAGAAAAGTTCCCATTTTCTGCTGTCTCATGTCCCCGGCCTATACAATATTTTTCTTCTGCAGACCCTTCAAAAGTCTGACCAAATCCTCGTTTCACTTGCATTATAAAGTACTGAGAATGCCATCTCTCCCCAATCCCAGGTCCTAAAGTCTACGATAGTATCACAAACTAGTGCTGCCAGATTCAGGAAAAAAAAATTTCGATTCGATTCAGCTTAATTAATTGGTTTATCGATTTGATTTTCCTGGTGGGTTTATTTTATAGATTTTTCACCCCCCTTTTGCTTCTCTTAAATACACTGGTGCTGTGGTGTAAATAAAATAAAGAAACAAAAAGGATTTATCCTCTCTCTGTTAAATCCTAGCTCACATTTGCGGTCTAACACCAGCTCTGGCAGGATACACATTTCAAATTTGACATATTGTAATCACAAAACAGAAAATATAATTAGTTTTTCTACCTTTTGTTGTCTGGTTATTTTTCAAATTTTGTTGGTCCAAGGCTCTGGTTGTCTTCTGATAACTTGCTTGCCAGGGTCTCCTTCTTTCTCCATGGTAACCATCCATCTTCCATCTCTGTCCTCCTCTTCCGTTTCCCTTCCCTCCCCCGGATGTCTGGCATCTTTCCTTTTTTTCATCTCTCTCCACAGATCTACCTTTTCTTAACTACCCTTTCATCCAGCATCTCTCCCTCCTTTCCCACTACCCCAGGTTCCACCATCTCTCCCTTTCTTTTCCCAACTACCCTCCTAACCAGTATCTCTATTCCCCCCCCCTCCACAACATCCCTTGTGTCCAACTTCTCTCCCTTTCTGTTCCTTCCCTCCCTAAAACCCATGGTCCATCATCTCTCTCCCTCTCCTCTATTATCAGACCCATTATTTCTTCCCACCCAAAGTCCGGCATATGCACGTCTCTTTGAACCCCTCCCCCTTCCCTCCGTGTACTTCTACACCAGGGCCCCCCTCCCATGAAGGCCTGTCCCCCCCTTAAAGGTTCTGCATTCCACCTCTTGAAGGCCTGTCCCCCCCCTTGAAGGCCTGCCTGCCTTTCCCCCTTGAAGGCCTGTCCCTCCCTTGAAGGCCTGTCTCCTTCCCAAGGCCTGCCTGCCCGCCGCACCCTGAAGGCCTGCTTCCCCCCTCCGAAGGACCACTCGCCCCCCCCACCTCGAAGGACCGCTCATCCACCCGGCCTCCCCGCACCATTTACCTGAAGCAGCCTGCAGCAAGATTGCGATGCCAGCGATCTTTGCACTGCTTCGGCTCTGTTTCCTTCCCCGCGATCCTGCCCCTCCTCTGATGTCAGAGGGGCGGGACTGCGGTGGAGGAAACAGAGCCGAAGTAGCGCAAAGATCGCTGGCATCGCGATCATGCTGCAGGCTGCTTCAGGTAAATGGTTTGGGGAGGCCGAGGGGGGAGGAAACCAGATGCGAGACCCAGACATCAGGGGCTGAACCGGATGCAGGGGGGAACTGGACTGGGAGCAACCCCTCAAGGCTTTCACCCGGGGCAGACTGCCCCTCCCACCCCCTCTCCTTGGTACACCACTGCTCTAAAGCAGGTGCGGCAGTGGCCGGCCAGCAAGAGCAGCGCTGCCACTCCTGCTTTAGGTGGCGAGGGGGTAGGTTCAGCCGAATCGGGAAGCCTTTTTTTTTTGCTTTGAATCAATTCGATTCACCCGAAGTGAACCGATTCGAATCGTGAATCGGGCAGCACTACCGTTTACAGAATCATGCCCATTGGCGCCGTAGGCATCATAATGTTAGGTGCTGGTAAATTAGGCCAGGGATCGGCACCTAAGTCATACCACACCTATTCTCCACTCCTAACCACACCTACTTTTCAGATAATATCTGTTAGGCACAAGTGCCTCGACTTAGGTGTCGGTAGGCACCATGCAGAATTCCATCCACACACTACTTAAATGTTTGACTTTTAATGGCATTTTCAGTACAAATGCCAATCATGTCAATTAAATTTGGAATTGCGCACTGTCACACCCCACAAGCTCCTGTTCACGGCAACGAGCTGTGGACCCCGTGACTGTAACTGTCCAAACGTGTACCCTTTGACCAGGGTATCCTTCAGGCCTTCTTAGCGCCTACCTAAGGTACAATTATAGGTTCTGTGTCATTACAGAAACCAGGCAAGGGAAAAGAAATTCACACACCTTCAAAACAAGATTAGCAGAATAATAAAGTTGAGTTTTATTCTTATGTTTCCGGATTATTTTGGTACAGTTATTCATAGCATCTTGCAACAATTCTCACACAGGTTGTAGAAAACATAAAACTTTAGGTTAAGTTGAACACTCTGGTTTTATGCATACCAGCCTGACTCTCATGTCCAGAAGATAAACTCAAAATAAACCCTTTAGGTTGGACTCTAGTCTTTGTAACATAGTTCTCTTCACCAGGTTTTTGTGTCAAGGATGGCCTCAGCAAAATTCCTTCTCCTATGCAAAGGCAGAAGAAAAAACAAAACTATACTCCTGCAGTCCAGGCAAAATAAAGCTTTTACAAAAAAAAAAAAAAAGGTCAAAAGAAAACAGCTAACGTTGCAGCACTGCCACAGAGTGCCTGCAGATAAGGACCCCTCCTTAAAAGAAGCTCCTCTGTGCTTGCCGTTCCAGCAAAGCTTTATCTTCCTTAATTAACCTCCAGCTGGGCTGAGAGGGAACCAACAAACCTCAGTGCTACAGTGAAATTCCACAGTTCAATTATATCAGTGCTTCTGAAGATAAGCTTTGCTAAGCTCCCCAGCGTTTGGCATACAAGCACTTTTCACTCAAACCTTTAAGCAAAAAACCCCCCAAAAAACTGGTAAGCTACAAAACAAAGCCATTCACTACCCACCTTTTCTCAGTTTGTGTCCATTGCCTCCAAGCATTCACTAGGCAGACTAGATACTCCAATGTCCATGGGTTCATAGCTTTGGACTTGTTCCTCTGCTTCAATCTCCAACACCTCAGATATCTTCACAATTAGAGCTAAGTTCCCCACACCTCCATGGAGAAGCAGTGTGCCCTCCTGGGCTCCCAGGCTTCCCACTCTGTCTCAGCTGCTCACTTTTAATCCCAATCAACTCGCCCCTCCCTGCTCTGAAGAGGGGGGAAGGGAGAGAAAACTTTCTGCAGCTGAGCTTGCCTCAGTGACAACTTCCTGTGCTGAGGCTGGCCTTCTGGGAGCTGTAGTTTCTTAACCCCCTGAGCTAGCCCGAGTGAAGTCAGCGCTTTCAGTAAACCATGGAGCCAACCTGGACAACTCTCCTGCCTCAGGGTCTCCTGCTCTTCTTCCCTAAATCCTGTGCCAAAACTAGGAAGAGAGCTAGATTTGTCACAGCACGAAATTAGACAAGATGCCACAAGATGAACCACTGGAGGGATGTGAGCAGGACCCCCACACAAACTCCCTCAGTGGTCACTGACCCTCTCCCATTCCCAAAAGATGTGAATGAAATGGTACATACCTGCTTGTATGACAGCTTCAGAAGATATGGCTAGTACTAGTAGAGCAGCAAGCAGGTTCCTAGAGTAACCTGGCGGGCAATGTAGTCAACCACAGAGATGGGAACTCAGGCCCATATTCCACTCTAACCACTACATTTATGGTGAAATCTGTAAGTCTTCCAAACTCCACCCAAATGTGAAGTGTCACCTGCAGGCATTAGGTCTATTGAAGTAGTGTATAGTTGGGTCCAGTAGGCTTTGGGTGGGTACTAGAGGACTCACCATATACCATAAGGGGGCTATGGTGAAATGTGTACCTGGGACCTTTTATGTGAAGTTCACTACAATGCCCTATTGCACTGTTGGGATGTGTTTGAGGCCAGTCTAGTACAAATGCTGGCCCCTATTACATTCCAATGGCTTGTTCTGTGCATTTTTCATTTGTATGTTGGTTTTTTTTCTCCCCAAAACGGTTCAAAAAGTGATGCATAGAGCACAAACACATCAATTTTTGAAAAAGATGTTTGCAGTTTTGAAAATGGACATGTTTTATACTGGATTTTTGTGCATGTTCCACAAAACATCTAAACTCAGATTTAGATATCATATCAAAGATGCCCCCCCAGGGAACCTGAGTAAACACATAACATAGCTTTTAAACTATTACTTCTTTATTTGGAACAAAGTTATCCAACTCCCATAGCACCTAGGTGAAAAAGTAACTCCTCCTTACCTGATCAACCAACTGACCAAATTTAATGATAAATGGATTTAGCTTTTTGAACTCAGCCACTCCATGAATGTGTTATAGTTCAACAACCTTTTATTCTCATCTTCTCTGGCAGATGAAATTTAATGTGAACAAATGCAGTGATGCACATTGGGAAGAATAACCTGAATCAGTTACCAGATGCTAGGGTCTACCTTGGGGGTTAGCACCTACGAAAAGGATCTGGATATCATCGTAGACAATACGATGAAACCTTCCGCCCAATGTGTGTCGGCAGCCAAAAAAGCAAACAAGATGCTAGGAATTATTTAAAAAAGGGATGGTTAACAAGACTAAGAATGTTATAATGCACCTGTATCGCTCCATGGTGCGACCTCATCTGGAATATTGTGTTCAGATCTGGTCTCCTTATCTCAAGAAAGATATAGTGGCGCTAAAAAAGGTTCAAAGAAGAGCGACCAAGATGATAAAGGGGTTGGAACTCCTCTCATATGAGGAAAGACTATAATGGTTAGGGGTCTTCAGCTTGGAAAAGAGACGGCTGAGGGGAGTTTGAAGTCTACAAAATCCTGAGTAGAGTAGAACGGGTACAAGTGGATTGATTTTTCACTCTGTCAAAAATTACAAAAACTAGGGGACACTTAATGAAGTTATAGGGAAATACTTTTAAAACCAATAGGAGGAAATTTTTTTCACTCAGAGAATAGTTAAGCTCTGGACCGCATTGCCAGAGGTTGTGGTAAGAGCGGATAGCGTAGCTGGTTTTAAGAAAGATTTGGACAAGTTCCTTGAGGAAAAATCCATAGTCTGTTATTGAGAAAGACATGGGGGAAGCCACTCCTTGCCCTGGATCAGTAGCATGGAATATTGCTACTCCTTGGGTTTTGGCCAGGTATTAGTGACCTGGATTAGCCACTGTGAGAACGGGATACTGGGCTTGATGGACCATTGGTCTGATCCAGTAAGGCTATTCTTATGTTCTTGAGAAACTTTGTGACTATTTCAGTCTGGAGAGGATTACAAAGCTATTTCTAAAGCTCTGGCCCACAGTGAAAGCCACTATCTCCAAATGGAAATGACTTGGAACATTGGTAAATTTTTCAAGGAATAGCCAGCCTGTCAAAATTACTCCATGTACACAGCAATAACTCATCTGGGAGGTCACAAGACATGCCTGAAAACATCCTAAAAACTGCAGGCACTTCTAGCCTCAATTAAAATCAGTGTATGACTCTACAATAAAAAACAGATTCGGCAAAAATGGGATTTGTTGGAGAGTAGCAAGACGGAAACCGTTGCTATCCAAGAATAAAATCAATGCTCATGCCACATTTGAAAAAATACAGGATGATCTCCAAACCTTTTATGATAAGGAAAAATTAGATTCTTATCTCAATAATCTTCTTTCTTGTAGAAAGGCACATCAATCTAAATCAGTGGGTTATTCTCATCTAACTGTGAGTTGTGTAGAACAGTGTTTTTCAACCTTTTTATACCTATGGACTGGCAGAAATAAAAGAATTATTCTATGGACCAGCGGTTGAAGAACACTGGGCTAAGTCGTGGGCCAGACCCCGCCCATCTCTACCCAATCTCCACCCCAGACCCCGCCCCCATAATAGTACTAATTGTAACACTATTTTTTCCATTCATTTTTCACAGATACACAATATAATCTTGACACATAATGGTTAACCACAAAATTAAACTACACAAAGCACACTGTCAGCAGATGTAAATTCTCAGAATTGACATAATTCAATCACTAAATTCAAAAATAAAATAATTCCCCCCTACCTTTGTTGTCTTCCTCCCTCTATGATATGCTGCCCCCGGTGTTATCTTCAGTCCGTCTCCCTCTTCCTCACTGATGCAGTGCACAAAGCTGTGGGCAGCAGCTCCTTGCGCGTCCCGCGCCTCATCTGAAAGCCTTCCCTCTGATGTTGCAACGTCAGAGAGAAAGCTTCCGGTTCAGGCACAGGATGCGCATAGGAGCCACTGCCCGTGGCTTTGTGCACTGAATCAGCGAGGAAGAGGGAGCTGGCTTGAAGATAACGCCGCATCGATCCCACCGTGGACCGGCGGTTGAAGAACACTGTTTTGGGCCTAATGCATGTGCTGGCCCTGTGGACCGGCAGGAAATTTCTGTGGACCGGTGGTTGAAGAACACTGGTGTAGAAGACATAGAAACATGATAGCAGATAAAGGCCAAATGACCTATCTAGTCTGCCCATCCGCAGTAACCATTATCTCTTTCTCTCTCTGAGATATCACGTGCCTATCCCAGGCCCTCTTGAATTCAGACACAGTCTCTCTCTCTCTACCAACTCCTGTATATGGACATTCAGTTGAAGACAGGCTGGGGAGGGCTTCAATGGCTGGGATGGTTAGGATGGGCTGGAGTAAGTTTTGATGGAGACTCCAGTAAATGGAATTAAGCACACTACTGGGAAGGGCTCTGGGTTTCTGGCCCAGAAATATCTAAGAAAAAGGACAATTTAAACTAAATAATTAATTTATAGAGCATGTATGGTTGGGCAGAGTGGAAGGACCATTCAGGTCTTTATCTGCCGACATTTCCTATGTTACCTCTTCAGAGAGACTGTTCCACGCATCTACCACCCTTTCTGTAAAAAAGTATTTCTTTAGATTACTCTAGAGCCTAGCACCTCTTAACTTCAACCTATGCCTTCTCATTCTATTGCTTCCTTTCAAATGAAAGAGACTCGACTCATGCGCATTTACATTATATAGGTATTTAAACAGCTCTCAAGAAAAAATATAAAGAGTAACAAAATAAACACCACCTCTAATCAAAAATTTATGTTACTCGCCAGAGATGGGCTGTGGTCCCATGATAACCATTTATTGCAAAAAGGTGGAGAAAAAGCCTCAAATTGCATAAATCTTCAGCAATCAATAATGATTCAAAGCTGCATAAATTCTTTACATTGGCAAAAAACTCCATCACCACCAAAATGTAATTATTAATTGGGTACTACACCCATCACTGTGCACAGGGAAAGAACAAAAAGTTTACTTAGCTTGGAACCATGGTCTGGGGATCGCCGTCACAGCCGCTGAAAACACCTGGCCAGATTGTTAAAAAAAACACGGTGGCTACCAGATAGAAAGTCCAGAACCCATGCCCTAATCCAACAAGTGCCTTGTTTCGCTTCAGTAAAGCTTCTTCAGGGATTGAAAACTCCTTCAGATGACATTATTGCAATTCTTTTGAATATTCTTAATGAAGGTAGGAAATTGGTTTTTAAACATAACATTATACTTACAGACCGCGTTACCAAAAAGTTCAATGTGGTTTACAAAAGATTATAAACATTAAACATAATCATATATTCGAATGAGTCAGCTAGTCAGGTATTTGGAGAAAAGATAGGTTTTTAGCTGTTTTCTAAAATATAGAAACATAGAAGAAGATAACGGCAGAAAAGGGCTACAGCCCATCAAATCTGCCCACTCTGCTTACCCACCCCCTGTCTATGCCCTAATGACCCAATTTTCTTATCTTGACCCTCGTAGGGATCCCACATAGGTATCCCATTTATTCTTAAAGTCTGGCACGCTGTCTGCCTCGATCACCTGCACTGGAAGCTTGTTGCAATGATCAACCACTCTCCCTGTGAAGAAATACTTTCTGGTGTCGCCATGAAATTTTCCACCCCTGAGTTTGAGCGGGTGCCCTCTTGTAGCCGAGGGACCCTTGAGAAAGAAAATATCATCTTCCACTTCGACACGTCCCGTGAGGTACTTAAATGTTTCGATCATGTCTCCCCTCTCCCTACGTTCCTTGAGAGTGTAGAGCTGCAATTTGTTCAGTCTCTCTTCATACGAGAGACCCTTGAGCCCCGAGATCATCCTGGTGGCCGTCCGCTGAACCGATTCAATTCTGCGCACATCTTTACTATAATGTGGCCTCCAGAATTGCACACAGTACTCCATATGAGGTCTCACCATGGCCCTGTACAACGGTATTATGACTTCAGGCTTTCGGCTGACGAAACTTCTATTGATACAACCCAATATCTGCCTTGCCTTAGATGAAGCCTTCTCCACTTGATTGGCAGTTTTCATGTCTGCACTGATGATTAATCCTAAATCTTGTTCTGCTAAAGTCCTAGTTAAAGTTTCTCCGTTCAAGAAGTACGTACTGCATGGATTTCCGCTTCCGAGGTGCATGACCTTACATTTCTTAGCATTGAAGCCTAGCTGCCAGGTTGAGGACCAACTTTCCAATGTAAGCAGGTCCTGCGCCATATAATTCTGTAAACTGCATTCACTTACTATATTACATAGTTTGGCGTCATTGGCGAATAGTGTTATTTTACCTTGAAGCCCTTGAGTCAAATCCCCTATGAATATGTTGAAAAGGAGTGGACCCAGGACCGAGCCCTGCGGCACTCCACTGGTCACCTCCGATGTTTTAGAGAGGGTACCATTAACCACCACCTTCTGAAGTCTGCCACTCAGCCAATCATTGACCCATGCAGTTAGTGTCTCTCCTAACCCCATCGATTCCATCTTGCTTAGCAGCCTGCGGTGTGGGACACTGTCAAAAGCTTTCCTGAAGTCCAGGTACACGACGTCCAAAGACTCTCCCAAGTCCAACTTTCTTGTTACCCAGTCAAAGAAGCTGATGAGATTGGATTGGCAGGACCTACCCTTGGTGAATCCATGCTGACTGGGATCCCGAAGATTCCCTTCATTCAAGATCGTGTCCAATTTGCTTTTAATTAGTGTTTCCATGAGTTTGCACACTATTGATGTGAGACTCACCGGTCTATAATTCGCAGCCTCTGCCCTGCAACCCTTTTTATGCAGAGGAACATTAGCTAATTTCCAGTCCCTTACTTAGGGAGAGATTGAATAGCTCAGCCAACGGTTTCGCCAAGACATCGCTCAATTCTCTGAGCACTCTTGGGTGCAAATTATCTGGTCCCATGGCTTTGTTCACCTTGAGTCTTGCCAGTTCACTGTAAACTTCACCTGGTGTGAACTCAAAATTCTGAAACGGGTCTTCTGTGCTTTGTGTTGCCTTCAACTGCAGACCGTGTCCCGGTGCCTCACAGGTGAAGACTGAGCAGAAGTATTCATTCAGTAGTTCGGCTTTATCGGAATCTGCTTCCACGTAACTTCCGTTCGGTCTTCTAAGGCGTACTATCCCGCCTGTGTTCCTTTTTCTGTCACTAATATACCTGAAGAAGGATTTGTCCCCCTTTTTAATGTTTTTTGCCAGAATTTCTTCAACTCGAAGTTTTGCCTCCCTAACTGCCATTTTGACCGCTGTAGACCTGGTCCTATATTCTACCTTTTCCTCTCTTTTCTCCGTGCGCTTGTAGGAGAGAAACACTTTTTCCTTCTCCTTAATGAGGTGCAAGATCTCCGCGGTGAACCATTGGGGTTTATTGTTTCTTTGTCGTTTATTTACTGATTTTATGAAGCGGCTAGTTGCTTCATGTATGGTTGATTTCAGTGTTAACCACTTAGCTTCTACATCATCGGTCTCCGCTTGGTCCTGCAGCGTCCGATGGATGAAATCTCCCATGCGTGCGAAGTCTGTGCCCCGGAAATTGAGTACCTTTGTTTTCATGTTTGATCTAGGGAAGCCTTTCCTAAGGTTGAACCATATTATGTTGTGTTCACTGGAGGCTAGCGTATCTCCTACTGAGACCTCTGAGACGCTTTCCCTGTTGGTGAGTACCAGGTCAAGGATCGCCTGGGCCCTAGTGGGCTCCGTTACCATTTGTTTGAGACGTGCTCCCTTTATGGAGGTTAAGAGCCGGACTGCTACCGCTGGTTGTCGCTGAAAATGAGTTCCAGTCTGCATCAGGCATATTGAAGTCCCCTAGCAGTACAGCTTCTCCTCGTAGAGTGATATTCTCTATGTCTTCAATTAATTCTGCGTCCATGTCTTCCAGTTGTCTTGGGGTTCTGTATACCACACCTAGATACAGGCATTTTACTCTGCCTCTTGCCAGGTTTACCCAGAGGGACTCCCCGGTGTACTTGACATCTGTGATCCTGGTGGTTTTGATGTCCTCTTTAATGTATAGAGCTACCCCCCCCTCCTAACCTGCCCTCTCTGTCCTGACGAAGTAGATTGTAGCCTGGTATAGCCATATCCCACCCATGTGAGTCCGTGAACCATGTTTCAGATATTGCTACCACATCTAGGTCGGCATTCCTTATTTCAGCCTCCAATTCTAGAATTTTGTTATCTAAACTGTGTGCATTGACATACATAGCCCTCCATATCTTGTGTTTGCTAAGTCCCTGTGAGGCGTATCCTACCCGTCGGTGTGACTCCTAAAGAACTGTTTGCAATGTGGGTAGAAACATAGAAACATAGAAAGATGACGGCAGATAAGGGCCATATAGCCCATCAAGTCTGCCCACACTATTTACCCACCCCCTTAAGTCTTCTGACCCCTTAAGTATAATTGTAATTATACTGTCACTCTACTGACCCGCTCATTCAAGTCCTAGTGACCCTATCCCTTGGCATGACCCCGTAGGGATCCCACATGGGTATCCCACTTGTTCTTGAAGTCTGGGATGCTGCGTGCCTCGACCACCTGCACTGGAAGCTTGTTCCAATGCTCGATCACTCTCTCCGTGAAGAAGTACTTCCTTGCATCTCCACGAAACTTCCCTCCCCTGAGTTTGAGCGGATGTCCTCTTGTGGTCGAGGGTCCCCTGAGAAGGAAGATATCCTCTTCCACCTCGACCCGTCCCGTGATGTACTTAAATGTCTCAATCATGTCTCCCCTCTCTCTGCGCTCTTCAAGAGTGTAGAGCTGCAATTTGCTCAGTCTTTCCTCGTACGGGAGACCCTTTAGCCCCGAGACCATCCTGGTGGCCATCCGCTGAACCGACTCAATTCTGAGCACATCCTTACGGTAATGTGGCCTCCAGAATTGCACACAGTACTCCAGATGAGGTCTCACCATGGCTCTGTACAATGGCATCATGACTTCAGGTTTCCTGTTGACGAAGCTTCTCTTGATACAACCTATCATCTGCCGTGCTTTAGATGAAGCCTTCTCCACTTGAGTGGCTGCCTTCATGTCAGCACTGATGATTACTCCTAAGTCTCGTTCTGCCGTAGTCCTGGTTAAAGTTTCTCCATTCAGGGTGTAAGTTCTGCAAGGATTTCCGTTACCGAGATGCATGACCTTACATTTCTTGGCGTTAAAGCCCAGCTGCCACATCAAGGACCAACTTTCTAAAGTACGCAGGTCTTGCTCCATAGCATCTTGTAGATTATGGCCGTTTACTATATTGCATAGTTTGGCGTCATCAGCGAATAAGGTTACTTTGCCTTGAAGCCCTTGAGTCAGATCCCCAATGAATATGTTGAAGAGGAGTGGGCCCAGGACCGAACCCTGTGGCACTCCGCTAGTCACCTCCGACATTTTAGAGCGGGTACCGTTAACTACCACCCTCTGAAGTCTGCCATGAAGCCAATCTTTAACCCATGCAGTTAGAGTCTCTCCTAATCCCATCGATTTCATCTTGTTCAGCAGCCTGCGGTGTGGGACGCTGTCGAACGCTTTGCTGAAGTCCAGGTACACGACGTCCAAGGACTCTCCTGAGTCCAGTCTTCTTGTTACCCAGTCAAAGAAGTTGATTAGATTTGACTGGCATGACCTACCCTTGGTGAATCCATGTTGGCTGGGATCCCGGAGATTTCCCTCGTTCAGGATCGTATCTAATTTATACTTAATTAGTGTTTCCATGAGTTTACACACTATTGAGGTGAGGCTTACCGGTCTATAGTTTGCAGCCTCAGCCTTGCAACCCTTTTTATGTAGAGGAATGACGTTGGCTGTTTTCCAATCTAACGGAACTTTCCCCGTACTTAGTGAGAGATTGAAGAGCACTGCTAACGGTTCCGCCAGAACGTCTCTCAATTCTCTGAGCACTCTTGGGTGTAAATTGTCCGGTCCCATGGCCTTGTTTACCTTTAGCCTTGCCAGTTCGTTGTAAACGTCCCCAGGTGTGAACTCAAAATTCTGAAACGGGTCATCCACGTCTTGTTTTATCATCAACTGTGGTCCGTGTCCCGGTGCTTCGCAGGTGAAGACTGAGCAGAAATATTCATTTAGTAGTTCTGCTTTTTCTGAGTCCGCCACCGTGTAGTTCCCGTCCGGTTGTCTAAGGCGTACTATACCGTCTGTATTCCTTTTCCTATCACTGATATACCTAAAGAAGGATTTGTCCCCTTTTTTAATGTTCTTTGCCAGAGTTTCTTCCACTCGAAGTTTGGCCTCCCTAACTGCTGTTTTGACCGTTGCAGATCTGGTCTTATATTCTACTTTAGTTTCTCTTCTCTGCGTACGTTTGTAGGAAAGAAATGCTTTTTTCTTTTCCTTAATGAGGTGCGAGATCTCTTCAGTGAACCATTGGGGTTTGTTGTTTCTTTGTCGTTTATCTACTGATTTTATGTAGCGATTAGTTGCTTCGTGTATGGATGATTTTAGGTACGACCACATAGTTTCCACATTGCTGGTCCCTGCATGGTCCTGCAGCGTCTGATGAACGAAATCCCCCATGCGTGCGAAGTCGGTGCCCCGGAATTGGAGCACCTTTGTTTTTGTAATTGATTTAGGGGATCCTTTCCCAAGGTTGAACCATACCATGTTATGATCGCTGGAGGCTAGCGTATCTCCTACCGAGACCTCTGAGACGCTTTCCCCGTTGGTGAGTACCAGGTCTAGGATCGCCTGGGCTCTAGTGGGTTCCGTTACCATCTGTCTGAGATGTACTCCTTTTATGGAGGTCAAAAGCCTCCTGCTGCTGCTAGTTGTTGCTGAAAATGTGTTCCAGTCTGCATCAGGTATGTTGAAGTCCCCTAGCAGTACAGTGTCGCCCCGTAGAGTTATATTCTCTATGTCTTCAATTAATTCTGCGTCCATGTCTTCCGGTTGTCTTGGAGGTCTGTATACCACTCCAAGATACAGGCATTTTTTGCCACCTCTTGCCAGGTTTACCCAGAGGGATTCCCCGGTATACTTGACATCAGTGATCCTGGTGGTTTTGATGTCCTCTTTAATGTATAGTGCTACCCCTCCACCTAACCTGCCCTCTCTGTCCTGACGAAGTAAATTGTACCCCGGTATAGCCATATCCCACCCATGTGCGTCCGTGAACCAAGTCTCCGATATTGCCACCACGTCCAGGTTGGCATCCCTTATTTCAGTTTCCAGTTCTAGAATTTTATTGCCTAAACTGTGTGCATTAACATACATGGCCCTCCACACTTTGTGTTTGCTGAGTCCCTGTAAGGCTATTCCTGACTGAGTCTGTGTGACTCCTAGAGAACTGTTTGCATATTGGGTCCTTACCTCGGAAACAGAGTGTCGACTCGTCCCATCAGGATAGTTCCTTTCCACACCAGTATATGAGTAGGTCCCCTCCCCCAACTTACCTAGTTTAAAGCCCTGCGAATCAGGCGGGCTAGTCGGTGTCCGAAGACGTTCTTACCTCTGCTGGTCAAATGGAGTCCGTCTGGTCCCTGTAGTCCCTGCAGCGCCTCTCTATGATCCAGGAATCCGAAGTTCATATCTCGACACCATCCTTGTAGCCATTCGTTCGTTCTCCGGATGCATTCATCTCTGGCTCTTCCCTTGCCTCTAACTGGGAGGATTGATGAGAAGACTACCTGCGCACTTGTCTGCTTCAGCCTCTCACCCAAGGCTCCGAAGTCTCTGGTGATGGTCTCTGGGGTGTTCCTGGCAGTGTCATTCGTACCTATATGGATAAGAAGCATAGGAAAATGGTCATGAGGTGTAAGTAGTTTACCCAGGCTGGTGGTGACGTCCCGTATTTTGGCTCCAGGCAGACAGCAAACCTCTCTTGAGTGAGCATCCGGTCTGCAGATTGGTCCCCCGGTGCCCCTCAGCATGGAGTCCCCAATGACTATAACTCTGCGCTTCTTCCGTTGTGGAGGGGGAAGTCGGTCAGAAGATGGGGTTGCGTGTTGGGCCTGCTCCTGTTCTTCGTGCTGGGCCTGCTCCTGTACCTCGTCGGCGGCTTCTTCCTGAAGAATCTGGAATCTATTCTTCAGGACGAGTTGAGGGGTTGATGTAGGGTTGACCTGTTGGGAAGAAAAAGAAGAGGATGAAGAGATTGAAAAAAGGGGGGGGGGGGATCTTCTATGTTTACCTGTGGAAGAGGTCACCAACTGCCAGGTGTCATTACCGCCAGCCATTTCCTGTATCCCAAATGTTGTCTTCAAAGCTGATGATTTGGGTGTCTCAAGAATGGACTTGTCGTGGGTCTGCTCAGTAATTTGGGACAACTCCTGAACGACTCCATCGATGTAGGCTTCATCCTCTCGGATGCTTCTCAGGCGAACCACCTCCTCCCTGAGGCTCCACAGTTCCTGCATGAGGGCTCCATCCAGCTGAGCAGCCTCCTCTGTCTGCGTGGAGACTGTAGTGTAGTGCCCGGGGGTGGATTCGGTCTGCACGGAGACCTCTGTCCACCGTCCTGAGTCCTCCTCCCTTTGTACGCCGTCCGTGATCTCTTCCAGGGTCCCCATGGTGGCTGGAATGCTGGATTTGATTGTAGCCTTGGCGCTTCTAGTCCTCCCTGCCATTTCCAAGTTGCAAATTAGATCTGCCTGTCAGTAATTAGAAAAAGAAAAGAGAGTTAGAAAAATCCTACTGAGAGCTAGTGCGAGATTATGAAAGATTTGGGTGTCTGAGAGAATACGAAGTTAGGAGCTAAGGATATCTGAAAGGGTTGGCTGAATGTGAGTGTGAGTTAGCTCTGCGTGCAGCTATATGAAAGAATAGAGAGAGAAGAGAATGACAGCAGAAGAAAAGAGTTTTTTTTTTTTTTTTTAGTTAGAAGTTTAGGATTCGCTGCTGGGCTGCCTGGGCTCCTTCCAAGGCTCCTACGCAAAGGCGATCTCGCTAAGGCGAGCGCCTTTGCCGCTCGCCTTCGCTGCGCGCCGAACGGCCGCGCGCCGTTGGCACCCCCCCTCTTAAGGGGGAGTCCGGGCGCCGATCCTGCTGTCGCGGCTGGTGACGCGGATGGGCGGAGCTAACTCTCGCCGCTACCCGCTCCTCACCGCCGCGTCTCTCCTCGCGCTCCCCGCAGCACCTCTCTGCCTCTGCCACGCGGCTGCTGTGGCTTCCTCCTCGCCCGGCTCCCTTCTCTTAAGGGGGAGTCCGGGCGCCGATCCTGCTGTCGCGGCTGGTGACGCGGGTGGGTGGAGCTAACTCTCACCGCTACCCGCTCCTCACCGCCGCGTCTCTCCTCGCGCTCCCCGCAGCACCTCTCTGCCTCTGCCACGCGGCTGCTGTGGCTTCCTCCTCGCCCGGCTCCCTTCTCTTAAGGGGGAGTCCGGGCGCCGATCCTGCTGTCGCGGCTGGTGACGCGGGTGGGCGGAGCTAACTCTCACCGCTACCCGCTCCTCACCGCCGCGTTTCTCCTCGCGCTCCCCGCAGCACCTCTCTGCCTCTGCCACGCGGCTGCTGTGGCTTCCTCCTCGCCCGGCTCCCTTCTCTTAAGGGGGAGTCCGGGCGCCGATCCTGCTGTCGCGGCTGGTGACGCGGGTGGGCGGAGCTAACTCTCGCCGCTACCCGCTCCTCACCGCCGCGTCTCTCCTCGCGCTCCCCGCAGCACCTCTCTGCCTCTGCCACGCGGCTGCTGTGGCTTCCTCCTCGCCCGGCTCCCTTCTCTTAAGGGGGAGTCCGGGCGCCGATCCTGCTGTCGCGGCTGGTGACGCGGGTGGGCGGAGCTAACTCTCGCCGCTACCCGCTCCTCACCGCCGCGTCTCTCCTCGCGCTCCCCGCAGCACCTCTCTGCCTCTGCCACGCGGCTGCTGTGGCTTCCTCCTCGCCCGGCTCCCTTCTCTTAAGGGGGAGTCCGGGCGCCGATCCTGCTGTCGCGGCTGGTGACGCGGGTGGGCGGAGCTAACTCTCGCCGCTACCCACTCCTCACCGCCGCGTCTCTCCTCGCGCTCCCCGCAGCACCTCTCTGCCTCTGCCACGCGGCTGAGGTACTTACCTTGGACATGGAAGCGGAGTTTCGACTCACCTCATCAGGATAATTCCTTTCTGCACTAATATGTGAATGGGTACCCTCCCCCAACTTACCTAGTTAAAAGCCCTGTGAAGCAGGCGGGTTAGTCGGTGTCCGAAGACGTTCTTACCCCTACTGGTCAGATGGAGTCCGTCTGGTCCCTGAAGTCCTTGTAGCGCTTCCCCATGGTTTAGGAATCCGAAGTTCATATCCGGGCACCATCCCTGTAGCCACTCGTTTGTCCTCAGGATACATTCTTCTCTGGCTCTTCCCTTGCCTCTAACTGGGAGGATCGATGAGAAAACTACCTGCGTTCCTGTCCGCTTCAGCCTCTCACCCAGTGCTCCAAAGTCTCTGGTGATGGTCTCCGGTGTGTTCCTGGCAGTGTCGTTGGTTCCTATGTGGACAAGAAGCATAGGAAAATGGTCTCGGGGCGTGAGTAGTCTATCCAGACTGGCGGTGACAACTCGTATCCTGGCTCCAGGCAGACAGCAGACCTCCCTAGATTGTCTGCTGTCTACCTGGAGCCAGGATACGAGATGTCACCGCCAGTCTGGATAGACTACTTACGCCCCGAGACCACTTTCCTATGCTTCTTGTCTGTAAAAAAAAGCTATGAGCAACAATGATCAAAATTCTTTTTCATGAGAAGATGCTAAAGAATGATTTAGGAATTTTTTGCTTTTACAGCCTTTTACAGAAGGGAAATTGAACAGAGCATGAGTTTTTCTACTGCATCGGATGTTAAAGGTACCTGTTATATATTTTTTGCCCAAGATATATAAGGATTTACAACAGGGGTGCCCAATACGTCGATCGCGATCGACCGGTAGCTCAGGAAGGCAACGTGAGTCGATCGTGGAGCCCATCCCAGGCTCTGTGATAGACTAGTGTTGCCGTCCTGATCTACCGGGCCGATCAGCCTTACTTGGTGTTCTCCCTAAGGCCTTTTAATTGCTGCCGCCGCTGCTGAACATTATAAAAAAAACCGGCTTGGAGATTTCAGCCCGTAGCGAACTTATGCTCCGGGCTCTAAAGTGTGCATGCCGGCTTCTCTTCTCTTCCCTCTGAAACTGGAAGTTATGTCCGGGGGGGAGGGGAGAAGGGAAGCCGGCACGCACATGTTGAGAGCCCTGAAGCAAGCATTCACTAAGGGCTAAGGCGGGAGACATGTTAGTGAAGCATTTCCTCTTCTTGCTGCCGGGTCCTGCCTACTTTCTGTTTCCGCGAAGGCAGAACCCGGTAGCATTTCCCCCAACAGCTCGATCGCGATGCTGGTCGGCCGAAGCAGGGAGAGGTTGGGGTGGCGTCGGCTTTCGGGCCTGTTATTGGCGTCGGCTTTCGGGCCTGTTATTGGTGGCGGTTTGGGTCCTGGTCCCCGATGGCAGTTTGGGTCCTGGTCCCCGATGGCAGTGGCAGTGGCTTGGGGGAGGGCAGGGAGAAAGAAAGAAAAAGGGCAGGCAGGGAGACAAAAGGAAAGAAGAGAAACAGAAAAAAAAGAAAGGGAGGCAGAGAGAAAGAAAGGGCAGGGAGAGAGGAAGAAAAAGTTGGGGGAGGGAATGAGGTCTGGAGGAGAGGAAGCATACAGGCTGAAAGAAGGGAAGAAAGATTGGATGCACAGTCATAAGAAGAAAGTGCAACCAAAGACTCATGAAATCACCAGTCAACAAGGTATGAAAAATGATTTGATTTTAAATTTAGTGATCAAAATGTGTCTGAATTTATATCTGCTGTCTATATTTTACACTGTGGTCCCCTTTTACTAAACCGCAATAGCAGTTTTTAGCACAGGGAGCCTATGAGCGTCGAGAGCAGCGCTGGGCATTCAGCGCAGCTCCCTGCGGTAAAAACTATCGTAGTTTAGTAAAAAGGGAGGGGGTATATTTGTTTATTTTTGTATGGTTGTTACTGAGGTGATAGTGCATAGAGTCATCTGCTTTGACCTCTTTGAAAACCCCTGGAATAGGAATGATAATTAACATTTTCTATGCGTACAGTGCGCTTTGTTTTTTTTTTAAATTTTATTGTTGGTAGATCATTTTGACTTGGTCATTTTAAAAGTAGCTCGCAAGCCCAAAAAGTGTGGGCACCCCTGATTTACAACATCCACCGGGGCTGTCCTATTGTGTCAGCATGGGATTCAGTGTTGGAGCGTATATGTAAATACATTGACACCTTCTTGGCTCTCCTGCCTTCTTATATACAGGACACTACTCAATTTTTGCGGTGCCTTGAGGAACAGGTGAGCAGTGCCTCTGTGTCGTTTATAGTCTCCCTGGATGTGCGCTCCCTTTACACATGCATATTTCAGGATGAAGCTCTTGTGGTTGTGAAGCAAGTTTTGAATGAGAGAGCTCGTCCGCATTTAGGCCCTAATTCTGCAAAGTGCTGTCCCGATTTTAGGCAGCTGTAGGCGTCCTACAGCTGTCTAATCAGCCAATCGGGATGCACATTTTTTAAATAAAAATGCTCCCCAGGCAGGCCGCCTATATTGAAGGTGCTTCAGGGAGCCTAGGGAGGCCCACAAGATACCTAAGGACCTTAGGCGAACCTAGTCGGCCCTACGCATTTCCCTAGTAGAGGAAGAGACGCTTAAAATGTAGGCCAGCAAAATGCTGGCCTACATTATAGTAGACGCGGCTGCTATACTTATCACGGCAAGGGATCTCCCTGCCACAATAAGTATAGCAGCCGCCTGTCCGATCACCGACAGTAGGGTGCCGAACCCCTCCTTTTGGAACACCCCCCCCCTCCGAAACTCCCAATCGCCGGCAGGAGGGTGCTGAATCCTCCTGCCGGAACCCCCCCAAACTCCCAATCGCCAGCAGGAGGGTGCCCAACCCCTCCTGCCGGAAAGCCGGACCCCCTCCGGACCCCCCATGCTAACGACCTCCTCCCCGATGATTCCCCTAACCTCCCCAACTAACCTCCCCCCCCAATTAACCTTTAAATGTTGGCCAGCTGGACGGTTCTTGCTGCCATCCAGCCGATAGGCCCGCCTCGTCGAAATGAGACGGGCCCATGCCTTCCCCACTAAGTCTAAGGCCTGATTGGCCCAGGCTCTAGAAGCCTGGACCAATCAGGCCTTAGGCATAGTGGGTCCGCCCATCCCCACTAATCCTAAGGCCTGATTGGCCCAGGTGCCTACGAGGGGGGGGGGGGGGGTTCCGGCAGGAGGGGTTCGGCACCTTCCTGCCGGTGATCTACAGTTTCGGGGGGTGGGGCGGCTTTCCGGCAGGAGGGGATGGGCACCCTTCTGCCGACGGTGTAGGCCCGATTCTGTATAGGACACTTCTCCCGGGCGTCCTATAAAGAATCCAGGCCTTAGTGCCTATTGAGTTTTTGTTAAGATTAACGACATTGGCACAGGTCCCAGGCAGGAGAGCTTTCAAATTACGTTCCTTGATATCTTGTGAAACCAGAGGAGTGGAGTATGGGATGACATGTCCCTGCGGGTTATCCTACATTGGCCATACATCTAGATGTTTTAAAACCAGGCTGTTCGAACATCGGTCCAACATAAGCCATAAAAAATAAATTGACATTTTAACCTGCCATTGTGTTATAGAGCAGCACAACTTCAACGATTTTGTGTGTTTTGTATTGGAGCAAATCCCTGTCTCATTTTGGAGGGGGGATGTGAAGCGGGATGTGAAGCGAATATTGTACCAGCATGAACAGCGCTGGATTTTTTTCCTTGACACATTATGGCCTAAGAGGTTGAACCAGCAGGTAGAATGGGTGGCGTTCTATGGAATGTCAACAACTGATTTGAAGTCACAACCTGGAAGTGCTCCCGGAACACCACTCATGACCCTCCTCCAGTCGGAGAAGTGGCCCTACACTGCTACCCTTTGCTTTCTACCCGCCAACCAATTTTTGATCCATCTGTGTACGTCTCCTTCCACCCCATGGTTCTTAGTTTCCGTAGTAGTCGTTCATGGGATACCTTGTCAAAGGCTTTTTGGAAATCTAAGTATACGATGTCTATGGGGTCCCTTTTGTCCATCCGTTTGTTTATTCCTTCGAAGAAGTGCAATAAGTTCGTTAGGCACAATCTTCCCTTTCAGAAGCCATGTTGGCTTGTTTTCATCAGTTTATTCCTTTCTAGATAAACTTTTTGTTCTTTCCCTATGCACAGTAATGGGTGTAATACCCAATTGATAATTACATTTTGGTGGTAATGGAGTTTTTTGACAAAAGAATTTATGCAGCTTTGAATCATTATTAATTGCTGAAGATTTATGCAATTTGAGGCTTTTTCTCCACCTTTTTGCAAATGTTTATCGTGGGACCACAGCCCTTCTCTGGCGAGTAACATAAATTTTTGATTAGAGGTGGTATTTAAACATCTCTAATAAATACAAGTGTAAAGTCGTATATATAAAAAAATACAAAAAAACCCCATACTGTATATTTAGTTTAGCAGAAAAAACACATTCATACCAAATCAAAGCAAAAAAGACAGAAAAGTAATAAGTACAAAAAAACAGAGAAAAACAGACCTCATACATGGGCAGCCGGGACTACACAATACCCTAAGCCATCTGTATCATCACTGGTCTGAAAAAAACGCCATACAAATATATTTATTCAATCTCTCCTTTCATTTCATAGGCTTATTTTTCAAAATTCATTTTCTGTCATGTTCATCACTATGTATGAGCAAAGGGTTAATTCTGCATAAAACAATTGTGTAATGACTACAGCTAGGAGCAAAAAATTGTTCAAATATTTCAATTAATATTAAAGCATGTGAAGGCTTTGGTAAACTTATCTTGAAAAACCTATGAAATGAAAGGAGAGATTGAATAAATATATTTGTACTGTTCAAGCCAGGCTGGAAGACTTGAACTTCAAGACCAAAAGAATTGCCAGAATGGATTCTCTCTCCCACATGATTGGGCTAGAGACTCAGTTCTGTGAATTCAAATAACAGTCGAAGAAAAGCCATGTAATAAACAAATAGGTTTTATTGACAGAGCTCCCATTGTCTGGGAAGAGCAAGCCCTCAGAATTTCAGTGCTCTTCAAAGGGAGAAAACAAGGCAAACAGATTTATACCCTATGTGACATCATTTGTAATAATTATCATGCTTTAGAACAGTGTTTTTCAACCTTTTTACACCTGTGGACCGGCAGAAATAAAAGAATTATTTTGTGGTCCGGCAAACTACTAAGACCGAAATAAAAAAACACATTTCCGCCCCGTTTCTGCAAGCTCGGTCCCAACAAACCATCTGATCCCATCCGCAGAAGCCTGTTATGATTTTATATTGAACATATTTTATTAAAGTATAAAAAGAAACAATATTCTGTACAATTGCCATTTTATATATATAAATATACAGAGCAAGGACCAACAAACCCCTATCTCCCCTCCCCTTCACATATATCCCCTCTACTTTCAAGAAAACTGAACAAGCCAAATTGTTGCAGAATGCTACACAGAAATATCATGCTAACAGAATACTGCAGTCACACATGACAGGAATAGTGTTAGGGGAGTGCCCCCTGGTCAGAGAGAGCCCTAAGCCAGCTTGAAGCTAAAGAAGCACTGGCTGGGCTTTGCAGTCCCCAGTTATGTCTCTAGCAGGATATATATTTCAAATCTGATATGTTCTAATGACAAAATAAAAATAAAATGATTTTTTCTACCTTTTGTGGTCTCTGCTTTCATCTTCTTTTCACTCTTTTATTTCCAGCGTCTGCCCTGTTTCTTCAATTCAGCATCTGCCCGTTCCATCCACTGCCTGCCCTCTCCCCCTTCCATATGTATCTGATTTCTTTCTATGTCCCTCTCCCCTTTCCATCCAGCCTGTGCCTCCTCTCTCCTTTTTACATCATTCATTCCAGCTGCACTGCTTTCTTCATTTTTATCTCTCCTACACCAGATCTAGCATCTTTATCCCTCTCTCATTTCTCTGCTGACCCCCTTTCCAGCATCAATCTCTCTCTACTTTCTCATTCCTCTTTCTATCCCCTTTCCCTCATCTGACCTCTCCATTCCACCCTGACCCCCTTCCCTTCCTGTAATCTCCCTGCCAGCTGTTTCCTTCATTTTTTCCTTCTCCCTTCCCTCCTCCCCCTATCCAACATTAACTATCTTCCTATCCCTTTCCCTCCTCCCCACCCAGTAGCATCTCTCCTTCTACTTCCCTCCAGGTCCAGTATCAGCTTTCCCTTTATCCAGCAGCTCTCAGTACTTGCCTGCAGCAGTGATTTCCTTAGGCAGCCTTGGGTCCGTTGCCGCCTCTGAGGAAAGTGGAAGGTGCCAAAGTGAATCACTGCCCTGGTAAATATGAGAACTGCTGGGAGGGGAGACAGCCACTGTCGAAGGCTCCCCATGATCTTGCTCCTGCGTGCCCTGCACATTTGCGGCCCCTCCCCAAGCCGGCAAAAACAGCATTGCATCGCAGGCCCTGCCGCCCAAGACGAGCCGGAGGCCCCTACACGCCGCATCCTGCACGTGGGCAGACTCTCAGCACAGATGCTGCTGATGGCCCCAATCCAAACGCTGACCCCTCCCCCACGCACGCTAACCATCTCCCTTCCACCTGCACCTTCCCCGCGGCCCTCTTCGGCGACTCAGCAGGGGAAGCGATCAAGACAGGCTGCCGACATCGGGCATTCTCTCTCTGAGTCCTGCCTATTTTGCTTCAACTTCCTGTTTCCGCATAGGCGAGACTCACAGAGGGAATGCCCGATGTCGGCAGCCTGTCTTGATCGCCTGAGGTTGGGAGGAACAGCAGATTTCCGCCAACACCACTGGGCAGGAAATTTAACGGTATTGATATTGCTGGCCCTGTGCGGACTGATAGGAATTTTCTGCTGACCGGCACCGGTCTGCGGACTGGCGGTTGAAGAACAGTGCTTTAGAATACAATGGCACAGTTGATCACATGACTTCCTTTCCAAAAATGCCTTACGTCAATGAAATCCTTAATTTTAACGTTAAGCCCATTCTGTTAAGTTTTTAAACCCAGCAGGTGGCAGTGTTTCACTTTTTCTTTCTAAATCACTTTTGCTCTCTGACCTTTTCAAATATCAATCATGTCAGTAAAAAGCCCTACTTCCTACAAACACATCTTAACTTTTGTATGACCTTCCAATTAGTATTGTATTTTCTAATCTACAAGGAACAGATTTTCTGTAAAACACCCAAGTATCCTGTTCCTCTGAGAACCTTATCCCCATGGATGTATATGAAGAATGGTACATAAATCTATGTCTCTTAAGAGTCACAAAATCAACCTTCTGAACTTCCTAGCATTAGCTGAAATGTAGAATCAGCAATTTAGACAGGGAATGCCAATATGTGAGCTTAATCTCTTTATTACAAGGCCTCAAGGCTGAGTTTCCAATGTAATGTGCAGATACTGTATTTTAATGTATTCACGTAATTTTGAGTCATTCACAATCTCAGTTTTCATAACATCAGTGACAACTATCACACACCTGTAAATTCCAAGAAATCTTCAACATTACAGAGTTTTTTTCATACCAGTGATGATACGGGTGGCTTAGAGTACTGTGTAGTCCCGGCTGCCTGTGTATGAGGTCTGTTTTTCCCCATTTTTTTGTATTTATTACTTTTCTGTCTTTTTTGCTTTGATTTGGTATGAATATGGTTTTTCTGCTAAATATACAGTATGTTTTTTTTATTTAAACATCTATCATATCTCCCCCTTTCCCTCTTGATCTTTGATTTTAAAAATCAGATCACATTACATTTTACTATAGAGAACTTCATTGGCTTCTGTTTGAGGCTCTTGCGTTATTCAAATTGGGCATTCTCTGCTATAAAGTCTTACACGGCCAGGCGCTGGAGTATGTACTAGAATTATTTATTTTGTTTACACCAAACCATTCTTTATGCAACTCTATTCTATTTGTCTTCCTCCCAGCTTGAGATTGTACTCAAAAGAGATTCCAGCAGCGTCTGCTTGCTTATCAGGCAGCGAGCTGGGACAGGGAGTTTGCTCTGTAAGGTTTATCATCATTACAATTGCTCCTTTCAATTTTGCCCACCGCATTTCCACTCCTTCCAGACGTTCCCATCCAGACAATAATTCCCCCATTCGACCAAAGTTAGTTTTTTTGAAAGTCTAGAACCTTTGCTTTTCAATGAGTCCTATCTATACCCATCTTAATAAACCGATAAAGAAAAATCTTAAGCTCATTAGATTGTTATACATTTTGCTCTCAGCTTCAAGTCTTGATTCCTTATTGTATTTTCTTATGTTTCTCACCAAGTGTTTAAACCTTGGATCCAATTTGAGGACTTGAGTAAAATTAAACCTGTGTAGTTGATTTCCTTATTATTTTTGATTGTTAAACTGCCAATTTTATTGGAATGTTGGAGAATGTCCTAGGTTTAATTTCTTTCTGTACAAGTTATAATACTTGATAGTTAAGTTGAAAGTTATAAATAAATAACTAAAAATAATATTATAATACCCACCCATGGACTTCCAACTACCGGCCACCTAATGTTTTATTTATTTCTTCTTATTTTTATCTTAAGAATATAAGAATTGCCACTGCTGGGTCAGACCAGTGGTCCATCGTGCCCAGCAGTCTGCTCACGCGACAGCCCTTCGGTCATTGACCAAAGGGCCACCGCGTGAGCAGACTGCTAGGCACGATGGACCACTGGGGACCACTGGTCTGACCCAGCAGCAGCAATTCTTATATTCTTAAGATAAAAATAAAACATTAAAGAGGGTGGCCGGTGGTTGGAAGCCAATGATTAAAACTAAGAGCGACTAAAAAGTCAGAAATTAACACCTATTTGTGTAGACACTCTAAGTCTGAGGCTATTTTTCCACCTAATATAAAAGTAAAAGATAAGAGAGATGGATAAGATAGTCCATGGGTGGGTATTATAATATTATTTCTCAATGGAAGAGTAGTAATACAAAATAGTTTATAGTGGTTAATCCATTGTGAATGAATTAGACTAGTGGTGCATTAGTGCAATTGTTAGCCAGAAAAAGTAACTTAAGTGACATCACAAACTCCACTTTTACAAACAAAGGGCTAGATGCACTAAATATAGCAACTCAATCACTGTTGGCCGATTCTCCAGAAGCGATCGATGCACTATCAAGTTTACATGCAAATGATTTGCACGGAGGTGCCCTGATTGGTTTGAACAATTGGCTTGTTTAAAGACTCAAACATTTATGTGCCTCAAATTTTACAAAACACCTCATATTTTGTTTTTAACAACTGTATACTTTTAAAATGAAAAACATAGCTAAATTGTAATTAACATTGCAAATATTTTTCAGGTTTACCAAATATGGATCAGTAGTAATTTGCAAACATCTTGAGGAAAAGACAATTGCAAATCTAAGTTTCTGAAAACATCTCCATTGCATAATTTGGTACTTTTCCTCTCAAGCTGAGCTGATCAACCAGGAAACAAGTTACATTTCTCCCATCATAAAAAAAGGCTTGGAAATAAAATAAAAAGATATATGTAAACTGACCAGAGGCAAAAATATTTTTAACACAGTTACAAAACCCCCCAATATTTAAAACCCAAGAACACACCAATCACTATAGCCACTAAATGCTCAGACACTCACTCATAGGAATTCTATGAGCACTAGAGCAGCATCAGAGCATTTAGTGTTCTGGGCTGCAGTAGAAACCTCTACTATGGCTTAGTAAAGGGGAGGGGGGTATATGAAATACCGGTAAAACTGTTGGGAGAAAATATCTATATAGTTTTTATGTTTAATAAAAATAAATTGTCAGACAGGTATTTTACAATATTTTTAGTAACATCTTATGGTACATTAGATTCTCCCACCCTCATTCTTGTCTAGCATCTTTCTTTTCTTTTCTCTTCCCTCTCCCCTCCTAATAACATCTTATGGTACATTAGATTCTCCCACCCTCATTCTTGTCTAGCATCTTTCTTTTCTTTTCTCTTCCCTCTCTCCTCCTGTCTAGAATTCCCCCTCAAAACTCCTTCCCTCCTGTTATTGCCACTGTTGCCTGGTCTGACATCCAAATTTTAAATTCCATCTCTCCTGCTGCTGCTGCCATCACTGTATCTCCAGACTCATGGCTGCAAAGAACTAGTAATGAGCACAACTGGAGACTTTGGACTCATTGTCAAGATTTGTGACAGAACATTACACTCATATGTACTTAAATGATCTGCTATATCTCATCTTTTCTGAAATATACTTTCTGTTATTTGGGGAGTGGAGGGGAGGGGGCAGGAGCTATAATGGTAATGGCAGCAAGAGGAAATTGGCAAGGGCCCTTGTGCTCCAAATTGTTTTGATGTCCCTCACTCACACTGCTTCCAAGAGCCCTGTTTACCAGCCCTTTAATACTACTGCTACAGCTACAACATAAGCCACTCAAAGACAAATTTCCAACAATATTCATGGACTGGATTAGGGAACCCTGAAGGCTGTATTTCTGAAATCCTTTCTATATAGTTTATTTCAAATATCTTTTATTGATCAGACAGAGCAAAACATGCAGCAGAACAGAACAGTACATCTATATAGTTTAAAAGTTGTTAATACCACAATTTCTTCAAGCTGCTCTCCTGATCTCCAAAGTGCGTCAGCATTGGATTAAACTCATTCACACTGACTCAGGAATCGATATCGCACAATATGATCCATAATGAACCTGTTTCTTGTAAAATACAGTTACAATGCAATTACAGGGGATATGCTAAAAATAATTCCATTTATAATAAAAATTAAACTGGAAATTGATACAGGATGGATTTTATACTTTGGGCTTTAGAAACTGAACAATATAGGGTGAAACAGAATTCTTTCTCAATTCATAACGGAAAATCTAGTAATAGAGAACACATATCCACTTTCAGTAAACAAGCAAGCATGAACAGTAATATAATATGCCTTTTTATTGAGGAGAGCAATAGTTACTTAAAAAAAGACATAGGGCTAAATTCAAACTTTTTGACTGTACATGTCAGGTTCTGTGTATGACATGACCCAGATGTTGCTTCCCAGCGCTTTATTTATGATAAAAATCCTGAACTGGCCAATTCAAATAGACAAGGGCTGTATCTGTGAATAATATCCTAATTAACTTAAAAAGTGTGAACAAAGCCCAAAGTCTTAGAAAGCTAAACTAAGAACATGTGTATGTTGAGTATGATGGGAAACAGTTGTATATATTTTCCCCAGTATATTATATATGTAGCCATATTATGTAAATATACAAACTGGGACAAAATACTGATTGAAATGAAAATGGTACAACACAATGTACTTAAATCACTGAAATACAGAAGATTAAAATGCTGGTACAGCAATAAAGGTCACAAGAAGCAACAAAAAGCAAGTCGGTAGAAACCTAGAAAAACAGGTTACCAAAAACCCTTTAAATAAAGAAAGGAAGTGGATTTCACATCCATGCTGCTCGGACATTTGTGGATTTCTTAGATGTTAGTGCTGTTGTACTGGATGAATTAGAACATGGTCTTTCAATTCTGCGCATGCTTGCACTTGATGCTCTTTTATGTATACCTTTAAAAAATTTTAAAAAGAGAATAAACAACAAATTCAAAATGACAATTGTGGTACATTTTTTTAAGCTGAATAGCTAAGGTTCTTAAGATTAACATTTACTATATAATCTTGAGCAAAATATTGTGTTTATCATATTCATCCCTGAAATAAGAGTCAAAACAAAAGGCAGGTGAAACCTTTGTACTAAAAATTAACTCAGACACCAGTGACTAATTTTCCGGATCTGTGTTCCCATCATCAAGACAGTGAAGACAGCAAAATTACTTACCTGTAGTAGGTGTTCTCTGAGGATATCAGGCATGTGTTCTCACATCTGGGTCATGTAATACTAGCTGACTGAACAATTTAGCGCGGGGAGCATGAGCTGTATGGCATAAGGGGGACTTTACTTGAGAAAGCCCGATTAAGGCGAAACATAGTTTCTATGTCGGAGCCCTGTCCCTACCCGCGTAGACTGAGATGAGTATGACTATTTATACTACATGAGTTAATAAAGAAAATTGCACTATCAATCTCAGCGTGTCACTCGTCTGTATGGAAGAAAGTTTGTTTTCATGCAGCCGATACTAATGAGGTTTATAAACTTTAGAAAGTATCCATGAAGATATACCTTTAGAGACCATATATACTAATAATATTTATTGAAACACTGGGTCTCTTGACATACTATTTGGAGTTATTTGGCCTGTAATACACGGAATCTGGCATGGACAGTTAAAAAGTATACTATCACTTTAAGACCACCCATACCGCACAAGTGCTGGTGCCTTCCTGCCCAACGTCGGCTCGCAGGATCTTCAGTTCAGTAAGATAGCTAAGAAGCCAACTAAGGGAGGTGGAAGGTTATGCCTGTTGTCCTTGGCGTTACTCGAGAAGGTTCAGAGGAGAGCGACACGTCTGATAAAAGGGATGGAAAACCTTTCATACGCTGAGAGACTGGAGAAACTGTGTCTCTTTTCCCTGGAGAAGAGGAGACTTAGAGGGGATATGATAGAGACTTACAAGATCATGAAGGGCATAGAGAGAGTAGAGAGGGACAGATTCTTCAGACTTTCAAATAATAAAAGAACAAGAGGGCATTCGGAAAAACTGAAAGGGGACAGATTCAAAACAAATGCTAGGAAGTTCTTCTTTACCCAACGTGTGGTGGACACCTGGAATGCGCTTCCAGAGGACGTAGTAGGGCAGAGTACGGTACTGGGGTTCAAGAAAGGATTGGACAATTTCCTGCTGGAAAAGGGAATAGAAGGGTATAGATAGAAGGGTCTGGATAAAAGATTACTGTGCAGGTCCTGGACCTGTTGGGCCGCCGCGTGAGTGGGCTGCTGGGTGCGATGGACCTCAGGTCTGACCCAGCGGAGGCATTGCTTTTGTTCTTATGCTCTTATCATATTCTCACATTTGAGACCCCCAAGTTACCAGGAGCATGCCAAAAGAGTAGGAAGGAAGTTGGCATTTAAGCAGAGAATACATTTTTTAGAACTGCTTGGTCAAACCTACTATCCCATGAATTAGGTGGGTGCTTTACAGAGGTCTTCAATAGGAATGGAAGGAAGATTGGTTACTGAAGTCGCCATTGCTCGAACTTTATGTGCAGTGACATGGCCTTCAAGCACCAGCCCAGCCTGAATATATGCAGAGATACAGTCCATCAGCTATGTGGAGAAAGCATTTCTCTTGATGAAAGGAGCTCCAAATCTGTTAAGGATGAACAACAGGAAAAGTTAAGTAGTACAGAAGTTCTGCAAGTTTGGTCCAATTCAAGTAGTAAGCAAGAGCAAGATTATAGTCCGGAATGCTGCTTCACCAGGATGTAGTCTTAGAAAGAAGACAGACAGAACTATACACTGGTTTAGATGAAATTCAGAGATCTTCTGGAAGACCTTCGGATATATGCTGATAACTACCCTGTCATGGTAGAATGATGTATAGAGTGTATCCAATACTAGTGCTTGAAATTCACTGACCTGACTTGGAGACATGAGGGCTATGAGGAAGCCTACGCTCCAAGTCAGATGCATGAGGGAAGAGGTCGTAAGAGGGAAGACTTCATGAGAGTGGATAGCAAAACACTGAGGTCCCAAAGCAATGGGAGAAGGCATGCTATAGTAGAGGCCCTTCATGAATCTAGAAACTAAGGAGTGTACAAATAATGGTTTCTTGTCCAATGGCAATTGAAAAGCACTAACAGAGCTGAGATGAACTTGGACTGAAGTAGTCTTGAAGCCAGAATTGGAAAGGTATAGGAGATAGTCTACAACCAATGGAAGGGGAAAAGTGATTGGGTCTAGCATGTGGAGATTATAAAATACTAAATATCAAAATACAGCCCTATAAAAACTATAAAAGATAGTAATTACACAATACAAGTTGATTAAACTAAAATAAATAAAAATAGTCTGTAGAATTGTTTAAACGAATGATCATAAGATAGTAGAAACTGACTACGATAACAAATTTAAGAATAAAATCAGAGGGGGGCGTGGCTTGACCATCATGTCAACCAGACGCGCTGACTGAGTGCTCTCTGAGACGGCAGGCTATAAATATACTATAACATCTCTACACAGCTCTAAAAAACATCACTTGCATATCTTGAGCTACTATACTATCCAGATATGTCACTTTCAAAGAGCTGCAAGGGAGAATAATCAACTACTGCGACCCTAAGTGGAAAGCGGCCTAAGCATGAGGTACCATCGCCGGAAAAACAACTGCTGAAAACGGTAGACTCGCAGCTTGAACTATTATTCACGGAAATGCGGGCCTTCAAAAACATCATGACCAAACAAGTAGAGGAGTCACAGCTGATCCAGGTAGAGATCGAAGCCCTGAATTCACAATTCACAGATGCTAGACACAGACTTGACGCACTTGAAAGTTTTCAAGTTGCACATGCTCAAAATGTCTCCCTCATCCCCAAACACGACCGGGACATAATCGCACTAAAATCAGATCTGGAAGACCTTGCCAACAGAAGTCATCGGAACAATGCTCAAATTCTCGGTATTCCTGAATCAGCTGAGGGATCAAACACACTGTCTTTCTTAACAGAGCTTCTCCCTACATTACTAGGAATTAAATTTGACATGCCGCTGGAACTGGAGAGGGCACACCGAGTTCCATTGAGAATCAATCCAGCTCAGAAAGCACCCCGTCCTATAGTGGCCAAAGTACTGAGATACCAACAAGTGCTACAGATTCTAACTGCAGGAAAGGAAAAGAAACAGATTCTTTATCAGGGTAGGAAAATCCTCCTGGTTCCTGACCTGGCAAAATCGATGGCAGCCCTCAGAAAAGTATTTCTACAACAGAGGCAAGATCTGAAGGATATTGGAGCCAGATTTGGTCTATTATATCCGGCCAAAATGTTGATCACGCATAACAATAAAACCATCACGTATTTGGATCCAGCGGAACTCCAGCAATATATTGATTCCATCAAGATGCAATAACTTTGACCTGCTGATATACATATTATGTGTTATATCCTTTGATGTGTAGGAATTACAATCTTGTCTTTCTCTGATTTATCCCTGCTGCTCTTTGGAGGCATTGTTAGGTGCCATGGTTGTCCTATGAAAGTTTCAACCCACCCAGTTTTTTTCTTCACTTGTTTAATGTCCTCTCTCTGGCACTGTTTGCCTTTAATAGAGATTATATTTTGGTTTATCTGTCAGTTCCAAAAGCCTATACTATCACCATATCAGATGCCTTATACTAGTTCCTATATTGATCATTTGAGTTCTATTACATTGTATACTAATCTTTATGACTAATTTGCATATTCTCTCCTTTAATGTCAATGGTCTCAATCACTACATCAAACGTAAAAAGGTAACCAATTATTTACGCTCTCTCAATCCTGATATTATTATGTTCCAGGAGACACATCTCTCACACGCTGATAGTGCAAAAACAGTAATTAAAGGATATGCTGCTCCATATTTTTCACCTGCACTAAGGAAAAAAAACCGAGTTTCTATATATAGTAACATAGTAGATGACGGCAGATAAAGACCCGAATGGTCCATCCAGTCTGCCCAACCTGATTCAATTTAAAATTATTATTATTATTTTTTTCTTCTTAGCTATTTCTGGGCAAGAATTCAAAGCTTTACCCGGTACTGTGCTTGGGTTCCAACTGCCGAAATCTCTGTTAAGACTTACTCCAGCCCATCTACACCCTCCCAGCCATCGAAGCCCTCCCCTGCCCATCCTCCACCAAACGGCCATACACAGACACAGACCGTGCAAGTCTGCCCAGTAACTGGCCTAGTTCAATATTTAATATTATTTTCTGATTCTAGATCCTCTGTGTTCATCCCACACTTCTTTGAACTCAGTCACAGTTTTACTCTCCACCACCTCTCTCGGGAGCGCATTCCAGGCATCCACCACCCTCTCCGTAAAGTAGAACTTCCTAACATTGCCTTTGAATCTACCACCCCTCAACCTCAAATTATGTCCTCTGGTTTTACCATTTTCCTTTCTCTGGAAAAGATTTTGTTCTATGTTAATACCCTTCAAGTATTTGAACGTCTGAATCATATCTCCCCTGACCCTCCTTTTCCTCTAGGGTATACATATTCAGGGCTTCCAGTCTCTCCTCTGAACTGCCTCAAGTCTTCTTATGTCCTTCGCCAGATACGGTCTCCAAAACTGAACACAATACTCCAAGTGGGGCCTCACCAATGACCTGTACAGGGGCATCAACACCTTAAAATATCTCTTCCAGTCATTCTATGGGCTAGTGAAACTGATTTGGAGGGAAGGTGGTGTCTCTTATATATTACTCCTCACAAAAAACCTATTCTACTACTAAATGTGTATGCCCCAGTTTCAGATACTCCTGAATTTTATCGTTCCCTACAGAATCCTCTGTTGAAGTAGTCCGATTGCTCCAATTATAATAGGTGGTGATCACAATCAACCTTTGGATCTTCTCTTAGATAGAACATCCACCTGCCGCCCAGCTAAATCTAAGACCTTAGAAGAAATAAAAAAATCTCATGGTGAATTACAATCTAATTCACAGGTGTCAAAGTCGGTCCTCGAGGGCCAGAATCCAGTCGGGTTTTCAGGATTTCCCCAATGAATCTGCATGAGATCTATTTGCATGCACTGCTTTCAATGCATATTCATTGGGGAAATCCAGAAAACCCGACTGGATTCCGGCCCTCGAGGAGGGACTTTGACACCCCTGATCTAATTGATCCTGGAGAACCATAAAACCCACAGATCGTGAATATACCCACTTCTCTGCTCCTCATAACACCTATGCCAGATTAGATTATTTTTTTAATTTCCTCATACCTTTCTTCAGACATTTACAAAGCTATTAACCACTCCATTATTATTTCAGATCATGCACCAATTTCACTGTTCTCTGTTTGTACCATTTTTTTTCTCTGCCACCTATTTTCTCTGATTGTACCATTGTACCATTTTCGCTGATTGTCCAGCCCTTCTTCGTTGTAAACCGCCTCGAACTACTATGGCTTTGGCGGTATAAAAGAAATAAAATTATTATTAAAATTATTAAATTATTATTATTATTTCTTTCACTCTCTACGCTACCTCACACAAAACATAATTGGAGATTATGTTATTGGAGATTGTCTGCTATCTGATGAATCCATGATTAATAAATTACGTACCTTTACAGAAGAATTTTTCCTTATGAATGCTGATCCCTCTATGTCACCAGCTACAATTTGTGAATCTTACAAAGCTACTTTAAGGGGAGAAGTAATAAGTTTGATGGCTTGGCAACACAGACAATCTAATGTACAATTAAAAACTCTTGAAACAGATATTTCATATCTTGAAACTCAATTTTTCTCCGATCCCACTGACATGACACTATATACACAACTTATTAAGAAGAAATATGAATATAATTTCATCGCATCTGCACTAGCTAACAAAGATGTCTTTATTCTAAAATCTGGACATTACATTGGAGGTAATAAGATGGGTTGATCTCTAGCTCAATACTTGAAAAGGGAAAAAAGAGAAGCATCATATCTCTTCTATAATCAACTCCCATAATCAATCTCTAACTGACCCTATAGGAATTAGTTCTGAGTTTGAAAACTTTTATTCTAAACTAGTTTTATAGCCCATTACATTAATGGGTGCTAGAATATATATGTGTGTGTGTGTGTGTGTGGTTTTATTTCTTTTTCTCTCTTTAGCCAGGTGCTAGAATAGATGTGTGTGTCTTTCTTTCTTTCTCTCTCTCCTTGGCCGCTTTCTGTCTCTCTCTTTACTCGGCTGTCCACCATCATCCCTTGCCTGTTCCACCTGTCCAGCAGTAGGCCTTCTCCCTTCCTTTTACCTCCCCCTTCCAGCAACACTCCTTACCTGCTCCCCAGTCCTTCTTCCCTGCTCCCCCTGTCCAGCAGCACTTATTCCCTGCTCCCCAGTCCCTCTTCCCTGCTCCCCCTGTCCAGCAGCACTCCTTACTTTCTCCCCCTGACCCTCTTCCCTGCTCCCCCTGTCCTTCTTCCCTGCTCCCCCTGTCCAGCAGCAATTCTTCCCTGCTCCCCAATCCCTCTTCCCTGCTCCCCCTGTCCAGCAGCAATTCTTACCTGCTCCTCTGTTCCTCTTCCCTGCTCCCCCTGTCCAGCAGCACTCCTTACTTTCTCCCCCTGACCCTCTTACCTGCTCCCCCTGTCCAGCAGCACTCCTTACTTTCTCCCCCTGTCCTTCTTCCCTGCTCCCCCTGTCCAGCAACAATTCTTCCCTGCTCCCCAGTCCCTCTTCCCTGCTCCCCCTGTCCAGCAGCACTTCTTACCTGCTCCCCAGTCCCTCTTCCCTGCTCAGCAGCACTTCTTACCTGCTCCTCTGTTCCTCTTCCCTGCTCCCCCTGTCCAGCAGCACTCCTTACTTTCTCCCCCTGTCCTTCTTCCCTGCTCCCCCTGTCCAGCAACAATTCTTCCCTGCTCCCCAGTCCCTCTTCCTTGCTCCTCCTATCCAGCAGCACTTCTTACCTGCTCCCCAGTCCCTCTTCCCTGCTCAGCAGCACTTCTTACCTGCTCCTCTTTTCCTCTTCCCTGCTCCCCCTGTCCAGCAGCACTCCTTACTTTCTCCCCCTGACCCTCTTACCTGCTTCCCCTGTCCAGCATGCGGCTCCTCTTCTTTAAAACAACTTACCGGCTGTAAGGAATCTCGCAGGCCACTCTGAGGCACGGTGACTTTTCGTGTGCAGCACTCTCCACACACTGCTTCGGGGCCGTGTACTGCCCTGATTTACTCTGGGACGTCTCTGATGACATCATCAGAGACGCGGCAGAGCAAATCAGGGCAGTAGAAGGCCCCGAAGCAGCTGTGGAGAGTGCTGCACACGCTGCTTGAATCGCTTCCCTTCCCGCCCCTTGAGGTGCACCGCAGCTCCTCTCGATCCCCGCCAGCGTCGGAAGCCTTCTCCGATGCTGGTGCGGCTCGTGAGAGGAGCCGACAGGAAAGCAGGATGTCCAGCGCTGGGGTCCAGTGTTTCTGCTGTGGAGGCGATCGTTGGCTGGCTGCGGTCCTGCACTTGTGACGCGTGCATTAAGCTGGCATGCGCATTAAGCTGGCACAGCACGACAGAACAGGGATCAGGGAACACGTTTTGCAATTGCGCATGTGCGGCTACCATTTTATTATTATAGATTATTCCAGTCTGAATCAGACTCATCTAAAGAAGAGATAATAGAATATTTAAATACCCATCTCAAACTAGAATTAGAAATGCCGATCACCATCCAAGAAATTCAATCCACTATTGCAACACTTGCTTCTAATAAATCTCCTGGGCCAGATGGCATTACCAGTGAGTTTTATAAAACTTTCTCTTTACAATTAAGCTCCCATTTGCTACACTGTTTTAATTTTATACATTCACATCCTGAGCTGCAACGCAATTTCACAGAAGCCAATATAATAATATTCCCTAAACCAGACAGAGATCCTACACAAATAGATAATTATAGACCGATATCTTTACTTAATTCTGATTATAAGATACTTGCAAAAATTCTTGCCAAGAGAATCAACAAGGTGGTTCAACTACTAATATCCCCTGATCAAGTGGGTTTTATTAAACAACGATACATAGGAGATAATCTTAGAATATTTCAGAATGTTACTGGACTTGCCAAGACAATTGCAGAACCTGTGGGAGAACTCGCAATTGATGCTGAAAAAGCTTTTGATCGAGTCAAATGGTGGTTTCTGCTGCAGGTTCTGAGATGGTATAATTTTGGCGAGGACTTCGTTGCTTGGATACACGCACTATATTGGAAACCGTCCTCCAGAATTTTGATAAATAATTTTCTTACAAATCCAATTCTTTTAAAAAGAGGAACAAGAAAGGGGTGCCCTCTCTCACCTCTTCTATTTAATCTCTCTTTAGAACTCTTCTTATCAGCCATTAGACAAACCAATGCCATACAGGGCGTACCCTCTGCATTTGGTGAACTTAAGATTACAGCATATGCAGATGACATTATGCTCTTCCTTAAAAATCTGCAATCGTCTCTTTCCACCTTCATCCCCCTAACTGAATTATACTCCTCACATTCAGGTTATAAAGTTAACTGGGGAAAATCGGTTATCTTTCCTCTCAATGATCTTGCTTCTAGTTCTGACATTCAAGATTTTCAATTTTCTTGGTCTACCTCGCCGATAAAATATGTGGGTACATATTTACATAAAGACTACGAGGTCATCATGGAGACAAATATTACCAAATTAAAAGAACTAATTAATCAAACACTTTCCAATTGGTCACCCCTATATATTACATGGTGGGGTTGCATTTCAGCAATCAAAATGGCTTTAGCTCCTCAAATCATATTTAAACTTACCATGCTCCCTAGTTTATGCAAACCAACGTTATACCGTTGGATAGATAAAAAATTATCTACTTTTATTTGGCAACATAAGAAACCAAAAATAGCCCTTTGCAAATTAAAAGCGTCAAGATTCCATAGAGGAAGGAGGTTAACTTGCCTGATTTTTACAAATATCATCTGGTCTCTCTTGCTAAATATGGATCCTACTGGGTAACATATAAAACATCTGATGATCCCTTGTACGCACCCTCTTGGCTTAAATTAGAAACTTCATTAAGTAATCCAATACCACTAAATGCTTTTCCTTCCATGCCTACACACCTTAAACATTTCACTCTTTTCACAGCAACTTTAACTGCTCTCAGAGCTTTAGATCGAGTTGAAGTCAACTCCATCTTCTCTCATAGAGATATGACACTCTGGAATAACCATACACTCAAAAATAACAAAAGATGTTTAAACTGGAAGAAATGGAGAGATGCAGGTGTCTGGCAGGTACAATCTCTATTTAATGGATCGGAACTTTTATCCTTTCCTAATTTCTGTGCAAAATTTCCAACACCATCGATCAAACGACAACAATGGTCAATTCTTATTTCACTCCTCTCTGATTTCAAATTTACTGAGACTTTATGTCTTTGAAAATGGAGCAATTTGACTATCTCCATATGGAAAGCAATTTTGTTTTATTATAAACTATTAAGAGATGCTTGTTATATCCCTTCCTCAGATATTGCGACTAAATGATCCAAATATCTCAATAGACATCTGACAGATAAAGAATGGTGTCAATTATGGTCCAAAATTAACAGACCCTTGTTATCAGCTAGCCTGTCTCAATCACAATTATTTTTAATGTGGCGAGCAATTTGGACCCCTTGTAAAAAGAAAAAAGCGAAATTAACTCCTGATGATCTATGTTGGCATTGTATGAAATCTCAAGGAATGCTATCACATATGCTCTTTTCTCGCCCCAAGATCCAACCGTTTTGGATTCAGATTTGGTCCTTTATATGCAATATCTCGAACTGTACTGCAGATCTATCCTTTGATATTATTATAATGCGCTCTTTATATCCGTGCTTTAGATTTTGTACCTGTGAGCACAAATTAATTGATATTATGATATAGGTTAGTATTCAACAAATTCTTCAACACTGGAAATCGGCATCATTGTTGAATTTCACCTTTTGGTGGAATTCACTCTGCTTATACAAACATTTTGAACAACATGCTGTGGAAAAACTACAACTTCAACAGAAGACGTCCATACAGACTCTTTGGTCTCCCATTGACATATATTTGCATCCATATGAGTAATTCAATATACAATGAAACATTTGATCGATTGCCTGATATGTATATATAAGGTACTCTTGACTTTTGTGAACTGTGATGGTTATTGAATGTTTTTTCTTCCTTGTGCTAAGTTCCAATAAAAAGATTTGAACTTAAAAAAAAAGAATAAAATCAATATTGTGTTTTTGTATTGTTTAAATAGATAAGTTTTAAAAGATCTTTCCAAATTAGATAATAGGTAAGAGAAGGGAAAATGAGAGCATTCAAACATGAATTCATTACTCCTGCTTGGAATGCCAAGGTCCTATCCAAAAATTTTTTATAACGGCATGTTTTTACTGAAGGAAAATAAAACCAACCGGATCTGCGAATGTTTTTCTTAATAGTAGGAAATCTAAAATGGGAAGAAAGATAAGATGGTGCTAAAAACTTTAAAACAAATGCAACCAAATTTCAATAACACTCTGGCCTCAAACGGCAACCAGTGGAGCTTTTGATAATATAAACTAATATGATCGTGTTTTTTCAAATTAAAAATCAAACAAATTGCTGTATTTTGTATTATTCTTTAATCGGCTGATTGTTTTTTTGTATGAGCCTATTACAGTAATCCAATATTGAAAGAACTGACAATTGAACCAAAATTTTAAATGATATAAAATCAAAATACTTTCTAATAATAAGCAACTTCCAAAGAACAATGAAGCATCTTTTAACCAATAAATCTGTATGGGCCTTGAATGATAAAGAGCGGTCTAATGTAACACCTAACATTTTTAAGATGGGAACTATCGGATAATTTTGACCATTTAAAAAGAGCATTGTTTCAGTAAGTTTTTCATTAGGGCTAGTAAGGAAGACTTTTTATTTACCCGGGTTAAGTTTCAATTGAAATGTAGAAGTCCAGTTTTCCACTTGTATATGAATGAAAGCAATTTGATTCTACACTTCTGTTGTGAAAGCAGTTAAAGGAATAAGTATTGTAATATCATCTGCGTAAATATAGAATTTTACTTGTAAACTATGTAATGGTGCTAGATAAACATTGAATAGAGTTGGTGAGAGTGGTGAACCCTGAGGGACACCACTTTCATTTACCCACCTAGTGGAATACTGTCCAGCACTAACTACCTGGACAGTTCAGGAGAGCAAACCCCCGATAGCCGGTTCATTAGACTATGGGTAACACTATTGAACCAATTATCACTGCCCCCTTCTTTAGCCACAATAAATTCCAACAATTGTTTCAGTTTAAAGAAAATTTTTCTCCTCTAATGAGATACAGCATTTAGCAGGAAATCTCAAAACAAAAGATGCGCCCAAAGCCAGGACTCTTGGTCTATAAACCAAGTCTTTTCTTCTCTTCTGTGTTGCTTGAGATATATCAGGAAACACTCAAATTACTGAACCGAAATAAGTATCATTCGTATGTCTATAGTAAGTTCAGAGAATTAAATCTCTATCGAACTCCAAGGCAAATGTCACTTTAAGAGTAGATCTTTCAGTTATCACTTCCAGTGAGTTCTCCAAAAAGTTTGTCAAATTCATTCCACCTTTTTCAGTTCCCACTACTCCTGTAGGGGTAGAACTATCCCAAGGAAATATAGTGGGCTCTAATATGGTAAACTTTCTGTTCGTATTGACAAGGTCTCTTTCAGACATTTCCGAACCATTTCCACCGCTGGAATTATTGGAGACTTAGAAAAATTCAGCAACCTCAGATTATTCCTTCTCTGCTTATTTTCCATATACTCTAGTTTTCTCTGGATAGAAGATCTTTCCTTAATCTCTAGTTCTAGAGTTTTCATTAGATTAATCTGTTCTTCATGTCTCTTTATTTACTCACTTTGTTCTTTCAACAATATCTCGTGAACATTAACCTGGGAGCTAATAGATGCACAATCAAAACGTACAATTGAAACTGTCTCCAAAATGATCGTTATTAATCACAGAAGATGAAATCTCACCAGCCTCTGTGTTAGGTGCCGTTGACTGGGCTTCAGGGGGGGTCTTCTCCTCTCCTTGGGCAATCACCAGTTGTACCTCTCCTTGGGCAAACTGAATTGCATTCCTCTCCACAGGACTTTCTCTCCCAGGTTGGAGAGGAGCCTGCCCCTGAATTGGGATAAGGGAAGCCAGATCGAAATTAAGGTTTGTTGAAAGGTTTGGCGTTCCTCCTGAAGTCAGAGGTGTCTCCTTCAGATGATGCATCATTCCCATATACAACGTCGTCTGGACAAGATTTCAGGAGCTCCTAGCCGCCGGAGGATTTGGCTGGGAAGCTCCCTTCCTCTTCCCCATTTCAAATGTAGTTGAAAAGCAAACTGCTGAAGAAAATCTGCTGCTCAGGCTGCACGCAGTCATCCGGGACCGAGAAAATGCAAACGGGTAAAACACAGCTGACCTCAGGTAAGGGAAAGATGGTTAAAAAGCAAAGTGTTGGTGGGGAACTGCACGTCAAAAGTCTGTCCTTGATGCCATTTTGGATCTAAAAATAGGACCAGTGATTTATAACATATTAACAAAGAATATAGAAATGGGAATGAGTGAAGTGAGCAAATTTGCAGATTACACAAAACTATTCATAGTTGTTAGAAATGCATGCAGACTGTGAGAAACTGATGTCAAGTTCCACATTAGGGGTCACCATAGAGGAAAAGGATTTAGGTTTCATCATGGATAGAAGTATTAGGAAAGAAATAGAAACAAATCTAAGAATATTATTAATGCCTTTTTATCTCTTCATGATGCAACCACAAACACTAAGGGGCCCATATTAAAAAAAAAAGCACAGACGTCCAAAAAGAATCCTAAATCAGAACCTGGACATCCTAATCGTCAGGACGTCCAAGTGCCAATAATCAAAATCGTCTTTCTGTATGTCTAGCGAGATGCTCCAGCCTCTGTATGTTCAAAGCACAAGATGGAGGCGTGTTATGGGCGAGCTTTGGATTATCTCAAGGGTGGGGTAGACATGGACGTCTTACAGCGATAATTAAACATTTTGCTAGACATCTTTGACAGAGCTTATATGTTAGGAACTAGATCTGAAGCGGCTAGGGCTCTTCAACTTGGAGAAAAGACGGCTAAGAAGAAATATAATAGAGGTCTATAAATACTGAGTGGAACAGATAGATGTGAATCACTTGTTCATTCTTTCTAAAAATACAAAGACTAAGGAGCATGCAATAAAGCTACTAACAGTAAATTTAAAACAAATCAGAAAAGATATTTCTTCACTCAATGTGTAATTAAACTTTGGAATTCATTCCCATATTATTTTTCAAAAGAGATTTTCAATAGTTCAATCAAATGTCTCATTACTTTAACAAAATCTTGGATGGAGACAAATAATATACTGTATATGATTTTGATTAAAAACTGTTTTACTTATCTTACGCAAGTTTTACAAAGTCCCAAAGCCCTTTAAATCTCTATGGACTTTGGGGCAGTTAGCGCAGCAGCAGCCACTAGTGCAGCTTTGTAAAAAAAAAATGTTCCAACAGAAAAGGCTACACCAATGTGGGTAATCAAGGATCAAAAGGGGAACTCAGGGAGGATAAGGCCATAGCGGAGAGACTGAATAAATTATTTGCTTCAGTATGGAAGAATATGTACGAGATCTACCCAAACAGAGTCCTGCCATCCAGCTCCTCCACGGAGCTTTTTTTTCAAAGTTCCTGCACAGAAGCTTTTCTGGCTTCCTTCAGCTGCAATCGGCAGCGTTTTTCTTCTATTTTCGGGGCCAGCTCCTCCACGGAGCCCCACCGAAATCACCCCCCCTCCAGGACTGTTCCAAGAGAAGGACTCCTCCGACTGAGACTGCAGTCAGCAGTGCACAGAGTCCTGCCATCCGGCTCCTCCACGGAGCTTTTTTTCAAAGCTCCTGCACAGAAGCTTTTCAGGCTTCCCTCAGCTGCAATCAGCAGCGTTTTTTCTTCAACTTTCGGGGCCAGCTCCTCCACGGAGCTTTTCAAAGCTCCTGCACAGAGCTTTTTCTGTTATAAACTGCATCTGATATATTTCTGCATCTATAGCCTGCTAAAACAATGTACTGATTGCTTCTAATTTCATCCACCGCATGTACAACCTGCTACTACATATTTAACCTGCCACCGCATGTTACATGTTACCAAAACCTGTTTCCATTTGTTACAAGTATACCCGCATGTAAAACCAGCTACTTCATATTCAGCCTGCCACTGCATATATATCCTGTGCTACTCCATTACTGTTATTGCATGTATAGCCAACTACCACATGTCTAGTTCTGCCTCCACTTACTTAGTCTGCTCTGCCCATCACTACCTCATATATAACCTAGCGCCTCCTCAGTCTGCATCTTACTATCAGCACAAATCTCTCCCCCCTCCTGCCTGACAAGCTTTGCCCAAACCCTCTCTCACTCTCTCTCCTTGCTCCCACCATGAAGCCACCCTCTTGGCTCCTCCTTCTACTTCTCTGCTCTTTCACCAATACCTCTCACTGCAAAAAATCTCTCCCCTCCAACCTCCCCGACTCCACAATCTCAAACAACACCTGCCCAGGCCTCAGAATCCCCACACTAGTACGCACTAGAACTCACCATTTCAAAAAACACAGAGGAAGAAATCACGCCTCTTTAAAGCCTGTCCCTCCAGCCAACCTACCCAACCTCACCTCCGACTCTCTCACCCCTGTCCCCACACTCTACTGTAACGCCAGATCAGTCCACAATAAGACCCAAATAATAAAAGACCTACTCGGTGACTCCGATCCGGGTTTTGTGTGCATCACAGAATCATGGATCGAAAAAGATGATTCTTTCACACAAAACGAACTCTGCCCCCCTGGCTACTATGGCCTCTTCTCACCCAGAATCAACCGGAAAGGAGGAGGCCTAGCTCTGCTTTGCAAATCATTCTTCAATGTTCAGCTCCTTGAAAAGGGCAGCCATACCTCATTAGAATTCATATTAGCTTCTGTTAACGACGAACTCCACCCCTACCCACTAGGCATCCTGCTACTTTACCGCCCTCTTATCCCCTGGAATAAATGCTCAGAACTTGTTCTAGAGACTATAACAAGAGCCTTCCTAAAATTCCAGAGACTACTGATCATTGGAGATATTAACCTCCACCTAGACAATAACACCAGCAAGGACACAACTGAATTCAAAGACTTCCTCACCTCCCTAGGCTTCACCACTCCTTCGCCCACACCTACCCATGATAAAGGACATACACTAGACATCATCAGCTTCCTCGATCTGACTGAGCACAAAACCTCTGCCGAAGAGGCCCGCTGGGACCATGTCCCATGGTCTGATCACCTTCTAGGCTCTTTCTGCCTCCCCATATTCATGTCTCATCTAGGTATTCCACCCCGGCCCACAAAATCTATCACCTACCGCAAAAAAATCACGAGTGAACTGTTCTGGACCCAATTTCTTAATCAACTTCCCCCTTTTCCTAAACATGCTGATCCAGAGTCCAACTGGCATAATTGGGTTACCCTTTCCGGGACTATCTACCTCGCTCTTGCCCCTTTATCTACAAAACCTATCTCCCACTCCCACAAAGCTCCCTGGTACCTTCCATACCACAGGGAATTAAAACAGAAATGTCGAGCCCTGGAACGGAAATGGAAAAAAATCAAAATCCCCCTCAGACAGACAATCCTGGCGAGACAACATCAAGTTCTATAACACAGTACTAAAAAAAGCAAGGAAGACTTTCTATGGAGATAAAATCACCAGATCAAAAAATCAAAATAGTACTCTGTTCTACATTTGGCGAAACCTAACCTCAAAAACTGACTCCACCTCTCCCCTATCCCCCCATCTGCAAACGACTTAGCCAAATTCTTCAATGAAAAGATTTCCACCATAAGGAGCTCTTTCCCCCCAGTAGTCTCTTACAACTCTCTACCTTCCAATGTCTCAAATCCTATCCCGGCTGATAGATCCTGGATGACTTTTGAACCCGTATCTGAACCCCAGATCTCTAAACTCTGTCTCAGACTGAAATCCTGCAAATGCATCTTAGATCCTTTCCCCTCCCACCTTTATGAAAACATTCCTGCACAGGCCATCTCCTCCCTTACGAGACTTATTAACTCTGCTCTACTATCAGGCCTGTTCTCCACTAAAATGGGTCACATTGCCTTGTCACCTATTCTGAAAAAAGCCGATCTCGACCCCTCCTTACCGTCAAACTACCGCCCCATAGCAAATATCCCTCTACTTACCAAACTCCTAGAAACCATAGTTGCTAACCAGCTCTCTTCCTATCTCGAGAGATTCTCCATTCTCCATCCCTACCAATATGGCTTCAGACCCAGCTTCAGCACCGAATCCCTCCTAGTTTCCCTAATTTCAAAGGTGCAACAACTACATTCACTTAACAAATTCGCTACCACAATTTGATCTTTCTGCTGCTTTCGATGTCGTCCACCACGACATACTACTTTACCAACTTTCCGAGATCGGAAATGACTCCACCGTCCTAAAGTGGTTCTCAAACTTCTTACGCTCACGCTCCTACACCGTCAATACAAATGGCACCATGTCCACTCCTTGGACACCATCCTGCGGTGTCCCTCAGGGATCACCCCTTTCCCCTATTCTCTTTAACATCTACATGTCCTCCCTGAAACTCCTTCAACTATCCCCCCTTGAAACAATCTACACATACGCAGATGACATCCTTGTCCTCCTTGAGTCAGACCAGAACCTCACCAACCTCCACAAGAACATTACATCTTGCATAATGAGACTCCGCTCCTGGTCCTTCTCGGCACAGATGAAACTAACGAATCAAAAACAAAATTACTCTGGCTCGGCCCAAAATTCGAACACCTGCCCACCCTTTTTGCACTACCCACAGGCGATATACTGCAGCTTGAATTCTCATCCAAAGTCCTTGGCATCATTATCGATTCCTCTCTCTTCCTCAATGACCACTTTAATTCCTTGGCAAAATCTTGCTTTTTCAGCCTCCACATGCTGAGAAAAGTAAGATCCTACTTCAGCCAACAACATTTTGCTGTCCTTGTCCAATCCATCATCCTATCCAAACTAGATTACTGCAATGCCATCTACTTAAATCTATAAAAAAAAAAGTCTTCAAAGACTCCAATTAATCCAGAATACTGCAGCCAAATTGATCTTTTCAAAACACAAATCTGACCATGCCTCCCCACTCCTTGCCAAACTATACTGGCTCCCAATGATCTCCAGAATCCATTTCAAATGTTCCTGCCTGGCTTTTAAGATCATTCACGACATCCTTCCTCCCCTTATCCCACTATCTTTCAACTCCTCCAGTCCCAACTCTTCCAGAACCGCCCAAAGGTATAAACTAGTCTTCCCCTCTCTACGCGGCATTCACTATGCAGGCAAACTGGGAAAATCCCTTCTTTTCAAAATCACAGGACTTTGGAACGACCTCACCATCCCGTTGCGGAACCTGGGTTCCCTCCAATTATTCCGCAAACAACTGAAAACTTGGCTTTTTACCAAATTGTAACTCTATCCTCCCCCTTTTTCCTCCTCCCTTCTACACATAAGTTCCATGTAAACCTTTACCCTTCTCTACCTATTATTTAAGTTCTTGTAAACCGTGTCGAGCTCCATATTCATGGAGATGATGCGGTATATAAACTTAAGGTTTAGATTAGATTAGATTAGATGAACCAGAAATATTTTTCAAGAGTGATGATGCAGAGGAACTGAAAGAAATCTCAGTGAATCTGGAAGATTTACTAAGCCAAATCGACAAGTTAAAAAGTGATAAATCACCTGGACCGATTGGTACACATCACACGGTACTAAAAGAATTCAAACATGAGTGCTGAACTGTTGTTAGTGATCAGTAACCTGTCACTAAAATCGTCCATAGTACCTGAAGATTTGAGGGTGGCCAATGTTACGCTGATTATTAAAAAGGGTTCCAGGGGATATCCGGGAAATTACGGAACGGTAAGCCTATCTTCAGTGCTGGGCGAAATGGTGGAAACAATTATAAACAAAAACCAAAGAGAATGACCCCAAAGTATCCACAGAGAAGAAAATCCAGAAGAAACCAAAAGAAACTCTGTGGAGTGATGATGTTCCTTAAATGGACTTTATTTGAAAATTTCAAAGTTCCAAAGGCACATTAAAATCATCCACATAAAAGTAAAGTAATCCACATGAAAACCTTAAAGGACCTAGTCTGCTAGGGACGCAGAAACCAACACGGTCTGCGTTTCAACAAAAAGTCTTCTTCAGGGGTCCCTGAGGGTCATATAATGGTGAATACGTGGAGAAGCTAATGACAAACATGATTTAATGAGACAGAGTCAGCATGTGTTCAGCTGAGGGAGATCTTGCCTCACACCAATTTGCATGACTTCTTTGAAGGTGTGAATAAACATGACAAAGTTCCTCATGAGAGGCTCCTGAGAAAATTTAAGTGTCATGGGATAGTGGCAAAGTTCAATTGTGGATTAGGAATTGGTTATTGGATAGAAAACAAAGGGTAGGGTTAAATGGTCATTTTTCTCAATGGTGGAGAGTAAACAGTGGAGTGCCACAAAGCACAGTTACTTATCGTAACAGGTGTTATCCAGGGACAGCAGGCAGCTATTCTCACATGTGGGTGACGTCATCCGACGGAGCCCCGATGCGGACGCCTCACAAGCAGACTTGCTTGAAGAAACTAGAAATTTCGAGTCGCCCGCACCGCGCATGCACGAGTGCCTTCCCGCCCAGTGCACAGTTCAGATAGCTAGCAGAGAAGCCAAACCAGGGGAGGTGGGTGGGTTGTGAGAATAGCTGCCTGCTGTCCCTGGATAACACCTGTTACAGTAAGTAACTTTGCTTTATCTCAGGACAAGCAGGCAGGCTATTCTCACATGTGGGTGACCTCCAAGCTAACCAGAATGGGATGTTGGGAGTGTTGGCAATTTAGGAGAATAAATTTTGTAATACTGTTTGGCCAAACTGTTCATCCCGTCTGGAGAAAGTATCCAGACAATAGTGAGAAGTGAAGGTATGAACTGAGGACCAAGTAGCAGCCTTGCAAATTTCCTCAATAGGTGTAGATCTAAGGAAAGCTACTGAAGCTGCCATTGCTCTGACTTTATAGGCTGTGACTTTACTGTGAAGAGGTAATCCAGCCTGGGCATAGCAGAATGAGATACAAGCCACCATCCAGTTGGAGATGGTACGCTTAGAAATAGAATGTCCCAACTTATTTGGATCGAAGGAGACAAAAAGTTGAGGAGCAGATCTGTGTGGTTTGGTACGTTCCAAGTAGAAGGCCAAAGCACGTTTACAGTTCAGAGTATGAAGAGCTGATTCTCCAGAGTGAGAATGAGGCTTTGGAAAAAACACTGGAAGTACGATGGATTGGTTGAGTTGAAATTCTGAGACCACGTTAGGTAGGAATTTCGGATGAGCACGAAGAACCACTTTGTCATGATGGAACACTGTGAATGGTGGGTCAGTGACTAAAGCTTGCAGCTCACTGACTCGTCGAGCAGAAGTGAGAGCAATGAGAAATATCACTTTCCAAGTGAAATACTTCAGATGAGCCTTATCCATTGGTTCAAATGGGGGCTTCATGAGTTGAGTAAGGACATTGAGGTCCCAAACCACAGGAGGCGGTTTGAGCGGAGGTTTGACATTGAAAAGTCCTTTCATGAATCTGGAAACCACTGGATGAGCAGAGAGGGGTTTCCCTTCAATAGGCTGATGGAAAGCCGCAATTGCACTGAGATGGACTCGAATAGATGTAGACTTGAGGCCAGAATTGGATAAGTGCAAAAGGTAGTCCAATACAGAAGATAAAGAGGAATGCTGAGGCTCCTTATGATGAGAAAAACACCATGTAGAAAATCTAGTCCATTTTTGGTAATAGCATTGTCTAGTTGTAAGTTTTCTAGAAGCTTCCAAAACGTCTCTTACAGATTGAGAAAACTGAAGAGGGGTTATGTTGAGAGGTACCAAGCTGTCAGGTGTAGAGGCTGCAGGTTGGGATGAAGCAGAGATCCCTGACTCTGTGTAAGCAGAGAAGGAAAACTAGTAGAAGATATGGCTCCCTGTTGCTGAGTTGAAGTAGAAGGGAGTACCAGGGTTGCCTCGGCCATCGAGGAGTGATTAGAATCATGGTGGAATGATCGTTCTTCAACTTGACCAGAGTCTTGAGAATGAGAGGGAATGGAGGAAATGCATAGAGGAAAAGATTCGTCTAGTCCAGAAGAAAAGCATTTGCCTCGAGGCGGTGAGGAGAGTATATCCTGGAGCAAAACTGAGGCAGTTTGTAGTTGTGGGGAGCTGCAAAGAGGTCCATCTGTGGCGATCCTCACTGTGAAAAAATGTGATGAAGAGGCGAGGAATGGAGAGTCCATTCGTGAGGTTGCAGGAGACGACTCAAGTTGTCCGCTAAACAATTCTTCGCCCCTTGAATGTAGACAGCCTTGAGAAAGGTATTGTGGCACATTGCTCAGTCCCAAACCTCCAGAGCTTCTTGATAAAGGAAGGCAGACCCTGTCCCTCCCTGTCTGTTGACATAATACATGGCAACTTGGTTGTCTGTGAGAATGAGGACTACTGTGTCGTGAAGGAGATGTTGAAAAGCATGGAGAGCTTTGAGGATCGCTCTGAGTTCCAACTGATTGATATGACACTGACGATCCGTACTGGTCCAGAGGCCTTGAGTACGGAGACCATCGATATGAGCGCCCCAAGCGTAGGTCGAAGAGTCTGTCGTGAGGACCTTCTGATGAGGGGGCGTTTGAAAAAGCAAGTCTATGGAAAGATTGGAAGGGAGCATCCACCAATGGAGAGACTTCTTGAAGGAAGGAGTGACTGAAATTTGTCGGGAAGGAGGGTCACAAACTTGCGTCCATTGAGATACCAGGGTCCACTGAGGTATTCTGAGGTGAAGTCTGGCAAAAGGAGTCACGTGTACTATGGAGGCCATGTGACCCAGAAGAACCATCATGTTTCTTGCCGAGATGGAAAATCGGGAAGACACTGTGTGACAAAGTTGCAGAAGAGCCTCCAGACGTTGTTGAGGAAGGAATGCTCTGAGCTGGACAGTGTCCAAAACAGCTTCAATGAATTGCAGATTCTGCGAAGGATGTAGCTGGGAATTTGGAAAGTTGATCTCGAATCCCAAACTTTGTAGGAACCAGATAGTCTGTTGGGTCACTACAATAACCCCTTGAGATGTGGAATCTTTGATGAGCCTGTCGTCTAGGTAGGGAAATACCATGATTCCGTAGAGCTGCTACCACTACTAGGCACTTGGTGAACACTCTGGGAGACGAGGCCAGGCCGAAGGGTAGAACTCTGTATTGGTAGTGCAGATTCCCCACCCGAAATTTGAGGCATTGACGGGAGGCCGGATGGATAAGAATATGAGTATAGGCCTCCTTGAGATCCAGAGAGCAGAACCAGTCATTCTGCTCGAGAAGGGGATAAAGAGATGCCAGGGTCAACATTCAAAACTTTTCTTTTGACTAAAAATTTGTTGAGAGCCCTGAGATCCAAAATGGGTCGCAGATCGCCCGTCTTCTTCGGAAGAAGGAAGTAATGGGAGTAAAAACCCCTGTCCTGCTGTTCCAGGGGAACAGGCTCGATGGCATGGAGATGAAGCAGAGCTTGAGCTTCCTGAAGAAGAAGGGTGGTCTGGAATGGATTGGAAGGATACTCTTGGAGGAAGCTTTGGTGGGAGCTGAGCGAAATGAAGAGAGTATCCTTCCCTGATGATGTAAGCACCCAGAGGTCTGATGTAATTATCGTCCATCGGTGGTAAAAATGATGGAGACGACCTTCAACAGGAGGAAAAGGGGACAGAGACAGAACGACGGAGGTTATGCTCTGTTGTAAACAGTTAAAAAGGCTGAGAAGCCTTAAGAGCAGCAGCAGAAGGTTGAGATTGCTGTTGCTTCTGAGGATGCTGCTTTTTCAAAGGAGGACGAGTATAAGGAGCCGGCTTTGGAGGAAAATGCTTCTGATAAATGACAGGAGGGTGTCTAGGTTTTGGTGGAGTCGGCTTTGGCTTGAGTCTGACAATGGAAGCAAACGATTGTGCATGGTCAGATAACTTCTTGGTGGCCGCCTCGATGGATTCATCAAAGAGGTTGTTGCCTTGACAAGGAAGATTAGCCAGACGGTCCTGAAGGTTAGAGTCCATGTCAATGGTTCGAAGCCAGGCAAGACGACGCATAGCCACTGAGCAAGCAGCCGCTTCAGCAGATAGCTCAAAAGCGTCATAAGATGATTGAAGGAGATAGAGACGCAATTGAGAGATTGAAGCAATCAATTCTTGAAACTCAAAATGCATTTGGTTGTCCAAGTAAGCCAAAACTTCAGCAGAAGGGAAAGAAGAAATTCAAAATAAGTAATGAAATGAAAATTATAGTTTAGAACTTTAGAGGACATCATAGCATTCTGGTAGATGCAACGTCCAAATTTGTCCATAGTTTTCCCCTCTCTCCCAGGAGGAACTGTGGCATAGACCTTGGAAGGATGGGATCTCTTCAAGGAGGATTCAACAAGCAGGGATTGATGAGAAAGCTGCGAGTTGTCAAAGCCTTTGTGATGCACAGTTTTATACCTCGAGTCCAACTTGCCTGGAACTGCAAGTATGGAAAAAGGAGTCTCCATGCATCGAGCAAAAGTCTGATTTAAAAGCTTATGAAGAGGAAGCTTGAAACTCTCAACCAGAGGCTGAGGGAGACGCATGACTTCTAGATATTCCTTAGAATATTTGGAGCCATTATCCAATTTCACATCCAAATCCAGAGCCATCTGTCGCAAGAAAGAAGAAAAGGATAGCTGATCTGGTAAGGCTTGGTCTTGAGAATGTCGAGGCAGCTTGTGTCAAAGAAGAAACTTCGGCATGGAAAAAAAAACATCGAACGAACTTGGTGACTTGGATGAGGCAACTGAGACCGGAACATCCTCGAGGTCCGGCATCGGAGACCTCAACCGAGGAGTCGGCGGTCTGGTCGAGGTCGGAGTAGAACGAGGCTTCGAGGAAGAGGGAATATCCTGTGAAGAACGATGCCTGGAAGAATGCCTCAATGAAGGCCTCGAACGATGATGAGAGCTGTGTCTAGAACCAGATCTCGAGGATCGAGGAGACTTCGCCTCGGAGACACAAGGAGCCGATGCCATCATGTGAATAGGGCTAGAGGCTGTAGAGCGAAGCTCCAGAGGCTTGGAAGAAGAACCTCGATGCACTCGCAAAGACTCTGCTCCTTGCTGAGAGTGTGAGGATTCTTGTCGAGGCACTCACATATTTTACTTCTAAGGTTAATTGCATTATCTTTGGGACATTGCTGTGAACAAGGCTGCCCTGGAACTTCATTCAATAAGATAAGTTGCTCTGCATTTCATATTCTGCTCTTTTCACTGGTTTTCAGCATTATATCTGCTTAATTTCTCTTCTCATCCCTGTTTCTTACTAAAAAAAAAAAAATATAAAAAAGCACAAAAAAATAAACCCTTCTCTTTCCTCTGTTAAATCTTATTTCCTCTTTCCCTTTCCCTTCATAGGAATAAGGGTAAGACTTATAGTCCCACCAACCCCAGGGACCACTATTCATATATAGAGACCCATATAATCAGGACTTCACAACCAATCAAGATGACCTTTATTCTATGCAATCACTGTGGTGCTTTAATTCCAAGACATACTATTTGGAGGCTTAAGGCTTGCCCCATCTGTCTTCAACTTGCCAGTATTAAGGAGGAGCTCTGCAAACTTAAACAGGAATTGAATACAATTAAGCAGCTTCCATCACTCCACAAAATCATACCAACTTACCACCTCTACCTCAAAGAATAAAACAGCCCAGGAATAAATGGGTCACAGTAGGCTCAGGAAGACTGTGACATGTAATTCAGAAACATCCACCTTCACTAATATTACCTCTATAGAATTCCTTCGCTCCACTAATACACTGCGATACTCAAGAAAACAGAAGGGAGGTGGGACTGGAACCAATGAAGGTAACTCAAGAGAACAAGCGCACTCTAAGTACAAATAAAAAAGTCAAAAACAGAAAACTATTACTGTTGGGGGATTCCATCATCAGAGGCATTAACCTTGGAACACAGGGCGAGGAGACCAAAATAGTGAAAGTCTTCCAGGATCCTCAGCTATCAGGAGTTCCAGGCAAATACTGACTATAATTAAGGAAGAAACTAAGGATTTTAACACGGATGTTGTTATCCATCTGGGAACAAATGACCTGGCCAACAACTCCACACTTGCAGCACAGAAAGCTTTTCGGGAGCTTGGTGAGGGCGTGAAACCTTTTGTAAAGACTTTAGCTTTTTCTGAAATACTGCCTGCATATGGAAAGGGAGAGCAAAGAATGAAAAACACAGAGGACTTTAATAGATGGCTCAGAGCCTGGTGTCATCAAGAAGGCTTCAGGTACATAGGAGGATGGGGAAATACATGGAAGGACAAGAAGCTATATTGCACTGATGGGCTACATATTACTACAGCAGGAAAAAGAAACCTTGCAGAGAAATTTAGACAATATTTTTCTAGGCATTTAAACTAGAAGGTGGGGGTGGTGTATGTACGAAGGACAATTATAGAGACCACCCCCGGCAAAATAACTCATTTCTTAGTATTGCAACGGAAAGTGAAACGACACAACAATCCATACGAAAAAGGAGATTATCGCTGAACAATAGCTGGAAAGCGATGACCACAAATACTCGCAGTCTAAGCAACAAAGTTCATGATCTGCAAGCCCTGATGTTAGAGGCAGATCTAGATATTGTTGCTATCACAGAGACATGGTTCAGTGAATCACATGGATGGGATGCAAACATACCGGGATATACCGTATTTTCACGCATATAACGCGCGCGTTATACGCGTTTTTACCTACCGCGCATACCCCTCGCGCGTTATATGCGTGAGCGCGGTATACAAAAGTTTTAAAACATAGTTCCCACCCGGCCGACGCCCGATTCACCCCCCCCCCCCAGCAGGACCGCTCGCACCCCCACCCCGAACGACCGCTCGCACGCGCTCCCACCCGCACCCGCATCCACGATCGGAGCAAGAGGGAGCCCAAGCCCTCTTGCCCGGCCGACTCCCCGACGTCCGATACATCCCCCCCCCCGGCAGGACCACTCGCACCCCCACCCCGAACGACCGCTCGCACGCGCTCCCACCCGCACCCGCATCCACGATCGGAGCAAGAGAGAGCCCAAGCCCTCTTGCCCGGCCGACTCCCCGACGTCCGATACATCCCCCCCCGGCAGAACCACTCGCACCCCCACCCCGAAGGACCGCCGACTTCCCGACAATATCGGGCCAGAAGGGAGCCCAAACCCTCCTGGCCACGGCGACCCCCTAACCCCACCCCGCACTACATTACGGGCAGGAGGGATCCCAGGCCCTCCTGCCCTCGACGCAAACCCCCCTCCCCCCCAACGACCGCCCCCCCCCAAGAACCTCCGACCGCCCCCCAGCCGACCCGCGATCACCCTGGCGACCCCCACGACCCCCCCACCCCCCTTCCCCGTACCTTTGGTAGTTGGCCGGACAGACGGGAGCCAAACCCGCCTGTCCGGCAGGCAGCCAACGAAGGAATGAGGCCGGATTGGCCCATCCATCCTAAAGCGCCGCCTACTGGTGGGGCCTAAGGCGCGTGGGCCAATCAGAATAGGCCCTGGAGCCTTAGGTCCCACAAGGGGGCGCGGCCTGAGGCACATGGGCCCAACCCGACCATGTGCCTCAGGCCGCGCCCCCAGGTGGGACCTAAGGCTCCAGGGCCTATTCTGATTGGCCCACGCGCCTTAGGCCCCACCAGTAGGCGGAGCTTTAGAATGGATGGGCCAATCCGGCCTCATTCCTTCGTTGGCTGCCTGCCGGACAGGCGGGTTTGGCTCCCGTCTGTCCGGCCAACTACCAAAGGTACGGGGAAGGGGGGTGGGGGGGTCGTGGGGGTCGCCAGGGGGGTCGCGGGTCGGCTGGGGGAGCGGTCGGAGGTTCTTGGGGGGGGCGGTCGTTGGGGGGGAGGGGGGTTTGCGTCGAGGGCAGGAGGGCCTGGGATCCCTCCTGCCCGTAATGTAGTGCGGGGTGGGGTTAGGGGGTCGCCGTGGCCAGGAGGGTTTGGGCTCCCTTCTGGCCCAACTACCAAAGGTACGGGGAAGGGGGGTGGGGGGGTCGTGGGGGTCGCCAGGGGGGTCGCGGGTCGGCTGGGGGAGCGGTCGGAGGTTCTTGGGGGGGGCGGTCGTTGGGGGGGAGGGGGGTTTGCGTCGAGGGCAGGAGGGCCTGGGATCCCTCCTGCCCGTAATGTAGTGCGGGGTGGGGTTAGGGGGTCGCTGTGGCCAGGAGGGTTTGGGCTCCCTTCTGGCCCAACTACCAAAGGTACGGGGAAGGGGGGTGGGGGGGTCGTGGGGGTCGCCAGGGGGGGTCGCGGGTCGGCTGGGGGGGCGGTCGGAGGTTCTTGGGGGGGGGCAGTCGTTGGGGGGAGGGGGGTTTGCGTCGAGGGCAGGAGGGCCTGGGATCCCTCCTGCCCGTAATGTAGTGCGGGGTGGGGTTAGGGGGTCGCCGTGGCCAGGAGGATTTGGGCTCCCTCCTGGCCCGATATTGTTGGGGAGTCGGCGGTCCTTCGGGGGGAGGGATGTATCGGACGTCGGGGGGGGGGCATCAGGCTTTCAGGATGGGGATAGACCTTCAAGGGGGGACAGTGCACGGAAGTCAGGGGGGGTGAACGGAGAGTCGGAAAGTCAGGGCGGGCGAAAGGAGCGTCGGGCAGCATGCGCGGTATACCCGTGAGCGCGGTATACCAAAGTTTTTGTACATATCATCGTGATTTCTGCGCGCTATATCCGTGTGCGCGTTTTATACGGGTGCGCGTTATTTGCGTGAAAATACGGTAATTTTTTTAGGAAGGACAGAGATGGTCACAAAGGTGGAGGAGTAGCTCTCTATGTAAAGATCAATATCCAAGCGACCAAAATGCAAGGGACCTGGGGAGAGGAAGAAGCGATATGGATTGCTCTGAAAAGAGAAGATGGAACTTCTATCTACGTGGGTGTAGTCTACAGACCTCCGACTCAATCGCAGCAAATTATAAGGATCTGATTGTGGATATCCAAAAGTTTGGAAGGAAAGAAGGTTCTGATGTTGGGAGATTTCAACCTGCCGGATGCGGACTGGAATGTTCCGTCTGCGGAATCGGAAAGAAGTAGGGAGATTGTGGATGCCTTTCAAGAGGCTCTGCTCAGAAAAATGGTGACGGAACCCACAAGGGAAAAAGTGATATTGGATCTGGTCCTCACAAATGGAGAGAGTATTTCTAATGTTCGAAGTGGGTGCTCACCTGGGAAGTAGCTATCATCAAACGGTTTGGTTTGATATAACGGCTAAAGTGGAGAGCGGCCGCACGATACTTAAAGTCCTAGATTTCAAACGTACGGACTTTAATGCAATGGGAAAGTACCTGAAGAAGGAGCTGTTAGGATGGGAGGACATAAGATAAGTGGAAAGACAGTGGTCTAAGCTGAAAGGAGCGATAAAAATGGCTACGGACCTTTATGTGAAGAAAATCAATAAAAACAAGAGAAAAAGGAAGCCGATATGGTTCTCCAACCTAGTGGCTGAGAAAATAAAGGCGAAAGAGTTGGCGTTCATGAAATATAAAAAAACCCAAGAAGAGGAGAGCAGAAAGGACTACAGGGTGAAACTGAAAGAAGCCAAGAGAGAGATACGTTTGGCGAAGGCACAGACGGAAGAACAAATGGCTAAAAATGTAAAAAAGGGAGATAAAAACTTTTTCAGATATATTAGTGAAAGGAGGAAGATAAAAAATGGAATTGCTAGGCTAAAAGATGCTGGGAACAAATATGTGGAGAGTGATGAGGAAAAAGCAAATGTGCTAAACAAATACTTCTGTTCTGTGTTCACAGAAGAAAATCCTGGAGAAGGACCGAGACTGTCTGGCAAAGTTACGCGAGAAAATGGAGTAGATTCTGTGCCGTTCACGGAGGAGGGTGTTTATGAGCAACTTGAAAAACTGAAGGTGGACAAAGTGATGGGACCAGACGGGATCCATCCCAGGATACTAAGGGAGCTCAGAGAGGTTCTGGCGAGTCCTATTAAAGACTTGTTCAACAATCTCTGGAGACGGAAGTGATTCCTGGGGATTGGAGGAGAGCGGATGTGGTCCCTATTCATAAAAGTGGTCACAGGGATGAAGCAGGAAACTACAGGCCGGTGAGCCTCACTTCAGTTGTTGGAAAAATAATGGAAGTGTTGCTGAAAGAAAGGATAGTGTGCTTCCTTGAATCTAATGGGTTACAGGATCCGAGGCAACATGGCTTTACAAAAGGTAAATCGTGCCAAACGAACCTGATTGAATTTTTTGATTGGGTGACCAGAGAGCTGGATCGAGGACATATGCTAGATGTAATTTACTTGGATTTCAGCAAAGCCTTTGATACAGTTCCTCATAGGAGGCTGTTGAACAAACTTGAAGGGCTGAAGTTAGGACCCAAAGTGGTGAACTGGGTCAGAAACTGGCTGTCGGACAGACGCCAGAGGGTGGTGGTTAATGGAAGTCGCTCGAAGGAAGGAAAGGTGACTAGTGGAGTCCCTCAGGGTTCGGTGCTGGGGCCAATCCTGTTCAATATGTTTGTGAGTGACATTGCTGAAGGGTTAGAAGGAAAAGTGTGCCTTTTTGCAGATGATACCAAGATTTGTAACAGAGTAGACACCAAAGAGGGAGTGGAAAATATGAAAAAGGATCTGCAAAAGTTAGAGGAATGGTCTAATGCCTGGCAATTAAAATTCAATGAAAGAAATGCAGAGTAATGCATTTGGAGATTAATAATAGGAAGGAACCGTATATGCTGGGAGGAGAGAAGCTGATATGCACGAACGGGGAGAGGGACCTTGGGGTTATAGTGTCCGAAGATCTAAAGGCGACAAAACAGTGTGACAAGGCAGTGGCTGCTGCCAGATGGATGCTGGGCTGTATAAAGAGAGGCGTAATCAGTAGAAGGAAGAAGGTGTTGATGCCCCTGTACAGGTCATTGGTGAGGCCCCACTTGGAGTATTGTGTTCAGTTTTGGAGACCATATCTGGCGAAAGACGTAAGAAGACTTGAGGCTGTCCAGAGGAGGGCGACGAAAATGATAGGAGGCTTGCACCAGAAGACGTATGAGGAGAGACTGGAAGCCCTGAATATATATATCCTAGAGGAAAGGAGAGACAGGGGAGATATGATTCAGATGTTCAAATACTTGAAGGGTATTAACGTAGAACAAAATCTTTTTCAGAGAAAGGAAAATGGTAAAACCAGAGGACATAATTTGAGGTTGAGTGTTGGTAGATTCAGGGGCAATGTTAGGAAATTCTACTTTACGGAGAGGGTAGTGGATGCCTGGAATGCGCTCCCGAGAGAGGTGGTGGAGAGTAAAACTGTGACTGAGTTCAAAGAAGTGTGGGATGAACACAGATTTAGAATCAGAAAATAATATTAAATATTGAACTAGGCCAGTTACTGGGCAGACATGCACGGTCTGTGTCTGTGTATGGCCGTTTGGTGGAGGATGGGCAGGGGAGGGCTTCAATGGCTGGGAGGGTGTAGATGGGATGGAGTAAGTCTTAACAGAGATTTCGGCAGTTGGAACCCAAGCACAGTACCGGGTAAAGCTTTGGATTCTTGCCCAGAAATAGCTAAGAAGAAAAAATTTAAAAAAAAAAAATTTAAATTGAATCAGGTTGGGCAGACTGAATGGACCATTCGGGTCTTTATCTGCCGTCATCTACTATGTTACTATGTTAATCTACTCCTTGCTTTTTGTGCTTGGATGGCAGACCATACACTTGCAGACTTTGCTCCCTGCAAAGAGTGTGAGGAAACAGGGGACGATACAGCAGGTGGCGTCGAAGCAAGAGCCGCTGCAAACGATGAAGGTTTGATGAGGCTCAAGGTGGAAGCAGGAGGCGCCAAAGGAGCATCGATGGAAGTCGAGGACGAAGACGCCTTCGAAGTCGAGGGATCAGATGGAGACTCCGTGCCTGAGCTCTACATCAGGGTTTGTACTCTCCAGTCATTATTCCCTAATTTACCCGAGCAATATTGCGAGACATATGATTAAACTTCTTAAGGCTATGACTGAAACCTGTGAAATATATGAACAAATTTTTGTACCTTATTTACAAAAGGTCCCATATAATATTAAATATAAATATATAATATAGCCCCATAAATTATACATATTTATAAGACTTGTAAATAAAGCAAAGTTGCTTACCTGTAACTGGTGTTCTCCATAGACAGCAGGAGAATGCAGCCACAATTGTTGGTGAAGTCCTCTGAATAAGCCTGTGTGTCAGTGCTCTCTCCTAGCTATAGTAAGCTTTTGGCTTACTGAGCATGTGCAGGATGCCCTACACCTGGAGTCCTTCCCCTCATCCTGTCAGTTTTGTCTCTAGAAATATAACAAGTCGAGATGAGGGGACGTGGGCGGTCAAGTGTGGCTACATTCCCCTGCTGTCTACAGAGATCACCTGTTACAGGTAAGCAACTTTGCTTTCTCCGGAGGCAAGCAGGGGATATGCAGGCACACATGTTGGTGAGTCCCAAGCTGAAAAAGGAGACGGTGGCTATAAATCACAGTGTAAATAAATTAAGTAAGACTGATTGTCCAAAACAAACAACTTGTGCTAAGCTTTGGTCTAAACAATAGTGCTTTGTAAACGTATGCACTGAAGACCAGGTTGCTGCTCTGCAGATATCTTGAATTGGGATTGATTTCAAGTTTGCTATTGAAGCAGCTGCAGCTCACAGTTTATCTATCCCAATTGAATTAGGGGGCTGTATATGAGCTCTTGTGTAACAAAAGTGGATGCAGTGTGTAATCCATGATGATGTACTAAAAAAAGCAAGAAAGAACTTCTATGGAGATAAACTTCAGATCCAATAACCAGAGTAGTACATTGTTCAACATCTGGCGCTCCTTAACTTCCAAAAAAGACTCCACCTTGCTACCCCCTCCTCTCCTTTAGCCGATGTTCTAGCAAAATTCTTCACCGAAAAGGTCACTACCCTAAGATGCTCCTTCCCACCTGCAGTCTCCTACAACTCTCTGGTGCCCACTGACTCCAACCCTACCCTAACGGTTTCCAACTTTATCCCAGTCTACAGATCCTGGACTGCCTTTGAGCACGTATCCGAATCCCTGGTCTTTAAACTCTGCCTCAAACTGAAATCCTGCAACTGTACCTTGGACCCATTCCCCTCCTACCTATACAAGAAAATTCCCGCACAAGTCATCTCATCTCTCATCAAACTTATAACTCCGCCCTACAATCGGGCCTATTTTTTCCAGAAATGGGACTTATTGCCTTGACCCCACTACTGAAAAAAGCTAACCTAGACCCTTCCACACCATCCAGTTATCGCCCAATAGCAAATATCCCTCTCCTAACCAAGATGTTAGAGTCTATCATATCTACCCAACTCTCATCCTATTTAGAGAAATTCTCTATTCTCCTACCTTACCAATATGGCTTTCGACCCAACTTCAGCACCGAATCCCTATTGACCTCTTTAATCTCAAAGGTTCAACAACTTCATTCTCGTAATAAGTTCGCTGTTCTCCTACAATTCGACCTTTCTGCAGCTTTTGATGTCGTCCATCATGATATTCTAGTTTACCAACTCTCCGAGATAGGCATTAACTCTACAGTCCTAGACTGGTTCTCGAAATTCTTACGTTCTCGCTCTTACACTGTCAACATGAATGGCACCTCATCCTCCCCCTGGGAACCGATATGTGGAGTCCCGCAGGGCTCACCTCTATCTCCTATTCTTTTCAACATCTATATGTCCTCCCTGAAACTCCTCTATCTATCCCCCCTAGAAACACTTTACACGTATGCTGATGACATCCTTGTCCTCCTTGAGACCGACTCAAACCTCACTAACCTCTCTGAGAACATATCCTCATGTACACCGAACCTCCAATTCTGGGCCCTCACCGTACAAATGAAACTGAACGAGTCCAAAACAAAACTACTTTGGCTCGGCCCAAAATTAGAGCAACTACCCACCTTCATCCCATTGTCCTCTGGCTCCACACTGCAGCTTGAGTTCTCAAGCAAAGTTCTGGGCATCATCATTGATTCTACATTGTCCTTCAATGACCACCTCAATTCCTTGGTAAAAAAAATGCTTTTTCAGCCTTCACATGCTGAGGAAAGTGAGATCCTGCTTCCATCAAAACCACTTTGCCATCCTTGTTCAATCCATCATCCTTTCCAGCCTGGACTATTGCAACTCTATCTACTTAAGCCTAACAAAGAAAAGCCTTCAAAGACTTCAGCGGATTCAGAATGCCGCAGCTAAGCTTATCTTTGCAAAAAATAAATTTGACCATGTCTCACCGCTCCTGTCCAAGCTTCACTGGCTTCCAGTAATCTCCAGGGTCCACTTTAAATGTGCCTGCCTAACTTTCAAGATCCTACACGGCATCCTTCCTCCCTTTATTCCACTTTCTTGGAATTCCTCAAATCCTAATATCACCAGATCCACCCAAAAATTTAAACTATCCTTCCCCTCATCAAAAGGCATTTCCCATGCAGGAAAACTAGGGACCTCCTTTCCCTTCAGAATCACTGAGCTCTGGAACAACCTTACCTCCCCACTTCGGAATCTGAGCTCCCTCCAACTTTTCCGTAAACATCTAAAAACTTGGCTATTCTCAAAAATGTAATACTTCCTCCCTCTCTGGTATACTAAGCCCCTCTAAACATTCTTTATACTAAGGCTTATAACCCTTCATTGGAGTTCCTTTTCTATCCCAGCTCCTGTAAACCGTGCTGAGCTCTATGATTGTGAAGAGGACGCGGTATACAAACCTAAGGTTTAGCTTAGTTTAGTTTATGATATAGCTCTTTTAGTTGCTGGTTGGTCACGGGTAGCTGGATTGTAGGAAATGAATAATTGGCTGAATTTGCGGAATTGAGAAGTCTCCTTGAGGTAAAAAAGAAGTGCTCTCCTGCAATCTAACGTATGAAGGGACTCTTCTGCTGCAGAGGAGTGAGGAGGTGGAAAGATTGACAGCAAAGTGATGGTTTGATTAAGCTGGAATTCCGAAACCACCCTGGGACGAAATGTAGGATGAGTCCGTAATTTCACTTTATTTGGAAAAAATTGTAAATAAGGATAATATGTGACTAAAGCTTGAAGCTCACTAACTCTCCTAGCTGATGTGAGCACTGTAAGAAAAGCTGTTTTCCAGGAAAGAAAGGTGAGCGATGTAGATCCCAGCAGCTCAAAAGGGTCCTTCATCAATTGTTCCAAGACAACACTGAGGTCCCAGGATGGAGGAGGGTCTCTCAGTGGAGATCTAAGATTGGTAAGACCTCTCTTACCAAGGCAGAGACAGGGAAGAGCGCATCCATAGGACCAACGAGTGGCTTCGAGAATGGTGTTTAGAGACGAACTTTGGATTCCTAGACCACGGAGCGGCGCTACAAGGACTACAGGGACCTGACGGACTTCACCTAACAAAGAGAGGCAAGAAAGTTTTTGGACATCGACTAGCACATCTACTTCGGAAGGCTTTAAACTAGGTAAGTTGGGGGAGGGTTCACACATACATACCAGAGAAGTAAGGATCCATCCTGAAGAAACAAATAAAACCCACACTTCTGAGCCTAAGGTAAGTACCCATAGCATACACAAAAAAACAAGAGCCACACTAACGGGGATAGGCATATCATCACAAATTTGGAGAGCAATGTATGTTAATGCACACAGCTTGGGCAACAAAATCCTGGAACTAGAAACAGAAATAAGGGATGCTGACCTTGACATAGTAGCGATATCCGAGACCTGGTTCACAGACTCACATGGGTGGGATATGGTTATACCAGGCTACAATCTACTTCGTCGGGACAGAGAGGGCAAATTAGGAGGGGGGGTAGCACTATACACTAAGGATAATATCAAAACTACCAGGATCACAGAGGTTAGATACACAGGGGAATCACTTTGGGTAAACCTTGCCAGAGGGAACGAAAAATGCCTTTACCTCGGTGTGGTGTACAGGCCTCCGAGACAAAAGGAAGACAAAGACAAAGAATTGATTGAGGACATAGAGAACATCACTTTGCATGGTGACACAGTACTGTTAGGCGACTTCAACATGCCAGATGCTGACTGGAACACCCTCTCAGCAACTACGAGCGGTAGCAAAAGAATAGTAACCTCCATTAAGGGTGCACAACTAAAACAAATGGTATTAGAGCCCACCAGAGAAAAAGCAATACTGGACCTGGTACTCACAAATGGAGACAGTGTCTCGGAAGTATCAGTGGGAGACACGCTGGCCTCCAGTGACCACAACATGGTATGGCTCAACCTCAGAAAAGGCTTCTCTAAATCAAACACAGCAACGAGGGTCCTCAACTTTAGGGAGGCAGATTTCGACCACATGAGAGACTTTGTCCATCAAGAGCTGCAAAACCATGCAGAAACTGACAATCCGGAAACTATGTGGTCAAATCTAAAATCCATCCTGAACGAAGCATCTAGCCGCTACGTAAAAACAGTAAGCAAACGCCGGAGAAACAAAAAACCACAATGGTTCAACAAGGAAATTTCGGACCTCATTAAAATGAAAAAAGAAACATTTATCAACTACAAACATCTTGGGAAAAGGGAGGCAAAAGAAGACTATCTGGCCAGATCTAAGGCTGTCAAAAAGGCAGTCAGGGAAGCCAAACTTCAAACAGAGGAAGATCTAGCACGGAACATTAAAAAAGGGGACAAATCCTTCTTTAGGTACATTAGCGACAGGAAGAGAAACAAAAATGGAATAGAACGCCTTAGGCAATCAGATGGAAACTACGCAGAATCTGATACTACCAAGGCAGAACTGCTAAACGAATACTTCTGCTCAGTATTCACCTGTGAAGCACCGGGAGATGGTCCACAACTACAAATAAGAGACAGCCAAAATGACCTGTTTTGCGATTACGAATTTACACCTAGTAGCATCTACCACGAACTTTCAAGACTCAAAGTTGACAAAGCCATGGGGCCAGACAATCTACACCCCAGGGTACTCAGAGAGCTGAGTGAAGTTCTGGCTGAACCACTATCCGTACTCTTCAATCTTTCCATGCGCACGGGAAAAGTACCCCTAGACTGGAAAACAGCTAACGTAATTCCACTCCACAAAAAGGGATGCAGAACAGAGACAGGAAATTACAGACCGGTGAGTCTTACATCCATAGTGTGCAAACTCATGGAAACACTGATCAAACAGGAACTTGACAAAATTCTAGACGAAGAAAGTTTACGTGATCCACATCAACACGGATTTACCAGGGGAAGGTCCTGCCAATCTAATCTGATTGACTTCTTTGATTGGGTGACCAGTCATCTGGATGCCGGTGAGTCCCTTGACGTGATATATTTGGACTTCAGCAAAGCTTTTGATAGCGTCCCACACCGCAGGCTGTTGAACAAACTAAAATCAATGGGATTAGGGGATACATTCACTACATGGGTAAAGGATTGGCTAGATGGTAGGCTTCAAAGGGTGATGGTAAACGGTACCCCCTCCAAAACGTCAGCAGTGATGAGTGGAGTACCTCAGGGCTCCGTCTTAGGGCCGATTCTATTCAATTTATTCATAGGAGATTTGACCCAAGGACTTAGAGGAAAAGTATCACTGTTTGCCGACGATGCCAAACTATGCAACATAGTTGGCAAAAGCAGTGTGCCTGACTTTATGACGCAGGACCTAAGACAGCTCGAGCAGTGGTCATCAACTTGGCAGCTAAGCTTCAATGCTAAAAAATGTAAAATAATGCATCTAGGCAAAAAAAATCCACACAGAACTTACACACTAAATGGTGAAACCTTGTCCAGGACCACGATGGAACGTGATTTAGGAGTGATCATTAGCGACGATATGAAGGCTGCCAATCAAGTAGAGAAGGCTTCATCCAAGGCAAGACAAATGATGGGCTGTATCCGTAGGGGTTTTGTCAGCAGAAAACCTGAAGTAATAATGCCACTGTACAGATCCATGGTGAGACCTCATCTCGAGTATTGTGTTCAATTCTGGAGACCACACTACCGAAAAGATGTGTTGAGAATTGAGTCGGTTCAGCGAATGGCTACCAGGATGGTTTTGGGGCTCAGGGATCTCACATATGAAGAAAGGTTAAAAAAACTGTGGATGTACTCATTGGAGGAGCGAAGACAGAGAGGAGACATGATTGAAACCTTCAAGTATATTACTGGGCGTATAGTGGTGAAAGATGATATCTTCAGTCTTACGGGGCCCTCGGTAACCAGAGGACACTCGCTGAAAATCAGGGGAGGGAAATTTCAGGGTGATGCTAGGAAGTACTTCTTCACCGAAAGGGTGGTCGATCATTGGAACGAGCTGCCTCAGCGGGTGATTGAGGCCAGCAGCGTGTTAGATTTCAAGAGGAAATGGGATATTCATGTGGGATCTCTAGGAGAGTAAGAATCAGGGAGTGGGTCACTGGTATGGGCAGACTCGATGGGCTATGGCCCTTTTCTGCCGTCAATTTCTATGTTTCTATGTTTCTCATAAAGGGAGAAATGAGAGGGTGCTGTGAAACTGGTTTACCATGCACCAATGCGTGGTACCCTGAGATGGCTGACAAACAAAATCTTACAGTTTGTCTTTAGGGCAGAGTCTAACAAGTATAGAAGATATGTGCAAATATAATCCAGCAGGCAATGAAAAGGATCTTGACTTCGAGCATGTGCCCATAGGGAAGAATGCTTCCATTTAGCTTGATAAGATTTTCTAGTGGAAGATCGTCTTGCTGCAAAGGTTGGTTAGGAGTGAACTCTCAATATTCAAGCCGTGAGACTGTGGAGATTGGGATGCAGTAGTTAGCCATTCTGCTGAAAGAGAAGGATGGTCCCCTAAAGGAACTGGAGGAGCATCCAGAAGATCGAAGAGCAGTGGATATCATATCTGTTTGGGTCACTGGGGTGCAATGAGTATAAGTTGTGCCTTGTCTGTGGTAACTTTCTGAAGAACCCTGGAAATGAGAGGAAACAGTGAGAAAGCAAAGAGAAGATTGTGCCCTCATGGAATGGAAAACGCATCTCTTGCTATTGCTCATGGAGCTGGACGTAGGGAGCAAAACAGATTGCATTGAGCATTGATCTGAGAAGCGAAGAGATCCACCTGGGGAGTCCCCCATTGTTGGAAAATGTGGTGTAGAACAGTAGGATTTAGGGTCTACTCATGAGGTATGAGTTTCCTGCTGAGGGAGTCTGCCAGGTCATTGTGTTCCCCTGGAATATAGACTGCATGAAGGCCCACTTGAAGAGAAAAGAGCATAGTTCCACAGATGGTGAGCTTCCCTGCAGAGTTGGAAGGATCCCGAGCCCCCTGCTTGTTTACATAAAACATATCCACTTGATTGAATGAGAATGTTTCTTTTGGAAATCCATGGATGGAAGGCCTGAAGAGCGTAATAAACTGCTCGGAGTTCTAAGTGATTGATATGCAGGGTCTTTTTGTTTGTTGACCACTGCCCCTGAATTTTGAGGCTGTTGAGGTGTGCCCCACAGCCTTGGTTGGAAGCATCAGTTGTTATGGTAAGTAGAGAAGGTGGAAGTTGGAACAACATCCTTTTTGTAGGAAAGTGTAATGAATCTACCACTAGAGAATCTTTGAACTTTGAAGGCAGAGAAATCAGCTTTGAAAGTGGATGGAGGCATTGATTCCAGTGTAGCTTCAGGTGCCACTGTAGTGGATGTATGTGGAATCTTGCATGTGGCACCAGTGAAAGCGATGCTGCCAAGTGGCCTAAAAGGCATAGTATAATTCGAGCTAGTAGGGAAAAAGATTGCTTTATTTGGTCTGTTAGCACGATTATGACCTGAAGTCCTTCCTGAGGAAGCTAGGCATTTGCAGATATTGTGTTTAAAACTGCTCCAATGAACTTGAGGGAATGAACTGGAGTTAGCTCGGACTTCTCAAAGTTGATAATGAAACCAAGTGTTTGCAAGGTTTGCACTGTGGTATGAACAGGATCTGAGTGATTCCTGCTTCAACTGTCTGAAATGCTCCTTGGATGTGCCCAAGCTTTACAGAAGAACCAATAAAACTTTAGAATGAGTACAAGAATGACCCCCTCCACACATACACACATTGCCCTGAAATACAAGAATGACACCCCCCCACCCCCACACACACACATTGCCCTGAAACCCTTACCGGTACATCAACTTCAGAGTACAAGAATGAACACCCTCCCTTCAATAGTTAGCAGGTTCAGTGTGACCACACAGGGAAAATAATTTATCTGTAATAAACCTCTTAGATATTAAATCACCTAATAAACAACAACTTTACCTTTGAATGCTGAAGACATCTATCGAGGACGACTCTTTATGCTGATCGTGTGCGGGGCCTAGAGCATCTGCGCATGTCCACGACATGGCGGCAACCGCTCTCTCCGAGAACAGCTGCTCCCCAACTGGAGTCGCTGACCTCCATGCACAGATCCATTGATAACCGTGCTCGCCCCCCCCCGGAGCCGTCGACATCCATACATCATTGACAATCCGCTTTATGCTGAGCTAGTGTGGGGCCTTGAGTGTCTCTGCATGTTCAGAGTCTACCAGCAGACCTTGGGCATGCGCAGATGCTCAAAGCCCCACACTGGCTCAACGGACTTGGTATGGATGTAAGCAGCTCTGGGGGGTGAGTACAGTGGTCAGTGGCTCCATGCATGGATGTTAGCGACTTCTGTGGGTGGGGTGGGGTTGAGTGGGGGAGCGGCTGAGGGGGGGAAGCATGGAGGTCAGTGGTTCCAGGGGGCATGGTGAAGCGGCGGCTCTGTACTGTATGTGTTAGCGGCTCCAGGGGTGATTAAGGTCAGCGGTCGGATCTGCGGTGGTATTAGGAGGTCAGCTGTTCTTGAGGGTGGCCTTGAGGGTGTTCTTGAGGGTGGGCCTGTGCACTGAGGTCGGTGGCTCCGGGCAGTTGCTACGTCGGCAGTAGCAGCACCAGTAGGTGTACTGTGTCAGTGGCTGTTGAGGATAGCGGTGTGGGGGCGGCCTGCATGCAGCAGAGTGATGTGGGAGCTTCACGATGGATAGGAGGAGGACAGCTGTGCCGGTGGTGACCCGAATATAAACCGGGACCCCCATTTTTGGGCCAATTTTTTGGCCCCAAAATCTCAGTTTATATTCGAGTATATACGGTAAGTGTTAAGTAGACTCCTAAACTAAACTAACTAAACTAAACCTTAGGTTTATATACCGCACCATCTCCGTAGACGCAGAGCTCGGCACGGTTTACAGGAATTAGGATGAGAAAGGAACTCCAGTGGAGGGTTTAAGGATTAGGTGTAAGAGGGTGTGGATGGGTGGGAGAGGCCTAAGAGGGGGGGAAGTGTTACAGTTTTGAGAAAAGCCAGGTTTTTAGGTGTTTACGGAAAAGTTGGAGGGAGCTTGAGGTTCGGAGCGGGGAGGTAAGGTTATTCCAGAGCTCAGTGATTCTAAAGGGGAGGGATGACCCTAGTTTGCCTGCATGAGAAATACCTTGTTAACCGTGTTAACATATTAACCGTGTAAGAGCGGGAACGTAAGAATTTGGAGAACCAGTCTAGAACTGTGGAGCTAATGCCTATCTCGGAAAGTTGGAAAATTAGAATATCGTGGTGGACAACATCAAAAGCTGCAGAGAGGTCAAATTGTAGAAGAACAGTGAACTTGTTACGAGAATGCAGTTGCTGAACCTTAGAGATTAGTGAGGCCAATAGGGATTCGGTGCAGAAGTTGGGTCTGAAGCCATATTGGTAAGGTAGGAGAATAGAGAATCTTTCTAAATAGGAAGAGAGCTAGGTAGATATGATAGACTCAAGCAACTTGGTAAGGAGAGGGATATTTGCTATTGGACGGTAGCTGGATGGTATGGAGGGGTCTAGGTCTGCTTTTTTCAGAAGTGGGGTCAGAGCGATGTGTCCCATTTCAGTAGAGAATAGGCCCGATAGTAGGGCAGAATGTATGAGTTTGGTAAGAGATGCGATGGCCTGTGTGGGAATTTTCTCAAATAGGTAGGAGGGGAATGGGTCCAAGGTGCAGTTGCAAGATTTTAATTTGAGGCAGAGTTTAAGGATCTGAGAATCAGATACGAGCTCAAAGGCAGTCCAGGATCTGTCAGCAGGGATGGGGTTGAAAGCAGTTAGGGTAGGGTTGGGGTCGGAGGGCACCAGAGAGTTGTAGGAGACTGCGGGCGGGAAGGAGCATCTTAAGGTAGTGACCTTATCATTGAAGAATTTTGCTAGGACCTCGGCTGAAGGAGATGAGGGGAGCAGGGTGGAATAGTTTTTAGTGGTTAAGGAGCGCCAAATATTGAATAATGTGCTATTCTGGTTTTGGATCTGGAGATCTTGTCACCGTAGAAGTTCTTCCTTGCTTTTTTTAATATTGAGTTGTAGTGCTTGATATTGACTCTCCAGGCCTGTCTATAAGAAGGGGATTTGGATTTTTTCCATTTGCGCTCTAAACTCGACATTTCTGTTTCAGCTCTCTGTGGAGTGGAAGGTACCAAGGGGACTTATGAAGGTAGGTAATGGATTTAGTGGTTTGAGGGGCAAGGGAGTGGTAGGTAGACTTGGAGAGGGCGATCCAGTTGTGCCAATTGTTTTCTGAGTCTGCAAGCTTGGGAGTGGAGGGGAAATGGTTGAGGAATTTGGTCCAGAACAGATCGCTCGTGATTTTTTTTCGGAAGGTAATGGAAATAGGGGAGCGGGGTGGGGATCCAAGATGAGACATGAAGATGGGGAGGCAGAAGGCCCCTAGGAAATGGTCAGACCAGGTCAGACGTGTTCCCAACGAGTGTCTTCTGCAGAAGTTTTATAAGCAGTGAGATCGAGGAACCTGATGAAGTCTAGGGTGTGCCCCTTTTCATGGGTTGGAGCAGATGCGGGGGGGGGGGAGAGAAACCTAGGGAGGTGAGGAAATCATTGAATTCAGTCGTGTCCTTGCTGGTGGTGTCGTCAAGGTGGAGATTAACGTCTCCAATGATTAGTAATCTTTGGAATTTGAGGAAGGCGTTAGTTATGGACTCGAAGACGAGGTCGGAGGATTTGGACCAAGGGATAGGTGGGCGGTATAGTAACAGGATGCCCAGTGGATGAAGGCGGAGTTCATCGTTGACTAAGGCTAGCATATATTCTAGTGAGGCGTGGCTGCCTTCTTCGAGGAGCTGGACATCGAAGAAGGATTTGTAGAGGAGTGCCAGGCCATCTCCTTTGCGGTTGATTCTGGGTGATAAGAAACCTTGGTAGCCATGGGAGCAGAGTTCATTTTGTGTGAAAAGGTCATCTTTAGAAATCCATGATTCTGTGATGCACAGGAATCCAGGGTCAAAATCTTTGAGGAGGTCCTTCAGAATTTGAGTCTTGTTGCATGCGGATCTGGCGTTGCAGTAAAGAGTCGGGACAGGGGTGAGAGAGTTAGAGGTATGGTTGGGAAGGTTAGCATGGGGGACAGGCTTTAAGAGAGGCATGGTTGACTTAACGGGGGGGGGGGAGGTGGTAAGGTGATTTCTGGGGCGCGTCAGCGTGGGGATTCTGGGGCCAGGGCAAATATTGCTGACATTTGGGGAGTCGAGTAGGTTGAGAGAGGGAGGTTTCAGGCAGAGGGAGGTGTTAAGAGATGAGCAGAGTAGGAGAAGAAGGAGCCAAAGGGGTGGCTTCATGGCGGGGCTTATTTGGTTGGCTTATATGAAATCTCCAAGCAGAGGGGAGGCTTAACGGTGTCAGCTCAGGGGGAGCTGGGGACTTATTTGATCTCTGAGAGAAAGTTTGAATCAGGAGGATATCATGGTATCTAGTTGAGGCAGTAAGATAGGGGTAGGGGAATAGGCTTTTTTTTTTGGGGGGGGTAATCAAGATAGAGCTTTAGCAGTGAGTGGAGTCTAGTAACTGGACAGATTCCGCGAAGGAGCTTAACAGCAGCTAATCGGGTGGGAACCTTAGTAATGCAATCTAGTAACTGTACAGTTCACAATGGAATTTAACATAGAAACTTAAACCGGGGGTGTTAGGCAGGGAGAGATTGCACAGTTTCCATGAAGAAATTTGACAAAGGGGAACTAAAACTGAAGAAATTGGCAGGGAGAGGTAGTATAATTGGGAAGCCTGCGACAACCTTGAATGGGCAGGGGGGAAGCAGGGGATCAGAGGTTGGGCACTAAGCAAGGTCCATAAGTGAAGAATACAACTTTGCATGAGACAGATTTCTGTAGGGGTTTAAACAAGGAGATACTAAAACAGGAAGAAGGCCTGGGACACGGAGAGAACTGACTGGAAAGTTTTCAGCAGCCCATAGATGAGTTGGAGGGAAGTGGGCTCTAGAACTGGGCGAAAGCAGAGTGGAGGCAGCGGACTGCTCAGCAAGGGCTGTTGGGGTGGAGTTGGTTTCCCACGCTGGCCAACTCCTTCCCTTGCAGTGGCTGGGTCCAAAGAGGAGCTGGGCACCGAGGTGAAAAGTTTTGAGGCAGCAAAATGGCTCAGCAAGGGCTGTTGGGGCGGAGTTGGTCTCCCACGCCGGCCAACTCCTTCCCTTGCGGTGGCTGGGTCCAAAGAGGAGCACCAAGGTGAAAAGTTTTGAGGCAGCAAAACGGCTCAGCAAGGGCTGTTGGGGGCGGAGTTGGTCTCCCATGCTGGCCAACTCCTTCCCTTGCGGCGGCTGGGTCCGAAGAGGAGCACCGAGGTGAAAAGTTTTGAGGCAGCAAAACGGCTCAGCAAGGACTGTTGGGGGCGGAGATGTTTTCCCACGCCGGCCAACTCCTTCCCTTGCGGCAGCTAGGTCCTGAAGTGCTACATGAAGATTTGGAATGGTCGTAGGAAAAACAGTGTCAAGTTGTTGAAGGGTTGAATGTTGAAAATGCAGGAATTGAAGCTGATGAGCCATAATCCTAGATGAAAGCATAGAGTCCTGATATACCTTGCGACCAGCAGAATGCAGGCAACGACAATCTTTTCCTGGGGGAGCATTAGCAGGAAATTTTGATGCTTTTGATTTTTTAATAGCTGACTCCGAGACCATGGAATGGTGAGGGAGTTGAAGCAGGTCATGACCAGGTACCTCTTTCACCTTGTATTTTAATTCAAGTCTCTTAGAAGCTGTGGAGACCGATAAGGGTTTTGCCAGTTAGCCAGTGGTAGGTATTGTAATATCTGATATATTGGCAGTGAAATAATTTCCTTTGATCGAGTTTTACAGGACTGAAGGCTAGTTTGAAAATCCTTACTGCCTGTGGGCACAGCGGCCTGAGGAAGATTCAGAAGAGTAGAAACCTTTCGTAAGAACTTAGGATAAGAAAACTCCTCTGTTGGGACTGGCTGCAAAAAAGGTAAAGAAGGCTAGTCAAGGTTTGATATAAGAACATCATCATGATCTGATCAATCTTTAGGAGAATCTGCCTGTGCTGGGGATGAACAGATGGGGGTGCATGGACCCCAATTCATGCTCTGAGGAATACCAACAGAGTTAAATAAAACAGGAGTCTCTGATGAAAGTTGTTCCACACAAGCTGGGCTGTGCTTTGAGGAGAGGAATAGCAGGAGCAGAGGAGGAAGGCTGAAGTAAAACAGCACTATCCTATATAAACCTTTGTACAAGACTGAAAATGACTGAATAGACTCAGAACCCTAAGTAAGAGGTTCTGGAGCTAAAACAGGCAGAGCAAGAAGTTTATGTGGTACCTGGTCGTAGTCTAGAGCCGGTCCACAGAAATTTCCCGACGGTCCATAGGGCCGGCACATGCATCAGGGCCAATCTTCAACTGCCGGTCTGCGGTGTGATCGATATGGCAGTCATCTTCAGTCGGCTCCCTCTTCTTCACTGCCGCAGTATCCAAAGCCACGGGCAGTGGCTCCTATTGGCGTCCTGCGCCTGAATCGGAAGCCTTCTCTCTTATGTCGCAACGTCAGAGGGAAAGCTTTCAGATGAAGCATGGGATGCGTGAAGAGCCGCTGCCCGCGAGCATGCCTACAATTTCGCCAGCAGTAGCATCCACACACTTGGGAACTACAGTATATGAGGGAGCTCCTAAAATGCACTCAGCCCAATGTGGGAACACTGGCTGGGGGTATTACATGAAATTCAGAATGTCAGTAAAGCAACTGTGGAGCATGTGAAGACCATAGCACTGGAGGTACAAAACTTTGCAGCTACCTACATCAGAGGCCTGGAAGTGCACAGGGACAGGCACCTGAAGCACTTGGAAGAGCTGAAATTCCAGAAAGAGACTGCACTTGCAAAAGTTGCACTGCAGCAGTGTGGAAGGAGCTGGCCCGAAAATAACACCAGGGGCGGCATAAAACGGCCAGGGGGGAGCAGGACAGAAGGAAGGAGGGAAACAACAAAGGTAGGGGGAATGATTTTATTTTTTAATTTAGTGATTGAATTGTGTCTGAGAATTTACATCTGCTGTCTGTATTTTGCACTTTTCAGGAAGAAATGCATTTGTTTCTTTTTCTCTGGGGTTGTACTGCATGCAGAGTCTTGCATCTTAGGGTTTGTTTGTATATATTAGTACTTTTAGTTTTTGGTCCTGTATTTGCATAGGGGTTATCTGTGTTCTGGTAGGCATGAATGTTGAGAAGCATACAGTCTACTTTGTGTGGTTTAATTTTGTGGTTAACAATTATGTGTTGTTAATAAGATTATATTGTGTGTATATATGAAAAATGAATGGAAAAAATAGTGTTACAATTAGTACTATTATGGGGCGGGGTCTGGGGTGGAGATTGGGCGGACATGGGCTGGGTCTGGCCTACAGCTTAGCCCAGTGTTCTTCAACTGCCAGTCTGCGGACCAGTGCCGGTCCACAAAATAATTCATTTTATTTCCGCTGGTCCAAAGGTCTAAAAAGGTTGAAAAACACTGGTCTAGAGGAGAGGCAATCTGTTTAGTCTTAGCATGGCTTTTGCCAATTTTGACATGGTTTTCAAAGTTGAAGGCAAATTTTTCAGCATGGAGATGGGAGAGGACTGTAAGGCTGAAACTAAGCTCCTGGGAGCCTTCACATAAACATCCACTGTTAACAGCAGTGTCCCCGTGACTTTCTGTGAGGGACTTGCCCCTAAAGTTGCCGCTAGTGGAAAGGGAGTATCACCCTTCTGGATAGACTTCTTTTTGTGTCTTGCAGCAACTGCTGTTTTTCTCTTCTCTGCCGGCATTGGCGGCGCTGAGCTTCCCTCCCCTGGCAGTACTGAGACAGGGCCCTAGGGGGAGGGAGAAAGCGGCGATGTTAGCAGCCTCGACACCTTCGTCACAGTTCTGGCGTGAAGAGGGAGAAAGCTGCTGTCCATGGCGTCATCTGCTAAGGAAAAAAGATGTTTTTGCGGTCTTAAAGCTCATGGTATTTCAGTGGTTTTTAAGACTGTGCCTATTGTACATCGATGGTTTTAGGATTGTTGTTTTTTCCTCTTTTCTCTTCTTTTTTTAAATTAATGAAAAGAACTAATACACTAATGGCTAAAAAGCCTTTTGGTTTTCTTCTTTTCTTTTTTTTCTGAGGAGATAGAGGGGAGAGCTGAGACTGTACAGGAGCGATTGAAAATAAAACTGACAGGATGAGGGGAGGGGTTTCAGGTGTAGGGCATCCTGCACATGCTCAGTAAGCCAAAAGCCTACTATAGCTAGGGGAGAGCAACAACATACAGGCTCAGTCAGAGGACTTCACTAACAACTATGCCTACATATCACCTGCTCGTCTCCGGCGAAATTTAAATATAAAACATTTGTGGAAGTGTACTGTGGAGGAGGTACTGTTTACTTTTTCGCTATGTTTTGAGCCTTATTGTGGATTTTTATATCTGAGGAATTATTTGACATCATATGAAATAATTTTGTCCCCTATTGGTCACATGATTTGAGCAGTATAACTTGAGCCAAGGGGTTTGATTTGGTGATGAGATCCCACTGGAAAGTTCATCTTCTATGTCATTCCCCTCTAATGAGAGCTGGGCTCAGTAATGTTTGTTTTGTCTAACACTTATGGGTTGATGTCATTTATGATTAAGCTTGGGACAGATAGATAATTAATGTTATAGCTACCATCCTGTTACTAGATTTTGCAGACTGTGTATTTATGTAACTGTTGGTCTGCTGAATAAGGTAAAACCAAAGAGGATTGACCCCAAAGTATCTACAGAGAAGAAAATCCAGAAGAAACCAAAAGAAACTGTGGAATGACGATGTTCCTTAAATGGACTTTATTTGAAAAATGTCAAAGTTCCAAAGGTACAATAAATCATCCACATAAAAGTAAAATAATCCACATGAAAACCTTAAAGGACCTAATTCACTAGGGACACAGGACCCAACACGGTCCGCGTTTTGACAAAGAGTCTTCTTCAGGGGTCCCTGAGGGTCCTATAATGGTGAATACATGTGGTGAACCGCAAGTAAGACGCTGCTTGCATCCAAAGTGAATAGGAATGCGCGTAGAAAAAGCAGCAGTTAAATATGTGGTGAATATTAGTCACCCGGTGACTCTCTTATGTCTCCCTCCCATGCGACATGACCTTAACAAACCTCCCTCCAGCATTGGCAGCTGCAGCACGCTAAACATGCTGCTTCGTGGCTTTCTCCTGCAGTTGAGTCCCTCTGTCGCATCACTGATGATGTCACCAGCAGGAGACTCACCGGCAGGAGAAAGCTGCAAAGCAGCCTGTTTAGCGTGCTGCGGCTGCCAACGCTGGAGGGAGGTTTGTTCCGGTATGTGGCTGTGAGTTCGGGTGATTTCGGGCCTCCTAAGACCCCCGTCTTTGTAGAGCAGGGAATCCAGCGCTGGTGGCGAGTCCTGCCGGCGAGTGTAGGTAGGTGTAAGGCTGGGGACTCGCGCATGCGCACTCCTGCAGCCACAGACCTATGAATCATGGAAGCACGCAGACAGGAGTGCGCATGCGTGGCTAGGGTTTTATTATATAGGATTAGAACAGGGAGAAAAAGAGGCTTTATCTCCCCCCTCTTCTTGTGTCTGCTTTTCTCTTTAACACCTCTCACTCTAACTTCCTAGTTTGAGTTAGTGTTGCTTGGCTCTTTTTACCGAGTTACACAAAGTCAGTATCACCCAGTGTTCTTTAGGTCGCTATCACAAAATTGAAGTAAGGCCAACAGCAGAGAGTTCAGAAGCAATGAACTGCTTTGCAAGCAGCAATGAGCAAAATGATCTCTGGCTATAACTATGCTAATACTGATTATCACAGCTGACCAGCATTGGATAATGTATAAATGATGACAGACTGAAGAAAAACAAACTTGCCTGATGTCAAACTTAGTCTGCTTAGAGTAGACTTTCCAGGTCTGGGTGACAATACTGTTGTACACAGATAACTGGACTGACGATGATAATCCGTCAATTGCTCTGTGCGTGTTATACCAGTTGTTGGCTTCACAGCTTCCAGTCTCTTCAGTAAAGCCTTCAAATAGATAAATTTCAATTAATAATAAAACCTATTAAAGCAAAAGGGGTTCCTCCTAGAAACATCTACTATAATAAAACCCTAAGCGCACATGCGCACTGTTACCTGCATGTTCCGTTTTCCGTGAGCTGTAGGTCTCCAGCAGGTAGGAGTGCGCATGCACGCTTAGGGTTCTGTTTTCCGTGCTGTTGCTCGGTCTGGCCTGCTCCCTGCTTGTCTTGCTGTAGTGTATTTTTTAATTGAAAGACGTGGCGGTGGCTCTTCTCACAATCCCTGCCTGCGTCGGACTTCCGACGCAGATGGGGATCATGAGAGGAGCCGCCGCCGCCGCATCTTTCAACTAAAAATTACACTACGGCAAGGCACGCAGGGAGCAGGCCAGACCGAAGCTTCAAAAATCCAAAGGCTTTACAAAGGTGAGCAAATCCACTGCCCGACAGAGGGCTCCGTTTTGAAGATGTGGCTCTCATTGAACTGCCAATTGGCCGGCTCCCTTGCCGGAGTTATTTTTCAGTTTACAGGTGCCGCCGCGGCTCTTCTCACGAGCTGCACCTGCATCAGAGAAGACTTCCGATGCAGGTGGGGATAGTTATAGGAGCCGCTGCGGCACCTTTAAACTGAAAAATAACTCCGGCAAGGGAGCCGCCCAGACTGCGGGAAGAGTAGGGGGGATGGAGAAATCCTGCTGCTGCACAGGGAAATGGAGGGTGAGGGAATGCTGTGGCTGCTGCACAGGGAAGTGGGGGGAGAGAAAAAAATGCTGCTGCACAGGGAAATGGAGGGGGAGGAAATGCTGCGGCTGCTGCACAGGGAAGTGGGGGGGAAGGAAAAAAATGCTGCTGAACAGGAAAATGGAGGGGGAGGGAATGCTGCGGCTGCTGCACAGGGGAAGTTGGGGGGGATGGGAAAAAATGCTGCTGCACAGGGAAATGAAGGGGGAGGGAATGCTGCTTCGGCTTTTGCAAAGGGAAGGGGGAGGGAAAAAATGCCACTGCACAAGGAAATAGAGGGGGAGGGAATGCTGCTTCGGCTTCTGCACAGGGAAGTGGGGGGAGGGAAAAATGCTGCTACACAGGGAAATGGAGGGGGAGGGAATGCTGCTTCGACTTCTGCACAGGGAAGTCGGGAGAGGGAATGCTGCGGCTGCTGCACAGGGAAGTAGGGAGGGAGACAGAAAGAAAAGAAGAAAGACACAGGGGCAGGGAGAGAGACAGAAAGACAGACAGACAAAGGGGGGCAGGGAATGAGACAGACAGAAAGAAAGACAGCGGGAGGGAGAGAGACAGAAAGAAAAAGACAGGGGTAGGGAGAGGGACAGAAAGAAAGACAGACATATATTCTAGCATTTGTTAATGTAACGGGCTTAAAGACTAGTGTGTGTGTGTGTGTGTATATATATATCTATCTATATATATCTATATCTATCTTAAATAATAAAATGCTAGCCCGCGCATGCGCACTCATGCGACGCGTGTTCCCTGATCCCTTTTCTGTCGGGATGGGGCCGCACGAGTGCGCATACGCGCTTACTAGGTCACTGTCAGAAGACGAACCGTCACAGAGGGAGTGAACGCGGAGTCCTGCCGTCCCTCAAACGTAAGTCTCCTCCTTTGCCCGACTCCAGCCTCTGCTCTTCACCAGTCCTGCCTTCGGTCCTTTCCCTGTTAAACCGGCTGCCAATAACAAAGCCAGATGCCATGGGTTCTTCCCTTTTCCAAATTGCTAAAGGTTCTGCCGGTCTCGATCCTGTCCATCTCTGAAGTTACTTCCTGATTTTGAGGGGCGGGATCGAGACTGGCAAAGCCTATAGCGATTTAGCAAGAGGGAAAGCCCCCGTGATGTCTCGCTTCGTTATTACCAGCCGGTTTAGTGGGACCGAGACAGGACCGAAGGCAGGGCTGCTCACAAAGGCGCGCGCTGACAACTGAGCGCAAGACGGAGGTGCGCGCCAAAGAAAATTACAGTTTTTAGGGGCTCCGACGGGGGGGGTTTGTTGGGGAACCCGGCGTGCGCCTCCGCGCTGCGCTCAATTGTCTGGGCGCGCCTTTGACCCGGCGCGCTTTTGACCTGACACTCTCCCCCCTCCTTCCAGCGGCCGGCAAACAACATGGAGGACTGCTTCCGGGAGGAATCGGCTTCCAGCCTTATATGTCAAGCTTGACTCGCGACTCCATTGGAAGAAGCAAGGAGTAAAAGGTGATGGGCAGAGAGAGAGATGAGGTGTTGGAGGAAAGAGGGGAGAGGATATGCTGGATGGAGGGAGCAAGACAGATACTGGTTAGAAGACTGAAAATAAAGGGGGAAGAGAGAGAAAGAGAAGATGCTGGAATGGAGGAGTTAGCAAAAAAAAAAAAAAAAAAAAACCCCAAAAACAAACAACTGGAGAAATAGAAGCAGATAGAGATGCAGAAAAATAAATGGAGGAAAACTGAAAGATAAGGTTAAAGTCAGAGATGGATGTAGGAGAGGAAGTGAAGACAGGAATGAGAGAAGAGCCAGATAGACTGCAAACCCTGGTAAGAAAATTGAGAGAAGAGAGCAGAAACTGGGATAAACATGAATAAAATGGCCAGACAATAAAAGTAGACTGCTTTCTTTTTATATTCCAAAGTGTATAGTGTTTTTTCTCTTTCTCTGCTGTTGAACTGCATATTGCTGGACAGGGGGAGCAGGAAGAGGTGCTGATGGACAGGGGGGGAATGAAGGGAAGCCTACTGCTGGACAGGGGGAGCAGGAAGAGGTGCTGATGGACGAGGGAGCAGGAAGAGGGGGGAGGTAAAATAAAGGGAAAAGGGCTGCTGTTGGATAAGGTGAACAGTGATGGGGTGGGGGAGGACACAGGGGAGGTAAAAGGAAGGGAGAATGAACAGGGGGAGCAGACAAGGGGTGGTGGTGGACAGTCAAGGAAAAAAAAGAAAGAAAGATAGAAATACAGAAAGCGGCTAAGGAGAGAGAAAAAGAAATAAAGACAGACACACACACATATATTCTAGCACCCGTTAATTTAACGGGCTATAAGACTAATATATATATATATATATATATATATCTCTCTGAGAGAGAGAGAGAGAGCTACGGTTGTCTGAGCCACCGAGGGGGTACAAGATCATGGTGGCCGACCCGACTCTTGAGTGAACATGATCAACGTTTTGAGTATGAATACAACTTGTCCACCCCATTCAGAAGAAAAGCATCTGCCTCCAGACGTTGATGGAACAGAATTGAGGCAGTTTGTGATTGCTGGGAGACATAAATAAGTCTATCCGAGGAGTCCCTTCTGAGAAAATATTCTGAAGAAAGACCTTGGAGTGAAAAATTCACTCGTGGAGCCGAAGATATCTGTTGGGCTTATCAGCAAACGTATTTTGTGCTCCTTGAAAACTTTTTTTTCATCCCTCCTTGATTGTTTATGAAACACAGTGCAGCTTGATTGTCCGTGCAAACAAGGGGGACAGGACTGGATATACTGTTGAAAAGTCTTTAAAGCATTCTGAATCTCTCTGAGTTCCAAGTGGGTTATGTAGAACTTCTGTTCTTTGAGCAGACCAGAGACCCTCTGTTCTGAGACCATTCAAGACAGCTCCCCAAGCACATAAGGGCGAGTCTGTGGTCAAAACTTTCTGATGTAGAGGCATTTGGAAAGATTTGATGAATTTATGCCACTGAAGAGATTGAGGAAGCCATGATCTGACTGCAATCTTCTGAGCGAATGGATCGAAGCTTGAGACCATTGAGATGCCAGGGACCACTTAGCTGTTCTGAGATGAATGTGTAGGAGGTAACGTGCATTGCATATGCCATGTAGCTTATTAGGATCCTCACTGGACTGAGATGGATTGCAGATGATAGACTTGATTGCAAAGGGGAATTTTGCTGAGTATAGTGGTTAAGAGGGATTTTGAAAAGCTGACTTCAAAACATAAGTGTTGCCTGCAGTGCTGTGAGCTGTTAAAGCTGCTGCCACTACTACCTGGCAAATAATAAACTCTCTGGCCCGGAATCTTCTCTCCAACGTCAGAATTGACGTTGGGGGGAAGGCTTGTGAGCCAGCCGCATGCAAGTCACTGTATGCAACGTTGTGGCCCATCCCTGTGCGAAGTTGATGCTGGGGGGGGGGGGCATGGAGTGTGTCAGCTCCAGCTTGGTGGCAGGGTTAGCTTCAGGGGTGGTGCAGTGGGCAGGAGGCATTCCCGGTGGTAGCTTCGGCTTCAGCGGGGGGAGGAGGGGGCAAGAAGGGATCCCTGGCGGTGCCTGCAGCTTCTATGAACGGGTCGGCTTGGGGGGAGGGGGCACGATCTCGACACATGGGGGCACTAACTTGGGACATAGGAGGGAGGGAATAGAAAGGGAGAATTGATGGGCATGAGTGTGTGAGTGAGAGATGGGAAAGGAAGAAAGGAAAATTGGACACAGAGAGACAGGAGTGAGGTAAGAGATGCATGGGGAATAGAAGGATGAGAGATAGAAATGTTGGATAAGGTGGAGGAGAGAGAGAAAGGGAGACATATTATTAATAGGGGTGGAGGAGAGAGGAAGAAAAGTTGGACTCATGGAGGGAGAGAGAGAGAGATGTTGGTTGAGGAAGGAAATGGAGTCCGGAGGAGAGGAAACGTGCAAGAGGCAAAAATAAATAAATATTGGAAATGCAATCAGAGACTCATGAAATCACCAGACAAGAAAGGTAGGAAAAAATTAATTTTATTTTAGTGATCAAATGTGTCAGTTTTGTGAATTTATATCTGCTGTCTATATTTTGCTCTATATGTGTCTATTTTTCTATATTTGCTTCTGATTGCATATTTTAAAGTCATCTGCCTTAACCTCTTTGAACCACCCCCCCCCCCCCCCCCCCCGGAATATAAATAATTATCACCATTTTCTGTGTGTAGTGTGCTTTGTTTTTTTTTTTAATTTTGAGTTTACCATTATGTATTAATAAGATTATATTGTGTGTATATGAAAAATGGATGGAAGAAATTGCATTACAATTAATACTATTATTATGGGGGTGGGGTCAGGAGCGGAACTTGGGCGGGGGTACTCAGTTGATATTTGTTAGGCTTAGGGGGTACTTGGCTTGAAGAAGTTGAGAAACACTGCTTTAGATAAATGGACACAGAGAAAATGTAAGAAAGGAGTCTGGTCACCAGCCTAGAATTTTGATACAAGGCCTTGACACCCTAGAGGTGATGAGGCATAAACTCACGTACTGGAAAAGTGTTATCCAGGAACAGCAGGCAGCTATTCTCACATGTAGGTGACGCCATCCATGGAGCCCGGATGCGGACAGCCTCGCAAGCAGACTTGCTTGAAGAAACTCAGAAGTTTTGAGTCTGCCACACCGCGCATGCGCAAGTGTCTTCCCTCCCAGCACAGGGCGCATCTTCTCAGTTCAGATAGCTAGCAGAGAAGCCAACCAGGGGCGGTGGATGGGTTGTGAGAATAGCTGCCTGCTATCCCTGGATAGCATCTGTTACGGTAAGTAACTGCTTTATCCCAGGACAAGCAGGCAGCCTATTTTCACATGTGGGTGACCTCCAAGCAAACCAGAATGGGATGGTGGAAGTGTTGGCAATTCAGGAGAATACATTTTGTAATACTGTCTGGCCGAAATGGTCATCCCGTCTGGAGAAAACATCAACAATGAGAGGTGAAAGTATGAACCAAGGACCAGATGGCAGCTTTGCAAATTTCCTCATTAGGAGTGGATCTGAGGAAAGCTACTGAAGCCGCCATAGCTCTGACTTTGTGGGCTGTGACTCGACTCTGTAGATGCAGTCCAGCCTGAGCATAGCAGAAAGAGATACAAGCAGCCATCCAGTTGGAGACGGTTTGCTTAGAAATCGGGTGTCCCAACTTGTTTGGATCGAAAGAGACAAAAAGTTGAGGAGCAGATCTATGTGGTTGAGTGCGTTGCAACTAAAAAGCCAAAGCACGTTTACTGTCCAGAGTATGAAGAGCTGTTTCTCCAGGATGAGAATGAGGCTTTGGAAAAAAAACACTGGAAGTACAATTGATTGATTAAGATGAAATTCTGAAATCATTTTAGGCAAGAATTTAGGATGAGTACGGAGGACCACCTTGTCATGATAGAATACTGTAAAAGGTGGGTCCACTACTAAAGCTTGTAGCTCGCTGACCCTGCAAGCAGACTAAGAGTGATGAGAAAAATCACTTTCCAAGTGAGATATTGGTTCAAAAGGCTTCATCAATTGAGCAAGAACAACATTGAGATCCCAAACCACTGGAGGAGGATTGAGAGGTGGTTTGACATCGAAAAGTCCTTTCATAAATCTGGAAACCACAGGATGAGCCGAAAAGGGTTTCCCTTCAATAGGCTGATGAAAAGCAGCAATTGCACTGAGATGGACTCAAAGGGATGTGGATTTGAGGCTTGATTGTGCTAAGTGGAACAGGTAATCCAAAACTGAAGACAAGGAGGTAGATTGAGGTTCCTTGTGATGAATGGTGTACCAAGCAGAAAATCTAGTCCATTTCTGATTGTAGCATTGTCTAGTGGTAGGCTTTCTAGAAGCCTTTAAAATGGCCTGTACACAATGAGAAAACTGTAGAGTGGCAATTAAGTTGAGAGGTACCAAGCTCTCAGGTGTAGAGACTGCAGGTTGGGATGAAGTAGAGACCCCTGACTCTGTGTAAGCAGAGAGGAATACACTAGTAGAAGCATTGGCTCCCTGCTGCTGAGTTGAAGTAGAAGGGAGAACCAAGGTTGCCTGGGCCACCGAGGAGCGATCAGAATCATGGTGGCATGCTCCTGTTTGAGTTTGACAAGTCTTGAGAATCACAGGAAATGGAGGGAATGCATAGAGAAACTGATTCGTTCATTCCAGAAGGAAAGCATCTGCCTTGAGGCGATGAGGAGAGTATATCCTGGAGCAGAACTGAGGCAGTTTGTGGTTGTGGGGAGATGCAAAGAGATCTATCTGAGGAGTGCCACATTGAGAAAAAATGTGATGAAGAGGCAAGGAATTGAGTGTCCATTCGTGAGGTTGCAGAAGACGACTCAACTTGTCTGCCAGACAGTTTTTCTCTCCTTGAATGTAGACAGCTTTCAGGAAGGTGTTGTGATAGATCGCCCAGTCCCACACCCTTTGAGCTTCCTGACAATGAGGGAGAGATCCTGTTCCTCCCTGCTTGTTGACATAGTATATGGCGACTTGATTGTCTGTCCGAATAAGGACAACTCGGTCATGAAGAAGATGCTGAAAAGCTATGAGAGCATTGAAGATCACTCCGAGTCGCAACAGATTGATATGACACTGATGATCCGTGCTGGACCAGTGGCATTGAGTACGGAGACCGTCGATATGAGCCCCTGAGTGTAGGTCGAGGAATCTGTCTTGAGGACCTTTTGATGAGGGGGTGTCTGAAACACTAAACCTCTGGATAGATTGGAAGAGAGCATCCACTAGTGGAGAGACTGTTTCAATGAAGGAATGACTGTAAAGTGTTGAGAGAGTGGGTGCAAGCCTGCGTCTACTGAGATGCCAGGGTCCACTGAGGAATTGAGGTGAAATCTGGCAAAAGGATGCACGTGAACGGTCAAGGCCATGTGACCGAGTAGTACCATCATGTGTCTCGCTGAGAGTGAAGGAAGGGAAGACACCTTGTGGCAAAGCTGAAAGAGAGCATCCAGACATTGCTGAGGAAGGAATGCTCTGAGTTGTTCAATGTCCAGAACAGATCCGATGAACTATAGGTTCTGAGAGGGCTGAAGGTGGGATTTGGGAAAGTTGATTTCGAATCTCAAGCTATGTAGGAATCATGTATTCCGTTGGGTCACTACAATAACCCTCTGAGATGTTGAATGTTTGATGAGCCAGTCGTCCAGGTAGGGGAACACTTGAAGACAATGGTTCCGCAGAGCAGCTGCCACAATCACTAGGTACTTGGAGAACACTCTTGGAGATGATGCCAGGCCGAAGGGTAGCACTTCTGTACTGAAAATGCAGATTCCCCACCCGAAATCTGAGGTATTGATGGGAGGCTGGATGAATGGGAATGTGAATGTAAGCCTCCTTGAGATCCAGATAACATAACCAATCGTTCTGATCTAGAAGGGGATAAAGGGATGCCAGGGACAACATGCACAATTTTTCTTTGATCAAAAATTTGTTGAGAGCCCTGAGATCCAGTATGGGCCACAGATTGCCCGTCTTCTTCGGAACTAGGAAGTAACGAGAGTAAAATCCTCTGCTCTGCTGTTCCTCAATGGTATGGAGCTGAAGCAGAGCTTGAGCTTCCTGAAGAAGAAGGGCGATCTGGTATGGATTGGAAGGATACTCTCTCGGAGGAAGCTCTGGTGGAATCTGAGTGAAATGAAGAGAGTATCCTTCTCTGATTATTGACAGTACCTAGAGGTCGGATGTAATGTCTCCCATCGATGGTAAAAATGATGGAGACGACCTCCAATGGGAAGAGGAGAGGACAGAGGCAGAACGATGGAGGTTATGCTCTGTTTGAGACAGTCAAAAAGGCTGAGAAGCCTTTGGTGCAGCAGAAGGCTGAGGTTTCTGTTGCTTCTGCTGTTGTTGCTGCTTCTTGGGAGGAGCTCGAGTGTAAGGAGCTGCCCCCTTAGGATCTAATCTAATCTAGTATTTGTGAGTCGTGCAAACCTATACAAGCTCTAGGATAACGCCTCTGATAGGATGGAAGAGGTCGAGAAGGCTTGGAAGGAGCTGGCTTAGGCTTAGGTCTAACAATGGAAGCAAAAGATTTCTCATGCTGACAACATCTTGGTGGTAGCCTCTATAGACTCAACAAAGAGGTCATTGCCTTTACAGGGAATATTGGCCAGACGATCCTGAATGTTGGGATCCATTTAAATGGTGCAAAGCCAGGCAAAGCGGTGCATCGCTACTGAAAAAGCAGTGACCTTCGAGGAAAGTTCAAAGGCATCATAAGATGACTGAAGAAGGTGTAGCCTGAGTTGTGCCAAAGTAGCAATGACTTGCTGGAACTCTAAAAGCCTGTGTTGACCAAGGTCTTAGAAAAACCAGGGAGTATATCAATAAAATACTTGAAATAAGTAGTAAAGATAAAATTATAATTTAAAACCCTGGAGGCCATCATCGAATTTTGATAAAGGCGACGGCCAAACTTGTCCATGGTCCTGCCCTCTCTGCCAGGAGGTACGGTAGCATAGACCCTGGAAGGATGACTCCTCTTTAAGGAAGATTTCACAAGAAGGGACTGATGAGATAGTTGGAAGTTCTCAAAACCCTTGCAATGTACAGTTCTATACCTCGATTCCAACTTGCCTGGAACAGCAGGAATGGCATAAGGAGTCTCCAGGTTTCATTTGAAAGTCTGAGAAAGAAGCCTGTTAAGAGGAAGTTTGAGAGACTCCGCAGGAGGCCGAGGCATACTCATTTCCTCTAAATACTCCTTAGAGTACTTAGAACCAGAGTCCAATTTAAGATCCAGGTCCTCAGCCATTTGATGGAGGAAGGAGGAAAAGGACAATTGATCTGCAAGAGGATGGCCTCGAGAGGGACTTGATGACTTCGAGGCGCCTCGAGTGGAGAACGAAGGTAAGGCCTCTCTGGAGTATTGATATCCCAGCGAATAAACAGACTGGGCCGAGGCACTGGAAGAAGTGGAGCCCTTAGGTTCTGCTATTGGTGTCCTGGATCGAGGAGTTGAAGGCCTGGACAAGGAAGGCTTCTCCCTGGAAGAGGACCTGGCCTCAATGAGTGCCTCGACCAGTGATGAAAGTGCTGCCTGGAAGCAGGTCTCGTGCGAGGTCGAGGAGACTTCGCCCTATGCCTCAAAACGGGCAATGCCTTATGTGAGGATATAGGGCTGGAAGCTATAGATCGAAGTCCCATAGACTCTGTGGTTTGAATCGAGGAATCTTGAAGCACTCCCAAAGACTCGGCTCCTTGTATGGTGTGTGAAGATTTCAGACGAGACACTTGCAAAGACTCAACTCCTTGCTTAGAGTGTGAAGATTCCAGACCAGACACTCGCAAAGACTGGACTCCTTGCATAGTGTGTGTAAATTCAGCTCGAGGCACAGGCAAGGACTTGAACTCCTGTGAGACTGCTGAGTGCCAAGGCTGGACTGCAGGAAGCAGAATCGAGGCAGGACTGTATTTGGTCAGTAACTGAACAAATTCCTGCTCTAAAATGGTCTGGATGGTAGCCTGTAATTGTGGATCCGAATCTGAAACTGGACCACTTGCTGAGGCTAAAGGCTCCGAGGTCGAAGAGGAAGAATGCTTTAACTTGGAGGAATGAAGCTTAGGTAGCTTGAGGACCACCGCTGGAACTGTCTGCTGAGTCATCTGACCTGAGGGAAGCTCAGGAGAAGACTTTGCAGATTTACTCGAGGTCGAGGACGTTCCAAATGAGGAAAGTCTGATTAGAGTCGAGGTCGAAGTCATGGAGGCAGGAGGACACCCCGTAGCAGGCCTAATGGAATCGGAGGTCGAGGTCGAGAGTGTAGGCGAGGTTTCCATACCGAAAATCTTCTCCACTTGAACTCGACGACGTTTGAGGGCTCGACGATGAAGGGTAGCACAGTGAACGCACAACTCCGTGCAATGGTCAGGCCCCAGACACTGAAGGCACCAGCGGTGTGGGTCAGTGAGGGAGATCGCACGCTGGCACTGGCTACACTTCTTGAAGCCTGGGACCGACTGGGACATAGAAGGAAAGATAGCTGCCGCAAAGTCGAAGCCCACAGGCTGAGGGTTTGTGACAGGCCCCACCAGTCATTCGACAAAAAAAATTCAAGGTTTTTTTTTAAAAAACAATGACCGAAAGAAAAGCACAGCGACATGGTAATAAACAAATAAAATATGAGCTGTGGTGAGAGAAGGCACGAAACGAACTAAGTTCAGTGCAGAGCATCAAAGACAGACTTTTCGGCTCTGCAGAAAACTGAGGCGTGCCCTGTGCTGGGCGGGAAGGCATGCGTGCGATGTGGCAGACTCGAAACTTCTGAGTTTCTTCAAGCAAGTCTGCTTGCGAGGCTGTTCGCATCCGAGCTCCATGGATGACGTCACCTATATGTGAGAATAGGCTGCCTGCTTGTCCTGTGATAATATTTGTTAAGAGTTGAGTCCAGCAGTAATGAGTGATGTGGGCCTTGGGGAAGACCGAGTCCAGTGTTCTTGGAGCAATCATGATACTTAAAGGTGTGCCCCAATTTGTTGAGAGGCGTCTCAGTAAGCCTGTCAGATAACGGCAACCTGAGAAGCTCTTTGAGAGACTCATCATAGCCCAAGCATGTATGAATGCAGAGTTAGGTTCAATGTCAGCTTCCAAATTAACTGGCAGGGCTGTGCCTAGCTGTCAAATATATCCAAGAAAGGAAAGATCCTTGAAGACGATCTCCTGAAAGGCAATTCCTGTAACAGTTTGAAAGGAATGCCGTAAGACTCAGGCTTATACAAAGTAAGTGCACCATCTGAGTCCCATTGGAAATCTGAAATACGGAGAATTTCATGTCTTCAAAAAAATCTTACACCATCCTCGGTACTGATCCCATGAAGATGACGATGAGGATCTATGAATATCTCTTGTTCAGTCAGATGATTAAGATTGAGGCGATGAGAAAGGATACCTCGGCTTGGAACATCTCAATGAAGAAGAGCGTCGATGCTTCAAAGCAGTGGATCGAATTTTTGATAGAGAAACATCAATCTCGGAGAAGATCCAATGAGAAGTAACATGATGCTCTGATGGACAGCTGACATCGGTACCTTGAAGTCTCGTAGCACTATGCTTAATTAAGGCGGTACCAAGGGAGTCGATGCTAGCAGCAGTATTTTGTGCAAACTAAGCATATTAACGAGCTCCCTCCAGAAGAACTCATAGAGTGTCTCCCAAAAAACATGCACTGGCACTGATGGTTCAACAGGTGGTACCTTCAATGCAGCAGGTTGCCTTGGAGAGGGTGCTTCAATGAGTGCACAGCGTAAAGAAGAAATAACTTGTAAATGAAGAACGATGATATCACTGTTTGGTCTGCATCAATAGACTCTATGCCGTTTAGACCTGCAATGCCTTAAAACAGTGGTTCTCAATCCTGTCCTGGGGACCCCCCAGGCAGTCGGGTTTTCAAGATATTCCTAATGAATATGCATGAGAGAGATTTGCATACATGTCACTTCCATTATATGCAAATCTCTCATGCATATTCATTAGGGATATCTTGAAAACCCGACTGGCTGGTGGGTCCCCAGGACAGGGTTGAGAACCACTGCCTTAAAAGAATGCACTGGTACTTAGGCTTAACAGCCTGTAACATCGGTGTATCGAAGTGGATGACTTCAATGAGAATGCATACCTCATTGGTATGAGGGAGAGACAACCTGTTATGCTGGCATCGATGTTCGGTCTGCATCAAAAGACTCGATGCCGTTGAGACCTGCGACGCTAGGAAGTATGCACCGGTACTGATGGTTCAACAGCTGGTACCATTGGTGCAGCAGGTTGTCTCGAAATGGATGAACTCGATGAGGATGCATACCATGAAGGAGAGACAACCTGCAAGGCTGGTGAGCTCTGGCGAGGTTGATTGGTCTGCATCAAGAGAATCGATGCTGTAGAGACCTATGACGCTTGTTGGGGAGTGGATGCTTCTGAGCTGGCTCCCCCGATGCTGGAAGTTTGAAGTCGATGTCGATACTAATGCAGAAGCTGTCGATTTCGAGGCCTAAGAAGATCTGGCGATGTCCATGGTTGCACCGAAGAACTGCTTCTGCTAAGCTCGACGGGCCTTAAAGAAGAACACCGAGTACAAGTCTTGATGCGGAGTCCATGGTTTAACTCTGAAGCCACCCATTTTGAGGGTTGGTTATAGAAATATACTGCTGGCAAGTACTGCCCTTCTTAAAACCCATCAAAGGTTTCCATATGGATGGAAAAATTTTCTCAGTGCTATGAAACTGAATTTCGAAGCATGAAACTCGACGAGGATAAAACCCCGATATACAGGACAAAATGGCATAAAGATTCCTCTTCTTACCAATCTTTAACAAAAGGAAAGAAAAAAGAAGAAAATTACATGAAATGGAAAGGAAACACCAGTTAAATGGAGTTCAGTCAAAAATATACTTCTTCGCTTTGCGGAAAACAAAGAACTGAGATACCTCGAGCCTCTTTGGGCAGGAAGACAGCCATGCATGCGTGGTGCAGCTAGTCGCAAGGCTCTTAAAATTTAAACTGACAGTTCACTTTTCGGACTGTCCTTACTGGGCTCCGTGGATGACGTCACCCATATGTGAGAATATGCTGCCTGCTTGTCCTAGGATATATTATCTCCTCGATATTCAGTGGGAATTAAGATAGCCAGAATGGCTCCCAGCCACTTAAGTCTCATTTGGCTGGCTATCTCCCGCTGAATATCGGGCTCACTAGCTAGTCCAGTGACAAGTTTCAAGTTTATTAAAAGTTTGATAAAACGCAAATCAAGAATTCTAAGCATTTTACAATTTGTATTAAAAAGGGGGAAACAATGAACAGATAAGTACCGACTAAACAATACTTGACAAACATAAAACAATAGGAAAGTGGGGAGAACTATAATTTAAAAGTAAAGAAAACAAGAAGGGTAAACAACAATAGGGAAGCTAGGGAAAAAAGATTAAACAACCCTGGCAGTCTCCAAGTCTATTCAGCAATCATATGCATCTTGGAAGAGGTAGCATTTTAGATTTCCCTTAAATTTATCTAAATTTTGTTCAGCCCTGATATGAAGTGGCAAAGAATTCCATACTGTAAGAGCCGTAATTGCGAATGAAGTGGCCCAACGAATGCTAATGATTTTCAATGATAGTGTATAAAGAAGATGTTGAGAAGAAGATCTTAAGACTCGTGAAGGTTCATGTGGAGTAAGAAGCTTGTGAATGAAGACCAGTTCTTTAGTATTTTGGGACTTGAAGAAGAGAATAGCTATTTTATATATAATTTGGGGTTGGATTGATAGCCAGTGCGCCCTTTTTAACAGGGGAATGACATGGTCAAATTTCTTCCTGTTTATGATAATTTTTATGGCAGTATCAATTGTAGGCGATGAATATCTTTTTGGCAAATACCCTTGTATAATGCATTACAGTAGTCAAGCTTAGATATAGTGAGAGAATTAAAATGTTGAGAGACTGGGGATCCAGAATGTTCACGAGAGATCTCATCATCCTAAGTCTAAAGAAACAATTATTTACTACTGCGCTGATTTGTGGACGGTAGGTCAGTTTGCTATCTATTATTACTCCCAGAATTTTAATAGCATTCACAGAAATAACCGGAGTATCATTTATGGTGATGGGAGATGTGAGCTGTATGTTATCTTTCCATGGAAACAGAAGACATTTGTTTTTTGATAAACTAAGTGACAGCATATTTTTGTGAAGCCATTGACTAATTTGATCTAATTTAGAATTGATGAGACTAATGTCGTTGGAGCTGGAGGCATCGATAGGGTAAATGATCTGGATGTCGTCTGCATAAGCGTAAACGTTAAGACCAATAGATTGGCAAAGTGTCAATAAAGGGGCCAAATAGATATTAAAAAGTAAAGGGGACAGTATAGATCCTTGTGGGATGCCAAAACTATTTTGGATAGCTGATGAAGCAGAGTTACTGAAAGAAACAACAGAAGTACGATTTGTTAAATAAGAAGTAAACCACTCAAGCACTTCATCAGAGATCCCCGCCACAGCTAGCCTTTGAAGCAGGAGTTGATGGTCTACTGTATAAAATGCCGCTGAAAGATCTAAAGAGATTTGAATTACCAATTTATTGTACGGATGTAGTTAAACCTATTAATGTATGCTCTGTAGAATAATTTTTCCAAAATCCAGTTTGATTGGGATGAAAAGCTTGAGTTTTGTCGAAATAGTCTGAGATTTGGTTAAATATGATTTTTTCCGATACTTTTGCAAGAAATGGAAGGGTTGAGATGCAACCCCCTTGAAACAGACTTTACACAAAAGTTTGTGATCTCTCGCAGCCAGAGCTGTCCCCACAGGGAACCTCTGCAGCACAAGAGTGGAATTCATGAAGAAAACTACTGAAGGTAAAGAAAAATAAACACAAGCAGAAAAGACAAGCTCCTACAGTCCAGCTTGTAGGAAACAACTGGATTCCTGGAGGGCAGTCCTAAGGTGAGAGGGGAGAGGCTCAAGACTCTATATAATGAGCTCCCTACAAGCTGTCTGGTGACCATAGGAAAGTGGATTTCAAATATGTTTATTAGATTTTCATAAAACAATAAGCAGGGCCGCCATCAAGGCAGTACTACCAGTCCTGCATTCAGGGGCCCGGAGCTGACAGGGGGCCCGGGCTCCCCCAGGGTCCTAGGCCACAGTTCTTCAACTGCCGGTCCGCGGACCGGTGTCAGTCCGCAGGAAATTTTTACCGGTCTGCGCAGGGCCGGCAAGATCAACAGCTGAAGTCTGCACTTGGCCGGAGAGATCTTGGGGAGCCTCCGACAGTGGCTTTCTCCCCTCTCTGCAGTTCTCCTTTACTTCCCAGCGCGATTCACGAAGGCAGCCTCGGGGCTTTTCCTGAGTCGCGGCTGCGTCTGATGATACAACTTCCTCTTTCCTCAGAGGCGGTGCGACCCAACAAAGGACCCGAGACTGCCTTCCTGAATCGCTGCGCTGGGAAGTAAAAAGAGCTGCTGGGAGGGGAGAAAGCCACTATTGGAGTCAGGGAAGCTGCTGGGCAAGGGGAAACAGGGACAGCTGCTACTGGACCTGGAGAGGGAGAAGGAGAGATGCTGCTGGGAGGGGAGGAGGGAAAGGAGTCTGGGAAGCTGCTGGGCAAGGGAAAAAAAGGGACAGCTGCTACTGGACCTGGAGGGAAGGAGAAGGAGAGATGCTGCTGGGAGGGGAGGAGGGAAAGGAGTCTGGGAAGCTGCTGGGCAAGGGGAAAAAGGGACAGCTGCTACTGGACCTGGATTGGGATAAGGAGAGATGCTGCTGGGAGGGGAGGAGGGAAAGGAGTCTGGGAAGCTGCTGGGCAAGGGGAAAAAGGGACAGCTGCTACTGGACCTGGATTGGGATAAGGAGAGATGCTGCTGGGAGGGGAGGAAGGAAAGGAGTCTGGGAAGCTGCTGGGCAAGGGAAAAAAAGGGACAGCTGCTACTGGACCTGGAGGGAAGGAGAAGGAGAGATACTGCTGGGAGGGGAGGAGGGAAAGGAGTCTGAGAAGCTGCTGGGCAAGGGGAAAAAGGGACCGCTGCTACTGGACCTGGAGAGGGATAAGGAGAGATGCTGCTGGGAGGGGAGGAGGAAAAGGAGTCTGGGAAGCTGCTTGGCAAAGGAAAAAAAGGGACAGCTGCTACTGGAGAGGGAGAAGGAGAGATGCTGCTGGGAGGGGAGGAAGGGAAGAGAGTTACTGCTGGACAGGAGGAGGAGGGAAGGGAGAATGAAAAAAGAAAGGAAAACGCTGGCAGAGAGATTAGAGGAGGGGAAGGGGAGACACAGGCATGAGAAAGTAGAGAGATTGATGATAGGAAGGGGTCAGCAGAAAAATAAGCAGAGAGGGACAACGATGATAGATCTGGTGTAGGAGAGATAAAAATGAAGAGAGCAGTGAAGCTGGAATGAATCATGTAAAAAGGAGAGAGGGGGCACAAGCTGGATAGAAAGGGGAGAGGGGCATAGAAAGAAGACAGATACCATATGGAAGGGGGAGAGAACAGACAGTGGATGGAAGGGGCAGATGCTGGATTGAAGAGACAGAGAGGGCAGGCGCTGGAAGGAAGAGAGTGTAAAGAAGATTGAAAGCAGAAACCAGAGACGACAAAAGGTAGAAAAAAATAATTTTATTTCTATTTTGTGATTAGAATATATCAGATTTGAAATATATATCCTGCTAGAGCTGGTGTTAGACATAATTGGGGACTGTAAAACCCAGGCAGTGCTTCTTTAGCTTCCAGCTGGCTTAGGGCGCTCTCTGACCAGGGTGCAGTTGCCCTAGTTGCACTCCCCTAAAACTATTCCTGTCATGTGTGACTGCAGTATTCTGTTAGCATGATATTTCTGTGTAGCATTCTGTAATAATTTGGCTTGTTCAGTTTTCTTGATAGTAGAGGGGATATATGTGAAGGGGAGGGGAGACAGGGGTTTTGTTGATCCTTGCTCTGAATTATTTGTATTTATAAAATGACAATTGTACAGAATATTGTTTTTTTTTATACTTTAATAAAATACATTCAATATAAAATCATAACTGAGGCTTGTGTGGATGGGATCAGATGATTTGTGGGGACCGAGCTCGCAGAGATGGGGCGGAAACGGGGTTTTTAAATTTTAGTCCTAGTAATTTGCCGGTCCACAAAATAATTCTTTTTTTTCTGCCGGTCCACGGGTGTAAAAAGGTTGAAGAACACTGTCCTAGGCCACCATAGCACAAATTCCTGTATTATGCTTCTGCTGTGCACAACAATAAACAATAAACACTGCTGTCATACTTTTTTTTTGTCCCCTGCCGATTTCCTGATAGCACCCCCCCCCCCGGACAAAAGTGGATCCGTCTACCTGGCCCGCGGCTGCAGCCGGCCCGCCCTGTCTCCACTCCGATTGGCTTGGGCTTAGGGTGCCTAGCCAATCAGGAGACACATCACTTGCCTGCCACTGAATCTGCGAGAGCGGGTCGGCCGGATGACGTCACCACGTCTCTAGGAGGACAGGACGAGGGGAGCTGCAGAACTAGTAAGGCAGTGATCAATTAAAACATGCACCTTTCTTCCTCCATCCCATGCACCTTTCTTCCTCCATCCCATAACACACACAGCCTGGTGGTGATGATTATCAGATTGATTCATGAATATATAATGATGTTATGAGTGTGCACCTCTTCCTTCCCATCCTCCTTAGCATGTCACATACAGCATGTTACATTACACAAAGTCTGTGTAATGTAACATGCTGTATGTGACATGCTGAGGAGGATGGGAAGGAAGAGCTGCACACTCATAACATCATTATATATTCATCCATAGCTGCAAGTTAATGATGTGCTCATATGCACTTATTTATCATCATAACATATACATCATCATTAACATGCAGCTGTGGATGTGTAAGGACAGGCTGAGGATGGATGGGAAGGAAGGAAGGTGCACATATCAACATATTGTACATTTTTAACATGCATGATGCAGCTAAAGGCAAGCTGAGGAAGATGGGATCATACAGATGTGTATGTTCAGATATGCGCTCAGATGTGTAGTTTTTTCTGATATATTTTTCTGATATATTTATTAAGCTTATTTATAAAAACACATTTAATACTTGTTACAAAAAATATTGTGCAATTGTGATCTACTTCTGGCCTACAAAGGTCAAAAGAAATCCTTAACTGAGATTTTACATTCAAAAGTGAATTATAGCTATTAGCACTATTATTTATTAGTTATTTATTATGCAGATGTTTGTTAGTTTGTTATTAGTTCAGTATTAGACATATGTTAGTTTAGAATAGATAGGTATAGATTAGTTTAGTTTAGGTTAGGTTAGGGCCCTGCTGAAAGAGTCTACCTTGACGTGGTTGCAGGCTTACAAATCTTTTGGTCAAAGAGTGCGGCGACAGAGAAAAGTATGTGTGTATTCGGCCCATGGAAGAAGGGGGGGTCGGGGGGGAAGGGGTGTGTGGGGGGCCCAATAGGATTGCTCAGTAAGGGGCCCAGAAATTTCTGATGGCGGCCCTGACAATAAGCAAACAATACAAATAACTAATAACAGTAGAGAAACATCAGGGCCAATAGGAAATGACCCACTAGTCCAGGAACAAAGTGGGATTGTACAAGAATTATAATTGTTCAAATACATTTTAACAGATTTTGCAATTCAATATTGCTATAATCTTCCAATCTTCTATTATCTTGCTGTTCTCTAAGCTTTTAATAAGTTGGCTGTAATCAGTTATTTACTGTATATAGAGAGAGCACCTGTGGCATAGCCAAGGATGGGTCCAGACCCACCCAGTGGCAGCACTTCTATGAGTTAGCTGGTGGTGTCCTCAAGCTAAAAACTCCAAAAACCTTTTCTCTGCATACCTTTAAAGGGCCAATCTTTGTCGGCAGCGAGCAGCATGACTGACACATGCTGCTTGCGCCATCCCCTACAGCAGGGGTCGGGAACCTATAGCTCGCAAGCCAGATATGGCTCTTTTGATGGCCACATCTGGTTCGCAGCAGGTTCGGGTCCTCCTGCCCTACTACCCGCCTGGGTCCTCCTGCCAGGTCCAGGTCCTCCTGCCTTTCCTTTCCCCCGGTCCGCGCCGCTGCTGCTAATCGCCGCCAACAATGTCTTCTTTCCGACGTCTTGACGTCGGAGAGGACGTTCCGGGCCAGCCAGGCAGTGATTGGCTGGCCTGGAATGTCCTCTCCGTCGTCAGAATTGATGTCGGAAAGAAGACATTGTCGGCGGCGATTAGCAGCAGCAACGGGGAGGTAAGATTGCAGCGGAGCGGACCGGGGGAAAGGAAGGAGAGGCGCTTTTTTTTTTTTTCCACGGCAGGGAGAGAAGGATGTAGGCAGGCAAGCTGGCTGGCTTTGGGGGTGGACAAAATCTGGAAGGTAGTGGGGGGACATAAGAAGGAGGCACTGGGGGCACTAAGGACACGGGAAGGAGGCACTGGGGGCACTATGGACACAGGACGGAGGCACTGGGGGCACTAAGGACACGAGAAGGAGGCACTGGGGGCATTAAGGACACAGGACGGAGGCACTGGGGGCACTAAGGACACGAGAAGGAGGCACTGGGGGCACTAAGGACACAGGACGGGGCACTGGGGCACTAAGGACACAGGATGGGGCACTGGGGGCACTAAGGACATGAGAAGGAAGCACTGGGGGCACTAAGGACACAGGACGGAGGCACTGGGGGCACTAAGGACACAGGAAGGAGGCACTGGGGGCACTAAGGACATGAGAAGGAGGCACTGGGGGCACTAAGGACATGAGAAGGAGGCACTGGGGGCACTAAGGTCAGAGGACGGAGGCACTGAGGGCACTAAGAACACAGAAAGGAAGCACTGGGGGCACTAAGGACACAGGACGGAGGCACTGGGGGCAATAAGGACATGGGAAGGTTGCACTGGGGGCACTAAGAACATGGGGAGTAAGGAGGGAGGGAATAGAAAGGGACAATTGTTGGGCCTGAGTGCAGAAAGAAAGAAATGAAAGAAAGGATACACAGTCAATTAATAATGTCCCCTTTTGATGAAAAAAATAAATGGTCACGTTACCTCTGACTTACTTTCTCTGCAGCAGAGTTTGCAGCCGCGCTGAGGTGCAGGAAGGTCCTGTGATGACTCGTCTGCCGGCTCTGCTCCGGAAGAAGTAAGTTACGTCAGAGGGGGTGGACCCGGCAGACGCAGTCATTGAGGGACTTTGCCGCAACTCCCTGCGTCTGCCGGGTCCACCCCCTCCGACGTAACTTACTTCTTCCGGAGCAGAGCCAGCAGACGAGTCATCGCAGGACCTTCCAGCATGCGGCTGCTGAGTCAGCTCCAGAGCAAGTACGTCAGAGTGGGGTGGACTGGCAGCCGGCAGCTAGTCATCGTGGGACCTTGCTGCATGAAGGAAGAGAAAGGAGCAGGACTGCTGGAATGGAAGAGTGGTGGAGGGAAAGAAAGGGGGCAGGATGGTATGGAAGGGTGGTTCTGATGGAATTAATGTACAGAGAAAGGGGAGAGACATAAGGGGGAAGGATAATAGAGGGAAAGAAAGGGGGCAGATGCTGATTGAAGAGGGGTGGATGGGGAGAGAAAGGGCAGACATTGGATGGTAGTGGGGAGCCTATGCTGGATGGAAGTGCAGATGGGAGAGATAAGGGAGCAAATGCAGGAAGGAAATGGGAGGAGAGAAAGAGGGGAGCAGACGCTGGATGGAAGTGGACAGAGAGAGGAGAAGGTACTACCGGTAGATGGAAGGGTTGGATAAAGAGGGTACATGATGGAAGGAGAGGATAAATAAAAGGAGGGCACATGATGGGGAGAAAAGAATTGAGTTAGGGTAACACTGGAGGGGTGAGGGAAAGAGGTGGCAAGCTTTAGGTAGGCAGTAAAAAAGGACATTGATGAGAGGGTAGTAAGAACGTAATCTAGACAGATGCAGAAAATAAATTGAAAAGGAAAATGAGGGGAAAAAAGGGAAAGGGATTGCAGAGGAGAGGTTTGGGAGAGGGAAGGAGAGAGAGATGCCAGACCAATGGGGGTGAAAGGAGAGATGGAAGGGGGCAGTTTCTGGAAGGGGCATAGAAGGCGAGAAGATGCCATATAGGGGAAGAGAGATGGCAGACAGTGGATGGAAGGAAGAGTGTTACAAGAAAATGAGGAAAGCAGAAACCACAGAAGACAAAGGTAGAAAAAAAATTTCTATTTATTTATTGCTTTAGGAGACATGTGTCACTGTTTCTATGGTGCACTGTATACAGAGTCTAGCTTCTTACTGGTTCAATTTAACCTTTGTCTATGTATTTCTATTTTATCACAGTATCCAGCTTCGGCATCGCTTCCTTTTGATGCAACTTCCTGTTTCCGCAGAGGCAGTGTCAGAAGGAAGGCATGGGTATGGCATGAGCTGCATGCATTATAATAATAATAACAACTTTATTCTTCTATACCGCCATAGTCGTAAGACTTCTAGACGGTTCACATTCGAAGAAGGCTGGACAATCAGCAAATTACAAGGTACGAGAAATGAGGGTTACATAAGAAATAGGTAAAGGACAGCAAGTTATATCGAGATAGATAGAGGGAAAATATGTCATTGTTAGTAGAGAGGCTTCTGTTTATGAGATGAATTTGTCAAACAGGACGGTTTTGTTTTTTTTTATTCATTTTCATATATCAACAAGTGTAACATAGAAATTTTAAAAGATCACATAAAACATACACTTGAATTCCTTTCATGTATCACTGTAAATACAATATATTATTCTGTATTTATAAACAATACCTAAAATATCTGTATTACCTAATATGTATAATAATTGTTGTTAAAATTTAAACCCTTCTTTTCCCTCCCCTCCCAATACACATAACAATTATAATAAAAATAATGACAAATATTTTATGAGATAAATTAAATAAAATGAAACCCACACCCCTCCCTTCTTAATAAGATTTTTATTATGGAAAAATGATTTCATTCATTACAGAAATCTGCTAATGGTCCCCAGATCTTCTGAAACTTGCCCAAATAACCTCTCTGTGTTGCTAATGCACGCTCCATTTTATATATATGGCATACGGAATTCCACCAGTAGTTTATCATAATTTTTCCAGTTATATGTAATTTGTTGTACTGCTACCCCAGTCAATATAAATAAAAGTTTGTTATTGTTTGAAGAAATTTGACTCTTTGCTCTCATTGCTTTGCCGAATAAGATAGTATCATAAGTCAAAGCTACTGGATTTTCCATCATCCTATTTATTTGAGGCCAAATTGAATTCCAGAGTAATGATATGAATGGGCAATAGAATAATAGATGATCTAATGTCCCAGCCTCAAGATGACAGTGCCAACATCTATTAGACCTAGAGCTATCTAATTTTTGTAAGCGAACAGGGGTCCAAAAAGCTCTATGCAAAAGAAAAAAACATGTTTGTCTCAAAGATGCTGACACTGTACATCTTAACCTCCAAGACCAAAGTCGTGGCCATTGAGATGCAGTAATCTGGTGCTTAATCTCAATGCTCCAAATATCCCTAAGACCATGTTTTGGCTTTTTATTAACAAATTCAACTATTAATTTATACCACCTTGCGGCCATCTGAAAACATATGAATTCTAGGCTATGATAATTAATAAGACTATTCCATTCAGGGAACCCTGCCTGAATGGCCTGCTTCAATTGCAACCATCTAAAATATTGCGATTTATTTAATCCAAATTTATGTTGCAATTGTGAAAACTCAAGCAGTTTGCCATTATTTATTACATCTTCTAAAATATGTATTCCTGCCAACATCCAATGTTTCCAGATGATTTTAAAACCGCCGACCTTGATCTTAGGGTTTAGCCAAATTGTTTCAGTTGTTGATTTATTTATTGGAATAGGAGTTAAATTACTTATATACCTTAAAGTTTTCCAGGTATCAACAAATATTTTGTGTTCCTTGTATAACGTTTACAAAAAACAACCTGATAAAGGAACAATGCTACTTCAAAAAACCTTTGAACCTTGGGTGGTGCTCAGATTCCAAGATGGAAAACAAGAGACCTCAATATGGGGACTTGACCCCTATAGAGACTCTGTGGTATCTATCATTGCACCGTGTAAGAGATTTATGTGAAGTACTTGTTGATGATGGACTATTTAGTCTCTATCTTTAAACACTTCAAAGTAGAATAAACTTTAAATTGAGTGAGCTTGAAAAAATGAACTTAGCTGTAAAAATACAGGAAGCGTTGGTAATGCAGGTCAGGACCCTGCATTACCAACGCTTCCTGTATTTTTACAGCTAAGTTCATTTTTTCAAGCTCACTCAATTTAAAGTTTATTCTACTTTGAAGTGTTTAAAGATAGAGACTAAATAGTCCATCATCAACAAGTACTTCACATAAATCTCTTACACGGTGCAATGATAGATACCACAGAGTCTCTATAGGGGTCAAGTCCCCATATTGAGGTCTCTTGTTTTCCATCTTGGAATCTGAGCACCACCCAAGGTTCAAAGGTTTTTTGAAGTAGCATTGTTCCTTTATCAGGTTGTTTTTTGTCATGGACATTTAGGAACAATTCTGTTTTTTGAGTTTACCCAGTTGTTTATATTGATATACAGTACCTTGTATAACCTTGGCATCTGGATATTAACAACATGACCAAGACGCAAAGGAAACATGAGTCTCCATTCCAGCCAGAACCAGTCTGGTATATTATCAGTGGGCTCTGGGAGGATCCAATACATACCTTGACGCAGAATATAGGCTTGATGATACCTATAAAAGTTTGGAAAATTTACCCCTACCTCCACAATTGATCTTTGCAAAGACACTAAAGCAATTCTAGGAATTTTATCTAGCCAAATAAATTTTGTTAAAACCCTATTCAACTTTTTATAAAAAGACCCCTGAAAGAAAATTGGTATCATTCCCATTTGGTAACAAACTACAGGCAAAATCATCATTTTTACAGTTTGTACTCTCCCCCACCAAGATAAATGCAAAGGATTCCATTGCTCACACATTTCTGTTACCTTCTGTAATAAATTTTTCTCATTAATTTTCATAGTCTCATCTACTGATTTTGCAATCCAAATTCCTAAGTATTTTAAACCATCTTCCTTTCAAATAAAAGTAAATGGATCAAATAAACCTTTTGTACAATGTATATTTAATGGGAGAACTTCCGATTTATTCCAATTTATCTTGTAACCTGAAAATTTTCCAAATTTCTCTATCAATTCAAGCAAACATGGAATGGTTGATTCCGGATTTCTCAAATAAAGCAATATATCATCCGCATATGCTGAAACCTTATCTTCTCTATCTGAACGCGGAATGCCCTGTATCTCCTTTACCTGTTGAATAGCTAACAATAAAGGTTCCAAAACAATCTCAAAAAGCAAAGGAGATAAGGGACAACCTACACCCCAGGGTGCTCAGGGAGTTGTGTGATGTCTTGTCGGAACCGCTATCCGCGCTCTTCAATCTCTCCCTTAGTACAGGTAACGTCCCGATGGACTGGAAGAAGGCTAATGTCATTCCACTCCACAAGAAAGGCTCCAAGATGGAGACAGCCAACTACAGACCAGTGAGTTTCACATCAATAGTGAGCAAACTAATGGAAACTCTAATCAAACGCCAATTGGATACGATCATGAATGAGGAGAATCTACGGGATCCCCGTCAACATGGATTTACTAAGGGGAGATCCTGCCAATCCAACCTGATCAGCTTCTTTGACTGGGTGACGAGGAAGCTGGATGTTGGGAAGTCCCTGGACATTGTTTGCCTGGACTTCAGCAAAGCATTTGATAGCGTACCACGCCGCAGGTTGCTGAGCAAGATGAGTTCTATAGGATTGGGTGAAACATTGACCAAATGGATTGGGAACTGGCTTGAAGGTAGGCTTCAGAGGGTAGTGGTGAACGGCACCCCTTCTGAAATGTCGGAGGTGATAAGTGGAGTGCCGCAGGGCTCCTTCCTGGGCCCGATCCTGTTCAACATCTATATAAGAGACTTGGCAGAAGGGCTCCGAGGTAAAATAACATTATTTGCCAATGACGCCAAACTGAGCAATGTAGTGAGCAAAAGCACAACAGACAATAATTCAATGCCAGACGACATGATGCATGACCTACTTCTAAGGGGAGATCCTGCCAATCCAACCTGATCAGCTTCTTTGACTGGGTGACGAGGAAGCTGGATGTTGGGTAGTCCCTGGACATAGTTTACCTGGACTTCAGCAAAGCATTTGATAGCGTATCACACCGCAGGTTGCTGAGCAAGATGAATTCTATAGGATTGGGCGAAACATTGACCAAATGGATTGGGAACTGGCTTGAAGGTAGGCTTCAGAGGGTAGTGGTGAACAGCACCCCCTCCGAAATGTCGGAGGTGATAAGTGGAGTGCCGCAGGGCTCCGTCCTGGGCCCGATCCTGTTCAACATCTATATAAGAGACTTGGCAGAAGGATTGCGAGGTAAAATAACATTATTTGCCGATGCCAAACTGAGCAATGTAGTGAGCAAAAGCACAACAGACAATAATTCAATGCCAGACGACATGATGCACAACCTACTTCTACTGGAGCGCTGGTCTAGGTCCTGGCAACTCAGTTTTAATGCCAAAAAATGCAAAGTCATGCACCTGGGCAGCCAAAATCCATGCAAGACTTATACCCTTAATGGCAAGATCCTAACAAGAACTGAAGCAGAATGAGACTTAGGGGTGATCGTCAATGAAGACATGAAGACTGCAAATCAAGTGGAGCAAGCTTCCTCCAAAGCAAGGCAAATCATAGGTTGCATACGCAGGAGTTTCGTCAGCCGTAAACCTGAAGTCATTATGCCGTTGTATAGATCCATGGTGAGACCGCACCTGGAGTACTGTGTGCAATTCTGGAGGCCGCATTACCGTAAGGATGTGCTGAGACTGGAATCGGTCCAGAGAATGGCCACCCGGATGGTTTCAGGACTCAAGGATCTCCCATACGAGGAGCGGCTAGGGATGTTACAGCTCTACTCACTCGAGGAACATAGAGACAGGGGAGATATGATCGAGACATTCAAGTATCTCACGGGCCGCATTGAGGTGGAAGAAGATATCTTCTTTTTCAAGGGTCCCGTAGCAACAAGGGGGCATCCGTGGAAAATCAGGGGCGGGAAACTGCACGGTGACACTAGGAAGTTCTTCTTCACTGAAAGGGTGGTTGATCGCTGGAACAGTCTTCCACTTCAGGTCATTGAGGCCAGCAGTGTGCCAGATTTTAAGGCCAAATGGGATAGACATGTGGGATCTATTTGCAGAGTCAGGTAGGGAGGGTCATTGGGGTGGGCAGACTAGATGGGCCGTGGCCCTTATCTGCCGTCTATTTCTATGTTTCTATGTAACCCCCCTCTGCAGAGTAAAACGTTCTGAAAAAGTGTTATTAATATACAATCTAGCAACAGGGGAGCTATACAATGCTTGTATCATTTGTATAAATCCTGAACCTATACCAAACTATTCCATTGTCTGATACATGAAGGTCCATTCCACTTGATCATTACATTACATTACATTAGTGATTTATATTCCGCTTGTGCCTTGCGGTTCTAAGCGGATTACAATTTATAAGACTGGACATTTCCAGTAGCGGTGCAGTACATAAATTCAAGAATGTGTCAAGATACAATTGTTAAGGCTTTCTCTGCATCCAAAGAAACAGAAAAGGCAAGATCATTGATATCTTTTGTCAAATACATCATATGGAATGCCAATCTAGTGTTATGAGAAGAATGTCTTTGAGCAACGAATCCTGTTTGATGCACACCTATAATGAAAGGGAGAGCTTTAGCCAATCTTATAGCTAATGTCTTAGCTAAAATTTTACCATCTACATTAATCAAAGAAATAGGCCTATAATTTGAAACCAAAGTGGAATCTTTATTTGGCTTATGCAAAACTATAGTTAAGGACTCCGCCATAGTGCCTGTGATACAACCCTTATTTAGTTGAGTCTGATATAAATTTAATAAATAGGGCGATATGATATTTTGAAATGACTTATAGAACTCTACCGTATAACCATCTCCACCTGGAGTGGATCCAACTCTAAGGGACTTCAAAGCTATTCCTAATTCTTTTAAGGATATTGGCTCTTCTAAACTTTGTTTTATTTGTTCAGGAATCTTTGGACCCTCTAATAATTTCAAAAATTCTAAACCATCTTTCCTTTTATCTAAATAAGTCTCAGAAGAATAAAGAGCTTTATAAAATTTTAAAAATTGTTTTCAAAATCGGTTCAATTTGAGTATAAACTACACCACTCTCATCTTTAATGGCAACTAATTTTGTTCTTCTTTTTTTCGCCTTAAGGATAGTTTGCCAACATTCGTCCCGACTTATTTGAGTTTCCGTAATACAAAGCTTGCTGAGAAAATAAATCTTTCCTTATCAATTTGGATGAAATCTCATTATATTTACCTTTGACTTTTAAAAGATCTTGTTGTGTAGAATACTCCAACTTTTCTATTACGGTAACTTCGCTTCCAAAGATTTAACTTCTTTTTCCAAATCAGAAAATTGTTTTTTAACCTGTTTCTGAAGATAAGCCAAATAAGAAATAATTTGTCCTCTTATGGATGCTTTAAAAGCGTCCCATAAGACTTCTATGGAGATTTCATCTGTATCATTAATTTGAAAGTAATCCTTCATTTTTAATAGAAAAGTCTCACAAAATTCCGGATCAGCCAGCAATGTATTATTAAATCTCCATATAGGTCTATTATTTTTTTGATCTATCATTTTAATTTCAATCCACACCCCACCATGATCAAACAAAATAATTGGATCAATGGCAGCCTGTGTGACTTGATTTACTAATTGATTTGAAACGAAAATATAATCTATTCTAGAAAAGGAATTATGAACATGAGAACAAAACGAAAATTCCCGACCATCAAAATGAAGTATACGCCAAATATCTTTCAAGTCACAAGATTGTACAAAATTATCCAAACCTAATGATTTTATAACTCTCCTAGGATTCTTATCCATCAATGGATCCATAACAGCATTGAAGTCTCCAGCTACTATTAAATTTGAAGCAGCCAGTGGAAGAACCAATTGTTGCAGAGTCCTAAAAAATTCATTCTGGTTCGAATTAGGGGCGTATACATTAAAATGTGTCATGGTAGTATTTCCCATGCTCATTTCCACATATACTCACCTTCCAAGAGGATCCGCTGCCTTAAATCTAAATGAAGCAGAGCATTTTTTATTTACTAATATAGCAACACCCGCCTTTTTCCCTATCGCTGAAGAAAAAAAGCAATGTTTGACCCAATCACCTTTCAGTTTTTTAGACTCATTAGTCGACAGGTGAGTCTCTTGTATACAGCAAATATCCGCATTCTGCCTTTTCAAGAATAACAATGCTTTTTTCCTTTTTATCGGATGATTAAAACCATTAACATTATCTTAAGATCCATTAGTCATTATCATAGCTTGTCTTCACAAAAATCCAACCCTGAATATATTGTAAGAAATCCATTTCCCCATAAATAAAATATATCAGAAAGCTCCACCCCTTACCCAAACCCTCAAAACCTAACTCCCTCCCTATCACTCCCTCCCCACCCCATACATATACGCAAACTTGGAAACGCAAGATAAGTTCAGGTATAAATCAACTCCTCACAAGCTTAAAATTTATTTATATAACATTTACTCCACAATTTTAAAATTATAAGTGAATTCAATATAAGCCCAGTTATCCATATAACCCTCCTTTCTACTTAATACTGAATAAAATACCACTGTATGTAGTGACTGAGAAGAAGGAAAAATTATGTTCTTACCTGTTAATTTTCTTTCCCTTAGACACAGCAGATGAATCCAGAGACCAATGGGATAGCTCACATCTACCAGCAGGCAGAGATAGAGAAACTGATTAACAGGTGGTCCTATTGGCTGGCACTCCTCCTGTTTGCCCAATATAATACAACTGGGTAACTGAATAAATTGAATATTGTTCCAAAGGAAATAACATAGTAACATAGTAGATGACGGCAGATAAAGACCCGAATGGTCCATCCAGTCTGCCCAACCTGATTCAATTAAAAAATTTTTTTTTTTTTTTTTTTCTTCTTAGCTATTTCTGGGCGAGAATCCAAAGCTTTACCCGGTACTGTGCTTGGGTTCCAACTGCCGAAATCTCTGTTAAGACTTACTCCAGCCCATCTACACCCTCCCAGCCATTTGAAGCCCTCCCCTGCCCATCCTCCTCCAAACGGCCATACACAGACACAGACCGTACAAGTCTGCCCAGTAACTGGCCTAGTTCAATCTTTAATATTATTTTCTGATTCTAAATCTTCTGTGTTCATCCCACGCTTCTTTGAACTCAGTCACAGTTTTACTCTCCACCACCTCTCCCGGGAGCGCATTCCAGGCATCCACCACCCTCTCCGTAAAGTAGAATTTCCTAACATTGCCCCTGAATCTACCACCCCTCAACTTCAAATTATGTCCTCTGGTTTTACCATTTTCCTTTCTCTGGAAAAGATTTTGTTCTACGTTAATACCCTTTAAGTATTTGAACGTCTGAATCATATCTCCCCTGTCTCTCCTTTCCCCTAGGGTATACATATTCAGGGCTTCCAGTCTCTCCTCATATGTCTTCTGGTGCAAGCCTCCTATCATTTTCGTCGCCCTCCTCTGGACCGCCTCAAGTCTTCTTACGTCTTTCGCCAGATACGGTCTCCAAAACTGAACACAATACTCCAAGTGGGGCCTCACCAATGACCTGTACAGGGGCATCAACACCTTCTTTCTTCTACTGACTACGCCTCTCTTTATACAGCCCAGAATCCTTCTGGCAGCAGCCACTGCCTTGTCACACTGTTTTAGCACAAACAGCAAAAAAGGAACAATAATAGTTATTAATACAGTTTCAAAAATGGCGTTTAGAATCCAAAAGTAGAGTAAAATAACTCAGCATAGGGAAAAACCCTTTTATAAACTTTCATAGAATCAATCATTGTACCATCTTGTTAGAATAAATGATTTTTAAATAACTTCATAGATTCATAAGTAATTCTTAAATCTCCATGATGTGAAAATAAAGTCCAAAGTCCAAAGTTTTGTGAAAAGCTAATATAAGTAAACAGATTTAGTTTCAATGTCTCTGCAGCGGTGACCCAGCGGGGTTCTGACGCGTTTTGCCGTCCTGGCTTCCTCAGAGAACCCGCTAATGCTGTGTGTGACCTTAAAAAATAAATCCTTCTTTAATAAGAAACAACAAGAAAGATACATAGTAACATTTTACAAAGAGAACTTTTAACAAAGAAAACTTTTAACCAAACACTCACAGACTTGTCAGTTGGGTACCTAATTCAAAAGGGAAAAGAAACTTCCTCGTGTTCTATGACATGAATGCTCTGCTGAGCACCCTGTGCTTATGAGCTGTGAGGCTGTCTATCATCTGTGAAGAAACGCCCACCATTCTACTTCACGGTTCAACCCAGCAGGGGTGACTGTCTTCCAATGGTAAATCCATATCTGTTCTCTTTTCCACAACCAAGCTTGGACATTTCCTCCTCTCTTTAGCTGAGCCACTTCTAGTACTATGAACTTAAGATCAGAAAGCTGATGTGAAGCAGTGTGCCAATGCTGCACTAATGGAGCCTTTAAATCGTTCCTCCTAATTTTGCTCAAATGTTCCGTAATCCGAACTTTGATACTTCTAGTGGTGTGGCCAATGTAAAGTAAATTACATGGGCATATAATCATATACACCACTTTCTGTGTATTGCAGTTTGTATGTTGTTGGAGGATATGCTTTTTAGGCAAAATAGGGTGATTGATGCATGTTGTAACTAACGCATGGGAGCAAATAGTGCAGTGTCTCCCCAACATCTTAAAGGCCATTTTATGTGTGGACACTGCACTATTTGCTCCCATGCGTTAGTTACAACATGCATCAATCACCCTATTTTGCCTAAAAAGCATATCTTCCAACAACATACAAACTGCAATACACAGAAAGTGGTGTATATGATTAACTAGGACTTCAGCAGAACGAGATTTAGGAGTAATTATCAGTGCAGACATGAAAACTGCCAATCAAGTGGAGAAGGCTTCATCTAAGGCAAGGCAGATATTGGATTGTATCAATAGAAGTTTCGTCAGCCGAAAGCCTGAAGTCATAATGCCGTTGTACAGGGCCATGGTGAGACCTCATCTGGAGTACTGTGTGCAATTCTGGAGGCCACATTACAGTAAAGATGTGCGCAGAATTGAATCAGTTCAATGGACGGCCACCAGGATGATCTCGGGGCTCAAGGGTCTCTCGTACGAAGAGAGACTGAACAAATTGCAGCTCTACACTCTTGAGGAACGTAGGAAGAGGGGAGACATGATCAAAACATTTAAGTACCTCACGGGACGTGTCGAAGTGGAAGATGATATTTTCTTTCTCAAGGGACCCTCGGCCACAAGAGGGCACCCGCTCAAACTCAGGGGCGGAAAATTTCATGGCGACACCAGAAAGTATTTCTTCACAGAGAGAGTGGTTGATCATTGGAACAAGCTTCCAGTGCAGGTAATCGAGGCAGACAGCGTGCCAGACTTTAAGAATAAATGGGATACCCATGTGGGATCCCTACGAGGGTCAAGATAAGGAAATTGGGTCATTAGGGCTTAGACAGGGGGTGGGTAAGCAGAGTGGGCAGACTTGATGGGCTGTAGCCCTTTTCTGCCGTCATCTTCTATGTTTCTATCTAATATAACAAAATGGTAGGACGCGCATGCGCACTAAAAAAAACGTGTTCCCTGATCTGTCGGGTTTTTTTTAGTGCGCATGCGCGGGTTGTACGTCACCAAACTCGGCAACGCAAGCCATGTCCGCCGTCGGCCTCGAGCTCCTGGGGGCCGGCTGCTCGAGTCGCCCAGCCGGTGCTGAGTCCCCCTCACTCCCGCTTCAGCTGGCACGGACGGTTTGAGAATAGAAACATAGAAACATAGAAAGATGACGGCAGAAAAGGGCTACAGCCCATCAAGTCTGCCCACTCTATTGACCCACCCCATTGAGTGCTAGTGACCCAGTTCCTTAACTTGACCCTCGTAGGGATCCCACGTGTATGTCCCATTTATTCTTAAAATCAAGCACGCTGGTGGCTTTGATCACCTGCACCGGAAGTTTGTTCCAGTGATCTACCACCCTTTCCGTGAAGAAATACTTCCTTGTGTCACCACTAAATTTCCCCCCTCTGAGTTTGAGGGGGTGCCCCCTTGTGACCGAGGGTCCCTTGGGAAAGAATATATCGTTTTCCATCTCGACGCGACCAGTGACGTACTTAAATGTCTCAATCATGTCGCCCCGTTCTCTGCGCTCCTCCAGGGTATAGAGCTGCAGTTTGCCCAGTCTTTCTTCGTATGAGAGACCCTTGAGTCCGGCGACCATCCTGGTGGCCATCCGCTGGACCGATTCAGCTCGAAGCACGTCTTTCCGGTAATGTGGCCTCCAGAATTGCACACAGTATTCCAGATGAGGTCTCACCATGGTTCTGTAGAGTGGCATTATGACTTCAGGTTTGCGGCTGACAAAGCTTCGATTGATACATCCCATCATTTGCCTTGCCTTAGATGAGGCCTTCTCTACTTGTTTAGCAGCTTTCATGTCTGCACTGATGATTACCCCCAAGTCCCGTTCCTCTGACGTCCTAGCTAGCGTTTCTCCATTCAAGGAGTATGTTCTGCATGGATTTCCGCTGCCGAGATGCATGACCTTACATTTATTAGCGTTGAAGCCCAGCTGCCATGTCGAGGACCAGTTTTCCAGCGTGATCAGATCCTGCGTCATACTGTCCTTGAGGTTGCTTTCACTTACTATGTTACACAGTTTGGCATCATCGGCAAACAGTGATACTTTACCCTGAAGCCCCCGGGTTAGGTCTCTTATGAATATGTTAAAAAGGGATGGTCCCAGGACTGAGCCCTGCGGCACTCCGCTAGTCACCTCCGAAGTCTCAGAGAGGGTGCCGTTGACCACCACCCTCTGAAGTCTTCCACTCAGCCAATCATTGACCCATGCAGTTAGTTTCTCACCCAACCCCATTGATTTCATCTTGTTTAATAGTCTACGGTGTGGGACACTGTCGAAAGCTTTACTGAAATCCAAGTATACTATGTCCAGAGCCTCTCCTGAGTCTAGTTTGCCTGTCACCCAAACAAAGAAGCTTATAAGATTAGATTGGCATGACCTGCCTCTTGTGAATCCATGTTGACAGGGATCCCTTAGATTCCCTTCATCCAATATCGAGTCTAATTTACCTTTGAGTAGAGTTTCCATGAGTTTACACACTATTGATGTGAGACTCACAGGTCTGTAGTTCGCTGCCTCTGCTCTGCAACCCTTTTTGTGCAGAGGAACGACGTTTGCTGTTTTCCAGTCCAGGGGTACTCTCCCTGTACTTAGGGAGAGATTGAAGAGCATGGCTAACGGTTTTGCCAGAACATCGCCTAGTTCCCTGAGCACTCTTGGATGCAACTCGTCCGGTCCCATGGCTTTGTTCACCTTGAGTCCTGACAGTTCTCTGTAAACATCAGCTGGTGTGAACTCAAAATTCTGAAATGGGTCTTCCTTGCTTTGCATTGCTTCCAGCTGTGGCCCGTGTCCTGGTGCCTCGCAGGTAAAGACCGAGCAGAAGTAATCATTCAGTAGTTTGGCTTTTTCAGAATCTGTTTCCACATAATTCCCGTCTGGCGTTCTAAGGCGTACTATCCCGTTTGCGTTCTTTTTCCTGTCACTAATGTACCTGAAGAATGATTTGTCCCCTTTCTTGATGTTCTTCGCTAGAGTTTCTTCCCTTCGAAGTTTGGCCTCCCTAACTGCCGTTTTGACTGCTGCAGACTTTGTCTTGTATTCAATGTTTGCTTCTTTTTCCCCGGTGCGTTTGTATGAGAGAAATGCTCTTTTCTTCTCCTTGACGAGGCGCGAGACCCTATCAGTGAACCATTGGGGTTTCTTTCTTCTTTGTTGTTTAGTTACTGATTTTATGTAGCGGATAGTTGCCTCCTGAAGGGTCGATTTCAAGGTTGACCACATAACCTCCACATTATCCATTCTTTCTTGAACCTGAAGCGTCTGATGGACGAAGTTTGCCATTTGTGCGAAGTCAGCACCCCGGAAGTTGAGTACCCTTGTTTTTGTTTGTGATCTAGGAAAGCCTTTCCTAAGGTTAATCCAAACCATGTTATGGTCACTGGTGGCTAGCGGTTCTCCCACCGAGATCTCTGAGACACTTTCCCCGTTCGTAAGTACCAGGTCCAGGATGGCCTGGGCTCTAGTGGGCTCTAGTACCAATTGTTTGAGCCGTACTCCCCTTATGGACGTCAATATCCTCCTGCTATCACAAGTTGTCGCTGAGAGTGTGTTCCAGTCTACATCAGGCATGTTGAAGTCCCCCAATATAACAACGTCCCCCCGTAAGGTGATATTTTCAATGTCATCAATTAAATCAGCGTCCTTGAGCTCCGATTGTCTTGGAGGTCTGTACACTACACCAAGGTACAGGCATTTTTCTCCGCCTCTGGCCAGGTTTACCCAGATGGATTCCCCAGTATACTTGACATCCGTGATCCTGGTTGTTTTGATATTTTCTTTGAGGTAAAGTGCTACCCCTCCTCCTAACTTACCCTCTCTGTCTTGCCGAATCAGGTTGTATCCTGGTATAGTTATATCCCACCCGTGAGAGTCTGTGAACCATGTTTCGGAAATCGCTACTATGTCTAGGTCTGCATTAACTATTTCTGTTTCCAGTTCTAGAAATTTGTTCCCCAGGCTGCGTGCATTAACATACATAGCTCTCCACTCTTTTTGTTTATTTAGCTCGAGTAGAGAGCAACCCATTTGAGTTAAAGTGTCCCCTAGCGATTCTTTTGCAGTAAGGGTACTTACCTTATACTTAGAATCGAAGTTTTGGTTTGCCACATCAGGATTGTTACTTACTGCTCCGGTGTAAAAGTGGGTACCCACCCCCGACTTACCTAGTTTAAAGCCCTTCGAAGTAGGTGGGCTAGTCGGTGTCCAAAGACGTTCTTGCCTCTGTTGGTCAGGTGGAGTCCGTCTGGTCCTTGTAGTCCCTGTAGTGCCTCTCCGTGATTCAGGAATCCGAAGTTCATTTCCCGGCACCATCGCTGAGGGAGAGAACAACGCAGCCAGATGGACCGCGGGAAGGGAAAGGGGGGGAGGGTTTCGAGGGAGCCGGCTGGCCACATAAATTATTTTCATTTCCAAATCTGCCGCCGCCGCAGCTCCTCTCTCATCTTCCGACATAATATAAGTGCAGCTCATGAGAGGAGCCGCGGCGGCGGCTTTGAAAACGGCTCCCTTAGTTCGCTGCATTTTTTTTTTAAAGTTTAAAACTGCCGCCGTGGCTCCTCTCACGATCCCGGCCTGTGTCAGAGAAGGCTTCCGACGCAGGCCGGATCGTGAGAGGAGCCGCGTAGGCATCTTTAAACTTAAAAAAAAATCCAGCAAAGAACTAAGGGAGCCGTTTTATCTCCATGCTGCTATGAAGGAACAGGTGAGGGGGAGGGAAATGCTGATGCTGATGCACAGGGAGCAGGCAGGCATGGCAGGCAAGCAGGGGAAGAGGGAAAGGGGCTGCTTTGGGGGTAGGGGTGTGCTGGGGGCACATAGCAGTCATGGTCAGGGGATCACAGAACAGGCAGGCATGGCTCAGCAAGGGGAGAGGGAAAGGGGGCTACTTTGGGGTGAGGGGTTTCCTGGGCCAGACAGCAATCATAGGGGGGAAACAGAAAGGGGCCACGGAGCAGGCAGGCATGGCACAAAAGGGGGCAGGGGCATTAGGAAACGGGGCTGCTTTGGGGGGAAGGGTGTTCTGGGGGCACACACCAATCATGCCGGGGAAGAGAAGGGGGCCACAGAGAGATAGGCAGGCATGGCACAAGACAGAGACACAGACAGAAAGAATGACAGACAGACAGCATCCAAGCACAGAGAGAGAAAGGAAAAAAAAACCAGTCATCTACTCTAGCACCTGTTGCACAGGGGGAGAACGAAAGAGATGCTGATGGACAGGGGGTTGAAGAAAAGGAACGGAGGACTAATGTTGGACAGGGGGAGAAGGAAAGAGGTGCTGCTGGACAGGGGGGAGGTAAAACAAAGGGAGAAGGGCTGCTGCTGCATAAGGAGAGCAATGAAGGGGTGGTGGTGGACACAGGGGAGGTAAAAGGAAGGGAAAATGGATAGGGGGAGCAGGCAAGGGGTGGTGATGGACAGCCAAGGAAAAAGAAAGGCAGAAAGAAAAAAAGCGGCTAAGGAGAGAGAGAGAAAGAAATAAAGACAGACACACACACATATGTTCTAGCACCCGTTAATGTAACGGGCTTAAAGATTAGTGTTTCTATAAAACATAGAAGCCTGAAAGAGCACCAATGTCGCGAAGTACCCCAGAAATGTAAAGCTTCCAAACAGTAGCACAAGCCACAGTGGAAGCACCTGGAGAAGAGCAGAAATAATCTGCTTCATGTACCCCTTACAAGACACCCATGACATATCAGAAGCGAGGTCACAATATGAAAGTAGGGCGAATATCCATGTCGATCAGACCCTAGGTGAGGAAATCTGTAGATACCAGGAATCTCATCAGAATGGCCATCGAAAGACGCAATAGAGCCACATAACAAGCTAGAAGCAGAGGTAGGTTATAGAAATTGTCAGGAACCACTTCACAGTTCATAGACCTGACGGGCCGCCGCGGGAGCGGACCGCTGGGCGCGATGGACCTCTGGTCTGACCCAGCGGAGGCAACTTCTTAAGTTCCTATGTTCTTAAAGCAAGCTTGATATGGCCAATCCATCCCAACCTCTGCCAGTGGAAAACACGGAAAGAAAAAAGATAAACCAGAGGCAGAAAGAAGCAAAGCTGTTACCCTCCTCTGACTGCGACTCCTGGCGTCTACTGAACACACTAGGAATCGCTAAATTCCGAGATGATATGCAATAATAATAATAATAACTTTATGCAAGAGACTCAACCTCATACCAGGACCTAGATCGCCGGAGTGAAAAGTTCCCAAATTCCAGGATGTAGAAGATCGCACTATCACTCCCATAAATTACCCCGAAAGTGCTGAAAAGCGTACACAGCGCTGTACACTCCAACAGACGAGAGGCGGGCCCTGCTCAAATGCAGCCGAAGAGAAAGGCCATCTAAACCCATTCCTTGACCATGAAAAAGATGCGGACAGAAGAGGAAAATGAGCTACCATCCCTGAAGTAGGATTAGGACGTCACTCGCCAACTGAGTACATCGCGTACTACTCTGGCTATAGAGAAATACCACCATAATACATCTGTCCTAAAATACCATAAACGTCATAACCGAAGAGAGACATTCAACTCCTGAAAAGGGAGCTAGACCATGTTCCAGTCTAGAAGAATGAACAAGCACTGAGGCTCCCGTCAACCCCAGACTCCTAGCGCTGATGACGTAAGGCACTGAGCCCACCCCCACCTAACCGGCTGGGATGATTGGTAACCAAGAGCCTGTCCAGCAAAGACCGAGGCATGCCCCTGAAAAGAGCACTCTCGCTGAGCCACCCAAGCATACCAAGCGAGGGGCTTGAGGGGCCCACCAGAAAGTGCAAGCGAAGCTGTGAGAAACCAGGAACCACCGGAACGAAAGTGACTGCCACCGCATGCTCACATGAAAGCGAGCGGAAGTTCCCAGAGGAGTCACCACCGAATATCCTAGAACCTGTACATAAGCCCATACACTTGCTCCCGGCGACTGAAGAAGAAGAAGAATGGGAACCTGAGACCTTAATCCGGTAACCCCATCTCAGGGAAGAACACATCCTACATGTACAGGACAAACAACGTCCCCAGAAATTCCACTATACGGCACGGAACAAGAGAACTCATCGGAATAGTGAAAACTCACAACCAAAGAATGAAGAAAATAAATCCCCCACTTGTGACTGGGAAAGTGACCCAGCTGGAAGATGTCCAAATCAACCAGTTGTCCAAGAAAGAAAGAATCCCATTACGAAAAAAACCAGCACCACTACCCGCAACTTCCAAAATGGTTGTGGAACCGTGGCGAGGCCAAACTACGTCTGCATAACTGACAGCACTTCTCTAAAACAACCGTGCCAAGACACTGATGATGTGATGCCACCTGTGAACATGTAAAGAAGCCCACCGTTTCCCTCTGGAAAGGTCCAACGCTGAGAAACAAAGTAACTCACAAGGAATCCATCGCCAGTGTAACCAAGTCCCCCATCTTGGGCACTATGAAGGAAAAGGAAGAACTCTCCTTAGGTCCGGAAGAACTGGAACTACTGTCCCAAGGGTCAGAAACCCATGAAGGGACCTCTGGGCGCTCGAGACACAGCGACCCCAAGAAAGAACAAGAAAGAATAAGAAATGGGAGAAAAGAATGCACAGATGCACTCAACAGAATAATATTCAAAGTCCCTTGACCTGTCCATAACAAAAGTCCCTTACCGCGAGAAAGCAGAAAGAGACGTTAGAGGAAGCAACGAGCCCTGCAAGGTAAAGAAGAGGTCAGTCACCGAGCTGGAGGAGATTTGCAAGTTCTGAATAGAAAACAGGCACCCTCCAGAGAACATACCATTTCTGCAATGAAATAATGAATAAGACAGAAATCGGAAACATAAGAGGAAGCTGCGGCAGCCTGTGTCATCTGAAAACTGCATACAAGCTTTCCCAAAAAATCAACTGCCCTTAAAGAGAAGCACACTAGATGCGGTAAGATACACCTAGCTAGCTATAAGAAAAGACCACCATCCCGAAAGAGAATGGCAGGGGCAAGTCCGACAACCACCTAGCAGATGGCAACCTGCGGGTGTGGATGAATGTGAAATGCACCCCTTTTCTGGGTTGGTTTTTTTTTTTTGTATTAAAGGAGCCCTGAGAAGGCCAAATGTTGGACAGCCCTGTCATGCCAAAAACAGAAGAAGACAGTTTTGCCCGCAAGAAATTGTGAATAGCCATCATGCCCCAAAGAAACTGCTTCAAAGTGCAGTACATAAGAACATAAGAAGTTGCCTCCACCGGGATCAGACCAGAGGTCCATCGCGCCCAGCGGTCCGCACCTGCGGCGGCCCATCAGGTCCATGACCTGTCAAGTGTTCCCTGCCCTAGAAAACCTATCCTTACTTCTATCCGTATCCCTCAATCCCCTTTTCCTTCAGGAATTTATCCAAACCTTCTTTGAATCCCTTTAGTGTCTTCTGCCCCACCACAACCTCCGGGAGTGCGTTCCATGTGTCCACCACTCTTTGGGTGAAGAAGAACTTCCTGACATTGGTTCTAAACCTATCCCCTTTCAGTTTCTCCGAGTGCCCCCTTGTACTTGATGTTCCCCACAGTCTGAAGAATCTGTCCCTGTCTACCTTATCTATGCCCTTCAGGATCTTGAAAGTTTGTATCATGTCTCCTCTAAGTCTCCTCTTTTCCAGGGAGAACAGCCCCAGCTGTTCTAGCCTGTCGGCATACGAAAGGTTTTCCATACCTCTTACCATTTTCGTCGCTCTTCTCTGGACCCCCTCAAGCAATGCTATGTCCTTCTTGAGGTACGGCGACCAATACTGGACACAGTACTCCAGATGCGGGCGCACCATTGCACGGTACAGTGGCATGATGACTTCCTTTGTCCTGGTCGTGATACCCTTCTTGATGATACCCAGCATTCTGTTTGCTTTCTTTGAGGCTGTCGCGCATTGTGCTGATGCTTTCATTGTTGTATCCACCAGCACACCCAGGTCTCTTTCAAGGGTACTTACATCTAGCAATGTTCCCCCCATTGTATAGCTGAACATCGGGTTCTTTTTCCCAACATGCATGACCTTGCATTTCTCTATATTAAAACGCATCTGCCACTTTTTGGCCCACTCTTCCAGCTTCGTTAGGTCCCTTTGCAGGTTTTCACAGTCTTCCGTGGTTCTAACCCTGCTGCAGAGTTTGGTATCATCTGCAAATTTGATAACCTCACATTTCGTCCCTGTCTCCAGATCGTTTATAAATATATTGAACAGGAGCGGTCCCAACACCGACCCCTGCGGAACTCCGCTCGTGACATAAGAACATAAGAACTGCCATCTCCGGATCAGACCTTCGGTCCATCAAGTCCGGCGATCCGCACACGCGGAGGCCCCGCCAGGTGTACACCTGGCGTAATTTATAGTCCACCATATCTTTATATGCCTCTCTTAAGGAGATATGCATCTAGTTTGCTCTTGAAGCCTAGGACGGTCGATTCCGCAATAATCTCCTCTGGGAGGGCATTCCAGGTGTCAACCACTCTCTGAGTGAAGCAGAACTTCCTGACATTAGTCCTGAACCTGTCCCCCCTTAGCTTCATTACATGTCCTCTAGTCCGTGTCAAATTGGACAGTGTAAATAATCTTCTCTGCTCTATTTTGTCGATTCCTTTCAGTATTTTGAAGGTCTCGATCATATCCCCACGCATTCTCCTTTTCTCAAGGGAGAACAATCCTAGTGTTATAAGTCTATCCTCATATTCCAGTCTCTCCATACCCTTCACCAGTTTTGTTGCTCGTCTCTGCACCCTCTCCAGCAGTTTTATATCCTTCTTTAGGTAGGGAGACCAATGTTGGACGCAGTATTCCAAGTGTGGTCTGACCATTGCCCTATAAAGCGGCATTATAACTTTCTCCGATCTACTCGAGATTCCTTTCTTTATCATGCCCAACATTCTATTTGCCTTCTTTGCCGCTGCCGCGCATTGTGCCGACGGCTTCAGGGTCCTATCTATCAGTACACCCAGGTCCCTTTCTTGTTCACTCTTCCCCAGAGTTGCACCTGACATTGTATACTCGTATTCCTTATTTTTATTGCCTAAATGCATTACCTTGCATTTCTCCACATTGAACTTCATCTGCCATTTCTCAGCCCATGTTTCTAACCGACACAAGTCGCTCTGGAGTTTCTCTCTATCCTCCTGCGATCTGATTGCCCGGCATAGTTTTGTATCGTCTGCAAACTTGATGATCTCACTGGATGTTCCTTCCTCCAGGTCATTGATATAAATATTAAAAAGGATCGGCCCAAGTACCGAGCCCTGGGGTACACCACTAGTCACTTTCTCCCAGTCGGAGAACTTCCCATTTATGCCCACTCTCTGCTTTCGGTTTTCCAGCCATTTGCCTATCCATCTTTGTATATCTCCCTCTATGCCATGGCTTTGTAGTTTCCTGAGAAGTCTTTCGTGTGGAACTTTGTCGAACGCTTTCTGGAAGTCCAAGTATATTATGTCCACAGGCTTCCCACTATCAATTTGCTCGTTTACGGTCTCAAAAAATTGGAGTAAATTCGTCAAACATGATTTCCCTTTCCTGAATCCATGTTGACTGGGTTTCATCAAGTCGTGTGTGTCCAAGTGCCGGACTATGCTATCCTTGATCAGTGCTTCAACCATCTTGCCGGGGACCGACGTAAGACTCACAGGCCTATAGTTGCCCGGTTCCCCTCTCGATCCTTTTTTGAAAATTGGCGTGACGTTCGCTATCCTCCAGTCGTCCGGTATCTGTCCAGTTCTGATTGCCAGTCTGAGTATTTGCCCTTCACTCCAACCCTCTGTTTTCTGCCCGCCAACCAGTGTTTAATCCATCGGTATACATCCCCCTCCACTCCGTGGTTCCACAGCTTCTTAAGCAGCCGTTCGTGGGGTACCTTCTCGAAAGCTTTTTGGAAGTCGAGGTAAATGATGTCTACGGGTTCCCCTTTGTCTATCTGGCTGTTTATTCCCTCAAAGAAGTGTAGTAAGTTTGTGAGGCAAGACCTTCCCTTGCAGAAGCCATGTTGGCTCTCCCTCAGCTGCCCCTTTTTTTTCCATGTGCTCGCAGATGCTGTCCTTAATCAGTGCTTCCATCATCTTACCCGGAACCGAAGTCAAGCTCACCGGCCTGTAGTTTCCCGGGTCTCCTCTTGATCCTTTCTTAAAGATAGGCGTGACATTTGCTATTTTCCAGTCCTCCGGGATCTCCCCAGTTTTCAATGATAGATTACATATTTGCCGGAGTGTTTCCGCTATTTCCTTTCTCAGTTCTTTTAGTACCCTTGGGTGGATTCCATCCGGGCCCGGTGATTTGTCGCTTTTTAATCTATCTGTCGCAGGACGTCCTCATGGCTTACTTCTTTTCGCTCCAGCTTTTCATCTAGATCCCCACTTATGATCTCCTCAGGTTCTGGTACATTGGATGTGTCCTCGCTCGTGAAGACCGACTAGAAACACTTGTTTAACCTGTCTGCTACCTCTTTTTCCTCTCTTACCATTCCTTTTCTGTTTCCATCATCCAACGGTCCCACTTCCTCCCTTGCCGGTTGCCTCCCCTTCACGTACCTAAAGAACGGTTTGAAGTTTCTCGCCTCCCCAGCCAGCTTCTCTTCGTATTCTCTTTTTGCTTCCCTAACCACTCGGTGGCACTCTTTCTGGTGTTTTTTGTGTTCCTTCCGGTTTTCCTCAGTTTGGACCTTTTTCCATTTTCTGAATGATGATTTCTTGTTGCTTATCGCCTTCTTCACTTCCTTTGTTATCCACACCTTGTTTTTTGTTTGATTCTGTTTGCACCCTTTCCTAAACCTGGGGCTGTACATGTTTTGTGCTTTTTGCACCGTGTTCTTGAGTAGGGACCAGATTTTCTCTACGGTCTCCATCTTCCGTGAGCTGTTTCTGAGTTTATGTCTCACCATTTTCCTCATAGCTTCGTAGTTCCCTTTTCTGAAGATGAGTGCCGTCGCTGTGGTTCTCTTCACTTTTGATGTTCCCATTTCTAGTTTGTACTGGATCATGTTGTGATCACTGTTTCCTAGTGGCCCTACTACTACCACCTCCTTTGCGGGTCCCCCTAGACCGTTGAGGATTAGGTCAAGAGTGGTATCTCCTCATGTCGGTTCCTGGACCAGCTGCTCCAAGAAGCAATCCCTCACAGCCTCAAGGAACTTTATTTCCCTCGCGCTGCTGGAGTGTCCAATGCTCCAGTCTATCCCAGGGTGGTTGAAGTCTCCCATAACCGTCACCCTTCCGCTTTTGCATTCCTGCCTCAATTCTGCTTCTAGGTCATTGTCACTTGTTTCTGGCCGTCCAGGTGGGCGATAATAAAGTCCCAATTTTGTGTCGGCTCCCTTTCTTCCTGGTAACTTAACCCATAGCGATTCCAAACCTTCTGCCCTTGTTGCCGTATCTATCCTGGTCGAGTGAATGGAGTCCTTTATGTATAGCGCTATTCCTCCTCCCTTCTTACATGTCCTGTCTTTCCTATAGAGTCTATAACCTGGTAGTACTACGTCCCATTTGTTGTCCTCAGACCACCATGTTTCTGTGATTCCAATTATGTCTAGGTCCTCTTTGTTGGCCATGACTTCCAGCTCTCCCATTTTGGTCCGTAGACTCCTTGCATTGGCGTACAAGCAATTTAAGTTTTGGTTTTTTACTTTCCCTGTTGTTCTTCCTTGTGGGTTGATTCTCTTGTCGTCCCCTTCTTGGGGTGCCAGCCCCCGAATCCCATTTTGTTCTTCCCCTTCCCATGGTGTGTTTTCTTTGTCATCAGCTGTCTTCCTTATTTCTGCAGTCCTTTTAGTTCCTGCTGTTTTTCCTTCTTTTCGCTCTCTAATTTCACTTGTTCCTTGAACTCCTGTAGTTCATCTTTGAGTCCTTTTTCGCAATTTTCCCGCTTGCCTTGGAGGCCTACTTTGCATTTTTCCCTTTCAGTATCTTCCTTTGATATTCCTTCCTGAAGCGTCGACACCAGATCGACTGTCAGCTTTCCCCCTCTCCTCAGTTTAAAGCCTTGTCTATTGTGCTCTTGACGTTATTTGCCAGCATTCTTGTTCCTGTCATGCTCAGGTGCAGTCCGTCCCTCCTGTAAAGCTTGTTCTTACCCCAAAAAGTTGACCAGTTCCTTACAAAGTGGAAGCCTTCCTCTTCGCACCATCTCCTCAGCCATGCGTTTATGGCTTGCAGCTCGGTCTGCCTCCTTACATCTGCCCTCGGTACTGGCAGGATCTCTGAGAAAGCTATCTTCCGTGTCCTCAGCTTCAACTTCCTTCCCAGGGTCTGGAACTGCTCGGTTAGTGTAGTCCTGCTGTAATTTCTTCTGCTGATGTCGTTTGTTCCAACGTGGATTATCACCGCTGTCTCCTCTGTCTCTGCTCCTTCCAGGATCCTCTCGATCCTGTCGGTGATGTCCTTCGTTCTTGCCCCTGGGAGACATTTCACTAGCCGGTCCTCTCTCCCTCCTGCTATGTGACTGTCAACTTCTCTCAGGATTGAGTCTCCCACTATGACTGCAGATTTTCCCTTCTTCAGTTTCCTTTTTGGTCTTAAGTCTGTACCACAAAAGCGCTAGCAGACACACTCAGCTATGTACAAAGACACCAAACATAAGAAAACATCCAAAATGACATGGCCTCATTATTGGAGACCGCGAGAGAGAGAGACGAGGATATACCCGAATGAAACACTGGGTACCCTCCTGCAACCGACCGAAGTCGCACAGCGATTTGCCCCCTACGGACCCAGCACGCAGGGAAGCAGAAACTGGGCGGTCAATCAAGAGCAGCTCCTCTCTCCCAAGCACTTGCAGAGGCTCCCAACGGATAGCATGCTAGTGTGGCAAGTAACCAACCCGGGAGAACATTAGAAACCGAGCTCACATGTTGCAGTAATGCAGGAACTGCTAGAAACTGCATCCGACCCCGAAGTCACCGAGGCAAGAATTTCAGCTGCCAATGAAACATACTGAACGCTGTGGCACTCCAACCAGCGCAGGAGCACAAGCGTGAGCCCCATACTCGCCCTAAGACACAGCCCCGGCATGCTGTTAAAACAATGTACCGGCTGAATAATTTAAACCCAGCTGCATAAAACACCGACGTAAGGCAGGCCCGAAGATAACTCCAGTGGGGAACCCGGCAGTGCCCGAGAATCAGTGCGTGCATGCGCTCACGGAGAATAGTCCCGGCCCCGTATAACCGTGTCACCAAAACACCCCCGGAGCCAACCGTCCAGTAATTCGACACCGCCAGTGCCAGTAGCAAATGCAACAGCGTGGATCCACAGCCGGAAAGCCGCGATGTGCTCTTCAGAGCAGGAAACCAGAGTGCGCTTCCCGCGCGCGGGAAGGGATCAGCTCCTTAAAGTCACCAGAAGTACACACCGGGAGTCCTTCCCTAAATAACATACACACAATCCACAAGAAATTGAATGATTCCTACTACCGTACCAACTTCAGCGATGCAGCAAGAAACTATAAAGCCATCATTCAACACCAAGAAAGGACAAAACCCGCAATTGCACAGCTCCCACCATTGTTAGCCAGGAAATACTTACAACGTTGCATTCACTGCTGGCAGAGACCGGTAAATGTCGGTATCTCAGCACTAGCAGGGTAGAAAGGCAATTCAGCCACTGTGGTCTCTCTCCTTTTTTTTTTTTTTTTAAGGGAAAGAAGAAACGAGAGACCAAAGCAGACCCTCTAACACTGGAGGGAGGGTGAGGCAGGGACCTGGGTGGGCCCAGGTGTAACCCCTAAAGCCGGCACCGTTCAGCCAGACACCCCTGTCTCACTGAAGAGGAAAACCTCGACAGGAGAAATAGAATTGTTGTCTCACTGAAGAGCAAACCTCAACAGGAGAAAATAGTTATCCAGCCACAGCCAGAATCCAGGAGCTAGTTGAATAGCGACCTTAACCTACTGGGAGATAGAGAATACTGGTCAAACAAGAGGAGTGCCAGCCAATAGGACCACCTGTTAATCAGTTTCTCTATCTTGGTGTGATATATAGACCTCCCAGGCAACAGGAGGACAAAGTCATGGAATTAATCGAGGACATAGAGAATATCACACTGCGCGGGGACTCAGTAATACTAGGAGACTTCAACATGCCAGATGCAGATTGGAACACACTCTCCGCGACTACGGGTAGCAGCAAAAGAATATTAAACTCCATAAAGGGTGCACGTCTCAAGCAATTGGTATTGGAACCCACCAGGGACCAGGCGTTACTAGACCTAGTCCTCACCAACGGAGATAGTGTCACTGAAGTCTCAGTAGGAGACACACTGGCCTCCAGCGACCATAATATGGTATGGTTCAACCTCAAAAAAGGATTCCCAAAAACAAACACAGCAACAAGGGTTCTCAACTTTAGAGGCACAGACTTCAACCGAATGGGAGATTTCGTCCATCAGGAACTACATAAACAAGCACAAACTGACAACGTGGAGGATATGTGGTCGTCTCTGAAGTCCATACTACATGAAGCAACAGACCGATACATAAAGACAGTAAGTAAACGTAGGAGAAACAAAAGACCCCAATGGTTCAGTAAAGAAATTTCAGAACTAGTTAAACAGAAAAAAGACGCATTTATCGCCTACAAACATTTAGGCAGAGAGGGGGCAAAAGAGGACTATCTAGACAGTTCCAAAGCTGTCAAAACAGCAGTCAGAGAGGCCAAACTCCGAATGGAGGAAGAGCTAGCACGGAAAATTAAGAAAGGGGATAAATCTTTCTTCAGCTATATCAGTGACAGGAAAAGAAACAAAGATGGGATAGTACGCTTAAAGCAATCGGACGGTAAATTTGCAGAATCAGACTCTGAGAAGGCAGAATTACTAAACCAATACTTCTGTTCAGTATTCACCCGCGAAGCACCGGGAGCTGGTCCTCAGCTTCAGACGGGAGATAACCAGAAAGACCCATTTCAAGATTTCGAATTTACGCCCAGTAGTGTCTACAACGAACTATCCAGACTCAAAGTAAACAAAGCCATGGGACCGGATAACCTACACCCCAGAATGCTCAGGGAGTTAAGAGAAGTCCTGGCAGAACCATTATCTGTTCTTTTCAATCTTTCCCTAAGCACAGGAAGGGTCCCCTTGGACTGGAAAACCGCCAATGTAATCCCACTCCACAAAAAGGGCTGCAGGACAGAGACAGCAAACTACAGACCAGTGAGTCTCACGTCTATAGTGTGTAAACTCATAGAAACGCTGATCAAACAGCATATTGACACAATCCTAGATGAAGAAAAACTACGTGATCCACACCAACACGGGTTCACCCAAGGTAGATCATGCCAATCTAATCTGATTAGCTTTTTTGACTGGGTTACTAGACAACTGGACGCCGGAGAGTCACTGGACGTGGTATATTTGGACTTCAGCAAAGCATTTGATAGCGTCCCTCATCGAAGATTACTGAACAAGCTAAAATCGAAAGGATTAGGAGATATTCTAACTACATGGATTGAGGATTGGCTGAGCGGCAGACTTCAGAAGGTGGTGGTGAACGGTACCCCATCCGAAGCGTCGGATGTGATCAGTGGAGTGCCACAGGGATCGGTCCTGGGCCCGATTCTATTCAACTTATTCATAAGAGATATGACGCAAGGACTTAGAGGAAGGGTATCACTGTTCGCCGACGACACCAAACTTTGCAACATAGTAGGCAGATGCTTATTACCTGATAATATGACACACGACCTAATGCTGCTGGAACAATGGTCAAATACTTGGCAGCTAGCCTTCAATGCTAAAAAATGCAAGATAATGCACTTGGGCAAGAGAAACCCGCGTAGAACTTATGTACTAAATGGTGAGACCTTGGTTAGGACCACGGAGGAACGCGATCTAGGAGTGATCATTAGCAAGGACATGAAAGTTGCCAATCAAGTGGAGAAGGCTTCCTCCAGGGCAAGACAAATGTTGGGGTGTATCCGCAGAAGTTTCGTCAGCAGGAGGCCTGAAGTTATGATGCCGTTGTACAGAGCCATGGTGTACTTGGAGTACTGTGTTCAGTTTTGGAGACCACACTACCGAAAGGACGTGCTGAGGATCGAGTCGGTTCAGCGAACGGCCACCAGGATGGTCATGGGGCTCAAGGATCTCACGTATGAAGAAAGACTAAAGAAATTGCGACTGTACTCACTCGAGGAAAGAAGAGAATGGGGAGATATGATTGAAATGTATAAATACATCACGGGACGCATCGAGTCAGAAGATGATATCTTCTGGCTCATGGGACCCTCGACCACCAGAGGGCATCCGTTGAAAATCAGGGGAGGGAAGTTTCATGGCGACTCCAGGAAGTACTTCTTCACCGAAAGAGTGGTAGATCATTGGAACAGACTCCCACTCCAGGTGATAAAGGCCAGCAGCATGACGGATTTTAAGAAAAAATGGGATACTCTTGTGGGATCTTTAAGGGAGTAAATTCAGGGGGGGATACTTGGAATGGGCAGACTTGGTGGGCTATAGCCCTTTTCTGCGTCTTTTTTCTATGTTTCTATCTCCGCCTGCTGGTAGATATGAGCTATCCCATTGGTCTCTGGATTCATCTGCTGCTGTTGCTAGGGAAATCATAAATAACTCATGTCAATTAGAAACAAATTAATTACCGTATTTTCGCGGATATAACGCGCGCGTTATACGTGATTTTACGTACCGCGCATACCCCTCGCGCGTTATATGCCTGAGCGCGGTATACAAAAGTTTTTAAACATAGTTCCCACCCCGCCCGACGCCCGATTCACCCCCCCAGCAGGACCGCTCGCACCCCCACCCCGAACGACCGCTCGCACGCGCTCCCACCCGCACCCGCATCCACGATCGGAGCAAGAGGGAGCCCAAGCCCTCTTGCCCGGCCGACTCCCCGACGTCCGATACATCCCCCCCCCCCCCCGGCAGGACCACTCGCACCCTCACCCCGAAGGACCGCCGACTCCCCAACAATATCGGGCCAGGAGGGAGCCCAAACCCTCCTGGCCACGGCGACCCCCTAACCCCACCCCGCACTACATTACGGGCAGGAGGGATCCCAGGCCCTCCTGCCCTCGACGCAAACCCCCCCCCCCCAACGACCGCCCCCCCCCCCCCAAGAACCTCCGCCCGTCCCCCAGCCGACCCGCGACCCCCCTGGCCGACCCCCACGACACCCCCACCCACCTTCCCCGTACTTTGTGTAGTTGGGCCAGAAGGGAGCCCAAACCCTCCTGGCCACGGCGACCCCCTAACCCCACCCCGCACTCCATTACGGGCAGGAGGGATCCCAGGCCCTCCTGCCCTCGACGCAAACCCCCCTCCCTCCAACGACCGCCCCCCCCCCCAAGAACCTCCGACCGACCCGCGACCCCCCTGGCCGACCCCCCCACCCCCCTTCCCCGTACCTTTGGAAGTTGGCCGGACAGACGGGAGCCAAACCCGCCTGTCCGGCAGGCAGCCAACGAAGGAATGAGGCCGGATTGGCCCATCCGTCCTAAAGCTCCGCCTACTGGTGGGGCCTAAGGCGCGTGGGCCAATCAGAATAGGCCCTGGAGCCTTAGGTCCCACCTGGGGGCGCGGCCTGAGGCACATGGGCCAAACCCGACCATGTGTCTCAGGCCGCGCCCCCAGGTGGGACCTAAGGCTCCAGGGCCTATTCTGATTGGCCCACGCGCCTTAGGCCCCACCAGTAGGCGGAGCTTTAGGACGGATGGGCCAATCCGGCCTCATTCCTTCGTTGGCTGCCTGCCGGACAGGCGGGTTTGGCTCCCGTCTGTCCGGCCAACTTCCAAAGGTACGGGGAAGGGGGGTGGGGGGGTCGGCCAGGGGGGTCGCGGGTCGGTCGGAGGTTCTTGGGGGGGGGGCGGTCGTTGGAGGGAGGGGGGTTTGCGTCGAGGGCAGGAGGGCCTGGGATCCCTCCTGCCCGTAATGTAGTGCGGGGTGGGGTTAGGGGGTCGCCGTGGCCAGGAGGGTTTGGGCTCCCTTCTGGCCCAACTACACAAAGTACGGGGAAGGCGGGTGGGGGGGTCGTGGGGGTCGGCCAGGGGGGTCGCGGGTCGGCTGGGGGACGGGCGGAGGTTCTTGGGGGGGGGCGGTCGTTGGGGGGAGGGGGTTTGCGTCGAGGGCAGGAGGGCCTGGGATCCCTCCTGCCCGTAATGTAGTGCGGGGTGGGGTTAGGGGGTCGCCGTGGCCAGGAGGATTTGGGCTCCCTCCTGGCCCAATATTGTCGGGGAGTCGGCGGTCCTTCGGGGTGGGGGTGCGAGTGGTCCTGCCGAGGGGGGAGAAGAATCGGACGTCGAGGGGGGGCATCAGGCTTTCAGGATGGGGACAGGACTTCAAGGGGGGACAGGCAGATCTTCAAGGGGGACAGGCAGACCTTCAAGGGGGGACAGGACTTCAAGGGGGACAGGCACGGAGAGGCGGGGCAGTGCACCGAAAGTCAGGGCGGGTGAACGGTGAGTCGGGGCAACCAGAGGAGAGTCGGGGCAGTGCACCGAAAGTCAGGGTGAGTCGGGGCAACCAGATGAGAGTCGGGGAGGGCGAAAGGAGAGTCGGGGTGGCCAGAGGAGAGTCGGGGAGAGCGAAAGGAGAGTCGGGGTGGCCAGAGGAGAGTCGGGCAGCATGCGCGTTATATGCCTGAGCGCGGTATAGAAAAGTTTTTGTACATATCATCGTGATTTCTGCGCGCTATACCCCTGTGCGCGTTTTACAATGGTGCGCGTTATATCCGCGAAAATACGGTATATATATCTGCACACTTAGACATATAATAATATTTGAACCAATTTTTATAACCGGTATAAATTATAACAACCTATTACCCAGTATTTGATATAATCAAACAAATCAAATTGATATTAAATAACTTGAGCTATATTATATAAATTATATTCCAAAGTAATATCATTTTCAATAAATCAAATCTTCCAATGCTTAGATATACAGCTAGGATCTAATTAAACAATACTTTAACTTTAACATCTATATTCCATTAATTATAAGGAATTGGCATATTTCTAAATATAATTGATTCATATCAATATTCAAAAATAATTAATCAATCAACTTTAAGGACCCAATAAATTTGTTAACTCTCCTATTTTACTTAATAAATCATTATTCTTCCTCCTTCTTTATGATCCTACTCCTTTTAGAATATTATTCCTGACCAGGTTTTGCCTATAACACATATACTACCACCTTCCTTTTTATTAAATCAAATATCTTCTATATATTCATTATTATACTTAAATCAGAATAATTATCAAATTGGATCACTGTCTAATATTTTAACCAACTATGACAATTTCTATTTCAGCATACACCATTCAACCAATATTTCACACAAACCATTCTCCCATTCAGAGGAGAATTGAACATATAGCAATGTTACTTACCGTAACAGTTGTTATCCAGGGACAGCAGGCAGCTATTCTCACTAGTGGGTGATGTCATCCGACAGAGCCCCGATACGGACATCTTGCAAGCATGTCTTGCTTGAAGAAACTCAGAAGTTTCGAGATGCCCACACCGCGCATGCGCCAGTGCCTCCCGCCCGATGCTCCGGGCGTGTCTCCTCAGTTCAGGTAGCTAGCAGAGAAGCCAACCCAGGGGAGGTGGGTGGGACGTGAGAATAGCTGCCTGCTGTCCCTGGATAACAACTGTTACGGTAAGTAACATTGCTTTATCCCAGGACAAGCAGGCAGGTATTCTCACTAGTGGGTGACCTCCAAGCTAACCTCAATGGGATGGTGGGAGAGTTGGCAACTTAGGAGAATAAATTTTGTAACACCGTTTGGCCAAACTGTCCATCCCTTCTGGAGAAAGTATCCAGACAATAATGAGAGGTGAATGTATGAACCGAGGACCAAGTGGCAGCCTTACAAATCTCCTCAATCGGTGTCGATCTGAGGAAGGCTACAGAGGCTGCCATTGCTCTGACCTTATGGGCTGTGACCTTACAGGGAAGGGGTAATCCAGCCTGGGCATAGCAGAAAGAGATCCAGTTGGAGATGGTGCGCTTCGATACAGGTCGTCCCAACTTGTTTGGATCAAAGGAGACGAAAAGTTGAGGAGCCGTTCTGTGTGGTTTGGTGCGATCCAAGTAGAAAGCCAAAGCACGTTTACAGTCCAGAGTGTGCAGAGCCGATTCTCCAGGATGAGAATGAGGCTTTGGAAAAAACACTGGAAGCACGATGGATTGATTGAGATGAAATTCAGAAACCACCTTAGGTAGGAATTTCGGATGAGTGCGGAGGACCACCTTGTCATGATGGAAAACAGTGAAAGGTGGGTCCGCCACCAAGGCCTGAAGCTCACTGACCCTGGGCCTTAGACTTAGTGGGGATGGGCGGACCCGCTATGCCTAAGGTCTGATTGGTCCAGGCTTCTAGAGCCTGTGCCAATCAGGCCTTAGGCTTTGGCGGGATAGGCCAGGAAGGGGCAGGCCCGCCTCATTTCGATGAGGCGGGCCTGCCGGCTGGACGGGCAAAACCCGTCTGGCCTTAAGAAAAGATTAGTTTGGTGGGGTGGAGGTTTGGGGGCTGTTAGCGCCGGGGGAGGGAGGGTGCGTCTTCGGGCAGGAGGGATTGGGCACCCTCCTGCCAGTGATCGATATTGTCGGGGGGAGGGAGGGTGCGTCTTCGGGCAGGAGGGATTGGGCACCCTCCTGCCAGCGATCGATATTGTCGGGGGGGGCATCTTCTGGCAGGAGGGTTTGGGCACCCTCCTGCCAGCGATCGGTAGTGTCGGGGTGGGAGGGAGATCGGTAATGTCGGGGGGGGGGGGAAGCGGTTGGTAGTGTCGGGGGGGGGGCAGTCGGTAATGTCGGGGGGGGGGGGCATCTTCTGGCAGGAGGGTTTGGGCACCCTCCTGCCTGCAATCGGACAGGGGGCCGCGGCCCGCTATACTTATAGCGGCAGAGAGATCCCTTGCCGCGATAAGTGTAGCGGGCCGTGTCTAATCTAACCCGATTCTCTAACCAGCGTCTGTAACATGGACGCCGGTTACAGAATCGGGGTTTAGTGTAGGCTGATTCTGAATAGGACACCTCTCCCGGGCCTTTATGTTTATCAAGTGCACAGAAAGTAACAACAATTTGACTAATACATCACTTGAAATTCCACAAACATTTTCAATAAATAAAATTTATCCCCTTCCCTTCCACCATACTAATATTAAATAATACATATAATATAGTAAATTCTTCCTTCCCTTCATATCAAATAATGAAATCCAACCCCCCCTCCCCATTCTTTCATTTATGTTAATCAGGGGAAAATGATATCTATTCATTACAATAATTTATTAATGGCCCCCGCACATCCTTAAATTTATTAAAATATCCTTTTTGAACAGCTAATGTTCTTTCCATTTTATATATATGACACACTGACCTTCACCAAAAACTATAATTCAATCTATTCCAATTTTTCCAATTATGCGTTATTTGTTGAATGGCAACTCCTGTCAGAATCATTAAAAGTTTATTATTATTGGAAGATATTTGGCTCTTGGCTCTCATAGACATGCCAAATAAAACTGTGTCATACGATAATGCCACATGATTCTATAGCAAACAATTTATTTGGCCCCAAATCGACTTCCAAAAAGCCATAATAAATGGACAATAAAACAATAGGTGATCTAAAGTCCCCGCATCGAGATGAAAATGCCAACATCTATTAGATTTAAAGCAATCTAATATTTGTAAACGAACAGGGGTCCAGAATGCTCTATGCAACAGGAAAAACCACGTTTGCCTCATAGATGCATACATTGTACATTTCATCCTCCAAGACCAAATTCGTGGCCATTGAGACGCAGTAATCTGATGCTTAATCTCAATGCTCCAAATATCTCTAAGTCCTGTTTTTGTTTTTTTTATTCATATATCTAGACAATAATTTGTACTATTGTGTGGCCTGATGCCCCAGGAAGTCTATCTGAAAGCATAAGAATTCTTTTTTTTTTTTTTAAACGTATGTTTATTAGCAGTGAAAAATACACCACCCAACAGGGCGCAACAACAAACAACAATAAGGCAAAAGTTGTCCAGTACAAGCAAAAATACAGTAGCAGAGGCGAAGCCTCCCCATAGGATCCCCCCACACAGATACAATAAGTAATAAGTAAAAGTAAAAAGAGACGAGGGCAACGGAAACAAAAGCAGTGAAGGACAACAGAAGTAGATAGATCCGCCCATCAGGGCCAGTGATCTTCCACCTTTTTATTTAATATACAAATAACCCATGAAAACCTCAAAAGACTCGCAACACCACTCACATACTACACCATCCATACCACTCGAGCTAGACACACATTCCCCCAAGCACCTCCCTCCCCCCATCCCCAGGGCACCATAGTTTGATAGAGAGAAGAATCAATGGAGCATATCAGGGGATGCACAAAAGAAACACAGAAGAAAACTAAACAGGCGCCAGTCCCCCGTCCTGTTCATGTGATGGCACCAAGTCCCTCAGTCTCTCCCACAGGCCAACGTAATGTCGTTTAAGCACGCTCGGTGACCTAACATAAGACCGAATTTCAAACTGAGCCACTTCCCGGAGTCTACTCCTCCAGTGGGGTATCGGAGGCGATTCCACCGACATCCAATAAGTAAAAATCAATTTCTTCACTACAAGTATAACATTATAGAAGAATCTACATTAGGGAGTGGTGAAACCCTGATCCTGGAGGGAGGTCTGCAGACCCAGAAGAAGAAATCCATAGTCCCAGTCAACAGTACGCTGCACAGCGCGCTCCAGTAAGGAGAGAGCCTCCTGCCAGATACTCAGTTGGGGGCATTCCAGGAAAGAGTGGAGGTATGTGCCTACTTGGTTCTTACATTTAACACACAAATCACTATCCCAAAGCCCCAGGCGTGCCCCCCGCTGAGGAGTGAAATAGGCACGGTGGAGAATCTTATACTGGAGTTCTTGGAAGTCAGCAGACTTAGTGTATGAGTATAAAGTACTAAAACAGGCCAAAAATTGAGGTTCAGCTATATCCTGTCCCAAATCCCGTTCCCAGGAAGAGCGCACAGGGGTAAGCACCGATAGGGAGAGAGACGATTTAAGGACTCGATACCAGTGAGCAAGGGAATTAGCTATGGGCGGGGTAGCCGAGAAAAGGGTATCCAGAGGACCTTTATCCCAAACCCCATCACCTCCTCTACGTTCAACAACCCAATAGTGACGTACTTGAAAGTAAGAAAATAAATAACAAGAGGGGGAGGAAGTGACGTCATCTCGCCGAATGGCAGCTTAAAGCAGGAGCTCCGTCGGGCTTTTGCTTCACTACGCGCTGAGCGCTTCCAAAGAGCGGAGTTTTGGCCACTTTTTGGGTGATCCGGGGTCCCCTTTCCATGGCGACTCGCAAGCGCCTCGAAAAATTTAAATTTTTTGGTGAGCCGCCCGAGAAATCGGGCTCAGAGGCGGCGAGCAGCGGGGGAGAGAAAAAAAAGATGGCGGCCGGATCGGCGATTCCCTCTGAGTCGGAGGATGAGGGCCTGCCGGAGCAGATGGGGGATGCTGGAGAGCAGCCCCCGAAGTCCATAACGGACTGGTTCAAGGAATTAAAGGCGGAAATCGTAGGAGTGAGGGGGGATGTCAGAGCAGCGATCACGGAGCTGAAATCAGAGGTCAGTGCATTGGGAGCCCGAGTCTCGGCTTCTGAAGACCACGTGGCCACTCTTACTACGGCGGTGTCTACTACCAAAGATGTTACAGGCCGCCTATCTAACGAGCTCCGGGACCTACAGAATCAAGTGGAGGACCTTGAAAACCGCTCTCGGCGCAGCAATCTGCGCTTTAAAGGAATCCCTGAAACTGAGGCTTACAGAGATTGTAAAGCGGTGGTTAGAGCTTTTTGTGAACACCTGCTGCGAGCTGACGGGGCTGATGTACCGGAGACCATTGTGCTTGTGCGTGCCCACTGTAGTCTGGGAGCTGCCCGAGCCCAGGGCACCCGTGATATCATCGCTTGCTTTGGGGAGTTCACCCTAAAGGAAAGGACTTTGCTGGCTGGCCGTCGACAGTCTGCTCTCCGGTGGAATGATTTGGCTGTGGGAGTGTTTCAGGACTTGGCTTGGACTACTTTGCAGAAGCGGAGAGCGTTTCATGAAGTCACGCAAGTGTTGCGCTCTGGGGGCCATAGATACCGTTGGCTCTTTCCCTTCGGCATGTGGCTGACTATTAATGGTTCTTCTAGGCGTGTGAGCACGGTGTCGGAAGCCTGGGCGGAGATGCGAGCCCTGGGCTGTGGGAATCTACTGGATGAGGACCGGCCTCCGGCGGTGGCTTCTACATCTGCACAGAGTGAGCCTTGGAGCACTGTACTGCGCTCTGGCAAGAAATCTGCGAGGCCCCAGTCCTGAACACACCGGTTTCCCCTTTTTCTGGTTAGCCTGGATACCAGGCTTTGCCTTGGCTGGTTCGGAGTGGACTTCTTGGAACTTTCTGGTGGAGCTGGAGGCTATAGTTAGCCCTCTGCTTTATTGGACTGGAGATTTCTGATTGCCTTGTGCTGTTTAATATGTTGCAAGTAATATTGCCAATTTAAAATGTAATAGTGCTAAGTTTGTCTGGTAATATTGCCAATTTTGCATGTACTATTTCAAAGTGTGGTTGCTGGGTGGTTTAGTTACCTGGCTGTTTGGGTTTGGACTGTGATGTGTGTTATGGTTTGCCTGCTGGGGGTTGGGTGAGTGGGGGGAAGGACTGGGAGTTGAATACAGGGAGGGGGGTGTGGAGTGGCACATGGGGACAGTGTGTGGAGGTACTCTTTGGGAGTTTCTTGGACTTTGTGGAGGGGTGATGATTGCCTGTAGGGGAGGTTTGCACTTTCTCCGCGCTGGCGAATCCTGGAACTAAGAGTTCGAGGCAGCATCGGGGAGGGGGGAGGGGGGTGGGGTCTGGGGGGGTTAGGGTGGGGAGTGGGGGGGGGAGGGGGGAGGAGAAGCTTTTCACTGTAGGTTCGTGGAATGTTAATGGGCTTAATAGTCCGGGTAAGCGTAGTATTGTATGTTACAGGCTCGACTGCAATGGGATGTTTGTTTACTTCAGGAAACACATTTGAGGCCTCGAGATGTGGCAGTCTTACATTCCCCCCTTTATGATCAGATTTGGACTCACCAGGGGTCGACCCCAGGGAAGAAGGTGGGGGGCTTGGCTATATTAGTGTGCAAGGGTTTGGGGCTGGTGGTTAATCAAGTTTATCGTGATGGTGCAGGGAGATGTTTAGCCCTTGTGGCTACGTTACAAGGTCGTACCATCACTCTTATCAATTTGTATGGCCCCAATGCAGATCAGGCCAGCTATTTTAGGTCTCTTAAAGCCGATCTGGTTGGTTTGGTGAAGGGGTCTGTGTACCTTGGGGGGGACTTTAATGTTACACCAGATGTTGTTTTGGATCATTCTGTAAGTGGGACTCGCTCTCCATCTAGGGCTGCTAGACGGGCTTTACTGTCTTTGTTCTCTTCTCTGGGCTTGGTGGACTGCTGGAGGTTGTCTCATCCCACACAGCGTTCCTATACTCATTACTCCCATGCACATAAATCGTATGCACGTATAGACGGGCTATGGACCCATCGTAATTCGTGGGGGGGGATTCGAAAAGCTGAAATAGGAGCTATACAAATTTCCGACCATGCGCCAGTATGGGTGGCTTGTACGGGTTACTGGGCTGGGGAGGGACGGCGTTTCTGGAGACTCAATGAGTCTTTATTGAAAGATCCTGTGGTGGTTCGGGAGGTAAGTGTGGCGGTAGACCAGTACCTTCAGGTTAATGATAATAATACGGTAAGCGATGCGACTCTGTGGGATGCCCTGAAGGTGGTGGTGCGGGGTATTTTCATTAAGTGGGGGGCTCGTCGTAAGCGTCTACGGGCACACCGTTCATTGGCATTACATGAACAGTTAGAGAGGTTGGGGAGGCAGCATCAGAGACACCAGGACCCCTTGGTGTTTGAACATCTTCGTAAGGTACGGGCGGAACTTTCTTTATTGCAGATGGGGGAATATGAGTTTTTGAGAGAGCGTTTGAGTCAAACGGTTTATGAGTATAATAATACCCCGGGTTCTCGTTTGGCTCGGCTTATTAAGCTGAAGCAGGCGAGAGCAGCTATTACAGAGATAAGGGATTCGCGGGGTACGGTACATCGTTCGGATTCGGCTATTAGCGCGGTTTTCCTTAAATTTTATTCTGATTTGTATCAGAAATCCGGGGGGGCGTGATGCCATGGCTCTGGAGGGATATCTCTCGGAGTTGCGGCTTCCTCGGCTTTCGGACGTGGATAGAGATCTGCTTAATGAACCTATTGAATTGGGAGAAGTCCTGGGAGTCATTGCTAATTTGAAGTTGGGTAAATCGCCTGGCCTGGATGGGTATACTAATCAGTTTTATAAACTTTTTCGGGAGATTCTCGCTCCGCTGTTGGTTCGAGTTGCGAATGGGATACGGGGAGGTTCACCTTTGCCCTCTACTATGGGGGAGGCCGGGATCACGGTCCTGCTTAAACCGGGTAGGGATCCTACTGGGTGTGGGTCATATCGACCGATCTCATTATTGAATACGGATGCAAAAATTTTAGCGAAGGTCTTAGCGCTTCGCTTGGGACGGGTACTGCCCTCTCTGGTGCACTTGGATCAATCGGGTTTTGTTCAAAGGCGGCAGGTCGGTGATAATATTAGACGAACGTTACATCTCATGTGGGCGGCACAGAGGTCTTCTGCTAAGATTGCCTTTTTGGCAATCGATGCAGAGAAGGCTTTCGATCAGGTTGACTGGGAGTTCTTGTGGGAAGTGATGACTCGGATGGGGTTGGGAGCTTTTTTTTTGGCCTGGGTGCGAGCCTTTTATGCGGCCCCCAGAGCCACAGTGCGTGCAAATGGGGTCTATAGCGAGTTTTTTTCCATAGGGAGAGGCACTCGACAGGGTTGCCCTTTGTCTCCTCTGTTGTTTGCTCTCTCTATGGAACCTCTGGCCATTCGTATTAGGGAACATGGTGATTTATTAGGTGTGATGATTGGGGATATGGAACATCGTTTAGCACTGTTTGCCGATGATGTGTTATTGTATGTCCGAGAACCGGAGGACTCGTTACCTATTTTAGTGGATCTTTTGTTGGACTATGGGAGGGTTTCGGGGTTTACGGTGAATATGGATAAATCTGAATTGTTGAGTGTAAATTTGGGGGCAGAGGATCAACGTAGATTAGCTGCCCGGTTTCCTTTTCGCTGGGCTCCTGGGGTTATCCGCTATTTAGGGATTCGTTTACCGGTTGACTTATCCCAATTGTATACAGCTAATTATGCTCGGATTATTCACCAAATCCGGACTGATATTCAACGCTGGAATGGGTTTTGGTTGTCTTGGTGGGGTCGCATTGTAGTTTTAAAAATGAATATTTTACCCCGCTTGCTTTTTCTCTTTCAAACGTTACCGATTTCTGTTCCCAAATTGGTGTTGAAACAGTTGCATACTTTGTTTTTTCGGTTTATTTGGCAGGGGAGATCCCCTCGTATTTCCAGAGCTGCGTTGTGGGCGGCCAGGGACAAAGGGGGGCGAGCGGTGCCAAATTTGTTTTGGTATTACCGGGCTGCTCAGCTGCGGCTCCTATTGGATTGGGAAATAGCTGACTTTAAATTGGCGGTACGCATAGAGCAGCATTTTGTGGGACGTCCCTGCTTGAAACATTGGCTTTGGTCCTCGTCCATGGGAGTCCGGACGGTGGCGGTTCCGGGGAATCCGTTTTTGGACCATCTCGTGAAAGTGTGGTGTGTCACTCGAAAGCGTTGGGGGGCGGGGGTGGTCCCATCGGTGCTTGGTGCGATGCGGGAGGAGCCCACGTTCCCGGCCGGTGGGGAGAGTTCTGTTTTTGTGCGCTGGGCGCAGTTGGGACTACACACCTTTAGGGATGTGCTTCAGAAGGGGGTCCTGGTGTCTTTTGAAACCTTCAGAATTAGCGCTGCCTTGCCCAAAGGAGATTTTCTGGCCTATTCTCAGATACGTCATTTCCTTCACTCCCAGAAGTGGGATCGGGAGCCTATTCAGTCTCTCGATCCCTTGGCTCACTTGTGGGTCACCCTTAGGAACCTTCCTAAACCGGTTTCTGTTCTTTACCAGTATATTCGGGGCTCCTTTTCTTTTCCGGCTCTCTACCAACGGGCTTGGGAGGTGGATCTGGGTTGTACCTTCTCGGTTGGGGAGTGGGCACTGATCACTACAGAAGTGGGCAAGGCATCCTCTTGTGCACTTATTAAGGAAAACGCCTATAAAGTGGTCGTTCGGTGGTACTACACGCCGGAGCGACTACACCGAATGTTCCCTGGTGCTTCGGTATTGTGTTGGAGATGTGGGTTGGCTTCGGGGACTTTTTTGCATATTTGGTGGGACTGCCCGATCCTACAGCCTTACTGGAGGAAGGTCGTGGGATGTTTATCACAATTGTTACAAATTTTATTGCCCTTTTCTCCACAGGGATGCTTGTTGGGCCTTTATAATGTGTTTATATTCCTGGCAAACCAAACTTCGACGCTGGGGTTTGGCGGCTGCCAAGTGCTTGATTGCTGCTTATTGGAAGCAGGAACTGGCACCTACTCAATTGGATTGGACTTTAAAGCTTCAATTTATTTATCAAATGGAACTGTCTATTGCAAAGCGTCATGGTTACTATTATACTTACACACGGACTTGGACACGAATCCTTGAAAAAATCGAATCTTTGTTTTAAGCTTCTTTCTGGGGGGGGGGGATTGTGGATGGGGGGACTCTCCTGCAGAACCAACAGGGAGTCCCTCTTTGCTAGTGGTAGTGCTGGGGGGTGGGGGGGACATAGTGGAGTTTGGGTTACTGCTTTATACTGGGGGATTGTTGGTATGGTTGGGAGCACTCTTTGATGATTGTATTGTTGGGGGAGCATTATGAGACTTATAGATCTCTTGTTGTGGTTTTGTATGCTTGTTTGCACCTCTGTTGTCTCTGCTATGCAATTTCTGGTGTGTATAATTTTTATACCCAAAATCTTTTAATAAACATTTATTGATAAAAAAATAAATAAATAACAAGAGGGAAGGCTCCACGCGTCCCTTGTTTGCTGGAAGGATGGGAATCCGGCGGGGGATAGATCAAGTAAGTCCTCCATCATCACACAACCCTGAACTGCCCATTGCTGAAATACTGATTTACCCCAACCCGGCTGAAACCTGGAGTTGCCCTCCAGACGCACAAAAGGAGACACTTCTGTCAATAGTTGCTGTCTGCACCGCCACCAGCGCCAGGCCAGTCTGAACGGGCGTAAAAAGCGAAAGCAAACTAGATATCGCCTCCCGGGATCGTCCTGACGATGCAATGTATTCATAAAGTGAAAAGGGGAACTCCAGCCCGCTAGCCATCCCCGGGGAGAATAGCGAGAACACCCTGTGTAACCCTCATGGATCCAGCGAACTAGAGACGCTACATTATAAAGCCGAATATCCGGGACATTAAGTCCCCCCAGGCATTTGTCCAATGTAAGTTTGGACATTGCTATCCGAGGGGCTCGGGACCTCCAAATGAAACGAGAGATAGTGGATTTAAAAGCAAGTTCGTCCCGCCTGCTAAGCCAAAGAGGCATAGTCTGCAAGGGATACAGGAGTTTCGGTACCAAAACCATCTTAACCAAAGCTACCCGTCCCAAGACACCCAACGGTAGCTCCTGCCAGGCCTGGCACAGCTTTCCAATAGCCTCAAGTGGTCGGCAGATCAGTGCTAAGGTATATTCCTAAATAGTGCATCGGTTTATTTGTGGATGCAATAGGCAACACCGCATGCCAAGGCTCCGCCGAACCCCCGGACAGCAATAAGAGTTCCGACTTGCTACAATTAACTTGTAAACCAGACAATGCACCAAAGGCTCGAATCACCGCCAAGGCTCTGGGCAGGTGCAGGGAAACCTGGTCCATATAAAGTAGGATGTCGTCAGCGAATAAACTGATTTTGCATTCCTGCCCCCTCACCACAATGCCCTGAATAGTCTCATCCTGTCGGATTTTAGCTGCTAGGGGCTCGATAGCCAAAAGAAAAAGAAGGGGGGAAAGAGGGCAGCCCTGTCTCGTACCCCTCTGCAGACCAAAATCTTCAGTTAAACCCCCGTTAATCAGTAAGCGCGCCCTGGGGTTATGATATAAAGCCGTCACCCAGGCCAGAAACTCACCCTGAAAACCACCCCTACGCAGGACCCAAAAAACGTAATCCCAGGAGATGCTGTCGAATGCCTTTTCCATATCCAGTCCTGCCACCGCCTCTTGGCCACCCCGTCCCACTCTATCGTGAATCGCGCCCAAGACCTTCAGCAAATTCATAGAGGCGTAGTGGCCTGGTACAAACCCAACCTGGTCTGGGTGAATGAGGTCAGGAAGAAAACGATTCAAACGCCGCGCCAGAGTCATGGCCAGAAGTTTAATGTCCTGATCTAGAAGGGAAATTGGACGAAATGACCCCACCAGATCCGGGTCCTTACCCGGCTTAGGGAGCAGAACTATGTGGGCCATATTATCCGGAAAGAAGCCTCCTTTCTCCGCCACCGCGTTATACATTGCACTCAGGGGTTGCGCCACCAGGTCCTCGAGAATCCGATAATATTCAGGTCCGAACCCGTCTGGGCCGGGCGCTTTCGCCAGTTTGAGAGACCGAATGGAAACACGGAGTTCAGCCTCGGTTATAGGTAGACTCAGTGATGCAGCCTGATCCTCCTCCAGGTGTGGTAGAGATAGGCCCCGGAAAAATTCCACAAGGGCAGTCTCATCCAACGGGCGTTTACCATATAAGGTCTCAAAGTACCTGACAAACTGTTCTGCAATTTGGCTCTCCCCCTCATGCAGAGTTCCCATAGTGTCGCGGATTGCAGTGACGAGTTGGCGTTTTTTATACGGTCGCACTAGGTTTGCCAGAAGTTTCCCTGTCTTGCCCCCCCACCTATGCATATTATACCGTTGAAACGCAAGTGTCTGTTCTGCTCGCTGATGAAGTAAAGTCTCAATGCGTTCTCGTATTTTCTTATAGTCCATTCTATCAGAGTCCGACAGAGAGGAGATATGAGCCCTGCGGAATTGGTGTAGTTGACGCGTAAGCGATAAAAGCTCTGCTCCCCGAGCCCGGCGTTTGGCAGCCATATATGCAATCACGTGCCCCCTCAGGACTGCCTTGGAGGTGTACCAAAAAGATACCGGCCCTATTTCAGGAGTATCGTTAGTGGCCTGATAATCTACCCAACGCGCCCGCAGGTAGGTCTGAAATTCCTGATCATGGTACAGGTACAGTGCCATTTTTCAGGAAGAAGCCTTGCTACCAGCCGCAAGAGTCAAAGTAAGATCCACGGTGGCATGGTCAGAAACCGTGGATTCCACAATTTCCGACCTAGTAGCCTTGGAGAACAGCCGTTGATCAAGTAAGATGTAATCCAGTCGGGCGTACACTTTGTGGACATGAGAATAAAAGGTAAAGTCCGAATCATATGGGTGTAGTGCCCGCCAGACGTCCACCAGGTCTAAGTTCTGTGCCAGGAATCCCACCCCCTTGTTGTCATGATCCCTCAAGCTGCCCCTAGGAGGTTTGCAATCCACCCCTGGGTCTGCAGTGATATTCATGTCTCCCCCCAGGATCACCTGGTAATCCGGGTAAGCCGATACCATAGAGAGGACTGTGGAAAAAAATTTGTGACAGTAGGAGTTCGGGGCATATAAGTTACAGAGCAGCAGCTTTAGACCCCAGACCTCCCCCAGGACAATAACATATCTCCCCTCCCGGTTTCGTCAATTGTTTATGCAGGACAAAGGGCAACCGCTTATGGAGTAGAATCGCCACCCCCCGCTGTCGGCCCCCAGAAGTGGAGGAGTAAACATCCCCGACCCAATTTCTCTGCAATTTGGAGTGTTCAATCTGAGTTAGGTGGGTCTCCTGTAGAAAGGCCACATCCGCTTTCAAATTACGCAAGTTAGTGAGTATGCGAGATCTTTTAACTGGGGACCTGATGCCATCAACATTAAAGGTGACAATCCTTAGATCAGCCATAGCAGAGAGAGGAAAACATTATACATCGCAAAAACCCAGAGGGAAATATCCCTCCAAGAACATAAAGATTCATCCATTCTCCACCAGCCATACATGAACTGAACCTGTGCAGGAATAACAGATAGGCGCAGACGAAGCCTCCCAGCTAAGCTTTGCCGCCCTCGCTATCCATGTGCCCCATACCCCAGCAACCAATACCCCCACACAACCCCCCCCCCACACACATCCCCGACTCAGACACCCCCCCCCACGCACACTCTACCCCACATCCCCCCAACAACCCACCTCCCCCTCCCCATCCCCCCATGCTGCGCCCTCCCTGCCAGCATACATACCCATATGTACCCCCCAGCCTCCCCACCCTCAGGAAACTCCCCTTCTGCATCCCAAAAGACCACACAGCCCAAAAGTAAAGTAGAAACGTAAACATAGGGCATAAGTCATAAGGTATCTCCAACAAGTCCAGGACAAATTCTACATAGGAACCACACTGTGCCCAAAAGATTTCCGAGCTGGCCACGATGTCCACCGCCGATTAGATCCCAAAGGTCCCTCAAAATGGAATGTGGCCGGGAGGTAGATAGGGATCCTTGCAAGCGCAAAGAGACAAGAGCCTGCTCAGCTATGCACAGTCCACCCGAACAAATCCTCCGAAGCAGGCTCAGAAGCTGGCTCTAAACTGGAAGAAATGTTCCCTCCACAGTAGCCGGGATCCCGCATCCGCAAGGTGTGTGTTAAAATGTTCAGGCAGGTGTCAGCTCCGCGGTCCGGGCTCATAGGGACCCCATCCCAACTCGGTGTAAAAGGCAAGAGTTAGATGACAAATAAGCTCGGTTCAGCTACATCAGGCAGGTAATTTTCATCAGGCAGGTAATTTTGCCAGGAACGCCTTAGCTTCATCTCCAGTATTGAAAGTTAGGGTCTTACCATCATGCCAGACCCGAAGCTTCGCCGGGTAAACCAGCGCGAACTTGATTCCTCTGTTGTGGAGATCCGTGAAGGAAGGCGCCATGGTCTTGCGTTGGGCCGCCACCCGCACGGAGTAATCCAGGGCCCCCGCCCTGCGGTAGGCCCGAAGAAGCATTTCCTTTTCCCGCCAGTTGGTATAACGGGCTATTGCAGTCCTCGCTCTCCCCCCCTCCGCAAGCCGGGCTCCGATGCGGTGCGCTCGTTCACATGCAAAACTCTCGGCGCCTCCGGCCAGATTCAATGGTTCGGGCAGCCACGTGCTAAAGACAGTATAGAGATCCTGCTCGCTTACCGTCTCCGGGAGCCCGACCAGCCGTAGGTTGTTTCGGCGGCTTCTGTTCTCCTGCTCTTCCAGGGCGGCCAGTAATTCCCAGGAAGATTTCTGCAGTTCTTCCACCTGGGTAGTCAGGCCCGCGCACGTGTCCTCTTGGTCGGACACCCGCTGCTCAACATCCGTCAAGCGTCGGCTGTGGGAATCAAATTTCTCATTCATCTCATCCACAGCCGACTGGATCTTATTAAATCTATCTGCCAACGCCGCCGAGACCGAGCGCGTGATGTCGGTAATCCAGTCTCCGGCGGGTATGGTAAAAGTGGCCGGTTCTGCCGCCATTTTGAAGGGGGTGAGAGAGGGCTTGTCCCGGGTACCTTTCGCCGATTTAACGGGCATACCCTGCTCCGATGTGAACGCTCTGGAGGACTACTAGGGAGCGGATAATATTTCCCAATCCTATGGCCTCGCAGCTCCAGTAAGGATGCAGAAAAGCCGGTTTTAACGCTGATTATGAGTCCGTCCACGCATCTGCTCTCTGTCCACGCATCTGCTTAGACAGGCTGCATCACGTGACCCCAGCATAAGAATTCTAAACTAAATTGATTATTAAGATTTTTCCATTCAGGGAACCCCGCCTGTATAGCCTGCTTCAGTTGCAACCACTTATAACTTTGTTTTTTTATCAAGGCCGAATTTATGTTGCAACTGTGAAAAATCAAGCAGTTTATCATTAGATATAACATCATCTAACGTGCGTATAACTGCTTTAGTCCAATACTTCTAGACAATCTGAAACCCGCCAATTTGAATCTTGGAGTTCAGCCATATAGTTTGGTTTGTAGATTTTTGAATTGGAATAGGTGTTAAATTATTGACATGCCGTAAAGTTTTCCATGTATCTATTAATATTCTGTTTTCTTTATGCACTCTAGGCATTTTGGTACTAAGAACATGGCCGAGCCTGAGAGGGAACAGCAGCTGCCATTCCAACCCCAACCAGTCTGGGAGTTTTTCCATGAGCTCTGGAGGACCCAATACATACCTTGGCGCATAATATAGGCTTGATGATACCTATAGAAATTGGGAAAATTTACCCCTCCCTCTGCAATTGGTTTTTGTAAAAGACACTAAGGCAGTTCTAGCAATCTTACCCAGCCAAACAAATTTTGTAAGAATACTATTTAATTTTTTATAAAAAGACCCCTGAAAAAAAACTGGTATCACATACATTTGGTAACAAACCACAGGCAAAATCATCATCTTAATAGTTTGGACTCTCCCCCACAAGACAGATGTAAAGGATTCCATTGCTCACACAATTCTGTTACCTTCTGCAATAAAAATTTTTCAATTCACTTTCATTGTTTCTTCTAGAATGTTTTTTATCCAAATACCTAAATACTTTATTCCTTCCTCCCTCCATAAAAAGGGAAATGACTCAAAAGCACAGTTACTTACCGTAACAGGTGTTATCCAGGGACAGCAGGCAGATATTCTTGACTGATGGGTGACGGCACCGACGAAGCCCCGGTACGGACAATTTTAGAGTGATTGCACTCTAAGAACTTAGAAAGTTCCAGTAGGCCGCACCGCGCACGCGCGAGTGCCTTCCCGCCCGACAGAGGCGCGCGGTCCCCAGTTAGGATAAGCCAGCTAAGAAGCCAACCCGGGGAGGTAGGAGGGACGCAAGAATATCTGCCTGCTGTCCCTGGATAACACCTGTTACGGTAAGTAACTGTGCTTTATCCCAGGACAAGCAGGCAGCATATTCTTGACTGATGGGTGACCTCCAAGCTAACAAAAAGAGGGATGGTGGGAAGGTTGGCCATTAGGAAAACAAATTTTGCAAAACAGATTGGCCGAAGTGTCCATCCCGTCTGGAGAAAGCGTCCAGACAATAATGAGATGTAAAATTATGAACTGAGGACCAAGTAGCAGCCTTGCAGATTTCCTCAATAGGAGTGGAACGGAGGAAAGCTACAGATGCTGCCATGGCTCGGACCCTATGGGCCGTGACAGAACCTTCCAGTGTCAGTCCGGTCTGAGCATAACAGAATGAAATGCACGCTGCCAGCCAATTAGACAACGTACGTTTAGAAACAGGACGTCCCAATTTATTCAGATCAAAAGATAGAAATAGTTGGGGAGATGATCTGTGGGGCTTAGTGCGGTCTAAATAGTAAGCTAGAGCCCTCTTACAGTCCAAAGTATGCAGGGCCTGTTCCCCTGAATGTGAGTGGGGTTTCGGAAAGAAGACAGGCAAAACAATAGATTGGTTGAGATGGAATTCAGAAACAACCTTAGGAAGAAACTTTGGGTGCGTACGCAGAACCACCTTGTCGTGATGGAATACTGTAAAAGGTGGGTCCGCAACTAGTGCATGAAGCTCACTGACCCTCCTGGCAGAGGTAAGGGCAATAAGGAAAAGAACTTTCCAAGTGAGAAACTTGAAAGAAGCGGTAGCCAAGGGTTCAAATGGAGGTTTCATTAAGGCGGAAAGAACCACATTGAGATCCCAGATAACAGGAGGGGCCTTAAGAGGTGGTTTAACATTAAAAAGACCCCGCATGAACCTGGACACCAAGGGATGAGCTGAGAGGAGTTTTCCATGGACTGGCTCATGAAAAGCCGCAATAGCACTGAGATGGACTCTGATTGAAGTGGACTTGAGACCAGAGTCTGACAAAGAAAGAAGATAATCCAACAAGGTTTCCACTGCAAGGGAAGTGGGATTATAATGATGAAGAAGACACCAGGAAGAAAACCGTGTCCACTTCTGATGGTAACATTGCAGAGTGGCCGGTTTCCTGGAGGCATCCAGAATTGAACGAACAGGCTGAGACAAAAGCGAATCATGAGAAGTCAGCCCGAGAGATACCAAGCTGTCAGGTGCAGAGACTGGAGGTTGGGATGTAGAAGGGTCTCCTGATGCTGTGTAAGCAGAGAAGGAAACAGTGGAAGAAGAAAAGGTTCCCTGGAACTGAGTTGAAGTAGAAGGGAGAACCAATGTTGCCTGGGCCACCTCGGAGCAATCAGAATCATGGTTGCTCGTTCCCTCTTGAGCTTGAACAAGGTTCTCAACATGAGAGGCAGAGGAGGGAAAGCGTACAGGAACAGATTGGACCAATCGAGGAGAAATGCATCCGCTGCCAGACGGTGAGGAGAGTAGAGTCTGGAGCAGAAAAGGGGCAGCTGGTGATTGTAAGGAGCTGCAAAGAGGTCTATCTGAGGAGTGCCCCATTGAGCGAAGATGGATTGTAGAGTTACAGGATCGAGTGTCCACTCGTGAGGCTGGAGAATTCTGCTGAGTTTGTCCGCTAAGGAATTCCTTTCTCCCTGAATGTAGATAGCTTTCAGGAATAGATGGTGATTTATGGCCCAAGTCCAGATCTTCTGGGCTTCCTGGCATAAGAGGCGAGAGCCCGTCCCACCCTGTTTGTTGATGTAGTACATCGCAACTTGATTGTCTGTGCACAGCAGGAGAACTTGAGGAAAGAGAAGATGTTGGAAGGCCTTGAGGGCATAAAACATCGCTCTGAGTTCCAGGAAATTGATGTGATGCTTCTTTTCCTGGGCTGTCCAAAGGCCTTGAGTTTGGAACTCGTTCAAATGAGCTCCCCATGCATAAGGGGAGGCATCGGTGGTGATGACTAGTTGATGAGGAGGTAGATGGAACAGAAGACCTCTGGATAGATTTGAGGATACCAACCACCATTGTAGAGACTGACGAAGAGATGATGTCACAGATATGTGTCGTGAGCAAGGATCCGTCGCTTGGGACCACTGAGTAGCAAGGGTCCATTGAGGAGTGCGCAGGTGAAGACGTGCGAGGGGTGTGACATGGACTGTGGACGCCATGTGACCCAAGAGAATCATCATTTGCTTTGCCGAGATGGAACGCTGTGGAAGCACCTGCTGACACAGAGATTGAAGCGTTTGAAGACGGTTGGATGGCAGGAACGCTCTCATGAGGACTGTGTCCAAGACAGCTCCTATGAATTGAAGTCTCTGAGTGGGGATGAGATGAGATTTGGGTAGATTGATCTCGAACCCCAGAAGTTGAAGAAACATGATGGTTTGGTTGGTGGCCAGGAGAACAGTCTGAGATGAATTGGCCTTGATTAACCAGTCGTCTAGGTAAGGAAAGACCTGAAGGTGGTGAGATCGTAGAAAGGCAGCCACCACAATCAAACATTTGGTGAACACTCTTGGAGAGGAGGCAAGACCGAAGGGCAGCACCTTTTATTGGTAATGACAACGATTGATCATGAAGCGTAGGTACTGTCTGGAGGCCAGATTGACCGGTATATGAGTGTATGCGTCTTTGAGATCGAGGGAACATAGCCAGTCGTCTTGATTGAGAAGAGGATAAAGAGTGGCCAGAGAAAGCATCTTGAACTTTTCTTTGACCAAACATTTGTTGAGATCGCGGAGATCTAGAATGGGTCTGAGATCTCCTGTTTTTTTGGGGACTAAAAAATAATGGGAGTAGAACCCCTGCCCCTTCTGATCTAGAGGAACCTCCTCTATGGCGTTCAGAAGGAGGAGGGATTGAACTTCTTGGAGAAGAAGGAAAGACTGAGGAGTGTGCAAAGCAGACTCTTTTGGTTGACTTGGAGGAGGTAGAGTCTGAAAGTTGAGAGAGTAGCCGTGGTGGATGATGTTTAGGACCCACTGATCTGATGTGATGAGTTCCCAACGGCTTATGAAATAAGTAAGGCGTCCTCCAATAGGCTGTGGAAGGTGGGTAGAAGGAACAAGACTGGCTATGTTCTGGAGAACCAAGTCAAAAGGGTTGAGTAGATTTTTGTGAAGGTGTAGGTTTTACCTGCTGCTGTTGTTGAGGTTGTCTAGCAGCTGGTCGTTGTTGTCTCTGACGTCTAGGCTGTTGTGCAGCTTGAGGCAGAGGACGAGCCACAAATCTATGTTGGTAGGTTGATTGTGGACGAAAAGGCCTGGTTGGTGGAGGCTTCTTAGTTTTAAGAAGCGTGTCCCATCTAGTCTCATGAGCCGATAGTTTTTGAGTAGTGGAGTCCATGGAATCTCCAAGCAGCTCATCCTCCAAGCAAGGTGCATTGGCTAGTCGATCCTGGTGATTGACGTCGAGTTCTGAAACCCGAAGCCAGGCTAGCCGTCGCATGGCAACTGACATGGCTGTGGCTCTGGAGGTTAGTTCGAAGGTATCATAAATGGATCTGACCATGAATTTACGAAGCTGTAAAAGAGAGGAACAAGTTTGGTGAAAAGCAGACTTTTTCCGATCAGGAAGATATTTCTCAAAAGCAGTGAGATTTTGAATAAGCTGCTTAAGATAGAAAGAGAAATGAAATGCGTAATTTTCTGATCGATTGGCCAACATCGCATTTTGGTATAGCCTTTTTCCAAACTTGTCCATGGATTTTCCCTCTCTGCCAGGAGGGACTGAAGCATATACACTAGCCCCTTTTGACTTTTTTAGGGTGGACTCAACCAAAAGGGACTCATGAGGCAGTTGGGGGTTTGTCAAACCCAGGGATAGGAATGACTTTATACAAGGAATCCAATTTTCGGGGAGCTCCAGGGATAGTTAAAGGAGATTCCAGATTCTTATAAAAAGTCTCTCTCAAGATGTCATGGAGAGGTAACTTAAGATATTCCTTTGGAGGCTGGTCAAAATCTAGAGCATCTAGAAAAGCTTTGGATTTCTTTGACTCAGCCTCCAAAGGAATGGAGAGAGAATCACACATTTCCTTCAAAAAGGAAGAAAAAGAAGACACATCTGGTCTAGAGGAGGGTCCCAAAGCAGACGGGTCCTCATCACCAGAAGAGCATTCCCCCTCAGAAAGAATAGGATCCTCTGAGTCACCCCACAAGTCAGGATCTCGAACTTGAAAACTCCGGTCTCGAGATTCCGGTGTGGAAGGCTCTAAATGACGGGATTTGCGAAGAGATTTCCCTGACCTGCCTGACTCGGTACCAGGGGATGTCACTGTATGCACCGGAGCCGAAGTCTGTACAGCTTGATAGTGAGCTCTCGGCTCCGGTGCAAGAATCGGCATGGAGACCGAGGAAACAGATTGTACCGGTACCGACAAAGTGGAAGTCGATAAAATAGGACGGTCCACTGTCGGTACCGGTGGCTCAGACCGAACTGGTACCGGAAGATTCGGTGCCAGGAGCGAAGGCAGGAGGTGCTGTAACTGTTCTTTAAGTTGCGTCTGCAGAACAGCAGCTATACGTTCTTCGAGGGAAGGCACCGGTACCACCTTTTTCTTTTGTGGTACCTGCGGTGCCGCTCTACGCCCCGAGGATGAGGAACCCGATGTGGAGGGGCTCACCTCTATTGGGGCGGAGCGCTTCCGTGGGCGCCTCGAGGTCGGCAGGATTGGGCTCGCTGCCATCGAGACCGGAGGACGCTCCAACGGGGAAGGCTTCTTAGCCGGCTTACTTGAAGGAGTCGACACTGACGCGGTATCGCGTGGTGTCGATGATGTGGGTGCCGACTGCGCCGGTGCCGATGTTGTAGAATCAGACATTTCGGCACCAAACAGTAATTTCTGTTGAATTTCTCTATTTTTAAGAGTTCTCTTTTTCAAAATCGCACAGCGGGTGCAGGTAGACGCTCGATGGTCGGGACCAAGACACTGTAGACACCAATTATGTGGGTCAGTTAGTGAAATTGGTCGTGCACACCGCTGGCACTTCTTAAATCCGGGTTGAGGGGGCATGAATGTAAAGACGGCTTCAGCCAAATCGAAGGCCGAGGCCTCGATGGTGGCAAAAGGCCCCGCCGGGGCAAATTCGAAAAAGAAGGAAAAAAAACAAATGTTTTTTGTTTTTTTTTTAAATAAAGAAAAAAGGAAGGAAATAATATTTCCTTAACAAGTTTACGCGAGCGGGAAGTATCAAAAAGATTTTCTCACAACGGCCGTTGAGAGAAACGCATCTTCTTAGCTCCGCGGAAACTAAGAAACTGGGGACCGCGCGCCTCTGTCGGGCGGGAAGGCACTCGCGCGTGCGCGGTGCGGCCTACTGGAACTTTCTAAGTTCTTAGAGTGCAATCACTCTAAAATTGTCCGTACCGGGGCTCCGTCGGTGCCGTCACCCATCAGTCAAGAATATGCTGCCTGCTTGTCCTGGGATAATAAACCTTTTGTGCAATGTACATTTAGAGGAAGAACTTCTGATTTATTCCAGTTTATTTATAACCTAAAAATTTCCCAAATTTCTCTATGAATTCAAGCAAATATGGAATGGTTGTTCCAGGATTCCTCAAATGAAGTAATATATCATCTGCATAAGTAGACCTTATATTCCCGACCATAATACGGAATATCCTGTATCTCCTTTACTTGCTGAATAGCTAATAACAAGGGTTCTAATACTATATCAAAAAGTAAAGGAGACAAGGGATAACCTTGTCTAAACCCCTGATGCAAATTAAAACGCTCTGAAAAATTATTATTAATATACAATCTAGCAACAGGAGAGTTATACAATGTTTGAATCATTTGGATAAATTCTGGACCTATACCAAACCAATCCATAGCCTGATACATAAAGGTCCATTCCACCTGATCAAAGGCCTTCTCTGCATCTAAGGATGCAGAAAAGGCCGGATCTTTCATGGCTTTTGTTAAATATAACATATGAAAAGCCAACCTGGTATTATTAGAAGAATGTCTCTGAGCAACAAACCCTGTTTGGTGCATACCAACAATATAAGGGAGAGCCTTAGCCAAACGTAAAGCCTATAGTTTAGCCAAAAGTTTTCCGTCTACATTAATTAAAGAGATAGGCCTGTAGTTTGAAACCAATGTAGGATCTTTATTTGGCTTTGGTAAAACTATACAGTGTTCTCCCAAAAATTTTTTACAGCCGGGTGGCATGAAAAAGTAGCCGGGTGGGGCGGGACGGGGAAATTTGGTGATGGGGAAAATTAAATGTGTACTATTTTTATTAGTTAATTATTATTATTTTCCAATGCAAGTTCCTTTTTTAAGGTTTGACACATGTGCCAGAATATTTTTATTAAATTTTAAAAGTATCCAATTCTAAACGTGAATAATTAGATATTTGCCCTCTTTCAAATGTTATAGAGGTTTAAAAATGGGAAATGCGTTAATGAAGTCACTAGGTTCAATCTAGCCATTTATTTCTGCATGAATTTAAACAACAAAAAAAAAAGATAAATATAGTTCATTCAGTCATACAAGAAACGGCTCTACAGCACCTTTAATAATGTTTTGATCACTAGGTTCCTTCCTGAGGTCTCACTGAGGATATGAAATAGATGTGATCCCCACTTCCAGACCTCTTCCACATAATTTATGGAGAGGTGTTACTGAGTCTTGAAGGACATCTGTTTGATTGCACTTCAGCAAAATAAAAAAGTAGCAGATAAAGATCAAAGTGAGAGCTAGGGCAAAAAAGTTTAGGTAAAGATGCAGGTAATAATTAGCAATGTATTAAAACTATTTTATTTTTATTTGCTTATAATGTCATTTGAAAGCTGCTTGATAATGCAACTTTAATTTAATTCTTTATTGTGTGTGGGGGGGGGACAACAACACCTACATCAACAGTAAAGTTAGAATATGGTCATTAAATCCAGTGGCGTACCAAGTATATATGACAGCCAGTGCTGATCATTTTTTAACAACCCCTCCTCTATATAAAAAAAGATATTTTTAGTAATAATCCATGAGTCACACAACAAGGGTGCACCTAGGAAAAGGCAGCATCTTAAACACTGCAGTGAGCACTAGAACACCAACACACACAATGTAAAACTACACAAGCCAGATCCTGCACAGTCGATGCTAACAGAAAGCCATGTTATTTTCATACACACAGAACAGAGATACACCCTCGCCCAATATGGACTAATCACAAACTGAAAATAGAACTATGTAGACAAAAGTTAAACTGAACCAAGAAACCAGACTCTGCATACAATGCAACCCCACAGAAACAGTGACACGTCCTCTAATACTGTGCAAAATATAAAGACAGTAGATGTAAATTTGAAAAAACTGCTACATAACAATCGCAAGACTTGATATTGAAGACTGTTATTCATGCTGTTCTGCTGATCTGGCCTTAGAATCATACCAAATCAAGCAAAGCATACCTACTGCATGATGATTTAATTTACACTAGCCTTTGGACAAGTCATTTAGGTAAACAGGTGGTGTGGTCAATTTAAAAACAAAGGGAACGCATTTGATCTTTAAAAAAGAAAAAACATGAAAAGGGGAGTTGCAAGACAAAATGCATTAACCAAAAAAAACAGCAAAAGAATGCAGTAACAAAAAATTGTTACTTTGAGTGCTGCTTGTTATAGGGTATACCAGGGGTGCCCACACTTTTTGGGCATGTGAGCTACTTTTAAAATGACCAAGTCAAAATGATCTATCAACAATAAAAATTTAAACACAAAGCACACTGTATGCAGAGAAAATGTTAATTATCATTTATATTCCGCGGGTTTTCAAAGAGGTCAAGGCAGCTGACTTTATGCAATGTCACCTCTAACAACTATACAAAAAATAGACAAATATACACCCTCCCTTTTTACTAAACCGAGATAGTGGTTTTTAGTGCAGGGAGCTGCGCTGAATGCCCTGCACTGCTCTCGATGCTCATAGGCTCCCTATGCTAAAAACCAGACACATTTTGATCACTAAATTGAAAATAAAATCATTTTTCCTACCTTTGTTGTTTGGTGATTTCATGAGTCTCTGGTTGCACTTTCTTCTTCTGACTGTGCATCCAATATGTCTTCCCTTCTTTCAGCCTCCTGTGTGTTGCTTCTCCTCAAGACCTCTTCCCTCCCCCAACTTTTTCTTCCTCTCTCCCTGCCCTCCTATGACTTTCTTTCTGTCTCCCTGCCCCCCCCTTTATTTCTGTATGTCTGTCTTTCTCTCTCCATGCCCCCTTTCTTTCTCTCTCCATGCCTTTTCTGTCTGTCTCCCTGTCTTTCTCTCTCCATGCCCCCTTTCTTTATATCTGTCTCACTGTCTTTCTCTCTCCATGCCTCCTTTCTATCTGTCTCCTTGTCTTTCTCTCTCCATGCCCCCTTTCTTTCTTTCTATCGCCCTGTCTTTCTCTCTCCATGCCCCCTTTCTTTCTTTCTGTCTCCCTGTCTTTCTCTCTACATGCCCTTTCTGTCTGTCTTCCTTTCTCTCTCCATGCCCCCTTTCTATTTTTTCTATCTCCCTGTCTTTCTCTCTCCATGCCCCTTTTCTGTCTATCTACCTGCTCTCCCCCAAGCCGCCGCCGCCATCATGGAACAGGCCGCCTCCACCACCGTTGCCATCAGGGAACAGGCCACCGCCATAAAGAGGACACTGAAGCACTGGAACAACCAACCTTCCCCACCTGATGTCAATTCTAATGTCAGAGAGGAAATTCCGGGCAAGACAATTGCTGCCTGGCTGGCCCGGAACTTCCTCTCCAACATCATAATTGACATCAAGTGAGGAATGTTGATCGGCCTGGCGCTTCAGCATCCTCTTTACAGGATCGGGAAGCAGGTAGAACGGAAGACAACGCGAGTCTATCACGGAGCCTGAGATGGGCTCCGCGATCTTCTCATGTTGCCTTTGCGATCTACAGTAAGACAAGATACCAACTCTCCTCCGCTTCAACACTAGAATTCACTTATCACTTTGTTCATGTACAAGCCAAGAAAATAGGTTGACAGACAGAGACAATACTTTTGTCAATGAAAGAGCAACTGCACTAGGCACCATTTGCAGTTGTTTTCATGAAAGTAAAAAGAGCCACTGGGCAGTTCAACGGGTATTACTATATTACAAGAATAAGCTTTTAAAGGAAAATATACCGTAATGCTCCCTCAAATCAGATATGATTTGGCAGAAACTCAGACACAATATAACACCTCCATTCAACCTTAATAGCAATATTATCATTTTGTTTTACAATATTTCAAATTATCAGAGGCAGAAAAAAGTTCACCTTTCTCAATCTTCTTCTTCCCCTTTGCTTTATCCCTCTTTTCTCTGATAAAGTAATGTGGCTGCTATCAGCTCGTTACACATAATTAAGAACCAATACAAAGTAAATACTGTACAACAATTTCTTGAACTTGGTAAAGTATAGTGCTTACCACAGGCCAAAAGTGGATTGGGTGTTCACTACCGAAAACTAACGAACACATGTATTGTTTGTTTTTTTTTAATATAATTTTTATTGAAAAAGCAGTCAAATATACACAACAGTGGTCTGGCATATGACCACAGAACAGGTAAAACAACAAAGCAAAATAGTAGGAAATACAGATGCCTCATAGCAGAGGAGGAGCAATCGTAACAGCCGTCATGGAGAAACACACAATCGATGGAATGAAAAAGAAGAGTCTCGCTAAAAACGAGTCTCAAAAGGTGCCCCCGAAAGCACCCTCCTCAAGATAAGAAAGACTGCAAAAACATTTTTGTCGTTAGTAGAAACCCCACATCCTACAATCACCCACCCAGCCAACAGATATAACTATCCAGCACAAACAATCCACACAATCCACAACAGCCACCAACCTAGCACTCCACAGACATACCACAATCATCCGCGCTCGAGAGTCACCGGTCAGGGTGCACGGAGGAAGCCCCAATGAAGGGGCTACCCATAACCAAAAGGGACCAGATTAAGGCAGGGCTATGGGAGCGGCGGATTCAGCCTCAACTTGAAATGCTCTCCACAGGGAAACGTATACTACCCTATCATGTCCAGTAGATGCCGCATGGGTTTGAAGTTCAAAAGCAGCTATCTCCTGCATGTTGTGGAGCCATTGAGTGTAGGATGCGGGCTCAGGCCCCACCCAATGTAAAAGCAACAGCTTTTTCACCACTAAAAGTGCAGTGTACAAAAACTTCTGATACGGTGTGGTAAAGCCTGCAGCGGATACATCCCCCAGGTCACCCAACAATAAGAGGCCATAAGACCGGGGAATGGTCCGGACAAGGAGGCCCTCAAGAAAAGGGAGAACCTGGAGCCATAAAGCCGCATGGGGGCACTCCAAAAACATGTGCAGTAGTGTGCCCCTCGCTCTCCGACAATGAGAGCAAGTGTCATCAACCCATAAACCCATGGCATATCCCCGAGCCCTAGAGATGTAAGTCCAATGCAAGATTTTATATTGCATTTCCCTAAGGTCCATTGATCCCGTGAATTGCTTAAGGTTAGTAAAAAGGTCCAGAAATTGGTTCTCGGTAAATTCAAGAGCTAAATCTCGAGACCACTGGGCCACAATCCTAGGCAGATAAGAGGGGGGAAGAGCATTTTTGAGTAGCCTATACCAAGTGGACAAGGTATTTGTTTGAGAAGGTAAGAGTACCAAGTAAGAGTCCAATTTCCCCAGTGCCCATGTCTCTCCCCACTGTCGAGTTAGGGAAAAATAGTAATGTCTGGCTTGCAAATAGGCCCAAAAATGCATAGCCGGGAGATCCCATCGAGTCTGGAGGAGTGAGAAAGTGGGGAAAGTCCCCAAGTTCTCATCAGAGAGATGTCGCAAGCTGACACAGCCCCAGGATTCCCACAATTGAAACCCTGTCGTACCCATCCCCGGGAGGAAGTCTACATTACCCACCAGGGGTAAGAAAGGAGAAGCCTGTGGGGCCCGCCCCTGCACCTTCCGCCACCACCACCATGCCCTGCGTAGCGGTTTCAGGAGAGGGAATCGGGAATCCACCCCCGGAACAGACCGGGGGGACAAATGCAATAAAGATACAAAGGAATGAGGAGCGCACCACGCTCGGATCCAACCCGAAGGTCAGTACCTCTAATGGCCAGAGATACCCTCATGAACAAAGCGCATCAGGGAAGCAAAGTTATACATGTGAATATCAGGAAGATTTAGGCCTCCTTGCCTAGAGTCTAGGGATAAAGTAACAAAACTGATACGAGCCCGTCTTTTGCGCCACAGGAAAGAAAGAAGAATAGACCGAAAGGCCTGGACATCCTTATTCAGGATCCAAAGCGGAATCGTTTGAAGTGGATATAAAAGCTTCGGCAGGAGCACCATTTTGAATAACGCCGCGCGGCCCCATAGGGAGAGGGGTAAATCCTTCCACTTCTCGCATAGAGCACGGATAGCCTCAATATGATAGAGAACATTGTACTGATAAAGAAGATGAGATGGGGTGCTCAAATAAACGCCAAGGTATCGCATGGGTTTCCGAACCGGCGGAATCGGTAGAGCATCATGCCATTGCTCATGTTTGTGAGAGGCCAGAGGCAAGAGTTCCGATTTGGCGCAGTTAACCTGAAGTCCCGAGACTGTCCCAAAATCTCAAACAAGAGAAAGAGCCTCCAGTAAGTGTAAGGGAGCGTTTTCCAAATATAACAGAATATCGTCCACGAATAGATTGATGCGACTTTCCTTGGTTCCAACCTTAATACCGAGAAGAGAAGGATGAGATCGAATTTTAACCGCTAAGGGTTCAATAGCCAGGAGAAAAAGTAGCGGGGACAGAGGGCACCCCTGGCGAGTACCTCGTGCTAGCGGAAAGGAGGAAGTAAGTTGTCCATTAATAAGAAGCTTAGCCTGAAGTAAAAAAATAAAGACCACGCACCCAGTCCACAAATGCGCCCTCCAACCCATAGTGCTCCATAACCTAGAAAAGGTAAGACCAAGATATGCTATCAAACGCCTTCTCCATATCAAGGCCCACTATAGCTGCCTGGTTAGTTCCCCCTCTGCAAGAATAAATGGCCATCAAAGTTCTCGTGAGATTCATTGAGGCATATCTGCCAGGTACAAAGCCCACCTGATCTTCATGAATAAGGAGGTGAAGATAGACGTTCAGGCGTTTAGCAAGTAACGCAGCAAGCAGTTTTGCGTCCTGATTAAGTAGCGATATGGGCCTATAAGAGCCCACCTGAGACGGATCCTTACCCGGCTTGGGCAACAAAACTACATGTGCCAGATTATATCGGTCCACACCTTTTTGGGAGTGCAAGGAATTAAAAGCATCCGCCAGAGGGTCAGATATAACGTCAGACAAAATCTTGTAGTATTCCGGTCCGTAACCATCCGGCCCAGGCGATTTAGTCAATTTAAGCTCCTTAATACCCAATTCCACCTCAAGGCGCGTTATGGGAGCATTCAGAGCCTGAACTTGAGTCGGTTGGAGCCGTGGAAGGAGGATATCACTGAAGAAGCGGTCTCTATCCGCGCCCGTCGAGGGCCGCTCGGCATACAAATCCTTATAATACGTCACAAATTGATGATGTATGTGTGCTTCAGTCGTATGTGTGTGACCCTGCGTGTCGGTAATAGCTGTGATGACTTGTCGCTTACGATATGGGCGGACCAAGCGTGCCATCAGCCTCCCAGCTCTCCCCCCACCTATGTAAATTCGAACACATGTATTGTTAACCCAATAAGAAACGTGTTGGGTTTCTTTCCTTTTTTTGGGGGGGGAGAGGGAGAGATTTTCCAAATGTGAACATAAATTCCTGCAAAGGCTATTTCTTGTTTATAGAGCTTGTCACACATCGAAGCCCCTTCTCCGGGAGGGGGGGATGGGCTTCTTTTGCATTGTTATTTTTTCCCTCCAGTTGTGTTTCATGCTCACCTACTGCCTCAGTTGCGCAGGCCATCTCACTCAGCTGCGTGGACCCCATAAGTAACAGTAGCAGCCGACTTTACCAAGCAACATCGCGACCCCGCGCTACTCTACAGCAACACCATGTGCAACCATCCACCAAGCACTTAAATCCAGCACGCTCCAGCGCCACCCTCCACCGATTGGTCAGCCCGACAAGATACCTAACCCCTTCTCCGGGTAGGGTTGTGGATGGGCTTCTTTTTCATTGTTACCCTTTCCCTCCAGTTGTGTTTCATGCTCACCTCCTGCCTCCGCCGCGCGGGCCATCTCACTCAGTCTTGTGGGCCCCACAAGTAATAGCAGCAGCCATCCGACTTTACCCAGCAATATCGCGACCCTGCGCTACTCTACAGCAACACCACCTGCAACCATCCTCTGAGCACCTAAATCCAGCAAGCTTCAGCGCCACCCTCCACCGATTGGTCAGCCCGACAAGATACCTAACTCAGTAGCCAATCAGCAATGCCCAGCTTCTTTTAGGCCGTACATGTGCGTCCCATTGCTTCACGTAAAAGGTCCAGTACGGGATGCATACAGCCTAGGCTCAGACCGGCCCACCTGTTTCTAACCTGCCGGGCGGTCATCTAAATTAGCTGGGCGGAGCGCCCGGCTAAAAGGCCCTAGGGAGAACACTGCTATAGTTAACGATTCTGCCATAGTACCTGAAATACAACCTGATATAAATTTAACAAATGAGGTAAAAGGGTAATTTGGAATGATTTATAAAATTCTACAGTAAAACCATCACCACCTGGAGCGGTCCCTACTCTAAGGGACTTCAATGCTGTTTGTAATTCTTTTAATGATATAGGCTCTTCTAGACTTCTTTTTATATGTCCATTTTTCAATTTCGGTCATTATATGGGAAAGGTATTGTTTTGTTTGTTATGTCATTTAAGGGGATTAAGATGGATATATCATCTGCATATATATAATGATTTAAGCTTAGCTTTTGTAATAGATGGCCTAAGGATGAGATGTAAATGTTGAATAGAGTGGGTGATAGTGGGGAGCCTTGGGGAACCCCCGAGGGGTTTTTCCATGGGTTAGAGTAATTCCCATCACTGGCTACTCAGTATGATCTATTTGTTAGGAATTCCTGGAACCATTTCTTTACCTTTTCCCGAGATCCCCATTGCGTCTAGGCATAGTAGCATCATTTTGTGGTCTACTAGATCAAACGCACTATTGAGGTCTAGTTGTAAAATCAGTGCACTTTTACCCTTGCTGAAAAGATCGTAGAGGTGGTTTGGGATGGAAGCTATAACTGTTTCCATGCTGTATCCTTTTCTGAATCCTGATTGATGTTCAATCTGATGTTCACACTGCTTGCTGCTAATGAAAATTGGTTCTTCAAAAGGTAGGCAGTGGGGAGGGGATGGACCAGATTGCCTTGCCACACGTGGGTGCAAGAGGGTGACATGGGATATTCTGTCCACCCAATTGAGGTCCGCGCCCACCCAAAATTGGGAGTCTGGCTATTCTACCAAACAAATTCAGGAGAGAGTACAAACAATCATCAATATAAATAAAACATACTCGGCGGCAGAGAGAAACAAGATGGCGACGAGAGCGGACGTCTGAGAGGGAGGCTCCCTCTCTTGTACTCGGCCGGCGTTGCTTTTTTTTTTTTAACTAGCAGTTCCCTTACCTCAGTATGGGTAAGAGAAAAGGAGCCCTTCGCGGCAACCCTCCAGCGGTGACAGCGGCACTGCGTCTGGTGCAGTCTACAATCGAAGGAGCCTTGGCCCGCTCGGGTGAATCTGCGGGAGCTACTTCAGGGGCAAGCCCGAATTCGTCAGGCGAACTCAGTTTCGGGCGATGTTGAGCCCGGAACAGAGGCAGCCACCACCACAACCCGGAAGCAATGCAGTGCTGGGAGTTCCTGAGGTAACATTGACCGGGAGGAGTCTTTGATCCTCAGTGAAGGAGGGCAGGTAGCTCCAATTTCGTCTGGAGCCGAAGAAGAAGTTGCAGTACACCGACAGCTAACCCACACCGCAGAAGAGGAGAGAGGAGCTTCGGGAGGAAGTAAGATCATTTTTGGGGTGCTGGAGAAGCCTAAGACAATAGATATGGAGGCTTTATGGCAGGCTATTTCAGTTATGGACGCTAATCTCAAATTGTCTTTTTCCACTTTAAACATTGTTTATAGGACTATCCACTCTAAAGTGGAGCAACAGGGTTTGGCCCTTAAAGATTTAAGTGAGAAAATAGAAAAACAGGAGTCAAGAATTTGTGAAATGAAAACATTGGACTTGGAATTAATAAAAGAAAGAACATTTATTGCTAGAAAAATGGAAAGTTTCGAGAACCAATTAAGGAAAAATAATTTGAGACTCCTAAATTTTCCAATTCTGCTTATTCCTACTGAAAGTTTGCCATCTATTGTTAGAGCTAATTACCTTCAAATTAAGAGACCTATGGAAGTTTCCACTCCTAATGAGATTCAAGGGACAAACAATGAAAATATGAACTTAACAACTTTTCTGGAAAACTCTTTGGAGATTATAACGGAAAGGAAAACCCTGTTAATAACTCTCACTTTGGAAAGTGATAGAGAATATGTACTCCGTTTTTATTTTCGTCATATTAATGATCAGTTTTTAGGTTCTAATGTTCGAATATTTCCTGATATGTCTTTAAGATCCCAGAGACGTAGGAAATAATTCTTGGCATTAAGGCCAAGAGTCCTTGCCTTGGGGGCAAATTTTTTGTTGAAATTTCCTGTAAAATGTTTTGTGTCTTTATCAGAACAAGAATTATCTATTTTTTGAACCTAAACAACTGGTAGGATTTATAGAATCCAAAGAGCAAGTAGTGCCTATGGCTGAGAATGTATAACCTGCCATGAATGGCTGTAGCACCGCAGATAATTGCCGCTTTCTAAGTTGGATAAGATTGTTTCAATTGTTAAATTTATTTTCTAAAAATCTCTCTCCAAAGTTTGTGGACTAAATATATTGGAAGCATAAGTGAATAACCAAAACACTGACTTAAGTGGAGTTGGTTTATAAGTTTTCTTTTTAATAACTTCTGTTAATCTGAAATACAAGTAGTGTATTGATAAAATTGAATAAATAAATAAATTAAAATAAAAAAAAAAATAAAACATACTCTATAATTAAACCTCAAGGAGACCTCCCCTAACTGTTTCCCCACCAAAAAAAACTTACTAAGGATCGAAACACAGGAGACAAAAGAGAATTGAAGTGAAGAAAAAGCCTCAATTGTGTTTCATGGGATAAAAAAAACTACTCCAATATAGTCCACAGTGTTTTAAACAGTTTACATTGGAGGGAAGGCTTCCGGGTCAGCCATAAGAGAAACGACTGTGGCTGGAAGGAGGGAGCCAGCCAGAAGGTGGTAAATACCAGTGAGAGGGGGGACGCAAACCTGGGACACAGAATAGAGGTTGGTAAGGTGAGAGAGGGATGCGTTGGAAGGGGAAGGGGCGCGTTGAAGCTCGGGAAGGAGGGAGAGGGGTGTGTTGGGACATCGAAGGTTTAAGGAGGACCCCTGTTCATAAGTGCGAATCCAATAGTTGGATGTTTGTAAACAGGGATTGCCTGTTTGTTGAAAACCAATACTGTTGTTACAGGAAGGAAACACCCTGTTTCTTAATGTAGACATAGTTCAAAAAATAGCTTCAATGATGCCCACAGATGCCAAACTCACATCAGAGTACCAAGTAAAAAGACAACAAGTACTTAGCTGCTATTCACGCTTGTCACTACCCACAATGTATCATTATCCAAACTGGGAATTGGGAGCGTTGCAATCTTCAAAGACCTGACAGGGAAATCCCTGTTTTTTCTCCACTTCAATTTACTTTTGTCTACTCTTTTTCGATCCTTGGTAATTTCTTTGTGGGAAAACAAGTTAGGGGGAGGTCTCCTTGAGGTTTAATTATAGAGTATGTTTTGTTTATATTAATGACTGGCTATACCCCTGCAAAGCACATTCATTTGTTAGGATCAATTATTTTTGGTCAACTTACCAGGTTATCTTTTTCAATCCTCTGTTGTTCCTTTAGTCTGTTGACAGCACTGTGATATAACCTCACAGGAGGGCATGTCAGTTTCTTAGGAATGATGCTGTTGCTCCTCATCCCAGAATTTTGTTTTGACAGTTCTTTTAAAAGCCTTTGGTTTTCTCGATCAATTTGTCGTACCTCATTATTTGTAAATGAATAATTCTTCTTTATTTTGGTGGCTGGAGTCTCAGTGACCAAGTTTCGCTGATCTTTCTTATCCAAGCGCATAAAAGCTATAAAAAAAGGTAATAAATTATTACAAGGTTGTGGCTTGTAAGGAGCAGAAAAAAAGCACAAAGGGCTTTCAGACTCTGAGCAGTCAAACTTCAATTTACTGATGGACCCAACACATGCCGCATTTTGGCGTACCCGCCTGCGACAGGGGTCTATCAATAGGATGAATGATAGTTGAAAAGCAAAATCATTCAATATTATCAAATCAGAATCCTGGTGCACCAACAAGTCAAATACATCCGCAGCATGCCAAATCTGAAAATACGCGAATAGGTGCTCCTTAGCACAGGCAGGTATGCTGAAAAATGGCCTGTGTCAGGTCCATCAAGAAACTTGACATTTGACTGCCCAGAACACGACAGCCCTTTGTACTTTTTTCTGCTCCTTGTGTTGCTTATACTTTGGTTCCCTCTCTGCTTTGACTGCAAAAGGTTGTACTTGTAAAATACTGACAATAGAATTACATATCTGTTAGTAAACATATTTAGTATTCTTCTCTCTGTAAGTAAGTTTTTATATCTTGGTATATTTCAAAACTCAAAATAAAGATGAAAAATAAAATTAAATAGTGTAATTTTATCACACACTCAAAAGAATCTTGTTCACAACTGCCCTTCATTTACTAACACATAGAAAGACTCTAAGCCAAGTTAGATTGTCCACTCAAATTTCACCATCTTTCTTACTCTCCTGTCCTCCTTCTCCCTCTTTTTACCTTATATTTACTTATTAACATTCCATTTCCACCTCTCAACCCCTAGCTCTCCTATATCTCCTATCTCATTCATTCCTCAGCCTCCTATTCCATTATTTCACCCATTTCCCTTTATCTTTTTTTTTTTTTATAATTCTTTATTCATTTTTGTATGTTACAAGTGTATCAAATAAACTCATATAAAACTTAAAGATACACACTTGATTAACTCACATATTAGCATCAAATTTAACATTTCATTAGAAAATTAGTATTCTATAATGTTAAAATATTATGTAAGAAATCTAAATTTATATAATTCTTATTGAATATAATAATCCCCCATCCCTCCCTCCCTCCCAATTCAATAATACATAAAATCATCTTTATTGTGAATTCATTCAAATATTGAAATATTATGTAATAATCAGAAATAAAATCCCACCCCTTTCCCCTCTAATCAAATATCTTACTATTTCCCTTTATCATACTTCTTCACTAACCTCCTCTCAGGTATATCCCTCACAACCACCTATGACCTCTTTCACAAGATTCTACCATGCCTAGTACCGGTATCTCTCCTCCCTCTCTCTCCCACATTTGCAGCCCATCATCTCTCTGTCCCATCTCTTTCCCTCCTCCCCAACAGTGCCTCTCCCCTTTACCTCCAATGTGGCAGCAAGTAAGAATGAACTGATACCAGAAGACTTGGTCACACAAGCCCTGACATTCTTTTTAAATTTTTTGTGAACTCCAATCCTTCCTTGGGTCGCTGTTGCAAAACATGCTTAATGTTGTCACTTCCAGTGCACAAAGCACACCAGAACTGAAATCAGAATAAGTACTCCATGCCACTGTGATGCAATTCACAACAAATTTAAAAATGTTAGAGCCTGCGTGACTCCCATTTTCTGCCACTGGGCCATGCTTCCTGCTGCCATTATCTCCTCAGAGCAACTTCCCTTCCTAACGCCAGCCCAATGACACACTTCCCAAGGTCTTTGAAGAACTGCTGATCTACAGGAATAATACTATAAGTTATTTCTTTCTGGTATCACCCTTCAGAATAGATGTTTCAGTAGAACAGTAAATGCCTTTCCTCTTAAATTTAATAAAATATACATAAAAATACGAAAATTAAACTTTTGTTACCTTTCAAAAGTTGATTCAAATCCATTGCATCGTGTAAGGCCTTTTCATTATATTCAGGATCTAATGAGACAGACAGAGAGGTAAGGCTAAACCTTGTGGATAGTTAACTAACCAAACAGAATTCTTAGTCCTCTTTTTTAAATTGTAATTAAACTTGTTAAATTACCATAAATCTCCTGGCTCACATTTTCTTGCCTTTTTATTTTTTTCTTCTTAAGTATGTCACTTGTGGCTGCAAGATCAAAAGATTGGATTGGGCTGATGTCTGGTGTTGACAATGGAGTCACATCAGTCACCGTATCTTCGGACTCTTCTGTGTACTGCCTGTGCTTTGAATTTTCTTCCAATGTTTTGACAGACCTGGAGGATTTTCTGCTTACTGAGGAATTAGAAGGCTCTAACAAGTAATTTTCTGACTCTGTGTCTAAACAGTCGGCATCTGAACTGGAAGATGAGGCACTAAAACGTGAATATTTCTTGCCAATATTTTTCTTCAGACAGTTAGACTGCTTGGCTGATTTGGGCCTTAGCCTTTTTTCCTCTTCTTCATCACTACTGTCTTCTGTACCATATTTGTCATCCTCTTCTCTTATTTTTGGAATTCCAGTGGGAATGATTGTGTTTATTTTTATACTTTGAGTTACATCTTCTTTACATACACATTCTGAGCTTGGATTGACTGAAATTGCTGAAGAGTTTGTAAATTGATCTGTTTCATCATCTGGTGAATATTGCCTCAGCTGCACTCCTTTCTCACTTTCTTCCAGACTAGGCTGATTTTCCTCAACACTTCTTTCAACTGTCGAGTAAGAGTTGTTTAAATGAAGACTAGGCTCTTCTTCACATTCTTCTGTTTGCTTGCTGGTTGTCAGAGTATAATCAGTTATTTTTGACTGTTCACCGAAATCACTGTCGAAGAAGGAATGGTCATCCACTTCACAGTCTGACAAGTCTTCATAATGTTCCATGACAGGAAAACAAACTCAGCAGTGTAATTTGAATATCTTCCACCTGCAAAAATGTAAGATAGGGGAAACATGCATTAAAATAGGAACCTTCTTCACTGGCCAAAATACAACATACTTTACACATGAAAAGAACAATTATATAAAGAACTATTCAAAAAGCAATTAAGAATAAGAAACCAATACTTAGTGGAATACCCTTTTTTTAGTATGTTATGTTATATGTCATGTTAGTCAGGTTTTCTATTTTGCCTTTATCTATTCAGTTCAAGGTCAGATTACATTACAATAGGTTGGGTCAGTACTCAGGAAGTTACAATGGACAGTTTAACACAGGCATTGATAAAAGACAGGCAAAAATATCTGGTAAAGTTAAGAGAGGTCGTGTAGTCAGGAAACCAAAGTTGCAAATGGAAGAAAAAATAGTTGACATGGTAAAACTGTGTCAAGACATTTATTAGATATACAGTGTTCCCCTGTGAATTCGCGGTTCGTGGACTCGCTCACTCGCAGTTTTCTCCGACCGCCTCTTCCTGTAGTAAAGTCGGGCTACACCAATCAGGAGCTGCGTGTCAAAGCAACTCCTGATTGGTGTAGCCCGACTTTACTACAGGAAGAGGTGGTCAGAGCAGACCGCGAGTGATTTTCTTCACTCGCCGGCGCTCCAGCTACCCTCTCCTGCTTCTCCCAGCTGCCCTCTCCTGCTTTTTGAAAGGACTACCGGCAGGAGAGATGCCCAGTCCCTCCTGCTGGACCCACAAAGCCACCCCCCTTACTCCCAAATGCCCACAGCAGGAGGAGTGCCCAGTTCCTCCTGCCACCACCACTCCAAGACATCCCCCGGCAGGAGGGATGCCTAGTCCCTCCTGCCAGAAGACCCCCACCCCCCAGCAGGAGGGATGCCCTGCCACTTTCATTGGGTGGTGGTCTAAGTCATCTGGCCAATCAGAATGTTAAGCCACTCCCAGTGCATCGCAGAATGCACTGCGAGATAGGCCTAAGATTCTGGATGGCCCAGGTGCTTATGGGACGGGCCTTAACCGCCAGGGTCAACAGGGCCTTAGGTCCCTCCCCGGTAAAGGCCCGCCATTCAGTGGAGGCAGGCCTGCAGGAGGGAATAAGCATCCCTCCAGCCGACCAACTCAATAAGGTACTTGGGGGAGGGGGATCTGGGTGGGCTTGGGGGGGTTCCAGGAAGAGGGACTGGACATCCCTCCTGCCCGGAGATGTCTTGAGGTGTGTGTGTGTGTGGTTTCCAGCATGAGAGACTGGGCATCCCTCCTACTGGAGGATGTGTTCGGGGGGGGTGGGGGAGGGAACACCTGATGGTAGTCTTTTGGGGGGGGGCACAGATTCCCTGCCACAGCCACTAATCTATCGCAGCAGGGAGATTCCCTGCTGCAATCAGATCAGGGGCCATGTCTATCTGAAATGTAGATCAGCATTTTTATGGTCTACATTTCAGGTGTCTATTGCAGTCCTAGGGAGATGCCTAGGGCCGCCTAAGGCCACTTCCGGGCGAAACCACGCCCACACCTAGCCTCAGGCGAGCTTAGGTGGTCCTACGCACCTCCCTAGGCTCGCGAAAATGCCCCCAATGTAGGCGACCCTCCTAGGGGCTTTTTTTTTTTTAAAGTACATCCCGATTGGCTGGCTAGGCAGTAGTAGGACACCTACCTCCACCTACAATTGGGACGCCGTTTATAGAATTTGCCCTACAATGTCTTTAAAGTAATGTACTAGATTTATCCATGGATGCAAGGCAACCAGTTTTAAGAAATATACCGTAAGTTATAAAATGGGACATTACTCACTTAGTAGAGATAAAAAAATGTTAAGTCACTAAATACATTTTGTAGCAGCAACCTATATTAAATTTTGCCATCACAAATCTATCTTGCCACAACATCAAAATGTCTGCACGCCTCTCCATTTTGGCTGCTTGCTAAAGCTTCCAAAGTCAAGTAGAAAGCAAAGTATAAATTAAATATCAGCTTTACACATTAAATCTCTTCTCTCCTTTCTAATGCAGAGAATGTTTAAAATATGCCTAACATTCAGCATTACAAAGCAGGATATTATGACACTGAACACATATGATAATATGACACTGAACACATATGATTTGCAAACATGCCAATTTAAGATTCGTGACTACAACAGAAGGAATAAAAATTTCCAATAAGATAGTACTGCCAAGTACAAATCCAAGATAAAATTTAGCTAGTTGTCTCTCTTGCTTTGGCACACTAGAACTGTGTAGCTGCCAATTTACAACAGTATGCATCTTTGACTGTCACACACTTAGCAGAAGAAATATATTTTCATGCTTATTACATTCTTTGTCTTTCAAAGCAAGAGATGTTAAAATGAAATACAATATATAGATGAGCTATTGAAAATCAACAGGTAAATCTAACAATGTATTATGCTCAGTCTGATAAGGGACATATGTACTAAAGGAGCTGTCTCAGTTGCTGTCCATAAGAAAAATATTTAGTACTTCTGGCACTAAGGTGCTCATATTTGAAGCCAAAAGGGCCAAAAAAACCACCACCACATCTTTCTACAGAAAATGTCCAAATTGCAATGCTCAAAAAAGCAGAATATGAACATTTTTCCACCAAGTTCATCCAACATAGCAAGGAAGCATGTTGGAGGAATGTTTTGGGAGGCCCAAAATTAGGACATCTTTCAATGATAATGGAACAGGAAGAAATTTCTAAGTCTAAAAATAATTATGTTTTTATCTAGACCTGTTTCAATCACGTTCAAGTTAGAAAAAGATGCTCTGTTTAAGTTTTTTTTTATTGAAATTTTTTTCCATTTAACAACAAGTGTCATAAATTTTCATACAATTATCTTAACAATACACTTGATATTTTTATAATATATTTTATATATAACATTTCTTGTCTTATTTTTCTTATGGTTTTATATATTATATAATTGTAATTATTTTTCTTATAAAGTTATACAATATATATATTGTAATGATTTTATCAATTATTATTTAAATATGAACCTTTTCCCCCTCCCTTTATTACGTTATTTTCATGTAAGAATATCATCTATTATAATATTTTATTTATAATATATGATAAAGAGAATAATTCCCTCCCCTTAATCCCTCCCCCCCTCCTTCTTTATACTATTTTCTTATCATGGGAAAATGAAATTCAAATATTGCAATATTCTGTTAATGGTCCCCAAATCTTCTTGAACTTATTCATATATCCTTTTTGTGTTGCAAATGCATGTTCCATCTTATATATATGGCAAACTGAGTTCCACCAGAAATTATAGTTCAATTTGTCCCAATTTTTCCAATTATGTGTAATTTGCTGTATTGCTATTCCAGTCATTATAAATAAAAGTTTGTTGTTATTTGATGAGATTTGACTATGGGCTCTCATTGTAGTACCAAATAGAATTGTATCATATGTCAAGGCTACTGGATTTTCTAACATCCTATTTATTTGGGGCCAAATTGATTTCCAAAATGTTAATATGAATGGACAATAGAATAAAAGATGATCTAATGTCCCTGCTTCTAGATGACAATGCCAGCATCTATTAGACTTAGAGCTATCAATTCTATGTAAACGTGTAGGGGTCCATAGAGCTCTATGTAAAATAAAAAACCAAGTTTGTCTCATAGATGCTGACATTGTACATCTTATCCTCCAAGACCAAAGTCATGGCCATTGAGATGCATTAATTTGATGCTTAATCTCAATGCTCCAAATATCTCTAAGACCATTTTTTTTTTTAATGTATAAATCCAGATATTAATTTATACCACATTGCGGCCTGGTGTCCCATGGATTCTATCTGAAAACATAAGAATTCCATACTATGATAATTATTAAGATTTTTCCATTCAGAGAACCCTGTCTGAATGGCCTGCTTCAATTGCAACCATCTGAAATATTGTGATTTATTTAAACCAAATTTATTTTGCAATTGTGAAAACTCAAGCAGTTTACCTTTATTTATTACATCTTCTAAAATACGAATTCCAGCCATCATCCAATGTTTCCAGATAATTTTAAAACCGCCAACTTTGATCTTTGGGTTAAGCCATATTGTTTGAGTCGTTGATTTAGTTATTGGAATAGGAGTTAGATTACTTATATATCTTATAGTTTTCCAAGTATCCATTAATATTTTATGATCTTTATATAACCTTGGCATTTGAATACTTATCACATGACTCAGACGTAAAGGAAACATTAATCTCCATTCTAACCAGAACCAATCTGGTATATGTTCAATGGGTTCTGGGAGGATCCAATACATACCATGACGCATAATATAGGCTTGATGGTACCTATAAAAATTTGGAAAATTTACCCCTCCCTCCTCAATTGGTCTTTGTAAAGATACTAGAGCAATTCTGGGGTTTTTTCCAAGCCAAATAAATTTTGTTAATATTTTATCCAATTTTTTGTAAAAAGACCCCTGGAAAAAAATTGGTATCATACCCATTTGATAACAAACTATTGGTAAAATCATCATTTTTACAGTTTGCACTCTCCCCCACCAAGATATGCACAAAGGATTCCATTGCTTACACATTTCTGACACTTTTTGTAATAAATTTTTTTCATTGATTATCATAGTTTCTTCTATAGTTTTTGTAATCCAAATTCCTAAGTATTTTAATCCTTCCTCTTTCCAAATAAAAGAAAATGAGTCAAATAAACTTTTTGTACAATGTACGTTGAGTGGAAGTACTTCTAATTTATTCCAGTTTATTTTATATCCTGAAAATTTTCCAAATCTTTCAATCAGTTCGAGTAGCTTTGGAATGGTTGTTTCCGGATTTCTCAAATAAAGTAATATATCATCCGCATATGCTGATAATTTATATTCTCTATCTGAATGTGGAATACCCTGTATCTCCTTTATCTGTTCTATAGCTAATAACAAGGGTTCTAAAACGATATCAAAAAGCAAAGAACATAAGAAGTTGCCTCCACCGGGATCAGACCAGAGGTCCTTTACGTCTGTATACGCACCCAGCGGTCCGCACCCGCGGCGGCCCATCAGGTCCATGACCTGTCAAGTGTTCCCTGCCCTAAAAAAACCTATCCTTACTTCTATCTGTATCCTTCAATCCCCTTTTCCTTCAAGAATTTATCCAAACCTTCTTTGAATCCCTGTAGTGTCTTCTGCCCCACCACAACCTCCGGGAGTGCGTTCCATGTGTCCACCACTCTCTGGGTGAAGAAGAACTTCCTGGCATTGGTTCTAAACCTATTCCCTTTCAGTTTCTCCGAGTGCCCCCTTGTACTTGTTGTTCCCCACAGTCTGAAGAATCTGTCCCTGTCTACCTTATCTATGCCTTTCAGGATCTTGAAAGTTTGTATCATGTCTCCTCTAAGTCTCCTCTTTTCCAGGGAGAACAGCCCCAGCTGTTCTAGCCTGTCGTCATATGAAAGGTTTTCCATACCTCTTACCATTTTCGTCGCTCTTCTCTGGACCCCCTCAAGCAATGCTATGTCCTTCTTGAGGTACGGCGACCAATACTGGACACAGTACTCCAGATGCGGGCGCACCATTGCACGGTACAGTGGCATGACTTCCTTTGTCCTGGTCGTGATACCCTTCTTGATGATACCCAGCATTCTGTTTGCTTTATTTGAGGCTGTCGCGCATTGTGCTGATGCTTTCATTGTTGTATCCACCAGCACACCCAGGTCTCTTTCAAGGGTACTTACATCTAGCAATGTTCCCCCCATTGTATAGCTGAACATCGGGTTCTTTTTCCCAACATGCATGACCTTGCATTTCTCTATATTAAAACGCATCTGCCACTTTTTGGCCCACTCTTCCCGCTTCGTTAGGTCCCTTTGCAGGTTTTCACAGTCTTCCGTGGTTCTAACCCTGCTGCAGAGTTTGGTGTCATCTGCAAATTTGATAACCTCACATTTCGTCCCTGTCTCCAGATCGTCTATAAATATATTGAACAGGAGCGGTCCCAACACCGACCCCTGCGGAACTCCGCTCGTGACCCGTTGCCAGTCTGAGTATTGGCCCTTCACTCCAACCCTCTGTTTTCTGCCCGCCAACCAGTGTTTAATCCATCGGTATACATCCCCCTCCACTCCGTGGTTCCACAGCTTCCTAAGCAGCCGTTCGTGGGGTACCTTGTCGAAAGCTTTTTGGAAGTCGAGGTAAATTATGTCTATGGGTTCCCCTTTGTCTATCTGGCTGTTTATTCCCTCAAAGAAATGTAGTAAGTTTGTGAGGCAAGACCTTCCCTTGCAGAAGCCATGTTGGCTCTCCCTCAGCTGCCCATTTTTTCCATGTGCTCGCAGATGCTGTCCTTAATAAGTGCTTCCATCATCTTACCCGGAACCGAAGTCAAGCTCACCGGCCTGTAGTTTCCCGGGTCTCCTCTTGATCCTTTCTTAAAGATAGGCGTGACATTTGCTATTTTCCAGTCCTCCGGGATCTCCCCAGTTTTCAATGATAGATTACATATTTGCTGGAGTGTTTCCACTATTTCCTTTCTCAGTTCTTTTAGTACCCTTGGGTGGATTCCATCCGGGCCCGGTGATTTGTCGCTTTTTAATCTATCTATCTGTCGTAGGACGTCCTCATGGCTTACTTCTATTCGCTCCAGCTTTTCATCTAGATCCCCACTTATAATCTCCTCAGGTTCTGGTACATTGGATGTGTCCTCGCTCGTGAAGACCGACGAGAAAAACTTGTTTAACCTGTCTGCTACCTCTTTTTCCTCTCTTACCACTCCCTTTCTGGTTCCATCATCCAACGGTCCCACTTCCTCCCTTGCCGGTTGCCTCCCCTTCACGTACCTAAAGAACGGTTTGAAGTTTGAGATAGTGGGCATCCTTGTCTAACCCCTCTTTGTAGAATAAATTTTTCTGAAAAATCATTATTAATATATAATCTAGCAAAAGGGGAGTTATACAATGCCTTTATTATTTGTATAAAACCGGATCCTATACCAAACCATTCCATTGTCTGAAACATGAAGGACCATTCCACTCTATCAAAAGCTTTTTCCGCATCTAATGAAATAGAGAATGCTGGGTCATTGATGGATTTTGTCAAATATAACATGTGATGTGCCAATCTAGTATTATGAGACGAATGTCTTTGAGCAACAAAACCTGTTTGATGCATATCAATAATGAAAGGGAGAGCTTTAGCCAATCTTAATGCTATTGCCTTAGTTAAAATTTTTCCATCCACATTTATTAAAGAAATAGGTCTATAGTTTGATACCAAAGTAGGATCTTTATTTGACTTAGGTAAAACTATAGTTATTGATTCAGCCATAGTACCTGTAATACAACCTTTATTTAGTTGTTTCTGATATAATTTTAATAAATAGGGCATTATGATGTTTTGGAATGATTTATAAAACTCTACTGTATAACCATCTCCACCTGGAGCGGATCCAACTCTGAGGAACTTCAATGCTGTACCTAACTCTTTTAAGGATATTGGTTCTTCTAAACTTCGTTTTATATGTTCAGGAATCTTTGGTCCATTTATTAACTTTAAAAATTCTATACCATCTTTTTCCTTTTCTGAATAGGGCTCGGAAGAATACAAATCTTTATAGAATTTTAAAAATTGTTTTATTATAGGATTAGTTTGAGATAACATTTCTTTATTTTCATTTTGAATTGCAATTATTTTTGTTTTTTTCCTTTTTGCTTTGAGATAATTTGCAAGCAATCTTCCCGCCTTATTCGAATTTCCATAATACAGAGCTTGTTGTACAAATAAATCTTTTCTAATGATTTTTGAAGAAATTTCATTATATTTACCTTTAGCTTTTAACAATTCTTGTTGTGTCAAATAATCCCATTTTTCAATTAATTTTGATTCTAGAGACTTTATTAATTTTTCTAATTCTATAAATTGTTGTTTTTCTTTTTTTATTTTCATTGCTGAATAAGAAATAATTTGTCCTCTAATATATGCTTTAAACGCATTCCATAAAGTCTCTATGGAAATTTCTTCTGTATCATTAATTTGAAAATATTCTTCTATTTTTTTTATAAGATTTGTACAAAAGTCATTATCTGCAAGCAATGTATTATTCAATTTCCATATAGGTCTGTTTATATTTTGATCTATTATTTTAATTTCAATCCACACTCCACCATGATCAGATAATACAATTGGATCAATGACAGCCTGTGTGACTTGATGTACTAATTGATTAGAAACAAAAATATAATCTATTCTAGAAAAAGAATTATGGACTTGTGAACAAAACGAAAATTCCCGACCATCAAAATGAAGTATACGCCAAATATCCTTTAAATCACAAGATTGCACCAAATTGTCAAGACCTAATGATTTTATAAATCTTCTCGGGCTTTTATCTATCAATGGATCCATCACAGCATTGAAATCTCCTGCCACTATTAAATTTGAAGTAGCCAGTGGAAGAATCAACTGTTGCAGAGTTTTAAAAAATTCATTTTGATTTGAATTAGGGGCATATATATTGAAAAGCGTCATGGTGGTATTTCCCATGTCCATTTCTATATATATCCATCTTCCTAAAGGATCAGCTGCCTTAAACTTAAATGAAGCAGAACATTTTTTATTTATTAATATTGCAACTCCAGCTTTTTTTCCTATTGCTGCAGAAAAGTAACATTGCTTGACCCAATCACCTTTTAGCTTTATGGATTCATTATTTGATAAATGGGTCTCTTGTATGCAGCATATATCAGCGTTTTGCCTTTTCAAAAATAATAATGCCTTTTTTCTTTTAATCGGGTGATTTAGACCATTAACATTTAAAGAGATTATTTTAAGATCTATTTAATTTTAATGTAATATGTATTATAACAATCCCATCTGCAATGTTTTTTATGAACTTCATTTTCCCATAAATAAGATAGTTTGAGGAATTATCTATTTTACCCCTACCCTTAAAATTTAATACCCTCCCATTCCCTCCCTTCCCACCCCATTTGTATACGATCACTTGGAAACACAACATAGATCAGGTTTAACATTACTCCATTACAAGCTAAAAAATAAATTATAGTTTTATACTTATTACTCCATGCTAATAACATAGTATAATATATCCTTATACTAATATTTGTTATATTTATTTTCTCTTTTATTCATTTTCAGAAATATATATATATATATATATTTTTTTTTTTTCCCCTTATAATTCTTACCTTTCTTTATTTTACAAAAAATTACTCAAAAACAGAATAGAGCAAAGAAATGATTCTAATCTACAGGATTTTAACAGAGTTTCATATACAGTGGTGCCTCACACAACGAACTTAATTCGTTCCAGGAGCAAGTTTGTTATGCGAAAAGTTCGTTATGTGAAACGCGTTTTCCCATAACAATACATGTAAAAAAAAATAATTCGTTCTGTAGCATAAAATATGCTAAGATGACATAAAAAAAGATAAATTTTTGGTTATTATTTTTATTTAGATACATCTAAAAACATAATTGTTTTTTAAAACAACACACATTTTTTAAATTTAAAGACAGACTAAGTAGAGTCTAATTTTACAGTGAGAGAGGGCAGAGTCTCAGCGGCAAAAACTGGGACTTAACTGTTCATTTTTTTTTTTTTTTCTACCGTGTTTCCCCGATAAGGCAGGGCCATCAAATAAGACAGCCCCCCCCTTTTTAGAAAAAAATGTAAAATAAGGCACCCCCCCGCAAATAAGCCACCCACCGATACCTGCGCTTACCCGAATCGGGTGGTACGGTGGGTGACTCCGTGTGGTCCCTGGCACCCCCGACACGATCGGGGCAAGAGGGAGCTCAAGCCCTCTTGCCCCCCGACTCCCCGACACGATCGGGGCAAGAGGGAGCTCAAGCCCTCTTGCCCCCCCGACTCCCCGACACGATCGGGGCAAGAGGGAGCTCAAGCCCTCTTGCCCCCCCCGACTCCCCGACACGATCGGGGCAAGAGGGAGCCCAAGCCCTCTTGCCCCGCCGATTCCCCAACTCCCCGACAATATCGGGCCAGGAGGGAGCCCAAGTCCTCCTGGCCACGGCGACCCCCTAACCCCACCCTGCACTACATTACGGGCAGGAGGGATCCCAGGCCCTCCTGCCCTCGACGCAAACCCCCCTCCCCCCAACGCCCGCCCCCCCCCAAGAACCTCCGACCGCCCTCCCAGCCGACCCGTGACCCCCCTGGCCGACCCCCACGACACCCCCAACCCCCTTCCCCGTACCTTTCTGTAGTTGGCCGGACAGACGGGAGCCAAACCCGCCTGTCCGGCAGGCAGCCATCGACGGAATGAGGCCGGATTGGCCCATCCGTCCCAAAGCTCCGCCTACTGGTGGGGCCTAAGGCGCCTGGGCCAATCAGAATAGGCCCGGGAGCCTTAGGTCCCTCCTGGGGGCAGGGCCTGAGGCACATGGTCGGGTTGGGCCCATGTGCCTCAGGCCCCGCCCCCAGGAGGGACCTAAGGCTCCCGGGCCTATTCTGATTGGCCCAGGCGCCTTAGGCCCCACCAGTAGGCGGAGCTTTGGGACGGATGGGCCAATCCGGCCTCATTCCGTCGATGGCTGCCTGCCGGACAGGCGGGTTTGGCTCCCGTCTGTCCGGCCAACTACAGAAAGGTACGGGGAAGGGGGTTGGGGGTGTCGTGGGGGTCGGCCAGGGGGGTCGCGGGTCGGCTGGGAGGGCGGTCGGAGGTTCTTGGGGGGGGGGCGGTCGTTGGGGGAGGGGGGTTTGCGTCGAGGGCAGGAGGGCCTGGGATCCCTCCTGCCCGTAATGTAGTGCAGGGTGGGGTTAGGGGGTCGCCGTGGCCAGGAGGACTTGGGCTCCCTCCTAGCCCGATATTGTCGGGGAGTTGGGGAATCGGCGGGGCAAGAGGGCTTGGGCTCCCTTTTGCCCCGATCGTGTCGGGGAGTCGGGGGGCAAGAGGGCTTGAGCTCCCTCTTGCCCCGATCGTGTCGGGGAGTCGGGGGGGCAAGAGGGAGCCAGGCGGAGAGAGGGCAGTTAAGCGCAGTGCCTGCGCGGAAGGATGCAGCTCGGGTGACTTCGTTGTGTGAAACGAAGTTCGTTGTACGGATCAAGACATAAAGTTCGTTGTGCGCAGCGTTCGCTGTGCGAGGCGTCCGTTATGCGAGGCACCACTGTAATTCAATCAAGCCTGACTAAAAGCTTAGTTCCTAAGAACTTAAAGGCATTACTAAAAACTTAAAAGCCTAGAAAGTGTTTATTACATATTTATTATTATTCTGGATTCCTAAAATTGCAATATATCAATTGTCAGGTTAGTCAAAGTATCTATTAACCCATTTTTAAGTAAATAAATAAATTCAGTTTAAGTATATAGTGAAAGTCATTGGTAAATAAATATCCAATAAAATGCAATATCTTTCTTTCAAAATTATATGTGTAAAGTATGAGAAGGATGAGAATAAAATAGATGAGAAAAAGATATAGAAGAAATACAACATTTGAAGACAATTTTTTTTTTTTTTTTTTTTAAGTACTTCTATAATAAACTTAACGTTCTTCACTATCTTTGTCAGGGAACATGCCAAGAATGCATAACAGTTAGCTCAGTGTATCAGCTGGGAATGGTTACAAGCTTGTTTGCACATATGGCAAACATAAAGGAAGGGCTCAGCTGTTCTCCTCCAACTGGGTGGGAATTAACTTTCTGCTTCTTTTACTAATATAATTGTAGTCATTATGTTCCACATCTTAGCGTCTGGGTCTTCCGGGATATTCATAGGAGCAGGGCAGATTCAGTTTGTAATTTACTCATGTGTTGGTAGCCTTCTATTCAGGATTTTTGTTTTGTTTTGTTTTTTAATGAGACACTTCCCAATCGACCACAAGTTTTCACGCAGGTTGCACTACTGTTTGTACTTCCTGTTGACACGCAGATCCCTTCCTCTACTCAGCAACTCAGCAAACATAGTATCTCTAGTGTTCCACCTTTCTACATTTCTCTCCGTGAGCATATAATCCATGCTGCAAGAGGATATCTTTCAAAAAGCTCCTCCATCTCGTCCCTTCAGCTGCATATATATTGAATTCTCCAGGTAGATCAATGTTCTTTTTTTTTTTTTTTCCCCTCCACAACATTCTGTTACTGACATGTTTGCATTCTTTTCAAGTTGTTCCATTTTCCTGTTATTTGTTTTTTTAAAAAAAATTTCTAGCATTCTAAACGGTTTTTACAGTTTTTTAATGTTTAGATTATTTTGTATATAATAAATCAAAGTGAAAAGTTATTAATGTCTTCTTGTTATATTAAATACTTTAAAATATTCCCCAAGTTTCTTTTTAAGATGTCATTGGTTGTTCAAATGTTTCAAGGTATTCTGCTAGTTTTTTAGAATCATTAAAATTTTGTGTTTTATTTCCTAATGTTACCTTCATCACCGCTGGGTAGAGTAATCCATATCTTGCCCCTAGTGCTCGTAGTTGAGGTCTTAAATCAAGGAGTTGTTTTCTTTTTTGAGCAGTTTCTCTAGCAAAGTCTGGCACAATATGTATCCGTGCATCTTGACATCTTAGGTTTTTATTTGCTTTAGCTAGCTGGCATATTTCAACTACATGTTGATATCTTAGTAGTTTAAAAATAAAGTTCTTGGACCTTTTTGTGTGGTTGTTTTCTGTCCCGGTATTCTGTGTGCCCTCTCTATTTCAAGAGGCACCTTGGATTTTATAGGCAGTATCTTTGGGAGGAATTGTTCTAAGAAATTGATAGGATCATTTTTTTCCACTCCTTCCGGCATCCCAATAATTCTTAAATTATTTCTTTTTTCTCTATTCACACAGTCTTCCAGATCTTTCTTTAATATTTCCATTTCCTTCCAGGCTTGTTTGTTTTGTATAACCTCAGTATGTACTTCCTCTGCTCTTTCCTCTAAGTGTGTCATTTTGTTGTCAATTAGATCAACTCTTTTTGTTAATATAGCAACATCATCTATTGCTTTTTGTAGTTGTTTTTTGATCTCCAGTACTATATCCTTTATCTGTTTTATTTCTGCCATCATATCTTGATCTTCTGCAGGCAGTGGTACTCTTGATGGTGTCCCTGGTTCTGGCTTTGATCTTTTGTTACTGCTGGTTCCTGATCCTCCGGTTCCTGCATCGTTTTTATTTTGTTTGTTTGATGACATTTTCTTCTTATCAATCTTTTTTCCAAATAAAATTGAATTTTTGGAGTTTTAAATTTGAAATAGTAGCTTGTTTAGCCTGGAGCACAGCTCTTAACTGACCATTTCCTTGTGTGTCCAAGTTCTAGAATTCGAAAAAGATGCTCTGAATGACCAGCTGACTACTGGAAGGATTGTTTTGACTCTTCCTTAATCACCCAGTAGATGCTGTTCCCTTCCCACCCCCCTAAGAATTGAAACTGTAAGGCATTCCAGGCACCATGACAGCATCAAGTACTATGGGCATACCCAACAGAGCAGGAGTAATCTAGTAGTCGGTGCAGTAGACTGTGAACAAGGGGATCCAAGTCCAAATCCCATTCTACCTAGTACATTTATGGTGGAAATTTTGATCTCTCCAAATACAAACTACCTACTGTATCAATATATAGGAGACACCTGTAGACTTAAAGGCTACTGCAGTGGCACACAGTTAAGAACTGTAGGTTTTATTCTATTCCTGAAGGGCTCACAATTCAAAATATAGGAGTCATGGTGGGAATTGTACCTAGATGCCTTTGTTTAAAGTCCACTGCACTGACCAGTAGGATGCCCCTATGATCTGCATGGATGTTCATGTGGCCACTTTGCTCAAAATGGCAGACATTATTGTGCCTGTTTTTTTTGGTGTTTCTAAGTTGAATGCTCCAATTTGGAAAATGGCTCTTCTTTAGACTTTTCTTTAAAAATCGATCAAAAAAATTCTTGGGACTTAAGATACAAATGTTCCCAGACTTGGCTAGGGACATACAAAAGCGAAGAAAAGAATTTCTTATGTTAAAAACCAGGAATAATAGCTCTTGGAGCAACTTTTTACCTTCGTTATCCTTGCAAATGTATTATACATTATAACTCTCAAAAATATGTTTTCTTTGAGCCCTACCAACTGACTTCTTTCCTCTCTCTATCTCGGCTTGAGAAGGAAAAGAAAGGAGGAGTATAGAATGGATTTAGATGCCCATATCAGCTAAACTTGCATCATCTTTCCTTAGTTATTATTTCCTAGCATTTCCGTTTATATATTACATTTTGGATCTTTTGAGGACTTGAGCTGATTTAAGTTTAAATTAATTTCTTTGAACTTATTTTATTACTAGATTTCTTGACTTAAAAGCTTTCTGTACAAGTATTATCTTGAATTGTATTTTTGAAAATTAATAAATAAATTTTAAAAAAAAGCTCTTTCTTTGCACTTTCTGTGCAAAAAAGACCATCTTTGATACATTTTAAAATCACAAACCCAGATGTATTTCCTGTTTGAAAATGGCTCTAAGATGGGCATTTTTTGAGATGTAATGAACAAAAAATGTCCAAATCTGAAAAGGGCAATTTATTGAAAATCCCTTCCACATCTAAAAAAACTTTATAACCTCATTCTGAAAGCAATTTCTTCCATTCGGCTAGATTAGAATAAAAATCCTTGCTGAACTGGGATATTAATGTTGAATGTAAACGGTGACAGGACAAAGGCGCGCCGAGACAACTGAGCGCAAGGTGGAAGCCCGCGGCGAAGAAAACCAGTGTTTTAAGGGGCTCAGACAGGGGTGTTAGTGGGGAACCCCCCACTTTACTGAATACAGATCACGCCGGCATTGTTGGGGGTTTGGGGGATTGTAACCCCCCTCATTATACTGGAAACTTAACTTTTTCCCTGTTTTTTAGGGAAAATGTGAAGTTTTAAGTATACTGTTAATCCTGCATATACCATAATCCAATTTAGATAGAAGAAAAGCATGGATTAAAGCATGTAATGATTTCTCATCCATATCTCCAAGGCTCACCTTGCCTCAACCAGAAATGGTGCATTTTTCTACTTTGTTCCAATATTGTGGAACAATTTACCAGTAGAGTTAAGGAAGGAAGAATCGTTTCAAAATTTTAAGAGACATTTAAAAGCACATTTTTTTCTAATGGCTCTCCTGAATTGAATAATGGAATGGGGACCGCAATCTGTCTTAATTTGTACTGATTCGTGTTGATTTGGGTTAATTTATTTCATATAACAATTTTAGTGGATATGTTTTAGAAATGTTAATTTCTTTGATGCTCTCAAACTCTGCCAGTGACGGATCTGTGAAGTGTGCTATGCCGGGAGTTTTATTAAGACCTGCACTAAAATATGACTGTTTGTTATCAGGCTGCTTCAAAGACTTTTCTATCTCTTAAATTTGTTTTATTTTATTTTTAAATTTTTTATCTTCTTTCATTATTTCTATTTTCTATCTCTTTGATTTTGGATCTTAGAAATGTATTATATGTTATATATTTTTAGTTTATCAGGTACTTTAGCTAGATTGTGAGCCTTCGGGACAGATAGGGTAGTTTTTCTCAAGTACCTAAATTCATTTTAGTTTGATACGGTACATTGTAAACCGCTTAGTAGAGAATGACACGGTGAAAAAATTGGTCCCCGTCACCGCCCCGTCCCCGTCTCACCATCCCCGTCACCGCCCCGTCCCCGTCTCACCATCCCCGTCACCGCCCCGTCCCCGTCTCACCATCCTCTTCACCGCCCCGTCACCGCCACTGCCACCCCATTCACCGCCCCGTCACCGCCACTGCAATCCCATTCACTTTTCTTTATTTACGTATAAAGGAAACATTCTTTAAAACTTTAAAACTTAGTTAAATATTAGTTAATAACTATACAAAAACAAAACACGCAGAGAAAAAATTAATTAATATAAATTCCCTGACTTCCCTGCACTGTCCCCCCTTGAAGGTCTGTCCCCATCCTGAAAGCCTGATGCCCCCCCCCCCGACGTCCGATACATCCCTCCCCCCGAAGGACCGCCGACTCCCCAACAATATCGGGCCAGGAGGGAGCCCAAATCCTCCTGGCCACGGCGACCCCCTAACCCCACCCCGCACTACATTACGGGCAGGAGGGATCCCAGGCCCTCCTGCCCTCGACGCAAACCCCCCCTCCCCCCAACGACCGCCCCCCCCAGCATCAAAATGATGCCTGAAGTTACCTTGGGGGTTCTGAGCACTATTAATTTTAATTTATTACAGCACTCCAGAAATATTTTTCTAATTGTTTTAACTTGGAAAAGCGAACCAGGATTGTCTTAATGAAAGGCTTATGTTTGCACTGCAGCCCTCCTGCCCTCGACGCAAACCCCCCTCCCCCCAACGACCGCCCCCCCCAGCTTCAAAATGATGCCTGAAGTTACCTTGGGGGTTCTGACCACTATTAATTTTAATTTATTACAGCACTCCAGAAATATTTTTCTAATTGTTTTAACTTGGAAAAGCGAACCAGGATTGTCTTAATGAAAGGCTTATGTTTGCACTGCAGCCCTCCTGCCCTCGACGCAAACCCCCCTCCCCCCAACGACCGCCCCCCCCAGCCGACCCGCGACACCCCTGGCGACCCCCACGACCCCCCCACCCCCCTTCCCCGTACCTTTGGTAGTTGGCCGGACAGACGGGAGCCAAAACCGCCTGTCCGGCAGGCAGCCAACGAAGGAATGAGGCCGGATTGGCCCATCCATCCTAAAGCTCCGCCTACTGGTGGGGCCTAAGGCGCGTGGGCCAATCAGAATAGGCCCTGGAGCCTTAGGTCCCACCTGGGGGCGCGGCCTGAGGCACATGGTCGGGTTGGGCCCATGTGCCTCAGGCCGCGCCCCCAGGTGGGACCTAAGGCTCCAGGGCCTATTCTGATTGGCCCACGCGCCTTAGGCCCCACCAGTAGGCGGAGCTTTAGGATGGATGGGCCAATCCGGCCTCATTCCTTCGTTGGCTGCCTGCCGGACAGGCGGGTTTGGCTCCCGTCTGTCCGGCCAACTACCAAAGGTACGGGGAAGGGGGGTGGGGGGGTCGTGGGGGTCGCCAGGGGGGTCGCGGGTCGGCTGGGGGGGCGGTCGGAGGTTCTTGGGGGGGGCGGTCGTTGGGGGGGAAGGGGGGTTTGCGTCGAGGGCAGGAGGGCCTGGGATCCCTCCTGCCCGTAATGTAGTGCGGGGTGGGGTTAGGGGGTCGCCGTGGCCAGGAGGGTTTGGGCTCCCTTCTGGCCCGATATTGTCGGGAAGTCGGCGGTCCTTCGGGGTGGGGGTGCGAGTGGTCCTGCCGGGGGGGGGGGATGTATCGGACGTCGGGGAGTCGGCCGGGCAAGAGGGCTTGGGCTCCCTCTTGCTCCGATCGCGGGTGCGGGTGGGAGCGCGTGCGAGCGGTCGTTCGGGGTGGGGGTGCGAGCGGTCCTGCTGGGGGGGTGAATCGGGCGTCGGGCGGTAAATAGCGGTTCCTAGAAGGGGGTACATTGGCCCGCGGGGACAAACCTGTTCACCGTTTCCGCGGTCGGTGAATGGCCTTGTCCCCGTCACCGCAGCGACTGCTAGTTTTCTTCCCCGTTTTCGGCGGTGACCCGCGGCTTAAATGCGGTGGCCGCGGGTAAACCGTCACCGTGTCATTCTCTACCGCTTAGGTCAGTTATTCACACTATCTGGCGTGTCTACTCTATTGAAAATTTTGCCCTAACTAGCAATCTTAGGGGAACTTGAGTACATATTCCAAATCCCGTAGCAACTTAACAAAGAAATAATTAATATTAAGAACAGACAGTAGTCCAGCAGCAAGATATGGGCTATCCAGTCTTATGCACCGAGTGACACATGTTTGATTATGTCCCAGTTGGTGAGAAGTATGTGTGTGCTCATTGCAAAGAGCTCCTAGCTCTCAGTGAACGGGTCCGATCTCTTGAGGCTAGAGTAGCAGACTTAGAGGAGCTGAGGGAGACAGAGAAGTACATAGAAGAGGCCTATAAGGACGTTGTAGTAAAGTCCCACCTCCAATCTGGCAGCCTTTATAATGAAGCCTGCTTACTCAGGCATTAGAAAGACTGGTTGCTGGAAGAACATCAGCATACTCCTTTGTATTTTGAACATGCTCCTCATTCTTTGTATAGTCTCTTATATTTGCCTACTAAGGACCTTCCCACTGAGTTCCGTGCGTGTGTTCTTTTGAAATCTATGTGTGCAGTGTGGGGAAGCTTGATCGGCAGATTGGGAGGGGACCCTCACGTGTCAAATCAACTTCCCCTCCGGGGGAACTTGGCCTTTCCTCCGGGCCGGGATAACCCTGCTTTTCTCAGTTGGGCTGCTCGCGGATTTCGCCTCGTGGAGCATCTGTTGACTGAGGAAGGCTGTTTGAAACCTCTTGCTGCTTTTGGGGACCACTTGGTTGGGTGTTGGGGTGATACTTTTGCCTATTGTCAAGTGAAGCATTATATTCTTTCTCTTCCGCAGGATCGGCTTGCTCTACCGATGGGGATGCGACTTCGTTTTTTTTTTGAAGGGGTGGTGATTCGTTCTATTTCGGTGTTGGCGTTGTATAGGGCCCTATTGGAGATCGCGAGGCCTAAAGAGGTGTCGCATCTTCTAGAGAGCTGGAGTCGTGAACTTCGCATTGATCTTAGTACTTGGGATATTATGACAGCCCTGCAGGGGGTCCCTAGCTTGATAACAGGAGCAGTGTATCGCGAGTGTTATGTTAGAGTGATATATAGGGCTTATTATACTCAAGTTCAATTGCATAAAATAGGAGGTATCGACTCCCCCCTCTGTCTGAAATGTGGCCGGGATCCCAATACTTTAGTTCATTCCTTTTGGGATTGTTGGACAATACAAGCTTTTTGGAAATCTATTATTCATTACCTCCAAGGTTTATTTTTGAGCACCATTGTGGGTACCGTGGAGCAGTTGGTTCTTGATCTGCCTGGGGCTTTTCGTGGCCTTCCTAAGGGGGATCCTCTCTGGTGTAGTAAGGTGTGTCTCCTTACTCGCAAATGCATATTGCAATCCTGGATTGTTTCTGAGTCTCCCTCTTTTTGGTCCTGGAGAGCTCTGGTGAATACATTGGCCACGTGGGAGGCTCAAGAGGCAATTGGTCGCCCTCATCGCCGATGTCACTTCCTGCTTGTGTGGGGAGTCTACTTGGACTCCTTATCTCCTAGAGGCCGCAGTCTCCTTTTGAATCCTCTTGCTTAGCCTTGTTGAGGTTCCTCGCGCTCACTCCCTGGATCGGTCACCGCAGGCACTGTTTTTTTCCCCCTTTGTTTTGTTGACTTGTCTGTTGGGGGGGAAGGGCTTTCTGCTTGTGACTGCCAGGGGCCACCAGAACACGGGCCTTTGGAATTTTGTTGCTTGACTTCTGTTTGCTTCATAGGACATGGGGGTCTCTCCGTTGGTGGATACTCTCTTCAATCTTTCCAGAGGCTTGCTTTTTCAAACGCCCCCTCATCAGAAGGTCCTCACGACAGACTCTTCAACCTACGCTTGGGGCGCTCATCTCGATGGTCTCTGGACCAGTATGGATCGTCAGTGTCACATCAATCTGTTGGAACTCAGAGCGATTTTCAAGGCTCTTAGCGCTTTTCAACATCTTCTTCGCGACCAGGTAGTCCTCATCTGGACGGACAACCAAGTCGCTATGTATTATGTCAAAAACAGGGAGGGATGAGTTATGCCTCCCTTTGTCAAGAAGCTCTGAAAGTTTGGGACTGGGCAATCCGTCACAACATCTTCCTCAAAGCTGTCTACATTCAAGGGGTGAAGAATTGCTTGGCAGACAACTTGAGTCGTCTCCTACAACCTCACAAATGGAATCTCCATTCCTCGCCTCTTCATCACATTTTTTCACAGTGGGGAACCCCTCAGATAGACCTCTTTGCAGCTCCCCACAACTTCAAACTGCCTCAGTTCTGCTCCAGGATATACTCTCCTCGCCGCCTTGAGGCAGATGCTTTTCTTCTGGAATGGACAAATCTCTTCCTCTACGCATTCCCTCCTTTTCCTCTCATTCTCAAGACTCTGGTCAAGTTGAAGAACGATCATGCCATCATTATTCTAATCGCTCCTCGGTGGCCAAGACAACCTTGGTACTCCCTTCTACTTCAACTCAGCACCAGCGGCCATACCTTCTACCAGTTTTTCCTTCTCTGCTTACACAGAGTCAAGGATCTCTGCTTCATCCCAACCTGCAGTCTCTACACCTGACAGCTTGGTACCTTTCAACGTAACTCCTCTTCAGTTTTCTCAATCTGTAAGAGATGTTATAGAAGCTTCTAGGAAGCCTACCACTAGACAATGCTATCATCAAAAGTGGACTAGATTTTCTATGTGGTGTTTTTCTCATCATAAGGAGCCTCGGCATTCCTTCTTATCTTCTGTTGCACTTATCCAATTCTGGCCTCACGTCTACATCTATCTGAGTCCATCTCAGTGCAATTGCGACTTTCCATCAGCCTACTGAAGGGAAACCCCTCTCTGCTCATCCAATGGTTTCCAAATTCTTTCTGCTATGCCCAGGCTGGATTACCCCTTCACAGTAGTCACAGCCCATAATGTCAGAGCAATGGCAGCTTCAGTAGCTTTCCTCAGATCTACACCTATTGAGGAAATTTGTAGAGCTGCTACATGGTCCTCGGTTCATACCTTCACGTCTCACTATTGTCTGGATACTTTCTCCAGACGGGATGGACAGTTTGGCCAAACAGTATTACAAAATCTATTCTCCTAAATTGCCAACACTCCCACTATCCCATTCTGGTTAGCTTGGAGGTCACCCACATGTGAGAATATCTGCCTGCTTGTCCTGGGATAAAGCACAGTTACTTACCGTAACTGGTGTTATCCAGGGACAGCAGGCAGCTATTCTCACAACCCATCCACCTCCCCTGGTTGGCTTCTCTGCTAGCTATCTGAACTGAGGAGACGCGCCCTGTGCTGGGCGGGAAGGCACTCGCATTTGTGCGGTGCGGGAGACTCGAAACTTCGAGTTTCTTCAAGCAAGTCTGCTTGCAAGGCGTCCGTATCCGGGCTCCATTGGTGACGTTACACACATGTGAGAATACCTGCCTGCTTGTCCTGGGATAATATGGAGATAGAATGGGTGTCGTTGATAGGATAGCTTTAATCCAATAGAAGGCAGGGGAAGTCAGTTGGTTGGAGATAGGGTATTTAAATAGCGTAAAAAATTGCCACCGCGCTCTTTAACTGCAGAGACAAAGCCATTCACCACTCCACGGGGCGGTGAATGGTCTTGTCCCCTTAGCCGCTGTGAACACTGTTTTTTCCCCAGTGTTTCGGCGGGTACATCCACCGTGTCATTCTCTAGATAACAACTCAAAAATACTGTAAGCAGACCAAAGTATGGACTGACAAATAAGTTAGTCTCTATGGGTCAAACTTCCAGGAACAAATGGACTGGAAACGAAGATCAGCATCTACTATCGACACCCAGGGCAGTCTGAAGAAATTGAGGGAGACATGACGGACGAGATTAAACACAACTGCAAGGGAGGCAATGCAGTTATATCATGGGTGACTGCAACTATCTGGGGATAGACTGGAACCTAGGCACCTCCGGCTGCGCTAGGGAGACCAAGTTCCTGGATGCTATAGGCGATTGCTTCCTGGAACAGCTTGTCAAGGAAAATACAAGAGGAAATGCAATACTGGACTTAATTCTGAAAGGACTGCGAGGACCGGCACAAGGTGTAGAAGTAGAAGGGACGCTGGGAAACAGCGATCACAACATGATTCACTTCGACCTGGACGCAGGGGCGAAATATCGGTTCAGAACAATGGCCACGGCACTGAACTTCCGAAAAGGGAATTACAAAGGGACACTCATGGTAGGGAAGAAGATTAAGAAGAGGATAAGCACTGTAAAAATGCTAGAGCAAGCTTAGTCCCTTTTTAAGGACACAGTCACCGAGGCGCAAAGGATCCAAGAGGAAAAAGAACAAAGAACCGGCGTGGCTCACTATAGAGGTGAAGAAAGCGATCAGAGACAAGAAAATTTCATTTAAGGAATGGAATAGGTCAAAGCGGACAAAAACTGGAATAAGCACAAACAACATCAACACATGTGCCATAAGGCGGTAAAAGGGGCCAAAAGAGACTACGAGGAAAAAATAGCCAAGGAGGTGAAACACTTCAAGCCGTTCTTTCGATACATTAAGGGGAAATGACCCGCGAAGGAAGTGGTGGAGCCGCTGGATGACCATGGAATAAAGGGAGTGCTAAAGGAAGATAAAGAAATTGCCGACAAACAACACATTTTTTTGCGTCTGTATTTACCGAAGAGGATATACGCAACATACCAGAACCCATCAGGCTCTATGCTGTAAACGAAGATGGGAAACTGACAGGGTTGACGGTCAGTCTAGAAGAGGTATACAGGCTGAATACCTACCTGTTATCAAACGCCTCCACCACATTCAGAGCCAACCTCATGCTATGGATTCAAACCACATTAACAGAAGGTAAATTCCCCCAGGACCTAGGAGAGATCTTAATCACCCCAATCATGAAAGATCACAAAGGCCCAATAGATAACCCCTCCAACTACAGACCTATCGCTTCAATACCAATATACGTTAAAATAATAGAAGGTCTAGTTGCACAATACCTCACCAACTACCTGGCAGACCATAACCTACTTCACCCCTCACAATCAGGATTTCGAACCAACCACAGCACAGAAACACTACTTGTCTCACTACTAGATACAGCCCGACAGCACATTAGTAAAGGATGTTAATCCAACTTGACCTCTCCGCAGCATTTGACCTAGTTGACCACTCCTTACTGCTACAGATACTTGACGCCATGGGGATCTTAGGCAAGGTCTACAATTGGTTCCAAGGATTCCTCAAATCAAGAACCTATAGGGTAAAGTCCAATGATATCAAATCAGAACCATGGTCCAATCCCTGCAGAGTTCCTCAAGGATCACCTCTATCACCTACGCTCTTCAACCTCTTTATTTCCTCCCTCGGAGCCACTTTAGACAATCTAAATGTTACATCCTTCAGCTACGCAGACGACATCACCATACTCCTCCCCTTCGACCCATCAGAGCCCACCACCACAGCAAAGCTGGAAACAACCCTAGATGCAGTGGAAAAATGGATGGCGGACCACAAACTGAAACTAAACTCAGATAAAACAAAATTCCTTTTGCTCAAAAAGGCCCAAACTCCCACCATTACAGAACTAAAAATTAAAAATACCAAATACCCAATACAGCCTGAACTCAAACTCCTAGGAGTAACGATAGACAGATGCTGCACAATGCAGTCCCAAATCAACAAGACATCCCAGAAAGCTTTTCTAATTATGAGAAATCTACGTAAAATCAGAAAATTCTTTGACCCAGCACAATTCAGACTAATTGTCCAATCCCTAGTCTTAGGTTTACTGGACTATTGCAACTCCCTCTATCTACCTTGTCCTGCCAATATGATAAAACAACTTCAGATAATACAAACACCGCCCTCAGACTGATCTACTCCCTGAGAAAATATGATCATATTACAACCGCCTTCTTAGACTCTCACTGGCTACCCATGCAAGCACGAATTCAATTCAAATTCTACTGCCTATTATTCAAAGCATTAAAAGGCTCTTCCCCCTCCTACCTAAACAACCGCTTAAACCAGATCCTCACCTCAAGACAAAGAAGAACCCCAAATCCTTTTGCCTTCCCCTCACTCAAGGGCACTCAGCGCAAGAAGATGTTTGACACAACTCCCGCCCTCACTCGCCGCTGCGATGGTGGCCGGCTTTAGCGAACCTCGCAGGCCGCTCTCCAACCTCGGTAGCACGTTCCCTCTGACGCACGGGATCACGCCGCCATTGCCTATCTACATGCCACAGCTGAGATCGCTCTGAGGCTCACAGGAAGTCACCTGCTGAGCTGCGGCGGCGGGGGCTTGGGAGGCGCTGGCTTCAGCGGACTGCCGAGATGGTAGATGGCCGGTCCCCCGGCCCTGGGAGGCTCTGCCTCACCCCCAATGTCCGGCTTCAGTGCCCCGTGGTCGGTGCAGTCCTCTTCGTCGCCTCCGCCTGTCTCCTATGCATCTGGCTCCGGCGGCGGCGGCCTGATCGACGCTTGCCCAGCCCGGACTCTGAGAGCTTCTACCCCGGAATCCCATCGTCCATCGGCCCGGCTTTTATCCAGGTCTTCTCGTCGGTGTGATGAGCGCAGCAGCAGCAGAGCAGGGGTCCCTTGTCGGCCCCCAGCTCCAGCGGCACCAGCACACACCAACAACAGCGCCGATGGCTTTTCCGCAGAGGAGTTCTTGCAGTCGCCATGGGCCTCGTCTGGGGCAGTCTCCTTGGAGAAGCCGTTCAGGGTGGCAGCTGGAGCATGGGCAGTGTGTCGTGGGGAGGAATGCATGGAGGAGACCATCGCAGAGGAAGAGACATGGGCATCCTGGGACTATCAATCAAATCTCTTCCCTGAAGAAGCCCTTTTTCTGGGAACGTAATCGCTCCTCCAAAACTTACTTGCTCTACTTCATCACTGACGCTGAAACCGTGGATTGAAGACAATGTTTTATTTTTATTTCCAGTTTATGAATTATTTTTAATCTTATTCATTGTTTTGCCACTTGTTTTGTTTTGTTCTATTTTTATCATTTTAATTTCTCCTGAATTCTATTGTTCAACGGTTCCTCCTTCTGCATTTATTCCTTTCTCTCCTCTCTTCTACCTTCCAAAGTACTTAGATCAATGCAGTCTTGTTAGAATGTTTATTTTCTTATTTTTTCCTCTATCTCTATTTTTCACTTCTTTATTACTCTCCAGGTACTTTAGTTAGATTGTGAGCCTTCGGGTCAGTAAGGGAATTTCTAAGTACCTTTCTTACTTATAATTTTAATGTATATTTTCTTACTTATAATTTTAATGTATATTTAATGTATATTTTAATGTAAACCACTTAGAACCTAACGGATTAGCGGTATATAAGAAATAAATTACATTACATTACAACCTTCTGGCAACGCAAGCAGCAAAACTCAACCATTCCATCTCCAACCTGCTAACGGCAATGGGCGACCTCAAAACATTCCGAAAAGAAATCAAAACCCTGCTTTTCAAAAAATTCATCCAAACATCTTAACCCCCCCATCCCCATACTCCCAGATAAATTCTCCCCTAAAACCCCCACATAGAAAACCTCTTCCTCCCCAAAACACCTACCAAGTAAACAGATCCCTGAAATGTATTGTAATCTTATCCGTACTCTAACTGTAATCTATTTGTTATATCACACAGTTATGCACTGTCAATTTACTATCCAATTTGTAAGTTCCTTCGGAATCTATCCAGCTATCTCTCCTCTGTTATAAAAAAAACCAAAACAAAACAAAAAAAACCCCGTTGTATCTTCACTGGAAATGTCCAGTCAACTCTTTTGTAATCCGCCTTGAACTGCAAGGTATAGGCGGAATAGAAATCCCTAATGTAATGTACGAATGATAGCCTAAAGAGCAATAAATCCCCAGAGTGAGAAAGCATTTATTGACTTGAGCATTAGTGTGATCTTCAAACGTCAGGCTTCGATCCAGGGTGGCGCCAAGGATTTTGGTTGTGGGATTAATTGGGTAGTCTGATCCATTTAGTCTCAAGGAGATACATCAGTCATTGTGATTTTGTGAAAGTTTTTAGTGTAATACATCTAGAACAGGGGTACCCAACACGTCAATCGCGATCGACAGGTCGCTCGCTCAGGCGACCCCAGTCGATCGCAGAGCGGGTTCCCTTCTTCCCTTTTTTCCCCTCATGACTGGCCTGCTCCTGAATTCTGCTGCTGCCTCCGCTGCTCAACATTTGAAAAAAAAAACGGCTTGGAGAATTTATGCTCCGGGGGCTAACGTGTGCTTGTACCGGCTTCCCTTCTCTTCCCTCTGAAACCGGAAGTTATGTCCGGGGGGGGAGGGAGAGAAAGGAAGCCGGCACGCACATGTTAGAGCCCCATTCGCGGGCTAAAGCGGGAGACAGGTCAGTGAAGCAAAATTGCCGTCGGGGAGAGGAATGCTGATGGGCCCGAAGCAAGGAGAGCTTGGCCGGTGGCGGGCGGCTTTGGGGGCCTGTTATCCGATGGCAGCGGCAGTGGCAGTGGCTTGGGGGAGGGCAGGGAGGGAGAAAGAGGGCAGGCAGGGAGACAGAAGGTAAGAAGAGAAACAGAAAAAAAGAAAGGGGGCATGAAGAGAGAAAGAAAGAGAGGGCAGGGAGAGAAGAAGAAAACGTTGGGGGGGGAATGAGGTCAGGAGGAGAGGAAGCATACAGGCTAAAAGAAGGAAAGAAAGATTGGATGCACAGTCAGAAGAAGAAAGTGCAAACAGAGACTCATGAAATCACCAGACAAGGTAGGAAAAATGATTTTATTTTAAATTTAGTGATCAAAATGTGTTTGAATTTATATCTGCTCTCTATATTTTACAATATGGTCCCCTTTTACTAAACCGCAATAGAGGTTTTCTCCTATACCCTTTCTTTGTAGTTCCTTTCCTCTCAACCTCTGTAAACCGTGCCGAGCTCTGCGCATGCGGAGATGGTGCGGTCTACAAACCTAAGGTTTAGTTTAGTTTAGTTTAGTTTTTAGCGCAGGGAGCCTATGAGCGTCAAGAGCAGCGCTGGGCATTCAGCGCAGCTCCCTGCGCTAAAAACTGCTATCGTGGTTTAGTAAAAAGGGAGGGGGTGGGTATTTGTCTATTTTTGTATGGTTGTTACTGAGGTGACAGTGCATAGAGTCATCTGCTTTGACCTCTTTGAAAAAAACCCGAAATAGGAATGATAATTAACAATTCTATGCGTACAGTGTGCATTGTGTTTTTTTTTAATTTTATTTTTGGTAGATCATTTTGACTTGGTCATTTTAAAAGTAGCTCGCAAGCCCAAAAAGTGTGGGCACCCCTGATCTAGAAAATATATATGATTGATGGAATACAAATGTTTTAACAATAAAAGTATAATTTTTACATTTCCAAACATGTCATATTGTTATATTTATTGTACATTAAAGAACTCACACAGAAATAGAACTACCGTAAAGAGGAAAAGCTACAGTTGATATTGCTCTATAAAGCTAAGAAAGGCTCTTTATAAAGCTGAGAAAGGCTAAAAAAGAAAGCAAGCTGCAGTAAGAGAGTCAAGGGAAAAGGGCCAATAACCGGGAAGGGGCAAAGGATAAGACTATAGACAGGAGGTTGAAAGAGGCCCTAACCTGAGGTAGACTGTTTCTATGGTGACACACTGACTATGACTGCAGATGCGAACCGTAAGACCTAACTAGTCTTTACAGTTTACTTCCAGGTAAAAATCCAGCTACAGTAATGTGCTAGGGAGGGAGATGGTGAATGGGAAGGATAAACCAGGTGGCCCCGCTTCTCGGTCATAACACCGCGAAACACCCGAAGGAGCACGAAACTTGCCCGCCCTAACCGGCGCAGGGCACGAAGGTTCCCTACACGCCCACAGCGCTGCCGTTATGTCCTCACTACCGCCCAAGCCATGGGTACTCACGGGCTTTGATGGGTTGCCTCGGCCGCCACCGGCCGTGCGCGCCTAAGGCGCCGCCTCAGCTGTCTTCACACACAGCCTGGCGTTCAAGGCAGCAGCGTTTGTTGCTAAGCTCATCACGTCCGGCGCATTCTGTAACTGGAGGGAAGTGACGGTGAGGTCCTGGGTTCCTTTTCCGTCAATGGTACAGCAGTTCTGGCGCCAGGAGCAATTCGCTTGAGATCTCCTGGTCATGGTACTAACTACAGTCCAGACGGTGTTGTCGATGAATACTGGTGACGAGATTTACCTACGACAGGCTTCAGTTGATCATTAAAGGCTTAGCGAAGAAAGGCGATAAACGGGGAAAACTGCAACTAAAGTGCGCCAGAGAAAATGTTGTCTTCTGAGGGATTTATGCTTAGTAATTTGTAAAATCGCCGTCTGTACGCCTTTCAGTGCTATAGAAAAGATAAATCGTAGGACCTGCAAGGGCAGCTGTTCACTAGAAGTGTCAGCTAGGGAGTCTTATCGTCTTAATTTCACTTTTGCCCCCAATGTTGCAAGTGCTATTACTAGTTATTGTATTTCTATAACGTTACCAAACGCACGCAGCGCTGTACATTAAGACACACAAGAGACGGTCCTCACTCGAAAAAGTTTACAATCTGATTATGACAGACAGTGTTGTAGTATAGTAACTAAGAAATTGTAACTAATTAGTGTAAAGAAGTAGAGGAAACATTTGTTACTTTTTTTAAAATTTTTACAGAAGTTAGGTCACAGGAAGATTAAAAATATTTATTGTAACATGTTGAAAGAAAATACAGTACAACAAATACATAATTCCTGAAATCAAGCATAAACCAGCACTAACTTCCAAAACAAGGATCCTACTTATGAAAATACATTGCCCTAAATATTACAATGGGACCCCTAAAGCACAGTTACTTATTCTAACTGGTGTTATCCAGGGACCGCAGGCATATATTCTCACATGTGGGTGATGTCATTCACAGAGCCCCAGTACGGACAGCTATATAAGTGCACCGACACTTTAAGAACTTTTGTTTAGAAAGTTCAAGACTGACCGCACTATGAATGTGCGAGTGCCTTCCCGCCCAATGTGACTCCTCAGTTCAGTAAGCCAGCTAAGAAGCCAACCAGGAGACGTGGATAGGTTGTGAGAATATCTGCCTGCTGTCCCTGAATAACACCTGTTACAGTAAGTAACTGTGCTTTATTCCAGGACAAGCAGGCAGCATAGCTAGCTCCTTCCCACTTCCCAATACCTTCCCGATCCCCAAAGCAACCTCACCTACTCTTTATCTCCTCTAGAAATTACTAGATATCTTCTTGTAATCGTTTTTGTAATTCTTTTGTAATCCGCCTTGAACCTCAAGGCAATGGCGGAATAGAAATTTCTAATGTAATGTAATGTGGGTGACCTCCAAGGTAACCAGAATGGAATGGTGGGAGAGTTGGCCTTTTAGAAAAATAAATTTTGTAACACTGTGTGGCCGAAGTGACCATCCCGTCTGGAATAAGATTCCAGACAATGAGTCGAGAACCAAGTACCAGCTTTGCAGATTTCATCAATAGGAGTAGTGCAAAGAAAAGCTACTGAAGCTGCCATAGCTCGAACTTTATGGGCTGTGACCAACTCTCACGTTGTAGCCCTGCTTGAGCATAATAGGATGAGATACATAGCAGCCAACTAATTTGAAATTGTTCTCTTGGAGACAGGATCCCCCAACTTGTTAGGATCAAAAGAGACAAAAAGCTGGGGAGATCTATGTGATTTAGTCGTTTGCAAATAGTAAGCTAATGCTCCTTTACAGTCCAGAATATGAAGAGCCGTTTCCCCAGGATGAGAATGAGACTTAGGAAAAAATACTGGAAGAACAATCGATTGAGATTAAATTCAATGACGACTTTTGGTAAGAACTTTGGATGCACCACCTTGTCATGGTAGAACACCGTCCAAGATGTTTCTGACAGGCTGATAAAATTGAAGGTCAGCTGAAGTCAGCCTGAGAGATACCAAGCTGTCAGATGCAAAGACTGAAGGTTGGGGTGTAGAAGAGAACCGTGACTGCATGAGAAGAGATGGAAAAATTGGCAGAGGTATTGGCTCCTTGATACTGAGTTGAAGTAGAAAAGGAGAACCACCGAGGAGCTATCGAAATCATGGTTGCAGACTCCTGTTTGAGCTTGACAAGCGTTTTGAGAACATGAGGAATGAGTGGAACGCATAGAGGAACTTGTGCGTCCAATCCAGGTGAAAAGCGCCCACTTCTAAGCAATGAGAATATAGCCTGGAGCAAAAGTAGGGTAGCTTGTGGTTGGGGGGAGATGCAAACAGGACTACTTGAGGAGTCCCCCACTGAGAGAAGATAGGATGGAGAGTTGCTGAGTTCAGCGTCCATTCGTGAGGTTGAAGCATGTGGCTTAGTTTGTCCACTAATGAATTCTGTTTCCCCTGGATGTAGACAGCTTTGAGGAATATGTTGTGAGGAATCACCTAATTCCAAATCTTTTGAGCCTCTTGACAGAGAAGGAGAGACCCCGTTCCTCCTTGCTTGTGTATATAGTACATGTCCACCTGATTGTCCTTACGGACAAGGAAAACTGGTAGAAGATGCTGAAAAGCCTTGAGAGCATTGAAAATCTCTCTTACAACAGATTTATATGATGATGTTGATCTCTGGTGGACCAGAGGCCTTGAGTGCGTAGACCATCCAGGTGAGCTCCCCAAGCATAGGTTGATGAATCCTTGGTGAGAACTTTCTGATGAGGTGTGTGGAATGACAATCCTCTGGAAAGATTGGAAGAGAGCATCCACCACTGAAGTGATTGTCAAAGAGAAGAGGTGACTGTAATGTGTTGTAAAAGTGGGTTGAGAGCCTGTGACCACTGAGGGATCCAGAAGTAAAGCCTGGCAAAAAGAGTCACGTGGACTGTAGATGCCATGTGTCCCAGAAGAACCATCATGCACCTTGTTGAGAGCGATCGAAGCTGAACAACCGGATGACAAAGTTGGATAAGGGTGTCCTGACACTCTTGAGGCAGAAACGCCATGAGTTATATTGTATTGTAGCAGAGCTCCTATAAACTGGAGCTTCTGAGAAGGTTGAAGTTGTGATGTGTGGAAGTTGATCTCGAACCCCAAATTCTGAAGAAACAGTATGTTCTGATGTGTTGCTAAGAGCACACCTGGAGATGAAGGATTCTTGATGAGCCAGTCCAACTGTGAAAGAAAAAATTATTCTGAATCGCAAGGAAGAAGCGTTAAGTAGCAATCGGTTAGATAGGTATGACAATCAGGCTCTTGATACCCTGAAAAGGGAAACAAGACCAAGCAATAGAAGTGTTCAGTGGTGATGATACTGTGCAAATAGAAACTGAGGAATGTACTATATGCAGGGTGCATCAGAAATCAAAGAGAAAACTCAATGAGATCGAGTGAGCATAAGCAGGTGTTGCAATCAAAGAAGGAAGAAAAAGTTATGCAGGGTAACGTGAGCTATCAGCGGACTAAAAAAGGGGGATGGGGCCCTGATGTCCAATTAAAAGAATAGGGAAAACATCCTAAAATGGATGTAGCGGCCTCCTTCTCCCCTACAGCCATTCCCAAACATCCGGCATGTGAAAAACAGGTGAAGGGATGTAGGAGAAAAAACTTGAGGGCAATGGGTGCCTGTTGAAAAGTACTAATATTGATGGTACAGTGGAAGGCACATGTGAAAAAAAACCCTGGTTGATCCTATGTTGCAGAAAAAACAGAGGAAGGGTCTGAAGTGGCAGGAAAAGCTAACTTACACCACTGTTAGTTCCCACCATAGTGTGACTGAATGGTAGCAAAGCAACAGGAAAAAGAGCCACCTTACAGGCTTGATACCCCACAGTGGAATCCTGAAGTCATCACAGTGATTGATGAATGATAAAGGTGTGCCAAAGAAGTTGTCCTGTCGAAGGAAACATGCACTCCCAGGACTCAACATGAGAATCCGGACCAAGGCATCAGAAACAACAATCATGGGATCAATGGATTGTTTTTTTTTCTTTTTTTGATAGTCATCTCATGGCCACAGACATAGAAGAAGCTCTGGACACAAATAGAGAATTAAACAAGGAAAAACTTTGACCTCCCTCGTCACCGTCCTGCCCCCCTCGAGCTCAGTCCCCATCCACGTCATGTCCCTGCAAGCTCGGTCCCCGTCCCCGCAAACCATCTGATCCCATCCACACAAGCCTCAAATAGTTTCATACTGAACTTATTTTATTAAAGTATAAAAAGAAACAATATTCTATACAATTGTCATTTTATAAATCAAAGTTCTGGCTGCTGAACTAGAGAAAGAGATGTTCAACTGGCAGGGCTTTGTTTATAAATGTTTATCAACACAACTAATATACTACTTTATCCTAAAGCAAAAAAAGAAAATAAATAGAATTTTTTTTTCTACCTTTGTTGTCTGGTTTCTGCTTTCCTCATCTTCTCATTCATTTCCTTCCATCCACTGTCTACCTTCTCTGTCTCTTCCATATGCTCTGTTACTGTGCTTCTCCCTTCCATCTCTCCCTCCACCCACTCACCCCCCAATTGGTCTGGCACCCATCTTCTTCCCTTCACTCCCCCCATAGTCTGGAATTTCTCTCTTCCCCATTTCCCTTCAGTGTCTTCTCCCCACTCTCTCTTCCCCATTTCCTTTCTGCATCTGTTCCTCTCCACCCCACCTTCCCTCCCTCTCTCCCTTCCCCAGTTCCCTTCAGCGGCTTCTCCCCACTCTCTTCCCCATTTCCCTTCAGCGTCTGTTCCTCTCCATCCACCTTACCTCTCTCCCCCAGGAAAGGTCATCTCTTCCAGTTGCGTCAGAAATTACCTTTACGGCAGCTACACGCGACTTCAATGCTCTGGCTGTTCGTAGGAAGAAAATTTAGAAATTGCCCACCATGAAGGTAAGGGGCAGGGAGGGAGAAAGGGAGATTCTTGGATGGAGCGATCAGTAAGGAGGGACGGAGATGCTTGGACGGGGGGGGGGCAGCAGCAGCAATCCCTCCCTTAACTGCAGAGACAAGGCCATTCACCACTCCATGGGGCGGTGAATGGCCTTGTCCCCATAGCCGCAGTGAACACTGTTTTTTACCCCACTGTTTCGGCGGGTATAGCCACCGTGTCATTCTCTAGATAACAACTCAAAAGCACTGTAAGCAGACCAAAGTATGGACTGACAAATAAGTTAGTCTCTATGGGTTAAACGTCCGGGAACAAATGGACTGGAAACGAAGACCAGCATCTACTATCGACCCCCAGGGCAGTCTGAAGAAATTGAGGGAGACATGACCGACGAGATTAAACGCAACTGCAAGGGAGGCAACGCAGTTATCATGGGTGACTTCAACTATCTGGGGATAGACTGGAACCTAGGCATCTCTGGCTGAGCTAGGGAGACCAAGTTCCTGGATGCTGTTGGCGATTGCTTCCTGGAACAGCTTGTCAAGGAAAATACAAGAAATGCAATACTGGACTTAATTCTGAACGGACTGCGAGGACCGGCACAAGGTGTAGAAGTAGAAGGGACGCTGGGAAACAGCGATCACAACATGATCCACTTCGACCTGGACGCAGGGGCAAAATATCGGTCCAGAACAATGGCCACGGCACTGAACTTCTGAAAAGGGAATTACGAAGGGAGACTCATGGTGGGGAAGAAGATTTAAGAAGAGGATAAGCACTGTAAAAATGCTAGAGCAAGCTTAGTCCCTTTTTAAGGACACAGTCACAGAGGCACAAAATCTACATATACCGTGTATCAACAAAAGATCCAAGAGGAAAAAGAACAAAGAACCGGCGTGGCTCACTGTAGAAGTGAAAGAAGCGATCAGAGACATGAAAATTTCAATTAAGGAATGGAATAGGTCAAAGCGGATATAAACTGGAATAAGCACAAACAACATCAACACATTACATTACATTAGAGATTTATATTCCTCCATTACCTTGCAGTTCAAGGCGGATTACAAAAGAGTTAAAAATGGTGATTACAATGGAAGATCGTTTGTCATTTCTAGAGAGGTAAAAAGGTCATGTAGTTTCTGTGCAGCGAGAAGAGGGAGGGAGGAAGGACGGTAAGTTTGATGTTAGGACTGTTTCAGGAATTTCTTGAAGAGTATAGTTTTTATTTCTTTTCTGAACATCTTGTAGTCTGGGATCATTATCAGTAGATTGGAGATTTGGTTATCTAGTTTAGCTGCTTGAGTGGCTAGGAGGCCATCGTATAGTTTTTTTCCATTTTACTTCTTTGATCAAGGGGTATGTGAATGGGGTGTGTGTTTTTCTATGTCTGACTGAGGTAGTTTGGATGAGGTGGTTGTTCAGATAGGTTGGGCTGTCTCCGTTTAAGGTTTTAAATAACATACAGAAGAATTTAAATAGTACACAGGTGCCATAAGGTGGTAAAAGGGGCCAAAAGAGACTACGAGGAAGCCTTTCTTTCGATATATTAAGGGGAAATGACCCGCGAAGGAAGCGGTGGAGCCGTTGGATGACCATGGAATAAAGGGAGTGCTAAAGGAAGATAAAGAAATTGCCGACAAACAACACATTTTTTTGCATCTGTATTTACCGAAGAGTATATACGCAACATACCGGAACCCATCAGGCTCTATGCTGTAAACAAAGATGGAAAACTGACAGGGCTGACAGTCAGTCTAGAAGAGGTATACCGGCAGAATGATAGCCTAAAGAGCAATAAATCCCCAGGACCACATGGCGTCCATCCGAGGGTCATCAAGGAACTGAAAGGGTCTATAGCTGAAGTGCTTCAACTAATAGCCAACCTGTTAATCAAATCGGGAAAGATTCCGGAAGACTGGAAGGTGGCGAATGTTATGCCTATCTTCAAAAAGGGTTCGAGGGGAGATCCGGAAAACTACAGACTGGTGAGTCTGACCTCGGCACCGGGAAAGATGGTAGAGGCGTTGATAAAGGACCGCATCATTGATCACCTTGACAGACATGGTTTGATGAGGACCAGCCAGCACGGTTTCAGCAAAGGCAGATCTTGTCTGAGGAACTTGCTGCACTTCTTTGAGGGAGTAAAAAGGCGGATAGACAAGGGCGATCCGGTCGACATTGTATATATGGATTTTCAGAAGGCATTCGACAAGGTTCTACATGAACGACTACTTTGGAAAATTGCAAGTCATGGAATCGAGGGTGAAATATGTGGATTAAAAACTGGCTGGAGCATAGGAAACAGAGAGTGGGGGTAAATGGGAAATACTCGGACAGGAAAAGCGTCACCAGTGGGGTGCCGCAGGGCTTGGTGCTTGGACCCGTGCTCTTCAACTTCTTTATAAACAATTTGGACATGGTACGACGAGTGAGGTGATTAAATTTGTGGACGATACGAAGTTATTCAGAGTAATGAAGACAAAGGGGGATTGTGAACATCTGCAATGTGACATAATCAAGCTTCAGAAATGGGCATCGACATGCCAAATGAGGTTCAACGTAGATAAATGTAAAGTGATGCATGTCGGTAACAAAAATCTCATGCACCAATACAGGATGTCCAGGGCGGTACTTGGAGAGACCTCCCAGGAAAGAGACTTGGGAGTTCTGATCGACAAGTCGATGAAGCCGTCTGCACAATGTGCGGCGGCAGCGAAAAGAGCGAACAGAATGCTAGGAATGATTAAAAAGAGGATCATGAACAGATCGGAGGGGGTTATCATGCCGCTTTACTGGGCCATGGTGAAAAACTGGTACGCTCTTACGGAGTCTGTTATAAGGAAAAGGGTTTCAAGACAAAGTTGGATAAGTTCCTGCTAAACTGAAATGTACGCAGGTGAGGCTGGACTCATTTGGAGCACTAATCTATGACCTGAGGGCTTCCGCGTGAGCGGTCTGCTGGGCAGGATGGACCACTGGTCTGACCCAGCAGCAACAATTCTTATGTTCTAATTCAGCTGTATGCAGAAAATCTGTAGTGAAAAAGATATGGGGGAATCTAACTTACAGACTCTACACCTGTTATGCCTCCTACAGCCTTACCCTAGTTGTAACAGGGCTGTAAAATATGATTTATGTACTTCAGTAGTGTTTTAGGATCTTACTGTTAGTTATTTCCTGCCAGGACATATGAGACAAGTATTCAGGTTTCAAGTTTATTTAGGACTTGATATACCGCTTTTATAAACAAAGTGGTTTCCAATATATACAACGTATTAAAAAAATATAAAATAGAGGGAGCAAATTCACAGTTACTGTACAGACATAACATGATACATATGGGCAGATGGGGAAGATACATTGCTCAAAATAAAAAAGGGGAGACAAAGTACAAAATGAGTAAAGGGAATCTTTAATGTAAGGCCTGATGTCTGAGTATTTTGAATAAGGAATGCTAAGTATAGATTTCAAAAGCATCTCTGAAAAATGTTTTGAGATTAGATTTAAAGTTGTTGAGATTCTTTTCTTGTCTCAGGGTCAGTGATAGGACATTCCACAATGGTGCGGTTACTGAAAAGATTTTTTATGTGTTGTATTATTAAATAACTGCCCCTCTCCCCCATCAGTACTGAAGCAGAGACCTTGGTATGAAGAATATATGGTCTAATTGTCCAGAAGGTGAAAAAGGAAGTTAGGTGAAGTCTGAAGAGCTGTAGAGAAAGTTGAGCTGAAGCTAAAGACTCATCAGAAAACCAGCAGGAATAAAACTGCAAGGTTGACAGGAGAGTCTGTACCCACATAACAAAAATAAAAACTGTAGAAGATATCTCTTTAGGAGGAGTCTTCCGAGGAGATTGTGCCACAGGAGAACCAGAAGCCTCTGTAAGTGAATGAGAAATGTTCAAATCAAAGAGTAGAGTCATTAAAGACTGATGAAGAACGCCGCTTGGAATTGTGTCAGCCCGATGACAAAGGCGAAACTTCTGCAGGGTTCTTGCGCTTCTCAGGACATAGAGAAGAAAACATACTTAGAAGAACTGAAATGGCGTCAGGAGGAATGATGCTGCGATGTACAACTGGAAAGTCAAGATAACTAGTACCGAAGACCATGATGGTGTATTGATGAGGCATCAATGGTACCGGATAACCGTGTCATGTTCAAGCCGGCCCGGTACCAAAGCAGTCGATGTCAGGGAAAAAAAGCTCAAGCTGTTCCTGAAGAGAAAAACCACCGGTACCCTTGGTGCATGCAGCCTGTTCTGAAGAGAGTGATGATGCAACTCTTAATGGAGAAGGCAGGAGCCACTAGAGGAATAGTCGCGTGGTCGGCATGAATGGACTTAATGCCATAAGGACCTGTAACACCAGCTGTAAAAACTGGTGGTTCGTGGGACAAAGACACCGGTACCTTAGGATTCTCTGCTGGTACCATTAGTGTCGCGGCTCATCTCGATGAGGGTGACTTGGATAAGATGTTACCCTCGATGGAAGATAGGAGAGCCGCAAGAGTGGTCGCTGTAAGGTCGGCATGAATGGACTCGATGCCAGAATAACCTGCAACATCTGCTGTAAAAACTGGTGGCTTGCGGGACAAAGACATCGGTACCTTAGGCTTCTCTGCCAGTACTGTTAGTGTCGCGGCTCACCTCAAAGAGGGTGACTTGGATAAGATGCAACCCTCAATGGAAGATAGGTGAGCTGCAAGAATGTAAGGTCGCTGTAAGGTTGGCATGAATGGACTCGATGCCATAATGACCTATGACACTGTTGAAACCCCTCTGACATCAATGTCGATATAGATGTCTTTGATGTCGATGATGTCAATGTATTGTCGACAACTGATTGAAAAAGTGCTCATGGCACCTGCCACACTTATCAAAACTCGGCAGGATATCATTGGAGAATCCGTCTCAGCCAAAACTAAATCCAAGGCTGAAGTGAGCGAAGAGGCCCCACCGACTGAGCATCCGCGAGGGAAAAGTGAGGCAAAGAAAAAAACTTGTCATTTTCTGGTTTATTTATTTTATTTACTTATAAAATTTCTATACTGTTTTTTTCCAAGACGAGAGAAAGTAGATAATAGACAAAAAAAAATTAAAATAAAATACACGTAAGCGGGAAGGCAAAAGGCAAAAATAAAGGAACGTTTGAAAACACAACTTAGATCCAGGGAAAACTTACAACTGAGGAGCCACACACCTATGTTGGGCGGGAAAGCACTTGCGCATGCGCAGTGTGGTCAGTTGTGAACTTTCTAAAGTTCTTTAAGTGCTGATGCACTTGTACAACTGTCTGTACCGGGGCTCCGTTGATGACGTCAGCCACATGTGAGAATATGCTGCCTGCTTGTCCTGGGATAAAATATCAATATATCTATATTGAAAACTGATGAAGACAAATTACTACATAAACATGTCATGCTAACAGAATACCTTATTCACACACACTGAATACTAATGCCAAATACAGAATAACTGACCACAAACTATAAACATACATTAAACTGAAACCCTTAGGGGTGGAGTCATATTTCTCTTCTGAGACTTTACTGTATATTCCCCACAGATGTAACAGAAGACCTCAGGGTGGTTCACACACTTTCTTGACATTATACTAACAAAACAACAAAAATGTTTCAAAAGCAACAACTTGGTAACTAAGAAGCAAAACCCTGATACAAAATCGATGATTTAATCTCAACTGTGCTGATGAAGCTTGAAAATTACTGATGATGCAATACTGCGTATTGCTGATGATGCAATAGGCCTACAGAGAACTGCATATTCCAGCTCCGTCTCCTCACCCATAATTATTTAATTATGTAGCACATTATTACATCATTAAAATTAATACTTTAGCTTAAAAATCTAATTTGAGGCAAACTTTTAATATTTCAGAGATTGTTATAACATTTACTCAAAGCATTAGAAAATATAGCGAAAATGTTAATTTTTGCATTATAATGCTCTTTTGCCAAAATTCAGAAGGCTATACAAAAAAATTAAGATCATTTTTGAATTCAGTGACCCCAAATCACTATAGAACACCCACTACAATTCATGCCTTAAAACCTCTGTTGCATAGTGGAATGGGACAAAGACCTCCCATCTTCTTTGGAATTAGGACATGCCTGGAGTAGAACCCCTGATTTTTCTGGGAAGGGGACATTACTTCTGTGGTATTTAGTTGAAGCAGAGTTTCAATTTCCTGAAGAAGGGATGTCTGTTGAGATGTGAAAGAGGACTCTCAGAGGTTTGTTTGGAGGAATGGTGATAAAATGAAAAGAATAACCCCAGGGCAAGATTAATTCTTCGAGGGCCCCTAGGCACACAAGTACACTAGGCCCCCCTGGCCCTGCCCTGCCCCGCCCACACCCTGCCCAGTGTTCCCTCTAAGCGGGCGGGTGTTGTGAGCAAAATTTTTTCACTGTGAGCTAAAAATATCGGGCGCCAGCAAGTTATGAGCCAAATAAATATGTTGTCAAAGTTGCTGATACATGAGGACGAGGTATTCAAAGGAATTTTAGGCCTACACGCTAAATTAAATAACGTTAAATAATATTTTTAAGAACACAAAACAACGCATTAATTCTTGAAAGTACAAAATTCTTTATTTTTTTTTTTTACCAGAAAAACTCAAATTTATTTTAAAACAGCTGTCACTAACACTACCAAGATTATCAGGGGGGACTGGGAGGGAGGGGAAATCTAATTTGAGGCAAACTGTTTTAATTTTTCAGAGATTGTTATAACATGTACTCCAAGCATTAGAAAATATAGCGAAAATGTTATTTTTTTGCATTATAATGTTCTTTTGCCAAAAATCAACTGACATCCATCTGCCTTCTGCTCTCTCTCCCTTCTTCTCACTTCCATCATCTGTCCCCTTCTCTCTCTCTCTCATCTCCTCCATTCCATCATCTGCCCCTTCTCTCTCTCTCTCTCTCTCCCCCCCCCAACTTCCATCATCTGCCCCCCTTCCCCTCACCTTTGTGGGTCACTTTCTTTCCCCTGAGGGTGGCTCATGTCACAGGGGAAGCTTTGGCCGAGCAGAACCGCTTGATTGACAGTGGAACTTACTTGATTGATGTCGATGCTGGGGCCCGTTGCCGTTTGAAGGAAAAAAAAAAAAGGTGGAAAAAAGGAACCTGTAAAGGCGAGAGGAAGGGAAACCTCCAGGACAGCTGCTTTTTGCCCTCCTTCAGCGGCCCAAGAGTTCAGACCAGCAGCGGCAGCTCTGTATGCTTTTAACTTCGGCACAGAGCTGCCCCTAATCAATAGTTTAGCGCGGTTTCATGAGGCAGCCTCGGGGCCTTTGATAGCCGGCCCGCTTCGATGATGCGATGTGGGCCGGCCTAGCAAAGGCCCCGAGGCTGCCTTATGAAACCGCGCTAAACTATTGATTAGGGGCAGCTCTGTGCCGAAGTTAAAAGCATACACAGCTGCCGCTGCTGGTCTGGAGGTGCGGAGACAAGGCAGGAGGCAAACGCGGTGGAAGGCAGGAGTCCCGGCGAAGGCAGGAGTCCCGGCAGGAGTCCCGGCACAGCGACTGCAACAGGAAGTTGCAAGTCAGCTGACGCCGGCCTTTCGTTGCGGCGGGGACCGAATCCTTCGCGGACCGGCAAGATTTTGTTTGCGGACCGGCGGTTGAAGAACTGTGCTCTACACTGTGTGCGCTGTGACGAGAAACTTGTGCGCTGCGAGGTAATATTTTGTGCGCCTGCGCACCCCAGCGCAGCTTAGCGGGAACACTGTAAAGACTGCCCCATTTATCTGTTTTCTTATTTACTTCTTTATTTCCACTTGTTTTTTTTAAAATTTAAAATAAAGATTAGCATACCAGTGCACATTTTTTTTTCTATGCAACCCCCCAAACATCTCTGAATAAATCCCACTTCCCACCTACTTACCCATGACTTTAACTCTGAACCCTTTCCATCAATAATAGTAAAATCCTAAGCATGCTTGCGCATTTCTACCTCCGTGATCCGTAGCTCTGTGGCAGTGTAGGCAGAGACAAGGTAGTAGCGGTGCGCGGGCAGGTAGCAGTTTTCAGCGTGTGCCTCCGCATGCGCAGTAGAATAGAACCGCCGAGCAGGGAGGAACTGCCGAGCAAGGGAAGCATCTCAACACAGTGGCAGCAGGAACTGCCGAGCAGGGAAGCATTTCAGTACAGTGGAACTGCCGAGCAGGGAGGAACTGCCAAGCAAGGAAGTGTCTCAGGGCAGTGGTAGCAGTCCTGACCTGCTAACCCCGCCTTCCATACTCAAAGCAGCAGTGCCAGCGCTATAAACAGGCTGTTCGCGGCAAGCCCTGGCAGGGCATGAACAAAGCTGGACCACCTTAATGGGATCCAAGACTAAGGGCTCCTTTTACTAAGGTGCGCTATGCATTTTAGCGCACGCTAAACGCTAATGTGCCCATTATAAGTCTATGGATGCGTTAGCATTTAGCGCATACTAAAACAGCTAACGTGCCTTTGTAAAAGAGGGGGCAAGACTCATCCATCTAAATCTCAGAGATCTTCCTATTCATATGAGGCGTTATCCAACCACCTCATCCTCTTCAAAACCCCACCCACAGAAGAGGCAGAAATTGCAAAAGCCTCAGAAATCTCAGACTTCTGCTCCTCAGAAGCCAACTCAATCTTTTTGACATGCTTCTAGAGAGCATAGCCGCAATACCACCATCTCAGCCACCTCCCCAACCCATCGGAGACCAACGTCTCTTATATCATCAACGCTGGACTCTCATCACCACAGACACCTGGGTCCTCAAAGTCATTCAAGAGGATTATTCAGGGCTGGATTAAAGGGTAGGCCTAGTAGGCATGGACCTAGGTCCTGAAATGGTCATGGGGGCCCGCCAGGTCCAGAACTACCCTCCCTATTCTCAAACCCTGCATTAGGGGGTGGCAAACAGGGCAGCTGCCGGCTGTTCACCCACCAGTAAATAAAAGCTAAGTAACTTTTATTGTTTTCTAGCTGATATAAGTTTAGCGATGCCCAGTTGAGGATAAGGGTTTTTTTTGTCTGGTCCAATTATAGCAGGGGTCTCAAAGTCCCTCCTTGAGGGCCGCAATCTAGTCGGGTTTTCAGGATTTCTCCAATGAATATGCATGAGATCTATGTGCAAGCACTGCTTTCAATACATTTTCATTGGGGAAATCCTGAAAACCCGATTGGATTGCGGCCCTCAAGGAGGGACTTTGAGATCCCTGAATTATAGCCTATGTTTTTGGTGATCAGACAAGATTTGTCTATATCTGATGTCTGTAGACACTTGAGGTCCGTTCTCTCCCCCTATTCACTGATCTTTTGAAAATTTGATGACAGTCACACCTATCAAGTTTGCTTTGTTTTGGGGCATTCCTACATGTTAACACTCCATTATAAAAATCAACACCATACTCTATAGACAATTGAAAATGCTTAACAATAGAACTGTTTTAAGTCCCCCTTCACTGTTAAGCACAATTTGCTTCTTTTTTAATTGACTGAATGGCATTGGATTCTATAGTGGTGAAGGTTTTTTCTGCCAATGATTGGTCGATTCTATAGAGCACTTAATCATGAGTGCCTAATGTGAATATGAGGCTTTTTTCTTCACTGACTATAGAGTTTGGTGTTATTTTTACAATAATGGAGTGTTAATATGTAAGTATATACATACATGTTTAAATGCCAAACATCCACCTAAGTGCTATTCTGCAAATAGCTTAATTTACAAGAAGGACCATTTTCATAGAAACATGATGGCAGATAAAGGCCAAATAGCCCATCAGTCTGCCCATCCTCAGTAACCATGATCTCTTCCTCTCTATAAGAGATCCCATGTGCCTATCTCACACTTTCTTGAATTCAGACACAGTCTCTATCTCCACCACCTCTTCCACATATCTACTACCCTTTCTGTAAAAAAGTATTTCCCTAGATTACTCCTAATCCTATCACCTCTTAACTTCATCCTATGCCCTCTCAATCCAGAGCTTCCTTTCAAATAAAAGAGATTTGACTCGTGCATTTACACCATGTAGATATTTAAACGTCTCTATCATATCTCCCTTCTCTTGCCTTTCCTCAAATGTATATATATTGAGATCTTTAAGTATGTCCCCATACGCCATACTGGTGAAGAAGACTCTGCATCAGTTCAATAGCCTTCCTCTGGACCTACACCATCCTTTTTATATCTTTTTGAAGGTGCGGTCTCCAGAATTGTACACATCTAAGTTCATGTCTGGACATCTTCAGAAAGACATCCAAAAATTAGGTGGAGAAAATGGCCATTTTCAAAACTGCAAGACATCTTTTTTTTTTTTTTTTTTTTAATGACTTGCTAGCTGTCTTGTCCTAGCAAGACGTCTATCTTTGTGTCCATTTTCAAAGAATAGGACGTCCAGATGAAACTCGTCCAAAACAATCCATTTGCATATAGGAGGGGCCAGCAATTGTAATTGACTGGCATCACAGACATGAAGGCAAAACAATGAGGCACTGCTGTGAACTTCACATAAAGGGTACCAGATATACATCTCACCATAACTCCCTTATGTATGTGAACCCTCCAAAACCTTGTACTATACCAACCTGTCTACCACTCCAATAGCTTTATGGCTGCAGGTGTCACCCATATGGCAGTACAGTAGGATTTTAGTGGTTTCACACTTTCCACAATAAATGTAGTGGAATATGGGTCTGGGTCTCTCTCTATGGTTTACTACACCACCCACCAGGCTACTCCAGACACCTGCTTGCTGCTCTGCTAGGATTTCACATACCATTTGCTGCTGTTATAGAGACAAGTATAGGCTGTAGACCCTGAAAGGAGCTATGTGAGGATTACACCCCCTGCCGAAAACCCATATAGTGAAATATAGGTATAAAGAATATTGCTCTGATATATCAGCTAAGACTTGCTATGATAGAAAGCTTGCACTCTGCCCTAGAAAACATCCTTGCTTGAAGATAAAGGGTTTTTATGTCGTTATGACCTTATGATTTATGACGTGTGTAATGTATCTTTTGTCCATTGACCATATGACCTATGGCTTGCATCTTGTGACATATGTAATCATTACCAATAATTTGACCTTTGCTTGTTTTTCTGCCTCCAAACTCCTCAATAAAAGGAGTCAGTGTTGTATGCCTCGGGGAGTCATTTCTTGATACTGCTGCTTTAAGCATCAGATAGAAATCTCCCTGAAGCTTCAGTTACTGTATATTATGATTCTAGTTGTGGGTGCTTGGTGTGTTTCTCCTCTCTCTCTTAGCAACTCAGTAAGAATTCCCCTACTAAGAACACGGGGGGGGTGGGGTGGGGGGGGTGGAGGTGACTATCTGGGTAAGAGGGGTGGAAGGGGTTTAGTGATGACTGGGGAAGCGTGGGGGGTCATGTCTTAATCCCTCCAGTGGTCATCTGGTCAGTGTAGGTACTTTTTTGCACCTTATTCACTTTTAAAACAGGTCTAGCTTTGAACATCTAAATGGTGTCCTGGATATCTTGGTAAATGTTTGATTATCGTTATAAGACATCCAAGTGCTAAGTATGCCATAAGGCATAAGCTCTTCCATTACATGCCTCCAACACTCCCCCTTGCACTTTGGATGCACTGCAGACAAGAAGTCTAGCAAGATGTCTAGAAAGTTGGTTTCAAAAATGACTATTTGGTCATCTTGGTCTGTAAGAAGTCCAAATGCCACTTTATGCTGTTTTTTGGATATCTTTCTTTATTGAAAATAAGCCCTATAGTGTGTATGGGCAAAGGGGGGGGGGAATAATTTATATGGATGAAGCTCAAACTTAGATGCATACTTTACAGAATACTGTAGATTACATGCATATCAACAACATTTAGATGTGAGCAGTTACACCAGCTGTCTACAGTGCTCACACCTAGATTTCAGGTTTGTATATACCCAGATATGCTAATATTCAACTGTATGAAGGAACCTAAGCACCTATGTTCCTTTATAGAACAAGCTCCTATAGATATCCCATTATATAATTGCCCTGTGTTTACTTTCCAGCTTTTACTGTCCCCAAGCCTCCTTACAGTTGGTTGAATGGATCATGCTCTTACTATTGCATACTATCATTGTTCCACAGACCTTAGTCTGCAGAACTTGCATTGAAGAACACTGCTATACTGTATATGAATAAATTATACTTTAAATGTGTTTTTGTTTGTTTTTTTTTAATTCTCAATTTTCACCACTAGATGACAGCATAAAACATAAAATAAGTAAAGTCTCTAAAGATTTGATCTATATGGAAATGTAGAAAATGTCTGTCAAAAAGAATGTTGTAGTCTACCTAGACTGCCTGCTGTTTTTTCACAGGTCTTGAAATGTCATCATCTTCCTTTCTTCTGCTAAAGTCTATTCCATATACACTTGAACTATACCAATGTTTTATATCTTACAATCTCTATGTGAGTAAGGTCTGAGACAGAAATTCATTTACAAAGGAATTGGTCTATAGCACACATGAGCTCTGAAATCCCCTTGTGTTTTTGTAAAAAAAAAACAAAAACCAACCAAAAACCACCCTACTACCACAGTACTATTACAAGCCCCTTCCCATGTTTAAAAGCAGACTGAAACCTCACCTTTTTTATATAGCTTTCAATCCTTAATCCTATTCCTCTGCCCTCCAACCCAGCCTGCTGATTAACCGTTCCCCTTAACTGTATCCATGACATCCTGTTTGTCTGTCTTGCCTGTTTAGATTTTAAGCTCTTTTGAGCAGGGACTGTTTTCTTATTCTTTGTGACTCTGTGCAACGCTGCGTGTGTCTGGTAGCGCTACAGAAATAATTAATAGTAGTAGTAATAGTAGTATTTATCATTCCTATAGTGCTACTAGGCATATGCAGCACTGTATACCAAACATGGAATAGACAGTCCCTGCTCGAAAGAGTTTACAATCTAGTTATAACAGACAAACTGGGTAAAAAAAGGTGCATCTATACACAATGATCAGACGGGGAATTACAGAGGGAATGCAAGATGGATGAGTGTTAACAGATGGGTTGGAGTTAGGAATTGAAAGCAGCTTCAAAGAAGTGGGCTTTGAGCATGGATTTGATTACTTCCAGAGACAGAGTTTGATGTACCGTGTCAGGCAGTTTGTTCCAGGCGTACGGTGCAGCAAAGTAGAAGGGGCGGAGACTGGAATTGGCTCTAGGTATAGCTGTGTCTTTCTGTAACAACGCTTCTTACCCTTTGAGCGGGGAACTGCTGCTCCGCAGTTGTGGGGCAGGCACTCCCTTGGGGCTCTAGGTAGTATCCAGCCCAGGGAGCCCAACCATGACTCCACTCCGTGCTGGGGACTCCGGCAGGTATTTCTCCAACAAATGCCGCTCTACTTCCAGTTTCCTCAAATAATATCAAGACCCAAAGTGGCGGGCTCCAAGTGCTATGAAGAGAAGGGTACAGATAAGAGAGACCTACTCGATGAGCAGAGTTTCTGTGGAGGAGTAAAGGGAGAGATGAGAGACACTGAGGACCTGCAGAGTGAATACACTTGTAGATTAGTAAGAGGAGTTTGAACTGGATAGGGAGCCAATGAAGTGTCTTGAGTTGCTCTAGAGGAAGGCTACTAAAATGGTGTGTGGTCTTCATCATAAGGCATATGGGGACAGACTTAAAGATCTCAATCTGTATACTTTGGAGGAAAGGCGGGAGAGGGGAGATATGATAGAGATGTTTAAATCTTGCGGCCTGTGATGTCATGCAAGAGGGCAGTGAGGCCCGGATTCCAGGGAGAAGAGCGGTGAAATTGCACTCCTTCACGACTTTTGAAACGCAAGGAGTGGTCTATGGGATGACCTGCCCGTGCGGGCTATCATATGTTGGCCACACTGCCAGGTGCTTTAAAACTCAGTTATTTGAACACCAATCCAATATAGCACACTAAAAAGAAGTTGACATCCGTACCCGGCATTGTGTCAAAGAACGTCACACTTTTGAAGAGTTTGAATGTTTCCTCTTGGAGCATGTCCCTGTCACTTTGCGCAGGGACAATGTGAAGCGACTGTTGTATCAGCACGAACAGTGCTGGATTTTTTTCTTGGACACCTTATGGTCCAAGGGGCTGAATCAGCGGGTAGAATGGGTTGAGTTCTTTGGATGAATGGCAGTTTCAGTGGAGGAGCTTTGCCATTGCCATTGGTCAGCTGTTGCCATTGCGGCCCGGAAGTGCCTCCGGAAGTCGGGTCCTGGGGTTCTTTTTAAGCAAGAGCCACTTCTTGTGCTGGCATGCACGGAATAGGAGCAGAGTTTTTCAGTCATATTCCCTGAGGAATCCCTTGAGTGGCGAAACAAGGCACTTGTTGGAATTGGACATGGTTTCTGGAAGATTCATCGTATGAACACTGCTGTTTCATCTAGTCTGGCCAGACATTCACATCTACAGTGTTTTTTCAGACCATGGATCCCAAGATAAGTAAAACTTTTTGATTTTTCTTTTCCTGTGCACAGTGATGGGGTAGTCACCCCTTTGATAATTACATTTCTGTGGTGGTGGAGTTTTTTGCCGATGATAGGAAATAAAGCAGACTGAAACTTATATCAGTTTGAGTGTTTACTGCTGAAGTATTTGAAAGTTTTGAGGCTTTTTCTCCACTGTTTTGCACGGGTGTTGAGCCCATCCCTGGTGAGTAATATATATTTTTTGTTTTTTGAGTTATTTTGTTACTCTTTTTTTTTCTCTTGAGAGATGTTTAAATACCTATGTAATGTAAATTTGCATGAGTCGAGTCTCTTTCATTTGAAAGGAAACTCTGCAATGAGAGGACATAGGAGTTAAGAGTGATAGGCTCCAGAGTAATCTAAGGAAATACTTTTTTACAGAAAGGGTGGTAGATGCATGGAAGTTTCCCGGAGGAGGTGGTGGAGATGGAGACTGTCTGAATTCAAGAGGGCCTGGGATAGGCACGTGGGATCTCTCAGAGAATGAGATAATGGTTACTGCGGATGGGCAGACTAGATGGGCCATTTGGCTCTTATCTGCCATCATGTTTCTATATACACACTCTAGTTTCATCATTCATCAAGGCGTTTAATCCAGTTTGGTTTTGTGTAGTCAGATTTATCTTCATGTCATTTTTCCTCTCATTTAGCCGTTCACTTTTACATCATTTGTCTTTTTTCATTCCGTTTTTTTCAATTACTCCTGTAGACATTTACATTCGTGCCTTCCGCACATTGAGCGGAAGGTTTCATTGTATTATCTACAATGACACCTAGATCCTTTTCTTTGGCGCTAACCCCCAAGTTGGACCCTAGCATCCGATATTTGTGATTTGGGTTATTCTTCCCAATGTGCATCACTTTTCATTTGTCCGCATTAAATTTCATCTGCTACTTGGACGCCTGGTCTTTCAATTTTCTAAGGTTTGTCTACAATTTTTCACAATCTACATGGGTTTTAAGAACTTTGAATAGTTTAATGTCACCTTCAAATTTAATCACCTCACTCCTTGTCCCAATTTCCAGATCATTTATAAATAGGTTTTGACCTATCCTCCTATGGTACAGTATAGGAAGTTAGAGTCTGATGATCAGGTTTTAACATTTTCCTATGTTGATATGCATTCTTTAAGTAAGTAATAAGTGTATGTGAGATCATGAATAATTTGTCCTATGCTTTCTGTATTACAGGGTCTTGACTGTGAAAAAGGAAGTGGCATTCTGTTAATCCATAAAAAGAGATTAGGTTTTTACCTTGTTAATGTCTTTTCCAGTAGATAAGGATGGTATGCTGAACCAAGGGTCTTCCATCCACTCCTGCGAGTCCATTGCAGGAGATACTGATCACCGTTTTCAGCACCTCCTCTTTTTCCCTGTTGCCCCCAGTTAGTTTCAAATCTAAAGTGTGTATGTGATACTGTGAGCCGCCTTGGATAAAGGCGGATTAGAAATGTTTTAAATAAATAATAAATAAATAAATAAAGCTGGCGACAGCCTACAGCAGAGAATGGGAGGAGAATGAAGAGGCCCCCTCAACAGGAACTTGATTTGCTCATACAAAAGAACACACTGCTCACAGATATGCCAAGGAGAGGAAGTGAACAAAGACAACCATCCTTACTAACAATAAGCCACAAGAAACTGTGGAACTCAGGGGAAACTACAGTAGACTCTCAGTTAACCGGCACCTATGGGGATTGATAAATGCCAGATAAATGTAGTTTCTGGCTGCTTGAGAGTTACTATAAAAAATAGGCCTAACTACCGTATTTTTCGCTCCATAAGACGCACCTGACCATAAGACGCACCCTAGATTTAAAATAGGAAAACAAGGAAAAAAACCATTCTAAACCAAATTGTGTACTAACATATACTAGGCTCTGCACCCAGATCCCCTCACTCCCTGCCAGGCTCAGCACCCTGTCCCCCCTCCCCTACTAATTGTAATGCAGTTTTTTCCTTTCATTATTCATATACACACAGCAGATATAAATTCTCAAAACTGACACATTTCGATCACTAAATTGAAAATAAAATAATTTTTCCTACCTTTGTTAATTAGTTTCTGGTTGGACTTCCTTCTGACTGTGCATCCAACATTTCTTTCACAATCCAGCCCTATCCCCTTTGGGTCCAGGTCTCTATCTCTCTCTATCTTTCTTCTGTTTACCAACCTCCTCCCACCCAAGTCCAACATTTTTTTCCGCTTTCTTCCAGGTCTTTCTCTGCTTGTCTCTTTCTCTCTCCTTCCTTCCTCCCTCCCTGGTCCAGAATCTTTCCACCTCTCTGCAGTCTCTCTATCTCTTCCCTCTATACACCCCCAAGTCCAACATCTGCCCCCCTCTCTTCTGCCTACCCTTTATTTCAGGTATCTCCCTCTCTCTATCTTCCTTCTGCTAATATTTTGAGTCCTCCCCTCTCAACCCCCTCTAGTCCAGCATCTGCCCTTTCTTCAAGTCTGTTTCCTGCCCCTCCTCAAGGTCCCTTTCTGTCTCTCTCCCCTCCCACCCTCAGTGTCCCGCCCGGGCCCTCATGATGGGTGGGGCCTTACCTTCACTGCTTCCTGCAAAGTCATTGTCTCCAGCTCCTCAGAGTGCAGGGCTGCAGCTTCTGCCCAGGTCCGAATCCATGCTCCGGAGTTGGCAGGCTCTCATCGCCTTCCCAACAGTTGCTCTTCTTGCTCGCTACCTGGGGCAGGAGATCAGGGGAGACACAGCTCTCCTTTTCTGTCGAGAGGTTGTTTTCCGATGCTGTGACCGCCGCTGAGCTAATTATGGCAGCCTGCAGAGTGAACCTAGCAGGCTGCCATTGGCCTCTGAAGCACATTTCCTCTAACGAGATCCCACCCCTTCTCTGACATCAAGGGCGGGACCGCAGCAGAGGCAACGTGCTTCAGAGGCCAATGGCAGTCTTCTAGGTTCACTCTACAGGCTGCTGTAATTAGCTCAGCGGTGGTCATAGTACGGAAGACACATCTCTCGCTGGGTGTGGGAAGCAGCTTGGAGGTAAGCTCCCGCCGCCTGTTGCGAGCCTAATTAGCTTTAAAGGGGGAATTCGGAGGACGCTGTGGGGGAAGACAAGATGACAGCTGGCGCTCATAGATGCTAGGGAGAGCCGTATTTGGTGCAGGCCTTTTGAAAGGTACGACGGGGTGGGGGTGGAGTGTTTAAAAAAAAAAAGTATCTTCGCTGCCTAAGACGCACTTATATTTCCACGTTGTATGGAGTGAAAAATATGGTAATACTATACCCCATATTATGCCATACTATAAACTGTTCCAGACAAACTACTGGTAATGTGGTAGGCAAAGCATGGGTGTACTCAGGTGTGGTGTGCCAAGTTTACACTTAAATTTCTGCCAGAAATTGATTTCATTTTCATTTAAAGTATTTCTTAGATTTTTTTGCTGGTTGCTTGAGTTCTGGTTAACAGAGAGTCTACTGTTTATACATTCAATATACAATTTCTTCAAATTAACACTAGCTGGCAGAAGGTCCAGATTTGCAGCCTTCAGGCAACAAACAGTCCAGGCAGGTGCATCAATAACAATGTGCAGGGGTGGAGGTTCAGCATACCATCCCTATCTACTGGAAAAGATATTATCAAGGTAAGAACCTAATCTCTTTTTCCAGTGCAATAGGGATGGTATGCTGAGCCAAGGGACATACCTAAGCTGTCCCTGAAACCCCGGGAGAGATAAGCCTGCCTGCAAAACTGAGACTCCAAAAAAGGAGTCCTCCTGTGCCACCAGGTCCACCCTGTAAAATATGATGAAAGTGTGAAGAGATGACTAAGTCGCTGCTCAACAAAAGTCATCTAGTGGAATAGTTCTAGATTCAGCCCACAAAGAGGCTACCCCTCTAGTCGAATGTGCTCAAAGAGAAAGGAGGCTGTTTTCCACAGACAATGTAGGAGGACAAAATAGCTGACCTAATTAATCTTGAAATGGTAGCTTTAGAAGCCAGCCTCCCCTTCTTTGCTGGATTTGTCAAAATGAAGAGATGGTCTGATAGATGAAAATCATTCGTAACTTCCAGGTATCACAAAATAGCCCTCCAGACATCCAGCACACTCAAAACTTTATTCCTCTTTCTAGAACCATAGGGCTGGAAAGCCAGAAGCCTAACTTCCTGGTTGATATGGAATGCTGAATCCACCTTTGTCAAGAAAGAAGGGTTAGTCTGCAAGAAGACCCCCTACAGGACAAGGCCTGCAATTTTGAGGCTGAGGTAATGGCTACCATGTCTAGCTGAGGTAATGGCTACCAGAAAGACCATCTTGATAGTCAGATCAATGAGTGTGGTCTCCGGCAAGGGCTTGAACGGAGGTCTTGAGAGTACAGGGCTGGCAAACTGGAGGCCTAAGCCTCAAGGCACCCGGGCAGGGGGAGTGTGGCACAGTGGTTAAAGCCACAGCCTCAACACCCTGAGGTTGTGAGTTCAAATCCACGTTGCTCCTTGTGAACCTGGGCAAGTCACTTAATCCCCCCATTGCCCCAGGTAAATTAGATAGATTGTGAGTTCGCTGGGATAGACAGGGAAAAAAGCTTGAGTACCTGAATAAATTCAAGTAAACCGTTCTGAGTGCCCCTGGGAGAATGATATAGAAAATTGAATAAATAAATTAAAAATCTTACAATATCCAGGTTTCAAAGAAAGGGAAAACCTTGTACTCTTGGCTCTGAAACAGGAAACTCCAGTCACCTGAACCTTTAGAGAAGAAACCGCCAAACCAATGTCCAAGCCTTCTTGAAGAAAGGTTAGCACTGACGATACTGAAGGAATCCCATGCCTTCGCATACATAGCAAAAGTGGCAGGCTCTTAGAAGTGCACACACCAACAAATCTGAGTAGCCCTTCCGGCTCAAGGTTGAGCGCTCAAGAGCCATGCCGTAAGACCAAAGTGCTCCAGACCTTGAGAGAGGATCCACTTGAGGGACTGTAGCCTCAGAGGGGGACCATCCTGAAGACGCACTAGATCCATGTACCACGGGCGCTGGGGCTAGTCCAGAGCTACCAGAACGACATGCCCCAGGTGCCGGGCTACTCTTCTCAGGACTCTACCTACCATGGGCCATGGTGGGAAAACTTAGAAAAACTCGTTCTCAGGCTAAGGCTGAACCAAGGGCATTGATATCTTCACTTCCAGGCTCGTATCTGTGGCTGAAGAAGCGGATTAATTTCTTGTTCTTCGCCGTTACCATGAGGTCGACAGTTGGTCTTCCCCAGGGGTTGACTATCATCTGAAACACCTGAGGAGAGAAAGACCACTCTCCTGGGTCCAGAGTTTGTCTGCTGAGGAAATCTGCCTGCATGCTTTGCACTCTGGCCACTGAAATGGCTAGATGAGTTTCCACCCAGCATATGAGAGCCTTCGCCTCTTTTTGGAGCCTGGCACTCCTGGTGCCTCCTTGCCTGTTGACATAAGCCAGCATCGTGGCATTGTCCAAAAACACTCTGACCACCTTGTTCATCAGCCAGGGCTGAAATTGCTTCAGTGCTAGGTGAATGGCTTGGAGCTCCAGCCTGTTGATGGATCAATGGCAACGAGATGGAGACTACTGCCCCTGAATTGGACGGTCCTCACAAAGTGCTTCCTATCCCAAGAGGCTGGCCTAAGGCCCTGATTGCGTCACTGGAGTAGGAGGGACTGAGCACCCCTCCTGATCCCAACTTACATGTACCGGGGGAGTGGGGGGGGGGGTCGGTTCCAACGGCAGAGAGGAGTTGGCATCCCTCCTGCCATGTTAGTTTGATGATGGCAGCGGTCAGGGAGGGGGCACTGTCGAGGGGGGGGCAGGAGGCTTTATTTTTATTGGCAAGATATTTTGCGTGTGTAATACATGCAAAATATCAGTGCCATTAAAAAAAAGAAAAAAAACAACAGGCAGACCTGTCGGTAACACAGTTAACACAGTTACTGACAAGTCTGCAGCAGTCAGGGTAGTAAAACCCATTTCAAAATTGCCAAGTAATTGTTAGTGAATCAATCGCTTGGCTATTTTGCATGGGGTTTTACTAATTTGCATGGGTGGATCGGATGGGATCATAAATTAGGCGGTGGGCCTTTTAGTGAATCTGGTCGGGGAACGACCGCAAAACCAGTAAAACTGATGGTATTTAGGATCCAAGATGGCCGCAAGTGGCTGAACTTCGGAAGCATCCCCTGAGCGTTCGGTAGATTTTACAATTTACCTGTTTTAAATTGATCAGCTTGCTCTGAGAATTTCCTCATGCCTAAGAGGAAAGGGAGAAGTGCCGCCGAAGCCTCACGGCGTTCTGTAAATCCTCCTCCTCTCACTATTGAACGGCTCTTGACGCGGCTTCAGAGGGAGCCGGTAACTTCGGGGAATCGCCCGCAGGACTCGGCGGTACGGGGTGACGCCGCTAGGATCCAAGGGCTAGAGGTCACGCTGAGCCCGGAAGTAAGAGATACTCCCCCCCAACCGCAGCATACTACTTGCCGCAGAAACAAGGCACGTCCATGGAGGCTGGTTCATCATCGAGCTATGTTATGGATCTATCAAAAGACTTTTCAAGTCTGAAGAGGGATACTGCGGCTGGAACATCAAGGAAAAGGGAGGCAAAACAAGACTTGATACCCACAAGTTTGGCAGGTGAGACTTCTTTCTTTTTGGTTGAAAAACCCACTGAAATTACAATGGAGTCTCTTTGGGACGTAGTAGTTAAATTAGGAAATTCATTGAATCCACAAGTTAAAGTACTGGAAATGAAAATTGATAAGCAGGAACAAGAATTGACTCAATTGCAATCAGAACTGACTTCAGTTAAAGCTATCTCAGAAAAAAATAAAAATGAGATAGTGGGGGTTAAACAAGTACAAGAAACTATGATTAGAGATAGTACAAATATCAGGATGAAACTGGAAATGATTGAAAATGGCCAACTAAACTAAACCTTAAGTTTATATACTGCGTCATCTCCACGGAAGTGGAGCTCGACATGGTTTACAGGAATTAAAAACAAAGAAAGGAACTCCAATGGAAGGAAGAAGGGCTTGGTGAACAGGAAGGAAAGAGGAGACTTAGAATAATGGAGAGGGAGGGTGTAGTTACATTTTGGAGAAAAGCCAGGTTTTCAGATGTTTTCTGAAATGTTGGAGGGAGGTCGAACTCCGAAAATGGGCCGTAAAGCTGTTCCACAGCTCGGTGATCCTGAAGAGGAGGGATGTACCAAGTTTTCCTGTATGGGAAATGCCAATTAGAGAAGGGAAGGATAGTTTGAATTTCTGAGTGGATCTGGTGGAGTGAGTACTCGAGAGCCAAGATAGTGGGAAGAGGGGAGGAAGGATGCCGTGAAGAGATTTGAAGATAAGACAGGCGCATTTGTAGCGAACCCTGACGAAGACTGGGAGCCAGTGAAGCTTAAACAGAAGCGGGGAGACGTGGTCGAATTTGCCTTTTGCGAAGATTAATTTAGCTGCGGTGTTCTGAATCCGCTGAAGTCTGAGAAGACTTTTCTTTGTTAGGCTTAGATAGATGGAGTTGCAGTAATCGAGTCTGGATAGAATGATGGATTGGACAAGGACAGCGAAATGTTGTTGGTGGAAGCAGGATCTGACTTTTCTTAGCATATGAAGATTGAAAAAGCATTTTTTTACTAGGGAGTTGATGTGGTCGTTAAAGGACAATGTAGAGTCAATGATGATTCCCAGAACTTTGCTAGAGTGCTCAAGCTGCAGATTGGTGCCAGAGGAAAGTGGGATGAGGGAGGGTAGCTGATCCAATTTCGGGCCAAGCCAAAGTAGTTTTGTTTTGGTCTCATTTAGTTTCATTTGAACGGTGAGAGCCCAGGATTAGAGATTTGTTATACAAGATGAGATGTTATCAGAGAGGTTGGTGAGGTTAGAGTCGGTCTCAAGAAGGACGAGGATGTCGTCGGCGTAGGTGTAAAGTGTCTCCGAGGTGAATAGTTGGAGGAGTTTCAGGGAGGACATATAAACATTGAAAAGAATCGGGGATAGAGGTGAACCCTGAGGGAATCCGCAGATCGGTTTCCAAGGGGAGGATGAGGTACCCTTCATGTTAACGAGGTAGGAGCGGGAACGTAAGAATTTTGAGAACCAATCTAAGACCGTGGAATTTATGCCAATTTCAGAAAGTTGGAGGATTAGTATGTCATGGTGGACAATGTCGAAAGCTGCAGAGAGGTCGAACTGAAGAACAGCAAACTTGTTGCAGGAGTGAAGTTGTTGGACCTTTGAAATTAAAGAGGCTAGAAGGGATTCAGTGCTGTAGTTGGGTCTGAATCCATGTTGGTAGGGTAGGAGAATGGAGAATATCTCAAGATAGGATGAGAGTTGGGTGGCTATGATGGACTCCAGCATTTTGGTCAGGAGAGGGATGTTAGCTATTGGGCGATAGCTGGATGGAGTGGAGGGGGTCCAGATCAGCTTTTTTCAAAAGAGGGGATAAGGAAATGTGTCCCATTTCTGTAGAAAATAGGCCTGAGAGCAGGGTGGAGTTTAAGATTTTGGTGAGAGATGAGATGGCCTGTGCTGGAATGTTCTCGTATAAGTAGGAGGGGAAAGGATCCACTTTTAACTTGAGGCAGAGTTTAGAGACCTGGGAGTCGGAAACGAATTCGAAGGCGGTCCAGGATCTATCGGCTGGGATATGGTTCACCTCGGTTAAATTAGGTTTGGAGGTAGTGAGCATCAGAGAGTTGTAAGCGGGTGTTGGGGGGAAGGAGCTTCGTAAGGTAGTCACTTTCTCATTGAAGGAATTTGCTAGATCGTTCGCAGATGGAGAAGAGGGGAGTGAGGAGGAATCGTGTTTAGAGGATATGGAACACCAAATGTTGAACAGAGTGTTACTTTGGTTGTTGGAGCTGGAGATTTTGTTGCCGTAGTAGTTCTTCCTTGATTTTTTTAATTCGGTGTTGTAGAACTTAATAGAAGCCCTCCAGGACTGTCTGAAAATGGCCAACGAGCCAATAATTTGCGGTTCTTAAACTTCCCCAGAATATCCTCTATGTCTCCTAGGGAAATGTTAAAAAAATACTTCTTGGAGATTTTATCAGTTTCAGAAGACTTAATTCCACCATTTACACAAGTATTTTACCTGCCTGATAGAAAATTGGATCAGCAATTGATCAACGAGGGACAACAAGATTCAAAATTGGACATTACTACATTATTGGAAAGTTCAATGAAGGAATTAGTTAAACCTGCGACATTGCTGGTAACAGTTGTATTGATGCCAAATAAGAACTGGATTATGAAGATGTTCTTTAAAAATAGAACTAAAGAGTTCCTGGGTCAGAAAGTACAAATTTTTCCAGATGTTACCAAAGAGACTCAAAGACGAAGAAAGCAGTTTCTGTTATTAAAATCTGGTGTAACTTCAGTGGGAGGAAAATTTTTCCTTAGATTTCCTTGCAAATGCATTGTTCATTATGGTTCTGATAAATATGTTTTCTTTGATCCGACACACCTAACTAAATTTGTGGCATTGAGAAAGGTCTTGAGAAAGGTGAAAAAATGGAAGTAACAACAGAAACACATGATTAAGCTCCCCGCGATTTCATTCACTTAGATTTTCTTAAGTTTAAGATTAATATTATGATCTTTTCGTTTTATCTCACTCTATTGAAGTCTAGGATCCAATAATTGTGGACTAGAGATTGTCTTCATAAGGAGAAGAAGTTATGATATTTAATATCTTCCATATTGTATTGCAATTTGTTTTCTTTTTCTTCATTTGTTTTCATTTGCTTCATTTGTTTTAATCCAATCTTACTGTACAAGATGTTTATGCTTGGGAATATTGTATAAAATTATAAATAAATAAATTAAAAAAAAGAAAACCAGTAAAACTGGTTTTGCGATCGTCGTTGCAGGATTGATAAATTTAGAGAATCTAGGCCTTTGTCATGTCAGCACACAGACATTTAATGTTCTTGTAGCCATAATCTCCTGGTCTGTAGTATTAGTTGTGTTGTTTATATAATTATATCTTTATTAATTTTCAACTTAAACTTCAAGTATTGCACTTGTACAGAAATAATAGTAAAACATATCATATTTCTTGTTCCTTAAGACGCACCTGACCTTAAGACGCATCCTAGATTTAGAGGAGGAAAAACCAAGAAAAAAATATTCTGAACCAATTTGTGCCTCTGAACCCAGCCTCCTAGAAAAATAGACAAATATACTGCAGCAGACAGATTTTGATAACTAAACAGAAATCCTACCTTTGTTGTCTGGTGATTTCTGGTTGCATTAGATAGTTCTTTCTTTCTTTCCTTCCTTCCTCAGGCCCAACAATTGTCTCTTTCTATTCCGTCCCTCCCTCCTTCCTTCCTATGTCCTGAGTTCTTGCCCCCTCCCCCTCACTGCCTTCCAGCCTTTGTCCTTCCTCCCTCCCGCACCGAAGCCTGTCTGTCTTCCTCCCTCCCACACTGAGGCCTGCCTGCCTTCCTCCCTGCCGATTCCTCCTCCCTGGTCCGCCAACAGGCACTGCCTCCGCTGTAGAACGACCCCTCCGAGCTTCACCACCCTTCCCTCCCCTGTAACCAGACTTTTTAGCAGGCGCCATAAGGAGCACAAAAAAACCCTTCACCAAACCCCGGTAAATCCCAACCTACCAACACCCCACTATCCCAAATAACCAGAGGCTCACCTCCCAGGCCGTGCCCCACCAGTGCCACTAGCACACCCGCACCAAGCTCCCCACACATACACACACACTGAACTTTCCAGAGGAACGGGCTGTCAAGGACTTTAAGGCCACACCGCAGGAACTGGAGCACTGCCAATGTCCCAGGAGCCTAAAAATCCCACGAGCTCCCTCAACGGAAGTCCAAACAGCTGGCTTCTTTGACCAAAACGAGGCTCCTGCACTCATGGACCACAGCGCATCCAACGCTGCTGCCGACACAGAAAAGCGGCTGACTTGCTGCCGCAACTCCACGAAGAGAAAGGCCAGCGGTGTGCAATAGGGCAAGATTTGTGGACCCGATTGCATGCCACCAGCCCTTCTCTTCCTTTCCTGTGGCGGCGAGCGGGTAAGAGAGCAGCACCAGCAGCGGCGAGGAGTGAGAGGGGGAGGGAGTGACGAGCATCAGAACGCCAGGGAGGGGAAAGGGGTGTATTCGCTCCATAAGATGCACCCCCATTTCCACCCACTTTTTGGGGGTGGAAAAAGAATGTCTTATGGAGCGAAAAATACGGTAATTTGTTTTTACAAATAATAAAGAAAATAACATTTAACTATTTATGCTGAAGTCCTCCTTTTGATCTAAGACTTTAGAAACAGCGAAATAAGTAAAAGAACAAATACAAAAGTATACTAAAAGAGTGCTGAAGGCTATAGCGCTGAAAATGAGGTCCCATATTTAAATCAAATTATGGTGCTCAAGATTTTTCTTCATCCAGACAAGACATTGACACAAAAGTTGTCAATTGATATGGTTCAAAAAACACATATTTAACAGTACGGTAACACACAATACACTTACAAGGATGTCTTAAATAAAAAGTAGCTCCCAAGGATATAACCCCAGGTTTCAAATGAAGAAATTCACGGCGGCGCTTTTGCGTCTCCTGTGAAAGGTCTGGAAACATCTGTATTTTATGATCAAGAAAAACATTTTGTCTATTTTTAAAGTAAAGTTTTAACAAACATGCTTTACCGGAAGAGCTACAATTATAATCAAAGTGGTTGGCGATACTAGATCTTTATCAGAAGTCTTTAATAATTCTGAAACATTTAGGGCTCCTTTTATGAAGCCGCGGTAGCGGTTTAATGCGCGTAATAGCGCACGCTAAACTGCTGGCCTTGCTACCCGCTACCGCCTCCTCTTGAGCAGGCAGTAGTTTTTCAGCTAGCGCAGGGGTTAGCACATGATAAAAAGTCACACGTGTTAAAGCTGCTAACGCGGCTTTGTAAAAGGAGCCCTTAAAGGTTCTTGGTCTAAAGATTTTTTTTTTGCTGTTGATTGCGACAGGTAAATAATACACATGTGAAAATGGTGGTAACATTTCTTCTGATACTTCTAATATTTCCACTAAATATCTCTTATGAATATCTCTATGGGTTACCATCATAAGCCTAGGAAAATTAATCAGCCTTAGATTATAACTACAAGAATTATTCTCAAGCATTTCAATTTTTCTCCTCAAATTAATATTGTCCTTAACTAGAGTCTTTTGAAGTGGTTTAGATGTATGCATTTCCTTTTCAAATTTCTGGATAGATGAATTAGAGACAATCATATCTTTTCTTAAATGTTTCAACTCTTTGGTATGTTCCTTAATTTTTTCTTCAAAAATTAGGGGTAATAGACTTCACAAAGCAAGCCATATGGTCCCATAAAGAGTCTAGGGTTACCTCCGTTGGCTTAACCAAGAAAATTGGAGCTTGTAACGTAGTGAAGTGTTCACTGTTCTGTGGATTTTCTTCAAGGCTTGCCCTCTGGTCATTACCCTCCTGCAAAGATGAATTTACCTCAGATATCTCCATTAGGGCTTCTTGGCTAAGAGCCCCATCCTCAAGCCCTCCGTTAGATCTATGCTTGCCTCTGGAGGAGAGAATACCATGGGTTTCTTCACTCCTTGGAGAGCTGGTAACCTGAGGTTGCGGGGCCGGTGTCTTACATTGGGGCTAGGTGTAGTATCAGGCCCAAGAGGAACCACTATGGGTTCGCCTCCCTGTGTCCTCAGCAGGTTGCCATCCGATGCTGTCAAAACCTCCTGCATTCACCTCAGGAGTTCTTCATTGTTGCCAAGATTAGGGACTCCGGTGCGCCACGAGGCGCCAGCAGCGCTCCGGCCTCTTCTCTTCGGCATAGTGGCAAGTAAAATACCGATAGGAAAATTCCTTTCAATCAAAAAAACTGTCTTACATGAACTGCTCAGCATGTCCAGCTAGCAGTAGCCATCTTGGATCAGTCCCGAAACCTAGTTGTGTTGTTTATTATGTAGTCAATAATGCTTGCTGCAGTGCAACGTTCACAAGATATCCCTAGAGCTTAGGTTTGAGCACAAGTGACTTGTTCCAGGCTCTGTAAAGAAGTGGGAAGTGAAGCTGTTGCTATACATATGTGGTTCTTTTTTTTCATGGTAATGTTAATTGTGCATGCTGACAGATATGAACCTCATTTCTATGCCAGTGTGCGTGCTTTGTTCATGCTCCAAAGCTGGCTCAAGGGAATGTAGTTGCAGTGCCAACTGTTACATTGCAGCTCCTCCAACCCTGCAGTTTGATATCTTTCTCCTCCCCTTCCCCTGTGTCTCCCACTTCTGCTGAACCACTTGAAGCTCTGGCTTAGGGCAGATATAAAAGATGCAAAAATTCCAGACTGGCATCTTCCCTTTAGAAGTTTGAAGGTAGATGGACTCTGATTTTGGCACCCTTTATCACCGGCGAACCTGGCCTAGGGCCTCACCTGATCTATAGGTTGAGCTCGCCCTGCATACTCCTGTATTGTATTGCTGGCTAGCTGTAAGCTTTCAAATTGGAGTTTTCTTATTTCTACACACAACCAGTAAGTTAATTTGTTTTACTAACCCTTTAATTGGTAGATGGTCAAACGGCTGTTTTACATAACTCGATGTTGAACGAGAGCAACAGTGCCAGGATAACAGGCATTTGGCGATGCAGATCTCCCTCTCCCATAAGAGCCATAGCAACACATGTTGCTTCTGAGCAACAATGCCAAATAAAGGGTTAAAAGAAACTGGATGAAAAACAGAATTATTTCCAAGTTCTGTTTTAGTATTTTGACCACCTATTAATAGATGATGCCACTGCATCCTTGTATAAAGAGGAAGGCTACAAAAATGGTATGTGGTCTTCATCATAAGGCGTATGGGGACATACTTAAAGATCTCAATCTGAATATTTTGGAGGGAAAGTAGGAGATGGGAGATATGATAGAGATGTTTAAATACCTACATAATGTAAATGCACGAGTCGAGTCTCTTTAATTTGAAGGGAAACTGCAATGAGAGGGCATAGGATAAAGTTAAGAGGTGATAGGCTCCAGAGTAATCTAAGGAAATACTTTTTTACAGAAAGGGTGGTAGATGCGTGGAACAGTCTCCCTGAAGAGGTGGTGGAGACAAAGACTGTGTCTGAATTCAAAAGGGCCTGGTTACTGCGGATGGGCAGACCAGATGGCCCATTTGGCCTTTATCTGCCATCATGTTTCTATGTTTAGTCTATTTTTTCCAGTTTCATTTCTAGGTTGTGCTACTAAATGTAAATTCTTATATGAGAATGTATATAGATGATTTTGGATTTGTTACTGTGTAAATCCACGTAGTATAGATAAGTGCAGAATATTGTGTATATGGAAGAGGAAACCTACAGGTAAATGGAGATGTGGCCAGGGGGCACATTGTATTTGGGTGCCTAGGCCCTGAACCCATCTCCATTTATCAGCTGGGTGATTAAAAAGGACTCGGGTCCCACCTACCAGGTTTTCTGCCAAATGTGACTTATCTGCTCAAAATAAAGTTTATTTTGCACCCTTCTTCCAAGAACACAAACCTCGGGGACAAGAAAATCAATAGATCTGCACGCATGAATCATACTTCTAAAGAAAAGGCTGAAGTGCTCGTTTGTACAAAGCTGGATCACACTGTTTCAACCTTTGTCGTTGTAATCATTGATCATGCTCGAATTTCGCGTCCCCGCCACTCTCAACCAAAACTGAGTGTATGCGCAGCGTCACTGCGTAAACTTCCCAATACCCACGCGCTACTTGCGCTCCTCCCCTCCCTCACATCACGCGTACGCACCTCTGGCTCCTCCCCCACCCTCCGTCTCCAGGCAGCGGACACCGCGCCCCCGCGCGCTACGCGTTGGAATTATACCTCTGGTTAACAGTGTTGTTCGGCTCGCGCAGCAGTGGTTGCTGCCGGAGGAGCCGGTGGTCGAAATTCGTAGCCCACGCGGGAGATGTGCCTGACATTGATAGTATCGCCGGCGCAAGGAGCGTCATGTTCTCGGGCGTCCGTAGGAAGCCCTCAACCCTCAGCTCCGTTAGAAGTTCTGGTGGCCGAGCAAGTGGGGGGTTCCCCTACACCCCTCGTCGTCTGCTGCTGTTGGCAGGCGGATTGGCGGGGCTGGCGCTTCTGAGTACCCAGCTGTGGCGGGGCGATGCCGGGGCAGTGCTGTTCGTGCGCTTTCTACTCTGCTCGGGCGGTGCACTCGTTGCTTTCCTGTTAGGGACCCTACTGGCCCTGTTCCGCTATGGCCAGCCATCGCCTCCCCCAGATTTCCCCGCCGCTTGGAGCCGCAGTATGCCTCGCGAGGCGCTCCGCATGCCCGGTGGCGAGGTAAGAGCCCACGCAGCTGGCCCATCAAAGCTGCTTTCCTTTAACTGCATAGTCGCCAGTGCTGCCAGATATGGGTTTAAAATTCTCCTTGGTGCCTTCTGTTGCTGCTTGATTTTATTTATTTATTTTTTTGTTTAGAAGACGGAGGGGCGAGAATTTTCAGGCGATTTGTACAGACAGATACTCGCCAATAAAGGAAACCTGAGCTCCCGTTTTGTTGCTGTGAAGTTTGCTGCTGTCAGATCTTCATCCTATGTGTCTGTTTGTTTGTCTTCTGCGTTCTTGTATTGATTGAAATGGGTTAGAGCGCACCGAAGTGTATAATCTACATAAAGTGAATTGAGTTAATCAAGACAGAAAGGTTTTGATAAGAACAGAAAAGGGATATTGTTTTGCTTCTTGAGAACTTAAGGTATTTTAGAAGTGTTAAGTCTACGATAAGTGGTCTATTAAAACAAAGTGGTGACGGTGAACATTACATAACATATATAACTAAGAGTCAACTTTTGAAGTTGATTGGGGGATGCTGAACTGAACTCATAATACATTCCATTTCGCTCAGCAAAGAAAACCAAAAAATATTTATCCCAGGACAAGCAGGCAGGTATTCTCACATATGGGTGACATCATCGACGGAGCCCGGATGCGGACGCCTCACAAGCAGACTTGCTTGAAGAAACTCGAAGTTTCGAGTCGCCCGCACCACGCATGCGCGAGTGCCTTCCCGCACAGCGCAGGGCACGTCTCCTCAGTTTTCCGCGGAGCTGAGAAGTCCATCTTTGACTCTCTGCGTTTAACTTCGTTCCTTTGTGCCTTCTCTGAACCGCGTTTTTTATATTTTTCCTCACGAATCGCTGTTCTTATTTTATTTCTTTTAGTTTTAGTAAAAAAAAAAAAATTTTCTTCCGTCCGTTTTTTGAGACAGGCCGCTTGGCCGCAGCCAGAGGGCTTTAATCTTGCGGCGGCTATTTTTCCTTCTATGCCCCAGCCTGCCATGGGCTTCAAGAGGTGCAGCAAGTGTCAGCGCGCGATCTCTCTTACGGACCCTCACGGACGCTGCCTCAAGTGCCTTGGACCGGAACATCATCCTAGGTCGTGCCTGCCTTGCCAAACACTTCAGCCTCGTGCTTTCAAGCGTCGTCGTAATTTGGTGGACAAGCTCTTCGAGATGGAGTCTTCTACTGATCCCTCGACTTCGAAGGCGTCCTCAGCCTCGACTCCTACCGAGGTTCCTCCTGCACCTACTGCTTCCACCTTGAGCCTCGTCAGATCTTCGTCGTTTGCAACGGCTCTTTCTTCAATGTCATCTGCTGTATCTTCCCGTGTTTCCTCAGGTCAGATAGCTCAGCAGTCGGTTCCACCAGTAGTGATTAAAGTGTCTAAGACTCCCAGGTCGAAGCACACTCACACTACCTCGAAGGAACCTCCAGCCAAAGCAGGTGGTCCAGTTTCAGACGCGGATCCATCCTTGCCGGCTTCTTTCCAGACCATGTTAGAGAAGCAGTTTATTCAGTTCCTTACATAGAAACATAGAAACATAGAAGATGATGGTAGAAAAAGGCTACAGCCCATCAAGTCTGCTCACTCTGCTTACCCACCCCCTGTCTATGCCCTAATGACCCAATTTCCTTATCTTGACCCTCGTAGGGATCCCACATGGGTATCCCATTTATTCTTAAAGTCTTACTAACATGGGACCCAAACTGCTTCCTCTTAACCAGACTTCCTCTTAACCAGCAGACTCCCGCTGGTTACTTACTTTGCCCCAGTCTGAACTTACACACTCTTTGCAGGGAGCAGAGTCTCTGCGAGTGTCTGGTCTGGCATCCTCACACTCTATACAAGGAGCAGAGTCTTTGGGAGTGCATCGAGGTTCCTCCACCAAGCCTCGAGTTTCGATCTGCAGCCTCTAGTTCTATTCATCCGATGGCATCGGCTGCTCTCGTCTCCGAGGTGAAGTCTCCTCTATCCTCAAGATCTGGTCCTAGACACAGTTCTCACCGACGTTCGAGGCCTTCATCGAGGCATCCTTCCAGGCATAGTTCTTCTTCTCAAGACAGACCATCTTCCTCTAAGCCTTGATCTACTCCAACCTCGACCAGACCACCGACTCCTCGTTCGAGGTCTCCGATGCCGGACCTTGAGGATATCCCGGTTTCGATTGCCTCGTCCAAGTCACCAGGTTCCTTTGATGCCTTTTTCCCTGCCGAAGCTTGATCTTCGACTCAGGCTTTAACGACGTCCTCAAATCCTTCTCGAGGCAAAGCATTGGCAGATCATCTATCTTTCTCGTCTTTCCTTCGTCAGATGGCTGTGGACTTGGATCTTCAATTAGATACTGACTCCAAATACTCTAAGGAGTATCTAGAAGTCATGCATCTTCTTTAACGTCCGTCAGAGTCTCTTAAGCTTCCATTTCATAAGCTTTTGAATCAGACTTTTGGTCGATGCATGGAAACACCTTTTTCCATACCAGCTGTTCCAGGAAAATTGGACTCTAGATATAAAACTGTGCATCGCAAAGGATTTGACAACTCACAGTTATCTCATCAATCCCTCCTTGTCGAGTCCTCCTTAAAGAGGTTCCATCCTTCCAAGGTTTATGCCACCATTCCTCCTGGAAGGGAAGGGAAAACTATGGACAAATTCGGACGTCGCATCTATCAAAATGCTATGATGTCCTCTAAAGTCCTCAATTATAATTTTCAATTCATCACTTATTTTGAATTTCTTATTTCTTTATTACCGAAGTTCTTGCATTATCTGGATACTCAAATGCACTTTGAATTTCAAGAAGTTATTGTTCTTTGTCTCAACTCCGTTTGCATCTCTTCCAGTCATCTTATGATGCATTCGAGTTGTCTCCTCGAGCAGTTGCTTGCTCTGTGGTTATGCATCATCTTGCCTGGCTGCGTACCATTGACATGGACCCTAATCTTCAAGACTGCTTGGCTAATGTTCCTTGTGAGGGCAATGACCTCTTTGAATCTATCGAGGCAGCCACCAAGAAATTGTCTGACCATGAAAAATCTTTTGCTTTGATTGTCAGACCTAAGCCAAAGCCAGCTCCTGCCAAGTCTGCACATCCTGCTCTTATCTATCAATGGTGTTATGCTCCAAAGCTGGCTCCTTACACTCGCCCTCCTCTTAAGAAACAGCAACCTCAGAAGCAACAAAAACCTCAACCTTCTGCTGCACCTAAGACTTCTCAGCCTTTTTGACAGAGCATAACCTCCACCGTTCTGACTCTGTCTCATTTTCCCCCTATAGGAGGTCGTCTCCATTATTTTTACGTCAATTACCTTCGATCTCTGGGTGCTTACCATCATCAGGGAGGGATACTCTCTTCAATTCACTCAGGTTCCACCAGAGCTTCCTCCAAGAGAGTATCCTTCCAATCCATCCCAGACCGCCCTTCTTCTTCAGAAGCTCAAGCTCTGCTTCGTCTCCATGCCATCGTACCAGTTCCCTTGGAGCAGCAAACAGGGGTTTTTACTCCCGTTACTTCCTTGTTCCGAAGAAGATGGGTGATCTGCGACCCATTCTGGATCTCAGGGCTCTCAACAAATTTCTAGTCAAAAGTTTCGAATGTTGTCCGTGGCATCCCTTTATCCCCTTCTCGAGTAGAACGACTGGTTATGCTCTCTGGATCTCAAGGAGGCCTACACTCGTATCCCCATTTATCCGGACTCCCGTCTGTACCTCAGATTTCGGGTGGGGAATCTGCATTATCAATACAGAGTACTACCATTCGGCCTGGCCTCGTCTTCTAGAGTGTTCACCAAGTGCCTGGTAGTGCAGCTCGGAATCATGGTCTTCAGGTGTTTCCCTACCTCGGCGACTGGCTCATCAAAGATTCCATGTCTCAAGGGGTTATTGTAGCGACCCAACAGACTACTTGGTTCCTACAAAGTTTGGGATTCGAGATCAATTTTCCCAAATCTCAGCTTCAACCCTCACAGACTCTAGAATTCATTGGAGCTGTTCTGGACACTGTCCAACTCAGAGCATTCCTTCCACAGCAACATCTGGAAGCTCTACTTCAACTCTGTCATACAGTGTCTTCCTGATCTTCCATCTCAGCGAGACACATGATGGTACTCCTAGGTCACATGGCCTCCACAGTACACGTGACTCCTTTTGCCAGACTTCACCTCAGAATTCCTCAGTGGACCCTGGCATCTCAATGGATGCAGGTTTGCGATCCACTTTCTTGACACATCAGTCACTCCTTCTTTGAAGCAATTTCTCCGTTGGTGGATGTTCTCTTCCAATCTTTCCAGAGGCTTGCTTTTTCAAACGCTCCCTCAGCAGAAGGTCCTCACGACAGACTCTTCGACCTAAGCTTGGAGCGCTCATCGCGATGGTCTCCATACTCGAGGCCGCTGGACCAGTACGGATCATCAGTGTCATATCAATCTGTTGGAACTCAGAGCGATTCTCAAAGCTCTCCATGCTTTTCAACACCTGCTTCACGTCAAAGTAGTCCTCATTCAGACGGACAACCAAGTTGCCATGTATTATGTCAACAAACAGGGACGGACGGGAACTGCCTCCCTTTGTCAAGAAGCTCTGGAGGTTGGGATTGGGCAATCTGCCACAACACCTTCCTCAAAGCTGTCTACATTCAAGGGGCAAAGAATTGCTTGGCGGACAACTTGAGTCGTCTACTGCAACCTCACGAATGGATACTCCGTTCTTCACCTCTTCATCACATTTTTTCACAGTGGTGAACGCCTCAGATAGACCTCTTTGCGGCTCCCCACAAGTACAAACTGCCTCAGTTCTGCTCCAGGATATACTCTCCTCATTGCCTCGAGGCAGATGCTTTTCTTCTAGAATGGACGAATCTCTTCCTCTACGCGTTCCCTCCATTCCCTCTCATTCTCAAGACTCTGGTCAAGTTGAAGAACGATCATGCCACCATGATTCTAATCGCTCCTCGGTGGCCGAGACAACCTTGGTACTCCCTTCTACTTCAACTCAGCAGCAGGGAGCCATACCTTCTACCAGTTTTTCCTTCTCTGCTTACACAGAGTCAAGGATCTGTGCTTCATCCCAACCTGCAGTCTCTACACCTGACAGCTTGGTACCTCTCAACATAACCCCTCTTCAGTTTTCTCAATCTGTAAGAGACGTTTTAGAGGCTTCTAGAAAGCTTACCACTAGACAATGCTATCACCAAAAATGGACTAGATTTTCTACATGGTGTTTTTCTCATCATAAGGAGCCTCAGCATTCCTCCTTATCTTCTGGTTTGGACTATCTTTTGCACTTATCCAATTCTGGCCTCAAGTCTACATCTATCCGAGTCCATCTCAGTGCAATTGCGGCTTTCCATCAGCCTATTGAAGGCCTCTCTGATCATCCGGTGGTTTCCAGATTCATGAAAGGATTTTTCAATGTCAAACCTCCTCTCAAACTGCCTCCTGTGGTTTGGGACCTCAATGTTGTCCTTACTCAACTAATGAAGCCTCCATTTGTACCAACTGATAAGGCTTATCTGAAGTATCTCACTTGGAAAGTGGTGTTTCTCATAGCCCTCACTTCTGCTCGACGAGTCAGTGAACTGCAAGCTCTAGTTGCTGACCCACCATTCATGGTGTTCCATCATGACAAAGTGGTTCTTCGGACTCATCCTAAATTCCTCCCTAAAGTGGTCTCGGAATTTCATCTCAACCAATCCATCGTTCTTCCAGTGTTTTTTCCAAAGCCTCATTCTCATCCTGGAGAATCAGCTCTTCATACTCTGGACTGTAAACCTGCTTTGGCCTTCTACTTGGAACGCACCAAACCACACAGAACTGCTCATCAACTTTTTGTTTCATCGATCCAAATTATTTGGGCCATCCTATTTCTAAGCGTACCATCTCCAATTGGATGGCGGCTTGTATCTCATTCTGCTATGCCCAGGCTGGATTAACCCCACACAGTAAAGTCACAGCCCATAAAGTCAGAGCAATGGCAGCTTCAGTAGCTTTCCTCATATCTACACCTATTGAGGAAATTTGTAAGGCTGCTACTTGGTGCTCGGTTCATATCTTCACTTCTCACTATTGTCTGGATACTTTCTCCTGACGGGATGGACAGTTTGGCCAAACAGTATTACAAAATTTATTCTCCTAAATTGCCAACACTCCCACCATCCCATTCTGGTTAGTTTGGAGGTCACCCATATGTGAGAATACCTGCCTGCTTGTCCTAGGATAAAGCACAGTTACTTACCGTAACTGGTGTTATCCAGGGACAGCAGGCAGCTATTCTCACAACTCACCCACCTCCCCTTGTTGGCTTCTCTGCTAGCTATCTGAATTGAGGAGATGCGCCCTGCGCTGGTGGGAAGGCACTCGCGCATGCGTGGTGCGGGCGACTCGAAACTTCGAGTTTCTTCAAGCAAGTCTGCTTGTGAGGCGTCCGTATCCCGACTCCGTCGATGACCTCACCCATATCTTAGAATAGCTGCCTGCTGTCCCTGGATAACACCTGTTACGGTAAGTAACTGTGCTATTTGGTAGTGAAGATCAGCCTGCATCTAATGTCAAGAGCAGGTAATGTAAAGTTGTAAACCAATCAAAAGTTAGGGTCCTGACACACAAAGGTGTGTAAATTTTGGAGCTGTCACCATTTTAAAAAGCACTAGTGAAAAGGTGGTGCAATTTTTCTTGGAAAACAACTAGCTTTAAATTTTGTGTAAGGTTATTTACCTACCTGGAATTTATAGGAAATTATGCAAAAATGCACAAATTACTGATATACGTATAAGTGCTCTAATGATGGTTTTTATATATTTGCATTGCATATTAATGCCTTTTGTGCCTCAGTTATCAATTTAACTTGCTTATTTACCATATTGACAGTAACGTATTAGTTTCATTTTCTCATTCACAGCGTAGTCATAGGGATAATCTATTACTGAAAATGCCCCCCCTCCCCCCCGAAAAAAAAAGCAAGTTTGGACTCATTTACATCATTTGGTGGTATCGGGCAGATAACTTAGCTGAACCTGCCAACTGTTGGGGATCTCATTAGATATTGGTTGTATTTGAGAGACGTCAGTGATCAAGACAGACAAAATTATAGAACCGGTCAATGGCTTAATGACTGGATTACTTATGATCTGAGGAAGAATGGGTTACTTTGAAAGATAATCATAAAATGCATTAAATTAGTCCAATAAAAAAGGTATGCCCTTATTTTCTTTGTTTTTCATTTTATTTCTATATACATATTACCTTGTTCAGTGGTACAAAGCAAATCCAAAATTCAGTGGGCCTGCTATAAACAGCTGTTGAAACAATCCAGCAAAGTTTCTGTGGGCAGAGCAAAACTGGAGGAGAAAGACGATTTATGGAGAAGTTCGACACACTGATGGACATACTTATCTGCAAGAGTGAAACAGAGTTGTACTGATGTGGGATGCAATTCTGCCTGTCAATAGAATACACATACTTTGACTGCAGCAGAGAGAAGATTCCTGTGACTGAGTTAACCTTTACAAAAGGTCAAAGAGGAAGAGTTGGGAGTTTTGGACCTTATCAGATTGGATCAGTCAACCTTAGACCAGAAGAACTATAGAAGGAAAGGCAGGCCAAAAGGAAGGAGGATGAAGAAAAGTGGAGAATGAAGAGTGAAAACCCCCCCAGCAGAAATGCAAGAGATGATGGAAAGATCTAGAGGGAACTAGAGGATGACACGGGGACAAAGTTTGTCCTTGTCCCTGAAGACTCCAGCTCCATTCTCGTCCTGTCCCCACGAGCTCTGTCCTGATTTGCATAAGCCTCGAACACTTATGATTTCATATTTAAATCAATGTTCTCTCTAAGCTGCGCACCTTTCATCCTGCAGTGCACCAGCTGCTGATTGCCACTAACAGGGGAGAGCTCTGCATATCCACTAATCTGAGAGACAGAGCTGGAGCTTGATGGCTAATCAGGAGCACTTCTACAAGGAAGTGCTCTTGATTGGCCATCAAGCTCGAACTCTGTCTACAAGATTGGTGGATGTAAGAGCTTTCCCAGTAATGAGCCTTGGCATGAGACCTCCCCTCAGGAATCCAGTCAGCTCAAGCCCGCCAGCATTCACTGCAACTGTGCAGAAGATAGCATGGGAGAGACTGGGCAGCATAACCATGCAGCTCCAGAGCCAGACTACCCCGCATTAAATTACCTCAGCACAGCAGATACTAACCAACATTAAGGCCCTCCTTTACAAAGCCACACTAATGTTTGTAGCGCCGGCCGTAGAGGTAAGAACTCCGATGCTGATAGGAATTCTATGAGCATCGGAGTTCTTACCTCCGCGGCCGGTGCTAAAAATTCTAGTGCAGCTTTGTAAAGGAGGGGGTAAATATATAACATTAAAAAAAATATTCTGTAATATGCAGTATCAGTGGCGTACCAAGGGGGGGTGGTCTGCCCTAGTTGCAGCACATAAGGAGGTGCAGTGCTCCGATAACTCCATTGAGGGCTGGTGTCGGGAACTTCTTCCAGCAGCAGCAGCAGCCTTCACAGCTCGCTGCTCTTGTCAGCTTTGGGCCTTCCTCTCTGCCAGATCCTACCTTTGCGAAAACAGGAATTAGGCGGGACCCAGCGGAGAGGAAAGCCCAAAGCCAAGAGCAGCGAGTTGTGAATGCTGCGCTGCCGACTGGGGAGGGGTGGAGGGGGAGAGAATTGCTGCACCTGACTAGGGAGAGGAAGGGAGAAGGAAGACAAGGGGAAGGAAGGAAAGGAAATGCAAGACCATGGATGGGGAGGGAGAAATGCCTGGGCATGGAGGAAGGAGACAGAGATGCTAGACCAAGGAGACTGGAAGAAGGGAGGGAGGGAAAGAAAGGATAGGAGATGTGAGCATTTGTAGTGTGTTGTATTATTTCTCTATGCCTGCCTGCAGGCCTGGTATTGGATTTAGATCACTCCTTTCTCAGTAAGTGCTCAAGACAAGTTACGGTTAAGTACTGTAGTTTTTTTAATATAATTTGACATAATTTTCAAAAATTACCTGCCTTCCCCCCTTCCCCTGCTCAGCATGCACCAGCCCAGCCCAACTGCTGCTCAGAACACATCATGACTTGCACAGCTGCTTCCCTGGCTTAGAGGGAACATTGATTTAAATCTTTTTATGAAGGTATAAAAATTGACAATATTCTGTACAACTTTATAAATCACAAATAGAGCCTTCTGGTTTGATCTGGTTTTGGTACAACCTTCCCAAAGATTCAGTTGCTTATGTTTTTTACATCATCTGGGAAGGTAATTGGATTGTCTTTTAGACATGGGCAGAGAAGAGAACCTAAACTGGATGAATAGGAAAATAAGTGTCTATTAAATGTTGGAAATGTTCCTTGATGCCAGCAGCGATGGATGAATCTGTTGCAGTAACAGTAAGGTGCTTGAGCAGCTGGGCACAAGATAGAAGGATGTTGCAAATGATAGGAGTCTGATCAGCAGATGAGACTCTTGTTGCCACATCAAAGGCAGACAAAGACCCAAATGTCATTTAACAAAATAGTTCATTTACATCCAAAAGCAGCTTATGCAGTTTTTTAAAAATTGAATTCAGTTGCCAGTTGTCTAAGATGTGTTAAGTTTTTACATATTGATACTAGTCTCAGGTTTTTAGAGATTGACACTGGTACAAAGTTTGTCCCTTCTCCATCCCCGTGTCATTCTCTAATTTGTACTTGAAGTGGAACAGGGAGATTCAGATGACATGGTAAAAGAACAAATGGAGGGAACCTCATTAGTCAAAAGAGCCAAAGATTAGAAGTACAATGATTAAGATTTCTTTTGAGAGCCATACCCTGCGCCTGCTTGCACTACGACGGCTACGTCAACCCGACTGACACCCCACTTACCCACACGTAGTCGAAATCAATTCGTGGCAGAGCCTAGAGAATGACATGGGGAAAAAAAATTGTCTCTGTCCCCGCCCCATCCCTGTGAGCTCGGTCCCCGTCAACCATCTGATCCCATCCATACAAGCCTCAAATAGTTTTATACTGAACTTATATTAAAGTATAAAAAGAAACAATATTCTGTACAATTGTCAATTTATAAATTAGCGTTAGAAAATGCCTGCCGTCGATTTTCTGCTGGCTGCTGCTGGGCCATGAGCATCTGTGTATGCTTAAGGCAAGGGTGTCCAATGTCGGTCCTCGAGGGCCGCAGTCCAGTCGGGTTTTCAGGATTTCCCCAATGAATATGCATTGAAAGCAGTGCATGCACATAGATCTCATGCATATTCATTGGGGAAATCCTGAAAACCCAACTGGACTGCGGCCCTCGAGGACCGACATTGGACACACCTGGTTTAAGGCCTTCTGAATCTCACCCTCTCCAAGATTTTCATGATAGGGTGAGATCCAGAAGGCCTTGAGCATGTGCAGATGCTCAAGGCCCAGCAGCAGCCCAGCAGAAAATTGGCAGCAGGCACTTTCTAACACTGGCGGCGCACAGGTAAGGACAGGGCCGGTCATTGGTGGAGGGGGGGGAGGAGGCGATTGCAAAGGGAGGGAGCAGCGCCGGTGGCCTTGGAGGGAGCAATACTGCTGGTTTCCAGGGTCGGGTCAGGTGGGGCTCGCAAATCGAGTCAATGCTCGGTTTGCGAGTTAGTTTGCTTGAGTGTTTTGCTCATCTTGCAAAACACTCACAAACTGCGTTACTCGCAAACCGAGGTTTGACTGTACAGTATATCTCTATAAGCAACCTATATGCACCAACAGCAGATTGCCCTGACTTCTTTGAGGAAGTGGCCAATCAGATAATAACCACTAATCCCACACATCACATAATCGTTGGTGACTTCAATATATTAAACCTTACCATTGATACAATCTCATCTGCTGCTTACAGAAAACCTATGGCTTGGTCTACCCTAGATGACGTAATGATGCAACTAGATTTGATTGACGTTTGGAGGACTTTCCTAACGCAAAAGTAAAAAATATACTTTTTTTTCTCTGCTCCTCACTGTTCATATTCTAGGATAGATATGTTCCTTGTTAATAAGTCCCTTCAACCTTCTATAAGTGTGGCGTCAATTGAAGAAATCTCTGTTTTAGATCATGCAGCTATAACTCTCACCTTGAATAATATTGCTCATATGTCTCCTCCTAAGGCCCGGAGATTTAACTCTAATCTCCTATTGAAAGAGGACTTTCGAGCCCATATAGAGAGAGCTATACAATAATTTTTTTCTTTTTAATAAACATGAAGATACCAGCTGGAGCATAACTTGGGATGCTTTCAAAGCTTACGTATGCGGTTTGATCATATCCTTCAATTCCAAAATCAAAAAGAAACGCAACATAGAGATCCTTACATTTGAAACTAAAATTAAAGCAAAAGAAGCGGAATATCAAACATATATTAAGAACATTAATATCCTTCAGGAACTTCAGAAATTTAGATATCAATATAACTCCGTCTTAAGGAAAAGTGCTACATACAGTCTTCATCAATGAGGCAAACTACTCAGAAAACAATAAATCAGGACATTTGTTAGCCTCCTATCTAAAGCAGAAAACTGAAAAAAATCAATTCATAACTTACTGAGTCAAGATGGAGACATCTCCACGACGCCTGAGATCCTAGCTGAATTAAAAAAGTTCTATGAATGCTTGTACTCCTCTGAAACCAAATCAGAATATGACCCGCATACCTTTTTAGATCAGGTAACCCTGCCCATTCTACCTGAAGCGGATAACAATGCCCTAGATAGACTTATCGCTGCGAAAATTGGCACCATTCAGAATATGGCAAAAAACAAATCGGGCCCTGATGGTATAACAGTTGCATTCTACCAGGCATTCTGGCTCCATATATACAACAACTCTTACACATCTAGCATCACAAGGAGCAGCGATGGGTACATTCACAGAAGTGACAGTTATTGTCATCCCTAAATAAGGGAAGGATCAGCACTAGATGGCAAATTATAGACCGCTGTCCATGATTAATGTAGACGCAAAGATATATGCTAAACTCCTGGCGACCAGGTTGCAAAAAGTCCTCATGAAATTGATTTCTAATGATCAGGTTGGCTTCACAAATGGAAGATATTCAACCAAAAATACTTATACACTCTCTAATATCTTCTCTGTAACTCAATCACTAGACAATAAACTTATTATAATTGGTCTTGATGCCAAAAATGCCTTCGACCAAGTCGAATGGGCTTTCCTGTATGCATCTCTTAGAAAATTCATTTTTTCTGAGCAATTCATTAAAATGATTTCAGTGCTATACTATGCCTCCATCACGACTCTTTATTAATGGTCAACTTTCTGATCTCTTTAGTCCAATGAGAGGAACCCAACAGGGATGCCCATTATCTCCACTGCTTTTCAATATTGCACTGGAGCCATTGTTAGTAGCTATCCGAACTAATGATTTAATTAAAGGATTTGAATATCAGGGTGATGAAATTAAACTTTCTGCTTACGCAGATGATGTTATACTCTGTTTCTCCAGATTCCATCCCTGCTGTTTTGGCTACAATAGATAAATACACCATGGTATCAGGATATAAATTAAATGCCTCCAAATCTGAAATTATGTCTTTAAATTGCTTTGAAGACAGGCAGGATAGAGAGGCTTATGGCTTTGGGTTTGGAACTCTATCCAAATCAAATACCTTGGTCTTTATGTAGGAACTATAATGGAAGACACAGAGAAATTCAACACGGATTATCTCATAAACATAGTCAAAGAATCAACTCATAAATGGTCCCCTCTCAAGATAGCTTGCAATCTGTGCAAAACTCTGCTGCGTGACTCATCTTCTACCAACCTCGCTACACTCTTGTCACTCCTCTACTTAAGTTACTTCACTGGCTCCCTATCTGTCATCGCATACAGTTCAAGATCTTATTGCTGACCTGCAAGTGTGTGCATTCTGCTGCCCCTCAATATCTCTCCTCGCTTCTCTCTCCTTATACACTTCCCAGAAAACTCTGTTCCTCAGATAAGTCACTCTTAGTGTTACCCTTCTCCTCCACTGCCAATTCCAGACTTCGTTCCTTTCATCTAGCTGCCCCCTATGTCTGGAATAAATTACTCGAGCTTGTCCGTCAAGCCCCTTCTCTTGAATAAAAGCAGACTGAAAACCCAGCTTTTTGATATAGCTTTCAATCCTTAACCCTGCTCCTCTGCCTTCCAACCCAGCCCGCTGATTAACTATTCCCCTTAACTGTATCCATGACATCCTGTTTCTGTCTTGCATATTTAGATTGTAAGCTCTTTTGAGCAGGGACTGTTTTCTTACTCTTTGTGATTCTGTGGTAGTGCTATAAAAATAATTAGTAGTAGTAGTAGTAACGCGGTGGGGATGGCTTGCCACTATCCAAATGATGATACAACCTAAAATAAACTATGTTCTAAGTATGCTACCTTTCTTGCTAAAACGGAAAACTTATCACGAAATAGAACGTATGCTCAGCAAATTTCTATGGAATAATAGCTAACCCCATATTACTGTACATAAACACAAAAATGACAAAACCATGGGGGGTGTTAACTTCCCTGATTTCTTTAAGTATCATCAAGCATTTATAATGTGACAAGGAGCAATGTGGATTACAGAGGATGTCTCTTCCAATCCTCCCGAATGGCTACAATTAGAGAGACAGATCTACATACAGGTCTACCAATCTAGCACTTAACTTATCGATTTCCCTTTGTTCCATAGAATTGAATAGACCCCTCTATTCCTCCACCAGCTCTGTTCTCTAGGAGTTTGATGGCATACAATCCAAATGGTCTGACTCTTCCATGATATTGTGGCACAATGATAATATCAGAATCCAAGGTGACACCTTGAACTGGAAGATATGGCAGAATTGTGGAATATGGACTGTCTGGGACTTGATTAAAAACTCTCAATGGATGACTTATAATAAAATAAGGGACACTTACAATCTACCACTGAATCAACATTATAGGTCACTACAACTATGACAGTGCTTAGATGCTATTTACTCGGGCACAACCAAATTAAATAATCTTTTGGACCTAATACCAAAGATTGTATCAATTGATCTAAAAAAGAGTGCTGTGGCAAACTGGTATAAGGTTCTACAGAAGGTGACAGATATCTCCTTATCAAACATGATGAGTCTGTGGCACCGTGATCTAAATATTCCATTGGATGATGAGATATGGCAAGAAATTTGGTCTAATATGTTCAAATCATGTACCATGCAACCACAAATCAACAAAGTAATAAAAGCATCATTCGTGACAATGAGAAATCTAAGACAAATCTGAAAATTCTTTGATAGGAAACAATTCCTACTTATGGTACAATCCCTTATCCTTGGACTAATAGACTACTGCAACATACTATACCTCCCATGTACACAGTGACGTACCTAGCATGTGTGACACTCGGGGCCCATCATTTTTGGCACCCCCCCATCTGTATGAAAAACATGATTTTTAGTAACAAGCCACACGTCACACATGAATACCTAGGAAAAGGCAGCATCTTACATACTGCAGTGAGAAGTACAACAGCAATACATCCATTGTAAAACTAAACAAGCCAGACTAGTACAGATTAATCCTGCAGTCAATCCTAACAGAAAACCATGTCTTTCGAACACACAGAGCACAGAAAACACCTTTGCCTAGTATGGAATGTCATCACAAACTTACCCCTCCCCCTTTTACAAAACTGTAGTGTGGATTTTAGTCACGGTGGTAACAGCTCTGACGCTCATAGAATTCTGAGTATCAGAGCTGCTACCACCACGGCTGGCGCTAAAAAACGCTGCACAGTTTTGTAAAAGGGGGGATAAAATAGAAATACATAGACAAAGGTTAAATTGAACCAGCAAGAAGCTGGACTCTGCATACAATGCAATACCACAGAAAGAGTGGCACATGTCTCCTAAAGGAATAAATAAATAGAAAATTTTTGTTCTACCTTTGTCTTCTCTGGTTTCTGCTTTCCTCATCTTCTTGTTACTCTCTTCCTTCCATCCACTGTCTGCCATCTCTCTGCCCCTATATGGCATCTTCTCTCCTTCTGTGCCCCTTCCAGAAACTGCATGCTTCCCCCTTCCAGTTCTCCTTTCACCCCCATTGGTCTGGTATCTATCTGTCTCCTCTCCTTCCCCCCTACTAAGTACTGGCATCTCTCCGCTCCCTTCCTCCTGTTCTTCCCTGATCTTCCTTCTGAATTTATTTTCTGCCTTTGTCTAAATTATTTTTTACTATTCGGTCCTCAATTTCCCTCTTTCACTGTGTCTACCTATAGCTTGCCACCTCTTTCCCTCACCCCTTCCAGTAACTAACTCTATCCTCTTCCCTCAATCCTGCATGTGCCCTTTTTTTCTTTCTCCTCCCCACTTCCTTCCAGCATGTGCTCCCCCTTTCCCACACACTTCCATTCAGCAGCTGTCCTTCCTCTCCCCACACTTCCATTCAGTGTCTGTTTCCCTCTCTCTACCCCTTCCATCTACTGTTCACCTTCTATCTCGCCCCTTCCATTCACTGCCCTCTGTGCTCTTTCTATCCAATGTGCACCCTCTCTCTCTCTCTTCCATATGGCATCTTCCCTCTTTCTATGCTCCTTCCATAAACTATCTATCCCGTGCCCCTTCTCTCCTTTGTACATGATTGATTTCAACTCTGTCACCTCTCTGTTTTTCTCTCTCTGTCACCACCCCCTCCCCTATGCTCTGGCATCTCTCTCTTCTCCTTTCTTTCCTTCCCACCTCACGGTCAGGCATCATAGCTTCCCTGATTCCCGGTATCTCTCTCCTTTCCTTTTCTTCCATCTACCCCTCCCCGTCCATGCTCTGACATCTCCTCCTTCCTTTCCCCCTCCCTTTTCCCTTGATCTGGCATACCTTCTTCCTTCCCTCCATGCCCTGGCGTCTCTTCTTCCCTCCAAGCCCTGGCATCTCCTTTCATTCCCTCCAGTTGGGTACAGCAACACTCTCCCCAATTCTCTCCCCCTCTGCTCCCTTTCCTCCTTCTGTCACCCAAGGCCTGGTGTCCTGAACTTCATCGGGCAGCAACAGCATTCACAATTCACTGCTGTTGCCGGCTTCAGGCCTTCCTCTTTGCCGGGTCCTGTCTTCATGAAAACAGGAAGTAGGCAGGATCCGGCAGAGAGGAAGGCCTGAAGCCGGCAACAGCAGCAAATTGTAAAAGCTGCTGCCTGAAAAAGATAATGGCGCCAGGTCTTGGAGCACCGAGGCAGACCGCTTCTCCCCCCCCTCCCAGCTGAACCCCCGCTGACCCTCCTATCTCTCCCCCCCTCAAGTGAACCTTTCTGACCCTCCCAGCGAGAGCAGCAAATCTCCCTCCAGTAGCGTCGGCTGCTTTGTGGCTTTCTCCTACCAATGAAGCGTCACTGATGACATCATCAGTGGCGCGTTAGAGGAAGGAGAAACCCACTCACTTTTCACACACCCACCATCCAAAAATGTCAAACGAAAAAAACTATATGACAACCTAATAGCCACCAAAGCAGCTAAACTGGACAGACAAATCACCATTCTGTTGTCATCGACCACAGACTACAAAACCTTCAAAAAAGAAACTAAAACGCTACTCTTCAAAAAATACATAAAACCTATCTAATACGACCAGTTCCTACCTAAACCCACCTACCCACTCTACACCCTTAATATACTCTAATATGCTTCTAAATACCCAACTAATGCTAAAATGCCTCTATTTACCCAACACTTACCACCTTAATATCTATACAAGTTTTTGGTAATTCTTATTACCCAACATTTTATTACCCAACATTTATCACCTTAAGATCTCTACAACTCTTTGGTAATTCTTATGTAACTCTTATGACATCTCTTATGCTATTCCTGTAAACTTTTATGTAATCTCTGAAAACTTTTATGCAATCCGCCTTGCACCACAAGATATTGGCGGAATAGAAATCACTAATGTAATGTAAATTTAAAAAACCATGGGATAGAAAGCAATGTTCTGTTGTGCTTGTTAAGGCATAAGAATTGCTGCTGCTGGGTCAGACCAGTGGTCCATCGTGCCTAGCAGTCCGCTTCCGCAGCAGCCCTTAGGTCAAAGACCAGTGCCCTGTGTCTAGCCTTACCTGCGTAAGTTCTGGTTTAGCAGGAACTTGTCTAACTTTGTCTTGAATCCCTGAAGGGTGTTTTCCCCTATAACAGCCTCCGGAAGAGCGTTCCAGTTTTCCACCACTCTCTGGGTGAAAAAGAACTTCCTTGTGTTTGTATGGAGTCTATCCCCTTTTAACTTTAGAGAGTGCCCTCTCATTCTTCCTACCTTGGAAAGGGTGAACAACCTGTCTTTATCTACTAAGTCTATTCCCTTCATTATCTTGAATGTTTTAATCATGTCCACTCTGTCTCCTCTTTTCAAGGGAGAAGAGGCCCAGTTTCTCTAATATCTCACTGTACGGCAACTTCTCCAACCCCTTAACCATTTTAGTACCCTTTTGAGTAGTACTGTGTTCTTCATGTACGGCGACCAGTGCTGGACGCAGTATTCCAGGTGGGGACGTACCATGGCCCGGTACAGCGTCATGATAACCTCCGATTTGTTCGTGATCCCCTTCTTAATCATTCCTAGCATTCTGTTTGCCGCCACCATTGTATAATGGAAACTGATTAAAATATAGAAAAAGGAGAATAGGGTTAATTGGCCAGCTCTCTAAATGGAATTAGATGAATAGTGAAGTGCCAAAAGATCTGTATAGGGACTGGTGCTTTTTAACAATTTAGAAATAATTTGGAAATGGTGAGTGATCAGATGAGTGAGGTGATCAGATTTGCAGATGGCAAAAAAATTCAAATTTGTTAGATTGCAAGTGGACATTTTTAAATTGCAGGAGGACATTGGGCAACCTAGAAGACTCAGCATTCGAACAGCAGATGAAATTTAATGTGGATAAGTGAAAAGTCATGCACCTTAGGAAGAATAGCCATATTAGGAGTCACTATCCAAGAAAACATCTATGCTGTCTGGGGAGAAAAAAGGGACCTCCAATTTCTTGTCTGAATAACCCTAAAACATCCTACTGCAACAGAAACTTCTGCCTGAAATTTGAGACATTTCTGAGTCCTTTTTTTTAAAAAAAACCCCAACCCTGAATGGAGCTCCAATGCATTGAGCTTGCAAAACATATGAGCTCTTAACTGAAACCCCAGAATTCATTGAGCCAAGGTTGAAGGAGGCCTCTTTGAACACAATTTATGAATTAATTATAAATTATACTAATCCCCCCCTTTTACAAAACCGCAATAGCGTTTTTTAGCGCAGGCCAGTGTGCTGAATGCTCTGTGCTGCTCCTGACACTCAGAGTTCCTATTAATGTTGGGAGCAGAGCATTCTGTGTGCCAGCCTGCGCTAAAAAAACTGCTATCATGGTTTTGTTAAGGGGGGTTGGGTAAATGTTTAAACAGTTGCAAAGTACCATATATGCTCGAATATAAACCATCCCGAATATAAACCAAGGTAACCTTTTTTCACCCAATAAAGGAGAAAACTAGGTTGACTCAAATATAAACTAGGGGTGTGTGTGTAATAGTCAAGTGTAGTTTATTTATTCAGTTATTTAGTCTGTCCTCCCAAAGGAGCCCAGAATGGGTTACAAAGTATATCCACAATATAATCGAGACAGGACAGAGATGACATAGACATGACAATAAAACATATGCACTAAGCAGCATCTGATGAGATTAGGTGGTGTAGGTGTGTTGATTCTGGCATTTCTGGGTGCATGTTCTTAAGGCACTAGGTTTGTGAAGAGGAAGGTTTTCATGGCTTTCCTGAAGCTTCAAAGTCCATCTAGTGTTCTAACAGATGGGGGGATGGTGTGCCATAGTCTGGGTATGAAGTGTGAGTAAGAGCGTTTGCAGACTGTTTCAGTTTTGAGGGAATAGCTGGAAGGGTATGGTCAGCCATTTTTATTCTTGAGATCTCAGTGGTCACTTTGGGAAGTAGATTTGTAGTTTAGTTTTCATGTAGTGCGAAATCGTTTCATGGAAGGTTTTGAAAGCAAGGACCAGGGCCTTGAAGGCGCAGCGTTTTTGCTCTGCACCCTGTTCTCTGCTTCTCTGCATCAAGCCCCCTTGCTCACTCCCTGCCCTGCCAATCTCTGCACCCAGCCCCCTCCCTCCCTGCCAGGTTCTGTCCCCTCTCCCAATGACTTGCAAGCCTCCACTGGGCCTGCCGTGAGACCTGGTAGCTGGGACAAGAGGGATCCCTTCCACCTCCTGTCCCAGCTGATTCTAATAATTTTTATCTCCCTCCCACCCACCCCACCTCCCGCATACCTTTAGTAGCCCTGGTGGTCTAGCTGTGAACCGTGGCAGTAGTGACCTTCCTTCGCTCAAGCCCATGCAGAGCTGCTAGCTGATTGGCTGCTGTGAACTTGCAGCAGCCAGTCAACTTCCAGCTCTTCGTGGGTTGGAGTGAAGGAAGGTCACTTCCGCCACGGTTCACAGCTGGATCACAAGGATACTAAAAGTATGCAGGGGAGGTAGGAGGGAGGTAAAATTATTAGAATCAGCTGGGAGAGGAGGTGGGAGAGATCCCGTCTGTCACAGCCACCGCTGGACCACCAGGTCTCACAGCAGGCCCAGCAGAGGCCTGCAACAGTTTCGAGACCCCCATTTTTGGACCCAAAAATCTTAGTTTATATTCAAGTATATATGGTAGCCAACAAGATGAGAAAAAGAGAATAAAACAAAGGTACAGAGATGGGCAACCAAAATGATTTAAGGATATGGAATTACTCTTACATGAGGAAAGTTTACAAGTTTGTTAAAAATTTGATATCCCACCAAATCAGGCTTCAAGGTGGTTTACATGTTAAAACAAAGGGAGAAACATAAAAATAAACAAACAAGCACATTATGAATATATACACAAATCATGCAGACTAGGACAGGAACAAAAGGAAAGGGGGAAGAACTACAATATTTGGATAGAAAAACGAGGAGGAGAATGAAAGGGCAGGGAGACTTAAAGGCCGGCACAGATGCCAGTAAAAAATATGTACAACATCCTTAAAAGGACGATCATAGCGCAAAAGTGTCTTTGAAGAAGAATGTTTTTAGATTTGATGTGAAGGTGTTTAGTGAAGTACTTTCTCTTAGGTAGTTTGGGGCTGAGTTCCACAACATATGAGCAGACACAGAGAAAATGTTAGTGCGCATAGTGTTAATGTGTCTTAGAGATGGGACTGAAAGCAAATTTTGATTAATTGATTGGAAGGAATGTTGAGAAGAATGTGGAATTAGTCTATTAATGAATTCTGGACCAGAGGCTTTAGCTTTGTAAGTCAGTAACATAACTTTGTAAATAATGCAGTGTTCTACTGTTAATCAGTAAGGGAGTAACATGATCAAACTTTCGCATATTGGTTATAATTTTAATGGAAGAGTTCTGAACAATTTGTAAGCATCTAATTTATTTCTTGGTTATTCCTTTATATAGAGCGTTACAGTAGTCGATGCAAGATATTACTAACGAATGAATGAGAATGTTAAGTGAAGAGGAATCTAGCAGTTTGGCGAGTGAACGTATCATCCGCAAACGATGAAAGCATTTCTGAATGACTGAGCCAATCTGTTCATGATATAATTTTCCGTCAAAGATTACTCCCAATAGTTTAAAAGGCCTTAGTTTCTTAAATACCTTCATATGTATTCTGGCCAGTCTGATGGCTTTGCCTGCTTTTAGTTGATCTTGCTATATCCTCATGAGCACAATCTTATAAAATTGGACTAAGATATACCTAATTTCATTTCTTTTGGATTTGTTTTCTGTTAGCCAGCTCCTAGCACCTCCCCTTCCCCCTTTTTAGTTTATTGATGTATGTTAAAACTTCAATAAAAAAAATTTCAGTATATAAAAATAAAAAGAATAAATGAACAGAGGGAATTTTGTCATCACATGAGCTCCTCTCACCAGGATCAGCTGTTTGCTCTTAATAATTACATGGACAGATTTCCTCCCCCTCCAACCCTTCCATCTCTGAGGGAGGCCAAGGAATAACAACCAGACACGAGTTGAAGTTTAAAACATAAAGGCTAAGTGACAGAGTCCAACCTAAGGATCTCCCTGAACCACAGGTGACAGATCATTTTGTTAGCTTCATGACATTTCATTTATTATTATTCATATGTAAGTTAGTACATCTTTCAATTACAATACAATTACTTCATTAAGATCAAATGATAAATTGCATATGACTTCATTTTGCCACTAAGTCCGTATTTGGTTAGTTGGTCATATGATTCCTTGTCAATCTTACTTCATTAGTAATTTCCCCTAACATTAGCAATACCATAATGACTTAATCAGGCACAATTTAGTTTCACTTGTCAGCACTGGGGGTGGGGGGTTACATCTGGACTATCTGAGATCATCTTCTATTTCAATGCATTGGGCATCTTATAACTACGTTTTAGTGACTTGTTCCCTGTTCTAAGACTTAGGTTTCAGATCAGTAAACATGACACTTCCTCTGTTCTAGCAAACAACAAATGCAAAAGGTCACCAAACTTTTCAATATAGGCTTCTTCAGCTAAACATTAGTTCTTATCTCATGGACCTCAGTAGTGCCACTACATGCTATTATACTTTAGGCATGTAGGACCCCTGATCGTCATTGGTCCTATGTAGTTTTAGTCATTTTTAAAGTAATTTTGTTTTAAATTTATATTCTATTAGAAAGCATATAACTTATCTTTTAGCTACGCGGGTGGGGGTACGCACTCCGACGTAGACTACGTTTCGCCCTTTCGGGCTGTATCAAGGAATCCCCCTGCAAAAAATTCAAAATAATAAGATATGTAGTTGTAATACCATTCTGCTGTAATATATTGCATTTAAATAGTTTTTTAACATAATTCTAAGTTACCTCAAATATTCCAGCTCATGCTCCCCGCGTCAGGTTTAAAGACAGGAAACATGGCCGCGGCGTTCACACCTTTAAATCTCCTAACTATTCCCAAACGTGATGACATCAGACTTAGCGTAAGAAACGCCCCCCTATTCTTTTTTAGCCTCATATTAAAGTCGTCCATTCTATTTCGGCATTCAAGCCAGTGGGAATCACTGAATTTAAGGAAAAAATCCATTTTTGCTCCCTATAGTTTAATTTACTCTTAGAGTCGCCACCCTCCCACCCCACATGAACCTGATCTATAACCCTCCATCTTAGATCCGTAATATTATGTTTATTATCCCTCCAATGTTGTACTAGAGGTGCCTCAACATTACCAGTATTTATGCGAGACTTGTGCTCGGTCAAGCGGACACTAATCTTCCGACTAGTCCTCCCGATATAAAGGAGTTGACATGGGCATTGAATCATATATACAACCATAGAGCTCTGACAAGAGGTGTTAGAGAATGCATGATATATTTTATTCGTCCCTGGATGTCTCCAGGAAGGACCAGTAATGGCGTATTCACACCATTGGCAGTCATTACATATTGAATGCTCAAACACAGAAGATTTATCTCGTGTTTTAATTTCAAACTTATGATGAGATAAAATCTCTCCTAAAGTTCTCCCTCTCCTATAGGAGGCAATAGGGTAGTTTTGAAACTGAGAATCAAGTTTAAGTATTGGCCAGTGACGTTTTACAATCTCAAAGAAAGCAGTACTCAAGGTAGTAAAAGGAAGCACCATAATAATACGGTCTTCCTGAGTTTCAATCTGTTGATCACTTTTATCCATAAGTAAAAGGGCCCGTTGTGCATATTTAGCTCTTAAGTAAGCTTTACGAATAGCTTTTTTGGGATAGCCCCTTTTAAGGAAACGGTCACTTAATATCTTAGACTGCTTCTCAAACTCCTCCTGATATGAACAAAGCTTTCGAATTCGCAGAAATTGACTGGTAGGAATATTAAATTTTAGGAAATATGGATGAAAACTAGTAAAGTGGAGAAAATGATTTTTGTCCACTTCTTTCCTATACAAGGTAGTGTATAATTGATGATTTATATCTCTCATTATTCGTATATCCAAAAATGGAATATTATCACAATGATGGGTCATAGTAAAAGATAAATGGGGGTTAAGTGAGTTAAGCCAGCTCAAAAAAACTTTCAATTCGGATTCGGATCCATCCCAAAAAATCAGAATATCGTCAAGATATCTCTTCCACAGAAGGACATGTTTAAAATTTTGAGCAGGGTACACTTGTTGTTGTTCAAATTTTTCCACATAGAGGCTTGCCACAGAGGGTGCCAGAGTCGCTCCCATCGCGACACCCTGTATTTGATTGTAGAATTCTCCCTTATACCAGAAAAAATTCTGGTTTATCACCAGACGAGCAAGTTTCATTAACCAGTCCTTATTGAAGCGACCCAAGTCTTTCCGTGTAAGAACCTCCTGTATAACTTCCAAAGCAGCATCCTGAGGGATACAGGTATAGAGGGAAGAAACATCTAAGGTCACAAAAAACGTGACCTTCCCAATATCTCTCATTTCTTCCAGGATCCGTAATAGATGGGCTGAATCCCTTATATATGAAGCAATATTCAAAACTTCAGGTCTCAAGAAATGATCAATAAATTTTGACAGGGGCTCCAACACCGAAAATTTAGTAGAAACAATTGGGCGGCCTGGAGGGGACTGGAGCCTTTTGTGAACTTTAGGGAGCATATAGATTTTAGGAGTTACCGGGTGAGTCTCAGTAAGAAAAACCGATTCCTTCTGGGTAATAAATTTATTCTGAAGACCTTCTTTAACGAGTTGTTCAATAGCTAATTTCAAATCTTCCGTCGGATCCCTAGATAGCTTCTGATAAGCTTTCTCGTCTGCTAGTTGTCGGCAGACCTCAGAATGATAGGATTCTCTATCCTGTATAGTAATCGCTCCGCCCTTATCAGCTCTCATGATCATAATATTGGTATTATCTTGAAGCTCTCTCAGCGCTGTCGCCAAATTCTTGGTAAGATTATACAGTGGTGCCTCACACAACGAACTTAATTGGTTCCAGGAGCAAGTTTGTTATGCGAAACGTTCGTTATGTGAAACGCGTTTTCCCATAAGAATACATGTAAAAAAAAATAATTCGTTCTGCAGCATAAAATATGCTAAGATGACATAAAAAAAGATACATTTTTGGTTATTATTTTTATTTAGATACATAAGTAGAGTCTAATTTTACAGTGAGAGAGGGCAGAGTCTCAGCGGCAAAAACTGGGACTTAACTGTTCATTTTTTTTTTTTTCTACCGTGTTTCCCCGATGATAAGGCAGGGCCATCAAATAAGACAGCCCCCCCTTTTTAGAAAAAAATGTAAAATAAGGCACCCCCCCGCAAATAAGCCACCCACCGATACCTGCGCTTACCCGAATCGGGTGGTACGGTGGGTGACTCCGTGTGGTCCCTGGCACCCCCGACACGATCGGGGCAAGAGGGAGCTCAAGCCCTCTTGCCCCCCCGACTCCCCGACACGATCGGGGCAAGAGGGAGCCCAAGCCCTCTTGCCCCCCGACTCCCCGACACGATCGGGGCAAGAGGGAGCCCAAGCCCTCTTGCCCCCCCGACTCCCCGACACGATCGGGGCAAGAGGGAGCCCAAGCCCTCTTGCCCCCCGACTCCCCGACACGATCGGGGCAAGAGGGAGCCCAAGCCCTCTTGCCCCCCCGACTCCCCGACACGATCGGGGCAAGAGGGAGCCCAAGCCCTCTTGCCCCCCCGACTCCCCGACACGATCGGGGCAAGAGGGAGCCCAAGCCCTCTTGCCCCGCCGATTCCCCAACTCCCCGACAATATCGGGCCAGAAGGGAGCCCAAGTCCTCCTGGCCACGGCGACCCCCTAACCCCACCCTGCACTACATTACGGACAGGAGGGATCCCAGGCCCTCCTGCCCTCGACGCAAACCCCTCCTCCCCCCAACGACCGTCCCCCCCAAGAACCTCCGACCGCCCCCCCAGCCGACCCGCGACCCCCCTGGCCGACCCCCACGACACCCCCAACCCCCTTCCCCGTACCTTTCTGTAGTTGGCCGGACAGACGGGAGCCAAACCCGCCTGTCCGGCAGGCAGCCAACGACGGAATGAGGCCGGATTGGCCCATCCGTCCCAAAGCTCCGCCTACTGGTGGGGCCTAAGGCGCCTGGGCCAATCAGAATAGGCCCGGGAGCCTTAGGTCCCTCCTGGGGGCAGGGCCTGAGGCACATGGTCGGGTTGGGCCCATGTGCCTCAGGCCCCGCCCCCAGGAGGGACCTAAGGCTCCCGGGCCTATTCTGATTGGCCCAGGCGCCTTAGGCCCCACCAGTAGGCGGAGCTTTGGGACGGATGGGCCAATCCGGCCTCATTCCGTCGTTGGCTGCCTGCCGGACAGGCGGGTTTGGCTCCCGTCTGTCCGGCCAACTACAGAAAGGTACGGGGAAGGGGGTTGGGGGTGTCGTGGGGGTCGGCCAGGGGGGTCGCGGGTCGGCTGGGGGGCGGTCGGAGGTTCTTGGGGGGGGCGGTCGTTGGGGGGAGGGGGGGTTTGCGTCGAGGGCAGGAGGGCCTGGGATCCCTCCTGCCCGTAATGTAGTGCAGGGTGGGGTTAGGGGGTCGCCGTGGCCAGGAGGACTTGGGCTCCCTCCTGGCCCGATCGTGTCGGGGAGTCGGGGGGGCAAGAGGGCTTGGGCTCCCTCTTGCCCCGATCGTGTCGGGGAGTCGGGGGGGCAAGAGGGCTTGAGCTCCCTCTTGCCCCGATCGTGTCGGGGGGGCAAGAGGGCTTGGGCTCCCTCTTGCCCCGATCGTGTCGGGGAGTCGGGGGGGCAAGAGGGCTTGAGCTCCCTCTTGCCCCGATCGTGTCGGGGAGTCGGGGGGGCAAGAGGGCTTGGGCTCCCTCTTGCCCCGATCGTGTCGGGGAGTCGGGGGGGCAAGAGGGCTTGAGCTCCCTCTTGCCCCGATCGTGTCGGGGAGTCGGGGGGGGGGGGGCAAGAGGGAGCCAGGCGGAGAGAGGGCAGTTAAGGATGCAGCTCGGGCGACTTCGTTGTGTGAAACGAAGTTCGTTGTACGAATCAAGACATAAAGTTCGTTGTGCGCAGCGTTCGCTGTGCGAGGCGTCCGTTATGCGAGGCACCACTGTATTTCTTTTTTTGAGAGTAATATTGTCGTTCTAAAGTTTCAAGATCCTGCAATACAAGATCTCTAAAAGTGAGTAAGAAAGGTTTAGGAGCTTCACTCGGACACCATTTTGACGGTCTCTTCAAAATCGACATATCGATATTACAGGGATGTTCCTCAAAAAATATCTTCAATTGAAGCTTTCTAAAGAGCCGGAAGAAGGCAATTCTCATTTTAAAAGGATTGTAATCAACTGTAGGGACAAATCCCAATCCAAATTGTAGCACCTGTGTTTGAATGTCCGAAAGAGAAAAGGACGAAATATTCATAATCAGTGCTTCTGATATTGTTTCGATCGTAGATTTGGACCTATCTGGTCCCGAGGTTTCTGGGGTAATTTCCCCCTCCCTTTGGATATCTCGTTTGTTTTTAGAGACGAAGTCGAGTAATCATCAGTGCTTGACTGGATACTAGAGCCTCCAGTTGTTTCTCCACTACTGCCTTCTGAGCTGGCTGAAGATCCATCAAAAGCTACCTTCCTGGCATTAGCAACATTTGTAGCAGATCGCAAAGTACCTCTATTTTTGTTTCCCATAGGTTTCTTCATCCAAGAATAAACCCTATCATATTTATAGTCACGCTCATCTCTTTGGAACTTTTTGATTTTATTAGCTCTCAATGACTCCTTAAAATTAGAGATCATCTCATCTAGATTCTTGCGTTTTAATGTTAACTCTTCATCAGCTTGTTGTTCTTGTAGGATCATACTCTCTATATGTTTAATCTGCTCACGAAGCTCATTTTCCACATTTGAAGTGGTTTCAATAAGTAAGATCATCAAATCTCGACTACAACGATTGAGAATTCCAGTCCATTTATCCATGAACAATTTGTCCATAGTAAAAGTTTTGGGTTCTTTTAAAATACGAAGACCCCTCGGGATCATACTCTTGCGAAGATATTGTACAAGTGTACTTTCGTGCAATTCAGCACGAATTAGTCTTTTCCAGACATTCTCCAAATCGGCCCAGGAACTAGTCATCACTATTTCTCCCCCATCCTCCAACAGACATGGTCTTAATAAAATCTGTTGGAACTGTTCTTCGGAGTAACCTTCAAAGTTAGTTTTATATTGAGCCATATTCTTTTATCAATACAAATTTGCTGTGGCTACAGTATTCTTAGAACCTTCCAAATTCACATACAGCAAACAACAAATGCAAAAGGTCACCAAACTTTTCAATATAGGCTTCTTCAGCTAAACATTAGTTCTTATCTCATGGACCTCAGTAGTGCCACTACATGCTATTATACTTTAGGCATGTAGGACCCCTGATCGTCATTGGTCCTATGTAGTTTTAGTCATTTTTAAAGTAATTTTGTTTTAAATTTATATTCTATTAGAAAGCATATAACTTATCTTTTAGCTACGCGGGTGGGGGTACGCACTCCGACGTAGACTACGTTTCGCCCTTTCGGGCTGTATCAAGGAATCCCCCTGCAAAAAATTCAAAATAATAAGATATGTAGTTGTAATACCATTCTGCTGTAATATATTGCATTTAAATAGTTTTTTAACATAATTCTAAGTTACCTCAAATATTCCAGCTCATGCTCCCCGCGTCAGGTTTAAAGACAGGAAACATGGCCGCGGCGTTCACACCTTTAAATCTCCTAACTATTCCCAAACGTAATGACATCAGACTTAGCGTAAGAAACGCCCCCCCTATTCTTTTTTAGCCTCATATTAAAGTCGTCCATTCTATTTCGGCATTCAAGCCAGTGGGAATCACTGAATTTAAGGAAAAAATCCATTTTTGCTCCCTATAGTTTAATTTACTCTTAGAGTCCTCTGTTCTGTCACTGGGACCCTTCTAATACCCAATCATATAGGAAGTAGCAGCTGGGACAAATATCTATTTTAAAACTTTGATTAAGTAATACTTGCCAGTAACACTTGAAGCTTTTTTCTCTTTCAGTTTCATCTTTTATCCATATTGATGGGTTTCTTCAGGTATCTCAGACAAGGGTTGTCTCACACATATTGGGTATGGACCCCCCTACATCCTGCTTAATACTGCTAGTCCCATCCCATTTGGCCAACTTCTGGAACTACAGTATCCTTCATCTCCTGGCCATTACTAGCCTACTGCTGCAAATAACAGCTGAGGGGTTAAGCTTAATTGATCTCCCATGGAGCCAATATTCTCAAGAATAACATATAAAATGTTTTAAGGACATAGAGAGTTCTGTCAGGAAAAAGATTTGCTCATGAATGTCCTTAAACATTTTTTAATTTTTGGGTGATCCTATCATTTATAGAGAGTGGTGATTTTCAACTCTATACCCCCTCTAAAACCTGGAAAAAACTAAGACCTTTCCTATCTTAAGGCTTTAAGAGTATTTCTCAGTCTTTCCTCAGTAAAAACAAACAAATGCTTGTTAAAATAGTCCACTTTTTCTTCAGCCTCAATTTCTCCTGTTAACCTTTGAGTTGCACATTTGTACTGTCACCTTAAACCAGAATGTTTTGTCCCTTCCCATTTTACTGTTGTTGCTATTTTTTTCTTCTATTTGTGTTTTTGGTTCTTCTGACTACTTTCTCGGCTTCTCTTACTTTTGCTTCTTTCTTTTTTTGTAATTTATTAGCACAAACCTTTTTTTTCTTACTTTTTTAACTGCTTATTTCAAAAATTGACTATTTTTCTCTTACATATGACTTTCTTAAGAAACTTTGTTGCCTTTACAGTGTCTCTCTCCAGTTTTTCTCACTGCTCTTCTACATTTTCCCATCTAGCTAACAATTTTGAAACTGTCTCCCATCATGATAAAGTTAGCTTAGTGCACCTTAGTAAAAAGACCTCTAATCCCCCTTCCTTTGAATGAACTATCTTTTGTGCCTTAATCACAGGGTTTTTGCTGTGTAGTAAAAGTATAACATTATTATTACTGTGCTTTAAAATATCAAATTTTTAAAACTTTTTTTAAGAATTTTTTTTCTGTTTTTAAAGAATAGTGTATATAAAGTACAGTAGTTGATATTTTATCAGCATTCTATTTGTTTTATTCCTTATTGCCATAATGGATACTCTTGTGTTTCAGAGCTATTTGTCTGGAAGTTTTTCTGAGTTGGGCCAGATGAGGAGAGTAGTCATTTCTCATAACATGGATAAAGCTTTAAAGGAAGGTAAGCCAAATTAAGAGGCCTTAATGGCCTGGTTTTATTTTTCCTAAGAGAAACCATAAATGATTTCTGCTTGTAGTAGTTGATCTAGAACTCATGAAATGTTGAGAAAGAGGGATGCAGATATTTTTTAAATAAATAAATTAAAAATAGAAGAGCTACTTCAGTTCTTGTTCTTAGTGTAATGGAGAATGGGATACAAGGATTAACTGTGACAGAAGCTCTTGGAAATACAGATTTGAGCTTCCAGCTGCCTCATTTGTATGTCTTGCATTGACATGTAAAAGTATTTGCTATGGTAACACTAAGCTTATGGAGCTCATTACCTATTAAGATCAGATGTGAAAGCAACTATTTGAGATTTTAAAATCTTTTGAAAACTTCAATTTATACAAATATTTTTGATAGATATTAGCGTTAGCTTTTGTCAATTTGTATTTTAAAATTAGATTTTATGTTGGAGAAATAGCTTAATGGCTAAAATTAGATGTTTATGATATTTTCTAATTCTTATATGCTATTTCTTTTTTTAAGTCAATATATTTTTATTGGTAATTTATAAAATTAAAAAGAAAAGATCAATTGAAGCAATAAATTATGAAATATTAAAACAAAGGAAAAACATCACCTCAATATCAACAGCAAAATCTAAATAGTAGTCAGTGGCGTACTTAGCATATGTGACATCCAGGGCCCATCATTTTTTGACATCTCCCTCATCTATATGAAAAATATGATTTTTAGTAACAATCCACGTATCGTACAAGAAGAGTGTACCTTGGCAAAGGCAGCATCTTAAACACTGCAGTGAGCACTAGAACACCAACACATACATTGTAAAACTAAACAAGCCGGATCCCACACAGTCAATTGATCCTGCACAGTCAATGCCAACTGAAAACTATGTCCTTTTCATACACAGAGAACAGAGATACACTGTCGTCCAATATGGAATAATCACAAACTAAAAATAGAAATATGTAGACAAAAGTTAAACTGAACCGCCAAGAAACCAGACTCAGCAAACAATATTCTGTACAATTGTAATTTTATAAACACAAATAATACAGAGCAAGGATCAACAAAACCTTTGTGTCCCCTCCCCTTCATAAATATCCCTTCCATTATCGAGAAAACTAAATAAGCCAAATTATTACAGAATGCTACACAGAAAAATCATGCTAACCGAATACTGCAGTTACACATGGCAGGAATAGTGTTAGGGGAGTGCAAATAGGGCAACTGCACCCTGATCAGAGAGAGCCCTAAGCCAGCTGGAAGCTAAAGAGGCACTGCCTAGGCTTCACGGTCCCCAGTTATGTCTAACATCAACTCTAGCAGGATACATATTTCAAATCTGATATATTCTAATCACAAAATAGAAAATAAAATTATATTTTTTTTCTACCTTTTGCTGTCTCGTCATTTTATTCATCAAATCATGTTGGTCTGAGGTGTACTGGTCACTGTTTACTTTTGGCTTCTCTTAATTCACTTGCCAGGATCTCGTTTCCATTTGACATTTCTCCATGCTCACCATATATCTTTTGTCTCTGTGTATGTATTGTTCCCCATATTCAGCACCTTTCTTCTCTGTCTCCTATACGTCCCTTTCTAGTATTTCCCCTGTGCCCATCTCCCTACCTTCATCATTTCACCATTCTATGATCTCCTCCTCCTGTGTACAGTATCACTCCTCTATATCCCTATCCTCCCCCTGTTTAGCATCTTCCTTCTTTGTTCTTATTCTTCTCTCCCTGTTTAGCATCTTCTCTCTGTGTCCGTATACCCTCCCATGTCTAGCATTACCCCTCTGTGTCCATATTCCACCCCCATGCAGCATTCCCTTTTTTGTCCCTGTTCCTATGCTCCCATCCATGCCCACTATCGCCTCTCTTTTTGTATATCTCCCTGTGTTCAGCTTCTCCCGTCTCTTAATCACTTACACCAATATGTCTCTCTCTTTTTCCTCCCTCCCTCTGCTATGCTTAATATTTCACTCACTTTTCCTTCATCCCCCTTGGTTCAGCTTCTCTTTCCTTCTCTCTCTTCTTCCCTGCAGGTCCTACACCTCTCTCCCTTTCCTCTAGCCTCCTTACCATGGATGCAACACCTCTATCTCCCCTCTTCAGTGCCCAGATGTGGGTCTGGCACCTCTCTCTTCCCTCCAGCACCACTCCACCAACCACATGGACCCAGCATCTCTTTCTGTTCTCCCCCCAATCCCCAGACCAGATTCAGCAACTATCTCCCTTCTCTCCAGCAACCCAACCAAGCAACCCCCTCCTCCTTCACAGGCCCAACATCCGGCAAAACTAGCAAAAAATAAAACAAACAAACCTGCAGCCTCTTTGTACCTCCCAGTTTCATTGGAGGGGCCTTATGCACTGCCAAGTAGAAAGACCTTGGTTTGATCCAAGTTGTCTTCCATTCTTGAGGTTAGCTGGGGATGGCTTGTAGTCCAGAGATCCTGCGAGCGAAAAAAAGTTATTACTTAATTGATAGATAGTGATCACTGGAGAGAGCTCGGGTCTATGGCCTCCAGCGCCAAGTGTTAACCTTGTAATGACCAGATTAGCTATGATATGAGTCAGATATAAAGTAGTAAAAAGTACAGTATATCCCCATGTAACTAAAATTAAGGCTTATGGTTTCAAGTTCAATTGAGTTGGAGAATCAAAGGTGCAGGAGAAAACTGCTGGGCCAAAAAAAATCCCTGCACCTTGATGAGTTTGAGGTAAATATTTTAAAGAGTACATATGAAAAGTGCTGGAAAATCGTGCATATACACCATGGTTTAATTAAAAATTAGATTAAATATAACATTTAGAATGATAAAAAGTCAACCCAAGAGTAAGTAATAGTGTCACTGGCATGCTGATGCTTTTTGGAACCTAATTTGAACTGCATCTGCCCTATTAGGAGGGCAGACCTCATTGGGATATGCCTTGAAATATCTAATAATGAATCATACTAATTAATAAACTGAAACCTTATCACACTTAACATCTAGCAGCCACATATGTAAGAGATTTTTGTATGGACCTTCAGAGTGCAGCCAGGCATTTGATACTACTAGCTGCAAGAATCTTCGTCAGTCCAAGCCTTTATTGAAACTTCTTTTTTATTGTAAAATATATTTTTATTGAGCACCAAGAGAAACAACAACAGAAACAAAACGAAGAACAACAAGGTAGCTCCTTATTTCACACAACAAGACCAGCAATCCCACCCCACTAACCCAACCCACAACCCCTCCTTCCCCCCTCCCACCCACTCTCACTGATGCCAAAAAAAAAAAAATTAAGGGGAAACATCAGGGGCCTAACAGTTCAAAATGTGGCTACGAGCCACCGGAGACAATGTAGTCCAAAAGGGCTCCCAAATACGTTGGAAGGCCCGTCCAGGCAAGGAGGAAATGTCCTGGACTCCTCTCCGCTCCTAAGAAAGCAACGTAATCATGTGACTACGCCAAATAGTCAGGAGCCACCATCTCCATCCATTTAAGCAAAATGCATTTGACAGCCACCACCGCAGTCCAACGCAGGAATGCTGAGGCCCCGGGCCGACGGGGAAGAAAGTGTAAAGAGGCTCCAAATAACACCAAGGCTGATCTCTGAACTGTAATGTTCCAGATATCATCTACAAAAAGAAAAACAGCATCCCAAAAAGTTTGAATTGATGGACAAGACCAAAACATGTGTCCGAGACCTGCGTTCGGAGCGCCACAGCGCCGGCAGTCCGCAGTCGGGCAGAGTCCCGCCATGTAGGCTCTCCGAGGAGAAATATAGAGGCGAAGAGTCAATTTGTAATGTTGTTCCCAGTAAACAGCATATTTACTATACAAAGGTAACTTTTTTATAGCAGTCAAGAGTACCTCATCAGAGAATTCTATATTCAAATCCCTCACCCAAGCATTCCTCAATTTGAGACAATCAAGCACAGGGGACTCGTCCTTCAGATGTCTATGGTAAAACTTTAAGGGGACAGGCTGTTGGGAACCAAACGTAAAGGCCTCCATCAACAATTCTCGACAGGAAGCCGAGAGATGGGTTTTCGACAAGGAGGAAATGTAATGGCAAATCTGAAGGTAGGCATAGACATCCGTAGGAGGAAGAGCAAATTCCTCACAAAGGTGGTCAACAAAAAACGAATCCCCTTTGCTTCCCAACGCACAAAGCTAGCATTGTCCACCCCAGGAGGAAAACTGGCATTATAGCGGAGAGGTAAAAAGGGAGAGACAGCAGGACTGAGAGAATGAAACCTACAAACCCAGTGCCAGGCCCGACGAAGGGGACAATGCAACAACGCACTGGGTGCAGATTCCCATTTGGAAAGCAGAAAAGAATGAAGAAACGCACTAAAGTGAGTAGAGGTGAAACAAGAAAGTTCCAAAGCAGTGTTAGTAAACGTGGAGGTGCCACAAAAAAGGTCATTAATGTGGCGCATGCCACAAGCAATAGTTAAGAAACGAATATTCAACAACCCCAAACCACCTTTATACAAAGGGGAGGCCGCCCTTTTATAGGGAATACGAGCACGTTTGCCCATCCAGAGGAACCGTTGCACCAAGCGTGCGAGACGCTTTTATCATTGGGGAAGAACCTGAAAAACATACAGCCACTGTGGTACAACAAGCATATTATAGAGACTCACCCGACCCAACAAAGAAAGGGGAAGCCCCCGCCACAGCTGTAGCCGCGTCCCCAAAGTAGTAAACAAAGAGCCAACATTTAAGGAATAAAGGCGGGTTAGATCCATAGGAATGAGGATCCCTAAATAACGGAGTTCAGACTCCGCCCACCGCAAAGGAAAGGAACCCCGCCAAGAAGTGCGAACCGCCTGGCAAGAAGGCAAAGCCAAGGATTTGTCAAAATTCAGGGAGAGGCCGGAGTGGAAACCAAACTCAGAAATAAGATCCAATGCAAGGGGCAAAGAAGTCACAGGACTGGTCAGGATTAGAAACAGATAATCCGCAAAGGCCAGCGTCTTTAGGGACTCTCCCGCCACCCGAAGGCCCCGTACCTCCTCAATATGGCGTAAAGTACAAAGTAAGGGTTCTAGAAATAGCAGAAAAAGCAGAGGAGAGAGGGGGCAGCCCTGTCGAGTACCGCGGAATATAGGAAAGGAATCCGTACGAGTACCATTGACTAAGAGAGACGCCCTTGGATTGGAATATAAGGAACAGATTGCACTAAGGTAAAACCCCCCCAACCCCACATGTTCGAGCGTAGGAAACAAGAAGGACCAGTTAACACTATCAAATGCTTTAGAGGCTTCCAGGCTAACAAACAGCAAATCGATTTTCAATTCCTGGCAATGAGCCAGCACAAAGAGGACCTTACGCACATTACAAACGGAGTGCCGACCCCGCACAAAGCCGACCTGGTCTTAATGGATAACGGAAGGGAGAAGGGGCACATGGCGGTTGGCCAAGATGCGAGAGAACAATTTTAAATCTACATTAAGTAAAGAGATCGGGCGATAAGACCCCGGGTTATCCGCCGCCTTACCCGGCTTCAATAATAAAGTAACCAAGGCCTCATTAGCAAATCGAGGAAAGGAGCCGCTAAGTATAGCCGCGTTATAATAATTGAGTAAGGACCCGCAGACTTGATGGGATAGAATACGATAAAACTCGCCAGAAAACCCGTCAGGGCCAGGAGCCCGACCGGTTTGAAGAGATTTGATGGCAACATGTAATTCCAATGCTTGAAGAGGTTCGTTAAGACGAGTCACCACATCCGTAGCCAAGCACGGCATGCCAGAGGAGCACAAATAGTCAGAAATGAGGTCCCCAGATATCTCCTCCGGGGCAGCATAAAGTTGAGAAAAGAAATCAAGAAGCGTCTCCGCCACCTGTGACGTTTTTGTAACCCGACCTCCCCCAGGCGTCCTATGGGTCAGGATCGGCTTGTGGCCCCTCCGAGCATCCACAAGACGGGTCAGGAGCCGCCCCGGTCTGTTACCAAATCTATGGAATCGATGTTTGTGAAAGGCTGCCCATTTCATAGAACGGGAGTGGAGCAGCGAGTTGAAGCGTTGCTTGAGCAGACGATAGTGCTCACGAGTAGCAGGAGAGGGAGCAGTCTGAAAGGCACTTTTAGCTGCACCAAGATCACGTTGGAGGACTATAATACTACTGTTGATACGTTTGTGTCTGGCACAGAAAAAGGAAATAATGTGACCACGAAGCACAGTTTTGGCAGCCTCCCAAAATAAAATGGGGTCTTCTTGATGTTGTGCATTGTGTTGTAGATAAACTTCCCATTGAGACGCCAAAAAGGTTTGAAACTCCACATCCTGAGCTAAGTAGAAGGGAAATTTCCAAGAAGGAGAGCGAAAATAGGTTGGATCTAGATTGATATCAATCCAAATGGGAGCATGATCAGAAACGGCCAAGGGCCCAATCTCTGTGGATGAAACGGAGGAGAACAGACCCACGGATACAAAGATGTAATCAATGCGAGACCAGGTACTGTGAGCTCTAGAGAGATGAGTATAGTCTCGAACCTCAGGATGTAAGAGGCGCCAGGGGTCCACAACGGAGAAAGTGTTGCAAAGCTCAGTAAGAAGACGTCCACGAGTCCCAATATTAGAGGGGGAAGGCCCCGATTTATCAATGTCAGGATCGCTAACCAAGTTAAAATCACCCACCAGGAGCAAGGGGTCGCCAGAATACAGGGAATGAAGAGCAACCAAGTCACGTAAGAATGCAGATTCCGACGAGTTAGGGCCATAAACCACCAGTAACAGGTAATTCCAGTCTCCCAACGAAAGGCGCAAAAGTAAATGACGACCCTCCGGAGACTTGTCAAGGACCTGCACTCCAAGAGGGGAAGATTTCCGAAGCAACACCGCCACACCCCGATGACGACCAGGAGAAGACGCAAAATAAACCTCCCCCACCCACGAACGCCGTAACTTAAGATGTTCCTCATCGGTGAGCCTGGTTTCTTGTAAACAGGCAATATCCGAATGATGACGCTGAAGCACAGCCAAGATTTTAGACCTCTTAATCGGAGACGTAATGCCCCCTACATTCCAAGAAGTTAGCCTAAAAGGTAAACATACAGTGGCCAAGAGAGAGAAAGAAGAAGACTCAGATATAAGCAACGCCACAAATATAAGACCCCAGGAGCCCAGCCTCCCCCAGGGCCATCAGAACAACAGTACGTCAGGACAGGAAACAAAAGGAGAGAGAAAAGTTCAAAGGCAGGCACTCCATACAGGCAGAAAATAAAGAGCAAAGAAAAGGAAAAACAAAGCCCCCAACTCCCAAAAGGGAGCAGACAATGCAAAAAATACCACAAACCCAAAACCAGAAAACAAAACCCCAGCATCAGTGAGAGTAAACCGCCCCCAACCCAACCCATCCCAGCCCAAACCTCCCTCCCCCAAAACCAACTCCCAGTTTTCAACATCCCTCGTCCTACTAAAGCAGGACTAAGAGAGGAAATCATGAACCAATGTGACCAGGGCCCCAGACCCTCCCCACCCCACCATCAACATCAAATCCAACAGGCTCTCAAAGGTAACCAAGCACACCAGCGCAAACCCTGCCCCACAACACACTCAAGTCTACCCCAAATGACCAACTCAACCCCCCCCCCCAAGGTGTATAACAAAAGGGAAAGGGAGGACCGCACGTACAGTTACCCAAACAAACCCAGAAGAAAGCCCCCCTTCAATCCATACAATCAGGCATCCCAGACATCAAGCATCAAACACCTACCCCCTAGGTCATCTCGAGGCAAACCAAGATACCACATAAATTTACCCCCAAGTTTAACCGAGCATACAGGAATAGGCAATCATAATGAAACTTCTTTTTTAATAGCTTATTAGCTTCAAGTTTTCTTCTCTTTTATATTATCTTTTTCTAAATTATTTTCTTACTATATCCATAAAATTAGTGCAAACCACTTAGCTTATAGTGGATTCTCAAATTTCATCTACACCACCTCTCCCAACATGCATGTTTCAAAGAAACTTTCTTCAGGGTCGAGGGAACTGAAAAAAAAACACTTCATTCATTCTATCTCTTACTGTCAATTGATAAGCATTGGGTTTCTGCTGTAGCTTTTTTTTATCAGCGTTTTTATCAGCTTGTTTACGTTGCTTTGCATCTGCTTTTCTTTTTGAAAGTCTGCTTCCATTTAGTAATCTTAAAGCAAATCTGGGGCCTATACTTTTTCACTACTTCGCCTTGAAGCTTTGACAGTAAGAGATATTGAGTGAATGAAGTGTGTGTTATTTTTTCAGTTCCCCTTGACCCTGAAGAAAGTTTCTTTGAAACATGCATGTCGGGAGAGGTGGTGCAGATGCAATTTGAGAATCCACTATAAGCTAAATGGTTTACACTAATTTTATGGATATAGTAAGAAAATAATTTAGAAAAAGATAATATAAAAGAGAAGAAAAACTTGAAGCTAATAAGTTATTAAAGAAAAAAGTTTCAATAAAGGCTTGGACTGACAAAGACTCTTTCAGCTAGTAGTATCAAATGCCTGGCTGCACTCTGAAGGTCCATACAAAAATCTCTTACATATGTGGCCGCTAGATGTTAAGCGGTGCACATATATACAAAGTGTGATAAGGTTTCAATTTATTAATTAGTACGATTCGTGTTTGGATTTATGACTTAGTACTAATTTAGTGGCAAAGAATTTGAGCATTGACATATCTAATAACACTGAGGGAAATAATCTCTACTGTAATTGCATCACCAGCTTCTGAGAACTTAATGAATCACAGAGCAAAGTGTTATGCTGAGCATTAACACATGCATGCTTTTGGGTCTCATACAACCTGTTGCTCTTCTTTGACAAGATGACTAGTTAAACCAAAACACCTTACTGAATTTATATAGGGGAGCAAATATTTTGACATTTGGGCTAATATATTAATGTATAACATGCTGAGATGGTGTTGTGATGGTTTGTATGTAACTCAAAGTACATTTGTACACTGCAGGGAGTAGTAGGTTGAATTGATTTTATCACCACCTATGACTGACGAAATCCAATTCCATGCTTTCCATGATGACCTTATCTCTCTTCAGTTTGAGGAGTTCAGTATGTTTAATTTGAAGAATTTGAATCCTAAACAGAAAGATGCAATATGCATTCCTTAGCCATGGAGATAATTGCCTGGGCCTCCCTCTAATTATTGTGGTCTAAGGAAGATAAGTATATTTTTTCTTCTTGTGTTGTATTTTCATTCAATGTTTCTTTCTGTATTTCTGAAATGAGAGTAATCTTGTGAATTATGTTTAAATGGTGATACAACATAAGTTAAAAAATCAACCTGTAAACTGTTGTCTGCCTCTGCCCACCCACCCCTAGGTTCAAATCACTCTTATACTGCTCTTAAATTACCCTCCACAACTCCCCAGGACAATCTCCACAAACCTGAAACATATCAGTCTAACATTCCTAGTACCTTTAATATAATTTAATTAATAAGCTCAATAATAAGATGCAAAGAGTAGTCCAGCAGCAAGAGGGGAGCTATCCAGTCTTTTTTACCCAGTGTACTTCTATGATTATCTCCCAGTTGGCTTATTGCAAAGAGCTCCTGGCTTTCAAAGAATGAGTCCTGTCCCTTGAGGCTAGAGTTGCAGACTTGGAGGAGCTGAGGGAGACAGAGAGATACATAGAGGAGACCTAAAGGGACTTTGTAGAGAAGTCCCACCTCCAGTCAGTCCCCTGTGCTTCTTTGGAGGAAGGAGGTCTCCTAAAAGGAAAACATCACCCTGGAGATGCAGGAAATGATCCTGTAGCTAGGACTTGCCCACCAGGAGATGCCATATCCTCTTGCACTGAGGATCTATCTTTTACCCTATCAATATGGCTTTCGTCCTAACTTCAGCACCGAATCTCTACTGTCTTCCCTGATTTCAAGGGTTCAACAACTTCACTCTCGAAACAAGTTCGCCGTCCTCCTACAATTTGACCTTTCCGCTGCTTTTGACGTTGTTCACCATGATATTCTTGTTTACCAACTCTCTGAGATAGATATCAACTCCACAGTCCTAGGTTGGTTCTTTAAATTCCTCCGCTCTCGTTCTTACATTGTTAACATGAATGGCACCTCATCCTCCCCCTGGAAACTGAATTGTGGAGTCCCACAAGGCTCTCCACTATCCCCTATCCTTTTCAACATCTATATGTCCTCCCTAAAACTCCTCCACCTATCCCCCCTTGAAACAATTTACACTTATACAGAAGACATCCTCGTCCTCGAGACCGATTCGAACCTCACCGACCTGTCTAAGAACATATCCTCTTGTATAATGAACCTACAATCCTGGGCCCACACTGTGCAAATGAAATTGAATGAGTCCAAAACAAGACTTCTTTGGCACGGTCCAAAACTAGATCACCTACCCACCTCCATCCCACTACCCTCTGGCTCCTCTCTGCAGCTTGAGTTCTCGAGCAAGGTCTTGGGCATCATCATTGATTCCACATTGTCCTTCAATGACCACCTCCAATCCTTGATAAAAAAAATGCTTTTTCAGCCTTCACATGCTGAGGAAAGTTAGATCCTGCTTCCATCAAAAACATTTTACCCTCCTTGTCCAATCCATCATCCTCTCCAGATTGGACTATTGCAACTCTATCTACTTAAGCCTAACTAAGAAAAACCTCCACAGACTCCAACGGATTCAGAATGCCGCGGCCAAGCTCATCTTCACTAAAAGTAAATTTGACCATGTCTCCCCGCTCCTGGCCAGGGTCCACTATAAATGCGCCTGTTTAACTTTCAAAATCCTATATGGTATCCTCCCTCCCTTTATCCCTCTTTCTTGGAATTCTTCAAACCTTAATACCACCAGATCCTCCCACAAATTAAAACTATCCTTCCCCTCGCTAAAAGGCATTTCCCACATAGGAAAGCTAGGGACCTCCCTCCACTTCAAAATCACTGAGCTCTGGAACAACTTTACCTCCCCTCTTTGGAACTTGAGCTCTCTCCAAGTTTTCTGCAAACATCTGAAAACCTGGCTTTTCTCAAAAAATGTAAGTCTCCCTCCAACTTAGGAATCAAGGAAACTCTTATATCTTGGTATCCCAAGTCCTCTAAATTTTCTTCACATTTCTACCTCTAACCCTCTGTTGTAGTTCCTTCCTATTTCTCCTACTGTAAACCGCGTCGAGCTCTACAAACGTGGAGATGATGCGGTATACAAACCTAAGGATTAGATTAGATTAGATCTATCTCCAGGGGCTTCTGCCCAGAAGGTAGAAGATAGGGCAACCACTGTAGTGGGAGATTCAATCATTAGGCATGTAGATAGCTGGGTGGCTGCTGGGCGTGAAGATTGCTTGGTCACTTGCCTGCCTGATGCGAACCTCACGTGCCACTTAGAAAGGATATGCTGGGGAGGAGCTGACTCTCTTGGTACACACAGGTACTAATGATATAGGAAAATATGGAAGGGAGGTTCTGGTAGCCAAATTTAGGCTCTTGCGTAGAGAGCTGAAATCCAGATCCATTCCACATGCAAGATCCAAAAGGCAGGCAGAACGCCAATATCTCAATGTGTGGTTTAGACAATGGTGCAGGGTTGAGGGATTTAGATTTGTTAGGAAACTCCACTTTATTTTTTTTTTAAAGATCCATAAAGACCAACCGAGATCTTTTTTTCTCCACATAATTTTTTTTCACACTAATTTTTGTCATGGTAATTTAGCTCATATATTAGCAAGTATTGCAGGATTGGCAGTAGTGCTAGAATTTAGCCTTTCCAAACTAGTGTCAGCACATTTTTTGTATAGTGTATATGATTTAATAAGTGTGTTCCCTACATAGTGTGAGTGATTTCAACTATCCCAACATTGGCAGAAGGAGGTGGTAGCGGCTTTGGCAGCAGTTTTGCAGCAGGGAGAGGAGAGGTAGCCGAGAGAGGAAGAGGTCAGCGGCAGCGGTGAGGAGCGGGCAGCGGCGAGAGTTAGCTCCGCCTACCGCATCACCAGCCGCATCACCAGCCGAGTCAGCGCTCGGACTCCCTCTTAAGAGAAGGGAGCCGCGGCGTGAAGAAATTAACAAGCAGCCGCGTGGCAGAAGGAGGTGGTAGCGGCTTTGGCAGAAGTTTTGCAGCAGTTTTGCAGTGCTCAGGGAGAGGAGAGGTAGCCGGGAGAGGAAGAGGTCAGCGGTGAGGAGCGGGCAGCGGCGAGAGTTAGCTCTGCCCACCCGCGTCACCAGCCGAGTCAGCGCCCGGACTCCCCCTTAAGAGAAGTGAACCGCGGCGTGAAGAAATTAACAAGCAGCCACGTGGCAGAAGGAGGTGGTAGCAGCTTTGGCAGCAGGGAGAGGAGAGGCAGCCGGGAGAGGAAGAGGTCAGCGGCAGCGGTAAGGAGCGGGCAGCAGCGAGAGTTAGCTCCGCCCACCCGCGTCACTAGCCACGTCACCAGCCGAGTCAGCGCCCGGACTCCCCCTTAAGAGGGGGGAGCCAACGGCGTGCGGCTGTTCGGCGCGCAGCGAAGGCGAATGGCAAAGACGCTCGCCTTAGCGAGAGCGCCTTTGTGAAGGGCCTTGAGAAGGGCTGAGCATAGACAGCCAAGGACTCCAGAACACCAGGTAAGGAAGAAGCGAGCACGCACGTAAGGAGAGCATACACATAATAACACACACAAGAGCATACACAAAAAAACACACACAAGAAGAAAACACACAATAAGACACACACAAGACAGGAAAGGATAAAGAAGCTGCAGACTCCGGGGACAAGAAAGAGGCCCAAGGAAGGACAACAGACCCACCAAGACAAAAAGCGACAGAAAAAGTAGACAGGAAAGAGCCAAGCACAGGAGAAAGCACAGCGCCTGCCTGCATAAAGACATACGACAGGGGAGACAGCACCATAGTGGACTGTGAAGAAAGAGAAATGGAAGCAGCAGGAACCCGGAGAAGCTTCCCAGTGTACTGCACGGAGTGTCATATGTATGACTACCTTCCCTTGGGAAGGCAGGCATACGTATGTGGTCGGTGTTAGGAACTGGAAAGCCTGAAGAAGGAAGTTGGTCGACTGCAGTGCAGGGTTCAAGAGTTGGAGGGGCTCCACATCTCGGAAGCACCGTTCAAGACAATTGAAGACCCCGCAAGAGAGAGCCACATCGAGGAGCAAGTAAGGGAGCTCGAGAGATTAATCGAGGAGGCCTACAGGCAGGTAGAAGTGCAGGATCATCAGCAGTGCTGGAGCGAGGAAGCTACGCCTACAAGAGATGGAGGACAGGCACCAGCAGATGGGAGACAGGAACCAACAGACACCAAGGATGAAGGACCACATGGAAGATTTGAGCAAGCAGACAGGGCGAAGACTGGCTGGTACCTTGAAAGAGAAGTACTAAACCACACTGAGGATACAGTGAGACCAGTGAGAAAGCTGAAGAAGGGGATATCTGCAGTCGTCGTGGGAGACTCAATCCTGAGAGAAGTGGACAGTCGCGTAGCAGGAGGGAGAGAAGATCGGCTAGTGACCTGTCTCCCAGGAGCAAGAACGAAGGACATCACTGACAGAATCAAGAGGATACAAATAAACTTGCATTAAATATTAACAAAACAAAATCCATTCTGTTTACTTGGAAGAAAGAAATAACACTTATTAAACCTTTTCATCTTAATAACATTCAAATTAATTTGGTTCCCTCGGTTAAAATCCTTGGTATTTTGATTGACGCGAATCTTTCATACCACGACCATATTTCCCTCATAGTTAAAAACTGTTTCTATAAACTTCGTCAAATTAGGTCAATCTCCAAATTTCTTACCACATCATCTTTGAAAATATTAATCCATTCTTTTATAATATCAAAAATCGACTATTGTAACGCTTTATTTCTAAATATTACTAATAAGGAAAAAAGGAGATTACAGATCATCCAGAATACAGCCGTAAAATTAATTTATAATGCAAAAAAGTTTGACCATATTTCCCCTCTCTTGAAAGATGCGCATTGGTTACCTATTGGTCATAGGATCATGTTTAAAATAATGTTTCTTATTTTTAAGACATTAGCATCTAATGAACCACAGTTCATTTCCAAATTATTAATTCCTTATAAACCAAAACGCTCACTGCGATCATCGGAACAAAATCTCCTTTCGGTACCCTCATTAAAGATTATTGGGACTAGAAGACTAGATATTTTTACAGTTATGGGCCCTCAATGGTGGAATACTTTACCACAGTATATTCGATCTGAACTAGATATTGTTAAATTTAAAATACTTTTAAAGACTTATTTATTTAAAGATGCCTACGATTTTTAAAATATAGTTTTTTGTTTTTTTTCTTTTCTTTTCTCAATTATTTTGAAAATTTTTCTCTTACATGGTGCTCTGGTTTTATAATACCCTTCCCATTGTTTTTTCCTTTTTTAACTATACCCAAATATTGTAACTTTTATCCCCATTCCTCAAACTCATGTATGTATTGTTTTAATTTTGAAATTTGAATTATTTTGTAAGTTTCTTCTATTTAAATTGTAATATGTACATCGCCTAGAATCTGTAATAGGCGATTCATCAAAAACTGAATAAACTTGAAACTTGAAACTTGATCCTGGACAGCGCAGAAACAGAAGAGACAGCAGTCATAATCCACGTGGGAACAAATGATGTCAACAGGAGAAATTACAGCAGGACTACGCTAACTGAACAGTTCAAGATCCTAGGAAGGAAACTGAAGCTGAGGACACAGAAGATAGCATTCTCAGAGATTCTGCCAGTACTGAGGGCAGACGTGAAGAGGCAGACTGAGCTACAAGCAATAAACGCATGGTTGAGGAGATGGTGCGAAGAAGAAGGATTCCTTTTTGTGAGGAACTGGACAACTTTTTGGGGGAAGAACAAGCTCTTCAGGAGGGACGGACTACAAATGAGCACGGCAGGAACGAGGCTGCTAGCAAACAACGTCAAGAGAGGAATTGAGCAGGCTTTAAACTGAGAAGAAGGGGAAAGCCGACAGTCGACCTGTCATCGACGGTTCGGACAAGAGTATCCAAAGAAGATACTGAGCGGGAAAAATGCTGGGAACAAGCAAGAGATGAACAACAGAAACTGTTGACCAACAGGAAGGGCAAACAGATAAAATTAGAGGAACAGGAGAAATCGGAAAATCAGATTGCAGACGAAAAAGATACACCAAAAAATGAGGAGGAAAGGAGCAGAAATCAGGGACTGGCAGCCCAAATAGGGGATGGCAAGAGGAGCAAAACACATGAAAAACCAGCAGGGAAAAGAAAAGACTGGGACTTAAATTGCTTGTACACAAATGCAAGGAGCCTAAAGACCAAAATGGGAGAATTAGAAGCAACCGGCGAGAGAGGAAGTAGGACCGTTGGATGATGGAGACAGAAAGGGAGTGATAAAGGAGGAAAAAGAGGTAGCCGACAGGTTAAACAAGTTCTTCTCATCAGTCTTCACAAGTGAAGACACATCCAGTATACCAGAACCCGACGTGATCTTCCATGGAGACCAAGAAGGAAAACTGTCAACAATAGAGGTGAGCCATGAGGATGTCCTCCAACAGATAGATAGCTTGAAAAGCGACAAATCACCAGGCCCGGACGGAATCCACCCTAGGGTACTAAAAGAACTAAAAAATGAGATAGCGGGAATACTTCAACGAGTTTGCAACCTATCCTTGAAAACTGGCGAGATCCCGGAGGATTGGAAGATAGCAAATGTAACACCTATATTTAAAAAGAGAGGAGACCCGGGAAACTACAGGCCGGTAAGTTTGACATCGGTTCCGGGCAAGATGGTAGAAGCACTGATAAAGGACAGCATCTGTGAGCACATCGGAAAAAATGGGCTGATGAAAGCGAGCCAACATGGCTTCTGCAAGGGAAGATCGTGCCAAAAAAACTTACTGCACTTCTTTGAGGGCGTAAACAGCCAATTGGATCAAGGGGAACCCGTAGACATCATTTACCTCGACTTCCAAAAGGCCTTTGACAAGGTACCCCATGAACGGCTACTTAGGAAGCTGTGGAACCACGGGGTGGAAGGGGACGTACACAGATGGGTCAAAAACTGGTTGGCAGGCAGAAGGCAGAGGGTTGGAGTGAAGGGTCACTATTCGGGCTAGAGGAGGGTCACGAGCGGCGTTCCACAGGGGTCGGTACTCGGACCGCTGCTGTTCAATGTATTTATTAATGACCTGGAAATGGGGACGAAGTGTGAAGTTATAAAATTTGTGGATGACACTAAACTCTGTAGCAGGGTTAGAACTGTGGAAGAGTGTGAGGACCTACAAAGGGATCTAAACAAACTGGAGGAGTGGGCGAATAAATGGCAGATGAACTTCAATGTAGGGAAATGCAAAGCCATGCATATAGGGAAAAAGAACCTGATGTTCAGCTACCAAATGGGGGGTTTAGTATTAGAGGGAAGTAACCTTGAAAGAGATTTGGGTGTGCTGGTGGACACAACAATGAAGCCAACAGCACAATGCGCAGCAGCCTTGAAGAAGGCAAACAGAATTTTGGGTATTATTAAGAAGGGTATTACAACCAGAACGAAAGAAGTCATCCTGCCATTGTATCGGGCAAAGGTGCGCCCGCACCTGGAGTACTGTGTCCAGTATTGGTCGCCGTACCTTAAGAAGGATATGGCAATACTTGAGAGGGTTCAGAGGAGGGCGACAAGAATGATTAAGGGCATGGAAAACCTTTCGTACACTGAAAGATTGGAGAGACTGGGGCTCTTCTCCCTGGAAAAGCGAAGACTCAGAGGAGACATGATAGAGACCTACAAGATCATGAAGGGCATAGAGAGAGTAGAGAGGGACAGATTCTTCAAACTTTCAGAACATAAAAGAACAAGAGGGCATTCGGAAAAGTTGAAAGGGGATAGATTCAAAACAAATTCTAGGAAGTTTTTCTTTACCCAGCGTGTGGTGAACACCTGGAATGCGCTTCCAGAGGGCGCAATAGGGCAGAGCACAGTACTGAGGTTCAAGAAAGGATTGGACAATTTCCTGCTGGAAAAAGGGATAGAGGGGTATAGTTAGAGGATTACTTCACAGGTCCTGGACCTGTTGGGCCGCCGCGTGAGCGGACTGCAGGGCACGATGGACCTTGGGTCTGACCCAGCAGAGGCATTGCTTATCTTTTTCTTATGCTTATGTTCTTATAAATGCTACATTAGGGAGATAAAATTCCTGGATGTTATAAATGACTGCTTCTTGGAGCAACTAGTCGAGGAACCGACAAGAGGGAGAGCTATTATAGATTTGGTCCTTAGTGGAATGCAGGACATAGGGAGGTAACTGAGTTGGGCCCACTGGAAAACAGTGATCATAACATGATCAAATTTGAGCTGATAACTGGAGTGACATTGCTAAAGAAATCTACTGTAGCGGCTTTTAATTTTTGCAAGGGCGACTACAATAAAACGAAGATAATGGTTAAAAATAAACTAAAAGGGTCTGTGGCAATAAGTGTAAACCAGGTTTGGATGTTGTTCAAAAATACCATTGTGGAAGCACATACCAGATGAATTCCACATATTAACAAAAGTGAAAAGCAGAGAAAACGAGAGCTGGCGTGGTTTAAAGGCTAAGTGAAAGGATCCCAATGAAGAAAAGAAGAGACATTAGCACTGGCAAGTTAGATGGCAAAGCATTGATAAAGAAAGCAAACAAGAATATTAAGAACAACTTACCAAAGAGGCAGAAACTCATAGTAATAGTTTTTTTTACGGTACATCAAAAGCAGAAAACATATGAGGGATCTTTGGATGATCAAGGAGGATAAAGCCATAGTGGAGAAACTGAATAAATTCTTTGCTTTGGTCTTTATAGAACAAGGTGTAAGATATCTTACCTGAACTGGAAAGTTTTCAAGGGTGATAAGATGGAGGAATTGAAAGAAATCTCTGTGAACCTGAAAGACGTATTAAGCCAAACTGAAAAGTTAAAGAATGATAAATCAGTACCCTGGTATACATCTCAGGGTACTGAAAGAACACAAACATGATATTGCTGATCTGCTATTAGTGATCTGTATCCCATCGTTAAAATTGTCTGTAATACCTGTAGATTGGAGGCTGGCCAATGTTACACCAATTTTTAAATAGGGAGATTTGGGAAATTACAGATGGTAAGCCTGACCTCGGTGCCGGGCAAAATAGTGGAAACAGTTATTAAAAAAAAATAAAATTGTGGAACATATAGAAAAACATGATTCAATGAGACAGTCAGCATGGGTTCAGCCAAGGGAGATTTTGCCTCATCAATTTGCTTGACTTCTTTGAAGGTGAGCCAGTTGATGTAGTGCAATGTTTTCAACATACGCATACCCTTGGGAGTACGTGGGCCGCTTGATGGGGGTACGCGGCATGGCATCTTTGGAGAATATTCCCTACCCACCCATCTGTTGAAGCCGTGTTGCCACCGCTGGGTTTTTACCAGGTACTTGTGACTTGGATTGGCCTCCGCGATGACAAGATACTGGGCTAGATGGACCATTGGCAGTTAAAATTTACCTTTGATTTTGACATTTTTGAATGTACATTATATTCAGCCCTGCTGCCAATAACAGCCTAGATAAGTTGGTACTAATCACAGCTCTTATGTGGGTATCACATTGATGGATGGATGTATCACAAACTGCAGAAGAATGGAATTAAAGAACCCCCTTGTTTTTAAATTACCGTATTTTCACGCATATAACGCGTGCGCTATACACGATTTTACAAACCGAGCATAACCATACATGTTATATGCGTGAGCGCGATTTACAATTTGTTTTTTACATTGCTGGTTCCCCCCCCCCGACGTCCGATTCATCCCCCAGCCCCCCCGCACCGTTTGCGGTGGAGAAGCAGCCTACCGTGGGTTTGCGATGCCAGTGAGCCCTGCGCTGCTTCCTCTGACAGAGAAGGGGCGGGACCGCGGCAGAGAAAGCAGCGCAGGGCTCACTGGCATCGCGAACCCACAGTAGGCTACTTCTCCACCGCAAACGATGCTGGGGGGCTGGGGGATGAATCGGACATCGGGGGGTGTGTGTGTGCGAGCGGTCCTCCAGGGTGGGGGGGCCAGCGGTCCTTCGGGGTGGGGCATCAGGCTTTCAGGGGGGGACAGGACTTCAGGGGGGAAAAGGCAGACCTTTAAGGGGGGACAGGACTTCAAGGGGGGACAGGCAGACCTTTAAGGGGGGACAGGACTTCAGGGGGGGACAGGCAGACCTTTAAGGGGGGACAGTACTTCAGGGGGGGGACAGGCAGACCTTTAAAGGGGGACAGGACTTCAAGGGGGGACAGGCAGACCTTTAAGGGGGACAGGACTTCAAGGGGGGACAGGCAGACCTTTAAGGAGGGACAGGACTTCAAGGGGGGACAGGCAGACCTTTAAGGGGGGGACAGGACTTCAGCGGGGGGGGACAGAACTTCAGGGGGGGACAGGACTTAAAGGGGGGGACAGGACTTCAAGGGGGTGGGGAGGGGGGCCAGTGTGGTTAGGAGAAGCCAAAGGGGGTGAAAGAGCTATAAAATAAACCCACCAGCGTGTCAATGTGTAGAGAGGAAGAGGTGGTCTGGGAAATTCTGCTGAGCATACTTCGGGCCGATTTCCACCCCCCAGTTAGTCTACTCCACTCAACTGGTTCACAAACTGAGTGGGTCTTTGGGTGTTGTGCCTGGGTAGTTGTTTTGGGATCTCTTCTAGTGGTTTGTCAGTATCTCCTTGTGGTCCAAGGAAGGAAACTTTGTTAACGCTTGTGTGGCATTAGGCTATGTAGTGATCGAAAGAAAAAACCAGACCTTTGCACATTTTTGCCCTATATGGTGGGTGTATGAGGAGATTCACATTTCCTGCACAGCTAAGTCCTTGTGAAGTTACCTTGTTCTTTCTGTATTTGACATCTAGCAAGGTCTCTGTTTGGAAGGAAAGATCTAAGCTTAAAAATGAAGTGGCCAGAAGTTATGGTAAAAGCAGATAGCATAGCTGGTTTTAAGAAAGGTTTGGACAAATTCCTGGAGGAAAAGTCCATAGTCTGTTATTAAGATATGGGGGAAGCGTCTGCTTGCCCTGGATCGGTAGCATGGAATGTTGCTACTCTTTGGGTTTTGACCAGGTACTGGATAGACTACAATGAGAATGGGCTACTGGGCATGATGGACCATTGGTCTGACCCAGTTAGGCTATTCTTATGTTCTCATCTGTAGGGGCCTTTGTTTTCACTTCTTATTTTTATGCTGGGAACTTATCAGTGTTTTTTATAATGGGAACAAAAATGGAAGAGAATTACCGTAATGTGTGTGGAATGGGGGGGGGGGTAATTACTGTAATTTCGTCAGCTAAATAATTCAATCCACCTCAACCACCTCAACCACGCACCATTCACACACCCTCCAACCAAAAACATCAAAAGAAAAAACTTGTTCATTCTTATGAACTACCGTATAACTTTTAATCTAGTTAGTGAGTATGAATTCAGCAACAAGAACAGAAATCACATGTTCATTCTTATAAACTATAACATTTACCGGTAATCTAGATCAAACGAAGGATCGAGGACAAAATAATCTAAATACAGTTACTGTAATTATGGTAAATGTGTAAATAAACAAAGTTTACTGGTTTATTCAGTCATCATCATCACAGTCATCTGAATCGTTGAATCCATCAAAATCCAAATTGTCATCATCGTCATTAAATAAAGTGAGCACGGCCTGCAGACGATCCTCGTTTATTTCCGAAGTGATATCGTCATCGTCGTCATCATCATCGCTGATATCCGTGTTGTTGCCTCCTTCCTCTGCATAATTACCGGTAGTAGTGTCATTGGTTTCATAAACAATGCCCGCTTTTCTAAATCCGTTTCGAATAGTATCTGGTGTTATTTTATCCCATGCTGAAGCCACCCACTTGCAGACTTCTGTGAAAGATGCCCGCTTCAGCCGCCCCGTGGGTGTGTACTCATGCGTGCCGCTCTGCATCCACTCCTCCCACTCCTTTCTAACAAAAGTCTTGAATGGATGATTCACTGCGATGTCAAGTGGCTGCAGCTTACATGTCAGACCTCCAGGTATCACAGCAATGTCACCAGTAGAATTAATGTAGGCCTGAACATTTTTATCTTTGTGGGCAGCCATGGAATCAAAAATTAACAAGGATTTTTAAAAAAAAAAATCCACCCTGTCTTGCCCTAAAGCATTTATCTACCCACAATCTCATTACGTCGCAGTCCATCCATCCCTTCTTGTTGCAGTGCACAACCACACTGGTGGGCAGTTTTTCACGGGGCATAGTGACCCTTTTGAAAATGACCATGGGCTTTAACGTAACCCCGCTAGCTTAGCAACCAAGAACTACTGTAACCACTGAGTGCAAGCATGCTCAGACCATCTTCTTTGTCTGTAGATGGTCTGCACATGCTTACAGAGCTGGGAGCAGGGCGGCGATTTGGGGCAGAGCGGCGAGAGGAGAGTCGGGGCAGCAAGACAGGAGCAGGGCGGCGATTCGGGGCAGAGCGTCGAGAGGAGAGTCGGGGCAGCAAGACAGGAGCAGGGTGGCGATTCGGGGCCAAAACGGGGAACGAAAACTAGCAGTCGCGGCGACGGGGACAAGGCCATTCACCGCCCCGTGGAGCGGTGAATGGTCTTGTCCCCGCAGTGAGGCATGAAGGATCGTGCGGTCCCCGCAGCCCACATCCGCCTGCCCAATCGATCCTAGTGATTAGCCAGCTCTATCCCTTCTCCTCACCTTAGTTTGTAGGTTTTCTTTTTCGGCGACCTGCACGCTATGAAAGAGCCGTGCACCCGCTGCTACTCAGTTTCGATCTTCTGCTCTGACGCAACCGGAAACAGGAAGTTGCAGCAGAGCAGAAGATTGAACACTGAACAGACGCGCGTGCGCGGCTCTTTGGGAAAGCGTGTAGGTCGCCGAAAATGAAAGCCTGCAAACTAAGGTGAGAAGAAGGGAGAGAGCTGGCTAAACACTAGGATCGATTGGGCAGGCGGGTGGTGGCTGCGGGGACCGTGCGATCGCTCGTGTTCCCAGCTCAAACTGGAAAGAGGGAGTGAAAGGGAAAAGGATTCTGGGCCAAGGGGATGAAGACGGAAAGAAAAACCCACAGCAGGAAAGAAAGGGAAGAACAGGCAGGTGAGCCAGATACTAGAAGCAGGGGGGGGGGGGAAGAAAGAGGGAAAAAAGCTAGATGGGGTTGAAAAGAAGAGACACACTGGTATGGAAGAGGAAGATAGGGGAAATCTGGACACAGGAAGGTAACAGAAAGAGGGGAAATTATGTGCATAGGGACAGAGACATAAAGGGGACATGCCATGGGGATGGTATATGGACACAGGGGGGGGGGGCAATGGCAGATACATAGGGGAGATATTAGAAATGGGGAAAATAGGAGCACAGAAGCGAGATGGTTTGTGGGGATGGGACAGGGACCGAGCTCGCAGGCTCCAGTGGCTTGCACAAATTACATTATAATATGCCATGAAAATAAGAGGGAGGAAGGTAGATAGATGGGCCACGCGAGAAGAGCTGAAGGGTGGTAGAAAGGAACAGATGGTAAAGGAGGGAGGGAAGGGTGGTGGTGGAAAGGCATAGAACAGACATTGAAGGAGGGTGGAGAGGAACAGACCCTGAAGGGAAATGTGGAAGACAGAGTGGGAAGAAGACAGATGCCAGACTATGGTGGAGCGGAGGGAAGAAGATGGGTGCTAGACCAATTGGGGGAGGGGGTGAAGGGAAAGGCACAGTAACAGCAAATGGAAGACGCAGAGAGAAGACACACAGTGGATGGAAGGAATTGAATGAGAAGATGTGGAAAGCAGAAACCAGACAACAAAGGTAGAAAAAAAATTCTATTTATTTATTTTTTGCTTTAGGATAAAGTAGTATATTAGTTGTGTTGATAAAAATTTATAAACAAAGCCCTGCTAGCTGAACATCTCTTTCTCTAGTTCAGCAGCAGGAACTTTGATTTATAAGAAAGGAATAAGCTAAATATTACAGTACTAAGGCTTATATGGATGCAGCGGGGACGGTGATGGGGCGGTGAATGGGATGGCAGTGGCGGTGACGGGGCGGTGAAAGGGATGGCGGTGACGGTGACGGGGCGGTGAAGGGAACGGCAGTGACGGTTGTGCAGAGGATGGTGGGCCGGGGACGGGGCGGTGACGGGGACAGATTTTTTCCCCGTGTCATTCTCTAATATAAAACATGAACACATGTATCAAACTAAGGACTCAACACAGACCATGTTTCAACTAGATCGCCTGAGTCAGGAGTTCTAGATCATATAATATCATGAGATGCCATAAGACATAGATATTTTAAATTGAAATGAAATCAATTTACAGTACTCAAAATAAATAGAAATTATATAAAATATATAAATATTTAACTTTAGATAGCATACATACCCAAATAGGTAAACGCTAAACCAAATAACGTGAACCAAATTTGTGAAGATACTATAAGAAACAAAATACAAATTAAAAATGTTCAATACACACATAGTCATGTGAAAAAATTAGGACACCCCATGCTCTTTCTTAAAAAATGTTCACATATCGATGTCAAATCATTTTTTATTTATCTCTGGAAAAGAAAGTGATGTAATTGCAGGTAAACAACAAAACTTTTCCTTGATTTACTCATGAATCAAAAGATAGCCACAAAAATGTGTATTCTAACTGAGGAATAAATGAGGACCCCCTAATAGCTAGTGTTACCCCCTTCAGCTGAAATAACTGCAGTGAGACGCTTCTTGTAGCCATGTACCAGTCTTACATCAGTCTGAGGAAAGTTTGGTCCACTCCTCAGTGCAGAATTCTTTCAGCTGTGAGATGTTTGAGGGGTTTCTTGCATGTACAGCCTATTTCAAATCACCCCACGGCATCTCAATGGGATTAAGATCAGGGCTTTGACTTGGCGACTCCAGGACTCTCCACTTCTTAGTTTTCAGCCAGTCCTTGGTGGATTTACTGGTATATTTTGGGTCATTGTCATGTTGCAGAGTCCAGTTCCGCTACCGCTTTAATTTTCTTACAGATGATCTTGCATGTTCCTCATGCACCCTCTGATGCACCGTAGAATTCATGGTGGATTCTATGATGGTGAGCTGGCCAGGTCCTCCTGCAGCAAAGCATCCCCAATCCATGACACTTCCACCTTCATGCTTCACAGTTGGTATGAGTTTCTTTTCCTGCAATGATGTATTTGGTGTATGCCAAACATGTCTTCTTTTCTGGTGTCCAAATAATTCAATTTTAGACTCATCTGTCCATAGAACACTATTCCAGAAGTCCTGGTGTATGTCTACGTTCTCTCTGGCAAACTTTAGTCTGGCCTTGATGTTTCTCTTAGAGAGCAAAGGTTTCCTCCTTGCACATCTCCCATGCAAGTTAAATTTGTGCAGTCTTTCTGATTGTAGAGGCATGCACTTTTATATCAAGTAACAAGAGCGTGCTGTAGGTCCCGTGATGACATTTTAGGGTTTTTGAAGACTTCTTTTAGCATCTTGTGATCTGCTCTGGAAGTCAACTTGCTTGGATGGCCAGAGCTGGACATGTTAGCAGTTGTTTGTAAAGTCCTCCACTTGTACACTATTTTCCGGACTGTGGAATGGCTAATGTCAAGTTCTTTTGAGATCTTTTTAAATCTCTTACCAGACATAAGTTGCTACAGACTTCTTTCTGAAGGCCTCAGACAGGTCTTTTGATCTCACCATGATATTCACTCTCACTTCAGTGGTCATGAGCACACCATGAGGTTTAAGTATGGCAAATCTCCTTCAAAATGCTGAGTAACGATGTTCTAATCATGTGCACCTGGTATGATTTGAACCACTTTAAGTGGGAGAATATGTGGGGGTGTTCTAATTTATCCCTTGGTTAAAATACACATTTTTGTGGATATCTTTTGTTTCATAAGTAAATCAGGGAAATTGTTGTTGTTTACCTGCAATTACATCATTTTCTTTTCCAGAGATAAATAAAAAAATGATTTGGCATCGATATGTGAACATTTCTTAAGAAAGAACTGAATATTTCATGGGGTGTCTTTAATTTTTTCACATGACTGTATAATGAGTAAAAACAGAATGCAATTTTAAAATTTTCAATAAACATATAATGAGCAGATCACAGACAGGAAAGGAAGCCGATATTATATGTACATTTTACTTGTAAACAAAGGGGACCTTCTACTAAGGCGCTAGCCATTTTAGCATGAGCTAAACATTAGTGCGCACTAAACGCTAACATATCCTTTATAATGCGCATGTGCACCTTAGTAAAAGAACCCCAAAATATGCAGATCAACTATCTAAAGTTGACTGAGAAACTTAATAAGCAGATCAACTTCCTAAAATTAACAAAAAGAGCTAGTAATACTGCAGACATACCATACTGCAGACAACATAAGCTGACTTAAACAATTGAGTTACTTAGTCAAACGCCCTCTAAGACACATTGTTTCAACTTCCAACCTGATAATATTCAGACAAAATGGCAAAAAAAGTGTGTGAAAAAGACCATATTAATAAAGCTCAAAGTTTTATTAAAAGTTTTAAAAAAATTGATACGTTCCTGTTCGTTTAAAGTTTGTGCGTTAGGAACTTCGCATGGAGTTGGCATCTTGGAATATCCCCCAGAATCTTGTGGGTCTGCCTCGTTTAATCCATGGAGCCATGTTGCGGGAATGCTATGCTCGTGTCTTATATAGAGGCTACTTCACCCAGGTTCAGCTTCATAAAATTGGAGGTATTGCCTCGCCTTTGTGCCTCAAATGTGGTAGAGCCCTAAATACCTTTTGCGTGCCCTGTGAGAGTGCTGGTGCCTTCGGGCCTTTTGGGTTGAGGTAGTACAATATTTGAGTTCCATCTTGGATAATACTGTGGCTGGTACCGTTGATCAGGTGGTGCTGGACATTCCGGGCGTTTTTGGGACCTTGCCCAGAGAGGCTCGTTGGCTCTGTCGTAAGGTGCGTCTCCTGGCTCGCCGGTTTATAATGCAACAATGGACCTCTCTGAACCCCCTGACATTTTGGCAGTGGATAACCCACCTCCATGCATTAATTCTTTGGGAGGCGTGGGAGGTGGGGAGCTCTCTTAAATGTCGGCATTGTTTTCTGCTTCTTTGGGACCCATATTTGTGCTCCATGTCTCCTAGGGGGCGCAGCCTCATACTTAATACCCTATCTAAACTGTTGGGTGTACCCTCATCGATTCTGGCTCTTCGCATCTCTATGCTCTGGGGGTGGGGTCTGGTGGGGGGAGGGGGTCTGCGTTTGTTTTGGGGTTTTTTTTGGGAATGGGTGTCTAGCCCTGCTGAATGCCCTGGGGTCATCAGAGCCCAGACCCTGGGGGAGCCATGTGTGTTCTTTTGTTCTTTTCCTGGGACTGGCATGTCTGATCCTTTTTTGGGGGGCTTTTCGTGCTACGGGGCCTCTGATCTCTCTTCCGCCTGGGGAACACCTTCGCATCCCTTTCCATGTTTGTAGGGTAAAGAGGGGAGTTTGTTTTTGAAGAGATTTCTGGGACTTCTGGGGTTCGTGGGTGGGTATAAATGACATATGATTTTGTACTGTTTTGCTTTGCTCTAGCAGATATCCCGCCTCTGTTTGATGTCTTTTGTATACAACTGTTCTTCTCTAGTTCCGCCTGTTTTCAGTCAATAAAAAATTGTTCACAATCTAAAGTTTGTGCATTACTTGTCTTGTTAACTCATCATGAGGTTCATTTATGTAAGTCAGTATTGTCTGTTCCTTATTAGTACTTATTTGTACACCGCTCAGAAGTTTGATTGAGCGGTATAAAACTTGAAATAAAATTATTAAGACATACTTTGCTTCCATTGCACATAAAATTAAAATCTTAAAGTCAGAAGCAGTGAGGTAGTAATCAAATTTTAATGCAAAAATTCTTTATTATAATGCATTCTGAAAGGATTCAATACTGAACTGGATTCAATACTGAATAGTAACATACTAACGAGTACATTATGTTTAATTTGGTACATCAGATAATAATCAGACTCATCAAGTTTTATTTACTTAATTTCTCCTAACACTTAAGCAGGATCTGGACAGGCCTGGTTGTCCCCTTTTACCCCCCCCAACAAATACCACCCTTTTTCTCACCAAATACACCACATACTTACTGGAATAATAGTCGCAATTCTGTTTATTAACAACAAAAGTAAAAACTGGCAATACAGCCATATCAAACAGTTTCCTGAGCTGCAAGCCTGAACAATAACATTTTGGCCCCCGACCCTGCCTTGTCAGCAAGGACCTGGGGGGGTGGCATGTTCCTCCATGCCCTTTTAACCTAGATCATCTGACCCATGGGCACAGCTCCCTGCTGGCCCCCCGCTCATCACCCAACGAGCCCCAGTAGCTCAGGATAACTACCCTCCCAAGCTACTCTGCAACCAGCCCCTAGCCAACCTAAAGGGCGGGTGGGCAGGAAAAGCCGCCCTGGAGGACCTAGGAAGACACTGTGTCCTCCGAGGTCCCAGCTTTATCTCCTCGCCCAGTCCCCTTGCCCCGTACCTCTTCACCAATGCCAGGGTTGCTTGATGGTGGGAAAAACCTGCCGACCAATGGTCCTTCACCTTGCAACTCTCCCATCCCTCTTTCCCCATGCATCTCGAGGAGTGACAACATGGGCCTGCCAGCCCCACATTATCATTGCCCATCGAGATGGGCTCTTGGGCTGTCCTTTATTTCTTTAACTGACTCAGTACATAAAATGTTAAGTGCAATTATTTTTAAATGAGACAGTATACAAAATGTTAAGTGCCATTATGTACATTAGAAGATATTTAGTTCCATAAAGATTCAATTTTCTTATTTTTGATTACGTTCTTTTAAACATCTTCTAAAAACATATATATATATATATATATTTTAAAACATAGGGGTCATTTTAGCATGTGCTAAAACAGCTAGCGCGCCTTAGTAAAAGGAACCCATATTTTTTTAACATATTTTCTTAAACATATTTTCTTTTGTGTTTTTATTAATTCGTTTAATCATCACACGTTTTGTTTTATTCTATTCAGTGATTGTCATTCTATGACATTTTCTTTTCAGTTCCTTTCCACTGGGTTTCTAGGACTTGCACATTTTGGAACAACATCTTGTCATCACACATTGAGCCACTGCCATTTTTAAATGAGTAAGCCCTCTGGTGGCGTTTTTTCAGTTCTTTTCTAAAGGAACACTAAACAATATGGTGTCTAACGCTGGTAAGTTTTAATTCAGTTTTACTATAGTTTATTTTTTCTTGCATTGTATACCGTATTTTCGCGGATATAACGCGCACCATTGTAAAACGCGCACAGGGGTATAGCGCGCAGAAATCACGATGATATGTACAAAAACTTTTCTATACCGCGCTCAGGCATATAACGCGCATGCTGCCCGACTCTCCTTTCGCCCGCCCTGACTTTCCGTGCGCTGTCCCGACTCTCCGTTCACCCCCCTGACTTCCGTGCACTGTCCTCCCTTGAAGTCCTGTCCCCCCTTGAAGGTCTGTCCCCATCCTGAAAGCCTGATGCCCCCCCCGACGTCCGATACATCCCCCCCCCCGGCAGGACCACTCGCACCCTCACCCCGAAGGACCGCCGACTCCCCAACAATATCGGGCCAGGAGGGAGCCCAAACCCTCCTGGCCACGGCGACCCCCTAACCCCACCCCGCACTACATTACGGGCAGGAGGGATCCCCGGCCCTCCTGCCCTCGACGCAACCCCCCCCCCCCCAACGACCGCCCCCCCCCAAGAACCTCCGCCCGTCCCCCAGCCAACCCGCGACCCCCCTGGCCGACCCCCACGACACCTCCACCCGCCTTCCCCGTACCTTTGTGTAGTTGGGCCAGAAGGGAGCCCAAACCCTCCTGGCCACGGCGACCCCCTAACCCCACCCCGCACTACATTACGGGCAGGAGGGATCCCAGACCCTCCTGCCCTCGACGCAAACCCCCCTCCCCCCAGCCGACCCGCGACCCCCCTGGCCGACCCCCACGACCCCCCCACCCCCCTTCCCCGTACCTTTGGAAGTTGGCCGGACAGACGGGAGCCAAACCCGCCTGTCCGGCAGGCAGCCAATGAAGGAATGAGGCCGGATTGGCCCATCCGTCCTAAAGCTCCGCCTACTGGTGGGGCCTAAGGCGCGTGGGCCAATCAGAATAGGCCCTGGAGCCTTAGGTCCCACCTGGGGGCGCGGCCTGAGGCACATGGGCCAAACCCGACCATGTGTCTCAGGCCGCGCCCCCAGGTGGGACCTAAGGCTCCAGGGCCTATTCTGATTGGCCCACGTGCCTTAGGCCCCACCAGTAGGCGGAGCTTTAGGACGGATGGGCCAATCCGGCCTCATTCCTTCGTTGGCTGCCTGCCGGACAGGCGGGTTTGGCTCCCGTCTGTCCGGCCAACTTCCAAAGGTACGGGGAAGGGGGGTGGGGGGGTCGTGGGGGTCGGCCAGGGGGGTCGCGGGTCGGCTGGGGGGGAGGGGGGTTTGCGTCGAGGGCAGGAGGGTCTGGGATGTCGTGGGGGTCGGCCAGGGGGGTCGCGGGTTGGCTGGGGGACGGGCGGAGGTTCTTGGGGGGGGCGGTCGTTGGAGGGAGGGGGGTTTGCGTCGAGGGCAGGAGGGCCTGGGATCCCTCCTGCCCGTAATGTAGTGCGGGGTGGGGTTAGGGGGTCGCCGTGGCCAGGAGGGTTTGGGCTCCCTCCTGGCCCGATATTGTTGGGGAGTCGGCGGTCCTTCGGGGTGAGGGTGCGAGTGGTCCTGCCGGGGGGGGGATGTATCGGACGTCGGGGAGTCGGCCGGGCAAGAGGGCTTGGGCTCCCTCTTGCTCCGATCGTGGATGCGGGTGCGGGTGGGAGCGCGTGCGAGCGGTCGTTCGGGGTGGGGGTGCGAGCGGTCCTGCTGGGGGGGTGAATCGGGCGTCGGGCGGGGTGGGAACTATGTTTAAAAACTTTTGTATACCGCGCTCAGGCATATAACGCGCGAGGGGTATGCGCGGTACGTAAAATCACGTATAACGCGCGCGTTATATCCGCGAAAATACGGTACTTCTTTTACATTGGGCGAGGCAGTATAAATAAATAATTTTTATCCTTCCTCTTTACAAATTATTGTGTTTTTTACTGCCAGCCATGTTGCCATCTTCTGCTGGCCTTGTTGTCATCTGTTCTGTATTGTTTCATATCTTAATTGGAACTATTTTAGCTTCTTTTTGTGGCATTTGTCAGTATTTGACTCTATTTTATCCAGGTTTATGGCGATTCAGTATTGAATTCCTTTAGAGCACATTATAATAAAGGTTTCTTTTGCATTCAAGTTTAATTACTACTTCACTGCTTCTGATTTTAAGATTTTAATCTTATGTGCAATGGAAGCAAAGTATGTGTTAGTAATTTTAATGCATCATATGTATTATGTTTATTTCATCTAATTTTTTGAATTTTTGAGTTTTATTAACATGGTCTTTCACACAGTTTTTTGCCACTTTGAATGTAACAGGTTGGAAGTTGAAACAATGTGTTTTGGAGGGGGTTTAACTAAGTAACTTAATTGTTTGTCAACTTATGATATGCTGGCAGTATCACTAGTGCTTTCTATCAGTGTTAATTTTAGGAAGTTGATCTGCTTATTAAATTTCTCAGTCAACTTTAGGTAGTTGATCTACATATTTTGTTTACAACTAAAACGTACATATAATATTGACTTCCTTTTCTGTCTGTGATCTGCTCATTATATGTGTATTGAACATTTTAAATTTGCATTCTGTTTATTATGCTCAGTATATGTGTGTATTGAACATTTTAAATGTGTATTTTGTTCCTTATAGTATCTTCATGGATTTGGTTCTCATTATTTCATTTGTCATTTACTTATTTGGGTATGTATGTTATCTAAAATTAAATATCATATATAATAAAATGCTAGCCGCGCATGTGCACTCCTATCTGCGTGTTCTGTGATCAGTAGGTCTGTGGCCGCAGGAGTGCACATGGGCGAGTCCCCAGCCTTCTTCCCAGCACCTACCTTGGCCGTCAGCAGTGGCGGCTCCTCTCACGAGCCCTCAGCGATGCTTTCAGCTCCTGCTGCACGGGGCTCATGCCAAGCCATCCGCCCTTTGCTCTGCCCCTAAACTCCCATGCAGCCAACCTTGGAATCGCTTTTAAAATCTTCAGGTGCGAGCGGCGGCTTGCCGCACGCGCCCCAACTTCCCAACGCCAAGCGCCCTTTTAAAATCTTCAGGCGCGAGCGGCGGCTTGCCGCACACGCCCTGACCTCCAAACCCCCCTGCCGGCATCTATTTTTCCTCCTCCTCCCTCTTGCATGCTCACAGCGTTTAAATGAAAAGTGCTGCGCTATGCTGCCACTGGCCTCACCATCTCCTCTCCACTGCGGCCTGCCCTCTCACAACTTCCTGTTTCCGCTAGGGTTGGCCGCAGTGTAGAGAAGACACCGAGTCCAGCAACAGCGCGGTGCAGCGCTTTTCTGTGAGGCAAGTAGATTTCTGTGGGGCATATGCATAGGGGGAGCAGGAAACGAATGCTGCTGGACGGGGGAGGGAAAAGGAAGGGAACAGGGGGAGCAGGCAAGGGGTGGGTGCACAGGGAAGGGGGGAATGCTGCTGCACAGGGAAGGAGGGAATGCTGCTGCTGTACAGGGAAGTGTGGGTGAATGCTTCTGTACAGGGAAGGGGGGAATGCTGTTGCTGCTACACAGAGAAGGGAGAATGCTGCTGTTGCTGCACAGGGAAGTGGGGGAGGGGGGAAGGGAAAGGGAAAGGGGGCCAGGGAGCAATCTTGGTTTGCTTTGGGGGGGAGACAAAAGGGGGCCATGGAGCGAGACAGAAAGATAGGCAGGCAGTGCACGAGAATGAAAAACAGACACACAGAAAGACAGCAGGCAGGGAGAGAGACAGAAAGAAAGAAACACAGACAGGCAAAGGGGGCCAGGAAGAGAGACAGACAGAAAGAACGATAGACAGTGGGAGGGAGAGAGACAAAGAAAGGAAGAAAGAGACAGGGGCAGGGAGAGACACAGGAAGAAAGAAAGACAGATAGACATATTCTAGCACCCGTTAATGTAACGGGCTTAATGACTAGTTTTATATAATTTCTATTTATTTTGAGTACTGTAAATTGATTTAATTTCCGTTTATGATATCTGTCTTATGGCATCTCATGATATTATATGTTTTAGGACTCCTGATGAGGCGATCTAGCCAAAACACAGTCCATGTCGAGTCCTAAGTTTGATACATATGTTCATGTTTTATATGACTGCTGTGTGCCTGGATTTTATTATTGGTTGCTAATAAAGTGGAGTTTGAAGACCTTGCTTCCTGCTCACCATACATTTGACCCCTTATATTGTACCTGTTCCATGCTTACATATATTAATTGTATCTGTATCTGCTGATTGTACCCATTCGCTGATTGTCCAGCCCTTCTTTATTGTAAACCGCCTCGAACTACTACGGCTTTGGCGGTATATAAGAAATAAAATTATTATTATTATTAAGCACGCTCTGCTCTTTTCCATTGGACTTGCTGTTTTTATGCAGAGGTGATCATCTCTATTATGTCTGTTTGAAAACATATTCCAACATAGTATAAACCTATAGAAAATCAAATAACGGAGACCTAGGAAGGAAACCAAGAAATGGGCAAGTTACTATCTTGAGGTGTGCAGCTAATATTGCTACTTAAAAGTACAGTAACATTTCTTTACTTTTTTTCTTAGTCTTTGACTACATCTACAGAGATTATATTCTGTCCTGGTATAAGGGACTGAGCAAAGATGAAGGACAGCTCTATCACCTACTGTCTGAAGACTTTTGGATGGTGGGAAGACAGTTGCGGCATAGGCTACATCACATTGATGTTGTCAAAGTTGTCTGCAGTGATGTAGTTAAAACTTTACATACACACTTCTGTGACCTCAAAGCAGCAAATGCCAGGTAAGAGAGAAGAGATGGTTTTAGAAATGATGGAAATATAATTAAATCTTATATTATTAATCACTTTATAGTAGTTGTATTCTTAATTATCCTATGGTAAGTAAGCAGCATATTCTTACATGTGGGTGATGTCATCCATGGAGCCTGGTACGGACAATGCTAAAGTGTACTGTCACTTTTAGCATTTGCAAAGCTTCGAGATTGCCCATATTGCACACGTGTGAGTGCCTTCCCACTCAATGTTGGCTCACGGTTCCTCAGTTCTTTGTTTTCCATGGAGCGAAAAAATTGTGTTTGGACTCCCTTAACCTTATTTTTGGCCTTTTCGGCTCATTTTCTTTTTCTATTATTATTAATAGTGTTTTATTTCTTTCTTATTATTTTTGAATTCGGTTGTTTTTCATTGAATTTTCAATGTTCACCGAATCTTCTCAGTAGGGCCTTCAGGATGGTTTGCCTCCAGGGTTTTTCCTCCTCTTGTTTTGGTCTCTGTTTTGCAACCATTGCATTTTTTGACCTTGCCGCCAAGAATTTTCCTCTCATGTCAAGGTCTTCCAGTGGGTTCAAGAAGTGCTCTCGTTGCCCATATCGATCACTGATCAGCACAACTGATACATTCGGTGTCTATGGCCGGAGCATCAAGTAGACTTTTGTTTCCACTGTTCCACCTTATAAAAACTAAACTAAACCTTAAAACGCTCTCTTAAGGCTTGACCTATCCAACAAGAGAAGCTTTTTGGAGCGGCCATGGCCTCCAATGACAAATCAATGCCAACAGTACCGATGCCTCCCTCGGCATCGAACTCAGTTCCTGCATTGGATAAACCTGCAAAGAAGCCATCCTCATCTCAACCAGGGTCGCAGGCATCTTCAGCATCAAGTCCCTTGATGCATGCCAAGCGTCAACACCATCATCGATTTCCTTTGGTGCAGGCTGTCTCTCCTTTAGGGCGGGCTTCCTCATCAAGATCACCCACACCTCGGCACTCTGCAGCACCAATGATACTGGTTGTTGAACCAGTGTTACCAGTTCAGTCCTTCCAGGACCAGCTTAAGGAATTTTTCCAATGGAAGCTAGCCATGCTGTTTAAAGCACATGAGGCACCAGTTCTTGTATAGTCTCCCTAGGTACCAGCCCAGCCAGATCATGGCCCCAGGGTACCGAACCTAGCTCTTCAAGTAAATCTACATCTCGAAAGACATCGCAATCTTGCAGTACCAATCCTCAGTCTTCTAGTAAATCTAAGAAAGCATCTCAGTACTGGTTCTCATTCACCTTGACATGCCGAGATCTACACATTTTTGACCTCAAGCTTCTTCAACTGACCGGTACCTGATGGCAATAATTGTATTAAGCAGGATATAAGTGGGGCCATGTATGAAACACCCCTTGTCTCAGAAACCTGAAAAGACACTAGTATATATATATATATAAATAAAAGATGAAGTTGAAGGATATACGAGTAGAAATGCTTCAGTTACAGTAAAAAGAACATTGCTTGGTTACATATTTGACCCAGCCACATCCTGTTCCATTAACAGAATAGAGTAAGTACCTAAGGTCAGTGTGCCCTAAATGGACACATTGTTACAAGTCAGCAATTCATTGAAATAGAACACCCCCTCTAATGCTGATTGGGTGAAGCTAAATAGCATGTGTTGCGTTCTTGACTCATGCCCCCCAGAAATCATGAAAGCGGCACCTTTGGTATTTAAACTATCGTTGATGCAATATTTGGCTCATAACCTAAAAACTGTGAAGTTCCTCTCTAATAACGGTCACATAATAATAACCCCAATTCTAAAAAATCGAAAAGAATCTTCAGTTATAATATTCAACTACAGACCAGTAGCATCCATTCCGTTTATTGTAAAAATTATGGAGGGATTGGTACACACCCAACTGATGGATTATCTGGATCAGTTCTCTCTCCTACATGAAACTCAATCCGATTTTAGACCGTTATTCAGTACTGAGACAGTAATTGCAGCTATTTTAGACAATCTGCGTCTACTGTTTAGTAAGGGCCTTAATGCCCTGGTTATGCAATTCGACATGAATTCTGCCTTTGATCTAGTAGACCACGGGAAACTGCTGCAATGCCTAGACGCCATTGGTATCAGGGACGAGGTGCTGAATTGGTTCCGTGGCATCCTTATGTCCCGCACTTATCAAGTACGTTTTAATTATGAACTTTCAGATACCTGGAGCAATCCATCCGGTGTGCCACAAGGGTCTCCGCTATCTCCATTGCTCTTCAACGTCTACATGTCCTCACTAGGCACACAGCTAACCCAGTTAGGGATAAACTATTTTGTTATGCAGATGATTTTACGATCATCATCCCATTCATTAATTCTATCTCTGAAACTATTCCTAAAGCTTCAGAAGCCATAAACGTGATGGAGCACTGGATGACAACCTTTAGGCTCAAACTTAATTCAGAAAAGACAATTTTCTTCGTTGCTTTGCCACATCCGCTTGACACCAAATCACCACTATGTATCAATAATCTTAATTACCCTATCCAACCTACCATAAAGATACTAGGTGTAACTTTGGATCAGTGCCTAACCATGAGAGACCAGGTGGACTCCTTGATCAGAAAGGGATTTTTCACTCTCTGGAAACTCAGATCCATTAAAGCTTATTTCGATACAGCGGCATTCAGAACCCTAGTCCAATCCCTCGTACTTAGTCTACTTGACTACTGTAACATCGCCTATTTAGCAATTTCCCAAAAGAACATGCAGCGTTTACAATTGATGCAAAATGCAGCGGTCAAACTGATCTTTGGGCTGAGGAAGTTTGACCACGTGACACCCTACTACCGGCAACTGCATTGGCTGCCAATGGAGGTGCGCGTAAAGTTTAAATTTGCCTGCTTCTGCTTGAAAGCACTACACGGACTTGCCCCTAAATATATAACTGACCTTTTCGTCTTCTCAGCCAACAGACACAAGAGAAGCTCACATTCCAACTTCGTTTCCCCCCAGTGAGAGGTTGTAAACTGAAAAAAACACCATGAACATCTTCTCTCGCACCAAGCAGCATCATGGGGTAAAGACCTAGAACAATTGCTTTCGCCCACTACTTATGAGGAATTTAGGAAACGTCTGAAAACACACCTGTTCCTAAAGTATCTAGACAACTGATCCTCTCTTCTCTCTCCCCTCTATAGCGATTAACTTGTTCTATTGATCACTCTCTCCTCAAAAATGGATTTCCTGTCCTATTAACCCTCTTTCTTCCTCCCCTCTTAAAGTCAATCAATTTGTACCTTTGCTTAATCTTTGTAAACCGCATAGAACTTCACGGTATTGTGGTATATAAGCTGTTATTATTATTATTATTATTATAACTAAGTTATTATTGTAGCTAGGGAAAATTACTAATGAAATAAGATTGGAAAGAAATCATGTCATCAAAACAAACCAAAAGAGCATTGCTAGAGTATGCAATTTATCATTGGATCTTAATGAAGCAATTGTATGTATGTTTACTAATGAATTAAGTGATGTCATAAATCCAATAAAAATGGCCAGTCACTTGCAATCCGGGGAGATTCTTGGTTGGTATTCTGCCAGTTAGTAGAATGCCAAGAACTCCCAAGGCCTTGATGTTTAAACTATACTTTTGTATCTGGTAATTATTCCCTTGGTCTTCTCCAGAGATGGAGGAAAGGGCTGAGGAGTATAAAACCTGTTAATGTAGTTATGTCAGTATTATTGATTTACCTAGAACATAAGAACATAAGAATTGCTGCTGCTGGGTCAGACCAGTGGTCCATTGTGCCCAGCAGTCCACTCACGTAGGGGCCCCCAGGTCAAAGGCCAGTGCTCTAAATGAGTCCAGCCGCACCTGCGTATGTTCCTAAGTTTAGCAGGAACTTGTCCAACTTTGTCTTGAATCCTTGGAGGGTGTTTTCCCCTATAACAGACTCCGGAAGAGCGTTCGTTTTCTACCACTCTCTGGGTGAAGAAGAACTTCCTTCATTTGTACGGAATCTATTCCCTTTCAACATTAGAGAGTGCCCTGTTGTTCTCCCTACCTTGGAAATGGTGAATAATCTGTCTTTATCTGCTAAGTCTATTCCCTTCATTATTTTGAATGTTTTGATCATGTCCCCTCTCATTCTCCTCTTTTCAAGGAAGAAGAGGCCCAGTTTCTCAAATCTCTCACTATATGGCAACTCCTCCAGCCCCTTAACCATTTTAGTCGCTCTTCTCTGGACCCTTTCGAGTAGTACCGTGTCCTTCTTCATGTATGACGACCAGTTCTGGACGCAGTACTCCAGGTGAGGGCACACCAAGGCCCGGTACAGCGGCATGATAACCTTCTCCAATCTAATGCCACTTTTCAAAAATATTTTAAAAAATGTATTTCAAAATAATTTTATAATGTGCTCAGTGCTTCCACCAAGGCACTGAGCACATTATTAAATTACTAGTTTTTAAGCCCGTTACATTAACGGGTGCTAGAATAGATGTGTCTGTCTGTCTGTGTTTCTTTCTCTCTCTCTCCTTGGCCGCTGTCTGTATCCTCCTGTCTCCCCCCCCCCAAGCAAAGCTGTCTGCCCCCAGCACACCCCTCCCCCCAAAGCAGCCCCCTTTCCCTCTCCCTGACTGTCTCTCCATGGCCCCTCTTCTGTATTCCCCCCAGAGTAAAGCTGTCTGCCCCCCAGCACACACCTACCCCCAAAGCAGCCCCCTTTCTCTCTCCCTAATTGTCTCTCCATGGCCCCTTCTGTCTTCCCCCCAGAGCAAAGCTGTCTGTCCCCAGCACACCTCCCCCTCCAAAGCAGCCCCCTTTCCCTCTCCCTAACTGTCTCTCCATGGCCCCTTCTGTCTTCCCCCCCAGAGCAAAGCTGTCTGTCCCCAGCACACCTCTCCCCCCAAAGCAGCCCCCTTTTCCTCTCCCTGTCTCTCCGTGACCCCCCTTCTGTATTCTCCCCAGAGCAAAGCTGTCTACCCTCATGCACACACCTCCCCACAAAGCAGCCCCCTTTCCCTCTCCCTAACTGTCTCTCCATGGCCCCTTCTGTCTTCCCCCCCCCAGAGCAAAGCTGTCTGTCCCCAGCACACCCGTTCCCCCAAAGCAGCCTCCTTTCCCTCTCCCCCTGTATTGTTCCCGTTCTTACCCTCCCTCCATCCCGGCGTCTTCTGGTCTGCTCCTCTTCAAAGCAGCTGTGATCGTGGCCGGCTTTAGCGAACCTCGCAGGCCGCTCTCCAACTCGGTAGCATGTTCCCTCTGACATGATCCCGTGCATCAGAGGGAGCATGCTACTGAGGTTGGAGAGCGGCCTGCGCGGTTCGCTAAAGCCGGCCACGATCGCAGGCTGCTTTGAAGAGGAGGATCAGCGGTGGTTGGTGAGTGAGGGCGGGAGGGGGGAAGCTGCAGTGTGTTCCCTGCCAAGGACGCGGGCAGGGAGAGAGCTTGCCTGCGCTTCCTCCAACGGTTGGTGAGTGAGGGCGGGAGGAGGGGGAGTGGCCAGAGTGATCCCTTCCGCTGCGTTCTAAAATAGAATACGGCCACGGATCACAACTCACAGCGGCAGGGATCACGCCGTTTTAAAAGCGCATGCGCGGATAAGGTTTTATTATATAGGATAAAAAGTTATTTTGAAATAAAAATTTTTAATATTTTTGAAAAGTGGCATTAGATAAATCAATATTATCATTATATATATATATATATATCTCATTATATTAGCATTATATTAGCATTTTCCCATTATATTTGTTAATAATGTAATTATGTCATCATACTCCCCAGACCAAAAGCATCCATCTCCATCTTCTCCTTACAGAGAGTCTTCTGGAGTTGGGGAGGTTGATTCAGATCTCTCTGTCCATACTGATATTGATCTTGATCCCACGTTGTCTGCTCCAGAGTCGTATGGCATCCCATAAGATCCATTTTCTCCACCACCCAGGTGCAGATCACCTCCTGAAGGATTATCTTTCACCAAGTTTATCAGTCAGATGGGGAAAGCTTTGCCTGTTAAATTAGTCAGACATTGAACCCAGAGCAGAGCTCCTTGAGGCGTTGGATTTCCTAAAGAGCTTCTCAGATTACCTCTTCATAATTTACTTAAGGAGGCTATGTTTAAGAACTGGGAAACTCCTCTCACTCTTTTCATAGCTCCAAGAAAAATTGTCTCTTTGTACAGAATACAGTCACGTCTGGGCTTTGATATGCCACAGTTACAATAGCAATCTTTGCTGGTTGAATCCACTCTTTAAAATTCTTCCAGCACAAGAGTGTATGCTACTGCCGCACCATGGATAAGTTCAGGTGCTGCATTATCCAGAACTCTGTTGATCAGCAGAGTTCTCGGCTATAATTTCTTTGTCATTCTATCTTAAACAACTCATAAAGAGACATGGTTGATTTTGAACAGTATATTCCATCTGATCGACTTTCAGTGTTTCAAGAAACTACTCATAGTCTCCTTCAAACTAGAAAATGTAAGGCTAGATCAGCTTTTGATGCATTTGATATGACATCTAGAGCATTGGCTATGTCTATTCCCATGAGATGTCTCGCATGGCTTAGAGTCTCTGACCTTGATATCAACATTCAGGATTTTTTAGCCAATACTCTTTTGGTGATAAATTTGAGAATGCCATGTAAAGGCTTACTCAACATGAGCAGAGCTGGGCTACTTTAACGGGGTCTAAGACTCAACTGTCTAAGTCTTCACAAAAGTCTACTTATTCTTTTTATAAGAAGCATTATCCAGACATCTCATCCTCTTCGAAACCTCCACCACAGAAGAGTCAAAAAACACAGAAGCCTCAGACTTCTGCTCCACAGAAATCAACTCAGTCTTTTTGACATGCTACTAGAGAGCATAGCCACAATTCCTCCAACTCAGCCACCTCCCCAACCCATCGGAGGTGGTCTTCTTTTGTATCAATGCAGGACTCTCATTACAATGGACACTTGGGTTTTCAAAGTCATAGTCATTCTTCCAAACAACCCTCCAAGAGAGACCTCTTTCACATCTCAACAGACATCCCTTCTCCAGGAAATCGAAGCACTACTTCAATAAATGCCATAGAGTCAGTACTCCCTTCTAGAAAAACAGGAGTTCTTTGCCAGATATTTCCTAATTCCAGAGAAGACAGGAGGTCTTCGTCCCATTTTCGACTGAAATCTCAAAAAATATTTCTGAGAAGAGGAGATAAAGAGGAACGAGAACAATTTCTTTCTGAGAGGATAAGAGTAGAAGACATATCTTTGGGTAAGTATACATTATTTTGCTCTGGGCTTTGATGGGAGAAAAGCTCAATTGTAGGTTCCCTTCTATAGACAGTTTAGATCTTAAAAGATCAAACTTTATTTGGCTAGTCTCCATAGCATAATAGCCTTTTATAGTTCTACAGTTTTGTAAGTTTGATCCTTCTGTTAGAGATAGTTTCTAGCAGGCAGAGCAGGGTCTGGCTTAGTCTCCATTCCCTCCCACCCCTAGCTCATTTCTTTAGTTATAGTTTTAATTTATTGTCAATTATTTTAATTAGGACAACAGGAGAATTCTTTATATTTCATTACCTGGAAAAAATCAAAACACCAAATAAAGCATATAATAAAATCCTAAGGCTCTCTGTACTATTCTAATATATTTCTAGTAGCTTAATAAGGTTTAATTAATTAATCAGCTCAATAACTAGATGCAGACAATAGTCCAGCAGCAAGAGGGGTGCCATCCAGTCTTTTGCACTGAGTGTCACATGTATGATTTTCTCCCGGTTGGCAAGAAGTTATATGTGTGTGCTTACTACAAAGAACTCATAGCTCTCAGAGAATGAGTACATTCCCTTGAGGCTAGCAGACTTGGAGGAACTTCTTTTTCTTTGCTGGTGCAGACATCCATTGTGAGTATTTTAGTTTATTGTAATATTATATATTTAGGGGCTTACAAAAAAATACTCAAAAAACTGAGACTGATCCAGAACACTGTGGTTCGCCTCATTTTTTGACAAAAAAAATGGGAGCATATTACCCCCTTTTATCAAAAACTTCACTGGTTGCCAGTAGAGTCCAGATTTCTATTCAAGTTTTCCTGTATTTGTTACAAAGCAGTTTTTGGGATGCTACCAGATTATTTTGCTTCTCATTTTTCTTTGAACTATTCTAATATGAGTACACGTAGAATAAACCTATTTAATTATCCTTCTATAAAATCATGTTAATATAATAAGTTTTTTGAGAGAATTTTCTCATTCCAGGCCGCTAAACTGAATACATGGCTTGGAAAACCTATATTAGAGGCTACTTCTTATTCTGATTTTAGAAAATCACTAAAGACACGCCTGTTTGACATGTTTACATCTTAGTTGTGGTACTGTTTAACTTCTCCTTGCTTTTTAACTGATGTATTCCAATTTTCTTGATTGTTTTTAATATGTATTCTATTTATACTGACTGTATGTATTTTTTTCCTTTGTTGTGAACCGTTTTAAACTTTTTGTATAGCGGTATACAAAAATAAATTATTATTATTACATAGAGGAAACCTACAGGATGTTGTAGAGAAGTCCCAACTCCAGTCTGGTAGCCCCTGTGCTGCTTTGGAGGAGAGAGGTCTCCTAGAAGAAGAGCATCACCCTGGTGAAGTAGGAAATAATCCTGAAGCTAGGACCTGCCCACTAGGAGATGCAATATCCTCTAACACTGAGGATGTCTCTTCAGGGGCTTCTGCCCAGGAGGGAAGGGTTAGAACAGCTGTTGTAGTTGGTGATTCAATCATTAGACATGTAGATAGCTGGGTGGCTGTTGGGCGTGAGGATCGCTTGGTCACTTGCCTGCCTGGTGCAAAGGTGGTGGACCTCACATGTTAGATATATAATCACTAAATATAGTGAAGGCAAATATGTGCTGAAACCAATAAGTTCAATAAAAAATGAACATAAATATTGAAATGACAGATGTGAAATGCTATCAGTGAAAAAATATTATGTATTGCTTTTAAATCTCAAAATAATTCACTTCCAAGGATAGATCCAGCTGGTAACCTGACTGTTATTAATTCATCCTCCCACAATTTGTTATCTGTTGAGATTGAGGTACTATCTTTTGGGTTTTCTTTTGTTCCCTCTATTCATTTCAATAAATTCCATTTTCATCAAGATCTTGAGAGATTTATTCGTTCCCTACAACTTAAAATATTTTTTAATGGCATTCCTAGCTCGGATAGATCGATGATATCCAACAAATCTGATTGGAGTAGTCCTAGTCCTTTGGACCCTGCGGTAGCCATTTTCAAGAAGCTTGTGTTACATGAGGTTGACAATCTTATTCCCTCTTTTCACCATCATAATTTAACTAAAATCCAAAGGGATGCCATGTTAGGTTTGAAAAACAACTGAAATTATTATTAAACAGGACGAAAAGGGGGTGCAGTGGTGATTCTGGACAGAGAGTATTTCATTATAGAGGCCTTATCACAATTGAATGTCCATGCTTATAAACGGATCAGATTAGACTGTACTCCTAGGTTGAGGACACAAATACAACACATTACCAAAATGGGATTAGCTAGTGGCTTCTTAACACAAAAAGAATTCAGATTTTAAAATGTACAACATTCAGTTGTTCCTGTCTTCTATACAGACCCCAAAGTCCACAAGAATCCCACTGCCCTCCCCGGGCCGGCCTATTATTTTCTCAAGGGGTTCCCTTAGAACCTTTATCTGTATATACAGATTTATTTTTGAGGGATTTTGTCAAAATACAACCCACTTACATCCAGGACACCATACATTTTTTGAACATTTTAAATAATATGGTTCTCCCGGAAGGTCCTTGTCTCATTGCCACACTTGATCTTAAAGCCCTCTATACCTTAGGATGAGTCTTTAGATGTGATTAGGGATATTTTGGACCAAAGACATCGTCCACATCATGTTGCCATAGATTTCATTGTGTCTCTCAGTAGGATAGCCATGAAAGAAAACTTAAAAAAAATTTTTTTGGGACAATATGTATGTTCAGGTATCAGGGGTAGCCATGGGGGCGACTTTCGCTTCAATCATTGCCTGTCTTTTTATGGATAAATTTGAGACATTACGGAGGCCCTATCACAATTAAATGAGCTGTTCCCAAAAGCATGGACTCCACCTTAACCGGGATAGAACCAGGCTATTGGCGCTAAAATTTAAAAAGGAGATAGAACAGCTTATAAACTGAGATGCAGGGGAAAGCAGACAGTCACCCAGGAGCAGATGGCTTGGTGTGAGGTATCCTTGAAGGATACTATTGAAACAGGATATTTAGGGAATCCCAATAGAGAGGTTTAAATAATGGTGAAACAAAGCCAGGAAGGTTTAAGAGGAAGGCAGAGTAAAAGACTAAAATTTTCCCTGTCTTCTCAGTAGTCTGTAGTTTCAAGGAAAAACCACAATTTGAAGTGTCTGTATACAAATGCTAGAAGCCTAAGAAATAAAATAGGAGAGTTAGAGTATATAGCACTGAATGGTGAGGTAGATATAATGGACATCTCAGAGACCTGGTGGAAGGAGGACAATCAATGGGACACTGGGTACAAATTATATCACAAGGACGGAGTAGATCAAATTGGAAGGAGGGAGAGGTTGTACTATATGTAAAACAGGGAATTGAATAAAAGAAAATAAATATTCTGCATGACATAGAGAGCAGTGTGGAATGCATATGGATAGAAATTCCATGTGTGAAGGGAAGGAATATAAAGGTAGAGTTATACTACCTTGCCCCGGGACAGCTGAAGAAATGTTTTCAGAGATTAGAAAAGCTGGAAAACTGGGCAACAGTATAATGGCGATTTCAATTACCCCAACATTGACTGAGAGTGCTAGAGAGGTAAATTCCTAGAAGTCATAAATGAGTGCTTCTTGGAGCAACTGGTCTGGGAACCAACAAGAGGGTAAGCTATTTTAGATTTGGTCCTTAGTGGAATGCAAGGCTTAGTACAGGAGTTAACTGTGTTGGGTCCGCTGGTAAATGGTAATCATAGTGTGATCAAATTTGAACTGATACTGGGAATGATATTGCAAAAGAAATCTACTGTACAGGCTTTTAATTTTTCAAAAGGGTGACTATGATAAAATGAGGAAAATAGTTAAAAAGAAGCTAAAAGGATCAGTTGCAAAGGTTGGGACTGTAAACCAGGTGTGGATGTTATTTAAAAATACTATCATGTAAGCCCAGACCAGATGTATTCCACATATCAGCAAAGGTGGAAAGAAGAGGAAACGAGAGCCGGCATTGTTAAAAGGTGAAGTGTAAGAGGCTATAGAGCAGGGGTGTCAAAGTCCCTCCTCGAGGGCCGTAATCCAGTCGGGTTTTCAGGATTTCCCCAATGAATATGCATTGAAAGCAGTGCATGCACATAGATCTCATGCATATTCATTGGGGAAATCCTGAAAACCCGACTGGATTCCGGCCCTCGAGGACCGACTTTGACACCTGTGCTATAGAGCCAAAAAACATCCTTTAAAGCAGGGGTGCCCAAATGGTCGATCGCGATCGACCAGTAGATCACAAATGCAACTCGAGTCAATTGCTTTGCCTTTGCAATCTTTTTCTCCCTGCTGCTTCCCCAAGCCAGGCCTGGCATGTACAAGCACTGAATTCACCTCCGACGTCAATTCTGATGTCGGAGAGGAAGTTCTGGGCCAGCCAATCGCTGCCTGGCTGGCCTGGAACTTCCTCCCTGACGTTAGAATTGACGTCGGAGGTGAAGTCTTGTGGGCCCGGCACTTGTACGCATCAGGCCTAGCTCGGGGAAGCAGTAGGGATAAATTGGTGTGGTGGCTTGGGGGTGGGGGTAAGGAAAGAATCAGGGAAGTGGAGAAATAGGCACGATGGCTTGGGGGGGCAGGGGAGAGAGAAAGTAAGACAGAAATAAAGAAGGGGCCAGGGGGAGAGAGAAAGAGGTGGGGGCAGGGGGGTAGAGAGAAAGACAGGCAGGCAGAGTACAGAGAAAGAAAGGCAGAAATAAAGAGGAGGAAAGAGAAAGAAAGGCAGAAAAAAAGAAATATTGGCTTTACAGAAGAAGGAAGTGCAACCAGAGACTCATGAAATCACCAGACAAAAAGGTAGGAAAAATGATTTTATTTTCAATTTAGTGATCAAAATGTGTCCATTTTGAGAATTTATATCTGCTGTCTATATTTTGCACTATGGCCCCCTTTTACTAAACTGCAATAGCGTTTTTTAGCGCAGGGAGCCTATGAGTTTCGAGAGTAGCGCAGAGCATTCATAGAAACATAGAAACATAGAAAGATGACGGCAGAAAAGGGCCAAGGCCCATCAAGTCTGCCCACTCTATAGACCCTCCCCTTAAGATTAGCCAATGTTTTACCCTGACCCTCGTAGGGATCCCACATGGGCGTCCCATTTATTCTTAAAATCTGGCACGCTGCTGGCCTCGATTACCTGTACTGGAAGCTTGTTCCATTGATCAATCACTCGCTCCGTGAAGAAATACTTCCTGGTGTCGCCGTGAAATTTTCCGCCCTTGAGTTTGAGCGGGTGCCCCCTTGTGGTTGAGGGGCCTCTGAGAAGGAAAATGTTATCTTCCACTTCTATACGTCCGGTGACGTATTTAAACGTCTCAATCATGTCTCCCCTCTCCCTGCGTTCCTCGAGAGTGTAGAGCTGCAAATTGTTTAGTCTTGCTTCGTACGAGAGACCTTTAAGCCCTGAGACCATTCTGGTGGCCATCCTTTGGACTGACTCGACCCTCTGCATGTCTTTGCGATAATGTGGCTTCCAGAATTGCACGCAGTATTCCAGATGAGGTCTCACCATGGTCCTGTATAATGGCATTATGACTGCAGGCTTTCTGCTGACGAAACTTCTACGGATGCAACCCAGCATCTGCCTTGCCTTTGAGGAAGCCTTCTCCACCTGATTGGCAGATTTCATGTCTGCGCTAATGATTACTCCTAAATCTCGTTCTGCTGAAGTCCTGGTCAAGGTCTCCCCGTTCAAGGTATAAGTTCTGCATGGGTTTCTGCTACCCAGGTGCATGACCTTACACTTTCCAGCATTGAAGCCCAGCTGCCAGGTTGAGGACCAGCATTCCAATGTACGCAGGTCCTGTGCCATACTATCTTGTAGATTGCCCTCGCTTACCATATTACATAGTTTGGCGTCGTCTGCGAATAATGTTACTTTACCTTGAAGCCCTTGAGTCAGATCTCCTATGAATATGTTGAAGAGGAGCGGACCCAAGACCGAGCCCTGCGGCACCCCGCTGGTCACCTCCGATGTCTCAGAGAAAGTACCGTTAACCATCACCCTCTGAAGTCTGCCACTCAGCCAATCATTGACCCATGCCGTCAGAGTCTCTCCTAACCCCATCGATTTCACATCGATTAACAGTCTGCGGTGTGGGACGCAGTCATGCGCTAAAATCCGCTGTCGCGGTTTAGTAAAAGGGGAGGGGGTATATTTGTCTATTTTTGTATAGTTGTTACTGAGGTGACATTGCACATTTTAAAGTCATTTGCCTTGACCTCTGAAAAAGAAATCTCAATTACAAATGATAATTAACATTTTCTCTGCATACAGTGTGCTTTCTGTTTTTTAAAATTTTATTGTTGGTAGATCATTTTGACTTGGTCATTTTAAAAGTAGCTCGCAAGTCAAAAAAAGTATGGGCACCCCTGTTTTAAAGAATGGAAAATGATCCAAATGAAGAAAATAAGAAGAGACACAGCACTGACAAGTTAGATGCAAAGCATTGATAAAGAAAGCGAAGAGAGAATATGAAGAGAAACTTGCAAAAGAGGCAAAAACTCATAATTTTTTTTAGGTACATCAGAAGCAGAAAACCTGTAAGGGAATCCATAGGACTGTTGATCAAGGAGCAAAAGGGGCGCTCGGGGAGGATAAGGCCATAGTGGAGAGACTGAATAAATTTTTTGCTTTGGTCTTTACGGAAGAAGATGTAAGAAATATACCTGAAGTGGAAATGGTTTTCAAGGGTGGTGACATGGAGGAACTGAAAAAAATCTAGGTAAATCTGGAAGATGTACTAAGCCAAATCAACAAGTTAAAAAATGATAAATCACATAGACTAGATGGAATTCATCCCAGGTTACTAAAATAACTCAAACATGAAATTGCTGACTTGCTGTTACTGATCTGTAACCTATTATTAAAATCATCTGTAATATCTGAAGATTGGAGGCTGGCCAATGTTACACTGATTTTTTAAAAAGGGTTCCAGGGGAGATCTGAGAAATTATAGACTGGTAAGCCTGACTTCAGTGTCGGGCAAAATTGTGGAAACAATTATAAAAAATAAAATTGTGGAACATTTAGACAAACATGATTTAATGAGACAGAGTCAGCATAGGTTCAGCGGATGGAGATCTTGCCTCACCAATTAGCTTGACTTCTTTGAAAGTGTGAATAAACATGTGGATGAAGGTGAGACAGTTCATATAGTGTATCTAGTTTTTCATCTTCAAGTTTATTAGGATTTTATATACCGCCTATCAAGGTTATCTAAGCGGTTTTTACAATCAGGTACTCAAGGATTTTCCCTATCTGTCCCGGTGGGCTCACAATCTATCTAACGTACATGGGACTATGGAGGACTGAGTGACTTGCCCAGGGTCACAAGGAGCAGCGCAGGGTTTGAACCCACAACCCCAGGGTGCTGAGGCTGTATATCCAACCACTTGGAAAGTGTTCTTTTTGATTTGTTCACTTCTGCTCGTCAAATGATTGAATTTCAAGCACTGGTTTGCGACACCCCCCCCCCCCCCCCTTTTACAGTATTTCATCATGACAAGGTCGTTCTCAGAACTCATCCTAAATTCCTTTCCAAAGTAGTTACAGAATTTCACCTTAATCCATTGTGCTCCCTGTTTTCTTTCCAAAGCCTCATTTTCATACTGGAGAAACAGCTCTTCACACATTGGACTGTAAATGTGCCTTGGCTTACTACATATAGAGGACTAAGCCACACAGGTCTTCACCTCAACTGTTCATCTCTTTTGACCCTAACAGATTGGGTCTGCTTGTATCCAAACAAACTATTTCCACATGGTTAGTGGCCTCAATTTCCTTTTGCTATGCTCAGACTGAGTTGCAGCTCAAGGGGTGTGTGGCAGCATCAGTGGCTTTTTTGCATTCCACTTCCATTGAAGATATTTGTAAAGCAGCTACTTGGTCCTCAATTCACAAATTTACATCTCACTATTGTCTAGAATCCTATTCCAGACGAGATGGTCATTTTGGCCAAGCAGTTTTACATAATTTATCTTCCTAAAGGCCAGCTCTCCCTCCATCCCTTTTTAGTAAGCTAGGGAGTCCCATATGTGAGAATATGCTGCCTGCTTGCTCTAAGATAAAACACAGCTACTTACTGTAACAGGTGTTCTCCAGATACATCCCTCTCGCCTGCCCTGGTTGGCTTCTTAGCTTGCTTACGGAACTGAGAAACCATGAGCCGATGTCTGGTAGGAAGGCACTCGCGCGTTCAAGGTATGGTCAATCTTGCAAAAGCTTAAAGTGACAGTACACTTTTGCACTGGCCATTCTCCGGATAACACCTGTTACGGTAAGTAACTGTGCTTTGTCTACTTGGTCTGCTTGGTCCTGTTTAATCTTTCCTCTTTAAAGTGAGAACAACAAGATGATTTAAAGTGTAGTGGCCTTAAACAACCCTTGTCACCACATATGTACTAGTACAACAACTTATCACAAAATCCAGTAACATAACTGATAAAGCAGAAACTAATTTACATTAATCTGAAGTTGTTGTTGTTAAGGTGCCATCAACTCATGCTCGAGTCCTAGCAACTTGATGAATTGCAGATCTAAAAAGAAATCGGTTTTGTGCTGGTCTGGAAAGGTCCTCCAGCGTCATCCCCACGGTTGTAATCTAAAGTAATATATATTAAAGAAGACCTTCATAGAACAAATGAGCTTCAGACAGTTTTGTCTCAAAAACCTTTAGGCCAGGGGTATCCAACCTGTGGCCCAAGGGCCGCATGTGGCCCCGTGAAGTATTTTATGCGGTCCCAGTCGAGGGCGATGCAGTGTTTTCCTCTGCTGCCCCTGGGTGTTTACCGTCTTGCCGGCTCCCTTCTCTGTCTTGCTGCAGTGTTTGCGCGTTTGTGCGGCCCCAGAAAATTTTTTTTCGGCCCAGGGAAGCCGAAAGGTTGGACACCCCTGCTTTAGACAATTAGTTCTGGCTTTTAGTTCTTGAGGTGATCTAATCAAAGTACAGTGTTCAAAGTGTTCATAAAGCATATTAGTGCCCACTTGGGCAAAATTTTAAGAAGCAAAACAATTATAAACGTATTTAAGTTCAGTATAGTCCAGTCAAAAACAAGAAACTACAATTTTTGGGCTAAATGTTTACATTGTATACCACTGTGAAGGCAAAGCCCCAGGCATCATATCAAATAGGAATAAACTTGAAACTACAAGTTTATCTTTTTTTCTCCAATATGAGGTCTCCTTTTACCTTCCAATTTCTGGACTCACTATTTGGCTTAAAGAAGGTAATTACTGAGTACGAGTGTGTCTTCATATACACTTGTACTCAGAAGTTTCAAGTGGTGTTGCTAATGATCTCACTTATTGAGTGTTTCCCTCCAACCTCCCCTTCCCCCCAGTCTAGCTGTTCATCACCATGTAAAGTTCTTCCAGTTGCTGCCAGCTCTTAAACAGCAGACTACTTACACTTCCATTCTTACTCCAAGGCACTAGTTGGTTGCCTTGGCTCTCCTAAGGTCAGCCCAGTATCCTGTGCAGAGCATATTCCCCTTTCCCACTTAAGCTTAATAGTAATTCATGCTTGTAAAAAAGTATGGATAAAATGCTACATTACATAAAAACATTTGTGTTAAATATTTGAGGCCCTAAGCTGTAGTTTGTCTAGCTTATACAAGTACAATGTGAAAATTTATCCTTGCTTCCACCCTCTGCACTTATGGTGGGATCCAACCTGAAAGGTAAAAAAGAAGCAGACTATATAAAATGAAATGTCTTTATTAAACATACTCCCAGAGTGTAAAAAAGTGCCTGATGTGGCTGTGTTTCACCAGAAATGGCCACTTCAGGGGAAATTACCATATATGCTTGAATATAAACCCATCCGAATATAAACTGAGGTAACCTTCCCCCCTCCCAAAAAAATGGTTGACTCAAACATAAACCGAACTCACGGCAGTCTCACGAGGTTACTGTGGAGTGGTAACTTACTGGTTAGAGCTTCTGCCTCAGCATCCTGAGGTTGTGAGTTCAATCCTAGCCTGCTCCTTGTGACTCTGAGCAAATCACTTAATACTCCATTGCCCCAAGTACCATAGTTAGATTGTGAGCCTATCAGGGCAGATAAGGAGAATACTTAGCGTACCTGATTACTATTCAATATATTGTAAACTTCTTTGGGTGACTCTCTTCATGAAAAGGCAGTTAATAAATAAATAAACTTGCATCAGCCATTTTGAGTAGTGACATTGCACGGGGCAGAAGCATAGGAAGATCACTCTTTCCTTTCCCTTACTTACCACTTGACCAGCAGGGCTTAAGGTAGGCCTGGGGAGAAGTCTGCGATGGGTCTGAGAGGAAGAGGACTCAAAGTAAACTGAGACCCCCATTTTTGGACCATTTTTTTGGGAATTGGGAAAAGGTGGTTCCTTTTGAGGTGTCATGGACATTGGGGGGCTGCTTACTTTTTCTGTGGTAGTGGGAGGTTGCTTTATTCACAATGGGGTAGGGGAGGTGGGAGAGTGTGGTTTGTTGGGAAGGGTAGGGTAAGGGGTTTGGCTCCAGCTGAGTTTTGGGTTTCTCTTAGCTAGGAATGGCTGGGGATAAGCTTTGTATAGTTACTTTTTAACACTAAAGAGCTTAACTCCCTGGGTAAGCATTTGGTTCTATATTGGGAATTGGTGAGGGTAAGAGCTTCAGTAGGTTTGATTCAAAAAATGCATCTGCTTAGGGGTCATGAATGCCTTATAAGTAACCCCAAATTTCCAAATTCCTATTGGGCTTCCAGGGTGGGATCCTCTAAGAAGGGTGGTGTATGGATTGTCTTTGCTAGAGGGCTGATGGTGGAACTCAAGTGGTTGGTGAGAGATCCATAGGGGAGATATTGCTAGTGGATTTGATTAATGGTTCATTGTATACCTTGGTGAATGTTTGTCCCCAATGAGGGTCAGGGAGATTTCTTACAAAGTCTAGTGCCTATTGTGCTTCAACATGGGGAGGGCTCCCTAATTGTGGGCGATACTTTAACTTGACTGTGGCCCCCTCATTAGACAACTTGGGGAGGGAGGGTAGTTATGGGCAGTGGGATAGGAAATTGTTTTGGGTGCTTTTGCAGGTGCTTCAATTAGAAGATGGGTGGCGATGGTTGTACTCTCAGGTTCGGGACTATACCCACTATTCATTGGTGCATGGGTCCTATTCGAGAATAGACTACCTATTTGTTGATCGTGTTCTTTTGCTAAGGGTTCAGAAAGACCACTTTGAGCCCATCACTTGGTCGGATCATGCTCTGTTGAGGCTTCAACTAGTGGGGACCTTGTTCAGGACAGAAATATTGGCGCCTCAATGAAAGCTTGATGGATGACCCTGAGGTGTTATAGCAAGTAGAGGGCTGGCTACACGAGTATTTGAAGGACAATTTAGGCAGTGAGGCCTCATCCGAGTCGGTATGGGAGGTCAATTTGACTATGCGGGGTAGGCTTATTGCATTGGCCTCCTCCCAGAAACGTCAGCTGCGGGCAGAGGAGGAGAGGCTGCTCTGACTGATTGGTTCTTTGGAAGGTGTTCATAAACGGCAGCCATGGGATGGGGCAGTCCTTCAGAAGTTGAAATCAGTTAGAAGGAAATTGAAACACCTAACTATGGAAAAGACATGGTTTCATCTTGATTTATTACAACAGAAATATTTTGAATGTAATAATAAGGCGAGCTGCATGGTGGCCTACAGACAGCGGATATGATGCCCTCACAATAATATTTTGTCTATAAGGGGGAAGTGAATATAAGAATTGCCGCTGCTGGGTCAGACCAGTGGTCCATCATGCCCAGCAGTCCACTCATGCAACGGCCCTTTTGGTCAAAGACCACTGCCCTAACTGAGACTAGCCCTACCAGCGTACGTCCTTGTTCAATAGGAACTTGTCTAACTTAGTTTTGAATCCCTGGAGGGTGTTTTTCCCTATGACAGCCTCTGGGAGAGCATTCCAGTTTTCCACCACTCTCTAGGTGAAGAACTTCCTTACGTTTGTACGGAATCTATCCCCTTTCAACTTTAAAGAGTGCCCTCTCGTTCTCCCTACCTTGGAGAGGGTGAGAAACCTGTCCTTATTTATTAAGTCTATTCCCTTCAGTACCTTGAATGTTTCGATCATGTCCCCTCTCAATCTCCTCTGTTCGAGGAAGAAGAGGCTCAGTTTCTTTAATATTTCGCTGTACGGCAGCTCCTCCAACCCCTTAACCATCTTAGTCACTCTTCTCTGGACCCTCTCGAGTAGTACCGTGTCTTTCTTCATGCACGGCGACCAGTACTGTACACAATACTCCAAGTGAGGACGCACCATGGCCCGGTACGTGGGGGGGGGGGGGGAGGACTGTCGGGTGGAGGAGGAGATTCAGGCATGCTTTGTAGACTATCGATGGTCAGTATATTAAAAATAATAAAACTTGAAACTTGATCAGCAGCTGTACACACCTGAGACCGCTTCTGATATTGGGCAAGTTGATGCCTACGTGCAATCAGCCCATTTAGGGAAAATTACTGTATCGAGTGCTTTGCGCTTAGATAGACCTATCGCCCTTATTGAGGCTAGTCAGGCTCTTACATCTGTGAAGATTGGGAAGTCGCCTGGCTTATATGGCTTCACAGTAAAGTTTTGTAAGTGTTTTCATGATTTGCTTTTTCCTCCTGAGATAGATGACAGGAGCCTATGGGAGACTTTTACAGGTTGTGAAACCTATTCCTGCATTTTTCTGGAGTTGCTGAAGTCACGGGCTTGTACAAACTAGTTTCAGTTCAGATGTTGAGATGCTAATGTGTGGCATGTGAGTGTGTAGATTTCTTGCTGTAAAATTTCTCAAGGACACCAACCTGTGCTGGAAAGACAATGAGCTATTTGACAGTGCTGAAAGCAAATGCAAGTCAGCAGGACACTCCATCCGGGAACCTAAGAACTGATAAAGTGATGCCAGGCTAATGCACTGATACTGATGTACCCATGTGAAGAATGGAAACTTCAAGAAGAAGAAAATTCCAGAAGCTATGCCTGTCCAGGACCCTCCAGGGAAGAATGGAGAGGGTTAGATAGGCAGCTAGTCTGCTCCAATAGGGTGATACATATTTGCAGTCAGGGGAATGGTTTAAGACAAAGACACTTTCTGTATAAAACCCCCATGCTTTGGCAGATTTTCTTTAGAGAAACTGTGCCATACTTACAGAAATATGCTGGCACTGTTTGTATGAGGGTTTTTTTTCTCTCTCCAATGTATATGTCCAAACTGATTTATTTCTGATTTGCCAAATGTTGCTATAATACTTATTACTAGAATAAAAAGTTATTTGCTTTGGAATATACAATGTAATCTTGTGGGTTGTATTTTTGTTTGGTTTTTTTCCTTCACGACGGATCCCCAGTGAGGTAAAGTAAGCAGCCTTTTAATTCAGTGGTGTTTTTTTTTTTTTTTTTTTTTTTCCTTAACGGATCCCCAGTGAGGTAAAGTAAGCAGCCTTTTAATTCACTCCTCTGCTTCATATTTTTAACACGTGGCAGCTGGGCAGACAGCTGCCTTTTTTATGCGATTGGCAAGCATTACCATCATGCCTAAAGAGAGGAAGGATCTGACACTTTGTGCCTCCTACTGTCCTAGTTCGCTCTTGGGGGGGCTCGACACTAAAATTTTTACTAGGATTCTAGCTGATCGTTTGAGCTGGATACCTATTTTGATACACTCGGACCAATCTGGTTTTGTGGTGGGTAGGCAGGTGGGTGACAATGAGAGGAGGGTGGTTGATTTGATGGAGAGGGTTCATAGGTAGCAGCAGCCCACAGTATTCCTGTCTATTGACGTGGAAAAGGCCTTCGGCCGTGTGTCGTGATCTTTCTTATTTAAGGTCCTGGAGGCCATTGGGCTGGGGCCTCGAATGTTAGTATGGATTCGGGTGATGTATACGAATCTCTTGCATGAGAGTTATTCTGCCCCTTTCGTATTGTCCTATGGCACTTGACAGGGATGTCTCCTCTCTCCTATATTGTTTGCCTTGGATATCGAACCCCTAGCGCGACAGATTACATTACATTACATTACGGATTTCTATTCCGCCTATACCTTGCAGTTCAAGGCGGATTACAAAAGAATTGACTGGACATTTCCAGAGATGTAAACATTTCAGAGGAGATTACTGGACATTTTCCAGTGAGAATGCAATTTTTTTTTTTTTGGGTAACTGGAATTTTCTGGATGAAGGTGAGAGGTTGGTGAAGTGAGCTGGTGGTAGGTAAGGGGGTTAGGATTTTTGGATGAAGTTTTTGAAGAGCAGGGTTTTGATTTCTTTGCGGAACGTTTTGAAGTCGTCCGATGTTGTCAGCAGGTTGGTGACGGATTGGTTGAGTTTTGCTGCTTGAGTTGCCAGAAGGTTATCGAACATTTTCTTGCGATGTGTGCCTTTGAAAGGGGGGAAGGTGAAAGGGTTAGGGGTTCTTCTGTGTCTTTTTGAGGAGATCTGGTTTAAGCGGTTGGTTAGGTAGGATGGGGAAGAGCCGTGTAATGCTTTGAATAATAGGCAGTAGAATTTGAATTGAATTCGTGCTTGTATGGGTAGCCAGTGGGAGTCTAAGAAGGCAGCTGTTATGTGATCATATTTTCTAAGTGAGTAGATTAGTCTGAGGGCGGTGTTTTGTATGGTCTGGAGTTGCTTTATCATAAAGGCTGGACAAGGGAGATATAGGGAGTTGCAATAGTCCAGTAGACCTAGTACTAAGGATTGTACTATTAGTCTGAATTGTGTTTGGTTGAAGAATTTTCTGATTTTGCGTAGGTTTCTCATGGTTAGGAAGGCTTTCTGTGTCGTCTTGTTGATTTGGGAGTGCATTGTGCAACATCTGTCTATGGTAACTCCTAGTAGTTTTAGTTCGAGTTGTATTGGGTATTTGGTGTTTTTGATTGTCAGTTCTGTGATGGTAGGGGTTTTGGCCTTTTCAAGCAGGAGGAATTTTGTTTTTTCTGGGTTTAGTTTTAGTTTGTGATCCATCATCCATTTTTCTACTGTATCTAAGGTTGTTTCCAGCTTTTCTGTGGTGGTGGGCTCTAAAGGGTCGAAGGGGAGGAGTATGGTGATGTCGTCTGCGTAGCTGAAGGATGTGACGTTTAGTTTATCTAAGGTGGCTCCTAAGGAGGAGATAAAGAGGTTGAAGAGTGTAGGTGAGAGAGGTGATCCTTGTGGTACTCCGCAGGGATTTGCCCATGGCTCTGATTTGGTATCATTGTATTTTACCCTATAGGTTCTTGATTTGAGGAACCCTTGTAACCAATTGTAGACCTTGCCTGAGATCCCTATGGCGTCGAGTATCTGTAGTAATAAGGTGTGGTCAACTAGGTCAAATGCTGCAGAGAGGTCAAGTTGTATTAGTATCATCTTTTTTCCTTTACTGATGTGTTGCCGGGCTATATCTAGGAGTGAGATTAGAAGTGTTTCTGTGCTATGGTTGGTTCGAAAACCTGATTGTGAGTGGTGAAGTAGGTTATGTTTTTCTAGGTAGTTTGTGAGGTGTTGTGTAACAAGGCCTTCTATTATTTTGACATACATTGGAATTGAAGCGATAGGCCTGTAGTTGGAGGGGCTATCTATTGGGCCCTTGTGATCTTTTATGATAGGGGTGATTATAATCTCTCCTAAATCCTGTGGGAATTGGCCTTCTGTTAGTGTGGTTTGAATCCATAGCATCAAGTTGGTTTTGAATGTGGTGGAGGCGTTTGATAACAGGTAGGTGGGGCAATTATTGAGTTCGCTGGATGCATGGCTGTATTTATTGTAGAGTCGGTTCATATCCGACCAAAGTAGGATTGGGAAGTTGGACCAGCATCTGTCTGCTACGATGGCTTCATCAGTTGTTGGGTTTGTTATTATTTTTTCGAGATGGGTGGGTGTGTTTATGAATGCAGCTCTGATATTTGTGATCTTATTTTTGAAGTGATCTGCTAGGTGGATGGCTGTCGGTGGGTGGATACCTTGAGTGGCCAGGTATGGTTTGGTGTCAGTGAGGTTCTTTACTAGGTTGAATAGTTTTTTTGTGTCTGGGATTTTTGTGCCTATCATTTTGGAGTAGTAGGCTTTCCGTTTTTCCTTGAGTTTGATTTTGTATTGGTTAATTTGATTTCTCCATGCTGTTTTAGTGTGTTCTGAGCTCTTATTTTTTTCCAGTCTCTCTCTAGTTGTCTGCAGAGCTTTTTTGCTTGGAGGAGTTCGGAATCGAACCATTTATCAGAAGGTCTACTTATTTTAAATTTTAGTTTTTCTGGGGCTAGTTCATTCAGGATGGTTTCGCTTATGGTTCGCCAATGGGATATGAATTCGTTGGGGGTTGTGTTGGTGATGGCTTGATTAGGGAACATACGGGAATTACTGGAATCTGAACAGACTCGGGGAAGTTTAAGTTGTTTGTTTGCTGACGATCTTCTCTTTACTCTTCAAGAGCCATTAACTTCTCTGAGGGCGATGATGAAGGAGCTTTCTGCCTTTGGGGCTATTTCGGGCTTCAAAGATAATCTCACCAAATTGGAATTTGTTGAATGTGAATTTATCGAAGGCTGAGGTTGACGCTCTGTGGGGGTACTTCCCTTTTCGATGGGTGAAAACATCTATGAGGTATTTGGGTGTTTATTTTGGCCCTTGGGTGCGGATCTCTGAGTTGAATTATGGTCCTTTGTTGCATCAAATTCACCAGGACCTATACAGGTGAAGGGAATGTATTTCTCTTGGCTTTGACACATAGAAGTGATGAAAATGATGTTCCTCCTGCGTTTACTATTCCTTTTTCAGACTCTTCCCTTGTGGGTGGACCCATTCTACTTTGGATGGGCTGCAGCTGTAGACTGTCCATAGAAGGCCGTGGGTGCTTTACAGTGGAGGAGGGTTGTCTGTTCCAAATGTGGTGAAATACTATCAAGCTACCCAACTACAGGCTTTGATTAAATGGCAGGTGCAGGAATGTAATTCATGGGTGGCCATTGAACAGAATGAGTTGGTTCTCACACCCTGGTTGTATTTTCCCTGGCTTCTGGAGGTGGGCCAGGTGCAGGGGGCTCTATCCTCGGTTAGGACGACTTTATGGGTGTGGAAATTGGTTAGGGGTTTGTTTTTGGAGGATAGAAAGTATTCGTGGTATACCCCGTTATGCTATAATCCGGAGTTTATGCTGGGTAGGGATTGAGGGGGAGGGGGTTGCAGCAAGGGAAGTGAAAGGGTTAGTGTGTGGGGGACAATTTTGGGATCCTGTTCGGAGGGACATTTGGTCTTTTCCTGAGCTGCAAGATCGCTACCTCGGGACCTCTTCCCCTACTTACAGGTCAAGCATTATATTCAATCATCTGGACTCCTTTGGGATTTGGCGGGGGTAAGACTCCATTTGAACAACTGGTGGATCTTGTTCTCCAGAAGGGGGATATTTCCTCCCTGTATTGTTACTTGAACACTGGGCACAGGACCTCCTACCCGATGTGACAGCTTGGGAGTGGGATTTGGGGCGAGGACTTACTGCTACTGAGTGGGAGGGGATTTGGTCTCAGGTGGTATCCATGGGTATAGCCCCCCTTGTTGAAAATGAGTATAAGGTGTTACTGCGTTGGTATTATATACTGGTGCTGTCTGCTAGGATGGGAAGGTGTATGTTGGAGGGGCAAAGGTATGTTGGGCACCTTTCTTCACATGTGGTGGGATTGTCCCCGGATTCAAGAGTATTGGTCTGCCTGTATTCAGTTATAGCATACTATTTTAGGGAATAAGCCACTAGTGGGGTGGTAGATGGTACTGCCCTGCTTATTTGACCCCTCTCTGTCCGAGGGGGAAGTGAGTTTCTGCAAATTATTTTTCACAGCGGCTAGAATGGTGTTAGCAGCTAGCTGAAAGCGGTCCAATGAAACTAATTAGAGGGTGGTAGTTGACAAACTGCAACATTGGCATACCATGTATAAAGTTACCGCCATCAAGCATGGTACCCTGTGTAAGTTTGATTGTATCTGGCACCAGTTTGAACACTGGCCTGTTTTGAGATGGGTGGGGGGTAATGCATTTATATTTTGATGTTCCTATTTTTTTTTCATTCCTAGCTGGGGCCTGGGTGGCCGTGGAAGCCTGACTCTTGTGGATGGATTTTGTATTGGGGGATAGGGGTGAGGGGAAGAGGGAGGGTATTGTTGTGGGTACTAAACTTTGTTTGTGGGTGTGGGAGTTGACATGGTGGCTCTTTGGGGTCTCTATTGGGGGACTTGCTTTATGAGTTAGCATTTATTGTATACCTCTTTGGGCTGTATGCTTGTGCTGTTATCTTGTTTTTTTGAAGGGAACTGGGCGATATTTTCATACTTCAAGCACCAGCATCGACTCTCTCAGTACCAGCCTGGTCTGAGCATACTGCCTCGAAGCCACATGGTTCCTCAGTCAGCCCTCCAGCAGGGTGTCGGCATGGATATCTTCATCCAGTCAACATCGATGCTCTTGCTGCTCTACTCCTAGACGTTGGTCATCACATCGACAGTCAAGTTCTCCATTGGTGCATCGCTCCACTTCGAGGCACTGATGCTCATCGTCTTCTACTCGATGTTCCAATTCTAAGATGCATCGATCTACATCATGTACTTCCAAACAAAAGAGAGCTTCATGTCCTACTTCTTCATCATCATCTTCCTCAGATCAGTACCAGAGTCGTCGACAATGTCGATCCCTTTGACGCATGCCTTCTTCAAAGCTCCTTTATGACTGATTTACAATCTGACACAGACTCTGGTTCTGCAACTGAGGCTTATGCTACCGCTTCAAAACCTTCTCAGAAATCTCTGCCAAAGACAATATCTCTCACTTAAAGACTGTCATTTACTAAATTTATTAGGCAGTTAAGTAAGGACCTCCCTATAAAACTGGAAGCTGACTCTGCCTTCAGTGCTGAATATATAGAGGCTTTAGACTATGATGAGCCTCCCAAAGAGCTTCTTAAATTATCATTGCATGATATCCTTAAAGAGACTCTTCAGAACAATCCCAGTCTCTTAAGTCATTCCTTGTATTCCAAGTTCTTCATACCTTTTATTAGCTTCGTTGCTCGTCTCTGCATCCTCTCCAGCAGTTTTATATCCTTCTTTAGGTTGGGAGATCAGTGTTGGACACAGTATTCCAAGTGTGGTCTGACCATTGCTCTATAAAGCGGCATTATAACTTTCTCCGATCTACTCGTGATTCCTTTCTTTATCATGCTTAACATTCTCTTTGCTTTCTTTGCCGCTGCCGCGCATTGTGCTGACGGTTTCAGGGTCCTATCTATCAGTACACCCAGGTCCTTTTCTTGTTCGCTCTTACCCAGAATTGCACGTGACATTCTATACTCATGTTCCTTGTTCTTTCTGCCTAAATGCATTACTTTGCACTTTTCCACATTAAACTTCATCTGCCATTTCTCCGCCCATTTCTCTAACTGACACAAGTCACTCTGGAGTTCCTCGCTATCCTTCTGCGATCTGATTGCCCGGCATAGCTTTGTGTCATCTGCAAACTTGATGATCTCACTGGATGTTCCTTCTTCTAGGTCATTGATGAAAATATTAAATAAGATGGGCCCAAGTACCGAGCCCTGGGGCACACCGCTAGTCACTTTCTCCCAGTCTGGGAACTTCGCATTTATGCCTACTCTCTGCTTTCTGTTCTCCAGCCATTTGCCTATCCATCTTAGTATATCTCCCTCTATTCCATGGCTTTGTAGTTTCCTGAGAAGTCTTTCATGTGGAGCCTTGTCGAACGCTTTCTGGAAGTCCAAGTATATTATGTCCACCGGTTCTCCACTCTCAATTTGTTTGTTCACGGTCTCAAAAAATTGAAGTAAATTAGTCAAACATGATTTCCCTTTCCTAAAGCCATGCTGACTGGCTCTCATCAGGTCATGTGTATCCAAGTGCCGGACTATGCTTTCTTTAATCAGTGCTTCAACCATCTTTCCAGGGACAGACGTAAGACTCACAGGATCCTCTTGATCCTTTTTTGAAAATTGGCGTGACGTTCGCTATCTTCCAATCGTCCGGTATCTGTCCAGTTCTAATTGACAGATTGGCAAGTTTTTGCAAAAGCTCTCCAATTTCAACCTTCAGTTCTTTTAAGACTCTTGGGTGAATTCCATCAGGTCCAGGGGATTTGTTGCTTTTAAGATTGTCGATCTGGAAGTATATCTGGTCCAAGTCACTTCTACTGTGGTGAGGCTGTCCTTTATTACTCCTTTGAACACTTTCACTGCTTCTGGTATTGTTGCGGTGTCCTCCTTCGTAAAGACAGATGCAAAGAAGGAATTTAGTCTGTCTGCAATTTGTTTGTCTTCCTTGATGTACCCTTTTCTTCCCTGGTCATCCAGCGGTCCCATCGCCTCTTTTGTGGGTTTTTTCCTTTTACGTATCTAAAGAAGGCCTTGAAATTTTTTGGCCTCTTGTGCTATTTTCTCCTCATAGTCCTTTTTGGCATTCCTCACCGCCTTGTGACATTTCTTCTGATCATCTTTGTGTTTGTTCCAAGCTTCGGTTGTTTTCGTGCGTTTCCATTTTTTAAAGGAGTCCTTCTTTTCTTTTATGGTTTCCTTCACCTCTCTAGTAAGCCATGCCGGTTCTCCTTTGCCTTTAGTTTTCCTTTCTTTGGAAATCCGTGGAATGTAGAGATTTTGTGCTTCTGTGATAGTATTTTTCAGTAGGGACCATGCCTGATCTACCGTTTTAACTTTGTCCATCTTTTTCTTGAGCCGTTGTTTCACCATGGCTCTCATGCTATCATATCTTCCCTTTTTAAAGTTTAAGGTCGTGGTTAAGGTTTTGGTACGTTTCCCTTTCCCGATGTCAAGTTTAAAGTTGATCATGTTGTGATCGCTCGTCCCCAGCGGGATCGTGACTTCAGGTTTTTCCTTATCTCGATGATTGGCTAATAAAAGATATCACTTTTCAAGGGGTGCTCTCAGCAACACGGTCATCAATCCTCTTGCTTCAACAGTTGCGGTTCAAAGTCAGTTTTCCCAAATATCAACTTCAACCCTCTCAAACTCTACAATTCATAGGAGCCCTACTCGACACCATTCAACTCAAGAGTATTTCTCACTCAGCAAAGACAAGACAATTTGATTCAGCTTTGCAACCAGGTTTACCACCTTCCCTCCATCCCAGCCAGGTGGATGATGGCTCTACTGTGCCACTTGGCATCCACAGTCCATATTACCCCCTTCATGAGACTTCATCTCAGGACGCCTCAATGGTCTCTAGCCTTTCAATGGTCTCAAGCTCTTGACCCACTCTCACAGAGATTAGTCACATCACTTTGCCAAACTCTGCAGTGGTGGATGAACTCTTCAAATCTTTCCTTAGGGTTTTTGTTTCACATCCCTCCACATCAGAAAGTTCTGACCATGGACTCGTCCACTCGTCCAAGTATGCTTGGGGAGCTCATCTGGATGGTCTTTGCACACAGGGTCGCTGGTCCGCCCAAGAGTAACAATGCCACATCATTCTCTTGGAACTCAGGGCCATTCACAATGCTCTTAAGACTTTTCAGCTATAACCAATCAAGTTCTCCTAAACACATGGACAATCAGATGGCAATGTATTACATAAACAAGCAAGTAGAAACAGGTTCTCTCATTCTTTGTCAAGAGGCCGAGAAGATTTGACACTGGGTCATTGCTAACAACATATTCCTCAAAGCGAACTATATTCAGGGAGAAAAGAATTCTCTCGCTGACAAACTCAGCAGATTTCTCCGGCCACACGAGTGGATGCTCAACTCCACAGTTTCTCTTTGGCGGACTCCTCAGATAGACCTGTTTGCGTCCCCCCACAATCACAAACTGCTTCAATTCTGCACCAGACAGTACTCTCCATATCGTCTAGAGGCAGATGTTTTTCTCCTAGATTGTAAGCACAAATTCCTTTATGCGTTTCCACCAATTCCTCTCATTCTCAAAACGCTGATCAAGCTCAAGCAAGAATTAGCCACCATAATCCTCATAGCTCCTTGGTAGCCCAGACAACCATAGTTCTCCCTTCTACTTCAGCTGTCTCAAGAAGTCCTGCAGATCTTTCCATCTTTTTTCACACAGAGTCAAGGATCTCTTTTACATCTCAATCTATAGTCATAAGAACAGCCTTACTGGGTCAGACCAATGGTCCATCAAGCCCAATAACCCATTCTCATGGTGGCCAATCCTGGCCATAACCCAAGGAGTAGCAATATGCCACGCAACCGATCCAGGGCAAGCAGTAGCTTCCCCATGTCTTTCTCAGTAATATACTATGGACTTTTCCTCCAGGAACTTGTCCAAACCTTTCTTAAAACCAGCTACGCTATCCGCTCTTACCACAACCTCTGTCAATGCATTCCAGAGCTTAACTATTCTCTGAGTGAAAAAACATTTCCTCCTATTGGTTTTAAAAGTATTTCCCTGTAACTTCGAGTGTCCCCTAGTCTTTGTAATTTTTGATGTAGTGAAAAATCAATCCACTTGTACCCGTTCAACTCCACTCAAGATTTTGAAGATTTTAGTCATATCTCCCCTCAGCCGTCTCTTTTCCAAGCTGAAGAGCCTTAACCATTTTAGTCTTTCCTCATATGAGAGGAGTTCCATCCCCTTTATCATCTTGGTAGCTCTTCTTTGAACCTTTTCTAGCTTGTTACCTCTTAGGATGACCTCAGCTGACACTGATCTTTCTGAACCTGTCCGAGTCATTTTGGATGCATCCAGAAAAACCACATACACAGCGGTGTTACCAATAGAAGTGGATGCGATTTTCTGCATGGTATATTCTTCATCATCATGATGCTTCATCCTCCTTTATATCTTCAGTATTGGATTATCTTCTACATTTATCCAACTCAAGGCTTACAACCACTTCAGTTAGAGTTCATCTTAGTGGTGTAAATGCTTTTCATGGACCAGTCAATGGTAAACCTCTGGCTGCTCATCCTCTTTCGGCTCGTCCTTTCCGACTGCATCTGACTCTGGGGCTATACAGTCATTTGAAAAAATTTGGACATACCATGAAATATTCAGTTCTTTCTTAAAAAATATTCACATATCGATGTCAAATCTTTTTTTATTTATCTATGGAAAAGAAAGTGATGTAATTGCAGGTAAACAACAAAGGTTTTCCTTGATTTACTCATGAAACAAAAGATATCCATAAAAATGTGTATTCTAACCAAGGAATAAATTAGGACACCTTACACCCTAATAGCTAGTGTTACCCCCTTTGACTGAAATAACAGCAGTGAGACGCTACCAGTCTCTGACATTGATCTGAAAAAAATTTGACCCACTCCTCAATGCAGAATTCTTTCAGGTGTGAGATGTTTGGGAGGTTTCTTGTATGTACATCCTGTTTCAAATCACCCCACAGCATCCCAATGGGATTAAGATCAGGGCTTTGACTCGGCCAGTCCAGAACTCTCCATTTCTTAATTTTCAGCCAGTCCTTGGTGGATTTACTAGTATATTTTGGGTCTTTGTTGTGTTGCAGGGTCCAGTTCCGATTCAGCTTCAATTTTCTTACAGATGATATCACATGTTCCTCAAGTACCCTCTGATACATGGTGGATTCTATGATGGTGAGCTGGCTAGGTCCTGCAGCAGCAAAGCATCTCCAAACCATGACACTTCCACCTCCATGCTTCACAGTTGGTATGAGGTTCTTTTCCTGGAATGCTATATTTGGTGTATGCCAAACATGTCCAAAATGCCAGGAAGTTCTGCTTCACACAGCGGGTGGTGGACACCTGGAACGCTCTCCCGGTGGAGATTGCTGCGGAACCCACCATTCTAGGATTTAAGGGCAAGTTAGATGCACATCTCCTCGGAAGGCAAATAGAGGGATACCGGTGACTAAGTTTTCGCCAGGTCGCACCTGGCTGGGCCTCCGCGTGAGCGGATCACCGGACTTGATGGACCCAGGGTCTGATCCGGTGATGTTATGTTCTTATGTTTAAAGTTGAAAGTTCTAAGTTGAAAGTTCTAAGTTGAAAGTATTAGTGGCAACCTGAATTGCAAGAAAGTTTCTTTTGACCTATTTGCATACAGTATTTTCAATTAAGTAATCAAGTGTTACAAATCCAGTTGACACATTTTTACACCTTTGAGCTGGTCTCGCTTTTAACATTGATTAAGCAATGATTGGAAGACAAACTCTTTTCCCAAGAGGGGATAACCTCTCCCTCTTCAGAGTTTTATTTCTCTGAGCTAATTTTTTGTACAGCGAGCCCTCCTCTTAGGTTGTGTATATTACCGAGTCAGTCTGTTTTCTTTTACAGTTCTGATTTTTATTTGGCAAATAATAGATCTGGGTAAAAGGAGGCAATGAGTCTTCTGGCACTTCTAATATCTCCAACAAATAACGTTTTAACATTTCTCTCAGGGTAACTGTTAGAATTCTAGGAAAATTAATCAATCTAAGATTGTTACTCCTGGAGAAATTTTCAAATGTCTCTATCTTCCTTCTTAAGTTAACATTGTCCTTCATTAATGTCTCCTGAATCAACTTGGAAGATTTAAGTTCATATTTAATGTTCTGGATATCTACTTTTAATTCACCCAGGTCTTGTTTTATTTGAAGAACTTCCTTCTCCTGAGTTTTTATCTTCCCTTCAATTTGAAAATAATTAGTATTCACTGTTCTAACCAAATTGGCAGTTAGATCCCACAAGGCGTCTAATGTTACCTCTTGGGGCTTTATAATATTTAAAGTTTGCAAGTCTGATACTGAAAAGTTCTGCTCACCAACCAAAGGTTTTCTTCCTCTTTGTCTCTTCTGGGTCGGGTCAGACTCCATTGTTAATCCATCCTCGTAAGCACTCAGGCTCCGAAGTAAACTCTGGGAGCCTGGGTCGCTGTCTATCCCACTGTCCCTGGCAACTTCAGGGGGAGAACGCAAGTCGACTTCCGACTGCCTCTCTTCCCCTGGGGAACTGGCGGCGCGAGGAATGGGGGGAGGAGCTCTCACGTCGGGGTTCAGTGTGGTCTCGAAAGCCCGAAGAGACGCCTCCATTCCGTTCCCCGGAAGCGTCTCGGGCAAAGGCAACGCCGACCGTGGCGCCCTGCATCAGCCTTAATAAGTCTTCAATATTCCCGAAGGGAGCTGCTCCAGAACGTCGTGAGGTTCCAGGGACGCTCTTCCCTCTCCTCTTCGGCATAACTAATAGGTAGCACGATGAACAACGTCGGAAGAAAACTTTTAAAAGATAAGACTTTACGGGCAGTAGCTCAGAAAACCGCGACCATGGCCATCTTGGATCTCTCGGAAGGTTGTGTTTCTCATTGCTCTCACTTCTGCCCGTCGGGTCAGTGAGCTTCAATCCTTGGTTGCGGACCCACCTTTCACTGTCTTCCATCATGATAAGATGGTTCTCCGTACCCATCCTAAGTTCTTGCCTAAGGTTGTTTCTGAGTTTCACATCAACCAATCCATTGTTCTTCCTGTGTTTTTTCTGAAGCCCCATTCTCACACTGGAGAAGTGGCTCTGCATTCTCTTGATTGTAAGCGTGCATTGCCTTCTACTTGAAGCACACCGCCCCTCATCGTTCTGCTCCCCAGCTGTTCCTCTCTTTCAATCCTAATCGCTTGGGTCGCTCTGTTTCTAACCGGACCATTTCTAACTGGTTGGCCACTTGTATCTCTTTCTGTTACGCTCAGGCTGGTCTCTCCCTGCCAAGTCGAGTCATGGGCCACAAGGTCAGAGTGATGGCGGCGTCTGTTGCTTTCCTCCACTCTACTCCACTTGAGGAAATCTGTAAAGCTGCCACTTGGTCCTCGGTTCATACATTTACCTCGCACTACTGTCTAGATACTTTCTCCAGGCATGACGGCCATTTTGGCCAGTCCGTTTTACAAAATCTGTTCTCCTAATTTGCCAACTCTCCCTCCATCCCATTTTAGTTAGCTTGGAGGTCTCCCGCATGTAGAGAATATGCTGCCTGCTTGTCCTGGGATAAAGCACAGTTACTTATCATAACAGGTGTTATCCAGAGACAGCAGGCAGATATTCTCGCAACCCACCCACCTCCCTGTGGTTGGCTTCTTTGCTAGCTATCTGAACTGAGGCCACGCTGAGGTCGGGCGGGAGGGGCAAGCTTGAAGGTCTTCAAGCAAGTCTGCTTGCGAAAACGTCCGCTAGGGGGCTCCGTCGGTGACGTCATCCACATGTAGAGAATATCTGCCTGCTGTCCCTGGATAACACCTGTTACGGTAAGTAACTGTGCTTTGTTTACCTGCAATTACATCACTCTCTTTTCCAGAGATTTAAAAAAAAAGATTTGATATCGATATGTGAACATTTCTTAAGAAAGAACTGAATATTTCATGGGGTGTCCTAATTTTTTCACATGACTGTATATTAGAGGAACACAAATACTCTTGATTAGAGGTGCCTAATTTCCGATTTGAATCAATTCAACGAATCACTTCGGGTGAATCAATTTTTTTTTAAATGTACTCACTGATTCATGTCAGCCCCTTTGACACCGATTATATTTTTGCAGACTAGAGACCCGTTTGGGCTTTCCCTATGCTGGAGTCCTTTCATCTAATGTAACTTCCTGTTTTGAAGCGGTACCGAAGACGACATGGAGCATCATTGTTCTCTCCTCCACATATCATCTTATCCTCTCAGTGTATTGAGCATTTCAGAACAAGCTCGTTTATGATGGGGAAGGGATCCCAGATCATGGCTACTGGATACCACTTCCCTTCTAGATGTGCAGCTCAGCATTTCAGCTCTAGTTTCTTAATTTCTTCTCAAACTTTGAACTTTATTTTCTTATGGACTCCACTGTTCACTCACATAAGAAGGGAATTTGATGTTATTTTGCAGATGACATCGCTGCTTGTTTTTGGAGTGTTAGTCTGTGTCCTAAAGGCATCGATGCCAGTGATCATCTTAGAATCATCAATCATCATCGAAGCATTGACGACCTTCTTTACATCGAGATTCTGCATAAACATTGATGGTTTTCATTGGGATACCATAAGGCTTCATCCATGTCTCAGAAACCAGCTCAGTCTTTTTGACTTGCTTCTAGAGACCATTTTCATTGGTACTGGGCCTACCTAAGCATAGCATTTTGGGGCTACAGGGTACCAAATTCAGTTTTCTATTGAGGCATCGATCCACATTGCAACCGCCTTTCCATATTTCTTCATGAATCTTCCAAGGGTGTAGAGCCTGTAAGGTGGTTTTTCCTGTTGTATGGATGCTTGAACATGAAAAACATGGGTCTTTTTCTACACATTATAAGAACTAGTGGGGGAATCTAAGCTGGGTGTAGAGCCTGTTAAGTTAGATTTCTGACATGTTAACCCCCCCCAGTAAAAAAGTAAGAATAGAAGGAGTGGCTGCTTTTGTGCTTCTACACATATTAACCAATGAAGCTGAAAGTTGGAAAATGCTATGAATGGTTCACTGTTTTATCCTCTAAGCAGAATCAACCAGATTTTTACTGAAGCATGCCTTCCACTGTACCATCAATGTTCATACTGTACTTTTCCAGAATGCTCATACAACTTTCTTTAAGTATCTTTCCCTACAAGTTTTTCCTATTGTTTAATAATCATAATCCACATCAACCTTTACTCCTTTTTTTCCTTTTCATTCTAAAGGAACCCGGAGGTTTGGGAGTAGCTGTAGGGGAGGAGGAGAAGGCCACTGCATCATTTTTTAGGATGCTTTTATTCTATTTCATTACTTCAGTTTATATTAAGTAGAGTCTCTGGACCAAAGGTTTTATGCACACTGTCTAAAGTCAGAGGGCTGTAAATTTGAATATCAATGCGTATGGCCCAAGTTCCAATGGATTAAGATTGTAATTCTAAACCTGTTCCTGCTCTACATGTCAGCCCTTATTACCGCCAGCTGCACTGGTTGCCAATGGAAGTAAGAATACTTTTAAAATTTGCTTGTATCTGTTATAAATTGTTATTTGGATTAGCTCCATCCTATCTCTTCTCTCACTTTGAATTGTATAGGCCTACTAAATCTACTCAGCGTATTGGTTTATTCACTTTCCCTAATCCTAAAAATTGTCATTACAAAGTTTTTTGACCGATCTTTGGCCTATCAAGCAGATAAAGTTCAAGTATGGTTAGATGATTTGATTCGACAGACTGCATCTTATTGCACTTTTAGAAAATAAGTTAAGACCCATTTGTTCAAGAAATTTGTTACTTGATTGTACATTATGTCATAGTTTTTATATTGTAGTTTTATAAATGGAATACTGTATTGTGCCTTCTTGAATGCTTTGTATTACCACTGAAATGTTCAGTCCTCTTACTCTGTGAACCGCCTAGAACTTTTTGGGTGTTGGCGGTATTGAAAAATCGTTCCAGAGCTGAAACCAAGACGTACCTCTGTCATAGGTCCTTGGGTTTTATATCGATCTTCATTCAGTGCGCTACTGTTCTACCTGTTAACACTTCTCTATAGTATCCTGGGTCTCAACTAACATTGTTTACTTGTTGTGATCTCTAGAATACTCGGGTCGAGGGGGAGATCCAAGATGGCCGCGAGCTTGTCTTGCTGAGTAAAACGCCCAGAGATTTTGCTTGCTTAATCGCTGGATTTTCAATTGGTAGTGAGGAGTGAGCTCTTCCCCTACCTGTAATGCCGAAGCGACGTGGCCGGAACGCCGCTGCTTCCTCGCGGCGAACTGGTGGAGTCTCCGTCAGCACCATTGAAGAAATCCTGAGGCGTATGCAGAATGTAGCCGGAACGTCAGAGGGCGGCCCACAGGAGACGCTGTGTACGGGTGGTTCGGCAGTAGTTCTCCCTGGGGCTGACACAACTCTTAGCCCTGACACTTGAGCTCCGCCTCTGCAGCCCCGGAAAACAAGTTCTCAAAGAGGTGAGGAAACCCCAGAGGAAAGGTTGTTTCCATCTCCAGAGGCAAAGCAGACATCGCTGGGAAGCTTGGAAGGAGGGGCTATGCAACGGGAGAGCCAGTCCAAGGAACCGGAGGAATTTTTATCTGCAGGAGCGGGAATTATCCAGTTGGAGGAGGAACAAGAAGAATCTAAGAGTGGTGAGCACTTTTTCACTGGCCAAGAGCAAACTTTTCTAAATAAACCCTCTGAGGTGACTCTTGATGCTCTTTGGGATCTTGTGGCTAATTTTGGGAAAGCCATAAATCCCCATTTTAATTATATAGAAGGAAAATTGATTGCGCATACAAAGGAATTGAAAGAGATTAAGATAGAATTGAATGACTCTAAATCCAATACTCAGAAGATTGAAAAAGATTTAATTTCCTTTAAACAGATACAAGAGACTTTAATCAAGGATAATACAAATCTTAGAAGGAAAATTGAAACTTTAGAGAATATGTCAAGAAATAATAATTTAAGGTTGATAAACTTTCTTGGGTCACAATGATGGCTCCGAGAGAAATGATTAAAAAATATTTTCAAGAGGTTTTGGGCATATCGATCTTTCTCAAGTTTATTATCTACCTTTAAGAAACCAACCCCCAAATCAAGGAGTATTAAACCAAGAAGCTATGGACGTCTGAGATCTTCTTGACACGTCAGATAAAGAAATTGCTACTCCAGAAACTTTGATAATAACTGTAGCTTTGCAACCAGACAAATTATGGATTTTGAGACTCTTCTTTAAAAATAGACAGAAACAATTCCTTGGCCATAGAATAAAGATGAACCCAGATTTATCACATGAGACGCAGAAGCATATGCGTGAATTTCTATTATTTAAGCCAGGAGTTTTAGCCTTGGGGGCTACTTTCTATTTGCGTCATCCTTGTAAGGAGGAGTGTGTGGTGCAGTGGTTGAAGCTACAGCCTCAGCACCCTGGAGTTGTGGGTTCAAACCCCGTGCTGCTCCTTGTGATCCTGGGCAAGTCACTTAATCCTCCGTAGCCCCAGGTACGTTAGATAGATTGTGAGCCCACCGGGACAGATAGGGAAAATGCTTTAGTACCTGATTGTAAAACCGCTTAGATAACCTTGATAGGCGGTATATAAAATCCTAATATACTAGATACTACTAGATACTAAGTGTATTGTGCATCACCAAGCAAATAAGTATATTTTCTTTGAACCATTTCAATTAACTTCTTTTCTGTCACTCACCCGACTGGAAAAAGAAAAATCTTAAAATCTTAAGCTCGTTAAAAGGAACATGTACTACATTTTGCTCTCAGCTTCAAGTTCTTGTTTATATTGTATTTTCTTAATTTTTCCACCAGTAGTAAATCTTGGATCTATGTGGACTTGAGTAAATTGAACCTAAAATGTAAATTGTCTTATATTTGATGGTTAATACCATGTATTTTCTTTTTGAATATGATCTAAGTTCAATTTCTTACTGTACAAGTTTATATGCTTGATAAGTAATATGAAATTTATAAATAAATAAATAAATAAAAATAGAATACTCTTGGGTCATCTACTTTTTACTTCTCTTACCAATAGGGTATTCATTTCTACTAATGGAGTACAGTCATGTCTCTTTATTGGACTCATTCCTATTTTTCATTTTTCTGTATTCCTCATAAGAAGAATCGGAACCCTTCCATGGTGGCACCGAAAGCCTGTATTCTTGATTCACTATTAGAATCATTCTAAATGCCCTGGAGGTTATTAACTTTCTTCTTTCTGTTTTTTTTAATTTTTTTAGTTGATGTCCTTGTGTGATCTCTCACTACAACCATTTTCTAATGGTCTACCAGGGTTGATATTCTTCTTGCTTTCATCTAGAGAAGAAGAGTTTGGAGCTGCTGTGGAAGGGCAGAGTGAATGATCTGTTTAACTTTTTTTCTGCCATTATGCTTCTATATTTCTGTATGAAATATCGTGGTGTGGCTGCTCCTTGTGACCATGGGCAAATCACTTAATCCCTCATTGCCCCAGGTACATTAGATAGAGTGTGAGCCCACTGAGACAGATAGGGAAAAGTGCTTGAGTACCTGAATGTAAAACACTTAGGCTATAAGTGATATATAAATACTAAAATAAATATAAATAAAGAAATAAATACTTATAGTTCCCACATTGAGTGTGGGTACGGAATATGTTCTTGCACGTTTTTCAGGTTTCTGTTTCTAAAATTCGTACAAGACTTTATTCTGTGACTACCATGGTTTCTTTCTGGACCTCTGGTATTATGCTTCTGCTCCAGCAAATTCTAATTCTTTACATTTTGTTTTTATATATTGCATACTTCTCTGTACAACACTGGGGTTTTCTCCTTCTGGTTGCACACTTCCTCTTGTGTTTTCTGCTACTCGTAACCGCTTTGCTTGAACTACCTCTATTGTTTCCCAATAAGATTCTATTCAGCACTAGAGAATGAAACAGAGGGAAATTTTTCCCCATCCCCGCGGGAACTCATTTTCCTGTCCTGTCCCGGCAAGTTCTTTTCCTGTCCCTGCCCCATTCCTGCATGCTTCGTCATCTGCACAAGCTTCAAACACTTTAAAATCATAAGTATTTGAGGTTTGTGTGGTTAAGGCTGAGCTTACAGGAATGGGACAGGGACGGGGTAGGGAAATTGAGTTCCTTTGTGATCAAGGACAAATTTGTCCCCGTGTGATTCTCTATTCAGCACCTCAACTCTGCAGGCACATTGCCTTTTTTTGTTTAATTAGGTCACAACTCTAAGGTATCTCAAGTTTCAAGTTTATTTAAAATGTGTTTAATTACCCTATCATATATTCAGGGCGATGTACAATTCTAAAAATAATTTATAATAATACACAGGGGAACAAAGAGTTCATATAGCAAATACATAACTTTCAAAACAGACGGGACTATTGGGTAAATAGGATAGAAATTAAATAATTTGAGGCAGATGCAACAATCAAGGAGAATTACAAGAGGAGGGATTTTTGTTTTGTTTTATTTTTTTAATTTGTTTTTGTTGATATCACTGGTTCAGGAGTAATTTCTTAAATTTTTTGGGGTACCACAGGGCTAAAGATCTAGTTAACCATGACAGGAATTCAATGAAATGGGTTTGTTACTTTGTTTTCCTGTTTATTTTCTTTGTTGCATGTATTTTCATGTGCCACTTATCTAGTTCTTGGGGCCACATCTATCGTGACTCATTTCTCTAATTCATATTTTTTACTTGGGTAAAATTTTATATATCTTGATTCCGAAGTTTCTAATGCGCCGTTAACAGGGTACAGTAGTTTAAAAGTTTGACTACTTTCCTTCTAGAAATATGCTTTCATAGGTACAAGCCCCAATTTTAGTAGCACTCTGTAACCTTAATAAGCTCCTCTTTTCCAGTACATGAGGAGCCTAAATAAATAAATAAACACTTATGTAATTTTTTTGTTTTTATAAGGATATTAACTAAATCCGTTCACACTTTCCTTGCTATATTTCTGAGCGGAATTCATGCTTACTGGCATATTGCTTGTGTAATATGCTTCCCCTTCCTGTTTTCTACTGACTTTCTTGTTTTAAGGCTTATTACAATTCTTTCTGAGCCTTCGCAAAATAATAATAATTTTTAAAAAAAATGTTCTAATAAAAATATTTTTATCAGGAGGTGTGTTTTTCTCCACAGTAAGCCACTATGTCATTCTAATTTTATACTTCATAGCATCTACTTTTCTTTTTTTCTGATAGTTCCTCCTTTTTTTAAAAAAAGTATTTATTTATAGGATTTCAAAATTATTTCCAAGCATAACAACTTGTACAGAAAGTGTGATTAAGACATATTAATACTGACAATTACTTTTAATAATGAAAATAAAACAAACAGAAGAAAACAAAATTACTTAATCTCACTCAAGTCCTCAACTTTAGATCCAAGAGGTAAAGAAAAGAGTAATTAACAAGAACATAATATCAATAATGAGGATATGTATATCTGCTGCTAGACAGAGCAAATTCTATTATTGGGAAGCTGTTGTTCCTTCATTCTCCAGGCGTTTTAGGGATATAAAAACTAATTGAGACGGGTCAACAATAACATATTTTTTTTAATTTATTCAATTTTCTACACCGTTCTAGGGAAGCTCAGAACAGTTTATTATTTATATGCATTTATTCAGGCACTCAAGCAGTTTTCACTGTCTGTCTGGTGGGCTCACAATCTATCTAATGTACCTGGGGCAATGGGGGGATTAAGTGATTTGCCCAGTGTCACAAGAAGCAGCATGTGTTTGAACCCACAAACTCAGTGTGCTGAGGCTATAGCTTTAACCACTGCGCCACACTCTAACAATACACTTGCAGGGGTACTTAAGAAAAAAGAGACCCCCCTATCTGGGTCACTCTCCAGGCTTCAGAATAAGAAACTGACGTCTCCTTTTCTGCGTTTCTCTTTAAACGTCAGGGAATATCTGAATATTCAACCCCAGAAAGTCCTTAGATCTGTTTTTTAAAGAATAATTTGAGAATCCAATAGGTCTTAAGACTTTATAGGCAAATAATAAACATGTGTAAGGGGAGGTAATGAATTTTCTGGTATGTTTAAGACTTCAATAAAATAACGCTTTACCATATCTTGAGGAGGGACTGAAGTAATCTTAGGGAAGTTTATCAGGTGTAAATTATTAATTTGATTATTGTTTTCAAGAGCTCCTAGTTTCCTCCTCAAAATTATATTATCTTTGACTATTAGATCTTGATTTTGTTTAATTGTTGTTACTACTTTATCCACTTTCTGAATATCTGTTTTAACCAAAGTCAAGTCCTGTTTTAAGGAACTGATTTCTGCTTTCTGGCTTTTTAATTCTTTATCTAAGACCTTTATCTGTGGATTAAGAGCATTGCCTAGGTTCACTACCAAATCCCAATGGGCATCTGGTGTGACCTCTGGGGGTTTAACAGCAGTAAAAGCTACTCCAGATGTAGTTAGACATTGTTCAACCATTTGTTTTACCTCCCGAATGCCTTGTACCTCCATAGCTTTGAGATGTTTCAGCCGTAGGTTCATTCAAGGGGGTTAAATCACTCCAAGAGATCTCCACTGGCAAGCTCTCCGAAATGCTGGCCTTTCAGGATGAGAATATTTCCTCTTCAGGTTTTCTTTCATCGCGCAATGAGCTGGCTCCCTGCAGCAATGGCTGTGAAGGCTGAGTTCTAACGTCAGGGCTCAGTCACGTCTAGCCCAAGGATATTCGCCGTGGCAATACTCTCTGCCGGTGTCTCCAGCGGGCGATTTCCTGACTGTGTCTACTCATGTTGAAGACGTCTGAGAAAGTCGACTATGGTAACAAGAGGGGCTTCTGAGTGCTGGGAGGCTACACCAAAGCTTTTCCCCTTCTCTTCAGCATCAAAAAGGAATTTGCACTCCTTCCCAGCAGTCGGGTAGTGGCGTCCATCTTGGATCGGGGAGGTTCTTAATTTGAGGAGGGTGCTGGAGGAGTTTTCAACTAACAGTTCCTCCTTTTTATCCTTTACGGCTATTCTTTTCACGAGAATCATGCTTTCATTTGCTTACGAAATCGGTCCAGAGAATGCCACCCGGATGGTCTCGGGACTCAAGGATCTCCCATACGAGGAGCGGCTAGGGAAGTTACAGCTCTACTCACTCGAGGAACGCAGAGAGAGGGGAGACATGATCGAGACATTCAAGTATCTCACGGGCCGCATCGAGGTGGAAGAGGATATCTTCTTTTTCAAGGGTCCCGCGTCAACAAGGAGGTATCCGTGGAAAATCAGGGGTGGGAAACTGCACGGTGAGACTAGGAAGTTCTTCTTCACTGAAAGGGTGGTTGATCACTGGAATAGTCTTCTACTTCAGGTCATTGAGGCCAGCAGCGTGCCTGATTTTAAGGCCAAATGGGATAGACATGTGGGATCTATTCACAGAGATAGGTAGGGAGGGTCATTGGGGTGGGCAGACTAGATGGGCCGTGGCCCTTATCTGCTGTCTATTTCTATGTTTCTATGTTCCTAGGGGCTAGAGGGACCCGCAAAGGAGGTGGTAGTACTAGCGCCACTAGGAAACAGCGATCACAACATGATCCAGTGCAAGCTAGAAATAGGAACATCAAAGGTGAAAAGAACCACAACGACAGCACTCAATTTCAGAAAAGGGAATTACGAGGCCATGAGGAAAATGGTGGGAAAGAAACTCAAGGAAGATGGAGACCGTAGAAAAAGCCTGGTCCTTACTCAAGGGCACAGTGCACGAAGCACAGAACCTGTACGTTACCAGGTTTAGGAAAGGGTGCAAAAAGAATCGAACAAAAAACCCGGTGTGGATAACAAATGCAGTGAAAAAGGCGATAAGTGACAAGAAAACATCGTTCAGAAAATGGAAAAAGGACCAAACAAAGGACAACCACAAGGAGCACAAAAGGCACCAAAAGGAATGTCACCGAGTGGTTAGGAAAGCAAAAAGAGAATATGAGGAGAGACTGGCGGGGGAAGCAAGAAACTTCAAACCATTCTTCAGGTACATGAAGGGGAAGCAACCGGCCAGAGAGGAAGTGGGACCATTGGATGATGGAGACAGGAAGGGAGTGGTAAAGGAGGAAAAAGAGATAGCTGACAGGTTAAACAAGTTCTTCTCGTCAGTATTCATGAGAGAGGACACATTCAATATTCCAGAACCTGAGGAGATCATAAGTGGGGACCAGGATGAAAAGCTGATCCAACTAGAGGTAAGCCAAGAAGATGTCCTCCAACAGATAGACAGACTGAAGAGCGACAAATCACCAGGTCCGGACAGTATCCACCCAAGGGTACTAAAAGAACTGAGAAACGAAATAGTGGAAATAGAGAATGACACGGGGAAAAAATCTGTCCCCGTCACCGCCCCGTCACCGGCCCACCATCCTCTGCACCGCCCCGTCACCGCCGTTCCCTTCACCGCCTCGTCACCGTCACCGCCATCCCTTTCACCGCCCCGTCACCGCCACTGCCATCCCATTCACCGCCCCGTCACCGTCCCCGCTGCATCCATATAAGCCTTAGTACTGTAATATTTAGCTTATTCCTTTCTTATAAATCAAAGTTCCTGCTGCTGAACTAGAGAAAGAGATGTTCAGCTGGCAGGGCTTTGTTTATAAATTTTTATCAACACAACTAATATACTATTTTATCCTAAAGCAAAAAATAAATAAATAAATATAATTTTTTTTTCTACCTTTGTTGTCTGGTTTCTGCTTTCCACATCTTCTCATTGAATTCCTTCCATCCACTGTGTGTCTTCTCTCTGCGTCTTCCATTTGCTGTTACTGTGCCTCTCCCTTAACCCCCCCCCCCCCAATTGGTCTAGCACCCATCTTCTTCCCTCCGCTCCCGCATAGTCTGGCATCTGTCTTCTTCCCACTCTGTCTTCCACATTTCCCTTGGGGGTCTGTTCCTCTCCACCCTCCTTCAATGTCTGTTCTATTCCTTTCCACCACCACCCTTCCCTCCCTCCTTTACCATCTGTTCATTTCTACTACCCTTCAGTTCCTCTCGCGTGGCCTATCTACCTTCCTTCCTCTTATTTTCATGGCACGTTACAATGTAATTTGTGCAAGCCACTGGAGCCTGCAAGCTCGGTCCCTGTCCCATCCCCACAAACCATCTCGCTTCTGTGCTCCTATTTTCTCCATTTCTAATATCTCCCCTATGTATCTGTCATTGCCCCCCCCCCTGTGTCCATATACCATCCCCATGGCATGTCCCCTTTATGTCTCTGTCCCTATGCCCCATGCACATAATTTCCCCTCTTTCTGTTACCTTCCTGTGTCCAGATTTCCCCTATCTTCCTCTTCCATACCAGTGTGTCTCTTCTTTTCAACCCCATCTAGCTTTTTTCCCTCTTTCTTCCCCCCCCCCCCTGCTTCTAGCATCTGGCTCACCTGCCAGTCCTTCCCTTTCTTTCCTGCTGTGGGTTTTTCTTTCCGACTTCATCCCCTTGGCCCAGAATCCTTTTCCCTTTCACTCCCTCCTTCCAATTTGAGCCGGGAACACTAGCGATCGCACGGTCCCCGCAGCCACTACCTGCCTGCCCAATCGATCCTAGTGTTTAGCCAGCTCTCTCCCTTCTCCTCACCTTAGTTTATAGGTTTTCTTTTTCGGCGACCTGCACGCTTTCCCAAAGAGCCGCGCACGCGCGGCTGCTCAGTGTTCAATCTTCTGCTCTGCTGCAACTTCCTGTTTCCGGTTGCGTCAGAGCAGAAGATGAAACTGAGCAGCAGCGGGTGCGCAGCTCTCTGATAGCGTGCGGGTCGCCGAAAAAGAAAATCTACAAACTAAGGTGAAGAGAAGGGAGAGAGCTGTCTAAACACTAGAATCGATTGGGCAGGCGGGTGTGAGCTGCGGGGACCGCACGATCCTTCATGCCTCACTGCGGGGACAAGACCATTCACCGCCCCGCGGGCGGTGAATGGCCTTTTCCCCGTCACCGCAGCGACTGCTAGTTTTCTTCCCCGTTTTCGGCGGGTGACCCGCGGCTAAAATGCGGTGGCCGCGGGTAAACCGCCACCGTGTCATTCTCTAAGTGGAAACACTTCGTCAAATATGTAACCTATCCTTAAAAACTGGGGAGATCCCGGAGGACTGGAAAATAGCAAATGTCACGCCCATCTTTAAGAAGGGATCAAGGGGTGACCCGGGAAATTACAGGCCGGTGAGCTTGACCTCGGTTCCAGGAAAGATGATGGAAGCACTGATCAAGGACAGCATCTGCGAACACATAGAAAACAATGAAGGCACGGCTTCTGCAAGGGAAGGTCGTGCCTCACGAACTTACTGTACTTCTCTAAGGGAATAAACAGATTGATAAAGGGGAATCCATAGACATCATTTACCTTGACTTCCAAAAAGCCTTCGACAAGGTACCTCACGAACGGCTGCTTAAGAAGCTGTGGAACCACGGGGTACAAGGGGGTGTCCACCGATGGATCAAACACTGGCTGGCAGGCAGGAAACAGAGGGTTGGAGTAAAGGGCCATTACTCAGACTGGCAATGGGTCACGAGCAGAGTTCCACAGGGGTCGGTGCTGGGACTGCTCCTGTTTAATATATTTATTAACGACCTGGAGGTGGGAACAAATTGTGAGGTTATTAAATTTGCAGATGACACCAAACTCTACAGCAGGGTTAGAACCACGGAAGACTGCGAAGACCTGCAAAGGACCTAACGAGGCTGGAAGAGTGGGCAAAAAAATGGCAAATGAGCTTTAACATAGAGAAATGCAAGGTCATGCACATAGGGAAAAAGAACCCAATGTTCAGCTATAAAATGGGGGGATCATTGCTAGGGGTAAGTAACCTTGAAAGAGACCTGGGGGTGATGGTGGACACAATATTGAAAGCATCAGCACAGTGTGCGACAGCCTCAAAGAAAGCGAACATAATGTTGGGTATCATTAAAAAGGGTATCACGAGTATCATTAAAAGGGTATCATTAAAAAGGAAGTCATCTTGCCGCTGTATTGTGCAATGGTGCGCCCACATCTGGAGTACTGTGTCCAGTACTGGTCGCCGTACCTCAAGAAGGACATGGCAGTACTTGAAGGAGTCCAGAGAAGAGCGACTAAACTGATAAAAGATATGGAAAACTTTTCATATGCTGACAGGTTGGGAATGCTGGGGCTATTCTCCCTGGAGAAGCGGAGACTTAGAGGAGACATGATAGAAACCTTCAAAATCCTGAAGAGCATAGAAAAGGTAGACAGGGACTGATTCTTGGGCACTCGGAGAAATTGAAAGGGGACAGGTTTAGAACAAATGCTAGGAAGTTATTTTTTACACAGAGGGTGGTAGACACATGGAACGCGCTTCCGGAGGTTGTGATAAGCCATAGCACACTACAGGGGTTCAAGAAAGGTTTAGATAGGTTCCTAAAGGATAGGGGGATTGAGGGGTACAGATAGAAGTAGAGGTAAGTTATAGGAATAGTCAGGGACCACTTCACAGGCCATAGGCCTGATGGGCCGCCGCGGGAGGGGACCGCTGGGCGCGATGGACCTCTGGTCTGACCCAGTGGAGGCAACTTCTTATGTTCTTACTTCTTATGTTCTTACTCAAGAACATGACTAGTTTCAACTGCTCATTTGGTCGGCTGATCCATATGAGTGCATTAGCCAGTAGTCTTGTCTTATTTGGTTCTTGAATCTTTTTGGCTTTTCCATCGCCTGTATTTAGATTCACCTACCTCTAGGAAATTGTTAGTATTTTTTTCAACCTCCATGCATATAGGTTTTCTCAGAACCCTCCTTTTACCTCTAGCAGAGCATGGAGTTCCTCTCGTATCAGATATTAGATCTAGGTTTTTGCGTGGCAACTCAAATTTTTATGAGCTCTTGGAACCCAACTCTCCCTCCATCCATTTTATTAAAGCTAGAGAGTCCCACAAGTAAGAATATGCTGCCTGCTTGTCTAAGGATAAAGTACAGTTACTTACCATAATAGGTGTTATCCAGGGACAGCAGGCAGATTTTCTCACAATCCACCCCCCTCCCCTAGTTGGCATCTTCGCTTGGGCATAGAGCTGGCATCAGGCGGGAAGGCACGAGCGCATGTGCAGTGTGGGCAGTCTAAAAGCTCTCAAAAGCTTAAAGTGATACTACACTTTTCACTCTTTGTACTGGGTTATGTGGATGACATCACCCACATGTGAGAATATCTGCCTGCTGTCCTCGGATAACACCTGTTAAGGTAAGTAACTGTGTTTTAGTTGCACTAAATTTATCCATTTGATCCCACTTGAGAATGCCTTCTGCTATATGAGCAATCCATTTTTAAACAGTCCATATTCAGTTAGTGATAGTGGTACATTAATAGAAATTTTGTCAGTTGATCACCTTTTCTTTAGTTAATTACATTACACATTTATTTTGAAATGTGCCTCATTGAAGTTGAAATCTGTTAGGATTATTAATTATTTATTTTTGTTTTAGACAGGATGATCAGTTGAGACCTTTTTTACTTCACCCAGGCTTGAGAAATGCAGATGAAGAAATACAATTCCTGCGCACATTTTGTCGGGTCCTGTTGCTTTGCCTTCTCCCTACTAAGGATGCACAGTCCCACACATTGCGCATATTCCTGGCTGAAGTACTTACAACAAAAGGTATATGGGCAAAGACTGTATAGACATGCTTAAAAATCTTTCAGTGCATGCTAAATGAATATAATCTTAATTTTTAGTGAGTGGCATCTAATGTCTTGGACAAACAGAGAAAATGATGGCATATAAAGACCATATGGCCTATTCAGTCTGCCTATCTACATTTTCTATACCATCCATTATCTCTTTCTCTCCCTTAAAGATCCTGTGTATTTGTCCTATGTTTTCTTGAATTCTTTCAGCAACGCTTCCATTATTTTTCCAATAACCAAAGTGAGGCTTACTGGCCTGTAGTTTCCCGCTTCATCTCTACAGTCACTTTTGTGATTGGGGACCACATCTGCTCTTCTCCAGTCCCCAGGAACCACTCCCGTCTCCAAAGTTTTATTAAACAAATCTTTAATAGAACCTCTGAGCTCCTTCAATATCCTGGGATGGATCCTGTCCGGTCTCATTGTTTTGTCCACCTTCAGTTTTTCAAGTTGTTTATAAATGCTTTTTCCGTGAATGGCAAGGTATCTACTCCATGTGTTCAAGGAAGAAAATCGTGGAGAAGGACCACGATTGGTAGGCAACACTACATGTGAGAATGGAGTGGATACCGTACCATTCACAGAATAAAGTGTTTTTGAACAACTTGAAAAATTGAAGTTGGACAAAACCATGAGTCTGGATGGGATCCATCCCAGGATATTGAGAGAGCTCAGAGAGATTTTGATGGCTATACTTAAAGATTTGTTCAATAAATCCCTGGAGATGGTAGTGGTTCCTTGGGATTGGAGAAGAGCAGATGTGGTTCCTCTTCACAAAAGTAGTCGCAGATATGAAGCGGGAAATTACATGCCTGTAAGCCTCGCTTCGGTTGTTGGAAAAATAATGGAAGCATTGCTGAAGGAGAGGATTGTGAAATTCCTAGAATCTAATAGGTTAAAAGATCCAAGTCAACATGGCTTTACTAAAGGTGAAATCATGCCAAATTAATCTGATTAAATTCTTTGAATGGATGACCAGAGAATTAGATCAAGAAAGTGTGCTAGATATAATTTACTTTGATTTCAGCAAAGCCTTTGACACAGTTCCTCATAGGAGGCTCTTAAACAAACTTGACCATCTGAAGTTAGGACCCAAATTGGTGAATCGGATTAGAAACTGGTTGACAGACAGATGTCAGAGGGTGGTGGTTAATGGAATTTGGAGGAAGGAAAGGTGAGTAGTGGAGTGCCTCGACGATCGGTGCTAGGGCCAATTCTGTTCAATATGTTTGTGAGCGACATTGCCGAAGGTTTGCCTTTTTGCGGATGATACCAAGAATGGTAACCCCGGAGGGAGTGGAAAACATGAAATAGGATCTGCAAAAGTTGGAAGAATGGTCTAATGTCTGGCAGCTAAAATTCAATGCAAAAAAGTGCAGTGTGACGCATTTGGTAAGTAGAAATCCGAGGGAGATATATGTGCTGTGAGGTGAGAGGCTGATATGTACCGATGGGGAGAGGGATTTTGGGGTGATGGTGTCTGAAGATCTGAAGGTGACAAAGCAGTGTGAAAAGGCAGTGGCTGTAACCATGAGGATTCTAGGCTGTATAGAGAGAGGTGTAACCAGCAGAAGAAAGATTCCACACTAGGAGTCAGCGCCCAGGAAAATCCCTCTGCTCAGTGTGCAGCGGTGGCTAAGAAAACTAATAGAATATTAAGAATTTTTAGGAAAGGAATGAAAACCAAAGCTGAGAATATTATAATGCCTTTGTATCACTCTGTGGTGTGACTGTGACTTTGTTTGATTCTAGTGACTGCATCTAAAAAAAGATTTTTAGTGAAATAGGTATCTCATTCTGTACAAGCTGGTAATTTCCCTGTAGCTGTAAGCCTTTCAGAAGGCATCTACTCAAGATTTTTTCTGAATCCCTCCTACTTCATAGATGGCTTTGCTGCCCCCTTCAGTTTTTTCCTGCTGCCTGAAGGAGTGTTTCTGTTCTGCTTCTTTATATTAGTTGGGTTTTTTTGTGGGGTTTTTTTTTTTTTTGGTATTTCTCAAGTTTTTAGTACTAAGAGCTTCCTGGTTCAAGGGTTCAGCTCTGCCTGCGTGGAGAAGCAGACTGTGTTATGCAGCGGTACCTGGGCTCTATGGATGATGTCACCCACATGTGAGAATATGCTGCCTGCTTGTCCTAGGATAATCACAGTTACCTGATGCTTGGGTCCATCTTGGGGTACCTGTTTCCCAGCCTACAAAAGCATTTTTGGAGCTTTAGGGCGTCCCTTTGTAGCTTGCTCACCTACTGCTTGCAGGGATTCTAGCATAGGCTGTTAGGCTTCCGTAGGAGGCTCAGCGGTGTTCTGCAGGTTGCCTGCTGTGTTTTGCCTTCCCTCTTGTTTTTTTGTGTGTCCAAGGTCTGCAGGGGTGGAGGCTCAGTCAGAGTGGCAGCTCAAAGATTCAGTTCTGGAAGGACATTTTGTTTGAGGCAATGATTTCTTCTTTAAAGCTAAGGCAGGCTGCAGCAAATTGCCAGCACAGATTATAGTGAGTAGGGCTGTTATAGCCTATGAGGAGAATTGGGGGGGTCTGCATTAGAGAATGACACGGGGAAAAACATCTGTCCCCGTCACTGCACCGTCCCCGGCCCACCATCTTCTGCACCGCCCCGTCACCGCTGTTCCCTTCACCGCCCTGTCACCGTCACCGCCATCCCTTTCACCGCCCCGTCACCGCCCCTGCCATCCCATTCACCGCCCCGTCACCGTCCCCGCAGCATCCATATAAGCCTTAGTACTGCATTATTCCTTTCTTATAAATCAAAGTTCTGGCTTCTGAACTAGAGAAAGATGTTCAGCTGGCAGGGCTTTGTTTATAAATTTTTATCAACACAACTAATATACTACTTTATCCTAAAGCAAAAAATAAATAAATAAATAAATATAATTTTTTTTTCTACCTTTGTTGTCTGGTTTCTGCTTTCCACATCTTCTCATTGAATTCCTTCCATCCACTGTGTGTCTTCTCTCTGCGTCTTCCATTTGCTATTGCTGTGCCTCTCCCTTCACCCCCTCCCACAATTGGTCTAGCACCCATCTTCTTCCCTCCGCTCCCCCATAGTCTGGCATCTGTCTTCTTCCCTTCCAGCGTCTTCTCCCCACTCTGCCTTCCACATTTCCCTTCAGAGTCTGTTCCTCTCTACCCTCTTTCAATGTCTGTTCTATTCCTTTCCACCACCACCCTTCCCTCCCTCCTTTACCATCTGTTCCTTTCTACCACTCTTCTTTCATATCTTCTATCAGTCCCCCCACCATCACTAGCAATCTCTCTTCTCCCTTACCATGAGCAAATAGAACTTCTGAAAATTGTATTGCTGAGGCATTATTTCTAATGCCTCAGCATTAGACATCAATTTTATAATTCTTACTGTCTGCTCTGATTTCATTCACAATTTGGTTTGTGTTGTGGCTGAGGATTCCATGAGGCATTTAACCTTTTCCTGTCTCTTGAACTGTGATTTCAAGTTGATTCCTTCAATAATGGAGTCTCACGTCAGTAGCAGTTTTCTCTTTTGGGCTCTTTTGACATTGTTTAAGGGATTTCTTGTACATTTGGTGCTGGTCTTCTTTGATGAGGTCACTTCAGAATCTATTTCCAAGGAAGAGAAACTTTTTCCCTTTCACTCCCTCCTTCCTTGTGTGAGCCGGGAACATGCGGTCCCCGCAGCCCCCACCCGCACGCCGGCTCGATCGTTTAATCAGCTTCCTCTCTCCACCTCACCTTAGTTTGCCGGCTTTCTTTTTCGGCAACCAGCACGCGCGGCTGCTCAAAGTTCAATCTTCTGCTCTGCTGCAACTTCCTGTTTCCGGTTGGGTCAGAGCAGAAGATTGAATACTGAGCAGCCGCGCATGTGCGGCTTTTTGAAAGCGTGCCGGTCGCCGAAAAAGAAAGCCGGCAAACTAAGGTGAGGTGGAGAGAGGAAGCTGGTTAAACGATCGAGCCGGCTTGCGGGTGGGCGGGTGGGGGCTGCGGAGACCGTGCGATCCTTGATGCCTCACTGCGGTGACAAGACCATTCACCGCTCCACGGGGCGGTGAATGGCCTTGTCTCTGTCCCCGCAGAGGCTGCTATTTTTCATTCCCCGTTTTGGCGGGTTACCCGCGGGTAAACCGCCACTGTGTCATTCTCTAGTCTGCATGTTACCAGACTCCATGTCCCCCAACTCTAAAATTCTAAAATCACTATTTTTTGATTTTTGGTTTTAGCATTTTTATTGTGCCAAAATGCGGGTCCATCAAGCCCAGTAGCCCGTTCTTATGGTGGCCAATACAGGTCCCTAATACCTGGCCAAAACCCAAGGAGTAGCAACATTCCATGTTACCGATCCAGGGCAAGCAGTGGCTTCCCCCATGTCTTTCTCAATAACAGATTATGGACTTTTCCTCCAGGAAATTGTCCAAACCTTTCTTAAAACCAGCTACGCTGTCTACTCTTACCATAACCTCTAGCAATGCATTCCAGAGCTTAACTATTCTCTGAGTGAAAAAATATTTCCTTCTATTGGTTTTAAAAGTATTTCCCTGTAACTTCGAGTGTCCCCTTGTCTTTGTAATTTTTGATGGAGTGAAAAATTGATTTACTTGTACCTGTTCTACTCCACTCAGAATTTTGTAGACTTTAATCATATCTTCCCTCAGCCGTCTCTTTTCCAAGCTGAGAGCCCTAACCTTTTTATTCTTTCCTCATACGAGAGGCATTCCATCTCCTTTATCATCTTGGTCGCTCTTCTTTGAACCTTTCCTAGTGCTTCTATATCTTTCTTGAGAAGAGACCAGAATTGAATACAATATTCCAGGTGAGGTCGCACCATGGAGCGATACAGGAGCATTATAATATTCTTAATCTTGTTTAACCATCTCTTTTTTAATAATTTCTAGAATCCTGTTTGCATTTTTGGCCACCGCCGCACATTAGGTGGAAGGTTTTATCACAATGACACCCAGATCCTTCGGTGCTAACCCCAAGATGGACCCCAGCATCAGGTTACAGTGATTATCCTAGGACAAGCAAGCATTATAGTCTCACATGTGGGTGATGTCATCCATGGAGCCCTGGCAAGGACAGCAAAATTGTGCACCGACACTTTAAGAATTCAAAGCTTAATATGGCCTGCACCGTGCATGCCCAAGTACCTTCCTTCCTGATGCCAGCTTGCGAGGTTGTCAGTTTTTCGTTTTTCGCATAGTAAAGAATACATATCTCTTGTTCTCCGTCAAGCTGCCTTCCTGTTTAAATTTTTTAACAAACTTTTCAAGTATTTCAGTTTATTCTTTAATTTTTGTTATGAAAATCAGTGAAGTATAATAATAGAAATTTTGGACTTTTTTATTTTTTTAAAAACAACTTCTTATGAAGTTCAACGGCCCTTACATGAAGTTCTATCCTTACTTCATACCATGATCATCGATGGATTTTCGGTAATGTTTCTACTCTTTCAGCTCGTCCTCTCCAATTGTATCTGACTCTGTGGCTATAGATTAGAAGAAGATAAATACTATTGATGTCAAAAATGTTCTTTCTTTTGTTTCAAAGAATGGGACTTTCAAGTACATACATCGATACCTCCATCTGCTTACATCGGTGACATATTAGCATTGCGTGTAGTTGATGCATGCCTTTCTATAATCAATGTTTCTACCACATCGACATAGATGCATTGCAGTGGACAGTGCCCTGCCAATTAAGCATAGAGTCCATTTGATGCATAGCTTTCTGGGCGATACAGGTTGTCATTTCTGAAGTTCATCACCTTTTTAGGCACTCATGCTTCAACGTCTACGGCACTTTTCATACCACTTGATGTTACATGTTCATAGTGCCTCGTCTTCATTGATGGACATCTATGCAGATTGTTTTGAAGTGCAGTGCCGATCCATGCTAAGTGTAACATATTCAACAACAATATTTTCTCCAGGTTATTCTGACAAAATAGCAGTTTATCCCAGGACAAGCAGGCAGCATATTCTCACACATGGGTGACGTCACCGGAGCCCTGGTAGGGACACTTCAAAAATGCATTGCCACTTTGTCTTTAGAAAGTTCACGATAGCCCACACCGCACATGCGCGAGTGCCTTCCTGCCCGACATAGGTACGTGGTCCCTTAGTTTCTTAGATTCCGTGGAGCTAAGAAGATGCATTTCAACAGCCATTGAAACTTTTTTGCCTTCCTGCTCTTGCATTAGTGACTTTTTTAGTCATTTTCGTGTTACCTTAGTTTTTTCTCCCTCGCGGGTTCTGGCCCGATTTCAATTTGGTCGAAGTCACGCCCACTTATGGATTCAAGAAGTGCGGTCACTGTGCTTGGCCCATCTCTGTGATTCACCCACATCGCTGGTATCTTCAGTGTTTAGGGCCAGAGCACTGTCCCGAAACCTGTACACATTGTTCCTTGCTACAGATGATAACTTTGAAAAACCGCCTTCAATGACTGTTCAGTGTCACTATGGAAGGGGAACCGACATTGCTACCAACACCAGCTCCAACCAAGACGACACCGCGCACATCGACATCGGCATAATACCTCCGGTGTGTAAGCCAGCTAAGAAGCCTTCCTCTACCCCAACTGAGACTCAGGTCAAAATGGGATTGAGTCAAGTCATGCCGACCTCGAAGAAGTCCCATAAGCGTCCAGTCGCGATTTCAGTGAGTGCCTCATTATCAGCCTCTTCATCACCAGACTGGAGCGCCGCACCAGTGGTACCGGCAAAAAAAGTCAGTAGTACCATTGCTCTCCCTCAAGCAAAAGATTGATAACTTGCTTGTTAAATATTTATTGATCATTGTTCTATTACGTAAGTTTCAGAGCAGAACAGAACAAGTTTATTGCTAGGGAATCTCCCCATGCCCCTCCTTCTCTTTTCTTCTGTTTTAGTGGAGTACAAGTGCTTTGATAACAACTGAAGAGAGACTGCTCACCTCAGAAAGGGAAGTCTTCAAGATCTTAAAGTGAGACCCTTCTGCAGGTTCGTGATTAGTGGGTATCAACAGTTTAAATATGTACTCCAACAATATTATTGAGGTAAGAACGTAATCTTTTGCTTGCTTCTTTCTCCTGACGAAGGTGAACCTGCCAAAGCACGTTTTTTTGTTGAGAGCTTGATATGATACATGTTTTGTGTCTTTAGGAAGAGTGACTTGTTATTCTTCAGTAAAATTCTTTAAAATCCTGGACTCCTACGTGTCCAACTTTTTTTTTTTTTTTTTTTAAATTCTCATTGTTTTTTACGTGAGACACTATTTCTCCTGGAACTTGGCAACAAAGACAGGAATTTAGGCCAGTAACAACATTGCTGTGTGAAGAGCAAATTTGTTACAAATGACTCTTCCTGTTTGGAATTTCCGTGACTGTTCAGGTGAAAACAGTATAGCATAAAACTTGGCAAGTTTTATGGAAAGAAGGTTTAAAAGGAGTCCTAGATAAACCTAAGCTCCCCTAAGAAAACAAAGATCTGAAGCAAAGTGGCAATGTGTATGGAAAACCAGAAGGAGACTAATGTACAGCCCCCTAGCGGTGATGTGATGCAATTACATTACAGTTTTAATTATTACAATTAAATGTATGAGATGTTATAATCAGGTAAGATGTTTCAATAGGTTTCTCCTTTAATTCACACCAATACAGAGGCTAAACATTTAAATATTTGTATTTATTTGTTGCGACTTAAAAAACAAACAAACCCCCAACTATTGAGGGTGAAAGAAAACTAAATAGGTATGTCCAACAGTTGTTGTTATCAGATGTTTAAGCAAGGTAAATTAAATTTAAATGTAAATGAATAGCAAAACTAATTTACCATTCACATGTGATCAAATTTATATTGAAGATATCATTAAAGTTAGTAACAATATTCAAACCTCAAACAAACCTGTCATGTCATGTCTTTCAGCTTAATACCAACTTTGGATATTCAAAACCACAGGTAAGTATTTGACTTGGTGACTCTCTTAAAACCAGAGAGTGTTTTTCAGCCCCAAGGTTCAATAAAATACAAAAAGGGTATATCTGTGTACACACAAAAATAAATTATAATTTTTTAAACCTGTTTTCACTGGTATCCACTTTAATGAAGAAGTGCTGAGTGAGGATCTGCTAAGGGGAAGAAAAACTCCATTGGAATACCTTACTGCTGGCATTCAAAATTGGGAAAAGGTAAAACTTGGGCTTCAGTAGGTTATTTCATTGTTCTTCTCTTTTACTTTTTAGTTCAGTACTCTGCTTTTTCAGCAAAGTCAGGCAGTGTTGCCTTTAGAGTCTCCGTTAAGTTTTTATATAAAAAGTGTTTAATTTAGATTAGTATTTTAGGTTGCATTTTGGAGCATAAAATCAGATTGGGGCAGAGATAGCAGGTGAGGAAAGTCTTTGTTTAGTGTTTAATTCCTGCACACCCCTGACCTGATCTCTGATTTATAGGCCCTTGGACCAATTAAAAGACTAAAAAATTTAATTAGCTAATCTCTATTAACTAGTAATTAGCTCTTAAGAAATAACATAAATCCTGGGAGGGTAACCTACAAATTACAACACTGCAAAATAATAATAAAATTAAACATTACCATAGCCTAACATAAAACTAGCAAGACATGGGGAAAACCACTCCTTGCCCTGGATCGGTAGCATGGATTGGCCACCGTGAGAATGGACTACTGGACTTGATGGACCATTGGACTGACCCAGTAAGGCTATTCTTATGTTCTTATTACTTAGTGTACATTTTCCAATTCTCGTAGTAACTTAACAAAGAAATCACCGATAATAATGCAGGCAGCAATCTAGCAGCAAGATGGGTGCTACCTAGTCTTTTGCACTGAGTGTCACATGTTCGATTATCTCCCAGTTGGTGAGAGGTCTTATGTGTGCTCGGTGCAAAGAATTCCTAGCATTCGGGGAATGGATCTGATCTCTTGAGTCTAGAGTAGCAGACTTGGAGGAGGTGAGGGAGACAGAGAGGTACATAGAGGAGACCCACAGGGACATTGTAGAAAAGTCCCACCTCCAGCCTCAGAGGAGAAAGGTGCTGCCTCAGAGGAGGGAAGTTTTAAAGGATAGCATCACCTTGGTGAAGTAGGAGGCAATCCTGTAGCCAGGACCTGTCCTCCAGAGGATTCAATGTCCTCTTGCACCAAGGATGTCTCCAGGGGCTTTTGCTCAGGAGGGAAAGATGGCTTGAGGAATCCACTACTTATTCCTAGGATAAGCAGCATAGAATCTGTTTTGCTACTTGGGATCTAGCTAAATATTTGGGACCAGGGTTGGCCACTGTTGGAAACAGGATACTGGGCTTGATGGACCTTCGTTCTGTCCCAGTATGGCAATTCTTATGTTCTTATAATGGGAGATTTGATCATTAGTCATGTAGATAGCTGGGTGAGCTGGTGGACATGAGGATTGCTTGGTCACTTGTGTGCCTAGTGCGAAGGTGGTGGACTTCATGCATCACCTAGATAAGATTTTAGACAGTGCTGGTGAGGAGTCTGCTGTCTTGGTACTAGAGAGTTGTTAGTTATGGCAGATTTTAGTTCCAAAGCTTGCAGGAATGGAGTGTGGATGGGTTGGGAAACTGAGTTCCTGCAGGGACAGGGACAAATAACTGGTCAATGAGGTGTAAGCTCTGTCCTCATCTGCACATGTCTTGAACACTTTAAACTCATCTTTTTTCGTCAGTGCATTGACCCATTCCCATGCAATCCCCTGCATGATATCTTCCATGTAGTTTCTTTGTAATATCTGTGTGTCTGTAGCAATTCTAATATTGTGTAATCCACAATGATTCCTAGCTGATATTTGCAGGATACAAGAGTTGGTATGGTATAAGTGTTCGAGGCTTGTGCAGTTAAGGCAGAGCTTGCAGGAATGAGACAGGGACAGAATTCGTGGGGATGGAACAGGGAAATTGAGTTCCTGTGGGAACGGGGAGAAATTTGTCCCCATGTCATTCTCTCTTTTACCTCATTGACCAGCTATTTGACGTAGTGTTTGCCCACTTCATAGAATAGGATCTGTCTGAAAAATATCCCCTAAACCAAACACTTTTCCAGATATACTTATAAAGTCTAATAAGTGAGGCATGAAATTATAGTTCAGTCTTTCAGTATCTTTGTAGGGACTGTGAGGCTTGAGTATTAGGGTAGAAAGGCAAGAACTAGGAATGCTTAAGGTAAATCTTAAGACAAGATGCACAAAGCTCCAGCATCCCAGTAAAAAAAAATACCAGGTTTGGAGCAATTTTGTCTCAGCATAGATAGCATTCAAATTTAATGCACACTATTGGTGCTGGGTAGCCTGGTAAAATGGGAAGGAACTGTTCCTAGTGCCTGCATAGAAGAGCTAAGCAGTAGGCACAGCTCTTCTGCGCGAGCCCAGTTAGCTCCTGATCGCCAGAGCTTCAAGCAGTTTATTAAAGTGCTTTTTTTTGTTTAAATGCCCAATATGGATGCAGCTGTTGTGCAGCAGTTATGCGAGTGTGTCTCTCGTGCCTAACGGCTATGTTCTGATCATAGGCATGGGACATACACTCACATAAATAACACAAGAGAATTTAAATAATGTAATGTAATGTAATGTAATTTATTTCTTATATACCGCTACATCCGTTAGGTTCTAAGCGGTTTGAAGAAAATATACATTAAGATTATAAATGAGAAGTAAGAAGGTACTTAAAAAATTCCCTTACTGTCCCGAAGGCTCACAATCTAACTAAAGTACCTGGAAATTAATAAAGAAGAGAAAATAAAGATGGTTGAAAAAAGAAAAATTCTATGTGAATTTATAGGATGGAAATTAAACTGACAGTGAAGAACTGTATGAAAAATACATATGGAATTCAGTTAGAGAGGGTAGGTTACAATCTATTTATGGTATTTGTTTAATTGGAAGGTGTTAAGGTGGGTAATTTGGGGGAAGGTTATCTGAAGGTAGGTGAATCTTCTGGAGGTAAAAGAGGAGGGGTTAAGCAAAATAAATGCATGAAACAATTTAATTAATTGTGCTCAGTGACGTGAACATACCTTAAAAGCCAGTGGAATGCAAGAGAGATATGTTCAACTCTTACATCATGGCACAGGCCCTCCCTACCTCCGTTAATTAAATACTTATAGCAGATGGTCTTGTATAAATATAACGTATGCAGAAAAAATAATAAATTACTTATCTTAAATAAGTCAGCATAAGCTCTTGCATTTTGACTGTATTCCAAATGGAGGACATTAAACAAAAATATGCCACGAGTCCTTAACCAACTGGAAAAAAGATTCCGTGTGCTCCCAAGTCCCACTTTCTCTATAATGTGATTTAAAAGTGCAGGTAAATCAATAAAAGTCCAAGCTCATAAAGTTCATCATCCAATAAATATGTAGTCAGTTCAAAACAAGTGCAACATACACTCACATAACATATGCACAAATCAATATTGAAAGTTATAGACCAGCTGGAAAATTTGACCCAGTAAAATGTGGGCATTTCCTTCTGATCATTTTAATACTAATGAGCTCTTTGTAATGTATTTGCATAGGGTTCTTGTCTGCTCAATGTCTGGGAGCAAAATAACTCTCTGAATATTTAATAGAACAGGATGAAACTTGTTAGTTAGGTGCCATCGACTCGCTGATGAATTGAAGATCTAAAAAGAGATCAGTTTTATGCTAGTCTGGTAAGGTCCTCCAGGGTAATTCCCATGCTTGTTTTCAACATGTCCAGCCATCTGATTGCAGGTCGCCCTCTTCGTCTGGTTCCTTCAATCTTCCCAAACAAATATAATGTCCTCCTCCAATGATCTTTCTCTTCTGATAGTGTGACCAAAATGCTATTGAAGTATTTATTGTTGTAGGAATGAAGCTAGGGGACTGTGGGCACATGTGCAGCTCTGAATTAGAAAATGACACGGTGACTGTTTCTCGCGGCTAGCTGCAGGCAGGAACGGGGGAAGAAATCAACTGGTTGCCGTGGGAATGTGGACAAGGCCATTCACTACCCATAGAGTGGTGAATGGCCTTGACCCTGCAGTAAAGGATCTGCTGCGAGTTGCCTCCCTTCTCAACCCTCCCGGGTCAGCAGCCCCCCTCGCAATCGCAGGTGCAGCAGCAGCCCTCCTTGCAAGTCCAGCAGCCTCCCTCCCTCCCTATCGTAGGTCCAACAGCCCTCAAACCCTCTCTCTCTGGTTTCCTGATTGCCAGCGGCAATAAACAACCCCCCCCCAAACAAAACAACAAACCTGCGACTCTCCTGGGTTGGCCCCTTCATGCATCCTGGGGTGGGCCTACCAGCCAGTTGGAAGCTTCCTGCATGGAGCACTGCTCCAGGAACCTTCTTGCCACTGAGTGCATTCTTCAGATGTAACTTCCGGTGAAACCAGGGAGGGATGGTACGAGGGCTGTTGGACCTGCGAAAAGAAGGGAAGGGTGCTGCTGGACTAGTGAGGGAGAGGGGTTGCTGCTTCTGCTGGACCAGCTGGAGCTGAAGGGAAGGTGACTGTCACTGGCAAGGTTCTCCCAGACAGGCTGGGCATGACTGTAGCAGGAGAAGATTGCCAGACAGGCCAGCTAGCCATGGCTTCAGGGCTACAACAGAAGGCATGAAGCAGCAGCTGTGGGGTATTTTGAAGTACAAGGTGATTTCAGAGTATATAGAACAGTTCTGCTTCCTATGTCTGGCAATAGGCTCCCTTCTGCACCTTCATCATTAAGTAACTACTGTCTCAGATTCACTTTTCAATGCAGCCTGCTGGAAGACAGAGGGCACCATCAGTGAGGGGGGAAAATGCTGCTATATATAATGTGACCATTTATTTTTTTCATCAAAACGGGACATCTATTAATTGTCAGTCTTGCCCCAATCCTGCCCTAGCCCCACTCCCCAATCCTACCCCTAATTTCTTCCATTCATTTTTCATGTACACATATCTTATTCCTAATGGTAACTATAAAATTAAAAAAAAAAACCAAAAAGGACACTGTACGCAAAGAAAATGTTTATTTATATTCGGGGGGTTTTCAAAGATGTCAAGGCAGATGACTTTAAAATATGCAATGTCACCTCAGTAACTATAGAAAAATAGACAAATATAGTGCAAAATATAGACAGCAGGTATAAATCAAAACTGACACATTTTGATCACTAAATTGAAAATAAAATCATTTTTCCTACCTTTATTTGGTGATTTCATGAGTCTCTGGTTGCACTTCCTTCTTTCTGATTGGCCATCCAATATTTCTTTTTCTTTCATTCTTACGTTCTTTTTCTCCATCCCAATCCCCTTTGGGTCCAGGTCTCTATTTCTTTTCCCCCTGTTACCCTCCCCAGATCCTGTGTCAATTCTCCTTTGCACATTTGTTCCAGGTCTCCTTCTCTCTCCCTCCTCTGTTATGATCATGCCCCTCTATGGTCTTCCTCCCTATGTCTGCACCTCCCATAGTCCTACCTCCTGTCTTTCCCCTTTGGTCCAGGCCTTTCTCTCTCTAGTCTTTTTTCTGCTTACATCCCTCCCTTTCTCTGCCTCTTTCTCTCTTTCCTTCCTCCTTCCTATATCCCCCTCACTGCCTTCCAGCTTTTGTCCCACCCCCTCCCATGAAGCCAGCCTGCCTGTCTACATCCCTCCAGCGCCTGAAGCCTGGCCTACTGCCGATTCAAACCCCTCCCCCCTGGTCCGCCACCGCTGCAACTGAAGAAAAGCAAGGTCCAGGTGCCGGCCCACAAGCTTTCTTCCCGACGTCAAATCTTACTTCGGAGAGGAAGTTCTGAGCCAGCCAATTGCTGCCTGGCTGGCCCAGAACTTCCTCTCAGACTTCAAAATTGACTTCAGGAAGAAAGCTTGTGGGCCGGCACCTGGACCTTGTTTTTCTTCAGTTGCAGTGGGTGACAAGCAGAAGTGGGTGGCGGCGGACCTGGGGGGGGGGTGTTGAATCGGCGGTTGGCCAAGCTTTAGGCGCTGGAGGGAGGGAGGCAGACAGGCAGGCTGGCATTGGCGTGGCAGGGAGGGAGGGGAAGCGATCGCCTGTCCCATTGTCCCTATGCACAGCTTTGGGACGCTGTCTCTGAAAACGGGACATTTTGGCATCCCGAAGCTGTATGTGGGGACAACGGGGCAGGGGATCTCAAAACGGGACGTATGGTCACATTAGCTATGTACCCTCTTCCCATGACTCATGTACCCTCAAGAATATGATGTGCGCCACAGATTGATATTCTAAGCCTTTCCTTATACCCCCATGCATACTGTTGGCTTTCCCTGCTGTTTTGTTCTGATTAGAAACTTTGAGTCTTTCAGAGCTGAATACTTCCAAGCTCCTTCCCTCTTTGGCAGCTTTTAGTACTTGTTCTTCTAACTGATAAGAGGTTAATGGACTTCTGTGCCATAGATGTACAACTTTAACAAACCCTTGATCACTTCTCTCTTTTTTTTTTTTTTCTTTCAGTTCTCCTTTCATGTTTTATTTAAAATTATTTATAACCAGCCTATCCACAAATCTAACCAGGGAACAAAAATCATACAGAATCACACTAAATAATACAAACAAGTACAAAACAGCGAAATAGAAACAGCATAAAAAAGAACTGGCCTAACTCAAACTGTTACATGGCTCACCCGAAAGAAGCACTCAAACACAGTTTTCACCCCTTTTCTAAAATGCTGGAGCGTGTTAGATTGGCGCAAAGACAGAGGTAAGGCATTCTATAGTGCCGGGCCCTGGACAAAGAGCATGGACTTACGGTTCCCCGTAAGCCTTGCAACAGCTAATGACGGAACTTCTAAGCTCGAATTATCTGAGGACCGTAACTCATGCAAAGGGCAGTGCCACTGCAGAAGAGAGCGGACACTTGACAGTTATGCTGAAGCACCTTAAACATCACACAGAGAACTTTAAATTCAACCCACTTGCCAATAGGTAGCCAATGAAGCTCTCGAAGTATCGGTGTAATGTGATTGAATTTCGAGGCATGAACAATAAGGCATGCAGCAGCATTTTGTGCCAGCTGCAGAGCCCGCAAGACATATTTGGGTAAACCTAAATAAATGGAGGGGGGTTGTTGGGGGGTATTGCTTGGCAGTGGGAAGGAATGGGCATCTCTCCTGCTGCTGGGGTGGGGGTGTCGGGGGAGGGCATTGCTTGGCAGTGGGAGGGAGTTGGCATCCCTCCTGCTGATCTTCGATTTGGTGTTTTGTTGGTTTTTTTTGCGTTTATTCTGTGCTTGTGCTGATTGCTATCACCAGTGATGGGCACATGCAGATTTAGTCAACATTTGCTACTCTCTGCCAACATCATTTGCTTGAGCGTTTTTGGAGAATGACTCACTTTTTTAAAATTGCTACAATAATGGCTACGACAGTGATCCATCGGTTTTTAACACAAAGTTTTGAGAATCTAGCCCTGAGTTCTGTAGATTAACCAGTTCTTCATAAAGTTACAACTTTACTAGTTTCTTGCTAACTAGTTTATCAGTCTTCTGGGTGCATCAGTGTTGGAAGCCTTTCTGAAATATAGTCAAGCAATGTAAAGAGCACCTCCCTAATCTATTAACATTAGTCTCTTCATCAAAGAATTCAACCATATATGTTTAGAAAATAATTTTTATTTTTTACACAATCATTGTTTTAACGAGCTTCAGATAAAGGTAGAGTCACCATAGGGCTCCAGAAAAAGGAGAATGGATTGAGGAATCTGTGTTTTACTTCCATTGAAAGCAATGGAAATAAGGATGGATAGAGACAGCGGTTTTACTTCCGTTGAAAGTAATGGAAATAAAACCCAGTTGTCTCAATCTGTCTTCCTTACTGTCATTGCTTTCAATGGAAGTAAAACACGGATGTCTTAATCCATTCTCCTTTTTCTGGAGCCCTATGGTAACCCTAGTTAAAGGCAAGATTGGCTATTTCTCAGATATCTTCTAAAAACATCATTGTAATCAAATATGGATTGATTCCCTCTTTTCATAATCAAAATTATTTAAGTGGATGGTATCTTTTTAACTGAAATGTATGGGTTTGCCTTTGAAATTGTCTTACTAGTATTTTTGCATATTGGTTTTTCCAGTTCTGAAACCCTTGATGGAATTGCTGAGTGATCCTGATTATATTAACCGTATGCTGCTAGCCCAGCTGGAGTACAGAGAACAGGTGAATGAGCACCACAGGAAAGCCTACACATATGCACCTTCTTATGAAGAGTTCATCAAACTCATTAACAACAGCTCTGACATTGATTTCCTCAAACAGCTAAGGTATCTGATTTTCATTTACATCAACTTTAAATGATGAATCATGTAGGTTAGATAGTGGCTATTATTCTTAGACAAGCAGGCAGCATATTCTTACAAATGGATGACGTCATCCATGGAGCCCCAGCATGGACAGTGAAAAGTATAGTATCACTTTAAGTTTTGGCAAACCTTTTAGACTGCCCACATAGTGCATGCGTGATTGCCTTCCTGCCCGACGCCAGCTCGTGAGGTCATCAGCTTTTCATTTTCCCCTCAGTGAAAAAGCATATCTCTTGTTTCTCCATCGAGTTGCCTTCCTGCTTATATTTTTAATAAATTTTTTCAAGTTCTCTCTATGCTTGTCTTTTCTTTTGAAAAATAAGTAAAGTAGAAATGTAAAAAGAAAAAGTAACTTTGGACTTTCTTCAAACTCCGTTCGAAGTTCAATGGCCTTCACAATTTCATCCTTACTTCCTGTGGTGATCATCGATGGATTTTCGGCCTTGTTTCTACTCTACTTTGGCTCGCCCTCTTTGACTGTATCTGACCCTGGGGCTTTTAGATTGCCAGAAAATAAACATTATTGATTAATGGCAAAGTTTTTCTTCTTTTGGTTTTCTTTTGACATATAGGTCTGGAGTCGGACTTTCAGTGACTGGAAATTGCCAGTACCGGTAGACATCGATACCTCCCATCTACTTGCATCGGTGGCATATTAGCATCGACTCTGGTTAATGCATGCCTTTCTGTACTGATGTTTATTCATCAGTGGCATATTAGCATCGAGTTTTTTTGATGCATGCCTTATGTACTGATGTTTATCACAGGACAAGCAGGCAGGTATTCTCACATATGGGTGACGGAGCCCGGATGTGGACGCCTCGCAAGCAGACTTGCTTGAAGAAACTCGAAGTTTCGAGTCGCCCGCACCGCGCAAGCGTGAATGCCTTCCCGCCCAGCACAGGGCATGTCTCCTCCGTTCTCAGTTTTCTGCGGAGCCGAAAAGTCCGTCTTTGACTCTCTGCGTTTAACTTCGTTCATTTTGTGCCTTCTCTCAACCGCGGTTTGTGTTTTTTTTTTTCCTCACGAATCACTGTTTTATTTTATTTCTTTTATTTTAGTTTAAAAAAAAAAAATTTTTTCTTCTTCCATTCGTTTTCCGGGACAGGCCACTCGGCCACAGCCCAAGGGCTTCGATTTTGCGGCGGCTATTTTTCCGTCTTTGTCCCGGCCTGCTACGGGCTTCAAGAGGTGTAGCAAGTGTCAGCGCGCAATCTCTCTTACGGACCCTCACGGATGCTGCCTCAAGTGCCTTGGGCCAAAACATCATCCTAGGTCATGCCTGCCTTGCCAAACACTTCAGCCTCGTGCTTTCAAGTGTCGTTGCATTTTGGTGGACAAGCTCTTCGAGATGGAGTCTCCTACTGATCCCTCGACTTCGAAGGCGTCTTTGGCCTCAACTTCCACCGAGGTTTCTTCTGCGCCTACTGCTTCCATCTTGAGCCTCATCAGACCTTCGTTGTTTGCAGCGGCTCTTGCTTCAACGTCGTCTGTTGTATCTTCCCCTGTTTCCTCAGGTCAGATAGCTCAGCAGTCGGTTCCGCCGGTAGTGATTAAAGTGTCTAAGACTTCTAAGTCGAAACACACTCACACTACCTCAAAGGAACCTCCAGCCAAGGCAGGTGGTCCGGCTTCTTTCCAGACCATGTTAGAGAAGCAGTTTATTCAGTTCCTTACTAACATGGGACCCAAACTACTTCCTCTTATCCAGCCTGGGCATTCAGCAGATTCCCGAGAGGTCGAGCCGCTTCCTGTGCCCCAGTCTGAACTTGCACACTCTTTGCAGGGAGCAGAGTCTCTACGAGTGTTTGGTCTGGCATCCAAACACGTAAAGCAAGGAGCAGATTCTTTGTGAGTGCCTCAAGGTTCCTCCACCAAGCCTCTGGAGCTTTGATCTACATCCTCTAGTCCTATTCGTACATCGGCTTCGGCTGCCCACGTCTCCAAGGCGAAGTCTCCTTGATCCTCGAGATCTGGTTCCAGACACAGTTCTCACCGACATTCGAGGCCTTCATTGAGGCATCCTTCCAGGCATAGTTCTTCGTCTCACGACAGATCTTCTTCGAAGCCTTGATCTACTCCAACCTCGACCAGACCACCGACTCCTTGTTTGAGGTCTTCGATGCCGGACCTCGAGGATGTTCCGGTCTCGATTGCTTCGTCCAAGTCACCAGGTTCCTTTGATGCCTATTTCCCTGCCGAAGCTTCTTCTTCGACACAGGTTGCCTCGACATCCTCGAGTCCATCTTGAACATAAGAACTGCCTCTGCTGGGTCAGACCCGAGGTCCATCGTGCCCAGCAGTCCGCTCACGCGGTGGCCCAGCAGGTCCAGGACTGTGCAGTAATCTTCTATCTATACCCCTCTATCCTCTTTTCCAGTAGGAATTTGTCTAATCCTTTCTTGAACCCCAGTACCGTACTCTGCCCAATCACGTCCTCTGGAAGCGCATTCCAGGTGTCCACCACACGTTGGGTAAAAAAGAACTTCCTAGTATTTGTTTTGAATCTGTCTCCTATCAACTTTTCCGAGTGCCCTCTTGTTCTTTTATTATTCGAAAGTTTGAAGAATCTGTCCCTCTCTACTCTCTCTATGCCCTTCATGATCTTACAAGTCTCTATCATATCCCCTCTAAGTCTCCTCTTCTCCAGGGAAAAGAGACCCAGCTTCTCCAATCTCTCAGCATATGACAGGTTTTCCATACCTTTTATCAGACGCGTCGCTCTCCTCTTAACCCGCTCAACTAACGCCATATCCTTCTTAAGGTACGGCGACCAATATTGGACGCAGTACTCCAAATGCGGGCGCACCATTGCCCGATACAACGGCAGGATAACCTCTTTCATTCTGGCTGTAATACCCTTTTTGATTATACCAAGCATTCTATTTGCTCTCTTAGCGGCAGCTGCACACTGTGCCATCGGCTTCATTGTCATGTCCACCAATACCCCCAAGTCCCTTTCCTGGGTACTCTTATTCAATAATATCCCTCCCATTGTATAGTTGTACCTCGAGTTACTGCTCCCCACATGTAATACCTTACATTTCTCAACGTTGAACTTCATCTGCCATCTCGTCGCCCAATCTTCTAGTTTGTTCAAGTCCCTTTGCAATTCTTCACATTCCTCTGTAGTCCGAGCTCCATTAAATAGTTTAGTGTCGTCCGCAAATTTTATTATCTCGCACTTCGTCCCTGTTTCTAGATCATTTATGAAGATATTTTTTTTTTAAATTAATTTATTTATCAAATTTTTACATATTATAAATCAAGTATCCACTTGTACAGAAAGTTGAAGAAAAGCAAGAAAATAATACTCAAAGGTAAAATACATAGTAATCAAATAAAATTAAAATAAATGTTTAGCTTAAATTCAGCTCAAGTCCTCAAAATTAGATCCAAGAAGGATAAGGCGGACACATTAACAAATACTAACAACTATCAATTCAAATATTAGGAAAACAAGATCCCTTGGCTGAGGAAGGATATCATTATTAAAATGCACTTCACTTTGATTTTGATTTTCCTTCATCCAGCCGAGTTCCTGCCAAAAAGGCTGTCAACTGGAATGGATCAAAGAATACATATTTCTTCATATGGTATTGTATTACACATTTACAAGGGTGTCGTAGAAAAAAAGTCCCACCTGGCTTCATCAAAAGAAACTCTCGCCTTCTTCTCTGGGTTTCCCGTGCCAAATCTGGAAACATTAATATTTTTTGTCCAAGAAATTCTTTCATTTTATTTCTAAAGAACAATCTAAGCAACCAGTTTTTATCTGGAGCAAGAGCCACAGTAAGAAGCAATGTTGCCGGAGATGCAAGCTCTCTATCCGAAAGTTCCAAGATTGCTGAGACATTAAGTGGTTGATTATTCTCCTGTTGTTTAGTTGGTGATTTAATAGCTTTCATTGGTAGGTAATATACTTGAGTAAGTGGTGGTAATGTATCCTCTGGAATACCCAAAATCTCCAACATATAGCGTTTCAACATATCCCTAGGTGTCACCGAGGCTATCCTAGGAAAGTTAATCAGTCGGAGATTATTATTACGAGAAAAATTCTCCATAGTTTCCAGTTTTCTACGCAAATTTGTATTATCTTTTATTATTGCTTCATTAAGCTGTTTTGATACTTTTAACTCCTGTTGTATATTCTCAATAGAATTCTTAGATTCACCAATTTCAGCTTTTATGTTTTTTATCTCAGTTTCTTGAAGAGTAATTTTATTTTCCAGCTGCAAAAGCTGGGGCTTGACAGACTTGGCTAGGTCAGCCACTAAATCCCAGATTGAGTCCAGTGTTACTTCTCTAGGCTTTTCAACAACATATGAAAGATTAGAAGTTTAAATAGTCTCACCAGTTATCAGCTGTTTCTGGCAATCCTTCTGCTGGTCTGAAATAGTCCCTGATGTTTCCAAGTCCTCGGTGTTTGTTGGACTCACCTGAAAACTCAGGGAGTCCATCTCCACGCTCCCCTCTCTGTTCTCTCTGGCCTCCGAGGATAGGTGCCTGCCTTCTCCCGGCAGCTCCTCCGCTCATGGGGAGCTGGTAACCTGAGGAGGTGGGGGAGGTGCCCTAGCGTCGGGGCTCAGCGTAGTCTCTAGCCCCAAGGAGATCACTTCATTTCCGCCCCTCTGAGGCGTCTCCAGCGGGGGTGCCGACGCTGCCGGGATATCCTGCATCCGTCGCAGGAGTTCTTCTATATTGCCGAACGAGGGGACCGCCGAACGCCGCGAGGCTCCAGCGGCGCTGCGGCCTCTCCTCTTCGGCATTCTAGGTAGGTAAATCTCTTCAGAAAAAAATGTTTCAAAAGTTTCCTCCGGCGTGCTACTCAGCGTCCTGGAACGTCGGCCATCTTGGCCATTTATGAAGATATTTAATAGTAGCGGCCTGAGCACCGAGCCAAAGCATTGGCAGATCAGCTATCTTTCTCGTCTTTCCTGCGACAGATGGCTGTGGACTTGGATGTTCAATTGAATACTGGCTCCAAATATTCTAAGGAGTATCTCAAAGTCATGTATCTTCCTCAACCTCCGGCAGAGTCTCTTAAGCTTCCACTTCATAAGCTTTTGAATCAGACTTTTGGTTGTTGCATGGAAACACTTTTTTCCATACTGGCTGTTCCAGAAAAATTGACTCTAGATATAAGACTGTGCATCGCAAAGGGTTTGAAAATTCTCAGTTAACTCATCAATCCTTGCTGGTCGAATCCTCCTTGAAAAGGTCCCATCCCTCCAAGGTTTACGCCACCGTCCCTCCTGAAAGGGAAGGGAAAACTATGGACAAATTTGGACATCGCATCTACCAGAATGCTATGATGTCCTCTAAAGTCCTCAATTATAATTTTTATTTCATCACTTTCTTTGAATTTCTTCTTTCTCTTCTACCAAAGTTTTTGGATTATTTGGATACCCAAATGCATTTTGAGTTTCAGGAAGTCATTGCTTCTTTCTCTCAATTACGTCTGCATCTCCTCCAGTCATCTTATGATGCCTTCGAGTTATCTGCCCGAGCGGCTGCTTGCTCTGTAGCTATGCGTCGTCTTGCCTGGCTTCGTTCCATTGACATGGACTCTACCCTTCAAGACTGCTTGGCTAACATTCTTTGTGAGGGCAATGACCTCTTTGATGAATCCATCGAGGCAGCCACCAAGAAATTATATGACCATGAAAAATTATTTGCTTCTATAGTCAGACCTAAGCCAAAGCCAGCTCCTGCCAAGCCTGCTCGCCCTGCTCTTATCTACCAAAGGCAGTTTGCTCCAAAGCCGGCTCCTTATACTCGTCCTCCTCTGAAAAAACAGCAACCTCAGAAGCTACAGAAACCCCGACCCTCTGCTGCACCTAAGGCTTCTCAGCCTTTTTGACTGTTTACAACGGAGCATAACCTCCACCGTTTTGTCTCTGTCTTCTTTTCCCCCTATAGGAGGTCGTCTTCGATGGACGATAATTACATCCGACCTCTGGGTGCTTACCATCATCAGAGAAGGATACTCTCTTCATTTCACTCAGGTTCCACCAGAGCTTACTCCAAGAGAGTATCTTTCCAATCCATCCCACACCGCCCTTCTTCTTCAGGAAGCTCAAGCTCTGCTTTCTCTCCATGCCATCAAACCAGTTCCCTTGGAATAGCAGAACAGGGGTTTTTACTCCTGTTACTTCCTTGTTCCGAAGAAGACGGGCGATCTGCAACCCATTCTGGATCTCAGGGCTCTCAACAAATTTTTAGTCAAAGATAAGTTTCGAATGTTGTCCCTGGCATCCCTTTATCCCCTTCTCGAGCAGAACGACTGGTTATGCTCTCTGGATCTCAAGGAGGCCTATACCCATATCCCCATTCATCGGCCTCGTCTCCCAGAGTGTTCACCAAGTGCCTGGTAGTGGTAGCAGCAGCTCTCCGGAATCATGGTCTTCAGGTATTTCCCTACATCTACGACTGGCTCATCAAAGATTCCACATCTCAAGGGGTTATTGTAGTGACCCAACAGACTACCTGGTTCCTGCAAAGTTTGGGATTCGAAATCAACTTTCCCAAATCTCAGCTTCAGCCCTCACACACTCTACAATTCATTGGAGCTGTTCTGGACACTGTTCAACTCAGAGCATTCCTTCCACAACAACGTCTGGAAGCTCTTCTTCATATCTGTCATACAGTGTCTTCCCGCTCTTCCATATCAGTGAGACACATGATGGTACTTCTGGGTCACATGGCCTCCACAGTACACGTGACTCCTTTTGCCAGACTTAACCTCAGAATTCCTCAGTGGACCCTGGTATCTCAATGGACGCAAGTTTGCGACCCTTCTTCTCAACACATTTTGGTCACTCCTTCCTTCATAGAAACATAGAAACATAGAAAGATGACGGCAGAAAAGGGCTATAGCCCATCAAGTCTGCCCACTCTACTGACCCACCCCATTAAGTCTGAGTACTAATGACCTAGTTCCTTAACTCGACCCTCGTAAGGATCCTACTAGGGCATCCCATTTATTCTTAAAGTCAATAACGCTGGTGGCCTTGATCACCTGCTCTGGAAACTTATTCCAGTGATTTACAACCCTTTCTGTGAAGAAATACTTCCTTATGTCACTATCGAATTTCCCTCCTCTGAGTTTGAATGGATGCCCCCTTGTGACCGAGGGTCCCCTGAGAAAGAAGATGTCTTCTTCCACCTCGACACGTCCCGTGATGTATTTAAATGTCTCAATCATGTCCCCCCTCTCCCTTCGCTCCTCTAGAGTGTAGAGCTGCAATTTGTTTAGTCTTCAAGAAGTCTCTCCGTTGGTGGATGCTCTCTTCCAATCTTTCCAGAGGCTTGCTTTTTCAAACTTCCCCTCATCTAAAGGTCCTCATGACAGACCCTTCGATCTACGCTTGGGGTGCTCATCTAGATGGTCTCCGTACTCAAGGCCACTGGACCAATACGGATCGTCAATGTCACATAAATCTGTTGGAACTCAGAGCAATTTTCAAGGCTTTCAACGCTTTTCAACATCTTCTTCATGACCAGGTAGTCCTCATCTGGACAGACAACCAAGTCGCCATGTATTATGTCAACAAACAGGGAGGGACGGGATCTGCCTCACTTTGTCAAGAAGCGATGAAGGTTTGGGACTGGGCAATCCGCCACAACACCTTCCTCAAAGCTGTCTACATTCAAGGGGCGAAGAATAGATTGGCAGACAACTTGATTCGTCTTCTACAACCTCACGAATGGACTCACCATTCCTCGCCTCTTCATCAAATTTTTTTACAATGGGGAACCCCTCAGATAGACCTCTTTGCGGCTCCCCACAACTTCAAACTGCCTCAGTTCTGCTCCAGGATATACTCTCCTCACAGCCTCAAGGCAGATGCTTTTCTTCTGGAATGGACGAATCTCTTCCTCTATGCATTCCCTCCATTCCCTCTCATTCTCAAGACTCTGGTCAAGTTGAAGAACGATCATGCCACCATGATTCTCATCGCTCCTTATTGGCCAAGATAACCTTGGTACTTTCTTCTACTTCAACTCAGCACCAGGGAGCCATACCTTCTACCAGTTTTTCTTCCTCTGCTTAAACAGAGTCAGGGATCTCTGCTTCATCTCAACCTGCACTCTCTACACCTGACAGCTTGGTACCTTTCAACGTAACTCCTCTTCAGTTTTCTCAATCTGTAAGAGATGTCTTAGAAGCTTCTAAGAAGCCTACCACTAGACAATGCTATCACCAAAAGTGGACTAGATTTTCTACGTGGTGTTTTTCTCATCATACGGAGCCTCAGCATTCCTCCTTATCTTCTGTTTTGGACTACTTGTTGCACTTATCCAATTCTGGCCTCAAGTCTACATCTATCTGAGTCCATCTCAGTGCAATTGTGGCTTTCCATCAGCCTATTGAAGGGAAACCCCTCTCTATTCATCCAGTGGTTTCCAAATTTATGAAAAGTCTCTTTAATGTTAACCCTCCTCTCAAACCGCCTCCTGTAGTTTGGGACCTCAATGTTGTCCTTTCTCAACTCATGAAGCCTCCATTTGAACCAATCGATAAGACTCATTTGAAGTATCTCACTTGGAAAGTGGTCTTTCTCATAGCCCTCACTTCCTCTCAAAGAGTCAGTGAACTGCAAGCTTTAGTAACTGACCCACCATTTACTGTGTTCCATCATGACAAGGTAGTCCTTCGTACTCATCCTAAATTTCTACCTAAAGTGGTCTTGGAATTTCATCTCAACCAATCCATCATACTTCCAATGTTTTTTCCAAAGCCTCATTCTCATCCTGGAGAATCAGCTCTTCATACTCTGGACTGTAAACGTGCTTTGGCCTTCTACTTGGAACACACCAAACCATACAGAACTGCTCCTCAACTTTTTGTTTCCTTCGATCCAAATAAGTTGGGCCATCCTATTTCTAAGCGTACCATCTCCAACTGGATGGCGGCTTGTATCTCTTTCTGCTATGCCCAGGCTGGATTACCCCTTCATAGTAAAGTCACAGCCCATAAAGTCAGAGCAATGGCAGCTTCAGTAGCTTTGCTCAGATCTACACCTATTGAGGAAATTTGTTTGGGATATTAATGTTGTTTGGGATATTAATGTTGTTCTCATCAGTCTGATGAAACCTCCATTTGAACCAATGTTTTGTACTCATCTTAACTATATTACTTAAAAGTGGTATTTTTCATCTCCATCACTTCTGCACCTTGTGTGAGTGATCTCAAGTTTCTTAATTTCCAGCAGTTTTGTACTATTTATGGACTGCACTAGAGAATGACACGGGGAAAAAATTTGTCCCTGTCACCACCCCATCCCCGCAATCACTGTCCCCGTCACCACCCTGTCCCCGCGCCCACTGTCCTTCGCAGCATCCATATAAGCCTCAAACAGGTATGATTTTATATACTTGTCTTACTTACTGCACTTACTGCACTTACTTATCTATCTTTCAAACTTGCCAAAGTACACATGGAAAATATACAAGTTTTTCAAGTTTCAAGTTTTATTTAAATTTGATGAATCGCTTATTGCATACTAAGCGAGTAACAAAAAAATAGAATAAACTTATAATAAATGTACAGCATTAAAATGGGTTAAAACGGACTGACAGACAGACAGACTTGGATATATAAGGAAAAAAAAGAAAGGGAAACAGTTACAAAATTAATGTTTTTCATAATTAAAAAGAAAAGAAAAAGCCAAAAAAGGAAGGAACATGAGGAGCGGTATTAGGTATGTTAAAACTGGATCATTTAAAAATTAAATGCGTCTCTAAAAAGAAAAGTTTCAGGTTGTTTTTAAATCTGTTGAGATCTTTTTCTTCTCTTATATGTAGTGGTAGGGCATTCCAAGTTTGAGGGGCGATCACTGAATATATATCATGGCGTCTGGTTCCAATAATTTTCAAAGAAGGAACCATTAGCAACCCATGGGCTGTGGATCGGAGAGACCGTGTCGTATTATATGGATTAAAAGGATACAGCAAAAAAGGAAAAAAATCTCTGCAACTAAATCGATAAAAGCATAGCAGAGATGACTAATGATATCACGCTGACAATTAAACTTTAATTAAAGTCCAACATATATATCAAATTAGAACAGAACCCGACACGAGTCATTTTGGCAAGTCTGTCTGCATCAGGGGTCCAACACAATCTTTCCTATCCAATGAGAATGTTTTATTTAGGAATCAGTATTTCTTAGTGCATGCCCACACACACTATTTCCCTATTTCCCAAACAATTGAAGATCCTAGAGCAGTGATGAAAGCCATATAAATTGCAAGTATTACATAAGAATGAACAGGAAGAAGCTGCCCTTGTTTCTTTCAAATGATATCAGTCTGCCATGAAGACTCTTCCAGGTACTTATCTCCCTACACCAAAGTCCCCACAAGTATAACCCCCCCAACTGCAAACACCCACAAAGTACATTTCCCCACACAGAACAACCCCCCAAATATATCCAAAGCCCCTCTCTCTTAGGCCCTCCCTGGGCATACTATCCAGTAGATTTGGGACAGAAGCGATCTCCATTTGTTCCTATTCATTTCAGCACCAAGTTCAAAATGGAACTGATTATCTCTAGAGTTGGATTTAGGTTGGGGAGTGGGGGGTTCTTTGTTCCGAAGTCTAGTTGAGCTGATCACAAGGGAATCTACGATTAGCTGAGCCGACAAGATTTAGGCCCCCACTGGGCATGCTATCCAGATTTTGGACAGAAGCAATCTCCACCGGACTCCGGAGCAAAGAACCCCCTGCCCCCCCTTCCCCCTCGGAACGCTGGGCTGGAAAGCAGAAAGAAAGTGTATGGATGCTTTTTAATTGAGCCCCGCCTTACCTTAGACTTTCGCTTGCAAGTTCCAGCTCCGAAGTTTCTCTTTGACTCCACTTCAGTGGCCTGTCCTCCTGTTCGCAGCTCTGTCCAAAGTCTGAATCGCTACTGCTGCACAACTATAACCCATTAAATTGGTTTTTCAAGAACGTGTGTGGCAGTAGTTTGGTTCCCTCACTGCTTGAGCGGGAGGAGAAGACCCAGTTGGGAGCCGGTACGCTATAGGGGGCGGAGCCAAAGACAGAACGGCCCAAGTCAGTTGGCGATGAGAAGACACTATGGCTGCCGGAACTTGGAAGACGAGGCAATGGTTAATAATGGTAATGAAGGAGGGAGGTGCTTTTACCTGCGGGGACAAGCTTTTCACTGTTCTTAAAAGTTTTGTTCTCGTATTTGCGGTGGCTAACAGGTACTGCTAATAGATATTGCAGCACACATAGCCAGTATGTGTGTGGGATTAGTCTTGTTAGACCAGTTTAAAGAGAGGAGTTTGCATTCTCTATATTAACCATTGAAGCGGCATGGTTCTCTGGTTTATCTTCTAAGCAGGATCAACCAAATTTTTCTACTGAAATATGCCTTCCACTATACCATCAATATTCATACAGTACTTTTCAGAAGGCTTATAAATTTGCTCTGAAATATTTTTCCCTACATGTATCTCCTATTGTTTAATACTTCTGTACACACGTGGGGTCATTTTGGCAAATTAGTGTAGTTGCTTACTTATAAATTGTAATTTTGATTTCAAATTCCAGGTACGTTTTCGATAGTAACAGACAAAGCGTTTCCTGTCATCTGATAAATACAACTTTTTAATTTTTTTGTTTTAACGTGAGTATACTGATTATACACACCTGAGGTCAAATTGACCCCACAGATTTATGAAGGCAACATTGTCAGCAGTGGAATACAGCACTGAAAAGTTATATTGGAACAGTGAAAGGCAAGATGGCGATCAAGTAAGCTGCATGAGCGTGAGCTCTCTCATCGGCGTTGTAAAATTTCTTTTGACACGACTTCAATACTTTTTTGATGCCTAAGAGAAGAGGTAAGCAAAGGAGTTTCCCTTTGCCTCTGCCGGTAACATCAACACCGTGACAAACTGTAATAACAGCATTTACAGTTCCTTTGGTGTTCTGGCATTTCCGCTACTGGATCCCAGGAGTGATTCAGCTTGGTGGGTGAGGACCTGACCCCCTTACAATCCTGGAGGATTGCCAAGGGAGGACTGAAGTTTTGAGGGGTCTCGGGAACGACTGAGTGCTATGAGGCTTCCAGTGCAAGTAACCCAGGAAGGGGAAGTCCTCATGGCTTCCGGATCATCTCAACCAGATGAAGGGGAACGCACTGGGATGTAACGGTGGTGAGCTCGGAAAAGACATGAATTAGCGTGGGGAGCCACAAGCTGAACAAAATCTTTGCCAGTTACCAGAGTTCAAGCCGCCCGCAAAACCACAGGTGGTTACAATGGACTCGCTATGGTTTGCAATTGACAACCTCCAATTCATATGTATAAACTTTATTACAACTTTGACTGAAGTATCAACTAAAATAAAGCATTTAGAGACTTTGGTACAGAATCATCAGGAGGATAGGATAGATTTAATAGAATGTTCATGAAATGAGAAACACCATTAAACAGCAAATATTTGACAAAGCTTTTCTTCTCCAGAAAATAGAAAACTTGGAGAACCCAAATAGATCCTTAAACTTGAGAATTTTGAATTTTCTGGTGGCTAAGGGGCTCATAATCGAAAGAGAAAAAGTCCAAAAAACAGCCTAAGTCAGCACTTAGACGATCATCAGTCAAAAACGTCCAAGTGCCGACAATAAAACCGGGTTTTGGACGTATTTAAAAATGACCTAGGCCTTCACAGTGCCGCTGAATGACCATAGCTAAATGGGGTGTTTCAGGAGGAGTGTCGAGGGTGGGATGGGGCCGGCTTAGACTTAGTTGTACTGCAAGTATAATCGAAAGTTATACAGCACAGGATCGACAGAACTTGGACGTTGTGACTTAGACCATTTAATACATGGTCTAAGTCACAAAAAACCCACCTAAAGTTACTGGATAAGCACTGCAAACACATAATACAGACCCCCCACACACTACCCCAGTGATCATCACCCCCCCCCATCCCTACTCCATAAAAATATTAATCCCAACTTGAAAATTGTGCCTCCAGAACATCATCACCTGGCAGCCCAGGCATAGGAAAGCCTAGTCGTGCTGCACGGAGGCGTCTTAAGCCATCTTGGGTGAGGGTTAGGGACCCATGGAGAGGAGGACCCATGCCCATAAGCCCCTTTAATCACTGCATTGATATTGAAACGTGCACTCCTCTATACACCCCCAAAACCCTTTTGTACTAGCATATAAGTGGCTCCTGAGCCATAAGGGCTATTGGGGTGGTAGATAAGTGGGTCTAGGGGATTCTGGAGGTGGTTTGGGGGGCTCACCATGATCTATAAGGGAGCCGTAGTGAGATGAAGACATGGCACCCTTTTTGTGAAGTTCACAGCAGTGCCCTGTAAGGTACCCCACTATTTAGGTGCCATGTCTGGGTGTTCAGTCCATCACTTTGCATACCCCTCCCACATCCAACAGGGCTTGTTCTATGCATTTTTGACTTGGATGAAAAGTTGGAAGAAAATGTGGTATAAAGATGGACGATTTAGCGACTTGGATGATCAGATCGGCAGGACCTATAGTTAGACGATTTTCGAAACAAAAAAAAATTTGGACGTATTTTTCGAAAATGTGTCCTAGGCTCTTTTTTACTTTGGACAACTTGGGACTTAGACAAAAATGGACTTAAACATTCCTTTCGATTATGCCCCTCTAAGTATAAATCTGCTAGAGAGACTTTCAGCGATTTTTTGCTATCAACTTAAAAAAACTTTGATACAAATATACCACCCATTCAAAAAATTTATTACCAGGAAGGAATGCTCCCATTTAGATTGAGAGAAGTTGCCCCTGGATACAGGGCAGGATTAATTTGTCGAGGGCCCCTAGGCACACAAGTATACTGGGTCCCCTGCCCCGCCCTGCCCCCTGCCCCGCCTCTATGTATTTACTTCTTTATTTCCACTTTATTTTTTTTATTTTAAAATTCAAAACAAAGATTACCATACCAGTGCCAGTGTACAGTTTTTCTTCTATGCAACTTCCAAACATCTCTGAACAAAACTCCCCTTCCTTCCTAGAGGAAGAGATCTTCAGCTGGCAGGCCTTTGGGAAGCCCACCAATTTATATTTTGCATTTGGATAGGAGGCATGGGGCATATTGGGAAGAAAATTTAATGCCCATCATTTTATTGGACTAATACATTTCTTACTTAGCTTTGAGGTTAAAACCTTTCTTCAGATCAGTAAACTATACTGCTGTTAGAGTATCCCTGTCCTGACCTGAGGAAAGGAGTTATGGTCTCTGAATTTGTAAAAATGTATTAAAATTAGTTCAATAAACAGTATCATCTTATTTCCATTTTCTATTAATAAACGATTATCAATACAGCTACAATAATACCTTATCCTAAAGCAAAAATAAATAAATTTAAAAAATTCAATTTTTTTTCTACATTTGTTGTCTGGTTTCTGCTTTCCTCATCTTCTCGTCATTCTCTTCCTTCCATCCGTTGTCTGTCCCTTCCAGAAAATGTTTGTCTCCCTCTGCCATCTCTGCTCCTGCCCCCTCCCCCCCTTGGTCTAGCATCCATCACCTTCCCTCTGTACCCCTCATAGTCTGGCATCTCTCGCCTTCCATCTCTCCTTCCCCCCCTGTGGTTTTTAGCATCTCTCTTCTCATTTCCTTCACTCAAATGTGATCTCTTTGTGTCCTTCCCCGTTCTTTAGCATCTCTCTCCTCTCCCTTCCCTTTCCTTTTCTTCTCTGGTCTTCCTTCTCTATTTTCTACCTCTGTCTAAATTAAATTCTTTCTTACTATTCAGCCCTCAGTTTTCCTCTTTTCACTGTGTCTACTCACAGCTTGCCACCCCTTTCCTTCACCCCTCCTCTATCTCACTAACTATCTTCTTCCCCCCATCCAGCATGTGGGAAAGCAGAAGCAGTGGTGAGGAGGTGAGGGCTGGGCACAAGTTCTCCCCACTTCTATCATCTGCCCTGTCCCTTTCTTCCCACATCCATCATCTGTCCTGCTTCCTTCTGTCTCCCTTCTCCCCACTTCCATCATTTGTCCTGCCCTACCCCTTTCTTCCCACATCCATCATCTGCCCTGCTCCCTTCTGTCTCCCTTCTCCCCAATTCCATCATTTGTCCTGCCCTGCCCCTTTCTTCCCACATCCATCATCTGCCCTGCTCCCTTCTGTCTCCCTTCTCTCCACTTCCATCATCTGTCCTGCCCTGCCCCTTTCTTCCCACATCTATCATCTGCCCTGCTCTGCCTTGCCCCCTTCTTTCTCTCCCTCCACCCCATGATTCAAAAAACAGAGCGAGTATCACACAGTGTTTTCTACACTGTCTATCTGGTCTGATACGAAGAACCAGTGGGGGGGGGGGGAAATAAAATATATATATATATATAAAATATATATATATATATATATATATATTTCCCCCCCTCCCCCCACTGGTTCTTCGTATCAGACCAGATAGACAGTATAGAAAACACTGTGTGGTACTCGCTCTGTTTTTTTAATCATGTTACCAGCTAATCATGTTAAGATAGTGTTGTTGAAATGCTCCTATCAATGATCCCGTAACCTGCTGGTATGAGGTTAGCTCAGCAGTTTGGGGTTTTTTTTTTTTTACTGTGAGAATAGATAATGGTATATGATGTCAGTAGTATGGTAATAATGTTTCTCTTCATCTGAAGAATGGCTGAAGATGGTACATCATTCAGTGGTATCTGTTATTCTTCATGTTCTCCTCTGATAAGATATATACTGTATATATAGGCTTATCCAACTCTTGGTTAACTGTATAAACTGCAAGGAATCTAACAGTGCAGAGGGTGATAAATCAAAGTTTATGCAAAGTTATACTATAGGTGGTTGTTTTCTTTTTCTTCTTTTGTTATATTTTCAATGAGGGTCTCTTTAGTAACCACTTGATTGGTTTCTGGGGTTTTTTTTTTTTTTGTTTTGTATGGGGGGGGGGATGTAGTACTTAGAAGAAATGCAGATCTTCCCTTGGTGGTGTCTGAGCTTTAATAGGTTAGCATGGGTTGTTATCTAACCATGAAGGGATGTAAAGGTGTGGCATGAGGATAAAAGCTACTTTACAGTTTGTCGTATAAGGAATGGAATGTAGATGGGTTCCTGAAGTTACAATTCCTAATATTTAAGGTGCGTAGAACAGAGATACCATCCTCTGGCTTTGTAAAGAAAATTCTACTGGTGAAAGGCTTTGAAAATCTGCTAGAATCAAATGAGTAAAAACTCCCATCTCCTTTTTTATTCTAAAGAAACCCAGAGATTTGGAAATGGCTTTAGGAGAGGAGAAGGCCACTACATCCTTTTTTTAGGATGTTTTTCCTTTTACTTCAGCATCTCTTATTATCATTGGGTATGGTTCCAAAACTGAAATCAAGCAGTATTTTTGTAACAGATCCTTGATTTTTGTATCGATCCTCATTCGGTGCGTTCCTGTTTCTACCTGTTACACTTCTCTGCAGTATGAGGAGATCTCATATACCATAGGTTTACATGTTATGACCTCTAGACTACTACTAGGTTACCTCCTTTTTACCTCTCTTACCAATGGTGTATTCGTTCCCGCTAACGTAATAGTCACATCTTTGCAAGACTCATTCCTCTTTTGAAATTTTTGTATTTCTCATGCGAAGATTCGAAACTCCTCCATGGTGGTGCCAAAAGCCTGTACTTTTAATTCATCCTTGGAATCTTTTTAAGTTACCTGGAGATCTTTACTTAAAAAAAAATAACAGATTTTTCTTGGTTGCTGACCTTATGTAGTACTACAACCATATCTTAATGATCTCACAAGAGTTATTTTACTTCTTGCTTTTACTAAGATGAGAAGAGTTCAGGACTACTGCAGAGGGGCAGAATTTTGCCATTATGCTTCTATATTTCTGTAGGAAAGGTTATGGTGTGCTTTTCTTCCTATTCCTATTTCCTTCAAAGGGGTTGAGTGCAGGAACTGTTCTCACACATTTTCTCTGGGTTGTACTTCTCAAAATACACACAGGTTTTTATGCTAAGTCTCTGTTGGTTCTTGCTGGTCCTCTAGTATTAGTTCAGACTAGCAATTTTATTTCTCCTCATTTGTTTTTCTCCATTGTGTACTTCTCTGTGCAACACTGCGTTTTTTTTCCTCAAAAAAAAAAAAAAGAGAAAACATTGAGGGTTTTTTTCTCACGAAAATACATTGAGGTTACCATTCTGCTGTTGGGAACCTTTTTTCTTCGGACACAAGCAGGGGATATGCAGGCATACTTGGTGAAGTCCATTGACTGAGCCTGTATGTCGGTGCTCTCCCCTAGCTAGGCAAGCTTTGAGCTCCCTGGGCATGTGCAGGAGTCCCTACATCTACAGCCCCTCCCCTCAGGGTTGTCAGTTTTTTCTTCAACTGGTCCTGACAGGTTGCAGCTCTCCCCTCTCTTCTTCATAAATGATTTCTTTATTTAAAAAGATTTATTTTAAAAAGTATTTCATTGGTTAGGAACATAATAAATAGGGCATGAAATTTAAACTAAGTAACTTTACAAAGACTACTAAATGTTCTAAAAAAAAAAAAAAAAAAAAAGAGGAAACAACTAGATAGCAGGTCCACGAGAACATAGAGGACTAAAAAAAAAAAAAAAAAAGACCGGTAGCGTCAAATGCCGACGAACACTTTTTTCTTCAGAACGCTGGTTTCCTTCAGGTAGGAGCTACGATCAGGAGGACGCTTTTCAGCGGCTGACAGAAAAGCTGCGATGGATGGTGGTTCCTACGCAGGGGCACTTCAGCCCGCACCTTCGAAGACATCTTTTAAGCCACGCTGTGCACTACTTGCTCCCTCTCCCCAGGGCCCTGTTTTGGTTCCGCAAGGGGAAGGAAGCCTGCAGCCGTCGATGCCGTCTAAAAGAGAAACTGCAACATTGGCAGGCCAACAACAAAATAAGCTCTCAACGCTGGAATGTGGTTCACCTCAGACTGTGACATTTTTCACATGGAGCTGCTCTTCACAAGCGGCAGCGATTCTCTCTTTTTCTTTCAAATTAAGAGGCGCCGAAGAACAGGGTGTCATGAAGTGGAGTACTACTTCTGGCAAGCAGTTATTGCCAAGTCTACAAAGAGCAGTCACCCTCCCATACCCAGTTTCGGTGATGGTGGCGGAGTGCTCGGGGAGGGCCATGTCTCCAGTTTCAGGACTGCTGCCCTCCCCCTGGGACACGGAGGAGTCTAACGGCAAACAAACATCCTGCATTATTGAGGAAGTAGCAGGTGTTAGTGGATTCAGATTCTGCTCTCTTTCCTCAAGGTCCTACTTCAGCCTGCCGGGGGAGGTGCAGCAACACAAATGGAAGAGGCTTCCACGGGCTTAGTCTCAGTCTCATGGTTCTCCTTCGTGACCAGTAAGTGAGACCTATCTGCAGACTCTCTCGAACTGTCAAAACGCCTGCAGAGGCATTGCTTCGCACTCTACTTTATTTTCATTTTCTTCATGCAGCAATCTTCAAAAATTGGATAAGCACTCTAATTAATGAGATTACCTACCCTCCACTCAGGACTTAGTCGGCATTGAAGGGGGAGGTGAAATAAAAATACAATTTTTCAACTTCAACTCCTACTGCCCTAGCTTCCGTGATTTGTGTAATGAAGGGGGTGCAGTACTTTAAGTAGCTTAGTTCCGGAAGAGTCTTATCAGCAACAAACAAATCTCTGTTTTCTTTCCTCATCAACAAGAATCCAGTGTTTTTGTCAGGATCTTAGTGCTTACACATTTTAAATCTGTTTTATTTCAGGCGTCTTCCCTCCTGTAGATTTCTAAGCATAATTACGTAATTTAAATTCAGCACAACAAAATCTTTCCACCTATGGGACGATCCTTCTCCCTCAAACATAGAGGGCAGGAGCCTCTCATGTTGACTTATCGTTTTGCCTGCCATTAGTTCCTCCAGTTATTCACAGTCAATGACAAGTTCAGGCACCATCAACATTCTTATTCCATTTATTCACTTTTTCTCCAGTATGCCATCCCTCTTGTAGCTGCCATTGCTCTCTACCATTCTTTCCACAATGTAAGTGTGTATATATATATATATCTATATATTTTTTTTTTTTCAGCTGCTCTAGTTTCCTAAGTGATTTACTTAACAGTCATGTTCACTGCGGGGATTACTGCTGCAGCTCTCTAAATTACCATGCTTATTTCCTAGTACTCTTCGACTTCCATATTCTACATTAGCTATCTGCTTTTTAGTATTGCTTTTTCTGAATAGCATTATTTTACAGTATTCTTACCCAATGCAAGACCTTTATATTGCTGTTGGATGTATGAATGGACTTCTCTCTCAATACTCCACTCTTTTTCAGTTGGAGATGAGTAGCAGTACCTCATAATATAGATAGAAGACTGTTTTCTTCAAAACAGCTTATTAAAATTCCTCTAGACCCTGGCATAGCTATTACATAGCTTAACTTTCCTTCCTTGATCTATTCAGATACCTAAAGGTGTTGTTTAAATCATCTATTCTCTCCTAAGCCATTTTTTTCTCAGTGACTCCCAGTATTGGTTCCACATTTACGTACACAGTGCCACTTTCCATACCTCCAAAGCATTATGGAACTCTTTTATTTCACCTGTATTCCTTTTGCACTTTAGTATGTCCTTCTCTGGCTAACTCTGATATCTTTTCCTTTACTTGGCTCTTCACACTTTTCTGCATTCCTTTTTCCTTTCATATTTCTGTCTTCTGCAAACTTCTTTACAGTGGCATATATTTTCTATGTTTTTCTTCTACATCACTTTGCTCTTTCAGACATTCTGGATTCACTTCAATTAGATCAACTTTCTATATGTTACCTTTTCACACAAGAAGCCATTATTTCTCTTTCCTCTAGTCTCATTATAGACCAAACCACCTCAAAGGCCTCCTTCAGCGGTTTGGTTTTACCACCTTAATGTGCTACTTCCCAGTTTGAGGGCGTCTCCATCTCAACAACTCTCATATCCTCGCTGAGGCAGTAATTTTTCTCATTACTCTTATCTTTGTTTCAGATGTGCCTTATACCACATGCTGCACTTAAATGTTTTCTAGCATGATACTTCAGTTGCACACAACCTCATAAAGCTATTTTTGAGTTTTTACTCATTCGATCCTAGCAGATTTTCAAAGCCTTTCACCAGTAGAATTTTCTTTACAAAGCCAGAGGTTGGTATCTCTTTTCTACGCTCCTTAAGTATTAGGAATTGTAACTTAAGGAACCAATCTACATTCCATTGTTTGTACAACAAACTGTAAAGTAGCTACCTTATCCTCATGCCACACCTTTACATCCCTTCATGGTTAGATAACAACCCATGCTAACCTATTAATGCTCAGACACCTCCAAGGGAAGATCTGCATTTCTTCTACCTACTACATAACCTCTCCCCCCAAAAAAAACCCAAAAAACCCCAGAAACCAAACAAGTGGTTACTAAAGAGACCCTCATTGAAAACATAACAAAAGAAGAAAAAGTAAACAGCCACCTGTAGTTTCATATAGTATAACTTTGCATAAGCTTTGATTTATCACCCTCCCTCTGCACTTTTAGATTCCTTGCAGTTTACTTTACATAGTTAACCAAGAGCTGGATAAGCCTATATATATATACAGTATATATCTTATCAGAGGAGAACATGAAGAATAACAGATACCACTGAATGATGTACCATCTTCAGCCGTTCTTCAGATGAAGAGAAACATTATGACCATACTACTGACATCATATACAAGTACCTATTCTCACAGTAAAAGAAACCTGAACTGCTGAGCTAACCTCATACCAGCAGGTTTCGGGATCATCAATAGGAGCATTTCAACAACACTATCTTAACGATGATTAGCTGATAACATGATTCAAAAAATAGAGCGAGTACCACACAGTGTTTTCTATACTGTCTATCTGGTCTGATACGAAGAACCAGTGGGGGAAAAAAAAAAAAATATATATATATATATATATATATAATTTAGTCTGCTGGACCTACTGGATACTCCTCCAATTCCCTTGAGAGCCAATCCTTCTCTTCTCTTTCAATAGAACGGTCAATTTTTACATACCAATTTTTAGCACTGTTTTCACAGCGTGGACATTGGAATAGAGAGTTGCGCGGGGACAGAAATCCCACCCGTCCCCGCCAAAATCCCACCCGTCCCCGTGAGGAATCCCTCCGTCCCCACCCGTCCCCGTGAGGAATCCCTCCGTCGCCACCCGTCCCCGCGAGGAATCCCCTCCGTCCCCACCCGTCCCCGCGAGGAATCCCCTCCGTCCCCACCCGTCCCCGCGAGGAATCCCCTCCTTCACCATCCTTCCCTATAAACTTCAGAAATAGTTATTTTATTTAATTATGCTACTGAATTAAAGGCTCTGGTAGAGACCCATTTACAAATAAGCAAAGAGACTTTACTAATTTGGAAAAATTAATTGGGAAGAATACATACTTTGTAAATGGGTTTCTACCAGAACCTCTAATGTAAATATAAAATATAAATACTCAGCTGATGAGAACCCACAAACTGTCAGCTGAGGACTTCCTTTGCAGTTGGCCGGGGGTCCCTTTTGCCAAGCTTGGCAGGCAGCAGTAGCGTCCCTGAGTCACAGATGCTGGCACCTCAGTGGCTCATGGATGCTGCCAGCGACTGCTGCGCTTGGTGGAGGGGAGTTCTGGCCATCTCTAGAGGAGGTCCTCTGCTGGCGGTGCTTGGGGATCCTCACCAGTCACAGCAAGGGTCAACAAGTACTTCAACACTGTAGAAATAAAACCAGAAATGCATTTCCTTTTCTTTTGTACACAATACAAAGACATCTGCCATATACATTTCCCAAAGCTAACATATTTTAGTCAATAAATTCCGTTTTTTACCTTTGTTGTCTGGAGACTTATTTTTCTATAAAGTTGGTCCCAGTTTCTTTTTTCCGCTTTCCCATCTTCTGTAAATTCTTCTGTTGCTGTCCATTGGTTCCCCCTACCATGGTCCAGCATTTATCTCTATCTCATCTTTCGTGCCTGCCCACCAGCCCCACGCCCAACATTTCTCCTTCTATCACCCCTCTCCAGCATTATGCCACATCTCTCCCTCCATTCCCTTCACCACTGTCCAATATTCCTCCCTCTTACATCCCTTTCAATCTGCCCCATTGTTCCCTTGCCACATTTCTCACTCTCATCTTTTTCTTCCCTATCATATTCTGTACCTTCCTCCCTACGACCAAAAATTCTCCTCTTTCTTCCATTTGCTGTGTGTACACAACCATCTCTCTTTCCCGCTCATTGACACACCCACACCCAATTCTCCCTCCCTCCCCCACCTCAGCATCTCTTTCCCTCCTTTCCTCTCTCCCCAGTTCATGACTTCTGTGTCCAAAAATGCACTCCCTTTCACCACTTCATTCGAGTCCAGATAACAGCAGGGGTTGGAGGCAGCCTGCAGCAAGCCATATGTAGGCGACCCAGAAGTCTTCCCCCGAAGTCAGAGCTGACATCAGAGGGAAGGCTTTACATCAGTCTGGCGGCGGCTGAGGTGTCAGGTGGGAGGGGGTAGATACTGGATGTAGGAGGTGAGAGGAGACAGACTGTAGATAGAAATGGGGAGGGATCAGACACACTGGATGAAAGGGGAAAGATAAGACAAACTGGAATGCCTGGGGAGAGAGAAAAAAACAGATGATGGATGGAAAGAAAAGGAGAGGGGAGGAAGACATTGAATGGAAAGGAGGAGAGGGGGAGGATACGGATGAAAGGGAGGAAAGAGAAAGATGGAGCAGCCACTGAATAGAAGGAGGAGAAAGAGAAATGAAGCAGATGCTGGGCTGAAAGGGGGGAAAGATGGGCAGATGCTGGATGGAAGGGGGGGGGAGAAAGAAGGGTGGATGATGGATGGGATGACAGAGGGGGCAGAAAGGAGGAAGAGAGGAGACAGATCAGATGCTGGGCAGAAGCAGCAGACAGAGGGTCAGATGCTGGATGGAAAGAGGGGGAGGGGCAGATGCTGGATGGAAAGGGACCTCAGGTCAGCATGGGTCCAAATGGTGCCACACACTGCTAGACCCCCCCCCCAGTCCATTGTGCTTTCTAGAAGCCAGTATTGTGGTGCAGCCTGGTCCCTGCTAGGTTTTCTCCCCCTAGAATGGGACAGACTGTGCTTTTGCCGGCAGAGGCAGAGTGGTGAGCCTGCACGATGTCGCAAACTAGCCCCCTCCCCACCCCACCCCACCCCACCCCACAAATGTCCTCCACCCAGAACAGGATCGAATCTGGGTTCCCAGTAGCTGAGCAGTGAGCCTACCGAGGTATCCCCTACCGAGAATGGAATCAACTCTGCAGTAAGAAGACTTAGAGCCATAGAGCACGAGACTCCCACGGGGATGAAAACAGCCTACCTAAATTCTGGCGATGCAGGCATGCAGCTTACAAGTCCGGCGTCGCGGCAGGAAATAGCCATGCTGAGCAGTGAGCTCAGCACGTACACAGATGAAAGCCTTGCTTGCTGATTGGTCCGGCGGAGAGGCTGTAGATGTAACGATTCCTGCACATGTCCAGTAAACTCAAAGCTTACCTAGCTAGAGGAGAGCACCGGCACACAGGCTCAGTCAGCAGACTTCACCAACAAGTGTGGCTGCAATCCCCTGCTGTCTACAGAGAACACCTGTTACAGGTAAGCAACTTTGCTTTCTAGGAAGATTCTATTCAGCACCTTAACTCTGCAGGCATATTGCCTCTTTGGTTAGTTATGTTGCACTCAACTCTACGATATCTCCTTTCTTTCAGTTGATGCCACTGGCCCAGGAGTAAATTATTCAATTTTTTGGGGGGGTGTATCACATGGCTAAGCTCAGGTTACTCATGTTTCCTCTTCGATATTAAAGTAAGAGGGTACAGGAGTTCAGTGACATAAATTTATAACTTTGATTTTCCTGTCACCTTCGTAGATACTTGTGTTTCACGTGGCACTTATATTTGGGCCACATCTATCATAGCTCGTTCTCCATTCCTTATTTTACTTGGGTAACATTTTATATATTTTGATTCCCCAGTTTCTTACCGGGGGTCAGTAGTTTTAAAAGTTCAACTACTTTCCTCCTACAAATAAGCTTTCATGGGCTCTGGCCCCCTTTTTTCGTGGTGTTCTGTCCTTACTAAGCTTCTCTTGAGGAGATTTTAAAAACCAAACCAAAAATAGCAATCAAAACCACTTTTGGTTTTTACAGGGATACTACAAAAGTCCATTCTCACATTTCTTGTTAAATCTTTGAGGGGTTTCATCTAATTGGCATATTGTTTTGATAATATGCTTCTTCTTGCTATTTTTATTGATTTTCTCATTTTAAGGCTTATTATGTTATGTTTTCAGACTTCACGAAATCTTATAGAATAATAATAATATTACAAATATTTTTAACAGGAGGTTGTTTTTCTTCTCAGTAAGCCACTATGTTGTTCTGATTTTATGTTCCATAGCATCGGCTTCTCTAAGATAATTCTTTTCAAGAAAATCCTGCTTTTATTTGATTACAAAATTCCTTTCCCTTTTCATTTGTATCTGCTCAAAGATAGGACTGATTTCAACTGTTCGGCTGCTTCATATAGGTGCATTAGCCAATAGCCTCTCATTTGGTTCTTGAATTTTTTTGGCATATCCATTGCATATATTTAGATTCAACTGACTATAGGAAGTCGTTTATTATCTTTCAACCTCCATGCATATAGGTTTTATCGTATTTTTCTGTTTTCCTCTAGTGGAACATATAGGGTTCCTTTCTTCATTTGTCCATTAGGTTCCTTCCCTTGCCTCTGCAATCTCGCATCAGACATTAGGTCTAAATTTATGAGGCAACTCGAGTTTTTCTGAGTTCTTGGAACCCAACTCGCCTTCCATCTCTTTTATTTAAGCTAGGGAATCCCATTTGTGAGAATATGCTGCCTGCTTGTCTAAGGATAAAGCACAGTTATTTATTGTAACAGGTATTATCCTGGGACAGCAGGCAGATATTTTCACAACCCACCCACCTCCCCTAGTTGGCTTCTTCACTTGGGCATCGAACTGACAACCTCGTGAGCTGGCGTCGGGCGGAAAGGCGCATGAGCAGTGTGGGCAGTCTAAAAGGCTTATTAAAGCTTAAAGTGATACTAAACTTTTCACTGTCCATGCCAGGACTCTGTGGATGATGTCACCCATTTGTGAGAATATCTCCCTGATATCCAAGGATAATACCTGTTAAGGTAAGAGTTGGTGAAGGAAGAGGGTGGGGATTAAAATAAGGAGAATGACATACTTTAGAATGTAATAAAAGCTGGTAATTTAATCCGTAGGATGTGGTAATTTATTCAATGTATCCTTTTAAGGGCTAGATTCACTAAATAAACCGATTGTTTACCGATCGGTTTGCAACCCCTTAGCGACCAAATTTCCTTCCAGGCTGATTCACTAACCTCTCCTGAGATCCGCGTCCAATCCATGCATGCAAATGAGGGGAACTGCATGCAGAGTAGTTAGGGATGTCTTTTTGACTCTCCAGCTCCAGCCCTGCTCTCTACCGGCCCTGCATCTTAAACGCCTCCTGGCCGGGCCTGGCCCACCTCCCTCCCTGTAGTAGGCCTTCAGGCTGGCCCTCCCCGTACCTTTAAAATTGTTGGGAGCAAAACAATGGCCATTCAGGGACTTCCTTAGACTCCTCCCTAAGAAAGTCCCTGATTGGCTGAGGTACCACAGGCCCCTCCCCATGGAGGAGCCTGAGGCACCTCAGCCAATCAGTGCCTTAGGCCTCTCCCCATGCATCAGAGCATGGCCTAAGCCAGTATCCCGGCGGAGCGGCAGGAGCAGGAGGACTTTGGGTTTCCTCCTGCTCCAGAAGACGATCATGGGAAACCTCAGGAGCAGGAGGGACTGGGCACCCCTCCTGCTCCCAACAATTCTAAAGGTTCGGGGAGGGGGTGGGCCGGGCCCAGCCAGCTGGACGACCTACTACAGGGAGGGAGGTAGGCCGGGCCCGGCCAGGTGGCGTTTAAGATGGCAGGAGGGAGTTGGCTTCCCTCCTGCCTTGCGTTGGTGGGGTGGGGAGGGGGTTATTGGTGCATGGGGCATTTTTTAGGGGTTTGGGGAGGGAGCCGGCACTTCGGGCATGGCTTTTTTTATTTTTTATTTTAGCCGAGCAATTATTTTCAGTGTGTAATACACACAAAATATCCCCCCGATTAACATTAATAAGATCACAGAAACATGATTTGTATGCAAAACTTGTGGGAAGTATGTTGTACGTTTTTAATGTTGATACCATTTTTCTACATAAGTTTTCTCTCTCTCTCTCTTTCTCTCAATACACCCATCACTAGGGGGAGACATTCTAGATAAGTGTGAGTGTGTGTATGTATGTATATACAGTGGAACCTCGGTTTGCGAGTAACCCAGTTTGCGAGTGTTTTGCAAGACGAGCAAAACACTCAGCAAACTTTTGCCTCGCAAATATGCGAGCACCTCCCCCCCGCTCTAACCGGCATCACCCCTCCCCCCCGAACCGGCATCGCAACCCCCCCCCACTAATGCCCCCCCCCACGAGAACCGCATCGCACCCCCGTGTTGAAAGCGGCATCCGCCCGCCCTTCCTCTCAAACATGCTCCTTACCCCTTCTGCTGGTTGTGAGAGTGAAAGCAAGCTTCTGCCTCTTGCCTGGGCCGGGCCTAGATCCAGGACCTGTGCAGTAATCCTCTATCTATACCCCTCTATCCCCTTTTCCAGCAGGAAATTGTCCAGTCCTTTCTTGAATACCAGTACCGTACTCTGCCCTATTACGCTGTCTGGAAGTGCATTCCAGGTGTCCACCACAGGGGTAAAGAAGAACTTCCTAGCATTCGTTTTGAATCTATCCCCTTTCAACTTTTCTGAATGCTCTCTTGTTCTTTTATTATTCAAAAGTTTGAAGAATCTGTCCCTCTCTACTCTCTCTATGCCCTTCAAGATCTTATAAGTCTCTATCATACATACATGCATATTAACATACATACACACATAAATATATATATATATTATATATATATATATATATATATATATATATATATATATATATATATATATATATATATATAAGTGTGTGTGTGTGTGTGTGTGTGTGTGTATACCCCATATGTTTCGCTCCATAAGGTGTATGTATATATATACACACACCCATATGTGTCGCTCCATAAAACGCACCCTAGATTTAGAGGAGAAACATTCTGAACCAAATTCTCATTGCCAGACTCTGTACCCTCTGTCCCCCCCCCCCCCTCTGGTGGTGTAGTAGTAGGCCAGGGCAAGCAGGCCCCCCTTACTTTAATTTCTCTGGCGGTCCAATGCTGTAGGGCAGAAGCTTTCAGCCTCCTTCCCTTCCCTCCAGCTGACCCCCATGGTACGCCCCTACCTGGAATACTGCATCCAGCACTGGTCGCCGTACATGAAGAAGGACATGGTACTACTTGAAAGGGTCCAGAGAAGAGCGACTAAAATGGTTAAAGAGGCTGGAGGAGCTGTCGTACAGTGAGAGATTAGAGAAACTGGGCCTCTTCTCCCTTGAAGAGAGGGGACATGATTGAAACATTCAAGATAATGAAGGGAATATACTTAGTTGATAGAGATAGGTTGTTCACTCTCTCCAAGGGAGAGAGAACGAGAGGACACTCTCTAAAGTTAAAAGGGGATAAATTCCGTAGAAATGTAAGGAAGTCCTTCTTCACCCAGAGAATGGTGGAAAACTCAAATGCTCTTCTGGAGGCTGTTATAAGAGAAAACACCCTCCAGGGATTCAAGATTAAGTTAGACAAGTTCCTGCTGAACCGGAAAGTACGCAGGTAAAGCTAGGCTCGGTTAGGGCACTGGTCTTTAAACCAAGGGCCACCGCATGTGCGGACTGCTGGGCATGATGGACCACTGATCTGACCCAGCAGCGGCGTTTCTTATGTTATTATGATCTCCCATTGTGTCTTTTAGAGCTGCTAGCTCTTGCTATCCTTTCAGAAAGAAAAAACTGACATTAAATCCTCTCTGCTAACTCATTTATTCTGCCTTGGGACCTGATAGTGAATTTTTTAAGAACATAAGAATAGCCTTACTGGGTCAGACCAATGGTCTATCTATCCCATCTTCGTGGAGGCCAAATCCAAGTCAGAAATACCTGGCAAAAACCCAAATAGAAGTAGCATTCCATGCTACTGACCCATGTCTATGGACTTTTCCTCCAGGAACTTGTACAAACCTTTTTTAAAACCAGCCACATTAACTGCTCTTACCACATCCTCTGGCAACGTGTTCCAGAGCTTAACTATTCTCTGAGTGAAAAAATATTTCCTCATATGTGTTGCGCATGTGCTAAATCCCCTGTTTACTTCTGTGCATTGCAGCAGATAACTAGTAGCCTCAGTACCATCTATTTTAATATACTGTACACTTGTATATTGTGAAAATTAACTCCAGCACATAATATTTCTGCATTGTGCACCAATCTTCTGTATACAGTAGAATCTCATTTATCCAGCATCCACGGGGTTGGTAGATTCCAGATAACTGTTTTTCTGGTTAATTGAAGTGTGTTAGAAACCTTGCCTACACACTATCAATTTTCCCTCCCCACACACACACTCCTGCCCTGAAGCACCAGCATTGCAGTGGTCCTGAGCCACAAAGGCGTCCTCCCTCCCTCAAGCCGACGTGGCAGAAGCAGGTGGTGGTTGTGAACTGCAAACTCCCTCGCTCCCTCCCTCCTTCTCTCCCTTCCTTACCTGAGCAGGAGGCAGCCTCAAAACAGCCCTGGCAACAACCTCGCGGCCAACCCTGGCAGGGGTTTTCCTGATATGTCGGAAATGATGCAGCAGAGGAAAGTACCTGCTAGGGCTGGCCGTGAGCAGCCTGTTTTGAGGCTGCCTCCTGCTGACCGGTTGCACTTGGGTAAGGAAGGGAGATGGGGAGGGAATTTGCGACTCAGGACCGCTGCCTGCTTTTGCCCCTTCGGGACTTGAGAGAGGGAGGAGGGCTTTGCAGCTTAGGACTACTGCTGTGCTGGTGCTTCAAGGAGGGAGAGAGGAGGGTTCATATCTGCTTCGGGGCTGGAAGGAGGGAGGATTTGTAACTCAGGATGCTGCTGCTGGTGCTTCGGGGGACATTTTTTTTTTCCACCGGCAATTTTTTTTTGTTTTGTTTTACACCAGTTGTGAGAGTCTCGGTTAACTGAGACTCTACCGTACTTCACAGTAATGATGTGCTTATGTTCATGGTAGCTTTCTGCATCACCCCCTCAGTTTACTTCTATAGCTTTCACTTATTTGGAAGGATACATTCATATACAGCAAGGTATATAGTGACAAAGAGGACTATGAAAGCTGAAGGGGTCTTCTAGGATTCTCCAGCCTAGGTCAGATCTGATCTGAAATGAAATCTCAGACATAAATTTGGATTATTTTTTCTGTTGGGTTTGGATGACAGGCAGGTAAAGCAATTTGTGCAGCATCTCTTTTCTGGTGATGAGCTTATGAATGGTTTGAGTTTTCCTTACATTATATATTTATGGTAGGAAAGAGTAATCAGGCACTTTGGGGAGCAGATAGGGGTGTTTGGTCTTGCTGAAGCTGAGTGCATCTGTCATAGCTGAAATTCTGGTTGTCAAGGAGGCAGAAAACACCAGTCATAATGTTTGGTTTATGGTTTCATCTGTTTCTTTTCTTCTGTACTGCCCCCCCCTCAACCTTCCAGAATAAAATGCTAAAATGCATTTATATTTTTTCCCTGAAGAAAAAATGTTGTGGTAAAATATAAAATGATCTTGTTGCTTGGCTACTTATTGTTCATTTCATGCAAAGTAAAAATAGCTCCTTACTCTAAGACCAGTAGAGCAGAGTGTTTCTGACGGCTCAAATTACCTTTCATTAGACTGTCTACAATATAAATTGAGGTGGAAAATGCAGATCTAATCAAATTTGTGGCAGGCACCAGTTGTAATTTAATGGCTCTCTTGTTTCTTATTGTAGTTTATATGCCATATACCGTCTTAATAGCTTCTAGGGCCGCTTATTTGGAAAATGCTTCATAATTAGTTGACATACTTGCTTTACAAGGTACTTTTTTTCCCCTTAATAAAGCTTGCAGAATTTTAATCCTGTTCAGTCTGTGATTTTTACTTTTTTTTTTTATGCAGGCAAACATATGAGGAAAGACTAAAACGGTTAGGGCCCTTCAGCTTAGAAAAGAGACGGCTGAGGGGAGATATGATTGAAGTCTATAAAATCCTGAGTGGAGTAGAACGGGTACAAGTGGATCGATTTTTCACTCCATCAAAAATTACAAAGACTAGGGAACACTTGATAAAGTTACAGGAAAATACTTTTAAAACCAATAGGAGGAAATTTTTTTTTTCACTCAGAGAATAGTTAAGCTCTGGAATGCGTTGTCAGAGGATGTGGTAAGAGTGGATAGCGTAGCTGGTTTTAAGAAAGGTATGGACAAGTTCCTGGAGGAAAAGTCTATAGTCTGTTATTGAGGAAGACATGGGGGAAGCTACTGCTTGCCCTGGATCGGTAGCATGGAATATTGCTACTCCTTGGGTTTTGACCAGGTACTAGTGACCTGGATTGGCCACCGTGAGAACGGGCTACTGGGCTTGATGGACCATTGGTCTGACCCAGTAAGGCTATTCTTATGTTCTTATGTGCACAAGCCCTGAATTAGCACAAGGGTAGGATGGGGAGAAATATAAAAAATCTTCTTTGTTTCATCTGCAGGCACAGCAAATGGCTGCTTATCTCCTCTGTCCTGCAGCTGATTAGCTTTATTGTACTCTGGAGAACCAGTCAGATGGGGAAGGATGATTGGCTGAGTAAGAAAAGGAGAGAGCAGAATGAAAGAAAAACAGAAGAGGAAATGTTTGTACAAGATGGGAGGGTGAACAACAAGCAGGAGAAATAGTGATGTTAGAGAAGGTGGGGCAAACCGTAGAGAGAAAGAAAAGTGGGAAATTTAGTACAAATCAACTTCTATTCGTTGAGATTTATACTAAGGTCTGTTCTAGTGCAATAGTGTATCATTTTGGATGAATGGGTTATATCCCAGTACCTGTGAGCTGTGCAGAAGGAATCTGCTCCAGTTTTTTGAATCCCTCCTACTTTACCAGAGGGCTCTCCTGCCCCTTCAGTTTTTTCCTTCTTCGCACAAGCCTGAAGGAGTCTTTCTGATCTGATCTACTCTGCTTATTTCTTTATTTTTGTTGGTTTATTTTGGTCTTTTTTTTGCAGTCTTCTTGCTTCATTTCAGTGCTAAGAGCTCCCGTAATCGAGGGTACAGCTCTGCCTGCATGAGAAGCAGACTGAGGTCTGCAGCTGACAGGCCGATCCCTTGTGGTACCTGTTGACCAGCCTGCAGATGCATTTTTGGAGCTCAGGGTCATTCCTCTTGTAGCATTGCTTGCCTATTGCGTTGCAAGGGCTTGAGCGCAGGCTGTTTGGCATCCATAGGGAGCTCAGAAGGGTCTTGCAAGGTGCCGGCTGTATTTTGCCTCCCCTATTTTTGTGTCTGTGGGGTTTGGAGGCTATCAGACACTGGTTAGACTAGCAGCCCGAAGATTCATCATTGGAAGGACATTTAGTTGTTAGGCAGTGATTTCTCCCTTATCCAGATGCCTTTGGAGCTGAGGCAAGCTGCAGCATATTGCCAGCACAGTTAACAGTAAGTCTGTTATAGCCTATGAGAAAAATCAGGGGGAGGGCTCAATAGATTTTAATTTTGATGGTTTCTGCTTATTCCCTGATGTTCCTCCACCTCTAAAATCCTAAAATAATGAATTTTTTCATTTTATTTCAGCATTTTGGAGCCGTTTGAATCTCCAAACACCTTGTTTTGCCTCAAAACTGGCAGGGATGCAGTCTTCAGGCTCTTTTCACCCTAATTTACACTGGATCGGTGTCCGAAGAGCACATTTGCACCATGTGCCATGTGCGGGGGGTGGGTGCAGTTGGTTTAGCCTCCCCTTTGCTCTTTAGGGCCGAGGAATGGGCGGGAAACCAATTGCTTGGAGCTATATTCCTTTCAGAGCCCCAAAATGGCAGTTGTCCTATATGCAGGGGTGTGGAGGCTGCGGAGCCCAAGAGACAAGCTGGAGTTCTCTACAAGATACTCAGCACTGCCTAGTATGGCGTTTTCTCCGGAATTTGTTAATTTGATGTGGAGAGCCTTTCAGGACAGCTGTCCTTCCAAAGGGAAGTCTGGCATTATTTCTTAAAGTGCACAAGGAGTCAAGGGTTCCTGGGGTGCATCTGCCATACTGGCTGCTGCTGGTCAGGATCTATGGGATCCTTCTGAGGGAAATTCAGAGGATGAAGGGTCTCCTATGTCCTAGCTGTTTCAGGATGCATCTTCCCTGACAGGAGATGCAGGTTCGCAGACAGGTGCATGTGCGTTAGACCCCGTGGTGGTCCTTGATCATTGGGATGATCTCACAGTCTTCCTTCTGTTCAAACCTTCGGCTCTGCAGGATCTTATTACTGATTCTTTACGGGAGTTAAATTTAGATTCTCAGCAGGTTCCTTCTGCTCCCTCCTCTATTATGAGTGGTGTGAGAGCCCAGTCTTCTTCGTTTCCCTGGCATCCTGATATCAATATATTGGTCACGGAGCTTTACAATGTTCCTGAAAGGTCCCTTAAATTGTCCAGGACTATGACTCAGCTATATCCTATGGCACAGGAGTGCCACCAGCTATTCACTCAGTCTAAGGTGGATTCCTTGATAGCGCAAGTTACGAAATGCACATCCCTACCAAGCAAGGCAGTCATGATGTTAAAGGATATGCAGGATCTGAGTGGATGTGATTCTCAAAACAATTCAATGATTTAGCCTTAGGAATCAAAGCAGCCACAGCAGCTTCCTTTGTGACTTGTGCCTGGCATAGCAGGTTGTGGAGTCTTGAGCTGGTAAACGACGAGTCTTTGCTTCACTACTTACTATTAGCAGGGGAGGAATACATGTCAGATGCCTTACATGACATCATTAGAGTCATGAGCATAGTTTTGGCTTGGTCGATTTCAGCTCACAGAATGCTCTGGATCAGGCAACGGGCTGGTGACTCCACTTCCAAGGCTACTCTAGCAGACTCGCTTTCAAGGGACAAATATTGTTTGGTAAGAGCCCGGATGATCTCATGACCAGCCTAGCAGATTGTTGACCAAATCCAGAACCTCTAGAGGCTTGGGGCACTTTAATTTTCATGGGACCAGAAGTTCTCGGCAGTATTTGGGAGGAAGCCGCTTCTCAGAGATTCTACCAGGGATCCAGACAGAGGTTCTCAAGACCCAGACAAAATCAGACCTTCAGTTCCCATCCTGCTTCAACCTCCAAAAAGACACATTGATGTCAAGTCTGGTGTGGTTCCCCTCAAGATAAGTGGATGTCTCTTGGACTTTGTCCAGGACTGGGAATAGATATCGTTGGACCATTGGGTACTAGAAATCATTCAGAGAGTTGCAAACTGGAATTCACCCAGCCCTTAGTGGACTGGTTTGTAGACTCCCCAATGGGGTGACCAGATAAAGCAGGCAGATAAAGCACTCTCTAAAGTTGAAAGAGGATAGATTCCGTACAAATGTAAGGAAGTTCTTTTTCACCCAGAGAGTAGTAGAAAGCTGGAACGCTCTTCCAGAGGCTGTTATAGGGGAAAACACCCTCCAAGGATTCAAGACAAAGTTAGACAAGTTTCTGCTGAACAAGAACGTGCGCTGGTAGGACTAGTCTCAGTTAGGGTGCTGGTCTTAGACCAGAGGGCCGCTGTGTGAGGGGACTGCTGGGCATGATGGACCACTGGTCTGACTCAGCAGTGGCAATTCTTATGTTCTTATGAGTGTAGGCCACAGTATGAAGGTTGCTAGATATTTAAAAAAAGCAAAAAAGCAAAAAGTCATCAAATTAAATGACCTTAATGATTAAATCAACATGAAGGAAAAAGATCTCAGATATGCCACTCCTGCGGATTATATTGTTATAGCCCACATATGGAATAGTGGTGTGGTTGTCTTTCATTGATCTAAAAAACCTTCATGATGAACTTATGACTTGATTCGTTAAAAAGTTATCTATTCACTACTCTTATTTAAAGTGTCTATCCTGTATGTTAAATTAAAAAATTTTTATAAAATTTTCCTTTTTTTTACCTATTTTATGTGAAGACTGTGCACACTTGCACAGTGGCGTACCTAGGGTATGTGGCACCCGGGGCCCATCATTTTTTGACACCCCCCCCCCCCCTCATGTAAAATTTTTTTTTTTTTTTTTTTTGCAATAACCATGAAATGGAATAAATGGTCAGAATAGAAACAGGCAGTGAAAATTTTCTTTTTTTTTTTCAAAGTATTTTTATTGAGAATGGCAAAAGGTCCAGACAAGCAACCATGGTCTGTACAGAAACTTATACATTATCAAAAAGAACACAGAATGAGAGTAACAGCAACAACAAGCATGAACAAGCCTCTCCCAAGAGAAAATTGCCAATGAGAGGCATAGCAATACACAACAAAAGGCCAAAACTTGGGGCAAGCAAACAAATCCCACCCCAGAACCCACAAGAATAATAAGCCGGACTAGACCCTCAGCCATATTTTATAATGAAAAAAACCCCCACAAGCAACAACACCCAGACCGCTCACCAGACACACCAATCCGCACAACAAGCACCCAAGAAACACCCAGCCACCACCCAGACAAAACTACCAGACACACCTACCCCACCAAGCCCAGACCCAACCCCCCCTCCCCAGAGAGTGCAAGCGCAAAGTGGACCGTGAAAAGGGCAGCTGCAGAAGTGGAAAGCCCCAGATAAGTAGGTTAGCTAAAGAAAGCCCACAGATAGAAGAAATCAGGATAACAGAAGTTCCAACAAATGCTCCCACAGAAAATTTTCTTTTATTGAACCTCATTTATGTAACCATTATTCCAAACATAACATAACATAAATTATGTCTGAATTGTCATGACATCAGAAGTACATATGGAGTAGTTGCAGGTGATGCTTGGGACAGTTCTGATTATGTTAGTTTGGTTTTATGTGTTTTTTTAATAGAAGGGTTTTTATTTCTTTTTTTAAGGTTTTGTAGTTTGTGGTCGAGGTCAATAGGTTGTAGAGTTGGGGGTCAAGTGTTGCAGCTCGAATGGCTAGGAGGTTGTCGAACAGTTTTTTTCTTTTGACGTTTTTGGTTGGAGGGTGTGTGAATGGTGCGTGAGTTCTCCTATGTCTGTTTGAAGTGGATTGAATTATTTAGCTGAAGAAATTAGTTACCCCCCCATTCCACACACATTAATTCTCTTCCATTTTTGTTCCCATTATAAAAAAACACTGATAAGTTCCCACATTAAAGTTAATACATTAAAATAAGAAGTGAAAACAAAGGCCCCTACAGATGAGAACATAACATAAGAATAGCCTAACTGGGTCAGACCAATGGTCCATCATGCCCAGTAGCCCATTCTCATGGTAGCCAATCCAGGATACTAATACCTGGTCAAAACCCAAAGAGTAGCAACATTCCATGCTACCGAACCAGGGCAAGCAGACACTTCCCCCATGTCTTAATAACAGACAATGGACTTTTCCTCCAGGAATTTGTCCAAACCTTTCTTAAAACCAGCTACGCTATCTACTTTTAACATAACTTCTGGCCACTTCATTTTTAAGCTTAGATCTTTCCTTCCAAACAGAGACCTTGCTAGATGTCAAATACAGCACAAGGTAATTTCACATGGACTTAACTGTGCAGGAAATGAATCTCCTCATACACCCACCATATAGTGCAAAAATGTGCAAAGGTCTGTTTTTTTCTTTCGATCACTACATAGCCTAATGCCACACAAGCAGCGCTGTTACAAACATATTCTGAAAGTCAATGCTAAGGTTGACAAAGTTTCCTTCCTTGGACCAGAAGGAGATACTGACAAACCACTGGAAGAGATTCTAAAACAACTACCCAGAAATAACACCCAAAGACCCACTCAGTGTGTGAACCAGTTGAGTGGAGTGGACTAACTGGGGGTGGAAATGGGCCCAGAGTTTGCTCAGCAGAATTTCCCAGACTACCTCTTCCTCTCAACACACTGACATGCTACCACCACCACCAACACTAGGAACACCTCACCGAGTATGCCAGCAATGCTTATAAACTTTATAAAACACATTATTATATTTTCTTATAAAGCATATATTTTAACTGAACTCAGCCTTGCCATTCACAAAAATAGAAAAGTTCCCTTTTCAAGCTGTCTCATGTACACTTTTCAAATCTAACATATTGTAATCACAAAACAGAAAATAAAATTATTTTTTCTACCTTTTGTTCTCTGATCAATATTCAAATATTGTTGGTCCCAGGCTCTTGTTGTCTTGCTTGCCAGGGTCTCCTTTCTCCGTGCTAACCATCTGTCTGCCATCTCTGTTCTCCCCTTCCGTTTCCCTTCCCTCTCCCGGAGATCTGGCATCTTTCCTTTTTTTTGTCTCCATCCACAGATTCACCTTTTCTCAACTCCCCACCACCCCAGGATCCACCATCTCTCCCTTTCTGTTCCCAACTATCCTCCTGTCCAGTATCTCTATCCCCCCTCCACACCATCCCCTGTTTCCAAGTTCTCTCCCTTTCTGTTCCTTCCCTCCCTAAATCCCATTATGCACCATCTCTCTCCCACTCCTCTGTTTTTAGACCCATTATTTCTAACCCCCAAAGTCTGGCATATGCACATATCTTTGAACCCCCCCTTCCCTCTCTCCCTCTGTGTACTTTTACACCAGGACCCCCCTCCCCCGAAGGTCTGTCCCCCCTCAGAAGGGCTACACCCCACCCCTGAAGACCTGCACCCCCCGAAGGACTTTACCTCCCACCCGAAGGTCTGTCCCCCTCTGAACGCCTAAACCCCACCCCTGAAGGCCTGCACCCTCCCCGAAGGATTGTACCCCCCACCCGAAGGTCTGTCCCCCCCGAAGGCCTGCACCCATCCCGAAGGCCTGCACCCACCCCGAAGGCCTGCACCCACCCCGAATGCCTGCACCCACCCCGAAGGCCTGCACCCACCCCGAAAGCCTGCACCCCCGAAGGCCTGTCCCCCCCCCTTGAAGGCCTGACCCCCCCTTGAAGGCCTGCACCCCCCCTTGAAGGTTGGCACCCCCCCAAAGGCCTGCACCCCCTTGAAGGCCTGTCCCACCCCCTTGTAGGCCTGTCCCCCCCTTGAAGGCCTGCCTGCTTGTCCCCCCTTGAAGGCCTGTCCCCCCCCTTGAAGGCCTGCACCCCCCCTTGAAGGTTGGCACCCCCCCAAAGGCCTGCACCCCCTTGAAGGCCTGTCCCACCCCCTTGTAGGCCTGTCCCCCCCTTGAAGGCCTGCCTGCTTGTCCCCCCTTGACGGCCTGTCCCCCCCCCTTGAAGGCCTGCACCCCCCCTTGAAGGTTGGCACCCCCCCAAAGGCTTGCACCCCCTTGAAGGCCTGTCCCACTCCCTTGTAGGCCTGTCCCCCCCTTGAAGGCCTGCCTGCCTGTCCCCCCCCTTGAAGGCCTGCACCCCCTTGAAGGTCTGCACCCCCCCCCGAAGACCTGCACCCCCCCTTGAAGGCCTGCCTGCCTGCCTGTCACCCCCCTCCCCCTTGAAAGTCTGCCTGCCCGCCCGCCCGCCCCACCCTGAAGGCCTGATGCCCCGACCCACCCCGAAGGACCATTCGCCCCCCTGGCCTCCCCGCACTACCTATGAAGCAGCCGCAGCAGGATCGCGACGTCAGCTATCTTTGCGCTGCTTAGGAGCTGCTTCCTGCGCCGGGCTACCTTAAGCTACTGCCCCCCCCCACGCCCGAAGGACCGCTCGCCCCACTGACCTTCCAGCACACCTATGAAGCAGCCCGCAGCAGGATCGCGACGTCAGCAATCCCTCAGCTGCTTGGGCGCTGCTTCCTGCGCCGCGGTCCCGCCCCCTCCTCTGACGTCAGAGGAGGAACGGGACCGCGGCGCAGGAAGCAGCGCCCAAGCAGCTGAGGGATTGCTGACGTCGCGATCCTGCTGCGGGCTGCTTCATAGGTGTGCTGGAAGGTCAGTGGGGCGAGCGGTCCTTCGGGCGTGGGGGGGGACTGAGCGGCAAGGCCGGGAACACCCCCTCAGGGCTGGTACCCGGGGCGGCCCCCCCCCCCCCGCCCCCCCCTAGGTACGCCACTGCACTTGCAAAAATAGCGACTGCTTAACAGTAACTTGGAATGTGCAAACAAGCAAAAATTCTACTGTGCAAATAAGCAACAATTAAACTATGCAAATATACAGAGCACAGAAAATAGCAGCAAAACTGGTGCAAATAAGCAAATTAAAGCAAAGATATATCAAAAAAGCCAAAAGCCACTTATCTTGTGTTGTCGTATTACAAGATAGAAAGCTAAGTTCCCATTGTTAGAATCCGACGGGAACCCGTTTCGCCGTAACATGCGGCTTCATCAGGGTTTAAATTGATATACGGGCTGAGAAAAAAGCATATAACAAAGTTGTTAATATAAAGAATATGTCTGCCATCTAAATGTTTGCAGATGAAGTACTTACTTTAAGCGTTTGTCTTTTAGGTTGTTATCACACAATCCTTCACTAAAAAATGGCGCTTTTAAGCACAGAACGCCAGTGCATGCGCAGTAGGCCCAAAGCTATTCAAGCATTTTGATTGGATATCAGAAATTAACATGTAAAAACAGCAGAAATACAATAAAAGAACTTATATAAATATTGACCAATCTGCTACTGTGTTTAGACCAAAGGGATACATGCTGTTAAGCCTATAGATCCATCTAAGTTCTCGTTGTCTTAATCTTTTTACTCTATCCCCTCCTTGCAACGTTCTGGGTTCCTGATCTATCGCCAAACAGCGTAGATCATTGAAAGTGTGTTTAAATGCAGCACAGTGTTCGACAATGACCTCTGCACTTCTGTTACGTTTGAGGTTGGATTTGTGTTCACAGTTCCTGGTCTTTAAATCCCTAGTGGTCATGCCTATATATAGCAGATTACACGGACAAATAATAACATAAATGACAAACTGACTCCTACAGTTTGTGAAGTATTTCAACATATATTGTTTATTATCTTGTGGATTGGTGAAAATTTTTGTTTGCAATGTGATTTCACATATAGCACAAGATTGACATTTGAAATGACCGATTATATTCCGTGAAGTTGTTCCGATCGAGCAAATATTGGAAGGACATAAAATTTCTTTAAGGTTGGAATTCCTAGAGAATGCAATCCTAAGGTTCTTAATAGCCTTCTTTTGGTAGAGTATTGTAAGGCTCAGAGAATCCCTAGAGGACTTAGGGTCAATATCAGCCCACAAATTTTCAAAGAGGACAATTTTTTCATTGAACAATGGAATAAGATATTGAATAAATGTTCTCTCGACATTATGTTACTAATCATTGAAAAAAGTAGACAAGTTGTTAAGGACCTCATTAAACAGAAAGATGAACAACTTTTGAATTTAAAAACTAAATCTATCCAGAATGCGTACGATAATCAAACTAAAATCCTAGAAGAAAATATTGAAAAATTTAAAGAACAACTTAAAAGGAATAAATTAAGAAAATTTCAGCGGGACGAAAAAGACTATAAAGAGAATAGAGTTTATTGGTGGACAGGTAACCCTACCACTGAAAAAGATCTGGTGGTTAGTACTTCTACCATGAGAGTAGGATCTCCTAATTCCAGCAATTCAAGTTCCACCAGTAGATCTTCTTCTTCCAATAGTAATGGTTCTGGGAATTTTTTATCCAGAAGAAATCCTCAAAAAAGAAGGGGAAGAGGAAACAACAGATGGAATCAAAGAGGTCGACCAGTCACGAGATCCCAACAACGACAATATCCATAGAGAATAGTTCTTTAACAACAACGTCCGATATTAGTAATAATGTCATATCCCCACAAGCCGATTCAATTATTATCAATCTATCTAATAGGAAACTTACACCAACAGAAGAACAGGTACTCAACTGTGGACTATTATTTGTTCTCTCTAAAAGGTTTGACTGCTTTCAACTTAATATTGATCTTGAAAGATTCATTAGAAAACTTAATATTAAATTGTTTTTCCATACACAAGAAGCTTTTAACAGTAGAGCTATTATGAGACCAATGGTCTCAATGGTTGCCGCCAGGTCCGATGGATAATACTCTTACTGTGTTTAAACAAAAGATCTTAAAAGACGTTGAAGCTTTTAATTCAGTAGATCATAATAGCTTCAACAATCTAAACACATCACAAAGAAAAGCTCTGAAAGACCTTATGAGTGATCAAACCATTATCATCAGAAAAGCGGACAAAGGTGGGGCGGTGGTCATTCAAAACAAAGTTGATTACTTGGAAGAAGCCTTAAGACAGCTAGGAGACAAGAAAATGTATAGATTGATCAAAATGGATCCAACGAAAAGACTACAGAAGAAGATCAAACGGCTTGTAAAAGAGGGTACAGATGCTGGGTTTCTTACTTCTAGGGACGCAAGATTTTTATATGTACCTAATCCACTGGTTCCGGTAATCTATTTTTTACCGAAAGTACACAAAAGACTTGACCATCCACCAGGTCGTCATTATTTCATCAAACAATTCTGTTTTGGAGCCTTTAAGTAAATTCGTAAATTTTTTTCTAAAGGATTTGATTTGTATCAGTGAGTCTTATATTAAGGATACGGCGCATTTTCTGGAGATATTGTCTTCTGTTCATAAAGAAAGTTTTCCTTTTCTTATGGTGACCTTAGATGTCACATCTCTCTACACAGTTATTCCCCAGGATTCTGCTATTCAAATTGTTAAAGAAGCACTTTTTTCCACGCAACGACCATTTCTGATCCCTCCTGATTTTTTACTTCAATTAACAATACTTGCACTGAAAGAAAATTTTTTCTTGTTCAATAATGACTTGTATTTACAACTGTCTGGTGTAGCAATGGGGGCTACATTTGCACCCTCCATTGCTAACCTTTATATGATTGATTTTGAGAAAACTTGGATTAAAAATTCCCCTTTCATTGACAAGATCTATTCGTGGCATAGATACATCGACGATGTATTTTTGCTATGGAAGGGCAATGAAAAAGAACTCCATTTATTCTACACTTGGTTGGGTTCTTGTGATGAAAATATCCAGTTTACCTTGACCTATTCAACAGAATCTATTCATTTTTTTGGATGTTGATATTGTACAAACAAATGATACTTTTGTGACGAAAGTTTTCACTAAAGCTACTGATAAGAACACTTTTTTAAAATTTAGTAGCTGTCATCCTAAAAAACTAAAAGAAAGCCTCCCTTTCTCACAAATGCTACGAATACGGAGGAATTGTACCGACAGCAAAGAGTTTGATAAACAGTCAAGAATTTTACAAGAAAAGTTCTTATCAAGAGGGTACCCAAAACGTGTCATAGAAAAAGCAAGACGTCGTGCAAAATTTGTTAATAGAGAACATCTTTTGGATCCTGGGAGAAAAAATATCTTAGAAGCTGATGTAGAGACTTGTGTACTTCGTTATTTTTCCAATAGTAACAAAGTAGCTGAAATATTGAGAAACAATTGGGAAATTATGAAACTCCACCCTATCTTTGAAAACAAGAACCTTAGGATTGCATTCTCTAGGAATTCCAACCTTAAAGAAATTTTATGTCCTTCCAATATTCGCTCGATCGGAACAACTTCACGGAATATAATCGGTCATTTCAAATGTCAATCTTGTGCTATGTGTGAAATCACATTGCAAACAAAAATTTTCACCAATCCACAAGATAATAAACAATATACGTTGAAATACTTCACAAACTGTAGGAGTCAGTTTGTCATTTATGTTATTATTTGTCCGTGTAATCTGCTATATATAGGCATGACCACTAGGGATTTAAAGACCAGGATCTGTGAACACAAATCCAACCTCAAACGTAACAGAAGTGCAGAGGTCATTGTCGAACACTGTGCTGCATTTAAACACACTTTCAATGATCTACGCTGTTTGGCGATAGATCAGGAACCCAGAACGTTGCGAGGAGGGGATAGAGTAAAAAGATTAAGACAACGAGAACTTAGATGGATCTATAGGCTTAACAGCATGTATCCCTTTGGTCTAAACACAGTAGCAGATTGGTCAATATTTATATAAGTTCTTTTATTGTATTTCTGCTGTTTTTACATGTTAATTTCTGATATCCAATCAAAATGCTTGAATAGCTTTGGGCCTACTGCGCATGCTTAAAAGCGCCATTTTTTAGTGAAGGATTGTGTGATAACCTAAAAGACAAACACTTAAAGTAAGTACTTCATCTGCAAACATTTAGATGGCAGACATATTCTTTATATTAACAACTTTGTTATATGCTTTTTTCTCAGCCCGTATATCAATTTAAACCCTGATGAAGCCGCATGTTACGGCGAAACGGGTTCCCGTCGGATTCTAACAATGGGAACTTAGCTTTCTATCTTGTAATACGACAACACAAGTTAAGTGGCTTTTGGCTTTTTTGATATGTCTTTGCTTTAATTTGCTTATTTGCACCAGTTTTGCTGCTATTTTCTGTGCTCTGTATATTTGCACAGTTTAATTGTTGCTTATTTGCACAGTAGAATTTTTGCTTGTTTGCACATTCCAAGTTACTGTTAAGCAGTCGCTATTTTTGCAAGTTTGCACAGTCTTCACATAAAATAGGTAAAAAAAAGGAAAATTTTATAAAAATTTTTTAATTTAACAGACAGGATAGACACTTTAAGAGTAGTGAATAGATAAATTTTTGACGAATCAAGTCATATGTTCATCATGAAGGTTTTTTAGATCAATGAAAGACAACCACGCCACTATTCCATATGTGGGCTATAACAATATAATCCGCAGGAGTGGCATATCTGAGATCTTTTTCCTTCATGTTGATTTAATCATTAAGGTCATTTAATTTGATGACTTTTTGCTTTTTTGATTAACCTTTTCTGTGGACCTATTTGTTTTTGGTTAATCCTGTTCTCTATTTTTCAATTGTGCTAGATATTCAAGCAATAGACCCTGTGCCGTCTGAAGATTTAGGCTCCATCGTGCCAAAAAAAGGCTCAGATGATTGGAGACTCATTCTGGATCTTACGTCAATACAGCCCTCAAACTTCTGTGCTTTGCATGGAGACAGTCCTATCTGTTAATAGTGGCAGTTGCACCGTGGGAGTTCCTAGCCTCTCTGGATCTGACAGAGGCCTATTTGCATATTCCCATATTTCAGGAACACAGAAAGTTCCTGAGGTTTCATATTCTGGAAAACTATTACCAGTTCTCAGCCCTTCCCTTTGGACTGGCGACAGCACCTCACACATTCACCAAGGTGATTGTGGCAGTGGCAGCCCATCTGTGTAAGATAGTTTACAGATCCATCCATACATGGATGACTGGCTGATCAGAGCTCCATTGTTCACTGAAGGAGAGCAAGCAGTAGCTCATGTGATCCAAGTTGTGCAGATCCTTGGTGGATATTGAATTTCTGAAAGAACCAGCTACTTCTGTCACAGTCCATGGAATACCTGGGTGTCTTCTTCAACATGGCTGTCAGTCTTGTCTAGCTTCCAGAGACATGCAAACAGAAAACTTGTGCTGAAATAGTAAGCTTGCTATCCCAGCCAGCTTCATCCACGTGGCACTATCTCCAAGTGTTAGGTTCCAAGGCAGCTACTATAGATGTGGTTCCTTTGGCGAAAGCTCACAAGCGTGCTCTCTAGAATGCGTTGTTCTCACACTGGTCTTCTCAATTGGTGTCTCTGCAGGTATCCCTTGCCCTGAATTCGGGAAGCCCGGGCCACTATGGACTAGTGGCTCTATCCTCACTTATTAGCCAGGGCAATTCCTCCTACATACAGCTTCCTGGGTAATTGTGTCAACAAATTCCAGCCTGTTCTTCTAGGGGGTGTACTGCAACCGTCGTCTGATTCAGGGACGTTGGTCGTCCACCCAGAGAAAGTGGTCAGTTAACAGGCTGGAACTTTGAGCTATTCGTGTGGCTTTGCAGAAACTGCAGATGACTCTGGAAGATTATGCAATCCATGTCTTCTCAGACAATGCTACTGCGGTAGCCTATGTCAGTTGCTGGGGTGGGGGTGGGGGGCACCGAGTGCCCAGCTGGGCCTGGAAGCCTGCTTACTGTTCAAGTGGGTAGAGCTTCATCTTCAGGCACTCTCAGTGGTGCTTGTAGTGGGAGTAGGCAGTGTCCAAGCCGATTTCCTCAGTAGACAGACCCTGGATCTGGGTGAGTGGATGCTGTCTGCAGCAGCCTTTCAAAGCATTGTTCCTCACAGGGATCACCCTTCATTTGATCTCATGGTAATAGCGCAGAACAAGAATGTGAACATATTCTAAAGTGACAGGCCAGAGTCCAGAAGCGTGGATCTAGATGCTCTGGTCCAGCCGTGGCTGCAGAACAAGCTGTTATATGTGTTCCTTCTGTGGCCCATGATAGGAAGGATCTTTCACAGGGATTGTAAGCTATTGGGGAAAGGTCATTCTCATGGCTTCAGATGGCCACACAGACAATGGAATGCAGATCTAGTTCATCTTCAAACAGGTCCTGGTTTCAAATTATGGATGCTGCCGGATCTCCTGTCTCAGGGTCCAGTGGTCATAGAGGATCAAGATCACTTTGCTCTTATGACATGGCTCTTGAGTATGATGTATTAGCATGCAAGGGATATTCAAAGGTAGTCATTGCTATTCTGCTCAGGTCTAAAAAGCCAACAACGGTCTCTGCCTATGTTAAGGCTTGGAAAACTTTCCAGAACTGATGCATCAAGGAAAAGGAGGAGCCTTTCTCTGCTCTAGTCTCGGTGGTGTCAGCCTTCCTCCAGGCTGGCCTCGACAAAGGCCACACACAGTGGTGTCCCTTAGAGTTCAAGTAGTGGGACTCTCTTGTTTTAGGGCTTGAGACTGAAGAACTACTCTATCATCTTATCCAGACATAGCCAGATTCCTAAAAGGAGTATTACGTATCAGGACCCCGGTGAGGCCTCTATTCCCTTCTTGGGATTAATTGGCAGATGGTGATAACAGCTGCTATACATAATTTGATGTTGAACAAGAGCAACAGTGCCAAATAAGCATTTGGAGACACAGATCTCCCATAAGAGCCATAGAAACACATGTTGCTTCTGAGCAACAATGCGAAATAACAGGTTAACTTAATTTTGTAGAGTCTCAGCCAGGCTCCATTTGAGCCACTGAAGGAAGCATCCTTGATGGATCTGATACTCAAGGTGGTTCTCCTGAAACCTATTATGTCAGCAAAAGGGTCTCAGAGTTGCAGGCCCTTTCTTACAGCAGCCTTTCCTCAAGTTTACTGAAGCAGGAGTCTCTTTGCATACTTTTTCCATCCTTTTTTCTGAAGGTAGTTTCAGTGTTCCATGTCAGTCAGTGTTCTGGTCAACAGATTCCAAGAAAAAAGAATGGATTTTAAAGAAGTTGGAAGTTAAGAGTGCTTATTCCTGGACGAGCAGGCAGTATATTCTCACAGATGGGTGACATCATCCACGGAGCCCAGTATGGATGGTCTAAAAGTGTAGTATCACTTTAACTCTTGAAAAATCTTGAGATGGCCCTTACCACACATACCCACCCAATGTCGACTCACAAGACCATCAGATTTTGTCTTCCTTGGAGCTAAACAGATTCATTTTGGAGTGTCTCCAAAAGCGTGATTTTTTTTTTACTCATATTTATTTTTGCCTTCCCATACTTTTTTCTCTTCATTTACTTAATTATTTCCTTTCTTTAGCACTATCCCTTAAAATGATCAATTTTGAATTTATTTCCAATTTGGGGCCTTCAGGCACTTCTCAGCCTCTCACTGACCGGCTGTATCAATCTATTTTCAGCTTCTCCTTCATCTAACTACCACTACAATTGAGTGCTTTGACCTTGTGGGGATTCTTTTTCCATCAAAGTCCAAGCCTTCTTGCGGGTTTAAAGTGTTCTCAGTGCAATAGGACAGTCTCTAATGCTGATCCGCACAATTTATGCCTTCACTGTTTGTTACTGACCATCGGGTTGACTTTTGTCACCGCTGTGCCGCTCTTAAAAATGTTCTTTGAAGCCTCGGGTTCTTCAGCTTGAAAACCTTTTTGGATCTTCTATAATGTTTTCACCTACACCAAAGAAAATTTTTTTTTAATTTATTTATTATGCGTTTCTTCCCTTTCCTTTGATTTTGAAAACTCTTGTGCACCTCAAGTCGGTACGTGCCACCATGATTCTGATAGCTCCTTGGTGGCCCCGGCAGCCGTGGTTCTCCCTGCTCCTCAAACTCAGTGTCAGGGAATCTCTACTTCTGCCTGTTTTTCTGCAGAGTTGGGGTTCGCTATTGCATCCCAACCTGCAGTCTCTGCACTTGACGGCTTGGTTCCTTTCCACCTGACTCCTTCCTTTGAGTTTTCTCAGTCGGTGCGGGATGTCCTGGAAGCTTCTCGGAAGGCTTCTACTAGGCTATGTTATTCCCAGAAGTGGACTAGATTCGCCATGTGGTGTGCTTCCCACTGCGAAGAGCCTCTGTCTGCCTCCTTGTCCTCGGTACTGGATTATTTGCTTCATTTGTCTCGGTCTGGCCTCAAGACGAACTCTATTTGAGTCCATCTCAGTGCGATTGCTGCCTTTCACTGGCAGCTTGATGGGAAATCGCTGGTTTCTCGCTTCATGAGGGGCCTCTTGAATGTCCATCCTCCTCTCAAGCCTCCCCCTGTGGTTTGGGATCTGAATGTGGTTCTCGCTCAACTGATGAAGCCTCCCTTTGAACCCATTGATAAAGCTCCTCTGAAGTTCCTTACTTGGAAAGTGGTGTTCCTGATTGCTCTTACGTCTGCTCGCAGAGTCAGTAAGCTGCAGGCTCTGATTGCAGACCCACCTTTTACTGTCTTTCATCACGACAAGGTGGTCCTGCGTACTCATCCTAGGTTCTTGCCTAAGGTAGTTTCGGATTTCAACCTTAATCAGTCTATTGTCCTTCCAGTGTTTTTTCCTAAGCCCCATTCTCATCCGGGAGAGGTGGCGCTTCATACCCTTGACTATAAGAGGGCGTTGGCTTTTTATATCCAACGGACCCAGTCTTACCGGAAGGTTGCTCAACTTTTCTTGTCCTTTGATCCTAATCGGTTGGGGCGTCCTGTCTCCAAGCGCACCTTGTCAAACTGGTTGGCTGCTTGTATTTCCTTCTGCTACGCTCAGGCTGGTCTCTCGCTGCACGGTCGGGTCACGGGTCATAAAGTCTGAGCGATGGCGGCGTCTGTCGCTTTCCTCAGGTCCACGCCTATTGAGGAGATCTGCAAGACTGCCACTTGGTCTTCGGTTCATACCTTCACCTCTCACTACTCTTTGGATGTTTTTTCCAGGCGCGACAGCCAGTTGGCCAGTCAGTTTTGCGTAATCTGTTCTCCTAAATTGCCAACTCTCCCTCCGTCCCCTCTGGTTAGCTTGGAGGTCACCCACATGTAGAGAATATGCTGCCTGCTTGTCCTAGGATAAAGCACAGTTACTTACCATAACAGATGTTATCCAGGGACAGCAGGCAGATATTCTCGCAACCCTCCCACCTCCTTGGGTTGGCTTCTTTGCTAGCTATCTGAACTGAAGGCCATGAGGAGGAGACGCAACCTCTAGTGGAGCGGGAAGGCGCACGCATGCGTGGTGCAGCACTAGCAAACTTTGAGATCTTCAATCAAGTTTGCTTGAAAAGCTGTCCACGATGGGGCTCCGTGGATGATGTCACCCACATGTAGAGAATATCTGCCTGCTGTCCCTGGATAACACCTGTTACGGTAAGTACCGGTAATTGTGCTTTATGATACTTCCATACATTTTTACAAGAAATATTACCTGAGTTGAACTATGAATCTCTGGGAAAGAGGAGGTCAGCAGACTTGGGCATTGTAATATCTGGTGATCACTTTAAATAATGTCTTACCATGACCAAACTATGCAGGTAATATTTCTTGCAAAAATGTATGGCAAAATATCATATTAGTACAGCTAATGAGCAAATTATTATTATTTATCCATATATTTTATTTCATTCATTTTATTTTTTTCTGTTTTCTTTATTTTAATTCATGGGTAAGGGTGTAGGATGGGGTTAGAAAGTTAACTGTATAAAAATTGGTCAACTTCCCTTTCTAAAGGTTACATTTACTACTTCTTTTATTTCCCTCCTATTGTTTTTTACCATAATCGTCCTTCTTTCTATCATTATTATTGTATTTCATTACCCTGCCTTTCCCTTTGTTTTCCTTTTTTGTTTATTCTGTTAGTCGTTAATTTAATATTTTGTTTAGTGTCCATCTGTCTTTTATCACCCCTGTATTATCTGTAAATTGAATGATTTGTTCATCGCTTAGATATTTGAGTAAGCGATTAATCAAATACTTAATAAACTTGAAACTTGTGTTCCTGTTGGATATGAAGAATAAAAATTGATTATAAACTATGCTAGGGGTGGGTAGGAATTTATATACCAACTTTGCATAGTGAGAAGTGCGGTTTATTCCAGTTCTTCTTAATAGAATAGTTCAAGATCTTTAAGTTGTCTGGGGGTTATCTTAAACTGCAATCTGCATGTCTTGCCACAGGTTTTTAAAAAATTAGATCTGGACTTTAACATTGCTGCTGGAGGACATTTGCTGCTTTCTTGTTGAGCCACTTCATTATTGCTTTTGCTTTGTGCTTAACATCATTTTCTTGCTGAATTATAATAGCATTGTATAAATCAGTCCTTCCCAATCTTTACGTGGCTGTGACCCCATGATTGCAGCCAAGTTAAACTGTGTGACCCCATGGAGATGCAGAATAATAAAAAAAATGTATTTATAACCCACAATACTTTGCAGTTCAAAGCGGTTTACATCAAGAGCCCACCTAGGTCATGACCCCAAAGGCAGGTTTTGTGACCTCATTTGGGGGTCCTGACACACAGTCTAGAAAGCTATGATTTAAATGTAGTCTATCCATTGTAGGTTTGGTAGCATCAAAAAAAATCAAAAATAAATATCTGTCATGGTTTCATCTTGTAATTGTAGCAGTGATAGTGCATGAACAGGGGATTAGTAACGAAGGGAATATGCACCATCTATTATTATAAAAACAAATGCATATGTAATTCTGCTGTAGCTGCACTAAGCTCTTTGAAAAGAAAAAAAAAAGAAACTGCATGTTTGGTGATATTTCTGTACAAAGCAGGGCTATAGATAAATTTAAAATAAATATATATTTTCCTTTGTTTTTCTTTTAAAATCAGGTATCAGATTGTAGGTGAAATAATCCAAGCAACCACAATTGGCAGCTTCCCCCAGCTGAAAAGAGACAAAGGTATGCTGTGGCTTTAGTGGAGCTGATGGACTTTTTACTAATGATAGTAATAATGCAATTTTTACTTATAGTCTTAATTTATTGTCAATTATTCTAATTGGAACAAAAGGAGAACTATTTATTACATACTGTTATATTTTGTTACTTGCTAAGAATCAAACACTAAATAAAGCATACAATATAATCCTAAGGCTCTCTATACTAGTCTAATTTTCCTAGTACCTTAATAGGGTTTAATTAATCAGCTTAATAATAAGATGCAGACAGTAGTCCAGCACCAAGAGGGATGCTGTCCAGTCTTTTGCACTGTCACATGTATGATAATTATCTCTCAGTTGGCGAGAAGTTAAATGGGTGTACTCGCTGCAAACAGCTAGCTCTCAGAGAAGGAGTGTGTTCCCTTGAGGCTAGAGTAGCAGACTTTGAAGAGCTGAGGGAGGCAGAGAGGTACATACAGGATAACTACGGGGACATTTGTAGAGAAATCTCACCTCCAGTCTGGCAGCCCCTATGCTGCCTTGGAGGAGGAAGGCTTCCTAAAAGGAGAGCATCACCCTGGTGAAGTAGGAGATAATCCTGTAGCCAGGACTTGCCCACCAGGTGATGCAATATCCTTTTGCACTGAGAATGTGTCTCCAGGGGCTTCTGCCCAGGAGGAAAGGGTTAAGACAGTTGGTGATTCAATCATTAGGCATGTAGATAGCTGGGTGGCTGGTGGGCGAAAGGATCACCTGGTCACTTTTCTGCCTGGTGTGAAGGTGGCTGACTTCTCATGTCACTTAGATAGGATTCTAGCTAATGTTGGGGAGGAGCCAGCTATCTTGGTCTATGCAGGTACCAATGATATAGGAAAATGTGGGAGGGAGGTTCTGGAAGCCAACTTTAGGCTCTTAGGTAGAAAGCTAAATCCAGAACCTTCAGGGTAGCATTTTCAGAAATGCACCTCGATTCATGTACAGGACCCAAGAGGCAGGCAGAGCTCTGAAGTCTCAATGCATGGTTGAAATGATGGTGTAGGGATGAGGGATTTAGATTTGTTAGGAACTGGGCAGCCTTCTGGGAAAGGGGGAGCCTGTTCTGAAAGGATGGATTTTATCTTAACTGGGATAGAACCAAGCTGCTGGCACGAAAGTTTAAAAAGAAGATATAGAAGCTTTTAAACAAAGATAGGGGTGTGGGGGGGAAGTTGGGGTAAGTCACAGTTGCCCAGGAGCAGATGGCTTGCTGTGGAGTATTCTTTAAAGATACTATTGAAACAAGATATTTAGGGAGTATCAATAGAGGGGGTTCAATACCCCTACCGCTGCGCATGCCCTTTCCCCATATCTTTTTGAGTTCAGCACAACCAGCCACCAACTTGCTGCCTGTGTCAGCTTCGGCGCTCTCTCTGACATCACTTCCTAGGTGTGGGTCCCGTAAGTGATGTCAGAGAGAATGCCAAAGCCAACGCGGACAGCAAGTTGGTGGCTGTTCAAGCCAAAGTTAAAAAGGTACAAGGGAAGGGGCACGCAGCAGGGAGAGAAGTGGGAAATGGGGAAGAGGCAGAGAGGAGGAGGGATGCCAGAAAATGAAAGCCAGCATGGTTAAAAGGTGAAGTGAAAGAGGCTATCAGAGCCAAGAAAAACATCCTTTTTGGAAAGGAAAAAGGATCCAGATGAACAAAATAAGAGACTGGCAAATTAGATGCTAAAAAAGAATATGAAGAGGAACTTGCCAAAGAGGCAAAAACTCATAGTAACAACTTTTTTAGGTACATCAGAAGCAGAAAACCTGTGAGGGAATCTTTGGGACTGTTGGATGATCAAGGAGCAAAAGGGGCACTCAGGGATGATAAGGCTATAGCGGAGAGACTGAATGCTTTGGTCTTTATGGAAGAAAATGTGAGAGATCTACCTGAACTGGAAATGGTTTACAAGTGTGATGATGCAGAGAAACTGAAATAAATCTTGGTGAACCTGGAAGATGTACTAAGCAAAACGCTACAATCCGACTCCTGAAAAACCTGGGCTTCCGCGATCAAGTCACCCCTGCACTAAGATCCATGCACTGGCTGCCTATCTCAAAATGATGCACCTTTAAAGCCCTGGTTCTAGCTTTCAAGACATTCCACAAGATGACACCAAGCTACATAGCATCAAATTTATGTCCCCAACCAATCACTGAGCTCCCAAGCTGAAAAACGGCTAGCCATTCCATCCGGACGCTCACTTACATCTGAAACAGCCCGGAAACACTCTTATTCCCATTTCATACCCAGATTATGGCACATCATCCCCCCATCTGTCAGATCTTTAACAGTCTATGGAACTTCAGGAAGGCCTTGAAAACCTTCCTCTTTACAAACTCAGCTCCTTAGCTTGCATCTGCATCCCTGACTGACCCTTACGACGGTCCAATGGACCAAAAACCTACCATACTTCAATGACGCACAAACCTATTTTACCTTATGTTAGGCTATGTCCATACAGAAAATTATGTAATTTAAACCACCATAGGCTATGTCTTTTCGGAAAATGCTGAAATTTTAAAACACTCTATGTCCACTAAGTCTATATATCCAAATCTGTATATTATCACTATACTGTAAAAGCTGAAATTTATACCTCTATGTATACCAAGTTTGTTTTTCCCACCAATGTTTGTCCTGCTTATACTGTGAATGTACTCTTGTAACTCGTTCTGGGCTCCTTTGAGAGGAAGGGCTAAATAAATAAATACAATAAAATAAAATTGACAAGTTAGAGTGATAAATCACCTGAACCAGATGGTATGCATCCCAGGTACTGAAAGAGCTCAAACATGAAATTATTGATATGCTGTTAGTGATCTATAACCTGTTGCTAAGGTGTATAACCTGTAGTACCTGAAGATTGAAGAGTAGCCAATGTTATGCTGATTTTTTTTTTAAAAAAAGGTTCCAGGTGAGGTTCCAGAAAATTACAGACTGGTAAGCCTGACTTCAGTGCCAGGGAAAACAATGATAAAAAATAAAGTTGTAGAATAGGACAGTCAGCGTAGGTTCAGTTAAGGGAGATCTTGCCTCACCAATTTGCTTGACTTCTTTGAAGGTGTGAATAAACATGTTGATAAAGGTGAGCCGGTTGATGTAATACATCTAGATCAGGGGTGCCCACACTTTTTTGGCTTGCGAACTACTTTTAAAACGACCAAGTCAAAATTATCTACCAACAATAAAATTTTAAAAAACACAATGCACATTGTACGCAGAGAAAATGTTAATTATCATTTATATTCGGGGGTTTTTTCAAACAGGTCAAGGCAAATGACTTTAAAATATGCAATGTCACCTCAGTAACAACTATACAAAAATAGACAAATATACCCCCTCCCCTTTTACAAAATCGCAATAGTGGTTTTTAGCACAGGGAGTTGCGCTGAATGCCCCGTGCTGCTCCCGACGCTCATAGGCTCACTGCCCTAAAAACCACTATCGCGGTTTAGTAAAAGGGGGCCATCGAGCAAAATATAGACAGCAGATATAAATTCGGACACATTTTGATCACTAAATTTAAAATAAAATCATTTTTCCTACCTTTACTGTCTGGTGATTTCATGAGTGTCTGATTGCACTTCCTTCTTCTGACTGTAAATCCAATACTTCTTTCTTTCTGCCTTTCCTCCAGACCTCATTCCATTCCCCAACCATCTCTCTGTCCCTCCATGAGTCCAACTTGTTCTTCTCTCTCCCTGCCCACTCCCCTCTCTTTCTCTCTCCCTGCCCCTCCTTTCTTTCTGTCTTTCTTTCTCACTCCCTGCCCACCCTCCAGCCGTTGCTACCAATTTCTCCCTGCTTCCCTGACGCCAGGCCAGGCACGTAGAAGCGCTGGGCCCACAAGCCTTTCCCCCTGACGTCAATTCTGACAGAAGAGAAAGTTCCAGATCAGCCAGGCAGCGATTGGCTGGCCCGGAACTTCCTCTCTGACATCAGACTTGACTTCGGGGGAGGTGAAGGCTGTGGGCCCGGCGCTTGTTACACACCTGGCCTGGCATCGGGGAAGCAGAGAGAACAGAACGCAAAGGCAACACGAGTCTATCACAGAGCCCAGGATGGGCTCCTCGATCGACTCGCATTGCCTTCATGATCTACTGGTTGATCGTGATCAACCTTTTGGGCACCCCTGATCTAGATTTTCTGAAAGCTGTTGACAAATTTCTTCATGAGAGGTTCCTGTGAGAATTATATAGTTACTAGTCTTTAAGCCCATTACATTAACGGGTGCTAGAATAGATGTACATTCTGGTTCAGTAGGAACTTGTCTAACTTTGTCTTGAATCCCTGGAGGGTGTTTTCCCCCATGACAGATTCCGGAAGAGCGTTCCAGTTTTCTACCACTCTCTGGGTGAAGAAGAACTTCCTTACGTTCATACGGAATCTATCCCCTTTCAATTTTAGAGAGTGTCCTCTAGTTCTTCCTACCTTGGAGAGGGTGAACAACTGTCCTTATCTACTAAGTTTATTCCCTTCAGTTCCTTGAATGTTTCAATCATGTCCCCTCTCAATCTCTCTCCTTGGCCACTTTCTGTCTGTCTTTCTGTCTCTCTCTTTCCTCTGCTGTCCACCACCATCCCTTGCATGCTCCCCCTGTCCAGCAGTAATCCTTCTCCCTTCCTTTTACCTCCCCCGTGTCCAGCAGCACCCCTTCCCTGCTCCCCCTGTCCAACAGCAGCCCTTTGCGATTCCTTTTACCTCCCCCCTGTCCAGCAGCACCTCTTTCCTGCTCCACCTTGTCCAGCTGTAGGCCTACAGCACCTCTTACCTGATCCCCCTGTCCAGCAGTAGGCCTTCTCCTTTCCCTGCTCCCCGTGCCCAGCATCCGCTAGCCCGGGCAGCCTTGGGGCTTTTGCTAGGTCGGCCCACCTTGCATTATCGACATGGGCCAGCCTAGCAAATGCCCTGCAGCTGCTGCATTTGCTGGTCGGGGGTAAGAAGAGGCGTCCCGGCAGCGCAGGAGTCAAACCGCCATCCAAGCTGCCTCACACGCTGAAAGCCACCCTATGCGCCTCCGAATTCGTCATGGAGGCACACATCACGGTGGCAGGGATCACAAAACCCTAAGTGCGCATGCGCGCTTAGGGTTTTATTATAGAGGATGGGATAGGAGGCAGTGTTTGTTGTGTATTAGGAATTGGTTATCGGACAGAAAACAGAGGGTAAGTTTAAATGGCCATTTTTCTTAATGGAGGAGGGTAAATAGTGGAGTGCCGCAGGGATCTGTACCACAATTGGTAATATTTAATTTATTTATAAATGATCTGGAAATAGCAGTGATGAATAAGTTGATTAAATTTGCAGATGGTACTAAACTGTTCAAAGTTGATAAAACACATGCAGACTGAAAAATTGCAGGCAGACCTTAGGACATTGGAAGACTGGGCATTCAAATGGCAGATGAAACTTAATGTTGACAAATGCAAGTTTCAGATTTCTTTATTTTTATATACCATCTATCAAAACAAGTGTCTAAACGGTGTACAATATAATGAGATTAAAAAAGAAATAAAGGTGAATAAAAGCAATATCTTATCAAATATTAAAAAATATTAGACGGGTTCATATTGACGTACATGGAACAAAAGGGAAGTTGGGGAGGGGAGTTTTTAAATACATCCAAAGTAAAATTAATTTAAAAAAGGGAGGTAAATGGGGAGTGGTGATACATTAGGGTGGGGATCACTTCAAAAGAAGCGTTTTGGTGTTTCAAGACTTCATGAGAATTGAAGGTTTGAGAAACAAGAGCTGGTACTAAAGAGTATAGGTGTATTTAAAGAGAAAAGTTTTAAGTTTAGCTTTAAATGTTTCAAGAGAGTTCTCTAATCGAAGATCTAATGGAAGGGCATTCCAAAGAGAGGGGTCGGTGACTGAAAAAATGGATTTGCAAGTGGTATCTTAAAACAATTCGCGTGTTGATGGTATGGAAACTAGGTTTTGATTGTTAGATCGGAGGACCCTGGATAATGAGTAAGGGATCAATAGTTTATCAATGAATGCAGGTTGGTTAGAGTTTTTTGTTTTAAAGGTGAGGAGGAGTATTTTATAGGTGAGGCGATGAGTGATGGGTAGCCAATGTGCTTTATGGAGGAAAGGAGTAACGTCAAATTTTTTTGCATGATAGATTAATTTAACTCTTTCAGGACCATAAGGATCGTAGGCCAATTTTTGTGGTTTTGACGACATTTTTATGGTAAAAAGGGCTTGCAGATGCCAAAAAATTGATTTTTTTTGTGAAATATCATTATTTTTATTTAAAAAAATCACACTTCTGGCTTATGGACAGTGTGGCAAGTGAATCTTCTCGTCAATCTAGCAACGATGCTAATGAATGAATGTCGGAACCAGTTTGTTTACATAAAGGCAGTATCATATGGAATCCGTACATATCAAATTTAGAACTGTAGACTATCCCAATCAAAATTTATAGGATTTTAAAGTTATGGGACAAATATGTCCCTTGGTCCTGAAAGGGTTAACAGCAATATTTTGCAATAGTTGTAAGCGACGGATTTCTTTCTGGGTTATACCTTGATAAAGAGCATTGCAGTAGTCTGGTTGAAATTGCAAGAGAGTGAATCAGGCTATTGATAGAGGGGGGATCAAGAAAAGAAGTGAGAGAGCAGATGAGCCTAAGCTTATGAAAACATTTCTGCATAACTGCACTAATTTGTTGGTGAAAGGCGAGGTCCTTGTCCCCGAGAAGTTTGACTTTACTGTCCATTTGAATTGGGGAAGAATCAATGCAAATGGGTAATGCAAAGTGATGCATATTGTGAAGAACAACCCACATCATAGCCACCAAATACTAGGGTTCACCTTGGTGGTCAGCACCCAATACGCTGAAACCTTCTGACCAAAATGCGGAGGTAGCAAAAAAAGCAAACAAGATGCTAGGAATTATTAGAAAAGGGATGGGTAAGCAAGACTAAGAATGTTATAATGCCTCTGTATTGCTCCATGGTGCAACCTCACCTTGAGTATTGCGTTCAATTCTGGTCGCTTTACACAAGATAGTGGAAATGGAAAGTGTTCAAGAGCAACCAAGATGATAAAGGGATTGGAACTCCTCTTTTATGAGGAAAGACTAAAGAGGTTAGGGCTCTTCAATTGAAAAGAGATGGCTGAGGGGGGAGATAGGATTGAAGTCTACAAAATCCTAAGTGGTGGTGAATGGGTACAAGTGGATCAAGGTGTTTTACTCCATCAAAAATTACAATGGCTAGGGGACATGATAAAGTTACAGGGAAATACCTTTAAAACCAACAGGAGGTTTTGCATGTACTGTATACTTTCAGCTGAAATTATATGTACTGGCCCTGCTGGATTTGTTTGACATGAAACTGGTTGTGATGGCTTATAATCCATACTATCTCCCTGCTTATTAACTGTGAAATGTACTAGTCTGTTTCATGTTTGAGTTATCTTTTGTATATTTGTATTTTTATAATAATGATCTGTATACTTTGTATATTTATTGTGAAAAAAAAATAGGAGGAAATATTTTTTCACTCAGAGAATATTTAAGTGTGGTAAGAGTGGTTAATGTAGCTGGTTTTAAAATAGATTTGGACAAGTTCCTGGAGGAAAAGTCCATAGTCTGCTATTGAGACAGACATGGGAGAAGCCACTGCTTGCCCTGGATCGGTAGCATGGAATGTTACTACTATATGGGTTTTTTACCAGGTACTTGTGACTTGGATTGGCCACTATGAAGCTGTTACTGGTCTAGATTTGTCTAACAACCTGTACCTCTACTTACATTCCCACCCATCCCCTATTCTCATCCTTTCTATTTGCAATAACCTTATCTATCTCTTTCTACTGCAGCTGTCCCTGATGCCTTCAAACATGCTATGGTTAACACTACTTCTCAGAAAACCTTCACTGAACCCTACCTGCCCTTCTAACTTTATCCTGTCTCTAAGAATATAAGAATTGCCAAAAGGTCCATCATGCCCAGTATCCTGTTTCTAACAGTGTCCTATCCGGGTTACAAGTATTTGACAATATTCCAAAAGAGTAAAACAGATTTTAGGCTGCTTATCTTTGAAATAAGTACTGGATTTCTCAAGCTCTTCTTAACAATGGGCTAAGGACTTTTCTTTTTGGAAATTATCCAAACCCTTTTTATAAACCCAGCTAAGTGAACTGCTTTTACTGCATTATCTATCAAAGAATTCCAGAGTTTAATTACATGTTGAGTAAAGAAATATTTTCTTTGATTTATTTTAAATTTACTACTTAGTAGCTTTATGGAATGCCCCTTAGTCCTTTTATGTTTCAAAAGATTAAAAAAGGTACTTCACTTATACATGTTCCACTGCATTCAGTATTTATAGACCTCTATCATATCTCCTGTCAAACATCTCTTCTCCAAGCTGGAGTCCTAGCCTTAGACTTTTTATCCTTTCTCATATGGAAGTCATCCCATCACCCATATTATTGTTGCCCTTCTCTATATCTTTTTTTTTTTTTTAAAATGATGGTGACCAGATGTGACAGGGTATATGGCCCGTCACAGGAAGAGAGGCATCTCCAGGGAAATTCCCCTAGGAAACCCCATGCAAAGACAACTTGGGTCTAAAGTTAGTTCTTGATAGGTCCCTGTTAGTATCAGGGTGGAGAGTTCAATGCTTTGCCAGCAGGAGGTAGTAATGAATTAGGAAAGCTACATGGGAGTTGGTAGGAGCATTCTAACACGCCACACTGACCTGAATCAATTCCCTAAGACCTAGAGTTGGCTGAATGATTTCTATTTCTGAAAAAAAGAGGGCCTGTTTTGCATATGGATTTGCATACTTTTTGAACAAAGAAAACTGTTGTTTAAAAGGTGTTATTATAAGTTGGAGCAAACTTTTGGAACTGAGAAGGAAAATAAAGAGACTCTGATTTTGAGTTACTAGAAGTTCCCTCACCCTGAGGGGAAAAGGGCTCTGGAGGAAGGACTAATATATGTTTGGAGGTGGTGGTAGACCATTGATTATAATAATACCCGCTGAGTAGATCAGCTTATGCTGCTCTGTAATGAGTCGGGTTATGAATATCTGAGGTCCCACCACTTTCCAATTTATTTATTCATTTATTAATGAATAATGGAAATTTTGTTCAGTCATACCCTTTAAAATGATGATTAAGGTAATGTGACTTTTAGATTTTTATCAACAATTGATGTTTGCTCCACATTTTTGTAGTTTGTCATTTTTTTTTTAAACTTTTTTGTGGAGTTTATTGTCCTTGTTTTTGTTGTTTTGAACTTATGTTTTCAGTACCATCTTTATACTGATGATTCCCAGATCTACCTTACCATACCAGAAACTTTGCCAGGAATCCAGGCCCTAGTCTAACAGTGCTATATGGATTTCACACTGCTGTCTGAAAGTGAACATGGCAAGACAAAGCTGCTTATTTTTCCTCCTAAAGTCACCTCTCCTCTTCCCCCATTCTTTATATCTGAGGATGATAATCTAATCCTCCATCTCTTCAGCTTGTAATTTTGGGACCTACAAAGAGACCTGGACAAGCTGGAAGACTGGGCAAACAAATGGCAAATGCGCTTCAACGTGGACAAATGCAAGGTCATGCATATAGGGAAAAAGAACCCGTTGTTCAGCTACAAATTGGGGGGGGTATTGATGGGAGACAGCAGACTCGAGAGAGACTTGGGTGTGCTGGTGGATGCATCACTGAAGCCATCTGCACAGTGCGCGGCAGCCTCGAAAAAAGCCAACAGGATGCTGGGCATCATAAAAAAGGGCATAACAACCAGAACACGGGAAGTCATCATACCATTGTATCGAGCGATGGTGCGTCCGCATCTGGAATACTGCGTTCAGTACTGGTCGCCGCACCTCAAGAAGGACATGGCGGTACTTGAGAGAGTCCAAAGGAGAGCAACGAGAATGGTAAAAGGGCTGGAACACTGCTCATACGCCGAGAGGCTGGATAGGCTGGGGCTCTTCTCTCTGGAAAAAAGGAGGCTCAGGGGAGATATGATAGAGACCTTCAAGATCATGAGGGGCATAGAGAGGGTGGATAGGGACAGATTCTTCAGACTGAAGGGGACAGCAAATACAAGGGGGCATTCTGAGAAACTGAAGGGAGATAGGTTCAGAACAAATGCAAGGAAGTTCTTTTTCACCCAGAGGGTCGTGGACACTTGGAATGCGCTACCGGAGGAAGTGATCAGGCAGGGTACGGTCCAAGGATTCAAACAGGGATTGGACGGATTCCTGAGGGATAAAGGGATCATGGGATACTGAGGGAGGAGCTGGGATGTAACAAAAGTATAGAAAGTTTGTCAGGTAATGAGTATAAACCAACCAGGTCGTGCATGTGCAGGACCGGAGGGCTGGGACTTCGATGGGAAGGCAGGACCAAATTGGGAGGCCAAGGTGGCAGGGGAGCCCCTTCAGATGATTCAGACAGGTCGTGATCTGTTTGGGCCGCCGCGGGAGCGGACTGCTGGGCAGGATGGACCTATGGTCTGACCCGGCAGAGGCACTGCTTATGTTCTTATCTATGACTCCTTTTTAATTTTTTTTTAACATAAACCTATCCTTTCTTATCTTTATGATATCACCAAAATTTGTCCCTTCCTTATTGAGCACAATACACTACCAAAACTGTTATCCATGCTCTCATCACCTTCTACTTAGAATACTGCAAGTTTCTACTCACAGGTCTTCCACTAAACCATCCTTCTCTCTTTCAAAATTCTGCTGTAGTACTTAACTACCAATGTTGCCACACTTGCATACCCCTTCACTTGACTTCATTGGCTCTCCTATCTATTTCTGTATACTGATTCCTCTTACTGATTTGCAAGTGCACTCATTCTGCAGCTCCTTAGTATCTCTTCTATGCCCCTCATGGTTCTTCAGGTAAGTCACTTTTTCTCTACCACCAGCTCAAGGCTGTATTCTTTTCATTTTGCTGTGTTGTATGCCTGGAATAAACTTCTTGAGAATAAAATCATGCTCCGTCTGTAGCCCTATTCAAATCCAAGCTAAACACGCACTTTTTGAGGCTGCTTTTGACTCTTAGCTCTGTATTTCTATGTTCAGTTCTCATGTTTTAATCATTCCCATAATAAATATATGTAACTCCAAAATCCCTTGTTTATCTTGAATAGATTGAAAATTCTGTTAAGCAAGGCAGGGGACTGTCGTATATGTTTGTGTACAAGAGCTCTAGTAGCACTACAGAAAGTAGTACAAACACTTTCTGTAAAAAAGTATAAGTAATAATGCAGAACTAAGTGTTAGGCCTGTTTCCTTTATTGTATTCTTTGTTTCCTTTTGTTTAAAGTTTCCTCTCAACTTTTCTGCCAATCTCCCCCCAAAATATGGTAGTCTAAGGAGGGTTTAAAAGTTATTCCTAAATAATTAAATTTTGTATAATGCGATGCAACACAAACAAAAAAAGGAAGAACCAACAGAATCTGCAATAAGGGGTTGAAGACTAAACAAGGAAAATTGTAGTAACACGTACAGTGATACAGGCAAAGTTTATTAAATTGATTGCGGTTAAAAACAACACCTTAAAACTAAACCACAGGTACTGTGCTTTGAATGACTGCAGGAGATTAGATGTGAAGCCCACTAGCTGCTGAAGATCAAGATGTTGAGCAGGGTCACTTGCTGTGCATGCATCTTTAAACTCCCCCAATTTTTCAAAGTGTAGTAAACGACCTGTTTCAATGTCGGCGATGAAGAGTTCTAGCTTGTTTTCAAATGCAAACACTGCTTGTTGAAGGGATAAGACTGTATTTCCAATGCCTTGCATTTTCACATTGAGCTGGTTCAGATGTTCAGTGATGTCCACGAGATAGTAGAACTTCAAGAGCCACTCAGTGTTAGCTAACTCAGGATGCTCGACGTTTTTCATTTCAAGAAAAGTCCGGATTTCGCTCAGACAAGCACCTAAGCACCTTCCCTCTTGACAACCAATGCACATTGCTGTGCAGAAGCAGACCAGGATAATTATTCCCCACTTCTTCCAGCAGTGTTTTAAACTGGCGATCATTTAAAGCTCGGGCAACAAAAAGTTGACCACCTGAATGACCAGCGACATCAGCTCACCAAGCTGCTCACCACACATCTGAGCACAAAGCGCCTCCTGATGTAGGATGCAGAGAAAACTTAGGATGGGTCTCTTTACATAAAAATATAAGAAGTTGCCGCCGCTGAGGCAGACCAGAGGTCCATCTCGCCCATCGGTCCGCTCCCGCGGCGGCCCATCAGGCCCATTTCCTGAGCAGTGGTCCCTGACTATCCCTATGACCTACCTCTACTCCTGTCTGTACCCCTCAATTCCTTTATACTCTAGGAACCTATCCAAACCTTCTTTGAAGCCTTGTAACGTGCTCCGGCCTATCACAGCCTCCGGAAGCGCATTCCATGTATCCACCACCCTCTGGGTGAAAAAGAGCTTCCTGGCGTTTGTTCTAAACCTGTCCCCTTTTAATTTCTCCGAGTGCCCCCTTGTACTTGTGATTCCCCATAATCTGAAAAATCTGCCCCTGTCTCTTTACATGTTCACGAAGAAACGCTATGAATCCTCTTTTTTTCCCCGCCATGCACGGAGCACCATCAGTACACACTGAAACAAGTTTATCCATCGGTAGATTTTGTTCTTTAACGAACTCAATGAAAGACTTGAATAAATCCTCCCCTCTTGTTGTCTCTTTCATAGGCAAAACAGTAAGACTTTCCTCACGTAGTGTGTCACCGACAGCATACCTTGCAATCACACTGAACTGGGATAAATGGCTTATGTCTGTTGATTCATCCAAAACGAGAGAAAAGAATGGTGCTGCATTTATGTCCTTCACTTGTGTTGCCTCAGTTTGATTTGCCATCATGATGGTACGATCGTGAACAGTTCTTGCCGACAGAGGCATGTCTTTTATTCATTTGATTATCTTGTCTTTATCTGAAAAGTCGTCAAAAAGTTAATTGGCAACATCAAGCATGAATGTTTTGGCATACTCCCCATCTGTGAATGGCTTTCCGTTTCTCACAATTGCTAAAGCACCAGCAAAGCTAGCCGAATTCCAGTCACCTTGTTGGGTCCAAACACGGAGTTGCTGCTGACTAGCTTGCACTCTGCACAATAGCTCTTGACATGCTTTCTTCCTGCTGTCCCCAGTAAGATATTTCGATGCAAATGTAGTATGGCGTGTATCGAAGTGCCGCTTTATATTTGACCGTTTCATCGATGCAATTTTATCATTGCATATTAGACACACTGCAGAACCTGCTCTCTCCACAAAGGCTAATTCCTCTGTCCATTCCTGCTGAAAAGTATGATTCTCCTCATCTTTTTTTCTTTTAGCCATATTCTTCAATAAAAGGTTCTTCAATAAAAGGGCAGGGTAGCCAATTACAGGTATAGCTGGTGGGATGGACCCTTACAGGCTGTCAAGGCAGGTTAAGCCCAAGTCGGGGGCTTGATGTTCGGCCACTGGTGGAAAGTGGCATGATTTATGGCTGCCTGTGGATGCGGCTTTAGGCCTTTTCGGCCAGGGATGTTGCGGGGGCCGCAACTGTAGCTAGGCCGAAGCGGGGTCCTCAAATTGTGGCAGTACGTTTTGCTGGCGGGCCACTGACTAGCTAGCCAGAAGTGGGGGCCTCAATTTGTGGCTGTATGTTGGCTGCAGGGGCTACCAACTTTAGCTAGACCGAAGCCTCAATTTGTGCCTGCGGCCCGTTCTTCCACAGATGCTGCAAGGTAGGGCAATGGATCGCCTGCGAATGTTGTGATGCCGAAGCCGGATACTGCAATGCCGAAGCAGGATGCGATTGCGATGGAGGGTGTGGCCTGCACTCGGCGGAGATGATGTGCCATGCCCTCCATCGCATCCGGCTTCGGCATAGCAGTATCTGGCTTTGGCATCGCAGCATTCGCAGGCGAACGGCCCGCAGCAACTAATGACACCCTCCATCGTTTGGCCGCGAGCCAGATGTGGCCATCAAAAGAGCCATATCTGGCTCGCGAGCCATAGGTTCCCATATCTGGCTCGCGAGCCATAGCACCCTGCTCTAGGGTGTCCACTCTATTGCAGATCTTTGTGTCATCTGCAAAAAAGGCAAACTTGCCTTTCTAACCCTTTGGCAATGTTACATACAATTGATATTGAATAGTATCAGCCTCAGTATCGATCTCGATAAGGGGAGGGGAGGAAGATGGGATTTGATGTACCACCTTTCTGTGGGTACAATCAAAGTGGTTTATATATTATATACAGATACTTATGTTTTACCTGGGGCAGTGGCGGGTTAAGTAACTTTGCCTCGAGTCACAAGTAGCTGCAGTGGGAATTGAACCCAGTTCCCTAGGTTCTCATGTCACTGCACTTACCATTAGGCTACTCCTCCATTACTACCTACCTTTGGAGGCCATATCTTGCTAAGGAAGTTTTGAAGCTGTGAAACGTGAATGGGAAAAGTCTGGAACATCAATCCATCCACAATAGAAAATTCACTGGACGAATGGTTGAAATTGAAGTGGTGATTTGAAAATTAAAGATACCCGGTCCATGTTTCAGCTATAAAGAGCCTGCATCAGGGTCACAAGCATACATCAAAAAATAAATATATACAGAATATATAAATAATGATGATAAATACAAATGAAACAGTTCAGCAGATTTATTTATTTAAAAATTTGTATACCGCATAAAACTGCGGTTCACAAAATTACATGCATACATATTTAAGAAATGCTAAACATGTTTCAACAAGACAAACACAAAAAGTCATTAACAGTATCATTATTAAAATCTTCTTTTAAATTCATCCTACAAGATGGAAACACAAAATCCCATAAAATCATTTAAAGGACAGGCAGGCATTAACAGAGAATAACATTAGCACAGGAAGGCATTGACAAATAATTGCATTTTCAACATTTTCTTAAAGTTCAATCTCCCATCACAGAATCGCAGAATACCAGGCAGCGCATTCCAGAACTTGGCACCAACTACAGATAGCATTTTTGCCCCAATCTTAACATGATAGACCCTCCAAACTCAGTTTCATACTATTTTCAGATCTCAAACATTTTCTGGGTTGATAAAAAAAAAACATTAGTACCATTGGAGAAACGTGATATAAAATTTGCTGTATGATTGAAAGAATCTTAAACTGTTCTCTCTGCTGCATAGGTAACCAATGCAATTGTTTCATCACTGGGGTTATATGAGTCATTCTTGAAACTCCAGTAATCAATCTTGCAGCAGAGTTAATTAACATCTGCAGTGCCCTCATCTTCACTTTAGTAACTCCCAAATAAAGAGAATTGCAATAGTCCACTCTACTTATTATTAATGTTTGCACCACACTATGGAAATTATATGCTGATAACATATGTTTTAATCTATATAACAATTGCAATTTCATATAACCCAGAGGTGTCCAACCTTTTGGCTTCCCTGGGCCGCATTGGCCGAAAAAAAATGTTTCTGGGGCCGCACAAATGTGCAAACGCTGCAGCAAGACAAAGGAGTGAGCCAGCAAAATGGTAAACACCCAGGGGCAGCAGAGGAAAACACTGCATCATCCTCGGCCGGGGCCGCACAAAATACTTCACGGGGCCGCATGTGGCCCTCGGGCCACAGGTTGGACACCCCTGATATAACTGATCCGAATCGTTTTCAATATTTGTTTTTCCATGGTCAAACAGCTAATCTATTAATCAATTTATATACCGAGTCATCTCCCAACGGAGCTCAATTCGGTTTACATGTAATTAAGACTAGAGTGCATAAGAAAGAGAGCATAGAAGAAAAAAAGTTGGATTATCGTCAGTTTCGTCAGTTCTTTGATACTATAGTTAAGCCATTTAAGTTTTGTGTAAACAGCAGAGTTTTCAGGGCTTTATGAAATTGTTGTAGCTGGCCTATCAATCTAATGGAGTCAGGAAGTCCATTCCAAATCTCTACCAGCTTGAAGGCAAAAGATTGACTAAGCTTTCCTATAGATTTAATACCCTTAAAAGTAGGGAAAGATAGTTTATATCTCTGTATATTCCTCAAATGGCAAGATCTGAAGAGGTTCTAATATAAGGGAACTAAAGGATCAAATATTCAATAGAGAAGCTTAAAGATCATGCATGCACATTTAAATTGAATCCTGAAGTGGACTGGAAGCCAGTGAAGCTTTTACAACAAAGGAGAAACATGATCATACTTTTGCTTCCCGAATATAAGCTTAGCTGCCATATTTTGAAGTCGTTTTAGACTGCCCTGCTTAATGCCTAAATAGACTGAATTACAATATTCTAGCTGGGCAAGCACTGTAGATTTTACCAATACTGAAAAATGTTCTTGATGGAACAATGATCTAACTTTCCTCAACATATGTAGACTAAAAAAGCACTTTTTTGTCAAAGAATTTATCTGTTCGTGAAATGAAAGTGATAAATCAAGGATAATACCCAATAATCTAGAGGAAAAATCTATGTGCAATGAGATACTTGTATAACGGAAGTAGGAAGTTTTTCTAATCTTGGTCCAACTCAAAGCAATTTGGTTTTAGCAGCGTTCAATTTCATTTGGATGGACAATGCCCACATTTGGAGTTTAGAAATCCAGCAATCTATACTAGAAGCCAAATTGCTGAGATCAGAGTCGACTTCCAGTAAGATAAAAATATCGTCTATGTAAGGAATATAGTCTCTGCTGATGTGAGACAAAAGTTTTTAAGAGAAGTCATATATACATTGAACAGGATCGGTGACAAAGGCAAACCCTGTGGCACCCCACAGCCAGATCTCCACGAAGAGGAAGTCTCACCCTCCAAATGTACTTCATAAGATCACAATGATAGAAATTTACTGAACCAATTCAGAACTACTTGGTTTAGGCCTATGTCTGATAGCATGTGAACCAAGATGTCATGATGAACAACATCAAACGTGACCGACAAATCGAATTGCAGCAATACTGCACATTTATTTTGTGTTTGTAAATTTTGAATCTTTGAGATTTAGTGACAATAGGAGAGTCTCTGTACTAAAGTTTGGTCTCTCTAAACCCATGTTAAAATGGTAATAAAATGGAAAATTTCTCCAAGTACCGTAGTTGGCTATTTGGCTGAAAATAATTGATTCCATCATTTTTGTCAAGAGGTATATTTGCAATTGGGCAATAATAGGAAGGAGCTGTAGGGTCCAGATTGGCACTTTTCAATAAAGGTGTCAGAATTATGTTCCCCATATTCAGCGAAAAATGACCATTTTTAAGGAAATGATTTAATAATAAAGTCAGTCATGCCTGTGATGGGATATCCCCAAAAAGATAAGAATGAAATGGGTCCAATTTGCAACTACATTTTTTTCAGTTTTTCACAGTTTTAAAACTTGGGTTTCTGAAACTGGGTCAGAGATGTTCCAAAAGCGATTCACTAAAATTTCCATCGGCCCATTAGAACCTAAACGGAAATCATCAGGATTTACAATGGGAAATGTATCCCTAATAAGTGAATTTTGTTATTAAAAATTTTTGCTAAATCCTCTGCAGTTGGAGTATAGTTTTACTTTAAATTTACGCTCACTGAGATTAATGAACACCAGAGTTTAAAGAGGATATTGCTTTGATTATCTGATCTAACTATCCTAGTCCCATAATAGTTTTTTCTTGCAGTTCTTGATATTTCTTGATATGAGACCTCCAAATCTACTTGTCAGATTCTGAACAGTATACATTTTTTTCCATTTTCGTTCCAATCTTCTACACTTCTGTTTTAGCTCTCGATGATAGGATAAAAACCATGGTACCTTTCATGCTTAACTCACTGATTTAGTTGTTAAAGGGAAAAGAGCTTGAAAGGTACTTTCTGATAGTCTCTTCCATTCTTTCCAAAGATTTTCCGACAATTTATCAGGAGATATACAAGGTAATACTTTTAGTAGATTAGACCAGAAAAGCTTCAAACAAATCTTTTTCCTGGTAGTTATTGTTCATTTCTGCTGTACATAAGTATTAATAAGGGACATAAAAATTGGAAGGAAAAAATCCCCAAGAAAGTGGTCCTACCAAGGAACCCTCTGCCAATGAACCTCATCAACCTAGTTTGTTGGAACGTGTAATCCGTAAAGCTAATAAAATCTAACATACTGCCTTTTTCATGTGTAGTGGCTTTTATAGGTAAAGATAAGCTAAAAGAATTCAAAAGAGAGATGAATTCTAAAGTGTCTTTGTTTGTGTCAGCATCTAAATGTAAGTTAATATCTCCAATTATCAGCAGCCTTAGGTACTTCAACAAAGCAACAGATATACTACCTCTTTTACAAAGCCGCGTGGAAACGGCCCCGAAACCCTTTAAATCTCTATGGGCTTCGGGGCCATTAGCGCAGCACAGCTGCTAGCGTGGCTTTGTAAAAGAGGCCAATAGTATTAGAAATAGTTTCTATAGAATCCTTCCAAGGTACAGGAGGACGGTTTAACAGGAGAATTCCTAAAGGGTCTTAAGATAGCTCGTTGTTAAATGATACTATCAATAACCTTAGTTACCCTATCCAGCCCTCCATAAAGATACTAGGTGTAACTCTGGATCACTGCCTAACCATGAAAGACCAAGTAGATTCCTTAATCAGAAAGGGATTTTTCACTCTCTGGAAACTCAGATCCCTTAAAGCTTATTTTGTTACATCGGTTTTTAGAATCTTAGTCCAATCCCTCGTACTAAGCCTGCTTGACTACTGTAACATCGCCTATTTGGCAATTTCCCAAAAAAATATGCGACACCTACAACTGTTGCAGAATGCGGCAGTCAGACTAATCTTTGGACTAAAAAAATTTGACCACGTGACACTCTACTACCGGCAGCTACATTGGCTGCCGATGAAGGCACGCGTAAAGTTCAAATTTGCCTGTTTCTGCTTTAAAGCATTACACGGACTTGCCCCCAAATACATTACTGACCTTTTCTCCTTCTCAACCAACAGACACAAGAGAAGTTCACATTCCAACTTCGTTTCCCCCCCAATGAGAGGTTGCAAACTGAAAAAACACCATGAATTCCTTCTCTCACAGCAAGCAGCATTATGGGGTAAAGACCTAGAACAATTACTTTCGCCCTCTAATTATGAGGTATTTAGGAAACGTCTAAAAACACACCTGTTCCTAAAACATCTTGACAACTGAACCACTTATCTCTTTCCTCTCAATAGCGACCTACTGTCCTTTTGATCACTTTTCTCCTCAACAATGAATTTCCTGTCTAATTACTTCTCTTTCTTCTTCCCCTCTTGAAGTCAGTCAATTTGTACCTTTGCTTAATCTTTTGTAAACCGCATAGAACTTCACGGTATTGCGGTATATAAGCTGTTATTATTATTATTATTATATATTCCAATTCAGGGTAGCAGGCTTTATCAATAAGCAGAACATTAAAAAAAAATCTAAAAATCAATCCTAATCCCCTGCCCCGTTTCTCTCTCCTTGAAGTAAAAATACTGTTAAAACCTTGTGGACAGAGCTCATTTTGAGTAAAAAAAAAAAAAAAATTGCTTTGATCCATCCAAGTCTCAGTGATAAACATTAAACCTGGGTCATTATCCGAAAGTAATTCCTTAATAATATGTTGCTTATTGCCCACAGATCTCGCATTATAATAAAATACAGGTACTGGAGTGAGGGATTCGATATACAGATCAGATTTTCTATTAGATAATAAAACAGGCCTACGTACATTCTGATTTCTACCTAAGATTGGTCTCCTGCAATGATTTTTTTCTGTTTCCAACAATTACTGGAATTCTCTGGCCTAAGCAGATGTTATTGCTCAGACAATGTTCCAGTGGGTTGGAAAGAGAAATAGTAGTTGAGCATGTTAAGTTAAAATTTGAAATAAGTAATAAACATAATATCCATAACATTGAATCCATGATTCTTTAAATTTAAAAACCTTCCAACAATCAGTTTAAAATCAGATATTAAAACAAGCATACCCAACATAACTCATGAGCGATACTAAGACAATATTAAAAACTAACAGAAAACACAGTTTGATACCAGGGCAGAAGAAAAAACACTTTCCTGAGCAAGGCAATCCTCACAGACACCCTCCAGCAATAGACAAGTCCTGAATCAGTGTGCAGGCTCTGCTCTTCACCTCTGTGCTCACAATGATATCACCGGTGGGCGGCAAAGAGTAGTACTTGTTACAGTCAAGTTCAAATATCAGCTCAGGGCAGAATACCGTCATCTTTTTTTTGACTAACAGTTTCTCAGCCATCACATCAACACTTTCTAACTCAAAGTTATCCCTTTGACTTTTCACCACCATCACCTCTGTTTTGTTAACATTTAATTTCAGATCATGTTCATCCATCCATCCCATAATCATTTCCATATATCACTGAGGCATTGCTCAGCAATGAGTGCATCGCTCACTGGAAAAAAGAATAAAATATCATCGGTGTGTATTCAGTATTGCACTCCCATCTTGGAAACTTTGCCCCCAAAGTAGACATATAAATATTAAACAGAATTGCAGAAAGAGCAGAACCCTGAGGTACTCCCCTTTTAACCTCCACAATTCTGGAAACAGATTGCCCACTCTTTACTCGCAAAGCTCTAGGATGCAAACCAATGCAAAACCTCCCCTGCTAAACCTAAATGCTTCAATTTCAACAGCAATGTATCCAAATTTACTGTGTCAAATGCACCTGATACATCAAGTAATATCATAAGATATTTCTTCCGTTTATCAATTCCCTCCCATCACACAGAGCAGTAACAATTCTACACTATGGACTCCTTTTACAAAGCTGCGCTAGGGCCTTGACACACAAAATAGTGTGCATGCTAGCTGCTTCAGCCTCCTTTTGAGCAGGCGGTAGATTTTCGGCTAGAGTGTGCTATAGCTCGCGCTAATCTGGTGCATGCGTTAAAAATGCTAGCGCACCTTTGTAAAGGTTCCTATGTGCCTGATGGAACCCAAATTGAAATTCATCAAGGTAATTATTGTGTAATATGTAGTCATTCAGTTGGTTTAACATTACTTTCTCAATCACCTTACCCAAGAAAGGTACGACAGAAATAGGACGAAGATTTTTCAAGTTCTCAACATCCAATCCTTTTTTCTTTAATATTGGGGTAACTATAGATTTCTTACACCCCATGGGAAGTTGTCCCCCCACCAGGGATTTATTAACAAATGAGGTAACAAAAGTACTTAAGACCAAAGGTATCTGCCGAAGTATACCAGAATTACATGGATCCAAAACCGCATGTGTTGGTGAAATATGTGTAATAACTTGACAGCTCTGCTCTCTACTTCTGTTTTAAATGATCACCATACCACACTTGGCTCAAAAGAATCGTTCTCCAAACATCCCCCTCCCTTAGATTCACTAGGAACTAACTCCCCCAACTTCTTCTGTAAATAATTAACATCTAGTTGCTCCTCATTGCACAAATCATTCTTTCCCTGTAAGAGAAATTTAACCATCCGAAAAAGTTCTTGAGACATATTCTGAGCATTATTAATTCTTTCTCGAAAATATCTTACATTCATTGTCACATAATGCCCTATACTCCAACAATCTGATGCTAAATCCTTCTTTATCATCCTGATCTTTCGTTTTTCTCCATTTCCTCTCTGCTCTCCGTACTTCCCTTCTTACAGTAATAACAGCCTCCGATCTCCAAGGACAGGGTATTGAATTTTTATTATCAATAATCGCATCCTCTGGTGCAACAACATCCAGCACAGATATTAAAGATGAATGCCACAATTATACATCCTCATTCACCGACCGTTTGTCATCCACACTCAAACTCTGTTTCAACAACATAGATAAATCGTTTACCTCAAACTTGGGTCTTATCACTTCAATCTCTCCTCCGTTTTCATCTCAAGTTTCAAGTTTATTAGGATTTTATATTACGCCTATCAAGGTTATCTAAGCGGTTTTTACAATCAGGTACTCAAGCATTTTCCCTATCTGTCCCAGCGGGCTCACAATCTATCTAACGTACCTGGGGCTATGGAGGATTAAGTGACTTGCCCAGGGTCACAAGGAGCAGCGCGGGGTTTGAACCCACAACCCCAGGGTGCTGAGGCTGTAGATCCAACCACTGCACCACACACTCCTCTGATGAGTATTACCAAAATAAAATGTAAGTAAATGATGATCTGACCAGAGAACTTCTGTAACCCATCACAGATCCTTCCAACCTTTCCCTCATACCACGAGACAAGAACAAAAGATCTAGGACATTCCCTCCCTTATGGGTACTATCTATCACGAATTGTGACCATTCCAGACCTTCCATAATACAGTAAAATTCATTATTCACCTGTGCAGATTTTACCTCTTCTGGCGCAAGTGGAACATTGAAATCACCAATCACAAATAAATGTTCCCTATTTACTGGTAAACTTGATAAAAATTCAATGTTAGGAAATCCTTCAGAGCAAGCAATACTAGGTGGCAAATATATTACACACAAAACCATCCATACATTTCTTAACACCAAACATTCTTCCAACTCATACACCGTGCACCCCACTTCTTTAAGTTCAAATTCTTTTTTGAAGAATACTACTACCCCACCTCCCCTTTTCCTATCACGACATGAACAATTCCACTCATATCCTGGGGGACAACATTATATTACCACAACCACATCAGTCTTCAACAACCAAGATTCAGTCACACACAAAATCCCATAACTTTCCTCAGATATTAAATCATTAATAATATCTACCTTATTTTTAACTGATCTAGCATTAAGATAACCAACTTTACAAATATTACTCTCCCTATTCATAACTGGAATCTTCTTTAAATATTCAGTTACTCTAAACTTCAGTTACCTGAACTTGCAAACTGTTAACCCCAACCCCTTAATCACCAAATATGAATACTCTATGAACTTACAGAATATTTCTACTTCTGTGTAAACAACTTGGCACTTCCTGGCCTTGCAACACACAAACTAACGTTAACAATCCTAATGTTATCAGATGTACACTGCTATACTCTTTTAGTCGTTGTACGAGATATACACTGCTATACTCTCTAATTCGCTGTATGTAAAACTTCTCTTGATTGTATTTACAGTTTCTTTTATTGTAAACCGCCTAGAAGTCGCAAGATTACTGGCGGTATATAAGAATAAAGTTATTATTATTATTATTAGAAACATAGAAATAGACGGCAGATAAGGGCCACGGCCCATCTAGTCTGCCCACCCTAATGACCCTCCCCTACCTTTCTCTGTGAATAGATCCCACGTGTCTATCCCATTTGGCCTTAAAATCATGCACGCTGCTGGCCTCAATCACCTGTAGTGGAAGACTGTTCCAGCGATCAACCACTCTTTCAGTGAAAAAGAATTTCCTGGTGTCACCTCGCAGTTTCCCGCCCCTGATTTTCCACGGATGCCCTCTTGTTGTCGTGGGACCCTTGAAAAAGAAGATATCTTCCTCCGCCTCGATGCGGCCCGTAAGATACTTGAACGTCTCGATCATGTCTCCCCTCTCTCTGCGCTCCTCGAGCGAGTATAGCTGTAATTTGTCAAGCCGTTCTTCATATGGAAGATCCTTGAGTCCCGAGACCATCCGGGTGGCCATTCTCTGCACCGACTCCAGTCTCAGCACATCCTTGCGATAATGTGGCCTCCAAAATTGCACACAGTATTCCAGGTGGGGCCTCACCATGGATCTATACAATGGCATAATGACTTCCTCCTTACGGCTGACGAAACCCCTTCATATGCAACCATTATTTGTCTTGCCTTGGATGAAGCCTGCTCCACTTGATTGGCAGACTTCATGTCCTCACTGACGATTACCCCCAAGTCTCGTTCTGCTACCGTTTTTGCTAGGATCTCGCCATTAAGGGTATAAGACTTGCATGGATTTTGGCTGCCCAGGTGCATAATTTTGCATTTTTTGGCATTGAAGTTGAGTTGCCATGTCCTAGACCAGCGCTCCAGCAGGAGTAGGTCGTGCATCATGTTGTCGGGCATTGAATCTTCGTCTGTTGTGCATTTGCCCACTACATTACTTAGTTTGGCGTCATCGGCGAATAATGTTATTTTACCTCGAAGCCCTTCTGCCAAGTCCCTTATAAAGATGTTGAATAGGATCGGGCCCAAGACTGAGCCCTGTGGCACTCCACTGATCACCTCCATCATTTCGGAGGGGGTGCCATTCACCACCACTCTTTGAAGCCTACCTCCAAGCCAGTTCCCAACCCATTGCGTCAATGTGTCACCTAATCCTATAGAACTCATCTTGCCCAGCAACCTGCGGTGTGGTACGCTATCGAATGCTTTGCTAAAGTCCAGGTACACGATGTCTAGGGACTCCCCAATATCCAGCTTCTCCGTCACCCAATCAAAGAAGCTGATCAGGTTGGATTGGCATGATCTCCCCTTAGTAAATCCATGTTGTCGGGGATCCCGTAGATTCTTTTCATCCAGGATTTTATCCAATTGGTGTTTGATTAGAGTTTCCATTAGTTTGCTCACTATCGATGTTAGACTCACTGGTCTGTAGTTTTCTGTCTCCATCTTTGAGCCTTTCTTGTGGAGTGGAATGACGATAGCCGTCCTCCAGTCCAACGGGACGCTGCCTGTACTAAGGGAGAGGTTGAAAAGCGCGGACAGTGGCTCCGCCAAGCCATCACTCAGTTCCCTAAGCACCCTGGGGTGCAGGTTGTCTGGCCCCATTGCTTTGTTAACCTTGAGCTTTGACAGCTCACCGTAGACACTGCTGGGCGTAAACTCAAAGTTACTAAAAGGGTCAACTGAGCCAACCCTTGTCTGTAGCTGAGGGCCAAGCCCCGGCGCTTCTCTGGTAAAGACTGAGCAGAAGTATTCATTTAATAGTTGGGCTTTTTCCGAATCCTTATCCACATAGTCTCCGTCTGGATTCCTAAGACTTACAATCCCGCCTGAGTTTTTTCTTCTGTCACTGATATACCTGAAGAAGGATTATCTCCCTTCTGGATGTTCTTTGCCAGAGACTCTTCCATGTGGAATTTAGCCTCTCTGACTGCTGTTTTGACGGCTTTTGATTTGGTCAGGTAGTCTGCTCTTGAGTCCTGCTTCCCTGATTTTTTGTAAGAGATGAATGCTTTTTTCTTCTCCTTGATGAGGTCTGAGATCTCCGCAGTAAACCACTGTGGCTTATTGTTCCTTCGCCGTTTACTTACTGATTTAACATAGCGGTTTGTTGCTTCTTGTATGGTGGCTTTCAAAGTCGACCACATTTCTTCCACATTATCAGTTTCTGCTTGGCTTTGTAGCGCCTGGTGAACGAAGTCTCCCATTTCTTTGAAATTTGTGTCCTTGAATTTAAGGACCTTGGTCAGTGTGGTAGATTTAGTGAAACCTTTCCTGAGATTGAACCATACCATGTTGTGGTCACTGGAGGCCAATGTGTCGCCCACCGAGACCTCTGTGACACTTTCTCCATTGGTAAGTATCAGGTCCAGTATTGCCTGATCCCTTGTTGGTTCCAACACCAGTTGCCTGAGTTTTGCTCCCTTCATAGTGTTTAATAGCCTCCTGCTGCTGCCGGAAGCAGAGGTAAGTGTAACCCAATCCACATCAGGCATGTTGAAGTCACCTAGCAATACTGTGTCCCCACGCAAGGTGATATTTTCTATATCTCCGATTATTTCCATATCCAGGTCATCCTGTTGTCTTGGGGGTCTGTAAATTATGCCAAGATACAAGCATTTGTCTTTCCCTCTGGCCAAATTAACCCAAAGGGATTCCCCAGTATACTGGACATCTGTGATTCTCGTGACCTTAATGTCATCTTTAGTATATAATGCTACACCTCCTCCCATTCTGCCCTCCCTGTCCCGGCGAAGCAAGTTGTAACCCGGTATGACCATATCCCACCCGTGGGAGTCTGTGAGCCAGGTCTCGGATATCGCCACCACATCCAGGTCGGTATTCCTTATTTCTGTTTCCAATTCTAGGATCTTGTTTCCTAAACTGTGTGCGTTGACGTACATAGCCCTCCATGTTGTATTTTTGTTACGTCTCAATGGGGATATTTCTGCTTGAGCTATTTGAACACCTTTAGCATTGTTTGCATTATTTGTGCTTTCCGTAGGCCCAGAACTACAATGTGTATTCCCCATATACCCAGAACTACAGTGTGTACTCCCCTTAGACCCAGAATTACAATGCGACCCATAACTATGATGTGACCCTACTCCCGACTTGAAAGTGTGTGCACTCACCCCCGACCCAGAATTTTGGTGACTACTTACCTCAGCCTCAAAAAAGTATTGGCAGTTTAGTTCGCCAGGTATGTTGTTTATGCCTGTACCCTCCCCCGACTTACCTAGTTTAAAGCCCTGTGGAGAAGGCGGGCTAGACGGTGTCCAAGGACATTCTTCCCTCTTCTGGTCAGGTGTAGCTCGTCATGTCCCTGTAGCCCTTGCAGTGCTTCTCCATGGTGCAGAAACCCGAAGCTCATCTCCTTGCACCATCCTCGCAGCCAGTCGTTCGCCCTCCGTATTCGATCCTCTCTGGCTCTGCCCTTGCCCTTCACTGGGAGAATCGAGGAGAAGACTACCTGCGCATCCATCCTCCTCAGCTTCTCCCCCAGGGCCCTGAAGTCTTCAGGTATGTTGTCCGGGGTGCTCCTGGCAGTGTCGTTGGTTCCGACGTGGATTAGAATCATGGGGAAGTGGTCTCAGGGCTTGATGAGTCTGTCAAGGCAAGCAGTGACATCCCAGATCCTGGCCCCTGGCAAACAGCAGACCTCTCTTGATTGTAGGTCTGGTCTGCAGATTGGTCCCTCGGTGCCCCTCAGCAGCGAATCTCCGATGACCACCACTCTGCGCTTCTTAGGGGTAAGCCGTACAGTTGATTCCGGAGCTGGAATCGTCTGCTGAACATCTTCTTGTACCTCTGTCTCTGGACCTTCCTGTAGCAGTTGATATCTGTTCCTCAGGGCGATTTGTGGTGTCGATGTAGAGCTGTCCTGTGTGAGAGAAAAAGAGACAGAGTTAGGTCCTCTGCGTTTTCCTGTGGAGGAAGTCACCAGCTGCCAGGAGTCAGCGTCCCCAACCACTTCCTGCATTCCAGCGGTTTGTCTCAAGGTGGCCGTTTTGGACGCTTTGGGTGTTCCCAGGGTGGTCTTGTCAGGTTCCTGTTCAGCGATCTGAGACAGCTCCTGGATGACTCCATCGATGAAGGTCTCGTCTTCTCGGATGCTCCTTAGACGCTGAACCTCCTCTCTCAGGCTCTTCAGCTCCATCAAAAGGCTTTCGTCCAGTTGATCCATTACTTCTGTCTGCGTTGAGACTGTAGACCTCTTTGAGGGGATGGCCTCGGTCTGTACAGAGACCTCTGCCCTCCGTCCTGGTTCCCCTTCCATCTGTACTCGGACCATAGCCATCCCCTTTTACAACTCATTTTATTTATAAGATCTCTATACTGTCCCTTCCCTGTTATTACTTCAACTAGTATTTTAGCCCGTTACATTAACGGGTACTAGAATATAAGTCTATCTTTCTTTCTGTGTCTCTCTCCCTCCCACTGTTTTTCTTTTTGTCTGTCTCTCTCCCTGGCCCCCTTTGTCTGTCTGTCTTTCTGTGTCTCTCTGCCCCTGTGCCTTTCTTCTTTTCTTTCTGTCTGTCTTCCTCTCGCTGTCTGGCTTTCTTTCTATCCATCTGTCTCTCTCCCCCCCACACTTCCCTGTGCAGCAGCCACAGCAGCATTCCCTCCCTCTGTGCAGTAGCATTCCCTCCCCGCCACTACTTCCCTGTACAGCAGCATTTAAATCCCCACCTTCCCTGTGCAGCAGCCACAGCAGCACCAGCATTCCCTCCTACCCCACACCACTTCCCTGTACAGCAGCAGCGTTTCCCTTACCCCCCTTTCCAATCCCTCGGTCTTGACTGCTCCCTTAGTCCCTTGCCGCCCCCACCCTTCCCTTCCCATGGTCCGACCATCTGCATTTATAAAGCTGTGGTAGAGGTTTTTACTGTGGCCAGCGAGATAAATGCTCTGACTTTCATAGAATTCCAGTAGGAAACTTCAATTGCAGCTTTGTAGAAGGAGCCCTAAAGTAATAAACTTGCACATATAAAAGAACTTCAAATAAGAGACGTACCAATTATTGAACCTTTTTGACCTAGAAAGATTATTTTCCTCAGTTTACCACAATGCCCAGTTGAATCCTTGTGTACAGTAAAACCCTGGCCTAATATCCCGGTGCCTAGCATTAGGATGCCTACTGACACCCAAGTTGAGTTAGGTGCCACTAGGTGTGATTATATAAATGACACCTTCATTCGATTGACTTAGTAGGTTCCATTTTCAATGGTGTCTTCTACTTTGGGCACCATCTTATAGAATCAGGGCCTTTTACTCTTTGCTGGAGAAATTGTGGACACAGTCAGTTGTGCATACCACAATAGTCCTTTCCAGTGTTTTAAGAATTCTGGAAGGAAATAAAGATTAAATAGATTAACTCTACAGAGCTTTCTTTGAATTCAGTTGTATATTTACTGAGACATAAATTTACTCTTTGAAAGATAAATTAATCACACAATTGTTGGTGACTTCTAGAATTTTCCATCAAGCAAGGCACATCAAGTGGGTGAAACCCTCAGTTCAGTGTGCAGTGGCTAAGAAAGCAAATAGAATGTTAGGAATTATCAGGAAAGGAATGGAAAACAAAGATGAAAATGTTATAATGCCCTTATCGCTCTATGGTATGGCTGCAACTTGAATACTGTGTGCAGTTCTGGTAACTGTATCTTAAAAAAGATATAGCGGAATTAGAAAAGGTACAGAGAAGGGCGACAAAAATGATAAAAGGGATGGGACGATTTCCCTTTGAGGAAAGGCTAAAGTGGCTAGGGCTTTTTAGCTTGGAGAAGAGATGACTCAGGGGTGATATGATAGAGGTCTATAAAATAATGAGTGGAGTGGAAAGGGTAGATGTGAATCGCTTGTTCACTCTTTCCAAAAATATTGGGACTAGGGGGCATGCGATGAAGCTACTTAGTAGATCTAAAACCAGAGAAAATATTTCTTTACACATCATGTAATTAAATTCTGGAATTCATTGCCGGAGAATGTGGTGAAATCAGTTAGTAGGATTTTTTTTAAAAGCTTGGATAATTTCCTAAAAAAGAAATCCATAGGCCATTATTGAGATGATGTTCCTAGAATAAGCAGCATAAAATGTGTTTTACTACTTGGGATCTAGCTAGGTACTTGGGAACAGAATACTGGGCTTGATGGACCTTCGGTCTGCCCCAGTATGGCAATTCTTATGTTATTACAATACTAGTCTTGAAGCCCGTTACATTAACGGGTGCTAGAATATATGTCTGTCTGTCTTTCTTTCTGTCTCTCTCCCTCCCACTGTCTCTCTCTCTCTCTCCCTGGCCCCCTTTCTCTGTCTTTCTGTCCCTCTCCCTGCCCCTGTGTCTTTCTTCATTTCTTTCTGTCTCCCTCCCTCCTGCTGTCTGTAATTTTTTCCCTGCATTTCCTTGTGCAGCAGCAACAGCATTTCGCTCCCCCCCGCTTCCCTGTGCAGCAGCAGTATTTCCCTTCCCCTCCAGGTCCCTGTGCAGCAGTAGCAGCATTTTCCCCCACCCTCCTTCCCTCTTCTTACCACGATGTGACCTGCTTCTTTTGGCCCCTCCCCCTTCCCTTCCCGGGGTCTATCCTGCTCCAAGGGCTCCCCTTCCCTTATTGCGTTCCTCTCAGGCAGGCCCAGCTTCTCCCTGCATGTTACCTTTTTTTTCATTCTGTTGGCCTCCCTCGCATGGCTGCCTCATTGAGCAGCTCGCAGCTGGAGACTTTTTTGTCGGCACTTCACTGCCCGCCCTGCGGTCTGGCCTGCTCCGGGCGAATTTTGTTTTTGTTTAAAAGTGTCACGGTGGCTCCTCTCGATCCCCGCCAGCATCAGAAGCCTTCAAAATTACGGCCCCACACCGCCTCCCTGCTCGCGCAGACCTCCATCAACGAAAAACGGCACTACCATGTGGAGTATATTTTTAAATTTTAAAGTCGCTGCGGCTCCTCTCATGAGCCGCACCTGCATCGGAGAAGGCTTCCGACACAGGCAGCGATCGTGAGAGGAGCCGCCGCATCAACTTTAAAAAATATACTTCACATGGTAGTGCCGTTTTTCCATTTCCGGCTGTGCCCTTGCTTTCTCCCTAGCTCCCAGTGCCCTACCGGTCTGTACACCGCGATCTGGAGAGCAGGGAGTCCAACGCTGGCGGCTGGAAAGCAGTGCGGCTGGGCAGCAGTAAGGCTGGGGACTCGCGCATGCGCACTCCTGCATGGACATACAGATCAGGGAAAACAGAAGCACGGCAGTTGAGTGCGCATGCGCGGCTAGCGTTTTATTATTTTAGATAGTCTCTTGTTTTTCCATGCATTTCTCCATCCTCCTGTGTACCTAAAGCCTTCTTGATGACAGCAGAGAACCAACCAGATGATAACCAAACTTCCCAAGAAAGTAAAGAAAAAGAGGAATTTTTTAAATTATTTTTTTACTAGCTGAAAGTAGAGTAGAAGATTGAAGGGAAAGGGGAAAGTGTTAGATTCTAAGCTTAAAGCAAAATCAGGGATATACAATTCAGGATTACTTAGCTAATCTAATCAAATCTTTGATTTTTTTATACTGATTCATCCCAACAGAAGGGCTCGACTCGGTTAACAAAATATTAATAAAATTATACAGGAGATTAGAGCAGAAACTATGGCCCAAATTTTGTAACCGGCGCTTAATGTTAGGCATCTATTTCGGAGGTGCCCATCTAGATAGGTGCCTATCTAAATCGAGTAACAAGCTCAATTAAGCTTTTTAATCAGCAATAATCGAAATGTAGGTGCCTATCAAGAAAGAGCGATTCTGCAAAAAGGTGCCTTTAAAAATTTAGGTGGCCTTCAAAAAAATAGGCGCTATCAATGTTAGGTGTGGGCATGGCTACATATTAGGCGCCTTGTTGCAAAGCTGCTGCTCTTAAGTGTGCTTAAGCACTCAGGCACCTAACTTTTAATTGTGCCTAGAGCTGGCCTATTTCTTGGGCGCCGCTCAGCGTGATTAATTAAACAGCACCCAATTTTACTTGAATCGCACTGAACAGTGCCTAAGTAGGCATCTAACTTTTGGGTGCTTCTTATAGAATTTGCCCTTATATCTTTTAGGCCAGAATTTTATCTTTTATGATTGATTATTAGAAAAAGAAGGATCATTAGTAAATTTCTGAAATAAATATGTCTTCTGTACTTTACGAAAAGTGGATAGATGAGAGAGAACTCTAATTATAGAAGAAAGGTCATTCCAAACTTTTATAAATAAAAAAAAGAATGATTGACAAAAATTGGCCATAGTTTTTATTCCTTTAACAGTGGGAAAGCCAAGTTTATATTTCTGAGAGCTCCTAGAATTAGAGATTTCTTGTGAATTAAATGAGACAGGAACCAAAGGAGAAAAAAATATCAAGTCTGATTTTGAAAATTACAGTTGCACATTTAAATTGGATCCTCCAGTAAATAGGAAACCAGTGAAGGGATCTCAATAAAGGTGTGACATAATCATATTTATGTTTACAGTATATCAGTTTAGCCGCTGTATTCTGGATAAGTTGTAGCCTCCTCAAATTACATTTACTTAAGCTTAAAGCGAATTTCCATAGTCCAACAGATATGGCCTGAATCAAATCTGCAAAATGTTGCTAAAAAAAAGATGACATACTCTTCTAAGCTTCTTTAAACTAAAAAAGTAGTTTTTACTAACATGATTAATTTGACTAGATAATAAAAGTGAAGAATCCAGAATAAAACCCCAAATTCTAGATGAAAAATCCATTTTCAGTGAGTCACCAGAGGCTAACAAAATTGAGCTAGGCAACTGCTCAATTTTTGACCCAAACCATAATAATTTTGTCTTAGTAATATTTAATTTCATACACACTGAAAATGCCCAATCTTGGATTCTTAAGATGCAGGAATTAATGTCTGATTTCGAACTATTCAGAGAAGGATCGACTTCCAACAAAATAAAAATATCTGCATTGTTATTTGCAGTGCTATAAGCGCATTTGTTCAAACCAAGCCTTTGTCTCAGGAAATGACAGCTGAGATTGATCACACAGTTGAACATGGTGCCTAAAAGGGCATTCCTGATTGGCCACTACCACCGGACTGTGCATTGGGTCTCATCAATTGATGCAGAACCTGCATGACAGTCCAAGGACACTTGATTGATGGGGAGCAGGTAAAAAAGGTGCCGGTACATTGTACCAGCGTGTAATGTCCCAATAAGAGCCATGAACAACCCTAAATAGTTCAGGGGCTTTCCAACATAGAGCAGAGGAAATTATTTGAATCATTTTGAGATGAGAATATAACTAATTTGTTAACAAATTATACGAGGACACACAACATACTGTATAATATGTTCATATAATGAGTCAAACTGTGTGATCGTGGCACTAAGGTACCCCCCTCTTCAAACCCAGCATGAACCCAAAAAAGAAAGCGAAAAAGCCTCAGACTAATGTAGCAGTATAGGACCAAAAGGTACAAATCAAAACTGCTTTTGATACTTTCACTGGCAAAAACTTCCTCACAGAACAGCTCAGGTTTAGAAAAGGGCAAAGTCACCCGGAGGCACGTTCAAGGACTCAGCTGACAAAAGACGACTTGAGCTCCAACGCTGTCACGTTTTCTCCAATCTTTCCAACAAGCGACCTTGTTTCACCAATGTTTGGCTCATCAGGGAAACAAACAATACAGCCTTGAAAAGTGCAGCCACGCTGAGACCAGCCCCAGAACAAAGGAAACAGACAAGAGCACTTAAAGCCCTCCCTCCAACACAGACCTCACTTCGGTCTGAGTCAACCAATCAGCACTCAACTCAGTGAAATTATCAAAAATAGTTTTGATTTGTGCCATTTGGTTCTATACTGCTACATTAGTCTGAGTACTTTTCTCCCTCTTTTTGGGTGCCTGCTGGGTTTGAAGAGTGGGGTACCTCGGTGCCACGATCACACAACATTTTGACTCATTATATGAGAATATAACTGAAATCCCAAATCACCCACAAATGTCTTAATCTCTAGCAGTCCTGTCACTTCTACTGTCTTTAAAACCTCAGGGTTCTCACATATTATAGTTTATTATTTATATTCCGCCTTTGTACAAGGTGAATCGCAAAAATACATACATAATAAAATGGAAAGACCAACAACATTCAAAACTGGTTACAGAGCAATCATTAACAAAGGCTCATCATAGAAGAACGCCTTAGAGGAAGATAGTCTTTATAGCTATAGTAACTTGGTCTTCAGGATATTCAAAGCCATCTTATTATTCACAAAGCAAGAGGTTTGTAAGCAGAAATTATCTAAGCATATAACTTTATTTTCCTTTATTCTTCATTATCCAGAGCTGCAGACCCCTAACTAATCTGCAGGAAACCTTTCTTTCTTCACACACTGGAGCCCTGCTGTTTTCTCTGTTTCTGGATGCTTCTTACCCTGTGTTGTCTGTTGCAGATACAAAAGGCAAGGAATCTGCTGCAATGAAGGCTGACCTCCTGAGAGCCCGTAACATGAAAAGATACATCAATCAACTGACAGTAGCCAAGAAGCAGTGTGAGAAACGGATAAGGCTTTTAGGAGGCCCTACCTATGATCCACAGGAGGACTGTGCCTCAGATGAGGCAGATAGCCCTCAAAGCCAAAAGGTAAGGTTTTAAATAGTCAGTAAACAAGGCTAGGAGCATAGGATGCAAATTTGTAAACCATGGGGTTACCTCAGAAATGGGCCGTGACATGGCAAATGAGGTTTAACGTGGATAAGTGTAAGGTGATGCATGTCGGTAACAAAAATCTTATGCACGAATACAGGATGTCCGGTGCAGTACTTGGAGAGACACCTCCAGGAAAGAGACTTGGGAGTACTGGTCGACAAGTCAATGAAGCCGTCTGCGCAATGTGCGGCAGCGGCGAAAAGGGTGAACTAAATGCTAGGAATGATTAAGAAGGGGATCACAAACGGATCAGAGAAGGTTATCATGCCGTGGTACGCCCCCACCTGGAATACTGCGTCCAGCACTGGTCGCTGTACATGAAGAAGGACATGGTACAACTCGAGAGGGTCCAGAAAAAAGCGACTAAAATGGTTAAGGACTGGAGGAGTTGCTGTACAGTGAGAGATTAGAGAATCTGAGCCTCTTCTCCCTTGAAAAGAGGGTACATGATCGAAACATTCAAGATAATGAAGGGAATAGACTTAGTAGATAAATACAGGTTGTTCACCCTCTCCAAGGTAGAGAGAACGAGAGGGCACTCTCTAAAGTTAAAATGGGACAGATTCCGTACAAACGTAAGGAAGTTCTTCACCCAGAAAGTGGTAGAAAACTGGAATGCTCTTCCGGAGGCTGTTATAGGGGAAAACACCATCCAGGGATTCAAGACAAAGTTAGACAAGTTCCTGCTGAACCAGAACATACACAGGTATGGCTAGATTCAGGGCACTGGTCTTTGACCTAAGGGCTTCTGCGTGAGCGGATTGCTGGGCATGATGGACCACTGGTCTGACCCAGCAGTGGCAATTCTTATGTTCTTAAATGTTTCTATCATATCTCCAACAATTAGAAACATTTAATTTCCTTTTGTTCAGGTCTTATTCCAGGGTTGTTCTTCCTCTCATTAAATCTCGCTCCATTTCATTTGAAGGTCTTTCAAGTTAGTTTAAAATTTTCCTATAACATCATTTTAAATGCATGTATTCACTTTATGATCTCTGCTTTGTTTGCTTCATTTTTCTATTCTACCAATGAAAATATGTATACATTAATAGCATTTTTTCAGTTGCCAAAGCATTGCTTTAAAATGTATAAAAAGCATAATGTAAGAGTTTAGTCAAGCTATTGACAGGTTTGGGTGTGTCAAACTTGGAGATGTCATCATTTTTAAAAGCACCAGTGAAAAAAAATGTTATAATTTCATATGGAAAATCAACAATTAGCTTTAAATTTTGTGTAATATGTTATTTACCCACCTGGAATTTATAGAACATTATACAAAAATATATAAATTACTGAAATATGTTTAAATGCTCTAATGATAATTTAGAAAAAGAGAACCTGAGTAGGGGGGTAAATACTTTTTCATGTTACTAAAAAATCAAAAATACAACAGTATGATGCAACAGCCACATTTTTAAAATAACAAAATTTCACATAGTCCTTTTGTAAATACAGACTAATGAAAAAGATTTCCACAGTTCTAGACCTGATGGATTTTTTCTTCGGTGACAGATTAAAATTTCTTGGCAGGAGGTAGACTGACTTTCAGTTGGTCTCCATATGCAAACTACAGTTTATTTTTTTTTAAATTCTTTATTCAGTTTTAACTCTTGCAACAAGTGTACAATATTCAATCAGATAATTTGTACAAATCACTTGACATTCTAACATTTATTGTCAAATGCATATAAAAAAGACCCTTCCCCCACCCATCCCATTCATCAGGAATAAACCCATTAAATCACATAACATACCTCCCCATCCCCACATTAAATATAGTCCTTTGTAATAAAAAGGTGTCCAAGGTGTCTAATCATTAGAATATGCAATCAATGGCCCCCAAATCTTTTTGAAACTATTATAATTTCCTTGCTGTATAGCAAGCACTCTCTCCATTTTATAAATATGACAAACTGAATTCCACCAAAAGGTATAATTAAGTTTAGTATAGTCCTTCCAATTTCCAGTAATATGTTGAATGGCAACCCCCGTCAGTATTAACAAAAGTTTATTGTTATTTGCTGAAATTTGACTCTTGAATCTCATAGACGTTCCAAATAAAATAGTATCATAGGACAGGGCAACGTGATTTTCTAACATTGAATTAATTTGGGACCAAATTAACTTCCAAAAGGCATTGACAAAGGGACAGAAAAAAAATAATTGATCTAGAGTTCCAGCATCTAAATTACAATGCCAGCATCTATTAGACCTAGAGCTATCCAACTTTTGTAAACGAACTGGGATCCAAAAAGCTCTATGCAACAAAAAGAACCAAGTTTGTCTCATAAATGCTGACCTTGTACTTTTTAATCTCCAAGACCAAAGTCGTGGCCATTGAGAAATTTGGTACTTGATCTTAGTGCTCCAAATATCTGTAAGACCAGGTTTTTTGTTTTTTTTTTAATTCAAATATCCACACAACAATTTATACCACTGCGTGGCTTGGTGACCCAAAAAATCTACCTGAAAGCATAGGAATTCCAAACTATACTGAGTATTAAGATCTTTCCATTCAAGGAACCCCTCCTGAATAGCCTGCTTCAGCTGCAACTACTTAAAGCTTTGTGATTTATTTAATCCAAATTTATGTTGCAGCTGTGAAAAACTAAGCAGTGAACTATTAGAAACGACATCAGTTTAAATATTCCAGATCACCAATGGCTTTCACTAAGCTGCATTAGTGTGTGCTTAATGTGGCTTAAAATTATGTACTATGGGATACGATCACATGTCCTGAGGTAATCTACATGCTAAAAAATTTTTTAAATTTTTGGAAAGGTGTTGTGTCAGTGCGCATTTTTGTGCTAATCAGCACAGCTACATTACCACACACTAACTGGTTAGTGCAGGACGACCACTTGAGCCTGTTCCACCTACAAAATGGGTGTCAGTACTATAAGTGCTTACAGTAATTTTATTAGCAATTGCAAAGGAACATACATTTAAAAAAAAAAACCCCAGTAAATTTTTTTTAATAGTTGTGCATTGACAAAAAAAGGGAAATTGGCCATTTTACTGCTGTGGTAAAAATGGCCTTAACATGCAGGAAAAATCTATGTAAGAGTGGGCTAAGGCCATGTTATACTAGAGCTTAGTAAAAGGACCCCAAAGTGTCTTGAAAATAAACAACAAAAGTTTAAATACAACTTTCACCCTAATTGGTAACCAGTATAAATCAATTAAGCAAGGAGTGGTTCTATACCTTGTAGATGCCCCAGAAATTATTTTCATCACATTGGGCTCCTTTTACTAAGCTGCGATAGCGTTTTTAGCACACGCAGAATTGCCGCGTGCGCTAAACCTGTGCTACCCGGCTAGAACTAACATCAGCGTCTAGCGCGCGTGGCAATTTAGCACGTGCTAAAACCGCTATCGCAGCTTAGTAAAAGGAGCCCATTGTGTAAAACTTGCAATCTTAGGAGTTAGTAATCTGCATGTCCAACAAATGATATTAAAATAACCTATTGCAAAATATTTAAAGGAGAATTTAAAGAAATTTTTGTTTTCTTTAACTAATTTTGACTAGGGCTGCACATTTAACACATTTTAACGTGATTAACATGTTAACATATTAACTCGTGTTAAAAATTTTAATGCATTAATCACATCAAGCCCCTTACCTGTACTTCTCTTCATTTCACCATTTCCTCCTTCCGGCATCTCTTTCCTTTTTCCATCTTCCCTGAACGCACATGCTCCTGCTTGACCTTAACCTTGAAACTGACCTCTCCTTGCCAACCCTCACTTGCTTTCACAGTCTATAGTGCCAAATACTCACTGCTTCTCTAAAGCTGCAAACTCTCCCTCTTCAATGTCCTGCCTGTAGGAAACATGAAGTTCTGTTCTGAGGAGGTGGGGTCTAGGGAGGCAGAGCTTGTGGCAATAGAGAATCAGTGTGTATTCAGTGAGTCAGATTGTAAATGCAAACTGGGGGTGCTGGCAAGGAGAGGGAGATGAAGATGCTACAAATGTGTGTGTGTATGCGTGGGAGGGAGGGAGGGTGGTGGCAGCAGCAGAAGACTACAATGACAAGCAGGGAAGGTTGGGGAGATTCAGATACTTGAGTGCAGGGGGAGGGGAGAGGAGAGGCAGAAAAAGATCTGAGACCCGCAGGAGAGATCACGACTGTGGGGGTGGGAAGTAGAATGAAAGATGCCAGAATACAGGCAAAAGGAAGGGAAGAGATGGTGCCCTTGGAGGGTAGGGGTGTCTGTAGAGGGAAGAGGAGAGGAAGAGGTGCTGATAAAGGGAGGGGAGAAAGGAGATGTGTTCATGGAGGGGAAGGAAGAAGAGATGAAATAGTGCCCATAGAGGGAAAAGAAGATAGGAGACAATGCCCTTAGAGTAAAAAGGAGATGAGATGGTGTCCATGCAGAGGTGGGAGGAGAAGACATGAGATGGAGAGGAGATGAGTTGGAAAGGATAAGATGTGCCTATGAAGGAGTAGGAAAAGGAGACAAAATGGTGCCTAGGAAGGGGAAAAGAAGAAAGGCGATTGTACCCATTTAAAGGAGGGTGTGCTCATAGAATAAAGAGAGATGAGATTGTGCCCTTGGAGAGGAGGGGAAGAGATTAGATGGAAACTAGACAGATTTCAGGTGGACGAAAGCTGAACTTGAAAGATGGATATAGGGCAGAAAATGAAGAAGAAAGGAGGAAAGAAAAGAAATAATGAATGGACAAGATGCCATGGAGACAAGAAGCAGAACAGAAGCAAGAAACAAGTGATAAGAAAAATAAAATCACCCAGACAACAAAAGTAGGAGAAATTGATTTTATTTTCAGTTTAGTAATTGAAATACAGTATGTCAGTTTTGAGAATTTATATCTGCTATTTATATTTTGTACTTTATAGGAGGAAATGTGAGGGGGACACTTAATGCAATTAAAAATTTTAATCACGATTAATCTTACATTTCAAAAATTTAATCAATGTACAGTCCTAATTTTGATTTTTCAATCATAGAATAGATGAGAGAATTCAATTATTCCTTTTCACCAGTCCCTACTAAAGTAGAATTTTGGGACTTGAAAATACCTTTAAATTAGTTTAGTGAGCACCGCAAGAATGGAGAAAACATGAGATGATGCCAAATAAATAAATTAGTTTTCAAAATTCATGGACTCTTGTTTCTCTCATTCTGTCTTTGTGTGTGGTGGTTTGCTAGAAAAAAAATTTAGATTACTGATGCAATGTGAGATATTCAGCTTTTTGCAATGACAGCAAAATGAAATACCCATTTACAGGTTTTTACCTGTAGTGTTTATTCTTTTTGTAGATTCTTCAGTTTGAGGATATCATGGCTAATCCATACTTTCGAGAATACTTTAAGTTTTACATGGAGCGGATGGACAAAAGAGCTTTGATTAGCTTCTGGGAGTCTGTGGAACTTTTGAAGAATGCTAACAAGGTAGGGATCACCACCAAAAATAAGTCAAAGTAGTACTACTTTGAAAGATTGGATGAGGGATATGGGGAAGCAAAAATGGGTGTTGTTTTCTATATGGGAATTTGCATAGACAGTAAGACAGGTTGTTGCTTATCTTCCTTCCTCTGCCTTTTATCACCTCACCAGCCCCAGCATCCTTCCTTGTGACTTATAAACCTAAAACTTAAAAGTACCCATTTCTACTGGTCATTCCCTCCCCATAGTCCCCCACCCTATCTACCTAATCATGGCCAAGACTGAACTCCTCATCTTTCCTCCTAAACCTTCTCCCTCTTCATTAATAAGTTATTTTCTCTCTAATCTAACTACATTCCCTTCAATTATTGATTTTTATATGAACCAAGTCGAGCTTCTTTTGGGGTGCTGACACAGTATATAAATCCAAGGTTTAGATTAGATTAGATTCCTCTGTTCTCTATTTTGGTGGATAATGCTCTCATCCTCCCTGTCATGGCTCACAACCTTGGGGTCCATCTTTGACTTTGCATATCCAACAAACAGCCAAATCCTGCCACTTCTTTCTCTACAACCTTGCTAAAATCAGGCCTTTCCTCTCTGAACACGCTGCCAAGACCCTCATCCACGCTCTTGTCACCTCTCACCTAGACTACTGCAATTTGCTTCTCACTGTACTTTCGCAAAGTCATCTCTCTCCCCTTCAATCTGTGTAGAATTTTGCTGTAGATCTTGTATTCTGCCAGAGTTATTATGCTCACATTACCCCTCTCCTCAAGTTGCTTCACTGGCTCCACATACAGTTCAAACTCCTCTTAGTGACTTACAAATGTGTTCACTCTGTAGCTCCTCAGTATCTCTCCTCTCTTTTCTTTCCCTACAATCCGGCGTGAGAACTCTTTTGAGCAAGTCTCTCTTGGTGGTACTCTTCTCCTCTACGGTCAACTTCCAACTCCGTCCCTTCTACCTTGCTGCGCTGTATGCCTGGATCAACCTGCCTGGCTCAGTACGTCAGGCTCTGTTTCTGGCATTATTGAAATCCAGACTGAAAGCCCACTTTTATGAAAATGCATTTAGGTCCTAACCAACATGTAAAGCACCCATTTCTATTGGTCATTCCCTCCATAGTCCTCCATCCTATCCTCCTCTTCATTCCCCTTCTAATTCCCAACTTGAGCAGCATATAGATCCACAGTTTTGTCTTGTGTGTCTGACATAATTAGATTATAAGCTCTATTGGGCAGGGACTGTTTAATGTTCAATGCTGTGTGCATCTGGTAGTATTATGTAAATAAGTTGTTGTTAAAATGTGACATACCTCGGTTTTCAACTGCCTATTTATCACTAAATCAACTTTCTGCTTTGCAACAGTACTTGAACTAAGTTGTTGTTCAAATAACAATAATGTTGTCAATTACAGCTTCAAAGAATAGCTATTTAGTATCCATCCAATATTAAGTAACAGTTTCTAACCACATTATGAATAGCCAGCTGCATTGTGAAGATGTTGTTGGACCTTAAGCGAACTCTAAATTTGTCCCTAACTACAGTACTTCAAATTTTAACCATATCTTATTTAGATGGTATAGAACAAATTCAGACTGGCTTGGAGGTAGGCTTCAGAGGATAGTGGTGAACGGCACCCCCTCCGAAATGACGGAGGTAATCAGTGGAGTGCCACAGGACTCGGTCCTGGGCCCGATCCTATTCAACATCTTTATAAGAGACTTGGCAGAAGGGCTGCGAGGTAAAATAACATTATTTGCTGATGACGCCAAACTAAGCAATGTAGTGGGCAAAAGCACAACAGACATAAATTCAATGTCCGACAACATGATACACGACCTACTCCTACTGGAGCGCTGGTCTAGGTCCTGGCAACTCAGCTTCAATGCCAAAAAATGCAAAGTCATGCACCTGGGCAGCCAAAATCCATGCAAGACTTACACCCTTAATGGCGAGATCCTAACAAGAACTGAAGCAGAACGAGACTTAGGGGTGATCGTCAGTGAGAACATGAAGACTGCCAATCAAGTGGAGCAAGCTTCATCCAAGGCAAGGCAAATCATAGGTTGCATACGCAGGAGTTTCGTCAGCTGTAAGCCTGAAGTCATTATGCCATTGCATAGATTCATGGTGAGGCCCCACCTGGAATACTGTGTGCAATTCTGGAGGCCGCATTACTGTAAGGATGTGCTGAGACTGGAGTCGGTCCAGAGAATGGCCACCCGGATGGTCTCGGGACTCAAGGATCTCCCGTACGAGGAACGGCTGGATAAGTTGCAGCTGTACTCACTCAAGAAACGCAGAGAGAGGAGTGACATGATCGAGACATTCAAGTATCTCACGGGCCGCATCGAGGTGGAAGAAGATATCTTCTTTTTCAAGGGTCCTGCGGCAATAAGGGGGCATCCGTGGAAAATCAGGGGCGGGAAACTGCACGGGGACACCAGGAAATTATTTTTCACTGAAAGGGTGGTTGATCGCTTGAATAGTCTTCCACTTCAGGTTATTGAGGCCAGCAGCGTGCCTGATTTTAAGGCCAAATGGGATAGACACGTGGGATCTATTCACAGAGAAAGGTAGGGGAGGGTCATTGGGGTGGGCAGACTAAATGGGCCGTGGCCCTTATCAGCCGTCTATTTCTATGATTCTAGACTTGTGGGGGCTTTTTCTGATTATTTATTTATTTTTTTTACTTTAATCTTATGGACCACCCTACTTTTCACCTTCTCATGCTCATGCCACCTTTTGTGACTCAGCAACTACAGTAATTATGATTACCAATTGGTACTGGTGACAAATTCATAATTATAATAAGTTACTGTACCAGTGCTTGACTCTACTGCGCTGTCCGCACTTCTTGCTTGTCAGTCATAGAGAGCATGAGGTGAACATAAGCATAAGAACATAAGCAAAGTCTCTGCTGGGTCAGACCTGAGGTCCATGGTGCCCAGCAGTCCGCTCACACGGCGGCCCAACAGGTCCAGGACCTGTGCAGTAATCCTCTATACTCCTGTATCCCCTTTTCCAGCAGGAAATTGTCCAATCCTTTCTTAAACCCCAGTACCCTACTCTGCCCTATTATGTCCTCTGGAATCGCTTTCCAGGTGTCCACCACATGTTGAGTAAAGAAGAACTTCCTAGCATTCGTTTTGAATCTGTCCCTTTTCAACTTTTCCGAATGCCCTCTTCTTTTATTTTTCAAAAGTTTGAAGAATCTGTTCCTCTCTGCTCTCTCTATGCCCTTCATGATCTTGTAAGTCTCTATCATATCCCCTCTAAGTCTCCTCTTCACCAGGGAAAAGAGACCGAGTTTCTCCAATCTCAGCGTATGAAAGGTTTTCCTTCCCTTTTATCAGATGTGTCGCTCTCCTCTGAACCTTCTTGAGTAACGCCATATCCTTCTTAAGGTACGGTGACCAATATTGGATGCAGTACTCCAGATGCGGACGCACCATTGCCTGATACAGCAGCAGGATAACTTCTTTCGTTCTGGTTGCAATACCCTTCTTGATTATACCTAGCATTCTATTCGTTCTCTTAGCGGCCACTGCGCACTGTGCCGTCGGCTTCATTGTCATGTCCACCATTACCCCCAAGTCCCTTTCTTGGGTACTCTCATTCAATAACATCCCTCCCATCGTATAGTTATACCTCTGGTTTCTGTTTCCCACATGTAATACTTTACATTTCTCAACGTTGAACTTCATCTATCATCTCGTTGCCCATTCCCCTAGTTTGTTCAAGTCCCTTTGCAATTCTTCGCAGTCCTCTTTAGTCCGAGCTCCACTAAATAGTTTGGTGTGGTCCGCAAATTTTATTATCTCACACTTCGTCCCTGTTTCTAGATCATTTATGAATATATTAAATAGCAGCGGCCCGAGCACCAAGCCCTGCGGAACACCACTCGTGACTCTCCTCCAGTCCGAGTAGTGGCCCTTAACTCCTACCCTCTGTTTCCTACCCACCAACCAGTTTCTGATCCATCTATGATTATCCATCTATCCTTCCACCCCATGGTTCTTCAGTTTCCGGAGTAGACGTTCATGAGGCACCTTGTCAAAGGCTTTTTGGAAATCTAGGTATATGATGTCTATGGGGTCTCCTCTGTATACAATGCACGAATCTTTTATTAAAAATATCAAAAAGAAAAAAGGCTATTCTGTGTGAAACTATGGTTTCAATAAAGTTTTCTGTATTCATGTAAAAACTTATTTTATACTACACACTTCTTGAGGATCTTACAGCAACACCATCCGAAAGCTACTACAGTTTTGGTAACATTAGATGTACATTCTTTGTACACAAATATACCCCAAGATGTAGCTCTAGAAGTGCTCGCTAGAGTGTTGGAAACTTTTCCTTGTTCATACCTTGTGCCATCAGATTTCATAATTCAATTATTGTCTATCTCACTGAAGCAGAATTACTTTGTTTCAGACCATTTTTTTATCAATAACTAAGTGGCACGGCAATGGGGGCATCGTGTGCCCCATCTTTGGCCAATCTTTTTATTGCCAATTTTGAAGTTATATGTATACTCTTCTGTGTGGTTCTCTAAGATATCTTTTTGGTGCCGGTATATTGATGATATTTTTTTGCTCTGGGACAGTACAATAGATGATCTGCAAGTTTTTGTCAATTGGTCGAACTCTTGCACTAGGACTATTAAATTCTCGAGCTCCTTTGATATGAAGTGAATTGCTTTTCTGGATGTTATGGTAGAAATTAAAGAGCATAACTTTTCTACAACGTTGCATTGTAAAAATACAGATAGAAATACTTTTCTACATTTTCAAGTTTATATCCTGATCATCTGAAAGAAAGTTTGCCAAATTCTCAATTCTTATGTTATCATAGGATTTGTTCTACCACGAGAGAATATAATAATAATTTATTTTCTTGTATACTGCCCTACCAGTAGTTCTGGGCAGTTTAGCAACAAGCAGCTTCCTTAAAGAAAAAATTGTTAGCGAGGGGCTATCCAGAGCGGTGTGTGAAGAATCAAACCATATCGCGTATACAGCAAGTGTTATCAATCGACACCGCGCGATGTCGATTGATAGCACTCACTGTGTATGCGATATGGTATTCTTCCATGATTATCCTTTTAGTCAGTTCCAATTGAATGCCAGTGTATTGTGTATTTCATCCTTCACACTTTTTAAGACTCCTGAGGCAGGCCTGAGGGCCGAAACATGTACATGTCGAGTCATTGAGTCGTTGAATGTGTCATTTTGAATTTTGAACAATAAAGACCTTCATATCATCAGACGGATTGGAGGGTATTTTTTCCAGTGCACATCTCTCTTATTTGGACAATTCTACTCTGGTCTATACGTACTAGTCTTTAAGCCCGTTAAATTAATGGGTGCTAGAATAAGAGTTTTTACCTCATGCAAAATTGTAATTTCTTTAATAAGACATTAATTCTTTTTTCTACAGCCCTCCAAGTACCCTGTTTTTTTCTGTGGCCCTCACAGTTAAAGTTTAACATCTTTCCTTTCTCAAAACTGACACATTTCAATCACTGTATGGAAAATAAAATCATTTTCCCTACCTTTGTTGTCTGGTGACTTTATTTTTCTGTGCTTTTAACTATGTTTCCAGGGCCTCTTACATGCTTCTCCTTTGGTCCTCCTTCCCTCCCCCAACCAACATCTATCTCTCACTCCCTCATTGAGTCCAACTTTTCACTCTTCCCTCTCCCTCTTCCCCAGTGTAATATTTCTCCTTCCCTCCTTTCTGCCCTCCCCATCCATCTCATCCTCTCCGCGTCCAACACTTTCTGCCTCCTGCACACTTTTTCTCACTGTCATTGCCTCTTCCCTCAGTGGCATCCCTCTTTCCCACCCCCCAACCCAACATGCTCTCTCCCCATGCACCATCTCACCCTCACCTCCAGTGTGTAGCACCTTTCCCTCCCTTTCTGCCAGGTCCAGCAGCACCTCTTCTCCCTTCCTTTTACCTCCCCCCTGTCCAGCAGTACCCCTTCCTTGCTCCTCCTGTCCAGTAGTACCCCTTCTCCCCTATCCAGCAGCACCTCTTCTCCCTTCCTTTTATCTCCCCCTGTCCAGCAGTACCCCTTCCCTGCTCCCCCTATCCAGCAGTACCCCTTCTCCCTTCCCTATTCCCCCTGTCCTGCATCCACTGGCTTTAGTTTAGCTTTAGCCACGGTTTCATCAGGCAGCTTCGTAGCTTTTGCTAGGCTGGCCCGCCTCGCATCATCGAAGTGGGTTGGCCTAGCAAAGGCCCTGCGGCTGCTTGATGAAACTTCGGCTAAACTAAAGCTAGCTGCCGCTGCTGGTCCAGGGGTGAGAAGAAGAGGAGTCCTGGCAGAACTCATTAAGTCAGCTGGCGTCGGCAATCAGGGCAGAATCAGGAAATCAGCTGACGCTGGCACGGGTGATCGGCGGCAGAAGGCGAGATTATTAAATCGCTGCACACACACGCTCCTTCTTTTGATCATGTGGTGGCACGGTAGCACAAAACATGGACGCACGGAGGCACAGCGTTTCAAGTGCGCTAAGGGTTTTATTATGATAGATGCTTAACACAATTCCTTTACTACTAACTAACATTCTTAGTGCGTGTCAATTTTTAGCCCTGTGCCACAATTAAGTTTTAAAACAAACAATAAACAGTAACATAGAAACATAGAATATGACGGCAGAAAAGGGCTATAGCCCATCAAGTCTGCCCACTCTAATGACCCACCCCCTGACTTTACTCCCTTAGAGATCCCACGTGAATGTCCCATTTTCTCTTAAAATCTGACACGCTGCTGGCCTTAATCACCTGCAGAGGTAGACTATTCCAATGATCGACCACCCTTTCTATGATGAAGTATTTCCTGGAATCACCTCGAAATTTCCCTCCCCTGATTTTCAGCGGTTGCCCTCTGGTGGTCGAATGACCTATAGGACAGAAGATATCATCTTCCACTTCGATACGGCCCGTGACATATTTGAACGTCTCAATCATGTCCCCCCTCTCTCTTCGTTCCTCTAGTGAGTACAGCTGTAATTTATTTAGCCTTTCTTTATACGTGAGATCCCTGAGCCCCGAGACCATCCTGGTGGCCATCCGCTGAACCGACTCAATTCGCCGCACATCTTTCCGGTAGTGTGGCCTCCAGAATTGAACACAATACTCCAAATGAGGTCTCACCATGGATCTGTACAGTGGCATTATCACTTCAGGTCTCCTGCTGACAAAACCCCTACGGATACAACCCATCATTTGCCTTGCCTTGGAGGAAGCCTTTTCCACTTGATTGGCAGCCTTCATGTCATCACTAATGATCACCCCTAAATCACGTTCCGCCATGGTCCTAGCCAAGGTCTCACCATTTAGTGTGTAAGTTCTACATGGATTTCCCTTACCCAGGTGCATTACTTTACACTTTTTAGCATTAAAGCATAGCTGCCAAGTCGATGACCACTGTTCCAGTAGTATTAGGTCCTGCATCATACTGTCAGGCAAAATGCTTTTGCCTACTATGTTGCATAGTTTGGCGTCGTCGGCAAACAAAGATACTTTTCCTCTAAGCCCTTGGGTCATATCACCTATGAATAAGTTGGTACTCCACTGGTCACGTCTGACGTTTTGGAGGGGGTACCATTAACCACTACCTGTTGAAGTACTGCTATTAATTATTTCTGTAGTGCTACCAGACGCACACAGTGCTACACAAAGTCAAAAAGAGTAAGAAAACAGTCCCTGCTTGAAAGAGCTTACAATCTAAACAGGCAAGACAGATAAACAGGATGTCATGGATACAGTCAAGGGTAACATCAATCAGCGGGCTGGGTTGGAGGGCAGAGGAGTAGGGTTAAGTATTAAAAGCAATATCAAAAAGGTGTGGTGTAAAGTTCATTCACAGTTCAACTTGAATATTTGAAGAACCCTCCAATGACAAATACCATGAATACTTTTAAATAGTTAGTTACACTGCTGAGACTATCTGAATTCAAATGCAAATTTCTTTCCTAAACAATGAAAAGATATTTTTTTCTTGGTTAATAGCTTATATGCTGTATTTTTATGTGATTATCTGCTTTCTTGGGTTTTACAGAATGAAATACCTCAACTAGTCGGTGAAATTTATCAGAATTTCTTTGTAGAAAACAAAGAAATCTCCATAGAGAAACCACTTTACAAAGAAATTCAGCAAAGCCTTGTGGGGAATAAAGGCATAGAGGTCTTCAATAAAATTCAAAGTGATGTATATGAAACTCTGAAAGATAGGTATTACCCATCTTTCATTGTTAGTGATATGTATGAGAAGCTCATAAAAGAGGAGGCAGAGAAGGGCACCCTTCAGTCCAGCTATTATGACAAGGATGATCTGGTGAGTTACAGTTAAGCTGTTGATGTATTTATTAATGGATGATGTTCTTCTGGAAAACAACACCCAAGGTTTCAGATCACAATTTTCATTATCTGTAAAGAGAGGAAAAAGATCTCAGAATGCCTGCTCTGATTGGTGTTAATGAAGATAGTCAGTTTTATGCAGATAGATCTTTCTTTAATTGATCAAAACCTCCTTTTGTGTAGCGCTCAGACCCCCTGATGAAGCCAAAGTGTTGGCGAAAAGGGTCCCTTCGGGCTGAGTTATGAGCCATCTAAATCTTTATTCATTTTCATTTCTTACATCAAGTGTACAATAAAATATCAATTAGATCATACAAATCACTTGAAAATCTAATCAAACATCAGCATAAATATATAAATAAAAACCCCTCCCCCTCCTATCCCTTCCAACAATAGTATTAAATTCATTCAATATTACATATATTATAAACAAAAATAGGAAAAATTATAACTCTAAATACCCTCCCTCCCTTCTAACTATGTTCTGTTATGTAAGAAGGTGTATAATCGTTACAAAATGCTATCAATGGCCCCCAAATCTTCTTAAAATTATTATAATTCCCCTTTTGTAAAGCAATTATTCTTTCCATTTTATATATATGGCATAGTGAGTTCCACCAAAAGGTGTAATTGAGTCTGGTATAATCTTTCTAGTTTCTAGTAACATAGTAGATGACGGCAGATAAAGACCCGAATGGTCCATCCAGTCTGCCCAACCTGATTCAATTTAAAAAAAAAATTTATTTTATTTTATTTTTTTAAATTTTTCTTCTTAGCTATTTCTGGGCAAGAATCCAAAGCTTTATCCGGTACTGTGCTTGGGTTCCAACTGCCAAAATCTCTGTTAAGACTTACTCCAGCCCATCTACACCCTCCCAGCCATTGAAGCCCTCCCCTGCCCATCCTTCACCAAACGGCCATACACAGACACAGACCGTGCAAGTCTGCCCAATAACTGGCCTAGTTCAATATTTTATATTATTTTCTGATTCTAAATCTTCTGTGTTCATCCCACGCTTCTTTGAACTCAGTCACAGTTTTACTCTCCACCACCTCTCTCGGGAGCGCATTCCAGGCATCCACTACCCTCTCCGTAAAGTAGAATTTCCTAACATTGCCCCTGAATCTACCACCCCTCAACCTCAAATTATGTCCTCTGGTTTTACCATTTTACTTTCTCTGGAAAAGATTTTGTTCTACGTTAATACCCTTCAAGTATTTGAACGTCTGAATCATATCTCCCCTGTCTCTCCTTTCCTCTAGGGTATACATATTCAGGGCTTCCAGTCTCTCCTCATACGTCTTCTGGCGCAAGCCTCCTATCATTTTCGTTGCCCTCCTCTGGACCGCCTCAAGTCTTCTTACGTCTTTCGCCAGATACGGTTTCCAAAACTGAACACAATACTCCAAGTGGGGCCTCACCAATGACCTGTACAGGGGCATCAACACCTTCTTCCTTCTACTGACTACGCCTCTCTTTATACAGCCCAGCATCCTTCTTGCAGCAGCCATTGCCTTGTCACACTGTTTTTTCGCCTTTAGATCTTCGGACACTAATATGCTGAATGGCAACTCCTGTCATTATTAATAGCAATTTATTATTATTTGCTGAAATTTGGCTTCTCAATCTCATAGAAGTACCAAATAAAACTGTATCACAGGATAGGGCTACATGATTTTCTAATAGAGAATTAATTTGGGACCAAATTGATTTCCAGAAGGCATTGATACAAGGACAGAAAAAAATTAAATGATCTAAAGTCCCTGCTTCCAGATTAGTGCCAACATCTATTAGACTTAGAGCTATCTAACTTTTGTAAACGAACTGGGGTCCAAAAAGCTCTATGCAACAAAAAGAACCAAATTTGTCTCATAGATGCAGACACTGTACATCTCATTCTCCAAGACCAAATACGTGGCCATTGAGATGCAGAAATTTGGTGCTTGATCTCAATGCTCCAAATGTCTCTAAGACCAGTTTTTTGTTTTTTATTCAAATAGCCATATAACAATTTATACCACTGTGTGGCTTGATGTCCCAAGAAATCCACCTGAAAGCAAAGGAATTCCAAACTATACTGATTATCAAGATCTTTCCATCCAGGGACCCCTCCTGAATAGCCTTCTTCAGTTGCAACCATTTAAAACTTTGTGACTTATTTAAACCATATTTATGTTGCAACTGTGAAAAACTAAGCAGTGTACCATTTGAAATAACATCATTCAAAGTTCGTATACCTGCAATAATCCAATGCTTCCAGATGATTTGAAATCTGCCAATTTTATTCTTGGAGTTTAGCCAAATGGATTGATTTAATGATTTAAAAACCGAATTAGGTGATAAATTACTAACATAGCGTAAAGTTTTCCAGGTATCTACCAAAATTCTATTTTCTTTATACTTTCTAGGAATTTTTATACTAATAAGGTGAGAAAGATGCAAAGGAAACATGAGTTGCCGTTCTAAATACAGCCAATCTGGGACATTTTCCATGAGCTCTGGGAGGACCCAATACATACCTTGTTGTAAAATATAGGCTTGATGATACCTATAAAAATTTGGAAAATTTACCCCACCCTCCACAATTTACTTTTGTAGAGATACTAAAGCAATTCTAGGCTTTTTACCCAGCCAAACAAATTGTATAAGAATACCATTTAACTTTTTGTAAAAGGACCCCTGAAAAAAAACTGGTATCAAACTCATTTGATAACAAACCACAGGCAATATCATCATTTTAATAGTTTGGACTCTCCCCCACCAAGAAAGATGTAAAGGATTCCATTGCTCACATATCTCTGTTATTTTTCTTAATAAAAGTTTTTCATTCTCCTTCATTGTGTCCTCTATTGTGTTTTTAATAGTAATACCTAAGTATTTTAATCCATCTTCTTTCCAAACAAATGAGAATGATTCAAATAATCCTTTGGTACAATGGACATTAAGCGGAAGAACTTCAGATTTACTCCAATTGATCTTATATCCTCAAAACTTTCCAAATTTCTCTATTAATTCAAGTAAGCATGGAATAGATAGGAACGCTGTGCGCTAGCTCCTGAGAGTTTTCTCATTTGGATACTTTTTCTCGTATTATATTGATTTCTTACCTTTGATATGCCTAAGCGGAGAGGAAAAAGCACCGCTGGGGCCTCGCGGCGCTCAGAGTCCTCCGTATTCGGCAACATTGATGAAATTATCAGGCGCATGCAGGGAACGTCGGCAGGATCAGGGCTACCCCCGCTGGAGACACTGCAGGAAAACGGCGTGCAGCAGACCTCCTTGGGGCTGGAAACCACCTTTAGCCCTGATAACCGAGCACCTCCCCCGCATCCACGAACGGCTAGTTCCCCGAGGGAGGGGGAACTTCCGGGAGTCGGAGTGTTTCCTACTCTAGAGGCAGCAGAGATCAGTCCGGGGGACAGAGAATCGGTTCTCCAGATTTCTCTGGGAAACCTGAATAAGGAATTCGAGGACAGGACATCTACGGGGGAAGGAACAGCCCAGTCCGGACAGATATTGGAAGACTTGCCAGTGGGTGAGCATAAGACTTTACATTTTCAATTTCCTCAGATAACTAAACCCCAGGAGGTTACATTGGACGCTCTGTGGGACCTGGTAGTTACTATTCCTAAAACTATAGCATCCCAATTAAATCAAGTGGAGGAACGGTTTAAAGTGTATGATAAAGATATCATGGAAATACAGAAAACTACCACTGAAAATAAATTACAGATTATAAATCAACAACAGAATATTAATTCCCAAAAAGTTATACAGGAGGCTTTAATTAAAGATAACACCAATTTGAGAAGGAAATTAGAGTCACTTGAAAATTCCACAAGAAGTAATAATCTTAGATTAATTAATTTTCCTAAGATTACAACAGTGACTCCTAGAGAAATGATTACTCGTTACTTGACGGAAATATTGGGAATTTCTGAATCTTCTATACCACCTCTAACTCAGGTGTACTACCTTCCTGTTAAGGATGTTAAAGAACTTAATCAAGAGCCTTTGGATGTTACAGCTTTATTGGAATCCTCAGATAGGGAAGTAGCTACGCCGGCAACATTGCTTCTTTCAGTAGCTCTTACAATGGACAAGATATGGTTATTGAAATTATACTTCAAAAATAAATATAAAGAATTTTTGGGACTAAAAGTTCAAATGTTTCCTGATTTGGCCAGAGACACACAGAAGCGGAGAAAAGAATTTCTTCTGATGAGACCAGCAGTAATAGCCCTGGGAGCTACTTTTTTTCTTCGTTATCCTTGTAAATGTATAGTCTATTATAAATTGCATAAATTTGTTTTCTTTGAACCATCTCAACTGACAACATTCCTATCACTGTCAAGACTGGAGAAAGAGCCAGCTCAGGATGGATAAAAAAGATAGACGACTGTTAGCACAGTAATTACTATAACTGTTTTTCTTCTTTAAATTGATTACTTAAATTCCGTTTATTTTGAATCTTAGATCCTAAATAGAGGACTTGAGTGAGATTTAAGATACAATTATTTCTTGTTTTGTATTATGTTATATTTTTTGCTTCTTCAATTTTGCTTTTCTGTACAAGTTTATACTTGATTGTTATATTGAAAATTTATAAATAAATAATTAAAAAAAAAAAAAAAAAAGTAAGCATGGAATAGTAGTTTCTGGGTTTCTCAAATAAAGCAGTATATCATCCGCATAAGCAGAGAGTTTATATTCCCCATTCGAATAAGGAATACCATGTATCCCCTTTGCCTGATTTATGGCTAATAACAAGGGTTCTAGAACAACATCAAAAAGCAAAGGAGACAAAGGACAACCCTGTCTAACCCCTCTTTGCAAGTTAAACCGATCTGATAAATTATTATTAATGTTTCAAGTTTCAAGTTTATTATATTTTGATTAAACGCTTAATCCAAATTCTAAGCGTTTTACAAATTACTAAAATTACAAATATTGAGGGAAAAATACATTAAAAGACAGACAATACATTAACAAACAAGATACATGAGGAATAATATGGGGAAGAGTTACAATATATTTAAAGAGTAAGAAACAAAATAAGGAAAGCACAAAAGGGGAAAGGGAAAGACTTAAAGCTTCAAAGAAGCTTATGAATAAATAATATACTGTGATAAAAATTAGAAGATTAATTAGAAAAGACATCGTTAAAAAGAAAACATTTAAGTTTTCCTTTGAATTTTTCTATATTGGATTCTTCCCTTAAATAGATAGGGAGAGAATTCCAAAGTTGGGGAGCTGATACAGAGAAAATTAACTGTCGGCGGGTGCTTATGATTTTTAGTGACGGGATTGATAATAAATGTTGTTCTGTAGATCTTAATGTTCGGTTGGTGGAGTATAATCTTGCACCAGGAGAGCTATACAGCGTCTGAATCATTTGAATAAAAACAGAACCTATACCAAACCACTCTAATGCCTGATACATAAAAGTCCATTCAACTCGATCAAAGGCTTTCTCCGCATCCAAAGAAACTAAGAAAGCCGAATCATTCATATTTTTGTAAAATTTAAAGTATGAAAAGCCAATCTAGTATTATTAGAAGAATGTCTCTTCGCAACAAATCCTGTTTGGTGCACATTAATAATAAAAGGGAGAGCTTTAGCCAATCTTGAAGCCAATATCTTAGCAAAAGGTTTTCCATCTACATTTATTAACGAGATAGGCCTGTAGTTTGAAACCAAAGTAGGATCTCTGTTTGGCTTTGGTAATACAATTGTTAACGACTCTGCCATAGTACCTTTAATACAACCTTTAGTCAGTTGATATTGATATAAATTTAGTAAATATGGTAAAAGGGTATTTTGAAATGATTTATATTACTCTACTGTAAAACCATCACCACCTGGAGCGGATCCAATTCTAAGAGACTTCAACACTGTTTCTAATTCTTTTAGAGATATAGGATCTTCCAAACTTCTTTTTATATGTTCAGGAACCTTTGGTCCATCAATTAAATTCAAAAATTCTAAACCATTTTTTACCTTATCCTCATAAGAAACTTTAGAAATTGTTTTAAAATATGTTCAATTTTAGTATGCATTTCTCCTTTTTCATCTTTTATTGCAATAAATTTTGTTTTTCTTTTCTTTGCCTTAAGATAATTTGCCAGTAATCTTCCCGCTCTATTTGAGTTTCCATAATACTGAGTTTGCTGAGAAAACAAATCCTTCCTTACAAATCTAGAAGACAACTCATTATATTTAGCTTTTGCTTTTAATAAAGCTTGTAGGAAATTTTGCTCCCATCTAACAACTAATTTATTTTCCAAATATTTAATTTCTTTCTCCAAATCATAAAATTGTTTTTTAAATTGTTTTCTAATATATGCCGAATATGAAATAATATTACCTCTCACGGTAGCTTTAAATGCATCCCATATCGTTTCTACGCTAACATCATCAGAGGCATTAATTTGAAAAAATTAAATTATTTTCAATTTAAATTCGTCAAGGAACTTGAATCCGCAATCAAAGTATTATCAAATCTCCAAATAGGTTTACAACCATTTTGTTCATCAGATAGTAACTCAATCCAAACACCACCATGATCAGACAAAATGATAGGATCTATGATGGCTATGATGATAATCTATTCTTGAAAAAGACTTATGGACCTGTGAACAAAAGGAAAATTCCTGATCATTAAAATGAAGAATACGCCATATATCAATTAAATTACAAGATTGTACCAAATTATCCAACCCTAATGATTTCATAATTTTACTTGGTTTTTTATCAATTATTGGATCCATAACAGCAATGAAATCTCCAGCCACTATTAAATTAGAAGTAGCCAGTGGAAGTAATAATTGTTGTAAATTTCTAAAGAATTTTGTTTGATTCGTATTTGGGGCATAGATATTGAACAAATCAAGGGTAGTATTTCCCATGCTCATTTTGACATGTACCCACCTGCCTAAAGGGTCCGAATCAATCATTTGAAAATTGGCTGTACATTTTCTATTAACTAATATAGCAACCCCAGCTTTTTTCCCAATTGCTGGAGCAAGAAAACTATTATAAACCCAACCCTCTTCCAATTTCCTAGATTCTAGTATGGACAGGTGCATCTCTTGAATAAAGTATAAATCAGCATTTTGCTTTTTTAGGAAAGCTAACATTTTTCTTTTTTTTTACCCTGGTGATTAAGGCCATTGACGTTTAAAGAAAACATCTTAATCTCCATCTTTCATATGCAAATACCAACAATGATAATTAAAATTATTCAATTTGAAATAATTAGATACCAATACACATAAAATATCTAGTGACATATGAAATTGATTTCTTACATCCCAATCCTTCCCTACCTTCTTATCCCTAATAGTAAATAACCCCTCCCCCCTTTATCTCTCCCCTTCCACCCACAGAAATTGCTAGCCTTGGAACACACATGGAATTGGTAACCGCAATACCCCCCTCCCCCCGGCAACATTTAATCACATTTTCTTCTCCCAAAAAAAATACATAACAATATGTTCATAATACATTATGAGACAAGTAATCATTAGACGTATCTTTTGTAATAATGCATTCTTACCTATTATCCTAAGGAAATCTTCATATAGATTTAATTATAAATTATTTCATTAAAGCTAGATTACCATTTCATATGATATCAATTGATCCTTCTAATACCCTTTAGACAGAATTATATTTAATCAATTTTATTATAAAAATTCCTCAATCAATATGTTACTATTAAATAATTGAAATTTCCAAAATTTCATGAGTAATCTATAAAAATTATCCATGACCAACCCAGAATGCAACAATATTATTATTTTCTCTAATACTGCCATCAATTTAATCAGACATAGTAAACTATCTTCTCATTTAATTAAAGATATCCATAAACCACCACTACTGTGATAAATTATTATATTCAATTTCATCAAAATATCATCAGCAATTTATATTTAGCAATAAAACATAATTGATGCAAGTAACATAAACTGTACTTGTTGAAAATTAATAAATCAGAACAGAAATATCATTACATTTTGAATCAAACTAAAAATCATATTAAGTGCATCTCAATCTTTCACTTTCATCCCTTTTTCCTTTTCATTCTTCTTTTCTTCTCAATCTTCTGTTCTTCTCTCACAATCTTCATTTCTTATCTTCATAGGAAGTGATTGCATTTAAAAAGACATTGGCTCAGTACTTGTCAAGAAATCTTTTAACTTTTCCGGTTCATCAAAGTACAGGGACTTATTTCCATTTGATACCCTCATTCTTGCAGGAAAATACAGTCCATATTTGAGACCCTTTTCTTTCAAATATGGCCTCAGCTGAAGAAACTGTTTTCTTATGTCTGCAGTATGCTTTGCAAAATCTGGCAAGAATAGCAACTTTGAACCTTTATAGTTTAAAATTCTGTCATCTTTAGCCAAATTAAAAATCTCTAAAGCCTGCCGGAATCTTAAGACCTTGAATATTAAAGGCCTTGTCTTCACTTGGCTAGCTGACCGTTTGTATGGAATTCTGTGTGCACATTCTATCTCCAGGGGATGTTTTGAATTTAACTGCAGTAACTTTGGTAAAAGGTTTTCCAGGAACTGCACAGCATTTTCCCCTTCCAAATTCTCAGCCAAACCAATAATTTTCACATTCTTCCTTCTTCCACGATTCTCATAATCTTCAAGTTGCTTCTTTAAGTCTTTAATATCCTTACTGTCAGCTTTACATTGCACCGCAGTGATTTCCAACTACTCCACTTTCCAGTGTCAACATTCTCTGACTGGCAATCTCCATCTGCCTATTAATATTTACTACCTCCTCTTTCACTTCAGCAATCCCGCCTGCATTATCCAGAAGCATTTGTCTCAGGCTCTGAAATTCAGCTATCATTCACTCCTGTCTAGCACATCAACGGTTTCAGTAGGGAGAGGCACCTTCGACAGCGTGCACGGGGCTTGTTTCATCCTCTTAGCGGATCCCCCCGCCATGAAGGCAGTATCTATTTTCGCCTGCCGCATAGCCGCCATACTCCCCAATACTTTATCAATATTTTAGCTTCGAAAAAAACGCGACATACTATTTATATTCACAGCGAGTCACCTGGGTTTAAGGAGCTCCACGATTACACTGCCATCTTTTGTGCTGCCAAGCCACGCCCCAGTTATGAGCCATCTAAAAAAGATTAGTGCAGGTGTTTAATAGCACCATTTAATGTATCACTTATTAATTTTTTCACTTTTGATTTAATAATTTTGGAACAAAAGCACAAGAAAATTAAAGCGAGAGATTTTGATCAATGAAAGAAAGCTCTACCTGAGTAAAACTGACTGTCTTCATTGACACCAATAAAAGCAGGCATTCTGAGATCTTTTTCCTCTTTTTACAGATAATGAAAGTTGTGATCTGAAACCTTGAGTGTTGTTTTCTGTTGAAGTATTGAGGTTTATTACCATTTTGGTTGATTCAGTGTTACATTTGATCTTCTTTTAGGCCAGTGATTTATATACATCTATGAGAAGTGTAATTTGGTGAATATTTAGAGAAATGTAGGCTTATTGTATTTTAATTTTTCTGTGTAATGTTTATTTGATTTTTTAATTTTGGCTTTTTTATATTTAATAACCATTTCTTATGCATTTATGTATATACCTATAAATATAGAGAGTTGCATAGTATTTTGAATTTGTTACAATCTATATATATACAACAATTTTTTTTTCTCAACCTAGAAAACAAAATATTGGACCTAAAACTGAAAATCTTCGGTGGTGTCCTGTTGAGCTTTATTCCCTTTACTCCTGCTTTAATGTAGAAAATAGTCTCCCCTCTCCCCCCCTCGATTTCTTCTCATATTGCATTTTTTTTTTTTAATTATAATTTTGAATATGTACAATATCCAAAAATTCAAAACGAAAAAAAGGAAATCTCTCAAACAATACATAATCATTCATACATACATAATTCCTTTTCAAGCCCATATTATGGGGAAACTTGTTACAATTTCTAAACAAAACAAATTTTCAAGAAAAGATAAAGGACAACGAACCATCTCAACGAACCTTGAACCATTCCTTACTTAATTGGGATACAAATTTTTCTCTATTTTCTCAACTAATGAAACAAATCATTTTTGTTCTCTCATAACTAAAAATTGTTGTAATTGAATGGGGTCCCAAAAACATACTCAATATCCTGCAGCTTTACCAGACATTTACAAGGAAATTTCAGATAGAAAGATGCCTCTAGAGCCAAAACTCTAACCTTTAACTTCAGAAACTCTTTCCTTCTTAACTGAGTGGCTCTAGAGACATCTGGAAAAATCCTAACCAGATCTCCACAAAATTTCATTAACCTGTTTTTAAAATAAAGTTTCATTATTAACATCTTATCTATCTCACTCATGCATGTTATCACCAGGGTGGATCGACTCTGGATCACATCCTGAGTATCTTCCAAAAATTCAGTCAAATTTACTTCTGTCGTGACCAACTGGTCCACCTCCTGGGCAGATTCTATTTTTTTTTTTGAGGAATGTAATAATAGTTATTTATTGGAAAATTTTCCGCATTTGCCAATCCCAGTACTTCTTTAAAAAACTTCCTTAATAAAATTTCAGGTGACAATAAATGAGTTACTGGGAAATTGACTAAGCGGAGATTTTTCGCTCTATTCATATTTTCCATAGATTCTATTTTAGAATGTATCACTGTGGAATCTTTAACAGCAGATACCGAGACAGTTTGAAGTGTATTACATTGAGTTTCCATAACATTTAATCGTTTATCCAAAGAATTTAAATTGGAGTCCACATTTTCTAATTTATGAGAAACTGACTGAGAAAAGTCCCCCATTTGTTTCATCGTTGTTTTGAGAAACCCTTCAACTCTAGAAATACTAACCATACATCTTTAAGGGTAATATCCTGTGTTTCCTCCGTTAGTGGATTTTCCTCCACTCCACCTGAAAAAATCAGTGGTTTAGGTATTTCAGTATAGACTAACTTATTAATATGAGTGGAGGATACCACTTGTCCGTTGGGTATAGTAGGATTTATATTCCTACTATCACTGGATACTGGGTGAAGGGGAGGAGTCCATTCGAGGGGACTCATTGAAGCTCCTGAGAAGGAGGAATCAATATTCTGTAGTACTACTGATGGAATTTCAGATAATAATGTTAAATGCCTGTCCATGGGACCAGATACAGCTGGTGTTGAACTTTTCAGTTTGATCTTCCTTTTCCCCATATTTAAATCTAAAGTAAGAGACTTATAAAAGTAAATAAATAATACCAACTTGGATTCAAACTCCCTGGCTCCTCGTGGCTCCCAAGGGGCCTTGCGTGCCCCTTAGGGCACGCCCCTTCGGCCACGCCCTGCAGCCGCGCAGCTGCAACCACGACAGCGGCTGCTCTTTAATCAGTTGCCGACGGACCCGATGACGTTAGGGGTCCGTCTCTGTCAATGCTTGCCAGCTAGGTCGAGGAGAAAAACGAACCGCTGCTGCAGGAGACTTGGGGGCAGCCAATAACTCTCCTCCGATATCCCTCCAGGTCAGAAACAAGCTCCCAAGATAGCCGCGGCAGCGGCTGCTCTTTAATTAATTGGAGACGGACCCGATGACGTCAGGGGTCCGTCTCTGACAATGCCTGCCAGCTAGGTCGAGGAGAAAAACGAACCGCTGCTGCAGGAGACTTGGGGGCAGCCAATAACTCTCCTCCGATATCCCTCCAGGTCAGAAACAAGCTCCCAAGATAGCCGCGGCAGCGGCTGCTCTTTAATTAATTGGAGACGGACCCGATGACGTCAGGGGTCCGTCTCTGACAATGCCTGCCAGCTAGGTCGAGGAGAAAAACGAACCGCTGCTGCAGGAGACTTGGGGGCAGCCAATAACTCTCCTCCGATATCCCTCCAGGTCAGAAACAAGCTCCCCCTCATATTGCATATTGGTCACACTGAATTGTTTCTGTTTTTTAAACAAAATATAATACTAGATAAAGGGAACACAACAGTTTTTAAATTAGTAATTTCATTATCCCAGGATAAGTAGGCAGCATATTCTCACACATGGGTGACATCACTGACAGTGCCCTGGTATGGACACTTTAAAATTGTATTGCCACTTTAAGTCTTTAGAAAGTTCACGATAGCCCGTACCACGCGAGTGCCTTCCCGCCTGATGTAGGTGCACGGTCCCTCAGTTTCTTGGTTTCAGCGGAGCTAAAAAGTCATGTTTCAACAGCCATTGAAATTTTTTCATTGCCTTCCTGCTCTTGCGGCTTGTGACTTTAGTTATTTTTTCTTTTATTCTTCTTTTGCTAACTGTTCTACAGTAACATTTTTTAAAAAGTTCTTTTTTTTTCTTTTCTTTTTTCCGTTCGCGGGCTCTCGGCCCAGCGGGGCCTCTTCGTCTGCTTCAACCATCATGTTCAATTTAGCAGAGGCAGTCTTCTTGTCCATGTTACGCCTGTCATGGGATTTAAAAAGTGCGGTTGCTATGCTCGGGCTATTTCCCTCACTGACCCTCACTGCTGGTGTCTCCAGTGTTTGGGACCTGATCAATATCCTGAGATGTGTGTGCGCTGTTCTACTTTACAAAAAAGGGCTTTGAAAAATCTAATTCTTCAGCAGCGTCATCTTTTCAGTGCCGCTATGGAAGGGGAGCCAATATCATCAAGGACACCGACTGCACTAACCAAGACGACACCGGCAGATTCACCCACGTTGACTCCGGTGTCGCCTTTCCCTTTACCCTCTGGGACTCAGGTCAAAGCTGCATTGAGTCAAATCATGCCAACCTCACAGAAGTTCCGTAAGCACATGGTCCCCATAGCGGTGAGTGCCTCTTCATTGGCATTTTACTCACCGACCGAGTCGTGGCACCAGCGGTACCGACGAGGAAGCCAACCGTTGGTACTGGTGCTCTCCCTCAAGCAGAAAATTGACAACCTGCTTAGGGAGGAATTAGGAGAGCATTTTCAATTGTTGGTGCTGACCCAGTTTGTGCCGCTGTTGACACTGACACTCCCGGTTCAGGTCAAGTATAAGCCTCTCACGACACCGACCACACCTGTTACTGCTGCTTCACCGTTGTGGATGTCCTCGATACGGGAGTCAAGCAATCCATCATCACAGCACCAGTCCTCCTCGACCCAGACTTCTCGAGAGGTCACTCCAGCAAGGTCAGGTAAGGTCTCACGTAAGTCTAAACACATCGAGACCTCGACACAGAGCTGCCGGCACCATTCCCAGCATAAATCATCATCCATACTACGAGATTCTGATTTGTTGGGAGATTTTGGAGCCACCATTTACCACTGAGGATGACTCTTCTGCTTCAGGTTCACCAAGTCACTCTCCAACTAGAGCCTCTTCTCCTTTTGAGAAACTCTCCTTCTAACCCTTCAGCAATGTCACTCAAAAACATATTGAACAGGATCAGCCCCAGCACCAAACCCTGAGGGACTCCACTACTCACCCTTCCTTCCTACAATCGACTTCCATTAACCACCACCCTCTGGCATCTGTCAGCCAGTTTCTAACCCAGTTCACCACTTTGGGTCCTAACTTCAGCCCTTCAAGTTTGTTCAACAGCCGCCTATGAGGAACTGTATCAAAGGCTTTGCTGAAATCTAAGTAAATTACATCTAGCATATGTTCTCAATCCAGCTCTCTGGTCACCCAATCAAAAAAATTCAATCAGGTTTGTTTGGCATGATTTACCTTTTGTAAAGCCATGTTGCCTTGGATCCTGTAACCCATTAGATTCAAGGAAGTATACTAAACTTTCTTTCAGCAACACTTCCATTATTTTTCCAACAACTGAAGTGAGGCTCACCAGCCTGTAGTTTCCCATTTCATCCCTGTGACCACTTTTGTGAATAGGGATCACATCCACTCCCGTCTCCAGAGATTTGTTGAACAAGTCTTTAATAGGACCCACCAGAACCTCTCTGAGCTCCCTCAGTATTCTGGGATGGATCCCTTCTGGTCCCATCGCTTTGTCCACCTCAAACACTCTCCTCCATGAATAGCACAGAATCTACTCCGTTTTCTCGTGTAACTTTGCCAGACAATCTCGGTCCTTCTCCAGGATTTTCTTCTGTGAACACAGAACAGAAGTATTTGTTTAGCACATTTGCTTTTTCCTCTTCACTCTCCACAAATTGGTTCCCAGCATCTTTTAGTTTAGCAATTCCATTTTTCATCTTCCTCCTTTCATTAATATATCTGAAAAAATTTTTGTCTCCCTCTTTTACATTTTTACCATTTGTTCTGCCTGTGCTTTCGCCAGATGTATCTCTCTCTTAGCTTCTTTCAGTTTCACCCTGTAGTCCTTTCTGCACTTCTCTTCTTGTTTTTTTTAATATTTCATGAACGTCAACTCTTTCGCCTTTATAGTTCTCTGCCACTAGTTTGGAGAACCATATCAGTTTCCTTTTTCTTTTTTTTTTATTTATTTTCTTCACATAAAGGTCCGTAGCCATTTTTATCACTCCTTTCAGCTTAGACCACTGTCTTTCCACTTCCTAACAGCTCTTTCTTCAGGTACTCTCCCATTTCATTAAAGTCCGTACGTTTGAAATCTAGGACTTTAAATATTGTGCGGCCGCTCTCCATTTTAGCCGTTATATCAAACCAAACCGTTTGATGATCACTACTTTCTAGGTGAGCACCCACTTGAACATTAGAGATACTCTTTTTGTGAGGACCAGATCCAATATTACTTTTTCTCTTGTGGGTTCCGTCACCATTTGAGCAGAGCCTCTTGAAAGGCATCCACAATCTCCCTACTTCTTTCCAATTCCACAGACGGAACATTCCAGTCCGCATCAGGCAGGTTGAAATCTCCCAACAGCAGCACCTCCTCTTTCCTTCCAAACTTTTGGATATCCACAATCAGATCCTTATCAATTTGCTGCGATTGAGTCAGAGGTCTGTAGACTACACCCACGTAGATAGAAGGGACACATTGGTGAAACCTAAAAAGAAGCCTCAGGCCTCTCAACCCTTCAAGCCTGCCTCTTCTTACCAAAGTAGGTTTGCTGCTAAGGCTGCTGCTCCTCCTCCACCTAGAAGACAGAAGCAACAACCACGTCAACAACCTAAGCAACCGGCTGCTCATCAAAAACCTACCAAGCCTTATTGATGTATTCCTTATGAGCATAGCCACAATTCCCATTATAATTTCTCTTCCTTAGCCGATAGGGGGGCAGCTTCAGTATTACATCAACCGTTAGGAGGTCATCACCGCCGATCTCTGGGTGTTAAACATTCATCAGGGTTACGTCCTTCACTTCCATACCCTTCCTCTGGATCATCCTTCAAGAAAGTCTGCTTCAAATCCTGCATAGTCCTCTCTTCTTCTCCAGGAGGTTCAATCTCTTCTCTTTCTCAGTGCCATGAAGGAAGTTCCTCTCTCTTAGCACAACCAGGGATTTTACTCCTGCTAGTTCTTAGTTCCAAAGAAGATGGGAGGCCTGCAACCCATTCTGGATGTCAGTGATTTCAACAAATTTCTCGTAAAGGAGAAATTCCAAATGCTCTCTCTCACCCTTCTCTATCCCCCTACTGGCTCAGAATGAATGGCTATGCTCTCTGGATCTCAAGGAAGCCTATACTCATATACCAATCCATTTGACTTCCCGCAAATACCTTCGCTTCAAAGTGAATCAGCGCCATTACCAATACAAGGTACTTCCGTTTGGCTTGGCATCTTCTCCCAGGGTCTTCACGAAGTGCTTGATTGTGGTAGAAGCAGCCTTCCGATCTCACGGTCTCCAGATTTTTTCTTATCTAGATGACTGGTTGATCAAGGCTTCATCATCTCAGGAGGTGGCTCTGGCGATGACTCATACCATATCTTTCCTTCAAGTCATGGGCTTCGAGATCATTTTCCCCAAGTCATCCCTGCACCCGACTCAACGTCTTGAGTTCATCAGGCTATTCTCAATACTACTCTCATAAGGGCGTTCCTTCCTCCAGATCGCCTAACCGCTCTGCTTCATCTCTGCCAGCAGATGTTTCATCTCCAAACAATCTCTGCCAGGCGCATGATAGTTCTCCTAGGCCACATGGCCTCAACAGTTCACGTGATACTACTTGCAAGACTGCATCTTCGCATTCCTCAATGGGCCCGAACTTCTCAATGGTCTCAAGTGACAGATCAGCTATCACAGCATATCTCTGTAACCTCATCTCTTCAACAGTCGTTCCACTAGTGCATGACCTCCTCCAATCTATCCAGAGGTCTCCTTTTCCACTTACTTCCTCATCAACAGGTGCTCATGATGGATGCTTCCCCATACTCCTGGGGAGCACACAAGAATGATCTTTAAATGCAGGACTATTGGACTGCCACAGAGCACAAATTTCACATCAATTTGCTCGAACTCAGAGCGATTTACTATGCACTGATAGCTTTCCAACATATTCCGAGCAATCAAGTCCTCCTCCTTTGCACGGACAATCAAGTAGCAATGCACTACATAAACAAGCAAGGAGGCAAGGGCTCTCTTCCACTTTGCCAGGAGGCTCAAAAGATCTGGCTTTGGGAGATGGCCTGCAACCTTTTCCTGAAGGCAGTCTACATTCAAGGCAAGCAGAATTCCTTGGCAGACAACCTCTGCAGAATTCTTCAGCCTCACGAATGGACACTCAGCTTGACAGCTTTCCAGTCCATCTTTGCACAATGGGGCACTCCGCAAGTGGATTTGTTTACAGCTCCACACAATAATAATAATAACTTTATTCTTGTATACCGCTCATCCATAATATTCCAGGCGGCTCACGAAGAACTGTACAATCAGTGAAGTATACATAAAATTCTGTAAAATATAATTATGAAATAAAAAGTAAAAGTATAGTTATGTAACAAACTTATCAAACAGGTATGTTTTTAAAAACTTTCTAAAAAATAATCAATTTTAAATGGTTGCAATTGAAGCAGGCTATTCAGGAGGGGTTCCCTGAATGGAAAGTTCTTAACTCTCAGTATAGTTTGGAATTCCTTTGCTTTCAGGCGGATTTCTTGGGTCACCAAGCCGCACAGTGGTATAAATTGTTGTATGGGTATTTGAATAATAAACAAAAAACTGTTCTTAGGGATATTTGGAGCATTGAAATTGGACACGTTTTTGGTCTTGGAGAATAAAAACTACAAGATCAACATCTATGAGGCATACCTGGTTCTTTTTGTTGCATAGAGCTTTTTGGACCCCAGTTCGTTTTCAGAAGTTGGATAGCTCTAGGTCCAATAGATGCTGGCATTGTGGTTTAGAAGCTGGGACATTAGATCATTTATTTTTTTTTCTGTCCCTATATAAATGCCTTTTGGAAGTTAATTTGGTTCCAAATTAATTCATTGTTAGAAAATCATGTTGCCCTCTCATATGATGCTATATTATTTGGTACATCTATGAGATTCAAAAGCCCAATTTCTGCAAATAATAATAAACTTTTATTAATATTGACAGGGGTTGCCATTCAACAGATTACTGGAAACTGGAAAGATTATACTAAACTTAATTACACCTTTTGGTGGAATTCAAGTATGTCATATTTACAAAATGGAGAGGGTGCTTGCCATGCAACAAGGAAATTATCATAAGTTTAAAAAGATTTGGGGGTCATTGATTACTTATTCTAATAAGAACATAAGAAGTTGCCTCCGCTGAGTCAGACCAGAGGTCCATCTTGCCCAGCGGTCCGCACCCGCGGCGGCCCATCAGGCCTGATTGCCTGATCAGTGTCCCTGATTAATTTTGTAACTGCCTCTAATCCTCTCCCTATAACCTACCTCTACTCCTATCTGTACCCCTCAATCCCTTTGTCTTCCAGGTACCTATCCAAACCTTCTTTGAAGCTCTGTAGCGTGCTCCTGCTTATCACATCCTCCGGTAGCGCGTTCCATGTATCCACCATCTTAAACACCTTGGTATTAGATAAGGTATGGGGTGGGTGGGATTGGGAAAGATAATAATTGTTAATTGTTTTAGTATTAATAAATGGGTGGGTGGGAATGGATTCTTTTATATTTATATATTTTAAGGATTATAAGTAAGATTGTCAAGTGATTTGTTTAAAAATTTTTCTGATTGAATATTATACACTTGTTGTAAGACTTGAAAATGAATAAAGATTAAAAAAAAAAAAACTTTCTAAAAATATTATAGGAATACATTTGGGAAATCAAAGGGCTTAACCAAAAGTTCATTTTTCCTAATTAGAAAGCCAAATGTCTTATTCAAAAATCTCCTGTAACGACAAGCCTTAACAGAAGGGTACATTGACATAAAATCATTACGGGTATTTTTTGATGATCTGTAAAAGTTAAATTGGGAGGATAGGTACCCCGAGGCCAGACCAAAAAGAGCTTTAAAGCAAAACCAGCCAAATTTTAAAAGGATGCGTGCTTCGAAAGATAACTAATGTAATTGCTGGTAAAAAAGACTGATGTGGTCATATTTCTTTAGGCCAAAAATTAGGCGAACTGCCGTATTCTGTAATAATCGAATACAATTTAAATTTTTCTTATAGGATACCAGATAGATAATATTACAGTAGTCAAGATCAGACAGAATTAAATACTGTACCAAAAGTCTGAAAGAAGCAAAGTCAAAATATCTTTTAATAGTTCGGAGTTTCCAGAGAATCGTAAAACATTTCTTTATCCTAAGATCTATCTGTATGATCTTTGAATGATAGGTGGCGATCTAATATAACCCCCAATATCCTAATTGAGGGGACGATGTCAAAAGTTTTATCATTGATTAGAAATTTTTTATCTAAAATAATATCGTTAGAACTGGCAAGAAAAAAGTTTGTTTTTTCTGAATTAAGTTTAAGTTGCCCCAGTTCTGCTCCAGACTTTACTCATCTCACCGTCTGGAAGCAGATGCGTTTCTGCTAGATTGGATGCAAATGTTTCTGTATGTGTTTCCTCCCACTCCTCTCATCTTGAAAACTCTTTTCAAACTCTAGCAGGAGTCAGCCACCATGATACTCAGCTCCTCGGTGGCCCAGGCAGCATTGTTTCTCCCTTCTACTTCAACTTAGCACCAGGGAGACCATACTTCTTCCAATTTTTCCTTTTCTGCTTTTACAAAATCAAGGAGCTATTCTTCATTCCAACCTGCAATTGATACACCTGAAAGCTTGGTATCACTTGGATTGAACTCAGCCGAATTACATCTCTCTCAGCCTGTCCACAGTATTATCGATGCCTCCAGGAAGCCAGCCATTCAACAATGTTATCAACAAAAGTGGACTCTGTTTTCTTCCTGGTGTCTTCTGCATCATTATGATCCTATTTCCTTGTCAGTTGATCTTGTGTTAGATTATTTGCTTCATCTCTTGGACTCTGGACTCAAATCAACATCTATTTAGAGTCCATCTCAGTGCTATTACAGCTTTCCATCTTCCAGTTGAGGATAAACCTCTCACGGCTCATCCTTTAGTCTCCAGATTCATGAAGGGACTTTTCAATGTAAAACCACCTCTCAAACCTCCTCCAGTAGTCTGGGACCTTAATGTGGTTCTTTCCAGGTTGATGAAGCCACCGTTTGAACCAATGGCTACAGCTCATCTCAAGTTTCTTACCTGGAAAGTTGATTTTCTAATCTCTCTCACTTCAGCTTGGAGAGTTAGTGAGTTACAAGCATTGGTGACAGATCCTCCTTTCACAGTTTTCCACCATGACAAAGTGATTCTGTGCACCCATCCAAAGTTTCTACCAAAAGTTGTTACTGATTTTCATCTCAATCAATCGATTGTACTTCCAGTTTTCTTTCTTATGCCCCATTCTCATGCAGGAGAAACGGTGCTTCACACTCTGTAAATTTGCTTTGCCCTACTATATCAACAGGACAAAACCACATAGAACATCTCTCCAACTGTTCATCTCTTTTGATCCTAACAAATTGGGGCATCCTGTTTCAAAGAGAACGATTTCCAACTGGTTGGAGGCCTGTTTCTCGTTCTGTTATGCTCAGACTGGACTTTAACTGGAGAGTCGTGTCACAACTCACAAGCTTTCCTTAGATCGATTCCTATTGAAGAAATCTGCCATCTGGTCCTCAGTTCATACCTTCACCTTCCAGATGGTATGGATGTTTCGGCCAGTCAGTTTTGCAAAATTTATTTTCTTAAAGGCCAACTCTCTTAAAGGCCAAGTTAGCTTGGAGGTCACCCATGTGTGAGAATATGCTGTCCGCTTGTCCAGGAACAGCAGGCAGATATTCTCACAACCTACCCCCCTCCCCTGGTTTGCTTCTTAGCTGGCTTATCTGAACTGAGAGACTGTGCTCCTATGTCGGGCGGGAAGGCACTCGCGCATGCGTGGTGTGGGCTACCACAAACTTTCTAAAGACTTAAAGTGGCGATACACTTTTAAAATATCCGTACCGGGGCTCCATCGGTGACGTCACCCATGTGAGAATATCTGCCTGCTGTCCCTGGATAACATCTGTTTTTATCACCCATGTGAAAAAGTAACTGTCATATAGACTTAATAATTGCAACCAACCACTTCCTGTAATTTGAAATCAGTCTTTCCCTTTGCTGTTCAGCAATCTTAGCCCACTCTTCTTTGTAGGCCTGCATTAATTCAGACACATTTTTGCCAAATTCATGCATCAGCTGCTCATTTCAGGTCATGCCACTAGGCCAATCCAAAACTTTCATTTTGTTCCTCCTCAGCAGCTCAAAGGTAGACTTGGAATAAAGAGGCTGGTGCAACGGTGTGAGAAATGTGTTGAAAAGGAAGGTGATTATGAAAAAAAAGACATACAATTTGTATCTTTAATTGAATTATATATCTCAAAATACTCAATTTGATGTTACTTTTTGAAAGCTCTCATGTGTATATGTGGAGGGGCATAATGAAAAACAATGTCTAAGTCCCCTTTTGGCCTAAGGCCCTAGGTGCACAAAGTAGGCAGCAGGGATAAGTCCATTCTTGAAAAAAAGTCCAAAATGTGTTTTTTTTTCCGAGAATGGCCTACCTGTATATTCAGGAGTTTAATCGCCCAGACCGCCACTATGTCTACCTTTTAAACCCTATTCTAAAAAAAAAAATCATTCAAGTCTCAAACGCCCAAAACAAGACCTTTTAGGCGTGGGAGAAACCAGTCCTTCACCTAAAAGCACGATTCTCTAACTGGCGTCTGTCATAAGCGCCGGTTAGAGAATTGTGGAACTGTTTCCCCCCTGCAATGATCACGGCAGGAGGGATGCCCAGTCCCTCCTGCCTGAAGCCGCTACGACCAATCTCTCCTGCCGACACCCCCCCCGTCCAACAATGTTTCCCAGCAGGAAGGATGGCCAATCCTTCCTGCCAATGCCCCCTACTTGAAAGTTTGCCCCACCACCACCACCCCCCGGGATGCACCAGGGAAAGGCCTAAGGCCTGATTGGGTGGTGGGTATGTCCAGGAGTGGGTGGCGGTGAACTTTCGGGGAGTGGGGTTGTTGGCAGGTGGGATTAGGCATCCCTCCTGCTGGGGAACATTGTCGGGGGTTGTTGGCAGGAGGAATTGGGTGCCTCTCCTGCCGGAGAACATTGGGGGAGTGTTTTGGGGATAGTGGCAGGAGAAATTGGGCTTCTCTCCTGCTGGGGAACATTTGAGGGGGGTCCTGCCGTGATCAGGTCAGCGGCTCAATCCGGAAAGTATACCTGTTTGACTTGGCTAAGTTAAAACGTATAAGTTTCATCTAGGCAACCTGTCAAAATTTTTGATTATGGCTGCCGGATGACTAAATCTAGGTTGACCCACATCCTGTCCACCTTCTGCCTTACCCACTCCTCCAAAAATGCCCCTTTTCCTTCTGGGCGCACAGAGGCAGGGAAAAGGCCTAAGCTAGTTTTAGATACGTCTAAAACCGATTTAGGTATTTTTTTATTCTTTATTTTTTTTAAATTATGAGCCGCATGATGTATATGGAGGTTCTTCAAAATGTTTTCACACTTTCGTATGTTTGTGGGAAATGGTTGGAGTGAGAGTAGTGGTAAGAGGGCATGTCTTAGAATGTCATGTGACTAGTCAAGCAAGCTGGCTCACCTTGACATTCTATGACATGCCCTCTTACCACTTCTCCCACCCCAAACATTTCCCACAAAAATATGAAAGCATCTTCAGCTACTCGTTGATATAACTATTCTAATCCTACAGTCTAATTTTATGTACCATATTTTGATCTCCTATCACTTAACTTCAAATGTGTATACTTGTATGGTTGTCTTTCTTAATTCCATTGGTAGAAAATTTGCATTGTTAACTGCCGGCAAATTCAGGATTTTAATTCTAATTCATTTGTTTGATTGAAATGCTTAACTTGTGTATGCTGCCTATATCATGCTTATATCCTTAAGTACAGTAGACCATGCTGGAAGAGGATGACCATGTAACAGATCTGTCAGCAAATGAGTATATACCTCTTCCACTGGCAGCAAAGCCTGTGATAGGAAGAATAAATTCAGGAGCAGCCTAGTTGTCAGGCTGCAGCCTAGCACCCTGAGGTTGCAGGTTCAAGCCCAGTGCTGCTCCTTGTGACCCTGGGAAAGTCACTTAACATTTCATTGCCCCATGTACATTAGTCAGATTGTGAGCCCACTGGAAAAGGAAGAAATGCTTGTATACCTGAATATAAACTGCTTAGGCTATCAATGGTGTATAAATAGATTAATAAATATTTGTTTGTTTCCAGATGGAGAGTTGTCAATGTGATGTCGAAACTTTGGTGGAGTGCAGTAATACAATTAATGAACAGGCTAGTTATGCTGCAAATAAATTGCGTCAGCTAAATGAGAAACTGGACTACAAGAGGCAGGCACTCAATTCTATCATCAATGCGCCCAAGCCTGATAAAAAGGCAAGTCTTCTTTTATCTGCAGAAATGTTGCTTTCCCTTGTCTTCTGGTTCATTTACAACAATGAATTGCCAATATTTTCTTTCACTTCAACATTTTTGGGATGCCATCTTGTTAAAGAGCCCAAATGTTGGGATATTTAGAATCACCTGATCTGGCAACTCTAAATCTGAAAATAATGGATGTGCTTTATGTTTTTTCCAAAGGTCAATTTTTGTAAAGTAAAAATACCAGAAACTCACTCAGCTGAGACCAGAAATAAGATTAAATAATGAAGTTGGTTTAGTGAAAGAGTAAATTTGATAATTACAAAGAAGATTATTTACATACCAAGAATCTGCATCACTGGAGGCTTTATAAGCACAACTTTATTACAGTAAAGCTCTTCTCTAGACCCTATCTCTTAATTCTACATCTGTCTAATTTAGAGAGTTGCGCGGGGACAGAAATCCCACCCGTCCCCGCCAAAGTCCCACCCGTCCCCACCCGTCCCCGTGAGGAATCCCTCCATCCCCACCCGTCCCCGTGAGGAATCCCTCCGTCCCCACCCGTCCCCGTGAGGAATCCCCTCCGTCCCCACCCGTCCCCGCGAGGAATCCCCTCCGTCCCCGCCCGTCCATATAAACTTCAGAAAGTTATTTCATTTAATTATGCTACTGAATTAAAGGCTCTGGTAGAAACCCATTTACAAATAAGCAAAAAGACTTTATTAATTTGAAAATATTAATTGGGAAGAATACATACTTTGCAAATGGGTTTCTACCAGAGCCTCTAATGTTTATAAATTTTTATCAACACAACTAATATACTACTTTATCCTGAAGCAAAATAAAAAAAAAGAAATATAATTCTTTTCCTACCTTTGTTGCCTGGTTTCTGCTTTCCTCATGTTCTCATTCAATTCCTTCCATCCACTGTCTCTCTTCCTTCTGCATCTTCCATTTGCTCTGTTACTGTGCCTCTCCCTTTCTTCCCCCTTCCAAATTGGTCTGGCACCCATCTTCTTCTCTCCGCTCCCCCATAGTCTGGCATCTGTCTTCTTCCCTGCCAGTGTCTTCTCCCTACTCTCTCTTCCCCATTTCCTTTCAGCGTCCTTCTCCCCCCCATCTTCCCCATGTCCTGTCAGCGTCCTTCTCCCCCCTCTGTCTTCCACATGTGCTTTCAGTGTCCTTCTCCCCCCTCTGCTTCCCCATGTCCTTTCAGCGTCCTTCTCCCTCTCTGTCTTCCCCATGGCCTTTCAGCGTCCTTCTCCACCCACCCCCCCGTCTTCCCCATGTCCTTTCAGCGTCCTTCTCCCCCCCTTTGTCTTCCCCATGTGCTTTCAGCATCCTTCTCCCCCCTCTGTCTTCCACAAGTGCTTTCAGAGTCCTTCCCCCCCCCCGCCCTTCCCATGGCCTTTCAGCGTCCTTCTCCACCCCTTTGTCTTCCCCATGTCCTTTCAGCGTCCTTCTCCACCCCTTTGTCTTCCCCATGTGCTTTCAGCATCCTTCTCCCCCTCTGTCTTCCACAAGTGCTTTCAGATTCCTTCACCCCCCCTCCCCCGCCCTTCCCATGGCCTTTCAGCGTCCTTCTCCACCCCTTTGTATTCCCCATGTGCTTTCAGCGTCCTTCTCCCTCCTCTGTCTTCAAGTGCTTTCAGAGTCCTTCCCCCCCTCCTCCCGTCTTCCCCATGGCCTTTCAGCGTCCTTCTCCCCACTCCTTCTCTACCGCCCCGGGTGCAGTACAGCCGGCCAGGTCCCCTTACTTTTGTGGCACTTCCCCGACCGACTGACAACAGCCCCGGTCCGACAAACCTCCCTGCCCTTAACTGCGAATCTAAATTACCTTATTACAGCTGCTGTAAGAAGATAATTTAGATTCGCGGCTACAGGGCAGGGAGGATTGTCGGACCGGGGCTGTTGTCGGTCGGTCGGTCGGGGAAGTGCCACAAAAGTAAGGGGACCTGGCCGGCTGTGCTGCAACCGGGGCGGGGTGTGGCGGGGCGGGGCGGACCGCCCCCTCCCTTGGTAGCCACTCGAACCGCGAGGCTACTCTCCTCCTTACCTGCACTGCCTGCAGCACAGAGCCAAACGGAAGTCTTCCCGACGTCAGCGCTGACGTCGGGAAGACTTCCGTTCGGCTCTGTGCTGCAAGCAGAGAAGGTAGGGAGAAGAGCCGCGCGACTGAGTACATCCAGCCCCGCAGGAACCCCGCGACCCTCGGAGGCGTCCCCACGGGATCCCCGCTACCCTAGGGGGCGTCCCCACGGGATCCCTGCGACCCTAGGGGCGTCCCCACGGGATCCCCGTGACCCAAAGGGGGAACCCGCGGGATGCCCGCGGGTCCCGCGGGATTCCCGTCGTCCCCGTTCCCGTGCAGCTCTCTAGTCTAATTCCTGTGTATTAATTTCTTCCTAACTACAACCAAATGTAAATATATATATATATATATAAATAAATATATATATATATATATATATATATATATATATATATATATATATATATATATATATATATATATATATATATACACTGTGTGTGTGTATATATGTGTGTGTATATATATATATATATATATATATATATATCTTGCTATTCCTAAACATAAACATAGAAAAATGGCAGATAAAGACCAAAAGGCTCATCTAGTCTGCCCATCCGCAGTAACCATTATCTCTTTCTCTCTCTGAGAGATCCCACGTGCCTATCCCAGGCCCTCTTGAATTCAGATACAGTCTCTGTTTCCACCACCTCTTCTGGGAGACTGTTCACGCATCTACCATCCTTTCTGTAAAAAAGTATTTCCTTAGATTACTCTGGAGCCTATCACCTCTTAACTTCATCCTATGCCCTCTCATTACAGAGTTTCCTTTCAAATGAGAGAGACACTACTCATGCATATTAAGTCTGTCCCCATATGCATTATCACGAAGACCACACACCATTTTAGTAGCTTTCCTCTGGACTGACTCCATCCTTTTTATATCTTTTTGAAGGTGTAGCCTTCAAAACACAATATTCTAACTGAGGTCTCAACAGAGTCTTATACAGAGGCATCAATACCTCCTTTTTCCAACTGGTGAGCATGGGTCAGGGCCAGATTTAGATGAAAAGAGGCCCTAGGCTATTCCACTTATGAGGCCCTTTCACCTCCCATTTTTAAGTTTGTAAATTACATGAGAGATAATAAAATACATCATTACTGTGATATATATCAATATGTTAAATGAAACATGTTGTTATTGGTACTAACCTTTATAAAAAATGTGACACAGATAATAAATAAAAAAAAGTCGAGAACACTTATTTGGACATTTATTCTCAGCACCATATATAGTACTTGTAACAATAACTAATCAAACATAACACACAACATTGCCCCTTCCTATGTCCATAGTGCCCCCAGTGCGTCCTTCCTCACCTTACCCCCCCCTCCGATGCCCGCCTGCCTCCCATCCCCCTTCCACTGAACCCCCCCCCCCCCCCCCCCGATGCCAGTCTGGGCCTCCATGTCTTGACGGATCCACGTTTTGCCTCTCTCCCCACGGGGCTGGCTTTGCCCAGCTGTTTCCGGACTGACGTCTTTCCCTCCCCAAACCTTCTCCCAGGGCGAGAAAAAGAAAGGGAGAAGCCGAGTCGGTGCCCTGTTGCGGCTGGAGCCAGTTCCGATCCCGAAGCATAGAATTTCTCCTTATTTTCGGTTCAGTGTTTTAGTGTTCACTGTTTTTAGAATAGTGTAATTTTAATTTTGCTTACAATTTGAATGTAGGCCCCTCTTGATCTTGAGGCCCTAGGCTGAAGCCTAGTTAGCCTATAGGAAAATCCGGCCCTGACATGGGTACACAAGCGCACGCTTTAAGCAGCAGTTGCCAATTAAGCTGCTAGCTTTTGCTCTAGGTGTGCAAAAAGTACATGGTAAATAACACATGATGCAAATTTTATTAAAATAGTTATTTCGTTTATTAATTGTCATAATGGACCTCATAAGATTAGTTTTTGCGTCACCAGGAGGTCTTTACAGACGTCAAATGCTGGCCTTTCTGACAAAGATCTCAAATCTGAGAATTCATTGCTCCCCAATATGTACCTTTTGTCCTGCATGACATCATTACTTGTTAACCAATCCATTAACAGAGGCTGTCCTTAAATTTGGACAAAGAATTTCCTTTTAACATGGAATAAAAGTTTCAGAAATCATATTTTTGTTTACATTCATTTCTAAATATACATAAACATTTCATAACATAGCCAAAACTTTAAATCTAAATCTACTTATCTGTTCCAGGAGAGCCTACACTGCATTTCAAAAGCGCTGAAAAATTATTGTCTCTATCAGCACAGAAAAAAAAGGAAGAGGGATATTCCCCCTCCTGCCCTGTTCTTTGCAAAAACTGACAGTTTCAAATTTCACTGATACACAAACTCAGAACCCCCCCCCAGACCCCTCCCTATGCTGGTGGGCCTCTAGAGGGTTTCCATGGTAACAGTATTCCTAACTTTAACCTAACCATTTCCAGATGTTGCCTCAGGACTTCTCCTTAGAGTTCCTTCAGGTTTAAAATATATAAAATATTAGAAATTAAGTACACACCATTCTTTCACATATCTTTCATACATCCATCATTCGTTCAGGGCCCCTTTCATCAACAACACGATATATTACATTCATACTTAATATATATTATATCTCAGTTTGGAATACGGAGTCTAATATGCTCTTCCTAACCGGCCTAAGCACATCTGTTGTCAATTAAAATCACGAGAGGCTCAAGGCGGGGAAAAAACCTGAACAAAGATAGAGAGAGAGAGAGAAACATGGAGGCAGTTTCATACCTCCATGTATTATATATATCCTGATTTCCTCTGGCTTAATAGCAAAGTACATAAGGAGAATATTATTATGCTTTTCCTTAATATTAATCTGTAGTGTGTTTTTCTGGCCTGGGCTACATCCATATTCAGATTTTTATTCACCAACTTTTCGTATGCTTCTATTGGGCGTGTCCTTAACACATATGCTTGTATCTAACTAGAGTTATCCAGAATTATACCAAAAGCGGGCATTTTTGTAGAAAAACTCCATAAAATACTCCACAAACACATCTTATTCATTATCCATTCTATAGCGCCCCCTAGAGTCCACGAGTGCCACTACTACTCACTGGCCATACCTCTTCCTATGCAACCTAGCATCCTTCTAGCTTTCGTCGTCACCTTTTCAACCTGTTTGGCCACCTTAAGTGAGTTCATCACATACAATCAATTGTCCTTCCAATTTTCTTTCCTAAGCCCCATTCTCATGCAGGTAAAACGGCGCTTCACACTCTGGACTGTAAATGTGCTTTGGCCTACTATATTGACAGGACAAAGCCACATAGAATATCTCCCCAACTGTTCATCTCATTTTATCTTAACAAATTGGGGAATCCTGTTTCCAAGAGAACGATTTCCAACTGGTTGGGGATCTGTATCTTGTTCTGTTATGCTCAGACTGGACTGCACCTGGAGAGTCGTATCACAGCTCACAAGGTCCGAGCTATGGCAGCTTCTGTAGCTTTCCTTAGATCTACTCCTATTGAGGAAATCTGTAAGGCTGCTACCTGGTCCTTGGTTCATACCTTCACCTCTCATTACTGCCTGGAAGTTTTTTTCAGAGGGGATGGGCATTTCAGTCAGTCAGTTTTGCAAAATTTATTTTCTTAAAGGCCAACTCTCCCACCATCCCATTCTAGTTAGCTTGGAGGTCACCCATGTGTGAGAATATGCTGTCTGCTTGTCGTGGGAAAAAGCACAGTTACTTACTGTAACAGGTGTTATCCAAGGACAGCAGGCAGATATTCTCACAACCCACCCACCTCCCCTGGTTGGCTTCTTAGCTGGCTTATCTGAACTGAGGGACCACGTACCTATGTCAGACCTGAATGCGCTCGTGCATGTGCGTTGTGGGCTATCTTTCTAGAGACTTAAAGTGGCAATACACTTTTAAAGTGTCCGTACTGGGGTTCCATCGGTGATGTCACTCATATGTGAGAATATCTGCCTGCTGTTCCTGGATAACACCTGTTACAGTTTAACTATGCATAATTCACAGTCTGAATGTCTGAGGAAGTGGGACGGCTCATATGGAATCGGATATTTTTCAATAAATTGGGGGGATTTGGTCTGAAGTGTTTTGAAAGTTATTAATGAAATTTTTTAGGAAATCCTATTTCTTATCGGTAACCAATGGGCTTTGTGTAACAAAAGGGTAACATGGTCAAATTTTTTAGATTTTGTTATAAGTTTAATGGCTTCATTTTGAATTATTTATAGGCGCTTGATTTTCTTTTGAATGGTTCCAGTAAGTAGGCTGTTGCAATAATCTAATTTCGCTTATGACTAATGAGTGGACCAGGAAGTTTAGGGATTTGGGCTCTAAGAATATGGGAATTGAGCGAATCATCCGAAGTTTGAAAAATCACGACTTGAATGACAGTACTGATATGATCATGAAATTATAATTTTTTGTCAAATGTTATTCCTAGGATTTTTAAAGAGGGAACAACGTCCAGAGGTGAGTTGTCTAAAAGAATTGGAGCACGTAACGAGATTCCCTCTTTCCAGGGGAAAATCATGGTTTTTGTTTTGGAAGTATTTACCATAAGCCTAATTTGATTCAGTTTATTATTGATCTCGGTAATTTCTATTATGTTCGCCAGGTTTAGAGGATGTAGTAACTGGATATCGTCCGCGTAAGCAAAGATGGAAAAACCTATTGACTGGCAGAGGGTGAGGATGGCACTGCAGTTAACTTATGTTGGAAATACCATGAACTTAAAGGAGCTCCCTGACATTTAGGAATTACCCATCTATAAATTTCTGTTCCTGAATCACACCTCTCTCTCTCATATGGCAAATGATGAAATGTTACTGTCTCTGGAATTTCTATTGCAGTAGGGAAATTCCACAAACATGTAGATGGTACATATAAATTGTTCATCTCTAATTCTGGCAAATCTAAATCAGCAAGCTGTGCTACAGCCTGGTATGGGTCAAATAAATCTGCGTTAGGTGTAGGACTGATAGGATGTGGTGGTGTTTCTAACTGTGAATTGGAAATGGTAATTTTCTCAACTAAAGGTGATGCTTTTACAGAAGTTACTTAGGGTTTCTGTTTTGAAGTATCATACTTTCATAACATTTGTATCTTACAATAAGATATGGGTGTTTCAAAATCCTCTTGGTAAATTCTAACTGTGACATTTTCTAGGTCCTGTACGTAGTGCATGTTTAATGTGCATACAGTGTAACCTCTATCTGGGAAAAGATCTGAATCATCAGGTATACACCTAGTGCAGGGATCTCAAAGTCCCTCCTCGAGGGCCGCAATCCAGTCGGGTTTTCAGGATTTCCCCAATGAATATGCATTGAAAGCAGTGCAGGCACATAGATCTCATGCATATTCATTGGGGAAATCCTGAAGACCCGACTGGATTGCGGCCCTCAAAGAAGGACTTTGAGACCCCTGACCTAGTGCAATAGTGATTCAGTGAACTACATAACTTTATTGGTGGTGTTGCTAACGCTTTCAATTTAAGAAATAAAGTAACAATTAGAGAATGACACGGTGACAAAATTCATCACTGTTCCCGTCCCCGCGGATAACTGCGGGAAATAATCCCATGTCATTTTCTAGTGTCTATTTCAACCTCGGTCCTTCTACACCAGTATTCTTCAAAGCAAAGCTTGCGGGTCAGTGGTTGTGCCCAATTATACTCTGATTCTTCCCTCTCTCCTTAAAGAATAATATGTAGATGGTTTCCCGCGGTTATCCGCGGGGACGGGAACGGTGATTAATTTTGTCACCGTGTCATTCCTTAGTAACAATCCCTTTTCACTTAGTTCTTTTGTCCTTTGAAGTCACTGTCTTTAGCTTCATGTCCTCTTCCTACACTGTGAATGTCTTTTTGTAACCCATTCTGAGCTGTTGTGAGGACAGGATAGAAATCTAAATAAATAGTACAAAGGCGTACAGCAGTTGAGTGAAGTCTGTCTGAAAAGTATTGCTGGATGTGCTTCAGTTTGGCATAGGTGGTAGAAGGATGAGGACACCACCTTTGAGATCTGTTCGGAAAATGTAAGGTTGGCATTAGAAAATGACACGGTGGTTGTTATCCGCAGCTAGCCTCGAGTAGCTGCGGGTAACCCGCCGAAACGGGGAAGAAAAAATAGTGGTCTCTGCGGGGACAAGGCCATTCACCGTCCCATGGAGCGGTGAATGGTCTTGTCTCCGCAGTGAGGCAATCACAGATCGCGCGGTCCATCAGCCCCACCCGCCCGATCGCAGCGTTCCACCATTTCCCTCCCTCCACCTCACCTTATATGCAGAGTTTGCCGGCTTTCTTTTTCACCCAGCCGCACGCTTTCAAAAAGCCGCACACGCACGGCTGCTGGAGTTGATCAATCTTCTCCTCTCCTGCAACTTCCTGTTTCCGGTTGCGTAAAAGAAGATTGAACAACAGAGCAGCCGCACGTGCGCAGCTCTTTGAAAGCGTGCGGCTGGGCGAAAAAGAAAGCCGTCAAACTCGGCATCTAAGGTGAGGTGGAGGGAGATGACGGAACTCTGCATTCGGGCGGGAGGGGGCTGCTGGACCGCGCGATCGTGCATGTTCCCGGCTCACATTAGGAAGGAGGGAGTGAAAGGGAAAGAGATTCTGGGCCAAGGGGATGAAGAGGAAGAGAAAGAAACCCACAGCAGGAAAGAAAGGGTAGGACAGGTAGGTGAACCAGATGCTGGAAGCAGGGGGAGGGAATAAAGAGGGAAAAATGCTAGATGTGGTTGAAGAGAAGAGGCACATTGGTGTGGAATAGGAAGAGAGGGGAAATCTGGACACAGGAAGGTAACAGAAACAGGGGAAATTATGTGCATGGGGGCATAGGGACAGAGATATAAAGGGGACATACATGCCATAGGGATGGTATATGGACACGGAGTGGGGGCAATGCCAGATACATAGGGGAGATATTAGAAATGGGGAAAATAGGAACACAGAAGCGAGATTGTTTGGGGACCGAGCTCACAGGCTCCAGCGGCTTGCACAAATTACATTGTAACATGCCACGAAAGTAAGAGGGAGGGAGGTAGATAGATAGGCCGCGCGAGAGGAGCTGAAGGGTGGTAGAAAGGAACAGATGGTGAAGAAGGGAGGGAAGTATGGTGGTAGAAAGGAATATAACAGACTTTGAAGGAGGGTGGAGAGGAACAGACCCTGAAGGGAACTGTGGAAGACAGAGTGGGGAGAAGATGCTGGAAGGGAAGAAGACAGATGCCAGACTATGGGGGAGCGGAGGGAAGAAGATGGGTGCCAGACCAATTGGGAGGGGGTGAAGGGAGAGGCACAGTAACCGAGCAAATGGAAGATGCAGAAAGAAGACACACAGTGGATAGAAGGAATTGAATGAGAAGATGAGGAAAGCAGAAACCAGACAACAATGGTAGAAAAAAAATTATATTTATTTATTTATTTTTTTTTTTTTGCTTTAGGATAAAATAGTATATTAGTTATGTTGATAAAAATTTATAAACAAAGCCCTGCCAGCTGAACATCTCTTTCTCTAGTTCAGCAGCCAGAACTTTGATTTATAAGGAAGGCATAAGCTAAATATTGCAGTACTTAGACTTATATGGATGCTGCGGGGACAGGGACGGGGCGGTGAATGGGATGGCAGTGACGGTGACGGGGTGGTGAAGGGGATGGCAGTGATGGTGACGGTGGGACGGGAACGGGGCAGTGACAGGGACAGATTTTTTCCCCGTGTCATTCTCTAGTTGATATCTAGGATGATCTCTAGACTGTATACTTGGTCTTTGAGTATGAGAATGGTGTTATCCCAGGTGAGGGAGGGTCAAGGGGCTATTCAGGTCTCCTTGCGAATCCATAATAGCTCAGTTTTGGATGTGTTTAGTTGGAGTTTGTGAGATGTCATCCATGATTTGATCTCGTCCAGATAGGATCTTAGCTTTCAAGTTTGGAGTTCCATGTTGTTCCTAGTGGGTTATAAAGCTGCATATTGTTGGTGAACGAGTGGATGTGGATTCCATGATTTGAGACAATTTTAATGATGGTTTGATGTAAAGGTTGAAAAGCCAGGGGGATAATAGTGTTTGGGGTACACTATATTTGGAGATTTTGGTGTCGAGAGGTGAGAGTTGCTGTCTGTTGTCAGAAAGGACTTAAATCAGGATAGTGCTATGTTGCTGATCCCAATCTCTGTTAGTTTAGATCCAGGAGTAGGCAATTCCGGTCCTCGAGAGCCACAAGCAGGTCAGGTTTTCAGGATATCCACAATGAATATGTATGAGATGAATTTGCATGTACTACCTCCTTGAGATGCAAATCTATCTCATGCATGCATATTGTGGATATCCTGAAAACCTGACCTGCCTGTGGCTCTCAAGGACTGGAATTGTCTACCCCTGGTCTAGATAGTAGGATGTTGTGATCCAATATGTCGAAGGCTGTGCTCAGGTCTAACAAGATAAACATCACATTTGTGCCTTTAACTAAGTAGGTCCAACAGTTATCTGTGATGTCAAGTAGGACTGTTTTGGTGCTATGGTGTTTCCTGAAGCCTGATTGTTTTGTGGCCAGGAAGTTCTTTAACCAACGTGTGGTGGACACCTGGAATGCGCTTCCAGAAAGCGTAATAGGGCAGAGTACGGTACTGGGGTTCAAGAAAGGATTGGACAATTTCCTGCTTGACATCACAGATAACTGTTGGACCTACTTAGACATTTCTTCTTCAGGAAATCAAACGTCTTCCAAGTTTCCAAGTTTTATTTAAAATTTGATTAAACGCATATAAAAATTTCTAAGCGATTTTCAATTAAAACCAGGGTAAAAACACACAGGACATACAAGACTAAAACAAGACAATCACTGACATGTACAAAATGAAAAAAGGGTAGAACTACAATTGTAATAGAAAAAAAACATTAAATGGCCAAACACGTAAGGAAGGGTAAAATAATAGCCTAAAAAAGGCTAAGCTTGTCGCTATGGAGATGTTAATTATTTTAAGTGTACGGGCCCAATGTTTGCCAGTAGCTTCAGCTTTCAAATGCATCATTGAAAAGAAAACTTTTGAGAGAGGTTTTAAATTTATCTAATTGTGTTTCAGCTCTAATAAAGGAAGGCAAGTGATTCCAAGTTTGCAGCACAGTTACCGAGAAAATTTCTGCTCTTCTCATACTGCCATAGTCAGTACCAATTTCTGAGAAAAATCAGGAGTTCTACTCCAGGTATTTCTTAATTCCAAAGAAGATGGAAGGTCTTCGTCCCATTCTCCAGGACAGATAAAGCGGGGACCAACGAGATGTAGTACTTGAAACCAAGTTTTTGATTTTAGATATATTGAGATCCTGAGCAAGTAATGGGTCTTTATGTATTAAAATCCCCAAATATTTTACAGCTCCCTGTGACCATGAAAAAGGAAAATGAACTAGATCTGAGAAGGAAATATGATCATTTAGTGGAAAGATCTCTGATTTCTCCCAATTAACAGAATATCCAGATATTTGAGAGTATTGAGAGACGATGTGGATAAAATGAGGTAAAGAGACAAGAGGATCCTTGAGAAAGAGAAGAACATCGTCAGCGTAAGCTGCTAGTTTAATCTCTCGACTGGACGAGGGAATACCTTTAATTAGGGAACATTGTCGGATAGCTACCAATAGAGGTTCCAATGCTAAATCAAATAATAGTGGTGAAAGGGGACAGCCTTGACGGGTACCTCTATGGAGGGAAAATCTATTAGAGAGAGAGTTGTTAATCCGGATACGAGCTGTGGGTTGTCTGTATAATGTTTCTATCCAGTCTGTAAAGAAAGAACCAAAGTTATACCATTTCAGTACTCGGAATAAGAAAGGCCATTCCACTCGGTCAAAGGCCTTCTCAGCATCAATGGCTAGACCAATCACAGGATCCGACATTGATTTAGCGTGAGCATTGATATGGTGAAATAAACGAAGATTATCCCCTATATATCTATATTTGATGAATCACGTTTGATCTCCATGTATAAGAGATGGGATCACTGTGGTGAGTCTTAGTGCAAGTAATTTAGCCATAATTTTGTAGTCCAAATTAAGAAGAGAGATAGGACGAAAATTTTTAACCAGAGTAGCATCTTTGTCTGGCTTGGGAATAACTACAATCGTGGCCTCAGCGAAATTAAATTGCTTGTCCGGAGTGGAGTGAAGGAAATCATAATATGTAAGGAGTTGAGGAGTCAATAGGGTTCGAAAGCATTCTCAAACTCCGAGCTCTCAACAAATATTTGGTCAAAGAGAGGTTTTGCATGCTATCCCTGGGGACTGTATACCCACTTCTAGAATAAAATGATTGGCTGTGGGGGCGTGGCTTGGACACGCAAGCGAATGGTCGGGTGATAGACGGGCTCCGTGTCAGACAAGCTCTTATTTTAAAATAAAAAGCTCCAATATTGATATTTCGTTGAGAAAAGTTGTGGATCATAAGAATATGGCATCGGGCAAACAAAATAAAAACGATGCTGGTGCCGGTGGATCGGGGACAAGCAGTAATAAACGATCAAAGCCGGAACCCGGGACACCTTCAAAAGTTCCGTTGCCTTCAGAAGGAGATCCGGATATGATGGTAGAAATAAGATAAATCAAAGACATCGTATTGGAGATTAAAAAACAACTTCAAAAGGCAATTGATGATGTAGCCACTCTTACAAAAAGAGTTGATCTAATTGATAATAAAATAACTCATTTAGAAGAAAAATCGGATGAGGTACATACTGAAGTCATGCAAAATAAAAAATCCTGGAAAGAGATGGAAGTAATAAAGAGAGATTTGGAAGATTGTTTGAATAGGGAAAAAAGAAACAACTTGAGAATTATTGGGATGCCAGAAGGAGTGGAAAAAAATGATCCCATTACTTTCCTAGAACAATTCCTTCCAAAAATCTTGCCTTTGAAATCTAAAGTGCCTCTTGAAATTGAAAGAGCGCACAGAATACCGGGACAAAAAACAACAGTGCAAAAGGGTCCAAGGACTTTAATATTCAAATTACTAAGATATCAACACGTGGTTGAGATTTGTCAGCTTGCTAAAGAGAATAAAAATTTAAGATATCAAGACGCACGCATACATATTGTACCGGATTTTGCCAGGGAAACAGCCCTTAAAAGGAAACAACTACTGGATATAAGACCACAATTAAGGGCACTAGGGCAAGATATGGACTCCTCTACCCAGCGGTTATGAAAGTAACACTGGGAAATAAAACTCAGAATTTTACCGACCATAAAAAATTATTAGAATTTTTAGAACAATTTGAACAACCAATGACTTCTTGAATGAATATTGGACGAATATTAATTTAATCAAACAGACATGAAGATATATTTTCTTTGCTTTTATTTTATTTTATTTTTATGGCAAAATACAATAGAATTACTAATAGAGATGACCGTTTCGATTACTGGAATGCTCAACTTACTTTAAATAATAACGAAAAATATTGTCACGAGAATGGAATTGACCCGCCATGTCGGTGAAGACGTCGATGATTCGAGTGACGTACATGGAACACGGTGCATTGGCCTTACCTAGGAATTGCTGCACAGCTTTGGGGGATAAATGTTGACATCGGCTTTCCGAAAGGTGGTTGAGGAGTAGAAAAATGACTTGTCTTCGGAGGATGTTCCCTCAGTGCCGTTGCTTCTTTGCCTTCGGAGGGAGAGAGGAATCTGCTAGAAGTGTGGAAATCTCTGCAGTATCGCTAGGAAAAAAAAAAATTGCGCGACGGCGTGTGTAACTGAAGGAAATCTTCTTTCAGCCAATGAAATACACCGGAAGTGAAGTGGATTGGTTGATTTATGTCATGTCACGTCCATAGAGGAAGAAAACAGGTCTTGAGGAGGAGGCTAAAGAGCGATTACAGGAATGCGGAACTTTATGTTATCCATCGGAAGAATATGATTTGAAGTCTCTTAAATATATTGAAAAGCATATAAAATGGAATAAAATGACTTATAAGGGAGAATAATATCCTTGTAAAATTATACAAAAGTATATTGATTTTATGATTCAATATGTAATTTTTATTCTATTCTGCTATGGATATACCGTATTTGCCGGCGTATAAGACAACTGGGCGTATAAGACGACCCCCCAACTTTTACAGTTAAAATATAGAGTTTGTTATATACTCGCCATATAAGACTACCCCTTCTTCCGCACACCTTCTGCACAACAAATAAAACTTAAAAGAACATCAGAATTTATTTCAACAATTTTAATTAATTCACTAAAGCTGAATAGAACAATAAACCCATGGGAGCTGCCATGCTATTTGTTTTCTAAACTGTTAACCAAACTGAAACTGTCAATGATAGAAGGAAGATAACACATAGAGGGAGAGAGCAAGTGCCGGGCAAGTCCCTAACAAGTTTGCTGGCATGACAGTTTCCCTTTAAAAGCCTTCAAAAGCCTCCTGTTCGCCCCCGCAACTTCCTTAAGGGCATCTTTATCCCTCTCTCATTTCTCTGCTGACCCCATTTCCAGCATCAATCTCTCTCTACTTTCTCATTCCTGTCTCTCCCCTTTCCCTCCTCTAATCTCCCTGCCAGCTGTTTCCTTCCTTTTTACCTTCTCCCTTCCCTCCTCCCCCCTATCCAACAGTAGCTCTCTTCCCAACTCTTTCCCTCTTCCCCTCCCAGCAGCATCTCTCTTTCTACCTCTCTCCAGGTGCAGTAGCAGCTCTCCCTTTATCCATCAGCTTCCCAGCCTCCAACAGTGGCTTCCTCTCCTTCCAGCAGCTCTCAGTACTTGCCTGCAGCAGTGATTTCCTTAGGCAGCCTTGGGTCCGTTGCCGCCTCTGAGGAAAGGGGAAGTTGCCAAAGTGAATCACTGCCCTGGTAAGTACAGAGCTGCTAGGAGAGGAGACAGCCACTGTTGAAGGCTCCCCATGATCTTACTCCTGCTGTGCCCTGCACATTCGCGACCCCCCCCCCCCAAGCCGGCAAAAACAGCTTTGCACCGCAGGCCCAGCCGCCCAAGACGAGTCGGAGGTCCCTACCCGCCGCATCCTGCACGTGGGCAGACTCAGCACAAACGCTGCTGATGGCCCCAATCGACACGCTGACCTCCCCGCGCACGCTGACCATCTTCTCTCTGCCTGCACTTTCCCCGCGGCCCTCTTCAGCGACTCAGCAGGGGCAGCGATCAAGACAGGCTGCAAACGTCGGGACCTTCCCTCTCTGAGTCCCGCCTATTTTGTTTCAACTTCCTGTTTCCGCATAGGCGAGACTCACAGAGGGAATGACCACCTGTCTTGATCGCCCGAGGCTGGGAGGAACAGATTTCTGCAAACACCATCGGGGCAGAAAATTTAACGGGTCCATCTCGCCGGTCCTGTGCGGACCGGCAGGAATTTTCTGCGGACCGCCACCGGTCCACAGACCGGCGGTTGAAGAACTGTGATGTAAACAGTACCCGGCGTATAAGACGACCCCCGACTTTGGGGAGGATTTTAAGGTACTGAAAAGTCGTCTTATACGCCGGCAAATACGGTAGTTCTTTATGTTACAAAGAGGAATTTGGTTTAAGGATATGCTTCATTAATGTTTCACTTTGACTGTTCAAGAGCTTGAGTAAGTATGAGAGTAAGAATGGGTTATGTAAAGAATATATGTATGTTATTTTTATTTTGATGAATGATGTGTATGGAATGGATTAGTAATGCATATGTTGAATGATTGGAGATATGGATGATAATATGCTTGTTTAAAGATTCTTAAAAATCTTATCTTGGATTACACTTTATTTATAAATTTTAGAATATTTCATATAATTTTAATTCATTTGATCATAATAAATTTTGGATAGCAGACAGTTATCCATACAATAGGAAAAAGTATAGATATAAGAATATATATGTTCTAACAGCAATATGTTATTTAATATTGTGGAGCTTGTGATACTAAAAAATTTTTTTTTTTTAGCTTGTAAGGAGTGATGTCAGACCTGATCTAATTTTGCGTTTCCAAGTGTTCGTAGACGTATGGGGAGGGGAGGGAGGGAATGGGTGGGCTTTAAAATTGCAGGGTTTGGGTAAAATAGGCAATTCTTTGATTTATCTTATATATGGGAAAATGGAGATTATAAAGAATATTGAAGATTGGGTTGATACATTACAAATTATATTAGTGCATAATGGATCTTAAGATAATATCTTTAAACGTTAATGGTCTCAATCACCCGATTAAAAGAAAAAAGGCATTATTATTTTTAAAAAGACAGAACGCTGATATATGCTGCATACAAGAGACCCATCTGTCAAATAATGAATCTATAAAGCTAAAAGGTGATTGGGTCAAACAATGTTATTTTTCTTCGACAATAGGGAAAAAAGCTGGTGTTGCTATATTAATAAATAAAAAATGTTCTGCTTCATTTAAATTTAAGGCAGCTGATCCTCTTGGAAGGTGGGTATATGTGGAAATGGACATGGGAAATACCACCATGACGCTCTTCAATATATATGCCCCTAATTCGAATCAGAATGAATTTTTTAAAACTCTGCAACAATTGATTCTTCCACTGGCTACTTCAGGGGATCTCAATGCTGTTATGGATCCATTGATGGATAAAAGTCCGAGAAGATTTATAAAATCGTTAGGCCTTGATAATTTGGTACAATCTTATGATTTAAAAGATATTTGGCGTATACTTCATTTTGATGGTCGGGAATTTTCGTTTTGCTCCCAGGTTCATAATACTTTTTCTAGAATAGATTACATTTTTTTTTTAATCAATTAGTACATCAAGCCACACAGGCTGTCATTGATCCAATTATACTATCTGATCATGGTGGAGTGTGGATTGAAATTAAAATAACAGATCAGAATGGATAAAGACCAATGTTCCCTCTAAGGATTGATGAGGTGTGTGCAAAAAAAAATATGCATGAGCGACAAGTTACATATTCCACAAATTTATGAGCAGGCACGGAGGACGCATTTGTAAACAAATGTAGTTTATCCTTGTACTCCTTATGTATTTTTAATCATCTATGGATATGTTTGTATGTTTATTGTTCAAATGGTTTTATTTATTTCCCAAAATTTATTTTTGTTATACACATTGAAAATATTTGATATTGCGTTTAAATCAAAATCTCAATAAACTTGAAACTTGAAATGAGTGCCCATGAGATTGTGGGAGGGTTAAATACTCAAAACTTAGAAGAATAACAATTTACTTAAAGTTTTTGCTTCTCCAGCTTTCTGGTATCTTTACATAATGCAGTGGTGTACCTAGCATATGTAACACCCGGGGCCCATCATTTTTTGGCACCCCCCCCCCCATCTGTACGAAAAACATGATTTTTAGTAACAAGCCACACGTCACACGTCACCTAGGAAAAGGCAGCATCTTACATATTGCAGTGAACAGTACATCAATACACCCATTGTAAAACTAAACAAGCCAGACCAACACAGATCAATCCTACACCGTCAATCCTAACAGAAAACTATGTCTTTCGAACACACAGAACACACCTTCGCCTAGTATGGAATATGTAATCACAAACTAACCCCTCCCATAGACAAAGGTTAAATTGAACCAGCAAGAAGCTGGAGTCTGCATACAATGCTTCACAGAAACAGTAACCTCAAACAGTAGTGCTCAGGAAACCTTACACACTCCAATGGGAATTCAGATTCGGGAAGGGGAACCGATAAGGATCTTAAGCTAAGTGATACACTTTTAATTCCTTTTCGATATATATGCTTTTTAAGCTACTATAAGTTATTGGGATGTAGAATATACAAGGATGTAAAAAGATAAAAAGAACAAAATTGTATCTCCACAAAAAATATTTTTCACTCTCCATGTAAAGGGAATGGTGAAGAATTCCAACACCACTGACTTATTCTGAGTACAGTGGAATCTGAATTCCCATTGGAGTGTGTAAGGTTTCCTGAGCACTACTGTTTGAGGTTACTATTTTCTCATATTTTGTTGTGAGTCATAAAAGTTTCACAGAAACAGTGACACATGTCTCCTAAAGCAATAAATAAATAGAAATTTTTTTCTACCTTTGTCTTCTGTGGTTTCTGCTTTCCTCATCTTCTTGTAACTCTCTTCCTTCCATCCACTGTCTGCCGTCTCTTTTCCCCTATATGGCATCTTCTCTCCTTCTATGCCCCTTCCAGAAACTGTATGCCTCCCCCTTCCATCTCTCCTTTCACCCCCATTGGTCTGGCATCTCTCTCCTCTCCTTCCCTCTCCCACACCTCTCCTCTGCAATCCCTTTCCCTTTTTTCCCTCATTTCCCTTTTCAATTTATTTTCTGCATCTGTCTAGATTATGTTCTTACTACTCTCTCATCAATGTTCTTTTTTACTGTCTACCTAAAGCTTGCCACCTCTTTCCCTCACCCCTCCAGTGTTTCCCTAACTCAATCCTTTTCTCCCCATCATGTGTCCTCCTTTTATTTATCCCCTCCTTCCATCATATACCCTCTTTCTCCAACCCTTCCATCTAGTACCTTCTCCTCTCTCTGTCCACTTATCATCCAGCATCTGCTCCCCTCTTTCTCTCCTCCCATTTCCTTCTGGCATTTGCTCCCTTATCTCTCCCATCTGCACTTCCATCCAGCATAGGTTCCCCACTACCATCCAATGTCTGCCCTTTCTCCCTCCATCCACCCCTCTTCAATCAGCATCTTCCCCCTTTCTTTCCCTCCAATATCCTTCCCCCTTATGTCTCTCTCCTTTCTCTGTACATCAATTCCATCAGCACCACCCTTCCATACCACCCTGCCCCCTTTCTTTCCCTCCACCACTCTTCCATTCCAGCAGTCCTGCTCCTTTCTCTCCCTTCATGCAGCAAGGTCCCGCGATGATTGTAGCTGCCTGCTGCCAATCCACCCCACTCTGACGTACTTGCTCTAGAGCGGACTCAGCAGCTGCATGCTGGAAGGGCCCACGATGACTCGTCTGCTGGCTCTGCTCTGGAAGAAGTAAGTTACGTTGGAGGGGGTGGGCCCGGCAGACACAGGGAGTTGCGGCAAAGTCCCGCAATGATTGTGTCTGCCGGGTCCACCCCCTCCGACGTAACTTACTTCTTCCAGAGCAGAGCCAGCAGACGAGTCATCGCGGGACTTCCCCACACCTGCTCCCCCAAAATTGCCATGCTTCGGTTCCTCTTTTTTCTTCCTCCCTCCCCCCGCGGGACCCTGCAGCACCATCAACTCTTACTCCCTCTAACGCCGGCCCTGCAGCTCCGGACTTCCCCGCACCTTCCCCCCCCCCCCCGATCGCTATTATTTTAAATGTTATAGCGGCGGCGCTGTATCCATCAGTGGAGACGTCTAACCTCGGCCTGCCCCGGAACTCTTACTGCAGCAGCTGCCCGTCTAGGCAGGAACAGGAAGTCACTGTTGCAGTAAGAGTTCCGGGGCAGGCCGAGGTTAGATGTCTCCACCGCCAGGGTCGGAAACCAAACCCCCACCCCGACGTCCGATTCCTCCCCCAGCCTCCCCTTACCTTTGCGACGCGTGTGTGCGCTGTGACGAGAAACTTGTGCGCTGCGATGTAATATTTTGTGCGCCAGCGCACGCCAGCGCAGCTTAGCGGGAACACTGATAAAGACCTATATGGAGATTAAATAATACATTGCTTGCAGACAATGACTTTTGTGAAAATTTTCTGGAAAAAATGAAAGATTATTTTCAAATTAATGATACAGAAGGAATTTCAGTAGAGACTTTGTGGCATGCTTTTAAAGCATACATTAGAGGACAAATTATTTCTTATTCAGCTTTGCAAATAAAAAAGGAAAAAAAGCAATTTACAGATTTGGAAAGTCTCTAGAATCAAAATTAATTGAAAAATGGGATTATTTGACACAACAAGAACTTTTAAAAGCTAAAGGTAAATATAATGAAATTTCTTCAAAAATAATTAGAAAAGATTTATTTGTAAAGCAAGCTTTGTATTACGGAAATTCAAATAAGGCAGGAAGAATGCTGGCAAATTATCTTAAAGCAAAAAAAAGAAAAACAAAAATAATTGCTATTAAAAATGAGAATGGTGAAATGTCTCAAATTGAACCCATTATAAAACAGTTTTTAAAATTCTATAAAGATTTGTATTCTTCTGAGCCTTATTCGGAAAAGAAAAAGGAAGGTTTAGATTTTTTAAAGTTAATAGAGGGACCAAAGATTCCTGAACATATAAAACGAAGTTTAGAGGAGCCAATATCCTTAAAAGAGTTAGATACAGCTTTGAAATCCCTTAGGGTTGGATCCGCTCCAGGTGGAGATGGTTATACAGTGGAGTTTTATAAATCATTTCAAAACATCATAATGCCCTATTTATTAAAATTATATCAGACACAACTAAATAAAGGTTGTATTACAGGTACTATGGCTGAATCAATAACTATAGTTTTACCTAAGCCAAATAAAGATCCCACTTTGGTTTCAAATTATAGACCTATTTCTTTAATAAATGTAGATGGAAAAATTTTAACTAAGGCATTAGCATTAAGATTGGCTAAAGCTCTCCCTTTCATTATAGATATGCATCAGACAGGTTTCGTTGCTCAAAGACATTCATCTCATAATACTAGATTGGCACATCACATGTTGTATTTGACAAAATCCATTAATGACCCAGCATTTTCTATTTCATTAGATGCTGAGAAAGCTTTTGATAGAGTGGAATGGACATTCATGTATCAGGCAATGGAATGGTTTGGTATAGGATCCGGATTTATACAAATAATAAAAGCATTGTATAGCTCCCCTGCTGCTAGATTGTATATTAATAACAATTTTTCAGAACGGTTTAATCTACAGAGGGGGGTTAGGCAAGGATGCCCACTATCTCCTTTGCTTTTTGATATCGTTTTGGAACCCTTGTTATTAGCTATAGAACAGGTAAAGGAGATACAGGGTATTCCGCATTCAGATAGAGAATATAAATTATCAGCATATGCGGATGATATTTTACTTTATTTGAGAAATCTGGAAATAACCATTCCACACTTGCTTGAACTGATTGAAAAATTTGGAAAATTTTCAGGATATAAAATAAACTGGAATAAATCAGAAGTGCTTCCACTCAATGTACATTGTACAAAAAGTCTATTTGACTCATTTTTTTTATCTGGAAAGAAGAGGGTTTAAAATACTTAGGAATTTGGATTACAAAAACTGTGGATGAGACTATGAAAATTAATGAAAAAAATTTATTACAAAAAGTGTCAGAAATATGTGAGCAATGGAATCCTTTGTGCATATCTTGGTGGGGGAGAGTGCAAACTGTAAAAATGATGATCTTACCAGTAGTTTGTTACCAAATGGGTATGATACCAATTTTTTTTCAGGGGTCTTTTTATAAAAAATTGGATAAGATTTTAACAAAATTTATTTGGCTTGGGAAAAACCCCAGAATTGCTCTAGTATCTTTACAAAGACCAATTGCGGAGGGAGGGGTAAATTTTCCAAATTTTTATAGGTACCATCAAGCCTATATTATGCGTCAAGGTATGTATTGGATCCTCCCAGAGCCCATTGAAAATATACCAGATTGGTTCTGGTTAGAATGGAGACTAATGTTTCCTTTACGTCTGAGTCATGTTATCAGTATTCAAATGCCAAGGTTATATAAGGAGCACAAAATATTTGTTGATACTTGGAAAACTATAAGGTATATAAGTAACCTAACTCCTATTCCAATAACTAAATCAACGACTCAAACAATATGGCTCAATCCAAAGATCAAAGTTGGCGGTTTTAAAATTATCTGGAAACATTGGATGATTGCTGGAATTCGTATTTTAGAGGATGTAATGAATAAAGGTAAACTGCTTGAGTTTTCACAATTGCAAAATAAATTTGGTTTGAATAAATCACAATATTTCAGATGGATGCAATTGAAGCAGAACTACGAAAAATTGGTATTAATGGTGATGATCTGTCCTTGAATAACCCTGGAGATGATATGGAAAAATGTGCTTCCCAGAATAAGAAAAATTAATTAATGAAAACAAGATAAATAAAAGGACCAATCAGTACGGGCCCAGTGCCCTCGTAATAACCGTTGGCCCCGGGCAGGTGTTTATGAAGTGACAAGCACTTAGAAATAAATCTAAATAAACCCTGCCCCGTACATCATCTTATCCTTATATTGTGTGTGGTTTATATAGAAAAAATATATCCATACGTAATAAATAATCGGGAGCACAATCATCCCCAGATTAAAACAAAAGGAAAGAAAATCACCCCCAAAAAATCTCCCTGAAACCTACTACAAAAAAACACAAAATGTGAAAATGAAAAAAACAAAATGCAAAAAATGACAAAAATCATCAAAAAACAAAGAAAAATATAAATATAATGTCCTCAGTCTCGTCCATCAATCCACAACGCAGTGAGCCCTATGCACCTGTCACAAATTGTTCGTGAAAGTAATGAAAAACAGTGAAACAGCTCTTCATTTCGTGGATAAATTCTCTCACAACCAACCTCAGGTTTACTTACACTTGTCATACTCACAGTATTTCTTTTTTAGATACTGAAGTCATTTACAATGAGGGTAGTCTTTCCACCAGGATGCACCATAAACATATTGAAAGAAATAATCTTTTATCTTATGCCAGTTGCCATCCCAGACGCCTTAAAGCGGCAATTCCGATAGGCCAATTTTTACGGGCCAGGAGGATTTGTACCACTCTTCATGATTTTCAAATTGAAGCTAGGATCCTAAGGGATAAATTTTTGAATAGGGGTTATCCTAAGTCTGTCATTCGGAAAGCCTATTTACGTGCTCGTCACGCCAATAGAGATCTCCTTCTCATTCAAAAAAATAAAGAGACATCTATCAATCAAATTTGTGTCATCTCCCATTCAACTCAATCTGCAGTGGTAGCTCAGAGTCTACATGAACATTGGCACGTTTTGCAGTTACATCCTGCTTTTAAAGATCACCTGTGCATTGCTTTCACCAGAGGCAGAAATCTATCCGAGCACCTTGTTTCCTCGGACTTTACTACCCAGTATTCTCCTTCGGTAACAGAAGGTAGTCACGGCCCGTGTGGTTGTTGCTCGGTGTGTACTACTTCCCACCAAGGCAATTCATGGATACATCCAAAAACCTTGCGGATCTATCGGTTGAGAGCGGTTACATCTTGTGTTTCTACATATGTAGTTCATGTGATTTCCTGCCCCTGTGGTTTAATTTATGTAGGCTGTACCAGTCGGGCTATCAGAGTCAGATTGATTGAACATCGTAGCTTCCTTAAAACTGAAAAACTTACTGCTCCTATGGTGGCTCACAACTTAAAACATCATCACACATTCGCCCAACTTAGGTGGTGTGTATTGGAACAAATTCCTATCAACTTTAAGGGAGATAGACAAAATTATTTATTGGTAAGGGAGAATTTTTGGATTTTCAATTTACAAGCATTCCCCCTCATGGTTTGAATGAGAATGTTGACAAATGTTTTACATAAAGATTTATTTATTCCTTCATTTTTTGATCCAGTTGACACTTCTCCTATGTCACTACGTATGCGTTGTCCCAGGTGGGGCTCCTAAAGTGTTTTAAAAGAGCTCCTTGTTCTTGGCACTCATTTGTCAAAGCAGCCTGATTGTGCCGCTGCTGTGGATTACTCCGTCCTTTAGATGCAGGGACTGGGCGTGTGAATTTTCAGTCAGTTTACTAACCTTTTTGATTTTCTTGCTCCCTCCTGACGAGGATATTGAAACAGGACCTGTCGAGTGAGCAAAACGTGTGGTGAACACTATTGAATAGTCTTTTTTGACTGCATGGGACTGAGTGATTTAAGTTCAATGGCGAATGGACCGACTTTTATGACTCTTCATTGAGTGAGTTTAAGTGAGCGGGACTGAGTAGCGAGCGGAATTGAACAGTGATGATTGGCGAACTTTGAACTTTGTCTCGCTCTGGATTTACTGCAGCCACTTGAGCTAAGTATTTTTCACTGTTTTTCATTACTTTCACGAACAATTTGTGACAGGTGCATGGGGCTCACTGCGTTGTGGATTGATGGACGAGACTGAGGACATTATATTTTTCTTTGTTTTTTGATGATTTTTGTCATTTTTTGCATTTTGGTTTTTTCATTTTCACATTTTGTGTTTTTTTGTAGTAGGTTTCAGGGAGATTTTTTTGGGGTGATTTTCTTTCCTTTTGTTTTAATCTGGGGATGATTGTGCTCCCGATTATTTATTACGTATGGATATATTTTTTCTATATAAACCACACACAATATAAGGATAAGATGGTGTACAGGGCAGGGTTTATTTAGATTTATTTCTAAGTGCTTGTCACTTCATAAACACCTGCCCCGGGCCAACGGTTATTACGAGGGCACTGGGCCCATACTGATTGGTCCTTTTATTCATCTTGTTTTCATTAATTAATTCTGGGAAGCACATTTTTCCATATCATCTCCAGGGTTATTCAAGGACAGATCATTACCATTAATACCAATTTTTCGTAGTTTGGATTATCGTTGTTATTGGTATTTATATTTTGGTTTCTTTTTGGCCATTTCTGCAATTGAAGCAGGCCATTCAGGTAGGGTTCTCTGAATGGAAAAACCTTAATAACTATCATAGTATGGAATTCTTATGTTTTCAGATAGATTCCATGGGTCACCAGGCCGCAATGTGGTATAAATTGATATCTGGATTCGTACATAAAAAGAAAAAAAATGGTCTTAGAGATATTTGGAGCATTGAGATTAAGCATCAGATTAATGCATCTCAATGGCCACGACTTTGGTCTTGGAGGTTAAGATGTACATTGTCAGCTTCTATGAGACAAACTTGGTTATTTATTTTACATAGAGCTTTATGGACCCCTACACGTTTACATAGAATTGATAGCTCTAAGTCTAATAGATGCTGGCATTGTCATCTAGAAGCAGGGACATTAGATCATCTTTTATTTTATTGTCCATTCATATTAATATTTTGGAAATCAATTTGGCCTCAAATTAATAGGATGTTAGAAAATCCGGTAGCCTTGACATATGATACGATTTTGTTTGGTACTGCAATGAGAGCTCGGAGTCAAATTTCGTCAAATAACAATAAACTTTTATTTATATTGACTGGAGTAGCAGTTCAACAAATTACACATAACTGGAAAAATTGTGACAGATTAAACTATAATTTCTGGTGGAACTCAGTTAGCCATATATATAAGATGGAGCGTACATTTGCAACACAAAAAGGATATATAGATAAGTTCAAGAGGATTTGGGGACCATTAACAGATTTTTGTAATGACTGATTTAACTTTTTCCCATAATAAGATAATGATTAAAGGAGGGAGGGTGGGAGGGGGTAAGGTTTTTATTCTCTTTATCATCAATTATAAATTATTTATCATAATTGATGTTATTCTTATGTGAAAATAACAAAATAAAGGGAAGGAAGAGGATTCATAATTAAATAATAATTGATAAAATCATTAAAGTTTATATGATGTGTAAAATCATAATAAAGATAATATAAGATATGTTTTATATAAAGTATATTATAGAGATATCAAGTGTATTGTTAAAGATAATTGTATGAAAATTTATGACACTTGTTGTTATATGAAAAAATCAATAAAAACATTAAAACTAAAATGATTGGCTGTGCTCTCTAGATCTCAAAGAGGCCTGCACACACATTCCCATCCATCCAGACCACAGAAAGTTTATTTTTTTTGTGTAGGTCGTCATCATCTTCAATACAAAGTTCTACCATTTGGCCTTGCGTCATCTCCTAGAGCAGGGGTGCCCACACATTTTTGGCTTGCGAGCTACTTTTAAAATAACCAAGTCAAAATGATCTACCAACATAAAATTTTTAAAAAACACAAAGCACACTGTACACAGAGAAAATGTTAATTATCATTTATATTTGTGGGGTTTTTTCAAAGAGGTAAAAGCAGATGATGTTAAAATATGCAATGTCACCTCAGTAGCAACTATACAAAAATAGACAAATATACCCCCTTCCCTTTTACTAAACCGAGATAGCAGTTTTTATCTCAGGGAGCTGCGCTTAATGCCCCATGCTGCTCCCAACGTTCATAGGTTCCCGCTATCATGGTTTAGTAAAAGGGGGCCATAGTGCAAAATATAGACAACAGGTATAAATTCTCAAAATGGACACATTTTGAAAACTAAATTGAAAATAAAACCATTTTTCCTACCTTTGTTGTCTGGTGATTTCATGAGTCTCTGGTTGCACTTCCTTCTGACTGTGCATTCAATATTTCTTCCCTTCTTTCTGCCTCCTTCATGCTTCCTCTCCTCCAGACTTCATTCCATTCTCCAACCAACATCTCTCTCTGACCCTCCATGAGTCCAACTTTCTTCCTCTCTCCCTGCCCCCTCCCCTTTCTTTCTTTCTCTCTCTCCCTGCCCCTTTCTTTCTTTGTCTTTCTATCTCCCTGCCCCCCTTTCTTTCTTTCTGTCTTTCTCTCTTTCCCTGCCCCCTTTCTTTCTTTCTCTCTCTCCCTGCACCTTTCTTTCTTTGTCTTTCTATCTCCCTGCCCCCTTTCTTTCTTTCTGTCTTTCTCTCTTTCCCTGCCCCCTTTCTTTCTTTCTTTCTATTTTTCTGTCTTTCCCTGCCCCCTTTCTTTCTGTCTGTCTTTCTTTCTCTCTCTCTCTCTCTCCCTGCCCCCTTTCTTTCTGTCTGTCTTTCTGTCTTTCTCCCTGACCCCGCTAAGCTGCCACCACCGATTTCTCCCTGCTTTCCCTATACCAGGCCAGGTGCAGCGCGTACAAGCGCTTGGCCCACAAGCCTTCCCCCCAATGTCAATTCTGACGTCAGAGAGGAAGTTCTAGGCCAGCCAGACGTTTGGCTGGCCCAGAACTTCCTCTCCAACGTCAGAATTGACATTGGGGAAGGGGTGGAAGGCTTGTGGGCCCGGCACTTGTACACACCACGCCTGGCATCAGGAAAGCAGGATGAACTTAATGCAAATGTCAACGAGAGTCTATTGTGGTTCCGCGATTGACTCGTGTTGCCTTTGCGATCTACTGGTCAATCGCGATTGACTTTTTGGGCACTCCCTGTCCTAGAGTATTCACAAAGTGCCTATTGGTGGTTGCAGCAACCCTGGGGTCCCACAGGTTTCAAGTGTTTCCTTATCTAGACGATTGGTTAGTAAAAGCTGCATCGCCTCAGGCAGTATAATCAGCTACATAAGTGACCATAGCTTTCTCCAGCTTATCTAATCTAATCTTCTATTTGTGCATCGCTCATACCTATACAGGATCAAGGCAACTGTAAAGAGAGGGAAGAGGGAAGAGAGGAAAGGAGGTGGATAGGTAGGAGGGAGAGGAAGGGGAGATAAAAAGAGGGGAGAGAGAAGGAAGGGGAAAGGGAGAGAGGAGAGGGTAAAGGAGATTAAGTATTTAACAGATGGGTTTTCAGTTTTCTTCGGAAGATGATGTGGCAAGTTTTAGTTCTGGTCCTTTCTGTAAGGCCATTCCAAGTTTTGACTCCTAGAAAGGTAAGCATGGAGTGGAAAACTCATTTATAGTGAAGATCTTTAGTGGATGTGAGATTTAGTAGCATCCAGTTGAGGGTTCTGCGGGAAGTAGACCATGTTATTGAGAAGAGCTGGATGAGTAGGGCTGCAGAGTTTCCATAAAGTATGTGGTGAATGATTCAAGATATTTTGAATGTTATTCGTGATGGGATGGGTAGCCAGTGCATTTGTTTGAAGGTTGTGACTGAGTCGTATTTTCTCAGGTTGAAAATAAGTCTTACGGCAGTGTTTTGGATGAGTTGCAGTTTGTGAATTAGAGCAGTATTGATTCCCATGTAGATGGAGTTGCAGTAGTCCAGTTGTGGTAGGATCATCAGTTGTACGATTAAGGCAAAGTGGTATTGGTGACAGTAAGATCTGATTAGTCTTAACTGTCTCAGGGTGTAGAGGGATTTCTTTCAGAGACTAGATATTTGGAGTTCCATGGTTAGAGTGGAGTCAAGTATGCAACCTAGGATTTTGGAGGACTCATCTATGGAGAGGGTTTCTTATTGGGTATAAAGTAAATTTTCCAAAGTCTCATCTTCAACCAACTCAAGTGTTGGAGTTCATAGGAGCCATGCTCAATACATCTGTTCTACGGTCTTATCTACCCCAACAAAGACAAAACACCTTGCTTCAACTTTGCACTCCTGTCTTCTCTCCAAAACGTCTCGGCAAGAAACATGATGCGTCTCATGGGTCACGTGGCATCTACAATTCAAGTAACTCACTTTGCTCGACTTCATCTCAGATCAGCTCAGTGGAGCCTGGCATCTCAGTGGTCTCGGGCCACAGATTCCTTATCCCAACAAATCAAAATCACCTTACCTCTTTGTTAATTTCTTCAGTGGTGGTTGAATCCAGCAAATTTCTCCAGAGGTTGCTATTTCACATCCCTCCACATCTAAAAATACTCACGACAGACTCCTCCACCTATGCATAGGGAGCTCACCTGGGCAACCTCTGGACTTGGGGACTGTGGTCTGCTCAAGAAAGACACTTCATATCAACCTGTTAGGATTGCAGGCAATTCGCAATGCCCTGAAAATGTTTTATAGCGAAACACAGCTCTGTGTCAACAGCAACTGATTGTGCAGGAAGTTATTTGATGAAAGAAGATTGTCAGACTGTTTGGTATTGAGGACTTTACAAATGGCGATTTTGCTGGCATGCAGTGAACAGTTTTAATCTTCTAAGGAACAATTTATTTCACAAGGGTGGTTTGATTGGGAGAGCTCTTGTTTATAATATGTGAAGTAACGTGTTTGATTGAATGTATATTTATGAAATGATTGCATAAAACTGATATATAAATGTAAAAAAATTTCATAAGAATTAAAATAAGCTAAAATTTAACTAAACAGCTTCTTTTTAATTTTATGTTATAAATATGCATGATATACATTTGTATATAATGGAGGATAAGCACGCAAATCTGTCTCAGGGATATCCAAAAAACCCAACTGTCTGGTGGTTCTCCAGATAGATTTGAGAACCACTATAGTAGTTATCTTATTTGTATATTTCTTTTATTGTCTATTTCTCTTATTTATGTTTTTTTTTTATTGTCTAATTAATCTTTATGCATTCCTGACAGATTGTTTCCAAGTTAAAGGATGAAATTTTACTGATGGAGAAAGAAAACGGTGACCTTGAGTTGCATATTTCAAGAACAGATTGGTGGTGTGAGAACCTTGGCATGTGGCGAGCAGTCATTAACAGTAGTGAGGTATTTGTTTTGTCTTTTATATTAAATAAAAAAAAATATAATGCTACAAGAGAAAAAAATGCTTATGAAGTTTGTACTTAAATGTAAGACATTTGAGATTAGGCTGTTTTACTCTCTGTTTAGAATTTTTTTTTTGATGAATGATCTGTTAATATATAAATATATTAACACTACTGTTTCTTTCTTCTACAATCCCACTTTCTTGAACAATCCCTCTAGAGGTTGAACTCGAGGGTTCTTGTATGTCTGGTAGCTTCTGCTGCAGGGCTACTAAAACTTGATCCCTCCCCTATGGGCTACCTGCCCAGGCTCCATGATAGACTCGCGTTGCCTTCACATTCTATCTGCATCCCGACACCGTAAACAGGATGCAGATGCTCCGGGCCGACCATCCTTCCTCTCTGACGTCAGAATTGATGTCGGGGAGAAGAAGGCTGGTCGGCCCGGCGCTTCTGCGTCGGGAAGCAGGGAGAGCTTGGGGCGGTGGTGGCTTGGGGACCTGTTCCCTGATGGTGGTGGCAGTGGCTTGGGGGAGGGCAGACAGAAAGAAGGGAGGCAGGGAGACAGAAAGAAGGGAGGCAGGGAGACAGAAAGAAAGAAGGGAGACAGAAAGAAAGAGGGGGATAGGGAGACAGAAAGAAAAAGGAGGGACAGGGAGACAGAAAGAAAGGGGGCATGGAGAAAGAAAGAAAGAAAGGGGGGCAGAGAGACAGAAAGACAGACAGAAAGAAAGAAGGGGAACAGGGAGAAAGAAAGAAAGGGGAGAGGGGCAGGGAGAGAGGAAGAAAAAGTTGGAGGAGGGAATGAGGTCTGGAGTAGGGTAGGCTGAAAGAAGGGAAGAAATATTGGATGCACAGTCAGAAGAAGAAAGTGCAACCAGAGACTCATGAAATCACCAGACAAAGGTAGGAAAAATGATTTTATTTTCAATTTAGTGATCAAAATGTATCCGTTTTGAGAATTTATATCTGCTGTCTATATTTTTAGCGCAGGGAGCCTATGAACGTCGAGAGCAGTGCGGGGCATTCGGCGCAGCTCCCTGCGTTAAAAACTGCTATCGCGGTTTAGTAAAAAGGGAGGGGGGTATATTTGTCTATTTTTGTATAATTGTTACTGAGGTGACATTGCATAGAGTCATCTGCCTTGACCCCTTTGAAAAAAAACCCGGAATATAAATGATAATTAACATTTTCTCTGCGTACAGTGTTGGTAGATCATTTTGACTTGGTCATTTTAAAAGTAACTCGCAAGCCCAAAAAGTGTGGGTAGCCCTGAATAAGGAGAATAGAAACAGGGAGGAAACAGGCTACTCCCCACCTGGTACATAAACTATAATAATAGTATATGCACATAAATGGTATACATAGATAAGATATACATATATTTAATTTATGTATTGTAGCATTATTATTGAAGCTTGTGTATTGTATCATCTTTACTGAAGCTAATGTATTGTAACACCAATACCGAAGCTCATGTATTGTAGCACCTTTGCTTAACATAAGAATTGCCATACTGGGACAGACCAAACGTCCATCAAACCCAGTGTCCTGTTTCCAACACTGGCCAACCCAGGTCCCAAGTACCTAGCTAGATCCCAAGTAGCAAAACAGATTCTATGCTATGGCCTATGGACTTTCCTTTTAGGAAATTATCCAAACTTTTTTTAAACCCCGCTAAGGTAACTGATTTCACCTCATTCTCCAGCAATGAATTCCAGAGTTTAATTACACGCTGTGTGAAGAAATATTTTCTCCGATTTGTTTTAAATCTACTACTTAGTAGCTCCATCGCAAGAATGACCAAGTGATTTACATCTACCATTTCTACTCCACTCATTTTATAGACCTCTATGATATCACCCCAAGCTGTCTCTTCAAACTGCTTTAGCCTCTCCTCATAGGGAAGTTGTCCCATCCCTTTTATCATTTTTGTCACCCTTCTCTAATTCCGCTATATCTTTTTTGAGATATGGTGTCCAGAAGCTCATGTATTGTGTCACCATTACTGAAGCTCATGCAGAATGCTCAGAATTGACTTCCCAGTCATTAGTAGCGTAATAGAAGCTTCCAATAAGTATAAACATTAGCAGTACCTAATAGAGCTGTAGGCTGAGAACCAGGGAAAGCTACTGCTGCTCCCTGAAATCTTGGACAAGTCACTTAACCCTCCATTGAATCAGGTACAGGATTTAAGTTGTAAGCTCTATGGTTATAGGGAAATAGTAACAATACCTGAATGTAACTTGAGTTATTAATGAGAAAGGTATGAAGGGGGCATGCTGTGAAGTAATATAAAACACTGTAAATGTCAATCAGGGCTTATAAAGCAATTCTGCCATACCAAAATATCAGTAACTTCCATGAATCACGTAGCAAGCATCTACTGTATATACTTGAATATAAACCATGATTTTTAGGCCAATGGGGGTACCGGTTTATATTTAGCCAGCACCCAGTGCACACCCGCCCCCCCCTCCTAGACTTATTACAGGCTTCCACCGGGCCGCCAAGCTCTGCACCCTGTCCCCCTCCCTGCCCTGTCCATCGTACCTCCTTTACGGCTGGAATCCCTAGTGGTCCAGAGGTGTAGTGGGCAGGAGTGAGCTTTCTGCGCACCTGCCCCGCTGCTAACCCAGTCTGATCCATTTTTGTAATTGCTAGAAAAATATATTTAAGTGAAATTTCTTGTGAACTAGAGACAAAATCCTTTATAGGTTGAGGTTTAAAAAATATTGGAGTTGGTGCCTAAATAGGTTCAATGGAAGAGCCTCCTTGTGACAGCATTATAGAAAGAGCCCTGTTCAATGGAAAGACCATGTAATGATTCAGCTTCTCCTTGATATACTGGTTGTGGGGGAGGGGTACATCCCCCAGAAGAAAGGGAAACTTTTGGAGGAGGGGGAAACTCAGACTGTGGTACCGAAGAAGTTAATAGATGTCTATTGATAGGACATTTGACCACAGTCAGAGCAATGTTCCCCTTAGATCCTCCTTTTCGCCATTGGAACAGAGCAAACACGCTCCATGTTACTCTGAAGGGGCTACAAAGGGACATTCCCCTTTGGCCACGCCCCTTCAGGCATACAACCATGTACTACAGAACAGATGCTCAGATAAAAGGAGGAACCAGGGCATCCAAAAATGCGCCTGCTCCAACTAGCACTTCCTCCGATGATACAGCCTGAACAACTATTCTAAAGCTGGTCTGGGTTAAGGTGGATCTTATTTTTCTTAACTGGCTTAGTCTGAAAAGAATTTTTTGACCAGGGAGTCTATCTAGCTTCCTAAAATTAGGTAGTAATCCAGGATAACAGCTAGCATTTTTTATGTTTTCTCAATCTTCAATTTTTCTCCTATAGTCCACACCAGATCTGTGCTAGGCAGTGAATCATAGTCACCAAACTAAAGCACTTTGGTCTTCAGTTTGTTACAAAGACCTCCCAGCTTTTTGTAGCTTTTGATTCTAACAGACTAGGGGTTGTTGTTACAAAACCAACCATTTCAACTTGGTTGATGGACTGTATCTCCTTCATGTATGCTTAGGCTGGGCTGACACATTAAAGCCATGTTACAGCCCACAATATGTGGGCTTTGGCTGCCTTGGTAGCTCACTTTGCTGTGCTTCTATTGAAGAAATCTGCAAAGTGGCTACATGGTCCTCAATACATACATTTACCTCTCATTACTATTGGGACAGAATTCCAGGAGAAACATTCAGTTTGGACAAGCAGTTCTGCAAAATCTTTTCACTTCCCGAAAGCCAATTTTACCTCTCACCCTTTTGGGTTTTCCAGGCTCTTGTTTATGTAAAATTTAAATTCTTCTACAGTCATGATTCTGGCAGCTAGGGAGTCCTACATATGAGAATATAATGCCTGCTTGTCCTCGAAGAAAAAGAAGATACTTACCTGTAGAAGGTAAGGACATATTTTCACAGTCTGCATACCTCCTCTAGTTGGCTTCTTAGCTTTTTTTTATTGTACTGATGGTCCCACTGGGCAGGAAGACATCTGAAGCGCATGGTAGGGGCACTGCCTCAAAGATTTAAAGTGACAGTACACTTGGCAGGGTCCATACCAGGTTCCTTGGATGATGCCACCCATGTGAGAATATATGCCTGATGTCAAGTTTCAAGTGTCCTTAGAGAACACTTGCTATGGCTAACTATCTTCATTTTATCTCAGAAAATATTTGTATTGGTGATTTTCAGGGAGGTGGTGTAAGGAACCTCATCACTCCAGAGGACATGTTCTTTGAGAAGAGGTTAAACTGTGGGAAATTGAAAAATGTTGTTTTCTAGTTTGATGTATGTATACTGTATAAGTTGCTGAATTATTTGATTTTAATATTTAATTTTTAAGGTGCTAGAAGAGAATGGTGTTCATATGCCCTGTTACACTGTGGTGGTGAGTTTGCAAGATGCTGCGGAAACTGAATGCAAGCACTGGACAGTTCACAGGAAGCTCAGTGAATTCCAGAGCCTACACAGGAAGCTATGTGAGGTATCCATACCTTCATTTTGGCTTTTTTTCCATCCATAATGACAGATTTTAAATTAGATAATATTGTCATATTTTAGTGGGATCCAGTGACATTTTTTAAGAACTGGTTTTACACTAGTTTTTATTAGTTAGCAGGACTACACCCTCCATCACTGTGAGTCATTCACTAAGGGCTAGATTCACTAAGCCCACCGATCATGTCCCAACTACTTTGTGACCCGATTCACTAACCTTCCTCCCGAGCGTATCCGCATCTGATCTGATCTGTGCATGCAAATGAGGGGAAATGGCATGCAAAGTAGGAAGGGCCTTGATTCACTAAACAAATTCAGGCTGGCTGATCCAAAACCAAGTGACTGCTGAGGCCAGTCACTCGCGTCCTTTCCTGTTCTCTCTTGCCCTGAAATCCCAGTCCTGCAGCCCTGAAAAAACTCTGCTCTCTGCCGCCCTGCCTGCCTCGTGTGTTCAAGCAGCAAGCCTGCCTCTCCGACCACCTCATTCTCTATGGAAAACCGAGATCTTATAGCCCTAAAATCCAAAGTTTTCCATTTGCTCCCTGCAGGAAACACAAGTGCTGCAGCTTCTCTCTTCCTCCTTCTGCTTTATGTGCATGCGCGGTTCTAAAGAGAAAAAAAGTGACATCCCGACTATCCTGCTCTGCCGCCCTTCCCCGCAGTGCGAGCCTGTGGTTTTAACTCGCAGGTTTAAAGCGAGGCTGCACTACAGTGTCTTCTGTTCTGCTCCAGAACACGCCGCAGTGCAGTCCCATTTTCCTGCTGGTTAAAACCACAGACTTGTGAAAAGTTTCCAGCTCTGATTAAAAAGTAGTAAAGGTAATAATTTCTAGCTCTTCCTTGTGTGGAGAGCATGCGCAGACCATCTACAGGCAAAGAAGATGGTCTGCGCATGTGTCGGGATCGCTATCCAGGGTCAGTGTGGGGCGTGCCTCCAATCACATCCATTTGCATGAGGACACATTGTGGATCCGATCGCCCACGGATCGGATGACGTTAGTGTTGTTTGGATGTATTATGCATGAGATGCATGATCAAAGTGAACAACTGCCTAGAGCATAAGTTATTGAATTCTTCATCAGCAGGATTTTTCTAAACAGATTAGTTGCAACAGGCTGAAAATTACTCCATAAATACTCATATATGATCCTTGTGCTTCTCAGTATTGGCTAAAAAAAAATCCTCACTGTGCAGGGTTTGGGGTGCTATTACTCACGCTTAAAAAAAATTCATAAACCTTTGGCATGATAGTAGCAGGGTTGATAAGCCTAGATCCATTTTAAGTAATAAGCTATTTTCCCTTCCCATTACTGCTCTTTACTCAGCTAATCTTTTAAATAACTATTTTTCAAATCTATGCTTTGAGAGTTTCCGCCTTTTATAGTTTATGTAACATAACTGTCTTTTTTTTTTGTCTGTATTAGGACATTAGTGAACTACAGCACAAAATGCAATCAGTTGTCTGATTATTTCACATCTTGTATGTTACAAGGAGAACATTAATCATCTATTCTAGTTTCACTGAATGCAGCATCTCTACAAGCACGGCCTCAAAGTGTATACAGTATGGTCGCTGAGATTGTTAAGGCAATGAGAATATCAAATCTCACTTCTAAAGCCAATGTGTATTGGTTCAGATCTCAATTTTCTAAATTTATTGTTATTTTTTTGCTGCAGTAGTTGTATCATGCTAAAGGGAGCTTCTTTTTAGAGTTCATAAGATGTAATATATAGGCAGTTTGTTAAGATATGCTGGGAAATTAGGCCTGTGGTACCCAATGTAATGGAAAATATTTCTTTATCTCTGCCACATATTCTTGCTCTCTGACTAAATGTTTTACTACTTGAGGATTATCTATCTCTCTCACCATATGACATACGGAATAATTGCCTAGCACTTACACTTCTGTTGTTCATGCTTTTCTCCTTTATCACTATGTCTATTTTTCATGCTGTAGGCTTTTTATCAGTTGGAATGGGAATGTCTTGGGTGATGACAACCACTTTTCTCCAGTTCTCTTAGAAAGATTGATTCCATTGCATTTCTGGTGGATTTGGCGGTGGCTCAGGTCACTAAACATACCTCTTTGCTCTCAAATGGAGTTGTCCTGAAGGATGTCCAGGACAGAAGAGTGGATTTTGTTATGAAGTGTCTTTTTGATTCCTCTGTGGCGGAAGTGCAAACTGCGGCGGCCACTTTCTTTGTGACCCGGGCATGTCATTCCAAACTCAGTCAGGATCCTGAGGAGGTTGTCCTTCGGGACCTCAACTTCCTGTTTTCTGAAGTGAATTGTTTGGCAGACGCACTCTATGATGTCTTGAAAGTTTTTGCTAAGCTGGGAGTTTATTCAGTTTCTGCAAGGAGAATGTTATGGATTCGCCAGTGGTCGGGTGATTCTTCAGCTAAGGCTACGCTGAGCAAGTTGCCTTTTAAAGGTTTGCTCTTGTTTGGATGACCTTATGGCCAGTTACAGGACCGTAAGCCTAATGTGCTTCCTGACTCTAGACCTCGCCCGACCACGGGGGTGGGACAGATGAATTTTCATCCCTTCCGGCAAAACTCACCGTACGCCGGATCCCCTGTGGCAGGACAGCATTTCAGAGCATCCTCCAGACCCCACTTTGGAGGTGCAGCGCTCCAACAGTCTTCCAACTCCTGGCCTGTCCCTTCCAAGAGAAAATTATGGCACCAGGCCTCTGGCGAGGCTCCCCTGAATCATGGGGTGGCTTTCGGCCTTCTTTCTGGAATGGGTCCTGGAGATACTTAGGGAGGGCGTTCGACTACAGTTCTTCCTGCCACCGGCGGACTTCCTCTCTTCTCCCGAGGGAAATCTGGACAGAGCCAGTAAGATGTGTGCCACTGTGCGCTGGTTACTGAATCTGGTGGCTATAGAGCTGGTCCCAAGGGAAGACGGCTTCGAGGATATACTCGATTTACTTTATCGTGCCAAAGAAAGACTCTGAAGATTGTAGACCAATTCTGGACCTGAAAGCAGTCAACGCGTTCCTGCGAGTTCTGCATTTCCAGATGGAACCGGTGCATTATGTACAGGCAGTAGTGGCGCCTGGGGAGTTTTTGGCTTCCTTGGATTTCACGGAAGTATACCGCCACATCCCAATATTTCCGGATCATTGGAGGTTCCTGAGGTTTCATGTTCTTGGGAGGCATTTCCAGTTCGAGGTGCTATCTTTCAGTTTGGCTGGCCTCAGGAAGGGTATGGCGGTCTCTTCGCTCCGTGTCCTGATTAGGTCCCTCTTCATTCAGGGGTTCTCTGGCATCTCACCTGGACATTGTCCGGTTTTTTAGGAGAGCTGGGAGGCTGCGGCCTCCCTTACGACTGCTGTGTCTGACATGGGACCTGAATTTGGTCCTGCGCTCCCTGACTTGTCTGCCCTATGAACCCCTGGATGGCATCTCTCTGAAAGAGCTTGCCATTAAGACCGTTTTCTTGTGGTGGTCACTTTGGCGTGGAGAGTGTCAGAGCTTCAGGTTCTGTCGTGCAGAGATCCTTTTCTTCACATCACTGTGTCGGCGGTGATTTTGCAGACTGTCTTCCTTTCTTCCGAAAGTGATTTCCTCTTTCCATGTCAACCAGGAAGTTTGGCTGCCAGCCTTTGTTCCTCTAGGTTCCAAGTCTAAGGACCATGTTTGTGGTCTCTGAATGTGCGGTGTCTCCTTTTGAGATACCTGGAGGCCACTAATGATTTCCGTCTTTCGGATCATCTCTTTGTTCTAATGGCCCCTGTGCACTGGGGTCAGCCTGCTTCTATGGCTACAATCTCACATTGGATACGTGTGGCCATTTCCGCTGCCTATGTTTCAGCAGGGAAGAAGCCTCCCCTTGGCTTCCTCTGTGGTGGAGTCTCTGGCGGTTTTGCCTGAGGAGATTTGTAGGGCGGCCTTGTGGGCTTCGATTCATGCCTTTACCAGGTTTTACTGGCTTGATGTGACAGCTAGGGGTTATGCGGCCTTTGATGCTTCTGTTCTGGCTGCGAGCTCATCGGGCCCCCTAAGAATTGGGACTGCTTTGATACGTCCCACGAGTTCAGCCTCCAGAAGGATTGTACAAGATTGAAAGATTAGGTTTCTTACTTCTGCTAATCTTCCTTCTTGTAAATCTCCTCTGGAGGCTGAACTCCCTCCCATCTGTTTTGTCCAATTCGCAGATCGCCTCTTCAGTTACTGGTAAGCTGGATTACTGTATTTGACCAGACTCACTTACAATTCCATACTTGTTCCCTTAGGTTGAATTCAAGGGTTGTCGGGGTTCCTGGATGGGGCTCCATCTGAATTTCAGGTTGTAGCTACGTTAGGGGAATTTCTCTGTTTTGCAATTTGTACATGTTCAAATTTCTATTTCTTATATATATATGGTTCCTTGTGTTTGTACTCATGAGCAGAATTGACTGGTAGCGGGAGTTCCTGCACCCTCTTCTCTTTTTCTGTTTCCTGTTTGCACTGGCTTTTCGACAAACTGAGCATGACAGGAAACTACCAGGCAGATAGCCTAGAAGGGAAGGAACATGAACAACTACTTCGAAAAATTGCGAGTCATGGAATCGAGGGTGAAATACTCACATGGATTAAAAACTGGCTGGCAGATAAGAAACAGAAAGTGGAGGGTAAATGGATGATACTCGACTGGAAAAGCATCACGAGTGGAGTGCTACAGGGTTTGGTGCTTGGACCATGCTCTTTAACATATTTATAAATGATCTGGAAATTGATACAAGTGAGGTGATTAAATTTGCAGATGAAATGAAGTTATTCAGAGTAGTGAAGACGTAGGAGGATTGTGAAGACCTGCAACGTGACATAAACACGCTTGAGAAATGGGCCACCACATAGCAAATGAGGTTCAACGTGGATAAGTGTAAGGTGATGCATATCTGTAACAAAAATCTTATTCATGAATACCGGATGTCCGATGCAGTACTCAGAGAGACCCCCCAGGAAAGAAACTTGGGAGTAAACATAGAAATAGACGGCAGATAAGGGCCACGGTCCATCTAGTCTTCCCACCCCAATGACCCTCCCCTACCTTTCTCTGTGAATAGATAAGAACATAAGAAGTTGCCTCCACTGGGTCAGACCAGAGGTCCATCGTGCCCAGCGGTCCGTTCCCACGGCGGCCCATCAGGTCCATGACCTGTGAAGTGGTTTCTGACTATTCCTATAACCTACCTCTACTTCTATCTGTACCCCTCAATCCCCTTTTCTTTTAGGAACCTATCTAGACCCTCCTTGAACCCCCTGTAGTGTGTTCTGGCCTATCACAGCCTCAGTGAGCGCGTTCCATGTGTCCACCACCCTCTGAGTGAAAAAGAACTTCCTAGCATTTGTTCTAAACCTGTCCTTTTTCAATTTCTCCGAGTGCCCCCTTATACTTGTGGCTCCCCACAGCCTGAAGAATTTGTCCCTGTCTACCTTCTCTATGCCCTTCATGATTTTGAAGGTTTCTATCATGTCTCCTCTAAGTCTCCGCTTTTCCAGGGAGAATAGCCCCAGCATTTCCAATCTGTCAGCGTATGAGAAGTTTTCCATACCTTTTATCAGTTTTGTCGCTCTTCTCTGGACTCCCACTCAATGTGCGGTGGCTGCGAAAAGGGCAAACAGAATGCTAGGAATGATTAAGAAGGGGATCACAACCAGATCGGAGAAGATTATCATGCCGCTGTACTGGGCCATGGTATGCCGTCACCTGGAATACTGTGTCCAGCACTGGTCGCCATACATGAAGGACGACACATTACTACTCAAAAGGGTCCAGAGAAGAGCGACTAAAATGGTTAAGGGGCTGGAGGAGTTGCCTTACAGTGAGAGATTAGAGAAATTGGACCTCTTCTCCCTTGAAAAGAGGAGACTGAGAGGGGACATGATCGAAACATTCAAGGGAATAGACTTAGGTAGATAAAGACAGGTTGTTCACCCTTTCCAAGGTAGAGAGAACGAGAGGGCACTCTCTAAAGCTAAAAGGGGATAGATTCCATACAAACGTAAGGAAGTTCTTCTTCACCCAGAGAGTGGTAGAAAACTGGAATGTTCTTCTGGAGTCTATCATAGGGGAACACACCCTCTGGGCATTCAAGACAAAGTTAGACAAATTCCTGCTGAACCGGAACGTACGCAGGTAAGGCTAATCTCAGTTAGGGCACTGGTCTTTGACCTAAGGGCCGCCGTGTGAGCAGACTGCTGGGCACGATGGACCACTGGTCTGACCCAGAAGCAATTCTTATGTTCTTAGCCCTGCAGCCGAGGCTGAAGAAGATGCAAGATCCCACGAGTTCAGCCTCCAGAGGAGATTTACAAGAAGGAAGATTAGCAGAGGTAAGAAACCTAATCTTTCAGTCTAAATGTGAGTGCCTGTTGGGCTTTAAAATTTATTGAATACTGGTACTTTCGCAGATAAGTATACCCATGTAAATGGCAGTAGGACACTCAACTGCTATTTTGTAATTAATTTCAGAGAGGAGACAAGTGGTAGAACTAGAGGACATGAATTGAGGTTGCAGGTAATTGACTTAGGAGTAATGTCAGGAAGTATGTCTTCACAGAGAGGGTGATGGATTCCTGGAATGTCCTCCCATAGGAGGTGGTGGAGAGGAGACAAAAATGGTAATGGAAGTCAAGAACACATGGGATTATCATAAAGGATTTTTCTATAGAAAGAGAATGAAATCAAAACAAAAGTAACTGTGCTTAGGTGGCCAAGGTGTCTAAGGTCCTCCCAAGGAGTATTCTTAAGTACACCCTCTGCAAAGAACATTACATAATGTGATACCCGCCAGTGAGCCTTCTCCGGAATAGCCTCCACACTCTCTGGAATTCATCCCCTGAAAAGCTTCACTTAACACAAGACTATCTCTACTTCAGGAAGCTCTTCACCCAGGCCTCTAATGGAAGAAGTAACTAATTTGCTAGTTACACATACAGAAGGCATAAAACCACCTATACATATTGTACCATGCTTAGCTACTCCTACCCTAGCTGTGATAATAATCAAGCACCTTTCTGACTTCATGTGCAATTTTCTTTAAATTAGTCCCTTTATTTTCTAATTCCTGTTATTCAATCTTATCTATATGAGGGGTGTTCAACCATGATCCTCAAAAGCTGCAATCCAATTGGGATTTCAGGATTTCCCCAAATGAATATGCATGAGATCTATTTGCATTTAATGCCTCCATCTCATGCATATTCACTGGCAAAACCCAGGTACTTGTGACTTGGATTGGCCTCTGTGAAGACAGGATACTGTGCTAAATGTACCATTGGTGTGACCCAGGAAGGCTGTTCTTATGTTCTTATAAGTGTACACAATTGGAACAAATTAAATTAATAATTGGCCCTGCTAAAGATCACTCTTTTAATATTTCAGGGCTTTAACCTAAAATGTACGTTGAAAAAGCTATGCAAAATACAAAAGAAAAACTAATAAATATCACCAGTGTACTTTAACTCATACATATGATAGTGAAAGAAGTGCTCAGTGCCATTCATTTCTCCATCTGGGAGGAAAAGATAACTAGGAACCATCATCGCACTTCAATTTTTCCCCACCACCAACATTATTCAAAGAAAATTAAAATACAGCCACTTATCTGAAAGGACAAGTAATGAAGCGATGAACAGTGCTCAAATGCTCATTACAACATATTAATATTTCTATCTAGTTGTTATATTTTAATGACTCACCCCAATTCAGATCTGAGTTTCATTTTCCGGCTTCATCAGAAGGAGAAGCCTACCACCTTGCATAAAATACCATATCAATACCGAAAACCACTTCATTCACTTATATGTTTATCTTTCTCATAGCATGAAATCCATATAGCCATTATATTTATCATAATAATATTATCAAATATAACTAACTATTACAAACATCTCACAGAATGGGCAAAACTCTGTCTAGTCTTGCAGCTGACCAGTTCTCTACAAGGTGTTGGTGTTTTTAACCCGTTAAGTCATGTGATCAGCCCCCATGATGCTACTGGGAACACCACTGCCCATGACTATTCCATTCAAGCTAATTCATTCTTATCCCAGGACAAGCAGGCATAATATTCTCACATGTGGGTGACGTCACTATCTTATAACTCCTCGAGTCCTGACTCTACCAGACCCGCCCAAAGGTATAAATTATCCTTCCCCTTTCTACACGGTATTCGCTATGCAGGCAAACTGGGAAAATCCCTTCTCTTCAGAATCACAGGTCTTTGGAACGACCTTACTACCCCGCTGCGGAACCTGGGCTCCCTCCAATTATTCCGCAAGCAACTGAAAACTTGGCTTTTCACTAAAATGTAATTCTATCCCCCCTTACTTCTATATATAAGTTCATGTAAACCTTTTTTTTCCTTCTCTTCCTAAATTTTAAATTCTTGTAAACCGTGCCGAGCTCCACAACATCCGTGGAGATGATGCGGTATATAAACTTAAGGTTTAGTTTAGTTTAGTCATTCATGGAACCCCGATATGGACAGCTTTAAAAGTGCATCGGCACTTTTAGAACTTTAGAAAGTTCATGACTGACCGCACTGCGCATGCACGAGTGTCTTCCTGCCAAATGTAGGTGCACAGCTCCTCGGCTCTTAGTTTTCCATGGAGCTAAGAAGTCGTGCTTTCAAATGTTCATTCATTTTTTGCCTTTGCCTTCCCGCTTGCGTGCTCTTTTTTTACCTTAATTATTATTCTTTTTATTCCTTTATTTCTTTTTCTTTTAAAAAAAAAAATCCAACTCAGGAGTAGTTTTTTTTCCATTCTTTGCCTTTCGGTGATTTGACTGGCGGGACATTTTTCTCACCTCAGCCATTGAGTTCAATTTGGCTGAGGTGGTGTTTCCATTGATGTCTCACCAATTAACGGGTTTTAAAAAGTGCCAAAGGACCATTACCATCACAGAGCCCCACAACTGGTGCTTACAATGACTTAGTCCAGAACATCGGGTTCAATCCTGTGCACACTGCTCTACTCTTCAAAAGCGCACCATTAAGGGCCACATTCTTCAACAAGAAAAGTTGTTCTGTGTCAGAATGGAGAGGGATTCAACATCACAACCATCGACGTCGAAGATACAGACACAATCCGATGCACCAACATCGACTCTGTTGTTGCAGGTCATCGCTCCATCTAGCAAGCCAGCTAAAAAAACAACAGCTTCCCAGATGGGGTTGCAGGTCACTAAGGCATCGAGGCCAGTCATGCCAACCAAGCAAAGACCCCTTATTCGACTCGTTTCAAAATCGAGGGGTGCATCGTCATCTGAGTCATCCTCTCCAGAATGAGTCACAGTACCGATGGTACTGGTAACCAATCAAAGGTACTGATGCTTACCTTCCAACCGAAGCTTGATGCTCTGTTTCGTAAAGAGTATGAGGATATGTTTTGTCTATTGACCCCAACACTGACTTCTCCGATATCGGCTCAGCCTGAGCATGACACTATGAGGCCTTCTGGTACCACTGATGCTCCACTGATGCAGCATCCTGGATCCCAACACCGATCTAGTCCATTCAGTCCATCAAAGCATTGTTCTTCCAGACACCGTTCCAGTTCCTCGAAGCATCATTCTTCTTCTTCTTCGAGACAGTCTAGTAAGTGTTCCCTCAAATCCAATCACATTCTCATTCACATCCTGAGAAGTGTAAACATCCTGAAGAACCTTTGCTCTTATCTGATCGACACTGTTCTGTCAGCATCGCTCTCCTTCTGTCCTTATTGATTCTGACCTGCAGTATGACTCCAATGCGGACATTTCTCATTCAACTACACAGGCTTATGACTCTCCTGAGGCACAATTTCCTCAAAAGACTCCTCCTAGAGCGACTTCTCCCACTGAAAGACTTTCTTTCACAGTTGGGAAAAGATCTGTCCATCAAACTGGAGGCAGATTCCAAATATAGTGCTGAATTTTTGGGAACCTTGGACTATGACCAGCCTTCTAAGGAGCTTCTCAAACTTACTTTGCTTGGAATTCTGAGAAACCCTCCCAAAAAACTGGGAACCTCCTCTCTCGGTTCCTGTTGCTCCTAGGAAATTGGACCCTCTCTCTAAGATTTCCAATCCAGGCTTTGATAAACCTCAACTGTCCCATCAATCTTTAATGATGGAGTCCACCTTGATGTCCACTCCATCCAAAGTCTAAGTCTTGGTCCCGCCGGGGTTGAGAGGGACGTACTATGGACAGATTTGGCCGACGGCTTTACCAAAATTTCATGTTTGCAAATCGAGTCATCAATTACAACTTCTGTTTTGCCTGTTACATGAAAAATCTTGTCAAACAATTGCCTGCTTTTCAGAAATATCTTCCATCTCTTAAAACAAAAGATTTTCAGCACATTGTCAGCACTCTCACCCAATTGAGGAAGTACATGGTTCGATTGGCTTATGATGTGTTTGAACTGATGTCCAGGGCTTCTTCTATGTCTGTGGCCATGAGAAGATTAGCCTGGCTCAGGGTTGCTGATATGGATGTTAATCTTCAGGACAGATTGGCAAATATCACCTGTTTGGGAAAGAGCTTTTTGGGGACTCAATGGAAAATGCCACTCAAAAGCTCACTGACCATGAAAACAGTGGAATGCTTTAGTTAAACCTAAACCCAAGCCTTCCTCGGCAAGACCATTCAAGCCCTCTTCGTCATATCAGAGGTGTTTTTTGACCAAACATTCTGCTCCTTCCAGGCCACAACATAAGAAACAGAATATGTGGAACTGTTGGATGATCAAGCAGTGAAACGGGTGCTTAGGGAGGATAAGGCCGTAGCAGAAAGACAATGAATTCTTTGCTTCAGTCTTTAAGAAAGAAGATGTAAGAGATCTACCTGAACCAGAAATGGTTTTCAAGGGCAGTGGTGCGGAGGAACTGAAAGATGACACTAAATTGTTCAAAGTTGTTAAAACGCATGCGGATTGTGAAAAATTACAGGCAGACCTTAAGACATTGGAAGACTGAGCATCCAAATGGCAGATTAAATTTAATGTGGACAAATGCAAAGTGATGCACATTGGGAAGAATAACATGAATCACAGTTACCGTATGCCAATGTTCCCTCTAAGGATTGATGAGGTGTGTGCAAAAAAAAATATGCATGAGCGACAAGTTACATACTCCACAAATTTATGAGCAGGCGCGGAGGACAAGTGCCCATGAGATTGTGGGAGGGTTAAATACTCAAAACTTAAAAGAATAACAATTTACTTAAAGTTTTTGCTTCGCCAGCTTTCTGGTATCTTTATATACAGTGGCGTACCTAGCATATGTAACACCCGGGGCCCATCATTTTTTGGCACCCCCCATCTGTACGCAAAACATGATTTTTAGTAACAAGCCACACGTCACACATGAGTAACTAGGAAAAGGCAGCATCTTACATATTGCAGTGAGCAGTACATCAATACACCCATTGTAAAACTAAACAAGCCAGACCAGCACAGATCAATCCTACACCGTCAATCCTAACAGAAAACCATGTCTTTCGAACACACAGAACACAGAAAATACCTTCGCCTAGTATGGAATATGTCATCACAAACTAACCCCTCCCCCTTTTACAAAACTGTAGTGTGGATTTTAGCCACATTGGTAACAGCTCTGATGCTCATAGAATTCTGAGCATCAGAGCTGCTACCACCACGGCTGGCGCTAAAAAACGCTCCACAGTTTTGTAAAAGGGGGGATAAAATAGAAATACACAGACAAAGGTTAAATTGAACCAGCAAGAAGCTGGACTCTGCATAAAATGCAACACCACAGAAACAGTGACATATGTCTCCTAAAGCAATAAATAAATAGAAACTTTTTGGGCTTGCGAGCTACTTTAAAATGACCAAGTCAAAATGATCTACCAATAATAAAATTAAAAAACACAAAGCACACTATACGCTGAGAAAATGTTAATTATCATTCCTATTCTGGGTTTTTTTCAAAGAGGTCAAGGCAGATGACTCTATGCATTGTCACCTCAATAACAACCATACAAAAATAGACAAATATACCCCTCTTCCTTTTTATTAAACCACAATAGCAGTTTTTAGCGCATGGAACTGCGCTAAATGCCCAGCGCTGCTCTCGACGCTCATAGGCTCCCTGCGCTAAAAAACACTATTGCGATTTAGTAAAAGGGGGCCATAGCGCAAAATATAGACAGCATATATAAATTCAGACACATTTTGATCACTAAATTTAAAATAAAATCATTTTTCCTACCTTGTCTGGTGATTTCATGAGTCTCTGGTTGCACTTTCATCTTCTGACTGTGCATCCAATCTTTCTTCCCTTCTTTCAGCCTGTATGCTTCCTCTCCTCCAGACCTCATTCCCTCCCCTAACATTTTCTTCCTCTCTCCCTGCCCTTTCTTTCTTTTTTCTCTCTTGATGCCCCCCTTTCTTTTTTTCTGTTTCCCTTCTGTCTCCCTGCCTGCCCCCTTTCTTTCTTTCTCCCTACCCTCCACAAAGCCATTGCTGCCACCATCCATGGAAACAGGCCCCAAAGCCACCACTGCGGCTGCCCCAAGCTCTCTCTGCTTCCCATCGTCGGACCGCCCCCCCTTGGTACGCCACATTTCAGGCAGCGGAGCGGAGCGGCGGATGAACAAAACAAGGCTCTGAGGAGGACGTGCAGGCACAGCGTCGCCTGAGGAGAACGACAAGCGCCGGACTCTCGCCACTTCCGTCCCCTTTCTTGATGCCGTGCCGGCGCTTGGCCTGAGCCACGGCCGCCGCTTCCTCTCAACTCCGCCCGCGCTTGATTCCAGTCGCGCCCACTGCGAAATGTGAGGGGCGAATTGCTGGGGGCGAAATGTGGGGGGCGAAACTTCCGTGAACCCTCGCACCCCCACCCCGACGTCCGATTCCTCCCCCAGCCTCCCCTTACCTTTGCGACGCGTGTGTGCGCTGTGACGAGAAACTTGTGCGCTGCGATGTAATATTTTGTGCGCCAGCGCACGCCAGCGCAGCTTAGCGGGAACACTGCCGTATGCTAGGGTCCACCTTGGGGGGGGGGGTGTTTAGCGCCCAAGAAAAGGATCTGGGTATCATTGCAGACAATACGATGAAACCTTCTGTCTAATGTGCGGCGGCAGCCAAAAAAGTAAACAGGATGCTGGGAATTATTAAAAAAGGGATGGTTAACAAGACTAAGAATGTCATAATGCCCCTGTATCGCTCTATGGTGCGACCTCAACTGGAGTATTGCACTCAATTATGGTCTCCTTATCTCAAGAAAGATATAGTGGCACTAGAAAAGGTTCAAAGAAGAGCGACCAGGATGGTGCAGGGGATGGAACTCCTCTTGTATGAGGAAAGTCTAAAATGGTTAGGGCTCTTCAGCTTAGTAAAGTGATGGCTGAGGGGAGATCTAAAAAATCCTGAGTGGAGTAGAACGGGTACAAGTGGATCAATTTTTTTCCTCCGTCAAAAATTACAAAGACTAAAGGGGACACTCGATGAAATTACAGGGAAATACTTTTAAAACCAATAGGCAGAATTTTTTTTTTTTCACTCAGAGAATAATTAAGCTCTGGAATGTGTTACCAGAGGATGTGGTAAGAGCGGATAGCGTAACTGGTTTTAAGAAAGGTTTGGACAAGTTCCTGGAGGAAAACTCCATAGTCTGTTATTGAGAAAGACATGGGGGAAGCCATTGCTTGCCCTGTATTGGTAGCATGGAATATTGCTACACCTTGGGTTTTGGTCAGGTACTGGTGACCTGGATTGGCCACCGTGAGAATGAGCTACTGGGTTTGATGGACCATTGGTCTGACCCAGTAAGGCTATTATTATGTTCTTAGAAGCAACAACGCCCTCAGAAACCTCAAGCATCTGCTCCTGCTAAATCGACTCAGTCTTTTTGACGGGCTCCTAGAGAGCATAGTTGCAATTCCTTTACATCAGCCTCTCCCTCAGCCAATCTGAAGTCATCTCCAACTTTATTTTCATCTTTGGTAGTTGATCACCTCAGACTTCTGGGTTCTACAGATCATTTGTGAGGGTTACTCTTCATTTTGTCACCGTCCCTCCATATCCTCCAAGAGAGTCTGCTTTGAACCCTCACCAGTCCTCCCTTCTTCTTCAGGAAATTGATTCTCTTCTTCTCCTAAATGCCATCGAGAAGGTTCCTGAGGATCATCACAACTGGAGGATGTGCTCCCGCTATTTTCTAGTTCCGAAGAAGACTGGAGGTCTCTGACCTATTTTAGATCTCAGAGCCCTCAACAAGTTTCTTGTCTAGGAAAAGTTTTGAATGATGTCTCTAGCCACTTATATCCCCTCTTGGCTCACAACAATTGGCTATGCTCTCTAGATCTCAAGGAAGCCTATACTCTTATCCCCATTCATCTGGCTTCCAGGAAGTACCTCAGCACTATCAATACAAGGTTTTGCCTTTCGGCTTGGCCTCCTCTCCCAGAGTCTTCACCAAGTGCCTGGTGGTGCTGGTGGCAGTGGCCTTGAGATGACTGATTCATCAAGGATCTTTCGTCTCAAGGTGTACTCATAGCAACAAATCAGACATACATACTATTTCTTTCCAATTTGGGGTTCGAGATCAACTTTCCCAAATCACAACTTCGGCCATCTCAGATACTCTAGTTTATCGGAGCTCTGCTCGGCACCATTCAACTCAGGGTGTTTCTTCCTCAACAATGTCAGGACACTTTAATCCAACTTTGTTATCAGATTGCCCAGTTTCAGTCAATTTCAGCCAGGTAGGTACATGATGGTTATTCTGGATCACATGGCTTCCACAATCCACGTTACTCCCCTTACGAGGCTTCATCTCCGGACGTCTCAATGGTCTCTGGCTTCACAGTGGTCTCAGGAGCTTGACCCACTCTCACAACACATTTCTGTCACCTTGTCTCTTCAACGGTCGCTCCATTGGTGGATGAACTCTTCCAATCTTTCCAGATGTCTTTTGTTTCACATGCCTCCTCACCAAAAAGTTCTGACAACGGATTCGTCAACCTATACTTGGGGAGGTCATCTGGATGGCCTTCACACTCAAGGTCATTGGTCCCCCAGAGAACATTTTCACACAAATCTCTTGGAACTCAAAGCAATTTACTATGCTCTCGGAGCTTTTCAGCATTTAGTAGTCAATCATGTCCTTCTAGTTCACCTCACAAATGGACCCTCAACTCAGCAGTTCTCCATCCCACTTTCTCTCAATGGGGGATACCAAGTGGATTTGATTGCATCCCCTCCCACAACAACAAGAAGTAGCCCCAGTTCTGTTTCAGACTGTACTCTTCTCATCGTCTGGCGTCTGACGCTTTTCTTCTGGATTGGACACACAAGTTTCTCTATGCGTTTCCACCCATTCCTCTCATTCAAATTGGATTTCATTAATGTTGGAAGTTCTAAGTTAAGGCATATATCAGTCCTGTATTTGCCCAATGTTTCTATAATGCTTTTGCTTATGATGGGCAGGATGTTTGCTTGAAAGCCCATTTGTTGTTTTTCTATGAACTTCATTGGTTGCCAGTTGCATGGCGAATACAATTCAAGATATTGACTTGGTATTTAAATCTGTTCGTGACTTGTTACCTAAGGTGATTGCCTCTTTATTACAGGCATATGTACCTTGTTTCCCTCTGAGATCGTAAGCAAGAGCCCTTTGATTGTCCCTTCGCTTCATTTGGTCACTAAGGTCGTAAATCAATCCCAAATGTTTCAGGTGGCTGGATTTTCATTGTGGAGCTCAATTCCATACTCTATTCATCTAATTTCAGATTTTTTGGCATTCTGGAAAAGTTTGAAAGCTGCTTTTTTTTTTGTTTTTAATTGGCCTTTTGAAACCTGGGCAATGTGTCATTTTAACAGTTATCTGGCCTTATTTGTTTTAAGGAGCAGGTTTCGGCCTGTAAGTTATATACTATATTGTATTGTGGTTTGTTGAATTTTGTTATAATTATATATGTATTAATGTCACCTGCATAAATGCTGGATGTGTGAGCTACAAGTGTTTTAAATACATAAATAATGCCATTTAAATACTTTCAAGCCATCCATTCAGACTAATCATTCATAACACAGTGCAAGTGCCATGTATTGCTCTTCAATAGGTCCCTCATTTGACATGTGAGTTGGTTTATTAATTCCCTGGCTTATCTGGGAGAAAGTTTTGGTCATTGCTCAAAGGCAATGGTCATATTTCTTACTCAGGATTACAAAGTTCTGTAAGGAACACTAATTTATTGCCCCCTGCCATGACAGACTCTGTAGTGACCAGACTGCACATGTTGAAAGGAATATAAAATGGGCAGGAAATCCCTGGATAACTTGCAACTGAAGATTCTCAATGCCAGATCCAAGCTCTGATTTCCAAGTTGGCTAAAAATAAGAGCAGAAGGAAGCTGCTAAGTTCCCCCACCCCCCAACAAAACAAAACCAAAAACCCTTGTGTTGTGTCTAAGGGATCTTGGGTGCCTGGAGATTCTTATTAGAATGGTGATGGCCAAAACAATTTGTTTATGTATTCTTGGCCTGTGATTGCATTTCTTGTTATTTAATGATCTTCTTGCTCTTCATATATAATATGGGATAGTTAATACTGGTACTTCTGTGAGCAAATCTGGTTTTATTTTTCTCTTTTGTCATATTATTGGTGGAATTTACAGGAGCTGTTTACAGTTGAGTCACATTATTATGACCACCTATTAATATCAAGAATAATGGCCTCTTATAGCATGGACGGCATCCAGACGTGGTGGGAGTGATTCAGTAAGATACGGGGTGGTTGCTAGATGTATTTGGAGCCATGCAGACTGCAGTGCCTCCAACATTGCTGACAGGTGCATGGTAGTGGATGCAGTCATCGAACATGTCAATTGAGGTGGTCCCAAATATGCTAGATTAGGTTAAGATCTGAGGAATTCGAAGGCCAGGGAAGTAGCTGGAAGTCTTGGTCATGCTCTGTGAAGCACTCACGAACAATTCTGGCAGGATGACATGTCACTTTGTTCTATCGAAAGATCCTATCGGCCATGGGAAAACTGTCAACATGTATGGATGTACATGATTGGCATGGATGGAGAGATACCCATATCGGTTGAAAATACCTTCCAGAGGTATCGAGGAACCCAGACCATTCCAAGAAAACATTCCCCAGTCCATAACACTGCCACTACCAGCTTGTATACATCCAACAATGGTTGTTGGGTGTTGTTCTTGGCATTTTCATGCCTGACACACCAATGTCTATCTGTTCGATGGAGCTCAAAACATAGCTCATCAGACAAGGCAACCCTCTGCCCGGTGAGTGCAAGTCCAATATCTGTACTCTTGTGCAAATTACAGCTGTTTTTTTGCACTGAACCCTCATGAGCATGGATGCAGTCACTAGACGTCTGCTGTGGAGCCCCATTTGCAACAGGGTTCACTGTACAGTTGTTTTGGACACACATCTGGAAGCTCCCTAGTTCATTTGGATGGTGGATTGCTCCACAGTAATGTGCTGATTGGCCTGTACCAACCTGCACAGCCGGCGTTCATCTCTTACATCAATGGCTCATGCAGCCCCACAGTTACCATGTCAGGTCGCTGAAAAGGTTCACGTTATCCACAACAGCCTGTGAACAGTTCACAAACTCCGCTGTTTCCAAAATGCTGCCGCTCTTGGCCCAGTAGCCGATGATTATGCCTTTTTCAATGTCTGAATCGTGTTTTTTCCCCATGACAGCCATGGTTGCTATATTGGCAACTTTCTGACATCCCACCTTATATATCCACGAAGTCTGCGGGCAACAAGTTATTCGTTTATTGGCGATGGGTGGTCATAATAATGTGACTCAATCATGTATAAGTTAATGATCAAAAATAAGTGTAAATGTCACAGTATTATTCTGAGATGTCAATTAATAGAAGACAGTTACTTATTTCATTTTGAATGGAAATAGGCCTTGCTATAGACACAGAATTAATAATGTACACTGAGACACAGAATTAATAATGTATACTGAGATTTCTTTTTGTCTTCTCAGTGCTTTTCATCATTGAAGAAAATTCAGTTGCCCTCTCTGAGTAAGCTGCCCTTTAAATCTGTAGATCACAAATTTATGGAAAAGTCAAAGCAGCAGTTGAATAGCTTCTTACAGGTAAAGAAAAAATAAAACATTTATGATAACATGTATAAAGGGGCCGATTTTCAGACCTTGGGAGACAGCGAACCTGTAAATTCAGTGCCAAGCCATATCTGACGACTGGCATTGAATTTCCAGTCTGTTTTGAGCCCCGTTTGACATAGCCAGCCAAGCCGATATTCACTGGTTGTCTGGCTAAATCATAGCGGCCAAAGATAGACCTGATAGGCAGGTCTATCTGGCTGTTAAACTTAGCCGGTCAGCCAATGAATAATGATGGTGATCGACTAGCCACAGACTGGGATATTCAGTGGAATATAGCTGTCTTAGCGGTATTTAGCTATCCAGAAGCTGTTCCTGGCCAGTTAAATAGCGCTGAATATTAGTGGAATGTTTATAGTGTATAAAATGTCTGTGTTTTGATAAAGAAAAAAGTAGGCTTCAGATAATCATTGTTCATGTTGAACCTGATATATTAGAGGGGTCTATTCATTTTCTGCCTATAGGAAGAATGTTTAGTACAGCTATCTTTTCCTACATTTTTTCAACAAAACAAGCATGCTGCACATAATACCCTTGCTGCCACAAGAGAGTAGTGCAGTGATGTCTGCTCACATATTTTATTTGACATTTGGTATGAAGAGTGTTCTCAAACATTGATAGTACCATATTCCAGATTTTATTTCTTTTCAGAGGTTCCATCACTAACCCTAAATTCAATTTTCCAAAAAGGTGTGGAAAATTTTCTTCCACATGCATGTGCATTCAAGACAACCTTACTCTTATTGATCAGAGATGGCACAAAACAAGAGATTTTGCAGCATGGCGGTTGTCATGTGTTGTGAGATCTATGACTATAGCCCTCTGATGAGATCATGAGCTGGCATCCTGTAGACGTTTATGTTGTGATGATAGAAACATAGAAACATAGAAAAAGCGGCAGAAAAGGGCTACAGCCCACCAAGTCTGCCCATTCCAAGTATCCCCCCCCTGAATTTACTTCCTTAAAGATCCCACAAGAGTATCCCATTTATTCTTAAAATCCGTCAAGCTGCTGGCCTTTACCACCTGGAGTGGTAGTCTGTTCCAATGATCAAGTTTCAAGTTTTATTGATTTTGATATACCAACTATCAAATTAATATCTAGCTGGTTTACAATAAGATTACAGTATAGAAAAAAAAATAATAATAAAAGTATATATATAATTCATTTAATAATATTGTGTGAACATAAATAACATTACAAGACAAACTGGAAAGTGAGGGTGGAAGGGAGGGAAGGTTAAAAGTTACATATTGGAGATAGAAAAGGGTGACAGTGGGGTTAGGATAGAACATGGAGGGGGAGTCATAATATCAGAGCTATTTATTGTTTGCAAAAGAGGGAATAAGTGAGACTCTATATGATATCAAATGCATCGCGGAAGAGGAAGGTTTTAAGTCCTGTCTTAAATTTGTCAATTCGTGGCTCGTTGCGGAGATACAGTGGTATGGAGTTCCAGAGGGTTGGGGCAGTTACTGCAAAATTTACTTTTCGTGTATTGTAAAATTCTTTTATGGATGGGATGAAAAATAGGTTTTGATCAGTTGATCTTAATGTACGTGGGGAACTATGAGGAATGAGGAGTTTATCTAGAAATAAGGGAAGATGAGAGAGTTTAATTTTAAAGGTTAGGATGATGATTTTATAAGTGATACGGTGAGTGATGGGAAGCCAATGTTCATTTTTGAAAAGGGGAGTTACATGATCATATTTGCCTAATTTATAGATAAGTTTTATTGCCGTGTTTTGTATTAGTTGTAGACGTCGGATTTCTTTTTGGGGTAGACCGTTGAGGAGTGAATTGCAGTAATCTAAATGGGAGATTACTAAAGAATGAATCAGGATAGTGATTGAGCTGGTCTCTAGGATAGAAGTTAAAGATCGGATGATACGTAATTTAAAGAAACAGATTTTGATAACTGAGCTGATGTGATCATGGAAGGTAAGATCTCTGTCGATAATGACGCCTAAAAGTTTTATTCTGGTATCTATTTGAATTGGTGTAGATTTGATAGAAATGTTACCTAATAAAGATTCCGTGGTTTTGATAGATAATAGCATACTTCGAGATTTATCTAGGTTAAGAGAGAGTTTATTTGTAAATAACCAATCGTAGATAATGTCTAATTTATTATTAATATCTTTTATATCAGAAATGTTTGATGTGTTAATAGGATGGAGAAGTTGAATATCGTCAGCATATGCGAAAATAGTAAATCCTATGGATTGGGCTAGTGTGAGGAGAGGAGCTAGAAAAATGTTGAATAGTAGTGGGGATAAGATCGAACCTTGAGGGACACCGTAGGATTGTGTTGTAGCTGCTGAGGTAGTATTGTTTACACAGACTATGTTGCGACGTTCATTGAAGAAAGATGTAAGCCATAATAAAGCTGTACCTGATATACCACAGTCTTTAAGTCTGTTGATGAGAAGAGAGTGATCAATGGTGTCGAAAGCTGCTGTTAAATCTAGGGAAATAAGGACAACGGATTTTTGGTGTTCGTGGTAATATTGAATGGTTGAAATAAGACCCAATAATGATAGTTCTGTTGAATGAAATGAGCGAAATCCAGTTTGATAAGGATGTAAAGAATGGGTTTTTTCAATAAATTCTGTAAGTTGAAGATGAACAATTTTTTCAGCTAGTTTGGAGATCATGGGCAGGTTAGCGATAGGACGGTAGTTTTTTGGTAGAGTGGGGTCCAGATTATGCTGTTTAAGTTTAGGAAAAATAAAGGCTGTTTTCCAAGCCATGGGTACGGTACTATTGGAGAAAGATTTGGATATCATTTCTAGGATGAATGGGCCGAAAAAGGAAAAAAATTTTTTTAGAATGGAAGGGGGGATAGTTTCCGTAGGATTGTTAGAAGTGTTTAGTGTTTGTAAAGTAAGCTGGAGACTTGATAAAGAAGGTATTTTGAATTTTGAGAGAGTGCTGAAAGAAAGTTGGGGAAAGTCTGTAGAATTTTGAAGAGAGGGGTCGGGGAGTATTGGTCCAAGTTGAGATCTAATATTTTTAATTTTTGTAACGAAGAAAGATGATAATTCAACTGCATTCGGTTGAGTAGAAGGAGGTGAAGAAGTACTTCCTGGAGTCGCCGTGAAACTTCCCTCCCCTGACTTTCAGCGGATGTCCTCTGGTGGTCGAGGGACCCATGGGCCAGAAGATATCATCTTCTGACTCGATGCGTCCCGTGATGTATTTATACGTTTCGATCATATCTCCCCGTTCTCTTCTTTCCTCGAGTGAGTACAGTCGCAACTTCTGTAGTCTTTCACCATACGGGAGATCCTTGAGCCCCACGACCATCCTGGTGGCCGTTCACTGAACCGACTCGATCCTTAGCACGTCCTTTCGGTAGTGTGGTCTCCAAAACTGAACACAGTACTCCAAGTGCGGCCTCACCATGGCTTTGTACAACGGCATCATAACTTCAGGTCTCCTGCTGACGAAACCTCTGCGGAAACACCCCAATATTTGTCTTGCCTTGGAGGAAGCCTTCTCCACTTGATTGGCAACTTTCATGTCTTCACTAATGATCACTCCTAGATCGCGTTCCTCCGTGGTCCTAACCAAGGTCTCGCCATTTAGTACATAAGCTCTACGCGGGTTTCTCTTGCCCAAGTGCATTATCTTGCATTTCTTAGCATTGAAGCCTAGCTGCCAAGTATTTGACCATTGTTCCAGCAGCAGTAGGTCGTGTGTCATATTATCAGGTAATGAGCTTTTGCCTACTATGTTGCAAAGCTTGGCGTCGTCGGCGAATAGTGATACCCTTCCTCTAAGTCCTTGTATCATATCCCTTATGAATAAGTTGAATAGAATTGGGCCCAGGACCGATCCCTGCGGCACTCCACTGATCACGTCCGACGCTTCAGATGGGGTACCATTCACCACCACCTTCTGACGTCTGCCGTTCAGCCAATCCCCAATCCATGTTGTTAGAATGTCTCCTAATCCTATCGATTTTAGCTTGTTCAGTAATCTTCGATGAGGGACGCTATCAAATGCTTTGCTGAAGTCCAAATATACCACGTCTAGTGACTCTCCGGCGTCCAGTTGTCTAGTAACCCAGTCAAAAAAGCTAATCAGGTTAGATTGGCATGATCTACCCCTGGTGAACCCGTGTTGGTGTGGATCACGTAGGTTTTCTTCGTCTAGGATTGTGTCAATATGCTGTTTGATCAGCGTTTCTATGAGTTTACACACTATAGACGTGAGACTCACTGGTCTGTAGTTTGCTGTCTCTGACCTGCAACCCTTTTTGTGGAGTGGGATTACATTGGCGGTTTTCCAGTCCAAGGGGACCCTTCCTGTGCTTAGGGAAAGATTGAAAAGAACCGATAATGGATCTGCTAGACTTGAAAAAAGAGTTTCACAAAATCTACGTGAAGCAGTTGGCACAAAAATTTTTACTGCAAATCATATTTCCTAATGCGGTTTGCATTAGCCCCTTTGTAATAGTAATGAGCTGCTTTGCATAAATACGCATGCATTACAGCTCAGTGATATTTTTAAAAAGATCAGCTCACATTAACATTAAATGGAGTAACATATCCAGGGAGCATAATTTGTAAAGTACTAATTAGTTCTTAGTCTGACAAAACATCTAAATGATACTTAAATAGAATAAGAGTATTTTAATTATTTCTATTTCTATATATAATATATAGATGTATGGCATAAATAGTTTGATCTGAGGACATATGAGGTTGACATCATCTACAGTGCCCTGTACGAACAGTGCAAAAGTGTTCTGTTACTTTAATAATCTTGAGACTGCCCATGCTGCACAGAGTGCGAGTGCCTTCCCACCTGACACCGACTCACGGTATCATCAGTTCTTAGTTTTCTGTGGAACGAAGAAGCTGTTCTTAGAGTTTCTCTAAGTGCGCGTATTTTGTATGTTTTTGTGCCTTTCCATCATTTTCGGCATTTATTTCAGGGTTTTTTCATTAGATATCAATTTATTTTATTTTTGATTACTTTTTTGTGTTGGACCTAGGGGAACTTTTCAGTCTCTTCTCAGGCCAGGAGTGTTGACTTATTTTTTCTGGTTACTGCCTACTTGACCTACCCAGACCACTGAGTCCTTTGACCTCACATTGGTGGCTTTTCCTTCCATGTCCAAAGTTCAAGCAGCGTACTCAATGCCACAGGAACATTTCAGGCAAGGATCCATATAACTTGGTGTATCCAGTGTCTAGGTCTTCATTATCGGGATACTTCATGTGTACTCTGCCATAAGTTACAGAATAAGTTATTTAAAACCAGGAAATTACAGTTTAAAAATTTTCAACTGCATCGACAATGGCTGGAGACTCCGATGCAGATCATCATCTATCGACAGCAGCATCGGCACAGGTACTCATTATGTCAACAACATCTGCATCAGGGGAACTTTGTAAAAAGGCTAAAAAGCATAAACATCTTTCCCCCTCTGAACAGGCATCAGCATTGTCCCAGGTGTCATCACCATCACACACGCCAAGTGTTGACACATTGATGCAAGATCACCATCCTTACAATTGGTGTCTCCTCTGAAATGTGCCTTGACATTGAGGTCCTCCACGCTTCGACATCTGACACATTCTGCACCTATTGGTACTGGCACCATTGCTGCAGGATCAGCTCAGAGAGCTGTTGCAGAAAGAACCAACTGAGTTGCTATAGTCGCAGTTGATGCAAAAATCTGTTTCAACACACCCATCCTCAGCCCAGTCTAAGCACCGTCCTTGAACCTCATTGAGAAATTGATCTTGGACACCATGACATCAAGGCCCTGATTCTCTAAAAGTGCGTCCCGATTTTAGGCAGCTGTAGGCGTCCTACAGCTCTCTAATCAGCCAATCGGGATGCATGTTTTTTTAAAAAAAATGCTCCCCAGGCAGGCCGCCTATATTGAAGGCGAGGCCCGCAAGACACCTAGGCCTTGATTCTGTATAGGACGCCCGGGAGAGGCTTCCTATTCAGAATCGGCCTAAACTAAACCCCGATTCTGTAACCGGCGTCCATGTTACAGACGCGGGTTAGAGAATTGGGTTAGATTAGACACGGCCCGCTACACTTATCGCGGCAAGGGATCTCTCTGCCACTATAAGTATAGCGGGCCGTGGCCCCCTGACCGATCACTGGCAGGAAGGTGCCCAAACCCTCCTGCCCGAAGACGCACCCTCCTCCCCGACACTACCGACCACCCCCCCAGACATTACCGATCGCCCCCCCTCCCCCCGACAATATCGGTCGCTGGCAGGAGGGTGCCCAATCCCTCCTGCCCGAAGACGCACCCCCCCGGCGCTAACAACCCCCACTCCACCAAACCTGTTCTTACAGATGGGTCTTGCACGTCGAGCAAGCAGGCACGCCTCGTCGAAATGAGGCAGGCCCGCCCCTTCCCGGCCCATCCCGCCGAAGCCTAAGGCCTGATTGGCCCAGGCTCTAGAAGCCTGGACCAATCAGGCCTTAGGCATAGCGGGTCCGCCCATCCCTACTAAGTCTAAGGTCTGATTGGCCAATCAGGCCTTAGATTAAGTGGGGATGGGCGGACCCGCTATATCACCAACACGGGTTTCATCAGGGCTGTGATCCCTCGATTAGAATGTGTTTTCCACGACGCGACCACTCTATAGTTTTTTGTTGTTTTTTTTTAAACCTATAGAGTGGTCGCGTCGTGGGAAACACATTCTAATTGAGGGATCACAGCCCTGATGAAACCTGTGTTGGTGATAGTATCCCTTAGAATGGACCAGTATAGCTAAGCTAAGTATTAGCTCTTATCTACAATAAGTTTTACTTTGGCACTGTTGCACTTTATGAAAAACTAAAATATTCACAAATTTAAAAACAAAACAAAACAAAAATGGCCCGGTGAGGATATAATGTATAAATCCAACCACTATGAAACATATTTGAGTGGCTGGTGGCATTTCTGAGGGCCAATTGCATTCAATACTACGCTGGGAAAATTACCAGGGGGTCTTAGCAGTGACCAGCCCTTGTATTATGTGTTGATTTCTACTTTCCCATCTTTATAGACTTTTTCAACTATATAGTTTGCACTAATATATCAATTAACCTTGACATTGAATCAATTTACTTTTACTAATTAGTAAAGATTTACTCTGTAAAATCAAATCTGAGTTTCTAGAACCTTTAAAATCAAAACTAAAAATCATCTTTCTTATTAAACAATTTAATCTCTGAAATCATTCCTGTATATTTCCCTTAGAACATCCAATAGAACCCCATCAAAGAATAATCATAACTTCCTTCCTTAATGAAATTAAACCCCAAGCTACTTTTGTTGTTAACGTAAAATCTGAATTCATTACTTTCAATAGACACCTAGTTTTCTTTCATAAGCCTGACTGAGAGTTTTTCCAAATAAATCTTCACTTTCCTATTACAAATGTACTTTTAATTGTTAATAAACTACTTGTTTTCATTCGAAAATATTTTATCAGTAGAATGTCAAATTCAGTATGAAGAGATATCTTCTTAATAAAGATTTAATTACTCTTAAGCCTTAAAACTCTGGATCCATTTGATATCACTATAATAAGTAAATCTTTCCTTGTTTTTCTTTTTCCTTTGAATTCTAACCAATTTTGTCTGACATTCTTCTATAGATTCAAAGCATTTATGTTCCATTTCTTATCATATCGAATACTTTTCTCATGCAATTCCTGTATTCACTTTTCCTAAGTTAAGAAAAAACTTGTAGTTGTCAGACCATACTTATTGTTAAATCCTGAAACTTATGAGTTTCTTCTGTTCTTTATGAACTATTTCTTTTAAGTTTTCCTTCATAAGCATGACTGATAATTTTCCAAATGATCTTCACTTTTCAAAGCATCAGAGTAAAAAGCCTTTCAAGAAACTTTTGAACCATATTTTCCATTTTCCAGTACCTTCTAAAATGATGCCAATTTTAGGTTGTTCAAGTAAATTCTTTTTCTTTAAAATAGACATTGGCTCCAAATTCGACAAGAAGTCTTTTAACTTCTCAGGATCTTCAAAAAATAAGGATCTGTCACCACTTGTTACCCTCATTTTTGCAGGATAATACAATCTATATTTGAATCCTTTTTCTTTCAGTTGAGGTCTCATCATAAGGAATTGTTTCCTCATATTCGCCGTGTTCTTAGCGAAATCAGGCACAAACCACAATTTAGACCCCTTATAATTTAAATTTTTGTCAGCTTTAGCAGAATTTAAAATATCTAAAGCCTTTTGAAATCTTAATAGCTTAAAGATCAACGGTCTTGGACTCACTTGCTTTGCTGACCATTTTAATGGAATCCTGTGTGCTCGTTCTATTTCTAGGGGATGTTTTAAGTTTAACTGTAATAGTGTAGGCAGAAGATTCTCTAGAAATTGAACAGCATTTCCCCCTTCCAAGTTTTCAGCTAATCCAATAATTTTTGCATTCTTTCTTCTACCTCTATTCTCATAATCTTCAAGTTAAACTGTCTTTTTTACATCTCTTCACAGAGAGTTCCATCTGTTCCATTTTGTTTTCTAAGGTAGTCATTCTCTTGTTAGTCATTTCCATTTGCTGGTTTATATTGAGCACTTCTTCCTTCACTTCCGTTATATTATTAGCATTCTCTTGAAGCATCTGTTTTATACACCTCAATTCAGCCATTACTTCACTTTTACTAAGTTTCTCCGTTACGTCTCCCGAAAGAGAAACCTTCGACGGAGTAAACTGATCCTGCTTTTTATGTTTCGTCGTCCCTCCTGTCGCAAAAGCCGCTTCACTTTTGGATTGCCGTGTACTAGTCATGTTCCCGCACTAGTATCTAACACTTTGGAGAAGAAAAAAGGCGAAATACAATTTCAAAGTATCGATCCGTTACCCAGGTTAGAGGAGCGTCGCAATCATACCTCCATCTTGTGCGTGCGCCAAGCCATGCCCTACTGTATCAAGATTACAACAAAATATACCTTTTCTTAAAAACATTTTTCAAGCAAACCCTTATGCACAGTGCTACCATTGCTAGTGGATTAGCCTCTTATATAGCTGGTCTTACCATCTCCTTTGGGAACCATGGTTAGTTTTAGGGGATGGGGTAGTATGTGCAAGGGGGGATTGTTTTAACAGGAAGGATTCCCTAACTCCTTTGTTTCATTGTATGTAAGTTTCTATGCTACAGAAGCTGGAACTTCTCCCATAGAATATATCAGTCAATTTTTTCTCTTTGTGAAGGGGCACATTTTTCACTGAAACTTTCAGTCCAATTGGATTTGTTTTTCAAGCATGTGTCTTTTTACCAGTTTTCCAACATATCAAGTTTCATTCCATTGTATTAATTTTGGGGGAGTTGGGATTATAATCCCCCTGACTTGCTTCCTAGAAATGCATTGGGCTATTTTGGGAATGGAGTGTACTTATTTCTCTAGAATCTCTGGCCCAATTTTGTCCCTTTTTGAATTTGTGTCTTTCTATTCTTGTTTTTTTCCAGTGTGCCAAGTTTTATCTCATTCTGTTAAATTTTTGGAGCGTTATATTGCCTAAGGATGGCAGACATTCTTAACTCCTTTTGCATTATTCTTTCCAATTTTTCTTTGGTTGGTAAGAATAATAATATAAGGAACTGGAAAAATTACTGAGAACAAAAAATATGATAAAAAGGATGGAACTCTTCCTTTATTTAGCTGTGATGAAAAGATAAACAGATTGAGCTTTTCAGCCTGGAGAAGTGATGGCTCAGAAGATATGATAGAGCAGAACTCCTCTAACCTGTCCTAGGGACCTCATAGGCAGTCAGGTTTTCAGGATATTTACAGTGAATATGCTTGAGTTAAATTTGCAAATGATTGGTCTCCAATTCATGCAGATTTCTCATAGGATTTCTCAAGGAAATACTGAAAACCTGACTGGCAGTGGGGTCCATGGGATAGGTTTGGGAAACCCTGTGATGGAAGTTTACAAACTGATGTAAATAGGGAATGGTTGTGTTGCCTAAGGATATGATCAACATTAAAGTAGTCAAATCTAAAAAGCGGGGGCTCCTTGATTCCATATAATATAAGTCCCGACACTTATGTTCAGTCAAAATCAGATATTTTGTTAATTGATATTCACAATATTGGGGGTTTTACAAGTGCTTGCTGAAGCTCTAATACATATAAGAACATAAGAACATAAGAAGTGCCTCTGCTGGGTCAGACCAGAGGTCCATCGTGCCCAGCAGTCCGCTCGCGCGGCGGCCCAACAGGTCCAGGACCTGTGTACACATATATCAAAAAATCAAATACTCTTATTATAAAAACCTCAGCTAGTGACTCTAATAATTGCATTTCGTGTCCAACCATATCATAAAAATATCATTTATAATTGCACTTTTGTGCCCATCCAGATCATAAAAATATAATCTATAATCTAGATGATTATAGATTATATTTTTATGATCTGGATGGGCACAAAAGTACAATTATTAGATATCTGATTTTGTGTGAACATAAGTGTTAGGACTTGTATTAAAGGATATGATCAAGGCACTAACAACTGAACTTGACAGAGGTTTTGTATATGGAGAAGGCCATACACAATAATTAGTCAAATAGACTCTGGAATGCTGTCTTACATTCTTGGGAGGAAACTGTAAGAAATGGATCTATGCTTTTGGATCTGCTGGGTCTATCCTAGTGAGAAAGATTGGCCACTGTCACTGAGGGTTGTGTGAAGCAGTGCAATCACAAAGGGCACAAGAGGTATAGGAACACATAAACAGCTCCTTATCCATTGTCTCCCCTGCAATGTCCACAATGCAGTGGGCAGGGTAGAAAAGCTAGGGGGCATATCACATAGGGCACAATTTTCTTATAATATAAAATCTTTAATGATTACCACTTTCTATGTTTTCCACAGAAGTTGCTTTCTGATGAGAAACTGTGTCAGAGTGAAGTACTTTATGCCTTTCTGAGTCCATCTCCAGAGCACCTGAAGTTCGCTGATTTACAGGGAAAGAGGGCCTCATTTTCAATCTCATCATTTCTGGAAAGGCTTCCTGGGGATTTCTTCTCTCATCCAGGGGTAGGTGGTAGAAAGCACATTGTCTAAACTGTAGGTGCCTATTGCAGTAATTAATGTTGAATTACTTGCATTTATGAGTGTACGAATCATCTGTCTTCACTTCAGTGCATCTATTTTGAAGTGGATGCTAGTTAGAAGTACCGCATATATTCTAATATAAACTGAGAATTTGGACCCAAAAAATAGACCAAAAATGGGGGGTCTTAGATTATATTCAAGTCTAAGCTTGATTACTTTTGTAACTAGTTTAAAAAAATATAAAAATTTAAACCTACCAGGGGCTATGGCTATGGTGAATAGAATTGCGGGGCAGGGGCAGGCCCAGCATGCGAAGCAGAAAGTGGATTCTTCCCAGCGGCAGCTACAGTGGTCGCCCATGCTGTTTTCCAACTGCTGGGAGGAGGGGGATGGAATGAGGAGTCAGTGGCATATCTGAATTGTAATTAGCCCTGTCTTTGGTCCCAGTCCCGCTAAACTGGCTGAAAAAATGAAGCCAGAAGCCGCAGGGGCCTTCCTTCGTGCCGCTATAGGCTCTGTCGGTCTTTATCCCTCCCCCCTCTGAAGTTAATTCTTGATTTTGAGGGGTGGGATCAAGCCTAGCAGAGCCTATAATGACTTGACAAGAGGGAAGGCCCCCACAGCTTCTGGCCTCATTATTGCCAGCAGGTTTAGTGGAACCGGAACCAAAATCAGGGCTGATTGCAATCTGAATGCACCGCTGACTCCTCATTCCCCCCTCCTCCCAGCAGCCGGCAAACAGTATAGATGACCGCTGCGGCCACAACTGAAAGGAATCAACTGCCTGCCTTGCATGTTGTGCCTGCACCTGACCACAACTCCATTCCCCACAGCTAGAGCTCAGGTGGGTAGTGTTGGAAGAGGCAAAAGGTAAAAGGTGATAAGGAGAGATCTTGGAAAGGAGATGGAGGGTGAGAGAGATGAGGTGTTGAAGGAAAGAGGGGAGCAGATATGCTGGATGGAGGGGGCATGAGAGTAGATACTGGGTAGAAGAATGAAAATAAAGGGGGGGAAAAGAGAAAATGCTGAAGGGGGGGAGAGAAGAGTTAGCAAACAAAACCTGAAGAATAATAGGATGAGGGAGATGGAAAGCTGTAACAGAAGCAGATACAGATGAAGAAAAATACATGGAGGAAAACTGAAAGAAAAAGGTTACAGTTAGAGATGGATATAGGAGAGGAAGTGAAAAAGACAGAAAAGAGAAAATAGGCAGAAAGACTGGAGACCCTGGAAAAAAAATTAAGAAAATACAGAAGAAATCAGAAACTGGTATAAACATGAATAAAATGGCCAAACGACAAAGGTAGAAAAATACTTTTTTAGTTTCATGGTCAGAAAATGCAGTTTTACAGTAAATTTACACTGCTTTCTTTTTATTTTCCAAAGTGTAGAGTGCTGTTTCTCTTTCTCTGCTGTTGAACTGCATATGGCTTCTTGAGGTTTAAATTTGATTTTTTGCTTACATTTATTTAATTTTGTGGTTACATGTAGTTGGGTTTTCCTATGCAAAGACCTTGTTGTGAATATGTTAGCTTTGGGATATATGCATCACAGATATTTGTATTATGTTTAGTGACTTACGAGAGAGCTGATGGGGAGGGAGGGTGAGCAATCTTTATAGATTGGCTCACCATGATAACCCAAATTTCTAACCTCGGTTTATATTCAAGTCAGACTCCCCCCCCCCTTTTTTTTCCCACTTTTTTGGGGAAAAAGGATACCTCTGTTTATATTCAGATTGGTTTATATTCAAGTATATAGAGTATTTTTGGACATGTCACATTTTTTATCAGCTTAGCAGTAGCATCTAATATAGCCTATTTTGAATACAGGCAGTCCCCGAGTTACAGATTCCCGACTTAAGTATTACTCATACTTAAGAACAAAGTTGAATCTTCATTAGATTTCACTGAGCAGTATTTCCAATGACATAGACTCCTACACTTCTCCTGTAGCAGATTCAGGAATAATGCATGACCACATTAAGAACAGTGTGTGGTTGTGCATGCTGTACCTCAGAGGGTACACTGGTAGGGACAGTTGGCCCTTTTATCAGCTGTGAGCAGAAGTAAGCAATAGGAATCTTAAAATCTTGAAGTTGTGAGTTACATACAAATCCGACTTAACAGCTCTAAAAATGTAACTCGCTCTTAACCTGGGGACTGCCTGTACTGAACATAATAGAAATTGCTTTCTCATATTTATTTCATTACAGTTAAAAAAAAACCAACCCCACATTCTTAAGAGAGGTAGCCTGTGATTCAGTGTAGAATTAGATTCTGCTAGTGTGCATCGGGGTTAGTATTCACTTACTGTCCATGAATGAGGTAATAATGAGTGTAGGCTGTATTTGTTGACCTCTGATGCCACTTAAAAGTAGCCTAGGGTTCAGTAAGATGATATTTTGTCCTTTATCCATTATCAAGGTGGTTTCTGTTGAGCCTGTTTAAATATGAGGGAAGGCTGAAGAATATGGCAGACTGTAAAGGGATGTTATATTGTTGGTAAGGCTGTATTAGTATTTTGTTTTAATTTTATATTTTTGTTTTATATAGTACACATTTTTATTGTGACCCACTTTGATGTTGTATGAAAAGGCATAAAATCAAATCAATCAAGAAAAGGAAGCAGATAGATCTAGGGTAAAGGGTTATGGATTTGTTATTCCTCCTTTTCAGTGGTACAGCCAAAGCAGTTTACATTTAATAATAATAATAATAACTTTATTCTTCTATACAGCCATAGTCGAAAGACTTCTAGGCAGTTCACATTCGAAGAAGGCTGGACAATCAGCGAAGTACAGGATGTAAGAAGAGCGGGTTACATAAGAATTAGGTAAAGGAACTGCAAAAAAACAGCGAAATTACATTGAGGTAGAGAGAGGGAGAATATATCAATTGGAGGCCTCTGTTTAGGAGATGAATTTGTCAAACAGAATGGTTTTGATTGATTTTCGGAATGCGCAGTAGGTCAAACTGGCTCTGTTTATGTAGTTGTCTAGCCAGGACTGCTGTCTGCCTGCTTGGAACTTGAAAGTCCTGTCCAGATAGGATTTGTATTTGCAGCCTGTGATTTTTGGGTAAGTAAATATGTTTCGGTTTCTGGTTGGTCTTATGGGGTTGTGAAATATGAAGTGTGGTAGCAGGTAGGAAGGCACTAGACCCCAGACCTGTTTGAAACAAATGCAGGCGAATTTGAACAGAATGCGCGCTTCCATTGGCAGCCAGTGCAACTTTTTGTAGTAAGGGGTAATGTGGTCGTTTTTCCTCAATCCGAAGATCAGACGAACTACTGTGTTTTGCACTATTTTTAATTTTTGTACCGTTTTTTGGAATACCTAGGTAAACAATGTTGCAGTAGTCCAGCGTTGATAAGAGCAGGGACTGCACCAGTAGCCTAAAAGACATAGAGTCGAAGTATTTTTTGATGATCCTAAGTTTCCAGAGTATACAAAAGCATTTCTTCATCACTAAATTCGTGAGGTTTACCATGGTTAGGTGTGTGTCCAGTGTGATATCCAGTATTTTTATGGTTTTGGAGATTTGGTAGTAATGGCCGTTTAATTTTAATGATGTTCTGGTAATTTTGTCCTTGGGGCTTGCCAGGAAGACTTTTGTTTTTTCTGTGTTTAGCTTCAGTTTGAAGTTGGTTGTCCATTTTTCAATTTCGGTCATTATGTGAGAAAGGTTATTTATTGTTTCGTTTGTTATGTCATTTAGGGGGATCAGGATGGATATATCATCTGCATATATGTAGTGGTTTAAGCTTACCTTTTTTAATAGATGGCCTAAGGATGAGATGTAGATATTGAATAGTGTGGGAGATAGTGAGAGCCTTGGGGAACCCCTGAGGGGTTTTTCCATGGTTTGGAGTATTTTCCTTCGCTGACTACTATGTATGATCTGTTGGTTAGGAATTCCTGGAGCCATTTCTTTACCTTTCCCATGAGTCCCATTGTGTCTAGGCATAGTAGCATAATTTCATGGTCTACTAGATCGAACGCACTGCTAAGGTCAAGTTGCAAAATCAGGGCACTTTTACCTTTGCTGAAAAGATCGTATAGGTGGTTTTTAGGATGGAAGCTATAACTGTTTATCCCAGGACAAGCAGGCAGCATATTCTCACATGTGGGTGACGTCATCCACGGAGCCCCAACGCGGACAGCTTTTCAAGCAAACTTGAAAGAAATTTCAAGCTTGCTGTGCTGCACCATGCATGTGCATGCCTTCCCGCTCCACTAGAGGGCGCATCCCCACCTCATGGTCCTCAGTTCTGTAGTTTCCGCGGAGCCAGAAGCCCTGTTCTTGTTTTCTCTCTGTGTGAAGTGCCTTCTAGCACCGCGGCTTTGTTGTTTTGTCGGAGTCGCTGTGCGTGTTTTTCTTCTTCCGTCTTTTTTTGCTTCAAAAAAAAAAAAAAAATTTCAACGTTGTTCGGCATCTGGGGGCTCCCGGTTTGCCATGGCCGCTTGACCTCGATCGGTCGCAGCCTGTTTAGTTTTTCATGTCCCGGCCCTTGCCGGGGTTCAAAAAGTGCACCAAGTGTGATCGGCTGCTGCCGATCACCGACCCCCATCGGTGGTGCCTGTTGTGTTTGAGTGCGGACCACCCTACGGATTCTTGCCCCCGGTGTGCGACTTTCCAGCCTTGGGCCCTCCGCCGCCGTCGTGCACGCATGGTGGGCCCCGGCCTTGACCTCGGCCTCGGTCTGCTCGGCCCCGCCTCGGCTGTCCTCGACATCGAAGCCCTCGTCCTCGGGCTCGAAACCTTCTCAGGGTAAGTCCCCGCTTCCCTCCTCAGGCGCCGTTCCGGCGAAGAAGCCATCCTCGGGGTCCTCGACGGGACCGGGTGGGTCGACCTCGGCCCTGCCCCGGTCTTCTAAGTTCTCTACTCCTCGGGAATACTCGTTACCGAGGTCGCCCTCTGCGGAGTATCCAGCTGCTTCTGACATGCCGTCCATGATGGCAGTCCCGGTTTTTCAGGACATGCTCCGAGCTCTTATTTCCTCGGAGCTGTCAAGTTTCAAGTTTAATGGTTCTTTTGATTAATCGCTTAATCATACTTCTAAGCGATGAACAATTTAAAATACATTCAGTGGGAAACAATACAGTACAAACTTTAAATAGTAACATTGGGTTAAAGATTAACTCATCATACTCATAACACAAAGCAAAAAGGGGATGCGAAATACAATTCAATATAGAAAAGCAGAACAAAAAAGGAAAAGTACAAGAGGGAAACATTTGCAGCCTTCCTCGGCCTTGGCCCCGGCCCAGCCTGAGTGCAGCGTCCAAGTGCCCCGGGACAAGGTGCACCGGACCCACCGGCTCTCGTCCTCAGACTCCTCCTCCAAGGCCTCGGGGGGTTCCTCGCCCTCAGGTCGGCCTCGGGCGAAGCGCCATTCTAAGAGGCCGAAACGTTCTCGTGGGTCGCCTCCGAGGCGTGGTCACTCCCCGCCGGCCCGGGACGTCGAGGCGTTCCGGGTCTCTGAGCTTACCCTCTCTAACCCGAGGTTGCTTCGATCTCCTTCTCAGAAGGGTTCGCCCCGAGGCTCCCGGGATTCCTCTCCGAGGCGTCGGAAGGTTTCTGTACCCCGGACCCCGAGGTCTTCCCCGAGGGGCTCCTCGGGTCCTCGGAGGTCTCCGACCCCGGCACATTCCCTCGGCGCTGCTTCTTGGGGGTCGGATGTGGAAGCTAGCCGAGAGCCCCGCTATTCCCGCGAGGCCTCGCCTTCTTTTTCGGCGGCTCGTTGCTCTCGCTCGCCTACCCCGGAGGATGACCGGTCCGGTCTCCGTCCTTCTTCGTTTTCGAGGTTTGTTCAGGACATGGGGCGAGCGTTAGATTTGGACCTCTTGGCGGGGTCCCAGTATTCCAAGGAATTCTTGGCAGAGCAGGATTTGCCTTCCCCACCTAGGGAGTCTCCCCGCCTCCCATTGAACACGGTTCTCCGGCAGGCTTTTTTGCGGAATCTGGAATCCCCGTATGTGGTGACAGCAGTCCCCTCCAAAATGGAATCCAAATACCGCACAGTGCCCTGTAAAGGGTTTGAAAGGGCTCAGTTATCCCACCAGTCCTTGATGGTGGAGTCATCCCTGAAGAAGTCCCAGCCTTCTCGGGTTTCCACTGCGGTTCTGCCGGGACGCGAGGGTCGCACCCTTGATAAATTTGGACGGAGACTGTATCAGAAATCCATGATGGCGAATCGGGTTCTGAAATATGCCTTCACATTCACATCCTATCTTCGTCACATGGTGAAGTCCTTGCCGACCTTTCATGGGGTTTTGCCCGCATCTCACCGAGAAGAGTTTGGGCGGCTGGTTGAGTCTCTCTCCCAGCTTCGTCTTTATTTGTTCCATGCGACCTATGATGCATTTGAGCTGACCTCCAGGGTCTCTGCGTTTGCTGTCGCTATGCGCCGGCTGGCGTGGCTCAGGATCGTTGATATGGATCCTAACCTTCAGGAGCGCCTGGCCAATCTGCCCTGTGTGGGTTCGGAGCTCTTTGACGAGTCCCTCGAGGCGACCACGAAACGCCTCTTGGAGCACGAACGGTCTTTCGCTTCTCTGGTCTGCCCCAAGGCGAAACCGTCGGCTCCTAAGACCTACCGGGCTCCGCCTAGGCGCTACCCGCAATAGACCACGCCGGCTTTCTCCAGGCCACCTCCTCGGAGGCCTCCTCAGCAGTCTCGGGCGCAGCAGCAGAAGCCTCAGGCGCAGGGGGCGTCTAAGCCCACCCCGTCCTTTTGACGCCCTGGGCGGTTGGGGGCGGGCCCCTTCCGCACTGTCGTCGACCCCGCTACCCATCGGGGGTCGTCTTCACGCCTTTTATCACTCTTGGACCCTTCTCACCTCGGATGCTTGGGTCCTTCGGGTCATATCCGAGGGTTATTCCCTCAACTTCCGGGAACTTCCTCCAGACAGTCCACCCGGCGCGTGTCCTTCCAACAGGTCGCAGCTCCCCCTTCTCCTGTCGGAGGCCAGGGCTTTGTTGCGCCTCTGGGCGGTGGAGCGTGTTCCCCCCTGTCAGCGGGGCAAGGGGTTCTACTCCCGCTACTTTTTGGTCCCGAAAAAGACAGGGGACCTACGCCCCATTTTAGACCTCTGGCGGCTCAACAAGTACCTTGTCCGGGAGAAGTTCCGTATGCTCTCCCTTCCGGTTCTGTACCCTTCCGGTTCTGGACGAGGGGGACTGGATGTGCTCCCTCGACCTGAAGGAGGCTTATACCCATGTTCCGGTGCATCCCGCCTTCCGCAAATTCCTGCGTTTTAAGGTGGGGGAGTTGCACCTTCAATACCGGTTCCTCCCCTTCGGATTGGCTTCGTCCCCTCAAGTCTTCACGAAGTGCTTGGTTGTAGTCGCAGCAGCCCTGCGGTCCCGAGGGCTTCAGGTCTTTCCTTACCTGGACGATTGGCTGATCAAGACCTCGTCCAGGGAGGGGGTTATCTTAGCGACCCAACAGACTATCATCTTTCTTCAGCGTCTGGGGTTCGAGGTGAATTTTCCCAGATCCCAGTTGTGCCCCTCTCAATCCCTACAGTATATCGGGGCCGTGCTGGACACGGTTCGCCTCCGTTCGTTCCTTCCTCCTCCTCGGTTGGAGACCCTGGTCCGTCTGAGTCGGCAGGTTTCGCTACTGCCCTCGGTCTCGGCGAATCGTCTCATGATTCTCCTGGGTCATATGGCGTCTACAGTCCATGTCACGCCGTTTGCCCGCTTACATCTTCGAATCCCTCAGTGGACGTTGGCTTCTCAGTGGCGTCAAGATCGGGACCCGATTTCCAGTCATGTAATGGTGACTCCCTCTTTGAGACGCTCGCTCCATTGGTGGACCAACTCTTCCAATCTTTCCAGGGGTTTGCTCTTTCTCGCCCCTCAGCACCACAAGGTCCTAACCACGGACTCCTCGGAGTATGCTTAGGGGGCTCATCTCGACGGTCTGCGCACTCAAGGAATGTGGTCGGCAGAGGACCGTCGCAGTCACATCAACGTTTTGGAGCTTCGAGCCATTTATCTGGCTGCTTGAGCCTTCCGCTACCTGCTCCACGATCAGGTAGTTCTAGTCCGGACGGACAACCAGGTGGCGATGTATTATGTGAACAAGCAAGGGGGGACAGGCTCTTGGTCCCTGTGCCAGGAGGCTCTTCGTCTCTGGGAGTGGGCGATTTCCCAAAACATCTTCCTTCGAGCGGTTTACATTCAAGGAGAGCGGAACTGTCTGGTGGACAAACTCAGCCGCACGAGTGGTCACTGCATTCTCGGGTCCTGCGACAGGTGTTCGACCGGTGGGGGACTCCTTAGATAGATCTGTTTGCCTCCCCAGTTCACGGATGTACTCCCTGGATCGTCTCGAGGCCGACGCCTTCCTTTTCGATTGGGGAGGGAAATTCCTCTATGCATTTCCACCTTTTCCTCTGATCCTGAGGACACTTGTACATCTCAAGTCTGTACGGGCCACTCTGATTCTAATTGCGCCTCGTTGGCCTCGCCAGCCGTGGTTCTCCCTGCTTCTTCAACTCAGTGTCAGGGAGCCTCTACTTCTGCCTGTTTTTCCCTCTCTGCTGTCTCAGAATTGGGGTTCTCTTTTGCATCCCAATCTTCAGTCCTTACATCTGACAGCTTGGTTCCTTTCCCCCTGTCTTCTGTTCCTTTATCTCAGTCAGTCCGGGAGGTTTTGGAGGCTTCTCGCAAGGTCTCGACTCGGCTTTGCTACTCTCAAAAATGGACCAGATTCTCATCTTGATGTTCCTCTCATCATCTGGACCCTGTGTCAGTTCCTGTGGCTTCGGTCCTGGAGTATTTGCTTCATTTGTCTCATTCCGGTCTGAAGACAACTTCTATTCGGGTGCATCTTAGTGCGATTGCTGCTCTCCATCGGCATCTTGAGGGAAAGTCTCTATCCCTTCATCCTTTGGTTTCTCGTTTCATGAGGGGTCTCTTGAACGTACATCCTCCTCTCAAGCCCCCTCCTGTGGTTTGGGATCTTAATGTGGTTCTGGCTCAACTTATGAAACCCCCTTTTGATCCTATGGATCAATCTAATCTCAAGTTCCTGACTTGGAAGGTGATCTTTCTGCTTATGCTCACTTCCGCTCGACGGATTAGTGAACTGCAGGCCTTGGTAGCGGATCCGCCCTTCACTGTATTTCATCATGACAAGGTGGTTCTCCGCACTCATCCTAAATTTTTGCCTAAGGTTGTGTCTGATTTCCACCTCAATCAGTCCATTGTTCTTCCGGTGTTTTTTCCGAAGCACCACTCTCATCCCGGCGAGGTGGCACTTCATACGTTTGACTGTAAGAGGGCGTTGGCTTTTTATCTTCAACGCACTCAGTCTCATCGGAAGGTTCCTCAATTGTTTTTGTCCTTCGATCCTAATCGTCTGGGACGTCCTGTTTCCAAGCGCACCTTGTCCAACTGGTTGGCTGCTTGTATTTCCTTTTGCTACGCTCAGGCTGGTCTCGCGCTGCATGGTCGAGTCACGGGGCATAAGGTCCGAGCTATGGCAGCTTCTGTTGCTTTCCTCCGGGCTACACCTGTTGAGGACATCTGCAAAGCTGCCACTTGGTCTTCGGTTCATACTTTCACCTCCCACTACTGTCTGGATACTCTGTCCAGGAGCGACGGACAGTTTGGCCAGTCGGTGTTGCGTAATCTGTTTTCTTAAATTGCCATCCTCCCACCTGCCCTTTTTTAGTTGGCTTGGAGGTCACCCACATGTGAGAATATGCTGCCTGCTTGTCCTGGGATAAAGCACAGTTACTTACCGTAACAGGTGTTATCAGCAGGCAGATATTCTCACAACCTGCCCTCCTCCCCGGGGATGGCTTCTTTGCTGGCTATGGAACTGAGGACCACGAGGTGGGGATGCGCCCTCTAGTGGAGCGGGAAGGCATGCACATGCGTGGTGCAGCACAGCAAGCTTGAAATTTCTTTCAAGTTTGCTTGAAAAGCTGTCCGCGTTGGGGCTCCGTGGATGACGTCACCCACATGTGAGAATATCCGCCTGCTGTCCTTGGATAACACCTGTTACGGTAAGTAACTGTGCTTTCCGTGCTGTATCCTTTTCTGAATCCTGATTGATGTTCGCTAAGGATGTTGAATTTGTCTAGGTAGTTCACTAATTCCAGGTTGACCAGTCCTTCCTGAAGCTTAGTGAATAGGGGGATGCTTGCTATAGGCCTGTAATTGGATGTCAGGGCTATTGAGTTCTTCTGATCTTTGGGGATAGGTGTGATCAGTATGTGGCCCATTTTCTCATTCAGTATGCCGTTTGTAAGCGTAGTTGTGAGCCAAGAGAAAAGTTCCTTTTTAAAGTCTGGTGGAGCAACTTTCATGATTTTGGATGGACATTCGTCCAGTAGACAGTTTGATTTTGTGTATTTATTGAATAAAGTTAGGAATTGATGCTAGTTTGGAACCTTGAAGTGGTCCCAGAGCATGTCTGCTCTAGATTCCTGATCGTGGGGTCTGAGGTAGAGATCTGTGTTGGTTTTGGGTGTGGGTATTGTTGCTTTTAGGTCAGTGATTTTATTTTTAAAGAAATTGGCTAGGGTTTGAGTAGATGGAGGGCTTTCGTTGTCTTTTTTCAGGATTTGAGATGTGTCTGTTATCGATTTTACTAGTTTGAACAGCTTTTTACTATTTATTTTTGATGTACCTATTTTCTGTGCGTAGTGTTTTATGTGTTTTTCTTTGATCAGTTTTGTATATTTTCATTTTTTGTTTCCAGTTTGTCTTGTCTTTTTCTTTGTTTTTTTCCATATTCTCTCCAGTTTTCTTAGTTCCTGTTTGCAGGCTAGTAGTTCTGAGTCAAACCATTCATTTAGTACTCTTTCTTTCTTTTTGTATGTTTGGTATGGTGCTAATTGGTCTAATAGTTCCTTACTGAACTTTCCCCATCTTGTTGGGAAATCCTGTATTTCCTCGGTTATGGGTCATAGTTCGTAATAAGACCAAAATTCTGTTAGGTTGATATTACCGCAACTGGTTATTGTTTTTGTTTTCTCGTATGATTTTATGGTGGAGTGACTTCTTTTGCCAGTGTAGGTCGAATTTGCCAATGTAGTGGTCTGACCAAATGCATTTTTCCCAGGTCCCTGTACTGTATTTAATCTTTGGGTTGGGGGTTTCCTTTTGAGAAAAAGTAACTATGTCTAGTTTATGTCCCTTCTCATGTGTTATTTCTGTGTCTGGCAATGAGAAATTGAGTGACGTTAAGAAGGTGTCAATTTCGGTCACTTCTGGTTTTTCCTTTTGTTCTAGGTGTATGTTTGTCGCCCAGTAGTAGGTTGTATGATTCTTTTAGGGCGTTTAACGTAAGGAATTCGAAGAATTCTTCTCTAGCGTTAGACCATTTTTTGGGAGGGATGTAAAATAATGTCGCAATTAGTGATTCTTCTAATTGGTCGTTTGTGATCTTTCAAGTTAGTATTTCTAGGTTATCTGAGGTTTTGGAGTCTATCTTGTTGTACACAAAGGATTCTTTTAAGATCGCTAGACCACCCCCTTTTTTTCCAGCTTCTTGATAGTGGAAGTATTTTGTATCCCTGTGGTAGAATTTCTTTCATGATAATGTCCGTGTCAGAAGTTAACCATGTTTCAGTCAGAAATAGGTGGTCCGGGTTTGTTTGCACTATCCAATCGTTTATTATATGTGCTTTGTTTCTCACGGACCGGGTGTTTAGATAGAGTCCCAGTGTTCTCTCTAGCGACTTTTAGCCGGGCACTCTGCCCAGCTAATTTAAGTGAGCGCCCGGCTGTGAATTTCAGACAGACAGTCTGGAACGGCACTTGTTAAATACTGAAACCACAACTACCCTTCAAAATCTAGTTGACAGGATAGTACTAGCTACAGCGGTTCTCATTACAAGAGCTCACAAATCTCTCCCCTTTATTGGGCTACTTTTTGGCTGGGTCCAGACCGCCTATTGCTGAGGGTTTTTTTTCATTGGTTCAGCTGCAGCACAACAGACCAATCACAAACGACCTTAGAACTCTGAAGTCGTTTGTGATTGGTCTGTTGTGCCCTAGCTGAGCCAATGAAAATTCCGGTGCCGCGGCAGGAGCTTCAGCTTTGAGAAAGAGCCGTGCCGCCGTCGGTACGGGAAGAGCGCCAACACTAGCGAGCCTGCCATGGCCAAAGAGGAGAGCAAAAAACCTTTGGACAGACCCGCGCTGACTGAAAGCACTTAATTTACAACCCGTGGGATGGAGAGGTCCTGGGGTGGACGGCCAACAGCTGGGGTAGGAGCCTGAAGAGTGAGGGAGGAGGTTTGGAGGTGAACCTGTGGGTTATTTATTTATTTATTTATTACCAATCAATGTGTGTAGGCGTCTGTATGTGTGCACGTGCTGCCGCCTACTGTACCATCTGTGTTTCCTTCCCTGAGCGGTGACAGCCTTCATGTAATGAGAGAATGCGCTGGCGATTCAGATCCCATTGTTACTAACTGCCCCGCCAGGAGAGATTTTTCTTGTACAGTCTTTTTTTCCCATCTCCCATCAGTTTTGTTAAAAAAAGGTCTAAATTCGCAGAAAGTTTTAAGGGAGAGGGAGATGATCTGAAGACAGAATGCAGGCCTCCTAAGGCAGACTGATGGGCCGCTGACTTCTAAGTCCAATCCTGCATTTATTTTAATTCTGTTCAACCCCCCCCCCTCCTTTTTATTATTTTGTATGTAGAGGGGTTGAATGGAAGATAATTGAGGAGGAAGAGGAGCTATGGCAGTGAAACTGTCAGCCACCCCCTTTATTTAATCCTGCGGGACAGCCTCAGCGGTTCGTTGGGTTTTGTAAAGTTCTCTAGAGTTGAACCTGCAGATCCATGTAAGTTATACTCTCATGTGCAGATAACCTCTCTTCCTCCACCCCATGAGCTCCTCTTTTTTTTTGGTGTGTATGTGTGGGGGGGGGGGGGTAAGGGGGGGTAGTTATGTTTTGCTTGGATTGGAAGTATACTATACTTTATTCTTTCCCAAATGGGGGATGCTGTGTGTATACCCCATGTCTTTTTGAATTGCATAAAAACAAAACTCTTTGGGATAAGTGCAGTGTATAAATAAACAGTTTGTATTTGGCAACCCTGACTCAAATCAAAAAGAAGTTGGACACTACAGCGCAGGAGTTAAGAGCTCAGAAGAGCGTCTGTTGCTCAGTATAGGGTGACTTTGTGGTACAATTAGTTATGTTTCCATGCTCGGGGAGTTTCAGAAAGAAGAATGTGAGTGGGTTTGGGGGGGGGTTATGGTTGATATTACAGGGGAAAGGGTGTATGAATTTGTCAGTAACTTTAAAAAAAACTTTTCAGAGACGCTGGATCTGGACATTAGGGGGGTGGGGAGAGGAAGAGGAGGAAACAGAGAGATAGAAAAGGACCTTGAGGAGGGTTGGGAAAGTAGACTTAAACCAAAAAGGAGGGGGAAGACGGGGCAGATGCTGGACTAGAGGAGTATAGAGGGAGAGAAAGAGACTGCAGAGAGGGGAAACACCTTGAACCGAGGAGAGAGATATGCATATACCAGGTCCTGGGGAGGTGAAAGACAGTGAGAGTGAGAGATACAGAAAGACCTGAAACAAAGGTGGGAGGACTCAAAAAGTTAGCAGAAGGAACATAGAGGGAGAAACCTGAAACAAAGGGGAGGCAGAAGAGAGGAGGGCAGATGTTGAACTTGGGGGTGTATAGAGGGAAGAGAGAAAGAGATTGCAGAGAGATGGAAAGATTCTGGATCAAGGAAGAAGGAAGGAAGGAGAGAGAGAGTCAGAGAAAGACCTGGAAGAAAGGAGAACAAATGCTGGGGATGGAGGGTATTTTTAAGCAACAGAGAGACAGAGGCCTGGCCCAAAGGGATAGACTGGATGGGCCATTTGGTCTTTATTTGCCATCATCTTTCTATGACATGAGGCAGATGCTGGACTATGGGAGATGTAGACAGAGAAGAGACGGGGGAGGGGAGAGCCCTGAAGAAGAACAGAGAGATGCAAGATCATAACAGAGGAGGGAGAGAAAGAGAGACATGTTGACAATAGGGGTAGAGGAGAGAGGAAGGAAAGTTAGACTCATGGAGGGACAGAGAGATGTTGGTTGGGTAAGGAATGAGGTCCGAGGAGGGGAAGCGTGCAGAAAGAAAGAAATATTGGATGCACAGTCAGAAGGAAGTGCAACCAGAGACTCATGAAATCACCAGACAACAAAGGTAGGAAAAATGATTTTATTTTCAATTAAGTGATCAAAATGTGTCAGTTTTGAGAATTTATAATCTGCTATCTATATTTTGCACTATAGTTACTGAGGTGACATTGCATATTTTAGTCATCTGCCTTGACCGCTTTGAAAAATAAAACAAATATAAATGATAATTATCATTTTCTGTGCATACAGTGTGCTTTGTGTTTTTTTTTTTTAATTTGTGGTTACCATTGTGAATTAATAAGATTATATTGTGTACTAGTCTTTAAGCCCGTTACATTAACGGGTGCTAGAATAGATGTGTCTGTCTGTCTTTCTTTGTCTCTCTCTCTCATTGGCCGCTGTCTTTCTTTCTCTCTCTCTCTCTCTCTCTCTCTTTGGCCGCTATCTGTCTGTCTTTCTTTCTTTCTGTGTCTCTCCTTGACCACTGTCTGTGTGTCTTTCTGTCTCTTTCTCTCTCTCTTATTGGCTTCTGTCTGCCTGTCTTTCTGTCTCTCCCTCTGTGTCTTTCTGTGTGTCTGTGTGTCTTTCTGTCTCTCTCTCTCTCTCCTTGGTCACTGTCTCTCTCTCTCTCTCCTTGGCCGCTGTCTGTGTGTCTGTCTGTCTCTTTCTCTCTTTCTCGTTGGCAGCTGTGTGTCTGTATGTTTCTGTCTCTTTCTCCTTGGCTGTTGTTTATGTGCCTTTCTGTCTCTTTCTCTCATTGGCCGCTGTGTGTCTGTCTTTCTGTCTCTTTCTCTCTCCTTGGCCGCTGTCTGTGTATGTTTCTGCCTCTTTCTCCTTGGCCACTGTTTATGTGCCTTTCTGTCTCTTTCTCTCTCTCTCATTGGCCGCTGTCTGTCTCTTTATCTCCTTGGCCGCTGTCTGTGTGTCTGTCTGTCTTTCTATCTCTTTCTCTCCTTGGCTGCTGTCTGTGTATGTTTCTGTTTTTTTCTCTCTCTTTCCTTGGCCGCTGCCTGTGTGTCTTTCTGTCTTTCTCTCTCTTTGGCCGCTGTCTGTCTTTCTATCTCTTTCTCTCTCTCTCTCTCTCTCCTTGGCCGCTGTCTTGTCTGTCTCTTTCCTTCCCTCTCTCCCATTCCCTGCCTGGCCCCGCTCCCCTTCCTTTGACCGCCCCCCCCCCAGCCCATCCCACCCCCTCTGCGGCAGCACCACCAGCCTCCAACAAATCCTTATCCTCGACCCGGAAATTCACCCAGAGGGGAGAGTGGTGGCAGAGGAGAAGGTTGTGCGACCACGGAGCAGCAGTAGTTGTGGCCTTCCCTCCCCTAGCTCCGTAGCTCGGTCGCCGCCACCGCCTCCTTCTCTCCCCAATGTCGGCTCCCAGTGTGCACACGCACCACACTCTGCAACATTTCTCTGCCGATCATAGGGCGACGGATGCACGGAGCCACAAAAATTGAAGTGTGCATGTGCGCTAAGGATATTATTATCTTAGATGAATGGAAGAAATTGCATTACAATTAGTACTATTATAAATGGGGGTGGGGTAAGGGGCAGAGCTTGGGCTTGGTACTTGGTTGGTATTTGTTAGACTTAGGGGGTACTTGACTTGAAAAAGTTGAGAAACATTGGTCTAGGTGACTATGGAGTTTACACAGTAAGGGCCCCTTTTACAAGGCCACAGTAGCAATTCTCCCATGGCAAATTCACCAAAGTCCATTCAATTCCTATAGGCTTCAGTGCATTTACTGTGGCAGAATTGCTATCGCAGCTTGCAGGAACTACTGTCTCTGTGCTATGTTTTAAACAAAAACCATATTGCCGGGGATGCAAAGCATTAACTGATTCAACATGAGTTAGAAGTTGGTTGAATATCACTCTCTCAAGTACGGTAGCTTTAAAAGAAATGGAAGGTTCGATACTGGCCAGTAGTTCGGAATAAAAGGATCTGCATTACTTTTTTACAAGGTTGGCTTAAATGCTACTGGAACACTGCCTAAGTGTCAACCCTTAAAAAAGGGAGTTATATTGAGCATTGGAAAATAATAATAATAATTTTAATAAAAATAGTACAAATTTAATTTTCCTCACCACCAAATTTCCCCATCCCGCCCCACCCGGCAACTTTTTCATGCCACCCGGCTGGACAAAATTTCTGGGGAGAACACTTAAGGTTTCCATAGTTGTTTGGAGTGGGAGTTTCAATGGGCATTAGATTTTTTAGGTTTCTGTTGTTAGCCTTATTTTTGTATGGTTTGAAGGGTTTTTGGGTGGTGTTCATGACAGGGATTTGAAGAGGGCCTTGTTCTAGGCAGTTTTGCAAGGTTCGGTGGGAGTTGGTTGATTTGGTTAGTTTAGTTGGTCTGTGCCAGGAGTAGTGAGTGTGAATTGGTTTTTCTTCATTGCCCCAACATCTGGAGCAGATTAGGTACACTATCCCTAAGAATAGTTGGTGTTTGTTAAAAATTGCCATTTTTGACTGGAGGTTAAGTGTAAGTAGTTAGATAACGTGGGGTTAAAAACCTGGAAGAAAACTTGTCTTGTGGTGGTTTATTTTCTTTGTTTCGTGTTGGCAGGCTATTTTTTATTTTTTTTATTATACGCAGGTACTTTCTCTGTCCCTAGTGGGGGTCAGTGGCGTACCAAGGGCAGGGGGGGTGGCAGATTGCCCCGGATGCATGCCCTAGGGGGATGCACAGCCGGCTGGGTCCGGAACCTTCTGGGACCTGCACTTCAGCGCAGCTGCAGGTCCACCCCTGTGGCCAAGAAAAAGGCTAAGAAGCCAGCAGGAGCAGCGAAAGCGTCCTTTAAGGAATACCCTCCCGATCTGGCTCTATCCCGCCCCCTTCACTGCGACCCATGCAAGGTCAACCTATGGCTGAGAACGCTGTCTGGTGGTGTCACAAAAGGGGCGGGATAGAGCCAGATTGGGAGGGTGTTCCTTAAAGGACACTTTCGCCTCTCCCTCTGGCTTCTTAGCCTTTTTCTTGGCCGCAGGGGTGAACCGGCAGCTGCGTACCAAGGGCGGGGACGTTTGTCAAAAAAATGATGGGCAGGGAGGGGGGAAAAATGATGGGGTGGGGTGTAAAAAATGATGGACCCCAGGTGTCACATACCCTAGGTACGCCACTGAATGGGGTCACAGTCATAAGCTTTTGTACCGCAGATCACTGAGACAGCTCTACTCCAGGTTACCTGTAGAATCAGACAAAAAAAATTTGTCCCTTCTATGAGGTAAAATTGGAGGGTAAATGCTCTGGGCCTGTAGGGGTATAATAAAAGCTGCTTAGGTTATGGTATGATGGAAGAAAATGGGGGTTGTGCATTAGTCATTGACTGGTGCATCGCTGATCTTCAATGGTTAATATGTGTACCACTGTAGTTACCACTAGAGTGACTAGATTTTAAGTCCTGATGAGACATAGCAAAAGAGTGTCCTATCATATGAAAGTACTGGATTGTAGGGGCACAGCATTCTTCAGTCCCAGCTTAGAAACTGTGTTTTGTTTCCAGGAGGAGGCTGAAGAGGACAGTGACTATTCAGACTCTGGAGATGAAATTGATGGAAAAAAGGATGCACTTGCTGAACCATGTTTTATGTTGATAGGAGAAATTTTTGAACTGCATGGAAGTAAGCATTTAACTTTTTTCCCCCTTTCATCATAATGTTGTGACTATAAAGGTTTCTGGGAAATGGATGCTTACCAATGATTGAAAAATCTCTGAACTGGCCTGTTACTGCTGCAGACTTGTACTGGTACATGGAAATATCCTGCACCATATTCAGAATGTAGATTAGATTTATTACTTTATAGTTGGCCTTTGACCAAGGTGGATTATCCATCCTATTGATATCTCAGATCATGCTTCATTGACGGGGGTCATTCATCCTCCTCATGGGGGCACTCATGGCAAGACATGGAGAGCTGATGTCCAGTTATTGAGAAGAGGCAACATCTGAACTCTATTGGAACAGAAGTGGGCAGAGTATTTAGTCCTCAATGATAATTACTCAGTCTACATTAGGACATGTGGGATGCAGGGAAAACTTATATATGAGGGCTGTTGATTCAGGAAGCTGCTAAAGCTAAGTGAGTTAAGTTGGCCAGGAGGATTGCATTAATATCACAGCTCCTCTCCTCCATGGAAGGCATCCCTCCAGATTACTTGTGGCTAGGATCAGAAGAACACAACTACAGCTTAAAGAGTTTGATAAGAACAGAAAAAAATAGAACATGCTATGTGGAGGTTGAACAGATTTTTTGGAGGGAGGTAATAAAGATGAAAAATTATTAGCGTGGCAGCTCAAGAAGTAACAGTCCAAACACTGGATAAGTAAAATTTTCTTGTCATCTGGGGAGATCAGGATATCTCACGAAGCTATTGCTCAGGAATTTAGAACTATTTGACAGATGTTTTATACCTCAGGGTACGTACTGTCCAGCCTTGTCATTATGCTACTGTATTGTATGGTATTGTATTGTAGTATACGGTATTGTATTGTACTGTTTTGCCAAACATACTGTCCAATGTAACATACTGTGAATGTTGGCTTGTAACCTGTTCTGAGCTCCCGGGAGGACGGGATAAAAATCGAATTAAATAAATAAATAAATATTCTAGAGCAGAAGGTACTCTCAGTAATTCAACATCTACCCCAGGAGAAGTCGCTGAGGGAGGATGGCTTAGTGTCTCCCATATTGATAGACTATTTAATGAATTACAAGGTGGTGCTCCTCTCCCAAACTCTAATGTGGTATTATTACCGAAGCCTGGAAATGATCCTTTCATATGTGCTAGTTACAGACTCTTATCCTATCCTAGGATAAGCAGACAGTGTCAGCATCTATTAGATTTAGAACTATCTAACTTCTGCAAACGAACTGGGGTCCAAAAAGATCTGTGTAACAAAAAAAAAACCAGGTTTGTTTCTTAGATGCTGACGCTGTACATCTCATCCTCCAAGACCAAATCCATGGCCATTGAGTGGCAGAAATCTGCTGCTTTATCTCAATGCTCCAAATATATTTTAGACTAGTTTTAGGCTTCTTGTTCAAATATTCAGATATTAATTTATACCATTTGGCAGTCTGATGCCCTAGCAAATCTGTCTGGAAACATAGGCCCGCAGGCTATACTGATTATTTAAATTTCGCCAATCAGGGAACCCCTTCTGAATGGCCTGCTTCAACTGCAACCACTTATATGCTTGAGACTTTGTAATACCAAATGATTATTGCAGTTGTGAAAAATCAAGCATTTTCCTATTTGATAACACATCATCTAAAGTACATATACCTGCTTGCAGCCAATGCTTCCAGGGGATCTTAGACTCGCCAATTTGAATCTTGGAGTTCAACCATAAGGATTGACATGTGGATTGTTGTACTGGTATAGATGTTAAATTGTTAATAAATTTTAATGTTTTCCATGTGGCACAAAGAATACTATTGTCCTTATAAATCCTTGGCAGCTTGACACTCAAAATATGGCACAATTGTACCCAGCTCACACAGAGATTTTGGATCAGTGTTTACCTTCAATTCATACAGGCTATTGTTTTTCTTTTTGCGGTTTAATTAGATACCGTTTCAACCTAGGACCCCTGATGAAGGTGTGTTAACCGAAACACGGACCGTGTCGGGTCCCTAGGTTTGTGTAAAGGTGGTAAACTTAACCGCGATCATTAATTGATATAATAAACATAGAGGGGCATAATCAATAGGTCATATAAAAGATCTGTGCGTCGGCAGCGTAAGACATCCAGGTAAATGTGCCGATAATGGAAAGATGTCTAAGTCGTTCGATTATCGGCACGAAAGACGTCCAACATAAACACGTCCACATTCGGTATACAGAAGCGCCTAAAATTACCTACTAAAATGTCGATCGTCCAAACAAGACGTACAACTATTTTCGCCGCTATCAACTGGACGACTTGCTAGTTGTATAGCGCTCTTTATCTATTAGTTGTCCTGGCACAGGTCCTACTGATGTCACACTGTCCCCAATAACATCCTGCATGCCCATATATAAACCGCCACGTGGAAGTGCGACCCTTGTGGGTGTAGTAGGCGTTGTGTGAGGAGTTAGGAGGGTTGTAGGAGTTAGTTGGTGGAGAGTTTAGTTATTTCGATTTCTGAGTGGGATTGAGTGATTGGAGAATGATTCTGTGTGTGTGTGTGTGTGAGAGCAAGTGAGAGAGAGTGTAAGGATGACAGACAGGCGAGACAGTGGGAGTGATTGTGGGAGTGAGAGATCGTGTAGTGAGGAGGGTGTGCTAGGAAGAGTGTGTGGCCACCAGGGTGAATGTGTGAGTGTGTGTGTGCGAGCTTGTGTGAGTGGGTGGGGTGTGATGGTGGAAAGAAGTGAACCAAACTACTACCTAGGGGAGACGGAGTCCCTGGTGGAGCTGTGCCTCCAGTATGAGACCAGGGTGTTTGACCACAATGGCAGAAGACCACCCCGCAACGTTGCGATGAGGGCCTAGTCAAGAATACATGACACCCTGCATAGGTGAGAATCACCTAGTACCTATCACTATGTAGCCAGTGTGTCCTAGTCTGTAAACCTGTCACCTATTGCCCCCACCCCATCTTTCAAGGAACGTCTTGCTTATTGTGTGTTCTATAAATACATACATATATATATCTATATCTATATCTCACAGATATAAAGGAAACATAGATAGATAAAGAAGGATAACAATATCTTGGCAGGCAGATGTTTCATCTCTGGATATGTCTCTACCTCATCAGAATATACATGACAAATGTGATGTGCTCAGTGCCCTCATAACCCTGCATATGTTTGAAAAGGGGGATGCAAAGGACTGTTACCTGACCTCATTCTCCACCATATTCTTCTTGCTGGCGGTATAGTGTGTACCGTGACCTTGAGTCCCTGAGGCACAGGTGGCGCAGGGTCAACCGGGACAATCCAGGCCTCATCTGGCGCACCAGACACCGCCTCAGAGCTGGACGTAAGTGCCAGGCCCCCCCCCCAACACAGTCAGTAGCACAGGTATGGCAGCTGCCTTGTAAGACATACCAGAAACCCTGAAATGTGTAGGTGACTATCAGATGCTAAAAAGCTATAATGGAGGAATGGGAGGTAATCTTCAGATCAATGAATATCTCTCCAGTTGACATCGGCGCTGGTAGCATACTGAGTGCTCATTCTCTGAATCCCTTATCTGCAATCAACTGAACAAGGGAAATACGCCTCAGAAGCTGCCGGCCAGATGTTGGTCTAGAGCTCACCTTCATAGCTCTAGACCAGGGGTGCCCAATAGGTCGATCGCGATCGACCAGTAGATCCTGAAGGCAACACGAGTCGATTGCGTTGCCTTTGCGTTCTACTTGCTTCCCAACTCAGAAGTGCCAAGCCGACCAACTTCCCCCACTGGAACTTCCTCTCCGACTTCGGAAATGACATCGAGGAGAGGAAATCTGGTCGGCCCGATGCATCTGTGTGGGGAAGCAGGGAAAGCTTGGGGCGGCCGGATACTGCGCAGCACCTCCTCGGCGTGCTGGTGCTGCCGGTAGCTGAGCCAGCAGCAGGGCTCCACGTCGGTCTCGTCGAGGCCCCAGAAGGCGAGCTCCTCCTCGAAGAGGGGTCCGCACAGGTCAGCTAGGCAGTGCAGTTTGCCCTTGCGGTAGTAGTTGAGCACAAAGCTAAAGAGTCCCGGGTGCCAGTCAAAGAAGAGTTCGTCGGGGCAGGGCGGGTGCCTGGCAGGGCGCTGCGGTAGGCATCGTGCCGGGTGCCCCCAACGTCTAGTAACACCCTGTCCGCACCGTCGCCCCGGGCCAGCTCCTCCTTTGCCCGCTGGACTTAGGAGAGTCCTTGGACGTCGTGTACCTGGACTTCAGCAAGGCTTTTGACAGCGTCCCACACTGCAGGCTGCTGAACAAGATGGAATCAATGGGGTTAGGAGAGACACTAACTGCATGAGTTAATGGTTGGCTAAGTGGCAGACTTGAGAGGGTAGTGGTTAACGGTACTCTCTCTAAAACATCGGAGGTGACCAGCGGACTGCCGCAGGGCTCAGTCCTGGGCCCGCTCCTCTTCAACATATTCATTGGGGATCTGACTCAAGGGCTTCAAGGTAATGTAACCTTATTTGCTGATGACGCCAAACTATGCAATATAGTAAACAACAGCAATCTTCAAGATACGATGGCGCAGGACCTGCGTACATTAGAAAGATGGTCCTCAACCTGGCAACTGGGCTTCAACGCCAAAAAATGTAAGGTCATGCACCTCGGAAGCGGAAATCCATGCAAAGCTTACACCTTGAATGGAGAAACTTTAACCAGGACAACAGCAGAACGAGACTTAGGAGTGATCATCAGTGCAGACATGAAATCTGCCACTCAAGTGGAGAAGGCTTCATCTAAGGCACGGCAGATGATAGGTTGTATCAAGAGAAGCTTCATCAACAGGAAGCCTGAAGTCATAATGCCATTGTACAGAGCCATGGTCAGACCTCATCTGTGTGCAATTCTGGAGACCACATTACCGTAAAGATGTGCTCAGAATGGAATCAGTTCAGCGGATGGCCACCAGGATGGTCTCAGGGCTCGGGGGTTTCTCGTACGATGAAAGACTGAACAGATTATGGCTCTACACTCTCAAAGAACGTAGGGAGAGGGGAGACATGATTGAGACATTTAAGTACATCACGGGACGAGGTGGAAGATGACATATTTCTTCTCAAAGGACCCTCGACCACAAGAGGGCATCCGCTCAAACTCAGGGGGGGGGAAGTTTCGTGGAGACGCCAGGAAGTACTTATTCACAGAAAGAGTGATTGAGCAATGGAACAAGCTTCCAGTGCAGGTGATCAAGGCCAGCAGCATCCCGGACTTTAAGAATAAATGGGATACCTATGTGGGATCCCTACGGGGGTCAAGTCCAAGAATAGGGTCACTAGGGTATAGACTTGAAGGAGCGGGTCAGTAAAGTGGCTGTATAATTAAAGGGGTCAGTTGACTCAAAGGGGTGGGTCAAGGGAGTGGGCAGACTTGATGGGCTATAGCCCTTATCTGCCGTCATCTTTCTATGTTTCTATGACTTGTAGCCCTGGCTCGAGGACACACACACGGAGTTGAGCATCGGGGCAACAGGTGCGGCCTCCGATCGATGCACCTCTTGCTCCCTCCCTCCGGCTGTCAGTGACGCTCAAATCCCCGGTGGATGGCAGCGAAGACGCAGCCTCTGCTCTTCTCGTTTTGCAACTTCAGTGCCATTTGTCTGGCTGCAGCGAGACCCTGCTGAAAGCCACAGTCAAACTCCCCCCCCTAAAAAGCAGCGAAGAGACTCTTCCTCCCAGTCCAGCAGCTTTACTGTGTTTTTGCCATTTCCACTCTCTTGGAGCCAGCTTCTTTTCCCTGACATCCGATCCCCGCTCCCTATAGCCCAGCATCACCCCCTCTATAATCCAACAAACGCTTTGTCTTTGCTACCTCCAGCTGGCCTTGGACCTTTCTGCCTACAAAGTAGCATGAAGCACGATGGTCCCAAGCTGGAAATGTAGTCGATATGACATGCGCCCCACCCCATCCACCACCCCAGCCAAGCAGAGAAGGCAATGGGCAAGACACGGTTTTGAAGCCCCGGCCTTCCTTGTGTCCTGTGTGGCTGCACTGCTAGCCCTGACAGAAAGTTATGACAGGCCCCTAGGGCTGGCCTGGAGGAATTCTGCCTCTAAGGCAAAAATAGCAAGTTCATAGGGCCACAGATAAGGGAAGGAGGGAGGTAAGTAGGGAGAGCTACTGGACTCACAATAGGAGGTGAAATGGACAGAGAGAGGGAGATACAGAGCAAGGAAGGGTGAGAGAAATGCTAAGCCCTGCATCCAACCTTAAAAAAAGAATGGAAAGGGGGCAGGGAGACAGAGAGAAAGACAGAAAGAAAGGGGAGGGGGGCAGGGAGACAGGAAGAAAAAGTTGAGGGAGGGAATGAGGTCTGGAGGAGAGGAAGCATACAGGAGGCTGAAAGAAGGGAAGAAATATTGGATGCACAATCAGAGACTAATGAAATCACCAGACAACAAAGGTAGGAAAAATGATTTTATTTTCAATTTAGTGATCAAAATGTGTCCGTTTTGAGAATTGATATCTGCTGTCTCTATTATGCACTATAGCCCCCTTTTACTAAACCGCAATAGCGGTTTTTAGCACAGGGAGCCTATGAGCATTAAGAGCAGCGCAGGGCATTCAGCGCAGCTCCCTGCGCTAAAAAAACGCTATTGCAGTTTAGTAAAAAGGGAGGGGGTATATTTGTCTATTTTTGTATAGTTGTTCCTGAGGTGACATTGCATAAAGTCATCTGCCTTGACCTCTTTGGAAAATCCCCGGAATATAAATGATAATTAACATTTTCTCTGGATACCGTGTGCTTTGTGTTTTTTTTTTATTTTATTGTTGGTAGATCATTTTGACTTGGTCATTTTAAAAGTAGCTCGCAAGCCCAAAAAGTGTGGGCACCCCTGCTCTAGACCAATGTCAGGCCTGCTGTTTCTGAGGCATATTTCCCTTGTTCAGGTATGCCTCCTTGAAAATACAGTTGATTGCAGATAAGGGGTTCAGAGAGACACTATCCGATTCAAAGCATAATCTGTGATTCATAGTTGCACCTGTCATGTTCTATCCTATGTCATGTCATGTCTGGTACCTCTCAAAGCTCACCTCCTTGTGAATGTGCTCTTCCTTGGCAGCTGTTCTAGTATGCAACCTATTGCCACCCAAAATGTGGGTGATGAGACACTGGTCAGTCCACTGTGTCAACAAATACATCAAGCTCATTCAGTGTCACCTGCATATGTTTAGATATATACCGGTGTAACTGTACACAGAAAGTAGTTTACATATTTGTTCACACACTGGCCTGACCTGTGTCCCTACACCCACTTAATCTCAATGGGTTGGGTGTGGGGTTGTATGTAGTATGCAACCAATGCACGCTATGGTAACCCTAACTTCATATTCTTACTGCACACAGGTTGCGCACAGCATGCTGCTGAGGGCCTAGCCCAGGAGGTGGTCCATGAAATGTGCCTATAGGCAGCCAGGGAGGCAGTGGCAAAGGCTGAACAGGAGGAGGAAGGGTACTCTGCATCGGAGGAAAGTCTGTGGCGGTGTCTGATGTGGAGGACGAGACCCAGGTGGTAGAGGTGGAGGATGCGGCACAGGTTGTGGCAGAGGTGGACCAGCAGCTTGTGGTTATGGAGCAGGGAGCATGGGAGGTCCCTGATCTATATGCGGACATGTCCCCTCTTGAAGGGAATGAGGAGGTGGTTAAGGAGGCAGCAGCCCCGGCCCCACGCCATGATGTGCAGCCAGTGGCCCAGTAGTTCCCCCCCCCCCCTCCCGAGGCATATGGAGAGCTGCTCAACATTGTGGGCCAAATGCGCAGTGAACTGCAGGAGGGGAGGCGTGAAACAATGCAGACCCTGCAGGAGATTGTCAGCCTTCTGCGGCAGCTGGTTGCCATATTTAAGGAGCCAGTATAGGGGGTGAAGGGGCTAAACTGAAGGCCAAGCTGCCAATGGGCCATTGAGGCCCCAATCATGTTACCAACAGTGTCCCTGACAGCTCACAAGTAGCTGCCAGAAACCCAATGATTGAAAGGACATCACACGGCCTCTCCTTCACATATTCAGGAGACTTTACCTACTGTATCTCATTGGGACATACTGGGATGTTAACCTACTTGATGTTACTGGCTGTCGTGTACAATGCTGTCATCATATTCTCTGCTAATGATTGCAAGTGTTGAGATGTGATGTACAGATGCAAACTGTACAGTGATGGTTAAGGTGTGCAATAGTTGCACTAAAGGTGTGTTCCAATCCCATGCCTAGGGTAGGAAGACATGCATATGGTGGGACAGTGTTAAACGCAATAAAGGGTACCTTCCCCATATCAGTGGAAAAGAGGTATCCAGTGAAATGAAAAGAATGTGGTGAGGAGGCCATAAAGATTGACACTGTGAGAAAGTGGGAATGCTAGGCTGCATTTATGAGGTCACAAATAGCTTCTATAACCTATGGGCCAATGGATGATGATATAACCAGGCCAGGGGTACAGGGAGCACCATTGAGATTAGAAGCCACAACCTCTGGAGACAGAGGCAGCTGCAGCAGGACAGCCCTCACAGAAATTTGCTGACCCTTAGAAATGAAAAAGTATGTGAGGCTCAGAACTGCTCGCTTACTTTGCACAGGTTGGAGCAATGTTAGGCGTGTGCCATGTTGTTACCATAAGTATGATATAGTATTTTCTCATAATGAGTACATATTTGTATGGCTATTGTTCTATGACAGTCTTTTGTGACCAGGTGTTCTACCATTCATGTCTATCTCAGCAAAGGTGTATGCATTTATATATGATTCTTGATGTCATGTCACTGACCTGCACCTAACAAAAGGGCAGACAGGCAGGCAGCCAACTGAAAGTGGGAACGTGGCCATCTTGTAAGTAAGATCTGGTTGAGAACAGGACCATGTTGCATGCAGGACCTGAGACAGAAGTTGTGTTAGTCACAGTCAAGAAAAAGGGGAGCGATGTAGACATGTGGGCTTGTGAGTGCCATGATTTGCAATAGATGTAACATCTGACTGAATAGCTCCTCCTCTTTCTAGAGCCCTCTGCTAACCCTAGACTGAAGGGACATATTATGATTGAGGACTCATGTAAAGGAGAGCTGGTGACTGCTGTGCAATGCTGCCTATCATATGCAATCAGTTAGATCCCATAAGAGCTACACATGTGCAAGGTGAGGCACTAGGAAGCAGACCAGTGTCAACTGAAAGGGTATCCCCCCCCCATGAAACAAAAAAGCTGTATCAGCCGAGCCAACAAGGCCACACATACACATGTGATCAGGATCAAGGGTGTGTAAGGAAAGAATCCCAGGGGAGGGGGAGGGGGGTAAGGTGAGGCAATCATTGGAGGAAGGAGGTGGCATTGTGGGATAAGGAGCCTCCCCCATAGGCAGGGATGGAGGAAGGGGAGAGTGAAGAGATGTGTTCCCCAGGAATGATGTGCAGGTGTTCCTCTGTAGCAAGTGTCTGTAGTATCTGCAATGCAATAGCCAGATCCTGAAAAAGAGGAACAAGGTTTTCAGTTGCTGGGACTTCTTACACCTGCATGTGCAATATTACAGGGTGTGTGTGTGTGAGAGGGATCTACACAGTACAAGAGCCCCATAACAACGGTGGATCACAGCAATTGGCCATGTACCCCTGTATGCTATTATCACAGAAGTTAATAGAAGTGATAGGTACAAGGCAAAAAACGCAATGGTAGCATCATTCCATGCTGCCTATCCAGGAAACACAGTGGTTTACCCTCATGACTGTGAACTGTGGACACAGTACTTTTGTTCCAGGAACCTCTCACAGTCTTTGCCCTTACCCTGTTATGGCCCCTATACAGAATGCTTCCCCCCATTCTTCTAAACGCTGTTTCAAAAAGGATTTTCAGAGGGTAACCAGCAACCTGAGCCCCAGACATTTCTATAACCATTTAAAAAAAATCTTTATTCATTTTTAATCATTCAAGTGTACAAAAATCATAATAACAACAATTAACAAATCACTTGAAAATCTTATCATCATACTCTATACACAAATAATAATCCCTCCCCCCTTTCAACCCTGTTACTAATTCTATACATAACCCCTCCAATACCAGCCCATCCCCCACGCTACATTAAATGGTGTATCTTCCATAGAAAAATTGCATCTAATCATGGCAAAACGATATTAATGGCTCCCATATTTTAATAAAGTTTTATAATTTCCATTTTGCACCGCTAATGATCTTTCCATTTTATACAGGTGACATAACGAGCTCCACCAAAAATTAAAACTAAGTCTGCTATGGTCTTTCCAATTATTAGTAATATGTTGAATGGCAACTCCCGTCATGATCAATAAAAGTTTATTGATACACAACGATATCTGACTCTTTTTTCTCATAGACATGCCAAATATCACAGTATCATAAGATAACGCTACATGATTTTCCATTAAACAATTTATTTAATCCCAGATTGATTTCCAAAAGGCCAAGATATAGGGACAGTAAAACAAAAGATGATCCAAAGTCCCTACCTCAAGATTACAATGCTAGCATCCATTAGACAAAGAACTATTCAACTTTTGTCTATAACCATTTTAAACATCACAGATGAAGCAGGAATAGTTGCTTACCTGAATACAGCAACAGACTTGAAAAGGCAGACCATGTAATCTGTAAGAGCCAGCTAACGAGTTAGGAATGCATCAGTAGATAGGAAGGTGTCTCAGAACAGATAGAAGATGGAAGTTAGTGCTGATGTAGATGTATCCCACCCCCCTGGATTTAAACATACCAATAAACCAACCCAAAATGTGGCTTAGACGGGAGAAAGTGGCCTAGACGTCTTTCTGATTTGTCCATAATCAACCAGATGGACGTATTACGTAAAGTCGTCCAGCGGACGACTTGTTGGACGTGCTTAATTGTCAATAAAAATGTCTAACCTTATATTATCAAATATGTGGATACTTTGACACCATGCCTCCCAAACCAGTGAAACCTCTGTCCCGAAAGCCAAACTTCTCCCAGGCTGAGACAGAAATGCTGGTGCAGGAGGTGCACACACACCACCAGCAGTTCTTCTCACCCCAAGGAGAAAGACTTAGGGCATACTCCAAGAGCAAAGTCTGGACGGGAATAGCTCAGCGCCTAAATGCAGTCCACCACCATAACCGAGATATGGAGGACTGCAAGAGAAAATGGAGAGCCATTAAAAGGGAGGTCCGAGCTAAGGTGGGCAACCGGCCTCCAGATGCTGATATGGCAGACCTCAGCCCCATGGAGCAGCTGGTGCTCACCTTTGTGTCAGCAACCTCCACCTATGGTGTAGGCACACAGGACACATCAGCTGCCGCACCTGCACAGCCTTCTGGTATGTACTTGTCTTAATCCCCAGTCTCACAGCTATGTCCCATATTCTGAGAGACCTCTCTTTCATCCTCCTTCTACTCCTCTAATGGGGCAGTGAGTACACCTGCTCTTCAAACCTTTACATAACACCTGTTTGGTACTGCTCCATGTGCTGGTGCCAGAGCATGGAATTAGATTCGTACACCCTTATACTGACAGTTTGGAACATTTGCTATAATCAGCAGGTGTGCTCACGCAAGGTGTCTGCACATACACTGCTTTCATCCTCTTCATAATGTCACCAACACACCACCCTATGGTAGCTGGGTATGTAGTCACACACCTTTGAGATGCGTGTTACTGCCAACTCATCTCACCTAGACACAGGTAGCGCACCTGTGGTATGCTGTGACATCCATATGTGCTTTTCCCCTATGCAGATGCCAGCTCTGATGAGGATCAGCCCGGATGTAGTGCCATCGACACACTAACTCTGCAGGGACAGTAGGATGAGGCAGATGTGCAGCAGCTGCAACACTCAGCCAGCAGGAGCCTGATGAGTCCCAAACACAGGAGCCTGCCAATGGGGATGAGGACCTGCTAATTCTTCCACTGCCTGAGCAGTTTGATGATGTGGCTGCGGATACTGAGGAGGGCAATGAGGGAGCACAGCCTGGCTGCTGGAGGGCACCCAGTTGCCAGCGTCGCCACCTACTTAGACTGGCCCAGAAGCTACTGGGGCACAATCTGAGCCTGGAGGAATATCAGCAGCAGAAGCTCCAGCTGCTGAGACAGGGTGTGGAGGCAAAACAGCAGTCACTGGAGGCCCAACGGGAGACCAATGAATTTCTGAGGCAGCTTTTGCATGTCAACACTGGCATCGTTGTAAAGCTGGAAGGCTTCCACAGTGAGCTAGAAACCGTACTCCCTCCACAAGCCAGCACACTAATCAGGTGCCTGCACCACCCTCCAGCACTGGCTCAGTGGCAACAGGACACAAAGCCACAGAGAAAATAAACCACCCCCATATGTTGGGGCCTGTTCCACGCCTGCCTTCCTCCACTCAAGTAACATGGCCAGCTTTTGTACAGCAGAATACTAACTCCAGCAGTGATAGTGTCAGCTCAGACACTGATGTGGCCCCAGTTGGTCCAGAAGCTTCATATCTACCTAGAGGGGGAGCTGGGAGGGCTGTCAGGGGCCGTGGGAGACCATGTGGGCGAGGGAAGGGGAGGTAGGTAAGAGGCTTGTGTTGTTCGTGTATTTGGGTAGGGGTGGGTTTGGTGAGGATGTGTGTATGTAGGGGTGGTGTTTTGCACAAAATGTGGGGAAATAAGGGTATTTCTTTAAAAGAACCTATTGTCCATGCTGTTTACCAGCTTCAGCTTATCTACACTGAGGATGACTATTGTCCGTGCTGTTTACCAGCTTCAGCTTATCTATACTAAGGATGACTATTGTCCGTGCTGTTTACCAGCTTCAGCTTATCTATACTAAGGATGACTATTGTCCGTGCTGTTTACCAGCTTCAGCTTATCTAGCCTGGGCTGTTTTTGCAGTCCAGTTAAGTGGCACTGGACTGATGGAAGGGTTAATGGGGTTGTAAATCCTCAGTTATATGGCACTGAAGCTGACATTAGCCTGGGCTGTTTTTGCAGTACAGTTAAGTGGCACTGAACTGCTATACTGTCAGGTGGCTAGGGTACAGCGTCCATTTCACAAGAAGTGGGTCTGATTAAACGGTGCCTGGTGTTGACCCCTTCCTGGAAGGTGGGGGAGGCTCCTCATCATCGGCATCAGGTGGCTGCTGAAGTTGTTGCTATGGGGGATCTGGCAGTGGCTGGCGTTTGCGTACTGCAAGGTTATGCAACATGCAGCATGTCACGAAGATCTGAGCCACCTTCTCAGGCTTGTACAGTAGCTGGTCCTCCGATCGATCCAGGCATTGAAATCGGTTTTTTAACTGGCCAAATGTTTGCTCGATGATGCTCCTGATGGCTCTGTGACGGCGATTGTATTCCTCCTCAGCTGCAGTGTGAGGGTAGACAATTGGGGTCATGAGCCAGACTCACTGAGGATACCCCCTGTCACCTATGAGACATAGAGAAACAGAGAGAGAGAACAATGATGAGTGGCAGTGATTTGCAGGTGCAGGAAGAGAATGTTGGGATGGGGGGGGGACAGGGTAGCTGTATCCCTGAGGTGCTTTCCAAGAAGCCAACCGCCATTGAATTCCCCCTGGGTTGCTCTCCTGTGGAGGCCAGAATGCTGGAGGATGTAGGCGTCGTGTGTGGAGCCAGGGTATCTGGCTCCACACACATCCAGGATCTCTCCCTGTGTATTGCACACCACCTGCATGTTCATTGAGTGGAACGCCTTTCTATTCCTGTAACTGACCTCATCTGCCCGAGGGGGTTTGAGGGCAATATGGGTGCAGTCTACCACCCCGATGACGGAGGGGAATTGTGCCACATTGTAGAACCGCCTCATACTGCCCTGTAGGACCTGGGGAGTGGTGGGAAGGGAGATGTAGTAATGGGTGTGGGTTCGGAAGGCATGAAGAAATTGGGTGAGGCAGTTTGAAATAGCAGGCTGAGTGAGCCCAGTGTTGGCTGCCAGAACAGACTGGAAGCTCCCAGTTGTCAGGAAAGTGAGGGCTGCTGTTATTTTTAAATGCACTGGGATTGCGTAATTACGCCAAGTGTGGACCTGTAGCAGGGGGTGCAATTGGAGGCAGAGATTCTGTATGGTGGCCTTGTCAGCTCAAGACCTGCGGTGGGCTCGGTGATGGCGCCTCTCATTCTCCCGCTCCTCTTCCTGCAGAAGGATTTCCGCTGCAACCAACACATTCCATTGCCCACAGAGGTGCAGGCCACTACCACCTGCCAAAGAAAGCAGAGCTCATTAGAGTCTAAACAGGCCCCAGCAGGCAGTCACCCGACAGCCCCCTCCCCCCAGGAATTAAGCCAGGTGGTGAAACAGAGAACTCACTCCTGTGCAGCTCCTGCCACACGATGGAGACCACAGTGAATGAATAAAATGAAATAGATGGAAGAGAAAGAACTGGTGATGCTGATAGGAGGTAAGTGGGATGAGAGAGGGGTTTTTGCAGAAGTCAGTGAAATGTGGGGAGACAAACGGCAGTGAGAAAATAAGTAGGGAGGTTCAGATAGAGATGGTCAGAGTGAGGGGGTACACACACGAAATTACATACCCTTCCATTACCTGTACAGAGGACGGCACACACTCAGGAACAGCTTAGACGTTGTGGAAGTAGGTCTAACTGGAAACGCTACTTAGAACGCACAGAGCAAACTGATTTAGCTTTGGTTATCATATTTGTACGTTTGGGGCCTAAACCTGCCTTCGGAACGCCCCCATGTTGTACGACTTACGTTAGACGTTTTGCGGCGTAGGACGTGCAGCTGGCCGACTTTTGATTATGGTCGCTTTACGTTTTGCCGGGTAAAACGTCCAAACTCTGACTTATGCGGTTTTTTAGACGTCTTTGATTTTTGATTATGAACCCCATAGCCTGCATCTTGTATGTTTGTCTGCAGTTCTTTGTTTTTCCTTGTGTTGCTTTTACTTTACTGCAGATTGTGTTGGATTTTTCTTTTGTTTGATAATCGTAATGGGGACATGAGTTGATATTCTAATATCAGCCAGTCCATAAGACACTCCAAGACTTCAGGAAGGATCCAATACATATCCTACCGCATAATGAAAGCTTGATGATATATATAGAAATTTTGAATATTCCCCCCCCCCCCTCTCGATTGTGGTTTTTGCAGATACTACTACTATTCTAGCAAATTTACCCAGCCAAATAAACTTTGTAAGGATCCCATTCAATTTTTTATAAAAGGAGCCTTGGAAATAAATCGGCAACATACTCATTTGGTAGCAAACTACAGGCAAAATCATCATTTTAACAGTTTGGACTCTCACCCACCATGAAAGATGTAATGGGTTCCAATGCTCACACATTTCTTTGCAATATACTGTCATTGTGTCTTCCAAAGTTCTTTGAATCATAATACCCAAATACATTATTCCCTCTTCCAAAGGAATGGGAATGAATCAAATAATCCTCTTACACAGTGCACGGTTAACGGAAGAATCGCTGATTTGCTCCAATTTATTTTGTAACCAGAAAATTTGCCAAATTGATCAATCAATTCCAGTAAATGCGGAATGATAGATTCAGGATTCTTCAAATGAAACAACATATCATCTGCATAAGCTGAAACCTTATAATCTCGACCTACATATGGGATTCCCTGTATCTCCTTTGCCTATTGAATGGCCAACAATAAGGGTTCCAGAACAATATCAAAAAGCAAAGGAGATAAGGGACATCCTTGCCTAACTCCCCTCTCCAGAGAAAAATTATCTGAAAAAGTATTATTAATATATAATCTGGCTGAGATCCCCCAGGAAAGAGACTTGGGAGTACTTGTAGACAAGTCAATGAAGCCGTCCACACAACGCGCAGCGGCGGTGAAAAGGGCAAACAGAATACTAGGAATGATTAAGAAGGGGATCACAAACAGATCGGAGAAGGTTATCATGCCGCTGTACCGGGCCATGGTGTGCCCCCACCTGGAATACTGCATCCATCACTTGTTGCCATACATGAAAAAGGACATAGTGAGGATCCAAGATGGCCACATGCTACGTTGGCTACCTTAAAAATTAAACTTTGCTATTCTATTACCTGAAATATTGGCGATGCCGAAGAGGAGAGGACGAAGTGCTGCTGGGGCTTCGCAGCACTCTGGGATGGCCGTTTTTGACAATATTGAGGAGCTGATGAGAAGAATACAGGGCATACTGTTGCTGTCAGTGATTTTCCCACAAGAGACACTTCGTGAAGGCAAGACAGAAGCGATCTCTATGGGATTGGAAACATCGCTGAGTCCTGACATTAGAGCACCTCCCCCACGCCCTCAATCCACCAGCTCCCCTCGGGCGGAGGTACTTCCGGAGGTCTGAGTTCACCTCCTCTCGGAGGCCAAGGCGATCGAGAAGGGGAGTGTGGCAATGGACTCTTTGCCAGTGCATAGGAGTCTGAATATGGAGACTGAGGAGGTAACAGCAACAGGGATGGGGGTTGAACAAGCCCAGCAGGTTGTTCAACGAGCTACGCTGCCAGAGGGTGAGCAAACCGAATGAAATTCACATTTGTTCCAAATTGAAGAACCCAGGAGGTAATACTTGATTCCTTTGGCAAGATCTATACACCCCCAGCTAAAGCAGCTGGAAGGGAAACTTAAGGGCCAAGCAACTGAGATTTTTAAAAAAAAAATTGAAGATTGAAGTAGAGGACTCTAAAACTTCTTTACAGACTGTCCATCAAGAGTTAAAGACCTCCAAGCAAATTAGTGAAGGAAAGTGGAGGCATTGGAAAAAACTTTTCCTGAAATAATAATCTCAGACTGATTAATTTTCCTAGGGCTTCTAAGGTAGCGCTTAGGGAAATGTTGAAACGTTATATCTTGGAACTATTGGAGGTTCCTGAGGAATCAGTACCTCCATTTACACAGGTTTACTATCTTCCAAATAAGGCACAAGACCGACAACAACAGGAACTGGAACATAATCCAATTAATATATCAAATCTGTTGGAACTATCTGAAAAAGAATTGGTGACCCCTGCAACCTTACTTCTAACAGTAGCTCTCGCACCAGATTAAAAACTGGTTACTCTGACTTTTCTTTAAGAATAAGCAAAAATAATTTTTAGGTTTTAAAATACAGATGTTCCCAGATTTGGCTAAAGACATGCAGAGAAGGAGACGCAAATTCTTGCTGATGAAACCTGGTGTTGCAGCTCTGGGGGTGACTTTTTACCTATGTCACCCATGCAAATGTGTAATACATTATCGACAACACAAATTTGTCTTCTTTGAACCTATCCAACTGTCAACGTTCCTGTCACGCTTGGAGAAAGATGAGATCTGAGTGCTATGTTAAATGGATAGGATGCCCTAGTCTCAACCAACTAGCTTGTTACTTTTGTTACTGTATGTAATTTTCTTTAATACTCGCTTATTACCCATATTGGATCCTTTTTGAGGACTTGAGTTGAAATTTAAGCTTATACCTGATTTCTTCTAATATGTAATTTTTATTTCTTATTTTTTCTTTTTGCTTCAATTTCCTTTCTGTACAATTCAATGCTTGATTCATAATGAAAATTAATAATTTTAAAGAAAAAAGACAGTACTACTCGAAAGGGTCCAGAGAAGAGCGACGAAAATGGTTAAGGGACTGGAGGAGTTGCTGTACAGTGAGAGGCTAGAGAAACTGGGCCTCTTCTTTCTTGAAAAGAGGAGACTGAGAGAGGACATAATCGAAACATTCAAGATAATGAAGGGAATAGACTTAGTAGAGAAAGAGAGATTGTTCACCCTCTCCAATGTGGAGAGAACGAGAGGGCACTCTCTAAAGTTAAAAGGGGATAGATTCCGTACAAATGTAAGGAAGTTCTTTACCCAGAGAGTGGTAGAAATCTGGAACGCTCTTCCAGAAGCTGTTATAGGGGAAAGCACCCTCCAAGAATTCAAGACAAGGTTAGACAAGTTTCTGCTGAACCAGAACGTACACAGGTAAGGCTAGACTAAAAAAGGGCACTGGTCTTTAACCTAAGCGCTGCCGCGTGAGTGGCCTGCGGGGCATGATGGACCACTGATCTGACCCAGCAGCGGCAATTCTTATGGGGAATCTTATGGATACCAACTGGAAACAGCGATATTGTGAACAACTGAGCAGGCTCAGAAAGCTCCTTCACAGTGTGGGTACGAAAGCAAAAGTGCTTTCCGGCCTTGCTCAGTTGTTCATAACACCGCTGTTTCCAGTTGTTATCCATAAGGTTCCCCAGTATATGATACTCTTTTTGGACCCCTGAGGAAGGAGTGTTTCTTTGAAACATGGACCTTGTTGGGTCCGGGTTCATCAATCTGTTTGGATACAAACTGTTTCATGTTCATATCAATGTTTGTTTATTAAAGACTTGGTTTCTTGTACACCATTCCTGCAGTTTTTTCTTTTGTTCCTTGGACTGGCCATCCATACATTGCAACAGTAGTGGGGCACCTTACATGGCACTGCTGTGAACTTCATAAAAAGGGTGCCACAACATCTCACCACAACTCCCTTGCAGGTAATGGTGAGCCCCCAAAACCTACTATATACACCTGTCTACCACCCCAACATCCCTTATGGCTGCAGGTGGCACCTATATGGCATTAGGGTTTGGGGGAGGCATCTATATGACAGGGTTTGGAGGACTCACATTTTTTGCCCTGAATGCAGTGATTAGAGCGGCTTATAGGCCTGGGTCTTTCTCTTTATGGTTCACTAGCCCACCCCCTGATTATGTAAGCTACCTCTGTACAGCTGTACTAGGCTTTCCTATGCCAGGTACTGATGTTATGGAGGCAGGTATTTACATTTTTATTCTGATTTGTATTGTCATGTGTGCAGTGGGATCAGTGATCTCTGGGGGAGTGTGTAGGGGTCTGTACTTTGTGTCTACAGTGGTTATCTGGTCACTTTGGATACCTTCTGGGCACTTAGACCTGCTTTTAGATCACCTAAGTCACAACGTATAAGTTTCGTCCAGTAAGTCTCCTCAAACCTTCAATTATCGCTGCACGATGACTAAGTTTGGTTGGCCCATATCCCGCCCACCTCCCGCCCTAATATCCCGCCCACCTCTAGCCCTAACCATTCTTTGAAAAATGCCCCTTTTTGCTCTGGTTGCACAGCGGCAGTCAGAGGCCTAAAATACCTCTAGATACATCTTATATCTGTTTCAATTATCGGCACTTGGACAACCTGTCTTTTAGGTCATCCAAGTGCCAATTTGGGCGGGTTTTAGATGTATTTCTGTTTCAATTATGAACCTCCTATTGTATAATATACAAACGAGCTAGAGATATGACATTTTACAATGCAGCTAAGCTCGTTGTGCTTACCATGCTTTTAGTTATGACACATTTTGCTTTGCCATGTACTTTTATAAATGTCCCCTCAAAATGGGCATTAAATTATGATGTGTTATTTACTGCATGCAAACCTAGATAAAAAAAAGGTATCACCGTTGCAAGAAACTGGACCGGATGGTATACATCCTAGGGTACTAAAAGAACTGAAACAAGAAATTGCTGACCTGCTGTTAGGGATCTGTAACCTATTGATAAAAAAGTCTGTAGTACCTAAAGATTGGAGGGTGGCCAATGTTACGCCGATTTTTAAAAGGGTTCCAGGGGAGATCTGGGAAATTACAGACCGGTAAGCCTGACTTCAGTTCTGGGCAAAATGGTGGAAACAATTATAATAATAAAATTGAGACTTCTGAGATCTCCGGGGTCTTATTTGATTTCTTTCGTCGGTTATATGAAGCTCCAGATGATGCTTCTTTGGAAATGATATCGGACTATCTTCACTCTTCTGGATTGCCTCGTTTGCCAGCGGCTGCGATTTCCTCTCTCAATAGTTTGTTTCGGGCGGCTGAATTGGAGTCTGCTATTAAATCGCTCCGCTCAGACCGGGCTCCAGGCCCGGATGGGTTCTCGGATGACTTTTACCGGCTCCTTTCTCCTACTCTTTATGGACCTTTATTGGCGTACTTTGATGCAGCTACTGTTCGTGGTTCTTTTCCGCGTTTTGCAAACGAGGCCCTTATTACTTTACTCTTGAAGCCTGGCAAGGCTGCTGATTTGCCGGAATCTTATCGCCCCATTTCATTAATTAATGTGGATCTCAAACTCTTTGCTCGTATGCTGGCTGATCGTCTTGCTCCTCATTTACCACGGCTCATACACGAGGACCAGGTAGGTTTTGTTCGGGGCCGCCAGTCTGTACACAATGTCCGCAAGGCACTTCTTGCTCTTGCTCAGTGTCAATCTCGCCAAATTCCGACCTTGTTTGTTAGCTTGGATGCTTCAAAGGCGTTTGATAGTATTCACTGGTCCTTCTTATTTCGCACCTGGAGTATGTGGGGCTCGGAGGGTTCTTTCTGGATGCCGTGCGTTCTCTCTATTCTAATCCCCTGGCCTCCTTGCTTGTTAATGGGACTCGTTCTGACTCTTTTCCTATTCTTCATGGTACCCGCCAGGGTTGCCCTCTTTCCCCTCTTCTGTTCTTGCTTTCTTTGGAACCGTTGTTATGTATGCTTCGGGGGTTCGAGGAGGTCAGAGGTCTCTCTGTCGGTGACTTTGAACTTAAGACTCTGGCGTACGCGGATGACATGTTTTTGATTCTTACCCGACCTGACGTTTCTCTCAAGGCAGCTCTGGATCTTATCTCTGAATTTGGTTTTTATTCGGGGCTGTCTCTTAACTTAGATAAAACCTTGTCCTTACCTTTTCCACCAGATTTACGGACTTCGTGGAGGGGGGTTTTCCCTCTTCATTGGGCTGATTCTACTTTGCGGTACCTGGGGGTTACCATTCCGCTGGACTTATCCAGCTTGTACCGGCTAAATGTAACACCGTTGTTTCAGGCTTTACAGAATAGGTTGCACCTTTGGGAAACTCTTCCTTTCTCGCTTTTGGGTCGTGTGCACCTGTATAACATGCTTCTGGTCCCCTGTTGGCTTTATGTTTTTCAGGTCCTTCCTCTTTATTTGACGTTTCGTGACGAGCGCCGGTTGGAGCGACTGGTCCTGAGATTTCTTTGGGCTGGTAAGCGACCTCGTTTGCCTTATAGACGGGCGGCGACTCCCTGGTACAGAGGTGGCTTGGGCTTATTGAATCTCCAATATTTGACAGTTGATTGTGGAATGAGGCATATTAATGATCTCTTTAGGGGTACTTCGGCGTTTACTAACTCCTCTCTAGAACTTTCCTGTTTTCGATCTACTCATTTTAGTGCCTATCTTCATTCTCTTCCTTCTCTTGAACCTGAGTCTCTTTCTATGAAAGCCTTACACCGACCCTTGCGGAAGGTTTGGCGTTGGGTCTGTAAATTTCACACTCTTTCTTCTTCTGTCTCTCCCTTCCTGCCTATTCGTTTTAATGGTTCTTTCTTACCTGGGATTGATGGGCCGAGTTTTGCTCAGTGGGAAACAAGGGGCATTCAATATCTATTTCATTTGGTTACTGATGAAGGCACTCCTAAATCTTTTGCTCAGTTGCGAACAGAATTTGATCTCCCTCCTACTGACTATTTTGCCTACATGCAAATCCATCATTACATCTCTTCCTTACCTTCTAGCTCTTTGCAGGCCGCCTGTCATGAGACTTTGTCTACGGCCTTTACCCTTGGTTCTCTGCAACCGGTCCCTCTCACGTTTCATCATCGCCATTTGAAGGATGAATGCCCTTTGTTTGACCACTCTAAGCTGCGAGATGCTTGATCCGGTGATCTTGCTGTTGACTTGCCTTCTGATATCCTCCTTCAGGCTGTCCGTCGACTGCCTGCTTTTCGTAAATACACTACCTTTTGGGAGCAACATTTTAAATTGATTTTTCGTTTATATATTTCTCCTAAAAGGGCCCACTTGGCTCACTTCCGTCCCCATGCAGCCTGCCTTCGTTGTCAGGCTCCGGAAGCCAGCTTAGGCCACATGTTTTGGACTTGCCCTCAGGTACAACATTTTTGGACTGCTATATTTGCTTTTGTGGAGAATCTTTGGCATGTCACTATTCGCAGTTCTCCTTTGCTTTTGTTTGGGACTATTCATCACTACTTTCCACGTTCCAAGGGAGTTGCAGCTTTCCTCAAGTGGTCTATTCTGATTGCTCTGAAATGCATCCTGCTGAAATGGCTTGAAGTTGAGGCTCCGGACTATTCCCTTTGGAGGAGCCGCATGATTGCTCTTTTGATGTGGGAGCGAAGGGATGTGACTGATTTGTCTTCTCGCCAGGGTCGTCTTTTCCAGACCACTTGGGAACCTTTCTGGACTACTTTGACCCCTCTGGCTCGTAGCCGGATACTTAATTGAAGCTTTTGTTTGTTCTTACCCTTTTGTGACTCTTTCTGTATAGTTTGTTATTCTGATTCTTTGTTAATTTGTGTTTGGAAGGAGGACCCGGGGGTGGGTATGGGGGGGGGGTGTTGGTTGGGGTTTGGGGGGATGGTTCTTTTGGGGGATATTTTAAATTTTTGAGCTGGTTTTGTACTTTTTGTGTTATCTTGCTGTTTTCTTGATTGCTCAATAAAATATATTTGACCATAATAATAAAATTGTGGAACACATAGATAAACATGATTTAATGAGACAGAATCAGCATGGGATTAGCCGAAGGAGATCTTGCCTCACTAATTTGCTTGACTTCTTTGAAGTTGTGAATAAACATGGATAAAGATGTATTTAGATTTTCAGAAAGCTTTTGACATGAAAGGCTCCTGCGAAAATTAAAGAGTCATAGGATAGGTGGCAAAGTTCAGTTGTGGATTAGGAATTGGTTATCAGATAGAAAACAGAGGATAGGGTTAAATGGTCATTTTTTTCAATGGAGGAGAGTAAACAATGGAGTGCCATAGGGATCTGTACTGGGACCGGTGCTATTTAACTTATTTATAAATGGTCTGGAAATTGGAACGAGTGAGGTGATTAAATTTACAGATAATATTAAACTGTTCAAAGTTGTTAAAACTCATGCAGATTGTGAAAAATTGCAGGCAGAACTCAGGAAATTGGAAGACTAGGTATCCAAGTGGCAGATTAAATTTAATGTGGACAAATGCAAAGTGATGCACATTGGGAAGAATAACACAAATCACAGTTACCGGATACAAGGGTCTACCTTGGGGGTTAGTGCCCAAGAAAAGAATCTGGGTGTCATCGTAGACAATACGATTAATCTTTCTACCCAATGTGTGGCGGCGGCCAAAAAAGCAAACAGGATGCTGGGAATTATTAAAAAAGGGATGGTTAACAAGTCTAAGAATGATATAATGCCCCATATTGCTTTGTGGTGCGATCTTATCTTGAGTATTATGTTCAATTCTGGTCTCTTCATCTAAAGAAAGATATAGTGGCACTAGAAAAGGTTCAAAGAAGAACGACCAAGATGATAAAGGGGATGGAACTCCTCTTGAATGAGGAAAGACTAAAAAGGTTAGGGATCTTCAGCTTGGAAAAGAGATGGCTGAGGGGAGATATTGAAGTCTACAAAATCCTGAGTGGAGTAGTCACTTTGTGAAAAAATACAAAGACTAGGGGACTGAAGTTACAAGAAAATACTTTTAAAACCAATAGGAGGAAATATTTTTTCACGCAGAGAATAGTTAAGCTCTGGAACGCATTGGTATGGGTTGTGGTAAGAGTGGATAGCGTAGCTGGTTTTAAGAAAGGTTTGGACAATTTCCTGGATGAAAATTCCATATTCTGTTATTGAGAAAGACATGGGGGAAGCCACTGCTTGCCCTAGATTATTGCATGGAATGTTGCTACTCCTTGGATTTTGGCCAGGTACTAGAGACCTGGATTGGCGACCGTGAGAAAGGGCTACTGGGCTTGATGGGACCATTGGTCTGACCCAGTAAAGCTATTTTTATGTTCTTATGTTATGTTCATATTGAAATGTCATGTCAGCAGTGTGCTGAGGCAGAGATTTGGGGAACATGTCCTGGCCTGTGAAACCATTGTGCCCTTTATTTTACAATGGCTACCTTGATGGACATGTCCTAGCCTATTCTGATGTTTTATTTATATTGATGAAACCATGACTCAAGCATCCTATTTCCATCTGTTCTTTTCTACAAAATACTGTAGCTGTTTTTTATCCCAGAAGAAGCTGGCAGTATATTCTCACATGTGGGTGTTGTCATCCACAGAGCCCCGATGCAGACAACCTCACAAGCAGACTTGCTTGTAAAACTTTAAGAAAGTTTGTGACTACCGCACCAGGCATGTGCTAGTACCTTCCCGCCCAACATAGGGTGCGCGTCTCCTCAGTTTTCCGCAGAGCCGCGAAGTCCTTGTTTCGATGCTCTGCGCTAGACTTAGTTCTACTCATGCCTTTTCCTGAGCATACATTATCCTCACTGTCTCCCTCAGATAAGGTAGCTTAGCCAATGCCACCCTTGGAACTGGTGGTTTTGAAGCTCCCCAAGAAAAATGTCTCAAAATCAAGGCATCATTCTTCCTTGATGGACCACTGGTCTGACCCAGCAGTGGCAATTCTTATGTTCTTATGTGGACCACTGGTCTGACCCAGCAGCTGCAATTCTTATGTTCCTCAGAGATTATAGCCACACCAAATGTACCAGAATCAGTGGTCTTGATGCCGGTTTTGCAGAATCTGTTGCAGACTATTCTGCATCAGGAGTTTGGTGACATGCTTGCCAAATTGACTCCTGTCTCGATTCTGCTTCCTGCAGTCCAGCCTGAGCACTCAGCAGTATTACAAGGAGTCGATTCCTTGGCAGTGCTTCGAGCTCAACCTAGCCACTCTATACAAGGAGTCGAGTCCTTAAGAGTGCTTCCAGATGAATCTGCACACTCTACTCAAGGAGTCGAGTCCTTAAGAGTGCCTCGAGATACCTCGTTAAAAGGAGCGGAGTCCTTTTTGGTATCTCGACTTCATACTCTGGCTTTCAATCCTACCTCCGTTGCCCTTTTTGAGGCATAGAACGAGGTTGAGATACCAAAAAGGACTCCGCTCCTTGTAACAAAGAATCTCGAGGCACTCTTAAGGACTCAACTCCTTGTATAGAGTGTGTAGATTAAGCTCGAGGCACTCTCAAGGACTCGACTCCTTGGATAGAGTGTGCAGATTCATCTGGAAGCACTCTTAAGGACTCGACTCCTTGTATAGAGTAACTAGGTTGAGCTTGAGGCACTGCCAAGGAATCAACTACTTGTAATACAACAAGGTATCCAAGAGGAAAAAGAACAAGGAACCGGCGTGGCTCACTGTAGCGGTGAAGGAAGCGATCATAGACAAGAAGACTTCATTAAAGGAATGGAAAAGGTCAAAAATGGACGAAAACTGGAAAAAGCACAAACAGCATCAAAGCTGGTGCCATAAGGTGGTAAGAGGGGCCAAAAGAGACTACAAGGAAAAAATAGCCAAGGAGGCGAAAAACTTCAAGCCATTCTTTCGATATATTAAGGGTAAACGACCCGCGAAGGAAGCAGTGGGGTCATTGGATGACCATGGAATAAAGGGAGTGCTAAAGGAGGACAAAGCCATCGCCGACAAACTGAACACATTTTTTGCCTCTGTTTACCAAAGAGGATATACACAACATACCGGAAGCCGACAGGCTATACGTGGGAAACGAAGATGGGAAACTGACAGGGTTGATGGTCAGTATAGAAGAGGTATGCAGGCAGATTGATTGGCTTAAAAATGATAAATTGCCGGGATTGGATGGTATCCTCCGAGGGTAATCAAGGAACTGAAAGGGGCTATAGATGAATTGCTTCAACTAATAGCCAATCTGTCACTCAAATCGGGAAGGATTTTCGAAAGACTGGAAGGTGGCGAATGTTACGTCGATCTTCAAGAAAGGTTCGAGGGATGATCGGGAACTACAGACCAGTGAGTCTGACCTCGGTACTAGAAAAGATGGTAGAGGCGCTGATAAAGGACAGCATCATTGAGCACCTTGATGGACACGATCTGATAAGGACCAGCCAGCATGGCTTCAGCAAAGGAAGATCTTGCTTGACAAACTTGCTGCACTTCTTGAGGGAGTAAACAGGCAGATAGACAAGGATGACCCCGTCGACATTGTATATTTGGATTTTCTGAAAGCGTTCAACAAGGTTCCGCATGAACGACTACTATGAAAAATTACGAGCCATGGAATCGAGGTTGAAATACTCACGTAGATTAAAAACTGGCTGGCGGATAGGAAACAGAGAGTGGGCATAAATGGACAATACTCGGACTGGAAAAGTGTCACCAGTAGAGTTCCGCAGGGTTCAGTGCTTGGACCCGTGCTCTTCATCATATTTATAAACAATCTGGAAATTGGTACGACAATACTAAATTATTCAGAGTAGTGAAGACGCAGGAGGATTGCGAAGATCTGCAACGTGACATAAACACGCTCGAGAGATGGGCCATAACATGGCAAATGAGGTTCAACGTGGATAAGTGTAAGATGATGAATGTCGGTATCAAAATCTTATACACGAATACAGGATGTCCGGGGCAGTACTTGGAGAGTCCCACAAGTCAATGAAGCCGTGCGGTGGCTTCGAAAAGGGAAAACAGAATGCTAGGAATGATTAAGAAGGGGATCACGAACAGATCAGAGAAGGTTATCATGCTGCTGTACTGGGCCATGGTACACCTTCACCTGGAATACTGCGTCCAGCCAGTGGCGTACCAAGGGGGGGGCGTGGGGGGCCGTCCGCCCCGGGTGCCAAGCCCTGAGGGGGTGCTCCCAGTCCAGTCCGGTTCTCCCCCCCCCCGTGCCGGGTGTCGCGTCTGGAAACAGTCTGCAGCAAGATCGCGATGCCAGTGATCTTTGCCTGCTTCGGCTGTTTCCTCTGCCAGGGTCCTGCCCCTCCTTTGACCGCGGTGGAAGAAACAGCCGAAGCAAGCAAAGATCGCTGGCATCGCGCGATCTTGCTGCAGGCTGTTTCCCTAGGGAAATGAAGCGGGGAGGCCGGGCGAATGAGCAGTGCTTCGTGTTGGTGTTGGTGGTTGTGGGGCCGAGTAGGGAGGGGCAGCAGGCCTTCAGGGTGGGGCGGGCAGGCAGACCTTGTGGAGGGGGGGAGACAGGCCTTCAATGAAGAACAGGCAGGCAAGCCTTCAAAGGGGGGGACAAGCCTTCGGGGGGTGCAGGCCTTCAGGGGGGGGACAGGCAGGCCTTCGAGGGGGGTGACAGGCTGTCGGGGGAGTGCAGGCCTTCGGGGGGGACAGGCCTTCAAGGGAGGGCACAGGCAGGCAGGCCTTCAAGGGGGATGCAGGCCTTCAAGGGGAGAGGGGGGGCCCTGGTGTAGAAGTACACGGAGGGAAGGGGGAGGGGTTCAAAGAGATGTGCATATGCTGGACTTTGGGTGGGAAGAAATAATGGGTCTGAAAATAGAGGAGAGAGAGAGAGAGATGATGGACATGGGTTTTAGGGAGGGAAGGAACAGAAAGGAAGAGAAGTTGGACACAAGGGATGGTGTGGAGGGGGGGTAAAGATACTGGTTAGGTGGGTAGCTGGGAAAAGAAAGGGAGGGATGGCGGACCCTGGGGTGGTGGGGAAGGAGGGAGGGCTGCTGGATGAAAGGGTAGTTAAAAGGTGGATCTGTGGAGGGAGACAAAAAAGGAAAGATGCCAGACATCCGGGGGAGGGAAGGGAACCGGAAGGGGAGGACAGAGATGGCAGATGGATGGTTAGCACAGAGAAAGAAGAAAGAAGGAGACCCTGGCAAGCAAGTTATCAGAAGACAACCAGAGCCTTGGACCAACAAGATTTGAAAAATGACCAGACAACAAAAAGGTAGAAAAACTAATTTTATTTTCTGTTTTGTGATTACAATATGTCAGATTTGAAATGTGTATCCTGCTAGAGCTGGTGTTAGACCGCAAACGTGAGCTAGGATTTAACAGAGAGAGGAAAAGTCCTTTTTGTTTCTTTATTTTATTTACACCACAGCGCCAATGTGGTTAGGAGAAGCCAAAGGGGGGTGAAAAAGCTATAAAATAAACCCACCAGGATGTTTGAAAAAAAACACTCAATTGGGCAGGAAAATCGAATCGATAAACCAATTCAATAGGCTGAATCGAATTGAAATTTTTTTTCCTGAATCTGGCAGCACTAGTTTGCGCTACTGTCTTAGACTTTAGGACCTGGGATTGGGGAGAGATGGCATCCTCAGTACTTTATAATGCAAGTGAAATGAGGATTTGGTCAGATTTTTGAAGGGTGCACTCTGCAGAAGAAAAATATTGTATAGGCCGGGGACATGAGACAGCAGGAAATGGGAACTTTTCTTCCTTCTATTTTTGTGAATGGAAAGGCTGAGGATGTCAGAGAGTTCAGTTAAAATATGTGCTTTATAAGAAAATATAATAATGTGTTTTATAAAGTTTATAGCATTGCTGGCCTACCCGGTGAGGTGTTCCTAGTGGTGGTGGTGGCAGCGTGTCAATGTGTTGAGAGGAAGAGGTGATCTGGGAAATTCTGCTGAGCAAACTCCGGGCCCATTTCCACTCCACTCAACTGGTTCACACACTGAGTGGTTCTTTGGGTGTTGTTCCTGGGTAGTTGTTTTGGGATCTCTTCCAGTGGCTTGTCAGTATCTCCTTCTGCTCCAAGGAAGGAAACCCTGTTAACCTTAGCACTGACCTACAGAATATGTTTGTAACAGCGCTGTTTGTGTGGCATTAGTCTATGTAGTGATCGAAAGAAAAAAACAGACCTTTGCACATTTTTGCACTATATGGTGGGTGTATAAGGAGATTCACATTTCATAGAAACATAGAATATGACGGCAGAAAAGGGCTATAGCCCATCAAGTCTGCCCACTCTAATGACCCACCCCCCCTGTCTTTACTCCCTTAGAGATCCCACGTGAATGTCCCATTTTCTCTTAAAATCTGACACGCTGCTGGCCTCAATCACCTGCAGAGGTAGACTGTTCCATTGATCGACCGCCCTTTCTGTGAAGAAATATTTCCTGGAATCACCATGAAATTTCCCTCCCCTGATTTTCAGCGGATGCCCTCTGGTGGTCGAAGGACCTATAGGACAGAAGATATCATCTTCCACCTCGATACGGCCCGTAACATATTTGAACGTCTCAATCATGTCCCCCCCTCTCTCTTCGTTCCTCTAGTGAGTACAGCTGCAATTTATTTAGCCTTTCTTCACACGTGAGATCCCTGAGCCCCGAGACCATCCTGGTGGCCATTCACTGAACCGACTCAATTCACCGCACATCTTACCTTGTGCTGTATTTGACATCTAGCAAAGTCTCTGTTTGGAAGGAAAGATCTCAGCTTAAAAATGAAGTGGCCAGAAGTTATGGTAAAAGCAGATAGCGTAGTTGGTTTTAAGAAAGGTTTGGACAAATTCCTGGAGGAAAAGTCCATAATCTGTTATTAAGACATGGGGGAAACATCTGCTTGCCCTGGATCGGTAGCATGGAATGTTGCTACTCTTTGGGTTTTGACCAGGTACTAGTGACCTGGATTGGCTTCCATGAGAATGGGTTACTGGGCATGATGGACCATTGGTCTGACCCAGTTAGGCTATTCTTATGTTATGTTCTCATCTGTAGGGGCCTTTGTTTTCACTTCTTATTTTAATGTATTTTTTTTCTGAGAACTTATCAGTGTTTTTTATAATGGGAACAAAAATGGAAGAGAATTAATGTGTGTGGAATGGGGGGGTAACTAATTTCTTCAGCTAAATAATTCAATCCACCTCAACCAGACATAGGAGAACTCACGCACTATTCACACATCCTCCAACCAAAAACGTCAAAAGAAAAAAACAGTTCGACAACCTCCTAGCCATTCGAGCTGCAACACTCGACCCCCAACTCTACAACCTATTGACCTCGACCACAAACTACAAAACCTTCAAAAAAGAAATAAAAACCCTTCTATTCAAAAAACACATAAAACCAAACTAACAGAATCAGAACTGTCCCAAGCATCACCTGCAACTACTCCATATGTACTTCTGATGTCATGACAATTCAGACATAATTTATATTATGTTATGATATGTTTGGAATAATGGTTACATATATGAGGTTCAATAAAAGAAAATTTCCACTGCCTGTTTCTATTTTGACCATTTATTCAGTTTCATGGTTATTACAAAAAATATTTTTTTACATGGGGGGGGTGTCAAAAAATTATGGGCCCCGGGTGCCACATACCCTAGGTAAGCCACTGCGTCCAGCACTGGTCGCCGTAGATAAAGAAGGACACGGTACTACTCAAATGGGTTCAAAGAGCAACTAAAATGGTAAAAGGGCTGGAGGAGTTGTCATACAGTGAGAGATTAGAGAAACTGGGCCTCTTCTCCCTTGAAAAGAGGAGACTGAGAAGGGGACATGATAAAAACATTCACAATACTGAAGGGAATAGACATAGTAGATAAAGATAGGTTGTTCACTCCTATCCAAGGTAGGGAGAACGAGAGGGCACTCTCTAAAGTTAAAAGGGGATAGATTCCGTACAAACATAAGGAAGTTCTTCTTCACCCAGAGGGTGGTGGAGAACTGGAACGCACTTCCGGAGGCTGTTATAGGCGAAAACACCCTCCAGGGATTCAAGACAAAGTTAGACAAGTTCCTGCTGAACCGGAACTTATGCAACTTTGACCTGGGTGCCGCTATGGGAATTACATTACATTACATTAGTGATTTTTTTTTATTCCACTTGTACCTTGCGGTTCAAAGCGGATTACATAAGAAGAGAACTGGACATTTCCAGGAGGGTACATGACTTTGGAGAATACAGGTTGAGGGTATAGACTTAATAACAGAATAACAGAATGAGTGTATAGACATAATAACATTGGAAGATAAATCAGGTTACATTACATTACTTAGCAAATTGTCTGTTTCCATATGATGGTAGGTAATCGGTTTCGGTAGAATGATTTAGGTTCCAGGTAGCTTTGTTGTCTTTATATTTTTTATTTTTTTTTTATTGGTCGATTGAGGGTATGGTGCCAGGGAGTGCGCAGAACCTGGTCGGTGTAAGGGAGGAGGAGAGGGAGATTAGGAAGATTGTAATGGTATTGAACAGTAGTGTTTTGATTTCTAGGGGAAGAGGAGAGGGAGGTTAGGTAGATTGTATATACTTTTTGAATAGCAGCGTTTTGATTTCTTTACGGAATGCTTTGAAGTCAGATGTTGAGGTTAATAGTCTGGTGATGGAGGGTTCGAGTTTTGCTGCATGCGTTGCTATGAGGTTATCATAAAGCTTTTTACGATGAGTGCCATTGAGTGGTGGGTATGAGAATGGTGTCAGTGTTCTTCTTGTTCTGGGTGGAAGGTTGCAGTTTAGGCGATCGTTTAGATAGGCAGGTGCAGTACCGTTGATTACTTTGAAGATTAGACAGTATAGTTTGAATTGAATTCTGGCTCGAATCGGTAGCCAATGTGAGTCTAGGTAGGCATTGGTGATGTGATCAAATTTTCCGAGGGAGTAGATTAGTCTGAGAGCTGTGTTCTGAACGGTCTGTAGTTTTTTGATCATGTTTGTAGGGCATGGTAGATATAGGATATTGCAGTAGTCCACAAGACCTAGTACCAGGGATTGTACAATGATTCTGTAGTGTTCTTTGTCAAAGTATTTCCTTATTTTTCTTAAGTTGCGCATTGTGAAGAATGCTTTTTGGGTAGTTTTGTTGATTTGAGTCTGCATAGTGCAGCATCTGTCTATCAGCACTCCCAGGATTTTGAGGGAGGTTTGGATTGGGTATTTGATTGCTTTAATTTCCAGGTCTGTTATGGATGGGTTTTTGTTCATTTCAAGCATTAAGAATTTGGTTTTGTCCGAGTTTAGTTTTAATTTGTGGTTTGTCATCCATTTTTCTACTTCGTCCAGTATTGTTTCCAGGTGTCCTGTTGAGGTGTGGTCTTGGGTTTCGAAGGGGAGGAGAATAGTTATGTCGTCTGCATAGCTGAATGATGTTACATTTAGGTTGTCTAGAGCGGTACCGAGGGAGGAGATGTAGAGATTGAATAGAATGGGTGAAAGTGGAGATCCCTGCGGGACTCCGCATGGATTTGACCATGGGTTAGATTTCGTATCATTTATCTTAACTCTGTACGTTCTTGTTTTAAGGAATCCTTGGAACCAGTTGTAAACCACCCCTGATATCCCTATTGCATCAAGTATCTGGAGTAGTATGGTATGATCAACTAGATCGAAGACGGCGGAAAGATCTAGTTGGATAATTAGGATCCTGTGTCCTTTACTGAGGTATTGTCGGGCTATGTCCAGTAGTGTTGCTAGTAGTGTTTCCGTGCTGTGGTAAGATCTAAATCCTGATTCAGATGAGTGAAGTATATTGTGGGTCAGCTAGGTAGTTGGTGAGGTATTGAGCCACCAGTCCTTCAATCAGCTTGACATATAGTGGGATCGAAGCGATAGGTCTATAGTTGGTAGGGGTGTCTATAGGACCTTTTTGGTCTTTCAGTAGGGGTGTGATTATAATCTCTTCAAGATCTTGTGGGAATTGGCCTTCTATGAGAGTGCTTTGTATCCATTGCGTGAGGCTGATTTTGAATTTAGGGGAGGCATTTGTAAGTAGATACGATGGGCAGTAGTTCAAGTCGCATGAGGTGTGGCTGTATTTTTGTATAGTCGGTTCAAATCAGGCCATTGTAGAGTTGGGAAGGTGGACCATGTTCTGTCTGCAGTTATGGCTTCTTCCGTTGTGGGGGTTGTTATTAACTCATCGAGTGTGGTAGTTGAGTTGTTGAAGGTAGTTCTGATTTTGATGATCTTGTGTTTGAAATGGTCTGCTAGTTGGGAAGCTGTTGGTGTTTTATTGCCTTGAGTGGCAAGGAATGGGTTTGTGTCCGTAAGTTTTTTTACTAAGTTGAAGAGTGTTTTTGTGTCGGAGGTGTTTGTACCAATTAGTTTGGTGTAGTATGTTTTGCGCTTTTCCTTGAGTTTGATATTATATAGTTTGATTTGGGTTCTCCAATTATATAGTTTGATTTGGGATCTCCAAAATGGTTTGCTGAGCATGATGGACCACTGGTCTGACTCAGCAGCGGCAATTCTCATGTTCTTATGACAATTCATCTACCAGACTGGATCTTCCTCCATTACGGGACCATGATTCGAGACATACTTCTCCACATCATCTCTCGAGGCATTCATCGAGGCCCAGGTCTTCTTCTCGAGACAGGTCTCGTTTCTCCAGGCATCGAGGCTCTTCGAGACCACAGTCGAGGGGATCTGTTGAGAAACGTCAGTTGAGTTCTTCTCCTGTGAGATTCTCTTCCCATTCCAGAAGTGGCGCATCTTTGCCTATGGACTCTGATCTCAGGTATGAATACTCCAGAGATGCTTCACCTTCGTTCTCTGCTATGAGATTTACCTCGAGGGGTTCTCTATCACCTTCTCCTCAACGATGTCAAACCTCTTCAGACCCGGTATCCTTTACCAAGTTTCTATCTCAGATGAGTAAAGATGTTAACATCACGTTAGAATCTGACTCCAAATACTCTAAGGAGTATCTGAAAGAACTGGGAATATCTCATCCTCCTAGGGAATCTCTCAAATTATCCATAAATGGCATTCTTTCTCAGACTTTTAAAAGAAATCTTGAGTCACCATATTCCTTCCTGCTGTACCAGTGAAGTTGGAATCTCGATATAGAATGGTCCACTGTAAGGGATTTGAGAAGTCTCAATTATCCCATCAGTCTCTTCTTGAACCACTTTCAAGAAGCGATCCCCTTTTCTTATGTTATATTTCCCTCTTCCCCTTTTTAATTTGTTCTTAATGATGTAATTATTAACTTCCCCTCCCCCTTCATCCTCAAGATCATGCTCGTATCTGCAATTTGTCCATTTAATGTTCACATTTCCCCTCCCCCTATGATAATTTATTTTAACCTTTCATTTTTAGCATTGTAAACCGGCCAGATGCACGTCGATGCTCGGTATATTAAAATTATTTAAACTTGAAACTTGTGGAATCTTGTGAAAGCCTACCACTAGGCAATGTTACAACCAGAAATGGCCTAGGTTTTATCCCAGGACAAGCAGGCAGCCAATTCTCACATATGGGTGAAGTCATCGACGGGGCCCGGATGCGGAAGCCTCTCAAGCAGACTTACTTGTAAAAAGTAGAAGTTTTGAGTCGACTGCACCGCACGTGCGTGAGTGCCTTCCTGCCCAGCGTAGGGCGTGTCTCCTCAGTTCTCAGTTTTCCGCGGAGCCGAGAAGTCCATGTTTGACTCTCTGCGTTTAACTTTTCACTTTGTGCCTTTCTTCATGAATCGCTGTCCGTACGTTCTTTATTTTATTTCGAGTTAAAAAAAAATAAAAAATTCAGTTCTGCCACTCGGCCGCAGCCCAGGGGCTTTGACCTTGCAGCAGCTGTTTTTCCTTCTATGTCCTGGCCAGCGACAGGCTTCAAAAAGTGTAGCCAGTGTCAACGTTTGATTTCTCTCACGGTCCGTCACACCAGGTGCCTCAAGTGCCTTGGGCCACAACATCATCCGAAGTCGTGCGAACGTTGTGCTACTCTTGTGCCCTTAAACGTCATCAACTTTCGGTGGACAAGCTCTTCCAGATGGATTCGTCCACGTCTTCAACTTCGAACCCCACCTCAGTCTCGCCTTCGACCAAGGGCCCTCCTGCCTCCACTGCTTCGACTTCGAGCCTCATCAGACCTTCTTCGTTTGCAGCGGCTCTTTCCTCGACGACATATGCTATATCTTCCCCTGTTTACTTGTCTTCCGTTTTGGATTACCTCTTGCATTTATCTCAATCAGGCCACAAATCCACATCCATTCGAGTCCATCTCATTGCAATTGCTGCTTTTCATCAGCCTATTGAAGGGAAGTCCCTTTCTACTCATCCTGTGGTTTCCATATTTTATGAAAGGACTTTTCAATGTCAAACCTCCTCTCAAACCGCCTCCAGTGGTTTGGGATCTCAATGTTGTTCTTGCTCAATTGATGAAGCCTCCTTTTGAACCAATTGCTTTGGCTCATCTGAAATACGTCACTTGGAAAATGGTTTTTCTCATTGCTCTCATATCTGTTCGCAGAGTCAGTGAGTTACAAGCTTTATCAGCAGGACCCACCTTTCACAGTCTTCCATTATGACAAGGTAGTCCTCCATACTCATCCAAATTCTTGCCTAAAGTGGTATCAGAATTTCATCTCAATCAATCCATTGTACTTCCAGTGTTTTTTCCAAAGATTCATTCTCATCCTGGAGAAACAGCTCTTCATACTCTGGACTGTAAGTGAGCTTTGGCTGTCTACTTGCAAAGGACTAAGCCACACAGATCTGCTCCTCAACTTTTTGTCTCCTTTGATCCAAACAAGTTGGGACATTCAGTTTCCAAGCATACCATCTCCTTCTGGTTGGCTGCTTGCATTTCTTTTTGCTATATTCAGGCTGGACTGCATCTACAGGGTCGAATCACAGCCCATAAAGTCAGAGCCATGGCAGCATCTGTAGCTTTCCTTAGATCTACTCCTATTGAGGAAATCTGCAAGGCTGCCACTTGGTTCTCGGTTCATACATTTACCTCTCATTATTGTCTGGATTCTTTCACCAGACGGGATGGCCATTTCGGCCAGGCAGTTTTAGAAAATCTATTTTCCTGCTTGTCCTGGGATAAAGCACAGTTACTTACCATAACAGGTGTTATCCAGGGACATCAGGCAGATATTCTCACAACCAACCTACACAACCAACAGAAGTGACAACTGTTAAATGATAGAAAAAACACTTACCGTAACAGGTGTTATCCAGGGACAGCAGGCAGATATTCTCACATGTGGGTGACGTCATCCACGGAGCCCCGATGCAGACAGCTTCGCAAGCAGACTTTCTTGTAAAACTTTAAGAAAGTTTGCGACTGCCGCACCGTGCATGTGCAAGTGCCTTCCCGCCCGACATAGGGCACACATCTCCTCAGCGTCTCCTCAGTTCAAATAGCTAGCAGAGAAGCCAACCAGGGGAGGTAGGTTGGTTGTGAGAATATCTGCCTGATGTCCCTGGATAACACCTGTTACGGTAAGTAACTGTGCTTTATCCTGGTTGACTTCTCTGCTAGCTATTTGAACTGAGGAGATGTGTGCCCTACGTCGGGTGGGAAGGCACGGTGCACGGTGCGGCAGTCGCAAACTTTCTTAAAGTTTTACAAGAAAGTCTGCTTACGAAGCTGTCCGCATCGGGGCTCCGTGGATGACGTCACCCACATGTGAGAATATCTACCTGCTGTCCCTGGATAACACCTGTTACGGTAAGTGTTTTTTCTATCATTTAACAGTTGTCACTTCTGTTATCTACTTGTGTTCTTGTAAGTTTTCCTTGATTCATTTCACATTTATTTTATTATTATCTTTATGTGACCATTTATTCCATCTTATGGAAGTGAACAATGAATTAGGTCCTTGTAGTATTGGGACTTAATGATGGTTCTGAATGCCACAATACAGCAAAAACAATTACAAAGGACATCAATAAACACAGACTTGTCTTTGACCCAACACAAGCCGTGTTTCAGAGTACAGCATCTATATAAGGGGTCTGCTATATACAGTCGTGTGGAAAAAATTAAGACATCCCATGAAATATTCATTTCTTTCTTAAGAAATGTTCACATATCGATGTCAAATCTTTTTTTTTTTTTTAATTTATCTCTGGAAAAGAAAGTGATGTAATTGCAGGTAAACAACAACAATTTCCTTGATTTACTCATGAAACAACATATGCCTATCTTTGGTTCAATTCCCACATTCTCATTAACGGAACTCCATTCCTTTGGAAGGAATGGATAGATAAAGGTATTCTCAGGCTTCATGATGTTCTAACTTCTGAGAAAACCTTGATCCCCTTCTCCAAATTAAGAGAAAGTTATTCATTAAATGTTAAAGACCACTACAAATGGCTGCAACTATATCACTGCTTTAGTCATAAAAATCTTTTATAAATTTTTCATACTCATTTCCCTTCTATTTTGACTCAAGTCACAGTCTTATTACAGACAGGACATGCAGCTTCAAACCTATATAAGATGTTATTACTTGCAGATATTTCTTCAATAGAGAGCCTGCAACATATCTGGGAAAAAGATTGTGGTTCTCCCTTAGGGGATAAGGACTGGTCACACTTTTGGAGAAGAACGGCGAGGCCTTTGGCTTCAGCTAGCATGTCCCAATCCATATATTTCCTGAACCATAAAGCCCTATGGACTCCACATAAGCTCTCACTGACAGGCCTTCTTCCGTCTAATAATTGTTGGAACTATGGACGAGCTGTTGGCTCATTACTTCATATGATATGGAATATTATACTAAAATTTTTTGATATCCAAGCTGATATCTCTCTCGCCATAGTAATTTTAAAGTCTCATGCTCCAGGAATGGTTCTAAGTGAAAATCATACTAAACTCCTTGATATTCTTCTCTCTGTAGCGCTTAAGCTCATTCTTTCTAATTGGAAGTCAACTAGCTCTCTTTCCTCACATCAATGGTAGCAATCAATTTTACATTACTATAAATATGAATTGGTCCTTGCCAAGAAATTTGGAACCACAGTCTTTTTCAATAGACACTGGTCTCCTTTGCAGGCATATTTGCAATTATTTTCCATCAGTGTTTAATGTTGAAATCTTACTTCATATCAATTCTCTCTGTTCTATTGATTTTGAATGTAAGCATGCAAACAGATATTGTAACTCTATGTTTTGTATTGATTCATGCACTGATGTACTGTGAACCTCATTGAAGTTTCAGTTTTATATTCTCTTGTATTTTTCAAAATCTTAATAAACTTTCATGGAAACAAATATCCACAAAATGTGTATTCTAACTGAGAAATAAATTAGGACACCCCCACATATCCTCCCACATAAAGTGGCTCAAATATAACATTAGGTGCACATGATTAGAACATCGTTATTCAGCATTTTGAAGAAGATTGGCCCTACTGGAACCTCAGACATTTAGTTTGGTGTGCTCATGACTGCTGTGGTGAGAGTGAACACCATGGTGAGATCAAAAGAATTGTCTGAGGCCTTCAGAAAGAAGAATGTAGCAGCTTGTAAGTCTGGTAAGGGATTTAAAAAGATCTCAAACGAATTTAACATTAGCCATTCCATGGTCTGAAAAATAGTGTACAAGTGGAGAACTTTCCAAACAACTGCCAACATGCCCAGGTATGGCAGTCCAAGCAAGTTGACCCCCAGAGTAGACCACAAGATGATAAAAGAAGTCTCCAAAAACCCTAAAATGTCATCATGGGGTCTACCAGTACCATATACACTATATAAAACACTTATACTATATATTCATATGATCCTCAGTGGGCTCTTCAATCATGAATTTTTCTGTGCATGAGCCATCATCTTCATTGGATCTTTTGTACATATTTTATATTTGTTATTTTATTTATATATTTATTTTTTTATAGAATTTTATGTTAATTTTTGAACACTTATCTTAAAAGTTGTTATATGCCTCTCCCAACATGATCATATTTCATTGAATCTTCCTCAGGATGGAGGCTAGTTTACTCAGTTTTCCATTGCCACACTACTTCCCTTCATCTAACTGCCATCGGCATCACGGGACCTACAGCAGGCTCATGCTACCTGTTGATGTGACAGTGTATGCCTTTACAATCAGAAAGAGACTGCACAAATTTAACTTGCATGGGAGGTGTGCAAGGAGGAAACATTTGCTCTCTAAGAGAAACATCAAGGCCAGACTGAAGTTTGCCAGAGAGAATGTAAACAAACACTAGAACTTCTGGAATAGTGTTCTATGGACAGATGAGTCTAAAATTAAATTATTTGGACAACAGAAAAGAGGACTTGTTTGGCATAAACCAAATACAGCATTCCAAGAAAAGAACCTCATACCAACTGTGAAGCATTGAGGTGTAAGTATCATGGTTTGTGGATGCTTTGCTGCAGCAGGACCTGGCCAGCTCACCATCATAGAATCCACTTTGAATTCTATCATGTATCAGAGGGCGCTTGAGATGTGAGGCCATCTGTAAGAAAATTAAAGCTGATACAGTACTGAACTCTGCAACATGACAATGACCCAAAATATACCAGTAAATCCACCAAGGTCTGGCTGAAAACTAAGAAATGGAGAGTCCTGGAGTGGCCGAGTCAAAGCCCTGATCTTAATCCCATTGAGACGAGGTGGGATGATTTGAAACGGGCTGTACATGCAAGAAACCCCTCAAACATCTCACAGTTGAAAGAATCCTGCATTGAGGAGTGGGTCAAACTTTCCTCAGACTGATGTCAGAGACTGGTAGATGGCTACAAGAAGCGTCTCACTGCAGTTATTTCAGCCAAAGGGGGTAACACTAGCTATTAGGGTATAGGGTGTTCTAATTTATTCCTCAGTTAGAATACAAAATTTTTGTGGATATCTTTTGTTTCATGAGACTGAACTCTGAGGACTTTCTTAACAGATCAGACTCCACAGGCGACCCTTGAAGGGAGGAATGCTAGCCTAGTGCCTAACCCTCAGTAAGCCTGGTTCTAAGAGAGAGGTGGTAGAGGCTCAGCATTAAAGATGGTTTTTCACAGCAACCTGTGAACTACTGTCTGGGAAAGGTAAACTTGGGTTTAAGTAGGTTAAATCATTGTAGTTCTCTTTTTTAGCTCAGCAAAATCAGTTAGGCAATAGGGTAGCCTTTAGAGTCTCTCTTAGGGTTTAATACAAAACAGTGTTTTAGCCTAGATTAGTGTTTTAGGTTGAATTTCAGGGCATAATATCAGATTAGGGCACAAAAAGCTGTTGAGGAAAGGATCTGGTGTTAGTTTAATTCTCTCTCGCCCACCCCAAGGCAGAGCTTTTTGATTTATAGGCTCTTCAACCAAACAGGAATAGGGCATTACTTTGGTAGGCTTTTTTCTGTCCTTTCTTTATTATTCCAGGTGTAAGTACTTCTGCACTACAGTATGGCTGGGAAACATCGTATCACCAAAGCTGCTGCTTAGGTTACAACTTCTGTCTGTGCAGACAGAAAATGTTACCTAGGCAGAGGGAGTGGTTCCATGTGCAAACTGCCTTCAGCTTGACTCTCTCATAAAGGAAGTAAAGGAACTGAGAGAGGAGGTGTCAAGACTAAAAAGCATCTGTGTGAATGAGAGGTACATGGATGAAGTGGTTCATGAGGCATCAAAGAGTTTCAGCAGTGGGGGAAGAAGAGGCTATGCTGAGAGAAGACAGCTGGACTCAGATTATGGAATACTGCAAGATTGGTACTATGATTCCCCCCCCCCCCCCCCAATCCTTGAATTGAAGAACCGATATGCTGTCCTGGAAGTGGAGGAGATGAGACCATCCCAAGGAGAAGAAGAACCAAAGCTTTAAATCACAAAAATTACTTGATCCATGATCACTAGGAGGTGTAAGGTAGTGGTAGTTGGTGATTCCCATCTGAGGGGTACAGAAATGTTCATCTGCAGACCAGACATGATGTCACAAGAGGTATGCTGTCTGCCTGGGGCCAATCTCCAAGATGTTACGGAGAGCTTGCTGAGACTCATCAAGCCTGACGGCTATTATCCAATGCTGCTCAGCCATGTTGGCACTAACGATACTGCCAGGTACCCCAGTGAACATATCAAAAGCGACTTTGTGGCTCTGGGAGAGAAGGTGAAGCAGACAGGCGCGCAGGTATTATTCTCATCCATCCTCCCTGTTGAGGGCAGAGAAGCTCACGCCCTGGAGATGAATGCGTGGCTACATGGATGGTGTCGAGAGCATTTTGGCTACCTGGACCATGGGATGATTTTCCAAGGGCTGCTGAGTAGGGATGGTGTGCATCTATCAAAGAAGGGAAGAAGTGTCTTTCTACTGAAGAGGGCTTTAAACTAGAAGTGATGGGGCAGGGTGATCAAAGCCCCCAGGTGAATATAAGCCCTCACTGAATACCTCTACACAGATGGGAAAAGTGGGTAATGTCTGGAAAGCAGTATATACTAATGCTCGAAGTATGGGAAACAAGATTCTGGATCTAGAAGCTGTGATGGAAGAAGATGAATTGGATATAGTGGCAATCATGGAGACGTGATTCACAGACAACCATGACTGGATGTAGTTATTCCGGGCTATAATCTATTCAGAAAAAAACAGGGTAGGAAGAAAAGGGGGGGGTTAGCGTTGTATGTTAAAGATCTTATTAAAGCCACAGAATTGCAGAATCTGCAGGGCAAGGAAGAGGCACTATGGATCAATTTGGAAAGAGGGAATGGTGAATATATTTACATTGGTATGATATACAGGCCTCCTTCACAGATGGAAAAAGTGGACAGAGATTTAATAGTAGACGTTCAGTATATATCTAAAAAAGGGGAGATTTTACTAATAGGTGATTTTAAAATGCTGGATGCTGATTTGGGGTATCCCTATTGTGGGGTCTTTTAGAAGTAGAAGATCCTGGATTTTCTACAAGGAGAACTGGATTCGCTACAAGGAGAACTGTTTCAGAAGTTGATAATGGAACCCACACGGGAAAAGGTCATACTGGACTTAGTGCTTATAAACGGGGAAAGTATTTCTTATGTTATAGTGTGTGATCATCTGGCATCCAGTGATCACTACATGATATGGTTTAATGTTAAGATGGGTCTAGAGAGGGCTCATTCAAAAGCAAAGGTTCTAGACTTTAAAAAACTAATTTTGTTCGGATGGGGGATTACGTCAAGGAATTGTCTGGATGGGAACGTCGGGAAGGAGTGGAAATGCATGGGCATGAAAGGAGTAATTGTAAGACTGACAGACCTTTTTGTTAGACAAGTAAGTAAAAGTAAGAGGAAAAGGTCACTTTGGTTCTCAAAAATAGAAGCTGAGAAGGTAAGAAATAAGGTTAGCTTTCATAAACTACAAAAGATCACAGAAAGAGGAAGACAAGCAAAAATATCTGGAAAAGGTAAGAGGCTGGTCGTGTAGTCAGGAAAGCAAAGATGCAAATGGAAGAAAAAATAGCTGAAACTGGGAGACAAGACATTTAAAAAAATACATTAGTGATAGGCAGAAGTGCCAGAGTGGCATTGTGAGACTCAAAGGTGAAGGGGAGAAATATGTAGAAGCTGATAAAGAAAAGGCTGGCACTGCAAATCATCTTCCAAATCCTCCTTCCGGAAATACACCCTTGATCTCCCTCACAAATTAGAGAGCACGCAGTGCATTGGTTAGAACGGAACAGTCCCCTCCTCTCCACCACTCTACTTGACCATACGTCAGAAGGGCATAATAGATCTTTTAAATTTCTGTTATAAGAAAAAGCTATTTTACACTCTAACTCCTGACAATTTTGCTTGGTTTGCACCATGGACCAAAGATTTTTAATTTTTATGCCCAATCGTTGAAAAATACTGGAAAATTTCAAAATACATGGCACCATCTCCAGGTCTTCCACTTTCAGTTTATACTGGAACAATTGATCACGAGCACTAAATCTCGCCCTCTTGTACGCTTTTGTGACCACCGATTTGGGATATCCCCGTTCCTCATATTTATCTTTCAAAATTTCAGCTTTAGCAATGAATTCTTCTATCGAATGACATATCCGTCTGTACCGAAAGAATTGGGATACAGGTAAGTTGTTCTTTAAAGTACTCGGATGCATACTCGTGTACCGCAACAGAGTATTTCTATCTGATGGCTTAGTGAAGAGATCAAGTGTGTATTCCCGGAAGGAGGATTTGGAAGATGACTTGCAGTGCCACATGTGAGACGATTGGGGTGGTATATGCTATTGTATGCCCGTGTGGCTTGTGTTATATTGGCTACAAGGAGTGGAGCCTGAAGACCAGGCTCTTTGAACATTGGTTGAACATTGTCACCACTACTATAGCCCAGGGCTGGGCTCAATAGCAATCCCAGTGGTTACAATAAACAGTGCACCAGCGTGTGACCCGGCATGGAGTCACCCTGCAGGACTGGATTCTCAGCAATAATCCAAAATTAAAGTCAAACAAAATAAAGTCCCAACAATTGGGTTTATTTATAGAAATAGTTAATTTTACTGAATCCTTCATGCAGGTAAGTAATTCACCAAACCTTTGCAACTTTAGTCAGGATTTCACACAGCACAAAGAAAAAACTGCCAAAAAGGGCAAGAAAATAACACAGTCCAAAATAAAGTCCAATCCTAATGAAGACTCAATTGTTCTTGAGCTCACAGCTCTCCACAGAGCTAGCACTGCCTGCTCCAAAGCAGGTAATTCAGTAACTCAAAAAAAATGCAGTTCAAGATAATAGTTTCCTCTATTCTCAGTCCTTAAGAAAAATGAGGAAAGCCTCTGGCAACATTTATGACTGCCAGGAAAGGAGAGTGTACAGGTTTTGTCAAATACAGCCACAGAAATGGCTTTCAAAATCCCACCCAGAGTGAAAACAAAACCTCTCCCCACACACTCCTAGCTTTCCTAAAACCAACATCCAAAACAAAACCCACAGCAAACAAACAGTTCCAAAAATCCAACTCACTGTTTGTATAATGAGGCCAAGTCCACCTGCATAGGCTCAGGATGATTAGCTTCACAACCTGCACCAGCTTCCTGACATTCCATAGGCTCTGCATTCAATAGTGGCAAGTCTTCATCTTGTCCAGCCTCTGTCAGCTCCATAGGCATAGGGTTGTTGCTCCTGTTTGGCCCAGGTGGATCTTTAGGGAGGCAAGGCCTGAACTTCCTCCCTAACCGGCCTGCTGGCTTGAATGCCACTGCTGGCTTACATACCCTAGGGGTGTGTCCTGATCTAAGTGAGTCAGCAGAAGCCCAGGGTCCTCTTGAGCTCCCCCGGTGGTGACTCGAATAAAGCTCACCTACTTCCTCCTCAGATGAATCCAGCTCCCTCTGGTGGTCAATGGCATTATCTCCCGAAATATAACCCTGGGAGATCTGGGAATTTCCCTTCCGTGTTTTTATTTTTACATTTCTCCCTGGCTTAACTGGGACCTTGGCAGAGCCCGGGTCTGACTGGTCACAACATCGCCCATAAACGACAGGTAGATGTATTAACCCATCACTGTGTGGATAAACAACATTCTTTTGAGGAGTTCACATGCTTTGTGTTGGATCATATCCCAGTGACGTCACGGAGGGGTGATGTGAAGACTAAATTATATCAGAGTGAACAAAGGTCAATTTTCTTTTTGGACACAATCTGGCCCAAGGGGCTGAACCAGAAAGTAGAATGGTGTGCGTTTTATTGATTATTGTTTTTTGATTTTTGTGTTTTTATTGTGAATGATCTCCGGCGGAAATGACTGTCATGGAACGCGGAGTCTTTAATCCAGGAGCCATTTTATTGCCAGTGCTGGACAGAGTTGGAAGGAACGAGAGCTTGATATGGAATTTCCCTGATGCAACCACTGGTTGGCGAAACAAGAGCCTTGTTGGAAATACAGCTGCTTATCTTCACTTGATTGCTGGTGGTGTATTGACCGGAACATCGTGATAGTGGATGGAGTAATGGATCATCGGTGAAGCTAAGTACAGTTTTTGGTTCTCTTGTTCTGTTTCTTGTTCCAGGTGCACAGTGGTGGGATGTTTCCCTGTTTTTGAAAATGACATTTTGATTGTAGTGGAGTTTTTTGCCCATGATACAGAATAAGAACGGCTTAAAAACTCATTGGGTTGCCGTCTGTATACTATTGATGGTTGAGGCTTTTTCTCCACTTTTGAGTAAATGGTTTTCAGCGGGTGCTTCTACCACTCTGGCAAATAACATTTTTCTTAGATTTTTGAATTAATTGTTATTTTGATTTTTGTTCTTGAGAATTATTTAAATACCTACGTGGCATAAATGCGCACAAGTCAAGTCATAAGAACATAAGCAATGCCTCTGCTGGGTCAGACCTAAGGTCCATCGTGCCCAGCAGTCCGCTCACACGGCGGCCCAACAGGTCCAGGACCTGTGTAGTAATCCTCTAACTATACCCCTCTATCCCTTTTTCCAGTAGGAAATTGTCCAATCCTTTCTTGAACCCCAGTACCGTGCTCTGCCCTATTACGCCCTCTGGAAACGCATTCCAGGTGTCCACCACACGCTGGGTAAAGAAAAACTTCCTAGCATTCGTTTTGAATCTATCCTCTTTCAACTTTTCCGAATGCCCTTTTATTCTTTTATGTTCTGAAGGTTTGAAAAATCTGTCCCTCTCTACTCTCTCTATGCCCTTCATGATCTTGTAGGTCTCTATCATGTCTCCTCTGAGTCTCCGCTTTTCCAGGGAGAAGAGCCCCAGTCTCTCCAATCTTTCAGTGTACGAAAGGTTTTCCATGCCCTTAATCATTTTTGTCGCCCTCCTCTGGACCCTCTCAAGTATTGCCATATCCTTCTTAAGGTACGGTGACCAATACTGGACACAGTACTCCAGGTGCGGGCGCACCATTGCCCTATACAACGGCAGGATGACTTCTTTCGTTCTGGTCGTAATACCCTTCTTAATAATACCCAACATTCTGTTTGCCTTCTTCGAGGCTGCTGCGCATTGTGCCTTTGGCTTCATTGTTGTGTCCACCAGCACACCCAAATCTCTTTCAAGGTTACTTCCCATTTATACTAACCTCCCCATTTGGTAGCTGAACATCGGGTTCTTTTTCCCTATATGCATGACCTTGCATTTCCCTACATTGAAGTTCATCTGCCATTTATTCGCCCACTCCTCCAGTTTGTTTAGGTCCCTTTGTAGGTCCTCACACTCTTCCACAGTTCTAACCCTGCTACAGAGTTTAGTGTCATCCGCAAATTTTATAACTTCACACTTCATCCCCGTTTCCAGGTCATTAATAAATACGTTGAACAGCAGCGGTCCGAGTACCTTTCATTTGAAAGGAAGCTCTGGAATGAGAGGGCATAGGATGAAGTTAAGGGGTGAAAGGTTCAGGAGTAATCCAAGGAAATAACATTTTTACAGAAAGGGTAGTAGATGCTTGGAACAGTCTCCCGGTACAGGTGGTAGAGACAGAGACTGTCTCTGATTTCCAGAAAACCTGGGATAGGCACATTGGATCTCTTAGAGAAAGGAAGAGATAATGGGTACTGTGGATGGGCAGACTCCATGGGCCATTTGGCATTTATCTGCCATCATGTTTCTATGTTTGGCTTAGTATATCTTCCATATTCACTGAGATTTCCATATTCACTGAGATTTCTTACAGTTTCTCCGCATCATCACCCTTGAAAACCATTTCTGGTTTAGGTAGATTTCTTACATCTTCTTCCATTAAAACCGAAGCCTCTCTGTTTGCCCCTTTTGCTTCTTGATCATCCAACGGTCCCATTGATTCCCTCGCCGGATTTCTGCTTCTGATGTACCTAAAAAATTGTTACTATGAGTTTTTGACTCCTTGGCAAGTTTTTCTTCGTATTCTTTCTTAGCTTTCTTTATTTTATTTACTAGTCTTTAAGCCCGTTACATTAATGGGTGCTAGAATATATGTATGTCTTTCTTTCTTTCTGTCTCACTCCCTGCCCTTGTGTCTTTCTTCTTTTCTTTCTGTCTCCCTCCCTCCTATTATTTGTCTCTCTTTCTGCCCCCTATGCAGCATTTATCTCCTCTTGTCTACTTTCCTGTACAGTAGCCATATCAGCATTCCCTCTTCCTTTTTTTCCCCCCTGTCCATTATCACCTCTTCCTGCTCCCTCTGTCCAGCAGTAGGTCTCCCTTCATTTCCACACACCCCCCCCCCGTCCATCAGCATCTCTTCCTGCTCCCCCTGTCCAGCAGTAGGCCTCTCTTCATTTTTTCCCCCTGTCCATCAGCAACTCTTCCTGCTCCCCCTGTCCAGCAGTAGGCCTCCCTTCATTTTTTCCCCCTGTCCATCAGCAGGCCTCCCTTCATTTTTCCCCCCTGTCCACCACCTCCCATTCAAGCTCCCCTTATCCAGCAGCAGTCCTTCTCCCTTTGTTTTACCTCCCCCCTGCCCATCAGCACCTCTTCCTGCTCCCTCTGTCCAGCAGTAGGCCTCCCTTCATTCCCCCCCCCTGTCCATCAGCACCTCTTCCTGCTCCCCCTGTCCAATAATAGGCCTCCCTTCCTTTTTCCCCCCCTGTCCATCATCACCTCTTCCTGCTCCCATTCAAGCAGCCTGTGCAGCAGTCTTCACACGCTGCTTCGGGTTCTTCTACTGCCCTGATTTACTCTGGCACGTCCCTGATGACATCATCAGAGACGCGGCAGAGCAAATTAGGGCAGTAGAAGTGCCTGAAGCAGCGTGTGAAGACTGCTGCTTAAATTGTCGGGTAGGTAGTCGGGTCAGCGGCAAGGGAAGGGTGGTGAGCAGCAAAGGACTCTCTGAGAGGGGGGGGCAAATGCGCTGTGTTGGGGGGAAGGGTAGGCAGACGCGGGGACTGGGTTGTGCGTTTTCACAGCTTCTGTGGTGCCTGAGCTGCAGGAGAGGGAGCGGGTTGTACGTGGCGGGGGAGGCCCCGACTTCCCGAGCTGCAGCTTCTTCGTCATTGAAAGTCGCCGTCACCGCCGCCGCAGCTCCTGTCTCGCTGTGTATTTTTTTTTTTTTTTAATTTGAAAGCCGCCGCCGGGGCCTCGCATGCGCAGTCGTATTTTCGCAACAGATCAGGGAACACGTTTTTTTTAGTGCGCATGCGCGGCCTACCATTTTATTATATTAGATTTATTTATTCGATTTTTTTAGCCTGTCCTCCCAAAAGAGCCCAGAACGGGTTACAATGAATATATTGGTGCATTAAAATTATAAGTAAGATAGGTACTTAGAAATTCCCTTATCAATTCTTTGCATCTAACTTGCCAGTTATAGCTAGGACTGCACATCGATTAAAAGTTTTAATCACTCAATTGTGATTATTTATTTATTTTTAGTATTTACCACTTATAGGAAAAATGCTCGAATACCTGAATGTTAACCACTTAGGCCATAAGTGGGATATAAATAGTAAAATAAATAAATAGCCTAAGTGGTTTACATTCAGGTACTCGAGCATTTTTCCCTATCTGTCCCAGTGGGCTCACACTCTATGTAATGTACCTGGGGCATTGGGGAATTAAGTAAATTGCCCAGGAGCAGCATGGGATTTGAATCCACAACCTCAGAGTGCTGAGGCTGTAGTTCTAACCACACACTCCCCACTACCCAATTACATAAAGTGTCCCCTCGCATTTCTTCCTGTATAGTGCAATATATACATAGCAGATGTAATTCTGAGAACTGACACATTTCAATTCAGTTATCCCATAGAAAGATGGTATATCAAATCCCATTACCCCCTTACTAAATTAAAAATAAAACCATTTATCTTACATTTATGTTCTGGTGAATTTATCTTTGTAATCATCTTGTTCCATATCTCTGGTTCTGCTTCCATGCTGTGTCTATTCACTCTTTTTCTCTCTTCCTTACTTCCTGCCCTATATCCATTTTTCGCGATAATCCTTCCTTCCATTTTTCTTCCTCCTTTTCAAATCTGTCTAGTTTCCGTTTATTTATGATAGACAATATATCAAATGACTAATAAACTTGGAAACTTCCCTTCCCTGCCATTCATGGGCATCATCATCTCCCTCCCCTTCCTTTCCTTTCCCTTCCATGGGTACTCTCTCTTCCCTTTTCTCACCCCCACCACTTTGTTCTCACCATATTTCTCATTCCCTCCTCTTTCACCATCTCCTTTGAGGGGGTTTTCCATCCGTACTTCCAAAATCTGGCCTCTCAAACATCCCCCTAAACCCTCCTCCCAATTTGCACCTCTTTCTGAGATCCTCTCTTCCCTCCCTCTCTGTGATTGGGTATCTCTCTCTCTCTCTTCCCGCCCTTCCTCTGTGGTTGATATCTCTCTCACTCCCTCCCCTTCTTGTTTGGGTATCTATTTCTCTCACTCTCCCTCCCTTCGTGGTCAGTTGGTCTCTTTCCTTCCCTCCCTCTAACTTTCTATAGCCTGCCAGCAGTGCTAGCGATTATAGTAGAGCACTGCCAGCAGCTCCACAGCATCTCATGATCTCTTCAGTCCAGTGGCGTACCAAGGGGGGGCGGGGGGGGCGGTGCGCCCCGGGTGCCAGCCCTAAGGGGGTGTTCCCGGCCTTGCCGTTCAGTCCCCCGCCACCCCCGAAGGACCGCTCGCCCCACTGACCTTCCTGCACCACCTGTGAAGCAGCCCGCAGCAGGATCGCGAAGTCAGCATCAGCGATCCCTGCGCTGCTTCCTGCGCCGCGATCCCGCCCCTTCTCTGATGTCAGAGGAGGGGCGGGACCGTGGCGCAGGAAGCAGCGCAGGGATCGCTGACGCTGACTTCGCGATCCTGCTGCGGCTGCTTCATAGGTGGTGCGGGGAGGCCAGGGGGGCGAGCGGTCCTTCGGGGTGGGTCGGGGCATTAGGCCTTCAGGGTGGGGCGGGCGGGCAGGCAAGCAGGCTTTCAAGGGGGAGGGGGTGACAGGCAGGCAGGCCTTCAAGGGGGGACAGGCCTTCGTGGGGGGGGGTGCAGACCTTCAAGGGGTGCAGGCCTTCAAGGGGGGCAGGCAGGCCTTCGGGGGGGGTGTAGGCCTTTGGGGGGTGCAGGCCTTCAAGGGGGGAAAGGCAGGCAGGCCTACAAGGGGGGGACAGGCCTACAAGGGGGTGGGACAGGCCTTCAAGGGGGGGTGCAGGCCTTCAAGGGGGAGACAGGCCTTCAAGGGGGGGAAAGGCAGGCAGGCAGGCCTTAAAGAGGGGACAGGCCTACAAGGGGGGGACAGGCCTACAAGGGGGTGGGACAGGCCTTCAAGGGGGGGACAGGCCTTCGGGGGGGGTGCAGACCTTCAAGAGAGTGCAGGCCTTCGGGGGGGGGGGGGGTGCAGGCCTTCAAGGGGGTGCAGGCCTTCAAGGGGGGCAGGCAGGCCTTCGGGGGGGGGGGGGTGCAGGCCTTCGGGGGGGGTGTAGGCCTTTGGGGGGGGTGCAGACCTTCAAGGGGGGGAACAGGCCTTCAAGGGGGGAAAGGCAGGCAGGCCTTCAAGGGGGGGACAGGCCTACAAGGGGGGGACAGGCCTACAAGGGGGAGACAGGCCTTCAAGGGGGGGAAAGGCAGGCAGGCAGGCCTTAAAGGGGGGACAGGCCTACTAGGGGGGGGACAGGCCTACAAGGGGGTGGGACAGGCCTTCAAGTGGGGGACAGGCCTTCGGGGGGGAGGGTGCAGACCTTCAAGGGAGTGCAGGCCTTCGAGGGGGGGGTGCAGGCCTTCAAGGGGGGACAGGCCTTCAAGGGGGGGAAAGGCAGGCAGGCCTTCAAGGGGGGACAGGCCTAAATGGGGGGGAGAAGCTACAAGGGGGTGGGACAGGCCTTCGGGGGGGGTGCAGGCCTTCGGGGGGTGCAGACCTTCAAGGGGGGGACAGTCAGGCAGGCCTTCAAGGGGGGGACAGGCCTACAAGGGGATGGGACAGGCCTTCAAGGGGGGTGCAGGCCTTCAAGGGGGGAAAGGCAGACCTTTAAGGGGGGACAGGCCTTTGGGGAGGAACATGATTTAGAAGTACACGGAGGGAAGGGGGTGTTCAAAGAGACGTGCATATGCCAAACTTTGGGGGGGGGAAAGAAATAATGGGTCTGAAAATAGAGATGATGGACCATGGGATTTAGGGAGGGAAGGAACAGAAAGGGAGAGAAATTGGACACAAGGGATGGTGTGGAGGAGGGATAGAGATACTGGATAGGAGGGTAATTAGGAAAAGAAAGGGAGAGATGGTGGACTCTGGGATGGTGGGGAAGGAGGGAGAGATGCCGGATGAAAGGGTATTTAAGAAAAGGTGGATCTGTGGAGGGAGATGAAAAAAAGGAAAGATACCAGACTTCCTGGGAAGGGAAGGGAAATGGAAAGGGAGGACAGAGTTGGCAGATGGATGGTTAGCATGCAGAAAGAAGGAGACCCTGGCAAACAAGTTATCAGAAGAAAACCAGAGCCTTGGACCAACAAGATTTGAAATATAACCAGACAACAAAAGGTAGAAAAATTAATTTTATTTTCTGTTTTGTGATTATAATATGTCAGATTTGAAATGTGTATCCTGCCAGAGCTGGTGTTGGACTGCAAACGTGAGCTAGGATTTAACAGAGAGAGGAAAAGTCCTTTTTGTTTCTTTATTTTATTTACACCACAGCGCCAGTGTGGTTAGGAGAAGCCAAAGGGGGTGAAAAAGCTATAAAACCCACCAGGAGTTTTGAAAAAAATCACCCAACTGGGCAGGAAAATCGAATTGAAAAACCAATTCAATAGGGCTGAATCGAATCAAAATTTTTTTTCCTGTATCTGGCAGCATTAGTTTGCGCTACTGCTTTAGGACCTGGGATTGGGGAGAGATGGCATCCTCAGTACTTTATAATGCAAGTGAAACGAGGATTTGGTCAGACTTTTAAAGGGTCTGCAGAAAAAAAATATTGTATAGGCCGGGGACATGAGACAGCAGGAAATGGGAACTTTTCTTCCTTCTATTTTTGTGAATGGAAAGGCTGAGGATGTCAGAGAGTTCAGTTAAAATATGTGCTTTATAAGAAAATATAATAATGTGTTTTATAAAGTTTATAGCATAGCTGGCCTACCCAGTGAGGTGTTCCTAGTGGTGATGGTGGCAGCGTGTCAATGTGTTGAGAGGAAGAGGTGGTCTGGGAAATTCTGCTGAGCAAACTCCGGGCCCATTTCCACCCCCCAGTTAGTCCACTCCACTCAACTGGTTCACACACTAAGTGGGTCTTTGGGTGTTGTTTTGGGATCTCTTCCAGTGGTTTATCTCCTTCTGGTCCAAGGAAGGAAACTTTGTTATCCTTAGCATTGACCTACAGAATATGTTTGTAACAGTGCTGCTTGTGTGGCATTAGGCTATGTAGTGATCGAAAGAAAAAAACAGACCTTTGCACATTTTTGCACTATATGGTGGGTGTATGAGGAGATTCACATTTCCTGCACAGCTAAGTCCATGTAAAGTTACCTTGTGCTGTATTTGACATCTAGCAAGATCTCTGTTTGAAAGGAAAGATCTAAACTTAAAAATGAAGTGGCCAGAAGTTATGGTAAAAGCAGATAGTGTAGCTGGTTTTAAGAAAGATTTGGACAAATTCCTGGAGGAAAAGTCCATAATCTGTTATTAAGACATGGGGGAAGTGTCTGCTTGCCCTGGATCGGTAGCATGGAATGTTGCTACTCTTTGGGTTTTGACCAGGTATTAGTGTCCTGGATTGGCTACCATGAGAATGGGCTACTGGGCATGATGGACCATTGGTCTGACCCAGTTAGGCTATTCTTATGTTATGTTCTCATCTGTAGGGGCCTTTGTTTTCACTTCTTATTTTAATGTATTTTTTTTCTGGGAACTTATCAGTGTTTTTTATAATGGGAACAAAAATGGAAGAGAATTAATGTGTGTGGGATGAGGGGGTAACTAATTTCTTCAGCTAAATAATTCAATCCACTTCAAACAGACATAGGAGAACTTGCGCACCATTCACACACCCTCCAACCAAAAACGTCAAAAGAAAAAAACTGTTCGACAACCTCCTAGCCATTCGAGCTGCAACACTCGACCCCCAACTCTACAACCAATTGACATCGACCACAGACTGCAAAACCTTCAAAAAGAAATAAAAACCCTTCTATTCAAAAAACACATAAAACCGAACTAACACAATCAGAACTGTCCCAAGCATCACCTGCAACTACTCCATATGTACTTCTGATGTCATGACAATTCAGACATAATTTATGTTATGTTATGTTTGGAATATAAGAAAATTTTCACTGCCTGTTTCTATTCTGACCATTTATTACGTTTCATGGTCATTACAAAAAATATTTTTTTACATGGGGGGGGGGGTCAAAAAATGATGGGCCCCGGGTGCCACATACCCTAGGTACGCCACTGCTTCAGTCCCTCCCACACCAGAACAGCTTATATAACTTCCTGTTCTGGTATAGCAGGGACTAAAGAGACTGCAAAATACTGGAGCCAGCAAGCCTTCCTGCAGTGCTCTGTTTAATTGCTAGCACTGCTGGCTGACTGTAAAAGATTAGCTATAGGTAGGGAGGGGATATAGTGGACTGTGGCGACAGGGCAGAGCTGAACACATTAAACATTTAACACGTTAATTTTGTTATTAATTTTTTAAATGTGCAGCCCTAGATATAACAGAATATTGATTTATTACTCTGATTTTGTATACAACTACAAGAATGTTATATATGTTTATAATTTAAAAAATGACTTTTTACTTTATTTTTAGTGTTTAAATGGGTCAGAAAAACACTGATTGCTCTGGTGCAAGTTACTTTTGGAAGAACTATCAATAGGTAAGTAGCCATTTTTAATAATAATTTTAGTGTGTACAAAAACTGCAGTAAGTTTAAAACTGAAAACTGAGGCCCAGATTCTCAAAACTTTAATGCCGTCGCTAAACTGTTTTCCGGCGGTTTAGCCTGTACACAGTTTAGCGGCGGATTATTGAAAGGTATTATCTCTGTCTATAGCGAAGTTTCTAGCAGTCTCCGACACTGACATGCAAATGGATTCTTCAACATTGAAATGAGCCCTCTGGTGGATTCTTAAAAAATGCAGAACCATTTTCAAAAAGTGGCATCGGTTTTTGGTGACAAAAATAAGCCGGTCAGTGTCAGAGACTGCTAGAAAGCTCCTATGTTGTGATGCAGCGGGAGAGATGCCCATTCTCTCTGCTGCATCATAACACCCCTTCCCTGCAGCGGCTGCAAACAAAACCCCTCCCCTGAACGGAGGCGACACCCCTCTTGCAGCAGGAGATATGTCCACTCTTTCCTGCTTAACTAAACTCAAAGCTGCGACCCGAAAGAAGACGTGAAACTGTTGCAGACTTGAAAGGACAGTTCTCATAAGGATTGCCCCCCTGATCGAGAGCAGCCATCACCTCCTGACCTCCAGCCCCTGACAGGGACCCTAAACATCCAAGGATGCAGCTGAGTCTTAGGATAATAAAGGAATGGAAATAGACCAAGTACTCCCATTCCTGCTCAGATTGGTCAGGGACGCTTGGAGCCAGTTTGTTCCAAGGCAGAGAAGCCTAGTAGAAAGGAACTCTCTCTGTTCCTATGCTGATGTGCTCACAGACAGTGCAGTGCTTCTCAGGCACGTCAAATAGGCTCTCAATATGAGATTAACAAAACCTGAAAATCCATTAACAGATGGCCTCAAGGACCCATGCAGGACTGCTGACTGGGATTTCTTGACCTCCACCACTTCCTCATGCTTGCATTTTGCAACATCATGACTTGCTGCTTTTGAGCAGGTTCTTATCCCTGTGGTCATGCTTTTTGTGGTTCTCCCACCCTGAAGGACTCTTAAGGAGGCTGAGTCAAAGAGCCTGCCCCTTCCTCCTATGCCATGAAAACTTGAGGTCTGTCCCCTGGAAGCTTGCTCAACTGCTGCTTTATCAGAAGCTTGAGCGCAGCCTGTGGGGCCCCTGCATGTAATCTACCCCCGAAATGCCGTATGGATCTATGAGAGTTGGAATCTTCAGTCAGAGTCCCTTTGACCAGCATCCAGAAGATTTCCGGTGGTGGATTTGGTTTTTTTTTTTCAGTCTTCTGAGGCAGAAATCCTTTCCCTACAGGCAGTCTGCTACAAGCTGACAGACACACCCAGAAGGTATCCAAAGTGACCAGATAACCATTGTAGACACAAAGTACAGACCCCCACACTCTTCCCCAGTGATAACTGACACCCCCTCCCCCCTCCTTGTGTCTTTTTGGGGATAAGAAAGCACTTTGAGTAGAACCCCTGATTGATCTGCAGACGTGATACCTTTTCTATGGCATTGTTCTGTAGAAGAATTGATAACTTTGCTGCAAGTTGAGAGTCATGCTGAGGATGAACCGTTGATAGACGCAGGTTCTGAGAAGGTAGGAGAGGGGTTAGAAAATTTAGTAGATATCCCCGAGACACAATGTTGAGGACCCATTGGTCTGTTGTGATTTCGTTCCAAACTGAGAAGAAACGAGTTAGCCACTCTCCCACTGGCAAATGGTCTAAAACTAGGCACAGGTTTGAGCGTAGGCAGTTGTTTACGGTCTCTTAGTCTGTTGTAAGGAGCAAAACATTAACACAGATAGTATTGTTGAAAAAACTGTTGTTGGTATGCTCTATGAAATGGAAGGGTAGAGAAAGGATTACGAAACTGCTGAAATTGATCAGAAGGTTGAGCTGAGAGCTTATGACTGGCTGAAGAATGTTCCTTAAGTTGTGAGACAGTGGCCTGCACCTTTTGTCCAAACAGGCTCTCCCTTAAGCAGGGAGCATCTGCCAGTCTATCATGACGATCTTCTCAGAGGTCTGACGCGTCTGGTGGCTAAAGCCATAAGCATCATAATTGGTCTTAATTAAGTGGTAAGTAGATTCTTGTAGAGCCACATGAAGATTGGGAATAGCTTCAGGCGAAACTGTATGAAGTTGCTGTAAGATGGAATGTTGTAAATGCAAGATTTGCAGCTGATGTGCCATGATCTTTGCTGAAAGCATAGAGCCCTGGTAGACTTTTTGGCTGGTAGAATTTAAAAGACGGCACATTCCTGGAGGCACATTAGTAGGGATTTTTGATGCCTTGGATTTCTTGATAGCAGACTTGGAGACCATAGAATGCTGGGGAAGTTGTAGAAGGTCATGACAAGGTACTTTTTGAACTTTGTATTGTAGCTCAAGAAGCTTAGAGGATGTGGAGATTGAAGAGGGAGCTATTCTCCACTGGTGAGGGGTAGCAGTTGAAAGATATGAGTGAGGGGTAGCAGAAAGAATATTACCAAGATAAAAACCTAATCTTCTATTTTATTAATTATGGCTTTGGGTTTGACTGTTGTCCTTTTGATTTGACTATTGTAAACTGTTGTGGACCCAATTTAGGGGATAATGGTATAAAAATCAAATTAGATGTCTAGCTGGACTTGACTCACATTTTCTTATTCATGGGAGCTAGAGTAGCAGTGACATAAAGGAACAAATTCACTAAAATATGCTATTTTATTTCCCTTGATTTTGTTTTAACAGACAAATACGTGAAACTATGGATTGGATATTCAGTGAACAGATGGTAATTTACTACATCAGTGCGTTTCGTGATGCTTTCTGGCCCAATGGAAAACTAGCACCTGCAAAACCATCTAGGACAGAAAAGCAGCATCAGGAAACTAAACAGAAAGCAAAGCAAAAATTACTTGAAAACATTCCTGGTGAGTACTGCCATATTTCCCATTGATAGAGATGCTCTAGAGCTGCTAGAACACAGTAGCCTTTAATATCCAGTATCTAGCATCACTTTCTTTGAGAAACACAGATTAGATAGTGTTTAAATATTACTTTCTATGATTATTAATACTTTCCTAGACTACTGTTTTCATAAGAATGAGGCTGTCAAAAGTTCTTTTTGTCATGAACTTAGGAATATTTGAGTGCAATTCTGAATTTGTCTGCTGTCAATAAAATGAGAGCGTTTCCTTTCAGTATTAGTCCATTGTCTTCTCCTAACCTCTTTTTCTCTGAGAACAAGCAGGCATAATATTCTCACATGTGGGTGACATCCATGGAACCCAATAGATACACTGCCAAGTGCACGGTCAGTTAAAATCTTTAAGTGTCTGTTCTGCCTGCTTGCCTGTAGCTTTTTGCCCAATGTCAGCTTGCAGGACCATCAGTTCATTTTTCACGGAGCTGAGAGGCTATGTTTTCAATTTTCTCTTCAGCGTATCAAACATTTTTGACTTTTTGTGCCTTCTCATCTTTTTATTTCCATCTTTTTTGTCATAATTCTTTGGTTTTATTCCATTCTAGTATTTCTCCTGACTTTGGTTTAATTTTGTCGACTTTCAGTTTTTGACCTTCGGGGCCACCTTGATTCTCTTTTTTCTACTCGGGAGCATAGATCGTTTTCGGGATATTTTTCATGCAAGCTCACTGGGCCACTGAGCCTTTTAATTTGGCGTCGGCCATTTTCCCCTCCATGTCAAAATTGGTACTTTGCTGCTTTAAAAAATGCTTTCAATGTAATTGAACCATCTCAGGCACTGACCCACTTAATTGATGTGTCCAGGGGGTCCTAAACAGGTATATTTTGCCAATCAATCTTGTTTAAACAAAATCTCAAAGGTGTCCAATAATTGCACAAATCTGTTCCACTTAATGTTTATTTTAAAAGCCATTTCATGACAAATATTCTTACCACGGGCTCTTACATATGAATACATTTGTGGAATGGGAAATTCTCTTAACAGAAGACTAATTGTATCTTCCTAAAGAGAGAAAATCCAATAGGCCGTATTAATCCTATTATCTTTATACTAGTTATGACATCATAAATTTTACTTCCATATAATTGGTTAACAGATTTTTCATCTCATATAAGGTACATGCATGAATACATACATAGGAGTGATAAGTTTACATTCTAATACTAAAACTTAAATCAATAATAAAAAAGAAAGAACAGAAGAAACAGTTCTAATGTTAAAATATACTTACAAGAAATATTCATGTACACAGCCTAAAATGGTCCTTTGTGCTCCTTAAAATCCAAACTGCTTATCTAACAGTTTGCAATTCATCTAACATCCTGCAGCCCTTTGTCTCACAAGTGAGAAGGGGAGGTGCTAAACAACTTTGGAAAAAAGTCTAACTTTTCTATGCAAGTCACCTAATACAATTTGAGGTAGATATGTTTTTATCAAAAGAAAGTCCTTAAATATTTAATTACTGACTTAGAAAGTTCTGACTTATATTTAAACAGTTTACTAATATCTGGTACATACATATACATACATTTATACATATACACGTATGTATCAGATTATTGTCTATGTAATTTTCTCCTCAAAAGGAGCCTCTCAGAATGTGGCCCACATAGTCCAGAATGGAAAAAGGTATATCTCTATAGCAACCAGGTCAGAGGCCAACTCAAGTCTGCCAGCACATCCCCTGAGTATATCCCCTAGACATAAACTGGACAAAGGACTCTTAAGAAACCTAAAAAGTGCGGGAAACTTGGTCTGAGGGTTTTTTTTACTATCCTACACAGCAGGACAAAGAGTTTGTCAGCTGCCATACCCAAAATGGATTCTGTAAACCCTCGGTACTCTAGCAAGAAGCACATATTCATTCTTACCAATATCCCACAATTTATTCCCATATTTGTTTATCTGGTTCTGTATCCTCTTATATCCATTTTTTATATCACTTAAATACCTTTCTTACCTGTTCTTGGATGAGTCCTTATCTCTTCCCTAACTAGTAAAATCCCTTGAACAATAGTAAGAGCCATGTCCTTAGTCCTCAACATCGGGACATTAACTGTGCCCTCTGTCTCCATAAGCAAAAGGTCACTCAAAGTCCGGAAACTTCAATTCGAAAAACTTTTTAGTATTACATCAGTATAGACATCCAGCATGGCAAGGGACTCAGAACTCGATACTCAGCCTCCTATAACCCCAGCATTGACTTTGGCACCGAGTACATTGATACCACAGCCAGAGCATTGACCAACTGGTTCCTTGCAGAAGCAGGACTCTACATCATCTTCAATGTCTCGAGTATCGAAGGATATAGCACATAAAACTAAGAAGCACAAGCATTCTTCTCCTTCTAGGCATGCCACTGCATCCTCCCTGGTGTCATCTTCCTCGACACACAGCAAACGTTGGTACAAGGAAGATCACTCTCCTTCCATGAAGATGATATCTCCTTGTAGGCATGTCTCAATATCAAGGTCTCCTACATGAAACCAACCTGTATAGCAGACTTTTATCCCAATGTTCCTTCCAGCACTGACTCTCCGGGAGGAGATCTAGGCTATGCTCAGACAAGAGATTTCAGGGCTATTGCAGACACAGTCTTCAGAGACATTAAAGGCTTCCAGAGCTTTGGGCTCCTTACAGAAGCAAGATTCTATATCTTCACCTGTGCCTCAAGCATCAGGGGATGCAGAACATAAGAAAGCTAAGAAACACAAATATTATTCCCCTGTAGGCATACCACTGTAGCCTTCAAGTGTCAATTTCCTTGATGGCATAGTAAGTATCAACGAATATGGAGGAAAAACAAAAACCAGTTAACTTTATCAAAATTTAAAGAACAGGCAATATACTATAAAGAAAAAATAGTTTTGGCAAAATCTTCATATTACTCTAGACAAATTATACAGGCCAAAAACACAGCTACACTATATAATATTTTAAAATCTATTAATCAACATTCAAAAAACACGCTTCATGACAATCAGCCCCTTCCTACAGCACAAGAATTAGCAGATTATTTTGTTGAAAAAGTAAATAATATCAGAAATAATTTCATACAAAAACAACAATCCATATCAATATTGGATCTTGATACGCCTTCCCTTTTATCTTCAAAATGTTCCTATTTCAAACTTCCTAGTCTTAATGATTTAGAAATAATCATTAAATCTGTTAATCTCAAAGGATCCCCTATGGAAACCATCCCCCCAATCACCATTAAAAAATATTTTCCTATTTTTGGTCCCTTTATACACACCTTAATCAATATGTGTTTACAGCAAAGTAAAGTTCCAAAAGCTTGGAAAAAATCGACTATTCGCCCTGTCTTAAAGGATCATAAAGTCGGTCCTGATATAAAATCCAACTATAGGCCAATTGCCAACATCCCATATTTGGCAAAAATCACAGAAAAAATTGTATACAATCAACTATCAGAATACATAGAAAAAACCAATATACTGCACCCAAATCAAACCGGATTTAGACATAATCACTCCACAGAACATTCTCTGATAGGGATGACAACAACGATACTCTATCATCTGGATCACCACTCTTCGGTTGTTTTGATTTCTCTTGATCTATCTTCGGCCTTTGATACCATAGATCATACCCTCTTAATTAACAGACTATACTCCATAGGTGTAACCGATCAAGTTCTTAGCTGGTTTAAATCCTACTTTGAAAACCGTTCCTCTACAGTTATCTTTAACAATACAAATTCTAATAATTTCACATTACCTTTTGGAATTCCACAAGGATCAATACTTTCTCCTATTTTATTTAATATTTTTCTAGCCCCACTTATGACATTATGTCAATCCATTGGTTTTTCGGTATTCGCTTATGCCGATGATATTCAGTTATTACACCCAATTGACCCCAAGAATGTACAAGAAATAACAGCAATAAATAACAAACTGGATCAGATTCATCATTGGCTGGACACTAACAAATTATCATTAAATATTCAAAAAACCAATGTTATGCTTTTCCCATGGAAGGATAGCAGTACATTTACTACTCCAATCTCTATCAATGGCAATTCATTACAGACTCAACACAACATAAAGATCTTAGGTATTATATTTGACAATAAATTGTCATACCACGACCACATAAGCAATGTCGTTAAATCCACTTTCTTCAGATTACGACAAATTCGTTCAGTTTCTAAATTTTTATGTGCAAAATCACTTAATATCTTGATTCATTCTTTTGTCATCTCTAAACTCGATTACTGCAATGCCTTATTCAAAGGTTTACCTCAAAAAGAAATTAGACGTCTACAAATTGTTCAGAATGCCGCTATTAAATTAATTCATAAAGCAAAAAAATTTGACCACGTCACTCCCTTACTTAAAGAATCACATTGGCTTCCTATAGCACACCGTATTCTATTCAAGATATGTTTACTTACATTTAAAACTCTCATTTTTCAAACTCCGGCTTTCATCCATAGAGTCTTAATTCCATATTCCACTATTAGAACATTGAGATCACAGGACCAACATTTATTAACCATTCCTTCTTTAAAAATCATCAATACTAGACGTCTTACTATCTTCTCGGTGACAGCTCCTCAATCCTGGAATGATCTTCCAACATATATAAGAGAAGAAAAAAATCTAGATAAATTCAAGAGTAAGCTTAAAAGTTTCCTTTTTAATGATGCTTTTAGCGATTAACGATCTTTTAATATTATATTTTTAATAATTTTCCTCCCCCTATGTTATTACCTTCTTTTTTTTTTTTTTTTTTCTTTTTTTGTATTATTTTGAACTTAATATGCATTGTAACCATTAATGAACTTTCCTTTTGTTTCTAACAATGTCCAATAATTTATTTTTATTTTAATATTGTGATTTGTGTTTATAACAGTATGTATTGTATATAATATTTTACCCATGTCTCATAACTATGTGTTTTATTTTATTTTGTACATCGCCTTGAATTTTGATATGGCGATTAATCAAACTATTTAATAAACTTGGAAACTTGGAAACTTGGAATCAACACACCAAAGATTGCTCTCCTTCCATTCAGATGATTGTCTTCTCATAGGCATGCCAAGACATCAAAGTCTCTCAAGCCCCAGCAACAGGTTCAGCAGACTGCTTCCATGCAGTTGTCTTTTACAATACCGGCACAAACTCTTCAGGAGGAGATCTAGGCTATGCTCAGACAAGAGTTTTCAGGGCTAATGCAGTTGCAGTCTTTGCAGGCTTTAAAGACTTCCATGCCTGTTTCAGTCCAGCCCAAGGATACATCGAAGCATCAATCGAGGAAAAGGTCATACACTCCTGCTCAATGTTAAGCATCAGAGTCTACACAGACCCACTCAATGCATCATTATCATGAGTAGAGGAGTTATCAGACCATGTAGATGATACAAAGTTATTCAGAGTAGTGAAGATACAGAAGGATTGTGAAGACCTGCAACGTGACATAAACACGCTTGAGAAATGGGCCGTGAATGACAAATGAGGTTTAACGTGGATAAGTGTAAGGTGATGCATGTCTGTAATAAAAATCTTATACATGATGTCCAGTACAGTACTTGGAGAGACCCCCGCAGGAAAGAGACTTGGGAGTACTGGTCAACAAGTTGATGAAGCTGTCCGCGGAATATGCAGCAGCGGCGGTGAAAAGGACAAACAGAATGCTAGGAATGATTAAGAAGAGGATCACGAACAGATCGGAGAAGGTTATCATGCCACTGTACCGGGCCATGGTATGCCCCCACCTGAAATACTGCGTCCAGCACTGACCGCCATACTTGAAGAAGGACACAGTACTACTCGAAAGGGTCCAGAGAAGAGTGACCAAATTGGTTAAGGGGCTGAAGGAGTTGTCGTACAGTGAGAGATTAGAGAAACTGGGCCTCTTCTCCCTTTAAAAAAGGAGACTGAATGGGGACATGATCGAAACATTCAAGATAATGAAGGGAATAAACTTAGTATATAAAGACAGGTTGTTCACCCTCTCCAAGATAGGGAGAACAAGAGGGCACTCTCTAAAATTAAAAGGGGATAGATTCTATACAAACGTAAGGAAGTTCTTCTTCATCCAGAGAGTGGTGGAAAACTGGAATGCTCTTCCGGAGTCTGTTATAGGGGAAAACACCTTCCAGGGATTCAAGACAAAGTTAGACAAGTTCCTGCTAAACCAGAACACACGCAGGTAAGGCTAGCCTCAGTTAGGTCACTGGTCTTTGACCTAAGGGCCACCGCAGCAGCAATTCTTAAGTTCTTATGTACAGTATGTATTCTTAGCACGATGTGGCCTGCTCCTTTTGGCCCCTCCCCCTTCCCTCCCGCGGTGTAGCCTGCTCCAAGGGCCCCCCCTTCCCTTATCGTGTTTCCCGCAGGCAGGCCCAGCTTCTCCCTGCACGTACCGTTTTTTTTTCTGTTTCCCTCCCTCGTGAGGGCTTCAAGGAAGCCGGCAGTCGGTGGAGGGCAGACGCAGGGCCAGGACGGACTTGCTCCAGCTCGCGCCACATTCAAAATTACGGCCCCACACCGCCTCCCTGCTCACGCAGACCTCCATCAACGAAAAACGGCACTACCATGTGAATTATATTTTTAAATGTTAAAGTCGCTGCAGCTCCTCTCTTGAGCCGCACCTGCGTCGGAGAAGGCTTCCAATGCAGGCAGCGATCGTGAGAGGAGCCACCGCGTCAACTTTAAACTTTAAAAATATACTTCACATGGTACTTCAGTGCCGTTTTTCAATTTCCGGCTGTGTCCTTGCTTTCTCCCTAGCTCCCAGTGGCCTACTGGTCTGTACACCGTGATCTGGAGAGCAGGGAGTCCAACGCTGGCGGCTGGAAAGCAGTGCGGCTGGGCAGCAGTAAGGCTGGGGGCTCGCGCATGCGCACTCCTGCAAAGCCACGGACATACAGATCAGGGAAAACAGAAGCATGCAGTTGAGTGCGCATGCGCGGCTAGCGTTTTATTATTTTAGATTATAAACATAGTTATACATTTCTAATATAGTATGGGAAAAAGAAAACTAAAGGAGCAAAATAATAATATATTCCTATTTCCACTGTACTTTAGTCCATAATAATTAGAGAAGGAGTTTCCACAAAATCGGAGAACATATCACTTCATCATAATTTAGGAATAAAGAAAGACAGCCTGAAAAAGACCCTAAATTCCTAACTACAAGCGTAACTCTTGTCTATTGGTATCCACCCCATTATCCACAATAAATCTAGATAACTATGTAGAAACAAAGAAAATGTATCTAATGCCTTTGAAATTAACCAAACACAAAGGGAAATCTTAATACAAATGTTGTTCCCAACTTTAGAACCTGGGGTCTCAAAAGCAAAAACTGTTTCATCTTTTTTTGTGTTATTCGGGACATATCTGGGTACATTCTAACTTTTTGATTCAGAAATGTAACATCTTTATACTTAAAAAAACATTTTCAATAACCATTCTCTATCTGAATCTAGTGCTAATTGAACAAAAAGTGTAGTAAAATAATCTGTTCTAACTCTGATGTTTCTAATATATTTGTCAAGTCCAATACATCTAATTGTGGTTCTTGCTGGTCTTCCGGAGTTTTCTTCTTTCCCAAGGAAATATAGTAAATTTTTGAAATGGGCGGAAAATAATTTTGTGGGACTTTCAAAACCTCCAGAAGATATCATTTAAACATGTCTAACGGGGAGACAGTAAGTGATTTAGGAAAATTAATCAATCTTAAGTTCTGTCTTCTTGTCATATTTTCCAAAATTTCCATCTTGAAGTTAATATTTCCATTTTCCTTTATTAGGAGCTGTTTTTGTGCTCCCAAAATTTCAAGCTTTTTTTTTCCTGATCCAATACTTTATTTTCTAATTTGCCTACTCTCTGTTGCAAGAATAAAGTCTCAGATAATACCCCAGAACAGTTAGTTGTTGACTTTTGGATTTGAGTTCCCAGAGACACTTGTAAATTGGAAATAGCTTCCCAAACTGAAATTAGATCAACTAGCGGTTTTACCAATGGAGTAACAGAGTATTTAAATTCCATATCTTTGAGTTCCACAGTACCTAAAGGTAAATTTACCGGTGGCGACTTGTGCACCCCTTCCACTAATTCCAAGGCTTCTTGCGGCAGCAAAGATGGCAATAAAGCAGTCAATACCTTCCTCACTGCTAATTCTTCTTCCTGTTCATCCATGCAGCTCTCGGAGGCAGCTGTGAAGCTTAACTCACTCTCCGTGTCCTGCAACACTGGGCGGAGGAGTGGCTGAGCCGGCATCCTACGCGCTTCTGGCGATAGGCTGGTCTCCTCGAAAGGAAGTGTGAGGAGTCTCTGAAACCGCTCTACCTCGCGCCAAGGTCTCATTCAGCTCCACTTTGGGTCCCCGTTCAACGAACGCATCTGTCGGGCCAGGTAATTGTGGTTGCAGCCCGGGTTCCGAAGGGAAAACCTGGGTCTTTGATTTCCTTTTGACCATTGCTGGTTATTACTGCAGTGTTCAGCCGAACGCAATCAGGCCACCATCTTAGTTAGACTACTGCCTCCAGTAAGGCTATTCTTATAGTCTTTGTTTCAGCAATTTGTATTGATGACATGACTAAGAACAATAACAAGAAAAGTGAATCAATACAGAGCAAGTCATCCGATTTATATATAACTCCTACTTCCCCCCACCCTCCCCAAAGAGTACCAGACTTCAATAATGGAAAAATGAAGAATATCCAACAATATAACAGTAAACTCAGAAAAGAACAGCAGAATATAACCATTGTATAACCCCCCTTCCCATCAAACCCCACTTCCTCCTCCCAATTCCGCTCCAGAACCCCCTTAAAAAACGATAAAGGACAAACAGATCAAGAACATAATAGGTAAAATTAATAAGAAAATAAGACATCTGTATCCCTGTCAATGCCCTAAAGGACCCCTTGACAGGGACTCAGAACCAGTCAATTATAATACGTTTAGAATGTCACTGCGAGCCTTGGGGCTCAAAGATTGTTTATAGGGATTCCAGATTTGGATAAATATTTTTTTCCATTTTCGAGTAAGTTTAGCCAGAGTACGGTACTGGGGTTTAAGAAAGGATTGGACAGTTTCCTGCTGGAAAAGGGGATAGAAGGGCTCAGTCCTGGGACCATCCCTTTTCAACATATTCATAGGGGACTTGACCCGGGGGCTTCAGGGTAAAGTAGCACTGTTCGCCGATGATGCCAAACTGTGTAACATAGTAAGTGAAAGCAACCTCCAGGATAGTATGACACAAGATCTGATCACGTTGGGAAACTGGTCCTCGACATGGCAGCTAGGCTTTAACGCTAAAAAATGTAAGGTCATGCATCTCGGCAGCGGAAATCCATGCAGAACATACTCCTTGAATGGAGAAACGCTAGCTAGGACTTCAGAGGAACGGGACTTGGGGGTAATCATCAGTGCAGACATGAAGGCTGCCAAACAAGTAGAGAAGGCCTCATCAAAGGCAAGGCAAATGATGGGATGTATCAATAGAAGCTTCGTCAGCCGTAAACCTGAAGTCATAATGCCACTCTACAGAACCATGGTGAGACCCCATCTGGAATACTGTGTGCAATTCTGGAGGCCACATTACCGGAAAGATGTGCTTCGAGCTGAGTCGGTCCAGCGGATGGCCACTAGGATGATCGCGGGGCTCAAGGGTCTCTCATACGAAGAAAGACTGGGCAAACTGCAGCTCTATACCCTAGAGGAGCGCAGGGAAAGGGGTGACATGATTGAGACATTTAAGTACGTCACGGGTCGTGTCGAGGTGGAAAACGATATATTCTTTCCCAAGGGACCCTCGGTCACAAGAGGGCACCCGCTCAAACTCAGAGGAGGGAAATTTAGTGGTGATACCAGGAAGTATTTCTTCACAGAAAGGGTGGTAGGTCACTGGAACAGACTTCCGGTGCAGGTGATCAAGGCCACCAGCGTGCTCGACTTTAAGACTAAATGGGACATCCACGTGGGATCCCTACGAGGGTCGAGTTAAGGAACTAGGTCATTAGCATTCAGACTTAATGGGGTGGGTCAATAGAGTGGGCAGACTTGATGGGCTGTAGCCCTTTTCTGCCGTCATCTTTCTATGTTTCTTTCTATGTTTCTATATAGAGGATTACTGCACAGGTCCTGGACCTGTTGTGCCGCCGCATGAGCGGACTGCTGGGCATGATGGACCTAAGGTCTGACCCAGCAAAGGCATTGCTTAGGTTCTTATGAAGACGATTCTGCCAAGCCCTATCATCCCCACCTTCCATAATAACAGTCTACTCTCCCTCTGTGGGAGACAGAAAACCACATGTTTATCCACTAATAGTCCAGCAGCCGATATGGGGACAGCGCAGTGCAATAGCTTGGCTACATAATTAATAATCTTTCTCCAAAAAGTCTTAATTTTTGGGCAAGACCAAAAAGCATGAAAGAAAGAATGGGACCCTTGATTATACTTCTGACATACAGAAGAATCACTATACCCCAATTTATGCAGCTGCTCCCAGGTAAAATAGGCCCTATGTAAGACTCTAAATTGACATTCCCTAAGATCTGCATTAACTGAAATGCTTGGTATGCATCTAATCAATGTAGGGAGATTCAAAGACGTCTCCCGAATACCTACCTCCATACTCCATTTGCAGCATATAGAGTTCCGGTCCAATGGAGCGACTCAGTTCCCCTCCAAATTGAACCCAAACTCAAACTACTAGGAGTCACTTTTGATAAAGATCTTACCTATCACGATCATATTAGTTCCCTAACCAAAAACTGTTTTTACAAACTCCGCTTAATTCGATCTATAACCTCCATTCTAGAACCTACTTTGATTCAAATTCTAACTCACTCATTAATCATCTCACACATAGACTACTGCAACTCTCTTTACCACAGCGTAACTCAAAAAGAAACCAGTCGATTACAACTAATCCAAAATACTGTGATTAAACTTATCTATAAGGCCCAAAAATATGATCATGTTACCCTGCTTCTTCGAGAGTTACACTGGCTACCAGTCTCTCACAGAGCAACATATAAAGTTCTTCTAACCTTTAAAATTACAACCTCCCACCTTCCTGCTTTTCTTGACAAATATCTTTTCCCATATACCCCTCCTAGGGCCCTTCGATCTACGAATCAGAACTTACTGACAGTATCCTCTATCAAGGACTCTACTATACTAGAAATTCCATTTTTTCAGTACTCACACCCACGCTCTGGAATGCAATGCCACTTTATCTTCACAGTGAAAATTCTCTTAATAAATTCAAAACAAACCTTAAAACTTTCTTTTTCAAAGATGCCTATCAATAATGCACTTAAGAACCTATTAAAGAGAAAAAAAAATGCTTTTAAAAGAAGCGACATCCCCAGATCCCTTCTGTTACTTCCTATTCCTCTATCCTTCCTTTTATTTTTATTTACATATTGTATTTAAAACTTCCCTATTCCCCAGTTCCTTTCATTTCTAATAAGTCTAATTTTGTCTTAGTCCAGTTTTACCCCCTCTTTATTTTATTTTAATCAAATTTCTATATTAGATTTTTCCAATTTTTAATATTATAAACCGCCCAGATACATGTGATGGTTGGTATATCAAGCCATAAAAAAACTTGAAACTTAGACTTGACACCCGGAAGCCATTCTTCAGAAAGGGTTCCTCCAACTCCCATAATTTTGTCTCAGTTGGAAACAATAACCAATGATCAAACATAATGCTGTAATTGTTTGTAGGCAAGGAAGTCTCCCATGCTCAATTGATAAGCCTGGTGCAGAGATTCCCAAGATTTCAAAGTTCCATCCTCCCCAAGAACATGGGATAACAATGTAGCACCTTCAGAGAGCAATTTCTGAAAGGAGTCATTCTTAGACCCTGGCAGAAATTGTAGATTCCCCATAATAGGCATTATACCAGTGGACCGTCTATTATCATGCCATAACCTCAACAATTCTTTCTAGGACATCCGAAGAGACTGAAGGAGCAGACTACTCTTTGCAAAGTGAAGGAGTACCTTAAACGGCATCTGTAAATGAGATAAACTCCATGGGGCCCAAAGTGCTACCCTCCGTAGCCAATCTACAAACATCCCGTTTCAACAACCAAAGCGGTAATAGTTGCAAGGTATAAAGCCATTTAGGAAACAACACCATTGCAAATAGGTGAATACGACCATGAAGTGAGAGTGATAAAGAGGCCCATCTAGACAGACAGTCTTCAGTGTATTGAAACAGGGTGTCAATGTTTTTCATATATAGAGTGGCTACTGAGGCAGTGAGTTGGATTCCCAAATAACAAAATGAATTTGTGGCCCACTGAAGTGGAAAGGTGCCCTCTCAATCTAACTGCACTTGTGGTTTAGTAACTAATGCAAAGATTTATCCAAATTCAAGTTAAACCAGGAATAATCTCCATATTCCCGAAAGGTGTCAATGAGACAAAACAAAGAGGAAACCAGGTTATGAATATGTACTAATAAATCATCTGTATCCTAGGGGGGGTGTAATATTATGGTTATTCTAGGATTGGAAAGGATATCTCTGACGAGAGGATCTAGGGTTAGTACAAACAAAAGAGAAGAGAGTGTGCATCCCTGACGTGTGCCCCTTTCAATTAGGAATGAAGAAGAGCAAAGTCCATTGACCCAAACCACAGCTTGAGGAGCCTAGTATAGCACCCGAACTGCTGATTGGTAAAACCCAGTAAGGCCATACTGATCTAAGACCAAAAACATAAACTCCTAGAAGACTCTATCAAAAGCTTTCTCTGCATCAAAGCTTATAAGTAAAGAGGAGATCTCATGGCGTTCTACAAATTCCATGGATGCCAGTATCAAGCAGATATTCTTGGTGGCATGGTGTCCACCAACAAACCTAACCTGTGGCGCAGCTACCAGCTCCTGTAGACAACCCGCCAACCTATTAGCCAGAACTTTTGCATACAATTTAGTCTCTACACATAACAGAAAAATTAGGCGATAGGAAGATGATTGTGGATCCTTAATAGATTTTAACAAAACAATAATTTGGGCCAGATTGAGAGAATCTGGGAATTTACCTGAGGATACAAAGGGGCTAAAAGTTCAGGTCAGTATAGGAGACACTGTGTCCTGTAAAAGTTTGTAAAATTCGAGCCAAAATCTGTCCACTCCTGGTGCCTTTAAGAGGACTCTGGAGCGGATAGCCAGGGATACCTCTTCTTCTCCAATAGGCTGGTTAAGCCGGTCCCTAATCTAATCTGTTAGCTGGGGCAAAGTTAAACTGTCCAAATATTGGGCATCATTCATCAGCTCAAAAGGCCTGGAATACAAAGCCTGATAATAGTTATGAGAGTTAGAGTATATAGCACTGAATGAGGAGGTAGATATAATAGGCATCTCCATTCAGTCTCAAAATTTTTAGAAGTGAAATCACTCAACATACTAATACATTCCCTGGTAATCTCCAAGATTGATTACTGTAACGCATTATTTAAGGGAATTACCCAAAAGGAAATCTGTCGTCTACAATTTATTCAAAATGCCTCCGTCAAACTCATCATGAAAGCAAAGAAATTTGATCACGTGTCATCCCTTTTAAAGAAATAATGTCAATGGCTTCCCGTTGCATCGCATAACTTATAAAATTTGTCTATTAACTTTTAAGATACTTCTTTCTAATGCCCCCGCATTCATTGATAGACTTCTAATTCCGTATGCTTCCACGAGAGTACTAAGATCCAATGATCAAAATCTATTGACAGTTCCTTCACTAAAAATAATTAACACAAGCCGGCAATATATCTTTTCAATTATGGCACCGCAAACATGGAACTCTCTTTCAATCCATTTAAGAGAGGAACGCTTCTTGGATAAATTTAAAAGTAACTTAAAATGCTTTCTTTTCAGAGATGCCTTTGATCTTTAACTCTGCTTGTTAGGACTTTACTGATCCATTAGATCTTCCTTCTTTATGTTTAATTACTCTTCCTTTCTCTTCCATGTAGAATTACCCTTCCTTGCTCTTCTATTTCCTCCTCCTTAGTCCTTCTAATCTTTTTATTACACTTCTAATTCTGTTTTCTCCGATCTTCCTTTCCTCTTACTCAACCATCCTGTTGTTTTTCCCTTAACTGATATCTTTCCTATCAAAATTGTATTTCTCTCTTCTCACAGTAAGTCCTGTAGGTCTATTGTACATCTGACATATTGTACCCTTTGAATGCTGTAAATTTTATTTATGTTCATCGCTTAGAAGTTTGATTAAGCGATTTATCAAATTTTAAATAAACTTGAAATTTGCATCTCAGAGACTTTGTGGAAGTAGGACAATCAATGGGACACTGTGTTACCTGGGTACAAATTATATTGCAAGGATAGAGTAGATCAAATTGGAGGGGAGTTGCACTATATGTTAAAGAGTAAATTGAATCAAATAAAGTAAACATTCTGCATGACATAGTATGGAATCCTTATGGATAGAAATTCTGTGTGAAGGGAAGGAATATAAAGGTAGGGTTATACTACCGTCCCCCAGGACAAAATGAGCAGATGAAGAAATGTTTTCAGAGATTAGGAAAGCTGGAGAAATGGGCAACAGTATAATAATGGGTGATTTCAATTACTCAGAAATCCTTACGTCATGAAAAAAGAGAACAGGAGTGAATTACCTCCACAGGACACTGATCCGTCTATTGAACATACAGAACACAAAAGAGAAGAAAGCTAGAAACAAGCTCTATCAATCCCAAAAATGGGAGAAAAAAGGCCTCAGTTTAGCATAATATGGCCAAAAAAAACTCCCAAATAAAATTCATGCAAGAACTTGGGACATATAGCTATCAAAAACTCCTGTGCATACTTTGAAAAAACAGTCCCATGAAAAGAAATCCTTCTGTCATAAATTGGCAAATAATGACAAAGCAAACCAAAGTCACAGCTGATATTGTGAACTGAGCCGTTCTCCATGTTCACTGCAACAGCTTCCAATGGCGGCTTTCACAAGCAGCGTTTTTTTTCATCCGCTCTGCCGGTTTTCAATTGCAGAGATCCTACAGGGTCATCCCTGTTTCACCTCCACAGCTTCGTCAGGAATCATCCACTTGCCCAGAGAAAATGGAGCCAACATCAAGCTGGACATTCAGACAGAACTTGGCCATATGAAGCTAAACTGAGGCCTTTATTTCCCCATTTTTTTGGATTATTAGAGCTTGGTTCTAGCTTTCTTCTCTTTTGTGTTGTGTGTGCCAAAGAAGGATCAGTGTCCTGTGGGAGTGATTTTCTCCTATTCTCTTTTTTCATGAAGTAAGGATTTCTGAATATTTTGAAAGTTTGTACTTACTTTTTTCTCCAAGATATTTGGGGTGATTTCAATTACATCCTATTGGAAACTATCGGAGGGACCTACCTAGACACTACAAGGTCTACCCACTGCACTCATACACAGACCCACTCACTCACTCAAACAATAACTCAACACACAAAATCCAGAAGAAAAAAAGTGGAGAAAAAGCCTCAGTTCGTTTTCATATGGCAAAAAACTCCACTTGTAAATCACAAACAGGTAAGGTCCAAAATGTATCAGTCCAATCAGCAATGAGAAACACAATAGTAGCCCTCGTAGGAACCACCCCAAAAACTTTAGCACACACCAAATTACAAAGCTTCCAAAAGTGTAAGTGAAGCAAGTAGCACATGTACGAGTCTCAAACACTGTCAATGGCAAGCAGGAAAAACCAAACTTAGCTGCAGACGGTATCCAGGCTGTCTTCCATGCATCAAAAAAGTGCAAGCCTGCCCGGCCCCGCAGCCACTCCTTCCCGACGGGGAAACCTCCGTTTCGCTGAGCTGCATCAGGGGAACGATTCTAGCCCACTCCACCAGCAACCATAGAGGCTCTCCGAGTGCTCCAACTGCTCACATCCAAACACATAGAAGCTGAGGCGTGGGATTCTCCAACAACGAACGTCTTCCAAAGGGAGTCCAGACTCCTCCCCCTTCCAGTCAGACCAATCCCAAACCAGCTTCAGCCAAAAAACGCTGCCTACCCAATCCGGGCATTCAGCCCAGCTGGGTGAACGGTCTGTAGATTGTAGATCCACCTCTGTTCCCTCTGACGTAGCAGAACAGGGAAGATGATCAATCACCACACAGCGTAGTGAACTGAAAGCGTGTTGGGCTTCAAGGCAGTGCACTACAAGGGGTTCCTCCACTTTCCTAGTATGAATACATGGCTTATGCTCCAGTAATCTGACCTTCAATTTCTGTGAGGTCTGAATCACATATAACAAAGAATAGGGGCATATCATGATGTAAATAACCCCCTCTGTAATGCAAGACATAATTTGTTAGTTCAAGGAGTTATGTATGTCCTTCCTGAGATTTTTTTGGGATGATTTCAATTACTCCAACATTGGTTAAAAGTTACATTGGGGAGTGCTAGGGAGGTAAAATTCCTAGATGTCATAAATGACTGCTTCTTGGAGCAACTGGTCTGGGAACCGACAAGAGGGGGGTGCTATCTTAGATTTGGTCCTTAGTGGAATGCAAGACATAGTACTGGAGTTAACTGTGTTGGGTCTGCTGGGAAATAGCGATCATAAAGTGATCAAATTTGAGCTGATACTGGGAGTAATATCGCAAAAGAAATCTACTGACTTCAGATGGCATATCACCACTATCAATACAAAGTTCTACCTTTGGGCCTGGTATCATCTCTCAGAGTTTTCTCCAAGTGCCTGGAAGTAGTAGCAGCAGGCTTAAGATGTCAGGGACTTCAGGTTTTTCTATATCTGAGAGGTTTTTCTATATCTGAGAGAGACTTGGGTGTGCTGGTGGATGCATCACTGAAGCCATCTGCACAGTGCGCAGCAGCCTCGAAAAAAGCCAACAGGATGCTGGGCATCATAAAGAGGGGCATAACAACCAGGACGCGGGAAGTCATCATGCCATTGTATCGAGCGATGGTGCGTCCACATCTGGAATACTGCGTTCAGTATTGGTCGCCACACCTCAAGAAGGACATGGCGGTTCTTGAGAGAGTCCAAAGGAGAGCAACGAAACTGGTAAAAGGGCTGGAACACTGCCCATACGCCGAGAGGTTGGATAGGCTGGGGCTCTTCTCTCTGGAAAAAAGGAGGCTCAGGGGAGATATGATAGAGACCTTCAAGATCATGAGGGGCATAGAGAGGGTGGATAGGGACAGATTCTTCAGACTGAAGGGGACAACAAGTACGAGGGGGCATTCGGAGAAACTGAAGGGTTATAGGTTCAAAACAAATGCAAGGAAGTTTTTTTTCACCCAAAGGGTCGTGGACACTTGGAATGCACTACCGGAGGAAGTGATCAGGCAGAGTACGGTACAGGGATTCAAACAGGGATTGGACGGATTCCTGAGGGATAAAGGGATCGTGGGATACTGAGAGAGGTGCTGGGATGTAACACAGGTATAGAAAGCTAACCAGGTAATAAGTATAGAAACCCAACAGGTCGTGCATGTGCAAGACCGGAGGGTTAGGACTACGATGGGAAGATAGGACTTCAATGAGAAACCAAGGTGGCAAGGGAGCCCCTTCTGGTGATTCAGACAGGTCGTGACCTGTTTGGGCCGCTGCGGGAGCGGACTGCCGGGCAGGATGGACCTATGGTCTGACCCGGCAGAGGCACTGCTTATGTTCTTATGGACAATTGGCTCATCAAAGACCCCTTGTCTCAGGGGATTACTGTAGCGACACAACAGACTGTTTAGTTCTGTACTCAAGGGCATTGGTCCACCACAGATCATCAAAATCACACCAATCTGTTAGAACTCAGAGCGATGTTCAATGCTCTCAAGGCTTTTCAGCATCTTCTTCAAGATCAAGTGGTTCTCATTCGTACAGACAACCAAGTAGCCATGTACTACATCAAGCAGGAAGGGACAGGATCCTTTCTCCTTTGCAATGAAGCTCATAAGATTTGGAATTAGGCAATCCCTCAACATTTTTCTGAGAGCTGTCTATATTCATGGAAAGAAAAATTCCCTGGCGGAAAAATTGTGTCTCATCCTGCAACCTCACGAATGGACACTCAATTCACTGACTCTCCATCAAAATTTTTCTCAATGGGGAACTCCTCAAATAGATCTTTTCGCATCTCCCCACAACAACAAACTTCACCAGTTCACTCTTCTCATCGCCTGGAAGCAGATGCTTTTCTCCTGGAATGGACGAACAAATTCCTCTGATGCATTCCCTCCATTTCCACTTATTCTCAAGACACTTGTAAAACTCAAGAGAGACTCTGCCACCATGATTCTGATAGCTCCTCAGTGGCCCAGACAACCTTGGTTCTCCCTTCTACTTCAACTCAGCAGCAGGGAACCACTTCGTCTACCAGTATTTCCATCTCTGCTTACACAGAGTCACGGTTCTCTTCTTCATCCCAACCTGCAGTCTTTACATCTGACAGCTTGGTTCCTCTCGGCATAACTTCACATCTTCAGTGTTCTCAATCTGTCAGAGACATTTTAGATGCTTCCAGAAAACCTGCCACCAAACAATGTTACAACCAGAAGTGGACTCGGTTTTCTGCTTGGTGCAATCTTCATCACCAGGAGCCTCAGTCTACCTCCTTGTCTTCAGTTCTGGATTATCTATTTCATTTATCTCAATCTGGCCTCAAATCCACCTCTTTTAGAGTCCATCTCAATGAAATTGCTGCTTTTCATCAACCACTAGAGGGAAAACCTCTATCTGCTCATCCTGTGGTTTCCAGATTTATGAAAGGACTTTTGAATGTCAAACCACCTCCAGTGGTTTGGGATCGCATTGTTGTTCTTGCTAAATTAATGAAGCCTCCATTTGAACCAATGTCTACGGCTCATCTTAAATATCTTACTTGGAAAGTGGTCTTCCTCATCTCTCTCACGTCTGCTCGCAGTCAGTGAGCTACAAGCTTTAGTAGCGGATTCACCTTTTACAGTATTCTATCATGATAAGGTGGTACTCCGCACTCATCAAAACTTCTTATCCAAAGTTGTTACAGAATTTCATATCAATCAATTGTACTTCCAGTGTTTTTTTCCCAAGCCTCATTTTCATCCTGGAGAAACAGCTCTTCATATTTTAGACTGCAAGCGTGCTTTGGCTTTCTACTTAAATGTTAGGCAGGCACACTTAAAGTAAACCCTAGAGATTATTATGAGCCAGTGAAGTTTTAACAAAAGCAGGGAAACATGATCAAATTTTCTTTTTGCAAAGATCAACCTAGCCACAGTATTTTGGATCCACTGAAGACTTTTCTTGGTTAGACTTAAATAGACCAATTTACAATAGTCCAACCTCGAAAGAATGATTGATTATACAAGGACAGCAAAATGTTATTGGTGGAAACAGGATCTCGCTTTCTTCAGCATATGGAGATAAAAAAAAACATTTTACCATAGAATTAAGATGGTCATTAAATGAAAATGTTGAATCTATAATGACACCCAAAACTTTACTTGAGAATTCAATCTGCAGTGAAGATCCAGAAGGCAATTAAATGAACGTAGCAGGTCTAATTATGGGCCAAGCCAAAGTAGTATTGTTTTGGATTCATTCAGCTTCATTTGTACAGTAAGGGCCCAAGATTGGAGTCTCATTATACATGCTATTATATTCTCAGCAAGGTGTACTCTACTTAAAGCTTCACTTCCTCGTGGGTGGAATCTTCGGTGGAAGAAATCTATAGAGAAGCCATTTGGTCCTCTTTCCATATGTTCACAAAGTTTTACAGGGTGGACATGGCAGCCAAATAGGACTCTGCATTTCAATCATCTGTTCTGTTAGTAGGTTCATGTGTCCTGCCCTAAACTCAAGGAACTGCTTTGATACGTCCAACAGGTTCAGAAACAGTGTGTCTTTCACATTAGAAGGAAAGATTAGATTCTTATCTTAATAATCTTCTTTCTAATAGACAGACACTCTGTTCCTGATGCCTGCCCTGTCAGATGTTCATTTGCCTGCCTACTGCCTTGAATGCGCTGGGACATCTGGACATTTTGGGCCAAATTCTATGAACAGTGTCCTGATTGTAGGTGGCAGTATGCATCCTACCACTGTCTAACCAGCCAATTAGGACGCACATTAAAAAAAAAAACCCACCCAAAAAAACACCCTGCGGCAGGCTGCCTACACTGGAGGCCTTTTTGCAAGCCTCGGGAGATGTGTAGAGCCGCTAAAGCTCGCCCAAGGCTAGGCATGGGTATGGTTTCACCCGAAAGTAGCCTTAGGGGAGCTTATGCAGCCCTATGCGTCTCCCTAGGGCTGCAATAGATGCCTGAAATGTATGCCAGCAAAATGCTCATCTGCATTTCAAATAGATGCAGCCGGTGGGCTGATCACAGCAAGGGAATCTCCCTGCCGCAATCAGTTTAGCGGCTGCAGCAGGGAACCCGTTCCCCCCTACCCCGAAGTCGGCCTGCAGGAGGGGTGCCCACTCCCTCCTGCCACAATGGTGAACCCACTTGACATAGCCTGTGGCAGGCGTGATGCCCACTCCCTCCTGCTGCCACCCCCTGAGGGGCCTTCTCCTTCCGCCACCCCCTGAGGGGCCTTCCCCTCCTTGGTGCATCCTGAGATGCACTGGAGAGGAGCCTAAGGCTCTCATTGGCCCAAATTGTTTAAGGCCCCTCCTATGGGAGGGAGCCTTAGGCATCTGGGCCAATCAGATCCTTAGGCTCCTCCTCGGTGCATCCCAGGATGCACCAGGGAGGGGAAGGCCTGCCATTTTGAAAAGGCAGGCCAGCCGGCTGGAGGGAACAGGCATCCCTCTGGCCAGCCATCATAAGTAAGGTGAGGGGGTGGGGGTTGTCAGAGGCACAGAGGGGGTGTCCAGGAGGGTTGCATGGCAGCAGAAGGGAGTGGGCATCACTCCAGCTGCCAGGGGTATCGGAGGTGCATCGTTTGGCGGCGGGAGGGAGTGGGCATCTCTCCCACTGTCGGAGGGGGGGTTATTTACTTTTCAGCAGGAGGGAGTGGGCCTCTTTCTTGCTGCCGGGGGATCTGGTTGGATTTGCTTGGCGGCGGGAGGGAGTGGGGCTATTAGTGTCAGATGATTGTGCGAGGCAGCCGGAGACAGTGAATATCTCTCCTGCCAAACTTCAATTTGGGTTGTTTTTTCATTATTTGAATTTGCAGGGATGAGGGGTGGGGAGAGGTTAACAGAGTTGGGTGATTGTGCGATGCGGTAGGAGAGAGTGGGCATCTCTACTGCTGATCTTCAATTTGTTTGGTTTTTTTTTTAATTATTATTTTAATTCGAGGTGGGGGTGGGGTCTGAGCTGTCAAATCTTATTTTCCTGTCAATGCCTGAACCAATCAGCGCTCAGGCACTGATCAGATAGTAAGGCAATGACAGCTCAGACCTGTCAGTAAATTTTGGCTGCAAATGTGGCACAATGAGGTTAGAGAATCACTCAGTGATTATAGAAAATCGCTCAGACTGTTCATTTTAATATTAATGATCTCTTTGTTTCACATTTGCATGGTGTTATTGGAGACTGCAAGAAAACTGGGAAAAGACTTTGGTAAGCCATTTTGATAATCCGCCTCTAAAATACATATATGCTAAACCGGCTGGAACTGGTTTAGTGAGCACATTAAAGGCAGATTGTAGTTTTGAGAATCTGCCCCTGAAGAACTGGAGGACAGCTTAGAGGGTCGGGAGGCAAAGCAAAAGACTGCTAATGAGGCTGTCTACAAGAATTCTCACGAGAAGAGATTGACTACCCACAGGTTCAGGAACAGAGCTAGACTAGGGGACACTCAATGAAACTTCAGGGAAATACTTTTAAAACCAATAGGAGGAAATATTTTTCACTCAGAGAATAGTTAAGCTCTGGAACACATTGCCAGAGGTTGTGGTAAACGCAGATAGTGTAGCTAGTTTTAAGAAAGGTTTGGAGAAATTCCTGGAAGAAAAGTCCATAGTCTGTTATTAATACACAGGGGAAGCCTCTGCTTGCCCTCGATTGGTAGCATGGAATGTTGCTACTCTTTATGTTTTGGTCAGGTACTAGTGACCTGGATTGGCCACTGTGAGAACGGGCTACTGAGCTTGATGGACCATTGGTCTGACCCAGTAAGGGTATTCTTATATCTACTAGAAAGAAGATTATCGAGGTAAGAACCTAATCTTTCCTTAAACAAACCAAAAGGCCAAGATGTCATCCACCTGTATTGTACTGAATAAGTGGGTCCCTCAGGGTTTCAGAGCACACTCCGCAGTGGGTATAACAGCTTTTTATGTAGAGTTGCATATGGTCGCATCCAGATTATTTTTATTGAGCAAGAACCTTATCCTCTGTGCATAATTTTGTTAAAACTGCAGGCTCAATGTGGCTGCAAAGGTAGTTTCAAATTTTGGAGCTAAAATACTTAGGGTAGAGCTTATTAAATGCCACCCATCTTAAGTGCTTTGCTATATCCAAAAGGTTCTCAACTGGTCTGGTGAGGATGATAAATAAGTTGAAATTAGGTCTTATCTGCTAATTTCCTTTTCTTAAGTCTCACCAGACCAGTCCAGTTTTCCAACCTTGTCTGATGATATTTTTTCCAGGTATTGGTACATTGTGAATGCTGTTTCCTTGCTGTGTCTGGTTTAAAAGAGAGAAAGTGTGTGAGAGGAATAAAAATTTGCATATTAGAATTTGGGAAGAAAAAATGAATTTCTGCCAAGACTTGATTACAGTCACAATTACTTTGCTGTCAAAATACTAAATGGTTGAGAGTCTACAGGGTACCTTTTTAGGACAGGATTCACAATGCTTTTTCTCTATATTTACTGGTTGATGGGCACAACCACATGTTCTAGACTTATCTGGTAGAACTCTGGGAAATAAAGTTAGGAGGGTAGGACCTAATTTTACCTTCATTCATTCATGCATGCATGTTTGTTTGCTTGTTTGTTTTTCCTGTAATCGGTATATTTATTTCAGATGCACTGCAGAGTCTTTTTGGACAGCAAAATGCCCGGCATGGAATAATTAAAATCTTCAATGCATTGCAGGAGAAAAGGGCTAATAAACATCTATTATATGTGAGTAAAGCCTGTTCAGAAATTTGAAATGTGTTCCTCATATCTAATGAATACTGCAAAATGTTTGCACAAACATTCTGAAAAGCAGAATGTTTCAAACTAAGGCTTTCAGAATTTCAGTGGTTACATCGGAATGCATTATATTTCTTTTCCAGTTTTTGGTGCTGACTAGATGTAAATTAGGTGTTTATCACTCAGCTGTTTAAGAGCTACATGCACTAAAGTCTCCGATCAGGGACTTAGGCCCCTCCCTGTGCTTCCCAGGAAGGGGAAGGCTTGCCATTTTGCAGTGGAGGACCTGAGGAGCAGGAGGGACTGGGCATCCCTCCTGCTGCCAACTAATTTCCAGGTATGGAGGAGGTTTGGGGTGGTGTGGGTAGGTTAAGGGGACATCCAGTGGCAGAAGGGAGTAGGAATCCCCCTGCCACTTTTTATTTTTTAGGAAAGAGAGCAGGTAGGGGGTTGGTTCGGGGGGGGGGGGGTGTCACAGTGGGCCGGAGAGAGTGGGCATCCCTCCTGCTGATTTTGGCTGACATAGGGGAGGAAGTTTCTGTGGTGGCCTCTATTTTGTTTCCAGGGTGAGTCGTTCGGGGTGGGGGGAGAGAACATGGCATTTTTTTAAAATGGGGCTGATATTGTGCGTATGTAACACATGCACAACATCTGTGCCATTAAAAAAGAAAAAAGCCCCAACAGCTGAGTGGCAGGAGGCTGCTATGGGGCTTCCCCTGCCACTCAGCTGTTTGGGCTTCCCCAAACTGGCTCTGCTCATGTGTCAAAGCTGCTCTTGGAGCAACTGGTTGGATGGGATTAGGGCACATCTCTGTACAAATCATTTGCATGGAAACTTGTTGGAACCTCAATCGCTGTTCCAGAGTCGGTCAAAAAATCGGCCAGCAGCGACTCACACAGTCTTAATGACTGTGTTTTATACATCTAACCCTAAGGGTTCTTTGAGGAGAATAAATATGTTGGTGTTTATCAGATTTTTCCCATAATATTTTAACGTAGATCACCTTATGATTGGCTGAAATCAGTCTTGTAGCCACATCACACATACAACTAAATTCTGTCCTAAAAAGATTTAAACAAATATGTATTGTGACCGGCAAGCTCCAGGCCGAGTGTCTGGGATCACCGGTGACAAGTAAACTCTTGTGAGATGTAGCGAGCTGCACAAGGATGTAATAATTCAGCGTTTAATGTAAGGAACACCATCAAAAGTACAAGGCCCAGTGTCAATGAAATGAATACTTTTAATTGTCCAAAACAGAAAAAAAACAGCAACTTGCTTGTCAGGATCATAATATGGAAGCCAGCGGGCTTCTTATCCACATTTCAAACAATGTTTAGTAAATAGTCTTTGATGCAAAAAAAAAACCCCAAAAGAGTCCAAATTCAAATAATCAAAAATCTCTCTTTCTCAGAGGTAAGTTTTCATTCAACTTGCAGTCCAGCAATAGTCCATCACAAAAGAAAAGAAAACTTTTTTTAAACAAAACACAACTCCAAGTCAGTGTAACAATATTGGCTTCTTCAGCAACCAGGGCTGGAAAGACAGTGTGCTCCGTGTGGTCTTTGACTGCCAATATGAGGCCCACTATCCCACCACGTAACACAGGGCAAACCACACTGTCTCAGCGTCCCCCAGTTCACTTTCCTCACAGGGAAAAGGCGATTAAACTTCCAAAAACAAACTTCAAAATAGAAGTCCTTGCTCAGTTTCAACATAGAGAAAATTCCCTCATTTGCAAGAGATAGAATTATTCAGTTCTTGAAATAAAGCAGGCAAAACAAACTTCCATTAATCTTATCCAACCTTCAGATACTTGCTTTCATGGTGCAAACTTCCATGGGAGTAACTTTAGGTGTCAGCTCAACACTAGCCTCGGGGCTCATTTCCAGTTCCATGGCCAGAGGTTCCTCTATCAGAGTGAGATGTACTTTTTCTCCAGCCTCAGCAAACTCCATGGACTCAGGAGTTTGGCTGCTATCAGGAGCTCCCAGCCCTGAGCGCTCTGACCTGTCCTGCTGCTGTTCCTCCCTCTTCTGATTCTCTAGGAGCTTAATTCTCAGAGATAGCAGCTTGCATCCCCGCCCCCAACCCTCAGGTGGAAAGGATTTCCGGTTAATTACCTTGGGACACAGAGGGGGATGGGAACCTACTACTGCTGCTCTCTTACTCCCTCTACAGGACCTAGAAGGAAATTCAGTTTCAGAGACAGAAAATGGTTGACATGGAAGAATATGGGAAGGGTCTGGAATTGAACTGTGACCTGCACTAGGGACACTCCTAGCAGGCATAGTCCGCTTATCACAGTATTCAATAACTTTGTTTCTCCAGTTCCCCTTATAGCCCCACCACAGCCCTCCACATCTTTCCCTTATACCACACAGCATGTTTTACTACTCCCAGTGGCCAGAGGGCCACACCAACACTTAGCCTCCTGACTTTCATGACTACTTGAGGATTTGGCCTCATTATTAACCATAGTCTGTGCTGGGGCTTATCATCCCATTAGCAGTAAAGACATGCAGAGGTGTTGAAGTTGAGATTGGCGTGTTCCTAAAAGAAACCCTAGTGATATCATATAAGAAACTCATTTTTATAGTAATGTAGTAATTGACAGCCAATAAAGACCTTTGTGGTCCATCCAGTATACCCAACAATCCCATTCATTTTTGAGACAATGTTAAACCAACCATCTAGTACTTATTCATTTTGCTTGCTAAGTTCTACTATAAGATGTTTTTTCCCCCTTTCCCCTGAGATAGGCAAGACCTGTACTCCAACTATATGAATATGGTAAAAATATCTATTCTTACTCCTGATCCATATTGCCGCACACAGGAACAGGCCATAGAAATTTGCCTGACGTTGGCCACACTGCTCAACCGCTGGAGTCACCGTCAAAACTAACTCCAGGCTATGCCAATCCATCACATATTGGACCCAGCCCATAGAAGTGTGTCTGGCATCAGCTCCACTGCTAGGGCTGTCATTTAAGTACAAGAAGTAAAACCAGATGAACACTTCTCAATGAAATGCAAAATCCAGAAGAAAAAGTTGTGAGGAAGAAATGTCTCCAACCATGATATTCTTCAATGACAGGACTTTATTCAATCAATGCATACTTGGACCCAACATGGCCCATGTTTCAGCAACACATGCGTTTCTCAAGAGTCTAAATATTATATCTAGAAAATAAAATAATAATATTACAATAAAACAGTTTGGCCACCATTTACTAAAACATAAAATAATGTAACAAACAACCTAAATAGCATGAAATTCTATAACCAAAACACCCTAAGAAGTACATGGTATAAGAATGTACCATAAGAGAATATACAGGCATATTATAAGGAACATAAAATTAGTATAAGCCGAAGGTCATTAACAGTCATAAAGAGACTAAACCATTTATAAAGAAAGATATCGAATACACCTGGATTACCATAAAAGCACATAATTAGAGAGAGTACCACACAGTAATACGAACATATGGTGCAATGAACATAAGTAAAAATAATGCATAGTGCAAACATGGTGCAGTACTACTACTATTATTTCTCACTTATATAGTGAAAAGCACACTACACCAACCTAATAGGTACTGAAACCCAAGACACCAAAAAACTATTCCAAATTCTTAAAAACCTAACTGACACTAAACCTTACCTGACCACTAACAATACCACTCCCCCCTCAGCCACTCTATTAGCAGAACACTTCCAAAATAAAATTACAAATTCAAGAGCTACTCTCAATGACAACCCTATCCCTCTTATTGAATTCTCAATTCTCCCCATAGAGATTCAACTGCAGCAGACAGAATATGGTCTCAGTTCCCCAACATTCAATGGCCCAAATTCAACTAATACTACAAAAATACAGCCATTCATCCTGTGACCTCAACAACTGTCCGCCATATCTCCTAAAAACATCCAGCACAAAAATCCATGCTTTTCTTCTAAAATGGATTCAAATCACGCTCATAAGCGGCCACTACCCAACTAGCCTTAGCAAAATCATCATCCCGATCCTCAAAGACCCTAAAAGACCAACAGACCAAACATCCAACTACAGACCCATTGCCTCTATTCCACTCTGTCAAAATAATAGAAGGACTAGTTGCCAAATTCCTCACCAATTACCTAGAAAACCAAAACATACTCCATTCCACGCAATCCGGCTTCAGAACTAACTTTAACACAGATACACTACCAGGATCTCTCTTAGACACAGCCAGACATCATCTTAGCACAGGAAAAAAAATGATGCTCATACAACTAGACCCGACCGCTGCATTCAACCTGGTGGACCATAGCATCCTACTACAAATCCTAGATATAATAGGTATCACAGATAAAGTATACTCATGGTTTGAAGGATTCCTAAAATCAAGAACCTATAGAGTTAAATCAGACAAAGAAAAATATGAACCTTGGTCAAACCCCTGCGGATCCCCTCTATCTCCTACACTCTTCAACCTCTATAAAGCCTCCCTCAGCTCCCACCTGGACAAACAAGGCATAACTTCATAGCTATGCAGATGACATCACCATTCTCGTACCCTTCGATCAACCCTCCATGACAGACACAGTACACCAAACACTAAAATCAGTAGCGACCTGGATGAAAGATCACAAGCTGAAATTGAACCCAGACAAAACTAAATTCATCCTCCTCAAAAACAACAAAATACCAACCATAACCAACATTGAAATCAATGCAATCAACTACCCCATACAACCCACTCTAAAATTACTAGGAATAACAATCGACAGATGCTGCACCATGCAACCGCAAATCAATAAAACAATACAAAAATAATTCTCAATCATGAAAAACTTAAGTCAAGTGTGGAAATTCTTCAAAAAATCACAATTCCACAATTACAGTCCCTAATACTAGGCCTACTAGGCTACAGTAATATCCTCTACCTCTCCTGCCCTGCAACAATAACAAAACAACTACAAACAATCCAAAACACAGCACTAAGACTCATCTACTCATTGAAGAAACATGACCACATTACAGAAGCATATCTCAACTCGCACTGGCTTCCAATCCCAGCAAGAATACAATTCAAATTCTACTGTCTACTATTTAAGACTTTATACGGAGACAGCCCAAGCTACCTGAACAACTGCCTCATCCACAACACCTCAACCAGACATAGGAAAACTCATACCCCATTTTCATACCCCCACAATTAAGGAAATCAAATGGAAAAAACTATATGATGGCCTACTAGCCACTCAAGCAGCCAAACTAGACAACCAAATAGCCAATCTACTGATGGCATCCCTCGACTACAAGACTTTTAGAAAAGAAATAAAGACCATACTCTTCAAGAAAGCCCTGAAAAAATAAATAACACTGCAAGTTTCAAACACCACCTCTCATTAAAGCCAACTACCCCAAACAAATAACCATACTCGTTTCTTACTCTCTTTGAAAATGACCAAAATTCTTTTTTTTTTTGTAAGTTCTTGTTGTAATACTTCCTTGATAATTCTTTTGTAATCCGCCTTGAACTGCAAGGTAATGGCAGAATAGAAATCCCTAATGTAATGTAATAGTGCTGAAAGGTGTGTACAGCGCTATACATTTTGACATTTAAGATGGTCCCTGCTCAGAACAGCTTTCAATCTAACTTGGACAGACAGACATGTAATATAGAGTAAAGGATGCAGAACCCAAAGTGAGAGGAGTTAGGAGTTGAAAGCAGTCTTGAAGAGGTGGGCCTTGAACACTGCTCGAGACGGAGCTCGCCATAGGGATTTGGGGAGCTTGTTCCAAGCATACAGCAAGGTAGAAGGGATGGAGTCTGGAGTTGGCGGAGGAAGAGAAGAACATAGACAGAAGGAACTTACAGCTGAGTGGAGCTCGCAGGGGGGAAATATAGGGGGAGATAAATGAAGAGAGATAGTGAGGGGCAGCTGAGTGAGTGCATTTGTAGGTCAGAGGAGTTTGAATTAGAAATATTTGGAAACATCTTGCTATTGACAGAGATAATCCGTTTACAACTAAAATGCATACAGGCTAAACCGTCGGTAAACAGTTTAGCGACGGCGTTAAAATTTTGAGAATCTGGCCCTTAGATTTTTTTCTTGGGTGCTGACTCCTATGGCGAAATCTAACATCAGGTAACTATGATTTGGATTATTTTCCCAATGTGCATCACTTTGCATTTATCTACATTAAATTTCATGTCATTTGGATACCCAGTCTTCCAATTTCCTAAAGTTTTTCTGTGATTTTTCACAGTCAGCATATTGTTTAACAACTTTGAATAGTTTTGTCTCATTTGCAAATTTAACTTCACTTGTCATTTTTATTTCTAGATCACTTTTTATAAATATGTTAAGTAGTACTTGTCCCAGTACAGATTCCTGAGGCACTTCACTATTCACCCTCCTCCACTGAGAAAAATGGCCATTTAACCCTGCCCTCTTTTTTCTATCTATTAACCAGTTTCTAATCCACAACAGAACTTGTACAATCCCATTCTGTTCCTGAATAAGTGGGTAGTCAATCCCATCTCGCGAAATCTCTTATAGGAGGCCTCATTAGTATAACTTTTTCCTTCTCCTCTCTAGACTGCCCTCCAGCTTCCTGTTGTCTTCCTACAAGAGAGACAGTAGAAGCTAATCTTTTCTGCTCATGTTTATTTTTTCTTTATCTTTAGTATTTTTCTGCTGCTTCACATACTTTTATTATACAGAGGATCCCTGTGGGGGCAGCTCTGGCTGCGGAGATCACAGACTTTACAGGCAAAGTCTGCTTCTAGGGGGTTGGCTGCTTTGCAATGCATCCACCTGGACAGCCTGCAGTTTCAGTTCAGGACTCAGGGACCATTCCCATGGGAGCATAGCTCATCCCAGGTTTGTCCGCTTGTGGGTTTGAGCACTGGCTCCGTGGCGATGTATCCATGATTGGGGCCAACTGTGTTCCTCCACCTGTTAGCGTGTGCGTATTCCAGGAGGGGTGGTGGTCCCAAGCCAGGGTGTTGGGCCAAGAGGCAGTCAGAAGATACAAGCAGTCCAGGCTTCTTGAGACAGAGGATCTCCCTGTAAGCTTACAGCTTCCATCTTGCAGCTCCCAGCACACAGCATTGCACAGTGAGTAACAGGCTTGATAGCCTGTGAGATCGATTTGGGGGGGGGGGGGGGTCTCAATTTCAGTTTTAAGTGGTTTGGAGGTTGGTCCTAGGTATCCCCCCACTAAAATCATCTTTTTTTTTTTTAAATGCGAATTTCCTGGGCCGTTATAGCGCTAAAATCACTCCTGCTTTGGCCAACTTGGATTTTTCTTTGAATTTAAATCTTTTTATCTCAAAACACCTCGCTTTTGCAAGAAACAGGTGGGATGTACACCTCAGGGCAGGTACTTCAGATTCATGCCCTGTTTGCGACGGATAGCTGTAAGGCTGGTGCCAAAATCCAAGATGTTACGGAGAGATTCCCAAAACTTATCAAACCTGGTCACTGTTATCCAATGCTGCTCATCCATGTGTGCACTAATGATACCAGGTACCCCTGCGAACGTATCAAAAGAGATTTTATGGCTCTGAAGGTGAAGCAGTCAGGTGCGCAGGTAGTATTCTTGTCCAACCTCCCTGTCAAGGGTAAGGGTCAGGTCAGAGAAGCACGTTTCCTGGAGGTGGATAGGTGGATGGTGTGTTGAGAGCATTTTGACTTCCTGGACCATGGGATGATTTTCCAAAGGCTGCTGAGCAGCGATGGTATAGAAGAGATATAGCCCCTGAAGAAACTTGGCAGTGAAACGGCTGGGTAGCCATCGAGCTGAAGATAAGTGCTGTTCTTTACTGGTTTTCCAGCATATGTTTACACACCAGATTGTTAAATACTAGCCTGTTAGCAATAAAAAGCTTATACAGGATCAATGATGAACATGCCACCCCAGTAAGAACAAACATAGTAGTGTCTTGGGGAGAAAGATCATATTAAGCCACCAGCAGGAAGGATGCCCAATCCCTCCTGCTGGACACCCCCACCTCTGAACATCACTGTCAGGAAGGATGGCCAGTTCCTCCTGCCGGAACCCCTGAAACCCTCCCCCTCCCCCCCCCCCCCGAACATTGCCAGCAGGAGGGATGGCCAGTCCCTCCTGCAAGATTCCCCCTCACCCTGTTAAGTAGCCCACCTGGACCCCCCCTCCTATGGGACTGGGCATCCCTCCTGCTGGTGATGTTTGGGGGGTCTGGGGTTCCAGCAGGAGGGACTGGGCATCCCTCCTGCTGGTAGTCTTCGCAGGGGGGGGTGAATTACCACTAAACCTATTGCAGCAGGGAGATCCCATGCCGAGATAAACTCAGCGGCAACCCGATTCTCTAACCGACGCCTGTGAGATGGACGCTGGTTAGAGCAGTGGTTCCCAACCCTGTCCTGGAGGAACACCAGGCCAATTGGGTTTTCAGGCTAGCCCTAATGAATATGCATGAAGCAAATTTGCATGCCTATCACTTCCATCATATGCAAATCTCTCTCATGCATATTCATTAGGGCTAGCCTGAAAACCCGATTGGCCTGGTGTTCCTCCAGGACAGGGTTGGGAATCACTGGGTTAGAGAATCATGGTGTTATGCGGGCTTAGGCATCTGTCCATGAGGACTGGGCATCCTATACAGAATCCAGCCCTCAGTATATATCTAAAAAAGGGAAAGTTTTACTAATAGGTGATTTTAACATGCCAGATATTGATTGGGGTATCCCTATTGTGGGGTCTTCTAGAAGTAGGGAGATTCTGAATGATCTACAAGGAGAACTGTTCCATCAGTTGGTAATAAAACCCACATGGGATGGGGTCATACTGGACTTACAAATAGAGAAAGTGTTTCTTATGTTAACAGTGGGTGATCATCTGGCATCCATCATCTGGCATACTGCATGATATGGTGTAATATTAAGATGGGTATAGAGATGACTCATTCAAAAGAAAAGGTTCTAGACTTTAACATTGTTTGGATGGGGGATTACATCAATGAATTGTCTGGATGGGAATGTCTGGAAGGAGTAGAAAGGCAGTGGGCAAAACTGAAAGGAGTTATTGTAAGGACGACAAACCATTTTGTGAGGCAAGTAAGTAAAAGTAAGAGGAAAAGAAGGCCGTTTTGGTTCTCAAAAATAGTAGCTAAGAAGGTAAGAAATAAGAGGTTAACTTTCATAAACCAGAAAAGATTGCAGAGAAAAGAAGAAAGGCTGGTCGAGTAGTCAGGAAAGCAAAGATAAAAATGGAAGAAAAAATAGCTGGCACAGTAAAATGGGGAAACAAGACATTTCTTAGATATATCAGTGATAGGAAGAAGTGCAAAAGTGGTATTGTGAGACTCAAAAGTGAATGGGAGGAATTTGTAGAAGCTGATAAGAAGAAAAGGCTGAATTGCTTAACAAATATTTCTGTTATGTGTTCACGGCTGAAGTGCCGGGAGTGAGACCGCAGAAGTCAAATGTGAATAGGGATGGAGGAGTGGTAGCTAACTCCTCATGAATACAACCCTCCATCAGAGGGTTGTATTCATGAGGAGCTAGCTAAATTAAAGGTAGACAAAGTGATGGGGCAGGATGGTGTACATCCGAGGGTGCTGAAGGAACTTAGGTAAGTTCTGGTGGCTCTGCTGACTGACCATTTCAATGTTTCTCTAGAGTCTGGAGTGGTACCGGAGGACTGGAGAAGGGCGGATGTGGTCCCTCTCCACAAAAGTAGAAGTAAGGAAGAAGTAGGGAATTACAGTCCAGTAAGTCTGACTTCTGTGATAAGCAAATTAATGGAAACACTTTTAAAACAGAGAATGGTGATATTTCTGGAATCAGGTGGATTACAGGGCCAGAGGCAACATGGATTCACTAGAGGTAGGTCTTATCAGACAAATCCAATCAATTTATTTGACTGGGTGACCAGAGAATTGGACAGAGGGAGTGTGCTAGATGTGGTATATTTAGATTTTAGCAAATCATGACAGTATTCCACACAGATGTCTAATAAATAAACGGAGTGCCCTCAGGATGGGCCCCAAAGTGACGGGCTGGGTCAATAACAGGTTGAGTGGAAGATGTCAGAGGTTAATGGAGATTGCTCTGAGGAAAGGAATGTTACCAATGGTATATTTCAAGGTTCTATTCTTTGGCCTGTTCTTTTTTAACATTTTTATAAGTGATATTGCTGAAGGGCTATCAAGTAAGATTTGCCTCTTTGCGGATGATACCAAAATCTGCGATAGAGTAGACAGTTGGTATGAATAACATGAAGAAATAATAATAATAATAACTTTATTCTTGTATATTGCCATACCCAGGGAGTTCTAGGGGTTCACATCAATTAAACAAAGATCAGAGATTACAAGCGGAATCACATCAATTTATCAAAGTTACAGGCAACGATGTGGTTGTGGTTAAAAGGATAGGGAGAGAGAGAATCGTGAGGGGTAGAGGGGAGGGGGAAAAAACAGTGTGAGGGGGTAGGAGGTTTCAGTTCATTGAAGGAGGGGGGTATTAAGGATCCTGTTCGTGGAATAGGTGAGTTTTGAGTAGTTTTCTGAAGTCGAGGTAGGTGGGGGCTTTGAGCACAATTTGGACTAGCCATGGGTTCAGCTTAGCCACCTGGAAGGAGAAGGTTTTGTCAAGGAATCTTTTGAGATGACATAGTTTTAGGGAGGGGAAGGCGAACAGATGAATTCTGCGGGAGTTCTTATTGGTGCAATTCAGAATGAAGTGAGGGTTGATGTAGTTTGGCAATAGACCAAATACTGTTTTGTAACAGAAGCAGGCGAACTTGAATAGTACTCTGGATTCGAATGGCTGCCAATGAAGTTTATGGTAGTAAGGGGTGATGTGTTCCCATTTGTTCAGGCCGAAAATGAGGCTGATGGCAGTGTTCTGGATCATTTTTAGTCTCCTCATTGTTTTCTTCGTAGAGCTCAAGTAAATGATGTTGCAGTAATCCAGTATGCTGAGAATGGAGGATTGTACTAATAGGCGGAATGAGGTGTCGTCAAAGTATTTTTTTATGGTGCGGAGTTTCCAGAGTACCGAGATGCTTTTTCTGACAGTAAGATCTGTGTGTTTCTCTAGGGATAAATGTTTGTCTAACGTGACTCCCAGTATTCTTAAGGTTTGTTCGAGGGGAAAAACCATTCCTTTCACTTGAATTGTGGTTTCTTTGATTTTGTCTTTGGGGATGGCTAGGAAGAATTTTGTTTTGTCAGGGTTTAATTTTAGTCTGTAGGATAACATCCAGAGTTCTATCTGATTGAGTATACTTGTAAGAGAGGAGAGCAACTCTGGTGTGAAGCTGGTTAGCGGGATGACTATTGTAATATCATCTGCATAGATGTAGAATTTGAGCTTGAGGCTTTGCAGGAGGTTTCCCAGGGAGACGAGATAGACATTAAACAGGGTGGGGGATAGGGGGGAGCCCTGCGGAACACCACAGGAGTTATCCAAGCTATATGAGAAAGAGTCATTCTTGAGTACCCTGTAGGATCTATTTCATAGGAACCCGTGGAACCAGTTGAGGACCTGGCCGGAGATGCCGATATATGTCAGGCATTCTAGGAGAATGGTGTGGTCGACCAGGTCGAATGCACTGCTCAGGTCTAGTTGCAAGATCAAGGCACTGGAGCCCTGGCTAAAGAGTGTGTGCAGGTGGTCGAGAAGAGAGGCTATAATGGTTTTGGTGCTGTGGTCCAAGCGAAAGCCTGATTGATTGTCATTTAAGATATTGAATTTTTCTAGATATGTGGTGTGTTCGGCATTTATCACCCCTTCTGCTATTTTGGTGAATAGTGGGATGCTTGCGATCGGTCTGTAGTTAGACGGGGCGTTGGGTGGTTCTTTCGCATTTTTTATGATTGGGATTATCATAATATGGCCCTGCTCTGGTGGAAAATTTCCTGTGGATAGTAGGAAGTTGATTCATGTCAACATATTGGCTTTGAAGTGTATCAGGGCAGTTTTCATATCGTTTGGGGGGCAGGTGTCCAGTCTGCAGAAGGAGTTGATATATTTGTTGTAGTATTTGCTGAAGGTTTGCCAGTCGATAGTTGTGAATTGGTTTCAGCTTAGGTCTGTTCTGGACCCTGGGTCTGGTTTCGATATGTCGGTGTGTGGGAGAATAGGAAAGTATTCGTGGGGATTGGCCGGGGCAGGTAACGATGATCTTAGATTTTGAATCTTAGAGTTGAAGAAATCTACTAGAGTGTTAGCGGTTAACGTGGATTCTTCATGATTATTAGTGAGTGTCTCGAGGTTGTAGAGGTCGTTAACCAGTTTAAAGAGGTTACTACTGTTGATTGTGACGTTTCCAATTTTGGGGCAGAGAAATTTTTTCATTTTTTCTTGGTGAGGCTTTTGTAATTTTTTAGTTTAAGTCTCCAGGCAACTCTGTGTTCCTGGGTTCCAGATTTAATCCATAATCTTTCTGATTTTCTAAGGTCCCTCTTTACCAGAAGCAGCTCTGAGTCGAACCATCCCTCCAGGTTTGTGGTTCTGATTCTGCGAGTTTTTATGGGGGCAATTTCATTTAAAATGTTTGTGCTGTCTATGATCCAGGTGGTCATAAGTTGTTCCGTTTCTTCGTTTTGTTTTGTGATTATTTCATAGTGGGACCAGAATTCGACCGAGTCTATCTTACCTCTGGTAGTGTGAGTTTTGGTGTTTCTTGTTTTGCTGTTTTTTGTTGGCAGCCAATAGAGAAGTTACAAAGTCTGTGACCATAAGGAATCTGTCCAGATGTCTTGTTTCCAATAGAATTTGGGGTTGGTTGGTTCTTTGGAGGAGAATGTCACCAGGTCTAACTGATGACCTCTTTGGTGGGTTTTGATTGGAGGGGGTTTGAAGTAGTCTAGTTGGGAGATAAGTGACCAAAAATCAGATATTTCTGGTTGGTCTGTTTGCTCAAGGTGGATGTTGATATCCCCACAGAGTAGATTGTATGGACTTACTAAAGAGTTAGTTAGTATGAATTCCGCAAAGTCCTCTTTGGCTAGGATCCATTTTTTTGGTGGGATATAGAATAGAGTAAATTGTTAGGGAGGAGGTGAGGGATTTTGAAGTTAGTGAGATGGCTAGTATTTCTGAGTTGGGAGAAGATTTGGTGTTAAGTACAGCACAATTTAGCTGGTCTCTAAAGATTATTGCTAGTCCTCCTGGGGGCAGACAGTCTTTGTGAAGACCTAGTGAAGCTTGAAGAATGGTCTGAAATTTGTAATGCTAAAAAAATGCAAGGTCATGCATTTGAGCTGCAAGAACCCGAATGAATGGTACAGTTTAGGGGGTGAAGAACTTATTTGGATGACACAAGAGCGGTATTGGGGTGTGATTATATGTGATGATCTTAAGGTGGCCAAACAGGTTGAAAAGGTGACGACAGAAGCTAGAAGGGATGATAGGGTGCATGGGAAGAGGTATGGCCAGTAGGAAAAAAAAAAAAAGATATTGCTGCCCCTTTATAAGACTCTGGTGAGACCTCATTTAGAATATTGTGTACAAGTCTGGAGGCCGCACCTTCAAAAAGATATAAAAAGGATGAAGTCAGTCCAGAGGAAGGCTACTAAAATGGTATGTGATCTTCATCATAAGGCCTGCCTACTGTCTTAGATTGATCTTATCCAAGCCTGTAAGTTGGATGCCAGTCAGGCCATAGGGGCTTGAAGAATATATTACTGGCATACCTTGGGGTACTGCTTCAGCTCCATTATTGCTTAGAGTAGCATGTTTATTACTCTGTTTAATTCTTGCTATTCATCTGTTTGTTATTTTTCAGAGTAGTACAGTTTTTCTAGTTTCCCCGTATTCCTACTTCACCTAGTTTTTTGAAAGGGCACTTGGCCTGCTTGGGAACTAACTGTAAGGGGCAGCAGAGCCCTCTGTGAAGTAGGTGCACAGAAAAATCCAGAGTGAATTCCTTCTGCAAGGCACAAGGTTACAGGAAAATTACCCACTTGTCCAGAATGACACACCTCATTAGAAAAGATATTAGCAAGGTAAGAACCTAATCTCTTTTTATCGATTAGTAGAATATTGCTTTTATTTGCTGGTTTACCCTAGATGTGGGCTTTAATATATTTATTACTGTTGTCCTATTAATTCCTTACAGACCAATCCGCGCTCTTTACGCTTTTCCCCCTACAAACCTGAAGCAATCTTCAGGCAATTCCACCTCTCACTTTCCCTCCCCCTTTCAACCCCTCTTACTTTCCCTCCCCTACAACCCTTTTCTTCTGTAACATTCCCCTCATGCATTTGTAATTCGCTGAATGTCCAGCCTTCTTTCGATGTGAACCGCCTAGAAGTCGTCTGACTATGGCGGTATAGAAAAATAAAGTTGTTATTATTATTATGTTTCAGTATTTTTTTTGTCATGTCTTATACTGGAAAGTACAACTTTTGACATTTTAATTTTAAAAAAGATGTGGTAATTTTGGTTTTACTCACCTGATGAAAGAAATAGACTAATAGTCTAATTTGAGATGTATCCTGCAGTTTACTGTATATTTCTGCATGCACACAAGAAATCTTTGTTCTGACTGTAGATGTTTATACATTCTTTCATTTTCTCTATACATCTGCTCCTTCTAAAGCTGAATCTTTTTTTAAATTTTGCTCCTTATTCAGGTTCTGATGGAGCTGCTACTGATTGAATTGTGTCCTGAACTTAGAACTCATATAGATCAATTCAGATCCAGTCAATTGTGAAGAAGCACAAATGAACTACTCAGATATGTCTATCCATAATAGACATGGAAACTTATTTTCCTCCATAGAGGGCCAAATGAAATACTATTGAATTCTTTCTTGATGATTTTTCCTGTTCTGTGTAAAGTATACAGACTTGAGAAAAAATTGATGCTGTAATAAGTGTAGAAATAATTCAGTCTAGTTTTTATTTTTAACTTAGTTGAATATGTTTTTGTTTAAAAATATTGAATTTCAGATGTTAATGAATATGAAATGTGAAAATATTAAAAAAAAACTATTTTAAAATGTGGAAACTCAAGTTTGTTTAAAAGTGTAAACAAATTAATGTTGTACAGTTAATTTCCTCATTGAGGATTTCAAGCATTCCTTTAGCATTTCCTATGTATTCAGTAACATTGATGTGCAGTACTTTGTGTAAAAGCTATTGTGAAAATTTTATTGTTGATTTTATTTATTTATTTTTTTAACCAAAGATTTACCTTAGTTTGGAGAATTTGTAAGCAATAAATAAGGAAAATGGATTACAGTATGTAATGGTTAGGCTATACATATCTTTAACATTGGGCCCTAAAAAAGACTATACTGCATTAAGGACACTTCCACTTCAGTGCACAAGGGTACAAAGTTCAAGAGTGTCAATGACTATATAGTAACTGGTAAGTCTTAACACTCGTGGATATTTTTTTTTACGTTCTTCTTTTAAAAATAATAAAATGCATTTACATAAGGAGTTATTTCACTGATCAATATGCTCCACACTTTCAATGTGAAACAACAGCTATAGAACTATTCAAAACAAAATTCTGTTACAAAGAAATAGGATTCTGTACTATAGCTGTTTCTTCCTCCTAGTTGCAAAATTTGTAGAAGGGTGTCATTCATATCTTCCAACTCCTCTCCTTCTACTGTACAGAACAGCTCCCTCTTCATTTTTTTCCTTCTGAAAGCGAACTAGGTGTGTTCTGCTCTGCTCTTTCTTATTTTAGGATATTTTTGCTGTCTGTTTTCTATTTTTCTGCATGACTTTGGTGCTTGGAAGTCAACTTCTTGGGTTTATTCTACCAGGGAAAGGATGTAGTTCCGTGTAGGTGGAATGATACTTGTAGGCTAATCTTACACTGAGTACCTGTGGAGCCACCCCGTGTTGTATCCCTTCAAGAACTCAGGGCATGTTCCCCTGGAAGCTTGCTTGCCTGCTGATATATCAGTGTCAGGTCAAAAGCGCGCCGGGACAAAGGCGCGCCCAGACAATTGAGCGCAACACGGAGGAGCACGCCGCTCTAAATTACTGTTTTTAGGGCTCCGACGGGGGTGTGTGTGGGGGAACCCCCCCCCACTTTACTTAATAGACATCACGCCGCGTTGTGGGGGGTGTGGGCGGTTGTAACCCCCCACATTTTACTGAAAACTTAACTTTTTCCCTGTTTTTAGGGAAAAAGTTAAGTTTACAGTAAAATGTGGAGGGTTACAACCCCCCAAACCCCCCATAACGCCGGCGCGATGTCTATTAAATAAAATGGGGGGTTCCCCAACAAAACCCCCCGTCGGAGCCCCTAAAAACTGTAATTTTGAGCGGCGCGTGCCTCCGTCTTGCGCTCAGTTGTCGGCGCGCGCCTTTGTCTTTCGCGCCATTGTCTATGAACCGATATATCAGAGGCTTCAGCTGCAAGCTGAGTGGTTCCTGTGTAACAACCCTTTGGGTATCAGGGAGCTGACTGTGTAGTTTCTCCTTCCAGCATGTCGTGTGAATTTTGGGGGGGTTGAAGTCCTTGGAATGGGTCCACTTGGCCGAAGATTTCCAGTGGTGGACTTATTCCTGGTTATCTGAGGCAGAAATCCATTTCCTGTAGGCAGGCTGCTGCAAGCTGGCAGGCATCAGAAGAACAGTGAGTGCTCCCTATGGGTTAAATCAGGGGGAGAGGGGGATTCTGAAAAAGCCAGATTTGAGGATTTCTGGGATTAGGGTTAGGTTTCCCCACCTCCAAAACCCCTTTTCAATATTTTTATGTTTTCCAGTTAAGCTCCCATGGACTGTGTTTGTCGTGAATTTTCTGGCAGTGGCCATCTTGAATTTTTAGTATTTTGTTTTTGAAAGTCCTTTTATCTGCCTCAAAACCCCTCATTTTGCCTAGGGATCACCTGCAATGGATTCCCCAGGTAAATACAGCCTTAAGTCATGCATTTTATTGTGCTAAGTTACCAGCTGAGGAACAGCCATGTCCCATGTGTTGCGGCTCCTAATGTCAGTGACCATTTGGAGCAGAACTGGGAGGACTGGAAGTCCCTTTCCATGCCTTTGATGTCACAAGGCTCCACTGTGCCCTTGGATGATTTGAGGTCCCTTTCAGGGACCAGAGTTCAGGAGGCTAAGGCAGCTGTTGATCAAGGGGATGATCCCTCTGTGCACCAACTTATCATATCCGCTTCCATTTCACATGTCATTTCTGACACCCCTCTGTATGTTCAAGCTGGATTCTCAGCAACCCTCCACCTAGTACCTTTCTTATTTCTAATCTTAATGTATATTTTCTGTAAACCGCTTAGAACCTAACGGATGTAGCGGTATATAAGAAATAAATTACATTACATTACATTATGAGTGGCACTAATGCACAGACTACCTTTCTTTTGGTTCATCCAGATATCACCGCTTTTTCACTGACCAGTGGGAGTTGCCTCAAGGCTTCCTAATGGTGGCCAAAGTTATGTCTAGGCTTTATCCTATGGTTCTGGACTTCCAATCCCTGTTTTCAAAACCAAAAGTGGGTTCTGCAGTAGCGCAAGTGATCATGTGCACCTCCCTTCTTAGTGAGGGAGAAGTGATGCTGATGGACACAGGATTGTAAGGTAGATGTGATCCTTAAAAGACAATTTGAAGAACTGGCTTTGGGTATCAAAGCTGGAGCAGCTGCCTCCTTCGTAGCATGAGCCTCTCATACTAAATTATGGAATAGTCCTTCGGAGCTGGGGGATGCCTGTCCCCATATAATTATGGATGGAGTGGATTATGTGGCCAATGCTCTTTATGACATCATTAGAGTCATGAGCAGAGTTTTGGCCTACTCCATTTCCACCTGCTGGATGCTCTGGATCAGTGGGGTGGGCAATTCAGCTTCCAAGGCTACTTGCCACTCTCAGCAGATTACCCTTTAAGGATCAGATGCTTTTTGGCAAAGGTTTGGATGACATTATGGCCAGCGTGGCAGATCGCTGTCCTAAATCCCTCCTGGACAACAGGGGTCCTCATCCTGCCGAGAGCGACAGAGGCATTTTTTGTCCTTGTAGATCCCAAAGGTTTTCCTCCAGTTCCTCTTCCCAGAGGTCCTTCCAGGGGGTCCAGGCAGAGATTTGGCCATTACAGACCCTAGCAACCCTCAGGTTCGCATGGCAGTCTATCAGCATTCTGGCAGGAGTGGGAACAGATCTCATCAGACCATTGGGTTCTGGACATTATTCGAGGGGCACATAATAGTTTTCTTACCCTCCTCCAAATCTGTTCATCAATTCTCTAGGATGGAATCGGGCTTCGGCAGATACTTTATATTGTTCATAGTGCCCAGGAAAGGCACAGAAGATTGGAGGCCTGTTCTGGACCTAAAGTCTGTGAATGAGGCACTGAGAATTTCCCACTTCTGCATGGATATGGTCCACTCTGTTATTGTGGCAGTGGCTCCAGAGGAATTTCTAGCCTCCATGGATTTAACTGAGGCCTATCTTCACATTCCCATCTTTCTTGGTCACAGAAGATATCTGAGGTTTCATGTCCTACACTGACATTTCCAGTTTGTGGCACTCCCTTTCGGATAGACCACAGTACCTCGCACCTTTACCAAGGTGATGCTGGTAGTAGCGGCTCACCTCTGCACGATGGGCATACAGTTGCATCCTTACCTGGATGATTAGCTTATCTGGATCTCCTCTCATCAAGAAGGATAGTATGCAGTACAGCAGGTGGTGAATCTCCTCCAGAGACTTGGCTGGATAGTCAACTTCCAGAGAAGTCGGCTCCAGCTGACTTAGTGCTTGGAATATTTGGGAGTCCACTTCAAGACAACGTAGGGCCGTGTTTTTTTTCCTGAGCCACGCAAACAGAAGCATATCTCAGAGATCCTGACCCTACGAGCCCCACAGCCTGACATTACTTGTAGGTTTTGGGCTGATGGCGGCCTCCCTGGAAGTTGTCTCCTGGGCAAGAGTGGATATGCAGCCTCTCCAGGACTCTCTCCTTTCTAGGTGGTCACTGCACTGGTAATCCATACAGGCACAGCTTCCCTTGTCTTCGGAGGCGAAATGCAGCTTACATTGATGCCTTGTTGAGTGGCATGCTGCTCAATCACTTCATGGGTGATCCTCACGATCAATGTCAGTCTGATCAACTGGGGAAACCACTGCTGCGGTCATCCTCTTCAGGGAAAATGGACCTGGTCAGAGAACAAGTGGTCAATAAACCATCTGTAATTGAGAGCCATTTGTTTGGCACTGAAGGAGTTGCAATCTTCCCTGAAAGGGGGGAAGGCAGTCAGGGTGTTTTCAGACACTGCCACAGTGGTAGCTTATATGAACAGACAAAGAGGCACCAGAAGCACTTCCCTATGCTTGGAGGCACAAATGTTATTACAGTGGGCGGAAGTTCACTTACAAACCCTTTCTGCTGTCCACATGGCAGGGGTAGAGAACGCCCAGGCTAACTTTCTCAGCAGACAGACTCTGGATCTGGTGGAGTGGTCTCTGTCTCAGAGGTCATTCTCCTTCATTTTACAGCATTGTGTCAAACTGGACATGTATCTCATGGCCACAGCCAAGAACACGAAGTTCATTTCTAAAGCTGAAGAGCTGAGCCAGGAAGCGCAAATCTGGATGCACTTGGTAACCAGCTCTGGGTAACCAACCTTCTGCTCTATTTGTTTCCACCATAGGCCAAGGTGGGCCAGGTCATCCGCAGAATAGTGAGCCACTAGGGGCTGGTGATCCTGGTAGATCCGAACTGGCCTCGTCAGCCTTGGTATGTAAATCTTGTATGCCTCCAAAGAGGCAGATCTTTTGGACTGCTGGTTCATCCCAGTCTACTCAGCCAGGGTATGGTCCCTATGGAGAATCCAGAGTGTTTTGGTCTTATGGCATAGCCCTTGAGTGCATGGCCCTATCTTGGAAGGGTTATTTGGAAGTAATCATCTAGACCCTCCTGAGAGCAAAGAAGCCTGTAGCGTGACATGGAAGGCTTTACAGTTATGGTGCACCAATGAACAGGTAGAGCCTGAGAGGGCTCCCATCCTGGTGATTCTAGCATTCCTGCAAACCAGTCTAGAAAAAGGCCTAGCGATGTTATCTCTCAAGGTAGAAGTAGCTGGCCTCTCATGTTTTAGGGCTTGGAGAGGTATGCAGTCGTTGGTATCTCACCCAGACATCACTCGGTTTTTGAGGGGAGGCGCTCAGATTACATCACCCACTGTGGGGCCATTTCCCTCTTGAGTCCCTAATGTTCTCAAGGGTCTCATGCTCCATATGAGCCCTGCCAGATGCATCCCTCTTGAATCTTATGGTAAAGACCATGTTCTTGGTTGCCATAGTCTCAGCAAGGCGGATCGCAGAGTTACAGGCTCTCTCCTGTAGAGAACCATTCCTCAGGTTTATGGAGTCCAGTGTTTCTCTGTGGCCAGTACCTTCCTTTCTGCTGAAGGTGGCTTCTCCCTTCCATGTCAATCAGGAGATTCGCTTACCCGCCTTTCACTCCTCCTCGACGGTTTGGTGAGGTAGGACAAAATTTTGCAAATGCTGGATGCGTGCAGAGTCATGCTTTACTACCTAGAGAAGGACCAATAATTCACACCTCTCTGACCACCTCTTTGTACTGATCAGTCAATCGAGACGGGGCAAACTAGCTTCCAAAGCTTCGATTGCCAGATTGGTTTGTATGGTATTTTCTTTTCCTATATTGCCTGTAGAAAAGGCCTCCTATCTCCATCGCAGCTCATTCAACTAAAGGTATGGTTGCCTCCTGGGCTGAGTCCTGGGCTGTTTCTCCTGATGAAATCTTTTGAACAGCTACCTGGTCTACTCTCTGTACCTTCACGATGCCTCTTTTGGGTCCTCAATTTTGCGGGCAGGCTCATCTGTCCCTCCCTAGATGTCTGCCACTGCTTTGCTACATCAGCTATAGTACAGAATCCTATGTCTTGAATGGAAGATTAGGTTCTTACCTCATTAATCTTCTTTCTGTTATAAGACATAGAATTCTGTATGGCCCACCCAGTACCATATAGCCCAACCATGGAACTTATCCTGTCTTTAAGATTCAGAAGTGACTAAACTACAGGTGCATAGGGGCACCATTTCCCTTTATCTTTGAGATTCTTATGGGTCCTCCTCGTTGTACTTAGCAGGTTAGTTCCTAGCTACTCTTGCTTGATTGGTGGTTCACTTTTCTGTTACAGCCCCAACTCTCTGGAATTTCATGCCATCTCACCTTCGCCAAGAAAATTCTCTTGATAAATTCAAAACTAAACTTAAAACTTTATTTCAAGATGCATTCCATAGCGCTTAACAATATCCCTTCTCAACTGTAACTCACTCCACAAAAAGAACCGCTTCTGTGAAGCGACACCCTTCCCTGGTGCATTCTTCCCCTCCCCTCATTTATTTTTATGATGTGATTATAAACTTTCCTCTCCCTCTCTCCAAGTCCATATATGTCATTGTCTTCTTCAAGTTTTACCTTTTTCTTTATTACCCCGTTTTTCTTTTTTAATTTACTTCTATGCTTTTAGCTTTGTAAAGCGGCCAGATACACACTGATGGTCAGTATATGTAAATAAACTTGGAATCAGGGTTCTTTTATTATAAGTTACAGAGCAGCACAAAATATGGTTTGTCACCAGGGAAGTTCCCCATGTCTCTCCTTTCTTCTGTTTCAGTGGAGTTTGATTGCTTTGGTACTGTCTGAGGCAGGAACTATTCTCCAGTGCAGAAGGAGAGGAGTTGGAATATTTGAGTGACACACTTCTGCAAAGTTTATGACTAGGGGGAAGCAACAGCTATAGTTGGAATCCTATGTCTTATAACAAAAAGATTAACAAGATAATAACTTAAAATTCCATTGAGAAACCAAAGCTATTAAAGTGTTCCTGAATCGCGAACTCACTAATTCGCAGTATGCTCCGACCGCCTTTTCCTGTACTAAAGTCAGGCTATACCAAGCAGAAACAGGACGAAGCGGTTGGAGCATACCGCAAATGATTTTCTGCACCCGCTGGTGCTCCAGCTGCCTCTCCTGCTTTTTGACAGGCGCAAAACCGCATTTGCAGTTTTTCAAAATTTGCAGGTGTTCCTGGAACGGAACCCTTGCAAATTTCAGGGGAGTACTGTAATTACAAAAGCATCCATACCCCTTAACAAAAGATGTGATATAAACCCCTATTGAAGTAATAAGAGTCATGAGTCCTTTGGGTTAAATGTCTGCTAACTTTGTACAATGGGGATGATGCAGTTTTTGCCCATTCTTCTTGGTAGAATAGACCCAAACTCTTTCGAGTTAGTTGGGGATCACCTTTGGCCTTTATTCTTTAAGTCTTACCACAGATTCTGGTGTGAAATGTGTCTGAGCTATTTAATGACAGTTTTTTTTTTCTTGCTGAGCCCATTCTTTGTTGGTTTTCCTTTGGCCTGAATATCTGTTCTGCTCAAAGCTTAATATTTTCATTAGTTCCAGGTACTGGATATTGCAAACTGAAACACTGTACTCCACTCCAGAATCTACCTGTACTTTGTGCCATTCCTTTCCCTTGATATTTACAAGCCCTTTTCTGGCCACTGCAAAGCATTGCAAACAAGAGGAAAAACCCAACAAAATCTGCAGTAAAAAAAAGAGCACAACACAACACAAAGAAAAGCATCTCCATGATATATTACTGCTTAAAACTATGCTTTACTGTATGGATAGATGTATTTTATGTAACATATCATTTAGCATTGAGATCAGAATATTTCATTTTGATTTCATCACAAAGCCTATGTGCGTGCAGTGCCACTTAAAAGTTTCTTTACAAACAATATGTGGCATATGGTGGTTCTTTAGCTGTGGCTTCCTTTTTGCCACCTTTCCATTCAGGCCTCATATTGACTTTCCTCAGTTTTCTTAACCCACAGCTACTAACTTTGGATTGAAGGCCTGATCTGAGGCAGTGTCTTGGTGCTTACCAGCTTGTCTCCACTTCACAGTGTGGACTTGTCAGTGTCCCAAATGGTTTTCATATTGCATTCTCCTATACCTTTGAATAACTTTTTCCTTGAGTTTTCAGCAGCTTTTGTGTTTGGCATAGTTAAAGTTCTGCTTCAGATTCATTTCATTCAATAGAAATGACTTGATTCTTCAAGTAGAAGTATTTAAATCAGTTGAACTGCTCAGACTAGACACAGGTGAGTATAAAAATACCTATAATCTTCGTTAAGGTAATTTTTGGAAACAAAACAAATTTGAGTTTATTATGACAATAGTGTGAAGACTTACAAAATAAAGACTGGTTTATTAATTATATTTTGAATATTTCTGTAATTATCATTCATATTTAAAGTATAGTGTATGTTTAGATCAGTAAGACAAATTCTTTAATTATTTTTTTAGACAGAATGAGCAAAATGTACAAACGCATGAAGACTTTTACTAGGCATTGTAAATTATCTTTGCACCAAGTTGACACTGAGTTATAATCCTATACTTGCACTCTGGCATTACTCAGGACACAGAATATCATTGTATATGATGCTTGCCTTGCAAATTATATCTTCTCTACCCTGCACTTTATATTAAAGAACTTAAAACAGGTACAAGTTCACCTCTCACCTGCTCTTCATTCTGATGTGAGACTATGTAAACTGATATTCATGAATAAACATTCTTACTCTGTAACTTAAGCATTTTTCACATGTAGCCATCTCAGTTTTTCAACTATAGGAGGGCTACAGTTCATTAATATTTTAGTTGTCTGAAGATATCTGATCTAATTAAGACCTTGCATGCAGCTGTTTATCAGGATTTCATTTTAAAAAGCCAAATTTGCTAACATTACTCCCCCAAAATTCACAGGGGTTCTGTTTTAAGGAACCCCTGTGAATTTCGAAAAATGAATGCGGTTTTTCGCCTGTCAAAAGGCAGGGGAGGGCAGCTGGAGTGCCAGCAGGTGAACAAAATCACTTGCAGTCTGCTCCGACCACCTCTTCCTGCAGTAAAGTCGGGCTACACTAATCAGGAATTGCTTTGACACGCAGCTCCTTATTGGTGTAACCCGATTTTACTTCAGGAAGAGGCGGTCAGAGCAGACCACGAATGAGCGAGTCCGCGAATCGTGAATTCATGGGGGAACCCTTGGCTTGTTATGGAATATAAATGGTCACTATGGGCCACATTCTATAAACGGCGCCTAATTGCACCTAGGTGCTGTTCCACATGGTTGTCAATCAACTGCTAGGCATCCTTTATAGAATTAACCTATGCACTGTTTATAGAATCTAGCCCTAAGTCGCTGTGTACAAGATTTGGTTGAACTCCTCATCTTCAGTGTTTTCTCTAAGACTGGACTAAGAACATGGGTGCTGTGGTATAGAACTATAAGAAGAAATGTCTTCAGGGAGCCACATAAGCAGAACAATTGTTTTCAGTGTCTTACTCTTAACTCTTTTGTCATAACTTCCATTTCTTGTTATGTCATTTTTTTGTAATAATGTATGTATGTCTTCAGCATAAGATCATTGATGTAACATTTCATTTTTTTATTCATTCTTATGTATTTTTTAACTATATATATGCAGCAGAAATGAAAGATTAGGTGTCTTACCTCTGCAAATCTTCCTTCTTGTAAATCTCCTCTGGAGACTGAACATTAGGGTCTTGCATCCTTTCCAGCCTTGGCTGCAGGGCTCACAATTAAATTTAGTCTCCTCCCTCTGATACCTCCCTGGATACTTCCCATGATTCTCAGTCAGTAGCAAAGCCAGGTAGATTTAGCACAAACAGGAAACACAAGAAAAGAGAGAGAGGGGTACGGGGACTCCCCGCTACAAGTCAATTCTGCTCATGTTAAACAAATACTACACTAAGCATAGCCAATAAGGCCAAAATTTGTCAAACAAGAAATTTGAACATTTATAAACTGCACAACAGCATAACTGTGTGCTAAAGGAAATCTTCCTTCTTGTAAATCTCCTCTGGAGACTGAACATTAGGGTCTTGCATCCTTTCCAGCCTTGGCTGCAGGGCTCACAATTAAATTTAGTCTCCTCCCTCTGATACCTCACTGGATACTTCCCATGATTCTCAGTCAGTAGCAAAGCCAGGTAGATTTAGCACAAACAGGAAACACAAGAAAAGAGAGAGAGGGGTACGGGGACTCCCCGCTACAAGTCAATTCTGCTCATGTTAAAACAAATACTAAACTAAGCATAGCCAATAAGGTCACAATTTGTCAAACAAGAAATTTGAACATTTATAAACTGCACAACAGCATAACTGTGTGCTAAAGGAAACACAGTTACAGCATCAGAAGGGGCACCACCCAGGGACTCTTCTAACCCCCTTACCTGTACATCAACGGACACTCCCGTGATCCACAGAGGTCCAAGACAAAAAATAGCATACTAGTTACTGAATAGGTGACCTGTGAATCGGACAAAATAGGCGGGTGTTCATCCTCCAGAAGAGCTTTACAAGAAGGAAGATTAGCAGAGGGAAGAAACCTAATCTTTCATTCTTGTACAATCCCTTTGGAGGCTGAACAATAGGGACATATCAAAGCAGTCCCAACACTCGGGGGAGGCCTAATAAGCCTGCCACCAGAATGGAAGTGCCAAAAGCTGTATCACACTTCGCCGCCACATCAAGTTGGTAAAACTTGGTAAAGGTATGAAGAGAGACCCCAGTGGCCTCCCTACAAATCTCAGGCGAGACCACATGAGATTCCGCCCATTAGGAAGCCATTCCTCTGGTAGAGTGAGTCTTCACACCAAGCAGAGGCTTCTTCCCCGCTGACCCTTAGGCAGCGGAAATGGGCGCACGCATCCAGCTCAAGATGGCAACCTTGGAAGCAGGACAACCCCGGCGCATGGGGCCCACCAAGACAAACAGACGGTCCAACAGACAGAAGACATTTGTGACCTCCAGGTATCTCAGAAGGAGACATCGCACATCTAGAGACTGCAAAATACGGTCCTTAGACTTGGAGCCCGATGGAATAAAGGCAGGTAGCCGAACTTCCTAGTTGACATGGAATGAGGAAACCACTTTCAGGAGAAAAGAAGGCACGGTCCTCAGAATAACCGCAGATTCCGTGATGTGGAGAAAAGGAGCTCTGTACGACAGAGCCTGGAGCTCCGACACTCTCCGTGCAGAGGTTACCTCAACAAGGAAAACTGTCTTGATGGTAAGATCTGTCAAGAGATATCCCATCCAGGGGTTCATAGAGCGGATGAGCCAGAGAACAGAGAACCAGATTCAAATACCACATAAGACAAGGCAGTCACAAGGGAGGCCGCAGCCTCCTCTTCCCCTGCAAGAAGCAAACAATATCTGGGTGGGACACCAGAGAACCCCTGAGAGAAGAGGGACCCAAACATGAAAGTCCCGCAAACTGAACACGGAGAGAAAAACAGCCAGACCCTTCCTGAGGCCAGCCCACAGAAAGTCCAGAACACGCGCCACTGACGGGGGCCAAAGGATCCACTTGAACCCCCGCACACCAAGCCCGAAAGCACCGCCAGGCTTCTGCATAGGCTGACACAAGATGATTTCCTCTTGCTCAAACGCCAGGCCTTAAGACCAAAGTGGTCCAGATCTTAAAGTGCTATGGGGCCCTGTGGGGGCAACGTCCAATGGCAAGGGAGATGCAGACCCTTCTCCGAGCTCAACCGCATGATGTAGGCATAACAAGGTCTTCTGGACCAGTCTGGGACTATCTTACCTTTCCTGTCACCTCAGACAAAGACCACCAGGACCCCTCAGGGAATTTAGGGAAGACATACAATCCGGTTCTGATCCCGGTGTACCTCCACAGAATCGCAACAGCCAGCGCTCTATCCCTTAGGGTAAGATGGCTCCCAATCCTGGAAATCTGATCTGCAGGCTGTCTAGGGGGGCTAACTGCAGTTTCTGCTAACAGAGCACCCCCCAGAAGCAGACAATATTTAAGTAAAAGTCTGCGATCTCCCACCGACAGATCACTCCCACAGAGTGAATTTGCAGCACTTGGGCAATACTCATGTTAAAGAACAAAATAAAAGACTAGAAATTGAAAAATAAATCACGAGCAGAAAAGAGAAGAACCCAGCAGCAAGGCCCCACGTGAGAGGCCACCAGGCACAGAACGCCCCCTCAGGCCAAGGTTGAACCAGAGCATTGAGCCCTTCGCTGCCGACCAACCTGTTCGACTTCCAGATCCCGGCGGACACCATCAGATCGAAGGAGGGACAGCCCCACCGGTGAACTATGGACTCGAATGCTAGCCTGGACAAGGACCAGTCTCCCAGGTCCAGAATCTGATGACTTAGGAAGTCTGCCTTAACGTTGTCCACTCCGGCCACATGAGTTGTGGATAAGGCCACCAAATGTGTTTCCGCCCCGGAAAAAGGCATCTGAGCCTCCAAGCTCAGGAGGGGGGACATAGGCGACAATCATTGCATTGTCTGAGAAAACATGAACGGCCTTCTGATGGAAACACCATTGAAATCTCAGCAGGGCCAAACGGATCGCTTGTAGCTCGTTGATTGATCGACCATCTGCTCTCCAGTGCAGTCCACTGTCCCTAGACTGGCACAGAGCTGCAAACTGTTCCCCAACCAGAGAGACTCGCGTCCGTTGTCAGGGTCACCCAGACCAAGACTCGCAGAGGAAGTCCTCTGTCCAGAGAAACAGGGTCCAATCACCAACCAAGGCAGCGGCACTCCCAGTGTATCCCACTAAGAATTCCACAGATTTCCTCCAACTGAAGAGGACAGAGGTGAGCTTATGCCCACGGAATTACGTCTATGGACGCTTCCATGAGACCCAAGACCTGCAGACTGCCAGGCCTTCAGGGCTTGACCTGCTAACATGGCCCAAATGGTACTCCAAAGCTTGAGCTTCCTGGGAGTCCAGTGAGGAACCGGACTCCCAGGTATTCTAAGACCTGTGTCGGCTCGAGGTGGCTCTTCCTTAGATCGATCATCCGGCCGAGACTCTCCAGCAAATGCACCACCTGGAGAACCGCCTTGCGGCCTTCCTCCAGCGAGGGAGCCCTGATCAGCCAATCATCTATGTACGGATGTACTAGCACACCCTGTGAGCGCAGATGGGCAGCTACCACCACCATGACTTTGGAGAAGGATCAGGGCGCAGATGCCAGTCCGAAGGGCAGAGCCGCGAACCGGAAGTGCCTCCCAAGCACGTGAAATCTCAGGAACCTCCTGTGATCTGGAAAGATCAGGATGTGGAGATCCAAGGAAGCCAAAAATTCCCCAAGTGTTACTGCCACCACCACTGAATGCACTGGTTCCATCATGAAACGTGGAATTCGCAGGAAGGCGTTCACTGCCTTCAGGTCGAAAATAGGTCCGCCCTCTTCGAAGTCTTTCTTTGGCACGATGAAGTATACCGGGTATCTCCTGGAGCCCAAGTCTGCGCACTGTGGCTCACACCTTGCTGGCTCTGTCCGGATTTCCCACTGGAGAGTGTGACTCAGTGGTTAAAACTACAGCCTCAGCACCCTGAGTTTGTGAGTTCAAACTCACGCTGCTCCTTGTAACCCTGGGCAAATCACTTAATTCCCCCATTGTCCCAGGTACATTAGATAGATTGTGAGCCCACCAGGACAGACAGAGAAACATGCTTGAGTACCTGAATAAATTCATTTAAACCGTTCTGAGCTACCCTGGGAGAACAGTATAGAAAACTGAATAAATAAATAAAGACAGGAAGAACGGCGGAATTCAGAAAAACTGAAGTCGAAGTCCCTCCCTGAGCACCTCGAGGACCCACTGGTCCAAAGTTATTTTCCACCATTCCGGAAGGTAGGCCAAAAGCCTCCCCCTCAATCCAGGGGAGGCCCGCCAGAGGTCTGGCATCAGTATTCTCTCTTGGGAGGGGCATGAAGACGAGAGTTGGAAGAATGTTGCCGTGCTGGACCTCCAAAGTGAGGTCTGGAGAGAGCTCCTAAATGTCCCATTGCTGGGGTCCCGGCGAACTGTGGAGTGCGCCAGTAGGGACAAAAATTTGGCTGACCTGAACCCCTGGCCGGATGAGGTTTAGATCCTGGTAGAACCTTAGGCTTACGGTCTGGAACCCTGGCCATGAGGTCATCCAAACCCTGGCCAAACAAGAGCGAGCTTTTAAAAGGCAACCTGCTCAGCATAGCCTTAGATGAAGAATCACCTGACCACTGGTGAATTCACAGCAGTCACTGGGCAGAGACCGAATAGGCTCCCAGCTTAGCAAAAACTTTCAAAATGTCATATAGAGTGTCTGCCAAAAATTCACCCTGGAGACCAGGACAACTTCCTCGGGATCCTGGCATGTCCAGGCCACAAAAGAAGTGGCCGCTGCCACTCGCACTCCCACTGCAACAGAATCAAAAAGACGCTTGAGAACAAAATCCACTCTTCTATCCTGAACATCCTTCAGGACAACCAAAGTTTCTACCGAAAGTTGTCACGGAGTTTTATCTCAATCGTTTGTTCTTCCATTTTTTTCCTTAAGACTCATTCTCATACAGGTGAAACAGCACTGCACACTCTGGACTATAAACATGCTTAGGTCTATTACATCGACAGGACAAAGCCACATAGAACATCTCCCCAACTTTTCATCTCATTTGATCCCAACAAGTTGGGGCATTCTGTTTCCAAGAGAATGATTTCCAACTAGTTAGCTGCCTGTATATTGTTCTGCTATGCTCAGATTGGACTGCTTCTGGAGAGTTGTATCACAGCCCACAAAATCCAAACTATGGCAGCTTCGGTAGCTTTCCTCAGATCTATGCGTATTGAGGAAATCTGTAAAGCTGCAACCTGGTCCTCAGTTCATACCTTCACTTCTCAATATTGTCTGGAGTCTTTCTCCATACAGCGTGGGCACTTCGGCCAGTTAGTATTACAAAATTAATTTTCTTAAGGCCAACACCCTCACCATCCCACTCTGGTTAGCTTGGAGGTCACCCATGTGTAAGAATTTGCTGCTTGCTTGTCCTGGGATAAAGCACAGTTACTTACCATAACAGGTGTTATCCAGGGACATCAGGCAGATATTCTCACAACCCTCCCACCTTCCCTGGTTGGCTTCTTAGCTGGCTTATCTTAACTGAGAGACTGAGCTTCTATGTCAGGCGGGAAGGCACGTGCGCAAGCGCGGTGCGGGCTAACCGCAAACTTTCTAAACTCTTAAAGTTGCAATCCACTTTCCAAGTGTCCGTACTGGGGTTCCGTCGGTGATGTCACCCATGTGTGAGAATATTTGCCTGCTGTCCCTGGATAACACCTGTTACGGTAAATAACTGTGCTTTTTCTCCACTCAGGTGCTTTCAAAACACTGACAGGCAAAGGTACTACAGAGATTGAATACCTCCATTATTTCCTATGGGAACTTCGGGGGTGGCTTGTGCATCAATTTAAAATTTGTGTTTCAGGTCCCCCACCTCCTCAGACCTCAAATCGCTATTTTTTATTTTTGGTTTTTGTTTATTTTTGGTATGAATTTGTGACGGCAGCCATCTTGGATTTTAAAAACTATTTTTTTCTAACTTCTATTTCTGCCTGTGCTTCATTGATTATACCAAAGCTTTTGTCTGTGTTGAGCATGACAAGCTTTGGAAATCACTGAGTGAGGTAGGAGTGCCAGCACACCTGCTCAGGTTAATCAGATCGCTCTACTATGATCAAGAAGCTACAATATGAACCAGGTAAAGAACATAAGAATTGCCGCTGCTGGGTCAGACCAGTGGTCCATCATGCCCAGCAGTCCGCTCACGCGGTGGCCCTCTGGTCAAAGACCAGGGCCCTGACACTAGCCCTACCAGCGTACGTCCATGTTCAGCAGGAACTTGTCTAACTTAGTCTTGAATCCCTGGAGGGTGTATTCCCCTATGACAGACTCCAGAAAAGTGTTCTAGTTTTATACCACCCTCTGGGTGAAGAAGAACTTCCTTACGTTTGTGCAAAATCTATCCCCTTTCAATTTTAGAGAGTGCCCTCTCGTTCTTCCTACCTTGGAGAGGGTGAACAACCTGTCCTTATCTACTAAGTCTATCTCCTTCAGTACCTTGAATGTTTCGATCATTTCCCCTCTCAATCTCCTCTTTTCAAGGGAGAAGAGGCCCAGTTTCCCTAATCTTTGCTGTACGGCAGCTCCTTCAACCCCTTAATCATCTTAGTCGCTCTTCTCTGGACTCTTTTGAGTAGTATGGAGATGCAGAATAGTTTGAGATCAAAAAGTGTACAAGACAAGGATGTATCTTGGGATGCAGTGGGTGGGGGAAGGCCCGTCATTCTTAGCAAGTGGCCCTGTAGGCAGGAGAGAGTGGGCTTCCCTCCTACAGATTTTGTATCAGAAGATACAGGGACATCAGGTGATGTGGTGAGGGTGTTGCCTGATGTCGGGAGTTTCGGGTGATGGGGGGTCCAGGAATGTTGGGGGATGTGGGGATGATGTTGAGGGGGTCAGGAGGATGGGTGTAGGGCTCTGGCTGATCCTGGTGGGGGAATTCCCTTAAGCTGAGCCAGCAGCAATCCCTGAAACCAGCTCAGCTGATGCGGATTTCTCAGCTGCAATCAGACAAGGTAGTTGGGTACGTCTATAAAACTTGCTTTTTGTGCATTTTTCACATGGACGTTTTTGGTTTTGAAAATGGCTGAAAATGGAAGATGTCCTAAGGACCAAAACTTATAAATAGGTCATTTTCAAAAATAAAAGATAGATGTCTGGCAGCTTTGAAAATGGACATTTTTTTCTCATGGGTTTGTGGACATCCTGCCTAAAACGTCTAGAGAATGACATGGGGGCCAATTTTGCTTGTCTCCACAGGAACTAACTTTCCCGTCCCATCGAGTTCTTTTCCTGTCCATGCCCCATTCCTGCAAGCTTTATCCTTATCTGCACAACAAGCCTCAAAACACTTTAAAATCATAAGTGTTCAAGGTTTGTGCAGTTAAGGCTACAGGAATGGGACAGGATGGGGAAATTGAGTTCTTGTATTATCCCCCAAAGACTCAACAATGTGACAGTTTCTACTCTTTAACATCCTCGTATTCTTCCAGCATCATCCAACACTTTTCCTATTCTCTCTACCTATCTGGTACCCTCTTCTCAAAACTTTATTATGAACCAGCTCCTTAATTGTAACTTTTTCCTGGAAATGTCCAGTTCTCTTAATTGTAATTTTTGTTCCTGGAAATGTCCAGTTATCTTCTGATGTAATCCGCTTAGAACTGCAAGGTACAGGCGGAATAGAAGTCAGTAATGTAGTGTAATGTAATTCTTGCAGGGATGGTGAAAAATTTCTCCCTATTACATAACAACCCCTGGATGTGCTAAGATACCCAAGTCTGAGTCACAACTTCAGCACTTATTAGGTAGGGGATGATAACCCAGATCTCACAAATTTAGCCACATCCAAAATGCCCCCTTATGTGATAATATTTTAAAGCACTACACAAAGAGCTATGAAAGGCAGAATTTGCATGAAAAACAAGATGGATACTTTAACATTTTCATTTATTTTGGACTTCTCTTCACATTTTCCACCCAGAATAAAACAAGCACTGTATATTGTGCCTTGTCAAACAACAGAACAGCTTGTGACTAGATGGTACTTTTTTTTTTTCAAATTTAGATCACAAGTTAATTTTTTTTGTATAATAAAAAAGTACACACCTGTACTTAGTTGATTTTTTAAAATGTTTTTGTGACTAGCTTATTTAGTTGGACCTAGCATCTGAGCCATTAAGATTATTACTGTACATAAGCTTTGCAATTGTTAAAACAGCTAAGAGATGCATTGTGAAATTCAAACTAGTAAGGCAAGAGTAGAACTCTTTTATATGGTTTGTAATTCTGCATAGAAAGGGGCTAAAACTAAGGGCTCCTTTTACCAAGCTGCGATAGCGTTTTTAGTGCACGCAGACTTGCCGTGCGCGCTAAACCTGTGCTACATGGCTAGAACTAACACCAGCTCAATGCTGGCATTAGCGTCTAGCGCATGTGGCAATTCTGTGCGTGCTAAGTGCGCGCTAAAACCAATATCACAGCTTAGTAAAAGGAGTCCTAAGTCTGTAAAAGAAAGAAAAAAAATTACTTTGCATTTGATACGGCTTTTGTGATGCAGAGATTGAAATATATTACTTTAGCCCATTTTTCAAAGCCACGTTAGGCTTTTTTGTTGCTGGCCTCGGTGGTATTAGCTCCGATGTTCATAGGAATTCTATGAGCATTGGAGCTAATAGAGTTGTATATTTATATGTTAATTTGTCTTTTATGTGTTGTATACAGTGTGTTTATTGTCCCCTGAAGAAGGCATCTGTTTTTGTCGAAACATTACATTACATTACATTAGTGATTTATATTCCGCTTGTGCCTTGCGGTTCTAAGCGGATTACAATTTATAAGACTGGACATTTCCAGTAGCGGTGCAGTACATAAATTCAAGAATGTGTCAAGATACAATTGTTAATCTGGGTTTTTCGGAAGAACTTGAAAGCTAATAGTAGATTATGATAAGTAGTTGTGATGAGTAGATATAGTAAAGTCAGGATTCTGGTAGGTTGTTGTGATGAATAGAAATAATAAGAGTCAGGGTTCTGATGTATTGCTATGGTGGTGATGGTGGTGGTCATGGGAGTATTTTCTATTGTTGTTGAGGGGTTATGATGATGGAAAGTGTTTTTTGAAGAGATGAGTTTTGATTTCTTTTCGGAATATTTTGATGTCTGTTGAATTTATCAGTAGGTTGTTGATGGTGGGATCAATCTTTGCTGCTTGTGTCACTAAAAGGCTGTCGTATATTTTCTTTCGTCTTGTTCCGTTGAGAGGGGGGTGAATGAATAGGCTCCGAGTTCTCCTTAATCTATTAGATAGGTTACGGTGTAATCTGTTGTTTAGGTATATGGGTGCTGTTCCGTGTGTTACTTTGTATAGTAGACAGTAGAATTTGAACTGGGATCTTGCTTTTATTGGTAGCCAGTGTGAGTCTAGGTATGCGTTGGTGATGTGGTCATATTTGCCAAGGGAGTAGATGAGTCTGAGGGCCGTGTTCTGAACCGACTGCAGTTGTCTTAACATATAGTTTGGGCAAGACAAGTAGAGGCTGTTGCAATAATCTAACATACTTAGTACCAGGGATTGTACCAATAACTTGTATTGATCTTTGTTGAAGTATTTTCTTATTTTTCTCAGATTACGCATAGTGAAGAATGCTCTTTGGATGATTTTGTGGATATGAGTCTGCATTGTGCAATTTCTGTCAAGTTGTATTCCCAGGATTTTGAGTGTGTTTTGCATTGGGTACTTGATTGTATTTAATTCTAGTTCAGTGAAAGATGTTTTTTTTTCCTTCTCTAGAAGGAGGAATTTGGTTTTTTCCGTGTTCAGTTTTAGTTTATGACTTGACATCCATTTTTCTACCGTTTCCATTATTATTTTCAAGTGGTTTGTGGGTAAGGGGTCTTGACTGTTAAATGGGAGGGTGATAGTTATGTCATCCGCGTAGCTGAATGATACTGTGTTTAGGGCGTCTAGGGTTATGCCGAGGGATGCTATGAAGAGGTTGAATAATATTGGTGATAATGGTGATCCTTGTGGTACTCCGCATGGGTTTGACCATGGGTCGGATATGTGCTCCTTTGACTTGACTCTGTATGTTCGAGTTTTTAGGAAGCTTTGGAACCAGTTGTGAACGTTACCTGAGATCCCTATTGCGTCTAATATCTGGAGTAGTATGTGGTGGTCAACTAGGTCAAATGCCGCTGAGAGATCAAGTTGAATGAGAAGCAGTTTGTTACCTATGCTGAGGTGTTGTCGGACAGTGTCTAATAGTGATACCAGTAGAGTTTCTGTGCTATGGTTAGATCTGAATCCGGATTGTGAGGGGTGTAGTATGTGATGGTCTTCAAGGTAGTTGGAGAGGTGTTGTGCGACAAGGCCTTCTGTTAGTTTGATGTATAATGGGATTGAAGCGATTGGTCTGTAGTTTGCAGGATTGTCTGTAGGACCTTTGGGATCTTTCAGGATAGGTGTACCGTATTTTCGCGGATATAACGCGCACCTGTGTAAAACGCGCACAGGGGTATAGCGCGCAGAAATCACGATGATATGTACCAAAACTTTTCTATACCGCGCTCAGGCATATAACGCGCATGATGCCCGACGCTCCTTTCGCCCGCCCTGACTTTCCGTGCGCTGTCCCGACTCTCCGTTCACCCCCCTGACTTCCGTGCACTGCCCTGACTTTCCGTGCGCTGTCCCGACTCTCCGTTCACCCCCCCTGACTTTCCGTGCACTGTCCCCCCTTGAAGTCCTGTCCCCCCTTGAAGGTCTGTCCCCATCCTGAAAACCTGATGCCCCCCCCCGACGTCCGATACATCCCCCCCCCCGGAAGGACCACTCGCACCCTCACCCCGAAGGACCGCCGACTCCCCAACAATATCGGGCCAGGAGGGAGCCCAAACCCTCCTGGCCACGGCGACCCCCTAACCCCACCCCGCACTACATTACGGGCAGGAGGGATCCCAGGCCCTCCTGCCCTCGACGCAAACCCCCTCCCCCCAACGACCGCCCCCCCCCCAAGAACCTCCGCCCGTCCCCCAGCCGACCCGCGACCCCCCTGGCCGACCCCCACGACCCCCCCACCCCCCTTCCCCGTACCTTTGGAAGTTGGCCGGACAGACGGGAGCCAAACCCGCCTGTCCGGCAGGCAGCCAACGAAAGAATGAGGCCGGATTGGCCCATCCGTCCTAAAGCTCCGCCTACTGGTGGGGCCTAAGGCGCGTGGGCCAATCAGAATAGGCCCTGGAGCCTTAGGTCCCACCTGGGGGCGCGGCCTGAGGCACATGGGCCAAACCCGACCATGTGTCTCAGGCCGCGCCCCCAGGTGGGACCTAAGGCTCCAGGGCCTATTCTGATTGGCCCACGCGCCTTAGGCCCCACCAGTAGGCGGAGCTTTAGGACGGATGGGCCAATCCGGCCTCATTTCTTCGTTGGCTGCCTGCCGGACAGGCGGGTTTGGCTCCCGTCTGTCCGGCCAACTTCCAAAGGTACGGGGAAGGGGGGTGGGGGGGTCGTGGGGGTCGGCCAGGGGGGTCGCGGGTCGGCTGGGGGGGCGGTCGGAGGTTCTTGGGGGGGGGGGCGGTCGTTGGAGGGAGGGGGGTTTGCGTCGAGGGCAGGAGGGCCTGGGATCCCTCCTGCCCGTAATGTAGTGCGGGGTGGGGTTAGGGGGTCGCCGTGGCCAGGAGGGTTTGGGCTCCCTTCTGGCCCAACTACACAAAGGTACGGGGAAGGCGGGTGGGGGTGTCGTGGGGGTCGGCCAGGGGGGTCGCGGGTCGGCTGGGGGACGGGCGGAGGTTCTTGGGGGGGGCGGTCGTTGGAGGGAGGGGGGTTTGCGTCGAGGGCAGGAGGGCCTGGGATCCCTCCTGCCCGTAATGTAGTGCGGGGTGGGGGTAGGGGGTCGCCGTGGCCAGGAGGGTTTGGGCTCCCTCCTGGCCCGATATTGTCGGGAAGTCGGCGGTCCTTCGGGGTGGGGGTGCGAGTGGTCCTGCCGGGGGGGGGATGAATCGGACGTCGGGGAGTCGGCCGGGCAAGAGGGCTTGGGCTCCCTCTTGCTCCGATCGTGGATGCGGGTGCGGGTGGGAGCGCGTGCGAGCGGTCGTTCGGGGTGGGGGTGCGAGCGGTCCTGCTGGGGGGGTGAATCAGGCGTCGGGCGGGGTGGGAACTATGTTTAAAAACTTTTCTATACCGCGCTCAGGCATATAACGCGCGAGGGGTATGCGCGGTACGTAAAATCACGTATAACGCGCGCGTTATATCCGCGAAAATACGGTAATTATGATTTCTCCTAATTCCGGTGGGAAATGGCCTTCACTTAGTGTAGTTTGGAGCCATAATGTGAGGCTAGCTTTGAATTTGGTGGAAGCTGTAGCTAATAAGTATGAGGGGCAATTATTCAAGTCACATGAGGATTTGCTGTATTTTTTGTAAAGTCTGTTCAAGTCTGACCATTGTATCTTTGGGAAATTTGTCCAGGTCCTGTCTGCTGGGATTGCTTCGTCTTTTGTGTGATTGATTTGTATTTCTTCTATGTTGGTTCTTGAATTGTTGAATGTGGATCTGGTTGTGAGGATTTTGAATTTGAAATAGTCCGCTAATTGAGTGGCTGTGGGAGTTTGGTTTCCTTGGGTGGCGAGATATGGTTTAGTATCTGTGAGATCCTTGTTGGGACTTGCAAAATTAAGACCTTTCCTACTGTAATTTACATCTCCCTTGCCTTTTTTGTGTGAACCTTTCGTTGGCTGGATGGATTAATGAGCCTGAGAGGAGGACCCAGAAAGAAGAAGAAGAAAAAAAAGTCAAGAGAGAAGCTTAAGGACACAGTAAGGCAAGATAATAGAGGGAAGTGGGAAGGAACTACAATGTCTTGACAGGAAAGGAAGCAAAGGGAAATAACAGGAGTAAAGAGGGTAAGGCGTTTGACATTTTGGAGGGCGAATATTCTATAAAACATCTAAGTTCTTTGTTTCAATTATCGGCACTTGGATGTTTTGCACAGAACAATTTTTGGACTTTTTTGTGTTTTGAAAATGCCCTTAATAGTAACCTATGGAATTTTGTAAGTCTAAGTGCTTTGAAAATGATCCCTTTGGCCTGCACTTGACAGATAAGGGAGCCATTGACTGCTTAGTCCTTACAGGCTCAAATCACCATGCGGTTCCAAATATTAAAAGATGCCAAGCTTCAGGAAAATCAATACAAGTTGCTCAATAGGGCATTTGTAACCAAGCCGAAGGGCTTCTTTATGGGGTTGTGGGAAAGTAATGTTTGTGGGAAATTCAAAATTAGTACAGGTATTTATATTTATTTATTTATTTATACCCAGCCTTTCCCAATACAGTACATATGCAAACAGAATCACATACAGTACAACAAATCAAACATGAATAAAACATAATAGTAATAATGTAAAGCCTCCTAAAATTACAAAGAGGCATTGCATTTCTTCATTCCTTTTTAGAATGATAAGCTAGCTCTAAAAAGGGACCATCGTGACTATTGAACAGATTGTACAGATGAAACCTGTTGGACCTCTGAGAGTGTATTATTGGGAGAAACAAGTGACTATGGCAAGACATTTGATGAAAACTCAGGAAGTGGATGCAAGACATGATTCTGGCAGTGTTGTTTCCTCACTCAAAATTTGAGATACTTCGTGTTACTGAGACATATCTGTATGTAAGCGTAAGCATTCTTTAAGTGCAGAGAATATATCCATACTATCTTTTAGTTTTGAATTATATTCACACTAAATTTGCAGAATCTAACACAAGAATTATAAGAGTGAGTCAGACCAAAGGTCCATCAGCCTCAGTAACCTGTTTTCAATAGTGCTTAATCCAGGTCATAAATTGGCAGATCACAAATTCCATACTGCTTATCCTAAGGGATGAGCAGTGGCCTTTTTTCCATGTATACCTTAATTTATGGATTTTTCCTTCAGAAATGGGAGGAAACCATTTTTTTTTTAAACCAAAAGAGTGGTGCATCCATGTTTTTTCATAAACATAAACAAAATCATAACACCTAGTAATTTTTAGATTTTTCATCTAATCCACACATTATTTTCTATGAAAAATATGATAAAAATCTTGGGAGGATCTATACACACATGGCAATATGCCAACTAATAACTTAGGTCTAAAAATTTGGCATTAGATGCAAAACCAATCAGGGTAGTCTGAGGGTTATGAGAGAGGTATTTGGGGAAATCTATGTATTTCATGAATAGGCATGTGTAATTTACACTATCTAGTAATAACTTTTTTGTTTGCATCTGATTGATAGCACCAGCCCTCAGCAAACACTACCTTCCACCCAGAAAGCACTATTCCCCTTTTAACCTTCAGATCCTAGCAAGTACTGTCATCCTTCCCCTCTAAGAACACGAGAAGCCCTTTCCTCCCAGGCTCCAGTAAGCAGTCTCCCCAGCACTTGTCTGGCTGCCTGCTACTTGATGCCTTTGTGTGTTGTGAGTTTGCTTCTAGGACTGATAAGGATCTGAGGATTTTGAGAGGCTAACAATGTAGCAGCATTTAACAATTTGCAAAATAAAAAAAAGAAATATGAAACATAGAAACATAGAAAGATGACGGCAGAAAAGGGCTATAGCCCATCAAGTCTGCCCACTCTACTGACCCACCCCATTAAGTCTGAGTACTAATGACCTAGTTCCTTAACTCGACCTTCGTAAGGATCCTACTAGGGCATCCCATTTATTCTTAAAGTCAATAACGCTGGTGGCCTTGATCACCTGCTCTGAAAGCTTGTTATGGTATATAATGAAACCATATTAGCACAATTTCCAAAGATATCACAACTTTATAAAAAAATATGTGGAGAAAAAGACCTGAACTATTATACCCATTAACTTCATTCAGCACAAGTGTCCTGCATTGGGGCTAAACAGAGTCATCGGTCTCTGAAAAAACTCCACACATCCAAATATCATAAATCTCATATAGCAATGCATTTATCTTCACTATCATGCAGCAATGTACTTATCTTCATAGTTGTATCGAAGTGCAAAAATTCAAAAAAGTTCAAAATAAAGGAAAACAACAATCCACAAAGCGCAAAAAACCTACTACTTTAGTTAGTCTTTCCAGCCAGACCTGACAGCGGCCCTGTTTCACATCTCAGCTGTTTCAAAAGTGCTGGCAAAATTTCTTCCTCCTTGAATCAAAAATACAAACAAAGTAAACTGTCTCAATTTAGACTCACCAACAGCTAAAAGCTCCAACAAGGAAGCCAGCATTTAAATCCTACTGTTGAGACCGGCAATGCCCAACAGGTATGTTGGACTCAACACTATGTTCTCATGTTATGTGGTGATGTTGCAAAAAGTATAAAAATTAAAAAGCCATTCCAAAAAAACAGTAAAAAAAACAAACAAACCAAACAGTTCAAATACCAAAAATCCAAGAATGCACAGAACTCCAATCTTCAGAAAAATGCAGAGTAAAAAGCATTCCATTCAATGCTTTTATTCAATCCTGATGGGGAAATTGTAGTCCAATCAAAAATCCATCTCTATTCCATCTAACATAAACATTTTTGAACATTTCTTCTCTGAATTGATAAAGGAATATAATCAAACACTCAACAGCGCAATTCACTAGACTTATGGTGGGCGGCCACAAAATGAGGAACCAAAGGGGCTGTCATTTTGCCTAAAGATAGACAGCATCTGTGCTCCACAAGTCTAGTTCTTAAAGCTCAAGAAGTCTGACCCACATATAGTAAATGACAGGGACACTTCAGCAAATAAATCACAAATATATTGAAGAGGTCAGACAGTGCTTCATCAGATGTTCATATATATCGGCCTCCAACACAATAGCACATACTGAACAGTGTCCATATTTTCTGTGTCCCCCTCCTTTCAAATTACAATTACAAGAATATGAAAATATCCAATTTACTTCATAAGAGCACTGATAAGTTAATAAAATATCAAAATGTTTTCTAATTCTGAGATAAATATACAGGGCTAGTAGTGTATTTCATACCATATGTAAGAACCGAATTAGTATCTATATGTTAAGTGTTAAGTTATCAAGGTATCTCTATGATTATATGGTGTCCTTTTACAGCCTTCATTGGATAACCCCAAGCCAAAATTTTTTTTAACATATCAAAAATTCTCAAATATTCATTAGTCGAATCACAAATTCATCTATGATAAAGAAATTGAAAAGATAGGAGACTGGTTTTTAAATGAGGAGGGTGCATAGTATTATAATATAGAAAAGTATTGTGATCTGTATGTTTGATATACTGTATATGAAAGTATAGACTTTTCCACACTTTTAAGAAACAATATAGTACAGATGTCTTTATCAAAATTGTTTTCATATATATATATTTACAAATATTCATATAGTACAGTTCTTTATCAAATTGCTAAGCATTTAATGTCATCTCTTAAATTGCAGTCTAATGATTAGTGGAAGGGGGAGACCAAGGATGGCTGTTATTAAGAGCAACTGATAGTGCTACTTCGTTTCCCATGTTAGCCAATGTAGCATCTGTGACAGAACTGGATTAAAATATATGTGACAGGGCCCCTAAAACTGTGAGTCCTAAGCACATGCCTAGTTTGTTTATGCCTTAAACCTGCCCTGCCTACAACATATAAAAATAATTGAAGATAGTCTTGCTATCTTTATTTGTGATTAAGATGCCAAGTAGCCGCCTACTTACTTTATCAATGGAGGTAATTTAATATGTAAGCTTAAAGTAGCATTTTCTTACAGCTGGGATTAATTTATGTTCTTTCTGCTTGCAGCAAGCATACCATGATTTTTAGTGAGATTGGTTATTAAAATTCAGTCATTTACAAAGCTGAAACAAAGTGTACTCATTACATAATCCAGGAGTCCAGTATGATACAACATATTTTAAATTCTTCCAGAAATGATTTCTTTATAAAGATCAGAAGATACTTCTGCATCCAGATTGCATGCCTGAAAATAAACAAAGTTAAATTTATTTTAAGAGGCACTAAACTTATGAATGATTCTGATAGATATTTAAAATTTGTGTGTGTGTGTGGTGGGGCTATTGGTTAGCTGCTTTGTAATGGTATAGAAAGCCTATGACACACTTGACATTCCAATGCAATGAATTACAACAAAAGTTTTAAAAAATGTTTAGCTTCTTCAGTGGTTACACATGTTTACTTTAGAGGTCAACCAATACTTTTTTTTTTTTCCCCAGTTCTGGCTGAAACAAACTGCTACCAAAACTGTCTGAATGGTTTTGGCCAAGGCCGAAACTTACTGCCTAGTTTTGGCCGACACTGAAAACTAAAGTTTGGTTGTGTGAATGAGAACCAGTGAGGTCCATTGGGGATAGTTAGAGCTTGCAGTTGGCAGCCCTCTGCTAAACCCACTGGAGAGTACCCTCCAGTCCCAGGAACAGCAAGCACAGGCTGACAACTGGAAGAGCCATTTAACAAGAACTTCTCAACAAGTTAATGCTGATGTAGAACATAAAAATAGCCAGACTAGGTCAGACCAATGGTCCATCCAGCCCAGTATCCTCCAATATAAAATCCCCCATGATTGCTAGTTTTTTATGCTTGCCCAAACAGCATGTGAGTAACAAGAGAAAGTATAGCAGCACTGAGATGTTTTTCATTTTGTATTTAGTTATAAAACTGAGTGAAGTCAAGCATGATATAGTTTCTTACTAAAATAATAGAACGGAATCCAGACACTGGTGTACACTGAGGGCAATATACTAACCTAATACACAATCTAGAATATAAAAGCATACTGATGCTGCTGAATATAACTATATGCTCTGAAAAATTATAGTCGAGCAATACATGTGTTAAATTACTTTCTAATCTATAAACTTCATGTCAATGTAATATCATTTCCCTACTAACACTATAAGCTGAATAGTATTTGTGATGGAAAACAATCACTGTAGGCTCCTTTCTCATAGAATCTAGCTTCTGGACACCACAACTTTGATTCAAATGCTGCATCTTCATCTTACCCAAAAGAGCCTGGAAAATCTTTTAGAATTATCCAAATAGTGTCCTAGTCAGAAATATATAATTATTTAAATAATGAAAGACCATATTTCAACCTCATGGGTCTCAGCTAATGAAAATTAAAACTCAAAGTCACAGTGCTTTTACAATGTCTAATCTAATTTAATCTAATCTGAACTTTTGTATCACACTTATCCAATACAGGTTCTAGGGATATACGAGTGAAGAGGCCCATATAAAATATGGGGAGTTATATCTATATAGTTAGCTTAGTATATTTAGTGGGTTTACATAGTAGATTTCAGGTACAAATTCAAGGTACTTTACAAGCAGGAGATCTGCACAAAGAGGTAAAGAGTTCTTGGCAAAAAGCATTGTAAAAAGACTTCAGGTATAAGTTCAAGGTGTTATGCAAGCAAGAAGTCTGTACAGAAATTTGAAGAGTTTCTGTGGCATTAATATGCTAGAGCAGTGTTCTTCAATCTTTTTACATCTATGCATCGGTGGAAATAAAATAATTATTTTGTGGACCAGCAAACTACTAAGACTGAAATAAAAACCAATGTAGATAGTATTTTTATTTCTTAATTAAATAATTTAAATTTATAGTAATTGACATTATTTAAATTTCCTATACATCATTCCAATATATATCTTTCCTCTGCATCTCTATCTATCCTAACTTCTACCCTCTGCGTCCTTGTTCCTTTGTACCCATGTGATCAGTATTGCTCTTCTGTGTCGCCATCCCTTCTCCATTCAGCATTCCCCCTCTGTGTCAGTCCCTATTCTCCATGCATAGCATCTCTTCTCTGAGCAGCATCTCTCTTCTGCCTGGAGTCCAGGCTCCCCACCCTATGGTTTACATGCCTTCCTTGCTCTCCCCCTGTTGTTAGCACCTCTCCCTCCCTGAGTCCACTGTACCGCATCCACCAATTCACTCTTTCTGCCCCCTTCTCCACTGCCCTCCCCACAGTCCATCAGCATCTCTCCTTCTCCCTCCAGGTCCAGTAGCAGCTCTCCCTTTATTTTCCTTTGTCCAGCAGCTTCCCCGCCTCCAACAGTGGCTTCCTCCCCTCCCAGCAGCATCTCTCCTCCCTCCAGGTCCAGTAGCAGCTCTCCCTTTATTTTCCTTTGTTCAGCAGCTTCCCTACCTCCCACAGTGGCTTCCTCCCCTCCCCTCCCAGCAGCTCCCAGTATTTGCCTGCAGCAGCACTAGTAGTGTCAGCGCAGTGATTCACTTAGGCAGCCTTGAGTCCTTTGATGGATTGTGCCTGCCTCTGAGAAAAGAGGAAGTTGCATCATCAGAGGCAGGCAGCAACTCAGCAAAAGTCCCAAGGCTGCTTAAGTGAATCACTGCGCTGATGCCACTGGCGCTGCTGCAGGCAAGTACTGAGAGCTGCGGGGAGGGGAGGAAGCCACTGTTGGAGGCTGGGAAGCAAAACATCGGAGCTCATCGGGCCCCCCTGATCTCGCAGGCCCTGCATGGACCGGCAGGAAATTTTTGTGGACTGGCAGTTGAAGAACACTGTGTTAGAGCACAGGTTGTAAGATTAGTTCGAGACATGAGATGGCAGTGGACTTGTTTGTAGTGATGATATATTGTAGGGGACACTTAACGGGAATGGGGATGCCATAGTTAAGTTGTTGTGTGCCATTCTTGGATTAGTGGAGAGGTTTTATTGCTGGGTTGTAGATGTCTGTCAAATAAGAAAGTTTTCAATTTTTTCAATAACTGAGGTAGGTTGGCTTGGTCCTGATGGTTGTAGGAAGACCATTCCAAGTTCTAGTGGTGATATAGGTAAATAGGGTATTAAATATATGCTTGTATCTGACTCCTTTGGCCGAAGGGATGATCAGTTGATGTGTGTTGTAAATTCTAGGTGATGAGAAGATGGATTTGAGAAGAGGTGAAATATTTGTTCTGGGGCATTGATATGTAGGGAGTGGAACATAATGCAGGATATTTTGAAGGTAATTCTTGGGTTTACAGGTAGCCAGTGGAGTTTGCAATAGTGGTCTGACATAGCATCATATTTTTAAATCTGAAGATTTAATTGCTGTGTTCTGGATTAGAGAATGACACGGTGAAAAAATTGGTCCCCGTCACCGCCCCGTCCCCGTCTCACCATCCTCTGCACCGCCCCGTCACCGCCATTCCCTTCACCACCCCGTCACCGCCATTGCCACCCCATTCACCGCCCCGTCACCGCCACTGCAACCCCATTCACCGCCCCGTCACCGTCACCGCTGCATACATAAAAGCCTCAAACGGGTACGATTTTATATACTTTTCTTTATTTACGTATAAAGGAAACATTCTTTAAAACTTTAAAACTTTAAAACTTAGTTAAATATTAGTTAATAACTATACAAAAACAAACACAACATGTACTTTTAATGCTTACAATGTTAGCCTACATGGTAAGTAGACGCGGCCGCTGTACCTAATCGCGGCAAAGATCTCCCTGCCGTGATTAGCATAGTGACCGCGGCTACGGCTGCAAGTCTCCCCTCCCCCCAGCGATCACGGCAGGAGGGCACCCAACCCCTCCTGTAGACCCCCCCAACGGCCCTCCCGACAATCACAGCAGAAGGGTACCCAACCCCTCCTGCCGGTCCTCCCAATGGCCTCCCCTAAGATCGCCGGCAGGAGGGTACCCAACCCCTCCTGCTGGACCCCCCCCCAACGAACCCTCCCACCCCGGAACCCCCTTAGTCTTACTTTCCAAGTTGGACCGGACGGCTCCTCACACGTATGGCCAGCAGGCTTGCCTCCGTCCAAATGAGGCGGGCCCGCCCCTACCCTGCCCAACCCACAGGATCCTAGGGCCTGATTGGTCTAGGCACCTAAAGCCACTCCCGCTATAGGAGGGGCCTTAGGTGCTTGGGCCAATCAGGCCCTAGGATCCTGTGGGTTAGGCAGGGGAGGGGAGGGGCGGGCCCGCCTCATTTGGACGGAGGCAGGCCTGCTGGCCAGATGAGCGAGGAGCTGTCCGGTCCAACTTGGAAAGTAAGACTAAGGGTGGTGTTTCGGGATGGCGGGGTTTGTTGGGGGAGGGTCCGGCAGGAGGGGTTGGGCACCCTCCTATTGGCGATATAGGGGGCCGTTGGGGGGTCCGGCAGGAGGGGTTGGGCACCCTCCTACCAGTGATCATAGGGGGGCTGTTGGGGAGCTGGCAGGAGGGGTTGGATATCCTCCTGCTGCGATCGTCGGGGGGGCTGTTGGGGTAGGCAGGAGGGGATGGGTACCCTCCTGCCGCGATCGTTGGGGAGGGCTGGTTCTGTCGGCATGAAGGGCTGAGCACCTTCCTGCCGGCAATCGTCGGGGGGGGGGGGGGGCGGGTTCTATTGGCAGGAAGGGTTGATCTGACAAATGAGGAGCACGGTGAAACACAGGTAAATAGCGGTTCCTAGAAGGGGGTACATTGGCCTGCGGGGACAAATCTTTTTACCGTTTTTGCGGGCGGTGAAAACTTTTGTCCCCGTGTCTGCTGCGATTTGGCTTTGGAGTCTCCATAACCCGCAGCCAAACCGCAGCCACGCCGCAGCTCCCTGCGGGGATCGCTCCCCGTGTCATTCTCTATTCTGGATCAACTGAAATTTGTGCATCTGTGTAGTGTTTAAACCAGTATAAGAGTGAGTTGCAGTAGTCTAGCTGTGTTAGGACTAACATTTGGACCAGAATGGCAAATTGGTGGCAGTAAAAGTAATGTTTGATCAGTCTTAGTTGCTTTAGGCTGTAGAAGGGGTTTTTTTTGGCAAAGGTTAGAAATTTGGGTTTGTAGGAGGGTGGAATCTAGTGGGATTCGAAGGACTTTGGCAGTTTTATCTAAGGGATCCTTTTATGAAGCCGCGTTAGTGGTTTAGTGCGCGCTAATTTGCCGGCTGCACTAGCGGCTAGTGCGGGGGTTAGCACGTGATAAAAAGTTGCATGCGATAAAGCCGCTAACACGGCTTAGTGTTGTGCCTGATGATAATGGTAAGTTTGTGGGGGTTGTCTGTGAGGCACTGTGGAACCATAACAATTTGGTTTTAATTGTGTTTAATTTTAGTTTGCTGGTGAGTGCCCAAGAGTAGATTTTGTCAATGCTGTTGGAGACATTTGTTCAACCTTCCTTTATGTTAGTACTGAGTGGGATTAGAAGAAAGATGTCATCTGCTTTGTGCAACATTTGGTTTGACAGCTGATGTCATATCTCCACAGCGAGGCTAATTCCTAAGGAGCTTATTCCAAATTTACAGACTTAAATTCCCGCTAAACTTTGGTGTCAAAATCAATTATTTGGAACACTTTTTACTAAATCAACTACTATGCAAGATCATAGCTGCATTACTTCCAATTGCATTACACTTACATACCTCCCCAAAAATGAAGAGTAGCTCCCCTTAACCCTCCTCACATTACCTTACAATCCCTAGACTGCCAGGTATTTTACGATAAGCTTGAAGGGGGGCACCTACAGAGGGGAGAAAGGGAACTCCTGTTCAGAAGGGAGGGAGACAAACAGGACAATGCACAAATTTTCTGCTCCCACCAAAAACATGGTAAGTTCCAGCTAAAATTGAAACCATGGCTGCAGTCTTTTGATTGAAACCAGGAAGAAAAAAGATGTGGGCCAGTTTCAGCATTGTAACAGAACCGAAATTCAGTTGGCCTCTAGTTTACTTTTTCTTGAAAATATTTTTTTTTTTTTTTTTAAATTTATAAATTTAATAATTACAATATCAAGCGATACCAAGACAGAATTTCTGGAAGATAGTCAGGATGTGATCCAGAATAGGTCCACTCTGGTGATAACATGCATGAGCAAGATAGACAAAATGTTAATAATGAAACTTTATTTTAAAAATAGGTTAACAAAATTTTGTGGGGATTTGGTTAGAATTTTTCCTGATGTCTCTAGAGCTACGCAACTAAGAAGGAAATAATTTTTGAAATTAAAAGTTACAGTCCTAGCTCTAGAGGCATCTTTTTACCTAAAATTTCCATGTAAATGCCTTGTTAAGTTACAATTATGTAGTAGCACAGTTTTGTTTTATCCCAAGACAACTAATCTATATAATAAGTCAAAGGGAGACATACATCTAAGACACCCTTTTGTATCCTGGAATATTGGTACGTTATTACCCCGATCCTCAGCGGCACCACTTGGAACTCAAACCATTCTCATTGTTCCAAGCTTTACGTGTCAGATCGTCACTGGATCGTTTTACGTTATACCCTTATTCCTATTTTTTAGCTTAAGTTGTATCTTATTTGAAAGATTCTTCCCATCTCTTGAGAATTTTAGAACGGGAAGACTTTATGAATCCTCAGACACTGTTGGTGACTCTTGACGTGGTGTCACTGTACACAAAGATCCCCCAAGGAGAAGCTTTAGAAGTTATAATGGACACTTTAAATAATAGACTGAATCCACGCATCACCACAGACTTTCTTTATCATTTGGCAGAATGGGTTATAGGGAAGAATTATTTTCAGTTTGAAGGGGTTTACTACCAGCAAATTCAAGGAGTTGCGATGGGGGCTACGTTAGCCCCATCAGTGGCAACTCTGTATATGGGACGATTTGAAGATCGTGAAATTTATCCTTCTAAATATTTCCAACATATTACCCTGTGGAAGAGGTTTTTGGATGATGTTTTCTTTTTGTGGGTAGGTCCTGAAGCAGTTCTTTTGGAGTTCTTTGAGTGGATTAACACCAGAAACCCTAATCTGCAGTTCACCCCTTCCTACAGCAGATCTCAAATTGAGTTCTTGGACATACGCATAGTGAAGGATGAAAACCGATTAATCACCCAACTTTTCCGAAAACCAGTGGCCCGTAATTCTTTGTTACATTTTTCCAGTCACCACCCGTTCCGTTTGAAGTTCAACCTTCCAGTGAGCCAATTTTTGAGGGCTCGCAGAATATCATCTGATGATAATGATTTCAAAACAGCAGCAGCCGAGCTAACCAGACGGTTTAAGGCCAGGGGTTACCCGTTAAAATCTATAAAACAAGCCTACACAAGAGCGAAATATGCAAATAGAGATCTACTGTTGACAGAAAAACAAATTGAAGATGATACAGATAAATTAATATGTGTTCTTCCCTATTCTATAGCAGCTAAAGAATTAATATCTCTTATCAGAAAATATTGGCATATATTGCAAGTTCATTCTATATTCCCTGAAATCCCTATGTTCTCCTTTAAGAAAGGGAAAACAATAGGGCAGGTTCTGATACAACAAAAGCTGAGTAACTATAAGATACAGGAACAAGGCACACATATAGAATGTGGACATTGTCAATGGTGTTCCACCACAATCACGGGAGCCTCTTGGAAAGATCCTCAGACTGACAAAGTAATAAAATCTAACAAAGACACGAACTGCCAGTCAGCCAATGTAATTTATGTAATAATTTGTCCGTGCAACCTGGTTTACGTGGGCCGTACATCTAGGCCCGTGCATATCAGGTTGAATGAACACAAGTCACGAGTTAAGACAAAGAACTTACAAGCCCCTATGGTGGAACATTTTCTGGACAAACAGCATAGCATAGAACAGATACGCTGGCGAATAATTGAAAGCTTGGAAGCCGGTTATGATGGAGGGGGAAATAGTGAAGAAAGGCTTAATTATAAAGAACAGAGATGGATTTATGTGCTAAATACAATATCTCCTAAAGGGTTGAATGAAGAACTAGAATGGGGCACGTTAATCTAGTCGTAACTCTGGGTTGTTAGTCTCTCTACAAAAGTACACTATAGCTTTAAAACCGGCAAGCAGTCCCGTGACGCTGTGGGCCACGTCACCACGTAGGTACAGTGCTCTTGGGTCTTGCTCTATAAATATCCTGTAAAAACGCCGCCGCCATTACTCTTGATACAGTGGTCAGAGTTTGGCGGTATTTATATGGAGGTAAGACATGTTTAGCAGATTTAGGTCTTATGAAGTTAGATGTCCTATACTGCTATCTCTACATGATGAATTGTTCTTGTTACTATTCTGATAGACATAATTTATTTTATGTCCGATAGGGGTTCCTTGATAAAGCTTGAATGCGAAACATGTCGGTGTTAACCCCCTGCCAGAGACCACAGAACTAAGCTAAGTAACATGCTTAAAAAATTTTTCATGATAAAAATTCTTCATGACAATAATTTTGAAATAATGTGAATAGTTTCAAAAAAAAGAAAAAAGCTAAAAAATAGGAATAAGGGTATAACGTAAAACGATCCAGTGACGATCTGACACGTAAAGCTTGGAACAATGAGAATGGTTTGAGTTCCAAGTGGTGCCGCTGAGGATCGGGGTAATAACGTACCAATATTCCAGGATACAAAAGGGTGTCTTAGATGTATGTCTCCCTTTGACTTATTATATTGTTAAGTTACAAGGCATTGAATATGTTTTTTGGGATCCCATTCAATTGCAACAATTTTTGATTGCTAGAGAACAGAAGTGAGTTAAATAATAAAGAGGTTTTTTAGTTTCACTACTGAGGAATTAGAGGAATAATTAAGAATCCCTATAGAGTAAGGAATGGCTTAGGATTCGCGAGGATGAATCGTGAATCATTTCTTTAGTTCTTTCTTTATAATTTGTCTATTTGAAATAGTATCATTTTTTCCCTTTGTTGTGGGCTTGGAAAGGAATTTGTATGAATGTCTGAGTATTGTAAAAAACTTGAGGAAGATCCTTTTTTTTCTTGGTATCGCTTGATATTGTAATTATTAAATTTATAAATAAATAAATTTTAAACCCTTAAAAAATGATCACGCATCCTTATTTACAGATGCCCTATGTCCCATATCTCATCCTCCTTACTGATAGCTTTGACTTTTAATGAAGCATGCTTGAGGGACAGTGCTGGGTAAGAGTTGAAGACATCAGCGGGAACAATGTATAATCATGTTCTTGACAAAAAACAAAAATGATTTTAGGATGGCTCATTTCTAGAAGACTAGATTTGCCGTTTAATACAGTGAAAACCACATCTTAACGTTCGTATAAGCAAGTTTTTTGTGGCTCAAGCATAATAACTTGAAAGAAGATCCTAAATAGAAGTTTGGTAATGACTGCTATAAGATCCAACCACTCTCTGAGGCTTGGTTTGAAGGTCGTGAAATACCTTGCTGAAATACAGGGAAGAAGGAGAAGGCTTACCTACAATTTCATAAACAGTTTCTCAGGAAAATTTAGCAATTATTAATACAGTTAAAAAAATCTCCTTTTGCCAAAGCAATACACTTTTAAGCAAATTTGCCTCAAGACCAGCCTAACTGGTATGGTTTTTACATAAAATTGGTACATGCATCATCTTCTAACCTTACCTTGGCATAATATATTCTAGCAGCTGTTAAACTGTGTTGTATGCCCAGACCAAGTTGGAGACATCTTGCTAAGTAAAAGTTAGCAATGGCAACCCCTTTGGCAATGTACATAGGAATACAATCGGTTTTCTTTGCTAGCATAGCAATGTCGTCATAGTGTGCAATTCTGTTGTAGAATTTAGCAAGTTAGAAATGAGTATCAAACATGACATTTTTTAACCTACTGCAGATAAAGTATACAATTCTGATATAGTAAATTTATATAGGTGTTCAATTTCTAATGAACTTCTCCCAAAAAATATTAAACATTATGGAATAATTTTTATAAATGTGTTTCCTGTATTTAAAACCTTTTTTACTTACAGTAAAATATTTTTATAAAAGTGACCATATAAAATGTGTATAAATAATTATACATACAAAGTATGTGCCTACTTTTATGCAAGCTACACACTGACATTCCTGGGCGCGTACTTGGAATGTACATGCACATTTTATAAAATGTCTATACATGAGTAGAGTACATGGACAAATTTATGCCTTTTTCAAAGCAGGAATAAATTTGTGTACCGGTATTTGTGTACTATTGGGGCTGATTCTGAGAGCTTATTTTCTAAATACACATAGACACCTATGTGAGTTTTGGAGGATCGATCTGTGCTTGAACATCTGTGCTGCAGTCATTATAATTGGTATAGTTCTATGACAAAGGATCAACTTGGTACTCTCCTTCTACCAAATATAAAATTAAAATTTGTATTGTCAACAACTGTGGATCCTCATGTCATTTATGTTATTGTATGCCCCTGTTCTTTAATATATGTTGGCAAAAAAAGTCTGGGCCTCAGCCAGTTGATCAAAGAAATGAGCATTCCCTAGTCCCATTGCCTGTATTGTATCTTTACCTTGCTTACCCAATAAAACAGTTTTGAATCTAATATATGTTGGCAAAAACCAAGAAAATTGTGCGCCTAAGGATGAATGAGCACAAGAGTCAAATCCATACTGGGCTTTCGTCAGTACTTCTTATGGTGCACTGATAGACTAAGATGCATGCCATCAAAGCTTAACTTGAAGCGTGATTGATACTATCCCTCTGTTAGCAATAGAGGGGCAATCAGGACAGATTTTGGAACTATTGAGAACAGTTTTGGATCTACATGTTAACTATGCAACCTGGAGATTTGAATGAGTCAGTGGAATGGCTTACTTTGATTTGATTGAAAGAGTCATCACATGAAAATCACCTGATAGGATGTTTTCTTTGAAGATTTAATTTATAAAGCAGGACATATTTTGCTATTAATATACAGCCCCTTTTATCAAGCCGCGCTAGAGGTTTTTAGCGTGAGCTGGCATGGTAAATGCTCCAACGCTCATAGAATTCCTATGAGCATCTGAGAACTTACCTCGCCAGCTTGTGCTAAAAACCTCTAGTGCAGCTTGATAAAGGGGGGCTGGAATTAAAAAAGCAGTCAAGCATTTCAATAGTGGAGGTTTTTTTCTTTATAAATAGAACTATTTATTTAAGTACTTTTATGCTTTGGATTTCAAACATTTTTGCCCTGATGCACAGAAGTTGCTTGAAAAACATCCACAAACTTTTATGTCCTGATAGAGGAGTTCCTTGAAACATGTTCATAGTTGTGGGGTGATGAAATGCATCAGCCTAAGTTCTGAAGTAAGCAACAAAGATTGATGCTAGTATACTTTAAGATCTTTAATAAGTCCAACAAACAACACCTACCATATTTTTCATTCCATAAGACGCACCTCACCATAAGACGCACCCCAGATTTAGAGAAGGAAAACAAGAAAAAAACCTATTCTGAACCAAATTGTATGCTAATATATACTTGACACTTTTAAATTGTGTCCCAGCCCCCTCGGCGGTACCTTTAAATGTTGGAGATTGGTGGACGGCTGCTTGCTGCTTGTTGGGGCCTGCAGCGCACAAGTGCGCTAATGCCTGGGCCCGCAACACTCCCTAATTGCACCGGTCACTGGTGCTTCGTAGGGCGAATGCCTGCTGATTATCGGCACTTCGGGGCCAGAGGTACAGATGACTCACTGAGAGAATGGATAGGATCCCTCGCAGGAGAAGAACCATAGTGATAAGGAGGCGTCCTCGTCTTCGGAATCTCTAGGCCTGGAGGAGCGAGGCCTGCCTCGAGAAGAGGACTTGGGCCTCGATGGGTACCTTAACTGATGTTGAGAATTGTGCCTCGAACCAGGCAGGTCCTGCTGAAAGGAACGTCGAGGAGTCCTCGCCCTATGCCTCGATAAGGTCAGAACCTTATGTGAGGAAGGAGGGCTGGAGGCTGGAGATCGAGGTTGAGACACCAAAAAGGACTGAGCTCCTTGTGTCGAGGTATCTCAAGGCACTCCCAAGGACTCGGCTCTTGTACAGAGTGCTTAGGCTCCAGACGAGACACTCGCAAAGTCTGGCCTCCTTGCATTGAGTGTATAGTATCTTCTTGAGGCACTCCCAAGGATTCGACTCCTTGTATAGAGTGCATAGGCTCCAGACAAGACACTCAAAAAGACTCGACCCCTCCAATTTCAGAATTGACGTCAGGAAGAAGGTTTGTGGGACCTTCCTTCTATTTAGTTGCGGCGGGCAGCGGTTGGCAGCAGCAGCAGACCAGAGGGTGGTGTTTGAAGCGGCAGTAGGCAGCAGCAGTGGTGGCCGGTCTGGGGGGGGAGGTCAGGCTTCGGCGCTGGAGGGAGGGGAAATGATCACCTGTCCTGTTGTCCCCATGCACAGCTTCGGGATGCTATCCCTGAAAATGGGACATTTCGGCGTCCCAAAGCTGTATGTGGGGACAATGGGATAGGGGATCTAAAAAGGGGACAGTCCCGTTCAAAACGGGACATATGGTCACCTTATCTTTATGGGAAAGGGAAGCAGGTTGGGTGCCCCTGCTCTAGTTAGCTGAGCCGTGAGCCGCACTCAAGTGGCTAAAGAGCCGCATGTGGCTTGCGAGCCGCGGTTTGCCAACCACTGTACAAGAGGAAAGTAGGATGGGAAGATATGATACAGATGTTTAAATACTTAAAAGGAGTGGCCTAGTGGTTAGATCTACAGCCTCAGCACCCTGAGGTTCTGGGTTCAAGTCCTACGCTATGCCTTGTGACCCTGGACAAGTCACTCAATCCTCCATTGCTCCAGGTATGTTAGGTTATGAGCCCACTGGGACAGAAAGGGATAAATTACTGAGAAGCTGAATGTAAACTGCTTATACAATTAATAAGCGGTATATAATAAAATGAATAGTGTGTGGTGCAGTGGTTAGAGCTACAGCCTCGGCACCCCAAGGTTGTGGGTTCAAATCCCGCACTGCTCCTTGTAACCCTGGGCAAGTCACTTAATCCCCATTGCCCAGGTACATTAGATAGAGTGAGAGCCCACTGGAATAGTTGGGGAACAATGCTTGAGTACCCGAATAATTTGTAATCCGCATAGAATTGTAGGATATGCAGAATATAAATTATATAAAATTATAAATGAATCTGTTAAAAAGAAACCCAAAAATGGTCTTAGAGATATTTGGAGCATTGAGATTAAGCATCAAATTTCTGCATCTCAATGGCCACAAATTGGTCTTGGAGGATGAGATGTACAGTGTCTGCATCTATGAGACAAACTTGTTTTTTTCTTTTGCATAGAGCGTTTTGGACCCCTATTAGATTACAAAAATTAAATAGTTTACAGTCTAATAGATGCTGGCACTGTAATCTTGAAGTAGGGACTTTAGATCATTTGTTGTTTTATTGTCCCTTTATCTTAATCTTTTGGAATTCAATTTGGGATCAAGTAAATTGTTTATTGGAGAAACGTGGCGTTATCTTATGATACCGTGTTGTTTGGTATGTCAATGAGGAAAAAAAGCCAAATATCATCAAGTAACAACAAGCTTTTATTGATAATGACAGGAGTTGCCATTCAGCACATCACAAACAATTGGAAAAATTATAGTAGACTGAACTATAATTTCTGGTGGAACTCATTGTGTCACATATATAAAATGGAAAGAACAATTGCAATACAACAAGGGAATTATAAGAATTTCATGAAAATTTGGGAGGCATTAACTTCTTATTGTAATGAATAAATATAATTTTCTTTTTATTATTGAAATATACACCATTTTATGTTAGGAAAGGAGTAGATTTATTTATTAATATTCATATTTGGGGAAAAGGGTGGGCGGGTTGTAATTTATATATATATTTAGTATGATTGTCAAGTTATATGTATAATTGTACTGTTTTCACATATATATACTTGATGAAAGTTTTAAAATGAATAAAGAATTTTAAATAAATAAATATAGATATATATACACACACACACAGACATATATATATATATATATATATATATATATATATATATATATATATATATATATATATATATATATATATATATATAGACTTAGGAATAACATGGAAATACTTTTTCACAAAGATGACTGGAACACCCTCCTCGTAAAGGTGATTGGGACAAAACCAGTAATGAAATTCTAAAACACATAGGATAAACACAGAGGATCCTGATATAGAAAAAACATGGAATTAAAGCAAAACTTAAATGATTTTCACAATTTAAACAAAGCATAGAGGGGAGTAATATGCAAGGAACAACAGTTACAACAGAAGACTAATGCATAGAGCAGCAGATTTAAAGCAGGTGAAATTTACAAATCTTTATCTGCCAATATTTACTACAGTATATTATTAAATCCTATACCCTGTCTAGACAGAAATGCCACAAACTGTACATAGCTTCTGTATGCTTGCATGATCAAATGCTACATCTGAAGAATTTAATTATAAAAGAATTATTTATTCTAGCTATTTTTTCATTGTATAATTAGCAACTAGAAGAAAAGGCAGATATGGATACAAAGAGCTATTAGGGGGTGCTGAAAGGTTCTCAGCCCAACCAAACCAACTTCCTAAATTTCTTATTCTTATCTTATTTCGTTAAGTGCCAATTTGCAGAAACAAAATTCTATGTTTTGACATTGTTTCAGATTATTGATTGAACCATAGCCACATCATTCTCTTCTTAGTTGGGCTGAGAACTTTTCAGCACCCCCTCGTACTTTGTATAGAAATAGTTGAAATATTCCTACCTTGTAGCTAGCTCAACGGTTGTTATAAACATTTTCCTCTTGTAGTAATAGCTCACTAGATAGCCCTGAGCATACACATTGCCACGCTCGGAGGCTCGCTTCAGGCACCCAACTGCAGTCTCCATATTTTTACGAACACCTAGGCCATTCATGTACATTACTCCAAGTACACCCTGTGACTCCAGACTGCCATTGCCACAAGCTTCTGAATGCCAAAAATATGCCTGGAGAATAGAAAAAAAAAGTTATTTTCATTTCACAAAGTCATTATTACTTACCTTTCTGAGACACTCTAAGCAGGGCACCACAGAAGGTACGGGCATCTAATATAATAAAATGGTAAGCCGCGCATGCGCACTTCCTATGTGTGTGCCGGTTTTCCGTGAGCTGTAGCGACACATAGGAAGTGCACATGCGTGGCTTACGGTTCTTTGAAAGACGCGGCGATGGCTACTCTCACGATCCCCGCCGCGTCTTTCAACTAAAAAAAAAAAAAAGTCAAGACGGATGTTGGCCGCCGCGGCTGTCGGTGGCTGCAGGCCGCGGCAGCTGTAGCCCACCGCGGCCGAGCACAGAGACGGGCCAAAGTTTTTTTCAACTTCAGAGTTAGACTGCTGGAGGCTCGGGCTGTTAGGTCCAATAAGCAAAAAGAAAACAAAAGAAAATAAAGAAAACGTCCCCCGCCGAAGAAGCGGAAGGTGGAGGAGGGGCTTGAGGAGCCGGAGAGCTATATGTAAGTGTGTGTGTGCGTGTGTATAGCCGAGGAGGAAGTGCAGCTGGAGCAAGGAGGTGGGGAGAGTGGATTTCCCCTACTTGGATGTCAGGCATCAAGAGGATTGAAGTAAAAGCTTTGGTCCTGTGATCCTCACTCTTTTCCTGGGGCTACTGCTGGACAGGGGGGGAGCAGGACATAGAGGAGAAGAGCTACTGCTGGACAGGGGGAGGAGGGAATGGGAGGGGTGCTGCTGGACAGGGGGAGATAAAAAGAGAAGGGCTACTGCTATATGGGGGGAGCAGGGAAAGAGGGGGAGGTGTTGCTGGACAGGGAGGAGGTAAAAATAAGGGAAAAGGGTTGCTAGCACCCGTTAATATAACGGGCTAAACAACTAGTAGTTATATAATCTATTGAATTCATATGGGAAATTTTCAGGCTTCAAAGGTGAGCTAAATCTGAATTTCTTGTCCTCTTGGAATATTCAAAGACAATGGTTTATTAGATTTCAGTTTTCAGGCATAAATTGAAATACCTAAGAGTCAACATTGACAAAAGGAATAAAAGATTAATATGACTTGTTTGCTTGGGAAAATTAAGGTATCTATGTAGTAGTGGAAAAATACCACTCAGCACTAATGGCAAGGTTGAATATTACTAAAATGCTAGTATAAGCCCAAGTGAATTGTCTATTTTCAGATCTAAGATGAACAAAGAACACGATACGGGTATTATGTGTGCAAATAAGTAGGATTTAGTATGAACACAGTACATGATACTAGTATTATATGTATATATATATATATATGTAGATTGATTGATTATGGTACAAATGCGTGCATTTACGTAGGATGATTGATTATGAAAGGATTGGACGATTTCTTGCTGGAAAAGGGGATAGAAGGACCTGTTGGGCCGCCACGTGAGCGGATTGCTGGGCATGATGGACTTCAGGTCTGACCCAGTGGAGGCATTTCTTATGTTCTTATGTAAATGTGACTGTACTGAAAACCATCTCAGAAAATGCTAACTCTATATTGTAACACCATTACAGAAGCTCATGTAAACCGCTCTGAATTGACTCTCCAGTCTTTAGTAGCGGTATAGAAGCTTTCAATAAACAATGGCAACATAAGCAAACTAAATACTGATGTTTTATCTCAAAAAAGGGAATGAAATGTCTTTTTTGCATTTTGAGCAGTTAGTCTGCACAGAAGGTACTGTTGTTCAACTGTAACAGGTGTAGACACCATTGTACTTTGCTAAGGCAGAACAGCTGTCCTAGAACTCAGAACTAAACATGAAATTCTGAATATATCGTATGCATTCCTTCAGTTAGTTCCATTGCACAACAAAGAATGCAATTCTTACGGAAGTTGGAGGGTTCAAATCCTGCTGTCTATGAAAACACCTGTCAAAGGTAAGCAACAATGCTTTTTTAACAGAAAGGATTGAATATGACACTCATGTAGGAGACTCCTAAGCTTAGAGTTGCTCATCTCATTATGAATTATCCACTGACCAAGAACAGTCTGATCATCAAATTATGCTCTTTATGATCACTGTTTGAGAAAGTTCGCTGTTGCATTGGTCTCTGCTGTGATGTGTCCCATTAATTTATCAATGAAATCAGACCAGTTGCCTAGCTCTTAAGATTGCTACTGTGAAGTCATTTTTTAAAAAAGAATCTTTAGATCCAATAATTTAGTGAACTATAGGTTATATTTCCACTTTGCTGGTGGCTGGCAAAATACTAGAAAGGGGTGTTTTGACACAAACCAATGACTTTGTTGAATAAGCAGAGTTACTTGACGATTATCAATATGGTTTTTGAGATGGGCATAGTATCAAAATGTTATTGTTACTTGATCATGGCTTGAACTATTATTTTATAGCTTTAGATATCTTGGCAAATTTATTGTAAGCCACCTTGAATTGTGCTGCAACTAAGGTGGTATATCAAGTTCAATAAACGATAAACTTTTGATAGTGTTACTATGAAAACCGTATAGATAATATATGGTACATAAATTTTTAAATAAATAATATAATATAATAGATTCATAGAATAGATTCAATTGATGGGATTTGATTGGAATGTTTTATCTTGGTTCACTTCTTATTTATCAGATGGATACATGCTCAGATAAAGCAAAGTTACTTACCTGTAGAAGGTGCTCTCCAAGGACAACAGGTACAGTATTCTCACAGATGGATAACATCATCCAGGGAATCCGGTACAGACAGATACCAAATGTACTTTCACTTTAAATTTTAAACTTGCAATAATTCTTAGGCTAACTTATTGATTAGTATACTCAAAATACATCAATAAACTACCAAATATTAATCACAATATGATTCCAAAATTTTATATGGCATTCAAAGTAAATTACTAGTATATTTATAGAACTTCAGATGGCTGAAGACCAGCGATCAACAGGAGGACTGCTATCAAGAGGGCAGGACACACACAATCGAGAAGGAGAACAAGACATGAGCGCCCACGGAAGCCAGAAGATGAGCTTTCCAGTCTTCTGCACCGGCTGCAGTATGTATGACTACCTCCCCTCGGGGACTAGGACATACATTTGCAGCCGATGTGAGGAGCTGGACAGCCTGAAACTGCAAGTTCGGCTGCTGGAGGGAACTGTGATGGAACTCGAAGAACTCCTTGCAAGGAAGGAGGAAAACTGCATGCAGGAGAAGTTGCTAGGGGAGCCCGATACCAGCGAAGGGATCGTGGAACTAGAAAGATTCATCGAGGAAGCCCATCAGCAACACGTAGAGATCCCAGGGCTGGAAAGCTGTACCCAGGATACCCAGAAAGATGATCTGGAAGAGAGGAGAGAAAACACCCATGCAAACACAGAAAAACCCGAAGATGAGGTAGGAGACATCCGCACACCAGAAGGAAGAGAGAGAACACAGGAAGACGTCCCTCCATCTGAAGAGCCGAAAACAATTTCAAGAATAGCACTGGAGGAAGAAGACTGGCCCTATACTATAGACGTGGACTTACGACCCCCAAGAAACCCCCGAATAAAGAAGATGGGGATCATCGTAGGTGACTCCATTATACGTCACGTGGACAGCCACACCGCAGGAGGAAGAGAGGACAGAATCGTCACCTGTCTGCCTGGAGCAAGAGTGAAGGATGTGGCCAACAGGATCTCCAGGATCATAGACAGCGCAGGGGGAGAGGATACTGCTGTGCTCATCCACGTGGGAACAAATGATGTGAGCGGACGGAAGTATGACAGGGAAGAGATGAAGGGCCAGCTCCGCTCACTTGGAAGACAGCTGAAGATCAGGGAGGTGAAGGTGGCCTTCTCCGAGATCCTCCCAGTACCAAGAGCGGATGGAAAGAGCCAAGGGGAATTGCAAGCTATTAACGCCTGGATGAGACGATGGTGCGAAGAAGAAGGCTTTGACTTTGTGCGCAACTGGACGGCGTTCTGGGGAAAAAGCAAGTACTACAGAAAGAACGGACTACACCTCAACAAGGAAGGAGCAAGAGTATTGGCAGGCAACATGAAGAAGGCCATCGAGAAGGCTTTAAACTAATAAATAGGGGAAAGCCGACAGTCGACCACCAGTCGATGGCACGGACGACAGGATGCCCCGATGAAGGAATAATGGGTTACTACTCATACACAGAAGGGGACGACCTCACAGCAAATAAGGAAGACAAGGCAGGAAGGGACAACTCAGACACAGGAGGGGATGACCGCACAGCAAACAAGGGAGACAACACTGGAGCGGTTAAGGATACCGTGAAAGAAACAGTAGGGACAGCAAAGAGTAGAAAGTCCAAAAAAGTAACACGAAGAGAACTCAAATGTATGTATACGAATGCTAGAAGTCTAGGAAACAAAATGGGGGAACTAGAGACAATAGCAAGACATGATAAGTTGGAAATCATTGGCATAACAGAAACATGGTGGAATGAAGAAAACAAATGGGACACAGTACTTCAGGGATACAAACTATATAGAAGAGATCGAGTAGGGCAGAAAGGTGGAGGTATTTCCCTATATGTTCAGGAAGGAGTAGAATCTGTTGAAGTGGCTTCGATGGAAACGAAAGAGAAGCTAGAGTCCCTCTGGGTCAAGATTCCTGGCCAAAACAGCGCAGACATGAAAATTGGCCTTTACTATCGTCCCCCAGGACAGGTGGAGGAAACTGACTCAGAAATGATAGAGGAAATCAAACAAGAATGCAAGACGGGCAATGTAATAATATTGGGAAACTTCAATTTCCTGAGGATAGACTGGAAACTAGGAACCTCCAACTGCGGCAAGGAGGCCAAGTTCCTGGAGGCGCTAGGGGATTGCTTCCTGGAACAAATGGTAAAAGAGCCGACAAGAGGCAACGCCACCCTGGATTTGGTGCTCACGGGACCAACAAAAGAAGTAGAAGTTACGGTACCACTGGAGACGAGCAATCACAATGTGATCAACTTTAAGCTTGACATCGGGAATAGAAAAAGTGCCAAAACCTTAACCAAAACCTTTAACTTTAAAAAGGGCAAATACGATCGCATGAGAGCCATGGTGAAACAACGACTCAAGAAAAAGTTGGACAAACTTGAAACAGTAGACCAGTCATGGTCCCTACTGAAAAATACTATCACAGAAGCACAAAATCTACACATTCCGAGGATCTCCAAAGAATGGAGAACAAAAGGTAAGGGAGAACCGGCATGGCTTACCAGACAGGTGAGGGAAGCCATAAAAGAAAAGAAGGACTCTTTCAAAAAATGGAAACACATGAAAACAACCGAAGCATGGAAAAAACATAAAGATGATCAGAAGAAATGTCACAAGGCGGTGAGGGATGCAAAAAAGGACTATGAGGAAAAAATAGCGCAAGAGGCCAAAAACTTCAAGCCCTTCTTTAGATACGTGAAAGGGAAAAAACCCGCAAAAGAGGCGGTGGGACCCCTGGACGACCAGGGAAGAAAAGGGTACATTAAGGAAGATAAACAAATTGCGGACAAACTAAATTCCTTCTTTGCGTCCGTCTTTATGGAGGAGGATACCGCAAAAATACCAGAAGCAGTGAAAGTGTTTAGTGGAGTAATAGAAGACAGCCTCACCACAGTTGAAGTGGAGTTGGACCAGATATACTACGAGATCGACAAACTTAAAAGTGACAAATCCCCTGGACCGGATGGAATTCACCCGAGAGTCTTAAAGGAATTGAAGGTTGAAATCGGAGAGTTATTGCAAAAACTCGCCAATCTGACAATCAAAACTGGACAGATACCAGATGACTGGAAGATAGCGAACGTCACGCCAATTTTCAAAAAAGGATCGAGAGGAGAACCGGGCAACTATAGACCTGTGAGCCTTACGTCTGTCCCTGGAAAGATGGTTGAAGCACTGATCAAGGATAGCATAGTCCGGCACTTAGATACACACGACTTGCTGAAACCCAGTCAACATGGGTTCAGGAAAGGGAAATCATGTTTAACGAATTTACTTCAATTTTTTGAGATCGTGAACAAGCAAATTGATAGTGGAATGCCGGTGGACATAATATATTTGGACTTCCAGAAAGCATTCGACAAAGTTCCACATGAAAGACTTCTCAGGAAACTACAAAGCCATGGAATAGAGGGAGATATACAAAGGTGGATAGGCAAATGGCTGGAAAACAGGAAGCAGAGAGTGGGCATAAATGGGAAGTTCTCAGACTGGGAGAAAGTGACTAGTGGTGTGCCCCAGGGCTCGGTACTTGGGCCGATCCTATTTAATATTTATATCAATGACCTGGAAGACGGAATATCCAGTGAGATCATTAAGTTTGCAGACGACACAAAGCTATGCCGGGCAATCAGATCGCAGGAAGATAGCAAGGAACTCCAGAGCGACTTGTATCAGTTAGAGATATGGGCAGAGCAATGGCAGATGAAGTTCAACATGGAGAAATGCAAAGTAATACATTTAGGTAGTAAGAATAAGGAACACGAGTATAGAATGTCAGGCGCAACTCTGGGTAAGAGCGAACAAGAAAAGGACCTGGGTGTACTGATAGATAGGACCCTGAAGCCATTGGCACAATGCGCGGCAGCGGCAAAGAAAGCAAACAGAATGTTAGGCATAATAAAGAAAGGAATCACGAGTAGATCGAAGAAAGTCATAATGCCGCTTTATAGAGCAATGGTCAGACCACACTTGGAATACTGTGTCCAACATTGGTCTCCCAACCTAAAGAAGGATATAAAACTGCTGGAGATGGTGCAGAGACGAGCAACGAAGCTAATAAGAGGTATGGAGAACTTGGAATATGAGGAATGACTCAAGAAACTGGGACTGTTCTCCCTTGAGAAGAGGAGGCTGCGAGGGGACATGATAGAGACGTTCAAAATACTGAAAGACATCGATAAAATAGAGCAGAAAAACAAATTATTTACATTGTCCAACGTGACACGGACAAGAGGACATGGTTTGAAGCTAAGGGGGGACAAGTCCAGGACAAATGTCAGGAAGTTCTGCTTCACGCAGCGAGTGGTGGACGCCTGGAATGCTCTTCCAAAGGAGGTTATTAAGGAATCCACTGTGCTAGGATTCAAAGGCAAATTAGATGCACATCTCCTTACGAGAGGCATAGAGGGATATGGGTGATTAAAACTATATCAGATGTTTACCTGACTGGGCCTCCGCATGTGCGGATCGCCGGACTCGATGGACCATGGGTCTGATCCGGAGATGGCAGTTCTTATGTTCTTATATTCTTATATAATTGCAGTGATACAACTCAAATCTTCATTGATCCATATTTTTGTATATGAATGTTATGCAATTTCTTCAATCTTCTTATAAATCACAGTAACGTATAATAGTAATATCTAATCTAATCTAATCTTCCATGTGTGAGTCGCACATACCTATACAGGCTCAAGGTGGCAAGTGTTCAATTACTGTGCAGTTTACGCATTAGCAATATGGCACCTCGATCCTGAAGAAGAGAGTGAAACATGAATTCATGTTAGGAGAGGTGATGAGTTTCATATTACTATTACACATTATTGTGATTTTTGAGAAGATTGAAGAAATTATATACATTCATATATGAAAAAATGGATCAATGAAGATATGAGCTCTATCACCACAGAGTTATTTACTCTGATAGCCATCTGAAGATCTATAACTAAATACACCAGTAATTTAGTATGAATGCCTTATAAAACTTTGGAATCATCTTCTGATTAGTATTTAGTAGTTTATTGATGTACTTTAAATTTTAAGGCATAAGAACATGAGAATTGCTGCTGCTGGGACAGACCAGTGGTCCATCGGGCCCATCAGTCTGCTCACGCGGCAGTCCATAGGTCAAAGACCAGTGCTCTAAATGAGCCCAGCCTCACCTGCGTACTTTCCAGTTGAGCAGGAACTTGTCCAACTTTGTCTTGAATCTCTGGAGGGTGTTTTCCCCTATGACAGACTCTGGAAGAGCATTCCAGTTTTCTACCACTCTCTGGGTGAAAAGAACTTCCTTACGTTTGTATGGAATCTATCCCCTTTCAACTTTAGAGAGTGTCCTCTCGTTCTCCCTTCCTTGAAGAGGGTGAACAACCTGTCTTTATCTACTAAGTCTATTCCCTTCAGTATATTGAATGTTTTGATCATGTCCCCTCTCAATCTCCTCTTTTCAAGGAAGAAAAGGCCCAGTTTCTCTAATTTCTCATTGTACGGCAACTCCTCCAGCTGCTTTCCTGCCCAATGTTGGCTTGTGGGACCTAAGAAGCCAACTAGGAAAGGTGGGCGGGTTGTGAGAATATATACCTGCTATGTTCAGAGAACACCTACTACAGGTAAGTAGCTTTACTTTCTTCGAGGATAAGCAGGTATAATATTCTCACAGATGGTACTCCAAAGCTACCAAGATCATGCCTCTAGAAAGAGGGTTAAAGTGCGCCAATTCCAGCTCAAATATCCAAAGCTGTTCTTGCTGCCATAAATACTAGTGCCAGTCTCCCTTCTGAATCAATCGCTGACATTGCTCCAAAACGATGCAACTTAAATCTGCAAAATTATGCCAACTCTGAAAACAGATACCAGAGGTAACATATTGGGGCATAATAAATCACATAAATTTTGATTACGTTCATACGCAAAAATCACTCAAAGGTCTCTTAATCTTAGATGTAATTTCAGCAATTAATATAAGCCCTACCCCAAAAATAAGCCCTAGTTGAAGCGCTGGATTTGCCGGTAGCAGCACTTCTTCCTCCCCTCTCCCCACCCCGTGGGATTACACATAAGCCCTGCTTTAATCCACCTATGTTTCAGGCACCTCATGGATGCTCGCGCATTCTTTTTATTCCTTTATGGTGGCTGTGGTGAAAAAGATACTTGAGACTTCTATCTTAGGCAAGCGAGACTCCGCACAGCTTTCTAATGCGAAGAACGCCCTGGCATCATCACGAAGCCTGCGGAATCGGACGCTGACCACCTGGCTGGTGCGAGGGAGCCATTGAGGATGTAGTGCTCCAGTTTTACGCTGAACCAAACGAACTTGCTGGTGGTGGGGAGGAAGGAGGAAGACAAGTACGGTAGGAAGAGAATGCCTTTTTTGTTTGGCATGGAAAGTGATAGAATCTTGTAAGCATAAGGTTTTGCCGATTTGTTCTTTTTCTATCCCCCAAATCTTATTTTTACGCCACCAAAAGGAAGTGAGACAGAACTAAAAATGAGAAAAAGAGGAGGAGGAGATCCAGTGGAAAGAAGAGGGAGGACTATGAGTATAGTTTTTATCCTAGGACAAGTCCTACTTGTCAGTGTAGAAAGCAGTGTAACAATTGTTTTATTTTTTCCCATAGCTAGCAGGATTGATCAAGAACACAATGCCTCCTACCATCCCAGGAATTTCATTCGTTTTTGAGCTATGGTAGTAAGGTGCTGAGGAAATTACTACCGTGCTTCCCTGAAAATAAGAACTAGTGCGTTTTTTGGGCCCCAAATTAATATAAGACAGTGCCTTATTTTTAGGGAAACACGGTAATATTTGTAGGTAACAACCATGAAGAAGTAATTTCTGACCTCAATAACAAGCTGATAGATCTTAACATCTGGCTAGCAGACAACAGTCTAATTGTAAATGTTGATAAATCCATAGCTATGTAGCTATCATGTAACCAATCTGCCCTAGGTAAACTCCTAGAATTTGCTGGCAAGCCTATCCAACTAAAATCTGAAATCCTGACATTGGGAGTGCAATGCGACTCTGAGCTAAGCTACAGACCTCAAATAAGACACGTTTCTATCATCTAAGACTACTGTGACAATTAAACCCTGTGCTGACTGAGACAATCTAACAAAACCTATCCATGCTTTTATTACTAGTCAACTTTATTACTATAACACCTTATTTTTAGGATCAAGCATAGCTAACCTGTCCCACTTACAACTAAAGCAAAACACTGCGACCAAGCTTCTAACAGGCATGCGCAGTAATGACCACATTATGCCAGTTCTATTCAAATTGCACTGGCTGCCAATAGCCAAATGGATTGAATTTAATCTGCTTTGTCTAGTCTTCAAAGCCTGGTATCTTCAACTTCCAGTATATCAATATAAGAAACTGGGTAGATATCAACCTAATAGAACCCTAAGATCATCACATTAACACTGGTTTGGAAACCCCGGTCTGAGAAATATAAAACTTCATACAATAAATATCCTTCTATCTGAAATTTCCATGTAAATGTTTAGTCAAGAAACAGGATGTTGAATATGTTTTTTGGGATCCCATACAATTACAACAATTTTTAGTTGCTAGAGAACAGAAATGAGTTTAAATTTCCTTTTAAGTTTCATTACTGAGGAAAATAAGAGGAGTAAATTAGAATCCCCTATTAAGTAAGGAATGATTCAAGGTTCGCTAGGGTGAATTGAGAATTATTTCTTTATCTTTTCCTAAATTTGTTGTTGAAATTGTATCATGTCTCCCCATTTAGTGGGCTTAAAAAGGATTTATGTATGTAGATTAATTCTGTATTGTTTATGATATCCCTTTTTTCCTTTGTCTTATTGGATATTGTAAGTATTCAAAATTATAATAATAAAAAAAAAAAAAAAACTTCAGACAACTAGCCTCTGGAATTCCAGATATTCCTTAAGGAGAAATACCTTACATCTCCTTCCGGAAACAACTGAAATCAATCCTGTTCCATCAACATTATGGAACCCTATGTGATTTTTCTCCATATTCCATGAGCAAGCGCTTGTCATCAGCAGCAATGCCTCTAATGCTTACTGATTTTGTGTCTCTGATTCCCATCTGTTCATTACCACCGCTCTTTTTCTCATTTCTTCCTCTTTCATTCTCTGCTGTCCTCTAGCCTTTTCTTCTATCCTCTGATTGTTTATAAACATGTAAATCCTATCCCTATTGTATTAGCTTTTCTTTTTTGCGGTAACCTCCACTTCTAATATAGTAGTATTGTAAACTGTTTAATATTCATGTAAAAGCAGTATATCAAATGTAATAAATCCAATTCAATCTACTGATAAAGAAAGCTAGAAAAGAATATGGATATCAGGTGGTAATTGGAACATAAGGCTGGTGAAGTGGAGCGATCTTTGATCTTGGTGTGAATAGTTGATTTCCATGTTGCTGGGACAAGTCTGATTTTTTCAAACTTTCAATAACCACTCATGATAGGAATGGACTGTACTATATAAGAGCTTTTGAATATGGATGTAGGAATCGGGTCATTTTGGTGACATGCTAGTTTTCATTGATGTGATTGATGATGGTGTAAAGTTTGCAAGGTGTAGCAATGTTGCATGTATGAAGGTTACCAAGGTTGCTTAGGGCTCCTTTTACGAAGGTGCGCTAGCGTTTTTAGTGTACGCACGGAATTAGCACACGCTATAGCGCGCGCTAGCTGAAAAACTACCGCCTGCTCAAGAGTATCAGTAGGGTTTGTGTTAACAGGAATCAGATGTTTGGTGTGCATGTCTGTAATTTCATCCTTGAAACGTTTTGCAAGGTCCTAAGCCAATGGTAAGGCTGAGCTATTGGTTGTATTGAAGGTGGTGGTGGTCAGATTTTAAAAATATATAATATAATAAAACGCTAAGCGCGCATGCGCACTCTTACCGTGTATTCCCTGATCCGTATGTCCATGGCCGGCAAGAGTGTGTATGCACGCTTAAAACGACCCCATGCTTGCGGCAGCAGAACCCAAATAGCGGCCCGGGAAAAGAAGCACTGACCAAAAAGACTCCTTTGCCGGCTCCCCACTCACTCTGTAAGTTTTTTTCGCGGTCTGACCCTCCCATCCCTTCCCGACGTCTGACCGGCTCACTTTGTTCTTTGCCGCCCCCTTCCCTTCCTGCGGTCCCAACTACAAACCTTCCGACTCCAGCAGCATCTGCAGCACTCTACACACGCTGCTTCGGGGCCCTCTTTTTTTTTTTTTAGTTCAATAATTTTTATTGAGTATTTTGAAAAATACAGAGAGTATTTCAAATACATAAAAACAAAATAAAGCTTTGTGTATAAAGAATCTGCAAATATATATTTAACTGTAGAGGACCATAGGAGTAAGAAAAGCTCCAAGTATTGGAACTGCTTGTGAAGACTATATGAGAAAAATATGAGGAAGAACAGAAATAGAAATTAAAAGAGAAAGGAAAGAAAGAAGAAAAGAGAAGAAAAGGAAGGGAAGACAGGAGTGTCTACGAAGCAGAGCGTACATAGGAATCCAGGAATGACCAGGGTGATTTTTTGCTCTTCAAATTCATGGAGGTTCGGAGTGTAATTTTATTCTCATATGCATAGGATTCAAATCTATGATACATACACAGAGAGTTCCACCAAAAAGTATAGTCTAGTAGCGAAGATGATTTCCAATTTTTCAGAATGTGCATGAGAGCAGTCACAAACATGGTATTGATGAGCTTAGGAGGACAGTTTGATTTTGTGAAACAGGGATGTTGAGAGCGAAGGATTATAATGTCCATAGAGATCTCTTCCGAGCAGTTAGTGATAGATTGTATGGTGTTCCAAATTTGAGACCAAAAGGAGCGGACCAAAGTACAATGAAAAAACATATGATCAAGAGTTCCCTCCTCTTTCAAACAGTTCCAGCAAACAGAGTCTTGCTTTAAGTTGGCTTTCCACATGCGAAATGGGGTCCATACTGCATTCCACATAATAAAGAACATTGATTGTGAAACTCTAGAAGATAAAAGCGGGCGGTTTGTTGAAGACCAAAAGAGTTCCCAATCAATGTCAGAAAGCGGAGTGGTGAGTATAATATCCCAGTGTTTCATAGATTGAGGTGAAAAAGTGAAGGAATTATCTCTCAAAATATTATAGAAAAAAGATATAGCCTTGCCTTTTAATAGAGTCAATAAAGACCAATGGCGGATAGTATTTTTGGAAGTCATGAAGTCAAAACGTATATGCACAGAAGACAGCACTCCAATGAGTGAGAGCCACTGTGAATAAACAGAAGAAGGCAGCAGGTATGTGGAGCAAAGTATATCAAAAGGAACTGACGCAGTAAGAGTAGACAATTGATGGGCAAACCATATACCTGCCCGCTGCCACCGTTTCCATGAGAGGGATTTGCCATGGTTTTGGATTTTGGGATTATTCCAAAGAGACATGAGTGGGCTAACATTAACTGAGATCTCAGCTAATGTATCTAAAAGATGAAGAGCATGCTGCGTTGAACCCAACAAAGAGTACCTTCTCAAATGTCTGGGTACTGACACCGTTAGTAAGCAGGAGATGTGTAAAGGCATGCATAAAAAGCACTCCATTTCAAACCAAGCAGGAGGATCTTGGGGATAGGAGTCAGTAACCCAGTAAGCTCCATATTTAGCTAGTGAAGCAATATAATAATGATAGAAATCCGGGAAGTTAAGACCACCGTTAATCTTAGAGGCTTTCAGCTTGGCGAGAGCAATTCGAGGATTTTTCTTGTTCCAAATGAATTCAGATAGCTTCCTATTTAGCCAATGAAAAACGACTTCCAGCATAGAAGAGGAAGCATAGAGAGAGTGTAATTAATTTGAGATGCTAGGGTCATTTTGATGGATGCTATTCTACCCCACCAAGACAAAAAAAGTGGAGACCATCGAGATGTAGTATTTAGAACTAGATTTTTGACTTTAGATATATTAAGATCTTGAGCAAGAACCGGATCCTTATGTATTAAAATCCCCAAGTATTTCACAGCTTCATGTGACCATGAGAAGGGAAAATGAGCCAGATCTGATTGAAGAATGTTATCATTCAGAAGGAAGATCTCTGATTTCTCCCAATTGACAGAGTATCCGGATAGGAGGGAATATTGTTTGACAATATGTATAAGATGAGGAAGAGAGGATAGAGGGTTCCTAAGAAAAATTAAAACATCATCAGCATAGGCTGCTAATTTGAAGTCTCGATCAGAGGAGGGAATACCGTTAATTAAGGGGCTTTGTCTAATAGCAGAAAGAAGAGGCTCCAACACTAAATTAAATAGCAATGGTGAGAGAGGACAGTCCTGTCGAGTGCCTCTTTGAAGGGAAAATTTATTGGATAAAGAGTTGTTAATCAGAATACGAGCTGTGGGTTGGTGATATAACGCTTCTATCCAATTCGTGAAGAATGAGCCAAAATTATACCATTTCAGGACACAGAAAAGAAAAGGCCACTCCACCCGGTCAAAGGCTTTTTCAGCATCAATAGCTAGGCCTATTACAGGGTCTGACATTGTTTTAGCGTGAGCGTTAATATGGTGAAAGAGGCGCAGGTTATCTCCTATATATCTTTGTTTAATGAACCCTGTTTGATCTTTATGTATAAGAGATGGAATCACTTTGGTAAGTCTTAATGCAAGTAATTTTGCCATTATCTTGTAATCTAAGTTAAGGAGAGAGATAGGGCGGAAGTTTTTAACCAAGGTGGCGTCTCTGTCAGGTTTAGGAATTACTACAATGGTGGCTTCAGTGAAATTGAATTGTTTGTCCGGAGTGGAATGGAGGAAATCATAATATGTAAGGAGATGAGGGGCTAAGATGGTGCGAAATTGTTTAAAGAATTCGTTAGTAAAGCCGTCCGGGCCGGGGGCTTTCCCAGCAGGTAGGGAAGATATGGCAGCTTCTATTTCTGATATAGTTATCGGGGAATCTAGTTCCAATTTTTAACAGAATCCGATATGGTCGGATGAGTTAAGGAGGAAAGAAAGGAGTCTATATCTGATTCAGGAGCAGCAAATTCGGATTGGTATAATGAAGCATAAAAATTTTCGAATTGAGAGGAGATTAAAGATCTGGTTTTGACTAATTGACCTGATGGATCTTGAATAGCCGTGATATGTAATCTTTTGGATTTAATTTTAAGGTATCTGGCCAATGGGCAACCCATAAGATTATCTCCCTTATAATGACCAGAATTGGAAATGAAGATATCACGCCTGGCTGTACATGAAACTAAAGTATTATATTCATATTTAAGTTTTTGGATACGTTGGAGAGTAGCTGGGTCATGTAGGTGATTAGACATATGTTGTAATTCTAATGTTTTAATAGAATTTTCTAAATCTTTTTCCTTTATCATGGACTGTTTCTTTTTCCAAGAGGCAATTTTTATCAATTCACCTCTAAGGGTTGCTTTGTATGCTTCCCAGACAATGGAAGGACAGACTTCAGAATCTTTAGAGTTATTTTCAAAAAATTCCGCTGTGAAAGAATTGATTTTTTCAACAAGTTTCCTCATCTAGGAGTAAAGCGTTGTTCAGCGCCAAGAGGGGGATTCTTTGCGTGGAGCCGAGATGGAAATATATAAAGAGACGGCAGCATGATCCGTGAGAGAGATTGGATGTATGATAGTATTGGTAAGATCTTGAATAAGAGAAGAGGATAGGAGAAAGAAATCAATTCTCGAGTAGGTATTATGTGGTGGTGAAAAGTATGTGTATTCTCTGCCTTTAGGGTGAAGTAAGCGCCAAGGATCCACAAGGGAGAAGGCATCATTTAGAGCATGAAGAGCTGTGAAAGACTTGGATTTGGAGGGTTTGCAAGAAGAAGATCTATCAATATATAAGTCTTGGATTTGATTAAAATCTCCTCCCAATATCAGAGAACAAGAACCAAATTCAACCAGCGCCAGCTGAATCTCTTTGAAAAAATCCGGGTGATCTTTAACCGGGCCATATATATTGAGAAAACCAAAATTCACTGAGTGCACCGCAGCATGTACCAGACACCATCTTCCCTCCGTGTCTGTTTTAAAAGAATGAATAACAGGAGAAAGTTTATCATTGAGAAATATTGAAACACAATTTTTCTTTTGATGAGTTGCAGGGGAATATAAGTGAGTGGAAAATCCCTTTAGTTGGAATTTCGTGGCAGCAGCGGGTGGGAGGTGGGTTTCTTGCAAGAAAACTACATCAGGGTGTTTGTTGGACACATAATTAGCTATCTTTTTTCTTTTAATGGGATGGTTCAGACCATTCACATTAAAGGAGAAAACATGTAAATCAGCCATAGTATATGATATGCAGTGGTGAAACATAGAGTATATCTCCTCTGTCTAGAAAAGATAGCTGATATATTTGTAAGGTCAGGCAGACACTCCTGTCTAAGAAGAAAAATAGAAAGAGCATGAAAATAAGAGAAAAGAAGTTAGTAATATCAGCATAATGTATGGTCAGAAAAGAAATAGACCACATTATCATGCATATTTTAAAACATTTTAAGGGTGCTCCTGTGAGCACGGAAGAGTAACACATATGGAACAACTAGCAAAATCCACATCTAATCAATAATAGAAAACATGAGATTAATGTGCTTAACTTAGCAGACTATGCAATATATTTATTTCATTACATAGCATTGTGAGATAAGAGCTTCTTGGCACAATCTGGAGTACCAAGTCTGGAATTGATTTGAGCAAGCAGAGACCTCAAAGGAAACTGCACGGTAGATGTCAAGTAGAATTAAACCGCTGGATCCATCACTGGGGTACCGCTAGCCACTATCACAGGCATAGAGTCTATAAATTGTTGTGCAGCTACTCTGTCTGTGAAGGTATGTGGTTTCCCATCACTCCATATGCGTACAGACGCCGGATACACAAGTGCAAACCGCACTCCCCGACGGTGAAGCGTGGAACATAGCGGCACCATCGCCTTGCGAAGGGTGGATACATGTAAGGAATAGTCATTGAATAGTTGCAGTTTTTGACCTTCATATTCAAGTCGACCAGATTTCCAAAAGGCTTGCATGATGAGCTCTTTGTCTTTCCAGTTTATATATCTAGCAATTGCTGCTCGCGAGCGGTTGTTATCCTCCATACGTTGGCCCAAGCGGTGTGCCCGCTCGCAAAGAAATCCAGTCACTGGGGTCACCAGGCCAAGCTGCTTTGGGAGCCAAATCTGAAAAAAGTGGTAGAGATCTTGGTCAGCTCGGAGTTCAGGTAGCCCCACAACTCGTAGATTATTGCGGCGTTGACGGTTCTCCTGATCATCCAATCGTGTTGTCAATGCTGCCACTTGAGTCTGCAAAGCAATCACATTCTCGCGATCCTACAGTGCTGCATCTTCATCTTCAGACACCCTCTGCTCAACTGCTGCAATACGGCCAGCATGTGCTTCAAAACGATCATTAATACAGTCTACAGCCGACTGTAATTTAAGAAGTTTATCTTCCAGGGCCGCGGTGACCATTTTTGAAATTTCTTGGGCCCATTCACCCCAGTGCGCAGAGGTTAGAGCGGGAGTCGGCGCCGCCGCCATTTTGAGCGCGGAGCGGGCTGATTTATGTTTAGGCGTTTTCGCCGATCTTACCGGCATTCCTATCTGATGCGCACTTTTAAACGGCTCCACACATACACAACCGTCGAGAAAGGCCCACAGATGAGGCAGAAACAGTTCGAATAATTTTATTCGTTAGGCAGGCTAAAGAGCTCAGGGACGCTCGTGACCCCAGGCCTCTTACTGCTGAGCAGCGCTGGAGAATTCAGGTCTCTTTTTTTTTTTTTTTTTTTTACCGATTTCGCCGACGCTTTAAGGATTTGAGGATTCTGGCAGCAAAATATATCCGACTATGTAAAAATAATAAAGTATAAAAGCACAGTTTTATTTGAATTTAGGTGTGTGTAAGAGGAGCTGTTACACCATTCGTGTGGTCTCCGTGGCGATCAGGCCACGCCCAGAGGTGCTGCTCTTGAAGAAAACTTGGTCCAGCAGGGGAATTCGGGGGCGGAGCAGGACTCCCACGCTACCCGAAGTCACTGGGCTGAAGAGAGGAGCAGCCCCGAAGGCAGGGAGCTGCTTCTGAGGAGAGCGATGAGAGTCTCTAGGCTTCGGGGCGGAGCAACTCTCCCCAGGAACTCCTGCTGGTGGCTGGAGGGGGTCCGGTAAAGGCAGTGCGCCGTTGGTGCTTTAGATTTTTAAATTCGGGTCCCCTGCTGGTCTGGGAGAGGGGCGGAGCAAGGGCTCCCACGCTCAACTCTCCCCAGGAACTCCTGCTGGTGGTTGAAGGGGGTCCGGTAAAGGCTGTGCACCGTTGGCGCTTTAGATTTTTAAATTCGGGGCCCCCGCTGGTCTGGGAGAGGGGCAGAGCAAGGGCTCCCACGCTCAACTCTCCCCAGGAACTCCTGCTGGTGGCTGGAGGGGGTCCGGTAAAGGCTGTGTGCCGTTGGCGCTTTAGATTTTTAAAAATTTGGGTCCCCCGCTGGTCTGGGAGAGGGCGGAGCAAAGGCTCCCACGCTCAACTCTCCCCAGGAACTCCTGCTGGAGGGGGTCCGGTGAAGGCTGTGCGCCGTTGGCGCTTTAGATTTTTAAATTCGGGTCCCCCGCTGGTCTGGGAGAGGGGCGGAGTAAGGGCTCCCACGCTCAACTCTCTCCAGGAACTCCTGCTGGTGTTTTTAATAATTAAATAATTAAATAGATGAAGAAGTGTTGTTTAAAAGGAGGGAGCTCAACTGTCAGCCAGCCACCATCCAGCCTCCAAGTTCCGGAACCTGCTTCGGGGCCTTCTACTGCCCTGATTTTCTCTGCTGAGTCTCTGATGATGTCATCAGGGACGTGCCAGTGTAAATCAGGGCGGTAGAAGGCCCTGAAGCAGCGTGTGTAGAGTGCTGCAGACGTTGCTGGAATCGGCAGGTTTGTCGGGACCGCGGGAAGGGAAGGGGGGGCGGTAAGGGACTAAGGGAGCCGGCCAGACCGCGGAAAGGGAAAAGGGGGTAGGGGAAACGCTGCTGCTGCACAGGGAAGTGGTGTTGGGGGAGGGAAATGGAGAGGGAGGGAATGCTGCTGCTGTGGAGAGACAGATAGATAGAAAGAAAGACAGACAGTGGGAGGAAGGGAGACAGAACGAAAAGAAAGACACAGGGGCAGGGAGAGACACAGAAAGACAGACAGACAAAGGGGGCCAGGGAGAGAGACAGACAGAAAGAAAGACAGTGGGAGGGAGAGAGAGACAGAAATAAAGACAGACAGACATATATTCTAGCACCCGTTAATGTAACGGGCTAAAATACTAGTGTAATATAAGGCTGCAGATATGGGAGCATTAGTGATTTGTTTAGAATATCATTTTGTTTTTTTGGCTTTTTAAATGGCAGATTTGTAGAATGTTGTTGTATTATTGAAGGCTTCCTCAGATACAAGGTTCAAGGAATGGTGCCATTCGCGTTGTGTATGTCTTAAGTTGTTTTTTGGTAGAGAGAGAGAGTTCTGATGTGTGTACCATGGGGCTTTAAAAGTTTGAGCATTTGAAAGGGAATGGGTCTGAACTGGTGTTAAGTTATCGAAGGCAGATTTAAGAGGAATTCAGAAGTTTGGCTGCCATCTCTTGGGGTTGTTTTTGTTTGCTTCCTTTTCATATTATAAAATACTTTTTTTTTTTAACTTTTTTTTTATTTTATTATATTATATATCGCAATTGTCTAAGAGCATAAGAATAGCAGCACATGAATGCATGGTAAAGAGACAGTCATATATACAGACAGTAACTTATAAAGGGTGCTATAAGTTAGGTGCCCAAAATCTAGGCGCTAAATTAATATTCTATAACAGCAAATTTGTGCACCTAATGCATAATAGAATACTAGCAGTCATCAACTAGGCTACAATTAGGTACCACCATTTAGGTTTGCTCTATGAAAGTGTAAATATGAAAGCATTTAGTCACCCGACTAGCAACATTTAATAAAGTGCACTTAAATAGTCAAGAGCAGTGGTTCCCAACCCTGTCCTGGAGGACCCCCAGGCCAGTTGGGTTTTCAGGATAGCCTTAATGAATATGCATGGAGCAGATTTGCATGCCTAGCACCTCCATTAAATGCAGATCTCACTCATGCATATTCATTTGGGCTATCCTGAAAACCTGACTGACCTGGGGGTCCTCCAGGGCAGGGTTGGAACCACTGATCAAAAGCACATATGACCTGCTCATGCCTCTCCCATGTAAACACCCCCTTTGCAGAAAGCACTAGAACACTTTTTCTAAAATGCTGTAAAATGTGGACTTAGCATGATTTTACTGTGCGCTAAGCCCAAATTTAACACACCACAGGGAGGGTGTTTTTAAAAAATATTTTATTGCAGGTTATGCGCGAATGTTGTCATTTGTGTACAGCACTCACATAGAGTTAACAAGGAAGCACTGATCACCACCTATTTAGGAGGCACTAGTTGCTCCCAAATTAACTCTGCATTGTCCAGTTAGCATGCGCTTATCAGAACTTGCTGGCCGGATAATGTATAAATGCCCATTCTCTATCCATGGCTCACTTTCCCTCTGAACAATATCTTTTTAATGGATTATGTGCTGGTTAGTGCATGCAAACAGGCAACAGTCTAGAAACATGTTTAAAACATTTCTGCCGTATCCTGTTCTTGTGTGCTAACTGAGGATTAAAGGCTTAACATGCTTCAGTAAAGAGCCCCTTAGGTGCTCAGTTATAGAAAAGCACCTAACCGCTGGTTCACCCTCATTTTGGTACTTAACTACTATTTGAGCACAAACAGCATACTGTACATACTTAGGGGGGGATACTGTAAATAGTACATTTTCACTTTAAAGTACCAAATAGAATATGACCTTTTTCAGATCTTTGTGAGCAGTTGAACTATAAAGCATTCCCAGGGCACTCTGGGCCTTCACACTGGCGTTTGGATTTCCATTATCTGCAGCAAGCAGCCACCACCTAGGAAGAAAAAAATAATCAGCAACACAACAGCCATAGTCTAGCAAACCAAGGGGCATTTTTACTAAGCTGCAGTAAAAAGTGGTCTTAGCACATGGCCTTGAAAAAAACATTCAGTACATGAGTACCTACTTCTACCTATTTTGTAGGCAGTTAACAACTCATGCGTTAACCAATGTGTGATGATGTAGCTGCACTAACTGATTAACATAGGAATGTTCAATCTCTCCCCCCAACATGTACCCTTAAAAAAAAGAAAAGAAATATTTTTTAGCACACAGTTAGCATGCACACATTTGGCATTTAATACATGTGTCCTGTAGTATGCCATTTTAAGCTGCATTAGATACGTGTTAGCACCTAATGCAGCTTAGTAACTTGGCCCCTTAGAGGCTGATGAAGAAAGTTACCGCAGGCAGAAGTGTGCAGTTAATGAGCAGTATATATGCATATCACTGGCTGCAGGATGCCTTATTTTGTAGATTAACTCCTAGTGCTGTGGAGTCAGTTGCCACCATTTTGAATCATGGTGGTGTCCCAGTCAAGAATAAGTGGACATCACACCTGGCTGTCTATTTGAGATGTGTGGGGAGAAGAGAGGGTAAATTGGACTACCAGGGATATCAGGAGTGGGGACAGGAGCAGCTCTATCAACCAGAAAATTTTTTCTTAAATCAGAGGGAGGATCACATTGGAGGGAGCAGTTGCTGGATTGGCTACCTTGTTGGAGAGGCAGACTGGGTCAAGTTGGGTGGTGAGGAAGGGTGTTAGATCACCAAGGATTGACAAATTTGTTGGTGGGAGGAGATGTTAGGGAACAGGGCAAATGCAGACCTAGCAACTTAAAAAAAATTTTCTCCCTTCCTGACAAGCGCCTGAGCCAATCAGCTGCAGATTATTACCATATTTCTAACATGACAGTAATCTGCATGCTCCTTGCATATGGCATAGCAATGGTATATTTTTCAAGCCGTATGCTGAGCCATCCGTGCACAGCTCTACTGTGTGGCTTTCTGCATCAGCTCCTAAGAGCAGTAAGGAGACAGAATTACCTTTCAGCCTCTTCATCAGAGTGTACAACACCAAATCCTTCAAAGTAGGCTCTACCCACATTAAATGCTGCAGCAGATTTTAAATGTCTGGCTTTGGGGCTTTCACTGCAGACAATTTTCAGCATACATTCCAAACCTTTTTCCTTTACAAAAAAAATAAACAATTTATAATTGTTACATTTACTAAACTACACTATCACAGTGTGTTATTTACTGCAGGTCCCTTTTTATATAATGAGATCTATTTACTATTATCACATGTTAACAGCATTTGCACATGCTCTACGAGAGGGGTGCCCACACTTTTTGGGCTTGCGAGCTACTTTAAAATAACCAAGTCAAAATGATCTACCAACAATAAAAAAAATTTTAAAAACCCACAAAGCACATTGTACGCAGAGAAAATTTTAATTATCATTTATATTCCAGGTGTTTTTCAAAGAGGTCATCTCAGTAACTATACAAAAATAGACAAATATACCTCCCTCCCTTTTTACTAAGCTGCGATAGCAGTTTTTAGCGCAGGGAGCTGCTCTAAATGCCCCGTGCTGCTCTCGACACTCGTGGGCTTCCTGCGCTAAAAACCGCTATTGCGGTTTAGTAATAGAGGGCAATAGTGCAAAATATAGACAGCAGATATAAATTCTCAAAACGGACACATTTTGATCACTAAATTGAAAATACATTCAAACCTTGGTTTACGAGTGCACCGGTTTGTGAGTGTTTTGCAAAACGAGCAAAACATTTGCAAAACTGGTGCCTCGGAAACCGAGTTTGACTCGATTTACGAGCACCACTCCCCGCGATCCGGCATCCCCCGCCAGCAATCCGGCATCCCCCACCCCGCTCGCATCGTCTCCCTCCCGCAAACCTACATCCTCCCCGAGCACCGAAACGACATCCCTTACCCCGATTGGGCATTCAGAATCTCGGAGAGAGCGAGAACAGAAGGCCTTGAACATGCGCAAATGCTCAAGGCCCAGTCCAGCCCAGCACAGCCAAGAGGGAGGATCTCCGATGCACTGCCCAGTCCAGCCCAGAAGAGGGAAGATCTTCGGGCACCAGCATGTCTTGTGTGTTGGTGCTGGTGCCGGTGCCCAATCGGGGTAAGGGATGTCGTTTCAGTGCTCTGGGGGAGGATGTAGGATCATGGGGGAGGGTGACGCGAGCGGGGGGGAGGATGCCGGTTTGCAGGGGGGATGCCGGATCGCGGGGGGAGGGGTATGGAGCAGCGTCAGTGGCCTCAAGGGGGGGAATGGAGCTGCGCCGGTAGCCTCGGGAGGGGGGGGAGGAGGAGGTGGAACGAATCAAAGCGAGTTTCCCTTACTTCCTATGGGGAAACTCACTTTGATATACGAGCAATTTGGTTTACGAGCATACTTCTGGAACGAATTATGCTCGTAAACCAAGGTTCCACTGTAAAATAATTTTTCCTATCTTTGATGTCTGGTGATTTCATGAGTCTCTGGTTGCATTTCTTCTTCTGACTGTTCATCCAATGTTTCTTCCCTTCTTTCAGCCTACTATATGCTTCCTCTCCTCCAGACCTCATTCCCTCCCCCAACTTTTTCTTCCTCTCTCCCTGCCCCCTCCCCTTTCTTTCTCCCTGCCCCCTTCTTTTTTCTCTCTCCCTGTTCCCCCTTTATTTCTTTTTTTTGTCTCCCTATCCCCCCCTTTCTTTCTGTCTCTCTGCTCCCCCCAAAGACACTGCTGCTGCCATCGGGGAACAGGCTCCCAAGCCACCGCCACCCCAAGCTCTCCCTGCTTCCCGACACAGAAGCGCCAGGATGACCAGCCTTCCTCTCCTACGTCAGAATTGACGTTGGGGAGAGAAAGGCTGGTCGGCACGTAGCTTCTGCATCCTGTTTACAGCGTTGGGATGCAGATAGAACGCGAAGGCAACGCAAGTCGTTCATGGAGCCCGGGATGGGCTCCGCAATCTACTGGTCGATCGCGTTCGACCTTTTGGGCACCCCTGCTCTATGATGTCCATTAAGTGAAGTTGCTTACCTGTAATAAGTGTTTGCTGTGGACATCGGGATAATGGAGACACACTTGGTAGCCTCCTCCACGAGCTTCCTGCTTGGATGTGCTCTTTCTAGAAGCTTGATCATTGACCCCCCCCCTTTTTTTACAAAATCATAGTGCATTTTTTAGCACCACCCGCAGCAGTATTAGCTCTGATGCTCATAGAATTCCTATGAGCATCGAAGCTATTACTGCTGCAGCTGGCACTAAAACCACACTATGGTTTTGTAAAGGGGGGGTTAATGCTTTAGCCAGTGGTTAGTGTGTCTCCCTCCTCTCCACCTTTCCAGCCATCAGCCATAGAAGGGGCCTTATACAACCTGGGACAATCAGAGCCTCAGGCCCCTTCTTGGATGCACCGGGAAGGAGCCTACGGCTCTGATTGGTCCGGACACCTAAGGCCCCTCCTATGGGGTGTCTGGGTCAATCAGAGCCTTAGGCCCCTTCCCGGTGCGCCACTTCCAACGATCTCTGCCCGCCTGCCCGTCTCCGTGCCCTGCCCTCTGAAGCTGACACAGTTACCACCGTCTTCGAGCCACACTTGCTCCTTTAGTCTTCAGCAGCACTCCTTGCATGGACAGTGCATGCAGCAATTCACACACTGCACGTAAGTATCTGACCCAGAAAACTTCTCTCTGTCAACTCTGATGTCAGACTTGACATTGGAGGGAAGGCTTGTGGGTCAGCCACGTGCAGTGTATGAATTGCTGCTTGCACCGTCCCCACTGCAGACAAAATGAGTGAGTGCGGCTCGAACAAGAACTGGGTCGGTTTGGGGGGGAGGGAGGGAGGGATCCCCGGCTGTGGCAGGGGGCAGGCAGGCAGGAAGGCGGGATCCCCAGAAGCAGTGGCGGCTTCTATGGATGGGCAGCTACTTACATTCAGGGAGGCATGAACTCAACACAGATAGAAGGGGGGGCATGAACATGGGACATAGAAGAGAGGGAAGAAGGGGGCACTAACTTGGGACATAGGAAGGAGGGACTAAAAAGGGAGAATTTTGGGGTATGAGTGACTGAGTGAGAGGGAAAGATGGTGGCACATGGGGAAAGAAAGAAAGGAAAATTGGTCATAGAGAGAGGAGAGGGAAATGCATGGGGGAGGGGAAGATGAGAGAGAGAAATGTTGGCTATGGTGCTGGAGAGGGAACAGAGGTACAGATTGAAGGGGATTGCAAGGGGGAGGAATATTGGACATAATGATGGAGGGAGAGATTTGACATTGTGCTAGAGAGGGGTGTTAGAAAGCGAAATGGGCATGGGACTGTTGGGCAGTGGTGAAAAATGCTGCACATGATCCAGGGGATGAGAGAGGGAGAAATGTTGGATGTGGCAGTAGAGGGAGTGGGAGAGATGTACCCAGGATCTCTCTCTCTCTCTTTCCCCACTCCCTTTGCAGCAGGGGAGGGAATGAGAGAGAGGGAGACATGTTGCCAATGGGGGCGGAGGAGAGAGGAAGAAAAGTTGGACTCATGGAGGGATAAAGAGAGATGTTGGTTGGAGAATGGAATGAGGTCTGGAGGAGAGGAAGCATGTAGGAGGCAGAAAGAAAGAAATATTGGATGCACAGTCAGAAGGAAGTGCAATCAGAGACTCATGAAATCACCAGACAGCAAAGAAAGGAAAAAATGATGTTATTTTCAATTTAGTGATCAAAATGTGTCAGTTTTGAGAATTTATATCTGCTGTCTATATTTTGCACTATATTTGTCTATTTTTCTATAGTTGGTACTGAGGTGACACAGCATATTTTAAAGTCATCTGACTTGATCTCTTTGAAAAAACAAACAAATATAAATGCTAATGAACATTTTCTCTGCGTACAGTGTGCTTTTGTGTTTTTTTAAATTTTGTGGTTGCCATTATGTATTAAAATTTTATTGTGTGCATATGAAAAATGGATGGAAGAAATTGCATTATAATTAGTACTATTATTATGGGGGTGGGGTCTGGGACGGAGCTTGGGCGGGGGTACTCAGTTTATATTTATTAGACTTGGGTACTTGGTTTAAAGAAGTTGAGAAACACTGTTCTATTGCCTCTAAGCAGCTAATGTTGAGATGCGAAGTATGAATGTGAACCAACTCTCTGCAAAGGGATGCAAAAGAGATTGAATTACCTGTAGCACAACACTAGAGAAAGTGGAGAAGATATAATGAACATAATATGATAGAAACTGTGATGTAGAGAACTAGAACAAATGAATCATTATTATTTTACTCGTTACACAATGCAGATATTCAACAGATCAGAAGAATATTTAAATGTACCCATTGAACATTTTAGTCTGTATCGTGCCAGGCAATAAATTGCCTTCAGTGGAAAGATTAGAATGTTTACCTTATTTTCTTCAATTCCCAATCCATCATAATATATGACTCCTAACTGATATAAAGCACGAAGATCCTCATCCTTGATGTTGTAAAAGTGTACCAGTGCCTCTTCATACCAGCCCTGCACAAGATATAAACTGATCTAAGTATCCAAAGCTGTACAGAAATTAGTAACTACAGGTTTATCTTCAGAAGGATGAACATACAAATATTTAACAACATAGTCACTAAAACATCATTAATGGGGGAAGTTATTAAGGCACAGTAAAAGAGCTCTTACTATACCTTGATTTACCATTGGAGTCACTAACCTGTGCTATCTTTGAACCACAGGTTGCTAACTCCCATTATAAAGGACTAAAGCTGCTTGCTAGCTACTTCACAAGCAGCTTTAGTCTATCAACCCAGGAATACTGGGCCCCAAGCTGCAGCCTGAAGCTCCTAGACTGCACCATAATGAAGCTGATGTCCTGTCTCCTCCCACCTCCCCATACTCTACTCACATTTTAACCCCCCTCTCCAATCACAAACCCCTGATGAGGAAACCCCTCTGACAAGGAATACCTCAGCCATGACTCTACCATGAGGAATTCCATTCCACCAATGTTAGCCACCATACTCTCCACACTCTCAAACGATCCTCCCAATACTATGGACTTACTAGCCTGTAACTGGCAGTCCAATTACAAACAGAGATGTCTTTAAGCTTTTCCTGCAATGGTAGTAGGAAGAGATCTGATGCAGATGCAATGGTAGGGTACTCTAGGGTTTGGGATCCTGAAATTCAAAGGTAGTCTTGAATAGCTTTTTCTGGTGGACTTGATGGGGAACAAAAAAGGTCAACTTAAAACACTATGTTGTTCTGGAGTTATAGAATGAACCTGTAACCTTGATATCAGATATTAGTCCCTGAGAGTTCTCTCCATATATGGCCTTATGGACCATGCAAGTTATCTTAAACTGAGTTCTTTTTTAAATTGGTTGCCAATAGAAAGCATTTGCGTGAACTTCGGTTCTTTGATTTTCCATCTGTAAAAGGATGTGTCTATAAACGATTTCTTAGTAAAATCTTATCGTATCAGGTAGCAATGTGGGATAAACATATTAGTAATTATATACCAACTTCCACTTCTTATCAGGCCTTCAGAAAATCTTTGATCACAGTCTTAAGTTTTCTCCTTTAATCAACACCAAGTCTGTATGTGATAATGAATTGTAATCTCCAAACCAAAGTACCTTGGTCTTCAGTTTATTAATTCTGAGGATGTTCTTCTGCATCCATGTACAATAATCCTCACCAAGTACTGTAATGTATCATCAAAATATTCTTTTGCTAGACAAAGGAGGAAAATATTGTCTGCATATGAAAATATATGAACTTGGAGAATGGCAAATCTCTTATCTAAGGCTCTTAAGTACGTATATGTTAAACAAGGAAGGAGATAGTGGTGAGCCTTGTGGTACATCACAGAAAGCATTCCAGTATTGAGATTTCTTGTGGCCCTTTCTTACTTCATATGTTCTTTTCCCTAAGAATTCTATAAACCATTTTAGTACCATTCTGTAAACCATTTTAGTACTCAGCTTTAGAAGCAGTAGAAAATGGTTGACCGCATCAATTGCGGTTGAGATATCAAATTGAAGCAGAACATTCTGTTTACCTTTACTTAGGATTTCACTTTTGATGTTAATTCCAGCAGCAAGGTCTTTGTACTGTGCATAGCCCAAAAACCATATTGTGAACTATGAAATCCTTCTGCCAGATTTAAATAATCTGTTAGTTGTATATTAATACATAATTCTAACAATTTAGCAGGCCATGGTACTGCAGCAACTTTAGTTAAATCTGCTCCTACGGCCTTAGGTACAGGGGTCAATGCAATAACTGATATTGTTTGTGGATATATATATACCCTTGTCTAAGCATAGATTTAATAAAAATCTGTCAGCCATAACAAAAACCCGGAAGGAAAAAGTTATAGCATTTTGGCTGGAAAGACATCCAAGCAGCAAGATTTTATTGAGTTTCCTCAGCAGATCTGAGACTACTTCAGAACTAACAGTTGTGAATCCTTTCCAGCATCTATCAGCTGGTATCCCTTCATTCCTATTATCTTTTCTAGTGTGCTCTTCAATACTGTCTTCCATGATATGTGTAAATGACTCTCTTACTGATCTAATATTTTCCTCGAAATAACATGCCAATCTATATTCATCAGGTTGTTGTAAAGCTGGATCAGTAGTTATATCTCTTGTAGAGGTTAGTGAATTGAATATCTTAAATAGGCATTTAGGGGCAGATTCTATATAGGATGCCAGTCTCAGCAGCTGAGAACCGCACACTAGCATCCTATCCAGAATCACATTTGTCCTAAGGGACAGACATCTAACCCGGTCTAACTACCCCAATTCTCTATGGGAGGGGCCTTAGGCACCTGAGCCAATCAGAGCCTTCGGTCCCTCCCCGGTGCATCCCAAAATGCACTGGGAAGGGGAAGGCCCACCATTTTGGAGTGGCGAGCCTGATGGCCAGAGGGTGTGAGCCTCCTGGTTGGACTTTCAAATACAAGGTATGGGGGGTGGTAGTGGGGAACTTGCAGCCTTGGAGGGGCGTTTGGGGGGGGGGGTCTTTTTTATAGGGTATTGGGGGGTTCGGGGTGGGGGGTGGCAGGAGGGAGTGGGCATCCCTCCTGCCAGTCTTCAATGGGGGGCGGGGGTTCAGGGGCAGGAGGGAGTGGGCACCCCTCCTGCCCGGATGCTTCCTGATGGGTTTGGGGGCAGAAGGAAGTGAGCATCCCTCCTGCCTGGCTACTTCAACAGGGGCAGGGATTTGTGGGCAGAAAGAAATGGACATCCCTCCTGCCTGGATGCTTCAGGAGGATTTGGGGGTTCGGCAGCAGGAGGGAATGGGTATCTCTCCTGCCGGGGGACTTCATGGAGTGAGGGTTCCCTGCCATTGTCGCTCTGCTGATGCAGCAGGGAGATTTATTTGCCGTGATCAGCTCAGCAGCTGTGTCTATTTGAAATTTAGACCAGCATTATGCTGGCCTACATTTCAGGCATCTATCATGGCTCTAGGGAGATGCCTAGAATCACTTAAGCTCACCCAAGGCAACTTCTGGGTGAAACCAGACCCAGCCTTGGGTGAATTTAAGTGTCCCAATGTGTATCTCTCAACCGCGACAGATGTCTACAGTGTAGGCTGTCTTGCAGGGTTTTATTTTTAGAAAATGCGAGAAAAGGTGCATCCTGATTGGCTGGTTAAACAGCGGTAGGACACCTACAATCAGAGCACCATTTATAGAATTTGCCTCTTAATAGAGTTGCATGATTGGTTGATCTGGCTATTGTAATACATTTTCTTTGTTCCAGTTACAGTCAACTTATATTGTTTTATTTCTCTTTTCCAACTAATACAGTGTTCATATGTTTGATATCACTGCACAACAAAGTTTTTGCTTCCTGAACACTGCTGGGTGTTTCTTATAGAATTTTGGGTGCTGATCATGAATATTACATCAAAAATTACCCATCACGTACCATTTCAGAGAAATCTTCAATTTTGTCGTGATTTTTTCTTATATTTGGATGCAAACAATTTTTTCTCCCATAAGTGTCTTATCAACAACGGTTTGTGCCGCCTGGGTATGTCCATGCATAAAATCTAGCCAGGTTGGAAGCTGTTTTATGGAAGATGACATCCTGGGCATGTCTGGGCAGGTCTGAACGAGCTTGCGCTGTCTCACCATGCTATAATGGTGGCTTCCATACACCGATCCTGCTCATTTGGTTAATATAGATAGTCCGTGTGTGTATATAGTATCAGTATAGTAAAGTATAGTAGTATAGTAGCTGTAGCAATATAACAGTAAGTAAGCTTGATGCTATAGACGTTTTGGTGTCGGGCAATATGTCTCGTCGGTGTCGTAACAGCCGCGACACATTCTGCTATATCTGTGGGGAATATACACTTACGCCTCAGAGACGTTCGATGACTGCCCTTGTAAAGAAAGCCTATCATCTGTATTTTGGCTGCAAAATAGGTGATCAAGACAAGCAATGGGCGCCTCACATTTGCTGTGCGACATGTGCTGTTAGTCTGAGAGCCTGGCTCAGAGGTACTCGAAAGACGATGCCATTTGCTGTTCCGATGATATGGCGAGAACAGAAAGACCATGTGACGGACTGTTATTTCTGTTTGACTAATGTGTCTGGTTTCTCTGCCAAAAACAAGAAGTCAATTGAATATCCTAATCTGCCTTCAGCAATGAGACCCATGCCACATGATGACAGTCTTCCAGTTCCGAAACCACCAGAGGATTGGACCTTAGACGAACCAGATGAAGAAACTGCAGTGCAGGGTTCTAACAGTGACATTGACCCGGATTTTGAACCATCCTCATCAGGCGATCCACATCTGATAACACAGTCCGAATTGAACGATTTGGTCAGAGATTTGGGTCTGTCAAAAGCAAAAGCTGAGCTGCTAGGTTCGAGACTGCAGGAATGGTGTTTGCTATCACCAGGTACGAAAATTTCTGTGTTTCGAGACCGGCATCATGATATAACCAAATTTTTTGCACAAGTCGACAGTCTCTGTTTCTGTTGTGACATTGAAGGATTGTTCTCGGTCTTTGGTTGTGATCACAACCCGGAAGAGTGGCGTCTTTTCATTGATTCGTCAATGTTAAGCCTGAAAGCTGTTCTGTTGCACAATGGCAACGTTTATCCTTCAGTACCTGTTGGCTATGCAGCACATATGAAAGAAACATATGAGAATATGGAAATGTTACTAAAGTATGTCCAGTATACCAGGTATAACTGGAATATCTGTGGAGACCTCAAAGTCGTTGCTCTGTTACTAGGACTGCAGCTTGGCTATACAAAGTACTGCTGTTTCATCTGCGAATGGGACAGCCGAGACAGAGAGTCGCACTATTCTAGAAAGAACTGGCCACTCCGTAAAAAGTTAGTTCCAGGACAGAAAAATGTAGCACATGAATCGCTTGTTGACCCGACAAAGATATTTTTGCCTCCTCTTCACATTAAACTGGGACTCATGAAGAATTTTGTGAAAGCAATGAACAAGGAAGGGGAAGGTTTTCGTTATTTAAGACAGATGTTCCCAAGAATAACTGATGCCAAGATCAAAGAGGGTATTTTTGTTGGCCCCCAGATCAGACATGTTATGAGTGACAAGCGATTTGAAGATCTGTTAGTTGGGCCGGAAAAAATTGGCTGGAAAGCCTTGAAAGACGTTGTTGACAATTTTCTGGGCAATTACAGAGCCCCAAACTACATTCAGCTGGTAGACAAACTTCTCAAAGCATACAAGAGAATGAAGTGCAATATGTCACTCAAGATTCATTTCCTCCATTCACACTTGGACTTCTTCCCCGCAAATCTCGGTGCTGTGAGTGACGAGCACGGTGAAAGGTTTCATCAAGACATAGCTACGATGGAGAAACGATACCAGGGCAATTGGAATCCGTCAATGCTTGCCGACTATTGTTGGATGCTACAACGTGATGCACCAGACACTGAATATAAAAGAAACTCGGGAGCAAAACACTTTTAATTCTGTTTCATTTAGTCGCTTGTGCGAAACGTAAACTTGACTATATATTTTATTGTCAGTAAACATAAAAATGTCTATTTCTCATAGTTCTTACGTGATGCAGTAAAACCAAAACCATATTTGAGCATACCAAGTTGGTACCTGTCATAATCACCAAAAACTTTTCAGGAATCAAGACTTAACCAAAAAATTGTTGTGCAGTGTATTTCCTCCAGACACTTTCTAGTCTTCTTATCTTTGATCTTAGGGTTTATAATGATTCCATAAACTATGGGTTATTTTTCTGTTTTGATTTTAAATGTTTAATTGGGACAATTTTGTCTAGAACTGATGTTGAAAGTGCCTGCCAGGAGATAAGGGCCTTATCTATATCTTCGTTTACCGGTCCTAACTGTTCCATTATTCCACTCCAGAATTCTTCTGCTGGTATCTTACTACATCTTGTCACAGGTTCTTCATCTGTAGTTTTTGATTGATTTATTTTGGGCAGTTTTAGATAGAAATTGAAAAGATAGTGATCAGACTAGATGACTGGTTCACAATGAACATGTTCTTTCGAGGGAAAGTTTAATCCTTTGGATATAGCTGAGATGAAATCTAAGCAGTGCCCGCCTTTATGAGTTGAGCCACATGGGAAAGTTGTCAAAATTTGACTGGCTCAGTAGCTTTTTCAAGGCATGGACATTAGGCTCTTCAAGACTTTCTAGATGTAGATTTAAATCCCCAAGAATGATTAGCTTAATACAAGTCGTGGAACAATGAGAGATCAGATTAAATAGTTTATTCTCTATCTATCCCTGATCACTGCAGCTAGCTAACAACCTTAAGGAAAGGAGTGATCTGTATCAGGGGTGTCCAATCTTTTGGCTTCCCTGGGTCGCATTGGCTAAAAATATTTTTCTGGGGCCGCATAAACACTAACACTAGCCAATGAGAAAAAAAAGGTTGAGCAGGTCCCAAATTTGCAATCACTAATATAGAATCTAATATAGTATCTAATAATAAACCTTCATTAAAGGGACACTAAGGAGAGGAACCCAAAAAGCAATGTTACTTACCGTAACAGTTGTTATCCAGGGACAGCAGGCAGCTATTCTCACTAGTGGGTGATGTCATCTGACAGAGCCCCGATACGGACATCTTGCAAGCATGTCTTGCTTGAAGAAACTCAGAAGTTTCGAGATGCCCGCACCGCGCATGCGCCAGTGCCTTCCCGCCCGATGTACCGGGCGTGTCTCCTCAGTTCAGGTAGCTAGCCTGAGAAGCCAACCCAGGGGAGGTGGGTGGGACGTGAGAATAGCTGCCTGCTGTCCCTGGATAACAACTGTTACGGTAAGTAACATTGCTTTATCCCAGGACAAGCAGGCAGGTATTCTCACTAGTGGGTGACCTCCAAGCTAACCCCAATGGGATGGTGGGAGAGTTGGCAACTTAAGAGAACAAATTTTGTAACACTGTTTGGCCAAACTGTCCATCCCGTCTGGAGAAAGTATCCAGACAATAATGAGAGGTGAATGTATGAACTGAGGACAAAGTGGCAGCCTTACAAATCTCCTCAATCGGTGTCGATCTGAGGAAGGCTACAGAGGCTGCCATCGCTCTGATCTTATGGGCTGTGACCTTACAAGGAAGGGATAATCCAGCCTGGGCATAGCAGGAAGAGATACAAGCCGCCATCAAGTTGGAGATGGTGCGCTTCGATACAGGGCGTCCCAACTTGTTTGGATCAAAGGAGACGAAAAGTTGAGGAGCAGTTCTGTGTGGTTTGGTGCGATCCAAGTAGAAAGCCAAAGCACGTTTACAGTCCAGAGTGTGAAGAGCTGATTCTCCAGGATGAGAATGAGGCTTTGGAAAGAACACTGGAAGCACAATGGATTGGTTGAGGTGAAATTCAGAGACCACTTTAGGCAGGAATTTCGGGTGAGTGCGGAGGACCACCTTGTCATGATGGAATACTGTGAAAGGTGGGTCCGCCACCAAGGCCTGAAGCTCACTGACCCTGCGAGCAGACGTGAGGGCCACCAGAAAAACCACCTTCCAGGTGAGAAACTTAAGTGGAGCCTTGTTGAGAGGTTCAAACGGAGGCTTCATGAGATGAGACAGGACAACATTGAGATCCCAAACCACAGGAGGAGGTTTGATAGGAGGGTTGACATGAAAAAGTCCTTTCATAAATCTGGAAACCACAGGATGAGCAGACAAAGGTTTCCCATGTAGAGGCTGGTGGAAAGCCGCAATAGCACTCAGGTGGACTCGTATAGAGGTAGACTTGAGACCAGACTGAGACAGGTGTAGAAGATAGTCCAAAACAGAGGATAGGGAAGCTCGCTGAGGCTCCGTGGCATTGGAAATACACCAGGAAGAGAATCTAGTCCATTTTTGAGAATAGCATTGTCGGGTAGCTGGCTTCCTGGAAGCCTCCAAGACCTCCCTCACTGCTTGGGAGAACTGGTGAGGAGTTACGTTGAGAGGAACCAAGCTGTCAGGTGGAGGGACTGCAGGTTGGGATGAAGTAGTGAACCTTGATGTTGAGTAAGTAGTGAAGGAAACACTGGAAGAAGTACTGGCTCCCTGCTGCTGAGTTGAAGTAAAAGGGAGTACCAAGGTTGTCTGGGCCACCGAGGAGCAATCAGAATCATGGTGGCATGGTCCGATCTCAACTTGACCAGAGTCTTTTGGATGAGAGGAAATGGAGGGAACGCATACAGGAAGCGATTCCCCCAATCCAGCAGAAAGGCATCTGCCTCGAGGCGATGGGGAGTGTAGATCCTGGAGCAAAACAGAGGCAGTTTGAAGTTGTGGGGGGCCGCAAATAGGTCTATCTGAGGCCTCCCCCACTGTGCAAAGATCTGACGAAGGGGGTCGGAATGGAGGGTCCATTCGTGAGGCTGGAGAAGACGACTCAATTTGTCTGCCAAGACGTTGTCCTTCCCCTGAATGTAGATAGCCCTGAGGAAGGTGTTGTGGCGAACAGCCCAATCCCAGACTCGAAGAGCTTCCTGGCAAAGAGGGGCCGAGCCCGTGCCCCCTTGTTTGTTGACATAATACATGGCGACCTGATTGTCTGTGCGAATAAGGACCACCATGTCGTGAAGCAGATGCTGAAAAGCTTGGAGAGCATTGAAGATGGCTCTGAGCTCCAGAAGATTGATTTGATGGAGTCGTTCCACACTGGTCCAGAACCCCTGAGTGCGAAGACCATCCAGATGAGCCCCCCAGGCATAGTTCGAAGAATCGGTCGTGAGAACTTTCTGGTGGGGAGGAGTGTGAAACAGCAAACCTCTGGATAGATTCGAAGAGGTCATCTACCAGAGAAGAGACTGCCGTAGAGCAGGAGTGACTACAATGTGACGAGATAATGGGTCGGACACCTGAGTCCACTGAGATGCCAGGGTCCATTGAGGGATTCTGAGATGTAGTCTGGCAAAAGGCGTCACATGAACTGTAGATGCCATGTGGCCCAAGAGGACCATCATGTGTCTCGCCGAGATGGACTGGCGAGAAGACACCGACTGGCAGAGTAGAAGGAGAGCATCCATGCGTTGAGGAGGAAGGAATGCTCGAAGTTGAATGGTATCCAGGACAGCCCCGATAAAGGGGAGAGACTGGGTGGGCTGAAGATGTGACTTGGGAAAGTTGATCTCGAAGCCCAAGCTTTGCAGGAAACAAATGATAGTCAAGGTCGCCGAAATGACCTCTGGAGCTGACGGGGCCTTGATGAGCCAGTCGTCGAGGTATGGAAACATCTGAAGACCCATGTTCCGGAGTGCTGCGGCCACCACCACCAGACACTTCGTGAAGACTCTGGGAGACGATGAAAGGCCGAATGGAAGCACTCGATACTGCAGATGCAGATGTCCCACCCGAAATCTGAGGAACTTGCGTGAGGCCGGATGAATAGGGATGTGAGTGTAGGCCTCCTTGAGATCCAGAGAGCATAACCAATCGTTCTGCTCGAGGAGGGGGTATAGAGAAGCGAGGGTCAGCATACGGAACCGCTCCTTGACCAAAAATTTGTTGAGGACTCGAAGGTCCAAAATGGGACGCAGATCGCCCGTCTTCTTCGGGACAAGGAAGTACCGTGAGTAAAACCCTCGGTTTTGCTGATCGAAAGGAACCGGCTCGACGGCCTGAAGCCGAAGCAGAGCCTGAGCCTCTTGAAGGAGAAGAGCGGTCTGCGTCAAGTTGGAAGGATACTCTCTTGGCGGGTGGTCCGGAGGGACCCGTTGGAAATGAAGAGAGTATCCCTCTCTTACGATGGTAAGGACCCAAAGGTCCGTGGTGATGGTCTCCCATCGATGACAAAAATGATGGAGACGACCCCCAATGGGAAAAACGGGGGGAGACAGAACGAGGTTGGTTATGCTCCCTGGGATAGAGTCAAAAAGGCTGAGTAGCCTTGGGTGCAGCCGGCATCTGAGGCTTCTGCTGAGGCTTCTGTGGAGGCTGTCTCTTCGCAGGTTGTCTCGCAGGAGGAGCCTGCCTCGGCTGATACCGCCGCTGGTATATCAAAGGCGGTCTAGAGGGGCGAGACTGTTGAGGCTTGGGTTTAGGCCGCAGGATAGACTGGAAGGACTTCTCATGATCCGAAAGCTTCTTAGTAACAGTCTCGATAGACTCATCAAACAGGTCCGCCCCCGCACAAGGCACATTTGCAAGTCTGTCTTGGAGGTTCGGATCCATATCAATTGTACGGAGCCATGCCAGGCGACGCATGGCGACCGAACAGGCCGCCGCGCGTGCCGAGAGCTCGAACGCATCGTAGGAGGATTGCATCAGCTGCAGGCGTAACTGGGATAGGGTCGCCACCACCTCTTCAAACTCGAATCGAGCCTGAGCATCGATGAAAGGGATGAACTTGCGGAGCACCGGCAAGAAGAAATCCAAATATGAAGAGAAGAAGAAATTGTAATTGAGCACTCGAGTCGCCATCATCGAGTTCTGGTAGATACGTCTACCAAACTTATCCATCGTTCTCCCTTCTCGGCCCGGTGGCACGGAAGCATAGACTTGGGAGGGATGAGATCGCTTGAGGGAGGACTCGACCAGAAGGGACTGATGAGAAAGTTGAGCTCCCTCGAACCCCTTGTGGTGAACAATGCGGTATCGAGCATCCAACTTACTGGGAACTGCAGGGATGGAATACGGTGTCTCAAAACAACGCATGAAAGTCTGGTCCAGCAGTTTATGTAGAGGAAGCCGGAGCGTCTCCGCCGGAGGGTGAGGTAAATGCATGGTGTCCAGATACTCTTTAGAATATCGAGAACCAGTGTCCAAAGTCACATCCAAGTCATCCGCCATTTGTCGGAGGAAGGAGGAAAAGGACAGTTGGTCCGCCAACGCTGGCCGGTGAGACGGACTAGAAGAAGTGGAAGCCTCCGGGTCCAGAGAGAGCTGGGAGCGGCACGGAGAATAGGAGGTAGATGGTTCCTCATACTCCGGTCCCTCAGGCGGGGATAAATCCGACGAGGAGTATCCCAGACGCTGAATCTTCTTTTGCGGAGACACCTCCGAATGACGTGAGGAGTGTCGAGAAGAGTGTCTAGATCGATGCCCCTCCCGGTGACGGGATGAGGAACGAGATCTTCTATGCATCGCTCGATCCCTCGAAGCCTCGAAGGAATGGATAGGACTAGATGCAGTGGATCGCAGAGGTGGCAAAGATGCGGACTCACGCAGCGCCACCCAGGTCTGGTATGGAGTGCAGAAGAACTCCTCCTGCGATGCAGTATGCCCAGGACTCCGATTATCAGGGGCCGACCTAGTACCCTGTTGTCGTGGAGGCGTGATGGGCTCCAAAGGCGGCATATCAGGAAGGGAAGCCCGCCTGGAGGATTCCGCCGCCCTCCGCCGATCCTCCTCGTCGAGCAGGGAGATCGAACGACGAGGGGGAGGGGGAGGGGGCGGTCCGCCCCCCGGAACCGGGACCGGGAGGTCACCCTGAATAGAGGCGATAAGCCGGGGTCCCATAGTCTGCATAAGCTCGACAAACTGAGCTTCCAGCAGGGATCGCAGCGAAGCCGACATGGAGGGATCCACACCGAAAGGGGGTCCTCCTGCACGGTCTTCGCGCTCCTTCGTGGCCAAGTGCTTCTGCTTGCTAGCTTTAGGCACTTTGATGACCACTGGAGGGACAGTGGAAGGCGGTACCTGAACCGAGGAGACGGAGACAGGCACCGATGCCGAACTTGATGCTGAAGTCGGTGTGAACAATGCCGGCTTCACAATGCCCGATGCAGGAGTCGTCGATGCAGGTTTCGAACGGACCGGCGAAACCTCAGCAGAAGTTGAAGCAGACAGGTCCTTGGCAGTCTCCATCTTGAACATCGACTCCCAGAGCAAGCAGCGCCGTTTAAACGAGCGCGCAGTGAGCGTGGAACAAGGCCGGCACGATTTTGGAACGTGTTCTGGACCAAGACACTGAAGACAGCGTCGATGCGGGTCTGTCAACGAAATCGCACGCTGGCACTTGCTGCACTTTTTAAAACCGGTGATTGGCCGGGACATAGGCCGGAAAATCGACGCTGCAAGGTCGAAGGCGCTAGGCCGTAGCCACGAGGCCGGCCCGGCCGAACCGCCGGAAGAAATAATTTTAACTTTTTTATTTTTTTTTTTTTTAGAAAATATAAATTAAAATTGAAATAAATTCAAAGAAACAAAAAAAGGCAAAAATACTGAAATTCAGTCAGCGCAGAATGAAGAGAAACTTCTCAGCTCCGCGGAAAGAAAAGAACTGAGGAGACACGCCCGGTACATCGGGCGGGAAGGCACTGGCGCATGCGCAGTGCGGGCATCTCGAAACTTCTGAGTTTCTTCAAGCAAGACATGCTTGCAAGATGTCCGTATCGGGGCTCTGTCGGATGACATCACCCACTAGTGAGAATACCTGCCTGCTTGTCCTGGGATAAAAGCAGTAATGTTTACCCTGAGTGATCCTTCACATGCACCACTGGCAGTGGGAGCAGCCACAGGCTTCCGCATCCCCACTCTGATGAGCTGGGATGTGCGCTCCTGGTTTTCTCATTCACTTCTATTACAGCTAAGGTGAGCCTCTTCAGAGCGGGGATGTTGAATCAGCTGTCAGCAGCGCATGTGGGGGATCGTTTAATCAGGGTAAATATTACTGCTTTTTTGGGCCTTCCACTTTGAGCTTATGCTCCCTCAAAATGAATATCTCCCCTGCTGTAGCTAGTAGGAATCCCCAAGCCTAACCAACTGACGGCCACCTTCTCCCCCACCAACTTCCCAAGTTCTGCAGCTGGCAGCAATATTGCAGAGCGGCTGCCTTCCCTCCCCCCTTGGCTTTCATGCATGCATGAAAGTAGGGGCAGCTTGAAGATATTGCCATTAGCTGCAAAGCTTGGAGATTTTGAGTTGCCAGACTGGAGGAAGATGTCTTCAGTTGGCAGGGCTTGGGAATCCCCATTAGCTCAAGTATTTATAAATTGCACTCAGATGGGGAGAAACTTTGGTGCCCATCCACTAATTTTGGGCTCCTGTCCCTCCCCCAAAATCAGCTGTACAGTATATGACTATGCCACTGAATACAAAAATAATTGTGATGCACATATCCCAAAGCTAACATATTCCAGTTAATAAATTCAAAATAAAATAATTTTTTTCTACCCTGTTGTCTGGATGTTTTGTTTTTCCATCATTTTGGTCCCAGTTTCTCGTTCTGCTTTTTGTCTATCTTCAACTATTTCTCTTTACTGTGTCTGCTGTCCATTTTTTTCTCCTTTTCTGTCATTCTATTTCCTTCTTATGCCTATCTCCAACGTAGTGATTTTTCCCTTTCAGCTTTCTTAACTTTTTCTTTTCTGCCTCTGTCCACTCAAATCTTACCTTCTTTCCCACCCTTCTTCTTTTTAAATGTTCAGCTACCTCTCAATTCTCCATCTTCTCTCAGTCCCTAGCTCTCCCATTTCCCATCTCACTCTTTTCCCAGCCTCCTATTCCCTTCTATCTACTCCCCATTACCACATTTCTACCACTATATTCACTGCTCTCTCACTCATCTTGTCATCTCCCTTTTGACCTCATCCACATGGCTTACCACTTTCAGAATCCACCTCCCTCTCTCTACTGGTCAGGCTATAACTCCCTGTCCCTCTCTCCACTGGTCAGGCTATAATTCCCTGTCCCTTTCTTTCCATCCCCTAGCATCATCTTATCCCAGCTCTCTTCCCTCCTGCACTCTCATGGTTCCATCTCTCCTCCTATCTCCATTGTCCAACATTTTGCTCCCTTTCTTTTCTGTTTTTCTTCTTCTTTCCCACCTTGATGCTGAACAATAAAATGGAGAAAAAAAAGAGAGATGTTTTATCTCTCTGCCTTCTATCCACAGGCCTAACATTTCTCCCTCCCTCCCATCCCTAGATCCAACTTCTCTCCCTTTCTCTTCCCAACTGCCCCACATCCCATCTCTCCCCCTGCCTGCCTCCCTTCATTCCCCAGATCCACCATTTCTTCCTTTCTCTTCCTAACAGTTCTTCTTTCAAGTATCTTTTTCCCTCTTCTTCCACACCACCCCAGGTCCAACTTCTCTCCCTTCAGACTATTGCCCACCATCTCTCTCTCTGTCCTCTGTTTCTGGCCCCATAAGCTCACCTCCCAGACCCAATCTGGCACTTCTTTTAATACCCTCCCCCCCCCCAAAAAAAACAACAAAACATCCAGGCTTCCTTCTCCCCTTTCTCTCTGCACCCATGCATCTCTACCTCACTCCTCTCCCACCACCATGTCCAATAATTCTCTCTCTGTCCCTCCTCTCTCTGCCCAACAGTTCTCCTCTTTCTTTATCTCACCAATTGCACCATCTCTTTCCCTCTCTCAGACACCCAATTCTCCCTTTCTATTATCTCTCTCACCTCAGCATCTCTTTCCCTCCCTCTCTCCATTCTTCCATCTTATGGCTCATGCTCCCCCTCCCTCTTTCCCTTCATTCTGTGTCCTAAGTTCATGCCCCCACCCTCCTTCCTTCCATCCATCATTTTTCCTAAGTTTGTGCTCCTTCCCTCTCAAGTCCCAAAACGCTCTTCTCCCTCCCTCCCTTTTATGCCCCGGATGTGTACCTTCAGGCGACTCGCTCCTCACTGCTACAGTCATTTTTTTTGCTGAAAGCCAAGGGCAGCGCCTCCCTCTCAAGTCCTAATACGCCCTTCTCCCTCCCTCCCTTCTGTGCCCCGGGTGTTTACCTTCAGGCCGGCTCCCTCCTCACTGCTAGTAATTATTTTTGCTGAAAGCTGCGGACAGCACCTCCCTCTCAAGTCCCAACACGCCCTTCTCCCTCCCTCCCTTCTGTGCCCCGGGTGTTTACCTTCAGGCCGGCTCCCTCCTCACTGCTAGTAATTTTTTTTGCTGAAAGCTGCGGACAGCACCTCCCTCTCAAGTCCCAACACGCCCTTCTCCCTTCTGTGCCGCGAGTGTTTACCTTCTTGCCTGCTCCCTCCTCCGTCTTGCAGTCTTTGCTCAAAGCCAGGCAGCAGCTCCCATGCGCCTCCCGCGGCTGATCTGGAAGTGTTCCCTCTGATGTCACAATATCAGAGGGAATGCTTCTGGGTCAGCCACAGGAGCCGCTGTTCGTGGCTTTGAGCGAGCGCTGCAGCAAGATGGAGGAGGGAGCCGGCAAGACGGTAAACACCTGGGGGCGGCAGAAGAAAACACCGCATCATTCTTGAGCGGGGCTGCACAAAATACCTCACTGGGCCGCGTGTGGCCTGTGGTTTGCGGGTTGGACATCCCTGATCTATATATTAGAAGTCCTTTGCCTCTTTTTTTATTTTCTAGTACAATGAATCAATCCATATCCTGACGGGCAGAGATCAACTAAAATTGAAGAACTTTTATCTGGAATCCATGACTCCTTTATGCCAATTATTCCTGCTTGATAGTTGGTTATAAGTTCTTTTAAAATCAGGGTCTTATTACAGACCAAGCATGCGTTCAGGTATAAGCATTCAATCAGCATATACGAGGGCTGTTCAAAAAGTATCAGACCTTTATTCATAAAAAATACTCGTATTCAGATACAATCTTATACTAATCTCCTTCAAAGTAGTCCCCTTGGGCTGCTACACACTTCTTCCAACGGTTCTGCTATTGTCAGAAGCAGCGCTGGAACACCTCTTTTGAGATTGCTCGTAACTGGTCCATCACATTCTGCATGATGTCTTCTCTTGACTGAAATCTGGTCCCTTTCAGGGGCATTTTCAGCTTGGGGAAAAGCCAGAAGTCACACGGAGCCATGTCGGCAGATTAGGGAGCCTGTTGTGTTTTGCCAGGAAACTCCTTATCAAATGTGAAGAATGGGCAGGTGCGTTATCGTGATGGAGCTGCCGATTGCCTGCTGCCCACAGGTCCGGCAGTTTATGTCTCTCAGTGTTACGAAGGTGATGCAGAACCTCTTGGTAGTACCCCTTGGTGTTTTGACGAACCTGCATCACCAGGGTCCTCACTTGGTCAATGACGATCTCATTTCTGGATGTTGAGGGCCTACCAGAATGTGCTTCACCCTCCACTGATGTGCGGCCATCTCTGAAACAGTTGTACCACTCCTTTATCTGTGTGGTGCCCATTGCTTCATCCCCGAAGGCCTGTTGAATCTTGCGGATCGTTTCCACTTGGGAATTGCCAAGCTTTACACAAAATTTAATGCAGTAACGTCGTTTAACTTTTTCTGTCATTTTGTCAAAAATGAAAATCGGACAATGCTCTGCCGGCGACTGATAGTTTCTGTAGGTGGGAAAAAATTCAAGCAAGCGCATTAGGGTCGCCTACATATGTGCACCAAACCACGCCTCCTTAGCTTTATTTGTTTACACAAGAAAAATTAAGGTCTGATACTTTTTGAACAGCCCGCATATTTTTCCTCTGGGGTTATTTCTGCATTACATGAGATCTGTTTTAAATTCTTATAGTCCATTTTTAAAATTTATATAATGATGTGGGCTTCATCCTTCGTTACCCAAAACAACTTCTGGTACTTCCAGCGTAGGCATTGTTTCCTGACTATATCTAGTATTACGTCAATTTTTGTATAGGCATATTCTGTTTGGAAATACAGTACTCCCCCGAGATTCATGGGGGTTCCATTCCAGGAACACCTGCGAATCTCGAAAATCCGCGAATATGGTTTTTCATGGGGGAGCCTTAAGAGGGCAGCGGGAGAGCAGTCGGAGCGCCGCGAGTGCAGGAAATCACTCGCGGTATGCTCCGACCGCCTCTTCCTGCACTAAGTCAGGCCTTATCCAATCAGGAGCTGCTTTGACATGCAGCTCATGATTGGATAAGGCCCTACTTAGTGCAGGAAGAGGCGGTCAGAGCGTACCACGAGTGATTTCCTGCACTCCGGCTGCACTCTCCTTGTTGGCGGTTCGCGGTCAGAAAATACCATGAATGACCGGGACCGCGAACCACCGACCACAAACCACTGGGGGAACACTGTATCAGGTTATTGCCTGAGGCCATGTTAGTTTTAATAAAATTATTATACGTTTCATCAACTGCAAGTGCCTTAAGAGAGAATAAACTTGTCAAGGTTAGACAAAGGACCTGTAGCCATGTCATCTAGTACTGGCTGGAGGAGAACATTCCAATGAGAGGTTTTTGTTAAGTATATTTTGTGATTTATCATTGCTTTGTGGGCATTGATTAACTGCATATTAACACCCTGTAGTCTTGATGCAGGCACACTTGCCGAAACACAGCCCATAACAAGTCCTAGGTTTGTTTAAATGATTTCTTGTATAGACTGTATTGGTTGTCATTAAAGTATGGTTTGTTTAAAGACCTGGCCTCCTCTGCTGTTTCCTTTGAATTCCAAAAGGCATCAGCCTTTGTACAGGTGATGTCACTGGGAAAAATCAGTCTTCTATCTCCACACAACCCACTTATTTAGATTAAGACAGAAACAAAAAGGAAACTAGGACTGATGGAGATGGATGGATAAAATCCTCCGATAAGTAAAACACTAAATAATTGTATAAAGGGAAAAAAGAGCAACATCTAGAAAGCTATGAACAGTAATGCCCATAGTATGGGAAATTAAAGTTTCATATCTAGAGACTGTAGTGGAAAAAGCTGATTTGGATTTAGTGGTGGTCCATGGAGATGCAGTCCATGTCCATGGAGGGCAAGGCTATCTTGCCCTACCCCATCAGTCTTGTACCCCCCCTCTTCTGCTGCCACTATAAGCATGAGCTCGAGTGGACTTTTAAAATTTAACAGTGTCTTAGCTCCTGAAGCCAGAGGAGTAAGGGTACATAAGAGCACATTGCTTTCTTCTGAAGTACAGGGTCAGCACAAGCAACTCGGTTATTGTCTGGAGGAAAAAGGAAGCTTAAGAATGTGTCAGTTTTCTCTGAAGCATGAGGTTGGTCTCGCAAAGTCTGGTTTGGTCTGTGCCTTGGCTACACACTGAAGAAGTCATCATAAGATTTAAAACAAATGCTAATAACTTTTCTTTTCAGGAATTAACAAGAAATAGAAAAATAAAAGATGAAGACAATCACAAATACTGTGCTATTTAACAAAAAGACTATGGTGTATGGGAATGGCTGCACATGATCAGAAATTTACAGAGGTTTTGAGTTCTGGGAAAGCTGTTCCATCTCTGTGCTGTCAGATAAAGCAGTTACTTACCTGTAGCAGGTATTCTCTGAGGATAGCAGGTATATCTTCTCATATGTGGGTGACATCATCCATGGAACCAGGTACAGACACATATCAAGTGTACTGTCACTTTAAATTTTTTAAGGTAGTGCTCATGGGACCTGCAGATCAGTAACAAAGCTAAGAAGCCAACTAGGAGAGGTGGACAGGTTATGAGAAGATATGCCTGCTGTACTCGGACAACATCTGCTACAGAACAAGCGGGTATTATATTCCCAGATGTCATGAGTAAATGATCTGGAAAAGAGTAAATGATATATTAATAAGATCCTGGCAATGCTGGTGTCCAGGTAGTAAGTAATTTTTTTAAATTTTATTTTATTAAATACATTTTGCAGAACTGCTTGACTAAACCAACTGTCTCTTCTGGCATTCTACTCTAAACAGTAGTAAGAAGTGAAGGTATGGATTGAAGACCAAGTCACAGCCTTACAGATGCCTTCAATAGCTAGAGAGCAGGAGAGAGCTATTTAAGCAACCAGAGCCCAGAGATTGTGGGCAATTACATGATTCTGTAGGGTCAGCCCAGCCTGAGTATACACAAAGGAGATACAGTCTGCTAGCCAAGTTGAGATGGTTCTCTTGGTAACTGGAACCCTGAGTCTGTTAGGATCAAAAGCTAGAAAAAGTTGAGAGAAGTTTATGTAAGGCTTAATCCGGTCGAGGTAGTATGCCAGGGCATGTTTGCAGTCTAAGGTATGATTTTGGGAAGAACACAGGCACAGCTATAGATTAGTTGAGATAGTATTTTGAGATGACCTTAGACAGGAATTTTGGATGAGTTTGAAGGACTACCCAGTCATGGTAGAATATTGCATAAGGTAGATCCGATACAAGTGTTTGAATATCATCCACTGGGCAGGCAATGAGGAAAACTACCTTCCAAGTGAGAAATTTGAGAGAACAGGTTGAGAGACTCAAAAGGAGTCTTCATTAGAGCAGATAGTACCACATTAAGATCCCAAGTGATAGGTAGAGGCTTGATAGGCAGTTTAATATGGTATAGTCCTTTCATGAATCTGGATACCAAGGGATGAAAAGAGAGAGAGAGATTTCTTGTCCAAGGGAGTGTGAAATGTATTAATAGCACTGATATGCACTTGAACTGACTAGGTCTTTAGACCTGAATTAGTAGGGTGAAGAAAGTAGTCCAGAATGCATGGAAGTGGGCATGTGTCAGGTTCAAGAGAATGAAGTACACACCAAGCAGAGAATCTGGTCCATTTAAAGCAATAACATCTTTGAGTGGAAGGTTTCCTGGATGCTTGAAGAATCTCAGAAACTGCTCCTGAAAAGTTGAAGGTATTTACCTGCTCTGTGATAGAAACTATGCAGTGAGTGCCAATGAACGAGAGTTGGGATGGAGAAGAGATCCATTGTTCTGTGTCAGCAGTATTGGAAATAGCTGCATTTAGAATGAGTCCTGGATCGAGAGCTCTAGGAGGAGAGGGAACCAAGGTTGGCGTGGCCAGTGAGGTGCTATGAGGATCATGGTGCCCTGCTCCTGTCAAAGTTTGAATAAAATCTTCCCTTTGTGAGGTATTGGTGGGAATGCATAGAGGAATCTGTTTCCCCAATGAATGAAGAAGGCATCTGACTCCAGGCTAAGCTGTAACTGTGTGCAGTTCTGGTCATCATATCACAAAAAAGATATAGTGGAATTTGAAAAGGTACAGAAAAGGGTGATGAAAATGATAAAAGGGACTTCCCTATGAGGAAAGGCTACAGTGGTTAGGCTCTTTAGCTTGGAGAAGAGATGGCTCAGGGGTGAAATTATAGAGGTCTATAAAATAATGAATGGAGTGGAAAGGGTAGATGTGAATCACTTGTTCACTCTTTCCAAAAATATTAGGACTAGGGAACATGCGATAAAGCTACTAAGTAGACTTAAAACAAATCAGAGAAAGTATTTCTTCACACAATATGTAATTTAACTCTTGAATTTGTTGCCGGAGAATGTGCTGAAATCAGTTAGTTAGCGGGGTTTAAAAAAGGTTTGGATAATTTCCTAAAAGAGAAGTCCATAGGCCATTATTGAGATGGCTTGGGGAAATCCACTGCTTATTCCTAGGATAAGCAGTATAAAATCTGTTTTACTACTTGGGATCTAGTTGGGTACTTGGAACCTGGGTTGGCCACTGTTGGAAACAGGATACTGGGCTTGATGGACCTTCGATCTGTCTCTGTATGGCAATTCTTATATATTTTATTTTGATATTGTATCCCACTCTGACACATTATTGAAGGGTGGATTATCAAAACTTTTAAACTATTAAACTTAGTTGTATGTTCGAAAGAAGACTATTTGTTGAACGAGTCTATCCTGGAATGTCTTATGAGCATTGTGAATTGAAGTTCAAAAAGGTTTATATGACGTGTTTGTTCATATGAAGACTAGACTCCCTGAATGTGGAGGCTGTCCACATGAGCATCCCAATTTGACACAAACACATCTGTAGTTAAGAGTTTTTGAAGGGAAAGGGGCTGGAAGGGAAAGAGACATTGGCATATTAGCAATCTGCTGTATCGGCTGGCATGGTGTGGGAGACCTCGATGTCAAGGTATGCCTCTGTGGAGAGATGGTGAATGGTCATTCGGGTATTGATGTGTTGATGAAGTAGATGCTTGAGAGGACCCAGTGGTATACCTAGGAGGAGAAGAAATTTTGTGTTTCTTAGTTTTCTTATGTGCCAGGTCTCTAGATGCTTGTGGAACTTAAGAGGAGGAAGTAGAGTCTTGATGTTTAAAGAACCTGATATGGTATTGATACAGCTGCCAATGTAACAGGTGTTTGTGCATCAGGGTCAGAGTCCCCAGCCATGCTTGACATTGATGCCGATGCAGTATCTACAAGTTTGTCAAAATAAAGTTTTCGGGCTTAAAGTGACCACTTTTGGATACGGAAACAGAGGACATGTGAAATGTCCTGATATTCAGGACCTAGGCACTGGATGCACCAATTATGGGGATCAAAGTCTGAGATGGTCCTATTGCACTGAAAGCATTTTTTAAAGCTGCTCAGTGTACCACTTTTGACATGGAGAGGAAAATGGCTGATATGAAGTCAAAGGGCTCGACGGCCCGGGGAACTAGTTACTCCCCCAAAAAAGGATCAATGCTCTCAAGGAAAAAAAAGGGCTCAGAGTGGCCCATAGCCCAAAAATGAAAAGTTTACAAAAATGAACCAAAACTGGTAGAAAGAGAGGAACATGTTAAAAATTAAGAATTATGACAAAAAGTAAGAAAAATAATGATGGAAAGGTACCAAAACCTCAAAACGTTTGGCACGCTTAGGAGAACACTGAAGACACACCTTTTCAGCTTTGCGGAAAATGATAAACTGTAGGTCCCAGGAGCTGACATCGGGCAGAAAGGCACCGGCACGCATGTGGTATGGGCACTATCTTAAAAAATTTAAAGTGACAGTGCATTTGGTATGTGCCCATACCAGGTTCCATGAATGATGTCACCCACATGTGACAATATAATACCTGCTTGCCTTGAAGATCAATCATGTGTGCCTGATTCAATTTTTACTTGTCATCAGCAAATTAATATGCTGTACCATAAAAAGTTTTAGCATTTTGGGGTTTGTTTCAGTTATGTTCTTGTTTTTAAAATGTATTCTATTTACAGTGCTTATGATAAAAAAACCAAACCTCTTCAAAACAGAGCTGACCCAGCAGGAAAGATGCCTCCTTGTCTCCCTCTATTATCCTTGCCTTCAGTACCTCTTCCGCTTTTTCCATCAAAATATCACATTCAGAACCTGTCATCAAACAACAACAATAAAAATTGAGAACCACACTGTTATTTTTTATACTTATCAAATAAAGAACGTACAAAAACATATTATTGGATTTTGTACTTCTATAATATCTTTAGTACAGTCCATTATGGTCTCTGGAATAAATATTTGAATACTAGAGATCTCACTGTGGAATTAGGAGAGAGAAGATGACCACTGTAGTTTTGCTCATCTGTATGAAGGTAGTATTTATCACTATGGGGGCAATTCTATAACAGAGTGCAGGATGGATAAAAATCAATGATTAAAAAAACAGAACAAAAACGTATTACTTACTCTAGCCAACCCTCAATGATCCTTATTAAGGGCATTTGAGATCTTGGATGAGTATCAAAGTCAAGGGCTTTGTTATACTCTGGTCAAGGACTATCAGTTATACTCTGGTCTAACCCTTAAGAACATAAGAACATAAGAAGTTGCCTCCGCTGAGGAAGACCAGAGGTCCATCTCGCCCAGCGGTCCGCTCCTGCGGCGGCCCATCAGGCACACTGCCTGAACAGTGGTCTCTGACTAATTTTATAAATTGCCTCTAATCCTATCCCTATAACCTTACCTCTACTCTTATCTGTACCCCTCTATCCCTTTGTCCTCCAGGTACCTGTCCAGACCTTCTTTGAAGCCCTGTAGCGTGCTTCTGCTTATCATATCCTCCGGTAGCGCGTTCCATGTATCCACCACCCTCTGGGTGAAAAAGAATTTCCTGGCGTTTGTTCTAAACCTCTCCCCTTTCAATTTCTCTGAGTGTTCCCTTGTACTTGTGGTTCCCCATAGTTTGAAAAATCTGTCCCTGTCCACTTTTTCTATGCCCTTCATGATCTTGAAGGTTTCTATCATGTCTCCTCTAAGTCGTCGCTTTTCCAGCGAGAAAAGCCCAAGCTTTTTCAGTCTGTCAGTATATGAGAGGTCCCCCATACCCTTTATTAGCTTAGTTGCTCTTCTCTGGACTCTCTCAAGAACCGCCATCTCCTTCTTGAGGTACGGCGACCAGTACTGGACACAGTACTCCAGGTGCGGGCGCACCATTGCACGATACAGTGGCAGGATGACTTCCTTCGTCCTGGCCGTGATACCTTCCTCCTGCAACCTGAAATTTGGGATCGCTGGGAGGGGCCCCTTTCCTTTGGAATGGACTACTACTCATTTGGTATACTTAGGGATAAAATTACCACAAGACCTTTCCCAACTTTACAAAATCAATATTTTACCTCTGCTGACTAAAACTATCCGCTGTCTTTACTAGGAAAAATTGCCCTTTATAAGATGATGTAGTTCCCCAGTGGCTATATGTTCTTATTGTTACAACGCAAACATATTATCATTTTAAAGAAAGCCTTAACGGATTATTTATGGGGGGGGGGAAGTGCTCCCACATTCCTCTGTTTGCCTTAATGCTGCCCAAGATCAAGGGGCCCTAGGATTATTGAGTGTGGAGCGGTTTAATTTAGCATGTCAACTTCGACATTTAAAAGACTGGTTCTGTCAGACTACTTATTTTTTCTCTACAGAATGTGAATATTCTGCTTACTCTCCCTATCATTTTAGTTATTTCTTACATGCCTCTAAATTGCCTGAGCATACTTGTTGCTATGGTGACTTGTTTTTATTGCCTTGGAAATGATTATGTAAAATGCTAACTTTTTCCTTTCAGACCACACCCTGTTTACCATTGTGGGTAATGGGGATTTTATTCCTGGCTTGTGACAAGCAACATTTCGGGAGTAGTCCCGGAAAGGCCTGATTTATCTCTCGCAAGTTGTTAAAGCGGATGGAACCCTACAGTCTTTTGAAATAAGTAAACAAATGTTTCATCTATCTGCTAGAGATTGGAATCCATATTTCCAATTACAACATTATGTTTCTTATTTGTGTGAAACAGCGCTGGCAGAGGATATTCAGGGACGACTATCCGAGGTGTTTATGTATGTCTAACCACCCAAGTGCCAAGTCCCTTGAGATTCCACCACAAATTTTTACAAGAACTTGCTGGGGATCTGAATTACGAGGCAATTGCTAATAAGTGGACCCAGGATTTACAACTACCAATCTCGGAGGACCTGATTAAAAAATGCATTAAACAGGGTGATAAACTGCTGGTCCAGGCTACAGAAAAAGAACAACTCTACAAATTTCTTACTCAAGCATATTTCGCCTTGAGTAGGGCCTTCTGAGCATATCTTACTGTTACACATTGCTGTCCTAAGTATAATTTGCCCCATGCTATTTGGGACATATGTTCTGGGACTGCTCTTGTATTTCTTCCTTTTAGAATCAACTTTTTACTCATGTAGCCCAATTTTGATCATGCTCCTAGCAATTACAACCTACGTTTCTTTTTACTTTACGACTTCATATGTTTTCAATTCGACCTGGCTGTTCGGCCTTTGTCCAGAAAAGCCATTATAGTGGACAGGACTGCAATCTTACAATCTTGGCTTACGACCCAAGCTCCTACGATAGCATATTGGCGCTCTTTGAAGATGCAACTTGCTGGGCTTGAACACCAGGCAGTCATAAACTTGGACTCTCCAGCAAGGATCTTTATTTTGTTCTTGTTGGTTACCATTTTGTAATACTTTGACAGCTACGGCCAGAAGTGGACTGCTTAAGTAATAATCATACATTTGCTGACACATACCTATTTTGTTACTGCTGTTCCTTTAGGGGGAGGGAAGGGTGGTGGGTGGGTGCTATGCTCATGTCTTGATGGTCTATTCTGCTTGCTATGTTATGTACTATATTTGAAAATGATTTTTAAAAAATCTGACTTTTTTAATTTAAATTGGATTTTTTTAAACAAAGTTCTTTTTTGAGAAAAAAATCTAACATATATTATAGTTATTCATCATGAAATAAGGATTACATTTTAATTACATAGCATGAGACTGCATATTCATGCAATGTTTACAATCCATTCATAATGTCACATGAACTTTTTCTATCTAGAAGATATCACAGATACTTTATTTTGCATTTCTCAAAACTGTGAATTTGTCTGCAGAGATATAACATGCTTTTTCATCACAGCAAAAATGTTATAAAATATAGAGTTGAGAAAAAGACCTTAACCCCATTGTTCCTTTGTAAATCGATATACACAGCATAGGCATTAGAACGGGGGTGGGAGGTCAAAGGAGACATGGCCTCCCTCAAAATTGGCAGTTGGAAGACTCAGTTTTAGCTCTCCTGACTCCCCCACCTACCTCATCTCCAGCCACAATAATTTTAATCTTCGAGCGGCCAATGGCAGCAATGAAGTGAGCCTGCTGCCATCGGCCTGCATAGGTGGTACGCTGTGGAATGAAGACTTCCAGGACAGGCCGACAGCAGCAGGCTCATTTCATTGCTACTTCCAGCCGCCTGAATCGCAGCATGGTGTGCAAAGCGCGCTGCTGAAGGCTAAAGACCGAAGGAGAGAATGTCATACTGTGCCGGCTTCAGAGGTGGAGTTGGGGGTGGGGCAGCACGGCAAAGAGAGATAATCGAAAGTGGCTTCAACAGGCGGCAGAAACGTGAGATTCCGGGTGGCAGTGGTTGCGGTGCGGTGGACGCCGATTTGGTGGCAATTGGTGGTCAGGCCATGTACCCCCAACAAGCAGTCCACATACCCCCTGGGGTACGCGTACCACAGGTTGAGAAACACTGCTTTATACTGTTTGAAACTACTGCTTGGTCTGTACACAGTTTATACTGAAATTGTCCCATGTTTTTGCCTGCCTCATGCAAGTTTAAATAAACCTTTTAGTTCAGAAATACAACTTCTGGCCTGGACTAACCTATTGGATGAGTGAATGAGTGACGAGTATTGGTATTCCAGCTCTTGCAAGTCTGACCCCACAAACAAACTCTAAAATGTATAAATGGTAACAAACCTAAGCTTTCCTGTGCAGATCTGCTATAAAAAATGGCTGCCTCAAGTTCACACATTGGTCTCATGAGTTCCTGCGGTCTTGCAAGACTGATGCGGAAACTTGAGGCAGCCATTTTTTATAGTGGATCTGCACGGGGCAAGAGCATAGGAAGATCGCTTCTGCCCCCCTTCACTGTTAGAGCTCCAGGGCTTTAAAGGTAAGCTGTGGAGGGGTCTGGGAGGTGGAACGGAGTCAGAGTGGGGACCTTAAAGTTATTCAAGATTTTTTAATTATCACAAGGGAGCTGTGTCCCTAAACCCCCACAAATATGAAGAGTTATTCATGATTTTTTTTTTAATATTCACAAGGGAGCTGTGCCCCTAAACCCCCACAAATATGAAGGGAGACCTGTATAGGTAAGGAGTGTGACAGAAGGGATAAAGTGCAGAAGGAATGAAGAATAATTGGAAGTGGGAGGGCACAGGGCAGGGGCCAAAATCTGTAGAGTGGAGAAGTAGTAATGTGAGAATGTTGGACACCTGTAGAGTAGGTGTCTTTGGAGAAACAGGTGCAGAGTGTGTGGACAGGAGTTCAAAGATACTGGAAATTCAGCTAGAGGAAGAATATAGTTGATTTTGACAACACAGAACATGGGTAATAAGGCAATATCAGACACTCAAAAGGGAGAAAGAATATGGAAGGTGTTAGACATTTGTATGGCAGTACTGGCATCTTAGAGGCTGTAAGGTTAGCATAGTGTCAGTGCTAGATGAAACAAGGGCAAGTGCCAGACATCCAGGGGGTAGAAAAGCATGGATGTGTTGTATACCAGGAGATGTAGAGCTGGACTGGTAATCTTGAACACATCCCACTTCACAGTTCCTGTTACCTGGTGATGAAGTTGAGCGTTTACTTCTTTCCTGGTTACTTCTGTCCTGGCTCAAGTCCCCCTTTGTTAATGTCTTGGAGCCAATGCTCCCACTAGCTGTCTCCAGAACATCATGCAAGACATGTCTGTTCTTTCTGGGCAGTGGCTCTGGGTTCAGCTTCCTCATCTTGATTCTATGTGGCAGCTAGGAACACAGCAAGAGAAGCGCCATGATGAACTCACATCCAACCAGTCCTTTTCACCATGATGAGAACTTAAACACTGTTGCCTACTTTTTTGTTTTTCAGAGTCCCAAACAAGAAAAAGAAAATATACTCATCTAACAAAAGTAACAATAAGTTCTATTAAAATTTAGGGCTTCTTTTACAAAGCTGTGTTTGGCTTTTTTATCGCCAGCCGCAGCAATATTAGCTACGACGCTCATAGAATTCTTATGAATGTCAAATACTGCCGTGGCTGGCGATAAAAATGCCTAATGTGGCTTTGTAAAGGGAGGGGGGATTAATAAAATCTAATATTCATGCTGTCATTCTTTGGTAGATTTTTTTTCAATACTGAAGTCATTACAATTCCCAAAAACTAAATGTTATATTTTTATATTTCTGTAAAAATTCAAATTACAGGTCTAACTTACCCCCCCTCCCTTACTATACCATAGCGCAGTTTTTAGCGCTGGCCATGGCGGTAACAGCTCCAACGTTCATAGGAATTCTAAGAACGTCAGAGCTGTTACCACTGTAGTGGGTGTTATAAATTGCGCTATGGTTTTGTAAAAGGGGATTTAATAAAATCTAATATTTATGAAGTCATTCTTTGGTAGTTTTTGTTCAATAATGAAGTCAATAAAATTACATATAACTCAATTTTACGCTTTACAAGACCAATATTTAGCAGATGGCTAAGGGGTCCTTTTATCAAGCTGCGGTAGGGGTTTAACGCATGTAATACCACGCGTTAAACCACCTGCCACGCTAGCCGCTAAACGCCTGCATTGAGCAGGCATTAGTTTTTTAGCCAGCCGCAGGGGTTAGTGCATGATGAAATGTCCGCGCTAACCCTGCTAGCGCAGCTTGATAAAAGGACCCCTAAGTCTTAACAGCCACAGATAGACCACCTCGTTTAGGTTACTTATATAATCCTTGGTTTTGAGCAGTCTAGATTATTGTAATATAATTTATTTGGCAGGTTATCAAAAGAATTTACCTAGACTACGTATTTTACAAAACATTGCTGTTCATTTAATTTTTCATTTGAAAAAAAAAAATCAACAACAAAAAACCTAGATCAAGTAATGCCTTATTACAGAGAGTTACACTGGCTTCCGGTTGAGGCCATGGTACTTTTCAAATTTGGATGTACAGTGGTGCCTCACACAACGAACTTAATTGGTTCCAGGAGCAAGTTTGTTATGCGAAACGTTCGTTATGTGAAACGCGTTTTCCCATAAGAATACATGTAAAAAAAAATAATTCGTTCTGCAGCATAAAATATGCTAAGATGACATAAAAAAAGATAAATTTTTGGTTATTATTTTTATTTAGATACATCTAAAAACATAATTGTTTTTTAAAACAACACACATTTTTTAAATTTAAAGACAGACTAAGTAGAGTCTAATTTTACAGTGAGAGAGGGCAGAGTCTCAGCGGCAAAAACTGGGACTTAACTGTTCATTTTTTTTTTTTTCTACCGTGTTTCCCCGATTATAAGGCAGGGCCATCAAATAAGACAGCCCCCCCTTTTTAGAAAAAAATGTAAAATAAGGCACCCCCCCGCAAATAAGCCACCCACCGATACCTGCGCTTACCCGAATCGGGTGGTACGGTGGGTGACTCCGTGTGGTCCCTGGCACCCCCGACACGATCGGGGCAAGAGGGAGCTCAAGCCCTCTTGCCCCCCCGACTCCCCGACACGATCGGGGCAAGAGGGAGCCCAAGCCCTCTTGCCCCCCGACTCCCCGACACGATCGGGGCAAGAGGGAGCCCAAGCCCTCTTGCCCCCCCCGACTCCCCGACACGATCGGGGCAAGAGGGAGCCCAAGCCCTCTTGCCCCCCGACTCCCCGACACGATCGGGGCAAGAGGGAGCCCAAGCCCTCTTGCCCCCCCGACTCCCCGACACGATCGGGGCAAGAGGGTTGGGCCCATGTGCCTCAGGCCCCGCCCCCAGGAGGGACCTAAGGCTCCCGGGCCTATTCTGATTGGCCCAGGCGCCTTAGGCCCCACCAGTAGGCGGAGCTTTGGGACGGATGGGCCAATCCGGCCTCATTCCGTCGTTGGCTGCCTGCCGGACAGGCGGGTTTGGCTCCCGTCTGTCCGGCCAACTACAGAAAGGTACGGGGAAGGGGGTTGGGGGTGTCGTGGGGGTCGGCCAGGGGGGTCGCGGGTCGGCTGGGGGGCGGTCGGAGGTTCTTGGGGGGGGCGGTCGTTGGGGGGAGGGGGGGTTTGCGTCGAGGGCAGGAGGGCCTGGGATCCCTCTTGCCCGTAATGTAGTGCAGGGTGGGGTTAGGGGGTCGCCGTGGCCAGGAGGACTTGGGCTCCCTCCTGGCCCGATCGTGTCGGGGAGTCGGGGGGGCAAGAGGGCTTGGGCTCCCTCTTGCCCCGATCGTGTCGGGGGGGCAAGAGGGCTTGAGCTCCCTCTTGCCCCGATCGTGTCGGGGAGTCGGGGGGGCAAGAGGGCTTGGGCTCCCTCTTGCCCCGATCGTGTCGGGGAGTCGGGGGGGCAAGAGGGCTTGAGCTCCCTCTTGCCCCGATCGTGTCGGGGAGTCGGGGGGGCAAGAGGGCTTGGGCTCCCTCTTGCCCCGATCGTGTCGGGGAGTCGGGGGGGCAAGAGGGCTTGGGCTCCCTCTTGCCCCGATCGTGTCGGGGAGTCGGGGGGGGCAAGAGGGAGCCAGGCGGAGAGAGGGCAGTTAAGCGCAGTGCCTGCGCGGAAGGATGCAGCTCGGGCGACTTCGTTGTGTGAAACGAAGTTCGTTGTACGAATCAAGACATAAAGTTCGTTGTGCGCAGCGTTCGCTGTGCGAGGCGTCCGTTATGCGAGGCACCACTGTATATGTTATAAGGTCTTGTACCAAGTTACTTAGTAGATCAGTTTATCCCCCTCCCTGCCCTTTTACAAAGCCGCAAATGCGGTTTTTAGCGCCAGCTGGCACACTGAATGCTCTGCGCTGCTCCCGATGCTCATAGAGTGCCTATGAGCTTCAGGAGCAGCACAGAGCATTCTGCATTCAGATTTGTTAATCTGAATCGTTCATGTCGTACTAATGTATTGTTTGCTTTTCCAACTGTAAGAGGTTACGTATATAAAAAGATTTTTTCCAGTAATTATCATCATTTCAAGCTGCAAGTTGGGACACTGGATTTTGTTAATTATTGGCTAGTTCTACCTTTTATTTGCACTTTAGGACATTACAGAAAGCTAATTATTTTGTGAGAATTTTGGAAATCTGATTTTCATTTCACTGTAATTGTTCAGTCCTCTTTGTTTGTGAAACTGCATAGAACTAAGTTTTTGCAATATACACATGTGATGTTATGCCTGCAGGTAATTTCTATAGGAATCCATGTCCAAGTCCCAGCCTGGATGTCTCACTGTCATTTAAACTGAACATGGCCAAGACTGAGCTTCTTATCTTTCCACCTAAACCTTCTTCCCTCATTCTCTGTTTCTATGGATAACACTTATCCTCCCTATCTTGTCAGCTTGTAACCTCGGAGTTATCTTTGACTGACTCCTCTCTCTCTTTCTCTGGAAAAATCCAACAGACTGCTAAAGCCTGTAGTTTCTTTCTCTATAATATTCCAAAATATGACCTTTCCTTTCTGAGCACACTACCAAATCCCTTATCCACACTTTAATCACCTCTCATCTAGATTACTGCAACTTTCTTCTCACAGGTCTTCCACTAAACCATCTCTCTTTCCTTCAGTCTTTTCAAAATTCTGTTGCATGACTTATATTTTGCCCGTGTCACTAGACTCACATTATCCTTCTCCCCTGGAAATGGATAAGGAGCCAATGAATTGACCTGAGGAGAAGGATAATGTGAGCATAGTGACACGGGCAAAATATAAGTCGTGCAGCAGTAGAGAAGGGTACAGATAAGAGAGACATGCCTGATGAACGGAGTTTCCGGGAAGGAGTATAAGGAGAGATAAGAAAGATACTGAGGAAGTGCAGAGTGAATGCACTTGTAAGTCAATAAGAGGAGTTTGAACTGTATGAGGTCAATTTATAGGCTTCTTAGCCATTTCCACATACAGTTCAAACTCCTCTTATTGACTTACAAACTCTGCAGTTCCTCAGTATCTTTCTTATCTCTCCTTATATTCCTTCCCGGAAACTCCGTTCATCAGGCATGTCTCTCTTATCTGTACCCTTCTTCTCTACTGCCAACTCCAGACTCTGTCCCTTCTATCTTGCTGCACCGTGTGCCTGAAACAGACTGCCTGAGTCAGTATGTCAGGCTCTGTCTCTGGCAGTATTCAAATCTAGGCTAAAAGACCACTTTCTTGAGGTTACTTTTAGATTTGAACTTCTAACTCCCACTAATTTGTAAAGTACCCATGTCGGTTTTATTATTCTCTCTATGAGAAATTCCCTAACCCCTATTTGTCATGTTTGTCTGTTTTCATTAGTTTGTAAGCTCTATTGAGCAAGGATTGTCTCTTACATGTTTAATGTGCAGCGCTGCATACATCTAGTAGCACTATACTGTAGAAATGATAAGTAGTAGTAATAACATTTATGTACGCGTATATTTAAATGATTTTTATTGAGCCAAAGTAAATCACAAATTCAGAGTATTCAGCTAAATAAAACAGTGCTCAAGAAAACAAATTTTCAATATTACAGAATCCCCACCCCCACCCCCCATGATAGAGACATTTAAATATCTACATGGCATAAATGCACGAGGTGAGTCTCTTTCATTTGAAATGAAGCTCCAGAATGAGAAGGCATAGGACGAAGTTAAGAGGTGACAGACTCAAGAGTAATCTAAAGAAATGCTTTTTTACAGAAAGGGTGGTAGATGTGTGGAATAGTCTCCCAGTAGAGGTGGTGGAAACAAAAACTGTGGCTGAGTTCAAGAATGCATAGGACAGGCATGTAGGATCTCTTAGGGAGAGGAGAAGATAGTTGATGCTGTGGATGGGCAGACTGGATGGGCCATTTGGTCTTTATCTGCCTTCATGTTTCTACATAGTGCTTTTAATATCAATTAAAAAGCATTATTTCACTGAGCGCACAGTTAGGCTATGGAATTTCTTGCTGAAGGATGTGGTCAAAGTAGCCTAGCTGGGTTTAAAAGACTTTTCAATAGTGGAACAGTGATGGATTGTATCTGCTCTAGTTTAAAGAACTGGAACCATCTACTAGACTAGATGCCACTGGAGAAGAAATCCTCTAGAACAGGGGTGCCCAATAGGTCGATCGCGATTGACCAGTAGCTCGCCAAGGCAAAGTGAGTCGATCCCAAGACTCACTTTGCCTTGGTGATCTATCGAGCTGATCAATCTTCCTCTCCCCGACGTCAATTCTGCCGTCGGAGAGGAAGTTCGGGCCAGGCAATCACTGCCTGGCTGGGTGGAACTTCCTCTCCGACGGCAGAATTGACGTCGGGGAGAGGAAGATTGATCGCCCGAAGCAGAGAGAGCATGGGGCGTCGTCGGTGTCGGGGCCTGTTATCCATTGGTGGCGTTTGGGTCCTGTTCCCCAATGGCAGCGGCAGTGCCAGTGGCTTGGGGAAGGGCAGGCAGAAAGAAAGAAAGGGGGCAGTCAGGGAGACAGAAGGAAAGAAGAGAAACAGAAAAAAAGAAAGGGGGCATGAAGAGAGAAAGAAAGAAAGGTCAGGGAGAGAGGACGAAAAAGTTGGGAGAGGGATTGAGGTGTGGAGGAGAGGAAGCATACAGGCTGAAAGAAAGATTGGATGCACAGTCAGAAGAAGAAAGTGCAACCAGAGACTCATGAAATCACCAGACATGGTAGGAAAAATGATTTTATTTTAAATTTAGTGATCAAAAATGTGTCTGAATTTATATCTGCTGTCTATATTTTACAATATGGTCCCCTTTTACTAAACCGCAATAGTGATTTTTAGCGCAGGGAGCCTATGAGCGTCAAGAGCAGTGCTGGGCATTCAGCGCAGCTCCCTGCGCTAAAAACTGCTATTGTGGTTTAGTAAAAAGGGAGGGGGGTGGGTATTTGTCTATTTTTGTATGGTTGTTACTGAGGTGACAGTACATAGAGTCATCTGCTTTGACCTCTTGGAAAAAACCCCGGAATAGGAATGATAATTAACAATTCTATGCGTACAGTGTGAGTTGTGTTTTTTTTTTTATTTTATTGTTGGTAGATCATTTTGATTTGGTCATTTTAAAAGTAGCTCGCGAGTCAAAAAAGTGTGGGCACCCCTGCTCTAGAACATACAAATTGCCATACTGAGACAGACCAAAGGACCATCAAGACTAGTATCTCTTTTCCAATAGTGGCCAATTCAGGTTACAAGTACCTGGCAAGATCCCCAAAAAGTAAAACTGATTTTATACTGCTTATCCTAGAAATAAGGAGTGAATTTTCTCAAGTCCATCTTGATGAGCAGGCTCCTACAATTCAGGTTAAATAATACAATATTTGGTTTTATAGTGGTCAAGTTTTTACATATTTCTGCTCAGCCTATGGTGGGTTACCAGTCCTGAGTTTTATTTTGAGTTTTCTTTCCTTCAGTTAGTTATTTTCATCTGTTTTGTTTGTTTGGATAAAGGCAACCTTTTATTTCCCTGCACTTTTCAAGCAAGCACCATTTCTCTGCTTTCATTCTGAGCTGCTTCTGGTTTTCAACAAAAAGTCTCTCTAGTGATCTACATCCATCGGATCATCAAAGGACAAAGAGATCAGAAACTGCAAAATTAAGAAACCATCGCTTCAATTTGTGAGTATAAGTTCCTATCTTTTAATTTAAATTATCTATAAATTCCTGATATTCTGCCAAATTTCCCTCTGCATTAAAACTTCCATTTTCACAGGAGTGATTATACAGTATTTGATCTGTTTTAATCTCCAGTGAACAGAAATGCCTTATTAGATATTAGATGCTGGACTTTAAAAACAATCTCAAAATGTTTGCCAAGAAAACTAAAGTTGTGAAACTGAAACTTTTGAAAACCTTTTCAACACATCAGACTTGATATATAATAGGACCTGTGAAAATCCCTCTAAGCAGAGCACATGAGTAAATTGCTCATACATTGTAGGAACGTTGCTCACAGATTTTACGTGGTCGCTCACAAAAATACTTGGAAATCTGAAAATTCGTTGGTTTTTTTAGAACTTGTTGCTCACATGAAAAAAAATCTGCATGCATCCAGCCATTCCTTAGACTAGCGAGCACTGATTAGGACTCACTGTTTATGGTTGCTCACTGAGTTGTTGAACGCCTTGTTGTAAATGTAATGTAATGTAATTTATTTCTTATATACCGCTACATCCGTTAGGTTCTAAGCGGTTTACAGAAAATATACATTAAGATTAGAAATAAGAAAGGTACTTGAAAAATTCCCTTACTGTCCCGAAGGCTCACAATCTAACTAAAGTACCTGGAGGGTAATAGAGAAGTGAAAAGTAGAGTTAGAGGAAAAAGAAAAATAAAATAAACATTTTAACAAGACAGCATTGATCTAAATACTTTGGAAGGTAGAAGAGAGGAGAGAAAGGAATAGAAGCAGAAGGGGGAGCCGTTGAACAGTAGAATTCTGGAGAAATTTAAATGATAGAAATAGAACAAAACAAAGACAAAAGGCAAAACAATAGATAAGATTAAAGATAAATCATAAGCTGGAAAGAAAAATAAAATAAAACTTTGTCTTCAATCCACGGTTTCAGCGTCAGTGATGAAGTGGAGCAAGTAAGTTTAGGAGGAGTGATTGACGTTTCCAGAAAGATTTTTTTCAATAAACTATTTCAAGAGGATTGTGATCAAGGATGCTACCTTTTTGGCATGCTTCAGTATATGATGATGCAGCCTGATGGGCCATTTAGGGGGGACTTCATCATAGAACAAATTTGTCCTCGGCCCCACAGGAACTCAATTACTCCATCCTGTCTCTGCGCATTTTGTCGCTGTCCCTGTCCCTACCTCATTCTTGTAAGCTTTGTCTTAATGGCACAAGCCTATGATTTTAAAGTGTTTGAGGCTTGTTCAGATGAGGACGGAGCTTGTAGGGATAGGGCAGCGGTAGGACAAGAACTCACAGGGACGTGAAAATGAGTTCCTGTGATGACAGGGAAAATTTGTCCCTGTGTCATTCTCTATTTCTTCAAAGGCGCTAACTGGTTAGCGTGTGCTAAATGCTAAAGATGCTCACAGGAATATAATGGATGTCTTTAGCATTTAGCACACACTAACCATTAATGACCTTTGATGAATTCCCCCCTTAGTGGTTTTATGTTGTATGTTATTTTTGAAATGATTTATGTTCCATGTTGTGCACTATCTAGATTTGTGGATAGCGGGGCATTCAAGAAATTTTAAATAAAATAAAGATAGCATGTTGTGCATTGTAAATAAGATAGCATTGAAAATCAGTTTCAGTCTCATAATTTACATGTTTTAAATTTTCCTTCAGTTTATTTTATGTCTCCTAAAATTTTACTAAGGAAATATTTGAAGAAATTGTTGTAAAGTTAATTAATGCTAATATTGATCACATTTTATTTTCTAATATATATCTTTAATACAAAACCAAAAGAGGAAGAAGGGGAGCTAGCCTCGGAATATAACAGGACAACAGAAGAGGCAAGAGAGATGTCTATTCCAACTTACAGTTACGTTTATTTAAAAGGACAACAAATGTCCAACATTAGTCTTTGATTAAAAAGCATACATATATATATAGTTCAAGAAGGTAAGGCGAGTGTTGCCACTGATGTGCTGCAATATAGAACATACTGTAGTAACATAGGGCTCCTTTTTACGAAGGTGCGCTAGCGTTTTTAGCGCGCGCAGAATATTAGCGCCCGCAAACCCCCCCGCGCTATGCGGAAAAACTAATGCTAGCTCAATGCTGGCATTAGCATCTAGTGCACGCGGCAATTCTGCGTGCGCTAAAACCGCTCTCACAGCTTAGTAAAAGGAGCCTATAGTAAATGACAGCAAATTAAAGACCTGTGCAGTCCATAAATTTCAAAGATCTAGAACAACTGCTTAGGTCTACTACTTATGGGGAATTTAGGAAACGCCTAAAAACATATCTGTTCCTAAAGTACTTAGGCAACTAACCCGCACAATCTCATTCCACAATAACTGATCCCTAGAGCTGTTAATCACTAGCTTTTAACTTTGTTCAATCCACTCAATTTGTAGCATCTTTCAATCAATGTTAACCGGCAGAACATTGTTAAATCGACTCAATCAGTAACATCTTTTAATTATTGTAAACTGCATAGAACTTCACGGTCCTGCGGTATATAAACTGTTATATTATTATTATTATACAGTCTACTCAATAGTCACATTCGTTATCAACATTAGTCTTTGATTAAAAAGCTTATATGGTCCCAAAATAGGAACCCAAGGAAAGGAACTTTCCTTGAATTCCTATTTTGGGACCATATAAGCTTTTTAATCAAAGACTAATGTTGAACATTTATTGTCTTTTTAAATAAACATAACTGTAAATTGGAATAGACATCTCGCTTGCCTCTTCTGTTGTTCTAATATATTTAACCTTGAAGATTGTTTAAGAAGGTAAGGAGAGTGTTGCCACTGATGTGCTGCAAAATAGAATATACTGTAGTATATAGTAAATGACAGCAGATAAAAGACCTGTGCAGTCCACACAGTCTACCTAAGTCACATTCGTTATTGAGGCACTATTAAACCAGCAATCCAGTAGTGCTACAATATATTACTTGCTGACAGCCTGTACTCAAGCCCCTGCAACCCAGTAGGCGAGCAATGCTACAAGGGGAATGGACACAGAGCTCCAGAAAAGGACCACAGAGGAATTGGCCTGTCAGCTGCAGACCTCAGTCTGCTTCTCCACACCGGCAGAGCTGGACCCTTGATGAGGGGAGTTCTAAGAATTGAAAGCCATTAAAAAAGACAAAAATAGAGAAATATACCGAGCAGATCAGAAAGAGTCCTAGCTCGCATACAAAAGGCAAAACTGAAGGGGGCAGCAGAGCCCTCTAGTGAAGGAGGAGGGATTCAAAAGCTGGAATGTATTCCTTCTGCACCGTTCATAATGACATACCTATTGCACTAGAAATTTATTTATTTTTCTTTCTTTTGATATTCCCTGCCCTCAGCTTATTGTGGTTTTCAGGACATTCACAGCAGATACCATTCATAATCGATTTTTATGAAATAATGGCCCCCAACCTAAAAACCACATTATTTGTATCCTGATACAGTATTCCTTGCTGGGCTAAACCTAGATATTGGTACTGAATAACCATATATAAGGTAGCTGCTCTGGGCCAGATTTACCTATAAACTAGATAAGCTACAGCTTATACCCTGTCATTTCAAGGGGTCTCACACACTAGGTTACCATATAACTCCAGAAAAAGGAGAATGGATTGAGACCTCTGGGTTTTACTTCCATTGCTTTCAATGGATGTAAAGCCCAGATGTCTCAATCTATCCTCCTTACTTCCATTGCTTTCCAATGGAAGAAAAAACAAGATGTCTCATTCCGTCTTGATTTTTTTGGAGCCATATGGTAACCCTATTCACACTTCACTAGCATGGAAAAAATTTATTTAATTTTCTATACAGTTCTCCTAGGGGAGCTCAGAATGGTTTACATGAATTTATTCAGGTACTCAAATCATTTTTCAATGTCAATCCCAGCAAGCTCAAAATCTATCTAATGTACCTGGGGCAATGGTAACATTAAGTGACTTGCCCAAGGCCTGAACTCACAACCTGAGTGCTGAGTCTGTAGCTCTAACCACCACATTACACTCTCCCATATATAGCATAGTATAGTAAATGATGGCAAATAAAGATGAAGGGTAGTCTTTCTAGTCAGTCCCCAAAATATTTAAATCCAAACTTTACTTCCTACTTAATCTGGGAGGAGGGGGTGGGGCGCTTAAATGTGACAATTTAGGAGTCACACTACGCCTAAAAATGGTTCTGTGGCTGCTAGAAGTTATCTGGATATAGCCAGTATTCAGCCGATACTCAAAACCCCGGTAAGTTAGGATAGTTCGCTGGAGCAGTCAGTGACGATTTTTCAGTTGTATTATCCAATCATAAACATACATGCAGGTATGAGCCTAGTGAAACAGAATATCTGGTGTTTGTGTGCACTAGGGTGCAGACTTTTGCTTATAAGCACACTATGGGACAATCTTTCACTGCTTCAGGCACCAAACTAATTTGCATGTTCTAGTAATCCTGAATATTACACTTGCTGGGTGGAAGACGGGGGTTGAGTCAGTAGCACAGCAGCAAATCTTTACCATGGCTTGAAAGTGGGTCGCCTGCCAACCCCTCCTCCTGCTTCCCGCCATCCACGCCCTCTGCTCCGAGAGATAAAGCAGCAGCAAAATCCAACATGCAGCAAAAAGGCAGAACCTAGTCAGTCCCAAACCACAACTGCTCCTCGTGGCACTGCCCTAGTATCCAACCTGGACCCAGTCCGCCCCGGCTTTCGAGCGCTCTCAAAATCAAGCCAAAGGCACCAGGCTCACGTGAGGCCGCTTCGCGCTGCCTTTACTTTCGTTTACCTCTTGCAGCGTGGATCGAAGGCTTCTCGTTACCAGGAAACAGCACCTCAGCAACCGTCACTAGGTACGAAGGACTTGGGGGTACGCTGCCTCCTGCCCCATCCCTCGTTGACTGTGAATGTGACAACTTTACTATGGTGCAATCATTGACCTGAGGCCTACCTTACGCTAGCGTAGTTGTGACAAAGGTTTGCATTGCCAAAGTTTGGTGACTCAAAGAAGTGTCATGCCAATTAAATTAGATTTTTGCAGTTCTGGGTCGTTCAATTAATGTGTTTGCGAGGACACCTTCCAATTTGTTAGGGATTCGGAAATCAATGAGTCTAAGAAACTGCAGTATGGCAATGCCTTTCAGAACCATATTACATGAGATGCCCAAGAAACTGGTGTACCTAGCCTATGTGATACCCGGGGCCCATCATTTTTTTTTACCCCCGCCCCAATTTGTATGAAAAACATGATTTTTTGTAACAATCCACACATCGCACAAGAGTGCAGTGAACAGTAAGTACATCAATACACCCATTGTAAAACTAAACAAGCCAGACTTTGCCATGTAAAATCTAGTGATACTAAAGTAAGTTTAAATAGTTAATTGTTAAACATTATACTAAGGTATTAGTTATATTTTCAGTAATTACTTTTCTTTTTACTTTTAGAATACCGCACCCTGAAGCAGTGATTTGCAAACGAAACATGCATGTCAGCAGCGGTGCATTCTAATACGTACGGGTACATGTTAGGCTTTATGCCACGTTGCAGTTGTTCAGATAAGTCTTTAAAACTTTATAATATACTAAATATATATATTTGTATTAATATTTATCCCAGGACAAGCAGACAGCATATTCTTAACGTATGGGTGACGTCACCGACGGAGCCCCGGTACGGACCTTTTTAACTAGAAAGTTCTAGTTGGCCGCACCGCACATGCGCGAGTGCCTTCCCGCCCGACGGAGGAGTGCGTGGTCCCCAGTTTCTTCGTTTCCGTGGAGCGAAGAAGACGCGTGTGCTTTCAACGGCTGTTGAAAACTCTCTTTTTGCCTTCCCGCTTGCGCTTTTTTTTTATCTTTTTTGATCTTTTTTCTCATTTTCCCTTTCGGATTCTTTTTTTCTACAAAAACAAAACAAAACAATTTATCTAATTTTTTCTTTGTTTTTTCAACCGGCCCCGGCGGGGCCTGTTGTAATCATACAGACCTCCGGGTTTGATTTTGCGGAGGCCGTGTTTCCCTTCATGCCCCCCCAACCGGGCTTCAAGAAGTGCCAGCGGTGTGCACGCCCGATCTCCCTATCGGACCCACACAATTGGTGCCTGCAGTGTTTGGGTCCAGAGCATCGGGCTGACACTTGCACCCGCTGTGCTACTCTCAAGAAACGCACACTTAAAAACCGGCAAATCCAGCAGAATCTCCTCTTCGGCACCAGTTCTGCCATGGATCCGGCCCCGACGGCGCCGCCTAAATCGGCACCGACCACATCGACACCGCCTGACCCTTCTTCGGGGTCGATAGCGCCAGGTAAGCCGGCTAAGAAGCCTTCCACTTCCCTTGAGCGCCCTCCAGCCACAGCGGCGACACCGGTCCTTCCGGCGTCCCGCAGATCCTGTAAACGCTCCGCTCCGATCTCGGTGAGTGCCTCGTCATCAGCCTCCTCATCGCCGGAGCGTCGAGCAGCACCTATGGTACCGAAGAAAACTAAAACGGTACCGGTGCCCCCATTGGAGGACCGCATCTCGGCCATCCTCCAGGACAAATTGCAGGAGCAGCTACAGCAGCAACTCCAACACCTACTTCCGACCCTCCTGGCACCGCTCCTTCCGGTGCCGGACCGGTCCGAGCCTCACACCATTCCACCGGTGTCCACCCCCTCGGTACCGCTGAACACCTCCATGCAGGTCTTATCTGCCCAGCCTGAGCTCCAGACTTGCACTGCGGAGGACCCTTCCCGGTCCCGAGATCGACTCCGGTCTTCCCGGGACCGCGTTCGGCGCCATTCCTCCCGAGACAGGGATCGACACCGGTCTTCATCTCCCGGTACCGTATCCATGCGCTCTGGCAAATCTCTTTCCAAAACACGCCATACTGAGCCTGCCGTTAGGGACCCGGACTTATGGGAACAATCCCCACTCGGTACCGAGGAGGATGTCTCTTCTACAGATGAGGAACCCTCTATGGCTGATACCACTTCCAAGCCTGAGCAATCCTCCTTTACGAAATTCCTTCGGGAGATGTCAGCGGCTCTTTCAATCCCATTAGAGTCCGACTCTAAAAAGTCCCAGGCTTTTTTAGATGCCTTGGACTTCGACCAACCTCCCAAGGAATTTCTTAAACTGCCCGTACATGATATCTTACGGGAAACATTTTATAAAAATTTGGAAAACCCCCTCACTGTCCCGGGTGCCCCCAGAAAACTGGACAGTTTATACCGAGTCATCCCTATTCCGGGATTTGATAAACCTCAATTGCCTCATGAGAGTCTCCTGGTAGAGTCCACATTAAAAAAATCCCAGGGCTCCAGTGTTTATGCCTCCACCCCTCCTGGCAGAGAGGGTAAGACAATGGACAAATTTGGAAAGCGCCTGTATCAAAATGCCATGCTGGCTAACAGGGCAAACAACTATACCTTCCATTTCTCCTTTTATATGAAACACCTGGTCCAGCAACTTTCCGCCCTGCAAAAATACGTTCCTGAGCGTAAGGTCCCGCTTTTCCAACAACAGATTTCCAGCCTCCTTCAACTCAGGAAATTCATGGTGCGCTCGATTTATGATTCCTTCGAACTCACTTCCCGAGCCTCCGCACTGGCTGTAGCCATGCGACGCCTAGCCTGGCTGAGGGTGTCTGACCTTGACATAAACCACCAAGACCGCCTCGCCAACGCGCCCTGCCTTGGTGATGAACTTTTTGGAGAGTCTCTAGATTCCACAACACAAAAACTTTCGGCTCATGAGACCAGATGGGACACGCTGATTAAGCCTAAAAAGAAGACTCCACCTGCACGACCTTACAGGCCTCAGTCCTCTTATCAACGCAGGTTCTCTGCCAGACCGCTTAATCCTCCTCAGCAGCAATCTCGCCGTCCTCGCCAGCAACAGCACGCTCAGGCACGTCCTCAATCTCACCAGCCGGCCAAGCCTCTGCCTCAATCTAAACCTCCTCAGCCCTTTTGACTCCTTTCTCCAGGGCATAGCCAGTCTCCAACCCTCGGCGCCTCTTCCTCAACCAATCGGAGGCCGCCTCACCATTTTTCTCCACCGCTGGGAGGTCATCACATCAGACCAGTGGGTACTCAACATCATTCGCCACGGATACTCACTTCATTTCCAGACTCTTCCATCCGACAATCCTCCCGTAGAGTCTGCTTCTCACTCCTCCCAAACTCCACTCCTCCTAAAGGAGGTCCAATCCCTCCTCCTTCTCAATGCCATCGAAGAAGTTCCCCCAGACCAACGGGGTCAGGGATTCTACTCCCGCTACTTCCTGGTACCCAAGAAGACAGGAGACCTTCGTCCCATCCTCGATCTCAGGGACCTCAACAAGTGTTTGGTCAAGGAAAAGTTCAGAATGCTCTCCCTTGCCACGCTTTACCCTCTTCTCTCTCAACACGACTGGCTATGTTCCCTAGACCTCAAGGAGGCCTACACACACATTCCAATCCATCAGACTTCACGTCGCTACCTCCGATTCCAGATACAGCAGCACCACTATCAATACAAAGTGCTGCCCTTTGGTCTAGCATCATCGCCCAGGGTGTTCACCAAATGCCTTATTGTGGTAGCGGCCTTTCTCAGGTCTCACAACCTACAGGTGTTCCCTTATTTGGACGATTGGCTAGTGAAAGCATCTACATCTCCACTTGTGCTGCAAGCCACTCATCAAACCATCTCTTTCCTTCATCTCTTGGGGTTCGAGATCAATTACCCAAAGTCGCATCTGCTTCCCACGCAGCACCTTCAGTTCATCGGAGCAGTTCTCGACACCAATCTGATGAGGGCGTTCCTTCCCTCCGACCGCCACCAGACCCTGCTCCACCTCTGTCGGCAGGTGCTCCTTCATCAATTCATACCTGCTCGACAGATGATGGTCCTCCTGGGCCACATGGCATCGACGGTCCACGTTCTTCCCCTGGCACGCCTCCACCTCAGAACTCCCCAGTGGACTCTAGCCAACCAATGGTCACAAACCACAGATCCTCTTTCACATCCCATCTCTGTGACATCGTCTCTTCAGCTCTCTCTTCAATGGTGGTTGAACTCCTCCAATCTTTCCAGGGGTCTCCTTTTTCATCCACCCCCTCACTCCATGATCATCACCACGGATGCCTCCCCTTATGCGTGGGGAGCTCACCTGGGAGATCTTTGCACCCAGGGACTCTGGACCCCTCAGGAGCGTCGACATCACATCAATTTTCTGGAACTCCGAGCCATGTTCAATGCGCTCAAGGCCTTCCAGCACCTTCTCTGCCCTCAGGTTCTTCTCCTGTGCACAGACAATCAAGTAGCCATGTACTACATAAACAAGCAAGGCGGCACCGGATCTCGCCTCCTTTGTCAGGAGGCTCTCCGCATCTGGACCTGGGCCACGGCCCGCAATCTCTTCCTCAAGGCTGTCTATATCCAGGGCGAACAGAACTCCCTGGCCGACAATCTCAGCCGCATCCTTCAACCTCACGAGTGGACTCTGCATCCCCCCACGCTCCACTCCATCTTTGCTCGCTGGGGCACTCCACAAGTGGACCTCTTTGCAACTCCTCACAACCATCAGCTGCCCCAGTTCTGCTCCAGACTCTACTCTCCTCATCGTCTGGCCCCAGATGCATTCCTGCTCGACTGGTTCCTCTATGCCTTTCCTCCACTGCCTCTAATGTTGCGGACGTTATTCAAACTCCGCAGGGACAGAGCCACCATGATTCTCATCGCTCCTCGGTGGCCCCGCCAACACTGGTTCTCCCTCCTGCTCCAGCTCAGCTCCAGGAAGCCCATTCCTCTTCCTGTGTTTCCTACTCTACTTTCACAGCAGCATCGGTCTCTACTACATCCCAACCTGTCCTCGCTCCACCTGACAGCTTGGTTTCTCTTGGGCTGACCTCTCCAGAGAATCTGTCTCAGCCTGTCCGTCGCATTTTGGATGCATCCAGGAAACCGGCCACCCTCCAATGTTACCATCAGAAGTGGACCCGGTTCTCCTCTTGGTGTCTACTACATCATCACGATCCCACCTCATTAGCGGTGGAACCTGTACTGGACTATTTGCTCTCTCTGTCAAACGCTGGCCTCAAGTCTACCTCAATCAGAGTCCATCTCGGTGCCATCACGGCGTTTCATGAGCCTATCCTTGGAAAACCTCTCACGGCTCATCCACTGGTTTCCCGGTTCATGAGAGGCCTCTTCAATGTCAAACCGCCTCTGCAGCCTCCTCCGGTGGTCTGGGACCTGAATGTGGTTTTATCAGCCCTCATGAAACCTCCATTTGAGCCTCTTGCAACAACTTCACTCAAATTCCTCACATGGAAGGTGCTTTTCCTCATTGCCATCACCTCTGCCAGGAGGGTTAGTGAGCTGCATGCACTGGTTGCAGACCCACCTTTCACGGTTTTTCACCATGACAAGGTGGTTCTGTGTACCCATCCTAAATTCCTTCCCAAGGTGGTCTCGGCTTTCCACCTCAACCAGTCCATTGTGTTGCCTGTCTTTTTCCCTAAACCCCATTCTCATCCTGGGGAACAGGCGTTGCACACGCTGGACTGTAAGCGTGCCCTGGCTTACTACCTTGACCGTACCAGGGCTCACCGCTCGTCTCCTCAGCTCTTTCTGACCTTCGATCCTAACCGTCTTGGTCGTCCTGTCTCTAAACGGACGCTTTCCAATTGGCTCGCTGCCTGCATTGCGTTCTGTTATGCTCGGGCCGGTCTCTCACTGGAAGGTGCTGTCACGGCCCACAGGGTCAGAGCTATGGCTGCTTCTGTGGCTTTCCTCCGTTCCACACCCATCGAAGAAATCTGCAGGGCTGCCACTTGGTCCTCAGTTCACACGTTCACTACTCACTACTGTCTGGATGCCTTCTCCAGACGGGATGGACACTTCGGCCAATCTGTGTTGCAGAATTTATTTTCCTAATGGCAACCATCCCTCCTCCCTCTCTGTTAGCTTGGAGGTCACCCATACGTTAAGAATATGCTGCCTGCTTGTCCTGGGATAAAGCACAGTTACTTACCGTAACAGGTGTTATCCAGGGACAGCAGGCAGATATTCTTACGACCCACCCTCCTCCCCGGGTTGGCTTCTTAGCTGGCTTACTTTAACTGGGGACCACGCACTCCTCCGTCGGGCGGGAAGGCACTCGCGCATGCGCGGTGCGGCCAACTAGAACTTTCTAGTTAAAAAGGTCCGTACCGGGGCTCCGTCGGTGACGTCACCCATACGTTAAGAATATCTGCCTGCTGTCCCTGGATAACACCTGTTACGGTAAGTAACTGTGCTATATGGACACGCTGCTTGAATCGCCATGTGTACTCGGACCTGCGGGAAGGGAAGGGGGGGGGGCCGCCGGCAAAGGACTCAGGCCCGCGTTTGTAGTCGCGACTGTGGGAAGGGAAAGGGGGTAGAGGAAACAATAATGCTGCTGCACAGGGAACTGGTGTGGGGGGAGGGAAATGGATGGGGAGGGAATGCTGCTTTGGACACACAGACAAAGGGAGGAAGGGAGACATAAAGACAAGAAGAAAGACACAGGGGCAGGTGCACAGGGAACTGGTGTGGGGGAGGGAAATGGAGGGGAAGGGAATGCTGCTTTGGACACAGACAGAGGAAGGAAGGAAGACAGAAAGACAAGAAGAAAGACACAGGTGCAGGGAGATATACAGAAAGACAAACAGACAAAGGGGGCCAGGGACAGAGACAGACAGAAAGAAAGACAGCAGGAGTCGCGTAAGGAGGGGTGCGGGATGCCGCAGAGGGAACTTTTCCAATGGGTGCAACTGGGCGGCTGTCGGGAACCGCTGATCAGGGGCAGAGCAAGGTAACTGTATCATAGGGATAAGAAGGAGGAGGGGGGGAGAAAAAGGAAGGGACGCCTGCTGGACAGGGGGAGAAGGAAAGAGGTGCTGATGGACAGGGGGTGGGTGAAGAAAAAGGAACGGAGGCCTAATGTTGGACAGGGGGAGAAGGAAGGTGCTGCTGGACAGGGGGGAGGTAAAACAAAGGGAGAAGGGCTGCTGCTGCATAAGGAGAGCTGTGAAGGGGTGGTGGTGGACACAGGGGAGGTAAAAGAAAGGGAGAATGGACAGGGGGAGCAGGCAAGGGGTGGTGATGGACAGCCAAAGAAAAAGAAAGACAGAAAGAAAGAAAGTGGCTAAGGAGAGAGAGAGAAAAATAAATAAAGAGAGACACACACACATATATTCTAGCACCCGTTAATGTAACGGGCTATAAGACTAGTATATATATATATATATATATATATATATGTATAATATATTACGGGCTATAAGACTAGTAACGGGCTATAAGACTAGTATATATATATACTATATATATATATATATATAAATACAAATAATAGATGAGCCAATGAGAAAGCATAGCGGCAAAAAAACCTCCATAAGTTCTTAGTACATTGTGTACTTTGGAGTGCTGCTTCTGAAGACTCTTGAACTATCCATTTTAAACTGCTGTGAATTGTATGAGCTAAAAAGTACTATTAGATTTGAATGAGTTACTTTGTAAAGTAAGAATTGGTTTGATTTAGTGGTGATATACTATTGCTTGAGATCAAACCTACTAAAAAAGTTCATATTTCAACCAGTTTAAGTGCTACATCCATTTTTGGCATTAACTTTTAATATTCAACTTTCTTCTATTTTTCTGCTTCCTCCTCAGGCCATGTCTTCCCATCCATCTATGTGCACTATCATCTCCCTCTCTCTGCCCTTCCCGACCATCCATGTGTGCCATCTCCTCTCTCATCCCATGTTCCCATCTATCCATAAACAGCATTTCTTCCATCTCTCTTCTCTTCCCTTTCATTCCTGTGCATCATGTCCTCCCTCTCTCTCCTCTTCCCCTCCATCTCTTTCTCATCCCATATTCCCATCTCTCCATAAACAGCATTTCTTCTATCTCTCTTCTCTTCCCTTTCATTCCTGTGCACCATGTCCTCCCTCTCTCGCCTCTTCCCCTCCATCTCTATGTTCCATCTCTTCCCCTCTCTTATGTCTTCTCCCTTTCCCCTTCCTATGGTCTGGGATCTTTATCCTCTTTGCGGTCTGGCATTTCTCTGTCTTTCCCTTCCCCTTGCCTTAGTCTGGAATCCCTCCCTTCCTTTCCCTGGTCTGACACCTCTCTCCTTCCTTTTCCCCCTCCAATGGTCTGGCATCTTTATATTCCCCTTACATGCCCTCCTCTGGAGTCCATAGAAAAAATATGGGTAACATGATGTTTGTATAGGACTTTATGTGCCAGAACTTTAAAGATTTCTTAGAAGTGCTATTAGGCCCTATTAGCAACAACAGCCGCAGAGTCAGACTCGCCTTCAGAACGCCAATCAACTCACCCACCATTGCTCCTCACCTCCCGTATAAGGAAGCTACAGCGGCCAAACAAATCTACCTCCCTTCACTAGGAAAGCAACAGGGCCCCTCAGCAAAAGCCATCTCAGCCCTGCCTCTGAATCTCCGGCGGCGTCAAAGGGCACAGCAAGCCTCAGGCAAAATTAGCAGCAGCAGAGGCCCGACCAAATAGGCTCATGGGAAACGCAGGCATCGCAATGGAATGAAGGTGGCTGAAGGCCGCAATGTCAGTTCTGCCCATCTCCCCCACCATCACCAACCTTCTCTGACGTCAGGTATGATCTGCCCACTGATTGATATACTGAGCTGGAACTTTCTTTTTAAATGTAGAATTCTCACCTGCCAGAAGGTTTATTTGAATGAAAATAAAAACCCACACCTAATTTAGTGCATCTAGGCCTTAGTCATGTGGATTTCTGGATTGTGCACAGTTCCTTGTAAAAGTTAAATGTACATACACTCTGAAATTGCAGGCATTGTCCCTTGCTGATAAATGTGGTCATCAGCAGGCGGAAGCTGCATCCTCACAGAAAAGAGTAGGGAGCCTTGGAGCAGCTCAGTCAGGAAAGAGACTTAGACTGGATACCTAGTCTGATTTTTGCACATTGATTTCCAGAGTTTATATGGATTAAACACATTCACATTTACTTTTATCTCAGATAACTAAGGAGAAATCCTAACTTGTTTTGTAGAAAAGACTATCAGAGCAAGAAAGGATGATCATACAAATGTCTGCTAGTGAAAGATATACAGAATCCAAATAAGGGAAAAATAAGGTCCACTTAAAAATATATTGTCAATATACACCACCTAGTGGAACCAAACCAAATTGTATGACTATTTAGATTGGTAATATCAAATAATGACAAGAAGGAAAAAGACCTCATTGAGTGGAACAGACGGCTGAATTGAAAAACTTTTAAGCAGTTTTTCCAAAGATAAGTGCTGTTATTTTGTTTTCATTCAGTGCCATTAAAATATTTTAGAGGTTTTTGACCTCTGATTAGATTGATCTGGTGAATTGCAGAACTGGCTAAAGATTTTTCAATTCAGATGTCCGTTCCATTCAATGAGGTCTTTTTTCCTCATCATAATTTGATATTACCAATCTAAATAGTCATACAATTTGGTTTGGTTCCATTAGGTGGTATATATTGCTAGTGAAAGATGACTTTGTCCTACCTCAGATGAAGCAGTCCATGAGCTTCAGTCCAAGAACTGCATTATAACTAATATCTACCTTCAGATGATTTTTAAATTGTCCAAAGGGTGCCAGCCATCTCCCAGGGTTTCTGGTCTCCGAATGTCACTTAATCTGACAAAAGCTGTGCAAGACTTTTGGCTAGATTTCCAAATAAGACAGACAAGTTGTATTAGAGCAAATGGATGGACTAAAGCAAACATACAACTGTGAAAGTTGTGCTGAAAGGCTGCGGGTGTCAACAAGAAACATGTATCATTGAAGGGATGTGACACTGTGATCAAAACTGTTCCTCAAGGAAAAAAAATAGCCAACTTCATTGAAGGTATGCTCCTGTCATGAAAATATGACTAGGTTACTACAGCATTTAGTATTGATGTTATTATGATTACTATATGTACTTTGATGTATAAATAAAAATTACTACAGAAGGGTTCAAGTTTTAGTCAAAACAAGTTCAACCATTGATTCCAATTGTCTATGATGAAGCTCAGCCTTAGCCATGATTACTTTTATCAGAAGCTGAATACAACTACTAACTTTTTCCCCACATAGTTACAAGATACTATGTATTGTTGTTTTTGAAATTTTTTAATGCTCTATAATAGGTAAATCATTCTGATTGTAACCATAGAAAGGTGGTCTATAAAATCCCATACCCAATGTCTGTTTTTCTAGATTCAACTTATTCTGATTCTTGCTGTACAGTACCTTGAATACATTTTTTTTTGCAAAGAGGTGATAAATAAAAATCCTAATAAGAATGTGGAATATTAGTCACTAATATAACTTGCATTCTGGCACACAAAGGGAAATACAACGGTAAGAAACTTTTTCCCATACCAATATGAATGATCAGGAGAGTTTTGTTCCTTAGATAGGCAGACAGTATTTAGATTTAACAACCATCTATATTAACCCCCTCTTTTACTAACATGTACTGTGAGCGTCGGAGCAGTTACCGCCACTGCTGGAGTTAAAACCTGCACTCCGTGTTGATAAAGGAGGGGGTAAGTCTTGAGGGGCACAAAGGCAGTTTACACTGTTAAAAGATCAGAGTAATTTATATACCTACATACCTAGTTTTAAAAATTCTTGCTATGACCTTTGTATTTAATTTTTTAATTTATATCAATACCATGGGTATGTAATGGAAATAAAATGATTGCTAATACATCAAAATAACCAACCACTATCTTTAGAATTGGTAGACTTTTCCATTTTAAAACAGGATATTTATTACAAACAAAAGCATGTTAATTTATAAAATCAGCAGACTTGTAACCTGTTTACTATTGGCAGTATTCCTGCTTAGAATGAATGTGGTTTTTGCTAGGGAACATGAGCCATTTAACACACTTCAGGCTACACTTACTAAAACGTAATAACAAATTACCATAGGTCCCCCTAGCATCAAATGAGACCTATCTAATAAACCTAAATGATAATGAAAGAGAAGAATCTCACAAATAGCTCAATTTTATTTAAATATAGTTGTGTGTGTACATTTTCACAATAAACATTTAAATAACTTCTGGCCTTTGAGGAAGGCAGAGATTATAATAAGCAGCCTGATCCCAAAACTCAGGACCTTTCCATCCACACCAGCCCTGTAGAAAGGAAAAAACAAAACAAAAACCCAGATCAATAATCTTGCACATATTGCTATTCTGTTATTTTTTTAATGACTGCAGTCGTAATTACGCATTTTCTACTAGGCTCCTTATTGTCCAGAGACTTACCTTTTCGAGAATAACCTGCAGATCTTCAGCTCCTGTATAATGCGGATCCAAAATTAGGAACCTGGTTTGGCCTGTGGTTTCATTCCATGCCACTCCCAGTATGGTATGTGCTAACACTCCACCACCTGCAAAGGAAAAGTCACTCCAACGTAAGATCAGCTGGACAGGGACCCAGTGGAACAGATTAACATTACATATTACAGTTTCAATGCAGATGCCAAGGAACCTTTCTTCCTCTCATAATTTCTCTATTCTTACAGTATTTTGAGATCAACAGCACTAGTATGCAACCTTTATGGGGGTAAGTCTGCAGTTGAGCATTATGTTAGGCAGCCTGATGGCATTCATTGAGTGTCAAGAGGTTATTACAGAATATTAGTGCAGTATGCCCATTGGCATGCCAAACATTGTTACTCCAGCCACAGACCTGGCATAACTGCTGCTGCATAAATACAGTTAAGGGCATGCATAACAAAGTATTTTGTAAGTTTTGTGTATAATTTGGCATGCTGCTCAGGGCTTGCCCATGTCTAGTAACATAGTAAATTATAGCAATTAAAGACATGCAAGGTCCATTCAGTCAGTCTAACAAGTTAGCTAGAGCCATATTATTATGGTTACAATATAAGCACATTCATCCTCAATAGCGGATTAAACCAACAATATTGCTAATATTTACTTGCTAATTTCAACCTTAAGATGTCTTCCCCTCTGAGATACACAGCAGCTGCACTCTTGGTACATGATATGAATATGATAAGATACCCATACTTGATCCTGATTTGTCTTTGCTACCATGGTCGTTAGCCTTACTTCCCACTTGTTGGTGCTGCCAGTGAAGCCCACTCCAACTGATCCTGATCTGTCTTGCCATTTTCAGGACACAGAGCATAGAAATTGACCTGGCACTGAACTTACTTGCCAACTACTGGAGTTGCCATTTTAAGGACCACTCCTGCACATCAAATAGTCATGAGATCATTTACATTTTCTTTTGATTCCATCCATTTTTTTAATATCTAGATCTAGGGATCCTCTGTGTATTTCATGCATTTGAATTCAATCATTTTTGTCTCCATCATCTCCACGGAGGGGGGCATTCAAAGTATCCACCACCCTCATTATGAAAAAGTATTTCCTAATATTGCTCACGAGTCTGTGTACCATCCTGTAACCTCTGAAAAATATTTGTATAGTAATGCCTTTCAAGTATTTAAAACTCTGTATTATTATAGCTCCCCCACCTCCTTTCCTCTAGGGCAGGGGTGTCCAATGTCGGTCCTCGAGGGCTGCAGTCCAGTCGGATTTTCAGGATTTCCCCAATGAATATACATGAGGTCTATTTGCATGCACTGCTTTCATTGTATGCTAATAGATCTCATGCATATTCATTGGGGAAATCCTGAAAACCTGACTGGATTGCGGCCCTCGAGGACCGACATTGGACACCCCTGCTCTAGGGTATACGTATTGAGATAGTATGGGAGATAGTATGGGAGACTTTTACAGGTTGTGAAACCTAGAGTTGCTGAAGTCATGGGCTTGTACAAACTGGTTTCAGTTCAGATGCTGAGATGCTAATGTGTGGAATGTGTGTGTGTAGATTTCTTGCTGTGAAGAGTTTCTCAAGGACGCAAAACAGTGCTGTAAAAACAATGAGCTATTTAACAGTGCTGAAAGGAAATGCAAGTCAGCAGGACAATCCATCCAGGAACCTAAGAACTGATAAAGAGATGCCAGGCTAATGCACTGAGGCACTGATACCGATATACTCATGTGAAGAATGGAAACTTCAAGAAGAAGAAAGTTCCAGAAGCTATGCCTGTCCAGGGCCCCCTAGGGAAGAATGGAGACGTGGAGTAGGAGTGGGTTAGATAGGCAGCATATCTGCTCCAATAGGGTGATATATAATCACAGCCAGGGGATGGTCTCAGACAAAGAAACTTGCTGTATAAACCCTCTATGCTTTGGCAGAGTTTCTTTAGAGAAGCTGCGCCGTACTTACAGAAATATGCTGGCACTCTGTTTGTATGAGTCTTTTCTTCTCTCTGTTGTATATGTCCAAACTGATTTATTTCTGATTTGCCAAATGCTGCTATAATACTTATTGCTAGAATAAAAAGTTATTTGCTTTGGAATATACAATGTAAGCCTTGTGTTTTTTTGTTTTCACGACGGAGTCCCAGTGAAAATGGAGCCCCATTTTCTCTCTCTCACAGTTTACATCAATTTTGGGCAAGAAGCAAATTCTGCAGTTTAACTGCTGCAGCTACTGGAAGCTATGGTTACTGGATATGGTTTTGGTTTTTTTTAAATAAATGGCCAATTAATTGCTCTCTACTTAGTTATTTTTAGGCTCAAGAGTTTCTTGTTCCTTAGGGCTTCTAGCTGAAACAGAACCAGCTTCCACTTGGCTGTCCCATGCCATGAGCCTTCATTCACAATTATGTGGAGATTTTTGTCAAGTCACTTAATCTAATCATTACTTTGACAGTCCTTAGCTGTCTCTCTCTGGCATTCAGCTAATTTTGAGCTTAAGTTTAACCACTAGCTGTCATCATTGAGACTCTTTCCCCACAGGGATAGTAAATACTAACTCTGCAGCATCCTCAGCCATGGTTAACCCAGGTCCCCAGCAGATAGTACACACCAGGATCACTGAAGCATACAGCTGTCCCTATGAAATAAATGATACACACAAAAAAGTAAACAAAAGGCAAACCTCTAATCTTCCTAAATCCACTACAGCTAAGCTTACCAATCATAACTGGTGTTCCCTCTGTCCTGAAATGGTTAGCAAGCTCTCTTCCCTTAGAGGACAGTTCTGAACCTTGGCTGCAAAAGAGATACCAGGAATAAAGAAAGGAAAGAAAAATGCAGAGGTAACATGAGGCAAACTGGATAGGCTGCTGCAGTGTGAGTCTTGTATGCCCAGAAGCAAGATACCATGAGGTGATGAACTGCACCTCAGTCTCAGGTCAGTGAGCACACTATCCCCAAAATCTATAAATGGTTGCCAAGGTAGGCTTATTTATTTATTTATTTAATTCATTTTCTATCCTGTTCTCCCCCATGAGCTCAGAATGGGTTACAGGTTAACATACTTAGGGCTAGATTCACAAAGCAAAACGATCGTGTACCAATCGGTTTGCGATCCCTTAGCGACCAAATTTCCCTCCGGCCCAATTCACTTACCTCTCTGCCGACCATCCTCCGATCCGCGCATGCAAATGAGGGCAACAGCATACAAAGTAGGCAGGGACCCGATTCACAAACCAAAACCCTGCAACATCGACTGGGCTGGCCGATCACTCCCAAGCGACTGCTGAGGACCAGTTGCTCAAGCCCTTTCCGGCTGCCCTGCACGCCTCCTGCAGCCTTGACTCTCCCTCTGCCCTGATCTCCTGACTGCCCCAAACTGCCCTGATTGCCTGCCTGCCCTGACTCTCCCACCCTTCCCTGCAGTGCAAGCCCATGGTTTTAACCCACAGGCTTAAGCGGGTTAAAACCATGGGCGCCAGTTAAAAAAATAAAAATCTATGCCAACCCAGAGGTCCAGTAAAAGTAAAAAAAAAAAAAAGATTGCAGCTCCGACGAGCATATGCAGACCATCTACAGATGGTCTGTGCATGCGTGGGGATCGCAGAAAAGCGATCCGTGCTGGCAGATGGGGGCATTCCTCCAATTGCCCCCATCTGCATATTTTACTTTGCTGAATTTGTCAGACCTGCCCGGATCGGGCAGGTTGGTGAATCTGGCCCATAGTATACAAATGGTTTTCAATGCTATTATAGAATAGGGCCAGATACACACATATCATAATTACTCTAATTGGCAATAATTTGCATTCTAGTACGACATTCCTATTATTCCTGAACCTTCAAGTGGTCAACCCCTTCTCCTGAGAATTCTTGTAGACAGAATCCAGTGTGTGAGGAATCATTTGTAACATCCCCACAGGGCAGATCTTCAGGAATTTAAAAATGTAAACTTGAAGAAGAAATAGTTATCTAATAGAGGGTATACTGTAGAGTACTATTTGCTATGTGTACATCTTCCATAATACTCCTTCTTTGAGATCCTAACACATTGTTGTCTGGAGGCTAATGATAACTCCCAGAACAGGTTTTGCTTTCTTGTGTATTCCTTGTATTCTGGCCTTAGTGCAACTGCTCTTTCTAAAAGTCTTCGCTAGCATTTTTCATCACGATGCATAAAACAGAAAATATAACCTACTGTGATTTTTGGCACAATAAAAAGTATAAAAGATTTCAATTACATCCTTACCTGACAAATAATATTTTTGACGTTACTCCTAATAGGTGACCCAGTACAAGTTGTACCTCAAAGGATCCAATCCACTGCCGCGATCCAACAAAAGACACAGGCTTATCACCAACATTTACAAGAGCCTTTAACAGAAATCATATGATGGTCCTTAGAATTATGAGTCTCTCCTCTTTAAGTACCCTTCCTAAACTTCCAACCACCACTATTTAAAACAAAAATTAAATGCAGAAACAATTTACCAGTGACCACTCTTCATCTGTTGAGAGAAAAGGCAGTTAACCTGTCAAGATCACATCAGCTATATCATCTTTGGTGCAAAGAAACCAGTTTTCTCAATAACCAGTACAGCTACTGCACTATCATCCAGAGGGAAAGCAAAATTACCTGTAGCAAATTACCGTATATATTCAAATATAAACAGAGGTAACCTTTTTTCCTTACAAAAAGGAAGAAAAAAGGTTGACTTGAATATAAATCAAGGGGAGGGGGTGGTGGCAGGGGTTTAATATTCAAGTGCAGTACCTTGCCTTGTCCAGCACCCTGTTCCTCCTCCCTCCCTGTTATGCCAGGTTCTGCATCCAGCCCCCTCACTCCCTCCCCTACCTTGCCAGTCTCTGCACACAAAGAGTTCAGGGGAGCCTGGGCACATGCCTCGAGCCCAAAGAATTCAGAGGAACCTGGTGTGCTGCCTGCACCTGATGTCCAAGTACTGCTTCCTCCTGCCTTCATTCAGTTCAGCCAAACTCGCTGTCTTCAAAAAGGCAGCAGTTCATACACATTGCCTGCGGCTGACCTGGAAGCCTTTCCTCTGACAATGGAATTTTGCATCAGAGGGAAGGCTTCCGGGTCAGCCACAGGCAGCGTGTAGGAACCACTGCCCATGGCCTTTTGAAGACAGTCTGGCTGCAAAGGAAGGAAGGAGGTGCTCCTTGGATGTCTGAAGCTGGGCCTAGAGATGCACTCTCATGGCGGAGCAGGGAAGGAGCAAGGCCTTGGAGAGTCAGGGCCCAGTATACTTGGGTGCCTAGGGTTCAATGAAGAATTAGTCCTGCCCCGCCCACACTGATGGGAATCCCTAGCTACTAGGCTGTCTGAAACACAAAAGGAGTAAAACTGAAGGCAGTGTGACAGACAACGGGACTTATAAACTGATAGGCAGGAAACCACTAAAAGTCACAAGTTAAAAATGGAGCTGAGGGGAGCACAGAAAAGTGCAACCAACTTGCTCCATGTAAAAATGGTGATTGGCGAGGTCTCAAACAATGGCTGTATGTAGATAGATGCACAAACACATGTAGTGCAATGTTTCAAAAGTTGTAAACCATGTAAACAAGCTGAAGAGTGTTCCTGCATGGGCTGCAACAAATAACATCACCTACGTATGAGACTATTATGACCATCTGAGATGCAGCTGTGCCTTGGTAACCCTCCCCCCCCCATAAAAAAAGAAGAGGACGTACTGTTTACTGAATAAAGCTATCATTATGAACTCTTTACTAAAGCCTAATCTGAAATCTAGCATGGGTGTACTTGCTTATGAACAGTCTTTTCCATTAGTGTTGGAGACAGGATAATAGTTTAATAAAAGGAGGAGTCAGAGTTGGATGTTTTAAGAAACAGGGTGAATATTATGCCTGATTGGAGGAATCAGGGACAATACTAGTAGATCACCTTGTGTTAATAATGGCACAAACCAAATGGTGTGCAGCTGCAGAAATGTGGTACCAGTGTGGGGGGTAGGGCTCTTGACTCAGTATACGGCATGTGGGCAAGGAAGTTTCAGAACATAGGAGTCTCCTTTCCTGAGAATAATAGAGATGTAAGGCATCTCCTGCTTCTCTGTCTGTTTTCTTGTTTGACCATAGAATTCCAGTGTTTGAGTCACCTTCCTCAGCAGCTGTGTTTGGTTTAAGAAAACATGCTAGCATTTCAGCAGCAGAAAAAAAAGAAGAAAGTGCATGACAAGAATGTGGAGAAGGCTGACCTTGCTAATCAGCAACTACTTTATTTTAATGAACATCTTAAAAGATATCTAATTAGTATAATGAACATGTTCCATACCTCCTGAATTTCCTTGTGGGATGGAATAGGTCTGTCGGTGTAACCCTGCTGCCTGAACCAAGAACAGATTGTTTGCAGAGAGCGATATGCACAGCCCCAACCATTGTCATCAATTCGATCCTGCATATAGTGGTGGTAACTATAGATCCCTTGTAGCAGAAACATCTGTTCCAAACAGAATAAAATAGGACAGTAGCATCTTAAACAGAGCATGTGTGTGACTTCTTTTAGCAGGGTATACTGTTTACAGCAGAATGGGCTACCTGTGTAAGGCTAATAGACAACAGTGTGCTAGAGGGGTCAAAAAAAGTCCTCTGAACCTAGAGGTTCAACGATTCTCTCCTACAGTCACAAGTGTACTATAATTCTTAGAAAGACTTTTAGAGTTATACAGTATTGTGTACTCAGAGCACATTATAATAAATAATCACCTTTTTATCAATGAGAACAAGTGGGTCTATTTTCCACAGGGTTTCTCCCTATCTGTTCTCCCTGGGAACATTTTGAAACTATGGTCCTGAACTAGAAATCAGGATTCAGACATGGGTCTCAGCTAACGACAGAAAAGACAGGAAAATCACTTAGGAATAAGAACAATAAAAACCACCCTACAGATACAGTTATTTTATTTGATATACCACCATTTTTAACAAAAAGTCAAATCAAAGCAGTGTACAATTAATAAAAACAATGGGCAATCAAAGTGGTGTACAGTAAATAAAACCAGTAGGCAATATTTAAAATAAAAACATAACAAGGGGGAAATTAACTACCTAGTCAGAATTATAGGAAAATACTGCAGAGATAAAAACTCCCTAGTCTCAAGTCATGACAAAAGTTGCGAAGTGACAAACTATTAAGAACTAGGTTCAAATGTCATGTTGGCAGGGGGGGGGAACATGAGTGGATAATAAACAAGTTACTTACCTGTAGCAGGTGTTCTCTAAGGACAGCAGGCTGAATATGATGACAGCTGGATGATGTCATTTATTTATTTAATTTGTTTTGAATCCCATTCTCCGCAAAGAGCTCAGAATGGGCTACAAGTTAATATACATAATACACAGTCAACATGGATTACAATTTGCCATACTTATGATACAGTATGTGTTCATCCTGGCTCAACCTATACTGAGGATTTAGTTCAATAAACATTTAGTATTCATTTCTTTTATTACCTGTTGGGCAAGGGATTAGGTGAAGAGGTAGGTTTTTATTGATTTCCTAATGTTCAGGAGCCCTTCAAGAGATTTGATCTGGGGGGGGGGTAGTTGATTCCAGTAGCTTGGTATGAAATTTGGCATTCTGTAGTTGAAGGGCACAACCAGGTGGTATTTGGAGACATGCTTCCTCCTGGGAGCACAGTGGGCTGTTTGGTACATATAGAGGAATTTTAGTTGACATTTAGTTGGGCGCCATGTTGTGGAAGGACTTGTACGCTAGCATGAAGTCCTTAAAGACACAGCATTTGGCTATGGGTAGCCAGTGTGCTGATGATAGAGCCTGGGAGACGGGGTCATTGGCATGAAGGTTCTTTAGATTGCTGCATTTTGCACATGTTGAAGATGGTACATATATTTTGCTGTCAGTATGAAGAGTAGTGTGTTGCAGTAGTCCATGCAGGAGATAAAGTTGGGTAAAGTCAGGTGGAAGGCGATTCAGGTCACCATATCTCCCCTGCCCTGTGATGGTTGGGATGGTGGAGTGCATGTTGATAAGGAGAACTGTTGCTGAGAAATAGGACAGTAGAAATCGCAACATTGGTGTTCACGTAAGGCGATGTAGAGATATAGGATTGCTTTTATTATAGACCAAAAGGTTTGAGAGGAGCAGGGCAAGTTAAGCCTTGGCTTTTATTTCTAGGTTTTTGTGGAATCATTTTACTATAATGTAGCACAGAGATTACCTTCCTAGGGTGGAACAATTAAAGGAGGTAAAAGAGAAAATTCATACCATTGTTGTCTCTGACAGGTTCCGGGCATAGTGTTTTGCTTGGTCTGTTATTTCATTTGCTAGTTCATACATTTCAATATTATTTTATGAACTAGCAAATGAAATATGCATTTAAAAAAGTGGGTTTCAAAAGCAGTTTAAAATTAAAATCAAAATTAAATTAAACTTGCAGGGCCAGTGACTATATTACACTTAATTCTTCCCGCTATACAAAATCATTAGAGCGGTGGAGTGGTGGTGCTGAGGCCTGAAAATATATGGATTTATAAGTTGATACAAAGTGGGTCACACCTGGAACATATATGGATTTGTGATATTGACCTTTATGTTTTGTGTAATATAGGAGGAAAAGCCTATTTCTATTTATTTGGTCTTGTACTACATGCAAGGTGTGGCTCCTTGGGATTTTAGTTTAGATTATATTTCGGTCAGTATTATGGATTTGGCATACGTGTTCTGTGTGATATTCTGTTAGAATGATTTTTCTGTGCAACATTTTGTAGTAATTTGGCTTGTTCAGTTGTCTCAATAATGGAGGGATTGTTTGTGAAGTGGAAGGGGAGGGGAGACAGGGATTTTGTTGATCCTTGTTCTGTATTTGTGATTTATAAAATAACAGTTGTACCGAATATTGTTTCTTTTTATATTTTAATAAAATAATTTCAATATAAAATCATAACTATTCGAGGCTTGTGCGGATGGGATCAGACAGAGCTTGCAGGGACAGAGACAAACTTTGTCTTCGTGTCATTCTCAAATTCAGTAGACTCCTTGGGCTTGCAGCCTTCGCTTGTCTCTGCCATATTATCTGCCTTGTGGCCAAGGAAGCCTGTTGATCTAAATGCAAACACTTGGAGATCAGGCCTCAACTTTTGCCTTCATCTAACCATGGCTGCAAATTAGGAAATTACTCCAGAATTATGTTCCAGGGAAGCACATGGTTGCTAATTGAAGTGGGTTTTGCAGGATCTCAGTGGCTATGCGGCCATTCAGCCAGGTGATGTCACCAGAACCCAAAGAGCATAGCCCATCTTTTACCTGAATCATGGGAAGGAAGGTGCTCAGGGAATTCATCCTGAACGTTTCTTTGACCATAAACTTGCTCAGAGCCCTCAAGTCCAGGATGGAACGAAATTTCCCCATTTTCTTGGGTACAAGGAAGTGCATGGAGTAAAATCCCTTCCCTTTTTCCCCCGGTGGTATGGGCTTTACCATATTGGCTTGTAAAAAGGTGGAGATTTCCTGAATCAGTACCTGCTTCTGTCAAGAGCTGAGGAATGACACTCTCAGTGGGCAATTTGGTGGTCTTTGATGCTAATTCAGGGTATAACAGATACACTACTTGAAGAATACACCAGTTGGAGATTACAAGCTGCCACCTTTGACGGGAAAATTCAGCCTCCTACTCACTACCAAGTCAACTGGAATGGTTACTGTGATTGCGGCTATACTCTCCTGGAGCCATCAACATCTCATCCCCTGCTTTGATTAGGAAGCTGTCTGGGTCTTCTTCTGCTGACGGTGTAGGAACACTGATGCTAGGGCTGCTGGGCAGAAAAATAAGGTGGCAGATGCCATATTTGAGAGTAGTAGATCACCTTTGCTCGCTGGAATATCTTCTGGTTGAACAGGTTGCAGCTGCAGGCTGCTGAGGGATTGAATGGTATTCATGTTTGCTGATCTCATTAACAATCTCTTCCAATCTATCCCCCAAAGGGCTGCCTTCACAGCAGGGAATGTCCGCTAGCCTCTTCTGAACTGCCGGCTCCAGGTCAAAGACATGCAGCCATGAGTCTATGCATCCCCCTACATCCACTGCGGAGAATGTGGATGCAATATCAAAAGTATCGTAAGCACTTCTGGTAAGATATTTCTGACACTGCAGCTTCTTATTGCCGTGTTTCCCTGAAAATAAGACAGTGTCTAATATTAATTTGGGGTGCAAAAAACACACTAGGGCTTATTTTCAGGCTAGGTCTTATTTTTTTCATGTACAATGATCAGCTCTCCCTTCCTCTCTTTCACCCCAATTCTTTCTTTCTTTCTCTCCCCCACATGTGCAGCAGCTTTCCTCTGCCTCTCACCCATCCCCTTGTGCCTTCCCTCTGCAGCATCTTTCTATCCCTCCCTCCCATCCCCCTGTGCAACAGAAACCCTTGTACAGCTTCTATGCCCCTGTATAAGACTCTGGTGAGACCTCATTTAGAATACTGTGTACAATTCTGGAGGTTGCACCTTCAAAAAGATATAAAAAGGATGGAGTTGGTCCAGAGGAAGGCTACTAAAATGGTGTGTGGAGGAGGAAGTGACGTCACTCTACTGGATGGCAGGATAAAATTTGAGTTCCTTAGGGGCTTGCATTTACGAGGGCTTAAATAACTTCCTGAGATCGTTCTAACTCCCAATCTACGGAGCAGTGGTAAGGGGAGTGTATGGCAAGTCACAGGTGGCTGGAGAAGTATCGATTCAGCGAGTCTACAAGCGGTAAAAGGGCGGTGAAAGCGCCAGCATCGCCAGTGGGGAAAACAAAGATGGCGCAGTCCCCGAGTTTATCCGGGCAGTCTCCACTTCAGCCAGCCTGTTGACAGTACATCGGCATTGCAACAACAGCTAGAGACTTGGTTTCGCAATCTCAAAGCCGAAATGCAGGGGGTTTGGGAAGATGTGAAAACTGCAATGGAGGAACTCTGGGCCAAGGTGGGAGACTTAGGAGGCCGGGTCAAAGCCTCAGAACAGCATATCTCCCATTTTGAGGGGGCGGTGGAGGAAACGAAGACGGCGATGGCGCAGCATGGTTAAAGAATTGGCTGACCTGCAAGCTAATGTGGAAGACCTGGAAAACAGGTCTCGAAGGAGCAATCTACGCTTTAAAGGTATCCCGGAAGATGAGCGGCATAAGGACTGTAAACAGGTGGTGCAAGAGTTTTGCAGCCATCTGTTGGGGCCTGAAGAGCAGATCGATGCTGGGGCTATAGTTCTCTTAAGAGCACACAGAGGACTCGGAGCTGGTCGATCGGGGGCTCCCAAAGACATCATTGCTTGCTTCGGAGACTATTTACTTAAGGAAAAACTTTTGCAAGCAGCCCGGAGAAAACCACACTTCCAATGCCATGGCATTGAGGTTGAAGTTTTCCAAGTTTTGGCTCTCTCTACTCTGCAAAAGCGGCGGGCCTTTCGCAAAGTGACTCAGGTGTTGCGGACGGAGGGCCATCGGTATAGGTGGCTATTCCCATTTGGTGTCTGGATGACGGTGAATGGCAAATCGTGGAGAGTAGATACCGTGGGAGATGCATGGCTGGCCTTGAAAGATCTTGGCTGTAACAACATTCCAGAGGTACCGGCGAAGGGGTCCCCGATGAAAGGTGGCAGATCAGTCGAGGCCTGGAGCACGGTCACTCGCACCACTAAGAAGGCAATCCAGATGGAGAGTGGAGAGACTGTTGGAGTGGCTGGAGGCTTGAGAGTATAATTTTTGAGGATTGGGAGACTTCAGTCTTCTCAGTCTTTTTGGACTTTGTTGTCTGGGACATTTGATGCATGGGACTTTGCATGTGTGGGGAATGGAGTATGTGTGTAGTATCCAGTGGGGGGTGGGTGGGCTGTATGATTGAGCATTTAGGCTTTGGATGGTATTGGGGACAGGCTGCAGGGAATTGGGGTTGTTGATATTGGAATGTATAACGCATTTGCCTGGGTAACAGAGAGTTGAGTGAGTGCTGTTGGAGGGTGGTGAGTCTGTTGATGGGAAACAGAGGGATGGGAGTTATAATTTTGTTATGGTGATTTCTGTTTTGTTGGAAAGGTTACGGAGTCAGATGCCTTTTGGGAGCGACTTCATCTTTTCTCAGTGGCTGGTCTGGAATCTGCTAGATCAGCATGTGTGGGGGGAGGGGAGGGTGTTGGGGACATCTTTGAGTACTACGGGGGGAGGGGGGGAATAAGGGGCCGTGGACAGGAGCAGGATTTACTCAGGATCGGGTCATGGAATGTTAATGGGTTAAATAGTCCAGGGAAGAGGAGTATTGTTTATAGGGAAATTAAAAGAATGGGTTGGGACATATGTATGCTACAAGAGAAACATTTGCGGCCTAGGGATGCAGTGTTATTAAACAATCCCGCTTATGAACAGATATGGACACACCAGGGCTCACATACTAAAAGGAAGGGAGGGATTGCCATTTTAATGCGACAGGGACTGTGGTTGGTTATTCAACAGGTTTATAGGGATTCCCAGGGGAGATGTTAAGCTTTTAAAGGGACTTTACAGAGGCAACGGGTAACCATTGTAAATATCTATGGCCCTAATGCTGCTCAGGGGGAGTTTTATAGAGGCTTGAAAACCGATTCGTTGTTGTTTCTACAGGGAATGGTGTTCTGTGGTGGGGATTTTAATGTGATTCCAAATGGGCGGGTGGATCATTCCAAAGGGGGTAGGAGTTCCTAAGGGGGACAGGCAAGAGTTTTCAGGGGATTTATGCGGGCCTTGGGGTTGGTGGATTGTCTTCTCCATGCGACTCAGTGCAATTATACCTATTATTCTCATGCTCAGAATACATATACCCGAATAGATGGGATCTGGGTACATCGGAACCAATGGAGTCAGGTGCGGGAAGCTGAGATTGGAGGGATCCAGATCTCGGATCATGCCCCGGTCTCGGTGGACTGTTTGGGGGTGGTATCAGGGGGAGGTACTAGATATTGGAGACTTAATGACTCACTGCTTACTTCCCCTGAGGTTGTGACAGACGTTCTTCATACCATAAATACATACTTGGAGATTAATGATACGGGTGAGGTGTTGGATGGGATTTTATGGGATGCGCTGAAAGCAGTGTTACAGGGAGTATTTATTAAGTGGGGGGCTATATTTAAACAGCGTAAGGGCCGTGCACAGCTGTGTTTGAGAGAACGTTTGGTTTCTCTTGAATTGGCTCATAAAACTTCGCCAGATTCGCAGACATTGGCCAATCTTCATCAGGTGCGGGGCGAGTTAATTATACTCTTCAGATGGAAGAGTAGAATTATATACAGAAGAGATTCCATATTCCTGTCTTTATGAGCATAGTAATAAATGCGATGCTCAATTAGCTTGGTATATTAAAATTAAACAAGCCCGAGCCACTATTGCCCAAGTTAGGGACAGGAATGGGACTCTGCAAGTTACAGATACTGCTATTGGCCATTCATTTTTAGATTGCTATAGATGTCTGTACCAATCGGAAGGGGGTAGGGAAGGGGAGATTGAGGGATTGTTGGATAGTTGCCGGTTCTGTCTCCCGAAGATCAAGCACAACTTAATGAACCGGTGTCGTTGAGGGAGGTTTTGGATGTTATTCAGGGAACCAAGCCAGGGAAGTCGCCCGGCTTAGATGGCTATACGAATCATTTTTATAAGAAACTTAGAGATCAAGTGGGGCCTTTGTTGGTACGCCTGGTTAATGGGGTACAGCAGGGAGGTCGTCTGCCTGGTACCATGGGGGAGGCGGGGATTGGGCTCTTATTGAAACCTGGCAGAGATTCGCTCTCTTGTGGGTCATATAGACCCATTTCTCTGCTGAATGTAGATGCTAAACTAGTTGCCAAGGTTTTAGCACTATGCTTGGGTAGACTGCTCCCTAAAGTAATCCATATGGATCAATTTGGATTTATCCAAAGGAGGCAAGTAGGGGATAATATTAGGCGAACTTTGCACTTGATATGGAAAGTGAAGCGTGAACGGGTACCAGCGACCTTGATGGCCATCAATGCTGAGAAAGCCTTCGACAGGGTTCCTGGCGGTTTCTCTGGGCGGTGATGGAGAAAATGGGCATCGGGGAGCCGTTTGGTGAATGAGTTAGAGCATTGTATTATGCCCCTAGAGCTTGTCTTAAAATTAATAGATTCTATACGGATTTTTTTTTCCATTGCGAGGGGCACTCGCCAGGGATGCCCGCTCTCCCCCCTGCTTTTTGCGCTCACCATTGAACCCTTGGCGATTATGATTCAGACTCATCCTAGCTTAAGCGGGATACAAGTGGGAGGAGTGGAACATTGTATATCATTATTCGCTGATGACGTCCTCCTATACTTGACGAATCCGGAACGTACTATACCCCATTTACTTCAGATTTTTGAGGACTATGGGATGGCCTCCGGCTTTAAGATTAATTTAGATAAGACTGAATTGATGGATCTCACTTTGGGGACTGACCGAGTACGGGCTCTTAGGGGCGCATTTCCATTTAAGTGGGTGTCTAAGGGTCTTAGATATTTGGGGATCTCTCTACCTGGTGAGTTAACTGAATTGTATGCAGCTAATTATGGCCCGCTTATTCGGCAGCTTCGATTGGCCCTTTCTCGCTGGCAGGGGCTTTGGCTTTCTTGGGGAAGGAGAATCGCGGTGATTCAGATGAATGTTTTACCTCGACTATTGTTCCTGTTTCAAACTTTGCCTATTCCCATACCATTGCGGACGTTTAAAATGTTACAAGCAGAGTTTCGGGCATTTTTATATGGCAAAATAGAGCTCCTAGGCTATCCCAGAGGGTTATGTGGGTGGATAGGGCATGGGGAGGGAGAGGGAAAGGGGTCCCTAACCCTATTTGGTATTATCAGGCGGTGCAACTTCGGATGTTGTTGGAGTGGGAATTGGGGGCCCATAAATGGGGAGTGCAGTTGGAACAGCTTTTTGTACCTCAGGGTCATCTGGTAGCTAAACTTTGGTCATCTCAAACGGTTCGTCAATGGGAAGTAGAGACTGACAATCCTTACATCTTGCATCTCATTACCTTCTGGAATAAAATTAAATGGCTGTGTAATGAGGGGAGGGGGAGTTCCACTTTAGCAACCTTAAGGGAGGAGCCTCAGTTTGAAGTGGGGAGGACTAATCCTGTATTTGAGCGGTGGGATGGCTTGGGATTGCGTACATTTAGGGATTTTTTTCAGATGGGGACCCTGATTTCCTTTGCGGCTTTACAGCACCATCATTGGATGCTGCCTGAGGATTACTTGGCATTCTTGCAAGTCAAACATTTTATGCTAGCTCGAGGATGGGATGTTCCTCCCCGGGTTGAGACTGAACAACTGGAACAATTGTGGGGCACTTTACAATGAGTACCTAGATCTATATCCGTAATATAGCAATTTTTCAGGGGGCGAGTTCTACCAACTTTTAGTTTTCATACTCATTGGGAGCGAGATCTACCCTGTTCCTTTACCTCTAAAGAATGGGACACCATCTGTGCGGAGGTGTGCAAGGCATCGGCCTCCGCTCTTATACAAGAGTGCTCTTATACATATAAAGTGCTGAGTAGATGGTATTATACCCCGGAGCGGCTGCATAGGATGTATCCTCAGGCGTCCGCCACATGTTGGAGGTGCCATGTAGGAGAGGGTACTTTCTTGCACATTTGGTGGGAGTGCCCTGTATTAGTTCCATGCTGGCAAGCAGTGATGGGTTCTTTGGAATGTACCCTGGGGGTTACTCTGTCTATTACTCCTCAAACTTGTCTGTTGGGGATGTCGAATATTTGTGCGACTAATTGGCAAACCAGGATTTTACGTATGGGATTAGCAGCGTTTAAATGTTTAATAGCTGCTTATTGGAAACAGCCCCTGGTTCCTGATTTGAACGAATGGAAAGTGAAATTGTTTTTGATGGGGAAAATGGAATTATATGTGGCCAAACGTAGAGGTTATTATTTCCAATCGCTGAAAACCCGGAATATTATTATTCAAAAATTATGGGTATAATGGGTTAGGAGATGGATTGATCCTGGTGTTATCCTTAGCAGATTGGGAGGGAGGGGGGATGCAATGGAGGACGGCTCCATATATAGGTCATGTCTGTGTACCGTTTACTGTGGACATTGACTGTATTTGAATTGGTGTTGTTGTTCACTTTGTATTGTGTGATGCCTTTATACAGTTGAAATTCAATAAAAATTTAAAGTTTAAAATGGTGTATGGTCTTCGTGTTAAGGCGTATGGGGACAGACTTAAAGATCGCAATCTGTATACTTTGGAGGAAAGGCGGGAGAGGGGAGATATGATAGTCATTTAAATACCTACATAATATAAATGTGCATAAGTCAAGTCTCTTTCATTTGAAAGGAAACTCTGCTATGAGAGGACATAGGATGAAGTTAAGAAGTGATAGGCTCCAGAGTAATCTGAGGAAATACTTTTTTACAGAAAGGATGGTAGATGCGTGGAACAATCTCCCAGAAGAGGTGGTAGAAACAAAGACTGTGTCTGAATTCAAGAGGGCCTGGGATAGGCACGTGGGATCTCTCAGAGAGAGAAAGAGATAATGGTTACTGTTGATGGGCAGACTAGATGGGCCATTTGGCCTTTCTGTCGTCATCTACCATGTATGTATGTTATCTGCCGTTATGTTTCCTCTCATGCAGCAGAAACCTTGAGCAAGCATCTTTCTATCCCTCCCTCCCATCTGAACCCCGCCGACCCTCCCACCAAGAGACCGACATATGAGAACAGCAGCATCAGCAACACTCTAAACAGGCTGCTTTGCAGCCTTCTTCCGCCAGGGCCTTCTCTGTGCCGCATTGCTGATGACATCAGTGATGCTGCAGAGGGAATCACCAGCAGGAGAAGACCGTGAAGCAACCTGTTTAGAGTGCTGCCGACGCTGCTGTTTGGAGAGAGGTATGTTGGTCCGCGGTGGGAGGATCGGCGGGGTTCGGACGGGAGGGAGAGATGGAAATATGGGAGGGTCAGCGGGGGTTTGGCTGTGGGGCGGGGGAAGTGCTGCTGCCGGAGAATCCAGGGACATTTGGGTTAGGCTTCTGGAGTCGATATAACTAGGGCTTATTTTTGGGGTAGGGCTTATTTTCGTGGAAATACGATAGCTGCTCCTTGTCCTGATGAAGTGCTGAGTGAAGATCTGCTAAGGGGAAGAAAAACTTCATTGGAATATCTTACCTGGTGAAAATTCAAACTTGAGAAAATGTAAAACTTGGGCTTCATTGTCCTTCTCTTTTACTTTTTAGTTCAGTACGCTGTTTTTCAGCAAAGTCAGTTTAGACAATAGTGTAGCCTTTAGAGTCTCTGTTAGGGTTTCTATATAAAAAGTGTCTAGTTTAGTATTTTAGGTTGCATTTTAGAGCATAAAATAAGATCAGATTAGAGAATAGATAGCAGCTGAGGAATATTTTTGTTTAGTGTTTAACATTAGTTTAAAATATAGCTAGAAAAAAGTAGCCCTACAGAGCATTTTTTTTTAGCAAAGGTTTTTCAGTTAGGCAGTTAGAAACTGTTTTTTTGTTTAGTTCCTTTCAGTTGAACAACAGTGCTTGATTAAAGGGAAAAAGTCAAAAGGTCAGGATCAGTGCAGGGTGACTCATCCAGGAGGTATAACTGATTTCATTTTCACTTTAGAAGCACAGCTAATATGCCTTGAATATTTATGCTTATGTTACATAAAAGAGAAATGAGTGCCAATGACTTTTCCCAGACTGACTGATTCCTGCATTTAGGGCAGGGGTGCCCAACGCGTCGATCGCGATCGACCAGTAGCTCAGGAAGGCAAATCGAGTCGATTGCACTCGTGTTGCCGTCCTGATCTACGGGCCGATCAGCCTTCCTCTCCAGTGTTCTCCCTAGGGCCTTTTAGCTGGGCGGTCCGCCCAGCTGTCATCTGCCGCTGCTGAACATTTAAAAAAAACCCATAAAAACCGGCTTGGAGATTTCAGCCCCTAGCAAACTTATGCTCCGGGCTCTAATGTGTGCGTGCCGGCTTCTCTTCTCTTTCCTCCGAAACCGGAAGTTATGTCCGGGAGGGGGGGGGAGAAGGGAAGCCAGCACGCACATGTTGAGAGCCCTGAAGCAAGCGTTCGCTACGGGCTAATGCGGGAGACAGGTTAGTGAAGCATTTGTTCTTGTTCCTGCCTACTTTCTGTTTCCGCGAAGGCAGGACCCGGCAGCATTTCCCCCAATAGGTTGATCACGATCTTGGGCTGATCAGCCTTCCTCTTCCCGACGGCAGAATTGACGTCGGGGAGAGGAATGCTGGTTGGCCGAAGCAGGGAGAGCTTGGGGCCTATTATTGGTGGTGTTTGGGTCCTGGTCCCCGATGGTAATGGCAGTGGCAGTGGCTTGGGGGAGGGCAGGGAGAAAGAAAGAAAAAGGGCAGGCAGGGATACAGAAGGAAAGAAGAGAAACAGAAAAAAATGAAAGGGAGGCAGAGAGAAAGAAAGGGCAGGGAAGAGGAAGGAAAAGTTGGGGGGAAGGAATGAGGTCTGGAGGAGAAGAAGCATACAGGCTAAAAGAAGGGAAGAAAGATTGTATGCACAGTCAGAAGAAGAAAGTGCAACCAGAGACTCATGAAATCACCAGACAAGGTAGGGAAAATGATTTTATTTTAAATTTAGTGATCAAAATGTGTCTGAATTTATATCTGCTGTCTATATTTTACACTAAGGTCCCCTTTTACTAAACCGCAATAGAGGTTTTTAGCGCAGGGAGTCTATGAGTGTCGAGAGCAGCGCTGGGCATTCAGCGCAGCTCCCTGCGCTAAAAACTGCTATCGTGGTTTAGTAAAAAGGGAGGGGGTATATTTGTCTATTTTTGAATGGTTGTTACTGAGGTGATAGTGCTTAGAGTCATCTGCTTTGACCTCTTTGAAAAACCCTGGAATAGGAATGATGATTAACATTTTCTATGCATACAGTGTGCTTTGTGTTTTTTTTTTTTAATTTTATTGTTGGTAGATCATTTTGACTTGGTCATTTAAAAAGTAGCTCGCAAGCCCAAAAAGTGTGGGCACCCCTGATTTAGGGCTTCTTTTACTAATCCATGATAGAGCTTTTTACCGTGAGCCAACGAGCAATTCCTATGAGTGTCAGAGCATTTACCTCGCTGGTCCACAGTAAGCAGCTCTACTGTGGTTTAGTAAACACCAGTGTTAGAGATTGTACCATGGTACTTACTTCAGTAGACTCTGTGGCTGGTGGGATGAGGTTCAGGTGTGGACTTCTCAGGATGCCATCTTGGTATGGCTCTCCAGGGAAGTGATAGGCATTTGATCTTCTCAAGTAGGGCCTGTTGTGGGGTAGGTGGAGCTGTGTGTGGAGTTCCTAAATAAGGGGCAAAGAGATAACCATCAGCCTGAGCATCCATCTGATCCGAAATGAGCAAATAAACACACAGAGGGGGGGAAAAAAAAAAAGGCACTCTTTTAAATTAGATAATAGAAATAATTATTCTGGTTAAAAAATAGTCCATATTTATTAATAGTAATTATGTATATTTAAAGTTGCATACAATAGGGGGCGTGGCTTAACGCGAGCACGAATGGAAGTGTGATCGCGACGCTCCTCATCACTAGGCAACTATTAATGAAAATTAACCCCATATTACAGAATTTTATCAAAAAAAAAATAAATTCCTACGATCCTGAAGTTATGATGGACTAATGTTGACTTTCTTCGCTGAGACGGAAGTGACGCCTGGGAGGTGAAAAACCATGAAGCAAAGGTGCCGTTTTTTGTGTCTTGAGCAGTGCTGTGCGGAAGGCTGGAGACCGACGGGGATTGAAACTGGCGGTGAACTGCCTAGCGACAAGGAGAGAATTTTCCTCTTTATAAATAATTTATATGGTGGGCTGGTTCCTGTCAGTCAGCGGTTTTGAAGTGGCCCTCCTCTGCCGGTGATGAGGCGAGGTCTGGTATGTGTGTGAAATAAAATTGACAACGGTTTTTGAAACTTTTCCCTTGCTGCTAATCTTTAAAAAACAAGAATTGTGAATGATTAGTATTAATATTGATCTCCTCTGCTGAAATTGAGACGGATTCTGATATAGGAGAATCAAGGGTGGGATTGCCGGTTTTTTGTTCAGCGCTAGAGCAGTGCGGCTTCGGGGCAACTGACAAAAAAGACCTGAAGGGAAAAGAAAGAAAAACTGCTGGTTTTCATTGTTTTTAATATCGGCTTCATTTTTCTGTTGATGTGGCACGGTAATAAGAAAAGATGTTGAAGTTTTAAACTGTCTAAAAGATTGATAAATAGAGGAAAACATCGATCTCATTATGAGGCAATTGTCAGTTTGACTTCTAAATGCTATGACAGTTTGAAATAGCTCTCTCCTGACGGTACTGAGTTGGAGTCCTGAGAGAGATCAATTAATCCTCAGATTGAAGCAGTTTCTTGAGACATAAAATCAAGACACTTTAAAGGGAAGAACATTGAATATTACATTTAATTAATAAACAGAAAAGTTTTCACTTCAGACTGATTGGGATAGAGGGCTGCCTGTCAAAGATAAAAATATGACAGTTTGATATAGCCCTCTCCTGCTTAATGTCAAAGCAAAGCCTGAGGAAAAAAAATTATTTCTTCTGTGCTGAATAACATAGTGTTGAATTTCTGCTGTTTGAAGTCAGAATCAAATTCTGAGAGAGAAAGACTTAAGAAAAAGGGGAAAAGGATCTCTTTTGTTGATTATTATCAAAGAAATTTTTATTCTGACCAGCTATATTGAAACCAAAAAAAAAGGAAAAAGATTATTCTTTGATAAAAAAGGGGATTAATAAAAAAAAAAAAAAATTGAGAGAGAGGAATACATGCATTTTCTCTCAATAATTAAGTGCCGAAGCGCTGAAGACAAATAAATATCAGCTTATTAAAATAAATACTGAATTGAATATTACTTTCCTCTGACAAAGCTGCGATTGGGCTTGTGAGAGAGGAGACAGAGAAAAGGTTCAACGGAACTTTAAAAAACTGAAACAGCAAGACATTGAGGAATTGAGAGACGCTGAGAAAAAACAGAAGAAAATTGCTTAAAATTGGTCAAAATAGGAAAAATAACTCTAAAAAAGTGTTGCTCTCCTCAATCAGGGCTGCGATTGGGCTTGTGAGAGGAGAAAAAAAAAAAAAAAAAAGAAAAAAGTTCCCCTACTTCATTGAAAAAGTGAAAGTGAGAAAAGAATTTTCAAACTGACATAGGTAAAGGAAAAAGAAAAGAGCTTAAAAAGAAAAATTTTTACTTCAAAAGATAGAACAAAATCTTGGAAGAAAAGAGATTAAAAACCTAAGAATACCAAATCTAAAAGACTAAATACAAGAAATAATAATAACCAAGAAAAATAAAACAATAACATGGCAAGTACCAGACAAAACAAAAATGAGGCTGGTACATCTGCAAAAAGACAGAAACAAGAACAAATAACACCAAGCAAGATACCACTTCCTATCGAAGAATCAGACACATTAAGCAAAACAGAAGTTATGGAAGAACTAAAACAAATCAAACAAATGCTCAAGGAAACTATAACTAATATGTCGGAAATGAAAGAAGAAATTTTAAATATACATAGACAAATGGAAGTTAACAACAAAAGAACAACTGAACTAGAATCAAAAATGGAAAATATAGAATGTGAATCAAAAAGATGTAAAAACGACAGCCTGGAATTAAATAAATTAAAAGATCAACTGGAGGATTACGAGAATAGAGGAAGAAGAAAGAACATCAAACTCTTTGGAATACAAGAAAATTTAGAGGGAAAAAATACTATCCTTTTCCTTGAAAATTTAATTCCAAAAATTCTACAGTTAGACTTGAAACAACCAATTGAAATTGAAAGGGCGCATAGAATCCCAATTAAAAATTTAGAAAATAAAAACAGACCAAGACCAATCATTTTCAAAATGTTGAGATACCAACAAGCAATAGAGATACTAAATGCTGCAAAAAAAGATAAAAACTTAAATTATAAAGGATCAAGATTATGGTTTTTACCAGACTTCGCCAAAAACACAGCAACTAAAAGAAAAAGACTACTAGACATGAGACCTCTACTCAAAGAAAAAGGATTTAAATATGGTCTATACTACCCGGCGAAAATGAGAGTGTCATCTGGAGACAAGTCCTTATATTTTGAGGATCCCGAAAAACTAAAAGATTTTCTCTCTAAACCAGAACCTATGATATATTAACATAATATATTAAGATGGTTTTGAAGACTCTATGAAAAATTAGAAAATATAACATATCGAAATATTTGAAGAAATGGAGGAAAACAATACAAAGAAAAGACAATAATAATTATATGAAAGAAAGAACAGAATATAGGAAAATTATTAAATAATACACTGCATATATGTTTAAAATAATTATATGTTGAAATCATAATACTAAGGAAATACAAATTAACATATTGTTAAATGGAAAATGATACATTAATAAAATGTTATGGAAAATGATTAAATAAATATAAAAGATCAATATAGATAGATAGAAGGGAAATTTGTTTAAACAATTGAATATTGATTGCCTGGAATGGGGAGAATGTTAGGATTACAGTTCCAATGTGTATCCTTAAGCAGCCAATGTATTGGGTGGGAAAGGGAGGGATAAGGAGAATATTTATTAGAATAATTAAGGGAGATACATTAGGGTTAAATATGTGTGTCATGAAGAAAATTTTTTGGATATTAAATATGAAAGAGGAGAGGAAGAATAAGATAATGAAAAGTATTAAAATATATAATGTCTTTTAAAATATATTCTATTAATGTCAATGGCCTGAATCACGTAATTAAAAGGAAAAAAATATTAACATTTTTAAAAAAACAAAATGCAGATATTTACTGTCTGCAAGAGACCCATCTTAATATGAAGGAATCACAGAAATTATCAGGTGGATGGATAAAAGAATGTTTTTTTGCTCCAGCAGTGGGTAAAAAAGCAGGGGTTGCAATCCTTATAAATAAAAAATGTATGGCCAATATAAAGGTAAAAAATTCAGATCCACATGGAAGATGGATACATATCGATATAGGTATGGGAAATGATACCCTGACGTTATTTAATATATATGCCCCTAATTCGAATCAATCAGAATTTTTCAAAAAGCTACAAAATATGTTATTACCACTGGCTGCCTCTAATTTAGTGGTGGCTGGAGATTTTAATGCTGTAATGGATCCATTATTGGATAAAAAACCAGGTAAAAATATTAAATCTTTAGGTCTAGATAATTTAGTTCGATCATGTGATTTGAAAGATATATGGCGTATTCTTCATTTTAATGATCAGGAGTATTCATTTTGTTCACAGGTTCATAAATCATTTTCAAGAATAGATTATATTTTTGTTTCAACAAATAAAGTGCAACAAGTGATTAAAGCCTCCATTGATCCTATTATCATTTCGGATCATGCGGGAATATGGATAGAATTACAATTAGATCAATTAGAAAATAATAGACCTCTTTGGAGATTTGATAATGCATTGCTTGTGGATGACAAATTTTTGGAAAATTTTAAAACACAAATTAATGAATTTTTTCAAATAAATTTAGTGGAAGATACATCTATAGAGAATGTATGGGATGCATTTAAAGCAACTATGAGGGGTAATATCATATCATATTCAGCTTTTATTAGGAAACAAATTAAAAAACAATATATGGAATTAGAAAAAGAAATAAAAATATTAGAAGCTAAATTGATAAGTAAATGGGAATATGAAGTATTGCAAACTCTTTTGAAAGTAAAAGGTAAATATAATGAATTAACTTCAAAAATGATAAGAAAAGATTTGTTTTCCAAACAAACGGTGTATTATGGAAATTCTAATAAGGCGGGAAAATTATTAGCAAATTATCTTAAGGCAAAAAAAAGGAGAACTAATATTAATGGAATAAAAGATGATAATGGTATAATAACAAATCAAACAAATATAATATTAAAACAATTTTTAAATTTTTATAAGGATCTATATTCTTCCGAACCTTATTTGGAGAAACAAAAAGATGGAAAAAAATTTTTAGATTTAATAAATGGACCTAAGATTCCTGATCATATAAAACGAAGTTTAGAAGAACCTATATCATTAAAAGAATTAGAAACAGCATTGAGATCTCTTAGAGTTGGATCCGCTCCAGGTGGTGATGGTTACACAGTAGAATTTTATAAAACATTTCAAAATATCCTCTCCCCACATTTATTAAAATTATATCAGACACAACTTATAAAAGGTAATATAAAAGGTACTATGGCTGAATCAATAATAATTGTTTTGCCTAAGCCAAATAAAGATCCTACTTTGGTTTCAAACTACAGGCCTATATCTTTGATAAACGTTGATAATAAACTTTTGGCGAAAATTTTGGCTTTGAGATTAGCCAAAGCTCTCCCACATATTATAGATATGCATCAAACGGGTTTCGTTGCTAAAAGACATTCCTCCAATAACTCTAGACTATTATTTCACATGCTAAACTTGTCAAAAAAAATGGATGAACCGGCTTTTACAGTTTCATTAGATGCTGAGAAAGCATTTGATAGGGTAGAATGGAATTTTATGTATCAGGCTTTAGAATGGTTTGGTATAGGTTCTGGATTTATACAAATGGTAAAAACATTGTATAGCTTCCCGATTGCAAGATTAAATATTAATAATAAGATATCTGATGGTTTTCAATTGCAGAGGGGAGTTAGACAAGGTTGTCCTTTATCTCCTTTGTTATTTGATGTTGTATTAGAACCCTTATTGTTAGCAATACAGCAAACGAGGGAGATACAAGGAATTCCATATTCAGATATGGAATATAAAATTTCGGCTTATGCTGATGATATTTTGCTTTATTTGAGAAATCCAGAGTCTACCTTATCTTCTTTATTGGAATTAATTGATAAGTTTGGCAAATTTTCAGGTTATAAAATTAATTGGAATAAATCTGAAATTATACCCTTGAATGTTTACTGTGTAAAAGGATTATTTGATATTTTTCCATTCATATGGAAAGAAGAAGGATTTAAATATCTAGGCATTCAAGTTAAAAAAACAATTGAAGATACTGTAAAAGAAAATGAAAAATATGTATTAAAAAAAGTAATGGAGTTATGTGAACAATGGAACCCATTACATATATCTTGGTGGGGCAGAGTTCAAACTATTAAAATGATGATGTTGCCTGTGGTTTGCTACCAAATGAGTATGATACCTATTTATTTTCAGGGGTCCTTTTATAAGAAGCTTAATAGAATTTTAACAAAATTTCTTTGGCTTGGTAAAACACCTAGAATAGCTTTAGTAACCTTACAAAAATCAATTAAGGAGGGAGGGGTAAATTTTCCAAATTTCTATAGGTACCATCAAGCCTATATTCTACGTCAGGGTATGTATTGGATCCTCCCAGAACTTATAGATAATGCACCAGATTGGTTATATTTGGAATGGCGCCTTATGTTTCCCCTAAATTTAGTTCATTTACCAAGTATTAATATACCTAAAAGATACAGAGAAAATAAAATAATAATGGATACTTGGAAAACATTGAGATTTATTGATAAATTAACACCCATCCCAATATATAAATCAACTAATCAATCCATATGGATAAACTCCAAGATCAAAATTGGCGGAGCTCAAATCCTTTGGAAGAACTGGATTATTGCAGGAATTAGATCTCTAGATGATATTATTTCAGAAGGTAAACTGCTGGATTTTTCACAATTGCAACATAGATTTGGTCTTAATAAAACACAAAGTTTTAAATGGTTGCAATTGAAGCAGGCCATTCAGGTTGGGTTCCCTGAATGGAAATCATTAAACAATCAATATAGTTTAAAGTTCTTATGCTTTAAAGCAGACTTCCTAGGACATCAAGCCGCATTGTGGTATAAATTAATATCTGGATATTTGAATAAAAAACCAAAAAATGGTCTAAGAGACATTTGGAGCATTGAGATTGGACATCAAATTAATGCATCTCAATGGCCACTAATTTGGTCTTGGAGAATGGGATGTACAGTGTCAGCGTCTATGAGACAAACATGGTTCTTTTTATTACATAGAGCTTTTTGGACCCCTACTCGTTTACAAAAACTAGACAGTTCTAAGTCTAATAGATGCTGGCACTGTAATCTAGAACCAGGGACATTAGATCATTTATTATATCATTGTCCTTATATTAAAATTTTTTGGAATTCAATTTGGCCACAAATTAATAAATTAATGGAAAATCATATTGCAATATCATATGATACAATTTTATTTGGAACAATGATGAGAAAAAAAAGTCAAATTTCACCAGAAAATAATAAGCTTTTATTAATTATGACAGGGGTTGCCATTCAACATATAACTAACAATTGGAAAAATTACAACAACCTAAATTACACATTTTGGTGGAATACAATATGCCATATTTTTAAAATGGAAAGAACAATAGCAATACAAAAGGGGACATTTAATAAATTTATAAAAATATGGGGGCCATTGACAAAATACTGTAATGAATAAATAATAGAATACTTTTTCTTCTTTTCTTCTTTTAGAGATTTTTTTTTTTTTATGACACACATATAGGGGGGGTAAGGAAAACAATTTATATATAATATATTATAATATATGATACAAAATGTAACATATGATTAAAAAATAATAGAAGGGTGGGGGGAGGGAAAATGAATAAAATTTATCCAGAATATATTGTATTAGATATAAATATGTTATTGAATAATTATCAATTGTATTCTAATATGTTGTATACTTTTATAAAATTTGAAAATTAAAAATATTATATTAAAGCAATAAAAGGGTGGGGGGAGGGTGAAGGGGAAAATCAAATTCAGACATACATTGTGTTAGATATAAAAGTGATACCATGCATTTATCAACTGTATTTTATTATTATGTACACTTTTTGTAAAATTTGAAAATAAAAATATAATGGAAAAAAAAAAAAAATAAAAAATAAAGTTGCATACAATAGCTTTATTTTCTGTATCAAAAAGGTTTGTGCAATTTTGTGTATTTATGTAGCCCTTTTTCATTTGGGTAGCAAAATTTAGGATCCGTGATCAAGCCCTCAGTATAGTGTAATATAAGGGAACATTAGGTTCTTACATCAATAATCTTCTTTCTAGTAGAAAGGCATTTGAGTCTTGAACCAGTAGGTTATTCATCTCTACTCATGAGTTTGTGTAGAAGCATCTTCTATATTTTTCAGCTCCCCCTCCCCTATCTCTACACTATGCTCTGCTCCTCAGTTCGTACCAAAGCAGTTAACAGCCATTTACAACAGGAAAAAAAGAAAGAAGAGGGGCATGGGGAACTCCCTGACTAAGCCATATCTGTTCTGCTCTTAAACAAAGAAAACTAATATCAATAGGAACATAAGGTGGAACCCAACAGCCACTAACACTTATGCAGTTCCCGCAGTCTCCCACAGAGAGCCATCAATAATATCAAGGATATCTCTAAATATTGTGGAGACCTTCCGGCCATTCATCCTTCTTCAGACCTGTAGAAGGTCAAGCATCTGGAAAGTACATAAATGTCTGAAGCAGTTTAACAGGCTAAAATGAAGTCTAAGAGGGAGAGCCTTCAAGACTCATATGCCTTTCTACTAGAAAGAAGATTATCAAGGTAAGAACCCAATATTCCCTTCTAGTACAAAAGGCACAAATCTTGAAACAGTGGTCTGCAGACGGGTCAGTTTGTCATTAAATAAGGTGGTAAGGTAGATTTTCAGTTCCTCAATTGCATCTGCCGGCATAGTGATCGTGGGGCTGTTCAGGGCCCGCGCAGGAGGTGTCAATTCTGCCATCTTAGCGGGGGTGGAAGGGCCTCTTGGAAACCGAGCAGGATTCGAGGCTCGGGTCGGCATTCCTCAGGAAACACGCCGGAAAGATGGTAGGCAGACATCCCACAGAGAACCTCGTAAGGAATAAAGGGCTGGGGACCTGCAGGGCAAAAATAGGATAAGAAAAAGCCGATTAAAGAGCACTGGGGTCAGGAGAGGTGCTGAGACACGTCTGCTTAGGTTGAGTGCATCATGTGACCAGAAGTGGTGTTATACCACAAAACGATCATTGGCCCTGTTAATTTAAACCTCAGACTAACTATATACAGAACTTAATAGCACTATTTTTCCCTGTGTGATAGAGGAACGAAAGTTTTTAATGCCTATGATGTGCTTTGAGTAGAGTCACAATATAACGGACTCACTGCAACTGAGGCTCTTTCGTTCTTCTCTAGCGTGGTTGATGTTTTTTTTTTTGTAAGGTGGAGTGTGTGTAATTGTATTGGCTGATATAAAAGCAGCATTTTAAGAAGAGTTCTGGATAGGTTGTGCACATCATAATCATAATCTCAATCTCTTTTCATGAGTTCCAGCCATCAAAAATGAAAGTTGATCCTCAGCAATATTGCTTACAAAATGGGAGGAATAGTATCATAAGCGACTGTGAACACTTACAGCAGATCAAGCTGTAGTTGAGGTGCAGCCAATTGCTGAACCACCAACAAAACATCTAAAATGAGACGACTGAGGCAAAGTTTTGGGGGACTTGAACAGCCAGAAATGGCTTCTATGATCTAAGTGGATATATACATATCGAATTTAGAGAAGGAATTCTGCTCGTCTCTTACTACCTACTGGCAACAGAGGTCCCGTGTGTGGCTGAAACAGACATAGAAACATAGAAATAGACAGCAGATAAGAGCCACGGCCCATCTAGTCTGCCCACCCCAATGACCCTCCCCTACCTTTCTCTGTGAATAGATCCCACGTGTCTATCCCATTTGGCCTTAAAATCAGGCATGCTGCTGGCCTCAATAACCTGAAGTGGAAGACTATTCCAGCGATCAACCACCCTTTCAGTGAAAAAGAATTTCCTGGTGTCCCCGTGCAGTTTCCCACCCCTGATTTTCCACGGATGCCCCGTTATTGCCGCGGGACCCTTGAAAAAGAAGATATCTTCTTCCACCTCGATGCGGCCCGTGAGATACTTGAATGTCTCGATCATGTCACCCCTCTCTCTGCGTTCCTCGAGCGAGTACAGCTGCAATTTATCCAGCTGTTCCTCGTACGGGAGATCCTTGAGTCCCGAGACCATCCGGGTGGCCATTCTCTGGCCCGACTCCAGTCTCAGCACATCCTTACGGTAATGCGGCCTCCAGAATTGCACACAGTATTCCAGGTGGGGCCTCACCATGGATCTATACAATGGCATAATGACTTCAGGCTTATGGCTGACAAAACTCCTGCGTATGCAACCTATGATTTGCCTTGCTTTGGATGAAGCTTGCTCCACTTGATTGGCAGTCTTCATGTTCTCACTGACGATCACCCCTAAGTCTCGTTCTGCTTCAGTTCTTGTTAGGATCTCGCCATTAAGGGTGTAAGTCTTGCATGGATTTTGGCTGCCCAGGTGCATGACTTTGCATTTTTTGGCATTGAAGCTGAGTTGCCAGGACCTAGACCAGCGCTCCAGTAGAAGTAGGTCGTGCATCATGTTGTCGGACATTGAATTTATGTCTGTTGTGCTTTTGCCCACTACATTGCTTAGTTTGGCGTCATCGGCGAATAATGTTATTTTACCTCACCTTCTGCCAAGTCTCTTATAAAGATGTTGAATAGGATCGGGCCCAGGACCGAGCCCTGTGGCACTCCACTGATTACCTACGTCATTTCGGAGGGGGTGCCGTTCACCACTACCCTCTGAAGCCTACCTCCAAGCCAGTTCCCAACCCATTTCGTCAATGTGTCGCCCAATCCTATAGAACTCATCTTGCTCAGCACCCTGCGGTGTGGTACGCTATCGAATGCTTTACTGAAGTCCAGGTATACGATGTCCAGGGACTCCCCAACATCCAGCTTCCTCGTCACCCAGTCAAAAAAGCTGATCAGGTTGGATTGGCAGGATCTGCCCTTAGTAAATCCATGTTGACGGGGATCCCGTAGATTCTCCTCATTCAGGATCGTATCCAATTGGCGTTTGATTAGAGTTTCCAATACTTTGCACACTATTGATGTGAGACTCACTGGTCTGTAGTTTGCTGTCTCTATCTTGGAGCCTTTCTTGTGGAGTGGAATGACGTTAGCCGTCTTCCAGTCCAACGGGACGTTACCCGTACTAAGGGAGAGATTGAAGAGTGCGGATAGCGGTTCCACCAAGACATCACACAACTCCCTGAGCACCCTGGGGTGTAGGTTGTCAGGACCCATTGCCTTGTTAACCTTAAGCTTTGACAGCTCGCAGTAGACACCGCTGGGTGTAAACTCGAAATTACTAAACGGGTCATCTGCGTCAACCCTTGTCTGCAGCTGAGGGCCGAGTTCTGGCGCCTCGCGGGTGAAGACTGAGCAGAAGTATTCATTTAACAGTTGGGCTTTTTCCGAATCCGCTTCTACATAGTCTCCGTCTGGTTTCCTAAGACATGTTGCCTGCTCCCTGCTTGGACTGCTATCATCAGCACAACATCATAACATTCTTTTCAGTTTCAGGACGAGCAACTGAGGAATGTAAAACAGAAATGAACTCTGACTTTATAGATGGTTTTATTATTTTTACGTAGTTTGAAATGATTGTTTTCTTATAATCCATGTTAATAAATAATGGTTGTCTTGCATATTTTACAAAGTTATGCCTACTGTTTTGTGTTAAACAAGTTATAGGATGCATTTTATGATTTGCTTGAATTTACTAAATCTTTTAAAATTGAGGGTTGGGTAAAGGGTTGGAAAAGAAAACTGAGGATTGTGAGGGGACAGTATCAATATGATGGAGATGGGATGGGGATGAAATAGAATTGACTGGGGACAGTGGGGGATAGGAATCAGATTATGTCCCCATGCACATCTCTACTTTAGTTTACACTCTCTTCTTTCTCATTAGTCAGAAAGAGGCCCCGATACCTGTAGTGGGGGGACACATGTCACGGGCACCAATGGGAATTCATGGCAGCTAGCTTGTATAGGCTGCCCCCTTGTAAAGGCCGCAGAAAATACCTATGCAAGTTTAAAAACTGATAGATAAGCTGCTTATTGTATTAGCCGCCGCTTATCTACCAGTAACTGAGGCGGCTTATACTGTTTTTTTAAATCATCCCCCCCCTTATCTCCCTCACTAGACAGGAGCGATCTTTTCAATCTCCAGTTCTCATGGGACTGATGGCAAAGCTATGCAGGAAGCAGCACAGGGCTGGGCTGGAGATCAAAAATATCGTTCCTGCCCTACACCGCTGGCCACGAGATTCGAGGAGGCAGCTGTCCACTGTCCAGCGAGGGAGGTAAGGTGGGGATGATTTTTATAAACAGTATAGGTCACTCCAGATGCAAGCCGCATCCATTGGTAGGCTTGCAAAACCCATATATAGGCCGCGGCCTATATATGGGGAAATATGATAGTATGCAATTTCCTAACATGTGGAAACCTTTCCTTACCAGAGCATCAATCTGGTTCTTCATGGTCAATTCTGGTCCAAAATCACTTGGTTTAAGAAAGGTAGCACAACTTGCAAAGACTCCAGTTTTTTCTGAGATTAAGTTACTTGAGTTCTGCATACAGTAACTATAAAGTCTGTCTTTAGTCTGTGACTTGGTGTTACCATGTGGGCAATTAACATGTTACAGGCTATAATCTGCACAAAAATGTTCCGTGCTATGACAAAAATACTGCACATGAAGGGACAATTTTATAAAGAGGGTGCCAACATATAGGCACCAAGTACATCCGTAGATGACCACATTACTGACTTACAGTGGATGCAGGTATATGCTCACATACCTGTATAAATGCCAATAATCAGGTTACATGCTATTCTGTAATTAAGCTCATCTCTTTGCTGATGTACAGTTTCCAGGTGGGCTTTTTTACGGGTAGAGTATCGGAACAGGTTACACTTGGGTAACTTACAATCTACTGTAAGTTACATGTTTATCTCCCAAATTTAGGTCAGGCATTTACTCTATTTTATGGCTCGCATTAAGTATACTGTATATGCCCAGACCCATTTGTGTATATATACACGATTAATCCATAAAGGTGAATAGGTACCTACTTTACTTTATAGAATAAGCTCCACATAGGTGCCCCTTTATAGAACTGCCTACAACAATCGTATCAATAATTTGCGTTTGATAAATTTTCCCAAGATCTCAACAACTTCCCCAAGGGATATGGTACAGCAGTATTTTATGGAAAATTTAAAAATACTGGAAGATTCCCTATCTCCCTTGACAAGGGTTTATTATTTGCCCATTAAAGAAACACGAAAAGAAGATGATGGAACCCTGCAAGAAGGTCCCTTAGACGTTACCACTATTTTGGAACAGTCTTATTGACTGTAGCATTAGCTCCAGACAAGGATTGGATTCTTAAACTTTTCTTCAAAAACAGGGCTAAGGACTTCGTGGGGGCTTCATATCCCGATTTTTCCGAATGTCTCGAGAGAGACACAGAAGAGAAGACGTGAATTCCGAATGTTAAAAACTGGGGTGACTCAATTAAGGGGGTTATTTTTTCTTAGATATCCATGCAAATGTGTTATCAGATATCATTCCTTCAAATATGTTTTTATAGACCCGTCCCATTTAACAAGTTTTATCTCCTTGAAATGCCTAGAGAATGAAGGAGCATCTGTACTTTTGTAAATAGTTAGCTCTCTGACAGCAATAGTTATACTTTTCCTTATTATATGATTATGTTAATTGATAACTACTCTATTTAAAGTCTTGGATCCAATTTTGTGGACTTGAGTGGATCAAGTTTAAAAATTCAAAATAGCAATTTGCTTTTTCCTTTTTTTTCTAGTTAATATGTCTATGATAATTGAGTGAATGTTTTCTCCTTGATCATACTTTCTGTACAAGATGCTATGCTTGGAAAATATTTGAAATTTTATAAAAAAAAAAAAAAAAAAGAACTGCTCTCATATGCTAATACAGTGGTGCCTCGCATAACGGACGCCTCGCACAGCGAACGCTGCGCACAACGAACTTTATGTCTTGATTCGTACAACGAACTTCGTTTCACACAACGAAGTCGCCCGAGCTGCATCCTTCCGCGCAGGCACTGCGCTTAACTGCCCTCTCTCCGCCTGGCTCCCTCTTGCCCCCCCCGACTCCCCGACACGATCGGGGCAAGAGGGAGCCCAAGCCCTCTTGCCCCCCCGACTCCCCGACACGATCGGGGCAAGAGGGAGCCCAAGCCCTCTTGCCCCCACGACTCCCCGACACGATCGGGGCAAGAGGGAGCTCAAGCCCTCTTGCCCCCCCGACTCCCCGACACGATCGGGGCAAGAGGGAGCCCAAGCCCTCTTGCCCCCCCGACTCCCCGACACGATCGGGGCAAGAGGGAGCTCAAGCCCTCTTGCCCCCCCGACTCCCCGACACGATCGGGGCAAGAGGGAGCCCAAGCCCTCTTGCCCCCCCGACTCCCCGACACGATCGGGGCAAGAGGGAGCCCAAGCCCTCTTGCCCCCCCGACTCCCCGACACGATCGGGCCAGGAGGGAGCCCAAGTCCTCCTGGCCACGGCGACCCCCTAACCCCACCCTGCACTACATTACGGGCAGGAGGGATCCCAGGCCCTCCTGCCCTCGACGCAAACCCCCCCTCCCCCCAACGACCGCTCCCCCCAAGAACCTCCGACCGCCCCCCAGCCGACCCGCGACCCCCCTGGCCGACCCCCACGACACCCCCAACCCCCTTCCCCGTACCTTTCTGTAGTTGGCCGGACAGACGGGAGCCAAACCCGCCTGTCCGGCAGGCAGCCAACGACGGAATGAGGCCGGATTGGCCCATCCGTCCCAAAGCTCCGCCTACTGGTGGGGCCTAAGGCGCCTGGGCCAATCAGAATAGGCCCGGGAGCCTTAGGTCCCTCCTGGGGGCGGGGCCTGAGGCACATGGGCCCAACCCGACCATGTGCCTCAGGCCCTGCCCCCAGGAGGGACCTAAGGCTCCCGGGCCTATTCTGATTGGCCCAGGCGCCTTAGGCCCCACCAGTAGGCGGAGCTTTGGGACGGATGGGCCAATCCGGCCTCATTCCGTCGTTGGCTGCCTGCCGGACAGGCGGGTTTGGCTCCCGTCTGTCCGGCCAACTACAGAAAGGTACGGGGAAGGGGGTTGGGGGTGTCGTGGGGGTCGGCCAGGGGGGTCGCGGGTCGGCTGGGGGGCGGTCGGAGGTTCTTGGGGGGGGCGGTCGTTGGGGGGAGGGGGGGTTTGCGTCGAGGGCAGGAGGGCCTGGGATCCCTCCTGCCCGTAATGTAGTGCAGGGTGGGGTTAGGGGGTCGCCGTGGCCAGGAGGACTTGGGCTCCCTCCTGGCCCGATATTGTCGGGGAGTTGGGGAATCGGCGGGGCAAGAGGGCTTGAGCTCCCTCTTGCCCCGATCGTGTCGGGGAGTCGGGGGGGCAAGAGGGCTTGGGCTCCCTCTTGCCCCGATCGTGTCGGGGAGTCGGGGGGGCAAGAGGGCTTGGGCTCCCTCTTGCCCCGATCGTGTCGGGGAGTCGGGGGGCAAGAGGGCTTGGGCTCCCTCTTGCCCCGATCGTGTCGGGGAGTCGGGGGGGGGGCAAGAGGGCTTGGGCTCCCTCTTGCCCCGATCGTGTCGGGGAGTCGGGGGGCAAGAGGGCTTGGGCTCCCTCTTGCCCCGATCGTGTCGGGGAGTCGGGGGGGGCAAGAGGGCTTGAGCTCCCTCTTGCCCCGATCGTGTCGGGGGTGCCAGGGACCACACGGAGTCACCCACCGTACCACCCGATTCGGGTAAGCGCAGGTATCGGTGGGTGGCTTATTTGCGGGGGGGTGCCTTATTTTACATTTTTTTCTAAAAAGGGGGGGCTGTCTTATTTGATGGCCCTGCCTTATCATCGGGGAAACACGGTAGAAAAAAAAAAAAATGAACAGTTAAGTCCCAGTTTTTGCCGCTGAGACTCTGCCCTCTCTCACTGTAAAATTAGACTCTACTTAGTCTGTCTTTAAATTTAAAAAATGTGTGTTGTTTTAAAAAACAATTATGTTTTTAGATGTATCTAAATAAAAATAATAACCAAAAATTTATCTTTTTTTATGTCATCTTAGCATATTTTATGCTGCAGAACGAATTATTTTTTTTTACATGTATTCTTATGGGAAAACGCGTTTCACATAACGAACGTTTCGCATAACAAACTTGCTCCTGGAACCAATTAAGTTCGTTGTGTGAGGCACCACTGTACCTCTCGATAAGGTTCCAGCTGGCTGTCTGGAACACCTGCAGGATACAGAACTGTTAAAAGATGTTTTGAGTCTGGCAGCATGAAGTGATAAGGCTCAGGTACCAAGAGAGCTGTGCCTTTCATATACTTCAAAATACACCTCTCCATATCAGACAGCTGCTGCTGAACTTTTGCCACCAGGAGATGCCGTAATCTGCAAGACAAAGGGAAAATATTTAAGAGCAACATCATAATACTAAAAAGAAACAAAATAGTAAAGAAAAAAATACACCCCATTCTGTAAACTTTGGGAGACTGATGCCCCAAAATAGAATATTAAGGGTCGAGCAAATCAATCCCTTCAAATTCAAAAGGAAACAAGCTAACACAGATCATTGGTGATTTTAAAAAGGTATGCTTGCCACTCCACCTCATGATTTAAACTGGGTATCTTGACCAGCTGCATTTAGTGTACTGTGATGCAATTTGATGTATCGTTATTTTCAGAATCTTTCAAAGCTTCTGGAGTACATGTTTCATTGTCATTAGCTGGGGATATTCCTGAAGAAACTGTGAAACTTGGCTCATGTTGGGGGCCATAATAGTGGGTCAAGCTGATAGTCCATCTAGCCCATATCCTACACCCTAACAGTGGCTAATCCAGGCCAAAAGCGTCTGGCAAAATTCCAAAGAGTAGAAAGATTCCATGTTTCTGATCCCATGGACAGTGATTATTTTGACATAAAACAGCATAACTAGACACAAAAGATAAGTATTTATAATTAATTACACTCAGCGTGTAATTAAACTGAAACTTGTTGCCAGAGAATGTTTCGATAGCTTTTTTAATCTCTGCTAAGCTAACTGCTATGATAAATTTCCTAAAAGTCCATAAACCATTATTAATCTAATCTAATCTAATCTAAATCTTGGGTTTATATACCGCATCAACTCCGCAGATGGAGCTCGACACGGTTTACATGGTTAGGGAAAAGATGGACTTGGGGCAAATCCACTGCTTATTTCTAGGATAAGCAGCATAAAATCTGTTTTACTCTTTTGGAATCTTGCTAGGTACTTGTGACCTGGATTGGAACAGGATTCTGGGCTTGATGGATCTTCAGTCTGTCCCAATATGGCAACTCTTAAGACTATAATATGCAAAATAATCCACTACATGCAGTGATATGTGTGACTTGTATTTTACATACTAGGACTAAAATTTTAAAATAATACATTTCACAATTTTGAACTTATTTTACAGTTCAGTACAATTATTAAAAACTGTCAGCACACACAAACATTTTTAAATAATTATGTATCTACAGAGGAAATTTCTGTGCTGTAGATTGTTTCCAATCTCACATTCTGTACTTTTTCTAAATGAAAAAGTGATGGTTCAAAACAAAAAGTAAAATAGATCCCTTCATGCCAACTTCATCTGTTCCTCATTCAGAAGCACCATTTGAAAGCACCTTCCAGTTCACAGCTACTCCAAAAGACCTTCCAGTTATGAGAGGACCCTCACTTGATTCTTTAGATTGCCTCCAAATATACCACAGATAGAGGATCAGGAAGCCCCTCTGGACTCCAGGGTTATATCCAATGCCAAACCCAATGTTATCTCCAATGCCAAAGGAGAGACATTGGCAGAGCTCCTAGTGCACAGCCCCTTTGGGTAGGTGCAGGGATTGCTTTTCCTGTTAGGCTTAGTGATAATTGAGCAAAGATAAAATATTTCAGGCATCTGCCTTGTGCCCCACCCCGGCCATAATTCCCCTCCCCTTAGAAAAAAAAGAAACATTTTTCTTTGTTAGTCCACTCTTAAATGGAGTATTAATTTTGCTTGGAAATATTACACACCAACAATCTACAGAAAACAAGTATCTAATGCCAATAAACAGTTCTTGCAAGAATGATCAGCAAAGCTTAACCCCTTACACGCACTCTGCCTAAAACCTAGTGACTGCAAATAACTCCACATTTTGCAAAATTTAGACACATATTGATATGCATAGTACAACAAGAAAAAGAACTTGATAACACAGTAAATGATGACAAAGACAAGCACGATCCCTCTTAAGTTATGTGTCTTGTTACAACTCAGAGGGAAATGTAAATGCAGCCAATGGAAGGACATGGAAATCAAAGTTTGGGTTTAATGGAATTCTTTAACAATGTTAAGTTAGTGATTTCCCAGTTCACAAAATAACTTGTGTGAGATGATTTCTAGGCTCTTCTAGAAATATCACAGTTTATGCCTGTTAACAAGCTATGGGGCCCTTTTAATAATCTGCGATAAGCACTAGTGCGTGCGTGCTTGCTACAGCTTAAAATAGTTTACGGTAGGATATGCTCATTTTTTTATTTTTAACTATCAGTGTGCATGAATGTCATTTCTTTCCTTTTCTTAATGGAGTTCTTTTCTCATTTTTAAACTAGTAATTGTACATTGAATTTTGCTTAGGAAAAGGCAGTATATTAAGAAAGAACAAACAAACATATTGTGGGTGAACTCTTGCATTTTCATGAAACTGTTCAATTACAGTATATTAAAAGATGAAACAAGACATTTTTTTAGAAATTTGTGATCGATCCAAGATGGCCGCAACTCACTAACTGCTGCTCAGATGCTCGTAACTTCGCTCCTACCTTGCACAGAAATGCCGAAAAGGAGGGGGAAAAGCGCTGGTGCTGCCTCCCGACGCTTAGTACCCCCGTCGGCTACAATTGATTACTTTCTACGGCGACTGCAACGGGAACAAGGATCGCCAGGAACATCACCGCTGGGAACGCCGCTAGAGAGTATCGCTGCGGCGAATTCCCTAGGGTCCGACATCTCTCTGAGCCCTGACGAACGGACGCCACCCCACCAGCCACAACCACAGGCAGCCAGCTCACCACGAGAGTTGAGTGCATCCGGACAGGAAGTTCACTCTTCTCGAGAGGCAAGCATGTTGGAGGGCTCGCTGAATGGGACATCTCAGCCTGTAATCGGGACACCAAGTGCTGGAGGAGGACAAGGCTTCACGGAGGTAAATCAGCTCCAAGAACAGACTCTAACCACACAAGTACAATTATTTTCAGTGGTTAAACCCCCACAAGTCACATTAGAAGCTCTTTGGGATTTGGTAGTTAATTTGGGGAATACTTTAAATCCTCAAATAAAAAACTTGGATACAGAAATAAAAGCTCAGAAAGAAGAAATTAACTCTTTAAAACAAGATGTATCTTTATTAAAGCAGGAAATCAATAAAGAATTAATAACTCTCAAACAAAATCAAGATCAACTGGTTAAAGATAATACAATCATGAGGAGGAAATTAGAAGCTTTGGAGAACAATACTCGGGCTAATAACCTGCGGATTGTAAATTTTCCTAAGATTTTATCAGTTTGCCCTCGAGATATGATAAAACGATATTTTATGGAGATTCTTAAGATACCTAAAAATTCTCTACCTCCCCTTACAAGGGCTTATTATCTTCCTGTTAAAGCTCAAATTCTTCAAAAAGAAAAAGTCGAAGAACCTCAGGAACATCCATTGGATATTTCCGCTATATTAGAACAATCAGACAGAGAAGTGGCTACGCCAGCCACTTTCCTGTTGACTGTGGCTTTGGCTCCAGACAAGGACTGGATCCTGAATCTTTACTTCAAGAATAGAACCAAGGATTTCCTGGGTTTCCATATTCAAATCTTTCCAGATGTCTCAAGAGAGACTCAAAAAAGAAGAAGAGAATTCCTAAATTTGAAGCCTGGAGTGACTCAAATTAGGGGTCTTTTCTTTTTAAGATACCCATGTAAATGTGTCATTAGATATGGTTCATTGAACCATATTTGTAGATCCTTCTCATCTGATAAGATTTATCTCAATGAAACGCCTTGAGAATGAAGTAACAACAGCTCCTATTGGAAATTAGTTCTCTGTATTAGTAGTAGTTAAAGTGCCTCTTTATATTTGTTTGCATTTAATTAAGATACTCTTTAAATCTTGGATCTAGTTTAATTTAGAGGACTTGTGTGCGATCAAGGGAAGCTGTTCTTTTCTTTTCCTATTATAATTTGATTGAATTACTTTTCAGAATTGAAAATTAATTTAAACAGAGATGTCTTGATCATACTTTTCTGTACAAGATGTTTATGCTTGGAATTTTTATAAAGTTGTATAAATAAATAAATTTTTTAAAAAAAAAGATGAAACAAGAGGCGATATCCACTAACTTAATTTAAACTTGACCAGACAAGTCTGCTATATAAACACATCACATTCTGCAAAATGTTCTAAAACCCCCTCTAATGTTATGGCAAATTACCATAATTTAGCATAAAATTTTCAATTTTGTTTTATGACAAATTATTAATCTATATCTAAATACCTTTGTATTTTTCTTTGTTATATTTATTGTAGTTTATAAAATACACAAGAACAATATTTTGTAGAAAGCAAAGAACACAGGACAAACATTAGATAGAGTCAATCACATAATGAATGTATTCTAATTCCCTTTTCCAGATCATCATAGTAATTAGTAATTACATTAAAAGAAACATTAGCACAAAGTGGTGCCAGGCTTATTCAGATCAACAGTCCAAGGCCAGCAACCTCTCTCACTCCATTTTGTGCACTCCCACAAGTAAAGGATGGCAAGCCCCAGGCTCTTTAGAGGCAGCTCCAACATTTAGGGCTCCTTTTACTAAGGTGCGCTAGCGTTTTTAGCGCGCGCTAACCCCGTGCTACACGCCAAAAACTAACGCCAACTTAATGGTGCGTGTGGCAATTTAGTACATGCTAAAACCGCTAGCGCAGCTTAGTAAAAGGAGCCCTTAGGCTCTAGGAAATGGTGTAAATGAAAAGAATACTGTTATAGGTACATTAATACCAATATTCTGGCTACATGCTATCTAAACTGGTGCCTAATTGCAATGGCGCATAGTTTGTGGACAGTCTGGGCAGGATCCACAGTTAGGTACATAAATTATAGATTAATTTACTTTGATTTTTTTTAAACAAGCTAAGTGCAAGCATTTACACCATCTCTATGGCTGCCACAATTGCTTGTGCCTAACATATACACCCTGTTATTCTATTAATCTATAAGAGGAAAGTAGATGCCCCAGCATTCATTCTTTCATTTCTCCTTCTGCCTATTCTATCTCCCCTTCTGTCTTCTCCCCTCCCTCCAGTTTATTCTGTTTTTCCTCAAAAAGTTCCACCAGCATCTGTTCCCTATCCCAGCTCCTCCCTCCACTAGTTCCAGCTGCCCCTCTTTCCCGCCACCATCACCAGCTGCCCCCTGCCTTTCTTGTACTCCCTTAGTATCTGCTTTTCCCCCAAGCTCCAATGCTCCGTTGGATCCTAGCACGTTTATTTAGTTTTAAAATTTATATACATCTATATCTAGATAGTTTCCATCTAAAATATACATATCATAAAATCAACATTACAAAAAGCTGGGACTTCATGACATTTCTTGGCCTCTTCAAGGCCACCAGCTGAAGATATCACCTGTACAAATAGAAATCTTTACTTACATGAAAGTAGATACAAATAGATTTTTTTTTTTTTAATTTCTTTATTGATATTTTGAACTTGACAATGTATACATTTGAAAAATCGGAAAAAAAAAAACAACTATATGAAAATACACTATTAACATCAGAAATATTACAATAAAAATTTTAAATCCCTTCTTAACCTATAACAGTAATGATATTATATTATACTCATCAATATTATAGAATATTATGAAATTTATACCTCTAAATAAATAATACACCCCCCCACCCTGGATGTGCAAAGGAATCTAACATAAAGAAAAAGGAATCACTTTAATTATAATGTGACAAAATTAGTTAATGGACCCCAAATCCCCTTAAAGGATTTAACAAACCCTAAACGCTCTGCCATAATCTTTTCATATTTATATGTTGCACATACAGTTGCCCACCAAAAACTAAAATTAATCCTATCATGATTTTTCCAATTAGATGTGATCATTTGAACCCCTATTCCTGATAAGATCATGAAAAGGCGACTATTATTTCTATCCAAAGTGGGTTTATCATGCAGAATCGTTCCAAAAATTATTGCTTCATATGTCAAAGGAATAGAGGATTGAAGAATATTATTAATTTGCCCCCAAATCGACTTCCAAAAGCCAAGTATCAATGGACAAAAAAATAAAAGATAATCCAAAGTCCCAATATCAATATGACAATGCCAACATCTATTAGATTTAGAACTATCTACTTTATTCAACCTAACTGGAGTCCAAAAAATTCTATGTAATAAAAACAACCATGTTTGTCTCATAGATGCTGACATTGTACATCTTAATCTCCAAGTCCAGATTCGTGGCCAACGAGAAACAGAAATATGCTGTTTTAACTCGATACTCCAAATATCTCTAAGACTATTTTTTGGTTTTTTATTTAAAAATCCAGAAATCAATTTATACCACTGGGCAGCCTGATGTCCTATTAAATCTGTTTGGTAGCAAAGGATTTGCAAGCTAAAATAAGTTTTCAAATTTTTCCATTCAGGGAACCCCATCTGAATAGCCTGCTTCAACTGTAAGCACCTATATTGTTGAGTGTTTGAAATACCAAATGAATGCTGCAGTTGTGAAAACTCAAGCAGATTACCATTAGAAATAAGATCATCTAATGTCCTAATATTTGCCTGCATCCAATTCTTCCAAGCGATTCCAGCACCGCCTATTTGAATCTTGGAGTTTAACCATAAGGACTGTAAAGTACATTGGTACCTCTGTTAATTTATCAATAAATTTAATAGTTTTCCAAGTATCCAATAAAATTATATTGTCCTTGGCATATTTATGAAATCTGATACTTAATACATGTGGAAGTCTCATAGGGGACACCAAATTCCGTTCCAAATATAACCAATCTGGTTGATGATCAATAAGCTCAGGGAGGATCCAATACATACCTTGACGCAATATATAGGCTTGATGGTACCTATAAAAGTTTGGAAAATTTACCCCACCCTCCACAATTGATTTTTGCAACGATACTAAAGCAATTCTTGGTTTTTTCCCAAGCCAAACAAATTTTGTCAAAATATTATTTAATTTTTTGTAAAAGGACTCTTGAAAATAAACTGGTAACATACTCATTTGGTAACAAACTATAGGCAAAATCATCATCTTTACTGTTTGCACTCTCCCCCACCAAGAAATATGCAAAGGATTCCATTGCTCACACAATTCTGTAACTTTTAGTAATAAGGATTTTTCATTTACCTTCATTGTTTCTTCCAATGTACTTTTTATCCAAATTCCTAAATATTTTATTCCATCTTTCTTCCAACTAAACTGAAACGAATCAAATAAGCCTTTTATACAATGTACATTTAGTGGAAAAATTTCTGATTTATTCCAATTTATTTTATAACCTGAAAATTTTCAAAATTTATCAATCAAATCCAATAAATGTGGAATGGTTGACTCCAGATTTCTCAAATGAATCAAAATATCATCTGCATAAGCAGAAATTTTATATTCCCGACCTGCATAAGGAACACCTTCTATCTCCTTTGATTGTTGAATAGCTAAAAGTAGAGGTTCCAAAACAATATCAAATTAGAGAGTTGCGCGGGGACAGAAATCCCACCCGTCCCCACCCGTCCCCGCCAAAGTCCCACCCGTCCCCACCCGTCCCCGTGAGGAATCCCACCCGTCCCCACCCGTCCCCGTGAGGAATCCCTCCGTCCCCACCCGTCCCCGTGAGGAATCCCCTCCGTCCCCACCCGTCCCCGTGAGGAATCCCCTCCGTCCCCACCCGTCCCCGCGAGGAATCCCCTCCGTCCCCGCCCGTCCATATAAACTTCAGAAATAGTTATTTCATTTAATTATGCTACTGAATTAAAGGCTCTGGTAGAAACCCATTTACAAATAAGCAAAAAGACTTTATTAATTTGAAAATATTAATTGGGAAGAATACATACTTTGCAAATGGGTTTCTACCAGAGCCTCTAATGTTTATAAATTTTTATCACTAGCAATTTTTCTGGAATACAATCGTAATAATCAATATGTGTAAATTTTATACGTATTGTTAAATATAGTTATTAGCAGGGGCTCATTCAAACTGCATTCAACAGAAGCATTGACGTCACTTAGAACAAAATAGAAAATCATAACAATAATAATAAAAATGACACGGAGAAAAATAAACCTCAATTGTGAGAGGTTGGGACTACACAAGTACCCAGCCCTCAACACATCATCACAGGTTTATAAAAAAACTCCGTCTACACTTATATAGATGAGATTTTCATTCATTCAAAATCACTTTTTTTCAAACACTTTTTTTTAAATATATCAATAGAGCAACTGTAGATGTATCAATATTTCATGATATGAACCCCAAGCTTAACTAAATTAGTGATGAAGGCTATCAGTGCAATCATAGATTTGAAAATTTGAAATGTTGGGTGATTGAAAAATTGCCTCTGACTCAAAGAAGAGGAGATATCAGAAGAATATTATGGCAGAAGGAGCAACGTTGGATTAACAGGTTACAAACTGTTGAACCATTAGGTCTAAATACAACTTATGAGTGGCAACCGTTTCTTTGAATCAGTAAAATATCTTTCTATTAATGACAGCTGACAAGGTGGTCTGTATAATTGCCGATGTTTGGCTTATCACGCATCACGTTTTGTGATGACGTCATGACGCCCGGTTCGTGTTTTATTCGAACTGGGCGCGTCTCTCAGTCCCTACTCCATTTTGAGAAGGGCCAGCGGTTTGTTTAATGGATTGCAAGAAATAAGGAGACACCTGAAGATGGCAGATATCCCCTGAAGTAGCCAGCTTAGGCGAAACAGAAAGTCTTTTCTGTCGGGATTAGGAGCTGAAAGTCTCTCTGGAATTTTTCACCTCTTCAGATGAGTGGTTTTCTCCCTTAATTGGGGTTTTTTTGCATTCTGTGCCTCTGATAATTCTTGCACAAATGAAATCGAGCTGTAGCCTTCATCACTAATTTAGTTAAGCTTGGGGTTCATATCATGAAATATTGATACATCTACAGTTGCTCTATTGATATATTTTAAAAAAAGTGTTTGAAAAAAAGTGATTTTGAATGAATGAAAATCTCATCTATATAAGTGTAGACGGAGTTTTTTTATAAACCTGTGATGATGTGTTGAGGGCTGGGTACTTGTGTAGTCCCAACCTCTCACAATTGAGGTTTATTTTTCTCCGTGTCATTTTTATTATTATTGTTATGATTTTCTATTTTGTTCTAAGTGACGTCAATGCTTCTGTTGAATGCAGTTTGAATGAGCCCCTGCTAATAACTATATTTAACAATACGTATAAAATTTACACATATAAATTTTTATCAACACAACTAATATACTACTTTATCCTGAAGCAAAATAAAAAAAAGAAATATAATTATTTTCCTACCTTTGTTGCCTGGTTTCTGCTTTCCTCATGTTCTCATTCAATTCCTTCCATCCACTGTCTCTCTTCCTTCTGCATCTTCCATTTGCTCTGTTACTGTGCCTCTCCCTTTCTTCCCCCTTCCAAATTGGTCTGGCACCCATCTTCTTCTCTCCGCTCCCCCCATAGTCTGGCATCTGTCTTCTTCCCTGCCAGCGTCTTCTCCCTACTCTCTCTTCCCCATTTCCTTTCAGCGTCCTTCTCCCCCCATCTTCCCCATGTCCTGTCAGTGTCCTTCTCCCCCCTCTGTCTTCCACATGTGCTTTCAGTGTCCTTCTACCCCCTCTGCTTCCCCATGTCCTTTCAGCGTCCTTCTCCCTCTCTGTCTTCCCCATGGCCTTTCAGCGTCCTTCTCCACCCCCCCCCGTCTTCCCCATGTCCTTTCAGCGTCCTTCTCCACCCCTTTGTCTTCCCCATGTGCTTTCAGCATCCTTCTCCCCCCTCTGTCTTCCACAAGTGCTTTCAGAGTCCTTCCCCCCCCCGCCCTTCCCATGGCCTTTCAGCGTCCTTCTCCACCCCTTTGTCTTCCCCATGTCCTTTCAGCGTCCTTCTCCACCCCTTTGTCTTCCCCATGTGCTTTCAGCATCCTTCTCCCCCCTCTGTCTTCCACAAGTACTTTCAGAGTCCTTCCCCCCCCCCGCCCTTCCCATGGCCTTTCAGCGTCCTTCTCCACCCCTTTGTATTCACCATGTGCTTTCAGCGTCCTTCTCCCTCCTCTGTCTTCAAGTGCTTTCAGAGTCCTTCCCCCTCTCCTCCCGTCTTCCCCATGGCCTTTCAGCGTCCTTCTCCCCACTCCTTCTCTACCGCCCCGGGTGCAGCACAGCCGGCCAGGTCCCCTTACTTTTGTGGCACTTCCCCGACCGACTGACAACAGTCCCGGTCCGACAAACCTCCCTGCCCTTAACTGCGAATCTAAATTACCTTATTACAGCTGCTGTAAGAAGATAATTTAGATTTGCGGCTACAGGGCAGGGAGGATTGTCGGACCGGGGCTGTTGTCGGTCGGTCGGGGAAGTGCTACAAAAGTAAGGGGATCTGGCCGGCTGTGCTGCAACCGGGGCGGGGTGTGGCGGGGCGGACCGCCCCCTCCCTTGGTAGCCACTCGAACCACGAGGCTACTCTCCTCCTTACCTGCACTGCCTGCAGCACAGAGCCAAACGGAAGTCTTCCCGACGTCAGCGCTGACGTCGGAGGGAGGGAGGGCTTTGTTTAAGCACAGAGCCAAACGGAAGTCTTCCCGACGTCAGCGCTGACGTTGGAGGGAGGGAGGGAGGGAGGGCTTTGTTTAAGCCCTCCCTCCCCTCCGACGTCAGCGCTGACGTCGGGAAGACTTCCGTTCGGCTCTGTGCTGCAAGCAGAGAAGGTAGGGAGAAGAGCCGCGCGACTGACTACATCCAGCCCCGCAGGAACCCCGCGACCCTCGGAGGCGTCCCCACGGGATCCCCGCGACCCTAGGGGGCGTCCCCACGGGATCCCCGCGACCCTAGGGGGCGTCCCCACGGGATCCCCGTGACCCAAAGGGGGAACCCGCGGGTCCCGCGGGATTCCCGTCGTCCCCGTTCACGTGCAGCTCTCTATATCAAATAACAAAGGAGATAATGGACAACCCTGTCTAACTCCCCTTTCTAAAAAGAACCTTTCTGAAAAAGTATTATTTATATATAATCTAGCAGATGGGGAGCTATACAGGGATTGAATCATTTGTATAAATTGAGAACCAATACCAAACCAATCCATTGCTTGATACATAAAAGTCCATTCTACCCGATCAAATGCTTTCTCTGCATCTAAAGAAACAGAGAAAGCGGGATCTTTCATATCCTTTGTTAAATGTAAAATATGAAAAGCTAATCTGGTGTTATTTGAAGAATGTCTTTGAGCAACAAAACCTGTTTGATGCATACCAATAATATAAGGGAGAGCCTTATTCAAACGCAAAGCCAATATTTTAGCTAACAATTTCCCATCAACATTAATCAAAGAAATAGGCCTATAGTTTGAAACCAACATGGGATCTCTGTTTGGCTTAGGCAAAACTATTGTTAAAGCTTCTGCCATAGTACCTGTAATACAACCTTTATTTAGTTGAAACTGATATAATTTGAAAAGATGGGGTAACAAAATAGTTTGAAAAGAGTTAAAAAATTCTACCGTATATCCATCACTTCCTGGAGCGGATCCAACTCTAAGGGACTTTAAAGCCCTCTGAATTTCTTTTTGTGTTTTAGGTGCTTCGAGATTTTCTTTCATATGATCAGGAACTTTAGGGCCATTAATCAACTTTAAAAATTCAAAACCATCTTTCTCTTTATTAAAATAATGCTCAGAAGAATACAAGCTTTCATAAAATTTCAAAAATTGTTGTAAAATATTTTTAATTTGAGAATGAATTATTCCATTATCATCTGAAATAGCCATTATATTAGCTTTCCTTTTTTTTGCTTTTAAATAGTTAGCTAGTAATCTTCCCGCCTTATTTGAGGTTCCATAATACAATGCCTTATAGGACACAAACTCCTTTCTAGCCAATTGTGATGATATCTCATTGTATCTAAATTTTGCTTTTAGCAAATTCTGATAAATACTTTGTTCCCATTTTTCCTTTAATTTAATTTCCAATTTTCTAATATTTTGTTCTAAAATTAAAAAATCTTTATTTAGTTATTTTCTAACATATGCTGAGTACGAAATTATGTGTCCTCTCAAGGTAGCTTTAAAGGCATCCCATAAAATTTCCTGAGACGTTTCTTCTGATTCATTAAACTGAAAAAATTCACTTATTTTTAACTTAAATTTTTCTATAAAATTGGAATCTGCTAGCAATGTATTGTTAAACCTCCAAACAGGTCTATTATTTTCTTGTTCATCTATCTCAAAATCAATCCAAATACCCCCATGTTCTGAAAGTATAATTGAATCTATATTCGCCTTCTTAACCTTCTGTACTAAATTATCTGAAACGAAAAAATAATCAATTCTAGAAAATGATTTGTGAACATGGGAATAAAATGAAAATTCCTGATCATTGAAATGAAAAATCCTCCAAATATCTTTTAAACCACAAGAATTTATCAAATTATCTAATCCTAAAGATTTTAAAATTTTACTAGGCTTTTTATCTAAAATAGGGTCCATTACTGCATTAAAGTCCCCTGCCAAAATTAAATTGGAGGAAGATGATGGTAAAATTATTTGTTGAAGGTTTTTAAAAAACTCAGATTGATTCAAATTAGGTGCATAGATATTGAACAGTATCAAGGTATCTTTCCCTGAGCTCATTTTTACTTGGACCCATCTTCCGAAAGGATCCATAGATAACATAGTAAAAGTAGCTATACATTTTTTATGTATCAAGATAGCCACACCAGCTTTTTTGCCTACAGCAGGGGCAAAAAAACACTATTTAACCCAACCCCCTTCCAGCTTACTTGATTCTAATGCAGATAAATGAGTTTCTTGCAGGAAATAAATATCTGCCCCCTGTCTTTTAAGAAAAGATAAGGCTTTCTTTTTCTTTATAGGGTGATTGAGTCCATTAACATTCAACGAATACATTTTAAAATACATTTATATTTATATTTATTTTAAGGAACCAAAGAAAATGACCTGAAAAGATTTTAATTCTTATATATAAATTATCCCAATTACACATCCAATTACCCTCCCTTAAAACCCCTATATACCCTCCCACACCCATCCCCATAACAAATATAAGTGAATGACAGCACACATAAAGACCAGGAAATCGAAAGAAATCCCCAACCAGCAAACTATCAATTCATACTATAATAAAATCTTAAAATAATGAATTAAATTAAAATCATTACTTAAAATTACCATAAAATGAAATCTTGAAAATAATTATATTATATAACTAATATCATTTTTCATTATAGACATTAAAACTTATTATATAAAATTTCCAACTTATCCAAACAAAACAAAAATCACAAAAATTAATAAATACCAAATATAAAAAATTAATGAATAAATAAATTAATGTTTATGATTAATAGATACCCAATAAAATATTAAAATAATAAATATTGAAATATGAAATATTAAAATTAATATATTAAATTATATAATTTATATTATCTAAAATTAGAGACAGTAGAAATTATTATATAAAATTATCATCCTATTCAACCAAAACGTAACAAATTTAGAAAAATTAATAAATATTAAAAATGAAGACTAAATGATTAAATAAAATGATTATTACTAGATATCCAGAATATAAATGAACATTAAAATAATAAAAATTCCAAATCTTCCCAACCTTTAAAATTCATATCCATTCATTCCCTCATTATAAATTTTATAATAAAATAAAAACCTAAAATCAGCAAAACAAAGAACATATAAGAATAAATATATATAAATACTAAATACTTGTCACACTAGAAGAAAATCATATCTAAAGATAAAAGTAATCCATTTCTCAACTTATAAAAGATTCAAATCATCTTTACTAAACACTAATGTTACAGCTAGAGGATAAAAAAAATTAAATAAAAATAAAACTCATATCTCTATATTATTTATGTTATTATGGAAGTATCTGCCATAATATTAAAAAAGATATATAAATTATAATTAATAAATCAAATAAACATCTATCATCTGTTAATCCATAACATCAGAAAAAATAGAATTAGATTTAAAAAAATTGATGACCAGAACAAAATTTCCAGGACAAGCTTGTCAAATCAATATTAGGTTTCATAAGAAGTTGCAAAACCACAGAACCAGTCGACCTCAAAGACTTGTTATATCCCCAGGAAAGTCAGTCTTGCTAAAACCACAGGAAAGACAACAGAAAAAATGCTCAAAAAATTAATAGAACTTTGTAAAAAGTCTTTCTTCAGGACTCTTCCTTTGAATGTTAAAATGCTTCAATGAAATTACAATTCAGGCAAATTAAAAGTCTCGTATTATATGATGAAGTTGTAATAGCAGTTAAAACATTTCTGCTACAAACTAGTTTGGATTGAACTAGTTTGGATTCAAACAAATTGAAGAAGTTAGTAACAAATCATAGCAGTTTTTGTTTAAATCTTGGATAGTATCTTATTCCATACCATTTTCACAGCCTTCAATATATTGTTGAAGTTTAACAGGATCATCATATTTTATAGTATGATTATCATGAGTTACCCTCATGTAAGCAGGATAAAAAAGACCATATCTTGCCCCTAATTGCTGTAATTGGGGTCTCAATAATAAAAACTGTTTTCTTTTTTCAGCTGTTTTTGGGGCAAAATCAGGAAGAAACATAAGAGCTGAATTTTTATATTCTATTTTCTTTTTTTCTTTGGCAAGCCGCAAAATTTCAATTGCATGCTGAAATCTGAGAAGTTTTAATATTATAGGTCTTGGTCTAGGCTGCCCATTTAACTGCCTCACAGGAATTCTGTGTGCACGTTCTATTTCAAACGGAAACTTCGTTGAAATTGAAAATAAATTTGGCAGCAAATTTTCTAAAAAGGTGACACAGTCTTTTCCTTCCGATCCTTCAGCCATCCCAAGAATCCTAACATTACATCTACAAGAGTAATTCTCATAAGCTTCCATACGTTTTTGCAGGTCCTTAAGCTCAGCGTGATCTTTTTTGCACTGCCTCTGGTCCACTTCCATTTTCTCAATGCAGGACTCTAACTGATCCACCCTTCGATTAGATATCTCCAGCTGCTTAGTAACATTAGAAATCTCCTCTCTCATAGCTGCCATATTTTCTGCGTTATCTTTTAACATTGATTTAATCACCCGAAGTTCCTCCAGAATATCCACCGATACAGGATCTGCACTCTCTTTCGGTAAGGGAACTTGAGCAGCTATTACCGACTCAGGCTTCAATCTCTTTGCTTTAACTCCGGTAGAAAAAGAATTTTCTAGTTTTGTTTGTTTTAATGAAGCCATTTCAGCACTTTCTTTAAATTTTTTTTTAAAATAAACTAATAATATATTCAAAAATAACTGCTGAGTACGAGGAGCTCTTCAATCAGCCAGCCATTCTATTGCACTGACATTCCAGAATTCTACAAATAGATTGCCACACACACGTTGAAACCTTATAAGCAGGGCATCTTGATGATAATTTTACAAGATTATCAACAAATTACATTGTCCAGAAGACTGCAAGCATGGCAGAAAGCAACAATATGGTAGGGAGCAGTTTCTATTGTGGTGCTGATATCTTCAGCTGGTGGTCTTGAATTGGCAGTTAAGAAATCAAATGAAATAAACACAAAACTGCCATTGACTTTGGTTTATGCTGCTATGTGTAAGCATTTTGCTATCAAATACTTACTTTCTCCAGGATTGATCTGGTGAAACAGACACCACAACATCGATGGGTAATATCATGCTAACATGGTGGTGGTCCTGGGTTTCCTGTTGGATGACTGGGGCTAGAGTAGTGGAGGCTGTAGATATCTCAGAAACAAGGTTCACGTTTACTGTCTGATGCTACACAGAATCAAGAAAACACAAACTCAGCACAGCTCATTTGGTTTATATGTACATAATATGAAGGAAGCAAAATACCATATTTTTCGCTCCATAAGATGCACTTTTTTCCACCCAAAAGTGGGTGGAAATGTCAATATGTCTTATGCAGCGAAGAGACAAATTTATACCCCCCCCGGTACCTTTTAACCCCTCTCCCCCGCCCTACCTTTTAGAAACACCCTTATAGCCTGGTGATCCAGCATGTATTGGCACGGGCAGAAGCCAGCTTTCCGCGTTGCTGCCTGTGCCCGCGCCGCTTCCTTAATGGCTGCCATCAGTTCTCGCAGAACTCACGAGAACTTATGGCAGCCATTCAGAAAATGGCACGGGCCCAGGCAGCAACACGGAAATCTGGCTCCTGCCCGTGACGATACATGCTGGACCACCAGGCTATAAGGGTGGTTGTTTTTTTTTTTGTTTTTTTTTTAAGAATCATTTTTATTAAGTTTTTGAAATACAGATCATCACACACCAACAACCACTGACAAGAGAAAATGCTGAAACAATCGGGTCTTACATGTCATTCCTTCACGAAAACCCACGAAAACCTAACCCACCCAACTGAACCCCCCCTACCTCCCCCCTAACCTCCACCCCCCTCCAGCACTCCAGTGTCAAAAGTTCAATAAAGAACTGCGAGCTCTAGGGGACAATCCCTCCCAAATTGGAGCCCTGATTCTCCTGAATTTCCTCCAAAGCCTAGGACCACCCCTCCGAACATCCAGGTATTCAAATTTCAAAAGAGTAAACAGTTCATTCCTCCACATAGTAAGGGTCGGCACTTCAGCTTGGCGCCACAACAAAAGAATACACTTCCGGGCTAACAAAGAGGACTTTTGTAATAAAAGGTTGCCCCCTCTGGACAGTCCCAAACGGACCCCCTGAGAAAAAAGCAGAACATCCGCTCTCAAGGGAATCTGCTTACGCAATGCAATCTGCAGATACAGAGCTACAGAGGACCAGAATGTTTGAATGTGGTCACAAGACCAGAACATATGAAGGAGGCCTGCAGGGTTGGACTGGCACCGAGGACATCGAGCATGAAAAGCATATCCAGAAACATAGGCCCGGAATGGAGAGACATGCAGTCGCAGTAGACACTTGAAGTGTTGCTCCTGCAGGACCACGGAATGAGTCATCCGAGGAAGATGTTTCATAAGAAGACGAATTCCGGAGCCCGTAATACGCTCAGACGGGGGGAGATCCTGATTCCACACAGCTGCCACCACCTCTGGGTCCCGAGGGGCCACAAAGCACCCAAACTGACTTAATGAAAGGATAAACTAATCTAAGTCAGGCGGGACAAAGTCAGAGTCTCACACACCATATCCACCTTGTCTATAAGGGTGTTTTTAAAAGGTAGGATTTGGGGGTGGGGGTGTTTTTAAAAGGTACGGGAGATTTAAAAAAGTACTGGGGGGAAGGGTGCAGAGCCTGGCAAGGAGTGTGGGGTTGGGTGCAGAGTCTGACAAGGAGTAAGGGGAACAGGGCGCAGAGCCTGATAAGTAGGGAGGACAGGGTGTACAGCCTGGCAAGGAGTGTGGGGTTGGGTGAAGAGCCTGGCAGGGAGGGAGGCTGGGTGCAGAGCTTAGGTTCAGAATGTTTTTTTTTCTTGTTTTCCTCCTTTAAATCTAGGGTGCATCTTATGGAGCGAAAAATACAGTCTGGGATAGATTGGAAGGATACTCTCTTGGAAGAAGCTCTGGTAGAATCTGAGCAAAATGAATAAAGTATCCTTCACTGATAATTGACAGTACCCAGAGGTCGGATGTAATGGTCTTCCATCGATGGTAAAAATGATGGAGATGACCTCCTATGGGAAGAGGAGAGGACAGAGGCAGAATGATGGAAGTTATGATCTGTTTGACACAGTCAAAAAGGCTGAGAAGCCTTTAGTGCAGCAGAAGGCTGAGGTTTCTGTTGCTTCTGCTGTTGTTGCTGTTTCTTGGGAGGTGCTTGAGTGTAAGGAGCTGCCGTCGGATGATAACTCCTCTGATAGGATGGAAGAGGTCGAGAAGGCTTGGAAGGAGCTGGCTTAGGCTTTGGTCAGAAGATGGAAGCAAAAGATTTCTCATGCTCAGACAATTTCTTGGTGGCGGCCTCTATAGATTCATCGAAGAGGTCATTGCCTTCACAAAGAATATTGGCCAGATGATCCTGAATGTTGGGATCCATAGTAATGGTGCGAAGCCAGGCAAGGCGGCACATCGCTACTGAGAAAGCAGTGACCCTGGAGGAACGTTCAAAGGCATCATAAGATGACTGAAGAGGGTGTAACCTGAGTTGTGCTAAAGTAGCGACTGGAACTCTAAAAGTCTGTGTTAACCAAGGTTTTTAGAAAACCCAGGGAGTATATCAATAAAATATTTGAAATAAGTAGTAAAGATAAAATTATAATTTAAAACCCTGGAGGTCATCATTGAATTTTGATAAAGGCGACGGCCAAACTTGTCCATGGTCCTGCCCTTTTTAAGGAAGATTCCACAAGAAGGGACTGATGAGATCATTGGGAGTTCTCAAAGCCCTTGCAATGTACAGTTCTATACCTCGATTCCAACTTGCCTGGAACAGCAGGAATGGCATAAGGAGTCTTCAGGTTTCGTTTGAAAGTCTGAGAAAGAAGCCTGTTAAGAGGAAGCTTGAGAGACTCCGCAGGAGGCCGAGGCAAACTCATTTCCTCTAAATACTCCTTAGAGTATTTAGAACCAGAGTCCAATTTGAGATCCAGGTCCTCAGCCATTTGATGGAGGAAGGAGGAAAAGGACAATTGATCTGCAAGAGGATGGCCTCGAGAGGGACCTGACCTCGAGGCATCTCGAGTGGAGAACGAAGGTGAGGCCTCTCTGGAGTATTGATATCCTAGCGAATAAACAGACTGGGGGCGAGGCACTGGAAGAAGCGGAGCCTTCAAGTTCTGCTATTGGTGTCCTGCATCGAAGAGCTGGAAGGCCTGGATGAGGAAGGCTTCTCCCCGGAGGACCTGCGCCTCGATGAGTGCCTTGAAGAGGGCCTCGACTGGCGAAGAGAGTGCTGCCTGGAAGTTGGTCTCATGTGAGGTCGAGGAGACTTTGCCCTATGCCTCGAAATGGGCAATGCCTTATGTGAGGATATAGGGCTGGAAGCTGTAAATCGAAATCCCATAGACTCTGTGGTTTGGATCGAGGAATCTCGAAGTACTCCCAAAAACTCGGTTCCTTGTATGGAGTGTGAGGATTCCAGACGAGACACTCGCAAAGACTCGACTCCTTGCACAGAGTGTGAAGATTCCAGACCAGACACTCGCAAAGACTGGACTTCTTGCATAGAGTGTATAGATTTAGCTCGAGGCACAGGCAAGGACTCGACCTCTTGTGAGACTGCTGAGTGCCCAGGCTGGACTGCAGGAAGCAGAGTCGAGGCAGGACTATATTTAGTCAGTAACTAAACAAATTCCCGCTCTAAAATGGTCTGGATAGTAGCCTGCAATCGTGGATCCAAGTCTGAAACTGGACCACTTGCTGAGGCTAAAAATTCCGAGGTCGAAGAGGAAGAATGCTTCGACTTGGAGGAATGATGTTTAGGTAGCTTGAGGACCACCGCTGGAACTGTCTGCTGAGGTATCTGACCTGAGGGAAGCTTAGGAGAAGACTTGGCAGATTTACTCGAGGTTGAGGACGTTCCAAACGAGGAAGGTCTGATGAGAGTCAAGGTCGAAGTCATGGAGGCAGGAGGACACCCCATAGCAGGCATGACTGAATCGGAGGTCGAGAGTGTAGTAGGGGTTTCCATACTGAAAATCTTCTCCACTTGAACTCGACGACGCTTGAGTGCTCGAGGTTGAAGGGTAGCACAGTGAACGCACGACTCTGGGCAAAGGTCAGGCCCCAGACACTGAGGGAGGGAGGGAGATCGCACGCTGAAACTGGCTACACTTCTTGAAGCCCGTGACCGGCAGGGACATAGAAAGAAAAATAGCCGCTGCAAAGTTGAAATCTGCAGGGAGGGCATGCGACAGGCCCCACCATCACTCGATGAAAAAAGTCAATTTTTTTTTTTAAACAAAGACCAAAAGAAAAGCACAGCAACATGGTAATAAGAAAATAAAACATGAGCCATGGTGAGAGAAGGCACGAAGCAAACTAAGTTCAGTGCAGAGCATCAAAGACAGACTTCTCGGCTCCACGGAAAACTGAGTAGACGCACCCTGTGCTAAGCGGGAAGGTACTCGCGCATTCGCGGCGGATTTGAAATTAGGCACAGATTCCCCTTATTTTATAATCACACGAGTAAATTGCAGGAATACCCTGACCCACCCATGATCCTCCCATAGCTGCACCCCCCTAATTCCAATTAGCACCAATAATCCCAAATTGAATGTGCAATTTGGACATGCAACTCATAGCACCATAAATAGAATTCAGGGATAGGTGACTAACAAATATGAAGAACAGACTAGAATAGCTTCTACATATTCCTCCCCTTTAATCTTGAGTCTCACAATACCACTTTTGTACTTCCTCCTATTACTAACATATCTACAAAATGTTGTCCCCCCACACCATTTTACCATATTGGCTATTTTTTTTTTCTTCCATTTGCATCTTTGCTTTCCCTACTACCTTATTAACAGCATTTCCATATATTGCTGCCCGTCTTTATCTTTCTGTGATCTCTTGTAGTTTATGAGGGCTAACCTCTTCTTCCTTACCTTTTCAGCAATTGCTTTTGAGAACCATTTCATTATTAGCTCAAATTGAATTACATACAGGTACAGTTGTAATTTTACTATCCAAAGAGAGTTTACAGTCTTAGGGCCTCTTTTACTAATGTATGTTAGCTCATTTTAACTTGCATTATGGGTTTTAATTAGTACACAAGAATCAATGAGAATAATGAAGCTTGCATGAAATAATATGCATTAATTCAGGTTAGTAAATAAGGTTATGGTGAGTCAAGAGTCTTGCCCAAATTACAAGGAGCATCAGTGAGATTTGAACCCTAGTTTTTCTGATTTTCATTTTGCTTTAATAGCTAGACCACTCCACAAAACAAAACACTGGAGCTTGTAATAAGAGTACACTGAAAACCTGCATTAACTTTAGATGATGGCGTTTCCCTTTTAAATTTTGAGCATTTGTCCGTCGACATGTGAGAATAAATGAAAAGCATACCACATCTGGCGTCTTTCTCTCTTTCTTTTTGGCCAGTTTTGATTTTGTGGTCTCTTCATCCAACCTGAAACATTGGCAAAAAGACTAACTTACTGCATGAAATGCATTTCTTTCAGCATATCATCTGATCAACTCCTCAGATACTCACTGAATGAAGCGCAGGAAGTCCTTACAGGCAGAGTCATCACTTATTTCAGAAGGGATCGTGCTAATGCCACTGTTGGGCCACAGAAACACCGTGCTGTGGGAAAAGTTGAATACCAACCACTCTGTCGAGAGTTTGGTAGAAAGTTCCTGCAAAGCACTTATTAGCACCTTCTGGATCGATGCTTCTGAATAGAAACAGAAGAGTTTAGTCAGGTTTATTGAAGACAAAAATAAAGATCAATAGGAAGAAATATCTTTTTTTTACTCAAAGAATAGTTCAGCTATGGAACTCGTAACCAGAGATAGTTACAGTGATTAGCGCAGCTGGGTTTAAGATAGGTTTGGACAAATTCCTGGAGGAAAAGTCCATAGTCTGCTATTGAGACAGACATTGGGTAAGTCTTGCCCTGCATTGGTAGCATGGAATGTTGCTTCTATCTGGGTTTCTGCCAGGTACTGTGACCTGGATTGGCCACTGCTGGAAACAGGAAACTGAGGTAGATGGACCATTGGTTGGACCCAGTATGGCTGTTCTTATGACACTTTTTTTTTTTTTTTACTGAAATATCATAAATTTTTGACTGGTCAATGAAAGTTCCAGTCGCTTGCTTACTCTTTCCAAAAATACTAGGACTAGAGGGCATGCCATGAAGATACTAAGTAGCAGATTTAAAAATCCAGAGAAAATATTTCTTTATTCAACATATTAATTAAACTCTGGAATTCATTGCCAGAGAATGTGGTGAAAGCAGTTAGCTTAGCAGAGTTAACATAAGAAATGCCATACTAGGACAGACTGAAGTTCCATCAAGCCAAGTATCCTGTTTCCAACAGTGGCCAATCTAGGTCCAAGTACAACTCTAAAACACAGTAGTAAATACTGTTTGGGTGTCTTATGTGTTGTCTTAAGTATGGGACACTGTTGTCATGTGTTTTTCCCCAATATTGGTTTTTTCCCCCAGTTGTTCAAAGCTGTCTAACAATTTTTGACAGTTCTTTTGACAGACACTAACAGGACATTTCTCAAGAGAAAAGTATTTTTAAACTTTTTATGTGCTTGTGATAAGGATCCAGTCACTAGAGAATGACATGGGGATAGATTTTTCCCCATCCCCGAAAGGAACTCAATTTCCCTGTGAGTTTTGTCACTGTCCCTGTCCCATTCCTGTAAGCTCTGCCTTAACCACACAAGCCTCAAACACATGATTTTAAACTGTTTGAGGCTTATGCAGATGAGGACAGAGCTTGCAGGAATGGGGCAGGCACAGGAAAAGAACTCGTCAGAATGGTGAAAAAATCTGTCCCCGTGTCATTCTCTACCAGTCACAACCACAGAAATTAGTTTTAAAAGTTTTGGATAATTTCTTTAAAGAAAAGTCAATAAGCCATTATTAAGATGGACTTGGGAAAATCCACTTCTTATTTCAAGGATAAGCAGCATAAAACCTGTTTTACTTTTTTGGGATATTGGGCTTGGTGGACCTTCAGTCTGTCCTAGTAATGGCAAATCTTATGTTCTTATCTGATCAAAGCAAAAAGTTGCACAGGCCTGAAGAGCTAGTCAGAACCATATCAAGTTAGTCCAGTCAAAAAAGTAAATTAACATATGCTGTCATTCCAGCATGGTAAAGTTACCACAGGCATGCGCTTACAGTTAATGTGTGCTAATTCATGAACTAACTGCTTAGTACATGTTAGTAAAGGGCATCTAAATCACAAAAGTTCATAAAATACCTAGAGACATTCTAGATAATAGGGCTATTTCCCCATACTCGCATGCTCAACGTAAAACACTGGCTTCTTCCGGATGCTAACTGTGTGCCCCAGTGAGTGCTTAAGTTCGATTCTTTGTGCAAAGACATATTTCCAAGGACACCAACGGTGCTGTGAAAGTGCAACTCAGCAGAGCACTCCATATATGGCCACAGGAATCCAGGAGCTGATATGTCCCAAAAGGGGGACTGGCATACCTATGTGAAGAAAAGAAAGTTTGAGAAATATTCCTGTTATGAGCACCCCCGGGGAGGATAGAGGCATGGACTGGGGGTGGGATAGACAGGCAGCACATTTGCACCTATAGGGACGGTACCCGAATAGAGCCGAAGGTGTGTTTCACAGGACAAAGAAAAAATCCTGTATATAACTTCATGCTTTTTCAGGGTGGAGCAGAGAGCGCAACATACATTCAGAAATGTGCTAGCCTCTGTCTGTATCTCTCCACTGTATTTCCAGACTGATAATACAAGTTTCTTTCTGGTATGCTTATGCTGCTACAATTTTTATATACTTTACTAACAATACAAATATTGTCTGTTTTGGAATATACAATGTGCGTCTGTGGTCATTCCCTTTAGAGGGATTTCACTGAAGTGGTAATGCAGCCAGCCACTTCACTCTGCAGAAGGAATCCACTCTGGATTTTTCACTCTGCCTCTGTAGTACCTCACTGATCAATTTAGCACCCTCTACAGTCAATCAATACCCAAGCACCGGAGGCACCCACATATATGAAGTAGAGGCACGTGTAATAGCAGGCTAAACAAAGTGTTCTGCTGAAAGGAATGAAACAGTACTATTAACCGCCAACACAGGCTCCAAAGGAGCGCAGAACAACCGAGTGGCCTCCAAGAAGCATAAACAGACAAACTGTAAACAGGCACAGAAAGGACAGGGCGGGGAGTCTAGAATGTCTCACCTATCTACTGGAAAAGAGCTTGCCAGGGTAAGTACATAATCTCTTTTTCCAGTGCAATAAGTGAAACATTCTAGACCAGGGGTGGGCAACTCCAGTCATTGAGGGCTAGAATCTAGTCGGGTTTTCAGGATTTCTCCAATGCATATGCATTGAAAGCAGTGCATCAAATAGATCTCATGCATATTCATTGGGGAAATCCTGAAAACCCAACTGGATTCTGGCCCTTGAAGATCGGAGTTGCCCACCCCTGTTCTAGACAATAGGGACCGTACAAAATTAGTCCCCCTCCCCCAAATACCTAGGGTGGGCTTGCTGCGCCAGTCCTTAATACAGAGGACCCGAAGGCCAAGTCCTGCCTTTCAGCAGCATTCACTCTGTAAAATGTGACCAACGTGTGAAGAGAAGACCACATTGTAACCACGCAAATCTCCTCAGGAGGACATATTTAAATTTGTACCACAAAGAAGCCACACTCCTGGTAGAAAGTGCCTTGATGGAAACAGGGGATTGTTTCCCAGAAAGAATGTAGGCTGATGAAATGGCCCTGTGGATCCATCTGGAAATCGTGGCCTTATAAGTGGGAGCACCCCACTTAATCAAATGAGTCAGCACAAACAGATGGTCAGAGAAGTGAAACTCATTAGTAACCTCCAATAATGCAAGAAAACCCTGCGTATGACCAGTTTCCTCAACAGGCGGTCCTGAGTTTAGGAACCTGTTGGCAGAAAGGCAGGCAAACACTGCCTAATGAACATGAAAAGCTGAAACAATGGCCTAGAGTCAAAAACAACAGAGAAGCATCTGAAAGAAGGCCAAAGGGAGCCTAGATAAAGCTAGACAGCACCAGGCTAAGGTCTGAGGAAGGGATAGGATGGACAACCAGCCATCTGACACGATGGACCCCCTGCAAAAATGGAGCAACATTAGGATGAGCCGCCACAGAGGACCAACTGTCCCGGGCTCTAAGTAAGACAGCCCTGCTACCAGACCGCAGAGAAGCCATCATAAGGCCAGTAAATTTCCAGCGGGAAGAAAGGCAAGAATCAACAAGATCAGAGTTGAATACAGATCCACCTGGACATGGATGCACCAATATGGGAAGGCCTTCCATGCCGTAGCATACGCTGACCCCCTGGACAACTTCTTAGACTGTAGAAGAGCCTCAACACCAAGGGCAGAACATCACATATGTCCAAAGCATGCCAATGACTGCATGGGCTGCTGAAGACTCATTCCAAGGATGACAATCTAGCCCAAGTCCTCCAGCACCTGAAGTACCTGCTCCACTGTGTGACGTCCCTTGGCCAACGAAGGAGCTCTGATCCACCAGTTGTCTAAATAAGGGTGAACTTGCAGACCCATCTTCCTCAGGTAAGCTGCCACCACCATCATCACCTTGGTGAAGGTCCAAGGTGCCATTGCCAACCCAAAGGGCAGGGCTGAGAACTGGTAAAGCTGGTAAAACTGCTCCAGAATATGAAACATAAGAACATAAGCAGTGCCTCTGCTGGGTCAGACCAGAGGTCCATCACGCCCAGCAATCCGCTCATGTGGCGGCCCATCAGGTCCAGGACCTGTATAGTAATCCTCTATCTATACTCTTCTATCCCCTTTTCCTTCAGGAAATTATCTAATCTCTTCTTGAACTCCAAAACCGTACTCTGTCCTATCATACCCTCTGGAAGCGCATTCCAGGTATCCACCACCCTTTGGGTGAAGAAGAACTTGCGGTGGGCCAGAATTATGGAAACGTGTAAGCACGCCTCCGTAGGATCCAGAGAGGCTAGAAAGTCCCCTGGAGCCACTGCTGCAATGACCAACCTCACGGACTCCACTCAGAAGCGGGGAAGTTTGAGAGCCGCATACACATACTGAAGATCCAGCCGTTCTTTGGCACGCTAAAGTAGACAGAGAATTTGCCTGAGCCTGAGAGGTTGCGTGACACCAGCTCTATAGCTTTAATATCCAGCAAGCACTGAATAGTAGCCTGGACTCTTGAGCGCCTTGTCCGGTCATCCGGACAGAGAAACCACGAATCAATCTGACAGAGGTTGGGCAAATTCCAGCTTGTATCCTGATCAAATAATGTCCAAGACCCATTGGTCTGCTGTAATGCACATCCAAGCAGGCAGAAACTCCAAGAGACAGCCCCCTATCCGCCAGCATCCTGGTGTCATTGTATCTTTCTGGTAGGTTGTGCATGATGGGCAGCGAAAGGTTGGGAACGCCTGTAGCTCACATACCGACCTCGGGAGCTCTGGGAAAATCTCTGTAAAATTGAATGTGCATACTGTCTGGAGTGTCTGGAGCTATGAAAATTAAAATGCTCAGAACCCTACTATCAGGCAGGGACTTTGGGCAACGGCAATTACCAAATCCATGAGGACCTCCAGGCCTATGCCAAACAATAACTGCCCCTTAAAAGACAGCCTTGCTAAATTCGCCATGGAAGTGGAAACACCAGCCCACTGCCTGACCCAGAGCATTCAGTGGGCCAAAAGGTAGAACGCTGCACCTATGCCAGCACTGTCAAAAGGTCATATAAGGCATCCGCTATATAAAGTGTTCAAGCCATCAGCAGTTGAGGAGGAGGCTCCACTGCATCAATCTCTAGCATGTGCAGCCGAGACAGGCGCGTGTGACAAAAGATGCTGCCACAGCAGCTCTGATGCCCAAATTGGCTGTTTCAAAAAGTTTCCTGAGGACCACAGCCACACGGTGGTCCTGCATAGCTTTCAACACAACACCTCCTGCACTGGGAAGATAAGTGCGCTTAGTCACTTGTGCCACCAAGGAATCCACCCTGAGCTGACCCAAAAGCTACTGACACTCCTGCGCCAGGGGATACAAGCAGGACATAGCTCTAGCACTCTTCAAAGTACCTTCCGGAGAGTCAAACTGCTCAGCGACCATAAAATTCATATCTGGATGCTAGGGAAAGGTTGCAGAATGCAAGCGGCCAATACAAAAGTCTGGACGGAGCTGGCTGAGTGGCTAAACTCAATTCCTTCAAAGATGCAGTAGTAACAGGCTAACTTGATTAAGCGCAGCACAGCAGGATCACCATCAGGATCCGGAGCCTCCAAAGGCTCCGCAGACCCAGCAAACAAGCCCAGATCCCCAGATCCGGAAAGGGATGCACTGTCAAATAAGGAATCAGAGAGGTCAGGATCAGCAGCCTTATCCCCTAAATCAGAAGCAGGCAGATCAACAGCCAGATCAGGTCGAGGTTAGGATACGCCTGAAGGCACCACACTACCCAAATATGCCCTCAGAAGGAAAGGATACTGCTCAGGAGAAAAAAACACGCTTTTTTTTCCCACTCCGAGCACAAAACCTCATGATTTTAGAGAATATATCCAGCTCCTGGGGCATATAGTCACCCTTCAATGACTTAAATTTGTGTGTCTTAGACTATGGAGAGTCTGCAGCCAAGATGACTGAAGAACCAGCCATGCCCCGAAAGTAATGGAGGCTGCCCTGCTGGGTTGGCTGAGCATCTGATCACCTGCATCTGTGCGGGGAAAGCTAAGCCGGTCGTTACAGCTCCCCCGAGCTGCAGCACATGGCACAAGGATGCTCTAAAAGTGCAAAAGTTGCACAATCCTGGCATGAATTCATATGAGGAGACCCCAAGAACTCCATCCCAGCAGTTTTCCAGGTAAAAATTACAGTTTTGAAGAAGCAGGGAGAAGGAAAAAAAAAAAAGATCACTAAAAATCCAACATGGCCGCCAGCACCAAATTTGCACCAAAAACACAATATTTTCTCATACTTCCCAAAGTCCAAAACTGTCTATTTTAGGATTTTTCAGGAGGGGAAACATACAGAAACTATGAAAAACCCACTTTTTAAACTTTCCCTGATGTCTCTCACAAGCTATCAGCTCCTTGTACTCACTGTGACCCGATAGCGCTGAGAGCAGGTGGAGTCCAGTTTCAAGTTTATTAGGTTTTTATATACCACCTATCAAGGTTATCTAAGTGGTTTTACAATCAGGTACTCAAGCATTTTCAGTGTTCCTCAGCAACTGTAGAAGAATTCACTGCCACAATACTGGGAATGCTTTCACAAAGCTGATCTTCGGGCTGCGGGTCAAACTCCACTATCTGACTATGCCTCCACCCCTTTGGACCACCAATGCGCACCAGGATGGGCAAATGTGCTAAAATGCAGCCGGCACGCTGCGGAACACTGCTGATCTCCCTAAGCGTGCCTAACAGTCTCCGCTCAATCCCTGCTTAACAGAAGGCGACCATACCTGCTTCAGGGATGGCCCCGAGCTCCAAGAAAAACTATGCAGACTGGCTAACAGGTACCCAAAAGGGATCGGCCTGTCAGCTACAGACCAAAGTCTGTAAATTCTTAAGCAGGCAGAGCTCCAAATTTGCTTCAGACGTGAAAATACCTGAAAAGGGGATGAAACTACATTGAATTTAAAACAATAAAATGGATAGAGCAGAACACACACAGCTACAGACATGTGTGCAGAAGGAAAGACTGTAGAGGGCACTAAACCAATCAGTGAAGTACTACAGAGGCAGAGTGAAAAATCCAGAGTGGATTCCTTCTGCAGAGCATGCGCGTATGGGGAAATAACCTTATTGTCTAGAATGTCTCACCCATTGCACTAGAAAATTCCATTCATCCCTTTACATCTCAGGAAACCTCAATTGGTACTTTTGACCGAGTGGTCTCAAGCCACTAGTCTACTATCTCAACAGATCACAATAACCTCACACCTTTGACAGTCTCTTCAGTGCTGGTTAACACTGACCAAGCACCGCTGCATCAAAAGATACTGACAACTGATGCTTCCATGTTTGATGATCTCCATAACCAAGGCTCCTCTCAAAAAAGCTCTCCATATCAATCTCAAACTTTGGGCTCCGTGGATAACACTTGCTACAGGTAGGTAACATCGCTTTATTTTCAGCAGTGCTGGCAGTGGCATTCCAATTAACTATATGTATAACTTATCCATGTGAGGAGCAATTCTATAACCTTATTGCCCACATTTGCACACAGGTGAGCAGGTAATACTAGCCCTTGTGCGCACAATTGTGCAAATACCCACGTAAGTGCTAGTAGGGCACTTAAATGCTATTCTGCAAATAACACTTAATATAAATAGTGCCCAATTGAAAGGGTAGAGGCATACACAAGGGACAAGTATGAGTGGAACTCTCATTTATGTGCACAAGTTACAGAATACTGAAAGTTGTGTGTGTTCCTGTCGCATTTAAGCACCCATATTTGTATAGTTCTAGAGCTGGGATAACTACAAATGCCTAAATGTTAGGCACACCAATATAGGATTACACTAGTATTCCATAATGGAACCTACAAAACTAGGTTCCCATCATCTATAATAATCCTCTAAGTGAGCATGCGCACTTAGGAGGCTGTGCTACCTGATTCATGCTGTGTCACTCCATAGCCATATTCGGCGGCTTGATGAGGCGCGAAGGGCAGCTTGAGGCGCATGCGACGGCTTGAGGCGTGCGGGGCAGCTTACAATGGCTGGCGGCGTGCGGTGGCTTGAGGCATGTGCACTGGCTTGGACGGCTGTCTGTGCTTGGAGAAATTTGAGTGGTGCGCCGGTTTGGAGATAGCTGAGAGAAATGGTTGGAGGGTGTCGTGCTGGTACTGCAGGAGAAAGGGGGCTGCTTTGGGGGGGAGAGGTGTGTTGGGAGGCAGACAGCTTTGATCTGGTGGGGGGGAGACAGAAGGGGGCCACGGAGAGACAGTCAGGGAGAGGGAAAGATGGCTGCTTTGGGGGGCGGGGTGTGCTGGGGGGCAGACAGCTTTGCTCTGGGGGGAAGACAGAAGGGGGCCACGGACAGACAGTCAGGGAGAGGGAAAGGGGGCTGCTTTGGAGGGAGGGGTGTTCTGGGGGCAGACAGCTTTGCTTTGGGGGGGAAGACAGAAGGGGGCCATGGAGAGACAGTCAGGGAGAGGGAAAAAGGGCTGCTTTGGGGGAGGGATGTGCTGGGGGGGCAGACAGCTTTGCTCTGGGGGGGGGGGGAAGACAGAAGGGGGCCACGGAGAGACAGTCAGGAAGAGGGAAAAAGGGCTGCTTTGGGGAGGGGTGTGCTGGGGGCAGACAGCTTTGCTCTGGGGGGAGGGGGAGACAGAAGGACACAGACAGAAAGAATGACAGACAGACAGGTGGCCAGAGAGACAGACAGAAAGGAAGACAGACAGCATCCAAGGAGAGAGAGAGAGAGAGACAAAGAAAAAAAAGACAGATAGCGTCCAAGGAGAGAAAGACAAAGAAAAACAGACAGACAGTGGCCAAGGAGAGAGAGAGAGAAAGAAAGAAAGACAGACAGACACACATATCTATTCTAGCACCCGTTAATTTAACGGGCTTAAAGACTAGTATAGAATAAAGAACTACCATGTAGCCTCAGAGTGCCTAAATGGAGACACCCACTTATAGAACTGCCTTCCATGGAGGCAGTTCTATTACTGGGCGCTTGGTAGGAACCTAGTCTGTAGATGTAGGCATCACAGAGCTGGTAAAATAAGCACCTAAGTGTCAGAGATACACACATACTTACAAGTGTGAGTCCCACCAAGACACCACTCATTTGTATATTCACTTGCAGCTACGTGCTGTGCTTAGACAGACTATTTGCATATAATAAACAGTAACATAGGTAAATGCCTTTATTTTATTAGCATATTCGTGTAATTAACTTGTAACTCTTCATGCATACTTTAAAGAATTTTCCTGATAGCAGCTGAATATTGCCATTATAGGGAAAATCTTCGGTTGACGTTTTCATTCTACATTATTGGGACAGCTAATTGTATTTTCAGCCCATTATTCATACAGTGGCTGAAAATACATGAATCTTGGTTGCCGGTATTCTGAAAAAACAGCTAGTTAAATATACATTCCCAAACTTTTTCCTAAAGATTTGAAATAAAGTGAAAATATTGTATTCCTGTAGACATACCATCCTTAGCAGTGAACTGTAAGGTTAGTTCAAGGCCTCCTCTTAGTCTAAAGAATATATCTGTAGTCTGTGAAAGTACCTAAAAAAAAAGACAAAGAAATTACTATATAAAGAATGTACTTTTTAAACTCCATTGAGACAAACACCATTTCTTAGCAAGGTTTTGCACTGGTTCCCATATGTGTTGAGGCCAATTTTCAATATGACATCTAAATCCGAGTTTAGACGTTTTTGGAAATGCATCCAAAAATCAGGTTAGAGAACATGGCCATTTTCGAAACAACAAAATATCTATTTGTTTTTTCTAAAATGACCATTTCTAGATATATTCACCCTTAGTGCGTCTATCTTTTGTGACCATTTTAGGAAAAAAACATTTAAAAAAATGCACAACACAAGTCATTGGGATGTGGGAGGAGCCAGCATTTTTAGTAGACTGGCCACACCAGATATCCCAGCAGAACAGTGAGATACCCTAGGGGGCACTGCAATGAACTTCACATAAAAAGGCCCAAGTATACATTTCACCATAACCCACTGATAATGTATGGTGAGCCCTCCAAAATTCACCCAAAAGCTACTTTGGAGGAAAGGCGGGAGCGGGAAGGTATGACAGATGTTTAAATACCTACACGGCTTAAATGTGCATGAAGCAAGTCTTTTTCTTTCAAAAGGAAGCTCCAGCATAAGAGGGCATTGGATGAAGTTAAAAGCTGATTGACTCAGGAGTAATCTAAGAAAATACTTTTTTTTTTTACATAAAGGGTGGTAGATGAGTGGAACAGGCTCCTGGTAGAGGTGGTGGAGACAAAGACTGTGTCTGAATTCAAGAAAGCGTGCAACAGGCATGCGAGATCTCTTAGGGAGAGAAGGAGATACTGGATGCTGTGGATGGGCAGATTGGATGGGCCATTTGGCCTTTATCCGACATCGTTTCTATGTTTACTGGACCCAACTGTACACCACTCCAATAGACCTTATGCCTGCAGGTATCATCTATATGTAGGTAAAGTGGGATTTGGGTGGGTTTTGGTGGGCTCACACTTCCTACAAGTGTAGTAGTTAGAATGGGATATGGGCCTGGGTCCCCTTCTCTGAAGTCCACTGCACTGACCATTAGGCTACTCCAGAGACCTGCTTGCTGCTCCGATAGGACTGGCCATATCATCTGAAGCTGTCATACAAGCAGGTATGTACTGTTTCATTCAACCTTTGGAGGGTAGAAGGAAGTCAGTGGCCACTGGGGGAGTGTGGGGAGTCATGCCTTTCATCCTTTCAGTGGTCTGCTGGTCAGTTTGAGCACCTTGTTGGCACTTATTTGTTATTGAAACAGGTCCAGCGCCAAGTGTCCAAACTCTGACCTGGACGTTTTCTAAAATGGTTTGATTACTGCAGAAAAACATCCAGATCATAAGCCTGCCCTAGTCCCTTCCAAAACACACTCCCTTTGAAATTTAGATGAACTACTGACAAACTGCATTGAGAACCAGCTAGATGATAGGCTTCGGAAATACTGAATTGGAAGGGTTTGAGAAGAAAAATGTCCATTTGCCCCTTTTTGGACATTTTTCCTCTTTTGAAAATGAGCTCCTTAGTCACTTCCATCTGCTTTTTCTGTAGGTAGGCACCTGCTGTAAAAAGTATGCATCAAGATGAAGTGTAATCAGTATGCATGCTTTTCTTTCACTTATCTAAGCAAGCCCTCATTAATACCTCCTTTCAATGCAGTTAGAAATATGCACATTGTAAAAGAATTTTCACACTTTCAGCCTCATTGAGGGCTATTTTCAGAAACTCAATTTAATGAGGACAAAACGTTCTTCATTCAAGTAAACTGTTTTAAAAACAGACTTCTAACAAGGGCCTGATTTACTGAGCTTATTTTAACCACAGACATGTGGAAGATGTTATTATAGACCTCTTCCATAGCAGATAGATACTTGCAGAAGTTACATATTACTTCTCTGGAAAGTAGGTGCGGACACTTACACTCTGAGGCATATACAACCTTTCCATTTTCTGTGGTTATACACACATAAAAAAAATATATATACAGTACACCCAAACTCCAAACCAAGAACACCTTGGTGCAAATGTATGTGCAGAATTTTATGAACATTAACCTCAGGTGACTATTTCTGAGAGTAAAACACTATTTTATATGCAAAAAAGGCTTATAAAATGACCCCGTTAAGATCCCAGGGGATCGGCAAACCCACCTGGGAAATATGTACATATAGTGAATGCCAAAAAGCCATTATCTTTGAACCAAAACACTTTTGAGACAATTCTTGCTCATCTTGAATGCCCTTTATGGGGTAATATAAAGTCAATGAATAAACTTATACTGTATTGCTAATCCCAATATGAAATATTTTTAGTAATAGCACCACTATCCCACAGGCATGATAGAAATGTTTTCCAAATATATCCAGAGTTAAATTCCTGAAGGGTAAAGCGGATGGGACTTGATACTTCGCTTTTTCTGTAAGATTATAATCAAAACGGTTTACATATTTTGGACAGGTACCCAAAGCTGGGTTTCCAACTGCCTTTTTGCAAGATGCTTACTGTTCTGTACTAACAGGCAGTAATTCCAAATCCAGAGCTGCTGCTATCCAGTTCACATTGCTCCAATCACCTTTAAACACATAGGTAGCCCTAAAATAATTCAGACTGCTAATGTTCTTTGCCTAGGCTGGGGAGATTCGTGTACCCAATCTCACATCTCCCGGTGCATGAATTTACTCCCAGGCAACATCTTGTACTGGGGGTCTTGAAGACAAGGACCACATGCTAGTCTTTCTAGGCTCCATGGCACCTACACAACTGCCCAGGGGACCATGTCCGTGGTCACAACCATTTATCCTAGCACCTGCAAATAATGCCAGGTTGTTGGAGCAGTCTCGCTCCAAAACTCCCATATCTGAGGCATAAGCTTCTCTCCTGGTGAAGGTCTATGGCGTTGTGGCCAGCCAAAGGGTAAGGTCATGATCTGAAGTGTTGATTCAGCACATGGAAATGTAAAAACTTCCTGTGTCCTTGTAAAATGAGACTGTGCAGATAGGCCTCCATCAAATCCAGCGAGGCAAGAAATTCCTCAGGCTCCAATGAAGCAATCATCAACTGCACCATCTTCATCTGGAAAAGGGGCATCTTGAGGGCCTCGTTTACTACTTTGAGGTCTAGAATCAGCCTGAACCTCTCTTAGGCACTATGAAGTATATCGAGTATCTGCTGGAGCCAGAGTCTTCCGCTGGTACAGGCTCTATGGCATCCATATCTAGCAGCCTTTGCACCGTTGCTTGGACTTTGGCTGCTTTTTCTGGCTTCCAAGCTGGAGTCCAGAAAAAGGTCCAGGAGGAGATGAAAGAACTCAAGCTTGTACCCCCTCCTGTATAATGTCCAGATGTCTGTAGTGATCTCCACCCACCTTCCTAATAGCCGAGAACCTCACTCTTATGTGTGGAGGCTCGGCTGACGGCCTGGCATCATAACTTTGAAGTTGTGGCGGAGCATGATCCTGAAGACTGGGGTGCCTGGCCCCTCCAAATCTTTGTCTGGTGATATTGTCTGGAGGTCCAAAAATTCCCATGACCTGACCCCCTAGGCTCCAGGTCTGCTGTCTGGTAAAGACTTCAGCTTGCGATCCTGTGCATTAGCCATAAGATTATCCAGATCTTTCCCAGAGTACATGTCCCTTAAATATTAATTTACTCAAGGTCACCTTGAAGGAAGAGGAATCCCCTGCCTACTGTCTGATCCATAGCATCCTGCAGGCAGAAATGAAATAAGCAGACATTTTGCTCACAACTCTGAAAAGATTAAACAGAGCATCAGCTATGTAATCCACTCCAGACATTAGAAATTGTTGATCCCTCCTGATCATGACACAATTTAGAGTGCAAGCCAGGGTGACAAAAGACGCCGCTGCTTGTAAACCTGAGGCTATGGCCTTGAAAAGCTTTGTATGAACAAAATCCAGCCTGCGGTCCTGGGCATTTTTTAATAGCACTGCCTTCACTGGGAAGGTAGGCATGATTGGTGATCTGTGCACCAGGGAATCCACTTTCGGAAGAACAAAGAGCTAGTTAAATTCAGCATCCATCAGATAGAGCCTTGCCATGGCTTTGGCCACTCAAAGGGGCCCCTCCAGGACCTCCCAATGGACCACGAGCATTTTTGCAATGTCTTGATGAGAGAGAAAACAGGTGGTCTGTGCTTTTGTCCTGCTCAAAAGCGAGCACTTTGTAGCAGAGGACTACAGAGTCTCTGGTTTTAATTCCTGGAGATTCCGTAATCACCTCCAAAAGCACTGAAGGCTCAAACAGCTTGTGCACAATTGGGTACTAGATCAGGGGCCTCCACCAGATCCATAGCTGGCTCCCCTAGAGATGAAGCAGCATCTCCTGCTACAGAGGACCCTGATTGGGAGAGTAAAGGCTTTGAAATAGAGCCTTCATCCCAGTCTTCTTCAGATTGCACCCTCCCCCAGTCTTGCACATGGCACTGTTGCTGGGGAATTGCGCTCTTGGGGGGGGGGGACACCTCTGATGCCAGCATGGCCATGATCCCAAAGGTTTCATGTGGCCCTTCGTAATCATGTAAGCTTCAAACATTATATTGATGATTCAGGTGAAAACCCCTGTACAGGACATCCAGATGGCTCCTGCAAAGACTGACGAGCTCCTTTCTGGGTTTTGTGGCTGCTTCCCAGCTCAAACCTGGACTTTTTTCTGGTCCTCACACCATATGGGCACTAACAACCCCCGAGGGACTAAAGGAGGCTAAGCAAGCGGCTCCTGCCCCCCTCTCACACGCTGAACGGCCTGTGGGACACAATGATCCTCAGATGGTCTTACATCGTAAATTTGGCAATCCTAGCTCATGTTTGCGGTCTATCACCAGCTCTGGCAGGATACACGTTTCAAATATGACATTGTAATCACAAAACAGAAAATAAAATTAGTTTTTCTACCTTTTGTTGTCTGGTCATTATTCAGATCTTGTTGGTCCCCCGCTCTGGTTGTCTTCTGATAACTTGCTTGCCAGGGTCTCCTTCTTTCTTCTTTCTCCGTGCTAACCATCCATCTGCCATCTCTGTCCTCCCCTTCCGTTTCCCTTCCCTCTCCCGGAAGTCTGGCATCTTTCCTTTTTTTCGTCTCCATCCACAGATCCACCTTTCCTCAACTACTCTTTCATCCAGCATCTCTCCCTCCTTCCCCACCACCCCAGAGTCCACCATCTCTCCCTTTCTTTTCCCAACTACCCTCCTATCCAGTATCTCTATCCCCCCCTCCACACCATCCCTTGGTTCCAACTTCTCTCCCTTTCTGATCCTTCCCTCCCTAAATCCCATTGTCCACCATCTCTCTCCCTCTCCTCTGTTTTTAGATCCATTATTTCTTTCCCCCCCCCAAGTCTAGCATATGCACATCTCTTTGAACCCCCCTCCTTCACTCCGTGTGATTCTACACCAAGCCCTCCCCCTGAAGGCCTGCCCCCCCCACCCCAAAGGCCTGTGCCACCATCCCTAAAGGTCTGTCCCCCCTTGTAGGCCTACACCCCCCTGCCCAGGCTATCCCACCATGCCCTGCCTGCATGTACCCATTTTCTTATTTACTTCTTTTCCCCTTCTTGCTTCTCTACTTCTCTTCACTGTTCTCTTTCTTTCCCTTTCTCCCACCAGACCTTTTTCTCTGCTCACTCCATCCCTCTCTCCAAATACTCTTTATCCTCTTTCCAACCCTATATTTCTCTCCCTGTTGCCTTTATCATTCCAATCCTTCATTCAGTACTTTTTCACTCCTTGCCTCCTTCCCCTCAGCTCTCCTCTCAGGCTGCCTACACTTGATCTCTCTGTCTTTTTTTTTTTTTTTTTTAAAACGTGCAGTAGTCTGATGGCAGCAGAAGAAATGCTATACTGCTGTGGGTCCAGTTGTGGCCTCCCTTCCTCCCCCCGAAGCCTGCCTGCCTGCCTTCCCCCAAGCCGACCTGCCACCGATTCCACCTCCCGCCATTCACCCGCTGCCCGCAGCCGCTGCTAGCTGAATCCATTTAGCACCCCCTTGCTGCTGCCGCAACTCCAAAAGGGCCAGGCGCGTGCAGCAATTGCACCCGCCGGTCCATAAGCCTTCCACCGACATCAATTCTGACGGAGAGAAGAATTATGGGCCAGCGGCATGCAATCGCTGCACGCACCTGGCCCTTTTGGAGCAGCAGCAAGCGGAATTAAATTGAGCCGGCGGGCAGGTCGCAAGCAGGCAAGCAGCAACATAGAAACACCACTGCCGCTTGCACTCATTGTAGAAGCGCATCAGGCCCACCCTTTAATCCGGTCCTGGATGCGTGGGAGGCTAGGGGAGAAGCCGGAAACCAGCACTTCCCGACTGACCCTCCCCCCTTGCCCTCTAAAGCAGCGGTCGGCCAGAAAGAGGCAGCGCTGCCATTCCTGCTTTAGGGGGGAGGGAGGGAGGGTCAGTAAGCGAATTGGGAGGCCGAATTTTTTTTGTTTTCAATCAATTCGCCCGAAGTGAATCGGTGAATCGATTCGAATTGTGAATCGGGCAGCACTACTTCAGACAGTTCACAGAGGAAAGTGCACGGGATAATTGCATGATGACAAAGCCGCTAAGACAAATGGATGCAGGACGTCAGCATGCCGGATTAAAAGGTAACTTTAAAGCGCTCCGAGGGAGGGTGTTGGGGGGAACCTCTCAATTTTACTTAGAAGTGTTGGCGGCGCTGCTGTTGGGGGGTTTGGGGGGGACTCCACCCCCCCATTACAGAGGAAAATGTAATTTTTCCCAGTGTTTTAGTGAAAAATTACAGTTTCCTCTGTAAGTGTGTGTGTGTGTGGGGGGGGGATACCCCCCCCAACGGCATTGGCAACACTTCTAAGTAAAGTGGGAGGGCCTTCTTGGAACACTTTAAAGTTACCTTTTAATCCAGCGTGCCGACGTCCTGCGCGCATGTCTTAGTATCTTTGTCCATGAGCGACTGTCTGGCACACTTTAGTCCCGTTACCCTTCAGACTGCCTCTCGGGCCCAATGAACTGGCCAGAGACCTCTACCCCCATTAGACCTCATACACACAAAATAGGGGGAGGAAAGCAGTTAGCTCTGATCCTGAAAAAAACACCTTGGAGCCATTCAGCCTGCGCTCAAGCTCACTGCAGGTGAGCCTTGTTCCCAAGAGATCGATCCCCGAGTCCCTGAACTTTTAGTGCAGGTTGCCAAGTGGGTGCTCTGCTATGAAGCCTGCCTCTTGGAAGCAGACCTCAGAGTCTGCATTCTCCCACAGCCAGAGATGTCCCAAGATTGGGATGCTCTGCAGCACCGAAAAGCCTCACAAATGGTCAGCAAAAAAAAAAAAAAACAACAACAAAAAAAACCAAATTTAATTGAAAAATGAACACGAGCAGAAAAGACTGGATCCTACCATCTCACTTGTACAGAGACAGCTGGGAATTGGAGGAGGACAGCCCTGAGGGAAGGAAAGCGGAGCAAAAGACTGCTAATGAGGCTCTCTACAAGAATTCTTATAAGAAGGGATTGACTAATCTAATCTAATCCTTGGGTTTGTATACCGGATCATCTCCACGTTCGTAGAGCTCGACGCGGTTTACAGTAGGAGAAATAGGAAGGAACTACAACAGAGGGTTAGAGGTAGAAGTGTGAAGAAAATTTAGAGGACTACTTACAGGTTCAGGAATAAAGTATCTGTCACACTAGAATGCTTTCTATACATTGCACCTTTTTCCCATTTGTGTAGGTAATGATTCACTTAGGGCTTATACTTATCCAGGGGCTTGGATTCTAGTTTAAAGATCTCTTCAATAAGTTAGCTACTCTGCTGCTGAAGACACTTCTTCCCTTCTTTGATAGATGCACCCCCATCCCTACTAAGCAGCCCTTGGAAAATCATTCCACAGTCCAAGAAACTGAAACAATCTCAACGACACCATCCATGCAATCAGGATGTGAGCTTCTCTGTCTTGGCGTTTACCCTCGATAGGGATGATTGACGAGAATACCACCTGCACACCTGACTGCTTCACCTTCTCTCCCAGAGAAATTCCGACTATACTATACTTTATATTTTAATCCATTTGAATACTATTGTGCTATTAATAAATCAAACTGCACTACTAATCATTTCTATAGCGCTACTAGACATATGCAGCGCTGGACATCAAAACATATGAGGCAGTTTCTGCTCAAAAGAACTTACAATTTAGTCAAGACAGACAAACTAGACAAGAAGGTGCATCAATACAAAGTGCTAAGGTGGGGGGAATAACAGATGTAATATATTCAGGGCTTTATTTTTATTCTTTTTCAAGATGATTTTTTTTTTCCATCGTACCTTCAACAGCAATCCACTAAAACCCACTGGATATACGAAAGTTTGGACTCTGGCCACATATTGGAATATTTCAGCTCATTTGGAGCTGAACTACCTGGACTGACTGGCTTCGTTAAAGAGTTGCCACCTCACCTGACGTCAACTAAATTGACAAAAGCCAGTGCTGGTTTTGCCCTACGGTATAAATATAGTTATACTTTTACTCAGCGACATCCCCAAAAAACATCAGAACTACAGTCTGTACTTAACGGGGACAAGAGCAGGACTGGATTATTCTGTTCAGCTGACTTGAAAGGTAGCAATCTTACAGCCATATGGTTGGGAAGGCAGAATTTACATTCCGCTTCCTTTTGACAGCCCAGGGAGGCGAACTGGGCCTGGCTCATCAGACCTCAGCATGAAAGGTACGGACTCTGGCGCGCCACACTAAGAAGTCGCAGCGCTGTGGACCGTGCTTAGGAGACTCCCCCCCCTACCCCGACGCAAAGTAAACAGTACACGACCCTTTCCGGGATTTTCTTTCATCCACTTACCATCGTCCTCAAAAAAAAATAAAAATAAAAAGGATCAGCTACCGCAGTGCAGCCTACTCCCCACTCCTACCGCGACAAGACCCGCCTTCTTCCACCCCCATCCTCTCCCTCCTTCCAACTTCCTCAGAATCACCATCCCGTTTCCTTATGGACAGCTGTGGGTGGAACAAGTGCTAGGGAATATAGATAAAGGTGTATAAGACAAAAGACACTCCTTAATCAAACACATCAATCACACAGAGTACCTTTCCCACACGCTGCAAACAAGAGCCTCCAGCCTTATGTACTACAACTCCCACCATGCTCTAGTACGTGGTTGTAAAATCTTGACGCGGCATGTACCAACGTCGGGAAGCGTTGCGGGAGGGAGGGGGAAAAGCAAGCTGAGAGAGACAGTGTTCGTTTCTCGCTTTTTCCTCTGGAAGACGCTTTACTATTCCCGCAGCTAACCCAAAGTACTAAGTAGACTGGTCATCTCGTGAAAGAATAACTTCGAGGTTCAGAGTAGCATGAATAGTTACTATGCCACAAAATGGATGCTCCCAGATGCTGGGCAACGGGAATCAACAAAACGCTTGAGTTGAGTGTCAGTCCTTAGAATATTTGAGACTGTAATGTGAGACAGTATATACAGGGACGGGGGACACCTAGGCACTTTTACATAGGGCCTTGGAATATTCACACACTAAATTCTTTCTGGGAAAGGCAGGTGAGTGCCACCTACTACAGAACTCGACCAGTGCACTTAAAAAATGTCTCATCAAAGTTCTCTTTGCGCTTGTTTGACCAGTAGGAGGAGTAAGGTATGAGCAGGACTAGGCATGTGCCTAGAGACCAAATGTTTAGGAAGGGCCCTTTCAATATGCTAATTTTTACCCTGATAAATCAGCTGCTGGAAGAAACAAGAGCAGAAGTTGATGAGTCATCATGGTTCCCAGAGGTTTGTCCGTTTTACCAATCTCCTTGTGCATAGTTATCTACTTAGCAGGAGGAGTCTTATGCAGTAATTTGTGGGAGTTTTAAATGCTTATTACAGAGATGCCAAATATCACTCATTAAGCGTGTGTGCACTCATTTGAAAGCTTTCTCACATTCTGTGAGCCTTATTTAACATAGTAAATGATAGCAGATAAAGATCTGAATAGTCCATCCAGTCTGCACTATAATTAATTACATGCTTTACAATTTCATGATTACATTAAAATGTATTTTTTCTTTGTTATTTCTGGGTCATAGACTTTAGAAGTCCACCCAATTATGTCCTTAGGTTCCAACTAATGGAATGAAGCTCACTCCAGCCTATCCAAACCATCTCATTGTTGAAAGTCTGTCCATTCATATTCTAATTAGAGATCCTCTGTGTTCATCCCACACTCTTTTGAATTCTATCACCATTTTCCTCTCCACCATCTCCTTAAGGGGAAATATTTTTTTCACTCAGAGAATAGTTAAGCTCTGGAAAGCATTGCCAGTGGTTGTGGTAAGAGTGGATAGCGTAGCTGGTTTTAAGAAAAGTTTCCTGGAGAAAAAGTCTGTAGTCTGTTATTGAGAAAGACATGGGGGAAGCCACTGCTTGCCTTAGATAGGTAGCATGGAATATTGCTACTCTTTGAGTTTTGGCCAGGTACTAGTAACTTGGATTGGCCACCATGAGAATGGGCTACTGGGCTTGATGGACTATTGGTCTGACCTAATAACGCAATTTTTATGTTCTTGGCCAATGCTCACAGGGTCTTTCAGACTGCTTCAACTGGGGTCTCCCTGATGGCTCTCTGTTCCATCACCGGACTCTCCGCCAGTTGCCATCAGCCCAGATGGTCCCACCACCGATCAGCTGTCTGACCCTCTCAGCCCTGGACTCTGCCAGCTCTTCCAGCTGCCTCTTGTGGGGCTACCACCAGTCCCTCCCTGGCCTCTTGGGTCTCCACCACCTAGATCTTTCTTCACTGGTCCCACCATCGGTCATCAAGCCTGAGCCACTTCCTCAACTCCAGGCTCTTCCAGGCCCTCCGGCTACTTCTGAGCTCTTTTCTGTCGGTGTAAAGGTGTCCGCGGACCCTTCCATTACCGGGCTTCACTCCAGGGCCATATTTTTCTACTGGTGTATAGGACCCCGCAGACCTTCCCACCACCGGGCTTTCTACTGCTGAACCAGTCCCCCCTGTCAGGTCTTGCCACTCTACTCTGCTGCACAGGGCCCTTTATCGGCGCCAGTCAGCAGTGGCCTCAGGGCTTACCAGGAGTTAGCTGACACTCTGTGCTGGGCTGGTGAAGGCCCTTGAGCATCTTCGCATGCTCAAGGCTTGCTGAACTCCCTTCAAGAGTCCTGAAGAGGGTGGGAGCCAGCTGACCATGACCATGCGCAGACACTCAAGGCCCTTCACCAGCTCAGCACAGAGCATCGGCTTCCAGAGCATCGGGACTGTAAGTATGATGTCGTTGTAGGGCAGTGTGGAGCTGGTAGTGGAGCTGGTCATTGGGGAAGGGATAGCAATGTCAATCAGGGAGAATAGCAGTGCTGGTCATCAGAGAGGGTAGGGGGAGATAATAGTGCTGGTCATTGGAGGGGTGGAGGATAGCAGTGCCGGACATCTGGAGGGGTGGAAAACAGCATTGGTCATGGGGGGTGAGAGGAGGCAAAAAGCACCATCATCAAAAGGAGGCTCGAATATAAACTAAGACCCCCATTTTTGGGTCCAAAAATCTTGGTTTATATTCAAGTATATACTGTACTTACTGATGGATGGATTTTTAATACTTTTTGTGATTATTTTATAGCTCCTATTTTTAGTACAATAGCAAACTTGTACTGAATTCTAAGCATATTATTTTGAAAACATTTTATTCCTTCAGGAACATGTAATTCTGTACTTCCTTTGCCAGTTAAAGCCTCTGTTATGTGCCTATACTCTTTATTAAATAAGGAACCATTTACAGCTATGTTCTGTTTTGTGCCTAAGGGGAAAGCAAATTGAGTAATCAGATCAATATCTTACTTGTTATAAATTGTTCAAGTTGTCTGCAGAGGTAGTTAAAAGGGTTTTGCTTTCCTTAAGTTGTTGCATGTACTACTGTGGAAAGGTACGGCCTTGTAAGTTAAGAATCATGATTTAATCTGATACTAATATTCAGTTTTGTTTATTTAGTCACATGTAGGAAGAACTGGAATAGTCCTACAGCGAGTGCCAGAAAGATCCATGCAAAATTTCACTTTCTAGCCAAGGATCACAGCATCACTGAGCCATGGGTGCAGAAGGAAAGACTGACATGGAGAGGCTTGGCCTCTTTAGTGAGATGGAATATGTCACAATTGGAGATTCATATATTCCATCATTAAACAGTAAGTAAATGTTTTCCTTTCAAAATTGGACTTGTGGGAAAACAAAATTTTTAAGATACTGTAGTTCTGTACAATCAGCCTCTACTAATTTCTGTTTTTTTTCTGCTTCTTTTCTTTGGGGTCAAATGTGCTCAGTGATTGCAATTGTAGATTCTATCTCTAGTCTGAATTAACCATGGAAAAACTGATGAATCATGTTTGGGGAAATCATGACAGAAATCTAGTTGTTATGGGGGCTGTAATTTTTACCTAAATTTCTTAGGGTTGTGTTTATTGCGATCAGAGCTGAATAGTTCCTGTCCATAGACAAGCACTTGTATAAAGAGGGATCCCTACAAGTAGGTAAGACAAAGATGAATAACTTAAGTGTAAAGCCTGGGATATAACTGGAATGAAACAAAAAATACAAATAAATAAATTACTAAATAATCAACTCAGTATTAAATGTAAGAGTAAAAACTGAAACATTGTATGCATTAGCACCTAAAAAATAGAAACAGAATGAACCATGTAGAAGATATTAAAAGATATCAAAATGGTCATGTTTCACTAGCCACTCGCATCAGGAATGTTTAAAATCTGTGTGTAACTCTAATTAAACATAAACATGTATACATCATATGAAAAATAAAATATAAAACCAACGGAGAAATACAATATAACAATTTATATACCATTAAAGTATTGTTGAAAATGTGGTTCAGATACTGCTGATATACTACAATTCAGAATTCAAAGGGCTGTATATGGCACAGCAGGAAGTGTCTAGCAAATGTAGTAGCTTTTTCTAGATAAGAATTGCCTTACTTACATCTAGCCCAGTATCCTGATTCTAACAGTAGCCAAGGCAGGTCACAAGTACCTAGCTGAATTCCAAGAAGCAGGAAGATCCCAAGGATAAGCAATGGTGTTCCTCAGGTCTTATGAGTCTGACCTTATTTCCAGGAACTTATCCAAACCATTTTAAACCCAGCTCCACTAACTGCTTTTACTACATCACCCAGCAATAAGATCCAGAGTGCAAATATTCATTGAGTAAAAAAAATATTTTCTCCTATTTGTTTTAAAAAGTATTACTATGAAACTTCATAGTATAGTCCCTATAGTCTTTGTACTTTTTGAAACAGTGAACAATTGATTAGTTTTTACCTGTTTTACTCCACTTAAGATTTTCTAGACCCCTCTTTGTACCTTTTTTTATTCCACTAGATCTTTTCCAAGTTGTGGCAACCAGAATTGCATGCAATACTCAAAATGTGTTTTCACTATGGAGCGATGCAGAGCCATTATATTATTCTTTGTGTTATTCTTTATTCCTGTCTTAATAATTCCTAACCCTACCAAATTCTACTTAGTGTGTGGCTTTCATCATAAGGCGTATGGGGACAGACTTAATTATTTCAATCTACACTTCTTCCTCCGTATCCACGGGGGTTAGGGGAAGAGCCGATCTGCGAATATTAAAAAACCGCAAATAATATCCGGGCCGGTTCTGCCCCTAATCCCCGCTTCCCCCCGGCTATTTTAAGCCCCGTAAGCCCCCCTTAAGCCATACCTGGTGGTCTATTGAGTTTTTGGGGCAGGAGCAATCTTCCCACGCTCCTGCCCTGTGCAGATCGCTCATAGGAAATGGCTGTCTTGAGCTCCCATCGTAGTCTCCACACCAGTTTTCAGCCAATCAGAAAAATAATAAAACTCTTAGGATGCCTAGCAATGTCTAAGTCAAGGCACCCTCTGATGCCAACACTTCTCCCTCCATATTCGCGGTGATAGGGGATTAACAGAACCGCGAATAACTTTTGCTTATGTTATTTGCTGTTTTCTATTAAAAAACCATGGTGAATATGGTGAAACCGCGAATAACATGGTGGGAGACCTGGCCTGTTCCTGAAGGAGAGGCAAAACACGGTGAAGAAAGTGCTGGGAATCAGCAATTTTCTCTGTGAATACTTGGAATCAGCGATTTCTCTATTCAAGCTGAAATCGTTTGGGGGGAGGAGCCAGCAAGATAGAAACCGCGACTGCTGAAACCGCGAATACGGAGGAAAAGTGTACCTGAAAAGTAGGCGTGGTTAGGGTTGGAGAATAGGCATGGTTGGCTTAGGCATTGCTAGATGCCGTCGAGTTAGATGCCAGTCCCTTAGGCCAGGTTTTACTAGGCCTAATTTACTGGCGCCTAACTCGGATGCCTTGCAACACCTAAGCCAACCATGCCTATGCTCCAACCCTAACCACGCCTACTTTTCAGGTAGGCATCAGAGAGTGCCACGATTTAGATATTGCTAGGCATCCTAAGAGTTTTATTATTTTTCTGATTTGCTGAAAACTTACCAATTTTTTAAAAAATTGTGCATGGATTCTGAAGTTAGGAGTAGCTAGGTGTCCTTGATTAGGGTGCCTAGTGGCACATAACATAAGTGTCCGTTATTGAATCTGATCTAAATTTTGTTTCTGTGATAGCAATATTGTCCAAGTATCATTTCACCATTAGGCTCACAGATCTGGAACTTTATTGCTTAAACTACAAACATTTCTTCTCTTAGACTTTCAGCCTTTCAGCTAGTTTTTGATGATTTGCTTATATTCTGCATAGCCTCATTGCTGATCTCTTTTACTTTGCTGCTAATAAAGAAAATTAAGATAATTTATTTTTGTTATTTTCTCCACCATCATTATGATTTTGCTGGGGATGGTATTATAAACCCTTGGAGGGGCATAATCAAAAGGGACGTCTAAGTCTGTTTACGTCCATCTCGCAAGTTGTCCAAAGTAAAAAAACAGCTTAAGACACATTTTCGAAAGATACGTCCAACTTTGTTTTCGTTTCGAAAATCGTCTAATTATACGTCCTGCCGAACTGATCATCCAAGCCACTAAATCGTCTATCTTTATACCACATTTACGTCCAACTTTCCGTCCAAGTCCAAAACGTCTAGAACAAGCCCTGTTGGATGTGGGAGGGGTCTGCAAAGTGATGGACTGAACACCTAGACATGCCACCTTAATAGTGGGGTACCTTACAGGGCACTGCTGTGAACTTCACAAAAAGGGTGCCATGACTTCTCCTTCCTACAGCTCCCTTATAGGTCATGATGAGCCCCCCCAAACCACCTCCAGAATCCCCTAGACCAGTGTTCTTCAACCTTTTTACACCCGTGGACCGGCAGAAATAAAAGAATTATTTTGTGGACCGGCAAACTACTAGGACTAAAATGTAAAAACCCCATTTACGCCCCATCTCCGCAAGCTCGGTCCCCGCAAACCATCTGATCCCATCTGCACAAGCCGCAATTATGATTTTATATTGAACGTGTATTTTATTAAAGTATAAAAAGAAACAATATTCTGAACAATTGTGATTTTATAAATACAAATATACAGAGCACGGACCAACAAAACCCCTGTCTCCCCTCCCCTTCACATATATCCCCTCTACTATCAAGAAAAGTTATTATAAAGCCAAGTTATTATAGAATGCTACATAGAAATATCATGCTACAGAATACTGCAGGCCCCATTTATGTCTCTAGCAGGATATATAATTCAAATCTGATATATTCTAATGACAAAATAGAAATAAAATTATTTTTTTCTACCTTTTGTTGGTTTCTGCTTTCATCTTCTTTTCACTCTTTTCCTTCCAGCATCTGCCCATTCCATCCAATGTATGCCCTCTCTCCCTTCCATATGTATCTGACTTCTTTCTATGCCCCTCTTCCTTGTCCATCCTCCTCTCTCCTTTTTACATCATTCATTCCAGCTTCACTGCTTTCTTCATTTTTATCTCTCCTACACCAGATCTAGCATCTTTATCCCTCTCTCATTTCTCTGCTGACCCCCTTTCCAGCATCAATGTCTCTCTACTTTCTCATTCCTCTCTCTCCCCTTTCTCTCATCTGATCTCTCCATTCCACCCTGACCCCCTTCCCCTCCTGTAATCTCCCTGCCAGCTGTTTCCTTCCTTTTTTCTTTCTCCCTTCCCTCCTCCCTCTATCCAACATTAACTCTCTTCCCATTCCTTTCCCTCCTCCCTCCCAGCAGCATCTCTCCTTCTTATCCCTTCCCTCCTCCCTCTATCCAACATTAACTCTCTTCCCATCCCTTTCCCTCCTCCCCTCCCAGCAGCATCTCTCCTTCATCTCCCTTCCCTCCTCCCTCTATCCAACATTAACTCTCTTCCCATCCCTTTCCCTCCTCCCCTCCCAGCAGCATCTCTCCTTCTTCTCCCTTCCCTCCTCCCTCTATCCAACATTAACTCTCTTCCCATACCTTTCCCTCCTCCCCTTCCAGCAGCATCTCTCCTTCTTCTCCCTTCCCTCCTCCCTCTATCCAACATTAACTCTCTTCCCATCCTTTTCCCTCCTCCCCTCCCAGCAGCATCTCTCCTTTTCCCTTCCCTCCTCCCTCTATCCAACATTAACTCTCTTCCCATACCTTTCCCTCCTCCCCTTCCAGCAGCATCTCTCCTTCTTCTCCCTTCCCTCCTCCCTCTATCCAATATTAACTCTCTTCCCATCCCTTTCCCTCCTCCCCTACCAACAGCATATCTCCTTCTAACTCCCTTCAAGTCCAGTAACAGATCTCCCTTTTCCAGCACCTTCCCTGCCTCCTACAGTGGCTTCCTCCCCTTCCAGCAGCTCTCCTGCCTGCAGGAAGTTGCCGGTAAATCACTGCCCTGGCAAATTGGAGAGCTGGTGGGAGGGGAGACAGCCACTGTGAAGGCTCCCCAGGATCTTGTTCGCACACGCTGACCATCTCCCTCCACCTGCACCTGAATCTGCAGCTCTCTCCGGTCTAATCGCAACTTCCCCGCGGCCCTCTTCAGCAACTCGGCAGGGGTGGCGATCAAGACACGCTGCCGACGTCGGGACCTTCACTCTCTAAGTCCCGCCTATTTTGTTTCAACTTCCTGTTTCCGAACAGGCGAGACTCAGAGAGGGAAGGCCCCGACGTTGGCAGCCTATCTTGATCGCCTGAGGCTGGGAGGAACATTAATCAACAGGAACCGCAGTCGGCAGGAAATTTAACTGCCGACTTGATCTCGCCGGTCCTGTGCGGACCGGCAGAAATTTTCTGCGGACCGACACCGGTCCGCGGACCGGCGGTTGAAGAACTGTGCCCTAGACCCACTTATCTACCACCCCAATAGCCCTTATGGCTGCAGGAGCCACTTATATTCCAGTAAAAAAGGGGGGTGTATAGGGCAGTTCACATGTTTAAGTATCAATGCAGTGATTACAGGGGCTTTTGGGCATGGGTCCTCCTCTCTATGGGTCCCTAACCCACCCCCAAGATGACTTAAGCTGCCTCTGTTCTGGACGACTAGGCTTTCCTATGCCAGGCGACCAGGTGATGATGGTCTGGAGGCTGAATTTTAAAGTTATGATTAAAATTTTTATGGGGAGGGGTTGGTGATCACTGGGGTAGTGTGTGGGGGTCTGTTTTATGTGTTTGCAGTGCTTATCTGGTGACTTTAGGTGGGTTTTTGTTACTTAGACCATGATTTTGCAGCTGTATTTCTTACTTAGGGCCCATGTTAGAGACATGAGAGAATTGTTTATTATTCCATCTATTGTCCCAGCTGCCAATATATGTAAAATCTTCATGTTTACATCAGGTTTGCAGTCACATTATCCAAATATTAAGGAGGTAGAAGAGGGAAGGACTGGAAGTATTTGGGGATGTTACTTACATAAACTTGAATAACTAATAGTGATATTTATCTGCTATCCCATTAAGTTTATTGATTTGAGTAGGACTGTCAGAGCAACTTTTGTATAAAACAGTGCTGCTGAAAATCCTCATAAAGATAGATGTCATAGTCTTCTCTTTCTACTGAGGTTGCTCCACTGAATATGATACGCTTTGTAATTAGTGTTCTATTGACACACATTAGGAAGGATCAGGGTGATACTGACGGGCCTGTTTTTGTATTCATAAATATGCATGAATATGTGCATACATTCCAGAAAATAGAATTGTATTAGCTGTGCATGGAACTTTAGATTTTTAAAAACATATTGATATGACTGCCATATGTTTCAGTCTGTTATAGTTCTACACGAACAGTCCATAACCAAGGATTTTATAGGTTGTTTTTCTGCAGGGCCAGTATTAAATAAGCTGGGGCCCAGCTCATAAATTTGGGAGGAGACTCAAAAGCCTATCAATGGGTTATACTTTCTTTAAATTCAATATGGCTTGAGGCCCTTCTAATGGTGGCCTTATTTTTATACATATTTTAATATGTTAAAACAAATTATTTCATCAGGGCTGGTGTAAAAGTATTAGGTACCCTGTGTGAACTTTCAGGCACCCTGGCACTAATTACCTTACCGCCTACACTAGCCCCCTCTTCTATTAAACTGCACTAGCAGTTTTTAGCACAGAGAGTCACGCTGCTCCCGACTCTCATAGGAATTCTATGAGCATTGGGAGTAGCGCAGGCCATTTAGAATGGCTCTCCGCACTAGAAAACTGCTAGCGCAGTTTAATAGAAGAGGCCCTAAGATTCTGATCATTAAACTTTAAAAAAAACATGATAATTTTAACACCACCCTTACAGGCATAAACCTATAAATACAAATAATTTTACATTATACATCACAGTTAAATATTCAGCTTTGCTATACATAATGAAGGTAATTCCAAAAGCCATCTATTTGAAAATTGCCTTACTCCCTCCCCCCATGTATAAAATATATGCTGCTAGTTCTTTGAGTTTCTATGGTGATCAGGACAAATTATTTTCTTTGCTGTTCCTGCCCCCCATCCAATCCCCCAGAAGCCATTATCCTAGGCGACTACATGAGCTGCCTAATTTATTGGTTTGGATTTGAGTCATGCCTTTTTCAATTTTACCTCAAGATGAGTTGCATTCTGGTATTTCCCTCTCCCTGGAGTTTATACCATGCTGGCCCCAGATGTCTTCAGTCTTGGATAACGGTCGTCTTCTAGGAAAGCTGAGGTGTAATAATGTAATTGTGTGCATATCTTCAAAGATAAGGGTTCACAAACAAATGGGGAATAAACACTAAGCTATACATTTAAACAAAGAAGTATGATAATTCTATTCTACCACTCTTATTCTAATCTGAGAAATTGTATTTAATAAAATACAGTGGAACCTTGGTTTACGAGCATAATTCGTTCCAGAAGCATGTTCGTAAACCAAAGTGCTCGTATATCAAAGCGAGTTTCCCCATAGGAAGTAAGGGAAACTCACTTGATTGGTCGTCCCCCCTCCCCCAAGGCCACCGGCACTGCTCCACCTCACCCCACCACATCCCCAAAAGACCCCCCCCCACCTCTGAGGCCACTGGCGTGCTTCCCTCCCCCTCGAACCGGCATCGCCCCCCCACACTTGCAAACACCCCCCCCCGAACCAGCATCACCCGCCCAAACACAAGGCCTTACCCCGATCTGACACCGGCACGCAGCACCAACCCACAGGACGTGCCGGTGCCTGAAGATCCTGCCTCTTGCCTGGGCTGGGCCTTGAGCATCTGCGCATGCTCAAGGCCTGCTGCATGCCGGTGCCAGATCGGGGTAAGGGCTTGTGTTTGGGCGGGCGGGCGGGCAATGCCGTTTCTCAGGGGGGGGGGGGCGTTCACAAGCGGGGGAGGGGCACTCGCAAATCGAGTCAACGTTCGGTTTGCGAGGCACGATTTGCTCAAGTGTTTTGCTCGTCTTGCAAAACACTCGCAAACCGAGGTTTTACTGCACATACTGATATTGCCAATATACATTTTCTTTAAGGACCATTTAATGATGCAGCGGGTAAAGGTAGACAGATGTTTCCTGGAGGCTCCAAATTGATGTCGGATCTGCAAGCAGGCTACTTTGATGCACAGTTCAAGAGGGTCTTTACTGGAGAGGGTTACTCCAATCCTATCAAACTAAGGAGACTGTATCGATTAGATCAATCCAAAAGAAACCTAGGCAAAAGCTTCCTTCCTAGCAGTGTATCAAAAAAAAGGTAAGTACTCAAATAAAGTGCCTATATTAGATCATTTCATACATATTATATACAAGAAGCCTGATATTCAGATGCACTTATCAGGTTAGCAGCACCTGCTATCTATATAAGTACCAATGACTTGTACTATCTGTCGATTTTCAGTGGCATTGTCCAAATTATATCTCTGAAAATCATTCTTGTACTGCTTTATAATAGCAGAAGGAAGTAAGCACATTCTGGCTGATTGTGGGAAAATGGAAGAAATCAAATGTTGCTTGATATCTCTGCAATGTACATAAAAGGTATTCCAGTGCAATAGGTGAGACATTCTAGACAGATGGTTATTCTCCATAGCTGTGTGCTGCTGCAGAAGGAATCCACTCTGGATTTTTTATTCTTCCTCTGCTGTACTTCACTGGAAGCAGTCAACAGAATACAACAGAGATGGCTCTTTTGGGACATCTAGGGCTGTAGACCTATCCTGAAGACAGAAAGCTTCCTTTTTTTTTCTTGGTGGAGCACTTAATAATGAAATAGAGAAGGGGATGGGACTTGCATACTGCCTTTTTGTGATTACACATTTAAAAAGGATTAACATATTTTTCACTCCATAAGACGCACCTGACCATAAGACACACCCTAGATTTAGAGGAGGAAAACAAGAAAAAAAACTTTCTGCCAGGCTCTGCAACCTGTCCCCCCTCCCTGCCAGGCTCTGTACCCTGCCCCCCCTCTGGTGGTCTAGGGGTAGGCCAGGGTAGGGCACAAAGAAGGCAAGCCTAGTGGCAGGCACGCCTAGCGGCCTAGTGACAGGTAGGCAGGCCTAGCGGCCTAGTGACAGGTAGGCAGACCTAGTAGCCTAGTGACAAGCAGGCAGGCCTAGTGGCAGGCAGGCCCCACACACCCCCAGTACCTTAAATCATCCCCCCATACCCCCAGTACCTTAAATCATCCCCCCGTACCTGAAATCATTTCCCATGTACCTTAAATTATTCCCCATACCCCCACGTGCCCCTAGTACCTTAAATCATTCCCCATGTACTTTAAATCATCCCCCATACCCCCACATGCCCCTAGTACATTAAATCATCCCCCCATACCACATGCCCCCCCCCAGTACCATAAATCATCCTCCACGTATCCCCCCATTCCCTTTTTTAATCATCCCACCCCTCCGTACCTTTAATCATCCCCCTCGGTACCTTTTTTGGCTCTTCCCATCTTTCCCAGCCAGCAGCACACAGGCCAGAAGCACCACATATTTTTTTTAAAAAAAACACTACTTTAATCCCAACCGCTCGCCGTCATACCTCGCGAGAACTGACTGTAGCCATTCGGAGATTGGCGCAGGCCCAGGCAGGAGCGCAGAGGACTTGTTCCAGATCTCTCTATGCTTCTGGCGGGGAAATTCGATAGATCACCAGGTACGACAGCAGGCGGGTGAGCGGGTGGGATTAAAGTTGTAGCAGTGGTGGGTTTTTTAAAATAAATATGCGGTGGCGGGGGGATTAAAAATATGCAGCGGCGGTGGCAAGGGGGTTTAAAATATGCAGCGGTGGCGGCAGAGGGGGTTTAAAATATGCAGCGGTGGCGTGGGTGGTAGTTTAAAAATATGCGGCTACGGCAGGGAAGGGGGATAAAATATGCAGCGGCGTCAGCAGCAGGCTTAAATTTGTATCTTCGCTTCATAAGACGCACTTACTTTCCACCCCCTTTTTGGGGGTGGAAAAAGTGCGTCTTATGGAGTGAAAAATACGGTGCATATACTCAATGGTATACCTAGCATATGTGACACCCGGGGCCCATCATTTTTTGACACCCCCCCATCTGTATGAAAATCATGATTTTTAGTAACAATCCATACATCATACATGAGTACCTAGGAAAAGGCAGCATCTTACATACTGCAGTTACCTACTGCATTTCTTTGAGGGAATAAGCAAACAACTGGACAAAGGTGACACTATAGACATTGTATATCTGGATTTCCAAAACGCTTTTGACAAGGTACCCCACGAGTGCCTACTAAAGAAGCTGTGGAGCTACGGGGTGGAAGGGGACGTGCACAGATGGGTCAAAAATTGGCTGGTGAACAGAAAGCAGAGGGTAGGACACTACTCTGACTGGAAAGGGGTCACGAGTGGTGTCCCACAGGGGTCAGTGCTGGGACCATTGCTGTTCAATATATTCATTAATGACATGGAAACAGGGACGAAGTGTGAAGTTATAAAATTGGCGGACGACACAAAACTCTCCAGTAGGGTCAGAACTGTTGAGGAATGCAAAGATCTACAAAGTGACCTGAATAAGCTGGGTGAGTGGGCAAATAGATGGCAGATGAGCTTCAATGTAGAAAAATGTAAATTCTTTAGCACTCTCCAGACCAGTAGAGGTTAATCTTTACGAATGGGTATATATCCAATCATGACCAGCAGGTGGAGACTGAAAACAAAACTGTGGGACAGTATATAATATACTCCCTCAGTGTTCCCGCTAAGCTGCGCTGGCGTGCGCTGGCGCACAAAATATTACATCGCAGCGCACAAGTTTCTCGTCACAGCGCACACACGTGCTTGCAGGCAGGCGAGCTGGCAGTCCATGTAACGCGTCGCAAAGGTAAGGGGAGGCTGGGGGAGGAATCGGACGTCGGGGTGGGGGTGTTTTAATGTATTTATACTTATTTAATTTAGCGTGTAGGCCTAAAATTCCTTTGAATACCTCGTCCTCATGTATCAGCAACTTTGACAACATATTTATTTAGCTCATAACTTGCTGGCGCCCGATATTTTTAGCTCACAGTGAAAAAAGTTTGCTCACAACACCCGCCCGCTTAGAGGGAATACTGCTCCCTTCTCTATTTACATCAGTCTTCTTTCAGTCTCCAGCAGGTGTTTAGTGATCTGTACCCATCTCCCTTGGTAAGGCTGTTGGAATTTGTTTAGGGGGTTTCTAGTCCCTGTTTTTGGCCGGACGGAGCTTGGGCGGGTCCTGTTTGGGGGTCCGTCCGACCTCGGGGGTGTCAAACCCGGCGGGTCTCGAGCGGGGTCCCTCCCCCTACTTCCTCCACCTCCCCACATTTTTTTAGAGGAGCCTCAGCAGTAAGCCTTGCCCCCTAAATCAAGCAAGGCATATTGCTTCGAGTCTGTTCTGTAAAAAAAAAAAAATCCTGAGGTAGTGCCGGTCTGCAGGGTTGCTTCCCTGTCAGTTTACTGTTTTTTTACTGTATTTTTTTCATCTAACCGGCACTTTGTTTCTAGCTAGGTCGCGTATGGAGCCATTGTGCCCTTCTCCGGGGGAGTGGGACACAATTTGGTTCAGCCGCGAGGCACTCGCGGCCGGCCTGAACTCGGCGGTTTGGTCCGGTGAGGTGGTGGAGCTCAGTCGGCAGCGGCTGCAGGCGCCCAGAGCTCCCCGCCGATGGTGCCTCGTGAGTCGGCTGGGAGTAGTAGGGAAGCCCGGTCTTCCCCAACTGCCCACGGAGGGATTCCCCGAAGGATTCCCTCTCAGCTGATTTTTTGACAGCTGATGCCGACTTGCCTGTTTTAGTGCCTGGGACTGTTCAGGCTTCTCAGCCGCTACAGGTCATGGAGGGAGCTTTTTTGGCGGGAACTTTGCCATTTTCTCTGTCTGGCCCCTCCATTTTGTCTGCAACCTCAGGTGACCTTCTCCCTGTATTGCAAACACAGGGGCAGGTTTCAGCAGGGACCCCTGCTGGGGCAGGGAGTCCCTGGGGACCCCCAGGGTTTTTTTGCCCCCAATTTAATTTCTTTCTTTGTGCAGACAATTGGGGGTCCCACGTGCACCTGGGGGGTTTCGGGGGTGGTTTCCCTCCGCGCCCCCTATGGCTTTGCCTCCCTCTTTTCGTTTGGCGTCCCCTCTTCCTCCTCCCTCATCCAAGCGCCCGCGGGGGGCTTGGATTGCAAATTGGTGGTCGGAGGAGTGTGTTGGCATGATTGAGGACCTGGCCGCTTTGGCGGGCTTCCAGGATCCTCTAGAGGGGACGCCCGCTGGCAGCGGGGCGGCGGTTTCCCGTCTTCCAGAGCAGATGCGTCCGTGGTGCGCTTTTTATTCAGAGGGATGAGCTTTTAGACCTGATGTAGCAGGTCTCCTTGGTGCCGCGTATGGGGGCCTCTCTGCTCAGGGGGGTCTGTCCTGTTTCCCGCTCTTTTCCTGTGCGTCAGGATTTTCAGGATTTTGTGCTGGCGCAGTGACCTACAGGTGCCGTTTCGTTTGGTGTGCGCCTTGGCTCATGGGTATCCCATCCCGGAGGGGGATAGAGCTACCTTAATTTCGCCAATGGGGGACGCGGTGGTCTTGGCACTTACTAAGCAGCATACCGTGCCTGTTATGGACGGTTCTCTGAGGAGCGTACGTTAGAGACACTTCTTGAGTATAATTTTGATGTCTCTGCCTTGGGGGTCCAGGCGGCTATTTGTGTGGGGCTGGTGGCTCGCACCGTGTTTCGGTGGTCTGAGCATGTCCTGGATCGTGAGTCTGATGACTGGTCCTTAGTGGATCATGAGGTGGTGAAGATTAAGATGACTGCCTTGTTCCTCTCGGTTGTTCTTTGTGACTTGGTGCAGCTAAGTCTGGGACTTTTGGTGGCCGCACACTGTACCTTGTGGCTTCGCGCTTGGTCGGCGGTTGCCGCGTCCAGAACTGAACTTCCCAAAATTTCCCTTTCGGGGGTTGTTTTTATTTGGAGAGGACTTAGATCCGGTGGTTCAGACTCTGACGGACTCTGAGGTGCCCCGTCTGCCTGAGGATCGTGCCCGCCCAGCGTCTCGGGTTGGCATTGCCCGGGGGCGTCTGCGGGAATTTTGCAAGTTTCGCTTGGGGCATGGGACTGCTTCTTTCCAGGCTTCCGGTTTTTCCCCGGGGTCGGTTGGCTTAGCGCATGCAGTCCTTTCAAGGGGCCCGTCGGGGGGCTTGGAGTTCCCCCCCGGTTCCCCTGCTGCCCGTCCTGCGTGATGGCTCTTTGCCGGCGCCCCCTTTGGTTCCCATGGTTGCCCGGCTTCGCAACTTGTTTCCCAAGTGGGCCGAGATCACGTCCATTCAGTGGGTCCTGGTGGTGGTGCGGGACGGTTATGTACTTGAAATTTGCCCGCTCTCTGCCGGATCATATCTAGCCTTTCCATGTCAGGTGGCATGGGAGACGCTAGCCTTTCGCCATACCCTTCAGCGCTTGCTAGATCTCCAAACAGTTGTCCAGTGTCTCCTCAGGAGTGCGGTATCGGCTGGTACGCCATTTCCTTTGTGGGACCCTAAAGGGAGGGGACCTTTCGGCCCATCCTTGGTTTAAACCGAGGTCAACAGGACTCTCAGAATTCCCTTTTATTCGCATGGACACACTGCAGTCTGTCCTTCTGGCGGTTCAGCCGGGGGAGTTCCTGACTTCTCTCACTCTGGTGGAGGCCTACTTGCCTGTTTCCATTCGGGCCTCTCCTCAGCTCTTTCTTTGCTTTGCGATGTTGGGTCTGCACTATCAGTTCTGTGTGCTTCCCTTGGGCCTGGCCACGACTCCCCGGACGTTCACCAAGTTGATGGTGGTCGTCACGGCGGCATTGCAGTCGGAGGGCATTCTGGTGCACCCCTACTGGGATGACTGGTTGATTCGGGCAAAGTCGTTGCAGGAGAGCGCCCAAGTTGTGGCTCGGGTGGTTGAGTTTCTCCGGTCACTGGGCTGGGTGGTCAACCTTTCCAAGAGTCGGTTGGTCCCCGCTCAGCATCTGGAGTACCTTGGGGTTCTGTGTGACACCTCCTTGGGGAAGGTCTTCCTTCCAGAGGCCCGGGTAAGCAAATTGCAATCTCAGATTCGCCTTCTTTTGACGTCCCGGTGTCCTCGGGCGCAGGATTTCCTCCAAGTCTTGGGGTCGATGGCAGCATTCCTGGATGTTGTGAGGTGGGCGCGGGCCCACATGTGTCTCTTCAGTATGCTCTGCTCCGTAGATGGTCACCCCAGAGGCACAGTTTGGAGGTCCCTGTCCCTCTGCGAGGCTTGGCACGCTGCAGTCTTCATTGGTGGCTCCAGAGGATGAATCTGGATCTATCGCAGTGGACGGTGCTTCTCACGGATGCAAGTCTCCTCGGTTGGGGGGGCTCATTGTCTAGGTCACTCAGCTAAGGGCACCTGGTCCATGGAGGAGGCGTCCTGGTCGATCAACGTGTTGGAGACCAGAGCCGTCCCTCTGGCGCTGTTAGCCTTCTGCTCCCTCTTGATGGGCAAGTCGGTTAGAGTCCTGTCTGACAATGCCACAGCGGTGGCTTATGTCAATCGTTGAGGCACCAAGAGTACTCAGGTGGCGGAGGAGGCGGCTCGGCTCATGCTTTGGGGGGGAGTCACGCCTTCTGGACCTCTCGGCCTCTCACGTGGCCGGGGTGGAGAATGTTCAGGCGAACTTCCTCAGTCACATCTTAGATCCCAGAGAGTGGTGTCTCAGCCCCGTGGCTTTTCAGTTGATAGTGCAGGCTTGGGGTCAGTCCCTGATGGACCTGATAGCCACGAGTGGCAATGCCGAGGTGTTCCGCTTCTTCAGTCATCGCAGGGATGGACTGTCCGAGGGTCTGGATGCTCTGGTTCAAACATGGCCAACAGAGGGGCTGTTGTGCATGTTCCCTCTGTGGCCATTAGTGGGCAGAGTTCTTCTCCCCATTGTTTCGCCATCTGGGTCTGGTGGTTCTGGTGGCTCCAGATTGGCCTCGACATCCGTGATACGCAGATCTGGTGACACTCTGGTGGCGGATCCTCTTCCTCTGCCTCCCTTGGACGACCTTCTGACACAGGGTCCCATTCCCATGTTCGACCCGTCTCCCTTCTGTCTTACGGCTTGGCTTTTGAAAGGGGTCGCCTTAGTAAGAAGGGGTATTCAGATAGGGTGATTTCTGCACTCTTGGGGTCCTGGAAGCTTTCTACCTCTCAGGCTTCTGTGTGGATTTGGCACTTCTTTGAGGGGTGGTGCCAGGTGCGGGGAGTGGTCTCTCTTCGCGTTTCTGTGCCTAACATCCTAGAGTTCTTGCAAGATGGCCTGGATAGAGGCCTGGCTTCGGCTTCTCTCCGGGTTCAGCTTGTGGCCTTGTCAGCCTTTCGGGGGTTTGTGACAGGTCAGCGTTTGACAGCCATTCCTGATGTGATTCGCTTTTTGCGGGCAGCCAAGGTGCTCAGGCCTCCCGTGCGGCCCTATGTTCCCTCTTGGAATCTCAGTCTGGTTCTCTCTATTCTGATGCACCCGCCCTTCGATCCGTTGGGCGGCTGCTCTTTGAAGGACCTTACTCTGAAGACGGTCTTTTTGGTGGACATTTCTTCCGCTAGGCGTGTTTCTGAGCTACAGGTTTTCAAGTTTATTAGGATTTTATATACCGCCTATCAAGGTTATCTAAGCGGTTTTTACAATCAGGTACTCAAGTATTTTCCCTCTCTGTCCCGGTGGGCTCACAATCTTATCTAATGTACCTGGGGCTATGGAGGATTAAGTGACTTGCCCAGGGTCACAAGGAGCAGCGCGGGGTTTGAACCCACAACCCCAGGGTGCTGAGGCTGTAGATCCAACCACTGCGCCACACACTCCTACATTCTGTAGTAATGGAATTTGCAATAGAGTAGGTGGAATATAAAGTAGATGATTAAGGAATGAGTGCATTTAAATAGGATTGTATTATCCTTATATATTTTTTTTTCTCTATGAGGGGGTGCTGAAGAGTTCTCAACCCAACCAATGAACTTCCTAAATTATGAGCATTATTTTGTCACTGTAGCAGAAAAGAGTGTTATTTCGTTAAGTGCCAATCTGCAAAAACAAAATTCTATGTTTTGATATTAATTCAGATCATTGATTGTACCATAACCATGCCATTCTCTTCTTGGTTGGGCTGAAAATTTTCAGGACCCCCCTCATATTATATTGACTCTTCTACCTCTCAGGATGTGACATTTATCAGACATTTTCTTTTAGACACAGTTTTCTAGTGTTATATATTTTCTTTTTCACTTGTAGTTAAGTATATTAATAAATCGAAATAAAATAATACTAGTCCCAAATTTAAACAATTTTAGCTCTAGGCTTCCTTCTTGGAGTTTTCTAGGGAGCAGGTTTTCTTGAGGCCTGTTCCTTCTTTTTCTGCCGAAAGTAGTTTTTCCTTTTCGTGTCAATCAATCTGTGGTCCTCCCGGTCTTGGGTAGTTGGGAGGGCTCTTCTGAGCAAAGACAGCTGCGCAAGTTGGATGTTGGTCAGGTCCTTCACTCTTATGTGCAGCGGACCCAGGAGATCAGGAAATAAAATCATCTCTTTTTTCCTTCTGACTGGTCCTCTTAGGGAGGCTGGCGCTTCTAAGGCTACTATTGCATGCTAGATCAAGGAGACTACTGCTTCCGCTTCTCTTCTGGGGCAGCAGCAGCCCGTTCTGGAGTTTCTCAAAGCTCATTCTACTCGGGGTCAGGCGGCTTCTTGGGCTGAGTCGTCGCTCGTGCCTCCAGTGGACATTTGTAAGGCTGCGGTTTGGTCTTCCTTGTATTCCTTTGTCAGACTCTTTCGGGTAGATGTTCTGGTGCGTCAGGACGCAGTGTTTGGTGTGTGTGTTCTGGTGTCAGCCCTTCGGGGGTCCCGCCCGTGTGAGGGACTGCTTTGGTACATCCCATTCGTAAAGATTAACCTCTACTGGTCTGGAGAGTGCTAAAGAAGGAGAAATTAGGTTCTTACCTGCTAATTTACTTTCTTTTAGCTTCTCCAGACCAGTAGAGGTCCCCACCCTGTTTGTTATTGGTGTGTTGGTTCTGTTGCATGGGTAGTTTTGTTTTTTGCTGCGGGTTCTAGTATTTTTCTAGGGCCGGGGAGAATTAAAGAACAACGGCTGTGGCTCGGCTGGCTTAGCTGGCGAGCTGTGGGGACATTTTTCCTTCTGGTATTTCTCCTCTGCATTTTCCAACAGCATTTGGGTATGTTAGTTGTTATTCCTGTTCGGAGTATTGTTTATTTCTGTTTCCATTTCTTAGTTCTGCTTGGCTATTCGGCAGACTGATGTAAATAGAGAAGGGAGTATATTATATTATCCCAGGACAAGCAGGCAGCATATTCTTGACTGATGGGTGACGGCACCGACGGAGCCCCGGTACGGACAATTTTAGAGTGATTGCACTCTAAGAACTTTAGAAAGTTCTAGCTAGGCCGCACCGCGCGTGCGCGAGTGCCTTCCCGCCCGACAGAGGCGCGCGGTCCCCAGTTTTCTTAATTCCGCGGAGCTAAGAAGACGCGTGTTTCCAACGGCTGTTGGAAGTTTTTTCCTAAACTGTTCACTTGCCTTCCCGCTCGCGCGTATTTTTCTCTTCATTTTATTTCTTTCTTGTTCTTTTACCGTTTGTAAAAAAAAAAAAAAAATTGTTTTATTTTTTTCACTTTTTATTGACTACCCCGGCGGGGCCTGTTGGCACCATCGAAGCCTCCGGCTTCGATTTTGCTACAGCGGTTTTTCCCTTCATGCCCCCGTCACCGGGTTTCAAAAAGTGTCAGCGGTGTGCGCGCCCTATATCTCTCTCCGACCCGCACAAGTGGTGCCTTCAGTGTCTGGGTCCGGACCATAGGGCTGACACCTGCACCCGCTGTAGTTCTTTACAAAAAAGAACTTTAAAAAACCGACAAATTCAACAACGAATTCTGTTCGGCACCGACATGGAAGTTGCACCAGTATCGACATCGGCAACTTCCTCCAAATCGACACCGACTGTCTCGGCACCGACAGATACATCGCCGACGTCGATCCCTGTAGGTAAGCCGGCTAAGAAGCCTTCCCCTACTGTCCTAGGGCCACCAGTCGAGCATGCAGTGAGCCAAGTCCTGCAGACTGAGCGCCGGCCCCGTAAACGCTCCGCTCCCATTGAAGTCACTGCCTCGTCATCGGCATCGACTTCACCCGAGCGTCGAGCGGCACCGAAGGTACCGAGCAAGAAAAGACCGGTACCGGTGCAATCGGGACCTACGTTGGATGAGCGCATTGCCTCTATCCTCCAGGTCCAGCTTAAACAGCAACTACAACATTTGCTCCCGGCTCTGTTGACACCGAATCCTCCAGTGTCGGTACCCAGTGAGCCTTCGGTGCCGACCGTCGATCAACCCCTTTTATTGACATCGACTTTGTCGGCACCGCACAAATCCATGTCCATGCCTATTCTATCAGCGGAGCCGAAACGACGTTCTGCTCCGGACACTTCTGAACCGGTACCGTTCTCTGAACCCCGTACCGTTCTACACTCCCCTGGTACCGTCTCCAACCGTTCGGGGAAATCGGTACGCAAGACTAAACATGTTGGCACCTCGACTCCACTTTCTCAGGGCCGTCTCCAATCGGTACGGGACCCTGACTTGTGGGATGACTCGGATGATCACCTCGGTACCGAGGAAGATTATTCATCTGAAGAGGAGGATCTATCGGTGCAAGACCCTGCTACTAAGCCAGAGCACTCCTCATTTACCAAATTTTTAAGGGAAATGTCAGACACCCTTTCAATTCCTTTGGAGTCTGATTCTAAAAAGTCCAAGGCATTCTTAGATGCCTTGGACTTTGATCATCCTCCTAAGGAGTTCTTAAAGTTGCCCCTCCATGATATCTTGAGGGAAACTTTCTATAAGAACTTGGAAACTCCCTTAACCATCCCGGGAGCCCCAAGAAAATTGGAATCTCTTTATAAAGTCATTCCAATTCCAGGATTCGACAAGCAACAACTTCCCCATGAATCCTTGTTGGTGGAATCAACCCTGAAGAAGTCTGTAGGTGCCAGTGTTTACGCCTCTGTTCCTCCTGGCAGAGAAGGAAAGGCCATGGATAAATTTGGAAAGCGCCTTTACCAAAACGCCATGCTGGCCAACCGTTCAGGTAATTACGCATTCCACTTCTCGTTTTACCTGAAGCATCTCATTCAACAGGTGACCTCTTTTCAAAAGTACATTCCGGACCGTAAACTTCCTGCTTTTCAGCAATGTACTTCTAGTCTTTTGCAACTAAGGAAGTTTATGGTCCGTTCCATTTATGATACTTTTGAACTGACGTCACGGGCCACTGCTATTTCTGTAGCAATGAGAAGGTTGGCATGGCTACGGGTCTCAGAACTGGATGTAAACCATCAAGACCGACTGGCCAATGCGCCTTGTCTTGGGGATGAGCTGTTTGGGGAGTCCATGGATACCGCCACACAAAAGCTCTCCGCGCATGAGACTAGGTGGGACACCTTGTTGAAAAACAAGAAGAAACCTCCTCCTCCTCATCCATTCAGGCAACAACCTTCTTATCAAAGAAGGTTTTCTGCTCGCCCAGCTCAGACTCATCCTCCTCAACCTCGCAGGCAGCGTCAACAGCAGCAACAGGCTCGTCAACAACAACAGCCTGCTGTAAAACCGGCTGTTCAACCTAAGTCTACATAGCCCTTTTGACTCTCTTCTCGAGAACATTGCCAGTCTTCCTCCCTCATGCCTTCAAACTCAGCCCATAGGAGGTCGACTCCAGGTTTTTCTGTCTCGATGGGAAGCAATTACCTCCGACCAGTGGGTACTTGCTATCATCGCTCACGGATATGCCCTGAACTTTCAGACTCCTCCACCGTTAAGTCTACCAAAAGAGTCTGCTTCCAACAAGGCTCAGTCCCTCCTTCTCGGTCAGGAGGTTCAATCCCTCCTCCTTCTCAATGCCATCGAACCAGTTCCTCTAGACCAGCAAGGCCTGGGATTTTATTCCCGGTACTTTCTTGTCCCCAAAAAAACCGGAGATCTCAGACCAATATTAGATCTCAGAGATCTCAACAAATGTCTGGTCAAGGAGAAGTTCAAGATGTTATCTCTTGCCATCCTATACCCTCTTCTCTCTCAGGAAGACTGGCTATGTTCCCTCGATCTCAAGGAGGCATATACTCACATTCCAATTCATCTGATGTCCAGACAATACCTTCGCTTTCTTGTCAACCAACATCATTACCAATACAAGGTGCTACCCTTCGGCTTAGCCTCCTCTCCCAGGGTATTCACCAAATGTCTGATTGTGGTCGCAGCTTATCTCCGCTCCCACAATTTTCAAGTCTTCCCTTATCTGGACGACTGGCTCATCAAGGCTCCTTCTCCTCAGTCCGTTCACATAGCCACCAATCAGACCATTTCCTTCCTTCGACTGTTGGGGTTCGAGATCAATCTACCCAAGTCACACCTCATTCCAACTCAGCGACTTCAATTCATTGGAGCCATTCTGGATACTGTTCAGATGAGGGCGTTTCTTCCTCCAAACCGCCTTCACACCATCCTTCATCTCTGTCAGCAGGTATTCCAGAAAACTTCCATCTCAGCAAATCAAATGATGGTACTTTTGGGGCACATGGCATCCACAGTGCATGTCACCCCCTTTGCACGTCTCCACCTGCGTACTCCTCAATGGACCCTAGCGACTCAGTGGTCACAAGCGACGGATCCTTGTTCACAACACATATCTGTGACCTCGTCTCTTCGACAGTCGCTTCTTTGGTGGTTGAACTCATCAAATCTATCCAGAGGTCTACTGTTCCATCTACCTCCTCATCAACTAGTCATCACCACGGATTCCTCCCCCTATGCATGGGGAGCTCACTTGAACGAGTTCCAAACTCAGGGGTTTTGGACCACCCAGGAAAAGAAGCACCACATCAATTTCCTGGAACTCAGAGCGATATTTTACGCCCTCAAAGCTTTTCAACATCTCCTCTTTCCTCAGGTTCTTCTCATTTGCACAGACAACCAAGTTGCAATGTATTACCTCAACAAACAAGGAGGGACGGGATCCCGTCCTTTATGTCAGGAAGCTCAAAGGATTTGGACATGGGCGACTGCTCGTCACCTATTCCTGAAAGCAGTCTACATCCAAGGGGAGCAGAATTGCTTAGCAGACAATCTCAGCAGAATTCTTCAACCTCACGAATGGACTCTCGACCCCTCGACTCTCCAGTTCATTTTCTCTCAATGGGGCACTCCTCAGGTGGATCTTTTTGCAGCTCCCCACAACCATCAACTGCCCCTGTTTTGCTCCAGACTTTACTCTCCTCACCGTCTGGAACCCGATGCATTTCTTCTGGATTGGACCAATCTCTTCCTTTATGCATTCCCTCCTCTTCCGCTCATGCTGCGCACCTTATTCAAGCTCAAGAGGGAACAAGCCACCATGATCCTCATCGCTCCACGGTGGCCCAGACAGCATTGGTTTTCCCTTCTACTTCAACTCAGTTCCAGGGAACCCATACCTCTTCCTCTGTTTCCTTCACTACTTACACAGAATCAGCAAACGCTTCTTCATCCCAACTTACAGTCTCTGCACCTGACAGCTTGGTATCTCTCGGGCTGACTGCACCTCATGCTCTCCTTTCTCAGCCTGTCCGTTCTATTATTGATGCCTCCAGGAAACCGTCTACTCTTCAATGTTACCAGCAGAAGTGGTCTCGGTTTTCTTCCTGGTGCCTGTTACATCACCATAATCCCATATCTACAGCAGTGGGATTGGTATTGGACTATCTTTTGTCCTTATCTGACTCTGGTCTTAAATCCTCTTCGATAAGGGTCCACCTTAGTGCCATTGCAGCTTTTCATGAGCCGATCCATGGAAAACCCCTCTCAGCTCATCCCTTGGTCTCAAGGTTCATGAAGGGCCTTTTCAATGTAAAACCACCTCTTAAGGCCCCTCCTGTTGTATGGGATCTTAATGTGGTTCTTTCTGCGTTAATGAAGCCTCCTTTCGAGCCTCTGGCCACAACGCATTTTAAATTTCTAACTTGGAAAGTGGTCTTTCTGATAGCTCTCACTTCTGCCAGGAGGGTCAGTGAGCTCCATGCGCTGGTGGCTGATCCACCTTTCACTGTTTTTCACCATGATAAGGTTGTCCTTCGTACACATCCAAAATTCCTTCCTAAGGTTGTGTCTGAGTTTCACCTTAATCAATCCATCGTTCTACCTGTTTTTTTCCCAAAGCCTCATTCTAATCCAGGTGAACAGGCTTTGCATACCTTGGATTGTAAACGTGCTCTGGCTTACTATCTTGATCGCACCAAACCTCACAGATCATCTCCTCAACTGTTTTTGTCCTTTGATCCTAACAAGTTGGGTCATCCTGTATCTAAACGCACTCTGTCCAATTGGCTTGCTGCTTGCGTTTCTTTTTGTTATGCTCAGTCGGGCCTGACACTGGAGGGTTCTGTCACGGGCCACAAAATTAGAGCTATGGCAGCATCTGTAGCTTTCCTCCGTTCCACTCCTATTGAGGAAATCTGCAAGGCTGCTACTTGGTCCTCAGTTCATACTTTCACATCTCACTATTGTCTGGATGCATTCTCCAGGCGGGATGGACACTTCGGCCAATCTGTTTTACAAAATTTATTCTCCTAATGGCCAACCTTCCCTCCATCCCTCTTTTTGTTAGCTTGGAGGTCACCCATCAGTCAAGAATATGCTGCCTGCTTGTCCTGGGATAAAGCACAGTTACTTACCGTAACAGGTGTTATCCAGGGACAGCAGGCAGATATTCTTGCGTCCCTCCCACCTCCCCGGGTTGGCTTCTTAGCTGGCTTATCCTAACTGGGGACCGCGCGCCTCTGTCGGGCGGGAAGGCACTCGCGCACGCGCGGTGCGGCCTAGCTAGAACTTTCTAAAGTTCTTAGAGTGCAATCACTCTAAAATTGTCCGTACCGGGGCTCCGTCGGTGCCGTCACCCATCAGTCAAGAATATCTGCCTGCTGTCCCTGGATAACACCTGTTACGGTAAGTAACTGTGCTTACTGTCCCACAGTTTTGTTTTCAGTCTCCACCTGCTGGTCATGATTGGATATATACCCATTCGTAAAGATTAACCTCTACTGGTCTGGAGAAGCTAAAAGAAAGTAAATTAGCAGGTAAGAACCTAATTTCTCCGTCTTGCACATAGGGAAAAGGAACCTGATGTACAGCTATACGATGGGAGGGAAGGTATTGGGGGAAGGCAACCTTGAAAAAGACTTGGGGGTATTGGTGGATATAACGATGAAGCCAGCGGCACAATGTGCAGCGGCCTCAAAAAAGGCGAACAGAATGTTGGACATTATCAAAAAAGGTATCACTACCAGAACAAAGGAAGTTATCCTGCCGCTGTATAAAGCGATGGTGCGCCCACATCTGGAGTACTGCGTCCAATACTGGTCGCTGCACCTTAAGAAGGATATGGTGATGTTCTAGACCTAGAGTGTCCAGAGAGGAGCAACAAAAATGATTAAGGGCATGGAAAACCTTGCATATATTGAAAGGCTGGAGAAGCTGGGGCTCTTTACCCTGGAAAAGCGGAGACTTAGATGGGACATGATAGAGACCTATAAAATCATGAAAGGTATAGAGAAGGTGGAGAGGGACAGATTCTTCAGGCTAGCAGGGACATCAAAAACATATTCATTGGGGAAATCCTGAAAACCCGACTGGATTGCGGCTCTCAAGGAGGGACTTTGGGACCCCTGATCTAGTATGTGTTCTCTTTCTCCATTTCCATTCAGCATTTGCTCTCCCTTCTCCCCACTTCCATCATCTGCCCACTTCCATCATTTGCCCTCTTCTCTCTCACTTTCCCCCCACTTGCATCATCTGCCCCCTTCTCTCAATCTCTCCATCCACCACACGCCCATCTCTCTCCCTTCCTCTCACCTTTGACTTTTCTTTCCGATTTTGGCAACAAGATCAGCAATGCCCCCCCCCCCCGATGACACTCAAGTTTGGCAACGGGCCTCCTTATCCCCCCCCCCCCCCCCGGCATCAACAGTACTTCAGATCGGCAACCGCGGTGCTCAGTCCAAAGCTTCTCTCTGACTCAAACTGCCTGGGCGGAAACAGGAAACTGAGTCAGAGGGAAGCTTTGGGCCGATCTGAAGTGCCGTTGATGCCGGGGGGGGGGAGAAGGAGGCCCGTTGCCGATCTTAAATTGCGTCACGGGGGGGGGGGTGCCGATGCAGCTCAGACGTTGCCAATGGCCCCAATCCGATCTTGCCAGTCCTGCGTGGACTAGCAGGAATTTTCTGTGGACCGGCACCAGAAGACCCGGACCTGGCCGGCTGTGCATCCCCCCTTAGGCGTGCACCCAGGGCGGACCGCCCCCCCACCCCCCTTGGTACGCCACTGCATATACTAGGTATTCAGGTATTCATTTTGTACCTGGGGTAATGGAAGATTAAGTGAATTGACCGGTGTCACAAGAAGCAGTGCTGGAATTGATCTCACAACTTCAGGGTGCTGAAGCAGCAACTCTATTGATCATAGCTTCTTAGCTCCATAGAATACTGAAAACTACAGATCCTGTGAGTTAACATTGTGTGGAAAGGCATCAGCACGAGCGCAGTATGGGTGGTCTTAAAAGTTTTTAAAGTGACAGTATACTTTTGACTGTCCATACTGGGTTCTTTAGATGATATCACCCACATGTGAGAATATAATGCCTGCTTGTCCTCGGAAAACATATAGAATACAATAAGTTACCTGTATATTTCCTGAATCTAAATGTGAGCATCTACATCAACTCCATTGCCAGCATAAGCACTCAAACCTAAACACTTGTTTATGGTAGTATTTTATAAAGGAAAGAAGGCTAAAAATAAGCATCTTGTAGGCTAGCAGTAATTTAAGTATACATTCTCTTTATTCTGCATGTGAATTAATGTTTTATATTTCTTTAAGTTCAGGGTTAGGCAGCTACTATGGAACAATAGGTGGTTCAGTACAAGCCTTTAGTAGTCAACTGAAAACAAAGGCGCCATATGTTGCACCAGGAAAAAACTTTTATACAAACCCAGGAAAGAAAGGAACTGGATATGGGTAAGAAATTCAGAATGCATTGTGTATTTATTATATCCAATTACACTCACTGAAATGCACTTATTGCCCTCACCTGTTTAATTTTGATATCTTAACATTATTCATTTACTTCTAACAGGTATCCTAATCTTACCATAGGTAAGCCATTTGCGTATTCTGCTGAAATCTATGATAAAGGACCTAGGAAAAAGGTAAAATTATTTAATATCTTTACTGATGCTATAAAACTCACAGAAAGTTCATGTTTAAGTAAATATTAATTTTACTGAGACTGTGTTGGCACAACTAACAGTGACATGAGCTAATGGGCATTAGCGTGTGCTAAATGCCATATGGCCCATAGGTATAAAACAGGACACTGAGGTCCGGGAGGGGCGTCCTATACAGAATCGGGCCTACACTAACCCTGATTCTGTAACCGGCGTCCATGTTACAGACGTCAGTTACAGAATCGGGTTAGAGTAAACGTGGCCGCTACACTTATCGCGGCAAAGGATCTCCCTGCCGCAATAGGTATAGCGGTCGCAGCTGCCTGTCCCCCACCCACCCCTGATCACTGGCAGGAGGGTACCCAATCCCAACCTGCTGGAACGCCGCCCACCCAACACCCCCAATCGCCGGCATGAGGGTGCCCAACTCCTGCCAGAGGACGCCCCCCCTCCAGATCCCACAATCTAACGCCCCTCCGCCGCACCAACACCCCCCGATGACCCCCCTAACCTCCCCCTCCAACTAACCTCGTAATTGTTGGCTGGCCAGGTGGGTCTTGCTGCCGTCCAGCCAGCAAGCCCGCCTCGTCGAAATGAGGCTGGCCTGTCCCTTCCCGGCCCATCCCCGCTAAGCCTAAGGCCTGAATCTCGGCGAGAGGTAGAATTAGAAGGCCTTGAGCATGCGCAGATGCATGCAAGGCCCGGCAGAGGCAGGAAGATCTTCAAGTGGCACCGGCACGTCCTGTGGGCTGCGTGCCGGTGCCAGACCGGGGGGGGGGGAGGAGAGATAAGTTCAAGTTGTTCGAGCGGGGGTGCTGATTCGCGCGGGGTGGGGGGTGCCGGTTCGAGCGGGGGGGGGGGGGGCTTTGTGAGCAGGGGATAGCGATGCTGGTTCTCGGGGGGGTGCTCGCAAATCGAGTCAACACTCGATTTGCAAGACAAGTTTTGCGAGAATGTTTTGCTTGTCTTGCAAAACACTTGCAAACCGGGTTACTCGCAAACCAAAGTTTGACTGTACTTGAATATGTATTTCCGAATCCCTCTTGCAACATTGCTGTTTGAATGCAGTCTCTTTTTTACTGTAAACCGCTTTGAACTGTTTGAGGTACTGTAGTATATAAAAATCAAGTTATTATTATTATGTCCTTGTAGGATGAGATTATCATGTAGCCAGTATGATTGATTTTTGAGTGGCCTCCTCTATACAGTCTCGGAATGAATCTTCTCCTATGCAGGGTATGTTAGAAAAACGGTTTTGAATGTTGGCATCCAACTTGTCCGCTTATTGCAATGGATACTACAGAGGCTCGAGAGGTAATATCAAAGGTGTCAAATATAGAAAGAGCAGTGTATTTCCTTGTTGCGAGGAGATCATTAATTAAATGATAGTATGAGTGGAGATGTTCTGATGGAATGCATTGGTCATAATGAGATATCTTTTGGACCAGAGATTTTAGATAGTGTCATGTAAAAATTGTTGTTTAAAATTCTGTTTACCAGCATGATTGCTTGGAAAATTTTGTGCCCAAATTTATTCAATGTTCTACCTTCTTGCCTCAGCGGGGATTACTGACATAAGTTCTGGTACCGATTGCCTTTTTAAGGCAAACTCTATGACCAAAGATTGGTGTTGTAATTGTGGTCTATCAAAGTCCAGTCAGGATTGGATTCTATAGAGGTTGTCCAACTTGCATGGTGCTACTTGGACATTAAGAGGAGATTCCCAGTTCTTTAATAAGGTCTCTTTCATGAGGTCATGGAATGGGACTTTTCTTTGTCACCTTTCCAGATCGGTACAGATTTCACTGATGGGTAATAGCTCATCATGAAATACCATACCAAATTGAACTCTCTAGTGATTCTAATGCAAGATGAAACCACAGAAAAAAAGATCTCAAAACACCCCTGGATTCCAATCAATAGAAGGATACCAAATTCGGGGTTAGGGTATCATCATTGATCACAATTTCTGTGGATATATTTTTAATAATTTAATTTATACTAATCTTTGTGAATTATTTCAATAAAAATTTATGTAAACTTTAATATATTTCAAAAATTCATTTCTCTCCCGTTCAAAAATTTCAAAGAGCTGGCAACAATCAAAATGTGACATAGGACAGTTGAATCTGGCAAATAATTAAATAATTCTCAACAAGCACTTATCTTTTTAAACCCGACGGAGGCCAAGTCCGTTTCACGCCAACAGGCTTCTTCAGGGGAAACACCGCGGCTTGTCTTTAAATGCCAATGTCTTGCATTTAACGATTGTCCGGTTTTCTTTGAAACAAAGAGAAAAAATAAACGTACATGCATTATATTTTTGTCTCTTAAGTTAAATCAAGACTAAGATTTAAAAACATTAAATAATCTAATTGAATAGAGAAAGAAAGCACTACTTACATGTCACAGCGTTGCCTTAAAACAAGCTCTTAAACTGATTTCAAAATGGCATCCAATTTTAAACAGAACGCTAATGAAGCGAGTCGCCAATCAGGACTGAAACAGCCACTGACGTCACTCCTTCTCACAACTCAAAAAAATTGAAAGAACTATCTTCTATACATAATTAAGGCCTGTATTTAAATTCAATGTGAAGGCATAACTGGTAAACATAAACAACCAGAGAGAACTGCGTGATTGATATTATAAACAAGTCAGTAAGAGGGGGAGATCGTGATAAATTACTCTTACAATGTGAGCAACAGTGGATTGTTAGACTACAATCACTCGAACCCCAAGGTCTCAATAATCAGATAGAATGGCATGCATTTTTTTAGATACACATCAGTGCTTTTATCAGTTCTCTCTGGTTGTTTATGTTTACCAGTTATGCTATGTCACTCAGAGTGGCCACGCTTCATGCTTGGGTAGCTGATGCAGCATCTAAAACTAAATTGACAAAATTTCCTTTTTGGGGGTTCTTTTTGTTTGGAGAGAATTTGGAGACTCTAGAGTGCCCTACCTGCTTGAAGACCATGCCTGTCCGACTGCGCGAGGTGGCACTGCTCGGGGACATTTGTGTGAGTTTCGCAGATATCGCCCTGGTCAAGGGGCTGCTTCCTTCCAGGCCCCTGAGTCATCCCGGGGTCGCTTCTTTCAGCATATGCAGTCCTTTTGGGGAGCCCATTGGGGGGGGACCTGATTCTTCCGCCAGCCCCTCTGCCGCCTGACCTACCCAATGACTCCTTGCCAGTGCCTCCCTTGGTTTCGATGGGTGCTCAACTATGAGATTTTTACCAGGGGTGATCCGAGATCACATCGGATCAATGGGTCCTGGAGGTGATTCGAAACGGTTACGCGCTGCAGTTTTCCCGCTTGTTGCCGGATCATTTTCTCGCTTCTCCTTGTCAGGCGGCATAGAAGAAGTGAGCGTTTCACCAAATGCTTCACAGATTGCTAGATCTAAAAGCGGTGGTGCCCATGCCTCCATCGGAGCGGGGCATCGGCCGGTACTCCATTTACTTTGTGGTGCCCAAGAAAGAGGGGACCTTTCGGCCCATATTAGTTTGATTTTAATAAATTTTTAAGTCAATTGTATTTTACTTATTGATTGTGTAATTTTTCTCTATATGTGAACCACCTAGAACTATGTAGTTTGGCGGTATAAAAAATTAAATTATTATTATTATAAAGGGGGTCAACAGGGCTCTGCAAGTTTGGTCTTTTCGCATGGAGTCCCTACGATTGGTCATTCTGGCAGTTCAGCTGGGGGAATTTCTGACCTCTCTCGATCTGGCGGAGGCCTACTTGAATGTTCTGATTTGGGTCTCTCATCAGCGGTTCCTGCGCTTTGTGATCTTGGGCCAGCACTATCAGTTATGTGCACTTCCCTTCTGGTCTGACCACCGCTCCTCGAATGTTCACCAAGATCATGGTGGTCGTGGCAGCAGCCTTGCGCAAGGAGGGCATTCTGGTTCACCCCTATCTGGACGACTGGTTGATCTGCGCAGTGTCATTTCAGGAGAGCACCTGTGTTACGGCAAGGGTTGTGGAGTTCCTGCAGTCACTGGGATGGGTTGTCAGCCTGTCCAAGAGCCGGTTAGCTCCATCTCAGTGCCTGAAGTACCTTTTCGACACCAGCTTGAGGAAGGTCTTCCTGCCGGAGGCCCGTGTAGTCAAATTGCAGTCCCAGATTCACCTTCATAAGAACATAAGCAGTGCCTCCGCCGGGTCAGACCACAGGTCCATCTCGCCCAGCAGTCCGCTCCCGCGGCGGCCCAAAACAGGTCAAGACCTGTCTGAATCATCAGAAGGGGCTCCCTTGCCACCTTGGTTTCCCATTTAAGTCCTGCCTTCCTATCGAAGTCCTAGCCCTCCGGTCTTGCACATGCACGACCAGGTTAGTTTATACTCATTACCTGATTAACTTCCTATATTTGTGTTACATCCCAGCTCCTCCCTCAGTATCCCACGATCCCTTTATCCCTCAGGAATCCATCCAATCCCTGTTTGAATCCTTGTACCGTATTCTGCCTGATCACTTCCTCCGGTAGCGCATTCCAAGTGTCCACGACCCTTTGGGTGAAAAAAAACTTCCTTGCATTCGTTTTGAACCTATCTCACTTCAGTTTCTCCGAGTGCCCCCTCGTACCTGTTGTCCCCTTCAGCCTGAAGAATCTGTCCCTATCCACCCTCTCTATGCCCCTCATGATCTTGAAGGTCTCTATCATATCACCCCTGAGCCTCCTTTTTTCCAGAGAGAAGAGCCCCAGCCTATCCAACCTCTCAGCATATGGGTAGTGTTCCAGCCCTCTTACCAGTTTCGTTGCTCTCCTTTGGACTCTCTCTCAGATGGCTTAAGAACATAAGCAATGCCTTCGCTGGGTCAGACCTGTGGTCCATCGCGCCCAGCAGCCCGCTCTCGCGGCGGCCCAACAGGTCCAGGACCTGTGCAGTAATCCTCTATCTATACCCTTCTATCCCCTTCTCCAGCAGGAAATTGTCCAATCCTTTCTTAAACCCCAGTACTGTACTCTACCCTATTACGTCCTCTGGAAGCACATTCCAGGTGTCCACCACACGTTGGGTAAAGAAGAACTTCCTGGCATTTGTTTTGAATCTGTCCCCTTTCAAATTTTCCGAATGCCCTCTTGTTCTTATATTTTTTGAAAGTTTGAAGAATCTTTCCCTCTCTATTCTCTCTATGCCCTTCATGATCTTGTAGGTCTCTATCATATTTAATTTAATTTAATTCTTATGTACCGCTAATCCCCTCTGAGTCTCCTCTTCTCCAGAGAAAAGAGACCGAGTTTCTCCAACCTCTCAGCTTATGAAAGGTTTTCTATCCCTTTTATCAGACGTGTTGCTCTCCTCTGAACCCTCTCGAGTAACGCCATATCCTTCTTAAGGTACGGCGACCAATATTGGACGCAGTACTCCAAATGCGGACGCATCATTGCCCAATACAATGGCAGGATAAATTATTTTGTTCTGGTAGCAATACCCTTCTTGATTATACCTCTTGATCCCTTTTTAAAGATGGGCGTAACATTGGCTATCTTCCAATCCTCCGGGATCACTCCTGTTTTCAGGCTTAGGTTGCAAATTTGCTGCAGTAGTTCCGCTATCTCCTCCTTTAATTCTTTCAGAACCCTTGGATGGATTCCGTCCGGACCCGGGGATTTGTCAGTTTTTAGTTTTTCTATCTGCCTGTGTACATCTTCAAGGCTCACTTCCATGGATGTTAATTTTTCTGCTTGATTTCCATTGAAGAATTGCTTGTTGGTTGTGTCTTCGTTTGTAAATACAGATGAAAAGAACATGTAAAGTCTTTCCGCGACCTCTTTCTCCTCCTTCACCACTCCCTTCCTGTCTCCGTCGTCCAGCGGTCCCACCTCCTCCTTAGCCGGCTGCTTACCTTTAACATATATAAAGAGCGGTTTGAAATTTCGTGCTTCCCTGGCTAGCCTCTCTTCATACTCTCTTTTGGCTTTTCGGACCACACAGTGACATTCTTTTTGATACTTCCTGTGCTCTTTCCAGTTCCCCTCAGTTTTGTCCTTTTTCCATTTTCTGAATGAATTTTTCTTATTGCCTATCGCTTCCTTCACTATATTAGTTATCCATGCTGGGTCTTTTGTTCGACCCTTTTTGCACCCCTTTCTAAATCTGGGGATATACAGATTTTGCGCTTCGCTCACCGTGTCTTTGAAAAAAGACCAGGCATGTTCTACCGTTTGCCATTTTTTGGAAATGTTCCTAAGTTTCTTCCTTACCATTCCCCTCATTGCTTCGTAGTTTCCTTTCTTGAAGTTAAAAGTTTTCACTATGGTTCTCTTTCCTTTAGGTATTCCTACCTCAATCTTGAACTTGATCATATTATGATTGCTGTTTCCCAACGGTCCCACTACTTCCACTTCCTTTGCAAGTCCCCTTAATCCATTTAGGATTAGATCCAGAGTGGCATTTCCTCTTGTCGGTTCTCTAACAAGCTGCTCCATGAAGCAATCTTGTCTAGCCTCCAGAAATTCTGTCTCCTTAGCACATCTTGAGCTTCCAAGACTCCAGTCTATCCCGGGGTAGTTGAAGTCTCCCATAATAACTATGTTACCGCTTTTGCATTCTCGCTTCATCTCGGCTTCCATTTCTTCATCGATATCTCCGGTTTGCCCGGGTGGACGATAGTATAGGCCCATCTTTATTTCAGGCCCTTTCCTTCACGGTATTTTAACCCATAGTGATTCCAGCTTGTTGGTCGTCTCTGCTGTATCCATTCTTGTCAATTGTATGCTTTCTTTTATGTACAGTGCTATTCCATTTCCTTTCTGTCCTGACCTATCCTGGCGATATAGTTTGTACCCCAGCAGTGCTGTATCCCATTTGCTTTCCTCATTCCACCATGTTTCAGAGATTCCAATGATATCTATGTCCTCTGCATTGGCCATGGCCTCTAATTCCCCCATTTTGTTTCTTAGGCTCCTTGCATTAGTATATATGCAATTTAGATCCTGGTATTTTGTTGTCTTCATTTCCTTTCCCTGTGCTTCGGTCTTTAATGTCTTCTCATTTGCCACAATCTTTCTAACCTCCTCTTCTGGGTTAGTTGATTCCTGTAGTTTGTCACTTGTTTCTTCCCAGCCCTGTTTCCCCTTAGTATCTTCAAGGGATACCTTCTTCCGAATCGTCGACGCTTGTTCGACTGTCGACTGTTGGCTTTCCCCTTCCTCTTAGTTTAAAGCCTGATCTATGCCTCTCTTGACGTTGTTTGCTAGAAGTCTAGTTCCCGCCACGCTCAGGTGCAGTCCATCACTCCTGTAGAGCCTGCTCTTGCCCCAGAACGTTGTTCAGTTCCTTACGAAGTGGAATCCTTCTTCCTCACACCATTTCCTCATCCATGCATTTATTGATTGTAGTTCCTCCTGCCTCTTCACATCTGCCCTTGGTACTGGTAGGATCTCTGAGAACGCTATCTTCTGGGTCCTCATCTTCAACTTCCTTCCCAGAGTCTTGAACTGTTCTATCAGTGTGCTTCTTCTGTAGTCTCTCCTGCTGACATCATTCGTCCCGATGTGGATCATTACTGCGGTCTTTTCTGTCTCCGCTCCTTCCAGGATCTTTCCAATTTTGTCCACGATGTCCTTGGTCCTTGCTCCTGGGAGGCAGGTCACCAGCCGATCCTCTCTTCCTCCTGCTATGTGGCTGTCCACATGCCTCAGGATTGGCTTCCTGATGTCCTTGGGCTCAGAGGTTTCTCCAGGTTCAGGGGTTAATGGCGGCTTCTCTGGACATGGTTCAGTGGGTCTGAGCTCACATGCGCCAGCTTCAGCATACCCTACTTCGGCTGTGGTCACCCCCAGGTGCACGATATGGACTCGCCCATTCCTCTTAGGGGGTTGGTTCGTCGCAGTATCTGGTGGTGGCTGCAGTCTTCCAATCTGATGTAGGGAGTAAATCTGGATCAGCCCCAGTGGACAGTTCTTATCATGGATGCCATTCTCGATTGGGGAGTTCAGTGTCTCAGTTGCTCTGCTCAGGGAAGTTGGTCCCCCAGTGGAGGCGTCTTGGTCGATCAATATTGTGGAGACCAGAGCCATTCAGCTGGCATTGCTAGCATTCCAGACCTTGTTAATGGCCAAGTCTGTTTGGGTTCTTTCAGAAAATGCCACGGCAGTGGCCTATGTCAATCATCAGGGGGGAACCAAGAGTCGCCTGGTGGTGCAGGAGGCAGCTCTGCTCATGACCTGGGCAGGGACGTATCTTCTGGACATCTCAGCTTTCCACATAGTAGGAGTGGTTTATGTCCAGGAGGATTTCCTCAGTCAGCACGTGCTAGATTCCACTAGAGTGGTATCCCAGTCCTGCAGCATTTTAGTTGATTGTGCAGACTTGGGGTCAGCCAGTCATGGACCTGATGGCAATGAGTGTCAACGTCAAAGCGCCTCGGTTCTTCAGTCGTTCAGGGATGTTCAGGCCGTGGGACTGGATGCTCTGGAAGAGCCATGGATGACGGCGGGCCATTTGTATGTGTTTCCTCTGTGGCTGATGGTGGGCAGTGTTCTTCTTTGCATTACATGGTACCCCGGCCATGTGATCCTGGTGGCCCCGGCACCTCTGGTACGTAGATTTGGTTTGTCATCTCATAGCAGATCCTCTTCCACTGCCCCTCTTGCCATACCTTCTGACTCAGGGTCCCATTCTGCTGTCCGATCTGAGTCCCTTTTGTCCTTTTGTCTTAAGGCTTGGCGCTTGAACGAAATGCCTAAGTAAGAAGGATTGTTCAGATAAAGTGATCTCAACTCTTTTGGTATCCCGGAGACTTTCCACTTCTAGGGCTTATGGTGTGTGTGTGTGTGTGTGTGAACATAAGAATTGCTGCTGCTGGATCAGACCAGTGGTCCTTCGTGCCCAGCAGTCCGCTCACGCGGTAGCCCCCAGGTCAAAGACCAGTGCTCTAAATGAGTCCAGCCTCACCTGCGTACGTTCCAGTTTAGCATGAACTTGTCCAACTTTGTCTTGAATCCCTGGAGGGTGTTTTCCCCTATAACAGACTCCAGATGAGCATTCTAGTTTTCTACCACTCTCTGGGTAAAGAAGAACTTCCTTACGTTTGTACGGAATCTATCCCCTTTCAACTTTAGAGAGTGCCTTCTCATTCTCCCCACCTTGGAGAAGGTGAACAACCTATCTTTATCTACTAAGTCTATTCCCTTCAGTATTTTGAATGTTTCGATCATGTCCCCTCTCAGTCTCCTCTTTTCAAGGGAGAAGAGGCCCAGCTTCTCTAATCTCTCGCTGTACGGCAACTCCTCTAGCCCCTTTACCATTTTAATCAATCTTATCTGGACCCTTTTGAGTAGTACTGTCCTTCTTCATGTACGGCGACCAGTGCTGGACGCAGTATTCCAGGTGAGGGCATACCATGGCCTGGTACAGCGGCATGATAACCTTCTCTGATCTGTTCGTGATCCCCTTCTTAATCATTCCTAGCATTCTGTTTGCCCTTTTTGCCGCCGCTGCACATTGCGCGGATGGCTTCATGACTTGTCAACCAGTACTCCCAAATCTCTCTCCTGTGGGGTCTCTTCAAGTACCTCCCCAGACATCCTGTATTTTTGTATAAGATTTTTGTTACCGACATGCATCACCTTTAACTTATCCACGTTGAACATAATTTGCCATGTCGCGGCCCATTTCTCGAGCATGTTTGTCATGTTGCAGATCTTCACAGTACTCCTGCATCTTCACTACCCTGGATAACTTTGTATCAACTGCAAATTTAATCACCTCACTCGTTGTACCAATTTCCAGATTGTTTATAAATATGTTGAAGAGCATGGATAGAAGCACCAAACCCTGCGGCACTCCACTGGTGACGCTTTTCCAGTCCGAGTATTGTCCGTTTACCCCCACTCTCTGTTTCCTAACTGCCAGCCAGTTTTTAATCCATGTGAGTACTTCACCCTTGATTCCATGGCTCGCAATTTTTCGAAGTAGTCCTTCATATGGAACCTTGTCAAACACCTTCTGAAAATCCAGATATAGAATGTGGACCAGGTCACCCTTGTCTATCCGCCTGTTTACTCCCTCGAAGAAGTGCAGCAAGTTCGTCAAGCAAGATCTTCCTTTGCTGAAGCCATGCTGGCTGGCCCAATGATGCGGTCCTTTATCAGCATCTCTACCATCTTTCCCGGTACCGAGGTCAGACTCACCAGTCTGTAGTTTCCAATACGGAGTGCTATCCTTTGGCCTGGCGTCATCTCCAATAGTTTTCACAAAGTGCCTAGTTGTAGTAGCAGCAGCTGCGCGGAACCATGGTCTACATGTGTTCCCGTACCTGGACGACTGGCTCATCAGATTCAACATCTCAAGGGGTTATTGTAGCGACCCAATGGACTATTTGGTTCCTCCAAAGTTTGGGGCTCGAAATCAAATTTCCCAAATCCCAACTACAGCTCTCTCAAACTCTACAGTTCATCGGAGCTGTCTTGGACACTGTACAACTCAGAGCATTCCTTCCTCAGCAGCGTCAGGATGCTCTCATTCAACTTTGTCACAAAGTGTCATCCCTCACTTCACTTTTAGCGAGACACATGATGGTTTTCCTAGGTCACATGGCCTCTACAGTTCACGTGACTCCTTTTGCCAGACTTCAGCTCAGAATCCCTCAGTGGATCCGGCTGGCTGTGCACCCCCATGAAGCGTGCACCCGGGGAAGACCGCCCTCCTTGGTATGCTACTGCTCTGGACTGTAAGCGTGCTTTCGCTTTCTACTTGCAAAGAACTAAGCCACACAGATCTGCACCTCAACTTTTTGTCTCCTTTAATCCAAACAAGTTGGGACACCCGATTTTCCAAGTGCACCATCTCCAACTGGTTAGCTGCTTACATCTCTTTCTGCTATACTCAGGCTGGACTGCATCTACAGAGTCAGTCACAGCCCATAAAGTCGGAGCCATAGTGGCATCAGTAGCTTTCCTTAGATCTATTCCTATTGAGGAAATCTGTAAAGCTGCCACTTGGTCCTTGATTCATACCTTCACCTCTCATTATTGTCTGGATGCTTTTTCCAGATGAGATGGCAATTTCGGCCAGCAGTATTACAAAATTTATTCTCCTGAATTGCTAACACTCCCACCATCCCATTCTGGTTAGCTTGGAGGTCACCCACATGTTGAGAATAGACTGCCTGCTTGTCCTGGGATAAAGCACAGTTACTTAACGTAGCAGGTATTATCCAGGGATAGCAGGCAGCTATTCTCACAACCTCCCCACCTCCCCTGGTTGGCTTCTCTGCTAGCTATCTGAACTGAGGAGATGTACCCTGCATCGGGCGGGAAGGTACTCATGCATGCATGATGTGGCAGTGGCGAACTTTCTAAAGTTCTTCAAGTAAGTCTGCTTGTGAAGCTGTCCGAATCTGGGCTCCATGGATGATGTCGCCCACATGTTAAGAATAGCTGCCTGCTGTCTCTGGATAACACCTGTTATGGTAAGTAACTGTGCTTTATCCTAGGGCAAGCCACCAGCCAAAAAAACCCCAGGCTTCCCAACAGCTGATCATAGGAGAAACCCAATCAGCTAAGCTGGATTTGGGGAGTCCTGCCTGCTCAACTGATGGGGGATTCCCCTGCCAGAATCAGCTGAACTGGCAGGGATCTCCGATTCCTCTCTCCCTCCCTCAATAATCTCCCAGCCTCAATAATCTCCCTCCCTCAATAATCTCCCAGCCACCTACACAGAGACTTCCGCCATACACCCCTCCTCCCGACAACTCCCTGACATCCCCCTGTACCTTTCCTCAGAACAATCGGCAGGAAAGATGCCCACGCCTTCCTGCCGCTGGGACCCATCGAATCCCGACACGCCACCCCAAACCGTAGCACCCCCTGAACCCCTAGCTCCAAACTGCAGCACCCCCCCAACCTGTATCACTAAACCGTGCTACTCCCCGAATGCCTGGCATCCCACCCTAGCACCCCCCTGCAAGGAGGGGCATAAGGAGCTCCTATTTGCCTATGCACCTAAGGCCCCTCCCATAAGAGATGTCTTAAGTGCCTAGGCCAATCAGAGTCTTAGTCCCCTCCCCAGTGCATACCAGGATGCATTGGGAAGGGGAAGGCCCTGCTATTATAAAAAGGCAGGCCTGCCAGCGGGAGGGAGTGGGCATCCTTCCCGCATGATTGTCTTTGAAGGTTTGGGCTTGTAGGAGGGGTACACAAAAGGTTAATCAACTAGGAGATTAAATTTAATTAAATGAAGGAAAGAATCTCAGAATTGCCACTCCAAGGATCATAATGTTATTATCCATATAAGGAATTGTGGCATGGGTATCTTTCATCGATCCAAAACATTCATGTATTAGAAGTGTCTATATATAGCATTTTTCTTCAAAATTTAGTAATTACTGTTCAAAATTTTTTTTTAAAAAATAAACAAATAAAAAATATACATATGAGATAATTGAAAATAAGTAATTTAATTAAAAAAAATTTTGAGTAGTAATTACTAAATTTTGAAGAAAAGTGCTATATATAGACATTTCTAATACATGAAGTTTTTGGATCCATGAAAGATATCTATGCCACAATTTCTTATATGGATAATAACATTATGATCCTTGGAGTGGCAATTCTGAGATTCTTTCCATCATTTAATTAAATGTAATATCCTAGTTAATTAACCGTTTGTATATCTGATGTTTTTGGTTAATCTTTTTCATTTTTTGTATTTTGCTTGTAGGAGGGGTGCCAGGGTGGGGTGCCAGTTGTTTGGAGGGGTGCCGGAGTGGGGTATCAGGCGTTCAGGAGGGTGCCACATTTTAATACAAGAGTTTTAGGGGGTGTCACACTTTGGTGCTAGGAGTTCAGGAATGTTGCAGTTTGGTGGGGCCTGGTGGCAGGAATGAGTGGGTATCCCTCCTGCCGATTGTTCTGAGGAAAAGTACAAGGGGGTGTTTGGGATGTTGAGGGGAGGGTTTTAGGGTGGTGGTCTCTGTGTAGGGGGCTGGGGGATCGGTGAGTGTGAGAGCAGGAGGAAGAGAGAAATCTGATCTCTCTGCTGGTTCAGCTGATAAAGGTAAGTGAATCCCCCATTAGCTAAGCTGGCCGAACTCCCCAAAATAGGCTCAGCTGATCGGGATTCCCCTGCCACGATCAGACAAGGTAGTTGGATACGTCTGTAAAACTTGCTTTTATGTGTTTTTCATGTGGACATTTTTATTTTTGAAAATAGCTAAAAAAGATATATGTCCTAAGGATCAAAATGCCTACATCGGCCATTTTCAAAAATAAAAGATAGACATCTGGCTGTTTTGAAAATAGACATATTCTGTAATGGATCTCTGGATGTTTTTCCCAAAACATTCAAATTAGACTTAGATGTCCTATGGAAAATGCCCCTCCATGTCAACCATGCTATGTCTACTACACAATGTTTGCCATCCCATGTTTACTGTGCTAGGTGTTCTCATATTACATGTCATCAGGGCTGGATTAATGGGTAGTCCCAGTAGGCACATGTCAAGGGCCCGAAGTTGTCAGGGGGCCCCACTGAAGAAACAGGGTTTTTTTTCTTCGGCAATATGGGCCCTCCTGGGAGATCGACAACGCTGCCCCCCTCCCCCCCCCGGATTCGACGGCAATGCATCCGAAATAAGTGGCGTCAGAGGGGGAGGACCGGCAGATACGGGGAATTGCTATAAGGTCCCACGATGACTGCGTCTCCCGGCTCTGCTCAGAGAAGAAGTAAGTGACGGAGGGGGTGGACCGGCAAACGCAGTCATTACCGGACCTTACAGCAACTCCATGCGTCTGCCGGTCCACTCCCCTCTGATGTCACTTCCTGAGCAGAGCCGGCAGCTGAAGTCATTGCTGGACCTTGCTTCATGGCATTGGTTAGTTTGGAGGGAGAGAGAGAAGAGCATAGAAGGGTGATGGCGGGAGAGAAAGGGGAAGGGGGTGGGGCAGGGTGTGTGGAGGGAGAGAAAGAGGGCAGATGCTGATGGAAGTGGGGGGAAGGGAAAGGGGAGAGAGACATAAGGGGGAAGGATACTGGATGCAATTGGGTTAGAGGGAAAGAAAGGGGGCAGATACTGGTGGAATTGGTGTGCAGGGAAAGAGGTGAGAGACATAAGGGGGAAGGATACCGGTTGCAGTTGTGTTGGAGGGAAAGAAAGGGGGCAGATGCTGATGGAAGTGGGGGGAAGAGAGAGTGAAATGCCAGACCATGGGGGTGTGGGAGAGGGAAGGGAAGGAGAGGAGAGTGATGCCAGACCATTGGAGGAGGAAAGGGAAGAAGCTGGATGCCACACCAATGGTGGGGGGGGGAGGTGAGGGGGTGGAAGAGATGGAAGGGAAAGGCGGACAATTTCTGGAAGAGATATAGAAAGAGAACAGATGCCATATGGAAGAGACAGAGAGAGGGCAGGAAGAGAATGATGAGAATATGAGGAAAACAGAAACCAGACAACAAAGGTAGAAAAATTTATATTTGTTTTTTTTTGTTTGTTTTTTTCATTCTTTATTTTATCTATTTGTTTTATTTATTTCTTTTTGCTTAGGATAAAGTATTATTGTAGCTCTGTTGATAATCGTTTATTAATAGAAAATGGAAATAAAGTGATACTGTTTATTGAACTAATTTTAATATATTTTTTTTTACTAATTCAGAGACCATAACTCCTTTTCTCAGGTCAGGACAGGGATAGTTTACTGACCTGAAGTATAGTTTACTGATCTGAAGAAAGAGGTTTTAACCTCTGAAAGCTAAGTGAGAAATGTGTTAGTCCAATAAAATGACGGGCATTAAATTTTCTTTCCGCCATGCCTCATGCCTCCTACCCATATGCAAAATATAAATTGGTGGGCTTTCGAAAGCTCTGCCAGCTGAAGATCTCTTCCTGGAATGCGCTTCCAGAGGACGTAATAGGGCAGAGTACGGTACTGGGGTTTAAGAAAGGATTGGACAGTTTTCTCCTGGAAAAGGGGATAGAAGGGTATAAATAGAGGATTACTGCACAGGTCCTGGACCTGTTGGGCTGCCGCGTGAGCGGACTGCTGGGCACGATGGACCTCGGGTCTGACCCAGCGGAGGCCTTGCTTATGTTCTTATGTTCTTAAGGAGAGATTTGTTCAGAGATGTTTGGAGGTTGCATAGAAGAAAAACTACATTGGCACTGGTATGGTACTCTTTCTTGTTTGTTTTGAATTTTAAAATAAAAGAAATAAAGTGGAAATAAAGAAGTAAACAAGAAAATGGGTAAATAAATGGGGGTGTGGCAGGGGGCGGGGCATAGTGGGGCAGGCAGAGGGCCCAGTGTACTTGTGTGCCTAGGGGCCCTCAACGAATTAATCCTGCCCTGCATGTCGTACTATAGTGTCATACTAGATTAGCCATGTTTGTAATATTATGTTTGCCATGCTATGTTTTGCCATACTATGCTTGTTATTCTATGTCTCTCTGTACCATGTTTTGTCATGTTATGTTTTACCATGCTTTAACTATATTTTAGCATCTTTGTCAGACAACGTTCTGCCATACCATGTTTGCCATCACCTTGTAAAAATACACTTTCTTATGTATGTAACTTTGTAACCCATTCTGAGCTCTCCTGGAAGGACGGGATATAAACCAAATAAGAAAATAAAGAAAAGATTAAAAAAAAATAGGACTCTTCAGCTTGACTGGGGTGAAGCGAACAAAGTCTGTTTCTTGGTCCAGAAACCGCCCTGCCCACACCCTGTCGCCTGGGAATGGATATCCGGAGGCATTCTCCTTAGAGAGAAAATATACGCAGACAGTGTCCTAAAGAGATTGCCTGTTTTATTATTAGTGTACATCCAGTTTTATATCTTTCAGTGGTAACCAACACAGGAAAAGGGGGTTAGACAAGAGAGAGGGGGGGGGGTTGAGCAGGATATGTACTTCTTTGTCTGAATCTAAAGGTGTTAAAGTTTCCTTTATCTATCTTAACCCTTACATGGCAGTGGGGGGTCGAACCCCCATTGTCTCAGACAGCTAACTTCTTTAACAAGATTAAACTCTGTCTGTGTTTGAGCCCCCTCCCCAGCACAGACAGAGACAGAAGACATATCCTTTTAAATGTGTCCTTTCAATCCCCTCTTACGTCATGAAAATGACGTCATAAATGCACAGCATGAGCGTGGAAGGAAACATATTCTAGATATGTCTCTTGAGGAGGGGTTTTAGGAGCTGTACAGGGACTGCTTCTGTGTTCTTGTGAATGAGAGAGAACACACAAAGAAAGAGAGAAAAACAGGGGGATGGGGAGGGTGATGTCCCAAGCTTCAGGTAGAGTGTGAGGGGGCTTTTATAGTTTTGAAACTTATTCTAAAATACAGAATAAACATAGTAATAGGCTTGCACTCAAATGTAATTTCCAGTATGCCTCTGATAATAGTTTCTGATTAACTTTAGTTATCTGTGCACCTGGACCTATTGTCCTCTTAATGAGACATTAACACCTTTTAGTTAATCATGATTTAATCAGGACTACTTGAAACCGTCTTCCTGGATGTTTTCTGTGAATAAACATATTTGCATCTACATTCTAAAGTGAGATTGACATAATTTCCCATAGGCCTCTGCTGACATTAGTTATGCCAACTAAAAATGTTGATTGCTAGCAATAGCTATGCTGACATTTCCCATATTTTGTTTATTTTTTATTCTTATTATTTGAAATGAAAGCAAGCTTGTGGTACCCTTAGTCAGTCTGCATTTCGCAGATGCCTCGCTTATCTATCGGCATGTCCCCTGTTCTGCAGAATCTCCAAGCTATGAAGATAAACAGTTCCCATTATGAGTTCAAACCTCTGTCTTAGGTTGTACACCATCATCTGGGCGGGGATCCCAGTATGCTTATATCTTACCCGTCGTTGAGCAAATGAACGGTGCATAAGGGATGCAGGAAACTTTTCTCAGGAGGCTCAGGCATAAAGGTACAAAGATGTCATGAGAGAGTATGCAAGTATGAGGTAATTATGTCTGACCCTGGCATGCAATGCAATATGCCAGATTAAAACCACATTAGAACCAAATTAGCCAAATTAGCAAGTGTCAGAGAAGATACTGGAAATTCATGTCTAACTGCCTTAAAAGCTAGAAGGAACCTTGTGAGAAAAGAAATGTACACGTGTTTCACTCTACAGCAAAGGAGAATCATAACAATACATAGCAAAATTTTGTAGAATAATTAAGATAATGATAGGGTGAATTAAAACATTAAATACGTGGTTTGCAGTGGGCGAATACTCAAAGAAAAGTTCCCAGACTGAGACATGAGCGTCTCGTAGCAAATTTTCTACAGTTTGTGCAATCTGTCCATTTTCAAAAGTGATAGTATGATTCACTTCTTTGGAGGTTTCCTTAAGTTGTTCAGTAAAGTTCAGCAGCTTGTGGAATGTCTCGTTCCACATACCAAGAGGTAGTGGATGCACAGCATATGAAATAAAGTCTGGAATGTCCATATAATCATTAGAGGTGTGGAGTAGGTTAAATAGGTAGAACTGTACAGTAAAGCGTTCTTATATATCCAATGAACAGGAAACGTTGTGTACAGCATGTGTAGAAAAGTCTTTGCAGTCAGGGTGCAAGAAGATGAATTATAGTCTCTTTAAACTGGTGAGATGCATGCTTGGGATGAAACGTTGTCTGCACAGGATCTGTCGGTAAATGATGTCTGTGCATACAGGGAGGGATACACCTACTTGACATTCAGCAGCTGTACTCCAGTGTGATCCAAATAAGAGATAGAAAACGAGAGAAACCATGTTGCCTGTACTGAATGTAGAGAGAGAGAGAGAGAGAAACCAGGTTGCCTGTACTGAATGTGGCAACATGTGACAATATTAATGCATTTACTTGTTATAGTTATAGCAAAAGAGAGACAATATTCATGTACTTAAGGTTCTTAATCAGACATTCCAAAAAGATATGTTTTTGTGTGCTGCATATAACTATTATGGCACTTCAGAGAGACCATAATTCTGTACTGAATGTATTTAAAAAAATTATGTCAGAAATGTGTACTGAATGGTTCATATCTAGTGAGCACCATAGAATAAACACTGTATAGATAACCCCTAACTAAGCTACATTTAGCATATGCAAACTATAGGGAAAAAAAGAACATTGCGCAATGGGCTAGTAAAAAGTGGGAAAAGAGCTAGCTCTAGAAATGGCCAATGTTATGTATCCTGGGGTACCCCCTAAACTAAATAAGTGGACAAAACACAGACCACATGGCATAGATAAAACATAAAACACAATATTTTTCCATCTGTCAAGTGTGCAGGGCTGAATTTAACTCTGCAAATAAACACATTGTTATAGAGAACCAAAATAAAGATGAACACATGAGTAATACAAATAACCATCTCATATTCAGAAAAGCTAATGTCTCTTTGGATCATCTTTATCTCTGCAGTGACAAAGAGGATCCCTGGAAAACACCAGAAATATCCTTGTGCCAAAACTGGGATGACTATGTATATATCCGAACTGCTGCTAAGAAAGAGGAAAAAAAATACATTTTAATTTGGCAACATCCTAATTTCAGCTAAAACAATAGGAAGTAATTTTTTCCAATTAACAAATGTGCCAGCTGTGGCTTTCCAGATTTTGTCTTTAATAATCCTGTTCATGCGTTCGACAATACCGGAACTCTGTGGGTGATATGGGAGATGAAATTTCCACTCAATGCGGAATGCGATAGCTAAATCTTTGCATACTCTGGCAGTGAAAGCAGGACCATTATCTGAGTTGATGTGTGTGGGACATCCCCACCTAGGGATGATTTCGCGAAGTAAAATGTTCACCATAGTCTGAGCAGTTTCATTTGTAGTGGGAAAAAACTTCAGGCCATCGGGAGAACATGTCAGCAATAACAATGGCAGCTGGTATACAGGGTTTCCCCTCTTTGCACCAAAGTCCATCCGAAGGGCGGCTTTGAGCACCGGCCAGATGGGCATTGATTAAGCCAGTGACCAGGGTCCCCGCAATGAAAACATCCAGTACTTCTGGATGGATTATTACCACCTTGATCGGAGGCAGGGACCCGCCCCCTACGAAACTCACGACCCCCTCTTCCGCGAGGAGCGGACAGACGCGGTCCCCAGGTGGGTAGCCGGCCCTGATAATGCAGGATTTCCCGAGACTTAGAGATCTCAAAGCATAGGAGAGTGTTGCGTAGTGGTTAGCACTACAGCCTAAGGAACCTGAGGTTTGGGGGTTCAAACCCCGCACTGCTCCTTTTTCCAATAATTTATTCTGAAATTCTGCACGAGAACTAGTGGGCCATTCTGAAATCATTTGTTTGACCAGAATCTTCAAAGGAGAACGGAGGTTAGGAATCCATATTTGCATGGGCACTAAGACCTGCCTTTGGGGTCCAGGTTTCATTAAACCTCTTCAACACCTATCAAGCTCTGTCTGCAATCCTGATCGAATCACATTGGATTCCTGTTGCTCATCGCATTACCTTTAAAATCCTACTTTTAGTTTTTAAAACACTGTCTTTGAACGAACCCCAATTCATTAATAACTACTTATTCCCCATAGTATATCACGTTCTTTAAGGTCCAATAATCAAAAACTCTTAACAATTCTATCATTGAAAGTTATCGGAACTCGTCATCATGATATCTTCTCTGTAATGGCCCCACAATTATGGAACACCTTACCTCAGCATTTAAGAGAAGAAAATGACCTAAACCATTTTAAAGGCAATCTGAAGAGCTTCCTTTTTAAAGACGCCTTTAATTTATTTATTCCCCATTCCTATTGTTTTCACCATTCATGTCTTCTTTTGTGCTTTATTAATACAACTGTAGTTCTGCCCTTTTTCCCTTACGTATCTGTTAGTTTGTATGTCAATATGTCAAACTCATGTAATTTACTATAAATAAGCTTATGTGTACACCTTTTGTTTTTATTTGTAAATCGCTTAGCAATTTAAATTAAGCTATTCAATAAGTTAAAAATAAACTTGAAACTTGAATCTCACAAATTTCCATATTTTTCTTGCTCTATCTGTAAAACTGATTCTGGCCCCTGTATCAATTAAAGTTAATTTATCCTGACCCTCTATGGTAGTAGTAACATTGGGGCGGCCGCAAGTGTCCAAAATCAAAGGTGCCACATATCTCAAGCTGAATTCAGAGTCTGACTTCTTTCCCGTACCCTGCGTCTTCAAAATTGAGTCCACAGGAAAGTGATAGGAGTCCGGCAGGGCTGTGAAGGTTTGAGTGACCTTAGTATTCGGACACAGAAAGTCAAGACATCCCTTGAGCACGGAAATTGTATGCCTGCGCACTCATAAAGCTCAAGGTGTGAAAAATAACAAAAATCATGCTAAATGACACTAAATGCAAAGGTTTTGTTAATCAATCATGACACCAAAAGAATAAAGCACAATTACGTTAGCAGTTGCATTAGCGGGAGAACGCCATAGTTGCCAAAATGCTGGCCCTCTGACAACGTGCTCAGCTCAATACCTCGAAACACTTCCACTATATACCTCTGGCCCAGTGTGACATTATCAGCCCGACAGCCATCAAAACTCAACAAAGGAGGTGTTTAAAAGTTAGACAAAGAAGTTCCTCTATGTTTAAAAGTTTCAGAAATCATATTCGTTCTGTCCACATTCATTTCTGAATATACATTAACATTTTATAACATTTCCAATTTTATTTTATCATTCTTAAAACTTATTTCAGACAATTTGTCTATGTATCAAACAAGCTGCTGAAAAGTTCTCAGCCTGCCCGTCAGCTGCCTCACGCCACCCACAAACAGTGCTGAAAACTAGTCAGCCTGCCTGTCACCACAGCAAAGGAGAAGGAGGACGAGAAGGAGGGGCCGCCCTCCCCCTCTCCCTGCCAAAGACTGCCTCAGAATCAGATCTCTGACTCCAACCCAATCACCTTATTCCAAGCACTACAAATTCATTCATACCACACATTCAGCACCTGCCTGGGCCCAAGCATTCCACACATTCACAACTTGGTTCACTCATATTTAATTCATATTTAATGCATGCCATATCCTAGCTTGGGATACTTCTTCCCAGCCAGCCCAAGGAACATCTAGTATCAACCAACACCACGATGCTAGGAGCGGGAAAACTTTGCACAAAGAAAAGCAGAGACAGAGAAGAAACAAAGAACCCAAAATGGAGTCCATGCACCTCCTGATTTCCTTTATGATCTAGCCTAACAGCAAAGCACTCAAAAAGAACATCACTATACTTTCCCTTATATTAATCTGCAGTGTGTTTTTCTGGCTTTGACTGCATCCATATTCGGATTTTTCTTTACCAGTTCCTCGTATGCTTCTATTGGGCATGGCCCCAACTAACACACATGCCTACATCCAACCAGAGCCACCCAGAATCACACGAGAAAACAGCCCCCCCCCCGTAGAAAAACTCCACAAAACACTGCACCATCACGTTCCGATGTCCACTCCACCACCGTCCCACAAACGCCACCCCCCACTGGCCACGAGCCACTACTCCTCACCCTATGCACTAACACTGTTTCGTAAATACTAATTGATGCAATTAACTGTTGCAAACCCTTAATTAAATACTCTTATTCATTCGCTAGTCATTTCATGTCTAGGCTATAGCAATGCATTATATAAAGGCATCACTAAGAAAGAAAGATAACACCTCCAAATTATTCAAAATACTGCCATTAAAATCATTTCAACTTAAAAGCTCAAAAATTTGATCATGTCACACCACTTTTAATTAACTCCCATTGGCTTCCCATAGATCATCGAATTACTTATAAAATAATGTTACTGATACATAAAACCATAGCTTCCAGTCTACCTGATTTCATCAACAACCTCCATCGCACATTACATTCTTCTTATCAAAATCTGTTATCCATTCCCTCTTTAAGACACATTGGCACCATGCGTACTAATATCTTTTCTACAAAGTGCTAGATTATTATTTTTTTTTTTTGTTCCCTACCTTTTGTTTTGATCCTTCTCCCTCTCTTTTTCATTACACAAATGTATTTCTACCCTTTTTCATTTTGTTTCGGTAAGTTCCCCAAACAAACCTGAAACCTAAAACGGAATTTTTTCTTTCCGGCGACACAGCACAAGAACGGCAGAAATTTAAACCTATAAGCAGTGCAAACGTATATGGGAAAGGATTGGTGACACAGAAATATGTGAGTTGGAAAGAGAGTGTCACACACATGGGCAACATAAGCCTTCCAAGTCTCATCTGCCTAGGAGGGGGAGAATCCCAAGTGCCTTTATGACCCATAACAATATCACAATGCATTAATTTTTGCAATAATAAAAACAATATAACAATGCAGAAATTTTCGCTTACCTTACCTTATAAGCGAGGTACATTAATAATATACAATAGAATCTTATACTCTATAAAATCTTATCTAAGCGATAGAAGAGAAAAGCACATGCAAAGAATGGTACAGACGACAGAGTGAGAAGGCATTTCTATAAATTAATTTAATTCTTCCCAAAAGAATGGCAGCTGCTTATTTTTGCGGCGGGAGCTTCCCGAAAACTCCACATTAATCTTGTTCTTCCCAAAAGAACAGTAACCGCGGCGTGAGTTTCCCAAAAACCCAGAATATAAATAAAGGGTTGGAACAGGACGCCAATACCAGTGAGTATTAAAGAACAGAATTCAAAATTCAGAAATACTCACAAAATATTGGTAATGTCCAGCCCATCCCGGACCAGCCCCCAAATGAAGCGAACAAAGTCTGTTTCTTGGTCCCGAAACCGCCCTGCCCACACCCTGTCGCCTGGGTACGGATATCCGGAGGCATTCTCCTTAGAGAGAAAAGATACGCAGACAGTGTCCTTAAGAGATTGCCTGTTTTATTATTAGTGTACATCCAGTTTTATATCTTTCAGTGGTAACCAACACAGGAAAAGGGGGTTTGACAAGAGAGAGGGGGGGGGGGTGAGCAGGATATGTACTTCTTTGTCTGAATCTAAAGGCGTTAAAGTTTCCTTTATCTATCTCAACCGGTACATGGCAGTGGGGGGTCGAACCCCCATTGTCTCAGACAGCTAACTTCTTTAACAAGATTAAACTCTGTCTGTGTTTGAGCCCCCTCCCCAGCACAGACAGAGACAGAAGACATATCCTTTCAAATGTGTCCTTTCATGAGGGGAATATGATTAAGGTCTACAAAATTCTGAAAAGAGTGGAATGCATAAATTTGAAGCAATTGTTTATCATTTCAAAGAGTACAGTGACTAAAGGACATTCTATGAAGTTACATTGTAGTACATTTAAAACAAATAGGAGAAATATTTTTTTCACTCAATGTACATTTAAGTTCTGGCACTCATCGCTGGAGGAAATGGTACAGCAGTTAATGTAGCTGGCTTTAAAAAAGATTCAGATGAATTCCTGGAGAAAAAGTCTATAAACCATTATTAAGGTAAACCTGGGGAAAGTCACTGCTTATGCCCAAGGTTAAATAGCATGAAATCTTGCTACCTTTGGAGAGCTTACCAGGTTCTTTTGATCCGACTGGCCACTGTAGGAAACAAGATACTGGGCTAGATGGTTCCTTGGCCTGACCCAGTAGGGCAACATTTATGTTCTTATGAATGTGTTAATTTTTGGATGTAAAGCAACAAACTACACGATGGAGTTATTGAATGGAAAGCAGGCAGGTAAGTAAACATAACTTTCCAAATCTCATTCTATTTCATTTTTGTAGGGAGAGGAGTATGATGAAAGTAAACTGATTAAAGGGGGACCTTTCAGGCTCAACCTATACCCTAGGGAATATTTTGATCCAAATCCTTATCATGTTGACAAGCCTTTGCCACCGCTCAAAAAAACAGAAGAGAAAAAGATTGAAAAGCCTTTCAGACCAAGTTCTCCTTCTAAAAAGGTATGTTTGCTTCAAATAAGTATCATTGCACAAGGCTGTGCTTCATTAAGAGAAAGGGGATGGGATTTCATATATCGCCTTTCTGTGGTTACAATAATATATGGTTTACATATTATAATCGATTGTTCCTATAAATATGTAGTCATTCTCAGTGAATCTCAGCGAGAGGGAGAATTAAAAGGCCTTGAGCATGTGCAGATGCATGCTCAAGGCCCGGCAGAGGCAGGAAGATCTTCTAGCGGCGGCACCGGCACGTCCTGGGGGTTGCGTGCCGGTGCCACATGGGGGGGAGAGTTCAAGTTGTTCGGGCGGGGGGGGGGGGGCGGTTCGAGCAGGGGGACCTTTGCGAGCGGGGGGGAGCGATGCCGGTTATCGGGAGGGGGTGCTCGCAAATCAGGTCAACACTCGGTTTGCGAGACAAGTTTTGCGAGAATGTTTTGCTCGTCATGCAAAACACTCGCAAACCGGGTTACTCGGAAACCGAGGTTTGACTGTATTTGACTGCCTAAGTTAAGAGGTTATTTTGGAGACTAATGATAGCCTGCAAGAGGCTGACCTGATAAGACATGTTCTAAACTCAGGCAGCCACGAACCCTTGAAGTGGTTTTTCCCTTGGCTTAAAAATTAAAAAAGCTAAAGTTAAATTCAATAAAAAAAAGTAAATGGGAGAACATCTCCATAGTCCGGCTGCCTCCCAGGGTCTGAAAATGGACTCCTAAATGACCAGTCTGGCTAACCTCCCCCTCATCCTACAATCCCATCCTAACTCGGGCTCAGAGTTGTCCACCTAGGTGGGTTGCTGCTTTGAGGAACAACATGGCAGTTGACTACTCCTTCTGTCCTTGTCTTCATTCTCTTCTTGTTCCTGTCTCCAGTAACTTCTTAGGAGAAATGAACTGGTGATTTATGACTTGGATTATGAGGAAGTGCCATGGACCTAACTGATAGAGACAGAAATGTGGAACCCAGTAGCTGGAGAGCATGTGTGTTTCTGTCACTGGTTTGACAGGAAAATATGTGCTGTCATTTAGGTCATACCAACTGTCTTGGGGCCTGCCCCAGCCTGCAATTCCAGATGAACTAAGGAGGCTTACCACAGCACAACACAGGGCCTGCAGTCTCCCTTATCACTCCCGTCTCCCAGCTCAAGTTTGTAGGCTACCAGGAAATGGGGCCCTTCCTGTATTGAGTCCAGAGGCCAACTATTGGGTTGCCATGTACTGGGGACAGGGCAGCCCTTCAGGTAGTAAAGAGATGGCCATGACACATCTCAGAAAGACATGTGCAGGTACCAGCAACATTCCCTGCAACATTCACTTAGACGGGTGTCCTGGCCATTTCCTCACTAGCTGAGGGACCAGTCTGACCACCGAACCTGGCAGCCCAAAATGGCATCTGGACTTGGCTCAGGAAGGGCTGCCACATCCAGAAGCCCTATAGTCAGCCCTCACCTAGTCTCCTTCCAGGGAATAGTGGACGAGTGTACAGGTGACATGCACAAAGGAGATTATGCTGTAATATAGCCATAGTAACCTAGACATGGGAATGCATAGCAGGACACAGCAACAGCATTGTGGGTCATGGTATAGGGCAGGCTGTACACCTATATCAGCACTGTACTCTATAGCCGTCTAACCCCTAGGGGTTCTTAATCTGGCCATGATCCTATGCTGATGCCAACAGCAGATATCTGGTCTGAAGGAAAGGTAAAGGTGATGGGGCTGCATGGTCTGTGACACAAACAGTAGTGCAAATCTGGCTTGCTGGTCCCTCAGTCCAACTCCATACTGTAAGCTGAAACCATGGTCCCATCACAGGTATTCCTTGCCAAAACCCAAGGTGGATATTTGCACTGCTGGTCCCAGATAGGGCCCACAAATCACCTAATGTAAGCATTTCCTTATCTGGTCTCACAGCTTACAATTGCACAATTTTATTTAATATTGTGATGGCTCCATTAGGGAAGAAATTGGCAGAATTAGGGCTCAATCCTTTGAACTATGCCGATGATGCATAATTTTTATTCCCTTTGGCGATTCCTGCTGAAACTTTGTCAGTGTTAAGAACATAAGCAGTGCCTCCGCCGGGTCAGACCACAGGTCCATCCCGCCCAGCAGTCCGCTCCCGCGGCGGCCCAAAACAGGTCAAGACCTGTCTGAATCATCAGAAGGGGCTCCCTTGCCACCTTGGTTTCCCATTTAAGTCCTGCCTTCCTATCGAAGTCCTAGCCCTCCGGTCTTGCACATGCACGACCAGGTTAGTTTTTACTCATTACCTGATTTACTTCCTATACTTGTGTTACCTCCCAGCTCCTCCCTCAGTATCCCACGATCCCTTTATCCCTCAGGAATCCATCCAATCCCTGTTTGAATCCTTGTACCGTATTCTGCCTGATCACTTCCTCCGGTAGCGCATTCCAAGTGTCCACGACCCTTTGGGTGAAAAAAAAACTTCCTTGCATTTGTTTTGAACCTGTCTCCCTTCAGTTTCTCAGAATGTCCCCTCGTATTTGCTGTCCCCTTCAGTCTAAAGAATCTGTCCCTATCCACCTTCTCTATGCCCCTCATGATCTTGAAGGTCTCTATCATATCTCCCCTGAGCCTCCTTTTCTCCAGAGAGAAGAGCCCCAGCCTATCCAGCCTCTCGGCGTATGAGCAGTGTTCCAGCCCTCTTACCAATTTCGTTGCTCTCCTTTGGACTCTCTCAAGTACCGCCATGTCCTTCTTGAGGTGCGGCGACCAATACTGAACGCAGTATTCCAGATGTGGACGCACCATCGCTCGATACAATGGCATGATGACTTCCCGTGTTCTGGTTGCTATGCCCTTCTTTATGATGCCCAGCATCCTGTTGAGTCAACCATTGCAGCTATCAATAAAGTTTCTCCTGTTTGACCCATACGAGCTGGTGACATCTCTCCCTCATGGCTCCTGTGTTTGAGAAACCACTTCCCACCATGGGCACATTCAGGTGAGGGTAAGATTAGAAAATGGTGTCTTAATCACAGGATTTAAATGTAATTCTCAGCAAAACATTTTGAAGGTTTGGCCATAATCAAATTAAAAATGGCCATCTTCCAAAAATTCTAGATAACAACTAAAACGCCTTGAATGGGCTATATAAACATTCAGATCAGAATTCTCAAACTGGGGGGCGTGGCTTGGACGCGAACACAGATGGTTGGGTGAGTGAATAGCTCCGTGCATACAAGCCAAATTATAGAAATACTACAAAAATAACTAAACTATAACAGGAAAAAACTCTGAATATCATCTAAATATGTCATCCAGCAAACAAAATAAAGGAGAACCGAAGGCTGGAGGGTCCGGTTTAGGAAGTAACAAAAGATCAAAACCGGAGCCCTGCACTCCTCCTATGAACACATCGTTACCGACAGACGAAAGCCCCGACGTTATGGAGGAATTACGGCAAATAAAAGAAATTGTTTTAGACAGCAATAAAAAATTACAAAAAGCAATGGACGATGCGGCATTACTCACTAAAAGAGTGGAGGTGACAGAAAATAGAATAACCAATTTAGAGGAAAACATGGAACAAATACACATAGAAATGAGAAATAATAAAACAATATGGAAGGAATACACAGAAATTAAAAGAGATCTTGAAGACAGTCGGAATCGTGAACGAAGAAATAATTTAAGAATCATCGGGATGCCGGAAGGAGTAGAAAGAAATGACCCTATTAACTTCTTGGAACAGTTTTTACCTAAAGTACTACCATTGAAATTTAAAACGGCATTAGAAATTGAAAGAGCACATCGGATTCCAACTCAAAGAAAAAATTCACAAATAGGTCCAAGAACATTAATTTTCAAACTATTAAGACACCAACAAGCAGTAGAAATCTGCAAATTAGCTAAAGAAAATAAAAACCTCAAGTGTCAGGACGCAAAAATACATATCGTCCCTGACTTTGCAAGAGAAACAGCAATGAAAAGAAAACAATTTCTGGACATGAGACCACAATTAAGATCTATGGGGGCTAGATATGGACTTTTATATCCGGCAGTAATGAAAATTACAATAAATAACATAACTCAAAATTTTTCAGACCCCAAAAAACTACAGGAATTTATTGAACAACATGAACAACCAATGTCTTCTTAAAAAACATCGGAAATGATCTCTTCAAAATTAAATATTTACATAATTATAACCTTTTATTATTGGATAATAAGATATATAAAAAATTCAGTTGAAACTCAATTCTAAAAATTCTAATACAACGGATAAAATGCACGTGGATGGAACAAAAATTTAAAATACATGGAAGTTCTAAACAAGAAGACTCAAGCCTGCTTGAAGACATAATTCTTATCTAATTTCCATAATTAGATTCTGGAACATTACAAAAAACAAACTTACATGAGACACCGTGGAGCTAGAAGGATTCCGTTTGAGATCCTGACGCAGAAAAATGCTTATAGCTCAATGACATTAAAATAAAAGAACTACCGATTGGATAAAGAAACACAAGGGGTGTTATTTAAGAAAGAAAAGAAAATCCAACAATCACAACAAAGAATATAAAATGAAAAATGAAAACTAACCATGATTGGCTAAAAAGAAGATTTCTGATTGGAGGAAGTACTTCCGGATTGGTATGCGTCTCCCATTGGACGAGGGGAGACCCAACTCTCAAAACAGTTTCGTCAAAAATCTTGCAAAGGAAAAAGACACGAGCGACACCATTTCAACAATGACAATGGAATTACCCTTATAGAAAATGAACGTAAAACACCCTTGATGCGCCGACTTCTGAATACAACATCTTACGAAGTGATATGAGTTTAAAAGATCGAGACATTATTATGACTATGCCTCACAATATAAACACAATTTAACCTATTACAAACTGACATGGACATACAAGAAATTTATTAACGTGAAGGACAAGAGAAACTAACAAAATTAAAGAAATAAAATATATCCATGGATTTACTACAAGAAAGCAAGAAAACGCAAGATAGATATAGGATACAAATGTTATTATTATCACCAAATAACCGAGACTATTCCACAAAATAAAAGGAAGAAAAGACAACAAATAAGACATTAACTTTGTTAAACATTGATATGATATAATAACTAAAGTTATCTGGATGCTCAGACTATCATATTCAGACACTATGTAAACTTAAAATAATTCATTTTTATAATACAAACATAATACTAAAGAAAGAAGATATCTATACTAAATTAATATTAACCAGCTTTTGGAATCTTAACAAAACTTATTCCTGGCAAACATTTCTACATTTCTTGTTTTAATACTCTTAAATGATAACAATTATATTATATTGATTAGAAGTTATTTATGGTTATTGACTCAAAAAATTTTTCATATATTTGTATATATATATATTTAAGATTCATATATATTCAAAAATATATATATATAGATTAAAATAAAACAAAATATAGAACAAATTATAAATAAATAAATAGAGATAAAATTTTCTTACATATCCTATAATACGGATATGAAATCTTATATTAAGAATTAATAGAAAGGAAAATAATTGTAGTAAATACAATAGAATAGTGAAATAGCTTGTGGGAGTTAATTAAACCTAACCTCAGTATGCGTATCCAAGTTTTCGTAATTATATGGGGGAGGGAGGGAGGGAAAGGGAGGGTAATATTTAATAAAGGGATGGGTAAGGATAGGGAAAGGGACATAACAAAATATTTAATATATTGGGATAAGTTAATAAAAATAATTATTCAATGTTCATACTTAGGAAAAAAGATACTTTAACGATTAAATGGATATTAAAATTTTATCTTTGAATGTTAATGGTCTGAATCATATAATAAAAAGGAAAAAAGCTTTATTATTTTTAAAAAGGCAAGATGCAGATATATGCTTTATACAAGAGACCCATCTCTCAAATATTGAATCAAATAAGTTGAAAGAAGGTTGGGTCAAACATTGTTTTTACTCACCAGCAATAGGAAAAAAAGCGGGTGTTGCTATTCTAGTAAATAAAAAATGCAATGCTTCATTCAAATTAAAATCATCAGATATTCATGGAAGATGGGTTAATGTGGAAATGAAAATGGGAAATACTACCATGACGTTATTTAATATATACGCCCCTAATTCGAACCAAAATGAATTTTTTAAGACTCTTCAACAACTAATATTACCACTGGCTACTTCAAATTTAATAGTAGCTGGAGATTTTAATGCTGTTATGGATCCACTATTGGATAAAAACCCAAGTAGATATATGAAATCTATGGGATTAGATAATTTGATACAATCCTGCAATTTGATAGATATTTGGCGAATACTTCGTTTTAATGGACGGGAATTTTCTTTCTGTTCTCATGTTCATAATTCTTTTTCAAGAATAGATTATATTTTTATTTCAAATAATTTGACACATCAAGTGTCACAAGCTGCCATAGATCCAATCATTTTATCTGATCATGGAGGGGTATGGATCAAAATTAAGATCACAGATCAAAATACCAATAGACCAATATGGAAATTTGATAATACATTGCTTGCTGATCCAATATTTTATGAAAAACTTCATATAAAAATGAAAGATTATTTCAAATTAAATGATAAAGATGAAATCTCTAGGGAAATATTATGGGATGCTTTTAAAGCATCAATGAGAGGACAAATAATTTCTTATTCGGCTTATCTTAAAAAACAGATTAAAAAAGAATTTTTAAATTTAGAAAAAGAAATTAAAAATTTAGAACTAAAACTTATAGAAAAATGGGAATATTCTATTCAACAAGAATTATTAAAACTCAAAGTGAAATATAATGAGATTTCATCTAAACTAATCAGAAAAGATATATTTTCTCAGCAAGCTTTGTATTATGGTAATTCGAATAAGGCTGGAAGAATATTAGCAAATTACCTTAAAGTTAAAAAAAGGAAAACAAAATTAATTGCCATTAAAAATGAAAATGGAGAAACAGTCACAAATATTGAACCTATTTTAAAACAATTCCTAAAATTTTATAGATCTCTTTATTCTTCCGAGACTTATTTGAATAAAGAAAAAGATGGTTTAGAATTTTTGAAAATGTTAGAGGGTCCAAAAGTTCCTGAACATGTAAAACGAAGTATGGAAGAACCAATATCACTAAAAGAATTAGGAACAGCTTTGAAATCTCTTAGAGTTGGATCCGCTCCAGGTGGTGATGGTTATACGGTAGAATTCTATAAAACATTTCAAAATTTTCTACTACCCTATTTATTAAATCTTTATCAATACCAACTTAATAAAGGTTCAATAAATGGCACTATAGCAGAATCAATGACTATTGTTTTGCCAAAGCCAAATAAAGATCCCACTTTGGTTTCAAACTACAGGCCAATATCCTTAATAAATGTAGATGGAAAAATACTAGCAAAAATACTAGCATTAAGATTGGCTAAAGCTCTCCCTCATATTATAGGTCTGCATCAAACAGGATTCGTTGCTCAAAGACATTCATCTCATAACACCAGATTAGCATTCCATATGTTATACTTAACAAAGAAAATGAATGAACCTACTTTTACTATTTCTTTAGATGCAGAAAAAGCTTTTGATAGAGTAGAATGGACTTTTATGTATCAAGCATTAGAATGGTTTGGTATAGGTCCTGGATTCATACAAATAATACAAACATTGTATAGCTCACCCTCTGCTAGATTATATATTAATAACACTTTATCAGAAAAATTTAATTTACAAAGGGGAGTTAGGCAAGGTTGCCCCTTGTCTCCTTTATTGTTTGATATTGTTTTAGAACCCTTAATACTAGCTATTCAACAAATGAAGGAGATACAGGGAATACCACATTCAGATAAAGAATACAAAATATCTGCATATGCAGATGATTTATTATTATATTTGAGGAATCCAGAATCTACCATTCCACATTTACTCGAGTTGATTGAGAAATTTGGAAAGTTCTCAGGATACAAAATAAATTGGAATAAATCAGAAGTCCTTCCATTAAATATATATTGTACAAAAGGATTATTCGATAAATTTTCTTTTGTATGGAAGGAAGATGCTATAAAATATCTGGGAATTTGGATTACAAAAACAGTGGATGAAACAATGAAAAATAATGAAAAATGTATATTACATAAAGTGACAGAAATGTGTGAGCAATGGAATCCTTTGCATTTATCTTGGTGGGGAAGAGTACAAACTGTTAAAATGATGATTTTGCCTGTAGTTTGCTACCAAATGGGGATGATACCAATTTTTTTTCAAGAATCTTTTTATAAAAAATTAAATAGGATTTTGACAAAATTTATTTGGCTTGGTAAAAATCCCAGAATTGCTTTAGTGACATTGCAAAAGCCAATTGAGGAGGGCGGGGTAAATTTTCCAAATTTTTATAGGTACCATCAAGCCTATATTCTACGTCAAGGTATGTATTGGATCCTCCCAGAGCCCACCGATAATATTCCAGACTTGTTCTGGTTAGAATGGAGATTGATGTTTCCCTTACGTCTTAGTCATGTAATTAGTATCAAAATGCCAAGGTTATATAAAGAACATAAAATATTTATGGATACCTGGAAAACTATAAGATATTTAAGTAATCTAACTCCTATTCCAATAAATAAATCAACAACTCAAACGATTTGGTTAAACCCCAAGATCAAGATTGGCGGTTTTAAAATTATCTGGAAACATTGGATGACAGCAGGTATTCGTATTTTAGATGATGTAATACAAAATGATAAATTGCTTGAGTTTTCACAATTGCAACATAAATTTGATCTTAATAAATCACAATACTTTAAATGGTTGCAATTGAAGCAAGCCATTCAGGTAGGGTTCCCTGAATGGAAAAATCTTATTAATTATCATACATTGGAATTCTTATGTTTCCAGATAAATTCAATAGGTCATGAAGCCGCACAGTGGTATAAATTAATATCTGAATATGTAAATAAAAAAAAAATGGACTTAGAGACATTTGGAGCATTGAGATAAAGCATCAAATTAATGCATCTCAATGGCCACGACTTTGGTCTTGGAGGTTAAAATGTACAATGTCAGCATCTATGAGACAAACTTGGTTTTTTCTTTTGCATAGAGCTTTATGGACCCCTACACGTTTAAATAGAATAGATAGCTCTAAATCTAATAGATGCTGGCATTGTCATGTTGAAATTGGGACATTAGACCATCTTTTATTCTATTGTCCATTTATTTTAACATTCTGGAAATCAATCTGGCCTCAAATTAATAGGATGTTAGAAAATCCAGTAGCCTTGTCATATGATACTATATTATTTGGAACAACAATGAGAGTAAGAAGCCAAATTTCATCAAGTAATAATAAACTCCTTTTTATTTTAACTGGAATAGCAATACAACAAATAACATATAACTGGAAAAAACATGATATGTTAAATTACAATTTTTGGTGGAATTCTGTATGCCATATATACAAAATGGAAATAACTATTGCAACACAAAAAGGCAATGTGAGTCAATTTCAAAAAATCTGGGGACCGTTAACAGAATACTGTAATGAATGATTAACTTTTCCCAAGATAAGATAATTGAATAGAAGGGGTTGGGATGGGATTTTATATTACATAATATATTAATATTTGAATGAATTTATAATAAAGAAGATTGTATGTATTATTGATGGGAAGGGAGGGAGGGATGGGAAATTATTATATTCAATAAGAATTATATAAATTTAGATTTATGACATATTATTATAAATTTATATAATATTGAATTTTTAAAGAAATGTTAAATTCAAATTTAATATGTAAATTAACCAAGTGTGTATATTCAAATTACTAATGAATCTATTTAAAACACTTGTTGTAATATAAGAAAATGAATAAAGAATTATAAAAAAAAAAAAAGGATTCTCAAACTGCCACATTGCCTTTATTGCTATGGCACCTAAAAAACAGGCACAGACCCCAAGTAGGAGGAGTAACTTTAGTGATGGGGACAGGGGTGGTTTAAGGCAATCTGCTGCCTGAGGCAAAGGATGGGTTGCCGTCCCCTCCAGCATCCAAGATGCGGTTGGAGAAAGGACTGCCCCATCTACTAGGCAAGACTGACTAGCTGCCTAGAGAAGCAGCTTCTTAGAGGGTATCGGCAAAGCAAAACAATAAATCCTGCCAGTCATTCTCAAAGAACTATGATTCTGTGTTTGTATTCTCATATACTTTAACCTGCTTTTTTGCAAAAACACAAAGGAGATGCAAGATGCTCAAACAATAAGAAGCAAAAAGAGGAAGTGAGTAAAAGAAAAGCTCAGTTTAATACACCATAATAAAATCAGTTATATGGAAGCCAATATTGTAAGGCACTAGATAAATACTGATTACAGAGATATTCAATGACAGTAAAGCCTGGATTCTCTAACCAGCGCCGATTTTATTTTTTTAGGCAGCAGTAGGTGGCCAAGCTCAGTAAAAAAAAACACGCTATTTAAATGCCGTTTTTAACTGAGTTTCAAGATACCTTACACAGCCTAAAAAATCAACACCAGAATCACACCTCCATAAGTGCTTTAGGCCACCTAACGCGTGATTAACGCTGGACGTGGCAAACCTAAAGTTCCTACATAGGTGCAATTCACGACAGATAGACACCAGAAATGTAGGCCTGGAAACCCCTGGCCTACATTTCCTGTACTTATATTTCACAGAGGTGCGATTCTCTATAGGGTTGTTTCGTGTGATTGACACGCGATCGGTGGCTTCCAATATTGACACCCTATAGAGAATCCAGGTCTTAAGTGGGTAGGGCCGCCAAATATTTCCTTGGACCAACTTGGCACTGTCCGTTTTTCATCTCTTTCCCTCACCCCAGTCCCCCGTTCGGCGCGTGTCAAAGGTAAGCGTTAAAGGCGCTCGCCTTAGCGAGAGAACTTTTGCGAAGGGCCTTAAGAAGGTACAAGCAAAAGAAGAAACACTAAGGAAGGACACCTACACTGGCAAGTAGTAGATAAACAAACACAGTAGTAGCAGAGGGCAATCACAGCAGACACAGAGGACACATAGAAGCAACAGGATTAGCGGGTTTAAAATCAAGAAAAGGACTTCACAGTAACACCAAGGACGCTACACAGATTCCTACACAAGGAGAAGCCACTTTAAATGACAGACTGGCAAGTGGACAGCAATGGTTGCAGCAGACAGAAGAAGGATGTTGAGCTACCCAGTTTTCTGCACTGTTTGCCATATGTATGACTACCTCCCCTCTGGGAGGCAGTCTTATGTATGCTCTCGATGTGAGGAACTGGAGAACCTGAAGAAGCAAGTCAGACTCCTGGAGGCCAGAATACTGGAACTAGATGCACTTCGAGCATTGGAAGAGGAGGACAGAGAGGCAGAAAACTTCATGACAGAGGAAACCATTGAAGAAGTCATGGAGTTAGAGGAGTTCATCGTAAGGCATACAGGGAGGCTGTGGAAAATTACCAACAGTGGAGCTAGCAAGATACACCCACAGTGAGCGAGGACCAGGATACACCTACAGTGAGTGAGGACCACCTGGAGGACAACCACAAAGAAGACGAGTCCAGTGCAAGCCAACGCCAGGATGAGGGAAGATGGAAGTGCACAGAGGACACAGACCTATGGCTGGAGAGATGGCCATACACCAGGGACAAGGACCTGAGTCTAGAGAGGCAAGAGAAAATAGAGAGGATAGCAGTCGTCATAGGGGACTCCATCATCAGACAAGTTGACAGCCACATAGCGGGAGGAAGATGGGATCGGCTGGTGACCTGCCTACCGGGAGCCAAGGTAGAAGATATAGTGAGCTGCATCGACAGGATCATCGACAGCGTGGGAGAGGAAGATACGGCGGTGGTGATCCACATGGGGACAAGCAACGTAAGCAACAGGAACTACAGCAGGGAAGGACTGAAGGACCAGTTCTGGATGCTAGGAGGGAAGCTGAAGACCAGAACGCCAAGGGTAGCGTTCTCGGAGATCCTGCCTGTACCCAGGGCCGACGAGAAGAGGCAGACAGAGCTGCAAGCAGTCAACGCGTGGATGAGGTACTGGTGTGAGGAAGAAGGATTCCACTTCGTGCGCAACTGGACGACGTTCTGGGGGAAGAGCAAGCTATTTAGGAAGGATGGACTCCACCTCAGCGGCGATGGAACGAGACTGCTTGCAAGCAACATCAAGAGAGAAATTGAGAAGTTTTTAAACTAGGAAGAAGGGGAAAGCTGACAGTTGACCAAGAGTCGATGGTTCGGGAACCGGTATATCCAGAGGATACCATGCAGGAAGATAGCGGGGAAGACTCACCGGATCATAGGCAAGACAGAAATCCTGACAGATAGAAAGGGACACAAGAGGGAAGGAAATGCAAGAAAGTAACAGGCTTCAAACTCAAGTGTATGTACATGAATGCAAGGAGCCTAAGGAATAAGATGGGGGAATTGGAAGCTATGGCAGAAAAAGTTAACCTCGACATCATCGGCATCACGGAAACATGGTGGAACGAGGAAAATGTCTTGGACATTGTGCTACCGGGATACAAGCTATACCGCAGAGACAGAGTGGATCAAAAAGGTGGGGGTATTGCCCTATACGTCAAAGAGGGAATTGAGTCTACCGGAGAGAACACGCTGGAAACAAAAAATGAGGTAGAGTCTCTCTGGGTCAAAATTCCGTGAAACAAATGGAACAGAAACGAAGATCGGCATATACTACCGACCCCCAGGGCAGTCCAAAGAAATTGATGGAGAAATGATGGACAAGATTAACCGCAACTACAAGGGAGACAATGCAGTTATCATGGGTGACTTCAATTATCTGGGGATAGACTGGAACCTAGGCACCTCCAGCTGTGGTAGGGAGACCAAGTTCCTGGATGCTGTAGGCGATTGCTTCCTGGAACAACTTGTCAAGAAAAATACGAGAGGAAATGCAATTCTGGACTTAATTCTAAATGGACTACAAGGACCGACACAAGGTGTAGAAGTAGAAGGGACACTGGGAAGCAGTGATCACAATATGATCCATTTCAACCTGGTCACAGGGGCAAAACATCGATACAGAATGATGGCCATGGCACTGAACTTCTGAAAAGGGAATTACGAAGGGATGAGACTCGTGGTGGGGAAGAAGATTAAGAAGAGGATAAGCACTGTAAAAACACTAGAGCAAGGATACAGTCACTGAGGCACAAAATCTATATATACCGTGTATCAACAAGGGATCCAAGAGGAAAAAGAACAAGGAACCAGCGTGAAGGAAGCGATCAGAGACAAGAAGACTTTGTTTAAGGAATGGAAAAGGTCAAAAATGGACGAAAACTGGAAAAAGTACAAACAACATCAAAGCAGGTGCCATAAGAGGGGCCAAAAGAGGTAAGAGGGGCCAAAAGAAACTATGAGGAAAAAATAGCCAAGGAGGCAAAAAACTTCAAGCTGTTCTTTCGATATATTAAGGAGAAACGACCCACGAAGAAAGCGGTAGGGCCGTTGGATGACCATGGAATAAAGGGAATGCTAAAGGAAAACAAAGCCATCACCGACAAACTGAACACATTTTTTGCGTCTGTATTTACCGAAGAGGACATACACAACATTCTGGAAGCCGACAGGCTATACGCAGGAAATGAAGACGGGAAACTGACAGGGTTGACGGTCAGTCTAGAAGAGGTATGTAGGCAGATTGATAGGCTTAAAAATGATAAATCACCGGGACCGAATGGCATCCATCCGAGGGTAATCAAGGAACTGAAAGGGACTATAGCTGAACTTCTTCAAACTAATAGCCAATCTGTTGATCAAATTGGGAAGGATTCCGGAAGACTGGAAAGTGGCAAATGTTACGCCGATCTTCAAGAAAGGTTCGAGGGGAGATATGGGAAACTACAGACCGGTGAGTCTGACCTCGGTACCGGGAAAGATGGTAGAAGCGCTGATAAAGGACCTCATCATTGATCACCTTGACAGACACAATCTGATGAGGACCAGCCAGCACGGGTTCAGAAAAGAAGATCTTGCTTGACGAACTTGCTGCACTTCTTCGAGGAAGTAAACAGGCAGATAGACAAGGGTGACCCGGTCGACATTGTATATTTGGATTTTCAGAAGACATTCGACAAGGTTCCGCATGAACGACTACTTCAAAAAATTGCGAGCCATGGAATTGAGAGTGAAATACTCATAGAAACATAGAAACATAGAAAAAAGCAGCAGAAAAGGGCTATAGCCCACCAAGTCTGCCCATTCCAAGTATCCCCTCCCCTGAATTTACTCCCTTAAAGATCCCACGTGAGTATCCCATTTTCTCTTAAAATCCATCACGCTGCTGGCCTTTATCACCTGGAGTGGGAGTCTGTTCCAATGATCCACTACTCTTTCGGTGAAGAAGTACTTCCTGGAGTCGCCATGAAACTTCCCTCCCCTGATTTTCAGCGGATGCCCTCTGGTGGTCGAGGGTCCCATGAGCCAGAAGATATCATCTGACTCGATGCGTCCCGTGATGTACTTATATGTTTCAATCATATCTCCCCATTCTCTTCTTTCCTCAAGTGAGTACAGCCGCAATTTTTTAAATCTTTCTTCATACGTGAGATCCTTGAGCTCCAAGACCATCCTGGTGGCCATTCGCTGAACCGACTCGATCCTCAGCACGTCCTTTCGGTAGTGTGGTCTCCAAAACTGAACACAATACTCCAAGTGAGGCCTCACCATGGCTCTGTACAACGGCATCATAACTTCAGGTCTCCTGCTGACGAAACCTCTGCGGATACACCCCATCATTTGTCTTGCCCTGGAGGAAGCCTTCTCCACTTGATTGGCAACCTTCATGTCCTCACTAATGATCACCCCTAGGTCGCGTTCCGCCGTGGTCCTAACCAAGGTCTCACCATTTAGTACATAAGTTCTACGCGGGTTTCTCTTACCCAGGTGCATTATCTTGCATTTTTTTAGCATTGAAGCCTAGCTGCCAAGTAGTTGACCATTGTTCCAGCAACAGTAGAAACATAGAAACATAGAAGATGACGGCAGAAAAGGGCTACAGCCCATCAAATCTGCCCACTCTGCTTACCCACCCCCTTTCTATGCCCTAATGACCCAATTTCCTTATCTTGACCCTCGTAGGGATCCCAAATGGGTATCCCATTTATTCTTAAAGTCTGGCACGCTGTCTGCCTCTATCACCTGCACTGGAAGCTTGTTCCAATGATCAACCACTCTCTCTGTGAAGTAGGTCATGTGTCATATTATCAGGTAATAAGCTTTTACCTACTATGTTGCAAAGTTTGGCGTCGTCGGCGAACAGTGATACCCTTCCTCTAAGTCCTTGCGTCATATCTCTTATGAATAAGTTAAATAGAATCGGGCCCAGGACCGAGCCCTGCGGCACTCCACTGATCACGTCCGATGCTTCAGATGGGGTACCGTTCACCACCACCTTCTGAAGTCTACCGCTCAGCCAATCCCCAACCCATGTAGTTAGAGTGTCTTCTAATCCTATCGATTTCAGCTTGTTCAGTAATCTTCGATGAGGGACGCTATCAAATGCTTTACTGAAGTCCAAATATACCACGTCCAGTGACTCTCCGGCGTCCAGTTGTCTAGTAACCCAGTCAAAAAAGCTAATCAGATTAGATTGGCAGGATCTACCCTGGGTGAACCCGTGTTGGTGTGGATCACGCAGTTTTTCTTCGTCTAGGATTGTGTCAAGATTCTGTTTGATCAGTGTTTCCATGAGTTTACACACTATAGACGTGAGACTCACTGGTCTGTAGTTTGCTGTCTCTGTCCTGCAGCCCTTTTTGTGGAGTGGGATTATGTTGGCGGTTTTCCAGTCCAAGGGGACCCTTCCTGTGCTTAGGGAAAGATTGAAAAGAACAGATAATGGTTCTGCCAGGACTTCCCTTAACTCCCTGAGCATTCTGGGGTGTAGGTTATCCAGTCCCATGGCTTTGTTTACTTTGAGTCTTGATAGTTCATCATAGACGCTACTGGGCGTAAATTCGAAATCTTGAAACAGATCTTTCTGGTTATCTCCCGTCTGCAGCTGTGGACCAGCTCCCGGCGCTTCGCGGGTGAACACTGAACAGAAGTGTTTGTTTAGTAGTTCTGCCTTCTCAGAATCTGATTCCGCAAAGTTACCGTCCGATTGCTTCAGGCGTACTATCCCATCTTTGTTTCTATTCCTGTCACTAATATAGCTGAAGAAAGATTTATCCCCTTTCTTAATTTTCCGTGCTAGCTCTTCCTCCATTCGGAGTTTGGCTTCTCTGACTGCTGTTTTGACAGCTTTAGATCTGTCTAGATAGTCCTCTTTCGCCCCCTCTCTGCCTAAATGTTTGTAGGTGATAAATGCGTCTTTTTTCTGTTTAACTAGGTCTGAAATTTCTTTACTGAACCATTGGGGTCTTTTGTTTCTCCTGCGTTTACTTACTGTCTTTATGTATCGGTCTGTTGCTTCGTGTAGGATGGACTTCAGAGACAACCACATATCCACATTGTCAGATATTGCTTGTTTATGTAGCTCCTGATGGACAAAATCTCCCATGTGGTTGAAGTCTGTACCTCTAAAGTTGAGAACCCTTGTTGCTGTGTTTGTCTTAGGGAAACCTTTCTTGAGGTTGAGCCATACCATATTATGGTCGCTGGAGGCCAGTGTGTCTCCTACTGAGACTTCCGTGACGCTATCTCCGTTGGTGAGAACTAGGTCTAGTAACGCCTGATCCCTGGTGGGCTCCAATACCAATTGCTTGAGACATGCACCCTTTATGGAGGTTAATATTCTTTTGCTGCTACCCGTAGTCGCGGAGAGTGTGTTCCAATCTACATCTGGCATGTTGAAGTCTCCTAGCATTACTGTGTCCCCGTGCAGTGTGATGTTCTCTATGTCCTCGATTAATTCCATGTCTTTGTCCTCCTGTTGCCTGGGAGGTCTATATATCACCCCAAGGTATAGGCAATTTTCATTCCCTCTGGCCAGGTTCACCCAGAGGGATTCCCCGGTGTATCTAACATCTGTGATTCTGGTGGTTTTGATGCTTTCGTTAGTGTATAGCGCTACTCCTCCTCCCAATTTACCCTCTCGGTTGCAATGAAGTAGGTTGTACCCTGGTATAACCATATCCCACCCATGCGATTCCGTGAACCAGGTTTCGGATATCACTATCACGTCAAGATCGGCGTTTGTTATCTCAGTCTCTAATGCTAGAATTTTATTGCCCAAGCTGTGTGCATTAACATACATAGCCCTCCATATCTGTGAAGAGATTCCTTTACGAACTAGTGTGGCTCCTAAATTATCAGTGATATTTCTTCCTGAATTATTGTGGATATCATTGGTACTTACCTTAGACTTGGTAGTGTGAGTGCGACTTGCCTCCTCAGGGTGGTTTCTTACTGCTCTGGGATATAAGTATGTACCCTCCCCCAACTTACCTAGTTTAAAGCCCTATGGAGTAGGCGGGCCAATCGATGTCCAAATACGTTTCTACCTCATGTGGATTAAAAACTGTCTAGAGCATAGGAAACAGAGAGTGAGGGTAAATGGACAATATTCGGACTGGAAAAGCATTGCCAGTGGAGTGCCGCAGGGTTCGGTGCTTGGACCCGTGCTCTTCAACATATTTATAAACGACCTGGAAATTGGTATAACGAGTGAGGTGATTAAATTTGCAGATGATACGAAGTTATTCAGAGTAGTGAAGATGCAGGAGGATTGCAAAGACCTACAACATGACATAAACACACTTGAGAAATGGGCTGCGACATGGCAAATGAGGTTTAACATGGATAAGTGTAAGGTGATGCATGTCGGTAACAAAAATCTTATACACAAATACAGGATGTCCGATGCAGTACTTGGAGAGACCCCCTTAGGCAAGAGACTTGGGAGTACTGGTCGACAAGTCAATGAAGCCGTCCGCACAATGCGCAGCGGCAGCAAAAAGGGCAAAAAGAATGATTAAGAAGGGGATCACGAATAGATCGGAAAGGTTATCATACTGCTGTACTGGACCATGGTACGCCCTCACCTGGAATACTGTGTCCAGCACTGGTCGCCGTACATGAAGAAGAACACAGTATTACTTGAAAGGGTCCAGAGAAGAGCGACTAAAATGGTTAAGGGGCTAGAGGAGTTGCTGTATAGTGAGAAATTAGAGAAACTAGGCCTCTTCTGCCTTGAAAAGAGGAGACTGAGAGGGAACATGATCGAAACATTCAAGATAATGAAGGGAATAGACTTAGTAGATAAAGACAGGTTGTTCACCCTCTCCAAGGTAGAGAGAATGAGAAGGCACTCTCTAAAGTTAAAAGTGGATAGATTCCATAAAAATGTAAGGCAGTTCTTCTTCACCCAGAGAGTGGTAAAAAACTGGAACACTCGTCCGGAGTCTGTTATAGGGGAAAACACTCTCCAGGGATTTAAGACAAAGTTAGACAAGTTCCTGCTGAACCAGAACATAAGTAAGTAAGGCTAGTCTTAGTTAGGGCACTGGTATTTGACCTAAGGGCTGCCGCATGAGCGGACTGCTGGGCTCAATGAACCACTGGTCTGATCCAGCAGCGGCAATTCTTATGTTCCCACTTCTCTTATTTCTCTTCTTCTACAGCCTCTCATCTTCCAGTCTTTCAACGATTCTTCCCCAAATTCAGCATCTCACTTTCTCTCCTCCCCTGTCTCACCCTCACCCTCACCCTCATACTCTCATCCCCTCGCCCACCCCAACTCCTTCTATTATTCATCCTCTCCACATCTTATGTCTTACCCCCTTTTACCTCCCCTATTTCCATTTTCTCCACCTATATTACCTTTTATCCATTGCACTTTTCCTAGCCCTTTGCCTCTTTTTCCTCTTTCCCAAGCAACTATTGTCCTGTCTTTTCCACATTTGCTTCTCTCCTTCCCCAGCATCTCCTTCGCCTTTATTTACCCTATTTTTCCTGTACCTTATCCCCATCATCTATCTGTGTTCCTCTATTTTCACCTTCCCCTGCATATGCCGTTTCTTTCCCCTCCTCCCCAATATCTGTTCTTATTTTTCTTCTCCCACCACCAACACCTCCTTCCATCTCAATATAGAACCCTTCTCCAGATCATAACCTATCTCCCACTTATCCCCACGTCAGCCCTCAACCCCCTTTCCCCCCTCCCCCCAAGCAGCAGACTGGTCTCATCACTCCCCTTCTACTTGCCTAGCACCACTATATTTGTTGCAGAGTGAGGAGCTCCTTTCTTCACAATGATATGAAGGCAAAAGAAAACTGAACTGGAAATCAAGCATGCATATACAGCAACACTAGAGACTGAGAATTGCATTCAAGATATCAGAGATTCTCTATCTCTCAAAGCTGATATGTTCAAAATAATAAATTCAAAATAAAATACATATTTCTACCTTTGTAGCCTGGCCATTTTATTTTTCCACTTGATTTGTTCTATATGTTTCCTTCCCTTTTGTTTTTCTAATCTTTTCAGAGTTTCCCATCCACTTGACATTTGTTTTCTTTCAAAGGATACTATCCATCTTAGTAACATAGTAAATGATGGCAGATAAAGTCCATCCAGTCTGCTTATAAGTTATACCCATTAAAAAATACATGATTAATTGTCTCTTTTTTTATATTTCTGGGCCATAGATTGTAAAGTTTGGTATTGTCCTCGGTTCCAAATGCTGAAGTTGCCATCCAAAATCACTCCAGCCTCTCTGCATCGCTATCTTTCCTGTCCAGCATCTCTCCTGTATCGTTCTTCCTGTCCTCCCCACATGTTCAGCATCTGACCTCTTTGTATCCCTATCCTTCCCTAATATGCACTTCTTCCCTCTGTGTCTCTAACCCACCACTTTTCCAGCATTGCCTCTCTGTGTCCCTGTCTCTATGCTTACTCTACACCTAGCATCTCTTCTTTATAATTTGTCCCTCCCCTCTTTCTTCTCTTTCTCCTTCATCCCACACCCTGGGTCCAACATCTCTCCCTTTCTATCTTCTGTCCCTCCCACTTTTGTGGTCTGGCATATCTCCCTTTTCCCCCTCTGATCTGTGTCTTCCCTTTTGTAGCCCCTCCCTAGGTCCTGCACCTCTCCCACTCTCTTCCTTTTTTAGTTTAGTATCTCTCTCCCCTCCCTTCTTGTTTCCCTTCTCAGCACACCTCCATAACCCCCAAACTAGATACAGCAAATCTTATATCCCCTCAGCAAGGTCTTGCATATTTCTATACTCCCCCCCAAAAGGTCCAGAACATCCCCTATCTCCTTCCCCCACAAGCAAGGTCCAACATATCCCCATACCACTCGTCAGGTAGGTCCAACACATCCCCATACCCCCCCAACCAGGTCCAGCACATCCCCCATCTCCTTCCCCCAAACAAGATCTAGCACATCCCTAGATCCTGCCCAACAAGATCCAACACATCCTCATGCCCCTCCTAGCTCCTTCTCTCCCTATACACTATCCAGATCTAGCACAGCTCCCTCCCCTCACCTCCACAATGGGTCCAGCATCACCTCTCCCCAGCCTTCCAAATTTGCCTGGATCACTAGCAACAGCAGCAATTAAGGCAGTCTGCTTCTGACCAGTGTCGGGCCCTTTTCTTTCCATTGCCCTGCGCTCACTACTGCTAGTGATCCAGGCAAGTTTGGAAAGATGATCAGGAGGAGGAGGATTAGAGATGCTTTGCCCGTGAGGAGGAGGAGCCTCTTCTCTGCTTTGTTTACCATCTTTGTGCTCTCCCTCAGTGGTGTACCTAGGGTATGTGACACAAGAGGCTGATAATTTTTTAAACCCCCCCCCATGTAAAAAGGGATCGGAGGAGCACCCTCTAAGACCTGCACCCAGGGGCAGACTCTCCCCCTCTCCTTGGTACGCCATTGCCTGAGGAAGGGGATTTTGGTCTCCAAAAGTTAGTAAAAAAAGTATTAAAATTAGTCCAATAAAAAGATTCTTATTTCCATTTTCTATATATAAATGTTTATCAATACAGTTAACAATACTACTTGATTCTAAAGCAACAACAACAACAAAAATCTATCTTTTGTAATCTATGGTTTCTGCTTTCCTCGTCTTCTCTTCACTCTCCATTCCATCCAGCATCAGCCCTTTTTCTTTGTTCCTTCCATTTTTTCTTTCTGTCTCCACTCCCTCCCCCATTATCTGACATCTCTCCCTTCTCTTTTTAGTCCCTCCTTCCCATCCCAGCTCACCCCATGGTCTGGCATTTGCTTTCCTTCCCCCATGCCCTGGGATCTCTCTCCTCCTTCTATCTCTGCCTCAACCTCCATGCTCTGGCATCTCATTTCCTTTCTGATGGCCTGGCATCTCGGTCCCCTTCCCTCCCCCCATGCCCTGGCATCTCTCTCCTCTTCTTCCATCTCTCCTACCCCTTTATGCTCTAGTATCGCCTCTCTTTCCTTTCCCTCCCCCCTTTCTCCCTGGTCTGGTATCTCTTGTCTCCTTCCCTTTCTTCCAACCCCATGTCATGGCATCTCTTCCCCTCCATGGCCTAGCACCTCCTTTCTTTCCTTCCTTTCCCTCCTTCTTTTCCTTCCTCATGGTCTGGCATCTCTCTTTTGTCTCCTCTCCCTTCCCTGGTCTTCTTTCTGTCTCCCTCCCTCTCCCCCTCCGCTCCCTCTCTGTCACACCCCCAGTCGAGAGTGCAACATTCACAATTCACTGCTCTTGCTAGCGTCGGAGTTTCCTCTCTGCCAGGCCCATTCTACTTTCTGTTTCAACGAAGGCAGGACCCAGCCGAGAGGAAGGCCCAACACCAACAAGATCAGCAAATTGTGAACACTGCTGCTGCTGGGAAGAAGTTCTTGATACTGGTGCCAGCCCTCAGAGGAGTTGGTGGAACATCCACTTATGGGCTGCACCCAGGGAGCCCCCCCCCCCAGTTCTCTCTCTCTCTCTCCCTCTTTCTCCCTCTCTCTATCTACCTCTCTACCAATGCCTCCCCTTTCCCCTGACTCTATCAGCACTAGTCTTCTAAACGTGACAAACACTGCCCTGCCTCTGGCCCCAAAGTGTGTCCCACTTTCTCTGATGTAACTTCCTTCTTCCTCAGGAGCAGGATGCAGAGCCAAGAAGACTCCAGGGCCAGCGGTAGGGCAATGTTTGTATAATAAGACAAACTGAGGCAGTTGCCTCAGGTGGCATTTTCCAGGAGGTGGCACCTCTCATTCCATCCCCCTTTCCGTACTGGCAACTCTCCTTCTAAATTGCCCGCTGTTCCCCTTTCCTCTGACTCTACCTTCTCTGTGGCGGTGAAGGTAGAGTCGGAGAAAAGGGGAACAGCGGGCAATTTAGAAGGAGAGGTGCCACCTCCTGGAAAGTGCTACCTGAGACAACTACTGCCTCAGTTTGCCTTATTATAGGGCCATCCCTGGATGGGGAGATTGAGCTCCTTGTCTAGGAGATCATGGCACACCTTGCCCCCAAGAGGCAGAGGTTCTGTCCCTTATATACCAAGAGGAGAGAGTAGGAAGCTATATGATGGCATAAAATGTCTTGCTATATATATTTTATACTTTATACCCTAGCAGCTATGAACAATAAAAGGGATATTTGTCACCAATAACAGCTTACTTTCACAGGATTTTGTTTTTGCTATCATGATTTTATATTGAAAGTTCATTATTTGGCAGAAAACAATTTTGCTAATAGCTACAACAGTAGCTTTCTGAATAACCATATAATTTTATCTCTGAATAACCATATAATTGTATTGTCCTCTTGATTTATTTTATTCTCATTATAGATGGGTGGTATGAAAGCAGGAACATTTGATCCTTATCCTACCCACTCTACTGATCCATATAAGACTAAATATGAGAAAGAAGTTGCCGTTAATAAATCTGGAAAGATCTTCCATCCTCTAGCTGGAACAAAGACCCGGCCTGTTCGAAGCGTCCTACAGGCATATGTCCTAAAGTAAGCACTCTGTTTACCTCTAGAACCTCTGCCTTTACAGCATCTCTTTCTCAGGAATTTTGACTGTATTCATTTCTATTTATTCACGGGATGATGAACAGAATCATGCAGTGCCAGTGCTTTTACATTTGTTGGTTTATTATTTGCAAATACCCTGAGGGGCTTTTGATTGTATCTTTTCATGTTAAGAGTAATGTAAAGAAATTAGTCTCCATTTGGTAAGTTTTTCTGTGAGAACATGGATTTGCCCTGATGACTCCACTGCAGCTGCTGCCCTCTCCCATGGTGGCTACCACTTCTCCTGTACACCACGCCCTACTGGTCGAGGTGGAGATGCTGGGCTTCTTCTCTCTGCTTCTTGCAGATTCCAACCTCTTCTTCCACCATAGTCACACAGCCTTTCCTCATTTGAAGTCCACTCTGTCCCCCTATTCACTCTTCTACCTGTCTGGATAGCGGTCATTTATCATCCCCCCCCTTGAGTCCCCTTTTGAATCCTGTCTTTCAGGCTTCCATTAATCATCTTCTCCTTCCTTCCTTGGGGATTTTAACATTCATACTGTCAATCCCTCTGACACTTATGTCTCTAAGGGCTAGATTCACAAAGCAAACCGATCGTGTACTGATCGGTTTGCAACCCCTTTGCGACCAGATTTCCCCCCTGCACTAGTCACTAACCTCTCCTGCGATCCGCTTCGAATCCATGCATGCAAATGAGGAGAAACGCATACAAAGTGGACAGGGACGCAATTCATTAAAGAAAATTTCCAATCCGACTGGGCTGGTTGATCAACCCCAAAAGTGACTGCTGGGGACCAGTCGAAAACGGCTTTCAGACTCTCCAGCTCCATTTAAAGCCCTGCTCTCTGCCGGCCCTGCTCCCTGCTGCCCCGAATCTCTCCTGCCTGCTGCCCCAATGTTCTTCACTGGATCTCTCGTCGAATCGCCGCCCTGCTCTGCCCACATCTCTCCTGCCTGCTCGCCCCAACTCTCTTTGCCTCCCCTGACATTCCTGCTCTCTGCTGCCCTTCTCCACAGTGCAAGCACATGGTTTTAAAGCGGGCCTGCACCTCGGGGAACGGAGGCAGAGAGCAGGAGAGTCGGGGAGCCAGAGACTCAGGGGTGGCAGAGAGCAGGAGAGTCTACCTAGTTGCCCAACAGCCCTGCCCGGTCTGACATCCCTCCCCCGTACAAACAAGTTGGGAGCAGGAGGGGTGCTCAGTCCCTCTTGCTCCGTTGGCCTCCCTACTGCCACTGGCTCAACTGCCACACCCCGACCGGTCCCAGAAGTGGAGGGGAGGAGCCCGAGGCACATCAGCCAATCAGAGCCTTAGGCAGGTGGCCTGGGGAAGGCCGGTCGTGTGTCCCTTAGGGCCGTTCGGGAGTGCGGTGGTTGAGCCGGTGAGGCCAGTGGCAGGAGGGAGGCCAGCGGAGTAGGAGGGACTGAGCACCCCTCCTGTTCCCAATTTGTATGTACGGGGGGAGGTATTGCACCAGGCTGGGGTGTCAGGCTGGTGGGTGGGCTATTCTCTTGGGCTCCCCCGACTCTCCTGCTCTCTGCCACCTTTCCCCGCAGTACAGCCCTGCTTTAAAACCAAAGGCTCGCACTACGGGGAAGGGCGGCAGAGAGCAGGAGAGTCGGGGGAGCCAGCGTCGGGGCAAGCAGGCAGGAGAGATCTGGGCAGAGCCCTGACAGCAGTGGCAGGAGGCTGCTTCTCCTGTCACTACTGTCAGAGTCTGTGAATGAGTGGGGATCGCACATTTGCGATCCCTGCTCGCAAATGGAGGCATTTCTCCGATCACCTCCATTTGAATATGACTGATTTGTGAATCAGTCAGACCTGCCCAAATCGGTGTACTGATCGGTTTGCGAGCCCTTTGCGATCCGATTTCCCTCCAACCCTATTCACTGAAGTGTTTTGCGATCCCCTTCCAATCCATGCATGCAAATTAGGGAAATGGCATGCAAATTTGGGAGGGTAGCGATTCACTAAACACTTTAGCTAACACCGATTGGGCTTGCCGATCAGAAAAGACCAGTCGCTTCTATCCTGGCCGACTCTTCTGTCTTCTTCTGCCCTTTAAAACCACAGGCTGGCAATTTTTACAGAATACATTAAAAAGGAATTATTCCTATTAAAAATATACTATATAATTGCCAACCCATGGTTTTAATCCGAACCCCCCCCGCGCCACTGCCCCCCGCACTGATACCCCCCTGAACACAAGGCATGAGGGTTGCCATCTCCCTCCTGCCAGCGCAAATGCCACCTGACGTGCCTGGCCTAGCCACCTCCCTCCCTGTAGTAGGTCATCCGCTGGGCTGGGCCCACCCCCTCCCTGTACCTTTAGAAATGATGGGAGCAGGAGAGGTGCTCAGTCCCTCCTGCTCCTCATGCCTCCTGAATCTTGTGGTCTTTGGGAGAAGGAGGAAGGGCAAAAGTCCTCTTGCTCCTGCTGCTCCGCCGTGATACTGTCCTTAGGCCACGCCCTGATGCATCATCTGCTGCACGGGGAGGGGCCTAAGGCCCTGATTGGCTGAGGCGCCTCAGGCTCCTCCCTTCCTCCTCTGGGAGGAGCCCGAGGTGCCTCAGCCAATCATGGCCTTAGGCCCCTCCCTGTGCATCAGATGATGTGCTGGGGCGTGGCCTAAGGCCGCTATTGTGTAGCGGCTGGCAGTAGCAGGAGGACTTTGCACTTCCTCCTGCTCCTGAAGAGGATCGAGGCCTAAGAAGCAGGAGGGACTAGGCACTCCTCATGCTCCCGAAGATGGATCCTGGGGGCCTAAGGAACAGGAGGGACCGGGCACCCCTCCTGCTCCCAACATTCGTAAGGTACATGGGGCAGGTAGACAGGGCCAAGCCTGGGCTGGGCCGGTCGTGCGTCCCATGGGGCCAGTTGGGGGTGCGACGGTTGTGCCAGGGGGGGGCGGTGGCAGGAGGAAGGCCAACGGAACAGGAAGGACTGAGCACCACTCCTGCTCCCAACTTATATGTACGAAGGGAATGTTGGGCCAGGCCAGGGTGTTGGGCCGGTGGATGGGCTATTCTCTCGGGCTCCCCCGACTCTCCTGCTCTCTGCCACCGTTCCCCGCAGTGCAGCCCTACTTTAAAACCACAGGCTCACACTGCGGAGAAGGGTGGCAGAGAACAGGAGAGTCGGGGAACCAGCATCAGGGCGAGCAGGCAGGAGAGATCTAGGCAGAGCCCTGACAGCAGTGACAGGAGGCTGCTTTTCCTGTCACTACTGTCAGGGTCTGCGCATGCCTGCTCGCAAATGGGGGCGTTCCTCCAATCGCCCCATTTGAATATGACTGATTTATGAATCAGTCGGACCTGCCCGAATTGGAAATGGATTGTTCTGATTCAGGCAGGTTAATGAATCTAGCCCTATGGGCTAGATTCACTAAGCAAACCTATCGTGTACTGATCGGTTTGCAAGCCCTTTCGACCCGATTTCCCTCTGACCCGATTCACTAAAGTGTTTAGCAATCCCCTCCTGATCCGTGCATGCAAATGAAGGAAATGGCATGCAAATTTGGGAGGGCAGCGATTCACTATACACTTTAGCTAACACCGATTAGGCTTGCCGATCAGAAAAGAAGCGACTGCTGAAGACCAGTCGCTTCTATCCTTGCCGACTCTCCTGACCTCTTCTGCCCTTTAAAACCCGCTGTCTATCTTTTTCTTTCTTTCTGTGTCTCTCCCAGCCAGATGTCTGTCTTTCTTTCTTTCTGTCTCTCTCCATACCCCCTGTCTTTCTGTATGCCTGTCTGTATTTCTTTCTTTGTCTTTCTTCCTGCCCACTGTCTGTCTGTCTTTCTGTCTCTCCTTGCCGCTGTCTGTCTGTCTTTCTTTTTTTCTTTCTGTGTCTCTCTCCTTGCCCGCTGTCTGTCTGTTTTTCTTTCTGTCTCTCTCCATGCCCCCTGTTTTTCTGTCTGTCTGTCTTTCTTTCTGTCTGTTTGTCTCTCTCCTTGGCCCCCTTTCTGTCTGTCTTTTTTCTTTCTCTCTCTCTCTCTCTCTGCACACTGTGTGTCTTTCTTTCTGTCTCTCTCCATGCAGTCTTTCTGTGTGTCTTTCTGTCTCTCTCTCTCTGCCCGCTGTCTGTCTTTCTTTCTTTCTGTCTCTCTTCATGCCCCCGTGTCTTTCTGTGTGTCTGTCTTTCTTTCTGTCTCTCTCCTTGGTCCCCTTTCTGTCTGTCTTTCTTTCTTTTTTTTCTCCATGCCCCTGTCTTTTTTGTGTTTCTGTCTTTCTTTCTTTCTGTCTGTCTCTCTCCTTAGCCCCTTTTCTGTCTGTCTTTCTGTCTCTCTCAGGCAAGATGTTTGGTCGCAGCTCTCCTCCCTTTAATCTCCGGCTCCTTGGCTTCCCGGCAAGCAAACCCAGGCACAACGCCGAAGAGCCATGGTCATGTTTTCCCATGCCCAGCGGCTTCCCTATGGGCCTGGACATTTGCTGTTCGTCGAGGTGCAGGCTGGCTGGGGTGTGGGAGGAAGGAAGCCATTGCCGCGTATACGCATGAGTTCGGAGGCCAATGGAGAAACCACCGCAGGCTCCTACTGCGCATGCAGCAGCATGGAATCACTGAGTTTCAACTGCGCATGCGTGCTAAGGGTTTTATTATGATAGATGATACCAAATAAGGGTCATAAAAGCTCAAAGACATTAAAATCTAGGTTCACAAACTTCTGATACCATCCTCAAACCAACTGACTTTCCTATTTATAGTGTACGATATCAAGAATATTATGATAGCAAATGTAGCCAGGAGTTTCTAGGACAAGCAAAATTGCAGAGCCCAAAATTTAATCTTTTTAAAAGAAGGATGGAGAAGCATGCTGGGGGCATGTTTACACTAACTAAATTGTGCTGATAGGCAAAATTAACTGGTTAGGACAAACCACAAAAATACATATCCTAAGGTTAAACAAATAAATAATCTGAATATCTGGTTTGGGGTAAGCCACTTAACTTATTTTAACTAGATTTCAGACTGCTGAATATGTTTTAAAAGTGTAAAAAATAATGTAAGAGCCAAAACTCTGCACCAGTATTATACCAAACAGTATAGAGTTTGTAAAGTCCGTTTGGGTTTAGTTATGTTCACTGTGTACTGTAGATGGTGCCTTAAACTAAATCAACGATACTGTATTTTATGTGTAATCTATAGTAAAACTACTTATAATATATAAATATTTTTTATTGCAGGTCGGTGAACACAAAAAACTACAAGACTTTAAATTTGGAATCATATTAAACTTGTGAGCAAGCTGGATAAGAGGCTAATTAGTTTTAGCATTTGTAATGTAATACAAACCATTAATAAATGTTTACACAAAATATATTACTCATAAGAATAATTTCGAATTATTTTGTTATATATCAGTGATTCTCTAGAAAAATTCTTGTGACTGTCACTTACCACATTTATACTATACACTTAGGCCTCAATTCTATAAACGGCGCCTAAAATCTAGGCACTGAGAAATGCAGTCAATCTTCAGTTAGGTGCCATTTATAAAATCACATCTAGTAGCACCTAAATTGGACTTACATACTGGTAGGCATCAAAATCTTAGGTGCTCCCTATTTATGTCAGGGTTTTCTTGGCCTAAATGCTGGCACTTAAGTTAGTCACCTATGTCCAAATTAGGCACCTACACATAAAACATGCACATGACCTGCCCTTAACCATGCCGACTTTCTTGTAGATGCCTTAGACTAGGCGCCTAGCTGAAAGTGATAGGCATCTACTGAGTTAGGCACCTAGCAACCAATTAATTTTAATTTAAGCCATTTATGAGGTACTAATTGCTTGTTATCAGTGTCAATTAAGCTTTTTAAATAAGTAAGTTAGGTGCCTAGATCACGGTGTCATTGTGGACAATATGCTGAAACCTTTCACCAAATGTGGAGTGGCAGCTAAGAAAGCAAACAAGATGCTAGGAATTATTAGAACAGGGATGGTTAACAAGACTAAGAATGTTATAATGCCTCTGTATTGCTCAATGGTGCGACTTCATCTTGAGTACTGCATTCAGTTCTGGTCTCCTGATCTTAGAAAAGGTTCAATGAAGAGCGACCAAGATGATAAAGGGGATGGAACTCCTCTTGTATGAGGAAAGACTAAAGAGGTTTGGGCTCTTCAGCTTGGAAAAGATATGGCTGAGGGAAGATATGATTGAAGTCTACAAAATCCTGAGTAGTGTAGAACAGGTACAAGTGGATCGTTTTTTTACTGCATCAAGATTTACAAAGATTAGGGGACACCTGAAGTTACAAAGTAATACTTATAAAACCGATAAGAGGAAATATTTTTTCACTCGGAGAATAGTTAAGCTCTGGAATGCATTGCCAGAGGATGTGGTAAAAGCAGTTATCTCAGGACAAGCAGGCAGCCTATTCTCCCATATGGGTGACATCATCCACGGAGCCTGGATGTGGAGAACCTCGCATGCAGACTTGCTTGTAGAAACATAGAAGTTTCGAGTCAGCCACACTGCGCATGTGCGAGTGCCTTCCCGCCCAGCACAGGGCAAGTCTCCTCAGTTCTCAGTTTTCCGCGAAGCCGAGAAGTCTGTACTTTGACACTCTGCATTGAACTTCGTTTGCTTCGTGCCTTCTCTCACCACGGTTTGTGTTCTTTTTAGTCGTGAATCACTGTGTTACTTTCTTTCTTTTCCTTTTTTTTTTTAAAAAAAAGAGAAGACTTATTTTAATTTTTTCTTCAGTGACTGACTGGTGGGCCAGGCCGCGCAGACACAACCACGGGCTTCGACTTCACAGCGGCTATCTTTCCTCCTATGTCCCGGCCAATCATGGACTTCAAGGTGTGTAGCCAGTACCAGCGTCCGATTTCTCTCACGGACCCACACCATTGGCCGAAGTCGTGCGAGCGCTGTGCTACTCTTCAACCTCGAGCCCTTAACCATCGTCGAGTTTTGGTGGAGAAACTCTTCAGCATGGATTCCTCAGTCACACCCTCGACTTCGAGTGCTACCTCAATCCCGCCTTCCAGTGAGGGTCCTCCTGCTTCCACTACTCCGACCTCGAGTCTCATCAGTATATCTATTTTATCATCCCCTGAGTTCCCCTCAGATCAGATACCTATGCAGAAGGTTCCTACAGTGGTCCTCAAGCTTTCCAAGACTTCCAAGCATCTCCACTGCCACCATGGAGCCTTTAGCCTCAGCAAGTGGTCCAGTTTCAGATGCGGATCCACCTTTGCAGGCTTCTCTCCAGACCATGTTGGAGCAGCAATGTGAGCAACTATGCTTCTGCTTCGACACTGCCTCCTCTAATCCAGTCAGGGCAATCCACAGTCTCCCGTGAGGTCGAGTCCCTGCCTGTGCCTCATGCTGAAGTTACATACTCGATGCAAGGAACAGAGTCTTTGCGAGTGTCTGGTCTGGCATCTACACACTCTATGCAAGGAGCAGAGTCTTTGCGAGTGTCTGGTCTGGCATCTACACACTCTATGCAAGGAGCAGTCTTTGCAAGTGTCTGGTCTGACATCTACACACTCTATGCAAGGAGTAGATTCTTTGTGAGTGTCTCAACAGGAATTCTCACACTCCATACTAGGAGCAGAGTCTTTGGGAGTGCTTTGAGATTCCCCGATCCAACCTACTGTGATTCGATCTATAGCTTCGAGCCCTATCCATTCACCAGCAGCATTGCCTGTTTCCATACATAGGGCGAAGTATCCTCAAGACCTGCTTCCAGGCACTACTCTCGTGGCCAATCGAGGCCTTGATCGAGACATCCATCGAGGTGCATATCTTCTTCTAAAAAGCAGCCTTCTTCGTCTAGGCTTCCAGTTCTTCAGGGCCCCCAACTCCTCGCTTGAGGTCACCACTTCCAGTCCCTGAGGAATCAGCTGCTTCCATTGCCTCCTCCAAGTCTCCATATTCTTTGGATTGCCACTTCTCCAGAGAGGCTTCACCTTTGTTCTCCGCTCGAGGTGCCTCGAGGTCATCGAGCCCTTTTCGAGGCAAGGCTTGGTGGATCAGTTGTCTTTCTTTTCCTTCCTTCATTAGATGGCTGATGATCTGGAAATTCAGTTAGATGCTGGTTCTAAATACTCTAAGGAGTATCTCGAGGTCATTAATCTACCTCAACCTCCTGCAGAGTAACATAAGCTTCCTCTTAACAAGTTTTTCTTTCAAACTTTCAAACGTTGTCTGGAGACTCCTTATGCTATACCTGCTGTTCCAGGCAAATTGGACTCGAGGTATAGAACTCTGCATTGCAAAGGGATTGAGAATTCACAATTATCTCACCAATCCATCCTTGTGGAGTCCTCTTTGAACAGAACCCATCCTTCTAGTTCCTCCTGGAAGGGAGGGTAAGACCATGGACAAGTTTGGATGCCGTCTAAATCAAAATGCTATGATGTCCTCCAAGGTCCTCAATTACAATTTTACCTTCGTTACTCATTTCAAGTTCCTTATTGATCTTCTTCCAGGTTTTCTGAAGAACCTGGATCAACAAAGACATTTCAAGTTCCGAGAAGTCACTGCTACTCTGTCACAACTCAGATTGCATCTTCTCCAGTCATCTTATGATGCCTTTGAACAGTTGGCTAGGGCCACTGCTTTTTCTGTAGTAATGTGCGCTTGGCCTGGCTTCGCACCATTGACATGGATCCTAATCTTCAGGACCATCAGGCTAACATTCCTTGTCAGGGCAATGACCTCTTTGATGAATCCATAGAGGCTGCCACTAAGAAGTTGTCTGAACATGAAAAATTTTTTGCTTCCATTGTCAGACCACAGCCAAAGTCAGCTCCTGCACAACCTCACGCCCTACTACGGTTTTCCAGAGGCGTTATATTCCAAGGGCGGCTCCATACACTCGAGCCCCTTCCAAGAAACCGTAATCTTCTGCTGCACCTAAGGCTTCGCAGCCTTTTTGACTGTCTAAAACAGAGCATAACCTCCATCGTGCTGCCTCTGTCCTTCCTTTCCCCCATAGAAGGTCATCTCCATTGTTTTTACCACCGATGGGAAACCCTTACATCCGACCTCTGGGTGCTGTCAATAATCAGGGAAGGATCCTCTCTTCTTTTCACTCAGGTTCCACCAGAGTTTTCTCTAAGAGAGTATCCTTCCAATCCATCCCAGACCACCCTTCTTCTTCAGGAAACTCAAGCTCCGTTTCATCTCCGTGCCATTGAGGAAGTTCCCTTGGAACAGCAGAGAAGGTGGTTTTACTCCCATTACTTCCTAGTTCTGAAGACGACGGGCGATCTGCAACTCATTCTGGATCTCAGGGCTCTCAAACAATTTTTAGTCAAAGAAAAATTTCATATGTTGTCCCTGGCGTTCCTTTACCTCCTTTTGGATCAGAACGACTGGTTATGCTCTCTGGATCTCAAAGAGGCTTATACTCATATTCCCATTCATCCGGCCTCCTGTCAATATCTCAGATTTCGGGTGGGGAATCTGCATTACCAATACAGAATGTTACCCTTTGGCCTAGCTTCATCTCCCAGAGTGTTCACCAAGTGCCTGGTGGTGGTAGCAGCAGCTCTAAGGAACCATGGTCTTCAGGTGTTCCCCTACCTAGACAACTGGCTCATCAAAGATTCAACATCTCAGGAGGTTATTGTAGAGACCCAATGGACTACGTGGTTCCTACAAAGTTTGGGATTCGAAATCAACTTTCCCAAATCCCAACTTCAGCCCTCTCTGAATCTACAGTTCATCGGAGCTGTTCTGGACACTATCCAACTAACAGCATTCCTTCTGCAACAACGTCTGGAGGATCTTCTCTAACTCTGCCATGCAGTGTCTTCCCGCTCTTCAATCTCAGCGAGACACTTGATGGTACTCCTAGGTCACATGGCCTCCACAGTACACGTGACTCCTTTTGCCAGACTTCACCTCAGAATTCCTCAGTGGCCCTGGCATCTCAGTGGACGCAGGCTTATGACCCACTCTCTCGACACATTACAGTCACTCCTTCGTTGAGACAGTCTCTCCGCTTGTGGATGCTCTCTTCCACTCTTTCCAGAGGCTTGCTATTTCAAATGCACCCTCATCAAAAGGTCCTCACAACATATTCCTTGACCTACGCTTGTGGGGGGGCTCATCTCGATGGTTTCCGTACTCAAGGCCACTGGACCAGTATGGATCGTCAGTGTCATATCAATCTGTTGGAATTCAGAGCGATCTCCAATGCTCTCAAAGCTTTTCAACATCTTCACAACCAGGTAATCCTCATTCGGACAGACAACCAAGTCGCCATGTACTATGTCAACAAACAGGGGGGGAAGGGATCTCCCTCCCTTTGTTAAGAAGCTCTGAAGGTTTCGGACTGGGCAATCCTCCACAACACCTTCCTCAAAGCTGTCTACATCCAAGGGGTGAGAAACTGTTTGTTTGGCGGACAAATTGAGTCATCTTCTGCAACCTTATGAATGGACACTCAATTCCTTGCCTCTTCATCACATTTTTTCACAGTGGGGAACGCCTCCGATAGATCTCTTTGCAGCTCTCCACAACCATAAACTGCCCCAGTTCTGCTCCAGGATATATTCTCCTCATCGCCTTGAGGCAGATGCTTTTCTACTGGAATGGACGAATCTCTTCCTGAATGCATTCCCTCCATTCCCTCTCATTCTCAAAACTCTTGTCAAGTTGCAGAACGATCATGCCACCATGATTTTGATAGCTCTTCAGTGGCCGAGAAACCTTAGTACTCCCTTCTACTTCAACTCAGCAGCAGGGAACCATACCCTCTACCAGTTTTTCCGTCTCTGCTTACACAGAGTCAAGGATCTCTACTTCATCCCATTCTGCAGTCTCTGCACCTGACAGCTTGGTACCTCTCAACATAGCTCCTCTTCAGTTTTCTTAACCTGTAAGAGACATTTTACAGGCTTCTAGAAACCCTACCACTAGACAATGCTACCACCAAAAATGGACTAGATTTTCTGCGTGGTGCATTTCTCATGATAAGGAGCCTCAAGATTCCTCCTTATCTTCTGTTTTCGATTATCTTTTGCACTTATCCACCTCTGGCCTCAAGTCTACATCGATCCGAGTCCATCTCAGTGCAATAGAAACATAGAAGATGATGGCAGAAAAGGGCTACAGCCCATCAAGTCTGCCCACTCTGCTTACCCACCCCCTGTCTATGCCCTAATGACCCAATTTCCTTATCTTGACCCTCGTAGGGATCCCACATGGGTATCCCATTTATTCTTAAAGTCTGGCACACTGTCTGCCTCGATCACCTGCACTGGAAGCTTGTTCCAATGATCAACCACTCTCTCTGTGAAGAAATACTTTCTGGTGTCGCCATGAAATTTTCCACCCCTGAGTTTGAGCAGGTGCCCTCTTGTGGCTGAGGGTCCCTTGAGAAAGAAAATATCATCTTCCACTTCGACACGTCCCGTGAGGTACTTAAATGTTTCAATCATGTCTCCCCCTCTCCCTACGTTCCTCAAGAGTGTAGAGCTGCAATTTGTTCAGTCTCTCTTCGTACGAGAGACCCTTGAGCCCCGAGATCATCCTGGTGGCCGTCCGTTGAACCGATTCAATTCTGCGCACATCTTTACTGTAATGTGGCCTCCAGAATTGCACACAGTACTCCAGATGAGGTCTCACCATGGCCCTGTACAACGGCATTATGACTTCAGGCTTTCGGCTGATGAAACTTCTATTGATACAACCCAATATCTGCCTTGCCTTAGATGAAGCCTTCTCCACTTGATTGGCAGTTTTCATGTCTGCACTGATGATTACTCCTAAATCTCGTTCTGCTGAAGTCCTAGTTAAAGTTTCTCCGTTCAAGAAGTACGTCCTGCATGGATTTCCGCTTCCGAGGTGCATGACCTTCCATTTCTTAGCATTGAAGCCTAGCTGCCAGGTTGAGGACCAACTTTCCAATGTAAGCAGGTCCTGCGCCATATAATTCTGTAAACTGCATTCACTTACTATATTACATAGTTTGGCGTCATTGGCGAATAGTGTTATTTTACCTTGAAGCCCTTGAGTCAGATCCCCTATGAATATGTTGAAAAGGAGTGGACCTAGGACCGAGCCCTGCGGCACTCCACTGGTCACCTCCGATGTTTTAGAGAGGGTACCATTAACCACCACCCTCTGAAGTCTGCCACTCAGCCAATCATTGACCCATGCAGTTAGTGTCTCTCCTAACCCCATCGATTCCATCTTGCTTAGCAGCCTGCGGTGTGGGACACTGTCAAAAGCTTTACTGAAGTCCAGGTACACAGTCCGGTGGTTTCCAGATTCATAAAAGGGCTTTTTAATGTCAAACCTCCTCTCAAACCGCCTCCAGTGGCTTGGGACCTCAATGTTGTTCTTGCTCAATTGATGAAGCCTCCATTTGAACCAATGTCTACGGCTCATCTGAAGTATCTCACTTGGAAAGTGGTGTTTCTCATTGCCCTCACATCTGCTCGAAGAGTCAGTGAGCTGCAAGCGTTAGTTGCTGATCCACCTTTCACAGTTTTCCATCATGACAAGGTGGTCCTCCATACTCATCCTATATTCTTACCTAAAGTGGTTTCAGAATTTCATCTCAATCAATCTATTGTATTTCCAGTGTTTTTTCCAAGGCCTCATTCTCATCCTGGAGAATCAGTTCTTCATACTCTGGACTGTAAACGTGCTTTGGCCTTCTACATGGAACGCGCCAAACCACACAGAACTGCTCCTGAACTTTTTGTCTCCTTCGATCCAAACAAGTTGGGACATCCAATCTCTAAGCATACAATCTCCAACTGGATGGCTGCTTGTATCTCTTTCTGCTATTCCCAGGCTGGACTACATCTACAGAGTCGAGTCACAGCCCATAAAGTCAGAGCCATGACGGCTTCAGTAGCTTTCCTCAGATCCACTCCTATTGAGGAAATTTGTAAAGCTGCCACCTGGTCCTCAGTTCATACTTTCACCTCTCACTATGGTCTGATCATCATTTTATAACTTTTAGAATCAACATGCCTAGAATTACTCATACTGACACTTCACCCAAAACTAAAACTATTACCTATAGAGAGTTTAAAAATCTGGAAGATAAAGATTTAACTTCCATCCTTGACCCGGACATTCTAACTACTCATTCCAATTCTATCACAAGTCAACTATCAGCCTGGAATTCATCCCTGACATTTCTTTTAGATTCAATTTCACCACTGATCTCTAAAACCATCTCCATACGCAAACTTAATAATCCCTGGTATAGTGCAGAGTTACATTTAATTAAACAGCAATTACGTTCATTAGAAAGAAAATGGCGTAAAAATAAGACACCAGACAATCTACAAAATTTCAGGGATATGGTTACTATATACAAAACTAAAATCAATTTGGCCAAAAAGTCTTACTTCTCTAAAAAAATCGAAAAAGCAAATAACTCCTCTGTCCTCTATAATATTTTAAAATCAATGGACCCCATAAATAAATTAAAAACCTCTTCTCGCATATCTTCTCTCAAAGCCCAAGATCTAGCTGATGCATTTAATCTTAAGATAAATAATATTCGGAATTCCTTCACTCAAAGTACATCTACCACTATTTCTAACCCTAATCAACCAAATTTCTTTCCGACTGCTAAATGTTCAAACTTTTCAATCCCATCACTAAAAGATATTGAATCCCTCTTCTCCCAAGTCAACACAAAAAGCTCTCGATCAGAAATAATCCCTCCTTTCTATCTGAAAAAATACTTTTCACACTTTGGCCCTTTTATTTTGTCCATTATCCAAAACAGCCTACTTACATCAATAGTACCATCTCAATGGAAGTCTTCATCAATCACTCCAATCGTTAAAAATTATAAATCCAGCATAAACGATTTATCTAATTACCGCCCGATAGCGAATATTCCATTTTTGGCCAAACTCACTGAAAAACTAATATTTAACCAGCTTTCCGATTTTTTTGAAAAAACAAATGCACTACATCCACATCAAACTGGATTTAGAAAATATCATAGTACAGAACACTCTTTAATAGGTCTAACCTCCAACATTCAATACTATCTTGACCACCACAAATCCGTAATCCTTTTTTCTTTAGACATCTCAGCTGCCTTCGACACCATTGATCACGACTTGCTTTTAAATAGACTAGAAGAAAAAGGTTTAAGCGGCACAGTTCTAGATTGGTTTAAGTCTTATCTTAACAATCGTACTTCATCTGTGAAATTTAACAACGAAGACTCTACTACGTTTACTTCAACATTTGGAATCCCACAAGGATCCATTTTATCTCCACTTTTATTTAATATCTTTTTATCGCCATTATTAGAAACTTGTCAGGCCATAGGTTTTATTCCATACGCATACGCTGATGATATTCAACTAATCCATCCTTTAGATCCCGAAAATGTCACAGACATTGCCTCCATAAACCATAAACTAGAACAAATACATAATTGGTTGAACTCAAACAAATTATCATTAAATATTAATAAGACCAAATCCATTTTATTCAACTGGAAAAAAGACATTTGTCTTGCAAAACCATTTTTTCTTAATAACTTTCCTATCAGTACTGAAGCATCAATTAAAATTCTCGGGGTTATACTTGATGACAGTTTATCTTACCATGATCATATCTCTTCTATCGTCAAAAACTGTTTCTTCAAACTACGTCAGATAAGAGCCATTTCCAAATTTCTAAACCCTTCCTCCATAAAAATCTTAATACACTCATTTATCATTGCAAAAATCGACTATTGCAATGCTCTATTCTTAAACATCACTCAGAAGGAAAGAAGGCGACTCCAAATTATCCAGAATACGGCTATCAAACTTATCTACAACGCTAAAAAATTTGACCATGTATCCCCACTGATGATTGACGCGCATTGGTTACCTATTAATCATAGGATATTGTACAAAATTATATTTCTAATCTTTAAGACTCTAACATCTAGCGAGCCACAATTCATATCAAAATCTCTGATCCCTTACAAACCACAACGATCTTTACGTTCATCCGAATCAAATTTACTAACTATCCCTTCTCTAAAAATCATCGGTACGAGAAGAGCAGACATCTTTACTGTAGCAGGTCCACAATCGTGGAACTCCCTTCCTCAGTATATTAGAATGGAACACGATATCTCAGCTTTTAAAAAACTTTTAAAATCTTATTTGTTTAGGGACGCCTATGACCTTTAAAACTCTAATGTATCTACTTTGTTTAAATTAATTTTCTTAAAGAGTGCCTTGTAACTATTTACCCAACCTTTCGTCTTTTCCCTTTTTTCCTATGCCCTTATTGTAACTTTGCCCCCTTTTCCTCGCTTTCTTGTTAGTCATTATTGAAATTTGCTGTTTTTAAATGTATATTAATGTTTCTATGTTTTATTATATTATGTACATCGCTTAGAACATTTAAATAGGCGATATATCAAGAGTTAAATAAACTTGAACTTGAAACTTGGATGTTTTCTCCAGATGTGATGGCCATTTTGGCCAGAGAGTATTACAAAATTTATTTTCCTAAGTTGCCAACGCTCCCACCATCTCATTCTGATTAGCTTGGAGGTCACCCATATGCGAGAATAGGTTGCCTGCTTGTCCTGGGATAAAGCACAGTTACTTACTGTAACAGTTGTTATCCAGTTGTTATTCTCACAACCCACCCACCTTCCCTGGTTGGATTCTCTGCTAGCTATCTGAACTGAGGAGACTCGCCCTGTGCTGGGTGGGAAAGCACTCGTGCATGCGCAGTGTGGCTGACTCAAAACTTCTATGTTTCTACAAGCAAGTCTGCTTGCAAGGCTGTCCACATCCGGTTTCCATGGATGACGTCACCCATATGTGAGAATAGCTGCCTGCTGTCCCTGGATAACAACTGTTATGGTAAGTAACTGTGCTTTAATGTAGCTGGTTTTAAAAAAGGTTTGGAAAAGTTTCTGGGGGAAAATTCCATAGTCTGCTATTGAGACAGATGTGGGAGAAGCCACTGCTTGCCCCAGAGAGTGCTGAGGCATGATCGGTGGCATGGAATGTTGCTACTATTTGGATTTTTGCCAGGTATTTATTACTTGGATTGGCCTCCGTAAAGATGGGATGCTGGGTGGGATGGACTATTGGTCTGACCCAGTAAGGCTATTCTTATGTTCTTATCTTGTAGCCTAACTTTAGGCGTCTTTTATAAAAGCTGGGCCTTAATATTTATATTGGTACATGTGTTTTTTTAAAAAAAAACTTCTTAAAGCATAAATTAGGCTTAAAAAAAAGACAATAAAAGTATTCACATTTGAAAAAGAAAAATTGATTCACATGCTGTTCTTCCAGATCATGTTGGAAAGTGTCTTCATGATTTATTGTTTTCTTGTTAATACCACTGTATCCTCAATACCAATAGACTTATTTTGTTCTGCAAGTTTTCTGATCCCTAGTTCATTGTTGATTTCAATCAAGAAATCAATCATTGGGAATAACAGTGATAACTTGGTTCAATAAAGAAACCAAGTCAATCACTGGGAATAACAAAAAAGGGTAGATTACATTTACATCTCTATGAGGGGTGTCCAATAATTTATCTACCTCAATAGAAAGAGTTTTCAAAAAATTTTTGTTTTATTTTTCAATGTAGTCCCCTGATAGGTCTATACACTTCATCCACTTTTCCTACAATAATTCTTCTTTGACCTTCAAACCAGGATATCACAGTTTTCTTGACGTCTTCATCACTTGAAAACCTGTCAATGGAGAGATTTTTTCAAAACTCAGAACAGGAAATAATTTGAGATTGCCAAGTCAGGACTGTAGGGTGGATGGTTTAGCTGCTGAAACTCACATTCTCAGATTGCAGCTTGTGATTGTCATGACATGTGCACCGGCTTATTGTCATGAAGAAGCAGCATGTCTGTTGTGAGTTTTCCTCATCTTTTCTCCTTGATTGACATCCACAAAGTGATCATGATGTTGTCGTAACTCTCCCTGGTTATGGTTGTCTTGTGTGGCATGACCTCCAGAAGCAAAATTCTTTCATTATCCCAGAAGACAGTTGCCATGACTTTACCTGCAGATTTTTCTGTCAAACTTTTTTGGAGTGAGGGATGACTTGTACTTCCACTGCATAGACTCCATTTTGTACTCAGGATCTCTGTGATAGACCCAAGCCTCATCTCCAGTCACCAAACGATTTGGTCTTCACAGAGCATCTCCAAATCTTCCTTACAGCACTGGAGCCTTGTGATATTCTGACATGGTGTCAGTATTCTTGGAACCTATCTTGCATTAACCTTGGACATGCTCAACTTTCCATGAATTATTTTCCAAACTGTACCTGCTGAGATGTCCATTTCTTCAGCTAATTGGGTCATTTTCAATGGACTCTCTACCCCACTTAAACTGCTTGCTCCAAACTTCTAGCTGGAGGATGATGGGGCAGACTCGACATAAGCTGCAGTCATGCGTTCATGGATTTCCTTTGGCTTTTTCCCTTATGTGAGAAATTTTATCACTGAACGGTGCTCCAAATCTAGCAGTTTCTTACTTGATTTGCACAAAGACTCTCCTGACAATACTGTCTCTTGAAATGATAGAGTAACTGAGCCACAACTGTGCATGAGTAACCTTGAGAATGTCATAATATGAATAGACTTGTTTCAATACTTGCTACTTTCTTTCTTACTCAGATAGATAAATTAATGAATGCCCCTCGTATTTGTGAGTGACGTTGCTGAAGGGTTGGAAGTAGATATTTGCCTTTTTAGGGATGACACCAAGATTTGATTGGTGTGGACAGTATTAGAAAGGATCTAGAAAAATTAGAAGATGGAAACACAGCATAGCTGTTGAGGTATTACAGTAGGCAATAGTCAGATCTGAGACTGATGACAGACAAAATGGGGTGTGTCTCACAAATAGTGAGAGACAAAGAAAAGTGGCTAAATCCAGCATAAGGGAACAGAGGCTGATGCTGGACAGACTTTTATGGTCTGTGTCCTGCACGTGGCCAAATCCAGCATGGGGTAATGGAGACCAATAAGGGACAAATTTGTACAATATGTGTCCCACATGTAGCAAAAGACAAAGAAGAGTGGCCAAATCCAGCATGGGGTAATGGAGGCCGAGCACATGGTAAGAGACAAAGAAAAGTGGCCAAATACACCCTGAGAGAAAAGATGCTGGTCAGAGTCAGACGATCTGTGTCCTGCCCATGGTCAAATCCATGGGGTAATGGAGGAAAATGCCAGGCAGACTTACGATCTGTGTCCGATATGAGGCCAAATCCAAAATTGGGTAATGGAGGCCGATGCCGAACAGACTTCTATGGTTTGTGGCCCACACATAACAAGAAACAGGTGAAGGTTCGACAACACCAGTGTGTTGATCATTTTATTGTCACATACTGTGAGTAGGGGGGACAATGCAGCTTAGGAGGGAGGGGAAGGCATCTTGACTGATAAATTGAATACTGTCACCAGTATCATCCCTATCATAGTTGGCTGCCTATATGGTTGGCATGGTGATGATGTCACAACCAGCATTTAAACATGCATGACCTGGGCCTACAAAGAGTGAATGGCGGAGTTCTGGTCGCCTTGTTGGGAAGACAGATTGGACTATGAGGGTCTTTTTCTGCCGTCATTTATTTTGTTACTGTATTATCAGATGAACAGCTCATATTTTTTTTTTCTCATGGATTTTTTAAAGAAAAGCATCAATAAAATGTCTCCCAGAATTGATGGAAATTGGCCTGAGTTAAAGACGGTCTCTTACCACTTTTTAGGTTGGTAACTAGCATGGGTAGAATCTATCTTAACAAATAAGAGGTCCAGCTCACAAAATGAAGAGGAACCCCTATTTAGCAAACTTTTAAGTTCTTCTTGTTGTATTGGATTAAAATTCTCCCAATGTCTATCTGCTGAAATATTGTCTACCATGTCTGAATCATAAAAATGTGGCTCTGTTGAGATCAAGCTATCACATGTAATTATAAGTGTTCTAATTTTATTAATTATGTCTTGAAAAAAGTCAGCTAAATTTGAGGCAGATGGTATCTTGGCATAATCAGGATTAATGAAGTCAATTCCAAGTGTATGGTGTAGCAAGACGGAAGAAACAGTCTGGAGTTGACAATAGAGAAGGGCACAGATAAGAGTGACTTACCGGTACCTGAAGAATGCGGTTCTGGGGGGAGGGAATGTGTAGGGAGAGATAAGAGATGAGAGATACTGAGGAGCTGCAGAATGAATGCACTTATAAGTCTGTAAGAGGAGTTTGAACTTCATACAGAAATGGATAAGGAGCAAATGGAGTGACTTAAGAAGAGGGGTTGTGTATCTAAAGCAACATTAGCAGAAGAAAGTTGTGCAGCAGAATGTTGAACAGATTAAAAGAGAAAGAAAGTTAATGGAAGACATTTGAGGAGCAGTTGCAATAGCTAAATGAGAGGTCATGAAAAAGCTTTTGGTACCATATTTAGAAAGGAAGGGACAAATTTTGATGATGTTTTAAAGAAAGAAATGACAGGTTTTAGCAGTCTCTCAAAGGAGAGAGAAGAGTGAAAGACAACCCCAAGGTTATAGGGTTGAGGAAAGAGAAAGGATGATAGTTTTCCACATAAATAGAAGAGTACAAGTGGCTTAGGAGAAAGCCTCCCACTATGTTACGGGGTCCATAACTGATGTTGGCTTGGTCTGTTCAAAAGCTTGTCATTTTGCTCTTAAATATTTACACATGAAACTCCAAATCATTATATTAACGAGAGGATAATTTCCACACAAAATCAGTCTCTTTAGAGGCCTTACCCAAAGAAGCAATCGCCAGTGCATGATCAGATAATGTAGAATCTTGAATTGTGACTTCAGCTACACTGGAAAAAAGACTGTGAGCAAGTAACAAGCCCCCTAGTATTCAGATTTGGCTATTCAATACCAGGCTCTATCCAGTTACTGGCATTGAATATCCAGTTTCATTTTTGACTACAGAAACTTAACTGGTTAAGTGCTTAGCGGTTAAGTGGTTAAGTGCTTAGCGGTTAAAGACAGGCCTGATATTTACCGTATATACTCGAATATAAGGAGGAAAAATGGTTGACTCGAATATAAGTTGGGTAGCTTAATATTCAAGTGCCCTGTCAGGCTCTGCACCCAGCACCCTTCCCTCCCTCCTTCCCTCCTGCCCCTGTCAGGCACTGCACCCATCTCCCTTCCTGTCAGGCATTGCACCCAGCCCCCTTCCTTCCTTCCCTCCCTTCCTTGTCAGACTCTGCACCCAGCACCCTTCCTTCCCTCCCCTGTCAGATTCTGCACCCTCCCTCCCTCCCAGGCTCTGCACCCTGCCACCCTCCCTGCCCTAGCCTCATACCTCTACCGCCAATCCCCGGTGCAGGTGCAGTGGGCAGGAACGAACTTTCCAAGTTCCTGCCCCACTGTTAACAGGCTTCTGTGAATGTCTTCGGCCATACTGAGAAGCATGAGCAGGCATGCAGTTTGGCGCTGCTGCTCAGTGCTGAGCGGTTTCCTTAGGGAGCCATTAAGGAAGCCGCTCAGCACTGAGCAGCAGCGCCAAATCGCGCGCCTGCTCATGCTTCTCAGCGCAGCTGAAGACACTCAGAAGCTTGTTAATAGCGGGGCAGGAACTTGGAAAGTTTGCTCCTGCCCGCTGCACTTCCACCGGGGATCAGCGGTAGAGGTATGAGGTTAGGACAGGGAGGGCGGCAGGGTGCAGAGCCTTCCGGCGACGGCAGCCTGCAATAATTTTGGAAGGGGGTGTATTGGCTCGAATATAAACCAGGACCCCCATTTTTGGGCCAATTTTTTGGCCCAAAAATCCCAGTTTATATTCGAGTATATACGATATGTGCCTATTTTAACTGCTAAATATAGCTAGCTTGGTGCTGAATATTCACGCCTAACCGACAGTGTAGAGCAATATAGCCATAGTGATTAGCCACTAACTGCAGATATTCAGTGGGAGATATCCAGTTATCTTCTGCTGAATATCTGTGATTGTTTATGTTTATTAAAATTTGATATACCACCGTAGCATACAACTGTTCACAGCAGTGTACAGTAAAAAATACATCAAATAGATAGGTCTGTTCTGTGGAGTTCCTTTTCTATCTAAATCTAGAAATATAATCATATCTTGCTGTATCTGCAAGTTAATCCTTGAATATTGCTCAGATAAAGATCAATAAATGTCATCATTCTGAGGAATATCATGCCCAGATGCTAAACTAAATAAATACGTTTTCAAAAGTGTTTTAAAAGCCTTTAAATTTGATTCCAAACAAATTTTATTTAGAAGCTGGTTCCATAAACTTGGGGCTAAATAGAAAAAAGCCTTTGAACGTGTAAATTCCCATTTAGTTTTTCTGACTGATGGTAATATCAACCTATTATCCTGTAGTGATCTCAGTGTTCGTAGTACAGAATACGGAATAGTTAAACATAATATAACTTACTCACCCTATAGGGCAATTGTGGCAGGGTTTGCCTCTCATGCTAACTGTCCCAAGTGCCATTCAACGGTAGCTGGTCTTTTTCATATGTTTTGGTCTTGTGACAGATTGCAAACCTTTTGGTCATTTGTTGGTCACCTGCAGACGATCATGCGAAGACGAGTTCTGTTGCGGGCAAATGTCCTGCTTTTCTCTCAAATCTCTTCCTTGGTATTGTCAAAGGGTAATTCTTTGTTATTGCAAAAAGCTTCTTTATTGGCTAGGAAATGTATACTCTTGTTGTGGCGCCAGACAGAGGTACCCACTATTACTATGGAAAAATGAACTGTTCACTCTGTTACGATATGAATATTTGGATGTTAAGAATTGTGGGCCGGGTCGTTGGAGAAAGTTCCGGGCCATTTGGGCTCCTGTTTGGGATAATTTGTCCCATGGAGCCCAAAGTGCCCTGTTGAATTTTTAATTTTTTGGCATTTTGACACTGGAGTGCTGGGGAGGGTGGGTGGGGGGGGGGGGGCGGTATAGGGTGGGATTGGGATTGGGATGGGAAGATGGTTTTTGAATTGTCTTGTTGAGCTCTTTAGTCTCCGTGCAGAAACCCCATAGATGAAACCCATAGATGAACAACTTCCCAACGACACAATGGTCAGACCTTGACCAGCTGTACAAAAAATACAGCAAATCTTCTTGTGATTTGAACAACTGTCCTCCTTATCTACTAGCTACAGCGTCCACTAAATTCATAGCTTGTCTCACGCTATGGTTGCAAACCACCCTCAGGGAAGGTCAGTTCCCTCCGGAACTTGGCGAAATCATAATCACTCCCATACTAAAAGACCCCAAAGGCCCAATAGACAACCCAACAAATTATAGACCAATCGCTTCTATCCCACTATACGTCAAACTCATAGAGGGTATAGTAGCACAATATTTCACCAATTACCGAGAAGTCCACCACATTCTTCATCCAACTCAATCTGGTTTCAGAGCTAATCACAGCACAGAAACACTACTGGTATCTTTACTAGATATAGCCCGACAGCACCTCAGCAAAGGAAACAAGTTACTAATCATCCAACTCGATCTTTCAGCAGCATTCGACTTAGTAGACCATCCCATACTACTCCAGATACTAGATGCCATAGGAATATCAGGTAAAGTTCACAACTGGTTCCAAGGATTCCTCAAAACAAGATCATACAGAGTTAAGTCAAAAGATCTTCTATCCGACCCCTGGACAAAGCCATGCGGAGTACCACAAGGATCCCCTCTATCGCCCATACTATTCAACCTCTTCATAGCTTCCTTAGGCACTGCCCTAGATGCCCTAAATATAACATCTTTCAGCTACGCGGATGACATAACCATCCTCCTCCCCTTCGATATCCAAGACCCCCATCTCCAACAGACGCCTGAAAACAACACTGGAAACTGTAGAAAAATGGATGAAGAACCATAAGCTGAAACTGAACGCAGAGAAAACCAAATTCCTACTACTAGAGAAGGAACAAAAACCATCCCTAACAGAACTGGAAGTAAACGCAACCAAATATCCAATACAGAGCACTCTCAAAATTCTGGGAATACAATTAGACAGATGCTGCACAATGCAGACACATCCACAAAATCATAAAAAAAGCATTCTTCACCATGTGAAACCTAAGAAAAATAAGAAAATTCTTTACCAAAGAACACTACAAGATCATTGTACAATCCCTCACACTTAGTACCTTAGATTACTGCAACAGCCTCTACCTACCATGCCCAAACAACATGATAAAACAACTACAGACCATTCAAAACACAGCCATCAGACTCATCTACTCTCTTAGCAAATTTGACCACATCACTCCCGCCTATGTAGACTTTCACTGGCTCCCGATAAAAGCAAGAACTCAATTCAAATTCTATTGTCTACTATTTAAAGTAACCCATGGTACTGCCCCCAGCTACCTAAACAACCACCTATACCGCTACCACTCACCCAGATCAAGGAGAATTCAGAACCTATTCACCTTCCCCCCTCATAATGGTACCAGACGTAAGAAACTTTACGACAGCCTTCTAGCGACACAGGCAGCGAAAATGGACCCCATCATCACCAAACTGATGATCAAAACAACAGACATCAAAGTGTTTCGAAAAGAAATCAAAACAGTTCTATTCAAAAAACACGTCCTTACTTACTAATCTCCTCCCATTCGTACATGCTTTCTCCCCCGTGAATAACACATTAGTCAACCCCTCGAACCATACCTACCAAAAAATATTCAGATTCCTAAATAAGCATCTACCACATGTATCCAATAAACTTCTTCCTTCAATATTAGGTAATTTTCTTCTGTTACCAGAATATATTGTTATTCTCCACTGTATCCTGTAAGTACTTGAATCTTTACTATGTAATTCCATCGGATAAATCCAGATATCTTCTAATTTGTAATTCTCTACTGTATCATGTAATGTACATGACTCATTGTTATATAATTCTCTCGGTACTGTCCAGATATCTTCTAATTTGTAATACGCTTAGAACCGCAAGGCACAGGCGGAATAGAAATCACTAATGTAATGTAATGTAATGACTATCTTATCTTTAGTTTTGAACAAGTTTTGTATGTGCTCTGACTTGTATTTAATTTATATGTGTCTTTGTTAAAATAAAATAAAAATTTTGAAAAAAAAACCCCAAATATAACATAACTTAACAGAACTTTATTCTTCTATACCGCCATAATCAGACGACTTCTAGGCGGTTCACACTGAAGAGAGCTGGACAATCAGCGAAAGTACAACATATTACTCAAGAAGAGACATCATAAAATTGTTAGATTTAAGGCTCCTTTTACGAAGGTGCATGAGCGGTTTTAGTGCACGCTAGTCAAAAATCTGCCTGCTCAAAATAAGGCGCTAGTGGCTAGTGTGCGTAGCAATTTAGCGCACGCTATTCCGCGCGTTAAGGCCCTAGAGCGGCTTTGTAAAAGAAGCCCTTAGTGTAACTTCTGTTTAGGAGTTAAATCTATCAAACAATGCAGTTTTTAATTTCTTTCCTAAAGCGCCATAGGTCAGCCTAGCTCCATTAATGTAGTTACCTAACCAAGACTGCTGTTTACTTGCTTGATATATGAGAGTCCTATCCAAAAAGAATTTGTATTTACAGCCAGTAATGCTTGGGTATGCAAATAGATTACAATTTCTGGTTATCCTTGTAGGACTATATATAAAGAATTTAAATAATTTGGCTGTTGCAAATGAAATGAGTTACCATTAAAATTTTGAATTGAATCCTATATGATATTGGTAAACAATGATAAGAAAGGATTAACGGTGTAACATGGTCAAATTTGCTTTTATGACCCAACAGTTTTATAGTTGTGTTTTGTAACGTTTGGAGTCATCTAATATTAAACTTTGCTAATTCAGCATATATTATATTGCAATAATCAATTTTTGAAATTAGAAAAGCATGAATTAATGTATGAAAATTTTTATTGTCAAAATAATGCCTGATAGAATGTAGAGATCGAAGAGCACAAAATCCCTTTCTAATAATTTCTGAAATCTGTTCAGTAAAAGTGAGATGAGAATCAACCCAAATTCCCAAATATTTAAATTTTTTAACCACAGTAATAGATTTACCTTTAAAGCATATGGGACTATCTAGATCCAATCCTTATCCCATTATCCAACATGCGTGGCACTTATCGACATTTAAAGAAAGTTTATTCATATTCAACCACTTATCAACTGTTTTCAAACACGGAAAAATAAAGATGGGCCCCTTCTAACACATCCCTCTGAAGATAATGGGGACCTGAGGAGAGAGGGCAGGGTGTAGCCTCAGAGCAAGCCTGGCCCACCCAATTTGGGCTCAGGCCCACCTATCCAGCATCCACAGGCTGCTGGCAGTTGTTCCTATCTGCTGCCGGAAGCTGGTCTGGAAGCCTTTCCTCTGACATGTTTGCATTTTGCATCAGACGGAAGGCTTCTGGGTCAGCTGCTAGCAGCATGCAGGAACCACTACCAGCAACCAAAAGAAAACCAGAAATACTGCATGGGCTGGGGGAGTGGGTGAGAAGAGAGGGAAAGAGATGATGCATGGGCTGGGGGGGAATGGGAAGGGAAGAAGAGAGGCCCGCTGGGTTTTGGCCAGGTACTAGTGACTTGGATTGGCCACCATCAGAATGGGCTACTGGGCTTGATGGACCATTGGTCTGACCCAGTAAGGCTATTCTTATGTTCTTATAAGCCCAGACCCACCCACTTTGAGCTCAGACCCACTTGGCTATGTCACTGTTTTAGAGCTCTAATAAGCAAACACTGCAAAAAGCAAACATATTCCAGACCTATATAAAAAAAACTATCATCTTGCATTTGTTTCTATTTTTATTACTACATTAGAGGTATACATTTCTCAAAGCTAACATAATTATGGTTAAAAGGGAAGACATTTTTAACCCTGAATTATACCTGAACTCCTTGCAGTCGTACCAATGGACAGGTTTGACACCTAGCGGTGAAGTATCTGGAGCTGAGGTCGAGCTGTGGGACCCGCTGAGGGAAGGAGTGTTGGTGTTCTTGTCTTCAACGGACATCACTTTGAGCCTAGAGGAGTGGGTTACTCCTGCAGCTCCAGCGTCACAGTTTGGGGCATTTCCTAGGCAATCAATCTCTGATGAAGTTAGTAGAGCCCCGATCGCAGGGGCTGTGTTTCTTCCTGAAGTGCTTTTACAAACCGCTGAGAGGGTAGCTGCAGTCATATCTGTGGGACTAGCTGGTCTGCCCAAAGGAGAGAAGACTGAAGATATGGAGAGATTTACTTTTGTTCTAAAGACAGCCTTAGTAATTTTGGATATATTTTTGGGAGTCTTTTGCTAAGTTTGAACTATCTATACAGCAAAAGTTTTCCTCTCTGACTGATTTAACACAAAACTCACTGGGTAATTATGCAGGTCTGGAGCAGAAGGTCACTTTTCTTGAAGATAAAGGGCCTGATAGTCAGCATTATTTAGCCAGCTGGAAACAGCTCCTGGTTGGCAAAATAGCACATAGCCTGCTATCTATCAATATTCAGTGGGAGATTGCTGGCTATTTCCAGCTGAACATCCTGTTCTGTGGATAGCCTGATGACTGGCCATGTCATGTGATATTCAATGGCTCGCTGGCTAAATTCAGTAGCAAGAGAGACCTGCCTAAAAACAGATCTCTCCTTGGCTGCAATGACTTAGTTGACCAGCCGATGAATACTGGCTTAACTGGCTGATTTGGCCAGCCAAATGTAAACTGGAAATTCAATGCTGGTCGCTGAATATGGCACTGGTATTGAATTTCCAGTTTTGCCATGGGCCGCAGGAGACAGTCAGCTATCTCCCGCAGTTTGAATATCAGGTGCAAAGTGTCCTCAATGTAGGCTTCCTCTAACTTTGTGCCTGAGCAGCAATTGGTTGTTATTAAAGATTGTATGATTGGTTAGGAAGGGTTGATTGGGGGTGGAGGGAGTCTTGATTGGTAGATGGGGGATATAAGTCTAGCGAGCTTGATCAGGGAAGGGGATCTTGAACTGGGGGGATTGTGGTAAGCAGCGGGGGAGGGGGGAGTGTGATGAGGGTGAAGTTTCAAGTTTAAGAGTTTGATATACTGCCCATGAGTAAGACTTTCAGAGTGGTTTGCAATCAGTCATTATAAAAAAGAAATATAGACGTATAAAAGTAGCATAAGAAAAAGGGAGGAACTCCATTTTAAATTAGGAAAGGGGAGGAAGGAAAAAGGGTATAGGGCATTACATCTCCAGCAGGTTGGGAAGGGAGTTCATGATGGGAGTTTCTGATTGGTCTTGTAGTCTCTTTAAGGTCAGGCCTGGGATCATTGGGTTACAACTTTGAGGCTCGATGCTCCTGGCAAGCTAAAATAAACCCATACTTCACATCACATACATAGTAATGAGCAAAACAGCTTGCATTAAAGCCCTTTAAGTGGGGTTGTCGTGTGACTCCAGAGGGGGGTGACAGATTGGGACATCCAGGTTTTACATCTGTTGCTCTCAATGAAAGTATAACTGGAATGTCTAAATCTGTCCTCTTTGCATCCATTGTTTTCAGTGGGGGTGGGGCTCGGATGTCTTGGGCCATCCTCCTTTTTCTGGAGCCGTGTGGTAGCCCTAAAAGGGCAAATAGCCACCACCCCTTTTGTGAAGCCACATTGGTGTTTTTTTGTCGCCAGCCATGGCAGTGGTTGTTCCGACGCTCATAGGAATTCTATGACCATTGGGGCTTTTGCTGCCGCAGTCGGCAATGGAAGATGCTGGAGCAGTGTCATAAAAGGGGGAAAATGCATTGAGACCTGAACTAGTTGATATCTCCCCTCTTAAAAAGCTTATCTTGTACAACTCTGGAAGCTTCACCATAGTGTTATTTATCTCTTTCAGCATTGAGCTGCAGGGACTCGCAATCAAATTCTAGCCCCTTCCTCTGGTGTTATATCCCTGGATCACCCCTGAAATGCCACTCTAGTTCCTGCAGCCTGGCTGCAGGGGTCTTGTCTCTTCTGCTCGTGATTAATTTTCAATTTCTAGTCACTTTAATTTTTTTTTTGGCAGGGGTCTTGCCCTGGTGCTGCGGATTCACCCCGCGGGGGTAATCCTTTGGTGGGAGATCGCAGATTTTCTGTAAAAGTCTGCTTTTGAGGGGTGCCCTGTTAGTAGAACTGCAGTAAGCCCCTTGGACAGCCTGCAGGACAGATCGGGAGCTAACTCATCATGGGTTTGTCCGTTAATGGGTTGAGTGCAGTCTGCGTGGTTCCTTGAAGACGTGACCAGGATTGGGATTGGACTGTGTACCTGCCCTGATTGTACTAGAGGTCCAAATAGTCACTGACTGGGGTGACCAGGCGGGTGAGGCAGTCAGCAGATGTGAGAAATCCAGTTTCCCCCAGTTTCCTGAGGTAATAGATCTTCTTGCTTGCTTGTCAGTTTGCCCAGTGGCATACCAAGGGGGGGGTGGTCCACTGAGAGGGCAGATGCTGAATTTGGGGGGAGGATAAGATCAGGGATATAGAACGGGTGCAGCCTTAGGGGGGGTGCACAGCCAGCCAGGTCCGGAAAATGGTCGATCGCCAAAGCAAAGTGAGTCAATCGCGGAGTCCATCCCGGGCTCCATGATAGACTCACTTTGCCTTGGCAATCGACCATTTTCCGGACCTGGCCAGCTGTGCACTCCCCTAAGGCTGCCGTCGGAGAGGAAGTTTGGGCCAGCCAATCGCTGCCTGGCTGGGCAGAACTTCCTCTCCGACGGCTGAATTGACGTCGGGGAAAGGAATGCTGGTCGACCCGACGCAGGGAAGGAGAGAGAGTTTGGGGCAGCCGCAGCGGCGGCTTTGGGGCCTGTTCCCCGATGGTGGCAGCAGTGGCTTGGTGGAGGGCAGGGAGAAAGAAAGAAAGGGGGCAGGCAGGGAGATAGAAGGGAAATAGAAAAAAGAAAGGGGGCATGAAGAGAGAAAAAAGAAAGGGAGGCAGGGAGAAAGAAAGGGCAGGGAGAGAGGGAGGGAATGAGGTCTGGAGGAGAGGAAGCATACAGGCTGAAAGAAGGGAAGAAAGATTGGATACACAGTCAGAAGAAGAAAGTGCAACCAGAGACTCATGAAATCACCAGACAAGGTAGGAAAAATGATTTTATTTTCAATTTAGTGATCAAAATGTGTCTGAATTTATATCTGTTGTCTATAATTTGCACTATGGCCCCCTTTTACTAAACATAGAAACATAGAAACAGACGGCAGATAAGGGCCCACGGCCCATCTAGTCTGCCCACCTTAATGTCCCTCCTCTACCTTTGCCCTGTGAATAGATCCCATGTGCCGATCCCATTTGGCCTTAAAATCAGGCACGCTGCTGGCCTCAATCACCTGTAGTGGAAGACTATTCCAGCGATCACCTCGTAGTGTCACCTCGTAGTTTCCCGCCCCTGATTTTCAACGGATGCCCTCTTGTTGTCGTGGGACCCTTGAAAAAGAAGATATCTTCCTCCGCCTCGATGCGGCCCGTAAGATACTTGAACGTCTCGATCATGTCCCCCCTCTCTCTGCGCTCCTCGAGTGAGTATAGCTGTAATTTGTCAAGCCGTTTTTCGTATGGTAGATCCTTGAGTCCCGAGACCATCCGGGTGGCCATTCTTTGCACCGACTCCAGTCTCAGCACATCCTTGCGATAATGCGGCCTCCAGAATTGCACACAGTATTCCAGGTGGGGCCTCACCATGGATCTATACAATGGCATAATGACTTCCGCCTTACGACTGACGAAACCCCTTCGTATGCAGCCCATGATTTGTCTTGCCTTGGACGAAGCCTGCTCCACTTGATTGGCAGACTTCATGTCCTCACTGACGATTACCCCCAAGTCTCGTTCTGCTACCGTTTTTGCTAGGATCTCGCCATTAAGGGTATAAGACTTGCATGGATTCTGGCTGCCCAGGTGCATAACTTTGCATTTTTTGGCATTGAAGTTGAGTTGCCATGTCCTAGACCATCGCTCCAGTAGGAGTAGGTCGTGCATCATGTTGTCGGGCACTGAATCTTCGTCTGTTGTGCATTTGCCCACTACATTACTCAGTTTGGCGTCATCGGCGAATAATGTTATTTTACCTCGAAGCCCTTCTGCCAAGTCTCTTATAAAGATGTTGAATAGGATTGGGCCCAAGACTGAGCCCTGTGGTACTCCACTAATCACCCCGTCATTTCGGAGGGGGTGCCGTTCACCACCACCCTTTGGAGCCTACCTCCAAGCCAGCTCCCAACCCATTTCGTCAATGTGTTACCTAATCCTATAGAACTCATCTTGCTCAGTAACCTGCGGTGTGGTACGCTATCGAATGCTTTGCTAAAGTCCAGGTACACGATGTCCAGGGACTCCCCAATATCCAGCTTCCCCGTTACCCAGTCAAAGAAGCTGATCAGGTTGGATTGGCAGGATCTCCCCTTAGTAAATCCATGTTGTCGGGGATCCCGTAGATTCTCCTCATCCAGGATCTTATCTAATTGGTGTTTGATTAGAGTTTCCATTAGTTTGCTCACTATCGATGTTAGACTCACTGGTCTGTAGTTTGCTGTCTCCATCTTTGAGCCTTTCTTGTGGAGTGGAATGACGTTAGCCGTCCTCCAGTCCAACGGGACGCTGCCTGTACTAAGGGAGAGGTTGAAGAGCGCGGACAGTGGCTCCGCCAAGACATCACTCAGCTCCCTAAGCACCCTGGGGTGCAGGTTGTCCGGCCCCATTACTTTGTTAACCTTGAGCTTTGACAGCTCACCGTAGACACTGCTGGGCGTAAACTCAAAGTTACTAAACGGGTCAACTGAGCCAACCCTTGTCTGTAGCTGAGGGCCAAGCCCTGGCGCTTCTCGGGTGAAGACTGAGCAGAAGTATTCATTTAATAGTTGGGCTTTTTCCGAATCCTTTTCCACATAGTCTCCGTCTGGTTTCCTAAGACGCACAATCCCGCCTGAGTTTTTTCTTCTATCACTGATATACCTGAAGAAGGATTTATCTCCCTTCTGGATGTTCTTTGCTAGAGACTCCTCCATGAGGAATTTAGCCTCCCTGACTGCTGTTTTGACGGCTTTTGATTTGGCCAGGTAGTCTGCTCTAGAGTCCTGCTTCCCTGATTGTTTGTAAGAGATGAATGCTTTTTTCTTCTCCTTGATCAGGTCTGAGATCTCCGCAGTAAACCACTGTGGCTTATTGTTCCTTTGCCGTTTACTTACTGATTTTACATAGCGGTTTGTTGCTTCTTGTATGGTTGCTTTCAAAGTCGACCACATGTCTTCCACGTTATCGGTTTCTTCTTGGCTTTGTAGCGCCTGGTGAACGAAGTCTCCCATTTCTTTGAAATTTGTGTCCTTGGATTTGAGGACTTTGGTTAGTGTAGTAGATTTAGTGAAACCTTTCCTGATATTGAACCATACCATGTTGTGGTCACTGGAGGCCAATGTGTCGCCCACCGAGACTTCTATGACACTTTCTCCATTGGTAAGTATCAGGTCCAGTATTGCCTGATCCCTTGTCGGTTCCAACACCAGTTGCCTGAGGCTTGCTCCTTTCATAGAGTTTAATAGCCTCCTGCTGCTGCCGGAAGCAGAGGTAAGTGTAACCCAATCCACATCAGGCATGTTGAAGTCACCTAGCAATACTGTGTCCCCACGCAAGGTGATATTTTCTATATCTTCGATTATTTCCATATCCAGGTCATCCTGTTGTCTTGGGGGTCTGTAAATTACGCTATAGCGGTTTTTAGCGCAGGGAGCCTATGAGCGTCGAGAGCAGCCCTGGGCATTCAGAGCAGCTCCCTGCGCTAAAAACTGCTATTGTGGTTTAGTAAAAAGGGAGGGGGTATATTTGTTTATTTTTGTATGGTTGTTACTGAGGAGACAGTGCATAGAGTCATCTGCCTTGATCTCTTTGAAAAAAACCCAGAATAGGAATAATTAACATTTTCTCAGCATCCAGTGTGCTTTGTGTTTTTTAAAAATTTTATTATTGGCAGATCATTTTGACTTGGTCATTTTAAAAGTAGCTCGCAAGCTCAAAAAGTGTGGGCACCCCTGAGTTAGAGCGTTGAAGCTGCGTGTGGCTGCTGTAAAGGTAATCTGTGACACAACCGGAAGTTGCATCAGAGACGACCTTTACGGCAGCCATATGCAACTATAATGCTCCGGCTGCTGTAAGAAGGCAGTTTAGACATCGCCGGCCACAGGGCAGGGAGGTTTGTCGGACCGGGCCTATTGTCCAGGGGGGGAGGGGGGGTGCGTTACAGATCTTGTTGCCAAAATCGGAAAGGTGAGTAAGGGAGAAAGATGGGCCTTTGGTGGATGGAGAGATTTAGAGAAGGGGGCAGATGATGGAAGTGGGTAGAAAGGGGAGAGAGAAGAGGTCAGATGATGGAAGTGGGGAGTAGGGAGAGCAAACGCTGAATGGAAGTGGAGAAAGAGAACACATACTGGATGGGACATATGCTGGATGGGGGAAGAAGATAGAGTTAGTGAGATAGTGGAGGGGTGAAGGAAAGAGGTGGCATGCTGTGGGTAGACATAGTGAAAAGAGGGAAACTGAGGACTGCATAGTAAGAAAAAATTTAATTTAAATGGAGACAGAAAATAAAGAAGGAAGACCAGAGAAGGAAAGGGAAGAGAGAGAGGAGAGAGAGATGCCAGAGAACGGGGAAGGAGACAGAGATATCAGATCTGAGCAGAGGAAATGAGAAGAGAGAGATGGTAAAAACCACAGGCGGAGGGAAAGAGAGATGACAGGAGAAAGATGCCAGATCATGAGGGAACAGAGGGAAGATGATGAGTGCCAGAACAAAGGGGTGGGGGGGAGGGCTAGAGGAGAAATGGAAGGGGGAGGCATACTGTTTCTGGAAGGGGCATAGAAGGAGAGAAGATGCCATATAGAGAGATGGCAGACAGTGGACGGAAAGAAAACAGTAACAAGAAGATGAGGAAAGCAGAAACCAGAGAAGACAAAGGTAGAACAAAAATTTTCTATTTATTTATTGCTTTAGGAGACATATGTCACTGTTTCTGTGGTGTTGCATTTTATGCAGAGTCCAGCTTCTTGCTGGTTCAATTTAACCTTTGTCTATGTATTTCTATTTTATCCCCCTTTTACAAAACTGTGGAGCGTTTTTTTAGCGCCAGCCGTGGTGGTAGCAGCTCTGATGCTCAAAATTCTATGAGCGTCAGAGCTGTTACCACCGTGGCTAAAATCCACACTACAGTTTTGTAAAAGGGGGAGGGATTAGTTTGTGATGACATATTCCATACTAGGCGAAGGTGTTTTCTGTGTTCTGTGTGTTCGAAAGACATGGTTTTCTGTTAGGATTGACAGTGTAGGATTGATCTGTACTGGTCTGGCTTGTTTAGTTTTATTGTATTGATTGATGTACTGCTCACTGGAATATGTAAGATGCTGCCTTTTCCTAGGTGTGACGTGTGGCTTGTTACTAAAAATCATGTTTTTCATACAGATGGGGGGGTGCCAAAAAATGATGGGCCCTGGGTGTCACATATGCTAGGTACGCCACTGAGTTTGCCTGCCATTTCTGTTAAAGCAGCACAGACACTGTGAGTCACTGTATGCATGCTTGCATTGGCGATTTGGGGGGGTCTTCAAAAGTGGGTTTTCAATGTTTTTCCTGCATGCTCTATCCCCCCCCCCTCTGAAAAAGCAAAATTGCAGTATTCCCGGGTTCGTTGTGGCTTTCTGGGCTGTTTTAGGGCAAAATCAGCACCCGCGGTGGCCATCTTGGATTTTCTTCAAACTTTTTAAAAGTGTATTTTTTGCACTTAGGAGCTTCGTTTTTGTTCCAAACTTCTCAGATGGCCTCCTCAGGACTTGATGGCATAACTTGCTTCTCTAAGCCCCCTTCCCTACTCCTTTTTCTTCTTCCTCTTTGATCTGTCGCCTTGACTTATATAGGTTTGTGCGACTCACAAATGGAAGATTAGATTAGAATTCTTGCCTCGTTTGCGGCAGATGTCTGGCGGTTTCACAGCCATGTATTACGTGCGTTGTGGACTGCGAGGGGGTGAGGCATGTGCAGACTCCGCACTTCCCTCCTCTGGAGAGGCCCCCCCTTGCCTCCTCTTTTATTGGAGACATGTTTCGGACTGATGAGTCTTCGAAGTGCTCACAGAGGGTCTCCGACTGCAGTTTTTCCGACATCCGTCAGATTTCTTTCTGATTTCGCTCTCTGGAAATCCGGTAAGAGCCTGACGCATGTGGGCCACGGTTTGCAGATTGCTAAATCTGGCTGCAATAAACCCTGTTCCAAAAGACTATCTGGGCTCAGGGAGACACTCGATATATTTCATCGTGCCAAAGAAAGGCTCTGAAGTTTGGAGACCTATTCTGGACCTACGGGCAGTGAATGCCTTCCTGCAAGTTTCGCGTTTCTGGATGGAAACAGTGTGTTCAGTTGTGGCAGCAGTGGATCTCACGGAAGCATACCTCTGGAAGAGGTGGTGAAAACATAGACTATGTCTGAATTCAAGAGGGCCTGGGATAAGCATGTGGGATCTCTCAGAAAGAGAACATAAGAATTGCTGTTGCTGGGTCAGACCAGTGGTCCATCGTGCCAAGAGAAAGAGATAATGGTTACTGCGGATGGGCAGACTAGATGGGCCATTTGGCCTTTATCTGCCGTCATGTTTCTATGTTTCCACATCCCAATCTTTCCGGAATACAGGAGGATTCCGAGATTCCACGGGCTTAGGCGGCACTTCCAATTCACGGCTCCGCCCTTCGGGCTGGCCTCAGTGCCCAGATCCTTAGCCAAGGTCATGGTGGTAGTATCTGCCACCTGCGCTCTTAGGGTGTGCTAGTCCATCCGTTCCTGGATGACTGGCTGATCAGAGCCCCCTCACTGGAGGAGGGCCGCAAGGCAGTTCACCTGGTGGTACTTCTGCTGGAGTGTCTCTGATGGGTGATCAATTTGAAGTAGAGCCACCTCAAGCCGAAGCAGGTTTGGAGTACTGGGCATCCAGTTCCACTCAAATAGGAACTAGGTGTTTCTGCCGTACTCCAGAAAGTTCAAGCTACAGAGTACCATTTGGGCCCTGTTGAATGTTCAGGCTCCGACGGCCTGACAGTACCTGCAGGTACTGGGTCTTATGGTTGCAACCCTAGATGTGATCCCATGGGCTAGAGCTCGACTCCACCCTCTTTAGCTGTCTCTTCTGACTCTCTAGTTTCCCCAGCAGGATTCACTGGGTGTGAAGCTGCCGTGGCTGGCAGTGGCTCGTGACTCTGGACAGAGGGCTTCCTCTGCGAGTCTTGGACTTGGTGACCCTGACAATGAATGTGAGTTTGTCCATTGGGGGGCAGTTTGCAGATCTGTCCCGGACCCCAGGCCGGTGGACTGCGTTAGAGAACAGATGGTCGATCATTCACCTGGAACTTTGAGCGATCCATAGAAACATAGAACATGACGGCAGAAAAGGGCCACGGCCCATCTAGTCTGCCCACACTAATGGCCCACCCCCTATTTCCATGAAGAGATCCCACATGCCAATCCCATCTTTTCTTAAAATCTGGCACGCTGCTGGCCTCAATTACCTGTTGTGGAAGATTATTCCAGCGATCAACCACCCTTTCGGTGAAGAAATATTTTCTGGTGTCACCATGAAATTTCCCACCCTTGATTTTCAACGGATGCCCTCTTGTTGCCGTGGGTCCTTTAAGGAAAAAGAGATCCTCTTCCACCTCGATACGGCCTGTGACATATTTTAACGTCTCGATCATGTCTCCCCTGTCTCCCCTCGAGTGAGTACAGTTGCAACTTACCCAGTCTTCCTCATACGGGAGATCCTTGAGACATGAGACCATCCTGGTGGCCATTCGCTGAACCGACTCAACTCTCCGCACATCTTTTTGATAATGCAGCCTCCAGAATTGTACACAGTATTCCAGATGGGGGTCTCACCATGGATCTGTACAACAGCATTATGACCTCGGGCTTACAGCTGACGAAACTTCTACGGATACAGCCCATGATTTGTCTAGCCCTGGATGAAGCTTTCTCCACTTGATTGGCAGTCTTCATGTCTTCGCTAATGATCACCCCCAAGTCACGTTCTGCTACAGTCCTTGCTAGGATCTCACCATTTAGGGTGTAAGTCCTGCATGGATTTTTGCCGCCAAGGTGCATGACCTTGCATTTTCCCCTGCTGAAACTTAGTTGCCAAGTCTTTGACCAATGCTCCAGCAGGAGTAGGTCCTGCGTCATACTGGTCCTGTTGCGATTTCAACAGTGTCTCCATCGAAAGGCCGTTTGTGTTTTCTCAGACAATGTGATGGCTGTAGCTTATGTCAACCATCAGGGGGGGTTTCAAAAAAAATCCCCTGCTGAGTCTGGAGGCTCGGTTGCTCTTTTCCAGGGCAGAAAGGCATCTGGTGGCCTTGTCGACGGCTCATGTGGCCGGCGTAGACAACGTTCAAGCAGACTTTCTAAGTCAACAGATTCTGGACCCGGGAGAATGGTCCCTGTCCAGGCTAGCGTTCAAGTCATAGTCCGACAGTGGGGCCGTCCCTCCTTCATTATAATGGCATTAGCTGAAAATTGGATGGCGGCCAGATTCTTCAGCTACCGCAGGGAGGTCGGCAGCGAAGGGCTGGACACTCTGGTTCAATCTTGGCCTGAGGGGGACCTTCTCTATGTTTTTCCACTGTGGCCCATGATAGGGTGCGTCCTGTGCCAGGTGGCCTCTCATGTGGGTTCAGTATTCCTGGTGGCCCCGGATTGGCCCAGAAGACCTTGGTACACAGACTTAGTGTAGTTGAGCATGGAGAGGGGTCTGCATCTCCCTTGCCATCGGCGACTGCTTACATAGGGCTCCATAGTTCTTCAAGATCCGGACCGCTTTGGTCTTACGGCCTGGTACTTGAGCACGTGGCATTGATAGCTAGTGACTACTCGTCTGCGGTCATCTCTACCCTCCATCAGAGCAAGAGGCAATCCACTGGGTCAACCTATGGAAAGCCTTGCAGTGCTTTCAAGCTTGGTGTGAGAGGGTTCAAGTGGATCCCATGGCCCCTTCGGTGGCGCATGTCCTGGACTTCCTGCAGGTTGGCCTCAGGAAGGGTCTTGTGGTTTTTTTCTTTACATGTTCAGATTGCAGGACTTTTGTGTTTGGGTCTTGCTGCTCTCAGGGGTTTCCTAGCATCTCACTCGGACATTGTCTGCTTCTTGTGGGGGGCGGGGAGGCTGAGGCCTCCCTTGCAGCTGCCTTACCTTAAGTAGAATCTGAAGCTGGTTCTCCACTCGCTGACTCGTCTGCCCTATGAACCCCTGGATGGTATATCTCTTAAAGATCTTACCATCAAGACCGTTTTCCTTGTTGCGGTCACTTCTACACGGCGAGTGTCGGAGCTTCAGGCTCTATCGTGCAGAGGTCCTTTTCTCCATATCTCGGAGTCTGTGGTTATTTTGAGGGCAGTGCCTTCTTTTCATCTGAAAGTGTTTTCCGCATCCCGTGTCAACCAGGAAGTTCGGCTGCCCGCCTTTGTTCAGTCGGGCTCCAAGTCAAAGGATCGTGTTTTACAGTCTCTGGATGTGCGGCATCTCCTTTTGAGATACCTAGAAGCCACAAATGATTTCCATCTTTTGGTCCTGTTTGTTTTGGCGGGCCCTGTGCATCGGGGTCGGCCTGCTTCTAAGGCTACTATCTCTTGATGGATCCATGCTGCTTATGTGTCAGCGGGGAAGTAACCTCCTCTGGGGGTGAAGGCTCACTCTACAAGAGGAATGGCTTCCTCGTGGGCACCATCAACTGCGGTTTCTCCTGAAGAGATTTGTAGGGCGGTCACTTGGGCCTCTCTTCATAAGTTCATTAAGTTTTACCGACTTGCTGTGGCGGCTAAGCATGATGCTGCTTTTGGGGCTTCAATCCTGGTGGCGGGCTCATCGGATCCCCACCCCCACCCCTGATGTGTTTGGACTGCTTTGATACGTCCCTATGGTGAAGCTTCCAGAGATTATTGTACAAGAATGAAAGATTAGGTTACTTACCTCTGCTAATCTTCTTTCTTATAAATATTCCCACTCGTCTGTTCTGTCCAATTTGCAGGTTGCCTGCCAGTAACTTGTAAGCTGGATTTCTGTCTTTGATCAGCCTTATATGTCCCTTATATGTAAGGTTTGTGGGGTTAGAGGAGTCCCTGGGTGATGGCCCCTTCTAACCTTAAGACTGTGTCCGCTTTCTCAAAAGTTATATTGTTTTCAATTTGTTACTGTTCAAATTTCATGTTATGCAAAATTTGGCCTTAGGGCATTACTTGTTTTGATTTAGTTTCTCATGAGCAGAATTGATATGTAGCAGGGAGTCTCCACACCACCCCCTATCTCTTTTCTTGTGTTTCCTGTTGGTACCGAGGGGCTAGAATTTGATTGTGAGTCCCTGCAGCTCAGGGCTTAAAGAGATAGATAATCCTATAGTGAAGCTTCCAGAAGATATTTATAAGAAAGAAGATTAGCAAAGGTAAGTATCCTAATCTTTCATTGTAGTTCAAATTAAGTCATGTTTTGCTACTTGGGTTCTTGCTATGTACTTGGGACCTGGTTGGCCACTATTGGAAACAGGATACTGGGCTTGATAGACCTTGATAGACCTTCGGTCTGTCCCAGTATGGCAATTCTTATGTTCTTATGAGAATGGTATATGTAAGAAAACTTGAAGAATGTTATATGTAAGAAAACTTTATGCTTTATTCATTTTCCAAAAATTCCATCAGTAGCTGCTTCATTTACTTTAAAAATACTTTTTTTTTGAGATTCTGAAAATTCTAGAACAATCTTGTCCACCTTTGTCTAGAGTGTACTATATTCTTCCTTTTACAAAGAGGGAAGGAGGACAACAAGAGGATTCTGGGATCCAAAATTTCTTCTGATTCCTTGAATGTTACTCAGCTTCTAGAAAAGGATGACACAGATTAATTATATTGAAAGCAGATAGAGATTGGGTGTTAAAGCTTTTCTTCCGAAATAGAGGGACCCTTTTCTTATACTGTAGGCTTCAAGTCTTTCCAGATGTTTCACATCCTACATAGAAAAGAAGACAACAATTCCTTTCTTTGAGACTTCAAGTGTTACAACTGGTAGCCTTGTTTTGGTTAAATTATCCTTGTAAATGTGTTATAAAATACCAAGCTATAAAGTATATATATATATTTTTTAGTATCCTCCCTTATCATCTAAACCAACAAGAATTTCTACTCCATAGAAATATACACCACTTATTTACTTCCATTTTATAACATAGGGGTCCTTTTACTAAGGCGCACTAGCCATTTTAGCGCACACCAAATATTAGCGCGTGCTAAACACTAATACATCCATAGACTATAAAGGACGCGTTAGCTTTTAGTATGCGCTATTTAGTGCACCTTAGTAAAAGTACCCCATATGTTCCTGATATTTTTCCTTGCCCCCATCTATTTGTGGACTCGGTTGAAGGGGTGATGACTAGTTTTCCTTTTGTACAGATATTTCCTTTTTTATATTATTTCCAAAATCTTCCTTGTTTCTGTATCAAGATGTATTGTCTTGGAATAAATAGTATATAATGTAATAAAAAATAAAGTTAAAGTATAATTAATAACTTCAGAAAAAACTACTTTTTCTACCTTTTTATTTGAGTGAGTATCTCTTTTATCTTTTTCTTCTTAACTCTGTTCCCAGGATTTCCTATTTTTTTGACATTTCTTTTCTATGTTCACATCCATCTTTCCTCTGCATCCCTATTCATCTTGTCCAGGGTCTCCGTTCTATATCCCTGATCTTATCCTCCCCCCATGTTCAGCATCTGCCCTCTCAGTATTCCTATTCTTTTTCCATATTCAGCATACCCCTATGACCCTATTGTTTTCCCTTGTGTTCAACATTGCCCCTTTATGTCCCTGTCCCTATGACCCCTTCATGCCCAGCATCTCTTCTCAGTGCCTTGCCTTTCCCCATGTCCAGATTCTCCCCTCTTTTCCCCCCTTCCTTTTGCACCTAACCCCCACCTCTGATTCCCTTTCCATGGTCCAGCATCTCTCTTCCCCCCTCCATTGGTTCAATGTCTTTTCTTCTCTTCCCCCATGTCCAGTCTCTCTCTCTCTCTCTTCTGCTTCCCTCTCCCCAAAGTCTAGCACCTCTCCTTTGCTCAAAGTCTCTATCTTTATTTCATCCTTCTGTTCCCCCCTCCAGGTCCAGCACCTCTCCCCCATTTTACCCCCTCCCCAAAGACCATCTATCCCTTCTTCTGTCATCCCCCCCATGGATCTGGTATCTCTACAGCCCCTCCCCCCATGGCTCTCTAAATGTGTGGTGGGTCACCAACAGAGATAACACTAAAAACATACTGCCTCCAGCCAGCCCCACTAATACATTTCCTCTTCAGTGATCTACCTCTCTGTTACAACTTCCTGTTAGGATGATGTGGCAAAGGAAAGGACCTAGTCGGGCTCACTGGAGGTCACAGCACATTTGAAGTACTGGTCCATGAGAGGGGGCTTGGGAGGTGTGGGAGGTGCCAGACTTGCATGGGAGGGGCGGGATGCCGGATTTGCAGAGGAGGGGAGGGCTCAATTACAGTCTGGGGTAGCTTTGCCTCTGGTAACAAGTACTTGTGACTGGATTGGCCACGGTTAGAAACAGAATACTGGGATAGAAAGACCTTTGGTTTGACAGAAGGGTTCTTAAACCAGTCCTTGGGACACATCTAGTCAGTCAGATTTTCAAAATATCCAGAATTAATATGTATGAAATAAATTTGCATGCACTACCTCTATTCTATGTAAATCTATCTCATGCATATTCATTGTGGGCATCCTGAAAACCTGACTGGCAGGTGTTTCAAGAACTGGGTTGAGAGAATCCTTGGTCTGACCCAATAAGGCAATTTGTATGTTCTTATGTTTGCATACATAAAACATATATATGTAAAATTTTGCATTCATAACATAAAAATGTTCTGGGCCAAAGTCTAGAATTAGAGCTTATATGCACTCTTTTCAATTTTATAAAGTATGGGGCTCATGAGAAAAAAATATAAATGTCCAAAAAGTGTCCTTAATCGGCACTTGGACATCCTAATTGCATCTGGTATAGGAAAGTCTAGTAAAGCAGCACTCAGGTATCTTAAATAGTTTTGTGGGTGGGCTAGTGGATCATAAAGAGGAGGACCCAGGCCCCTAAGGTGCTCTAACCACATCTATGGTATTAAGTATAAGCCCATCAAAACCCTACTATACTGCCATATAGGTGCTATTTACAGCCATAAGGGCTATTGGGGTAGTAGGGTTATAGTAGGTTTTGGGGGCTCACCATAAATTATAAGGGGGTTATGGTTAGATAAACATCTGTTACCTTTTATGTGAAGTCTACAGCAGTGTTCTCTAAGGTGCCCCACTTCTCTGTTGGGATGTCTATGTGGCCAATCCATTACTATGCTGGCCCCTCCCAGGTCCAAATAGTTTGGATTAGGATGTTTTGTTATTTTATTTATTTATTCGGTATTCTATATTATTTTCCCAAGGATGACAGAACGGTTTTACATGAATTTATTCAGGTACTTAAGCATTTTTCCCTGTATTTCCCGGTGGGCTCACCATCTATTTAATGTACCTGGGGCAATGGGGGGATTAAGTGACTTGCCCAGGGTCACAAGGAGCAGCATGGGTTTGAACCCACAACCTCAAGGTGCTAAGGTTGTAGATGCAGTTATACATTTCAGAAACTCAAAAAAAGAAAGAAATGGGCCTGGATATAACATTTCATGAAATAATGAGCCATCCCCTAATTTATACTGTACCATGGGTATACAACAGTCAAATTAGGAAATTTACATATTAGTCAGAGAGACACCAATTACTGAGCATCTAGAAAGGGATGAAACAAAAGGTGCCCAGCTGTTCCAGACTGTGCTTGATCTATAAAGCAATGTTTTATTTAAATATATTTACATATAATTATATGGAGTTTGTAGCTAAGCAGTTTAAATCATGTTCAGGTCCTATTGTGCTGATTATAGCTTTACTGGACAGTTTACAGCTTCCCTGAACAGTCTTCATAGATTTCCTCACTGAAATCTCCTCAGGCTTTATACTGAAAACAAGATTCCTTTGAATGGCAATTGTATAAAGCTCCTATTCAGTTAGGAGTGTGTGGCACAGTGGTTGGAGCTATAGCCTCAGCACCCTGGGGTTGTGGGTTCAAACCCTGTGCTGCTCCTTGTGACCCTGGGTAAGTCACCGAGTCCTCCATAGCCCCAGGTACGTTAGATAGATTGTGAGCCTACCGGGACAGGTAGGAAAAATATTTGAGTATCTGATTGTAAAACCACTTACATAACCCGATAGTCAGTATATAAAACACCTAATAAACTTGAAACTTGAAACCCTTACTTCTGGAATCTTAGTGTTGTCAGTCAGGTTCTTGAACAACTTTATTTAGTAACATGAAATAAAGAATAAACACATACAATTGATGACTTCAAGGCAATTTGACTTTCACAGAATCTTCTCACTCTACTAGCCCATCCTATCCAAGGGGAAGCTAGGAGTATGTCCACATCTTGTGGAAAATAACACTGTGCTCCAGACTTAGATGTTGCAACCTAAGTTGTATTAGATTGTTAGAAATAAAGGCTGAAAACATGGTGGGAGAACAATGCTAGACTCAGGTTCTCATACAGCCATGCAGTCTACAAATAAGGTAACTGTTTTCTCTCAGACTGAAGAAAAAAGGCAGGTTTAAGCTCTGTGGTTGCAGCCTAGTTCTCTGAGAAAAGCAAAGCTTTCTGGGGATTTAAGTCCACAGAGCACACTTTACTTATACATCTTCGCATAAACACTTATACTTGTTCTTATACAAGAAACTGAATAAATGCCCATATAAAGTGGGGGCAGAACACCTATACTCAGGCACCACCAGAATGGTTTCTCTTATAGATGGTATCATACCTGTATCAGGTATGGGAAGAATTAGTTTGTATTGGAAACAATGGTTTGAAAGCAATGCTTCTCCTGTATTAATACTGCTTGGGTACTGAAATATGTAATTTACAGTATAATACTGAATTGCATGTTAACCTTCACAAAAGGTCTCTGAGGTTGTCCTCCAGAAGAAGAGAAGACTTGAATATACTCATATCCTCCCTATACAGATTACAAGGTCATAGACTTCCGCACCTGAACACATCACAATGTTGGCAGGGTCCAAGCTCTCTATCAGCACTGGCAATGTAAAAAGCCATACCTTCAGCCTGCCATGGGTCCACACAGCCCCCCTGACACTTCATCTCTGCATGGAAACAGGTTTCTTAATGCATTGTTATAGTTCTTGTTAAATGCAGGATAGATGAGTGGGTTGAAAAAAAAGTTAGAATACCTGATCCATAAAAAGATACTCTTCCAGGTGGGTGGGATGTCACAGGAGCAGAGCGGATAATGAGTTCAGTGATGAAGAAGGGTCTTTAAGGGTCAAGGCATCCAAATAAACCATATAAAAAATATTTGGACATCTAGCAGTTTCGAAAATGGATGTTACCTCGCCTCTATATTTGGATGTCTTGCAGGATACGTCCAAAGTTGAACTTAGATGCACTATCGAAAATGCCCTTCCACGCATGTAAATTTACTCAAACACTGTGCATAAATCTGTGCTTGCCCTCCCTGTGGAGGTGGTAGAGGCAGAAACAGTGATGGCGTTCAAAAATGTGGGAGATAAACAAAGCATCCCTGAACACAAAACTCGACAGATCAAAAAACTATCTTCATTTATGATGCATAGGAGCGATGCTTAAATAGAAGCCCAGCAGCGGGGAAGGAAGATGATGCCAGATGGACTTCTATAGTCTGTGTTCTGTATATGGCATAACGGACTGATATGGCATAACGGACTGGAGGTGGGGGGGTAGGGCTGGAGTTAGCTGTGATGGCAACTCCAACCATGGGGCTGATTAAGGGATGATATAGCCAATGCCTAACAGACTTCTATGGTCTCTGCCCCATATGTGTCAAAAAGGATCAAAAGCAATTATAAATATTTTATACCACATTCAAATTGTCTGAGTACAGGTCTTAACTATTTGGGGTGGGGGAACATCGTATACTGAAACGTAGCAAGTAAAATGAATAATTACTGTTTTGTTGCCTTCAGAAAGAATGTGACTAGTGGGCTGACTGGACGGACCACAGAGTTCTCTTTATTATATTGTAGTTCTTCCCTTTATTACTCCATTGTACCAGTAAGTCTCTAGTCATTGTTTAGTAAGTCCTTAAATGTTGGTCTTTGTAAAAATGTAAACATTAAACCTATGGGTTGTATTTTATTGTTCATCGCCTTGAAACTTTGTTTAGGCGATTAATCAAATTTTTAATAAAACTTGAAACTTTATCTGCCGTCATTTACTAGGTTACTATGTAAATCAGGGCAGCTCAACCTATGAATCAGGTGAGGCCCTCTGGTGCTGGTGATAAAGGGTGCCAAAATCCCAATCCGGTCTAACTTCAGATTTCTAGAGGGATAGATGCTGGACTGGGATTTGGAAACTCTTTATCATCAGTGCCCTGAGCCAATGCTTCACTTGGTTCAGCAGAAGGGGGGGAAAATTGAGAGAGGGGGGGGGGCGAGAAATACTGGATCACAGGTTTGGGGAGGGGAAGGAAAGAGATAGGTTTGGAGGGTGGGAGGGTTCAATGCAAAAGTTGGCTCTGAGTGCCACAGTCCCTTGAGCCAGTCCTGGCATAAATACGTTTTTGGATGGGATAATTTTCAAAAGAAAAATAAATGCATACGTTATCTTTGAAATATAGTGTAAGTTATGCACTTTTTCAATGCATAAATTAGGGAAGTTATTATAAAAGTACATACCTTCTGATGAACATGCTAAGGTGTTTTGTCTACAATGAGAAGTGTCCTTAATATTCTCAGTGGATTCTTCACAGTGATACTTTTTCTCAGAAGAACCAGAAGTAGTTGTTTGACCACAATAAACCCAATTACTTTTATATGGTTTATCAAGCTGAACAGCAATTTGGTCTGCAGGTTTAGTATAGTCTCTATGAAGATGTCCTATGTCATACTGCAACACGTCCCTTTCATTTTCCACAGTTTGAAGATACTTCTCAAGTAGTTTATGCTCTTCATTTAGCCTCTTCACGTATAATTTTATTTCTACATTCTCTTCCAGATGCTTCTTCAGTTCTGCTTTCAAAATCTTATTTTCTCCTTTGAGGCCTGATGCCATTGTTGACAATATCTGGCATTCCCGGATCATATCTAGCAAGCCAGTTTCTAGAATCTCATTTTTAGCTTTCGCATCTTTCAGCGCACAGCATAGTTTCTCCTCAGGACATGAGCTATCCAAACTAATTTGCTGGTCTTTCTTCAAGGCTGTTTTAGCATTATCAGGTTCTTGGAACGCCGTTTCAAGTTTCACTATATCGTTCTTATCCTCTCTAGAGAGGTCTAGGGGAGCCTTCTGTAACAATTTAAAATCGGCTTCTTTTTCTTTCATTTGCTGAATTTGCAGCTTAGATTTTTCAAGTTGATCTTGAAGTGAACTCTTTTCCTTGTAAAGCTCATTTGTTTTCAACTGTAGATTCTGAGTTTCTTCTTCTAATTGTGAAAAATGCTTTTGAATTGATTCTATTATGTGCTTCAGCCTGTCTCTCTCTCTAGTAAGAGTACACATTTGCTTTTGCACCCTCTGGTTCTCACTTTTCAAATCAGACAAGGCCTGTGTCATATGCTGGTTTTGAATACAGATATGATTTCTCTCTTCCTGGAGATCTCTGTTTTGGTTTGCGAGCTCTTCAAATGTCTTCAGCAACGTTTTCAGCTCGTTTGCATTTTGTTTGCTCTCTTCATTATTTTTAATTAACTGAGTCTGCGTGATATTTTTCTCTTCGGTGAGGGTATTAATTATTTCTTTATATTTTGAATTGTCATCTGTCAGAGATCGCACTGTAATGCTAAGCTGTTTAATTTCTGTCTTGAGTTCTATGTTTTCTTTTTGAAGTTCCTGATCATTGCCCTTTGAATGGAAACTCAGAAGATAATTCTGTAACTGTTGACTTTTCATAGTATATACTTTATCATCAATATTTCTTATATACACATTTTGATCGTTTAACTTTTTCAGTTGTTGTTTTGTCATCTGTATTTGATCTTCTTTTTCTTTCTGAAGTTGCTGTAGATGATCAAGCAGAACTAACTTAGCCTTAATCAATCTGGAAATTACTTTTAAATGCCATTGGCAGACACACCCATCTTTTTTTTCTTCTATATCTTTTTCTGGTTTGGGCTTTTCTGTATGGCCATCCTTCAGCAAACACCAACAGCAAACTCCTCCAGTCATTTGTTGAACAGAGCTCAGATTGTCCTTCTGGAGAGAAAATATGACAGCTTGCAGTTTATCTTCCAGTGCCCCTAATTCAAAAATTCTCTTTTGTTGTTTGTTTTTGTTGCTTTTATTTTCTGTCTTTTTCACACTATCAGCTGTGTTCGAAATGACTTGTATATCTCCTGATCCATTGCTTTGATCACCATCAACATGCTGCAGATATTGAAATTCTAATGCAAGTGCTTGTTCCCTTTGTTGTGACTTCATAAGTTCTTGTTTCATTAGACTGGTTGAACTGCCAATTTTTTCTAAGATATCCCAGATTTTATGATCATTCTCGGTATAATACAAAGAACCTTTAACTTCCTCTGAAATAACGGCTAATACTGGTGGCAAAGATTTAGACTTCAAACTAGTGCAGTTCTCATTGTTCTGTATTTCATTTGGTTTTTGCAAAATAATATCTTGGCTTCCTCGTAGCTTGGATGGAGGTTCTATATTTCCACTTACTCTGGTTTTCAATGAAGCTGGATACAGAGAACAATTATGTATGTTGAAACTTCCAGTGTCTGTGTCAGCATGTTCCTCTGCAGACATAGCGGTGGTAACTTTTCACCTTGCTGATCGACATGAAGAATCGACTGTGTAGTTCCTGAATGTTCTCTATCTTGGAAATGAAAGACTGGAGCTGAGATCATGCAATAAAAGAAATATAATTGGTCAAAATTATATTGCTATAAAAAAAAACACCTAAATATTAGATTTCCAGTGTATTTTAAAAGTCTTTTTCTCTGCCTACTTTACTGTAGGGGGCTTTACTATCATACCTCACTAGTCACATATTTTTATGCAGATGATATTCTAAATACATATAATCCTTTTCTGGATTGTTATATATTTATTAGCCTGGATTTCAAATTCCATATCTATTCTGTGTTTAATTTCTATTTGTTGTAGGGTGATGAACTATGTTCCATCTATAACTACACCATAGTTAAAGGCATATTGAAGACATATTACTAATCTCTGGAAGTATTTTCTCAAAAATGAAAGCATGGATCGAAGCAACAAGGTTTTACCAGAAGGGGGAGGGGGGGTCTAGTCAGGCGAATCTCAATTCTATTGACTAGGTGACCTGAAAATATAAAGTTACGGTATTCCTGCCATTTCTGCATTTACCAGTTGAATGCATAAGTTATTTGTATAGTGGCAGAATATTGCCATAATATGGATAACTTGGAGCCCTTTCCCTGGCCAGCTCAAATCATGCCCAAATGTAATGCATAATTTTTCAGGTGTGACTTATATGATCAAAAGATATATATGTTTAAATGAGGGTTGCAGGAAGATTAAAAATTGTAATTGTGATTAATCACATTGTTCAGTAGTGATTATGATTAATTATGATTAATAGGTAAAAAGAGATTATGTACTTACCCTGGCTTAAGCTATTTTCCAGTAGAAAGGCGAGATATTCTAGACCAGTGTATCGCAAACTGTGTGCCTCCTTAGATTTCAGGTATACCACAGCACACTGGGGAGGAGGAGAGGTGCCAGTGCTGGCTGACTACCTACAGGATGTGTCTCCATCGGCAAGAGGCACATCCTGTAGGCAATCAGCTGGTGCCAACGCCTCTCCTTTCTGGCCCTCTTCCCTGCTGGCACCCCCCACTGGCATCTCAGGGCCCATCTGGAGGGCTTTCACACATGTGTGGATATCGATGTGATGATGTCACATTTAGTGTGCTGCAGTTCCAGAAAGTTTGCAGGACACTGTTCTAGACGGATGGGTTGTGTCCCAATAGTCGTGTGCCAGCCTCTGCTGTACTTCATTGTGCTCTCTAGCTCCAATTATATTTAGTACCCAAGCACTGAGAGCCACTAAATAAACATGAAGTATTTTTTTTTTTTTTTTAATCTATTCAATTTTTCTATACCGTTCTCCCAGGGGTGTTCAGAACGGTTTACATGGATTTATTCAGGTACTCAAGCATTTTTCCCTGTCTGTCCCGGCAGGCTCACAATCTACCTAATGTACCTGGGGCAATGGGGGGATTAAGTGACTTGCCCAGGGTCACAAGGAGCAGGGTGCTGAGGTTGTAGCTTTAACCACTGCGCCACACACTCCCCTAGTAGAGACACCCATGGCAATCAAGTTCAGAAACAATCATTCTGCTCAAAAAGTAACAGATACCCTGAAAGTATTAGTACCAGAAGGTCTGCAGCCAGGCACACTGAACTAGCAGCTGTGCCAAGCCCCGAAAATAAAAAAGGCCATCCTACCAGGCTAGTTGAGCATTTTGTCACTTCCGTTCCCTCCCCCCATTCCCTGGCATCTCTCCCTCTCCGGTCTGGCTTCTTCTTCCTTTCACCCCCATGGTCTGGCATATCTCTCTCCTCTCCTCGTCTCTCCCTTCTGTGGTCTTCCTTCTCCCTCCCCCAATTGGATGCAGAATTCCCCTTCCCCCCCCCCCCCAATTGGCAGCACAGCCTTTACAACTCACTGGCATTGGGCCATTCTCTCTGCTGGGGCTAAGCTGCCGGAAGTGGGAGAGGTTTGTGGACAATAATGCTGGCCATGGGAGCACCCCCTTATGGGCTGCACCCGGGGAGGACCTCTCCCTTCCCTTGGTACACCACTAGGCATCTACCTTATAAGTCTCTAGGATCATCAAGGCTATGATGTACTAACCCCTATAAATATAAGAACACCAGCACTCATGTAATTTTTCTCCCTTGAAGGTAACAGAGGCTATCCTCTCAGGACATGGTTGATGAGCTCCACAGTTATCCCAAAAGCTGAGCTGAAGACAAAAATAATGAGACACACATGAAGACTAGAGCTGTCACAGAAGCAGCTGGCATGTTAAAATGCTGCTTCAGCTGTCTGGACAGGTCATAGGAGAACTTCTCTACACCCTTGGCATAGCATGTGACATCTTCTAGGCCTGTTGCATGTTCTACAACTTTTCCATCATCTGGTGGATTGCTGAATAGAGGCTTCCTCCATGCCTATATTCTGGCGTAGTATGTTGTGGCAAGCTCACATCACAGCCTAAAGCCAGCACCTCAAATTGTCTTTTGAGGACCAAATCCACTCTGTGATCCTGCATATCTTTAAAATCATGCCTCTTCACCAGGCAGCAAAGTCCATTTAGTAACCTGTGCTACCAGCAAATCCACCTTAAGTGGTATAAACCATTGCTGAAATTCTGAAGCCATGGGATACAATTTTGTCATTGCCTTCGTCCCCGTTAAAGGATCTTCTGCTGTTTCCCAAAGCTCCGTTATCATCCTGGTAATCTTTGGATAAGGAGGGAAGCACATGGACAATGGCTTTATACTGTATAACAGTGAAAGCTGAGTGGCCATTACCTGCGGGCAGGGCAGGATTAATTTGTCGAGGGCCTCCTGCCCCTCCCCACCCCACCCCACCATGCGCCCAGGCAGAAACAGGAAGCTGTGTCAGAGGGAAGCTTTGGGCAAGCAGCACTGCTTGCAAAATTACAGTTCCCGTTGCCTTTCTTACCCGTATTGCTTGCTTGTCTTACTTTCTGTCGATGGGGGGGGGGGGGGGGGGGGACCGCGTTGCCGATCGATGCTGGAGGGGCCCATCGCCGTTTGGAAAAAACAATGTTGATGCCCTCCTTCATGCCCCCCTGACCATTTCGGGCCCTAGACACGTGCCTACTGGGCCTATTGTTTAATCCTGCCCTGCCTGCGGAGACTCTAGATTCAACTCCCACAAAGGAACTGAAATAACTTGTTAAATCTGATGGTTTGAAAAGTCTTCGCATTGTCAGATCCTCTCCCTAGTTTAGGGCTGCCACTGAGTCCTGGATGTCTGCCCCAAACTGTGAAACAGAATCCTCCAAAGAGGATGTTTTCTTGGAGAGCAATGGCTTAGTGTCTGAGCCCAAATAATCCCAGTCCTTTTCTGACTGGACCTCTGGTTCCTGCAACTCCACAGACTGTGAAGGAACTTCGCCCTGAGGAGGTATCCCTCTCTGTGCACCTCCCTATAGGTTTTCTTTTAAATTTTTGGTTGGTTGCAAACATCAGGGTCAAAAAATTGAGGTCAAAGACCTGACCTGGATCCTCCAGGCCTTTGGCAGTCTGAAATTCACCTCCTCTCAGGGTCAGATGCTTTCACACAGCAGCACTTCACCAGTGACATGTAGTCACAGTTTAGGGGCTTTAACATTGTTTTGAGACTCAACTCTCATGCCTTCTGTGACTCATGACTTTCAGAGAGACCAGAGGGGGCTAAACCCACAGCTCCCATCACCCGGTACACAGATGCTTCTCAGGCACCTATCCTGGGCAAACTGGCATGATATAGGGGTAAAAATCACCTGAGGAATCCTTTACAATTGATTTAAACAAAAATTGAGGTGTTTTGGAGGCTTTTAAAATAAAATCAGAAAATCCAAGAGGGCCACTATGGCAGCATTTTGGTGCTAAAAAATGGCCTTTGGGAGCAAAACTAAAAGTTCAAAAATGCTGAAAATAGGGTTTTAGAGGTGGGGGGACCCTTGGGAGAACCCCAGAAAACCTTAGTTTTGCCAATTTCTGATGCACACTGATTTTCCCATAGACAGTAATGAGTAGGGTTACCAGAAGTCTAGGAAAGCCCAGACATGTCCCCTGTTTAGAGGACTGTCTGGATGCCTGGATGGACTTTCCAAAACCTGGGTTTGTCTGGGTTTTGAAAAGCCCCAATCTCCCAGCTGTGTTTGGAAGGCCTCTGAGCATGCGCAGATGATGTCATATTCTTCCATGCATGCTTGGAGACCCTGCAGATGCGGCCTGGAGGTCAGAAAACAAAGACAAGACTTTGAAGGGATAGGGTTAGAGGCATAATAGGGTGGGGCTGGAGGCAGAATTGGGCATGGATAGGGACAGAACAGGGTGGGGCCATGCGTCTGGATTTCTCAGGTCAAAAATCTGGTAACCCTAATAATAAGCTGTGCTCACAGAACTACCATGTAGAGAATGACATGGGGGAAAAATTTGTCCCTGTCTCCGCCCTGTGAGCTCAGTCCCTGTCCCCACGAGTTCGGTCCTCATCCCTGCCCCATCTCCATGAGCTCGGTCCCCATCTCTGCCCTGTCCCTGCAAGCTTGGTTCCCATCCCGTTCCCGCAAACCATCTGATCCCATCCGCAGAAACCTCAAATAATTATGATTTTATATTGAACTTATCTTATTAAAGTATAAAAAGAAATATCCCCTCCACTATCGAGAACTGAATAAACCAAATTATTACAGAATGCTACACAGAAAAATCATGGAACAGAATATTGCAATCACACATATCAGGAATAGCGCTAGGGGAATGCAACTAGAGCAACTGCCCCCTGGTCAGAGAGCTCTAAGCCTGCTGGAAGTTAAAGAAGCACGGCCTGGCTTTACTGTCCCCAGTCATGTCTAACACCAGCTCTAGCAGGATACATATTTCAAATCTAATGTATTCTAATCACAAAATAGAAAATAAAATTATTTTATTCTACCTTTTGTTGTCTTGTCATTTTATTCTTCAAATCATGTTGGTCTCAGGCGCTGGTCTCTGTTTTCTTTTGTCTTCTCTTAACTCACTTGCCAGGGTTTCCTGACCATTTGACCTTTCTCCATGCTCACAATCTATTTTCTATCTCTGTGTATGTATTGTTCCCCATGTTCAGCACGTCTCCTATATGTCCCTTTCTAGTATTTTTTACTCTGTGCCCATCTCACCATTCTATGATCCCTCCCCCTGGGTCCAGTATCACTCCTCTATATCCCTATGCCCCCCTGTCCAGCATCTTCCTTCTGTGTTCTTATTCTCCCTCATGTCTAGCCATCTTCTCTCTGTATCTTTATACCCTCCCGGGTCTAGCATTACCTCTCTGTGTCTGTATACCACTCCCATGCAGCATTCCCCTTTTTATCCATGTTCCTATGCTCCCATCCATGCCCACCATCTCCCCTCTTTGTGTATATCTCCCTGTGTCCAGCTTGTCCGCTCTCCTACTCCCTTACACAAATGTGTCTCTCCCACTCTCTCTTTCACTCACTCTTCCTTCAACCCCTTGGTTCAGCTTTTCTCTTTCCCTTTCCTTCTTTCTCTTTCTCCCTGCTGGTCCTGCACCTCTCTCCCTTCCCTCTAGCCCCCTTCCCATGGGTCCAAAACCTTTATCCCCTCCCTTCAGCGCACAGGTGTGGGTCTGGCACATCTCCCTTCTTTCCAACTCCACTCCACTCACCACATGGGCCCAGCACCTCTTTCCTTTCCCACCAATCCCCAGACCAGATCCAGCAACTGTCTCCTTTCCCTTCAGCTCCAGCCGGTCCAGCAGCCCAACCAAGCAACCGCCTCCCCCTTTCACAGGTGCAGCAGCAGTCCCCCGTGCAAATCAACAGTCCCCCTCCCTCCCTATTGGGGTCCAACTGCCCCCTCCCTATCATGAATCCAACAGCCCCCTCTACTCCAAATTGCGGGTCAAAACTAGCAAAAAACCAAACAAAGAAACCTGTGACTCCCCAGGGTCAGCCCCTTTGCACCTCCTGGGGAAGGCCTACCAGCCTTTTAGAAGGAGGGATTCAGCGGGAAGAAGGTTCCAGAGCAGCCCTGCGTGAGATATTGCCTCTTTGTCCTATGAAGCTTCTAAGAGGTTGGTAGGCCCGCCCTGGGAGGCACAAAGGGGCCAACCCATGGGAGTCACTGGTTTGTTTGGTTTTTTTGCTAGTTTTGACCTATGATTGGGAGCGAGGGTACGAGAGAGGGGGGCTGTTGGACCCGCAATAGGGTGGGAGGAGGCTGCTGGATTTGCAAGGGGGGCTGCTGGACCCATGATCATGAAGGTGGCTGCTGGCTGAGAGGCGACTTGCAGCAGATCCTTTAGTGTGGTGACAAGGCCATTCACTGCTCCACGGGGCAGCGAAGATCAATGGCAAACGGTCAATTTTTTCCCTGTTTCTGTGGGTTAGCTGCAGCTACCTGCAGTTAGCCAAGGGAAAAAGTTCCTTGGCTAACTGCATCAGGCAGTGCACAGCTACAGTCTATTGCCATGTGCTGTGCCTGCATCAGCTTCTCACTGCAACTGGAAATGGAGAAGAAATTTCTGCCTCAGTCAAGCAAGAGTAGCTTCAGTGGCTTGTCTCTTCCGGTTACCTTTTATTCCGGTTCCAAAACCTGAGACCTTTGACCCCTCATACTCCCACACAATTTTTTGGGGTGGGGGAGACACTGCCAACCTCCGCTAAGCCTCCTAGCAGTCATGGGGGTCTAATCAGCCTGCGCTCAAGCACCCGACTGCACAGGGGTGAGCACCTCTCCCAGGGAACCTATTCCCAAGCTCCAAGTGTTAGAGAAGGGCAGTCAGGCAGGTACTCTTTCAGAAGGGTTGCCCTCCTGGCTGCAGACCCCAACATCTGACCCTTCTCCCAGGCAGAGCTGTCCTAGGACTACTGGGAACCTCTTAGCACAGGGAAGCCTTGCCAAATATTGGATTAATACCCGAAAATAACAAATCTAGTGCAGAGTGGAGGAAAAGACATCTTCTCAACATGCTTGTAGAAGTTAAGACTGAAGAGAGAGGGCACTGCCCAGGGTGACAAAGAGGCGAAGCTGAGAAAAATGATTGATGCCTTCTACAATCCAACTTGCGAGTTAGGGCACACAACCCATCTGTAAGGAATCGTACAGGCTGTTTGCACAGGACCATGAATTCAGCTCTATGTACCAAGTCAAGACTCTTTCAGAAGTTCAATAATCTATTGGTTAGATGGAGAAGGTGCCAGGCATAGGGAGAAAAATTATATTTAAATTGTATTTTATGGCCTTTTGGTTTTTTAAAGCAATACAATAAAAGTTATAATTGTAAAAGTAACTTACTATACCTTCTATTATAATTATTTTCCTTCAGTAGATTTGTGATAGCTCAACTTGCAACACAAAAACACACGGATTGCTCAATTACTATCTACTGTTTCTCTGAAGTCTATTAGGTAATCTATGTTTAGCCAATATACGAGGGAGTCAACCTGTACCTAACACTATTAATGTGTTACTGTGTGGCAGAGCCCAAAACAAGGGTTCTGCAGGAAATAATGTAAAGACTATATTAACATGTAGTGTTAGTAAAATACTGTATAACAGGCCTGACAATTTTGCTAAGAAAACAAAAGGCCAAAGGGGAATATTCAGTGTGATATATTTTTCTGTCATTAATTAATTAATTAGGATTTATTCACTGCCTTAAAAAAAAAAAAAATCAGCCACAGGGGTCCTGGTGTTTGAGACAGCAGTGTTGAGCATGTCAGCAAAACAACAGAGAAGGAGACAGATGTTTTAGGCAATTTGCTCTTGGACCTAAGAGCTAAAAATCCTATCACCTGGCCCAAAGTTCACCTGTGCATTAAAAGGGACAATTATATTTCCCACTAATCTGTTTCTTTAAATAATCACCCCCCCTCCCTTTTACAAAACCATAAAAGCGATTTTTAGCGCCGGCCAGCACGCTGAATGCTCCGTGCTGCTCTGACATTCATAGAGTTCCTATGAGCATCGGGAGCGGCGCTAAAATCTGCTTTTGCAGCTTTGTAAAAAAAAAAAAAAAAAGGGAGGGTGTTAAATGCACAATGTTTGCTTCTTTAATGACAATGTCCTGAATACAAGAGTTGGATAGTCTAAGTTTTACTGACAGGACATTTATTTTACACAGTCCTACCAGTATAGATTTAAAGAGCTTTGAGGAGACTGTGATTGTATTGGCTGGATTCTGTAGGATATCTTTCTATGTTTCTTTCATACACTAAGGTAACAAAATCAAGCAGAGATATCTTGGGGGGGGGGGAGGGAAGGGGGAATTCCTCTAGCTGCATTATTTATTTATTTATTAAATTTTCTATACTGTTCTCCCTGGGGAGCTCAGAATGGTTTATATGAATGCATTCAGGTAGTCAAGCATTTATCCCTGTCTGTCCTGGCGAGCTCACAATATTTCTAATGTACCTGGGACAATGGGGGATTAAGTGACTTGCCAGGGTCACAATGAGCAGTGTGGGTTTGAACCCACAACCTCAGGGTCTTGAGACTGTAGCTTTAACCACTGCACCACAAACTCCCCCAGTAGGGCTTTAAGTTGCAATAAATGGCCCTAACTGTGCAGGGCCAAAACTAATGTGGTGATATTTAAGTCACTGTGTGTTACTCAGTAATGAGATGCAAAACATGTATCTCATGACTATGCTAATTTCCTAACACAACTTGCAGTGATATACCGCATGTCACATTAGGGCTGAAAAATGATGGTAAGATAACCCCAACTTTTTGAGGGAATTATTTTACCGTCTGGGAGCATCAGACAGTACACAGCTGCAGCCCAATGCTCCCGAGTTGCAGGCTGAATTCCCCACCTTACAGACCTCACAATGCAGCAACCCCTCTGCCCCCTGCCCCAAATTCTACATGGACCACTACATGGAGCACCATGTGGATGAGGCCCATTTTTCTCCATTTTTAAATATTTATTATTATTATTTTTATTTTCTATCTGTTGATTAATGATTGAGTGTGAGTGGGTTTTTCTGGTAAACTAACAACAGTACATTTTTTACTTTTTTGATATTTTTAAAACTGTATCCCCTTTTTCTTTTTTAAGGAGTGAAAAGGGCCAGACTAGCTCTTTTAAATCTCAGGAAACTACTGTGAGGTTAATTCTGTTTTCAGATAGAGCTGTCACCTCAATCCAGTTCAGCTGAACAAGCTGACCCAGTTCTGCTTTTGTCCATATGGCATGCATAAATTTATAATTCTGGTTTTCCCATGGACTTTCTTAAAAAGGTAGAAATAGAGAACTGCTGAAAATACTTATTTGTACAAACAGTTATGAGTGAGTGAATGTAAATTATGAATATACAGTAACTTTATTCTATTGGAGGTTAGCATGTTCTGTTGTTTTAAAATTATGTATGTATCGATCCACATAGGTATATGCAGACATTTTTTTTAAAATAAATACATAAACTAAGGGAAAAGGGATGAATCGGCTTGTGCATTGACCTGGAGTGAGGTGTCAGCTACAATTGTAACCTCTCTGCTTCCCTCGTTCTCCATCTCTGTGGACAACACTCTCATCCTTTCTGTTTTGTCTGCTTGTAATCTTGGGGTCATCTGTGACTCCTCGCTCTCCTTCACCACCCAGATACAACATATCGCTAAAACCTGCTGCTTCTTCCTCTATAACAGTGGTCTCAAACTCACGGCCCGTAAGATACTATTTTGAGGCCCTCAGTATGTTTATCATAATCACAAAAGTAAAATAAAACAGTTTCTTGATCATATAATAATAATAGTTTATATACCACAGGGCAGTGAAGTTCTATGCGGTTTACAATGATTAGAAAGATGCTACAAATTGAGTGGAACATACATAGTTAGAGATTAGTGGCTAACAGTTTAAGGGATCAGTTTTTATGGGAGAGATTGTGATGAGAGAGATTGTACAGATTCGTTACCTAGGTACTTCAAGAACAGGTATGTTTTTAGGTGTTTCCTAAATTCACCATAGTTATTTGCATGTATAATCAGTTTTTCCAGGACTTTGCCCCATAAGGCTGCTTGATACGATAGAAGATGTTGATGGTGTCTCTTTAGCCATCAATTACAATATTATTATTAAGACTTAGCCAAAAGGAAAGATTTATAAACTATAAAGAGTTTTACCTCATGCAAAATTGTCATTTCTTTAATAAGACATTAACTATTTTTTCTGAGGCCCTTCAAGTACCTACAAATCCAAAATGTGACCCTGCAAAGGGTTTGAGTTTGAGACCACTGCTCTATAATATTACCAATATCAGACCCTTCCTCTATAAGTACACTACAAAACACTTATCCACACCCTCATCACCTCACACTTTCACTGCTGCAACTCGATACTCTCAGGCCTTCCGCTTAGCCATCTTGCTCCCCTCCAATCCATCCAGAATTTAGCTGCATGACTCATATTCTGGGAGAGCCGCTTTACTCACTCCTCTCCTAAAGTCACTTCATTGGTTTCCCATCCATTTCCGAATACAATTCAAAATCCTCTTACTGACTTACAAATGCACTCACTCAGTTGCCCCTCACTATCTCTCTTCACTTATCTCCCCCTATGATCCCCCCCCCCATGAGCTCTGCTCAGCTGGTAAGTCCCTCCTATCTGTACCAACTCCAGACTTGTCCCTTCTGCCTTGCTGCACCATATGCTTGGAACAAGCTGCCCGAATCCCTAAGGTGGGCTCCGTCTCTGGCAGTGTTCAAGGCCCATTTAAAAGCCGCGCTCTTTGAGAGTACTTTCAACTCCTAACTCCTCTCACCTTTGGTTCTGCATCCCCTACCCTCTATGTCATGAGGGGAGATAGATTTAGAACAAATGCTAGGAAGTTCTTCTTCACCCAGAGGGTGGTGGACACTTGGAATGCGCTTCCAGAGGAGGTGGTTGAGCAGAGTACGATTTTGGGTTTCAAAAAGGGATTGGACGAGTTCTTGAAGGGAAAGGGGATCCAGGGGTATAATGAGTAATAGATCACTACAGGTCATTGACCTGGAGGGCCGCCGCGGGAGCGGACTGCTGGGCGTGATGGACCTATGGTCTGACTCGGCAGAGGCAATGCTTATGTTCTTATGTCCAAGTTAGGTTGTAAGCTCTTCCAAGCAGGGATCATCTATAAATGTCAAAGTATATAGTGCTGTGTACGCCTTTCAGCACTATATAAGTGATAAGTAGTAGTAGTAGTAGTAGTAATGGTGCTGTTTCAGGTTTGAATTATCAGTGATTTATTTAATGATATGGATAACTGCTTAATATTCTAATATTAGCTTTAGTGCAGCTTTTGATGGGAAGCAGTGCAACTATGTAGCTAAACAAAAGCTGCACTAAAGCTAAGTTCTATTAGAATATTAAGGACTGAAAAGTCAAAAAGAAATGTTTTAAAACAGGGGTCTCAAAGTCCCTCCTTGAGGGCCGCAATCCAGTCGGGTTTTCAGGATTTCCCCAATGAATATGCATGCGATCTGTGTGCATGCACTACTTTCAATGCATATTCATTGTGGAAATCCTGAAAACCCGACTGGATTGTGGCCCTCAAGGAGGGACTTTGAGATCCCTGTTTTAAAATATAATATGAAGCTTGAAAGATAAGAAGAATGGAAGATATAATGAATAATAGAAATTAAGTAAAGTCAAAAACAGAAAAAGAAGTCTAAATTAAATTAGGTTTTAATATAAATTAATGGTTGATACATAATAAAGAGTGGCAAAGAGTTTGTACACACGCAGGGTGAATTCAGTGAGGAGTGCTGGTACGATGACAGGAAACCATCAGAGTAGCGTTCTGAGATATCCCCAGTATGTAAACATCATTAAGGAGTTCTTTGCATTCCTGATTGTATATGGCAAGAGAGACTTTCTTGAACTTTTATTAATTGCTTGCCATTTAGCCTATTCAATAGTTAAATCAATTTTTAGATGGAGCAGGATGCCACAATGTGTTTTCCTCTATAATGACAGCAGGAATATTCTGGATTCTTGCTACAAAATAGTGCCATTCAAAACTGATAAAGGAGTGAGCTGGTTTGGAGAAGTAGCCCTGGTTTCTGGAGGGAAGTATAAAAACCCAAAACTTAGAGAGGAGCCCGGCTTCTCCTTTTCTAAAGGAGTCCAGTATGAAAGAGATATAGAGCTGCATAACATGGCTTACTGCTCTGTGGGGTTGAGAAGGATGTTATAGCACAGAGGTTGCCAGTCGGGCCCACAGCTGTTCCTTGGGGCTTACAAAGAGAAAGAAAGGCCAGTTTCCATTAAAAAAAAAAATATAAACAGGGCTGTCAATTTGGCCCAAGCTATTCCCTGAGGCACAGAATACCTTACAGAGGATGAAGGAGAGATCAGTGGGGCAATCTGATTACATCCTCAAGAAACAGAAACCAAGTGAAGCTGCAGCTGGAGTCCTGATAGCTCAAGGACTACAGCTGGAGAGTGTTGGTGGATCTGGTGAATGCTGAAGACCTTCAGAAGATAGGGCCCTAGCAGAGGTGTAGCCAATTTTGTTCAATTTTGGGGAGCCAAGTGTTTCCTTTTAGCTCCTCTCTCCCCCCCCCCCATTCCCTCAACTCCCCTTCCCCTGCATAAATACCTTTGCTGGCGGGATGCCCACACCCTTCGTCCTGAGTTAAAGTACTGGGAATATAGAGCCATAAGTCAGAGTGAGGAAAGACTTACTTTGGGGTCAGCATGACAGGGGTTCCTGGTGAGTGGCTGGCAGAAAGCAGATTACAAGCGCTGTGGTGCTTGTGGCGGGGCTAAGGAAGTTGAGGCCCACGCTGTTGAGAGAGGTTTGAGAAGGAGACAATTCCCAGGCTGAGGTGTTGCACTTCATATGGAGTTTCACAGAGAGAGGGCCAGAGCTGGTGGCAGTGAGCAAGAGGCACTGTGGAGGTTGGGGCCTTACAGGAGGTGGTGGTCAGGCAGCAGTGGAGAACACAGAAGCAGGGGGTTCTCAGAACTCTGTTGAGCCAAATGCAATCAGCTGATTGGCTGGAGTTTGAAAGCTGTCTTGAGGCAGATGGCTGAAGTGACAGTTACAGCAGGCAGTTGGACACACTAAGGTGGGTCCTTGGACAGACAGAAGGGCATTACATGGTGTTTTGAGAAGAAAAACTATGTTTAAACCTATTTTAAAACCAGCTAGTCTCTATGTAGAATAGATGGTCATGTTATAAATACTGTCAAACATTCTGTCATTTGGAAAGATTACTGATGTGAATGTTGAGAGACAAAAGTACACAAATGTGTGAAATAAAATTAAAACAGAGCAGCCACAAATAATTACATGTACTGTTCTACCTTGAGTAAATGTTTGATCCAGTGAAGGAGGAAGATTTGATAAATTTCACAGCTGACACATATTTGTCCTGTTGAGGATTACTTTTGATGGGTAAGTAGGGAATGCATATAAAAATGAGTGATTCGCTTTCTCTCTGCCAGTGTCAAGGAAAGGAGACAACTGTAAACTGAAGTAGACTAGTTAGAGAAAAAAAAAGTCTAAAAGGTTTAAAAAAACAAAAAAAAAATCCAACCCACACCAACCCTGTTGGTTTGAACAATTCTGAGTCCCTTAAACAAAATTAAGAGCAAATAGATCCATTTTAAAATGGAAATACATTGCTGAGTAGCTAGTTGCTGGTCTATAAACAGGACGGAATGTTGGGCTGCAGATTTATTAGTAAACAGCTGGCCCTTAATAGCTCTGTAAGGACCCCTAGTGGCTCCATTAGGTATAAGAGGTGACATTTTCTGAAATTCTGAATTTTCCAATATTGAGAAATCCCTGCTGAAAAAGGAAGGAATCTGAATTGCATAAATACTATATAGCCCAATGGCAGATTTCTGTCTTTGGCTGTCTAACCTACTGCACCACAGTGCCCTTTGGCTAAGGGTTCCAGTGAAGGCAAAACTAATGTGTGAGCCTGAAATCAGTCTCCAGCACATAAATATGTTTCAAGGAGACAAAGATTTCCTCTATTTGTAGAGGAACATTGGCTCAAGAAGAAGAGTTTCTCTGCCTGAAAATGGATACCAAAGTGAACTGAACTGTAACTTTGAATGGTTTATGCTCTTGCTCTACATAGAAACGTTTATCTTTTATAAATTTTTCCATTTATTCCACTCCTTAAAGACATAAGTAAACTTTACTGGATGAGAAAAAAACAAATCAAAACAAAACCTCTGTTAATTATAAAGCTAACCACTGAATACCTCAGAGACCCACCAAGCGACATCATTTTAACCTTTTCCTATCGTGTGTCCCGGATGACGGGACATTCCAAAAATGACATAGACAGTGGATAAATAGTCTGTATGGACTAATAAAGAGCCAGGAACACAAAATATTTGAGTTTACAGACTTATGACTTATTTACATTATGTTTACAATAGCTGTAAATGATAACAGTGAATAATACAAAACTTTGCTAAAATAATTACGATTGGAACCAGCGTAATGTAAAATTTATTACGATAGGAAAAGGTTAAGGCTGATATTTGAAAGTGCATTTGGGTTCCCTGAAGCAGGAATCGAAACGTGGTCAGGTCGGGACTCTGAAGCAGATAAATTATTGTTTTAATATCATGTTTGCTCACTGAAGATTGCAGATATTCACCAGATTAAGAAGCTTATGATAGAACAATTAAGGATATTTATGCGATGATTGAATGGTGAGGCTATATTTGGGGCAGAGTCCCCATGCGGCCTCCAGGTCTCTGAGCATTTTTTTTTTTTTATAACATATCAAGACCCAGTATGAAGCATTGTTGACTGGAATTTTTCTATAGTGTTATGCAAGGGATTGCAGCATTCTTTTGCTCACATTTTTAAATATTATTTCCCTTCATTTGAAAATCACTTTTTTCCCTTTTGATTGTTTGACTAATTTGGCTTCCTCCCAAGTCAGGGGCTATAGTCGATGAGAGCTGGATCACTATTCTTTTAGGTAGCAGTATTGAAAATACCGACCATGTAGTCACTGGGCCAGCACCATCCAGTTATTTTAGTCCTGTTCAGTTGGCTTGCCTATTCGCCTTGATAATGAGTTTGATTGTTGGGCAGGCTGGATGGACCTTTTCAGGTCTTTATCTGCCTTTACTATGTTGCTATTTATTTAGGTAGTAACTAAATGTCACCGCTATCTGGATAATTTTTTCAGTTTGCTCTTGTTCCACCCCCAAACCCTGCCCCATATGAAATAGATAATGTCAGGATATTCAGTCAGATTTTCAGCCCAATAGTATCATATGTTTTATGAAAATACATGGAGAGAAAAGTTATACATTTACTGGCTGCTGATGAATATGTAAATTCTTCTAATACTGATCCATGCCTTCTTAGGCAGTGCAGACTTATGGGAGACAACATTGTTATTACTGTGAGAATAAAGATTAATGCTAAGTGGCACATTTCACCTTAAATATGTAGGTAATAATAATGATACTGAGCCAACATTATAAGAGAATTTGATTTCTCAGGAATGGTCCTGCTAACTCCCAAAGTTTTCTAGACAAACCCTTAGAATATTGTTAAATTTGTGACGTGTTTCTTGAATGATTTTATTTATGCTTATGTAACATTTTGTTTTATCAATTGTTCTGTATATTTAATATTGTTTACAAGATATTTCAATACAGGTCTTTATAACTTTTTTTCCTATACTTATTTGTTCACAATGAATTTCCTTTTGCAGAACACAGGTCCTATTCACCCTGATGCCCAAGGCTTAAATTGTCAGGTCTGACTAGCTAACCCAGGTTATTCAAGCAGCCAAAAATATTTATATTAATAGAGTCCATCATTTTCAAATTTTAAATTTGTCATGTGAGTGGCACAAATTATATCAGACAAGTGTTTAAGCCCGTTACATTAACGGATACTAGAGTAGATGTGTCTATCTTTCTCTCTCTCCTTTTCCACTGTCTGTCTGTCTTTCTGTCTCTCTCTCTCTCCCCTTGGCTGCTTTCTACACTCAGGCCCAACAATTGCCCTTCTATTCCCTCCTTCCTATGTCCTTAGTGTCCCCAGTGCCTCCTTCCTATGTCCTTAGTGCCTCCTTCCTATGTCCTTAGTGCCCCTTCCCATGTCCTCATTGCCTCCTTCCTATGTCCTTAGTGCCCCAGTGCCTCCTTCCTATGTCCCCCCTCACTGCCTTCCAGCCTTTGGCCCACCCCCTCCTCCAAAGCTAGCCAGCCTACCTTCCTCCCTATCTGCTGCACTAAAGCCTGCTTGCCTCCCTCCAGTGCCAAAGCCTGCCCCCCCCTACCAGCCCTCGCTGCTCCTACCTACCATCTGGCCTACCGCCGCTTCAAACACCCCCCCACCCCGGTCCGCCACCGCTGCCACATGCCGAAACCAAACCAAAAGGAAAAGGGTCTGCCGCACACAAACCGCTGCAGGCTCCAGCTGAATGTGTTGAACACTACCATGGAGCTTCACATCATGGAGGCAGGGATCATGCTATTTATTGTAAGTGCGCATGCGCGCTTAGGGTTTTATTATAGAGTATAACTAAAGCATATGAATGGGATCATAAGTATACAATAGAGCATGTTTTCTTTACCTGAGAATGCTTATAAGCTTGAGCCTGTGTTCTATTATCCAAAAAATTTCTATTTTGCAAAATTTGGCTTCATATGTTCTGTTTTCCAGACAAACTCCCACTATCTGGAAAAATCCATTATCCAGGATTAGAAGTGAGAATAAAACCCCTCATTTGTAGATGCAGTCCACAATTCTCAGTCTGTCCCTCCAACAGTGGTGATCATTTTAGTTTTTTCACAGGGCTTGTATAAAACCACTTGACCACATGTATGCGTAAAAAGTATACCGAAGAAAAATGTGTACTTAAGACATTTATGTTCTTGGGGGTGTGGTGTGGATAAAGTGAAGGTAGAGTTGGAAATGTGTGTTGTTCCTGGGGGAATTTTACCATACCACCATACCATACTGATTCTTGTATCCCACAAATATCGACTATGAATCATTGCGGCTTACATAATATTAGAAATGATACAGAGGTATAGACTACATATTTGAATATGTTATAAATAGATCAGTGCAGTGAAGAGACTAGATGTGTTTTCAGTGCCTTCCTGAATTGGAAGTATGTGGTAAGTTGTCACAAGCTGCTCGGAAGTTCGTTCCAGACTTTGGGTCCTTGGAATTCATAGGTGGTCTCGAAGAGAGCTTTCCTCCAGACCTGGCATGGGGAGGCAAGTAGATTTGCACAGAGTCCCCCCCACCCCCACCCCAACACACACACAGAATTCTGCCCAGTTCCAGCATGAGGTCTTTCTCCCCCCTCCCCAGCAGAGATGGCATGGAAGAAGAAAGCAAACCACTACACATCAGGTCACTTCCTCCTCCTCTGCTGGTTTAGACCAGATGTTTATTACATTACATTACATTAGTATTTATGAATTGCTAATAGGCTCCAGAAGTTCAATGTGATTTAAAATTTAGAAGAGCCTGGCCATATCCAGAAATTACATTATTTCACTAGGGTTCATGACACCGATAACTTGGTTTGTGTTCGTGTAGGTGTATGATTATGGCATATGGATTGGAGAGAAGACTGGCTATATCTGGTGCTGTCTCAAGGAGTCTTGCACAGGAATCAGGGTCCTCCAGTAGAACCTTTTAGAGTGTTGCCTTGCATTTGTACATGTCTTTGTCATGCTGACTGTTGTCATGCGGGATCTTGCCAGTCACCATTTTTCCATGGCGCTTAATGGTTACACGTTACTGGTGCTCTCAGGTCAGGTGTAGGACTAAGCATCAAAGCAATGCCCCACTTAAGGGTTTCTCCCTCCTGGCTAGCTAGTTGGAATCCTTTTGTTTGCAGTGAGGGAAGAGAGGAGCTGCAACTATTATGGTTTTTTATTCTGTTTCACAGCAACCCAATTAGCTGGTCCCAGGGTTTAAATGCATCTACCTATGTTTTGAGCTCCACACTAGAGAGCTGCACGGGAACAGGGACGACAGGGATCCCACGGGGATGCCATCTCGGGTCACTGGGATCCTGCGGGATTGGGGGTAGCGAGAGGCGAGAGCCTCCTCTTCTTTACCTACCTGCAGCACACACACACACGTAGCCGACCGGAAGTCTAACCCCCGACATCAGAAATGGCGTCGGAGAGAAGGCTCCACTCAATCACGTGCAGGGTAGCGGGCAGATCTCTTCCTGGCTGAAGAACACATAGCTGTCGCCTCTGGCCGGCTCGTGGGGGCTGTGCAGTCCTTCTCCTCCAAGTACCCGTGAGCAGTGGAAAGGCTGGTTGGAGATGGCATACTTGGGCGCTCCGTACAGCGGGGGAGTGGTGGTGGAGAGCAGCGCCTACCCCCCCCTGTCATCTTCAGAATGGTTCTGCCCACTGGAAGCCGAATGTGTTCATCAGAGCCTTGCAGCCCTGCCGCACCCGTTCGCAGATGGACCAGCATGGCGGGATGGCCTGCTCCAGCACCATGCACACTAGGGCGTACATGGAGCAGAGGAAATACTTGAGCTCTGATGAGCAGTGCACCTTCACCAGCGGGTAGAACTGGTGCACCTCCAGGCTGGCATCTTCCTGGTTCTTGTGGCCCTGCAGTTCCAGTTAATTTCCAGGTACTGAAAAGGCACTAGAGAATTTGCCAGCCTGAAACCCAACCATACTTGGTTTGTTTGGGCTTTTACTGCTTTATTTTGGTGATGCCAGTTATGAAAAAATATATAGGGCCAAGATGGTCTGGTTGTAGGTGATGTCCATGCACAGGGGGATGGAGATGGGCTGGTAGAAGTCATGGTCCTGGATGGAGATGCCCCTTTCCCCAAGGAACTGGCATGCCACCCAATAGTTCAGGAAGGGCAGCAGTAGAGAGGCTGGACGGTGCTAGACGCTGGGGACAGGCATAGTGGTGAATCAGAGCAAAAAAATTACTGCAAAAAAAGAAAAAACAAAACAAAACTTGGGGGGAGAAATCCTCAATGCTGTGTCTTGTGGAGACCAAATGGATCCGCTGTGCAAAGAAAGTTTTCAGGACACAAGCTCATGGGCACTCAGTATTTCCAAATAGGCCCTGCACACTGAACGTGACTGATGCAAAGCCTTTCTTCTGACATCAGGGGAAGACTTCCAGTCGGATACATGTTCGTGCTGTAGGCAGGAAAAGAAGACTAGCCTCTCGGCACGAGCTGCCTCCAACCCCTGCTGTTATCTGGACGCAAACGCAGGACACAGAAGGAGTTGAATGTGGGAAGGAAATGCAGGACACAGAAGGGGGGAGGGAGTGTGTTTTTGGACACAGAAATTCAAGGCATGAACTTGGGAGAGAGGATGGAGGAAGGTAGGCAAAGAGATGCTGAGGTGGGGGAGGGAATAGAAAGGGAGAATTGGGTGAGGGTGTGTCAGTGAGAGGGAACGAGATGATTGTGTACATGGGGAATGGAAGAAAGGAGAATTTTTGGTCATAGGGAAGGAGTGAGGTACAGAGGAGAGGGAGAAATGTGGTGGAAAGGGAACAGTGGGACAGATTGAAAGGGATGCGAGAGGGAGGAATGTTGGACATAGTGGTGAAGGGAATGAAGGGATAGATCTGGCATGGTGCTGGAGAAATGTTGGGCATTGGGTTGGTGGGCAGGGGCGAAAGATGCTGCACATGGTCTGGGGGGTGAGAGCGGGCTAAATGCTGGACCAGGAGGAACCAATGGACAGCAACAGAAGAATTTACAGAAGATGGGAAAGCAGAAAAAAGAAACTGGGACCAACTTCATGGAAAAATAAGTCTCCAGATAACAAAGGTAAAAAACTGAATGTTTTGACTAAAATATGTTAGCTTTGGGAAATTTATATAGCAGATGTCTTTGCATTGTGTTCAAAAGAAAAGGAAATGCATTTCTGGTTTTATTTCTACAGTGTTGAAGTACTTGCTGACCCTTGCTGTGGCTGGTAGGGATCACCAAGCACCGCCAGCAGAGGACCTCCTCTAGAGACGGCCAGAACTCCCCTCCACCAAGCACAGCAGTCGCTGGCAGCATCCATGAGCCACTGAGATGCCAGCATCTGTGACTCAGGGACACTACTACTGCCTGCCAAACTTGGCAAAAGGTATCCCCGGCCAACTGCAGAGGAAGTCCTCAGCTGACAGCTTGGGGGTCTTCATCAGCTGAGTATTTATATTTTATATTTACATTAGGGGCTCTGATAGAAACCTGTTTACAAAGTATGTATTCTTCCCAATTAATATTTCCAAATTAATAAAGTGTCTTTGCTTATTTGTAAATGGGTATCTACTAGAGCCTTTAATTCAGTAGCATAATTAAATGAAATAACTATTTCTGAAGTTTATAGAGACGGGCTGGGACGGAGGGAATTCCCCACGGGGACGGAGGAATTCCTTGTGGGGATGGGTGGGATCTCTGTCCCCATGCAACTCTCTATTCCACACATGCTTGTCTTTATGAGCTCATTTTTCTGCATAGAAGCCGATAACAGATAAAGACCCGCACAGTCCATCCAGTCTGCCCAACACAATACATTCATAGCATGTGCTCTGGAACTCCCACAAATGGTCAGCTATTAAATATCCTATGACACACTCAATGTGTACATACAGCATTTCACATTTTTTTTTTTTTTTTCAAACATGATGGCAGATAAAGGCCAAATGGCCCATCCACAGCATCCAATATCTCCTCCTCTCCCTAAGAAATCCTATGTGCCTGTCCCACATTTTCTTGAATTCATAGGGGTCCTTTTATCAAAGCGTGGTAGGGGTTTAACGTGTGTTAAATTGCCTGCCGCACTAGGTGCTAACGCTTCCATTGACGAGGCGTTAGTTTTTTGGCTTGCTGGGGGGGTTAGCGCATGATGAAATGTCCAATGCGCTAATCCCCTTAGCGCGCCTTGATAAAAGGAGCCCATAGTCTTTGTCTCTACCATTGCTGCTGGGAGACTATTCCATGCATCTACCATCCTTTCTGTAAAAAAGTATTTCCTTAGATTATGTGAAATGTGGGCGGAAGTGATCCAATGTCTCCAGCATAACTGATTTAATAGGTCAAGATATTATTCCTTGATTGAGATTCAGATGTGGCACCTATCAAAGCACAAATGTGTAAAGTCTATTGGTACTTTTCAGCCAGGGACTTCATATCAATTTTCAAAGGGAAACTTTTACCCTTTAAAATTGATCTGGGAAAAGTGAGCACACTTATGTGCACTAGTTGTTTAGATGTCTTTTTCATGAAAACTTTCATATTGCTTGTGGGATATCAAAAAGCATACTTGCACCAGGACCACCGCCCCCGTACACAGTATGTTTGGTGCATACAACCTTGTTTTAGGTACAGAAATACTTTGGAAAATTGCTCTTAAAGCTAGTACCTGAAGTTAAGAGTTTAATTGGAAAATGCCTCTTGTAAGCGATTTGAAACTTAAAATAGGGTAGGGGAAGGAGAGGGGGGTAGACGATACCTTAAATTGACAGCTTTCTTAAAATGAATGCTTTTGAGACTAAAAAGGTACTTTCCATAGTCAAGTTCATGAACCTATAGAACATAATAATTCTTACTAATTTGTTTACCTTTTAACAAATTTTAATGTGAGTAGGTAAATGTGAAACTGTCTTTATACACTAAAATATGCTGAGATGGCAGCATTGTGAACATTTTTGGATTTTGAATATCAGCTTTTGTCAAGACCACGGTCTGCTTTTAGGCGACTTACTATGCCTTAATTTGAATGTGCAAAAAGCAGATGACGTTCGTGCCACTTTCTATGCCATATTGCTGACATGTGCAAGTAGAGAGTAGCAGATACATAGTGTAGCAAGCTAGTCAAATTTTCCCTGAAGCTAGATTTCATCTAAGTCTCACACTACAATCAATGGTAATCAAAAAGCAAAAATTCCAGCTAGGCTACGTCAATCTATTCTTATAACCTTTAGATCTTCCTAGTTTTACAGAATAATCTATAAAATCTTCATCATACATAAACTGCATGGGCTGAAATGCACTTGGTGACATAACCAAGTTTTCACCTTTGCTGGCATTTGGAAGATTGGGAGTGGGGTGGGGGGAAGGGTGCTGTTGCTCACTCCTTAGAAGCCCAGAGAAGAACAAGCAGTAACTTTTGTTTGATGTGTCAAATTGAGACTTGTACACATTCCATGACATCTTTGTATGGATGGCCATGTATGTACTTGTGTTGGCACAGGCACAAGGAGCATAATAGAGACATTTAAGCCTTTGGATAAACAGTGACAGCGTCGTATCCCTCAGGTGGCTTCATGCGGGCCCTTGCGTGGTTTTCACAGTACAGCTGCCCCTCCACAAAGAAGTAGCCCTTCTGCTTCAGGTTCAGATTGCAGTCTGCACACACGAAGCACTCTGGGTGGCGGTACTTGTCACGGGCTTTCACCACTGCACCACTATGTACAAAACAAAGCATGAAATGAGATTCCAGAGTAAGAACTGTCAGCAAAGCTTTAACAAAACTGAAAAACAATCCAAGATAGAGAAAGTAAAGAAAAAAAATAAAGAAACTAATCCTTGAGGAAAAAAAACAGTGAACTTTTACAAAGCCGCACTGCGTCCAATAATTCACAGTCTGGAGGCATTTTAACAACTTTAAACTGTTTTTTTGTCATCTGCAAATTTAATCACATCACTCATTGTTCCAATTTCCAGATCATTTATAAATAAGTTAAATAGCATCAGTCCCAGAATTGATTCCTGCAGCACTCCATTATTTACCCTCCTCCATTAAGAATAATGGCCATTTAACCCTATCCTCTGTTTTCTATCTAATACCCAATTCTTAATCCACAACTGAACATTGTCTCCTATCCCATGACTCTAATTTTCTCAGGAGCTTCTCATGAGGAACTTTGTCATTCACCCTGAAATGCCACCCAGTCAACGCACCTATGCCACTTAATCTCACCAGATGCTACTTAGTACATATGTTTTATTGTCATGTCTATATTGTAATTTATGTAAACTATGTCATCTCTGCTGTGTCTGGATTATTATGGATGTACTTTGTAACACGTTCTGGGCTCCTTTGGGAGGACTGGCTAAAAAAAAAAATAAAAAAAAATAAATAAAAATCTAGATTCACTACATTAACCCCAGCTCACCTTTATCAACATGTTTATTCACACCTTCAAAGAAGTCGAGCAAATTGGTGAGGCAAGATCACCCTTGGCTGAATCCATGCTGACTATCTCCCATTAAATTATGTTCATCTATATGTGCCACAATTTTATTTTTTATAATTGTTTCCACTGTTTTGCAAGACACTGAAGTCAGGCTTACTGGTCTGTAATTTCCTGGGTCTCCCCTGGAACCCTTTTTAAAAATTGGAGTAACATTGGCCACCCTCCAATCTTCAGGTACTACAGCCAATTTTAGCAGCAGGTCAACAATTTTCATGTTTGAGTTCTTTTAGTACCCTGGAATGTATACCATCCAGTCCAGGTGATTTATCACTTTTTAACTTGCCAATTTGGCTTAGTACTTCTTCCAGAGTCACCAAGATTTCTTTCAATTCCTCTTCCTCATCATCTTTAAAATCCATTTCTGGTTCAGGTAGATCTCTTACATATTTTTCCATAAAGACTGAAGCAAAGAATTTATTCAGTCTCTCTGCTATAACCTTATTCTCCACTGAGAGCCCTTTTTGCTCCTTGCAAGACTGCTGCTGGAGCCATTTTGATCCAGTAGCCATTTTGATGCAGGAGCTGGCATGGGCAGGAGTGGGTGGGGATTGCTTCTATCCCCACTAGTCACCAATGACATGATAAGAGTGGAAAGGGGGCTGCAATCAAGGTGTGGGTCTAGGCCATACTTTTTCTGGTTGGAGTGGAGAAGTAGCCTAGTTAGTGCAGCAGACTGATCTTGGGGAACTGGGTTCAGTTCCCACTACAGCTCCTTATGACCCTGGGAAAGTCACTTAACCCTCCATTGCCACAGGTACAAAAACTTACAGTAGACAGTGAGCCCACTAGAGAGAGTACCTGCATATAATGTGAACAGTGCTATTTATGTCTAGTAGCTGTTACTATAGAAATGAGTAGTAGTAGTAGTAGTAGTAGTAGCAGTAGCAGTAGTAGTGGTGGTGGTTCAGGGAGGAGAGGAGGGGAGTTTCAGCTGAAAAGGCACAGGCATTTTGGCCAAAATTGAAACAAGGTTGAACTCACATTTCAGGTTGTTACTGGCCCCCAAAGCCAAAACAATTTGGTTGGTCTCAATCCTTACTTTATTGCAGTGGAGTAGCCCAAGGGTGGACCTGGGTAGGCTGGGGCCCACCCAATTTGGACTCAATTCCACCCAAAATCGTGGCACTCTTGCTGTGGCTGCCCAGAAACCCTGCCAGCTGAAGACCCTCCCCCCCTCCTCTGGCAACCCTCTTTCAAGCAGCCACCAGAGCACTTGCCCTCTAGGAAATGCACAAACACTGAGAATGTGCAACCTGCCATCAGTAGCAACCACGCAGGTATATTGTGGATAACTGCTGCTTGGAAGAATGCCTGAGGAGGCTTTAGGGAGCCCCACCAGCTCAAGTATTTATTTGGGTTTATGGAGAGGGGGGTGTAAGAATTCCATGCCCATCCACTTTAGACTTGGGCCCATCTGCAACTGGGCATCTTGCTATGTCTCTGTTCTACTGAAAGTCATTGTAGCAGTTGCCAAAAAACTGCTCTAACTTGAAGTAAAGAACTGTATCAGGATTTACTTAGAGTTCTCCTATTTAAAACAAGTAAACAAAAACAAAAAACCAATACACTTACACAATCCCATTTCCACATTTATCACAAAGTGGCAGCTTCTGTACACCTCCTCCTGTTCCAGGGCCTTTTGTTACAGGCGCTCTTACGCTTCGTGTGCCAGCAGGACGATCTAGAAAATAAAAGCATATTCACATCAATAGCACTATCGAGAAACAGCTAACGCTCTAGTCCCCATTCTGCAGTGAATATTGGGATGTGCTGTTACCGCTGTGTATCTCACAAGAAAGCCCGATTCGCAAGTGCTTCTTTTCCATTCAGGATGAAATCAGGCCCATAGTGGCTACTACATTCCTCTCATGTTTAGAGTGTTCACTTCTACTTTTAAATTGTGACATAGATATTTGAATATTACTAAGGTTGATTTTCAAAATAATTTATGCATTTGCCCCACCCCCTTTTTACAAAACTGCGCAAGAGATTTTTATCGCTGGCCAGCACATTGAATGCTCTGCATTGTTCCGATGGTCATAGAGTTCCTATGAGCATCAGAGCAGCACAGATTATTCAGCGCGCCGGCTGGCGCTAACCACCTATTCTGCGGTTTTGTAAAAGGGGGTTAAGTTTGGAGCTAATTGCACAATTATTTTGACAAATTCAGGGCCAGCCAGTGCATAACTTTTTTGCAGGGTACCTCAGTGTCTGGCCAGAAGTTGTGTATTTAGGAGGTGAAAGATCAAGAGGCATTTCGAGGGGGGCGGGGTCAAAAGTTATGATCGCGCCAAGCATCAACCTATCCCTCTCGTTCTATTACAGGTTGCCTAACGATAACTATTTATATAGTTAAATTTATAGAATGTTGCCATCCATGAGTGTAAATGGCAGCCATACATATGGCACTATTCTATGATCTTAGTATGCAAATAGCTTAACATGTAAATTTAAGGAGGTGTTCAATGGGAAGGACAAGGGTTGGGCATAGGCCAGGGCAACATTTGCACATTTATTTACTTTACACAATATTGAAACAAAGGGGGCATTTTATAAACGGCACTGAAATTTTGAGCGCTGTTTATAGACTAGTGCTTAGAGACCATTTCTGTGCCAAAGTTGGGTACTGGTATTTATGCCAGCTGAAACCTGATATAAAAGCTTGCACCCAACTCTGTTTAATGGTGCAGAAATAGGGCTATTCTATAAACTAGTGCACAACTTTTAAGAACATCTTGGATAATTCTTTTGTAATCCGCTTTGAACTGCAAGGTAATGGCGGAATAGAAATCCCTAATGTAATGTAACATCCTTGCCACTCCCCTGGCCATGCCCCCTTTTGAGTTGCATATGTGATCCCCCTCCCCCAAAGTGTTCCTGCTTTGGGTGATTGTGACTGCCCTGAAAATCCTTTTTCCTAAGTAAGGATGCTGGAATGCCCCAGCCTGGTGGGTGGTTTTGGAAAGAGCCAGCCCATGTAGGCAGGGTCAGAAAGTAATACGAGAAGGGACCATTTGTGAGCACATTGTCTTTGGTTGCCCACCCCCGCCATGACCCTAGCTTCGATGGGGAAGTCCTGGGAGCCCACGATGGAAGATATTTACTATTCATGGTAGCCGAAGCACCTGCCATATGGCATAGGATGCCTGTGGAATGTTCCTGGCTTGAGAACAAGAAGTGTTTGAGGGAAAAAGACACCCCAGGTAGGAGGAGAAGTGGAAGTGGAAGTGGCAGGACAAGCCCTGTTCCAGGATGGGACAGAAACATTGAGGACTTTGAGGAGAAAAAGACTCTGGAATGTAAGGCAATAGGATGGTATTTACTATATGCTATTTTCTGACACTCTAGTCAGTGGCACAGTGAGGGTAGGAGACGCTCAAAGCGGTGGCACCCCCCCAAACCCTCCTCACCGCCCCCTGCTCCTTTCCAGTGTGAGCAGCTTCTTGGCTTTCCCTCTGACATCATGTCCTGGCCCTACAACCAGGAAATGATTTCAGAGGAGAGCCAGGCCGGCGCGAGCAGCAAGCTGGAGACGTTGCTCGCAGTGGCGAAGATTTAAAGAGGTATAGGGTAGGGAGAGAAGATGCAAGCATGGCATGGGGGCAGAGAGGTGCCTGCACCCTCCCCCTCCAAGACGGCATCCAGGGCAGTTCACCCCCCCTTACTACACCACTGACTCTACGGATCATACTGAGATTGAACTTGAACAAAACTGTTTTTCTTTCCTTTTTGAACTTTGATATTGAGGGGGAATAAGTCTGGAGATGAAATTACCATTTTAACAGTTTTGAACTGTATAGATCAAGTTATATCAATTGTGCTCATCATGTTTTTTAGTAAAGCAAGTTAAAGTTAAATCACTGAGACCGTTGACTGCTTATTTGATAAAAGTGAAATAACAGGTGCCCAGGAAAGAGTACCCTTTGGCCTACCAGGATTTAGCTCGGCCCCCAGCCTTGGTCTGCCCAACTCAAAAACTAAAACTCTGCTTTATAGATTCTGGTCAAGGTACCTTAGCTGAAGAACATAGCAGGTGCCCAGGACAACTGGAGAGAGGTCAGGGTTACACACGAGGAGATTTAGGTACACTGGGTTATATAATAGGGCACAAAAAGATCTGTGCTCAAATCTCAAATTATTATCAATTTACTGTAATAATTGAGTAGAGAACTTTGATGGTTAGTGCAGTGGGCTGAGAACCTGGAGGACTGGATTGGATTCCCACTGCAGCTCCTTGTAAACCCTAGCAAGTTACTTAATCTTCTGTTGCCTCAGATAGGAATACAGTGGTACCTTGGATTACGAGCATAATCTGTTCCAGGAGCATGCTCATAATCCAAAATGCTCGTTTATCAAAGCGAGTTTCCCCATAGGAAATAATGGAAACTCGCTTTGATATGCTCCCCCCCCCCCCGCGTGATCCGGCACCCCCGCCCGACCAACTTTAACTCACCCCCCGTCTGGCACCGGCACGAGAACCGCTCCGCCCCGCTCGCAAAGGCCCCCCGCTCGAATTGGCACCCCCCCACGAGAATAGGAACCCCCCCCGCCCGACCAACTTTAACTCACCCCCCCTTTGGCACCGGCACACAGTCCACAAGTGCCGGTGCCACTTGAAGATATTCTTCTTCCCAGTCTCTGCCGGCTTTGAGCATGCATCTGCGCATGCTCAAGCCCTTCTAATTCTCCCTCTCGCCGGGCAGGAGTGGTTCTCGTGGGAAGAAGATCTTCAAGCGGCACTGGCACTTGTGGGCTGCGTGCCGGTGCCAAAGGGGGGGTGAGTTAAAGTTGGTCGGGCGGGGGGTTCCTGTTCTTGCGGGGGGGGGGGGGGTGCCAATTCGAGTGGGAGGGGGCCATTTGCGAGCGGGGGGAGCGATGCCGGTTATCGGGGGGTGCTCGCAAATCGAGTCAACACTCAGTTTGCGAGACACGTTTTGCAAGAATGTTTTGCTCGTCTTGCAAAACACTCGCAAACCGAGGTTTGACTGTAATTAGATTGCAAGTAGATAATGACAAAGGGCCAAATTTTTCTCCATCCCTGCGGGAACTCATACCGTCTTGTCCCAGAGAGTTTTTTCCTGTCCTTGCCCTATTCCTGCAAGCTCTGTCCTCATCTGCACAAGCCTAAAATACTTTAAAATCATAAGTGTTTGAAGCTTGTGTGGTTAAGGCAGAGTTTACAGAATTGGGGCAGGGAGAGGGACAGAGAGAAAACTCACGGGAGCGTGACAGGAAAATTGAGTTCCTGCGGGGACAGGTAAAAAATTTGTCCCCATGCCATTCTCTAATTGTAAGCCCACTAGGGACAGAAAAAGTACCTGGATGGATTTAAACTAAGTGCTTTTATTTTTTGTTGAGTTGTATAATTACACAATTGGTGTTTTTTGCATGATGTTAGTATAATACTGCACAAGAAAAATTTAACAAGGTTTTATGGACCTATGATAATATTCATGCCCCAGTAAAGACACAAGCTATTTTTCCTACAATACAAAAAAAAAAATATATGGAAACTCAATGGACTAAATGTATAGCCCTCGATGGAGACTTTGTTTAACTTGTTTTGTTTTTAACCAACTTTTCAAACCACACTCGTGTCTAGAGAGGAGACAGCCAGGGGTTGCTGGGATCTACAGAATAATATCAACTCTACAGTACTCTGCCATGAAAAGGTCACAGGCAGTTTAGTGAGGTCATAATTGCCTGTCAACATCCATAACTGATAGCAAAATAGGTAGATTTACTTAAAACAGTACATATTCAAAAGCCTAAAGTGAGTAATATAGACAGAATATATCTGATTAAATATGATCTCATGTAAAGACACATTTAGTGCTTTGTTTGTACATGGACTGAGGGATTTAAGGGATTAGTGTCTTAGCTGCAAGCATAGTCTTACTTTGTCATTTAGTGTTTGTTGTATGATGAATCACTTTTTGCATTTTCATAAGTTTCTAATCGTAGAATCTAGTAAACTTACAGTTTTGCCCCTCTAAAGTATTTATTAGTTGTTTTTTTTTTTTTACACTGCTGCGGTAGAGGCTTCTACCACAGGCTGGCAAGGTAAATGCTCTGATGCTCATAGAATTCCTAAGAGCGTCAGAGCACTTAACTCGCTGACCTATAGTAGAAACTAGAGAATGATATGGGGGAATATAATTTGTCCCCATCACTGTCCCGTCCCTGCGACCACTGTCCCCACCCCGTCCCCGTCCCCACTGTCCCCGCAGCATCCATACAAGCCTCAGTACTGCAATATTTAGCTTATTCCTTCCTTATAAATCAATTTTTTGGCTTCTGAACTAGAGAAAGAGATGTTCAGCTGGTAGGGCTTTGTTTATAAATTTTTATCAACACAACTAATATACTACTTTATCCTAAAGAAAAGAAAAAAAAAAAGGAAATAAATATAATTTTTTTTTCTACCTTTGTTGTCTGGTTTCTGCTTTCTTCATCTTCTCATTCAATTCCTTCCATCCACTGTCTGTCTTCTCTCTGCATCTTCCATTTTCTCTGTTACTGTGCCTCTCCCTTCACCCCCCCACCAATTGGTCTAGCACCCATCTTCTTCCCTCCGCTCCCCCCATAGTCTGGTTTCTCTGTCTTCTTCCCTTTCAGGGTCTTCTGCCCACTCTGTCTTCCCCATTTCCCTTCAGCGTCTTCTCCCCATCACCACCTCACCGCCCTTCAGCACCCCTCGCATGGCCCGAGAATCTCCTTCTCTCCCCCTTACCTTCGTGGCGCATTAGTAAAGTAACTTGCTTAAGCCAACCGAGCCTGCCTGCTGTCGCGTGTGTGTGGGCGGAAGCTTCTCCTCTGACGCAACCAGAAGTTGCTTCAGAGAAGAAGCTTCCACTCACACACAAGCGACTGCAGGCAGGCTTGGCTGGCTTGAGCAAGTTATTTTACTAACATTCCGGGAGGGAGGGAGACTCGGCCGGCGGGAAGGAGGGAGGGGGGCTGCGTGCGATCAGTGACCACGCACGTTCCCTCTCTCAACTGCGGGGACAAGGCCATTCACCACTCCATGGGGCGATGGATGGCCTTGTCCCCATGCATGCAGTGAGCACTTCTCCCCCGTCCATTTCAGCGGGTTAGCCATGGGTAACAGCCACTGTGTCATTCTCTAGTAGAAACATCTACCGCTGTTTAGTAAAAGGAGCCCTTAATGTTTTATTCTAGATGGACAAAACCTTGATATCAAGGTATTAGCTGCACTTGGGACTGGTCCCAGCCTAGTCATTGCCAATCTAATTGTCAAACAAGGTGTGTTCTAGATATCTATCTATATTATATACAGTATATATTTTAAATAAGACTGCATACAAAGTAACCAGCCCTGGATTAACCATTAAGCAAAATAAGCACTTGCTTGGGGCACCAAGGCAAGTGAGGGGGCCCCATAGTGTTTTCCTCTAGCTATCATGCTCTTAACTGTTTCACTGCCATCTGCCACACCCATTATCCAACAAGAATTTCAGTGTTTTTCTAATTATAAAAATACATGTTTTCTTTCTTACAATAATGATATTTCTCAGGACTTAGAGTCTTAATGTCTTGTCAGTTAAACAATGGAAATGCAGTTGGTCTTAATCTGGCCCTGAGTGTAACACCTAAAGGGCCACATGCAATCTCTTCAGCCATTTGTATATGATGGTCTGAAATTCAGGACAGAGACTTGGATATAAACATTCTCTAACCAGATTCATCGTCGACCATGTCCTGGAGAACTCGGAAGGAACCTGACTGACGAGGCTGACTTGCTTGTTCTGGGGTATTGTGAAGCATTTTGTATACATCAGACTGGGGCACCGAAGGAGGAACAGGTTCGCTGCAATATGCAAGAAAGAAAAAGAAGGTAAGAATGTTTCACATAAATAGTAGTGTTTGTAATGTCCTTAACTAAATTATTTAATTTACTTATCAGCATCCTAATGTAAGAATGTAAGAAACTGATATTATATACACACTAACATTTTATAATATCTCTGTCAACCCATAGAAATATAGGAGAAACCTTTTATCTTAACTGAAATGTATTTACTTGGTAGCCTGAGGAATAAAAAAACCAGTGTGTAAAAAATGATAGTAAAACATTGCAGAATTTTGATTAAGCGGCTATGATATAAAAGCTATAGAATAGGCTTGTCTTGGTATGTATATACAGCAGGATGGTACGAGCACACAGGCAAAAGGAAAAACATTCTTGTCCCAGGAAAGGAGGGGGGGGGGGGTGGGAGATAGAAAAAGTAAGCAGGTTTAGAAAACTTGCTCCAAGGTTTGCATTGGCTCCAAGGAATCAAACCTGTAATGCTTAGGCTCCATAGCAGTCTCCCTGGCTCTCGCTTGCAGATGTCAAACTTGAGTCATCACTTGTTTTGGAGAATGTGCTATATAAGAGGTAGCGAAACCTCCCTGCAACAGTTGCTCCCTTTCACCTTGCCTCGGTGAAAGAAGCAATACTCATTCCCCCCCCACTAGTGTTCCTCCAGATAGAGAATGGTACAGGGTTGGGTACCCATAGATAACTGCAGGACAGGGACAAACTGTGTTCTTGTGTCATTCTGAGACTAGCTTTAAATAGGTTGTTCCAACTAGATGGAACAGCATCTATAAAATGCTAGCATCAATAAGTAAAAAGTTACATCTTAGAGAACTGGCAACTAAATTCAATGTTAACCCCCACCCCCCAAACTGCAGAAGTTGCTTTTGGATTTAAATGAACTATTGTTAAATGACATCATTTGTGTCTTGTCCACCTTTGATATGTCATCAAGAGTCTTCCCCACTGGTCAGACTCCTACCATCTGCAATATCCTTCCATTATATGCCCAGTTGCTTAAGCATCTTACTGTTACTGCAACAGATTCATCCATTGTTGCAGGCATCAAGGAGCATTTGAAACATTTACTAGACACTTATTTTTTCTGTTCATTCAGTACATACACAGCATTGGTTCTCTTTGCTCAGATCTGAAAGAATCCAATTATCTCTCCATATGATGTAAAAACAGACAACCAAATCTTTGGGAAGGTTGTACCAAAACCAGATCAAAATGGAAGGCTCTATTTGTGATTTACAAACAGTTGTACAGCATATTGTCCCCTTTTATACTTTAATAATTAAATATAAAATCATAAATGTTTGAGGCTTGTGAAGATAAGGACAGAGTACACAGGGACAGAGCTCATGGGGACAGGGACAAACTTTTTTCCAGTCCCCGCAATGTCTCCAAAGCTCATATAATAATCTGTCAGGCAATCTGAGATTAGACATTTACCTTCCAAATACAGATCAACAGAAGGTAACAGTAAAAGATAGAGCTCCTTTAAGACATTGCTGCTCTGGTACTCATAAATCACCACCTTGGATCCCCAAACCCAAGTTTTAAAACCATGTTGCCTGAATGACTACTCCTTTAGTGCACTATAGGTTTCTCTGTTTTTGCAGTTTAGAAGACATGACAGCTTTAAAAAGGGAAATAAAACTTCCAATTTTTATAAGATATATGATGCTCATCTTCATTAAGTTAGTGTCTTCATTCACAAATAAGTATGAATTTCCAAAATCAGACCAAATCAGAAGTAACATCTGGGGCTATTCTCCTTCCAACAACTCTGTGCTAAAAACCTCTGAAAAAGCATTATTTGTCTTTATATTAAAACCTGGAAATGATGTCTCTTAGAAGCTAAGAAAAAAATTCAATAATCTGAGATTAAATGAAACCCAAATTCATCTTGGTTCCAAATCCAGTCATCTTATATAGTGTAAAGAAAAATAGAGAAACTGAGTATTTTCCATAAGGTAGAAGATGAAGATCAGAATGATGTGGCCACCGACTGTGCTTGCATCTGAACCAACGAATGAACTACCTAGAGATTTATATTACTACTGTCAAGCAGGAAAAATGTTCTGTCATCTCCCCAAAACGAGAACAAACTGGATTGTCATTTAGAACAGGTAAGAATATGTCATACTCAAAAAATCGTTTTCACTGATGGTCTTTCTTTTTTCTGATATGTGCTATTTAAATGTTTTGAGAGAAAGGTAGAAACATGATGGCAGATAAAGGCCAAATGGTCTATCAAGTCTGACCATCTGCAGTAACCATTATCTCTTTCTCTCTCTGAAAGATCCCACCTGCCTATCCCAGGCCCTCTTGAATTCAGAGGGTCTCTGTTTCCACCACCTCTTCCAGGAGACTGTTCCATGCATCTACCACCCTTTCTGTAAAAAAGTATTTCTTCCGATTACGCCTATGACCTCTTAACGCCTATGCCCTCTCATTACAGAGTTTCCTTTCAAATGAAAGAGACTCGACTCATGCAAATTTATATTACGTAGGTATTTAAATGTCTCTCTAGAACAAAACTAATAACAATCTATAAATAAATCACTCCAACAAAAATGTTATTAGCTAAGTGGTGGAACTACCTATTGAAAAACCATTTAAGTAAAGTGGAGAACAGATTAAGAACGGCTGAAAAACTCATTGGGGTGCTGTCTGCATATAAAATTAAGTTGAGGCTTTTTCTCCACTTTACTTAAATGGTTTTTCAATAGGTAGTTCCACCACTTGGCTAATAACATTTTTGTTGGAGTGATTTATTTAAATGTCTCTATCATTTCTCCCCTGTCCCGCCTTTCTTCCAAAGTATACAGATTGAGATCTGTAAGTCTGTCCCCATACGCCTTATCACGAAGTCCACACACCATTTTAGTAGCCTTCCTATAAAAAGGATCGACTTCATCCTTTTTATATCTTTTTGAAGGTGCGGCCTCCAGAATTGTATACAAAATTCTAAATGAGGTCTCACCAGTCTTATACAGAGGCATCAATACCTCCTTTTTCCTACTGGCCATACTTCTCCCTATGCAACCTAGCATCCTTCTAGCTTTCGCCATCACCTTTTCAACCTGTTTGGCCACCTTAAGATCATCATATACAATCACACCAAGTCCTGCTCTTCCGTCGTGCACATAAGTTCTTCACCTCCTAAACTGTACCATTCATTCGGGTTTTTGCAGCCCAAATGCATGACCTTGCATTTCTTAACATTAAATTTTTGCATTTCTTAACATTAAATTTTAGCTGCCAAATTTCAGGCCACTCTTCAAGCTTTGTCAGGTCTTTCTTCATCTTACCCGACAACCCTTTAGCAATATCATTTATAAAAATGTTAAGAACAGGCCCAAGAACAGAACCTTGAGGCACACCACTGGCAACATCCCTTTCCTCAGAGCAATCTCCATTGATCGCTACCCTCTGTAGCCTTTCACTCAACCAGTTCCTGACCCATCCCATCACTTTGGGACCCATCCCAAGGGCACTCAGTGGAACACAAAGGCTTTGTTAAAATCTAAATATACCACATCTAGCACACATCCTGTATCCAATTCTCTAGTTATCCAGTCAAATAAATTGATCAGATTTGTCTGATAAGACCTACCTGTAATGCATCCATGTTGCCTCTGGTCCTGTATTCCACAGGATTCCAGAAACTTGACCATTCTCTGTTTTAAAAGCATTTTCATTAATTTGCTTACCACAGAAGTCAGACTTACCAGCCTGTAATTCCCTACTTCTTCCTTACTTCCACTTTTGTGGCGAGGGACCAGTTCTCCGGTACCACTCCTGACTCTAGAGACTCCTTGAAAAGGTCAGTCAGTGGAGCTGCCAGAACTTCCCTAAGTTGCTTGCCATCAGGATTGTGGGAGATTTCATCATCTCTCCAAAAGCAGTGGATATTTGGAGATATTTCCCTGCCTGTTATCTTTGACCACTTCCCACCATCCTTATTTTGTCACTATACTCACCTCCTTTAATGTATCCTTCTTGAATTCTACTTTTAGCCCCAATTTCTAGAATTTTGAATTATGCCATGAGCTCCAATGGAGAGTAGAGTAGGTAAGTGACTTATAAATGAAACACATAAAATGTACTAAATACAGTGATCATATTACATCAAGTCTTACCTTTAAGATTTGTATAAGTCCTACTCTGAGCATACATCCATTGAAATATTTTGAGGCGAGGTTAGCTCTTCAGGACTGGCCCAATCACACTTGATACCCCAAGTGAAAGTTTTAGCCATGCACCCCCCCTCCCTCATTGAATGGTTTGAAGTATTTCTGTTTTGTGTTCAGCATCTCCTCTCTTCTCTCCTCCTTTCCCCATTTGTCCAGCACATCCCTCTACCTTCCCTGTGCTGGGTCTACCTCATTTGTTATATTGTTTGCCATCTCTGCTGCTGCATCATCCCACCAAGTCCACCAAAGCCAGTGGCTCTAAACCAGAATCTGTGCAGCCATCATAGGGCCTTCGGTATACTACCTTCTTTAAATTTCCTGTTTTGAAGGAGTGGGATGTGGCATCCTCATGGGTGGTCAAGACCTTGTATCAAGCTGACTGTGAATTAGTGACACCAACTGCTGTACATGCACCACCCCCATAAGTGTGCTGCCCTTGGCAGATGGCTCATTTGTTTAGTGGTCAGGCTGATGCTGTGGCTCAGAAGTCCTCCTACATGCTATATTTCTATAGGGGATACGAGAGCCTTTATGTTAGTGAAATCTTTTCTAAGAAGCATCCATATAAACAACAGGTATTTAGCTTGACAACTGTTCAAGATATGGTTGTTTCAATTGGCTTCCCCCCTTTGAAGTGCTTTTAAGCTATTCTGGCTCATTTTATTTAACTTTATTTATTTTTTGCTATTTTAAGTCATTTAAAACACATATTTATAATGCTTTTACTGTTTGCATTGTACGCTGGCTGTTACTATTTGCTTATGGTTCTTCATTTTGAGCACTTGTTCTCTGGAAACTTCCTGCTATATAGTGGAGTAATAGTCTTTAAGCCACATATAACTCCATATTTATTTGCTCCAAGATAATTTTATTGCTTTATGTTACAAGGAGGGACTCTATTACAGCTAGTAATACATGCTGTACCTCTTTGTTATAAGACAACAAAGAACATCTGAACACCTGAACCAGAAATGGTTTTCAAGAGTGACGAAGCGGAAGAACTGAAATATCTCAGTGAACCTGAAAGATTTACTGAGACAAATTGAAAAGTTAAAGAGTGATAAATCACTTGGACTGGATTGTATATACCCCAGGGTACTAAAAGAACTCAAACTAAAATTGCTGATCTACTGTGAGTGATCTGTAACCAGGTCATTAAAATCATCCATAGTACCTGAAGATTGGAGGATGGCCAAAGTAACAAAGTTTTAAAAAGGTTTCCAGGGGTGATCCAGGAAATTACAGACTGGCAAGCTTGACTTCAATTCTGAGCAAGATAGTGGGAAACCGTTATAAAGAATAAAATTACAGAACACGTAGACAAACATAGTTTAATGGATCAGTTCAAGCCAAGGGAAGTCTTACCTTACCAAATTGCTTCCTTTCGTTGAAGGTATGAATAAAAGTAGATAAAGGTGAGCCGGTTGATGTAGTATTCAGAAAGCTTTTGACTAAAGTTCCTCATGAGAGACTCTTGAGAAAATTTAAAGATTCATGGGATAGGAGGAATGTTCAGTTGTGGATTAAGAATTGATTATCGGACAACCCCCCCTCCCCAAACAAACCAGAGGGTAGGGGTTAAATGACCATTTTTCTCAATGGAAGAGGGTAAATAGTGGAGTGCCATAGGGATCTGTACTGGGACTGGTACTATTTAACATATTTATATATGATCTGTAAATTGGAAAGACAAGTGAGGTGAATAAATTTGCAAATGACATCAAACTATTCAAAGCTGTTGAAAAACACATGCAGACTGTGAAAATTTGCAGGAAGACCCAAGTCCCAATGGCTCCACCCACTTTGATATATTTGCATCAGAGGGGCGGTACCAACAGGGCCTCAAAAGCGATAAGACTCGAAGGCTCTGTGTCAGCTAAGCTAGCACCAGTGCCGGGCCTTGTATGGACTCCGGACTCCCTGACAGGCAGCGGGAGGGTGGCAGAAGAGGGAGGGCTTTTCATCGTTGGAGTTAGCATGGTGTTGCCCGGACTGTGGGGCCACCCTGGCTGACCCAGGCTTCCTTCTGCCTTGGTAAGGCTTGCTGGTTAGCTGGATGAGAAGGGGAAAAGTTATATGCTTCTTATGGAATGGAGAGAAAGGGAAGATATGCATATGGATGAAGAGGAAAAGAAGAGGCAGGAAGAAGGTGCACATGGATAAAGTGGAATGGAAGGAAATAGAGAGAGGAGATGCACATGGCTGGAAGGGAAAAGAAAGAAGGGAAAAGATGCATGTGGATGGAGGAAGGGAGAGGCATGAACTTGGGATACAGAAGGGAGGGAATAGAAAGGGAGAATTTGTTGGACATGACTGAGCGAGAGGGAAAGAGTTGGTGCACATGGAGAAAGGAAGCAAGAGGAAAACTGTTGAGGAGAGAGAAAGAGAGAAAGAAAGAAAGAGAGAGAGAGAGAGAGATGCATGGGGAAGAGAAGGATGAGAGGGAGAAATGTTGGATATGGTCGGGGAGAGGGAACAATGGGACAGATTGAAAGGGATGCAAAGGGGAGGAATTTTTGACATAGTTGTGGAGGGAATGGAAGGAAAGATGTTGCATGTGCTGGAGAGGGGTGATAGGAGAAATTTTGGGCATGGGGCTAGTGGGCAGTGGTGAAAGATGCTGCACATGACCCAGGGGATGAGAGAAGGAGAAATGTTGGATTTGGCAGTAGAGGGGGTAGGAGAAATGCACCATGGATCTCTCTCTTTCCCCACTCCCTTTGCAGCAAGGGAGGGAATGAGAGAAAGACAGATGGACAGTGAGAGAGAGATGGAGACATTGTCAATGGGGGTGGAGGAGAGAGGAAGAAAAGTTGGACTCAAGGGAGGGACACAGAGAGATGTTGGTTGGGGAAGGGAATGAGGTCCGGAGGAGAGGAAGCATGCAGGAAGCAGAAAGAAAGAAATGCTGGATGCACAGTCTGAAGGAAGTGCAACCAGAGACTAATAAAATCACCAGAAAACAAAAGTAGGGAAAATGATTTTATTTTCAATTTAGTGATCAAAATGCATCAGTTTTGAGAATTTATATCTGCTGTCTATATTTTGCACTATATTTGTATTTTTTTATAGCTATTCCTGAGGCGATATTGCATATTTTAAAGTCATCTGCTTTGACCTCTTTGAAAAAAATGAATATAAATGATAATTATAATTTTCTCTGTGTACAGTGTTCTTTGTGTTTTTTAATTTTGTGGTTACCATTATGTATTGTTAATAAGATTATAATGTGTATATAAAAAATGAATGGAAGAAATTGCACTACAATTAGTACTATTATTATGGGGCTGGGGCTGAGCTTGGGCGGGGGTACTTGGTTGATACTTGTTAGACTTGGCTTAAAGAAGTTGAGAAACACTGGTCTAGAACACAAGTGAATGCCTCTTGGCACTGAATACTGCATAGTATTTTCAATTATTCTCCTTTCCTCCTCCCCCCCCTACCTATACCCATCCCTTCCTCTCAATTTAGATTCATATACTGCTTTTGAGCATCTCCTGTCTCTAGACCTGAACTCCTCAGGGCCTCCATAAATTCCAGCTCTCAATTCTCATTCTGTAACCTTATGTTCTTAGCCACTTGTCTTCAGTTCCCTTACACCTTCCACTGCTTCCTTTTTTTGAAACTTACTCTTGCAGTACATCAGCCCCCCTTTTTTTTCTTCAATATTTCAAGTCCTGACTAAAACCCACAGCCCCAGAATCATTCCATTAGTCACCATACAATCTTTCCATGTCATATCACAACTACAGCTTTCCAATCCTTAAGTCTTATATACAGTATCTCCAGGCTTACTGTCTGCAAATCTAGATTCTCTACACAACAGTTATTGACTGGTAGGTAGTGTACAGTACCTTTCAGCATTTAACACCAATCTGTTTTGAATTTTTATTGCGAGATTTGTTTTTGTCACACTATTTTTAGTGATGGGAAATTAAAATGAACAGGACTATCCTTGATAGCGGTATACAAACCATTTCTTGGAAGTAGGCAGTTTTAGGCAAAAAAAAAAAATTTTTCTAAGGAAAATTTCACTTGCAAATTCCTGTAGGCTTTCTTCATTAAAATCCCTCCATTGAAACATGCAGTTTATTTCCATGGCATGTTATCTAGAAGCTAATAGTAGAGGTGTGAGGATGACATACTAAAAAGGCAAAGAAAATCAGTCTTGAATTCTCAAAATAGCTCAATTCCAACAAGGAAAAACAATATTTGGGGCATCAAGAGTGGACTCGACACAGCCATGCTTTGGCAGTAGGAGTCATGTTCAAGAGATGTCACACAGATAGTGTAGTGAGCTTCAGTTTATAATTCCACCAAAAGTCTAACCACAGCCCTGCACCACTTCAAAGTTGAACCAAAAAGTATTTGTTTGACTGAAGTGCTGCTGGACAAATTTTGGACTTTTGGTGGAATTATAAACTGAAGTTCAAGAGACGTCTATACAAGTGGAGAGGCATAATCAAAAGAAACGTCTAAGTCCGTTTTGGGCCTAAGTTGCCCAAAATTGGACATGGGAAAAGGTCCATTTTTGAAAAATACGTCCTATATATATATATATATTTTTTTTTAATTGTCCAACTGTACGTCCAGCCATCTGATCGTCCCGACCACTAAGACATCCATCTTTATACCCCATTTTCATCCAAAAATTTGTCTAAGTCACAAACGCCTAGAAAAAGACCTTTTGGGCACAGTAGGGGCCAGATGGACTGGACACCCAGACATGGCACCAGAGTAGTGGGGTATCTTACAGGACACTGCTGTGAACTTCACAAAAAGGGGGCCACATAAACATCTCACTACAGCTCCCTTATAGGTCATGGTGAGCCCCCCCAAATACCCCCAGAATCTACTAGACCCACCTATCTACCACCCCAATAGCCCTTTGCAGGAGCCACTTATATGGTAGTACAAAAGGGTTTGGAGGGTGCACATGTTTCACCATGAATACAGTGATTAGAGTGGCTTATGGGCCTGGGTCCTCCTCTCCATGGTTCACTAACCCACCCCCAAGACCACTTACGCCACCAAGGTAGAGAGAACAAGAGGGCACTCTCCAAAGTTAAAAGGGGATAGATTCCGTACAAACGTAAGGAAGTTCTTCTTTACCCAGAGAGTGGTAGAAATCTGGAACGCTGTTCCGGAGGCTGTTATAGGGGAAAACACCCTCCAGGGATTCAAGACAAAGTTAGGCAAGTTCCTGCTGAACCAGAACATATGCAGGTAAGGCTAGATTCAATTAGGGCACTGGTCTTTGACCTAAGGGCTGCCGCGAGAGCGGACTGCTGGGTACAATGGACCACTGGCCTGACCCAGCAGTGACAATTCTTATGTTCTTATGTTTCCTATACCAGGCGATGATGTTCTGGAGGCAGATATGTAAAGTTGTTACTATGATTTTTATGGGGGTGGGTCAGTGATCACTGGGGTAGTGTGTGGGGGGTCTGTACTTTGTGTTTGCAGTGCTTATCTGGTCCATTTGAATACCTTCTGTGGGTTTAGACCTGGTTTTAGATGGCCTAAGTCATAACGTCCAAGTTCCATCTAGGCAGTGTTGTTAAACTTTTGGTTATACATGCAGTACGACTAAGTCTAGGACAGCCCACGTCCTGCCATCGACACTCCTCCTGAAATGCCCCTTTTAGCTCTGGTCATTCAGCAGCACTGTGAAGGCCTAAGTCATTTTTAGTTACTTCTAAAACCCGGTTCGTTTATCGGCACTTGGATGACTTGTGTTACTGATCGTCCAAGGGCTGATTTAGGCCAGTTTTTAGATGTATTTTTGTTTTATGAGCCCCATATTGTATTGGACGTGACTCCTGACACAGGCACTGCCTTCAAAACACACTAACACACACTCTTGATGCCACAAATAGTGACACAAATATACAGTGGTACCTCGGTTTACGAGTGCACCGGTTTGCGAGTGTTTTGCAAGACGAGCAAAACATTCGCAAAATCGGCGCCTCGGAAACCGAGCGCGCTTCGATTTGCGAGCACCCCCCTGTGAACCGGCACCCCCCCGCCGCCATCGGGCCCCCCCTCGCCGCGACCTGAGGTCCCCCCAACCCACCCGAACCCTCTTCCTACTTTTCTGTAGCCTCCGCAGCAGCACCGGCACCATTATGGTCAGTGCGTGGTGCCGGTGCCTGAAGATCTGCTTCCTGTGCAAGGCCCGAGAGTTTACTGTCGAACGTGAACTCTCAAGGCCCAGCACAGGAAGCAGATCTTCAGGCACCAGCACCACGCACAGGACATGCTGGTGCCGGTACTGCTGCGGAGGCTACAGAAAAGTAAGAAGAGGGTTGGGGGGGGGGGTTGCCGGATCACGGGGGGGAGGGGGGTAGGGTGCCGGTTCGCGGGGGGAGCAATGCCGGTTCTCGTGGGGGGAGTGCAGCGCTGCTGGCCTCGGGGGGGGGGGGAAGGAAGGTGGGGGGTGGAAACATATCAAAGCAAGTGTCCCTTACTTCCTATGGGGAAACTTGCTTTGATATACGAGCATTTTGGATTACGAGCATGCTCCTGGAACGGAATATGCTCGTAATCCAAGGTACCACTGTACTACATTGTTTTTCCATGTTGGAATTAAAGAATTATTTTAAGAATTCAAGACCGCTTGCCTTTGCCTGTTAGTATTTCATAATCACTCCTCTACTTGCTGGTAGATCCCATGAGGATTCTTTCCTTTTTTGTTTTGACATGTTTTAGAAGCCGGTCATGCTGGAAGCAGGTTCACTCACTGCACACATGCAAACTGCAATTACCTCACTGGAGGCGTTTCTCCTAGGATTGTAGAAACCTGGCCTTGCAGTGTTTCCATAATATTGTCGTCAGAGTACAGCTGCATGGGTGTGTTAAATTGAGCGTGTACAATCTTGACACCAGGAAGCTCCATTTCCAAGGGAACATTAGGGGCAATTTTAGAAGCAATTTTCAGCTCGGTAGGGTCAATCGTACCAACAGTACTAGCTGTGGAGGGAGTGCTGCGGCCACTGCCAGGTGCGTCAGTGCCGGAAGGTGTGCTGCATCCACTGTGTTAATAGCCAGGTGGCACAGGCAGGTAAGAGTGGAAAAAACGGAGAGCATCTCAAATAAGGAAAAAAAAAAAAAAAAAGAGGAGAAAGAACAAAAGTGCAGAAATGTTAACAAGATTAGAGAAACAGGTGAAAGGAACTATATGAACAAAGGAAGTCAGCTGACTTTTCAGTTTTTGTTTTGCAGAGAATAGTACAAAATGCTGCTTTTGATTTTCATTGTGCAATTTACTATGTTGTAGAACTGGTGATTGAGGTTTGTTTGTTTTTTAAAAATATCATTATTTAGTAGCTTTAGTGTGTGCATGGATCCTGTCATTTTGGAGAATTTATAAAGAAAAAGACAACAAAAAGTGTCCTCAGTCTTACATCTTGTCAGTTTTTTTGACTACTGTACCAATAAAACATCCGTATTTTAATAGTGACTCCTATGCCAACAAAGGTAATCCAGGTAAATCATCTTACTAAACTAAATGGGTTTTTTTCCCCAGAAATACAATGGTTGATTTTTGCCATGCCAACTTAGAAGGAAAATGTTTAAGCTCACATTCATCTTCTCCTCTTACAGCCTGAAAACATATGTTCTAGTTCCGAGCACAACTGCATCTCTGCTGGGCATTTAATATAGTATGCTACCATCCGAACGAGCCTGCCTGGCATGTCATGGACTGATGCACTAAGACAGCTGACTATTGCCGACAGTTCACTTAAGAGTGTGGCGTTAAAGAATGACACAGGGACAAATTTGTCCCCGTCCCCGCAGGAACTCAATTCCCCCGTCCCATCCCTTGCCCCATTCCTGTAATCTCTGCCCCAAGCCTTGAACACTTATGATTTTAAAGTGTTTGAGGCTTGTACAAATGAGGACGAACCTTGCAGGAATGGGGCAGGGACAGGAAAAGAACTTGCGGGGATGGGATGGGAAAATGAGTTTCTTGCAGGGACAGGAAAAAATTTGTCCCCGTGTCATTCTCTATATGGAGTCAACCAATGTGGGCATCATGAGAACAGAGGAGGGGGAGAAAGGTAACCAAAATCAGAAGCATAAGAGAAGAAATTTAAAAAGGCAACTCTAGAAATGCATGCAGTAGATACACGTGCCATGCATGACAATGGAGTACCTATATTAGCAATTATAAGTGCTAATGCATGCATACTACTCTAAGGTAGCACATAAATGAAGGCAGATAAAGACCATTTAGCCTAGTCTATCTAAACCTGTCATCTACTATCCCCTCCTCTTCCTTAGAGATTCAACGTACTTGTCCCAAGCTTTCTTGAATTCAGATACACTTTGTTTCTACCACCTCCCCTGAGAGGCCATTTCAAGCATTCACCATCCTTTCCATGAAAAAGTATTTTCTGAGGTTTAGCATGTACAATTTGACTAGCAAGCTCTGAACCATCAATAATTGGGTACCAATTAATGCCAATTGGCATGCCTTAAAATTTGCCCATGCTTCTGTGTGCTATTCTATAAGGCAGGGTGCTCAACATCCATAGCAAGCATCTCAAAAGGGTACATGGGAATTCCAAAGTGTTATACATGTAGTTATGGAATACTGGGTCAGCATTTACACTAGGTTCAGCAAGAGTTAAAGTCTGGTGGCCAAAGACAGGGTGTGGGAATTGGCGCTAAATTTTATTCTATATAAGGCACTCACCCTTTATAGAATAGCATTTAGTTCCAATTTTTTTTGACACCCATTTTTGAATGGCATTTATGGAATCCAGCTCTAAGTGCCTTAGGGCTCCTTTTACAAAGCCGCGCTGGCGGTTTTATCACACGCACCGGATTAGCACACGCTAGCTGGAAATCTACCACCTGCTCAAAAGGAGGCGGTAGTGGCTAGCGTGTGCGGCAAGTTAGCGCACGTTAAGGCCCTAGTGCGGCTTTGTAAAAGGAGCCCTTAGTGCACACCAGCAAAGGGAGTGTATACTTGGGAGGGGCAAGGATGGCTCATGGGTGTGTTCACCATCAATGCACACATCTTATAGAACAGTATCAAATGCGTATTGTGTGATGCATTTAGTCGTGCCCACTTTTGTTTGCCATTGACTTGGTGTAAACGGGCATCACTTTTTAGGTGCTGAAGTGGGCTTGCTCTAGAGCTCTATACCAGAAACAAGGCAATCCAATTCTTTTATAGACTTGGTGCTCCTCATGCTGCATGATTTCGGTCTTGTAGTACAATGTGTTCTCCTACAGAGACTAGACTATTGAAATGCTTTGCATCTAGGAATGCTTTCTGCTAGATAGAGCATTGCAAGTGATTCAAAATGCTGCAGCACATTTAATTCTAGGAGGTAATAGGATTGAGCATGTGACTCCTTTCTTATGAAAACTACATTGGTTACTGATCAAATCATGTGTTGTATTTAAGGTGTTTGTGTTAGTTTTTCAGGCTATTTACCAAAATACATATTGGCATTTTTCTTATGCTGTAACTATACACCAATCATCTTGATCCTTGAGATCAGAGAATAAAATGTGTTTATCCTTGGAAGGAGTAATTTTGTGGAATAACTTGATGGGACAATTGAGGATGATTAATAAAACACAGATTTTTAAAAATATTTGAACATCTCCTTTTATCGAGCACTGAATACTAAACAGTGACTTAAAGAATTATTCTGTTTGAAAGTGTTATAAGGATTGTTTTATGTTATAAATTTGTATGTATTTTTGCAACCTGCTTAAGTGGGATACAGTCGACTCCGCTTAACTGCAAGGCCTCTGGACCGGACCGCCATGTGTGCTTAAATGGAGTGTGCGCTTAATCGGAGTCATGAAAAATCATAGTACGCTATAGTCAAATGCAATAAAACTTTTTTCAGAAAAAAACCAAACAAAAATACACATTAAAACAATTTTACATGGTTCAGTTTTAGAATCAGAATTGTTCCGTCTAATGAAATACACTGTAAACCTTTTTTTAAACCAACATTCTACTGAAATAATCTGTCATTGTTTTCTGCACGCAGATTGCACGATTCAGGCTGTGTATCTGACTACTGATGCTGTAAAACTGGCCATAGGTGTGACATCCATTTATCTCCAGATAACAACGCAGAGTGTGTAGGGACTTCAGCATGTCTGAGAAGGAAACAATCGTGATGACTGCAACACTATCTCCATCATCATCAGACTCTTGATTGTCTGCAGTGTCCTTTATGACTGTACAGATATCGGAATTAGTGCTTTCAGATGTTGTAGGAACATTATTGTCAACGGCAACATACAGCTCAAACTCATGTGACGAGAGTCCAACTGGGAGTTCAATAGACGAAGTGTCAGCTTCAGTTGTCTCATCAGATGTGTGAATGAAGCCGCCCATCGATAGCAATTTGAAATCGTTGATGATAAAACTCGACTCTACACCTCCCGTACCATGTGAAAAGAGTCGAGCACTGCCATTTTTCTCACGAGCTCAGCAGCTCGGAGGCTGGATTCCGTGCTTGCATCAATCACTGCCAACACATATCTTAGGACGAGTGACCTGTAATGACGTTTGAAGTTGGCTATTATCCCCTGGTCCATCAGTTGGATCAAAGAGGTCATGTTTGGTGGCAGAAACATGAATTGTATGTTGGTTAGTCATACGTCATTGCTGTGTGCTGCACAGTTATCACACAATATTACAATGCGTCTCCTACGCCTTCTCATCAGATTGTCAAGCTTCTGCAACCATCCAAAGCGCAGTGTTGTCGTCCATATTCCATGCTACTGATCCAGGGCAATCAGTGGCTTCCCCCATGTCTTTCTCAATAATAGACTATGGACTTTTCCTCCAGGAACTTGTCCAAACCTTTCTTAAAACCAGCTACGCTATCCGCTCTTACCACATCCTCTGGCACTGCATTCCAGAGCTTAACTATTCTCTGAGTGAAATAATTTCCTCAATTGGTTTTAAAAGTATTTCCCTGTAACTTCATCAAGTGCCCCCTAGTCTTTGTAATTTTTGACGGAGTGAAAAATCGATCCACTTGTACCCGTTCTACTCCACTCAGGATTTTGTAGACTTCAATCATATCTCCCTTCAGCCGTCTCTTTTCCGAGCTAAAGAGCCCTAACCATTTTAGTCTTTCCTCATACGAGAAGAGTGCCATCCCCTTTACCATCTTGGTCGCTCTTCTTTGAACCTTTTCTAGCACCACTATATCTTTCTTGAGATATGGAGACCAGAATTGAACGCAATACTCCAAATGAGGTTGCACCATGGAGCGATATAGGGGCATTATAACATTCTTAGTCTTGTTAACCATCCCTTTTTTTTAAATATTCCTAGCATCCTGTTTGCTTTTTTTAGCCACCGCCGTACATTGGGTGGAAGGTTTCATCGTATTGTCTACGATGACACCCAGATCCTTTTCTTGGGCGCTACTCCCCAAAGTGGACCCAAGCATCCGGTAACTGTGATTCAGGTTATTCTTCCCAATGTGCATCACTTTGCATTTGTCCACATTAAATTTCATCTGCCATTTGGTCACCCAGTCTTCCAATTTCCTAAGGTCCGCCTGCAATTTTTCATAATCCGCATGCGTTTTCACAACTTTGAACAGTTTAGTGTCATATTGACATTGGGGTTATTAATATATTTCATCGTTTGATGCACGAGAGTGGAGGATTGTGGATATCAGCTGTCTGATCACTGTATATCTAAAGATAAGTCAAATGTTAAATATATTTTTCTTGTATTGAATATGCAATGATTGTGGTGGCAGTGGTCAAGGAAAAATGCAAGTGCTATGATGGTTCCTCATACATTTGCTCACTTAATGAATTTTTTAAAAAGAAGGTCTTCATTCACTATGATTTTTTCTTATAGTAAAATTTAGAGTAATTATATTAATAATCCTGTATATACATATACACATACACACACATACATATATATATTTATTTATTTGTCAACTTGGACAGGATGAGTAAATCAATTTGTATTCCCATCATTAGTTTTGGATATCTTGAAAAGCCTGGATGGCTTGGTGTGTACCAAGGACTGGTGTAAACAGAATTCTAAGGTTTCCTTAAAAAGTCTCACTGAAGCAGATTTCATAAGGAATGTCTACCAACCCTGATATACTACAAGTGTAGTGTACAGAAGAATGGGTTTGCCATGTGATAACAAAGGCTTTCCTAGCAACTGAAATTTGTTATGAGATGTGTTCATCATTAAACATGGTTGAGGTGCTGGGGCTGCAGTAAAAAAAAAAAAAAAAGAAGCTTGCTATGCTGAATTCATATCAAAGATCTGAGTTAATTCAAGCTGAGGAGGAGGGTGTAGCTTGTGTGCAATTTAAAGTTTGCTTCTTAACCTGCTCGATTCTAAATTACATTTTACAACATTAGAAAAAGGTACTTTTTTCTTAAGGTGATCAGAGAGTTGTTTCATAAGCAGCAGGCTTGGAAGTGTTCTATTCTTCGCCTGTATTCAGGCTGGTTATGATGCATTTTAGATAGAAAGATTATAAGCATCGTATGTGATTTGTGAAGGACCAAATTCATTCAGTAGTGTGCAAACAAAATATATTCTCTGCAAAACATAGCTTTTAGAGGAAAAGCACTTTCAGATCAATTAAAGCCATAAAAATATTGCCACACTTCACAAGAGCATTGTGCTGGCGAGCCGGCATGTGGGGGCAGCAACTCACAGACTTACATGCCACAGAGCCAGGGACACTGGGATCTATACTCCAGAGCCAAACACAACACAAGTGGCTGCCTGCCATTGCGAGTGACTTACATGGGCAAATTCCTTAAGTGGCCAGGAGCTTTTAAAAGAAGGTCTTCAAGACTCACCACATTAATTTCTGTAGGGCATACTCTACAAGAGCACGGCATCAGTTCTGCATTGGAGCGCCCTCATGGGCTGGAAACTCAAAACTGAATTTCTAGCAAAGCAGCATGGGGCCAATGGATCTTAGGGAAAAATGACCTAATGAAGCAGAGTAAAGGAGCCAGGTCGGAAAATACAATGCATGCATACACTGATTAGTTTCATTTAGAGGAATTAGACCCTTAATGTGGGCTGCTGTGTCTATACTGTGTGGTCATAGTTGCACAGTGGTCCGATGTCTGTCCTCAAGGACTGCAGTGGCTTTGAAGCAGGAGGGAGAGGCTGAGCAGAGTATGGTTTTGTTCTCATTTTCAGTCCTGCCAAGTCATATGCATTTGATGTGTAACATGCATTGGGCCCTTTCTCCAGCTTATACATAAGGGGCCTGAACTCACATACTTACTGTCTCCCTCTGGGGCCAGCAACATGCTCTTCTGTCCCAGTCACAGTGCAGTGCCTCTTTCATACCCTACAAGCTGGTTTTTTCTCTTTCCTCTTCTTTCCATGTTTGTCAGCAATAGCAGACTGCTTCAACCAGTCCTGGAGCCTTACTTCAATTGCATCCTGCACTCGAGGAAACAGAAGTTGCTTCAGAAGGGGCAGGACATGACTTAAGAAATGCCCCCAGGACTTCCGGTGACGTCACGATCCAGGATGGAGGGTTAGGGAATTTGCTCTGACTCTCCCCTCCAGAGCGCATTACTTTCCCGTTGCGGGACGCCGAATTTTGAGAGCCTGAGGTCGGACGAGTGTGGGGGAAGCTCGGGGCGCTTGAGCGATGCCCTCAAAAAAACGAGCGGAGCCCGGCAGAATGTCGGAGCGTGGAGGCGAGCAGGGAGGCCTCCGCCACGTGCGCGGGACCTCGGGCTTGTCCGCGCGCGAGTCGGGAGACAGCGCGTCGGAAGAAGAGTCGGAGCGCGGTGCTTCCCCGAGGCTACGGCGAGCAGGGTCGGCGGCGGCAGTTACGAAAGCCGACCTGAAACTGTGGGCTACGGAAATAAAAGAGGAGGTGGCGGCTGTGAAAGGCAAAATAAAAGAGGCTGTAAAAGAGATCAGGCAGGACTTTGCAGACTTGCTGGGCAGAGTGGAGGACACTGAAAAGCGCCTGGGAGAGCAAGAAGAGTCGGTTCAGGGGCTCACAACTCAGGTGAAGGCAGTCCAGAAAGATCTTCTGGACTGCTGTGCACAGGTGGAAGACCTGGAAAATAGGTCCCGACGGAACAATGTTCGGATCCGGGGAGTTCCGGAAACAGCAGAGTATGGGGACGCTGTGGCAGTGGTGCAAGAGCTCAGCCGGTTCCTGCTGGCAGATGGTGGAGCCCCTGATAACACTTCTGGGGGCCTGAGAGTGGACAGGGCGCACCGAACCCTGGGTCCGAAGAATGGGGATTACCCGAGAGATATTATTGCCTGCATTCACCATTTTCCGGATAAGGATCGTCTGGTGAGGAAAGCTAGAGACCTGGGCGTTATCAATTGGAAGAATTTGAAAGTGGAGATATTTCAGGATCTCTCGAGCATCACTTTGCAGAAGAGGAGGGAGTTTCGCCCATTGCTGGAGGTGTTGAAGCAGAACAACTTGAGATATCGCTGGCTGTTCCCGTTTGGTCTACTGGTTACTTTGAATGGAGTACATAAGCGGGTGACGACCGTGACGGAGCTGCAGGCGGTACTTCTGAAGGAGGGTCTGGTGAAAATGGGAGATTCTGTTCTGAGTAAAGTGACGGCGCAGAAGCTGGAGCGGTACCAGTGGAAAGCGGTGCCCCAGAGACGGAGAGGACGGCAGAGCGCTCGACAGGACGGAGAGGCAGCCGAGATGAGTGCAGCTGCGGCCCCGGACACTTGAGTGGCTGGCTGCGGGCGGGCGAGACTACCCGCTGCTGGGTCTTGGACCTTGATGCTGATCTGGTGGTGACTTTGGGAGTGTGACTGGGGATGTATGGGTGAGGATCTGGGGAATGATTGGTGGGGGGTTATGGTGCATATGAGGTGTGAATGTGGGGACGGGAGGTAGCACAAAGGCGACATGGGGGGGTGGTGAAGTCACTTGAAGTCTTGGAGGGAGTGGGGAGAATGGGAGTGTGGGTCAGGTGGGGAGGGGGGTGGGGAGAGCTGGGGTGGAGAGGGGAGGAGGGAGGGGGGGAGGGACGGGGGGGGGGACTAGGCTATGGAGGGAGAGGGTGGGGGGAGGTGCAGAGGGGATGGGAGTGATGTCTATAGCCGGGGATGGGGGGGGATAATGTAATTAGATTGGGCAGTTTGAATGTTAAGGGGCTTAACATGCCACGTAAGCGGCAATTGTTGTTGAAAGAAGTTAAGCGCCTCCGATTTGATATATGTTTTGTTCTAGAAACACATTTTGTAAAAGCTGGGGAAAAGCTTGTACAGTTTCGGGAGTATCCCGTGAGGGTTTGGGCTTCTAATAGGGTGGAGCGGAAAAAGGCAGGGGTGGGGATTTTGTTCTCCCACAAGTTGCGGGTGGTCCCAGATAAGGAATGGAGGGATGAAGGAGGGAGGTGGATTATCTGGACGGGCACTGTTGATGGGACTCGGGTAACGTTGGTTAATTTATATGCACCTAACTCTCAACAGGGTCCCTTTTTCGACCTCCTTCTGACTAAGATCTTGTCGGTTAAGGTGGGGCCGGTGGTGGTGGGGGGGGATTTTAATTTGGTTCTTAATCCAGATTGGGATTCCACGGGTAAGGGGGGCGATAGACTTAAGAAGGATAGAAAATGTTTGGAGAGATTTCTGGAAGTTCTTAATGTGGAGGATGGGTGGCGGGTTCAACATTGGATGGGTCGGGACTACACTTTCTATTCCCCTGTACATGAGGTATACACTCGCATTGACATGGTTTGTGTGGATAAAGGGTGGGGGGGTAAAGTGATAGATACCAAGATTGATACCATTGGATGGTCAGACCATGCCCCGCTCTGGGTGGATTTGAAATGGGGAGGACCTAGGGGGGGAGATACGTACTGGAGATTGAACGATGCCCTGCTGGGAGATCCGAAAATAGTACAAAAACTGGAAACGGGGATTTATGACTTCTTAGAGTTTAATAAGGTGGATCAGTTCTCCCCCATGACGATCTGGGAAAGTTTAAAAGGGGTGTTACGGGGGGAATTGATCTCTATAGCAGCCTATAAGAAAAAGTCCCGGCAGCAGGAGGAACTGCAGCTCCGGGAGACGCTCCGCACTCTGGTGGATCAACATAAGAGGGGACAGGGAGGACCGCAGGTGAGGCTTCGGCTTCAGGAAACCCGAATGGCCCTTGGGAAGTTGGAAGATGAGGTGATTAAGTTTAATCTTGAGAGGTTGAAGCTTAAATATTTTGAATCGGGAAATCGGGCTAGTAAGCTTTTGGCTCATAGGGTCAAATTGCAGCAGTCTAGGAGTAATATTTTGGCTATTAGGGAGCGAGATGGCACGGTACTTACGGATGAGGTAGGAATACAAAGGCGGTTTAGGGAATTTTACCAGGAGCTTTATACACCGGAGCTTAAGGGCTCGGAGGTGGAGAGCCAAGCCTATTTGAGGGATTTAGGGTTGCCTTCCCTATCTAGCTCGGATGCACTGGGGCTGGAGGGGGATATTACAGTGGAGGAGGTGTTGCATGTTATTAGACATTTGAAGCCGGGTAAGTCACCCGGACTCGACGGGTTTACTGGGCTGTTTTATAAGAAACTTTCACCCTTGGTTGCACCTTTATTGACTAGACTGTTTAATTCCCTGAAAGAGGGAGAGCGTTTGCCGTTCTATATGCGCTTGGCAGGGATTACGATACTCCCTAAGCCAGGGAAAGATCTGTCTGTGTGTGGTAGCTATCGACCTATCTCTCTCTTGGGAATTGATACCAAAATCCTGGCTCGAATTCTGGCCGATAGGATGGCGACTCATATGCCGGACCTGATCCACCCGGATCAGGTGGGGTTCATTGGGGGGCGGCAGGCGGCGGATGGTATTAGGCGGGTGTTGAACCTGGTGTGGGAGGCCCGTAGATCAGGGGCCCCTTGGGTGGCGGTTGCGGTGGATGCCGAAAAGGCGTTCGACCGGGTGGATTGGACGTTTATGGAGGCGGTGCTACATCAGATGGGATTTGGGTCGCGATTTATCTCTTGGATTCTTACGTTGTATCATAACCCGATGGCTTGTGTCAAAGTTAATGGGGTCTATTCCAAGCCCTTTGAATTACATCGAGGGACGAGACAGGGGTGCCCGCTCTCTCCCCTGCTGTTTGCTTTGGTGATCGAGCCGTTGGCTCAAAGCATCCGTCTGTCTCGGCTTGTGAAGGGGGTGCAGGTGCAGGGGGATGAACATAAACTGTCCCTTTTTGCGGATGATATCTTGGCCATTGTGGAGGGGTCGGAGAGGTCGCTGTTGGCTTTGCGGGATTTGATGCGGGATTATGGGCGGATTTCGGGCTTCAAAGCTAATTTGTCTAAAACGGAGATCTTGAATATTTCGGTACCAGTGGCGGAGGCCCTGGAACTGCAAAAGGGGGTACCATTCCGATGGGTGACGGGCCCTATTAAATACCTGGGGATATGGCTTGGGGTGGAGTGGGATACCCTGTTCCGCCTTAATTATCTCCCTTTGGGAGAGTCCATGAGAAGGGATCTTGATAGATGGGACCCTCTGTACCTTTCCTGGATGGGTAGAATGGAGGTGGTACGTATGATGGTCCTGCCCAGATTTCTTTATCTCTTTCAAGTGCTTCCGGTGGAGGTCCCTAAAGCTTGCTTTACGCGGTGGCATAGGTCCCTTTTGCAATTTATATGGAAGGGTAGGCGTCCTCGGGTGGCGAGATATGCCATGTTCAAATTTAAGGAGGAGGGAGGACTGGGGTTACCCAATCTGGAACTATACTACAGGGCGGCGCAGCTTAGGGCGGTTGTGGATTGGCATGCGGATCCAGCTAAATTGTGGGTTCGGGTGGAACAGGGTCTCTTGGGAGATCCTAGGGGCATACCGGCTCTGTCATATCTACCGTGGGTGGGCTTGAGGGAGACAGATATTGCTTCTATTGCTAATCCTTTTATAAGATGGACGCTACGGGTATGGAAGGGGGCGGGTAGAAAACTGGTGGGTAGGCTGCAGGGTCTACATTTTTTACCTATTAGGTTTGCAGAGGATTTTGTTCCGGGTAGGGAGGGTGGAGTTTTTTGTAGATGGGAAAGAGGTGGGCTGAGATGGTTTGGCCAACTGTTGGAGGGGGAGCGAATTCGTGGATTTCCTGAAGTCCAAGCCTCTTTCCATTTGGAGCAGCGTGATGTATTCCCCTATCTACAGGTGAAGGATTATATTATGCGCATTAAAGCGGGGGACCCTACAGCATATAAGTGCTCGAGGTTTGAGTTAATGTTGGGGGACCCAGTGCGGCGGGGCTGCTTCTCACAATTATATCGCCTACTGCTTGCCGACCCGGATCGGAAGACCACATATATGAGAGCGTGGGAGGTAGACTTAGGGCACACCTATACGATTGAGGAATGGGAACAAATAGCATTAAGAATACACCATGTGGCGGTGGCTCCGCAATTGGTAGAAAACGCTCTTAAACTCCTTGTGAGATGGTATGTTACTCCTGTGGTGCTTGCAAAGATGGGTACCTCATGTACAGGGGAGTGCTGGAGAGGGTGTGGCCTGAGGGGTACATTCTTTCATATGTGGTGGGAGTGTCCTCGTCTTGAGGACTATTGGACTCAGGTGTTCCGTTATGTGGGGGGCCTCTTGCAATGTCAATTACCATTTGGAGCAGAGACGGCCTTGCTGGGGGTACTACCCGGGACAGTGGAGGCTACGCAGGACAAGCTGGCTAGACTGGCTTTTACAGCTGCTAGACTTGTGTTGGCGTCTCTTTGGAAGAGCCCCACGATACCTACGGTAGCGATGATGCGAGTGAAATTAGGATGGGTTTGTGAGAAATTTAGGCTTTCGGCGTTACTCACCCGCCAGAGGAGACAGTTTGAGGACCTATGGGGAAGGTTCCTAGAGATGGAGGGAAACTCTGAGTAATTTGTATTACATGCTTAGCCGGTGCATCCCTGAAGGGGGACCACCATTGCATCTCTTGCATATTAGGATTCTGTTATGCTACTTCTTCCTTTTGGATGTTACATGTGAGGGGGGGGGAACTAGACGTTATTGGGAGATGGGTACTTGAGAGGGTCAGGGGGGGGTTGGGGGGGGAAAGGGGAGGGGTGGGTTGGGAATGGGACATGGGGAATCTAATGTATACACTGTATTCATGATTGTATGGTTTTGCTGTGCAGGTGTACCTGTAGTGTCTGTAACGCAGTGGTTAAATAAAGAGTTACAAAAAAAAAAAAAAAGAAATGCCCCCAGATTGGCTGAAGCAGCCAGCTATTGCTGACACACTGCCGGCAACGCAGAAGGGAAAGAAGGAAAACCAGATACCAGTTTGCAAGAGATGAAAAGGGGAGAGAGATGCTGCATCGTGGGGCAGTGGGGAGGGAAGAGAAGAGAGAGGTTTTGCATTTGGTGCAAGGAGAGAGAGAGGTGCTAGACAGGAGATCAGGTAAATTAGAGAGAACCAGTGGGGAGGGGAGTGCGGAAGAAAGTGCAGAGCTGGGGCCTACAAGAAAATCCTCACTCATTGGCCTTCAATCTCCAGCATTGGGATGGGCCATCCTTGGCATCTCTGCACTTTGTAGGGAATGAAGCCCTGCTCTACCTTTCTTTTAAGAAATCAGAGTTATAAGTTCAGGCATATAACAGAATGAAAGATAGAAGTAGGCCTGCCTTAACTTGTCCCTGCGAACCCAATTAGCAGCTGAACTATGTATCAAATTCTAGAGTCTACATCTCCCAATGCTTTCCTCTCTACGGAAAGTGGTTAGGGATCAAAGCTGACCCTAGTGAGGGGCCTGGGGCAATTCAGTTGCAGCAACCTCCCCACAGATTGAAGAATTTAGCTCGAGGAGTGTTGGCCCTGTCATACAAAAACATAGCTACTGTAGTGTCATAAGGGCAAATACCATGATTTGCTTCTGGCTATGGACAGCCCTACCTGAGAGCAGCCACAAGGAACAATTGAAGAACTCTTGTATATTTAAAAAAGAAATTCCTCAAATTCCCTGCTCTCTGCCAGCAACTGGATTATATACAACCTGAAGGAGAAAAAGACAAGAGATAGTGCAGAGATGCAGGAGTGTAAGTCTTAAAGTTCTGCGAAAGTCAGGTTTTCACGATTTCTAATGAATATGCATGAGATGAATCTCCATTATATGTAAATCTCTCTCATGCATATCCATAAGGAATATCCTGAAACCCTTGCCTTTATACAGCACTGCACTAGTGACTTTCTTGTGACACTCTAGGACTCTCGCATGCTATAAATTAATTTCCAATAGGGATATGTCAAAAGCCTTTTAACTTGGCATTCTGAGGTATTTCCTGACCCACTCATTTGTCTTTCTCCTTTTAAAGGGAAGTGGGCATAGTTGCAGTGATATTTACAATAATGCTTTACAAGTTAACACAGGAATACTAGTTTGGAAGGGAACTTTCTGGAACAGGATTTCTCAACCAAGTCCTTGTGGACAGGGCCGGTGTTAGACATGCTGGGACCTGGAGCACAAATTCCTCTCTTCTTGCCCCTCCCCCAATTTTCCCACCCACCAAATGCCCTCCCATTCATCATCTCTCCCTTCCCCCTCCCCTCTCCAGGTCTACCAAATGCCTTCCCACCCAGCATCTCTCTCTTCATTTGAAATTCAGCTGTTTTAGGGACCCTCATGGGCCAGGATGAACTTGCCTGCTCCCCATCCTGTTCTGAAGCCCACCTCGCCTTTTAAAATGGACCCTCCAGCATATTGGCATTGGTGGAACCAATTGCATCAGTTGGTCATTTGGGAGGCACGAGATGCCGGAGGGTCTAGGAAATGAAAGATGTTGTTTTTGAATATATGGGAGCCTTATCTGCAAGTCTTACATCCTATGGGTCGCAGTGCGGTTTTAAGAAGGATGTCCTAATTTGTTAGTTAGTTGGGTTGGGAGAGTAATGGTGAGTACTAGTGGGGCGGGATGGAGAGCATCATTGGGGAGGAGGAGAGGGGGGGTTGAGGAGGGGAAATGGGGTGTATTGAAGGTTCTGGCAATTAGTCAAAGATAGGATAAGTGGCTCAGGTGGGGGGGAAGGGGTGGTGTGACATTTTTGGGGTTCATGAGTACAGGGCTTTGAAGTACCTTTCCACCCTCATTAATCTCACTTGCCCTTTGTAGAGAAGGAAGGGGAGGGAGTTTGGTTGATGTTACTCTTTTATTGTATATGCTTGTTCTACTATTGTATATGATGCATTATTATTTGTACTGTGCACCTTTGGGGTGCGCTTGTGTTGTATTTGATGTGTTTGCATCAATAAAAATTGTTTGAACCTAAAATGGAAAGGGATCACTAGTGTGGCAGCGATTCTCTAGGACCACCTGCAGCTTCCTCGGTACCGTTCCTTTGCCATGGTCTGCCCCTCTCTGATGCAACTTCCTGTTTCCTCTTGGCAGACTGCAGCACAAGTACAGCACTGAGAAAGATGTGAGCTGTGTGGTGACCCCTTTGCATTTTAAAAGGTGAGGGGGCTTCGGATCAGGGTGGTGGCCTCCTGAAGCTGTGGGGCCCAGTTGAGCTGCCCTGTTTGCCCCCCCTAATGCTGGCTCTGCTTGTGGAACCCAAAGTCAGTCTGATTTTCAAGATACATCTCATGCATATTCATTGTAGATATTCTGAAAAACGACTGGCTTGGGGCTCCCCCAAGGACTGGGTTGAGAACCCCTGATCTAGAGAATGATACAGGGACAAATTTTTCCCGTCCCAGCAGGAACTCATTTTTCCATCCCGGCCCCATTCCTGCAAGCTCTGTTCTCATCTGCACAAGCCTCAAACACTTTAAAATCATAATTGTTTGAGGTTTGTGCAGTTAAGGCTGAGCTTACAGAAATGGGGCAGAGACAGGGACTGCAACAAAACTCGCAGGGAAGGGATGGAGAAATTGAGTTCCTGTGGGGATGGGAACAAATTTGTCCCCGTGTCATTTTCTATCAGGTACCAGGTCAAATTTCTACGTAGTAGCACCTCCCCTATGCATATGCAGTCAGCCCCCCATGTATTGCTGGCACACGACATTCACTCGAGAAGTCTCCCACACACTACAGCTGATAAATAAGCAGTTGATGACCTGCTTGTATTGTACTATTATTGATGTAATCTACATTATTCCTGATATGCTTGCTTAGCTGCTTACTTGTCTCAAGACTTCAACGTCATTTGTTCTGTATACGTAGACCATGTACTTTGTAATTATATTTCTGTTTGTTTTCCTTTGTATTGTGTTTTTGGAAACTTAATAAAAAAACCTTTTGAACTCTGATAAATAAGCAGCGAGGACATCCCTTCTAACTCAGAGCCCTTGCTTAGTTATTCTTTCATAGATCTCATATATGCCCTTTGATGTACTTTGAGACATTTAGCAAAGCAAATCTGGAAATACAGCTAGGACTGGTGAAAAGTCATGTGAACTGCACTAGTCTGGCCTCTTATTAGTGCTTGACTTGTAAGCAGCAATTACAAAGAAGCATGCACATACTGCCAATACACAGTTAAAATATATAACCTGCTTCGGCCTGGGAGCACGAAAGGTTTAGGCCGAATATTATGCTTGTGTTCAAAGTACTCCGTGTCCTGTAAAGAAAAAGGATCAGAGAATAGGTTCCTGCAACAGTAACAGGATGGTCTTGTTACATGATCTCACCTCTGTGCATTACATGGTATGTTGTAAGCCATTTGTGTTTAGTATTATCAATCTGCTGTAAAGATTACAAGTAGCGAATGACACGGGAACAGAATTTGTTCCTGTCCTCGCAGATAACTGCGGAAAAGCATCCCTATATCATTCTTTAAGGAGAGAGGAAAGAAGCATTTAACACATTCAGCAGCAAAATAGTTAGATAAATGTGTGGCATGACTTTTTAACGGCAGGAAGTGGCTGCCTCCCTGGCTTCTGCCATCTCCTTTCTCTCCCATTTCCTCACGGGGATCTCTGCTGTTACAGTGCCACAAATCCAACAGCAGTCAGTCACCAAGTGGTAGAAAAGCACCAGTATGCTACTGGCCCCCAAATGATAAAAACCATAAATTGTTGTCAGTGCCGAGATGGGTGAGCGCATCACAGACAAGTTCACACACATTTCCTTTCTAAACACGTAGCAAGAGCCAGGGGGAAGGAAGGAGGAGCAGCAGCTGTGGAAAGGAACAATTCTGCATACTGTCTCTGCACTGCTGCTGCCCAAAGGAAGAGAGGAAAGGGAGAGAGCAATGGTAAGGTGGTGAGGGACTGGAACGGAAAGAGTGAGAAAAGAAGAACCTAGTGCGGGCTGAGTGAAGAGATGAACACACAAATTGGGAAAGGGTTGATGAAGGGGAAGACAGAAGGCAGTGAAGATATTTGAACAGCACTGAGAGGGTCTTTCATGCAAATGTAATGCCCTAGTCCTTCTGAAGTCAGCAGTGCAAACTTGGCTATCTGCATCATAAATTTGGGATGTGATGGAAGAATAGCAAATTAGAAAGAGGGAAGATTACTGTTAAGTAGTGGAATTAGAGGGACTAAGGGGAGAGAAGTGAGAGAGCATGGTATTAAAGAGAAAAATGATAGAGGGAAGAACTGGTAGAATGACAAGTCATTATACAAATGATATCCATGGCTTCCATGTGGTTACTTGTTCTGCTCACCTACCCAACAAAACCTGGGTCCAGAGCTTTCAGCTTCCTTTCAAATGGAGCACCCCTCTACATTAGGGAACTGAATGCCTCATTTATTGAGCCTTTTCAAGAATTGCCCAAATATTTCAATGAGTGACAAAGAAAACAGCAAGAGCCAGACTTTTGATAGAAACAGACAATGGAGACGTGATCAGCACAGGAAAAAGTTTAAATGAAAACTGGGTACTTACTTTTCGTCTTCATTAAGAGCTAGACCCCGCATCTGTCCATGAAGTGCATCCTGAATATTGCCAGTTGAATAAAGCCCAATGGGGGTGTTATAAGCAGAACTCACTACCTGCCTTTTGCCATCAACGTTTGCAGCTGCAACAAAAGGCTGGGCCTTTCTGTTGTGAGTTGTACCAATGGGCTTCAATTCCTGTACATAACGGGCAGACAAAAAAAACACACAAAGCGACAATGCTCACCGCTGCGGATAGTAACAAGCAAAACTGACAACATAGCATTTGTTAATGTGGGTACATTTTTAGGCTGGTTCTTGGACACTGTTTCTTTCAATTTTGTTAGAATAAGCGGAGTTAATAAGGGGAGCCACAACCACAGCCCTTTGCCCACTTTGGGTCTCCATCCTGGCTAGCTTGCCTGTAGCTAGCCTGAACTGGACCAGCCAAGATGGAGATCCAACGCGAGTGTGCCTAAAGATGGGCAGGTGGGCCTTTAGATTAAGTAACCAAATATGACTGCAACAAACTCTTAGCTGTAAATTACATAAATGCTTTTAATACCCTAGAGCAGTGGTTCTCAACCCTGTCCTAGGGGACCCTCAGCCAATTGGGTTTTCAAGATATCCCTAATGAATATGCATGAGAGAGATTTGCATATAATGGAGGAGACAGGCATGCAAATATAATAACAACAACAACAGTTTATATACCACAGGACCGTGACGTTCTATGCGTTTACAATGATTAAAAAAATGTTACAGATTGAGTAGTACTAACAGAGTTAAATTTTAGAGGTCAGTTATTGCATATTTTAGCGGTCAGTTATATGCAAATTCATTAGGGATATCTTGAAAACTCAACTGGCTGGGGGTCCCCTAGGACAGGGTTGAGAACCACTTCCCTAGACAAAAACAAGGCTAAATCTTATGAGCCTGACATTAAGCTGCTGCAGAGTGATTTAGATACTGGCTGCTACAGTCAAGTTGTACCTGGATATCCAGCACCGATATTCAAGTATTTACAGGCACTGAACATCCAGGTATAAATGGGTAGCATCAGGCTTTTTAACAGAGTTGTGTGTAGTGACTGGGTAAGAAATTGTTGCCGTCGTAAGTTATCCAGAAAGTTATGCAGATAATGGTGCTGATATTACTGGTTTCATAATTCCTGACTCTATCCAGGCTCTGTCCCCAGGCTCTGCCCTGTTGTTATCAAGATAAGACTATCCCAGCATTATCTGGGCCCACTGAAAATCCATGTATAGACCTGGTCAGCACTATTTTATCCAGGCAGCAGCACGTATTAACCAGATAAGAAGCTCTGAATATCAGGCTGAGTTTATTTAATTCCAGGGACAGAAAGGGCTACAATTTAAAATTTGTTAACAAAATAGAATGGTCTGTGCTTCAAAATTCTGCCACACAAAGGAGAGAGATTCAGTACTTCATAATTTAGAGAGATGTCAAATCTAAAGATTAAAAAAATTTAAAAAAGCAAGACATGACAAGAAAAGCAGTAAAACTAGAAATTAAAAACCTGCAAGGCAAGGATAAATCAATGGGGATAACATGAGCAGAGTAGCAAGCTAACACAAAACTAGTCAGTCAGTCTCAGCCTCTAGTTTCTGTGGAGCATGAAGAGTGAACAGTGTTCCATCCTGTGGGCTACTACGGAGCAGCTAGAGTTTACTCAGCAAATAAAGCTGAATTGTGATGCAAAATATCTTGATGCTTATGTTCATATGTTCTGGAAATATAGTGCAGGCACACAGGTTTAACAGTAAGTTGGTGTAATGAAGGGCTTAAAAAAGATAAACCCCCCTGGACCGGATGGCATCTATCCAAGGGTAATCAAGGAACTGAAAGGGACTATAGCTGAACTGCTTCAAATAATAGCCAATCTGTCGATCAAAGAGAGGATTCCGGAAGACTGGAAGGTGGCGAATGTTACGACAATCTTCAAGAAAGGTTTGAGGGGTGATCCGGGAAATTACAGACCGGTGAGTCTGACCTCTGTACCAGGAAAGATGGTAGGGCACTGATAAAGGACCGCATCATTGAGCACCTTGACGGACGCAATCTGATGAGGACCAGTCAGCATGGCTTGAGCAAAGGAAGATCTTGCTCGACAAAATTGCTACACTTCTTTGAGGGAGTAAACAGGCAGAAAGACAAGGGTGACCCCGTCGACATTGTATATCTGGACTTTCAGAAGGTGTTTGACAAAGTTCCACATGAATGACTACTTTGAAAAATTGCGAGCCATGGAATCAAGGGAGAAGTACTCATGTGTATTAAAAACTGGCTGGCGGATAAGAAACAGAGAGTGGGGGTAAATGGACAATACTCGGACTAGAAAAGCGTCACAAGTGGAGTACCACAGGGTTCGGTGCTTGGACCTGTGCTCTTCAACATATTTATAAACGATCTGGAAATTCATACGACGAGGGAGGTGATTAAATTTGCTGACGATACAAAGTTATCCAGAGTAGTGAAGACACAGGAGGATTGCGAAGAACTGCAATGTGACAAACACGCTCGAGAAATGGGCTGCGACATGGCAAATGAGGTTCAACGTGGATAAGTGTAAGGTGATGCATGTCGGTAACAAAAATCTTATACACAAATACAGGATGTCTGGGGCAGTACTTGGAGAGACCCCCCAGGAGAGAGAGACTTGGGAGTATTGGAAGACAAGTCAATGAAGCAGTCCGCACAATGTGTGGCGGTGGCGAAAAGAATGCTAGGAATGATTAAGAAGGGGATCATTAACAGATCGGAGAACGTTATCATGCCGCTGTACTGGGCCATGGTACACCCTCACCTGGAATACTTCATCCAGCACTGGTCGCCATACATACAGGTACTACTCGAAAGGGTCCAGAGAAGAGCGACTAAAATGGTAAAGGGGCTAGAGGAGTTGCCGTACAGAGAGAGATTAGAGAAACTGGGTCTCTGCTCCCTTGAAAAGATGAGACTAAGAGGGGACATGATAGAAACATTTAAGATTCTGAAGGGAATAGACTTAGTAGATAAAGACAGGTTGCTCACCCTCTCTGAGAGGACACTCTCTAAAGTTAAAAGGGGATAAACATACCACTGATGAAAACAAAAACATAAGGGGATAAACATAAAGAAGTTCTTCATCCAGAGAATGGTGGAAAACTGGAACACTCTTCTGGAGGCTGTTATAGGGGAAAACACCCTCCAGGGATTCAAGACAAAGTTAGACAAGTTCCTGCTGAACTGGAGCATACACAGGTAGGGCTGGCCTCAGTTAGGGCAGTGGTCTTTGTCCTGGGGGCCACCACGGGAGCGGACTGCTGGGCGTGATGGACCACTGTTCTGACCCAGGAGCGGCAATTTTTGGGTTCTCTATGCTCTCTGCTGATTCTTCCTCTTAAATGTGCTGTTAACAGGATAGCATATGGTGGGTTTTGGCCAGGTACTACGGACCTGGATTGGCCTCCTTGAGAACGGGCTACTGGGCTTGATAGACCAGTTCTTATGTGGGATAGATATGCTGTTATATATCTGCTGAAAGTACATACAGCAGAACAGTCCAGTTCTTGTGTTTTTCAGCTAACGAGGGGACATGTTTCTTGCATTGTTCCAGAAATTCAATGAGCTCTGAATACACTTCGAGACCTTTTATACCTGGAGGAAAAGTCCATAGTCTGTTATTGAGAAAGACATGGGGGAAGCTACTGCTTGTCCTGGATCGGTAGCATGGAATGTTGCTACTCTTTGGGTTTTGGCCAGGTACTAGTGACCTGGATTGGCCACCATGAGGGCAGGTTACTGGGCTTGATGGACCATTGGTCTGACCCAGTAAGGCTATTCTTATGTTTTAACTTAACATTAGTCCAGCCCTTCCAGCTTATCCAGCCATTGTGGCTAGACCTTTCAGTTCCCTTACATTCTGGTTTTCCTTTTAATTGTTCTTTCCTATCCAATCAATTGTAGTTCTTTCCCATTCCTCTTGTGTTAGTTTGTTAAGGTTAGTTTTTAGTAAGTCTGGTGTGTCAGTTCCCATTGTTTTGATGTTTTGTTTTATTGCTTTTTATATGGACTTGTTTTTGTTTAATTGTTATATAAAGCTGCTTTGAATTTTGAAAATTCCAGTCCAGTAATCAAGACCCAGGCTGAAGTCACATTCACCAATTCTTTAAACTTGCTTATAGGGAAGCCTCAGCCCCACCACTCCACCGCTAAATTAATGTTTCATTGCGGGAAGAATCACTTAAAATTGGTGGAGTCGGATGACACGGGCGTTCTTGGGAGACCCTTGATACAGCACTTTTATAGTGCGAAACATGCATGTCGGGTTCCACTCCCGGACGTTGGCTGATTAAACAAGCTAAGTACAAGCTAAATAAGTTTCTTTAAAATACCATATATTTATTATTAAAAATACATTTTGGATGGAAAACTCTTTTGATAAAAAACGCTACAGGCAGCCAATGATGAGTTCTCACATAATTCTTCCCGCAATGAAACATTAATTTAGCGGTGGAGTGGTGGGGCTGAGGCTTCCCTATAAGCAAGTTTAAAGAATTGGTGAATGTGACTTCAGCCTGGGTCTTGATTACTGGACTGGAATTTATGTTGAAGTGACTAGGGCTATAAACATTAGTACTAAGATTCATTGCCATTCTTTTGTGAGTTGAATTTTGAAAAGGCAGGTTATCAAATTCTTTAATAAACTTGGAAACTTCTTATGTACTTATGTACCTTTTCTGCCCGAGGGAGCATTGATTTTGGCATACTGTACTTTTCACTCAAGTTCCCCAGGTTAATCGAGCCTTTATTTTGTGTCGGCCATTTTTCCCCTCTATTGAGTGGCTTCAAGTAATATACTCAATGTAATCAGACCTTTTCAGGCTCTGATCCCCATAATTGGTGTGTTCAGTGTCCAGGCTTTAACCATCGGGACATTCATTATGACCTCTGTCTGCATATGCAAAAGAGGACACTCTGCTCACCACCCTAGCCCCTCTAACTGTAGCCCCTACCCTGTTTGTCTGTCTTGAATGCTTAGATTGTAAGCTCACTTGAGCAGGGACTGTCTCCTTTGTGCTCTGTACAGTGCTGCTTACATCTGGTAGCGCTCTAGAAAATGATTAATTTTAGTAAGTAGTTGCTGTAATCCAGAATGGAAAGGACAAAATAGTCCTGCACTTATTAGTGAAATCATGACACTCTTGCTGTTTTCTAGGACCACATGAATACCAAAAATTGATCTGTTTGGTGAAGGAGCTTTGGTCATCTCACATTAAAAAGAAGCATTAAATTACATTCAATGGGTGCTTAAAAAAAAGAGAGAGAGAGAGAGAGATCCAAGGGTGGCACTGTGGAAAACAGGAGGAATAAGGCATGGACGGGATGGGTAGGAGTGGGGACACAGGAAGCTTGCAGCAGTTTTCAATTATTTTCATTGCTTTGTCTCATTTCTACAATATCTTGAATGCATTATAACATGAGTTAATGCTATTACTTCATATTGGGAATGATTCAGTCATTCAAGGTCAAAAGCTATCTTCAATGATTCACTGACAAAGTCAAACAACCAGTATCTACCATCTAATTAATGACTTATTTTTTTTAGGAGGGGGGCAAGAGCAATGTGATGCTGAAATGTATTAAAAATATTTTACTTTACCAGAACTCCTACTTGTCATGCCAACTATTTTAAATTATGGGCTGTTTCTCATCTAAATATCATGCAGTTATTACACTAATAGACATGAAGATGGATAGGGCATGAATAATTGGATATCAAATTTGGGGATGGAGATAAACTAGGGATATTCGGTCAATCAAAAATAATAAATCCAATCCAAAAAAAAAGCACTTTTAATGATTTTTTTTAAAGTCCTACAATGAGAATTTTAAAATGGAAACAGTAGAACTAAAAGCTGCATGTTAATATTTGAACAGTTAAATTGTTGCTGATTTAATGGGCTCATACACAATAACGCACAGCTAAAGAAACCAGAACAGGTTCTACACTTTGATGGGCCCTAGGCAAAGAAGCACATCGTGCCCTACCCTCCCATCATAAAATACATTTTAAAACTTCCACAAACAAGGTTCTCCAGGTTTGTCCACAGAGAAACACTGACTGGCACAGGAGGAAGCAGATGGTAAGAAATACAGCTCACCTAATCCTCATGGTGACTGAGGCCAATGTATGGGCTGGGGGGAGAGGAGGGAGAACATACAGATCTATATAGGTAGCAGTCAGCTCTGGTCTCCTCCTTCCCACTTTTTTACTAACAGCTGACTTACAGGGCAAAAATCTACCTATTACACATCTGAGACAGCTCCTCCTGAACATTTTGGGCCAGATTCTATAAATGATGACTCAGCATGGCTACATTGTAGGTGCCACTTGGCGCTGGTTGTCAATCAACCACTAGGCACCGCTTATACAATCCTGCCTAGCGGCACCTAGGCATGCTTTAGTGTCGCTATGTGTCCAGTTTATTAGGCCAGGCTTTACTTGGCCTAATTTACCAGTGCCTAACTTGGATGCCTAAGTCAACCATGCCTATTCTCCGCCCCTAACAATGCCGACTTTTCAGAATGAGATCAGGTGGCACCTACGCTGATGACACCAAACTATGTAATATAGTAAGTGAATGCAGTTTACAGAATTATATGGCGCAGGACCTGCTTACATTGGAAAGTTGGTCCTCAACCTGGCAGCTAGGCTTCAATGCTAAGAAATGGAAGGTCATGCGCCTCGGAAGCGGAAATCCATGCAGGACGTACTTCTTGAACGGAGAAACTTTAACTAGGACTTCAGCAGAACGAGATTTAGGAGTAATCATCAGTGCAGACATGAAAACTGCCAATCAAGTGGAGAAGGCTTCATCTAAGGCAAGGCAGATATTAGGTTGTATCAATAGAAGTTTCGTCAGCCGAAAGCCTGAAGTCATAATGCCGTTGTACAGGGCCATGATGAAACCTCATCTGGAGTACTGTGTGCAATTCTGGAGGCCACATTACAGTAAAGATGTGCACAGAATTGAATCGGTTCAGCGGACGGCCACCAGGATGATCTCGGGGCTCAAGGGTCTCTTGTACGAAGAGAGACTGAACAAATTGCAGCTCTACACTCTCGAGGAACGTAGGGAGAGGGGAGACATGATCGAAACATTTAAGTACCTCACGGGACGTGTCGAAGTGGAAGATGATATTTTCTTTCTCAAGGGACCCTCGGCCACCAGAGGGCACCCGCTCAAACTCAGGGGCAGAAAATTTCATGGCGACACCAGAAAGTATTTCTTCACAGAGAGAGTGGTTGATCATTGGAACAAGCTTCCAGTGCAGGTGATCGAGACAGACAGCGTGCCAGACTTTAAGAATAAATGGGATACCCATGTGGGATCCCTACGAGGGTCAAGATAAGGAAATTGGGTCATTAGGGCATAGACAGGGGGTGAGTAAGCAGAGTGGGCAGACTTGATGGGCTGTAGCCCTTTTCTGCCGTCATCTTCTATGCTTCTATGTTACACTTAGGCATCGCTAGGCATCCTAAGAGTTTGGCCCTGAACTCTTAATTGGTTATTTTAAATTGACTGAAAACTGGCGTGGTCAATTATCACACCAATTAAAAAAAGAAGCTAAGTGCAGATTCCGAAGTTAGGCATTGTTAGGCTTCTTAATCATGATGCCTAGTAGTTTCTAATGTAGGCGTCCTATATAGAATCTGGCCCTTTGGCTCTAAGTGGTCCCTTGTTCACCTATGTCTTACGCCTGCCCTGAAAGAAACTCACCTAAGGAAACAGAGCATTTTATATTTTCTGTTCTCCAAATTCTCACAGTAAAACAAAATAGCAAAAAAATTACCTGGTCGCTCGCCAACCTGAAAAATGCTTTTTGTAGAATAGGACTCTTAGAACAAAAAGGTGCACCAAAAGGAGCTGTACACTGGGATATGTGTGTGGGGGTAGGTGGGAAGGACTGAAGCCTTCTACAGAAGAGAAAAGGAGCTAGCTTCTTACAGTCTGCAGCTGGCTTATTTAGAACAAATGCCTCCTGCTAAGGCATTACCTGAGATAAGACTCCCCACCTTTCTAGTAAGTACTATTGCTTAAGTATTATATTGATCAGCAATTAATCAAAATCAACTTCTATCCAGAACTTCCTGTGGCCGAGTCATACCATATGCCTATGGGCTGTACATCGTGCTATCGAGATACATGTCCTGACATGCTGTATGCAAAGCATTCCTGTAGAAGTAAGGTTTTTAATTCCACACAGTTATTCTGTGTCAAGTTTTGCCTAATGTGTTTATTTGATGATAAATCTTAAGCCTTAATGATACAAGTTCATACCTGTTGTTCTGCCTCCAAGTTGATTTTAAAAGGGTGAGCTTTGCCTTCTTCTGATACTTGAGGAGACCATAGCTTAGTTTCCGGCCTAAGAATCAGAATAATATTTTAGTTTTCTTTATGTATTTTTTTTATGTTTTATGTTTTAAGTTTTTTATTCATTTTTCATATAACAAGTGTACAATCTAAATTCATACAAATTCATTAAGTATACACTTGACATTCTTTCATACCTTACTGTAAATATAACATTTCATTATATACTTTTTTACTATAATTTTTAAACAGCATATAATACTTAATAAGTAATAAGTATGTCAACTATTACTCAATTATAACCCCCCTCCCTCCCCTTACTTTGGGAAATGCATACAATAAAACAAAATATAATGTTAAATTATTTATATTTTATGATGAATAAAATAAACCCACCCCCCACCCCCCTTATCAAATATCTTATTATGGGAAAATTATATCATTCATTGCAAAAGTCTGTTAATGGTCCTCAAATCTTCTTAAACTTATCCATATACCCTTTTTGTGTTGCAAATGTACGCTCCATTTTATATATATGGCATACTGAATTCCACCAAAAGTTATAATTTAACCTGTCATAGTTTTTCCAATTGTGTGTTATTTGTTGAACTGCTAATCTAGTTAATATAAATAAAAGTTTGTTATTTGAAGAAATTTGACTCTTTGCTCTCATTGCTGTGCCAAATAAAATCGTATCATATGTCAAGGCTACCGGATTCTCCAACATCCTATTTATTTGAGGCCAAATTGATTTCCAAAATAATAATATGAATAGACAATAAAATAAAAGATGATTTAATGTTCCCGCCTCAAGATGACAGTGCCAGCATCTATTAGACTTAGAGCTATCAAGTTTTTGTAAACGAACAGGGGTCCAAAAAGCTCTATGTAAAAGAAAAAACCATGTTTGTCTCATAGATGCTGAGACTGTACATCTTAACCTCCAAGACCACAGTCGTGGACATTGAGATGCAGTAATCTGATGCTTAATCTCAATGCTCCAAATGTCTCTAAGACCATGTTGTGAAAGTCTTTATGTATTTTTACAAGTGGACACCTTATTGTCAGGTGACACTTGTTCATCACATTTACAATCCACCTATACCTAGTGGTAAATATTAATTATTTATCCATTTGAAAACTACTAGCATATACCATTTTCTATTTAATACAAAACAAAATATACAGTAGGACAATTTTCAATAGGCCATTGAGTGACAAGATATGGGTACCTTCCAACCATGTAGATTTGTACTTACAATTTCAAGGGGAAACTATCCAGATAATTTCTATTTGAAATAAATGTGACACTCATCTATTTCCTTCTATACTGTATTTATGGATCACTTAGGACTCTTTCCTAATACAAACCATAGCTCTTAGAATGCCCCCTATTTAAGTAGCTAAATAAAGCCCCCCTGCATTCCACTAAGGGGGAAATTCTATAAACGACACCTACCTCAAAAGTGAGTGTTAGGGGCAGAGAATAGGCATGGTATGACTTAGGCATCATTAGGCACCAGTGAATTAGGCTAGGAAAAACTTGGCCTAATATACTGGTACCTAACATTAGGGCGCCTTGTAATGCCCAAGTCAAAATGGGTGCTGGTAGGTGCAATTCTGTAAACAGCACCTAGTGTTTGATTGACAACTGCACTGAGTGGCACTTAGAAGATAGGTGCCATTTATAGAATCAGGCCCCAAGTGTCTATATTTATGCACTTTGATGGGCTACAGTTTCAAAGGGGTTGATCTAGCTCAGTTGACAAAATTAGGTAGTTAAACCTTTTGAAAACCTACCCCAAAGTAGGAGAAAAAAACTTTAGTGGGTCATGGCAGATTGTTCAAGTAGCCGTCTACATATCCATCTTGATTTAATCTCCCTTCTACCTCTTTACAAGGTAAATTTCACATTCTAGAAAACTTACTGAAAAAAGTCTTGGTCACAGCCCTTAGCCGTTTGCAAAAAATTACCAATACCTGCCAGGTAAAAGATCTGCACCAAGTTCTTAAATAGCTGACTTATGCAGGTAGACTGCAAAGGACAGAATGAGATATTGGCCTCAGCCCCTGATATGATGCGCCTAAAAATACATTTTTAGGAATAAACTAAAGTATACATCTTGTAAGATTCGTATGTGCACTGTTTAAAAAATAATTAGAGGGACTAAGAGGAGTCCAGAGTGAGGACAGAGCTTGTTTTCTGTATAACTGCCAAAACTTGATCAATTTCAAGAAAACTGGGAAATCATCCTGAGTAAATTGGCAAGTAGCCTATATTCATGCTAGCCATCTCACCTAAACAAAAAACTGACTTCAATAATTGGTTCTTCAATTGTTGCAATGTTTTCATTACTGAAAGTATGTATGGTTACCTTATGGCTCCAGAAAAAGGAGGATAGATTAAAACATCTGGGTTTCATTTCTATTGATTTCTCAATCTGTCCTCTTTATTCTGGAGCCATATGGTAACCTTAAAATATTTAGTGTTGCCAGCCAGATTAGTCCCCAATATTTAGTGCTGGGTCATGACTGGGCACCAGCAGTGAATTTTGTATGCTAATTTCAGGTGGTATGTTTGCCAAAGCTTATGGTGCCCAGCTGGGGCCAGCATAAAATAGTTATATGGCTGAATATTGCCAGGTCTCACATAATTTGGTCTAGGAAAGCCCCTCCCATCCCCCTCCTTAGTCTCCTAAACAGCCCCCTCATGCCTACCTTTTAGACCACAGGAAAGAAAGCACAGTTATTTACCATAACAGGTGTTATCCAGGGACAGCAGGCAGATATTCTCTACATGTGGGTGACGTCACTGACGGAGCCCCCTAGCGGACGTTTTCGCAAGCAGACTTGCTTGAAGACCTTCAAGCTTGCGATTGGCCTGCGCATGCGCGCGTGCCCGACCTAGGGCATGCGTCTCCTCAGCGTGGCCTCAGTTCAGATAGCTAGCAAAGAAGCCAACCACGGCGAGGTAGGTGGCTTGCGAGATTATCTGCCTGCTATCCCTGGGTAACACCTGTTATGGTAAGTAACTGTGCTTTATCCCAGGACAAGCAGACAGCCTATTTTCACATGTGGGTGACCTCCAAGCTAACCAGAATGGGATGGAGGGAGAGTTGGCAATTTAGGAGAACAGATTTTGCGAAACAGACTGGCCAAAATGGCCGTCATACCTAGAGAAAGCATCCAGACAGTAGTGCGAGGTAAATGTATGAACCGAGGACCACATGGCAGCCTTACAGATTTCCTCAATTGGAGTCGAACGGAGGAAAGCCATCGCTCTGACCTTGTGGTCTGTGACTCGACCCAGCAGGGAGAGACCAGCCTGAGCGTAACAGAAAGAGATACAAGCGGCCAACCAGTTAGAAATGGTCTGCTTAGAAACAGAGCGACCCAAGCGATTGGGATCGAAGGAAAGGAACAGCTGGGGAGCAGAACGATGAGAAGCGGTGCGCTTCAAGTAGAAGGCCAGCGCACGCTTACAATCAAGAGAATGTAGAGCCATTTCTCCAGGGTGAGAATGGGGCTTCGGAAAAAACACAGGAAGAACAATGGATTGGTTGATGTGAAACTTCGAGGCCGAGGCACCCAACGAGGGCGCCGAGGCCGAGCTCGAGGCCTGTCCCGCAGGATCCATGGGGCCAAAGAGTTGGAGAATCTTGGCCACTCTCCTACAAAGAGCCCGCGGTTGCAAAGTTGCACAATGGGGAAACGACTCAGCGCGGTGCTCTGCACCCAGGCACTCCACACACCAACGATGAGGGTCGGTGATGGAGATAACCCGGTTGCACTGAATACAGTATTTAAACCCAGAACGAGGCCGGGACATAAGAAAAAAATACAGCTGCGGCCCCACGAGGCCAGGCGGCCAGAGTAATACCGGGAACCCAGTCAAAAATATACGAACTGAAAAAACCAAAAAAGAAAGGAAACAAAGACGCGGGCACAGCGACTCAACTGAAATAACCAAACAAGCCGCGGTGCAAGAGGGACAACGATATCGCGCGAAGCAAGGGCGCAGTACTTCTGGCTCCATGGAAAACAGAGAACTGAGGCCACGCTGAGGAGACGCTTGCCCTAGGTCGGGCGGGAGGGGCACACACGCATGCACGGCCAATAGCAAGCTTGAAGGTCTTCAAGCAAGTCTGCTTGCAAAAACGTCCGCTAGGGGGCTCTGTCGGTGACGTCACCCATATGTAGAGAATATGCTGCCTGCTCGTCCTCGGATAAAGTCCTTCTCCTCTGCCCCTGGAATAAGCCCTCCAACCCCTCTGCCAAGGTGTAGGTAGGTCCCCCCAGGTCTACCTGTCCTAATATTACTTGTGGTCCATGAGGGTTGTAGGGGGCAGGAGCGAAGACCCCTTGCTCTGGACCTTATATTGCTGTTGCAACTATGTGAGGTCACAGCAAGTCATTTGCTGAGGCCCACTGCAAGAGTGGGAACTTCAAGCAGGAAACTTCACTCCTGCTTCGAATAACCCTCATGGCCTGGGGAGACCTACCTATACTTCAGGGGGGTTGGGTGTGGGCTCATTCTGGGGAAGAGGAGGAAGAAGGGCTTTCCTGGACTAAATTAGTTAGGTGGGTCCAGGCTGATATTCAGTGCCAGTGCCCTCATAGCAAAGGAGGTTAATTTAGGCCAACATTTGAGCTGTCTTAAATTAACATGCTTAGCTAGGGGGGTGCTGGCACTGAATATTTTTTGGCAATTGCTCCAGGATCCTCCCTAATGCTACCCCCTCATAAACTGGCCCTGATGTGCCCACTTTTTCTAGAGCTGGTCAGAGGCAATATTCAGTGGCACACAATTTATGTACTCATTTGCCTCTCTTGCTTAGATGCCCTGTTATAAAATAATCCTCTAAGGGGAGACGTTATCATGGGCTATTGTTAAATCAGGTTATTTATTTTTTAATCACAAATTGGGTTATTTTACCACAGGGTCATATTGCATAAAATGGGAATTTGTGCTAAAAAACAGACTTAACAGTAGCCCGCATTAATAAACTCTTTCCCCCAAATGATACAGGGGCTCCTCATTCCTACCCTCTAAGCCCCTCTGGCCGAGTACCTTTCTATTTTGAGTGCAAGCTGATTGGTTGCCGCTTTAATTCTGTCCTGGGCTTCTGCATGGGTCATGTTTTCTGTGCTATAGCCATCGATTGCAACAATGACATCACCAGGGCACAGGTTGGCTGCAGAGGATCTACTTCCAGGTGTAATCTGAAAGAAAAGAAATAGGATTATTGCAGCTGCGTTATTCTGAGATAAGAGGTATCAATCCAAAATTCATGATTCAGTGATCTGAGATGCAAGGTCAATGAAAGCAAAGCCTCATGATGGTACTTCAATTTGATTTCTTCCACATCAACTAAATGATCATGAATTAAGCAGAGGTCCATGGTTTGAACTAGGAGTAGTGTAATTGGTTATATTATGGAGTTTCCTCCCTGATGTCTAGCTTTCCTTACATTTTCCCACTGCCAAGGATAGTCTATGCTAAATTTCAGAGGCTTTGCCCTTCCCACTTCGTTTACTTGGAGTCTGCTGAATCCATCCACTAGCCTTTCTATGAAGAAAATCTTCCTGACTTTGCTCTGTTTCTAGCTCGACTGAGCCCATTCTTTGGAAAGACATTTTCATAGAAAATTCTAAATTATGTGCTTGAGTCGAAGGGCCAGTGCAAGGATATTGGATGCCTTACTGTCTTAGAAGTTCTTGTACACCCTCGCCCAATTAACTTTCAGGTTCCTAAGGGCTACAGAGATTTTCATAATTAAAATCATGATCTAATATTACCCCTTCAAGATTAATCCTATAAAAATGCAAAATTGGACAAAATATTTAATATATATATATATGCACACAAGAGATGATTATTGAAAGCCGTTTAAAAATTAAGCAATCACTCAAACGTATTGCCAAAATGTTAGTCTCTCTCTAATATATATATATATATATAAATAAATAAAACACTAACTATATCCTGAATTCTTCTCATATCAATGCTATTATGAAGTCCTTTGAGGCATCATATACCCCCTCCCTCCACATCACCCCTTGGGTCCAACTTCTCTCCCTTTCTTTTCCCTCCCTTCATCTCGTTGTCTACCATCTCTCTGTTTTCAGGCCCATTATGTCTTCTTTCACCTCCCCCCCCAGTTCAGCAAATCCCACTCTCTTTGAATCCCCCTCCCCCTGTGTACTTCAAGAAGAGCCTTTAGGCCAAACAGGGCAGTTGCCCTCAGCAGGGCCGCCATCAGGGCAGTACTACCAGTCCTGCATTCAGGGGCCCGGAGCTGACAGGGGGCCCGGGCTCCCCCAGGGTCCTAGGCAGTGTTCTAAGGCAGGGGCGCCAGTAGCTCGCCAAGGCAAAGTGAGTCGATCACCCAGGACTCACTTTGTCTTGGCGATCTAATCTATCGGGCCGATCAGTCTTCCTCTCCCCGACGTCAATTCTGCAGTCGGAGAGGAAGTTCAGGCCAGCCAATCGCTGCCTGGCTGGGCGGAACTTCCTCTCGACGGCAGAATTGACGTCGGGGAGAGGAAGACTGATCGGCCTGGAGAGCATGCGTCGGCGTCGGCTTTGGGGCATGTCATCCATGGGTGGGTCCTGTTCCCCGATGGCAGCAGCAGTGGCTTGGGGAACGGCAGGGAGAAAGAAAGAAAGAAAGGGGGCAGGCAGGGAAACAGAAGGAAAGAAGAGAAACAGAAAAAAAGAAAGGGGGCATGAAGGGAGGAAGAAAAAGTTAGGGGAGGGAATGAGGTGTGGAGGAGAGAAAGCATATAGGCTGATAGAAGGGAAGAAAGATTGGATGCACAGTCAGTAGAAGAAAGTGCAACCAGAGACTCATGAAATCACCAGACAAGGTAGGAAAAATGATTTTATTTTAAATTTAGCAAAGTGGAGGCAGTATTACCACAGTTTTCAAAGGAATTTGCTCAAATAACTTAATAGTTAACTGGGTAAATTCCCAGAGATGAAAACTTCCCTTCACTTACTATGCACAGTTCTGAATTTATATCTGCTGTCTATATTTTACAATATGGTCCCCTTTTACTAAACCGCAATAGTGGTTTTTAGCGCAGGGAGCCTATGAGCGTCAAGAGCAGCGCTGGGCATTCAGCGCAGCTCCCTGTGCTAAAAACTGCTATTGTGGTTTAATAAAAAGGATGGAGGGTATATTTGTCTATTTTTGTATGGTTGTTACTGAGGTGACAATGCATAGAGTCATCTGCCTTGACCTCTTTGAAAAAAACCCAGAATAGGAATGATAATTAACATTTTCTCAGCGTATAGTGTGCTTTGTGTTTTTTAATTTGGTAGATCATTTTGACTTGGTCATTTTAAAGTAGCTCACAAGCTCAAAAAGTTTGGGCACCTTTGAGCTAGAGCGTTGAAACTGTGTATTTCTATTTTATCCCCCCTTTTACAAAACTGTGGAGCGGTTTTTAGCGCCAGCCGTGGTGGTAGCAGCTCTGATGCTCAGAATTCTATGAGCGTCAGGGCTGTTACCACTGTGGCTAAAATCCACACTACAGTTTTGTAAAAGGGAGAGGGGTTAGTTTGTGATGACATATTCCATACTAGGCGAAGGTGTGTTCTGTGTGTTCGAAAGACATAGTTTTCTGTTAGGATTGATCTATGCTGGTCTGGCTTGTTTAGTTTTACAATGGGTGTATTGATGTACTGTTCACTGCAATATGTAAGATGCTGCCTTTTCCTAGGTACTCATATGTGACGTGTGGTTTGTTACTAAAAATCATGTTTTTCTTACAGATGGGGGGGGGGGGGGTGCCAAAAAATGATGGGCCCTGGGTGTTACATATGCTACGTACGCCACTGTATGTAAAGATACAGTGGTGCCTCGCATAACGAACGCCTCGCACAGCGAACGCTGCACACAACGAACTTCATGTCTTGATTCATACAACGAACTTCGTTTCACACAACGAAGTCGCCCGAGCTTCCACGATCGCTGCCGATGTATTGAATCCTTCCGCGCAGGCACTGCAGGCAGTCATTAGTCACTGCGCTTAACGCATTTCACATAACGAACTTTTCGCATAACAAACTTGCTCCTGGAACGAATTAAGTTCGTTGTGTGAGGCACCACTGTACCAGAAAGCTGGCGCAGCAAAAACTTTAAGTAAATTGTTATTCTTCTAAGCTTTGAGTATTTAACTCTCCCACAATCTCACGGGCACTCGTTTCAAGTTTATTGAGATTTTGATTTAAACGCAATATCAAATATTTTCAATGCGTATAACAAAAATAAATTTGGGGAAATAAATAAAACCATATGAACAATAAACATACAAACATATCCATAGATGATTAAAATTACATAAGGAGTACAAGGATAAACTACATTTGTTTAAAAATGCGTCCTCTGCGCCTGCTCATAAATTTGTTGACGGGAAGGATCCAGCAATGTGGCCAGATGCCATTCAGGACAAAGACAGAGAAAGAATTGTGCAATTTGGATTAATGATGGAAGATGATTTAAAGCAAATGGCACAGTCTATGAGTAAAGATCTTGACGGACGTTCTTTTTATGAATATCTCCTCTATGCCAAATCACCCAATGGACGCGAGAAGATTTTAAGGGACTGGCTTAGGTGGAGCATTAGCAGAAAAGTATGTGTGTATTCGGCCCATGGAAGAAGGGGGGGTGTCGGGGGGGGGGGGGGAAAGGGGTGCGTGGGGGGCCCAATAGGATTGCTCAGTAAGGGGCCCAGAAATTTCTGATGGCGGCCCTGGCCCTCAGCCCTGTGGCTTTAGGGCCCCGTTGTCTCCACCCTCGTCTGGCATCACCCTGGCCTTTGTTTTATTATGAATATATATTTTGTAACCCACCTTGGATAAAGGCGGGCTAGAAATTATAAACTAAACTTTCCGCTCTAGGTTTAAAAAATAATTACTATCTGCAGAGGATTGCCGGCACTGCAGCCATTCTAACAGGCTGCCCGTGGCCATCGCTGCACTTTCCCTCTGCTGTGGACCATCCCAGACCGAAACAGGACATTACATCAGAGGAAGGGCAGAGAGAAAGTGCTTTGGAGGCCACTGGCAGTCTGTTAGAATGGCTTTAGTGCCAGCGATCCTCTGCAGACAATAATTACTTTTTAAACTTAGACCGGAAAGGCCAGGGAGTGCCAAATGAGGGTCGAGACAAGGGGAAGTATGCTGGCCTTCGGGGGGCCCCCTAAAGCTGCAGGACCAAGGGCAACTTGTGCGCCTGTGGTCACTTGAGGCACCTGCAGAGCTGGCCCTATAGTGACAGGAGACATGCAACAGTAATGTTTTAAATCAGTGTCTTTCAAACTTTTAAAGCTCCGACTCAGTAAACGGAGCAAATGTTTTTCACAGCACATTTAATAGAACAAATTTTATTGTGGCACACTATAATTTAAATTATAAAATTACAAAACCAACAAAAAACTACCCCCTTCCCTTTTATGAAGCCCTGTTAGGGTTTTTTAAAAAAAATTGCAGGCGGTGCCGGTAAAAGCTCTGACATTTATAGAATTCCTATGAGTGCTGGAGCTTTTACTGCTGTGGCCAATGATAAAAACCCCTGCTTCATAAAATGGGGAGAGGAGGGGAATAATATTTGAGAGTTATTTTATTTAGACCCCTTTTTTCAAGCCATGTTAGGATTTTTTTTTAAATTGCTGGTTACTGCAGTAAAAGCTCCGACACCTATAGAATTTGGAGCTCTTATCTCAGCGGCTGGCGATAAAAAACCCTAATGTGTCTTGATACAAGGGGGCCTTAAAGTTCTTTAAGCTATGTATAGGTAATTGTAATAACAGTGAAACTAAAGAAAATAGAATAGAATGTGATGGATGCGCTTGTTTTTGAGTGCAATATAACTTAAAACGCGGCTCAGTTGACAAGCAAACATCCATTTCATCATCCACCCTCTGCGGTGCTCTTTTTTCGACTTAAATTTCTGTCAGAGCTAAAAATCCAAGTTCTCAAAGATAAGAAATTTCAAATGGTAACAAAGCCTCGATTGCTTTTTGCTCAAGTTAGGATAACTACTGTGTAAAAATATAAATTTCTTGCTGTTCGTTTTCAAGGACCAATCATGTTACAGAACGCTTGTCTGGGTGGTTATATCCTTATGCACCCAACGTATACTGTTGGGAAAAGTGTATACGTAAGGAAGGGGAGTACTTTGAAGGGAACCCAATGGAATAAGTTTTAAGATTTAATAAGTTTTTATAAAATCAGTCCTGGAACTTTTTGAACAGACCACTAGGCTTCAGATATGCTGCTGGCCTTTAGTTTACTGCCGAGTACGGTTACAGATGTCCGGGAAAATCCGGTCATGTCATCTTTTTAGAAGACTGACTGGATGCCCGAATGGATTTCCAAAACCAGGCAGAGTCTCTGGAAAGACTGGGCTCAGGGCCGCATCGGGGAGGGGGTGCTCTGAGCATGCGCAGATGTGACATGATGATATTGGGGTGGATGGGGCGGGGCCACGTGTCCTTTTTTAACATTCAAAATCTAGTAACTCTACTCTTGAGTTACCAAAGAGGCACTATATATTCTGCATTAGCTGTACTTAATGGATAGAGCAGCAGACTGATGGGCAGATGTTCAAAACTCTGGCACTGTAAAGCTACAGCCCTGGAAAAGCAACAGCCTAGTTTTAGCAACAGATGCTCAACACGAATAGCTTGCAAATTATATGCATGCTGTTGGTTTTGAGCATCTGTCGCTAAAGGGTCAGAAGTTCCTGGAAAATGCCCCCCAAAAAGCTGTGTGGTAGACAACTCATGTGCATCCAGGGAACTCCAATCAGAGCCCTTCCACCACCCCAAGCCTTCCAAAAGTGTGTTCCCTCTCCCGCTGATCCCCCTTGAGCCCTCCAAAGATAGTCCCCCAAACCCTCCCACCTGGTCGTATGGGCTGGGTCTCCCACGACAGTCCCTGCACCTTTGCATTGAAGATCAGCTGGAAGGATACCCACTCCTTTCATTCAGCTGGACTCAGGATCGGGGCCAGCTGATTCAGCTGGACTCAGGATCAGGGCAGGCAGAAGTCGGGCTGAGGAGTGAAGCAAGGGAGATAAGAGGAAACACGCTGAGGCAGAAGGGAAGGAGCAGGAGAGGAGGCAGAGGGTGAGGGGCTGCGGTGAGAGGTAGCACCGCCCACCCCCTGACGTCACCCGAAGCTCCCCCTTAAAAGGGGAGGAGCCAACGGCGCTCAGCCATTTGGCGCATGAAGGCGAGCGTTAAAAGTGCTCACCTTAGCGACAGCACCTTTGCGAAGGGCCTTGAGAAAGGATGAGCCACCATTAAAGAAGAGCAGAGGGAGACCACAGCAGATGCAGAGGACATTCAACCAGGCAGACCAAGCAGGTACAGAGGCACACAACCAGGGAGACACAGGGGGCACAGAAGACACAGCAGGCACAAAGAACACACAACTAGGCGGACACTGAGGACATAACCCAGCAAACCCATAAGACACAGTAGACATCCACAGCAGACATCCATAGGAGACCGGCAAGTGGGAAGTAATTGAAGCAGCAGACAGAAGCAGGATGTTGAGCTACCCTGTTTTCTGCACCATCTGCCATATGTATGACTACCTCCCTTCTGGGAGGCGGTCTTACGTATGTGCTCGATGCGGAGAACTGGAAAGCCTGAAGAAGAAAGTCAGCCTCCTGAAGAGCAGAATACTGGAACTGGAGACACTTCAAACTGTAGAGGAAGCAGACGGAGATGCAGAGATCATCAAGACAGTGGACACCATCGAGGAAGAAGTCCGGGAGCTGGAGAACTTCATAGAAGAGGTATACAGGGAGGCCGTGGAAAAGCACCAGCTTCAGTGGAACTGCAGGGATATGCCTACAGCAGACGGACAGCCACCAGGAGGAAATGGGGGACACAGCAACAAGATCTGGAAACAGCAGAGGGAACCCACAAGAAGACGAATGCCAGGATGAGAGGAAATGAATAGGAACAAAGGACACGGACCTACAGCTGGAGAGATGGACATACACCAGGGACACGGACCTGCGACTAGAGAATCAAGAGAAGATAGAGAGGACAACAATCATTGTGGGGGACTCTATCAACAGCCACATAGCGGGAGGAAGACTGGATCGACTGGTGACCTGCCTAGCCGAGGCCAAGGTAGAAGACATAGTGAGCCGCATCGATAGGATTGTCGACAGTGTGGTTCAATGTGGATGTGTAAATTGATGCATGTTGGTATCAAAAATCTCAAGCACGAGTACAGGATGTCCGGGGCAGTACTTGGAGAGACCTCCCAGGAAAGGGACTTGGGAGTTCTGATCGACAAGTTGATGAAGCCGTCTACACAATGTGTGGCGGCGGCGAAAAGGGCAAACAGAATGCTAAGAATGATAAAGAAAGGGATCACGAATAGATCGGAGAAGGTTATCATGCCGCTGTACCGGGCCATGGTACGCCCTCACCTGGAGTACTGCGTCCAACACTGGTCGCCGTACATGAAGGACATGGTACTACTCGAAAGGGTCCAGAGAAAAGCGACTAAGATAGTTAGGGGGTTGGAGGAACTGCCGTACATCAAAAGATTAGAGAAACTGGGCCTCTTCTCCCTCGAACAGAGGAAATTGAGAGGGGACATGATCGAAACATTCAAGGTACTGAAGGGGATAGACTTAGTGGATAAGGACAGGTTGTTTACCCTCTCCACGGTAGAGAGAATGAGAGGGCACTCTCTAAAGTTGAAAGGGGATAGATTCCGTACAAACATAAGGAAGTTCTTCTTCATCCAGAGAGTGGTGGAAAAATGGAACGCCCTCCCGGAGGCTGTCATAGGGGAAAACACGCTCCAGGGATTCAAGGCAAAGTTAGACAAGTTCCTACTGAACAAGGACGTACGCTGGTAAGGCTAGTCTCAGTTAGGGCACTGGTCTTTGACCAAAAGGGCCGCCGCATGAGCAGACTGCTGGGCATGATGGACCACTGGTCAGACCCAGCAGCGGCATCTCTTATGTTCTGCCTCTATCCAGATTTCATTCATTCATTCTTACTCTCCAATCTTAAATTTTTCTCTGTTTACTGCATCTTCCTACAGCTTTCCAACTCTTTCCCTCATCTCTAAATCCCATGCCCCTTCCTCTTATTCCTCAGTCTCACTATTTTCTACAGTTCTGGTGAATTCACTTTCCTCTCTTCTCCCATCCAGCACCTCTTCTCTCCTCCTCCCCAATCTACCTCCAGGATATTCTGGTGATAAAGGGGATGTAACTCCTTTGGTATGAGGAAAGACTAAAAAGGCTAGGACTCTTCAGCTTGGAAAAGAGAAGGCTGAAGGGAAGATATGATATGATTAATCCTGAGTGGAGTAGAACAGGTACAAGTGGATTGATTTTTCACTTTGTCAAAAATGACAAAGACTAGGGAACACTTGATGAAATTGCAGGGAAATACTTTTTTTTTAAAACCAATAGGAGGAAATATTTTTTCACTCATAGAATAGTTAAGCTCTGGAATGCATTTGCCAGAGGTTGTGGTAAAAGCGGATAGCGTAGCTGGTTTTAAGAAAGGTTTGGACAAATTTTTGGAGGAAAAGTCCATAGTCTGTTATTAAGACATGGGGAAGCCTCTACTTGCCCTAGATTGGTAGCACGGAATGTTGCTACTCTTTGGGTTTTGGCCAGGTACTAATGACCTGGATTGGCCACCGTGAGAACGGCCTACTTTGGGTTTCATGGACCATTGGTCTGACCCAGTAAGGCTATTCTTATGTTTCCCCTACTCCTGGCACTCCCTTTTTCTCCAGCACCCTAGCCACAGCTGCTCCCTGGACCAGCAGTGGAAATAAAGCAAAAAGGGGGTTAGGTTGCCATATAGGAGCAGAGAGACAGCAGACAGTGGATGGAAGGAAGAGAGTAACAAGAAGATGAGGAAAGCAGAAACCAGAGAAGACAAAGGTAGAACAAAAATTTTCTATTTATTTATTGCTTTAGGAGACATGTCACTGTTTCTGTGGTGTTGCATTGTATGCAGAGTCCAGCTTCTTGCTGGTTCAATTTAACCTTTGTCTATGTATTTCTATTTTATCCCCCCTTTTACAAGGGGGGATAAAATAGACGGTGTCTCAAAGTCTGCTTTAGATCCCCTTTCTTGGGTGCTCCTTTTTCCAGGAGAATATCATTACACTGATTTACTGAGAGCCAGTCTAAATTTCCTTTATAAGAGAGGTGAGTTTTGCATGACACATTCCCATTATTTACTTTTTTGGCTTTTCACTTAATCTCTCTCTTTTTGCTTTTAGGCAACATCTTTTTAAAAACATTCCTTTACAAACACAACCATTTGGTTCTTAAACAAATTTCAAGGTAGCATTAAAATTATTTTACATGTGCATATTTATGGTCTATTCCTTTGTATTCAATGGTTTACTATATGGTGTTGGGTTTTATAGTGGTCTCCATATGTTTTCAATTCATGATTTTGAATGTTTTTTTGGTTTTAGCTAATTTCATATTTAGTCTGTGTTCGTTTTCAGACTCCTGAGTACCAAAACACACACAACGTTGATTGTGTGGTTAGAGCTCCAGCTCCAGCACCCTGGGGTTGTGCGTTCAAATCCTGCACTGCTCCTTGTGACCTTGGGCAAGTCACTTAATCCTCCAGTGCCCCAGGTACATTAGATAGAGTGTGAGCCTGAAAGGACAGATAGGGAAAAATGCTTGAGTACCTGAATAATTTGTAACTCGCTTAGAATTTTAGGATATGCGGAATATAAATAAATAAATGTTTTATGTTACTGACAATAAAGACCCCAACTGGAACATCTCGGCCTTCCCACTTTGTTTATTTGATTGTTTCTATGGGGATTTCCTTCTGTTTCTAGTGGTGCACTTAACTATGTGTGAAGACCATGTTTGACCATTCCAGGGTCCAGTGATTCCATGTCCAATGGAGAGCCTGTCTGTGGGCCTCAACCAGCTTAACATTTCCCTGAAGAACTCACTTAAGTCCTTGTTGCAGCAATAACAGCCTAAGTACAACTTTCTCACTGAGTGAGCAGTTTTTGCTTATTCTTTCTTGGCAGAATAGCTCAAACTCAAGTTGGCTGGGGTTTGTCTGTGGCCAACAGTCTAAGTCTTATCAGGTCTGGTTTAAAGGACATTCACTTCCTTGTTGCAGAGCTACTCTAGAAACATAGAAATTAACGGCAGATAAGGGCCACGGCCCATCCAGTCTGCCCACCCTAATGACCCTCCCCTGCCTTTACTTTGCGAATAGATCCCACGTGTCGATCCCATTTGGCCTTAAAATCAGGCACGCTGCTGGCCTCAATCACCTGTTGCTTTTGCTTTATACTTATGATAACTATGCAGGTGAAATGTGACCTTTCTAGTCCCTGGTCTACAGCAAACTGAGCCCCAAGATCTGACTGTAGTTACCATTTACCTTTCCCTCCATGCTCAGACGGCTCTGTTCCATCTGCTTCAAAGTATCGCCATAATATAACATTGCCACCACCATGCTTTTTTATACAGATTTGTTAGGGTGCAAAGTGGTGTGTGAAATAAACAAGTGTTTATATGTAAACATTGATGTGGCTTTCTCTTTGTCAGCCTTCCATACAGGCCCTATTTGTAGGATAATCTTGAAATTGTTGAACAGTCACTTTACCCTATCAGAGATCTCTGTAGTTCTTCTAAAGTAGTCTTAGGACTCAGTGATCTTCCTTAGTATTTTCCCTAACCCACTGATACCGACTTCGGAGGACTGGCCTGATCAATGGATAGTTTGCCAAACTGACAGCAGTCCATGGAATATTCAAGCACACTGAAATTCTTATAGCACAATCTGTATCTTAAGAGTTCTTTCAATAGCTCTGTTTCTTGTAATTAGACTTTTACTTCTAATTCACTTCATACAACAGAAAGAGTTTGATTCTTCATGCATGATATTCGTATCAGCTGAACTACCATGACTGGACACAGATAGGCTCTATTTAACTTTCTGGTCTTTTTGTGACAAGTTTTGGAGCCAGAGTCAAATAGGGTGTACTATGAAATAAGAGGCCAGATTCTATAAATATTGCTGAAAATTCACAGTTCAATGCTATTCTTATAAAGGGCACTTTGGGACAAGCACCGAGTTTGGTGTTCAACTTGGGTACGAAGACTTATACCAGCTAAAACCTGGTGTAAATCCTGACATGTAAATTTGATACAGATACCCACTATTCTGTAACACTGTGACCACCTTTTGTGAATGCCCCCATCCCCACCTATACCTTTTCAATGGCCACACCCTCTTGAGTTGTACACAATCCAATTTAGGCATCCGCTGTCAGAGTAGCATTTAGCCAGATTGGTGTGCCAATTAACTGCTTGTTAGCTCCAAAAATTAAAATCACTGGAGCCTATTAACTAATTATTTTGAGCACCAATGTGAGTTGCCTCCGCTGAGGCAGACCATAGGTCCATCTTGCCCAGCGGTCCGCACCCGCGGCGGCCCATCAGGCTTATTGCCTGAACAGTGCTCCCTGACTAATTGTATAACTTACCTCTACCTCTATTCTTTTCTGTACCCTTCTATCCCTTTGTCCTCCAAGTACCTATCCAGAGCTTCTTTGAAGCCCTGTAGCGTGTTCCTGCTCACTACATCCTCCGGTAGTGCATTCCATGTATCCACCACCCTCTGTGTGAAGAAGAACTTCCTGGCGTTTGATCTAAACCTCTCCCCTTTCAATTTCTCCGAGTGCCCCCTTGTACTTATGGTTCCCCTTAATTTGAAAAGTCTGTCCCTGTCTATCTTTTCTATACCCTTCATGATCTTGAAGGTTTCTATCATGTCTCCTCTAAGTCTCCGCTTTTCCAGGGAGAAAAGCCCCAACTTTTTTAGTCTGTCAGTATATGAGAGGTCCTCCATGCCCTTTATTAGTTTAGTTGCTCTTCTCTGGACTTTCTCAAGTACTGCCATGTCCTTCTTGAGGTGCGGCGACCAGTACTGAACACAGTACTCCAGGTGCGGTCGCACCATTGCACAATACAGTGGCAGGATGACTTCCTTCGTCCTGGTCGTGATACCCTTCTTAATGATTCCCAACATTTTGTTTGCTTTCCTTGAGGCTGAGGCGCACTGTGCCGTCGCCTTCAATGTTGTGTCCACTATCACTCCCAGGTCTCTTTCAAGGTTGCTCACCCCTAGCGGTGAACCCCCCATTTTGTAAGTGAACATCGGGTTCTTTTCCCTATATGCATGACCTTGCATTTCCCTATGTTGAAGCTCATTTGCCACTTTTTGGCCCATTTTTCCAGTGTTGTCAGATCCTTTTGGAGATCTTCGCAGTCCTCCACGTTATTTACCTTGCTATATAGCTTATAGAATCTAGAGGAAAGGTGTGAAAGCTTATGCAAGCAACAACTTCCTGGTTTATTGATTACTCTTTGAATATGTCTAATTTCTCTCACTTTGAAAGTGAAAAGTACAGTATATTGTGTAGATCAGAGAAGAACTATTACTTTAATACATCTTGAATTGCATTTTTACAGAGCAGAACAAGAAATAAGGGGAGTGTACTACTCAAAAGGGTCCAGAGAAGAGCGACTAAAATGGTTAAAGGGCTGGAGGAGTTGCTTTAGAGTGAGAGATTGGAGAAACTGGGCCTCTTCTCCCTTGAAAAGAAGAGACAGAGAGGACATGATCGAAACATTCAAGATGACTTAGTAGATAAAGGCAGATTGTTCACCCTCTCCAAGATAGGGAGAATGAGAGGGCACTCCCTAAAGCTGAAAGAGAATAGATTCCGTACAAACGTAAGGAAGTTCTTCTTCACTCAGACAGTGGTAAACAACTGGAACGCTCTTCCAGAATCTGTTATAGGGGAAAACACCCTCCAGGAATTCAAGACAAAGTTGGACAAGTTCCTGCTAAACTGGAACATAAGCAGGTGAGGCTGAACTCATTTAGAGTACTGGTCTTTGACCTAAGGGCCGCCGCATGAGAGGACTGCTGGGCAAGATGAACTACTGGTCTGACCAAGCAGCGGCAATTCTTATGTTCTTATGTGTAAATATCCTACTAAATATATTGGGAAACAAACTGATATTCGTAGGAAATTATAATAGATCCCCTTTTGAGGTCACCAATTTATGATATACATATTATGGATCTGGGGTTGTTGTTTTTCTTCTTTCAGTAAACAGTTTGCAACTTCTTTCTATTTTTCTCCTCTCAAGTTTGAAGATTTTCATTTGATGGATTGCATTTCCATATTTTTGGTTTAGGATAATCCTTTTGTAATTCGTCTGTGACGCGACATGACATCTACAAATTAAATTCCACTTCCATTTATATACCGAGGTTATGCAGGATTCCTAGCGCAACCTTTGCTGAGCAATGTGAAAATTAGAGCCAAGCAAGAGAATGGCAGGGACCAGCCTACGGGAATGGATTTGCATCCCTGTGCATTTCTCAGCTCTTGTTCTAAAGAGGCTGTGATGTAAGTACTAATCCCTGCTTCCTCCCAGCCAAACAAAAAAGCTATACAACTGGTTCTTGAGTTAACATGACGGCAGCTGGCACTCATGAATAAGTGGAATAGCAACAAGCATACCAACTTTCAGCTTCATTTTCTAGGCTCAATTGGAATAATGCGAGGAATTCATGTAATTTCTGCTGATAAAGTTTCACTCTTAACTTGCTTTTGATAGCTAACAGACTGCATTCTTTGCTATTTTTTCACCTCTCCCCTCTGTGTCCTTTTTAGGTAGATTTTCTAATATTAGCTTTTTTTTTTTTGAGTATGTGTTTTCTTACTGTCTGTTTTGGGCTGAGTTTGCATGCCTGAAATTCCACAAGGGCCATCACTGCAAAGTTGAGTAATCATGGGGCACCGTGCAGGCCTTCAGAATGGTTAAGAATAATTAGACATGTTTTCAATTTTTAAAAAGACAAAAATCCCTCTTCTCAAGTTGCCTTCAGGAACACAAAGCAACTAGGGACATCTGGTTTTGTTTTAATTACTTTGTCAATTTAAGAGAATTAAAAATAAATTGAAATTGAAAGCAGACCAGTCTCTTAAGTCTAACAAAAAGGTCCCAGCAGTTCTAGTGAACTCACTTTGAAGTACGTATGTCAGATTCAGCATGCAAACATGGAATACACATCCTGAAGAATCCACAGCAAGATGGCTGAAATGTCATAGAAACATAGAGTATGACGGCAGAAAAGGGCCATCGGCCCAACAAGTCTGCCCACTCAAATAACCCTCCCCCCTAAACACTCCCTCAAAGTGACCCCACATGTTTGTCTCATTTTTTCTTAAAATAGAGCACGTTGTTGGCCTCAACTACCTGAAGTGGAAGATCATTCCTATGATCAACCACCCTTTCGGTTAAGAAATACTTCCTGATTTCACCATGAAATCTCCCACCTTTGATTTTTAATGGATGCCCTCTTGTAGTCGTAGGTCCTGTGAGGAAAAAGATGTCTTCTTCCACCTCAATATGGCCAGTAACATATTTGAACATCTCTATCATGTCTCCCCTCTCTCTGCGTTCCTTTGAGAATGTATAGCTGCAACTTACCTAGGCGTTCTTCATATGGGAGATCCTTGAGTCCATTCTCAGCACATCCTTTTGATAGTGTGGCCTCCAAAATTGAACACAATATTCCAGATGGGGTCTCACCATGGACCTGTACAATGGCATTATAACTTCAGGCTTTTGGCTGACAAAACTTCTTTGGATGCAACCCAGCATTTGTCTAGCCTTGGATGAAGCTTTCTCCACTTGATTGGCAGCCTTCATATCTTCACTAATTATTACTCCTAGGTCCCGTTCTGCAACAGTTCTTGTTAAGGTCTCACCATTTAGGGTGTAAATTCTGCATGGGTTTCCACTACCAAGGTGCATAACCTTGCACCTTTTGGCATTAAAACTCAGTTGCCAAATATTAGACCATTTTTCCAGTAAAAGTAGGTCCTGCGTCATAGTGTCGGGCATGGTTATTCTGCCCACTACGTTGCACAGTTTAGCATCATCGGCAAATAACGCAATTTTACCTCGAAGTCCCTGAGGCAGGTCCTGTACAAAGATATTAAATAGGATTGTACCCAAGACCGAGCCTTGCAGCACTTCATTGATCACTTCCGAAGTTTCGGAGAAGTACCATTTACCACCACCCTTTGAAGTCTGCCACTGAGCCAGTCTTTAACCCATGCAGTCAATGTTTCTCCTAATCCCAACGAACTCATCTTGTTCAATAACCTACAGTGTGGGACACTATCAAAAGCCTTACTGAAGTCCAAATACACGACATCCAGGGACTCTCCCTTATCTAGCTTTTTCGTTACCCAGTCAAAGAAGCTGATTAGATTGGATTGGCAGGACCTTCCCTTTGTAAATCCTTCCATCGTTTAGAATCGTATCTAATTTGTGTTTAATCAACGTTTCTATAAGTTTACACACTATTGATGTGAGACTTACCGGTCTGTAATTTGCAGTCTCTGACCTGCAATCCTTTTTGTGGAGTAGAATGACGTCACCTGTTTTCCAGTCCAATGGGACTTTTCCTGTGCTTAGGGAAAGATTGAAGAGCGCAGCTAACGGCTCCGCCAGGACATCTCTCAATTCCCTAAGCACTCTGGGATGTAGTTTATCCAGTCCCATGGCTTTGTTCCCTTGAGCCTTGATAGTTCTTGGTAGACGCTGCTGGCAGTAAATTCAAAATTCTGGAACGGGTCTTCTGAGCTTTCCCTTGTCTGCAGCTGTAGACCGGAACCTAGCGCCTCACAGATAAAGACTGAACAGAAGTATTCATTGAGTAGTTCGGCTTTATCGGAGTTCGATTCTACATAGTTACCGTGGTGTTTCCTTAGGCGCACTATTCCGTCTGTGTTCTTTTCTGTCGCTAACATACCTGAAGAAGGATTTATCCCCTTTTTTAATATTCTTAGCCAAATTTCCTTCCATCCGGAGTTTGGCATATCTGACTGCTGCTTTAACAGTCCTAGATTTCACCAGATAGGTTTCCTTAGCTTCCAGTCATTGTAATTGTTTATAGGATACAAATGCTCTTTTCTTCTGTTTTACGAGTTCCGAGATCTCCGCAGAGAACCACCGAGGTTTATTATTTCTCCTCCGTTTACTCACGGTCTTTATAAAGAGGTTGGTTGCTTCCTGTAGGGTAGATTTCAGAGCTGACCACAGTATCTCCACACTATCTGTCGTGTCCTGGTTTTGCAGCGCCTCAGACAAAATCTTCCATGCTCTTGAAGTTAGTGCCCTTAAAGTCGAGGACCTTCGTTGATGTGTTTGACCTGGTGAATCCCTTCCTGAGGTGAAACCACACCATGTTGTGGTCACTGGAGGCCAACGCATCACCTACCGATACCTCTGTGACACTATCTCCATTGGTGAGTATCAGGTCCAGGATCACCTGATCCCTGGTGGCTCCAATACTATCTGTTTGAGTCAGTTCTACTTACCCAGACACAGACCTGGAAAATTGCAACAACATACTGCACTATTGAGGTGCTTACACTCTAGGCTAGGTGTGAGGGGCTGCAGAATCATTGTACTTGGAAACTCAAGAACAGTGTGGCTCCAGCATTATGGCTACCTACGTCCATCTAGGGGGGCTACTGGTTTGAGCAATATGCTGGAAACCAGGGAAGCTAAGTTTTTAAATTCTACTTATTCCACTGATGCTCCTTGGGTGTCAATCCCCCCCCCCCATTACAGAGTAAGTTTTCTTGAGCAGGAAAACCTCTGGGTGGAGGATCTTCTGTGGGAAGGGGCAGGAGTAAGCATTAGGAGGATGGCTTGTGACTGGGGGATGAGACTAGGGGAAAGCTTGTTTTCTCCATCACCAACTCCTTTAAGATGCAACACTGGAGCATCAGACTGCAGCCTTGTAGACTAATGCAGCCTTGTAGACTAATGTCCTGGGATAGTAGGATAACCCCAGCCTTTGCTGGGTTTATTTTTCCAGACACAAGGGGGTGCTGAAAAGTTCTGAACCTAACCAACTTCCTAAATTCTGAGCATTTTCCCCACTGTAGCTGAAAAGAGTTATTTTATTGTACATAGTGCCAATCTGAAGAATCATAATGCTATGTTTTGACATTGTTCCAGATCATTGATTGAACCATGTCAACGAAGAGTTTGGAAATTTCACTTGTGGAACTCTGAGCCATCATGAAGTTCCTATTCCTGAGAAGAAAACGCCAAAGGAAATTCATGAATGTATGATGCAAACATTGAGTAACAAATGCCCATCATTCTCCACAGTGAAGTGTCTAAACTTTCAACATGGAGATTTTGAGACCAAATATGCAGCAAGGTGTGGGAGGCCTCAAATGATGTCACTTCCTGAAATTGTTGACACATCCATGACTTGATTTTGGCAGATCAGCAAATATCAGCTGTAAGAATTGCTGAGACACTATAGATATCCAGGGAAAGTACTAGGTATATAATCCACGAACAGCTGGGTTTGTAGAAGTGGCTAGTCAAGCGGGTGCCCAAATGTTTGAATGCAGACGAGAAACATCGAGTGGACACTTCAAGTTGATTTTGCAGCATTTTCAACAAGCTGGTGCCAACCCTTTTGGTACGACTAGTTACTGTTGTACCACTATGATTCTTAGACAAAATAGTCCATGTAATTGCGGCACTCAGGTTCTCCAAGGCCAAAGAAATTCAAGACTCAAAAGTCAGGAGGAAAGGTCATGGCCACAGTGTTTTGGGATCAGGAAGGTGTTGTAATGACCGAGGGGCCAAACAGCTAATGCAGAATATTACTGTAACCTGCTGTGTCGATTAAAGGAGGCATTGAAAGAAAAAAAGGAGAGGGAAGCTGCATGAAGGAGTTCTCTTTTTGCAAGACAATGCAGCCACTCACAAGACTGGCAAAATGATGAATGTTTTGATGCAGTTGGGGTTTCAGTGCCTAGACCATCTACCCTCATCAGATCGTGCTCCATTTGACTATTTTCTGTTTCAAAACCTTGAAAAGAGTTTGAAAGGGTGACAATTGTCAAGTGATTTGGAGGTGATTGCAGCAGCAGAGCAGTATTTCATTGACCAGACAAGAGTACTTTTTGGAAGGGTTACAGAAACTTCAGACACAATGTGCCCAGTGTGTTGAACTTAGGGGTGAATATGTGGAATAACTTGTAAGTTCCATGGCTCCACGTCATTCCCTTCTTGGTTGGGCCGAGAACTTTTCAGTACCCCCTCGTATAACATGGGTTGCAGCATTCACAGCAAGCTGTGTAATGGAAATTATATAATGAGGTGTTCTACATGCTTTTGCATGCTTTGCATTTCATTACTATGAACCCCTTGGTAACTTTAAAAAAAACTTGCTTTACGACACTAAAATTTGTGTTGGAACCCTTTACATACATTAAGGGGTAAAATGCACATTATGGCCATAACATAGCTTGTTAACTATCTCCCAATTCCGTGAAATAATTTAATCTTAATAACTATAAAGTAAGGTCAGTTGCAATAGTTAAAAAAAAAATTTTCTTGGAATATAAGTGCATGGGAATTAAAAAAAAAAAAAAAAAAGGGGGAGGTCCCCAGCTGCAAAACTCAGTTTAAATAAATTGTTTCCATTTTTCTGTGACCCTGGCCACATTACAAAAAGTAAATAAATCCTAATAAATAAATTATATGCAAGTACTCTCTACCCCTAGTAAGCTTATAATCTGTTTTCTACCTGAGGCAACAGAGGGTTGCCCAGGGTCACATGGAGCTGCAGAGGGAATCTAGTCACTTATCTAAATATAATTCCACTTAATATAAGGCATAAATATATCGCTTCATAAATAATAAATAAAACTAAATGGGGGGAAAAGCCTCAGGGCACGGCTATGGGACTCAAATGTCCTCACAAACCTTCTCTGTGCCTCCTCATGGTCATAATTGAAGTGCAATAATCAAATATAACTCTGTTTATTCACAAATTCACTGAACTAACAACTGAACTTGGACTTTACTTCAATCTTCAGTCTTCCATAACTGTTGATGAAGGTGGATCTCCAATGCTCAAAAATTAATTAAATTCCCATGCTGATGACAGCCAGCGTTTCTCTAAAAAAGCTGCTTCAGGGCAGTACAGGATCTAGGATTAACAATATATACAGTATTATCAAATGTATTTTCACACCTTCTCATAAATATACAAAATATGCCAATGAATTGTAAAACTCAATATACTTGCTTTGGCATGGCTATGCTCAAATTCTAAACTAATATGGCTGCATTTCCTCTTCCGGTTTCAAATTAAAAAAGCCGTGACTCAAGAACAACACCAATCAAATTCCACCTTATAGAATATTCATGAAAATCAATGTTATCCCGATTCAAAAAGAACAAGAGTGACAAAACGCACCTACTTGGAGATATACTTGTCTATGATATCGTATGTTCTGAAAAGAAAAATTGCCACTCTAATTTATTTAACCCATGTGGTTCCTCAGAACCAAGCCAGAAAATTAATTCTTGCTCTCTCTTACACAAAAGTTCCTTCATGTTGCCACCTTACAATCTGGGAATAATTTTATCTATGATGCAACATTTCAACTCGAAAATTTATGACCCATAAATAGACAATATTGCACAATAGTATCTTCTGTGTGTTTACAATTCAAACAACTTTTGTGTTCTGTCATACGAGTTCAGAACAGTCTTGACGTTTGACCAATATAGATCTTCAAACGTGGGCATATAATAGCAAATTACAAAACAAGAACCACAGTCAGTTTCATGTTTCAAATGATATTTTTGTTGTGCACCTGGATGAATAAAACCACTCACTTCTCTAGTCCAGTGGTAATTGTGCAAGTCAGACATTTGCCACAACATTTAAATGTCTTCCTTTACAAGGGTCCCTAAAATTAATTTGATAAGTCCTACACACAATCTCATTCAGATTATGGTCCCTCAAAATCTATCCATAATCTTTTGGCAATGAATGGATGTTCAATGGCAGCTATAAACCAATGTTTCTTTAATATACCAACAATCTTTTCTACTCCCAGAGAACATTTCAAAATAGCTGTGGAGTCCAAGAGGTTTCATCAAACGAGACTATGGAAAAAAACAACAGATCCAGATAGCACAGTTACTTACCGTAACAGGTGTTATCCAGGGACAGCAGGCAGATATTCTTAACGCATGGGTGATGTCACCGACGGAGCCCCGGTACGGACACTTTTAACTAGAAAGGCATTCGCGGGTGCCTTCCCGCTCAACGGAGGAGAGCGTGGTCCCCAGTTAAGATAAGCCAGCTAAGAAGCCAACCCGGGGAGGTGGGTGGGTCGTAAGAATATCTGCCTGCTGTCCCTGGATAACACCTGTTACGGTAAGTAACTGTGCTTTATCCCAGGACAAGCAGGCAGCATATTCTTAACGCATGGGTGACCTCCAAGCTAACAGAGAGGGAGGGGGGATGGTTGGCCACTAGGAAAACAAATTTTGTAACACAGATTGGCCGAAGTGCCCATCCCGTCTGGAGAAGGCATCCAGACAGTAGTGAGAAGTGAATGTGTGAACTGAGGACCAAGTGGCAGCTTTGCAGATTTCCTCGATGAGCGTGGAGCGGAGGAAAGCCACAGAAGCAGCCATAGCTTTGACCCTGTGGGCCGTGACAGCACCTTCCAGTGAGAGACCGGCCCGAGCATAACAGAACGCAATGCTGGCAGCAAGCCAGTTAGAAAGCGTTCGTTTAGAGACAGGGCGACCTAGAAGGTTAGGGTCGAAGGACAAAAAAAGCTGAGGGGATGAGCGGTGAGCCCTGGTACGGTCAAGGTAGTATGCAAGGGCACGCTTACAGTCCAGCATGTGTAATGCCTGTTCCCCAGGATGAGAATGGGGCTTAGGGAAAAAGACAGGCAACACAATGGATTGGTTGAGGTGGAAGTCCGAGACCACCTTGGGAAGAAATTTAGGATGGGTACGCAGAACCACCTTGTCATGGTGAAAAACCGTGAAAGGTGGGTCAGCGACCAGTGCATGCAGCTCACTAACCCTCCTGGCAGAGGTGATGGCAATGAGGAAAAGCACCTTCCATGTCAGAAATTTGAGTGAAGTTGTGGCAAGAGGCTCAAATGGAGGTTTCATGAGGGCTGAGAGAACTACATTCAGGTCCCAGACGACTTGAGGAGGCTTCATCTGTGGTTTGACATTGAAGAGGCCTCTCATGAACCGGGAAACCAGGGGATGAGCCGTGAGAGGTTTTCCGAGGATAGGCTCATGAAACGCAGTGATGGCACTGAGGTGGACTCTGATTGAGGTAGACTTGAGGCCAGCGTCGGAGAGAGAAAGCAAATAGTCCAGTACAGTTTCTACCGCCAATGAGGCGGGATCGTGATGATGAAGCAGACACCAAGAGGAGAACCGGGTCCACTTCTGATGGTAACATTGGAGGGTGGCCGGTTTCCTGGAGGCATCCAAAATACGACGGACAGGCTGAGACAGGTTCTCTGGAGAGGTCAGCCCGAGAGAAACCAAGCTGTCAGGTGGAGCGAGGACAGATTGGGATGCAGTAGAGACTGATGCTGCTGTGTAAGTAGAGTAGGAAATACAGGAAGAGGAATGGGCTCCCTGGAGCTGAGCTGGAGCAGGAGGGAGAACCAGTGTTGGCGAGGCCACCGAGGAGTGATGAAAATCATGGTGGCTCTGTCCCTGCGGAGTTTGGATAATGTCCGCAACATCAGAGGTAGTGGATGAAAGGCATAGAGGAACCGATCCGTCCAGTCGAGCAGGAATGCATCCGGGGCCAGACGGTGAGGAGAGAAGAGTCTGGAACAGAACTGGGGCAGCTGATGGTTGTGAGGAGCTGCAAAGAGGTCCACTTGCGGAGTGCCCCAGCGCGCAAAGATGGAGCGGAGTGTGGGAGGATCCAGAGTCCACTCGTGAGGTTGAAGGATGCGGCTGAGATTGTCGGCCAGGGAGTTCTGTTCGCCCTGGATATATACAGCCTTGAGGAAGAGACTGTGGGCCGTGGCCCAGGTCCAGATGCGGATGGCCTCCTGACAGAGGAGGGGAGATCCGGTGCTGCCTTGCTTGTTTATGTAGTACATGGCGACTTGGTTGTCTGTGCACAGGAGAAGAACCTGAGGGTAGAGAAGGTGCTGGAAGGCTTTGAGAGCATAGAACATGGCTCTGAGCTCCAGGAAATTGATGTGATGTAGACGCTCCTGAGGGGTCCAGAGACCCTGAGTGCGAAGATCGTCCAGGTGAGCTCCCCACGCATAGGGGGAGGCATCCGTGGTGATGATAATGGAGTGAGGGGGCAGATGAAAGAGTAGACCCCTGGAAAGATTTGAGGAGTTCAACCACCATTGAAGAGATTGCTGAAGAGACGATGTCACAGAGATGGGATGAGAAAGAGGATCCGTGGTCTGTGACCATTGGTTGGCTAGAGTCCACTGAGGTGTCCTGAGGTGGAGTCGTGCCAGAGGAAGTACATGGACCGTCGAGGCCATGTGGCCCAGGAGGACCATCATCTGCCGAGCTGGGATGGAGTGATGAAGGAGCACCTGACGACAGAGGTGGAGCAGGGTCCGTTGTCGGTCGGAGGGAAGAAACACCCTCATCAGAGTGGTGTCGAGAACTGCTCCAATGAATTGAAGTCGCTGTGTGGGAAGCAGATGCGACTTGGGATAGTTGATCTCGAACCCCAGGAGATGGAGGAAAGAGATGGTGTGTTGAGTGGCTTGTAGCACAAGCGGAGACGTAGGAGCTTTCACCAACCAATCGTCCAAGTATGGGAACACCTGGAGGTTGTGAGACCTGAGGAAGGCCGCCACCACAATAAGGCACTTGGTGAACACCCTGGGTGATGATGCGAGGCCAAAGGGTAGCACTTTGTACTGATAATGGCGGTGCTGTACCTGAAATCGGAGGTAGCGACGTGAAGTCAGATGGATTGGAATGTGAGTGTAGGTCTCTTTGAGGTCTAGGGAACATAGCCAGTCGTGTTGAGAGAGAAGCGGGTAAAGCGTGGCAAGGGAGAGCATTCTGAACTTTTCCTTGACCAGACACTTGTTGAGGTTCCGGAGATCGAGGATGGGACGGAGATCTCCTGTCTTCATGGGAACCAGGAAGTAGCGGGAGTAGAATCCCCGACCCCTTTGGTCTGGGGGTACCTCTTCGATGGCATTGAGAAGAAGGAGGGATTGAACTTCCCTCAGGAGGAGGGGGGATTGAGAGGAGTGTGAAACAGACTCTATGGGAAGATTGTCTGGTGGAAGAGTCTGGAAATTGAGAGAGTAGCCGTGGCGAATGATGTTGAGGACCCACAGGTCTGATGTGATGACCTCCCAACGGTTGAGGAAGAGTTGAAGACGTCCTCCTATCGGCTGAGGAAGAGGCAAGGATGGTGGGAGACTGGCTATGCCCTGGAGAAAAGAGTCAAAAGGGCTGAGATGGTTTTGACTGCGGGAGAGGCTTGGCCGGTGGGTGAGATTGTGAACGTGCCTGAGTCTGGTGCTGCTGACGAGGCCGGCGAGACTGTTGTTGTTGAGGCGGGTTGAGAGGTCTGGCCGAGAACCTGCGTTGATAGGAAGACTGCTGTTGTAGGGGCGAGCAAGTGGAGTTTTCTTCTTAGGTTTGATCAGGGTATCCCACCTGGTCTCGTGTGCCGAGAGTTTCTGGGTAGTTGAGTCCAGGGACTCCCCAAAGAGTTCATCACCAAGACAAGGTGCGTTGGCTAGGCGGTCTTGGTGATTAATATCGAGGTCAGAAACTCTCAGCCAGGCCAAGCGCCTCATGGCAACAGCCATGGCAGATGCTCGAGAGGTCAGCTCAAAAGGGTCATAAATGGAGCGCACCATAAATTTCCTGAGTTGGAGCAAACTGGAAAGTTGTTGTTGAAAAACCGGGACTTTGCATTCAGGGATGTACTTTTGGAAGGAGGAGAGTTGCTGCACCAAATGCTTCATATAGAAGGAGAAGTGGAAGGTGTAATTATTAGCTCTGTTGGCAAGCATGGAATTCTGATAAAGGCGCTTGCCAAATTTATCCATCGTTCTGCCCTTTCTGCCAGGAGGGGTAGAGGCATAAGCACTGGAGCCCTGGGTTTTCTTTAAAGTGGACTCCACTAGAAGGGATTCATGGGGTAGTTGAGGTTTGTCGAACCACGGGATAGGAATGACCCTATATAAACTATCCAGTTTTCGAGGTGCACCCGGTACCGTGAGAGGGTTTTCCCAATTTTTGTAAAAAGTTTCCCGTAAGATGTCGTGGACGGGTAACTTTAAAAATTCTTTGGGGGGTTGTTCGAAGTCCAGGGCGTCAAGGAAAGCCTGGGACTTCTTAGAGTCGGACTCCAAAGGGATAGACAGAGCTGCCGACATTTCTCTTAGAAAATTTGTGAATGAGGACTGTTCAGGTTTGGAACTGGTATCGACCATCGGTTCCTCGTCCGTTGATGAAGCCTCATCATCGGTACCGGGTGGGGATTCTTCCCATAAGTCCGGGGCCCTGACGTCGGTATGCGCGGGACGGGACGGTGGTGCGGACGGCTCAGTATGGCGAGTCTTAGAGAGAGATTTGCCAGAGCGCATCGAGACGGTACCGGGGGAGGAAGATCGGTGCCGCTCCTGGTCTTGGGGGGACTGGTGTCGGTCTCGATGTCGGGGAGGGTCGGCATCAGAGTGTGGTTGCACCGGAGGATGAAGTGGTTCAGCCGCGAGTACCAGCATGGAGATGTTCAACGGTACCGATGGTGTCGACACCAGTGGTATGGTGCGAGGCTCGGGCCGGTCCGGCACCGAAAGGAGTGGGGCCAACAAAGTGGGCAACAAGTGCTGGAGTTGTTGTTGTAGTTGCTCCTGCAGTTGGGTTTGGAGTATGGCCGCAATGCGGTCGTCAAGAGGGGGCCGCTTTTTTCTTTTTCGGTACCATAGGTGCCGCTCCATGCCCCGGTGATGAGGAGGCCGATGACGAGGCACTCACCAAAATCGGGGCGGAGCGTTTGCGGGGTCGGCGTGATGCCGGGAGGACCGGCGTCGCCGGTGTGGCAGGAGGGCGCTCAAGGGAAGTGGAAGGCTTCTTAGCCGGCTTACCTGGTGTCAGCGACCCCGAGGAAGGATCAGGCGGTGTCGAAGTAGTCGGTGCCGACTTTTGCGATGCCGTTGACGGCGCGGCTGATTCCATGGCAGATCCGGTGCCGAAAAGAATATTTTGTTGGATCTGTCTATTTTTTAATGTACGTTTTTTAAGAGTAGCACAGCGGGTGCAGGTGTCAGCCCGATGCTCTGGACCCAGGCACTGTAGGCACCAATTGTGCGGGTCAGTGAGAGATATCGGGCGTGCACACCGCTGGCACTTCTTAAAGCCCGGCTGAGGGGGCATGAAGGGAAACACGAAAAAGAAACCCGAAGGTAAAAGAAGAAAAAGGAAGACAAAAACGCGAGCGGGAAGGCAAAATCCGATATTTCAACGGCCGTTGAAAAACACATGCATCTTCTTCGCTCCGCGGAAACAAAGAAACTGGGGACCACGCTCTCCTCCGTCGAGTGGGAAGGCACCCGCGCATGCGCGGTGCGACCAACTAGAACTTTCTAGTTAAAAGTGTCCGTACCGGGGCTCCGTCGGTGACGTCACCCATGCGTTAAGAATATGCTGCCTGCTTGTCCTGGGATAATCAAATGTTTCACCCTCTTAAAAGCTTGCTTAAAAATGTTGTTTGGATAACCCCTCTTCCTTAATCATGTAGACAGTTCTCTAGCTTTGATTTAAAGTCTGCATCACCTGAACAAATGTATCAATATTTAACAAATTGACTAAAGAGTAGACTCCTTTTGAGGGCTGGTAGATGACTACTGTACTGCAGGAAAATGTTTTGGTCTGTCTTCTATCTATAAACTATGGTATGGCATTCAAAGCTGGCTTTTTCCCCCTCGTTTAGTTTAATTTATTATTTAGAAAGTTATTTATAAAGCAATATATTTATACCTTATATTAAGAGGAATTATATTTGGATATGTGCAGTGTTCTCCCCAGAAATTTTTTCCAGCCGGGTGGCATGAAAAAGTAGCCAGGTGGGGCGGGATGAGGAAATTTGGTGGTGGGGAAAATTAACCCCCTCTTTTACTAAGGTGCGCTAACATTTTTAGCGCGCTCAAACCCCTGCGCTATGTGGGAAAACTAGCGCCAACTCAATGTTGGCGTTAGCATCTAGCACACATGGCAATTCCTCCGCGCGCTAAGCGCACACTAAAATCACTATCATAACTTAGTAAAAGGAGCCCTAAATGTATACTATTTTTATTAGTTAATTATTATTATTTTCCAATGCTCAATATGACTTCCTTTTTTAAGGTTTACACTTGTGCCAGAATATTTTTACTAAATTTAAGAAGTATTTGCTCTCTTTCAAATGGTATAGAGGTTTAAAAAAGGAAAAGGCATTAATGAAGTCATTAGGTTCAATCTAGCCATTTATTTCTGCATGAATTTAAACAACTAAAAAAAAGATAAATATAGCTCACCCAGTCATACATGAAATGGCTCTACAGCAGGGGTGCCCACACTTTTTGGGCTTGCGAGCTACTTTTAAAATGACCAAGTCAAAATGATCTACCAACAATAAAAATTAAAAAAAACACAAAGCACACTGTATGCAGAGAAAATGTTAATTATCATTTATATTCCGCGGGTTTTCAAAGAGGTCAAGGCAGACAATTCTATGCAATGTCACCTCAGGAACAACTATACAAAAATAGACAAATATACCCCCTCCCTTTTTACTAAATCGCAATACTGGTTTTTAGAGCAGGGAGATGCACTGAATGCCCTGCGCTGCTCTCGATGCTCATAGGCTCCCTGCGCTAAAAACCGCTATTACGGTTTAGTAAAAGGGGGCCATAGTGCAAAATATAGACAGCAGATATAAATTCTTAAAACAGACACATTTTGATCACTAAACTGAAAATAAAATCAGTTTTCCTTTTTGTCTGGTGATTTCATGAGTCTCTGTTTGCACTTCCTTCTTCTGACTATAAATCCAATATTTTTTTTTCTGCCCCTCCCCTTTTCTTTCTTTCTCTCTCCCCCTGCCCCCCAAGCCATCGCGCCAATTTCTCCACTTCCCCGATTCTTTCCCTACCCCCTAATGCCGATTTTTCCCTGCTTCCATGAGCCAGACCAGGAATGTACAAGCGCCGGACTCACAAGACTTCACCTCTGATGTCAATTCTTACGTTGGAGAGGAAGTTCCAGGCCAGCCAGGCAGCGATTGGCTGGCCCAGAACTTCCTCTCTGACATCAGAATTGACGTCGGAGGTGAAGTCTTGTGAGTCCGGCGCTTGTACGCGCCTGGCCTGGCTCAGGGAGGCAGGAAGAAAAAGATTGCTAAGGCAACGCGATCGACTCACATTGCCTTTGCGATCTACTGGTCGATTGCGCTCGACCATTTGGGCACCCCTGCTGTTATGGTATCCTGTCCTGACTTGACCTGAGGAAAGGGGTTTAGTCCCCAAAAAACTGCCTTATTTATATTTCCTATTTATAAACTTTAATCAATAGATACAATACTACTCGATTCTACGTAAAGCAACAAAAAATTTTTTTTCTACCTTTTGTCATTTCTGCTTTAATCACTCTTCTTTCTAGCCAGCATCTGTCCGCTCTGTCTTCCATGCAGCATCAGCCCCTTCCATCCACTGTCCACCCTCTCCCCGTTCCATATGGCATCTTCCCTCTTTTTATGCTCCTTCAATAAACTGTCTATCCTGTGCCCCTTCTCTTCTGTACATGATTGATTTCAGCTCTGCCACCTCTCCATTTTTCTCTCTCTGTCAACACCCCGTCCCCTATGCTCTGGCAACTCTCTCTTCTCCTTTCTTTCAGTCATACCCCCACAGTCTGGTATCTTCCCTTCCCTGATTCTCTGGCATCTCACGTCTTTCCTTTTCTTCAATCTCTCCCTCCCCCTCCATGCTCTGACATCTTCTCCTTCCTTTCCCCCTTCATTTTCCCTTGGTCTGGCATACTTTCCTCCTTCCCTCCAATCCCTGGCATCTCGTTTCATTCCCTCCCTCATCTTCTTTCTCCCTCCAGTTGGGTGCAGCAAGTCTCTCCCCCAAGGCCTGGCATCATAAACTTCTTCAGGCAGCAGCATTCACAATTCGCTGCTGTTGCCAACTTCGGGCCTTCTTCTCTGTCGGGTCCTGCCTTCATAGAAACAGAAATAGGCAGGACCCGGCAGAGAAGAAGGCCTGAAGCTGGCAACAGCAATGAATTGTAAATGCTGTTGCTAGCCGAAGAAGTTCATGACGCCAGGCCGAGCACCCGGGGCAAACTGCTACTCTCCCCCCCCACAACCCTCCTATCGCTCCCTCCCTACCATCATGAGACTCTAAACTGACATGCTCTACTCTAAACAGGCTGCTTCAGGGCTTTCTCCTGCCGTGATTCCCTCTGGCACGTCACAGATGAGGGAAGGAGGGAGAGATAGGAGGGTCGGAACAGGTTTTGGGGGGGGGGGGGGGCGTCCGGGATGATGATGAGGCTGCTGCTGCTGCCAGCGAATCCAGCAAGGGTGAGGCCCCAAAGCACAGCACTGGCGGGCCCCCCCTGACCATTTCAGGCCCTAGCCCTGTGCCTACTGGGCCTATCCTTTAATCTGGCCCTGCTTCCTCCCCATATGCCCTGACATCTTTCTCTTCCACTCTATGGTATGGTATCGCCTTTCCCTCCCTCCCATGGTCTTTGCATCTCTTTCCTCCTTTTCCTGATCTTCCTTCTCCCTCCCCAATTGGGTGCAGCAGCATTTCTCTTCCCCTCCCCCCATTGGGTACAGCAGTATCATCAGCCTTTCTCTTTCCTCCCCCCCAATTTGGTACAGCAGAAGCAGCATTTCTCTTCATCCTCCCCCCTAATTGGGTGCAGCAGCATGACTCTTCCCCCTCCCCCTATTGGGTACAGTAGCAGCATTTCTCTTAACCCCCCCCCAATTGGGTACAGCAGAAGCACCAGCATTTCTCTTCCCCCTCCCCCTCTAATTGGGTACAACAGCATTTCTCCTCCCATTCACTCCCCCCCCCCGTCTCACACACCCGGCAGATTAGCTACAGACAAAGGCAAGTTGCAAGTTTCCCTTCTCCCAAACGTCAGCGACAGAGGGAAGCTTACAACTTGCTGCTCTTGCTTACTTCGGGCCTTTCTCGTTGCCGAGTCCTGCCTTCGCGGAAACAGAAAGTAGGCAGGACCCGGCAGCAAGAAAGGCCCGAAGTAAGCAAGAGCAAGTAAGCTTCCCTCCATGGCTGGCCTATCTCCCGCATGCTCCAGGGCTCTAATGGTCTGTGCCGGCTTCTCTTACCTACCCCCCCCCGACGTAACTTCCGGTTTCGGAGGGAAGCCGGGTTCGAGTCGCTTGCTGGGTTTTGTTTTGTTTAAAGTCCGGCGGGAGTCTTTCAGCGGCTCTTCAGGCTCACGTTAAGCAGTGATGGCAGCAGATTTCGGCAGATGACAGCCGGGCGGTAATGTAAATTTGCTGGGCGGAGCGCCCGGCTGAAAAGTGCTGGGGAGAACACTGCTAATACTGTGCAAAATATAAAGACAGTAGATGTAAATTTGAAAAAACTGCTACATAACAATCACCACTTTACAAATTAACAAATATAAATAAAACAGGGAAGAGAGAAATAAGAAAATACCATTTTATTGGACTAATCCATTTTTCAATTAGTAGTAATTAGCTTTCAGAGGCCAAATCTTTCTTCAAGACAGTACAGTATACTGCTGTTATGGTATCCTGTCCTGACCTGAGGAAAGGGGTTTAGTCCCCAAAAAACTGCCTTATTTCCATTTTCTATTGATAAACTTTAATCAATACAGTTACAATACTACTTGATTCTACATAAAGCAACAACAAATTTTTTTTCCACCTTTTGTCGTTTCTACTTTAATCATCTTCTCTTCACTCTCTTCTTTCTATTCAGCGTTTGTCCTCGCTCCCTTCCATGCAACATCTGTCCTCTCTCTTTGCTCCTTCCACCCAGCCTCTGCCCTCTCTCTCTCTCCCCCTTGCATCCACTGTCCACCCTCTCTGCCCTTTCCATCCAGTGTCCGCCCTCTCTCTGTTCCATATGGCATCTTCCCTCTTTCTATGTCCCAATAAACTGAATATCCTTTGCCCTTTCTCTCCATTTCAGCTTCACCCCTCTCCATTTTTTTGTCTCCACCACTTCCCCTATGCTCTGGCACCTCTATCCCCTTCTCTCCCCCCATGCCCTGGCATCTGTCTCCTCTCCTTCCATCTCCCCCTTCCACTCCATTATCTGGCATCTCTTCTCCTTCCTTTCTCTCCTTCCTTCCTTTCACCTGGTCTGGCATCTGTCTCCTCCCCCCTCCCCCCATATGCCCTGACATCTCTCCCCCCTGCATGGTCTGGTAGCTCCTTTCCTTTCCCTCCCTCCCTCCTATGGTCTTGGCATCTCTTTCCTCTCCTCTCCCTTCCCTGGTCTTCCTTCTCCCCTCTCTCTCCCCAATTGTGTGCAGCAGCAGCACTTCTCTTCCTCTCCCCCCCTCCCCAATTGGATGTTGCAGCAGCATTTCTCTTCCCATCCCTCCCCTCATGCCCTGGAATCTCTCTCCTCTCCTATGTCTCCCTCTGCTTGCTTGCTCTGGCACCTTTCTTTCCTTTCCCTCTGGTCTGGCATTTGTCTCCTTAGTTTCCCTTCTCTACCCTCCCCCCATGCCCTGGCATCTCACTCCTCTCCCATACCCCCTCCATTATCTTGCATCTCCACTCCTTCTTTTCTCTCCCTCCTTCCTTTTCCCTGGTCTGGCATCTGTCTCCTTCCCCCCCCCAATAGTCTGGTATCTCCTTTCTTTTCCCTCCCTCCTATGGTCTTGGCATCTCTTTCCTCTCCTCTCCTTTCCCTGGTCTTCCTCCCCCCCCATTGGGTGCAGCAGCAGCATTTCTCTCCTCCCTAATTGGGTGCAGCAGTAACAGCATTTCTCTCCCCCCATCACTTCCACCCCCCCCTGCTTCGGTCGGCAGATTCGCTACAGGCTAAGGCAGGAGAAAGGTCAGCGACGGAGGTAAGCTTACAACTTGGAGCTCTTCCTTGCTTCGGGCCTTCCTCGCTGCTGGGTCCTGCCTTCATGGAAACAGAAAGTAGGCAGGACCCGGCAGCGAGGAAGACCCGAAGCAAGCAAGAACACCAAGTTGTAAGCTTTCCTCCCTGCCCCATCTCCCACCTTAGCCTGTAGCGAATCTATTTTTCGGACCTACGGTACTTCATTTCTCTTAGGTACCTTCTCCCTCCGTTAGCCATCAGCAGTTACTGAAGCACGCAGCTGCGAGCTTCCGCCTCTCCTCTTTCCGATTGGTTTCGCTTTGTGCAGGAGCGTCTTGTGCGATAAGCTGCAGAACAAAAGTAAACACGAAGTCGGGGTTCTTCCTGTTTGTGCACTGGGTCATAATGAGCCTGCAGCCCCTGTCTTCAACTGCGACTGTAAAAATCGACCAGCAGTAGGAAAATTGTTTAAAAAAGTAAAGCTGAAAACCCTTTTTCTGGCGCTTAAAAAAAAAAAAAAAAAAGTCAGGCGGAGGCGAATTTGCAGCCAAGATGACAGCCGGGCGCTCACCTAATCTAGCCGGGCGGGGCGCCCGGCTGAAAGGCGCTAGGGAGAACACTGGATATGTGTTTGAATTGAGGAGTTCCACAAGTTTCTATTTTTGTGGTGATTTTTGATAATCTAGCCCAGTTCCCCAGGTTCTCAGTCCACCACACTAACCATTGGGCCACTCCTCTTTGCAGTTTTGCCAAGGTTCCACCAATTATATAAAGGGGTGCTCCCCTTCGGACACATATCTTACTCCATACCATATATCAGTTCTTAAAGGCTCCCCTTCTGCTCTGCAGATGTCAAACAGTGTTCTTACTGCCTTTGTGATCTATGCACAGCGGACCTAATTCAGCATGTTGTCTTCTCTATTGGTAAGATAACAGCGCCACCTGAGATTCCCTTTTTTCAACTTGTTAAAATAGAAAGGGAGTAGAGCTTTGTCCATTGTGGAATCTGATTATTCTGGTCAGCAAATTATTTCACTGTGCTAGTCAACTACCGTGTTTCCCCAAAAATAAGACCTAACCCAAAAATAAGACCTAGCATCATTTTTGGGGTAGGTCTTAATATAAGCCCTACCCCAAAAATAAGCCCTAGACCTGGGATTCGCCAGCAACTCTTCAACCTGCCCCCCCCCCCCCCACCGTGCAGCCAAACCCCTGCAGACCCTCCATCCTTCCCTCTCTGCCTACCGCGAGCAAGCTCTACCTTCAACCGAAGCAGCGTCGGGCCAGCAGCACTCTAAACAGGCTGCTTGGCCTTGTCCGTCGTGGATTTCACTCTGCCGCGTTACTGATGACATCAGTAATGCGGCAGAGTAAATCCCCGACGGGCAAGGGCCAACCATCAAATCCAACCATCAAGGAAATTTAAATCTATTATGGCCATTCCTGAAGATGCAGTTTAAATAGCTTATAAAACATTTGCGATATATAGATTAATGTTGCTGCTTCTTGTGTGCTTCTCAAATACTTTAGATTACAGAACAGGTCCAGTTTTTTTTTCTACAGCATATTGTTACAGTTGTGCTTTCCTTTTCCCCTCTGAATTCTAAATGGTCCCATTTTCCTTTCCGAAAAGCAAACAACCGGGTGAACTAATTTAGAGAAAAATGTATTCTAATTGCCATTTTCCATTTACCAGCTTCTGCCAAGTTTCTCATTATGAAAACAAGGAACTCTGGAACATAAGTTATAGAGGAAAGGCTCAGAACGTTAACCATGGGAACCAAGGAATGGCCGACCTAAACAGGATGTTATCTGAGCTCACTACTGCTAGAGATCTGATTTCCAGAGGCAACTCCCTCTAAGCAAATGAACTTTCAGTGCAATACATTAAAAATAATAAAAAAAAACTAAACAAAAAACTGGTAGGACCAGCTCAACCAGGGGTGAAATTACTAGAAATTATCTTGTCTGAGTTCCAACTAAATAGACAATGTAGGCTCTGTAATGCTTACAATCTTACGTATCTGTCCGGCATGTCTACAGAAATATTAGATTGTGAACCCACTAGGGACAAAAGAACAACTGTACTGAAGGCAGAATACGAATAATGAAAATTATTAATTGGTTGAATCCAAATACTGAATGCAAATTATGGGTATTGAGCTTTAACATAAAAGCAGCAACTTGAAATCAAGTATTTAGCACAGTTAAGCCCTGGATTATTTGTATTCACATTTAAATCATTATTTGGCCAAATACAAATGTATTTGGGGCCGAATCAAAATTGAATATGAATATTCGGCACGGTCCTAAGTACTTGCACATAATTGAATTGCATCGAGTCCCAGTGCAGTTAACTGTGACGCAGCCATAAGAACTGCAAGGCAATCACTACCATAGCTTTGTAAAAAGGGCCCAATAATTATAAAAACCGGTTTGTTGTATCACAGAAAGGTGGTATATCAAATACATGACCTTTTACCCCTTTACCCTTTAAAGAGCAATGCAATGTATGTGTTTGGAAAGGGCTGCAAATTGTGTGTGACAAGAGTAGCTCAATAGAATATGACAGTTTTACACTCAAGAGCCACCATTGTTTTAAGATGAATTGGTTTCACATCTGTCGGTATAAACAGCTACACCAAGTACTGCTCTTCACCACAGCATTTTATGATAAGCTTTTTTTTTTTTTTTTACTTTTTTGATTCAATCTCCGCAGAACACCAAGCTAGAACTTTTCACAACTGTTTTGCTCTTGAAGTTTAAGGGTAAGGTTGACTTTCTTTGGAAACTGAACACAGAGAAATTTGACAGATGCTAATTCACTGGTTCTTTGTCTTCCCTCTTACCAGTTTGTCACTTGGGGAAGAAAGTGTTTAAAAAAAATCAGTTGTAGCTCTTAAGAGACATTCTTATATAAATTGTACCAGCACTTGTTATAAGAAATTGTTTAAACCTTGAAACTGTATTTATAAGAAATTGCTAATAATGGGAGAAGTTGCTGAACCTATCCTGTTCTGTAAATAGTCCCAAGCAAAAAACAACAGGAATTGACCCCAAAATATCCACAAAGAAGAAAATCCAGAGAAAACAAACAAAAAAAAAAACAACAACTCTGTGGCGTGACAATGTTCCTAAATGGACTTTATTTAAAAGTGTCAAAGTTCCAAAGGTACAATGAAATCATCCACATAAAATAATTCCATCCACATAAGAACCTTAAAGGACCTAGTCCGCTAGGGATACAGGACCCAACACGGTCCGCGTTTGGACAAAAAGTCTTCTTCAGGGGTCCTATAAAGGTGAGTACGTGGGAAACAACCTTTCTCCACAAAGAAAAGGCAACACACGCCACCAAAAGTAGCTCTGCCTTTTCTTTGTGGAGAAAGGTTGTTTCCCACGTACTCACCTTTATAGGAAGACTTTTTGTCAAAACGCAGACCGTGTTGGGTCCTGTATCCCTAGCGGACTAGGTCCTTTAAGGTTCTTATGTGGATGATTTACTTTTATGTGGATGATTTCAGTGTACCTTTGGAACTTTGACACTTTCAAATAAAGTCCTTTTAGGAACATCGTCACTCCACAGAGGTTTTTTTTGGGTGTTCTCTGTAAATAGTCCCAACACCCATGTTAGTAATTGTTAAACTGCTATCTCATATTGGAGTCCTTTTACTAAGGCGCGCTAGCCGTTGCTAAATGCTAACTCATCCATAGAGTATAATGGATACGTTAGCGTTTAGTGTGCCCTGAAACGGCTAGCGTGCCTTAATAATAGGAGTCCATTATGTATGTAAATGTGTAACCCATTCTGGGCTCTTAGGGGAGGACGGGAATAAAAAAATAAAATAAAATAAAAAATAACTTATAAATAAAATAAAAACAACTGCTCCCCAACTGCAAAGATCTCAGAAGCTTCCCAGGACAGTTGGTGCATTTGAGGAGTAACCCCTCCTGCTGTTTTGCATTACCACAGCCTTATAAAAAAACAAACAGAACTACAGTACCTTAGAGCCACAAGGGAATATTACTGTAAAAAAACCAAACAAACCCCAAATAGTAAAGGTATAGGGTCATGGACATGATATACCACCTTTCTGTGGGTATAATCTAGATTCACACAATACAAGCAAGAGTACAATTCAAATTCTACTGCCTATTTAAAACCATAAACAGAGATAGCCCAGCCTACCTAAACAACCGCCTAATCCAAACTACCTCAGCCAGACACAGGAGAACTCAAACCGTTCACTCATCCCCCCAGAGGCATCAAATGGAAAAAACATGTACAATGGCCTTCTAGCCACACAAGCAGCAAAACTAGATTACCAACTTCCCAATTTACTGATGACTCCAGACTACAAATCGTTTAGAAAAGAAATAAAAACCATCCTATTCAAGACATCCTTGAAGACAAACTAACACCGCAGGACTCATCCCAATTCTCTGAAGCAACTCGCTCTACTCTTCAATTCCTCTGGAAATGGCCAGATAACTTCTTTTGTAATCCACCTTGAACCGCAAGATATTGGCGGAATAGAAATCACTAATGTAATGTAATAATCAAAGTGGTTTAATTTATTATATGCAGGTACTTTCTGTCCCTAGTGGGCTCACAATCTGGACTGCTTTTATACTTTCTTATCACTCTTGAATTTCTTCTGCTATTGGCTACTTCAACAAAATAGACCTCACCTTTAATTAGCTTGACTAACTGAATTCAAGACAAAGAACGATATCTCAAGGATATTTGTCAGAAAATTGAACATGTAAATAAAAACCAGATTAGCATATCAGGAGATTAAGAGATTGTGGCAATTCCAACTTTGACTGGGGATGTTTAAAGACGCCAATGGAATGACATTAAATGATCCAGAAAGCATTAAAAAAAGATGGAAATATACAGAAAGTTTATACAAACAAAGCAATAAGGGAAATCACTAATGGGGAAATTGAACTGGAAACTGAAACCGAAGAAGAATCAGATATTTTAAAAGAAGTCATAGCAGCAATTAAAGCTTTATTAAAAAAAAAAATCACCTGGTATCGACAGTATTCAAAATTAATTAATAAAAGGCTCAGAAGGTGCTATCATGGCCATCACTCGACTGTGTCAACAGATTTGGAAGGAAAAAACATAGCCAACTGATTGAAGATAATTATTCATACCTATACTGCAGAAAGGGCAACGCCAAGGACAGAACAATTGCACTAATTCTACAAGCCAGCAAAATATTGCTGAAAATACAATGAAGGCTCCAATCATATATTGAGCAAGAACTATCTGAAGTTCAGGTTGGTTTCAGAAAAGATAGAGGAACAAGAGACATTATTGCCAAAGTTAGATGGATATTCGAGAAGAGCAAACTCCTATACCTTTGCTTCACTGACTACAGAAAAGCTTTTGACTGTGTGGATCACGATAAACTATGGAAAACTCTAGTGGAAATGGGAATACCCAAACACATAACTCAGCTGATAAACAGCCTAAATGAAAATCAAGACGCTGCAGTGAGCACTGAATATGGCAATACTGATTGGTTTCCAATAAAATATGGCGCCAAGCAAGGATGTATCTTGTCAACCTGTACGGTGAAACTATCTTCAGAAAAGCAAATTTGGAAGAGAGTGTTGGTTTCAAAGTTGGTGGCCGAAATATAAACAACCTGCACTATAAGAACATAAGAATAGCCTTACTGGGTCAGACCAATGGTCCATCAAGCCCAGTAGCCCATTCTCACAGTGGCCAATCCAAGTCACTAGTACCTGGTCAAAACCCAAAGACTAGCAACATTCCATGCTACTAATCCAGGGCAAGCAGTGGCTTCCCCCATGTCTTTCTCAATAAGAAATTATCCAAACCTTTCTTAAAGGTTGCAGATGATACAATGCTCATCACCAGCAACAAAGAAGACATGCTGTATCTACTGAGAAAAGGTCAAAGCTGAAAGTCATAACATTGGATTAGAACTGAACATAAACAAGACGAAGATCATGAACATAGAAAATGAAGATTTTGTGTAGGTCTCGACAAAATATTCAAAGGCAAGGAGGTAAAACTATAAACAAAGATCAGACTTGTCCAAGCACTCATTTTCTCGTGGTCAGTTACGGATGCGAAAGCTGGACACTACAGAAACAAGACAGCTTTAGTGCTGGAGAAAGATTTTAGGCATGCCATGGATCACCAGAAGAGCTAATAAATCAATTCTGGAAGAGATCAAACTGGCTATGTCACTAAAAGCCCAAATGATGAAGTTACAACTGTCTTATTTTGGTCACTCCATCAGAAGAGAGATCACTGGAGAAGGACATAATGTTTGGGAAGATTGAAGGAAACAGGCAAATAGGGTGACCTGCAATCAGATGGCTGGACAAGTTGAAAACAACCATGGGGATGACGCTGGAGGAACTTTCCTGAGTAGTACAAAACTGATTTCTTTTAAGATCCGTAATTCATTAAGTCGCTAGGATTTGAACACAAGTTGATGGCAACTAAGAATATCACCACCACCCAGAACCTTTCTTCTGCCACTGCATAGGAAGGACATAAACCAAACAAAAAAGGCAAGCAAGATGTCAATTCCAAACCACATAATCTTTAATAAGTCACTTAAAGCAAAGAGTGTATAAAAGTCCCAACCAAGATCCTAGTTTTGGCACATTGAAGTGCCTTCCTCAGGGGACACTACAAAATAAACAAACATTAAACATAAAAACACGTTTAAAATATTGCATAAATGAATAAAAAGCAGAGATCAGAAAAACCCCCAAAACAAAACCAACCAGGACATTACAGTAATGATTAGTATGTATACATAACATAAAACATCTGCATAAAAAGGTTTACCAACTTCAAAATTGAAATGCTACAAAATAAACATTGAGCAAGAATACATGTTTAAAATATAGCTGCATAGTAAGGCACATGGGGGTGTCCTGCTGTATCTGCATACATACAAATATAGTTTATTCGGAAGTATGGGGTGGGGTGTAATTCTACAATAAAGCACCTAAAGTGGGGATTCTCAACCAATGTTCCCTCTAAGGATTGATGAGGTGTGTGCAAAAAAAAATATGCATGAGCGACAAGTTACATATTCCACAAATTTATGAGCAGGCACGGAGGACGCATTTGTAAACAAATGTAGTTTATCCTTGTACTCCTTATGTATTTTTAATCATCTATGGATATGTTTGTATGTTTATTGTTCAAATGGTTTTATTTATTTCCCAAAATTTATTTTTGTTATACACATTGAAAATATTTGATATTGCGTTTAAATCAAAATCTCAATAAACTTGAAATGAGTGCCCATGAGATTGTGGGAGGGTTAAATACTCAAAACTTAGAAGAATAACAATTTACTTAAAGTTTTTGCTTCTCCAGCTTTCTGGTATCTTTACATAATGCAGTGGTGTACCTAGCATATGTAACACCCGGGGCCCATCATTTTTTGGCACCCCCCCCCCCCCCATCTGTACGAAAAACATGATTTTTAGTAACAAGCCACACGTCACACGTCACCTAGGAAAAGGCAGCATCTTACATATTGCAGTGAACAGTACATCAATACACCCATTGTAAAACTAAACAAGCCAGACCAACACAGATCAATCCTACACCGTCAATCCTAACAGAAAACTATGTCTTTCGAACACACAGAACACACCTTCGCCTAGTATGGAATATGTAATCACAAACTAACCCCTCCCATAGACAAAGGTTAAATTGAACCAGCAAGAAGCTGGACTCTGCATACAATGCTTCACAGAAACAGTGACACATGTCTCCTAAAGCAATAAATAAATAGAAATTTTTTTCTACCTTTGTCTTCTGTGGTTTCTGCTTTCCTCATCTTCTTGTAACTCTCTTCCTTCCATCCACTGTCTGCCGTCTCTTTTCCCCTATATGGCATCTTCTCTCCTTCTATGCCCCTTCCAGAAACTGTATGCCTCCCCCTTCCATCTCTCCTTTCACCCCCATTGGTCTGGCATCTCTCTCCTCTCCTTCCCTCTCCCACACCTCTCCTCTGCAATCCCTTTCCCTTTTTTCCCTCATTTCCCTTTTCAATTTATTTTCTGCATCTGTCTAGATTATGTTCTTACTACTCTCTCATCAATGTTCTTTTTTACTGTCTACCTAAAGCTTGCCACCTCTTTCCCTCACCCCTCCAGTGTTTCCCTAACTCAATCCTTTTCTCCCCATCATGTGTCCTCCTTTTATTTATCCCCTCCTTCCATCATATACCCTCTTTCTCCAACCCTTCCATCTAGTACCTTCTCCTCTCTCTGTCCACTTATCATCCAGCATCTGCTCCCCTCTTTCTCTCCTCCCATTTCCTTCTGGCATTTGCTCCCTTATCTCTCCCATCTGCACTTCCATCCAGCATAGGTTCCCCACTACCATCCAATGTCTGCCCTTTCTCCCTCCATCCACCCCTCTTCAATCAGCATCTTCCCCCTTTCTTTCCCTCCAATATCCTTCCCCCTTATGTCTCTCTCCTTTCTCTGTACATCAATTCCATCAGCACCACCCTTCCATACCACCCTGCCCCCTTTCTTTCCCTCCACCACTCTTCCATTCCAGCAGTCCTGCTCCTTTCTCTCCCTTCATGCAGCAAGGTCCCGCGATGATTGTAGCTGCCTGCTGCCAATCCACCCCACTCTGACGTACTTGCTCTAGAGCGGACTCAGCAGCTGCATGCTGGAAGGGCCCACGATGACTCGTCTGCTGGCTCTGCTCTGGAAGAAGTAAGTTACGTTGGAGGGGGTGGGCCCGGCAGACACAGGGAGTTGCGGCAAAGTCCCGCAATGATTGTGTCTGCCGGGTCCACCCCCTCCGACGTAACTTACTTCTTCCAGAGCAGAGCCAGCAGACGAGTCATCGCGGGACTTCCCCACACCTGCTCCCCCAAAATTGCCATGCTTCGGTTCCTCTTTTTTCTTCCTCCCTCCCCCCGCGGGACCCTGCAGCACCATCAACTCTTACTCCCTCTAACGCCGGCCCTGCAGCTCCGGACTTCCCCGCACCTTCCCCCCCCCCCCCGATCGCTATTATTTTAAATGTTATAGCGGCGGCGCTGTATCCATCAGTGGAGACGTCTAACCTCGGCCTGCCCCGGAACTCTTACTGCAGCAGCTGCCCGTCTAGGCAGGAACAGGAAGTCACTGTTGCAGTAAGAGTTCCGGGGCAGGCCGAGGTTAGATGTCTCCACCGCCAGGGTCGGAAACCAAACCCCCACCCCGACATCCGATTCCTCCCCCAGCCTCCCCTTACCTTTGCGACGCTTGTGTGCGCTGTGACGAGAAACTTGTGCGCTGCGATGTAATATTTTGTGCGCCAGCGCACGCCAGCGCAGCTTAGCGGGAACACAAGGTTTTCAGGACATTCACAATGAATAAGATATATTTACATAGTATATGCATGCAAATTTATAGCAGAGAGTTTCTGAACTCAGTTTTCAGGATACTACTAGCTAGACAGGATTTCAGGATATCCACCATGAATATGCATGGAGATAGGATTTCAGGATTCTCATACATATTCATGGTGGGTATACTGAAATCCTGTCTGGCTAGAAGTGTTCTGAAGACTGGGTTGAGAAGCCCTGCTATAAAGAAAAGTAGCAAACAAGCAAAATATATGCTTGTAATCATGACTGGTATCAAGCAGGAGCAACAGGTGTGATCGCACAGGGCCCCCACACTTAGTCAGCTTTACAACTGGCGGCTGACCAAAAGTTAAAAAGGTCCTTTTCCCTTTCTATCTCCCTCCATCCTTAGTAATTGTACTCCTCAGCAATGATCCCATATACTTCTTCCACTGCTGTACTGGCCAATGGCCCTTACATCTCCTCCCTCTCCCATTGGTTTTGCACTTCAGAAGGGGGCCAACAATCTGGTCTACACAGTTGCCAAGGACCCCACTTGCTAAGGTCAGCCTTGCTCGTAATTTGGGGAGCCAATTTGAATCGTGGTATGCCTCTGTGATGTGGTCATATTTCTTCAGTGAGCAGACCAATCTTAGGGCTGTGTTTTGTATTGTTTTATCATGGTTGCTGTGCATGGGAGATATATGTTGCAGTAGTCTATTAGACCCAGGATTAGGGATTGTACCAAGAGTTGGAATTGTTTTCTGTCAAATAATTTTCTGATTTGCCTCAGGTTTCTCATGACTGCGAATTATTTTTTTTTATTGTATTGTTGATTTATGGCTGCATTATACAGCCTCTGTCTATCAGCACTCCCAGGAGTTTTAAAGTGGGTTGGATGTGGTATGTTGTAGAGTTTATGACAAGGCTTGTTACGGTTGGGGTTTTGTTATTTTTGAGTAGAATGAAGTTTGTTTTGTCTGGATTTAGTTTTAGTTTGTGGTCTTTCATCCAAGTTGATATTGTTTCAAGTGTTCTGTGTATTTTGTCTGTCATGGATGGTGCAGGTTGATCGAACGGAAGGAGAAAGGTGATGTCGTTTGCATAGCTGAAGGAGGTTAGACCTTGTTTGTCTAGGTAGGAGCTGAGAGAGCCAATGTATAGGTTGAAGAGCGTGGGAGAAAGAGGTGATCTTTGGGGTACTCCACAGGGGTTAGCCCATGGCTCAGATTTTTCTTTGTTTGTTTTAACTCTGTATGTTCTGGATTGTAGGAATCCTTTAAACCATGATAGTACCTTACCACTGATTTCTATTGAGTCCAGTATCTGTAGAAGGATGTTATGGTCCACCAGGTCAAAGGCTGCGGAGAGATCTAGCTGGATAACTAGCATTTTTCTGCCTGTGCTGAGGTGTTGTCTGGCGGTGTCCATGAGTGAGCCAAGTAAAGTCTCAGTGTTGTGGTTGGTTCTGAAACCTGATTGTTTTGGGTGGAGTAGGTTGTGATTCTCTAGGTATGAGTTTAGGACTTTGGCTACGAGTCCTTCCATTAGCTTGACATAAAATGGTATTGAGGCTATTGGTCTGTAGTTGGATAGTTGGTCTGTTTCTCCTTATGGTAGCCACACAGCCATGTTAAATGCTCATGCCTAAAATATGGGATATATGTGCATAACTTGCAAAATTCTATAAATTACATATGTAAGTGCAAGTTCCAAGTTTATTTAAAAATTTGTTAAACCACTTATACAAAGTTTCAAAGCGATATACAATTAAAAAATTGGATTTACACATATACAATATTCAGTGGACAAATAAAGTCAGACATACAAACAGATATAATAGGTGAAGGGCAAGAACTACATTATAAAAAGAAAAGTTACAAATAAGGTAAAAACGTAAGGGAGGGAATTAAAAATCAGGTTAAAGGATGCGAGCTGTTCACAGGGCTTCCTTAAGAGGACGAGTTCTACCTAGATTCCACCTATATGCATACTTACCTATGAAATACACGGTGTCAGGTCAAAAGCGCGCCAGGACAAAGACGTGCCCAGACAATTGAGCGCAGCGCGGAGGCGCGCGCCGCTCAAAATTACTGTTTTTAGGGCTCCGACGGGGGGGCGTGGGGTGGAACCCCCCACTTTACTTAATAGACATCGCGCTGCATTGTGGGGGCGTTTGGAGGGTTGTAACCCCCCACATTTTACTGAACACTTCACTTTTTCCCTGTTTTTAGGGAAAAAGTTAAGTTTACAGTAAAATGTGGAGGGTTACAACCCCCCAAACCCCCCATAACGCCGGTGCGATGTCTATTAAGTAAAGTGGGGGGGTTCCCCAACAAAACCCCCCGTCAGAGCCCCTAAAAACAGTAATTTTGAGCGGTGCGCACCTCCGCGCTGCGCTCAATTGTCCGGGCGTGCCTTTGTCTTTCGTGCCGTTGTCTATGAACCAAATACACTTTCATATATTAGTCGCCTAAAAAAATTAGCACTGACTGGTGTGGCACTAAGCATGATTCTATAAAAGTTAGGCGCACTGTATGATATCGCACTTAGAACCACCTAAGTGGCCTTATGTGGCAATAGGCATCCTAACTTTTAGGTGCACCTTATTTATGCCACGGTTTTCTTGGCCTAAATGACTGTCTAAGTTAGGAGCACAATGCCGTCTAAGACCAAAACAAACACCAACTTTATAGTATTACCCCTATGATGTCTAATTCCAGGATTACTTTGTGGTGTTGGAATAGCCATTATGAATAAGTTAGATTATTAAAACCTCAGAGGGAAGACCAAGAGTCTAGGTGCCAAGTTTGTTGGAAGGAGGGAGAGCTACGTCGAAGCTTTGCCTAGGGCAGGGGTAGGCAATTCTGGTTCGAGAGCCACAGGCAGGTCAGGTTTTCAAGATATCCACAATGAATATGTATATGAGATGGATTTGCATGCACTGCCTCCTTGAGATGCAAATCTATCTCATGCATATTTATAGTGGATAGCCTGAAAACCTGACCTGCCAACCACAATGAATATGTATATGAGATGGATTTGCATGCACTGCCTCCTTGAGATGCAAATCTATCTCATGCATATTTATGGTGGATATCCTGAAAACCTGACCTGGTTGTGGATCTCAAGGACCAGAATTGCCTACCCCTGGCCTAGGGCATCTGATTTCCTTGCACCAGCCCTACTCAGTATGTTTGGATTTTGGTTCATGTCCATGGTCATCAGGTTAGGTTTTTTGCTCCTCACTTAACACATCTGGACTTTGACCAGTGAAATCATTTGGGCACATTTTCTGTGGCTTATTTGAACATTTAAGCATGGCTCGTTCTCTAGTGTAATTGCAGTTGAAGTCAATGATAGCAGGTTTTTACAAGTATTATATTAATAAAATGAGTCACTTGCCAAGAGTCCTTGCCAGCAGAAGAAATGGTTAAGAAACAAGCTGTAGTTCATATCTTTTCTATCAGAATCTTCTAGGCTAATTTAATAGTGAATAAAAAGATGAAGAAACAATTTAGAAATTTTAAAATTTTGTAACAAAAATTGCAAGTGGGAATTTAAAATGAGGGTTTTGAACAATAATATCCCTAGCCCTAAAAATCTTAATTTGACACTCGCTTTTTCCCTCGTTCATAAAATTTGCTCCTAATGGATCTGGGTATTTGATGAAAGTTGGTGAACTGGATACAGGTGTGTTTCCTATTTACCATTTTTGAATTTTGCCATTAGCACATGGTCATTAAAAAAAATAAAAAATAAGAAGACAAAAACCACACACCACAACAAGAAAACCTTACCTTGTGAGCCCCTATTGCCCCCTATTCATTGTGGTAGCTGTTAAAGGCCCCTGTGCTAATTAGGGTGTAGCAATGCCTAACACACTGATTAGTGCATCATGTGCACACTTCACTCCCCAATATGTCCCTTTTCAGGAAAATAAAAAAAAAATAAAAAATATATATATATTTTTATTTATTTATTTTTTTTAATTTTCCTGAAAAGGGACATATTGGGGAGTGAAGTGTGCAAAATTAGCAAAATTATGAGTATAAAGTATGTATTCAGCCCTGGTAAATTTTTGCTCAAATATTAGTGTTTCTAACTTGGCTTCTTTAGAAAATTTACTAATGTTGAAATGTATAAATGCAAAAGCATTGCACTGGCAATGAAAATTTTTTTAAAAAGTGGAGTAAGGTGGTCAAACTTCCTCACCTTACCCAAAATTCACAAGGTGGCATTTTGCATTGTCTGCAAACGCTTTAAATTGAGAGACACAGAAAAAGCATGTACTAATGGGTGAAATGCAGCCTCATTGAATAATGTTTAACAGATCTTAATATGTTCAGGTGGCAACAGAGTGGTGAAAAAATTAGGAGCTTAGCACTGATTTTCAGCACTTGGCTCAAATCTATGCAAATGAATGGCAGATCTAAATTATAGGAAAGCCACATAAAAGGGGAATAACATTGAACTGCCAACTTCAAAATTACTAAGCACAGAACATACAAAGAAGTGGCTAATGACAATTTACATGAAGTGTTAAAACAGGGGTGCCCAAAAGGTCGATCGCAAAGGCAATGCGAGTCTATCGCGGAGCCCGGGATGGGCTCCGCGATACTCACATTGCCTTTGCGTTCTGTTCTCCCTGCTTCCCTAATGCCAGGCCAGACGCGTACAAGTGCCAGGCCCACAGCCTTCCCCCTGATGTCAATTCTAACATCGGAGAGGAAGTTCCTGGCCAGCCAACTTTCTTTCCAACGTCAGAATTTACATCAGGGGGAAGGCTTGTGGGCCAGGTGCTTGTACGTGCCTGGCCTGGTGTCGGGGAAGCAGGGAGAAATCGGCGGCAGTGGCTTGGGGGGGCTGGGAGAAAGAAAGGGGGGCAAGGAGAGAGAAAGAAAGAAAAAGTTGGACTCATGGAGGGACAGAGATGTTGGTTGGGGAATGGAATGAGGTCTGGAGGAGAGGAAGCATGCAGGAGGCAGAAAGAAAGAAATAAATATTAGATTTACAATCAGAAGGAAGTGCAACCAGAGACTCATGAAATCAGATAGCAAAGGTAGGAAAAATGATTCTATTTTAAATTTAGTGATCAAAATGTGTCTATATTTTGCATTATGGCCCCCTTTTACTAAACCGTGATAGCGGTTTTTAGCACAGGGAGCAGCGCAGCTCCCTGTGCTAAAAACCGCTATTACCATTTAATAAAAGGGGAGGGGGGTATATTTGTCTATTTTTGTATAGTTGTTACTGAGGTAACATTGCATATTTTAAAGCCATCTGCCTTGACCTCTGAAAACTCCCCCTAATACAAATGATAATCAACATTTTCTCTGCATACAGTGTGCTTTGTGTTTTTTAAAATTTTTATTGTTGGTAGATCATTTTGACTTGGTCATTTTAAAAGTAGCTCACAAGCAAAAAAGTGTGGGCACACCTGCGTTAAAACATTCACCAGCTAGTGTAAACAAACAATGCTCAGAGTTATGTTTGAAATTCTTCAGACCAGACACCGGAAAAACCAGACAGTTGAACAGGCTGTAAATTCACTCTTTAAATCATCCCACATGTATTTTTTGATCAGTAAATTGCACGTAAAATATAAAAAAAGATCACTTATCTGAAGAATGTAGTGCTAGTAAATTGCTTACATAAAGTTCTGGGCTCAACACGTTTCGCCGTAAAATCATAATTATAAGCATAAAATCTAAATTATAAGCATAATCTCTGTAATCTTAAAATGATTTTTCAGCTGAGAACAGGCTCCTAAATTTTGCTGAAAATAGGGCACACTTATCAGCATAAATTTAAGAAATCAGCTTTATCAGGCTATTTTAGTTGAGATCCTTGATTTTTAAATAGTGCTTTTTGGACAAGTACAGATGCTGGAGGAAGATGACTTTCCCTAGTTTAGTTAAGAACAGGAAGTCTCTGGGTTAATCTAATCTAATCTAATCTAATCTAAATCTTGGGTTTATATACCGCATCATCTCCGCAGATGGAGCTCGACACTGTTTACATGGTTAGGGAAGGAACGGAACTCCAGTGGAATTATATAAGTATGAGAGAAGAGAGGTTGGTGTGAGAGTGCCAGGAGCGGGACGGGGTTACGTTCTGGAGAAGAGCCAGGTCTTCAGATGCTTACGGAAGGGTTAAGAATGAGTTATATTTGTCAGATTTGTATGGTAATGGTCAGAACTTGTAGATTTTAAGATTCTTGCTGCTTACCTCTGCTCCCAGCTGACAAGAGGGCCAACTACAGTGTTCCCTCTAAGGTACCACAAGCACAACCACATACTGTTCTTAATGTGGCCACATATCATTCCTGAATGTGCTGCCACTGGAAATATTGCTCAATTAAATCAAATGAAACAGTCACCACGTTCTTTAAGTATGAGTCGTACTCATGTCGGGTGTCTCTGTAACTCAGGGATTGCCTATACAGGAAGGGCAGAGGAGAGGGCGGGCTCTGGGGATGGTGCCTGGGTTGGGGGCGCTCTGGTCCTAGAACACTGCAGGAGTCCTGGGCCAGAATCTATTGATTCCTAACCTGGAAATCCATTCTCTGGGGTGGGGGTGTTTGCAACTGTGGCATCTTAAATCTCTGTTGACTGATGATTTTAAGTCAGGAAGTTAAAAAAAAACAACAACCCAAAACAAACTAGACATTTACTTCTCCTTTGGAAATCAATTTCAGTGCTATCAAGAAGTAAAACACCACACTGAACTTTAGCACAGCTTGCTACATCAGAAATAATTCTGTATGCAGTTTTAACATGCATTTCCATGCCAATTGCACTAACATTAGTGCAGTACGTGGCCATCGAGATGCAGAAATATATTGCTTAATCTCAATGCTCCAAATGTCTAAGAGCGTTTTTGGGTTTCTTATTCATAAGTTCAGATATTAATTTATACCACTTATTGTATAATATTGTATTATTATTAAACTTATTGTAATATTTTAAGTGATGTCTATAGTGTAAATGTTTTATTTATTTTTCTTCACTTATTGAAATTATTTTAAAATGAATAAAGATTATTAAATAGAGGCTCTCTCAATGGAAGCCTACAAAAAAACCCAAACAAAACAAATATATATAGTAGATATAGTTCCTAGTTAGTGTTTATTGTAACTCTTGCTAAATAGGAAAAAAAAAATCAAAAAAATCATAGCATTAGCTTGGAGCAGCATAATAATTTAAAAAAAACGTTTTAAGTCCATTTTGGGCCTAAGTCGCTAGTCGCTCAAAGTCAAAAACATCCAAAGTCTACTTCTACGTCCAGTCATTTGATCGTCCAAATCACTAAGTGGTCTATCTTTATACCCTATTCTCGTCCAAAAAATTGTCCCAAGTCAAAAACACCTAGAATAAGACCTTTTGGACTTGGAAGGGACCAGCAAAGTGATGGACTAGACATCCAGACATGGCAACACAGTAGTGGGGCACCTTACAAGGCACTGCTGTGACCTCCACAAAAAAAAGGTGCCACAAACATCTTGCCACATATCCCTTATAGGTCATGGTGAGCCCCCCCTCCCCCAAACCTACTATACCCACTTATCTACCACTCCAATAGCCCTTATGGTTGCCGGTGGCACCTATACAGCAGTATGGTAGGGTTTTGGTGGGTGCACATGTTTCACCATGAATGCAGTAGTTAGAGTGGCTTATGGGCCTGGGCCCTTCTCTCTATGGTTTACTAGCCCACACCCCAGATTACATAAAACACCCGTGTGCAGCTGTACTAGGCTTTCCTATACCAGGTGCTGATGTTCTGGAAGCAGCAATGTACTTTATTTTGATTTTTATGGTGGTGTAAGGGGGGGGGGGGACAGTGATCACTGGGGGAGTATGTGGGGGTCTTTACTTTGCCCCTGCAGTGGTTATCTGATCATACCTTTTATACCTTCTAGGCACTTATATATAAGTCACAATGTATAAGTTCCGTCTATGAAGTCTCGAACTTTCGATTATCGCTGCATGATGACTAAGTCTAGGTTGGCCCGCATCCCGCCTACCTTCCGCCCTAGCCACTCCTTCAAAAAAGCCCCCTTTTCATTCCGGGTGTACAGCAGCACTGAAAAGGCCCAAGCTATTTTTAGATACATCTAATACCAGTTTCGATTATTGGCACTTGGGACAAACTATTTTTTAGGTTGTCCAAGTACCGATTTAGGCGGGTTTTTAGACATACAGTATTTCCATTTTGATTATGGGCATGAAAACCACCACTGTGTAGAAATGACAAGCAAATCTATCTTTTTTTTTGTTGTTGTTGTCTCTGGCTCTTTTCATCTTTTGAGTTCTGCAAAATCACTTTACTCTTGCTCAGCACTCCCGACTTATTTCTACATATCTAAGTGACTAACATGGCAACTGCATCACTCTACGCCTACTATAGGCATAATCTCCACCCTTGTGGCCAAAGGATTCAAAAGATTGAGGAGATTTAAATGTAGATATTGAGTATTCTGACACAAGGTGGGGCTTGTAAAAGAGCTAAGACCAGAACTGGTGACGTGCAAAAGGGGCAGGGTGGGGGGAAGAAAAAAACATTTTTTGTAGTTTTATTGTATGGTATTAGAAACCTGCGTAATTCTTCGCTATTTCCTCTGAAGTATAGTTCAAACAGCAGTCATGCACTCGGAGGTGGAGAAATCTAAAGGAACAGTGAGTATGGTGAAGACAGTAGGGAAAAGCTGAAGTGCAACTAGCAGAGAGACTTCAGGGTGATCATGTCTGATGAGGGCTAACGCAGCACTATCTGAGGGTTAGTATGCACGTTGTGCGTTGAATGTTCCAATGGTTGTGGGGGGGAAAGGAGCCGGGCTATTCGGAATGGCTATCTGGGAAAGGTCGAAGAAAGCCCAAGATAAACAGAAAAGATTCCCAATTGTGAAAATGTGAAATGAAAGCCAAAGACCGATTATGTCTATGGCACTGCAGAAGGAATGGAGCTGGAAAGATTAGCTGGGCCTTAAAGTCTATATCATTCTGTTTCTATATTTATAATGGCATATACAGCCAGGAATTGTTCTTGCAGCAGGGATCACAAATATTTATGAAGCATATTTGTAACACTTCTCCTCTCCAGTTCACACATGCGAGATAAGGATGGCTTAACTCCCTAGACCTTCAGAATATTAGCCCAGTAGCAAAAAAAAAAAAAAAAAAAAATGACAGACAAGGCAACAGGGTAACAAACATCACCAGGTCACACATAACAGCTCTGTTCAGTTATCCTCTAAACATAGCTCTTGCTAACTTTATGCCCCCCTGGCATTGCTTTTCTTTAAAATACTCATTGGTCTTGTCTTACATAGCTTGGTAAGAGTAATCACAGCAAGGCTTTCAAGTCAGCACCTGTTCTAGAGACAGGTGGCTGATGAGACACAGGGCATCGAGTGTCATCTTCCTCTCCCCAACCCAAAGCTACAGTTCTCTACTTGCATGTTACCATGCTCAGTTCTAGATGTATCCACACCATAGTCTCGTGAAAGGAGTGGAAAGACAATTAAAAGTATTTTAGTTTACCATTTATTTGGATGTTGAGTACTCTGATTCTCGTGTAAATAGTGGGAAAATCTACGTATGATGTTGGGGTTTTAGCCCTAATAAATGAAAGGTCATATTTACAGTTATATTTTTGCCTGCTGCAAGCATAAACACAAAATTTTATTTCTATCCCGCAATACCTTGCAGTTCAATGCGGGTAACAAACATTAAAAGAAACTTTGTAGAGGGTGAACAACCTGTTCTTATCTACTATGCGGGTAACAAACATTAAAAGAAACTGTTCATATACAGTGAATTACAAGTATAACTCACAATAAATCAATAATCAAATGAGTACTTAAATGCTATACATCTAAAAATGTCTTAAACAAGTAGATTTTAAGCAGTTTTCTAAACTGGGAATAAGAAGTAGAATTTAATTTTAAAAAAGCATGAATTTCCGATTCCCAGTTTGTTGCCTGGTAAGAAAGTAAGCAGTAAGAGAAATATCCAATTATCAGAAAGGGCTACCCAAGACATGAAGCAGTAATCGGTAGTGCTGCCCGATTCAAACTGATTCACCAATTCACGTCGGTGAATTGATTCGTTTCCCCCCCAAAATCACTCACCAATTCAGTGAACAGCCCCAGTGCTGATCACTGGGGGGGGGGGGGGTGTCATTTGGGAAATGCTGCACAGGGGGATGGGAGGAACAGTAAGCTGCCGCATAGGAGGGAGAATCTATTCAAACTGATTCAATAGGCTGAATCTAATCAAAAATTTTTCCCTGAATTGGGCAGCACTAGAAATCAGCCTCCACTCTAACCTCTCTATAGAGTTAATCATCTTTACACCAAAGGCCTTCATAATAAATGAATGGCCACTGCATCTCAAAAAAGATAAAGCAGAATCAGAAAAGGTAACGAAAAGGCAATGGACGTAATATATAGAAGAAAACAAAGGAAAGTAAAGATACTTTTTTATTTTATTTTATTGAATTCAACACATTTTGGGCCCCTTTTACAAAACCACAGTAGCGATTTCCGTGTGTCAAATGCTGCGCCGGGAATTGCTAGCATGGTTTTCTAAAAGGGGACCTTCGAAGGTAACTGTTCAAATTTTAAAGCTAATCAAAAAGTGTATTATATTCATCCCTTTTACAAAGACCGATAGCACAGGCCACTGCAGAAACTGCCTTGAAGCCCACAGGGATTTAAAGGGCTTTGGAGCTTTTGCTGCGTAGTAGCTGCCAGCACAGCTTTTTAAAAGGGGGGAAGTTAGTCCAATATAAACGGTATTTTATTTCCTTTGTTTTGTTTTCTTTTATATAGTACCTTTAAAAATGGACTAACACGGCTACCATACCATCTCACTCAATGTTTAATTAAATTCTGAATTTAAAAGATTTGGACAAGTTTCTAAAAGAAAATCCATAAACCATTAAGTGAATGTGAGAAAATCCACTGCTTATTCCTGAAATAAGCAGCACAAAATCCGTTTCTCTTTTGGGATCTTGCCAGGTACTTGTGACCTGGATTGGCCACTATCGAAAGACAGGATACTGGGCTTGATGGACCTTATAGTCTTATGGTATGGTTCTTTGCTCAACATAAAGACAATATAATTTAACCACTAATTTTTTGTTAACCACAAGGAAACCACATACTCACCATAAGCATTTTAATAGGTCTAATCTTGCCCTCAACATGCAACTATAAGTGCAATTTATTTCCCGTTACCAAACCGTTTGAACTTCAGCCTCTTAATCTAAACACATGAGGGAAATACAAACCAGACCCCAGTAACATATTTGTAGCTATAGCTAATGGAAAGTATTTCCTTGTCATTAGTATACAAAGGCAATGATTTTCCCAAGGCACTGTGACAGTTTTTACTTAGTTCCCTTAACGAGCTTGTTCTGGATTTCCGGAAGTATTTGAAGCACTTGCACAAATAAGGAAGCATCAGCAATTCTGGATACTCTGAGAGACATGAGCAGTTCAAGGGGATTTGGGGAGTGGGCAGAGGATGTAGTACTGTTTATAAAGAGGGAAAGAAGAAGTTGGAAAGTAAATACAAAACCATCCATTTGACTTCAGTGTTGCGCAGAGGTTCTCAACCCAGTCTTTGGGATTCACCCAGTAAGTCAATCAGGTTTTCAAGATATACATAATGTATAAGCATGAGAGTCATTACATACAGTAAGAACATAAAAGCCATCTAGCCCAGTATCATGTTTCCACAGTGGCCAGTTCAGGTCACAGGTACCACGCAGAAACCCAAATAGTAGCAGCGTTCCATGCTATCAATCACAGGGCAAGCATTGGCTTCCCCAATGTCTGTCTGAATAGCAGACTCTGGAATTTTCCAACAGGAACTTGTCCAAACCTTTTTTTAAACCCAGCTTTGCTAACCGCTATTACCATATCCTCTGACAATGAGTTCCAGAGCTGAACTATGTATATGAAAAAATATTTCCTCCTATTTGTTTTAAAGGTATTTCCATGTAACTTCGAGTGTTCCCTAATCTTTGAAACAAATTTTTACTCTTTCAAAAATTACACTTTGACCTGTTCTACACCACTCAGGATTTGGTAGACCTCAATCATATATCCCGTCAATCATCTCTTTTCCAAGCTGAAGAGCCCTAACCACTTTAGCTTTTGCTCATACAAGAGTTCTGTTCTTTATCATTTTGGTCACTTCTTTGAACCTTTTCTAATTCAGATAGATCTTGTTCGTAGATATGGTGACCAGAATTAAATGCAATACTCAAGATGAGGTTGCACCATGGAGTGATACAGACACATTATAATATTCATAGTCTTATATACCAGTGGCTCCCAACCATATCCTAGAGGACCACCAGCCAGTCAGGTTTTCAAGATAGCCCTAAATAAATATGCATGGAGCAGATTTGCATGCCTATCACCTCCATTATATGCAAATCTCTCTCATGCATATTCATTAGGGTTATCCCAAAAACCCGGCTGGCTGGTGGTCCTCCAGGACAGGGTTGGGAACCACTGTTATATACCATCCCATTTCTAATAATTCCTAGAATACTGTTTTATTGGCCACCACTGCACATTGGGCAGAAGATTTCAGCATATTTGCTACGATGACACATGTTGTAGATCTTTTTCTTGGGTGCTGCCCCCTAAGGTGGATCCTAGCATCTGGTAACTGATTTGGATAGTAGTGCATGCAAATTTCTCTCTTACATATATATTCATGGGGAGTATCCTGAAAATTTGACTGGTTAGGTGAATCCTGAGATTTGGGTTTAGAACTTCTGATATAGGGTAAAACTGTGAAAACAGTGCAGATCCCTGAAGCAACAAGATTATAGATCTGAGAAAAGGATACAATCATTTCCACAACCACATCTTTCCAAATGCCACTGTGTCTATGAGGTGGCAAAAGTGGAATTAAGTAGCCTAATTGTTACAGTAGTATGCTAAGAACTCCAAAAGCCCAGATTCAGATTCTACTTCTCCCACCGATGCTTCTTTTAATCATGGCCAAGGCACTTTGTCCTCTTGTGTCTCAGTTGCCAGCTTAGATATAAGCTCCATTGGACAGGCATCTACTTACTGTACCCGAATTGCGAATTACTTGAGCATGGCTTTAGAAAAGCAAGAAATTAAATTACATCCACTACTACTTTGGGTATGAATCTATTTGGACTTCATTACGATTTTTCACACTGTTCCACACTAAGTCTGCCAAACAAGCCAGAAAGAACACCGGGACAGAAATTTGCTAAGAACTAGTTAAGCAACAGAACTCAGAGTGTGTTAGTGAATGGAGTCCATTCCGGTGAAGGTTAAATGAGAGCTGGGTACATTCTTTTCCATATCCATATTAGCAACATTACAAAAGGACTAGAAGGAAAAATATGTAACAAGGTACACACAGCGGAAAGTAGAAAAGAATGAAGGTGTTGATGGTGGGCTTGAAGAATAGCAAACAGCTTGGAAGCCAAACTTTCCTGCAAAAAAGTGCACAAAACTCCACTGGCCACTTACTTAGGATGACCTGAAGATTGATTGATAGTCACTGTAAATGCAGCAGAGAAAAACCAATATGCTTAGCCCCATCTACAAGAATGATGAGATAATATCAAATTGCCCTTGTTTAAGCCAGAGATGAGACTGCAGCTAAGTACTGTGCTTGGTTCTGGAAACCATAGAATGGTAAAGATAAAAGAATGGAATAAGTTCAGAGAAGCACAAACAAAAGTACAGGATCTTTAAAGTAAATTCCATTCAGAGGCTTAAGAAATGGAAAGAAGGGTGTAGAAGAAAAAAATTTCCAATACATAGCATATGTGAACTGCATCGATTGTATCCATGACCCTTTGAGCCTTTTACACCTAAAATTTTCTTCCTAATCGAGTGGGGCCTCTTAAATTTTAGCAGTTTAGGAGCCACAAAACTAACTGTGGTCATATTCCCTTCTAGCAGAAAGCTGCCAAGGTTAGAAGGCATCAGCCAATTTGCTCAGAGAAGTGGTATAGCTGCACCAGCCTTTCAGGAATTGGAGGAAAAGATACCTCACACCAAACTACCACACACTCAGATACAATTAGGGCTTTAGGTTTTCAGATATAACCAAAAAGCCCTAAAAATAGGCTTATTGAAGCTCTGATGATACCCTCAAGATGCTGCCCTCATGAGATAAGAAGAGATGGGAGGGCAAGAACCAGATATAATTGGAGCAATTTCATCATGAGTTCATGAAATCACACTGGTATGAACACTGTTGGAGAAGGGGGACCAGTGAGAAGCCTCGCACCCTGTCAACTCTAGAAGCAGCATCACTGAAGTGCTGAAGAACAAAAGTAAGGATCTGGACAAGGGACATGAGGAACAGGGGTGGAATGAAGAACCTAAAAACTCTCCTGTGCATACACCATCTCAAGCTCTCTTCCTGCCTGGATGTATTTGCTATTTTTTTTTTTTTTTTTACTTTGTGCTGGACGTCTGGATTGTTTTTCTTTATAAAATGGAATAAACTAAAATATGCACCGTAGGATATTTTTTTTCACAATTCCAGATCAGCGCTTATTTTCAGGACCCTCAAAAACAGCTAATTAGTTGGAAAATGCCTAAATGTAGGGCAGTGGTTCCCAAACCTGTCCTGGGGGACCCCCAGCCAGTCAGGTTTTCAAGATATCCCTAATGAATATGCATGAGAGAGATTTGCATATAATGGAAGTGACAGGTATGCAAATCTCTCTCATGCAGGTTTGGGAACCACTGATGTAGGGTTTAACACCTACAATAAGCACCAACTATATTTTATACTGGTTTCAGATTCACCTAACAGGGTTGATTCAGTCCCAAGTCTACTCTGTTACATTCAGGGACCAACCTTTCTAATTTACCAGTTACCTTTCTTACAAAAGAGAAAGCAAGATGACTACCAGAATGGAGTCCACTGTGTGAGGTGAATCTGAGTATCGGTGCACATTCACTAGTGTGGGTTTCAAGCCCATTTGATTATTTCTCAGCTAAAAACAAAGACGTGATGACCTGCAGGTGGGTCATGCTTCTGAAGCTGACAGATGGGTCCTAGCTTTAGCCCCAGTGGCTGTGGCCATCACTTTTCTTCACTCAACAGTGCAATCAAGCTTGTATGACTGGCAGCTGAAGCATATCCTTAATTAAATTAATGTACGTTGGGACTACCAACTGATTCAAATGAACTTCTTGCCAACATATCCACTGTGTCTTATGTTTCATGCAAAGAGACACTTAGATTAGTTTATTATCAGATTTAAAGATGTTTTAATACAACTCTAGGACTTTCTTCAGGTGCCTACTTGTTTTTAACCCCCAATTACCTCATGCTTTCAGTTATGCACACAGTTACATTATGACCTGAAGTCATATAACTCAACTGCACTAATGAATCTTGTTTGTTTCTACAAGCCTGTAATGTGAACATTAATCATTCAGTAATATGCATGAAGTCATTTGGAACAGCCTCACACAACCCGAAATCTTCACTCTGCTTAAGTCTGTACTACAATTACTTTCATATAGTTATTATAGTAACACAGTACATGTCGGCAGAAGTTGATTCTGGAACTTTGCACAGGTTCCACTTCATTATGATTAAACATTGGTATATTTTATTTCTCCCTGCTAATTTTGGGGCACAGACCCTACCTCCCATTTCCATTAAAGCCAACTGCAGCCTGATCTATTTTATGCCATTTACAGACCCAGGCCATAGAAGACTTCCTGGCACGGGTCTTACTTCCCAACCTCTGAAGCTGCTGTCAAAGCTCACTTCAGCTACCAGATCATTTAAATGTAGCTTTAAGAACATAGGAATAGTCTTACTGGATCAGACCAATGGTCCATCTAGCCCAGTATCCCTTCTTCAGAGGCCAATCCAAGTCAAAAGTAACTGTCAAAAAACCAAATAGTAGCAGCATTCCATGCCACTGATCCAGGGCAAGCAGCGGCTTCTCCCATGTCTGTCTCAACAACAGTGTATGGACTTTTCCTCCAGGAACTTGTCTAAACCTTTTTTCAAACCAGCTACATTTAACTGTATTCCATCCTTTTTCTATGTAGTGTTCCTCTGTTTTGATCCCACACATGTTTGAATTCCATCAGTGTTTTTGTCTTCACAACCTCCTATGGGAGGTCATTTCAGCCATCCACCATACTTTCCATGGAAACATATCTCCTGACATTGCTCCTAAGTCTTCCATCCTGCAACCGCAATTCATGACCTCTAGTTCAACCACTTCCCCATCTCTGACAAAGATTATTTAAAAGTATTAATAAGCAAACTATTTAAACATCAGATAAATAATTCTCCATGCACAACTGTCTCAGGGTGGTGTACTACAGGCTGTGATCGGGTTTGTAATGGTACATTATAAGGGGCTTCTTAGGGTCATTCTTCAGAAGGTGTGCTAGGAGGTCCTTTAGGGTTACCATATGGCTCCAGAAAAAGGAGCATGGATTGAGACAGCCAGGTTTTACTTCCAGTGAGAGCAATGGAAGTAAAACCCGGCTGTCTCAATCCATCCCCCTTTTTCTGTGGCCATGTACATATACAAAATCATTCATGTATAATTTATTTTATTTAGCCTAAGAATAAAAGTACTGTAAGCATGCACCAAACTCATGTTCCCAGTTCCAGGGTGGGGGGAGACTGGACAGTTCTGGATGTCAACTCACCACAATCAACGTGCCATTTGTAGTCCTGGATTCTAGTCATTAAAATCATTGCTGCAGGTCCCATAATAGGTTTGGTAGAAATCCAGGGTTGTCTTAAAATCTCCCTCCAGGAACTATTATTTATTAGTATTTATATACCACTTATAACCTAAGTGGTGTTCATTCAGGTAGGTAACTTGGAAGCTCTATATTCATCTTTTCTTGGGACTGGTACAGCATCCTAATCCCAGACAAGTTACCCAGTTCCAGGATACAGCCTGGATACAGACCAGTCCTTTGATTTTATTCACCAAAGCACTGTGGTATTTGTAGTCCTTAGTTCTATCAATTGATTTGCTCATACATTACCAACAAGCTAATACTGATGGAAATAAGTCAATTCTGCATTAGAAACATAAGAACATGATAGCAGATAAAGGCCACATGGACCGTCCAGTCTGCTCATCCGCAGCATCCACCGTCTCCTCCTCCTCCTAAGAGAACCCATATGCCTGTCCCAAGCTTTCCTGAATTCACAGTCTTTGTGTACATCACCTCTACTGGGAGATTACATATTTCATGCATCTATCACCCTATCTGTAAAAAAAAAAAAAAAAAAAGTATTTCCTTAGATTACTCCCGAGTTACCTTAAAAGAGAGTATTAGAGAAGTCTCATTTTTAGAGATCAGAGTTTCCAACAGGGTGCCTTTATTTACTACTTGCACAACTTTTTGTTAAAGTACAGTTACCTCATACCTCTTTTTCATTCTGACACTGAAGAAAACAGGACTGTTTTGGAGTTGTTGAAGGCTCTTGGATTACTTTAACTTCCGTCTACTTTCTACCTGTCAAGAGCCTAAAGTCCTTGAGAGCGTCATCAGCCCTGCTGATACTTATCAGAAACTGGGGCAGGCCTCACACCAATACACACAAAACAGAAGCAGAAAGCAATAGCTCAGACAGAGAGAGGGAGTGGCTATAATAAACTCGGGAAGCATTTCCCATAAAACGGAAGATTTATTACAAAAAAAGAGGGTGGGGCAGCCCAGTTGACCTATTGAGGAAAGTGTCTCTACTGGTTTTTTTTTACAGATAACCTCCGAGCAGTGACCGTCTACTGAATGTTAAACGTACAGTCCTGCGTACACCTTTCACCGATATAGAAAAAAAATACCCTAGATACTTAGTGCACTACCCTCCTCTTCTCCCACCCCTCCTCCCCCTCCTCTTTAAGTAGCCTTGAGCCTACCTAGGTATGAGCGACGCAGAAATAGAAGATTCGATTAGATTCCCTGCACCAAAGCCTGTTTGATTGAAGTTTTTTTTGCTGTTCACGTGAACAGTTCTTTCACTTGCAATTGCAGAAACCAAAACGTTCGAGTGACCTTTACCTGTTCCCGATTACATCCGGTACCTATGTGCGAAACTAACAGCAGCTGCTCCGATCGAGATGCTGCTACCTGCAAACCGAGTCTTTCATTTCGTTTTAAAGATCTTTTTCTCGAGAGAATTTTTTCCCCCCAAGAAAGACACATTGGTATATCATATTGTACATATGATATAAAACATGTCCACAGGTGCAATAAGAAACAACAAGCAGCTATGTATAAAGAATTTAACGCCCAAGGTACCTGTATCTGCTGTCATAAAGAAGGGAACGCGCCTACGGAGACGCTCAGATCCCAGGCTGGCACTTGAGGACAAGAAACAACTTTTTTTTTTTTTTTTTACGGCTTTCCCGTTGTCAAACTAGGGAGGAGAAAAGGTAAATCCTCACCCAACACCGGTTTGCCTCAGCCTGAATGGTAGCAAGCACAGAAGCGACTGAAAGAGCCGTCTGAACAAATAGCACACCTACCCGTGATATGATCAGAGGCTGATTGAAATCTATCCCTCCCGTGAGTCTGAAACCCCAGGGAGCAGGTCCCTGGAGAACCACATTTTGCGGCATGTTCTGCCGAGGCCCTTAAGTTCCAGGTGTTGGCGGGGGGACTTTTTCTTTGTGGCACTGTGTTCTAAAACCAGCCGGCGACAACGTCCCACGAGCAGTTTTCGCTGCTCTCCCCGATGAGTCCCGTGCAGTATCAGGAGCCTGCCCCCTTCCATGCCTTTATATCGCCTCTGTCTGGATCCCGGCTTGGGCCTGACGTCAGCAGCCAGCCCCGCAGCTACAGGAAGCCCGAGAGAGGAAGGGAGGACGCGGGGGAGCCGCAGGACAGAGGAGAAGAGAGGGCGTGAACGAGGAGGGGAGGGGGGAGAGATAAGGGATCAAAGGAAGGGACTGGAAGAGAGAGAGAGAGAGTGCACGGGATTGAAGGGGGAAAGGGAAATCTGTGCAGTGCAACATCGGAGGAACTGAAGTAGAAACGCATTTCCCGCTACACTGTGTTAAAAAAAAAAAAAAGTACAAACATATTAGACCCAACTGAGACGTAGATTTTCGGACGTGACAGAGAAAATGAGACTTCCTACAAAATACTGTAGTTGGGGAAGGGGTAAAACGCGGACCTAAACCGGCACGGCCTTAAAAATTCTTCCGTCATTCAGCTGACAACTGCGGTTTCAAATTTCATCATTGCAGGGACGGCTTTTCTACCACTATAGCTGCTATTGAGATGCCGGCAAGGAAATTTAATATTGCTCACCTCATCCTGGACTTGAACCCGTACTGTTAGTCTCATAAACAGCTGCACTAACCTCTACACTATGTTCTTAGCTCATAAAATTGTACGTTTTATAACTTATATTTTCTGTACAGGTTATCAGTCTCTCACTCCTGCCACCTGTCAGGATCCATTTGCTAATTTGTCTAAAAAAACCCAAAACCAGAAGCCCACTCTTTTCTTATTCTTTTACCTATTCTCAATAAAATTTCAGAAAAGTGTGCTTTCCCCGGTCTTGAACCCAGCCCATCGGGGTCCCAGTCAGCTGCCTTAACCCCTAGGCTAGAGCCTAGCTTGAGTAGTTGCAAAAAAATTTCAATCTTTTAGTCTCTGCATATCTTATGGCCCTTTAACTCCCACGGACCTCCATTACAGTTTGACTCTGACGGACCCTAATGCTATGAAGGGTCTAAAAGGGAGGATCCGTGATGTAAAACATAAGTTTTTCAATGCAGGGGAGAAAAGTGTACTTTACCCTGGTCTTGAACCCAGCCCATCGGGGTCCCAGTCAGCTGCCTTAACCCCTAGGCTAGAGCCTAGCTTGAGTAGTTGCAAAAAAATTTCAATCTTTTAGTCTCTGCATATCTTATGGCCCTTTAACTCCCACGGACCTCCATTACAGTTTGACTGACGGACCCTAATGCTATGAAGGGTCTAAAAGGGAGGATCCGTGATGTAAAACATAAGTTTTTCAATGCAGGGGAGAAAAGTGTACTTTACCCTGGTCTTGAACCCAGCCCATCGGGGTCCCAGTCAGCTGCCTTAACCCCTAGGCTAGAGCCTAGCTTGAGTAGTTGCAAAAAAATTTCAATCTTTTAGTCTCTGCATATCTTATGGCCCTTTAACTCCCACGGACCTCCATTACAGCTTGACTCTGACGGACCCTAATGCTGAGAAGGGTCTAAAAGGGAGGATCCGTGATGTAAAACATAAGTTTTTCAATGCTGGGGAGAAAAGTGTACTTTCCCCTGGTCTTGAACCCAGCCCATCGGGGTCCCAGTCAGCTGCCTTAACCCCTAGGCTAGAGCCTAGCTTGAGTAGTTGCAAAAAAATTTCAATCTTTTAGTCTCTGCATATCTTATGGCCCTTTAACTCCCACGGACCTCCATTACAGCTTGACTCTGACGGACCCTAATGCTGAGAAGGGTCTAAAAGGGAGGATCCGTGATATAAAACATAAGTTTTTCAATGCTGGGGAGAAAAGTGTACTTTCCCCTGGTCTTGAACCCAGCCCATCGGGGTCCCAGTCAGCTGCCTTAACCCCTAGGCTAGAGCCTAGCTTGAGTAGTTGCAAAAAAATTTCAATCTTTTAGTCTCTGCATATCTTATGGCCCTTTAACTCCCACGGACCTCCATTACAGTTTGACTCTGACGGACCCTAATGCTATGAAGGGTCTAAAAGGGAGGATCCGTGATGTTAAACATAAGTTTTTCAATGCTGGGGAGAAAAGTGTACTTTCCCCCGGTCTTGAACCCAGCCCATCGGGGTCCCAGTCAGCTGCTCTAACCCCTAGGCTAGAAGCCTAGCTTTAGCAGTTGCAAAAAAACTTATATCTTTTAGTCTCTGCATATCTTATGGCCCTTTAACTACCACATACAGCTTGACTCTGACGGACCCTAATGCTGGGAGGGGAATAAAAGGGAGGATCCATGATAAAAAAGCCCGAGAGCTTGTCTCGATGGGCGGCTCTAACGCGGAGCTGGGAGGCCCGTGGAGCCGTCCGTCGGGAAAATGTTAGGAAGGGGGGTTAGGCAGGCAGGGAAGCTAAATTGAAGGGAGGAGGTCTTTCCTGCCGTGGGAGGGACCTCCTAAAGGGTCGAATCAGGGTAGCAGGATAGGGTGGGGAGGAGGTATATAAGCAGGGCTCTCGGAGGACCGTAACGGTTTCCGTTCCTCCGAGGCTGCTTTTGTTTGGTCGGCTGTTCGCGGAGTCCTGTGGCCTGCCACGTGGCCATTTTCGTTTTCGGGCGACCGGACGGCGGAGGGTGTCGGCGGCAAGTGTCGGGTCGGGAGGATGGCGCGTGCACCCACCTCCGATGCTGCTGATCTCGCGGAGCTGTCCCTGTTAGCTGGAGACTCGCTGGATGAAGAGGACCGGGAGCCGGTGAGTGCTTCTGCTTGGGAGGGGGCCGATCTTTACCTCCTCGGCGCTCGCATTCGGCTGCTCGAACGGCGATAGCGCTGGAGGTAGGGGGGGAGGTGCTGTCTGCTCTTGGCTGTGCGGGGTTGGCCCGCAGGGGCAGAAGCAGGCTGCAGGGAGGCCGTGGGAGGGGTAGAGACGTTCCTCGAGCAGGCTGTGTGCCTGTGGAGCCTTCAGCAGCTGCTCCTGATGGAGCTGGGAGGTCTTCTGCTGCTGGGAGTGTGCCTTCTATTGAAGTGCCTGTAGCAGCTCCGGGTGGTTCAAGGGGTGTGTGGGCTGGGTTCGGGCCTGGCCAGCAGGGTGGACCAGCGTATTCCTCTGGGGTGAGGGGTGAGGTTGGGGTGGATACCCCCGTGCTTCCCTCCACGTCCGGGTTGGGTCGTGGGTCACCGGCGGCCTCTTGGTGGCCTCCGTGGACGTTTGGGCCTTGGGGTTCTCCTTGGGGATCCGGCCCCTGGGCTATGGGTCCTCCTCCTTTCCCTGGAGCGGTTCCATCGCCGTCTTTGGGCCCTGGCGCCTCTTTTGGGGGCGGGACTCGGAGGTTGGAAGGGGGGGGGAGATCAGCTGGTGGGGGCTTGGCCCCCAGGGTTAACTTCTCCTCATACTGTGCAGGTTGCTGGCCCCTGTGTGGATTTTTTCCCCCAGGATCCCGCCGCTGGACTTGAGCGCTTCATGGAGCCTTGTTCTGCCGGAGTTTCGACCGGAGGTCAGATGGAAGCCCCGCGGACCGGAGTTGAGGAGCCAGTGCAGGCGAGCCAGAGCCCTGTTATGGTGGTTGCTTCGGAGGGCGCCACTCCTGGAGTGGCAGGTGCAGGATGCGGACCTGGAGGAGTCAGGAACACGAGGAACATGGCATTCGAGGCTGGGGTTGGGGACCAGGGGGGGAAGTGGAAAGAGAAAAAGAAGGGTAGGAGGGGCCATAGGAGTAGGACTTCTTCTTCGTCCTCTTCGTCTTCTTTAACCTCCTCTTTATCTTCGACGTCGTCTTCCTCGGCAGGGTCACCTCGGCGGGGGTCGGGTAAGAAGCCAGCGCAGGAGGGGGGATAATCGGGGGGCTCCGGCTCTCGTAGCGCTGTCGGAACTGTGGGAGAAGGTTCCGCGGTCTCTACGTCGTAAGATCCGGAAGTGTACATCTGTTGACGTTTTTCGGCTTCTGGAGGGCAGAGTGCATGGGCGGAAGAAGAAGAGTAAGAAGGAGGGGGGAAGCAAAAGGTGGGCTTGGTGTCGCGCAATGTCGTGAATTGGACACGTGCATTTTTGAGGTTGGCAAGTGTCTGGGGGCGGGAGCGCCCTCAGGACTACGGCCTTTTGCTGGCCTATGCTGATTCCATTCTTGATGCTTATCAGCGGTTCGGCGGGTGGTCGTGGCTCAACTACGATGAAGCGTTCCGCGACAAGATGGAGGAAAACTGGTACATGTCCTGGGGTACGCAGGACATCAATCTGTGGCTCACTCACATGTCGAAACCTGCGGGGTCGGGATTGAGTTCGTCAGGGAAGCCGGGGTCTCAAGTCTCTGGGGGGGTTCGTTCCTTTTGTCCCATTGGGGGCCCGGGGGCTGTGGGGGGTCCTGGCCTTTGCTGGCAGTTCAATAAATCTTCCTGTTCCTTTACGGACTGTCGTTTCCGTCACGCCTGCTCCTTGTGCGGGCAAGGGCACTCAGCGCTCAAGTGCCCCAAGAAGGGAGTTGGGCCACCTCCCACCCTGGCTAAGTGAGGTCGGGGTGCAGGGGTTGCCCACCCCGGTCTGGGTGGGTGCCATGAGGCCTTGGTTGGACCTCTACAGTGACGTGCGGGCCACTGCGACGCTTGTCCGGGGATTTAGTGAAGGTTTTGTTATTCCATATTCACTTCCTTTGGCTAATGTGCAGGCGTCCAACGCTTCTTCGGTGTCTCAGTTGCAGGTGGAGGTGCGACGTAAGTTGTGTGAAGAACTTGATCAGGCGCGAATTGAGGGGCCCTTTCAGGAGCGCCCGTTCCCTGTGATGGTATTGTCCCCTCTGGCGATTATCCCTAAGAAAGAGCCGGGCAAATATCGCCTGATCCATAATTTGTCCAGGCCCGTTGGGCGCTCGGTGAATGATGGTATTCCTCGCGATCTTTGCTCTGTCCACTATGCCTCCTTCGACAGTGCCTTACACCTCGTTCGACAGGCGGGCGGTTGTGCTTTGCTGGCTAAAGTGGATATCAAGTCAGCCTTTAGGTTATTGCCGGTTCATCCGTCTTCGTATCCTCTGCTGGGGTTTTGGTTCGAGGGTGCCTTTTACTTTGATCGCTGTCTGCCGATGGGTTGTTCCGTATCTTGCGCATTTTTGAGTTGTTCAGCTCCTTTCTGCATTGGGTTACTGTTCGTCGAGCGGGGAGGGTTTCGGTGGTTCACTATCTGGATGATTTTCTTTTCGTTGGTGGGGCGGGTTCTGGTGATTGTAGTCTGTTGAAATCTACTTTCGAAGCCATGGCTGCTGAATTTGGGGTGCCGTTGTCTGCTGATAAATCTGAGGGGCCCACTACTTGTCTCACTTTCTTGGGGATCGAGATTGACTCGGTGGCTATGGTGACTCGGCTCCCGTCGGGTAAAGTGCGACAGTTGTTAGCTTTGATTTCGCTTGTTCGGGACACCCATAAACTACTCTGAGGGTGGTTCAATCTTTGTTGGGGTCCCTTAATTTTGCCTGTCGGGTACTGCCTATGGGCCGTGCCTTTTCTCGTCGTCTGGCGGTTGCGACGTCGGGTATACGTGATCGTAGACACTTCGTACGGATTACAGCGGGGATTCGAGCGGATTTGCATATGTGGTCTTTATTCTTATCCCAGTTTAATGGGTCGCTCCCGATTCAGCTTCCTGACGTCTCTACCGTGGATCTCAAGCTGCAATCAGATGCTGCTGGCAGTGCGGGTTTTGGTCTTTATTGTCAGGGGGACTGGTGCGTGGCAGCGTGGCAGGTATTACTCGCAATATGACCTTGCTGGAATTTTTCCCCTTGCTGGTGGCGTGTGAGTTGTGGCCGGAGAAGTTACGGAATCGGCGTGTTGTTTTCTGGTGTGACAACATGGGGGTGGTGGAGGTGGTGAACCGGCAAGCAGTGAAATGCTTGAAGGTGAACGCGGTGATGCGGGAACTTATCTTGCGCTGTTTGTATCTTAATTTATACATTCGGGCTCGCCACGTCCCCGGGGTTCAGAACAGGATTGCTGATGCCCTTTCTCGATTTCAATTTTTGCAGTTCCGGCAGCTGGTGCCGACAGCGAAGACGGATGGGTCGCCGATGCCAGAGCGCTTGTGGAACCTGGTGGTGAGCGGATCTGGAGCCTGTTGCAGCAGTCCGTAGCTCCTGCTACTTGGACTCGGTACAATTGAGGTTTTGTCACAGTGTTCAACTTTCTGCGTCCGCGGGGTTGGGTCCCCGGCCCTGTCACTGAGGTCTTGTTAGCGGACTTCTTAGCTGATTCCCTGGCTGCGGGCTGTTCCCGTAGTGCAGCGGCGGGTCATCTGGCAGGCTTTGCTTTCTTTTGTAGGGCCTTCGTGTGGTACTGCCCAGTGACAGGATTTTTGCCGCGCAGGATGCTGGCGGCCTGGGATCGGGTGGCTCCGCGGTTGCCGGATTCCCGGTTGCCTATCACGCATGCATTGTTATCTCGCATCTTAGGGTTTTGCCTGGGATTGCGCATTCGGGCTTTGAAGCTTGTTTATTTAGGGTGGCTTTTTCCTTGGCGTTCTTTGGGGCTTTACGAGTGGGTGAGTTGCTTGTTCACCCGTCCGACTTACGGGGCATGCATAGTCAGGTGCTCGTGGCTGGGGATACAGTGCGGTTATTCATTGCCCGGTCTAAGTCAGATCAGCTGGGCAGGGGGCGCACAATAGTATTGCACTGAGTGGAGGGCTGTACTTCGTGCCCCGTCCAATCTCTGGCTGCCTATATGGCGGTTCGACCTACTTCGGACTTGGCATTGTTGATACATGCCGACGGCACTCAACTTACTCGTTTCCAATTTCTGACAGTTTTGCATCGGGCACTGGGTCATTGCGGCGTTGAGCCGATGCGCTTCGGCACGTACTCCTTTCGCATAGGGGCTGCTACCATTGCCTTCGAGGCGGGGATGCCTGCGGAGGTTATTCGACAGTTGGGTCGTTGGTCCTCGGAGGCCTATCGTGGCTACATCCATTCATCGGGAGCTGGGCGGGGGAGTTCTTCGTCTGGTCAGTCGAGTGGGTAAGGGTGCTCCTGAGCCGGTAGGGGGGTCCAGGGAAGCTTGGTGGAGTGGCCAGTTTGGGGGAGGGGCTGTTTGCTTTTGGGGTCAGTTGGGTGGGTTCCCTGCATGGCCTCCTGTTACTAACTTTTAGGGTGTCGGTGGACGTTGGCTTGACTGCTGGGCTTTGCTTTACAGGTGCCGCTCGACGTGTTCTGTCGGTTTGGATCGTCGGGCACTCCTTCATCTATTGGGCTGGGGAGCGTGCTGTGGTCCGACCATGTGTCAGCACTTGGGCCTTCGTCTACGTGGAGTCTATGTCTCTTGGTGGGGGCAGCGGGGTATGCGTTGGCACCAGCTGCTCCCTTTTCTGGATGATCTTCGTCGTCGTGTCCGGCGTCCGGATCTTTTACTTTTTCACCTTGGGGGCAACGATGTTGATTCACTTAGTAGAAAATTTTTAATTGATATGGTCATAGGAGATCTTGGGATGATTCAGGGTTGGTTTCCTGGTGCTCGGCTCGTTTGGTCCGACATTATTCCGTGACCGAAGTGGTTGGTGTCTCGTAGATGGACCAGGGGGCTTATCAAAGTGAATCGACAAATTGGGAGGTGGGTGGAAGCTCGGGGTGGGGTGCAGATGAGGCATGCTTGGGTTGATGTATCTTGTTCAGGGTTGTTCTACAGGGATCAGGTACATTTGTCGGACATCGGGTGGGATCTCTTGCTCGATGATTTTGCTTCTTGTTGTGAACGCGTGTTGGACCTCTAGCCGCAGCTCTGTTCATTGTTGGGGGGGGGGGCCTGTAACGAGTTTCAGGCCTGTGGCGGTATCCCGAGCTACTGGCAGCTTGTCTCATCATGGGATGAGTGGTGGGCTGGCTGGGAGCCGTGCCTGGTGGGTCTGATGACCCTGGACAAGGGGGCATGTGGGGTCATGCCACCCCTCGGACCCTTGCTTAGATGGCAGGGTCGGGGGCCATTTTCATCTAAGTTGGTAGCTTGGGATCAGGGTCACAATGTGTGGGTTTAATCAGATAAACTGTTATTTAATGCTGTTTGTATATGTTGTTTACTATATGTAAATGTTATTTAAATATGTTTATTTTACAATAAACAGGGCTGCGGCCAGGTTTCTCCACTCAGGTATACGCTTTTTTTTTGGGGGGGGGGGGGGGTTGGATTGGGATTTGAAGCTAAGGATGGGTATGCCTCAGGGAAGCGGGCCTCTCCAGCTTCCGCTGTTGGTAAAACATAAGGTTTTCAATGCTGGGGAGAAAAGTGTGCTTTCCCCAAACCCAGCCCATCGGGGTGCTAGTCAGCTGCCCTAACCCCTAGGCTACAAGTCTAACTTTAAGAGCTGCAAAAAGTTTCACTCTTTTAGTCTCTGCATTAACAGCGGAAGCTGGAGTGGCCCGCTTTCTTAATGCTAACATCTTCCTGCCCATCAAACCCTTAACCAAACCCCAAGAAGACACGTAAACCTGCGTGGAGAAACCTTGTCGCAGCCCTGTTTATTGAAAATTAACATATTTGAATAACATTTTACATATTATAAATAACATTACAAACAACATTAAATAACAGTTTATCCATTAAACCCGCACAATGGTATCACCATTGCGACCCAGATCCCGAGCTACTGACTCAGATGTAAATGGCCCCCGACTCTGCCATCTAAGCAAGGGTCCGAGGGGTGGCATGTCCCCCACATGCTCCATTGTCCAGGTTCATCCGACCAACCAGGCACGGCTCCCAACCGGCCCACCGCTCATCCCCATGATGACACCAGCCGCCAGTAGCTCGGGATACCGCCACAAGCCTGTAAACCGTTACAGGCACCCCCAATGAACAGAGCTGCGGCTAAGGATCCAACACACGCTCGCAACAGGTAGCAAAATCATCGAGCAAGAGATCCCACACGATGTCAGAAAGGTGCACCTGATCCCGGTAAAACAAACCCGAACAAAAAACATCAATCCAGGAATGCCGGATCTGTACCCCGCCCCGAGCTTCCACCCACCGGCCAATCTGCCTATTCACCTTAGTAAGCCCCCTGGTCTATCTACAAGACACCAGCTGCTTCGGACGCGGAATAATGTCGGACCAGACTAGCCGGGCACCCGGAAACCAACCCTGAATTACCCCCAGGTCACCAATAACCATATAAATTAAATGTTTTCCGCTAAGCGAATCAACATCGTTGCCTCCGAGGTGAAAAAGCAATAGATCAGGACACCGAGCACGATGCCGCAGATCCTCCAGAAGGGGGAGCAGCTGGTGCCAACGCATGCCCCGCTGACCCCACCAAGAGATGTAGACTCCGTGAGGACGGAGACCCAAGTGCTGACCACCCGGTCGTACCACTGAACGCTCCCCGGCCCAATGGACAAAGGAGTGCCCAATGATCCAAACCGACAGGACACGTTGTGCTGCACCTGAAAAGCAAAACTCAGCAGTCAAGCCAACGTCCCCCAGAACCCAAAAGGTTAGTAACAGAAGCCATGCAGTGAACCCGCCCATACCCCTGAAAGGCAAACACTACTACCCAGTACTCAACCTCCCTCAAACCGCCCCAGCCTCCCCGACCAGCACAGCAGCACCCACTAACCCAATCCACCAGGCTGAGAATCCCCCGGTATGGAATCAGTCAGACGAATGTAGCCGCGATAGGCCCCAGACGACCATCTACCCAACCTTTGAATGGCCCCAGCAGGTACCCCAGCCTCAAATGCACTAGTAGCAGCCCCAATGCGAAAAGAGTGCGTGCCGAAACGCGCCGGCTCAGCACCGCACCGACCCAGAGCCCGACGCAAAACTGCCAGGAATTGGTAACGAGTGAGACGGATGCCATCCGCATGCAGCAACAACGCCACGTCTGAGCTAGGTCGGATCGCCATATAGGCTTCCAGCGACTTGGCCGGGCATGAAGCACAGCCCATCACTCAGCTTAAGACCAATGTGCGCCCCCTGCACAGCTGATCCGACTTAGACCTGGCAATGAACAAACGCACCATATCCCCGGCCACGCGCACCTGACTGCACAGGAGACCACGCAAGCCCAGGGTGTCAGCCGGGTGAACAAGCAGCTCACCCACTCGCAGCGCCCCAAAGAACACATGCTTCGAAGCTAGAACTCACCACAACAGGCAACACCACGATGAGACGAGATAACAACGCATGCGTGATTGGCAACCGAGCATCCTGCAACTGTGGAGCCACCCAACCCCAGGCCACCAACATCCTGCGGTGCAGAAATCCCAACGCCGGGCAGAACCACCCGAAGGCCCTACAAAAGAAAGCAAAGCCCGCCAGGTGACCCGCCGCCGCACTACGGGAATAACCCTCCAACTGAGAACCCGCTAAGAAGTCAGCTAACAAGACCTCCGGGACAGGGCCAGGGACCCAGCCCCGCGTATGCAGAAATTGAAATACAGTCACGAAGCCTCGATTGTACTGAGTCCAAGTGGCAGGCACTACCGACCACTGCAACATGCTCCAGATCCGCTCACCAACAGGCCCCATAAATGTTCTGGCATCGGCGACTCCTCCTTCTTCGCTGATGGCGCCAGCTGGCAAAACTGCAAGAACTGAAAACGAGAAAGCGCATCAGCAAGCCTGTTCTGAACCCCAGGGACGTGCCGAGCCCGAATATACAAATTAAGGTGCAAACAGCGCAAGACCAGTTCCAGCATTACCACATTCACCTGCAAACACTTTGCAGCCTGCCTGTTCACTACCTCGACCACCCCCATGTTGTCACACCAGAAAACGACTCGCCGATTCTGCAACTTTTCAGTCCACAACTCACACGCGACTAGCAAGGAGAAAAGCTCCAGCAGGGTCAAATTGCGAGTAATACCTGCCCGCCGCCAGCTCTCAGGCCATGCCGCCGCGCACCAGTCCCCTTGACAATAGAGTCCGAAACCTACACCCCCAGCCGCATCCGATTGCAGCTCTAGATCCAAGTTAGAGGCATCAGGGAACTGAATGGGGAGCGATCCGTTGAATTGGGCTAAGAAGAGAGACCACATATGCAAATCCGCCCGAATCCCTGCAGTAATCCGGACAAAGTGTCGTCGATCCCGAACACCTGACGTCGCCGCCGCTAAATGACGCAAAAAAAGCCCGACCCATAGGCAAAACCCGACAGGCAAAGTTAAGGGACCCCAACAAAGACTGCACGACCCGCAGAGTAGATTTATGGGCACCCCGAACCAGAGAAATCAAGGCTAACAACTGTCGCACCTTAGCCTGTGGCAGCCGAATCACCATTGCAACCGAGTCAGTCTCGATCCCCAAGAAGGTGAGGCAAGAAGTGGGCCCTTCCGATTTATTAGCGGACAATGGCACCCCGAATTCGGCAGCCATCGCTTCGAAGGTAGATTTCAGCAGACCGCAATCGCCGGGGCCCCCCCCCCCCCCCCGACGAACAGAAAATCATCTAGATAGTGAACAACCGAGTCCCTCCCTGCACTTCGGACCGTAACCCAGTGAAGAAAGGAGCTGAACAACTCAAAAAATGCACAGGAGATGGAACAACCCATTGGCAGACAGCGGTCAAAATAAAAGTCATCCTCAAACCGAAAGCCCAGCAACGGATAGGAAGAAGGATGAACTGGCAACAACCGAAAGGCTGACTCGACGTCCACCTTGGCCAATAAAGCCCGACATCCCGCAATTCACACCAGATGCAAAGCACTGTCGAAGGAAGCGTAGCGGACAGAACAGAGATCGCGAGGAATTCACAGATCGACCTACGGGCCTAGACAGGTTATGAATCAGGCAAAATTTCCCTGGCTCCTTCTTAGGAATGATTGCCAGAGGGGACAACACCATCACCGGGAATGGACGTTCCAGAAAAGGGCCCGCAACCCGCGCATGTGCAAGTTCCTCACGCAACTTACGCCGCACCTCCACCCGCAACTGAGAAACCGAGGAAGCATTGGAAACCTGCACAGTAGCCAAGGGAAGTGAACATGGAATAACAAAACCGTCGCTAAATCCACCCGCCAGAATCGCAGCCGACCTCCCATCCCTGTAGAGGTCCAACCAAGGCCTCATGGCACCCACTTGGACTGGAGTGGGCAATCCCGGCACCCCGACCTCACTTGGCCGGGGCAGGGGGCGCTCCAGCTCCCTTCTTGGGGCACTTGAGAGCCGAGAGGCCCTGTCCACACAAGGAGCAGGCATGACGGAAGCGACAGTCCGTAAAAGAACAGGAGGACTTATTGAACTGCCAGCAGAGACCGGGCCCCCCCCGGGCCCCCGGGCCCCCCCGGGGGACGAAAGGAACGAACCCCCCCCGGCGACCGGAAGCCCCGTCTTACCCGCAACACTAGGGACGGACACCCCCAGGTTTTGCCATATGGGTGAGCCACAGATTAATGTCCTGCATACCCCAAGACATGTGCCGGTTCTTCTCCATCTTGTCACGGATCGCTTCATCGTAGTTGAGCCAGGCTCAACCACCGAACCGCTGATAACCATCGAGGATGGAATCCGCGTACGCCAACAAAAGGCCGTAGTCCTGGGGGCGCTCCCGTCCCCAAACACTGGCTAAACGCAAAAATGCCCGTGACCAATTCACAACATTACGAAACACAAAACCCACTTTAGGCTTCCCCCCTCCTTCTTACTCTTCTTCTTCCGACCTCGCACTCTGCCTTCCAAAAGCTGAAAAACCTCCTAATCTTGCGGCGAAGAGACCGCAGAACCTTCTCCCACAGCTCTGACAGCGCCACAAGAGCCGGGGGCCCCCGATCAGCCCCTTCCTGTACTGAGCTCTCACCCGTCCCCCGCCGAGGTGACCCTGACAAGGAAGACGATGTCGAAGAGGAAGAAGAGGTTAAATAAGACGAAGAGGACGAAGAAGAATCCCTACTCCGTCGGCCTTTCCTACCTTTTCCCTTACTCTTCCTCCTCCTACCCTTACCAACAACCCCAGCCTCTAACGCCATGTTACCCGTGGTCAGGATTCCAGCTGATCTGCCTCCTCCACCTGCTGCTCCTCCTGTCGCCTTCCGCAGCAACCACCGTAGCAGGATTCCGACGGGCCGCCCTTGCGTGCTCCTGGACTCCAGTCCGCAGGGCAGCATCCAGTCCCTCGGCACACACTCCAGCTGCAGAAGTCCCAGCGACACACCCACGTTCAGCAGCGGAAGCCTGGGGGAAAAAATCAAGACAGGGGCCAGCAGCCTGCACAGTAGAAGGATACGTTAACCCTGAGGGCCAACCCCCCACCCGCTGGTCTCCCACCCCCTCAAACCCCCGAGGGATACCCCCGATGGAAACGCCCGGGCCCCAAGGCAGCGGCGGGACAGCTCCATGGACTGGAGGCAGAACTACAGCCCAGGGACCAGGACCCCAAGGAGTCCCCCAAGGACCCTGCGCCCAAGGTGACCACCAGCTGGCCGCGCTGCCAGGCAGCCCAGGACCCGTCCCAGAGGTAGAGGGCAACACCGGATCTCCAAGGAACCACCCCCGAGGACTCCACTCCCCAGCGAGGAAGGAGCCGTTCCATCCTGCCGGCTAGACCCCAAACCAGCACCAACACTCCCCACCCCAGCCCGATCAGCCACAGGCACACAAGCAGGAAGAAGACCAGCATCTGACACACCCACAACTCCAGCAGCAGTCAGAAGGAAATGCCCTTCCTGCCTACCCCCTGCTCGGGAAGCACCACGGCTCCTCCCCCGCACACCCGGTAGTCCGCTGCGGCCCCTGCGGGCTGACCCCTCACTGCCAGCAACAGATCGCACCTCCTCCACAACCTCGAGCGCAATCGCAGTTTGGGCAGCCGAACGCAAGCGCCGAGGAAGCAGCGAGTGTCCCCCCCGTGCAGTCCTACTCACCGGTGTCGGCTCGTCCTCATCAAGTGAATCGCCGGCCAACAGGGACAGCTCCGGGTCAAAAGGTGCACGCTCCATAGCAGAGGGGCAAACCACGAGGCTCCACACGAACCCGACGCCGCAAAAGTTGTCTCAGAGGACCTGAAACCGTTAAGGTCCTCCGAGAGCCCTCCTTATATACATCTCCCATCCCACCCCACGACCGCGACTTTTACCCTATCAGAGGCCAATCCCTCAGCGGGAAGGCCTCTACCCTCCCGATCAAAACTTTTATTCCTACCTTAACCCCCCCCCCCTTCACTAAACCCTACCCGACGGATGGCCCCGCGGGACTCACAGCTCTGCGTTAGAGCCGTCCATCGAGACTAGCTCTCGGACTTTTTAATCTTATGGCTCCTTCACTCCTGCCGCCAGTCAGGATACGTCTATTAAATTATCCAAGCAAAATCCCTAATTAGCAGATCACTGATGAGACAGTGTTAGAGAAACAAACAATGGAGAGCAGAGCAAATTAGTAAACTAGGGTTGATGGTTCACTTTTCACAGCAACTACTTTCACTCTTCAGTTGCCATAAGCATGAGTGAATTCAACAGTTTAAATTTACTTAAAAACCAGAAGTCTCAATCCATTATTCTTTTTCAGGAGCCATATGGTAACCTTACTTCTGAGAAGCTAACAGCGGAATCTGGATAGGCCCGCTTCCTATATATCTCAAACCCTTACCCCTCCCCTACATTCTCCCACAAAAACTCAACACAAATTATGGTGAAAAAATAGCCGCAGCCCTGTTTATTGGTCATAACAGTTTGTTAAATAACATATCAACGTATAAACAGCATAAACATTATAACACAAAATTATTTCGAGCTACTGTAAAACAAGTTATGCCCCCGACCCCGCCATGAAGCAAGGATCTGTCGCCCACATGCCCCATTAACCCGGGTCACCTGACCCACCAAGCACGGCTCCCAGCCGGCCCACCGCTCATCCCATGATGAGCCCAGCCAGTAGCTCGAGATACCACCATAGGGCCTGTAAACCCTTACAGCCCCCCCCCCCCCCACAATGAACAGAGCTGTGACTAAGACAGCGCCCAACGCTCACAACCCGACGAGAAATCATCCAACAGCAAATCCCAGCCCACGTCAGACAAATGTACCCGATCCCTCGCAAACAAACCCAAACAGGACACATTCACCCATTCATGTCGTAGTTGCACCCCCCCTAGACTCCACCCAGCGCCCAACCTGACGGTTAACCTTGCACAAACCCCTGGTCCATCTCCGGGACTCCAGCCGGCGTGGTCGGGGAATAATGTCCGATCACAGCAGCGTCGTGCCAGGGAACCATTCCAAAACTATCCTAAGATCACCCAGAATAGAGTCAATCAGGTGCTTCCCCGTCTGGGAATCCACGTCGTTACCACCCAAATGCAGCAGCAGGACATCCGGACAACGAGGGCGACGATGGAAGTCAGCCAGCAACGGTAACAGCTGATGCCATCACATGCCCCGCTGACCCCACCAGGACACGCGAATGCCCAAGTGCTGCAGACCCAGGTGCTGACCCCCAGGCTGGATCACGGCACGCTCTCCCGCCCAGTGGACGAAGGAGTGCCCGACAATCCACACCGTACGCTGTCGCCGCACCGCATCTGCAAGGCAAACCCAGCAATCAAACCCAGCCCAATTGGAAAAACAAAACCCCAGTTAGTAAAGTGTCAGTCCTGAGCATGCACCAACCAGCTATAGCCACACACTCCCCCAGAACCAAGGTACCCATCTGTGGAAACCAGAACTGATCAGCCCAACCTAGGTCCCTCCCCGATCCAAACCCCGTGCCACCCCGTAAGGCCGAATGTAACTCCTGTAACTTCCCGAGGACCAATGGCCCAACTGTTGAATCCCTTCACACAGCACCCCAGCCAGAAAGGCGCAAGTGGCAACTCCAATCCGAAATGAATGAGTACCATATCGCGCCGGGTCTTCACCACATTGGCGCAAAACTAGACGCAGCACGGCTAAGAACTGATAATGTGTAAGGGGCCTGCCATCCTCATGCAACAACAAGGCCAACCCCAACGGGGGACGAACCGCCATATAGGCATACAGAGCCGTAACCGGGCAAGTAACACAGCCCACTATCTTATGCAAAACCACCGTACGGCCCCTGCTCAGCTGGTCCGTCTTGGATCTGGCAAGATATAAACTAACGGAGCTGTCACCACACTGCACGTGCCACAATAAGAGGCCATGCGCACCTGCAGAATCAGCTGGATGCACTAGTAGCTCCCCGATGCAGAAGGCTCCGAAAAACGCTAGCGAAAAAGCAGCAGTAAACAGCAGCTCCTCGTATCGGGACCGAGCCACCGCCGGCAACTCCGCGAGCAACCTCACCAACAAGTCATGAGATATTGTCCGCCGGGCGGCGGGTTGCTGTGGCGCAATCCGAGCCATAGCCGCCAGAAGTCTACGCACCAGGAAACCCAAAGACGGGCAACGCCACCCCAAGGCCTTGGAGAAGAATGCAAAACCAGCTAAGTGGCCAGCCACAACTCCCCGCGACAAACCCCCACGATGTGAAACCAGTACAAATTCCGCCAGCAGGGTCTCAGATACTGGTCCCGGGGTCCAACCCCAGGAAGACAGAGAAGCGGACAATCGACGGAATCCAGCATTGTAGCGAGTCCAGGTGGTAGGAGCCACCGACTGTCTCAGCAAGTCCCAGAGCCCTTCTCGACCAGGCTCCATAAATGATCCGGCATCTGCAACCCCCGGAGCTGCGCGTCTGGAGCCAGCCAACGAAACTGTGAAAAGTTAAAGCGAGAAAGAGCATCAGCAATACAGTTGCGACTCCCTGGCCTAGCCCTAATGTACAAATTGAGCCGCAGACAACGCAGAACAATCTCACGCATCAACTGATTAACATTTAGCGGCATGCCGATTAATGACCTCCACAACCCCCTTATTATCACACCTAAATACTACGCGCTTATTACACAGCCGAGCAGGCCAAAGTTCGCAGGCGACCAGTAGCAGGAAAGCTCCAAGAGAGTCACATTACGCGCAACACCACTCCGCTGCCAGGCAACAGGCCACGGCGCTGCACACCAGTCCCCCTGGCAGTAAAGGCCGAAACCGAGGCCACCGGCCTCATCCGAGTAGAGTTCCAAATCCAGGTTAGACAACTCGGGCTGCTGTATCGGAAGCGTTCCATTAAACCGCGTAAGGAACACGATCCACATCCTGAGATCCGCCCGAATACCAGCAGAAATACGCACGAAATTACGACGATCACGAACAAGCGAAGTGGCAGCAGCAAGCCGTCAAGCAAAAGCCCGTCCCATAGGCAGTACCCGACAAGCGAAGTTAAGAGACCCCAGCAGCGATTGAACTTCTCTGAGGGTAGCCTTGCGGGACTCAGCCATCCGAGAAATCTGTAACAACAGGAGTCTCACCTTACCCAGCAGCAACCTGGTGACCATTGCTACAGTATCGATCTCTATACCCAGAAAAGTAAGCACCGTAGTTGGACCTTCTGATTTATCCGCCGCAAAAGGAATTCCGGATTCAGCGACCACGCGTTCAAATGATGCTTTCAAGCGGGAACACACCGCAGACCCCACCACTCCCACGAAGAGAAAGTCGTCCAGATAGTGCACAACCAAATCCGCCCGCGCTATGCGGACCGTAACCCAGTGCAAGAACGTACTAAACATCTCGAAGTAAGCGCAAGAAATGGAGCAGCCCATCGGTAAACAACGATCGTAATAGAACTCACCCTCGAATCGAAAACCAAGCAGCGGGTAAGAGGAGGGATGGACGGGCAAAAGCCGGAAGGCAGACTCAATGTCCACCTTCGCCAATAGAGCACCATGCCCAGCCTGCACAACAAGACGCTGCGCACAATCAAATGACGAATAACGAACTACACACAGGTCACGAGGGATGCCCTCGTTGACAGAGTGGCCCAAAGGCCAGGACAGATTGTGAATCAAACAGAACTTACCAGGGTCTTTCTTGGGAATAATTGCCAACGGGGAGACCATCATAACCAAGAAAGGCTGCTTCTGAAAAGGCCCCGCAATACGTCCAAGCCCAATCTCCTCCTGCAATTTTGATCGAACCACCTCCCTTAGGCTAGTCACTGAGGATGCATTGGGAACCCGCACAGGAGCCACCGGTTTCTCGTACGGGATGACAAAACCCTCACCAAAATCCTTCTCCAACAGTACTGCTGCCCTCCGATCACCATAACAGCTCAACCACGGCCGGAGGGCCCCCGCCTTAATCGGGGTGGGCACCGCAGAGGAACCCACCTCATTTTTCCGGCCCCGAGGGCAAGACCGCTCTTTATTTAGGGCATTTAATCGCTGAGTGACCCTGCCCACACAGAGAACAGGCATGCCGGAATCTACAATCCGGAAATGGGCACGTCGCTTTGTTGAATTTCCAGCAGAGGTCATTCCCTCCCCCAGAACCCTGACCCGGTTGCCCTGCACCGGAGCGAAAGGAACGACTCACACCCATTGATCCCTATTGCATCAATCGTACCGCACCACCTGCAGCAGCGCCCCCTAGCCTAGCCATATGCGTTAACCACAAATTGATATCTTGGGTACCCCAAGACATGTGCCTGTTTTTTTCAATCTTATCTCGAAAAGCCTCATCATAGTTGAGCCAGGCCCAACCACCGAAGCGCTGATAAGCATCGAGCACAGAATCAACGTACGCCAAAAGCAGGCCATAGTCCTGAGGACGAGCCTGGCCCCAGAAGCTAGCAAGCCGAAGAAACGCCCGCGTCCAGTTGACCATATTACGGGAGACCTGACCTGATTTAACCTTACCCTCCTCCTTCTTACCCTTCTTTTTACTCCTACGCACTGCCCTCTAAGAGCCGAAAAACATCAATGCACGCTCGATTCCTAATTTTACGACGCAACCCTCTAGGTACCTTCTCCCAAAGCTCGGTGAGCGCCATCAATGCCGGAGCTCCCCTATCCTGGCTCTCCTGCCCCGCCTGCTCACCCAACGCCCTCGTCCGAGATTGGGAGGAAGACGAAGAAGAAGTGGAGGTTAAAGAAGAAGAAGACGAAGAAGAGGAGGAAGCCCTAGCCCTCTGCTTGCGCTTGCACTTACTCCTCCCCTTCCCCATACCCTGTTCTCCACACTCAGCAGCCTCTAAGGCCATGTTACCCATGTCCTATGCTCCTCCGGCGATGATTGGTCCGCTCGACTCTCCAGCGGCGCCATCCGCAGCAGCCACCGTGTGTGGACCCCGCTGTCCGGACATCGCAGACAAGATTCCTCCGCCAGTAGCGCCATTCGCAGCAACCACACGACCAAGGCCACTCCGCCCGAGCTCCGCTGTCCGAACTCCTCCGGAACTCAGCACTTCCTCTGGGGGAAAGGTGGCCACGGCCTCTCGTCTCACTGAAGAACCAGCGAAGGCCTGTGAAGAAAAATCCAAACAAGGAACAGACAACTGCACAGCACCAGCAGGATGAACCCCAAAGGGACCCCCAGAACCCCCAACTCCCCCGAGGGCACACCAATCTGCAGGACCACCACTGCGACCAGCCCCACGGCCCCAAGCGGATACATGTTCAGACAGGCCAGCACCCCGGCACCTGCCCCGCGGTCGGCAATACACGCCCCGACGCTGCCACAGCACCACCCTGACCAGAACCACCGGATCCAATCCCCCCTATGGGCCCTCCCACCGGACCTCGCGACTTCCACGCTACCTCCTCCCGCCTCCAACGCGATCGATTCCCGGGCGACCGCACGAGAACGCTTTGGCGGCAGGGAATGCTCCCGGTCCGGCGCGGTACTCACCAGCTCCTCCTCCTCGTCGAAGGAGCTACCGGCCGCGAAGGAGAGCTCGGCCACACCGCCACCGGTTCACGAACCCAACTCCATGCTGCTAAAGGCACTTCGGAGGACCAGGAACGCCCTTAGTCCTCCGAAGCCCGACTTATAAACCCTCCCCCCTCCCGAGGCTCTCCGCAGCCGCGACTACCCAATGGCAGGTCTTCCCAACGGCGGGAAGACCTGCCGAACAATCTCCTGCCTCCTGCTCCCCCCAGCATCCCCGCGTCTCTGACGGGCTACCACGCGGGCCTCCCAGCTACACGTTATGTACGCCCGTCGAGACGAGCTCTCGGGCTGCCTATAACCAATGCAGAGACTAAAAGATTGAAAATGTTTGTAGCTGCTCAAGCTAGGCTTCTAGCCTAGGGGTTAAGGCAGCTGACTGGGACCCCGATGGGCTGGGTTCAAAACCAGGGGAAAGTACACTTTTCTCCCCAGCATTGAAAAACTTATGTTTTACATCACGGATCCTCCCTTTTAGACCCTTCATAGCATTAGGGTCCGTCAGAGTCAAGCTGTAATGGAGGTCCGTGGGAGTTAAAGGGCCATAAGATATGCAGAGACTAAAAGAGTGAAATTTTTTGCAACTGCTCAAGCTAGGCTTCTAGCCTAGGGGTTAAGGCAGCTGACTGGGACCCCGATGGGCTGGGTTCAAGACCAGGGGAAAGTACACTTTTCTCCCCAGCATTGAAAAACTTATGTTTTACATCACGGATCCTCCCTTTTAGACCCTTCATAGCATTAGGGTCCGTCAGAGTCAAGCTGTAATGGAGGTCCGTGGGAGTTAAAGGGCCATAAGATATGCAGAGACTAAAAGAGTGAAATTTTTTGCAACTGCTCAAGCTAGGCTTCTAGCCTAGGGGTTAAGGCAGCTGACTGGGACCCCGATGGGCTGGGTTCAAGACCAGGGGAAAGTACACTTTTCTCCCCAGCATTGAAAAACTTATGTTTTACATCACGGATCCTCCCTTTTAGACCCTTCATAGCATTAGGGTCCGTCAGAGTCAAACTGTAATGGAGGTCCGTGGGAGTTAAAGGGCCATAAGATATGCAGAGACTAAAAGATTGAAATTTTTTTGCAACTACTCAAGCTAGGCTCTAGCCTAGGGGTTAAGGCAGCTGACTGGGACCCCGATGGGCTGGGTTCAAGACCAGGGTAAAGTACACTTTTCTCCCCTGCATTGAAAAACTTATGTTTTACATCACGGATCCTCCCTTTTAGACCCTTCTCAGCATTAGGGTCCGTCAGAGTCAAGCTGTAATGGAGGTCCGTGGGAGTTAAAGGGCCATAAGATATGCAGAGACTAAAAGATTGAAATTTTTTTGCAACTACTCATGCTAGGCTCTAGCCTAGGGGTTAAGGCAGCTGACTGGGACCCCGATGGGCTGGGTTCAAGACCGGGGAAAGCACACTTTTCTGAAATTTTATTGAGAATAGGTAAAAGAATAAGAAAAGAGTGGGCTTCTGGTTTTGGGTTTTTTTAGACAAATTAGCAAAGGAGGACAAATTAGCAAATGGATCCTGACAGGTGGCAGGAGTGAGAGACTGATAACCTGTACAGAAAATATAAGTTATAAAACGTACAATTTTATGAGCTAAGAACATAGTGTAGAGGTTAGTGCAGCTGTTTATGAGACTAACAGTACGGGTTCAAGTCCAGGATGAGGTGAGCAATATTAAATTTCCTTGCCGGCATCTCAATAGCCGTCCCTGCAATGATGAAATTTGAAACCGCAGTTGTCAGCTGAATGACGGAAGAATTTTTAAGGCCGTGCCGGTTTAGATCCGCGAGGTCCAGGTGATGAATGTAGATAAAACAGAAATAATAAGGCAACAACAAAGATTAAATAAAGTTATATTTTTTTTATTGGACTAATATAAAAATATCACCTTATTTTCCTTTCCTTTCTTTTATTTCTATTTACTACAAAAGACTGAGCAGGAAAAAAAAAATAAGTATAATCCTGAGGAGAATAGAGGAAGCAGCAACAGCTGTACAGTGCACTGCAGGCCCACACAGATATTTGTTGTTTCAGGCTAATCAACCATTCAACTCTCTCTCTCCCCCCCCCCCTTTTTTTTGGGTGATATGATAAAATGTATAATGCTGTCTCCTCTCACTCTGCTTAATGCCCCCTTTCTTCCCTGCCCTTTGACCAGAATTATTCTCCACTTTACAGAGCGGCAGCATCCCTTCTTTCTCTGCTCTTAGCTCCAGCCTCAGCAACCCCTCTGTCTGCACCCATCTTAGTACCAGTCTCGGCAACCCCAAAGCATCTTTTCCCCCATCCCTGATCTCAACAGCAACAACAACAATTTATTATTTCTTATAGCGCTACCAGGCACTCTCTTTGCACTCAGCACAAGAAAGCCCCATTTAGGCCCTAGCAGCTCTTCTTTCTTTCCCTGCTTCCTCAAACCCAGCTATTAGGAGATTAAAACATAATAAATGAGGGCAGAGAAAGACCTATGCAGTCCATCCAGTCTGCCCAACAAAGTAGCCAGAGCTGTACCCGCCACTAAGCAAAGGTTGCTCTCCTTCATGAATAAAACTGGCATCACAAATGTGGTAGTTGGCAATTCACCACAATGTCAGCTGCAGAGAGGCAGTTGTATGTGGTGCACTCCTGAAGGAGTGGTTTTGTATTTTGTCAGCAATATAGCCACATTCATGACTAAACCAATAATCCATCAATTGCTATTGAAAATTAATTTTTTAAATGTGTTAGTTTTAACCTTAAGTTTTTGCCCCCTCTCCACTGACTTATACATCAGGGGTAATTCTCAATGTGGCTCCAAGCATGAGAACAGATTGAGGGGCAAAATGGGGCATGACGGGGCAGAATGGGGCAGGGCCGGGGTCATGGGTCCGGGTTTTATAGTAGTAAAATCTGGTAACCCTAACCATAGGTGGGTCATGGGTGTGTTTCCCAGTTACACATTTAGTTATAGAATACTGTAAACTACATGCTCACTTGATGTGCCCTGGCTTGCCAACTTATGCCTGCCAGTGATATGGTGTAAAAAGGCAAGCCCAAGAAAGAGGTAGGCAAATGGTCTGCTAGGTTCTGAACAAAGGAAAGCTTGGAGGCAGACACAGTCAATGGTAGAAGAAATCTTTAAAAAGAAGCCCCTCTCTGGAGCTAGGAGAGGTCCTGTAATACCTCATAGTGAAGTGAATCCCTGACACCATAAGGTACAGATTAAGCCCCTGAAGCAGCCTAAGTAGGGTGAAACACGGCCTTATCAGGTATTATTTTAATCTACCATAGTAAAGATTTTTAAGATTTCATCTACCTTTGATCATGTCTGCCTCCACAATTTCCTTCCATAAAAAGGCACGTCTACATGCTGACCTTACATTCGTATTCCACTACAAAATCTTGGTACCATGATGGAATTGCCACTGAGTGCACAGCATTGGAGTGCCAAGTTATAGAACTGCCCTTAAAATGTAAGTGGGGGGCCTGGGAATTTGAAAGTTAAATGAGGTGAGAGGGTCCAAGGAGCAAATGTTGTGTGCATGTGGGAGGGGCTAGGGTGTGCCTAGCACTTATGCTCTAACCCAGGGGTGGCAATGAGGGCCGGAATCCAGTCGGGTTTTTAGGATTTCTCCAATGAATATGCATAAGATCCATTTGCATACAATGGGAGGCAGTGCATGCAAATAGATCTTATGCATATTCATTGGGGAAATCCTGAAAACCCGACTGGATTCTGGCCCTCGTTGCCCACCCCTGCTGTAACCTTTATAAACTGCTTTGCTTTGCCTGGCAAAATAGGCAGTATATTAAATACAGTAAATGATAAATACAATAAACTGTAAAGAATACTGTCACTTACTTGCTAAGTGCCATATTTTGTTGCATGCATTTACAACTGCCATAGAGCTGGCATAAGTGTTCACACCTAAATACCAAATTACAATGCAATTATTGTAGACACACAGGACATAGAGTGGATCAATATATACTGTTCATGTAGCTTTGAGTACACTTGAAGGTCAGTAAGGGGAGTTTGAACTGTATGCAGAAGTGGATAGGGAGCCAATGAAGAGACCTGAGGAGTTATCATTTAAGCATGTTAATGGTCTCCTATAGAATACCAACAAGCAGAAAAGCATGTGCTATGATTGATGTCATGTACTTTGCTGGTGGATATTTTCAGCCACTTGTGTTAGCATTCTGTAGAATGCTAACACACCTACTTTTCTTTATAGAACAGGCTTAAAACAGGCACCATAATCAGCACCTGAAGTGGGCACCCTGTTAAAGAATTATCCTCCACTTTGCATTTATGAAGGTGGCTTTAACTGCTCCACATTCTCTGCTGTGACGACCATATGGAATAGTTCCTGCTCATTCTTCACTGTCTGCTTTGTGTTAGTCAGTTAGGCCTAGATTCTGTAAATGGTGCCCAAAGATTGGTACCAAAATAATGCATACTACGTTAGTATTCAAATAAAGGTGCTCTACATGGAACAACCTTTACAGAATATTATCTTAGCATGCATTTTGGGCCGGATTCTATAAATGGCGCCTACAAATTAGCACTGATTAGTGTGGCGCTTAAGCACGGTCCATAAAAGTTAGGCGCACTTTATATAATCACGCTTAATGGGCTTAGGTGTCAATAGGTGTCCTATAATCAGGCTCACCCTATTTATGCCAGGGATTTCTTGGTCTAAATGAGTGCGCCTAAGTTACTGGCCACTCAGAATTTTGTAGACTTCAATCAAATCTCCCCTCAGCTGTCTCTTTTCCAAGCTGAAGAGCCCTAATCTTTTTAGTCTTTCTTCATACGAGAGGAGTTCCATCCCCTTTATCATCTTGGTCGCTCTTTTTGTTTCTGTACTTTAACCTAATTTATTAGTTAGTTGGGTTGGGAGAGTAATGGTGAGTACTGGTGGGGCAGGGTGGAGAGTATCATTGGGGGGAGGAGAGGGGGGCTTGAGGAGGGGAAATGGGGTGTATTGAAGGTTCTGGCAATTAGTCAAAGATAGGATAAGTGGTTCAGGTGTGTGTGGGGGAAGGGGTGATGTGACATTTTGGGGGTTCATAAGAGTACAGGGCTTTGGAGTACCTTTCCACCCTCATTAATCTCACTTGCCCTATGTAGAGAAGGAAGGGGAGGGAGTTTGGTTGATGTTACTCTTTTATTGTATATGCTTGTTCTATTATTGTATATGATGCATTATTATTTGTACTGTGCACCTTTGAGGTGCGCTGGTGTTGTATTTGTTGTGTTTGCATCAATAAAAATTGTTTGAACCTAACCTTTCCTGTAAGCTGATTGTCTTTGATATAGAATGTTATATTATCTGTCACAAATTCAACTAGTTGTTTGACCATGATCTTTTCTACCAATTTTTCCGATTTAGGTAGATCTGATATCAGTCTGTAATTTTCCAGTTTAAAGTGGGTCATCTTTTGCATTCTTCAACATAGGGGTCACTACTGCATGCTTCCAAGAATGGGGGAGCCACACCGATTTCCAAACTATGGTTTAACATACAGGCCAACAATGGCATTAAGCCATGTTTGGGAATCAACAGCCAACTTGGTGGAATTGAAGTTGGTCTAAATGTAGGACCATTTACCCCCCCTCTTTGATAACTAGACTCTTAAATGGCAATTGCCCTCATGTATAAGTTTATAAAACAAAGTTAATATTTGAAAATACGAAGTTGAGTTATCTTTTTAGAGGATGATGCTGGGAGGGGTGGTATGGGGATCATAACTTTTGAGCTTGATTAGTGAAATCTCAGGAATGGGGTTAGGGGCTCACATCAAACACACATCCAATGTAAAACAAAACAAAACGACATACAAACAGCAATAAAATAAGAAAAATCAATAAAAATAATAAAATAATATTCAATTTCTAAGTCATCTTGTTAATTATTCATATTTCTCTACATCATCCACTTGATCTGCAGATATCAGATTTAAAAAAAGGAAGCTAAACTAAACAAATATTTGCCTTTAATTAATTAATTAATTTCAATTTCTATCCCGTTCTCCCAGAAGCTCAGAACGGGTTATAAATTGACATTCACAATCATTTGAAGACAGACTAGTCATGACAATAAATAGGTTACAGTAGACAATCTAAATGTCAGCAGGTGACTAAAAGACCTACCATAAGTTGAGAAGACAATGCATTCCACAATGCAGGTCTTATGACTAAAAACATATGTGATTAGATTTTGGTCAGCTGTACATGATGAAACCAAAGGAACTTCTAAAAAAAACTGCATCCTTCTGATCGAAGTGGTTGAAAGGATCGATAATTATTCAGCAAAGCTGAAATACGTACAGGAGCTTGATCAGTTACAGATTTGTAAGTTAACAAAAGAACTTTAAATTTAACTTGTCAAACAATTGGTAACCATGCATTGAAAACGACAAAGGGCACACAAGTTCATACCTGCTTTCCCCACATACCATATGGGCTGCAGAATTTTACACAGTCTGCAAAATTCTGAGCCTTTGGGCACTCCTTTGTAGAACCACGAAGGGGGTGAGGGTTCCTTATTGTTTGGTCACCAGGAGTCAGCTCTGATTTCAGGGCACTGTTAAATATGGATCCTTTAGCATAATAATTTACTTGGGGTTTTCCCATGCTAATAAATAGAGCAAAGGTTTTAGCATGGAAAAAATTCATAGAAAAACCACTGTACTACATAGTAATAATAATAATAATAATAATAATAGTGCTTTAGGCATGCAAATACATACTAATCAGAAGAATAGGGAATTTATTTCAATATGAAAAGCCTTGCTAAATTGATTTATTTCTTAACCCTTTACCCCCACCTCCTTTTATCAAGCTGCGCTAGAGTTTTTTTAGCGCTGGCCAGCAAGGTAAGTGCTCTGACACTCATAGGCTCATAGGAATTCTATGAGTATCGGAGCATTTACCGTGCTGGCTCATGCTAAAAAAACTAGCGCAGCTTGATAAAAAAGGGCCTTAAATTATTATTACAGTCTTTCAGCCCATACTTGCCCATACTAATAATACAAGTTAATTCCCATTTTCATGTTTCAAGTTTATTTAAAATTTTTTATACCGCCTAATCAGGCTTCAAGGCGTTGTACAATTTTAGTAAAAAAAAACATAAATTAACAATGATACAAATTTAAAATAGATAACTTTAGGGGTAATTAATACGTCCAAAGACGCATTAAACCAAGGATGAACAGGAACAGAAGGAAAAAAAGGTTGGAACTACAATGTTATTGAAAAGAAGAGGACATTTAAGGAAAAAACACTGGGAAGTGTTGCTTCTATGGAGAACATCATGTTTTGCCCTTACAAGAACACTTAGGGCTCCTTTTACTAAGGTGTGCTAGCGTTTTTAGCGCACGCACAAAATTACCACACACTAAACTACGTGGTACGCTTCTAGAATAACGCCAGCTCTATGCTGGCATTAAGGTCTAGCGTGCGCAGCAATTCAGCATGCGCTATTCCGCGCGTTATTGCCCTAAACGCACCTTAGTAAAAGGAGCCCTTATGTTTCAAAGGCATCAATAAATAAAAAAGTTTTTAACTTTGTTTTAAATTGATTTAAAGAAGATTCAACAGTTAACCCCGTAGCACAGTTTTTAGCAATGGCCATAGCGGTAACAGCTCCAATGCTCTTAGAATTCCTTAATGCATCCAGTGTTCATCTGATCAGTTTGGCTACTTTTGCGTCACTTAGATGCTTCTAAAACAGGTCTATCTAAGTTCCATCCAGGACGTTTTGGGAAAGGTTCAATTATCGCTGCAAGAGGTCCAAGTTAAGCCCGCCCATAACATGCCTCCCAACACACTTCATGGAACTCTGGATGTACAGTGGATGAAACGTCTCATTAGATGTCCAGGAAAATGATTTTGAATATCGGCACTTGGATTTCCCAGCGATTAGGACGTCCAAGTGCTGACTTATGCATTTTTTGGCCATTTTAGTTTTTTGATTTATGAGCTCCATAGGGGCAGATTCTTTATAGGACACTGGTCTCAGCAGCTGCCTAAGAAGCGGCTGAAAATCGCACGCTGGCATCCTATACAGAATCATGTCTGCTCCAACGGACAAATGCCTAATCCCGCCTAACAGCCTTGATTCTCTAGCTGGCGCCCATGTCACAGGTGCTGATTAGAGAATTGTGCCTTATCCCTTGCCATTAGCTGATCACGGCAAGGGAAACCCCCTGCTGCAATCAGCTGAGCAGCTGCAGCTGGGCCAACCCCCTCCCCCTCGTGAAGTCCCATGGCAGGAGGGATGCTCACTCCCTCCTGCTGGAACCACTGAAGCCCCCCCGAGAAGTCCCCCAGCAGGAAGGATGCCCACTCCCTCCTGCCAGAACTGCTGACGCCTCCCCCTGAGAAGTTCCCTAGCAGGAGAGATGCTCACTCTCTCCTGCTGTCCCCCTGGGAAGTTCCCATCCCCTCCAACCAGTGACACGCCCCTCCATAACCCACAAACCTATGGGTCCTGAGCACCCCTAAGTTCCCCTGATTCCCCCCTCCCCAGGTACCTCTGTAGTAGAAAGTCTGGCCAGAGGGATGCTTACACCCTCTATTCCAAAATGGCAGGCCTTCCCCTTCCTGGTGCATTCTGAGATGCACCAGGGAGAAGCCTAAGGCCCTGATTAACTCAGTTGCCTAAGGCTCTGATTAGCTCAGATACCTAGGGCCCCATAGTGTCTACAGTGAAACCCAGATCTTTTTCAATGGAAGTAAAACCCGGGTGTCAAAGTGTTCCCTCTAAGCTGAGCAGGAGTCCTCCACCCACAGTCTCACCAATAGAGGGTGCTGTTTTACTGTCACATTTTTCAATTGTGAGGGACAGGCAAGTTCTGCAGGACTCCAGGGAACATACCTGTCCTTAGCGACTGAAAATATTCCACCCCCTAGTGGTAGCAATGCAGCTGGAGGACACCTGCTCAGCTTAGAGGGAACAGTGATTATTCCTCCTTTTTCTGGAGCCATATGATAGCCCTAAATTTTCATGACTGGTAATGGTAGGTAGAGTGTGGTATAGTGGTTACAGGTACAGCCTCAGTTGTGGTTCAAACCTCCCCTGCTGCTCCTTGTGACCCTGGGCAAGTCACTTAATCCTCCGCTGCCCCAAGCACATTACATAGATTGTGAGCCTGCCAGCTCACAATCTATGTAATGGGTTTGAGCACCTGATTTTCAACTCATTCTGAGCTTCTTTGGGAGGATGGGCAAAAAAAATTAAGAGTAGGCTTACTATCTTCTTTATACTTGTCTTCATCTCACTATTTGCTTTTCTGTTTATTCTTTATTTGATAGAGTTCCTCTGCATTTTTACCTTTAAAATGTTACTTTGTAAACAGCTTTGGTGTCTTAGCTGAGAAAGCTAATATCCACTAGATATATATATGGTGGTGAGTGTGAAAGGGGATTGACACAGGAGTAATCCAAGGAAGCATTTCTTTAAAGAAAGTGTAGTGAATATATGCAGTGGTGTAGCAAGAGGGTGATGGCACCCAGCATCACCACGCTGTGCACCCCTCACTCTTCCCCATTTTGCCATGCATCCCCCCACCCCCCGCTCTTCCCTGCTGTGCCGTCACTAGGAAGTGATGTCAGAAGGGAGCTGAGGCCGGCGTGAGCAGTACATGGAAGATGCTGCTCGTGCCAGTGAACTTTTAAAGAGGTATGGGGGGCAGAGGAGGAGAGATGTAGCGCCAGCATCCGGGGCGGTGTGCCCCCCCCCACTCCCCTTAATATGCCACTGAATGTATGAAACAGCCTCACTGTGAAGGTGATGAGGATGACTGTTTCTGAATCCAAGAAATCATGGGATAAATACAGAGGATCTCTGAGGGAGAGGAAAGGACTGAAGAGCTGAGTTGTTGCTGCCAATGGTCGTTCTGGATAGGTCTTATGGGTCTTTATCTGTTTTCGTTTTCTATGTTTATAAATATGCCTGGGAACATTTCCACATTGGCACTGAGACTGCTTTGAGTCATGTGTGAGTGTCAGATAGCTTCATATTTGGAAGAGAGCTTGGAGAGGATATTCTGTATACCTCTCAAATGATCATAACCACTTGAAAAGGCTCCTTGTATTAATACAGAATAATGAGTCACTCATAGGCAGCAGAGCATTTTTTTTGTTTGGGGGGCCCAAAAGTTCCACCCCAGACCCTGCCTCATAATAGTACTAATTGTAATGCCATTTTTTCCATTCATTTTTCATATATACAGTACACACACAATATAATCATATTAACAATACATAATGGTTAACAACAAAATTAAATTATATTGTATACTTCTAAACATTCATTCTTGTGAGAACACCTGGCCTTGGTCACACATGTAGAATACAGATAACTCCTATGCAAATAAGGGACCACAAACTAAAAGTACTAATATATACAAACGAAACCCTAGGATGCAAGACTCTGCATGCAGTACAACCCCAGAGAAACAGAAACAAATGCATTTCTTCCTGAACAGTGCAAAAATATTCCTCCCCCCTTTTTTTACAAAACCGCAATAGCGGTTTTTAGCGCAGGCCAGCACGCTGGATGATCTGCGCTGCTCCCAACTCTATATGTGTTGGGAAAAATGCAGAGCATTCAGCACACCAGTCTGCGCTAAAAACTGCTATAGCGGTTTTGTAAAAGGGGAGGATAGACAGCAGATGTAAATTCTCAAAACTGACACATTTCAGTCACTAAATTGAAAATAAAATAATTTCCCCTACATTTGTTGTCTGGTGATTTTATTTTTCTAACTATCTTTTCCCAGTCTCTGGCTGCACTTCCTACTGTCTGTGCTCTTAGTTGTGTATCCAGGATCTTCTTATCCATTTGCTGTTTTTCTCTCCTTCTTCACTTTCTGCACTACTTCCATCTTTAGCATTAACTTTTTAACATTCAACTTTCATCCATTTTTCTGCTTTCTTCTCAAAATCTATCTACTTTTATTTGTCTTCCTTTCCCATCTATCCATGTATACCATCTCCTCCCACTTTCTTCTCCCCTATTTCCATTTGTCCATAAGAAGCATTTCTTCTTATCTCATCCCTGCCACACTCATTGCTGTGCTCCATCTCCTCCCTCTGTCTCCCCTTTTCCTTGATCTCTGTGCACCATCTCAAACCTCTCTCTCCCTTTCCTATGGTCAGACATCTCTGTCTTCCCCCTTCTACCCTCCAGTTTGGCATCTTTCTCCTCTCCTTCCCATCCCTGGAACCTCTCTCCTCTCCCCATGGTCTGGCATCTCTCTCAGCTTCCCTCCCTTTTCCTGTGGTCTAACATCTCTCTCCTCTCCTTTCCGTAATCTGGCATCTCTCTCCTCGCCTTCACTTCCATTCCCTAGTATGGTATCTCTCTCCTTCCCCTTCCAGTGGTCTGACATCTTTCTCTTCCCTCCTTCCATCACCCTTCTCTAGAATCTGACATCTCTTCCTTCTTTGAATCATCTCTCCTCCCTCCCAATGTAACATTTCTCCCTTCCTCCTCCCATCACTATCATGTCCAACAATTTTGCCTCTTTCTTCCTTTCCCCATGAATACCATCTCTATTTCCCTCCCCCTCCATACACCTATGTCCAACAATTCTTTTTCTCTTCCCTCACCCACCAGCAGCATCTCTCTTTCCCTCCCTTCCTACCCCCAGCCCGTGTAGCATCTGTCCTTCCCTGCCTTTCCAAACCCCTTCCAGTCTATGCAATATCTGTCCTTTTTGCTTTCCTAACACCCCTCCCTCCAGCCAGTGTAGCATCTGTCCTTCCCACATTCCCAACCCTAGGCCACCCCCCCTCCTTCAGCTGGATTCTGTGGTTTGACCTCTTTCCAGTTCCCAACTCCTCTACCTACCACCTCCCCGCTGCTGTAATTTAAAGTCTTTGGGCAGCCAGCAGCACAATGAAGCGAGCCTCCCGCTGTTGGCCTGCCCCAGAAATGTATTTTTTGCAGTACTTTTTCTTCCTGTGTAGGCAGGATGCTGCAGAAAGAACACTTCCAGGGCAGAAGGCTCGCTTCATTGTGCTGCCAGCTGCCTGAAGATTTTAAATTATAGCGGCGGGTAGGTGGTAGGTGGGGAAGTCGGGAAAGCCATACTTCCGGTTGCTCCCCTGTTCTGACGTCTATGGAGCCACTTATAAAAGAAACTTGAAGCATGAATTGTACTAAATTATGGTAGTTTGCCATAAACTCAGATGAGGTTTCAAAACATTTTGCAGGATGTGGTGTTTATTATTTGTCTATATAGCAGACTTGTATCTGGCTGGTCAAGTTTAAACAACGTTAGGTTGATAATACCTCTTAAGTCATATTTAAACATAACTGAATTGTTTACATATGTGTATATGAGGATTAACATTGGTAATTGCTTGAAATAATTTAATTTAACATATTCTAAATTGCTACCCATGATACATTTCAGCTGTTAAAGACTTAGAAATCTATTGTCAGGTGCAATTGAAGACACTTTTTTGTCAATACGAGTATAACTAACACAGTTCAGATCCATATATCTATATAGAGAATAATATGGGGACAAATTTTTCCCCATCCCCACGGGAACTCATTTTCCCGTTCTGTCCCTGTGAGTTCTTTTCCTGTCCCTGCCCCTGCCCCTGCCCCCTTCCTGCAAGCTCCAACCTCATTTGCACAAGTCTCAAACACTTTAAAAAAACAAAACAAAACAAAACAAAAAAACCCAACATAAGTGTTTGAAGCTTGTGAGGTTAAGGCAGAGCTTACAGGAATGAAACAGTGACAGTGACATAACTCATGGGGACGGGATGGGGAAATTGATTTTCTGCGGGGACGCGGACAAATTTGTCCCCATGTCATTCTCTAGTCTACTATCCCTGTCTCCCAAGTTTACCTTGGCCACCTCTGGATATGTGAGATCAAGGTTTTGATATATGCATGGATATAGGCATTACAGGAGAGAACTAAATGGTGGGAGAGCAGATAGTTTGGTAGCATGATGCTGATATCTTTGACTGGTGAGTTTTGAGGGGGTATTGGAGGGGGCCTGAATCAAAAGTAGAGATCACCCCTCTCCTCCACACACACATACACTGTTGTTTCTCTCCTGATAAATGCTTAAAATAAATGAGTTTAAAATAGTTACATAGAAACAGAAATTTGGAAAAATGAAGGCAATTAAAGACTGAGGGGCTCATAATCAAAACTTTAAAACGTCTAAAAACCCACCCAAGTCGGCATTTGGACGTCTTAATAGACAGGACGACCAAGTAACAATCAAACTGACTTTCTGAATGTGTAACAGGACTTTTTATGCTGTGCGCCCAGAGCTGAAAGGGACATATCTGGAGGAGTGATCAGGGCAGTATGTGGGCGGGATATGGGCCAACCTAGACTTAGACGTGCTGCAGGGATAATCGAATGTTGTACTAGATATTATGGATGAAACTTGGAAGTTGTGAGTTACATGATGTAAAAGCAGGTATAAATGCCTAAAAGGTATACAAAATGACCAGAGACAAAGTAAAGACCCACACACTCCCCCCATGTTCACTGACCTCCTCACACCCCCACAAAGATCAGAATAAAAAAGTACATACATGTCTCCAGAACATCAGTACCTTTTATAGGAAAGCCTAGTAGAGCTGCACACAGGTGTCTTAAATAATCTAGTGATAGCAAAAAAACTCAGATATGGTGAATATCACTAATAATCACAAAAACACTTTCACCAAAAGGAAAAATGAAGGTATAGTAAATAAAGACACAAGCAGAAACCAATCTTAACGGAGGAAAAAGCCTCAGACAGGGGCCCGCCCACCTCCACAATGGTGGAATAGCGGTGTTCGGGCGATCACTTCACTGGCATAAAACCTCCTACTTTGATGGTCTTAGCAATGTGTTGAAAAATTGCTTTCAGAGTTGAGTTCACTCAACTCTGAAAGCAATTTTTCAACACATTGCTAAGACCATCAAAGTAGGAGGTTTTATGCCAGTGAAGTGATCGCCCGAACACCGCTATTCCACCATTGTGGAGGTGGGCGGGCCCCTGTCTGAGGCTTTTTCCTCCGTTAAGATTGGTTTCTGCTTGTGTCTTTATTTACTATACCTTCATTTTTCCTTTTGGTGAAAGTGTTTTTGTGATTAAATAGTCTAGTGAACCATGGAGAGGAGTAACAAGTCCCATAAGCCGCTACATTTATGGTGGAACATGTGAGGCCACCAAAACCTTACTCTACTGCCATATAGGTGCCACAAGGGCTATCGGGGTTATAGACAGGTGGGTATAGTGGGTTTTGGGGAGCTTACCATAATCTATAGGAAAGTTCTGGTGAGATGTCTGTGCGGCACCTTTTATGTGAAGTTCACAGAAGTGCCCTGAAGGTGCCCCACTGCTCTGTTGCCATGTCTGGGAGGCCTGTCCATTACAAGTTTGGCCCTCTCACATCCAAATGGTCTTGTTCTGGGCGTTTGGGACTTGGACAAAATTTTGATCGAAAATGTGGTATATGCATAGACATCCTGGTGGTCTGGGGAACCCAATGGCTTGGACATCCAGATAGATGATTTAAAAAAAACCCAAAAAAACCCTTATTCTAGACGTATTTTTCAAAAATGGGCATTTTCTCACTGCCACCTTTGGGTGTCTAGTGCCATTTGCCCAAATTGGACTTAGACGTATGTTTTGATTATGCCCCTCCATATGTCCTACACTCCACTCTGCCCATCCACATCATCTACTGTCTCTTCCACTCATGTGTAGATCCTATGTTTTTGTCCTAAGCTTTCTTGAATTCAGATACAGTTTTTGTCTCCACCACCTCCACCAGGAGGCAGTTCCATGAATTCACCACCCTTTCAAAATTGGATTTTTGTAATGCACTCTTTCTGGGAATGACTAAAGCTAAAGTACATGCTTTACAAATAGTACAGAATACAGGTGCCAGAATGATTAGTGGGTGGGTCTCTTGTTTTGAGCATATTTCGCCAATGTTGAAATAGCTACACTGGTTGCCTGTCATGTTCTGTATAGAATATAAAATTCTGATACACATACATCAGGTAGTATATGAGAAGACTCCATGGTATTTAGTACAAGTACTGAGAAAGTGTTTACCATCTCGATCTCTGCATTTGGAGTGTACAATAAAGTTAGCACTTGAAGATGTATAGGGAGTACACTATAAAAAAACATGGATGACAGCAATCTCTGTAGCTGGTCCATGGTTATGGAATGCACTAAACCAGTTCTTTGAGGTGCTGTCAAGACTTAAAAACTTTTAAGAAACTTTTAAAAACTTAATTGTTTGTCAGGGCATATTTGCAGATGTGCTACATTTTGCCTGCTTTTTGATTTGGGTCTGTAGAATGTGACAGTTGTGATGTTATACTGTTGTATTGACATAATATTATGTATGTTATCGCTGTAATCCACTTAGGCTTTTAAGCGGAATAGTGGTAGGTGCCCTCTGGACTGACTCTGTCCTGTTTATACCCTAGAGGTCAGATTTACCAGCCTATAGTTCCCAACCACTTCCTCCAGCTTTTGCGGAGAGGGACCATATCTGCTCTTCTCCAGTCCTCAGGGACCACTCCAGACTCTAAAGAAGCATTGAAAAGTTCAGATTTGATCACCTTTAGTTTAGCTAGCTCCTCATGAACATAGTCCTTTGAAAATTGTTCAGAGTCTGCCACACCTCCCTCCTACTTATGTTTTCTCCTGCAGTTCTGCTCTTGGCCCTGGCAAAGGGTGAAAGCTAAATGAATGCTAAGTATTGCCATTTCAATGCAGTCTGAATAGTAATCTCATTGTAACAGCCTCTTTTGCGGGTATTGAAGTGAACTCATGATAATATTCATACCCCAGTAAGCACCGTTTGGTTTATGGGTGTTTGGGTGTTTGAAGTTCACTGTCTAACCCTTTTTGTGATATGAGTTTACCTGGTCTTAATTTTAAATCACATCATCCAGTGATCACTCAATGTCAAATGATCACCCACTTAACGTCAGAAATATTCTCCCCATTCATAAGTAACTGTAGGCGTCTTATAGAATCAGGGCCCTGGTGCATGCAAGTGGATTTGATGCATATTCATTGTGGGTACCCTGAAAAGCTGACTGGCTTGGAGTCCCCAGAACAGATTTAGGAAGTCCTGCCTTAAGGAGTATCCTAGGGAAGTTATAAATGTCAATACTTCAATGGGTTTGAAATAAATGTAATTGTCTAGGGAAGAAAAGAAGTATGGGCATGGAGGGAAGCACATTTTTAAAAACAGTAACAAGGATATTTCCTGGTAATTCAGGCAAATAAAGATAAAAATCACATGAAATATAGCAAGAATCATAAATTGCCATTGAACCTGCCCTAGTTCAGACTCTTATTATACACATTTCAAAACTTGTTTAATTCTTTTTCATGCTTTGGATTGCATGAATAATAAATATTTTAGGTTACAGCCCCTAAATAAAGCAGTACCATTCTTAGAATTGCTCTGGCTTCTGAAGGTCAGATTGAAGTTCTGGGCCAAAAAAACAGGCAAAATGTCTAAGTCAGTGTGCTTGCGCAATGTTCCACTAGCAAGTCTTTTGCCAAGGATTTAATTTCCTGCAGTATTAGAAAGGATCAAAATACAAAAAAAGGGAAAACATCTGTAAAAATGAGGTGGAAGCAAATAGCTATATGCACTATTTTTATATAATATGCATTTCGCATTTCACAGCACAATAACGTATTCTTCATTTTGTATTTTTAATCAGCTTATCTAGTCTGCCTTTTTTGTGTATTTATCAAAGAATAAGGGGAAAATGTTGGGTGATGATAATTTCCTAATAAAGCACAAAAATTGCACAGGTTTTAATTGAAGATAAATGTTCTTATGTACAGTGTTGTTCAAACTACTAGCTCAGTGGTTCTTAAACCTGTCCTGGGGACCCCCAGCCAGTCGGGTTTTCAAGATATCCCTAATGAATATGCAAGAGAGAAATTTGCATGCCTATCCCTGTGCAGCGGCCTCAAAGAAAACGAACAGAATGTTGGACATTATCAAAAAAGGTATCACTACCAGAACAAAGGAAGTTATCCTGCCGCTGTATCGAGCGATGGTGCGCCCGCACCTGGAGTACTGCATCCAGTACTGGATGCCGTACCTTAAGAAGGATATGGCGATACTTGAGAGGGTCAAGAGGAGAGCAACAAAGATGATAAAGGGCATGGAGAACCTTTCATATGCCGAAAGGTTGGACAAGCTGGGGCTCTTTACCCTGGAAAAGCAGAGACTTAGAGGGGACATGATAAATTATAAAATCATGAAAGGCATAGAGAAAGTGGAGAGGGACAGATTGTTCAGATTAGCGGGGACAACAAAAACAAGAGGTCATCCAGAAAAATTGAGAGGAGACAGATTCAGAACGAATGCTAGGAAGTTCTTCTTCACTCAGAGGGTGGTGGACACCTGGAATGCACTTCCAGGAGAGGCGATAGGACAGAGTACATTATTGGGGTTCAAAAAGGGACTGGATGACTTCCTGAAAGAGAAGGGGATAGCAGGGTACAGATAGAGGGTTACTTTCAGGATATTACATAAATAGGGTATAAACATCTTAGGTAAAGAGCACTTACAGGTCATGGACCTGGGGGGCCGATGCGGGAGTGGACTGTTGGTGCGATGGACCCACCCGGCAGGGGCAATGCTTATGATCTGTCCTCCTTTTTCTGGATAACATCAGCTTTCCTCAGTAGGCTAGTAACTCATTCAGTTATACATGCATGAGCTATCATCTTCATCGGACATCGGACAACTGCATTGGTCATCTTCATCGGACATTGCACAACTGCATAAGTTACTAGCCTGCTGAAGATCAATTGATAAGCTGATGTTATACAAAACTGTAACAGTGATTTCCTTTTTCTGGAGCCATATGGTAACCTTATCTATGTCCTCCCCCTCTGCAGAACAGTTTGGCTTCTCTAGAGTTCACCAATAAATTTCCTAATTGCACTTGAGCTCTAAAATCGCTTACTTCCGAGAGCTTACTTCCTGCTAGTTCAAGACTCCCAGGAACTACTGTTCCCAACATTACTAGGAATAGAGAATGACACGGTGGCGGTTACCCGCGACTAGCCGCATTTAGCCACGGGTGACCCTCCAAAACGGGGAAAGAAAAATAGCAGTCGCTGCGGGGACGGGGACAAGGCCATTCACCGCCTCGTTGAGAGGTGAATGGTCTTGTCTCCGCAGTGAAGCATCAAGGATCGCGCGGTCCCCGCAGCCCCTGCCCGCCCGATCGATTGTAGCATTTAGCCAGCTCCCTCCCTTCACCTCACCTTAGTTTGTAGGCTTTCTTTTTCGGCGACCCGAATACTATCAAAGAGCCGCGCACGCGCGGCTGCTCAGTGTTCAATCTTCTGCTCTAATGCAACCGGGAACAGGAAGTTGCAGCAGAGCAGAAGATTGAACACTGAGCAGCCGCGCATGCGCGGCTCTTTGAAAGTGTGCTGGTCGCCGAAAAAGAAAGCCTGCAAACTAAGGTGAGGTGAAGGGAGGGAGCTGGCTAAACACTACAATCGATCAGGCAGGCGGGTGGGGGCTGCGGGTACCACGCTTCCCGGCTCAAACTGGAAGGAGGGAGTGAAAGGGAAAAGGATTCTGGGCCAAGGGGATGAAGACGGAAAGAAAAACCCACAGCAGGAAAGAAAGGGGAGGACAGGCAGGTGAGCCAGATGCTGGAAGCAGGGGGGAGGGGGGAAAGAAAGAGGGAAAGAAGCTAGATGGGGTTGAAAAGAAGAGACACACTGGTATGGAAGAGGAAGATAGAGGAAATCTGGACACAGGAAGGTAACAGAAAGAGGGGAAATTATGTGCATGAGGCATAGGGACAGAGACATAAAGGGGACATGCCATGGGGATGGTATATGGACACGGGGGTCTGGGGGGGCAATGGCAGATACATAGGGGAGATATTAGAAATGGGGAAAATAGGAGCACAGAAGCGAGATGGTTTGTGGGGATGGGACAGGGACCGAGCTTGCAGGCTCCAGTGGCTTGCATAAATTACATTGTAACGTGCCACGAAAATAAGAGGGAGGAAGGTAGATAGATAGGCCACGCGAGAGGAGCTGAAGGGTAATAGAAAGGAACAGATGGTAAAGGAGGGAGGGAAGAGTGGTGGTGGAAAGGAATAGAACAAACATTGAAGGAGGGTGGAGAGGAACAGACCCTGAAGGGAAATGTGGAAGACAGAGTGGGGAGAAGATTCTGGAAGGGAAGAAGACAGATGTCAGACTATGGGGGAGAGGAGGGAAGAAGATGGGTGCTAGACCAATTGGGGGAGGGATGAAGGGAAAGGCACAGTAACAGCAAATGGAAGACGCAGAGAGAAGACACACAGTGAATGGAAGGAATTGACTGAGAAGATGTGGAAAGCAGAAACCAGACAACAAAGGTAGAAAAAAAAAAATTCTATTTATTTATTTATTTTTTGCTTTAGGATAAAGTAGTATATTAGTTGTGTTGATAAAAATTTATACACAAAGCCCTGCCAGCTGAACATCTCTTTCTCTAGTTCAGCAGCAGAAACTTTGATTTATAAGAAAGGAATAAGCTAAATATTACAGTACTAAGGCTTATATGGATGCTGCGGGGACGGTGACGGGGCGGTGAATGGGATGGCAGTGGCGGTGAAAGGGATGGCGGTGGCGGTGACGAGGCGGTGAAGGGAACGGCGGTGATGATGCGGTGCAGAGGATGGTGGGACGGGGATGGGACGGTGACGGGGACAGATTCCCCGTGTCATTCTCTAACTAGGAACTCATCTTCTCTTCAGCTGCCTTTCACATTGGCTGATATAAACACAATGATAAGCACTCCAGCTTGTCGCATTCATCCAACATCTACCCTGCAACCATGGTGCCTTACTCCAAGTGGTAGGTGTTTGTGTGATAAATATGACTCCCCCTCCACTGGACTACGAATACTGCTTCTATAGCACTTCTAGCCCTGGCCAAACTTGGGAATAGAACACCTGAGTTGTGAATCTATTCTGGGTTTCTCCACATGATAGTGAGTCACTGGGGTTGCCTTCTTGTAAATACTTTGTTGTATAGTGTCTAGGCTGCAATGATGCTTTGCCAGGAGAGAATAAGAAAAGAGACCCTCTAAGACATTTCTGAAGCAAACAGAATACTATATGAATGGACTTCTCTTTGTGCTGGTATGTTAAATACAGTCAAATCTCACTTTGTAAAAGTACTGTAACTCTAACCAGAACTTCAGATAAACAGACTTTGTTCTTTCAAAACAGAATCATGATTTTTTAATGTTCAAGTTGGCTCATAAGATAAGTTTACTTTTCATGCATTGCTGAATGGATTAGGGTCTGATTTCCTTTAGAATAAATACTGTCATATAAAAAACATTTATAGAGTCACTCAGGCTTCTTCAAGCTCTAAATTTTTATGTGTCTCTCCCATGTAGGGCAGACATCTGTGCTTGAAAAGCAGAGTATTCTTCCAGACCCAATGCACAGATTGTTTTCATACATCTCTCGCATATCTTTGTGGCTTCTGAATGTGTCTTTCAAATCTTCTTTCTTCTTCCTCACTTCTTAAAGCCATTGTCTATCTATACTAAATATATATGTGTGACTCTTGCCACCTCAAAAAATATAACCTGTAGGTTAGTGTAAAAAAAATTACTTTAACCCAAGGCTTTCCAAACCTGTCATAGGGATCCCACAGCCTGACAGGTTTTCAGGTTATCCAGAATGAGATACATGAGAGAAGTTTTTGCATAAAGCCAAGATAATTTACGTAGATCTATCCTGAAACCTTAATTGGATGTAAGGTCCACAGGATAGGTTTGGGAAGCTTGCCTTAACCTCTACCTCTACTAAATCTCTACCTTCTCTGTGTTCAGACTATGAGGTTGCATAAGGGCTTGCACACTTAAGGCCTGGTAATGCTAGTGACCCATCATGGATACAAAGGATGAGACTTCCAGTGAGTCATTACCATTGCTTTTTGTTTTTTTGCAGTATCTGTGAATCCTGCTGTAGTTCTATTCACATTTGTTCCAAAGAAACAGTAAATCAGTTATTTTACTCATAGGTTAAAGGTTAGAGCTCCTGGGGGGGATCATGGGGATACAAGGAAGGAAGTTCCCATATTTTTGAATTCTCATCCTTTACTGGAATCTCATGAATTGAGTAGGTGGAGTGTTTGTTGTTACTGAACTGTGCAGATTTTACCAGAAGATGAATGCCTTTTGTTGAAGAACTTAACACGCTGCTGTATTACTGTGCCACTTCTGTCCGAAATTTTAATATGAATCCTGTGGTGGTTTTGGAGTTGTTAAGCACTCTTTATGTTTGTACTGGATAAAAAAAAACACAAAACTAGTGTGACCGGAAACAAGGCTGGCTAAAAATGTTTAAAAGTTTACTCAGTTTACATAACTAATCTAAAAACTCAATTAAAAACAGCAACAACATTGAACTCTAGGAAACATACCTATTATAAAGAACAACAAGCATTTCTTTTGCAGTTCATTAATGTAGAACCTCAGTTAATCATGCAAAAAATTGTGATACTTACCCAGAACAACATTACCAACTAAATAAGGAATAGTAATATTGGCCTCATGTCCTCATCCCTAGCCTATCCCATCATCACTGTCATCATGTCTCAAGTTTCATATTAGGCCGACTTATGTTGACCCACTTGCTCTGCTGATCACATTCCTGTCACCCCTGTACAACATGTGCATACATTCCTAAACTAAACTAAACTAAGCCTTAGGTTTTTATACCGCGCCATCTCCATGGTCGTGGAGCTCAGCACGGTTTACAGGGATTGTAATAAGAAAGGAACTCCAGGGAAAGGGTTAGATGAAGATCGGAGGGAAGAAGAATGTTAGAGAGCTAGGATGTCAGAGAGGAGGGAGAAGTTAGATTTTAGAGAAAAGCCAGGTTTTCAGATTGTTTGCGGAAGGGTTGGAGAGCACTCAGGTTCCAAAGGGGGGAGGTGAGGTTTTTCCAGAGCTCAGTGAATCTGAAGAGGAGGGAAGTCCCCAGTTTTCCTGGATGGGAAATGCCTTTTAGTGAGGGGAAGGATAGTTTTGATTTTTGGGTAGGTCTGGAGGTACTAAGATTCGAGGAATTCCAGGAAAGTGGAATTAATGGAGGAAGGATGCCGTGGAGGATCTTGAAGGTTAGGCTGATGCGTTTGAAGTGGACTCTGGAAGTTATCGGAAGCCAGTGAAGCTTGGAAAGGAGAGGAGAGACGTGATCGAATTTACTTTTAGCAAAGATAAGCTTGGCCACGGCATTTTGGATCCGCTGGAGTCTGTGGAGGTTTTTCTTCAGCCTTGAAAGTTTCCAGTACTTATGTATGCAAAATAATAGTGGTTTGAAATTCTTCTTCCAACAGTGAAACCTGAAGTTTGAATATCCCTCTCACCCCCTCCTCATAAATTTCCTCTCCAGGGCAATCTAGGAAAGCAGTCTAATGCAGCAGTCACTTTAGAATCTATATCAAGGGTGCTCAGCTTATCGATAAAAGACTCCCTGGGTTCCATTGCAACCATATTGGTAGGTCCCAAGCCATTTCATATTAGGTTGACTTATGTTGACCCACTTGCTCTGCTGATCACATTCCTGTCACCCCTGCACAACATGTGCATACATTCCTACCCTTCAGCCTTGAAAGTTTCCAGTACTTATGTATGCAAAATAATAGTGGTTTGAAATTCTTCTTTCAACAGTGAAACCTGCAGTTTGAATATCCCTCTCCCCCCCTCCACCCCTGACATGGATACAATTCCCTAGTTACCCACTGAACTTTCAGATTACAGTTTGCATCTTTTCTCCTGCAGTGCTGATAGTGTAATTCAATTTTCAGTAATAACCCTTCCTTTTCTCACCAAACAGTTCACTCTAGCAAAATAATTATTCTGCCTCCCCAAGGGGTTGTTATCCGATTTCAGGATTTGAAGTACTCTAAAAGGAAAGAGAGCAATCTGGTTCCTCATGAAGTCTGGGTAGTGAGAAGAAGCAGATGCTGTATGTGTCAGCCAGCTACAGCAGTTAGTGGAACTAGTCCAATATCCTGGAGTACCCCCTTGCCAGTTAGGTTTTCAGGATATCCACAATGAATATGCATTTAAGAAATTGTGCATATAAAAGAGGCAGTGTATGCAAATCAAGTTCATGCATATTCATTGTGGACCGAGTTGAGAGACAATGAACTAGGTTAGGTTAGGTTTTTTTAAAAAATATACCGCCTATCAAGGTTATCCAAGCGGTTTTACAATCAGGTACTCAAGCATTTTCCCTATCTGTCCAGGTGGGCTCACAATCTATCTAACGTACTTGGGGCAATGGAGGACTAAGTGACTTGCCCAGGGTCACAAGGAGCAGCACGGGATTTGAACCCACAACCCCAGGGTGCTGAGGCTGTAGTTCCAACAACTGCACCACACACTGAGCTGCCCCAATTATGACTCATGTAGAGAGGCTTCCTGAAAGTGTCCGGAGAGGGAGAATTGCCCTTCTCTATTTCGGAGTCCTCCCAAACAGTTGCCTGTGACTTACAGAATTGAAAAGAAATTGTTTCCAGTAGAGGAAAAACTGAAAAGAGAGTGAGCAAGGAACTCAAGATAGTGAGAAAGCTCCCTCAGGGTTTGGAAAGAAGATGCATGGCCATCTGGCTACAGGGTCAGGAGTGCAATGACCTTTTGTTGAGCTGGAGTGAAATTATGGAATTCGATGGTAGGGCAGTTAAGAAAATGTGCCAATAGAGTAACTCAGAAAAATCCTCAAAACACAATTGTTTGTTAACGCTTTCTTATAGGGTCTGATTTGTTCTGATCGAGATCGTTTGTGTAATGTAGGTTTTGATGATTTTTTTCCCCTCTTTTGTGCTGTTTTACAGTATTATGTATGTGGATATATTGTAAACCGCCTAGGAATTAGACGGTATAGAAGTTTTAAAAAATAAATAAATAGGTCTATGAAGGCCCTTTTCTGCACTTGTCTTTGAGTGTGGCAGTTGCCATGTGGTAGCTGTTCAAGAAAGAGAGAGCATGGAGTTGGCAAAGGCCATGGAAGTCTGCCAGTTCCTATGCCTGGAAGGTGTACCAGTGTGAAAAGAGCGAGATGTGGATTGGTCTTTTTAGAGATCTCAGCCATATGAGGAGGCTTATGTAGTGTCAGAGAGGCAGGGGTTGTACCACAGAGGAAGCACAGCTTGCCCTCATGGTAATTATTTCATGCAATAGGGAGAAGCCAGTGGGGAAAATCCAGACAGGGCAAAGTCCTGAAGAAGTAGCAGCAACTGCTAGAGGACATATAGTTGTAGCTTGTTTAGACTCAGTGCAGAAAAGGAGTCGGGAATGTGATCAAATGCAAGGGTATTGTTAGTTATTACCATGATAAACAGTGAGTTTGAGCACTGCCAATGGCTTGGGACTTACCAATATGGTTGGAATGGAACCCAGGGAGTCTTATCGATAAGCTGAGCACCCTTGATATAGGTTCTAAAGTGATTGCTGCATTAGACTGCTTTCCTAGATTGCCCTGGAGAGGAAATTTATGAGGTGGGCAGGTCCTGTGGATGGCAGTAAGTTGTGACCGAGTGCAAAGACTAACCCAGTGGGTGAACTTACTTACAGGCCACACACTGGATCCTTCTGCATCTGGGTTCTGTGTGGGAAGTGAGGCCTGTGAGCATGCACTTGCTCAGTCCCTATGCCCACTCACAATGTGCTTACAGGCTCTACCCAGAACCAGCTCCTGCAGTTTCCTCAATATACATCAGAAGAGATAATCTGTGGGGAAGAAAGACCTTAAATGGAGATCTGCAGGGGAGAGGCATGAAGATCCCTGGGAGGAGCCACAAGAAATGAATTAGGATAAACAAATATTGTTTGCTTAGGACCCATTATAGTGTTAATATAGCACTATAATGGGCCCTATAATTAAAAAAGCAAACCCAATGCTACAATATATAGCAATAGAAATGCCCCAACAGTCACTTTAGCTCATCTCTCAATAATTCAAGCACACCAACCTTATAAGTAGAGAAAAAGATCTCAGTAGAAATCCTCCACACTATACCATAATGGTGTCATTAATAGGGAGCGTATACAATCATCAGCCATATTGTTATACTTTATATTGTAATTTTAGGTTTGCTTATTGAATATAGCTGGTTCTTTTTGTTTAAGACCCTATAATCCAAAGTCAGATTGTGACCTTAGTCAACAAGTGTTTTTGGACGAACCTTCACAATAAGTCTTACTTTAGGCATTGAAGGCCTGACTCTATAAACGGCACCTAACTGCATTTAGCTTGTAGGCGCCGGTCAGCATGATTGTCAATCAACTGCTAAGTGCCGCTTATAAAATCACACCTAGCTGTGCCTAAGCATGCTTAGGCATCGCTAGGCATCCTTGTGGTAGGTACCTGCATATTAGGCCAGATTTTCCAGATGCCTAGTGTAGTTTATGAAGACTAATCTCCTTTTCAGCTATTACTTCTGAGAACTAAAGTGGCCTTTTTTTCCTCTTCTTATTATGCCATGCCTATTCTCCGCCCCCTAACCACGACTACTTTTCAGGTCAACGTCTTGACTTAGACGTTGCTAGGCACTATTTTGCACAATATATTCTGCAGTAAAGCATATTGAAACCTTTATATGAAGTTTCAACAATATTGCATGTTAAACCTCACACATGAACACATTCTAGTTCATAGGCCCCTTCATGACTGGCTATTTCTTGTATGGAGATAGGAACTGTCCTAGGCTAGCCTGGTTTGGCCCAATTAAGGGAGGATATTTGAAGAGATGTACACCTAAGGAGTGATCTGGAGAGAAGAATCATTTTAATTTTTAAATATCCGTTAAGAGGTAAGTACGATAGGACCAATAATGTGCATCCCATTTGTAGCCATGGGAAGTCCAATCTATGTGTGAGGGACTTAACTCAGAGGAGTGATTGAGAAGAAAGAGTTTTAAAAAAGACTGAAGAATTATATCTTTTGGGGATGTGAAGTAATTTCCCCCCTTTTTTTTTTTGTATCACCCAAAGGCACATTTTAGGAGTTTTCTTATCGAAAGTCCAACGGTACTGTGAATTTTGAAGAATGTTTCTTTGATGGTGTCTTGCAGGAGATTGAGTCCGGGGTACCCAATCTAGGACTCTGAAGAAAAGAAGGAGAGAGGGTGTTCAATTAGGTTCCCAGAAGAAGAATTCAAGTGGGGACAAAGAGAAGAGGCTTGCCTAGAACCAAATCAATGAGTTTGTTTCATTTTGGTACACTATACATAATAGATATGGGGGATTTCAGCTAACAAAGGAGTTTTTATATAAAAAAAAAAAAAAATGTCCCCTGGTGTAGACTGAGTTTTCATTTTGAGCTAGCTAAGTAGTTTGGTATTCAAGGTATGATGACTTCAAGAATGGTGCTACTTTTGCATATAGTAGATACTATACAGGTCTTATATCTTGCAATTTTTTGGGCAGGGATTCAATTCAGCTAACAGAAGACTTTGCTCAATGATCAGCAATAGGAACAGATAAGAAAGCAGTATAGATCAGTTGAGAGATATGCTGGCTAGATCAAGACCACAAAACAAAACAAAAGAACAATATCTGAGCGAACTGCAGCTCAAAGTTGAAGGACACAATAGTTTCATAGTTTATTTATTTAAATTTTGATTAAACGCTTATCCAAAGATACAAAGCGTTGTACATAGTAATTTAAAATAGCTGGGAGACAAACATTTTTAATAATTAGACATACACCAACTAAACAAACATACTTATGGCCTGAAAACATTGGGAAAAAAGGAAGAACTACAATTTCTTAGAAAGAACACATAAAAGGAAAACACAATAGGAAAGGGGAAAAAGTGAAGTAGTGCGGAAGTAAGTACGTATATAAAAAAATCAGTTATAGGCATCTTTAAAAAGCAAGCATTTTAGGCTGCTTTTAAATTTCTGCAAGTTTTGTTCAACTCTAAGGTATAGAGGGAGAGAGTTCCAAATTAAAGGGGCAGTGACTAAGAAAATGAGTACGAGGAGTTTAGGGATGGGACGTTAAGGAAATGCTGTGAAGCTGATCTTAAAGTTCTGGGAGGGTCATAAGGGATCAGCAGTCTATCGATGAATGCCGGGGTATTAGTTTGCATGTTTTTAAGTCAGGAGGGCAATTTTATAGGTAATCCTATGTAAAACAGGTAACTACTGAGCTTTTTGTAACAAAAGAAAAACTGCAGAAAACGATGTACAAGGTATGAACAAATAATCTTTATTGAAAAAGGATTCAATATGGCAATCAACGCTGGATAAAAAATAATAAATGATAAAAATGATAAAAAATGGTTCTCAAGTATGAGTCCACAGGACCCGATACAGTCTGTGCTTCGGAAAACACTCCTTCCTCAAGCATAGACTCAGAACCATACGAATACAAAACAAATAAAACCTTGAGGCGCGTGAAAACTCCAATCCGGACCACCGCCGGATTGGAGTTTTCACGTGCCTCAACGTTTTATTTTTTTTGTGTTCGTATGGTTCTATGAGTCTATTAATCGGGCCCTTTGGACTCACACTTGAGATCCATTTTTAAAATCATTTTTATCATTTATTATTTTTTATCCAGCGTTGATTGCCACATTGAATCCTTTTTCAATAAAGATTATTTGTTCATACCTTGTACATCATTTTCTGCAGTTTTTCTTTAGTTTTAGATCAAGACCGCACCTAAAAAAAGTTTTGATTTTGTATTGTTACAGAACTCCAGTCCGGTGATTGCTCTCTTGTTAAAGAAAAAAGTGCATTGATTTCTTGTGTTTTGATGTTCTTTATTTTTATTTCTTTATTTGATTTTCTATACTGTTCTTCCCAGAGAGCTCAAAACGGTTTACATGTGTTTATTCAGGTACTAAAGCATTTTTCCCTGTCTGTCCCGGTGGGATCACAATCTATTTAATGTACCTGGGGCAATGGGGGGATTACATAGAAACATAGAAATAGACGGCAGATAAGGGCCACGGCCCATCAAGTCTGCCCACTCCAGTGACCCTCCCTATCTATCTTTGCGGATAGATCCCACATGTCTATCCCATCTGGCCTTAAAATCTGACACACTGCTGGCCTCAATAACCTGAAGTGGAAGACTATTCCAGTGATCAACCACCCTTTCAGTGAAGAAGAACTTCCTAGTGTCACTGTGCAGTTTCCCGCCCCTGATTTTCCACGAATGCCCCCTTGTTGCCGCGGGACCCTTGAAGAAGAAGATGTCTTCTTCCACCTCGATGCGGCCCGTGAGATACTTGAATGTCTCAATCATATCTCCCCTCTCTCGACGTTCCTTGAGTCCTGAGACCATCCTGGTGGCCATTCTCTGGACCGATTCCAGTCTCAGCACATCCTTGCGGTAATGCGGCCTCCAGAATTGCACACAGTACTCCAGGTGCGGTCTCACCATGGATCTATACAGTGACATAATGACTTCAGGTTTACGGCTGATGAAACTCCTGCGTATGCAACCTATGATTTGCCTTGCTTTGGATGAAGCTTGCTCCACTTGGTTTGCAGACTTCATGTCTTCCCTGACAATCACCCCATAGTCTCTTTCTGCTTCAGTTCTTGTCAGAATCTCGCCATTTAGGGTGTAAATCTTGCATGGATTTTGGCTTCCCAGGTGCATGACTTTGCATTTTTTGGCATTGAAGCTGAGTTGCCAGGACCTAGACCAGTGCTCCAGCAGAAGTAAGTCATGCACCATATCGTCTGCCATTGCTTTTTTGTTTGTTGTGCTTTTGCCCAGGGTCACAACCCCAGGGTGCTGAGGCTGTAGCTTTAACCACTGTACCACACTCTCCTCCTCTAACTAGTTCACCTGCTAGTGCCACATATAAAAGGTTTATAAGAAGTATATCTAATTATATAAGAATGTTCTTATGGGTGCCTAGCATGAACTATGTATTTTGTCTTTCCAAACTCCAACTCACCTGCTAGACACCAATATCTGTCTTATCATTCCCTCTGTAATTCTACCACTGTGTATAGATGCACCTTCTTGTCCAGTTTGTCTGTCTTCACTAGATTGTAAGCTCTTTTGATCAGGAACTCTCTCCTCTGTATTTTGATGTAGAGCGCTGCATATGTCTAGTAGTGCTATAGAAATGATTAGTAGTAGCAGCAGCATAGATCTACTCAGAAAGTCTAAATCTATAATTCTTGTCTCCCTCAATTAGTCATTTTCCGGCTGATATTCAACTGGCGGTGGTCATTGTTTTTATGTCCACCACTGACTGTATTCCCAGATATTCAATGCCAGGCTATGTCTGGGCACTAGCATTGAATATCCAGCTCTAGGCTGGCTGCTAAAGCTTATGTGGTTAAGTGCAATATTCATAAGAAGATAAGAACCTAAGAATTGCTGCTGCTGGGTCAGATCAGTGGTCCATCATGCCCAGCAGTCCATTCACGCGGCGACCCTTAGGTCAGAGACCAGTGCCCTAACTGAGACTAGCCTTACCTCCGTACGTTCTGGTTCAGCAGGAACTTGTCTAATTTTGTCTTGAATCCCTGGAGGCTGTTAAAAGGTGATAGATTCCATACAAACCTAAGGAAGTTCTTCTTCACCCAGAGAGCTGTATAACTACCTCTGGAAGAGCGTTCCAGATGTCTACAGCTCTCTGGGTGAAGAAGAACTTCCTTAGGTTTGTATGGAATCTATCACCTTTTAACTTTAGAGAGTGCCTTCTCATTCTCTCCACCTTGGAGAGGGTGAACAATCTCTCTTTCTCTATAAGTCTATTCCCTTCATTATCTTGAATGTTTCGATCATGTCCCCTCTCAGCCTCCTCTTTTCAAGGGAGAAGAGGTCCAGTTTCTCTAGCCTCTCACTGTACGGCAACTCCTCCAGGCCCTTAACCATTTTTTGTCACTCTTCTCTGGACCCTTTCGAGTAGTACCGTGTCTTTCTTCATGTACGGTGACCAGTGTTGGATGCAGTATTCCAGGTGGTGGCCCGGTACATTGGCATGATAACCTTCTCTGATCTGTTTGTGATCTCCTTCTTAATTATTCCTAGCATTCTGTTCGCCCTTTTCGCCGCCACTGCACATTGCGCAGATGGCTTCATTGACTTGTCTACAAAAGCATTGGAGACCATCACCAGAGACTTTGGAGCACTGGGTGAGAGGCTGAAGCAGACAGGAGCGCAGGTGGTTTTCTCATCGATCCTCCCAGTTAGAGGCAAGGGAAGAGCCAGAGATGAACGTATCCTGAGGACGAACGAGTGGCTACAGGGATGGTGCCGGGATATGAACTTCGGATTCCTAAACCATGGGGAAGCGCTACAAGGACTTCAGGGACCAGATGGACTCCATCTGACCAGTAGGGGTAAGAACGTCTTCGGACACCGACTAGCCCGCCTGCTTCACAGGGCTTTAAACTAGGTAAGTCGGGGGAGGGTACCCATTCACATATTAGTGCAGAAAGGAATTACCCTGATGAGGTGAGTCGAAACTCCGCTTCCATGTCCAAGGTAAGTACCCACATTGCAAACAGTTCTTTGGGAGTCACACCGACTCGGGTAGGATACGCCTCACAGGGACTTAGCAAACACAAGATATGGAGGGCCATGTATGTCAATGCACACAGTTTAGGTAACAAAATTCTAGAATTGGAGGCTGAAATAAGGAATGCCGACCTAGATGTGGTGGCAATATCTGAAACTTGGTTCACGGACTCACATGGGTGGGATATGGCTATACCGGGCTACAATCTACTTCGTCAGGACAGAGAGGGCAGGTTAGGAGGGGGGTAGCTCTATACATTAAAGAGGACATCAAAACCACCAGGATCACAGATGTCAAGTACACCGGGGAGTCCCTCTGGATAAACCTGGCAAGAGGCAGAGAAAAATGCTTGTTTCTAGGTGTGGTATACAGACCCCCAAGACAACTGGAAGACATGGACGCAGAATTAATTGAAGACATAGAGAATATCACTCTACGAGGAGAAGCTGTACTGCTAGGGGACTTCAATATGCCTGATGCAGACTGGAACTCATTTTCAGCGACAACCAGCGGTAGCAGGAGACTCTTAACCTCCATAATGGGAACACATCTCAAACAAATGGTAACGGAGCCCACTAGGGCCCAGGCGATCCTCGACCTGGTACTCACCAACGGGGAAAGCGTCTCAGAGGTCTCAGTAGGAGATACGCTAGCCTCCAGTGACCACAACATAGTATGGTTCAACCTTAGGAAAGGCTTCCCTAGATCAAACATGAAAACAAAGGTACTCAATTTCCGGGGCACAGACTTCGCACGCATGGGAGATTTCGTCCATCAGACGCTGCAGGACCAAGCGGAGACCGATGATGTAGAAGCTAAGTGGTTAACACTGAAATCAACCATACATGAAGCAACTAGCCGCTTCATAAAATCAGTAAATAAACGACAAAGAAACAATAAACCCCAATGGTTCACCGCGGAGATCTCGCACCTCATTAAGGAGAAGAAAAAAGCGTTTCTCTCCTACAAGCGCACGGAGAAAAGAGAGGCAAAAGTAGAATATAGGACCAGGTCTACAGCGGTCAAAATGGCAGTTAGGGAGGCAAAACTTCGAGTGGAAGAAATTCTGGCAAAAAACATTAAAAAGGGGGACAAATCCTTCTTCAGGTATATTAGTGACAGAAAAAGGAACACAGGCGGGATAGTACGCCTTAGAAGACCGGACGGAAGTTACGTGGAAGCAGATTCCGATAAAGCCGAACTACTGAATGAATACTTCTGCTCAGTCTTCACCTGTGAGGCACCGGGACACGGTCCGCAGTTGAAGGCAACACAAAGCACAGAAGACCCGTTTCAGAATTTTGAGTTCACATCAGGTGAAGTTTACAGTGAACTGGCAAGACTCAAGGTGAATAAAGCCATGGGACCAGACAATTTGCACCCAAGAGTGCTCAGAGAATTGAGCGATGTTCTGGCAAAACCGTTGGCTGAGCTATTCAATCTCTCCCTAAGTAAGGGGAAAGTTCCCCTGGACTGGAAATTAGCTAATGTCGTTCCTCTGCATAAAAAGGGTTGCAGGGCAGAGGCTGCGAATTATAGACCGGTGAGTCTCACATCAATAGTGTGCAAACTCATGGAAACACTAATTAAAAGCAAATTGGACACGATCTTGAATGAAGGGAATCTTCGGGATCCCAGTCAGCATGGATTCACCAAGGGTAGATCCTGCCAATCCAATCTCATCAGCTTCTTTGACTGGGTAACAAGAAAGTTGGACTTGGGAGAGTCTTTGGACGTCGTGTACCTGGACTTCAGTAAAGCTTTTGACAGTGTCCCACACCACAGGCTGCTAAGCAAGATGGAATCAATGGGGTTAGGAGAGACACTAACTGCATGGGTCAATGATTGGCTGAGTGGCAGACTTCAGAGGGTGGTGGTTAATGGTACCCTCTCTAAAACATCGGAGGTAACCAGTGGAGTGCCGCAGGGCTCGGTCCTGGGTCCACTCCTTTTCAACATATTCATAGGGGATCTGACTCAAGGGCTTCAAGGTAAAATAACACTATTCACCGATGACGCCAAACTATGTAATATAGTAAGTGAATGCAGTTTACAGAATTATATGGCGCAGGACCTGCTTACATTGGAAAGTTGGTCCTCAACCTGGCAGCTAGGCTTCAATGCTAAGAAATGTAAGGTCATGCACCTCGGAAGCGGAAATCCATGCAGGACGTACTTCTTGAACGGAGAAACTTTAACTAGGACTTCAGCAGAACGAGATTTAGGAGTAATCATCAGTGCAGACATGAAAACTGCCAATCAAGTGGAGAAGGTTTCATCTAAGGCAAGGCAGATATTGGGTTGTATCAATAGAAGTTTCGTCAGCCGAAAGCCTGAAGTCATAATGCCGTTGTACAGGGCCATGGTGAGACCTCATCTGGAGTACTGTGTGCAATTCTGGAGGCCACATTACAGTAAAGATGTGCGCAGAATTGAATCGGTTCAACGGACGGCCACCAGGATGATCTCGGGGCTCAAGGGTCTCTCGTACGAAGAGAGACTGAACAAATTGCAGCTCTACACTCTTGAGGAACGTAGGGAGAGGCGAGACATGATCGAAACATTTAAGTACCTCACGGGACGTGTCGAAGTGGAAGATGATATTTTCTTTCTCAAGGGACCCTCGGCCACAAGAGGGCACCCGCTCAAACTCAGGAGCGGAAAATTTCATGGCGACACCAGAAAGTATTTCTTCACAGAGAGAGTGGTTGATCATTGGAACAAGCTTCCAGTGCAGGTGATCGAGGCAGACAGTGTGCCAGACTTTAAGAATAAATGGGATACCCATGTGGGATCCCTACGAGGGTCAAGATAAGGAAATTGGGTCATTAGGGCATAGACAGGGGGTGGGTAAGCAGAGTGGGCAGACTTGATGGGCTGAAGCCCTTTTCTGCCATCATCTTCTATGTTTCTATGCATATCAGCAGTTAGCGGCAGAAGTGCGAACTCCACCCTGGAACGCCCACAAGTTAGCCGGTTTCAGCACAGGCACTAACAGCGAATATTCAGCTGCGCTAATTGATTAAGTAGCACTGAATATTGAAAGCCGCAGACCAGCGATTTGAGCAGGCAGGAACCTGCTCACTTAAATCATTTTGAATCTCGGTTGGTATTCTTTATTATTCACAAAAGTTAGCTTTACTACAGGCAGAAAAATGACTGAAAGTGAATGTGATCTGGCTAAGTGCCACTGAATATCAGCTGATAGCCCCGAGCAAGCAATTTTACTCTGATGGGCTAGGATCATGCCCAGTTAAATTGCTGTGAATATCAACCCTTCTGTTTTTTGTTTCTTAAGAGGGCCAATCAGACCAGGCAGTATTTCTTTTTCCGCTGCACATCTTCCTGGAATGAGGGATACACACTTCTTGGAAAACAATACATACACTGGGACCTGGAAAATTTCTCTTTTGTTGTCTTCTGTTTACATACAATTCTTAGAGCCCAAGCTTGTGTTTTAGAGTCAATAGGAAGACTTCTTTCTAATGAGAAAATAAGTCTGTGCTATTTATTGCTGGTTTATCAGGATTCTCCAGCTGAAGCGGCAGAAATGTGGTTTGTCTTTGTTCTATCTTATTTACACTCCAGGAAACTAGATAGTCTGTAACCCTGGGCGTGAACAGCCGCTGCTCTGCTCACCAGTGGCTCTGCTCCATGCTAATAGCTAGAATCAGACGTCATCTCCAGGTTTGGCAAGCTGTTTCCTTATTTGGTTTAAAACTAAAGTCCATTGTAGCAGTGCAGACTGAGCAAAGCTCATTCCAGAGAAGTTAATTTAGAGGTATTCCTCACACGGTTGTGCCAAGACAGCATAAGGGCCAGAGTATGTTTTGTGCAATTGTATTAAAATGTGGCTGAAATAACAAATATTAATAGCATATAACACTTCAGGTGGCTATTTCTTAAATATCAGTTCAATAGAAATAGGAACTTCTTCCTTATTTCAGCTAGCAACCTGTTCAGTCAATTATTAGGCCCTCAGCGTCACCACTCAGAACTCAAACATATCACCGTTCTGAGCTTTACGTGACAAATCGTCACTGGGTCTAGTTTTTCTAATTTTTCACTTTTACAAGAGCTTTATATGTTTAAATACTTATGACTTTCTTATAATTTTCAATGTAATTCAACTTCATTTAACTTAGCTTTAATGTAGTTGTCTCTAGTAGAGATGTTTTTTAATCAAGCAGGGTGACATAGCCGACATGTTTCGCGGGAAACCGCTTTATCAAGGCATCACCCCTAGAAGAGATTAAAAGAAGTATATAGTAACTCCTGCAGAAAAGACTGGAATATCTATCAATCAGAATATATACCAGATTTGCTTAGAATAACCTTCTCTCTCACCTTTAACACTATCGACCTCCTCGACTGTTTTACAGAGGAGCCGACAGCGTTCTCCCTTTTTAATACAGCGTACCGGCTCTGGAGCCACGCCCACTAGATGACGTGAGAGCCTGACGACAGAAACCGGCTGTTTACAGTACAAACAAACTTTATTCAAAACCCTTTTTGGATCCCTCTCACTGGGAGAAGAACTAGATCAAGGAAGTCCACTCCAGCTCGAGATTTAACCCGTGTGGGATAACAGTATTTAACGCATAAATCCAGCGTTGTTCCTTATAGTTCAAGCATTCATCTATGTTTAACCTTCCCTCCCTCCCAGCATTTAACTGATCTATAACTCTCCATTTAAGTTGACTCACTTCATGACCCAAGGTAACACAATGTTCCACCATAGGAGCTTGCATGGTTTTTGTTTTTATCCGTGATTTATGTTCATTAAGACGAATATGAACAGGTCTTGAGGTACGGCCCACATAGACTAAATTAAATGGGCATATCACTATGTATATAACCCCTGCCGTCTGGCAATTAGTATTCGCTGAAGCTGTTATAGTGTGCTGCGTTTGGGGGTCTATCCAACTCTCTCCCTCAATGGTGTTAACACACTATTGGCAATGGCCACAAAAACTATAAGTCAGGTTTTAATAGCCCAAAAGACAGGCTTAAAGAAACCTAGAAACAAGGGCAAACATGAAAAATGTGGCAAGGCTTTCATCTGTGTAGTGCTGAGCTCACTGCTCAGCATGGCTATTTCCCGCCGCGACGCTGGACTTGTAAGGTGCCTGAAAAAGAAATCATCCTGGCCGGGGTCGGTGTCATGCTCCGGAGATCTACAGCCTTCCTATATCCCTCTCCCTTCTACCTGCTTCCGGCCACATCCCCTGCTCCGCGGCTCTCTTCGGCAACTCAGCAGCAGCGATCGACACAAGCTTCTGACGTCGGGGCCTACCCTCTGCGAGTCCCACTTGTTTCAACTTCCTTTTTCCACAAAGGCGGGACTCGTAGAGGGAAGGCCTCGATGTCGGCAGCTTGTCTTGATCACTGCTGCTGACGAGTTGCTGAAGAGAGCCGCGGAGCAGGGGGGTGTTGCCAGGTGCAGGTAGAAGGGAGAGGGCCAGATGCAGGACTCGTGGGTGAGGGAGGAGAAGAGAGAGAGAAAGAGAGAGGGGAGGGAAACAAAAGGAAATCTTTCATACTGGGCTGGGCCGGAGTGGAGGGAGGGTGGAAAGATTCTAGCTACAGGGTGCAGTAACAAAGGAAAAGGGGGGGGAAAGCTGAAAATGGAGATAGTGACACAAAGAAGAGAAAGGGTAAGCAGGACCTACTGAATAAGGATAGAGATACAGAGGGGACATGAAGAGGAGGTGAAATAGAGACATAGAAGTAATGCTGAAAAAGTGGGGGGGGGGGAGATAAAGACATTGAAAGGGCAAATGGTGAACATGGCGAAAAGATAAGGACAGAGACAAATGAAGATTCTGAAAAAGTGGTGAGATAGGGATATAGGTGAGATGGACACAAAGAAGGGTGATGCTGGAAAATAGGTGGAATGGTAATTCTGACAGACACAGAAGGGAAATGCTGGATCAAGGAGAGATGGGGCTCAGGCTGGATGGAATGAGGAGAAATGCCTTGTTGGCCCGGAACTTCCTCTCCTACGTCAGAATTGACGTCAGGGAGTGGAATGCTGGTCAGCGCAACACTTCTGCAGGGAAAGCTTGGGACGGCGGTGGCTTGGGGGCTGTTCCCCGATTGCGGTGGCAGCAAACCGAGTGGCTTGGGGGAGGGCACGGAGACAGAAAGAAGGGGGAACAGGGAGACAGAAAGAAAAAGTTGGGGGAGAGAATGAGGTCTGGAGGAGAGGAAACATACAGGAGGCTGAAAGAAAGGAAGAAAGATTGGATGCACAGTCAGAAGAAGAAAGTGCAACCAGAGACTCATGAAATCACCAAATAGCAAAGGTAGGAAAAATGATTTTATTTTCAATTTAGTGATCCTGTATATAGCATTAAGATAAGAAACAAAATATGCAGTGTTAGATTTGTTTTATAATGGTTTTGCGGCTCCAAGTTTTTTTTTCTTTTCGAAAACGGGTCCAAGTGGCTCTTTATGTCTTAAAGGTTGCAGACCCCTGACTTAGGCTCTAAGTGGTATAGAAATGCTAAAATAAATAAATAAATATCCACAGTGAATATTAATGCAAATGGAGAAATTAAGTTCCACATCAACAATATCTGTTAAATACTTCATTAGAATTATGTTCCCTAAACCAAATAAATGAATGTATTAACATTCACAATTAAAATATACCACAACTTGAGGTGTTTAGGAAGGAAAAACCTCAGACGCTAACACGTCAGTCTCAATTAAACTTAACCAAGTTTACAATCATTGGCATAAAAATCTTCCTTCAGATGTCCTCATTTGTATATTTTAAACGTAGCAGTGAACATCATCAAAATATCAAAAACTTAACTTTATAACTTGTGCTCAGTGTAGCTCCATTCCTTATTTCATGCTGTGGCTCCAATCCAACGCAGGCCTGTGTTTTGCAATCACCAGATTGCTGCCTCCGGAAAATTCCCAGTATGAATTGCTGAAAATATTTGCCACTGCTAGGGAGCACAATGAATACTATATACATGAACTTGATTTGAATACACCTCCTCCATTGTATGGAAATCTCTTTCATAAGAACATAAGAATAGTCTTATTGGGTCAGACCAAAGGTCCATCCAGCCCAGTATCCCGTCTTCATGAAGACCAAGCCAAGTCACAAGTACCTGGCAAAAACCCAAATAGTAGTAGCATTCCGTGTTACCGATCCAGGGCAAATAGTGGCTTCCCCCATGTCTATCTCAACAGCAGACTATGGACTTTTCATCTAGGAACTTTCCAAACCTTTTTTAAAACTAACTACATTAACCGCTCTTACCACATCCTCTGGCAACACATTCCTGAGCTTAACTATTCTTTGAGTGAAAAAAATATTTCCTCCTGTTGCTTTTAAAAGTATTACTTTGTAACTTCATTGAGTTTCCCCCTAGTCTTTGTAAATCTTGATGCAGTAAAAAATAAATCGATCCACTTGTACCCATTTTATATCACTCAGGATTCTGAGTGATTCTCCCCTCAGCAGTCTTTTTTCCAAGCTGAAGAGCTCTAACCTCTTTAGTCTTTCCTCATATTAGAGGAGTTCCTTTATTATCTTGGTTGCTCTTTGAACCTTTTCTAGTGCCGCTATATCTTTTTTGAGAAAAGGAGACCAGAATTGAACGCAATACTCAAGGTGAGGTGACACCATGAGTGAAACAGAGGCATTTTAACATTCTTAGTCTTGTTTCCATCCCTTTTCTAATAATTCCTAGCATCTTGTTTGCTTTCTTGGCTGCCACCACACATTGGGTGGAAGGTTTCATCGTATTGTCTACAATGACACCCAGATCTTTTTCTTGAGCACTGCCCCCCAAGGGGACCCTAACATCTGGTAACTAACTATGATTTGGATTATTATTCTCAATGTGCATCACTTTGCATTTGTCCACATTACATTTCATCTGCCATCTGAACGCCCAGTCTTCTAATTTCCTAAGATCTTCCTGCAGTTTTTCATAGTCCACCTGCATTTTAACAACTTTGAACAGTTTAGTGTCATCTGCAAATTTAATCATAGTTCCAATTTCCAGATAATTTATAAATATGTTAAATAGCACTGGTGCCAGTACAGACCCCTGTGGCACTCCACAGTTTACTCTCCTCCATTGAGAAAAATGACCATTTAATCCTACCCTCTGTTTTCTATCCGATAACCAATTCCTAATCCACAACTGAACTTTGACACCTATCCCATGACACTTTAATTTTCTCAGGAGCCTCTCATGAGGAACTTTATCAAATGCTTTCTGAAAATCTAGATACACTATATCAACTGGCTCACCTTTATCCACATGTTTATTCACACCTTCAAAGAAGTCAAGCAAATTTGTGATTTAAGATCTCCCTTGGCTGAACCCATGCTGACTCTCTCATTAAATAATGTTTGTCTACATGTTCCACAATTTTATAATTGTTTCCACCATTTTGCATGGCACTGAAGTCAGACTTACCGGTCTGTAATTTTCCGGATTTCCCCTGGAATCCTTTTTAAAAATTGGCGTAACATTGGCCACCCTCCAATATTCAGGTACTACAGACAATTTTAGTGACAGGTTACAGATCACTAACAGCAGATCAGCAATTTCATGTTTGAGTTCTTTTAGTACCCTGGGATGTATATTATCCGGTCCTGGTGATTTATCACTTTCTAACTTGTTGATTTGGCTTAGCACATCTTCCAGATTGTGACCGGGCTGGTTCCTAGGTTGGTGGGAAGCCGGGCCCAGACTACAGGCAGATTCATGTAGCGCCTTTTATATGGCTGGCGAAAATGAAAACCCGGAAACGGATCTTCTGGGAACTGCGTTCACGTTTATTAAAGTTTTTCAAAGGAAAATTAGCTTGGAACAAACAATCAGCTTTGCATATTTCCAATCTCCAACCACCACTCAAGTCCTTGGCTTTGCCTGGAGCCTCCAGGTTCCTGACACAATGTAATTTCAAACAAAACTGAAGTTCAAAGAAAAAAACTCACAAAAGTTTGGCTTTCAAGTTTTCTGCTGAATGCTTCTGGTTGGGGAAGCCGTTCCCCGCAGAAAAACCAAATTAATTCCTCTCCTTCTCTGGTCTCAGGAAAGGCAACTTAAAGTTTCTGGCAATGATTACTTGCCTCTTAAAGAGGTCTGTTTCTGCCCTCCTCTAGCCAGGCTTGTATTCAGGATTCTTAATCCTGGACTGGATTATTGGGGAAAGTCAGCATGAACCCTCAATCACACTCTCCCCCTATCTCCATGTCCTCTCCATGTTCACCTTCTTCAATAAGACTGTTCATATCACAATCAATAGTTTCCTGGCCCCAACTATTCTTCCACCCAGTAACCTCAGGCATTCTTCCCCAATTATCTCCTTGCCTGTGGGTTAATTCAGTACTAACCGGGTCTGCTTTTGGCCAGTCTCTGGAATCCCCTTTCCAGAGTTTGTCTGCCGAAGTGAGATACCTCCCCGGGCTCTCAATCCCCTTCCTGCTAGGTTGTCTCCAGGATGGGGTCCTAGCTTGAGACACCTCTCCTCCTTGGTAGTTGCAAGCCTTTCTGGCTAGGAGCTGATTAGGATTAGCTTCACCTGTCCCTCCCGGTTGCCTCCTGCTAGGCTGTAGGAGTGGCTTTTTAGCTTGTCTTTCTTGAGTGCTAGCCCCACCCCCTCCTGGGTTGGACTTTAGTTTCCCAGCCTGAGGAAAGGAGTAATAGGGAGAGTAATTAGTGTCCATTGACCTCCCCCTCTGGCTCTTGGGCTTGGCTATTTCCTGTTTTCCCTCTTCCCTTCCTGGCTGTGCCGGCTGGCCCCGTTCCATGCCAGGTTTTTCCGGGACCAGGACAGGGTGCATGCTGGGTCTTGTAGTTCTTGGCGCTGGGACAAGAGCTTCCCTGTCACAAGATTCACCCAGATTTCTTTCAGTTCCTCTGCATCATCACCCTTGAAAACCCTTTCCAGTTCAGGTAAATCTTTTACATCTTCTTCCATAAAGACTAAAGCAAAGAATTCATTCAGTCTCTCCGCTATGGCCTTAGCCTCCCTGAGCACTCCTTTTGCTTCCTGATCATCCAACAGTCCCACGGATTTCCTCACAGTTTTTCTGTTTCTGATGTACCTAAAAAAATTGCTTTGAGTTTTTGCCTCTTTTGCAAGTTTCTCTTCATATTCTTTCATAGCTGTCTTTATCAAAGCTTTGCATCTAACTTGCCAGAGTGCTTGTGTCTCTTCTTATTTTCTTCATTCGGATCCTTTTTCCATTCTATAAAGGATTTTTTTTGGCTCTAATAGCCTCTTTCACTTCACCTTTATCAACGTAAGCTCTCGTTTTCTTTTCTTTCCACCTTTTTTAATACGTGGAATACATCTGGTCTAGGCTTCCACGATGGTATTTTCAAACAAAATCCATGCCTAGTTTACACTTTTGACTTTTGCAACAGACTCTTTTAGCTTCTTTTTAACCATTTTCCTCATTTTATCATAGTCGCCCTTGAAAAAATTAAATGGCACTACAGTAGATTTCTTTAGCGATGTCACTCCAGTTTTCAGCTCAAATTTGATCATGTTATGATCACTGTTTTCCAGAGGACCCAACACAGTTACCTCCTATACTGTGTCCTGCATTCCACTAAAGACCAAATCTATAATAGCTCCCCTTCTTGTCAGTTCCTGGACCAATTGTTCCAAGAAGCAGTTATTTATGACATTTAAAAATTTTACCTCCCTAGCACTCCCTGATGTAACATTTATCCAGTCAATGCTGGAGGAGTTGAAATCACTCATTATTATTTTGTTGCCCAATTTGCCAGCTTTCCTAATTTCTGAAAACATTTCTTCATCTGTCTGCTCATTCTGTTCAAGGGACGATAGTATAACCCTACCCATATATTCCTTCCTTCCGCGGATTCGGTTATTTGTGATTTTAAAACAAAAAAATTTTTTAATTTTTCGGGCTACGATGGGAGCTCAAGGCAGCCCTTTCCTATGAGCGATCTGCCCCGAAAAACCGCTAAACCATCAGGTAAGACTTAATGGGAGCTTACAGGGCTTAAAATAGCCAGGGGGAAGCAGGGGTTAGAAGCAGAATTGGCGTGAATATTATTCACGGTGTTTTAATATTCGCGGGCCGGCTCTGCCCCTAACCCCCATGGATACGGAGGGAGAAGTGTACTTTGGAGGAAAGGCGGGAGAGGGGAAATATGATAGAGATGTTTAAATATCACCTCAAATAATTTTATATTACTCACCAGAGATGGGCTGTGGTTCCATGATAAACATTTAATGCAGGTGGAGAAAAAGCCTCAAATTGCATAAATATTCAGCAATCAATAATGATTCAAAGCTGCTTAAATTCTTATAATTGGCAAAAAGCTCCACCACCAAACTGTAATTATCAATTGGGTACTCCACCCATCTCTGGCGAGTAATATAAAATTATTTGAGGTGGTGTTTCTATTGTTACTCTTTATATTTTTCTTGAGAGATGTTTAAATACCTGCGTGATGTAAATGCGCATGAGTCGAGTCTCTTTCAATTGAAAGGAAGCTCTGGAATGAGAGGGCATAGGATGAACTTAATAGGTGATAGGCTCTGGAGTAATCAAAGGAAATACTTTTTTACAGAAAGGGTGGTAGATGTGTGGAACAGTCTCCTGGAAGAAGTGGTGGAGACAGAGACCATGTTTGAATTCAAGAAGGCGTGGGATAAGCACATGGGATCTCTCAGATAGAGAAAGAGATAATGGTTACTGTGGATGGGCAGACTAGATGGGCCATTTGGCCTTTATCTGCCATGATGTTTCTATGTTTCAGTGGAGCAGAACCCCAGATTTCTCTTTGTTATTGATGCTTCCCACAGTTCCTCTTCCTTTCATAACCTTCCTTTTTCTGCACATACATAAGCATGGCCACCAACCATCCTCTTGTCGGCAGTAGGAATGAAGAGTACAACCCAATCCCCCGATTTCCTTCCCTTAGTAACTAATAGTGCAAATTACGCACAAGAAAGAAAGAAGTATAGCAGCTCAGGGCCCACTCACAGTATTTTTAGCTACTACATCCGGGTAACAACACCAAGCTAACTCCAGCGATGAAGAACCCTCCGTCTTCTGCTACCCTTCTGCTGCCTGTCAGGGAGTCTGGAATCTATACAAGGCCTGGCACTGTCGCTAGCTTAACTAATGCAGAGCCTTCGAGTCTATCGCTTGTGAGACCCTGTTGGTACCGCCCCTCTGATGCAAACGTGCCAAAGTGGGTGGAGCTGATTAGACCTTCCCGAGGTCATGGACGAAAAGGCTCTTCGGCGGAGGGGGCATTCCGCTGGAGGTAGGGGGCGGAGACCTGCACCTCGTACTCACCCAAAGTGGCTCGTGTACTGTGTGTTGAGAAAACTGCTCTAGTGGATCTACTAAATTATTGCACTTTGATTATAAATATCCCTAGAGCTTCTGAAACAAGGGGAGGGCTCTCCTGACTAATGATGTACTGGTAGGATGACACCCCTTTTGGAGAAAACTGCTGCTTCTCTGGCCATCACACCAAATCACAAAGGAAGAGAGTTCTTGCCTAGTTGAGCCACTGTACCTGGAGAAGCAAGGAGTGAAGAGTCGTGGAGGTTTCTGTACTAGTCTCTTGGTCTAAGCTGGAAAGGGGAACCAGACCTCCACTAAATCCTGTAGAGGATGGTCTGGATAAAAGAGTGAGAACAGTTGAAAAAGCTACAGAAGATCTAGTCCTGCAAGACAGGAAGGGACAAGGAGTAGTCTAGTGGTTAGTGCAGTAGCCTGGGGAGCTGGGTTCAATTCCCATTACAGCTCCTGGTGGCTTTGGGCAAGCTACTGTACTTAACCCTCCATTGCCCCAGGTGCAAAATAAGTACATAATGTGTAAACCATTTTGATTGTAACCACAAAAAGGCAATATATCAAGTCCAATCCCCTTGCCCCCATGTAAACGTCCTTGAGATCTACAGCAATATATATTTAAGTATTTATATACCACTTGGGCCTTTGTGGTTTACATTCAGGTACTCAAGCATTTTTCCCTGTCCTGGTGGGCTTACACTCTTTCAGAATGTACCTGGAGCAACAGGGGATTAAGCGGCATGGGATTTGAGCCTGCAGCCTTAGGGTCCTGAGGCTGTAGCACTAACCACTGCACCACTGAATAGTCTCACAGACAAGTTCCCATCTGGGGAAGAACCCACCCAGATAAGGAACCTGCAAACATAGATTTTCATGGGAACCTTAAAGAAGCTGCTAATAGGTTGTAACCTCTGGATTGTATATTGGGCACCAAATTTGGGTGCAGAGCCCAGATGTGCACATAAATATAAGTCAATTCAGCACTAACAAACAATTTTTAACATTAATTGACACTAATTTGGATCTATGCATGCATCTTCCTACACACTATTCTATAATTCTGTGCATCCAAAGTGTTTCGTGCAAAACCCAAAATGGGCCATGGTCATGGGAGGGGTGTGGGTGGGTCAGCAGCATTCTAAATATTTAGGTACAGTATTATCAAATACTGGGTTTATGCAGCTGATTTGCGTGCCAGGATTTATTCCAGGTTGCAGCTGGCATAAGTTCTCATGCCCAAAGTTGGGTGTGGGAATACGCTCTTATTCTATAAAGAATGCTCTCTGTAGAATAACGCTTAGCACAGGTCTTTGCAGCACCTACATTTGAGCATTTACTGAATTTAGTCCTAAGTGACTTTTGCTTATGTTTCTACCTTTACTGTTATTGATGAGAAGTTGTTCCTTATTGTCAAAAATAATTTATTGCTTAGTGAACTTAGGGTTGCCAGATTTTCCAATTGAAAAATCCGGATCCGCCCCCCAGCCCCACCCAGTTCCATCCATTCCTGCCTTTTAATGCCCTAATCCATGAAGAACTTAGTAGCATGTACTGTTAGACGCATGTATTGTTAGGAGCAGGTATAGATAGTCACATGAAAAAACCGTTAAGCTCATGCACGACATGTACTGTTAGACGCATGTGTCTCTAGGAACAGGTACTGATAGTCGCATGAAAACTATTAATGACAAGTACTGTTAATGTTAATGGCATGCACTGTTAGATGCATGAAGAACTTAATGGTATGTACTATTAGACGCATGTACTGTTAGATGAATGCACTGTTAGACGCTATACGGTCAGAGACGTCTCAAAACCAACCTCCACTTAACTTATCTCCTTTTCCACCCTAACCCATCTACAATCCAACCATGAACCTCTTACTAACATTACTACTCTACATGCTAAGTATTAGCATCAAAGAGATTTACATTCTCTACCCACAACTACAATTTACCCATTTCCCCGCTTTATCAACCACGCACATCCCAATTCCACAAGAAGACAATACATATAACATTAGCATTATCTCAAACACAAGAACACATCAACGCACCCGCAAAAAAAGAACAAGGGTAATAAAACCCATAAGAACCATTACCCACACCAATCCCATCACATCAGCTACTATCCCCTGTGCTTATCTTAACACTAGATCAGTCAGGAACAAGGCCTTTCTAATCAAAGATTGGATCATCAGCAAGCAAATAGCCTGCCTCTTTCTAACTGAAACTTGGCTACTGTCTGAAGATGACCCAATAATTACCGATCTCCTTCCTGACAATTTCAAAATCCTTACACTAAACCGCGAGGGAAAAAAAGGAGGAGGATTAGCAATTCTTCTCAAAGAAGGATTTGAGTTCGAACTTATGGACTCCAAAACATCCAACCAACTAGAAATCCTTGCCTGTAAAATCAGTAACATCCACTTAGAAGATTCCCTCTCATGCATACTATTCTACGTCCCACCAAAAAGTTGGTCAAAAGCCAAAGAGGACTTTTGCGAATTCGTCTTACACAACTCTTTTAGTTCCTCCTACAATATTATCGCAGGAGACATAAACATACATCTCGATGAAGAGGACAACACAGACACAAAAGAATTCAAAAACTTCCTATCCCTACTTAACTACAACCTCCCTCCCTCCGCACAAACTCACGAAAAAGGCCACCATCTAGACGTAGTAGCCATGTCCACAAAGGAACTCCCAGACCCCACCATCTCATTACCAGGAGCCACCTGGTGCCACGACATCTGGTCCGATCACTTCACTTTCTACTTCAAGCTAATCTGGTTCCAACGAAAACAAATTACCCATCCAAAAATAAAAAAAGAATATCTCATGAGAGGCCACATCAACCCAGATAACTACTGGGCGCAATATAAACTTCAAGCAGAGGTAAAGGAAGAAGTTGATTTTTGGGATCACTGGACCACTACCAGTACCTCTATTTTAGACAACATTGCACCTAAACATACCAGTAAAAGTAATGCAAATAAACATAACAAATGGTTCGACATCAATCTCCTAAAAATGAAACAGTTAGCCAGACGTCTAGAAAGAAAATGGAAAAAAACAGATTTATCAGACCATAACAATTGGAGAGCCAATATAAAAACCTACAAACAACTAATAAAAGATAAACGCAAAGCATTTTACTCAAACAAAATCAATTCATCCTGCAACAACTCACGAGGTGTTAATACAAAAGAGCTGTTCAATCTGGTTACTAACCTATTTGACACCACCCGCTACACTCTACCCACACACAACTCTAAATTACCCTCGGCGAACGACCTAGCCCTGCACTTTGACTCAAAAATTAAAAAACTAAGAAACAATTGCCCAACAGAAGAACCTAATGAACACCTTATAGCTAACACACAAGGAAATGAAACCCCTGCAGACATGTTCTGGGATTCATTTCAAGACATAGATTGGAATAACTATACCAAATTATACAACAAATACTCCAAATCATACTGCTTCCTGGACTCATGTCCCCCGGAAATCATGAAAGTGGCACCACTTGAATTTAAATTATCTCTACTGCACTACTTAGCCCATAACCTGAAAAACAGAAAATTCCTCACCAACAAAGGCCACATAATAATAACCCCTATCCTAAAAAATAGCAAAGAATCGTCAGCCCTAGTTTCCAATTACAGACCAATTGCTTCCATACCACTCTTTGTAAAGATCATGGAGGGGCTGGTACACTCCCAATTAATAGAATATCTAGACCAGTTCTCACTTCTGCATGAGACTCAATCCGGCTTTAGACCGCTTTTCAGCACAGAAACGGTAATTGCGGCCATATTAGATTACTTGCACCTACTTTTAAGCAAAGATCTCAGTGCCCTGATCATGCAATTCGACATGAGCTCTGCCTTTGACCTTGTAGACCATGCGAATTTGCTACAGTGTCTAGACGCTATTGGCATCAGAGGCGAAGTGCTAAACTGGTTTCATGGTTTCCTTTCGTCCCGAACCTATCAGGTTCGCTTCAACAATGACCTCTCCAACACCTGGAGCAACCCATCCGGCGTTCCGCAAGGGTCCCCACTATCCCCTCTGCTTTTCAATATCTACATGACCTCACTGAGCGTTCAATTAACTCAGCTGGGGATAAAATTATTCAGTTACGCTGATGACTTCACAATTATTATCCCATTTGCCAACTCTATCTCGGAAACAATTCCAAAAGCATCAGAAGCCATAAACTTGATGGAACATTGGACGACAAACTTCAAACTCAAGCTCAATACTGAGAAAACAAAATTCTTTGTCGCTTCACCGCACCCTCTTGACACCAAAACCCACTAGACATCAACAAACATAACTACCCCATACAGCCCACCATTAAAATACTGGGTGTAACTCTGGACCAATGCCTCACCATGAAAGATCAGGTGGACTCCATAATCAAAAAGAGTTTTTTTCACCCTCTGGAAACTTAAATCCATTAAAGCATACTTTGATAACTCTGTCTTCAGAATCTTGGTACAATCCCTCGTATTAAGTCAACTCGACTACTGTAACATCGTCTACTTATCAATCCCTCAAAAGAATATGCGACGATTGCAACTAGTGCAAAACACTGCGGTCAGACTAATCTTCAGTCTAAAGAAGTTCGATCACGTGACGCCATACTTCAAACAGCTACACTGGTTGCCGATGGAAGCTCGTGTAAAGTTTAAGTTCGCCTGCTTCTGTTTTAAAGTTTTCTACGGTCTAACCCCTAAATACATCACTGACCTATTCTCCTTCTCAGCCAACAAACACAAGAGAAGCTCCCACTCGCACTTCGTTTCTCCCCCGGTTAGAGGATGCAAACTAAAAAAACACCATGAGCATCTTCTCTCACATCAGGCTGCTCTATGGGGTAAAGACCTAGAACAACTCCTATTGCCCACCACTTATGAGATATTCAGGAAACGCCTCGAAACCCACCTATTCCCGAAAGACCTAGACAGCTGACCCACTTCCCTCTTTCCCCTCTCTTGCCCTTTCCTCCAATTGTTCCCCACATCCCTTAAGTTAATTCAACTTGTACGTCAACTCAACTTGTACCCCAATAATCTTTTGTAAACCGCATAGAACTTACCGGTATTGCGGTATATAAACTGTTATTATTATTATTATTATTAATCCCCCCCAGTCCCGCCCCCCCCCCCACTGCCTGCTCTTGTCAGGCAGGGAGGTAATCTGTGCATGCGTGGATTTCCTCCCTGACCGACGTGATTTGAGGAAGCTTTTCAAAACGTGGACAAAGTGCCGGGTTTTGAAAAGCCGTCCGGACCCCCGGTCATGTCCTCAAAAGGACGACATGTCCGGGGAAATCCAGATATCTGCTAGCCCTAAGTAAACTTATTGGTTCAGAATCCCGATTCTGGCCTGGACTCATTACGTGACAGAAGAGTGATTGCGTGACATATTTTATAGACCTAAAATATATGCCTTTTTGGATTTCTCACATAGATGTTCAAAAATTACTCCTGACGGTTCTTAGTGGCAGAACAAGAGGGATGACAGCAAATCTAAGAAGACCTATGACAAAACAGCAGACAGATGCAAATAGGCAGACTGGGTGGGTCAAAACAGTCCTGCCACCTTTTTCTCTGATTTCATGAAACCTGTGAGATGGTGAAGGTGCAGAATGCAAAATACTTTTAACTGTACATTGAAAATTCTATGTCGTATGATCTTTATTTTGGGCCTCTTTTATAAAGTCAAGGTAGTGACGCTGTCGCAATAAATGCACTGAAACACCTAGACAACTGACCCACTCCTCTCTCTCCACAATAAAGGTCCTCCCAACCTCTTACCCATTCCCTCTCTCCCCTCATAAGTCCGTATAGAACTTTACGGTTCAGTGATATGTATAAACTGTTATTGTTATCATATTGTAATTTTCGCTGTATTTTTTTGAAATGTGTGACCTTTTCCTATCGGGTCCTCTCGGAAATTTCTTAGCAAACTGTATATCTTATATTCTCGCTCAGCAAACTGTATATATTTATATTTTTGCTTTTTTAAAATCACTGCAATCTGTATTTCCTCTGATCATCTGCATATTGTAACTCGCTGAACGTCCAGCTCCCTTGATTGTAAACTGCCTAGAAGTCGCAAGATTGTGGCGGTATAGAAGAATAAAGTTATTATTATTATTAGGAAATGAATGGGCCCTGGTGCATTTACCAAGGTAGCATCGCTACCATGGCTTTGTAAAAGGGGCCTCTGATTGTCCTAGCTAAATGCTTAAATCAGACAGAATTTGTGTTTGTGTACATCTATCTATCTAAAATATTGTGTTTTATGGGGGGAGGTAGGGGGTCCTCCCATTTTTTCCATAGCTAGGAAGACCCACAGCAGGAAATATGGACAGGTTCCAGGGTACACATGCTGAAAATAAAAACCTGTCAGAGACCAGAGCAGTCTGCATAATTTGTTACTCTAGCTGAGACAATTTTTCCCAAAGTATGAAGAAACAAAAATAAAATGGAAAACGAATTAGTTAAAAAATAACATGTTCACATAATGCAAGCAGCATAATTAATGCATACAAAAATATCTGAACTATTGTTTTCAAGTTTTCATTTCCATGATGAAATGCAAAAAAAAGAAGTCATACCCCTCTTGACTTCTGCATCCCCAATGAGTAAAGTGTTTTTTTCCCCTCCTCCATAGGTAATCGTTCAGATTGAGGAATTCTGCCATTTAGGAGAGTGACATCGCTGATGTGCCTGAGGGTGAATAATGTGTATGCTTATTTTTCTATGTGGGTGTCATTCTAGAAGTATGTATCAGTTGAGAGGTATGGTTTCATATCAAAGTGAAGCTATTTTTAAACTCCCTGGCTGAAGTAAAGCCTTCCCAGCTGGGTCAGATCGCCTGCATCTGCTGTTCATCTGGTTGGTATGTCACTGTACAGGTACCAGCCACAGACATGAGCTGGGCCCCAGCATCGAGAAAGTGACACCCGAATGGCACGAAGAGCAAAGATGACATGCTGACCAAGTTCTACTCACCACTAAAATATTTTTTAGAGGGCCCTGTCAGGTCTCTCTGTCCAGATTTTTTGTATAAAAAAATAAAGGGCCAAATATTTGAAAATGTTTATATGTTTAGGGGAAGCAACTAATTAGGCAATTCTAAATGGGCATCTATCTAGAACTTATAGTATTCTATAAAAGAAAGCAGGAACTTACTTTTCTTTATAAAATACTAGTGTAACATTAACCCTCCCCCTCCCAGTTTGCTGCATCTGCTAAATATTGGCCTGCAAATTTAAGACTAAGCTTAAATGGAAGAAGAAAAATGGGTACATCTTTTATGACTGTCCATATTATGCAGTTCTTTTTTCTCTTTTTGGAAATTTGTGATTATAAACTGCCTAGATCTGCTAATTAAGGCGGTATAGCAAATTCTAAATAAGGTATAAAATAGTGAATCAAACACTTACCCCCCCCCCCATTTTTACAAAACTGTAGTGTGGGTTTTAGTGCCGGCTGTGGCGGTAACAACTCTGACGCTAATAGAATTCCTATGAATTCCTATGTCGCAGGCGGTGCTAAAAATCATGCTACGGTTTTGTAAGGGGGATGGAGGTTATAAAGAAAAGAGGACACCCCGCTGCGGAACCTGAGCTCCCTTCAGTTATTCCGCAAACAACTGAAAACCTGGCTTTTCAGCAAATTGTAGCTCTATCCTTCCCCCCTTTCTCTCCCCCCTTCTACACATAAGTTCATGTAATCCTTTTTCTTCTTCTCTACCCACTATTTTAAGTTCTTGTAAACCGTGTCGAGATGATGCGGTATATAAATTTAAGGTTTAGATTAGATTAGATTAGATTAGGACAGTGGGGTAATCTAATAAACAAAAACTATGCAAAAATGCCCACACCACAAAAATCAATTTATCATGCAACCAGATTACTGTACAATGAACCTCAGAATCAAATATTCAAAGTACTACTTCCATAACTACTTTCAGAGTAGGAAAAAGTCTCAGGCTATAAGGGGTGTATAAAAACAAACTCTGACTGATTCACCACAGTATTCAAATCCAGGCTAAAAGCCTACTTTTTGAGGTTGCTTTTAACTCCTAACCCCCACTCACTTGGAGGGGAAAGGGATTGGGACAGTTATACCATTTTTTTTTTTTTTTTTTTTTAGTTTTATAACTACTCTCAAAGTGGTTTACATACAGATACTTCAAGCATGTTCCCTATCTGACCCAGTGGGCTCACAAACTATCTAATGTACCTGGAGCAGTGGAGTATTAAGTGACTAGCCCAGGGTCACAAGTGCTGAAGCTTTATCTCTAACCACTATACCACACTCCTCCACCCATGTTTGAGAAACTCCCTAACCTCCTACTTGTTCTGTTTGTTTCATTAGATTGTAAGCTCTACTGAGCAAGGACTGTCTCTTGAATGTTCTAATGTACAGCATTCTGTATGTCTAGCAGTACTATAGACATGATTCAAACTGATTCAAAACACAGCCGTCCGCCTCATTTTCGGCCTGAACAAATGGGAACACATCATTCCCTTCTACCACCAACTGCATTGGCTACCTTTCGAATCCCGAGTCCTTTTCAAGTTCGCCTGCATTTGCTACAAAACAGTATTTGGTCTTTCACCAAAATACCTCTCCCCCCCACTTCACTATGTATTGCACCAATAAGAAATCCCGCAGAATTCAGCTGTTTGCCTTCCCCTCCATAAAATTATGCCAGCTCAAAAGATTCCTCGACAAAACCTTCGCCTTCCAGGCGGCTAAGCTGAACCCTTGGCTAGCCCAAATGATGCTCGAGGCCCCGACCTACCTCGACTTCAGAAAACTTCTCAAAACATACCTTTTCCGCGAACAGGACCCTTAACCCTTATTCCCCCGCAACAAACCAACTCCCGCCCCACCCCCTCCTTTCTCTCCCCCTCCCCTCCCTTGGTTCCCTTCTCCCTCCCTCATCTCTTCCAATCCAACTAGGATAAACTTCTGCTAAAACCCCAATACTTCCTTCCTCGTTGCTTGTAATTCCGACAAAATGTTGTAAATCCGTGTTCAGACCGGATCCTAATTTAATTGATGTGAACTGCCTAGAACTCTTTGGGTATGGCGGTATATAAGAACTTAATAATAATAATAATAATAATAATAATGATAAGTAGTAGTAGTAGACAACAAGTGATGGAAAGGGACACCCTTACATTTAGAATTAAAGGATAACATTTGGAAGGTCATTCAATTTATGGACCATTGTTAACCCTTTTAATCCAGTCTTGTCTTTGTTTAGATTAAGAACTGTGGATTGAATTACCAACAGTAACTATACATCCTATGAATAAATTACATGTATTTATCAGGAGGACAAGACTCATGTTTGAATGTAACCCACTGCTAGATTTGACAGTTTCATCCTGGAGCTTCACTGCCCTGGCAGCTCAGTGCAGTCATGATGATACCCAGTCCTGAGCTAGGAAATGCCAATACTGCCTTCACTGCATGAGTCAGCAAACCAACTCCAATGGAATTCTTGAAGTAAGTCCCTGTAGTTAAATTAACTTTAATAATTATTACACTGAGAAATACTATTTTTGCACTAATTGATCTGTGACACAATTCTGTTTTTAGATACTGGTCTTGGGCCAGAACCCTACAAGTCAATATTTAAACTTAGTAGTCACTGTATTTTTTTCAAATACCAGCTATGGCATGAAAAAAGTAACATAGTAGATGACGGCAGATAAAGACACGAATAGTCCATCGAGTTTGCCCAACCTGATTCAATCTAAAAATTTGTTGGGGTTTTTTCCCCCTTCTTCTTCTTAGCTATTTCTGGGCAAGAATCCAAAGCTCTGCCTGGTATTGTTCTTAGGTTTCAACTACTGAAGCCTCCGTCAAAGCTCACTCCAGTCCATCTACACACTCCCAGCCATTGAAGCCATCCCCAGCTCATCCTCCCCCAAATGGCCATATACAGACACAGATCATGCAAATCTTCTCAGTATCTGCCTTAGTTCTTCAATATTTACTATTATTTTCTGATTCTAGATCCTCTGTATTCATCCCACGATTTTTTGAACTCCGTCACCGTTTTCCTCTCCACCACCTATCTCGGGAGCACATTCCAGGCATCCACCACCCTCTCTGTAATGAAGAATTTCCTTATATTGCTCTTGAGTCTCCTACCCCTCAATCTCAAATTATGTCCTCTAGTTTTTACCATTTTCCTTTCTCTGGAAAAGATTTTGTTCTACGTTAATACCTTTCAAGTATCTGAACGTCTGAATCATATCCCCTCTGTCCCTCCTTTCCTCTAAGGTATACATAGTCAGGGCTTCCAGTCTCTCCTCATATGTCTTGTGTCGCAAACCTCCTATCATTTTTGTCACCCTCCTCTGGACTGCATATTCATTGTCACTACATGAACAGGTGAAGGCACTGCATATATGTATAATGCAGTGGTTGCTAATAGCTATATCCCTAATTACTACTTCTACTATTAATTACTTCTATAGCGCTACACACGCAGCGCCATACAGAGTCACAAAAAAGATAATCACTGCTCGAAAAGTGTTTCTCAGGTAACCCCAATCTCTCATGCATTCACTCCCCATGTATCTCCAATCCCTCCCCATGTATCTCCAATCTATCCCCATGTACCTCCAATCTATTATGTATTCTCTCCAATTCTATTATGTATTCTCTCCCCATGTATCTCCAATCTATTATGTAATTTATCTCTTCAAGCACTCTGTAATTCACTGATTGTCCAGCCTTCTTTCAATGTGAACCGCCTAGAAATCTTTTGACTATGGCGGTATAGAAAAATAAAGTTATTAAGTTATTATTTACAATCTATATAGACAAGACAGACAAACAGGATGTCATGGATACAGTTAAAGGGAACAGTTAATCTGCTGGCTGGGTTGGTGGGCAGTGGGGAGTACGGTTATGGATTGAGCTAAGCACCAATAAGGCACTCAAACAGAAGTTATGTGCCCAAACAGGGGTAAACAGAAGTTTGGCACCTAACTGCATTTAGGCATGATTCTATAAGTGAGAGCCTAAGGCCTAGATTCACTAAACTTACCAATCTGGATCGTTGTTGGGCGATTCGTGGACGAGTTTTGTCGAGAAGTGCTTTAGTATCTAACTGCAAAGTGGGTGTGTACGTGGCAGGCCACCATACTTGTGGAATACTGTAAGTTGGACACCTAGATACCAACATTTAGATGCTAAGATTTATACCTGCCTTTTGCATGGTATTAATGTTGGCACCAAAATGGCAACTTACGTTCTATTCTATAACAGAATTTGGGCACCCAGATGCCATTATAAAATACTATCTAAGCACACAAATTTTGGCTACCTAGTTTTTTGCAACCTTTATAGGATTGTCCCCAGTAAATATAAATGATAATTCAACAACAGGTATCCTAGGATAAGAGAATAAGCAGATCCCCACTTCAAGTCAGTTCTATAAAGAAATGCAGTAGATTGGTGAGGCAAGATTTCCCTCGATTACAACCATGTTGGCTTTCTCTCATTAATTCATGCTTACGTATATGTTCTGTCATGTTGTTGTTTATAATAGTCTCTACCATTTTGCCCAGTACTTACATCAGACTGACTGGTCTATAATTTCCCGCATCACCTTTAGAATCCTTTTAAAAAATCAACATCACGTTGCCCACCCGTTAGTCTTCCGGTACTATGTTGGTTTTTAAAGAAAAATTTTAAATTACTAACAATAGCCCTGCAAGTTCATTTTTCAATTCTATCAGCACTCTGGGATGTATATCATCTGGTCCAGGTGATTTGCTATTGTTCAGTTTGTCAAATTGACCCATTACATCATCCAGTGTTACAGAGATTTGTATGAGTTTTTCTGATTCATCAGAATTGAATACAATTTCTGGCACCAGTATATCCCCCACATCTTCTGCAGTGAAGACCGAGGCAAATAATTAATTTAATCTCTCCGCTATTGGACATACATAACCTGCCTTTGCAAAATTGCAATATGAACATCTGAATGCCAGTTTTCAGACATCCAAAACACGAAGACAGCTACAAAAATAAAAGCCATAGGGCTCCTTTTACTAAGGTGTGCTAGCGTTTTTAGTGCATGCAGCAGATTAGCACGTGCTAACCTCGCGCTACATGGCTATAACTAACGCCAGCTCAATGCTGGCATTAGCGTCTAGCACACGTGGCATTGTAGTGCGTGCTATTCCGCGCGTTAATGCCCTAACGCAGCTTAGTAAAAGGAGCCCATAGTATCTTAATGGTCACATGTGCAGCCCATTCATTACTTACAAACAAGCAAAAACATAACCAGTCATTAAAATCAGCCAGGTCAAAACACCTTTCTGCCCAGAGCTCACAGATAAAAAGGCCATAGGTTAACACACAAAAAACCCCCCCATAGTTTTTAGTAGAGCCCTAAACTTCTTGTGGTTCGGTTCAGCTTGAATCTGCTCAGGAAGAGCAAAGGAAAAAACATAAAAGAAAGCACAGGATCATTGATGGGGATGGCCAAAAAGACAATATTCATATAATAATTGAGTATTTTAAGTCTATATAATGTAATCATGGTCGATAGATATTGGGTGTAAAGTGCTTTTTGAGCCAAGACTATAATCTTGATTTAAATTCTAGGAGCCAATGAAACCACATGAATGAAGATGTTGATGAATTGGTAGTGTTTGGAGATGACGGAGATTGCCCTGACCCCTCTGTATTCTCCCCACCCCACCAAGATATTACTCCATTATTGAATTTAAATGAGCCCCACTAGCTAACTTTGCCAACTGCCTCCAGATGTTCTGGATAGGTTGTTCCAGGCCTGACTCTTCCCCACTCCATGCAGGGACTTTTCATGCTGATGTCCTTACTGCAAATGGATGCATAATGATTTTTAAAAGTAGAAGGATTAGTAGGGAGCTCTGAGGAACTCCACACCTTGCTACCCAGCAATCAGACAGAAATGATCCCACCTTAACACATTGTTTCCTTTCCGTGAGGAAGGAAGAAAATCAAACCAATACTTTCTCCCTCCTAAGATTAACTAATCTTTCAAGCAATGAAGAATTGAAGGAAACACTGCTACTGTGTGTGTGTGGGCTGCTGGGATCTGAATGCACTTTTCAACTTTTGATGACAATTTTGAAACTGCCTTGGGACAAGATTTTTTCCCCCTGCAGTTTGCACCAGTTTTCACAGTGGAAATAATACTTACATTTGCTTTGAGTCTTGCCACAGGTACCGAGCACCTATGGATATTTGTACCTGCTAGGTGCACAGATATTTTTCTCTTAGAAAATTATGCAAGTCAGATTGGAAAATGCAATCGGTATATGTTAATGACCCTTCTCTCAATCTAAATGCGCCTCCTGGAATGCCTCCTTTCAATTTAGCTAAAAATGCATGGGATTAAAAAAATGCAAATTATTTTAACCCTTTTAAAGGGTGAGACAACTTTCAAAGAGTACATTAATGCAGGTAAGGTGTTTTTTATACCCATATACAATTGTCCACTTTATGGCTTAAAAATCTTTCTTGAAGCGTGTCTTCTTATTGTAACCCACTCTTCCTCTTGTAGAATGAAATATTAAAGGAGAACTGACAGTAATTAATATGTCCCAAGTTTGTCAGTACTGTGTCTTTGTCACTGTTCTTGAGGCTGTTTCTGCTGTTTTGTTTGCAATGTTTTCTTTGCACTTGTTTGATCCCTTTTTTGTTTTTGCTTTAAAAACTGCCAGAAACAAGAATGATAAATAGTAGTAGCAGAAGTAGTGGTAGGCCCTGCATAAGAACATAAGTGATGCCGCTGCTGGGTTAGACCAGTGGTCCATCATGCCCAGCAGTCCACTCACGCGGCGCCCCTTTTGGTCTAAGACCAGCGCCCTAACTGAGACTGGCCCTACCAATTTTTATGTAACATTTCTCCTCTTGCATTCTGTAATTCGCTGATTGTCCAGCCTTCTTTCAATGTGAACCGCCTAGAAGTCTTTTGACTATGGCGGTATAGAAAAATAAAGTTATTATTATTATTATTATTATTAATTGGCACCATATAATATGAAGGCTACTGCTAGAGCTAAAGGTTAGACTGTGGAGGATTTGCAGCTATTCTGAGCAGTCTGTTCACTGCACTCAAGACTAAGCATATGGAGACTCAGGTTCAGAAACAGATCCTTCTCAGAGGTGGATAGAGATTTACTGATTTCCATCCAGCAGCTGAGTTAGTCAGAGCTAATGTCAAGATCTCTTGCAAACATCCAAAAATAACAGCAAGCCTTCCTCATCTTACCATTCTGTTGGCACGTTTCAGCGTGGTCATGAACCTCGGCCTCTTTTTCTTTATTATCTCAACATCGCATGTCTTTAGCAAATCACAGGCTTTTTTTTGTATTATATGAAAACGCCCCCCCCCCCCCGTAATGGCATATCAAAATCAACCCATGCAGCACATTTGTATCACATCGCACAACTCTGCTCCTGAGGTGCCACAGATAAGGCTGATTTTTCAGACATCTACAGTGAATGTTGATGAGAAATAGTGGCCCTTTTGCTAAAGTATGGTACAGTTTTGCATTAACTATTGGGAACATTCCCAGTACCTGACCATCCAGTTAAAGCAGAAAAAATACAAATAATATGTGTTAAAGGCACTTGGGTTAACACAGAAACACTTCACATCACTAACTGTTCTGCATCATCTGCTGTGCTAACAGTAAATGCATGGTAAGTTACTGTGGGGCCCTTTTGCTAAGATATGCTAAACTAAACTAAACTAAACCTTAAGTTTATATACCGCATCCTCTCCACGGAAGTAGAGCTCGGCACAGTTTACAAGAATTTAAAATATAAGAAGAGACAGGAAAAGGTTTACATGAGCTTATAAAAAGAGTGGAAGAGAAAGGGGGAAATAGAATTACATGTTAGAGAAGAGCCAAGTTTTCAGTTGCTTGCGGAATAAATGGAGGGAGCTCAGGTTCTGCAGCGGGATAGTGAGGTCGTTCCAAAGACCTGTGATTTTGAAGAGAAGTGATTTTCCCAGTTTACCTGCATAGAGAATACCGCGTAGGGAGGGGAAGGATAGTTTATATCTTTGGGCAGGTCTGGTGGAGCCAGGGCACGAGGAGTTAAAGGATAGTGGGATTAGGGAAGGAAGGATGCCGTGAATGATCTTAAAAGCCAGGCAGGAGCATTTGAATTGGATTCTGAAAATCACTGGGAGCCAGTGAAGATTGGCCAGGAGTGGGGAGACATGGTCAGACCTGCGTTTTGCAAAGATCAGTTTGGCTGCAGTATTCTGGATAAGCTGGAGTCTTTGAAGGCTTTTTTTTGTTAGGCATAAGTAAATGGCATTGCAGTAGTCAAGTCTGGAGAGGATGATGGATTGAACGAGGACAGTGAAATGTTTTTGGTGAAAGCAGGATCTTACTTTCCTTAGCATATGGAGGCTGAAAAAGCATGATTTTGCCAAGGAGTTGAGGTGGTCATTGAGGGAGAGAGAAGAATCAATAATGAGGCCAAGGACCTTGCTTGAGAACTCAAGGTGTAAGGCAGCGCCTGTGGGTAGTGCGAAGAGGGTAGGCAGGTGTTCTAACTTTGGGCCGAGCCAGAGTAAGCATGCACTAAATCCGTAGGGTTACCATATTGCTCCAGAATAAGGAGGACAGACTGAGACATCCGGGTTTTACTTCCACTGAAAGCAATGGAAGTAAGGAGGACAGATTGAGACATCTGGGCTCTATGGAAGTAAAACCCAGATGTTTCAATCCATCCTCCTTTTTCTGGAGCCATATGGTAACCCTATGCTAAGAAGCCTATTTTATCTTGTACCTATAGGCTTCTATGTATTTAGCACATGCTAATTGTTAGCCTATGCTAAATCCAATAGCACACCTTTGTAAAAGAACCCCTGTGTGTTAATTACAAGTCACAGTCTGCGCCCATTCCTGTCCAATTCCCCATTATGCAGTTAAAGCATGAATTAGGTAAAGTGTCAAGCCTCTGCCCAGTTCATAGAATTGTGCTTTATCTATATGACAGTAGATAGTAACATAGTAGATGGATAGACACCTACATGTTTAGAAATGGTCTTGTAATCTTGTTGAAATCAGGATCTGTGTTAGACATTTTGGGGCCCAGGGCAGAAATTAACGAGGCGGCCCCCCAAATCCCTAATCTCTCCACCCAGCATTACTACCGTACTTAAAACAACTTTAAATGACTTCTTTGCAGATTATAAAAAGTCAGACTATCCCCAAATACAAAACAAAGGATCACAAATTAGAAATACAAATATGAAGACCAAAATTGTACTAAAAACTGCAACATGGGAGAAATGGAAATAGCAATGCACTTGATTTTGTACTGAACATAATGCAAAGACATCTGCAATGCACATATCACAAAGCTAATGTATTCTAGTTAATAAATGCAAAATAAAATGCTTTTTTTTTTCTACCTTTGTTGTCTGAATATTTTATTTTCCTATTATGCTTGTCCCAATTTTTCTTTTCTGCTAATTCTCCTTGTAGTGGCTGTTGTCCATTTGTCTTTTCTCCTCTGTCCTGTTTCCTCCTGTCTTGTTCCATTCTCTCACTACACTTGCCTCTAACATATTGATTTTTCCTTTTCAGCTGTTTTCTTCCAGTTTTTGTTTCCTGCCTCCCTGTCCACTCAAGTTTCACCCTCTTTCTTACCATTCTCCAGAGGTAGGGTTAAAAGGCCATTTTTCATAATGGAGGAGTGTAAATAGTGCAGTGCCGCAGGGATCTATTCTGGGACCACTGCTATGTAATTTATTTATAAATGATCTGGAAATTGGGATGTGTGAGGTGATTAAATTAGAAGATGATACATAGAGGGCCATTTTCAAAAGGACGTCTAAGTCATAGAAACATAGAAACATAGAACATGATGGCAGAAAAGGGCCACGGCCCATCTAGTCTGCCCACACTAATGGCCCACCCCCTAACTACCTCCATGAAGAGATCCCACATGCCAATCCCAGCTTTGGATGTTTCCCACAAAATATCCAAGCAGCCATTTTTGAATAGAGAACCGCTAGACAGCTTTTAGAAGCATCTAAGTGCCAAAAAAGTAGCCAAATTGACCAGATGACCACTGGAGGAACTAAGTAATGACCCACCCACACACCCCCAGTGGTCACACACACACATCCACCCCACAAAATTCTGAATGAAAAAGTATGTACCTGTCTCTAGAACTGCACCAAAAGAGAGGCAAGAAAAATGTCTAAACCAACGCACAGCTAACAGAACAACAGAAGAAGGGGGCTAGTTAGCTGTGGGTTGGTTTAGACATTTTTCTTGCCTCTCTTTTGTTCTGTCTTTGTTTTTGAGGCTAGCCCCGTTCTTCTGTTCTTCTCTAGAATAGCACCACCAGGTATGGGAAAGCCTACTAGAGTAGCACACAGGTGTCTTAAGTAGCCTATTGAATGGGCTAGTGAACCATAGAAAGGAGAACCCAGGCCCATTTGTGGTGGAAAGTGTGAGCCTACAAAAATGCTAATCTAGTACCATATAGGTGCCACTTGTAACCATAAGTGTTATTGGAGCGGTAAACAGGTGGGTATTGTAGGTATTAAGGGAGTTATGGGAGGCTCACCCTAAATTATAACGGGGTTATGGTAAGATGTACATGTGGTACTCTTTATGTGAGTTTCACAGTGGCACTTGGATTTTGTGGCAGTTGTTTGGATGTTTTTCTAATTTGATTATGCTCCTATAAACTGTTCAAAGTTCTTAAAACACATGCAGACTGTGAGAAATTGCAGGCATACCTTCGGAAACTGGAAGACTAGATAGTCAAATGGCAGATGAAATTTAATGAAGCCAAATGTGATGCACATTGGGAAGAATAACCCAAATCATAGTTACCAGATGCTAGGGTCTACCTTGGGGGTTAGGACCCAAAAATAAGATCTGGGTGTCATTGTAGCCAATACATTGAAACTTTCTGTCCAATGTGCAGTGGCAAGCATAAAAGCAAACAAGATGCTAGGAATTATTAGAAAAGGGATGGCAATCAAGACCAAGAATGTTATAATGCCTCTGTATCACTTCTTGGTATGACCTCACCTTGAGTATTGCATTCAGTCCTGGTCACCTTATCTCAAAAAAGATATGGCAGAATAAGAAAAGGTTCAAAGAAGAGTGACCAAGATGATAAAGGGGATGGAATTCCTCTCGTATGAGGAAAGACTAAAGAGGTTAGGGCTCTTCAGCTTGGAAAAGATATGGCTGAGGGGAGATAGGATTTGAAGTCTACAAAATCTTGAGTGGTGTAGAATGGGTACAAATGGATTGATTTTTACTCTATCAAAAATTACTAGGGAACACTCGATTAAGTTACAGGGAAATACACTTAAAACCAATAGGAGGAAATATTTTTTTTTCACTCAGAGAATAGTTAAGCTCTAGAATGTGTTGCCAGAGGATGTGGTAAGAACAGTTAATGTAGCTGGTTTAAAAAAAAAGTTTGGACAAGTTCCTGGTTTAAGTGGGTGGAGCTGGAGGACTCTGACTCCTTAACCTATTATCATAAGGCAAATTCTATCCATTACTAAACCAGCCCAATATCCCAAAGGAAAACTAATTTTTCTTGTTAGAAACATGATGAAAGATAAAGGTCAAACGGACCATCCAGTCTGCCCATCCACAGCATCCACTATTTCCATCTCTCCCTAAGAGATCCCACATACCTATCCCATGCCTTCTTGAACTTATTACATATCAGTAAAATAAGTAACTTTCTAGCTTCTATTGTTTGCCTGGAATAAACTACCTGAGTCTATCTGCCATGCCCCTTCCCCTCCCTTATTCAGGCTGAAAACCCACCTTTTTGAGAGAGCCTTCAACTCATAACCCATCTCCCCTCTGCTCACCACCCTAGCCAGCAGTTTAACTGTCCCCTCTAACTGTAACCCCTACCCTGGCATCCTGTTTGTCTGTCTTGATTGTTTAGATTCTAAGCTCTGAAATTTATTGGCAGAGGTTGTTGAAAAAGGTTTGGACAAATTATTGGATGCATAGTCCATGAACTGTTATTAAGGTAGATCTGGAGAGGCAGGTAGCATTGAATCTTGCTACTTTTTGGGATTGTGCAGATACTTGTGGCCAGGCTCAGCCACTGTTAGAAGCAGATAACTCTTTAATGCAGGGGTGTCCAACCTTTTGGCTTCCCTGGGCTGCATTAGCCGAAAAAAATGTTTCTGGGGCCACACAAACGCGCGAATACTGCAGCAAGACGGTAAACACCCGGGGGCAGCAGAGGAAAACACTGCATCGCCCTCAACCGGGGCTGCACAAAATACTTCACTGGGTTGCATGTGGCCCTCGGGCCACAGGTTGGACACCCCTGCTTTAATGTGATCCAGTATGGCAAGCCTTATGTTTTATATCTTTTTATAAACCACACAATTAGGTGCTTATGATATCTATTCTGGGTTACAGTACACACATTTGTATATGGAGGAAGGCTTGATCCTGCTAACAAGTCTCATAAGTTTGTTTTTGCTTTTGGAAGGCAAAACATGGGGGATACTTAAACACTTCATGTACCTTCAATATGCTCTATTGTTTCTGAATAATATTTTGGATGGCAAATGCTTGACTTTAATATGGTAACATACAAACATAATGGGGTGGTTGCTTCTGTTCATCAAAGATAACAGCAATTCTCACTTGGCATATTCTACACATTTCTAAGCTTTCTTGATGATTGTAACAGGATATCCTTTGTCCCAAAAATATTTTTTCATAAACAAAGACTGATTATTGCACTCTTCCTTAGTAGTACTTGACCATCTCAGGTGCACAAATTGTCCTGTGAAAATATTATCCTGTAAATGCTTTAGATGCAAGATTCACAAATGCCAATAAAATGTTTTTATCTTTCTCGTTCCTATGAATAGCAAAAATGAAATTCACCCTCTTTCTTGACAATTACTAAATCTAGAGAAGGTAGAGTATCTGCTATTATCTGTGATACCAACTGCAAATTTATATGTTGTAAGTTAACAAACCAGAAGAATTCATCCAATAGTTCATCAGAACTCATTCATACACAAAATATTTCATCAATAAAGCATACCCAAATGTTCAGATATCGAGATGAATTGATCTTCAAAATTTATTATGTAAATATATGCAACTAATGGAACAACTGTAGCATCTTTTTTTATTGCCAAACCATGAATTTATTGAAACAATTTCAAGTCAAGTTTGAAGTGATTCTCTATCAATACCACAATTAAAAGAGTGATTTAAAACATGACCATCTACTCCCTGAGGTATGTTGAGGTATATATAATATGTAATATTCATAATTACCAATTTCCATGAAGATTGCACTGTGTGAACAGTAGATAAATATTAATCAATGACATTGAATCCTTACTATACAGTTTACCATGAAGTACTATTGGATGCAAAAATTGATCCTGATACATTGTTAAAGGTTCCAAAATGAATCTTATACCTGCCATTATAGGGCAACTTGGAGGCTTGGTGGTTAGTTTGTGAATTTTTAGTACCACCTAAAACTTACGGATATTTTTCATTCATAAAATGTGTGTGCAATGATGAAATGACTCATATTGTCACTGAGTTGAGAAGTGAACATTCCTATTATTACACCTCAAACCCATTAATCTTAATCTTTTATATATGTGACTTGGAACGAGTATCCATGAAATAATTGGGTAGTACATTTAAATCAATTAGGAAAATATTGAATGTTTGTATAGTTTTTATATATCACTATTTTCAACTCTGAGGACTTTCTTAAGAGATCAGACTCTACAGGTCACCCTTGAGGGGAGGAATGCTGACCTGGTGCCTAACTCTCAGTAAGCCTGGTTCTAAGAGAGAGGTTGTAGAGGCTCAAAATTAAAGATAGTTGTGTACAAGTCTAGAGTCTGCATTCCTGGAAGAAAAACATGGACAATGACGTGCACTGCTACCTGTGAGACGATTGGTGTGGTGTATACAATTGTGTGTCCGTGTGACCTTTGTTATATAGGTCACACTGCACAGAGTTTGAAAACCCGGTTATTTGAGCACCACTCCAATATTACTCATAAAAGACAGGTGGATGTACTTACTCGACATAGTGCAGATAAAAAACATTCTTTTGAGGAGTTTTGATGCTTCGTATTGGATCACAGTGACATCACGTAAGGGTGATGTGAAGACTATGCTTTACCAGAGTGAGCAGAGATCCATTTTCTTTTTGGATACTATCTGCCCTAAAGGACTCAACCAGAAACTTGAATGGTACACATTTTATTAGTTTTTTGACTTTTGTTTTTATTTTTGTATTTGACAATTTGAGGATCTTTTTGGGTTCCGGCAGAAGTGATGTCATGAGGCACGAAGTTTTAATCTGGGCGCCATTCTGAAGCCAAATCGTGAATGGAGCAGGAGAGAATGGGAGTTTTAAATTTCCCTGAAGCAGCCACTTGTTGGAGAAACAAGAGCCTTGTTGGACATTAAGATCTAGTTCCTTGAGGGGGCGCTGCTGAGCCCGAGCGGAATGGCGGCTGATTTCTAGAACTCCCGCGATACTCCTCGTGGAACACTAAAATCCTACTCCAAATCGGCTCATAAATGCGGCGAAACGAGTCGGTAAACAATCGGAAGTGTCCCAGTACAAAGCAATCTCATTTATATTTACCCAGCGCCTCTCCATCGATGGCTGAAAAGAAAGTAGGGAAGAGGCACAAGCCCGAGCCGCTTTCCCCTTCAAAAGCGCCGCTCCCTTCCTCCGCCGGCGACTCGAGCCGCGAGATTTTAGCGGAGCTGCGAGAATTGAAGGAGCTAGCAACGGACACGCGGGCGTGCACCGACGAGATCAATGAAAAAATAACTAATCTGTCGGCGGATTTCACTCAGCTGCAAACTTGAGTGTGCACACTCAAATCCAAAATGGAGGCGACCACGCTGGAGGTCTCTAGCCTCAGGAAACAAGCTGCCCGCATAGCTGCACTGGAGAGGGACCTGGAAGATAGCAACGACAGGTCCAGAAGATGTAACATCAGAATCTTGGGCTTACCAGAAAATGGCCGTGACGGGGAGCTTATAAAATCTTTGGAAACTTGATTCCTCGCCTTTTGGATCTCACTTTCACCCGGGAATTTGAAATTGAACGTGCACACAGGATACCCTCATCTACTGCTGGAGACCGTCGCCCCAGACCAGTAGTTCTCAAGCTGCTCAGATATCAGCACGTACTAGAGATCATGCAGCGGGCCAAGATTAGGGCACCGATCAAGCATGAGGGTTCTACCATCTTATTTGTTCCTGACTTGAGCAAAACTACTGCCCGCCGACGCAAGATGCTTCTCTCATACAGACCTCAGCTAAAGTCCCTGAATGCAAGATTCGGTTTACTTTACCCAGCACGCATGAGAGTGACTCTGAACAATACAACCAAGGACTTTGTAAACCCTGAAGAGCTGGCTTCCTTTATTGAGTTACATTCACCCACTCCGATAAATCAGGTTTGACTGTATGCCATCATGCCTTTCCTACTGCTGTTACATTGAAAGTTTATAATATTTTTGCAGTGCATGCCATGGTTCTTTATTATGATTTTCAGGTACTGCACTGAATTTGTGACACCTATGTATACTGTTCAATGACTCGTTTTGGTATTATATATGTTTATGTATCAAATTAACACAGTTGGGGGTATGGAGATTTGGCTGCCATTCTGGTTCCCTCAGATGCGCTCACACGGTTAAGGTATAGAAATGACCGTTTTGTCACTTTTGTTAGTTCAGGGTGTTTGTCACCGGGTTTGTTTTATTATAATATTCTGAGATATGTACTGATTTGGTGTATGTTTTACTCCTGGGTTCAACCTATAGGAATGTATAACTGGTCATATTATACACATGTCCATTATTGTCTCATGATAACATGCCTTTTCTACCTTAACAATGTCTCTTAAAATCATATCTTTAAATGCAAAGGGTCTTAACAATAAAATTAAACTGAAAAAGGTTTTAACATATCTTGACAACCACAAACCAGATTTTATAATGCTTCAGGAGTCTCATTTAGATGCCTCTTCCTCAGCTAAGGTGCTCCTCCCCTGGTCCTTTCCTCCATATTACTCTTCGGCATTAGATAAAAAGGGAGGAGTTATCACGCTGATTCGTAAATCCAGTAATATTGCCATTATTTCTTCTTCTAACGACCTTAATGGTCGCTGGGTCAAAGTCACAATACATTATGCAGGGGAAGATTATTGTTTGTTTAATATATATGGTCCAAATCTTGATCGCCCAGATTTTTTTCATTCTGTATCTGAATCTCTACTGGAAGAAACCGCGGCAAATCTGATTGTAGCTGGTGATTACAATATGGTTTTATGCCCTAAAATTGATAGGAAATCAAATTGCACATATAAGAAAACCAAAACTTGGTATGCTTTACAAGACCTTATCACTGATGTTCACCTTCTAGATATTTGGAGACACATGCACGCAGAAACGGAAGCCTATACTTTTTTTTCTCCTCCACACGCCTCGTATTCAAGGATTGATTTCTTTTTGGTGAGTGATTCCTTGTGTTTTTCCATCATAGATGCCACAATACATCCAATCACCGTATCTGACCATGCGGCCATTACAATAACTCTTAAAGGTCAGGCCCATCCACCGAAACCTCGACAATGGCGTTTCAACAACTCACTACTACAAGACGAACAGTTTTGTGCACTGATAAGATCTCAAACACAGGAATATTTCCAGCTCAATACTCCTGAACAAACTTCATGGACTTGCTGCTGGGATGCTTACAAAGCTTTTATACGCGGAATTATAATAAATTATACAGCTCACAAACATAAACAATTAAAAGTAGACCAACAAAAACTGGAAGATGAAATCAAAAGTCTAGAATCTCAAAATCAACAAACTCCTAATGACGTTGATCTTCTTCTCAGATTAAACAAGACTCGTTTCTCCTATTATTCCATATTGGGTAATAAAGCTTCCCATGCAATTTTCCAACAGTCTGCATCCTACTTCGCTGAGAGTAACAAAAGCGGTCATTTACTGGCAAATCTACTCAAACAACGTGAGGCGAAATCCAATATTGCCTCCATTAAATTGGACACTGGATCTGAAATTACAGATCCTACAGCCATTTCACAAGCTTTTATGTGTGTCTATAAATCTCTATATACCGCTGACTCAAGTGAACAGCAACAGATCACGGAATTTCTGGTCAATATCCCTCACCCATCATTAGATGAGGAAGACAATGAATACCTTAATAAACAGATTTTGCCGTCAGAAATCTCCATGGTCATTCATTCCATGGCCTTTAAAAAATCACCTGGACCCGATGGCCTGACAGTCGAGTTCTATAAAGCTTTCCAAGAACTATTACTTCTGTTCTTCCTTCCATTCCTCGAACATCTCATCTCTACTGGAGAAGCTACTGGCACTTTCACAGAAGCCACCATAATTGTGCTGCCCAAACCGGGAAAGGATCCTCGCCATATAGCTCATTACAGACCACTTTCTTTAATAAATGTAGACGCAAAAATATATGCCAAACTACTGTCAAATCGTCTACAATCGGTCATAACTAAACTCATACCTTCATCACAAAGTGGTTTCATTTCTGGGAGATCCTCTAGTGATAACACAAGAACATTTTCCCATATCATAGCTCAAGTGCAACATCAGAAACAAGATCTGCTAGCGGTTGGGCTAGATGCGGAGAAAGCCTTCGATCGTATCAAATGGCCGTTCCTTTTCAACACCTTACTTTGGTTTGGCTTCTCGGAAGATTTTATTAACAAAGTGAAAAAACTATATTCCAAGCCCACTACTAGAACGTTCATTAATGGTACTCTGTCGGACGCTTTCTATCCTAATAGGGGTACCAGGCAAGGCTGCCCTCTATCTCCCTTGCTCTTTAATCTGGCGTTGGAACCGCTGATACAGAGGATACGTAACAACACTGGAATAGTTAGCTTCAAAATCAAAGAACATGAACAAGAAATTAAAATTTCCGCATATGCGGATGATATCTTACTATATATCACACCCACCTCTTTCACCAAACTACTCTCAGAAATAGAGTTGTACGCGTCTGTTTCGGGATACAAACTCAATATGAGTAAAACCGAAGTGATGCCACTCAACTGCCCAGAAGTACAGTCTGATATCATAGCACATGGCATAAAATGGTCAGCAAACTATATAAAATACTTGGGCGTGCTATTTGGGCTGAGCATTGATGAAACCATTCGCCTAAATGTGGATTATAAGCTGGACATCATCAAAACATCCATATCCAAATGGACTCCACTAACTTTGACGTGGTGGGGAAGATTAGAGACGATAAGAATGATGATAGCCCCCAAGATTAACTACATACTATCAATGTTACCCTTCCACCTACCTTTAACATTCTATAAACAAGATGATTCCTTACTCACGAAGTTTTTGTGGAAAAATAAACAACCCCGTATAACGCTGATTAAATTGAAAGCCCCACGAGTGAACTTTCCCAGCTTCTTACACTATCATCACGCCTTCATCTTGAAGCACTGGTCTATGGGTTATCATGGACCAGATACTATGGATACACCCATCTGGATACAGATTGAAAAGATCTTATATGGGGATAGACGCCTTAAATATCTGGCTGGATCCACATTATCTAAACTAGATAAACTTGATAGGATATTGGTAGCTTATAAACTGGCGGTAGATAATGTAGACTCCACCTTCTCATCTAGATGGATGAATACCACCATGATACCCCTATGGAATAATGAAAGATTTAAGATCGCACATAAGCAGATCTCCTGGCAGGAATGGAAAAATTGTGACATATGGCTGGTGCAGGATCTAATGCAGAATGATTCTTGGGTATCCTTTTCAGACCTTTCAGCAGAATATGGTCTTGTTGGTGCACAATACTTTAGATGGCTTCAACTAATTCACTGCGCTAAATACTCAACACAGGAGGATAGTTTACGATCGATGGAACCTGGTCTTTTTCATTTTCTTTGCACCTCACATAATGATTCTATTAAAGCCTCCCATTGGTATAGTATTCTACAAAGAGCTGCTTTTTCGGATCCTTTGGAACTAGAAAAGAGATGGTGCAAAGAACTCAAGTTACCCTCTGACGCCATTGACTGGATGTCATTGTGGCTAATCTTTTACAAATCCATACGGTCAGCCTCTTTATTACAATCCCTATATTTTCTACTTCACAGAGCAGTTTGGACAACTGTGTTGTCACACAAAATAGATCACAATTCATCCTCCTTGTGCTGGTCGTGTTCAACATCTATTGGTTCTATAGAACACCTTCTTTATACATGCCCATTTTTACAGGATTATTGGTGTAAGGTGTGGAATGTGATATGTGATACACTAGGTTTCAATGTACCATTAACGTATTCTATTCTTATTATTAAAGCACAAGCTATTCCTGTACCTATGGATTCGGATAAGGTTCGATTGCTATCCATTATGATATTTTTGGCAATACAGACGGTGTTGTTCTGCTGGAAAGATTTTACCAAAATTGATTATCATATGTGGTGGAATGCTCTTTGTCTCACAGGGAAATATGAAAAAGTATATGCTGATAGAACTAACACTATGCGTAGATTCCTTGCTGTCTGGCAACCTCTCCTGCATTATTGCAATGCTTAACCCTCTGCATTTTCAAGCTTCTGTAACTTCGCTTGCTTACATTCCTTGCAGTTATATCTCTTAATATTACATCCAAGACATGAGTAATCTGATGATGTTTCTTACATTACCTCATCCTACTGGAGTATATTAAGATACATTCCTATATTCCTCAGAATATCATTTATTCATAGTGGTGATTTACATTCTGAACTGTATTGTATTGTATTGTTTGCTTTAGTTCCTTATGTAATTTTGAAACTTAATAAAAAGTTTTGAACTAAAAAAAAAAAAGATCTAGTTCCTTATCTTCACCCCAATGCTGAGTTTGCTATAGCAGGAAGATCGACGCGTTGGATTGGGCATTATGTTCTGATTGGTGACATCTATGAAGATAAGTGTAATTTTGTCTCTTGTTCTTTTTCCTTTTCCCTGTGCACAGTGGTGGGATGATTTCCCGTTTTTGAAAATTTACATTTTTGAAGAATTGTGGAGTTTTTTTGCCTGATACAGAATTAGAACGGCTAAAAAACTAATTGGGTTGCCGTCTGCATATTATACAAGGTTGAGGCTTTTTCTCCACTTGAATTAAATGGTTTTTCAGGGGGTACTCCCATCACTTGGCTAATAACATTTTTTTCTTTTTTGGATATATATTTTGTTATTATTATTATTCTTGAGAGATGTTTAAATACCTACTTGGCATAAATGCACATGAGTTGAATCTCTTTCATTTGAAAGGATGCTCTGGAATGAGAGGGCATAGGATGAAGTTAAGAGGTGATAGGCTCAGGAATAATCTAAGGAAATACTTTTTTACAGAAAGGGTGGTAGATACGTGTAAAAGTCTCCTGGAACAGGTGGTAGAGACAGAGTCTGTGTCTGAATTCAAGAAAGCCTGGGATAGGCATGTAGGATCTCTTAGAAAGAGGAAGAGATAATGGTTACTTTGGATGGATTGGCCATATGGCCTTTATCTGCCATCATGTTTCTATGTTTCTAAATATCTCCTACATGGAAAGGAGATCTGAAAAACATTACCCAATCATGTTAGCCAATCTATTTTTTTCTGTCTTGGTTCTCCTCTTTATAAAAAACATACTTGCTTCATGGTCAGAGTCTGACCAAGGCCTTTGGTGGTAGGAAAGAAGAGCACTAAAAGGATTAATAGGTTAGTTTTCTTCTGGCTGCTATTACTAGTGAATTCTGAACAGGAGTAGGAACAATGAAATGAGGAAAAGACGGCCTCGCATCTGTTCTCAGACTGGGAGACGGGTTGGTCAGTGTAGGCAGGAGTATTGCAGAGCGACGCAATCATAAGAATGAATATTTTCTATTCTGATAAACACCAAATTGCATATTTCTTCTTAGTAGAACTGATCCATCAGCAGTATTCGTTTGGATAAAAATAGAAGTTCTTTACTGATTCACACAATCATAATATTGAAAATATGCATCTTTTACACATAAAACGTTTGTGAACATATTACTGGAATATCCAGTCTCTCCTACATTTGTTTATTAAACAGATAAGTAGCACCAAGGATGATCACCAAGGTAACAGTATTCAGTGCCTGTTGAGTTTCAGTTCTTTGCCAAAAATAATGACTCATCTCTGAAGCATTTAGTTTTCTCAAACATACATGCTCTCAGCGCTATATTTGGCTTTCTTGATTTCTTTTTCTTATACAGAGTTTAGGTCATAGTTCACCAATTACATTCCTTTAGCTGTTAAAAAGGATGCTTTTTATCACTCTTCGTGGGAATTAGGATGAGCCAGTTGCTGTGATGTAGCTGGATTTGCAGAAAGCATTTTGGTTAAGCGCATATGAGAGCTTCCTTATAAGGAAGTCACGTGATGGGAGGTAATGCCTCAGTTAGGATTGACTGGGAGACGGGAGGCAGAGAGTGAGGCTGCACTGTTAGTTTTCTCAGTGGAGATAAATAAATAGTGGTGGACACCAAGGATCTTTCCCAGAACTAGCTATGTGGATGACATTCTGGGTAGGAATGTCAATGGTGGTACCCCACATTCTAAAAGTAAGGATCCTTTTTGAGATCTCATTTGCCACATTTATTTATTCCTTTTGTTTGTGAAAGCCCTGGAAAGGTGAGGCGTGGCAGTGATAAAGCAGGCGAGGCTGCAGAATAAGTTGAGACAAGAATCTCAGACTTACAACAGGCAAGAGGTGGGTGTAAGGCAATGGGAGGGGTTTTCTTTTTAGTTCACATTCCTTTCTCCCTGTCTCCACTCCTGATTTTAGATTCCTAATCATGATTCTTGCCATCAAGTGCCTTAGGCAACCGCCTGGACTGCCCACCTTAAATATGACCTAGTGTATTTATAATGTTCTGAAAGGAGGAATGAGGGAGGTAATTAGGTTTGCAGATAATTATTCAAGGTTGAATCATGTATGAATTGTGGGGAGTTGCTGGAGGGTCTGGTTAAGATTGAGGGAAGGAGCCTCAGGATGGTAAATGGGATGTTATGTGGACTGGTGCAAAGTGATGCCTATAGGGAGAATCCTGGCTACCAAGTACCAAGTTGAGAGTCACTACCCAGGAGGAGAACCTTGAAGTTATTACAGATAGCATATTGAAGTCCTTATAGACCACTCACTCCTGCTTGCCAGATTGATAGGCATATGCATTTCAGGAACTGAACTTAAAAGGTTCCAGACTGAACTGCTCCTCTTTCCTCCTAAACCCTCTGCTTTTCTCCTTCCATTCTCCGTTTCTGTAAATAATACTGTTATCGTTCCTGTCTCCTCTGCTCTTAACCTTCAACATCTTTATAAACGATCTGGACATTGGTACGACGAATGAGGTGATTAAATTTGCAGACGATACGAAGTTATTCAGAGTAGTGAAGACACAGGGGGATAGCGATGATCTGCAACATGACATAATCAGGCTCGAGGAATGGGCATCAACATGGCAGATGAGGTTCAACGTGGATAAGTGTAAAGTGAAGCATGTAGGTAACAAAAATCTCATGCACGAATACAGGATGTCCGGGGCAGTACTTCGAGAGACCTTCAGGAAAGAGACTTGGGAGTTCTAATCGACAAGTCAATGAAGCCATCCACGCAATGTGTGGCGGCGGCAAAAAGGGTGAACAGAATGCTAGGAATGATAAAGAAGGGGATCATAAACAGATCGGAGAAGGTTATCATGCCGTTGTACCGGGCTAAGGTGTGCCCTCACCTGGAGTACTGCGTCCAGCACTGGTCGCCTTACATGAAGAAGGACACGGTACTACTCGAAAGGGGTCCATAGAAGAGTGACTAAGATGGTTAAAGGGCTGGAGGAGTTGCCGTACAGCGAAAGATTAGAGAAACTGTGCCTCTTCTCCCTTGAACACCCTGGACGTGTATGAATAAAAGATACTTTAAAGATTGAAATTACTGCATAGAATAAAAAATATTAATCTAAAAATTTCTGTTGAAATATAATATCTTAGATGTCTAGCTAAGAGTATATGGTAAAGTGGTTAGAAGTACAGCCTCAGCACCCTGAGGTTGTGGGTTGAAATCCCATGCTGCTCCTCGTGATCCTGGGCAAGTCACTTAATCCTATGTCCAATAACTCTCTCAAAACTTATTAAAACTTGTCTTAAGCACATATTCACCAAACACTTTGGTGCATCAATGATATGTTAATAGACTTCTCTCTTTTTTGGCAAGTCACTTAATCCCCCATTGCCCCAGGTACATTAGATAGATTGTGAGCCCTCCATGAATGATAGGGAATATGCTTGAAGTACCTGTATGTAAACCACTTAGGCTATAAATGGTAAATCAATACTAAAAATAAATACCTACTTAATTATATTGTGAGTGGCCTCCCTCATAGATAATCTAGAATATAATAGCACCCCTAAATTGCATGACTTATTTACAATAGGGATAACAATATCCTCAAATTTGATCTCAGTGAGTACATCAGTAGCTAGGTATCTCAATAAAAGCATCACCTGGGTCTTGGCCACATTTAATTTCAAATGATTCCATATATACAGCTATTCACTGATTGTAAATGCAGTTTTAAACTTTGGATAATCTGTTCCACTGAATCTGTAATAGGTAGCAGAAACTGAATATCGTCTGCATATAGACAGTACTGAAGATCTAAACAGTTAAGCAATTTATATAACAGCAGTAAAAAAAAAAAAAAAAGTTAAATAGAATGGGAGATAAGTAAGAGCCCTGTGGGACCCGTGTTCCATATCCTACGTCCCCTGATTCCTACATTCCATGGAACACCTAAAATTTTCTCTCTACTACTCTCTACTAAAAAAGTGCTGAAAAATTGAAATACTACCCCCCTTACACCTATGGAGTAAAAGCAATTCAAGAGAATTTTATGGTTAATAGTGTCAAATGCAACTCAAATGTCTAATATTACCAGAAAAATATCTCCAATCCCTATCAAAACCAGTTCCAATAATATCTAATACAATGTTTCCCTGAAAATAAGACCTAACCCCAAAATAAGCCCTAGCATGATTTTCAAGGTAGGTCTTAATATAAGCCCTCCCCCCAAAAATAAGCCCTAGTCCATGGATTTGCCAGCAGCAGCGCTTCCCCCTGTCCAGGGCAGGATTAATTCTTCGAGGGCCCCTAGGCACCCAAGTACGCTTGGCCTCCCTGGCCCTGCCCCACCCCTACCCCACCCATGCCCTGCCCATAGTCAAGATACCATAGATAGGTTCCAGAATTTCCCAAGAGAACAGACAGAGGATCCAACCATTATAATGTACTGGAACTGGGTGGTAGATGACAAGGGGAGGGGGGAGAATCTACACCCTATTTTACCAAAATAAATGGTTTGCTATACCGGGTAGAGAAGAAAGGGGAGAGGGAAGAGCACAGACAGTTGATAATTCCTGAGGTGTTTAGGAAGGTACTTATGAATCTGGCCCATGACCAACCTCTGGTAAGTCATTTGGGGGACACAGTACTATTAGGCACCTGATTCTGTGAGCCTTTTGGCCCCAAATCTATCAGGATAAAGATCCTTTCCAGAATGCCAGAAAGTGTCCCAGCAGCTTCCTGAGAAAAGCCCTTTAATTCCCATACCCGTAGTAGAATGACCCATGGATAGGGTCTCGGTAGATATTGTTGGACCTTTGGATCGTAGTACCAGAGGTAACCAATATATCTTGATGATGGTGGATTATGCCACCAGGTATCCCTGGGTCATTACCCTTTGGGAAACAATGAAAGTGATAACTTGAGAATTATTTAAGATCTTTTGCCAAGTAGCCTTCTCGAGGGAGTTGTTAATAGTGGAATGAATTTTACATGCAACCTGTTCACAAGAGGTTTAGAAAATATTTGGGATTAAACATATAAGAACCACTGCTTATCACCCTCAAACAGATGGGTTAGTGGAATGGTTTAACCAGAGTTTGGCACAGATGGTTAAGAAAATATTAAGGATTGGGACTCTATTCTCCCATATATTTTGTTTGCTTTTAGAGAAAGTAACCTCTAAAACGTGTCTCATTCTAAAAGCAAGTACAACACAAAGAAAAAGTCACTAACACCCACAAAGAAGTGTACACGCCAACAAAATTGGGACAAACAATTCTTTATTCAGTAAGAGACTCGACACTGCCAGTGTTTCGGCTCTTGGAAGAAAGCTAGTGTTGAATGCTGGCCCTGTGAAACGGTCTAATTCAATATTGATACAATTATTTTTAATAAGGAAATCATATGACGGACAATTAAAAAGACCCCTGAGGCAGGGCAAGAGCCGAAACACTGGCAATGTCAGGTCTCTTACCGAATAAAGAATAATTCGTCCCAGTTCTTTTAAGGGCGAACCAGTTTTTGGTAATGGCTTTTTATCTTTAGTTTCCCTTTCTTTTGTTTCTTCCTTAAATGTTTTTTTTCTCTCTACCAATTGTAGTTCCAACCCTTCTTCCCTCATTTTTCGTTTGTCCACGTTACTAAAAAATTGTTACTTCCCCCAGTTTGTTTTTAATTGTTTTGGTATGTTGTTTTGGTATATTTTTTTATCTGTACACCGCCTTGAAGGTTTGATTAGGCGGTATAAGAAATTTTAAATAAACTTGAAACGTGTCATTCTTAAAGCAGACATTAGAAGATGAACAAGTTGTGTTGGAATAGAACTAGTAGTGGAGGTTTGTTTATGTTTATTATTTCTTGATATAGCACTTTATCCAACACATGGATAAAGCGGTATAACAAGATTTTAGACAGAGACTCCATGTAAAGACAGGACAGAAGCACACTCACACACACAAAGGAATAATAAGACTATAATTAAAATTTTAAATTTGTGTCTTGTTTGCTCCCTAGGCAGCAAACCAGACACAAATTAGAACAGACATGAGGGAATTTCAGGAGGGTTTAAAACTGAAGACTTGTTTGAAGAAAGACTTCAGCATAGTCTTGAATTTTGAAAAACGGGGGTGGAATTGAGATGCACATGTCAGGGTGGGATGTGCAGGACATAAAAACATGCTTCCTGTTCTGTTTGTGACGTAATGATGGAATCTTCTCAGTTTCAAGATAATAATTTGGACAAAGTATACCGGTTATATTCCAACACAACTTGTTCATCATTTATTACAATGCCTTTGTGCTTTAAATTATGCTGGGCAGGCATTTTTGTGTCCCACTGCTTAGAGAAAAAAACATTGTTTTGAGTCACTTCAGTGTATAGTCTTGGAACATTTGGTTAGCACAGAATCTCAAGGTGACATCAGAAAATTATGTCAGTGTTGGGTGTTCAAACTGCAGACAGTAATACTTCAAGGATTGAATATTGCTGTTGAATGAAAAACATTTTTGTGACTTGATTTGTTTCTGAATGGTTGATGTCATGTGGATATCTCTTAAATATTGGCGTTTTTGTTTTCTGCAGCCATTTTGGATCCTAGCTCACATATGGAGGATCATGAGCATCTTATCTTCCCTGAGGCAGCAAAACGAAACAGGGAACCCTTGTTGGGAGTGGATATGAGAGATGTTCAAGTCTTCAATGATTAATGTTTTTTGAAAAGATATGTGATTTGAATTTTTCATTTATTCTTATAGAAGTATAGATTGTTTTTCATACTTTAGTTAGATATGCTTTCATGGACTGTCATAAAATATTTAGTGAGACATGTAGTTTAACCCTTTAAAATTCTGTTTGTATTTAATTTGGAACTTTTTTGACCAATGATTATTGTGAACTGATTGACAGTGTTTACAAATGTCGGCTTCTTTTTAACCACCACAATTTTTTCAATATTTTGTTATAGAGCAGTGGTTCTTAAACCTGTCCTGGGGGACCCGCAGCCAGTCAGGTTTTCAAGATATCCCTAATAAATATGCATGCGGCAGATTTGCATATAATAGAGGTGACAGGCATGCAAATCTACCTCATGCATATTCATTAGGGATATCTTGAATACCTGACTGGCTGCGGGTCCCCTAGGACAGGTTTAAGAACCACTGTTATAGAGTACAAGTATTTTAAATGAGTCACCATCATTGTTGAATTTAGGTGGCAATTGTGTTATGAAAGTGTGATATTTGCCATTTTGCTTACCTACCCCAGGAACAAAATGGAGCAGACAGCATGGGCCTAAGGGCTCCTTTTACTAAGGTGCACTAGCGTTTTTAGCGCATGTTACATTGCTGCGCGCGCTAACCCCGCGCTACGCACCAAGAACTAACACCAGCTCAATGGTGGCATTAGCGTCTAGCGTATGCTAAGCGCACGCTAAAACCGCTTGCATAGCTTATTAAAAGGAGCACTAAGTGTCTTTATCTGCCACAAGATTCTTTGTTTTTTTGAAAGTTATAACTGAAAACCTGTTTTTAAAATCTTTATTGTCATCTACCAATTATCACTTTTTGAAAGGCATTTTTTTTTTTTTAAATTAATTCTCTTACCGTATAATAAAAAACAACATTCTGTTTGTTCTAGATCTTTGGATCAATTTCTCTGCAGTTTTTTTTTGGTGTTTCTTTTAAAAATTTCTACTCCCACCCTTTTCTTGGGATTGTCTCTTTCCTCCTCATTCTCATCTCCTGAGCCCTTTCCTCAGAGCTCTGTACCTCTTTCCAAAGGCATGCAGCTCAGGTATCAGAAGAGATGCCCTAGGCAACAGAACGAAGGTAATACAATGTTATTTGAGAACAGAAGCTGGAAAAAAGGTGGTTATGAGCTCACGTAAATTACAAAGTAATCCTACTTCTGTTGTTGCCATGACTAATAAAAATACAATATGCATAGCAAATAGTAACTACAAGACAAAACATGCTGGAAAGAAGTATTGTATATGTCAGGCAAAATTTATTAGAAGTCTATTCAAGAAAAAAAACCCACAAATACCCTTTGCTTGTAAGAATTCAAAGTCAGTTACCTGAAAATTCAGGTCTGAAAAATTTTTCTTTCTAATCGCATAAAGAGTAGAAACAGTACGTGTTTAAATATTACAGGCAACAGATACTGAAATCTTCCCTCATAAACAGCATCAAATATAAGTATTCAGGTCACAGCAAAGCTGCATGCACTTGGCCTAATTCAAAAGTCAAAGCCTCAGAAGTATAAAGCTTTCTTTTCCCCACCAAATATGCAGCAAGAAAGGTGCACTGCAAAGCAGATGCTTACCTTATTTTAGTAATAAAGATATATATACAGTTTGATTTGGCTGGTAAACGTGTATTTTTTTTTTTTCAAATTCAAAAAATGTTTGCATAAAATGCTATTTTACAGCATTGCATTATCCTCGTGTCACCATGAGAGAGTGAATGGAAATACTTAAAAAATTATTTTTTTTAGGTTTAGTGCTGTCTGTCTGAAGGTCAACAACCAAATAAAGAACTTAGTTTTTTTTTTTAACTTAACCAATTTATGGCTCTATACAAAAAAGGCATATATATGTACAAGATGCTACAGGCTACATACAAGGTGTTATTTACCAGAGGAGAAATAAAATAATTTTATTGTCTGATAAGGTGCCAAAGAAGTCAAATGTGTACTGTTCTCATCATGTCATTGAGCTTGACCTAACAAGGGCTTGCATCCAAGAGATCTGATTAACCAGGTTCATCATATTCATCCTCTTCCTGTCTCCAAAGCTTACCATTGGGAAGATGAATAAGTGGTTTAAATAATAGTCTACTACAATCACAAAATATAACAATAGTGTAACAGCCTTAATACTTATCAGTTGTGTTTCCTTTCTCGCACTGCTACATGTCTAAAACCAGAACTTGCAACCATTGACCTTTCACTTAAATATACAGGTAATAATGTGGTGAAATACAGGGTACTGTGCATTACTCAGAAAAGGATACTACTAATCTGTGGGTATCTTACCATGTGGCTATGTTAGCCTAAAATGTTAAATTAACACTGTCTCTCAAGCTTAAGTGTTGAAGAAGAAATTCCTTACTGCTGCTTTCATAATTCCAATACACTAGTGAATATGGATAAAATAATGATAATGATAAAGGTTTTCTCCCCCATGTCTTGTGCCCTCACTATTATAAAAAACTTCTCCATATCTGAACCTTTTACACTTTAGCTAGGAAATGTGTCGCGCTTCAATTGAGAATCTATCAATCTTCTCACACTTGCCTCTTTCATAATTCTTTGTGAAGTACCGGTAATCAGTGCACGCCTTACAACTAGACCCTCGGTGGATACTGTGCAAACAACCTAAAAAACTCTTGCACTTTTGCAAACCACCACATTGAGCAAATTTATGATGGTAAAGGTGAACACAACAAATACCATTAAAAGTAAACGTGAAAATTTCATGCTGTTATTTTTTTTTTTGAAACATAAAGCCAAAAAGCCCCCTCTCCCAAAACCATCTTCTCTCCATTACATAATACATGATGGTCGTGCTTCCACAGAGTTTCCAAATAGTACAAAAATGCCTCAAAGACAAGATTTGTTTTCCTTCACAGTTTGCCCTCAGTATAAGGCCAGTTGAGGTCTTCATGGTAGTGTATCCCAAAGAGAAAATGGTCCAAGAAAGAACGCAGAGAAAAGCCTTGACAGTGGAATAATCCCCTGGTTTTGTAAAACACAACTTATCCACGCTGTATTCTTTGCTCTAATACTGCTGGGACATTTTGGCAAACAGTGGTTGCAACTAGATAATGACTGCTATTTGAAACCATAAAGCAAGAAAACAAGAAGTGCATTTCTTAGCAACTTTAGGTGGCTGTGCTTCAGAGAGGTGGCATAAATAAGCAGAAAAGTCACAGTCTTTTGACATAGTTTCCAGGGAAAGTACCAAAGAATCGGTTTCGTCTGGACGTTCCTGGAAAGGAGAAGAAAGAATGAATAAAACCTGATAGTGAAGACAGTGAGATGTGGTGGTTATTTAAAATATATATCTAGCTATTGTTGCCTATATCACTATAAACATATGTATAAATATATCTATCCATCTATCTGTAATGTATAAAAATACAGAAGTTATAAACATACATAGTGTCTGAAAAAATGGCACCCCAACAATTTTCCAAAATACCCATAAATAAATGTACTCATTTAAAAATTATTACTATTATTGACTGGTGTTACTGTAAGATGCTGAAAAACCTGGATGATCCCCTGTTATTCAAAGTGATGTCATTTAGAAAGTGCCACTTAGTTTTTAGGTGGAATATAAATTAATGAAATAAATAAGTGGCAATTAAGATCCATTTTAGCAACATGGCGTCTAGCAGTGAAGATAAAGTTGCAATTAAATTTTTGCGACAAAATAAGGCATATAACACAAAGCATGTGATAAGGGAGTTTCTTAACACAGGCTGAGCTAATGTATTTTCAAAGGTCATATGTCTCGGAACCAACACGGGGAGATGCCACTCTTGACCTAATCTTCAACGGACTAGGGGGACCCACAAAGGAGGTGGCGGTACTAGCCCCACTAGGAAACAGCGATCACAACACGATCCAGTGCAGGCTAGAAATTGGATCATCAAAGGTGAAAAGAACCACAACGACATCACTCAACTTCAAAAAAGGGAACTACGATACCATGAGGAAAATGGTGGGTAAGAAACTCAACTGCAACACAAGGAAGATGGAGTCCGTAGAAAAAGCCTAGACCCTACTCAAGGACACGGTGCATGAAGCTCAGAACCTGTGTGTCCCCAAGTTCAGGAAAGGGTGCAAAAAAATAGAACAAAAAACCCAGTGTGGATAACAAATGCAGTGAAAAAGGCGATAAGCGACAAGAAAGCATCATTCAAAAAATGGAAAAAGGACCAAACAAAGGACAACCAAAAGAAGCACAAGAAACACCAAAGAGAGTGTCACCGAGTGGTTAGGAAAGCAAAAAGAGAGTATGAAGAGAGATTGGCGGGGGAAGCAACAAACTTCAAATCATTCTTCAGGTACGTTAAGGGGAAGCAACCAGCAAGGGAGGAAGTGGGACCCTTAGATGAAGGAGACAGAAAGGGAGTGGTAAAAGAGGAAAAAGAGATAGCTGACAAGTTGAACGAGTTCTTCATATCAGTCTTCACGAGGGAGGACACAACCAACATTCCGGAACCCAAAGAGATCGTAAATGGAGATCAGGATGATAAGCTGGTCCAACTAGAGGTAAGCCAAGAGGATGTCCTCAGGCAGATAGACAGGCTAAAGAGCGACAAATCACCAGGATCAGATGGCATTCACCCAAGGGTATTCAAGGAACTAAGGAACGAAATAGCAGAGCCACTTCGACAAATATGCAACCTATCCTTAAAAACTGGAGAGATCCCGGAGGACTGGAAAATAGCAAATGTCACGCCCATCTTCAAGAAGGGTTCTAGGGGTGACCCGGGAAACTACAGGCCAGTGAGCTTGACCTCGGTCCCGGGAAAGATGATGGAAGCGCTGATTAAGGACAGCATCTGTGAACACATCGATAACAATGGACAGCTAAAGTCGAGTCAGCATGGCTTCTGCAAGGGTAGGTCATGCCTCACAAACTTATTGCACTTCTTTGAGGGGGTAAACAGCCAGGAGGATAAAGGGGAATCCGTAGACATCATCTACCTTGACTTCCAAAAAGCCTTTGACAAGGTACCACACGAAAGACTGCTTAAGAAGCTATGGAACCACGGGGTGCAAGGGGAGGTCCACCGATGGATCAAAAACTGGCTGGCAGACAGGAGACAGGGTTGGAGTAAAGGGCCATTACTCAGACTGGCAATGGGTCATGAGCGGAGTTACGCAGGGGTCGGTGCTGGGACCGCTCCTGTTCAATATATTTATTAACGACCTGGAGGCGGGAACAAAATGTGAGGTCATTAAATTTGCGGATGACACCAAACTATACAGCAGGGTTAAAACCACGGAAGACTGCGAAGACCTACAAAAGGATCTGACGACATTGGAAGAGTGGGCCAAAAAGTGGCAAATGAGCTTCAACATAGGGAAATGCAAGGTCATGCATGTAGGGAAAAAAAACCCGATGTTCACTTACAAAATGGGGGGATCACTGCTAGGGGTAAGTAACCTTGAAAGAGACCTGGGAGTGATGGTAGACACAACACTGAAGGCGTCGGCACAGTGTGCCACAGCCTCAAGGAAAGCAAACAAAATGTTGGGTATCATTAAGAAGGGTATCACGACCAGGACGAAGGAAGTCATCCTGCCACTGTATCGTGCAATGGTACGTCCGCATCTGGAGTACTGTGTCCAGTACTGGTCGCCGTACCTGAAGAAGGACATGGCAGTGCTTGAGGGAGTCCAGAGAAGAGCAACTAAGCTGATAAAGGGTATGGAGAACCTCTCATATACTGACACTGAAAAAGCTGGGGCTGTTCTCCCTGGAGAAGCAGAGACTTAGAGGAGACATGATAGAAACCTTCAAGATCCTGAAGGGCATAGAAAAAGTAGACAGGGACAGATTTTTCAAATTATGGGGAACCACAAGTACAAGGGAAACTCGGAGAAATTGAAAGGGGACAGGTTTAGGACAAACGCTAGGAAGTTATTTTTCACCCAGAGGGTGGTGGATACATGGAACGCACTTCCGGAGGCTGTGATAGGCAGGAGCACGTTACAGGGCTTCAAAAAAGGTTTGGATAGGTTCCTAGAGGACAAAGGGATTGAGGGGTACAGATAGAAGTAGAGGTAGGTTATAGGGATAGGAGTAGAGGTAGGTTAAAGAAATAGTCAGGGACCACTGCTCAGGCAATAGGCCTGATGGGCCGCCGCGGGAGCGGACCGCTGGGCGAGATGGACCTCTGGTCTGACTCAGCGGAGGCAACTTCTTATGTCTAAACAACTGCAAATAATTTTGAAACTATATAAGGGGGTCCTGTTTAATCTGGACACCGTGTAGATATAGATGTAGAGATATAAATATATAGATATTCATGCACACAGCAATTTAAAGCTCCAGGAATCCTGTAGTCAATTTGTTCATACTGGGGATAATTTTATTATGATTTTGTTGTGTATGTACACAGAATAAAGGTAACAAAATTAAAAATATAATTCAGCAACCCAAATGCTATACCTTAAACTTATAATAATTTTACCCATCATGTGCTTTCCTATCCCAGTTATCAACCATTATGCCTTTGCCATGTGCTCAGTATCAAAATACCTAGTTACAGCAAAGATAATAGAATATTAGCTGATACGTGGAAAACATTGCGTTATGTAAGTAATCTAACAACTATTCCAATTCACAAATCTACAAATCAATCTACTCCAAGATTCAAATTGGCGGAGAAAGGCTCGTCTGGAAGCATTGGATGATTGCAGGAATACGTATATTAGATGATGTTATTTTTAATGGTAAAATGCTTGAATTTTCACAGTTACAACATAAATATGGCCTTAATAGATCAGAAAGTTTTAGATGGTTGCAACTGAAGCATGCCATTCAGGCAGGGTTCTCTGACTGGAAAAACCTTAATAATCAATATAGTATGGAATTCCTATGCTTTCAGGCAGACTTCATGGCCGCCCAGTGGTATAAATTATTAACTGGACTTATTAAAAAGAAACCAAACACTGGTCTGAGAGACATTTGGAGCATTGAGATTAAGCATCAAATTACTGCATCTCAATGGCCACGAATTTGGTCTTGGAGGATGAGATGTACAGTGTCGGCATCTATGAGACAAACTTGTTTTTTTCTGTTACATAGAGCATTATGGACCCCTGTTTGGTTACAAAAATTGGATAGCTCTAAGTCTAATAAATGTTGGCACTGCCATCTCGAAGCAGGGACTTTAGATCATTTATTGTTCTATTGTCCATTTATTATGAATTTTTGGAAATCAATTTGGGACCAAATTAATTGTTTATTAGATAATCAAGTGGCATTATCATATGATACTGTGCTGTTTGGTATGGTAATGAGAGCAAACTGTCAGATTTCTACAAATAACAACAAATTATTACTTATAATGACTGGGGTTGCCATTCAACAAATTACGTATAATTGGAAAAATTGGAGTAGATTAAATTATAATTTCTGGTGGAATTCCTTTTGTCATGTTTATAAAATGGAAAGATTTATTGCAATACAGCGTGGTTTTTTCAGGAAATTTCAGGATGTGTGGGAGCCATTTACAAAGTATTGTACCGATTAGATGACATATTATTTTATTTTATTTTTCCCTTAAATTTACAAGTTTGATCGTGAGGCGGGGAGGGTAAATTTATTGTTACATATTGTATAAGGTATTGATTATATGATAAGAAAGGGTGGGAAGGGTGGGAGATAAAAACATATTATTTGTACCATTGATGATTATTAAGTGTTATATTTATTGTTAATTTGTTTGGATATATTGTTACGCTTATTGTAAATTTGAAAATGAATAAAGAATTTAAAAATAAAACAAAACAGGGCAGATATTCTGACCCAAAAAAGCCCCCCATTTTCTCATACACCCCTCACAACTAAAAATCTGTCTTTCACCCTCATAAATGCCAGATCAGTAAAGAACAAAGGCATCATACTAAATGACCTTACAGATAAAAAACTGGGACATATTCCTGATTACTAAAACTTGGCCTAAAGACAATGATGGAGTTATACTAGATATGATATGTCCCTTAGGCTATCAAGCTTTAGCAGGCTCCTGTACACACAAAGGAGGAGGAGTAACAGCCATTACTTGCCCATGACCAATCGATTACAGAGAAATGTACATTGGCACTAGATCCAAATGTGTCACATTAGGATAAACCAATAATTATCACCTGTTGATTACTCAATTAATTGATCTTATATCAAGTTTTACTTCCAAAGATATTACAAAAATATTACTCTTCAACCAATGTTATTTATATCAATTTAAGCCATTTGTATGGACCTTCTGTTTGTAACCAGGCACCACACTGCCGGTTACTTTATTCTGCATCAGTCCAGATTTAATAACTTCATTGACTTTATTTCATTCTGTATTTTTTCTTTTCTTTCATGTATTTGGATTTTTTTTAAAAAAAACGATGTATCAATTGTTTTTTTATATATAACTCAAGCCTAATAGTTTTCATAATCCTATTAGCGCTGTGATTACAGGGAACCCGTCACTTATCTTAACAGTAGACAGTTCCTCCTGCACCTCCCCCAACATACATGTTTCAACTAGAAACTTTTCTTCAAGAGCGAGGTAAATGTTTGTGGGAGCAATTTCAAGCATGAAAGAAAAGAAAAAATACAGAATTAAATAAAGTCAATGAAGTTATTAAATCTGGACTGATGCAGAATAAGTAACCGGCAGTGTGGTGCCTGGTTACAAACAGAAGGTCCATACAAATGGCTTAAATTGATATAAATAACATTGGTTGAAGAGTAATATTTTTGTAATATCTTTGGAAGTAAAACTTGATATAAGATCAACCTTAGGATAAAAACATGTATTGAAAAAACATGCACTATTAAGGATAACTATGGCAAATTGTAACCTTGAAACTCTTTTGGGTCCTTTTATTAAGGCACACTAACCGAGTTAGTGCGCGCTAAATGCTAAGGCACCCATAGAATATAGTGGGGGCAGGAGCAAACCCCACTCACTCATGTCCCTGGAGGCTCCATGCAATGACTTTTTTCCTTGGTACTTTTTTGGTTCCAACAGCTATTAGGCCTCTCCTTCTACTCCTTTTGTTTTTGCCTTCTATGTCTACTTTACTTTTAAATATTGTAGTTCCCCCCACTTACTGCTTGTTGTTAATGTACGTTTTTATTATGTCTTGTTTAAATTAGTTTTTGACTGTCTAATTTGCCTATGATCATGTTCCCTGTTTTTTTAATTACAGTGGTACCTTGGATTACGAGCATAATCCGTTCCAGGAGCATGCTCGTAATCCAAAATGCTCGTTTATCAAAGCGAGTTTTCCTATAGGAAATAATGGAAAATCGCTTTGATAGGTTCCCACCCTCCACCCCCCTGAGGCCAGCAGCGCTGCTCCCCACCCACGAGAACCGGCATTGCTCCCCCCGAAGGCCCCCCCACGCGAACTGGCACCCTCTCCCCCGCGATCTGGCACCCCCCTGCTGCCATCGGGCACCCACCCACCGCCATCGGGCACCCCCCTGCTGCCATCGGGCACCCCCCGCCGTGAACTGAGGTCCCCCCAATCCACCCGAACCCTCTTCTTACTTTGATGTAGCCTCCGCACCGGCACCAGCATGTCCTGTGCTGGTGCCGGTGCCTGAAGATCTGCCTCCTGTGCTGGGCCTTGAGCATGTGCGCATGCTCAAGGCCTGAGAGTTCACGTTTAACGTGAGAGTTCACGTTCGACGTGAACTCTCAGGCCTTGAGCATGCGCACATGCTCAAGGCCAAGCACAGGAGCCAGATCTTCGGGCACCGGCACCAGCACAGGACATGCTGGTGCCGGTGCGGAGGCTACATCAAAGTAAGAAGAGGGTTTGGGTGAGTTGGGGGGACCTCAGGTCACGGCGGGGGGGTGCCCGATGGCGGCGGGGGGGGGGGGGGTGTCGGTTGGCGGTGGGGGGTGCCGGATCGCCGGGGAGAGGGTGCCGGTTCGCAAGGGGGGGCGCTCGCAAATCGAGGCGCGCTCGGTTTACGAGGCACCAAGTTTGCAAATGTTTTGCTCGTCTTGCAAAACACTCGCAAACCGGTGCACTCGTAAACCGAGGTACCACTGTATTTTAAAAGGCCTAGAATTCCAGATAGGCGTTTCATCAAATTTTAATAAAACTTGAAACGAACTACAACCTCTAGCAGTTACTTGTTGGGGGAGGGGTTGCTTGTCAAAGGGAATTGGAGGTGAGGTTGCTTACATGTCAAGGGTAGGGTGGGAGGGAGGAGAGGACATTGCATGCTGTGCCAGCTGGCCTGGTGCAGGCCAATATTCAGTGCTGGCACACGCATAGCTAACTGCCCAAATTTAGGACCACATAATCCCCCAGATTCCATAAAGGTCAGCCAAAGTTGAGCGTCCAAATTTGGGTGCAGAACCCAGATGCACACATAGGCTAATTATTCAATTGGGTGCTAACAATCAATTCTTGAGGTTAATTGGAGTTAATTGGCACTAATTTGGATTTATGTGAGCATCTGCCTACGCACTATTCTATAATACTCCGTGCCATAAATATTTCATGTGGGAGGGACATGGGCAGGTCAAAGGCATTCCAAATATTTAGGCACAGTGTCATAGAATACTGTGGTTATGTGCCCAACTAGCATGCCCGTATTTATTTTAGGTTTCAGATGGCATAAGTCCCTACATTCAACGTTGGGTGCAGGAATTTGCTCTAAGTGCTGTTCAGTAAAGGGTGCTCCGCAAGGAGTGTCCTTTATAGAATAGCACTTAGTACAGATTTTTAATGGAGCCTAAATTTGAGCATCATTTACTAAATCTGGTCCTTTATGTGGTTCTAAATTCCTGATTAGCTATGTGGGTGGCGGCAGTCAATATTGCCAGCAGCTGCCTAACTCACAGCTCCTCCCTAGCCCCACCTCCTGTACCACCCATGACCTGCCCACTTGGGACATGTCCAGTACATGCCGATATTCAGTGGCACTGTCCATTTATGTGCCACTGAATATTGGCAGCTGGGCAGGCACAAGCAATTTAAAGGGGCAGGAGGTTCTCTGGATAGGAAGCAGAGGGTAGTAGTAAAAGGACACTACTCTGACTGGAAAGGGGTCACGAGTGGTGTCCCGCAGGGGTCAGTGCTGGGACCGCTGCTATTCAATATATTCATTAACGATCTGGAAACGAGCACGAAGTGTGAAGTTATCAAGTTCACAGACGATACAAAACTCTCCAACAGGGTCAAAACTGTTGAGGAATGCAAAGAATTGCAGAGCGACCTGAACAAACTGTGTGAGTGGGCAAAAAGATGGCAGATGAGCTTTAATGTGGAGAAATGTAAGGTCTTGCACATGGGGAAAGGGAACCCCATATACAGCTATACGATGGGAGGAAGGGTGATGGGGAAAGGCACCCTAGAAAAAGACCTGGGGGGTTTGGTGGATACAACAATGAAGCCAGCGGCGCAATGTGCAGCGGCCTCAAAGAAAGCGAACAGAATGCTGGGCATTATCAAAAAAGGTATCACTACCAGAACGAAGGAGGTTATCCTGCCATTATATCGAGCAATGGTGCGACCACATCTGGAATACTGTGTCCAATACTGGTCACCGTACCTTAAGAAGGACATGGCGATACTTGAGAGGGTTCAGAGGAGAGCAACTAGGATGATAAAAGGAATGGAGAACCTTTCATATGCCGAAAGGTTAGACAAACTGGGGCTCTTTACCCTGGAAAAGCGGAGACTGAGAGGAGACATGATATAGACATATAAAATCATGCGAGGCATAGAGAGGGTGGAGAGGGACAGATTCTTCAGACTAGCAGGGACAACAAAAACAAGAGGTCACTCGGTAAAACTGAGAGGGGACGGATTCAAAACGAATGCAAGGAAGTTTTTCTTCACTCAGAGGGTGGTGGACACCTGGAACACGCTTCCAAAGGAGGTAATAGGAAAGAGTACAATACTAGGTTTCAAAAAGGGACCGGATGACTTCCTGGAAGCGGAGGGGATTGCAGGGTATAGATAGAAGGTTACTCTACAGGACAAAAGCGAAAAGCGTATGTGAGTTTTAGGGTAGGAGCACTATCAGGTCCTGAACCTGAGGGGCCGCCGCGTGAGCGGACTGCCGGGCACGATGGACCTCCGGTCTGACCCGACAGAGGCAAGTCTTATGTTCTTATGTTTAAACTGATTTGAATATCCCAGGGTTTATTCATTGATGATTAACTGCTAGGACAGAATACATTAAGAGCTTTCCAAAAAAGTTATGTATGCTATTTTATCATTTTCAAAATTGATATTTTGTGTTTTAAATACATTTTTTTTTAAGTTCCAGTAATTTTTATTGGTTTTATAAACAATAGAGTTACAGAAAAGTAAGATAAGCTTCCGAAAACTACGAAAGAAATCGAAAGAGAAGGACACCAGCAAGTATATCACATTGCATAACAATGGAGAGTGGGTTATAAAGAATAATCAATAATACGATACAGCAGGAATATAGGAATACATCAGCTATCAATAATGAGCATGAATATAAAAGAGATACAAAATATAAAATGATGTGTGACATGTGCGTACAATGTCAAAAATAAACATGTCTGATTATAGTCATACGAAATCAATCATATTAAACAGATAATTGGGAGTTCTGCCATAACACAAATGTCCTCCAAATCCTCAGGGCTCTTTCACACATTTCAGAGTTTCAAACTCTCATAGCCTTTCTTAACTAACTTATTCAATATCCCACAAACTTTTAAAGTGAATATTGTGAAGTGCCCCAGTAGAAAACCACAGCGTACCACTTATAATAAACATACCTACAAACCACCCATCATCACACTTCTCCATGACATCAATGACATCTCCCTCTCTCAACTCAAGCTCATCTTCATTTCGAGGAGTGTAATTATAGAGAGCCTGAAACCTTGAGAAAAAAAAGATTAAAAAAAAGATTATATACCAAACGATATCTTAATCTGGTAGATTGTAAGACTGGTACTATCAATGTCAAACACAACCTTTGAAATGTCTTGATTAGATATTTGAAGTCTTTCATTAGCAAGTGAAACATTAGGTTTCATGTTGATTATTTAAGGCCATCAAAGGGTTTATTTGAACTACTTTTCAAACAAGCCCTGAATTAACCCTTGGATTCTACAAAGGTTACTCAAATTTGGGCGTGATCCTGACTTGTGTGAGCAATTTAATTGGTTAATGAGCCATTAACAAGCAATAATTGGATGACATTCAATTTTTTTTGAAAATTTTGAAATATAATTCAAAATAATTAACACAAAAGAAAACATACTGACAAAGAGTAATCTAAGAAGAAAAGCAAAAGAATAGCTACAGTAGCACAACAAAATCTTACACTTTCCTTGTCATTGAAAAAAGAAAGGTTTAGTGTTTTATTTAACAAAATATGGAGTCCATTGGCTTTATTTGCTTTTTCACATTAAAAGATAATATGTTCCCTTCTGAGTTTTTTCATTACACATCTGGGATGGGATGGGGGGTGGGGTAGGGAATGATATTGATATATATGGATATTAATTCTTCATATTTAAAATGTTTAATATTGTCAATATTAATAATTGATGGAAAGGGGTTGGGTATAGCTATGATTCTGTAATATTATTGTTTGAGATAGTGTATTCTTTGTTATATTTTATTATTTTCAATCTAAATGTATTACACTATTGCAACTAAATAAAATAATAAAAATGTAAAAAAAAAAAAGAAAGGAGATATCTCTATTCACTGCAGAAATCTAAATCTAAGAAGCAATAATATAAAAGATAAAAGAAAGAGGCTAAGACAATAGCCCCTCTTCTAATACTAACTGTGCACTATCATTCAATTATTGATATTAATTGGCACCAATATGGAGCTGCACGTGCATCTACTTGTGTACTATTCTATAACTCTGGGTGCCCAAATCCCATAGTAGGCAACCCAAAGGGAGGCATGGGAAGGGAATGGGCAGGGTAAAGGGCATTCTGAAATTTGGGCACAGTGTTATAGAATACTGGGGGTGCACACCCAACTTGCATGCCAGAATTTACACTTGGTTTTAGCAGGTGTAACTCTTCGAACCCAATGTTAGGCACAGGAATTGGTACTTTGTATTATTCTATAAAGGGTACTCAGCCAGGGCCATCCTTTACAGAATAGCACTGAGCACCAATTTTTTCTGGTGCTGAATCTGGCCATAAATGTTTACTGAATCTGGCCTTAAATATTTGCATCAATCCATCAGCCTTAAAACCCCCACATAGATAGAAGAGAAACCCTTTTGAAAGAAGAACCTATACTGTATTTAAAAAAAAATCTTTCAGCGTTATAAAATTTATCATAGGAAAAATAGCTTATGAAAAAATTGGAAACTCGAGGGACTACACGTAGAGCCCTCAATGGGGACTACATTGTTTAACTTGCTTTTCTACTCAACTTTTCAAACCACCCACATGGGGTGGAAGGAGACGTACACAGATGGATCAGGAATTGGTTGGCAGACAGGAAGCATAGGAGTGAAGGGTCACTACTCGGACTGGAGGAAGGTCACGAGTGGTGTTCCGCAGGGGTCGGTGCTTGGACCGCTGCTATTCAATGTATTTATAAATGATCTAGAAACGAAGACGAAGAGCGAAGTAATAAAATTTGCAGATGACACCAAGCTATTTAATGGGGCTAGGACTAAAGAGGACTGCGAAGATTTACAAAGGGACCTGAACAAACTAGGGGAGTGGGCGACGAGATGGCAGATGAAGTTCAATGTAGAGAAATGTAAAGTCTTACACGTAGGAAACAGAAACCCGAGGTACAGCTACATGATGGGAGGGCTGTTATTGAGTGACAGTTCCCAAGAAAGGGACTTGGGGGTAATAATGGACATGACAATGAAGCCATCGGTACAATGCGCAGCGGCTGCTAAGAAAGCGAATAGAATGCTAGGAATAATCAAGAAAGGTATTACAAGCAGAACGAAAGAAGTTATCCTGCCGTGGTATCGGGCGATGGTGCGCCCGCATCTGGAGTACTGCATCCAATATTGGTCGCCGTACCTAAAGAAGGATATGGCGATACTTGAGAGGGTTAAGAGAGCGACACGTTTGATAAAAGGTATGGAAAACCTTTCATATGTTGAAAGATTAGAGAGACTGGGGCTTTTTTCGCTGGAGAAGCAGAGACTTAGAGGGGATATGATAGAGACTTACAAGATCACGAAGGGCATAGAAAATGTGGAGAGGGACAGATTCTTCAAATTTTCAACAACTACAAGAACGAGAGGGCATTTGGAAAAATTAAAAGAGAACAGATTCAGAACCAATACTAGGAAATTATTCTTCATCCAACGGGTGGTGGACACCTGGAACGCGCTTCTAGAGGGAGTGATAGGACAGGGTACGGTATTGAAGTTCAAGAAGGGATTGGACAATTTTCTGAAGGAAAAGGGGATAGAAGGGTATAGAAGGCTACTATACAGGTCCTGGACCTGATGCGCCACTGCGTGAGCGGACTGCTGGGTATGATGGACCTCAGGTCTGACCCAGCAGAGGCACGGCTTATGTTCTTATGCTTATGTTCTTATGTTCACCCTCTGATGGGGTGTGTGTCCCGTCACCGGCCAGCAGAGGGAAGACTCAGTATCATAAGAAGGAGTTCATTTGCATATGGATACTGCAAAGATACCTGAGAGCTCTCTACTCACCCTGAGTGGAAAAGGGGTTAGAAAACAAGACTCCCAGAACAAAGAACCTGGAATAGTAAAGCTCCTTCTGCAACAACATAGGTAACCCTCAAGGGGAGGAATGCTGGCAAAATACTAACCCTCAGTAAGCCAAATTATCTGAGCAACTGGAGGGACCAGTGTGCTCATGGAGAATATCTGAGTGACCGGAGCAGCCAGATGAATCAGTGTGCTCAGGGAAAATATCTGAGTGATCAGAGAGTCCAGGAAGGATCAGTGGTCAAGCTTGATGACCAGAAGTGACCAGTAGTGGCTGGAGTGTCCAGAGGGACTAGTGTTCTCAGAGAGAATATCTGAGTGACCAGTGTGCTCAGGGAGAATATCTGAGGGACCAGTGATAGGAAGGTCTGTGGGGACCAGTATACTGCTTGTATCCTGGCAAGTGACCAGCAGTGGGACCAGAGGTGACCAGCAGAGACACTGGTAATGGTACCAGAAGCAACCAGAACTAGAGGGAAGCAGCCAAAAGAGCCAGAGATCCTTGGCTGATGGTGACTGATGAGTGATCGATGGTGGGACCGGAGAGACCAGTGTCAACTAGCAGAGAAACTGGTAATCGTACTGGAAGCAGCTAGAAGACCCAGAAGTCCAGTGAAGGTTAAGGTGACTGGTGGTGATCAGAGGAACCGGTGGAGACCAACATGATCTATGGTGGCCAGATTAGGCCAGATTAACTGAGGTGGTGTATCCAGAGGAGCCTGGTGGTGAACTGCCTGCTCGGTCCATCACCCACCCTCATGCACTGCTGGGGCTCCTACTTTTGCACAAAACTTAGATAATACTGCAAGTTACTTGCATCCCTGATGCATTTAGGCACCTAATCTGGGCACATAAATGTTAGGGATGCTATGCTAGTATTCTATAATGGAACCTGGACACCCAGGGGCTGTTAGGCTTCCACTATGTGTCGTTGAGATGCCTAAATGGAGGTGCCTAGTTGTAGAATTTCCCCTACGTGTCTCCAAAGACAATTAATACTGATGTAGTCAAGAGGGTTATGGTGGTTTTCCAGATATTTTCCAGCTGGAAGGAATCTTGCAAGGAGAGTGATTTTTATACAGTTTTAGAAGCCCAGAAGGTTTCTTATTCTTTCCTTCTAGTTTTCATCCAGGGATGGTTGCTGAGGTTAATGGACAGAAACCTTGGGGCTTCATGGAAAAATAAAGTGTTTGGAGTTCAGGAGGATTCTGAACAATAGAATCAGAAGATAATCCTTAGTGAAAAGGAGTACGTGTTCTCCTCCTTGATCTAATAGATAGTACCTGTGAGACTAGTATGAACTTCCAGTACTGCTTGGCTCAAGCTCGTGGATAGAGGAGTTGCACTGGGGAGGCAGGGATCCCATGGCAAGAATTTGCAGCTGAAGACTGCAGCTGAAGAGGGAAAAGCATCTGGCTGAAGGCAGGGGAGGTGGGTACATGAGAATGACAGAAAGAAGAGTTTGGGTGAAGGCTGGTGGGGTACATGAGAAAGAGACTAGGCAAAGGCTGGAAGGGATACATGAGAGAAAATGAGACTGAGTGAAGGTAAGAGAGGTGGGTCATGAGAGAGAAAAAGATACTGGGTGAAGGTTGGGGGGGTACATGAGAAAGAGACTGGAAGGGGTACATGAGGGAGAAAAAAAGACTAGGTGAAGACTGAGGAAGATACATGAGAAAGAGACTGGGCAAAAGCTGGAAGGGGTACATGAGAGAGAAAATGAGACTGGGTGAAGGCTGGGGGGTACATGAGAGAGTAAAACAGACTGGGAAAGTCTGGGGAGGGGGGTACATGAGAGAGGAAAATACTGAGTGAAGGCTGGGGATTTAGATAAGTGAGCCTAAATATCCATGGTGCTTGCATATCTTTTTTATGGAAAGGTTAGTGTGTGTATAAAACAGCCTTTCAGTGGAGATGAGCACTGTATATGAATCCAAGAAAGTATAAAATGAGAACAGAGGATATCTAAAGAGTGAGGAAAAGATTCTAGGGTCCACCTTGGGGATTACTGCCCAAGAAAAGGATCTGGGTATCATCGAAGACAATACGATGAAACCTTCCGCCCAATGGGTGTGGGCGGCCAAAAAAGCAAACAAGGTTCTAGGAATTATTAAAAAAGGGATGGTTAACAAGACTAAGAATGTTATAATGCCCCTGTATCACTCCATGGTGCAACCTCATCTGTAGTACTGCGTTCAATTTTGGTCTCCTTATCTCAAGAAAGATATAGTGGTGCTAGAAAAGGTTCAAAGAAGAGCGACCAAGATGGTAAAGGGGATGGAACTCCACTCGTATAAGGAAAGACTAAAACGGTTAGGGTTCTTCAGCTTGGAAAAGAGATGGCTGAGGGGAGATATGATTGAAGTCTACAAAATCCTGAGTGGAGTAGAACGGGTACAAGTGGATCGATTTTTCACTCCACCATCAAAAATTACAAAGACTAGAGGACACTCAATGAAGTTACAGGGAAATACTTTTAAAACCAATAGGAGGAAATTTTTTTTCACTCAGAGAATAGTTAAGCTCTGGAACGCGTTGACAGAGGATGTGGTAAGAGTGGATAGCACAGCTGGTTTTAAGAAAGGTTTGGACAAGTTTCTAGAGGAAAAGTCTATAGTCTGTTATTGAGAAAGACATAGGGGAAGCTACTGCTTGTCCTGGATCGGTAAAATGGAATATTGCTACTCCTTGGGTTTTGGTCAGGTACTAGTGACCTGGATTGGCCACCATGAGAACGGGCTACTGGGCTCGATGGACCATTGGTTTGATCCAATAAAGCTATTCTTAGTTGGTATGGGTGGGCAAATTGGATAGGTTTTATAGTATTTATCTGTCATCATTTTCCCTGTCTGCACCATCTTCCTTAACTCTGAGCACGTGCTGCATACTCTTCCCATCTTTTCATTAAAAGTATGCCAGAGAAAAAAAAAAGTTTCCCCATAGATTGAAGTGAAACAGTTCTACTTTCATCATATGAGGTTTATGAATATAATAGCCAATGGTGGATAAAGACCAATTAGCCCAACAGGCTGCCCAGTTATTTTGCTCTATATTACTACATATATATCTCAGCTGCCAGTTGTAAAAACCTGACTGCTTGCAGCATATTTCTCCTTATCCAAATCACTTTTAGTGTTTTCTTATGTAGGATAGATGATCATGTATAGTTCCTATTCTTAATTCTTCAACTGTGTCCTCCAAACTTCATGTCTTACCATCAAGCTTTCTAAGAGTTTAAACAGCACAGTGCTGCATGTGTCTGGTAGAACTATATAGGATTATTATACATCTGGGAAAATCTGGACATGTCCTCTTTTTAGAGGACTGTCTGGGTGCCTATACGTTTTTTTTTTTTAATGGGGAGTTTGTCTGGGTTTAGTCGGCTCTCCCAGTACCCGAACCTACCTCCTCCCCAGCCTCTGTAAATTCAGTCTTTGAGCAGTTGGCAGCAGCAATGAGATGAGCCTACTATCACCGGCCTACCCTGGAAGCTGCCTCTCTGCAGGTCCTGTCTATGTGGGAATAGGAAGTCACTGCAGAAAGGCAGCTTCTGGGGAAGGCCAGTAGCAGCAGGATCACCTTGTTGCTGCGCTGAATGCCTGAAGATTGAATTACAGTGGCTGGGGAGGAGGTAGGTGTGGAAATTGAGAGCTGGAGAAATAGCATGGAGGGAGGGAGGGCTGGAGAAACAGCATGGAAGGAGGGACAGCTGGAGAAGCATTATGGAAAGGAGAGAGTGCTGGGAAAAAAGAGCATGGAGTGATGGACAGGAGGGGAGGGACAGAAGCAGCAGGAGAGGAGGTTAGAGGGAGAGAGAGGGAGGGCCACCTATGGGGGAGGGGGTGAATTGGAGGTTGGAAGGAGAGAGAAAGAGAGAAAGAAAGAAGCACCCATAGGAGAGAGGGGTTGAAAGGAGGGTTAGAGGGAAATAGGGAGAGAAAAAAGCACTAAAAGGGTACAGAGGATGGAAAGGAAGACCAAGGAAATGGGTGAAAAGTAGGTGGGGCTATTGGTGGAGTGTGGGAGGGATTATGTGTCCTTTTTTGTCTTCACAAATATGGTAACCTAGCACTATAATAAAAAGTAGCAATAGCAGTAGTAGTAAACGGCTACAAAACTAATGAGGAGATTTTCCCAATCATCTGGGTGCCTATGATTCTGTGACTTTGCTAAATAGCATCTGGCTACCACCAATTTTCTGGAAAGTTGCAGCCTTCTGGTGTCCACTCAATTAAAACATTGCCTATTGTTTTACTACTCATTATTTCTTCCCGCCTCCTGGGGCGGGCCTACCAGCCAGCTGGAAGCTTCCTCCATGCAATGCTGCTCCAGGAACCTTTTTGCTGCTGAGTCTCTCCTACCGATGTAACCAAGGGTATGAAGGAAGTGTGAGTGGTAGATCATGATCAATTTTCAGAGGATTGTGTTCATGAGGAGCTAATTAAATTAAAGGTAGGCAAAGTGATGGGGCTGGATGGTGTACATATGAGGGTGCTGAAGGAACTTAGGGAAGTTCTGGTGGCTCTGCTGAGTGCCCTTTTCAATGCTTCTCTAGAGTTGAGAGTAGTAGGGAATTATAGGCCAGTAAGTCTCACTTCTGTAGAAAGATTTATGGATGACTAATCAGTTACATAAACAAATACGTGCCTGTTTTAATCAGATGCTAGGGAAAACCATAATCTCCTTACCCAAGGTTCGTTAATTTGCCAGTTTATACTAAGAATAGAGACCAAGGCTATGGGAAGAATTTTATTATGAAAATAGAAAAATATAGCTCATAAGCCAGCAGCAATAACTAATTATTGTTCACAAAATATCCAAATACATACATGAAACTCAGTACATAATTATCACACCACATTTGTTAGATAAATAAGTAAAACTAATTCTTACACTCTAAATAATTCCTTATAATAATAATTCCCGGTTATCAGCAAACTATTACAGTTTATCACCAAGAGTAGCTTTACAAATCCTTATCCTATAGACAATAAGATTCTCTCTCTAACCCAGCTGAAAAGATAGATAAGTTCCTTACTCTTACCATCCAATTATGCCTTAGCCCGGGAGACAAAATTATTCTTCTCAGCACGAAAGATATGAATTCCCTTGGTACAGGAACGAGAGTTCGTCAGCTAATTTACAGTTGGTCCAGCTGTAAATTAGGTTGGCAGCAAAGGTTTCCTTTATGTGATGGAATCCAGATCTGTTTAAAGTTCGGTTCTCTCTCTCTCTCAGGCAGAGAGTCATAAGAGGTAACTTTTCAGATCTTAATTATTATAAAAGATGTGCAGAGAATCCAATGTTAAGATGTAAGCTCCCTCACATCCCAACACAGACTAAATTGTAATTATCACATTTCACTTGGATGTCGTCAGATGACTTCTCCGGACCAATCAAGAAACATAACTTAGATGAATAGTCTTTCTGTATAGAGTCTCACTCAGGCCGTGAAACCGAGGCGCCTTCATGAGCCATAACTCCCCCAAGATTCACACAGGCTGAGCATGTAGGCATAGCTGGATGTCCTTGACTAGAATACAGTTCAGGTACATACCCAGAATGCATCAGGCAGAGACAACAAAGATGTATTTTTCTTTCTCTTCTTGCTTTCTTGCAAATAATGGTTTAGGCTTGATGATGTCAGAGAGGCCTAACCTTCAGGTGCAAATAAGGAAACACCCCTACACTTCTGTGGTAAGCAAATTAATGAAAATGCTTTTAAAACAGAGAATGGTGAAGTTTCTGGAATCTGGTGGATTACAGGACCAGAGACAACATGGATTCACTAGAGGTAGGTCTTGTCAGTCAAGCCTGATAAATTTCTTTGAATGGGTGACCAGATAATTGAGTAGAGGGAGTGCATTAGATGTGGTATATTTAGATATTAGCAAAGCCTTTGACAGTGTTCCACACAGACATCTAATAAATAAACTGAATGCCCTTGGGATGGGCCCCAAAGTGATGAGCTGGGTCAAGGACTGGTTGAGTGGAAGACGACAGAGGGTAGTGGTTAATGGAGATCACTCTGAGGAAAGGGATGTTACCAGTGGTGTGCCTCAAAGTTCTGTTCTTGGGACTATTCTTTTTAATATTTTTATAAGTGATATTGCTGAAGGGTTGTCAGGTAAGATTTGCCTCTTTGCGGATGATACCAAAAACTAGAGTTGACACCTTGGATGACATGTATAACATGAAGAAAGACCTAGTGAAGCTTAAAGAATGGTCTGAAATTTGGCAACTAAAATTTAATGCTAATAAATGCAAGGTCATACATTTGGGCTGCAAAACCTGAAAGAATGGTACAGTTTAGGGGGTGAAGAACTTAAGTGCATGACAGAAGAGCGGGACTTGGGTGTGATTGGTCATGATGATCTTAAGATGGCCAAAGAGGTTGAAATGGTGACGATGAAAGCTAGAATGCTAGGGTACATAGGAAGAGGTATGGCCTGTAGGAAAAAGGAGATATTGTTGTCCCTGTATAAGACTCTGATGAGACCTCATTTAGAATATTGTGTACAATTCTGGATACTGTACCTTCATAAAGATATAAAAAGGATGGAGTCGGTCCAGAGGAAGGCTACTAAAATGGTGCATGATCTTCATCATAAGACGTATGGGGACAGACAAAGATTTCCTTTGGAGGAAAGGCGGGAGAGAGGAGATATGATAGAGATGTTTAAATACCTATGTGGCATGAGTAAAGTCTCCTTCATTTGAAAGGAAGCTCTGGAATGAGAGGGCATATGATGAAATTAAGCAGTGATAGCCTCAGGAGTAATCTAAAGAAATACTTTTTTATAGAATGGGTGCCAGATGCATGGACTAGTCTCCTGGAAGAAGTTGTGGAGACACAGACTGTGTCTGAATTCAAGAAAGCATGGAATAGGCATGTGGGATCTCTTAGAGAGAGGAAGAGATAATGGTTACTGCGGATGGGCAAACTAGATAGGCCATTTGGCCTTTATCTGTCATCATGTTTCTATGTTTCTAAATTGTAATATTTTTAAACAAGTCTTTCAAGTTCCTCTGATAATTCTCTATTATCACACATCATTAGGACTCAACATGGTCCATGTTTTAACCCATATGAGTTTGCCTCAGGGGTCAGAAAATTGTGTTGTATAAAAATCTCCAAAGAATGAAAAAAGTAAGCATTGTGTTCTGTAAGCAATAAATAGGTACTGGGGAAAGCTGCACAATCAGGCTATGCAGGTGCTGTGGGGGAGGGGAAATAGGAAGCAAGTTTCAAGTTTTTTTAAAATTTGATTGATCGCCCAATCATATATTCAGGGTGATGCACAGTTCTAAAAACAGTTTATAATAATATACAGGGGAACAAATGGTTCATATAGCAAATACATGACTTTCAAGACAGACGGGACCAGTAGGGTAAGTGGGATAGAAATACAATAATTGAAGGCAAGGAAAATAACAAAAAGGAGGGGTTTTTGGTTTTGTTTTCTTGTTTTTACAATGTCTAGCAGTCAAATGCATCTTTAAAAAGAAAGCATTTTAACTAACTCTTAAATCTGTCAATGTTTTTTTCTTCCCTTAAGTAGATAGGCAAGGAATTCCACAATTGAGGAGCCACAACAGAAAAAATGTATTGTCTTCGAGCATTAATAGTTTTAAGTGATGGAACGGTTAGCAAATGTTGGTCATTAGACCGAAGCGTTTTAGTGCGGGCGTAGGGAATTAGAATCCTGTCGATGAAGGCTGGGACTTAAAGAGTTGAGCCTTAAGTGATGACTGACATATTTTGTAAATTATTTTATGCGATACTGGGAGCCAGTGAGATTTTTAAGAAGCAGTGAAACATGGTCAAACTTTTTGCATTCATGATAATTTTAATAGAAGCATTTTGAATTAGCTGTAAATGCCTGATCTCTTTTTGAGTAATACCCTTGAATAAGCTGTTATAGTAATCGATTTTGTAAAAGATCAGTGAGTAGATTAATATATTTAAGGATTTTGCTTCTAACCATTTATAAATTGAACGAATTTGCCGTAACCTAAAGAATATTGATTTTAACTATACTACTGATATGATCGTGGTAGGACAGTCTCTTTTCGAATACGACTCTTAGAATTTTGATAGTAGTAACTGCCTGAAGAGTAGCACCTGTACGAATAATGGGGTGGTCAAATTTTAGGCCTTCTTTCCATGGAAAAAAACATTACATTTGATTTGGAGATGTTAAGAGCAAGTCTATTAGTAGCAAGCCATTGATGTATTTGTTCAAGTTTCTTGGTAATTGATAAGAGTATCTGAAGGGTTCTCGGTATCTATTGGATATAAAAGTTGAATATCGTCTGCATATGCAAACGCATTAAATCCAATAGATTGGCAGAGTCATTAGAGGCACAAAGAAAATATTAAACAGGAGTGGCGAAAGAATAGACCCTTGAGGAATCCTATAGTTTGAAGAAATTTTATTTGAAATTGTGTTATTAAATGAGACAATGGCAGATCGGTTTTCAAAGTAGGAGCAAAATCATGCAAGAACATGGTCAATGATACCAATAGTTCTAGGCGACCAAGCAAGAGGTCATGATCCAGAGTGTTGAATGCAGAGGAAAGATCAAGGGAAATTAGAAGCACAGACTTGTGATGATCTAGATGGTACTGTATAATGGTAGACATGCCTATTAGTGAATGTTCTGTGGAGTGATATTGTCTAAAACCTGTCTGGTTTGGATGAAAGATATTTGTTTTTTCTATAAATTCTGAGTGAATACAACCTTTTCTGTTAGCTGTGCTAAAAATGGGATATTGGCAATGGGTCTATAATTTGTTATTTCGCTAGCGCTAATTTTGTAATTTTTAATGATTGGCCAGATAATTGTTTCTTTCCAAGGATTAGGCAGAATAATAATAATAATAATAATAATAACTTTATTTTGTATACCGCCATACCCAGAGAGTTCTAGGCGGTTCACAGCAATTAATTAAGATTACAAACGATGAAAACATTGGAATTAACATTTTAGGAATGTACAGGTCATTGAAGTTGACAGGAATATACAATAGTGTACAATAGGAAGGTAGAATTTTATTTACATGAAATACCGGTCATTGAAGTTAATTGGTTTGATGGGTGCAATAATAGGGGAGGGTGGAGATTCACGTGTATTGATGGGAGTTGAAGAAGTGAGAGGGTGAGTTAGGGGTTCTGTCCGTGGAATAAGTGAGTTTTGAGCTTTTTTCTGAAGTCAAGGTAGGTGGGGGCATCAAGTACAATTTGGGCTAGCCATGAGTTTAGTTTGGCTGCCTGGAAGGAGAAGGTTTTGTCAAGGAACCTTTTGAGGTGACATGATTTTAGGGAGGGGAAGGCGAAAAGATGAATTCTGCGAGAGTTCTTATTGTTGTGATTTAGCTTAAAGTGAGAGTTGAGGTAGCTTGGTGAAAGACCAAATACAGTTTTGTAGCAGAGGCATGCGAACTTGAATAGGACTCTGGATTCAAATGGTAGCCAGTGCAGTTTATGGTAGAAAGGAGTAATGTGTTCCCATTTGTTTAAGCCAAATATAAGGCGGACAGCGGTGTTCTGAATCAGTTTTAGTCTCCTGGTGGTTTTCTTCATGGAGCCTAGATAAATTATGTTGCAATAATCCAGGATGCTGAGAATGGAGGATTGTACTAACAGGCGGAATGAGTTGTCATCAAAGTATTTTTTTTATGGTGCGGAGTTTCCAGAGCACCGAGAAGCTTTTCCTGACGGTAAGATCAGTGTGTTTCTCAAGGAATAGGTGTTTGTCTAAGATGACTCCCAATATTTTTAGGGTTTGTTCTAGGGGGAAGTCTGATCCATTCACTTGAATCGAGGTGTCTTTGATTTTGTTATAAACTTTCCTTGACTAAGGAATGAATAAAAGTATCGAAAACTGAGAAGAAACGCTTAAGAATCAATGGTGGAATTGACTCTTCTTGAGATCCTTTAGTGTTAATATTTTGAATGTGGCGTTCAATCTCTTTAAGACTAGGGAGATTGAAATGCATGCATCTTGCTGAAAGCGGAATTGAGTCTTCAAGGTGCGTATCCAGAATTGATGATTTGATGTGGGGCAAAGTTTGCCTGATGTTTTCCACTTTCTCTACAAAGTGGGATGCAAGCTCTTGAGCTGTTGGTAAATCGGCATTTGGATTTGTTTGTTTTTGAGACAGACAGTTTATCTCAGCAGTCAGCCCAAGTCAAACTTTATTGAAACCCATCACAATTTGAAAGTTTTATCATATCCCCCTGTCTGTCACTGTAAAATAACAAGAGGGCTACTTACGGTTCACCTGTGCTGTGAATATTTTCATGGCCAAACATGGTTCGTTGTGGCTGTAATGAAAGAATCATACCTGTAATCAGTGTTTTTATCGTTTATATATTAAACAGGCTTCAGGATGGCCTGATGCTTTTGGGACAATTAAGGTGTCCTTTGTGACCAGATACTTTGCAAACACACATGGACAAGAGCAAGTAGCAGGAAAAGCCACAATATTTCAGGACATAAGAATAACATCAAACACCAAGCTCTTAGCATACACATACGGTAGCATTTTCATGCTTAAAAGTTATACCACAGCTTTCGATTATTTTCCAGTGGTTAATCATATAGTAGCAAGAACTGCAAATCTTGCACACACAGTTTATTAATAGGCAGGTGTTCTTCAACATGTAGGTAAAACTCCAACTTACATGATATAATGCCATGAATTGGCTTGAATGTTAAAAGCTTCGTTTTTTTCCAGGAGCATGAGAAAACAGAAAGCCCATAGCACAATCACAAGGCTACAATTCTAATCCTCCTCTGACAGGCACCTGTACCCTTTACTGGGGTCAGCACACATGCTGTGCCCAATGATCACACTCTACTCCCTTGCAGGAGCCACTGCACATACAAGGTACATTGGAAGACTTGTAAATGACTTTAGACACAGATCAATGAGATGAAGATGATGAAATATGACCTAGGTTGCTAATTGCCCCAGTGACTGGATATTATGTACTGCAGTTTTTAATTCGATGTCTGCTGGTGTGCTGTATGGGTACCAATAGTCCTGGTAGCTGTATAATGAATAATATGTAGAAGCGAGTAAATTATGTAGCATATTCTGCAGAAATATGTCCCACAAAGCTCAATGAAGAACAGTTGGGAGGGCATCTATTCTTGAGAAGATCCTAAAAGTGATGAAGCAGGAACCATAATAAGGAGGTGCTTTCAGGTGTCTTGCAGTTCAGTCGTGAAGTTCTGGATATAAGAGAGCAGGAAAGCAGCTGTCCTGGTGTTGCAGGACAGAAGGGTGACCATGAATCTGAAGAAAAGAATAGGAGGATTCCTAGCATCTGGAGCAAGAACAGGCGTTGTCTGCAAGTTGGCTACATAGATAAACACAGGTTTCTGCCAGCTGTCATTTTTGCCATAATACTACTCTTTGAAGAGAATTCTTTTTATATGCAGCTTCCATTTTCCACAGCTATTATTCTATCAAATTCTGTTTTATGAATTAAAAGTCTACTTGCTTCCCTGTGGTTCTTTTGACCCTGGATAAAGATACAAAGAAGGGGGCTAGCCCATAGGGTTATCATATAGCTCCAGAAAAAGGAGGACGGATAAAGTCATCTGGATTTTACTTCCACTGAAAGCAATGGAAGTAAGAAGGATGGATTGAGAGATCTGGGTTTTACTTCCATTGAAAGCACTGGAAGTAAAATCTGGATGTCTCAATCTGTCCTCCTTTTTTGGAGCCATATGATAACCTTAGCTAGCCCATGATATTTCAAATGAATGAATATCCTTAGGGTGTGTGTGTGTGTGTATGGGGGGGGGGAGAGGTGCTATTGGGAACAGCATTTGGGAGAAATCACAGGGCATATGAGGCCTTGCATTAACTGTTCCTTGAATGCAGATAGGTTTTAAAAAACAATGTTGAGAATATGACCACTATACTATTTTGGGATCAGTGCAGTTGTGTTGTTGAAAGACTATGGGGCTCATTTTCAAAAGAGAAAAACATTTTTAAAAATGGCATAAAGTGCCCCCTCCTACCCCCCATCCATGCTCCCTTGCCCTCCCCCTCACACAGTCAGTGATGACAACCCCTCTGAAGGGCCTCCCAATTCCCCTAACCCACCCAAATTATAGGTAATCCCCCCAGGCCCACCTACATACCTGGTGGTCCAGTGTGGGTCTTTTCATACAGCCTTTCAAAATGGTTGTGGGGGCTAATTTGAAAGGCTACTGTGAGGAGGCAGGAGCAAGAGGACTGTGTTCCTGCCCCCCAAGACCCCTGCTGGACCACCAGGCATGTAGGTATGCCCAGGGGGTTTGGGAGGCCTTCTAGGGTGGTTTTATCACAGGTTGGAGGGGCATGGTTGGGGGGAGTCAGGAGGAGGTGTCTTTTTTTAAAGAAAAAAATATTTACAGTATGTGAGCCTTGGCCTGATATTCAGCCGGAGCCCGCACAATTCTTATGCAGGCCCAGCTGAATATGGACAGGGACTGCATAAGCTCTGGGCAACCTGGCCACCTGGAGTAATGCCCCAGTTTTCAGTGCTGGTGTTCAGATGTGGCCCAACACTGAATACTGGGGGCATAATTTAGCCATCAGTGATCAACACTTTAAAAAACGCTGATTGCCACTGCTGAATATCGGGGGAAATATGTCTATCCTAATATCAGGATCTAGCAGGGAATATGTCAGGGAGACTCCTTGTTACTGCTTTTGTATAGCACCTAATCCTTTGTGTACATTTCTTAACTTTTTGGCTTATGGATATATGTAGCCTTAATTTCAGAACTATCCAAAACATAACCTATGACACTATTCGTCATCAAATTTTCTTGGTAATAGGACGTTCCCTATGAAATAACCTCCTAAGACTAAAACCCGCATTAGATAACTTTAAAGCCCAACTGAAAACCTTTTTATTTGAAGATGAATTTAGTCAATGCTCATCTCTCATCTAATAAGTTTTTCTCTTTTACTCTTCTTGGGCCACCAGAGTGGCCTGTGATGCTAGATCAACAGCTTTTGATTCCTCATCCCACTGTTCTATTATGAGCTGTATTTCCTTCTTCTACCTATTCTTATTATCCTTTTCAACCCTGCTACATTTCAGCTATTATAATTATTATTATGAATGTAAACCACTCAGAAGCCCTGTAACAGGCGGTATATCAAAACCAAATAAACTTGGAAACTACCAGCTGTTTGTAGATGACTTGAAGCTCAACAGTTCTAGCAATGAACATTTGTTGGAACAACTCTGTTTTGTAAAAAGCTATTTAGATGCCACCAGGATAACTTTTGATCTGGATAACTGTGCTAAGGTAACCTTCAGAGAAAGAAAACTGAGCAAACTCTGAAAACAACTCTCTGGCTGATGTGCCATCAAAGAACTTGAACAGTAAGATATAAATAAATAGAAGGCAACGAAGGAGCAACAATCGAACATAAAGCAGTGAGAGAAAAGATTAGCAAATAGTTTTATAGGAGACTAAAATTGATAATAAAAAGTGTTCTAACATCAAAAATTACAAAGACTAGGAGACACACAATGAAGTTACAGGGAAATACTTTTAAAACCTATAGGAGGAAGTATTTTTTTCACTCAGAGAATAGTTAAGCTCTGGAACATATTGCCAGAGGTTGTGGTAAGAGTGGAGAGCATAGCTGGTTTTAAGAAAAGTTTGGACAATTTCCTGGAGAAAAAAAGTCCATAGTCTGTTATTGAGAAAGACATGGGGGAAGCCACTGCTTGCCCTGGATCAGTAGCATGTTGCTACTCTTTAGGTTTTTGCCAGGTATTGGTGACCTGGATTGGCCACTGTAAGGATGGGCTACTGGCCTAGAAGGACCATTGGTCTGACCCAGTAAGGCTATTCTTATTCTTATCAGAGTGACAGTGCCTTACTGTAGGTCAGAAGAGGAGTCTGCCAGTGCAAAAGGAGCAGCTATTACTACAAGTCATGGAACGACAGCAGCTGGTCAGTACCAAACTGTGGTGGGTTGCAGTGACTCTGTGCGCCTCTGAACCTGTGAAGAACAGTGTTGCAAGGTCTATAAGTTTCTTGCTTGTGATGTACCTAAGTAATAGAAACTTTAGCTAGATAAAAAAATCTCAAGGGTTTTTTTTTTTTTTGGGGGGGAGGGTTCATTTCTAGATAGAGAAAAATAGAGTACTGTCCTTAGGTACTGCAAACACCCAGGTCAGGCCTATTATTTTGTTAGGGCCTAGTGTTTTTCTTTTTGTTGTTCAATTTTGTAGCCAGTAAGGTGAAATTGTGGGACCAAAAGGCCTTATGGGTTGCATCATGGAATTTCTGTGCCAGGAGAATATTGGAGCTAACTGAGACACCAGAGGAGAATAAACAATACCACAAGCCTGGTGGTATTTATATTTAAATACACTCTGGTCAGTATTCAGCATAATTGAGCTCAGAACACAGGGTTGCTGGGTAGAGAAAAAAAAAAAAATCAGAACTCTGACTGAGAAACCACACACACAGGAAGAGTTCTATTGGGCTTTTAAAACAGAGATTATTAGGCTTGATGGGATTTACTGAGGTTATACAGAAAAAAGTTATTTACTGGTTAGCTGTGAAGGGAGGCCTAACCTTATCTGAGTTATATCCTCTATAATAAAACCCTAAGCATGCATGTGCACTTAGGAGGCCGTGATCCCTGCCGCCGTGATGTGTGCCTCCGTGCCGAATTCTATTTGCGGCGCGTGCACCAGCTTGGGGCGCGGATTGAGCAGCGGTTTGTCTCTACAACGGCAGGAGGGTGTCATGCGGGTGCTGCGAGGTTTCCCATTCGTGTAAGAAGTGGAGAGGGAGAGGGAAAGGGGGCTGCTTTGGGGGGAGGGCTGTGCTGGGGGGCAGACAACAATCATGCTTTGTGCTGGGAGGGGAGGGGGAAACAGAAGGGGACCACGGAGAGTCAGGCAGGCATGGTGCAACAGAGAAATACAGGTAGGCAAGGGGGCCAGGGAGAGAGACAGACAGAAAGAAAGACAGACAGACAGGGGGCCAGGTTAAACGAAGGGAGAAGGGCTGCTGCTGGACAGGGGGAGCAGGGAAAGGGTGCTGCTGGACAGGTATTGATGGACAGGGGGGAGGTAAAACGAAGGGAGAAGGGCTGCTGCTGGACAGTGGGAGCAGTGAAGGGGTGCTGCTGGACAGGGTGGAGGTAAAAGGAAGGTAGAAGGGCTACTGCTGGACAGGGGGAGCAGGGAAGGGATGCTGCTAGGCAGGTATTGATGGACAGGGGGCGCAGGCAAGGGGTGGTGGTGGACAGCCGAGGAAAGAGAGAGAAAGAAAGAAAGAAAGACAGACAGTATGGGGAAATTTGCTTTGATATACGAATGCTTTGGATTACAAGCATGCTTCTGGAACGAATTATGCTCGTAAACCAAGGTTTGACTGTATGATCTTCTGATTGTAGACTTTAAATGTGAAGATTAGGATTATATAGACTGCTCAAAACCATCACAAAATCTTCTGAATACTTTGGACTAGGAAAGGCATATTCTTTATCAAGCAAAAAGCCAGCCAGAACTGGATGGATCCAACATTTGAGCACTAACAAAAAGCATAGAAACTGATGACCATAGCAGTTTCTATAGGTTCAGTACAGTAAATGTACCTAGGGCGGACTGCGATCTTAGAAAAAGAAAACTATCAGGGAAAAAAGGCTACCAAGTGAAGAGAAACTACATCGCTATAGCAAGAAATTATTTTCAGAAGAGGAGCACGCAGGAGACTCTGCATTCTTAAAGACTCACTTAGTGCTTGGTTAGGAACACCATGCTCCACAGAATTTATTTAGATCCCTTTCAATCTTTAAAGCAGCAATCTTTGCAGATGAACCCCAAGCATTTTTAGATAACATAGCAAGCCATGAGAAAAAACACAGCACAATTGCCTAGTTTGAATGGATTTAACATTATTCTTGATGAGATTCTAGTGTTTAGCATGTTTGAAAGCAAATCTAAGTTATGTGGAAGATAATTTTATAACAGGGCACCTACCAAAGGTGCTGGTTATGGTGCCTATTTCAAGCCTATTATGTATATATATATATATATATATATATATATATATATATATATATATACATAATGTATATATATATATATATATATATATATATATATATATATATATACATATGTATATATATATATATATATATATATATATAAATATAAAGCAAGCAGGTGCCTAGTCAAAAACATGCTTACATCTAAGGAGTAGGCAGCTCCTTATAAAATTACCCCCTTAGGGATGACTGTTCCCAGCACGGGCCTCATACCAACACATGCAAATCAGGAAAACAGCAAAAACAGCTGAAGAATGCACACAGTGAAGGAGTTTTATAAAAACAGCATCCCTGGTCATAATAAAAGAGACACATTTTGTGTCAAAAATGAGAAAATGTATTTCAAAATGTATTAGAATGCAAAGGATAAGTCTAATATCAAAGGGATTCCATATGGTTCCGAAATGTATAAACTAAAAGCATTTGCAGATGACGTGCTTCTCTATCTTATGGAACCTGCGGTAACTATCCCCATTTTACTTGAAGTCATCAATAATTTTGGAAACTTTTCTGGTTATAAAATGCCAATTAATGTATTAAGTACCCAAGGGTTAGTCAAAGATTTTCCATTTAAATGGCAGCCAGATGGCTTTAAGTATCTGGGAATACAAGTGTATACTTCATTGTCTGAAACCATCAAGGCAATGAACTCAAATTACTTGGCACTATAAAAGACCTGATTAAGAAATTAATACCCAAAAGGTGGGGCGCATTGAGACTATGCGAATGACCATAGCTCCAACAATTCTGCATTATTTGAACATGATTCCTATTTACTATTCTCCTACCTTGGATAAGGATTTACACAAAGAGGTTAGCAGGTTTATTTGGCAACATGTTTCATGTGAATTCTCTATGCTATGCTATGTTTGTATATATGAACATATTTGTCTGAGCATATATTCACTCTTATTGAATTTGCTATTGTTTGATAAAATTTTGGAACTTAATAAAACAAACTCACTTCAGAATACACCAGTAAAATAATTCCTTAAAGGATCTAGTAAGGATTGCTGTTCAAATTAAGGGGGTCTTTTACTAAAGATTAGCGCATGTTATTTTACAATGGGCCCTTAGGAATAAAATGGTTCCTGTGGCAGATAACATGCGTTAATCTTTAGTGAAAGATCCCCTAAATTTTCTGAATAACATTTGTCATACTGCTAAATATGAAGCTGTAGCTGTTGAGCGTCTAAATTGCATTCAGCACTATTGCAAGATGTGGGAACCCTTGAGAGTTATTTCAAATTGCCTGCGCCTCACTTCTAATGTTAATTCATGATTTCTGTGCACACTATTTGTTACATGTTTGTTGTTGTGGCTGCTTAAATTTCTAATCAAATGTTGAACTCAAATTAACTTTGCTACAATCGACATAAAGTTGCCCTGACATTCTATTTCTCATTGGCCTGGAAGATGGTCATTGCGGGCTTTACAAGTGACATCAGCGTCGAGGGACAGAACGATTCTCCCAAGCCAATACCGACTCTCTCCCCTCTTCTGATGCTTTGCCTCCAAACGATTACACCAGGAGCGGCTCATTAAAGCCCCCAAATGACTGTAGCAGACCAAAAAGCATCAGAAGAGTGGAGAGAGTCAGGACTGGCGTGGGAGAATTGCTCTGGCCCCGATGCTAATGTCGCTTGCGAAGCCCGTAATGACCACTTTCCAGGGCACTGGGAAGAAGACAAAATGTTGGGGTAGCCCCTCATCCACCTGTGGAAACCTCTAAATCACTTCCATAGCCCACAAAGCATCAGAGGTGCATAGAGTTGGGGCTGGCGTGGGAAAATCACTCCACCTCCAACGCTTATGTCACTTGCAGTGCCCATAACAATCATCTTCCAGAGCTTCGGGAAGCAGGCAGGATATTGAGGCAGCCCTTCATCCATCAGGAGCTGCCCATTGAAACTCCCAAATGACTTCAGCGGCCCAAAAAGAATTGGAGGAGTGGAAAGAGTCAGGGCTAGCATGGGAGAATTGCACCACCCTGATGCTGACATCACTCACGGTGCCCATTTAGACACAATTATAGCAACTGATCACACTTGTAGTGAACCAACCTCTGAACGTGAGCCAGCACAAATATAATTATGGCGCCTAGTCAAACTTACCTGCTATGCGGTATGTCACAAACAATTTAAGCTGCGGCACAATAATCTCGGGGCCGCAGCTGGAGGGCACCCGGACCGAGGTACCAAGTACCAAGGGGGTACTCCAGGACCGAGTTGAGAAACACTGCTTTAGCACACCTTAGTAAATAGACCTCTAGGTCTAATTGCATAAAATGGGACCTGTGCTACAATAACATTAGTTAATGATAAAAGGACCTGTCTGAATGATAACCCATATTGATAACTATGCCCCTATATGTGCAATTTTACCTGCCTCTCCCTTGACTGCTTGTACAAATAGGAGATGCAAATTATATAGAGACTTTTAGCATACATATTTTGTGCTACCTAAATAGCACAGGGGCACCCATACTACTTACATGTAACATGGTTGCCCAGCTTATTAAAAAAAGGCTTAAGCTTCAGTGGTAGTGGCTCCATCCTCCCAGCACCTCTGCCTCGTGATCCCCCTGGCACATCAAACTCCCCTCCTGATCCCCCCGGCAGCACATCAACCCTTACACCCAATATCAAACCCTCCCAACATCAGAGCTCCTCTAACAGAACTGATCCCCAACAGACCCTAGTACCCCAAAGACCAAACCCCTCCCAGTTGCACCAGCCTTTACAACTCCCTCTAGGACGTGGATGAGTCTGTGGGGAACAGGACAAACATATTTGTGTATCTGTTTTATTTAATCTTATTTTTAATTTAACCTTTGTGTTCTATCCTACACATTTCATAGAGTTCCTTTCCTTTTTAATTTTCTACTGTGGATCGGCGAAGCAAATGTTCCGACACTCGTAGAATTCTTTTAAACATTGGAGCATTTACCTCGCCAGCCCATGGTAGAAACCTCTATCGTGGCTTTGTAAAAGGAGCCATTAGTGATTATAAACGGCTGTGATCCATTTGTAGGAAATAGTGGTACATCAAGAAACAAATAAATAATACTTTTCAAAGAGAAGCTATAGAATTTCTCTTTGCAAATTACAGTACCTACATAGTTCACATAATAAAATGACCCTCATACTTTGCCACTATCTGAAAATTGATCCCTACATATTTGATCATATACATTTAAATATTGCAACTATAAAATCTGATGTCCCAGTGTTTTTTTTTTTCTTTTTCATATTTTAACATAATAAATGGACTTATAAACAGCCCGTGGTGGTCAACTTACTTAAATGTGCTGACTGTTGGGGCCTAGCACTCTCTGTTGCAGTGATTTCTTGATGGAATTGAGGGGGATTGGGGACGGGGGAGGGGTTGGGATAGCAATATACATTGTATTAAAGACATGGCCAGCTTTTTAAAATGTGACGACAGATGCAGCCAGAATATGACATCAATATTTGAGGTTGGGCCACATACGAGCACAGATGTATGGCCCCTGAAGTTATCCATGTGCTGGGCAATATTCAGACTGGTGCTCAGATATCTGCCAGATAAAGTCAGGACAGCATTTTCCTAACTGTGTCAATCTTAACTTTGCCCAGGTTCTGTCCTTAGACTGCTCAGCCCCAACTGGATAATCCAGTTATGAGCTGCTGATAATCCAGTGATTTCACAACCAGCATGATTTAACTTGGCAGGAGCTTCTCCTGCCTGGTGAAATCTAGAGAATGACATGGTGACAGAATTCATCACCTTTTCCGTCCCTGTGGATAATCACGGGAAACCATCCCGTGTCATTCTTGAGTGTCTATCTCAACCTCAGTCCTTCTATATCAGCATTCTTCAATGCAAGGCTTGAGGGTCAGTGGTTGTGCCCATTCATACTCTTATTCTTCTCTCTCTCCTTATAGAGTGACATGGAGATGGTTTCCAATGGTTATCCATGGGGACAGGAAGAGTGATGAATTTTGTCACGGTGTCATCCTCTAGTGAAATCATTATAAACACTAGTACCATATTGTTGATATAGCCACCTGGAGTAGACTCTATATTTTAAAATAGAATAGCAACAAACTGGAAGATCTCTGTTTTTAAAATGTGTCTTCCAATTGATGCAGAATGAGAGGAATTCTTTTGCTAACAGAGCCCCTGACATTTTACGTATTGTATGTAAGTAGAAAACTAGATGGGAATTAGTTCTCTCTCTTGACCTTTTCACAAGTACTTATGACTTGTCTTGAAGCACCTGTTAGATTCTGTTTTAGAAGCTGACTCCATGCAATTCTCAGATATCCATAGAAGTACTGTATATTTCAAAATGATTCCAAATGAAATCAGTTGAATACTGGATGGAATATCCTTCATGATTGATAAAAATTACTGTTAATATGCTGTGGAAATGCAAAGATAAATAAGTCAGTGAAATATTATTCGGCTCTTTTTTAAAATTTTCTTTCTTTTAATACTGATTGACTGAAGCATGAAACAGCTGTTTCATCTCAGCTAATATTGAATCTTTCACTTGTCTGGAATGATTTTTGCTCATTTTTTTGAATTTCTACCCTTGGTTCAATGAGGAATACAGGCTTATTGGATAGTGGAGTATGTCTATATTTGTGGGTGTGTGGCTAGTATGAGCTGAGTTAAACTCTGGGGGTCTGTCTACTACAACTTGGTAAAGCTTTGCAATTATTGCAAACATCAGGACATGGTAACTGCAAAACTTCTGCTTAACTGTAAGGGCGTGTGGTACCAGAAAGAGCACGCAGAGTGGGTTGTATGCAGTGTAGGGTCCTTCCAATGCCCCAAATATAGTTTGGCATAAGGAGATTTTGGGCATGCATTGTGGTACTGACCCCAAATATGTCACTTAAGGACATTTGTTGTATAATATTTGTATATCCTACTATTGGGATGGGATTAGAATTTTGGGGTGCTGGACAAAGGAGTGACGTTATTAGACCAGAAGGCCTGAAGTATATACTCAGAACATGGGTACAACCTCTAGTGCCTACCTATTAGGTTATTCAGTCTGAGCCTACTTAAACTGTCTTATGCGGGTCCAGCTGAATATCAGCTGGTCTTGCATAAGCTCCAGGTGGCCAGGCCACCCAGAATTATCCTTCAATATTCAGTGCTGGTGCCCGAACATGGTCTGGCAGTGAATATCAGGGCATAATTTAGCCAGCGAAGATCAGCGTTTAAAAAAAACACTGACTGCTACCAGCTGAATATCAGGGGGTATAAGTATGCCTGCACTCCAAGTCATCTCAAAATATGTAGGAACATATTTGAAATTTTAACCTATGCTCAGATATTTTTTTTCATCTGCCCGTTTTACCATCTCCCTCCAGAATGCTTCTTTTTTCCTGTCGTTTCAAGCATGCATATTGGGAAAGTAAGAGCACCACCACATTTAGGTGGATTGAGTCATTCTACCAGACTCTTGCCCTTCGGTTTTGCCTTGGTGCTAATTCTAAAATGAGATACCATTCTTCAGCTGCAATGCTTTACTCCCAGCATACTGACACTAGTGCACACAGGGCACTTTAACTTGCAAGCACATTGTCACACATTGGTCATGCCATACTCTACCCTGTTTGGATAGCTGTGGCCTTTGATGGGCGAGCTGCAGTGTCTCCTAGATATCACAGGACTACGAGGAGGCTTTCCAGGAACAAATAAATCTATCTTAAACCCAGCCTAGAAAACCACATAAATAGCATCAGTTTTCCCTTAGCAGCAAGTTTCTTCACAGGGCATCCCAGCACTTCCATCATACATGCACACACAGCACACTCAGTTTTATCTAAAAAGTGCTATGGATTAAATTACAAAATGGCTCAGATCTGGAATCAGATTCATGGAATATTCTCATGTACTGTCAGTATTTTCCACAGGTTGGCAGTTCCTGATAAGGACAGAATGGGAAAGGAGAAAAAGAAGGGCAAGAACCTTTTTATTACATAAAATAGTCATTTCATAATAGCATCAAGACTGTCTTCCTTTGGAAGATTATTTTACCTTTTAGTGTTTAACACCATGCAATGTGCTTTCAGTCATGCCTTATTGCTTAAGTCAGATAGTGCCAGCTGACTGGCTGGGCTAAGGACTACTCTGAGTGCTGGGAAAAACTACTGGTTTGGACTTCTGAGTAGAGAATGACCCGGGGACAAATTTTTCCCCATCCCCCCAAGTTTTGTTGCTGTCCCTGTCCCATTCCTGTAAGCTCAGTCTTAACCGCACAAACCTCGAACACTTATGATTTTAAAGTGATTGTGGCTTGTGCAAGTGAGGACAGAGCTTGCAGGAATGGAGCAGGGACAGGAAAAGAACTCGCTGGGACGGGAAAATGAGTTCCCATGGGGACGGGGAAAAAATTTGTCCCTATGTCATTCGTTACTTCTGAGGCTTTTTTCCTCCATTCTTATAAGGCAGATTGAGATCTCATTTGTTGGACATTGCAGTGCAATTTTTTAATCTCTTTTTTCAAGTTGGGAACTGCCATTTCAACAATTTATTTAAGATTGCTCACAGCACATTTTAGCGGTCATACACTCTCTAACTGTATGCATGCTGAGGAACCTTGATGCTGCAGGCAGCTCTAAAAGCACAAGACAGAGAGCACACTACAGCAGAACCAGAATCAGACAAAACACACGGCACACACCTGACCCCATTCCTAAACTGTCTGTGCAAAGATGAGAGGTGAAAGATGGGAAAATGAAAGGATCGCTGCTAATCTGCTACATGTGTTAAAGGATTTGTACCACACAATGCCTGAGAGCAGTTCAAGTACTGATGGATAGCGTAAACCAATCTATTAATTCTAAATTAAGAAAAATAATTTCATCAATTTTAAACTAAAATCTTGGTTACTATAGCTCTGATTTTGTAACAGCAGTTCCCTTCAGTCAGAGTGTAGGAGTTGTCATACATTGGAGATATTTCATCTGTGAATAAAAACACTTTAGCTTTGTTTATTCACTAATTATTTTTTTTTTTTTACCTCTCCCTAGATTCATTTAGAACACATTCCACAGTGACAACTAAATTTACTGATAAGTAGTCACTGCTTCATTGTGTGAGCACAGCAGCCTCACCACAATGTTAAAAGAGATTGCAGGTGAATTAAATTACATTTTTCCATTAGTATTGTTATTCTCCAGAGACAACATTCTATAGATAATGATCATTGTCCGGATGTGGGATAGAAACCGCTAACAATCTGTTGAGCCATGAAGGGAAGTGGTTGTGACCGTCAATGGCTACAATCAGGGCTTTTTTTCAAGGGGTACTCGGGGGGGTACTGAGTACCGGCACCTCTTCCATTGCCTGCTAAAACTGACCCATGGTCCCCAAGTATTAATGAAAGAGCCCAGGCTCTGCATACCAACTCTTGCCTTTTCATAGATTGTGTGGCTGGTTGCAGGAGGCCTGGCTATTGTGGAGTGATCACCTTATCCCTAAAGGATAGTCTGGAAACTGAGTACCAATGCCTCTTTTTGCTAGAAAAAATGCACCGACTACAATGACACTGAACAAGGGAATGCCCTTGAAGGTTATGGAGATAAGGTTCATGATCTTTCTAAGATTGTTTCACTCTGATTATGCTATGGGATGGATGTGTAAAATATGAGTTTCTAAACCCAACTTGAATATCAGTTTTATGTTTAGTTTATAGAAATTCATGAAAAGAAATAAGCATAAATTTTTATGTGAATGACCTATGTTTATTTAAGGGCCCTTTTGCTAAAGGGAGTTAAGCCCTAATGCACACTTAACATGTGAGAAAATGCTGATCGCAAAATCCCTTAAATCATTTTGTTGTAATTTTCCCTTTTCTATAACTAACTGTGTGTTATTTATTCTTAAAAAAATATTTTTGGGAGGGGCATGTCATTGTGTGCACTAGTCAGAACACGTTAACTAGATTCCACAGACAGCGGGTACGCTGGCCGGCAGTAAGATGCCGCTTCCACCAGAGTGCTGCCTGGTGCTGCCAGATTTGGGGGAGGGGTAGAAGGTAAAGAGGAAGCGATATAGGACTTGGGAGTGGAGGAGGGAGATATGTTGGATTCAAATGAGAGAAGGAGTGAGAGATGTAACACTCAGGAATGGGGTAAGGGGAGGAGGGAAACATCAGATTTGTGACTGACAGGGAGAGATTGCCTTAGCATTAGGACCACAGGGAGAGGTTACAGAGGGGGGTGGAAGGGGTATAATGAGAGATGGATTTGGAGGAGGACAAATGGAGCAAGAGAGGGAGAGAAGGACATGGGGCAGGTAGAGGGGGTTAGGGAGAGATAGTAGAAGGGAGGGAAAAATGTATGTGGAAGGCAAAATGGAGAGAGGGAGAGATGGATATGGTGGGGAGGGCAAAATGTGGATAAGGAAGGAAATTCAGGGGAGGGGGCAGAAGGGAGAGGAAAGATCAGCTACTCAGGGAGAGCAGAGGAGGAAGAGGAGAGATGGATAGGGAAAGGCGAAGGGGATATGGACTGGGAGAGGGCGGAGAGATGTCGGACTTGGAAGGAGGGAGTGGAAGGGCAGAAAGGAGAGATGTTGGACTTGTGGGAGGGAGAGAGAAAGAGAAAAGAAATGCTTGGTTACAAGGGTGGAGTAAGCAACAAGGCGGGGAGATGCTAGAAATGGTGGATCCATTTGGGAGAGTTGTCAAGGAAACAAATGAGTATATGAGGAAAGAAATGCGGTAATGGGAAGCAGATAAAAGGGAATAAATAGGAGGATGAGAAATGTGAAAGTTAGGGGGTGAGAAGGAAATAGAAAGTTGATTAGATAAAAAGTGAAAAGGAATAAAGCAATGTTCTCTCTAAGCTGCATGGCAGGACATAAGAGAAGTGGAAAGACAGTGGTCTAAGCTGAAAGGAGCGATAAAAATGGCTACGGACCTTTATGTGAAGAAAATCAATAAAAACAAGAGAAAAAGGAAGCCGATATGGTTCTCCAACCTAGTGGCTGAGAAAATAAAGGTGAAAGAGTTGGCGTTCGTGAAATATAAAAAAACCCCAAGAAGAGGAGAGCAGAAATGACTACAGGGTTAAACTGAAAGAAGCCAAGAGAGAGATACGTCTGGCGAAAGCACAGGCGGAAGAACAAATGGCTAAAAATGTAAAAAAGGGAGACAAATTTTTTTTCAGATATATTAGTGAAAGGAGGAAGATGAAAAATGGAATTGCTAGGCTAAAAGATGCTGGGAACCAATATGTGGAGAGTGATGAGGAGAAAGCAAATGTGCTAAACAAATACTTCTGTTCTGTGTTCACAGAAGAAAATCCTGGAGAAGGTCCGAGATTGTCTGGCAAAGTTACATGAGAAAATGGAGTAGATTCTGCGCCGTTCACGGAGGAGGGTGTTTATTAGCAACTTGAAAAACTGAAGGTGGACAAAGCGATGGGACCAGACGGGATCCATCCTAGGATACTAAGGGAGCTCAGAGAGGTTCTGGCGAGTCCTATTAAAGACTTGTTCAACAAATCTCTGGAGACAGGAGTGATTCCTGGGGATTGGAGGAGAGCGGATGTGGTCCCTATTCATAAAAGTGGTCACAGGGATGAAGCAGGAAACTACAGGCCGGTTAGCCTCACTTCGGTTGTTGGAAAAATAATGGAAGTGTTGCTGAAAGAAAGGATAGTGTACTTCCTTGAATCTAATGGGTTACAGGATCCGAGGTAATATGGCTTTACAAAAGGTAAATCGTGCCAAACGAACCTGATTGAATTTTTTGATTGGGTGATCAGAGAGCTGGATCGAGGACATATGCTAGATGTAATTTACTTGGATTTCAGCAAAGCCTTTGATACAGTTCCTCATAGGAGGCTGTTGAACAAACTTGAAGGGCTGAAGTTAGGACCCAAAGTGGTGAACTGGGTCAGAAACTGGCTGTCGGACAGACGCCAGAAGGTGGTGGTTAAAGGAAGTTGCTCGAAGGAAGGAAAGGTGAGTAGTGGAGTCCCTCAGGGTTCGGTGCTGGGGCCAATCCTGTTCAATATGTTTGTGAGTGACATTGCTGAAGGGTTTGAAGGAAAAGTGTGCCTTTTTGCAGATGATACCAAGATTTGTAACAAAGTAGACATCGAAGAGGGAGTGGAAAATATGAAAAAGGATCTGCAAAAGTTAGAGGAATGGTCTAATGCCTGGCAACTAAAATTCAATGCAAAGAAATGCAGAGTAATGCATTTGGAGACTAATAATAGGAAGAAACTGTATATGCTGGGAGGAGAGAAGCTGTTATGCACGGACGGGGAGAGGGACCTTGGGGTGATAGTGTCCAAAGATCTAAAGGCGAAAAAACAATGTGACAAGGCAGTGGCTGCTGCCAGAAGGATGCTGGCTTGTATAAAGAGAGGCGTAGTTAGTAGAAGGAAGAAGGTGTTGATGCCCCTGTACAGGTCATTGGTAAGGCCCCACTTGAAGTATTGTGTTCAGTTTTGGAGACGTAAGGACGTAAGAAGACTTGAGGCAGTCCAGAGGAGAGTGACAAAAATGATAGGAGGCTTGCGCCAGAAGACGTATGAGGAGAGACTGGAAGCCCTGAATATGTATATCCTAGAGGAAAGGAGAGACAGGGGAGATATGATTCAGACGTTCAAATACTTGAAGGGTATTAACGTAGAACAAAATCTTTTCCAGAGAAAGGAAAATAGTAAAACCAGAGGACATAATTTGAGGTTGAGGGGTGGTAGATTCAGGGGCAATGTTAGGAAATTCTACTTTACGGAGAGGGTAGTGGATGCCTGGAATGCGCTCACGAGAGAGGTGGTGGAGAATAAAACTGTAACTGAGTTCAAAGAAGCGTGGGATGAACATAGAGGATTTAGAATCAGAAAATAATATTAAATATTGAACTAAGGCCAGTACTGGGCAGACTTGCACGGTCTGTGCATGGCCGTTTGGTGGAGGATGGGCTGGGAGGGTGTAGATGGGTTGGAGTAAGTCTTAACAGAGATTTCGGCAGTTGGAACCCAAGCACAGTACCAGGTAAAGCTTTGGAATCTTGCCCAGAAATAGATAAGAAGAAAATTTAAAAATTTAATTGAATCAGGTTGGGCAGACTGGATGGACCATTCGGGTCTTTATCTGTCATCATCTACTATGTATGTTACTATGTTACTATAACATGGGAGCACTTAGGGTCCCTTTTACAAAGCCGCAATTGTGATGCTGCCGCGGTAAATGCATCGAAGCACATAGGAGTTGAATGAGCTCAGTTCTGCAAAGAGCAGGGAAAATGTTTTTTTATTAACATTGCCATATTGAATTGAGGCTTAATGACCGCAAAAGTCCCATATTAAAGACACACTAAGCATAGGTTCTAATGCCTTTTAGTAATAAGGCCATTAAAACTTATTTATTTAGAAAATATGTATTGACTTAGGGCTCCTTTTACAAAGCCGCAGTAGAAGGGCCAGGTAAATGCTCCGATGCTCATTGGAATTCTGTGAGTGTCAGAGACTTTACCTCACTAGCTTGTGGTAGAAACCTTTATCACAGCTTTATAAAAGCCAGCGTTAGTTTACTTATGTTAATTGATTGTATGCATTGATCTCTGTACTTTAAAATGCTGTTATATTTCCTAGATACATAATCTAGTTACTCTAGTACTCCACTTAGTACTTATTAGGTAAGCAGAGTATAAGATAAATAACTGTAACTATTATATTCCACTAATTACCTAATAAGTTCTAAGTGGATCACATCAAGCAATGAACTCGTTCTCAGCATGACAGAGAGAGAGAATTGAGTGCCACCCTGTTTTGTTGATTACTGCTGTGATTTTTCCTACACTTAAATTCGCAGTTTATATGATTAGCAATGATGCCCTGCTCCTGATGAAGCTTTGGTTTATGAGTGAAATGGAGATGCTCTGTTGAGCATTTAACTAACAAATTTACAAGATCTGTGTGGCACATTAGACTGTTTCATCTGTTGGACTAATTACATCTTTCAGCTAAGTGAACTTATACTGTTTGGGTGAACAAAAATAGTTCTTCCGTAGTTCTTTTTCCCCTGTTTGGTATATGGGAAGGACTTTAAATACATTACTTTGTATGAATACTGAGAAAAATAGAAAAAAATATACACATAATAATAAGTTAAAAGGGAGTTTTCAATATAAATAAGGGGGAGGTTTTTCTGACCAATGATGCTCCAAATATGTGATCAGTACATGAATGCCATTTGGCTTTGCAGTTCTGTTTCACTAAGCTCTTGAGGTCTTTTCCTCCACCCATGATATTTGCTACTCCCTTTTATGTTTTATTTGCTTGTGGTATTGGAGCTCACAGCTTTAGTATTTTTTGGTTTTTGGATTTTCATTGATTTTTGAGTGGTGACTATTAAACATTTGACAGAGCTCTCTCTGCAGGTTTCTGTTCACTAGATATTATTTTTCTGGATATTTGCTAGTTCTACATGAAGAAATAGAAAGTTAAATGCTAGACAAAAGATGGTTTCAAAATTGTGCAAGAAAACTGATTTACAGGCTTTTTACATATTTTTTTAAAAAACTCAGCTTGAGAATGCAGGAATATAGAGAAGCAAATCCCTGAATGTTTATAATGTTTTTTCTTACTAGCACAACATCATTTGCCTTGATCAAATGTCTTGATCATATCATGACACACTTGAAGGCTATCTAGATATTGCTATGGAGAGACATCATGCTTAGTATACACATTAAACATGCTTCTTGTTTATAACATTTCAGCAACATGCATGGATTGCATCTACACTGTCCATAAAGGGAAGATTAGGTTCTTTACCTTGATAATTTTCTTTCTAGTAAATGGGTTTAGTAGGCTGGACAAATGGGTTACTTCCCCAAAACTACAAGTTTCTTGCAGAAGGATGTCATTCATATTTTTCAGCTCCGCCTACTTACCCAGAGGGCTGTACAGTATCTCCTTAGTTTGTACCAAAGCAGACATAAACAAAGACGGAGAGGAAACAGGGAACCTCCTCACCATAACACTTCTGTTCTGCTCTGTAAAAAATATATGCGGGGTTTTACTAAGCCGTGGTAGAGGTTTATACTGTGGCTCAACGAGATACTGCTCTGATGCTCATATAATTCCTATGAGAACTGGAGCAGTTACCTCACCGAACCATGGTAGAAACCTCTTCTACAGCTAATAAAAGGAGCCAATAATGAACAATGTTAGCTCAAAATTAATACATAAATTTAGGTGGAACAAGCAAGCCACCATCCTGTGCGCCCGCATCTGGAGTACTGCATCCAATATTGGTCGCTGTACCTTAAGAAGGATATGGCGATACTCGAGAGGGTTCAGAAAAGAGCGACACAATTGATAAAAGGTATGGAAAACCTTTCATATGCTGAAAGATTAGAGAAACTGGGGCTCTTTTCCCTGGAAAAGCGGAGACTTAGAAGGGACATGATAGAGATTTACAAGATCATGAAGGGCATAGAGAAAGTGGAGATGGACAGATTCTTCAAACTTTTGAAAACTACAAGAACAAGAGGGCATTCAGAAAAATTAAGAGGGGACAGATTCAGAACCAATGCTAGGAAGTTCTTCTTCATCCAAAGGGAATTCTTCACCCAAAGGGAATTCGCTTCCAGAGGGTGTGATAGGATAAAGTACGATATTGGGGCTCAAGAAGGGATTGGATGATTTCCTGAAGGAAAAGGGGATAAAGGGTATAGATATTAGATTACTATACAGGTCCTGGACCTGATGGGTCGCCGCGTGAGTGGACTGCTGGGCATGATGGACTTCTGGTCTGACCCAGCAGAGGCACTGCTTTTGTTCTTAGAGACTCACAAATATCATCATTTATTTATTTTTTCTATATGTGACCACTCTTCTTGTCTGAATGATAGGAGAAAATCTCCAACTCTGGATACAGGGATAAAGTGATACAGGGCCATCCAGCCTACTATACCTATATAGAATATAATCGAGTTAAGAACCTAATCTTCCCTTCTAGTTTACTGGTTATAGTAGGCTGGATAAATGGGATGTACCAAAGCAGTCCCCTGTAACTAGAGTGGGACAGAAGAGACGGGTCTTAGCACCGATGCCCCAAATGCAACATCCTTTTGCACTGCCAGGTCCATCCTGTAGAGCTTTGTAAAGGTATGGAGAGTGGACCACGTAGCTGCACTACAGATTTCCTTGGGCAGAATTAATCTGGCTTGTGCTTTCAGAGAGATTGGTGGCTGTTTCTCATAGCCAATGTACGTTGACAAAATAACCATGCATATCCATCTAGAAATAGATGCCTTAGAGGCTGGCCTGCCTCATCTAGCCTGATTGGTCAGGATAAACAGATGATCTGAAAGCCTAAACTCATTGGTCACTTCCAGGTAATAGAAAAAGACTCTCTGGATATTGAGCAAAGATAAGACTTTATCTTTATTTTTCAAACCCGTGGGATGGAAGGCAGGTAATTAGACATGAAATGCTAAAACCATTTTTGACAAAAAAGAAGGAACTGTACGCATGGAGATCCTAGTGTCTATAATTTTGAGAAAAGGTTCTCTGCATGAAAGAGCCTACAACTCCAAAACTCTTCTTGCCAAGGCAATAGCAACTAGGAACACTGCCTTTACAGTGAAATCCAACAGCAACATCTCCTGCAGCAGCTCATACGGAGCCTTACTAAGGCCCTATATAATAATGTTCTATGACGAAAAGGGTGGTTAAACCAGAGGATGCAACTTAAGCGTCCCCTTCAAAAATCTGGCTACATCTGGGTGAGAAGCCAGAGAACTTTGTTTCACTCAGGCTCTGAAGCAGGAAAGGCCTGCCACCTGCACCTTGAGTGATCTACATTGTCTTTAGGGCACCAAAGCTGAAACATCTTCCAAGCCTTAGCATGGGTTTCTACCATCGCTGGATGCAAGGGAAAATATGTGGTCTGAGTTTTAGAGCCGCTCATAATCATGCACTGAGATATATAGGTCTGAGGAGCTTACTGTCTCATTTCTCTTAGAGAGTCAGTAATAATCTCCAATAAGGCTGTTGGCTTGAAAAGGCAGTGTACCGATAAATCAGGGTGTGAGCCTAGCTTTGAGGGTGGTCCCCAAGCTCCATAAGTGAAAATGTAGGCTGGCTAAACAGGTTCACAGACAGTTGCCCTGTAAGCAGCAGACTTCCACCCCTCTGGGGTCCTCTGAGCACAGCAAGCCTCGAAAATCCAAAATTAATAATATCTACTCACAGCAGATCTCAACTCGCTTACAGAAAGGAAGACTGAGGAGACAGAGTACAGCCCTTTAGGAAAGGAGATGAAGCTAGAAGATGTGAATGACATCCTTCGGCAAGAAACTCATAGGTTCAGGGAAGTAACCCACTGGTCCAGCCTACTATACCCAGTGCACTAGAATGCTTTCTTTAACACAGAATATATCACATGGTGTTTGGCCTAGGGAAAACGTTCTCAGTAATCTTCATATTTTTGCACATTTTGCATTATCTGTGTCATTTGCAGGGCTGGAAAATCACGATTGATTGTTTTGACCATCCATGATCTTTAATTACCGCATATGGTTAAAACAGCATTTTTCTGTTCTGGTTCAGTCTATTATATTAGCCCGGGTGGATTATTGTAATGCATTTTATTTGAGTTTAACTAAGATCTCTTTGCATAGACTCCAACTGATACAGAATACTGCCATTAAGTTAATCTTTGGAAAAATTTGATCATGTGTCTCCTCTGCTTCTAAATCTTCATTGGCTTCCTGTCCACCTCAGGATTCATTTCAAATGTGTCTGTATTGCCTTCAAGATCCTCTATGGTATCTTTGCTCCTCTTGTCCCTCTATCTTGGAATGCTTATAGACCTTGTCTTGCGAGAAGCACCTAACGATTTAAACTTTCCTTTCCTTCAGCCAAGGAAATAAAAGCAACTAGGAAACTCAATCAATTTTTTTTTCACAAAACTCTAAAAACAATTCTGTTTGCAAATCATTTTGGAAATCAATCTTAGCCTCACTCTCTTTGACCTACAGCCTTTTTTTTCTTTTTATTATCATTCAGTTTCCTTTTTAAATTCTGTTAACCAAGTCAAGCTCCTTGTTTAGTGATGACCTGATATGCAAAGTTAAGTTTTAGTTTAGTTTAGATATCATAATGATGTAATTACAGCCAGAAAATGAACTTACACTGTACCTCTTCTCCCTACACAGCCTCTAAGGCATCTACCTATAATCCCTACACTCCCTACCTATAATCTACGCTCAATAATTATCAAGACCTACTAGTAGTCCCTTCCTCTTGAGAAATTTTTTACGATACCATGAGAAAGTCTATATTCTCCATTATAGCACCCTCGCTCTTAAATGCTTTTACCCTCCACATTAAACAAGAGTCCTCCTTAAAATTATTTGGGTCAAAAATCAAAACTTACCTATTCAAGGATTCATATAGTACTTAATATTAGAGCCTCTATTCCTTCTTTGGAAAAGACTCCGTTAAAGCTCTCTCCCAAATGCTTTTTTCGAAGCGAAACACTCCCAAACTATTTTGTCCTTCTCCCTCTGATATATTAAGTTCTTTTTATCTCGATGTATCTTTTACCACCTCTTGTTCCTTACTTCCTGTCATGTTAGTCCTTTATGGTCTTGTATCCTCCACCCCTTTGCAAATTTAAATTGTCATATGTGAATATTATTTTCTACTATTTTTTGTTTTCTTTTTTTGTTTAAATGATTTTTTTTAAATGATTGTAAACCATCTAGATAAATTTTTGATAGATTGTATATCAAAGAAATAATAAACTTGGAAATGTTTAATATATTTATAATCTACAGTGGCTTTAGTTTCTTAGACTTATTATTAGGTTTATTTCCAGTACATATGCACACTATTGGGTCCTTTTACCAAACCTCAGTAAAAGGTGGCCTCAGTGTGCCTTTACATTGGTCATTCCCCTCCCCCCAAACAGCTGTATTTATTTATTTATTCAATTTTCTATATTGTTCTCTCAGGAGAGCTCATGGTTTACATGAATTTATTCTGGTACAATTGTATTTGTATTGTACTGATTGTATTTGTACCCTCTTTATATTTGTACTGATTATATTTGTACGGTCTTTAGATAATTTTTGTTAATTACATCAAACCTTACAGTGTATCGTGGTATACAAATCAAATTTTATGTTATGTAGGGCTTCATTCACTGAAGTTTTTCTTCCATTTTGAACCCAAGGGCAAAAATAGTTTAGTGACTGAGGTCCTTAGAATTACAGAAGACAATATTCAAACATGTAAAAACTGACCACCCTACATGTGCAAAATTATGTGCGTAGTGTCAATATACGTGAAATTTTACCTGCAGTGAGGGGAGCTGTTCCTGAAAACATTTTTGAAACCTAGAAACATGATGGCAGAAAAGGCCAAATGGCCCATCTAGTCTGCCCATCCACAGTAACCATTATCTCTTTCTCTCTCTGAGAGATCCCACGTGCATATCCCTGGCCCTCTTGAATTCAGACACAGTCTCTGTTTCTACCACCTCTTCCGGAAGACTGTTCCACACATCTACCACTCTTTCTGTAAAAAAAGTAATTCCTCAGATTACTCCAGACCTATCACCTCTCAGCGTCATCCTATGCCCTCTCATTGCAGAGTTTCCTTTCAAATGAAAGAGACTCGACTCATGCACATTTATATTACATAGGTAAATTAAACGTCTCTATCATATCTCCCCTCTCCCGCCTTTCCTCCAAAGTATACAGATTGAGATATTTAAGTCTGTCCCCATATGCCTTATCACGAAGACCACAAACCAGTTTAGTAGCCTTTCTCTGGACCAACTCTTTCTTTTTTATATCTTTTTGAAGGTGCGGCCTCCAGAATTGTACACAATATTCTAAATGAGGTCTCACCAGAGTTTTATACAGAGGCATTAATACCTCCTTTTTCCTACTGGCCATACCTCTTCCTATGCAACCTAACATCCTTCTAGCTTTCGCCGTCAACTTTTCAACCTGTTTGGCCACTTTCTGATCATCACATACAATCACACCCATGTCCCGCTCTTCCGTCGTGCACATAAGTTCTTCACTCCCTAAACTGTACCGTTCCCTTGGGTTTTTGCAGCCCAAATGATGACCTTGCATTTCTTAGCATTAAATTTTAGCTGCCAAATTTCAGACCATTCTTCAAGCTTCGCCAGGTCTTTCTTTATATTATTCACACCATCTGGCATGCCTACTCTATTGCAGATTTTGATATCATCTGAAAAGAGGCAAATCTTACCTGACAACCCTTCAGCATTATCATTTATAAAAATGTTAAAAAGAAAAGGCCCAAGAACAGAACCTTGAGGCACACCACTGGTAACATCCCTTTCCTCAGAGCGATCTCCATTGATTACTACCCTCTGTCGCCTTCCACTCAACCAGTTCCTGACCCAGCCCGTCACTTTGGGACCCATCCCAAGGGCGTTCAGTTTATTTATCAGATGTCTGTGTGGAACACTGTCAAAGGCTTTGCTAAAATTTAAATACACAATCTAGCGCACATCCTCTATCCAATTCTCTGGTCATTCAGCAAAGAAACTGATTAAATTTGTCTGACAAGACCTACCTCTAGTGAATCCATGTTGCCTCCAGTCCTGTAATCCACAGGATTTCAGAAACTTGACCATTCTCTGTTTTAAAAGGTTTTCCATTAATTCGCTTACCAGAGAAGTCAGACTTACCGGCCTGTAATTCCCTACTTCCACTTTTGTGGAGAGGGACCACATCCACCCTTCTCCAGTCCTCCAGTACCACTCCCAACTCTAGAGACGCATTGAAAAGGTCAGTCAGTGGAGCTATGAGAACTTCCCTAAGTTCCTTCAGCACCCTCGGATGTGCACCATCCGGCCCCATTACTTTATCTACCTTTATTTTAGCTAGCTCCTCACAAACACAACCCTCTGAAAATTGATCAGGGTCTATTACTCCTCCATCCCTATTCATGTTTGTCTTCTGCGGTCCTGCTCCCAGCGCTTCAGCCATGAACACAGAACAGAAATATTTGTTAAGCAATTCGGCCTTTTCTTTATCAGCTTCTACAAAATTGCTCCCCTTTACCTTTGAATCTCAAAATGCCACTTTTGCACTTCTTCCTATCACTAATGTATCTAAAAAATGTCTTGTCGCCTCATTTTACCTTGTCAGCTAGTTTTTCTTCCATTTGTATCTTTGCTTTCCTTACTACAAAACCATCCTCTCTTAACTTTTCCAGATATTTTTGCCTGTCTTCCTCTTTCTGCGATCTTTTGTAGTTTATGAAAGCTAACCTCTTATTCCTTACCTTCTCAGCTACTACTTTTGAGAACCAAAGCGGCCTTCTTTTCCTCTTACTTTTAGTTACTTGCCTCACAAAAAGGTTTGTCGCCCTGACAATCGCTCCTTTCAGTTTTGCCCACCACATTTCCACTCCTTCCAGACGTTCCCCCCCACATAACAATTCCTTGATGTAAATCCCATCCAAACAAAGTTAGTTTTTTTAAAGTCTAGGACCTTTGCTTTTGAATGAGCCCTCTCTATACCCATCTTAATATTAAACCGTACCATGCAGTGATCACTGGATGCCAGATGATCACCCACTGTAACATCAGAAACACTTTCCCCGTTTGTAAGCACTATGTCCAGTATGACCCCCATCCCACGTGGGTTCCATTACCAACTGCTGGAACTCCCTACTTCTAGAAGACCCCGCAATAGGAATACCCCAATCAACATCTGGCAAGTTAAAATCACCTAAAATGTGCTTATGGATTTCACACTTTTATGAGCATAGGTCCAGAGCTAATAACACTATGCTTTGCTTTTTTCGTTGGTTTGTAGTCATTGAAGCAGAGAATGATGGGCCAGTTAAAAAAAAAAAGATCTAAACAAATATTCATGCAATTGGCACTTTTGCTCAAAACATCTGCATGCCTTTGGGTTTATTGTTGTACGTGCAATTAGATATATGGTTGCACTAAATGTACCACTTGGCCAACTGCTGAAGTATTCCTGTTGCCCACTTTTGAAATTAGAGCCCAACTTTATTGGCAGGGAAGAGTGCTTGTTGCTCTTTTTCTTAAGGAATACTGACACTATCATATTATTGCTATTATTACAATTTAAAGTTGTCTAACTCTAAGTTTCTCTTGTTCTATTCTGTTTATTATGCTGAAATTTGGTCATTTTATTATTGCTGTGCTGTTACTACATTATAAGTTGTTTATGTCAAGCCATTCATAAAAGCGGTTAATAAATCCTAATAAATAAGGAAAGAGGGTACTGAAAGGCTTTCTAAGGGCTTGAAGAATGCTTTGTGGCCTCCTTCTTCTGGCAAGCGTGCTTTCAGACATGCAGATACATAGCCACACACAGTGAGTTCTGTTACCTTTGGCCTCGGAGACTGTGTCTCTTTTCTGGATGAAAGTTTGGTATGAAGAGGAGGTGGTGATTGGGAAACAGCCAATGGGGAGAGTGCAGAGTGAGGTTCAGAGGGTGAAGCCTTGACAGGATGGTATGCAGGACTAGAAGAAAGGTGGGAGGGAGATGAGGCAGGAGGAGGCCCATGTGTTCCAAAGGAAACTGAGGCTTGCTTAAACTTTCAAAAAAGAAACAGTGAGTGATCATACTGCACAGACCTCATTAAAAAAAAAAAAGCAAACACAGAATAAAAACATCAAACTGGTAAGATGATTTTTATTGACACATAAATATTTCTATTACGTTTCATTTCTGGCTGTATAGCGCATCCATTTCCAGTCCAGGGACCTAATATTTGGTGGCATCATCTGGATTAAGCTGCTACAAACTAAAAGCATCGCTGACTGCCTGAGCACTATCCAAGTAGTGCTGGAGTGGTATGAGCCAAGGCACAGCTGGAAATATCCTTGTATCACCACTGGTACCCTGATAACTATCACTGATCAGTCTACACTCAGATATTCAGTGCTAATATTTGGGTGCTGGCCAGTGCAGAATATTGGGATAGAGATTTAAACAGCACAGCTGGCGATTCAATCTTGCACAGATCATGGTATTTAAATATCAGGGGGGGGGGGGAATGTAGGTTTACTAAAATGTGTTACCATGTTAGCATGCGCTAATGCTGTCAACACTCTTTAATTGTAAATAGGTCTCAGTGCATTAAACATTAATTAGTGTGTACTGGCAGAGTAGCACCTTTTAATTAATCTAGTCCTAAATATGCTATTATCAGTGGTGTAGCCAGACACCCAAAGAGGGTAGGCACAAAATTTTATTTCTACCTTAGCTCTCCCCAGGCACTTCCCAATTCAAAATATACATACTTCAGCTCCAAGCCCCACCATTCAAAGACCTTCTCTGAAGGCAATTAAAACTCCCTTTTACTAAGTTTGGCAGTCAGCTGCAGCATTTAAGAGCTACTGATGGCGGCACCTGGCGCATGCTTATTTGTCAATATTGGTGGCTCAAGGATGCTGCCACCAACTGCTGAGCTTGGTAGACGGGAGTTCTGGCCAATTTCAGAGAAGATCCTCAGCTTGTGGTGCTTGGGGATCCCTACCAGCTATAGCAAGAGTCAAGGCAAGTACAAGACATGCTGGGGGTGAGGGCAGAAAATAATGAGGAGGCCCCCATTCCTTCCTAATCTCCCCATCTGCCATTACTACCACACAACTATAGACCTCACCAAATACAGAACAAGGGATTACCTATTAGAAACACAGTAAAAAAGTGCAAACAAAAATTGATTTGGGGACCTCAAGAAGTAAAACTTGCCAACTACTGCAATACTGGAGAAATAAAAACAGTAATATGTTTCCTCGTATGCTGAACACAATATAAAAATATCTGCTCTGCGTATTTCCTAAAGTTAATATATTCTAGTTAATAAATTAAAAATAAAATGCTTTTTTATATTACTTTTATCTGGATATTTTATTTTTCCATCATGCAAACAAAAATGCCAAGTGAGATGTCCAAATCAACCAGTGGAAATTTTATTGAGTGTAGAAAAACTCTACAGGGTTGGTTTTTTTTTTTTCAAATGGCGTACTCAAACTAAGATCCAAACTAGGATCCCAGTTTAGCCAGTGTAAACTGTCTTCCTCAGGGGACTTACAAACACCAATGAATTGCTGACCAAGAGCACAGCTTGCTTTGAAAAAAAAGCAGCGAAGCGTGTTGGTGTCTTCTAACTCCTGAAGCTCAGAGTTTGTCTCTCAGCTACTGTAAGAGTGGTTTATAAATCTTCAGACCAGTATCCCCTGAGGAAGGCGTCTTGTACAGGCCAAAACTAGGATCCGTTTTGGGACCATACTTTCAAATGAAGACTTTGTATTTGGTTGAAAGGACATCTCCCTTGCCTTTTGTTGCACTGTTTGATATCCCAAGGTGAGGTGTTCTTCTTTTGCCTGTCTGTTCTACTTTAAAATACCGTATTTTTCGCTCCATAAAACGCACTTTTTCCCCCCAAAAAAGTGGGTGGAAATAAGGGTGCGTCTTATGAAGCAAATATACCCCCCTAGCGGTACCTTTAAATAGGATGGCTGCCTGCTGAGTATGTCGGGGCCAGCGGCGCTGATGCCTGGGCCCGTAGTACTGCCTGTTGGGTGTTCGCTGGACGGCTGCCTGCTGATTGCTGGTGTGTTGGGGCTGGCGGTGCACTGCTGCATGGGCATGCACCATTTTATGAATGGCTGTTGTCAGTCCCGTGAGAACTGGCGGCAGCTGTTTGGGGTGGCGCACCCATGCAATGGCGCGCTTGTGCGCTGCTGGCCCTGACATGCCGTTAGTCAGTGAGTTCGGAAGGTATTTCAGGCCGGCTGGCCCTGACGTTCCAGTGGTCGATGAGTTTGAGAAGTGTCGCAAGCCAGCTGGCCCTGATGTGCCGGTGGTCGGCGAGTTCGGGAAGTGTTGCTGGCCGTGGCATTGACGTGCTTGTGTACCACTGGCCTCCTTTCCACTCCTTCCCTGGTTTCTGCAAATTTAGATGAGCAGCAAAGGGGACTAGAGAACTGAACTTCACAGGCCAAACTCCACATTATTTACCAAGTAATTGCTAAAGTGCAAATATTTTATAATTGCCTTTTGTTAGGTGTTAAATAAGGATAGCAGGGGGAAACAAAACAAAGCATTGTTATATAGTTTGCTGTGTTGCTTGAAAGTTTTTTTGCTTTTATTTCACTAGTTTCAGGGCAGTTTTTGTTGCTCTCCACTTGTGGCAAACCATCCCGATCTTCCTGATCACAACCCAAACCTTTCTCCCTCGCCACTAGCACATTTTGGAATAGCCACCAGCTGTGTGATGGTACTGTGGCACCATGTGGACTCGGAAGGAGTTATGGCTGTGAACCTTAAACACTACATTCTGGAGGAAGTGGTGGCTGGATAGCTGTCAAATAACAGGTTTTTAAACAGTGCTTTGAAATTTTTAACATTTAAATTAAAGGGTAACATTGATGCTTTTACTGGCTCCACAGGTTACTGCTGCTAGCTACAGCCTCTGGAATTTGTATACCTTACCTGGCCTGACTTCCCTTCTGCTAATAGGACTGGCACACAGTGGAAGTGTTTGGCTGCAGGGCCCTGTGCAAGATGCTGGAAGATAAGTATTTTAAATTTATTTTTAGTTAGCAAAATGATGTAGAGGGGAGGGAGGACAGGGTGCAGAGCTTGTCAGGGAGTGAGGGGGGTTGGGTACAGAGCTTGGTATATATAAGTATACAATTTGGTTCAGAATGTTTTTTTCCTTGTTTTTCTACTCTAAATCTAGGGTGCATCTTATGGTCAGGTGCGTCTTATGGAGCGAAAAATACAGTATGTCACTTCTTATAGGGGGTTGTTGGCAGCGGCAGTGAATCATATACACTGCCTGCAACTAACCCTGAAGCCTTCTCTCTGCTATGTTCTGTCCAGGCAGAAACAGAAAGTTGTGTCAAAGGGGGTAAGGTGTGGCAAAAGGAAGGCTTCTGGGTCAACTGCAGCAGTGTGAGTGAATTTCTGCTGCTGTAGGTGACCCCATTTTACCTCCACCAACACTGGCCCTGACAAGGCTGCACTATTGATGGGTGTCCTGATCCTAAAGTGGGTGAGCCCAGGCCCATCCATGGCTACACCACAGTTTCATACTGTTAACATTGTATTTCACTCTGAACTCTTCTGAATAAGTAGATGTAAATTTATTCTACTTAAATTAAATTGATCCAACAGCATGCTGTATCATTATAACAAACATGAACAGTTTTACAGTGCTTGAAAGAAAATAAAGATAATATGTTTGAGGCTCATAAACCAATTAGTCTAGTGGCCTAATTCAAGATCATCATGCATTGTCCAACTACCCTATTTCCCCTAAAATAAGACCTACCTCAAAAACAAGCCCTAGCACGAATTTTAAAGATGCTCCTAATATAAGCCCTACCCCAAAAGCCCTACCCTCCTTGAAGCCACCCCAACACTTACCGACTCCATTCTTAACACTAGTGCTGCCCGATTTGCTAATCATCTCTTCCTTCCTCTCCTCCACCCCAATCTTCCACTTTCCATTCTTAACCCCTCCCATGTGCTGCATCTTTCCTCACCTCTCATCCATCCCCTTGTGCAGCAGCTCTGAGGCCTCGAAAAACAGTGGCAGTACTCTGAACGGGCTGCTTTTCAGCCTTCCCTGCAGGGGCTGGGCCTTCCCTCTGCAGCGTCTTTCTATCCCTCCTTCCCATCCCTCTGTGCAGCGGAATCCCATCAATCCTCCCACCATGAGCCTGACATACCTCCACTTTGAAGCCTTCAAAATAGCAGCGGTGGCAGCACTCTGAACAGGCTGCTTTGTGGCCTTCCCTGCCAGGGCCTTCCCTCTGCTGCGTCACTGACACCATCAGTGACGCAGCGGAGGGAAGGTCCTGGCGGGGAAGGCTGTGAAGCAGCTCATTTAGAGCACTGCCACTGTTTTTGGAGGCCTTGGAGCTGCTGCACAAGGGGATGGGTGAGAGGCGAGGAAAAATGCTGCACATGGGGGGGGGGAAGAGAGAAGGAAAGAGGAAGAATTGGGGTGGAGGAGAGGAAGGGAGAGATGATTGTTGTACATGAAAAAAAAAAAACATTCCCTGAAAATAAGCTCTAGTGCATGTTTTTGAGCACAAATTAATATAAGACTCTGTCTTATTTTCGCGGAAACACAGAAGTACCAGAATTTCTTATCCTCCTGACCCTCCTAAAAACAAAGTCCATAGAAAATTCTATGGGGCCCTTTTATTAAAGAGCGGTAAGTTATTGCACTTGCCTTACCTTAACAGCAAAAATTAATGCACGGTGAGTGCAAAGGCTTTACTGTAATGGCTGGGGATATTGGCATTTCCTCTGCAGTCACTGTATTGAAATGTTGTTACCGTATATTAAAGCGGTTTGAAATCATCCAATATGCACTAGTCATCTCCTCTTGAGGCATGTGGTAAATTCCTTGCACAAACTGCAGAGTGCAGTCCACCTCCATTCTCTACCCATAATCCTCTTAGATCTATCCCCCTAGCACAATGTACAGTTAACATGTGAATAAGCATGAACTACCTGCTTAACTAACAGCCTTTAGTAAAAGGGCCCATATGTGCACAAAAGTATCTGCAAAACATGGTAGTTTTAATATTGGAGAACAGTCTCACAGCACTAGGTTTTGCACATGCTTTGGGCTGCACAATTTTTTTCTTTTCTCCTTTCCTGAAGTCCTACGATTATAGATGCATTAAAGCTGAGCAAGCAAACTAGTTTAAATGTGTTATTTTTGTTCAAAACAAATCTTTCTGTTAGGGTTCCAGGGGGAATTAAGAAAATTTGATAATTTCCTGACAACATTCTAAGATACTTTATTTTTATAGGCCTAAATTCTATATATTGGGGATGATTCTATAAATGATACCTAACGGCATCTAACTTGTAAGCGCCACTCCACGCAGTTATCAATCAACCACTAGCCATCTGTTATAAAATCATGACTAGCAGTGCCTAGGTGTTGTAGGGGGATTGCAGTGGGGGTGATTACTAGAGAGATGATTGACCATGAGGATGGGGAGGAGAAAAAGAAAGAGACGCCAGACCTACGGGGGAGGGAAGGGAAATGAAGGGGAGGACAGATATTCCAGACCATGGTAGGGAGGAGGAGGAGGGAAGGGAGGAGAAAAGAGGAGATACCAGATCACAAGAATGGAGAAAAGGAAGGAGAAAAATGTGGTGGACTACTGGAGGGGGAGGGAAGGAGAGAGAGATGCCAGACCAAGGAAGGAAAGGAAGAGAAAAAGAGATTCTAGACTAAGGTAGGGAGGAAGAAGGAAAGGAAAGAGAAGAGAAAGATATTAGACCACAAAAAGGGAGAAAGAGAAGGAGAGAGATGTCGGACTATTGGAGGGGGAGAGAAAGAGAGAGATGTCGGACTACTGGAGGAGGAGAGGAGAGAGAGATACTAGATCATGGAAGGGAGGAGAAGGGAAGGGAATAAGAGAGAGAGAAGCCAGACCAGGAAAGGCGAGGAAGAGAGAGAGATTCCAGACTAAGTTAGGGGAGAGGGGGGAAAGAAGGACAGAGAAATGCTAGACCACAAAGGGGAAGAGGGAAAGAAGGGAGGGGAGAGAGATGTCAGGCTGTGGGAAAGAGAGGAGAAAGATGCCAGACCACCAGAGGGGGAGAGAAAGGGAGGAGATGATGCACAGGGATAAAGAAGAAGGGGAAAGAGAGGGAGGAAATGGTGCAGAGGGATGTGAGAGTCAGAGAAGGAAAGAAAGATGGAAAAAAGTGAAGAAAAGATGGGAATAGGGGTGAAGAAAGAGGGAAGAAATGGTATACATGGATGGAGGGGAGTGGAAAGGAAGACAGAGGTAAGAGTTGCTAAACATGGATAGATGGGAAGGGAAAGGAAGACATGAAAAATTAGATAGATTTGAGAAGGAAGCAGAAAAATTGAAGAAAGTTGAACTTTAAAAGTTAATGTCAAAGAGTGATGTATATGTAGGGCAAAAAGTGAAGAAAGAAAGAAAAACAACAAATGGATAAAAAGGCCCTGGAAACAGAGTTAAGAGCACAGACAGAAGGAAGAGTAACCAGAGACTGGGAAAAGATGATTAGAAAAATAAAATCACCAGACAACAAAGATAGAAAAATGATTTTATCCTCAATTTAGTGCTTAAAATGTGTCAGTTTTGAGAATTTACATCTGCTTTCTATATTTTGCACTGTTCTTAAAGAAATGCATTTGTTTTAATTTCTCTGGTGCTGTTTGTACTGCATGCAGAATCTGGCATATATATTAGGACTTTTAGTTTGTAATTCTGTATTTGCATAGGATTTATCTGTGTTCTGCATATGTGATTAAGGCCAGGTGTTCTGGTAGGAATGAATGTTGAGAAGCGATATTGGTGTCATGGCCCAAAATAGGAACATATTTGTCGGCTCTTCTTCACCCCTTTTAGACCCATAATGGCCCTCGCTTAAAAATTAGTGAAGACTGTAGACCAGTTGGAACAAATAGAATTTGATTTAACTGGTTTTCTGGAAGACTCACAGGATTTAATCCAAACTAGGTCCACACTACTGGTGACTTGTGCAAGAGATATAGATAAATCTTTAATCATGAAAGCTTATTTTCAAAATAAGCTAGCAAAGTTTTGTGGAGATAATGTATTAATGTTTCCAGATGTGGCCCAGGCAACCCCATTGAGAAGGAAAGCATTTTTATATTTGAAACCAAGGGTTTTGGCTCTGGGAGTCACATTTTACTTAAAGTTTCCATGCAAATGCTTAGTGAAATTTAAGGAATGTGAATATGTATTCTGGGATTGTATGCAGTTGGAACAGTTTTTGCAGTTTTGTGAATCCACTAATTAGTTTCCACTTGAATTAATTATAAATGGAGCTCAGATGTATTTTGCACCATAAAAATTTGATCTTAGATTAGATCATGATTATATTTCATTGTATCTTTAAGCTAATATCAGGATATGTTCTCCCGTTATGTGGACTAATGGAGATAATGGGTATTGTTGTAAGGAATATTCCTCAATGTTTGTAAAACTTTGATATTTTTTCTCTTTTCTTATTATTATTTGTATAAATGATAATGTTTAAAACTGATAAATAACAAAAAAAAAAATTAGTGAAGATCACTGCTTTAAGGTCTGACTGACATAAAAATCTCAATTTTGACTCAAACTTTCCAAATGAGACAGAAAGCAGGCAGAGAAATAACTAACAGGGTAGGGTTCCAGAATGACACACCTATCTACTAGTAAAGATATTAGCAACGTAAGAACCTAATCTCTTTTTCTAATGCAATAGTATCATTCTGGACAGTAGGGATATACAAAAGCAATCCCAGAAATCTAAGATGGGATCTCTGCACCTGCTCATAACACTGAGGATCCATAGATGATGTCCTCCCACACTGCCACGTCCACTCAGTAGAACTTGGAGAATGTATGCAGTGTGGACCAGGTTGCTCCTACAAATTTCCTTAGGCAAAAACACCCGAGCTTCCGCCCACGATGAAGCCACACTTTTTGTCAAATGCACCTTCAAGGAGACCGGTGACTGCTTGCCACAAGCAATATATGCTGATGAGATGGCCATGCATATTCATCTTTAAATGGTAGCCTTGGATGCCAGTCTGCCATGTCTAGCATGACTGGTGAGCACAAACAGATGGTCAGACAGTCAGAACTCATTAGTACCCTCTAGATAACGTAGGAGGACTCTCCTCATCCGGCTTTCTTAGAATCTGATCCTTTTTCTTTGACCCTGTGAACTGGAATGCTGGTAATCTTATTTCTTGATTGAAATAGAAAGCTGATACAACCTTTGGCAAAAAAGATAGGACTGTGCGCAAGGAAACTCCTGCCTCTGTGACCTTGAGGAAGGGCTCCCTGCACGACAGTGCCTGTAGCTCTGAGACTCTTCTCGCTGACATAATGGCCATGAGGCAAACAGCCTTGATGATAATATCCATCAATGATGCCTCTTGAATAGGGTCATACGTAGCCTGATTGAGACCACATTAAAGTTCCACGACAGAAACGGTTGATTTAAAGTGGTCTGAGCCTTAGTGCCCCTTTCAGGAATCTGGCTATGAGAAGCCAGGGAAACTCTGATGCATGAGAGGCCCACCATTTGGGCCCTGAGCAATGCCACTGCGAGACCTTTATCAAGATCTGCTTGGAGGAAAGCCAGCACCACTGAGATCGGAGCACTAAACAGCTCCAATTTTTCAGCACTGAAATGTCTCCCATGCTTTAGCGTAAGTAGAAACCATCGTAGAAGAAGGAGCTATGCCTATCGGATCAACAAGTGGGCTTCCAGAATCAGCTGAGCACTTTTGATGCCACCTTGGCAATTGACATACATCACCGCTGTATCATTGTCTGAAAAAAAAATTCAGACCACCTGTCTTTCCAGATTCTTCTCCACCAATTGAATAGCCCAAAGCTACAGCCTATTGATGGACCACTTTCTCTTGGAGGCCAATCACCACCCCTGAGTGAACTTGAGCTTGCAATGACCACCCCATTGCAATGACCACCCCAACAGAATAGGCTGGTATTTATTATCAGAATAACCCAAAGATATCCAGAGGGGCATGCCTTTCAATAATGACTGTGAACAGAGCCTTCAAGACATGCTGTTGCAGGATTCCAGGGTCCACAGGAGTGTCATCTGAAGAGAGTCTGTTTACAGAGTGTCACACCTGTGCCCCCAAAGAGCGTAACAGGCGGTCAGGTAGTGACACATTGCTGTATTCTGGCGTGGTCCCCCTGGGACTAGGGGAGCCTTTCAGGATTTTTACCCCTAGGCCACAGCCTAGAATTGCTCTTTCAATGGTCTTTTAAAGAATACCATTTAGTCAGAATGGCCTTAATGAAGAAATATAAACTTTATTTGGCCACTAGCCTCAAAATCATAGTCCAACAAAGGTTTCAACGTGAGCATGAAAATATAACCAAAATAAAAGGTTCCTCGAAACAAACTTTAACTCTAATGCCAGCTCTGGACTTTAGTAGGCAAATTATATACAGTCCTCTTCACCAGAGTCTAAGGTTAGGCATACTTTATGCAAGGAAAAGAATACAATTCTGATTGGCCCAGGCGCCTTAGGCCCCACCTGTGGGCGGGGCTTTGGGACGGCTGGGCCAATCCGGCCCCATTCTGGCGTCAGCTGCCTGCCAGACGAGTTTGGCACCGGTCTGTCCGGCCAACTTTAAAAGGTATTGGGAAGGGGGGTGGGGGTGGGGGTGGTCGTGGGGTCGGCCGGGGGGGTCGTGGGTCAGCGGGGGGGGGGGGCGATTGGGGGTTCTGGGGGGGGCGGTCATTGGGGGGAGGGTCTGGGATTCCTCCTGCCCATAATGTAGTGGGGGGTGGGGGGTTTGGGGGGTCGCCGGGGCCAGGAGGGCTTGGGCTCCCTCCTGGCCCAATCCAGTCGCGGAGGGGGGGTGGTCGCTGGGGCCAGGAGGGCTTGGGCTCCCTCCTGGCCCGATCCAGTCGTGGGGGGAGGGGGGTGGTCGCTGGGGCCAGGAGGGCTTGGGCTCCTTCCTGGCTCGATGTTAATCGGCGGGGCAAGAGGGCTTGGATTCCCTCTTGCCCCGATGTTGTGTGTGTGTGGGGGCGGGGGGTTATGGATCGCGGCAGGAGAGATGCCTCATCTCCCCTACCATGATGCCATCACTCCTCTACCGGAACTGCCGCGACCCACGGCAGGAGAAATAGGGCATCTCTCCTGCTGCGGGTTGCGGTAGTTCGGGTAGAGGAGTGATGGCATCGCGTTAGGGGAGATGAGGCATCTCTCCTGCCGCGATGCTTGTAGTGGAAGGGTAGGCAGGTTGCGTTTTCGGCACTTAGACGTGTTTTGACTTGGTCTAAGTCAAAAACGTATAAGTGCCGACTAGGCAACCTGCCTAAGGTTTTGGTTATACCTGTTGTACACCTAGGTGTAGGTCGGCCCCCTCCCGCCCATCGCCCGCCCTTTCCCCTCCTCTAAACACGCCTCTTTTCTCTCTGTGCGTCTAGAGGCAGGGAAAAGACCTAAGTTGGTTTTAGATACGTCTAAAAACCAGCTTTGGTTATGGGTACTTGGACGATCAGGTGTTTTGATCGTCCAAGTAGCCATTTAGGACACTTTTTAGACGTTTTTTCCTTTTGATAATGCCCCTCCATTTGTAATTCTGGTCTCCGTATCTCAAAAAAGATGTAGTAGAATTAGAAAAGGTACAGAGAAGAGCGATGAAAATGATAAAAGGGATGGGATGACTTCCCTTTGAGGAAAGGGTAAAGTGGCTAGGGCTCTTCAGCTAGGGCTCAAGGGGTGATATGATAAAGGTCTATGAAATACTGAGTGGAGTGGAAAGGGTAGATGTGAATTGTTTGTTTATTTTTTCCAAAAATGCTAGGACTATGGGGAATGCAATGAAGCTACTAAGAAGTAGATTTAAAACAAACTGGAGAAAATATTTCTTCTCACAACGTGTAATTAAACTCTGGAATTCATTGCCGGAGAGTGTGGTGAAATCAGTTAGCTTAGCAGGGTTTAAAGCAGGTTTGAATTATTTCCTAAAACTGAAGTCCATAGGCCATTATTTAGATGGCCTGAGGAAATCAACTGCTTATTCCTAGGATAAGCAACATAAAATCAGTTTTACTACTTGGGATCTAGCAAGGTACCTGGGACCTGGGTTGGCCACTGTTGGAAACAGGATGCTGTCCCAGTATGGCAATTCTTATGTTACTAAACTAAACTAAAACTTAACCTTATATATCGGGTCTTCAACCAAAGGAAGCTCGACGTGGTTAACAATAAATTAAAAAAAAATAAAGTAAACTAAAATACAAAAGAGTTAGTTTTCAAAATGTTTAGCAAATAAAAACGTTTTTAGAAGTTTACGGAAATGTTGGAAGGAACTGGGACACCTCAAAATTAGAGGAAATTCATTCCATAATTGGGGAAATTTAAACACTAGAGAGCTGCTAAAATTCTTAACTCCTTGAATTCCTTTCCTAAAAGGAAGAGAAAGTTTAATCGATGAATGCCTCTCGCATATGAAAATCTATAAGCATTCCATAGCTGAGAAACAAGAGGAGCAAAAAAACCCCAACAATACATAAACACTTATACTGAATTCTAATATAAACCGGGAGCCAATGGAGAGAGAAAAGCAAAGGAGTCACATGGTCAAATTTGCTCTTTGCGTAGATTAACTTTGTGGCGGTTCTGAATCAATTGTAGTCTTTGAAGGCAGTTCTTAGTGATGCCAAGACATATGGTGTTACAATAATCTAACCGGGATAATATAATAGATTGGACCAAAACAGAAAAATGACATTGATGGAAAAGAGATCTGATCTTCCTCAACATTTGTAAGCTGAAAAAATATTTCTAAACCAGAGAGTTTATTTGATCCTTAAAAGTAAGAGAAGAATCAAAAAGTATTCCCAAAATCTTAGAGGAGAAATCAATTTGTAGGGAGGCTCCAGAATCCAAAAGTACAGTGAAAGGAAGATGATCCAATTTTGGGCCTAACCACAGAAGTTTAGTTTTAGCTGCATTTATCTTCATCTGGACAGACATAGCCCAAGTTTGAAGTTTAGAAATACAGTGATTTATTTTAAAAGTTAAATTGGTAATATTTGGATTAATCTCAATCAGTATAAAAATGTCATCCGCATAAGTAAAAAGTGTTTCCCACGCTGACAGCTTATAAATATTGAAAGTTGTCATATAAAGATTGAACAAAATTGGGGACAGTGGAGAGCCCTGGGGAACCAGGAATTAGAAATATTACCATCAATATTAACTGAATAAGATCAGGACAATAAAAATTTAGAAAACCAAAAAAGAACAACCTGATTAAGACCGATATCTGAAAGTAATTGGAGCAAAATGTCATGATGTACTACATCAAACGCTGCGGACAAATCAAACTGAAGCAAAATTGAACATTTATTTTGAAGTTGTAGTTGTTGGATTTTAGAAAGAGGAGAGATCAATAAAGTTTCGGTACTAAAATTAGAACGAAACCCATATTAAAAAGGTTGAAGTAATGAAAATTTCTTCAGATAATTGGTAAGTTGACCCGCCACAATTGATTCTAACAACTTTGTCAACAATGGTATATTAGCAATTGGTCGATAATATGAGGGGACAATGGGGTCTAGATCTGATTTTTTCAGAATGGGAAGGAGAGTTATTTGCCCCATAGATTGCGTAAAGTATCCATTTTTCAGTGAATAATTTAATAAAATGGTCAACCAAGTTATGACCTTAGAAGGAATATTGAAAAAAAGATATGATGGCAAAGGGTCCAATGACCGTTTACTCTTTCTCAACTTTTCACATAATTTGGATACTTGGTATTCAGAAACTGGGTCATAAGAACACCAGTAACGATCAACTGGTTTCTCCAGTGTATAATTATTTGAATAAGAGGAGAGATGTCCACTATTTCCTGCAGGAAAAGATTGCCTAATGAGAGAAATTTTGTCTTGAAAAAAACAAGCTAAGACATCCGCAGAAGGAGATAAAGATTGCTCAGACTTTGAGTCAGAATTAGTCAGAGTATGCCAGAGTTAAAAAAGAGTACTACTCTGGTTATTAGACTTAGCTATTTTGCCTCCATAATAGTTCTTATGATCCCTGATAGGATCTCTGAGATGAGGCTCCTCTTGAGTACTAACGAAAACGTCTGGAGCCACAAAATTAGACTGCTCAGAACCTCTGGTAGTTACCAGTCTGCTTTCAGGTAGAGATTTCAACCCATGATCTACACGCTGGCCATCAGATTGTCCAGATCCTTTCCAAAGTCTGCTGAGTGTAGCTTTAGAGGTGGCATCTCCTGCCTATTGCCTGATCCACAGAATTCTGCAGGCTGAGATTGAATAAACTGAGACTTTGCTTTTGACTCTGATTATGTCATTGAGAGCATCAGCCACATAATCCATTCCTGCTAGCATAAGCTGAAGCAAAGGTTTGCCCTCTGCCAGGGTAAACCCATACATGGTATGACACGTGTGTCACAAAAGAGGCCACTGCAGCTGTATTAATTCCTAAAGCTAGTGCCTCAAACTGCCTTTTCAGGACCATACCCATTCTGTGATCCTGCATATCCTTTAATATTAAATTTCCAAATTTATTATCATTTGATATTCTGCAACTGGACCATGAGCTGGAATTGTTTTCTGTCGAAGAATTTTTGAACTTGCCTTAGGTTTCTCATGACTGAGAATGATTTCTGTATTGTTTTGTTGATTTGTGGTTGCATGGTGCAGCATTTGTCTGTCATCGTTCCCATAAGTTTTAGAGTGGGTTGAATGGGGTATGTGATTGAGTTTATTACTAGGTTTGTTATGGTTGGGGTTTTATTTTTTTCGAGAGGTATGAATTTTGTTTTGTTTGAGTTCAGTTTTAGTTTGTGGTCTTTCATCCATGTTGCCACTGTTTCTAGAGTTCTGTGTAGTGTGTCTGTCATGGTGGGTGTTGGTTGATCAAAAGGAAGGAGAATGGTGATGTCTGCATAGCTATATGAGTTTATGCCTTCTTTACTTAGCAGGGACATGCACTTGGTCACCCGGGCCACCAAGGAATCCACCTTAGGCTGAGTGAACATCTGCTGATGCTCCTGTGCCATAGGATACAGCTATGCCATTGTTTTGGCTACCTTTAAAAAGCCCTCAGGAGTATCCCAGTGCTCCATGACTAAAACACTTATATCAGGATGCCATAGAAATGGCGTAGGATGCGCTCTTACTCTGCTCAGGATAGAACATTGAATGGATGGTGCCTGCTGGGGGTCTAATTGTAACTTTTGCAGAGAGTCAGTAACGAACTGTAACAGCCCTGCTGACTTGAACAGCCAGCGTACTGTGGGGTCTTTCCCTTGATCAAGGGCCACCACCATTTCTTGTATTCTCGCCCCAATTTGTGATCTTATATCTCCCAGCAGGGAAGACTCACTTTGTGAGAGCAAAGGCATACAGTCTGACCCCTTGTCTTCAAAGTCCTTGTCAGAAAAGTCCGCAAGATCCTGGCCAGCTTCTGTAATTGGGACAGATACGCCCTAGGAGCCCACAATCCCCTGTGTGCCCCCTGGTTCACTGACATACCTCCTATGAGGATCTCGGCTATCCAAATAAGCTCTCCACATCAAATTCACAAATTCGGGAAAAAAGGCTTTTCTAGGCAGTGCTGAGTCCCTTTTAGGTAATTCCACCTCTTGGGATCCGCTTCTTCCATACTCCTATGTTTAGGTAAGCCACTGTTCCGGGGCTCTGGAAGAGATTTTTTCCCAGCAGACAGCCTCCCCACCGCTATCTCCTCAGTCCTACAGTCCCAAGAGGAGGCTAAGTCCAAATCTCCTGCCCCCCTTCACACTGCGCTGCACATGGCTCAAGGGCACTCTTCTGGCATTCATCCAGCGCAAATCTGGCATGAATTATAGGTAAAAGAGCCTAGGGACTCCATCCCCACCAGTTTTGAGGCAAAACAAAGAGTTTTGAAGGGTCTAGAGAACTACACCTTAACTAAACTTTTAAAAAACCCCTCTGAAAACAGGATTTTAGAGGTGGGGGATCCAAGAGGAAGTGGCAGAAACCTTTAAAAACAGCTCTTTCAGACCACACCCTATTTTGTTCAAAGACTGTAATAGCCTTACTCACTAGGGAATGTGCTCTGAAGATGCTGCACCCTGCCTCACTTTTAAGAAGTAGCTGGATATGTGAAAAGAATCACTGCCTCAATCAGTCAGTCCTTCAAATGCTGCCAGTCAGACTGATAATGAACCCCCATGAAACTATGCATGCAAAGGGTATGTGTGTGTCTGAAATTGTAGCCGGCATCCTGAAGAGCCCTGCTGAGCCCCCTGCGGGTGTCTAACAGCCTACAAATCTGTAGGTGAGCTAAGCTACTAGAGATACGGACTCTGAGCTCCACAAAGTTTTCTGCAGGTTGGCTAAACAAATCACCAAGGGATTAACCTGCTAGCTGCAGACCCAAGTCTGCTTCTTCTCCATGCAGGCAGAGCTTACTCCCACACTAAGGAGCTCTGGTGCTCTGAAATCCGCAAAAACAAAGAAGAATACACTAAAAATAAAAAAGAAATATACAGAGACGATAAGAAAGACACCTTCTGGCTCGCGTGCAAAAGGAAAAACTGATGGGGGCAGCAGAGTCTTCTGGTGAAGGAGGAGGAGCTGAAAACCTGGAGTGGATTCCTTCTGCATGGCTTGCGAGTTTGGGGAGAATACTCTACAGTCCAGAATGACACACCTATTGCACTAGAACAGGGGTAGGCAATTCCAGTCCTCGAGAGCCGGAGCCAAGTCAGGTTTTCAGGATATCCACAATAAATATGCATGAGATAGATTTGCATCTCAAGGAGGCAGTGCATGCAGATTCATCTCATACATATTCATTGTGGATATCCTGAAAACCTAACCTGGCTCCGACTCTCGAGGACCGGAATTGCCTATCCCTGCACTAGAATACTGATTATAGCACTTAATATCATTGTACCCTACTGGGAGCATTAGATAGAAGATTTATAATATGACCAGCAAGTTGGATGTACAGTTTTTAGTGCACTAGCTTTATTTGTGGGGACAGAGTTAAAATGGGGAAAAAATACCCTAGAGCAGTGGTCCCCAACCTTGTCCTGGAGAACCACCAGGCCAATCGGGTTTTCAGGCTAGCCCTAATGAATATGCATGAGAGAGATTTGCATATAATGGAAATGACAGACATGCAAATTTGCTTCATGCATATTTATTAGGGCTAGCCTGAAAACCCGATTGGCCTAGTGCAGTGATTCCCAACCCTGTCCTGGAGGAACACCAGGCCAATCGGGTTTTCAGGCTAGCCCTAATGAATATGCATGAGAGAGATTTGCATATGATGGAAGTGATAGGCATGCAAATTTGCTTCATGCATATTCATTAGGGCTAGCCTGAAAACCCAATTGGCCTGGTGTTCCTCCAGGACAGGGTTGGGAACCACTGGCCTAGTGGTCCTCCAGGACAGGGTTGGGGACCACTGCCCTAGAGAGATAGCTGTAAAATGAAGGCATGTGTAGAGTTACCATATGATTCCAGAAAAAAACGAGGATGGATTGAAACATCCAGGTTTTACTTCCACTGAAAGCAGTGGAAATAAGGAGGGTAGATTGAGACATCTGGGTTTTACTTCCATCGAAAGCAATGGAAGTAAAATATGGATGTCTCAATCCATCCTACTTTTTCTGGAGCCTTATGATAACCTTATGTGGAACCCTATATGGAACTCTAATCTTGAGAAAGACTACTTTCAACTGAGTTAGATGCCTAAAGAAGCAGGAAGAAATTGTAAAATCCATAAGCTTTCTTGTTTGGCAGCCTGACTCCTAGTGGTACTACCACAAAAGTACCACTAAGGGGTTGAGGCCTCCATTTTGAGTTAAGGAGCCATGAGAGAAGAGGTGCCTGGGGATCACTCCTGCTTCCCACTTTCCATCTGGGAAATCACCAGTAGATGCTGGAGGAGTGCAAGGTGTGGGTGATTTCCCATGAGGCAAAAAAGGGATTAGGGTGAGATGGTGGTTTCCAAGGGTATTTGAAAAGGGTATTTGGGTGGGAGTGGGGTGTTTGAAAATGGATTGGAGGAGGGAATGTATTTATTACTAAACACTTTTAATTTGTTACTTGAAAGCATCTGGCCCCATGATAGCAGCCTAATATTCCTGGAAAGGAAAGTTAACACCACCTCTGGAGGTATTATATTACTATGAATAATGAAGCTTGTGAAATTTAACAGAAGCTGTGTAATCCATTTTACATAATAATGAGCAGCTTTGCATGCATTTGCATGCACAGTATCATTCATTTTTAAAGTGCCTTAGATCAGATTTTCATGTATTAAAGGGTTTTTAATGTGCATTAATTGCTATTTAACGTGTACTATTGCCATAACATGGTTTAATAAATAGACCTTAGTAAACAGATCTGTAAGCGTGATGATCCCTTTTCTAGATCCAGGACAGCTGTTCTCATTCTTATGACATTTAGATCATTCTCTGAATAAATTTGTATTCACCTACCAAATGAGCAAATCTTTTACTGGCTTATGGACAGGAGCCTTTAGATTGCCTTTCTGTAGTGCAATCGATCTAGTAACATGTCCCTGGGTCACTGCAGACTAGGCTCACTAAGGCAATAAGTTATGTTACTATTGAGAAGCCTACCAAAGCCTTTGTGGTCCTTTACTTTTCTTTGCTGAGTGAGCCAAGAGGTGTGACTGTGGCAGCCATCAAAGACATCATACTCTTTAGCCTTCTGATCAGAGATATTCTGATGGAAGCAATGGCAGAACAGAAAGAAATGGTGGCAAAATGTGGTAAATTGAAGGACAACAGAAAGAAATGGTAGGGAAACATAGGACTGTGCAAATATACCCATCATTTTTTTGTTTTTTGAGAATGCTTATCAAATTCCAACTAGCCATAAACAATGAGTTTTGATGAATGTAGGTGCATATTAAAACACAGAGATGTGTTATCAAATGTAGGTCACAGTATATAGGTCAAGCAATTCAGCGGGAGCTCTCAGTAATCAAACATACAATGCTTAGCACTGTAAACATCAAATGCAGTGACATCAGTCTGTTAAGGGTTCTTTGCAAGTAGTTTTGACAAGGAAAAACTTCCTAAATTTTCCATATTTATGAGAAAGTATTGGCACAGCCCTACCAAAAACATAATCCAGAATAACAGCAAGAAATGAAAGCATGCATGTTTTCCTATTGCAAAAGGGCAAAGAACTGTATATGTGTGTGTGTGCACACATGGTTGTATATGGGTGGCAGTCAAGAGCCTGATTCTTGTGACTTATGTAAACCAAACTATCTTGCCTTGGAAATAAGCTGTACAGATGAAATAGCACAATCTTAATTAGTTAAAATACCTCTGTATTGGTACTTGTTGACTTGTATTCTTCAACAGATACAAAAGGTTTTGCATTAATTTCTACTGTAGAATTTAAGCTGTTGCATCCCCCATCCTCCTCTATATACAGTCTTGGTAGCTGCTCGGTTATATCAGGAGCACGTCTATAAAAATCTGAATCTTGATACTGCAGTTGACTCCCTTGAATGATTGACATCAGTTCCTCACAAACTTCCTCTTCCTGTTCATCACCTGCCATTAGCAGTTTGGGAGGTGATGCCTCTGTTGCAGGTTTTGAAACAGCCATGTGACTGCCCATAATCTCAAGTGTTTTTTCGGGATCTGGATAGCTTGTTGTTCTTTTGTCGGTAGATGATCCTTTCAAGTCATCTGCTTTTCTTTCAGTCTTTCTTATTGCATCGCTATTTGTGGGGTTATGTGGTATGTCATGAAGCTGGGTTGTAGGAGGTGATACAGAGGTGGAGGAAGGAAAGGGTTGTGGTGAGGGAACAGAAGAGCTGAGAGGCTTAGATGATGTTATTGGAACAAAAAGATCATCCTTAATTTGGGAAGTGATATCGCTTGAGGACACTGGTTCAAGGTGGGCAGCTGTTACTGCCAAAGAATTAAGTTCCTCTAAGTCAGGAAGAAAGTGGTGAGGAAAAGGTGGTGGAGTTGGGGCAGGTGTGCTTGAAGGTGGAAAGCCGACAGTCAATGACAACCATTCAGTAGTAAGAGCTTGGAGATTCCCTTTACTAGGATCTGGACATGGTGAGGAGCCAGGCCCATGAGTTGGGGATGGTGCACTAAGCTTCTTACCGGAAGCCAACTTTAGAAATAAGGAAAAAGTTAAGAAAAATACAATAGTAAAATTATAGAAAAAGACAACATTGGACCAAAACTCACAGGAATTATTAAAGAGAGAAATAACTCTCATGTGGCATGTTTGAAACTTACAGGATAGTTACCTCACTGAGTAGACATACCAGAAATCAATAGTACATGAAGCAGAGCAGCAGAAAAGATACTTGAAAGGTGAAATGATCAGGTTCTTAAGCAGAGGCTTAAATGACAAACATTATGACAGTTCTGAATTACCAAGGCCATGACAGGAGACCAAATTTGATCTGCCAGGAGCTGAACTATTCACTCAGCCTTCTTTAATAGTAATCAAAAAAATGAACAGGGGAAATAAATGTGTCTTTTACCAAAGCAGCAAATAATAAGGTTAAATGGTAAAAAAAAAAAATCTGTGTAATTATTAAGCAATCTTCTGTTTTTGCTATTATCATTTTGCCATTCAACCAAAGCAAAACATTTTATAATTAACATAAGCACATATTTTTTTTTTATCAGAACACTTTTCACATTTATTTCAAATGTCTTATATGTGAAGTCATTCTGTAAACCTACAGCTGCATCAACATTATATACAATATATACTCAGACTCCAGGTTCATTTGCTGGAGGAGGGTAATGTTATTTTAAAAAAATCCAAAAGCGTGTTTGTTACATGACGACAGCCCAATATATCTTTAGTATCATTGCCTAATATTGATTGAAGGGTCTTTCTGGTGAGAGAGGAGTAAGTCTCATGTAACAATGACAAACCGGTGACTCACCCTTGCTACTATTTCCATCTCCACAGCATATACGAATATTAAGTTACAAGGAGCAGCAGTCGCATTCTTCAAACGTGGTGTAGCTACTTTCTCCAATATAAAGCAGGCCGGAAAAGATCACTGAATGTATCTATATTTCAGTTCAGTACTAAGGGAATACTTTGACTTAAACTTTAAGCACATTGTTTGCAGGCTTAATGCTTCTCTACTGATCTAATTCCATCCTGTAAGGTGAAAGTACCAGTTCAACAAAATCTATTGTACCGTACTTGTGACCAAAAACAATAACATTTCTTACCGCAGCTGAGCTTAAGTTCTGTATCCTTTCACTTGAATAACTTGGGGGGATCGGAGGATCGGGGTAATCGGCAGCATTTTTTGACGGGCTTCTTTTGATGACCTCCACATAGGAAACGGGGAAGATTCCTTGCCTGTTGGTTCCTGGTATTTTCCCTTCATACCAATTTTGATCAACTCGCTTAAGCAGCATTACCCTATCTCCCTGCAAAGAATTTTGTAGAAATTATTTGTGAGCAGTGCATCATTTTAATTTATGATTTTTACAAGATAGGGATTTTTATCTGGGAGGGTGCACTAAAAACCATCTGACTTAGCTCTGTGCAAGCAGATACATACATTAAGCCAGTGGTTCCCAAACCTGGTTCTGGAGGCACCCCAGTCAAGCCAGGTTTTCTGGATATCCACAATGAATATTCATGAGAGAGAAATAGTGCACAAAAATCTCTTTCATGAGAACTCAAAACTCTGCTATTCAAAAAATCTATAGAGTTCTCCTCCCCTTCCCTGCAATCTCCCCGTTGTCTTCCTACTACTCTTGTAATTTCTCAATAACTCAATCATGTAACCAGCCCCTAAACTGCAACTTCCCTAAATTCAATCCTCTTATTTCAATCTATCCTCAATTGCTCCTCAAAGCTTCTACTATGTAACTAACCCTAAATTGTAACTTCCTGGAAATGTCCAGCCATTTTCTAATGTAATCTGCTTAGAACTGCAAGGTACAGGCAGAATAGAAGTCACTAATGTAATGCAGTGGCGTACCTAGGGTATGTGGCACCCGGGGCCCATCATTTTTTGACACCCCCCCCCCCCCATGTAAAAAAATTTTTTTTTTTTTTTGCAATAACCATGAAATGGAATAAATGGTCAGAATAGAAACAGGCAGTGAAAATTTTCTTTTATTGAACCTCATATATGTAACCATTATTCCAAACATAACATAACATAAATTATGTCTAAATTGTCATGACATTAGAAGTACATATGGAGTAGTTGCAGGTAATGCTTGGGACAGTTCTGATTGTGTTAGTTCGGTTTTATGTGTTTTTTGAATAGAAGGGTTTTTATTTCTTTTTGAAGGTTTTGCAGTCTGTGGTTGATATCAATTGGTTGTAGAGTTGGGGGTCGAGTGTTGCAGCTCGAATGGCTAGGAGGTTGTCGAACAGTTTTTTTCTTTTGACGTTTTTGGTTGGAGGGTGTGTGAATGGTGCACAAGTTCTCCTATGTCTGTTTGAAGTGGATTGAATTATTTAGCTGAAGAAATTAGTTACCCCCCATTCCACACACATTAATTCTCTTCCATTTTTGTTCCCATTATAAAAAACACTGATAAGTTCCCAGAAAAAAAATACATTAAAATAAGAAGTGAAAACAAAGGCCCCTACAGATGAGAACATAACATAAGAATAGCCTAACTGGGTCAGACCAATGGTCCATCATGCCCAGTAGCCCATTCTCATGGTAGCCAATCCAGGACACTAATACCTGGTCAAAACCCAAAGAGTAGCAACATTCCATGCTACCGATCCAGGGCAAGCAGACACTTCCCCCATGTCTTAATAACAGATTATGGACTTTTCCTCCAGGAATTTGTCCAAATCTTTCTTAAAACCAGCTACACTATCTGCTTTTACCATAACTTCTGGCCACTTCATTTTTAAGTTTAGATCTTTCCTTTCAAACAGAGACCTTGCTAGATGTCAAATACAGCACAAGGTAACTTCACATGGACTTAGCTGTGCAGGAAATGTGAATCTCCTCATACACCCACCATATAGTGCAAAAATGTGCAAAGGTCTGTTTTTTTCTTTCGATCACTACATAGCCTAATGCCACACAAGCAGCGCTGTTACAAACATATTCTGTAGGTCAATGCTAAGGATAACAAAGTTTCCTTCCTTGGACCAGAAGGAGATAAACCACTGGAAGAGATCCCAAAACAACACCCAAAGACCCACTCAGTGTGTGAATCAGTTGAGTGGAGTGGACTAACTGGGGGGTGGAAATGGGCCCGGAGTTTGCTCAGCAGAATTTCCCAGACCACCTCTTCCTCTCAACACATTGACACGCTGCCACCATCACCACTAGGAACACCTCACTGGGTAGGCCAGCTATGCTATAAACTTTATAAAACACATTATTATATTTTCTTATAAAGCACATATTTTAACTGACCTCTCTGACATCCTCAGCCTTTCCATTCACAAAAATAGAAGGAAGAAAAGTTCCCATTTCCTGCTGTCTCATGTCCCCGGCCTATACAATATTTTTTTTCTGCAGACCCTTCAAAAGTCTGACCAAATCCTCGTTTCACTTGCATTATAAAGTACTGAGGATGCCATCTCTCCCCAATCCCAGGTCCTAAAGTCTAAGACAGTAGCGCAAACTAATGCTGCTAGATACAGGAAAAAAAAATTTTGATTCGATTCAGCCCTATTGAATTGGTTTTTCAATTCGATTTTCCTGCCCAGTTGGGTGATTTTTTTTCAAAACTCCTGGTGGGTTTTATAGCTTTTTCACCCCCTTTGGCTTCTCCTAACCACACTGGCGCTGTGGTGTAAATAAAATAAAGAAACAAAAAGGACTTTTCCTCTTTCTGTTAAATCCTAGCTCACGTTTGCAGTCCAACACCAGCTCTGGCAGGATACACATTTCAAATCTGACATGTTATAATCACAAAACAGAAAATAAAATTAATTTTTCTACCTTTTGTTGTCTGGATATATTTCAAATCTTGTTGGTCCAAGGCTCTGGTTTTCTTCTGATAACTTGCTTGCCAGGGTCTCCTTCTTTCTGCATGCTAACCATCCATCTGCCAACTCTGTCCTCCCTTTCCATTTCCCTTCCCTTCCCAGGAAGTCTGGTATCTTTCCTTTTTTTCATCTCCCTCCACAGATCCACCTTTTCTTAAATACCCTTTCATCCGGCATCTCTCCCTCCTTCCCCACCATCCCAGAGTCCACCATCTCTCCGTTTCTTTTCCTAATTACCCTCCTATCCAGTATCTCTATCCCTCCTCCACACCATCCCTTGTGTCCAATTTCTCTCCCTTTCTGTTCCTTCCCTCCCTAAATCCCATGGTCCATCATCTCTCTCCCTCTCCTCTATTTTCAGACCCATTATTTCTTCCCCCCCCCAAAGTTTGGCATATGCATGTCTCTTTGAACACCCCCTTCCCTCCGTGTACTTCTAAATCATGGTCCCCCCCCAAAGGCCTGTCCCCCCTTAAAGGTCTGCCTGTCCCACCTTGAAGGCCTGCACCCCCCTTGAAGGCCTGTCCCTTCCCCTTGTAGGCCTGTCCCCCCCTTGAAGGCCTGCCTGCCTGTCCCCCCCTTGAAGGTCTGCACCCCCCCGAAGGCCTGTCCCCCCCCTTGAAGGCCTGTCCCCCCCCCTTGTAGGCCTGTCCCCCCCTTGTAGGCCTGTCCCCCCTTTAAGGCCTGCCTGCCTGCCTGCCTTTCCCCCCCTTGAAGGCCTGTCTCTCCCTTGAAGGCCTGCACCCCCCTTGAAGGCCTGCACCCCCCTTGAAGGCCTGTCCCCCCCTCTTGTAGGCCTGTCCCCCCCCCTTGTAGGCCTGTCCCCCCCCCCCTTGAAGGCCTGTCCCCCCCTTGAAGGCCTGCCTGCCTTTCCCCCCTTGAAGGCCTGTTCCCCCCCTTGAAGGCCTGCACCCCCTTGAAGGTCTGCACCCCCCCAAAGGCCTACACCCCCCCCGAAGGCCTGCACCCCCCTGAAGGCCTGCCTGCCCCCCTTGAAGGCCTGCACCCAAATGCACCCCCCCGAAGGCCTGTCCCCCCTTGAAGGCCTGCCTGCCTGCCTGTCACCCCCCTCCCCCTTGAAAGCCTGCTTGCCTGCCCGCCCGCCCCACCCTGAAGGCCTGATGCCCCGACCCACCCCGAAGGACCGCTCGCCCCCCTGGCCTCCCCGCACCACCTATGAACAGCCGCAGCAGGATCGCGAAGTCAGCGTCAGCGATCCCTGCGCTGCTTCCTGCGCCACGGTCCCGCCCCTCCTCTGACGTCAGAGGAGGGGCGGGATCGCGGCGCAGGAAGCAGCGCAGGGATGCTGACGCTGACTTCGCGATCCTGCTGCGGGCTGCTTCACAGGTGGTGCAGGAAGGTCAGTGGGGCGAGCGGTCCTTCGGGGGTGGCGGGGGACTGAACGGCAAGGCCGGGAACACCCCCTTAGGGCTGGTACCCGGGGCGGCCCGCCCCCCCCGCCCCCCCCCTAGGTACGCCACTGATGTAATGTAATGTAATGTAATATCCTGAAAACCTCACTGGCCCAGGTTTGGGAACCACTGCTTTAAACAATTCTCTAGTGATAAATGCTCCTTTGAAAAAAAATGACTAGAAAACTGGTATTAATGCATATCACCTACTTCAGGCAGTTACTTATACAATAAAATCACCTCCTTTCTGACAGCTCTTTTGCTAAAATGAGAACCACAATCTAACAAAATGTAGGGGCCCTTAGCACTTAATGCACAGTTGGAGAGCGTTAACAGGCTACCACATAAATGTGTTACAGTGTTGTGCTATAGGTTGATTATTATTGGGCGTTAAACCACACTTATTGTATTTTTCTGAATTTTACTCTGAAGGGGTAGCATGGATAGAGAGTGAGCTTGGAAGCGTTAGCCAAGTAGAGTCTTATATTTAGCCCATGCTAACTGGTTAATATAGTTTTAACATGGAAGCACTTAGATCCTCCTAAACAGGAGACGATAAGTGGTCCTCTGTTAATGTCCTACAGGTACCATGTGCATTAAAAAAAGGGAATGTCTCCAAAAGGTGCCATGTTAAATCTGGGCTTAGCACATGGTAGAATCCTGCATTATAAAGTGTTCAGCCCAGATTTTAGCATATTTTAGTAAAAGGTCTCCAAAATTCAAAAACATATATATTTTATATAGTAAGGTTAAAATCTGTTATTGCATTATGATTTTCACATAGTAGTTCAAACAATAGTTTTACAGAAATTGGACTACTGCAATGCATTGTTTTGGGGATAGTACCTTCCAGATATAGGGCCTTACAGGTTGTCCAAAATGCTGCTGCATGGTTAATATGTGGAGGGAGCAGATTTGAACATCAACTGGTACCTACATAAGTTCCAGGGGCCAACACATGCTGGCATCACCTTGGATATTCAATGCCAGCCCTGGCTTGGTGTTGAATATCCAGGACTTACTCTGTCCATCTCCAGTCTTGGTACTTGGGCCTGTTGTGCCATTGGGGCTTGTATGTAGGGTTACTATATTTTGGGTCGCAAAACCCTGGACACATGGCCCTGCCCTGTTCCGCCTCCAGTCTCGCCCCATTCCATCCCAGCCCCGCCCAGTTCTGCCTTCGGCTCTGCCCCATTCTGCCCCAGCCCCTCCCAATTCAGCCTCCAGCCCTGCCCCCACAAACCTCTTCTCTTCTTCCCCAACAAGCATCTGAAGTATGCACGGATATGTGTGACGTTTTCTGTGCATGCTCAGAGGCCCTCCAGATGCGGCCAGAGCTTGTCAGGGCTTTCCAAAACCTGGACAAGCTACTGGGTTTTGGAAAGTCCATCCGGGCACCTGGACAGTCCTCTAAAAAGAGGACATGTTGGGTTTTTCCATACATCTGGTAACCCTACTTATGTGCATCTGTGAAGCTGAAAGCTATGCCATTGGTATTTTCACTACCAGCAGGGCCTCCCAACGTGAACAGATTTCAGCAGAGATGTCAGACTAACAATGTACCACCCCTCTGGGCAGCAGCAGATGGGCAGTGTTGGAGGCGGAGGATCGCGTTTGATGCGACAACAGTGACAACATCAAATTTATACTGTACAGAAAAAGGCCTGGCAATCTACTTCTGTATTTTGCCATGAAAGCTTGATATCATTATCAAGCCGCTAGGACTCAAAAACAAGTCGATGGTACCTAATCTAATTCTGCCTATGCCAGTCAGTGTTTAATAAAATGCTGATCGCAGCCAGCTGAATATTGACCGGTGAATTAAAAAATATGTAAGTATAGATGCACATTTTGTTTTAGAAGAGAGTGCCATAGAGCCCAGCAATGAAGACCTGGACGAGATGGCGAAACAAGGCGTCAGAGACAATGATGATGGAGAGGCATCAAACATTCTAAAAACTATGCCTCTCACATCAGCAAAATTAGCAGGATAGGTATCAATATTTGAAAAACTGTTCAGTGACATGGAAGAATGTGACTCCATGCTGGAGCACAGTCTAAAATTCAAGCATCTGACAAGCTCTGTGTTTGCCCCTTACATTGAGACACTTAAGGACGTGAGAAGGAAAGCCAAGCAGATAATGCTGACACAGTTTTTTTCAGTCGAGTCGCAAGATCCAAGTGCAAGAAGTCGATTTGCTAGCCTCGACGCGTATGCCAGAGGTTGATCAGGCTGAAATTGACCTACCAGCTTCGACATCTCCATCTTCTACAGATACTGTCATTCTTGAGCTGCATATCTGACCCTCTCCGGAGGTTGATGTGTCAGAAGTTGACTTGCCAGCCTTGAATCATGTGCCAGAGGTTGATAAGGCTGAAATTGACCTACCAGCTTCGACATCTCCATCTTCTACAGATACTGTCATTCTTGAGCTGCATATCTGACCCTCTCCGGAGGTTGATGTGTCAGAAGTTGACTTGCCAGCCTTGAATCATTTGCCAGAGGTTGATCAGGCTGAAATTGACCTACCAGCTTCGACATCTCCATCTTCTACAGATACTGTCATTCTTGAGCTGCATTTCTGACCCTCTCCGGAGGTTGATGTGTCAGAAGTTGACTTGCCAGCCTTGAATCATGTGCCAGAGGTTGTTCAGGCTGAAGTTGACCTACCAGCAACAACTTCTTTGTCTTCTACTCTCATTCTGGAGTTGCAAAGTCTCTTCCTCACCAGTGGTTGATCTGAAAATACTATATCACCTTGAGTGATATAGTACAGTATACTGTAAGCATGCATTTGTGTAAAGCTGGTATTTATCACGCAATGTTTTCATAATGGTAGTGTACCATCTGTTTATATATGTCCGTTTTCCAGTCTGCGCTGTAGCATCCTGAGTCATTTTGTCCTAATGGTGAGCACACTAAGACCCCCTTTTAGAAAGCTCAATAGTGCGCCCAGCACAGTTAAATCACCAAAGCCTAATCAACTTCTATGGGCCTTGATGCATTTGTCAGAGGAGAATTGTTACCGTGGCTTTGTAAAAGGGGCCCTAACTGCTTACTGTGGTTGTACAATTCTGTACAGTACATTGCTCTATTTATTTTCCAGCACTGATATGTACAATTTTTATTTTTTTATTTTTTACAACGCTGCATCTAATAGTGAGAAAACCATGGTGCATTATATTGGTTGATGAACAGACTAATTGTTTACTGTGGTTGTGTAATACTGTACAGTATTTATTTTCCAGCACTGTTCTGTGCAATTATTTTGTTTAAGAATGTTACTTCTATAAGCAATACTGCAAATAAAAAAATATGTTTGCAACATTCTAAATGCTTTACTATGGTTTTTGTCAAATGCTGTCCCATGCAAGAACCTAACCCTATTTTTCCTATAGGATCCATTATTCACTTTATGTGATTTTGAGATGCAAAATGTATTGCTTGAACCTAATCTCTATTTTCCCATAGATGCAACGTTTTGTTATTTGTGATTTCATGGTTTGCAAACTTTTCTGTGAACCATACTACCACAAATAACAAGAACAGACTGTACTTACAACAGGGCTTCCAGAACCTGTCCTGATAGGTGACCCCCATAGCCAGTTAGGTTTACTGGGCACACCTATATGGATGTCATAAATTTGCATATACCATGCCTTTCATATGTATGTACAAATCTATTTCATGTGCATTTATTGTGAGTGTCCTGAAAACTCAACTGGCTGTGAGGTCATTGGAAAGCTCTGATATTAAAAAAATAGGAGACACAGTACAGCACAGTTACTTTCCGTAACAGATGTTATCTAGGGACAGCAGGCAGATATTCTCAAATATGGGTGACATCATCCACGGAGCCCGGCATGGACAGTTTGACAAGTGAACTGTCACTTAAGTTTGAAAAACTTTGCGACTGCCTGCACCACACATGTGCCTTCCCGTTCGACATCAGCTCGTGCCCTTCAGTTCCGTAAGCAAGCTAAGAAGCCAACCATGAATGAGGTTGTCTTGTCTTTTCTGTGGTAGAAATGTCCTGAGTTGTATGGTATCAAGTAAGGCTCCTATGAACTGTAGAGTTTGAGAAGATTGAAGTTGAGATTTTGGAAAATTGATCTCGAACCCTAAATGTTGGAAAAACAGAATTGTTGACTGAGTTGCCAAGCATACTCCTTGGGAAGAAATGTCTTTTATGAGCCAATTATTGAGAAAAGGGAAAACTTGAAATCCTTGATCTCTTAACGTTGCTGCAACAACCACCAGGCACTTGGTGAACACTCTTGGAGAAGAGGCTAGGCTGAAGGATAAAACCTTGCATTGAAAATGTTGATGAGCAATTCGAAATCGCAGAAATTTTCTGTGAGCTGGATGAATTGGTATGTGGGTATAAGCCTCTTTGAGATCTAGAGAGCATAGCCAATTGTTTTGCTCTAACAGGGGATACATAGTTCCTAGAGACAACATTCAAAACTTTTATTTTATTTGGAACTTGTTGAGGTGTGGGAGGTCAAGGATCGGTCGTAGATCTCCCATCTTCTTCAGAACAAGAAAATACCTTGAGTAAAAACCCCTTATTCTTCTGGAAAGGGGGTACTACCTCTATAGCATTTACTTGAAGCAGAGCTTCTACTTCTCAAAGAAGAAGGAACTTCTGCTGAAGATTGAAAGAAGACTCTTTTGGAGGATGATTTGGAGGTATGGTAAGAAACTGAAGAAAGTAACCTTCCTTGATTAATTTGAGAACCCAGGAATCCATTGTGATCAGGGTCCAATGCTAGTAATAAATTTTCAGACAACCTCCAATTGGTCGAGGAAGGGGCTGAGATAGAGAAACAGTGGCTATGCTCTTAAGAAGCACGTCAAAAAGACTGAGTAGGCTTTTGAGGAGCTGCTGTTTGAGGCTTCTGAGAGCATTGTTGTTTCTGCTTTCTCTTAGGAGGTTATCTAGAAACAGGTTGTTTAGCAATGTAACACCTCTGAAATGAATAAGAAGGCTTGGTTGACTGCCTCGAAGTGGAAGGCTTTAACTTTGATTTGACCAAAGAATCCCAACTGGTTTCAAGCAGTTTCAATGGCTTCAATGGAATACCCAAACAGCTCATCTCCCAAACAAGGAATATTAGCTAACTGATCCTGAAGATTAGCATCCATATTAGAGACTCTTAGTCAAGCCAGGTATCTCACAGCCACAGACATAGCCGATATTATAGATGACATTTCATAAGCATCATAGGCTGACCTTGCTATGTATTGTCTAGTGTGTTTCAGAGTAGGTACTATCTGTTGGAATTGTGCAAGGTTGTGTGAAGAAATATTCTGGTCAAAATCAGGCAATTGATTAATCAAGCGTTTTAAATAACAGGAAAAATAAAAATTGTTGCCAGCATGATATTTTGGTAAAGTCTATGACCAAATTTGTTCATAGTATGGCCATCACGTCCTGGAGGCACTGAGGCATAAACTTGGTAGTAGATTTTTTAAAGGTTGACTCTACCACTAATGATTGATGTTGAAGCTGTGGTCTGTAAAACCCTGAACAAGAAACAATTCTGTACAAAGAGTCAAATTTTCTTGGAGCTACCACAATATTCAAAGGTGTTTCCCAATTTTAAAGAAGAGTCTCTCTGAGAATGCCATGAAGTGGTTCATCATAATCCAAGGCCTCCAAATACTCCGCACTATGAGCAGTGACAGCATCCAGTTTAACAGAGCTTTACCTACCTGCTTGATGTATCTGGTGAAAGAAAGTCTCTCTGAAGGAGATTTTCTCCTATGAGGTGAATTCTGTGGAGACTGTTGTGAGGAAAGACTGCAAGACTTAGGAGCAGACAAAGTAGGAGAACAGTCTGAGATAAAGCGCAAATCTTAATCATATAGAAGACTTGGAGATAGAGTGCGTCATAGGCGATGCGCATGAGGAAGCTTTCGATGTCTCCGGTACCCACTCTGTGAAGAAGAGGATGAATATCGATGCATGTACCTTTTCTGTTTCGATGCTTGAGATCGATACGATGAATGCCTCTTGAGGATCGACGATGCTTCGAAGTAGAAGATTGATGCTTCGAGGAAGAACACTGAAGAGAAGATCTGGAACATCGATGTGAAGAGTGATGACCGGAGGGTGAACATCATCGAGAAGAAGAGTGACGATGCCTCACAGGAGATGCTCGATGCTTCACTGTATAGCTGACACTGGTACTTTTAGGCCTCGTAACACTATGTTCAAGCTGTGCCAGCACAGAGGGAGTGGATTGTATCATAGGCAGCAGCTGAAACACACTACCAAACTCGAGTTGCTCCCGAAACGAAGGCACCAGTACTGAAGACTGAACAGCCAGTACCAATGGTGCAGCAGGTTGTCTTGGCAATGAAGCACACCTTGAAGGTGAGCCAACCTGCGAAGCTGGGGAGTGGTGACGTTGTTGTTTGGTCTGCATCGACTGAGTCGATGCTGTAGAGACCTGTGACGCTTGTTTGGAAATGTTTGGCCTCTTAGCTGGAAGGCTGCGAAGACCTGGCACCATCCATGCTCACGCTGAAGAACTGTTCCTGACAGAAAAAAAGGGTATGAAAGAAAGAATTATTTAACGAATAAATCAAGAAGGTGTTACAGAAGAAAGCCACCAACCTATGAAAAAGGCCAGTAGCAAAAACCATAACTACCATTGAAGCCGCCGCCACGAACGGAAGTGGCCTTTGAAGGGAAAGTTCTTTTTTTTAAGAAAACCTGTCAAAAAAACAAAACTGAAGCAGTAAAAACGAATATAGAAAATAAAAAATGCAAAGTGGGAAGGTAAAATCTGAAAGGAGTTCAGAGAAAAACTTCTTCGCTCCGCGGAAAACGAAGAACTGAAGGGCACGAACTGATGTCAGGTGGGAAGCACTTGCGCATGCTTGGTGCAGGCAGTCACAAAGTTTTTCAAACTTAAAAAGACAGTTCACTCATCAAACTGTCCGTGCCGGGCTCCATGGATGACGTCACCCATATGTGAGAATATGCAGCCTGCTTGTCCTAGGATAACTCATACTATTCTGAACCCTGTGAAGTTCTGTGGCATAGTACAGTCTACAAAGATGATTTCAAATTTGTGCTGATGGCAAAAACTTGTTTTTTTTAAAGGAGGCATAGAGAACATTTAGGAGATAATTCTATAAGTGAGTACCTCCTTTTAGGATCCCCAGTGCCATGCAGTAACATCCTACTTTATATCAGCACCTGGGCCCTCAGATGCCATTATAGAATACTAGAACAATCTGGTATCAGGGTCCCTATAATCTAGTGGATCGTAGATACAATAGCCATAGATTTAGTGGAACTGTGGGTGCCTAAATGTGGTAAGGGAGCATGCAACTTTCAATATTCTATAAGTAGTGTACATAAGTGAAAGCCCCTCCCATGCTCCGCCCCTGTGAACACCCATACTAATAGTGCTTAGCTGTTTTGTTGTCATTTACATGTGTAAGCATATGCTTACCTTTGAGCATTTAGGTATTCTATACATTTATGTTTGCAAGTAGCACTTCTTAATACTCAATGAGAATATTTATGGTTCTTATTTAGAATTATTCAGTGACTCTGTCCAAAAATCCCAAGCATTAAGCATAGCTTGTAAATTATTTTAAAGAATGATCATAAGTCTTACCTTTCTCAGGGACAGCTCGACATTCGTGTCCGCTGTGAAATGATACTTCGCTATAGCTTCTCCAATCTCTCGAACCTGGGCTGGAGGTGGAGGCCTTGCCGGCTGCACTTTTTCTGCAGAACCAAGTTTCTGTTAAAAGAGACGAGTCGTTTTGCCATTAATCTAAGAAAATACTGTTTTACCTCATCCTAATAAGACAAACAAATCTTGCTACTTTGCATGTTTTTAATGGCTAGAAGATACATCCTATTACAGTAGTTATTACAGTTGTTATGTGTTATTCCCCTGAATAGAACTCAGTGATTAAATTTGCTGTATGCAGTAATGATATTGGAACATCATAAAGTTGGCTGGAACTATCCTGCATGTTGGTGAAAATTTCAATAGATACGGGAAAGTCTATGAGAAATTATGCCACACAGAGCACACAGCTGGATTTTGAGCTGTTTTCTTATTTGTAATTGACCCTCAAGCTCTTAATTACTTTCACGATAAAAGCCCACCAAACCTGGGGCTACAGTTTCCTTGAGAATAAGGGAGTTGGAAATGATGCAGGATTGGGGTGTGTTTTGGGAAAAATGAATTCTTAGCACTGTTTTGGTTATTTCGTGTTCTGCTTAACTTCAATAAATATTTTATACATATAAACCTAGGAAAACACCTTCATGCTGTAGTACAAACATACAATAAAACAGCCAGCCATCTAAACAAACAAACAAAAAAATCCCCAAACCAACCTCTACATATGAAATTGGAAAAATTCCAACTCTGCCATGGTGCTCCCCTTCATACCAGTTTTGATCAATTTGCCGGAGGATATAGACAGTATCTCCTTTCTTAAATGATAGCTCCCTGAAACATAGTTTTAATAATTAACTTAGATATGCTATTAAAAGAGAGTTTTAAAACAATAAAGTGGCATAAAATGTATGTTCACACATTGGATGTCCTATCTCTTCTTTTATGTCCATCTGAGTTACAGAGAAGCTTGCTACAAGTCTGAACTTTATAACATTTTACATGGGCTGCTCTAACCACTGGGTAAACGAGGCATCCATCTAGGGCACACAATTGGGGGTGGCGATAGTGGTCAGTGAGTCCACAAAAATTCAGCATTGTACAAATACTCAAGGTCTGCTGAGTCTCCCCTTTTTGAAGTTCCTATTTCAGAGGGGTGAACTAGGATGATTGGGTTACCCATTCCAGAAGGGAGACTTTTTGGCCAGTCCTGGATTTCTGCCAACCTCAACCTGGTACATTATGGAACCTGCAGCACTGATTTCAATGGATAGAATCATTGACTACAAATGCTACACTTCTTTGGGATGTAATTTTAAAGTAAAGACTGGACAAAAAAATCTCCCTTCTGGTATGGGTAACTTGATCACCCTAGGTGGGACCCAGAATGATTTTAGGCTCTCTTACCTGAAGTGGTGACTGACTACTCCACTGATGCTGCTCCGAAGGTGTTAGGGAAGGGAAGACACTAAACAGCTCAGAGACAGAGGGGAGGAGGGAATGGGAGATGCTTAACACCCTGGGGGTAGTGGAGGGGCAGTGAGGAGGAAACGGGAAACTCTGGACACCTCAGGGTGAGGGTGGGAGGAAAGGAGAGATGCTGGATCATTGGTCTGATCAAGTAAGGTTATTCTTGTGTTCTTATGAGATGCTTTATCTAATTAATTGTGTGATTAAAAAATTTAATGCCCCTTTTACAAACCTGCAGTAGCGATTCTCTTCCAGCAAATGCACCAAATACCATAGGAATTGAATGGGCTTCTGTGCATTTGCTGCAGGAGAATCACTACTGCGGGTTTGTAAAAGGGGCCCTTAATCATAGAAACATAGAATATGGCGGCAGAAAAGGGCCATCGGCCCAACATGTCTGCCCACTCGAAGAACCCTCCCCCCTAAACACTTCCTCAAAGTGAACCCACATGTTTATCCCATTTTTTCTTAAAATCGAGCACGTTGCTGGCCTCAACTACCTGAAGTGGAAGATCATTCCAACGATCAACCACCCTTTCAGTGAACAAATACTTCCTAATGTCACCATGAAATCTCCCACCCTTGATTTTTAATGGATGCCTTCTTGTTGCCTTAGGTCCTGTAAGGAAAAAGATATCTTCTTCCACCTCAATACGGCCAGTAACATATTTGAACGTCTCTATCATGTCTCTATCAATCGCTGCCTGGCTGGGCGGAACTTCCTCTCCGAAGCAGGGAGAGCATGCGTCGGCTTTGGGGCCTGTTATTCATTGGTGGGTCCTGTTCCTCGATGGCAGCGGCAGTGGCTTGGGGAACGGCAGGGAGAAAGAAAGAAAGGGGGCAGGCAGGGAGACAGAAGGAAAGAAGAGAAACAGAAAAAAAGAAAGGGGGCATGAAGAGAGGAAGAAAAAGTTGGGGGAGGGAATGAGGTGTGGAGGAGAGGAAGCATACAGGCTGAAAGAAAGGAAGAAAGATTGGATGCACAGTCAGAAGAAGAAAGTGCAACCAGAGACTCATGAAATCACCAAAGGTAGGAAAAATGATTTTATTTTAAATTTAGCAAAGTGGAGGCAGTATTACCACAGTTTTCAAAGGAATTTGCCCAAATAACTTAATAGTTAACTGGGTAAATTCCCAGAGATGAAAACTTCCCTTCACTTACTATGCACAGTTCTGAATTTATATCTGCTGTCTATATTTTACAATATGGTCCCCTTTTACTAAACCGCAATAGTGGTTTTTAGCGCAGGGAGCCTATGAGCGTCGAGAGCAGCGCTGGGCATTCAGCGCAGCTCCCTGCGCTAAAAACTGCTATTGTGGTTTAATAAAAAGGATGGGGGGGTATATTTGTCTATTTTTGTATGGTTGTTACTGAGGTGACAATGCATAGAGTCATCTGCCTTGACCTCTTTGAAAAAAAACCATAATAGGAATGATAATTAACATTTTCTCAGCATATAGTGTGCTTTGTGTTTTTTAATTTTATTGTTGGTAGATCATTTTGACTTGGTCATTTTAAAGTAGCTCGCAAGCCCAAAAAGTTTGGGCACCTTTGAGCTAGAGCGTTGAAACTGTGTATTTCTATTTTATCCCCCCTTTTACAAAATTGTGGAGCGTTTTTTAGTGCCAGCCGTGGTGGTAGCAGCTCTGATGCTCAGAATTCTATGAGTGTCAGAGCTGTTACCACCTTGGCTAAAATCCACACTACAGTTTTGTAAAAGGGGGAGGGGTTAGTTTGTGATGACATATTCCATACTAGGCGAAGGTGTTTTCTGTGTTCTGTGTGTTCGAAAGACATGGTTTTCTGTTAGGATTGACGGTGTAGGATTGATCTGTGCTGGTCTGGCTTGTTTAGTTTTACAATGGGTTTATTGATGTACTGCTCACTGCAATATGTAAGATGCTGCCTTTTCCTAGGTACTCATGTGTGACGTGTGGTTTGTTACTAAAAATCATGTTTTTCTTACAGATGGGGGGGGGGGGGTGCCAAAAAATGATGGGCCAGAAAGCTGGCGTAGCAAAAACTTTAAGTAAATTGTTATTCTTCTAAGTTTTGAGTATTTAACCCTCCCACAATCTCACGGGCACTCGTTTCAAGTTTCAAGTTTATTGAGATTTTGATTTAAACGCAATATCAAATATTTTCAATGCGTATAACAAAAATAAATTTGGGAAAATAAATAAAACCATTTGAACAATAAACATACAAACATATCCATAGATGATTAAAATTACATAAGGAGTACAAGAATAAACTACATTTGTTTAAAAATGCGTCCTCCGCGCCTGCTCATAAATTTGTTGACTGGAAGGATCCATCAATGTGGCCAGATGTCATTCAGGACAAAGACAGAGAAAGAATTGTGCAATTTGGATTAATGATGGAAGATGATTTAAAGCAAATGGCACAGTCTATGAGTAGAGATCTTGACGGACGTTCTTTTTATGAATATCTCCTCTATGCCAAATCACCCAATGTACGTGAGAAGATTTTAAGGGACTGGCTTAGGTGGAGCATTAGCAGAAAAGTATGTGTGTATTCGGCTCATGGAAGAAGGGGGGAGGTTCGGGGGGGAAGGGGTGCGTGGGGGGCCCAATAGGATTGCTCAGTAAGGGGCCCAGAAATTTCTGATGGTGGCCTTGCTAGTCACTTAAAAGTTGCCAAATTCTTCTACCTCCTAAATGCCACTGGTAGTCTGTTCCATTCATGTACAGTATATGTATTTGAGGAAAACATTCAAAGGATGTAGAGACATAACTCTACCACTGGATCAGCTCCACTTAATGCCAATGGCACACTATGCAAGTTTAAATTTTAGGTATCAACCTGTAGCATCATGGGCAAGTGTGTGACACACAGCCCCAACGAAAATGGTCACTCAGAGTGGCGAAAATAAAACAAAAAACATATTACTTATGTTCATGCATAGGCTTTGGATCAGGGGGGACTACAGGGGCTGAAGCTTCCCCCCAAATTGCCACTTTCATCATCCCTGGTAGTCTAGAGGTGCAGCAGGCAGGAGCGAGTTTTCCGGATCCTGTCCCGCTGCTAACCCGGCCGATCGCGGCTGGTTTCTTCTGCTGCTGAGCGGCAATGAGTGGAAGCATGCTTTGACACTCTTGCTCGGCGCTCAGTGGCTTCTTTGACTGGCTCCCGTGAACTCGGGAGCCAGTCAAAGAAGCTGCTGAGCGACGAGCAAGAGCGTCAAAGCGCGTTGGCGCTCAGGGACAGAAGAAACCAGCCGTGACCGACTGGGTTAGCAGTGGGACAGGAGCCGAAAAGTCTTTTTCTAGACAATTTGATACGTTGGAGTGAGTTTTTGGTTTACAGAATTTTATCTTTCTCATCTCCTTCACTGTTGGAGTTACAGCACCCTAACTTATCACAGTTGAAAGATGAATGTATGGCAGAACGTGAAGGAGAGAAAAACAGCAAATGGATAAGGTGCCCTGGATACACAGTTAAGAGTACAGACAGAAGGAAGTGCAGCCAGAGACTGGGAAAGATGGTTTGAAAACCCAAATTACCAGGCAACAAAGGTAGGGGAAATTATTTTATTTTTAATTTAGTGACTGAATTGTGTCAGTTTTGAGAAATTACATCTGCTGTCTATATTTTGCAATGTTCAGGAAGAAATGCAATTGTTTCTATTTTTCTGGGGGTTGTACTGTATGCAGAGTCTTGCATCTTAGGGTTTTGTTTGTATATATTAGTACTTTTAGTTTGTGGTCCTGTATTTGCCTAGGGGCTATCTGTGTTCTGCATGTGTGACCAAGGCTAGGTATTCTGGTAGGAATGAATGTTGGGAAACATACAGGGCTCCTTTTACTAAGCTGCGATAGTGGTTTTAGCGCACGATTAGCGTGCGTAGAATTGCCATGCGTGTTAGTTCTAGCCACGTAGCGTGGGTTTAGCGCAAGCTAAAATTCTGCATGCGCTAAAAACGCTATCACAGCTTAGTAAAAGGAGCCCACAGTGTGTATTGCATAGTTTAATTTTGTGGTTAACTATTATGTATTGTTAATAAGATTATATTGTGTGTATATATGAAAAATGAATGGAAAAAATAGTATTACAATTAATACTATTATGGGGGCAGGGTGGAGCTAGCGGCCCCCCCAAACAAAAAAGCATTCCGCTGCCTATGTGTTCATGAATATGTAAAGCCTATTTCTTTCACAGACTGGATAAAATAATTTTAAAAAAATGTTCACGTAGAATGAACTATGAGGCAGAGATGCCATGTTGGATTCTGGCACCATTCCAGCCACCAGAGAACACTGCAACATGGGTAAGTCCCAGAGGCAGAGCCCACCAAACCTGGAGGCTACATTTTCCTTGAGGAGAATAAGAGGGAGATGGAGATTATGGAGGACTGGGGTGTGTTTTGGGAGAAATGAATTCTTAGCACTGTTTCTGTTATTTCGTGTTCTGCTTAACTTCAATAAATATTTTTTATATATAAACCTAGGAAAACACCTGCATGCTGTAGTACAAACATACAATAAAATGGCCAACCATCTAAACAATGTAGGATTATGGGGGGTTGGGAATGACAGAGCAATCTGCACAAGCCTCAAACTCCATAAAACCATGTGTTCGAGGCTTGTGCGGTTAAGGCAGAGCTTACAGTAATGGGGCAAGGACAGGGGCAGCAACAAAACTCGCGAGGACGGGATGGGGAGACTGAATTTCTGCGGGGACGGGGACAAATTTGTCCTCGTGTCATTCTTTAGTAGTCACCACGTAGATGTCCATTTCACCATGTATTTTAGAATTGGGTCTACAGTATGTCAGCTGATTCTGTTCTAAAATACTAGCAGAATTCCACATGTCCCAACATGGATGACTAATATCTGTGCCATTAAAAAAACACGGCAAGAGCCCTGACAGCAGTGACAGGAGGCTACTTCTCCTGTCACTACTGTCAGAGCTGCCACAATTCAATCGCTCACTGAGCAACTGAGTCGGGAGTTTGCATGCAAATGATTTGTACCTCTGTGCAAATCATTTGCATTCAAAAAAGATAGTGAATCAGTTGCTGTTTTAAAATCATCCAGGAATCAGCCAACAGCGATTGAATCGCTATCTTTAGTGAATCTGGGCCTAAGTGCTCTGAAAATGAGCCCCTTGATATACTACTTTTCTGTAGTTACAAAGTGCTTTAGATATTACATTCAGATACTTATTTATGTTGTAGCAGAGGCAATGGAGGGTTAAGTGATTTGCCCAGAGTTAGGTTTATCAGATTTTGCATCTGAAAAAGAGGACGTGTAGCCCCACCCCGTTCAACCCTGGGCTCACCCCTTTCCGCCCCGGCCCAGTTCTGCCCCTCAACCCCATCCTCATGCAAACCTCATCTCTTCGGGCCAAGTCTGGAGTCCATCTGCGCAGATGTGACGTGATGATGTCGCTTGCATGTGCGTGTGACATCGTGTGACATCACTGCACTGCATCTGAACAGATGCACTCCAGACTCAAAGTGCTGGGTTTTGAAAAGCTGTCCGTACACCCGGACAGTCCTCTAAAAAGAGGACATGTCTGGGTAAATCCAGACGTCTCGTAACCCTACCCAGAGTCACAAGGAGCTATAGTAAAAATCAAACCTGACTCCATGGGTAATCAGGCTACTGCACTAATCACTAGGCCAGATAATTGGTTTTACCGTCTACACTTATGCAGACGATATCCAATTAATAGAGACTTATAAGATCATGAAGGGCATAGAGAGAGTTGAGAGGGACAGATTCTTCAAACTTTCAAAAAATAAAAGAACAAGAGGGCACTCAGAAAAGTTGATAGGGGACAGATTCAAAACAAACACTAGGAAGTTCTTTTTTACCCAACGTGTGGTGGACACCTGGAATGCGCTTCCAGAGGATGTTATAGGGCAGAGTACGGTACTGGGGTTTAAGAAGGGATTGGACAATTTCCTACTGGAAAAAGGGATAGAGGGTTATAGATAGAGGATTACTGCACAGGTCCTGGACCTGTTGGGCCACCGCGTGAGCGGACTGCTGGGCACGATGGACTTCGTGTCTGACCCGGCAGAGGCATTTCTTATGTTCTTATGTAATACATCCCCTCAACTTAGATAATCCAAACGATATTCTTACTATCAACAAAATGCTCGACAAGATTCATGACTGGTTAAACTCGAACAAATTATCACTCAATGTCACTAAAACCGAAACAATGGTTTTTCCTTTCAAGAAAGATAGTTCTCCTCTCTCTCCTATTAATATCAATTCTATTCCAATACAGACAATATGCAGTATCAAGCTTCTAGGATGAAACTCTCACTTTCCATGATCATATCAGTACAGTTATAAGAAAATGTTTTTATCGTTTACGAATAATATGCTCTCTAGCTAAATTTCTTGACATATTGGCTTTAAATACTTTAATCCATTCATTAGTCATATCTTGTCTGGATTACCATGGTACTACCAAAAAAGAATTAAAACGTCTACAAATAATCATCTACAAGGCCATAAAATTCGACCACGTAACTCCTCTTCTGATATAAGCCCATTGGCTTCCCATCCATCACCGTGTCATTTATAAAACTTTTGTATTGACTTTTAAAACAAGAAACACTGGACAGCCAGAATTCATTAATAAACTTTTGATAGCGTTTGCTACGTCGCGTTTTCTTTGTTCCTCGGAGCAAAATTTATTAGCAATCCCAACCCTGAACCATATTAATACTAGAAGAAGCACTATTTTTCAGTAGTTGCCCTAACCCTCTGGAACTCGGCACCAAATGCACTAAGGGGTCCTTTTATCAAGCTGCGGTAGGGGTTTAACGCGCAGAATACCGCATGTTAAACCGCCTGCCGCGGTAGTCGCTGACGCCTCCATTGAAGAGGCATTAGTTTTTTGGCTTGCCGCGGGGGTTAGCGTGTGTTGAAATGTCCGACGCGCTAACCCCGCTAGCGCACCTTGATAAAAGGAGCCCTAAGAGAGATAACTAATCTTGAGAAATTTAAATCTTTTCTTATGACATTCCTTTTCAAAGATGCCTTTCAAGTGTGAGTGTCCTTTTAAGGATTTAAAAATTTTTCTTTATCTTTTATGAGTCCGCTTGAATTGGACTTCCTTGGTTTTAACCCCGTCCTTTTGTTTATACCTTTATACCTTATTTTTCTTTAACCATTGTAGTTCTCCCCCTTTTTTCCATTCGTACCCGTTTGTCCAGGCGTGTATGTTATTTTTTTTTGTCTAATCACGTATATTAATTTTGTTAAAGTTATGTTAAATTGTATTATCTGTTTTTATCATATTTTAAAATGTGATAACCACCTTGAAATAAATGATAAGGTGGTATATCAAATTTTTAATAAACTTGAAACTTGATAATGAAGTCCAGAATCAACTTACATATGCACCACACATCGAGGAACCACAAAACAAATCAAGGTGTTATTTCTGTGGGCAATCATTTTTCAAGACCAAAGCATTAACCTTAAGGCCAGAATACTAAGAGTAAATTTTTAAGCAATCCAGGAATGTAAGACGTTTGCAGTTAAAATGAAAAATTCTTTCTTAATGGTGTTGAAATATCTTAACAAAGATTTGGAGCTCCTATCATATTATAAACATAAAATTCTACTCCTTTGTGTCCTTCTAGTCACTCATCCCTCTCTCCCCTCTGTTCCCCACCCCTTCCTTTTCTCTTAAGACTGTTATTGAATGCTTTCTATGTTTCCCTTTTACTGTGTATTCTGATACTGTCATCTTTTGCTCATACTGTTCCAGCCTTCAAACGCTAGCCACAAAGGCCCAGATTTTATAAACGGCGCCTGAAATTAGGTGCCTAGATCAGTACAGTAAAAAGCTTAATCGGTGCTGATAATGGGCAAAAATTAAAATTCATTGGATGCTAGGAGCCTAACTGGGTAGACACTTACAACTTTCAGGTAGGCAACCAGTCCAAGGTGCTTACCAGAAAGTGGGCGTGGTTATGGACAGATCTTGGGCTATTTTCTGTATAGGTGCCTAAGTTGGACGTAGGTACTGGTATTTAGGCCAAGAAATCCCTGGCATAAATAGGGGGTGCCTAAGGTATTGACGACTACCGGTGTCTAAGTCCAATTTAAGGTGTCGCAGGCGCGATTCTATAAACGGCACCTAACTCACGACTGACATGCGCTATGCACTGCATTCCTCAGCACCTAACTTTTAGGTGCTGTTTATAGAATTGAGGCCAAAATGTATTAGCAGCCCAATAAATAAGGCATCATATTATTCTATTTATTAACCTACTTAAAGATTGGAAACCACTGAACTTGTCTCAGACCTACTGAAAGATCCAGATAGAGAACAGCTAATCATTGTCTCATTTCTCAGATAGTTCTCAGCAGATTATAATATGTACCATAACCTAACCAGAAACATCAAGGATAGTGGCTGGACAATTTGATAACTTTATGTAGCTTATATACTTCTTTATAGCATGTACTGTATAATTCTTTGTAGCATGTTTAATTCTATACAGAATTCTATGTAGCAATATGCTGCTTGTAACCCACCTAGAACTCTAATTAATGAGAATTTGGTGAGATATAGAAATGCATAGGCATCGGAATGGGGGGGGGGGGGCCACAGGTGCCGTAGCTTCCCCAAAAATTGCCACTTAATCCCTGGTGGTCCAGAGGTGCAGTGGGCAGGAGCGAGTTTTCCAGCTCCTGCTCTGCTGCTCACCAGGTCAATCGCGGCAAATTTCTTCTGCTGCTGAGCAGCAATGAGCGAGCGCACACTTTGGCACTCCTGCTTGGTGCTCAGTGGCTTCTTTGACTGGCTCTCGCGAATTCTCGTGATTTGCGAGAATTCATGGGAACCAATCAAAGAAGCCGCTGAGTGCCGAGCAGGAGCGCCAAAGTGCACTCCCACTCATTACTGCTCAGCGGCAGAAGAAAGCAGCCGCCACCAGGCCAGAGGAGGTAGGATGATGGGCCAGGGTGCACAACGAGTGAGGAGGGAGAGGGAGGGGAGGGGATACAATCTGATGGAGTCTTATGGGGGTGGTGTAGCTGGCTGGGTGCAGATTCTGGGAGGGGAGTGGCTGGGAGCAAAGTCTGATGGGGGGTGGCTGGTTGGCTGGCTGGGTGCAGAGTCTGACAGGGGGTGCAGAGTCTGACGGGGGTGCAAAGTCTGACAGAGGGGGGCTGTGGGGGAAAAGTAGATTTTGAGAAGAAAGCAGAATGTTAAAAGTTAATGCTAAAAATGGATGTATTTTCCTTATGAAATGGCGGAGATGTCACTAGTGAAAACTAGAAGAAGTCAGAAATTGCTTTGATAAATAAATCGGGAGTGTACTGCTGTGTCCTTTCTGGCAGTTTGAATACACTTTGTGGTGTGAGAGCTTTTCAGTTTTGGTATGTATTTTGTGCATTCCCTCCTCTAGTTTAGCCTTAAAAAGTAATACTTTTCATCCAGGTGTGGTTATGGATTTTTACTCACACCCGATGTTGTAAATGACTTTTGTATTGCAGAAATGTTGTCGTATCACTAACTTTAACATAACTGAAGTTAAAAAGACTACAGCCAGTTTTCCAGTAATCGTGAGTGGGTCTCCTGATGAAGGACACGAAACGGGGCCGCGTCGGGACCCGAAACCCCTCATTTGAGCTAAGTTATGATTCTATTAATCATGCTTAAGTGATGTTCTGACAAGTATAAAACAAGCATAAGAAGAAAGGAGAAAATCCTATACTTTATATCATTTCAAGGACTGTAACAAATTTTTATTAACTAACATCCTGGCTTGAAGTGTGATCTCTACAGAAACAGTTGCAATGACTGGGAGGTAAACTCTGTTCCCATTCTAGGGGGGTGCGTTCCCCCCTTGTTGAGTTTCACATTTCTGAGCAACTTAAAACATATTGATTACACTTCATAGACAGGTTTGTGTTGAATGCAAAGTCAGTTCATATATTATTTATTAAAGATGTATGTATGGCAGAAAGTGAAGGAGACAAAAACAGCAAATGGATAAGGTGGCCCTGGATACACAGTTAAGAGCACAGACAGAAGGAAGTGCAGCCAGAGACTGGGAAAAGAAGGTTTGAAAACCAAATCACTAGACAACAAAGGTAGGGGAAATGATTTTATTTGCAATTTATTGATTGAATTGTGTCAGTTTTGAAAAATGACATTTCACTGTTCAGAAAGAAATGCATTTGTTTCTATTTCTCAGGGTGTTGTACTACATGCAGAGTCTTGCATCTTAGGGTTTTGTTTGTATATATTAGTTTCTGGTCCTGTATTTGCTTAGGGGTTATCTGTGTTCTGTTTGTGTTCTAGTAGGAATGAATGTTGAGAAACATACAGTGTGCTTTGCATAGTTTAATTTTGTGGTTAACCATTATGTATTGTTAATAAGATTATATTGTGTGTGTATATATGAAAAATGAATGGAAAAATGGTATTACAATTAGTACTAGTATGAGGGCAGAATCTGGGGCGGAGCTTGGGTGAGGTCTGGGGCAGAGCCAAACAAAAAAGCGTTCCGCTGTCTATGTAGGAATGCATATAACATAACATAAAACATTTTGACAGTCTCCCTGGAAGCCACAATGGCCATATCCAGTAGCTTTCTGGAAAAGCTAAAGATTAATAGTGGCAATAGCACTACAGTTCTGTCAAAACTTTTGAATCTTGCAAAGATCCCATGCAGAAGCATCTTATCTATTCCCACTCTTCTTTATTTGGTTTGCCTTCTTGTGGAAGCTCCCTGTCGCTCTTTAGATATCCCTGCATTCAGTGTTAACCTCTAGCATTCAGGGAGATCACTTACTTGGATGTTTGAGCCTTAAAATCATATACTGCTCTTGCTGTGTGCCTCTGAAAAGACAAGAGTGATTTACATTTATTGGTACTATGTTCATGGAACCAATATAACAATTAACTTGCAATGCGACTATTGATAAATATGGAAGACATGAAATAGAACTGGGTTATCTTAGTATTCAGTTAAATATACAGTACTTAAGAGTAGTATTTCTGTCTAGTTTTTATTGCATCTTAGGTTTTGACTAGGGCAGTGGCTCTCAACCTAGTCCTTAGGGCATACTTAGTCTGCTGGGTTTTCAGGATATCCATGTTAAATATGCATGAGTAAAATCTGCATACCATGGAGGCAGGGCATGCAGATCTATCTCATGCATATTTATTGCAGATATCCTGAAAGCCTGAATGGCTGGGCGTGTCCTGAGGACTGGATTGAGAAACACTGGGCTAGTATGGTAGTACCATTTGATAAGGCGTTTTAACTTTTTTTTTTAATTCTTTATTCATTTTTAAAACTTTCAATAAGTGCAACATAAGATATAATCACTTTACACTTTAACATCACTTAATACTCCATCAGAAACTAATTCACATCAAATATCCCCTCCCCTTATACCATCAATTGTATTTAAACATAAGAAAACATAACATATCCCTCCCCCTCCCCACCCTGGACGTGCATGAATAAAGGGAAAAAACAATATTCATTCTGTACAGTATTTTGCTAATGGCTCCCAAACATCCCTAAATTTCTTAAAATGCCCCTGCTGTATGGCTATTACCCGCTCCATTTTAAAGATGTGGCATAACGAATTCCACCAAAAATTATAGCTCAACCTATCCCAAATTTTCCAATTTTTCATAATATGTTGTATGGCAACCCCTGTCATAATAAGCAAAAATTTATTATTATTAGAAGATATTTAGTTCTTAGTTCTCATTGATGTACCAAATAATACAGCATCCTATGATAATGCCACAGGATTTTCTAGTAGATTATTTACTTGACCCCATATGGATTTCCAAAAACTAAGTATCATTGGACAATGATTTAACGTCCCTGCTTCAAGATGACGTTTTAACTTTTTAAAAACTTATTGTAGCCACCTCTACTTCTCTGCTTTCTGTAGCGTCAGGATTCTATTTTAGCCCCGAGAGCAGGCCCTACCTTTGATTGGACTGCATATGGCCTTCTTTTTCAGCCCCTACTGACTTTTGGAAATGAGGCCGGGCAATAAGTCTCCTTATTTAATCCCCGGGGCCGTCACTGTCACACCCTATTGCTCCAAAGTTTGTCTTGACTTTTTAAAGATGCAGGCTACCAGCACTAAACCTTCAATAATTTACATTCATTTGCCTACTCGGTATGTCCCTACCTCGACCTTCATGGTACTAAGTATTGCAATTATGTTGCAATTTGAAACTTGCTGTACGTTTTCCTCTAATTCCAATGTTATCATTGTTAGCACCAGAATCTAAATTCCCTTTTTCAGTCATCATTAACACCACAGGTGCCAACATTTCATAATGATTGCTAGTGCCAAGCCCAATATAAATGGCCCCTTCCTCAATATTTGAGGTGATCAGCACCCACAGAGCTGGCTCCTGTGATTAACATTGTGCTATTCTATCAAATGCTTTAAAAACTAATGGCAATGATTTGTGAACTTTTGATCCTTCTCTCTATTAATTCTGAAGAATGGCCTACAAATGATAGAAAACCACTGAGGCCCTGATTCTGTATAGGACGCCCGGGAGGGATATCCTATACAGAATCGGGCCTACACTAACCCCGATTCTGTAACCGGCGTCCATGTTATAGACGCCGGTTAGAGAATCGGGTTAGAGTAGATGCGGTCGCTACACTAATCGTGGCAAGGGATCTCCCTGCCGCAATAAGTATAGCGGCTACCTGTCCGATCGCCGGAAGGAGGGTACCGAATCCCTCCTTCCGGAAGGCTGCCCCCAAACACTCCCGATCACCGGCAGGAGGGTGCCTAACCCCTCCTGCTGGAATGCCGCCCCCCCCGAAACTCTTGATCACCGGCAGGAGGGTGCCCAACCCCTCCTGCTGGAGCACCACCCCTCCCCGAAACTCTTGATCATCGGCAGGAGGGTGCCCAACCCCTACGGCCGGAACGCCGCCCTCCCCAAAACTCCCGATGGACGGCAGGAGGGTGTCCAATCCCCTCCTGACGGAAAGCCGCACTCCCTCCAGACCCCCCCACGCTAACGACTCCCCTGCGCTACCCCCCCCCCAACCTCCCCCCCAACTAACCTCTAAAGTGTTGGCTGGCCGGCCGGGTCTTGCTGCCGTCTAGCTGGCAGGCCCTCCTCGTCGAAATGAGGCGGGCCTGTTCCTTCCAGGCCCATCCCCGCTAAGTCTAAGACCTGATTGGCCCAGGCGCCTAGAACTAATTAGACAGCTGTAGGACGCCTACAGCTGCCTAAAATCGGGATGCACTTTGCAGAATCAGGGCCTGAGTATAGAGTTTCAGTACAGAGTCATCAGCATAAACAATGAAAATGCTGGCAGCGAGAACAGTCTGTGCCCATGCTGCTATGAACATTGAGGGGCAGATTCTGCAACTGGGTGCCTAAAAAGATAGGCGCCTATGGTTAGGCACCTATTTCATGTCAATCACACTTAGGCGCCCTCGTGCTGAACTAAAACTTAGGCAATTATAGGCGCCAAAATATTTTAGAGAATCACGCCTACTTTGAAGTTAGGCACCTATCTTTAGATACCTTTTATAAAATTTCCCTCTGAGTGTTGCTGAGCATTATTGTACATTTTAGTGGGGATTGCAAATCATTTAGCCTTACCATTTCTGGTATTATGCGCCTCAAGCAGCCCAAGAACGGGCAAAACGTGGACCAAATCGGGTGATTGTTCCAATAAAGAGATTTTGTTTTGAAGCAGTCCATCTTGGATCTGTTTCTTTTGCATCATTTCTGCACTGATTTGCCATTTCAGCACCTTGCATCCATTAGAATGCACTTCCGCACCAAAAGTTGGGTGTAGAATTAGCACCTAACTTTATGTGCTATTTATAGAATTCCTTGGTATGACAGCATCCTTTATATAGGGTTACCAGATTTTCGACCCCTAGACCCGCCTCCAGGCCCACCCAGTTCTACCCATCCCCGTCCCCAAGCCTGCCCCAGCCCCAACCCCCACCGCCTGCTCTCGTCAGGCAGGACATCCGTGCATGCGTGGATGCCCTCCTGCTCAACACAATCTGGAGGAAAGCTTTTCAAAACCCGGACAAAGTGCCAGGTTTTGAAAAGGCGTCCGGACCTCCAGACATGTCCTCAAAAGGAGGACATTTCCAGGGAAATCTGGACGTCGGGTACCCCTACTTTTACAGAAAAGTACATATGCATCCTGCTTCCACTTGTGTGGGTGGGTGGGTGGGGAGGGTGGAGGGAGGAGGAATAAGGTGTTAATTGTAGGGTGTGTAAATGCAGGTATCTAGATCAGCGTCTCTCAAACTTTTAAAACTCCGGCACATTAAATGGAGCAAATGTTTTTCGTGGCACATTATAATTGAAATGATATAATTGCAAAAGCAGCAAAAAATTAAATTTGATGGATTTTGAGACTTTTCTTTAAAAATAGAGTGAAAGAATTTATGGGACTCAAAATACAAATGTTGCCAGATTTAGCTAGGGACACACAAAGGCGAAGAAAAGAGTTTCTTATGTTAAAACCAGGAATTATAGCTCTTGGAGCAACTTTTTTTCTTCGATACCCTTGCAAATGTGTTATACAATATAATTCTCAAAAATATGTTTTTTTTGAGCCCTACCAGCTGACAACTTTCTTATCTCTTTCTCGGCTTGAGAAGGAAAAGAAAGGAGGAGTATAGTATAATTAAGATGTCCATACCAGCTGACTTGCATTATTTTCCTAAATAAATATTTCTTTGTTTTCCGTTTTATAATTACATTTTGGATCTTTTGTGGACTTGAGCTGATTTAAGTTAATTTAGTATCTTTGAATTTATAATATCATTGTGATTTTCTTTTCTTGACTTAAAGCTTTTCTGTACAAGTAAATCTTGAATTGTATTATTGAAAATTGAATAAATAAATAAATAATTAAAAAAAAAATTAAATTTGAGAGTTATTTATTTAAAGTTCCTTAAGCTATGAATGGATAATTGTAACAACAGTAAAACTAGAGTAGATCGAATAGAATTCCTAATCAATGCAATGGATGTGTTTGTTTTTTGAGTAAAAATTAACTCAGAATGCGGCTTGATAGTCGACAAGCAAACATGTACTTCATCATCCACCATCTGCACTTGTTCTCTTTTTTTCAATTTAATTTCTGTCAGAGCTGAAAATCCAAAGTTCGCAAAGATAAGAAGATCCAAACAGTAACAAAGCCATGATTGCTTTGCTGCTCATTAGGATAACTGGTGCATAAAATAAAAATAAAATGACTTTCTGTTAGTTCAATCACGTCAAAGAATGACACATGTCTGGGCGCTTGAATCCTTACACACACAGACGCCGTTTGTGACGTATATGTCATCTATTCTAGTGTATACTTATGAATGGAATTTTTTAATTTAAAGAAAAATCCTGGAATCTCTTGTGGCACGCCCGTAATCTCTTCAGGCCACGGCACACAGTTTGAGAGACACTGATCTAGATTATAGAGCTGCCCTTCACAAGTGCTAACTGTAGCCCGGCTGGCCTACTAGGCAGGAACCTAAACAAGGAAGCAAACAAAAGCAGGATATCAAATCAAATCAAATCAACCAATGTACCATCCTGCTGTGTGGAAGACTAATCCCTCGGAAATTTGACTTGTCTTCAATCATTTTTTCAGGTGAAATGAAAAAAATGATTGTTAATCTTTGGTTTCAATACATTAATTCTTTACTTATTTCTTGTTGAAAGTGTGTCTCCTGGACATTCCTGCATTGTCCCATTAATTACCTAAAGTACCAGGTTCCACCTTCTACATGATCTGCAGAGGAGAAAACAAGTTCAAAAAAGGTTACAGGTGCACGAGCTCATTCAGCAAGCTGGCAAAGCCTGTCAGAAAATCACTAAAGGACTGCCTCAAAGGCTTCTGACTTATTCAGTGGCGTTTAAATACCTCTTTGTCCAGTGCCCCCCTTCTTGCTCTTGGCGTGGATCGACTCACATCGGTGAAGGCAGATGAATAATTCCTAGGCGATTCCTTGTCAGCTAAAACGTGAAAGGCCAAGAAGTCAACATCTGTTTATTCAAAAGGAAAGCTAATCTATTCTATAACTGCTTGCGCCATAGGGTATTGTAGAAGGAAGCGAAACTTCAAAATATAAAATAAACATGAGGCTAGTTTTTGATGCTCAGATAGAACAAGATGCAAATCAATGGAACAAAGCAAATTTTAAAATTCTGCTCTCTTTAGAGAACAAAATAAACGTCTGCAGACCGGCGGTATAGTAGTGGTTGCAGCCTTTGAATGGCAAAATGACATGTAACTCTTGAACTCTCACTAGGGAAAATGTGCAGCTTTGCAAGCAAACACAGTTTAAAGCTACACAGGCTAGCGAAGCAAGAACGGTATAATGCATTTGAAGAAATAAAGCATCTAATCCTAGCCCTATGCTAAAGAAATACACTTTGCTAGTTACTCTTACAAATTCAGTTCAGACATACAGCATGCCAAAATCTTGGGGAAATGTAATGAGATGTTCTAACAGGAAAATGGGAAGACAGGGCTGTAAGTGTTCAGGCTTCAGCGAACAGGGCTTTCTCACATGTAGGGGGAAGGTCACAAACACAGCATGCCAACATAATGAATGTATGATAATACGGACTGGAATTGTTTTGTTCATAGGGCATTTAAGATGCACTATCCTTTTTAACTAAAACTGTAAAGAAGCCTCATAATGAGAAATATCAAATAACTGGAGTTTTATAAGCATAGTCAAAGCAATTGCTTTCCAGGCTAAGTTGGGTATTTATTGCTAAGCGCTGACTTTAAGGGCTCCTTTTCCGAAGGTGCGCTAGCGTTTTAAGCGCAGGCACCGGATTAGTGCGCGCTAGCTGAAAATCTACCGCCTGCTTACAAAGGAGGCGGTAGTAGCAGGCGCGCGCTATTCCGTGCATTCAAGCCCTAACTCACCTTCGTAAAAGGAGCCTTAAGATTCTATATGTGACTTCAATTCAAACTGTGCACCCAACTAAATTGGGAAAGGGAATTTCAAAGCTGACATTCAAAGCAGTGGGCACTGGAGGATTAAGTGACTTGCCCAGGGTCACAAGGAGCAGCGCCAGGATTTGATCTCACAACCCCTGGGTACAGCGGCAGCAGCCCAACCAGTGAGCCACAGCCCTTCCTCACAAGCTCACAAGCCAATTAATGCCAATAATTTGGTGTTAAACAGCGCTAATTGCCATCAATTTGTTTGTTGTTTTTTTAATATTTTATTATTTTATTTACAATAGTGTAATACATTTAGATTACAATAGTGTAATACATTTAGATTACAATAGTGTAATACATTTAGATTGAAAATAACCAAATATAACAAAGAATACACTTTTTCAAACAATAATATTACAGAATCATAGCTATACCCAACCCCTTTCCATCAATTATTAATATTGACAATATTAAACATTTTAAATATGAAGAATTAATATCTATATTTTCATTATCTTTCCCTACCCTACCCCCCTATCCCAACCCAGATGTGTAATGAAAAAAACTCAGAAGGTATTATATTATCTTTTAATGTGAATCAGCAAATAAATCCAATAGACTCCATATTTTGTTAAACAAAAACACTAAACCCTAAACATTCTGCGTTCATTCTCTCATATCTATATGTATTACATACATTTGTCCACCAAAATGTATAATTTAACCTGTCATGATTTTTCCAGTTTGATGGGATCATTTGAACCGCAATTCCAGTTAAAATCAAGAAAAGACAGCTTTTAAATTTATCAAGGGGAGGTTTAACATGCAAAATAGTACCACAAATTATTGCTTCGTATGTTAACGGAATACCTGAGTCTAAGACTATATTTATTTGTCCCCAAATTGACTTCCAAAAACCAAATATCAGCGGACAAAAAAATAACAGATGATCTAAAGTCAGTATGACAGTGCCAGCATCTATTTGAGCTGGAGCTATCTAATTTTTGCAACCGAACTGGGGTCCAAAAAATTCTATTGGCATCAATTTGGATTTACGTGAACACTTGCTACGTGTTATTCTATTACAATGTACGTCCATAGCATGCAACGCAAAAGGAGGTATGGTCATGGGAGGTACATGGGCATATCAGGGGCGTTCTTAAAATTTACACACAGTGTTACAAAATACCAAGGCTATGCGCCCAAACTGGGTGCTAAGATTCATTAACCGATTCTTATCATACCAAGCTGCTTCCTGGGATCCTGAAATGGGCCAAATGGTCAGAATATCAACCTCCTATATGCATTTAGAAAGCTATTAAATATAAATATGAGAAAATGAACACAGAATGTTTAGGGTTTAGTGTTTTAATTAACAAAATACGGAGTCCATTGGCTTTATTTGCTGTTTCATATTAAAAGATAATATGTTCCCTTCTGAATTTTTTTTTTTAATTGTTTTTATTAGCAATTGCAAAGGGAACATCTGGGATGGGATGGGGGAGTAGAGTAGGGAAAGGTAATGAAAATATAGATATTAAAGATGTTTAATATTGTCAATATTAATAATTGATGGTAAGGGGTTGGGTATAGCTATGATTCTATAATATTATTGTTTGAGATAGTGTATTCTTTGTTATATTTTGTTATTTTCAATCTAAATGTATTACACTATTGTAACTAAATAAAATAATAAAAATGTTAAAAAAAAGAAAAAGAAAGCTATTAAAAACCCATCTGTCCTCAAAATTCTTGTAATCCCTCCAAAGTAGCATATTGATTTGAAACTATTGTTAACTTGTTGATGCCAGTGTTCTATCAATTGTAACTCACTGACAATGGTCAGACCATCTCTTTTGAAACCATATAGAACTGAACGGCTTTTGCAATATATAAATATAAAATTATGTTATGTTATGTTTCAGCAAGTGTATGTTTTGGCGCCCAAATTTGAGTGCTGAAATCACAACTCAGTGATATTCTATAATGGGGCAATCATCTTTTGAGTTCTCATTGTAAACAGCGTTGAGCAATGATTTATTTTTCTGTACTGATTTTTGAGCACCATATACTGAATATGGTGCTGAGGGGGCAGTTCTACAAATGGGCAATTCCATTAAGATGACCCAAGGATGCAAGGTAGATGCCTATTCTATAACTGCACCTGGATGCCTAGGTTCCATTTTAGAATGTCAGTGTAACCTGGTATCAACACGCTTAACATTTAGATCAGTGGTCCCCAACCCTGTCCTGGAAGACCACTAGGCCATTCAGGTTTTCAGGATAGCCCTAATGAATATACATGGAGCAGATTTGCATGCCTATCGCTTCCATTATATGCAAATATCTCTCTTACATATTCATTAGGGCTAGCCTGAAACCCGATTGACCTGGTGGTCCTCCAGGACAGGGTTGGGAACCACTGATTTAGATGACAAAGGTTATACCAGCCATAAACCTGGCATAAATGTGGGTGCCTATGGGAGGCAGGGATGCACATAAATTATAATATTCTCTAAGTTACATGCATAATCTCTGCCTTGGGCAATTAATAAATCCCGATAAATTAAATAATAAAATAAGTGGGAATCCTGCCCTACTTCTGCCCATGTAACATAGTAAATGACGGCAGATAAAGACCTGAATGGTCCATCCAGTCTGCCCTCTAATCACATGCATTACAATTTCATGATTAAAATTAAAATGTATTTTTTTTCTTTGTTATTTCTGGGCCATAGACCTTAGAAGTCTACCCAGTACTGTCCTTAGGTTCCAACTACTGGATTTGGACTGTGAAAGTTTTCTCATTTATATTCAAATTAGCGATCCTCTGTGTTCATCCCACACTTTTTTAAATTCCATCACCATTTTCCTTTCCACCAACTCCCTGAGAAGGGCATTCCAGACATCCACCACCCTCTCCATGAAAAATAATTTCCTAACATTACTTTTAAGTTTTAAATGTACAACACTGCATATGCCTTACAGTGCTATAGACATGATAAATAGTAGTAGCAGTCGTACCATCCCCTCAACCTCAATGTATGTCCTCTAGTTTCCCTTCTCTGGAAAAGATTTGATTCTATATTAAGATCTTTCACATATTTAAATGTCTGCATCATACCACCCCTGTCCTTTCTCTCCTCCAGAGTATGTGTACACCTTCTTGCATTTATCACATACAAAATGCGAAAGCAAACTGTGTATAAGCAAAACAAATACCCACAGAAAACTGAACACAGTGTAATGTGTAATATCAGATTCAGGAATGAGGAAAAAAGACCTCAAATATCCATGTGTCAAAAAAACAATGTTTTGTGAAGATATGCATATGGGGAAAAGGTACTATCATAGGTCAGAAAAACCTCATTACAACTCCGATATGTGTAAACCCAAAACATTTTTTTTGAATTTTGTGCTCTAATTTCTTTTTTATATGATTTTTTTTGCTAAATGCAAACTTTTTCTTTTTAACTTGTATCTTTTTAACTTTTAATACTCACAATGACGCAAAAGCAGGTGGATGGGAACTGACTAACAAATACTCTGTAAGGCTGTTATCTGGCAATATGGTTGATCTAAAAGGCAGAGCAAGGAGCAGTCTAAATTTTAAAACACTAAGACAGGTGTAATGAGGTTTTTCTGACCTATGACAGTACCTTTTCATATGCCTATCTTCACAAAATACTGTTTTTGACACAGGGGTATTTGAGGTCTTTTTTCCTCATTCCTGAATCTGATATCACACATAACACTGTGTTCCTTTTTCAGTGGGCACCTTCTTACATTTACATACTACCTCCAAATTCTATAAATGGCACTTATATTTCATGTGTAAATTTGCTCAATTTGCATGTGCAATTTAATTGGCTAACAAGTAACTGGGTTCTAACAATCATTTATTGGCACTAGTTGGCAACAATTTCAATTTACGTGCACATCTTGCTAGGTGCTATTCTATAAAGATATGCGTGTAAATTTTTCGGTCTGCATCTGAAAAGGAGGTAAAGCCATGGGAAAGGCATGGGCGGGTCGAGAACATTTACTAAAGATGCACCCAGTATTATAGAATATGGAAGATATGCATCTAATTTAGGCACGAGGATTTACAAAGATTCCAATTGGTTTAAATCCTCATGCGTACAGATCCCAGTGCTAAGCACTATTCTATAAATGGCACCCAACTCAAATCATTTTTCATTTTTTTTGGTGCTCAGATTTGGGTGCCATTTACTGAATAAGTTAGGCACACCATTACCAAATAGTGCTTAAGCATTCTATTGGTACTTTGTGAATAAGTGCACACTTATGCATATATAATTGCATACAATTCTGGAGACTGCACCTTCAAAGAGATATAAACAGGATGGAGTCAGTCCAGAGGAAGGCTACTAAAATGATTAGTGGTCTACATAAGGCTTACAGAGACAGACTCAAATATCTCAGTTTATATACTTTGGAGGAAAGACAGGAGAGGGAAAGTATAACAGAGATATTTAAATATCTACATGGCATAAATACGCATGAGGCAAGTCTATTTCATTTGAAAGGAAACTCCTGAATGAGAGGGCATAGGATGAAGTTAAGAGCGGTGATAGGTTCAGGAGCAATCTAAAGAAACATTTTTTATTACACTAAATAGTCTCCTGGCAAAGGTGGTGGAGACAAAGTGTGTCGGAATACAAGAAAGTATGAGACAGGCACATGGAATCTCTTAGGGAGAGGAGGAGACAGTAGATGCTGCACATTGGCCTTTATCTGTCATCTTGTTTCTATAAGCTTTAGTAGTCTGTATATTTACAATGCAAGGGATAGGAGTTTTTTTTTTAGCCTGTTTATCTAGTCTTCTGTATGACGAATTCCTATTAATGTTTTCATCTTTTGCTCTCCTTTCTCATCTTTACCATTTAGAATGGAACTTTGTAAACTGTGCAAATGGTTCCTTGACGGACGGGGTAACAAATAATTAGTAAACTTGAAACTTAGATGTGGGAGCATAAAGGTGTCTTGATTGTTTAAATTGCCTTTTGATTATCTTGGCTTATTCTAACATAGGATATGTATGTACTCATTGGAAATAATGGATAAAAGTCTGCTTTTAATTAACTTGGATCCTTATTTTCATGAAGATGAAAATCAAACAGTAAGTTCTAAGTATTAAAATGTTTAGGCATTGAGTGGGGACAGTGTCTCTGTGGCAGTGCTGTCTTGCTAAGGATCTAGGTTTGATTTTCAAGACAGGTCTTTTATTCTTCAGGGCAGCTAGGGGTGGGGATGGTCTGGTGGCAGTGAGATTTGCAGCTGTCCCTCAATGGTCATGGACTGTTGCAATGGCTGCACGGAGTTGGAAAAATTGTGGGGAGGGAAAATGTGGGCAGAGGTATGTAAAGGCTGATGGTAGACTGGGATTCCAACCAAGTTAGCAATATAAATATATGAAGGAAATTATTAGTCCCCATAAAACATATAGGCATTTTTGAACAGAATGAAGTGTTTTCTTCCCATATTCTTTAAATTACTCTATCATCTTTGCTCAGTAATGACATAAAGGTGTTTGTAACGGGGCATAGCCAGCAATAGATTTTAGGGGGACCACCACTGTCACTGCAGCATTAATATTAACTTTGCTGATGAGGATGCCCAATCCTTGCCGGTGGACGAGATCTGCTACTTGAACTGCCCCAGCAGGAAGAAGTCAAACGCCTCCTTTCCAGCCATACACATCTGCATTTTTCGCATATGCTTAGTTCACGCATGGACTGAGCATGCATGAAGAGTGCAAACATTGGCGACTGGAAGAAGGCCACTGACTTCTTTCTGATGGGCAGTTCAGACAGCAGATCTCATCCCCTGGAAGGGATTGGGCAGCCCCGCTAGCCATTCAATATTTATTCCAGTTGTGGAGAAGGCATGAGCCAAAATTAAGGGAGGGGCAGGCCCTCAAGTTCCCCTATGGTTATGTCTTGAGTTTGTGATGAACAAGATATTTCCCTGCTATTGAATCTGGGTTCTCTGTAATCCTGTTGATAGCAAATGATCAAGACCTGCTGCACATTCCTTCACAGAATGAAGGCAGTGCCCTGCCAAGTGCCACAGAGATGCAGTAAACTTCTCATTGATTTACTTTAAATAGCTTGTGTTTGGAACAGTAGATAAAATGAAGTCTGAAACCAAGTTTCCCAAAGGGTGAGAACCCCATAACTCAATATAATAGATATAAGGGCAATTTGTGCTAAAATAAAAGTCTTCATTAAACGTTCTGTGGGTTCACTGCAATCAGATGGAGTCGGGGAGTAATAGTTATGGCTGAATTATGAAGAATTAAAGCACAAAATGCTCCAATTTGCACGATCTCTCTGTAAAGTGAAAGGAAACAGATCTCTTTGAAAGATACCAACTTCCATCTTTAGACGTGACATGCCATATCATTTGGCCAAACACTTGCTCCACTTTTTCTTTTCACACAAAAGTCTTAGGGGGCAATATTCAGTGCTAGTTATTCAGCACCGCATGCATCTAGTAGCACTATAGAAATAATTAATAGTAGTGGTAGTAATTAACCTGGAAGGAGAAGCTCCTACTCTTAATTAATGCTGAACAGGTCCTGACAGGATATTTAGCAGCACATAACTGTATGACAACTCCGAATATCCTGACCATTGCAGGGCGGAGTCAGGATGGAGCTGGGAGTTACTTGGGTACCGCTGATTTTCAGCTGCAGTACCCAAATAAATATCTAGTTAAATTAGGATAGCCAAAAAGCTGCCCTAAGCACTGCTCCCTGTAAGCTGATCAGGAGTTCTCCAACTGCATTGCTGGGTGTGGGTGCTTCAATTTTGTGTTTTCAATTGCTAGGGACAGGCAGGTTTCCTGAAGTACTGTAGAACATACCTGCTCCTCACTATTGAAAATGTGATCATGAAATAGCACCCTCTATTGGTAGGATTATAGTTGTAGAACTCAGCTGTAAAGGGAACAGTGGTCCTAAATGAACTGAGCAGCTATCTGGCTGAATATTGTCAGCACCCAGGCAACATCTGGCAGCTACACTAGATCTGGATATTCAGTGCTGGTGCCTAGATAGGGAGTGACATTGAATACCTGGGTTGAATTTAGCCACTGGTAGCCATCAATTAAAGAAATGATTACTGCTGCCAGCTGATCATTACCTCCTTAATCTTTTACTAATGAATGTTATTGGGATATCAAGACAGATATTTGTTTTCTCACTACAAATATCACTCTTTTGAAATGCCACTGAGAAGCATATACTGTTTGTAATTTTAAAATAGTGTAAAATGTGCATGCTGACCACTGGGAAAAGGACCAAATGCCCATTTGTAATGTGCATCAGTATATATTGCTAAATTAAGTCTTATGCTGAGGACCTCTTGTGGCTACTATTAGCAGGCACAGTCTGTCATGGATAAAGACTAAATCAGGGTGTTGCTGGTTCTGTGGAACTAGGGATTTTGTAGGGTTTTATGGGAACTGTATATGCTGTTTTCAAGCAGTAAGATTGCAAGTTAAGAGGCTTATGTACTAAAATGAAATAACAGGTACCATTAATGCACACTAAGAGCCGGATCCAGTCAACGGCACTCAAAAATTGGCACCAGAACAAAAAACTTCATTTATTAATCTCACTTTTATCAAGTGTTAAAGCTAACATTAACAACAAACATTCTTTTCAGGGGTATGGGGTAGGGAAATATGATTGGTTATATGTAAGATTAACAGGAGGAGGCTTTATGGATATATTAGTGTTAGTTTTTTAGCCACAAAATCATATATAGTCATGTGAGGAGTGTTCACATTTTTTCTGTATGTACTGGCAGTATTTCTTAAGCGGTGAGTAGGACCAACACAGTGTACCTCATCTTTCACAGGACATCCAGTCTATATGTGAGGATCCCAACTCTAGGACAGGGTGGACAACAACCCAGTATGGTTTTCAAGATTTCCACAATGAATATGCATGAGATTCAAGTTTCAAGTTTCAAGTTTATTAGTTTTTAATATACCGACCATCAACAAATATCTGGCCGGTTAACAATAAAATTTAAAAGTGTAAGAAGGATAAAAAATAAAATAATTGGCATATAAAAATAAATGGTGTGAACATAAATAACATCAACTAGACAAACTTGAAAGTGAGGGGAAAAGGGAAGGGAGGGGAAAAGTTACATATTTGAGAAGAAAAGGAGAAAGTGGGAATGAGATCAAACGTATAGGGTAGGGTCGCTTTGTTAAAGCGGTTGGTTGCTTAAAAGAGAAAAGGAAGTAAAAAAAATTATTTTTAGAAAATGAAAACAGAAGGTAAGTCTAAACACAGCCAAATGCGTCACGAAATAAAAAAGTCTTTAGGCTTATCTTAAATTTGTCTAGATGTTGTTTATCGCGGAGTTGCTGTGGGAAAGAATTCCATAATGTAGGGGCAGCTACTGCGAAATTTATTTTCCGGGTGTAATAAAAGTCTTTTATGGAGGGAATAAAGAGAAGCTTTTGATCAGTTGACCTTAGAGTGCGTGGGGAACATTGGGGGATGAGAAGCTTATCAAGAAATGAGGGCTGGTGAGAGAGTTTTATTTTGAAGGAGAGTAAGATGATTTTGTAGGTGATACGGTGAGTGATGGGGAGCCAATGTGCCTCTTTTAGAAGAGGAGTAACATGGTCAAATTTGCCTATTTTGTAAATGAGTTTTATTGCTGTGTTTTGTATTAATTGTAGGCGTCGGATTTCTTTTTGGGGGAGACCGTTGAGAAGAGAGTTGCAATAATCTAAATGGGAGATGACTAAGGAATGAATCAGGATATTGATTGAATCGGTCTCTAGAATTGGAATTAGCGACCGAATGATGCGGAGTTTGAAGAAACAGATTTTTGCGGCCGAACTAATATGGTCGTGGAAAGTAAGATCCCTATCAATGATGACGCCTAATAGTTTTATTTTTGTTTCCATCTGTATTGGAGTGGATTTGATAGAAATTTTTCCCAATAAGGATTCGCAGGTTTTGATTGGAAGTAGGAGGCCACGGGATTTATCAATATTGAGGGAGAGTTTATTTGAGTAGAGCCAATCATTTATGGTGTCCAATTTGTTGTTTATGTCTTTTATGTCTAAGATGTTTGAAGTGTTGACTGGGTGAAGAAGTTGTATGTAATCTGCATAGGCAAAGATTGTGAATCCAATAGATTGTGCTAATGTAAGAAGAGGAGACAGAAAGATATTAAATAGTAATGGGGATAGAATCGAACCTTGCGGGACACCGTAGGTTTGTGATATAGCTGAAGAAGTTTCATTTTTTACATGGACTTTAAAGCTACGTTCATTAAAGTAAGATGTGAACCATGAAAGAGCTGGGCCTGTAATACCGCAGTCTTTGAGTCTATTAATAAGAAGAGAGTGATCGATAGTATCAAAGGCTGCAGACAGGTCAAGAGAGATAAGAATAACAGATTTTTGATGGTCATGGTAGTAATGTATAGTTGAGATAAGGCCTAACAGTGACAATTCTGTTGAATGTGAAGAACGAAAGCCGGTTTGGCATGGATGTAAAGCATGGGTTTTTTCAATGAACTCTGTAAGTTGGGTGTGAATGATTTTTTCAGTTAATTTAGAGATTAAGGGTAGATTAGCAATAGGGCGGTAATTTCTAGGTAGAGAGGAATCTAAGTTGTGTTGTTTAAGTTTTGGAAAAACAAGAGCTGTTTTCCAAGCAGTAGGTACTAAACTGTCGGAGAGAGACTTGGATATCATTTCCCAAATGAATGGGCCGAAAAAGGAGAAGAATTTTTTAAGAAGCGAAGGGGGAATACTCTCCAAAAGATTGTTGGAAGTGTTTAAAGATTGTAAAATGAGAAGAAGATTTGCTAGTGAGGGCATTTTGAAATTTGAGCAAGAACTGAATGATAATTGAGTAGAATCATTGAGAATGTGAGGAGAGGAAGCAGGAAATGAAGGTTCAAGATGTGATCTAATGTCCTTGATTTTTGTATCAAAGAAAAATGATAGTTCGTTTGCAGATGGCTGGGTAGTAGGGTGTAGGTTTTTTTTTTTTTTTAGAATATTTTGAGAGTGACTGAGCAAGATTGAAAAGGGTGGAAGAATTACAGGTGGAAGTAATGAGTTTAGAGTAATATTCTTTTTTGGTTTGTTGAATGACTTTTTTATAATGAGAGGCTTTTTCCTTGAACAGAATAAGGAAATTATTAAGGTGTGTTTTACGCCGTTTATGCTCTACGGAACGAAGTTGTCTACGGAGAAGAGCGAGTTTTTCGTTATACCAGGGTTGTTGTTTTTTTTTAGTCTGATTTGAGGTGGGTTTTTTTCCTAGTTGAGGTGCCAGAGAGTCTAATAAGGATTTTGTGGAAGTTTCCCAGAGGGAGAATTGTTCTGAAATGGAGAGGGAAGAGAAATCTTTGAGGTTTAAGTTAAAGGAGGTCTGAATGGCAGAAAGGGTTCTATTATTAGTGTTGCGGGTGATATAGATATTCTTTTGTTGGACTTGGCTTAATTGTGCAGGAAAGTCTAATTGCCAGGTAATTAAAGTGTGATCCGACCATGGTAAGGCGTGAAATTGGAAGTTTTGAAAAAGATGATTAATAGAAGTTGGACAGAAAATCATGTCTAAGGTATTACCGGCAGAGTGTGTGGGCATAGAGATGAGAGGAGATAATTATAGGTCAGAGATCAAGGTTAGGAGTTCAGAGGTGTTGTAATGGTTGGGAGAATTAAAATGAATATTGAAATCTCCAAGGATTATGGAATCAGGATAGGCGATATTGAAGTCTGATATGGTGGAGATAAGAGTAGAAAGCGAAGTTTTGGTTACAGGTGGGGGAAGGTAGATAAGAAGGAAATTAAGAGAAGGAGAGTGTTTTATGGAAAATTGGAGAGTTTCGATTGGAGGATTGGAGGATGTACTGCTTTCATTGTATACAAATAGATCTCATACATGTTCATTGTGAAAATCTTTTAAAAAAACCCAATAACCTGGTTGCGGCCCTTGAAAACTGTGGTTGCCTACCCCTGCTCTAGAGCATCCCTGGCACCCACAGAAGAAGTGCTTTGTACTTTGCGAAGTGTTTTAAGAGACTTTTGATACTTCAATCTTTTTAGATGAGAAGTAAATTTTCCCTGTTTTTGTATCTCTCCAGGATGTGGTTTGAGGTGCAATATAGATATTTTCTTATTGAAGGTCCAGTAGCACTATTACTAAAAGTGTTTGTTTAAAGGGCTGAGGCAGGAATTGTGAATTTTGGAAGGTGTTTACTGTAGAGTGGCTTACAGGATAGCATGAGGAATCTGGGGTAACCAGACCAGAGCCTTGAAGAATAGAAACATTGGGGCATTCCATTCAGGATCCCGGAGACAAGGTTAATGGATCTAATCTGTAAGAAACTAAGGGCTTTTTTTTACAAAGCCACGGTAGAGGTTTCTACCGCGGGTCAGAGAGGTAAATGCTCCGACGATCATAGGATCATGAGATCTATGCGCATGCACTGCTTTCAATGCATATTCATTGGGGAAATCCTGAAAACCCGACTGGATTTGGCCCTCAAGGAGGGACTTTGGGGACCCCTGGCCTAGGACAATGTGGAAGGAAAAAACTGGACAGTATGGACTTATGGTTCTTATCTGCCATTGTATTTCCTGTTCCTCTATATCTATGTCTGCATAGGCTGCTTGTTTCCAATAAATTCAGCTTTTTTTTTGGGTGGGGGGTGGGGGTGAGGGAGGGCATACTGCTTGTTCCTCTCCAGTCCTACAAAAACTTATTTTAAAGTTAAAGAAATAAGTATTGCTGTTGAATGTTATATGGTTTTCAGGTGTAAAACAATTAAGGAAATATCTTAAAATGTAATCACATCTTTTGACATTACAATCAATTTTTATTGCACAGATTAAAATAAAACCTTTTTCACATGTTCTCCCACCCTTGGATTCATGCAGCACATTTAATATAACGGGGCATAGCATTTTAGTCAGCAGTTTTCAATCCAGTCTTCAGGACACATTTAGCCAGTCAGGTTTTCAGGATATTCATAACGAATATATATGAAACATATTTGCTTACAATGGAGGCAGTACATAGCAAATTTATCTCATGCATATTTGCTGCGGGTATCCTGACATCATGACCAGCTGGGTAAGGATTAGGTTGAGAATCTCAGATTTACGCAGATCAGAAATCACCTCAGCTCCAACAGAAGAACCATGAATTTGCACCAAGATTAGTTCCTTCAGAATCTTTCCATTTGACATACTAAAGGGATAGTGCATCTCTCCAATGGTAACATGGAGGCCTCCAAGGATGTGCATTCGTTAGCATGCATTTGCTTCATTCAAATGCCTTAAATGGTTAAACTCTATGATTGGTGTTTCTTTTAAATGACAGCTGTGCCATTAACACCGCCTTGGGTGAATCTCTTCATAAAGGCATTTAATAAATTTCAATAAATAGATAAATTTAAACACAATCCAGATAGCAGCAGTAAATATTCAGCACCGCTATCTGGATAATTAACCAAACAATTCTTTTGTCCTAAATTATCCAGATATTTATCCGGATAACGGTGCTGAACACTACTGGTATTTGGATTGCGCCATGGCAATGTGCAATGATTTTCAGCAGCATTATCCAAATAATCTGTCCTTGGCCAGCGGCATTTATCTGAGTGGCAGGTGCTGCTATCCAGATAAGGGCTTTTGAATACTGGGTGATCAGTGCATGCTAAATTGAATTAACGTGTATTTAAAGTGTTTTATTAAAACTAATGTGTGTAATGAACCAAATCAACATCTGAAAATTAGGAAAAGAGCCAACATGAGCAGAAAAGAAACCCAAAATATTTGCTCTATGCACATCCTATAGGACACCTTTGGCATGAAAACACTGAACACTGGGAAATGTGAGAAGCAAAAATGAAACCACCTAAAATTCTACTCACAAAACATGTATTCTGACAGAATAGTCGGTATTTTTCCAGCAGTGCTAAATTAATCATGAGGCAAAAAACTATGGATTTCTCAATAGAAGATTACTGTGACGCTGGCCCTACACAGAATTAAATTGTGCAGTTCCAAAACACATGGAAAGTAAAACGTAGGACAGCCTTTAAAGTACACTGTATAATAAGTATATTCCTTTTGCTGTAAAAAATGTCACTAGCCTCTTGGAATATTTGGCTGTTCAGTTACCAGAGCCAAGAGAGGGTCTTTTCTTTTAACAATAACATTACAGGACATTATTATGGTTTCACCAATTGTAAACTTTGACACTGTTAAAAGCTCAGTCAAATAAAGCTATCATTTTTTTTTTTTTAAGAAGACTTAATTTGTGGCTAGAATGAAGCTTTTGTGCTGCTTGACCTGCTATATTCACCATATAAAAATACCTCACAGTCCTATACTTGGGCAAGGCTTTTCATTTTATCTTATGATTCACTGTATGCTTTGGAATGAATAGGGAAAAGGAATGAGTGGAAATGAAAGGAAGTGTGGGTAAGAAACAAATGAGAAAAGGAGGTCATGCACCTGGGAAACATAATGTACTATTGTCCTGGGCATTGTTGTTGGCCAAGTCCATATCTTCATAAGAGGCACTGAGAGGGAATCTCTCACAATCATTCTGATAAAATGGGAAATCGTGAGCACCATCTTGAGGCAGGTGATGGAAAGGTGGATGGACAGAACACTTGCTAAAAGCCTTAAGTGAGGAGTTTCTTTCTGGAATATCGGGAAGCAGTTCAGTAATGAGTCTATGTAAAATACTATTGTCAGGTAAGCTCCCTCTTCTTTTTTCTGCTTTAATTTGGTCACAGATATCTTTGAGAGCAGAGTCCAGAGCTTCAAAGACAGATGATTTGCATTTGGTCTTTTCATTCTGTTTTTTGGGGGTGCTACTTTTTTTCCTCCGGAAAGGCACTGGACTGACTAGAAATGCAATCTTAGAAAGGCCTGATTCTGATTCTTGCTTCCTTGAAGATTCACTTTTTTCTTGCTTAGCCCTTTCATGCTTTAACATTGTGGTAAACCTTGTGTAAGATGCTGGGCATCGACCTTTGCAGGAACTGATGAGATGCCTGTGGTGATGATGGTGGTGGTGATGGTGGTGATGATGGTGACCTGAGCCATAAAAGCTTTCAGAAGATGTGAAAGAAAAATGATCAAAATCGCTTTCACTACAAAAGGAAGAGCCCTCAATCTGGATAAAGTCACTGAGGTCAGAAACCACGCCATCTTGATCACTGTCTGAAAATTCCAGATTGGACCTTGGTAGTTGGTCACCAGTAACTTCAATGTTAATTGGCACCAGCCTTTTAGACTTCCCATTGTATTTTACCTGAGTAGTATGGTTACCCTGATTTTCCTCTTCCAGTAAAGACTCAATAGAAAAACGACGTTGTGGACATGAATCATTTGGAGAAGGTTCTAAAGTTACTGCTGATAACATTTCATCACCAAGATTGGGCATTGATTTTGATTTCTGAATAAGCTTTTCAAATTCAGATATTCTAGTTGGCACCACATCCCTGGGCACCTCATCAGAAGACTGTCTCCAGCCGAACAGTAGACCTTTGTTCTGTTCCTTCTCATACTGCAATACTCTGGATTTCACAGAACAGATCACCTCAGAACTCAGTAAGTCCTTGCGGTTTATACGATGCATCTTTTTATACAATTTGAGGAACCCTGGTGCATCATGGGCAGATCTATGCCGAATCCTTGATCTACTGGAAATATGTGTCTGAGATGTATATGGTGAGTTCCAAGACATGGAACAACTTTCTTTGGACTCCTCCTCTTCCAAAAGGGACCCCAAGCTTTCAGACTTGGTATGTGTGCCTGAAAAGCTGACATTCTCATCTTTCAGTAGATCATCACAACTCCGAGACTTTAGTTTGGGTGATGCCGTTTCCTCTGTGCTGGTCCAGACTTCAGCATTTTGACGCACCATGTGCCAGCCATTTTTGCAGTTGATGGACCTCTTTGTATCATTTGGGACAGCCAAATGTTGGGTGTAGCTGTTACAGTAATGCAATTCATTGGAGGTGCTGTGGTTGTGGACTGTATAACTGAAAAGAGGTGGATACATTCTGCTAATATCCCCTCCTTTATGATCCAGAGTGCAGCATGGTGGAAAAAGAAATATTGCCAGAAATTAACATGTTCAAAAAGGCAGTAAAAACAACAGTAAAAGTAATATCCCACTTCCCCCCACCACCAAAAAGAGAAAGTAGTTAGTACAGCTGATATAGATATTAAACTTATTACTCAATAAGAGATATGACATAGTAATATAAGAATAGTTTAAATTTACAACCATTTTTTCTGGAGCATGAAAAACTACACAGAAATTCTGCATATTTATAGAAAATAGAAATGACAGCTAGTTACGTGGTCTCTCTATAAAGCAACACTTACACCCCCCCTCCCCCAGTATGTAACAGCTCTGACACTCATATGAATTCTGTGAACTTCGGAGCTGTTACCACCATGGCCAGCATTAAAAACCATGCTATGATTTTGTAAAAAGCAAGGGTGGGGTGCTGAAGATTTGGACAGTACATATCCTGTCTTTAAAGGGAGACTAAAGAAGTAAGTGCTATGTGGTACCTAAAGGCCAAAATACTACATTTTGAACATGTAGTTTTTCAGTAAATATCTATAGTAAGGTATTACCAAGATAAAACAATAAAATTATTGTAATGACCAAAACATATTTCAAATCAGAAGGTAAATAAAATGTTAAATTTTCTTCAGAGCAATATAAACTTTTGCATTTGTGTTTCTGAAATTTTTTTTTTTTTTTTTTGGGGGGAACGCAATAAACACAATAAATGACAGCAGATAAAGACCCACAGGGTCTATCTAGTCTGCCCAACAAGGTGGCCAGAGATGCTCCAGTCTTGTTGGATAGATTGGATGGACTGTGATCCCAATTGATCTGGAAAGCTAACCTATAAATGACTAAACTAAATTAAATGATTGCTATGAAAATGGATTGAATCACAAAAACAGCTTAACTCTTCTATTTCCTTTCAAATATAGAGCACGTCTTCCTCCCACCATACACTACAGCCTAAACAAATATTGACTTTCAGTATAATTGCCTTTAGCACAGTGCATTTACTATCACAGTCTATGGCTTATGAAGTGAAATGACTTTTGCTTCACCATGTTTTCAACTCTTCCAGAGAAGCTGGAAGTGCCCTTCCCATACAAAATTATTCTTTAAATATACTGTATACTCTTATATTAAGGGATTCTCAGTGAAGTCTGGTTTTCAGTATATGAACATGGGATTTTCAGCAGACATTGGTTACCCTGAAAAACACAGACCTGTTTATGGTCCTTGGGGATGGAGGAATGCTGGCAGTATACATCAATCTCTCATATTTATGTAGAGTGGATGTTATCAGTATGGGCTACTATTAAGACAGGCTATTTTACCACAAAAATCATGCTGTTATGGCACAGGGTCTCATTGCACAAAATGGAACCCTGTGCTAAAATAGTATGACTTGTGGTAAAATAACCCATCTGGAGTTATCAACGTGGGCTATTGTTAAGACAAGTTATTTTATCAAAAGTCATGCTATTTTAGCATAGGATCTCATTTTATGCAATGAGATTCTGTGCTCAAATAGCACAACTTGTGGTTAAATAAACCGTCTTTATGGCCGCTGACATTGATAACTTCCCTCCTTAATCAGCATTTGATGGGGTGAAAAGGGAAAACATAAGGTTTGGTGGAACTTGATGAATTTTTCAGGCTTCGTGTTTACTTGACTGTGACTAGTAGGATGTAGTTTCTTAGCTCCTATGGTATGGCAAGGACCAATATAAGACACCGTTTTAGACCATCTATAGGGTGAGCAGTGCAGCTAACTGCTTAATGCACTTTAGTGCTAGGCCCACAAAGAGAATACTACCCACTCTATACCCATAACAAATCTAATATGCTTCTTATTACCCAACATGTATCACCTTAAGGTCTCGACAACTCTTATGTAATCCACGACAAATCTTATGTTATGTTACAATTCTTGTACCCGCCTAACAACTCTTATGTAATCCACTTTGAACCGCAAAGTATTGGCGGAATAGAAATCACTAATGTAATGTAATACTTTTGGGCAGATAAATTAAAAAGTAATAGTCATATCTTCTTATGAAAGATATTGAACTTAATTTATAAAAAATGTTCCTCAGAAGATAGATTTAGAGAAAACTCTTGCTGGCATAAGTCATCCAAATGGATATACCTTTTAGAATTTGTATATGCCTGCCACTTTCGTTACTTTCCATACTATCACCACCCAAATTCTGCCACATAGGCAGATGGCTAGATCATCAAAGGGCAGGGCTGGCCCCGAAGAGGATACTTGCCAGTAAGTGTGACCGATTTCAAAATATCTACAAGCTCAATGTACAATGGATTGTTTGTAATCCTGCAAGCTCAGAAAGGGTGGGAATGAGTGAGTTTATGCTATTGTGCATGTTTGTGAGATAAAGAGATACACAAACTTATATCCACATGGGGGAGCCCTAATAATATTGTTAGGAAATGCTCGTAATTGAAGTTAAAAAAAAAAAAAAAAATCCTTGGACACATGTAGAAAAGCTCTGTCCACCGAAAAGTCAGACAAACTACTGAAAGACTCTATCTGGATTTAGCTTGTTGTGACAGATCTTTACAAATTCTGCATGTGTATGATCCCACAGACTAATGAACATAGAACCTCTAATCAATTAAAAAAAAAATCTTTACGGAATGTAATCTGGTACTGAATGTCAAATGTTTCTAGGAAATCAACAATATTTGTGGAGCGTTCTTCTGCATTTATTATTTAAAGATCTTAGTGGCACTGTTCCCAACCTTTTGGCTTCCCTGGGCCGCATTGGCCACAAATTTTTTTTTCTGGGGCCACGCAAACGGTGCAGCAAGAAAGAAGAGGGAGCCAGCAAGATGGTAAACACCCGGGGGCAGCAGAGGAAAACACTGCATTGCCCTCGACCGGGGCCACACAAAATACTTCATGGGGCCGCATGCGGCCCTCCGGTCCCAGGTTGGACACCCCTGCTCTAAGCTGAGCAGGGGTCCTCAACTGCACTGCTGCCACTGGATGGCGGTGCTTTAATATTGTGTTTTCAATTGCCAGGGACAGGCAGCTTCCTTGGAGTCATGCAGAGCTTGCCTGTTCCTCACTATTGAAAATATGATAATGAAACAGTTCACTGGCAGAACTGTAGCTAGAGAACGCCCACTCAGCTTAGAGGGAACAGTGCCTGGTAGCCTGCTAGCTGATGTGGAAGGGCGTTTTCGATAGGAAGTCTATGTCTGAGTTTGGATGTTTTAGGAAACATGTCCAAAAGTGCAGAAGAGAAAATGACCATTTTCAAATCAGAAAAAAGTCTGACTTTTTGTTTTGAAAATTACCATTTTCTAGACATATTTTGTGCTCAGTGTGTCTATTTTGGGGGACCATTTTCGAAAACAAAACAGTCCGAAAGAAAAAAACACACACAAAGGGGAGAGCGTGGCACAGTGGTTAGAGCTACAACCTCAGCACCCTGAGGTTGCAGGTTGAAACCCATGCTGCCCCTTGTGACCCGGCCAAGTCACTTAATCCCCCCATTGCCCCAGGTGCATTAGATAGATTGTGAGCCTGCCGGGAAAGACAGGGAAAAATACTTGAGTGCCTGAATAAATTCATGTAAACTGTTCTGAGCTCCCCTGGGAGAACAGTATAAAAACTGAATAAATAAATAAACAAGCCATTAGGATGTACAAATTATAAAAAGAAATAATATCACCGATTATACAATGACTTCATAGTCCATATAATCAGAAAAAAAAAAAAACATGTGAGGCTAACAAACAGAAATAATAGGAAAAAGCAGGTTCCTAACTGCAACCTAATAATATAATCATTGTTCATATTGAATCAAATTCTAATTGCTGGTTGCCTGCCCCTCAAAAATCTACACGACTGATCTGGTTAGAAAAAATGGTATACTGTGTTATTCAAATACAATGTACATTTACACAGAAACCTTAATTAAAACCTTGTCCCCAAAGCTAGCACCTCTTGTCTTATACCCAGAAACTTTTTTCTTCTTTGTTGTGTCCATCTGGAGACATCTGGAAAAATATTAATCTTCTCTCCCAAAAACACAACCGGGGTAGCCTGTCTGAAATAAAGTCTTAAAATTGCCTCTTTATCGTGTAGGAAAACAAAAGATACTAGCAATGTCGTTCTAAACATGATCACTTTCTGAGATCTTTCCAGAACAGCTGAAATATTTAAACTTTCGGAGGAAAGTTCAGCCACTACAGGACCTTCCTTAACCTCTCCATGAACATCTGAGCCAGGAAAGAAAGAAATCTTCTGTAAAGGAGGCAATGCATTTTCAGGATACTCGAGAACCTCCTTCAGAAATCTATTGAAAGTCTCATGATTGGAGCTTAGTTTAATGGAGGGAAAATTCAACAGTCTCAAATTCAAAGATTTTGCTCCATTTTCAAGGTTCTCAAGTTTACATTGAAAAAAACAAGTTAACTTGTAGAATCTGCCTCTCTATATCCTTTACTTGAGAGACTGTATTTTGTTGTTGGTTCTGCTCCTCCTGTATTTTTACTCAAGAGTCAAGTGAGGTTAATAAAGATGTGTTAGATGTAACAGCAGCAAGGAAAGATACACAGACCTTATGGAGGGATTCCACAGCCAGCCATATGGATTCCAAAGTAAACATTGATGGCTTCTCCAGTGGTTGAAGCATAGCTTTGCTGCTCATCAAAACATCCAAATTAGATCCTACTGGGGATTCTGTTGAAAAAAGGTCGTCTTGCAGGGCCAACATTCCACCTGGGATTGGTGTTAAATTTTCCAGAGCTACCATAGGGCTGGAATAGAGACCTCTCCAAAGTCACGGGCTGGCCAACAGAGTCCGCTACCTCCTCAACTGCTCCTCCTTGCATACTGGTCGGTACTGCTGGGCTCCTCCTTGCATACTGGTCGGACTGCTGGGCATGATGGACCACTGGTCTGACCCAGCAGCGGCAATTCTTATGTTCTAAATACAAGGCTTCTTGGGCTGAGCAAAATTTCACCCGCCAATTGGGGGCTTCTCACTTCCCTGGCAACAGCAGATACGCCTGAAGTTGCAAGCCTAACAAACACAGTGATTTCAGCTTGACAAAGAGTTGGGATCCCAGAAGGTAAGGAGGGATAATTCACAGGTCGACAAAAAATTTTTTTTCAAGAGCTGTTTTGGTTATTTCATGTAATCTTTATATTTTTTGGTGCGCTGAATCCGAAAATGACCTCTATTTTGTCATAGGACATCACGTTTCCTGACAATTTAGGTAACTATGTTAAATAAGGCAATACCTCAAAATAAATGGAAATAGACTTCTAAAATTAAAGTTTTATTACAATTTTTTTCATGAAAATCCTTTTTTGAACTGAAATGAGCTCACCTACACACAATAAACTCAATTCTTCTTCCCTGTGATGCTCCTTTTGGTGCATTTACGCTTGTGAGTAGCATCTGGAATGTCTCTCTGAAGCATCCAACAGTAGTCTGCCATCATTGTAATGCTCCATTTTCCATGGTATCTCCTTTCCATCTCTTTAATGTCTTCATGGAATCATTCATCTTGTTCCTCACTCACAGCTCCCAAATTTTCAGGAAAGTAGTCAAGGTGGGACTGGAGGATGTGCACTCTCAAACTCATCAGGCAACCTAAAGCTTGAAATGCTTTCAGCTTTCGTCTGACAATCTTTTTGTAGTGAGGATCTTTGTTATTACCTAAAAATTTCTGTATGACTTCTTTAAATGCAATCCACCCTTCTTTTCGAGGATCCGTCATGATATTGACAAACTCTTGATCAACTATAATCCTTCTAATGTCTGGTCCGATGAACACACCTTCTTTCAATTTTGCCTCCGACAGGCCTGGAAACTTGGTGACCAAGTATTTGAAGCATTCTCCATCTCTTGGAAGTAATTTTACGAATTGCTTCATCAATACCAATTTTATGTGGAGAGGTGGTAGGAGAACTTTATGGGAAGGTACCAAAGTTTCTCGGAGGACATTTTCACCGACCGTTAGCTCCCTCGGCTGCCAACTCTTTTTGGTCCAGTGATTTTGTTGGTCTCGACTGTCCCATAGACACAGAAAACAAGGGTATTTGGAATACCCAGCTTGTTGCCCGAACAGCAAGCACAAGACCTTCAAGTCCCCACACACTTGCCAACCATGGTCTTCATATTTAAGTTTACGAAGAACCAATTCCAAGTTCTCGTAAGTTTCCTTCAAGTGTACGGAATAACCTACAGGTATGGTGGAGTAAAACTGCTTTGAGACTTCTTTTTGAAGAATCTATAAAAAGACGCCATTGCTTTGAATCATATTGGATTTTAAATTGACCCATCAGACCTTCGACATAGATGCAATAAACCAACTTGTCTTCCTGGGCGAAGTAAGGAACGAACTCCATTTCACGATGTCTGAACCATGAAGATGACACTCCTGGCAACAATAAATTCCTGCTTTTCAGCCTTGATCCGAGTAACTCAGCGGCATCTTTGGGAAGATTCAAGTCTCTTACCAAATCATTCATCTCCTCCTGAGAAAACAATTTTGGTCTTGTATCATCTTCAAAGTAAGAACTTGATTCATCTGGTTCAGGTATGACTTCACCTTCATTGGAGCTAGGTATCGCTTCCAAGGTAGCAGGGGACTTGGGTACTGGTATATCTGTGCCATGGGGGATGGGACGAATTTCTGAGTGAAGATTGGGGTATGAAATGGAATGCTTCCATTTGGAATTAAACCCTTTCACATTGCATGAACAAAAGTAACAGTTGTCACTATGGTTCTTTTGGTCTCGCCATACCACAGGAATCCCATAATGGAAAGATTTTTTCTTACCTTTGAACCAGTTTCGAAGGTCCTCAACACACCGTTTGCACACTTTATGAGGTGCCTAAACTTTATCTTGATCTCCAATTTTTAGTCCAAAGTATGCAAAGTATACTTTTTTCACAAAGTCCGTAATATTCTGCTGTTGCTTCAACACTGTATATTCACCACAGATGAAACAGAAACTGTCTGGCAAATTAATACACTTTCGCGAAGCCATAACATAACGGTTGAAGAATGATGAGCTAACACGAACTGCGATAAAAAAGTGTGAACAGCCTAGAACGAAGAACCTGATGATGATTCGTGGAGAGAGCAGCTCTTTGACTTTATACGAGTCGTCACAGTGCTGGCCACGCCCCCCTGCACTGACTGGAGCTGCTGCTATCTGCCCTGAGTCTCCCTCCCACTGGATTCTTCTGGAAAGATTAACCCCTTCTACCATTAAAAGCACAGACTCAGGGCTGAGGCTTACACATACAGCATGCTGCTGAGTATCCCAGTAGTCAGACATGTCACTCAGAGCAGCACTTGTATTCACCCCCTTTGCAGGGGGGAAGGGGCAGAGATTCTTTACCTGCAAATAACAACAAAGGGCCAGAAGAGAACTAGGGAAATGAGGAATTTTTTTTTTCCCTAAATAGTAATTTGGACTTTAAATTTGGTTAAAACCCATAATATAAAAAATATTGATAAATTTGAAGACAATTTTGCATTTTGTGGCAAATCATGATGTCTAGGAGTTTTTTCAATATTTTATTTGTTTTCAGCACACCAAAATACATAGAAATTAGATGAAAATAGTCGCAGATTTGTGAATCCTTGAACTTTCCTTTCCTCTTCAGTATTATATATCACATACAGATATAGTGGAGAAGGAAAAAAAAAGAGCTACTTTACCATGGTCCTGCTCAGGTCGCCATCTTAGCCACACCAACCCTTCTGGGTGGTGGGAGGGGAGTCTATGACCACTGGGGGAGTAAGAAGGGGGTTATGTCTTAATCCCTCCAGTGGTCATCTGGTCATATTTAGCCCTTATTTGTTTTTAAAACAGGTCTAGCCCCAAACATCTAAATGGTGCCCTGGATGTTTTGTTAAATGTTCGATTATCAACGCAAAACATCCAAGTCCTAAGTTCGCCTAAAACACACCTTCAACATGTTCCCTTGAAATTTAGATGAACAGGGACAAACATCCTAGAAAAATGTCTAAAATATAGGTTTTGAAAATAGTGATTTGGACATTTTAGCAAGAAAACTATCCAAATGCTACTTTATGCAATTTTTTTGCCAGTTATAGTGTGCATTACTGATGACATTGCCTCTGAAACAAATTTTTTTTTTTTTTAATAAAAAAGCTAAATAAAATTAAAAATCATATAAATGACATGGAATATACATACATTTCTAAAGGAAATCAGTATTCCAGGTGAGGCTGCTTGCCCTGCTTTTGTGTCCCTGGATGTTGCTTACCTTTGGCTCGAGATGGTGAAGATGGGGAAGAATTAACATAAGGCTTTCTAAGCACAGAATGTGTACCCTGCATGTCTGCACGACCTGAGCTGCTTCTGGTCATGGTTTGGTCACTGGGCGCTTTTTGATGGATGACAGTGGGCTCCGACTTCCTCCGCTTTCTGTAGTCACTTGCAGAACTTGGAGAAAAGAGAAAATAACTAACGTTAGTAGCACTGGGAACATTAGCTCAGCCTACCATCTCTTGCTAGCCTAGCCAGATAGTTGTCTGGTTGAATATCACTGCTAACTGGATATCCTCCAACCAGCTCCACCCATGCCTGATTCCTCAACTTTATTGCCACTGGCTGGTATTTATCTGATTAGCAGCAAATGTTAATTGGATAAGTACCTTTGAACATTGGCCCCATATTTTCTCTGATATTAAGCAAGGACACAAAGACTACAAATGCAACCTGTGCACCTCATGGGTACCGTTTGTGGATCCATGAATAAAACCTAGCAGACCCTGCAGTGGTTGAAGAAACCAGAGAATTGTATCTGGTGTTTGGAGTGGAGATCCAAGCAGAGTTGTGAAGAGCCCAGACTAAGGAGTCAGCTCAGTGATGTTGTCTTTGCGGGGTGGCTCTGTGAATAAAACCCAGCAGGTCCTGCAGCATGTGGTCAAAGGGGCAAACTCTAAAGGGTATGCCAGGCCCATTTGGAACCCTAATGGAGTGTCAATGGGCCTGGAATATCTGGTTGGAGATCAAATACCTCCTCTCCCACAGGCATCTTTAATTTTTATGGGAAATACAAGGTTATGGGAAATACAAGGTTAAAGTGAAGCCTCCAATTGTAAGTACACCTCTAGTTTTCATTCCAATAGAGAAGCATTAGATCTTTTTTTGGTAGGGATGGAGCTACCTCTCTTGCCTCTGAGTTTGATTCAGGAGCATCTTTAATTTTAGGGAAGAGGCCTACTCCTAACCCTTATAACATTTCCTTTGCCTCTCCTCAACGTGATTTATTGATTTATCCCAAGATGCAGTGCCATTTTAAAAACCAGTAGATTTTTCTACTAGAGAAATGGGAGCTGAAGGGGGAGAAGCTCTGGAAGTTTCCATAAATTCTTAAATTGTCAGGGTTAATGCAACAATTTTTGAGGTTTTCACAACAGGTGGTCTCAGAATTAGATGGGGTAAATACTACACTGATAAACTGCAGACCTTACAGGATATCCTGAAGAAAGTCACAGCATGATGGTTGAAACTTCAGTTTTACCTACCCAGATGCTGCGAGACCTGGAAAACTGCAACAATTACACTGAAAATGTTTGAAAAGGATGGAATCTCAGACTGGGACACTGAAGCTGCAGAAACATCTGGAATTAAGGATAGCCTTATCAGGTGTAGGCAGTTGAAGTTATTGGAGGACAGATTAGAGCTTCCAGTATGAGACTTCTGAATTTTACTGTTGTTTATTACTTTCTGCTGAGATACTGCTGAGGAAATACTTCAAGGAGGTAATATTGCTGTCTAATGCTAATGCTTGTGATTTTTTTTTCCTGTTATTATTTGCCCATGACATTTATGAATACAGCCAGGGTGAGGAAGCTATGGATATGTTGTTAACTAAACTTACAGGTCCAATATTCAAAAGAAGCTAAGCTCTAAAGTTGTGTGCTGAAGTTAGGATCCTAAATTTGTGTCCAATTTTCAGCCATGCCTAATGTTGGCTTTTACAAAGCTGCGGTAGAAGTTTCTACCACAGATCAGGTAAATGTTCCAATGCTCATAGGGCTCCTTTTACTAAGCTGCGCTAGTGGTTTTAGCATGCACTTATTGCGCTACATTGCTGCGCACGCTACATGCCAACGCCTCCATAGAGCTGGCGTTAGTATTTTCTGCATAGAGTGGGGCTTAGCACGCGCTAAAAACGCTAGCGCAGCTTAGTAAAAGGAGCCCATAGAATTCCTATGAGCGTCGAAGCATTTACTTTGCCAGCCTGTGGTGGAAACCTCTACCACGGCTTTGTAAAAGGAGCTCTAAATTTTTGGCTGAATCTTAATTCATGATCTTAAAAGTTATGGGGATCGATATTCAAAATGATTTAAATGGACAGGAGAAGCTCCTGTCTGTTTAAATCGCTTGTCTGGGACTAACTGCGTATATGACATGGCACTTAACCAGATAATGTGGCTGAACATACCTAGTTATCACTTGTGGGTGGCCCAGAGGGGATTTAGCACTTAACTGGATAAACAGGACTACATTAAAAAAAGCTTATCTTTATCTGGATTATCTTAACCAGTTAAGTTCTGAATATCACACTTAACTAGATAATGTTATCCAGCTATATATAACTAGAAATTCAAAGGTGGTGCCTGGACATGGCCCGGCATTGAATATCCGAGGATACTGCTGGTAGTGGTCAAAAATCACTGATCGCCACTGGCTGAATATTGACCCCTATGCTTACAAATTTAGACCATCCCGAGCTTTGAGATCGAATGGTAGTATGCGATTGATATAAGGTATGTGGTTATACAACTAAGAATGTTTTCATGCATGGGTGTTTCTCTATGAAATAAATTACAGGGCCAAAGAAGACTATGTTCGGACAGCCTTAGCTTTAAGAGATTGCTTAAAACAAAGCTTTTTGTCAATGCATATTTGTGAATTCCTCCCTAGGATTTTGTACTACTGTTTTAAGAAGATTGCTTTAAACTAAGCTTTTTGTCATTGCATACCTGTGAATTGCTCTCTAGGATTCTGTTCCTCATCAAACTGTAATGATAGTGAAGGATGATACCAAGGAGTTTTTAGGTTCCAATCCTTGAGTTGCTTTGAATTATTGTAGAATATCATATACCGTATTTGCCGGCGTGTAAGACGACTTTTTAGTACCTTAAAATCCTCCCCAAAGTCGGGGGTCGTCTTATACGCCGGGTACAGTTTACATGCCCTTACTTGCGGGGCTGGATGTACTCAGTCGCGCGGCTCTTCTTCTCCCTACCTTCTCTGCTTGCAGCACAGAGCCGAATGGAAGTCTTCCCGACGTCAGCGCTGACGTCGGAGGGGAGGGAGGGCTTAAACAAAGCTTAAACAAAGCCCTCCCTCCCTCCGACGTCAGCGCTGACGTCGGGAAGACTTCCGTTCGGCTCTGTGCTGCAGGCATGGCAGGTAAGGAAAAGGAGAGTAGCCTCGCGGTACCAAGAGAGAGGGGCGGCCGCCCCGCCCCGGTTGCAGCACAGCCGGTCAGGTCCCCTTACTTTTGTGGCACTTCCCCGACCGACCGATAACAGCCCGGGTCCGACAATCCTCCCTGCCCTGTAGCCGCGAATCTAAATTACCTTCTTACAGCAGCTGTAAGAAGGTAATTTAGATTCGCGGTTAAGGGCAGGGAAGTTTGTCGGACCCGGGCTGTTGTCGGTCGGTCGGGGAAGTGCCACAAAAGTAAGGGGACCTGGCTGGCTGTGCTGCACCCGGGGCGGTAGAGAAGGAGGGGGGGGGGAGAAGGACGCTGAAATGCCATGGTGCAGACAGGAGGGGGGGGGGAAGGACTCTGAAAGCACTTGAAGACAGAGGAGGGAGAAGAACGCTGAAAGCACATGGGGGAATACAAAGGGGTGGAGAAGGAAGAAGGGGTCGTCTTATACGGCGAGTATAACACAAAACTCTATTTTTTAACTAAAAGTTGGGGGGTCGTCTTATACGCCCAGTCGTCCTATACGCCGGCAAATACGGTATATGTTATTTTTATGTATGTTATTTTGGAAACTGCTGAGACTCCAGTCCAGTCCATTAATTTTTAAAATAAAAATTGCCACTAAGATGGCGACCTAGACAGACGTGCGGTTCAGAGCTTCAGAGAGAAAAGGTTTTCTGCTTGTTTATAACTGTCTTTGGTTCAACTACAAGATGGGGAAAAGAAAGGGAAAAGTGAGGACTTATCCTTTGGGGTCTTCTGCTCTCCCTGTGTCTTCCAGTGAGAAATTCGTGGTCCGTTCTACGCAACCCTCCGGTACCGGCGGGAGCAGTGAAGCAGCTTTGCCGGGGCTGAATACGACTCTCAGCCTGGAGGAAAGGCTTCCACTCACACACCCAGGGGAGAGGCATCCAGAGTCATCGATGGAGCTGGTCAGCAGCGAGGCTGACAAGACATCGAATGGAGGGGACGACTGGCGTCAGGAAAGAGGAACTGAAGGTGGAGCAACCATGGCAGGAAGCTCTCCAGAGTTTGTCTCCAGTGATTTTGCTATTCCTGCAGCAACAGGAGGGAAAGGACTTGTGGATTCTTCAGAGGAAGAACGACGGAAACAGCAGGGAAACGGTGAGCTCACCTTCTCCCCCATGATAAGACCTGCCCATGTAACCCTAGATTCTATCTGGGATGCAGTTGCCCGATTGGAGAAACTGTTTCTTGGAAATAAATTAGTGGTGGATGTTTCCCTAAAAGAATGTAAGTCACGCCTAGTCACTTAGGAGGCAAAGAACTTTGAACTGGAGAGAAATATGGGAGAGGTACAACAAGAGCTAAAAGTTTTGAAAACCAATTCCTTAGTGTCTGGAAGGGGATCTGAGGGGCTAAAGAACAAAGTGGAGAAGTTAGAAAATCATGCACGGAGGTTAAACCTCCGTTTTGTTAATTTTCCACAGTCTAAGAGGATTGCCCCTATTGAGGTGTTCAGGACATACCTTTTGGAACCTCTAAGGGTTCCTAAGGAAGCTTTCCCACCCCTTTCCAGAACATATTTCTTGCCAATGAAGAAGTGACAACCTTTGAGACAAGAGGAATTATCTATGGATAGTTTGAATTTGACACAATTCCTGGAAACATCAATGGAAGAAGAGTGTGAAAGATCTACCCTCTTAGTGTCTTTTGTCTTTGAGTCTGATAAGGACTGGGTGTTACAACAATATTTTAGAAACCAGAATAAGCTGTTTATAGGTGGGAAGGTATGGGTGTTTCCTGATGTGTGCATAGATACACATGAAAAAAGAAAACAGTTTTTGCTACTTTGCCCCCAGGTGTTATCTATAGGGGCATCTTTTGTTTTCCATGTAAATGTTTAATTATTTTTTAAATGAATAGATACCTGTTCTATGATTCGAAACAGCTAAAAGCTTTTTTTGGAAAACAAACGTGTAGTAATTGTTCCAAGGAAGGATGTGAGGGAGTTGGATGTACACACTTAGAGCCTGTTTTACAAAGCTGCGCGGTAATGGCCTCGAAACCCATAGAGATTTAAAGGGCTTCAGGGCTGTTGCTGCGCGGCTTTGTAAAACAGGCAGTTAGGTGTTAGAAGAAAAAGGAAGTTATAATTGATATTTGTCTAGGTGTCCTGATTTGCTTTATAACAGATTATGTTTTATTGATGCCTCTTTTTCTAAATTTTCTTTCACTAGATTGTGGGCTTATAGGGAATTCTATTGTTTAAATATGAATCAGAATATTCAGAAAAAAAATTTTTCTTGTTAAATTATATTAGCAATTGAATTATATTTCCTGATGCATGTAAATGCTGTTTATTTTGGAAAATATGATAAAAAAAATTGCCTAGATATACGATGGGGTGTTGAAAAATTATCAGCCCAATCAACCAAGTTTGTAAATTCTGAGAGTTATTTTGCCACTGTAGCTGAAAAGAGTGTTATCTTATTTCGTTAAGTGCCAATTTGCAGAAACAAAATTCTATGTTTTGACATTGTTTCTGATCATTGATTCAACCATATTTGTGTCATTCTCTTCTTGGTTGGGCTGAGAACTTTTAAGCACCCTCTCATATGAGCCTAATTTATGAAAATCAGTGGTAAGCTCATAACCTTTTTCCCCACCTCAAATCCGCCCCAGTTGCCACCCATTTTTTATGCTTCTACATTTAGGAGTTTAGGGTTTGATATTCAAATGATTTATGCTCTTAACTTTGAAAGCTAGATTCATAAATTGACCTCTTTGAAAATTTACTACTGCTACTACTTCTACTTCTAATCTAGGGCTACATTCATAAATTTACACTCAATATTTTCACTAAACTCTTAAATTTAGGAGCATAAAAAATAGGTGGCAGCAGGGATGAATTTAGGGTGGGGAAAAGAAGTTAGGAGCTTAGCACTGATTTTCAGAACTAAGCTCATAAACTGAACTCATAAATCTAGGCAAATGAATAGTAGGCCTCATTTGAGCATAATTTTTAAACTCCTCAATTAAGATGAATTTTCAGCTGACAAGTTATGGGGCTCATAATCGAAACAGAAATACGTCTAAAACCGGCCTAAATTGGCCTAAGACGATCAGTGAGACAAGTCGTCCAAGTGCCAATAATCAAACAGGGTTTTAGATATATCTAAAAATGACTTAGGCCTTCACAGTGCTGCAGTACACCCAGAGATAACAGGTGCGTTTTAGGAGAAGTGGTGAGGGCAAGATTTGGGCAAGTCATGGGCTATCCTAGACTTAGTCGTATTGCACTGCCTAGATGGAACTTGGACGTTGTGACTTAGGCCATCTAAAACCAGGTCTAAGTCACAAGAAGGTATCCAAAGTGACCAGATAACCACTTTAGGAACAAAGTATAGACCCCTACACACTCCCCCAGTGATCACTGACCCCCCCCCCGCCATAAAAATCATAATAACAACTTTACATAGCAGCCTGGCATAAGAAAGCCTAGTAGAGTTGCACAGAGGTGGCTTAAGTGGTCTGGGGGATGGGCTAGTGACCCACGGAGAGGAGGACTCAGGCCCATAAGCCACTCTAACCACTGCATGCATGGTGAAACCCCACAAAAAAACCCCAAACTCTTATGTACTGCCAAATAAGTGGTACCTGCAGCCATAAGGGCTATTGGGGGTGATAAACAGGTGGGTCTAGTCAGTTCTAGGGGGTGTTTTAGGGGGCTCATCATAACCTATAAGATTGTGGTGCGATTTGTATGTGGCACCCTTTTTGTGAAGTTCACAGCAGTGCCCTGTAAGGTACCCCACTACTCTGGTGCAATGTTTGGGTGTCCAGTCCATCACTTTGCTGACCCTGCCCATTTCCAAAAGGTCTTTTTCTAGGCGTTTTTGACTTGGATGAATTTTTGGAAGAAAATGGGGTATAAAGATGGACGACTTAGCGGTCTGGACGATCAGATGGCTGGACGTACAGTTAGACAATTTTTGAAAAAAAAAATATGTTGGACGTAATTTTCAAAAGTGGACTTTTCCCATGTCCAACTTTGGGCGACTAGTGACTTAGGCCCAAAATGGACTTAGACGTATCTTTTGATTATGTCCCTTCAGGCTCCTAAGTTTGGCTGAAATTAGACACAAATTTAGGAGGTTAAGTTAGGAGCACGATTTAGGAGATTGGGTCCAATAAACCTATCAATTTAACTCAGTTTTTAGAAACCAGTCAGGATGGAACATCGCTATGTATTATTCTCTTGGTCAGCTTCCTTTCTGAGATGGATAAAATAAGCGCTAAGCTCTTATTTTAAAAAGAAAGATTTTGTTTGTGGGGATACAATTCAAACTTTTTCTGATGTCTCTAGGATCATGCAAATAAGGTTGTAAGCAGCTCCTTCAATTAAAGGCAAGGACTTTTTTCCTGAAATTTCCCACAAAATGTTTTATTATATTTTCTAATGCTAATGATGTATTTTTAAAGCCAAAACAGTTAGAAAAGATGTTGTTAGATAAAGAAATGTAATAATAGGTTTATAGGTGGGATGATTAGATTGCCTTGTAGTTAAACCAGGTAAAATATGGATGTATTATGCTGATATCCTGTACATTTTCGCTTTCTGTTTAGGTGCTTTTATCTCTCCCATGATGTGCGCTTTTGATTTTTCCTTGAGTACCAATTGTACGCATTGAATTCAGTTTTAAAAAATAATAATGTATGAGCCTAGTCGTAGGTGGGTTGGAGCCTAAAATAGAACCTTTGCAGTGCCTTTATGGAAATATCAAACCATAAGTTCCAGGGGCCACTAAAAAGTTCTCAGCCCAACAATTGAGGAATATACACTTAATCATCAGAAAAATATGAAACAAAAAAAAGTGAAAATCACTGGACTATGAGCTCCTTTTACTAAGCTGCGATAGCGTTTTTAATGCATGCTAAACCCGCGCTACACAGCTAGAACTAACGCCAGCTCAATGCTGACATTAGTGTCTAGTGCGCGGGGCAATTCTGCACGTGCTAAGCGCGAGCTAAAACCGCTATCGCAGCTCAGTAAAAAGAGCCCTATGTGTATAGTCCTCAATGGAGACTGCCCCAATTTTGTCAGTTGGGCTGAGAACTTTTCAGCAGCCCCTCAAACTTATAGCTTGGTATTTCCATTACTCCCAAACATATCAGGTATAATAGAAACATAGAAACATAGAAATTGACGGCAGAAAAGGGCCATAGCCCATCGAGTCTGCCCATACTAATGACCCACTCCCTGATTCTTACTCTCCTATAGATCCCACATGAATATCCCATTTTCTCTTAAAATCTGACACGCTGTTGGCCTCAATCACCTGCTGAGGCAGCTCGTTCCAATGATCGTCCACCCTTTCGGTGAAGAAGTACTTCCTAGTATCACCTTGAAATTTCCCTCCCCTGATCTTCAGCGAGTGTCCTCTGATTACCGTGGGCCCTGTAAGACTGAATATATCATTTTTCACCTCTATACGCCCCGTGATATATTTAAAGGTCTCAATCATATCCCCCCCCTCTCTTCGCTCCTCCAGTGAGTACATCCACAGTTTTTTTAACCTTTCTTCATACGTGAGATCCCTGAGCCCCAAGACCATCCTGGTAGCCATTCGTTGAACCGACTCAACTCTCAACACATCTTTCCGGTAGTGTGGTCTCCAGAATTGAACACAATACTCGAGATGAGGTCTCACCATGGATCTGTACAGTGGCATTATAACATGACTAGGAATCTCCTCTGTGAAGCATTTATTTCTCTATCAATTTCTCACGTTAATAGATAGTAGTCTGTTCTCTAAATTGAATAACTACCACTATTTACCTGGCAACTACTTTGTTTCTTACCTGGAAGGCCTTTCTAAGTCTTTTTCTGGGGACACATGATACAATGAGGTCTGTGAAAGCAAATAAAAAGAAGCTATTAATGTCTGAGACAGAAAATATCATTCCATTTCATGACCATTGAAATGCTAACTGGTATCAAGAAAAAATAATTGAAATCAAACGACTGCAAGCTAACAAATAAGGAACCTGTGTTGCTTCTGTAGAAAAGATCAAGCATTACTTTCCAACTAAACCATGTCTGTAGAAGGCTGTTTGGACAACTGAACACTTCTAGATCATTTTATTCGATGCTGAAGTTAATGGCAGAAATAGAGAATGACAAAAGCTTCCAGGAAATTATCGCTCATCTGTCACCAACAGCTGTAGAGACCTCCCATATTTACTTACCAGCACTTCAATATCAATCAAAGCAGGAAATTCTTTATAAAGCCAGCTGAAATAGACCTGCATCCTGAGGTCACTTGTTGGCCTTGTTAAGTCCATGTTAAGGACTGTTCTTATCATGTGCAGGCCTGACCGCTTGTCTCCTCTTTAAAAGTGGCTGTGATCTCTGGAGGCTGGAATGCAGTGCTACTGTGAAATATTTTTAACTTGTCAACATAGCTTCAGCTCTAAGTGAGGACTACCTTCAAACCAATCACTTGTTTTCAAGGCTATAGCTAGAATTAGCCTTGCAGGGCAGTTTGATGCCTTTGAAGAGGAGTCATATGTTTCACATGGTGCATTTTGATGGTGTGTCCATTTTAGACAAGTTTTTAATGCTTACAAATATGATTTCTTGAGGCACAGTCTGCAATAAGAACTCTTAGGGCCACATGGTTTTCCAGTTTTGTGTCTATGGGGGAAAATACTGAATACATCTGACTAGATGAAAGAGAGTGCTGAAGAAGTTGTAGCGGAGCCGGTACCTGTATCCTCAGTATTCCCCGGACTCTGCTCACTTCAACTCCACCTTCGCGTGCTTCCTTCAAGTAGGAAGTCCTGCTGGACCCTTTCTCCATACAGGGAACAAAAACACTCCAAATGAATCAGTTCATGGTTCCAATCAAACAGTTTATTGAACCCTGGTATGAGAGTCTACTTACATAAGGTTCAGACTCCCCACCTTAAAGAAAGTCCAAAAAAAACACAAATATGTGGCTGCTACGAAAAGATATATTCACAGCCCACACCTTCCTTCAGGTAGTTCAACAATCCTGACAAAAATTCAAAAGTTAATATTGTCCAAGTCAGCAAATGAAAGTCCCAGAATTGCTGCTGCTTTTAACATTCACCAGGCCAACAAGATTCCTGATAGCACTCCTTAAGGTGCTGAGTACAAGCCTTTAGATTCGACCGGCTTGGTCCCCAATCAGCTCAAGTAAGCTGATGGGGGAGGGGAGCAAGTGAATTCACTTGCTCCCCTCCCCCATCAGCTTACTTGAGCTGATTGGGGATCAAGCCGGTCTAATCTAGAGGCTTGTATTCAGCACTGTAAGGAGTGCTATCAGGAAGCTTGTTGTCCTGGTGAATGATAAAGGCAACGGCATATTTTGGACTTTCATTTGCTGACTTGGACAATATTAACTTTTGAGTTTTTGTCAGGATTTTTGAACTACCTGAATGAAGGTGTGAGCTGTGATATACCTTTTTGTAGCAGCCACATATTTGTGTTTTGTTGGACTTACTGTATAGTGTGGAGTCTGAACTGGATGCAAGTAGACTCACATGCCAGTGCTCAATAAATCGTTTGAATGAGTACCAGGAACTGATTCATTTGGAGTGTTTTTGTTCCCTGTATGGAGAAAGGGTCCAGCAGGACTTCCTACTTGAAGGAAGCACGCGAAGGTGGAGTTGAAGTGAGCAGAGTCCGGGGAATACTGAGGATACAGGTACCGGCTCCGCTACAATTGGTGTCAGAAGTGGGATAGTGTGCCTCCTGCTGGACATTCTGGGAACTGTTGAAAAAAAAAAAAATTTTTTGAAAAAAAAAAAAAAGTTTTTGGACTTTAGCTAATTTGTTGTTTTAGCTTGTTATTTTAGTTTATTATATTGGTTCCTGTCCTGGAGGATCCGGTGTCCAGACGTTCCTGGTTAGGGTGACCAGAGGGATTCTGCCTGACCGTGGTGAATCGGAGGCCGAGAAGGATCTGGAGAACCGGTGTAAATAATAAGAGGACAAAAACGCAGTAACGACTGGGGGCCAAGGAGGCCTACAATCAAAAGGCTCAGACTCACCTTGCTCTCTGGTAAGCTGCTAGACCAGGGGGGGTGAGGGAATTGGCAACCCTAGTTATATGGTACCGCACTTGGGTTGGTCTTTCTGTTTGTTTCTATCGGCAGGCCGCACGACACGATGGACCAGCAGCAGCTGATCGCGTTCCTGACCGCCGAGAGACAAAAACAAAGCGAAGACCTACAGGCTGTACTCAAGGCGACCCAGGACTTATGGGAGCACAGCCAGGAACAAGCCAGGCAGCAGCACAATGAACTTGTGATGGCTATGGGTGAGCAGACCAAGCTATTAGCTCAGCTGCTACAGTGCTCATTCCCAAGTACAGCCGGTGGACCAGTCCAGAGACTGGTAACAGAAAGGACTACTTCCTTACAGGCCCCTGAAGAAAGTAAGGAACAGGCCCGTGGGGATAGGAATACGGGATCCCAAGGTCGGACCCAGGAAACGGGGTGGTCCAAGCCCAGGGAGGTCTCACGGGAGAGGCTACGTTGTTTCTGCTGTGGGAAAGAGGGGCATACACAAAGATTCTGTAAAAAGAAAAGAGATTTTGTGTACGCCCGGGGACTAGCGGACAAGCACCCTAGGGAATACCGGGTAAAAGTCCAAGTAGAGGACAAAGAAGTCTCAGCACTTGTTGACACAGGCGCCGAGCAATCGGTGGTGTCAGAACAATTGTGGAAACAGTTAGGGGGAAGCCCAGTCCCAGGAGTGGAGAAGGTACCCATAACATGTATCCATGGGAAGTCCCATGAATACCCTCTTGCACAGTTGAACCTTCAGTATAAGGGAAAAAAAATTTGTTTGCCTGTGGCCGTGGTAGAAGCAGTACCCTATCCTTTGATATTGGGTCGGGATTGGCTTGTACAGGCTCAGACAGGGGGGTTCAAGGGCTGTGAGAGACAGGGAGGATATGTGTGGGGAACTCAAGGGGATGGAGGAAGGGTGGTTGGAACAGCCCAGGCACGTGAATCACGAGCGCCGAAACCAAAGCAGTGGAAGCCTACGATTAGGTGGGCCCCACTGTCGGACCAGGCCAGGGCTCCCACACGGGCATACCCTAGAGCCGCGGGTTATGACCTGTATGCTGCTCATGACCAAGTTATCCCGGCTAAGGGAAGGGTCCTGATAAAAACCGACATTCAAGTGTCGCCCCCACCAGGTGCTTACCTTAGGGTGGCGCCAAGATCAGGGTTAGCATTAAAACACTCCGTAGATGTGGCCGCGGGAGTAATCGACCCTGACTTTAGAGGAAACTTGGCAGTGTTATTGGTTAACCAGGGGGATACCGAATACAGTGTCCAACCCGGGGATACCATCGCCCAGATGGTGTGCGAGCGAATTTGGCACGCCAGGTTGGAGCAACGGGTGAGGCTCCCGGATACAGAAAGGGGAGAACAGGGATTTGGGTCCACAGGGGTGAAGACACCAGGAATAGGAACACCCTCGGACTTAAGTCTCTACCCGAAGAAAGAGATTGAGACCGCTAAGCTAGCCTTCCTGGATGCTGAGATACTTAAATTAAGGGATGAGTTGACAGCAGCCAGAAAGGATTGGGAGGCCAAAGGGAAATCTCAAGCAGAAACCAAGGATCAAGCTTGGGCGGATCAGTTAGACAGGAATAGGCAGCAGGCTAGGGATGAAAGCACTGCCCAATTCCAGAGAGAATCTGAGAAGCTGACTAACCTCATAGAGCAGGTGAATTCCCAGCTTAAGGTGGTCCAAGAGCAAGTTAAGGAAAGTCAGACTCAGCAACAAGCAATACAAAATAGTGTCAGGGAAATCAAAAATACTTGCGGTGAGCTAACCACCAGAACTGGCACGACAGAAGGTTGGGTGGCAAGGCAGAGATTGCAAGAAGAACAAATAGAGGAACACGCTCAACACTTTGAAAAGGTTCTAGATACATTTAAAGGTATGGACCAGGACCTTGAGGAAGTGAGACAGCAAATGGAGAACATGCAGAAAGAAGAGTTGGGTGGTATAACCCAGGTGATAGCTGCATTGGCTCAGAGGGTGGATGGTTTGGAAGGGGCCAAGAGTCAGGTTGATGGGGCTTTAGGAGAACCATGCAAGCCACCTCTGTTGAGATGGCCCGAGGACTTTGAGGACCCCGATCCGCCAACTTTAGAGCCAGCTAAGAAATTTAACAAACCAAGGAGACGCTACTAACTTGATGTACTGCTAGCTCAGCTGTTATTGTCAGGCTTAGTGGCAATGTAGGAAGGATAAATCAGAGGACAGTCATCATTTTAGGGTGAGGGTATGTCACGAACCTAGCCCTAGAGCTGGGCTCGTGCCAAGCTTTGCTAATGCAAAAGCTAGTCCTTTATTTCAAAGGGCTAATCAGGGAGAGAAGATTAAGCCCAATGTAAGAAAAATGCTGGATTTTCCCTTTAAACCTGAAGCAAACAAACAGCAGGGGGTGGAGGGTTTAGAGAGGAACAGCTTAGAACAGCCTCTGAGTCATGCCTCTTCCTCTACTGTTCCCCAGCTGAAGGTGATAAGCAGGAAACCAGGCAAGCCTAGGCAGGCAGTGCAACTAACTCCTCCTCCTGTGAGAACAGGGCGTGGGCGTCTCTGCAATTTAGAGGCTGCTCTCAGAAGGAGAAAGTGAGTCTTCCCTGAGCCAGCTTCAGGAGAGGGCTTACCTGAGGAAGGGCTCCTGTCCCTTAATGTGGAAATGCAGGAAGCAGATACTGACCTGGGGCTAAGCCAACAAGCAGTGCCAGAGCCCATGGAATGTTCACAACCCGAGGATCTGCCTGAGAATTATGGCATGACTCAGAGGCTGTTCTAAGCTGTTCCTCTCTAAACCCTCCACCCCCTGCTGTTTGTTTGCTTCAGGTTTAAAGGGAAAATCCAGCATTTTTCTTACATTGGGCTTAATCTTCTCTCCCTGATTAGCCCTTTGAAATAAAGGACTAGCTTTTGCATTAGCAAAGCTTGGCACGAGCCCAGCTCTAGGGCTAGGTTCGTGACAAAGTGGATTACTGCACCCTTTGGCCTCCCAGCTCATGCTGGACAGGGCACTGACCTCGAAAAAAAAATCCCAAAATTTTTATAAAAGAAACCAGCCCTGATGCTCATCAAGCAAAACAAGGGTTACATTAATGGTGCCTGTATGAAGAGTAACTAAAAAGGCATATCAAAAATGCACTAATTGATACTGGCATATAAGTCTGAAATATTGAAGTAAAGAAGACCCAAGAAAAAAATTATTAAAAAGAAGTATAGCCGAAGCATTTGGATTAGAATTAGAATTGGATTAGATTTATTGATTTTATATGCCACATTTATACCTTAGTGTTAAAGTGGTTTCCAGGCTGGAGTTAGCTTGGATTATGTCTCGATGCAGCAGAATAATTGAAAAAGGTAGGATGAATTTAAAGAAAATGTTGAAAATGATACTGTTTGTTAATGTCTCTCTGTGTTTGTCTCACTTCTGGTTCACCACACAATTGTTTCCCACGTACTCACCTTTATAGGACCCCCAGGGACCCCTGAAGAAGACTTTTTGTCGAAACGCAGACCGTGTTGGGTCCTGTATCCCTAGCGGACTAGGTCCTTTAATGCTCTTATGTGGATAATTTACTTTTATGTGGATGGAATTATTTTATGTGGATGATTTTAGTGTACCTTTGAAACTTTGATACTTTCAAATAAAGTCCATTTGGGAACATCGTCACTCCACAGAGTTTTTTTGGTTTTCTCTGGATTTTCTTCTTTGTGGATATTTTGGGGTCAATTCCTTTTGTTTTTTGGTTTTCTTTGTTTTGTTGAAACATGTTCAGCTATCATTTGTTTATGGAACCTAAGGGCTCTTTTTACGAAGGTGCGTTAGCGGTTTAATGTGCGTATTAGAGCGCACTAAACCGCCAGACGCGCTAGCCGCTACCGCCTCCTCTTGAGCAGGCGGTAGTTTTCCGGCCAGTGTGCGTTAAACCCACTAGCGCGGCTTCGTAAAAGGAGCCCTAAGTTAATTTTGTATGTAATTTTGTAAACCGCATAGTTATTATACGGTATATAAATTTTTTTGATAACGATTTTTAAAATAAAGACCCCTTTCAGCATCCAATTCCACACCTTCCACAAAGATATTTCACCACCCTGTACCTCTCCTAGGCTGACCTTAATGATGCTCTGGTAATGTAGGGTAGGGCAGGCATAACAGTGATCCTCTCCTGCCTGTGCGTGCTCTGAGTTGTCAATAGTATGCTCTCTTATGAAAGAATCTCTATTTAGGAGAAGTATTTTTCAACCATCCATAAAACCTTCTATTTGAGTAGCTCTGTCGGCCCTCAGAAATGCCACCAGTTGTTCAACAGACTTTTATAACAGCTGGCTTTACGCATCCAATCTTCACCGGGTCATATTATGATAAATTTCACTCAAAAATAGGTTTTATGGATGGTTGAAAAATACTTCTCCTAAATAGAGATTGCGTGTGCACCTTCTATTTAAATACAGTTGCTTAACGTAACACAGAAATCTCTTATGAAAGAATACACATTTATTTGAAAAAGTGTGCACTCCTCCCAAAAAGTGTATCCTATTTGCAAAACAGTGTACTCTTTTGAAAGAGTGCACATTCTTTCCCTATAATATGTGTATGTTTGAACCATCATTCATGCATGCAGTTTCCTAGAAACATAGAAACATGATGGCAGATAAAGGCCAAATGGCCCATCCAGTCGGCCCATCTGCAGCATCCACTGTCTCCTTCTCTCCGTATGAGATCCCATGTGCTCATCCTACACTTTCTTGAATTCAGACAGTCTTTGTCTCCACTACCAGGAGACTATTCCACACATCTGCCACTCTTTCTGTAAAAAAGTATTTCCTTATATTACTCCTCAGTCTATCTCCACTTCACTTCATCCTATGCCCTCACATTCTAGAGCTTCCTTTCAAATGAAAGACTCACTTCATGTGCATTTATGCCACGCAGGTATTTAAACATCTCTATCATATCTCCCACCTTTCTTCCAAAGTATACATATTGAGATCTTTAAGTCTGCCCCCATATGCCCTATGACGAAGACCACTGACCATTTTAGTAGCCTTCCTCTGGACTGATTTCATCCCGTTTATATCTTTTTGAAGTTGCGGTCTCCAGAATTGTGCACTATATTATAAATGAAGTTCCACCATAGTCTTATACAGGTGTATCAAAACCTCCTTTTATCTACTGGCCATACCTCTCCCTATGCAACCTAACATTCTTCTAGCTTTTGCCGTTATCTTTTCAACCTGTTTGGCCACCTTAAGATCATCACATACTATCACACCGAAGTCCTTCTCCTTATTCATGCATAAAAGTTCTTCACCCCCTACCAGACTTTACCGTTCCCTCAGGATTTTGCAGCCCATATGCATAACCTTGCATTTCTTGCTATTAAATCTTAGCTGCCAAATTTCAGACCATTCTTTAAGCTTTTCTAGGTCTTTCCTCATGTTATTCATGTCTATTGCAGATTTTGGTATCATCTGCAAAGAATCAAATCTTACCCGACAGCCCTTCGGCAATATCGCTTACAAAAATATTAAAAAGAACAGGTCCAAGAACTAAACCTTGAGGCACACCACTTGTAACATCCCTTTCCTGTGAGCGTTCTCCATTGACCACTACCCTCTGTAGAATTCCACTCAACCAGTTCCTGACCCAGTCCATTACTTTGGGGCCCATCCCAAAGGCACAAAGTTTATTTATTAGATATCTGTGTGGAACACTGTCAGAGACCTACCTCTAGTGAATCCATGCTATTTCGAGTTCTGTTATCCACTTGATTCTAGAAACTCTATTATTCTCTGTTTTAAGAGTGTTTCCATTAATTTACATACTGTCCTGTAGTTTTCTACTTCTTCCTTACTTCTCCATTAGTTTAGTACTACTCCCGACTCTAGAGAAGCATTGAAAAGGTCAGCCAGTTGAGCTGACAGAACTTCCCTAGGATTCTTCAGTACTCATGGATGTACATCATCTGGCCCCATTGCTTTGTCCACCTTTAGTTTAGCTAGCTCCTCACAAACACAATCCTCTGAAAATCGATGAAGGTCTACCATACCTCCATCCCTATTTGCATTTGACTTCTGTGGTTCAGTTTGCTTTCTTTGCAAATTGTACATACTCTGCAAAACAGGCACATTCTTTCCAAATGAGCATGTATTCTTGATGATATTGCTCCTGTAATGAAATAATGTCCGAAAAACCATGAATAAATTGAGCTTTCCTGTAAACAATATAGGAAATGTTACAAAACAAAAAATGTTCTGGCTGTACATGCTTAATGGATAGTCAGTCGCCACAGGCATTAAGGCCCAGATTCTCTAACCAGTGCTGATTTTTAGGCACCCAAACTCAGTTACAAATGAAGTTCAAACTACATTTTTAAGTGAGTTTCAAGGCGCCTATAAAATTGGCACCAGAATCGTGCCTATATAGGCGCTTTAGGCTACCTAATGCCACTATGGGTGTAACTAATGCCGGAACTGGCATTAAGTGGCCTAAAGCGCTTATGTAGACACAATTCAAGGTAAAGAGAGGCACCAGAATTGTAGGCCTGGAAAACCCTGGCCTACATTTCTGGTGGCTATCTTTCACAGAGGTGCAGTGATTTAACAGGCACCCACTGGGATTGGCCTGTCAGCTATAGACTGAAGTCTGTGGGATCCCAATGCAGGCAAAGCTGAAGAAATACATCTGAGCACAAGAATCTTGAAAAAAAAGAAAATAATAAAATGTGGAGAGCAGAGTGAACACTCTCCTGCAAGCAAGCATACAGAAGGAAAAAACTGTACATGGAGCTAAGGAGCTCAGTGAAGTATACAGTAGAAGAGGCACAGAGAAAAATTCGAACTGGATTCCTTCTGCCGATGGCATGTGGTCATGGGGACACTACCCACTTGTCTAGAATGTCTCACCTATTGCACTGTTGTTCAAAGTTGTTAAATTGCAAGAGATTGTGAAAACTTGGAAGAGGACCTTGCAAGACCAAGTAGCAAAATGGCAAATGACGTTTAATGTGAGCAAGTGCAAAGTGATCAAATGGGAAAGAGGAACCCAAACTAAAGCTATGTGATTTCAAGGTTTCACATTAGGCGTCACCACTCAGGAAAATGATGTCATAGTCAATACATTGAAACCCTCCGCTCAGTGTGCGGTGGTGGCTAAGGAAGCAAACAGAATGTCATAGTGCTTTTGTTTTGCCCCATCGCGCAACCACATCTCAAATACTATGTGCAATTTTGGTCACCGCATCTCAAAAAAGATATAGCAGAATTAGAAAATGTACAGAGAAGACAACAAAAATAATAAAGGGGATGGGCTAAAGTGGTTAGGGCTCTTCACCTTAGAGAAGGGATACCTTACGGGAGATATGGATAGAGGTCTCTCCCCAAATACTAAGACTAGGGGGCGTGGAATGAAGCTATTAAGTAGTAAATTTAAAACAAACCAGAGAAAATATTTCTTCACTCAATGTGTAAATAAACTCTGCAATTCAATGCCAGAGAATGTGGTACAAGCAATTAACTTTAGCAGGATTTAAACAAGGTTTTGGATAATTTCTTAAAAGAAAAGTCCATAAACCATTATTAAAATAGACCTTGGAAAATCCATTGCTTAATTCTAGGATAAACAGCATAAACTATGTTTTACTCCTTTGGGATCTTGCCAGGATATTTGTGACCTGGAATGGCCACTGATGGAAAAAAAGATACTATGCTTGATGGACCTTTGACAATTCTTATGTTTTTATGACTGTGGTTTGGATTTATCAGAAGCTAGAGTAGTGTATATAAAAACAAAGGTCTATAATATAGAGATCATCTACATCTGTCCGAGGACTCCCTAGACATCTCAGGCTCATATAGATTATACATTAAGAGAAGTTTAACCTAGATAAGAGGGTTGTAGTTAGAAACTGATTGAATAGGACTGTTCATTTTTTTGTTCAAGTTCATTTTTTTGTTCAAGTTCATTTTTTTGTTCAAAGCCCCCGCCGCGGCTCCTTTATCGAACCTCACCAGAGTCAAAGAAGACTTCCGACTCTGGCGGGGATCGAGAGAGGAGACGCAGCGTCGGCTTTGAACTAAAAAATGAACTTTGGCTGGCCGGAGCCGGCAAGCCCGCTGTGAGACAGAGATATGGCTCCCTTACTGCTCCCTCCCTTCCCTTCCTGCGGTCCCGACTACAAACCTGCCGATTCCAGCAGCGTGTGCAGAACTCTACACACGCTGCTTTGGGGCCTTATACTGCCCTGATTTGCTCTGCCACGTCTCTGATGATGTCAGCTTTAAACTTTTGAAACTATGATGTGACTGTGATCTCAATTATATGTATGATACTATTTGTTCTTCAGCTTTGTAAATGGGAGGTGATCTTTAAAGAAAAATTACAAGGTGATAATTTTTGTTCACTGCACAGAACCGCGAGGTAGCTGCAGTTTATAAGAAATTTTGTTCTTATAAGCTTTGACTATCAAACAGGGAAGCTCTGAGTATAAGCTACCTGGACCTGTATGTTTATCATCAGAACTGCGTTAACATGATCTTGTCTATTTCAAGAGCCACCTATATTTGTGTGTACATATTTTTTTAAAAAAAATTCACTTAGGGCTCCTTTTACTAAGCTGCGTTAGCGTTTTTAGTGCATGCATTTTAATGCACGCTAAACCCGCGCTACACGGCTAGAACTAACGCCAGCTCAATGCTGGTGTTAATGTCTAGTGCGCGCTATTCCGCGCATTAAAGCCCTAACGCGGCTTAGTAAAAGGAGCCCTTAGAATCGCAAAGAAAAAGTATGTTAAAGGGAGGTGTTTTATGACCAATGACGGCTCTTAAGTTGAGGAAATAAGGTAAGATAAGCTCTATAGCCTTTGCCCCCGGAACTCTTGAGGTCTTTTTCCTTCCCAAGCAAACATAATGAAAGGAAAAAAAAATAATTAATAAAATTAATATGTTTATAGACTGAAAATAGTAACTACATGTTTGAGTTGATATTAGTGTCAATAATATGACAGCTTAAGAAAGGGGAAGGGACTTGATAGCTGCCTTTCTGTGGTTACAATCAAAGTGGTTTACATATTATATACAGGTACCTGTTTTGTACCTGGGATGATGGAGAGTTAAGGGGCGCTATCCAATTTAGCATATGCTAAACGCTAACACATCCATAGACTATGATAGATAATAATAATAATAACTTAATTTTTTCTATACCGCCATAATCTTGCGACTTCTAGGCGGTTTACAGTGAAGAGAGCTGTACAATCAGCGAATTACAGGGTAAGAATAGGTAGGATGTCACTGAGTAGTCAGTGATTCCAGGGTACAAATAGGTTACAGTATAATCTTAACATATTACATCGAAAGGGCTGGATGGTCAGCGAATTACAAAATACAAATGGTGAGGAAGACACTGAACAGTCGAGTGAAGAATAGAAAGCCGTTAGTGAAGAAGCGTAATGTCAGCTTGAAGAGAAAAGCTTTAAAAAAAAGGGAGGGGGGGGGGGGCGTTGTCTGGCTAGGGAATAAATCTGTTGAACAGAGCGCTCTTGATTTCTTTCCGAAAGGCGCCGTAAGTCTGCCTGGCTTTGTCAGTGAAGTTGCCTAGCCAGGTTTGCTGTCTGCCAGCTTGAAACTTAAAAGTTCTATCCAGAAAGGTTCTGTATTTGCAACCTATGATCTTCGGGTAGGCAAAGACGTTGCGATTTCTGGTTGTCCTTATGGGGGTGTAAAGTTCGAAGTGAGGTAATAGATAAATTGGGGCCATTCCCCACACCAGTTTATAGCAAAAGCAGGAGAACTTGAATAAAATCCGTGCCTCAATTGGCAACCAGTGTAGCATTTGATGCACACTATTTAGCATGCGCTAAAATGGCTAGTCCTTATTAAAAGGACCCCTGAGTGACTTGCTTGAAGTCACAAGGAGCTGTACTGGGACTTGAACATGATTTCTCTGGTTTTCAGGCCACTGCAATAACCAACAGGATACTTCTCCCTGTCTTTAAAGCAAAAGGGAAAGGAAAGGGGATGGGCCTATTAGTACAATGTTGTATTGGTGTGCCAAATGTTAGGCAAACCTTCTTATAGTGGGTCAATGGCTGGCACAAGTGGGCACATCTAATTGTGCCATGCAATGCACGCAACTGATAGCATTCTTTAAGTTGTACGTGTCACTTGGCGACAGGCCCTTGACACATCCATGCGATGCCCACATGTACATTCCCTCTGATAGTTGCATACTAAGGGTCCCTTTTATCAAACCATTGTAGAGCTTTTTATTGCGGGTCAGTGAGGTAAATGCTCCGAAGATCATTTAATTCTTACCATGCCAGCCCGTGGTAAAAAGCTCTACCTCAGTTGATAAGGGGGCTTAAGTGATTTAAATGAATTGCAAGAATAGTATCTAGCACTTACGCATATAATTGACAATTATTGGCACCAATCATGAGTTTAAGTGGTGGTGTTCTATAAACCAGGCTCCAGTTTAGGAATAACATCTGGAATTATTTTTTCATAGAAAGGGTGTTAACTGCATGAAGCAGCCTTCCAGTGGAGGTAGTAGAGGTAAAACCAGTCTGGAAGTCAAGAAAATGTAGGAGTGGCATAGAAGATCTTCAGTGGAAGGAAGAATGAAGCCAAGGGGCATGCAAAATGTGACCATTTTTTTTTTCATCTCCTGATTTTCAGTCCCGGGGACAACGGGACAGGGGATCTAAAAACGGAACGGTCCTGTTCAAAACGGGACGTATGGTCACATTAGGCATGCATAATATGTGGTGTTATGACAGGGAGTTTCTAATAAATCAACATATTTTTTTCTAGCATGCTTTTCTTGTAATTAATGACCTCAAATCACCTCGAGGTTCATTGCTTTAATCTTACTGATGAGACTAGATGGAGACCTAAGAAATTGTTGGATGCATGCTTACGTTTAAGAAAGTAAAATGATTTATTAACAGTCTAGGAGAGAGCATATGACCACTAACAGAGCTTCCTGCCAAGCCCTTGTCTGTGGCTCAGTTCAGCTCAATCAGAGACTTCACACTGCAAAACAAGAGGTCTTTAACTCTGCAGCTGACAACTCCACAGTGACTTCTTTATCTTTTATTGACCTGTGGCCTGCTCTCAGTATAATATTCCTTGAACTCAGCTGTACTGCCAGGTCCCAGTACTGTCTGGACCGATCAGCTTCTGAGCACTCACTTATTAAGCATTATTCATGAGCATGAGCTCACAGATTCTTTACTTTCACAGCTTCTGGGCTCAAGCCCATACACAAAGAGACAACTGCCAACTCTCGACTCTCTCATCAACTAACTCAGTGTAGCACAGATATTCGCTCTATTCCCAACTGCCTCAGCTGCAATTACTTCTACCAGAATCCTCTTATAATGAAACATTACTGCGTGGAGCCCATGTGTTTCCTCAATTGAAAGTAGTTTACAACCATCAAAGTTCAGCTTATGTCCTTATAAAGTCCATAGACTGCTATTGAGATAGCCATGGGGGAAGCCACTGCTTGCCCTGGATTGGCCACTGTTGGAAACAGGAAACTGGACTAGATGGACCCCATTGGTCTGACCCAGTATGGCTATTCTTTTGATCTTATAAAGCTTCTATTCTTTTCAAGTCAGCCAAGCACTAGCCCTCCAGACTGATTATTGGCTGAGCCTGATGAAGGTAGCAACTAGGAACAACTACACACCTCTCACAACATGTATAGCCATTAAGATATAGGTATACTGTCTGGATGTATTGTGCTTCCAGTGCTAAAGAAGTTGATTTTTTAAACTATAAAACCTGCCATGTGTTATTTAATTGTGGCACTGGCAGAGGGCCACATAGACCAATCACAAATTTCATTTAATGAGTAGCCTAAGCAGTGATTGAACCAACTGTTTCAACATGGGAGTAGGATAAGAAGATAGTCACTGGCATTCTGGAGAGAGAAGAGGGGATGGGGAGTAGGGTAACCATATGACTTCAGAAAAAGGAGGATGAATTGAGACATCCGGGTTTTACTTCTGCTGAACGCAATAGAAGTAAGGAGGACACATAGAGGCATCTGGGCTTTACTTCTATTGAAAGCAATGGAAGTAAAACCCGGATGTCTCAATCCGTCCTCCTTTTTCTGGAGCCATATGGTAACCCTAAGGGGGAGGCAGATAAAAGGGTAAGGAAATACTGCTGAAGGAAATATGGGGAGGAAGATCAGTGAAAGGATGCAATAGAGAGAGAGAAAGGGGAGGTTCACACATGAAAGGAGGCAATGGAACAAAGAAGAGGAAAGAGAAAGAAGGATGGGCTAATCACACCTTCTCTTTTGTGAACTATCAGAGCTGTGCTGCAGCCCATAGCATATTGCTTGGTGGATAAATACTGTCAGTCCAGCACCTTCCGTAAGCACTAAGTCCATTAAAAAATTATCAAATGACTCCTAGTCAGTTAGAAAATTTTTGGAAAATATTATAAAATAAAATTAATAGAATGTTCCTCTTTCTTCACACCATTGTCACTATTCCCCTTTCCCTGAGAACCATGAAAAAATAAAACAATTCATTTACCTTATTGGAAACAGCAGTGGAACTTTCTTGCATGTAATCCAAAAGCTTTTTAGGAGGCTGGTGGCAGACACATCACAAAAGGCAGAAATGTAGAGATGAAGTGGAGGAGAATCAAAATGGCAGCAAGGAATGAGACATGTGGAGAAGGTGACACAATTAGAAACTGAGTGCTGACAACACTGGATAATAAAAGAGTGACATAGGTAGAAGAGAATGGAAGGAAAAGATGCTAATTTTGCATTAAGTTGAAATAAATTGTTAGTGATGTCAGTAAGGAAAATCTTTGGAATGCAAGCGTGATCCTTTGAAGTCTGGATACGCATTTGTGAAATCAACAGATTTTCAGTACACAAAATCAAATGCTTGTATTTCATAAATATTTTGAGAAATATTTGGGATGAGAACTGTATATATATATATGTTGTTAGTAGAATCAGTAATGCACAGATAATTTGAAATCCAGTGAGTAAAGGGTGGAATGCAGATTAACATGAAGCAAGCATATGTGAACGAAACCCAATGTGATGCTCTGTGTATTGTTTCCTGCCATTTGAATGTTAATGTTCCAGCCTCACTTACCGGGCGTCCAAACTCCAGCTCTGAAAAGAATTTATACCATGGTTCATTTTCTAAATCTATGTCATCTGGGGTTCTGCAGTCAGTCTAGAGCAGATGTGAAGGGAAAGGGAAGGAAAAGGCACACTGAGCAGAGTGGAAATAGCATGGTACATGAACAATAACGCACATGCAGAGAATCAATGGAGGGGGGAAAGGGAGGGGAGGGAAGAGGGAGAAACAAGGGACAAAATACACAGTGAGCGAAGAGGAATTTTTCAAGAAACATGCTCATTTTCCATAAGAGCTATGGTACTTTTCTTGCACAGAATCTCTTCCCATGTTCTTGATGCTTGTAGGAAGAGTCTACAATAGGTGAGAAACATTTATTTTTTGGAAACTTCAGTGGAACCTTCATATGCAACAGCTCAGAAGGTTTGAGCTGGTCAATCTGACCGGCTGATTTGGGCTTTTTAGACACCTGAAGCCATTATGGCCATTTAAAAATGCACCGACTGGAAATAGGTCTTTCTGAAAATAATGTACAAATAGAGATCGTCATTTGCAGGAACTATGCCTTTCCTTCTTATCAAAATCAGAACAGCAAATTACAATAGAAATGGTGGAGATGGTCTTTATCACCTTCTCTGCTTTTCTCTGCACTGCAGGTGTGTATCAGACAGAGAGAAAGATGTTAGATGGATATTCTTGGTTAAGGACAGACATATGTAGTGCATTCATCTTCCTCTCTTCTGTTTAGATATGTGAGCAGTATCACATCTTAACACAGGGCCGCAGAAGTTGAGTTTCAGCAGTTCTGCTTTTTTCAGCCTTACCAGTATGTTTTATTAGATGGAATGTAGAACCTGACCATATACGCATGCTAACATCACTCAGCAAGCACCATGCATGCATGCATGCCTGCCTGCTTGTAGTCACATATTGATTCCTGCACCATTCCCGTCTGAGTGAGCAAACAGCTTTACCAACATTTCAGGTTAGGAAACAGTACAGCAAAAGAGAAGGGAAGACAAGCCTAGCTCAGATTTTGGTGGCATTTTATTCTCCTTTTCTATTCCATAAGTCTTTGAAAAATCAGGTAAAATGTACAAAAATTTGATCTAAGGGTCAGAGAAAGAATGCAGCAAAGGCTGTCTGGAGCTGCCAGATAGTGTGCAATTAATGGAGAATCAATATGTGTCATGATAAAAAAGTGATTTCATTTCAAAGATGTAATCTTCTGGCTGAGATTGAACAATTAAATAGTGCTGCCGGCAAATCACGTACGGTACTGTCAGGGTTGCATCTGCTGGGAGAAGCCTTTGCTGTGCTTTTATGAGTTATATTTTCTGAAAGTGGCAGCCTCTACCCTCACCCTTATCCTGAGTAAGGTGCCCTCATCTCTGACTTAATCTCTGTACAGCTCAGATTTCAGACACTTCTCTGTGGAGTCTACTGCTGCAGACAATATAAATCAATATCACACCTGACAGGGTATGTGACATGCTGGACTCAACAGATGATTCATCTTCTTGCAGTGCCATACACTATAGCCTCACATATGGAAAAATGCTCCATGTTAAGTGGAGATATTTGGTTGGTGATACTTTTTTTTTTTTTTTTTTACCATCCTCTGAAACATTTGGCTTTATCCTGTGAAGATTCACCCCTGTGCATTATTCTTTTGCACGCCTCCAAATTACCCTCATTCAGCTGCAGCGAATGGCCACTGAAATCACATTACTGAATGCTGGCAGCTTTAAATATTGGTCACACACAGACCCCCCGGCAAATCCATCCCTGCTGGGGCTGTAATCTGGATCACTAGCTGTAACCTCAATCCTGAATCTGGCTTTCCTAATCGAGTCAACTAACAAGAAAGAAGTGACGTAAAAGACAGATATTAAGGTATCTACGGCATTGCATGAAGATGGAAATATGGCGGACTAGGTGAGCCTTGCTGTCTTTATGGGCTGTCATATTCCATCCAGCTGACTTTTAAAGGCACCTATCTGGTTCTTAGGTGTTAGTAGGCATTAAAACCTTAGGTGCACTGCCAAATAGGCCAGGGTTTTCTTGGCCTAAATGAGGGTGTCTAAATGAAACCATGACTTCTTGCTGGTAGGCGAAAAGTGGTAGATGTCTACCGAGTTAGATGCCTACTGGCTAATTCATTTTTTAAAAAAGTTTTTATTTGGGTTTTAATGACACTTTCATTTATCAGCGCTGAATAAGCCAATTAAAAAAATTAAATAGGCATCTAGATTGGCTAGGCATACCAATCTAGGCACCTAATGTCTGGTGCCGTTTATACGGTAGAATCTGAGTCTAACTGTTGTGGGCTGAATATGAGCCCCTGTGTTTCTCTGTAAGGAGGCTTTCCTCTTTCATTTCAAATTTTCTTAGGAATGCTAAGCAATATTGTGAATATAGGAGCCAATTTAAAAAAATTATTAGAGGTGCTAAACCCAACTGAAATTACCCTTCCCAGTACACAATCAAGGAGTTTTCCCAATATTGTGGTTGAATATAAGAACATAAGGTCAGCAGAGCTCTGATAGTTACTGGGTCAGACCAAAGGTCCATCAAGCCCAGAAGCCCGTTCTCATGGTGGCCAATCCAGGTCACTAGTAACTGGCCAAAACCCAAGGAGTAGCAATATTCCATGCTACCGATCCAGGGCAAGTAGTAGCTTCCCCCATGTCTTTCTCAATAACAGATTATGGACTTTTCCTCCAGGAAATTGTCCAAACCTTTCTTAAAACCAGCTGCACTATCAGCTCTTACCATAACTTCGGCAATGCGTTCCAGAGCTTAACTATTGTCTGAGTGAAAAAAAATTTCCTCCTATTGGTTTTAAAAGTATTTCCCTGTAACTTCATCAAGTGTTCTCTAGTCTTTGTAATTTCTGACGGAGTGAAAAATCAATCCCGTTCTACTCCACTCAATCATATCTCTAACACCCACAGCACCCACAGAGCTGGGTCTTACGACTGATAATTGTTGAAGTTATTGTGTAAGAATTCACCAATGTTGAGGATGGTGCAAGGCAATTAGGACTCAATCATGTAAATGGCATCCAAATTTGGGTGCCAAATAATGCACACTAAGCAGAATTCTATAAATTGTGTTCTATCGGGCAGTGTTTATAGAATAGTGCTTAGTGTAGGTATGAGGATTTACACGTACTGAACACTGATGCAAATCCCCATGCCTAATGCTGGGTTTTACTAAACAGTGGTAGAGGTTTCTACCACAGGACGGCAAGGTAAGTGCTCTGATGCTCATAGAATTCCTATGAACGTCGAGGCATTTACCTCACCAGTTGATAAAAGGAGCCCCGAATTAGGTGCAAATATCACTAATTCTACAACCCTGCAGGCAAATCCTAGAAATGCACCTGACCCCCTCATGCCGCTCCCATGTCCAAACCTCCTTGCGTGGAAAAATTTAGGCACACATCTTTATAGAACAGAAACTAGAAAGATATGTGTGTAAATTCCAATTAGCACAAATAAGTGATTGTGCCCAATCAGTGCTAATTGGTTCATTAAGCAATTAACTTGCATGCACAATCTAGGCACGTGCCCAAATTTACAGACACAATTTTGAGCACTATATATAGAATTAGAGGTTTAATTTGTAAACAGTATGGAAATACAGTGGAACCTCGGTTTGCGAGTAACCTGGTTTGTGAGTGTTTTGCAAGACGAGCAAAACACTCAGCAAACTTTTGACTCGCAAACCGAGCACTGCCCCGATAAATGAGCACTTACAGGCCAAGAAGCGCCGCTTCGGGGGATTCCTCTTCCGTCTTCTGGCCAGCCTTCCACATCAGGTGCCTTCTGCAGGTTGGAGGACCTCTGTCTAGCCTGCCGACCCGCCTGCGCGTTGCGTGTGATGCACACAGCATCAATCATCGGCGTTGTGCGTGTCGTGCATGGAATGCGGGTGGGGCTGCGCTCGGCTGCTTGGGCTCGGGTGGGGGCTCTCTAGCATGCGAGGGGCATCCAACGTGGAGGGTTGGCCGGCGGATGGAGGAGGCATCCCTCTTAAACGGCACTGCGGGGTTCTCTGACGGCTGGCGGACATTAGAGGCATCCCCCCGAAGCGGCACTGTGGGGTTCTTCTTCGGATGACAGACGGACGGCGCTGCAGTACCCGGCACCCGACAGGTACAGACCCCAGGTTCTGGAACGAATCGTTGCTGTTGCCACTATTTTCTATGGGGAACTTTGCTTTGATAAACGAGCATTTTGGATTACAAGCATGCTTCTGGAACGGATTATGCTCGTAATCCAAGTTACCACTGTATACAATTCACCTACAGCCTGCCTTCTACATTTTAATAGTTACTCCCTCCCCACAGTTTTGAACAATTATTGGAAGCAAAAATGATACTGAACTTTGAAGTTATAGTATGATTGATTTGATTTTGTGCACAAAGTTTCCAGCTTCTGGTGTGACTGAAAAATTAAAGGGATCTAGTGATGTAGGACCCTGATATTCAGATAGTGGGAGTTAGCTGGGCTAACTCCCGCGGTCGGTGGCAAACCCTGGAAATTCAATGCTGAGACATAGCTTGTAAAAGACATTGAATTTTTTGGTTTTTTTAAGGCAATTCTGATATAGCAAGTCAAGCCGATATTCATCAGCTGCCCGACTAAGTTATAGTGGCCAAAGATATACCTGCTATTTATGCGGGTCTATCTGGCCGCTAAACTTTGCCAGTCAGCCAGTGAACTGGCTATGTCGTGTGACAAAGTCGGTGTCTAGGCTAGCTGCTAAATGCAGCAGCTAGGAATTGTTCCTGGTCAATTAAATAGTGCTGAATATTAGGTGGTTAGTCTCTTTTACACACTGTGATCCCCCCTAAATGTTTGCTACTGTAAAAATGAAGAAATAGAAAGCAATTCTACAGTATAACAGAGCACTGCTATTTACAGTAGGTGCCCTTGTGTGCATAAAGTATCCTTACAAGAGAAATAACCCGGCGTCAGCCAGTCTAATTGTAGGTACACACATTATGACAGCTCTTTGGCTCGTGAAAATGTTAGAACCAACAGTTGACATTTACAAATGTAACTTATAGCATTCTGTATGTTGTCCACTTGTAAATGTCAGGCCTACCTATGCCCCTTCACTGTGAACACCCTTCGAACAGTTACATGCTATGCCGGTGGGAGAGTGTGGCATAGTGGTTAAAGCTATAGCCTCAGCACCCTGAGGTTGTGGGTTCAAACCCACACTGCTCCTTGTGACCCAGGGCAAGTCACATAATCTCCTCATTGCTCCATGTATTGCTGTACATTAGATAGATTGTGAGCCCACTGGGACAGACAGGGAAAAATGCTTGAGTATCTGACTAATTTCATGAAAACCGTTCTGAGCTCCCCTGGGACAACAATATAGAAAATTTAATAAATAAATAATGTGAAAAGTTTCAGCCTCTGATAAGCAGAGCTGGTATTGTGACATCATAATGCCTCATTCCACCAATGCCTAAGAGCCAACCTCATCAGTGATGTCATAATGGCTTGATTGCCCTTTACTTAGCTCACTTTTACTACATTTTGATTTCTAGAGTGGTGCAGTGGTTAAAGCTATAGCCTCAAAACCCTGAGGTTATGGGTTCAAACCCACGCTGCTCCTTGTGACCCTGGGCAAGTCACTTAATCCCTCCCATTGCTCCAGGTATATAGGATAGATTGTGAGCCCACTGGGTAAGACAGGGAAAAATGCTCGAGTACCTGACTAAATTCATGTAAACTGTTCTGAGCTCTCTTGGGAGAACGGTATAGAAAATTGAATAAATAAATAATTGTAGAATGGCACTTAGGTGCACTATTGCCATCTACACTCATAAGTGTACCCTTACCTTGTGTGGATGGCAGTATTCCATAAACTTAAGCATGCAAAAAAGTAGAAAAATGTACGAGGCATCCTGTTACAGAATGAGGGGGAGAGACCTAATGCCGAAAAGAATTTGTCTGTTCTGCTGCAATGCCGACAGCAAAAAAAAAAATTTTTTTAAATGTCCGCAGCATTTTGACATAACTGTGGATGTGTGTGCTACAGATCTACATTTGTAAATAACGGCTTTCTAAAACAGCTGTTTATGTGCATTAACGCGTGTAAATGCCATGCAAGCTTTCAAGCCATAAGTTATGGAGGAAATTCTACATATGGCGCCGAGCGTTAGGCACTATATCCTCACCATATTTTCAGAATCATTCTAATGGATGCAAGATGCTGAAGTGGGGGCAGAAACGGCAGCAAAAATGCACTTATGTGTCCATTTATAGAATAGCCCCTAAGGGGGAAATTCTATAAGAGGTGCCTAAAGTTATGCACCTAACTTAATTAGTAAATTGGCTTCAATTGTGAGTTTTAACAAGCTCATAATCGTTTCTGAGCGGGAGGGGCATGGAAGGGACAGACGTATTCCCTTGAAGTGGATGCAGTGTTATAGAATTCAGGGGATCTATGCCCATCTTGTGAGCCGGGATCTACACCTAGTTTCAGTTGGTTTAATTCCTCACACTCAAAGCTGAGCACAAATCATGGTGCTTTGTGCCATTTTATAAAGGACACCTTTCTCAGAATGCTTGTTATAGAATACTATTCAGTGCCAGTTTTTTTTTTTTTGGTACCATATTTTGAGTTCCATTTAGCTCCATAATTTTTATTAAAATTTCCATAAAATACAATACAATGCATCAAAACTTGAATTTCATATGTAAATATCAAATTTAATATGGAAACAATATATTACAAATAATACTCATTAATGCTATCATAAATACTACAGTAAAGACCGCGTGGATGTACACCTTGCAAAACAAATCCTCGTATTTTAGCAGGTGCAAAACCATAATAATACAAAGGCTCCCAAACTTTATTAAACTTTTTTTAACGCATTCAATCTTTCAACAGCAACATGCTCAAACTTAGCAGTTATGCACACAGTGTTCCACCAGGTTATATTTTCAACCCTCGATACATCCTTCCAGTGTTTTAAGATAATTTTAATGGCCAAATTAAGCAATATCTTTAATAATTTTCATAGATCTTCAGATATTGGTTGTCTAAGTCCAAGATACCCCAGCATTTACAAAATTTCCCCTACACATATAAAGTTATGTGGCAGGGCGCAGTGGTGAAGTAAGGGGGGGGGAAGGGGGTGGACTGCTCTGGGCGCTGTCTTAGTGGGGGCACTGGCACATCTCCTTCTCTCTGCCCCCCCATCCGCTCCTTCTCATTCCTCCCCCACTGTGTACACGCCTTCAATTCCCCAGCACCGTACCTCTAGCTCAGCGGTCTCAAACACGTGGCCCACAGGCCACATGCAGCTCTCCAGGTCTATTTTGTGGCCCGCGGTCTGGACGCTATCAAGACAGCATTTCTCTTCCCCCTTCCCTTCCTTTTGGAGCAGCAGCGTGTCTGTCTGGCTCAGTTGATCGTTCCGTTCAAAGCCGCGGGTTGGCGGCTCCTCACGCTATCCACTCCTGCATCGGAAGCCTCTCTGATGTCACAACATCAGAGAGGCTTCAGACGCAGGCACGGATCTCGTGAGGAGCCGCCACCCGCGGCTTTGAACGGAAAGATCAACTGAGCCGGCCAGACACGCTGCTGCTCCCTAAGGAAGGGAACGGAAGGGGAGGGGAAAGAGAAATGCTTCTGCTGCAAAGGAAAGGGGGACCTTAGGGAAATGCTGCTGTTGCTGCTGTACAGGGAGGGAAAAGGGAAGAGAAATGCCTCTCCTGCACAGGAAAGGGGAAAAGGAAATGCTGCTGCTGCACAGGGAAAGGGAGGGGGAGGGAAAGGGGAAGAGAAATGCTTCTGCTGCACAGGAAAGGGGGAAGGGAAATGCTGCTGCTGCACAGGGAAAGGGAGGGGGAGGAAAAGGGGAAGAGAAATGCTTCTGCTGCACAGGAAAGGGGGAAGGGAAATGCTGCTTTTATTGCTGCTGCACCCAATTGGGGAAAGAGAGGGAAGGAAGGAGAAGAGTGAGGAGAGGAACAAGAGAAGCCAAGTTCATGGGAGGGAAGGAAAGGAGATGTCAGACCATGGAGGGGGAGGGAGAGATGCCAGGGCATGAGGGAAGGGAAGGAGACAGATGCCAGACCAGGGGAAAGGAAGGAAGGAGGGAAGGAGAGAAAGGAAGGAAAGAGATGCCAGACCATGGAAATAGGACGGAAGAAGAGAGAGAGAGAAATAGGAAGGGAAGGGAAGACATGGAAACGTAGATTTTGAAAAGAAAGCAGAAAAATTGAACATTAAGTTAATGTCAAAGATGGATGCAAGGCAGAACGTGAAGACGGAGAAAAAAACAGTCAAAGGACAAGAAGGCCCTGGAAACATAGTTGAAAGTACAGAAAAATAAAATCACCAGACAACAAAGGTAGGGAAAATTATTTTATTTTCAATATAGTGATTGAAATGTGTCAGTTTTGAGAAAGAAAAGATATTAAACTTTAAATTTTGCATAAGGTAAAACTTTATAGTTTATATATCTTTCCTTTTAACTGTTAAAGGAAAGTTTTATAAACTATAAAGAGTTTTACCTCATGCAAAATTGTCATTTCTTTAATAAGACATTAACTATTTTTTCTGCGGTCCTCCAAGTACCTACAAATCCAAAATGTGGCCCCACAAAGGGTTTGAGTTTGAGACCACTGCTCTAGCTCATCGCTGGCGTGAGCAGCAGCTCCAACCTGCTGTTCAAGCTGGCCTCAGTGATCCCCTCTGATTTTACTTCTGGGTCCTGCAACTAGGAAGTGATGTCAGAGGAAGAGCAGATTACGGTGCAGGCAGCAAGTTAGAGATACTACTCACACGGGGGAAGCTAAACAGGTACAGGGGAAGGGAAAGGGAGTGAACGTGGTGAGGGGTAGGGAACGGAGAAGAGGGTGGGGGTGCCTCTCACCCTCGCTACGCCACTGGCAGTGCCGCCAAATGAATATCAGCCTGGAGGAGTTTTAACAGTAATCACCTTGCACTTTTATTTGGTGCAGTTTCAAGTTGTGTGCCTGGAGGTAAATAACATGGAACTGGTTTGAGTACCTGATTTGTAACTTGCGGATATCCAAGCACAACCTAAAATGACAATGTAAAAAATTGCTTTTAACGGGTTTTTAATGGTGTGATCAATTACCTTGCTATTTAACCCATTAAAAATGCAAATTTTCATTAGGCATCCGTGATTAGGGCACCTAGTGGCGCCTAATCTAGACATCATTTATAGAATCAGGAATTTACTTCCTTGTCTTATGGTGTTCTTTACTTAGGGGACACAAATTAGAAAATGCGGTACCCTATTGGGTACCGCATAAAATTTGCAGCTACTGCACAAACTATTCTTGCATTAAGCTGTGGTAACTATAAATTTTACCACAGTTTAGTAAAAGTGTCACCTAAATGTTAAGAACAGGCTGAAAGTGTAGCTTGCATGTCCAGAAGCATACCTGACATGCTGGCTACTCAGGGTGGAGCACCCCCTTCCCTGGGTGGAGCACCCCCCTTCCTCCAGGCAGTAGGGGGTGTGTGCAGCAGTCTCAGGACTGTGATCCACATACACATGGCCTCTGGCTCTGCTGGTTCTCTGCCTTGGAATAGGAGATTGACATTAGAGGGGGCAGAGGCAAGCTGAGTCAAGGCTGGCTCATTCCACCAATACCTAAGAGTCAACCTCATCAGTGATGTCACAATGGCTTGATTGCCCTTTACTTAGCTCACTTTTACTACATTTTGATTTCTAAAGTGGTGCAGTGGTTAAAGCTACAGTCTCAAAACCCTAAGGTTGTGGGTTCAAACCCATGCTGCTCCTTGTGACCCTGGGCAAGTCACTTAATCCCTCCCATTGCTCCAGGTATATAGGATAGATTGTGAGCCCACTGGGTCAGACAGGGAAAAATGCTTTAGTACCTGACTAAATTCATGTAAACTGTTCTGAGCTCTTTTGGGAGAATGGTATAGAAAATTGAATAAATAAATAATTGTAGAATTGTGGAATGGGCAGCCAAGGCTGAGATGGACTGAACCTGTGACCGCTCAATGCATCCTTAACTTTTGCACCCAGAGTGGACCACCCCACCGCCCTGCCTTGGCACGCCACTGTGCATGTCCCTGCTACTGTAATTCAGGATTTGACTCTGAACTTTGGAGCCATTAAAAAATGAAATATTGCTTTTTAAATAATTTCTGGCTTCTATGAAGTGCTGGCCGGTTTGGTGTGTGTTTGTTTTTAATTTACTTTTTCTTTCTTTTTACTTTAAAACAAGACTTACCTTCTCAGCCTCCAATACTTAAAAGTGTTTTGTGACTCATTGGGGTGGTCAAACCCACTGTTAGTTGTAGAACCCTTGCTCTCTAAAAGATTGTAGTTTGTCTACAGTTGCAGCAGAGGGCAGCAAGCTGCTAAGACTGATGTCCATCATCCACTGGCTATAACCCACCACAGTTAAGTTTATACTGTAGCGTTTGAGCAAGCAATGAATGAATTTACGAAGAATCAAGTAATGACATTTAACAGATGATTTTAAGGGCTCCTTTTACTAAGCTGTGATAGTGTTTTTAGCGTGCGCTAAACCCATGCTAGAACTAACACTAGCTTAATGTTGGCGTTAGCGTCTAGATAACGGGGCAATTTAGTGCGTGCTAAAACCGCTATCACAGCTTAGTAAAAGGAGCCCTAAATGTTATGCAAAGAGTAATTTTGTGATCCACCCTTGGGTGGGGGGTAGGAATCTTGGAGGGGGTGGCCGTGGATAATTGAATGCCCCCAGGGTTATAAGAGTCCAGCTTCTGGGGTTTGTCATTTTTTTTCTCCTCCTATTTTTTTTTTTTTTTGGGGGGGGGGAATCTTTTAGGTCTCTGAATTTTCTAGACTATCCATATAGGATATGGTAGATCCTGATGGGGGGAGAGGTACATGAAAGGATGGGAGGTTGGGGTAGGGGGGGCGGGGGAGATTGGGTGGAGGGAGGTGGGATAAGGGGGATGTTCAGATACTTGTCTAATTTTGGTTTTCTTTAGCAGCGAAGTTCCATTTCGTAGTTTGTATTCTGTTCAGGGGTTGTTGTTTTTATCTTGTGACTTTGTTATGTGCAAAACTTTAATAAAAATAGTTTGAACATAAAAGGGAAAAAGTGGTTATTTTCTGCCTATTTTATGAAGACAAATAGGTGTCTACATGTCTATAAAATATTAGCACAAATCTCACACAGAGTAGGTGTAAATATATGCACATAAAATATGAATAATGCTCATGTTTTTTAAATAAAGTACATGCATAAATTGTCTCCATCCATGCTTTGTCCAAACTCTACCCAAGAACACACCTCCACCGAACTCACACACTTTTATGCATGGAATAATTTTATAAGACAAAACCAAATAGGGGAGTAGCAGACTTATCCCCCCTTTGCAAAAGCGCAGAAGAGGTTTTTAGCGCCAGCCGGTACACTGAATGCTCTGCGCTGCTCCGACTGTCATAGGAGCTCTATGACTGTTGGAGCAGTGCAGAGCATTCAGCACACCGGTCGATGAGTTATTTATTTAAAGTTCTTTAAGCTATGTGTGGGTAATTGTACAATGGTGAAACTAAAGTAGAACCTAAGAACATAAGAATATAAGAATTGCCACTGCTGAGTCAGACCAGTGGTCCATCATGCTCAGCAGTCCGCTCATGTGGCGACCCTCTGGTCTAAGACCAGCACCCTAACTGAGACTAGCCCTACCAGCGCACGTTCTTGTTCAGCAGAAACTTGTCTAACTTTGTCTTGAATCCTTGGAGGGTGTTTTTCCTTATAACAACCTCTGGAAGAGCGTTCCAGCTTTCTACCACTCTCTGGGTGAAGAAGAACTTCCTTACATTTGTACGGAATCTATCCCCTTTCAACTTTAGAGAGTGCCCTCTTGTTCTCCCTACCTTGGAGAGGATGAACAACCTGTCCTTATCTACTAAGTCTATCCCCTTCAGTACCTTGAATGTTTCGATCATGTCCCTTCTCAATCTCCTCTATTCGAGGGAGAAGAGGCCCAGTTTCTCTAATCTTTCGCTGTGCAGCAGCTCCTCCAGCCCCTTAACCATCTTAGTCGCTCTTCTCTGGACCCTTTCGAGTAGTACCGTGTTCTTCTTCATGTACGGCGACCAGTAGATAGAATAGAATTGATAATCAATGTGATGGATGTGCTCGTTTGAGTGCAAATTACAAGAAACAATGTGCTGAGGCTATAACAATCCTTGCAGGCTGCCATCGGCCTCTGCAACAAGTTCCCTCTGCCACGGTCCTGCCCCTCCTCTGACGTCAGGGGCAGGATCGCGGCAGAGGGAACGTGCTGCAGAGGACGACAGCAGCCTGCAAGGATCGCTACAGCACCGGCAATCCTCTCTGCAGGCAGCGGTAATTATCTGAAGGTAAGAGCAGGAAGCCGGAGGAAGCTGCAAAGAGCGAGTAGCTCTAGTACAGACAACACTAGTACAGACCGCGAGCTGCAAAATAGTACCTGGTGGGCCGTGAGTTTCAGACCGCTGGTCTAGATTGTAAGCTCTTTTGAACAAGAACTGTCTCTTCTATGTTTTGATGTACAGTGCTGCGTATGTGTAGTAGCACTTTAGAAATGACTAGTAGTAATAGTATATGATTTCTATTATTTTCTTGTGTTAAGACTTTTTTGTTGATTGTATATTTTCTTTAATTTTCATTTAAATTATGTACAATTAATGAAAAAAAAAAAAGTAAATAAATAACAAAAATATACAAATCCTCCTTCCCCCATACCCCTCAATTCATCCTACTTAAAATGATTATATTTCCACTATGGCCTGACATTGAAATAAGCTTAACACTCCTGCTGTAAAAGAAAAGGATAGCTGATGCTTTGGCCTATATGTTACTTGGTCCATGAAGACACAAGGGACAACAATGGAAGGTAATGGCCAGTGTGGGAGTGCAGAATTGTTTTCTTTACAGCTTACCCTTAAAAACAAGAACAGCCTCCACATCATGTTTTCACTATATTAGCATAACATACTAATACCTTCACTTTATTTCTTTTATTCTTGGGTCTCATTCCTAAATATCATTTGTATATTTTTTAAGTATTTTTGCATATATTCCTAGAATAGAAGGTAGATCCACTTTTTGTTATGATTACAGCTCACTAGAGCATAAGAATATAAACATTGCCATACTGTGACAAACTGAAGGTCCACCAAAACCCAATATCCTGTTTCCAACAGCGGTCAACTCAGGTCACAAGTACCTGGCATGATCCCAAAAAGTAAATCAGATTTTATGCTACTTATCCTAGAAATAAGTAGTGGATTTTCCTAAGTCCGTCTTAATAATGGCTTAGAGACTTTTCTTCTAGGAACTTGTCCAAACCTTTTTCAAACCCTGCTAAGCTAACTGTTTTAACCATATTTTCTGGCAATTAATTCTAGAGTTTAATTATATGTGGACCCCCCAAATTCTGTATATGGTAGGGTTAACAGACATCCAGGAAAACCTGGACATGTTCTATTTTTAGAGGACTGTCTGGGTGCCCGGTGGACTGTCCAAAACCTGGTAGTTTGTCCAGGTTTTGGAAAGCTCTGACCTCTGGCTGCGTCTGGAGGGCCCCTGAGCATGTGCAGATGATGTTGCATGTTTGGAGGCCCTCCAGATGTGGCCTGGAGGTCGGAGAAGAAAGATGAGGCTTTGTGGGGGCTGGGCTAGGGGTATAATGGGGTGGGGCTGGGGGAGGAACAAGGTAGGGCTGGGAGTGGAACAGGGAGGGGCCATGTGTCTAGGTTTCCACAGCAGAAAACCCTAGTACATGACACTCTTTATGTTATGTGTGCAAAATGCTGCACACAGCTGATTTGCACATTTTATTGTTTAACAAGCCTAATTAGCATCAATAATTGGTAATTAACATCTCATAACTGACACTAATTGACATTAATTAGAAGTTACACACACAGCCTGGTAGTTGCATTGTATAAAGTGTTGTGTCTTTTCCAGTGTGTGGATCTGAAAAGGGGACGTGGGCCGATCTGAGAAGAGGAACCTGGGCAGATTGTGAGCATTTCTAAAATGCTTGTGCACTGTTATAGAATAAGCCCGATCCATGCACAACTTAGGTGTAGACATTTAGGCCTGGTTTTCCTTGACTGAAATGTGTGCGCGCTCCTAAAAATTATGACACCCATTGCTGCTAAGCATGATTCTATAAGGTGTGCATAATTTTTACAGCATTGCACTAAGCACCATCCTGATCAGCGCTGATTTTTTTAGGCATCATATATGAAATCAGGCTTTGGGTAAAGAACATTTTCTCTGATTTGTTCTAAATTTACTACTTAGTACAGGGGTAGGGAAATCCGGTCCTCGAGAGCCGTATTCCAGTCAGATTTTCAGGATTTCCCCAATGAATATGCATTGAAAGCAGTGCATAATCATTGGGGAAATCCTGAAAATCCGACTGGAATACGGCTCTTGAGGACCGGAGTTCCCTACCCCTGACTTAGTAGCTTCATTGTGTGTCACAGTCCTTGTATTTCTGGAAAGAGTAAAAGAGCGATTCACGCCTATCCATTCCACGCCATTAAAAATTTTATAGACTTCTAACATATCTTCCTTCAGCTACTTCTTTTCCAGGCCGAAGATCCCTAGCCATTTTAGGCTTTTCTCATAGGGAAGTCATTCTACCCCCTTTATCTTTATCGTTGCCCTTCTCTGTACCTTTTCTAATTCCGCTATTATCTTTTTTGGGATACGATGACCAAAACTGCACACCATATTTGAGGTGCAGTCGAACCATGGAACAATACAAAGGCATTATAGTATTCTCAGTTTTGTTCTCCATTGCTTTGTTAATAATTCCTAACATTTGCTTTCTTAGCTGCTGCTGTACACTGAGCAAGGGGTTTCAACATATTATCAATGATGACTCCCTGGGCGGTGACTTCCAGTGTGGAACATTGCATCGTGTAGTTATAGTTTGGATCCCTCTTCCCTCTATGCATCACTTTGCACTTACATTAAATGCCATCTGCCATTTGGATGCTCGGTCTCCCAGTCTCGCAAGGTTCTCTTTCAATTTACACAATCCTCTGTGATCAGTGGCGTAGAAAAGGGGAGGGTGAGGAGGGCGGTCTGCCCCGGGCCCGGTCTTCCTTGGAGTGCTAGCACCCCTGCTCTTCTCCTCTCCCCCTTCCCACTCCTCCCCCTGCCACACATGCACAACCACGCCCCTTCCCCATACCTTTTTAACTTCGGCACGAGCAGCAACAAACTTGCTGCCCGCATTGGCTTCGGTGCTTTTCTGATATCACTTCCAGGACGACCATTTGACGGTATGTAGTAGGAAAGAATGTTATATTTGAAGGGCATGCTATAGGAAATGGGTAAAATATGCTCACCTTTTAAAAGAGGTGTTACAAGATCGAATTTATAACGATGACAGAGTAGTCATACTGCAGTGTTCTTAACCAATTGTAGCCGGTGTAATTGATACTTGGGAAGTCCAATTAGAATAGACAATATTAAGGAGTATATTAGAATACGCAAAGAACCCAATTGAAGAAATGAATGGATAGCCCAGATTTGGCGAAGAGCGAAAAAAAGAAGAAGAAACCACCTTCAAGATATGAGAATGAAAAACTAGAGAATTGTCAATCACAATTCTTAAAATCTTAGTTGTTGTTGAGAATTGTAAAGGGACACTCTTCATGCTAAAGGTCAGGGACATTGCTGGTGGGGTCTTTGAAGAAAAAAAAAACATTACTGTGGATTTTTGAGAGTTTACTTTTAACTTATTGATTGTAAGCCAATCAAACATTTCCCAAGCTATCCAGGATGCCATACGGGGGTAGACCTGCTTTAAAAGCATCTAAGGACATACAAGGTACCCAAACTGAGCAGATGACCACTGGAGAGATGAAAGCATGGCTCCCCCACATTCCCCCAAAGGTCACTGACCACCTCCCCCCCCCAAAGAGCTGAGATAAACAGTACATACCAGCTTCTATGACAGCTCTGGATATTATGGAACATCCTAATAGATAACAGGTGTCTGGCGTAGCTTGGTGGGCAGTGTAGTGAACCATAGAGAGGGGGATCCTAGCCCATATCCCATGCTACCACTATATTTATGGTGGAAAGTGTGAGCCCACCAAAACCCACCCAAACCCTACTGTACTGCTATATAAATGACACCTGCAGCTATAAGGGTTATTGGGGTGGTAGACAGGTGGGTATAGTAGGAATTGGGGAAAGTTTTGGAGGGCTCACCATACATTATAAGGGGGATATGTAACATGTGTACCTGGTACCCTTTACATGAAGTTGACAGCACTGCCCCTTAAGGTGCCCCACTGTTCTGTTGCATATCTGTGTGGCTAGTTGTTTAAATTGCTGGATCCTTCTACGTCCAAATGAGCTTGTGTTGGATGTTTTTTTTTATGGTCAAAAAAGATAGACATGCTAAGGGCTAGGACATCTAGATGGGTCATTTATTTTTTTAAGTTGGGCATCCTGCAGTTTCAAAAAAGGTCATATTGCTGCCTCAATTTTTGGATGTCTTGCAAGAGATGTCTAAAATCAGACTTAGACATCCTATTGAAAATGGCTCTCGGTAATGGAAACTCCTCCCAAGATGAAATGCTCTGCAACATCTTGAGGAACAAGAGAGGTGCCTGGAGAAGACAGTCCAGATAGAGAGGCTGTAATGGCAAAACTTGCAGGGTCCTGTGACTGAGAGGCACCTCTCCAGGCAGGAGGAAGACCCAGCAGTGGATAGGCAATGGAACAGTGACCTCTCCAAGTGAGAGGGAGGTCTAACAACAGTGGGACCAGACAGCAGATTAGCAGAGATAGGCCTGGCACTAAAAATATTCTCAGGACCTTCAGCAGACACCAGACCCAGTTGTATTATGGATCAGACTTGTGGTATAGTGTGGAAGGAGACTAGAGAGGACAAGCAGTAATGGAACATAGGGGTGTGTTATCTTTTTGATAATATTGTGTTGTGGCAAAAAACCAAATAGTAGTAGCATTCCATATTACTGATCCAGGACAAGCAGTGGCTTCCCCCATGTCTGTCTCAACAGCAGACTATGAACTTTTCCTATAGGAACATGTCCAAACCTTTTTTAAAACCAGCTACATTAACCGCTCGTACCATTTCCTCTGGCAATGTGTTCAAGAGCTTAACTATTCTCCGAATGAAAAAATATTTCTTCCTATTGATTTAAAAAATATTACTCATGTATTGTAACACCATTACTGAAGCTCATGCAAACCACTAAGAATTGACTCCCCAGTCATTAGTAGAAGTAAAGAAGCTTCTAATAATCAATAAACGCACTATGTTATAAGTATTCATTCTACTTTTTGACATAAAAACAATTGCTCTGTAGATCTATATGCTGACTCTCACAGCTACAAGACTGAAAAATATTAATCTACTGCTATTTAGTGACAATTTCATTTGATGCTTTGTGGGTTTTCTTTATATCCCAGCATTTTTGCATTTATTTATACCACAGCTACTAACAGTTTTTACAAAAATCATATGCAGAGAGAAATTAATCTGGAAGCATATGTGGTGCTGCACAAAAGATTCTTAGCTTTAAGGGTTGGATTTGCGTACTACATCAGAGATGGGAAGATTAGATGGATCTTGCAATCCTTATTTGTCTTTGCATTCTACAATTCTTACTGAAAGGCTTGGTAGTTTCAGAAGCAAGCCTAGATGCTGCTGAAATTGAACTTCTATAATTACAAACAGATAAGAAACATGTCCCAAGGCAATCAGGAGGAGCTGTCTTTCTCCAGAGATGTTTACAACTCCTGAGTTGCTCTGGTATGTTAATGGCTTGGCATGGAATTAATTAATTCAGAAACTATTCAAAATGTACCCAGGCAAGGTCATCAAACGTCTGTTACAATTCTGCTCTGAGTCCCATCCCCTCCCGCCTTCCCCCTACTTGGAATCCTTTTGAACAGCAGAGTTGTATTATGCTTGTGGAGCTGCATTATGTGACTGAAAGCAAATGGCCTTCCATAGGCTACCTGGCATTGTGAACACCATCACCACACATTTTAAAAGCTTAAGATCTGCCTCTCTCCTGATCACAGGGCAACTGTTTGCATCTAATACACAGCATCTCCAAGGCCTCCATATTCAGAACACTGATAAGAAAAGTCTAACTACAAACCTCAAAACTAGGAACTTGAAAAATTAAATGAATACAAAAACAACTCCAAAATGACTTGGAAAAGTCTAAGCCTTGATTTATAAATAAGATATTCTTAGATGTATATGTTACTACTAATTTATTTATTCAAAAAATTTCTAACCCGCTTAAACCTAAGTGGTTTACAAACATACAAACAAGTAAAGCACAGTTCCAATATACTCATAAAAATATCATAACCCATTCAATTACAAGCCTCCATGTACAGAGTTGTTTTCAATATCTTCTTAAATGTCTGAATTTCAGAAAGTAATCATAATGGTCTTGTCAAATTATTCCATAATGATACCCCTACTATTGAAATTACAGATGCTCTTATATTTTCATAATGCACATGTAAAAACTCATCAGTTGATAATCGCATCATTCTCTCTGACCTTAACAATCTAAGAGGCTGATAAAGGGCCTCTTTTATCAAACTGCGCTAAGCAGTTTGTAGCGTGGTGAGCCACGCTGAATGGCTCGTGTTGCTCCCGACGCTCATAGAGTTCCTATGAGCGTTGGGAGCAGCGCGGGACATTCAGCGCGGCTCTCTGCGCTAAAAACTACTAGCGCAGTTTGATAGAAGAGGCCCAAACTGTCATCACTTGTGTCAAATACCAAGGAATCTTGTAATAGATCACTTTAAAAATCAACACAAGGATTTTAAAAACAATGGGAAATTTGCCAGGCAATCAATGAAGTTTTTTCAACCGTGGTGTAACATGTTCAAATTTATTTCCACCATATATCAGACGTGCAGAAGCACTTTGAATCACCTACAAAGCTTTACATCGTGAGGACGCTCTTCCCAAAATAAAGCTCATCACATTAATCCAACCTTTGAATAATTATTGTCTGTACCGTGGATATGGACTTAACAACTTTTTTGGAGAGCTCGCTCAAGGTTGTAACAGAAAGGAGTTACCTTAGCTTTGGAAAGTGATAGGGAATATATACTATGATTGTATTTCCGGCATTTAAATGATCAGTTTTTAAGTTCTAAAATTCGTATATTTCCAGATATGTCTCAAAAATCCCAGAGGCGGAGAAAGGAATTCTTGGCATTGAAGCCAAGAATCCTGACCTTGGGAGGAATATTTTTGTTAAAATTTCAAGTAAAATGTTTTGTTACCTATCAAACTAAGAATTTTCTCCTTTTTGCACCCAAACAGCTGGTAGAATTTATTGAATCTAAGGAAAGAGGAGTATCTGTAACAAATGATGTGTAACTTGCCTTACCGGTTTTAGGTAATGAAGAGTAATACCACTGCCTTATATTGTAAGCTAATTTCATTAAGGGTTAATTACCTGTTGATTTTCTTTAATATTGTGGACTAAATAACTAAATAGTATTGTTTCCTTATTATGATTTTTTGTCACCTCAGTAACAACCATACAAAAATAGACAAATATACCCCCCTTCCTTTTTACTAAACCACAATAGCAGTTTTTAGCACAGGGAGCTGCGCTGAATGCCCAGCACTGCTCTCACTCCCTGCGCTAAAAGGCATTATTGCGGTTTAGTAAAAGGGGGCCATAGTGCAAAATATAGACAGCAGATATAAATTCAGACACATTTTGATCACTAAATATAAAATAAAATAATTTTTCCTATCTTTGTTGTCTGGTGATTTCATGAGTCTCTGGTTGCACTTTCTTCTTCTGATTATGTATCCAATCTTTCTTCCCTTCTTTCAGCTTGTATGCTTCCTCTCCTCCAGATCTCATTCTCTCCCCCAACTTTTTCTTCTTCTCTCCCTGCCTCCCTTTCTTTTTTTCTGTTTCCCTTCTTTCCTTCTGTCTCCCTGCCTGCCCCCTTTCTTTCTTTCTCCCTGCCCTTCCCCCAAGCCGCTGCCGTCATCGGGTAATAGGCCCCAAAGCCACCGCCGCCCCAAGCTCTCCCTGCTTCCCTGAGTTGGGCCGACCAGCTTTCTTCTCCCCGAAGTCAATTCTGCCGTTGGAGAGGAAGTTCCAGCCCAGCCAGGCAGCGATTGGCTGGCCTGAACTTCCTCTCCGACGGCAGAATTGATGTCGGGGAGAGGAAGGCTGATCGGCCTGACGCCCGACGTTACCCGATAGCGCAGGCTGGCGCGCTGAATGCTTTACGCTGTTCCTAATGCACATAAGAACTCTATGAACGTTGGGAGCAGCGCAGAACATTCAGTGTGCCGGCCTATGCTAAAAAATGCTATCACGGTTTTCTATAAAGGGGGGGGGTAAGAGATTCAGTGAAATATACAATTCAATTAGGGGTAACTAACCTTTTAGCATCTGCTAGCGTTAGTTACATTTTCTGATGACGTACTTAGCTTCCTTTGAAAGGAGATTGTATTATAAGTTTACTTTTCAGTTTGCAAATCTAAACTCTTTCATTTTCTGGAAAGGTTGGACATTGTGAACATTGGGATGGTTCATTGCCTACAACAGACTCAAGTTAGTAAGTTACCACCATCCATTTTAGTCCTCTTGTTTTACATGCATGTAAAGAACTTCACAGCTGGCGACACACTGCCATGCACTGAGTAATATTAGTCATACTTCATCTGTCAGGTTTCTGTAGAGCACCAGGAGGTAACATACACACTGTCTACAGTCACACGAAAAGATCTGTTAGATAGTACTCAGGAAGCAGTTACATATTCGTTGGGAGAAGTCAAGGATCATAAAGCATGAAAGCAACTGGCCTCAGCCACACGGCAGACATCTGCATTAAGACACAAGCCTGAAGGCAGAGCATTTCATCTACATTTCATCATTGGTGGGATGTGGCAGAAACTGTCACATCCATGGCTTATATTTTTACAAATAGATTGGATTTTATCTCTGTAGCAGTGAAAATAAAAGATTTGCTTGTCAGAAATCAATTTAATATAACAAGTTCAAAGACAGTAGGTTGAACAGTGTTTCACAAATGTTAAATATTGTGGCCTATGGTTCGCACTGGTAAACAGATTGATCATGTGGAAAACTTTTTTTTTTTTTTTTTTGCATGTTCTAATACCACATAAAAGTTATCTAAATGAGTTGTTTTCTAGGTCTTTTAAAAAGCACACAAGGCCCCGTGGTTATAGCTGAAGTAGGGACTGATGTGGACTTCAAAACTACTTTCCACTAGCATTTTTGGATATTCTTTGTACTGTATAGGTCTAAATAAAAGAAATTACAGTCTGCAAAAAAGAATCAGATTCAGTGTAGCCCCATAAAGAAGCAAAACTTTACACTGTGCCTGATCTTGCTGCTTTTAGAACTTTTACCAATATACAATGCTTTTTAATAGCAGACAAGTAAGACAAAGAACGTATGAGTTGTATCCTAGTTATTTTTTCCGTTCACCTTTTGGAGTTGGGTGGACTAGGCGGGTTTGGGTTTGGGAGGGCAGGTAAAAATGAGCCAGGTATCAAAGGGAAACATGAAACAGCAAAGGCACACTCACTTCTGCCTCTTGCTAGAGGAAAAAAAAATTGTCTTGATAAATTCAACACACATTTCAAATACAGGATCTTAAGAATTCAGGACAAGTTGGAAAAAATGTTAAATGGGTAAATCTATAACTAGGTACCACAATTTAGGCACCTAGGTGCAGCGTTCTGAGCGCTAATTCTTTAATGGCATCTTGGCACCAAGATTCTGTTTTAGAATACTAGCATAAATCAGCATTATGTTGAAACATGTTGGAACTTTTATGTTAAAGGATTGCTAATAACCCATATAATAATAATAATAATAACAGCTTATATACCTCAATACCGTGAAGTTCTATGTGGTTTACAAAGATTAAGCAAAGGTACAAATTGATTGACTTTAAGAGGGGAGGAAGAAAGAGGGTTAATAGGACAGGAAATCCATTTTTGAGGAGAGAGTGATCTTTGAAATATATTTTCTTATTAATATGTTTACAATCCAGCCAGTTTGCACTTCTTTGGGACTCATGTTATTCCTTTGCATTACTGTATAATTATTGTGGCATATCTCCCAATTGTTCTTTGTGGCAAGAAAAAAAGGACATTATAAAAGAAAAGAGCAGCCAATGTCATGCTTGAGCATGATCATTCTTTTTGATCAAATTCTGTTTTACTATTTCATGGGCCAACCACCACTTCCTCAGTTTTCATTGAAATACAATGTTTATTCATTACAGGAATTAGTGTTGCTGCTGCTTGAATTATGAACTACATTTTGCTTTTCCAGTTTTGATCTTTAAGCTACCCAGGAAGGGATCCTTTTTTTAAACAAAAGGGCACAAATTGAACAATACTTGCAGGAATAAGGATGCAATGTACATGCTCCTGAACTCAGTTGAATCTTTCAAAGTCTTTTCTTGTATGAATTGCCAAAATGTATTCTCATAGCAATGACATAATATTTGGAAGCCATACAACCTTCAGCATTCGTCTATCTTACAATATACATAAATATTACTGTGGTACCAGCATAAATTTTTGAATCCCCAGTTTTTTGTATTTTGTATTTTGTTATTTTATTTTATTTTTTGTTTTTATATTTAATATCACTGAAAGTGTTTACATGACTAATATTTTTGCAATAACTTTATTTAAACATATAAGTGAAAAATGCACATAAGCCCTTTTACTTTTTTTTTTTTTTTTAACATTTTTCTGATATTTATCCAGGTTAAATGTTGGAATTCAGGGGAAAAAAGCTTGCAAGGGCATGGGGTGTACATGTATTGAGACTGGAAGTGGAAGGGTCATAATGATCTCTATGCCTACTATTTGGTGGTCTTGGCGTAAGCAAAGTTGAGAACCACTAATTTTGAATATTAAGTGGAACCAAGACTTAGATTTTGGGATGATAGACATAGACAGTATAACTATAAGCAAAAAAAAAAAAAAATGTTTCAAACATAAGCGGTTATTAGTTCAAATATAAGGAACAATTTGGGCTCATTACAACAATACTTATCTCCCTGCATGGATAAATATATATTCTTACCGGTCTTTCATGTTCAAGGATAGATGACTTTCCTGGCTCATATTCAAAAATGCTTCTTGGTTCAGAACGGAATTTGCGTGTGTCTACCTTTCGGTCAGGAGGCTCCCATTCATTTCTAAAATGAGAAATGTAAAGTTCTTTGACTGGACAAATTCCATCATGCATTAACCAAAGGCAAAAGGCAACTGTTGTATAGCTCTTCAGAACTCACTTATTTAATGGAAACCAGAAACATCTTAGTTTACCAACCACAACCAATTAGAATGGTATTCATAGTACAGGTACAGGTATATCAAATCATGGTAAAGTTGTATGAAAAATAAAACCATAATGAAATAATATGGAAAGAAAATAAATTTCTGCTCTAGCTGGAATTGCAAGTTGTGGAAGGAAACACCGTCAAGTGAGGAGCTGAATATATTATTTAAGGATACAGTACAGAAAATTAAAAATAATTTTAGATTGCAGATTGCAGAAGAATATGAAGGATAACAGATCCATCATATGTATATTATATATGAATCTTGAGATAAGAGAGGAATAGTAAGATAGATGTTAATTATATAAAATGGAAAACAGGGAAAGTTTGTCTCCCTGAGATGGATGAATAGCTTATGTGGTAAGCCTGGTTGTTTTTTTAGAATGACAGTTACCTTTGATTGCTGTTCAAATATATGAATACATATTAATGAAATAGAAAAGAAAGAGAGCTTAACAGAACTCAGATATTTGCCTAGTCTGTTTTGAAATATAGTTGTTTGCTATCCAGTTATACATTAACTATTTGTACAAATATTTCACTCTGTAATTTCATTAAATCAATTCCTTATAATAAACTACTTTAATTTTGAGCTGCGCTTCTGTTTTTCTTTACCACCTCTGGGAGAACATAGCTTAAGGAGAGAATTAAATGGATATAGAGATATGAACCCTAACAACAGTATAAAATAATTCCTAATGTTAGTGAAAATAGATTTACTAGAGTTGGAAAAGAGAGGGAGATGAGGTCAGATCTTACTGCAGCCTTTGACCTGGTCCACTATTCCACTCCCTTACATCATTTTGAAGATTTATGTATTTCTGGGTCTGTTTTATCCTAGTTTCACTTGTACTTATAACAAGCTGCAAACTGTGTCAACACACTTCACAAGACCCCCACAGTCACCCACATAGAAAAAACATTCAGAATAAGGGGATCCTTCACATGCTCATCTGCTAATGTGGTATATAGTATATCATTCAATGCAAAAGGTGTAAAGAAAAATGCTACACTGGAGAAACAAGCCAGATGCTAAAGACTAGATCCATCTACACAATGCCGCATAGGATATCACCTCTGTCAGACAACACTTCAAAAAACCAGAACACTGTATCAATGATTTTATGGTGAAAATATTAAAAGGAAATTTTAAGACAATCCAGGAACATAACACTTTTGAAACCAAAATGATACACCATTTTGACACCCACCAGACAAGACTTACAAAGACCTTGGTTTTCTATCGCATTACAAATCATGAATTTATATTGCTTTGTTACCTTCTTATTACCCATCTATATCTCTCTGTCTCTCAACCACCCCAGCCATCTGTTTCTCACCTTGCCCATCCCTCCCTCTTCCTGTCAGAGTGTCTTTGGAATGCTTTTATTTTTCACTTATATATACTGATATTTGTCAATGTTTGCATATTTTTGATCTGAAGAAGAAGGGTTGCCTTTGAAAGCTAATCAAAAATGCATTATGTTAGTCCAATAAAAAAAGTATCTTCTTATTTTCTTTATGTTTTGTTTTATTTATATATTTGCTTCTACTTACAGAATAGATTGTTTTAGGTTCAACAGTCTGAGTCCCTTTCTAAGCAGTATACTTTAACATGTTGCATCCCTTAAAGCTCAGTGTTAAGACCCATTCTCTTCATTCTCTTTCTGGCTTCATTAGCTTTGCTGATTCAAACTCTAGGAATCTCATTCTATATTAACACCGGTGATATCCAACCTCATTTATTCACAATCAGTACAATACGTTATCAATATATATATTATCAATTAAACCTTAGTGCTAGTTGGCTGTCTGTTAATGGCTTAAAATTGAATGCATGTAAGATAATTGCTGTTTTTTTCCCCCCTCTATTTTGTGGTTCCCCAACATTGTCCTGTTTTCCATGTATATATGTTCAAATTTTCTTATGGGGTCTGCTAAGATCTTGGGAGTTACCATACATAACCATCTCACTTCTGCCATCATTTAAAAGTTGTTGTATGTGCTTTGCCAAATCTGCACTGTGGCCCTGAATCTATAAGGTCTGTCTAAAATTAGACGCCAATTTCAGCACTGATTCTATAAAACTTAGGTGCCCATTATAAAATCACGCTCAAAGTCCTAAGATTTAGGCATCCCTAATTTATGCCAGGGCTTTCTATGCCTAAAGTTAGGCACTGGTATCAGAGCCTAATGGCACCTGATTCACAAAGAGGCCCCTAACTCGAAAACATGCCCATGATCTGCCCCTAACCTCGCCTACTTTTAGTGTAGGCGTTTTGGGCTAGGTGCCTACTTTTTATAGAATTGAGTTTATAGAACTGAGTTCAATTAAGACAAATTAAAGCTTATTCTAAGGTGGTGAGTGTCAGTATCAGTATCAATTAAGCCTATTTATCCATTAAATTAAGCAGCCAGTTTGGCAAGATTGACACTCGAGATGGCAATATCCCTAGTGGTTCCAGGGGGAAGGATGTTTCTCTAAATGAGAATATTATATTAGTACCCAATAAACAAGTCACATAACCCATTATAGTATGTATATTTATGCTTCACTTTTCTCCTTACAACGGTAAGGCTGAGAGTTGGTGAACCTAATATAACTAAAACACAACCATTCTACTGGAGCTATTAGTATAAGCCATAGGGACAAAAACTACAGTACAGCTCTAAAAGATCAATTGAATTTTTTTCTTAAAATGGATATGCTTACAAATTTAGTTTGATTTTTTCCAATCTTTGTGGAGAAAAAAAAAAGGGGGGGGGGGGGGAACAGCTAACAACAAACAGAGCTTATTTAATGAAAAATTGAAATAAGTCCAAATCTCATGCCAGCTTTTTTTTAATAGCCAGGCCTTGCATACAGATTTGTAGGGCATCTCTTCTCCCTTGAAAAGAAGAGATTGAGAGGGGACATGATCGAAACATTCAAGATAATGAAGGGAATAGACTTGGTAGATAAAGACAGGTTGTTCACCCTCTCCAAGGTAGGGAGACCGAGAGGGCACTCTCTAAAGTTAAAAGGGGATAGATTCCGTACAAACGTAAGGAAGGTCTTCTTCACCTAGAGAGTGGTAGAAAACTGGAATGCTCTTCCAGAGGTTGTTATAGGGGAAAACACCCTTCAGAAATTCAAGACAAAGTTAGACAAGTTCCTGCTGAACCAGAACGTACGCAGGTAAGGCTAGTCTAGGTTAGGGCACTGGTCTTTGACCTAAGGGCCGCCGCGTGAGCGGACTGCTGGGCACGATGGACCACTGGTCTGACCCAGCAGCGGCAATTCTTATGTAGTATATCCCTGTAAGCAGTGATATAGTAAGGGGGGACAGTCTGTCCCGGGCCCTGTCTTGGTGAGGGCGCAGGAACCTGTCCTCCTCTCCATCTCCTCCCCCTGCTTCCCTACTGTTGCATGTGCGTGCTGCTTCCCTTCCCCCATACCTCTGTAACATTCCTGGTGTGAACAGCAAACCCCAAACTGCTGTCGCACCAGCGTCGGCTCTTCCTCTGATGTCACTTCCTGGACCTGCACCTAGGAAGTGACATCAGAGGAAGAGCGAATGTTGGTGCGACAGCAGCTTGAGGGCTGCTGCTTGCGCCTGGAATGTTACAGAGGTACGGGGGAAGGGAAGCGGCATGAGCATGGCAGTAGGGGGCGGGGAAGGAGTGTGTGGAGGTGGGGTGTAGAGAAGAGGGCATGGTACAATTGCCTGCAAGTACAGTAGATTAGGTAAGAGTGTACATGTTATCACTGCACCCCTAGGAAAGTTGCTGCAAGGGTTATTTCCTAGATCTATAATAGCAACAGACCTGAAGTGAATTTGACATTTTAGTTGTTTTTGATGAGAGTAAGAGCTTTTTCTTTTTACTCTAATGAATTCTAGTTTTAAATGTAAAGTATAAGTGTAGCCAGTCCTCCAACTTTGGGGCTGAATTTGACCCTTAAAGCAGTACACACAGCATATATTTTAGAAGTCTGTGACATAAATGTATCTTTCCCTCACCACTCCTGCACACAGAATACAGATAAAGGGCCCCCGGTGGGTGGTTTAGGACTCTTTCAATAGTCACTGGTTAGGAGCAAGCAACTGCTATTTTCCCCCCCTTTGGTTTTAACCTTGTATTTTTATTGTAAACTGCCTAGACGTAATGATAGGCAGGATTTAAAATATATAATAAACTTGAACTCACACTGGAAAAACCACCAAGAAAGACTGTCAATTGTGTAAACAAAAATACCCATTTAGTGGGCACTCCACAGCCAAACAAAAATATTCAGAAGAAATATATGGCACCTTAAGTGCTGTATCAAGGGTCCCCCACGGCCGCTATTGTCATCCAACTCCTATAATGCTCAGAGAGCCGTGGGTGACCCTTGATAAAGCACATTTCTGCGAAACATGTCGGACCATTTCCTCCCAGGTTGCATACATTAAAGCTAAGTTAAAAGAAATTTTTTGAATGCTAAAACCTTTGAGCTTTTACTAAAAACTTATTGCTAATTTATTAAATTTACTATAGAATCTAAATTATGTGTAAAGCTTAAGGTATTGTGCCGATGATGAACAGCCATGTAATTCTCTCCGCTAAAAGATTTTTGCTAAGCAGTAGAATGGTGGTTCTGAGGCCAAATAAATAGAAGTTTAATATCCAATTCTATATCTATGATTGCCAACGTGCAAGTGTTCTGGATATAATCTTTGAATTGAATCATCAATTATTTTTCAACTTGGATTATATGCATGATGGAAAAATCATGTTTTAATGGCAACTTTACATTTTTTTGAAAGGGAGTTCAGAACAAATAGAAAGTGGAAGTGTGTTCTATAAAAAAAGCCCATGATGTCCAGCTGATTCCAAATGGGCAAATTTTGAACTAGGAAGGACTAATCGGTGATCATTAATGGATCAAAAAAGACAGACTGGAGAATATGGAATAATGAGCGTCAATAAATAAAAAAGGAACATCCGTCCTAAAATCCTTAAAAGTGAGGATGAGAACTTTGAATACAATTTGTGTTATTTTTAAACAAAGGGGATAAGTGATCAAACCTTCTTACATAACATAGTAACCTTATAGCTGTATTTTGAAGAGATTGCAGCTTTTTCAGATTCATACTAGAACAACTTGAGTAGACTATATTGCAATATTCCAGTCTGGAGACCAATAAAGAAATAAAGAAAGAATGAAAAAATGAAAAGTATCTGGATAATATATCTTTTTACTGATTACAGTGTTGAAGAATGAAGAAACTGGTCTAACAAAGCTGAGATATTTGTGGAGTAAAATATAACTGAGAATCATGGATAATTCCTAAATAGTAGACAGAATTTACTGGTACAATGCAATTTCCAAACAAGTTTAAGGCAATGGTTGGACTGGGAAGGTTTCTTGTAAACAGCATGCAACTGCTTTTTCTTTATTTAAAACTAGTTTGTGATCAAAATGTAAACTGAATATCAAGTCTAAGCAGTTCTGAAGATCATTAATAGAAGTAGATGGATCAATTTGATAAATAAGTAAAATATCATCTACATAAAAATGAAATGAAATACCAATTGATTGAATAATAGTGGATAGAGGATTAATGCAACGTGACATAATCAGGCTCGAGGAATGGGCATCGACATGGCAGATGAGGTTTGACATGGATAAGTGTAAAGTGATGCATGTCAGTAACAAAAATCTCATGCACGAATACAGGATGTCCGGGGCGGTACTTGGAGAGACCTCCCAGGAAAGGGACTTGGGAGTTCTGATCAACAAGTTGATGAAGCCATCCACGCAATGTGCGGCAGCATCAAAAAGGGCAAACAGAATGCTGGGGATGATTAAGAAGGGTATCACAAACAGATCAGAGAAGGTTATCATGCCGCTGTACCGGAAGTACTGCGTTCAACACCCTCCAGGGATTCAAGACAAAGTTAGACAAGTTCCTGCTGAACAAGAACGGGCACTGGTAGAGCTAGTTTCGGTTAGGGTGTTGGTCTTTTACCAGAGGGCCGCTGGGTGAGTGGACTGCTGGGCATGATGGACCACTGGTCTGACCCAGCAGCGGCAATTCTTATGTTCTTAATAAATAAGTTAAAAAGGAGCAGTGAAAGAGTAGAACTTTGTGGAACCTCCCCTCCCCCCAAAAGAGGATGAGAAGAAGTAACAGATGAGGCAGCAAGAACTTTGGAAGAGTGGTTGGCTAAAAATAGAAGTGAAATGGTGTGGTGGCCGTGTTAGTCCATTCTTCAAGGTAATATGTAGAAACAAAACAAAAACATAAAGGACAAAAATAATAACTACAATGATAATTCAATAAAAAAGGTTTTAATTTTTGTCCTTTATGTTTTTGTTTATTTCTACATATTACCTAAAAATAGAAGAAAATCAAGCAAGAACAGTGCCAGAAAGTCCAAGTAATAAACAGTTGTGCTAGAAGAAGTGAGAGGCCTACCAAATCAAACACCACAGTCAGGTTAAATAAAATAGCCAGGACAGAGCAATTTTTATCTAAGTGAGATTAAATTTCACTAAGTAGGGCAGTAAAGACAGTCTCAGTACTATGATGAGCTCTAAATCCCGATTGTCTAGGGTGCAGGACCAGTGATTTCTTCATAAAAGAGGAAATTTGATTATAAACTATATTTACCAAAATTTTTGATAAAGAAACATAAATTGGATACCAGTTGATAGTAAGCTGGTATTGAGGGATCAAGAGAGGACTTTTTAAGAATAGGGCATATTGCCACAGATTTCCAACAACTTGGAACTTGGCCCAAGGAAAGACTATTATTGATTAATGAAATATTCTTGGATAGATGTCCTAATTTATTTATCTTCAACCAGAAAGAGGGGAAAGAACAAAAGGTGGATCTTGTTTCTGATATGATCTTAGAGGGTGAGTGAAGTGTTTGCAATTGGAATGAGGCCCAAGGAGTAGAAACTTGCATATTGGATGAAGACTAAGACAGTCCCATTCTAGAGATCTGGAACTGCTAACACTGATGATAAGAGTGGCAAGAAAGTACTAGAAAAATTCTGAATTTTTGTGAAGAAATATTGAGAAAACGATTCTGCAGAAGGACCTTGCATATAAATGGATCTGTTGGAAGGAAGATTAGATCAGATTGACTAGAGTTTCCTGGTCTGATTGGGAGCCTTTTTAATGTATCTCTCCTCTGTGCTGTTCTTTGCTGTACCCTCCTAGGTCTCTCTACTCCTCTCAGGTGCGCTGAAATGGTTGGACATTTATATTGGAGCATCTGTTTTCTCTCCTTACCTGTGCAGTGACTCCTCACAGATAAATTACCCTTCTTTTCCTCTTAGGGGGCTCTCAATTACAAATTGAGAGCCCTCTAGGAATAGTAATATTACATTACATTACATTACATTACATTAGGGATTTCTATTCCGCCATTACCTTGCGGTTCAAGGCGGATTACAAAAGGTTAGTTTAAGGACGGAATTACAATGGATAACAGAATTACAGAGTTACAGAATTACAGAATTATATGAATTTAAGGATAGAATTACAATGGATATCAGAATTACAGAGTTACAGAATTATATGAATTGTAGAGAATAGCTAGAGAGGTAATATGAAGATCTTGAGGGCTTTTGGTAATATACCTACTGTACCTGAATGTATACCATTTGTTTAGCTTATAGGCACAGTAGATATTTTTCTGTTTGCAATTCTGGCCAATGTTTCTCAAAAAAAGATGTAGTGGAATTGAAAAAGGTACAGAGAAGGATGACCAAAATGATAAAGGGGATGGAGAAACTCTAATGAGGAAAGGTTAAAGAGATTGGAGCTCTTCAACGTGAAGTGCAATGTGTATATCTTAAATCAATTGTTTATTCTTTGAAAAATACAAAGATTGGGGACTATGCTGGGAAGTTATAAAATAGTACATTTAAAATAAATGTGAGAATATATATATTATTTATTTATTTATTTTTTACAGTTCAGCTTTGAAATTTCATGCCAGAGAATGTGTTTGGATAATGTAGTAAAAGTGGTTAGCACAGCTAAGTTCCTAGGGGAAAAAAATCAATAGTGTTATTAAGGTAGATCTGGGGAAAGTCACTGCTTATCATTGGGGTTAAGTGGCTTCAAATCTAGATACTTTTTGGGATCATGCCACGTACATGTGACCTAGATTGGACACCATTGGAAACAAGATATTGGGCTTTGATTTAACCCTTTATTTGGCATTGTTGCTCAGAAGCAACATGTGTTTTCTATGGCTCTTACGGTGATTCTTATGTTCTTATACAATAGGTCTAAGATAGGCACCTACAGTATTTGCACTTGAACCTAGAAGCCTGGATGATCTGTTATAAAATCACCCTCTGATTCTGCATTCTAATCTATAATTTATTTGTCTATATTTTGTAGTGACCCATGATGTTAACGCTATAAAATGGTACCGTTTACAAATTGTTTCTTCGCATTTATTTCTACTTGTTTAATTCTGAACCTTTGGAATCATCAGGGATTAATAAATCCACTACAGCTATAAATAGAACTCAAACCTGGACACGTGTAGAAATGTTCTGAATTGGCCACTGGTCTTGGCAAATTGCACAAGAGAACAGAGCACATTTGCACAGCTGCAGAATTATTTTGTATTGCAATTCTCTTGGGAAAGTAGACACATCTGTACAAATTAGGTTTTAAGAGTAACACATTTGAATGAATGAGAAAATATATTTAATTTTATATTATCATGGCATGTACGTGGGTCTGTGTCTATTTTTGTTTTATGCAGATAGACATTGCTGGTAGGATACTGCCTTCAAGTTTGTTTTAAAATTTTATTAAACACTTATAAAAATTTCTAAGCGATGCACATATTAAAATTATGGGGACACATGGAAGTTAAAAGTACAAAGACAGACTTAAAATCAGGATATACAGAAACAAGGGGGTAGAACTACAATGGTTTAAGAAAAGTGGTACAAAAAAAGGGATACAACATAAGGTAAGGGGACAGATAAGAGCTACGAATCCTAAATAATGTATATAGAAATTAATGTTTCTAGGATTCAAATGCATCCTTATAAAGAAAAGATTTTAAGGAAGTCTTGAATCTGTCTAATACAGTTTCTTCTCTAATATAAGTTGGAAGTGAGTTCCACAAATGATGGGGCAGTGATCAAAAATATTTTGTTATATCTTGTACCTATGATTTTTTTAAAAGGGTATCAAATAATGCTTCGGACACAGAAGAAGAAGAAACAATTTGGTTGCCGTACATGAAAAAGGACATAGTACTACTCGAAAGGATCCAGAGACGAATGACAAAAATGGTTAAGGGACTGGGGGAGTTGCCATACAATGAGAGGCTAGAGAAACCGGGCCTCTTCTCCCTTGAAAAGAGAAGACTGAGAGGGGACATGATTGAAACATTCAAGATATTGAAGGGAATTGACTTAGTAGAAAAAGGAGAGATTGTTCACCCTCTCCAAGGTGAAGAGAACGAAAGGCCACTCTTTAAAGTTAGAAGGAAAAAGATTCCGTTCAAACGTAAGGAATTCTTCTTCACTCAGAGAGTGGTGGAGGTCTGGAACGCTCTCCCGGAGGCTGTTATAGGGGAAAGCACCCTTCAGGGATTCAAGACAAGGTTGGATAAGTTCCTACTGGAACAGAACATATGCAAGTAAGGCTAGACTCAAATAGGGCACTGATCTTTGACCTAAGGGATGCCACGTGAGCGGACTGCTGGGCACGATGGACCACTGGTCTGACCCAGCAGCGACAAATCTTATGTTCTTATGTTACATTGAGATGTGGACTTTAGAAAATTACTCAAAACTCACCTATTCCAAGACCAAGACCCTTAATGCCCCTTCAACCCTCCCCCGCTCTGATCTACTCCCCTCCCTCATCTCCTCCTCTCCCCCCAACTTCTCTCCTTGCTGTTCGCAACTCTATGATTCAATTCGATATGTAACCATTTGTAACTACTCTCGCTTTGCTGTCTGCAACTCTATGTTCAATTTGATATGTAACCACTTGTAATCTCTGTGTAACTAATGTGAACCGCCTAGAACTCTTCGGGGTATGGCGGTATACAAAAATAAAGTTATTATTATTATTATTACATCTTCAGAAAAACTGGTTACCATACAGTGGATGAGACACAGAAAAAATACCACTCCACATTTAACATAAAGATCTATTTGGCGTTCCTAGCTGAAGCTTTATCCTTTTGTAATCTCATTTATTCACATTAGCGGGACAGCACATGCTTCTTTAGTTGGGATTAACGGTAAGCCATTGCAATAATGATATATTTAGGGGACAGGACCACTATAGCCGTTCTTCTTAGCCTTTTCCTAGAGGGGTGTATAACCTGTCTCATTTTCAAGGTATTCATAGTGGGTATGCATTTGAAAGATTTGTACTATGGCTATCCTGAAAGCAGGACTGGTATGGTGTGGCCTTCAGAACAGGGATGAGATCTGATGCTGTACAGGACAGAGCTGTAAACCCAGCAATGAAAGTGGAAGAAACTCGCAGTTACCTCAAGAAAGCTCCCATTGGCCTTCCCTCAACCACAAAGACCACATTCCCACATGCACCTTTAGATATGTTGTTGTCATCACCTTGTATTTTAATGGCTAAAGTAACATTGGTATATGTGCTCAGTGTCTAAGAATTATTAAGCATGCTAAAATAAACACATTAATACGCATGCTAAAATAAACACATTAATACGCATTTTTTGAAATAATTATTTGAGTCCTCACTAGGTATAGATACAAAGGAGTCTATGTACCCCAATCAGATAGTAATGAAAAAAGTGATATTGTCTGCTGCAAAATGTTTAATCCTGGATTTACAGATACAGGTGGTGATTTTCAAAGGAATTCTCCATGAATAAATGGGATAACTTTACCCACCCACATGTGGAAAAAGAGGATTAAGGTGGCAGCCTCCCCTAATTCCTCCCATGGAACGCTGCTCAATACCAGTGCTTTTTAGAAACCTAGACATCTAAGCCAGGATTCTGTATAGGACGTCAATCCCGAGTGTCCTATACAGAATTGGGCTTACACCCACCCAAAGTTAACCCGATTCTGTCACCGACGTCAATGTTGTAGACGCCGGTTACAGAATCGGGTTTAACGTGCCCAACATCCCTCCCCGGACCCCCCCAACGTTCCCCCCAAAGATCGCCGGCAGGAGGGTACCCAACCCCTCCTGCCGGACCCCCCAATGCCCCCCTAAGATCGCCATCAGGAGGATACCCAACCCCTCCTGCCGACCACCCAATGGCCCTCCCGATGATCACGGCAGGAGGGTACCCAACCCCTCCTGCTGACCCCCCAACGGCTCCCCCCCTAAGATCACTGGCAGGAGGTTGCCCATCCCCTCCTGCCGGACCTCCCCAGCGAACACCACCACCCAGGAACCCCCCCTTGACCTTACCAGCAAGTTGGACCGGACGGCTCCTCGCATGTCCGGCCAGCAGGCCCGGCTCCATCCAAATGAGGCGGGCCCGCCCCTACCCTGCCCAATCCACAGGATCCTAGAACCTTATTGGCCCAAGTGCCTAAGGCCCCCTCCTATAGCCGGTGATCTTAGGGAGGAGCCGTTGGGTGCCTTCCTGCCGCAATCATCGGGAGGGTCGTTGGGGGATCGGCAGGAGGGGTTGGGCACCCTCCTGCAGGTGATCTTAGTGGGGAGCCGTTGGGGGGGGGTCGGCAGGAGGGGTTGGGTACCCTCCTGCTGCGATCGTCGGGAGGGCCGTTGGGGGGTCGGCAGGAGGGGTTGGGCACCCTCCTGCCGTGATCGCTGGGGGAGGGGAGACTTTTGCGGCCTTAGCCACGGCTGCTATACTAATCATGGCAGGGAGATCCTTGCTGTGATTAGGTACAGCGGCCGCGTCTACTTACCATGTAGGCCAGCATTTTGCTAGCCTACATTGTAAGCGTCTTCTGTTCTGCTAGGGAGACGCGTAGAGCCACCTAGGTTCACTTAAGGCTACCGTCTAGCCTTAGGCAAGCTTAGGCGGCTTGCGGGCCTCTCTAGGCTCCCTGGAGGCGCCTTCAATATAGGCGACCTGCCTGGGGAGCATTTTTTTTTTTTTAAGAAAAAGTGCCTCCCGATTGGCTGATTAGACAGCTGTAGGACGCCTACAGCTGCCTAAAATCGGGAGCACTTTGCAGAAATCCTGACACTGATCTTTTCAGATGGAAATATGCATTCTCCTTCTGAAATGGGGGGAATGCATGTTTATTTTTAGGCCTGCCCTTGTCCACCCAAAACATGCCCAAATCAACCTCTTTGCCACATTTTTTGGTGTTAGATGTGCATACCTGGATTTGTGAAATTGGGATTTAGATGCAGGTTTATGCAATCTAAAACAAAAATAGTGCTTCTAAAATAAACGCATTAATATAAATTGGATTTGAGTCTAGAACACTGATGAGTGAAGCATCTTATAATAGTGATGGCACTACCAGTACTTAATACTTGGCAAAAAACTTTTCTTACAGTCAGTGTTATTTCTCTAGCAGGTTATTCTTCAGGGGTGGGTGATCACTGATGGACCACTCCACAATAGCCAGCCAGCCCTGAATCCAGCCACAGAATCTGTAGAAAGGCAGCTTTGGTGTGGACAGCCTGGGTTCTTTTATTTACAGTTGGGGACAATGGGTCAATTTCATCAGGCAATGGAAAAAGTGCCAGTACTCAGTACCCTTGTGTACCCCCTGAAAAAGCTCTGCTTATAGCAATCCTTTTCCTGATGATTCTTGATTTTTCAGGCACAAACAATTCACTCTGAACAGTTAACCATGAAACACTGGTCATGCTTACTTTTCTGTTGAAGTTCTTCCCGGTGTTGCTGGCCGAAGAGGTGGTACTGCAGGAAGCACAGGTATAGGTGGTGGGGGTAAAGGGGAGGAGGCTTTAAAAATATCAGTGCCATTGTCCGAGATACTTTTACACAGTGGTCTGTAAGTCTGTGTCTTTGCAGCTGGGTGTGCTTGAGCAGAAGAGAACGGGCTGCGTTTATCTAGTGAAAAAAACACAACATTCAGAATTCACACTTATAGTCACAATTTTTGATAACATGCTTCACCAACAGAAAGCCTGAAGCATGGCAATTCATTAAACACCTCTTTAACCACCCAAAATAACTTCCCCTTCTAACCAGAAATAAAAAGAAAAGCACATACACATTAAGAACTATCCCTTCCACCTAATTCCATCGTATTGGTTCTTCAGGAAGGCACTGAAAACGTATTTGTTTACCATATTTTAAATTTTGATTGTATTTGTTTTATTTATATATTTTTATTTCATTGCATTGTTCACCATTTTGAATGGCAATTTGCTTGCCAAGAAGAGTGTATGTAAAGGTTTATAAATAAATAAAACAATTCTCAATGCCAACAATCACCAGCTCAACTAAAAGCTTTAGAATCGAAACAAGCTTTTAGTTCCTTCTTTAAAGAAGGGCAAAACCTCTCAAAATGGGACCACACACTGAAAGACCATGCACACACATGGACTTCAATGTAACATCCTGGAATCTGAAGGAAAAATTGTCGAGATGAATGAAGGTCCCATGAGGCTGATCAGTCTGGATCGATGATCGATTGTAGATATGATCGACCATAAAAGAAGCACGTATTAAAAGCATTTATTATAGGTGTATTGTTGTTTATTTATTTATAGGGATTTATTAACTGTCTTTATGAAGAGATGCATCCACCCTAACAGATTCACAGTGTTTTTTTAGCATGTTAATAATTTCAGCAGAATATATGTTCATATAATGATTCAAAATGTTGTGTGATCGTGGCACCGAGATACCCCCCTGCACTTTTCAAGGCTGAATTGTTTGTTCCCCTGATGAGCCAAACATTGGTGAAACAAGTGTTGGAGCTGACAACGCTGGAAGAGTGGGCCAAAAAGTGGCAAATGAGCTTCAACATAGGGAAATGCAAGGTCATGCATGTAGGGAAGAAGAACCCGATGTTCACTTACAAGATGGGGGGATCACTGCTAGGGGTGAGCAACCTTGAAAGAGACCTGGGAGTGATGGTGGACACAACATTAAAGGCGTCGGCGCAGTGCGCCACAGCCTCAAGGAAAGCGAACAAAATGTTGGGTATCATTAAGAAAGGTATCACAACCAGGACGAAGGAAGTCATCCTGCCACTGTATCGTGCAATGGTGCGCCCGCACCTGGAGTATTGTGTCCAGTACTGGTCGCCGTACCTCAAGAAAGACATGGCGGTACTTGAGAGAGTCCAGAGAAGAGCAACTAAGCTAATAAAGGGTATGGGGGACCTCTCATATACTGACAGACTGAAAAAGCTGGGGCTTTTTTCCCTGGAAAAGTGACGACTCAGGGGAGACATGATAGAAACTTTCAAGATCATGAAGGGCATAGAAAAAGTGGACAGGGACAGATTTTTCAAACTAAGGGGAACCACAAGTACAAGGGGGCACTCGGAGAAATTGAAAGGGGAAAGGTTTAGAACAAACGCCAGGAAGTTCTTTTTCACCCAGAGGGTGGTGGATACATGGAACGCGCTGCCGGAGGATGTGATAGGCAGAAGTACGCTACAGGGCTTCAAAGAAGGTCTGGACAGGTACCTAGAGGACAAAGGGATTGAGGGGTACAGATAGGAGTAGAGGTAAGGTTATAGGGACAGGATTAGAGGTAAATTATAAAATTAGTCAGAGACCACTGTTCAGGCAGTGGGCCTGATGGGCCGCCGCGGGAGCGCACTGCTGGGCAGGATGGACCTCTGGTCTGCCCCAGCGGAGGCAACTTCTTATGTTTCTTAGCTCAAGTCGTCTTCTGTCAGCTAAGTCCTTGAACGTGCCTCCGGGTGACTTTGCCCTTTTCTAAACCTGAGCTGTTCTGTGAGGGAGTTTTTTTTGCCAGTGAAAGTATCAAAAGCAGTTTTGATTTGTACCTTTTGGTTTTATACTGCTACATTAGTCTGAGGCTTTTTCTCCCTCTTTTTGGGTGCATGCTGGGTTTGAAGAGGGGGGGGGGTACCTCGGTGCTACGATCACACAACATTTTGAATCATTATATGAACATATTATATGTTGTGCATCCATGTATAATTTGTTAGTAGAATATATGTGCCATCTCCAGAGAGAGGTCTTCATAATACATTTCTTGTACATCTATTGCATGAAAGCTTCAGGGAGAACTGGATATGACCAGCATAGTGGCTCATAGGCACACATGAGATACAGGTCCAGTTTCTGAGCAGGGCTTCCACTTCATATACTAACTGGGCCATGAGATGCTGCAGAGGTCCTGAGGGGAGGGAATCTCAGATCCTGCACAACAGGGACAACTCAGGATACATGTGGACTAGGTTCCGGGAATTACTGAGGACTGTTACTGTTATGAATGAATTATAAAAGATATGAATGGGAGGTTCATATCTTCCTCTTTCTTGGGCAGGTGTGAACGAATGCTCAAAGTGACATGGAAGAGCATTTTCAATATGACTTCTAAATCCAATTTTAAACATTTTGGGGGAAACATTAAAAAAATGCAGAACAGAAAAGGTAATTTTCAAACCAGAAAAACATTCAAGTTTTTGTTTTGAAAATGGCCATTTTTGAGCTCAGTGTGTCTATCTTTTAGGACAATTAAAAGGGAAAAATGTACATAAACAAGCCATTAGGAAGTATGAGGGGCTAGCATTCTTAGTAGACTGGCCACACAGACATCCCAGAAGAACAGTGAAGCACCCTAGTTGGGCACTGCAGTGAACTTCACATATAAGGTTCTAGGTGCACATACCACAGTTACTCCCTTATAGTTTATGGGGAGCTCTCCAAAACATACCAAAATCCTACTGTACCCAACTGCACACCACAATGATAGCCCTTATGCCTGCAGGCGTCACCTATATGTAGGTATAGCAGGTTTTTGGTAGGTTTTGGAGGGCTCACATGTTCCACCACAAGTGTACTAGTTAGACTGGGATATGGACTTGGGACCCATTCTCTATAGTCCATTGCATCAGCTAGTAGGCTATACCAGGGATCTGCTTGTAGATGTATTAGGACTAGTTATAACATTTGAAACTGTCATACAGGCTGGTATGAACTGTTTCTTTCATATCTTTGGGGGTGGGGTGGGAGGGAGTCCATGACCAGTGGGTGAATAAGAGGGGGTGTCATACCTTAATCCCTCCAGTAGTCATCTGGTCAGTTTGGGCAACCTTTTAGCACCTATTTGTTATTGAAACAGGTCTAGCGTCAAACGACCAATTTTTGCCCTGGACGTTTTTTACAATGTTCTATTATTGCAGAAAAAATCCAAATCATAAGCCCACTATAGTCCTGCCCAAACCATGACTCCAAGATGCCCCTTGGGATTTAGACACCCTGCATTCGAGCTGCATAGAAAACTGTCAAAAAACTGGGTTTCAAAACAAAACATCCATGTGCCACTTTATGCTGCTTTCTGGATGTTTTTGGACATGTTTAGAAGGTTAAGTGGTACATGTTTATTGCATTTTCCAAAAATTAAAGGAATTTGATTTAAACATCAGTTCAAATCCTTTTTATGTATTGCCATCACTGTTTTGAATAATTTACCTGAGCAAATCAGGACAGAATAAAGTTATCTGAGGTTTCAAAAAAAGTTTTTTTATGACACTGTTTAGAATTTTATTTTAATCTGACTTCCTGTATTTTGGTGTTTTGTACTTTCCCATAGACTGTGTATGGTTTCTTTCGATGTAACCCACTGGTAAACAAAATAAAAATGCAAGGAATATATGTTTATTCTTTCTCCTAAAGGGGATAAAAAGCCTCAGAATATGGAGCTTATATATCCAATTCGGGTTTTTTCGTGAACAACGTTCACTGTCTCCTGCTCATGTCACAAGCTATACCCCCCCCACTCTACCACATAATTTTCTTTTTATTAATATTATTTTATTCTTTAATAACTTCCTTTAATAAAGATAGTACTTTTCATTAACCCACCAGCTGACTATGCAGGTGGTCAATCGTGGTCAATTATAATAATCACCTTACAAATTATTTTAACCATAATCGGTAAATGTATCTCTAGAGCTTATAAACTTATACTCTGTTTGCCAATTCTGGTTACAATATTTTGTAAGAGATTACGGCAGAAATCCAACCTCTATTGGGGATGCTTGCTTAAAGACGCCAATGGAATGATATTGAATGATCTAGAAAGCATTAAAAAGAGATGGAAAGAATATATGGAAAATCTGTACAAAAAAAGGCAATGAGGATAACATTGGGGGAATTGAACAGGAAACTGATGCTGAAGAAGAACTACCACCTCCCCCCCACTTTACAAAACCACAAAAGCGATTTTTAGCACAGGAGGGGCCCAGGCACCTCAGGCCCCACCTGTGGGAGGGGCGTGAGGCGGCTGGGCCAATCAGGCCCTAAGGCCTGCTATTCGATGGATGGCGGGCCTGCAAGATGGACAGGCTTGGTACCCGTCCGTCCGGTCAATGTTTTGACAGGTACGGGAGGGTGTCGTGGGTTGGGGGTGGTGTTGCAGGGTCGACGGGGGGGTCTCGCAGGTCAGCAGGTGGGGAGGCCGATCAGAGGTGCGGGAGTGATCATGGGAGGGGGGTGCGCCGAGGCCAGGAGGGCCTGGGATCCCTCCTGCCCGTATCTTAGTGAGGTGGAGGGTAGGGGGGATCACCTGGACAGGATGGGTTGGGCTCTCTCCTGCCTGGATCGAGTGTGTGTGTGTGGGGGGGAGGGTTGCCTGGGCATGAGGGGGTTGGGCTCCCTCCTGTCTGGATCGAGTGGGGGGGTTGCCTGGGCAGGAGGGGGTGGGTTCCCTCCTGCCTGGATTGTTTTGGTGGGGTGGGCTGTTCGCCGGGGCAGGATGGCTTGGGCTCCCTCCTGCCTGGATCGTTTTGGTGGGGTGGGATGGTCGCTGGGGCAGGAGGACTTGAGCTTCCTCCTGCCCGGATCGTTGTTGGTAGGGGGAAGGAGTGGTGGATCGCTGCAGGAGAGATGGCTCATCTCTCCTGCCATGATAGCGATCACCACCCCTTCGAACCATGGCACTTCGGGGTAAGGATCGCCAGCAAGGGAGATGCCTTGCCGCAATGCTCACCCCGAAGTGCCGCAGTTCGGGGGTTGGGCGATCACCATCGTGGCAGGAGAGATGGCTCATCTCTCCTGCCACGATAGTTGCTGGGGTGGGGGTGGGGGGTAGATTCTGTAACCGGTGTTGTTTTTGACAGACACTGGTTACAGAATCCAGCTTTTAGGTGAAGGTCTGGCTCCTCCTTCGCCTAAAAGGCCTGGCTTTGGGCATGTGGGACTTAGGCTTTTTTTTGGTTCATTATATGTGGTAAGTGTAGACTTATGGTGGTCTGGCCATTTAAACAGCTGAATGTAGAGGCAGGCCATTATTAAAAAAAAACAAAAAACCCTCCTTTTGGACGTTTTTTTTTTATAATGGGCATTTTCCCTGCTTCTACTTTCAACGTTTAGGGCCTTAGGCTTAAAGGTGACTTAGATGTTTTTTAAATTATGCCCTTCCATGGAAACAAGACAGAAAGAAGATTCACTCATTTCAGCTTTGCTGTTGCAGAAAGATTTCATGCTTGCCATGGACCACCAGAAGAACTAACAAATCAATTGTGGGAGAGATCAAACCAGCTATGTCACTCGAAACCAAAATGATGAAGTTATGACTGTTTTATTTTGGTCATACTGTCAGAAGAGAAAGATCATTGGGGGAGGACATCATGTTTGGGAAGATCAAAGGAACCAGGCGATGAAGGCTGGACACGTTGAAAATAACCATGGAGCTGACGCTGGAGGACCTTACCGGACTAGCACAAAACCAATTTCTTTTAAGATCTGTAGTTCATCAAGTCGCTAGGACTTGAATATAAGTCAATGACACCTAACTAACTAACTTGATAAATTTACATTGGTGACCTTTTGCTTGGAGGTTTTGGTTTAAAATATTAAGAACATAAGAACATAAGCAGTGCCTCCGCCGGGTCAGACCATAGGTCCATCCTGCCCAGCAGTCCGCTCCCGCGGCGGCCCAAACAGGTCACGACCTGTCTGAATCACCAGAAGGGGCCTTGCCACCTTGCCCTTGCCCTTGCCCTTGCCTTGCCCTTGCCACCTTGGTTTCTCATTTAAGTCCTGTCTTCCTATCGAAGTCCTAACCCTCCGGTCTTGCACATGCACGACCTGGTTTGGTTTCTATACTCATTACCTGGTTAGCTTTCTATACTTGTGTTACATCCCAGCTCCTCCCTCAGTATCCCACGATCCCTTTATCCCTCAGGAATCCATCCAATCCCTGTTTGAATCCCTGTACCGTACTCTGCCTGATCACTTCCTCCGGTAGCGCATTCCAAGTGTCCACGACCCTTTGGGTGAAAAAAAACTTCCTTGCATTTGTTTTGAACCTATCTCCCTTCAGTTTCTCCGAATGCCCCCTCGTATTTGCTGTCCCCTTCAGTCTGAAGAATCTGTCCCTATCCACCCTCTCTATGCCCCTCATGATCTTGAAGGTCTCTATCATATCTCCCCTGAGCCTCCTTTTCTCCAGAGAGAAGAGCCCCAGCCTATCCAACCTCTCGGCGTATGGGCAGTGTTCCAGCCCTCTTACCATTTTCGTTGCTCTCCTTTGGACTCTCTCAAGTACCGCCATGTCCTTCTTGAGGTGCGGCGACCAATACTGAACACAGTATTCCAGATGTGGACGCACCATCGCTCGATATAATGGCATGATGACTTCCCGTGTTCTGGTTGTTATGCCCTTCTTTATGATGCCCAGCATCTTGTTGGCTTTTTTCGAGGCTGCTGCGCACTGTGCAGATGGCTTCAGTGATGCATCCACCAGCACACCCAAGTCTCTCTCAAGTCTGCTGTCTCCCAACAATACCCCCCCCAATTTGTAGTTGAACAACGGGTTCTTTTTCCCTATATGCATGACCTTGCATTTGTCCACATTAAAGCGCATTTGCCATTTGTTTGCCCAGTCTTCCAGCTTGTCCAGGTCCCTTTGTAGGTCCTCACACTCCTCCCTGGTCCTAACTCTGCCGCACAGCTTGGTATCGTCTGCAAATTTTATAACCTCGCACTTTGCCTCCTTTTCCAGGTCATTGATAAATATGTTAAAGAGTAACGGCCCCAGCACCGATCCCTGTGGCACACCGCTTGTGACTCCCCGCCAGTCAGAATATTGACCCTTTACTCTGACCCTCTGCAGTCTACCCGACAACCAGTGCTTGATCCATCTGTGCACATCCCCTCCCACCCCGTGGTTCCACAGCTTCTTAAGCAGCCTTTCATGTGGCACCTTGTCGAAAGCCTTTTGAAAATCGAGGTAAATGATGTCTATGGGTTCCCCATTGTCCACCCGACCGCTTATTCCCTCAAAGAAGTACAGAAGGTTCGTTAGGCACGACCTTCCCTTACAGAATCCGTGCTGACTTGTTATTGGTCTACAAGATTCAGTGTAGTAAAGCTCCTCTAAATATTTCTTTATTGCTTAGCATCTATCAATCATCATGCCAATTGATATCACTGAATAGGGGATCATTGAAGATACACCAAGTCTACTAAGTCCAACTAACTTTATGGAATTTATTACTTCGGGAGTTAAGGTCTATTCCTTCATTGTTAGCCTTTCAAAAATGTCTTAATGCATATCTTTTTAGGCAGGCTTTTTCTGTCTAAGCTAATAATGAACAGGTTCTGTATATGATTGGAGTATGATCATCATACACGTTTATGTTGATTTTAAGGTGTTTTTACTTTTTATTACTGTATGATCTATGTTTTGTGTAGTTTGATTATATATGTTATTTGTAACCCACTTAGACTTTTGGATAACGTACTATATAAATTTGTAAATAAATAAACAAAAAACATCATACCAGTGTTATATGCATAGGCAGTGTTGGATGAGTCAAATTCATCATCTGTGAAAAGAAAGTTAATTTTTTTAAAGGCTTAATCAGCCCCCCCAAAAAAACACAAAGCAAAGAACCCTACATCAAATGTACAATAAAAGGAAAAGTGGGGAAAGAAATGTGCATGTCAACTAGGGATAAAAGAAGTTTACCGAATAATACAAAGCATATACCGTATTTTTACGCATATAACGTGCACGCTATACACGATTTTACAAACCGCGCAATAACCATGCGCGTAATATCCGTGAGCGCGTTATACAATTTTTTTTACATTGCTGATACCACATTCGGCGACACCCATATGGCAGAGATGGCATATGCCGCCCCGATAATGCTGCCCCTGCCGTATGGGTAATGTTAAATGCCGCCCGACTTTTAGTGAAGAAAATTGTTCTCGTTCGGTTTCGAATAAAGTTTAGAACATTCAACAACTTGCAAACAAGGTTACAACTAGTTAAATATAGAAACATATAGACAATAATTTTACCATTCAATCCTCGTTCACATAATGGTGAACAGCGGGCCAAATTCACATGCGCGGTATACGTGTGGGGGCGCTATAAGGAAATTTTTTTACATAAATGCTTTGTTCCTACACGCTATACGCGTGGGCGCATTATACATGCATTATATGCGTAAAAATATGGTAATATAATCAGACCATTTCTCAAATTCTTTGAGATCCGACATGGTCTGTATTTCAGCTTCAAAGTGGAAACCTGCCTCAGGAGTGGCGTAGATAATCCAGTAGATGGCGCTTAAGTATATGGCTTTTGAAAAGAAAGAGTACTGTAAGACGCCAAACAGCAAGTGCGCTATTCTCGTATAACAAGGGCATTTTGCTCGTTGAGTTGCGTGGGTATACAAGCAGTAATCTTTCTTACTTAGGTACCAGTATTTAGGCCAAGAAAACCCTGGCATAAATAGGGGATGCCTAAGGTTTTGACACCTACTGGTCTCTAAGTCCAATTTATGTGATGCAAAGCATGATTCTATAAATGGCACCTAACTTATGATTGACATGTGCTTTACACCACCTTCTTCAGCGCCTATCTTTTAGGCACTATTTATAGAATCATCGCCTTAGGGGCAATTCTCCTTTCACCCTTCAGTCATTTAGCAATCTGATTCTTTTACTGTTTTCTTGCACTGTAATAATCCTTTTTATGAAGGTATATATAGCTGATATTATTTTAGACTTCTGACATAGGCACCCTATTAAGAAATTAGCCTCCATAAGGGCCTTTTGGAATCTGGAAAGTATGTACTCGTAGTATGATGGTATAGAAGCATTAGCGAAACCAAGAACAAAAATTGCAGACGATATGTACAAGATGCAGGCTATGTTTATTATACCCAATATTGAATGTGGCAACTAATGCCACCTTTTTACAAACCACATTTTTGCGCTGCATCGTCGGTTCATAGCAAATATAGGCTTCTGTTTTTTATCCATTCATATTGCGGTTTGTTGTTAACCTTACTTACCATGGACCCCTGAAGAAGGTGTGTTTTCCGAAACACGGACCGTGTTGGGTCTGTTGGCTTGTAAAAAGGTGGTATTAGTTGCCGCATTCAATATTGGGTATAATAAATATAGCCTGCATCTTGTACATATTGTCTGCAATTTTTGTTCTTGTTTTTGTTTGCTGCTTCTGTATTGCAGACTCTGTTGGATTTTTTTGTTTGTCCGATAGAAGCATTAGCACCTTTTAGACTAAGTGCCTCTTTTACAAAGCCGCACGGCAACGGCCCCGAAGCCCTTTAAATTTATATGAGCTTCGGGTCCATTAGCGCGGCTTTGTATAAGAGGCCGTAAATCTGGCCCCCAAAGACACAGGCCCTGATTCTGTAAATGGTGCCTACTAGATCAGGGTGCCTACCAAGTTAGGCACCTAATTTAATTTTTTTAATTGGTTAATTGGCACTGATAATTGAAAATGCCATCAATAATGAATTAAAAAACAATTTTAAAAATGAATTTTGGGGTAGCTGCCTAACTCAGTAGGCACCATATAGGCATCTACAATGAGGCATCTACCCCAAAAGTGGGCGTGGTTAGAGAAAAGATTTGGGCATAGAATGAGTTAGACACTAGTAGGTGCCTATCTTAGGCACTAGTATTTTAGGCCAAGAAAACCTTGGCCTAATATACAGAGGCATACCAGCACCTAACTCAATTTAGGCAAGATTCTATAAATGGTGCCTAATTTGAATGACAGGCAGTAGGTGCTGTTTTCCTAGGCGCCTACCGATTTAGATGTTGCTTATAAAATGTAGCCCATAGTACCCTTAGCTCAGCTGGTAGATACTGCTCCTTTCTTTTCATATAATCCTCTCCTGTATGACAGCAAAATTAGATAGTACTACAGTCCTTGTAGCAGAATACAAGGGGGTCCTGAAAAATTCTCAGCCCAACCAACCAATTTCCTCAATTCTGAGTGTTATTTTGGCCCTGTAATTGAAAAGAGTGTTATCTTATTCTGTTAAGTGCCAATTTGCAGAAACAAAATTCTATGTTTTGACATTGTTTCAGAGCACTGATTGAGTCATATCCATGTCATTGTCTTGGTTGGGCTGAGAACTTTTCAACACCCCCTCATAAAAATAAATTTAACCATTAACTATATGCTCTGTTTCTACTGAAATAACAACTTGCTAGTCTTCTTTATTATTTTTTTTCCTTTCTATTTTACAGATGTAAACATATGAAAAAAGAAAAGTACAGTAGTCTTCTTGGATACCTAAGAGTATTTGGCATATTGTCTTGAGATGGAAAAATGTATTTGCGACATGATTTCATGCTTATTCATAAATGTTACTAGATGAAGCTTTCACACTATGGTTTAATGCTTTGCTTAATAAAATTCCGCATAAAATATCAAAACATTAGATAAATGCATACGTACCAGGTTTATGCACCATATGAATCTGCTTGAACATTGTCTTATACCAATCCTTGGGCCTGTCAACTGTCTGAATAAAATAAAATTCAAAGTAAGATGGAGGAAAAAGGACCAACAATGTAAGCAAATAATTTTGCTCCAAATCTCCACTCCTTCTCTTACATTTACTGATTTTCAACTGCAGCATTGGTGGTAAAAGTAATGTCACACCATAGCTGCATGCTTGCCTATGACCATTTCTAAGGATTCTGTCTACTGATGGTAATTTCAGATATTCTGTCTCTTTTCCTCTTCATAGCTGCTTTCACCATACTTTTGTTTTTTTATGCATTTCTCTATTTTATCTTGATCTTTTCCATGATTTTTTGTCTTCTCTTTATCTGTATTTCTTTTTTTTTTTCTTAGTCTCCCTATAGAACAATGTTTTGCTAGTATTCCATTAAATTTTTCTTCCATTTTGCAAACTTTCATAAAAACATTTCTTGAAAAGGCAAAGTAGTAAGTCACTGGCATTCCTAAACAATTTTTCCTTGTAAATATACGTACTTCTTGATTTTGAAGTAGCTAATCTTATCTAATCAGTATTTCTAGCCTGCCTTATCCCACAAAGTGACCATGGGCTCCTTTTACTAAGGTGCGCTAGCGTTTTTAGCATGTGCTGCATTGCCCCGTGTGCTAACCCCGTGCTACGTGCCAAGAACTAACACCAGCTCAATGCTGGCATTAGCGTCTAGCACGCTCGCTAAAACTGCTAGTGCAGCTTAGTAAAAGGAGCCCTATGTAATACAATTTCCTAATTGTTCATGACTAAAAAGTATAGAAAATGTCTGTTATTGCCATAAAATTTTACTTTTGTTACCAGGATAGTCAAATTTTGCAACTGACCTCTATTTAAAATGTGAAAGTGCCAAATTTTCATTTTTTCATTCTACTAAAGTCATAAAAATCAACATACGAGGGAGTGATAAAAGTTTACTTCCTAAATTCTGAGCGTTATTTTGCCACTGTAGCTGAAAAGAGTGTCGTCTTATTTCATTAAGTGCCAATTTGCAGAAACGGAATTCCATGTTTTGACATTGTTTCAGATCATTGATTGAGCCATATCCACATCATTTTTTCTTGGTTGGGCTGAGAACTTTTCAGCATCCCCTAGTATGAATCACAATTAAATGTATTTATTTTGAAGTTGTATAAAGATGACCACAGAAACAACATTTCAGACTGGTCTTAATATCAAAGAAGATAAACATTTATGGACCTGATCATTTATTATTTTGAAAATAATATAGGTAACCTTAAAAATGACATAAGCATGTACTAGAAACCAATGTAACTTAATTAATACTAAACTAAACTAAACCTTAAGTTTATATACCGCATCATCTCCACGGATGTGGAGCTCGGCACGGTTTACAAGAACTTAAAATATAGGAAGAGAAGGAAAAAAAAAAGGTTTACATGAACTTATATATAGAAGAGAAGAGTAAGGAGGGGATAGAATTACATTTTAGTGAAAAGCCAGGTTTTCAGTTGCTTGTGGAATAATTGGAGGGAGCCCAGGTTCCGCAGCAGGGTAGTAAGGTCGTTCCAAAGACCTGTGATTCTGAAGAGAAGGGATTTTCCCAGTTTGCCTGCATAGCGAATACCATGTAGAGAAGGGAAGGATAGTTTATACCTTTGGGCGGGTCTGGTAGAGTCAGGACTCGAGGAGTTATAAAATAGTGGGATTAAGGGAGGAAGGATGCCGTGAATGATCTTAAAAGCCAGGCAGGAGCATTTGAAATGGATTCTGGAAATCACTGGGAGCCAGTGAAGTTTGGCTAGGAGTGGGGAGACATGGTCAGACTTGCGTTTTGCAAAGATCAACTTGGCTGCAGTATTCTGGATTAGCTGGAGTCTTTGAAGACTTTTTTTTTGATAGGCTTAAGTAGATGGCATTGCAGTAGTCTAGTTTGGAGAGGATGATGGATTGGAGAAGGACGGCAAAATGTTGTTGGCGAAAATAGGATCTTACTTTCCACAGCATGTGGAGGCTGAAAAAGCATGATTTAGCCAAGGAGTTGAGGTGGTCATTGAGGGAGAGAGAAGAATCGATAATGATGCCAAGGACCTTGCTTGAGAACTCAAGCTGCAGTGCAGCGCCTGAGGGTAGTGCGAAGAGGGTGGGCATGTATTCTAATTTTGGGCTGAGCCAGAGTAATTTTGTTTTTGATTCATTCAATTTCATCTGTACCGAGAAGGACCAGGAATGGAGTCTCATTATGCAAGCTGTAATGTTCTTGTGGAGGTTGGTGAGGTTCTGGTCTATCTCAAGGAGGACAAGGATGTCATCAGCGTATGTGTAGATTGTTTCAAGGAGGGATAATTGGAGGAGTTTCAGGGAGGACATATAGATGTTAAAGAGAATAGGGGATAGGGGTGATCCCTGAGGGACACCGCAAGATGGTGTCCAAGGAACGGACATGGTGCCATTTGTGTTGACAGTGTAGGAGCGAGAGCGTAGGAAGTTTGAGAACCACTTTAGGACGGTGGAGTCAATTCCTATCTCGGAAAGTTGATAAAGTAGTATGTCGTGGTGGACAAGATCGAAAGCTGCAGAGAGATCGAATTGTAATAGGACAGCGAATTTGTTACGAGAATGTAGTTGTTGCACCTTAGAAATTAATAGGTGGAGTTCTGTCAAATTTCTTGAGCTGAAAGATCACTCTTGCTACTGTATTCTCCAAAGGTTGAAGATTATTTCAATAATTTAAGAGATATTCTAGAGCATAAAATATTACAATAATCCAGCTGTGAAAATATTAATGTCTACACAAAATAACAAATGAAAATTCATACTTGGACCAAATGAACCACAGTTGTCTTAGACTGAAAAAGACCTCCCTAAAGAAAGCATTTACTTGAGGTTCCTTACTGTACTGCCATATAGGTGCCACCTGCAAACATAAGGGCTACTGGGGTTGTAGACAGGTGAGTATTTGTAGGGCTCACCATAACCTATAAAGGGATCTGGTGAGATATTTATCTGGCACCCTTTTTGTGAAGTTCACAGCAGTGCTCTGTTGCCTTGTCTTGGTGGCCAGTCCATCACAATGCTTGGCCCCTCCCACGTCCAAAAAGTCTTGTTCTGGGTATTTGGGACTTGGTCGAGAATGTGGTATAAAGATATAATGACAGTCTGGATGATCAATTGCCTGGACGTACAGAGAGACAATTTTCGAAAAAAATCATATTTTAGACGTACTTTTTGAGAATGAACATTTTGCCGCTGCTGACTTTGGGTGACTAGCGCCCTACGTCCAAATTGGACTTAGACGTTTCTTTTATTTATGGCCCTCCACATATTCAATGCATGAACCATCTTTATTCAGTCTTTACAAATTGTTTCAACAGGCCTAGCTGTATATGTAGTGGTGGCAGTATGATTCCATCTCATGCTACCAAAGGTTCATTGATTGGAGGCCAATCTTTTTTTGCCCAATGTTCATGTTTGGCACTTTAAAATAGCAGTAAAATAATTAATAAATTCAACCATCTCTAAGAAACTAGAGCTGATGCAGTCTATCCAATGAAATTGTAGGAGAGTGTGGTCCCAAACTTCTCCTTATGAACCTGGGCAAGTCACTTAATCCTCCACTGCCCCAGGTACATTAGACAGATTGTGAGCCCACCAGGACAGATAGCGGAAAATGCTTGAAGTACCTGAATGTAAACCACTTTGAGTGTGGCTGTAAAACTACAAAAAGGCAGTATTTTCCAGAATATTTCTGAATCAGCACACCAAATAACCACAGGAACAGGTCAAAAAACCCAAGGCACCAAGAAAAAAAAAATTTGGTGGGGAGGGGGGGCCTGTGTTATCCATGTGTACTCCAGTATCTGAGCCCCCTATAAATCTGAATTGCTCCACTATCACACCTCACCCCCTTTTTATAAAGCCTCATTAGCATTTTAGCTGCGTCGGAGCTTTTACCACAGTAGCCAACGATAAAAAACCCTAGTGCGGCTTCATAAAAGGAGGAGGGGGGGGGGTTAGATTCCAGATTTATTTGGGGGATAGAGCTGGGGGTGGGGGATGATTTGAAACTTTCTATCCAGTTTTATTTTTGGATATCAATCATGAATTCTATGGGGGTAATATTTAGCCCATGGCAGTAAATGGCTTGTAAGCCTCTCAGAGCCTTCAGCTAAACTATTCCTAGATATTTAATGCACAGGCAGTGAATATCCTTTTTACAGTCCTAACTTTATGCACTTAGCCATTTTGGACTCAATTCTATAAATGGTGCCTAAAAAAACGGGACCCCAAAAAAATAATGCTTACTGCTATCCTAAAAATGTCACTCAAAACCACTTATAGAATAGTGCTCATGTTGAGACTCATAATGAACTTTAGATGTGAGCATTTGCACCAATTGAAATGAGGTGTAAATCCTTGCACATACACTAGGTGCAAAAACCCTGTGGGGTTATTTTTATATTTTTATAACAGTGCTTGTATGAGAAATTGGGAGAATGCCCTTGGTCTGCCTAATCCCTTCCTTGGCTGTACTATCATTTTGGAGCTGCGCATAAAATTTATGCCTAAATTTATATTCCTAACTTTCAATTAAATCCAAATAGCACCAATACTGGATTGTTAGGACCCAATTATCAATGTTAATTGGCTTGTTAATCAATGAAGTTGAAAGTGCAACTTATAGCACCATATTTAGTATTCGGGGATTAGTGGACTGAATAGCACTGCTAGCCAGTTAAGTAATGGCTCCACCCAAGCTCTTCCTCTGGACCGCACGACTTCTGGCCAGTTAGAGAATGACAGATTAACAGTAATATTTAGCAGCACTACCCAGTTAGCCAGGTCAGCGGGCTTTAAACAGGCAGGATCTTCTTCTGCCTGGTTAACTCCTTTGAATCCTGACTCCTACATGTTTATCTTCCCATCCTGGGATACAGTGGCATAGTAATGGGGCAGGGGGGATGGGGTGACTGCCCCAGGTGCTATCTCCGTGAGGGCGCCTACACCTCTCCGCCCACGCCATGCTCACACCCTCCCTTCCCTGCCCCCATACCTCTTTAAAATCTTCACCAGCGTGAGCAACTACTCTAGTCTGTTGCTCATGTTGGCCTAGCTCCCTCTAAAATCACTTCTGGGTCGCAGGACCAGGAAGTGTCATCAGAGGGAAAACCAGCGTGATCAGCAGGCTGGAAATGCTGCTGACATTCGTGAAGATTTTAAGAGGTACAGGTGTAGGAAGGGAGGGTGCAAGTGAGGTGCAGAAGGAGGGGGGTTGGTGCACAAGAAGTGGGGGGCAGAGAGGAGGGCGCAAGGGGATTGGCGCAGAAGGAGCGGAGCGGACAGAAGGGCGCACCACCACCCTGGGCATCTCCTACCCTCGCTATGCCACTGCTGGGACACACTAAGGGCTCCTTTTACGAAGCTACAGTAGCGGTTTAACGCGCATAATAGCGCACGCTAAACTGCCGGCCGTGCTAGATGTTAACGCCAGCATTGAGCTGGTGTTAGTTCTAGCCGCATAGCACGGGTTTATCGCACGCTAAAAAGCTGCGTGCGCTAAAACCGCTAACGCAGCTTCGTAAAAGGAGCCCTAAATGAATAAAATGACAAGTAAAATATACATGCAATATAATAGCTGTATTTTAAAGCTCATCAAAGTTATAACAGTATGCTCTATTACTACAATCCAATAATACAGTTTTTAACATTAAATCTTCTCCATCCTCAAATAAGAACATTGATATCTTTAATGTTCTGTGGTTGCTGAAAATATTATAACATGCAACACAACTATGCTTAGTTCCATGATAAATATTCAGCCAAGTGGGGTGTTAAAAATATTCTTTCTCTTAATTTATTGTAATTAGTTCAGCAAGCCCTCAATTAGATCATGCCAGTTAGTGATTCTCCAGTCTTATTTCTCTGACTGCAATTAAATGGTGAGACTTGGTTATTAAATTTCAATGAACAATCAGACTGATAGTAGTTGAGCAAGAAGAATGGAATTGGTACTGGAGAGGCTCTGTGAGCTTGTGCAGAAACGGAACAATTGTATGGAGCGTTTATAGTTACAGATGGTGGTTGTTTAACACAATGGTGCCCTTTCTGCATTCTGGCCCATATATTAGGCAACCCATAATCAAACACTGCTTTGTGTTAAGAGCCTCCTAATTACAGAAAAGCCAATGGCCTAGTGCTTTTGTGCAAGGCTCTTCATTCTGCGATTTGATTTTTCCTGGTCATTTATGATTAGCATCCTCATTTGTATAGCACTAACAGGTATACACAATGCTTTATAAATGTACATAATATATAGTTCTTACTTCTTCAAGCTTTCAAACAGACACCCAGCCAAAGCAGAGGTGAGTCAATATTCAACAGCAATTTTCCAGTTATCAGTACCTGTGATACAGATAAGTGACACCGACCAGAATATTCAGCAATACTTTATGGATAGTGCCACTGAATATCCTTACAAATCACCTCGGCACTATTCAGACAGCACCACTGTGGTACATGTGTGGAGATGAGAGTTACCTGGTTAGCAGCAATATTCAGCCCCTGGATAACTATCCAGATAAAGTTACATAAGAACATAAGCATTGCCATAGTGGGGCAGATTGAAGATCTGTCAAACCTAATATTCTAGAACAACACAAAAGAGGCACAGGAGATGGCTTGAACCAACCTTAAGTTACATATGCTTTATTGATGTCAACAAGTGTCCAAAATTAAAAAAAAATGTCCTTCACATATAGTACAAGTAAAGTTCCCACAAGGATCCGTGTTTCGGCGACTAGGCCGACTTCATCAGGGGACAACAAAAGACTTGTTTAGCTTGACAGTGTTTCTACCAAAATGTTTCAGTGTCTGTTTTCTGAAAAAGAGCGCCAAAAGTAGTATTCCAACAGTGGCCAATCCAGGTCACAAGTATTTGGAAAGATCCCGAAAGAGTAAAAACAGATTTTATGTTGGTTATCTTAAAAATAAGCAGTAGATTTTCCCAAGATTGGGTGTCATAATGGCAGATGATGTTTAATGTGAGCAAGTGCAAAGTGATGCAAGTGGGAGAGAGGAACCCGAACTATAGCTATATGATGTTGGGTTCTATATTAGGAGTCACTGTCCAGGAAAAGGATTTAGGTGTCATTGTTGAGAATACTTTGAAACCCTTAGCTCTATGTGCAGCAGCAGTTAAGAAAGCAAATAGAATGTTAGGAATTATCAGAAAAGGAATGGAAAACAAAGATGAAAATGTGGGAAGGGGTCGGTGACCACTGGGGGAGAAAGGGGGAGGGGTGGGTCAAGCCTTAAACCCTTCAGTGGTCATCTTGTCAGTTTGGGCACCTTTTTTAGTATTTAGACTCTTTTAAAACAGGTCTTGCTCCAAATATATATATAAAAAAAAACCTGGACATTTTGTTACAGGTTTGATTATCCTTGCTGAACATCCAAGTGCTAAGCCTGCCCTAATCCCACTCAAAACACATCTCTAACCCACCCCCCCTTCCCCGTTAAGATTTAGATGCACTGGAGACAAAACAACCAGAAAGACGTCCATATAACCCCAGTGTTGAAACAATTACATTGGTTACCGATGCAGCAGAGAGTACAGTTTAAGATTCTTTCAATCATACAGCAAATTTTATATCACGTTTCTCCAATGCTACTAAAGGGTTTTTTTTTTTTAAATCTATCAACCCAGAAAATGTTTGAGATCTGAAAATAATATGAAACTGAGTTTGGAGGGTAAGATGTTAGTTACGATCGGGGCAACAATGCTGTCTGTGGCTGGTGCCAAGCTCTGGAATGCGCTGCCTGGTATTCTGCGATTCTGTGATGGGAGAGTGAACTTTAAGAAAACGTTGAAAACGCAATTATTTGTCAATGCCTTCTTTGTGCTAATGATATTCTCTGTTAATGCCTTCCTGTCCTGTACATGATTTTATGGGATCTTGTGATTACATCTTGTAGGATGAATTTAAAGAAGATTTTGATAATGATGCCGTTTGTTAATGTCTTCCTGTGTTTGTCTTGTTGAAACATGTTTAGCATTTGTGAATTATGTATGCGTGTGATTTTGTAAACCGCATAGTTATTATGCGGTATATAAATTTTTAAATAAATAAATAGTAAGACGTCCATGTGGCAGTTTATGCTTTCTTTTTGACATCTATCTTTTTTGAATATGTGTCTGATGGTCTTGTGTTGACAGTGCAGGATCAATCTGTACTACTCTGGCTTGTTTAGTTTTACAGTGAGTGCATTGATGTTCTAGAGCTCATTGCAGTGTTTAAGATGCTGCTTTTTCCTAGTTACACCCTTGTTGTGTGAGTTCTGGATTATTACTAAAAATAATTTTTTCATATAGAGGAGGGGTGTGTTAACAAACGATTGATCCTGGGTGTCAAATATATTACGTACGCCACTGTCTTTGGCCCTTGATGTGAGTTATGATTAAGTATTCTATTTTGCTGCCATTTTTCTTTATTTGTTATTGTGTCTTTTTTTATTTAACTGGAAGGTTTAAATTTTAAAAACTTTGGCCCTCTTTTACTAAGTCACAGTAGAGGTTTCTATTGTGGCCCAGGGTGCTAAATGCTCCAAAGCTGCTCCGACGCTCATAGAAATTCTATGAGCATCGGAGCAGCATTGGAGCATTTAGTGCTCCGGGCCGCAGTAGAAAATGTTACCGAGGCTTTGTAAAAGTGGTGGTTTATAAATAGTGTTCAGCTGAACCTGTTTACTGCAAATTTTGAATCTTTGAGTTAGCCCCTGTCACAGCTATATTTTTGAATCACTAATTTACACAAGGGTTAGGATATCCTTCCTTTCCCCGTATTATGGCCAGTCAGACTTGTTCCTGGAAATCTTTTTGTAATCATTGGAAATGAACTCACTGTTTCTAGTCCCCTTTCTCTCAAAGAACCACAAAACAGCTCCTTTTTGTACCTATCTCCTCTCCTTTGTCCTTCTCATGAAAAACTTCATCATATACCATAAGAGGCCCTTCTAAATTTTCTTTTGGCATATCTCACTTCCTTGTCTACCTAAATGTAAAAAGACTAATTTCTTCCTTGTGCTAAGAAAAAGACTATATTAATACAATTCTAATGACCTATAATTCTTACAACCTTTCTTTTAGTATATCAATGTCTTCATCCCTGAGAGGTTAAGGTACGCCAGTATGCCATCCTGGTGAATAATACTCAGGATGGTAGCAGTCCTTATAGGTCCCTATACCACCTCTCTTCCTATTTTCATTAAGCTTACTTACTATTATTTGTACTTTCAATATTTAATACATTTCTTTGCTTTTTCTCCTTTTTTAGTTATTAAATATATAGATTATGCTTTAAGCAATTGCTGGTCAAAAGGTTACTTATCTTAAAGCACCATCTCATTCTTAAGCAGCAATTCATGATTGAATAACTGGAATGACTATTCATGGTAGCAAGACTCAGTGCAGTGCTGACTCATGAAATTTGCCTGCGATGGGATATGCAGATAATACAGAAGGCAAGCTTGCTTAGTTTTCAGAAGATAAAAGCAGGCTTCCAGTTACCAAGGGAGTATGTCTATGCTTTGGTTTGAATGGCATAGTAGCAATATTTGAGCACTGTTGTTGGTACTTGTCTTTGAATTCTAATTGATAAATAAATTCCCTTTAAAGCTATTTGTGACACTGGAAAAAAAAAAAAAGGTGTGAGCTAAACCTAAATAAATAAATATTGGTGTAAAACAGAATGACTTAGATCAAGGAACAACTCCCGTAATCTAAGGAGCAATGTTTAATGGAGGATAAAGTGGTTAGTCACCTGAGAGTTGAAAATTTAGACAAAATTGATTTTCAAGAAGTATTTTATGGAATTTCTTAATACTCCTGAACAATCATATCTACTCATATTAAGAGCTTATTATTTACCTCCCTTTGTTACAAAAGAGGAAAGTCTTCTGGCCATGAGGTTTCTTTTGGCTCATGCATTTGTATGCATATGTGTATCTTGCTCAAATTTTCACTGTATAATGGATAGTGCTCACAGAGAAATTTGCCTCTCTACTATACTTCTAATAATAACATTATATTTAAAAGAATCTTTGAAGTGTAATTTAATATAGGAGGGTGTGCTGTAAAGTTCTAAGGGAATGATGTGGATATGAAGGGAATGATGTGGATATGGTTCAATCAATAATCTGAACCAATGTCAAAACAAAGAATTTTGTTTCTGCAAATTGGCTCTTAACAAAATAAGATAACCCTCTTTTCAGCTACAGTGGCAAAATAATGCCCATCGGAATGGGGAAGGCCACAGAGGCTATGGCCTCCCCCAAAATTGGCAGTCACTTATGGCTCTACTCCCCCACTCACCTCCTCGCTGTAATTTTAAATCTTCAGGCAGCTGATGCGCAGTGTTGCTGCAGAATGAAGACTTCAGGGGGCAGAAGGAGAAAGCAGTGGGAATAGACAATAAGCAATCCACCAGAGCCAGCAGGATAAAAGCAGTGATGTTTATTTCAGTCCAAGTAATATAGCGAAGACCCGACACAATTCACCTGCATCAGCGGTCACACTATAGACCAGGGTAGCATATGAATCTTTAAGTACAGCTGTAGTAGATAGATCACCAAGAGGATCATTGTCATAAGCAGACAGAAGATCGCCACAAACATTACCCAAGCACCTCATTGCAGATTCACATTATCACCCTTATCCAGCCTATCTCTGGGTAATGTTTGTGGCCATCCTCTGGTATCATATGACAATGATCCTCTTGGTGATCTATCTACTACAGCTGCACTTAAAGCTTCATATGCTATCCCGGTCCATAGTGTGACCCCTGATGCAGGCGAATTGGTTCACCGAAACACAGTACTGTGTCAGGTCTTCGCTATATTACATCTTGGACTGAAATAAACATCACTGTTTTTATCCTGCTGGCTCTGGTGGATTGCTTATTGTCCATTCCCACTGCTTTCACCTTTTGCTCAATTCCTGTGGTTCCACATTCTGTCGGACTTTTTGGCAGCTTTTGAACTTCTGGGGCAGGCTTTCTCGTTGATACTGTGCAGCGGCTGCCAGAAGATTTATAATTACAGTGACTGGGGAAAGTAGGTGGGGGAGTCAGGATCTGGAGAGAAAGGCTGTGCCACAGCATCCTGCTGGGGCTAGGGGCCTTTGGGCCTCCCTCCTCCCCCCCCCAAAAAAAAAAAAAAAGAAAAAGTGTTCTGCTGCCTGTGATGCTCAGAATTTAGGAAGTTGGTTTGTTGGGCTGAGAACTTTTCAGCACCCCCTCGTATAGCTACGGTAGAATGGAATTGTTTATCAAATGCATTGAGATTGCTGAATTGTGGGTTCTTTAGAATAGGGCTGAAAACTCATCTTTGTGACAAACATTTATCTTTTTTATAAATATGTTAGAATCAGTTTGAAGATGACAGCTATGATATTGTTTCTATTACCATATGATGTTCAACACAACTTTTTTTTTAAAAATTTGCAATCCACATTAAATCCAAAAGGGGATACAGTGGAAATTAAAACTCAGATAGTATAACATAACATTCAATATGACTCAGACTTTGGGGAAAGAGGATGCTGGGGTTTCTCCTGAAACTTTCACTGTGGATTTTGTGTTAAAACAGGACAGGGATTGGGTAACACAATAAATGATGGCAGATAAAGACACGAACAGTCCATTCAGTCTCTCCAACAAGGTGACCACAGCCATGTCTGCCACTCTGCGGAGGCCCCAGTCATCCATGCTTAAATGCTGGATATCAATTCTCCACCATGCTAGCCATATAGGCAGCCAAGCATGAAGGGAATGATATGTGGTTATAACCAAGACTCTAGGTATTATTGACAGTATTCAACTTACCAGTCATGATGTCTTCCCCTCCCTCCTGAGCTTCAAAGCACCCTCACTCACAGCATGTGACGATAAAATGATCTACTACAACATTGGAGTTGCCAAAGCTTCACCTGTCTTTTGCCATTTGCGGGACAAAGACTGTAGAAGTCTGTCTCGCATTGGCCTCAGTTCCCCCCAATGCTGGAGTTTCTACATTTTCTTTTCGTCTTTTGCCATTTGTGGGACACAGGTCTTAGTTCCTCCATGCTGGATCTGGCTAATCTTCTTACAGTCTTTTGCCATTTGCAGGACACAGACCGTAGAAGTCTGTCCAGCATCTGCCCAAGATAACACCTCAACAGCCATGTTGTGTTTCCATCCTCTTTCTATCTAGGCATCCCCTGTGTCTATCCCGTGCAATTTTTTCATAAAATGAATGTTACCTTTCTCAGGAAATATTATTTCACTGAAAGGGTAGTAGATACAATGAATGGACTCCCAAAAGAAGTAATAGAGACAAAAAAATGGTAATATTACAGTGACAGAATTACAGGATTTATGGGGTAAAGAAGAAGGACTGTGGGTTAATTTGGAAAGATGGATTAGAAAATCTATGTACAACAGGGGCTAGATTTTTACAAATATGGATTTAGCAAAGCATACTGTGGACCCACTCAAGATTTCAACAGAAGATAAGATGAAATGGATAGAAATATCAGCTACTGTTTTGTGATGTTGAATATCTCTTTGATGAAATGTGGACTGGATAGATATTGAGATCGTGATGAGAAGACTGTATGCTATGGGGGCGCAAGATCATGTGAATGATTGGTTTGAGGCATATTTAAGTGAGTGGTCTATGCAGTTTAGGATTGGTGAGGGTTCTACAAGGTTCGGCCCTGTCTGCATTGCTTTTAATATCTATTTAGCCCATTTGGAGTAGGTTCTACAAGAGATTAGAAGTTGCCTGTAGGTTTATAGAGATGACATTCAGTTTTTTTCCCAGTTGCTGGATCAGGGGAAGAAATATAGAAAAATGAAGATAGGCCATATGATCTTTATCTATCTAGTCTGCCTAACCATGTCATCTACTATTCCCTCCTCACCCTTAGAGATACAACATACTTGTCCCAAGCTGTCCTGAAGAAATTGCGGAGAAACTGGGAATCTGGACAGAATAAATGGATGAGAGAGAATAAGCTGGCTTTGAATCTGGAAAATCATGAAGTTATGGTGATGGGGAGGCAGGACAATATGATGTTGCCTATTACCATCTCAGTTGCTACCGCTTCTTTGTGAAGAAATAGATTAAAGTCTGTGAGCTATATTGGATGTGAAATTGATAGATAAAATAGACCATTAGGGGCATTTTCAAAACATTAAGATGTCCAAAAAATAGCATAAATCAGTTCTTGGATATCCTAATTGCCAGGCTATCCAAGTGCCAATTTTCAAAACCATTTTTCTGGACATCTTGCAAGGCATCCTAGCCGCTGTGCGCCTAAAGCTAAAGGCGGCATGTTGGAGGTGTGTTCTGGGTGGACTTTGGGCTTGCTTAGACTTGGACCTCTTGTGGTAATGGAGAGGAAGAGATAATGGTTACTGTGGGTGGGCAGACTGGATGGGCCATTTGGCCTTTATCTGCCATCATGTTTAAAAGCATCTAAGTGCCAAAAAAGTATCTAAACTGACCAGATGACCACTGGAGGGATTAAGTTATGACCTCCTACATTCCCCCAGTGGTCACTAACCCCTCCCACCTCCAAAAGTCAGACAGTACATACCTGTTTCTAGAACAGCAGCACCTAGTATAGGAAATCCTAGTAGAGCATCACACATGTGTCTTATGTAACCTGGTGAGTGAGCTAGTGAGACAAAGAAAGGAGAACCCAGGCCCATAAGCCATTCTAACTACTACATTTAAGGTGGAAAGTGTGACCCCACCAAAATCCTACTATACTGCCATAAAGGTGCCACTCAGCCATAAGGGCTATTGGGGTGATAGACAGGTGAGTATAGTAGGTTTTGAGGGAGTTTGGGAGGGCTCACTATACATTAGATGGGGGTTATGTTGAGGTGTACTTCTGACACCCTTTATGTGAAGTTCATAGCAGTGCCTTCTAAGGTACCCCACTGCTCTGTTGGTATGTCTGCGTGGCCAGTCTAGTACAATGCTGGCCCCTCCAAGTCCAAATGGTCTGGATTTGGATGTTTTGAAATTGGATGTTTTGTGGTCAAAAATGGCAAACAGTTAGCCATCCTAAGGTTGGACATCCTGGAGGCCAAAAAGTCTAAGTAGGCAATTAAAAAAAAAAATTGGATACCTGGCAGTTTTGAAAATGGCTGTTTCTCCACCTGTGACTTTGATGTTTTGAAGGAGATGTCCTATTAAAATTGCTCATGTTACATGGTCACTGCTCTTTCTGCTTCACCTACCGAGGAACATTGAAACCAATGTTCTCGCCTTAGAATTTATGGATTGTTGTGCAGTCTGGTATTAACAAAAATAGACTACTGTAATGCTTTGTATTTGGGTATTTCCACTGTGAAATGTCAAGCTTTGCAAATTGTTCAAAATTCAGCAGCAAGAATAGTTTCAGGTATCTCCAGATTTGTTCATGTGAAACCAATTCTGAATCAGATGCATTGGCTAGTAAAATACAGTTTAAAATTCTAATACTTATCCATCAACTCTAGCACAGCAAGGGTGGGGCAGTGGAGGCAGTCTGCCCTTGGTATAAGGAGTTGGGGAGTGCATGGAGTAGTCACAAGGGTGTGATCCACATTTGCACGTCCGTCAGCTCTACCGGCCCCCACCCTCTCTGATGTCAATTTCCTGTTCCAAAGTGGGGGACTGGCAGAGCCAGAGGACATGTGCATGCAAATTATGGCCCTGTGACCACTCCATGCACCCCTCTACTGCCTGGATGGTGGAGGGGTGCACCATCCAGGGTAGCCAGCAAGACAGGTAAGTCACTGTCCACCAAGCCATCTATGCTATAGAATTTTCAGAGGTATTAAAGTTAAATCAACTAGTACATTCTTTGATATCAGAAAATGCAAACATGGACATGTCAGTATATACATTATAGGGCTCATAATAATTATAAAAAAAAAAGGTACGAAAAACGGCCTAAGTCGGTACTTGGACGATCAAAAAGACAGGTCATCCAAGTACCCATAATCAAAACTGTTTTTAGACATATCTAAAACCAGTTTAGGCTTCTTCATTGCCTCTGTGCGCCCACAGTGAAAAGGGGTATTTTTGGAGGAGTGGATAGGGCAGGAGGTGGGTGGGATGTTGGCTGACCTAGACTTAGTCAAACAGCAGCCATAACTAAAAAAGTTTGACAGGATGCCAGTCGGAACTTATACGTTTTGACTTAGACGAAGTCAAAACAGGCATAAGTTCTGGATCGCGCCATTGAGCTGATTGCGGCTGCCATGATCAACTCAGTGGCCCAGGCAACCCTTCCTCCTGCATCTGTAATGATCATGGTAGGAGAGATGCCCAATCTCTCCTGCCGGGAACCCCCCTGAACTGGCATGCTCTTCACCGGCAGGAGGGATGCCCAGTCCCTCCTGCTGGACACCCTCCACCCCCCGCCGGACCGCCCAGCTCACCCCTCAGACCCCCCTCCACCATGACCCTGACCCTGACCTTCCCACCCCCACCAGTACTCCATTAACTCTACCCGAACCCCACCCCTGGTCCCCCAACCCCTCCGGAGCCCCCTCTAACCTTTTTTTGATGGCCGGCTGGCCGGCCGGGTCCTCCCTCCGTCTGTCCAGCAGGCCCGCCTTCATCTGAATGGCGGACCTGCTCCTTCCCAGTGCATTGTGGGATACAAAAGGGAAGAGGCCTAGGGCCTGATTGTCCCAGGCACCTAAGGCCCCATCCATAGGGCCAATCTATTTCTCCTTGATGTTACTTCTGATTAAGAACAATGTTTTGTTTGGTGTGTATGTGTTTTAGGTGATGATATTATGACTGTTTTTATTGTGACCTGCCTAATTGTAGATGGCATTAGAGAATGACACAGGGACAAATTTGTCTCCCATCTCCGCAGGATCTATCTCCATCCCTGTCCTGTCCCCATGAGTTCTGTACCTGTCCCTGCCCCATCTTTGTCCTCATTTGCACAAACCTCAAACACTCTAGAAGGAATATAAACATAATAAATCATTCAATCTGCACAAAGCAGTAGTTATAAACAGAATAGCTTGGAGGTAATTTGCAGAGAACAAAAATTATAATCCTAAACAGAATGTCAAGAAGGTAACCTATACTGAGCCTGAATTATAATTATACTGTATATGCCTTGCTAGGGAGGCTGTATGGGCCATTCTTGGTTTTCATTTGCTCTTGTTATATACTTCAAAATGGCTCAAAGGTATGAATGATGCACAAGAAGTTTATTTTGAAGAAAGAAGACGTGATGCATGGCTCAAACTGGATAGATTCATCATCAGTGAACTAAGGGAATATTTCTTCACAGAAAAGGTGATACACAAACAGAGCAGCCTTCTCTCTGGTAGGGGTCAAAACAATCCCCTAATTCAAGAAAGAACGGAATGGGATAGGAGGATCACTGGCTGTGAACAGAAACATTCCAAGGTACAGTTGCACTCTGTGAAATTCCCTCGCTGGCATGCTACCTCCATTGCCACCACCAATGAGAGAAAACAGTGTGCAGGGAACAATTTTTGCCCTTCTTCCTATGTATGCCCTGTACCGAGGTACCGCTTGCACAGCCTTTGGTATGGCACTGGCTGTGCAAGACTGGGTAGGGTGCCATATTGCATCAGGTATGAGCAGTCTAGATGGAGCCTGCAGTCCTTATGAGTATGTACCTTCAGTGTCTCTGTTTCTCTGGATGTATATTTAGTGAGCAAAAGGGTACTTATCATAGCAGCTCACAGGGTGTCTGACAGACAGTTGGTCACCTTTTCTATTTCTGCCACATGCAATATCTGTTCCTCTCTGACTGCTTGTGATGCTGCCCGACTCTCTTGTTACATCTCCAAAGATATCAAATCAATTCGCACACCAGGGGAATGGGAGAGAGATCAAATCTCTAGTTATATCAGCAACATGCCTTATGTATCTCTTTTCTAGTTTTGTAATGCTTCGATACTAATGGTCTCTTTTTATATTTTTCTCTTTCCTGTCAACTTGGATTGCGTTCCTTTGACTTGGATGGTGTTTCGTTCTGTTTTGTTCAGTCTGTAAACCACTTTGTTATGTATTTCAGGAAAGGTAGCATAATTAATAAACCATAAACTATAACTGCTGAGAGATGCTTGATGCATGTGATAATGTGCACATGTGTTGTTGGCATATTTATTTGCTATCTACCTTCTATGCTGATGCAACCAGAATAGAACCTTTATTGTCGAAGTGCTTTTGACAAGTGCAAGTACATTTAAGACTGCATAAATGCATGAGCTGGCAAACTCCTATACAATGTTCTCAATTTCTGCATGTTACTAATGAACTTGCACTGCATTATGATTAGCTGTCTTGTGCTCCATTCTGATGCAGAAATATGAAAAAAAAAATCTGACTCTGTCATGTTTATCATTATGATTAGTTAAGTATTTTTTTTTTTCAAATCGCTGTGCTCTAGTCTAGAGTACAGGGAAGATGACCTACAATCCAAGTTTCCAAATTTATTTAAAATCGCTTATCAAAATTCTAAGTGATACACAAAGTCATTAAAAATAGGGGATAATTAAAATTAGACACACTGACATACTAAATATAATCCCCCAATAGATCAGACAAACTTAATGGATTACAAAAGGAAAAAGGGGAAGAACTACATCAATTATAGGAAAAAAAAACCAAAACAAAGAAGGTAAGTACATGAGGGAGGGGAGAACTAATTATGAAGCATTCAAAGAAAAAAGGGAAAAGGCATAGATGTCAATTATTTAAGCATTAAAGTTTGAAGGCATCTTTCAATAGAGAACTTTTCAGACTGGCTTTGAAATAGGCAAGAGATCTATTTTCACCATTTATAGAATTACATTTTTTTAAGGGATAGGTTGTAATATACCACTTTTCTGTGGTTACAATCAAAGCAGTAGTGGTTGCTTGTTTTGTACCTGGATGTATGTGGCTTACCCAGGCTCACAAGGAGTTACAATGAGATTTGAGCCCAGGTCTCTATGTTCTCAGGCTGCAGCACTAACCACTAGGCTATACCTCCCTGCCACCTGGTTGCTGAGCTCACCTATATGGTATTAGGACAGAGCACAAATACCGCAGTAAAACTGGGGAACCATCTGAATTTATTGCTGAAAAAAAATCTTGAAAGTTCTTTTTTTGTCTCACCCTGGAGGAAAGTGTGGTGCTGCGGTTAGAGCCACAGCTTCAGCCCACTGAGGTTATGGGTTCAAACCCCACACTGCTCCCTGTGACCCTGGGCAAATCGCTTAATCCTCCATCAGGACAGACAGGGAAAATGCTTGAAGTACCTGTATGTAAACTGCTTTGAGTGTGGTTGTATAACTACAATAAAGGCAGTCTATAAGCCCCAATCCCTTTCCCTTGCCAACAGCTTCCACTAAACTGGGACAATGCTTACTGTCTGAAATTGAAACTGTGTTTTCTTCCTAAGGCAAGGCTAATCTGGGGTGGAAGGGCAAAGCAGATAACAGAGTCCAGGTCTTAGGTAGAAAATTCTTTGCAAGTAGCCTGCCTTATGGTACCACCCCAGAGGTATGTTTTTCATGGAGTCATCGGTATCTTGCCAAACCTAACAGCTACCAATATAGTCCAGCTCTTAATTGGCTTACTAGATAACACTGTCATCCATTGTAAGGCATTTCTCTGTAAATAAATAATCAGATGATGAGTAAAACCTGTGCAGTATTTCCAACCCAGCTGGTTCAAAGAATGAGAAATAATTTCATCACCTGTGTCTATTGTGTGGGAGTGCATCCTGACAGACATTGGAGGCAGACAAATTGTAAAATTATTATGTCAGTAAAGTTATCTGAATCTAATTTAAAGCTCTTCTGGAATGTCTTATCAGTTGGTTGACATTTCATTTCACAATCCTAAAATGCTCTAATCTAAACTGTACTCATAAGAACTGCTATACTGGGACAGACCAAAGGTCCATCAAGCCCAGTGTTCTGTTTCCAACAGTGGCCAATCCAGATCCCAAGTACCTGGCAAGATCCCAAAGAGTAAAACAGATTTTATGCTGATTATCCTAGCAATAAGCAGTGGATTTCTCCAAACCATTTCAATAATGGCCTATGGATTTCTCTTTTAGGAAATTATCCAAGCCTTTTTTTTAAACCTTGCTAAGATAACTGATTTCACCACATTCTCCAGCAACAAATTCCAGAGTTTAATTATACGTTGTGTGAAGAAGTATTTTCTCCGGTTTGTTTAAAATCTACTTAGTGGATATATAAGGTGGCGGGAGAGAGTCAAGATGGCGGCAGCTTAGGTGACAGCGTTAAGAACTCATTCTAAGTGAAAGGGAACAGTTCACCTGAAGCCTTCTGCGGGGAGGACGTTGATTCCAATTCATCAAAGTATATTGCAGTTCGTAACCCCTACCGCTGGTCCCTTGATACCCGGAGGATTTCCCAAGCTTTTTTGGTGGGAAAAGCTGGTACTGGCGACTTAAGACTGGAGGTTTCCCTCTCATCTCTGGAAACTATTCCTCCACGCATTCTGCTTCGTCTCTGGTTCAGTCAGGTGGCCCCTTCTTGGAATTGATGTCAGGGGAACCCCGTTTGAAGAGGCTGAGTTCAATGAAGCTACAAGGAGCAGATAGCCCTGGGAGCTGGTCATTTGACCAAACCAGGGAAGAAAAAGCCCACGGCGGTGACTCGTGATAGCATATGGGAGGCTATCGAGAGGCTGAACCTAACAGTTGCTGGATCTTCCCAGGAATTGACCAAATTTGTGAGTACTGTGGGCGCTATGGAGAAATCCTTGGCTTCTACTAAGGAAGAATTTGCATTAGAGTTTACAAAAGTTAATGAGAAAGTAGTGAAGTTACAAGAAGTGACTAATGGGATCTTGAAAGATAAATTTCTTTTGAATAGAAAGATAGAGAATTTGGAAAATTATAATAAAAGGTTAAATATACGGTTATTAAATTTTCCAAAATCTCTTATGAAATGTTAAAAATATACCTGATAGAAATCTTGAAATATTCACCTGAATATATACCTCCTTTGAATCAGATTTACTATTTACCTACTAAGAAACAACCAAATTTGATCACAGGTGAAGAATCTCGTAAAATGGTAGATCCCTTAAATGTCATGGAATTATTAGAAACTACACTATTGTCAGAAATAGAAAGAGCGACATTAATTGTTTCCTTAGGGCTCCTTTTACAAAGCCGTGCTAGGTCCTTAACGCGCAGAATAGCGCATGCTAAATTTCTGCATGCGCTAGCCGCTACTGCCTCCTTTAGCGTGCGCTAATCCGGTGCATGCATTAAAACCACTAGCGCGGCTTTGTAAAAGGAGCCCTTAGTCTTTGAACAAGACTTAAATGCGATTTTGAAATTATATTTTCATAAGCCTCATGTGATGTTTCTGGAAAAAAAGTGTGGATTTTCCCTGACGCCTCGAGGAACATGCAGAAGAGGAGGAAATTGTTCTTAGCAATGAGAGCAGAAACACTGACCACTGGAGCAACATTTTTTGGCATTTCCTTGTAAATGCCTAATTAAATATTCAGGTTTGAAATATGTTTTTTTTAATGCCTGAAAAACTCCGTGCATTCCTTGACATGAAGAAAATGGCAACTGGGAAAGTTTAGTGAAATTATAACATAGTTATTTAGTAAAGATGGGATCAATTTTTTGCTGTTAAGCCTTTAACTTAGATTTATGGTTTCCTGATATTTTGCTCCTCATTTATTTAGACTCTCTTCCTCATGATTTGTGGTCTAAGAAAGAATTAATTGTTACATTTATGGATATAAAAGTTTACCTAGGAATTTTCTTTCTGTATTTCATGAACAAGAGACTTCTTATGAAATTGTTTAAAATTCAATAAATAAATATTTTTTAAAAAATCTACTTACTGGCTTCATCGCATGCCCCCTGGTCCTAATATTTTTGGAAAGAGTGAAAAAGCGATTTGCATCTACCCTTTCCACTCCACTCAGTATTTTAACGACCTCTATCATATCACCCCTGAACCGTCTCTTCTCCAAGTTGAAGAGCCTTAGTCGCTTTAGCCTTTCCTTATAGGGAAGTCATCCCTATAGTATTTCCTTATAGGGAAGTCATTTTTGTCACCCTTTTCTGTACCCTTTCTAATTCTGCTATATCTTTTTTGAGATAAGGCAACCAGAACTTCACACTGTATTCAAGTTGTGGCCATACCAAAAAGTGATGCAAGAGCATTATGACATTTTCATCTTTGTTTTCCATTACTTTCCTGATAATTCCTAACATTCTATTTTCTTTCTTAGCAGCCACCTTACATTGAGCTGAGGGTTTCAACGTATCCTCAACAATGGCGCCTAGATCCTTTTCCTGGGCAGTGACTCCTAACATAGAACCCAACATCACATAGCTATAGTTCAGATTCCTCTTTCTCACATGCATCATTTTGCACATGATCACATTAAGCATCATCTGCCATTTTGACACCTTGTCTTCCAGTCTCACAAGGTCCTCTTGCAATTTTTCACAATCCTCTTCCAATTTAACAACTTTGAGTTATCAGCAAATTTTATTATCTCACTAGTTATTCCTATCTCTTAACCGTTGATTAATATGTTAAATAGCAGCGGTCCCAGCAAAGACTCCTGGGTAACCCCACTATTTAAAAACATCATAAACAAAATAAGCTGTGAATATCTATTGAGAATATTGACCATTTAAACCAACTCTCTGTTTTCTATTTGTCAACCAGTTCTTAATCCATAATAGGACATTACCTCCTCAGAAGTCTTTCATGAGGTACTCTACTTTGGCTTTTTTAATTTCTACCATAGTTACAATTATTCTTTGGCATCATGCTACCTCTGACTCTAAAGCTGACAGATTTCCATTTGCCATTGACATAATGGACTGAATAAGCCCCAGGTGGAAAAATTAAGATGAGCCCCTATAATACCATGAATTGGGGTGGGGGGTGGGGAATAGAAGATGAATCCCTTCATAGTTCCAGTAAACAAACACAGCATTGATCTTCATCTTCATCAGACTATCTTCTGGCTTTCATACAGCATGAACTCTGCTCTTCTTTGTCTAATTACAACTATATTGCACCATCTTGATCAAGGTAAAATTTCTATTCTCTTATCACTAGATTTAAATCTCATTGATCGCTCCATTATCTTCAAAGTCTTTCAGATCTACGCATAACCAGGATAGCCTTCCATTGGTTTCAGAATTATTTTCATAACAGATCCTACATCATATTTGGCAAACCTCTGATCAACTCTTACTAGACTGTAGAGTTCCAAAAGGCACGTTGTTAGCTCCCACACCCCTCAGTATTTTATAGCTCCAATTCGTAAGACTAACAGCTTATGTTTATGCTGACAATATTCAGATCATTGCTACTTTATATAATTCTGATGAATCCATTATCAATGATCTCAATCAGAAACTTCTCACAGTTGCCTAGTGATTAGAGCAGCAGCATCAGCACCCTCAGGTTGCGAGTTCAATTCCCTGGTGACTCTGGACAAGTCACTTAACACTTAATTGCCCAAGTTACAAAATAAATACCCGTCTAAAATATGTAAACTATTTTGATTATATAAGCCACACTGAAAAAGCAGATTACAGGTTCCATCCCCTTTATCTACTACAAAAATTAAAACTAAATTCAGATAAAACTTGTGCCTTGCTTGTTTCTTAATCTACCTCCCTAAACCTTTATCTCCATAACCATATGAGGATTGTAGGTTTCCCAATATCATTCTAATCTACCCTCAAAATTCTTGGGGCACATTTGACTTGACTTTTTCTTACCTTCTCATATTTTCCATATTGTTCAATTGTTCTTTCTATAAACTTAAAATGATTTCTTCTATTCACCACTTATTCACAAAACAGGCTCTCTGTATGTTTACTCATTCTTTAGTCATTACTAATCTAGACTACTGTAACTGTTTACTTCACAGAAATAACTATTAGAACAAAAACACCATCAATTAGTTCAGAATATATAACAAAATTATTAACTGGCTCCAAAATATATGATCATGCCATGTCTCTTCTTTGAGAAGAACACTGGCTTCTCATTGCTCACTGCATGTATTATTCAGGTTCACCTTTTTACCTGCCCTGATATTTGAATCCTTATAATCCATCAAGATCAGCTCAATCTAATTTGTTAAACACTCCCTCTTTTTGTCAACTTTGCTATTATTTCACTCATTCTAGAGCTTTCAGTGTTGTCAGTCCAGATTTCTGGAATGCTTTGCCTCTTCATCTTAATCTGTTTCTTTGTTTCTGGCCCTTTTCAAGATGCCTTTGGCACTCAGCTACTATCTACATTTCCATGTTCCGAAGTAAGCTACAGTTATGGATGGAGATAATGTATATCCCAGCATTTTCAACACACTCTATTCTTATCCAAATTTAGGGCATTCCTGTACTATCTTCTATCTTCTTCTACTCTCACTATGTTTCCTTCTTATTAATTGATTTTATATTGTAAACCTCTCAGAAAGTTTTTAGTCTAGGACAGTATATCAAATTTTAATAAACTTGAAACGAAAAGCAAGCACATTCCAGGCCTATATAAAAAAAATCTGTCATAGTAATAAAAATTGAAATGCAAAATATCCGAGATACACATTTCCCAAAGCTGATATATTACAATTAATAAATTCAGAAAAAATGCTTTTTCTACCTTTGTTGTCTCAGCATTGCTTTGAATGCACTATCTCTTTTCTACTTTTCTGTTCTTTTCATAACCTTTAACTCTGTTTGCAGGGTCTCATTGTCCTTTTGACATTTCTTCTTTCTTTAACTCCACCATATATTATTCCTTTACATTCATTATCTGCCTTATATAGCATCTCCCCTCTGTGCTCCTGTCCCCATTCTCCTCCCGTGTCCCTCCCTTTGTCCATGTTTCTCCCTCTCTCTTCCTTTCTTCTTGCACCTTCTATACTGGAGCCAGCATTTCTCTATTTCTCTCTCTTGCCATCAGTCAGCATCTCTTCTTTTCTCACCTTCATCCCCCTCTCCCTTCTTTCTCCTTCTCCATCAGGCAGGGTCAGCATCTCTCTCTGCTCCCTCCCCCTCGGCAGTCCTCCAAAGTCACAGCAGGTGGTTGGCAGAGGCAAGGAGAAAAATCAGGCTGCTTCTGACTAGTCCTGTCAGGGCCTTTCCTGTGCTGCACCCTGACACCTGTGATATAAAGTCCTGTGGATGGATGTGCCAGCTGGAAGTGGTCTGTTTTTCTCATTCCCTCTGCTGGCTACCCGTTGTGACTTTGGATGACCGGTGAGAGGCTGGGGTTGAAGAGAGAGAGAGAGAGAGAGAGAGAGAGAAATTCTGGACCTGTGTGGAGGTGGAGGGGAGAGGAAGGGAGAGATACTGTAGGACTTGAGGAAGGTGCTGTATAGCAGGGATAGTGAGCAGAGGGTAGCAGGTGGCCTCTACCACTGGGCGACCCTGGGCTTTTTGCAGGGCTCACTCAATGGTACCTACACCCCTGGCTCTTGCATATGATGCAATGTTTTGTGTGGAGATAATTTATTATAGTGATTTCTGTTTGCAAAGCATGTGTATATGCAGAAAAGGCTTCTTTAAAATTAAGCTATTGAACATTTTATTTTTAATTTTTATTTATTAATTTATATTTTTCCTTAAAAGTAAGCAGATTACAATAAAAACATCCTTAAAAATAAATAGAAAACCGCATACCATAAACAATACATATAAAAAAAATAAAGAACGTGTTGAAATGTCTCACATCATTATGCTAGTAATCTGCTTCAAACAACAGGATATGCCATAAAAGAAACAAAAACAGGTGGGTCTTCAAAAGTTTTTTTTAAAACTGTACCAGGTGTGTGCCTAAATGTAAATACCCAGGCTTGTGGTTTCACAAGAGTTGACCTATAACTGCAAAAGCAGCTGCTCTAGTGTCAGTATACTGTATCTAAACTTTAGGCATCTGTGTAGATCTCAGAGAGCGCATATAAAATGTACATAACATAATGTACACTGACAAAAAGGTCCACACTTACAAGCTTGTATAAAAAATAATCTTAGAACAGAGAACCTACGTGGGGAGGCTAAGTGGATGCCAATTTCAGTCCATTTTAGTAGAAAGTATCTTTTATTAAGTCATACACCTTTGCAATGACACAAAAAACCCCAGCAATGATTTGTCCAGTAAACAGCAATTAAACAACAGAAAAGAGTGACAACAATTTTTTTTATCTAAGATTTATACCCCCTGGCCATCCATACTCCCATCTCCTCTCCTGACCAACCTAACCCCACTAATCACACAACTCCCCCCTCCCTCCAGGGAGGGAACAGCCCCTTTAAAACTCCAAATTATTTAATAAGGCAGATTGAACTTGCATAGTTAAAAGTCCCAAATAAGGGTTCCAGGCTCTTAAACAAAACATTTCTTAGTTTCTCAGTTTCAACAGTCATTTTCTCCATTCGCAATTGCTCATGCATACAGTTATAACAAAGAATCAAGGTCGGGGGGTTGGTCTTTTATCTATTGCAGCATGATACGATGCTTTGATATAAGGCATGCTTTACATAGAAATAAAGTAGAGATGTACAACCCTTCAACCACATCAGTAAAGTGCTGATTATACATGTTTCCCAAATGCACCCAGTCTGCCAAAAGGTAGATATTCCCAGGCAATCCCACACACAGAAGTCGATATTGAGACCACGGGAGGGAGGCCGACTAACTCCCGCAGTCGGTGCTGAGTTCAGATATACAATGCTAGGCTGTTTCCGGTGATCAGCATTGAATATCCAGTCTATTTTTGGTTGGTTCAAACTTAGCCAGCTAAGTCAATTTTAAGTGTTGGTTGACTAAATTATAGCAGTCAAAGATAGATCGGCTATTTGTGCAGCCCAATTTAGCCACTAAACTTGGTCAGTCAGCGCTTAAAATTGGTGGCTATCAAGCGATATAGCTGGACAAGTTTCAGCCTGATGTAAATCCTGGCTCAAAAATTAGGTGCAAATTCCCAATACTGCACACATCTTTAGTGAATGCCCCTCGCATAGCCACACCCCCTTTTGAGTTGCACGCTAAAAAACTTGCATGAGGATCTTTATAAAACTGTGTGTAGCAAGATGTATATGAATCTAAATTGTTGTCAATTAATGCTAATAATTGATTGCTAGCACTCAATTATTGCTGCTAATTGACTCGTTAGTCAATTTAATAGCACACACATCTCAGAACAGCACACAATTTTGGGGACCTACATTTGCATGGCATTTATAGAATCAGGGGGTTCATGGAGGGTTACCAGACGTCCGGATCTCCCCGGACATGTCCTCCGGACAGATTTTCAAAATCTGGCACTTTGTCTGGGTTTTGAAAATCTGGTGATATCAGGGCCAGGGCTGGAGTGCATGCGTGGATACAATGTGATGATGTCAAGCGCAGGCATGTGACGTCATCATGTCACATCTACGCATGTGCAGATGCACTCCAGCCCCAGCCTGAAGAGACGAGGTTTGTGTGGGGTTGGATTTGAGGGCGGAATGGAGCTGGGCTGGGGGTGGAACAGGGCAGACTCAGGGGCAGAACAGGGCGGTTCTGGGGTGGAACAGGGCGGGGCATGCATCCTCTTTTACCAGATGGAAAATCTGGTAACCCTAAGTTTATGCAAACAAGAAAGAGAAAGATTAAAAGTCACTTAAAATTGATAAAGTCTATAATATGATATTAATAAGGGTTAAAACTTGGTCTAAGACACACCTAAATTCTCCCAACTAGGATCCCAGTTTCGGCATCCATAGATGCTTTCATCAGGGGATAAATGGACACTGCCGTAAATGAAACCACTTTTGCCTTCACAGACAATGTCCCACGCTAATACTGTTTACTATTTGCCTGCTGACTTATACCACTCAGCACGGTTGTCAACCAAGTGCTAGGTGTCATTTAGAGTCACCTACCAGCACCTAACTCAGCAAAAAAAACAAACAACATACTAAGAATTATTAAAAAAGGGATGGTTAACAAGACTAAGAATGTTATAATGCCTCTGTATCGCTCCATGACCAGCATGGGATTTGAACCCACAACCTCAGGGTGCTAAAGTTGTAGCTCTAACCACTGTGCTACAAGATATTGAGGCACTAGAAAAGGTTCAGAGAAGAGCAACCAAGATGATAAAGGGGATGGAACTCCTCTTGTACGAGGAAAGACTAAAAAAGGTTAGAACTCTTTAGCTTGGAAAAGAGACAGCTGAAGGGAGATATGAATGAAGTCTACAAAATCCTGAGTGGAGTAGAACAGGTACAAGTGGATTGATTTTTCACTCCGTCAAAAATTACAAAGACTAGGGGACGCTTGATGAAGTTACAGGGAAATACTTTTAAAACCAATAGAAGAAAATATTTTTTCACTCAGAGAATTGTATGAGCAGATAGCGTAGATGGTTTTAAGAAGGATTTGGACAATTTCCTAGAGGAAAAGTCCATAGTCTGTTATTGAGAAAGACATGGGGGAAGCCACTGCTTGCCCTGGATCAGTAGCATGAAATGTTGCTACTCTTTGGGTTTTGGCCAAGTACTAGTGATCTCAATTGGCCACTGTGAGAATGGATTATTGGGCTTGATGGACCTTTGGTCTGACCCAGTAAGGCTATTCTTATGTTCTTATGACTTAGGCATCATAATGTTAGTCGCCGGTATTGGCCTAATTTTCTGGTGCCTAATATAGGCATCTAAGTCATATCCCACCTATTCTCCACCCCAAACTGTGACCACTTCTCAGTTAGGCATCATTTGGTGCTGGAAGGTACCTCGACTTAGGCATCAGTAGGTGCCACTCCAAGTTTATTTATTATATTTATTTCTTCCATTTGTGCGTCACACATACCTATACAAGCTCTAGGCGACATTACAGAGGAAGGGGTTAGAAGAGGGTAGGGAGGACTATTGAGGACAGGAAGGAGTGGAGAGGACTTTACAGAACTTTACAGATAAGAGCACCATCTATGTAAATGATATCCAAATGAACTAAAGTAATATGTAAAAAGGAATAGAAGGGAGGAACCGTTAAACAATAGAATTCAGTTAATAAAATAAAAAGTTCCACGTGGAGCTCTATTTTTTGTGAGTTTTTAATGGCATGGTCAATTACAATGTGATCTAAGCTCATTAATCAATTTTGAGTTCCGCATGGAACTCATCTAGGCATCTCCAATCTGGGCACCGTTTATAGAATCTGGCTCATAGTGCATATTTTCAAGGAGGGCATACACAGGGGCGAAGCATGGGTAGAACTCAGACCTACATTTGTAACATAGAAAACTGTAAGGTTCACAGGTACCTGCTGCACTTTGGTGCTCTATGGCTGGTACATTTGGCACAAGTGCTTATGCCTAAATGTGAATTGTATACATACTTGGTTATTCTACAAAGGAAAATAGATGCCTACATTCCTTTAAAGTATAGGCTCATTTTATGTGCCATCCAGATACCTGATTCTATGAACCCTTTAATACAATTGACTCCATAGGGAGCATTCTATAAATGGCACAGAAAAATCATCACTAGAAAAATCATCACAGAGTGCTATTCTATAAACAGTGCTCCAAGTTGAATGTCATTTATAGAACAGTGCTTCATACCAATTCCCTCACCTATAGCTGGGCACCAACTGAAACCTGGTATAAATGCCAACACCCATCCTTGCCATTTTGGCGCAGAAATGGAGCTATTCTATAACCCTGCCTGCAACTTTTCAGAATACTCCTTCCCTTCTTCTGGCTATGCCCCCTTTTGAGTTGCACACTAGGGTATTTAGAGTTATACAATAGTATGCAGGCAGATGGATGCACAAATTCCAATTATACTTCTCCCTCCGTATTCGCTGTGATAGGGGATTAACAGACTTGTGTATACAGAAAAAACGCAAATAACTTTTCCATATGTTATTCGCTGTTTTCTAGTAAAAATCATCGTGAATATGGTGAAATTGCGAATAACATGGTGGGAGACCTGGCCTGTTCCTGAAGGAGAGGCAAAACACGGTGAAGAAAGTGCTAGGAATCAGCAATTTTCTCTGTAAACGCTTGGAATCAGCGATTTCTCTATGCAAGCTGATATAATTTGGGGGGAGGAGCCAGCAAGCTAAAAACCGCAAATAATCAAAACCGCGATCGCTGAAACCACAAATACAGAGGGAGAAGTGTAACTGCAATAAATTGTTGCCATCAATTAAATGCTAGTTAATGGCTGGTTAGCTAAGTAAGATGAATGTGCATCTTGCTTCCGTGCTCAGTTTTCAGCACCATATATAGAATCTGAGGGCTAGTGTTATCTGCACACATTTACAACTTTTGCAGAACAGGTGTAAATCTGTGCTAGAACATATAGTATGTGTGCTAATGGGGCTAGTTCTGGCTGCCTTTATAAAGTAAAATAAAATTAGATCCCAAACTCAAATTAACAAATGATCAAAGGTGCAGTAGTACGATTGGTTTGTTCACATTTTTTCAAATTACATTTTAAAATCTTGTCATTAACCCGCCCCCCAATTTTAAAAAACCATAGTGTGGTTTTTAGTACCAATCGTGGCAGTTACAGCTCCAATGCACCGCAGCCAGTGCTAAAAACTGCACTATGGCTTTGTACAAATTTATAGACCACGTAGGGTGAGAGATCAAAAGATCAATACCTCACCTATTATAATTGCTGGCCCAGATTCTCTAACTGACACCATTGTTGGTGGCCGCCTTAAAAACAGCCACCAAGTCCCTGTCCGAGGCCCTGTGTTTATCAGCGCAGGTGCAGATCCCATTGCGGTTCCACCATCGCCATCTTCAGGAGTGTTTGGGGGAATTACAGTATGCTACTCTTGGATTGGTCCTGTGAGGTTGCAGACCACATGATCAAAAGAGGGCTTCACACAGCGGCACACTTGACCTCCAAGGTGCTTTTCATTGAAATGAATTACAATTTCTTATTGAGCTTGTATAGATTTCCATCTTTTCTCTACAAGGCTAAGATGTGTGCATCAGATCAATGTCTCAAGTGTTATTATTCTCCGGCAACTCTTGGCCATCAGTTTTGGACTTGTGTACGAGTGCAAGACTTTTGAAAACAAGTACATCAATAGATTGTGGAAATGTGGCACTATACTTTTGAGTTTCATCCTGCACTATTATTTACCATGGAGTCCCTTCCAAGATCTTCTCCTAAGGGCTTTTGGAGCTTCTTAGAACGTGCTGTTTTGCTGGAAAGAAAGCGATCTTGCACTGCTGGATTTCTTCAGATTCTCCTATGCTTGCGCATTGGCGCATTCTGCTGCTGCAGCATGCTTCCATGGAACGATTATCATTGTCTTCTCTGGACACGACGCCTGGGCGTGCATTTTGCTCTCGTTGGGAGCCTTTTTGGTTAACCTTGACGCCTAGAGCACGCAGTCATTTGTTAATTGTGTGAGTTTCTTTGATTTGTGACACACTGGAATATGGTGTTTACTATGTTAATTGGTTTGGGACCTGGTTGTGTGGGTGGGGTGGGGAGGGACTGGGTGGGTTGGGGAATTGTGTACTTATTGTAGGATTGTTCTCAATGACTTATTCACTGTTGATTTGGCTTGATTGCTTAAAAATTCAATAAATTTTGGAAAAAAAACCCAGCCACCAATCGTGTGACAATCATGTGACGGTGACGGTTAGAGAATTGCACCTCCGACAAAGGTAGACACTGGAATGTAGGCCAGGGTTTTCTAGGCCTACATTTCTGGCACCTACTTTTGATATGAATCATACTTCTGTCGGAGCTTTACGGCACCTAATGCCACTTCTGGCTGATCCAAAAGCACAAGGAAGAACATAATCTCTGAAGATCCAGGAAATATAGTTTATTCAAACAATCAAATAAAAACAACTTAAAAAGTCATATCAGGTGCAAAATATATGTCACTGATATGTTGCTCACGAGGTGAGAACTGAACCCAAATTAGGGTTACCAGATTTTACTTTAGTAAAATCCGGACCCCCTAGCCCCGCCCCCAGGCCCTTCCAATTCCACCCATCCCTGCCCTGTTATGCCCCAGTCCTGCCCCCAAGCCCACCCTAGCCCCACCCCAGTCCTGCCTCCGCTGCCTGCTCTTGCCTACTGCCCAATGTGATTTCGAGGAAGCTTTTCAAAACCCGGAAAACGTGCCAGATTTTGAAAAGCCGTCCAGACCCCTGGACATGTCCTTGAAAGGGAGGACATGTCCGTGGAAATCCGGAAGTCTGGTAGCCCTAACCCAAATGGCATTAGGCCACAGTGGAATTAGGCACCATAAAGCACCTATGGAGGCATAATTCTGGCGTAGGTTTTTTAGGCACTGGAAGGCACCTTGAAAATCAGTTTGAAACGTTGTTTAAATCGCATTTTTCACTGACCTTGGAAGCCTACAGCGCCTAAAAATTTAGCACCAGTTAGAGAATCCGGGCCAAAGAGTCTAATGTGTACCCCTGCTCAGAATTCAAATAAGAAAAGGAGATAAATGAATGCAAAATCAAAACACAGTTCACACAATAAAATTCAATCAAAACCAGCCCCAAACTGCCTTATGGTTTATGCAGTGGGCATACAAAAAGTGCCCTTTTATAAAATTAACCACCATATGTCTGGATGCAGCAGCATACACTTCCCCCTCCCCATTCGCGGTTTCAGTAATCGCGATTTCAATATTTGCGATTTTTTGGGGAGGGGGAAAAAAGAAAAAAAAAAACCATCCTTAAGTCTTCCCCCCGGCATCCCGGCCTTACCTGGTGGTCTAGTGGGCTTTCGGGGCAGGAGCGATCGTCTTTGCGCTCCTGCCCCGTGCAGATCGCCATTAGGAAATAGCTGTAGGGAGTTCCCGTCATAGTCTTGAGAGACTACGGGAACTCACAGCAGCCATTTCCTAATGGCGATCTGCACGGGGCAGGAGCATAGGAAGATCGCTCCTGCCCCGAAAGCCCGCTAGACCACCAGGTAAGGCCGAGAAGGTGGGAGGGAAGCGGGGGTAGGTCAGAGCCAGATATTCACGGTCTTTCGCCATTTGCGGTCCAGCTCTGCCCCTATCCCCCACAAATCCGGAGGGAGAAGTGTACTGGGGAAAAAAAACCCATCTTGGATTCCTCAAATTAGTACAGTGCTATTTCTTCTGACTTGGTCTCCATAGTTTCCTTTCTATTAACATCAACACAACACTGCAAGGACCTAGAGGAGTTTTCAAGGTGCTGGCAAAAGTAACAGTGTAGGTTAAAACCAGATCTTACATTACATTACATTACATTAGTGATTTTTATTTCGCTTGTACCTTGCGGTTCAAAGCATAAGAAGAGAACTGGACATTTCCAGGAGGGTACATGATATTGGAGAATACAGATTGAGGGTATAGACTTAATAACAGAATGAGTGTATAGACATAATAACATTGGAAGATAAATCAGGTTACATTACATTACATAGCAAGTAGTCTGTTTCCATACATTGGTAGATAGTCGGTTTCGGTAGGATGATTTAGGTTTCAGGTATCTTTCTTGGTATTTCGTGGGGGGTTTTTTTGTTGTTTTTTATTGGTCGATTGAGGGTATGGTGCCAGGGAGTGAGCAGAGCCTAACTAATTCAGAACAGCCTAACATACTTAGACTAGAGGTACAATACTTAAGTGAAGAGCATACTTTAGGGAAAGTAAAACCAGCATGGTTCTAAATGTTTCCAGTTAAAACGGAGAACATGAATTTTATTGAACTGCTTCTTGACAACAGCTCTTTCTTTCAACAGTACAGTGCATTTCTTTTACGAAAACTCAGACTACTCATTCCATATGCACATACAATGTCCACGCAAAAGACTATTAAAAAATATATTTGAAATCAATCCATCATACTGGATAGCAATCTTTTCGTAAAAGAAAAAGGAAATATTTCCTACCGTTCTAATTGCCGTTGGGATTCCAGATTCATCAACAGGACCAATTCCTGAATAATGCGGTGCTTTAATAACTGTGACTTTCTTTTCTTCCGAGGAGGATCTGTAGATGGGCATTGTACCGCTGCTGCTGTTGCCAAGAGACGGAGCATGCTGCAAATATGACTCAGTAGATTCTGCAGAGAAAACATGACATTTAAGGCAGCATGATCTGATTTATCTGTTTCAGGCACTATGCCACACATATCTGTACATCTATTATACAAATGCTGTTCCATGTGGCAGAGATATTGTAAGGGTGTGGGAATGGGGTGGCTTGACATTCTCCTATTCACAACATTCATCCCAAAGCATTTCATAACTTCCCTGCTCGTTAAATTGGTTTGCTTATGGATTTTCACATCATAGTATTATTAAAATCGAATCTGGAATCAGGGAGATTTATTATACTTCAAATAATTAAAAAAATAATTGTCAGCTGTTTGAAACTATGAAGGTAATTATGTCACATGGAGTCTAGAAGAAGGTGCCTATTTCAAGCCTAATTTATAAAGAAAAATAGGTGCTGAGTTTTTATTACAGAGTACATTTGTAACAGAACATGCATATTTTAAAGCATAAATCCCCCACTACTTTAAGCATGACCGCCTATACTTAAATTCCTGCTAGAAAAGGCATAAGTTATAATATTCTATAATTAAAGCACATAAGTATGTTCCTCTCATGTTCTGTTCAAACTGCACCATTGCAAGGTATGCATTATCACAGAAACAGAGAAAAATGAAGGCAGATAAAGACCATATGGCCTAACTAGTCTGAATATACAGGAAGATCCCGTTATATCATGCATAGGATATGCTATGAGTGGGGGAAGATAAGGATCTCAGAAACCAAGTGATTAATTGTTCAAGTAGATATAGTTCACCTTTGCTTGTATCATGGATAATCCAGGTATGTCACTACATTTCCACTTTCTAGGCTTTTGAAATTTATAATAATAAAGATTTCACAGATCAAAAAGCTTAATAGATAAATCCCAACTTTTCCTCTTGGAATTCTGAAAAGCTGTGGAATCTTTTTTCCTAAATGTTATAGAATATTTCCAACTATGTGAATTTTTTTTTCATTCCACTGGTTTTCTGGTCCTTTATCAACCATGGCAATTGTCATAGGATTTAATTTTGGTTGAGTAATCACAGAAAGCTGCTCTCCCACCCTCATTCCAGGTCTCCCTCTCTACAACCACTGGAGCTGACCCAGTAGGAGCAGTTTTACCCCATCACCACTTCCACTGCTGGGGTGGTCTCTTTCCCTGTTTTACAAAAAGATGGTAAGTGGAATCAAAACAACAATACAATAAGATCCCACCCTCTAACGCATAGGGTGTGGAACAAAGTGGGGAAAGGATCTCAGAAACCGGCTTGGTAGTTGGTAAATGAACCTAAACCAAGACTTCAAGGTTCCATGTTTCATTCATCGATCCTTATAACCTCTTCTTTCCTCTTATTAATCCTGAGTTTGTACTATTTCAAACTGTTTATTTAAATTCTTCTTAAAAAATCTTATGACTCTTTATTGTGCCTTGATTGTCTCATCGTTGAGGCCTCCTTGGGCTCTCTTTTTAGTGTCTTCACAAAATTACCCACAGTGTCACTACTGCTGCTGAATATCAGAACTTTTATTTTTATTTGGGTTAAAAGCTCTAAAATTCTCTTTTGACAACACAATAAAATGCAAAGTATGTTATACAGCACACAAAGTAAATATGAGATGAGGAGCTTACCCATCAGTCTGCTGTGCTGTGTGATGGAATTGAGTGAAACTGGTGGTGTATACGTTGAGGAAGGAGAAAATGGTCTTTGATAGAAGCTCATTGGACTGGCAGGGCTGCCACTGCTTCCATTGATTGTTATCGGGGTCTGGGAAAAAGAGAACAGTATTCTAATCAACAGCATACACATACAAAACCTTTTGGACTCCTAGCCAAGGAATAGATGGTGTAGGACTGCCATCCATGTAACAAAAGCCAGTATATAGTGTAATAAAAACAAGTCCAGGCAGAAAAGAGTGGATCTTTGCTGAATCACCCAAACACTTACTTTGTGTGCCTGAGAAATGCATATCTATGTTGTTAAATCGCCATTAAACTCAGCTTTAAAAAATACACATTTTTGTGGCTATTAGCTCTAGAAACCCTATGAATTCTCCCCCAAGATCCACAGTTAGATTTGAATTGGTCAGTAAGGCCATGTCTCTCAGTCAATTAGAGCATTTCATTAGCGAGTATTCTAAGGCACACAAATCATATCTTGCCAGCTATTCAACCATTCATGACTGACATTTTTGTGCCATTTCTAAAAGGATGATATAAACATAGAATGTAATGGCAGATAAGGACCAGTAGGCCCATCTAGTCTGCCAAATGTTAATCTTTTGTAGTAGCACAAACTCCAACTGCTCTTGGCAATCTTCTGCTCTCTTTTTCAATTAAGGATTCTCATGCTTATCTCATTCCGTGTTTTTGAATATCTCACTTTTACAAGAAGTTTTTTTTTTTACATGTATCCCCTAGTGCATTAGTGAAGAAATAGATAAGGTTTAACTTTAGAAACTACGGGTCCGATATTGAGCACTATTTAGCCAGCCAGGAACAGCTCCAGGCTGGCTATATAACACATTGCCTTATATCCACCTATATTCAACGGAAGAATGCTAGCTATCTCCCGATCAATATCTCATTCGGCAGATAGTCTGATAACTGGCTAGGTCGTGTGACACTGTCAGTATTCAGCGACTGGTCAGCTAGGTTCAGTGGTAAGATGTGGCTGGTCAGCTAGGTTCAGTGGTCAGATAAACAGGTCTAAAAAGCAGGTCTATCTTTGCACACTAGGACTTAGTCACCCAGCCGATGAATATTGGCTAAGCTGGCTATGTCTTGGCTGGCCAAATGTAAATTGGAAATTCAATTTCGGTCGCAGTGGTGTAGTGAGGGTAGGAGGCACCCGGGGTGGTGCGCCTCCCCGCTCCTTCCTATCTGTCCCCCCACTCTTTCCTCACCTTCCACTCCTTTCTCACCCTTCTCACCACACTCATGACTTCCCTTTACCTCCCACTACTTAAAATCTTTGCCAGTATAAAGAGATTCTCCAGCCTGCTGCTCGTGCTGGCGTTAGCTTTCCCTCTGATGTCACTTCCTGGCCCCGTGACCCAAAAGTGATTTCAGAGGGAAACCAGGCCAGCGTAAGCAGCTGGTCAGAGAAGTTGTATGGAGGGAATGGGGAAGGGGGAGCATGAGCACGGCATGTGGGGAGCAGAGAGGTGTTGGCGCCCCCACCAAAATGGTACCTGGGGTGGTCTGCCCCCGCCTTACCACGCCACTGGCCGATCACCAGATAAAGTGCTGGCATTGAATTTCCAGTTTTGCCATGGACTGTGGAAAACAGCCAGCTATCTCCCATAGTCTGAATATCAAGTGGTATCACTTATGGCTCTTTTTACTAAGGTGTGCTAAGTGTTTTAGCACGCACTAAATATTAGCATGCAATCAGGACTTTTTATTGTAGAATTTCTTTTCCACTAAAAAGGTTTGTTTGAGGCACATTATTTGTACCTTTGAGATACTTGAATGTCTCTGTACCCTTTAAGTCTATTTAGGGGCATAAATATTAATGTGGGCACCATTAATATTTTCTATTTTAGCACATGTTCCAATAACCCAGGTTAACAATAAAATAACATGCCTTAATAGCAGCCTCCCTCAGATGGATGGCAGAGGGAAGAGATCCTTAAGAGGGTGATGCCACTAAGGTATATAGAGGTAAATAATGTAGTCAGGGGCACAATTATCTTTCTATGAGTTTGTATTCCCACTCTTGTTTATACTCAAAACAATGCCAGTGTTGAAAAGAGGCATACTGAAGTTAGAATCACTGAAAAGGAAAACTTTGTTTCTTAAAAGATTGAAAGTGACTTCCTGTTTAAGAAGGTTAGCACTCCTTTTCCTAATATGTCGTATAGTTAAGTTCCAGTTCAATTAATTTGATATACCACAAATATAAAATTAAAGTTATAATCTAAGCGGTTCACAAAATAGCAAATATATAAAAAGGGGAAGGAAGACGGAACATATCAGTAAATCTCTCTCTCTCTCTCTATATATATATATATATTACATACAAATACCAAACATAAGGAAAAAAAGTAAGGTTAATTTCAATAAAAAATGGAAATTCCAAAGGTAGGAAAAGGAAAACACATAGGGTTGGGGAAAAAAGAAAAAAAAAAAAGTGTGCATTAATGTGCCCAATCTGTTCTAGGAACAGAATGCCTGAAAAAAATAATAGGTCTTTAATTGAACCTTAAGGGGCAAATTCTATATATGGTCTCCTGATTGTAGGTGGCGGTAGGCATCCTACCACTGTCTAACCAGTTAATCAGGATGCACATTTTTTTAAAAGCAGGCAGCCTACATTGTAGGCGTTTTTGCGAGCCTAGGGAGACACATGGGGCCACCTAAGCACACCCAAGGCTAGGCATGGCTGTGGTTTCAACTGGAAGTGGCCTTAGGTGGCTCTAGGTGGCTCCCTAGGACCGCGATAGTCATGGCTGCTAGGCCAATCACGGCAAGAGAATCTCCCTGCCGCGATCAGTTTAGTGGCTGTGGCAGGTATCCTGACTCCCCCTGCGGAGTTGGCTGGCAGGAAATATGCCCACTTCCTCCTGCTGGAACCCCCGAAAGACCCCCCGAAATGTCCGCGGTAGGAGGAGTGCCCAATTCCTCCTGCTGCCACAAGACATCCTCCAATAGGAGGGATGCCCACTCCCTCCTGCCGCCATTCCCCCTCACGAGACATCCCCGAGCAGGAAGGATGCCCACTCCCTCCTGCCGCTGGCCCCATCCTCCTCCAAATACCCATGAGATTCATCTGCCACCCCCTGAAAACCCCCTATACCTTTATCTGATGGCCGGCAAGAGGGATGCCCACTCTTTCCTGCTGACAGGCCCACCCCAACAGAATAGCAGGCCTTCCCCTTCCTGGTTGGCTCAGGTGCCTTAAGCCTACTCCTGGGGGGTGGGGGCTGGCCTATGGGATCTGGTCAATCGGAATCTTAGGCCTCTCTCTCAGGACATTCCTCCTGTCGGCCAACTTCACGGGGGAGACAGGTTTCCTGCCATGGCTGCTAAACTGATTGCCGCAGGGAGATTCCCTTGTAGCGATCAGGTGAGCGGTAACGCGATTCTCTAATCAGCACCTGACGCCTGTATATGACTCTCAAAAGTCACTTAGGCTGCTGCTAAGACTGGGCATCCTATAAAGAATCTGGCCCTAAATGTCTGAAATTAACTTTCTGTACGAAGGTAGCGAGACAAAGAGTTCCAGAGAGTAGGAGCCATAACTGAAAAAGAAAAATTTCCATGAACATCAAGAAATAATTGTCTAAATGAGGAAACTGTCAACAACTGTTGATGTGACAATCAAAGAGTTATCTGGGGGGAATATGGAATCAAAAAGCTAAATAAAAAAGATGGAAGACCACATGATAAAATCTGGTGTTAAAGAATATTATACTTGAAAGGAATTTGATAAGGAACAGGAAGAATATGATCAGCTTTTAAAAGAGATGTAACGTGATCAAATTTTGAACGACAATAAAGCAGTCTAAGAGCAGTGTTTTGAACTAGTTGTAACCGATGTAACTGGTATTTAAGAAGACCACCTAAAATAGAATTATAATAGTCAAGTTTAGATAATACTAAAGAATGTATAAGAACTCAATTGAAGAAATGAACAAATAGATCAAATTTGACAAAAAGCCAAAAAAAAAAAAAAAAAAAAAAGAAGAGACCACCTTTGAAATATGAGAATGAAAGGTTAAGGTATCATCAATCACAATACCTAAAATTTTAGTTGTTGTAGAAAATGTTAAAGGGAGGAGGAGCTTACCTAAGATGGCAGTTGGATACTCGTACTGAACTCTGTCGGAGTTTCTGGCAGAATTTCAGTTGAAATCTTTTTGCCTGAATGGTGAAGAGAAAATCTAAACTCCGGGTTTTCCCGGAGGAACCTGGTGTGATAGCCAGACCGATGGATGCTTATGTCAAGCGTGGAACCCGAAGGCGCCACCTTTTCTCTGGAGGAGCGTAGTCCTCCGATTCATCCCGAGGTGATGGAGGGGAAGTTTGTGTTTGAGCCTGCCCAGGATGTTCTCTCTCTTACCCAGAAGAGTGCAGGGAACGACTCTGGATGGGGAAAAGAGAAGCCTGCTTTGCAAACATCTGTGCAATCGAAGAACGAGATGGAACAGGCTCCCAAAGTTTTTCTAATGCCAAAAGGGACTGCTGCAGTGGCTATAGGTACTTTTATTCAAACAGGGGTTTCTGGAGGCGAGATAGTACCCATACAAAGACCTAAAGTCTTCAACATGGAAGCGCTGTGGGAAGCTATATCCAATTTGCAACTCTCTCTGGGTACTCAAATGCAGCATCTTTCAGCACGTTATACGATGGTTTTGTCAGATAATTTGGACTTAAAAAATAAAGTATCATGTCTGGAAAATAAGCTGGATGGACATGAGACCAGACTAAAAATAGTGGAGGCTCAGGCCTCAACCTGGGTTAAAGATAGTGGGAATCTTCATTTCAAAGTAGAAATGCTGGAGAATGTCACCAGGAGATGCAATTTTCAGATTATACATTTTCCAAAGTTGCTTTCTATGTCAGCACATGATGTGTTTAAAAAATGCCTCATTGAAAATGTGAAGGTACCTGAATCCTCCTATCCACCCCTCTCAAAAATTTACTATTTGCCTAGGAGAGTTAAAGCTCAAAACCCAAACCAGCAGAATTTATCTGCCAATAGTTTGGATTTATCTAATTTTCTAGAGAGGTCGGACAGTGAGGCTACATTGTTAGTACAGTTTGCGTTAGAATGAGATAGTGAGTGGATGTTAAAACTTTTTTTTTTTAAACAAAGATGTTCCCTTTTTATCAAATGTTGTAAGAATGTATCCCGATGTATCATTTCTACTCAGAAGAGACGAAAACAGTTCCTCATTTTGAGACCTCGGGCAGTGCAGTTGGGTGCAACGTTTGCCTTAAGATACCCCTGTAAGTGTGTTATGATTTATCAAGGGATTAGGTATGTTTTTTATGAGCCTAAGTAGTTCTCAAAATTTATTGCCGCCAAGGAGAAAAGGAATATCAACTTTGTGAGTCCTGTTATTTCTAAATAGCTCAGTGAAGGAATATTCAGGGCCCATCCAGCCACATCTTTATTTTCCTTTCATATAAGTTTCTAGTTAACTATTTCAGTTTAATTTCAGTTTCTCCTCATTTATTGTGAACTAATTATACAAGCCGATGTAATTAATTTCATTGTTATGTTTGAAGATACTGAGATGTTTGAGTGATAATCCTTTTTTGACTGTTAAGTTTGTCAAAAGTTTAAATTGATTAATAAAGAATTTAAAAAAAAAAGAAAATGTTAAAGGAAAACCTTTCATACTACTGTACAGTTTAAAGATTTTGAAGTTACACTTCTCCGTATTCGCTGTTTCTGCACTCGCGGTTTCACATAATCGCGATTTTTCGTCAGGTGACTCCGCCCCCCAAAATTACATCATGATTAATGTTCCTTTCCTTTTGCTGTAATGTAAAAAAAGTTAAACTTTTAACAATATTCACTCAGCTTCCATGATTTCTCCTACAAAATCGAAGTTCAAAAACTTTAACCCTGAAAATCACTGGTTCACATCGTGCACAGGGAAAAACGCTGCTTCCCAGCAACTATAGAGTGAAATGCTGCTTCCCAGCATGCATAGAGAAAATCGCTTGCTTGCTTAAAGCTTTCTGTATTGCTGCTTGCCTGCCAAGCAGCAATTGGTTTGGCTTGCCTGCTTGCCTGTTTGCCTGCCAAGCAGCAATGGGATTGGCTGAGCGGTAGACTTCAGAAGGTGGTGGTGAACGGTACCCCATCCGAAGCATCGGATGTGATCAGTGGAGTGCCGCAGGGCTTGGTCCTGGGCCCGATTCTATTTAACTTATTCATAAGAGATATGATGCAAGGACTTAGAGGAAGGGTATCACTGTTCGCCGACGATGCCAAACTTTGCAACATAGTAGGCAAAAGCTTATTACCTGATAATATGACACACGACCTACTGTTGCTGGAACAATGGTCAACTACTTGGCAGCTAGGCTTCAATGCTAAAAAATGCAAGATAATGCATCTGGGTAAGAGAAACTCGTGTAGAACTTATGTACTAAATGGTGAGACCTTGGTTAAGACCACGGCGGAACGCGACCTAGGGGTGATCATTAGTGAGGACATGAAGGTTGCCAATCAAGTGGAGAAGGCTTCCTCCAGGGCAAGACAAATGATGGGGTGTATCCGCAGAGGTTTCGTCAGCAGGAGACCTGAAGTTATGATGCCGTTGTACAGAGCCATGGTGAGGCCTCACTTGGAGTACTGTGTTCAGTTTTAGAGACCACACTACCGAAAGGACGTGCTGAGGATCGAGTCAGTTCAGCGAACGGCCACCAGGATGGTCTTGGGGCTCAAGGATCTCACGTATGAAGAAAGATTTAAAAAATTGCGGCTGTACTCACTTGAGGAAAGAAGAGAACGGGGAGATATGATTGAAACATATAAGTACATCACGGGACACATCGAGTCAGAAGATGATATCTTCTGGCTCATGGGACCCTCGACCACCAGAGGGCATCCGCTGAAAATCAGGGGAGGGAAGTTTCATGGCGACTCCAGGAAGTACTTCTTCACCGAAAGAGTAGTGGATCATTGGAACAGACTCCCACTCCAGGTGATAAAGGCCAGCAGCGTGACGGATTTTAAGAGAAAATGGGATACTCACGTGGGATCTTTAAGGGAGTAAATTCAGGGGAGGGGATACTTGGAATGGGCAGACTTGGTGGGCTATAGCCCTTTTCTGCTGCTTTTTTCTATGTTTCTATGTTTCTATAAGAATTCTGAATTCTGAATCGCTGCTTGCCTGCACTTTAAGTTTTGAACATTTCTTTTTTTTCCTTGTTGGGAAAGCAGTACTGTACTGTATTGAACTTTTTCTGTTTACCCTGAGATTTACAGTACTTGTATTCAATAAATATTGTTACAGTATTCAATAAATACAGTTAATATATACAGTACTGTACTGCATCGCTATTCCACTAACATAGCATTTAGTTGTACTGTAGTCCCTTCCATAAACCGCGAATATGAATTTTATGTTATTTGCGGTTTTATTAACAAAACCGCTATTTTTTTTTACAAAAAAACGCGATTAACAAATACAATTCATATTCGCGGTTTTTCCATATTCACGGCTATTCGTATCCCCGCAAATACGGAGGGAGAAGTGTGCTACATGAATTCTGGCAGCATCTCAAATCAGACTGGAATCAGCAAGACATAGTGCTCTTTACTTCACAGTGCCTTCTCTATAAATTGTGTGCCCCCCCCTTTGAAATCAGAACTCTCTTATAAACAGGTCAAGGTGACTCCTAAAACCCTTTTCTTTTCCTCTGTATATAGATGGTATAAGTAGGTAAGATTCACATATATTTAGCTCATGCATTGTAACACCATTAGTGAAGCTCATGTACTGTAACAACTTTACTGAAGCTCAAGTATTGTAGCACCATTCAGGTCAGTGAACCTACTATTTACAAAGTCAAACTGCAAACTTTAGAGCATACCCTGAAGAAAGCCACAGCATGGTGGCTGAAACGTCAGTTTCTACCTGGCAAGACACAGCGAGTCCTGGAAACCTGCAACAAGCACCATTATTGAAGCTCATGCAAACCGCTCTGAATTGACTCCCCAGTCATTAGTAGTGGTATAGAATCTTGCTATAAACAATTGATAGAATTTCCCCCTTGATGCCTAATTTTAGGCAGCCTGTTATAGAATGAGGGGGGGGGGGGCAAGTCAATGAATTTTTAAATTTATTTGAGAAAATCAAATATCCTCTTAGGTACACCTGATCCAATATGAAAAACTGTGGTGCAATTTCATTCTTTGCAGGTTTCCTTGACAAAACCCTGATGCTAGTGTTTCAACAGCTCAACTACCTGCCTCAAGGGACATGAAAATTCACTTGACTGTTTCACTCCTGTAGAAATTAATTTTCCACGTAAGACTATAGAGCGTGGAAAATCAATAAAGCTAGTAGCACCCAGCTCCTAATGACATTTAGAAAGCAAGCTGCTAAATGTTAACAAAAAGAACAGTTTGTGGCATATACAGAGCAATTTTATAAAGTATACATTACCAGTTATGTGCTGATGACATTTATTTATTTAGGTATTTATATACCACCTATCAGGTTATCTAAGTGGTTTACAAACAGGTACTCAAGCATTTTCCCTATGTGTCCTGGTGGGCTCACAATTTATCTCATATATCTGGAGCAATGGAAGATTGAGTGACTTGCCCAGGGTCAGAAGGAGCTGCATGGGATTTGAACCCACAACTGCAGGGTGTTGAGGCTGTACCTCTAACCACTAGGCCACTCCTTCCTCATGCATTAGTTATTAGAATAATGGCATATTCATGAGTATATGTAAACCATCATAAATATATTCCAAAATTCCATCCAAGTTCTATTCTGTAAATGTTCACATATCTAATAGTGTGTACTTTAGAGGTGGGTGTATACACAGGAGAGTCTGGTTGGAGAACTGGCAAGACTCACTCTTAGGCACCTAACATATAGAATAATATAAATTGTGTGCATATCTCCTACAATTAGGCACACAAACTTGACTAGTTCTATCACTGGAATAAGTACTCAAACATAACATGGGGTCCCTTTTACCAAGTGATGAATAAGCACTAATGCGTGCTTACCACCACTTAAAATCCACTTAACCGCCTTGGGGTACACTTAGGCACCACAGACTAATTTCAGGCTTGGCACATGCCAACCATGTGCTAAAAAATCCTTGGATATTTTAGCACTGGCAATGAGTTGGGGGGGGGGGGGGGAGAGTAGGCTTGCTCTGTGCTAATTGTTTAGCGCATGAGCATTGGTATGCACTGACCGATTAGCACAGGATTAGCATAGGAACCCTTACCACCTACATAAAAGGATGCGGTAAGGGCTCAAGTGATAATTGCCATGTGCTAATTTTGAAACTGGTGCAAAGCCATTAATGGGGAAACCCAAAATGTGGTCATTTTAGAGCTGCACTAAAAAGTGACCTCAGTGTGCAGGACTAAAAACAGCGCAGTCCACTCATTAACACAGCTTTGTAGCATTCTATAAAGAAATATAGGACTTATGTTCCATAATAGAATAGGCTCCTACCAGATGCCCAGTTATAGAATTACCCCTTAATACTTAGTCTGCTCAAAGCCACTCTCTAATAAATGACAACTTATTTTGCTTAGATAAATACAATGTGACCAATATTCAGACTACAGGAGTTAGCTGGGCTGACTTCCAAGGTCGGCACTGAACCTGGATATTCAATGCCGGGCTGTTTCCGGTGACCGGTATTGAATATCTGTTTTATTTCACTATAAACTCAGCCAGATAAGTCAACATTCAGTGCTTTGCCTGCTAAGTTTATAGCGGCCAAAGATAAGACCAGCTATTTACGCAGCCCGATGCAACTGCTAAACTTAGCCAGCTAGCGCTTTAACCACCCCTTTTTTTAAAACCGTGAAAGCTGTTTTTAGTGCAGGCCGGCATGCTGAATGCTCTGCGCTGCTCCCGACACTCATAGAGTTCCTATAAGCGTCGGGAGCAGTGCGGAGCATTCAGTGTACTAGCCTGCGCTAAAAAATGCTTTCATGGTTTTGTAAAAGAGTTGGGGGGGTGGGGTATATTTAATGGATAGCCAGCTAAGTCGCATGTCATAGCCAGCTAGCTGCTAGCTGCTAAGCATTAATGTTCAGTGGCCATCTTACACTGAATATTAGTGCTTAGCTGTTCCTGGCTGATTAAAAAGAACTTAATATCGGCTAGAATCTGTGCATGTGGTTATGCGAGTACATGAATTTTTCTAGCTATTGTACTACAGGTATAACAGGAAAGGCTACAAAATTTAATATACCACATTGTTCTCTGTGGACCGTGCTGAGGAAAGAACTGTAGCATTTTGTCCAGCATCCTTAGGTGGTATCTTGGAAGTGTCTGGAGAAAGACCAGGTGGATGTTCTTGCCTTTGGGGCTTAGATGCTGCTGTAGGGTCAGGGCGGGATGCTATCTGAATGGAGAGAGAGGCTGTGTGTATTTCAGAGAGGGGGTTGCAAGCAGGTGAAGGGAAAGTCACAGGGAATACAGGTACTGTAGTGAGCTTGGACTGGGACTGTGGATTCTGTGGACTACTGATTGTTGGATGATCTATGAGGGTTAATTTCATGGAAGAAACTCTGCGCTCATGGGCATCCTGCCTTTGGCCCTGGAAAAGGTCAGTGCTGCTAATATTAGGTGTCACTTGTGTGGCTGCACCAGAGACTAGGATTGGTGGATTAGTGTCTTTTTGTGCATGGAAAACTGCTTTGCTGTGTACCGCCGTGCACTGGACGGCCTCCTGGTTAGTAAAGAATAGAACATTTGGCGAGGTTTTCTCTGCTGCTGTGGACTGGTTATCAATTTCTCCTCTCTGGTTATTAGTTATTTCTGACCTGTGAAAGCTCTCTTTTCTAGGGGGTGGCAGGGGAGCCTTATTTGCCAAAAGCATCCACACAGCAAAAGAGCATGAAGGGGAAAAACAGAAAGAAAGCAATGTCAGCAGAAAAAAAGTAAATTATATAGATAAATAGAAGAAAGCAAAATACAGCACACTACATTATAGACCTGACTCCCTAATATGGCTCTCTCCTGTTATATGCCATTTTAAAAATATATGTTAGAAAATAAATAAATAATAGAAAAACCATAAACAGAAAGCCTTTTGTAGCGGAACCCCATTATATAGTAGCTGAGTTCTTAAACTGTTCATCTCCCAGACATATATGTACAGTGTTCAGTATATATATTTCTAATACTCTCTTGTTGACTCATGAGAGACCACCTATGCTAAAACACACCAGAAGTGTGGTCAATACTGATCCCAGAATTCACCAGTATTGTTCAGTATGTGTTTACTTGGCATCCATACAGTTATTAAAGAAAAAAATAAAAGGAAATCTTGACTTGACTGAAAGACAATATCCAGTGTAATTTATGCAGGCTGGCATTCAAAATCAACCAGCATGTCATGCTGTTATCCTGGGCCTTCATGCTCATTTGCTAAAAATAGAGATATTCTGCTTTATAGTCAGATGAGTTGTTACAGTGAGCAAAATATGGTGTTTCAATAATCACTATCATTTTCCCCTGACAACTGCCATACTTATCAAAACCAACTGCTTTGTATAGCATACTTGAGTTTAGTACATTAAGTTATTCAGCTTGGCATTTATATCATTGATATGACTTGTTGGCCAGCATCTCTTGTATGAACTTTACATTCATTAAAAAAAAATAATTCTGTGAGCGTTTATCTACAGAAACAGCATAGACCAGGGGTGCCCAATAAGTCGTTCGCGATCGACCGGTAGATCTCGAAGGCAATGTGAGTCGATCGCAAAGCCCATCCCGGGCTCCATGATAGACTCGCATTGCCTTCGCGATCTACTGGGCCGATCAGCCTTCCTCTTCCCGACGTCCCCCACCGCCGTCCCAAGCTCTCCCTGCAGAAGCGTTCTCCCCAACGCCAATTCTGACGTCGGAGAGGAAGTTCCGGGCCAGCCAATCGCTGTCTGGTTGACCCAGAACTTCCTCTCTGTCAGAATTGACGTTAGGGAGAAGGCTGCTGGCCTGTTGCAGTGTCGGAAAATTAAGAACTTGGTAACGGCGGTGTCTGCGGTGGCTTGGGGTCCCAGAAGTCAGCGATGGCTTGGGGCCTGTTCCCAGACGACAGTCCCGACAGTGACTTGGGGAGACAGAAAGACAGGGAGACAGACAGGGAGACAGAAAAGACAGGGAGGCAGAAAGTAAGAAAGGGGCAGGGAGACAGAAAGACAGACAGAGAGAAAAAGAAAGAAAGAAAGGGGCAGGGAGACAGACAGAAAGAAAGGAAGGGAAGGGGACAGGGAGAGAGGAAGAAAAAGTTGGACTCATGGAAGGACAGAGATGTTGGTTGAGAAATGGAATGAGGTCTGGAGGAGACGAAGCATGCAGGAGGCAGAAAGAAGGGAAGAAATATTGGATGCACAGTCAAAAGAAGAAAGTGCAACCAGAGACTCATGAAATCACCAGAGAACAAAGGTAGAAAAAATGATTTTATTTTCAATTTAGTGATCAAAATGTGTCCGTTTTGAGAATTTATATCTGCTGTCTATATTTTGCACTATGGCTGGCCCCCTTTTACTAAACCGCAGTAGCGGATTTTAGTACAAGGAGCCTATGAGCGTCGAGAGCAGTGTGGGGCATTCAGCGTAGCTCTCTGCACTAAAAAACGCTATTACGGTTTAGTAAAAAGGGAGGGAGTATATTTGTCTATTTTTGTATAGTTGTTACTGAGGTGACATTGCATATTTTAAAGTCATCTGGCTTGACCTCTTTGAACCTCCCCCCCCCAAATATAAATAATAATTAATATTTTCTCTGCATACAGTGTGCTTTGTGTTTTTTAAAAATTTTATTGTTGGTAGATCATTTTGACTTGGTCATCTTAAAAGTAGCTCGCAAGCCCAAAAAATGTGGGCACCCCTGGCATAGACTTTCTGTTCAGCAGCACTGTATACTGTGTTCTATACTTTTGTCAAAGCCATGTACTATTTGAAAACATACATTGTTTTGAGGGATACTTTTTTTTTTTCATGAAGAACTGAAAAGACAGGCTTCTTACAGAATGCATCTTGACAATAAAGTTTGATTCACTGAGTGAATCAAGAAAGAAGATAATGAAAAAATGTGTGTTTATGTGTCGTTGTGTATACCTGCGTTGGTGATTTCCGTTCTTGGAGGTTTGGTTTAACACTTCTGAAGCCTTTTGCAGCAAGAGATGACCCAGTAGTATCTCCATTCATGGCATCTTTGGGTGAATCATTGTAAGATCTCCAAACCTCTAGCGAGATAACACATTTGTTACATTTACATGTGTGTAACATTGCCACTTTACCTACATAAACTATTACATGACCTGCAATAAGAGCATGGCAATAATTTATTTATTTTAAAAATTTATGAATCACTTAAATTTAAGCGATGTACAAAACATTTACATCCACAATTTCAAACATAGACAAACATTATAACCCTAAACCTCCTTTAAAGAGACACATAGGTGACCGTGGTACTTATTTTTAGAAGTGATGTTCATGTTTTAGGTGTCCATACACTGGCCTTTAGACATCCATGCTTCATAAACATCCAAATCCCAATTTCACAAAACTGGGCTTTGGAAATCTAAAACTGAAGAACATCCACATGGCAAGGGGACATAGTTTGGGTGAAACCAGGGTGGGACAAAAAATAGTTGCCTGTTCCCTATTACAAAAGGAAATGGCACACCCATGATACTGGACACTAATATCTGGATTTAGACTTATTAACGGGGATGTCCAGAGTGCATAAAAGCACTGTGGACAGCTGTGACAGCTAGTGCACAGAGTCAATACTGTGCACTAGCTATCACAAGACAGGGGATATTACAGATGCACCCTCTCGTACCTCCTTTGGAAGTAATTTCATCAGGGGATACCTTAAGTGGCTTTTAATGTATCTAATTTAAGCTTGTTTTATATAAATACCCACCTAAGAGGGTAATAAAAATATCATAACCATATATACTTATTTACAAAACTAAACATTCACAAATACATAAATAATAAACACAAAAAAAGAAAGACAACATATTTACAAGAAGTAATTAAAACAATACTTTTTAATTACCTGAGTCTGGTGAATATGAATCATGCCCTAAAGAAGAAATGTAAAAGTTACTAATTTTGTTCTGAAATGAAAACATGGCGAATTATTTTAATGGTATGCATAACCTAAGAAATATATAAACAGAATTTTGAAATGAGGTACCTCTGGTATTGGTAGGTAGGTTTATTGTTATTATAAAGCTTAGAATTTTGCAAAGATGAAATGATTTAACATTATAGTGAGCAGGAAGACTGTAGTTCTATTTTAAACAAACCTAGTGGACTTTTATAATGTCATGAGATTTATAGAGAGGACATGGATCTTCCTTATTTAATTGTAGAAGTCATGTTGCCTATCTCTTTGCCATCCATGTGAATGGCCAAAAAAGGTGCCGTATTTTTCAATTATAAGGAATACTGGGGATATTATAAACACACAATGCTGCTGCATCATTAGATCACGAACAACATTCCACCTTGCATCCAGATCTGTATTTCATTTGAATCCTCTGGAAGCCTGATCGTCCAATTACCCATAATCATAGCTGGTTTTAGACGTATCTAAAACCAGTTTAGGCATTTCCCCTGTCTCTAAGCGCATAAAGCCAAAAGAGGCATTTTTAGAGGAGGGGAAAGGGCGGGCGGTGGGCGGGAGGTGGGCCGACCTAGACCTAGGCGTGCAGCAGGTATAACCAAAACTTTAGGCAGACTACCTAGTTGGCACTTATTCGTTTTGACTTAGACCAAGTCAAAACAGGTATAAGTGCTGAAAAAGGGGCCTAAGACAACTGGGCCGATTCCAGTAGGCCCAGGCACCTCAAGCCTCCCCTGTGGGTGGGGTTTGAGCTGCCTGGGCCAATCAGGCCCTAAGGCCAGCCATTCCGGAGATGGCTGGCCTGTCGGACGAACGGGCTTGGCACCTGTCCTTCCAACCAACAATTTTTAAGGTATGGGTGGGTGGGAGGGGTCATGGGTTGGTGGGGGGGGGCCATCGGGGGTTCGGGTGAGATGCGTCAAGGGCAGGAGGGCCTGGGATCCCTCCTGCCTGTATTATATGGGGGTGGGGGTTAGGAGGAGTCACCAGGCCAGGAGGACTTGGGCTCCCTCCTGGCCGGATCATGTGGGGGGGGGGGGGGTCGGGGAGTCGGAGATCACCGGGCCAGGAGGGCTTGGGCTCCCTCCTGGCCCCATCGGACTCGGCGGGGGTGGGGGTTGGGGATTGCGGGGCAAGAGGGCTTGGGCTACCTCTTGCCCCAATGCTGTCAGGGAGTTGGCGGGGCAAGAGGGCTTGGGCTCCCTCTTGCCCCAAACGTAGTCGGGGGTTTGAGGTACCGCTGGGGCAAGAGGGCTTGGGCTCCCTCTTGCCCCGAGCGTAGTCGGGGGTTCAGGGTGCCACCAGGGCAAGAGGGCTTGGGCTCCTACTTGCCCCGATGCTGTCGGGGGTTTGGGGTACCGCCGGGGCAAGGGGGATTCTGTAACCAGTGTTGTTTTTGACAGACCCCGGTTACAGAATCCGGCTTTTAGGTGAAGAACTGGCTCCTCCTTTTCCTAAAAGCCCTTGTTTTGGGCGTTTGGGACTTAGGCTTTTTGTAGGTTGATTATATGGTGTAAGTTTAGACATAGTGGTGGTCTGGGCATTTAAACAGCTGAACGTAGAGGCAGGCCATTATCAAAAAAACCCTCCTTTTGGATGTTTTTTTTTTGATAATGGACATTTTCCCTGCTTCTACTTTCAACGTTTAAGACCTAGGCCAAAAGGGGACTTAGACCTTTTTTTAAAATTATGCCCCTCCACGCTTGTCAAATGTTTTAATGCATATTGTGTTGACACTTTAATGTAACATAGTATGCCATACTTTTGTAATCTGAATACATTTTTTACTGCTGTAATTATTCTTGCTGTACACCGCCTTGAGTGAACTCCTTCAAAGAGGTAGTAAATAAATCCTAACAAATAAATAAACATGAAAATGTTTAAACAGTAAAAGCACTTTTTATCAGATCTGATTAGATTGCTGTGCCTCATTACTATTTATGGTTGTAAACCACTTTGGGTTTGTCCATGCCTAAGGAAGGCAGTATAGAAATTAATATAGAAACATAGAAAGTGACGGCAGAAAAAGGCCGAGACCCATCGAGTCTGCCCACACCATTGACCCATCCCCCTATTTAATCGCTCTTTGATGATCTTTCCCTCGTAGAGATCCAACAGGAGCATCCCATCTGTTCTTAAAATCTGGCATGCTGCTGGCCTCGATCACCTGCACTGGGAGCTTATTCCAGCTGTCAACCACTCTTTCGGTGAAGAAGTATTTCCTGGTGTCGCCATGAAACTTCCCGCCCTTTATTTTCAGCGGGTGTCCTCTTGTGGCTGAGGGTCCTTTAAGATGGAAAATATCATCTTCTACCTCGATACGACCAGTGACATACTTAAACGTCTCAATCATGTCTCCACTCTCACTACGTTCTTCGAGAGAGTATAGCTGCAATTCGTTCAGCCTTTCTTCGTATGATAGATCTTTGAGCCCCGAGACCATCCTGGTGGCCATTCGCTGTACCGACTCGACTCTCAGCACATCTTTATGGTAATGTGGCCTCCAGAATTGGACACATTACTCCAGATGAGGCCTCACCATGGTTCTGTACAAGGGCATTAGGATGTCGGGCTTTCGACTAACAAAGCTTCTCCAGATACAACCCAGCATTTGCCTAGCCATGGATGAAGCCTTCTCCACTTGAATGGCCGTCTTCATGTCTTCACTGATGATCACCCCCAAATCCCGTTCTACTATAGTCCTTGCTAAGGTTTCACCATTTAATGTGTACGTTCTGCACGGATTATTGTTGCCCAGGTGCATGTCCTTGCATTTGTTAGCATTGAAGCTAAGCTGCCAGGTCGAGGACCAAAGTTCCAATAAAAGCAGGTCTTGCGTCATGCTGTCAGACAGACTGCCGTTACTCACAATGTTACATAGTTTGGCATCATCGGCGAATAATGCTATTTTACCTTAAAGCCCCTGAGTCATGTCTCTTACGAATATGTTGAAAAGGATCGGGCCCAAGACCGAGCCCTGCGGCACCTCACTGGTCACCTCCGACGTTTTAGAGATGGTACCATTAACCACCACCCTCTGAAGTCTACCACTCAGCCAATCGTGGACCCATGCTGTAAGTGTTTCACCTAATCCCATTGATTTCATCTTGCTCAATAGCCTGCGGTGGGGGACGCTATCAAAGGCTTTGCTGAAGTCCAAGTGCACGACGTCCAGGGATTCTCCCATATCTAGTTTCCTTGTTACCCAGTCAAAGAAACTGATGAGATTGGATTGACAGGACCTACCCTTGGTGAATCCATGTTGGTGGGGATCACGTAGTTCCTCCTCGTCTAGTATCATGTCTAATTTGCGTTTGATGAGTGTTTCCATGAGTTTACTCACTACCGATGTGAGACTCACCGGTCTGTAATTCGCAGCCTCTGTCCTGCAACCCTTTTTGTGCAGAGGAACGACGTTAGCTGTTTTCCAGTCCAAGGGCACTATTCCCGTGCTCAGGGACAGATTGAAGAGTACTGATAACAGTTCCGCTAGGAAGTCCGCTAGGATGTCCCTGAGCTCACTTTTTACAAAACTATAGTGTGGTTTTTAGCGCCGGCCATGGCAGTAACAGCTCCAACACTCATAGGAATTCTGAGCGTCAGAGCTGGCGCTACAAACTGCACTACAGTTTTATAAAGGATGGAGGTGTTAATTTTTAGGCTATAAGCAATATTACCTTATTCTCTAATTAACATTATCATATCTCAAAAATACTCTGTCCATGAGATTTGTATTGTTACATTAATTTCTGTATTATTCAATTATGGGGTCTTTTTATCAAGCTGCGGTAGGGGTTTAACGCACGTAATACCGCACGTTAAACCACCTGCCGCGCTAGCCGCTAACGCCTGCATTGAGCAGGTGTTAGTTTTTCAGCCGGCCGCAGGGGTTAGCACGTGATGAAGGACCCCTATATGTATTGCGTTTATATTTTTCCTTTTGACATTGGTTTGGGCCTTCTGAGGGATGGGTGTTCTATGTTTTACTGTATTACTGCCATTCCATGAAAGCGGCAGATACAATGAACCATAAATGAATGTGTCCCATTTCAGATTGGCAGAACATAACAGAAGTAGTCACTAAATGAAGTGGACAGCAATCAATCGCACTTCCCAGCCCCGGTAAGAAGCAAGCAGATGTAGTTCAATTAAAAGGAGATTGTGACATGTACCGCAAGCTTGTTTATCCACTTGTTAATTGTTAATGAATTACTTTATTAAAACGGATTCACTGAGGTAGATTGGTAACAAAGGAGAACCTGTGATTGTTAGATACATACAATCAAATATGTTAATGCCTGGATCTGTTGCCGGATCCAAACATTCACAGCTTTCTTTCTGGAGTCAGCATGGAAAAATATGGCTGAAGAAAGCTCCTGTAGAGGAAATTTATAGAACTACAACATCATAGATCTGCATAAAAATGTATTTTTAATTTTGTGATGCAGCAGCAGCAACAGAGATAACTGTAAAGATACAATTCCTAAGTGATTTCTCTATATTGTGGGGCTCATAATAAAAAAAAACTAAAACATCAAAAAATCAGCCTAAGTTGGCACTTGGACGGACATCCTAATCGCCAGAATATACCACAAAGGTACCCAATCTGACCAGATGATCACTGGATAAATTAAGGTATGAACCCTCTCCTATCCTTCCCCACTGCTCACTAACCCTCTCCCACCCCCAAACTCTGAATGAAAGAGTACATACCTGTCTTTAGAACAGCAGCACTTGGTATGGGAAAGCCTAGCAGAGCATTACACAGGTGTCTTAAGTAACCTGGTGGATGGGCTGGTGAACCATAGAAAGGAGGACCCAAGCCCATAAACCACTCTAACCACTACATTTATGTTGGAAAGTCTGAGCCCACCAAAACCCTACTCTCATATATGTGCCACCTGCAGCCATGAGGGCTACTGGGGTTATAGACAGGTGGGTCTAGTAGGTTTTGGGGGAGTATTGGAGAGCTTCTACTACTATTTATCACTTATATGGGACTGAAAGGCCTGTCAGCAAAATATGGAATGAAAAAAGTAGAAAAATCGCTGAACTAAGTGTTTAGCCTTCATTGGAGTCTGTCCTAATTTTGTTGGTTGGGCTGACAAATTTTCAGCAGCCCCTTGTATATTCCTGAGAACTCCCCTCAGGTAAAAAAAAAAACCCTCTTTTTTGCAAAAACAAAGTCAAAAGAAGATCTGAAAATATAATGCCAATCAATCATATTATTCAAACCGCCGGGTTCCTCGGTACCCAGTTTAAAAATCAATTCTTACTCATGTTTCAAAAGCAATAATTTCCAATCTCCTTTAGCAGGTTGAGGTATATAATCAACAATGCAACACCCCATGGTTTCAACATTATGAGCTCTCATACTGTAGAAAAAGCAACAAGAAAAGGCAAGGGGGATGTCTTTTCAACCAATGAAATCTTTATTCGAAATTAGTCCCAACAAGGATCCCTGTTTTGGCAAATTAATAGACGCCTTCTTCAGGGGACACTGTTGTAAAAACATGGAAAAAAAACGGCAACGGGAGATCCGTTCGCAGGAAGTCTCAACTGTGTTGTAGGAAATGTTGAGCCATCGGTTCCTCCAATCTTTTAAGTTTGGTGCAACTTTTGTGCTCACTGTCTCTTACCTTGAAGGGATGTGTGGTTCGCCTTATATAACTTCAGGCATAGGCAACTGATTACATATACACTATAAACAGTGGTGTTGTATCCTAAAAAATGGTTATTCACCAGATGAATACATTTATTTCATTATTTTGCAGGTGTCCCACACATCTTTCTTAGGATAACCTCTTGACAATAACCATTGCTGTAATTCTGTTGCTTATATCTTAAACTCATACGTTGTAGAGGAAATGCATATATATCTTAAAAATTGCAAGTACAGTAAGCTTTTCTTCAAAGCTGGTGGATGACTGCAATGAAAATTTTGAAACATATGGTGATCTGTGTTCTTCGGAACACTCAAGTTTCAAAACCGCTAGACATTTTCGTCACCAAAACATCCAAAAATGAAACTGATGTCTCATGGTACGTAAGAGTGAAGTTGATTCTCTAATGATACTGGTTTAGCTAGATACACTGAGAGACATATCGTATTAGAAGATAGACAACATAAGGAAAATGAGCGGGCACTTGCTGCTGTCCTGAGATATTCCCCAGAGATTGAGAGGATCACAAAAATTTTGAAGTTATTGCAATATTTTTTCAGTACATGTTTTTCAACTCCAAATGGCTGCGAGTTGCAAACGTACACTCGAGATCATAATTTGAAGGATTCTTTTTTGTTCTGGATATCTGTTAAGTGAAGAGAAGCTCTCTGGATCACATAAAAACTGCGGACTGTGTAAGATCTGTGCTCTAATACTGGAACTGTGTGATAAATTTATTAATCTGGTGAATAACTGTTTTTTTAGGTTACAACACCACACTTTTTACCCCTCCTCGTGTTAACTTTCCTTCAACGTATTTCTTCTTCTACAAAGATATTGTAACTTTTCCCTCCAATCCCCACGACTCATGTATGTTTACCCAGTAAGTTTTAATTTAAAGTCATTGTATTTGTCTCCCAACTTTTTTTGAATTGTACATCGCTTAGGTATTTAATAAGCGATTTATCAAGCACTAATAAAACTTGAAACTTGAAACTAGTTGCACCACAGCTTTTATTATATATGTATTCAGTTGCCCACGATGTTATATACTCCTTGATTTGGAGATTTAAGATTTACTTCTCCATAGGAGTTCTGAGGCTTTTCCCCCTCTTAATTTTATATACATATAAACAGTCAAAAAGGAGAAAAAAATAGGTTCTTTTGGACATTTTGGTGGAATATTTTTGTGTATTTATCCTACAGTAGAAACTCACAATAAGATTCAGTGTCTGTTAAGTGCCATCAATTCGTGCTCGATTCCTAGTGACTTGATGAATTGCAGATCTAAAAAGAAATTGGTTTTGTGCTACTCCGGAAAGGTCCTCCAGCAATGGGACTGGGAAGAGACGAAAGCTATGGCAATAGTACCTCTTACACTGATGACTTTTTGACCCACTAACACTATTCACTGTGCCATATGGAAAGCATAATTTACTAATATTTATGTTGCCTTCTTATAAAATTAACATATGGAGGGGCATAATAAAAAATGTGCCTAAGTCTGAGGTTGGACGTTTTGTGCAAAACGTCCACAAACCCAGCAGAAAAATGTCCATTTTCAAAGCTGCCAAACGTCTATATTTTATTTTTGAAAATGAGCAAGGTATATGTTTTGCTCCTTAGGACATCTACCTTTTTTGCCCATTTTCAAAAATAAAAATGTCCACGCAAAAAATGCACAAAAGCAAGTTTTGTAGACATGCCCACCAACTACCTTGTCTGATCGCGACAGAAGGAATTCCCATCAGCTGAGCCAGTTTTGGGGGATTCATGGTGGCTCAGCTGATGGGGATTCCCCCTGCTAGGATCAGGTGAGCCACGGAGCCCTACACCCCTCACATCCCCCTAATAACCCGTACCTTCTCCCTCACATCCCAACATTCCCCACATCTCCCCTCACATCCTGACATCCCCCTGATATCCTGTACGTCACCTGATATTTCTGCTCCCCCACATTCGTCCAATATTTCTGGACCCCCCCACATCCTCTTAACCCCCTCTACCTTTGGAAGAGCAAACAGCAGGAGGGTAGCTCACACCCTCCTGCCTAAAGGGCCGCGTGCTGCAATGACAGGGTTTCTCCCTCCCAATGCATCTTGGAATGCATTGGGAGAGGCCGAAGGCCCTGATTGGCTCAAAATGGCGATGTAAAGCCATTCAGGGCCTTAGGCCCCTCCCACTGCATCCAAAGATACATTGGGAGGGGGAAACACTGTCATTGCAGCACGCGGTCCTGAAGGCAGGAGGGCATGAGCTTTCCTCCTGCTGTTTGCTCTTCCAAAGGTAGGGGAGTTCAGGGGATGTGGGAAGGGGACCCAGAAATGTTGGGGGGATGTTGAAATGTGAGAAAGATGTGGGGGATATCAGGGGGATGTCAGGGGGAGGGGTGTAGGGCTTCGTGGCTCAGCTGATCATGATAGGGGGAATCCCCATCAGCTGAGCCACCAGGAATCCCTGAAACCAGTTCAGCTGATGATGATTCCTTTGCCATGAGCAGCTGATGGGAAGCCTACGGGTTTTTGGGGTTTTTTTTTCGCTCTTTGGGTGGTGGAAGGAGTTTGTGACCACTGTGGGAATAAAGGGGGGGTCATGCCTTAAACCCTCCAGTGGTCTTCTTGTCTGTTTGGGCACCTTTGTGGAACTTAGACACAACTCAAACAGGTCTAACTGCCGGCGTCTAAGTTCCCTCTACGAAAGTTTTGATTACGGCTGGGGTATTCCAGATTGAAGCCCGCCCGATTCCCATCCATTACACATCTCCCAACATGACCCTTTGCTCTCTGGATACACAGCAGCTTAGAAGTGCTGCTGCATGTCCAGAAAGTTGTTTTTGATCGGCACTTGGACATCCCTGCTATTAGGACTTCCAAATGTCGACTTAGGCTGGTTTTGAGGTGTTTTAAAATTTTGATTATGAGCCCCATACTCTTCAGAAAATTATAAGATGAGGCTAGGACAAGCAGAGACAATTAGCACCCAAAGAATGGAAAGAATGATTAGACCATAAATTCTTAGGGGAGAAGGAAAGGATAAGGGGAGAGGAAGTTTTGGTGTTTTGAAAGGAATATTTTGCAGAAATGTGCAGTTAAACAAAGCCATTCTTGTATTGCATTTGCACTCTGTTGGTTAGCAGTTATTTATACCTGCAATCAATAGGTTTGGAGAACTCTGAACTCTCTTCACAGCTGTTAATGTGACAGACATTGTGGCGCATTTGTCAGCACACCCACCGCTATCTGGAGGCAGCACAAGATAGGGACCCAGCCCCAGGGCAAAGGAGGCAAGCACATGCAACACAGCATGGTTCAAGGAGATTGCCAACCGCATAGAAACACAAAAAGAAAAAGACAAAAGGACATGCAGTTAGAGGCTGCTGTAGGTATTCAAGCATTTGCAATCCCAGACACACCCATATACACATCAGATTTGCAAAGGTCTCAGTTGGGCTATCAGGAGACGCATAATTCCATAATTAAGAAACTGAGGGGCCCTTTTACAAAAACACTTTAAAATCTGGGCTTAACACATTTTACCACAGGAGTCTCCTGCATGCTAAAGCAAAACCTAATATGTCAGTATTTAAGACTTTTAAAATATTTTTGTAGGTCTTCCATTATTATTTCCATTAGTGCCTGGGACTTGCAAAAATATTAATCACTTACCAGCTTCTTCCTGCATTAAGTCTGCATTATCTAGTTAGTATGTGCTAATGTGAATGCACTAGCTGGATACCTCCACACCTGGACCCCATCTAGGACCAACCCCTCACAAAAATATATTTTTTAAATAATTAATGCATGATTAGCATGCGTACACTGGTAAACTACCACAAAATGTTTTGCTGTAAGCCTTTGTTCATGCACTAAATGAATATTAAGTATTAATGCCCATCAGTAAAAAGTCTTCTAAAAAATGTTCCTTTCCTGAGTAAATTTCCTGAAAGCTGGTCAAGAAAGGGTTAATTTTATAGAACATGCACAATGAGGCCCTTAAACAAAAATGCAGGTATATGATTGTGTTCAAATACATGTACCAACAAAAGCAAGCAAACTTTTATGTGATCTGCATGTAGAGTTTGGGCAGAAAAGAGGTAATGTTGCAATGTACACACAAATTTTTATAAAATACATACATATTAATTATATGTACATATTTACACCTTCCTAATGTTATGCAGGTATAAATTTGCACAAGGGGGTTTATTATTCATAGGATACTATGCTGTCTTTATAAAATGTCCAGTATTTCATCTCCACCCCCCTAAAATAGGTGACAAATATACAAAAACCAACACCTACCCCCTCTTCTACAAAGCCACGTGGTAACGGCCCTGAAGCCCATAGAGATTTAAAGGTCTTCGGGGCAGTTGCCGTGCGGCTTTGTAGAAGAGGGGGCTAGTGTTAGAATACAAATACTATAAAGATTGTTATTTCTTTTTAAAGATGGAGGACCATCAGAACAGTGGCTTTCCACTTCCACTTTATAGTTATTGTACACCAGAAAGTGCAAATGTCATCACTGGTCCTTGTATCTAATTTTTGAATATATAAAAAAAGTCCATCCATATTGTGTATATTTTTACCTTTAAATATATCAGTATCTTCAGGTGTTTCTGCTGCTGAGCTGCAGGAAAGGCTCAGCCTAGACGACAAATTTCCATTGAGCCCAGCAGGACCCAATCCACTCCCGGAGAGGCTGTGGAGAGTTGGCCAATCAGAGTGGGTCCTTGGAGGTCTCTGAGTGCGAGCGTGTCTGAACTCCAAGCAAACCCGGAAGAGGGTGTTTCGACGTTGGTGATGCCACAACCCAACGGGAGTGGAACACTTGGGATGTCGAGTGGTGGGGAGTGTAGGGGAGGCTCAGGTCCAGGATTTACCAGGACCATAGATCAAGAACGGGCAGTGGTGCTTGCATTCAAGCCACTCGAAAAACCCCAGGTTGTGATGCTGGACTCTTTATGGACTGCCATTGAAAACTTGCACTTGGTATGTACTAATTTTATGACTTTTTCTCTAAATCTAACCATGAAGCTTGCCCAGGTTGAGATGGAGGTCCAGAAATGAGCTTCTGAGATAACTAAAATTAATAAGTCAACCAATGCTACAGAAAACTTGTTAAAACAGCAAATGGACAAAACTATGCTTTTGAAAAAGATTGAAAATCTAGAAAACCAAAATAGAAGTTTAAATCTAAGAGTTCTTAACTTTCCAGTTTCTAACTAGGTGTCACCACGAGACTTGTTTAAAAATTTCTTGATCATTTATTGAAGATTTCAGAAGAAAATATTCCTCCATTACAGAAACTTTATTACCTGAAAAGATCTCAGAGAGAGCTGAAGCCCCCAGGAGAAGTTATGGAGGTTTCAGCATTGTTGGAATCATCTGACATAGAAATTGCAGCTCATGCTACACTTTTAGGCCCTCGTTTACTAAAGTACGCTAATTGATTTAGCGTGTACTAAACGCTGAGTGCATGTTAGTCTATGGACACGTTAGCATTTAGCATGTGCTAATTCGATTAGCGCGCTGTGACCCCTGTGCCTCAACTGAGTGCTTTAGGCAGCCAGGCAGTGACACATGACTTAACTCCGGGATGGTCCACTTTGAAGTTAGGGGAACCTTTCAAATGGGATACCCCTAGGCTACTGCCTAGCACAGCTTGTGTCCATTCCTTTAGAGAAAATCCATCAGTCAGAATGGCTTCAGTGGAAATTATAAGCTTTATTTGGCCACTGGCCTCAAAATCATAATGCAGTCCTGGTTTCACCTGTGGCATGAAACTTTACAAAACAGAAAAGAATTCTTTAAACCAAATTATAATTCAATCTGCTCTGGGCTTTGTTAACCAAATCACATACATTTCTCTTCACCAGAGTTTTATATTTGTGCATGCTATATGCCATTAGAGTCTATAGTCCTTTCAGCTTCAGTAATGTCCTGTTGAGAACAGCTAGCTTGAAACCTCTCACTAAGCTTGAGCCATGGGACAGACCTTTATAGTGGTAATTATCAAACCAGCACTGCTGAGCTACTGACACTGGTAGCTTGGAGAATGAGCCAGCAATATTCTTATGGTGAGTTACACAGTTCATTTACCAGCATTGGTCCAGAAACATTCCCCCCCTCCTGTTTCTCAGAAAGGTTCCCTCTTCAGCTAGACTGATGTTTAGCAACCAAAAATGGAGCAGTCTTCTCAGAGTTTTTATCTCTGTTTCTAAGGCATGCAGAGCTAATTGCCTTTAACAGGTTGCTATAGCAATCAGATAACAGCTGTTAAGCTCTCAGGGAGGTTTGTGAACAAGGAACCAGAGAAATCACCAGGCTGATTTTCTGCCCAGCGTTTGGTTCAGGTAAATTACTGTTTTATACAGGAGAACAATATTGGCTTTTGTGCTCAAAACCCAGCCAGTTAACTATGAGGCAAACTTTGCAGTCTCAATCATTACAGTCCCTGGCATAACACTACCTCAGTTTATCAGAGAGGAAAAAAAACAGCAAGGGAAAAAAATCTCCCCTAGACTCACATTTACTCAAGCTATCTCCATTTGTTCTGGCTGGTTTTCAAACTCAGCATTGCACTCTTCTATCAGCATAGGCTCAGGAGGGCAGGATTTTGAAGGTGAGTTTACATCCTGTTCTTCCTTCATTTCCCAATCAGAATCAGTAAGCTGCCCTGGCTGCTTCCAGGCAAATTCAGCCCCATGCTGGGCTTCTTGTCTCTGCGCTGCTCCTGCCACGACTTCTCTCCTGGTTCCTTCCTCTCCCCCTAGCTCTCTACAGAGCCTCGCTTTAAGCTGAGGTCAGAAACCACTCTCGCGTAGCTTCAGTGTGGAGAAGGGCTTCCTTCCCTCTGCTTGTGCCATTTCTCCCAGAGAAAATTGCTTGTCTGCCTTCTGCTTTCCAGGCACTGGATAATAAGAGAGCAGAGATTTCTGTCTTTGCCTAGACACTGACTTAGGTAAGGCAAAGCTTTCTTGTTCTGTCTCCATGTCTTCCTCACTGCTTACAGGGTAGTCAGCTGAATTACTCTCTTGGATACTGACCTGGTCAGCCCTTCTACACCGGGGTTTGTATGTTTTACTATATTTCCCTGTGATAAACCTCAGGAATGCAGTAGGTTTGTCACAGCGTGGTAATCGGTTAGCGCACCTTAGTAAAAGAGGGGGTTGGTGTCTTTTGTATTTTTTCAAGACTTTAATTTGAATCAAGTCTCCTTTTTTAGGAGAAAAGATTTATATACTGTATTTCCCGACGTCTCAAAATGGACTCAAGCTAGGAGGAAGGAAATTTTGTTGTGCCGCAGTAAAGTAATTTCCCTAGGAGCCCTTTTCCAACTAAGGTTCCAATGTAAATGTTTTGTCTTATATCAAGACAACAGGTATATATTTTATGATCCTGTTCAGCTGTGGATTTTTCTCGAGGGTAAGAGGATATCAATGGTAACCCAAAAAGAACCAGTGAAAATTGAGTCTTAAAAATTGAATCATTGGAGTTTTCCTGCTCTGTTTCCTTAGCAATGTTTCGTTAATGTTAATCCTTTTTCCTGGGGATTTTTCTAATCTTGCCTCTCCATAATTGAGGACTGTAGTATAGTACCAAATGCTTTGTTCTTTTGTGTTTCTGCATTTATGTAATGTAAAGTGGATGTAATTATGATTTTTGTAATTTCCTTTAAAAATGTAAATCTTGAATGTTAATTTGAAATAATACATATAAATAAATAAAATATATCAGCATCTTAAGTGAAGTCTGTCATTAACCCCTCTTTTACTAAGGCACACTAGCCGATTTAGCGCGCGCTAAATGCTAACACGCCCATAGAATATAATTGATGCATTAGCATTTAGCACCCACTAAATCTGTAAGCGCGTCTTAGTAAAAGGACTCCTAAGTCAATTCTTGCACTTAAGATATCTTTGTTTTTCAGATGAGATTTCCATATGCAAGCAAAAGAACTACAATGAAGATTTATTCTAAATCTATTGTAAAATCAACTTATAAATGAGCTAAACATTTACATTGTGAGTAGAATAAAGGATGAGACCTGAACAGACCATCTGACATGTGTTCTTCCATATATGGTGGACACATCACTAATTGCTGATAAACTGATGAAACATTGACCGAGTTTATCGGCCCAACCAATATTTTCAGACCTACCTGTTATGGCATATACCCGAGGTAAAAATTAGGTGAGATTTTGGAAGCAGAGATCAAAGACATATCTTCCTACAAACAATGGCCACTTGAAAGGCCTCATATCACTCAAATGATTGAGTCTGTATTTAAATTGATGAATTCATGGATGCAGGAATTTAAGCTTAAATTATATCATGATAAGATCAAGTTCTTTCTTGCGTCCTCGAACAAAATTTCCCATGAACCATCAATTGCTATAGACTCAACACTGTATATAATTCATCCGATGATTAAAATATTGGGAGTTGTTATTGATCAACATCTGACCATGAAAAATAGATACCGTGGTACAAAGGGGTTATTTTACTTTATGGAAGTTGCGTACCATAAAACCATATTTTGAGTTTTCTGCTTTCAAACTTCTAGTTCAATTATTGTTATTGAGTCTTCTTGACTACTGCAATATAGTTTAATTAACATGCACCAAGAAAGTCTTTAAGCCCGTTACATTAACGGGTGCTAGAATAGATGTTTCTGTCTGTATGTGTTTCTTTCTCTCTCTCTCCTTGGCCATTGTCTGTGTCCTTTGTCTTCCCTCCCTCCCCGAGCAAAGCTGTCTGCCCCCAGCACCCCCCCTCAAAGCATCCCCCTTTCCCTCTCCCTGACTGTCTCTCCATGGCCCCCCTTCTGTATTCACCCCAGAGCAAAGCTGTCTGCCCCCCAGCACACACCTACCCCCAAAGCAGCCCCCTTTCCCTCTCTCTGGCTCTCCATGACCCCTTCTGCCTTCCCCCCCAGAGCAAAGCTGTCTGTCCCCAGCACGCCTCTCCCCCCAAAGCAGCCCCCTTTCCCTCTCCCCCTGTATTGTTCCCGTTCTTACCCTCCCTCCATCCTGGCGTCTTCTGGCCTGCTCCTCTTCATAAGCAGCCTGCGAACGTGGCTGGTTTTACTGAACCTCGCAGGCCGCTCTCCAACTCGGTAGCACGTTCCATCTGACGCGATCCTGTGCGTCAGAGGGTGCTACTGAAGTTGGAGAGCGGCCTGCGCGGTTCGCTAAAGCCGGCCACGATCGCAGGCTGCTTTGAAGAGGAGGATCAGCGGCGGCGGCGGTTGGTGAGTGAGGGTGGGAAGCTCCAGTGTGTTCCCTGCCGAGGACACAGGCAGGGATAGAGCTTGCCTGAGCTTCCTCCAGCAGTTGGTGAGTGAGGGCGGGAGGAGGGTAGTGGCCAGAGTGATCCCTGTCGACGCGTTCTAAAATAGAATCCGGCCACAGATCAGAAAACACGGCCGCAGGGATCACGAAACCCTAAGTGCGCATGGATAGATAGAATAGGCATATTTCTGAAAATTTCTGTTGGTATCCTACTAAAAATTAAACCCCTTCCCCAACCTATATAAAGTTAATTCAATAGAGATGTATCATTTTGTTTTTATTGGTTAATTTTTTTTCTGTTCATTCAATAGCAGCCACACTACTTCATGAAAATCAAGTGAAAATTCAAATGCAAGCACTATTAGTCAAACAAATCAGATTAAAATGCTAAAGTGTGTGATATTTTCAAGCTATGCTTAGTATGTACATCTCATGCAGTCAAGGTGTCATTCCCAAATAAAGCAGAATTAATGAAGAAAAATCAGTTTTAGCATACTCAGAACATGTTTACTGTAATTACAGCAAAATTTAAACATTGAATCTACTAATGTTGTTGAACTGGTTCAGATTTACTAAGGTGAATTACTGACAGCATACCCCTATTAGCTCATGGAGGAAATAATGAGAAAGTTTTGAATTATAGAGAACAATACTGGATACACAGGTTGCAAATAGTCTAAACAGGAGGCCTGAATGAGGCAGCTCGGACTGGACCTGTTTAGTTATCAGCATTTTGAATCGTAGTTTGAAGGTTAGAAGTTTTAGTTGGGTGCCATCTTGAAATTTATTGAAGGCATACATGATCAAGAGTGAAAAACTGAAGTGGATCCAGTAAAATTATGAATGTAGAATTGAATGTCAGTATTAATTATACAAGTTAATCCATTTTTTTCCTGTTTTGCAGTAATATACTCTGAAGTAAACATAGACACATGACGGCAGATAAAGGCCAAATAGCACAGCTAGTCTTCCCATCTGCAATGTGTGTGGTTAGGGGTGGAGTTTGAGCATGGAATGACACAGGCATCAGTATGAATCTGTGTTAAGCGCTGGTAAATTAGGCCAGGAAAACCCTGTCCTAATATAGCAACTCCTAACATTATGACACCTACCGAAACTGAAGTCGAGTTAGAATCAGGGCTGTAGAGCAAACATTCCTTGCACATAGCACACACTTTGTAATAAGAGCATACATTCAAATAAACATAGAAACATGATGGTAGATAAAGACCAAATGGCCATCCAGTCTGCCCATCCGCAGTAACCATTATCTCCTCCTCTCCCAAAGAGATCCCATGTGCCTCTCCCACACTTTCTTGAATTCTGACACAGTCTATGTCTCCACCACCTCTACCGAGAGACTATTCCAAGCATCTACCACCATTTTTGTAAAAATTTATTTCCTTAGATTACTCCTGAGTCTATCATTTCTTAACTTCATCCTATGCCCTCTCACTCTGGAGTTTCCTTTCAGTTGAAAGAGACTCACCTCATATCATATCTATGTCATGTAGGTATTTAAACATCTCTATCATATCTCTCTTCTCTGCCTTTCCTTGAAAAGCAATAATTTTGGAGCCGGAGGGCAAATATTTAAGAAGGATAATAATATAGCAGTGGAATCAGCACATAGACTTTCATCAAAAGTTAACTGCTAAAGTCATAACTTATATTATTGTCACATTATGATCAATAATGAAAAAATGAAGTGGATTTAGCCAGGACCCTCCAGGTGCTTTTATATTCAGGGTGAAACTAAATCAGTGGTTTGAGAAGGAATTAATGTCTTTCCTTAACTAAGATGGGTCCATGATCCATGAGAATTCCTTTCCAATGTCAAAGGGCCTCTTAGTATGTGAGCCCACAGTGGTAATATAGTACTCAGGCATTCACGATGCAAATTTTTGCATTTCTCCTATGTTGATATATTTAAAGATGAAGCTGTACACAATATCTGGAGTTCACTCTGAGTCATTTAGGATCTCCAAAAACAGTAAGAATAAAGGATTTCTGAAGATCAAGCAGTTCTGACTTCCCCTTTTCATAAATCCCTCACCCGAAACCGTACAACAAGGTAAGGGTATGGAAAAATAACTGAAATATAGAGCACAGGGGATCACAACCCACTAGACCATTACACCAGATACCTTCCCAATGACTACACCCTACTTCTCCTCTAAACCAAAATTAAGGATCAGGGCTCCACATCCATATCTTCCTCCTGGTTTCCAATTATAGTCATTTCCATAGGATTCCCCTCCTTCCATTCTATGGGATCCCAATTCATCTCCCCTCTCCACCATCCTGGGCTTCGTCATTTAATTCATTTCCTAGTATCTTATGCTCCCTATTTTGTATCAACACTCTGGGAGCCTTACAGGATCTCCTACCGACCACTAATGTTTTGGAGAACCGACTCCTTCCCATTACTTCATCACTTCTATTATTACTTTCTCTGTTCATTCTTTGAGACCCAATCCATGAGCTGAAAGGCCTCCTTTGAACTTTTCATACCCTAGGCATAGAAGAATGAAGCCAATCAAAGGCACTCGTTGCCTGGGTTTTCTCAGATATGGGAAGTCTCCAGCTTCACATCCTTTGGTTTGGAGACTATCAGTATCTTCATTACAATATATACTGTATATATTTTGATGAAATTAATTGATTCAGATACATCACAAGGGAAGAGATCACAATTTTTTGGACTGATGAGGCTTGAATGCATTTGACAAGTTCATGATAGCCTTTTATTTTATAAAAGCAACATTGGCACCTATGTCCCATTATATAGAAACATGATGGCAGATAAAGGCCAAATGGCTATCCAGTCTACCTATCCACAGTAACCATTATCTCTTCCCCTCTCTAAAAGATCCCACAAGCCTATCCCACACTTCTTGAATTCAGACACAGTCTCAGTATCCACCACCTCTTCTGGGAGGCTGTTCCATGCATCTACCACCCTTTCAGTAAAAAAGTATTTCCTTAAATTACTCCTGAGCCTATCAAGATCCTATGCCCTCTCATTCCAGAACTTCCTATCAAATGTAAAAGACTCAACTCATATGCATTTATGCCACATAGGTATTTAAACATCTCTATCATATCTCCCCTCTCCTGCCTTTCCTCCAAAGTATACATATTGAGATATTTAAGTCTGTCCCCATATGCCTTATGATGAAGACCACACACCATTTTAGTAGCCTTCTTCTGAACTGACTCCATCCTTTTTATATCTTTTTGAAAGTGTGGTCTCCAGAATTGTACACAATATTCTAAATGAGGTCTTACCAGAGTCTTATACAGGGGCATCAATACCTCCCTTTTCCTACTGGCTATACCTCTTCCTATGCATCCTTCTAGCTTTTGCTGTCATATTTTCAACCTGTTTGGCCACCTTAAGATCATCACGTACAATCACACCTAAGTCCCGCTCTTCTGCCATGCACATAAGTTCTTCACCCCTAAACTGTACTGTTCCCTCTGGTTTTTGCAGCCCAAATGAATGATCTTGCATTTCTTAGCATTAAATTTTAGTTGCCAAATTTCAGACCATCCTTCAAGCTTCGTTAGGTCTCTCTTCATGTTATACCATCCAGGGTGTCTACTCTATTGAAGAATTTGGTATCACCTGTAAAGAAGCAAATCATACATGACAGCCTTTCAGCAATGTTACTTATAAAAATGTTAAAAAGAACAGGCCCAAGAACAGAACCTTGAGGTACACTACTGGTAAAATCCCTCTCCTCGGAGCAATCTCCACTGACCACTACTCTGTCGTCTGCCACTCAACCAGTTCCTAACCCGGCCTGTCACTTTGGGGCACATCCCAAGGGCACTCAGTTTATTTATTAGACATCTGTGTGGGACACTGTCAAAGGCTTTGTTAAAATCTAAATACACCATATCTAGCGCATTCCCTCTATTCAATTCTCTGGTCACCCAGTCATAGAAATTGATTAGATTTGTCTGACAAGACCTACCTCTAGTGAACCATGTTGCCTTTGGTCCTGTAATCCGACGGATTCCAAAACTTCACCATTCTCTGTTTTAAAAGTGTTCCCATTAATGTGCTTAACACAGAAGTCAGACTTACCAACCTGTAATTCCCTACTTCTTCCTTACATCCATTTTTGTATAGAGGGATCACATCCACTCTTCTCCAGTCCTCCAGCACCACTCTCGACTCTAGAGCCACCAGAACTTCCCTAAGTTTCTTCAGCACCCTCGCATGTACACCATCCATCCCCATCTCTTTGTCTACCTTTAATTTAGATAGCTTCTCATGAACACAACCCTCTGAAAATCGATCCCTATTCGCATTTGTTTTCTGCAGTCCCACTCCCGGCACTTCAGCTATGAACACAGAACATAAATATTTCAGCATTTTCTTTAATTCAGCCTTTTCTTTATCAGCTTCTACATATTTCTCCCCTTCACCTTTGAGTCTCACAATGCCACTTTTACTCTTTTTCCTATCACTGATATATCTAAATATTGTCTTTTCTTACCGTTTTACTGTGTCAGCTATTTTTCTTCCATTTGCATCTTTGCTTTCCTGTCTATTTGACCAGAGTCTCTTAACTATTCAAGATATTTTTGCTTGTTTTCCTCTTTCTGCGATTTTTTGTAGTTTATGAAAGCTAACCTCTTATTCCTTACCTTCTCAGCTACTGCTTTTGAGAACCAAAGCAGCCTTCTTTTCCTTTTCTTTTTCCTTACTTGCCTCACAAAAAGGTTTGCCGCCCTTACAATAACTCCTTTCAGTTTTACCCACTGCATTTCTACTCCTTCCAGATGTTTCCATCCAGACAATTCCTCAACATAATCCCCTATCTGAACAAAGTTAGTTGTTTTAATGAGTCCTCTCTATACCCATCTTAATATTAAACAGTACCATGTAAGCACTAAGTCCAGTATGACCCCATCCCGTGTGAGTTCCATTACCAACTGCTGGAACAGTTCTCCCTGTAGAGAATCCAGGATCGTCTTACTTCTAGAAGACCCTGCAATAGGGATACCCCAATCAACATCCAGCATGTTAAAATCACCTTTTAGTAACACTTCCCCCTTTTTTTTAGATTTGGGGGAGGGCTTAACATAAGGGAAGGGATGGGGAGTATTCTGGCCACAAGGAATGATAGGACACAGAGAAGGCATGCTGGACATAAAGGAAGGAATGTGTGACAGGTTGAAGTTCCTGTCACTGGCCAGCAGAGGGAGCCTGAGCAGCAGAAAGAAGGAGCTAATCAACATGACATCTTGCAAAGGCTGCTGGGAGCTGTCCACTCACTCTAAGGGAACAGTGGTGCTGAAAAGGCCAGGTCTAGAGCAGACCATTGGAACGGGTAGTGTAGAGGTGATACCATCAGAGGGTGACCACTTGGAGGGAAGTTTGGGGAGGGTTACTAGTGTGGGCAGACTTGATGGGCTATGGCCCTTTTCTGCCATCATTTTCTATGTTTCTATGTTTTCTAGAAAGCTAGGAAAGTCAAGAAGCTCCTTTGAGGGGAGAAACTCTGGCCTAACTCTCGGTAAGCCTGTAAGACCAGCCTGCCTGGTAGACCTTGGGGGTGACCAGGAGGGTACCCCAGGGTTAGCAGAAGGCCTGGTGGTGGTGTGAGAGACCAGGGGAGTGAGCAACTGGAGTGTTCTCAAGGAGAGCAGCTGAGGAGCTGAAAGAAAATGACTGGAATCCTAAGGGTATGCGTCTGGGATAAGATGACTGAGGGACTGGGAGAGTCCTTGGTGTGTGCATCCAGGAAAAGATGCCTGAGTGACTGGAAGGGCCTGGAAGGAGGAGCAACTGGAGGGCCTGGTAGAGCCTGGAGTCCAGGGAGGGGCTCAGGTTTGACAACCAATGAAGTATCCAGGACCCAAGAGTCCAGAGAGTATAGGAACTGCTGGTGGCCCCACAAGAAGACCTGGAAGAGTCCAAAGTCCAAGGCTGAGGGAGTCTTGCAAGCGACCAGCAGAGGCACCGGCGGGACTGGTGGAAACCAGCGGAGAGAGTGGTAATGGCACCAGAAGCTGCCAGAGGAGTCGAAGAGAAAGCAGCCTGACAGACCCAGAAGAACATTGGCTAAAGGTCTGGCAACCATCCAGCAGAGGGACCAACAGGGCCAGAGGTGACTGGCGGAGAGACCAGTAATGGCACCAGAAGCTGCCAGAAGACCCAGAGGGCCAATGAAGGGTCGGGAGAGGACCTGGAAACAGCTGGAAGAAGGCTGGAGTCCAGAGAGAACCCAGTGATGGACAGGAGGAGCCTGGAGGGACCTGGTCAGGGATTTTAATGGAGTGTGTTAATAAAGTGTTGATGTGTTGTTTAATAGTGTTTGTGTTTATTCCAGCAGAGCCTGGGGACAGAGAAGTGACGGGTAGTGACCACTTAGCCCAATTACATGATTACAGAATGGTAAAAAAAAAAGTCTGAATACAGGGAAACATTGCATAGAGAGGAGATATTGGATAAGGAAAGGGATGGATGGAGATTCCAGTCACAGGGAGGTACAGGCCACAGGAAATGCTGAATATGAAAGAAGGAATGGGAAAGATTCTAGACAGAGAAGGATAAGGGCAGAGTCATAAAGGTGAGATCCTAGATCTGGGGAAGGGTAAGAGAAAGAAGCAGATGTTGGTCAAAGGGGAAGATGAGGATAAAGGCACAGAAGGGAGATAGATGGTGGACATTGAGAGAGAAACTAAACTAAACCTTAAATTTATAGACCGGGTCAGCTTCATAAAAATGGAGTTTGACTCAGTTAACAATCATAAGGTAAACCTGCAATGATAAGATAAAAGAGTAAAAAAAAAAAAAGTAAAGATAAACCGAAAAATAAAAATAACTACAAATGCCAAATGAACAGGATAAAAATGAACAGTATAAACTGGAAAAGAGTTAAGAGAAGACAGAGTAACACAAAAATTAGAGCCTGTGACAATGCAATTAGAAAAATAAAATAACCAGACAACAAAGGTAGAAAGAAGAATTTTATTTTCTGTTTAATGAGTGAAATGGTATGGTGGCTGTGTTAGTCAACTCTTCAAGGTAATATGTAGAAATAAAACAAAAACATAAAAAATATATTTTTATTGGACTAACTTAATATAGCATATGATTAGCTTTCAAAAGTAAACCCTTCTTTCTGTTTGGAATATATAGAGCTGGTGATAGACATGGCTGGGGCTCAAGGCAGAAATTTAGGAGGGTGACCCCAAAGCTTGATAACAGGCTGTGCTTTCAGCTTCAGGCCCTCTCTGGCCTTGTTCGTTTAATGTTGTACTGCATACAAGAATCTGGTTTCTTGGGGTTTAGAATGATTTTTTTTATCTACGAAGGAGTGCTGAAATGTTCTCAGCCCAACCAAGAAGAGAATGGCGTGGACATAGTTCATTCAATGATCTGAAACAATGTCAAAACATAGAATTTCATTTCTGCAAATTGGCACTTAACGAAATAAGATAACACTGTTTTCAGCTATGGTGGCAAAAAAATGATCAGAATTTAGGAAGCTGGTTAATTGGGCTGAGAACTTTTCAGCACCTCCTCATACATATTTTTATTAGTTTATGGTCAATGAATTGTATTTGGTGAAGGTCTTTCTATGAGTAGCAGAGGCCATATGCTGATATCATGGAGTTGCTGTGTAAGGATCTGTAGTAATGTTTAGTTTTCCCAATAGCTATACTGATGTTCTAGGTCCTACTGCATATTTATTGTACTGCCTTTGGATATGGTCTTTGTTATGTGAATTTTGGAAGTTATAGCAGAATAGTAGATTTTCTTGAGGTCCTGAGTGAATTTGTATATGGTTTTGTAAGTGCTGAGTTTTTGAAACATAAAAACTTGAAAATGTAGGCGTACCATTCACGTAGTTGGTAGTGATCTCCAAGTCCTACCAGCTGAAGACATCCGCAACCCGCCAACCCCCCCATCAAAAAATTGTTTCAATTAATGGTACTGCTCCAAACTGCTGACACTGGCACCAGAGAGGTTCAGATCATGCGTGAGAATTGAGCATGTCTGGGGTGCTGTCAGTGGCTCAAAGCACTGCCACTGACTGGGAGGGAGAGAAGCGGAAATGGATGCCCACCCAACCTACTCACTGGCCCATCCAAAACTTGTCTTCTGGATACGCCATTGTTTCAGTGTGTTACTTGTTAAACCTCAATATCCCAACATAAGTTTAGACTACTCTATTTTCCATGTGTAAAATGCTTTATACGTTTAGGAAGGGAAGGGGATCGGATTTAATCTACTGCTTTTCTGTAGTTCCAAGCAAAGCAGTTTACATATTATATACAGGTACTTATTTTGTACCGGTGGCAATGAAGGGTTAAGTGACTTGCCTAGAGTCACAGGAGCTGCAGTTGGAATTGAACCCAGCTCCACAAACCAGCACTAGCCATAAGGTTATTCCTCCACTCAGCTATGTCTAAGAGGAGCAAAAATGACTTAGTAAATCAGACCCACTGCCTGTCTCTATATCCACTAGTTTTCTGCATCTCCTTTCTTATGGTCATTTGTTTTTGCTCACTACATGTATAAACAGTATAACAGAACTCTTCCTTAGAAAGAAAGACACAGATTGAAAAATAAAAATAGGCTCTCAAATCTCCCTGTCCCTTTACCACTAAGTATTAATTTATGAATTAATTTAATTTGATTAAATTAATTAATTTACTGGAATTTATTATCTGTCTGTCTGGAGATTCACCTAAGGCAGTACACAGTAGATACAGCCAAAAATTACAATGTTGTTTTAGCAACACAATGCAATGAAGTGATCAAATGTATGTATAAATTTAGGGCTCCTTTTACAAAGCCATGCTAGTGGGGTTAATGCGCAGGAATTTTCATCACGCGCTAACCCCTCGCTGGCCTAAAACTACTGCCTGCTCAAGAGGAGGCGATTGCGGCTAGCACGTCCGGAGGTTTAGTGCGTGCTATTAGAGCCCTTAATCAGTGAAGTAAACCTGCAGTTTCAGTTCAGGGGAGCACGGGAGGATATTCCCAAGCTGTGCCACATGTGCATGTCCAAACTACCAATTAAATTAAATTATTCCTGAAAGATTGTTTTTGCATCTTTAATAATTTGAAAATGCAATAAACAGGATAGCAAATAAGGTATTCTGAAACTATCACTGATGTATTGCAACTACCCCAGAAACATAGCATGAATCATGAGAATGAAAGAAGTGACCAATTTTCTAAACTGGAGGGTTGGAAGCTCACTTTATTTCTTATAAAAATTGTACAGAACATATCAAATTTATATAATAATAATAACTTTATTTTTCTATACTGCCATAGTCAAACTGACTTCTAGGCGGTTCACATAGAAAGAAGGCTGGACAATCAGCGAATTACAAAATCCAAGAAGAAGGAAGTTACATCATGAATTGGGGAAGCATGGGGAAAGAATACATGAGAGAAGAAAGATGTTACATAATACAGTGGGGTTATAAGGGGAAGGAAAAAAAAATATCTGAGAGAGGTGATCTGATTAAGCAAGGAATTTGCCAAATAGAACGGTTTTAATTGATTTTCGGAATGTGAGAATAACCCCCGTTCCACTAAGCTCAACCCAGAGAGGTTGATCCATTCCTGGTTTTGTCCTTTTGGAGAGGAGAAAAACTGAGATAGGGAAGCGAGGTAGAGAGACAAGTGAAATGGAAGACGCAGAAAAAATATGTCAAGACTGACAGAAAGATGGAGAAAGAAGGAGAGGTAGATAGTCTGGAAAAGTGAAGAGAGAATTTAGAAAGATAATCTTGAAGTAAACAAAAGAGCGACTGAGGATACAATAATGAAAAAAACAGGGTACAAAAATAGAAAACAGTTATTTGCAATTTAAATACTGGATTATGTGACTGATGAACTTTTAAAATTATACATTGCAAGCACATTTATTTTAAAATTGTTTCTAAAAATCTAGATGTAAATAACTGGCATATGGCATTACTCTTTTGAAAGCAGAAGCTTGCTACCTGAAGTATTTACATTTTTTATATTTACCCTTTCATCCCCTCCTCCTCACCATTGTTCTCCTTTTCTCCTCTCCTCCCAACTTCCCACTCTCTCATCCTTTAAGGATAAAAAGGGTGTGACAGGTTTTAAATGTGTGGCCAGGGCAGTCTGAGACTATTAACTTGTTCTTTGAGATCAGCAGGCAGGACAGAAACAGTCAGTGTATGTACCCCCACCCTTGAGGGACTGAATTGGCACAAGGTTAATCAAGAAGCTATATTCTGTAGCTCTTATAATAAAGGACCTTAGATGCCCTATTTGCAATTTATGTGTGTAAACAACATCCAAACAAAACAAAAACTCCCACCAGAAATATTTAGAAATACCAAGTACACAAGCTACCAGGGCAGTGCTGCTTTCATAGCACAATGAAAGAAAAAGCCTGTTATATAGGTTGGGGTAACCCTCTCCACCATCCATCCATCATAGGCAGAAAAAACTTTTGTTGCTAAAGCAGGCACCCTCTGCAAAATATACTTATGTTTAAATCCAAAACAAGAGGAACAATGCATTTCTAATCTGCTCACAAAAAGGTAGCATACAAAATTATCTGTCACAAGCCAGCCTACGAGTGTTTCATAGCCTAGACGCTACTTCCTCAGGGCCATCCTCGTGCAAATAGCACCATAACAGTTCAATGTGCAAATCCTCTGAAAGCCCATTTTATTTCTCAGTCATCTTGCGGTCCAACTGATTCTCTTCCCAACTTCTTGCTTTTAATATATCTAAAAATGTTTTTACTGTGTGTTTTTGCTTCCAGCGCAATCTTCTTTTCAAGATCTCTCTTCGACTTCCTTATTAGCTCCTTCTATTTGACTTGACATTCCTTGTGTTGTTTACAATTATTTTCAGTCATATCCTTCTTCCACTTTCTGAAGGATTCTCTTTTAGCTCTAATAGCTTCCTTCACCTCACTTATTAACCATGTTGGCTGCCGTTTGGTCTTCCTTCCTTCTTTTTTAATACATGGAATATATCTAGTCTGGGCTTCCAAGATGGAATTTTTAAATAACATCCATGCCTGATGTATATTTTTGACCTTTGCAGTTGCACCTTTAAGTTTCTTTTTTACCATTCTCCTAATGAGAGAAGGGGGAGATTTAAGTCCTTGTATTGATACAGGTGAAGATTCCAAGCCCTTTAGGTAAAGCTAAAGGTGAAGAATTACCTCTGACCCCTGAAATAGTGGACCATTTTACTAAAGGCCTAAAAATTGTTAAAACAGATTCTGATTGTAATGGTCAGCTGTTTGCACAATTGATGTTTACTGGAGAAATAACCTGCTGAGAGCAGCAAGTGAAGCGAAACTTATGCTAAGATAAGCAAGTCAAGCGAAACTTACTTTTCCACATGACAACAGGCGCCACATCTGCTATGATATCATAAAAGGATTAAGACACATCCTGATCAAGAATATAAAAATATATTATTTTGCAAGTATATCTTGTGATGGGCAGGCTTTTACTGGTTGATGGCTTGAAATTGCTGACATGATAATTAAAACGGCATATGCCGGGAAAAAGGTAGATTTCCTGGTAAACAGAACACATGTATAGTATGACACAAATATTGTAAACCAATTAGTGAACTAATGAGTGTAGTGATGTGAGAAAAATAACAAATAAAAACTAATCATATGAGACCAATGTGGTGCCGGTCACCTAGAATTGTATAAAGATAGCTTTTCTGATGATGTATTCAGGACAGACATCCAGGTATACTCAAGCGCTTGAGGCATACTATCTGTCAGCTCCATATGCTGTAAAGATTTGTTCTTGTAACCTGTTATTGATTGTTAATAAAATAAATATATATTAATTATAACAGCATATTGAGTTTCTGTGAAGCCAGGTATTGAAAACCGTAAACAGGCGGTTTTGCAGCGGCTTTTCACTCATGTTATAATAGTCTCCTTTTTTAAAGTTAAGTGCTGTTGTATTGTATTTCCTGTGTAAACTTATTCCAGGTATTATATCAAATCTGCTTAAGTTATGATCACTGTTATCAAGCAGCCCCATCAGCATTACCTCCCTTACCAATTCATGTGCTCCACTAAGAACTAAGGGCTCCTTTTACAAAGGTGCGCTAGCGTTTTTAGCACACGCACCGGATTAGTGTGCGCTATAGCGCGCGCTACCCAAAAAACTACCACCTGCTCAAGAGGAGGAGGTAGAAACTAGCACGCATGGAATTTTATTGCACGTTAAGGCCCTAACGCAACCTAGAATTGCTTCACCTCTTGTTGGTTCCTGAACCAGCTGCTCCATAAAGCAGCCCTTAATTTCATCAAGGAATTTTATCTCCCTAGCATGCCCTGATAGTACATTTACCCAGTCAATATCGGGGTAGTTGAAATTACCCATTATTACTGTGTTACCCAGTTTGTTAGCCTCCCTAATTACTGACCACATTTCAGCATCTGTCTATTCATCCTGGTCAGGAGGATGGTAGTACACTCCTATCACTATCCTTTTCCCCCTTACACATGGAATTTCTACCTATAGGGGTTCCAAAGTGTGTTTCTGCTCCAGTAGAATTTTCAGTCCGTTCGATTCAAGGCCTTCCTTAACATATAACGCTATGCCTCCACCGATTCAATCCACCCTATCTCTACGATATAACTTGTACCCCGATATGAGAGTCCCATTGGTTAACTTCCTTCCACCAGGTTTCAAAGATGCCTATTATATGATAACGATTACTGTGGATGGGCAGACTAGATGGGCCATTTGGCTTTTATCTGCCATCATGTTTCTATGTTTTTATCTATCTTATCATTTAGTGCAATATATTCTAACTTTCCCATCTTGTTTTTTAGGCTTGTGGTATTTGCATTCAGACATTTCAAATAATGTTTGTAACATCTCTTTACAATTTGCTCAGCAGTTGGCATGGATAATTTGCAATCTTTAAAATCAGCCTGCTCTGAATTTAAGGAAACCTGGTCCACTGCGGCTTGTATTGCAATCTCAATATCAGGATGTGCTGTCTTCCCTTTTATGATCATATCTTTTAAAAGATACCTTGTCCCAAACTATGAGCGACTGTTGGCCTTCCCCTAGTTTCTCGCTTAAAAGCTTTTTAAATGTTGATGCCAACAGCTTGGTTCCACCCTGGTTAAGGTAAAGCCCATCTTTACGGAATATGCTCCCCCTTCCCCAGTATGTTGCCCAATTCCTAACAAATCAAAATCCCTCCACCCTGCACATCACCTCATCCATGCATTAAAACTCTGGAGCTCTGCTTGTCTTTTGGGACCTGCATGTGAAACAGGGAGCTCTTCTGAAAATGCTACCCTGGAGGTTCTGGATTTTAACTTCCTACCTTAGAGCCTAAATTTGGTTTCCAGAACCTCCCTATTGCATTTCCCCATGTCATTGGTACCCACATGTACCAAGATAGCAGGTTCCTCCCCAGCACTGTCTAAAATCTTATCTAAGTGACATGTGAGGTCCACCACCTTCACACCAGGCAGGCAAGTAACCAGCCACCCAGCTATCTACATGCCTAATGATCAAATCTCCCACTATAACGGCTGTCCTAACCCTTCCTCTTGGGCAGAAACCCCCTGGAGACAATCCTCAGTACAAGAGGACATTGCATCCCCTGGTGTCCTGCCCTGCTTTTTTTTTTTTTTTTTTGTGTGTGTGTGTGTGTGGGGGGGTTCCAGTGAGAAGAAGTGTGTGCTATTTAATCACTCAGCACAAGTCAAACCTTTCGCTGAACTTGGATATTAAAGATAAGTTATCTAAATTAAAAATATTAAAAATATAAATTGAAGATATTTACTAATAAGATATTAGGAGCCAATGAGGAAGCATAGAGGCATTAAAACTCATAACCTTTTTGTGTTTGCACACGTTGGAGTGCCACTTCTGACTGCTCATTGATGTATAAAGCCTGAATGAATGGATGGTATTGGATCTATTCACAAGATTAGCTAGAAATTTATAGGTCTGGTTCAATTGGTTGGAGTCTGTGTTGTGGCTATAAACCAGATTTTTGATTACTTACAACCAGTTTAAGGGATTCATCACTGATATAAACAGTGGCATTTACAGCTACCAGCCCCTTATAAGAGAGATTAAGGGAATTCTCCTCCTTAATCACCCATTGCTTATTTCCCCCTCCAAAATGAAAATAAGGTTTGCATCTTTTATTGTTAATGTGGCAAGTATACACGGTGTCTGGAATACTTTGCAAATGTTTAGGCATACATATGTGACCCTCTAACTTGTATGCATAACTTACATGTGTAAGATGCAAAGTTCCTCTATTCAGAACCTTTTCTAAAATATCACTAGAACTATATACGTCCTGCTGGATGTATCAACTATGACTTCCATGTTTTATTTTAAAGCAGCCTGTTAGTGTAATAATCATATTATTTTATTATACAACCCAACATGTTAGCACCCCCTTAAATTTTCACTGTTTGGCATATATATATATATATATATATATTTTTTTTTTTTTTAAATAAAGTAGCTAAAATAATTCACAGATATAATTTTGCTATCTGAAATTTGTAGCTGGTGTACTGACTCTTTGCTTTCCAGTTATTGTAATGTATTTAGACCTCATCATTTTGTCTCTTGCTCTTGCAGAGTTAAATGGATAATGAAATGCAATGAGACTTGAAATGATGAATCTGTTACCTTAATGGATTCTCTTCATTTGACAAACTGCATAATGGCTTTGTTACAAATCATACATCAGGCTCATTCTCATAGGCAAGCCTTTGAACGCCAGGCTGGAGAATCTGCCTGTTAAGAGATTTGCACCAGGAGAAAAACAAGATTCTGTGCCAGCAAGGGACCATTTTTCATAGCTTCTATGTATGTATTGTAAAAGGGATCTGATATGAAGAGTGATGCTGTGCAAGGCAAGTATTACAAGTAACAGTCATTTATTCACTGCACCTCAATTGTAAACTGAACAATCTGCACAAGGAGAATTATTTCACAAAGAGGCTCCTATATGTGAAGGGAAAAAAGTGCCTATTTAGTAATATTTTAGAAAAGGATTTGCCATGGTACAGCATTTCTAACATACCTGCAGGAGTGCATGTATCTTTGCTGGCCCATGCAGCAGGAACAGACATTTTAGAAATATACTTTGTCACTGCAGGGGACCATGGACTGCGTGGCGGGAACCCTGCCTCGTGGCAAACAACAGATCAGCACACTTCCCAAAAGGGGGGGGGGAATTCCTACAGGTAATCTTTGTCAGGGAACTAATGTCAAACCCAGTCAAAAGGATTATTCTCCAGTGAAATTCTTATAGTTCATATAAGTCTGTGTTTTATTCCACCAAACAAATAGGCATTAGTGGCATTGCAGTAAGGAAAAGAACAGATGCAAGAGACCTCCAAGACAAAAATAAGCACAAAAATACAACTAATTGAAAATCAATTTTCTGTAGGCAAAAAGGCACACTCAACATGCCCTTGTTTCCAGACTCCAGTGGATAACAGTTTTTATCAATTCAGTTCACTGAACTTGTCTCATATTGTCCATTCAACTGGCTCTGTTTTAAAATAGCAGAAGCCTCTAGCTCTTAAGAGCTAGGCTGAGAAGATTACTGAGTCTGCTTTTCTGTGGCTGCATATAGCTTCCAAAATCCCTTCCCAAGAGGTATTAGCAGACTCCTCCCACAGAATAATCCTCAGCTCCTTATCGATCCAAAACAAAATATCAAAAGAAAAATATTCAATACTTTAGCCATGCATAACTTAGAACACTATCAAATTATGAATAATGCATAATCCTTCTACAAAACAGAGGAAAAAGACCTCAAACAACCCTTGGGATCCAATCAATAGAAGGACTTCAATTTAGGGTTAGGGTATCATCATAGGACAAAACCTCTGTTATAATTTTTTAATTAATTTAGTCTGTTTTCAATTTCTCTCAAATTTAAATAAAGAGCAGGCAACCATCAGCAATCTGGCACTATAATAGAACTGTATATAAACATGTGATCTTTTAAACCCAATAGGTTGTAAGACGAGTCTGCCATATTCACAGTTTCTAAGATATAGGCGCTTACAAAATGGGGGGATCACTGCTAGGGGTAAGTAACCTTGAAAGAGACCTGGGAGTGATGGTAGACACGACATTGAAGGCGTCGGCACAGTGCGCCACAGCCTCAAGGAAAGCAAACAAAATGCTAGGTATCATTAAGAAGTGCATCACGACCAGGACGAAGGAAGTCATCCTGTCACTGTATCGCGCTATGGTGCGCCCACATCTGGAGTACTGTGTCCAGTACTGGTCGCCGTACCTCAAGAAGGACATGGCAGTACTTGAGGGAGTCCAGAGAAGAGCAACTAAGCTGATAAAGGGTATGGAAAACCTCTCATATACTGACAGACTAAAAAAGCTGGGGCTGTTCTCCCTGGAGAAGCGGAGACTTAGAGGAGACATGATAGAAACCTTTAAGATCCTGAAGGGCATAGAAAAAGTAGACAGGGACAGATTTTTCAAATTATGGGGAACCACAAGTACAAGGGGGCACTCGGAGAAATTGAAAGGGGATAGGTTTAAAACAAACGCTAGGAAGTACTTTTTCACCCAGAGGTTGCAACTTCTTATGTTCTTATGTTCTTATTTGCAGCAATGATCAAGATTTTAAACATCAATCTAAAACCTTAAGAGACAAAATTTAGCATTAGAGGATACAACGTTAAAAATCTAAACAGAGCTTACAAAAGAGCAAAATACAACAATCGAGAGTTGCTGTTAAAACTTCGATCTGAAAAACATCATGATGATAATATTGTTATGTTTGTATCCCAGTATAATAATGCAAGTTCTCGAATGTCATGTGCAGTGAAGAAACATTGGAGAATTATGCAAACTCATGACATCTTCAAGTCTACCACTTTAAGAAGTGTATATTCCCGAGGCAAAACTCTCAAGGAGTTATTGAGTCCCTCCACTTTGAAACCTTTTTCACCTTCTAAATCAGTTCTAAAGGGACATTACAAATGCGGCTGTTGTTCAAATTGTGCCATCATGATACAGTCTGATAATTTTACAAATCCCAATGATAGCAGACAATATACAATTGATTTTTTTCAGCAACTGCAAAAGTACATATATTGTTTACCTCATCCTGTGCCCTTGTGGAAAAATCTATGTTGGCAAAACTATTAGAAGTTTAAGAATTAGATTAAATGAACACAGGTCCAATTTAAAATGGAAGAGGACTGAAGCACCCTTGGTGGCTCATTGCTTGACATCACAACATCAGTTCCACCATTTGAAATGTTGGGTCATTGATACCATCACTAAATTAGGCAGAGCAGGAGATCATGACAAGTTGCTTTTACGACGAGAACAACAATGGATATCTAAACTTAATTCATTAGAACCCCAGGGCCTTAACAATCAGATAGAGTGGCACACATTTTTTTTTAACATCTAATGTTTGTTCGTTTATTTAGAACGGAACATGCAGTTTTTTAAAGTTTCACTTTAGTGCTTATTGCACTTTTGTTTCAAATATTTACGGGTTCTTACTTTGTACACAGCATTTCTTTTTTGGTGAGTTATTTCATTGTCAACAGCTATTGTTCAAACACATAAAGATATCAAGTTTGTTTCAATTTTTCTGATGTCAGCAGAATGTTGAGTTTTGATTGGCCAATTCTTCTCGGCGTTCTGTTTAAGTTCAGATGCCATTGTTTGTGTAATGAGAGCTTGGCAACGGCAACCCATCAACAGGCAAGTTGTGCTTTTTGACTCTGTTCGTTGTCAAGATTTAATTTATTGAAATAAGAGTCAAGATTTATCAAGTAAGCTATAGATATAATGCTTTCTCTTTTTCTTTCTTTCACTTTTAAAGATTTCTGAGGAAACTTTCCATTGTTACTGGCATAAAATCAAGTTTTAGCACTTCCCCTGAAGAAGCCCGAAAATGGGTTTAAAAGATAAATGCTTATATACAGTTTAATTATAGTACCAGATTGCTGATGGTTCTCTGCTCTTTATTTAAATTTGAGAGAAATTGATATTTGATATAAAAATCATTGATGAATATAAAGTATTTAAAAACAAATATATTGAAAACAGATTAAATTAATTAAAAAATTATAACAGAGGTTTTTACCTATGATGATACCTTAAACCTAAATTGGAGTCCTTCTATTGATTGGATCCCAAGGGTTGTTTGAGGTATTTTTCCTCTGTTGTATAGAAAAATTATGCACTATTCATAATTTGATAGTATTCTATGTTATTTATGACAATCTAAGGATTTTTGGACTTTGAACACTTATTAAGGGTCTCCACTGATTTTGCTCAGTACTTTAGCTATACAATTCTTTTTTTCCAGCACAATATAGTGCCCATACCCCACTAAGTGTAGCAAACATTGAAGTAAATGTTCCTCACTTTGCACAGTTCAAACTCACTAGTTCCAGTGAGGGCACAAAGAAAAAACCTTCTACCAACAATCCACATCTTTCAGGCACAAAAAGAAGAAAGTGTTCATTTTAAAGCTGTCAAAAAGAGTTCCTTGTTCAGGCTCAAAACAGTAAATTACATTACATTACATTAGTGATTTCTATTCCGCCATTACCTTGAGGTTCAAGGCGGATTACATAAGAATTGTCATGATATTACGAGATACATCAGGTGGATTACATATGAATTGTCTTGATATTAGGAAAGACATAAGGAGTAGTTTGAACATTTTTGATGTGCTAAGGAGTAGATAGTATTGTAGGTGAAGCTTGGGACGGATCTGGTTGTGTTATATAGGTTTTATGTATTTTTTGAAGAGTAGGGTTTTTGTTTCTTTTCTGAAGGTTTACCACTCTCTAACTTACTTCCATGGCCTCACCCTCTGCAACAAGCTTTTCAGAAAACTCCATGGGCTCCTCCAGGTTTAAAGTTTCTATCTCTGAGCATTGAGGAGTTTCTTCAGCTTCCACCATTTCCTGGTTATTACCTTGTCAGATGTTTGTTTCTTTCTCTGGGAAGTGTGCGTCTTCTGCCTTCCCTGCCTTCTTCTGATCAGGAATGAAAGTTCCCAGCTTTTCAGTGTATGAAACCCACCCAAACCTGTCCTGTCCTGAGATTCAGCTCTCTTATGCTCCCCCTGTGGTCACACTGCACATTGCTGGGTTTCTTAAATACATTGCCTTGCTTCTGTTTTCTGACTACAGGTTTGCAGACAACAGCATTCTCACTGGGCATGGTTTCCATGCCACTATCACTCAGTACACCCTGACAGAGTTCATCCTCATAAATGTCTCTCTCAGAATAGGTAGCCAAATTAGTAAGGGAATGTAACCTGGGCTTTCAGTGTATTTTCCTAACCCCAGCACGATTCTTCTTGTGGTTTTTAAAGGTGCGGAACCTGTTTGGTCACAACATATAGAAACAAACTCAGAAGCTTCCGTGTGGAATTATCAGCATTTATACATGGAAGAAGTGATTTTGTTGCTTTCATGTGTAGCTGCCCCATTTTACAAACTTATCCATGTAACACAGTGGCGTAATAGATGATGGCAGAAAAAGACCTAAATGGTCCATCTAGTCTGCCCAACAGTCACATTCATTATCAATTCATGTTTAAACCAACAATGAATGTGATGTGAAATACTTGATCATGGTCTTTGGCATTTCTGGGACATCAGCTATAGAAATCTGCCCGACACTATCCTTATGTTCCATAGTAACATAGTAAATAATGGCAGATAAAAACCCGAATGGTCTATCCAGTCTGCCCAACCATGCATGCTCTATCCTATATAATTAAACTTTAGCGGCGCATGCACTTTTAAAAAAGCGTGATCCCTGCCGCTGTGGTGTGTTATCCGTGGCTGTGTTCCATTTTAGAACCCGGCCAGGGATCACTCTGGCCACTCCCCTCCTCCCGCCCTCACTCACCAACCCGAAGCAAGCTCGAACACACCTCCCGCCCCACCTCACCAACCCGAAGCAAGCTTGAACACACCTCCCGCCCTCACCTCACCAACCCGAAGCAAGCTTGAACACACCTCCCGCCCTCGCTCATCGCTGCTGCCGTTGCCGCTGATCCTCCTCTTCGGGGCAGCCTGCGATAGTGGCTGGCTTTGGTGGGCCTCGCAGGCCGCTTTCCGGCCTCAGTGGCACATTCCCTCTGACGCAAGGGATCGCGTCAGGGGGGAGTGTACTTCTGGGTTGGGGAGCAGCCTTCGAGGTTCGATGGGGCCGGCCACCACGATCGCAGCCTGCTTTGAAGAGGAGCAGGCCAGAAGACGCCGGGATGGAGGGAGGGTAAGCAGGGGGATCAATACAGGGGGCCAGAGGGAAAGGGGGCTGCTTTGGGGGGAAGGGTGTACTGAGGGGAGACAGAAGAGGCCATGGAGAGATAGGGAGAAGGAAAGGGGGCTGCTTTGGGGGGGAGGTGTGCTGGGGACAGACAGTTTTGCTCTGGGGGGAAGACAAGGGGCCATGAAGAGACAGGGAGAGGGAAAGGGGGCTACTTTGGGGGAGAAGTGTGCTGGGGGGAGACAGAAGGGGCCATGGAGAGATAGGGAGAGGGAAAGGGGGCTGCTTTGGGGGGAGGTGTGCTGGGGACAGACAGTTTTGCTCAGGGGGGAAGACAGAAGGGGCCGTGGAAAGACAGGGAGAGGGAGGGGGGCTGCTTTGGGGGAAGGGTGTGCTTGGGGGAGACAGAAGGGGCCATGGAGAGATAGGGAGAGGGAAAGGGGGCTGCTTTGGGTGGGAGGTGTGTTGGGAATAGACAGCTTTGCTCTGGGAGGAAGACAGGAGGGGCCATGGGAGACAGGGAGAGGGAAAGGGGGCTGCTTTGGGGGGAGGAGTGTGCTTAGGGCAAACAGCTTTGCTCTGGGGGGAAGACAGAAGAGGGCCATGGAAAGACTGTTAGGGAGAGGGAGAGGGAAAGGGGGCTGCTTTGGGGAGAGGTGTGTGCTGGGGGCAGACAGCTTTGCTCGGGGGGAGGGGGAAGACAGAAGGACACAGACAGCGGCCAAGGAGAGAGAGATAAAGACAGACAGACACATCTATTCTAGCACCAGTTAATGTAACGGACTTAAAGACTAGTAAATTAATCATTTAATTTAAATGGTCCTTTTTCTTAAATATTTTTGGGCCAGAAACCCAGAGTTCTGCTCGGTAGTGTGCTTAGGTTCTATCTACTGGAGTCTCAGTCAAAGCTCACTCCTGTCCATCTATACCATCCCAGTCACCGAAGCCCTCCCTAGCCCATCTTCAATTGAATGGTCATATACAGGACACTGTGCAAGTCTGCCCAGTACTGGCCTTAGTTCCTTCAATGTAATAAAATTATTTCATGTGGGTGTGTATGTGTGGCTTATTTGTATGTGCATGTGTGAGCTGAGATGTTGTTGAGTATCTTATGTTCACCCAAACAAAAATGTGATTTACTGTATATCCAAGCCTGTATATTATTATAGTGAATAATTCTATAGTAATGTGTATACTGTCCCAATGATTTTCTGACAGCTTATCTCTGAATTTCTCTCTTCTGGATAGGTGGACCAACCTGTCGATGCTTTGCTTTTTTTTTTGCTCAATGAAAACTGAAAATGAACAAGTAAAATGAAAAGCCCAGCCTAAATTAATAACCTTGGCATTCATACCATACTCATACAACCTCACTGGCATTAATTAATTAATTAACAACACTAATTCAGTTGCATTTGGTAGAAATTGGTCTCAGCTTGTTTATTTAACATATTCAAATCTTCAAACCCTTAAATACAACTATCTCATTCTTATCTGATGGCTAGTTGGTGTCAACCTATCCTCCATCCAACCCTGATAACTTACCCAAACCATAAGAGTGAGTTAATTAATCTTAATCTTAATTAAAACGAGCCCTGCATTGATGCAAAGATCTCACCCTGGCTCAGTGCAGTGTCATCCTCAAGCCTTTAATCAACACACCCAAACTTCATACTATTGAATTTCATTTTATACAAATTGTCGATCTTGCTCAAGGCCCATCTCACCATGCTGCACCCCCCCCCTCAACCCTCATATGACCACACCTACCACCAAAATGCCCACATCCCTGACACCCTATCCCAATCACCTTCAAAATGCCCACTTCATCCCGTGGAGGGTGTTAGAGGGGAACACAAATTTGCAACCCCCAGCCCTATCCCTCCACCTGGCCTCACCCCACCTCCCAACACTGAACAATTCCACAGCCCACCAGAATTCTCAATTCCTCCAACTCTCCGACTCTTTACCCTCCACCAATCTTCTCCTCCCCCTCTCATCCAAACTCCTTGCCAGCCCCAGCAGCAAGCCCCCTGCCTTAACCAAACTTAACCCTTACAAACCCTGAAATCTTCCTATTTCCGACTCCTTTCTCAAGCTCTATCATTGCCTATCCCCTAAGCTTCCCTTAAACCTCAATTTCCTTTCTCACAGGGCTCCATCAAATTCAAGAAGGCATGGGATAGGCACGTGGGATTTCTCAGAGAGAGAGAAAGAAATAATGGTTACTGTGGAAGGGCAGACTAGATGGGCCATTTGGCCTTTATCTGCCATCGAGTTTCTATGTTTCTATTAGCCTTCCCGATAAATCCAGAGGGGGCACACTTGAAATGTGGTGCAGAAGGTGTTTCCTATAAATAGATGAAAATTAAATTTCCATTCTCACTAAGGCCTGAGTTATAATATAGTTGTCTTCCATTTCATATCTATGAAAAAATGTTTTCATTTGATCGGTAAATAAATGAGCCCTATGTTTAAAATTTTCTCAGTATATGTCAACCAAATAGTTAGGGGGCTACGAAAAATGGAAAACCTCTACTGTCAAGGGTCAATTGTCAAGAGCTTAGTACTGTACATACACATGCACATTCTGCTCTGAAAACAAAAACAATTCACAAACTTGACCGCTGTTACAATTCCAGCATGGTTTGGATAATTTGTTTCCACACAGTTTGTTTACTAAATTACTGTGCTAAATTATTTAAAACCTAGCCGTACAGTAGTTGAGTAGCATACCTGTGTTCATTCTGATGCTGGATGGTGACGTTTAAATGTTTTCAGTTTCCCTGCGGAAAAGAAAAGAATTCATTAACTTATGTCAAAACAGTATGGGTCGATATTCAAAGCCATTTAATGAGCCAGAAATGGCTCCTGGCTGGTTAAATTGCCTGTTCAGGACTAACCACTAATTTTCAGCAGCACTTAACTGGTTAGTGCTGCTGAAAATAACCAGTTAGCACTGAACTGAAAACTAATTATTTGGGGGGGGGGGGGGGAGCATTCCAGGTAAGTAATTGGCTCAGCCAGTGTAGTGCCATATAAAAGCCAGTCCTATCTTTATAATAATAATAATAATAGCTTTATTTATATCCTGTTATACTTTTCAGTTCAAGACAGTTTACAACAAGAGAGGCTGCAGGAAGGAATGCAGCAAAGTTACAGCAAGAGCATGAAGTAGGAGTAAACAAAAAAAGCATGTAATGTAATTATATATAACAGGAGGTAGAAGCATGCAAATATACGTAGAGGAAATCGTTTGAAGTAGTTTAAATGAATTTATCAAATAAATGGGTTTTCAGTGATCTTCTGAATGATTGGTATGACGATGAGTTAAGGAGTAAGTCAAAGTATTGCTACACCTTCCTGCTTGGAAGGAAAGTGTCTGGTTGAGGAATCTTTTGAACTGACATCCTATGGGATTCGGAAAGGCGAACAATAGTGTTCTGGGCGAGAGGCAGAGTTTGTTTTGGAGAACAAAGTGTTTCAGAAGGTAGGTGGGTGCAGTACCGAATAGTGTTTTGAAGCACAGGCAACCAAATTTGAAAATTATTCTAGCCTCTACTGGTAGCCATGCAGTTTTTTGAAATATGGAGTGATGTGGTTGGATTTTTTTTCAGGTCAAGAGATTAAGTTCTTACCTTAATAATATCTTTTCCAGTAGATAGGGATGATATGCTGAACCAAGGGTCTTCCATCCACTCCTGCGAGTCAGTTGCAGCATCTCCTCCTTCTTCCTGCTCTCTGCTGCCCCCAGTCAGTTAGTTTTAAAGCCAGGACAGCCCTACACAAGAGAACAGGAGAAAGACAACGAGAAGAGCTCCCCCCCCACACACACAGGACCTTCATCTGCTTAAACAAAATAACTCAATGCTCACAGACATGCTAACGAGAGGAGGGGAATAAAATTAACCCTTAGCCATAAGGAACTGTGGAACTCAGGGGAAAACCCCTATGGAACTATATACATACAATATACAATTTCTTCAGAGCAATGACAGCTGGCAGAAAGTTCAGAGATGCAGCCTTCAGGCAGCCAATAGTCCAGGCAGGCTTATTGACAACGATAGGCAGGGGGTTCAGCATACCATTCCTATCTACTGAAAAAGATATTATCAAGTTAAGAGCCTAATCTCTTTTTCCAATTCAATAGGAATGGTATGCTGAACCAAGGCACGTACCTAAGCAGTCCCCAAATCCCCAGGCGGAAGAGATAAGCCTGCCTGTAAAACAGGGATTCCAAATCCACCCTATAAAACTTAGTGAAAGTATGAAGAGATGACCAAGTTGTCACTTGACAAATCTCATCTGGCGGAATTGTTCTAGATTCAGGCCAAGAAGAGGTAACTCCTCTAGTCGAATGAGCTCAAAGAGCGAAAAGCGGCTGCTTTCCATAGACAATGTAGAGGATGAAATAACTGACCTAATCCATCTTGAAATGATAGCTTTGGAAGACAGTCATAGTAACATAGTAGATGACATCAGATAAAGATCCGAATAGTCCATCCATTCTGCCCAACCTGATTCAATTTAAAAAAAACATTTTTTAATGTTTTTTTTTCTTCTTAGCTATTTCTGGGCAAGAATCCAAAGCTCTACCCAGTACTGTGCTTGGGCTCCAACTGCTGAAGTCTCCGTCAAAATTCCCTCCAGCCCATCCACACCCTCCCAGCCACTAAAGCCCTCCCAGGACAATCCTCAACCAAAAGGCCATATGTAGACACATACCGTGCAAGTCTGCCCAGTACTGCCCTTAGTTCTTCAATATTTACTATTATTTTCTGATTCTAGATCCTCTGTGTTCATCCCATGCTTCTTTGAACTCTGTCACCGTTTTCCTCTCCACCACCTCTCTTGGGAGCACATTCCAGGCATCCACCACCCTCTCCGTAAAGTAGAATTTCCTAACATAGCTCAAACCTCAAATTATGTCCTCTGGTTTTACAATTTTCCTTTCTCTGGAAAAGATTTTGTTCTACGTTAATACCTTTCAAGTATTTGAACATCAGAATCATATCTCCCCTGTCCCTCCTTTCTTCTAGGGTATACATATTCAGGGCTTCCAGTCTCTCCTCATATGTCTTCTGGCGCAAACCTCCTGTCATTTTCGTTGCCCTCCTCTGGACCACTTCAAGTTCTTACATCCTTCACCAGATACGGTTTCCAAAACTGAACACAATACTCCAAGTGGGGCCTCACCAATGACCTGTACAGGGGCATCAACACCTTCTTCCTTCTACTGGCTACTCCTCTCTTTATACAGCCCAGCATCCTTCTGGCAGCAGCCACTGCCTTGTCACACTGTTTTTTTGCCTTTAGATCTTCGGACACTATCACCCCCCATCTTCAGACACCCTCTCCCCATCCATGCATATCAGCCTATCACCTCCCAGCATATACAGTTCCTTCCGATTATTAATCCCCAAATGCATTACTCTGCATTTCTTTGCATTGAATTTTAGTTGCCAGGCATTAGACCAGTCCTCTAACTTTTACAGATCATTTTTCATATTTTCCACTCCCTCTTCGGTGTCTACTGTTACAAATCTTGGTATCATCTGCAAAAAGGCACACTTTTCTTTCTAACCCTTCAGCAATGTCACTCACAAACATATTGAACAAGATCGTCCCCAGCACCGAACTCTGAGGGACTCCACTACTCACCTTTCCTTCCTCCAAGCAACTTCCATTAACCACCACCCTCTGGTGTCTGTCCGACAGCCAGTTTGGGTCCTAACTTCAGCCCTTCAAGTTTGTTCATAGGCTCTTGAACAAACTTGAAGGGCTGAAGTTAGGACCCAAAGTGGTGAACTGGGTTAGAAACTGGCTGTCAGTGAAGGTCTGTGGCACTGCGGCAAGCCCGAAAGATAGAGCCGTGAACTGAAAATGCTGTTCCAGTAGATGAAATCGCAGGAAGCACCTGTGATCTATAAAGATGGGTTTGTGTAGATACGTCTCCATCAGGTCCAAAGCTGTCAGAAACTACCCTGGCTGTACAGAGGCAATAAATGGCTTCATAGAGGGTCTGGACAGGTACCTGGAGGACAAAGGGATTGAGGGGTACAGATACGAGTAGAGGTAGGTAATAGGGATAGGATTAGAGGCAGTTACAAAATTAGTCAGGGACACTGTTCAGGCAATTAGGCCTGATGGGCCGCCGCGGGAGCGGACCGCTGGGCAGGATGGACCTCTGGTCTGACTCAGCAGAGGCAACTTCTTATGTTCTTAATGACCAGTGCATCTCCATACAAAAATGAGGCAATTTGAGGGCTGCATTGAAATACTTGAGGTCTAGGATCAGTCTCCAAACCTCAGAGCCATTCTTGAGCACGACAAAGTATATGGAGTATCTGCTCAGCCCAAGTCTGAATCTGGCACCCTTTCGACCACTTGGATATTGAGCAATCTACTTAGGGTCATCTGGACATGGGCAATGGAATTCACGAACCAGGCAGAGAGGGGACAGGCAAACTCCAACTTGTAGCTGTCCCTGATAACCTCTAGTACCCACTGGTCAGATATGATAGCTTCCCCTGGCTACAGGAAGTCCCTCAGCCTATCTCAAATCTTGCCCAGAGAAGCTGGAGACATGGCATCATTGGGATTTCTTGGACTGCCCTCCCAGACATGAGGTAGCACTCTGAGACTTTCTAGTCCCAGTGAACCTCTGTCATAGGCTCTGAAAGGATCTCTGGGAAGAGGACTCAGAGGAGAAAAGACGCGAATGGTGTGAGCCTTGAAAGGACCCACAGGCCTGTCCTTTAGAAGTCCTAAGCCTGCTTTCTGGAAGAGACTTCAGACAGTGGTCCTAGATGATAGCTATGAGGTCATCCAACCCCTGCCAAACAGCATATTGCCCCTGAACAGAAGCCTGCTGAGAGTGGCCTTGGATGTGGAATTACCAGGCCAATATCTGATCCATAAAATTCTGTGAGCAGACACAGAAGAAGCCGAAACCTTACCTATTACTCTCAGAAGATAATAGAAAGCATCAGCCACATAATCCACTCCCACCAGCAACAGCTGGGAAGGAGGATCAGAAAGCGCACCTCCTGGGTCATACAATTTAGAATGGCATGCTCGACCCAAAAAGGAGGCTTCCACAGCATGCCTCACAGCCAGAAACAAGGCCTTAAACTGCCTTTTGAGCAAAATATCCAGTCTGTGATCCTGTTGATCCTTAAGCACTAAGCCCCCCCCCTCACTTGGACATAGCTTTAGACACTTTAAGGGAGCCTTCAGGGTTCTCCTAGTGCTCAGAAATCAGAACTTTCATATCCGGATGCCACGGAAAGGCTGTAGGCTGAGAGCGTAACCCGCTGAGCAGAGAACATTGAGTAGTAGGCTAAGGAAGATCAATTTTGAGCTCCTTCAGAGACTCAATAATTAGGTCCGTAAGGACATAGGTTCTTGCCCTGGTCCATAGCAACACTTACTCCCTGGCCTATTTCACTCAGAACCACATCATCCTTAACTGAGGTTTCAATGGGAAAAAGGCAAAGCGTCCAGATCATCATCCTCAATGACCCCATCTGACCAACTGTTAGAGTCCAAGGGGAGACACAGACCTTCTTAGTAGAACAGATGTGGGACCACGGGAGGGCTGCATGGCCAAACACACTCCAGATGACCCAGAAGGCTCACTAGCACTGCTGACATAGGCTTGCCAGAGAAAGTTTACAAAGTTAGGCATAAAGGGCATAGAGCACCGAGAACTCCCTTCAAAAGGACAGTTAGAGCACTTTCTTTTCCATTTGGGGCCATAAATACCCTTACTAGGTGCTTATGCTGCATTCTGGGACTCTAAAAGGCTAAAATTGTCCTCCAACTGCCCCAACAACCTCTTGGCAGCCTTAATGAGATGGTCAGATGCAGAACCCAAAGTCCCTGCCTCCCCATCTTGCACGGCGGTACACACGGCACAAGTGTGCTCTTCTTGTGTAATGTAATGTAATGTAATTTATTTCTTATATACCGCTACATCCGTTAGGTTCTAAGCGGTTTACAAAAAATATACATTAAGATTAGAAATAAGAAAGGTACTTGAAAAATTCCCTTACTGTCCCGAAGGCTCACAATCTAACTAAAGTACCTGGAGGGTAATAGAGAAGTGAAAAGTAGAGTTAGAGGAAAAATAAAAATAAAATAAACATTTTAACAAGACAGCATTGATCTAAATACTTTGGAAGGTAGAAGAGAGGAGAGAAAGGAATAGAAGCAGAAGGGGGAGCCGTTGAACAGTAGAATTCTGGAGAAATTTAAATGATAGAAATAGAACAAAACAAAGACAAAAGGCAAAACAATAGATAAGAAGATAAGATTAAAGATAAATCATAATCTGGAAAGAAAAATAAAATAAAACTTTGTCTTCAATCCACGGTTTCAGCGTCAGTGATGAAGTGGAGCAAGTAAGTTTAGGAGGAGCGATTGACGTTTCCAGAAAGGGCTTCTTCAGGGAAGAGACTTGGCAGACAGTCCCAGGATGCCTATGTCTCCTCCCCTGCGATGTTCTCCCATCCATGCATTCCCTCCCAGACACACTGCCCGTGCCCCAGCCGCTCCAAGGAGGCTGCCCCAGATGAGGCCCACGGTGAATGCAGGATTCTCTCCTCTGCGGGAAAGCCGCCCGGAGCCGACAGTCGATCTTCTTATCGGATTGCATGGGGGGAAGAGTTCACACTCTTGGTAGGATCGGGTCTGTGTGCTCTCGGTGGTTGTGGCTAGTCTCGTTGCTGCTTAGGTGTAAAAGCAGTTGATCTCCTACTTCTGATAATATTTAAAAGCAAGCATATTGATTTTTCCAACGGAATGCTGGGGGAAGAGCTTACTTGTTTGGCTGGATCAGGGCAAAGGGCTCTCGGTAGTGGTGGCTGATCCTGTTGCTGCTTAGGTGTAAAAAACAGTTGATCTTCCTAGTGGACTGCAGGGGGAGGTGGAGCTCACACTCTTGGCTGGATCGGGTCTGTGGGCTCTTGGTAGTTGCGGATAGTTCCGCTGCTGCTGAGGTGTAAAAGCAGTTGATTTCCCACTGTTGCTGATATTTAAAAGCAGGTAGATTGATCTCTCCAATGGACTGCCCAACCAGAGTAAAACTTCACAAAAATTCATGAGATTGGAACTTGAGGACTCCATCCTGGTGGTTAGAATTGAAAATGAGGCTTTTTAAGAAAGTTTGAGAACTTAGAATTCAAATCGGGAAAAATCTAAGATGGCTACTACCAGGATTCCCGCTGAAAAAATGATAGTAACTCCAACAGAAAATGCCCAAAACTAGCAATTTTAGAATTTTTGGGGTGAGGGAACAAGGCTACATCAAATAAAACCTTCACAAACAACAAATTCAGACCCACCCCCACAAGATCTACCCTGTGAACTATGATAGCCGTACTCACAGACCAGATGCTGGAAAAAAGTACTACAGCCTGCCTCAGCATCTCTAAGGGTAGCTGAAAACTGGAGAGGACCTCTGCCACCAAGAAAGCTGCCTCTTCTGAATCTTCAGCTGCCAGTCGGGCCACCGTCAGACTGAGCTTCAACCCCCAGGATCAGGATCAAATTGTCGTGAGGAGGAGGGAAGGAAAATGTAGCCAATACTATGTGCGCTCTGAAGAGACAATTGGTGTCCATACAGCCTGTGCTAACACTACAGATCAAGTCAAGGAGTGAGCAAACAGCAGGGGAAAACCCCTAGCTCCACAGTTCAAGTAGGCTGGCTGAACAGATCCCCACAGTATCCACCTGTCAGCTGCAGACCAAAGTCTGGTCCTCTCACACAGGCTAGGCAGTCACCAAAGCTGTACTGGAACACAAAGTCTCATGAAAGAAACGCAAAAAAACCCAAAACCCAACCCTTGCAGAAAACAAAAAAGAAAATGGAACATATCAAAGTTGTTCCTGCAGGCTCGCTTTCAGAAGAAATAACTGACAAGAGGCAGCAGAGAGCAGGGAGAAGGAGAAGGTACTAAAAGCAGTGATCAGTATCTCCTGCAGCAGACTTGCAGGAGTGGATGAAAGACCCTTGGTTCAGCATATCATCCTTATTGCACTGGAAAGTGCAATTGTATAAGTCTCAGTGAGGCCCTATAACTATGTGCAGTTCTGGAGACCGCACCTTCAAAAAAGATATAAATAGAATGGTTCAGAGGGTCATTACAAAATTGGTTAGTGGTCTTTGTCTTAAAGCATATGGGGACAGACTTAGAGACCTCAATATGTATACTCTGGAAATAAGATGGGAGAGAGGGGATATGATAGAGATGTTTAAATATCTCTATGGCATTAATGTACAGGAGGTGAGTCTTTTTCAAATGAGGAAAATTCTGGAAGGATAGGGCATATGATGAAGTTAAGAGGTGATAGGTTCAGCAGTAAACTTTAAAGAAAAAGATACCTAGCCTAGTGGCACCTAACCTAAGCTCTGTTTATACGAGTAGAATTTCCTCCTTTGGCAATGGCCGATTAGAGTCAATATTCATGCCACCAAATATCAGTGGTTTGGCAGCCACAAGCCATTTAAGTGGGTAGGAGCCTCTCCTCTCCATTTAAATTGCTTTGAATATCAAGTGATATATAATCTATCTGAACTTCACATCCATATCTGCTACTAAGCTCTAAGTTCACCCTTCCTCTCCCTCAGAGATCCTCTGTTATTGTCCCAAATGGCCCTATGCTTTCTTGAATTCAGATACTGTTCTTATCTCTATCACTTCCATGAGAGGCTGTTCCACACATCCGGTCCTTTCCATAAAAATATATTTCCTTAGATTACTTCTGAGTTTATCTCCTTCCCCTTTCATCATATGCCCCAGTTTCCTTTCAATTGAAAACCCAGCTCTTGTGAATTTATATCATGGAGGTATTTCGACATCTCTATTGTATCTCCTCACTCATGACCTTCTTCAAAATTGAGATATTTAAGTCTGTCCCCCTTATACTTTATGAAGAATATCACTGACCATTTTATATTTTCTCAAGAGATGTACTTTCTACCCTGTTCCAAATGTACCATCTTCTTGTATGTGCAATGAGCAGAATACCAAATCATTTAGATGAGAAGACATTTTTTTAAAAGCTATTATTGCAGAATAATTTGATAAATTCTATAACTTATGTTAAAATTAACGACAGCTCTGAAACTGTGCTAGTGTTCTTGGGCCACCCATAAAACTTCACAATAAACCTTTAATACCAAAGCTACAAGCAGTGCTGCCCTGAGCAATTTCTCTATAGACTATTTAAAACCAAAGTTAAATCCAATCTACTTTGTTTGGTTTTGATAAAGTGTCCTTGCTTGTAACTTTAGGCCCACATAAAAGCCACAAATTATTCCTGAAAGCATCAGATTCCTAGCGTGCTTGCTTGCTGCTAGAGGAGACAGCACTTGAAGTGTTCTTTGTAGTGTTGGAACACTACCAGCAATGCTACCATGAATTAAAAAGAGAGCTGGGAGACTCAGCACTGCTCCAAATCCCAGCAGTCACTGAGCAGGGAAGCCTTGCAGGCAAGCACGTCAAAATGATTTCTAACAGATGGGAAAGGGGCTCGGAGTTTAAACTTATCTACATAAAATGTGTTAGCCAATGGCAACCTTTTAAGGAACTGGGCATTCTTTCTCTGGACAAAACACTGTTTCATTTATTCTGACTCTGATAATAATAAAACAAGCATATATAAAAGTGCGACACAAGTGCATTTCTCTGTATATGATTTAAGTATACTAGAGGAAGGGTAGGGGTATGTCTGCATAACTGAATGTGACTGCAGGTCCCTTAATTCAATGACCCCTATTCCTCAAGAGCACTTGCCTCCAGTCCAGATACTTTACTTTCAGTGTCAGACAAACCAAGACAAGGACCAGGCCATATAACTTTCAGGGTTGCTCAGACTCCTCACTATTTGGCCACAGGGCCTTTGATTGTGTAGAGGCCCTTGGGTTCTGCTGTCTACTCATGCACGTAAGAGACTTCCAGGTTATAGGAGTGTTGGCATTTTGACTTAGAGAACTTTCATAGCTTATAGAACCGAGGGTGGGTTACCCTACCTGGCATGGTCAGGTGTAGAGGAAAGGAAGGGGGTGAGATTTGATATACTACTCTTTGTGGTTACAATCAAAGCAGTTTACATATTATAATTACATTTTATCAATCCCAACACTGTCTCAGTTTATCTAAACAACTCAGTAGCAACTTTTATCACACAGGAACACAGTCTGTGAATCACTTGCTGCCTTCATAGGGTCAATGTGTTGTAAACATTAGTCAAATTTCTCAGTCTATCTTTTTTAGCTGTATTTAAATTTAGAAAAAAAAACAAAACTTATCTTCATTACTGAAGTTCTGGTCCCTCATCAATTATATACACATACTTATTTTGTACCTGGAGTAATGGAGGATTACAAGACTTTACCCAGAGTCAAAAGCAGCTGCAGTGGGAATTAACTCAGTTCCTCTCTAGCTCTTAGGGTACTACACTTATCCCCTGTTTTACGAAGCCGCGCTAGCGACTGTCGCGCAGCAACGGCCCCGAAGCCCTTTAAATCTCTATGGGCTTCGGGGCCGTTACCGCAGCACAGCTGCTAGCGCGGCTTCGTAAAATAGGCCCTTAGTATTAGGCTACTCCTTTACTCACTTTAGAGCAGGCATTCTCAACCCAATCCTGGGGATACACCCAGCCAGTCAGGTTTTTAGATATTCTGTAATGAACATGCATGACATAAATTTGCATGCAGTACCTTCATTATATTCAAATATATTTCATACATATCCATTATGGGTATCCTAAAAACTTGATTGTCTTGGTGTGTCCCTAGGACTGGGTTGACAACCATTACTTTAGAGCAGGGGTGACCAATCTTTTGGCTTCCCTGGGCCGCATTGGGCAAAAATTTTTTTTCTGGGGCCGCACAAACGCTGCAGCAAGATAGAAGAGGGAGCCGGCAAGATGGTAAACACTTGGGGGCAGCAGAGGAAAACACTGCATCACCCTCAACTGGGGCCGCACAAAATACTTCACGGGGCCGCAGGTTGGACACCCCTGCTTTAGAGGGAAACTGTGTCAGGATACATACTCATTGCGATGGGACTAGCCCTGCTTTTGCTCTAACTCCTCTTATTGACTTAGAAGTGCATTCACTCTGCAGCTCTGCAATCTCTCTCTTGTCTCTCCCTATACTTTTCCTCAGGAACTCCACTTATCAGGTAAGTCTCTCCTATCTGTACCCTTATTCTCTCTTGCTACACCTTATGCTTGGAACAGACTACCTGAGTCTGTATGTCAAGTTCCATTTCTGGTAGTATTCAAATCTAGGCTAAAACCCCACTTTTTTTGAGAATGCATTTTACTAATAACTCCCACTCGCTTGTGAAGATCTCATGCCTGTTTGCATCATTCCCTCTCTAAGAAACTCCCTAACCTCTACTTGTCCTGTTTATCTGCTTGATTAGATTGCAAGTCTACCAAGCAGGGACTGTCTCTTGAATGTTTAATGTATAGTGTTATTTATGTCTAGTAGCGCTATAGAAATGATAAATAACAGTAGTAGTAGTCCATTGCTTGATCCTATCCTTCTCATCTAATGTCTATTTGACTAAGAGGAAGTGGGTCTCAGGCTACTGAAGTAACTAAACCTGGAAAGAGTAGGAGGGATACACATCTAATAGAGGCAACACAGCTTCAGCATTTTCACAAAATAAGAGCTGGAACAGGGAATCAGCTCAACACCTTTTCCTATACAGAAGTGAGAAGGGAAAGAATAAAGAAACAGAACATAGGATTCCAATAACTACATGTCCTTTGGAAAAGGGATCATAGTAAATGATCATCTAAAAGGACTTTGTAACTAAAGGCTTACAGAAAAAACTCTTCTTTGCAGCTTTGTGTTCTCTTGACTGCTCCTCCATAACAGAGCTCCTCTGTAAATTGGTTCCCCCTGCAAACTTTGCCAAACCAGGAAAGTTCCCTTTTAGATAAACAAAAATATCACAATACAGATACTCCTCACTTGAACCTTTTTTGGTATAGCTGTATACAAAAATCAATTATTATTACCTATTTAATGACAGTCCAGACTTATGACCAGGTCTCTGACCAGATCAAAAAGGGCAGGAGTGAACTTTCTATGCTCCTGCCCCATGAAAGCCACAATTAAAAATGGCTTCTGCAGGTTACTGCAGCAGGCTCACAAGCTCCTGTGGTCTTGCATTGGGTTACCAGATTTTCTGTTTGGAAAATCCGGACACCCTAGACCTGCTCCATTCCTCCCATCCCTACCCCCGCTGCCTGATCTCATTGAGCAGAACGGCATGCACGGATGTGATGTGATGACATCACGTGCACATGTGCACATGATGTCATCGCATGGCATCTGCATATGTGCGGATGCTGTTCTGCCTGACAGCAATTTTAGAAGCTTTTCAAAACCCGGATAAAGTGCTGGGTTTTGAAAAGCCATCTGGACCCCCAGACATGTCCTCAAAAGGAGGAAGGGTTCAGGGAAATCTGGTAACCCTAGTCTTGCGAGACTGTCGTGGGAACTTATGACAGCCATTTTTAATCATGGCTTTCACGGAGCAGGAGTGTAAGAAGATTGCTCCTGCCCCGCTTAACTGCTATACCACCAGGGCTGTAAGGTAAGCTGTGGAAAGGTCAGGGACTTAAGGAAGTGTCCTCCAAACTTTTGCAAGTCACGGCATACTAAAGGCAGTGGCAGCAGCTCGAGGCACCCGGAAGTGTGTGGATGTCACTGTGATGACATCACACACATGTGTGATGTCATCACATCGACATCTGTGCATACGGGAAGGCCCTCCAGACAGACCCTGAGACACCAGTGGAGGGGGGGGGGGTGCCAGCAGGGAAGAGGGCCAGAGAGAAGGAGAGGCGCTGGCGTTCGCTGATTGATTACAGGATGTGCCTCTTGCCATGAGAGGCACGTCCTGTAGGCAGTCAATTGGCGCCTGCGCCTCTCCTCCTCCCCAGTATACCGCGGCACACCTGAAATCTCAGGAGGCACAGTAGTATGCCGTGGAACACAGTTTGCAGTACACTGGCTTTAAGTTTGGAGGGTAGGAGTGCTATTCAGACACTCCTCATTTAACAATCAATTTGCTTAATGACCTAATTGTATGAATGGAACTTGGTTGTTAAGTGAGGAGTATCTGTAGGTCCCTAGGGAGTCTCTATACAGACCTCAACACATGTCCAGTCACTTAAACCTCTGGGAACCAGAGAAGACATTTCAATAACGGCAGCATAAGATCTCTTGCTTTTGAACAGCCTACAGTTCTAACCAATGTGATAAACCAGTAGTAATTTCCAAATCAAAAATGAAGGCAGACCTAAAGAAATGGGGAAATGGGATTCCAATAGGCAAGCCTTGAAATAATCTGCGTCACCAAATCTGTCAATGTTAAATATAATTGCAACTGATGCAGTATGCACCAATAAAGCAAACAAAAAAAGCCCCAAACAATCTTATTACATGTGAAGGGCAATGCCATAAAGGGGTGCCTATATGGATCCTATTCTATAACTGAAAACAGGTGTCAACTTACCTTTAAAAAAATACTAATTAGTTATATTCATATGTAAAATTTAGGCATAAGCATTTATGCCTGCCAGAGAGCTAATGTAAATGCTAGTGCCTAGATGAAGGACATTATGTTTGGGAAGTGTGTGCAGTGGTTAAAGCTACAGCCCCAGCACTGCTCCTTGTGACCCTGTGCATGTCACTTAATCCCCCAGTGCCCCTGGTACATTAGATAGAGTGTGAGCCCTCCAGGACAGATAAGGAAAAATGCTTGAGTACCTGAATAATTTGTAATCCACATAGGATATGCGGAATATAAATAATAAAATAAAAATAGATAAGATCGAAGGAAAGAGGCAAAGAGGGCGACCTGCCGTCAGATGGCTGGACATATTGAAAACAACCATAGGGATGACACTGGAGGGTCTTACCGGACTTAGCACAAAACCAATCTCTTTTTAGATGTGTAATTTATCAAGTCGCTAGAACGCAAACACGAGTCAATGGCACTTTATGAATGAATGAACTGTGCTCCATTCCATGCTCCATTCATCCTCTTCCCACGTCCACTTTCAAACTACACACCATCACATTTAGACACTATTTTTCTTAGCTGGAATATTGGCATTTACACACTTATATACACACACATATATGCTGTACCTGCACTTTTGGGGGGGGGGGGGGTTTGTTCCATTGTTGTTACCCATATTTGCTGCCTCTGCTGAAATACTGATGCAGCCTTGCAAAGCCTATAATTGACGTCCTTCTCAATATTATTACCATGACTGGACATAATGCTGCCAAGATAGGGGACATTATTCATGATTCTATGTTCAACAGGTTGCTGGTTAATGGTTGCTTACATACTATGCCAGTCCCCGCTCATTAATAATTCACCAAGGAAATAGAGGTTTGAAATAATTGAAAATTCTTGGGTGTTTCCAGATCTAAAGAAAATGTCATTAAGATCTGGGAAAGCTCAGTGCTCTTTAAGAAGCTGGCATTACTTCCTTTCTCAAAAATGCATTTACTGTACATAAAAGCCAATCTAACAACTCTCCATCCCACTGACTTCACAAACCTTGACAGGAAGGGTTCCAAAGGGCAAGTAGTAGGTTCCAGCTGAGTGGTCCCAAAGCCCTGAATATTTGAACTATTTTATCCATTAAAAAAACGACTGCAATTCTGTTGCAAGCATTGCTTGACTGGACACTACTTAAGTGTTATGAAAGAGGCTGAAGCAAATCAGATACATCATAATATACTGTATATACTTGAATATAAACCGAACCAAATATAAACCGAGGTAACCTTTTTCCACCAAAAAGGAGGCAAAAGGTTGTCTTGAATATAAAATGGGGAGTGTTATTATATTCAAGTGCCCTGCCTTGCAACCAGCCCTCCTTTCCTTCCTCCTTCCTTCCTTCCCTTCCTGTCCAGCCCCCAATGCCTACTACAGGCCTGCTTGAAACCCTGGTGGTCCAGCAGTGAGCAGGGGCAGTAGTGATCCTTCCCACGTCCTGTCCCAGCTGACTCTAAAGCATCCTACCTCTCTAACCCCTGCATCTTACCTTTAAAGCCTTAGTGATCTAGAGGTGAAGCAGGGCAGGAGCGATCTTCCTATGCTCCTGCCTTGAAAGAACTGCGGTCAAAAATGCCTGCTGCAAGTTCCCATTGCAGTCTCATGAAAGCTTGCTGCACTGTATGCCTGGAACAAGCTGCCTGACTCAATATGTCAGGTTCTGTCTCTAGCAGTATTTGAATCCAGACTCAAAGCCCACCTCTTTGAAGATGCTTTCAGTTCCAAACTCCAACCCACCTTCTAAGCATCAATATCTGTCTTATCATTCCCGCTGTAATTTTCCCACCTGATGCACCTCCTTGTCCAGTTTGTCTGTCTTGCCTAGCCTGTAAACTCTTTGAGCAGGGTCTGTCTCTTCTGTGTTTTGATGTACAGTGCTGTGTATGTCTGGCGCTATAGAAATGATGATTAGTAGTAGTAGAGAGGAAGAGTGTATATTCTATTGTATAGGCGTTGGAACGGGGGAGGCCACAGCAGCCATGGTCTTCCCAAAAATTGGTGGTTGCTGGTTGGTGCCCATCTTCCCACTCATTTTCTGACTTGTACTTTAAATATTCGAGGCAGCCACTAAGCAGCTTCAACAAGCAGGCCTGTCCCGGAACACTTCACTCTACTTCCGGGGGAAGGTCTGCTCGTTGACGCTGCACGGCGGCTGCCCCGAAGATTTAAAGTACAATACCGGGAGTAGGTAGGGAATAGTGTCAGGAGCTGGTGACGGGCCATGCCGCAAGATTCCGCTGGGGCTATGGTGGAGCTCCTGCCCCCCCCCCCCCCCAGCCATACAGCCATACAAAGGGACTTGAACAAACTAGGGGAATGGGCGACGAGATAGCAGATGAAGTTCAACATTGAGAAATGTAAAGTATTACATGTAGGAAGCAGAAACTCGAGGTACAGCTATAGGATGGGAGGGATATTATTGAATGAGAGTACCCAAGAAAGGGACTTGGGGGTAATGGTGGACATGACAATGAAGCCGACGGCACAGAGCGCCGCTAAGAGAGCGAATAGAATGCTAGGTATAATCAAGAAGGGTATTACAACCAGAACAAAAGAAGTTATCCTGCCGCTGATTCGGGTGATGGTGTGCCCGCATCTGGAGTACTGCGTCCAATATTGGTCGCATCATAATACCTTAAGAAGGATATGGCGTTACTCGAGAGGGTTCAGAGGAGAGCGACACGTCTGATAAAAGGTATGGAAAACCTTTCATACGCTGAGAGATTGGAGAAGCTGGGTCTCTTTTCCCTGGAGAAGAGGAGACTTAGAGGGGATATGATAGAGACTTACAAGATCATGAAGGACATAGAGAGAGTGGAGAGGGACAGATTCTTCAAACTTTCGAAAAATAAAAGAACAAGAGGGCATTCGGAAAAGTTGAAAGGGGACAGATTCAAAACAAATGCTAGGAAGTTCTTCTTTACCCGTGTCGTGGACACCTGGAATACGCTTCCAGAGGACGTAATAGGGCAGAGTACAGTACTGGGGTTCAAGAAAGGATTGGACAATTTCCTGCTGGAAAAGGGGTTAGAGGGGTATAGATAGAAGATTACTGCACAGGTCCTGGACCTGTTGGGCCGCCGCATGAGCGGACTGCTGGGCATGATGGACCTCAGGTCTGACCCAGCGGAGGCATTGCTTATGTTCTTATGTTCACTGCCTATGTTCGATTGGAGGAAAAAAACAGGAGATTAATTTCTCTGTAAATATTTTCTTTCACTTGTTATTTATTTCAATTTTTATTCCATCCTCCACAAGGAGCCCAGAATGGGTTACATGGTAACATACATAACAGCAATAAGACACATAACAATTAATAACAAGGAACAGAAGACTAAGGCAATAGGGTATCGTGAGATGCATCTATAGTCGTTCAATTGTTCAGGATTAGTAGACATTTGGAGCCTGAAGCAGGGCCGGATTAATGGGTAGGCCCAGTAGGCACGTGTCAAGATCCCCATCCCCCTTACTACGCCACTGATTAGGGAAAAGGAACCATGGCATCTTTATGTTCACAGATGTGTGCTCTAACCTTATAATATTGCACAACAACACTTAACAGTCAATATTCAGCCTATGGCGGTCTGTGTTTTTGATATACTGTGATGTTGCTGCCTGAGGTCATAGTAACCATTTTGAAGAGCATGCTTTATTAGGCAGGAGCGAGCATCACTTCTGTCCATTTTCTCCTTGACCACCTATAATTTACAAGGTTAGGCCGGGGGCCCTTTGGGGAGGCTGGAGATGCTTGGATTTTCTTCAGGGGTGGGTGGGAGTAGTATTTCAAGGTGGGATTCTGAAGTTATGGAGGGGGTGGGGAATCAGAAAGGGTGGCCACAGGACCCTCTCAGCTGTTTAAATCACATAGAATATATACCCCTTAATAGTTTATTCTATAGAATGATATTTATGACATCAGTCCTCGATACTGGAAACTGAATGGAAGGATTTTCTTATTTTAAATAATGGCGAAGTATAAATGTTATCAGTTTCTGAATGTCAATATTATATTGTTGTAGGGACATATTTATGTTGCAAAAGCTATGGATTGCCAGTTGACTATGCAGTAGTCAATTACCCTCACCTAATATTAAGTACTCATTATCATACTATTATTATAATACATAATTGGGTAGGAGAAACCAAACATTACTTCCCCAAACTAATAAACAAATATATCTAAAGTACAGTGTGCATGCAGCTCCTCTGAAGATGGCAGGCAAAGCATGTAACAGATAAAAAGCTATGCAGATGAATAACAATTGCTAACAGGCCTATATTCTTGTTGAAATGCATGCTTATCACCATTGTTTTTGTAAATCGAGCGCTTACTGGTGTGACAAAGATATTCAGGGAATGCGTCTCACTGCTGTTGTTTAGCATTCCATACCGTCAAGGTCAAGGACACAGTAGGCTACTATTCTTTGGAGTGTCTGCTGGAAAAGATCTTCTGTAAGTCTGTATGCAGCAAAACAGTAGATTGAACTGCTTGTTAACTTTATCAGTCATGTCATATTTACTGCAATCGTTAAAATTCCATTTATGCTTAGTTCTCAGGCCATCCTGGAGTGTGTGCTATTGAAGAAATCACCCAGGGGTGGTAAATCAGCTTAACAGAGTTGCTACTGCCACTTTGCACCATCAGGAAATGTAAAAAATTGCAAATGAAAAGACAATGTATTAATGCTGCATATGCTGATTTGGCTTGAGGCACTAGGAATATATCCCACATTGATAACCCTGAAATGGTGCGCAGACCCCTTTAAGCTTGTTTATTTGATTTCCATGTGGCTTGATTCTTCTAAAATATATTTTGTCTGAATAACAGCACATTTTGTGAAAAGTTAAGAAATATTTACTTCTTGTCTTCGCTTGCCATTTAGAGGTTCTATTTATTTGCTCCTTGCTGCTAAGAAAGATCACAAATAAATTTTAGGTGAATGACGTTAATATAGATGCTTGAGTGCATTATACAGTACATTACCAGAACTGACTACTAATTCATTTGAAGTAGACTTGTGGAAGAGAGTTAGACAAAAAAACATTTATCTAGGCATAATTAATCCTGAGCTGAGTATATGGCTGTTTTAGCAGGAAAAGAAATACACTCCTGCTATACTGTGTAACTAGGAGTGTATAATAAGATCTGACAGCCCCTTACAATAAATGAGTAACTTTATGCTTGTTATGCATGTCTCTTCTGGGATTATGATGCTCAGATATATTTTTGCAGCCCTAGTTGTGCAGGGATATAGTATAGTCTCACCGTTCTTTGCTGTAAACTATTACATTTTAATTTTAGTTGCGAATACCTAGGGTTACCAGACGTCTGGATTTCTCCAAGCATGTACTCCTTTTGAGGACATGTCCGGGGTCCGAACTGCTTTTCAAAACCTAGCACTTTGTCCGGGTTTTGAAAAGCTTCCCTCAAAATTGTGTTGAGCAAGAGGGCATCCCACACACGCGCACGTGCTTTCATTGTGTTGCATCTGTGCATGTGCGGATGCTCTCCAGCCCAACCAGAGCAAGAAGCGGGCTAAGGCAGGATTAGGGGCAGGACTGGGGTGTAACGGGGCGGGGATGGGCAGGCCTGGGGGTGGGTCTAAGGGGTCCAGATTTTACGAATGTAAAATCTGGCAACCCTATGAATGCCTAACATTTGAAATGGTTTCATAAGATATTGAAGAAGACAAAAACATGTTGTAATGTTAGACCATTGATATTAACAGTAACTGTTGTGTGTCAGGGGGTGCTGAAAAGTTCTTAGCAAAACCAAGAAGGAAATGATGTGAAGCCATGAAACTTACATCGAAGTTTCTGTGTGTGTGTATGCCTTCAATTCAACCACTGACCCATGGCTGCATTCACAGTGAGGAATCCTTCCTGTGATATTTCAAAGCAGAGTACAGGATTGGTTTGCCATTGCAAAGTTTCTGTAACCCTTCCAAAACATACACTGATGTCTGGTCACTGAAATACCACTCCGCTGCTGCAATCAACTCCAAATCACTCAAAAATTGTCACCCTTTCAAACAATTTTTAAGGTTTGGAAACAGAACATAGTCAGATGGAGCAATATCTGGTGGGTAGGGTGAATGGTCTATGCACTGAAGCCCCAACTGCATCAAAACATCCATTATTTTGTCCTTTAATTGGTACAGCAAGTTACAATAGTATTCTGCATTAACTGTTTGGCCCCTTGGAAGATAGTCAGTCAGTCATTACAACACCTTCCTGATCCCAAAACACTATGGCCATGACCTTTTCTGCTGACTTTTGGGTCTTGAATTTCCTTTGCCTTGCAGAACCTGAGTGCCACCATTGCATGGACAGTTGTTTTGTCTCAGGATCATAGTGGTGTAACCATTTGGCGTCAACAGTAACTAGTTGTTCCAAAAGGTTGGCATCAGCTTGCTGAAAATGTTGCAAAATCAACTTGGAAGTATCCACTCAATATCGTTTCTCATCAGCATTCAAACATTTGGGCACACACATGGTTGACAGCTTCTGCATACCCAGCTGCTCATGGATTATACACCCAACATGTTCCCTGGATAGCTGTAGCATATCAACAGACAGGTGTGCAGGTGGTATTCTCGTCCATCCTCCCTGTTGAGGGTAAAGGCCAGAGCAGAGAAGCTCGCATCCTGGAGATGAATGTGTGGCTACGTGGATGGTATCGTCGAGAGTGCTTTGGCTACCTGGACCATGGGATGATTTTCCAAGGGCTGCTGAATAGGGAGAGTGTGCATCTATCAAAGAAGGGAAGAAGTGCTTTTGGCATCAGGCTGGCTAATCTACTGAAGAGGGCTTTAAACTAGATGTGAAGGGGCAGGGTGATCAAAGCCCCCAGGTGAGTATAAGCCCTCAGGTAAGTAAATCACTGAATACATCTACAAGGATGGGAAAAGGGGGCAATGTCTGGAAAGCAGTATATACTAATGTTCGAAGTATGGGAAACAAGATTCTGGATCTAGAAGCTGTGATGGAAGAAGGTGAGTTGGATATAGTGGCGATCATGGAGACTTAGTTCACAGAGAGCCATGACTTGGATGTATTTATACCAGGCTATAATCTATTCAGGAAAGACAGGGAAGGAAGACAAGGAGGAGGAGTAGCATTATATGTTAAAGATCATATTTAAGTCGAAACAAACAAACTGGATTAAATAAATCTAAGAGTTCTCTGAAAGGCTTACTTTTTAATGATGCCTTCCGATATTAATTTAAACATTAGATATACATCTTCTTCTAACTTTACATTGTTAACTAACACTAAGAATAAACCTTTGGTTACCAGTGACCCATCCCTAATATTTTTCCCACTACTCGTTCTTCCCTTTTATCCTACCATCCAGTTTTGTGATGTTTAAAGTCTGTCTATTATATGTTCCTATTTGTGTATTTTTATTGATGTACATCACTTTGAAAATGTTATATAAGCGTTTTTTCCAAATTTTAAATAAAACTTGGAATGTGGAGCTATTTCTCCTGATTTGTCTGACCAACAATCATATTAAAGCCACACAATTGCAGGATCTGTAGTGCAAGGAGAGGCACTGTAGATCAATTAGGAAAGAAGGAATGGTGAGTATATTTACATTGGTGTGATATAAAGGCCTCCTTCACAGACAGAAGAAGTAGACAGAGATTTAATAGTAGGCATTCAGAATATATCTAAAAAGGGAGAAATTTTACTAATAGGTGATTTTAACATGCGGATGTTGATTGGGGTATCCCTATTGCGGGGTCTTCTAAAAATAGGGAGATCCTGGATTCTCTACAAGGAGAACTGTTCCAGTAGTTGGTAATGGAAACCATGCAGGAAGGGATCATACTGGACTTAGTGCTTACAAATGGGGAAAGTGTTTCTGATGTTACAGTGGGTGATCATCTGGCATCCAGTGATCACTGCGTGGTACGGTTTAATATTAAGATGGATATAGCGAGGGCTCATTCAAAAGCAAAGGTTCTAGACTTTTAAAAAACTAACTTTGTTCGGATGGGGGATTACGTCATCTAATTGTTATCTGGATGGGAATGTCTGGAAGGAGTGGAAATGCAATGGGCAAAACTGAAAGGAGTATTTGTTAGAGCAACAAACCTTTTTGTGAGGCAAATCAAAGTAAGAGGAAAAGAAGGCCGCTTTGGTTCTCAAAAATAGTAGCTGAGAAGGTAAGGAATAAGGTTAGCCTTCATAAACTACAAAAGATCGCAGAAAGAGGAAGAGGCAAAAATATCTGGGAAAGTTAAGAGAGGCTGGTTATGTAGTCAGGAAAGTAAAGATGCAAATGGAAGAAAAAATAGCTGACATGGTAAAACGGGGAGACAAGACATTTTATAGATATATTAGTGATAGGAAGAGGTGCAAAAGTGGCATTGTGAGACTCAAAGGTGAAGGGGAGAAATATGCAGAAGCTGATAAAGAAAAGGCTGAATTGCTTAACAAATATTTCTTTTCTGTGTTCACGGCTGAACATGGCTGAACACGGCTGAAGCGCTGGGAGCGGGACCACAGAAAACAAACATAAATAGGGATGGAGGAGTGGTAGACCCTGATCAATTTTCAGAGGGTTGTGTTCGTGAGGAGCTAGCTAAAATAAAAGTAGACAAAGCGATGGGGCCACATGGTTTACATCTGAGGGAATTTCTGGTGGCTCTGCTGACTGACCTTTTCAATGAGTCTCTACAGTCGGAACTAGTACCGGAGGACTGGAGAAGAGTGGATGTGGTCCCTCTCCACAAAAGTGGAAGTAAGGAAGAAGTAGGAAATTACAGTCTGGCAAGTCTGACTTCTGTGATAAGCAAATGAATGGAAATGCTTATAAAACAGAGAATGGTGATGTTTCTGGAATCCTGTGGATTACAGGACTGGAGGCAACATGGATTCACAAGAAGTAGATCTTGTCAGACAAATCAATTTCTTTGACTGGGTAACCAGAGAATTGGATAAAGGGAGTGCGCTAGATGTGGTGTATTTAGATTTTAGCAAAGCCTTTGACAGGGTTCCACATAGAAGTCTAATAAATAAACTGATCCAGCCCTTGAGATGGGCCCCAAAGTGATGGGCTGGGTCAAGAATTGGTTGAGTGGAAGGTGACAGAGGGTAGTGATCAACGGAGATCGCTCTGAGGAAAGGGATGTTACCAGTGGTGTGCCTTAAGGTTCTGTTCTTGGGCTTATTCTTTTTTTTTTTTAATAAAGCTTTTATTGAGATATACACACAACATAAAATATACATAGTAGATGCAGCAGCAAGAAATAAAACAAGGCACAATGTGCAACATTCTGGAAAACACTCAAAGAGCTGCAAACCAAATAACATGTGCAATCCCTATGATCAAGCAACAACACACCACTATAGCCCCCACCCCCCCACCCTCCCCCCAGGGACAAAACACAATACCCACATGATTTAAAAAAGGTTGAGAACCATCAAAGCCCATACACAGCAGAAAATAGAAGAGGAATAGGAATATGAAATCCCCCACATCCCCGCCTACCCAGTTCAGCCCCAAATGTAGCTCAAATCCCCGGTCCGCCCCTACCTCCAACCTCCACAGAAGCCCGAAATCTACGCCAAATGCGAGCATAGCCATGCTGTTTGCCATGCCGCAAAGCAGTTAAGTGGTAAAGAAGTTGCCATGAAAGAAAGCGCTGCTCCACCATATCCCAGGTGGGAGAGAGCCCTTGATTCCACAAGGAGGCCAAAGCCAACCTGGCAGCAGTGAATGCCAGCTTACAAAACATAGAATCTCCCCAGGCCAGATCTAATTGATGCCAATACAATAGGGCATGTCGCCAACTCTCCGGGATCTGGATATCAAGGATCTGGGACACCCTAGAAAAAACCTCCTTCCAGAACCCGCGCACCCGCCCACACTGCCACCACATATGAAGGTAGGTGCCCACCTCCCCACAACCCCGCCAACATAGTGCACTCGCACCCCCCTGCCAACGTGCCACAGCCTGAGGAGTATAGTACCAGCGAAAGAGGACTTTATAACCATTCTCAATCAGCAGAGCAGATATACCTGCCGAGGAAACTTCTGTCCAGGCTTATTCTTTTTAACATTTTTATAAACAATATTGCTGCAGGGCTGTCGAGTAAAATTTGCCTCTTTGCAGATGATACCAAAATCTGCAATACAGTAGACAACCAAGATGGTGTGAATAACATGAAGAAAGACCAGGCAAAGCTTGAAGAATGGTCTGAAATATGGCAGCTAAAATTTAACACTATGAAATACAAGGTCATGCATTTGGGCTGCAAAAACTCGAGGGAACGGTACAGTTTAGGGGGTGAAGAACTTATGTGCATGACAGTAAAGCTGGACTTGGGTGTGATTTAATGTGACCAAACTGGTTGAAAAAGTGACGGTAAAAGCTAGAAAGATGCTAGGGTGTATAGGGAGAGGTATGTCTAGTAGGAAAAAAGAGATATTGATACACCTGTATAAGACTTTGGTGAGTCCTCATTTAGAATATTGTATACAATTCTGGAGGCTGCACCTTCAAAGAGATATAAAAAGATGGAGTTAGTCCAGAGGAAGGCTACTAAAATGGTATGTGGTCTTCGTCATAAGGCGTATGGGGACAGACTTAAAGATCTCAATATGTATGCTTTGGAAAAAAGGCGGGAGAGGGGAAATATGATAGAGATGTTTAAATATCTACGTGGCATAAATGCACATGAGTCGAGTCTCTTTCATTTGAAAGGAAGCTCTGGAATGAGAGGACATAGGATGAAGTTAAGAGGTGATAGGCTCAGGAGTAATCTAAGGAAATGCTTTTTACAGAAAGGGTGGTAGATGCGTAAAAAAGTCTCCCGGTAGAGGTGGTGGAGACAAAGACTGTGTCTGATTTCAAGAAAGCCTGGAATAGGCACATGGGATCTCTTAGAGAGAGGAATAGATAATGGTTACTGCGGATGGGCAGACTGGATGGGCCATTTGGCCTTTATCTGCCATCATATTTCTATGTTTTAGCTGATATTCGCCGAAGTGCCAAAATCAGGTCATGGAAATGGTCAACAATTTCAGGAGTTGACACCGTTTGAGGCCTCCCAGATCTTGCTGCATCTTCTATCTCAAAATCTCTACTCTGAAAGTTTGCAATTACATACCACTTCTTTACTGTGGAGTTTGATGGGCATTTCTAACTCATTGTTTGCATCGTATATTCATGGATTTCCTTTGAAGTTTTCTTCTGCAGTAATTTCATGATGGCAACACACACATACACACTCTGTCTCTCTCAATCCCTTTTAATATTTTGTTAAAAGTGGTTTCTCTAAATTGCATAGCTTCAATGAAGATATTAGAGTTGGCAGAAAATTTTAATTTCAAGGACACCAACATTATCTAAATGTACCTGGAGTTCTGTTTTGTTATCTTTCAGTCCAGGCATAAGTGTCCTTTTAGGCTTGCCAACTTTGTATTACACTGTCGCTGAACTAATTTACATGGTGCTTAAGCATTAGCTGGCATCTGCCACAAGACAATTTGAAGAACAGTTGAATTCTCATCATTGCCCAACTACAATACATGCTACAGACAGGAAAGTAAAGGAAAAAAGAGGAAAAAAAACCCCAGACAACCACTAAAAAATGTTTTCATTTACTAATAAGAACATAAGAATAGCCTTACTGGGTCAGACCAATGGTCCATCAAGCCCAGTATCCTGTTTTTACCGTGGCTAATCCAGGTCACTAGTACCTGGCCTAAGCCCAAGGAGTAGCAATATTTCATGCTACCGATCCAGGGCAAGCACAAGTGACCCTGCGGATATATCATTATAGGAAGGAGTGATGTAGTGGTTAGAGCCACAGCTTCAGCACCCTGAGGTTGTGGGTTCAAATCCTGCGCTGCTCCTTGTGACCATGGGCAAGTCACTCAATCCTCCATTACCCCAATTACATTAGATAGATTGTGAGCCCACCAGGACAGATAGGGAAAAATGCTTGATAACCACTTAGATAACTCCCCCCCCCTTTTTAAAAACCTTGAAAGTGTTTTTTGGCACAGTTCAGCATGCTGAATGCTCTGCACTGCTCCAACGCTCATAGATTTCCCATGAGCGTTGGAGCTGCGCACAGCATTCAGCGCACCAGTTTTGTGAAAAAAAAGGGGGGGGAGATTTGATAGGCAGTATATAAACACCTATAACTATATTAATAATTAAAAAATCCTATGAAATTGGTTCCTTTATGGAATATTTTGTTTTAACGGCATGTGATCTTTTTTATTGGACGCAATAAGAGAAGACCCACAGTATATGTTGTTGAATTTCATGAATCTAATTCATGAATTTTTTTAAAAAATTATTTATTTATCATATTTTCCATAAAAATATCAAGTATCCACTTGTACAGAAAGATAGAGTTATCTAAAGAACACAAAATACAAAATTTTATTGTATTTAACACTATCAAAAAGAAATATAGCTTAACTCCAGCTCAAGTCCACAAATCATGAATTTTTTGATTAAAGTCTGCTACAGTGTGGAAAGTATATCTATTGTATTTTTGTAACTACATTTAACTATATCCCATGGCATAGCCATTAATTCCCATTAAGAGAATGATTAAAACCATAACACAGAGTGAAAAATGTGGCACCTTTTTAAAATATTCTTTTCCCATGACTTCTATCGGAACCTTAGTAGCACAAATACATGTCTTCTCTTTATTTTTCTGGCCACCTTAGTAATATAGCATGTCAATCCATTTCTACAACAGCAAATAAAATAAGATCAATTAGGTGAGCTAGGAAATTTCAAAGCTCCACTGTGACAGCAGAGAAAGGTACCCAGTTCGAATCTGACAGTGGCTCCTTGTGACCTTGAGCAAGCCACTTAGCTCTCCATTGCTTCAGGTACAAACGTAACCCTCCACTGTTTCAGGTGCACATGCACCAAAGCCCATAGGAATTGAATGGGCTTCAGTGCATTTGTCATGGGAGACTCACAACCGTGGTTTTGTAAAAGGAGCCCTTAGATTGCATGCATTCTAGGAACAGAGAAATACCTACTGTTCCAGAATGTAGCTCACCTTAAGTTACAAATGAAAAAAGTGTGAACTAAATCCAAATAGATAAATAAAGGGCTCCGCACCCATGGTACAGCTCTTCCATGTTTGAGCTAGCTAACACATAGCTGCTTAAGCAAAGAAAACCATCAGGAGACTTAGGATGATCCAGAACACTGCTGTCCGCCTCATATTCGACCTGAAAAAATGGGACCACATCACCCCCTTCTACCACAAACTCCACTGGCTCCCACTAGAATCCAGAATCATATTCAAATTCGCCTGTTTTTGCTACAAAACAATATTTGGTTTATCCCCAAGCTACATCACCCCTCACTTTACCCTAAACCACAACTATAAGACCTCCCGCAAAATCCAACTCTTCGCCTACCCCTCCCTAAAACTATGCCACTCAAAAAAATTCCTTGACAAAACCTATGCCTTCCAAGCCACCAAACTAAACCCTTGGCTGGCCCAAATGGTCCTCAAAGCCCACAACTACCTCGACTTCAGAAAAACACTCAAAACCCACCTATTCCGAGAGCAAGACCCTTAAAGTCCCTAATGCCCCTTCCTTCAATCCTCCTCCTTCCTCCTACCGAAATTTCTCCCCCCCATCTCCCTCCTCTCCCCCCTTCTTCCTCCTTGTAGTTCGTAATTCTATGATCAATTTGGAATGTAACCACTTGTAACTACTTTCTCCTTGCTATTCGCAACTCTGATCAATTTGGTATGTACCCATTTGTAACTTCTTTCTCCTTGCTGTTCGCAACTCTATGATCAATTTGACATGTAACCTCTTGTAATTTGTTCTAACCAATGTGAACCGCCTAGAACTCTTCTGGGTATGGCGGTATACAAAAATAAAGTTATTATTATTATTATTATTATTAAGCGGCCATGAGGAAACACATAAAGACCTCCTTTTATCAAGCCCCGTTAGGGTTTTTTTTAATGCTGGCCGCTGCAGTAAAAACTCCGATGTTTATAGGAATTTAATGAGCATCGGAGATTTTACCGTAGTGGCTGGCAATCCTTGAATGGCACCACCCCCACATACCTGAACGATCGCCTTATCCAGAACAGCTCAACCAGACCAAGGAGAACACAGACTCCACTTATTCACCCCACACTCAAAGACACGCAGCGCAAGAGGTTGAACAATGGATTACTAGCAACTCAGGCAGCGAAACTAGACCACCATCTCACCCACATACTGTTAACTTTGCCTGACTACAAATTAGAGAATAACACGGTGACAAAATTCATCACCGTTCCCGTCCCTGCGGATAACCGCGGGAAACCATCTTCATGTCATTCTTTAAGGAGAGAGGGAAGAATCAGAGTATGAATGACCACAACCACTGACCCGCAAGCTTTGCTTTGAAGAATGCTGGTGTAGAAGGACTGAGGTTGAAATAGACACTAGAAAATGACATGGGATTATTTCCCGTGGTTATCCGCGGGGACGGGGATGGTGATGAATTTTGTCACCGTGTCATTCTCTACTACAAATCCCTCCAAAGGGAAATAAAGACCCTGCTGTTTAAGAACTTTGTAAAAACAAATTAAAGCCTCACATTATGGACAATATCATAGTCATGTAACTAGTACCTGACCCTGTAATTCTCCTAGAAATGTTCAGCTTACCTCTTTTGTAATCCACCTAAAATTATGAGGTTAAGGCAGAATAAAAGTCACTAATGTAATGTAATTTTAAAAAACCCTAACACAGCTTGGCAAAAGGGGACCTAAGATAGGACAGACTTTTATACAGTTATATTTATATGCTAAACCTGGTCTCTAAAAGGCTAAATATCATCACCCCCAACATAGCCAGTTTTGAATTAGGTGCTAACCATGAATTTCAGTGGCACTTAGCTGGTTAACTGTTGCTGAAAATTAGCAGCTAGGCCTGACCAAAAGATTTAACAGATTGGCTAAATCACTTTAAATATCAGCCAAAACATTTCTATAAAATGAAATACTTTTTTTATGCCCACTTAAAAATAATGCAGAATGGGATCCAGATATGTCTATCAATGGTGATAAAAATACAGAAAGGTCCATGTTGCCTCAATAATTTTGTACTTGAGGGTCCTTGATTTATTTATTTATTCTTGTGAGGTCTTTGCTAAATAGAGGTTACAGTCCCCTTGAGTTTTAAAAACTGAATAAAAACCATACCCTGCAGTTTTCTTTCCCTGGCTAGACAAGCAAATCTTGCAGGTGACTAATAGCAAAACCTGGATTGGATTCATTTAGACCAGGAGTGTCTAACTTGGTTTTCCCAAGTGAATATGCATGAGATATATTTGCATACAATGGAAGCAGTGCATGCAAACAGATTTTATGCAAATTCATTGGGGAAGTTCAGAAAACCCGACTGGATTGCGGCCCTCAAGGACCGATGTTGGACAACGCTGATTTAGACCACGTTAGTGGTCATTCTGCCTCTATCAATAGTGACAGGGTTAACTTCCATTTGCAGCTAGAACTCTGGAATGCTTCTGATGCAGTTAGTGGGAGAGTCAGCTGGGAGAGAGCTAGACTTTGGACCAGAGTATACTTTGGAGCAGTGGTTCCCAAACCTGTCCTGGGGGACCCCCAGCCAGTCCCTAGCCAGCCAGTCCCCAACCAGTTCCCCAGCATATCCCTAATGAATATGCATGAGAGAGATTTGCATATAATGGAAGTGACAGGTATGCAAATCTCTCTCATGCATGTGACAGGTATGCAAATCTCTCTCATGCATATTCATTAGGGATATCTTGAAAACCTGACTGGCTAGGGGTCCCCCAGGACAGGTTTGGGAACCACTGCTTTGGAGGAACTGTGGTGGGAGAGGGGAGTTATGATAGAGATGTTTAAATACCTATGTGGCTTAAATACGCATGAGGTGATTTTCTTTTAATTGAAAAGAAACTCCAGAGTGAGAGGGCATAGAATGAGATTAAGAGGTGAGAGGCTCAGGAGTAATTTAAGGAAATACTTTTTTACAGAAAGGTTGGTAGATGCATGGAATAGTCTCCCAGTACAGGTGGTGGAGACAAAAACTGTGTCTGAATTCAAGAATGTGTGGGACAGGCATGTGGGATCTCTTAGGGAGAAGAGAAGATAGTGGATGCTGCAGATGGGCCATTTGGCTTTTATTTGCTGTCATGTTTCTATGTTTTTAGAGGTGTGGGCTGGGTCTCAGCAATCCATAGCAATCCATGCTGATTCCCTGGGATCCAAGAAAGCAGAATTTCCAGAATGGGAAAAAACAGTGGGACTCCAACAAATCTTCAACAGAAAGGAAAAATATTTGCTTGCCTTGCAGACAAAGGCTTCTCTGGAACCAGAGTGAGCTGTACCCTACCTGAAAGCCAGAAAAGACACAGATGGACATTCAAAGAAAAAACTCTTCCACTAACCAAAGGTAATCTGTGCAGATTTATTTAATTTGTTTTCTATCTTGTTTTTCCCCCAAAACTCAGAATGGGTTACAAGTTAAACATAAATAAAATACAGGTAACAAGTTACGACCTGTCATAATTACAGTACAAGTTTATGATACAAATTTTTATCCTAACTCAAAACATGAGGACATGTCTGGGGGTCTGGACGGCTTTTCAAAACCTGACACTTTCAGGCTCCCCTGACCATTTCGGGCCCTATCCCTACTTGGCCTATTGGTTAATCCTGCCCTGACTGTAAGGGGCCTGTCTCCTGCAGGGCAGAATCAGCTACGGGGCATGTAGGCTGGCCTCTGGGTTACACTTATGTTTAAGTTGTGCTACCATCTGTTTCACTTCTGCATAGGAAAAAAACACACACAGATTGTTCTTTGTAGTGTCCTGTATGGCAGTGATAATGAGAGACTATATAAAAACACCAGGCTAAGCAAGATAACTGTGTCATCCAAGAAAAACAAATGCATAGCCCTAAGTCCTAAGATAAACAAAATGAATTTATGAGAGAAGCACTCAGTGGTTTTATACACTAGAAACCTCACTGCATAGACTTTATCAAGCTTCATGGTCGATCTACTGCCAGGACTAGATGCCAACAGATCGACAATACACTTAGTTTTAGATATTTTGTTATTATGTTTGGACAAACAGTTGAAGCCTAAACTGACTTCTGCTGCTGGGTTCGTCTAATGTAAACCTGTTAATTCATTGGAATAGGCAAAACATTATAAAACTTGGAGAGCAGCTGTCTTGTTTTGAAAGATAAAAAAATTTCAATTGAAAACTTACTAGCACGGCTCACGACAATCTGCACATCATGATTATGAGCCAAAAATCAGATTATAATTAGAAAAACAGTCCCAAGTCCCCTCTCCTACTCGCTATCTATTGTCATCAATAAAAATCTTGGGGTAGATTGATCCACATGTATATGAAAAAGAATATTAAAGCACATTCTTTCAAATTACTGAGTAGTTAACAGACAACCCTATTAATGTAACTTTTGTATGTTGTTAATATTAAGCCATACCTTGAAAAACAGAAAAATTAAAATAAACTGTACAAAGCTCTGAATTTAACAATTGAATATGAGCATCAGGAGCTGCGCAGAGCATTCAGCGTGCCAGCCATCACCAAAAACCACTTTTGTGGTTCTGTAAAGAGAAGGGGGGAGGGGTAAGCCAAAAGGTGGTGGGTTTTCTATCTGGGAACCCACCACGACCTTAGTCTTCAACCCAAGAGGAGGAGAAGCAGAGGAGAAAAGAAAAGCCAAGGTTGGAGTCTGTTCCTAAAAGAAAGAGAGAGGTTTCACTTAGCCCAAACGCGAGAAGTAGCCTGAAAAAGGTAAGGGAAAACAGAGGCACATTCTCACTGCTAGCAGAGCATACTCGAAGTAAACACACTGTTGGCTGCTCATGACCATTGAAGCACTCACTGAGTCCACAGCACACGCTCTGGGTTTTCTAAACAGCTTATTTTTTTAAAACCTGTGAGGAGGGAACAGGTATGCAGGACGTATAGAAGGGGCTACAAGGGATGGGTAGGGAACTAGCACCACCAGCTATACCCCCAAATAGGCGCCCAGGAAGCTTTGTCCCCTGGCTCAGCTGAATTAGCATAGCCATAACAGAAGCCTCACTAATGTTAGCGGAGTCAGACCTAGCCACCGCTTGCAGTAGCAGATGAAACCAGGAGCAGAATTGAGACTTTCCTTCCACCTGTGGAGATAGAGAATACTGGCTTACCAGTAAGCATACCATCCTATGCTGTATATGACGGTGTTCTCTATTTCAGCCTGCTGGTGGATGGACACAACCCACCTGTCTCTGGATTCATCTGCTACTGATGACAAGGAAATATTGAGAAAACACACAAAAAAAGCGTCCACCAAAATAGTTCCACAAAATCAACTGCAAAACAAAAGACACTGTACAAATGTGGCATAGACCCAAAACGGGCCATGTTTCGGTCATATCAATGATCTTCTTCTGGGGTCCAGTCTTACTATGAGCCACAAATTTAAAAATGCGAAACAATGCAATAAAAACTGTACACAATGAGCATAGTCTGTAAACTGACTGGGAAATATTGAGCACAATTGATACTTTCACTATCACTTCACTTTGGCCCTCTTTTACTAAGCTGCGGTAGAGGTTTGTACCGCGGCCCGGGGTGTTAAATGCTCCTATGCTGCTCCAACTGGTACTTTGTGTGTCTAAGTGCTTTGAAAATGAGCCTCCATGTCACTCTGAGGCCCTTTTACTATGCTGTGGTAAGCACTAACTAATGTGTGCATAGCGCAGATTAAATACCATTGCCATGGGGTGCAGTCAGGTATCCTGTGGTAGTTTTGGAATCAGCGCACACTACTCATGCGCTAAAAAATAGATTTTATTTTTTAGCATGGAGGTGTGCTTGGAGGTGGAGAGTAGGTTTCCCCTGTGCTAAATGGTCAGCGCAGCTACATCACCGCACACTAACCAATTATAGTGTGCGGTGCCCTTACTGCCTAGTAAATAAGTGGCGGTAAGGGCTCATGCGGTAATTGCCACATGCTAATGGGGAAATTAGTGCGTGCACTAATAGGAAATATGAGAAATGTGGCCATTTTACAGCCATGCTAAAAACCACTTTTCAGTGCAGCTTACTAAAAGGACCTTAGCGAGTAAAACATTTTTAAATAAATAAATAAAAATCAGTGTTTGGTGCTATTCTATGAAAATGGCACTAAACTAGTATAGCATATAACTGAAAGTAGGCTGTACCTGTGAGCATGGGTTGGCCACTGCTGGAAACAGGATATTGGGTTTGATGGACCTTCGGTCTGTCCCAATATGGCAATTCTTATGTTCTTATGACTTGAACAATATACAGTATACAGTATAGTAGAATACTATTAGTTGCTCGTACTGCATGGCACATATAGGTGCGGCAACTTACGCTAGCCATTGACCTAGCACAAGTGGTCACATTTAAGTTTTGGTGTGCCAAGTCACTTTGCATTCCGTAATGGATTAAGCACACTTAAATACCTTTATAGAATTGGCACTAAGTGCACCCCAAAGTGATTTACCCAAGTGTTTACTTGATTTGGGTTTTATAGAGTGGATGGGATGAGATACGGGAGCTTAGTGGGGGTAGAAAGGGTAAGTGGTAAGGAGAAGTAGGTGACTCTGGGTTTAGTGCATATTTCATTTATTGATAATTGTTCAAATCTGTTTATAATTATTATTTGTATTTTATATTTGATGATTTTATATTTAAACAATGACATAAATTGTCTGACCATCAACTTCCAAGTAGATGCCTGGAAATATTATGTATAAAATGAAGTTGTGAGAGCTTGTTTAGATGTACAGTTCTATATACAAGCAAATTATTTTATTGCACCTATAAACACAGCTGCTTTCTCAGAGTTTCTATGATGTCAAAAGTTGTACTTTCTATGCCAAAAACCACAATTACAAAATGTTAAAGTATCAGAAGGAGGAGGCTATTTACAATTGTGCAATGATGAACAATATGTTTGTAGATGCCTTCAGGTTTGCTGGCCTGCATTTCAGGCACCTACCGTGGGTCTAAGGAGGTGGCTAGGGCTGCCTAGGGCCACCTAAGCTTGCCTAAGGCCACTTCCGGGCGAAACTATTGAGCTTAGGCGGCCTTACACACTTCCCTAGGCTCACGGAGGCGCCTACAATGTAGGAGGCCTGCTTTGGGATGCTTTTTAAAAAAATATTTGTCCCAATTGGCTGATAACCAGCGGTAGGCTGCCTAAAATCGGGACACCGTTTATAGAATTTGCCCATAACAGCTTCAGTAGATAAAACCTTTATAAAATCCTTGACTAGCTTTACACTTAGGGATCTCAATGTCCATTTAAATGACTACATGACCCATAGGAAGTTAATCTTTTTGGCTATCAATAATGAACTATATAAGAACATAAGAAATGCCATACTGGGACAGACCAAAGGTCCATCAAGCCCAGCATCCTGTTTTCAACAGTGACCAACCCAGATCCAAAGTACGTAGCCAGATCCCAAGTAGAAAAATATTCAAATCTTAAATCTGCCCTAATCCCACACAGCTGTTAGCCATGTTTCCTAACTCCTGTTCAGCATCAGGCAAACAGAACTTCTTCTAGGAAGAGAGAGTCATTTTTTAAAGAAATAATGGAATGGATACCATGCCGTTTATGGAAAAAGGTGTTTATGAAGAACTTGAAAAGTTGAAAGTGGATAAAGCCATGGGACTGGACGAGATCCATCTCAGGATATTGCAGGAGCTCAGAGAGGTTCTGGCAGGTCCTTTTAAATATTTATACAATAAATTATTGGAGACAGGAGAGGTTCTGTGGGATTGGATAAGAGTGGATGTGGTCCCTCTTCAAAACAGCGGTTACAGAGATGAAGTGGGAAACTACGGGCTGGTAAGCCTCACTTCGGTTGTCGTAAAAATAAAGGAAACATTGCTGAAGGAAATGATAGTAAATTTCCTAGAATGTAATGGGTTATAAGATCCGAGGCAACATGGTTTTAGTAAAGATAAATCGTGCCAAACAAATCTGTTTGACTGGGTAACCAAAGAATTGGATCGAGGCATGTGCTAGATACAATTTACTTAGATTTCTTCAAAGCCTTTGACACAGTTCCTCATAGAAGGCTCTTAAATAAACTTGACAGGCTGAAGTTAGAAACCAAAGTGGTAAACTGGATTAGAAACTGGTTGACGGACAGATGTCAGAGGATGGTGGTTAATGGAATTTCATCAGAGGAAGGAAAGCTGAGTGGTGGAGTGCCACAAGGGACTAATTCTGTTCAATATATTTGTGAGTCACATTTCTGAAGGGTTAGAAGGTAAGGTTTGCTTTTTTGCAGATGATACCTAGATTTGAAACACAGTGGACACCTCAGAGGGAGTGGAAAACATGAAAAAGGATCTGAAAAAGTTAGAAAAACAGTGTAATGTTCGGCAACTAAAATTCAACATGAAGAAGTGCTAGCAGATGAGGGCCGTTAAAAGTGACCTTGGGATGTAGAAATCCATGGGAACCATATGTACTGAGAGGTAAGAGGCTCATATGGACCTTGGGGTGATTATGTCTGAGGATCTGAAGGCAACAAAACAGTGTGACAAAGCAGTGGTTGTAGCCAGAAGGATGCTGGGCTGTATAAAAAGAGGCGTAATCAGCAGAAGAAAGGAGGTATTGATGCCCCTGTACAAATCGTTGATGAGGCCCCACTTGGAGTATTGTGTTCAGTTTTGGAGGCCATATCTGGCAAAGGATATAAGACTTGGAGCTGTCCAGCGCAAGGTGACAAAAATGGTAGGAGGGTTGTGTTAGATGATGTATGAGAAGAGACTGGAAGACCTGAATATGTATACTCTAGAGGAGAGGAGAGATCAAGGAGATATGATTCAGATGTTTAAATACTAGAAAGGTATTAATATAGAGCCAAATCTTTTCCAGAGAAGGGAGAATGGTAAAACTAGAGGGCATAAATTGAGGCTGCAGGGTGGTAGACTTAAGAGTAATGCTAGGAAATTCTTAATGTTTGGAATACCCTCTCGAGAGAGAGGTGGTGAAATGGTGTGGTTTCTTTTTCCACAGGTTTGCTCATTTGTGTTAGTGGAGATGAAAATGTTGATGGAATTTTAAAAAGCATGGAATCTCTAATTAGAGGATCTCTAATTAGAAAATGAATGGCATAAGTTGAAGCACTAAAGCCGGTAGACTTGCACAGTCTGTGTCTTGTATATGGCAATTCAGTTGGGGAGGGCTGGGGAGGATGGGCTGGGGAACTCCAGTCATTTGGAACATTAGGACAGTGCTGGGCAGTCTTGTACAGTCTGCATCCCGCAAATGATGAGATAGTTTAGGTAGGCTGGAGTAAGCTCCAACAGTAATAGCAGTAGATGGAACTTAAGGACAATACTAGGTGAACGTCTATGGTCTATGGCCCAGAAATATCAAAGAAAAAAAGACAATTTAATTTAATCATGAATTTATAATGTGTGTAAGTATTGGGCAGACTGGATAGACCGTTCAGATCTTTTATCTACTGTTGTTTACTATGTTATTATGTTAAATGTAAAACATAAAGCCTCTAAGATTATGCTTTGAGAATTATTGGTTAATATGCTTTGAGAATTATTGGTTAATAGAATATAATACGGAGTGGAGGGGAAGCCTAATGGTTAAAAAGTGGGTTAGGAACCAGAGGGCCCAGGTTCCAGCTCCCAGCTCCTTATGGCCTTTGGCAAACCATTCTTCTATCATGTCAAAAAACTACATGAGAAAAATCTCTCCCTGTGAAATCACCAGCATATCTGGGTTTAGGTTACATTATGCATGCTTCTCTTCTAACTCACTAAACTAAACTAAATCTTAAGTTTATATACCGCATCCTCTCCATAATTATAGAGCTCGGCACGGTTTACAAGAGCTTAATATAAGGAAGGAACAGCATAATAGGGTTGGAGGTTGAGTATAGGGGGAGAAGAGAGCATTACATTTTTGTGAATAGCCTAGTTTTCAGATGCTTTCAGAATAATTATAAGGGCAAAGTATAAGGGAATAGTATAAGGGCAATTCTCTAACTGGGCTCTCACATTTATCTGTCACTTGTGCACAAAAATGTACAGAATACTGTCACTTTTGTACAAAAGTGTACATTTAAATGTGTAAGTGGCAGCTAAGCACTATTTTGTAAGCACTTATCATTTCTATAGCACACAGTGCTGTACACAAAACACATATGAGACAGACCTTGCTTAACAGAGATTACAATTTAATCAATACAAACAGGACAAATAAGGGACTAGGGAATCTCTTATGGTGGGAATGATTAAAACAGACATGGGTATTGAATGGGCAATTAGGAGTTAGGAGTTAAAAGCATCCTCATAAGGAAGGCTTAAAGCCCAGATTTTAATATGATCAGAGATGGTACTTCCACCACTTACAGAATGCTGTAAGTTACATGCCCTGCTGAGTGGATTTAGGCACCAGGTCTATAGCTGGTATAATTGTGGGTGTCTTGATTTTAGGTGCCTCGATATTGGGTTGCACTAGTATTCTACAACATAATAATAATAATAATAATTTATTTTTAGATACCGCCTAATCAGCAGTTCATAGCGGTTTACACAATAGGTACTCAGCATACAATATAATAATAACATCATCCTATATAATAAAACCCTAGAGCGTGCATGTGCTCTTGAAACTTCGTGATCCCTGCCGCTGTGATTTCTGATCTGTGGCCGCGTTCCATTTTAGAACGCGGAGGCAGGGATCACTCTGGCCACTCCCCTCTCCCGCCCTCACTCACCAACCTGAAGCAAGCTCGAACACATCTCCCGCCCTCACCTCACCAACCCGAAGCAAGCTCAAACACACCTCCTGACCTCGCTCACCGCTGCCGCCTCCGCTGCTGATCCTCCTCTTCGGGGCAGCCTGCGATCGTGGCCAGCTTTGGCGGGCCTCGCGTGCTACTTTCCAGCCTCGGTGGCACGTTCCCTCTGACGCACGGGATCGCATCGGGGGGGAGTGTGCTTCCGGGTTGGGGAGCGGCCTGCGAGGTTCGCTGGGGCCGGCCACCACGATCGCAGCCTGCTTTGAAGAGGAGCAGGCCAGAAGACGCCGGGATGGAGGGAGGGTAAGCAGGGGGATCAATACAGGGGGCCAGAGGGAGAGGGAAAGGGGGCTGCTTTGGGGGGAAGGGTGTGCTGAGGGGAGACAGTAGGGACCATGGAGAGATAGGGACAGGGAAAGGGTGCTGCTTTTGGGGGGAGGTGTGCTGGGGACAGACAGTTTTGCTCTGGGGGGAAGACAGAAGGGACCATGGAGAGACAGGGATAGGGAAAGGGGGCTGCTTTGGGGGAGGGGTGTGCTGGGGGAGACAAAAGGGGCCATGGAGAGATAGGGAAAGGGGGCTGCTTTGGGGGGGAGGTGTGCTGGGGACAGACAGTTTTGCTCTGGGGGGAAAACAGAAGGGGCCATGGAGAGACAGGGAGAAGGAAAGGGGGCTGCTTTGGGGGAGGGGTGTGCTGGGGGGAGACAGAAGGGGCCATGGAGAGATAGGGAGAGGGAAAGGGGGCTGCTTTGGGTGGGAGGTGTGTTGGGAACAAACAGCTTTGCTCTGGGGGGAAGACAGAAAGGGCCATGGAGAGATAGGGAGAGGGAAAGAGGGCTGCTTTGTGGGGAGGGGTGTGCTTAGGGCAAACAGCTTTGCTCTGGGGGGGAAGACAGAAGAGGGCCACGGAGAGACAGTTATGGAGAGGGAAACGGGGCTGCTTTAGGGTGAGGTGTGTGCTGGGGGGGGAGACACAGAAGGACACAGACAGCGGCCAAGGAGAGAGAGATAAAGAAACACAGACAGACAGACACATCTATTCTAGTACCCGTTAATGTAACGGGCTTAAAGACTAGTGCATAATAAAATTCTAAGTAACTAATACAAGCATTAAAACTAATGAATAAGGAAAATACAATATAAATTAAAATAAGTATAGATAAAAAGATTAAAGTACATTATAACTACAAGATAATATAAAAATCAATAATGTATATTATATTGTTTAAATAAGTGGGTTTTAAGATCTTTTTAAAATTGATAGTAAATAAGAAATGGAGAAACAAGAATACAACACAATCTAGGCATCCAGATACCATTATAGAATAGGTTTTCACTGCACTGCATGGAGTGCTTAGAGGAGATGCCCACTTATAAAATTACCCCAATGCTTTTTTATGTATTTGTAACATATTTATGGGCCACAAATTTGATTAAACTATACGCAATGACATACATAATTATATAATTATGTTCAAATCATTAATAAATGAGTTGAAGATAATACAATTTCCTGAGGTGCTTGTGTGTCTCATACAGCATCTGCTTAAATAATGCTTAATTACTCATGTCACAAGAGGCTGCAAACAGATGGATTTCTCTGAACACAGTGTACAAAGGTGAAACATAGTCTGTTGTAAGACCATATATGAGATTCTGAGATTATTCAGAATTCTGTACCAGCAACTTTCATATTATTTGGCTTACCCTTCAGTTTTGATAGTTCAAATATCTTAATTTGCAGGAAAATAAATAAGAAGTTAACATAAACCTTAAAGTTAATATAAATCTTAAAGTTTTCCTCACTCTGTGCATATGAAAAATTCCTTGATAATCTAGCCTTTCACTGAACTTAATCATGGGAATTTCCAGTCACTCAGGACATGGTGTGGAATGATTTGTATCTTTAAAAGATGCTACCAATACAGGGGGATAAGGACATCCCACTAGAGAGGTCACACTAACTAAAGGCAAAATTAGCCCAGATACCTTTAAGAAAAGAGCAATCAGAGTTAAAATATTCCAAACTATCCCTGTCAGCTGCTCAGCAGGTTGTAAACACAAGCAAAAGACATATTGGAAATGTCTGTATAAAAATGTTACAAGTCTAAAAATAAGATGGGAATGCTAGAATCCACGGCACTGAATGAAGGTAATAGGCATCTCAGAGAACTGGTGGAAGGAAGATTACTAATGGAACACTGCAGCCCTAAGGCATCAATTATACCACAATGATAAGGGGATCAATTTGGTGAAAGGATGGTGCCGATAACATCTTACTCATTTTCTCTACCTCACTCCTTCACATTGACCACTTCAAACCTACCTGGAAACCATTGGCACTTGCTCAACCCAGAGCACTGAATGAAGGGGTATCTCAGAGTCCTAGTATAAGGAGGGCAATCAATGGGATACTGTGTTACTGGGGTGCAAATTATATTGCAATGATAGAGTAGATCAAATTGGAGGGGGTTGAACTATATGTTAAAGGGGGAATTGAATCAAACAAAATAAACATTCTGTATGATATAGAGAGCAGTGTGGAATCCATATGGATAGAAAGTCCATGTGTGAAGAGAAGGAATATATAAGTAGAGCTATACTACTGCTCCCCCCCCCCTCCCCGGATGAAGAAATGTTTACAGAGATTAGGAAAGATGGCAAACTGGGCAATAGTATAATAATGGGTGATTTCAATTATTATTGTCAATAAGGAGAAAAAGTGTGTTTTTTCATCAGCTTCTCATTAATTCATACATATTAGTACACATTCTCTACTATAGATATGACAGATTAGCTTAACTTTCCTAATATCTAATCCTCAAAAGTTGCCCGCATGGAAGTATCTGAAAATATAATAACAGGGAGAAAAAAACCTCAGTTATGCTTCATGGGCCAGAAAAAACTCCCTGTTAAATAATCTCTTTCAACAGTGCAAATTTGTGTTCAATGTAGAAAAGGCAGGCTTAATCATATCCTTTCAAGCATAAATGTTCATCCAAACAATAGTCAAAAATACTTAGCTGCAATACAAGTTTATATCCTTTGGAGTACAAATCCCCTCCAGTTCCGCTGGAACATTCACCACTTCAGACTCAGATATGAACTTGTATATCAATGCTAGATTTAATTTTTGGAAAGGCAACTATGATAAAATGAGGAAAATGGTTAAAAAGAAGATAAAAGGATTGGCAAAGGTTAGGACTGTAAACCTGGTATGGACATTATTCAAAAATACCATTGTGGAAGCCCAGACCACGTATTCCATGTATTAACAAAACGGTGTAAAGAAAAGAAAACGAGAGCCAGTGTGGTTAAAAGGTGAAGTGAAAGAGAACATTCGAATATAAAAGTTGTCATACTGGGACAGACCGAAGGTCCATCAAGCCCAGTAACCCATTTCCAACAGTGGCCAACCCCAGGGAGCGACGAGAATAACTGAGGGGATAAGGTGTCAGGATCATGAATAGGGAGGGCAGCACCAGGTGATGGCAAGGCTTCTGCAGAGTTTTGTCTGAGCAGGTGCATGATCACATGGCGCAACTCCAGGTCGCCCTCTCTAAGATTGTGGTCGAGAACCTGGAAAGTAGCAAGACATCCAAGTTTAAGCATGCCCTGAATACACCTATAACATACATCCCAACATGCCCCCTTGAACTCTGGTTGCACAGTAAGCAGAACATCTTGCCAGATGTCCAAGAAAATGGTTTTGATTATCAGCACTTGGACGTCCCAGCAATTAGGACATCCAAGTACTGACTTAGACAGATTTTTGGACATTATAGGTTTTTTTTATTATGAGCCCTGTTACATTTTATTTCCTCACCCCAAAACTATGAAATGATTTGCTGCCTTCTGTTACAGGGAGGCAGGTAGTTTGGCTACTCCATTGCCTACCTAAAATTTTTGTTTTTAATATGTTTTGCTATATAATTCAAGAGTGATCGAATGTTTGTGCTTGTCCTATGTAAACTGATGTTACTTTCCTATTTTATGTTTTTTTTTTATGTAAACTACCTAGACCTATACTCTAACCCCCACTTTTTCAAAACTGTAGCATGGTTTTTAGCACTGACTGTGGCAGTAACAGTTCTGATGCTCATAAGGAATTCTATGCGTATTGGAGCTGTTACCGCTATGGCTGGTGCTAATAACTGTGCTATGGTTTTGTAAAAGGGGAGAGAGGGGTAAATTAGGCAGTATATCATGTTTTTACTAAACATATATATTATCTGGAAATAGGAACGACAAGCAAGGTGATCAGTTCTGCATATGACACAAAATTATTCAATGTTGTTAATCACAAGCATATTGTAAGAAATTGTAGGAGGATCTTGCAAGATTGGGAAACTAGGCATGTGAATGGCAGATGGAATGTGTACAAGTGCAAAGTGATGTGCATAAGGAAGAATAATCTAAACCAGTGGTTCCCAAACCTGTCCTGGGGGACCCCCAGCCAGTCAGGTTTTCCAGATATCCCTAATGAATATGCATGAGAGAGATTTGCATACCTGTCACTTCCATTATATGCAAATCTCTCTCATGCATATTCATTAGGGATATCTGGAAAACCTGACTGGCTGGGGGTCCCCCAGGACAGGTTTGGGAACCACTGATCTAAACTATAGATACATGATATTAGGCCAGGGGTGTCCAATGTCGGTCCTCAAGGGCCGCAATCCAGTCGGGTTTTCAGGATTTCCCCAATGAATATGCATTGAAAGCAGTGCATGCAAATAGATCTCATGCATATTCATTGGGGAAATCCTGAAAACCTGACTGGATTGCGGCCCTCGAGGACCGACATTGGACACCCCTGTATTAGGCTCAATGGAAGAAAATGACAATATGTTGGAAATTCTTCGTTCACTGTGCAGTGTCAGCCAAGAAATAGAATAGAATGTTAGGAAATGTTAGAAAAGGAAAGGAGAATAAAATAGAGAATATCATAATGCTTCTATGTCACTCCAAGGTTTCTACTAGATACCTGTGACCTGGGATAGCCACCTTTGGAAATAAGACACTGGGCTTGATGGACATTCGGTCTGGTCCAATATGGCAATTCTTATATACTCTTGCTATTTTAATATATTGTCATTTAAAGAAGCAATGTGTATAACAAGGATATCTGCACAGCATGGAGCTATGCAAATACAAATCAGAGAGATATAGCATCATAATCCATATTTTTTAATGATTACCAATTGCTGATCATGGCAAAAATGACTTAATTTTGAACAGTGCATCACATTTATTTTTATTATTCGTATGTCATAATCTGAAATGCAAATTTCAGAACTTTTGAGCTTCCTGTTCAACCCTGTCTATCTGTCTTGCAGGAAAATCTAATTAGAGATTCATTGAAAGCAGGCTGTCTGCCTCTGGCTAAAGTCTGCTGTGTCAGTGCAGTGAGCAATAGTAAGGTCACAAAGAAACAAGATGTAAGAGGGTCGGAGAGGATGTTAAGGATAATATTATTTGAAAGAGACCACCTTATATCCTATATTACATTTGTTATTAATACCTTAAGTATTCTAAATAATTCTACTTTAATTAGGAATACAACAAATATTATATATTCATATTATAGATTTACCATATTGGCCCAGTTTTTATTCTGTCCTATTGTGTCTAGGCATATTACATAGAGATATAGATGGGCAGGACAATTCTACCTGCGCAGGACAATCCCTCCAGTGTAGTGCTGCTCAATAGTTGCTATTCACTAACATGGATTTTTTTTTTAGGATATAGAGGTTTAGTTTCCTTCTTAAATGGGGAATAAACATCTATGATCTTACCATGCCCACTTTCCATTTGCATACACTTGGGTCTAATACTTACTACTGCTTATTTCTATAACACTAATAGATGTACCACCAGTCATGGTACATGGACTTGTCATGCCACTGGGGCTTATGCGCATCTGTGAAGCTGAAAGCTATGTCATCGGTAGTTTCACTACCAGCAAGGCCTCCCAAAGCAGATAGGTTTCAACAGAGATGTCAGACTAACAATGCACCACCCATCTGGGCAACAGCATATGGGCAGTGTTAGAGGCAGAAGATTGTGTTTGATGTGACAATGGCAGCAATATTGAATTTATACAGCATAGAAGAAAGGTCCAACAATCTACTTCTGTATTCTGTCCCCCAAAAACTTGATGATGTTCATCAAGTCAATAGAACTCGAACACGAGTCGATGGTACCTAACAAAAAACTAGATGTAGGCAGCATATCCCAGCTTTTGTAAAATGGGAACATAGACATTTGTGTAAGATAAGGGGCTCATAATCTAAACTTAAATATATCTAAAAACCCACCCAAGTTGGCACGTTGACAATCTAAAAGACAGGTCGTCCAAGTGCCGATAATCAAAATGGCTTTTTGGACATATCCAGGGACAGTTTTTGGCCTCTGAATCCCGATGTGCGCCCAGAGCTGAAAGGTGCGTTTTTGGAGGAGTGGTTAGGGCAGGATGTGGGTCAACGTAGACTTAGTCATTCTGCAGGGATAACTGAATGTTTAACGAGACTGCTTAGGCAAAACTTATACGTTGTGAGTTAGATGATGTAAAGACAGGTATAAGTACCCAAAAGATATCCAAAGTGACCATATAACCACTGCAGGGACAAAGTAAAGACCCCTGAACACTCCTCCTGTGTTCACTGACCCCCCTCCCCCCCCCCTAAAGTTCAGAATAAAAACGTACATACCTGCTTCCGGAACATCAGTACCTGGCAAAGGAAGCCTGGTAGAGCTGCACAGAGGTGGCTTAAGTAGTCTGAGGGGTGGGCTAGTGAACCATAGAGAGGATGACCCAGGCCCATAAGCCACTCTAACCACTACATTCATAGTGGAAAATGTGAACCCCCCAAAAAAAACCTACTGCCATATAGGTGGCACCTGCAGCCATAAGGGCTATTGGGGTTGTAGACATGTGGGTATAGTGGGTTTGGGGGGGGGGCTTATCATAAACTATAATGAAGTTCTGGTGAGATGTTTATGTGGCAACCTTTTTGTGAAGTTCACAGCAGTACCCTATAAGATGCTCATTTGCTCTGTTGCCATGTCAGGGTGGCCAGTCTAGCACTATGCTGGCCCGCCCACATCTAAAAGTTCTGGTTCTGAGCGTTTGGGACTTGGATGAATTTTTGGTCAAGAATGTGGTATAAAGATAGATGTAGTGGTGGTCTGGACGATCAAACATCTGGACATACAGATAGACAATTTTTGGGAAAAAATATTTTGGGTGCACTTTCGAGAATGGACATTTTGCCGCTGCCGACTTTGGGCGACTAGCACCCTATGTATAAATCGGACAGATGGACAGATGTATCTTTTGATTATGCCCCTCCACATGTTTAAGTGATGGTTTATGCACATATTAAATCCAAATAGGATTTGTAAAGTGAGGGCCATAGTGTTTGGCACCCCAAATCATTTTGAAATGTTGACCTGTATGTGAGGCAGGACAAAAACTGGAAGCTATGAGTCTGAAATGAATACTGATGCCACAGCAAAGATACATTTACTGCACACTATGAGCTACAGTATGTGTTCCAGAGAACTAACGGTAAGTCATGAAAGTGCAGACAGTGACCTGTCTTGTGTTGTGGTAGTAATGAGGTAACAATGGATCAGAAAAAAGAACAATAGATAAGCTCTTTGTCACAGCTGCAAATTTAACTTAATAAAATAAGTATCAAGCTAGGTGGAATCAGGCTAAATCCATAACTACATTTGGGAGGAAAGGGCTAAGATTAGGGAGAGGACACTTTAGAGTGAAGGTGAGAGGATATGCCAGTCCTGGGTTTGATCTGTTAAGACAATAATACATCAGTCTGGTTTACATAGAATGTCTTGATACTAAAAGTCAAATCAAGAGAGCTGTCAGCAATTCCCAGAAGATCTGCCTGTCACAAATATACCCAAATGGAAAGGGGGGGGGGGAGGGAAGGAGGACTTTCTAATTGAGCAGTAGCCATCTTTCATACTTCTTAAAAGAAAAACAAATTCAAACCATTAATTCATTGTAGATAATGGATAATTAAATATCTCACAGAACAAATTAGGAATAATTATGCAATCCTTCTAGGAGCTACTATTACGAGAATGTTGCCAGTCTGGAGAACCTACTTTTTTTGTACACTTTTCTTGAATAGTTAGCACAAAAGACAAACAGCAATACAAGAGTACAGTATACTGGACACAGTATCGCACGAACAGAATATATATTTCTGTCCAACTCTGCTCAGAAAATCCCAACCGCCATGTGGAACCCCTCTTTCCAGCCAAGAGCTCCTCTCCGTCTCTCCAAAATACTCCCTAGCAATCCAGTCAATATCCCCCTTACCCCCTCAAAGAGCCTCCCAAACTTTCCTTTGAGAAGGATCCCTGGGAGCAGCAGGTGATACAGTTTGTGATGTTGATCACATGTTGCACTGTTCCATGAGAATTACTAATTTGCAGTACTGCAGTTTAGTGACTCCTGTGGTAATTCAAACTGCAGTATAGTATGCCTAATGCCACAATTTACCACAAATGCCTAATACCACAATTTACCACAATTTAGCAACTATCTCCTCCCTTCCTCATGAGAATGAGAGAGTGAAGAAGAGCCAGGATTCTATTACATCTTCCTATTCTAAGCCCAAAGATCTATCCAGTTTTCCAATGGAAAGAAGCTTAACAGAAAAAAAGGCCTTTCTTCATTATTATCGGATTCCATGTATTGCGGAAAAAGAGACCATGAAATAAATTTAAAAAACAGTACCAACAATTAGGTATGAAAATTACAGGCACTAAGGCTTGGATTCTGTAACTGGCCCCATTGTTGGTGGCCACCTAAAAGTGACCACTGATCATGTGTCAATCACGCAACGGTGACGGGAACAGAATCATGTCGCTGGCAAAGGTAGGCACCAGAAATATAGGCCAGGGTTTTCCAGGCCTACATTTCTGGCACCCTCCTTTGATGTGAATCGTACCTCCATAGGCACTATAGGCCATATAATGCCACTTCTGATGTTAGTCATGCCCACAGTGGTGCTGATTTTTTAGGCCCTAGTAGGCACCTTGAAACTCAGAATGTCATTTAAATGTCATTTTTTACTGCGCTTGGGTGCATACCGGTGTCTAAAAAATTGGCACCATTTAGAGAACAAGGGCATGAGTGCACACAATTGCAATTATAGAACAGAATTTTTAAATGCATGCTGTTGTGGTTCCTCCTCTTCTGCTGTCCCACTATCAGTGTAACCAGGGAGTATCAGGCTGTGGCTTTGAGGCTTGATTCTCCCAGGATAGTGGCATAATGCTGCTTGCAAGATTGCTCACAAGCAGTGTTATGCATACATCACAGGAGTCAGTAACCTGCAGTGCTGAGATACCACAGGATGGTGACTCCCATGATAAATGAAGATGCAATCAAAGTCTAATTTTTACCATATTTTGATCACCCCCCTACCCAAGTAGGAAATTTCAAAACTGTTAGCATGGGTAAAAAGGATGCACATACTAGAGAATGACACGGGGAAAAAAAATTTGTCCCTGTCACCGCCCGTCCCCGCGACCACCCTCCCTGTCACTGCCCCATCCCTGTGACCACTGTCCCTGCCCCGTCCTCACGACAACTGTCTCATTAGAATCCATTCAAGCCTCAGTACTGCAATATTTACCTTATTCCTTCCTTATAAATCAAAGTTCTGGCTGCTGAACTAGAGAAAGAGATGTTCAGCTGGCAGGGCTTTGTTTATATATTTTTATCAACACAACTAATATACTACTTTATCCTAAAGCAAAAAAAACCCCAGAAAATAAATTTTTTTTCTACCTTTATTGTCTGGTTTCTGCTTTCCTCATCTTCTCATTCAATTCCTTACATCCACTATCTGCCTTCTCTCTGCATCTTCCATTTGCTCTGTTACTGCGCCTCTCCCTTCACCCCCACCCCAATTGGTCTGGCATACATCTTCTTCCCTTCGCTACCCTCCATAGTCTGGCATCTCTGTCTTCTTCCCTTCCAGCGTCTTCTCCCCACTCTTTGTTCATCATTTCCCTTCAGCATCTTTTTCCCAACTCTCTGTTCCCCAGTTCCTTTCTGCGTCTGTTCCTTTCCACCCCCCTTCAGCATCTGTTCCTTTCCACCACCCTTCAGCACCCCTCATGCGGTCCGAGCATCACCCTCCCTCCCTCTTACCTTCGTGGCGTGTTAGTGCAATATATGCAGGCCGCCGGAGCCTGTCTGAAGTTGTGTGCATCTGTGGGGGGAAGCTTCTCCTCTGACGCAACTTCTGGTTGTGTGAGAGGAGAAGCTTCCGCCCATAGATGCACGCACCTTCAGGCAGGCTCCAGCAGCTTGCACAAATTACACTAATGCTCCACGAAGATAAGGGGGAGGGAGGGAGGGAGATAGATGCGACTGGTAGGTAGGAAAGAGGGGGCCACGCGCGATCAGCGACCGCGTGCATTCCCTCTCTTAACTGTGGAGACAAAGCCATTTACCACTCCACGGGGCAGTGGATGGCCTTGTCCTGTACCCACAGTGAGCACTTTTTTCCCCCCACCATTGCGGTGGATTACCCACGGCTAGCCATGGGTAACAGCCACCGTGTCATTCTCTAGCACATATTTCTCTTTCTGTGAATTTTGTAGAATTTTCAAGGCAAATGTGCATGCATACTTCTGCTTTGAAAATTATCCCATCAAATCTATCCACTTACATACATTTCTACCCACTCTTTGGGCAACAATTTTGCTCATTCCTCCTTGTACTGTCAATGCATATGAAGTAGACGTATCAATGCAATAAATGAATGGAGGGGGCGGGGATGTCTAGGTTTAATTTCGATAGCTAGAAGCTTATAGTATCATAAATTGTATTCTGACATTAAACCAAGCCACCTAATCACTCTCATCATTCTCCTCTGTTGGATTTCAATAATGTCACCATCTTAAATAGCAGACCCGTTAATGGCTACGGAAAGCAATAACAATCTTTGTGATTAGCACCTGAGCTATTTGAAAGGTATGTAGAGCACAGAGAAATCAGAATGCAATTAACTGATAATAGGGGCACTCATACAAAGGAATTCAATTCACAATTACAGCCAGAATTAAAAACAAGTAGGGCAGGGTTATTGATCTTACAAGTCTTATGGTTGCTTGGTTTTATTACTTAATGGGAGTTCACTATGTAAGTTACTGAAGTGGCATTTCACATACAACAAAACAACAATGCCACTATAATTATTGTGAAAACATAATTATATACCTAATTATAAGCCCATAATTTACATTGGGAATTCCCAGTTTTTATGGTTGCATAACTCCATCAGATCAGCTATGTAGCACAAACTGCTAGAAGTAATGCAGTAGATCCTGGTAATCATTTTACAAAATCTAAAACTGTATTTACCAGAAAAACTCAGTCAAAAAACAAGTAGGAAAAACACGCAGAATATAACTTATAGAATTCTTCAAGCATTCCATTTCCGAATCCACCACTTTACCATTTGCAACAACTAAGATCTTAGGAATTGTGATAGATAATGCCCTATACTTTCATTCCCATATCTCAAAGGTAGTCTCTTCCTCTTTTCTTGCTCTTCATTCACGTCTTCAGCCTGGCTCTCCCATATTCTTATACACTCTCTAGTTCTTTTGAAGCTTGACTACTGCAATTCTATTCTTATTGGTCTTCTGAATTATCAGCTTCATCGTTTACAAAATACCACTGTCAGGTTACCATGTTACACCTCTTTTAAAAGCAGAGCATATTCTTCCTGTCTCATACTGAATCCCTTTTAAATACAACATTCTTTCCTTCCAGATTCTATCTAGTGGTCTTCCATCTTTCCTGCTTAGCTCATCACATCAACACTTACTGACTGTTCCTTCCTTCAGGCAGCTATTTCTCGATGTCCATAGAAACTCCTCTTTTTAAGTCATGGCCTCCATTGTTTAAAACTCTCTTCCCTTCTATCTTTGCACAGAAAGGTCATTCCTAACATTCAAGGTTCAATTAAAAGCTTACTTTTTCTCACAGGCATTTTGCTCATAGCTGTATTTTCACTCTTTGTTGACAATGAATGACTTTATCACTGAACAAGAATATTTTATCCTAACATCTCTTGTGTTTTTTTCCTCACCCTTTTCTTGTTTTCACCTTTTAATTTTATTGTAATCTTGCCCATCGTTTCTTTACTTATGTTCCAGTAACATCTGTAATGCTATTATTAGTCTACCAGTTTTTCTTACTCTCCTACATTTAGGGCTCCTTTTACAAAGGTGTGCTAGGGCCTTAACGCGTGCAATAGCGCGTGTTAAATTCCCCCGCGCGCTAGCCACTACCGCCTCTTTTGACATTCACCTCACCTTAAAATCCCAAATTGACTCTGTTGTACATGGCTCATTTTTTGCTCTTCACCGCATTTGTACAGCAAGATCTTTCCTCCCATCATTTGAAATCTGGTCCCTCAACCTCAGTCTCATAATTCCCCACCAGGATTATTGTAACTCTCTTTAAATGTCCTCAGTTCATTCAGTCCACTACCATCTGTTTACTCCACAACTCTAAACCTTTTGATCATAGTACCCTGCTTTTGCATACAGAACACTGTCTCCCAGTTGCATCACATATTAAATTTAAAATCTTTACCCTCATTTTCAAGGGACAACTTCCCTCTGCTCTGATCACTTGTCACTTCATTCTTTATGCTCTTTCTAGAATTCTCCATTCCACCAATTCAGGCCAACTCATTATTCCATCTCCTTCACTCATCCAACTTGACACCACCTTGGCTTCTGTAATCAGTCATGCTGGTCTTAAACTTTGGAACAGTCTCTCCTGCAGCAACTTCAAATGGAATCCTTCTAACCCAGGTTTAAGAAAGGGAAAAGGATTGGGTCTTGCATACCACTTTTTTGTAGTTATACAACCACATATCCATTATAAGTGCACTTTATGACTTACGTTCACATAAAAAATTGAGTATTGAAGTATTATTGTGCTATGATTACAACACTGAAGAAAACCACTAGTTCTTTGTAACTTCATGGTTATTCTCTTGCAATTAAACTGATCTATGGGCACAAAAAAAGACTTTTTCAAGTTTAATTAAGTATATTTTGTGAACATTTTTCTTGGCCTATATATTACTCTGTGGGTTACTGTTCATTTGGATAATTATACCACCACACTCAAAGCAGTTTACATACAGGTACTTCAAGCATTTTTCCTTCTCTGTCCTGGTGGGCTCACAGTCTGTCTAACATACTTGGGGCAGTGGAGGATTAAGTGACTTGCCCAGGGTCACAAGGCGCAGTGCAGGATTTGAACCCACAACTTCAGGGTGCTGAGGCTGTAGCGCTAACCACTGCGCCACACTCTCTTCCAAAACCCAGCTTTTTACCTTAGATTTCCAAAAGGTTTAACATGCTTATGCCTTGATTTACCCAGTAGCTGAGATAACATTTTCTTCCCTTGTTTTCTCACCTCCTCTTTCTTCTCGTCCCTGTTTTCACTCTCCTCCCCAATTTATTTACATTGTAAACCACACAGAAACCACTATTTCGGCCATTTCTATATATGAAGAACCTGCAGATACATAAATAAATAAATATTTGTGATGTGCATGTATGTCTGTATATGTGTTTAATCTGGGTATACAGGGTAAGACAAAAAATGAATTAACCCCCTACAGGTTTTTGCAGTTTTGCACTTTGAATTTCAGTAAGAAATTTTACTTATTTATTTAGTACTAGTCTTATAGCCCGTTACATTAACTGGTGCTAGAATACATGTGTGTGTGTCTCTCTTTATTTCTTTCTCTCTCTCTCCTTAGCCGCTTTCTTTCTTTGTCTTTCTTTTTCTTTGGCTGTCCATCACCACCCCTTGCCTGCTCCCCCTGTCCATTCTCCCTCCCTTTTACCTCCCCTGTGTCGACCACCACCCCTTCACAATTCTCCTTATGCAGCAGCAGTCCTTCTCCCTTTATTTTACCTCCCCCCTGTCCAGCAGCACCTTCCTTCTCCCCCTGTCCAACATTAGGCCTCCGTTTCTTTTTCTTCACCCCCCCTGTCCATCAGCACCTCTTTCCTTCTCTCCCTGTCCAACAGTAGGCATCCCTTCCTTTTTCTCCCCCCCCTCCTTGCTCTGCCCCTGATCAGAGGCTCCCGACAGCCGCCCAGTTGCACCCATTGGAAATGTTCCCTCTGCGGCATCCCGCACCCCTCCTGACGCGACTCCCGCTGTCCCGCACCTGCCCCTGTGTCTTTCTTCTTGTCTTTGTTTCCCTTCCTCCCTCTGTCTGTCTGTCCAAAGCAGCATTTCCTCCCCCCACACCAGTTCCCTGTGCACCTGTCCCTGTGTCTTTCTTCTTGTCTTTCTGTGTCCCTTCCTCCCTCTGTCTGTCTCTCCAAAGCAGCATTCCCTCCCCCCACACCAGTTCCCTGTGCACCTGTCCCTGTGTCTTTCTTCTTGTCTTTCTGTGTCCCTTCCACCCTTTGTCTTTCTGTCCAAAGCAGCATTCCCTCCCCCCACACCAGTTCCCTGTGCACCTGTCCCTGTGTCTTTCTTCTTGTCTTTCTGTGTCCCTTCCTCCCTCTGTCTGTCTGTGCAAAGCTGCATTCCCTCCCCTTTCCCTCCCCCACACCAGTTCCCTGTGTCTGCATTAGCGTTTCTTCTACCCTCTTTCCCTTCCCACAGTCGCGACTACAAACGCGGGCCCGAGTCCTTTTTCGCCCCCCTCTTCCCTTCCCTTACCGCGGGCCCGACTGGCGATTTAAGCAGCGTGTCAGCATTCTTCACACGCTGCTTCGGGTCCTTCTACTGCCCTGATTTACTCTGGCACGTCCGGAGCAAATCAGGGCAGTAGAAGGGCCCGAAGCAGCGTGTGAAGAGTGCTGACACGCTGCTTAAATCGCCAGTCGGGCCCGCGGTAAGGGAAGAGGGGGGGCGGCAAATGAGTCGGGTCCCGGGCAGCGGAAAGTTGCTTGGCTCCTCGGTGGGGGCGCTGAGTGGACGTGATCCCTCTCCTCCCAGACTCCCCCTACCCCCCCGGAGGAACGGAGATCGGCGGCTACAGCCCCTGGCTTCGGCGTCTTCTATCCACTGCGGCCAACCCTAGCGGAAACAGGAAGTAGTCAGAGAGGGCGGGCTGCAGTGGACAGAAGACAGCAAAGCCAGGTGAAGACAGCATTTAAAAGCGGGTGAGCCGGCGAGAAGGAGGAGGTGTTGGTTTTGGCAGTGAGTGAGGGGGGAGTCGCCGGCTGTGCTTTCACGATCTGTCTTCCGCATACGCACTCTGGCCATGAGGCCAGACCGTAAGCCGCGCATGCCACTTCCTAGCTGCAGCTCACGGAAAACGGACCCACGCCTAGGAACTGCGCATGCGCGGCTTACCGTTTTATTATATTAGATTACTATTAAACAACATTTAATTATCTTAAGCTCTGTTGATGTTACTGACATATTAATGTTACTACCTAGTGATTTTTGCTTGTTAAAAATATTTGAGCTAAAGCACAGTAAAATAATGTCATTCAAGCAATGCAAAGAACAATATGTCAGAATTTGGCAGTCACACCGACAAATTTTCTTCACAATTCTGAACTACCGGTTCAAGGAATAATATACAACCATTATCACCTTTGCTCCAAAATCTTGTTCATACAGTATCTGGATTCTTAATTTGTCCAATCTGACACCTTGTCGTCCATGGTTGCCGTTCTGACCCAATATGCTTTTAAAGATATTCTCTGTAAATTATCATATTATCACATTTAAATTATTGTTTACAAAGTTCTACACTAAGCTAGGACCCCATTTTTTTCAACTAATGCTAGTTTTACAATGCAAATATTTTTGACATTGCAAAAATCACTGGGTGGTCCTGCTAAAGAGTCTGTAACTTTGCTATGTTTAATAATAATAACAGTTTATATACCGCAGTACCGTTAAGTTCTATGCGGTTTACAAAAGATTAATGAAGTACAAGTTGAGAGAACTTAAGGGATGGGAGAACAAGAGGGGGATAGGGCAAGAGAACCGTTAGAGGGGAAAGAGAGGAACGGGCCAGCTGTCTAGATACTTCAGGAACAGGTAAGTTTTGAGGCGCTTCCTGAATACCTTGTAAGTGGTGGGCAAGAGCAGTTGTTCTAGATCTTTGCCCCATAAAGATAATTTAATTCCACTTAGCACATAAATGTAGGATAGTAACAACAAATAAAGACTGTAGAATTTCATTTTGAAATTTCAAGCACTTGTGGAAACCCCCCCCCCCAGCAAAAATCTCTAAGAGTTTGCTTTTTTTTGCCTCATCTTGTATATGTGTGCTTATGTTTGTATTTGCATGTGAATATATGTATGTGTATTATCTCTGTCACTATGGAAAACATTTATGTATGACAGATAAACCAGGAGGGCCTGGAATTCACTAACTCCACATGCTGATTGGACTACTACTACAAAAAATAAATATTTACTTGTATGCATTATGAAAACATGACCATTGGGCTTCATGGAAAAAATAGAACCAAGCAAACTCTTCTGAGCAGGGAATGTCTATTGAATGTTAAATGTACAACGTCATGTACACCATTCAGTGTTATAGAAATTATAAATACTAATAGTAGCAAGCCTCTCAAAATGATACTAGAGTGAGAATTCCTGCACATGCTCAGAATAGTACCACAATTTATAAACACTGTTCCAGGATTAGACTCCATTGGATGACACTCCTTCTTGTGAGGATTGCTTTGATGTTTGTCCTCAGAGAATATACTGTACGAGTTATGTTGCTATTAGCAGAAGATCTACATAACATCTACTGTATGTGATCACACTGACTGTACATGTAGTTGCCATTTAATCCATAGTATTTAACAACACAATGGTTAATGGGGGTGGATAAATAGTAATTACCATGAATATCTAGTGCAACTTTATGGATATAGACTACAATGTCAGCAATAGCTGCATTGCAGATACCATGATAACTAGAGTTGGCATTAAGATATATAATCAACAATCACTAGGGTCACAGCTAACCTGCAAGTATTATTGCTCTTAAAAGCTCTTTCATTTAAGATTTTATTCCTAAATATAGTAATTCACTTTGGTGTTGCTTAAAGCTTAAATCTAATTGTGTATATGTTCCTGGAGATCAAGAAAAATAATAATTTATTGAGTTTTACACATGATTTCATGGGAAATCTGTGATATTAATGAGATATTAATTTATATTCACTAGGTCTGTAGATCGATTAAAATTTTTAATTGTGTGATTAATCACATAATCCAACCTTTCTAATGGTATCCACTGGTGGAACCTGAAGTAACTACCTTGAACCAATGGTAGAGGTTGATTTGGTACATGATAAGTGAGTTTCTTTTTCAGGTATCCTGGCCTCTCATAGTGTAACACCTTAAAAATCATGGTTAATAACTTAAAATAACTCATTTTCTTCATGGAAAGTCAAGGCAAAGTATTCAAGAGAGCCAAGGATGCTCTCCTACTAATCTAGCAGCCACATTTTTAATTATCTGTAATTTCTTACAATTTGAAGCAAAAGTAAACTTTGGGCTGATTTTCTACATGATGGACACCATAATCTTCTTACCCGCACACCCCAATGTGGAAACTTGAATCTGAGTTTCAGATATTTAGTTCTAGCTGGCCCCATCAAGTCCAAAAAAGCCCAGTTACTTACCGTAACAGATGTTATCCAGGGACAGCAGGCAGCTATTCTCAACCTGTAGGTGATGTCATCCACGGAGCGGACAGCTTCGCAAGCTGATTTTCTTGCAGAACTTAGAAAGTTTATGACTGCCGTACCGCACATGTGTGAGTGCCTTCCTGCCCATGCAAGGTCATGCGTCTCCTCAGTTCAGATAGCTAGCAGAGAAGCTAACCAGGGTTGGTGGGTGGGTTGTGAGAATAGCTGCCTGCTGTCCCTGGATAACATCTGTTACAGTAAGTAACTGGGCTTTATCCCAGGACAAACAGGCAACCTATTCTCAACCTTTGGGTGACCTCCAAGCTAACCATGTTGGGATGGTGGGAATGTTGGCAATTTAGGAGGATAAATTTTATAATACTGCCTTGCCGAAATGGCCATCCTGCCTGGAAAAAGTATCCAGACAATAATGAGAGGTGAAAGTATGAACCGAGAACCAAGTGGCAGCTTTGCAATTTCCTCAATAGGAGTAGATGAAGCTACTGATGCCACCATGGCTCTGACTTTATGGGCTGTGACTCAACTCTGTAGATGCAGTCCAGCCTGAGCATAGCAGAAAGAGTTGCAAGCCGCTAACCAGTTGGAGATGGTGTGCTTGGAAATCGGATGTCCCAACTTGTTTGGATCGAAGGAGACAAAAAATTGAGGTGAAGATCTATGTGGTTGAGTGCATTGCAAGTAGAAAGCCCAAAGCACGCTTACAGTCCAGAGTATGAAGAGCTGTTTCTCCAGGATGAGAATAAGGCTTTGGAAAAAACACTGGAAGTACAATTGATTGGTTGAGATGAAATTCCGAAACCACTTTAGGTAAGAATTTAGGATGAGTACTGAGACCACCTTGTCATGATGGAAGACTGTGAAAGGTGGGTCTGCTACTAAAGCTTGTAGCTTGCTGACCCTGCGAGCGGACGTAAGAACAATGAAAAAAAAACCACTTTCCAAGTAAGATATTTCAGATGAGTCGAATCCATTGGTTCAAAAGGAAGCTTCATCAATTGAGCAAGAACAACAACATTGAGATCCCAAACCACTGAAAGAGGTTTGAGAGGTGGTTTGACATTGAAAAGTCCTTCATAAATCTGGAAACCACAGGATGAGCAGAAAGGGGTTTCCCTTCAATAGGCTGATGAAAAGCAGCAATTGCACTGAGGTGGACTCGAATGATTGTGATAAGTGGAACAGGTAATCCAAAACTGAAGACAAGAAGGTAGATTGGGCTCCTTGTGATGTATGGTGCACCAAGCAGAAAATCTAGTCCTTTTCTGATTTAGCATTGTCTAGTAGTAGGCTTCCTAGAAGCCACTAAGATGTCCTGTACAGATCAAGAAAACTGTACAGTGGCAGTTAAGTTGAGAGGTAGCAAGCTGTCAGGTGCAGAGACTGCAGGTTGGGATGAAGTAGAGATCCCTGACTCTGTGTATGCAGAGAGGGAAAAACTGGTAGAAGCAGTGGATCTCTGCTGCTGAGTTGAAGTAGAAGGGAGAACCAAGGTTGCCTGGGCCACCGAGGAGCTATTAGAATCATGGTAGCATGCTCCTGTTTGAGTTTTACAAGAGTCTTGAGAATCAGAGGAAATGGAGGGAATGCATAGAGAAACTGATTTGTCCATTCCAGAAGGAAAACATCTGCCTCGAGGCGATGAGGAGAGTATATCCTGGAGCAGAACTGAGGCAGTTTGTAGTTGTGGGGCAACGCAAAGAGATCTATCTGAGGACTTCCCCACTGAGAAAAAATGTGATGAAGAGGTGAGGAATTGAGTGTCCATTTGTGAGGTTGCAGAAGACGACTCAATTTGTCTGCCAGACAGTTTTTCTCTCCTTGAATATAAACTGCTTTCAGGAAAGTGTTGTGATGGATTTCCCAGTGCCACACCTGTTGATCTTCCTGGCAAAGAGGGAGAGATCCTGTTCCTCCCTGCTTGTTGACATAGTACATGGCTACTTGGTTGTTTGTCTGAATGAGGACTACCTGGTCATGGAGAAGATCACTCTGAGTTCCAACAGATTGATATGACACTGACAATCCATGCTGGACCAATGGCCTTGAGTACGGAGACCATCAAGATGAACGCCCCAAGCATAGGTTGAGGAATCTGTCGTGAGGACCTTCTGATGAGGGGGCATTTGAAACAGTAAACCTCTGGAGAGATTGGAAGAGAGCATCCACCAGTGGAGAGACTGTCTCAAGGAAGGAGTCACTTGGATGCGTTAAGAGAGTGGGACACAAGCCTGTGCCCACTGAGATGCCAGGGTCCACTGAGGGATTATGAGGTGAAGTCTGGCAAAAGGAGTCACGTGAACTGTAGAAGCCATGTGACCCAAGAGAACCATCATGTGTCTTGCGGAGACTGTAGTCAAGGAAGACACTTTGTGGCAGAGATGAATGAGAGCATCCTGACGTTGTTGAGGAAGGAATGCTCTGAGTTGCACAGTGTCCAAGACAGCTCTGATGAACTGTAGAGTTTGAGAGGGCTGTAGCTGGGATTTGGAAAAGTTGACTTCAAACCCCAAACTTTGTAGGAACCACGTAGTCCGTTGGGTCGATACAATAACTCTTTGAGATGTTGAATCCTTGATGAGCCAGTCATCCAGGTACGGGAACACCTGGAGGCCATGGTTCTACAGAGCAGCTGCCATTACCACAAGGCACTTGGTGAACACTCTTGGAGATGAAGCCAGGCCGAAAGGTAGCACTCTGTACTGAAAATGCAGATTCCCCACCTGAAATCTGAGAAACTGTCGAGAGGCTGGATGAATGGGAATGTGAGTGTAAGCCTCTTCGAGATCTAGAGAACATAACCAATCATTCTGATCCAGAAGGGGGTATAATGATGCTAGAGATAGCATGCAAAATTTCTCCCTGACAAGAAATTTGCTGAGGGCTCTGAGATCCAAAATGGGTCGCAGATTGCCCATATTCTTCAGGATTAGGAAGTAATGGGAGTAAAATCCCCAGCTTTGCTGTTCCAGTGGAACCTCCTCGATGGCATGGAGACAAAGCAGAGCTTGAGCTTCTTGAAGAAGAAGGGATGGATTGGAAGGATACTCTCTTGAAGGAATATCTGGAGGAACCTGGATGAAATGAAGAGAGTATCCTTCCCTGATGATGGACAGCACCCAGAGGTCTGATGTAATGATCTCCCATCGTTGGTAAAAATGATGGAGACGACCTCAAATAGGAAGGGGAGAGGGCAGAGGCAGAACAATGGAGGTTATGCTCTCTAGTAGCTGGTCAAAAAGGCTGAGAGGCCTTAGGTGCAGCAGAAGTCTGAGGTTTCTGTTGCCTCTGTTGCTGTTGCTTAGGAGGCGGTCTGGTATAATGAGCTAGTCTCTGTGGAAAATGCTGCTGATAAGATAGTACAGGCCTGAAACCCTTAGAGGTGGAAGGCTTAGGCTTAGGACAAATAATGGAAGCAAATGACTTCTCATTTTCAGACAACTTCTTAGTGGCTTCCTTGATAGAATTATCAAATAAATCATTGCCTTGACAAGGAATGTTGGCGAGGCAATCCTGTAGATTAGGGTCCATGTCAACAGTGCGAAGTCAGGCAAGCCTGCGCATGGCCACTAACAAGGCGGTGACCCTCGAGGAAAGCTCAAATGCATCATAGGAAGATTGGAGGAGATGCATGCGGAGTTGGTTCAGAGTAGTAATGGCATTCTGAAACCCTGTAAGACAGTGTTGAGGAATAAACTTGAAATATGCAGACAGTGTGCCAACCAAATGCTTGAAGTAGGAAATGAGTATAAAGTTGTAATTCAAAACTCTGGTTACCATCAGAGAATTCTGATACATATGGCATCCAAAGTAAACTTGTCCATGGTCCTGTCTTCTCTTCCAGGCGGGACAGTGGCATACACCTTGGAAGGGTTGTTCCTTTTTAAAGAGGACTCCATGAGAAGGGACTGGTGTTATAATTGAGACTTCTCGAAGCCCATGCAATGAATCATGCAATGAATCCATTCCTGCTGCTCGGAACAGCAGGAATGGAATAAGGTGTTTCAAGGTTCCTCTTGAAAGTTTGAGAGGGGAGTCTATTAATGGGTATTTTGAGAGACTCCGGAGGAGGTCAAGACATACCCATCTCCTCTAAATACTCAGTAGTGTATTTATAATCAGAGCCCAAATCAATCTTGAGCTCCTTACTTATTTGACGTAGGAGATTCATTCCAAGGTAGGCTGACCTTGAGGAGAAGGCAAACTCAAAGCACCTTGAAGAGCAGAGAACAAGGGCGAAGCTTCCCTGGAGTATTCACACCTGAGGCCTGAATATGCAGGAAGAGATGACTCACTAGGAGAAGAATCCCTTGATGGAAGATGCATCCTCGACTTCGGAGTAGAAAGCCTCGAAGAGCCTCGAGATGTAGAGAGACGAGGCGTGTCTCGAGAAGAGGATCTGTGCCTCAATGGATGCCTCGACTGGTGTGGAGAACTGTGCCTCAGGCAGGTCTCGCTGTCGAGGAGTCTTTGCCCTATGACTTAGGAAGGGTGATGCCTTATGCGAGGAACGTGGGCTGGAGGTTGCATATCGAGATCGAGACACCACAAAAGATTGAACTCCTGGTTTTGAGGTATCTCGAGGCACTGTCAAAGACTCGACTCCTTGAATAGCGTGCTCAGGCTCCAGACGAGACACTCGCAAAGAATCGACTCCTTGCATACTGAGTGTAGGATCCTGTCGAGGCACTCCCAAGGACTCGACTCCTTGTATAGATGGAGTGACTTCAGCTCGAGGCCCAGCCAAGGACTTGACGCCAGGTGTAACTGCTGAGTGCTCAGGCTGGACTGCAGGAAGCAGAGTCGAGGCAGCAGGAAGTTTGGCAAGGATCGTGCCCAACTGATGATCCAAAATGGTTTGGATCATAGCCTCCAAATGTGACTCCAAGACTGGAGGGTCTGGAACTTTTGGTGGAGGAGTGGTCTCTGAGAAAGAACGAGTCTTTGACTTGGAGATATGCTTCTTAGGCAGCTTGAGAACTACTGGTGGCACTTTACCTGAGGGAGGCAGTGAGGCAAGTGTCTTGTCAGGAGAAGACTTAGCCGATTTACCCGAGGATGAGGAATCCCTGAACGAGGCAGGCTTGATCAAAGGTGAAACTGAGGTCGAGGCAGAAGGCGGAATCTCCATGAGAAGCTTGACCGGATTTTGCAAGGTCAAGGTTGAGACCGGGGGAAAGGGATCCATACCACCAAAAAGCTTCTCCACTTGAACTCGACGATGCTTGCGGGCTCGAGGTTGAAGGGTAGCACAGCGAGTGCATGACTCCGGACAATGGTCAAGTCTGAGACACTGAATACACCACCTATGTGGATCAGTGAGGTAGATTGCGCCCTGGCAACGGCTACACATTTTGAAGCCTGGACATAGGCGGGAAGATGACCTCAGCAAAATCGAAACCCGGTGGCGCGGGCCACAAAGCAGGCCCTGCCATGACAAAAAAAATAAAAATAAAGTTTTTTTTTAAAGTAAAGAAAAAAATGCGCAAGAAACACAGCGACCCTGAATAAAACAAGAAAACACGAGCCGCGGTGAGAGAAGGCACAAAATAGAACCGAGTCTAGCACAGAGCGTCAAATACACAACTTCTCGGCTCCACGGAACACTGAGAACTGAGGAGATGCGTGCCCTTGCATGGGCGGGAAGGCACTCGCGCATGCGCGGTGCGGCAGTCGCAAACTTTCTGAGTTCTGCAAGCAAATCAGATTGCGAAACTGTCCACATCCGGGCTCCGTGAATGATGTCACCCACAGGTTGAGAATAGGCTGCCTGCTTGTCCTGAGATAATGCATGTTACAATCCAGTTTGTAACTGAAAGACACCTGAGAGGGACCCGAGAAGACATCAGGTATGCACCCTTTGCTAATTCCACTCCATTGAACTACAAGGAATCGCATAGTGCAGATAAGACCTTGTGTTCCTGGGCAAGTCGCTTAATCCCTCCATTGCCCCAGGTACTGTACATTAGATAGATTGTGAGCCTGCCAGGACAGACAGGGAAAAATGCTTGAGTACCTTTTTAAATTCATGTAAACTGTTCTGAGCTCCGTTAGGAGTATAGAAAATTGAATGAATAAATAATAAAACAACCTGAACATAACAACAATCCCCATGATGATAAGGGAATCTAAACAAAATAAAACATTTGAGCTGCACACCCCTAGTAAACGTTTAGGAAGTTAATAAAAACTTATTTCTTTGACAAATTTCTCTGACCCCCACTTCAACCTGATGTACTTCCAAAACACTTCCAGATAAACCTGACTAAACTTAACATGTCAATGTAATTTCGAAAGTTCTCTGTAATGTCGCTGTCTGTATAGAGGCTCTTCCCTTGTAAACCGCTTAGAACTGTTTGTGGTATGGCGGTATATAAAAATAAAGCTATTATTATTAAATATAGTCCTTAGTCTTTATAGGTAAAAGTTCATTATCAGTTATATATACAAGATTTTGCTACCACAGCTACTAAACAGTGCAAGCAAATAGACTTTTTGCACTTTAGGGGGGATTAATTTTCCCTTAAATGTGGTCCTATTCAAAGAAAACAAGCATCTGTTCTTAGATCAACCATGGGTACCTACTATACTCTCTGAATCTTTGGATAACCCAGCATGTGTGGTGGTATTAACTGAAGGATAGCTCACACTATTACATTACAGCACAGCAGACAAGAGGCGACAGGCCAGCTGTGATGATATGCTGTGCATATACCCCAAGAAAGCTGGCTCAGGATGTACAAATTCCTTTCCGCATTCTGAGAACTTGAGAAACGCACTGAGACACAAGTGCACACTATTCACGGTTTCCCAAGTCATTCCTGGGTCTCATCTGCCGACAGATTTTATAATGTTTTTATGTGGCTAGCAGAAACAGTAAAAGGCCAACATGCTTCCCAAACTCTTTTCTGTAGTACAAGTAACTGATTTAGGTGGCAGCTGGAATGCTTTCATTTTGGAATATAGGGAAGGGGATTCAGATTTAGCTCACACATTTCAAGTAGCTCAAGACATGTTAGATGCAGGCACAGTAAGCATTTTTCTGTCCCTTAGGGCCTTACAACCTAAGTTAGTATTGGAAGAAATGGAAGTTGAAGTGATTTGCCCAAGATCACAAGAAGCGACACTGAGATTTAAATGTTGGTATCTCTGGCTCTTAGCCGCTCCTAACCATTGGATGGACCTTTCATTTTTCTTCTTTATAGCTTAAAAGCTTATTGATGGTCAACCAGCTCACAAAGCCCAAAAACTGTGTTGTGTACCAAAGAGCAGCTCATGCAGTTGGACTGGTAGGAAATTAAAGATGAAGCACCCTACAGCGACCAGTTTCTAAGTATAGCCCCCAGCATTTTAACATGACATTATGGTGAAAATAGCCCTGCTGATACAGTTGTTACCCCAGTTAGCCAAAGCTTTAACAGGAGCTTCCTCCTTAATTGATTTGACAACTGTTTATTGTACGCTGGTCTATCACTGGCTAATGAAAATTAATGACTTGTGTGTTTGACACTTAAGTACAGTAAAACCTTGGATTGCAAGTAACATGGTTTGCAAGTGTTTTGCAAGACAAGCAAAACATTTTATTAAATTTTAACTTGATATACAAGGAATGTCTTGTAATACAAGTACTTATGGTATACACACATCATAACTGAGCCGATGGTTCTTCTCTCTCTGACGCTGCAGGAGTGTAGTGACTGTTCTAAATGAGCAAAGTCTTGCAATACAGGTACGTATAGTATTTTGTGTTAAAGTTTTGGGGTTGTGGAATGAATCGTCTGAGTTTCCAATATTTCCTATGGGGAAATTTGCTTTGATATACAAGTGCTTTGGATTACAAACATGCTTCTGGAACAAATTATGCTCGCAAACCAAGGTTTTACTGTATATACAAGGGGGGAAAAAAACCCCGAATGTTAATATCCAGGGACATAAATAGGGATTCTGTTTCTAAAGGGACATAACAAACACATTTTTAAAATTAAATGTAAAATAATGTGCCAGAGTTTGGTCATGGTTGTGATTTATTTCTATCCAGGCAGGTTTTGTCTATTCAACTCTACAAAGAAGTGTTGGTAAAACCTGAAATAACAGAGAACTGCTGCCCCTGCTCAAACAGTGACCAACTCATGAATTAAAAAAAACACTTCTGCCAAAATACACCTATTAACCTTTTTGTTCCTTCTCTTTTCAAGTAATAGATGCCAGAATCTAAAACTTTACACGACACTAAATCTGGAGCGATTTATAGAGCGAGCTATTTATATGAAATATGCACTGTGAGATTCAACTGTTCCCAAGCAGTGAGCGAGCAAATAAAAAATGATTCAGCAAAAGGAAAAAAATAAGTCCTCTGATCTTTAGAATATCCCACAGCTCTGGGCAGACTGCATCTACTCTACATGATTATATAGTAAGTATATAAAACAAGTGCTGTATTGTAGAAATGTAAGTCAGAATACTTACTGGTATGTTTGCAAGCTATGAGGAAATCTGAAAAACAAGCAAAAACCGTGCCAGTATTCCAACTGTGATCCGGTGCTTCTACAGAAAGTTGTGGTCTTTTTTCTAGGTTTCATAGTGATGTTCAGGTCATCATAATCAAAGATGAACTGCTTTTGCCAAAAAATAATAATAAGGGCAGAGGAAAAGGAAAGGAAACCAGCTGCCGTCTTCTAAGAATAGGAAGGATTTGCCCAAGGGATGCAGGCTGAAGTATATTGATTTGTGGTCTTAGAGCCGGTTGTCTGGGTATGTTTAGCAAGGATTTGATTTCATGCTGTTTTGTTTGCGCGACTCATACGTGAAGTGCATCTGCCTGAAGTGTGATGGGTTGTAATGTTTGCAGATTCTGCTGGTTGGCGGCTGTTCAAAATTCCCCTAAGTCACGGTTGCAAATTTGAAAAATTCATGTTTCCTTGAAGTTTGAGTGCAGGAAATAGCCATGGGCGTAACAGAGCTGTCACATATTGTTTAGCATTTCCAGTGGATGCTGAGCTCCCAGAAAACATTTGGTTTCAGTGGTCATGAGGTTGCTGTAAGTAAAGAGTGGTGTATTAATAGCCTTTATCAGGTTTTAGCTATTGGAGCAAGGCTGGAGATGAAACATTGCTGGCTTTTCTTATCCATATGTTTATTTATGCACACATGTATGCATTATCCTATCAGTGTTCAAGTTTGCAGTGCAGTGTGCTAAGTAGTCACACTGTCCTTCGGAAAAGTATAATCTTTGTACTGTAGAATGTAATAGCGTTTAAATGAACAACCCAAAAATGGTGTGGCCTGACCTTTTATAATCACAAGGGTCTCTGAGCTCATATCGAAAGTAGCAACCTCTATGTCCTCAAGGGACAGATTCTGTAATTGGGTGCCTAAAAAGATAGGTGCCTAAAGTTAGGCACTTAGGCCCTGATTCTGTATAGGATGCCCAGGAGAGGTGTCCTATACAGAATCAGTCCTACACTAAACCCCGATTCTGTAACCGGCGTCCATGGTACAGACGCCGGTTAGAGAATCGGGTTAAATTAGACACAGTCGCTACACTTATCGCTGCAAGGGATTCTCCCTGCTGCAATAAGTATAGCGGCCGCGGCCGCCTATCCCATGGCCAGCAGGAGGATGCCCAACTCCTCCTGTCGGAACCCCGAACCCCCCTCCCCCCCAAACTGGTAATCGCCGACAGAAGGATGCCCAACTCCTCCTGTCGGAACCCCGAACCCCCCCCCCCAACTGGTAATCGCCAACAGGAGGATGCCCAACTCCTCCTGCTGGAAAGCCCGACGACTCCCCCCAACTAATCTCCCTCCCCCAACTAACCTTTAAATGTTGGTCAGCTGGACGGGTCTTGCTGCCGTCCAGCCGACAGGCCCGCCTCATGGAAATGAGACTGGCCCGCCCCTTCCCGGCCCATCCCCGCTAAATCTAAGGCCTGATTGGCCCAGGCTCTAGAAGCCTGGACCAATCAGGCCTTAGGCATAGCGGGTCCGCCCATCCCCATTAATCCTAAGGCCTGATTGGCCCAGGCTAGGCACCTGGGCCAATCAGGCCTTAGGATTAGTGGGGATGGGCGGACCCGCTATGCCTAAGGCCTGATTGGTCCAGGCTTCTAGAGCCTGGGCCAATCAGGCCTTAGATTTAGCGGGGATGGGTCGGGGCAGGCCAGTCTCATTTCCACGAGGCAGGCCTGTCGGCTGGACGGCAGCAAGACCCGTCCAGCTGACCAACATTTAAAGGTTAGTTGGGGGAGGGAGATTAGTTGGGGGGGTCGTCGGGCTTTCCGGCAGGAGGAGTTGGGCATCCTCCTGTTAGCGATTATGAGTTTGGGGGGGAGGGGGGTTCGGGGTTCAGGGTTCCGACAGGAGGAGTTGGGCATCCTCCTGTCGGCGATTACCAGTTTGGAGGGGAGGGGGGTCCGGGGTTTGGGGTTCCGACAGGAGGAGTTGGGCATCCTCCTGTCGGCGATTACCAGTTTGGGGGGAGGGGGGTTCGGGGTTCCGACAGGAGGAGTTGGGCATCCTCCTGCCGGTGATGGGACAGGCGGCCGCGGCCGCTATACTTATTGCTGCAGGGAGATCCCTTGCCGCGATCAGTATAGCGGCCGCGTCTACTTACAATGTAGACCAGCATTTTGCTGGCCTACATTTTAAGCGTCTCTTCCTCTACTAGGGAGACGCTTAGGGCCGCCTAGATTCACCTAATGCCCGCCTAACGCCTTTAGGTGAGCTTAGGCGTCTTGCGGGCCTCCCTAGGCTCCCGGAGGCGCCTTCAATATAGGCAGCCTGCCTGGGGAGCATTTTTTAAAAAAATGTGCATCCCTATTGGCTGATTAGACAGCTGTAGGACGCCTACAGCTGCCTAAAATCGGGACGCACTTTGTAGAATCAGGGCCTTATTTCATATCAACCACACTTAGGCACCCATTATAGAATCGTACCTAACTAAAACTTAGGCGCTTAAAATGTAGGCCAAGGTTTTAAAATGCCTATCTTATAGACACCTAAGTACTTTATAGAATCACGTCTAATGGTTCCTAAATCATTCTCCGTCCCTAAACACGCCTGCTTTGGAGTTATGCACCATTAGGCACCATAAGATAGGCACCTATCTTATGTAGACTTGTGCCTATGAAGATAGGTGCCTATCGTCCAATTAATTTTTTTTTTTTTTCAATTATAAACTTCTAAAAGCTCATAATTGAAGCCAATATATTTGGCACCTATCTTTAAGTGCCTTTTATAGAATTTTCCTGCAAGTGGTCTTTTACCACAATGCCTTTTTTGTTTGCCTGTTAAAAGATATCACCATCTATTAAGACTCTGGTTCGAGGATGTGAAATTAACCCCCCCTGTTTTACTAAGGTGTGCTAAGCGTTTTAGCATGTGTTTAGCATGCGCTAAATCTACGCACGGGCTAACCGATAATGCGTCCATAGACTAACATGCATGCATTAGTGTTTAGCGCATGGTTAGCGAGCGCTAATATTTACCATGCACTAAAAAGCACAGAGCACCTTAGTAAAAGAGGGGGGGTAAGTATTTTTGTCAACTTCCTTAGATTTGTTTCGTTGCTATTTGTTTTCCCAAATCCTTTTATGGAGGTACTGTTACGCAAATTGATGGTATATCAAATGAAAAGGGATTTTTCTGCGTCAGCCAGTGTATTATGCCTTAAGTAAGTAATATTTTAGTCTCAAACTACCAAGCTGATAAGTAAAATATAAGCAAAATTAAGTTTATGTGAAAACAAGGTGAGGGGATTGAGTCAGTATAGTGCTGTGAGTGATAGGAGGTCCAAAATTCCCCTGACACTATTTTCCTCTTGATTTCCTTTTGCATTTCTCATGTAAAATGTTGCTGAACCTAAAGCACACGGGAAAGTGAGATCTTACCCTACTGCTACTTCAGTCTGTCAGAGGAAAATCAAAGACTCTCTTGATCTGCTGGAGAGGTTGGCATGTTGGCTTCCATCGTAACAACAGGCAAGAGTGGGCTTGAGCATCTGGGGAAAAAGTCATCTCTAAGCCCCTCTGAATTTCTGTCACCACTGCTGAGAGGGATGAGTACCCTGGAATTGGAGACTTCCTTGATGAGGTGATGACATTAGTTTTAAGTTTCAAATTTATTTGATCTACCACCTATTAGAGAACTAGTTAAGTGGTTTACATATAATTCACAAATTCCAATACATAATAAGTACAAAGGTAGAAGAAATTGAAATCTTCAAATGGCTAAAAATGTAAAAAAGGGAGATAAAATTTTTTTCAGATATATTAGTGAAAGGAGGAAGATAAAAAATGGAATTGCTAGGCTAAAAGATGCTGGGAACAAATATGTGGAGAGTGATGAGGAGAAAGCAAATGTGCTAAACAAATACTTCTGTTCTGTGTTCACAGAAGAAAATCCTGGAGAAGGACCGAGATTGTCTGGCAAAGTTACACGAGAAAATGGAGTAGATTCTGCGCTGTTCACGGAGGAGGGTGTTTATGAGCAACTTGAAAAACTGAAGGTGGACAAAGCGATGGGACCAGACGGGATCCATCCCAGGATACTAAGGGAGCTCAGAGAGGTTCTGGCGAGTCCTATTAAAGACTTGTTCAACAAATCTCTGGAGACGGGAGTGATTCCTGGGGATTGGAGGAGAGTGGATGTGGTCCCTATTCATAAAAGTGGTCACAGGGATGAAGCAGGAAACTACAGGCCGGTGAGCCTCACTTCAGTTATTGGAAAAATAATGGAAGTGTTGCTGAAAGAAAGGATAGTGTACTTCCTTGAATCTAATGGGTTACAGGATCCGAGGCAACATGGCTTTACAAAAGGTAAATCGTGCCAAACGAACCTGATTGAATTTTTTGATTGGGTGACCAGAGAGCTGGATCGAGGACATATGCTAGATGTAATTTACTTGGATTTCAGCAAAGCCTTTGATACAGTTCCTCATAGGAGGCTGTTGAACAAACTTGAAGGGCTGAAGTTAGGACCCAAAGTGGTGAACTGGGTCAGAAACTGGCTGTCGGACAGACGCCAGAGGGTGGTGGTTAATGGAAGTCGCTCGAAGGAAGGAAAGGTGACTAGTGGAGTCCCTCAGGGTTCGGTGCTGGGGCCAATCCTGTTCAATATGTATGTGAGTGACATTGCTGAAGGGTTAGAAGGAAAAGTGTGCCTTTTTGCAGATGATACCAAGATTTGTAACAGAGTAGACACCGAAGAGGGAGTGGAAAATATGAAAAAGGATCTGCAAAAGTTAGAGGAATGGTCTAATGCCTGGCAACTAAAATTCAATGCAAAGAAATGCAGAGTAATGCATTTGGGGATTAATAATAGGAAGGAACCGTATATGCTGGGAGGAGAGAAGCTGATATGCACGGACGGGGAGAGGGACCTTGGGGTGATAGTGTCCAAAGATCTAAAGGCGGAAAAACAGTGTGACAAGGCAGTGGCTGCTGCCAGAAGGATGCTGGGCTGTATAAAGAGAGGCGTGGTCAGTAGAAGGAAGAAGGTGTTGATGCCCCTTTACACGTCATTGGTGAGGCCCCACTTGGAGTATTGTGTTCAGTTTTGTAGACTGTATCTGGCGAAAGACGTAAGAAGACTTGAGGCGGTCCAGAGGAGGGCGACGAAAATGATAGGAGGCTTGCGCCAGAAGACATATGAAGCCCTGAATATGTATACCCTAGAGCGTGGGTCGGCAACCCGCGGCTCCAGAGCCGCATGCGGCTCTTTTCCACCTTTGCCGCGGCTCCGATAGTGTGTCATGCAGGCATGCAGCTTACAAGTCCGGCGTCGCGGCGGGAAATAGCCATGCTGAGCAGTGAGCTCAGCACGTACACAGATGAAAGCCTTGCTTGCTGATTGGTCCGGCGGCCCCGCCCCGCCGTGCCGCCGGACCAATCAGCAAGCAAGGCTTTCATCTGTGTACGTGCTGAGCTCACTGCTCAGCATGGCTATTTCCCGCCACGACGCCGGACTTGTAAGCTGCATGCCTGCATCGCCAGAATTTAGGTAGGCTGTTTTCATCCCCGTGGGAGTCCCGTGGGCCAGGGGGCGTCCCCGTGGAAGTCCCGTGGGTCAGGGGGGCATCCCCGTGGGAGTCCCGTGGGCCAGGGGGAACAGGGAGACAGAAAGAAAAAGTTGGGGGAGAGAATGAGGTCTGGAGGAGAGGAAACATATAGGAGGCTGAAAGAAAGGAAGATATAGTGAGATGGACACAAAGAAGGGTGATGCTGGAAAATAGGTGGAATGGTAATTCTGACAAACACAGAAGGGAAATGCTGGATCAAGGAGAGATGGGGCTCAGGCTGGATGGAATGAGGAGAAATGCCTTGTTGGCCCGGAACTTCCTCTCCTACGTCAGAATTGACGTCAGGGAGCGGAATGCTGGTCAGCGCAACGCTTCTGCAGGGAAAGCTTGGGACGGCGGTGGCTTGTGGGCTATTCCCCGATGGCGGTGGCAGCAAACCGAGTGGCTTGGGGGAGGGTACGGAGAAAGAAAAAAAGGGGGCAGACAGAGACAGAAAGAAGGGGGAACAGGGAGACAGAAAGAAAAAGTTGGGGGAGAGAATGAGGTCTGGAGGAGAGGAAACATACAGGAGGCTGAAAGAAAGGAAGAAAGATTGGATGCACAGTCAGAAGAAGAAAGTGCAACCAGAGACTCATGAAATCACCAAACAGCAAAGGTAGGAAAAATGATTTTATTTTCAATTTAGTGATCAAAATGTGTCTGTTTTGAGAATTTATATCTGCTGTCTATATTTTGCACTATGGCTCCCTTTTACTAAACCGCAATATCGTTTTTTAGCGCAGGGAGCCTATGAGCATTGAGAGCAGCTAACTGCATGATCCTGTATATAGCATTAAGATAAGAAACAATATATGCAGTGTTAGATTTGTTTTATAATGATTTTGCGGCTCCAAGTTTTTTTTTCTTTTCGAAAACGGGTCCAAGTGGCTCTTTATGTCTTAAAGGTTGCAGACCCCAGCCCTAGAGGAAAGGAGAGACAGGGGAGATATGATTCAGACTTTCAAATACTTGAAGGGTATTAACGTAGAACAAAATCTCTTCCAGAGAAAGGAAAATGGTAAAACCAGAGGACATAATTTGAGGTTGAGGGGTGGTAGATTCAGGGGCAGTTAGGAAATTCTACTTTACGGAGAGGGTGGTGGATGCCTGGAATGCGCTCCCGAGAGAGGTGGTGGAGAGTAAAACTGTGACTGAGTTCAAAGAAGCGTGGGATGAACACAGAAGATTTAGAATCAGAAAATAATATTAAATATTGAACTAGGCCAGTTACTGGGCAGACTTGCACGGTCTGTGTCTGTGTATGACCGTTTGGTGGAGGATGGGCAGGGGAGGGCTTCAATGGCTGGGAGGGTGTAGATGGGCTGGAGTAAGTCCTAACAGAGATTTTGGCAGTTGGAACCCAAGCACAGTACCGGGTAAAGCTTTGGATTCTTGCCCAGAAATAGCTAAGAAGAAAAATAAAAAAAAAATAAAATAAAAAAAATTTAAATTGAATCAGGTTGGGCAGACTGGATGGACCATTCGGGTCTTTATCTGTCGTCATCTACTATGTTTTTTCTTCAATAGGAAAGAAAATAGTAGTAAACATTAGCCCTACTGATAAAGATTCCAGGATCCAGATTACCCTCCCTTTCCAGGCCCCTCACCAACTATTCTACGTACACATGGAAGCTTAAGGGTCAAAAGACTTACAAAAGAAAAAAGTTTTAAGGTTGATCTTAAATTTCTGATAAGGGGTTTCCAACCTTAAAGAGAGAGTGACACGGAGACAAAAATTCATTCCCGTCCCCTCTCCATCCCTGCAATGAAGCACATTTTTTTATCACTATCCCCGCAGTCTAAATTTTCTACCCTGCATCTCACCGCTCAAAGCAGAAAGATGATTTTATACAATTTTATGTGTCTAAGGCATTGTAAATAAAAAATTTTAAGCCTATACTGTTTTTTATTTTCTAACTTTTATTTTGATTGAAAGAACATCAATAAAAGTACAACATGCTGGGTTTACATTGCACACAGAAAACAAAACATCAGCTCAATACTAGTGATATTTTAGTCCAAATTATTCATGTGCAAAGCATAACAAGAACAGCCCTTGGAATATCACTCATAAATAACTTACTGCTTTTTTTCCTAGTATAAAGGCAAACCAATAGCATATGATTTAGCTTTTTCTCAGTGTGAACTATTAAGCCAAACCAAATAGCATAAATAGACAATGTCCATTTTCAAGCAACAAAAAATGGAAAATAAGGAAATACCATTTTATTGGACTAATACATTTTTCAATTAGCTTTCAGAGGCCAAAACCTCCTTCAGGTCAGTACAGTATTTTGCTGTTATGGTATCCTGTCCTGATCCGAGAAATGAGGTTTTGGTCTCTGAAAGTTAATTAAAAAAAAAAAAAAAAAAGTACTGAAATTAGTCCAATAAAAAAATTACCTTATTTCCATTTTTTATTTATAAACGTTTATCAAAACAGCTACAATATACAATACTACTAAAACAACAACAAAATGTTCCACCTTTTGTCATCTGTGGTTTCTGCTTTCCTCATCTTTTCATCCAGCATGTGTCCTCTCTCTCCCTTCCATGCAGCAACTGTCCTCTCTCTCTGCTCCTTCCATCCACTATCCACCCTCTCTCTCCCTTCCATCCTGTACAGCTTCTTTCCTTTATACAGTACATGATTCATATCAGCTACATCCTCTCCATTTTCCTCTCTATCTCCATCCCTCCCCCATGCTCTGAAATCTCTCTCTTCTCCTTTTCTTCCTTCTTTCCCACCCCCATGTCTGGCATCTCTGTGTCTTTCCCTCCCCTCTCCCCATGCCCTGGAATCTCTCTCCTCTCCTTCCCTTCCATCTCTTTAGGCTCTGGCATCACTTTTCCTTCCTTTCCCTCCCTTCCTTCCCTTTGATCTGGCATTCCCTCTCTTCTCCCTTCCCTTCCCTAGTCTTCCTTCTTCTTCCCCCCCCCCCCTACAAATTGGATGGCTTTCTTTCTCACCCTTCCCCCCTACCAAGTGGGTGCAGCAGTAATCACCACTCACTGATCCTGCCAGTATCGGGCCTTCCTTTTTGCTGGTCCTGACTACTTCCTGTTTACAGGAAGGCAGAACCCAGCAGAGGGGAAGGACCGACACTGGGTGAGTGGTGATTACTACCACTCCTGCAAAGGATTAGAGGTTCCTAGACCATGATGCAGGCCCTGGGAGCGTGCCACTGTGGTCTGCACCCAAAGCGGACTGCTCCCTTGCTCTTCACTTGTTACGCCATTGCAGGACAGCTTTGTTCTGGCACGCTGTCAGCTGTGCCAGTCCTTTGCCCTCTCTAACATCTATTCCTGTTCTAGGGCAACTGACAGCGTGCCAGAGTTTTATTCAAAATGGCTGCCAAGACTTCATTCAGTCGCCTTGTGACATGTCTGCGAATCTCACAAGACTGCCCCATTAAGTCTCGGCAGCCATTTTGAATAAAACATTAGCGGCAGCTACAGCAGCAGAAAAATGCAGGAAAGAGTGGTGTTCTTTCCTGTTGCCAAAGGGGCCACTAGACCAGTGTTTTTCAACCTTTTTTGGGCAAAGGCACACTTGTTTCATGAAAAAAATCACGAGGCACACCACCATTAGAAAATGTTAAAAAATTTAACTCTGTGCCTATATTGACTATATATAAAGTAATTCTCTTGAATAGGAATCAAATAAACACAAAGAAAGTATTTTATAATGCTGCCACCGCCAACATCACCGTTGGCGGCGGTGGCACTCAAGTGGCTAAAGAGCCGCAGTTTGCCGGCCTAGGGACAACACTGGAGGGTGGCCAGCTGTGCACCCCCTTGGGACGTAAACCCGGGGTGGGGCAGACCGCCCCCCCCCACCCTGGTATGCCACTATCTGTACCTCACTCCCTCCCTATGACCAAAAATTCTCCTTTCTTCTATTCCCCGTGTACACAACCATCTCTTTCCCTCCCTTCCTCTCTCCAAAGTCCATGCCTTCTGTGTCCAAACACTCATTCCCTCCCCCACCTCAGCATCTCTTTCCCTCCCTTCCTCTCTCCCAAGTCCATTTCTTCTGTGTCCAAAAACGCATTCCCTCCCCCACCTCAGCATCTCTTTCCCTCCCTTCCTCTCTCCCAAGTCCATTTCTTGTGTCCAAAAACGCATTCCCTCCCCCACCTCAGCATCTCTTTCCCTCCCTTCCTCTCTCCCAAGTCCATTTCTTCTGTGTCCAAAAACGCATTCCCTCCCCCACCTCAGCATCTCTTTCCCTCCCTTCCTCTCTCCCAAGTCCATTTCTTCTGTGTCCAAAAACGCATTCCCTCCCCCACCTCAGCATCTCTTTCCCTCCCTTCCTCTCTCCCAAGTCCATTTCTTCTGTGTCCAAAAACCCATTCCCTCCCCCACCTCAGCATCTCTTTCCCTCCCTTCCTCTCTCCCAAGTCCATTTCTTCTGTGTCCAAAAACGCATTCCCTCCCCCTCCTCAGCATCTCTTTCCCTCCCTTCCTCTCTCCCAAGTCCATTTCTTCTGTGTCCAAAAACGCATTCCCTCCCCCACCTCAGCATCTCTTTCCCTCCCTTCCTCTCTCCCAAGTCCATTTTTTCTGTGTCCAAAAAACCATTCCCTCCCCCACCTCAGCATCTCTTTCCCTCCCTTCCTCTCTCCCAAGTTCATGCCTTGTGTCCAAAACGCACTCCCTCCCCCCTTTTGTGTTCCGTGTTTGCCTCCCAGCCCATCTTTGCAACTTTCTCAGCAAAACGAAGCTCAAGCCCCGAGGCTTGTCTTCTGCTTCCTGTCTGCCCTGCCGCACACAAATAGCCGAACGGAAGTATTCTCCGACGTCAGCGCTGACGTCGAAGGGCAGGCTTTGCTTAAGCCCTCCCTCCGACGTCAGCGCTGACATCGGGGAACGCTTGCGATCGGCTATATGTTAGCTGCAGGGCAGGCAGGAACAGAAGACGAGCCTCGCGGCTCGAGATGTATTGAACTCTGCGGGTCCCCCGTCCAGCTCTCTCCTGTCCACGTGGGGCGGACCGCCCCTCTCCCTAGACTGGTGGTACTGCCCTGATGGCGGCCCTGACCGTACGGCACACCAGGCAACATCTCGCGGCACACTAGTGTGCCGCGGAACAGCGGTTGAAAAACACTGCACTAGACCACCAATACCTTAAGGTAGGTCTCTGGACAGCCAATGGATGTTCAAGGGCAGCTGACACGATTTCCCCTTCACCCCAGGGATACCGAGGTATTGGTCCCTATTCCAGTGCTGCTGCTGCAGGATGGGTCACCACTACCACAGTATTTCCTGGCTTCTGCCCGGTTCCCTTACTGTTACCATGGTAACCGTAGTTACTGTGTAACTCTGTTTCAGAGTATGAGTCCAGAAGTAATAAATCTGTAATGACATATGAAGGGGTGCTGAAAAGTTCTCAGCCCAACCAACTTCCTAAATTCTGAGTGTTATTTTGCCACTGTAGCTAAAAAGAGTGTTATTATATTATAAAAAGTGCCAATTTGCAGAATTGTAATGTTATGTTTCGACATTGTTTCATATCATTGATTTAACCATTTCAACAAAAAGTGCGCAATTTTCAAGTATGGAACTCTGAGCCATTATGAAGTTCCTATTCTTGCAGAAGAAATCCATTACTCCAAAGGAAATCCATTATCCAAAGGAAATCCATGAATGATGCAAACAATGAGTGACAAACGCCCATCATACGCCACAGTGAAGATGTGTTGGGCAAACTTTCAGCGTGGAACTAATTTGCAGTTATATGCATAACTGCACTTAGTCGCTATCCTAGAAACTTAGCACAGTGAATCTATAGTGCACTGCATAACTGCAAGGGGGCTTGGATGTGGTAGGGGCCTGGGTGGGTCAGGGGTGTGTTCAGCACTTACACACTAAGGGCCAGATTCTATAAACAGCACCTAGGTTATGTGCTGCTTGGCACCCTAATCATGGATGCCTAGCAACACCTAACCAAATTCTATGCTCAACCCAAATTGAATTAACAAGCTTAATTGGCATGGTAATTGACTACCCCATTGATCTTTAATTTAAAAATAAATGTAAAAACCAATCAATTAAAATTCTTGACGTCAGAGAGGCTTCTGACGCAGGTGCGGATCGTGCAAGGAGCCACCACCCACAGCTTTGAATGGAAAAAAGACCACAGCAAGGGAGCCGACACTCCCTCATCACGTCCAGACTGCAGGCCGCAGAGTAGTACCTGGGGGGCCGCAAGTTTGAGACCGCTGCTCTAGACAGAGTAAGGACTAAAGTATGTAGAGCTTTTCAGTCCAGAAATTTTTGAAAGAAATGACATTGGTTTGACAAAGCATTTGCTAATTATGGTGGAAAAATGAAGATGAATGTTCAAACTTGGATCCAAAGTTACTCCAAGTATCTTCATTGAGGGAGTGAGAGGAATCTGGATATTAACAAGTGTGAGTATCCTTGAGAACAATGAAATGACTTTCTTGGAGAAAAGCAGAGTTCATGTTTTGTCAGAAATAATTGTGGTAACCTTCATATTAAATGTCAGAAAGTCTTATGGTTTCAATGGATTAATAATGGACAAAATCTGAATTTCATCAGTACAGATGGTGCTCGTGGAGGGGGGGGAGGGGGTTTGAGACTAGCTAAAGGACACATGAACACATTAAAAAGTATAGGAGATAGCAACAACATTACCCATGGGATCTTAGATGCTGGAGAAAAGGCAGAACTTGCTATCCTCCCAGAGAGGAATTCTGGAAGATTGAGTGCAGTCATATCTGCTACAGGATTTGGAGATGAGGCGGCCCAGAGTATGAAACATTAGGATGTTACTCAATTGGAGGCTGTATGTCCCTTTGTCTAAGTTACTTATAATTTACAGCTATTAAATCAGTTCAAAATCTTGATATGAGAGGAAGAAGAACTATCTAAAGAATATTCAGGTAAGATCTTGATGTTTCAGAAAGGCATGGGGACTGAAACCTGTTAATGTTACCTTTAAATAGGAGCAATTGGAAATCTGCCAGTCTATTTATTTATTTATTGAGGGCTTACTATACAGCCTTAACTACAGTTGTAGAGCAAAGCGGTTTATAATCTGTAAAAATTAGTTAAAAGAAAAGAACTACAATGTCTCTGCCTGAAAACTTTCCAAGTGCAGTAGGTGCAACTTCCCGAGAGTTATTATATTTGAAGTCCTTAAGATTCCTCAGAGTTTGCACCATGAGTGGACAAATTGTTCTATCTTCCAAGCCTCTGAAATAATCATTGATATTGGGCTAGGACTGGAGAAAGTTTAGCCCCATATATAGCTGCTGCTGCTTCTGCTACCCTGTTTCCCTGAAAATAAGACCTACCCCGAAAATAAGCCCTGGCATTATTTTTAAAGATGCTCTTAATATAAATCCTACCCCAAAAATAAGCCCTAGTTAAGATTGACCCTTGAAGCCACCCCGACACTCCCCAACTCCATCCCTGACACTAGTGCTGCCCGATTTGCCAATCATTTCTCCCTTCCTCTCCTCCACCCCAATTCTTCTGCTTTCCTTTCTCTCCCCCTCCTCTTGTGCAGCATCTTTCCTTGTCTCTCAACCATCTCCTTGTACAGCAGCTTCCAAGGCCTCCAAAAACAGTGGCAGCGCTCTGAATGGGCTACTTCGCTGCCTTCCCCGCCGGGGCCTTCCCTCTGCTGCATCACTGCTGACATTATCAGTAACATGCCAGAGGGAAACCTTGCGGCAGAGGGAAGGCCCCGGCAGGGAAGGCAGCGAAGCAGCCTGTTTAGAGTGCTGCCGCTGCCGCTGTTTTGGATTCTTTTGGAGTGGAGGTATGTCAGGCTCATGGTGGGTGGGTCAGTGGGGTTCTGCTGCACAGAGGGATGGGAGGGAGGGATAGAAAGTCGCTGCAGAGGGAAGGTCCGGTCCCAGAGGGGAAGGCTACAAACCAGCCTTTTCAGAATGCTGTCACTGTTTTTGGAGGCCTCAGGAGCTGCTGCACAAAGGGATGGGTGAGAGGCGAGGAAAGATGCTGCACATAGGGGAGGAGGGGAGAGAAAGGAAAGAGGAAGAATTGGGGTAGAGGAGAGGAAGGGAGAGATGATTGTTGTACATGAAAAAAAATAAGACATTCCCTGAAAATAAACCCTAGTGCATTTTTTGGAACCCAAATTAATATAAGACCCTGTCTTATTTTCAGGGAAACACGGTATGTTAGAGTAATCCAGCTTGGTGATGGGGAAGCAGGCCACTCTACTTGTTTCACTAATGTTTGAACAGGACTTGAATTTATGTATCTATAGTTTTGGAATATATAGGTGCTATTTGTGGGACAAAGGGTATAGATATTTACAGATTTGGTAAATATCACTTAAGAAAGGTAAAAAGCCTTTCTGGCTATGCAACGAGAGATGCTGGTCATGGAATCCTTTTTTTTCTGTGCAGTGTGTAATTAAGCTGTTGAATCTGTTGCCAGAAGACAAAGTAACAAACATACCCCCCTTTTATTAAGCCGTGATAGTGATTATTAGCGCAGGAAGCCACGCTGAATGCTCCGCGTTGCTCCCGACACTCACAGAGTTCCTATGAGCGTCAGGAGCAGTGCAGAGCATTCAGTGCAGTTCCCTGCGCTATTAACCGCTATCGCGGTTTAGTTAAAGGAGGCAATAGTGGGATTCAGAAGAGATCGAGACATTCCTAAAGGAAAAGTTCATAAATCATTAATAATTACCCCTGGCAATGGAAAATAGATTACTAATTGTGATCTGCCAGGTCTTTAGAAACTAGTCTGGCTTGTCTGAGGCAGTATGTCAAGTTCAGTGGACCTCGATCTGTCTCAGAGGGCTTACCTTATTTTAATGCGCTGGTTTTATCTTTTATAAATCGCATAGGACCACAATTCATAAATAAAGCTTTATGTTATGTTATACACAAAATGAACACTTATGTCAGTCTGGTAAGTTAATTGGATTACAGTTTTCCCCCCTATCCCCCTCAGGAAGAGAGAACAACTGGGTATTCTGGACAGAATAGAGAAGTTAAACTTCAAGCTAGCAAGTTATTGCTTTTAAACTATACTGCACACTTGACTCTTTTCCTCCAGTGTTTAGGCTTCAATGAATCAGTCTATGTGGTGACATTAGCTTCCCTATTTCATATACTAACTGCACTATATAAAAACAGAAGCAAGATTAATTTCCTATTTCTAGCACCTGTGTCCCTGCACCCTAACAAGGGCTGTGGTACATATGAAACAATGGCAGCACCACCACCATATGGAAAACAATGGACCATTCAGGTCTTTATCTGCCGTCATCTACTATGTTACTATGTTACCATCCAATGAATGGGATATGATGCTCAGAGCCTGAGATTAAAGGAAAGGGCAGGATCCATGTGTAGAAGTCTGAAAGCTTCCACACAGGAGGCTCAACCATTATGACAAACAACCCTCAAGTTCTCTGCTCAATGCACAGGGACAAGTTTTTCTGTGTTCAGGAGAACTTGCAGGTTCTTTTTTAGTTTTTGCTGGTGAATCACATGAGATTTTATTGAGTGCAATTACTCGACCTCCTTTCTTCCATGCTGACGGAGCCTTTTGCATTGACAACACCTTAAAGTTTTTCTTCCCCTGCGCCATCGTCAGAACTTTTTCTTAGATATTCATGTAGATGGCTAATTCAGTTTACTGGATTAAGCTATGTTTTCTTTTCCCTAGAGCAATTACAGTTTTTGTAGACTTTAAGAAATTTTCCAGTGGGGTTCGTCATCATGGTATGTGAAAGTGCAAGTTTTAATATAACTATAAATAGTAATGGATACTAAAGCTCTTTGTAAGTTGGGAACAAATTAGAGTTAAAGCCTTTCTTATGGGAAATTTCTTCCAAATCTTTCCTTTTATATATTTCTCTCCCCAACCATTTTGGGATAAAATGAAGTCATATTATGTTTTATTCTCTGTTATTGCATTTTCTTCATTATTGTTGATGTAATTTATAACCTTTTTTTAATGTCAAGATTCTAGAATGATGCTCAAAAATGAGTGCTTGGAAAGATGCTCACTAAGCATAATTTTATAAAAGTCATGCATCCTTTTTAGAATTGTGTTTAGTGCCAATTCCTACACCCTAACTATAGACACCAGATTTATGCCTGATGGAACCCAGTGCAAATACTGGCACCCAAGGCACCCAAGTTGGATGATGTGTTGACTCTTATTCAGTAACAATAAGCACAACATTTTGGAATAAGAACAAAAGAATTGCCATACTAGGACAGACCAAAGGTCCATCAAGTCCAATATCCTGTTTCCAATAGTGGCCAACCCAGGTCCCAAGTATCTAGCAAAATCCCAAGTAGTAAAACAGATTTTATTCTGCTTATCCTAGGAATAAGCAGTGAATTTCCCCAAGTCATCTCAATAATGGCCTATGGACTTCTCTTTTAGGAAATTATCCAAACCTTTTTTAAACTCCACTAAGCTAACTGATTTTACCACATTCTCCGGCAATGAATTCCAGAATTTAATTACACATTCATTGTATGAAGAAATATTTTCTCTGGCTTGTTTTAAATCTACTATTAGTAGCTTCATCGCATGTCTCCTAGTCCTAGTATTTTTGGAAAAAGTGAACAAGTGATTCATATCTACCCTATCCACTCCACACATTATTTTATAGACCTCTATCATATCACCCCAAGCCATCTCTTCTCCAATCTGAAGAGCTCTAGCCACTTTAGCCTCTCATAGGGAAGTTATCCCATACCTTTTATCATTTTCATTGCCCTTCTCTGTACCTTTCCTAACTCCACTACACCATTTTTGAGATATGGCGACAAGAACTGCACACAGTATCGAGTGATACAAGGCATTATAACATTTTCATCTTTGTTTTCCATTCCTTTCCTTACAATTCCTAAAATTATATTTGCTTTCTGAGCCACCGCTGCACATTGAGCTGAGGGTTTCAATGTATCCTCAAAAATGACACCTAGATCTTTTTCCAGGGAAGTGACTCCTAACATAGAATCCAGCATCACATGCCCATTCCCCTTCCGTGGCCACACCCCCTTGAGATATCTGCTATGCAATATAGGTGTCTAGTGTTATAGAATAGCACACAGTCAGACGTGCTATTAAATTATAAAGTTTATGAGCTCATTAGCCAGTTATGTTGTACGCACATCTCAGGAGCACATCCGAATTTGGGCACCATGTATAAAATTCAAGGGATTGCTCCTTAGCTAAAGGATCAATTAAATCTTTCAAAATCCAAAGCTATGTGTCATGGGTTGAGCTTTAAACTCTACTACAGCCCAGTCATGGTATATGGGCTTGTTGTGCCACTGGAGCTTGCGTACATCTGAGAAGCTGAAAGCTATGCTGTCGGTAGTTTAACTACCAGCAGGGTCTCCCAAAGTGGACAGGTTTCAGTGGAAATGTCAGACTAGCAATATACCACCCATCTGGGCAGCAGCAGATGGGCAGTGTTGGAACCAAAGGATCACATTTGATACAACATCAAATTTATATTGCGCAGAAGAAAGGCCCAGCAATCTATTGCCAAGAAAACCTGATGATGGTCTGTAATTCATCAAGTTGCTAGGACTTGAACACAACTTGATGGCACCTAACACAACACCAGTGTAAACAGGTCATATTTGAAAACCGCCCATCTCTTCTAACAGTAGAAGTATGCACTGATATTTCTTTGAGTTAGTGTGGCTATTAGGAGCTATTATTTTGCTATTAGTGAAGCCACCCTTTGCTGACTCCCCACTCCCACTCCTACTCCCATCTCTAAACTGCCACTCTAGACAATCAATTAATAGCTGACCCAACATACAGATCTCTGAGAGTTTAAAAGTACAACAGGAATGTATTTTGCTTTCCAATCACATGTCAGCCTGGAACAGCTTCACACATTAACATATTTCCTTGATTGTACGAAACAGTACAAATGTATGATAAATTATTCACAAAGACTTCCACTACAGTGTAGCCCTGACCAAAGTGACAGAATAAGTGGTCATGAAAGGTATGAAAAAAGAAACTCCTTTGGAAAACTCTTTGTCAACTTTTGCTAAACCATGTTTGTGAAGTAAACACATGGAATCTTATTTTCTCAGCCACGTGACCAATCTTTAGGGAACAAAGAATAATGGTCAGTGCGTAAGGCATTTCCTGGTACTTAATGAACTACTATCAGGGCTCAGTACATCATGCCCTTAACACAGCTGGCCATTATCAAACAAGGAAAGGTCCAACACACAGCTCATTATTGCTCTAATAAGTCAACACATTTAAAGACAAAACATGAAAATGTAGTTCCAATGTTATTTAGAGACCACTGTGAAAGACATTTTTGCCATGGAAACTTTGTTTGTTTATATCACAAGGCATTTCCCGAATGGTAATTCTTGCTGTGGCGACAGGAAAAGAGATCCTTATGATTGCACTAGTTTTAAGTTGAAGCATTATGGCTTGAAAGGGAGTGTGAATCATGTAAGTCATTTGCATTCCTCTTTCATACCAAGCATTGCAAGACAAAATCAAATGAAGCCAGCAAATGGGTAGCAGCAATGTTACCTCCACCCCCTGATGAACTGTAACACTATTATCAGATGATTAGCTCTGTCAGGAAGGAAAACAGCAATTGTGAAAGAGATGTTTGGAGGAGTAATAAGAGGAAAGTGGTGGGAATGAAGCATGATCTAAAGTGTCTATATATGGAAGGGGGTCATAGCAACAAAGTAACATAACCAATGATGGCAGAAAAAGACCTATTGACTCATCTATTCCAGTCCATTTTAGCATGTACGCCAGTTGGCAGAAGTACAGAATGACCTCTTAGAAACATAGGCAGCAGAATGCTTTTTTGTTGGGGGGGGGGCCCGCAAAAGCTCCTCCCCAGGCCTTACTCAAGCTCTGCCCCTGACCCCGCCCCATAATAATAATAGTACTAATTGTAATCCCATTTTTTCCATTCATTTTTCATATATACACACACAATATTCACAACACATAATGGATAACCACAAAATTAAACATTCATTCCTACCAGAACATCTGACCTTAGTCACACATGCAGAACACAGATAACCCCTATGCAAATAGAGGACCAGAAACTAAGGGCTCCTTTTCTGAAGGTGCGTTAGGGCCTTAACGCGTGGAATAGTGTACGCTAAAATGCCATGCGTGCTAGCTGCTACCGCCTCCTCTTGAGCAGGCAGTAGTTTTTCAGTTAGCGTGTGCTATAGCGCGCAGTAATCCAGTGCGCTAAAAATGCTAGTGCACCTTTGTAAAAGGAGCCCTAAAAGTACTAATATACACAAACAAAACCCTAGGATGCCAGACTCTGCATGCAGTACAACACCAGAGAAACAGAAAGAAATGAATTTCTTCAAGAACAGTGCAAAATATAGACAGCGGATAAATTCTCAAAACTGACATATTTCAATCATAAAATTCAAAATAAAATTATGTTTCCTACCTTTCTTGTCTGATGATTTTATTTTTCTAATCATCTTGTCTTAGTCTCTAGTTGCACTTCCTTCTATCTGTGCTCTTAAATGTTTCCAGGGCCTTCTTATCCATTTGCTGTTTTTCTCTCCTTCATTTTCTGCCTTACATCCAGCTTTTGCATTAACTTTTAACATTCAACTTTTTTCATTTTTCTGCTTTCTTCCCAAAATCTATTTTTCCATGTCTTACTTTTCCTTCCCATCTATGTGTACCATCTTCTCCCTCTTCCCATCTATCCATAAGGAGCATTTCTTCTCTCTCTCTTCCTTGCCACACCCTTTGCCGTGCACCATCTCCTCTCTCTTTCTCTCTCTCCCCCTTCCCCTCCACCACTGTACACCATCCCCTCTCCCTCCCTCTCCCATGATCTCTGTCTTTCCCTTTCCCCCTCCTATAGTCTGGCATCTTTCTCCTCTCCTTCCCACAACCTGGCATCGCTCTCATCTCCCATGGTCTGGCATCTCTCTCTCATTTCCTCCCTCTTCCCATTGTCTGGCATTTCTCTCCTTCTCTTCCCTCTTTTTCATTGTCTGATATCTCTCTCCTCTCCTTTCCACAGTCTGGGCTCTCTCTCCTCTCCTTCCTGAAGTCTGGCATCTCTCTTTCCTCTCCTTCCCTTCATTCCCTGGTTTGTCATCTCTTTCTCTGTCCCCTTCCAGTTTTCTGATATCTATCTCTCTCTCCTTCCATCATCCTTCTCCAGAATCTTACATCGCTCCCTTTGAGTCATCTCTCCTCTCTCCCAGTGTAACATTTCTCCATCCCTCCTCTCCAACACTATCATGCCCAATAATTCTCCCTCTTTCTTCTTACCCCCATGTATACCATCTCTCTTTCCTTTCCATTCCATTCCATTCCTTTCCATTCCATTGTTGGACATTGGAATGGAACAATTCTCTTTTTCTCTTCCCACCCCCACTAGCATCACTCTTTCCCTCCCTTCCCACCACCCCATCCATGCAGCCTCTCTCTTTCCTTCCCTTCCTAACCCCCCAGCCCATATAGGTTTGTACTTCCCTGCCTTCTCAAACCCCCTGAGTCCATGCAGCATCTGTCCTTTCCTCCCTTCCCAACCCCCAACCCATAAGCATCTGTTCATCTCTCTTTTTCCAACCCTCCATAACCTGTACAGCATCTGTCCTTCCCTCCCTTCTCAACTCCCTCCTAGCCCATGCAGCACCTGTCCTCCCCTGCCTTCCCAACTACACAACCCATACATCATCTTTTCTTCCCACTCCTCCCCAGCCCAAGCAACATCTGTCCTTCTCTGTCTTCTCAACCCACTCCAAGCCCATGCAGCATCTGTCCCTCCCTGCCTTCCGAATTCCACAACCCATGCAGTATCTGTTCATCCCTGCCTTCCCAACCCCCCTGGAGCCCGTACAGCATCTGTCCTTCTCCTCCCCTTCCCAACTAACTCTCAGCCTATGCAGCATCTGTCCTTACTTGCCTTCCCAATCCCCCAGTGTTTGCAGCATTTGTTCTTCCCTTCATTCCCATTCCCAAACCCAACCCCAGCCCCCCCCCAAAAAAAAAGCGGGATCCTGTGGCACAATCTCTCTCCAGCTTCTGACTCCTTCACCTACCATCTACCCGCCACTGTAATTTTAAATCTTTGGGCAGCTGTCAATGATGTCAGCAGCAATGAAGTGAGCCTGTGACCATCGACCTGCCCAGGAAGTCTTCATTCTGAAGCGATCTCCTTTTCCCGCTTAGGCAGGATACTGCAGAATGAAGACTTCTGGGGCAGGCCAATGGCTGCCCGAAGATTTAAAATTACAGCGGCCTGGTAGTAGGTAGGTATGAAAGTCGGGAGAGCCATAATTGACTCCTCTGACTTCCAATTTTTGGGGAAACCATGGCCCCTGTGGCGCCTCCCTCCCTCCCTCCCTCCCCCCAGTTCCGATGCCTATGCATAGAAATATAATGATAGATAAAGGCCAAATGGCCCATCCAGTCTGTCCATCCAAATCATAAGATATATCTCTTTTCCAGGACAGTCTGTGTCATGTTCCACATTTTTTTTTTTTTGTCTTCTTAGACCAGACATGGGCAACTCCGGTCCTCGAGGGCCAGAATCCAATTGGGTTTTCAGGAGTTCCACAATGAATATGCATGAGATCTATTTGCATGCACTGCTTTCAATGCATATTCATTGGGGAAATCCTGAAAACCCAACTGGATTCCGGCCATTGAGGACCAGAGTTGCCCATGTCTGTCTTAGACTGATAAACACACTTAGTTAATATGCAGCACAGTTTTTTTTTCCTGTACCTGAACATCTAGCCTTCTAGGTTCCCTGAGTAGCCTGTAAACAAATCTACTTAAGTGAGTGCCTGCATGAAACTAGGACATCTAGGAATTACTATAATTACAGTTTGCCAGATAGATTCAGCACCTTGGTTTGCAGCATTTCCAACAGGACATCTAGTGTTTCATTCTACAGGCAGCCCACAGTATTCAATCCTGATTCATTATCCAGAGTTTGTCAGGTGGAGTGGAATTTTAGAAAGGATGTCCAGCTCAGAATATGATCATTCATATTCTGATATAGATATACTGTCAGATATAAATGTCCAAATCTCATGTATTTTAGCATATAATCTGCTGATATACTGTCTTTCTAAAATACACAAGAAATAGATAGCATAACATAGATTCTTATATACCGGAATGACCTCGTGGTTCTGTGCGGTTTACAGATTAAAAAGTACTAACAATATAGTAGATCATAGTGAATTAATCATGATATGCACCAAAAAGCAACCACTGGAAGGGCAAAAACAAAACAAAATATTTGCACTCTTAGCTCCTATGGATAGAACATGGATGCTAACGCTCAAGCTATATCTTTCCTGCTCAAGAGATCATGAAGCAATGGGCCAGAAATTGCCTGATGATGTCACAAGCAGGGAAGTTATAACCTGAATTTCCCCATCCATCTTTGATGTCCAAGTGATAGCTACATCCAGAATGACATCAATTTTACAAACTGAAACATCTAAACTATGAACAGGGCAAAAGGGGTTGGGACTTAACATACTGCCTTTCTGTGGTTACCATATATACTAGAATATAAACAGAGATTTTTAGACCAAAAAATGGCCCTAAAATGGGGGGTTTCAGTTTATATTCAGGTCAGCGTTGACACACCACCCTCCCAAACCTGTTTGCAGGCCTCTGCTGGGCCTGCCATGAAACCTGGTGGTCCAGTGGTGGCCAGGATAGGAGGGATCCCTCCCACCTCCTGTCTCAGCCGATTCTAATTATTGTTAACTCCTTCCTGCCTCTCCCACGTACCTTTAGTATCTCCAGTGGTCCAGCGGTGAATTGCAGCAAAAGCGACCTTTCTTTGTTCCTGCCCTTGCAGAGCCGCTAGCTAATTGGCTGCCGCTAGTGGCTCTTCCCATGCCCTTTAGTATCCCTGGTGGTCCAGTGGTAAATTGAGGCAGGAGTGATCTTCCTTTGCTCCTGCCCATGCAGAACTGCTAGCTAATTGGCTGCTGCTAGCTAATTGGCTAGTGGCTCTGCACAGGCAACAGCAAAGGAAGATCACTCCTGCCTTGATTTCCTGCTGAACCACCAGGGATATTAAGGGTACACGAGGGAGGCGGGAGGGAGATAACAATAATTAGAATCGGCTGGGATAGGAGGCAGGAGGGTCCCTCCTGTCTCGGCTACCACTGGATCACCAGGTCTCAAGGCAGGCCTGACAGAGGTCTGCAAGGCATTGGAAGGGAGGGGGAAAGGGTACAGAACCTGGCAGGAAGGGAGGGGGCTGAGTGCAGAGACTGGCAGGGCAGGGGAGGGAGGAAGTGAGGAGGCTGGATGCAGAGCAGTGAGTTAGGAGGAACAAGGTGCAAAGCCTATGACAGCTTTAGGAAAAATAAATGTTTTATATTGATAAATTGGCTTACATAAATTTTTATGTTGCTACCTCATAACAAATGAGTGAGAGGGCATAGAATGAGGTTAAGAGGTGATAGGCTCAGGAGTAATCTAAGGAAATACCAGTAGAGGTGGTTGAAGGCAAAGATTGCATCTGAATCCAAGAAAGCTCGTGGAATCTCTTAGGGAGAAGAGGAGATAATGGATGCTGCGAATGGGCAGACTGGATGGGCCATTTGGCCTTTATTTGCCGTCATGTATGAAAAAACAGAACGGGGTGGGTAACCTTTATACATGGAGAGCCACATGAATATCAATACTATCCCTAGTGAGCCACACACACAGAAAATTAACAAATGCACCATATAATTCACTGTCACAACAAAGTCCAACAGAAGACAAATGCCCACAAGATCTAAATCAGAGCAGTATCTTCTGATCCCTGAAGCAGGTGTTTTATATGATGAAACTATGTTGGGTCAACACTTCGGTGGATCTCTATCAATAAAGTGGTTTGTATTGGACTTTTGGCTCCTGTCTGTTTGGGAAGACTGTTGTCCAAACTCACTTTTTTCTGCCCATATAATTCACTGCCAACAAAACTCAATGTGCTGGGAAAATAAACATAAATTATTAACAGAATGGCATATAGTTATATATTTTTGTTTTTCCAAACATTTGCTGTTAAACAAGTTCTTCAATGATTCCACTGACAACAAAATCTAGTTAATGAGGATTGCATAAATTTCAATGGCGAGTCACAAGTTGCTCACCCTTTTTATAGACTTTTATCATTCTAAATTTAAATGTGGTTAAGCTAGGCAAAAAAGTCCACTTCTCCCTTTCTTTAGAACAAGCTCGATATCAGTGAATTCTTTCTAAAATAATAGCAAACTTTTTGAACAACCCTGATCTGAATGACTTGATTCCATTCTGAATGCTCTACATGTACATTTGGAAAGCCAAGTAAACATTCAAATCCAAGTAGAGGTTAGAGAAAGGCCACAAATAAATGACATGAATATAAAAGAAGGAGAAGCAGATTCCAGTGCATGTAGAGAAGACAATATTCACATGGGTCTGGCAAAATTGAAAGTGGATAACTATTTGGGCCATATGACAATTTCTAGGATATTAAAGGAGCCCAAAAATTTAAGGCAGTTTACAATTCTGTTCAATCAATATTTGAAGAACGTAATGCTTCCAGGGAGTAAGTAGAAAAAAGCAGAAATAATCTATGCTTACATAAGAGAGAGCAGAAAGTAGGCTGGTAACTACATGTTGCCACTTACATTACCTCATGCTTTTTATGTTCACTGCCATAGACATATCTAGTCATACCTACACTCAAATATATGTACTTCACAAGTACAAGAAAGAAGTGTGTCACAATTGGTCCAAATACTATAGAAATCCCCAGGGCCGTCTCAAGGCATGGATTAGGTGAAGCACTGGCTCAGTGTGCTAAGCCACAAGGGTGCCAAAAGCCTGCTTCAAAAGCCTACCACAGCCAAAACCTCAATTTATGGTGTCTGGCAAACCCCCTCTCTCTCAGACCACCCTCCCCCCCAGTCTACCTTTAAATGTGGTTGTCCCCTCTCAAGCACCAACAATATTTCACCTAACGCTACTCAAATCAGCTCTGGTATCTTCTCTTTGCCATTCCCCCACCCCACCCCACTTTTATGTAACTTCCTGTTTCTGCGTGCATGCGACAGAGGGAAGATACAAGAGCTGGGGTGGGTAGTATTAAGTGAAATGCTACTGGTGTTTGGGAAGGGACAACAACATTTAAAAGTAAACTGGGAGTGGGGGTGGGAGGTGATCTTAGATAGAGAGGAAGGTGTTCTTGCCAATGGGGGATCACCATCAAACCAAAAGATTTTCTTTTCTTTTACGGTGTTATCCAATAAACCTTCTTTTGCTGTGTTCAAATATTAGCAAAGCAGCTTTAAAATTAAAGTTATCCCTGGGCTCCAAACTGAAAGTTGATGTAAAGCACCACAGGCCCTTAAGCTAATCTTGGAAATCAATAGCTCTAAATAGCATACTAGCATCCCAGCTACTAAAATACTTGTTATTTAGAACAATTTTTGGACCAGAACTGGGATTTAATATGAATGAAATTATCACAAGATAATATGTAGCAAAATTACGCTAATCACCTTAAATATTCAGTCCCCTTCCTCATTCCTTTTTCGGATTTTCAGGTTACTTCTCTGGTCTGCAGGGATGCCTGTGTGGTTGTAGTTTTGAAAATGATGCCAGAGAGATCTTCATATCCCTGTTTTTTGGTCATTCTCAAAGTTGGACTTTTCACTTTCGAAAAATGGCTACTCATTTTGGATGTTTTCCATGTAAAAATGGCCATCTCATAGCTATAATCAAACAGAAAATGTAGACTTTTTTCCATTTTGATTATGGCTATGAGATGGATGGTTTATTTGGACATTATGAGCAGGACTTTTTATTTGGATGTAGACTTTTTTTGAAAATGCTCCTCTATATTAACCAGCTCACTTATATCCACATGTTTATTCTACGTTTCTGGTATAATTATATTTGGAGTCTGATCTATTGCAACTGAGAAAAGAGTTGAAAAGTGAGGACTCCTTATAGAAAGCCACAGTAGCAATGCTGCTGCGGTAAATGCACTGAAGCCCATAAGAATTGAATGGGCTTCAGTGCACTTATCGTTGCAGCATCATTACCATGGCTTTGTATAAAGAACCCTAATTTAGGTTTAAGAGTCATTAGTAATTATTTTGCGAGCTTTTAGTGGTGGTGTTTGAATTCTTGTTTTATTGGCCGTTCTGTTGATCACTATCTAATATAATAAAATGGTAGGACGCGCATGCGCACTAAAAAAAACGTGTTCCCTGATCCGTCGTGTTTTTTTTAGTGCGCATGCGCGGGTTACGTCACCAAACTCGGCAACTTGGAAAACAATCGCGCTTATGCTCAAGCCGCCGCCACGAATCCTCTCTCGAACCGCACCAGGATCGAGAGAGGAGCTGCGGCGGGGGCTTGATCATAAGCGCCATTGTTGTCCCCCTACCTAGCTGCGAGGCTGCGGCGGCCTTCCTCACGGTTTCACGGTGCTTGGTCCGCCAAACAATTCCTGCCGTTGACCAAATTTGCCCCACCGTTCCTTCCCTTCCTCCATCAGGTACAGTTCAGCTCCGCCTATGTTAAAAGCAGCTGCTTTGAAATTGGAGCCCTGCCGCCACCGTAACACGTTCCCTCTGCCGCGGTCCCATATGTCAGAGAAGGGGCGGGACCAAGGCAGAGGGGAAAGTGCTACGGCAGTGGCAGGGCTCCGATTTCGACGCGGCTGCTTTTAACATTGGTGGAGCTGCACTGCACCTGATGGAGGGAGGGAAGGAAAGGTGGTTGTGCGCTGTTGAGCCCCTCTGCACGGGCCCAAACCAAAAAAGGAGCCAGGACTCTTCCCAACCCGGCGCCGCCAGACCCGACAAAACGCCCTACACTCACAGACCCGCGAGCAGGGTTGCCATGGAAACCTAACCGGAATTACATGCAGTCGCGCAAGGGTCAGTGAGAGGGGATCAAGGGTCAGTGAGAGGGGATCAGGAGCTAAAGAGAGATTGAAAAAAACAAACAAACAACAGTGCACAAGTAGAGAGAGACACACAGACAGTCACAGAAGGACAGGGGGCTAAAGACACAGATTGAAAAAATAACAAAACACAGAGGACAAGGAGAGAGAGAGACACAGACACTCACAGAAGGACAGGGGGCTAAAGAGACAGATTGAAAAAATAACAAAACACAGAGGACAAGGAGAGAGAGACACAGGAAAATAAATGACAAACAGACATACAGCAGCCAAGGAGACAGACATACTTACATACATACAGCGTTCAAGTAGACAGACAGAGAGACAGCAAAAAAATACAAACAGCCAAGGAGACAAACAGAAAAAAATAAAAATTACAATGCCCAAGGATAAATTCAGGAAAAAAAAACCTTCCAGACATACAGTGGCCAAGGTGTTAGACTGAAAAAAAGGCATAGAGATATACAGCAGCCAATGAGACAGACAGACTGACAGCGACCAAGTAGACAATCAGCAAAAAAACACAAACAAACACACAAAGCAAAAAATTAGAAACATACAGCGGCCAAGGAAACAGGCATGCAACAAATAGGAAAAATAAAAAAAATTTTTAATAAATCAACCATACATGAAGAAGGAATAAAAAAAAAAAAGGGAAAAGACACCTACAGGGAAACACAGGATCAAGAGCATACAGAGAAAACAGAAGTTTGCAGGAATCAGGAACATATAGAGAAAGGAGAGCAGAGACCCCCTGCAAGAAGAGAAAAATAGCAAAGAGACTGGGGATGAGAAAGAGAGCAGAGATGCTTGCAGGGAGAAAAAGCTAAGCAGTAATGTTACAGCTTGAGAGTGCAGACTGAGGAAGAAAGCAGAGACAGCGCTACACAGGGAAATGGAGGGAGGAAAGAGACAGAAAGAAAAATACAGACAGACATAAATTCTAGCACCCGTTAATGTAACGGGCTTAACGACTAGTATTGTATACAATTCTGGAGACTACACCTACTAAAATGGTGCATGGACTTTGTCATAAAGCATAGGGGACAGACTTAAAAATTTCAATATTTATCTTTACACATCCAGGGAGGAGGGGGGGAGGTTGATGGAGGGGAGTAAATATTGATAGGGATATTTGGGTAACTTTATTCTTCTTTTGTATTATATATATTAGGTAATATTCTGATATTATTAGATGCAAGATTCTGAAATTAATGAATGATTTTTAATGTTACCTGATCATGAATTAGTGTAATGTATGTAATACCTACTGTTCTTCTATTTGTATGACACCGTATTTTGATTAAAAGTCAATAAAGAATTTAAAAAAAAAATTTCAATATGTATACTTTGGAGGAAAGATGGGAAAGGGAAGATATCATAGAAACGTTTAAATACCAAGAAACATAGAAACATAGAAAGATGACGGCAGAAAAAGGCCACAGCCCATCAAGTCTGCCCACTCTATTGACCCACCCCATTAAGTCTGAATGCTAATGACCTAGTTCCTTAACTCGACCCTCGTAGGGATCCCACGTGGATGTCCCATTTATTCTTAAAGTCAAGCACGCTGGTGGCCTTGATCACCTGCACCAGAAGTCTGTTCCAGTGATCTACCACCCTTTCTGTGAAGAAATACTTCCTGGTGTCACCACTAAATTTCCCTCCTCTGAGTTTGAGCAGGTGCCCCCTTGTGACCGAGGGTCCCTTGGGAAAGAATATATCGTTTTCCACCTCGACACGACCCGTGACGTACTTAAATGTCTCAATCATGTCACCCCTTTCCCTGCGCTCCTCTAGGGTATAGAGCTGCAGTTTGCCCAGTCTTTCTTCGTATGAGAGACCCTTGAGCCCCAAGACCATCCTAGTGGCCATCCTCTGGACCGACTCAGCTCGAAGCACATCTTTCCGGTAATGTGGCCTCCAGAATTGCACACAGTATTCCAGATGGGGTCTCACCATGGTTCTATAGAGTGGCATTATGACTTCAGGTTTACGGCTGATGAAGCTTCTATTGATACATCCCATCATTTGCCTTGCCTTTGATGAGGCCTTCTCTACTTGTTTGGCAGCCTTCATGTCTGCACTGATGATTACCCCCAAGTCCCGTTCCTCTGAAGTCCTAGCTAGCGTTTCTCCATTCAAGGAATATGTTCTGCATGGATTTCCTCTGCCGAGATGCATGACCTTACATTTTTTAGCGTTGAAGCCTAGCTGCCATGTCGAGGACCAGTTTTCTAACGTGATCAGATCTTGTGTCATACTATCCTGTAGGTTGCTTTCACTTACTATGTTCCACAGTTTGGCATCGTCGGCGAACAGTGCTACTTTACCCTGAAGCCCCCGGGTCAAGTCCCCTATGAATATGTTGAAAAGGGATGGTCCCAGGACTGAGCCCTGCGGCACTCCACTAGTCACCTCCGATGTCTCAGAGAGGGTGCCGTTGACCACCACCCTCTGAAGTCTTCCACTCAGCCAATCACTGACCCATGCAGTTAGTTTCTCACCCAAACCCATCGATTTCATCTTGTTTAATAGTCTACGGTGTGGGACACTGTCGAAAGCTTTACTGAAATCCAAGTACACTATGTCCAGAGACTCTCCCAAGTCTAGCTTTCCTGTCACCCAATCGAAGAAGTTTATAAGATTGGATTGGCATGACCTGCCTCTGGTGAATCCATGTTGACAGGGATCCCTTAGATTCCCTTCATCCATTATCGTGTCTAATTTACCTTTAAGTAGAGTTTCCATGAGTTTGCACACTATTGATGTGAGACTCACTGGTCTGTAATTCGCAGCCTCTGCTCTGCAACCCTTTTTGTGCAGAGGAATGACGTTAGCTGTTTTCCAGTCCAGGGGGACTCTCCCCGTACTTAGGGAGAGATTGAAGAGCATGGCTAACGGTTCCGCCAGAACATCGCACAGCTCTCTGAGCACTCTTGGGTGCAAATTGTCCGGTCCCATGGCTTTGTTCACCTTGAGTCTTGAAAGTTCTCTGTAAACATCAGCTGGTGTGAACTCAAAATTCAGAAATGGGTCTTCCTTGCTTTCCTTTGCTTCCAGCCGTGGCCCGTGCCCTGGCGCCTCGCAGGTAAAGACTGAACAGAAGTAATTGTTCAGTAGTTTGGCTTTTTCAGAATCTGTTTCCACATAATTCCTGTCTGGCGTTCTAAGGCGTACTATCCCGTCTGCGTTCTTTTTCCTGTCGCTAATGTACCTGAAGAAGGATTTGTCCCCTTTTTTAATGTTCTTCGCTAGAGTTTCTTCCATTCGAAGTTTGGCCTCCCTGACTGCTGTTTTGACTCCTGCAGACTTTGTCCTGTATTCAATGTTTGCTTCTTTTTCCCCCGTGCGTTTGTACAAGAGAAACGCTCTTTTCTTAACCTTGACGAGGTACGAGACCTCATCAGTGAACCATTGGGGTTTCTTTTTTCTTTGTTGTTTAGTTACTGATTTTATGTAGCGGATAGTTGCCTCATGAATGGTCGATTTATGTGGCATAAACGTACATGAGGCAAGTCTCTTTCAACTGAAAGGAAGCTCTGGAATGAGAGGGCATAGGATGACGTTAAGAGGTGATAGGCTCAGGAATAATCTAAGGAAATACATTTTTACAGAAAGGGTGGTAGATGCTTGGAACAGTCTCCTGGTAGAGGTGGTGGAGACAAAGACTGTGTCTGAATTCGAGAAACCATGGGACAGGCACTTGAGATATCTTAGGGAGGGGAGGAGATAGTAGTAGTATAGTGGATGGATAGAATCGATGGGCCTTTTGGCCTTTATCTATCATCATGTTTCTATGAAAATGAGGAGACTTGAAAATACTTCTAATCTTTATTTGACTTATTTTCTGTTTCCATTCTTTGTGTTTCAGGGATTTCTAGTCTACCCTGGAAAGCTGCACATATTCTACTAGAAGTGTTCATGCATCTGCAATAATCTCTCAGTGCTCATGTGAACAGAACTAAAGCTAATCAAATAGGTGTTAGACCTAGCATGAAGTGTTAATGATTCACAAGAGAGGTAATGACTTCCAAATGCAAATGCATACACTATAGAATATAATACAATTTGTAATTAGCTTGTTGCTGTACTGTTGGCAGAGGGTCTTTCTAATTAATGGAAGCTTGTTTGAATGAACAATGTCAACCCATTCATAGAAGAAGAGAAAAAAAGATGATAATAGAACACAATATTTTACTATGGTAATAAATAAAATCAAATTGAGTTCAGGAGATGCTCTAATTTAAATAAGTACATCAAGACCCTTATTAATTGTAGTACAAATTCTAATAGTTGAGGATGTTAGAAAGCTATTAGGCCTGATTACAGTCTGGAGCCACTTATATTGAAAAGCTCTGAATCCATTCTGACGGGGAACGTATTATTTAGGTTTCATGGGAAAACAAGATCATTTCAATTAAAAAAAAGAAAGAGAAAATAAGGTAAAAGTACTTTTCTTTACCTCTTTGAATTTTTTCCATCACATACACTGTTGCTAAGCATGTTAACCAGTGATTGGGGTCTTGCAGTAGAACTTCAGTTTTGCCAACCCCCCAAGTTAACTCTATGACAATATGGTACACCAACAGAGGACATTTTAACATGGCCAACCCCTCATCAGATATGCAGAAGTACTGCTTCCACTTACCAAAGTACTATATAAACTAATACAAGTTTTGAGAATATGTACATACATACTTTTGAAACACCCACTGTATGCAAACAGTATAAATCCAAAGCCTGCACAAATCTGCCCTGAGGAACCATAAAAGTAAAGCAAGAATTTACATTATGTTCCATATACTATATTTGGCAGCTTGTATTGTGAGACTATAACTAGGTGTTGACCAATGGCATTCTGGACCTGTCAGACTAAGGAGCAGGTCCTACTGGAAATTGCTTCTATCCCCTACTACTAGACACCAAAAGCTGCAGAGGGAGTGACAGGAGTGCTTCTAAATCAGTGGTCTCAAACTTGCAGCCCGTCAGGTACTATTTTACGGCCCACGGTCTATACTAGTGCTGCCCGCTCTTTGCAGTATCCTACGGCTTCCCCCCTGGCCTCCCGCTCTTACCTTCAGATAATTACCACAGCCTGCAGAGAGGATTGCCGGTGCTGTAGCGATCCTTGCAGGCTGCCGTCATCCTCAGCAGCAGATTCCCTCTGCCACAATCCTGCCCCTGACGTCAGAGGAGAGGCGGGACCGTAGTAGAGGGGAACGTGCTGCGGAGGCCGATGGCAGCCTGCAAGGAACCCTACAGCACTGGTGATCCTCTCTGCAGCCTGCGGTAATTAGCCGAAACTAAGACCGGGAAGCTGGAGGATGTGGCAAAGAAGGGGGGAACATGCAGGCCTTCGCCGGCGGGGGGGGGGGGGGGTGAGAGAGGGAAAGATTTATAAGCTATAAAGAATTTTACCTCATGCAAAATTGTCATTTCTTTAATAAGACATTAACTATTTTTTCTGCGGCCCTCCAAGTACCTACAAATCCAAAATGTGGTCCTACAAAGGGTTTGAGTTTGAGACCACTGTTCTAGATGAATTGGAGTTAGAGGCTGTCTTTGGGCGAATGTGAAGGTTGTAGGGGGAGGGGGTAAAGCCATTTAGGCATAAATTAGTAGTGTAATGTTTCGAGAGAGGAAAAATAATGTCAGATCAAAGCTAGTGCTATTTTTTCACAAATAACGCAACTTGCAAAATTTAATGCATGCTGTATTATTCCGTCTCTATAATAATGAGGTGCTTTACATTTCATTATTATGTAGCATGCATTACAGTAAGCTCAGATGTGTTAAGTGCACGACTTTGACATTTAACATGTTAAGTAGTAAATACCATGACTGTTCCCCCTAAATGCATTACTATTCTGAGAGTTCTTACACAGGGAGGAAGTTGATTATAAACATGTCTCTATCTGTATACATTCACTTTTAGAGTATATTGTGCTAGTCAAACAGGATGACTAGAAGGATATTCATGAAAATTTTACCATGTCTGAGGCAAGGCAACAGGCCAAGTGCACATATATCTTTTACTTCCTACATCTCAATCATCTGCACCATTTCAGTTTTAAGGGCAAAGTTAGTAACAAATATTCAGATAAAAACATATAAAATTACAAGATTAAAAAACTCATTGGTATTTGAACTAGATGACCTATGTTTGCAAATAGGCCATTTATTCTTTTTCATATGACTGCTCTTTCACAAAACCCTCTCTACCCAAGTGCTGCTAAATTATCTTTTTTTATATACCAAAGGGAAAGAAGAGTAAGGAAAAACAGTCTGTTGAATAAAAGCATATTTGTTGATCTAATGAACGCATAGTACAAATTTCTGATTAAAATAAACTAAACTTTTAATTTAAACAGTGATAGTGATTTCAAGTCCTCATTTGAATAAGACTATATCCCTCAAATACAGTCTGTGGCATTAATATTTTAGCTATTTTTCTGCCAAAATTGTTGGATTGGTGACCATAAAAGGAAACATTCAATAATGCTGAAATAAGTCAGGCACAATTTACTATGGACTGCCCTATCCAGTCTAGTACTTCTGTCAAAAGCATCTCAGTCCTGTTCCATGACATCGGTTCTATTCCAGTCCAAGGCCGCCCCTCTTCCCAAGCAAACTATGCAAACCTATTTCAAACCCTGAAAAATATTTAATTTGCCTTGATTCCCTAGTGTGCTCTAGGCTACCTCTTTAGTTCTTCCTTCTATGGCCTTTCGGTAGATTTGTTCCTCAGACACAGAATGGGAAAACATCCTTTCTGACTAAGGACCCTATGGGCCAGATACATTAAACATTTTTCCCATAGAAATAAATTGGAAGAAAACCCATCCATATTAATTGTGCTCATTTACTCTCCGCCACAAAATCTCTTCTTAGCGCGTGCTTTTTCACTCAACTTAGCCAACTGACAGTAGAATCAGGATGTGATGTGCAGTGCCTCAAAACACCACGTAGACATTTGAGTGTGCATGAATTAACAATGGTGCTTTTTTAATAAGTTACACGAGGTAACTAATGTGCACCTAACGCAACTTAAAATGGCCTACTATGGGACACTGTCAAGTATCCTGTGGTAAGTGCCAAATGTGTGTGTGCTAATCACATGCTAAGAAAAAATACACATATAGCTATCAAAATTTCACCTTAATGCTATTTATTTATAATATTTATTATTCTCCTGACACCTAGACAGCTTACAATAAAAACATCCAAAATCATAAAAACAAACAAAACATTAAAAATAATCAGATACACACAAAATAATCCAATAACATCACTGACAAACATCCTGAATACAAACACACTACTTTTCAATGTATAAAAAAAGTGGGTTTTTAACAGCTTCCTAAATCCCAACATATTTTCACAAAATCCTAAAATTCCGGGCAAGCCATTCCACAAAACAGGGACGGCCACTGAAAAGGAAAATTTTGCTGTATCAACATAGGGTCCTTTGACTAAGGTGTGCTAGCCGTTTTAGCATGCGCTAAATGCTAACGCGTTTATAGACTATAATGGACGCATTAGGGTTTAGCACACGTTAATATTTAGCGCACGCTATAATGGCTAGCACGCTTTAGTAAAAGGACCCCATAATATATCTTTCCCCTTCTTCCCACTTCCAACAACATACAATTCTCAAATCTCAGAGTACGTCCTGGCTTATATATTTGCAAAATCTCACTACAATAACCAGATAACAATTTCAAGATCTTATACTGTATACAAAATTGTACTGGGAGCCAATGAAGCTTTTTTAATATAGATGATTTATGATCAAACTGTGATGCTCCCATCAACATGTGAGCAGCAGAATTTTGTACAACCTGTAAAGCCTGTATTTAATTGATGGAGTCTGGACAAAGCTCACATTTATATATGTAACATATAGAAAAATTATAAGCGAAGGTTACCATATCTGAAGCTAAAAAAATCCAGAACACATGGCCCCATCCCGTTCTGCCCCAAACCTGACCCAGCTCCCATACAGTATCCCATACAGCATCATCTCTTCTTTCCTGTCAGGTCTGGAGGGCCTCCGAGCATACGCAGATGCATGTGATGTCATTCACGCATGCTCAGAGGCCCTCCAGATGTGGTGGGACTTTCCAAATCCTGGACAAACTGCAGGTTTTGGAAAGTCTGTCAGGGCACTCGGACATGTCCTTTAAAAAAGGATATGTCTGGGTTTCCCCAGGCATCTGGCAACCCTACTATAAGCTGCATATCTCCAGCATTTAAGTGCAAGGATTTACTCCACTCTATTGCTGTTGTGAATGCTCATGCCTAAACTGTAAGAGGCAGATATTCAGCCATATCATACATAGCTGGCCAAGCTGATATACATCAGTTTCCTGGCTAAGTCATAGCGGTCAAAGATAGATCTGCTATTTCAGTGAGTCTATCTGACTGCTAGACTTAGCCAGTCAATAAATATTAACACTGATCGGCTATGTTGTGTGACATTAGTCAGTTACCGGGATATTCAGTGGTAGATAGCCGGCTATCTCCTGCTGAATATCGATAGTTAGCTGGCTTAGCTCTGTTTAGCTGGCCAGGAGCTGTTCCTGGCTGGCTAAATACCACTGAATATTAGGCGGCAGGTACATAACTTTCCAGGTATACTAGTACTGTATTCTATAGAGGAAGTAGCTGTCTATTCTCCTTTACCAAATAGGCTCCTACCATCTAAAACTGAATATGGCTATAACGGAGCAGCTCATCTCCCCGCCTTAACCCACCTCCTTGCCTCTCCCTTTCTCTGTCTTTGTGGACAATACTCTCATCCTTCCTGTCTTCTCTGCTCGCAATCTCGGTCCGCTCTCTCCTTCTCCTCCCAGATGCAACAGATTGCTAAAACTTGCCGCTTCTTCCTCTATAATATTACCAAAATCCGACCGTTTCTCTCTGAGTACACTACCAAAGCCCTTGTCCCAGCCCTCAACACCTCATGCTTAGATTACTATAACTCACTATCAGGTCTTCCGCTCTTCAAATTTTTCTCCCCTTCAAGTGGGAGTGTGTGGCGCAGTGGTTAGAGCTACAGTCTTAGTACCTTGAGGTTATGGGTTCAAACCCCTCACTGCTCCATGTGACCCTGGGCAAGTCACTTAATCCCCTCATTGCCCCAGGTACACTATATCATGTTTGAGCCCACCGGGACAGATAGGGAAATATGATAAAGTGCCTGAATGTAAATCACTTAGGATATAAGTGGTATAGAAATAATTAAATCAATCAATCAATCAATCCAGAATTTGGCTGCATGACTCATATTCTGTGAGAGGCACTCACATTACCCCTCTCCTAAAGTCATTTCATTGGCTTCCCATCCATTTCTGAATACAATTCACACTCCTCTTACTGTCCTACAAATGCATTCACTCAGCTGCCCCTCATTATCTCTCTTCCCTTCTGTTCCCCCCCCCCCTCTGCAAGCTCCACTTAACTGGAAAGTCCCTATCTGTGTCCTTCTTTTCCTCTGCCAACTCCTGACTCCATCCTTTCTGTCTTGCTGTGCCATATGCCTGGAACAAACTGCCTGAATCCCAATGGCGGGCTCCGTCTCTGGCAGTGGTCAAGTCCAAGTTAAAAGCTCACCTATTTGAGACTACTTTCAACTCCTAACTGTTCTCCTTAGGTTCTGCATCCTCAACCCTCTATGTTATATGTCTGTCTGTCCAAGTTAGACTGTGAACTCTTCCGAGCAGGGACTGTCTATTTGATATCAGGATGTACAGTGCTGCATATGCCCTTTAGCCCTATAGAAGTGTTAAATAGTAGTAGAAGTACCATATGCTCATGGTTATAGAATTACCTCTTTTTTTACTAGCTGTTAGGAGCTAGATTCCTCTTTTTGCTCTTGTATTTTTTCCATCCAGGGTGCCCAAGTCATTTTATTTCACTAGTTATCTGACTTGTCCCGTTCTCTTGACATAAGCAAATTCACATTGAAATCATCTTGTCAGCATCCTGAATCTCACGTTCTATCCACATAGTATGCTTTTTGTTATGTTTCATAATAAAATGGCAGTAAATTGTAAATCCAGTAAGCAGCGTGGCAATCTGGTTCATAATGGGAAGCAACACCCCCACTCTAATTCTGTAGCTGTCCAGCCTAGCTAGATGATATATTCGTGTTTTCTCTTTCTGCCAAGAATTCCAGAAAGCTATTTTCTTCTTCATAAGCCTTTCCAAAAACATCAAACCGCCTTTAAATATTTTTCCATATCAAGCCACATGATGATAATCCTTTTTTTTTTTTTTTTTTCTAAGAATAAACAAATTTATTTAGATTTTTAGAAATGCCACTCATCCATTCTGAAGTGAACATATCTTTATATAGTAATACTATCCAGAGCATTCTCTTGAAAGGCTAATGTAATGGGTCCCAATTCATTTGTCCTCTGCAGAAAACTTAATCTGTCTTGCTTATTGAAATACTTGGTTGAAAGTACAAGTGCTGCAATTCTCTTTCTTCCGTTCATTCATTCATTCCTTGTTTCTCCTATCTATTAATTTTAAGGAACCCTCTTGGTAATGTTCTGCAAATACAACTGTAGACTGAAGGCTCTGCTGTCAAAACACCAGAAACCAGATTTAAAAAATAACAGCATGTGAACCTGCAAATGAAATGTCAGGTTTAATAAAATGAAAACCACAGACTAAAAGCTTGCTGCTCCAAGTCTACTGTGTTCATCATCTTGTCCGAAGATTAAATTCTGGCACAGAGGAAACTGTAGAAAGCAGCTATTCATTAGTTAGGAATACGTAATAAAAAAATTAAAATCTTAGTGGTCTTTTTACTAATGTGTGCAAAACAATTAAGGGGTAATGCTACTAGCAGGATGTAAACATCAATGGTGTAACCAGACAGCCAATTTTGGGTGGGCCTGAGCTCAAAGTGGGCGAGCCTGAGCCAAAAGTAGGTGGACATATTTCTTTCCCTCCGTTTCAACTTCCAGCCCATGTAGTCTCTATCTTTGTGAAATCTCATGAGGCTGCCCCATGAAGTCTCGACAGCCATTTTCAGAATCTCTGGACCGGCAGTGGTGACAGCTCTAGCAGTGGCAGGAGGCAGGAAGCAGGAAAGAGTTGGGCTCTTTCCTGCTCCCAAAGAAGCCACTAGACTCTAGACTATTGGCGACATTAAAAGGTAGGACACAGGAGGGTGGGGGAATTGTCAGGGGGGGTGTCAGGCAATGTTCTCTCTAAGCTATGCAGATTTGTGGCCGCGCACATCTCTTCAGAGCCCTGTGCAGCAGCACTTCCTACCTACCTCCTGCCACCAGATGTATCTTGGAGCAGACCAAACGGCTGCTCTCTGCAGTCTGGGGTTCTATCCATTCTCTCCCACTGTGTGATCCATCTCTGTCACTCTTTCATCCTTCAGGCAGCATGAGTGAACATGCTGCTTTCGGCGGCCCAGAAGCTTTCCTTCTGCTACTGCTTCCTGTCCCCTCATAGGCGGGAAGCAATAGCAGAGAGAAAGCCTCTGGTTGTCTGAAAAATGAAAGAGCAACTACCTTACCGGATCCCATAGAGGAGAGCAATGCATGGGGGTCGGGTCACTGGGGGAATGTGGGGAGTGGCCATTAGAGAAATGCTGGACCGCGGGGATGGAGAGGAAAAAAAAGAAAGATGCCAGACCTCCAGGGCAGAAAAGAGAAAAGGAAGAGGAGTATAGAAATGCTAGACCATGGTAGGGAATAGGAGGAAGAGGGAAGAAAAGGTGAGAAGAGGAGATACCAGACCACAAGGAGGGAAAAATGGAAGGAGAGAGATGTCAGACCACTGGAAAGGAAGGGAAGTTAGAGAGTGAGAGATAAAGATTACAGACTAGGATAGGGAGGAAGAAGGAAGGAAAGCATCATGTTCTATGTGAGGAGAAGAGAGGAATGCAGGATCACAAGAAGGGGGAAATGGAAGGAGAGATATGGACTACTGGAGGGGGAGAGGAGGAGAGAGAGATGCCAGACCACAAAAGGGGAGGAGGAGGGAAGTAAGGAAAAGTGATGCCAGATTGTGGGAAAGAGAGGAAAAGATGTCAGACCACTAGGGGGGAGAGAAAGGGAGGAGATGCTGCACAGGGATGGAGAGGAAATGGAGAGAAAGGGAGGAAATAGTACATTGAAATGGGAGGAGTATGGAAGGCGAGAGAGATGGAAAAATGCTGTTTATGAAAAGATGGAAATAGGGGAGAAAAAAGAAAGGGATGGAGAGGAAGAGCGGAGAGAGGGAGGAGATGGTGTACGTAGATACATGAGAAGGGAAGACAGAATAATAGATAGAACTGAGAAGAAAGAAGAAAAATTGAAGAAAGTTGAATATTAAAAATTAATGCCACAGATGGATGTAGCCTTATGAGTAGGTCAGGGTTATTACCGGTAATTTATCAAAAGAGAAGCCAGAAGGTCCCAAGCCCGTCCGTCCGTCAAGCCCGCCATCCCTTGCCTAAGGCTACTGGGCTGATTCTGGTTGGCCCAGACACCTCAGGCCCCACCTATAGGCGGGGTTTGAGCCACCTGGGCCAATCAGGCCCTAAGGCCCGCCATTTGGGGGATGGCGAGCCTGCCAGATGGCCGGCCCAGATGGCCGGCCGAACCTTCATCATAAGGTGTATGGGGACATACTTAAAGATCTCAATCTGTACACTTTGGAGGAAAGGCGGTAGAGAGAAAATATGATAGAGACGTTTAAATACCTACGTAATGTAAATGCGCATGAGTTGAGTCTCTTTCATTTGAAAGGAAACTCTGCAATGAGAGGGCATAGGATGAAGTTAAGAGGTGATAGGCTCGAGAGTAATTTAAGGAAATACTATTTTATTGAAAGGGTGGTAGATGCATGGAACAGTCTCCCGGAAGAGGTGGTGGAGACAGAGGCTGTGTCTGAATTCAAGAAAGTGTTGGATAAGCATGTGGGATCTCTTAGAGAGAGGAAGAGATAATGGTTACTCTGCATGGGGCAGACTAGATGGGCCATTTGGCCTTTATCTGCCATCATGTTTCTATGTTTAGTAGAGACATATTTGTTAGCTCTCCTTCACCCCTTTTGGACCCAAAATGGCCCTCTCTATATGGAAGCAGCGAGGAGAGAGGGGGCAGATGCTTTATGGAAGCAGGGAGGAGAGAAGGGGGAAGAGGCAGGATAGTTTTTGCACACACATTTTTTCTCTTTTTCCGGTGTCAAAAAACAATGCAATATGATACATTTATGTACAGTTTTTTAAATAATTTATTTTTAGATCAAAGAAATAATTTAACTTTTCAATTTTTTAATATAATTTGACATCATTTTCAAAAATTGCTTGCCTTTATGCCCCCACCCCTGCTTACCACGTGCCAATCCAGCCCAAACCAAATGCTGCTCAGAACACATCATGACTTGCACACCTGCTTCCCTGGCTTAGAAGGAACATTGTAGGCAGGAGAGATGGATGACAGGGGAGGGGAGACACAGATGGATGGCAGGCAGAATAGGGAGGGATGGAAAGAGGAATGATGGATGGATGGCACAGGAAGGGGGCAGGGGTATAACAATGGGCGGACCATGTCAGCTATTTTTTTCTTCCATTTGTATCTTTGCTTTCCTAATGTCTCGACCAGCCTCTCTTAACTTTTCCAGATATTTTTACCTGTCTTCCTCTTTCTGCGATCTTTTGTAGTTTGTGAAAGCTAACCTCTTATTCCTTACCTTCTCAGCTACTACTTTTGAGAACCAAAGTGGCCTTCTTTTCCTTTACTTACTTGCCTCACAAAAAGATTTGTCGCCTTTACAATAACTCCTTTCAGTTTTGCCTACTGCATTTCTACTCCTTCCAGATGTTCCCATCCAGATAACAATTCATTGACATAATCCCCCATCTGTACAAAGTTAGTTTTTTTAAAGTCTAGAACCTTAACTTTGGAATGAACCCTCCCTATACCCATATTAATATTAAACCATGCCATGCAGTGATCACTGTATGCCAGATGATCACCCACTGTAACATCAGAAACACTTTCCCCGTTTGTAAGCACTAAGTCCAGTATGACCCTATCCCGCATAAGCTCCATTACCAACTGCTGGAAAAGTTCTCCTTGTAGAGAATCCATGATCTCCCTACTTCTAGATGATCCTACAATAGGGATACCCCAATCAATATCCAACATGTTAAAATCACCTTTTACTAAAACTTCCCCTTTTTTAGATATATTTTGAATGTCTACCATTAAATCTCTGTCCATTTCTTCCGTCTGTGAAGGAGGCCTGTATATCACACCAATGTAAATATATTTACCATTCCCTCTTTCCAAATTGATCCACAGTGCCTCTTCCTTGATCTGCAAATCCTGTAATTCCGTGGCCTTTTAACATGATCTATAACATATAACACTACTCCCCCCTCCTCTTCTTTCTACCCTGTCTTTCCTGAACAGATTATAGTCTGGTATAACTATATCTCAATCATGGTTCTCCGTGAACCATGTCTCTGTGATCGCCACTATATCCAGAATCTTGTTTCCCATACTTCGAGCATTAGTATATACTGCTTTCCAGACATTGCCCCCTTTTCCCATCCATTTAGAGGTATTCAGTGATTTACTTACCTGAGGGCTTATACTCACACGGTGGCTTTGATCACCCTGCTCCATCACTTCTAGTTTAAATCCCTCTTCAGTAGATTAGCCAGTCTGCTGCCGAAGACACTTCTTCCCTTCTTTGATAGATGTATACCATCCCTGCTCAGCAGCCATTGGAAAATCATCCCATGGGCCAGGAAGCCAAAACGCTCTCGACAACACCATCCACATGCATTCATCTCCAGAATGCGTGCTTCTCTGCCCTGGCCTTTACCCTTGACAGGGAGGATGGACAAGAATACCACTGACGCATCTGACTGCTTCACCTTCTCTCTTAGAGCCACAATGTCACTTTTGATACGTTCGCAGGGGTACCTGGCAGTATCATTAGTGTCAATGTGGATAAGCAGCATTGAATACTAGTTATCTTGGAATTTAGCACCAGGTAGACAGCATACCTTCCGGGATATCATGTCTGCTCTGCAGATGGACTCATCTATACCCCATTTGGCTCTTAAAAGTCTTATGTTTGAGGGGGCACAATGCAATCTCATACACCACTGACAGACTGAGACAATCATACCAATAAGATGTTAAGCTGAGCTGAGGCTATATTTCTACAAGGTCCTAGCTCTGGCAATATAGATTATTACAGAATCTTGTAATTAGGCATGGAGAGGATGGGTGTGGGATGGAACTAGGTGAAGATAGTAGAGAAAGACAAAAAAGGTTATGTGGACAGAAGAACTGAACAAACTAGATGGTATTTTTCCACCATCCTTTACTAAAAGAATAGCCTTACTAGGTCAGACCAATGGTATATCTAGCCCAGTACCCCATCTTCTCAGTGGCTAATCCAGGTCACAAGTCCTGGCAGAAACCCAAATAGTAGCAACATTCCATGCTACTAATCCAGAGCAAGCAGTGGCTTCATCCATGTCTGTTTCAATAGCAGTCTATGGAATTTTCCTCCAGGAACTTGTCCAAACCTTTTAAAACACCAGCTACATCAACCGCTCTTACCACACCTTATGACAATGTGTTCCATAGCTTAACTATTCTCCTAATTGTTTTAAAAGTATTTCCCAGTAACTTCATCAAGTGTCCCCCTAGTCTTTGTAATTTTTGATGGAGTAAATATTCGATCCACTTGTATCCATTCTACGTCACTCAGGATTTTGTAGACTTCAATCATATCTCCCCTCAGCCATCTCTTTTACAAGCTGAAGCGCTCTAACCTCTTTAGTCTTTCCTCATGCAAGAGGAGCTCCAACCCCTTTATTATCTTGGTCGCTCTTCTTTGAACCTTTTCTAGTTCTGCTGTATCTTTTATGAAATAAGGCACCCAGAATTGAACGCAAAGCTTTTGGAGTTTTTAGAGGTCAGATTCCAGTAGTAATAATAATAGAAGTAGTGATAGGTTATAGGGTGAGTCAGGGACCACTTGACAGGTTATGAACCTGATGGGCCGCCGCGGGTGCAGACTGCTGGGTGCGATGGGCCTCTGGTCTGACCCAGCGGAGGAAACTTCTTATGTTCTTATGTACCCTGTTTAAAAAAAACTAAGAACAACAATTTTGTAGCCAGCTCTTTCCATGATTTAGAGTTTTGAAAGGTTTGCAAAACAGATATCTCCAGCCTCATTGTAGCTGAAAGCACACAGGGCACTTTTTCAGAAAACTGTATGAACCTCCTGCTTTTCTTGTTTCTTTGTGTTAGCACATTGGGACAAGCCAGAAAGCCAGTAGGTTCAGAAGAGAGAGTGATAAAATTGGATGTTCTACAGCCGAAGTGTACAAAATTGTCTTCTCAACAAAAAGAAAACCCAGAAAATCAAGGCAAGGGCTTGGAGACAAAATCTTCAAAACAATGAGGTAGTTTGTTGAGATCTAGCTTATTGATTACTGTCAAAAACCTGTTGAAAAACAGCTTTGCAACAGGGGAAATATATTGTTTTATTATGTCTCATAACTAACTCTTGCCGCACTGTATGGCAAGGTAGTTATTACTTGTAAGCGTAAATGTAATATACTGCAGGCTGCTATATTGATTGCCACCTTTCATGTTTAAAAATATGTCCAATTTTGTTCATTTTCATGCATAAGTTGATGGCACCCTGATCTGCAGTAAATCAGGAGATATATGTCCTGTGATACATGATTTTCTGCTGAATATTATCAGTTTACAGTTAACTCATATCTTTTTCAGTAGCAACTCAAGATAAGTTACATTCAGGAACACTATCCCTGGAGCATTTATAATCTAAGGGGTCCTTTAACTCAGTTGCGGTAAGCACTAGCAAGCACTTGCCACAGCTTAAAATGACTTCACATGGAATGTACTCAGACTGTGATAAATTCCAAATCTGTGTACACTACCCGTATGCTACAAAATGCATTTTCTTTTTTTGGATTAGGCATTTCTGGGGGGTGAACAGTAGGTGTTCCTATGCTAATCAGTTACCCCCCTTTTATAAAACTGTAATAGGGTTTTTAGTAGGAAAAAAAATTGATTTGATTCGATTCGATTCAGCCTATTGAATTGGTTTTTCGATTCAATTCGATTCGATTTTCCTGCCCAATTGGGTGTTTTTTTCAAACATCCTGGTGGGTTTATTTTATAGCCTCTTCACCCCCTTTGCCTTCTCCTAACCACACTGGCGCTGTGGTGTAAACAAAATAAACAAACAAAAAAGACTTTTCCTCGCTTTCTTTTGCGGTCTAACACGTTTCAAATCTGGCGTATTGTAATCAGAAAATGGAAAATAAAATTAGTTTTTCTACCTTTTGTTGTCTGGTCATTATTCAAATCTTGTTGGTCCCAGGCTCTGGTTGTCTTCTGATAACTTGCTTGCCAGGATCTTCTTTTTTCTTCTTTCTCTGTTCTAACCATCCATCTGCCATGCCTTGTTTCCCTTCCCTCACCCGGAGGTCTGGCATCTTTCTTTTTTTTTTGTCTCCATCCACAGATCCACCTTTTCTTAACTACCCTTTCATCCAGCATCTCTCCCTCCTTCACCACCACCCCAGGGTTCACCATCTCTCCCTTTCTTTTCCCAACTACCCTCCTATCCAGTATCTCTATCCCTCCTTCAAATCATCCCTTGTGTCCAACTTCTCTCCCTTTCTGTTCCTTCCCTCCCTAAATCCCATTGTCCATCATCTCTCTCCCTCTCCTCTATTTTTAGACCCATTATTTCTTCCCCCCAAAGTCCGGCAAATGCATGTCTCTTTGAACCCCCCTTCCCTCCCTCCCTCTGTGTACTTCTACACCAGGGCCCCCCCTGAAGGTCTGTCTCCCCTGAAGGCATGCACCCCACCCCTGAAGGCCTGTCCCCCCTTAAAGGTCTACACCCCCCCTTGAAGGCGTGTCCCCCCTTTGACGGTCTGTCCCCCCTTTGAATGCCTGTTCCCCCCCTTAAAGGTATGCACCCCCCTGAAGGCCTGTTCCCCCCTTGAAGGCCTGCACCCCCAAAAGACCTGTCCCCCCCGAAGGACTGCGCCCCCCCTTGAAGGCCTGTTCCCCCCTTGAAGGCCTGTTCCCTCCTTGAAGGCCTGCACCCCCAAAAGGCCTGTCTCCCCGAAGGACTGCGCCCCCCTTGAAAGTCTGTTCCCCCCTTGAAGGCCTGTTCCCTCCTTGAAGGCCTGCACCCCCAAAAGGCCTGTCCCCCCTGAAGAACTGCCCTCCCGAAGGACTGTGCACCCCCCTGGGAAGGCCTCCGTGTTCTCCCTAGTATCCCCGCACCGTTTACCTCATAGCTGAAGTCTACAGTGAAGATCACGGTTACAGCGTCTTTCTAAACTTGCTTTTGAGCTGTTTCCTCCGCTGCGATCCTGCCTCTGACATCAGAGGAGGGGCGGGACCGCAGCAGAGGAAACAGCTCAAAGCAAGTTTACAAAGACGTTGTAACCGCGATCTGCAGCTATGAGGTGCGAGGAGGCCAGGGATAAAGAAATTTATACGTCAACTTACTTCCATAAGATCACTCTATGGAAGAGATTCCTCGATGACATATTTTTCCTGTGGGAAGGCTCAGAAAATGAACTCATTCAGTTTCTCCAATGGATAAATACGAGAGACACTAACCTCCAGTTCACTCCCTCATATAGTCCAGAAAATATTGAGTTTTGGGATATGTTAATTATCAAGGAAGATTTTCAGTTGAAAACTCAGTTGTTTAGAAAACCAGTTGCGCGCAACACCCTCCTGCATTTCTCCAGCCACCACCCCTACCATCTTAAGTTTAACCTTCCTATTAGTCAATTTCTGAGAGCCCACAGAATATCATCAGATGATCAGGATTTTAGAATAGCGGCTGGGGAACTTGAACAACGTTTTATAGAGAGAGGTTACCCCCTAAGAGCTATAAAGCAGGCTTACACTAGAGCAAAATATGCTAATAGAGACCTTCTTCTGACTGAAAAACAGCATGATGATAATATAGAGAGATTTATTTGTGTTCTTCCATACTCTATTGCAGCCAAAGAACTTATATCCCAAATAAAAAAATATTGGCATGTATTGCAAATACTCCCTATGTTTGCCTTTAAGAAGGGTAAAACGATTGGACAGGTATTGATCCAGCAAAAATTAGGTAACTATAGAGAACACATAGTGGGTAATCATAAAGAATGTGGATGCTGTCAGTGGTGTTCCACGGCCATCAAGGGGCCCTCTTGGACGGACCCCCAAACTGGTAAAATCATAAAGTCTTTCTCAAATACAAACTATCAGTCAGCTAGTGTGGTATATATAATTGTATGCCCGTGCAACCTTGTGTATGTGGGCCGTACTTCACGGCCCATACACATAAGATTGAATGAGCACAAATCACGTCTTAAAAATAAAATTATGCAAGCCCCTTTGGTGGAACATTTTTTAAATTCCCAGCATTCTATTGGCCAGGCTCAATGGCGCATAATTGAGAGTGTTGAGGTGGGAATGGAGGTGGGTAATAGTGAAGAACTGTTAAATTATAAGGAGCAGCGATGGATCTATTCTTTAAATACAGTAATACCTTTTGGTATAAATGGCGAATTGGAGTGGGGTTCTCTGATTTAGTCATGCTGTATCCTGGGTGGGGAGCTCCAGTTAAAAGTAAAGTACTGCTATCACTTTAAAACCGGCAAGCTGTCCCGTGACGCTGTTACCACGTAATCACGTGAGTACAGTGATCTCGGGTTCGGCTCTATTTAATTTCAGTAAAAGACGCCACCGCCATCTCTGAAGACAGAGTGGTCGTATGTACTGGCGGTTCACTGTATGGGTGAGAAACGAAGTGCTGTCTTTGTGACTTACTAGTAACAGATAGGGGTTACTTGGAGAGCAATATTAATTCATGCATATTAATGTTAACTTTTGCTGTTTTCCTAGGGGTTATCCTTGATAAAGCTATTGTATAGCGAAACATGTCGGTATGACAATCCCTTGGCCAGAGACCACATGATAAAAGCTAAGTACAGCTTTTTAAGTAATAGGTTAATTTAAACTAACTAAAATGCAAAAGTAATAAAAAAAGAAATAGAATATTATAAGTATAAGATAGGACCCGATGAAGAGTTGACACGTAAAGCTTGGAGCAATGAGATGGTATTGAGCTCCAAATGGTGCCGCTGAGGATCCTGAAAAAAAGTATCAGCTCTCTGATGTTATGACATACTAAAATTACTGTATATTAAAGTTATATTATCACCTCAGTAAAACCAACACAATCCCTCCGCTTCAAAACAGAGTTGGAACTTTATCATACTATAACAGCATTAACTCCCAGGACTCAAAACCCAACAACCTCATGAATAAAAAGATAGCACTACAAATATTATACTAGGCCCTAAAACACTAATACACCACCTAGTGAGAAAACAAGACACATAGGACTGCTACAAGATCTCCACATAGAAACCACATGCAAGCAGACTAATACATCCCGGTTATTCATGCAAGACAAAGACAGACCCTGAACAAACATATTACTGATCTTTGTTCCTTTGTTTCAGAAATATGAAGACAAAAAAACTGAACTGGAAATCTCAAGAAGTAAGACTCAATATGTACAGCAATTCTAAAGAAACAGAGATACAAAAATTCATAGATATGTATTTACAAAGGCTGACATAATAAATTCAGAATAAAATACTTTTCTCTACCTTGAAAATGTAATTTTTCTGTTCACTTTGGTCTAAGCATTTCTCTTTGTTATCCTCAGTTTATTTCCTGTCTTTGCAGGGTCTCCTGTCCATTTGATATTTCTTCTCTCTCAATGTCCACCATCTATCTTCCCTGTGTCTGTCCTTTCTAGCATCTCCTTGTCTTTTTCCATCCCCATATTCAGCATCTTTCCTCTGGATCCCTATCCCTCTCCCTGTCATCAGTATTGCTCCTCTGTGTCCCCAGACCCTTTCCATCTAAAATCTTCCCTCCATGTCCCTGTTCCTATGTTCCCTCCATTCCCAGCATCTCTTCTCTGTGCCCCTTTCCCTCCTCCTTCTTTTCCCTTTTGCCCATAACCAGGGCCGGATTAATGAATAGGCCCAGTAGGCACGTGCCTAGGGCCCGAAGTTGTCAGGGGGGCTCGATGAAACAGAGGACTCAGGTGGGTTTTTTTCCTTGGCAACACGGGCCCCCCAGGAATGATTGGCAGTGCTGCCCCCCCCCCGGAAAGGTCGGCAGCACTTCCCCCCCTCTGGTAGATCAACAACACCACCTTTCCCACGGCATCGACATCAACCAACCAAAGAGTTTCTGCTGGAAGGTCCTGCGATGTCTGCAGTCCAACCCCTCCAACGTCACATACTTCTTCCCTGAGCAGAGCTGGCAGACGCAGTCATCACGGGGCCTTGCAGCAACTCCTTGCATCTGCCGGTCCACCCCCTCAGACGTCATTTATTCTGGTTAGTTGATGTCAAGGGTGGTGTTGTCGATCTCCCGGGGGGGGGGGGGGGGCTCAGTGCTGCCGAACTTTCCGAGAGGGGGGCACAGCACTGCCGATCTTCCCGAGGGGCCCGCGTTGATAAGGAAAAAAAACCCCACCCGAGTCCTCTGTTTCTTCAGCGGGCCCCCTCTGACCTAGAAGGGTGGTAGAGGGAGAGAAAGGGTTCAGGATGGTATGGAAGGGTGGTGGAAGGAGATAAAGGGGCAGATGCTTATGGAATTGGTGTGCAGGGGAAGGGGAGAGATATAAGGGGAAGGATACTGGATGGAATTGGTTGGAGGTAAAGAAAGGGGCTGATGCTGATGGAATTGGTGTGCAGGGAAAGGGGGAAAACATAAGGGTGAAGGATTGTGGATGAATATGGGTTTGAGGGAAAGAAAGGGGGCTGATGCTGATGGAAGTGGGGGGAAGGGAGATGAGAGAGTGAAATGCCAGACCATTGGGGTATGGGTGTGGAAGAGGGAAGGGAAGGGAAGAAGAGGAGAGGAGAGGAGAGGAGAAAGATGCCAGACCATTGGAGGAGGGAATGGAAGAAGATGGATGCCAGACCAATGGGGGTGAAGGGAAAGATGGAAGGGGGAGGCATTCAGTTTCTGGAAGTGGCACAGAAAGACAGAAGATGAAAGGAAGAGAGTGACAAGAAGATGGAAGAGCTGAAACCAGACAAGACAAAGGTAGAAAAAAATTTCTATTCAATAATTTTTTTGTTTTAGGGGACATGCATCTCTGTTTCTGTGGTATTGCATTGTATGCAGAGTCCAGCTTCTTGGTGGTTTTATTTAACCTTTGTCTACGTATTTCTATTTTATCCCCCCTTTTACAAAACTGTAGAGCATTTTTTTAGCGCTGGCTGTGGCTAAAAACCATACTACAGTTTTGTAGAAGGAGGGAGAGGTTAGTTTGTGATTACTTATTCCATACTAGGTGAAGGTGTTTTCTGTGTTCTGTTTGTATGAAAGACATGTTTTTTTGTTAATGTTGTGTAGCCTTGTTTGGCGAAATGCATAAGGCATGGTTCTTGGGAGCACCTTGAATTAACCTGATTTGAATATCTTTATTTTTTGCCAATCTTCTTTTATTTCACGTTGGATCCTTTGGTGGACTGCTTACCTTGTTGTTTCGTTGCAAGTTAACATACATGGAGTGGAGCGTACTAGAGGAGTTACAGATTTGGTTGTTTATACATACACTAGTATTTTAACCCATTACATTAACGGGTGCTAGAAGTCTGGTCGGCTCTCGTAGTCCCTTGCCGCTTCCCCCCCCTTCCCTTTCCGCGGTCCCGACTTCAAACCTGCCAACTCCAGCAGCATCTGCATCACTCTACACATGCTGCTTCGGGGCTGTAGAAGGAGTCGGCAGGTTTGGAGTCGGGACCGCGGGAAGGGAAAGGGGGGAAGGGGCGGCAAGGCAAAGAACTTACCAGAGCAGGGAGTCCAGAGCTGGCGGCCAGTCCTGCCAGCGAGTGTAGTTAGGTGCTGTAAGGCTGGGGACCCGCGCATACGCACTCCTGTCACCACAGACCTACATCTCACGGAACAGGGAAAATGGAACACGCAGGTAGGAGTGCGCATGCGCGGCTAGGGTTTTATTATATAGGATATGGGTTACAGTTGGTTGATGTAGAGTGAGGCAGTCGATAGGCATTGTAAACTTGGTTATTAATATAGACATATTTTGGATAGTATTACTACTTTACAAATATTTGAACAGTTTTATATATGCATGGATAGGGTTCAGAGTTAAATTCCTGGGTAAGTAGGTGGGAAGGGAAGGAAGGGGGATTTGTTCAGAGATGTTTGGAGGTTACATAGAAGAAAAACTGTACACTGGTATACTAATCTTAGTTTGTTTTGAATTAAAAAAAAGAAATACAAGTGAAAATAAAGAAGTAAATAAGAGAACATAAATGGGGGTGGGACATGGGTGAGATAGGGGTGGGGCAGGGCCAGGGGGGCCCAGTGTACTTGTGTGACTAGGGGCCCTCAAAGAATTAATCCTGCCCTGCCCATAACCACTACCATAGGGCTTGAATTCCCCCCCCCCCCATTCATTGCATTCCCTACAGTCCAGCATCTCTCCCTCCCCAAGTCCAGTGTTTCTTCTCCCCCTTGTCTCGGTCCAGTTTCTCACTCTGTATCTCTCTCTCCCCTTCTCCCCCAGTTCAGAAGTACCTCTCCCTCCCCTGCCCCCAGTTCAACAGCACATCTCCCTCTCCCAATCCAAGTCTAGCAGGAATCTTTTATTTTGCCCCCTTAAGAGCACCTTTCCTTCTCCCTCTCCATCCTTCCAAATGTAGCAGCAACTCTCCCTTCCCTGCCCCCCAGTCCAGCAGTACTGCTCCCTTTCCTCCCCCCTGGTTCAGCAGCATCTTCCTCCCCCCCCCCCACCAGCCAGCAGGACCACTCCCTCCCCCACAGGTCCAAAATGCCTCTCCCTCTCACCTTCTCCCCCAGGTGCAGCAGCACTTCTCTCTCTCCTTACCCCGGTCCAGTAGCACCCTCACTTTCACCCTTCCCCTCTCTTGGTTCAATCTAACAGCACCTCTCACTCTCACTTCCCCTAGTCTGGCAACTCTCCCTTTATGTCTCTCTTCCTGTGATCTGTTCTAATTTACTTGACTTGTTAGCAGTACGAGCAACCCATCGCTCCATACAAATAGCCTCAGGGCCTTTGCTAGGCTGTGCTCTACCTCCAAGGAAACAAGAAATTGCATCAAGGAGGCAGGGCACAGCCTACAATATCAAAAAAATTATAAACCATTAAATACATCTTAAAATATAATCATAATATCCACCCTACTTAATCAAAAATGTTTCTGAAATAACCATGTTTTTATCACTTTCCTAAAGAGCCCAATATTAGACAAGTTTCTTATTTCACTGGTCACAGAATTCTAAAACTTTGCAGTTCTTCCCTAGAGTGTTCTATTCTTAGAGAAGAGCAATCTACAATCCTTATAAGATTGTTACCAATAACAATTCTCAGGAAGAGCGTAAATACCTAGTTGAGTGATATGCTGTTATCATATTGTGACAGGGAAGCCCCTGTCCCAAGGAAAAGAACAGTTAAACTTCCCCAGCAGGCATCAAAGGGCTTGGTAAAACCTGGCCTGGAGCAGGCTCAGCTGACTCAGCCCAGAGAAAAGGGGCAGAGGCAAGGTTCAGTACAAGTAACAGCCAGGGGGGAAGGGCACTGCAAACCAATTATCTCCCCTATCGATCCTTTCCTCAGGGTGAGAAACCTAAACCCAACCCAGGAGGGGGTGGGGTCAGCACTCGTGATAATGGAGACCAGCTTCCTCAAATAGAGAGGAGGCAGAGCAAGCAAAGGTTCTCAGCTGGCTCTAATGGAGAGAGTGCAGCTACTTGCCGAAGGGGCAGTTCCAGAGTTACAGTTCCCCAGCCCAGGACGCTTTACAAAGGTCAGCCTAGTAGGAGGTCAGCCTATAAGCCCTGGGAGGTTTGTTGCCTTGCCTAACAGTCCCTGGGAGGGTGACCCGGGAGTTGTATATGGGAAAGAGCACTTTAGCAGAGAGCTGACAGGCAGGCAAGGTGGGGGAGGGGAGGAACAGCCCAAGGGGGGAACTTGCCAATACAACCTGGACTCCCTGTCCAATGAAGAAGAAATGCCCTGTATTCATGAGGACAGTGAATGGGAGAAGGACATGGAGATAGGGGGAATGAAGTGTGAAGGGTGGTTCTAGAAACCCTTAGCTAAAGCAGGCTGTAAGAAAGGCAGAAGCAGCTCTGCCTAATTAAAGGCAATTTGAGGGAAGTCTGTTTCCAGGCTTTCCAATAAGCCCAAAGGACTCCAGAGGCAAAGTCAGGAGTTTGTAATTGCCTCAGTGAGGGAGACCCTTGTGGGGGGAGAGCAAGAAGCCCAGCAGCAGGGTGTACTGACTGGGTGAGCCCATGAACACTGGCTGGAAGTTGCCAGCCTGCCCAGGAAGATGTGGGCTCCAGAAAATTAAAGCACACTCCTGAATGTTGGTTTTGGTAAAACGTTTTGTTTTTTTTTTGTGCTTTTGCTGACAAGTACAGGGCAAGTTGCCCATATTGGAGCAAGAGGGATTGCTCCAAAGGACTTATAGGACATTGCCTTGATGAACATATTATTGGTTTATCATGCTCGTAGAGTTACAAATAAAGTGGAGCTGTTTTTCTTTTGAGAAATCCCTTTTCCTGGTTTTCCTTTCTGCCAGCCATACAAAAGGCGCTACATAAATCTACCTGTGGTCCGAGGTGGGTTTCCCACCTACTCGGGGACTGGCCCGGCCACAATATGCATCACATAACCTGGACATAACCCATATAAAATTTTAAAAATAAAAAGCAAGCTTTTATATTCAATTCTTGCCTCAATTAACAACCAATGCAGTTCTCGTAGTATCAGGGTAACATGATTCCAGGCCTACATTTCAGCCGCCTATCTTCGCTGATTAGGCACAATTCTGTAACTGGCATGGTCAAGTGATTGATACGTGATCGGCAGCCACTTTCAAGGCGGCCACCGATATGGGCGCTGGGTACAGAATCTGTCTGTATGTCACTTAAATGCATATTTCTTAATGTAAAGGACTTACACAATCCTATCAAGAGAACTAAGATACTTCATTATATATCTAATCATCAACCTGATATTGCACTTCTACAGGAAACACATCTCTCAGCGACTGAAGCTAAAAAACTAACTTGTAAATGGGCAATGCCACCTTTTTTCTAACCTGTGGATGGTAAGAGGAATGGTGTTTCTATATTAATCAGAAAACGCCCTGCCTTAAAAATTGATTACCATTACAGTGACACTGAGGGAAGACGGATCAAAATAAAGCTCTCTCTAAAAGAAACTAAATTGTCTATCAATATTTATGCTCTAATACAGATTGTCCTTTGGGGTTTGTTTTTTTTTACAAACTTGCTGATCTAATTTTCAGCAAAGGTGACACACCATGCATCATTGGAGATGACTTTAATTTAATATTAAATCATGAAATAGACAGATTATCCTCTGTCAAATACAACAAAAGTAAAGCTGGGAATAAGTTACTTAGCGTCCTATCCCAATTACAATTAATAGACCAATGGCAAACTCTGCACAACGATGACCGCTGTTATACTTTTTTCTCTCCTCCTCATTCTTCCTACTCTTGAATTGATTTCTTCTTAATAACCAAATCCTTAATGCAATGTCTCGCAAACTTTTTTCACGGCAGCACACTAAGGGGTCCTTTTATCAAGCCGCGTTAGCGGAGTTAGCGCGTTGGACATTTCATCTCGCGCTAACCCCCACGGCTGGCTCAAAAACTAACAGGCATTAGCGGCTAGTGCGGCAGGCGGTTTAACGCGCGGTATTATATGCATTAAATCCCTACCACAGCTTGATAAAAGGACCCCTAAACTTGACACTAAACGTTGACATCTGCACATGCTCAGAGGCCCTGCACAGGGTTGGAGCTCGGGGGCCTTCCAAAACCCAAACAAACTGCCAGGTTTTGGAAATCCCTCCATCACTGGGGGTGGGAGGGGGCATAGAGGAGGAGAGGTGTTGCATGTGCAGCAGTGACAGGCTTATATCTCACCATGACACACCTGGAATCTCGATGTGGCACACAGTTTGCGATTCACTGCCTTAATGCAATAAGTCTCTCAAGCTGAAATTGAACCAATATCTGTTTCTGATCATGCTCTAATAAGCTTGCATTTAAATAACATTAAGGAAAAATCTAAGAAACCAACTTGGAGATTCAATTTTACATTACTTGAAGAGCAAGGATTTCTTGATCTTTAATAAAACATCTGTGAATTTTTTACTTTCAATAACTTCAGAAATACTGATTGGATTACACTGTGGGATGCTTTTAAAGCTTTTATAAGAGGGACAATTATATCTTATAATGCCAGTCTTAACAAAAGAGTCATTGCTGAACTTCTTGAACTAGAGAATAACATTAAGAACCTTGAAAACAACAAAATACTAACAGAGCATTCTGACATTTTAGAATGTGTCCATGACTACTACAATGAATTATATTTTGCTTAAACTAATACAATGGTAGACTGTAATATATTTTTTGACTCTCTACCACATCCTTTTATCACTGAACAAGATAATAGTGAATTTATAAAATCTATAACAGATTCTGATGTCCTCGAAGCAATGAATGATATGGCAAAACACAAACCATCTGGTCCTGATGGACTATCAGTAAAGTTCTATATGGCTCTAAATCTCTATTGATACCAAAATTAACCTCCTTTTACAACTACTTAATAGACTCTAAAACTGTGAGAAGATCATTCATAGACGCTACAATAATTGTATTGTCTAAAATTGGTAAGGATCACTCATTAGTACAAAGTTACAGACCATTATCCATGATCAATGCTGACGCAAAAAACATACACCACCAAACTATTATCTAAAAGTATTATCAAAATTAATCTCTGTCGATCAAACTGGCTTCATGCTTGTCTAGTGATAATGCAAGAACCTTTTTTGACATTACAAGATGTCAAAGGCTTGAATACACCATACGTCATTATTGGACTGGATGCAGAAAAGGCATTCGATCGTGTAGAATGGCCATTTTTGTTTCACATCTTGAAATGGTTTGTATTTGAAAAAGATGCCATTGGAATGATCAAAGTTCTTTATTCTACTCCCACCACCAAAATATAAATAAACAATAAACTATCCAAACTTTTCCATCCACTGTAATCCCGTCCAATCAGTCACTGGAGAAAGCGACTGACACATGTGCAGAGCTGGCATGGGTAGCTCACACATGTGCAGAGCCCATAGGGGAAGCCCAAACAGCTGAGCAGGAGAAAACCTGAACCAATCTCCTGCTGCTCAGCTGTTTGGGGCAAGAAGAGCAGTTTTTTTTAAATGGGGAAAAAAAGTTGTGCTAGGAACCCCCAATGGCCCCACTCCCCACATGAACTTAAAAAAAAAAAGAAGAATCAGCAGGAGGCATGCCCATTCCCTCTTGTCTCAGCCACCTGGACCCCCCCTCCCCACAGCCATGAAGTTTGGCAGGAGGGATGCCCACACCCTCCTGCCAGCAGGCCCGCCTCTTTAAAATGGTAAGCCACATTTTTCCCAGTGGGATACACTGGGAGGGGCTTAAGATTCTGATTGGTTCAGTTGTCTAAGGCCCCTCCCTTAGGAGGGGCCACTGAAAAGTTCTCAGCCCAACCAACAAAGTTGGGGCAGTCTCCATCCGATTGGAGGGGCTTTAGGTATCTGAACCAATCAGAGTCTTAGGTCACTCCCACTGCATCCCAGGAGACTCCGGAAAGGGGCCTAAGGCCCAGATTGCCCCAGGTGCCTAAAGCTCCTCCTATGGGAGGAGTCTTAGACAACTGAACCAATCAGTATCTTAGGTCCCTCCCAGAAGAGGAAGGTCCACCATTTTGAAGGGGTGAGTCTGCAGGCAGGAGGGAGTGAGCATCCCTCCTGCTTGTTGTCTGAATAAAGTACAGAGGGATAGATCATGGTAACCAAAGCAGAAGGGAGTGAACATCCCTCCTGCTGATCTTCATGGGGGGGGGGGGGGGGGGGGTTGATCCAGATGGCCAAGGCAGGAGGGAGTGGGAATTCCTCCTGCCCTGCTGATACATATATATATTTTTAAAGTTTGGGGTATGGGAGGAGGGCTGTCATTTGTGGGGTCCTGGCATGACTTTTTTTATTTTTAATGGGGACAGATATTGTGCATATGTAATACATGAACAAAATCTGTGCTCATCAAAACAAAATCTTTGATTTTTTTAATATTGCTGACATCTCCAGACCTGTGTGAGATTTCGGAGAGTTAAAAATCGGTGTTTCAGTGTTCTCACAGCTGATGCCCCTGATCGGTGTTTCATTTTGTACATCATCTGGGCAACGATCGGAGTGCTCATTTTAATTTTGATGAGCTCATTGTAATCCATTTATATACAATTATAATTACTGAAGGCTGCTACAAACCACAGAAAAGACCACAATTAGCCATTTTGGGCATCGATAGCTGAAATACTTTGACGCTAAACCGGTTAAAACTGGTTTAGTGTCAATCATTAAAAGCATGATGAGTTTTAAGCATATGATCTAAGAGGTTTTGGCATGAACATTATCCTTTGTTTTTTTTCTGCCACCCAAAAGCAAGCAGAGAGCTCAGCGTATGGAGTCTTCTGAAGGGTTGAACCCTGTAAGGCTAAATAGCCTGATCAAACTCTTGTGTGCCTATCTGATGCCAGAACCAAACTATCATGAATTCTCTACAGCAAAGCAATCTGGGCTTGTGACACTACAAAACTGCAAATCTGCCTGAGTATGGGCTATGAAAGTGATATTGTTCTTTGTTTTCCTGCTGTGTATGTGCAGTGAAGTAGGTGAATGAGACTTGAGAAGATCTTGAAGACACAACAGTGTTATCACCATCTTTGGCTAGCCTTGGTGGCCCTACATTCCTTATTTGCATTCTGTTTCTTATCACTGAGGATGCTCAACATTTAGCTTGCATATGATAGCAAATGTCTAATTTGCTCTGCTAACATCTGTGAGCTCTAATCCATCCAATTGGAAAAAAAAGCATTGATTGTTTGGGCATTTGTATACACACCACAGATAACACAGACTGAAATTACCAAGTGTTTTCAAAGTCATAGATTTTGCCATTTTTTTTCTTTCCATGGGCTTTTGCCCAAGTCTCTAAAGGACATACCATCTTTGTGTTGCCATCCAAGGCAACCCCCATAAAACTCACAGGGCCTGTTCACGCAAACATGGCAGTTGTTTGCACTTACAATGTAGTACAAGCCAAAATTAGCATGCAATAAGTAAAAAGGCTATCTGGTAACTTATGGAGCATGTCTAACATTCCCCCTGCAATTTCTGCACAGAAAAGTTCCCTACCATATTATTCTCAAGCTTAACATGGATGCACCTAACACCACCATATGGATCTCATAAAAAGTGGTATATGAGTATGAGAGGCAGCTGAAACGTTCTCAGCCCAACCAACAAAGTTGGTGCAGTCTCTATCAAGGGCTATATGCTTAATCCAGCGATATTCCACTTTTTTCATTCCATCGGAAAAATGTGAAATGAAAGAAATGGAAAATCGCTGGACTAAATATATAGCCCTCAGTGGAGACTGCTCCAACTCTGTTGGTTGGGCTGTAAACTTTTCAGTGGCCCCTTGTATAGCTATTACTATTCTCACAACTGCTTTTGCTAGAAAATAAGAGGCTTTTGTTTGGATTCATTGTTGTAAATTATAATAGTATCAGTTGACCTGGTGTCATGTACTGATTTTAATGTGCTCTTCTACTGTATATACACATATCCCATTGACCATTGTGATATAAAAACATAAGCATTGCCATACTGGGACAGACTGAAGGTCCATCAAGCCCAGTATCCTGTTTCCAACAGTGGCCAATCAAGGTCACAAGTATCTAGCAAGATCCCAAAAAAGTAAAACCGATTTTATGCTGGTTATCCTAGAAATAAGCAATGGATTTTCCCAAGTCCACCTTAATATTGGCTTATGGACTTTTATTTTAGGAAATTATCCAGACCATTTTAAGCTCTGCTAAGCTAACTGCTTTTACTACATTCTTTGGCAATGAAGTCAGAGTTTAATTGCATATTAAGTGAAGGAAATATTTTCTACAATTTTGTTTAATATTTTCTACTTAATAGCTTCATTTTGTGCCCTCTAGTTCTTATACTTTGCAAAGAGTAAACAAGCAGTTCATATCTATCCATTCCACTCCCCTCTATTTTATAGACCTCTATCATATCTCTTGTAATGCTATAATTAAGCACACACAGTTAACAAACCGTTGACTTATCACTGTCATCCAAAAATTTGAAGCATGCAGTAGCTGTTAACTTTCAGCATTATCACTAGGCTCATATTTGTCTGGATAATGTCATTTTGGTTTGGGCCACCACTCAGGAAGATAGAGTGCTCAGAACACATGATATGCTGTTAAGCCTCAAATTTGCTGTCCTGAGTTAGCTTTTCTTATATTTGGAGGAACATCAGTTATGCAGGCTTTAGATGAGCTGTTCTTCATTCTACTTTGGCTTGGCCCAAAATTAGATCAGCTTCCCTTGCTCATATCATTACCTTCTGGACCCATACTGCAGATTGAATTCTCAAGCAAAGTTTTGGGCGTCATTAGTGACTCCACACTTTCATTTAATGACCATCTCAACTCTGGTAAAAAAATGTTTTTTGTCTCCACATGCTGAGAAAAGTGAGATCCTGCTTCCACCAACAACATTTTGCTGACCTTGTACAATCAATCAATCTTTCCAGGCTGAACTATTATAACTCCATCTATCTAAGTCTAACCAAGAAAAGTCTTCAAAGACTTCAACAGACCCAGAATACTGTAGCTAGGTTGATCTTCACATAAAGCAAATTTGATCATGTTTCCCCGCTTCGGTCAAAACTTCACTGGCTTCCAGTAATTTCTAGGGTTTACTTTAAATGCGCCTGCCCAACATTCAAGATCTTGCATGGCATTCTTCCTCCTCTAATTCCACTATCTTGGAATTCTGCGAGACCTGATACTACCATATCCATCCAAAAACTTAAACTATCTTTCCCCTCGTTAAAAGGTGTTATCTATGCTGGAAAATTAGGGAAATATCTTTTCTTCAGAATCACTGAGCTTTGGAATAACCTTCCTGTCCTGCTGCGGAATCTGGACTCCTTCCAATTATTCCGAAAGCATCTGAAAACTTGGATATTCTCAAAAATGTAAATCTCGCTAACCTCTTTTACTCACTAATTCTTCTTATGTTTTTCCTTCCTTATATTAAAGTTCCTGTAAACCGTGCCGAGCTCTATCTTTATAGAGAGGATGCAGTTATATAAACTTAAGGTTTAGTTTAGTTTTTAGTTTAGATCTTGTATTTCATTTAATATACAAATTTCTTTCCAGGTACTGTTGACATTCTTGATAGCATAACAAAGGTCTTGAATAAACAATCTATAACAATACAATACTACATTTTCAGCAAGTTACTGCTTACATTGCTAATTTTCAGTTTTTCAATTTAACCTGTTACTATAAATATATAGACACAGAATATGTAGAGTTCAGCGAAGGAAGGCAGAACACATATCTTTTTTTTTTTAGTTCAACATTATATACAGTAACCAAGCAAATACCACTTGTAAGGAAAAATGTACAATGAAGGCACATATAAGAAATGATGAAAAAAGTAAAGTACATTTCTCCATTGAAGTTCCCAATTTGAGGGATCCTATTCAGATTACTAGCAAGAAAGAAAAAAAAGGCCAGTGCAAAGATTCATAACTACATACAGCATTAATCAAATCAAGAAGGAGTGTATGCCACAGAACATACTTTTTATTAAATATTTTTCTTACTCACCCTTTGCAAATTTGAGCTGAAGGTACACTACATTTAGGTATTTGTTATTTTTTTGTGTCCCTAAGACAATGTAGGGTTTAAGGACCCCTTCTACAAAGCCGCAGTAGTGATGCTGCTGCGGTAAATGCACCAAAGCCCATTCAATTCCTATGGTGATTGGCCACGGGTCACAGGATTTGAATCCTGCCTTCCCTGGTTAGTAAATCACTGCTACTCCTTCAATCTAGGGTCCTACTGGTGGTAGAACCACATTCTAAGCTCTCTTTATAAATGTGTCAACATACAGGTTGTAGTTCCCAAGGACTTTAATTCCAGCTCAAGGCCAAAGATGAACTTCATAACATACTACAGATTATATTCTATCCAATAACATTTGGTGGATGACCTTCTGCACACATTTTACTTTCTCAGGACTTCAAAGTTTGGAGGAAAGAAAAGCAAACCTACTTCTGTTGTTAATACTGAAGACTCTGGATAGACATAAAAATATTTTGATAGAGCTATATATACATTTTATACTTGGATATCTGTACATCACTCTTTGATCAAGACTATGATCCCAGATTAGCTTGATGATTTGGTTATTGTGGTTTCTGGCTTATACACTCAAATACCAAGCATCTTGTACTCTACTTATCTTGGAAAAGCACTATACTTACCCTGCCAATTTGTAGAAAGACATACAGTACTTAAAGAAAAACACAGAACAACTTCTACAGTTCTTTATCAACTCAACTCCCCAGTTTGCTCCTAAAGGTATTCCTTCATTCCTCTTCACCCAAAAACAATACGCTATAATAAAACCCTTAGCGTGCATGCGCACTTCAATCTGCATATCTCCATGCCTCCGTGATCCGTGACTCCGTGCTGCCACATGCGCAGTAGGAGCCTGCGGCAGTTTTGTTCTCATGCGCAAACGCAGCAATGGCTTCCCCTCTCCCACACCCCAGCCAGTCTGTGCCTCGACAAATGGCAAATGTCCAGGCCTCTAGGGGTCAAGGCACTGCTGCCAGGTGCACAGACAGCATGTGGGAACATGACCGTGGCTCTTCGGCATTGTGAAGGAGCCGGAGGTAAAAGGGAGGATAGCTTGCCTGAGAGAGACAGGGGGGAGGTAAAAGTAAGGGAGAAGGGCTACTGCTGGACAGGAGAAGCAGGGAAGGGGTGCTGCTGGACAAGGGGGAGGTAAAAGGAAGGGAGAAGGGCTACTGCTGGACAGGGGGAGCAGGGAAGGGGTGTTACTGGACGGGGGTAGGTAAAAGGAAGGGAGAAGGGCTACTGCTGGACAAGGGGAGCAGGGAAGGGGTGCTGCTGGACAGGGGGGAAAGACAGAAAGAAAGAAAGAAAGATAGATAGCGGGCAGGGAGAGAAACAGAAAGAAAGAAAGAAATGCCTAAGTCTACACATCTATTCTAGCACCCGTTAATGTAACGGGCTAAAAAACTAGTTGTTCTATATTCCTCTAGAAGTTCTCAGGGGTTCATGGGAATAGGACAGTGCCATCCCTGAGCTAATGTATGGATGCAAATATATATCAGTACAAATCCATAGGAATCTTATACCTGTAAACAAAAAAATCGGAACCCCCTCTTAATGAATCAGATCTAGAAAGTTATAATTGTTTTAAATTTATACAGTCCTGAAATGTACTGAACAAATAGTGAAATATTGTGATGACTTCACCATCATGTTTTTATTTTGCTGTTTCTATCACCTTGCTTAATAAGTGGCATGAACACTAAGGCCCTCTTTTACTAAGGTGCGCAAAGCGTTTTAGTGCGCGCTAAATCAACACATGCGCTAACCACTAACGTGTCCATAGGATAACATGCACACGTTTAGCGCATGATTAGCGCGTGCTAATATTTATCGCGCACTAAAAAGCATAGCGCACCTTAGTAAAAGAGGGGGTTAGTTAAAATTCTCTTTCTCCTAATGTAGAGGTTCAGATTTATGTAACTATTAACTTGCTGGCATGAATTCAAACCTTACCATTAGAACATATTGTACAGGTAATTCATGACCTGCATTAACCACTCTAAAAGTAACATAGTAGAGGGTAATGGAAAGTCTGGTAGATCGGTTTGACTTGCAAGCCATAGTTTGCTGGCCCTGCCACAAAATGTAGGCATTTAAGCAAATAAAAAAGCTACTTAGATGAAAAGCATTCCACTGGAGAATATTTTATTTGCTGCTTTATTAGGCTAATTCCCCAAACTGCACCAAAACTTACTATTATAGGAGGAAATAAACAACAGACCTCACTAAAATGTTTCCACCTTTATACTTAACCAGCAGTATGATATTCATGTAATTTGTTTTAGATTCATCAGGAAATTTCAATATCTAAGCTATTCTGCATATTCAGCATTTGGGTAAATTCTTATTCATCATCTAGTTATTTATTCATTCTTTCAGTGAGGGTTTTTTTTGGCTACGGATGCATCACACCATCCCCCAACAATTTTGCTATTATATTCAGCTCAGCTAGCAATCCCCAATCAATATTTGATCCTAATTAGACTTAATGGCTCTGTTGTGTCTGACTACCACATCACAGTGACAGTGAGAAAGACAAAACAAAACATTCTCCAGAGACAAAGAAGGCTTTTTGTCATTTCATTTGCAATAGAAAAGCCTTCAGCAAGGGACATTACAGCGTTTAGAGTCTAGTCCATTTTGGATCAGGGTTAAACAACAGGAAAACGTGTATAGCACTGTGAAAGTCATGAACTAAAGAAACTGAACAAACACAATAGCCTGAGGTAAGAGTAAAGGAACAGATAAAATATCTGTAAGAGCAGGAAATCAATTCACAATGCAAAAGAATCTAACAGGAGATGCTTGTGCAGTAAGCACCTCATACAACAAAGAATCCAACAGAGCAGGATCTGCAGTATAACAAGAAGCGAAGCCAAAAGCAAAAGGGAACTGCAGACGATGTACAAGACGCAGGCAATATTTATTAAAAAGGAATTGCAGTGATATTACAACCTTATTACCAAACTAGGGACCCAACACGGTCCGTGTTTCGGACAACACTCCTTCCTCAGGGGTCCATGGTAAATAAGGGATAAGGCAAACTGCAATACAAATATTAATACTATTGCCTTCTTGAACCAAAATCTTGAAGCAAAAATGTGTCAAAATGACGAGAAAAAATGATGAAAAAAAAGCAGTAAGCACCTCAGTCATTGCTGAGAAAAAAATTGTGGCCCTATTTGAAGAAACATATTGCTATAAACTATATAGAAAGACTGAAGGAGCTAAATCAGAGAAAAAGTAAAGTAACAACCTTTTCATATCTAATAGGGTTCAACAGTGGCATAGTAAGGGGGTGGGTGGGGGCAGCTTCCCTGTGCGGTGTCTTGGTGGGAGTGCCAGAACCCATCCTCCTCTCCACCCCTGATCCTTCCCCCACCACCATCACTGCGCGTACCTCTTTAATGTTCACAGCGGGAGCAGCAACCTGAACCTGCTGCTCGTGACAGTGTTGGCTCTTCCTCTGACATCACTTCCTGTACCCGTGCCTAGAAAGTGACATCAGAGGAAGAGCCAAGGATGTTGCGAGCAGCAGGGTTGGGTTGCTGCTCGTGCCGGGAACGTTAAAGAGGTACGGGGGAAGGAGAGGGGCATGCACACAGCATGAGGGGTGTGTGGAAGGAGCAGATGAGGGGGGAGGGGTACCTCTCACCCTTGCTACGCCACTGGCGCTCAATAAGAAACCAAAAGGTAACATTTTTCAGAGAATAAAAAAGCTAAAGGACAGTGTTTTAATTTTGTTTGGAATTCTACTCCTATTTGTTGGCTTGCTTTTTTTTTAAACTTTGAACTGTGTTTTTATTCAGAAACAGACCTGGACAATATTAGCAGTTAAAGGATGGCGATATCAGTGTTAACAGCTAATTTGGCAGAGGAATGGGTAAAGACTGTGGAGACTGGAAGACAGCTTTCCACACGAGAGAACAAACTCAAGAGCTGTGTCCTACTCCATAATGAAGGCCTGACCACTCAGTCATTGCCAAAGGAACTGGATGAAAATGGAATACGGACTTTTTCTTCGCTAAAGGTTATCCAGCAGATATTCAATGCTATTTATCCAACCAGAAAGAGCTGACCAGTTAAATAGCACTTAACTGGCTAAATGCAAATATTCAGCACTAGATAACTGGTTATCTCCACTGATTATTCCCGGTTAGCAGCTAGAAGTTAATCGGATACATCGTATGGTAACTGGCAGTTATCAGCACTAACTGGCTCAGTTTGGTAGCCTAATTGGGCTATGCAAATTGCAGTCTTATCTTTGGCCACTATAAACTTAACTGGCTAGTGCTGAATATTGACTTAGCCGGTTAAGTTTATGCTGGCCAAAAATAAACTGGATATTCAATGCCAGTCATTGAAGATATTGAGTCATGCCTGCAATATAAGATGTGGAAGGTTAGGGGTCAAGATGAGAAACAGAGCTTGCATTGAGGTTGTATGTGCAATGGGCTGGTAGTGATGCATGTAAGAACTGTGTGTACAGTATTAGGTGAGTAAGAAAGGCTAGCAGGGGGGCCTATCTTTTTCATTTAAATGAACTGTCACATTGAAAATGTTCATTTGAGTACATCAAACCTTTGACTTTGCTTATCAGTCATTGCTTTGGGTAGCTATAAATTCATTGTTTTGGGTAGCTATAAAGCTTTCATAGACTCCTGAAGATTAGAGGAACAAGTTTGCCATCATGAAGCTTAAAGTGGAAAGAATATTTTGTGATATTGCATTTTCAGTAATATAACTTCTAATATAAAATTCATATTTTCTGCACTGGTTCAGTTCTCCTAGAGTGTGTAAAGTAATGACCCAGACAATGGGATTTTGACCTAATAAATGATAAACGAGGTACTTATGGTATAGTTCCCATTTAACTTTTTCCATCAATCCATTTCAGGCCATATTTAAATCCACTCTACAGTAACCAAGGACAGTTCATTTATTAGTATTAAGCTGTTTTCAAACCATTTTCCAACCCATTTAGCAAAGAGATTTAAAGAGAACTGTAGTACCACTAGGACAGCAGAAGTCATTTTAGCTTAATGCCTCCTTGGTTTTAAGTAAGCAAGTCAATTTTTATTTAATATGCATGCAATGCCTAGTGTGTCAGCTGCTACTGAAAAGGCATAATTCCAAATACTTATTTCATTCTTCTTTTGGTCCTTTGGTGTCATTATGAGCTTAATACTATAGAGTACAGTAAATGTTAACATTTACATTCCACATGTAAATGATTAGACTAGACCAGGGGTCTCAAAGTCCCTCCTTGAGGGCCGCAATCCAGTCGGGTTTTCAGGATTTCCCCAATGAATATGCATGAGATCTATGTGCATGCACTGCTTTCAATTGCATATTCATTGGGGAAATCCTGAAAACCCGACTGGATTGCGGCCCTCAAGGAGGGACTTTGAGATCCCTGGACTAATTGTATATACAGGCATATGTTTGCACATTCAAAGTGTAGATTATATTTATTATTATTTATAACCTGCCTTTATACCATGTAGAGAACAAAAGTACACACATAAACAAATACCAGCATACAACAATGACATTCAAACTAACAAAACCTTCTCACAAATACATCAGGGCAGATGGTAAACCAAACAAAAAAGGGAGTCCCTCAATTGGTGTTTGAATAACCTCAAGTTTCTCTGCTTCCAGAGATCCAATGGCAATATATTCCATTCATATGGTCCAGCAAATCAAGTAGACTCTTTGTAAATGCCAAAATATTGCCCAAGTACTATTCTGTAAATACACACATCGCTAACAATGAACCAGTTCTTGTAGCCAAAACTACTGAATGGGGGAGCTGATGTGGTTCCATTTCTTCAACAACTTATTTGTTTCATCAGTAAGAGGTCTTACAGTCCTAGAAGCCCTCCAATACAGTGATACCATGCATGCTATTGTAAATAGAAGACTTTACTCAGAAACTCACACTTTTAAGGTTTAATTATTGGCTATCACTGTTTCATTTATTATGCATGGAAGGGAAAGGCCTATAAAAGCCGAGTGGGTCCCATTTACCAAAATAAATTAGGCCATTAAAGCATAAATTATCACCTCACTTGGGAGAATGAGGAAAACATTGGTTGTGTGTGTACCTGAGTTCTTAGGTGACTGCTTTAATGTATACTTCTCCCTCCATATTCGCAGTTTCAGCAATCACAGTTTCGATTATTCACGTTTTTTAGCTTGCTAGCTTCTCCCCCCAAAATACATCAGTTTGCATAGAGAAATCGCTGATTCCAAACGTTTACAGAGAAAATCGCTGATTCCCAGCACTTTCTTCACCGTGTTTTGCCTCTCCTTCAGGAACAGGCCATGTTATTTGCAGTTTCACCGTATTCACGATGGTTTTTAATAGAAAATAGCAAATAACATATGAAAAGTTATTTGCAGTTTTTCTGTATTTGCGGTTCAGTTAATCCCCTTTCACAGTAAATACGGAGGGAGAAGTGTATATATTTCTCACACAGTGTCATGTTTTTCCCATCATTTAGATTCAATTTGCCTGTCTCCAAGTTTGCTTCATTGACTGTATTTATGCTTAAATTTGGTCATTTTACTATTGCTATGCTGTTAACAAAATTGTAAGCTGCACCTACAAGCTGAACCTGCTTTACACCATCTTGGGTAAATCTCTTCATTAAGGCAGTAAAAGAAATCCTAATAAATAAATAATTGTGTTCCATAGTAAGGGTTGGGAACTAACTGGGTTATGGGCAGAGAATCTGAGTATAGGTGCATACTGTACATTGCTGTTAGTGTACGGTACTTAAGAGACAGTAGTAAATGTATCTGCATTAATTGCAAATTAACTTTGGCCCTGATTTTATAAAGTACTCCTAAAGTTAGAGGCCAATATTGGCACCGATTCTATAAAACTTAGGAACCCATTATAGAATCATGCTTAGCATCACCTTAGCATGCTTAGGCAGTGCTCAGTGTCCTAACACGTAGGCATCCCCAATTTATGCCAGGGATTTCTATGCCTAATGTTAGGTGCCCATATCAGAGCCTAACGACATCTGATTCATAAAGGGTTCATAGACAACGTCGCGAAAGACAAAGGCGCGCCCAGACAATTGAGCGCAGTGCGGAGGTGCGCGCCGCTCAAAATTACTGTTTTTAGGGGCTCCAACGGGGGGTTTTGTTGAGGAACCCCCCCCACTTTACTTAATAGACATCGCGCTGGCTTTATGGGGGGTTTGGGGGGGTTGTAAGCCTCCACATTTTACTGTAAACTTAACTTTTTCCCTAAAAACAGGGAAAAAGTGAAGTTTTCAGTAAAATGTGGGGGGTTACAACCCCCCAAACCTCCCACAACACCCCCACAACGCGGCGCGATGTCTATTAAGTAAAGTGGGGGGGTTCCCCCCCACGCCCCCCCCGTCGCAGCCCTAAAAACAGTAATTTTGAGCGGCGCGCGCCTCCGCGCTGCGCTCAATTGTCTGGGCGCGCCTTTGTTCCGGCGCGCTTTTGACCTGACACCTTCATAAAGAGGTGCCTAACTCAAAAACACACCCATGATCTGCCTCTAACCAGGCCCACTTTTTGTGTAGATGCCTTGAGCTAAGCATCTACCTTTTATAGATTCGAAGTTTTCGAGTTAGATGCCTAGCTTTCAATTAATAATAATAATAATAACTTTATTTTTTCTATACTGCCACAATCTTATGACTTCTAGGCGGTTTTGAAGTGAAGAGAGTTGGACAATCAGCGAATTACAGAATACAAATAGCGAAGATGTCATAGTACAGTCAGCGAATTACAGAATACAATTAGTAAAATACACATATTTCTCAAGTTATCAGCATGGTGTTAATCGTTTTAGAAATGGTAATTGATTAGGAGATAAATCTATTGAACAGTGCTGTCTTAATTTCTTTCTGAAATGCGCTGTAGGTCAACCTAGCTCTATTGATGTAATTGCCTAGCCAGGTCTGCTGTTTGCTAGCTTGAAACTTCAAAGTTCTATCCAGAAAGGACCTGTATTTGCAATCAGTGATCCTTGAATAGGCAAAGAGATTGGAATTTCTGGTTGTCCTAAGGGGGGATGTGCAGCTCAAAATGTGATAAGAGATAGGTAGGGGCCATTCCCCACACCAGTTTAAAGCAGAAGCAAGAGAACTTGAACATTATTCGCGCCTCCATTGACAACCAGTGTAGCAGTTTGTAGTAGATCCAATTAAAACTGATTGTGAGGTGTTAACATAGAAACATGGTGGCAGATAAAGGCCAAATGGCCCATTCAGTCTGCCCATCTGCAGAAACCATTATCTCTTCCTCTCTCTAAGAGATCCCATGTGCCTATCCTAGGCTTTCTTGAATTCAGACACAGACTCTGTCTCCATCACCTCTTCCGTGAGACTGTTCCGCGCTTCTGTAAAAAGTAATTTCTTAGATTACTTCTGAGCCTGTCACCTCTTTACTTCATCCTATGCCCTCTCATTCCAGAGCTTCCTTTCAAATGAAAGAGACCCGACTCAAGTGCATTTACATTATGTAGGTATTTAAACATCTCTATCATATCTCCCCTCTCCTGCCTTTCCTCTAAAGTATACAGATTGAGATTTTTTTTTATTATTGCATTTTATTTTTACATCAAAGAATAAACTTTGAAAAGGAAATACAAATTACTTTGAGGAAAAGAGCCTTAGATTAAGTGGGGATGGGCGGACCCACTATGCCTAAGGCCTGATTGGTCCAGGCTTCTAGAGCCTGGGCCAATCAGGCCTTAGGCTTCGGCGGGATGGGCCGGGAAGGGGCGAGCCCGCCTCATTTCGACGAGGCGGGCTTACCGGCTGGACGGGCAAGAACCGTCTGGCCTGAAGAACAGGTTAGTTTGGAGGTTTGGGGGTTGTTAGCGCCGGGGGGGTGTGCGTCTTCGGGCAGGAGGGATTGGACACTTTCCTGCCAGCGATCGGTAGTGTCGGGGTGGGAGGGAGATCGGTAATGTTGGGGGGGGGCAGTTGGTAGTGTTGGGGGGGGCGGTCGGTAGTGTCGGAGGGGGGCATCCGATCGGACAGGCCGCGGCCCGTTATACTTATAGCGGCAGAGAGATCCCTTGCCGCGATAAGTATAGCGGGCCGTGTCTAATGTAACCCGATTCTCTAACCAGCGTCTGTAACATGGACGCCGGTTACAGAATTGGGGTTTTAGTGTAGGCCGATTCTGAATAGGACGCCTCTCCCAGGCGTCCTATACAGAATCAGGGCCTAGGTGTCTTGCGGGCCTCGCCTTCAATATAGGCGGCCTGCCTGGGGAGCATTTTTTTTTAAAAACGTGCATCCTGATTGGCTGATTAGACAGCTGTAGGACGCCTACAGCTGCCTAAAATCGGGACGCACTTTTGGAGAATCAGGGCCTTAGTGTATAATAATGAACTTTTATGTGTAGTAACTACACTTACAATGAGGTACTTTTTGTTGTTCAAGCTGAGTGTATGCAAAACTTACTGGACTTTAGTAAAAGATCGCCAATGTTGCTTAATCATATTATTAACCATTTGTTTCACAAAAATAGTGCTCACCAATGTTAAATGAAGTCATAGTCATGTTGTAGTACAAATCAGAAGCATGAGAATATGTTATCATTATATGTGAGATGCATATCATTAAGCTGACTCTTCATCACTCACGGGGATTCATTTGTAAATGTCTTATTTCTCTATAAGCGTAATAGCTTCACTTGCACAATAGAGCTATATAACTATTAATTAAAAATCCCAGGAGAGTTGATTGCTTTCAGCAGATGGCAAGGATACAATTATGATCTGACATAATGTTGCATGATACTACAGGGATAAAATATGATAATCACAGCATAAACGCCAAATATGGTAAACATTTCAAAACTGACTAAACTAACCACACTGGAATGCTTTACGAAAACTAGACAGTTACTTTTATCTGCCATCATGTTTCTGTGTTTCAACTGAGGTTTGTCTGCTGTAGTGACATTGAAAAGTCATTCACTTTGAAGAGCATTTGCATGTAAAATCCTATTTGGCAGCTATTTTACAACAAAGGATTGTTTTATCTGGATCATCTGCTCCATCCTTATGATTATTCCCACCATAAGCATCGGAACAGGGATCGCCACAGTTGGCGGATGGAGGTCAGAAAAGTTACGGCTCTCCCACCTATCTCCTCCCCTGCCACTGTCATTTTAAATCTATCAGTAGTTGGCAGCGGCTACAAGGTGAGCCTGCTATCATCATCCTGCCCCAGAAGTCTTCATTCTGCAGCACCTGGCCTATGCGGGAAAAGGAAGTTGCTGCAGAAGAAGACTTCTAGGGCAGGCGTACGGCAGCAGGCTTACCTCATTGCCAGTGCTAGCTGCCTAAAGATTTAAAAATACAGCAGCTGGGGAGGAGGTAGATGCTAAATAGAAGGAGTCGGGAACTGGAGAGAGAAGTCATACCACAGGATCCTGCTGGGGGGCTGGGGTTGGGAAGAGAGGAGAGGACAGATGCTGCAGGGGATAGGAAGAGGTTGAGAAGGCAGGGAAAGAGAGATGCTGCATGGATGAGATGGCGGGAAGGGAGGGAAAAAGAGATGCTGCCAGTAGGAATGGAAGAGAAAGGGAGAATGGTTGGACATAGGTGTGTGGAGCAGGAGGGAAAGAGAGATGGTGCATATGGGGAAAGCACGAAAAAGGAAGAATTGTTGGACATGATAATGGTGGAAAGGAGGGAGGGAGAAATATTGGATATTGTGGTGGAAAGGGAAGGGTGGGACAGGCGAAAAGTGTTGCAAGAGGGAGAAATGTTGGAGATGCTGTGGATAGGGCGACTGGATGGGCCATTTGGCCTTTATCTGCCATTATGTTTCTATGAGATTTACTGAGGAGCTGCAGAGTGAGTATACTTGGCCAATAAAAAGAGTTAGAAATGTATGCAGAATTGAACAGGGAGCCAGTGAAGTGAAGAGAGCGGTAATGTGAGCATAATGACCCTGGCAAAATATGGGGTATGCAGCAGAATTCTGAACAGATTGAAGGGAAGAAAGATGGAAAAGTGGAAGACCTGTGATAAGCAAGTTGCAGTAGTCCAGGTGAGAGGTGATGAAAGCATGGATAAGGGTCTTGGTAGTGTGCTCAAAAAAGAAAGACCAGATTTTAGTAATGTTATAAAAAAAGAAACTTCAAGTTTTGGTGATCTATTAATGTTAAGAAAAGAAAAGAAATAAGTGAAAGATGACCCTGAGGATGCATAGAGAATGACAAATGGACAAATTTTTCCCATTATCCCCATCCCATTCCTGTTACTCTGTCCTTGTCCCTGCCCCATTCCTGTAAGCTCTATCCTCATCTGCACAACTCTTGAAGTGTTTGAGGCTTATGTGGTTAAGGCAGAGCTTTCGGGAATGGGACAGGGACAGAACTCATGGAGACAGGATGGGGATATTGAGGGGAAAAATTTGTACCAAGTCATTCTAAATGAGACAAGGAGGATGAGAGCATTATTCACTGAATAGAGAATGGAGGAAGAAGAGAAGTGGGTTTAGGAGGAAAAATAAGGAGTCCAGTCTTGGCTGAGACTCAGGCCAGAATTCCTGTAGATATTTCAGGTGTAGAGAGGTAGATTTGTGACTTATCAGCATAGAGGTGATACTGGAAGCTGCCAGAGGAGATTAGAGCACCAAGGGAAGAAGTATAGATGGAGAACGAAGAGGCCCAAGGATAGAGCCCTGAGGTATACCAACCAATAGCAGAATGGTAAAAAGAAACAGAGTCCTGAAACCCAAGCAAGGACAACGTATTGATGAGAAAGCGGTTCTTTACAGTGTCAACATCTTCAGATTGATCAAGGAGGATGAGGATGGAGTAAAGGCCTTTGGATTTGGCCAGGTAGAGGTCACTTGATACTCTAGCAAGGGCAGTTTGCATAGAATGAAGAGGGCAAAAGCCCAATTGAAGTGGGTTGAGGATAGCTTGAGATGAAAGTCAAGGCAATGGTAGTGAACAGCATGTTCAAGTAGCTTGGATAAGAAGGGGGAAGAGGAAGACAGGGTGATAATTGGAAGGGCAGGTAAGGTCCAACAAGGTTTTTTTTTTGAGGAGTGGTGTAACTATGACATGTTTGAAGGCATTGGGCACAGTTGCAGTAGAGAGATAAGTTGAGGAAATGATAGATAGAAGGGATTACAGTAGGATAGATGGTGATTAGTAGATGGGTGGGGATGGAATCAGAGGAATAGGTAGAGAACTCAAAGTTAATCTTGTGAGCCTTGTCATGGAAGTTCATAGTCACTGAGATCTCAAGCAGAGAGATGACTCACATTACTACCTGGCAACTTACTCATAAATGAAACAGCCTACAAACGCTCTTTCACACTTGTTTCAGATTTTGGCACATCATCCCCACATCCATTAGATTGCTAGACAGTCTATGGAACTTTAGGAAGCCCATGAAAGCCTTCCTCTTAACTAATCCAGCTCCTTAATGACCGACGCTACTCATGGGAACTTAACACCAATCATGTACTCTCTTACACTAAGGGGCTCCTAATCGAAAGAGAAAAACCTCCAAAAACTAGCCTAAGTCGGCACTTGGATGAACATTGTCAAAATGCATCCAAGTGCCGATAATAAAAACGGGTTTTGGACATATTTCTAAACGACCTAGGTCTTCATAGTGCCGCTGAACGACCATAGCTAAATGGGGTATTTCAGGAGGAGTGACGAGGGCGGGAGTTGGGCGGGACATGGGCCAGCTTAGACTTAGTCGTACTGCCTGTATTACCAAAAGTTATACAGCACAGGATCAACGGAACTTGGACGTTGTGACTTAGACCATTTAAAACATGGTCTAAATCACAAAAAAACACCTAAAGTCACCAGATAAGCACCCTCAAACACATAACACAGACCCACACATACTACCCCAGTGATCACTGACCCCCTCCAACCCCATAAAAATCGTAATCACACCTTTAAAATTCAGCCTCCAGACCATCATCACCTGGCAGCCTGGCATAGGAAAGCCTAGTCGTCCTGCACAGAGGCATCTTAAGCCATCTTGGGGGTGGATTAGGGACCCATGGAGAGGAGGCCCCCTTGCCCATAAGCCCCTGTAATCACAGCATTGATACTGAAACAAGTGCACTCCCCTATACATGCCCCAAACCCTTTTTTACTGGCATATAAGTGGCTCCTGCAGCCAAAAGGGCTATTAGGGTGGTAGATAAGTGGGTCTAGGGGATTCTGGAGGTAGTTTGGGGGGCTCACCGTGACCTATAAGGGAGCTTTAGTGAGATGATGACATGGCACCCTTTTTGTGAAGTTCATAGCAGTGCCCTGTAAGGTACCCTACTATTTAGTTGCCATGTCTGGGTGTTCAGTCCATCACTTTGCAGACCCCTCCCAAGTCCAACAGGGCTTGTTCTAGGTGCTTTTGACTTGGACGAAAATGTGGTATAAAGATTTAGCGACTTGGATGATCAGATTGGCAGGACGTATACTTAGACAATTTTTGAAACCAAAAAAAATATGGGCATATTTTTCGAAAATGTGTCATAGGCTATTTTTTTACTTTGGATGACATGTGACTTAGACGAAAACGGACTTAGACGTTCCTTTCAATTTTGCTTCTCCACAGCTTTAGTACCTTTATGCTATGTTCTGTTAGTACAGTTAATGCTGCTCTAAAACTATGCTATGCCATGTAATATCTTCTATGAATGCTGCAAATTCTTCTAAGCTATGTCTGCCAAATATTTATTTCACTTAATTTTGTCCTTTCTATACTATGAATGTACCTTTGTAACCCATTCTGGGCTCCTTTGGGAGGGTGGGCTAAATAAATAAATGGTTGAATGAGCTGTTGAAGCCTTAGAACTGTGAAAGGAGGTGGACAATAGAAGGGATGGTGAGATGATAAATTAAAAAACTGGACAATGTGGACTTGAAGAATGCAGTGGTTTGGGGTGGAGGGGGAGATTGGGTAAGCTTAGTATCAAGAGAAGGTGTAATGGGACCATAGACTAGAAGAGGAAAAATGATTCCTGGAGCGAGGTTGATCTGTGTGGGCATGGGGTCACCCTGGGGAGTGCTGGGAGGAGTCTGCAGGTGAATTGCAAGGCCTCCTTTGTAAGGAATGTGGATGTGGTGGCAGGGCCGCCATCAGGGCAGTACCACCAGTCCTGCATTCAGGGGCCCGGAGCTGACAGGGGGCCCGGGCTCCCCCAAGGTCCTAGGCCACAGTCTAGGGGGAGGGGCGGTCCGCCCCATGTGGACAGGAAAGAGCTGGACGGGGGACCCGCGGAGTTCAATACATCTCGAGCCGCGAGGCTCGTCTTCTGTTCCTGCCGCTCACATATAGCCGATTGCAAGTGTTCCCCGATGTCAGCGCTGATGTCGGAGGGAGGGCTTAAGCAAAGCCTGCCCTCCGACGTCAGCGCTGACGTCGGAGAATACTTCCGGTTGGCTATTTGTGCGTGGCAGGGCAGGCAGGAAACAGAAGACAAGCCTCGCGGCTTGAGCTTCGTTTTGCTGAGAAAGTTGCAAAGATGGGCTGGGAAGCAAACGCAGAACACAAAAGGGGGAGGGAGTGCGTTTTGGACACAAGGCATGAACTTGGGAGAGAGGAAGGGAGGGAAAGAGATGCTGAGGTGGGAGAGAGAATGGGTTTTTGGACACAGAAGGCATGGACTTGGGAGAGAGGAAGGGAGGGAAAGAGATGCTGAGGTGGAGGAGGGAATGGGTTTTTGGACACAGAAGGCATGGACTTGGGAGAGAGGAAGGGAGGGAAAGAGATGCTGAGGTGGGGGAGGGAATGAGTTTTTGGACACAGAAAGCATGGACTTGGGAGAGAGGAAGGGAGGGAAAGAGATGGTTGTGTACACGGGGAATAGAAGAAAGGAGAATTTTTGGTCATAGGGAGGGAGTGAGGTACAGAAAGTGGCATACCAGGGTGGGGGGGGCGGTCTGCCCCGCCCCGGGTTTACGTCCCAAGGGGGTGCACAGCTGGCCACCCTCCAGTGTTCTCTCTAGGCCGGCAAACTGCGGCTCTTTAGCCACTTGAGTGCCACCGCCGCCATCGGGAATAGGCCGGCGCCAAGTTCTCCCTGCTTTTCCCTGTGGGGCCGGCCAACTCTCACCACTCGCGTCAATTCTGACGTCGGAGAGGACGTTCTGGGCCAACCAATCGCTGCCTGGCTGGCCTAGAACGTCCTCTCCGACGTTAGAATTGACGTCGGGTGGCAAGAGTTGGTCGGCCCCGTGGGGAAGAGAAGCAGGGCGAACTCGGTGCCGGCCTGTTCCTGATGGCGGCAGTGGCAGCCTATTCCCCAGTGGCGGTGGCAGCATTTTCCCAATGGTAGTGGCATAGGGGAGGGCAGGGAGAAAGAAAGAAAGGGGGGGACAGGAAGCCAGAAAGAAAGAAAGGGGGCAGGGTGAAATAAAGAAAAATGGGGCACGGAAAGAGAGAGAGAGAAAGACAGACATACAGAACGAAAGAGGGTGTGGAGAGAGAAAGAAGGGGGCTAGGTGAGAGAGAGAAAAACAGATATACAGAAAGAAAGGGGGTATGGAGAGAGAGAAAAAGAAAGAAGGGGCAGGGTGAAACAAAGAAAAGGTTTGGGGAGGGAATGAGGTCTGGAGGAGAGGAAGCATACAGGAGGCTGAAAGAAGGGAAGAAATATTGGATGCACAGTCAGAAGAATAAAGTGCAACCAGAGACTGATGAAATTACCAAAGGTAGGAAAAATGGTTTTATTTTCAATTTAGTGATCAAAATGTGTCTGCTTTGAGAATTTATATATGCTGTCTATATTTTGCACTATGGCCCCCTTTTACTAAACCACAATAGCATTTTTTAGCGCAGGGAGCCTATGAGCGTTGAGAGCAGCGTGGGACATTCAGTGCAGCTCCCTGCGCTAAAAACCGCTATCGTGTTTTAGTAAAAAGGGAGGGGGAATATTTGTCTATTTTTGTATAGTTGTTACTGAGGTGACATTGCATAAAGTCATCTGCCTTGACCTCTTTGAAAACCCGCAGAATATAAATGATAATTAACATTTTCTCCGCGTACAGCGTGCTTTGTGTTTTTAAAATTTTATTGTTGGTAGATCATTTTGACTTGGCCACAAAGGTAAGGGGGAGGGAGGGAGGGGAACTGCTGAAAGACATCTAGTAATCCTTGAAGGCTTGACTGTGCATGGAATTATTTTTGTAAAATCATGTTTTGTTATGTGACTGGCATTATTTAGACTTTAATTTCTATGAATGAATAGAATGAAAATGATATAAATTACTTGCTTGTTTTTATGTGCGTGTGCTGAAGGAAAGTGGAGAGAGAGTGGGCTGAGGACGCTGAAGGGAAATGGGGAAGAGAGAATGGGGAGAAGACGCTGATTTATAAATTGACAATTGTACAGAATATTGTTTTTTTTATATTCATCCATAGCTGCATGTTAATGATGCGCTCATATGCACTTATTTATCATCATAACATATACATCATCATTAACATGCAGCTGTGGATGTGTAAGGACAGGCTGAGGAGGAAGGATGGGAAGGAAGGAAGGTGCACATATCAACATATCGTACATTTTTAACATGCATGATGCAGCTATAGGCAAGCAGAGGAGGATGGGATCATACAGATGTGTATGTTCAGATATGCGCTCAGATGTGTAGTTTTTTCTGATATATTTATCAAGCTTACAGTATTTATAAAAACACATTTAATACTTGTTACAAAAAATATTGTGCAATTGTGATCTACTTCTGGCCTACAAAGGTCAAAAGAAATCCTTAACTGAGATTTTACATTCAAAAGTGAATTATAGCTACTAGTACTATTATTTATTAGTTATTTATTATGCAGATGTTTGTTAGTTTGTTATTAGTTCAGTATTAGACATATGTTAGTTTAGAATAGATAGGTATAGATTAGTTTAGTTTAGGTTAGGTTAGGGCCCTGCTGAAAGAGTCTACCTTGACGTGGTTGCAGGCTTACAAATCTTTTGGTCAAAGAGTGCGGCGACAGAGAAAAGTATGTGTGTATTCGGCCCATGGAAGAAGGGGGGGGGAGGGAAGGGGTGCGTGGGGGGCCCAATAGGATTGCTCAGTAAGGGGCCCAGAAATTTCTGATGGCGGCCCTGTGTGGTGGACAGGTTTCCTTGTATTAGTGGCAATAACTAATGCAGCAGTAAACTGTGGGTTAGCTTCTAAATATAAGGAAAGGATGACTGAGTGATAGTCCATCTGATGAAGGTTTGGACATAAGAGCCTCAATTAGTGTTGATTTTCCCTTGTCAGGATCAGCTGGAGGATTGCAAAAGTACATTATTAATACTGTGGGTTTTTCTTTCAGCTACCTGAAGCCATAGTTATATAGAGCTGTAATTGTGACCTTTTGTTTTTTCTTGTATGAGCTTCCTGCACCTGCTTTGTGAAGGGTTGTTCGGGGGGAGGGGGAGGGAATTCAAAGGGATTAATTTACATTATGGCACTAGTAGCTATAAAGCAGTGGTCTCAAACTCGCAGCCCACCAAGTACTATTTTGAGACCCTCAGTATGTTTATCATAATCACAAAAGTAAAATAAAACAGTTTCTTGATCATATGTCTCTTTAGCTATAAATTACAATATTATTATTAAGACTTAGCCAAAAGGAAAGATTTATAAACTATAAAGTTTTATCTCATGCAAAATTGTCATTTCTTTAATAAGACATTAACTATTTTTTCTGAAGCCCTCCAAGTACCTACAAATCCAAAATGTGGCCCTACAAAGGGTTTGAGTTTGAGACCACTGCTGTAAAGGGTTCATGTCAAGTCTTCTGGTAGTTTCTGGAATTACACCCAATTAGAAGCTAAGGTGGTTCTTGGATTTTCTGAAGGAGTGTACTAGTGGCAGTAGTTATATCCCAGTGGTCTCAAACTCAAACCCTTTGCAGGGCCACATTTTGGATTTGTAGATACAGTACTTGGAGGGCCTCAGAAAAAATAGTTAATGTCTTATTAAATAAATGACAATTTTGCATGAGATAAAACTCTATAGTTTATAAATATTTCCTTTTGGCTAAGTCTTAATAATAATAATAATAATAATAATATTGTAATTTATAGCTAAAGAGACATATGATCAAGAAACTGTTTAATTTTACTTTTGTGATTATGATAAACATACCGAGAGCCTCAAAATAGTACCTGGCGGGCTGCATGTTGCCTCCGGGCCAAGAGTTTGAGACCACTGTTATGCCCCAAAGAAGATTTAAGCTCTGCTCTTTGGTGCCAAAGTTGTCTCTCCCACTGCTGACCACACATGCTAAGGGAGAGCCCCATTCACGGCCTAAGCCTAAAGCTGACACCTGAAAGAGTTTCAGATTCAGCCTGTCTATACCACCCAGGTTAGACATTATAGACATTTGCTACATGAGTAAGTAATCAGAGGTCGGGGCAATTCCCAGGTCTGAAACCCAGTGCTGGCTGCTTTAGTGAGAAGGTGTGGGGTCCTTCTTACCCTGTGGAGTTTTTTTGGAAGGAATTAAGGGAAGGCTCAAGTTGTGTAGCATTACTGTCTAGGTAGCCCATATTAGACTCTTATGGGAACCTACATCTCTGGCAAAGGGGAGGAATTTATAAGAACTGGCCACAGAGAACAAAGATACTGGTACCAGGCTACTAAAGCAAATGTATTATGTTAAAAACATAAGAATAGCCTTACTGGGTCAGACCAATGGTCCATCTAGCCCAATAACCTGTCCTCACGGTAGCCAATCCCAGTCACTAGTAACTGACAAAACCTTAAAAAGTAGCAACATTCCATACTACCCATCCAGGTCAAACAGTGGCTTCACTCATGTCTGTCTCAATAACAGACTATGGACTTTTCTTCCAGGAAATTGACCAAACCTTTTTTAAAACCAGCTATGTTAACTGGCAATGCATTCCAGAGCTTAACTATTTTCTGAGTGAAAATATATTTTCTATTAGTTTAAAAAAAATAGTTCAAAACACAGCCATCCGCCTAATATTCGGTCTAAAGAAAAAAGACCATGTCAGTCCCTTCTACAAACTGCTGCATTGGCTACCAATTGAGGCTCGAATATTATTCAAATTCTCTTGCTTTTGCTATAAACTGGTGTGGGAAATGGCCCCCAACTATCTACTACCTCATTTTGAACTTTTCTCCCCCACAAGGATAACCAGAAACCACAACCTCTTTGCCTACCCGAAGATTACAGGCTGCAGATACCGAACCTTTCTAGACAGAACATTCAAGTTTCAAGCTGGTAGGCAGCAAACTTGATTAGGCTACTTCATTGATGGCGCCAGGTTGACATATGGCACTTTTTGGAAAGAATTAAAGACCACCCTGTTCAACAAATTTATTTCATAGCCAGTCTTCCTCCCCCCTATTTTAAAGTTACCGCTCATCATACTGAATCCACTTTTTCCCCTCTCACGGTACTTTGTACTTCGTATTCTCTGACTGCCAATGGCTTCTTCGCCATTTGTATTCTGCTATTCACTGGTTTTACAACATTTCTATTGTAACATGTTAAAACTATATTGTAACCTATGTATATCTTTCTTCTTACTAATCTGCACCATGTAATCACAGGCCGCTCTATGACTTCTTCTCCATCTGTATGTTGTAATCGCTGATTGTACAGCTATCCTTCACTGTGAACCGCCTAGAAGTTGTAAGATTATGGCGGTATAGAAAAATAAAGTTATTATTATTATTAAAAGTATTTCCCTGTAACTTCATCGAGTGTCCCCTAGTCTGTAATTTTTGATGGACTCTTTCCTCATACTAGAGGAATTCCATCCCTTTATCATCTTGGTCGCTCTCCTTTGAACCTGTTCTAGTTCCGCTATATCATTTTTTTTAGATAAGGCAACCAGAATTGAATGCAATACTTAAGGTGAGGTTGCACCATGGAGAGATTCAGAGGCATTATAACATTCTCAGTCTTGTAAAACATCTTTTTTTAATAATTCCTAGCATCTTGTTTGCTTTTTTGGCCGCTGCCACACATTGGGCGTAAAGCTTCATTGTATTGTCTACAATGACAGATCTTTTTCTTGGGCGTTAACCCCCAAGGTGGACCCTTGCATCTGGTAACTATGATTTGAATTATTCTTCCCAATTTGCATCACATTGCATTTGTCCACATTATATTTAATCTGCCATGTTATGAGGAGACATCTGTTATGAACTATGCTAATTAAGAACTGTGATTTTTGATATCTGAATACCATCAGCCTACCCTGTATATAGGAACTTTAAGTTTTATTTTTATAACATCTTTTTGTGAATGGAGGAGAGGAGAAAAAGTAAAGGATACTCCATGGAAATATGTTGGAATTAAGAGAGTAAAGTTCAAGTTAGAGTTTAACACCTGGTGTGGTCTACCTTATTGAAGTGAGTGAGTGAGTGAGTGAGTGAACAATCTGATACTAACTTGCTCAGCCTCCCCAGCTATAATGTTGGCCCCGACCCTGGTCCTGACAAATAAAATACTTTATATGCCCCTCTTGCAACCATCCAGGCAGGGTCTAGGGTTTTAGAACTCCATATAAGAAAGGGACTTACATTTACATTTGCAAAGCATGATCTATAAGATAATGAGGCTGATTTTAGAAAGGATGTACTCTCAGGACATCTAAAGTTCTGCTAATACTTTGACGTTTCATCTTTCAAATTGCTGATTCAGTCATTAGTACTATGAGACTGACTTCCATGAAGGAGAAAACTTCGGTATGCCAAATCCGGAACGACAATGTTGTCCGTGGCGGGGGTAAAATTATGGCATTCCCTCTGTGGAATTCTGACGACCTGTTCTGACCATTTACAGTTTAGAAAGATATTGAAGACACAACTGTATGTGGAGGCTTTCCCTGAAACTTTGCTAGTAGCATATTTGATAAGAAATCTGAATTTTATTAAGTGGGGGATATGTAAATTCATTGAGCTTTTGACGTAACTTAAATGGATTAAATTACTAAGTGATTGTGATGTAACTGAATACATTTTGTAACTGTATTGTTCATGAACTATTGTGAATGTTTTAATTGTTAATCGCTTAGTTATAGGCGGTATAGAAATTTTAGAAATAAAGAAATAGTTTTGTCAGTTGGATTATTGTAATTGTTTACTCTGCTGATTACCATAAAAATCTCTGTAGATTTTGTATTTGCAGTCTGACTGATCTTTAATTTGAAAAAGTTTGATCATGTCAATTTCTTTTTTTATGAACTGCATTGGTTGATAGTTGAGGCTTGTTTGAAATTTAAATTTGGTTGCATTTGGCCTTGCACCTAATTACCTCGTGGATTCATTTACATTTGTAAATTCAAAGCGCGCTCAACGCAAGCATGTTTTATTTATCTTTCCTTCTTTCAAGGGCTGCCAGTATAAAAAATATCATCAACGGCTTGTTTCAAGCTGCATTATGGGATAAAGATTTGAATTCTCTAATGTGAGCTCTAGTTCATATCGCCACTTTAGGAGACAATTGAAAATATATTTGTTTACAAGATTCTTAGAAATTAATGTTCTATATTCAATTGTATATGTACAGTTTTTATTCTATTTTATAAACTGCATAGAACTTAATGGTAATGCAGTATAAAAATAAAATTTTATGTTATAAACCAAACTAAACTAAAAACTTAACCTTATATACCGGGTCTTCAACCAAAGGAAGCTCAACACATTTAACAGTAAGTTAAAAGATAAGCTAAAATACAAGAGAATTAGCTTTCAAAATGTTTAGCGAATAAAAAAGTTTTTAAAGATTTACGAAAAGATTGGAAGGAGCTAGGACACCTCAAAATTAGAGGAAGTTCATTCCATAATTGGTGAAATTTAAACGCCAGAGAAATACTAAAATTCTTAATTCCTTGAATTCCTTTCCTAGAAGGGAGAGAAAGTTTAAATCGATGAGAGCCTCTCGCATATGAAAATCTATAAACATTCCATAGAAGAGGAACAAGCAGAACAAACATACCATATAAAATTTTAAAAATAATACATAAACATTTAAACTGGATTCTGAGATAAACCGGGAGCCAATGGAGACTCAAAAGCAAAGGAGTCAAGTGATCGAATTTACTCTTTCCGTAAATCAGCTTTGTAGTGGTATTCTGAATCAATTGTAGTCTTTGAAGACAGTTCTTTGTGATGCTGAGATTAATGACATTACAATAATCTAACTGAAATAGTATGATTGATTGGACCAAGACAGAAAAATGACGTTGATGGATCTGTCAACGTAAAGTTTATTCTAAAACAACAAATTGTGAAATGGATCTGTATACAATAGTAATGTGGGCTGGGAACATCCATTTTATAACCATAAACATCTAACCCCCTCCCCCCAAAAAATTCAGTGCTATTTAATCAGCTAGGAATAATCCTGACCAATTAAATAGCATTTAGCTGGCTAACTGCTAATATTCAGCAGGAGATAGGTGGTTATCTCCATGGAATATTTAATATTTGCAGCTAACCACTAACTAGTTATGTTGTATGACTTAGCTGGCTAGCTGCAAATATTCAGGACTGGCCAACGTAGCAGGCAAATACTGGCATATAATGTGTACAGCACTTCATATGTCTAGTAGCACTATAGAAATGATTAGAAGTAGTAATAGAAAACTGTACCACATACTGAAAATAGCAGTCCTATCTTTACCTGCTATTAACTTAACTGACCAGCTCTGAATATTCACTTAGCCAGTTATGTTAGAGCCGGATGAAAAAACCTGGATATTCAATGCTGGTTACCAGAAACAGCTCAGAATTGAATATCCAGGTTGAGCAACAATGTGGGGCGGACAGTGTGCTGGCCAACGCTGGCTGAATATCAGCCCCTTAAAATATAAATGGGATAAACATAGGCATATAAACATGCATGCACTGGTAAATGCTTTCCTATGCTAATTATTTCTGTAGTTCCTCAGTTTTTAGATACAATGTTAAAGAATATTTTGTTTTGAACTTAATATTCAACGTCCTCCTGCATTTTAATTGTTGAAAACTGATTTAGGAATGTCTGTATTGGTATTGTGTCATCTATCATGGGGGGGAGGGAAAAAATGCATCTGTCTATTGTTTGTGTCACATGTGTAGCGACTGAAGGGCGAGCAGTTTAATATGTACGTATGCAATGTGTAAACCACATAGTCTTATGCTGTATATAAATTGTTAAATAAATAAAATACACATGTACATATGACATAGCAACATACTGTAGATATGTATGTGCTGGAACCTACACATTTATGTCAGCTATTTTAGAAACTGTCACAGAGCCCAGTATTTCTTTCCAGTTTTGCTTTTTTTTGGGAGGGCGCACATAGACCACTGGGAGATAAAGGGGATGACCTCCCCTAATCTAATCCCTCTAGTAGAGCTCTGCTCAATAAAGGCATTCCAGTATTAGGTGTAAATCCCAATGTTGATTTGTTTGGACATAGACTTGCATTCCTTTTCTGAAACGAGGAATGCAAGGTTATTTTTTAGGCCCATTCTCTTCAAAACATGTCATGATTATATACATTTTTGCATATTAAATGTGTATATCCTGGGCTTGTAAAATCAGAGGACATTCTGCCAAAGCAAGATATACTTATGCAGAAATCTAGAGGAAATTTCTTTTTTTTTTTTTAAATACAACAAGAAACACATATAAACAAAGAAATACGTTTCTTGAAAATACAACAGAGAATGCATGGAAGTTCAAACTCCTCTTTATCTATAAGTGTATTCACTCTGCAGCTCCTCAATATCTCTCCTCTCTCCCCACACTCCCCCTCCCCCAGGCACTCTGTTCATCGAATAAGTCTCTCATATCTGTACCCTTCTCCTCTATGGCCAACTCCAGCCTCTGTCCTTTCTAATTTGCTGCAACGTATGCTTTGAACAAACTGCCTGACTTGGTACATCAAGCTCTGTCTCTGGCAGTATTCAAATCCAGACTCAATGTCCACTTCTTTGAAGATGCTTTCAATTTCATACTCCAACTCTCCTTCTAAGCACCAATATCTGTCTTATCCAACTCACCTTCTAAGCACCAATATCTGTCTTATCGTTCCTTCTGCAATTCCCCCACCTGAGCACTGTGTATTGAAGACTTTCTTGTCCACTTTATCTGTCTTGACTAGATTGTAAACTCTTTTGAGCAGGGACTATCTCGTCTATGTTTTGATGTGCAGTGCTGCATATGTCTAGTAGTGCTATAGAAATGATTAGTAGTAGTAGTAAGAAACTCAAAAGGAAAATGCAAGAAGAAATAATACAGTTCTCAGAACAAAAAAATAAAATAAAAAAGACAAACACGTCTAAAACCCGCCCAAGTCAGCACTTGGATGATCTAAAAGACAGGTCATCCAAGTGCCGATAATCAAACCAACTTTCTGGATGTGCTGCGGATGTTTCACTAGACATCCTGGATGAAACTTAAACGTTGTGAGTTAGATGATGTAAAAACAGGTATAAGTGCCAAAAAGGTATTCAAAGTGACCAGATAACCACTGGAGAGGCAAAGTAAAGAACCACACTCCCTCACCCCCCCCACAAAGATCAGAATAAAAAAAGTACATACATGTCTCCAGAACATCAGCACCTAGTATAGGAAAGCCTAGTAGAGCTGCACACAGGTGTCTTAAATAGCCGGGGGGATGGGCTAGTGAACCATAGAGAGGAGGACCCAGGCTCATAAGCCACTCTAACCACCACATTAATGGCGGAACATGTGCACTCACCAAAACCCTACACTACTGCCACCTGCAGCCATAAGAGCTATTGGGGTTGTAGATAGTGGGTTGTAGGTGGGTATAGTGAGTTTTAGGGGGCTCACCATAACCTATAAGGGAGTTCTGGTGAGATGTTTATCTGGCACCCTTTTTGTGCCCTACTGCTCTGTTGCCATGTCTGGGTGGCCAGTCCATCACAATGCTGGCTCATCCCATGTCCAAATGGTATTGTTTTAGGCATTTGGGACTTGGATGTACTTGCGGTCTGGACAAATAATAGCTGGACGTTCAGATAGATGATTAAAATATATATACTGTATGTGTGTGTGTGTATATATATATATATATATATATATATATATATATATACAGTATATATATATACTGTATATCTATACAGTGTATAGATATACAGTATATATATATTCTAAATGTTTTTTTCAAAAATGAGCATTTTCCCACTGCCGACTTTGGGCGTCTAGCATCATAAGTCCAAATTGGACATATGTTTTGATTATGCGCCTCTATGCATTCATATTGATAACCAATCATATTTGTGCCACATCTCCACTGAGGCCTCAACTGGTGGAGCAGATATATATTTCTTGCTGTTAATAAAAGCAATTGAACTGGCTGAAAGAAACATTTTACTGTTCTAAACCATCCGTTTATAAAGCTGCACTAGTTGCTGCCATGGGAAAAAAAACCCGAAGCCCTTTAAATCTCTTTGAGCTTTGTGGCAGTTATTACAGCGGCAGCCCCCTAGTGCAGCTTTGTATAAAGGGGTGAGGGGGTTATTTGTATTTAACTACACATTTGCAAAGGTATTTTATGTATTTTAAGAAAAATGCCCCTAACTGAAGCACACCAGACCTCAACAAAAGAAAGGGTTTTCTTCTCTTCTTAGTCACATCAGTGAAAAACCTGATTATAGTGCCCAAAAATGAAATATCACAGTGCTTAAAAACTATATGCGGTAAACAATCATGGTCAGCACGCAAGCTAACACTACAAGTAGCTAGAGTCACCAACTCAGATTCTAACTGTATATTCAAAGATTCCAACATAGAAAAGTTAATCAAAGTATCTATAACTAAACCCCCTTCCACTTGAGAACCAGATGAGTCTTCTTTTCCCAGTGTTAAATAATAAATTTTAGATAAGAGGGATGTAAACTGTTCTGGAACGAAGACCTTCATGCATATAGATGGGCATTTTTCATATGATGTCCAAATCCAATTTTGGATGTGTAACAAAAAACGTCCAAAACTCCAATGCCAAACTTGGTCATTTTTGAACCAGAAAAATGTCTATCTTTTTGTTTTGCAAATTGCCTTATTTTAGTCATTTTGCGGTCAGTATTTCTCTCTTTAAAGGCCATTTATAAACAAACAAACAAACAAAAAACATCTAAAGCAAAAATGCATAAAATGCAAGCTATTGGGATGTCTGGAGGCCAGCAGTCTTACTAGAGTAGCCACATAAACTTTCCAGAAGAGCAGTTGGGCAGCCTAGGACGCACTGCAGTGAACTCATATCAGAGGTCCCAGGTACACTTCATATCATACCATCCTTGTATTGTACAGTGAACCCTCCAAGAATAGCTAAAAATGTATTGTACCCAATTGTACGCCACTACAATAAAGAGATTATGTCCTTACCTTGATATCTTTTCCAGTAGATAGGTGAGACATTCTAGACAAGTGAGTTGTAGCCCAATGACCACGTGTCATATGCAGAAGAAGTCCACTCCAGATTTTTTTTCTGTACTTCACTGGGAGCCATAGGCAGCGGAATGCTTTTTTCGCTTGGGGGGACCCCAAAAGCTCCATCCCAAACCTGTCCAAGCTCCTCCCCAAATCACAGTTACTGAATGCTGGGATCCACCTTGGGGGTTAGTGCCCAAGACAATATGATGAAAGCTTCCACTCAATGTGCGGCAGTGGCCATAAAATCAAACAAGATGCTAGGAATTATTTAAAAAGGGATGGTTAGCAAGACTCAGAATGTTATAATGCCCCTTTATCGCTCCATAGTGCAACCTCATCTGGAGCATTGCATTCAACTCTAGTCTCCTTATCTCAAGAAAGATATATTGGTACTAGAAAAGGTTCAAAGAAGAGCGCCCAAGATGATAAAAGGAATTGAATTCCTCTCATATGAGGAAAGACTAAAAAGGTTAGGGCTCTTCAGCTTGGAAAAGAGATGGCTGAAGGGAGATATGATTGAAGTCTACAAAATCCTGAGTGGAGTAGAACAGGTACAAGTGGATCGATTTTTCACTCCGTCAAAAATTGCAATGACTAGGGGACACTCAAGTTACAGGGAAATACTTTTATAACAATAGGATAAATTTTTTTTCGCTCAGACAATAATTAAGCTCTGGAATGCATTGACAAAAGTTGTGGTAAGAGCAGATAGCGTAGCTGGTTTTAAGAAAGGTTTGGACAATTTCCTGGAGGAAAAGTCCATAGTCTGTTATTGAGAAAGACATTGGGGAAGCCACAGCTTGCCCTGGATTAGTAGCATGGAATGTTGCTACGCCTTAGGTTTTGGCCAGGTACTGGGGACCTGGATTGGCCACCGTGTGAACAGGCTACTGGGCTTGATGGACCATTGATCTGACCCAGTAAGGCTATTCTTATGTTCTTAAGTAAAAAATTTGAGAACTGATTAAACAAAGGCCGAATCAAGATAGATCTAGGAGCAGGGCAGGATTAATTTGTCGAGGGCCCCTAGGCACCCAAGCACACTGGGGCCCCTGCCCCGCCCCACCCCACCATGCACCCAGGCGGAAACAGGAAGCTGCGTCAGAGGGAAGCTTTGGGCAAGCAGCACTGCTTCCACAATTACAGTTCCCTTTGCCTTTCTTCCCGCGTTGCTTGCTTGTCTTACTTTCCGTCAATGAGGGGGCCAATCGGGGGGGGGGGGGGGGTGCATTGCCGATCAATGCTGTAGGGGCCCATTGCTGTTTGGAAAAAACAATGTTGATGCCCTCCTTCATTGGGTTTCCCTGACCATTTCAGGCCCTAGGCACATGCCTACTTGGCCTATTGGTTAATCCTGCTCTGTCTAGGAGAAAAACTACTTGGGAGACATGCCAAATGTGGTCTTCGAGCTCGGGGAGGTTCATGTGGGGGCAGAGCTAGGGAATGGGGGCAGAATGGGGTGGGGCCAGGCATTCTCTTTTTTTTCAAAGAAGAAATCTGGCAACCATAGGCTGGGTGTGTGCAAAGTTTTTCTAATGTGAGCAACAAGTTCAAAAAATTTTTTTGTGTGGGAAACAGTTCTAAAACCCACAAATTTTCCAGATTTGCAAGTATTTTTGTGAGCGACCATGTAAAATCTGCAAGTGACACTCCTAGAATGCACGAGAGATTGCTCAAGTGGTCAGCTAAGAGGGAATATAGGTCATGAGGCTAGAAGTGATAGCTGAGATCAGAGCAAGTGTAAGCTTCTAAAAACTACAGTGGAAATACACATCATTTTAATTAATGTGCTGCAAGTCACTTGTTATTTACATTTCTGTATTATTTATCAATGAGGAAAAAACACTGAGAGCAGGCTGCACTCTGCCCCTCCAGGGATTCCAACCTGCCAGGGTTTAATGTTTAACTTGTAGAGAATGAAATAAGACAGATAAGGAAATTGCATACTGTACACAGTAGCTTCTGTCTCTGCAGTGCTCTGACTTGACTTAAAGCCACCCATGCTTATACAGGGTCATTTTGTAAAAGAGCACCCAGTGTAAGCACCTTTTCAGGTGCCTAAGTTACATTAGTTTTGTAAAGATGAAAAAGCACCTATTTGTCTTTATAAAAATCTTGCATACTTGGGAGAAATAGTGCCTACTTTGCAAACAAGGATATTTGCACCTGCCCTGGAGCAGGTGTTAATGTTTGTACCTATAGTTTTAAGTATGCCTATTTGTGTATTTTACAATCTTCACATGTACACTAACCAAACTCCACTCTGCACACGTGTTGCTGCAAAGTACATGCCATGATGTAAAAGTGTATACTTTTACACCGGTCAGTATTTTATAAGAGGCCATTTTACACATTTTTGTGGTCACGCGTGAAAATGTCTTTATAAAATTGCCCAACACAAGCAAACAAAACTGGCTTTGTAAATACTACAAATTATATACAATCGGTCAAAATTTACCCAGGCACCATTTATAGAGTCACGCCTAGAGGAACCTAAGTGGTCTTAGGCACTGGTAGGAATTGAAAGCATAGGCCCACTGCCATTTAGGGCAGGGTTTTCTTGACCTAAATGAGTGCACCTAAGTTAGGTGCCTACCAGCGCCTAAGTCAAACCATGCCCAAAATCCACCCAAATTCCTCTAACCATGCCTACTTGCTTGTCGGTGTCTCGGTGTACATGCCTACCGAGTTAGGCGTCTACCACTAATTCATTCTTTAAAACCATTTTTAATTGTTTTTTAATGGCACTTTCAATTATCAATCCTGATTAAGCCAATAAAGAAAGGCATGTAGGCACACTGATCTAGGTGCTTAACTTCAGGTACCATTTATAGACTCTAGGCCTCAGTGTATTAGTTATTATGTGTGTGTATGCCTTCAAGTTGACTGCTGAACTATTTGTGGTATTGCAGTATATAAAAATAAAGTTGCTATTAATAATAATAATAATAATAATTTATTTTTATACCCATGGCAGCATGCACATTGAGGAGTCCTCCCTGTGATGTTTCAGGTTAGAGTACAGGAGTGGTTTGCCATTGCCTTCTCCCATGCAGTGTGTGGCTCCACTATGTTGTTGCTTGCCAGTATAAGGCGCTGCACTAGGAATTCCCCAGTGGTATCCCATTCAGGTACTGCACAGGCCTGATCCTGCTTAGCTTCCAATAGCAAGAACAGGCCTAACTAGGGCAGTCAAGCATTAGGCAATTAATCATTATGCCCCAGGTCCCTTAGATAGATTGTGAGCCCACTGGGACAGACAGGGAAAAATGCTTGAGTACCTGAATAAATTCATGTAAACCGTTCTGAGCTCCCTTGGGAGAACAGTATAGAAAATTGAATAAATAAATAAATAAATTATACACAAAAATTTATGTCACCTTTTATGTTATGTGACTAACTAAATATGTGAGCAAATATGATGCAACGATTATGATACGACAATTTATCTGACTATTAGGCGCTTTCTATAATGCAGAATTTAGCTCAACGGAGCTGCCCGTTTCACTTAATGCTTTCAGGAGCTACTCTCACTGCCATACACCATTTAAATATGCTTTGCTCACAGCCCACATTTTGAAATGCTGTGGCACCTTTATTTTTATTTTCACAGCATGGATTGAGTGTATTCTATAGCAATGCGCATAACGTTTAGGAATGCCCATGATCCACCCATGGTCCTCCCCTGGCTATGTCCCCTTTTGAGATTTGCACACTAGAAGTGATGTACATCGTGTTATAGAATGCATCTACAAAGTTGTACACATAACTTCTATTTTCTGCCAACTAGCATCGATGATTAGGTGTTAATTGTCAATTATCAGCACCGATTGGCTTGTTAAACAATTAAGTTGTGAGTGCAAACTGGCTGTGTGCACTTATTGGTGCATGCAAATTAGGATGCCATTTGTAGAATTTGAGTCAGAGAGGGTAATTGTATAGCAAGGCTTTCATTATAGGTACGGCTTATGTCACTTATTTTAAGCCTATTGTACAAAGAAAATTAGTCTCCTACTTTTCTTCATCGAATACTAGCACAAATGGCTGAAAGGGCATACACATTAAGGCATGATCACTTACACCACCAGCTCTATAGCTGATGCAAATGCCAATGCCTAGATGAGAAGGCACTAAACTTTAAAGAACAGTTTTAGATTTTTTTCTTTGAATTCTGTAGCCCCCTATGGGTTAAATCAAGTAATAGAATGGCTTTCGCTAATCTAATTTCTTGGTCCCTCCCTTTGGGGTGGGAGGAGAAATGATGTCATCAGAAGGGAAGTAATAAAATTGTGGTTTGCTCAGTGCTGCGTGTCCGTAACCGTGGGGACATTCAGTTTACTTGGCATAGTGAGATAAGAGAAGTTTGGTGGGTAAATAGTTTTAGGAATGATTTATATGGTTTCTATCTTCTGATTTCTGTTTTCTTTGCAGGGGAAATCCTTGATAAAGCCATTTACTCTCTGGTGAAACATGTTAGATTTATTCCCCCTAGACGACAGACAGTATGCTGCTAAGCTTATTTAAAGACAGATAAGTGTCAATCTCTATTTACTCTTTGAAAATGGTACATTAAGAGTTTTGGGAGATGAATTTGAACTTTAAACTTATTTAAATTATATATTTTAAAATTATTTAGAAAAATGTTTTGCTGCAATGGCGGGGGTGGGTGGGAATGGAGTGTGTTAGATGGCAGGGTCAGCTTCAGGGGTGGGGCAGGGAGGAATCGGCAGCAGCTTCAGCAGAGGGCAGGCAGGGAGAGAAGAAGAAAAAGTTGGGGGAAATGTAGTGTGTCGGGTGATAGGGTCAGCTTAGGGGGGTGGGGCAGGGAGGCACGGAGAAATTGGCGGAGGTGGCTTCAGTGGGGAGGGGGCAGGCAGGGAGAAAGAAAGAAAAAGTTAGACTCCTAGAGGGACAGAGAGATGTTGGTTGGGGAATGGAATGAGGTCTGAAGGAGAGGAAGCATGCAGGAGGCAGAAAGAAGGAAAGAAATATTGGATGCATAATCAGAAGGAAGTGCAACCAGAGACTCATGAAATCACCAGACAACAAAGGTAGGAGAAATGATTTTATTTTCAATTTAGTGATCAAAATGTGTCAGCTTTGAGAATTTATATCTGCTGTCTATATTTTGCTCTATATTTGTCTATTTTTTTCTATAGTTGTTACTAATTGCATATTTTAAAGTCGTCTGTCTTGACCTCTTTGAAATCCCCCCCAAATATAAATGATAATTAACATTTTCTTTGTACAGTGTGCTTTATGTTTTTTTTAAAAATTTTGTGGTTACCATTATGTATTAATAAGATTATATTACGTGTATATGAAAAATGGATGGAAGAAATTGCATTACAATTAGTACCATTATTATGGGGGTGGAGTCAAGGGTGGATTTTAGGTGGGTCTGGGGTGGAGCTTGGTTGGTATTTGTTAGGCTTAGGGGGTACTTGAAAAGGTTGAGAAACACTGGCATCAAGAGATACTGAATACAGTTGCAACTCACTTTCCCCTTTCTTTGCACACAGGCACATAGGTGCCATTGAGGCTGTTCATCCTGAAAGGGAGAAAAAGGATTATGCCAGATGATATGCAGTTTTTGAGAATGGAAGCAAAGGTGGCAAAAAAGCTTAAATTTTTTTTTGGGGGGTGGGGGAGAATTATTTTGATTCTGGCTTACAGGATTACTGAGAGAAAGTTTATCACTCTTCCCTTGTTTAAATGTTGATGGAGAGGCTGATTACATGCAAGCTCAGCTTACTGAATAGAAGAAGGTAATACAGTAATGGTTCTGAGTGATTTCCTTTTCTCCGGCTTCATGGCATGCCAATGTGACAGATTATTCAGGGCTCACAATGTTTCTTGGATGTGTATCAGCTAAAGGGTAATGTGTTTGTGTGGAGGGGGGGGGGGGGAAAGGGGCCAGCATGGAGAGGAAAGCATTGGAAGTTTATTATTCTTTTAAGAATATATTTGACACCACCTTTGGAGGGTTAACAAAGACACACTATCAAGCTGAAAAACCTGCACAGAATGTTACTTGTTCGCTGAACACAGAGGTGTATTTAAGCAAAGAAATGCATTCCAGTACTCTCCCAAGACTGCTTTCTCTTTGACTGAACATGGCAAACTCTGAAAAGCTACTTTCCCAAAACATTCCTCCTCCCATCCCCAACACATACAGTACACTCCCACACCACATCTCTGGAAATATTTTTTAAACATAAACACATATGATTTGCTTTAAATAATTCTGTTTTCTTTGCACTGTTTGGCCCCTAGAACACCATTCCACGCAAACCCTTCATTTCGTGGCTCTGGCACTGGTGTTTGAAAAGCAACTTTACTTTTGCGGAAATGCACATAGCAATTGTGGCAAGCTCATAGGACCAGAGTCAGTGGACACTGGAAACTCTTGTCATTTAATCCCATTTCACTGCTTTAGAAGTTATCTCACAGGAGACTAAGAGACTGATCATTGCTGGAACAGTGGCTGAGACTCTTGAAAAAGAGGGTGACCTGTGCTGTGCTGAAGGTGACAACCCCATTATGGCATGAAGAAAAGAACACACAGTGAAAATTTGTTATCTGTGTGGCTATACCTCAGGTGATTATGGCAGAGGATACATTTTTGTTTCCCCACCAAGGACTGGTGACAACTGCGATTATAATATAATATCCTATCTGGTGCTGATCACATGGCTCTTGGTTTACTGGATATAACAGACCTGGTCCAGATTTTACCTCACTGCCTTTTTAAATAGACAGTCCTTATTATAGTAGGAGTTCTAATAGTAGTAGTAGTAAAGAAGCTTTTAATTTATAAGTCCAGATAGGCAATAAAGTGAAACAGAGCTGGATCAACCTGCCCTGAAAAAAATGGAGCCAACGGGTCACTTTGTTCATAACCTATTTAGGAAAAATGTGATACGTATGGAGCATCTTCCTACACTAGAAGAAAAGGAGGCTGATGGTAAGAAGGCAATTATATAAAAACATTTGAGTAAATCAAACTTTAACCACAAATACTAATGAATTATTCACATGCAAACTAAATTATATTCTATACTGAAGCAAGCCTAATCAAGTTTATCAAGTTTCAAGTTTTATTAGGATTTTATATACCGCCTATCAAGGTTATCTAAGCGGTTTTACAATCAGGTACTCAAGCATTTTCCCTCTCTGTCCCGGTGGGCTCACAATCTATCTAACGTACCTGGGGCTATGGAGGATTAAGTGACTTGCCCAGGGTCACAAGGAGCAGCACGGGGTTTGAACCCACAACCCCAGAGTGCTGAGGCTGTAGCTTCAACCACTGCGCCACACACTCCACAGAGCTTCAAAAGGAAAAGAAAAAAAAAGATTTTTAGCTAAGGGCTCCTTTTAAGCGCGACTTTTAATCATGCGCTAACCCCCGCACTGGCCAAAAAACTACCGCCTGCTCAAGGCAGGCGTTAGCGGCTAGTACGGCTGGCGGTTTAAGGCGCGCTATTACGCGCATTAAATCGCTAGCGCAGCTTGATAAAAGGAGCCCTAAATTTTTACTAAACTTTAAGCAATTTTCAGAGACTTGCTAGATGCAATTATTCCTGTATCCCTCATTCCAGATACCTGGTCCTTGCTATTTTGCTTCCAGAGGCCTAGAATATGGACACAAGCATTCAAACAAATGCATGCTTTCTTTTCCATTTCATTTTAAACATATCCCAGAAAACCTAGTCAATATCCCACATTTACACATGCAGTATGTACACTCTCCGCCTGGGCAAAAGGGTATGGGAGGGGTTATCTTTGAGCCTGAAAATCCTCCTTAAAATGCAAACAGTATATGGGAATTATCAGGCAGGAATGACATTGAAAGCCAAACAGAATCAGCTGTGTAGAGGGGGTGCTGAAAAGTTCTCAGCCCAACCAAGAAGAGAATGACGTGGATATGGTTCAGTCAATGGCCTGAAACAATATAAAAAACATAGAATTTTGTTTCTGCAAATTGGCGCTTAATGAAATAAGATAACGCTTTTTTCAACTACAGTGGCAAAATAACGCTCAGTATTTAGGAAGTTGGTTGGTCCAGCTGAGAACTTTTTCAGCACCTCTGATATCCCGTTATACTTTCGACAGGCATACAGTATACACAGTTCAATTGCAAACACCTTCAGCTCAGCTGTCAGGTTTCCTTTTGACTAAAGAGCAGCCCCTCGGTGCTGAGTGCAACAGAAAGCAAAATAGACACTCTTACAGTCAGATTGCTACCTACCAAACAGAATGGTTCCAGGGCTTCTCAGGCTTCTGCGTCTTGGTGCATGCAGATCCTCCTTGTTTAGACCTTGCAAGAGGTTTGGAATTGCAGAATGTCAGGCTGAAGCCAAATCCAAGTGCCTGCAGTAGAGAGAGAGAGTGTGAGACAGTGGCAGCATAAGAGACTGGAAGAATTTCAGCTGCTGCTACCGTTCCAGCAGCATTTGGGCTATTTTCAGCAACAGACGGCTTTGCCCACAATCAAGATAAAAATCCAAGGCTGAACACCACTCCATGTTTCTCCTCCCCTCCCCCCAATACATACTGTATTTATAAATCAGGAAACTCAAAAACATTGTTCGTTTTCCAACTTCTCAGTATAAGAAAAAATAATAATAAAGAACTGATGGTGATGCTCAGGAAACATTTATGAAACAAGTCCTGAGGCTTTTAAAACAGATTGCTCTTTACTTAGTAATTACAAATAAGCAGAATTCTAAACTAAACTATTAGGCACGCTATTATTTCTTTATTTTCAAAATTCAAAAATCAAGCGCACTCCCTGCTCTTAAAAGTACAGAGGTTCCAAGTTATTCCAGAAATGTTCTGGGGTTTGTATTTCTTGCCGGCTGGGTCTGTTGTCACTGTTTTTGCCCGTTCAACCATTTCATGAAGGCAACCTCAGTTTTGAAAATGCACACCTGAGTATTTGATTATGGTGCTCTCTTTCAAAACCTGTATAGAAACATTCTTTGACAATACCACTTTGAGTAAATCTCTTTATAAAGGCTGTTAATAAATCCCAATAAATAAATAAATAAATATCCTGTGACAATGGCACCGCTAGATATGATAGAGTACGTTTTATGTTCTTCAAGTCTGTCATATGTATATAAAATATATATAATAAAATATATATAAAAATGGGAACATATAAGTCCCTATTATCAAAAATTACACTGGTTGCCCCTGGAAGCAAGAGTTCTTTTCAAATTCTCTTGTCTTTGTTTTAAATCAATATTTGGGTTGGCCCCTACATATCTGGTCTCTCATTTTAAACTGAACTGTTCTAACAGGCCTACTCATAGAAATCATATGTTCACTTATCCTACAATAAAGGCCTGTCGATATAAAAGATTCTTGGATAGAGCTCTTGCTTTCCAGGCAGGTAAATTAAATGAATGGTTGGGTAATTTCATTATGCATTCTTTATCCTACTTCAGTTTTAGAAAATTAGTAAAAACAAAATTATTTAATCGATTTCTAAGTTAAGAATTTACTGTTCTTACTTTCACATTGTATGTACATACTGATGATTTTAAATTGTGTTTTATTCCGTGATTGTCCAGCACTTCTTGTTGTAAACCACTTCGAACTATTATGGCTTTGGCGGTATATAAGAATAAAATTATTATTATTATATATTTGAATACATCCATGTATTGTCGTGTCTGTTTCATCACATACCTCCTGCTTCCATCTTCAAGTATCAACCTCAATAATCAAGCACATCATGCCCTTATTCAATAACTCAAGCCACCTAAAGTTACTACCTCCAGATCATTTCCAGTTTTATCTGGTGTGCTATTTTTGCCCATCTGTGGTTGCTGACATTACTCAACTGTCAGCCTGGGTACCAGGGATCATTCAGTTAAATCAAAGAAGTTACTGTACTACCTATTACAAAAATGTGTCTGACTATATACTAGCTAAATGTTTGATTTTGGTCACTTGAAAAACTGAGCTGTAAAAGATGTAATCCTCTGAAATACAGCTAGAGAAACTCGGATTTTGTGAAAAACTCAATAGTATTTAAAATACACTTTCACAAGAAAAATATAGAATGTCAAGTGGAACATGAACAGCACAGCTTAGGTTTGGATGTAATGTGCAGTAAAAAAATGGAGGAAAAAGCCTCAGACTAGGACCCTCCCACCTCCACAAAGGAGGTTAACAGGTGGTTAGGCGTTAACCTCATTGGCATAAAACCTCCGTTGCACTCCAGAAAGTATAAACCTTAAGCAGAGCTGTTAGTGCTGAACGATAGGAGAAATAACTTTCAACTTATCTTCTGTTGATCGATATACCAGCGGTGGCCAGCGTTTCACAAGTCTGCTGCCTCAGGGTGAAACGTATCCAATCAAGCTTCAATTGGGACGCCAAAATGCATCTCCTGCATTGTAGCAGCAATGTTCCTGAAAAATTAGAAATTGACTTCCCCTGAGTTCTATTTGATGCAGGAGATGCCTAAGGCTCCCGGGCCTATTCTGATTGGCCCAGGTGCTTCAGGCCCCACCTGTGGGCGGGGTTTCTGTCACCTGGGCTAATCCAGCTCCATTCTGGACACAGCTGGCCTGCCGGATGGGCGGGCTTGGCACCAGTCTGTCTGGCCAACGTGAAAGGTACGGGAAAGGGGGTGGGGGGTTGTGGGGTTGGCCGGGTGGTCGCAGGTCAGTGGGGGGGCCAATCAGGGGTTCTGGGGGGCGGACTTTGGGGGGAGGGGGGTTGTGTCGAGGGCAGGAGGGCCTGGGATCCCTCCTGCCCATATTGTAGTGGGGGGTGGGGGGTAGGGGGTCGCTGGGGCCAGGAAAGCTTGGGCTCCCTCCAGGCCCAATCCAGTCGGGGGGGGGATGTCGCCAGAGCCAGGAGATCTTGGGCTCTCTCCTGGCCCGTTCCTGTCGGAGGTGGGTCACCGGGGCCAGGAGGGCTTGGGCTCCCTTCTGGCCATATCGAGTCGGGGGGGGGGGGCACGATCGCCGGGGCAAGAGGGCTTGGGCTCCCTCTTGCCCCGATGTTGTCGGGGGGGTCACAGTTCGACGGGGCAAGGGGTCGCGGTTCGACATGGCAGGAGGACTTGGACACCCTCCTGCCTGGATCGTTGTAGGGGGGGGATTCTGTAATCGGTGTTGTTTTTGACAGACACCGGTTACAGAATCCAGCTTTTAGGCGAAGGACAGGCTCCTCCTTCGCCTAAAAGCCCTTCTGTTGGACGTTTGGGGCTTAGGCATTTTTTTGGTTCATTATGGCCAAAAAGTGTAGACGTCGTGATCTGGGCGTGTAGTAGAGGCAGGCCATAATCAAAACAAGGACGTTTGTTTTGGTTATGGACACTTTCCATGCTTCTGCTTTGAACGTTTAAGGACTTAGGCCAAAAAGGGACTTAGACGTTTTTTTTTATTATGCCCCTCTAAGTATTCGGTGAATGAAAATAACAAGTGCCAATACAAGTCAGTGAAAAATAGTTATTGTCACTTAACCTTTCACAGCTTGTGCCATGTGAGAAAATATTTTCAGCTCTAACAAGTACGAGTATAAATCTCCTCCAAACAGTTGTGGCAGGCAGAGGTTACCAGTGTGCGTCATCTTGGCAATTTCTGGTATCTGGCCAATTCATTATTGTACATATGCTGCCCTTACATCTCTGTTAGTTCCGGTGAATGAAGTGACTTTGAAACAATGCATGAGATTCGGCTTCATGGAGTTTTGTTTTTCCCTAATTTAGAGTAACACTTCTCAGAGGAGTTTCTCTGTATGTGCCTATCATTGCTGTCATGGAACAGTGGCCACTTGGCATTAGATTGCTCATCTAGAAGAGGAACATTTTGAAGGAATGTTTGGTAATGGTTTCTAGGTCAAAGGATCATAAATAAAAGCTGAAGTATCTCAACAAAATAATTTAGTGTGCGACATAAAAACCTCCTGCATATAAGTCGCTTACACCTGTCCTCTTTCACAGTAATGTGATTGCCAGCTACGCTTCACTGCAAATCTTACACAGGAAAATATTGAGGAGGGAAAATAAAAAGCCTATTATTTATGCTTTATGATGCCCATAACTCTCCTAACACTACCCATGAGCATCTGCAGCAATAGAGAAGTGGCATGATGGTAATGGTTAACTAAGTATTAATCATTAACTTCCTAACCTGTAAGTCAATTACAATTGCTCAGTTATACAAGTGGGGAGCTTTTTAATCTTGTACCACTGGTGGAAGAAATGCATAGACTTTACTAAGTCCTTGATAGCCCTGGAATATGAAATCTGGCTCATACAATAAGTTATTATTTCATTCTTGATATGTTTCAAATGATATTGTAGCAGCAATGCTCCTGAAAAATTAGAAATTGACTTCCTCTGATGTCAGAGGAGGGGCGGGACTGCGGCGCAGGAAGCAGTGCCGAAAGCAGCTTAGGGATCGCTGACATCGCGATCCCGCTGCGGACTGCTTCATAGGTGGTGCAGGGAGGCCAGGGGGGCGAGCGGTCCTTCGGGGTGGGGCGGGTAGGCAGGCAGGCCTTCAAGGGGGAGGGGGGGTGACAGACAGGCAGGCAGGCCTTCAAGGGGGGGGACAGGTAGGCCTTCAAAGGGGAGACAGGCAGGCAGGCTTTCAAGGGAGGGACAGGCCTTCAAGGGGGGGCAGGCAGGTCTTCAAGGGGGAGACAGGCCTTCGGGGGGTGCAGGCCTTCAAGGGGGGAGACAGGCCTTCAAGGGAGGGATAGGCCTTCAAGGGGATCAGGCAGGCAGGCCATTAAGGGGGGGGCAGGCAGGCAGGCCTTCAAGGGGAGGTGCAGGTCTTCAAGGGGGGTGCAGGCCTTCAGGTGGGGTGCAGGCCTTCGGGGGGGAGGGGGACAGGCCTTCAGGGAGGGGGGCCCAGGTGTAGAAATACACGGAGGGAATGGGGGGTTCAAAGAGATGCGCATATGAAGGACTTTGGGTGGGAAGAAATAATGGGTCTGAAAATAGAGAAGAGGGAGAGAAATGATGGACCATGGTTTTTAGAGAGGGAAGGAACAGAAAGGGAGAGAAGTTGGACACAAGGGATGGTGTGGAGGGGGGATAGAGATACTGGATAGGAGGGTAGTTGGGAAAAGAAAGGGAGAGCTGGTGGACCCTAGGGTGGTGGGGAAGGAGGGAGAGATGCTGGATGAAAGGGTAAAGAAAAGATGGATCTGTGGAGGGAGACGAAAAAAGGATAGATGCCAGACCTCCTGGGGAGGAAAGAGAAACGGGGAGGACAGAGATGGCAGATGGATGGTTAGCATGCAGAAAGAAGGAAGAAGGAGACCCTGGCAAGCAAGTTATCAGAAGACAACCAGAGCCTTGGACCAACAAGATTTGAAAAATTACCAGACAACAAAAGGTAGAAAAACTAATTTTATTTTCTGTTTTGTGATTACAATATGTCAGATTTGAAATGTGTATCCTGCCAGAGCTGGTGTTAGACCGCAAACGTGAGCTAGGATTTAACAGAGAGGAAAAGTCCTTTTTGTTTCTTTATTTTATTTACACCACAGTGCCAGTGTGGCTAGGAGAAGCCAAAGGGGGGTGAAAAAGCTATAAAATAAACCCACCAGGATGTTTGGAAAAAAAAAAACCAAACACCCAATTGGGCAGGAAAGTGATTCGAAAAACCAATTCAATAGGCTGAATCGAATCGAAATTTTTTTTTTTTCTTGAATCGGGCAGCACTAGTTTGCGCTACTGTCTTAGACTTTAGGACATGGGATTGGAGAGAGATGGCATCCTTAGTACTTTATAATGCAAGTGAAACGAGGATTTGGTCAGACTTTTGAAGGGTCTGCAGAAGAAAAATATTGTATAGGCCGGGGACATGAGACAGCAGGAAACGGGAACTTTTCTTCCTTCTATTTTTGTGAATGGCAAGGCTGAGGATGTCAGAGAGTTCAGTTAAAATATGTGCTTTATAAGAAAATATAATAATGTGTTTTATAAAGTTTATAAGCATTGCTGGCCTACCCAGTGAGGTGTTCCTAATGGTGGTGGTGGCGGCGGCAGCTTTTCAATATGTTGAGAGGAAGAGGTGGTCTGGGAAATTCTGCTGAGCAAACTCCGGGCCCATTTCCACCCACCAGTTAGTCCACTCCACTCAACTGGTTCACACACTGAGTGGGTCTTTGGGTGTTGTGCCTGGGTAGTTGTTTTGGGATCTCTTCCAGTGGTTTGTCAGTATCTCCTTGTGGTCCAAGTAAGGAAACTTTGTTAACCTTAGTATTGACCTTCAGAATATGTTTGTAACAGCGCTGCTTGTGTGGCTTTAGGCTATGTAGTGATCGAAAGAAAAAACCAGACCTTTGCACATTTTTGCACTATATGGTGGGTGTATGAGGAGATTCACATTTCCTGCACAGCTAAGTACTTGTGAAGTTACCTTGTTCTTTCTGTATTTGACATCTAGCAAGGTCTCTGTTTGGAAGGAAAGATCTAAGCTTAAAAATGAAGTGGCCAGAAATTATGGTAAAAGCAGATAGCATTGCTGATTTTAAGAAAGGTTTGGACAAATTCCTGGAGGAAAAGTCCATAGTCTGTTATTAAGACATGGGGGAAGTGTCTGCTTGCCCTGGATAGGTGGCATGGAATGTTGCTACTCTTTGGGTTTTGACCAGGTACTAGTGACCTGGATTGGTTACCATGAGAATGGGCTACTGGGCATGATGGACCATTGGTCTGACCCAGTTAGGCTATTCTTATGTTATGTTCTCATCTGTAGGGGCCTTTGTTTTCACTTCTTATTTTAATGTATTTTTTTTCTGGGAACTTATCAGTGTTTTTTAGAATGGGAACAAAAATGGAAGAGAATTAATGTGTGTGGAATAGGGTTTTTTTTTACTAATTTCTTCAGCTAAATAATTAAATCCACTTCAACCAGACATAGGAGAACTCACGCACAATTCACATACCCTCCAACCAAAATCGTCAAAAGAAAAAAAGCTGTTCGACAACCTCCTAACACTCGACCCCCAACTCTACAACCTATTGACCTCGACCACAAACTACAAAACCTTCATAAAAGAAATAAAACCCCTTCTATTCAAAAAACACATAAAACTAAACACAATCAGAACTGTCCCAAGCATCACCTGCAACTACTCCATATGACAATTCAGACATAATTTATGTTATGTTTGGATTAATGGTTACATATATGAGGTTCAATAAAATAAAATTTTCAGTGCCTGTTTCTATTATGACCATTTATTTTTCATGGTTATTATAAAAAATATTTTTTTACACGGGGGGTATCAAAAAATGATGGGCCCCGGGTGCCCTAGGTACACCACTGGATGGTATATATCCCAGAGTGCTGATAGAATTGATAAAGGAACTTGCAGAGCTATTGTTAGTAATTTGTAATTTTTCTTTAAAATCCAGCATTGTACTGGAAGACTGGAGGGTGGCCAATGTAATGCCAATTTTTAAAAAGTATTCCATAGGTGATCCAAGAAATTATAAACTGGTGAGTATGACGTTGGTGCCTGGTAAAATGGTAGACAAAATGACAAAAACATGGATTTAGTCAAAGGGAAATCTTACCTCCTACTGCATTTCTTTGAAAGGATAAATGAATATGTGGATAAAGGTGAGCCAGTTGATATTGTGTATTTGGATTTTCATAAGGCATTTGACAATGTACCTCATAAAAGACGTCTGAGGAAATTAGAAAGCCATGGGATAGGAGGTAATGTCCTATTATGGATTAAGAACTGGATGAAATACAGAAAACAGAGAATAGGTTTAAATAGTCAATATTCTGAATGGAGAAGGGTAAATAGTGAGGTTTCCCTGGGGTCTGTGCTGGAACCACTGCTTTTTAACATATTTGTCAATGGTCTAGAGATGGGAATAACTAGGGAGATAATTAAATTTGCTGATAACACAAAGTTGTTTAAAATTGTTAAATCACAAGAGGATTGTGAAAAATTGCAAGAGGACCTTGTGAGACTGGGAGATTAGGCATCAAAATGGCAGATGATATGTAGTGTGAGCAAATGCAAAGTGATGCATGTGAGAAAGAGGAACCTGAACCATAGCTACGTGATGCAAGGTTCTATGTTAGGAATCACTGCTCAGGAATAGGATCTAGGTGTCATTGTTAAGGATACATTAAAACCCTCAGCTCAATGTGCAGTGGCAGCTAAGAAAGCAAATAGAATTTTAGGAATTATCTGGAAAGGAATGGAAAACAAAGATGAAAATGTCATAATGCCCTTGTACAGCCACACTTCAAATACTGAGTGCAATTCTGGTCGCTGTATCTTAAAAAAGATATAGCGGAATTAGAAAAGATACAGAGAATGGCAACAAAAATAATAAAAGGAATGGGACGACTTCCCTATGAGGAAAGGTTAAAGCAGCTAGGGCTCTTCAGCCTGGAGAAGAGATGGCTCAGGAGTGATATGATAGAAGTCTATAAAATAGAGTGGAGTGGAAAAGAATCACTTGTTCACTTTTTCCAAAAATACTAGGACTAAGGGGCATGTGATGGAGCTACTAAGTAGTAGATTTAAAACAAACCAGAGAAAATATTTCTTCATATAATATTTAATTAAACTCTGGAATTTGTTGCCGGAGAATGTGTTGAAATCAGTTAGCTTAGCAGGGTTTGAAAAAGAATAATTTCCTAAAAGAGAAGTCTATAGGCCATTATTGAGATGACTTGGGGAAATCCATTACTTATTCCTTGGATAAGCAGCATAAAATCTGATTTACTATTTGGGAGCTAGCTAGGTACTTGGAACCTGGGTTGGCCACTATTGGAAACAGGATACTGTGCTTGATGGACCTTCGGTGTGTCCCAGTATGATAATTCTTATGTTATTTTAGAAGCTCTATTCTTGTTTTGGATATCATAATAGTAGTAGTAGTAAAGCTGGCATTTAGATGTCCATATTGCATGGCCATCCAAATCCCATTTTAGAAAGGCAGGACATAGACATCTAGCACTGCAGTATGTCCATGTGGTAATGGAGCATGGTCTGGATATGTTTTGGGTGGGACTAGAGAGGGCCAAAAATATAGATGTTCATCTTTGATACAGAAGGAGAAGGGAAATCCATGTCTAAAAAGACAGATGTTGTTATTTAGACTTGGAAGTTGTCACATCCAGGTTACAGAAAGGTGCTCTAACTATCCTGCTATCCACTGGAGGGAATAATGCATGACACTTTCTTAATCACCTGGTGTTTGCCATCCCCATTCCTCTCCACTGAATATGAAACTGGCAGGGGATACCAGCTCTGTGACAATCTCAGATATTAGATTCTGTAAATGAGCCCAAGTTTGGGTGCCTAAAAAATATTGGCTGTGTGCTATTCTATAAACGGTACTCCGAGTTGAGTGCTGTTTATAGATTAGCATGTAGCACCAGGATCCTCAACAAACTTTGGACATAAGGATTTAGCCTAACTTGGTAATAAATCCTGGCACATAAGTTAAGTGCAGCTCCCCCAACTTCTGTAATACTTCTTGGATCTTTAGTGAACCTCTGTCCCTCCCATGCCCTTCCCATGGCCAAGCCCTCTTTTCAGTTGAATGCACAAAATTTGCACGTGCATCATTATAGAATTGCATTTATCAAGATGTGTGAGTAAATCCAAATTGTTGCCAATCAGTGCTAATTGGCTTGTTATTCAATTAAATTGTGTGCACAAACTGGGCACACACCCAAATTTGCACCACACAGTTTTAAATGCCATTTATAGAATCCAGGGGATTATGGATATTCTTAACAATATAGTATGCAGATCTCAGGTGTAGAAACATAGGCTCTCTTTTACTAAGGTGCGCTAACCGATTAGCGCACGCTAAACGCTAACACGTGCATGTTAGTCTATGGACGCGTTAGCGTTTAGCACGCGCTAATTGGTTAGCGCACCTTAGTAAAAGAGGGGGATAGAAACATGATGGCAGATAAAGGTCAAATGGCCCATCTAATCTGCCCATCTACAGTAACCATTATGGTTAGTGCAATGGACTGGAAAGGACCCAGGTTGAAAATCCCCAGTTTGGGTTTGTTTGTTTAAATTGTGAGCCCTCCAGAGACAGAAAATTACCTACTGTAACTGAATGTAAGACACCTTCAAGCTTGAAGGCTATTGAAGTGGTAGACATTCAGCTGCAATAGGTATTTTTTTTTATTCCCGGAGGGCTCACAATTAAAATAAAACCCATAAACAGCTGAAAGGGGATTTGAAGCTACTGTAGGTCCCCTGATTCTCAGCCCACAGCTTTAACCATGGACATCTCTATGACCATTTTATAAGATGGATATTCATATTCTGCCATACCAACATCCATGTCCCTTGTTTCCCCCTCCCCCATTCATAATTTGTACATTTAAGCTTGTAAAGTGGATGTTCATGCTGGATTTTTCTAGTACATAGATGTCCATCTATGTATTGGCTCATAATCGAAACATATATACGTCTAAAAACTGGCCTAAATCGGCACTTGGATGATCTAAAAGACAAGTCGTCCAAGTGCCGATAATTAAAACGGTTTTTAGACGTATTTAAAAATGACCTAGGCCTTCACAGTGCTGCTGAACGACCAGAACTAAAGGGGCGTGTCAGGAGGAGTGTTGAGGATGGGATTTGGGTGGGACGTGGGCTGTCCTAGACTTAGTCGTACTGCATGTATAACCGAAAGTTTTACAACACTGCCTAGACCGAACCTGGACATTGTGACTTAGCCAATCTAAAACCAGGTCTAAGTCCCAAGAAGGTATCCAAAGTGACCAGATAAGCACTGCAGACACAAAGTACAGAACCACACACATTGCCCCAGTGATCACTGACCCCCACCTCCATAAAAATCGTAATAACAACTTTGCATATCTGCCTCCAGAACATCAGCATAGGAAAGCCCAGTAGAGCTGCACAGAGATGGCTTAAGTGGTCTTGGGGGTTGGTTAGAGAACCATAGAGAGGAGGACCCAGGCCCATAAGCCATTCTAATCACTGCATTCATGGTGGAAAATGTGAGCCCCCAAAACCCCCCTAACCCTTTTGTACTGCCATATAAGTGGCTTCTGCAGCCATAAGGGCTATTGGGGTGGTAGATAGGTGGGTTAGTAGATTCCAGGGGTGTTTTGGGGGGGCTTACCATGACTTGTAAGGGAGCTGTTGTGAGATGTGTAGTTTACAGCAGTGCCCAGTAAGGTACTCCACTACTCTGGTGCCATGTCTGGGTCTTTTTCTAGGCGTTTTTGAGTTGGACTAATTTTTGGTCGAAAATGGGGTATAAAGATGGACGACTTAGCAGTCTTGGCGATCAGACGGCTGGATATACAGTTAGACAATTTTCCCCCCAAAAAATATGCTGGATGTTTTTTTCAAAAATGGACCTTTTCCCGTGTCCAACTTTGGGCGACTTACGACTTAGGCCAAAACGGACTTAGACGTTTCTTTTGATTTATGCCCCTCCACATTTTAACAGTATATAATGAGGCTCATACTCAATTGACATCCAGGTTTTTCACTCAGTCAGAAGATGTGAGGCATTCATGTGAAGGAAATGAAAAGCAGAAGCTATTACGGTACCTGTAAAAAGAAAACATGTAAGGAAAACCAGTCTAGGAAGGCTTCTGGACTGGTTTGGTAGGATTAATGAAAAGGAAAAGAAACAGATAAGACATAATTTTCCTTCATTTTTATCCATACCAAACCAATCCAGAACAAATGAGATGTAGGAAAGCAGTGTCCTAATTAGGGTTCAAGTTTCAAGTTTCAAGTTTATTAAATTTAGATTTTACGCAATATCAAATATTTCAATGCGTATTACATAATTGTAATGTACAATAGAAACCAGCGGTGACAAATACAAATACAAATAAGACAAAATTATACAGACTAATCATTATGTTCTATTAATACAAACTGAAACAAGTAGGGTGAGATTTAAAAAAAAAAAAAAATCAGAGAAACCCCAAACTGCAGCATTAGTGAATGGGAGTTCCGAAGGCAACCATCTAAGAGTAAGCCTACTCAGTGGAAGCACCAGAGGTATTGATGAAGCCTTCATCTAGGACAGTGGTTCCCAAACCTGTCCTGGGGGACCCCCAGCCAGTCAGGTTTTCAAGATATCCCTAATGAATATGCATGAGAGAGATTTGCATACCTGTCACTTCCATTATATGCAAATCTCTCTCATGCATATTCATTAGGGATATCTTGAAAACCTGACTGGCTGGGGGTCCCCAGGACAGGTTTGGTAACCACTGATCTAGGACAATGAAGATGATTAATGATTAGAGCAGAAATTATTATCATCAAATGTGTTATATAGCTAGAAGTCATGAACAAAAGCATGAAGAGATGAGATACAGGGGAAAGTAGAAACAGGAAAATAGGCCTAGAATAACTAGCAAAACAGATATAGCGGAATTAGAAAAGGTAATAATAATAATAATAAATTTAGTTATATACCGTAATACCATGCAGTTCAGTGCGGTAAACAATAAGAGATAAGAACTGTAGATCAAGACTGTAGATAAAGACAGGTTTCACCATCTCCAAGGTAGAGAGAACAAGAGGGCACTCTCTAAAGTTAAAAAGGGATAGATTGCCGTACAAACGTAAGGAAGTTCTTCTTCACCCAGAGAGTGGTAGACAACTGGAATGCTCTTCAGGAGGCTGTTATAGGGGAAAACACCCTCCAGGGATTCAAGACAAAGTTAGACAAGTTCCTGCTGAACCAGAACGTACGCAGGTAAGGCTAGACTCAGTTAGGGCACTGGTCTTTGACCTAAGGGCCGCCGCGTGAGCGGACTGTTGGGCACGATGGACCACTGGTCTGACCCAGCAGCGGCAATTCTTATGTTCTTATACATAACAATATAATTTCAAGCCTAGACTTGTTAGTTTATTGCCTAAGGATGCCAAATAAACATTGAACAGTGAGGGAGAAAATGGAAAACCCTGAGAAACTCCACTTATGTTACTCCATTACATGAGAATATTGTTCATCACTACAAACCTGATAAGTTCGATATTTTATAAACCCTTCAAAGCATTGGAGAACACAACTCAAAATACCAATTGCATCTAAACATTTAATCAGAATTCCATTATCCATGAGATCAAATGCACTGTCCAAATCAAACTGTAAGATCAGTATACTCCTACCTATACTGAATAATTTGTGAAGATGATCCAGTAAAGAAGCTAAAACTGTTTTCATATTATGGAGGGGACGAAAACCAGATTGGGAATCAGCTAAGATAGAAAATTAATCCAAATAATTCATTAATTCATTGTTAACCAGACCTTCTATCAGTTTTACAAAAAAATAGAATATGTTGTATAAAGTTTAATAAATTGATCCCAATCTGGAATTTTAAGAGAATTCCCATTTAAATCTGCAGGAAAGAGGGCGACATAAATTAGGAAAGGCTAAAGATGGCTCAGGGGTGATATGATAAGAACATAAGAACATAAGCAATGCCTCTGCTGGGTCAGACCTGAGGTCCATCATGCCCAGCAGTCCGCTCACGCGGCGGCCCAACAGGTCCAGGACCTGTGCAGTAATCCTCTATTTATACCCCTCTATCCCCTTTTCCAGCAGGAAATTGTCCAATCCTTTCTTAAACCCCTGTACTGTACTCTGCCCTGTTATGCCCTCTGGAAGCACATTCCAGGTGTCCACCACTCGTTGGGTAAAGAAGAACTTCCTAGCATTCGTTTTAAATCTGTCCCCTTTCAACTTTTCCAAGTGTCCTCTTGTTCTTTTATTTTTCGAAAGTTTGAAGAATCTGTCCCTCTCTACTCTCTCTATGCCCTTCATGATCTTATAAGTCTCCTCTTCTCCAGGGAAAAGAGACCCAGTTTCTCCAATCTCTCAGCGTATGAGAGGTTTTCCATCCCTTTTATCAAATGTGTCGCTCTCCTCTGAACCCTCTCGAGTAACGCCATATCCTTCTTAAGGTACGGAGACCAATATTGGACGCAGTATTCCAGATGCGAGCGCACCATTGCCCGATACAATGGCAGGATAACTTCTTTCGTCCTTGTTGTAATACCCTTTTTGATTATGCCTAGCATTCTATTTGCTTTCTTAGCAGCTGCTGCGCACTGTGCCGTCGGCTTCATTGTCATTTCCACCATTAACCCCAAGTCCCTTTCTTGGTTACTCTCATTCAATAATATCCCTCCCATCGTATAGTTGTACCTCGGGTTTCTGTTTCCCACATGCAATACTTTACATTTCTCAACGTTGAACTTCATCTGCCATCTCGCCGCCCATTCCCCCAGTTTGTTCAAGTCCCTTTGAAATTCTTCGCATTCCTCTTTAGTCCCATCTCCACTAAATAGTTTTGTATCGTCCGCAAATTTTATTATCTCACACTTTGTGCCTGTTTCTAGATCATTTATGAATATATTAAATAGCAGCGGCCCGAGCACTGAGCCCTGCGGAACACCACTCGTGACCCTCATCCAGTCCAAGTAGTGGCCCTTCACCCCTACCCTCTGTTTCCCACCCGCCAACCAGTTTCTGATCCATCTATGTACGTCTCCATCCACTCCATGGTTCTTCAGTTTCCGGAGTAGACGCTCGTGAGGCACCTTGTCAAAGGCTTTTTGGAAATCAAGGTATATGATGTCTATGGGGTCTCTTCTGTCCATCCGTTTGTTAATTCCTTCGAAGAAGTGCAATAAGTTCGTTAGACACGATCTCCCCCTGCAGAAACCATGTTGGCTTGTTATCAAAAGTTTGTTTCTTTCCAAATGTTCATCGATGTGTTCTTTAATCAGTGCTTCCGCCATTTTCCCCGGAACCGAGGTCTTTAAAATAATAAGTGAAGTGGTAAGGGTAGATGTGAATCACTTGTTCACTCCAAAAATACTAGGGGACATGCGTTGAAGCTACTAAGTAGTAGATTTAAAACAAACCAGAGAAAATATTTTTTCACACAATGTAAACTCTGGAATTCGTTACTGGAGAATGTGGTGAAATCAGTTCGTTTAGTAGGGTTTAACAAAGATTTTGGATAATTTCCTAAAAAAGAAGTTCATAGGCCAATTTTTGAGATGGCTTAGGGAAATCCACTGCTTATTCATAGGATAAGAAGCATATAATCTTTTTTGCTACTTGGGATCTAGCTAGATGCTTGGGACCTGGGTTGGCCACTGTTAGAAACAGGATACTGGACTTGATGGATCTTTGGTCTGTCCCAATATGGCAATTCTTATGTACCTGTGGCCCATGCATATACAGTAAAGTTACTTTGTGGCTCCTTTATGTGAAGTCATCTGCAACTGCTGTGTTTGATGCCACATCTGCAGGCAGAGTCAATGACACCATGCAAGCAGGTCTTACATGCAAATCACATCTGTAGATGCCACTTCTGAAGCTATAGTTGTGGAAGGTAAAACTCTGAACTGATAAATGACCAATCTTCACAAAAAGATGGAAGAGCATGAAGTCATGAGTTAAGATGGAACTTGTGACCCAAATAGGCCTCTGTTGCATAGTCACACTATGAGCAGGCACTGAATCTGTGTCCTTCTGGAAATTCAGCAGATTATAGAGGCAAAATGCTAACCTTGGAGCTGATGAGTAGATCACACTGCAGCCAAATCAAAGAGCAATCAAAGAAATTGTGAGATGGCCATGCCAGAACAGGTCACAGGCAAGAATAACTGCAGGTGAAGTAGCAGTAAATGTCTTGATATAACAGAACAACAAAGCAAAGGAGGGAAGTTCTAAGTACCTATTCTTTATTTATTTATCTTTATTTATTTATCTTATTTTTATTGTATCCTTTAATGCAGTGTTTTTCAACCTTTTTTGGGCAAAGGCACACTTGTTTCATGAAAAAAATCACGAGGCACACCACCATTAGAAAATGTTAAAAAATTTAACTCTGTGCCTATATTGACTATATATAAAGTAATTCTCTTGAATAGGAATCAAATAAACACAAAGAAAGTATTTTATAATTACTTTATTATGAAATATTAAGTAAACAGAATAGTGAAAAATTATAAAATACTTTATTCAGTGCAAAACTTGGGCCTGTTTGGCTGAACACAAAGCTGATATTCTGGCTGGAATCGGAGAAAGACACACACGTAGCTCTTCGTCAACAGCCGTTCCCTTCACCGCCCCGTCACTGTCACCACCATCCCTTTCACCGCCCCGTCACCGCCACTGCCATCCCATTCACCGCCCCGTCACCGTCCCCGCTGCATCCATATAAGCCTTAGTACTGTAATATTTAGCTTATTCCTTTCTTATAAATCAAAGTTCCTGCTGCTGAACTAGAGAAAGAGATGTTCAGCTGGCAGGGCTTTGTTTATAAATTTTTATCAACACAACTAATATACTATTTTATCCTAAAGCAAAAAATAAATAAATAAATATAATTTTTTTTTCTACCTTTGTTGTCTGGTTTCTGCTTTCCACATCTTCTCATTCAATTCCTTCCATCCACTGTGTGTCTTCTCTCTACGTCTTCCATTTGCTGTTACTGTGCCTCTCCTTTCACCCCTCCCCAATTGGTCTAGCACCCATCTTCTTCCCTCCGCTCCCCCATAGTCTGGCATCTGTCTTCTTCCCACTCTGTCTTCCACATTTCCCTTCGGGGTCTGTTCCTCTCCACCCTCCTTCAATGTCTGTCCTATTCCTTTCCACCACCACCCTTCCCTCCCTCCTTTACCATCTGTTCCTTTCTACTACCCTTCAGCTCCTCTCACGTGGCTTATCTATCTACCTTCCTCCCTCTTATTTTCATGGCACGTTACAATGTAATTTGTGCAAGCCACTGGAGCCTGCAAGCTCGGTCCCTGTCCCATCCCCACAAACCATCTCGCTTCTGTGCTCCTATTTTCCCCATTTCTAATATCTCCCCTATGTATCTGTCATTGCCCCCCCCCCTGTGTCCATATACCATCCCCATGGCATGTCCCCTTTATGTCTCTGTCCCTATGCCCCATGCACATAATTTCCCCTCTTTCTGTTACCTTCCTGTGTCCAGATTTCCCCTATCTTCCTCTTCCATACCAGTGTGTCTCTTCTTTTCAACCCCATCTAGTTTTTTTCCCTCTTTCTTCCCCCCCCCCCTGCTTCTAGCATCTGGCTCACATGCCTGTCCTTCCCTTTCTTTCCTGCTGTGGGTTTTTCTTTCCGTCTTCATCCCCTTGGCCCAGAATCCTTTTCCCTTTCACTCCCTCCTTCCAATTTGAGCCGGGAACATGAGCGATCGCATGGTCCCCGCAGCCACCACTCGCCTGCCCAATCGATCCTACTGTTTAGCCAGCTCTCTCCCTTCGCCTCACCTTAGTTTGTAGGTTTTGTTTTTCAGCGACATGCACGCTTTCCCAAAGAGCCGCGCACGCGCGGCTGCTCAGTGTTCAATCTTCTGCTCTGCTGCAACTTCCTGTTTCCGGTTGCGTCAGAGCAGAAGATCGAAACTGAACAGCAGCGGGGACCGGGGGAGTCTCATGGGAGCGCGTGCGGGACCCGGCCTGAGGCCTAATCAGTGTCTGCACCGTACGGCACACCAGGCAACATCTCGCGGCACACTAGTGTGCCGCGGAACAGCGGTTGAAAAACACTGCTTTAATGTATATTTTCTCTGTAAACCTATATTACTTATAATTTTAATGCATACTATTGTCTATTTTCTGTAAACCGCTTAGAATCCTAACGGAGTTTAGCGGTATATAAGAAATAAATTACATTACATTACTTAGTGAGTGGTAGAACAACAGAACACAGGAAAATCCCATACTAAGCAACGATATTACAGCGTAAAACAGGAGGCTGAGCCAATACCAAGTACAGGAGAAACGGATCTACACAGAGGCTGATATTGTCTCATCATAGTTAAAGAAGATGCTGACAGTAAAAAGCAGATGAAGATGCTGGTCTTGTTCAAAAGACAAAGAGCCAGAACTGTGTATAAAAAGATGAGGTGCTCCTGTACAGCCCAATAGGAAGCAGCAGTGAGGGAAGCCAAATGCCATTAGTATGCTTCCTTAAAATTACTATTCTGCACCCTCTGAGACTGCTACTATTGTGCCATACCTGTGGAAATGGCACAACACAGAATCAGGGAATGGAATCTGCATAGTTGAGAAGGGCACTGACAAGGTTACATTACATTACATTAGTGACTTCTATTCCGCCTGTACCTTGCAGTTCTAGGCGGATTACAACAAAAGATAACTGGACATTTCCAGGAATATTACAATTTAGGGAGTTGTTTACATAATTGAAACTTTGAGGAGAAATTACAAGAGAGGTAGAGACTTTGAGGGGGGAACTTTACAAGGGAGGGGATGGATAAAGGGGAGAGTTAAGATATCTGGATGCATTTTATGAATAGCAGGGTTTTGATTTCTTTTCGAAATGATTTGAAGTCGCTCGTTGCTGTCAGCAAGTTGGAGATGGAGGGGCCTAGTTTAGCTGCTTGCATCACTAGTAGGTTGTCGTACATCTTCTTGCGTTGAATACCTTTGAATGGGGGTAGGTAAATGGGGTATGAGTTCTCCTTTGTCTGGCTATGAGGTTCTGGTTTAGGCGATTGTTTAGGTAAGTGGAGGCAGTGCCATTTATTACTTTGAATAATAGACAGTATAATTTGAATTGAATTCATGCTTGTACAGATAGCCAGTGTGAGTCTAGGTGCAGGAAAAGTGAAAGTTGGAACTGACCTTTTGTAGCATGGTAGAAAAAGCTGCTGCTGCTACAGAGCCTATGAGGCTACTGACAATGCTCAGCCTACCACCACTGCATAGCATAAGAGGGTGCCAGTCCCACATAGCAGATAAGAGTGCTGAACCAACATCGGTGTAAAAATCTGACACAATACAACAGAAAGAATGGTGCCATCTCACAACACATGAGAATTGTGGCACCAAGGAGCGCATAAGGATGCTGTCACCATGCAGCCCTTGAAGATGCTACCAACCCCCTGCATAGAAGGTGGAGCTAACATGTAGCATCTCTTCTAACATGCAACAATGAAGAATACTGCCACTACGTAGCACTTAAAAAGGGTGCCTCTGTGCACTGTAAAGGATGCCACCACTATGTATAAGGATGATGGCATTGGGTAACCTACTGTATAAGGAAATCTCTACTATGCTGGATATAAAGAGGCTGCCATGAGCAGTATATAAGGAGGCTGCCACAAGCAGCGTAAAAGAAGGCTGCCACTAGCAATACAAAAGGAGATTGACAACCTGCAGCATATCAAGATTCTACTATGATGCCATATATAATAAAGTTACCACTATACTGTATACATGGATACCACCTCCATGCTTCTAAGGATGCCACCTACAAACAGGCAGCATAAAACATGCAGCCATTATGAAGCATGCAATCCCAAGCAGCCTATAAGGCTTAAGCACGATACTATCAAGAAGAATGCTATGTCAGCATAGCATATAAGGATGAGTCTAGCATCAAATTGATATGGTAGCAAATGGACTAAAAACGATAGATGTCGCTATATCCCACAAGAGGTAGAATGTTCTAAACAGCCTATAGGGAGGACACACACCACAGGAAGCACATGCAGATGATACCTGTGTGGGATCTCTCTGATGTGAGCTATAAGCCCACACAGCACCACACAGTCCCACAGCATTAACTACAGGCAGTGAGACAAACTCAGAGCATCTAAACCTCTGTCTAGGAACTCAGACAGAAGCTCAAAGAATGATGTTACTAGATATTCTGCAGGCTGGAGTGAGCTTAGATGGCAACTTCAACAGTTGGAACCTAGGACAATACCAGGTGGACTTTAGTCTATGGCCCAGAAATATCAAAGATGAGACAAGTTAATTTAATCATGAATTTTTAATGAGAATAACTAATGGGCAGACTGGATGGACCGTTCCGGTCTTTATCTGCCATCATTTACTATATTACTAATTGAAACTGCAACAAACTGGACCAAAGACTCCAGGAGAAGGAACAATTGCTTTTGCACAACACAAATGGGCTAAGCATAGTTGTCACATTTAAGAGAGAATTGGCAAGTGTAGCTGAGTACCGCTGGCTAACAAAAAGACAGGGGAAACAAATGAAACCTAAACAGTGCAAGAACTGTGCAGGTGAGCCATCTCACTGTACTGCCAGTGCCAAAACTGGAATGGACTGGATCAGAAAGAAAATCTGCTCAATAAGAGGTCTTTTTTAATATAAGAAGCAAAAGAGCTAAGAAATGAGCCACTATGAGGTAAAATTTTCAAAATTAGATCCAAGATGGCGATTCGTACCGGTGTCTGGTGAGACGCTGTGGGCATATCCGCTTTTCATTGCAGCAGTGACTGGATTTTCGTCGGTCGCGATGCCGAAGAGACGGGGGAAGAGCGCTGCTGCTGCCTCGCGGTGTCTTGAGCACCCCCCTCTTGCTTCGATTGAGCATTTTCTCCAGCGTATCCAGAGGGAGTCAGTGGTGTCAGGGAATCGCCCGCTGGACTCTGCGGCGTGGAGTGACGCCGGACCGGAAGTCCTGGGGCTGGATACCACGCTGAGCCCCGACCAAAGGAATCCACCTCCCCCACCGCTGAGTGCGAGTTCCCCATGGGAAAGGAGTGGGCCAGAAGCTGCAGCACTCTCTGACCCTGAGGCTGTAACACCGGGGAGCCAGCAAGGTGAAGTCTCTATGGCTTTGTTAAGCCCAGAGATACCTCCAGCGAATGAAGTAAAAGGAGGAGAAAATCCAGACCAACAGACAGAAGGCAGTCAAGGTGAGCCTTCTCAAATTTTACATGAGACTTTCTTTAAATATGAAAAACCAGCTGAAGTGACTCTTGATTCAATTTGGGACTTAGTTTCCAAACTGGGAGACTCACTAACTAAACAAATTAAGGAAGGTGAAAAGAATACAAAAATTCTAAAACAGACAATAGAGGAAAATAAACAGGAAATTTCTAATGTTAAAAAAAAAGTGGGAGAAATTGAAAACGAAGTGAAAATGATCAAACAAGTTCAATCCACAATAATAAAAGATAATCAAATCATCCGCTTGAGTGGGTCCAGTTTTGGCTGTTACAGCACTCCCGTCCGTATTCAGGCTCTCCTGCATAGCCTGTGAACCTGACACGGCTTCTTCAACACAGCTCCGCGCAGCCTCTAGGGGAGAGCTCATACCGACTTCCGGTTGGCTCTCTACCCCTGGGGAGCTGGTTGCACGGGGGTGCAGAGGAGGAGGTCTTACGTAGGGGCTCAAGGTGGTCTCCAAACTTCGGTGAGACACCTCTGCTCCATTCCCAAGAGGTGTCTCTAACTGAAATCCCGACGTCGCCATGGTGTCCTGAAAACGCCGAAACAGCGCTTCAATGTTGCCGGAGGTAGGTGTTCCGGAGCGCAGGGAGGCCCCACCGGTGCTCTTTCCCCTTCTTTTTGGCATGTTTGAGGCAAAATTCCGCTCAAAGGAGCTCAAAAAGCTTCCAAACTTTAGCGTCAGTTCGGCGACTGATTCAGCAGCTTGCATCCGCGGCCATCTTGGATCCCTTCTCGGTCCCCACTCAAGCGGAGGGAACTGGAGGAGAGCTGTCGAATGGTGAGCATAAACTTTTGAATACACACTTACAAATTCCTATTATAGTTAAGCCCCAGGAAGTTACATTAGATGCCTTGTGGGACCTGGTTGCTAATATGGCGAAGACAATTAATGTTCAACAAGTGCAAGTGGAGGGGAAAATGAAAGACCAAGAAAAAGAAATTACTTTAATAAAGCAAGATATTGCTGACTCAAATAAATCATTGGACAGTATTAAAAATGAATTAAAATCTTCCAAACAACTTCAAGAGACCTTAATTAAGGATAATGTTAATTTAAGAAGGAAGATTGAAACATTTGAAAATTTTTCAAGAGGCAACAATATCAGAGTGATTAATTTTCCACGAATTACAACAATTACCCCGCGAGAAATGTTAAAATGATACCTGACGGAAATACTAGAAGTTCCTGAGGGTTCATTACCTCCATTTACACAGGTGTATTATCTTCCCAAGAAAAATCAAACTCAGCAACAGGAAGACAGCCAAGGTCCAATAGATGTATCGGCATTATTGGAATTATCAGACAAAGAGTTGGCTACTCCTGCAACATTAGTAGCAACTTTAGCTCTAACAATGGATAAGAACTGGATTTTGAGACTTTTCTTTAAAAATAGAGCAAAGGAATTTATGGGATTCAAAATACAAATGTTCCCAGATTTAGCCAGGGACACACAAAGGCGAAGAAAAGAGTTTCTTATGATAAAACCGGGAATTATAGCTCTTGGAGCAACTTTTTTCCTACGATATCCCTGTAAATGTGTTATACAATATAACTCTCAAAAATATGTTTTCTTTGAGCCTTACCAGCTGACAACTTTCCTATCTCTTTCTCGGCTTGAGAAGGGAAAGAATGGAGGAGTATAGGAAATTTAAGATGTCCTCATCAGCTGACTTGCATTATTTTCCTTAATATTATCTCTTTGTATTTTCCGTTTATAATTACATTTTGGATCATTTGCGGACTTGAGCCGATTTAAGTTAATTTGTATCCTTAAAATTTATAATATTGTTATGATTTTCTTTTCTTGACTTAAAAAGCTTTCTGTACAAGTAAATCTTGAATTGTATTTTGAAAATTGAATAAATAAATAATAAAAAAAAAAAAAAAAAAAAGATAATCAAATCATTAGAAGAAAATTGGAAACTATGGAAAATAACTATCGGACTAGTAACCTACGACTGTTGAATTTTCCTAAAATTATATCTATACACCCGAGAGAGATGATAAAAAGGTACTTTATGGAGATACTTAATATTCCTGAGGAATCATTGCCTCCTCTCACTCGAGTATATTATTTGCCTATTAAAGAAGGGGATCAACACTCGGAGGACAAGAAACAGGAAATACAAGACCTTCAACAAGACTTGACAGCAATTCTGGAAAAATCAGATAAAGATTTGGCTAAACCAGCAACTCTTTTATTATCTGTGGCGTTGCTGCCGGATAAGGATTGGATTTTGAAAATGTTCTTTAGAAATAAGAATAAAGAATTTTTGGGTTTGAAAATTCAAATGTTTCCAGATGTTAGTAGAGAAACTCAGAATCGTAGGCGGCAGTTTCTTTTGATGAAAGCAGGAGTTACACAGCTGGGTGGTATTTTCTTTTTACGTTTCCCATGTAAATGTATAATAAGGTATCGAGATAATAACTATGTGTTTTTTGAACCATCTCAACTTACAGCCTTTCTGACACTGAAACGTCTGGAAAAAGAAGGAACAACAACTACTACAGTAACAACAATGTAATAGTAATACTAATTGGATTTGATATTAGAATAATTCCTCAAGCCAGGCACGTGATACTGTTTTCTTTGTATAGAATTATAAATTGATTTCCTAAAGTTCACTCATAAATAATCTTGGATCATATTATAGAGGACTTGAGATTGTTCGACTAGAATTTCTTTTTTATATCATGTAAATGATTATCTTATAATTTTGTGTTTGATCTAACAATCTTTCTGTACAAAATGTTTGATTTTGTTAAGAATTTTAAAATGATAAATTAAAAATTAAAAAAAAAAAAAAAATTTCAAAATTATGCTCATCCCAGACTGAGAGGCGATCAACCACTCAGGCAAAAAGAATACAACCACCACTCTGAGGCAACTGTCGGAACCAGTGGGAAAGATAAATCCAACTCTCCCAATAACAAACACCCAGAAGAAGAAAAAGAAACTGCCAATCTGTAAACATATAACTACTGAAAAAGGCAAAAACAACATAAAATATGTGTAATGAGCACCTTTTCTCACAGATGATAAAGACCTCAGTGCAATTAAAAACTCAAAATATACTGAAATTACAGCTATGGAAGTTCGTGTCCACTAGAAAGCAAGAAAAAAAATAGCAAATTATTTCAATGAAGTTAAACTAGGAAGAGTAAATACATACTTGCTGTTCTGAAGACTGCCACATACAGAAATTCCAATAAACTTTGCCTCAATTCAAACTCCAAAAGCACTTCACAGGTCAGGAGTGGAGCTGGGAAGAGTGGGGGGTATGGAAGGGACCTGGCACAAACAGGTGTCACCCAATCTGGGGGATGGGAGGGACCCAGAACCATCAAGTGTCATCCAAGCTCAATAGGAAACTTCAGAGTATATAAGCTGAGCAAAGATGACCAACATAACCCTTTTCTCAACTGACTCTCAGAATTAACTGGTCAGAAGCTACCAAACAAGCACCAAGAAAGAACTGCATGATCCATTCACTATCTGTTTGGAGACAGAGGCAAATACTGAACATTCTAGGCTTTAGGATACCCTTTAAGAGTGAAGCTTTTTTCTCTGTCTCCATTCACTGGTAGATGAACATAACCCATTCATTCTGAAATGGTTTGGTATGGATGAAAAGGGAACATGTGTATTCAGGACCTGGCCTACCACTAGGTAGACTAGGGTAGCACAAATTTGGGGGCAGCACTGACATCAGCATCTCCACAGCAATCAGCAGCAGCCCTAAAGCAAAGTGAGGATGGCCAAGGCCTGGCACATCCCAGTTGCTCTCACTTTATTTTATGACTGGTTTGTTGGAGGACAGTGGTGGCAGCAGCAGGACAGCTCTAGCAGCAGTAATGGTATGGATAGGAACAGAAGCAAGGAGATGTTAGACACTAAATAAGGGAGGGCAGAGAAGCAAAGGGGAACAGGGAAGGGGAGAGACTTGGAGTGAGAGATGCTGGACACAAGGGAACTGATGGGATAATGATGGGATGGAAGGGGAAAGAGAAGGGAAGGGAAAATACTAAACATCTGGGGAGTGAGTAGGGAAGTAAAGGGGAGATGTTGGACTATGGAGAATAAGAAAGGAGAGATCTTGAATATGAGGGCTGTTCAAAAAGTTTCAGACCTTAATTTTTCTTGCGTAAACAAATAAAGCTAGGTAGGCGTGGTCTGGTGCACATATGTAGGTGACCCTACTCCGCATGCTTGAATTTTTTCCTGCCTACAGAAGCTGTCAATCACCAGCAGACCGCTGATGAGTGAGGAATTGTAAGTGCACGCCATCCGATTTTCATTTTTGACAAAATGACAGAAAAAGTTGAACAACGCTACTGCATTAAATTTTGTGTAAAGCTTGGTGATTCCCAAGTGGAAATGATATGCAAGATTAAACAGGCCTTCAGGGATGAAGCAATGGGCACCACACAGATAAAGGAGTGGTACAACCGCTTCAGAGATGGCCGCATATCAGTGGAGAGTGAAGCACGTTCTGGTAGACCCTCAACATCCATAAATGAGATCGTCATTGACTAAATGAGAGCCCTGGTGATGCAGGATCGTCGAATCACTAAGGGGTACTACCAGAAGCTTCTTGCGTTGCCTTTGTAATGCCGTGAGATGGAAATGGCTGGATCTGTGGACAGCAGGCAATTGGCAGCTCTATCACGATATTTCACCTGCCCATTCTTCACATTTGATATGGAATTTCCTGGCCAAACACAACACACCTGTGATTCCTCCGGCTCCCTACTCTTCCAACATAGCTCCATGTGACTTCTGGCTTTTCCCCAAGCTGAAAATGCTCCTGAAAGGGACCAGATTTTAGTCTAGAGAAGACATCATATAGAAAGTGACGGACCAGTTACAAGCAATCTCAAAATAGGCGTTCCAGCGCTGCTTCCGACAGTGACAGAACCATTGGAAGAAGTGTATGGCAGCCCAAGGGGACTACTTTGAAGGAGATTAGTATAACATTGTTGTATCTGAATATGAGTATTTTTTTATGAATAAAAGTCTGATACTTGAAAGGGAAGGGGAGTTGTTGGAAACTTAAGGGGGGTAAAAAAGAAAGTAAGCAAATAGAAGGGGAGATGCTGGACTATGAAGAGCTAAGGAAGGAGATGCTGAATAAGGTAGTTGGGAACGGAGGGTGCTGGATATCAGAGTGAAGTGCCTTAAACTGACTCTGTAGATGGAGAACAAAGCTGAAGGTTCCCCTAGGGCAGGGGTGACAAACTCAATCAGCTAAGGGGCTGAAATCCAAAACATGGGCTAAGTCGCAGGCTGAATTTTTTATTAAGATACTTAGGGGTCTTTTTATTAAGGTACGCTAGCTGATTTAGTGTGTGCTAAACATTAGCACACGCTAAATGCGTACCTTAATAAAAGGACCCATTAGTCTTAGTAGAAGTATAGGGTTACAACCTCTCCAACCCCACGCCGGCTCTGTGAACAAAATAAATAAAAAAGACTTTTCTTCTCTCTTTTAGGTCCTAGTTCATGCTTGCTGTCTAACACCAGCTCTGTCAGGATGCACATTTCAAATCTGATATATTGTGATTACAAAACAGAGAATAAAATTATTTTTTCTACTTTTTGATGTCTAGTCATTATTCAAATCATGTTGGTCCCAGGCTCTGGTTGTGTTATGATAACTCGCTTGCCAGAGTCTCCTGCCTATTTGTCGTTTCTTTCTTTCTCTTCCCCCAAAGGCCTGTGTTTCCCTCCTTTCTAGCATCCTCCGGCTTCCCAGTCTCACCTTCAAAGCAGCCTACATAGGATCACCGGTTGGCTGTAGCATTCCTAGCAGGCTGCCGTCAGTCTCTGCAGCACGTTCCCTCTGCCACGGTCCTGCCCCTCCTCTGACGTATGGGACCGCGGTAGAGGGAATGTGCTGCAGAGGCTATAGCAGCCTGCTAGGATCACTACAGCTGACCGGTGATCCTCTGTAGGCTGTTTTGAAGGTGAGACCGGGAAGCCAGGAGAGAGATGGTGAACAATGAGATGGAGGTCGGGAAGGAACAGGGTATTTTCTCGTGGGACAAATTTAATTACCCTGCGGGACAAATTTGACACCCCTGCCCTAGAGCATCAGATACCCTTGGGCTTGCTCTTTAGATATAAATAATGGGAGGATCATAAATGCCAAAATATAACAAAATAAATACTCTATTCTCATCTGAAGGAATGAAGAGACTGTTGTTTTATAAACCACAATAGAGTGGAGAAAAAGACTTCAGTATAGTCTGCACTCAACCAATATAGCAATGCTAACAAATATCAAGTGTAGTTTAATCATTAGTCAAAAAAACTCCACTGAATACAAGTCTATAATGTTGCAAACAGCCTCTCTTTAAAGTTCCAATTATGCAGGAAAACAATTATCAAGAATCAATTAGCTTAGTAGATCCAAAGACCATTTTCTTATAGAAATTCCTGCTTCATATCTCTCGACAGGAGCCCTGTTTCGCAAATTGCATCTTCAGGAGAGTTCAAAGAGAGTCAATTCCACACAGTGCGGTAATCACAAAATGGCGATTGCCAATGGGAAACGCCAAAGATTATATTCCCTCTTTGCTGATGTCACATCCAATCTGAAAACAGACTCATTCAGAACTCCCGATCCATCATAAAACACATCATAGCCTCTCAGTATGATACATCTCCGTAAGATATTTTCACAAAAATGCCTTCCATTCAATTGCAATATTAAGTCCCTTCGATATTCGGTTGAGTTTTTTGACTGATGATTAAACTGCGCTCGCTATATTGGTTGAGTGCAGACTGTACTGAAGTCTTTTCCTCCACTTTTGTGAAGTTCTTTCTCTCCACTCTATTGTGGTTTATGTAGCAACAGTCTCTGCATTCCTTTGAATGAGAGTAGAGTATTAATTTTGTTTACAGCCCCCAGCCAAGTAATGTTAATGCAATGACTGGCCTACAAATAAATTGGGAGAGAAAATAAAATAGAAGAAAACATTCCTGGCTAGCTGGGCATGAATGCTCACAATGCCTGATCTCAGCCTTACTCTATCTGATCTTGAAACCAAAAGGAGCAGGAAGAAACTGCGAAGTCAGAAAATAAAGTCTCATCTACATTTAATAAGCTTATTAGTTTTCTCCAACTTAAAGGGTAACAGAGCTGTGGTCATTCTTATTTACCAAAAATAAGTAAAATTCTCTCTATTCCTAGAACTGGGTAACTTAAGCTATTTGGACTTCTTCCTGCAGGTTTGTTTTTAGCTTGTCTTGTTATAGACTGGATGCTTGAATATTTTTTCTAACATGATACTGTCACACGGATCAGTCAGTCATGATGTATTTTTGTTTTTCTAGTGTGGATTATAATTGGAAGGAGTTTGTTATCTTTCCAAAGCTACATCATTGTAGGAGCTGTTTTGCTAGTAATTAGATCTGAAGATATATTAGAGTAATAATGCGTTGAGTTGCTTTCTACAGCTTTTTTATACGCTCAGCATGTACTTTACTTTCTTATCATATCAGAGTGTAAGAAATCTCGGTGCAGACTTTCCTCTCGCTCTCTGTTGATGAGAGATTGGTGGGATAAAGGAACAGACAAGAAGCCAAATGCACCTCCCTCTCTCTCCCTCTCTCTCCCTCTCTCTCCAGCAGAAAGAATGTACCACCACTGTTATCCTTCTAGGGTCATACTGTTTACATCCATTCTTGGGCCACTTAGGAAACTGTGTTTTGTTTTGCTTTTTAATTATTATATATTTATTGAGTTTCATTATAAATCAAGCATTTTTCACTTGTACAGAAAGGAAATTCAGCAAAGAATAATAAAATAAGAATTACATTATTGAAGAAATCAAATATAAGCTTAAATTTCAACTCAAGTCCTCAAATATGATCCGAAATGGGTAGTAAGCGAGTATTAAAGAAAATTATATTTACACAGGCATTAGACTAGTTGGGTGAAACTAGGGCACCCTTTCCTTTAACAAAGCATTCAGATCTTATCTTTCTCCAAGTATGACGTTGAGAGAAACGTTGTCAGTTGGGACGGCTCAAAGAAAACAAATTTATGAAATCGGTAATGAATTACACATTTACATGGATGATGCAAGTAAAAGGTCGCCCCCAAGGCTGTAACACCAGATTTCATTAATAAGAATTCACGTCTCCTTCTCTGTGTATCTTTAGCCAAATCTGGGAACATCTGTATTTTAAGGCCTAAAAATTATTTTTGTTTATTTTTAAAGAAAAGTCTCAGCAACCAGTTTTTATCTGGTGTGAAAGCTACCGTTAGAAGTAAAGTTGCTGGAGTCACCAATTCTTTATCAGATAGTTCCAACAGATTTGATATATTAATTGAATCATGTTCCAATTCCTGTTGCTGTTGTCAGTCTTGTACCACATTTGGAAGGTAATAAACCTGTGTAAATGGAGGTACTGACTCGTCAGGAACCTCCAATACTTCCAACATGTAACGTTTCAACATTTCCCTAGGAGCTACCATTGAAACCCTAGTTTTGGTTTTTTTAATATACAATGCTGGTTTCTGATAGAGACAAATACGTGGTAGTTACACTAAAGGCAAATTTAATTCACAATACAGTGGTGCCTCGCATAACGGACGCCTCGCACAGCGAACGCTGCGCATAACGAACTTTTTGTCTTGCTCCCTATAACGAACTTCGTTTCACACAACGAAGTCGCCCGAGGGGCCCGGGGGGGGGGGGCGGAACTACTCTCGCCGCTTCCTAATGTGAGCCGGGAACAGCAGCACCCTCACCTTACCTCGGATGCCGAGTTTTCCGGCTTTCTTTTTCGGCCAGCCACACACTTTCAGGGAGCAGCACATGCGCGCATGCTCTGTTGTTCAATCTTCTCCTCTGAGAGGAGAACATTGATCAACTCCAGCAGCTGCGCGTGCACAGCTTTTTGAGATCGTGCCGGGAGCCAGACCCGCTGATGCACAGCAGCAGTGAATATTGTGCAGACAAACTAACCTGCTGGTACAGCCGAAGAGGGAGGAAGGAAAACTGTTGAATTTCTTGGGGGAAAGATGAGGAGTTCTGGCCAGCAGGGGAGGGAAAGCTGGACAGTACGGGGGAGGAGCAGTAGGGAAGGCAAGAGATCACTGCCCTCTCCAGCCAAAATTTTCCTTTTCAGAGGGACCCCGACATGGCAGCCATTCTCACAAACTGCCTGCGGCTGCCCCGAAGTTTTCCCTCTGCTGCAACTTCCCGTTTCTGATAGGGCAGATCGCCGCAAAGGGAAAGCTTCGGGGCAGCTACCGGCAGTTTATGAGAACAGCTGCCATGTCGGGGTCCCTCTGAAAAGGAAAATTTAGGTGTTTAATAAAGAAGTTTGGATCGCAGGGCCCCTTAGATCTATGCTCCCCCCTCTTACGCCAGCCCTGGGACCCTTCTGACAGTTTCGGGCCCTAGGCAAGTGCAGAGCTGCACTCAAGTGGCTAAAGAGCCACATGCGGCTCGCGAGCCGCGGTTTGCCGACCACTGACCTAGGACAACTGGAGGGTCAGGTGATTTGCCTAGAGTCACATGGAGCTGCAGTGGGAACTGACCCAGTTCCCAAAGTTCTTAGCCTCCTGCAGATCGTGCGGCTGGGTGAGGGAGAAGGCTGGCAGGCTCTGCATGTGAGGTGAGGTGGAGGGAGGGAAATGTAGGGCTGCAGAACGAATTATTTTGTTTTACAGGTATTCTTATGGGACAACAGGGCTGCAGAACGAATTATTTTGTTTTACATGTATTCTTATGGGAAAACGCGTTTCACACAACGAACGTTTCACATAACAAACTTGCTCCTGGAACGGATTAAGTTCGTTGTGTGAGGCACCACTGTACTTAAAAATAGCCAAAATGTGTGCTGGACTAAGAAAGAAACAAAGAAGATGTTGGCAGATAAGGAGCACTTGGTCCTTGCAATCTAGTTATCTCTGTCTGCCAATCGTGCCACCACATCTTAGTTGATATTTGTTGTTCTTCCTCTCCCATTAAAAGCCTTTTGGTGATACAGTGTTTTAAAGGGACTTTAAAGTGTAGACGTGTTTTACATGCTTAAGTGGGCTCTTTTAAAATTGCCTGAAGAATTACAAACATACAAAATAGGCACATAAATGTGAAGGAGGTGATTTTATAAGGAGGTACAAGTACTTTCTTAAAATGCTTTTTAAGTGCCTATGCTAAGCCTATTTTATAAAGCCAAGTAGGTGCCCACTTATCTTTAGAAAAGCCTAATGTAACTGGCAGGTTCAGACATTTATACCAGCCTTAGAGCCACTGTAAGTGTCCATGTCCATGTTTCTCCGAAGACTGGGATTAGGAGCCCTGATCTGTGTGCTACTTGCATGCTCCATCCAAACTCCACTCCCATGGCAAAGTATGCATTGACCGTTGCTTTGATCAGTATTTTGTAAGAGGTCTGTGAGTAAATGACTAAAATACCAATATGTATGCATTTTGGTCCTGATTCTATATATGATGTCTACCAGCAGACACCTAGTTCAGTGCATTTTCCAATGTAGGCACCTAACTTAATTTTTTAAAATTGGCGCTGATAATTAAAAGTGTCATTAAAATCAGATTTATAAAATTAATTTGCCTATAAGTGTCTAACTCGGTAGGTTCAAGTTTATTAAAAATTTGATTAATCGCTTATCATGAATTCTAAGCGATGTACATAAAAAAGATGCAATACATCTAATCATTAAAAACAAATGTAATATATGAGTTGATGAGGACAATAACAGACATATTGAAAACACTATGGAAAATGGGAAAACTACAATATATCAAGAAAAGTAGACATAAAAGGTTAGAACAAGCATTGGGGGGGGGGGAGGAAGGTGTTTAAGGTACTTAGAAATCAAGTGGAAGAAATGGAGCGAACTAAGGCTTGCCAGCGAGAAGGATTGGATAGGATTATAGCTCAAAGGCATCTTTGAAAAGAAAACTTTTTAAGGCACCTTTGAACTTGTCAAGACTATTTTCCTCCCTTAAGTAGGCAGGTAAGGAATTCCATATTAGTGGGGCTATTACCAAAAATACAGTTGTGCGACATGTGTTAATAATCTTTAATGAGGGCACAGACAATAAACTTTGAGCAGTAGATCTAAGGGCTCCTTTTACTAAGCTGCATTAGGGTATTAACGTGCGGAATAGCGCATGCTGAATTGCCATGCGCGTGCTAGACCTTAACGCCAGCATTGAGCTGGCGTTAGTTCTAGCTACATAGCACGTGGTGTAGTGCGTGATAATATCCTGCGTGCGCTAAAAACGCTAGCACACCTTAGTAAAAGGAGCCCTAAGAGGTCTAGTTGATATATGGGGTATAAGAATTTGATCAATGAAACTTGGAACCTTTGTGATTTGAACTTTGAACATCAACAAAGCCATTTTATAGGTTATTCTATGCCAAATTGGAAGCCAATGAGCCTTTATCATAAGAGGGGTGACATTGTCAAGCTTCCTGGATTTGGTAATGATTTTAATTGTGTTTTGAATCATTTGAAGTCATCTGAGTTCCTTCTGCAAGATACCTTTATATAAAGAGTTGCAGTAGTCGAGTTTGGATATTACCAGGGAATGAACCAGAATATTTAAAGAGAATGGATCAAGAAAGTTTGCCAGGGAACGAATCATTTGCAGTCTGTAAACACTGTTTTACCACTGTACTAATTTGTTCATGGTAACTTAATTTATGGTCAATAATAACACCTACATTTTTTACTGATGTAACCATTCTGAGTAGGGTATTGTCAATGCAAATTGGAGAAGATAGGGAAATTCCATCTTTCCATGGATAGAGTATGGTTTTGGAGGCACCTACCCAAAAAGTAGGCATGCTTTGGAGGCGGAGTTTGGAACTGGTATATCAGGCCAGGAAAATCCTGGGCTAATATACCAGCGCCTAACATTATGATGCCTACCAGCACCTAATTCGATTTAGGCACCACTAGGCATCATTCAACAAATGGCACCTAACTTTGAATGAAATGTCCTTTGTTACTTAAAGTATGTGCCCACTTATAAAATTATCTTCTTAGCACCTACTTTTAAATAGTTTAATAGTTTATTACATTTAGGGCTCCTTTTACAAAGCTGTGTTAGGCTTTTTTATTCCTGGCCTTGCAGTGGCGTACCTAGCATATGTGACACCCAGGGCCCATCATTTTTTGGCACCCCCCCCATCTGTACGAAAAACATGATTTTTAGTAACAAGCCACACGTCACACATGAGTACCTAGGAAAAGGCAGCATCTTACATATGCAGTGAGCAGTACAACATCAATATACCCATTGTAAAACTAAACAAGCCAGACTAGTACAGAATAATCCTACACCGTCAATCCTAACAGAAAACCATGTCTTTCAAACACACAGAACACAGAAAACACCTTTGCCTAGTATGGAATGTCATCACAAACTTACCCCTCCCCCTTTTACAAAACTGTAGTGTGGATTTTAGCCACGATGGTAACAGCTCTGATGTTCATAGAATTCTTAGCATCAGAGCTGCTACCACCAAGGCTGGCGCTAAAAAACGCTCCACAGTTTTGTAAAAGGGGGGGATAAAATAGAAATACATAGACAAAGGTTAAATTGAACCAGCAAGAAGCTGGACTCTGCATACAATGCAATACCACAGAAACAGTGACACGTCTCCTAAAGCAATAAATAAATAGAAAATTTTTGCTTTACCTTTGTCTTCTCTGGTTTCTGCTTTCCTCATCTTCTTGTTACTCTCTTCCTTCCATCCACTGTCTGCCATCTTTCTGCCCCTAAATGGCATCTTCTCTCCTTCTATGCCCCTTCCAGAAACTGTATGCCTCCCCCTTCCCTCTCCTTTCACCCCCATTGGTCTGGTATCTGTCTCCTCTCCTTCCCCCCTGCTCTGGCATCTCTCTCTCCGTTCCCTTCCTCTTGTTCTTCCCTGGTCTTCCTTCTCAATTTATTTTCTGCCTCTGTCTAAATTCTTTTTTACTATTCAGTCCTCAATTTCCCTCTTTCACTGTGTCTACCTATAGCTTGCCACCTCTTTCCCTCCCTCCTTCCAGTAATTATCCTCTTCCCTCAATCCTGCATGTGCCCTTTTTTTCTTTCTCCTCTCCACTTCATTCCAGCATCTGCTCCCCCTTTCCCTCACACTTCCATTCAGCAGCTGTCCGTCCTCTCCCCCACACTTCCATTCAATGTCTGTTTCCCTCTCTCTACCCCTTCCATTTACTGTTCACCCTCTATCTTGCCCCTTCCATTCACTGCCCTCTATGCTCTTTCTATCCAGTGTGCACCCTCTCTCTCTCTCTCTTCCATATGGCATCTTCCCTCTTTCTATGCTCCTTCCATAAACTATCTATCCCGTGCCCATTCTCTCCTTTGTACATGATTGATTTCAACTCTGTCACCTCTCCGTTTTTCTCTCTCTTTCACCACCCCCTCCCCTATGCTCTGGCATCTCTCTCTTCTCCTTTCTTTCCTTCCCACCTCACGGTCTGGCATCATCCCTTCCCTGATTCCCAGCATCTCTCTCCTTTCCTTTTCTTCCACTCTCCCTCCCCCTCCATGCTCTGACATCTCCTCCTTCCTTTCCCCCTTCCTTTTCTCTTGATCTGGCATACCTTCCTCCTTCCCTCCATGCCCTGGCGTCTCTTCTTCCCTTCAAGCCCTGGCATCTCCTTTTATTCCATCTAGTCTCCCCAATTCTCTCCCCCTCTGCTCCCTTTCCTCCTTCTGTCACCCAAGGCCTGATGTCCTGAACTTCATTGGGCAGCAGCAGCATTCACAATTCTCTGCTGTTGCCCGCTTCAAGCCTTCCTCTCTGTCGGTCCTGTCTTCATGAAAACAGGAAGTAGGCAGGACCCGGCAGAGAGGAAGGCCTGAAGCCGGCAACAGCAGCAAATTGCAAACGCTGCTGCTGCCCAAAAAGGTAATGGAGCACCGAGGCAGACCGAGGCAGACCGCTTCTCCCCCCTCCCAGCCGAACCCCCGCTGACCCTCCTATCTCTCCCCCCCAGTGAACCTTTCCGACCCTCCTAGCGAGAGCAGCAAACCTTCTTCCAGTAGTGTCGGCTGCTTCACGGCTTTCTCCTGTTGATGAAGCGTCACTGATTACATCATCAGTGACGCGGCAGAGGGAGGAGAAAGCCGCGAAGCAGCCGACGCTTCTGGAGGGAGGTTTGCTGCTCTCGCTGGGAGGGTGGGAGCACGATAGGGACCGGGCTGGCTGTGCACCCCCCCTAAGGCTGCACCCGGGGCGGATGCCCCACCCCCACCCTCCTTGGTATGCCACTGTGGCCTTGGCAATATTAGCTCAGACACTCATAGAATTCCTGTGAATGTCGGAGCTAATACTGCTGTGGCCTGTGATAAAAAAAGCTTCATGCGGCTTCGTAAAAAAAAGGGTGGGGGTTAATTTACCAACTTTCACAGAACAGCTATATTTCAATTGCTACCAAGCCAGGCAGTGGAAGGAACCTACAGAGTATCTAATAGTCACAAACGTGGAGAAAAAAATCCTCAAACTTAAGTAGCAACATGAATACAGAAACTTCTAGCAGCCTTCATTCTTATCACTAGCATTAAAAAACCCCACCCGAGTTAAGCTCAAAATGGCGATTGTGCTTTATGTGAAATGAGTCACTGCTGAGGTCTTTATAAATTTGATCGTGCTTCTGATCCAATGCATTGGGTTATTCAATCTACTTCCCTTCAGTGGTCATCTAGCCAGTTTGGGCATCCTTTTGGCATTTATTCATTATTAAAACAGACATCTAAATTGTGCGCTGTTCGATTATGGCAGAAAAGCATCCAAGTAATTATATAAAGCAACTAGTGTGTATTTTATTCTTTTCCTTTCTTGCTGAGGGTGTGATATATATTTATAACACTATGCTTTTCTGGAGCACAGAAAACTATCACTGGCTGGTGTTGCCAGTGATAGTTTTCTGTGCTCCAGAAAAGCATAGTTCATTTGGGCAGTTGTCCTGCTCTCTATGCTTATTGATTCTTTCAGGCTGTTTTTCTAGAGTGTTATAAATAAATATTACACCCTTAGCAGGAGAGGAAAAGAATAATATACACACTAGTTGCTTTATATAATTGCTAGGTTTAAGTGTGTTCCCTCATTCTGTGTGGCTATTAGAAAAGCATCCAAGTCATAATCTCACCCTAATCTTGCCCATACCACATCTCCAACACGCCCCCTTGAGATTTACGATGAACTGCTAGATACACACCTCATCTGTACTTTATGAGCAGACAGTCATGTGCCACAAGCAAAACAAAGCCAATATTTAGCATCTGTACCTTTTGGCAGCACCTGTTATAACTTCATGGTTCCATGAAACTGGCAGTGTGGGTTCAATGTTTTGATTATTGTTTCACAATACATAAGAATCTCATTCTTATTGCAGAAACAGAAACCAGTTGCTAAGTTGGGCAATGTAATGGTGGTTCAGCCAAGTTTCAGTTTTTCTGCTCTAACTATATCCAGTGACAAGATGACAACCTGCTGACTATTCAGACATCTTTCTGTTTCCTTTCAGTTAGTAGCAGACATATACTGTTTTATGAGCATATCAGAATGGTTTCAAGGCTCTCTAAATATGAGGATGTTTGTCTGGCTGTTTCATTATGTTCTGTATGTGCCAGCTGCTTCAAATACCGTGTTTCCCCGAAAATAAGACAGTGTCTTATATTAATTTTGGGTCCAAAAAATGCACTAGGTCTTATTTTCGTGGTAGGTCTTATTTTTTTCATGTACATGATCATCTTTCCCTTCCTCTCCTTCACCCCAGTTCTGCCTCGTTCCTTTCTCTCCCCCACATGTGCAGCATCTTTCCTCCCCTCTCACCCATCCCCTTGTGCCTTCCCTCTGCAGCATCTTTCTAACCCTCCCTCCATTCCCCTGTGTAGCAGTACCCTTGCCCAGCTTCTGTCCTTCCCTCCCATCCCTCACGCAGCAGAACCCTTGCACAGCTTCTATCCTTCCCTCCCATCCCTTGTGCAGCAAAATCCTTGAGCCCCCCCTGCCCCCACTGTGCAGCCAAACCCCCGCTGACCCTCCCATCTTTCCATTCCATTCAAATCCCGCTGACCGCAAGCCCTACAGGCTGCTTCATGGCTTTCTCCTGCCAGGGAATTCCCTCTGCCACATCACTGATGATGTCATCAGTAACATGGCACATGGAAGGCTCCGGTGGGAGAAAGCCATGAAGCAGCTTGTTAAGAGTGCTGCCAGCCCGATGCTGCTCTGGAGGGAGGTATGTAGGGCTCACAGTCGGCGGGGTTCAGATGGGAGGGAAGGATGGAGGGTCAGCAAGGGTTCAGCTATTTGGTGGGGATGGAGTTGGTGGCTGGGGGGCAGGGGAAGCACTGCTGCCAGTGAATCCAGGGACTAGGGCTTATTTTTGGGGTAGGGCTTATATTAAGACCTACCCCCAAAATCATGTTAGGGCTTATTTTCGGGGTAGGTCTTATTTTCAGGGAAACATGGTATATCCTAATACAGTTGAGTATGTTGACCAGATTAGAAGTGCCTGTAAGATTCATGTGCTTTATAAACCATCCAATTCAAATAAGTATTGAGTTCCAGTAACCATATGGGACATAGAGAAAATTGAATTCATCATAAGTTGTGAGTTCTTTGGATCATTGCAAAAATCATCCAAAGAAAAATTGAATACAAGCTTTCGAGACCATATAGGTGTTTTCTTTGGCTTGACTAAGAGATCTCTAGTCTAGAGCTTCCTGATGCTGTCTGGGAATCCTTAAAGCCAGTTGGGTTTTTGCTATATCCATGGTGAATATGCATGTGAAAAATCTGCAATCATTTGATACCTAGCATATGCTAATTTTTCTCATAGTTATCAGGAATATTTTGAAGTCACAAGGTCACATCTGGGAAGCCCTGGTTTATGGTGCTACAGTCATGCACAACACCATTTTTGAATAGGTTTTTGTATTGCTTCAGTAAAAAGCACTACACCTAGAAATTACTGATGCAAGGGTAACAGAAAATCGAACTCTAAACAAATGCATGTTAAAATTGCAGGTTGACTAATAATAAATAAATAAATAAAGACTGCAGGTTGACTGAGGGCTAGATTCTCAAAACTTAAGGTTGCCTTTAATGTGGTCATTAAACCGGTTCCAGCCGGTTTAGTGTGCATGCATTTTAGTGGCGGATTATAAAAAAATGGCTTACCGTGGTCTTTTCTGAGTTTTTAGCAGTTTCCAATACTGCCTTGCAAAATGAGCACTCAAAGCAATTATCTATCATTGTCGAGTGATTCCCTAAAAAAATACAAACTCCAAATCGAAGATCGGCAGTAGAGACCAGTGGACACCTACCCCTGGTAGCGGGAGAGATGCCCACACTCTCCTGCCTTGCTCACACAATCCCTCAACTCTATCCACTTCCTGCAGCGGAAGAGATGCACACTCTTTCCTGTCACACTCACACAATCCCCTGATGCTACCCTCCTTCCTGCCGTCGCCCAACCCTCCGATAACTCCCCCATACCTCGGCCGATGACCCCCACCCCTCCCTACCTTATTGAGGAAATTTGGCCTGAGGGACGCCTACCCTCTGGCAGGCAGACTTACCTCTTACAAAATGGCAAACCTTACTCTTCCCAGTGCATCCTGGGATGTGCTGGGAAGGGGGCCTAAGGCTCTTATTGGCCCAGGTTGCTTAAGGCCCCTCCTATGGGACTGGCTGAGGGTCCCCCAGGACAGTTTTGAGAACCACTGGCCTATGCTGAATGACATTTAAAGAATTGCATGATAGAAGAAAGTTGGATACTGTATATACTCAAATATAAGTTGATCCAAATATAAGTCGAGACCCCCATTTTCCCCCCAAAAAGGAGGAAAATGGTTGACTTGAATATAAGTCGGGGGCTTAATATTCAAGTGCCATCCCCTGCCAGGATCTACACCCAGTGTCCTCTCTGTCACGCCCTCCCCTGCACGGTTCTGCACTCAGCCCCCTTCCCTACCAAATTCTGCACCCAGCCCCCTTCCCTCCCTGACCTGCACTCAGTCCCATTCCCTACCAGGCTGTGAACCAAGCCCCCTTCCCTGCCAGGCTCTGAATACTGTCCCCCCTCCCTGCCAGGCTCTGAACACTGTCCCACCTTCCTTTCCTGTACCCTCTTCCCTCTAAAAAGAGCCAACATCATCAGTGATATCACAATGGCTTGATTGTCCTGTACTCCCCTCTGCCCTCTAACCCAGCCAGCAGATTAACCCTTCCCCTTAACTTAAATCACCTAGTGCTAGGCCAGGTCAGGAGGGATCCCTCCCGTCGCCTGCCCTGGCTGACACTAATAATTACCACCCTCCCTCCTTCCCTCCCTTGTGTACCTGTTCCCTAGTTCCCTAGTTTCCTGCACTAAAATCCTTTGTAAAGGTAGTAGCCAGCGGCGCACCTAGGCCAGCATGCAAGAGTGAGCTTTTTGTGCTGCCGGCCGGCCCTGCACCACTCCTTGATAGGCTGCCGTGAGAACCGTGAATCCCTGCAGGAAGTCCGGGAGGGTTTTGGGTGGTCACTGGGAGATGACCTGAACATAAACCGAGACCCCCATTTATGGGCCAGTTTTTTGGCCCAAAAATCCCAGTTTATATTCAGGTATATATGTAATTCAGTATATATGTAATTGCTTATTAACCTCAAATTCTATGAGTTTGATCAACCAAGGAATATTTGTAACTGACCTGTAGTTGTCAATAATAGTGAGATTCGCTCCGATAGATTTTAGTAAAGGAGTCAAAACTATTTCTGTCAACTCATTTGGATTAAAAACATTCCATAATGTGTTATTAATAAATTTAGGGGCCCTTTTATCAAACTGTACCAGAGGTTTTTAGTGTGAGTATGAAAGGTAAATGCTCAGATGCTCATAGAATTCCTCCCACTTCCATATAGCATCTACCCCTTCTCTCCTTTTCATCCATCTTCCCTTTCACTTCCCTTTTTCATGGTTTGAGAACAGTGGTTCTCAAACCTGTTTTAGAACAGTGCACAGTACTGAGACATTAATCCGTGCTTTGTCTTCTGCAGTCAGAATATTTTTTAAGTACAGGGAGGCAGATTATATTGTTACAATTTGATATCTCAGCAGCTTTTTTTTATGCTGTTCAGTCTTAGTGAACTGGGATTGTCAGGGACAGTAATTAAATGGTTTGAGGAAATCCTAAGAAAGCGATAAGTATTGTGTAAGAAAGAATAACAAAGGGTTAAATGCTTGATAAAAATGTTTAAACTTATAAATAAAGAAAAGAAAGAAAGAAATATTTGCTGCTGCTGGGTCAGACCAGTGGGCACGATGAACCACTGGTCTGACCCAGCAGTGGCAATTCTTAAGAAAGAATAACAAAGGGCACCTTTTTTCAAGCTATGCTTAGTGTGAGCTAGCGTGGTAAATAATAATAATAATAAACTTTATTTTTGTATACCAGCATACCAATTAGTTCTAGGCGGTTTACATCAAGAAAAGCTGGTCAATCAGCGAATCTTATAAATGCACCACATGACATATCATAAATACAATACTAAAAGAATTAAGATATGAATTTATCAAACAAGTAGGTTTTCAGTATTTTTCTAAAAGCATGGTAAGATTAAGCTTGAGGAATTAAGATACTCCACCAGGTGTTCATTTTACTAGCCTGGAATGCTAAAATTTGATAAAAAAAATCTTGTATAACGACAAGCTTTAGGTGATGGAAATGCAAACCAGTAAGATTTGTGTGTATTTACGTTTGTTCTATAAAATTCAAAATGAGAGACAAGATAAGCTGGAGCTAAACTGAATAATACTTTAAAGCATATGCAACAAAATTTGAATAAAACTCTTTCATCAAATGGTAACCAGTGAAGCCGTCTATAATAAGAGCTAACATGATCATGCTCCAATGCTCATAGAATTCCTATGTGCATCAGAACACTTACCTTGCCAGCCCGCACTAGAAGCCTCTAGTGCAGCTTGATAGTGTGTGGGGTGGGGAACTGTCATCTTTTGTGGCAGCCAGGTTACAGCATGCACCAGGACTCGCTGCTATCGTCAGTGTTAGCATTTTTCCCAAAGAACTAAGGTATCTGATATAGGTATCTATCTGATATAGATATTTACATTTTATCTTATGCAGATTATATTTTCCTCTTATGTTCTGAGTCACATTCCTTTAAAAACACTTCAAAGATTAAAATATAACATTTATTTGGTAGATGTGTCGACACATAAAAATTTCTTGAAGTTAAATAAATCAATACCCAAAATATTATAGTTTTGGAAATTATGGCACAATCCCAGAAAAAGAACTGATATTAGCATCAGAAGAATAATTGAAAATAGAAAATGAATCAAAAGTCCTAAGAATCTTCTTAGACTCCAAGTTTGAACCTCAAATTAACAGTTTGATTTTTAAAAAAATGTTTTATCAAGTTACATCAACTCAAAAGTATATGATCTTCTTTGAATTTTCAAAGTTTTAGAGTTCTAACTCAAATAATACTCTTACAATTTGATTATTTCAACTCTTTATATAGAATAGTGTCTATTAAGTTACAAAGAAAATTCCAACTTCTTCAAAACATGGCCTCTAGATTGATTATTAAATCAGGGTAATTGATAGGTTTTTGCCTCTTAGAGAAAATTTTAATTGACTTTTTTTTTAACCATTAGGCCCAAAATGCTTTTATCTACTTTTGTTATCTAGATGGTGGGTTTTTTTCCTAATTGTATTGGTTCCTGGGTTGTTTTTTTTCTGTTTCCCTTTTGTCTGTTTTGTCCTCACTCTTTCTCCGGACTTTCATGTCCTTCTGTCCCAAACTATTTAGGATTGATGGGGTAGAGGAAACTACTCTTATGAGAACTTAAATATAGCATAATTGTTTTAAAAAGTAATAAAAGATACTCTTGCAGCTTCACAATATTATCTAGAAAAGTTAGTATTCAAGTTCCAGAGACAACGATATGTATAGGACTCATTAATGTACATTCTGGGGTCAATATTTAGTTTGCGGCAGTCAGCTCCAGGACATTGACTATCTGGGCATGTCTCTGATCCAGAAGTTAACATCAGCTCTGATATTCAGACCTGTACCTGGTTAACTTGGGGAATAAATTTAGGAGAGCCGTTTTGTTGTCATAACTCTTTGCAATTACTTAGCCAGTTAGCAGACTGAAAATCACAACTAACTGGCTAAGTTGTTGCTCCATCCTAACTCCGCACCCAGACCAAGTTCTGGTTAGCAGATATATTCAGTGCCACTAACCTCTACTTCCCAGTTAAACCCTTTTGAATATCAACCTATCTCTGTTTAATAAGACTACTTTGATTAACAATCTAAACGTTAAGGGGGGAGGGAGCTTTTAATGCTCGCTCTTACATGGATAGGTGAGGAGGATTCTTTCACTACTTTTCTATAGAGATCTAAATTTTGAATTAATCTCTACTTTCATTGCTTCTGGTTCTTAAGGCATATTACTGAAATCGAAGTTTGGCTTTAATAATAATAATAATTTTATTCTTATATACCGCCAAAGCCGTGGTAGTTCGAGGTGGTTTACAACAAAGAAGGGCTCAACAATCAGCGAATATAGGTACAATTTAAAGTCATCAAAATACAGGTGAGTAGGATATAGAGGTAAGACATGAGAGATCTTCGGAAACAAATTCAGTTAGAGTTGAAGAGATAAGGCTTAAGAGGTCTTAGGTTACAAATCGGTTAAACAAGTTTGTTTTTACTAATTTTCTGAAACTTAGGTAGGAAGAGGAGTGCGTGATAATATTATACAGCCAGTCATTCAGTTTACCTGCTTAGAAGGCAAGTGTTCTGTTCAGGTATCTTTTGTAACGGCAGGCCTTTAGTGTTGGATGGTTGAACAGATGTACTCTGCATGTGGGTCTGGATGGGCAATCTAAGTTAAAATGGGGAACCAAGTACGTGGGAGCCGAACCAAGAGTGGATTAAGAATTTTAGGACTCCTTTTACTAAGCTGAAATAGCGGTTTTAGCGCACGCTTAATGCATGCTAAATTGCCACGCGCTACAGACGCTAATGCCAGCATTGAGCTGGTGTTAGTTCTAGCTACGCAGCATGGGTTTAGCGCTTGCTAAAAATTGCAGCTTAGTAAAAGGAGCCTTTAGTTCTGAATTTTGCTCTCATTCCATTAATCAAAGTCTTGGAGAAACTATTGGACTTTATTGGTGATTGTAATACACTCATACAAGTTTCAAGTTTATTCAAAATTTGATGAATCGCTTATACATAAAATACTAAGCGATGTACAATAAAATCCAAATTTGAATGTACGATAAAATACAAAATAATAATAACAAATAAAATATTAAGCGAATTACTATAAAATCCAAATTTGAACATATGTTAAGATACAAGGTAATAATAATAATAAATCCAAAAAAGGGGGTTTGACCTACAGACCAACAGACTCAACTGGATGGAAGGGAAGAGGGATTCAGGTTACAATATTAATCATTTTAAAAAGAGAGAAACACGAAAGGAGACAACATTAGGAGGGGTATTTTATTTTTATTTTTTTTAATAAAAGACTTCTGCACTGCAATTATTCCATATAGGAGGTAAACGCATCTTTAAACAGAAGGGTTTTTAAATTAGTTTTGAAACGGCTAATATCTTTTTTTGTCTCTAATATATTGGGGGAGAGAATTCCAGGTTTGAGGGGCAACTACTGAAAATATATCGTATCGTCTTGTGCCGATCACTTTCAAAGAAGGGACTACCAAAAGACCTTGGCTTGATGAGCGAAGGGAGCGAGAAGAGTTGTATGGAATGAGTACCCTGTTTATAAATTGCGGTTCGTTTGTGGATAAAGTTTTAAATACCAAAAGTAAAATTTTGAAGATGATGCAATGATTGATGGGAAGCCAATGTGAGGCAATCAGAAAGGGGGATACATGGTCATATTTTTTACCGTTGTGAATTAATTTAACGGCAAGATTTTGAATAATCTGCAGCCGTTTCTTTTCTTTTTGGGTAATGTTTAGTAGTAATGAGTTACAATAGTCTAGCTTAGAGATGATAAGTGAATGTATAAGTATATTAAGGGATTTTGGTTCCAAAAACTTAGAGATGGAACGGATTTGACATATGCGATAAAAGCAGGATTTGACTATGCTACCTATGTGCTCATGATAAGAGAGATTTTCATCAATAATAACTCCTAATAATTTTAATGATGAAACAATGTTAATAGGAGTGTTATTGATGTTGAAAGTAGAGCACAACTGTATTCCTTGTTTGTGTGAAAAAAGCATGGCTTTTGTTTTATTAATATTTAATGATAATCTATTGGAATTCAACCAATACCTGATCTCGTAGTGCTTAGAGAGTTTAATATTTATTTCTAAAAGGTATGGGGGTGGGGGCATCAGTGGTAGGAGGGAGTGGGCAATTTTGGTTTGGGTGGACAGTGGCTCAGGGGTGCCTGGCGCAGGGGAGTGCATGGCATAGAAACATAGAAAGATGATGGCAGATAAAGGTCAAATGGCCCATCTAGTCTGGCCAGCCACAGTAACCATTATCTCTTTCTCTCTCTGAGAGATCCCACTTACCTATCCCAGGCCCTCTTGAATTCAGACACAGTCTCGGTCTCCACCACCTCTTCCAGGAGACTGTTCCACGCATCTACCACCCTTTCTGTAAAAAAGTATTTCCTTAGATTACTCCGGAGCCTATCACTTCTTAACTTCATCATATGCCCTCTCATTGCAGAGTTTCCTTTCAAACGAAAGAGACTCGATTCATGCGCATTTACATTATGTAGGTATTTAAACATCTCTATCAAATCTCCCCTCTCTCGCCTTTCCTACAAAGTATATAGCTTGAGGAGTATTTGGCCAGGCAGAAGGGAGTAGGCATCCCTCATGCCATTTTTGCTGCCGTGGAATGGGGGGAGGGTCGCAGTGCCCGTTCATGGTACCATTAAAAAAAATGAAAAAAATAAAACCAACAAAAAAACCCAGACCAACAGGTCTGCCCAGTTGGCTATTTCAGGTCAGTAGGAGCGATCGCAATTTTGTGTGAGATTTTAGGGCATCAATCGGTGGGCTAGTTTGCATGGGATTTTAATATTAATGGATTAATTTGCATTGCTGGATCGGAGAATGAGTGATCGCTCTGAGAAACACACAGCCAGCAGTTTTGTGCATCGGGTTGGGAAATTTGATCGATCATAAAATGGATCATACCAGTTTAGAGACGATTGGTAAGTTTAGTGCATTCCATAGTAAGACAAAGACGAAAGAAACTATTTAACCAGAGAGAAAATTGAATTTTCTTTGAATATGGGCAGAGCAAAGACTATTGCAAGTCTGTTTTTAAGTCTGTGAATGACCCTACTCCCTCAGAATTTCATTATATTTATAAGAAGCATTTATGTATTATTTACCCTAAATTTTTAAAGTATTAATTACAGTATATTTAACCAAGGAAAACCAAGATTAAAAAAATATATATTATTAGTAGTGATTTTTTTTTTTTTTTTAATGTGGAGAAGCATTTCTTTTATGACCAAAAGCAACATTAGTCATTTTGATGACCCCCCAATGTGATTTTAAAAAACCCCATTAAAAAACCTATGCTGCACTGGCTTCCGGGTCTCGCTGCATCTTGTTAGGTATAAATCAATGTTTCAGCCACTATGCTGTGGCTTTTTCCGGTGTATGCTTTGAGGTCTGCAATTTGTCTCTGTAAATAGTGGGTTCACTGATCTAATTGAGAACAAGGCAGTCCATCAATTTGAATTTTGGTGGGAACGCCAGTTGGTCAGAAATTTGAATTTTGTTGTGAAAGTCAGTTGGTCTCTTTTTCCATAAAATGGAAAAGTATCTGGTGGGTTTAAAGATATTCTCCCCATGGATTACATGTTTTCTCAGGGTGTCTGCAGCTGGCATTGCCAACTGACAATGCCAACTGTATATACTGCATTTTCTTGGGGCTATTATGGACACCCTAAAACTCTAGGATAAGTGACTATATTATCCTTATTGCAGCTCTATTTAGGATTTTTCCTAATTTTATTGAGGGGTGAGACATGATAAATCCTTCATAAGATGGAGAAGATAAGGTTCATCCTTCATAAACTGAAGATGATAAGGTGAATCCTCCATTGAATAGAGAAAATGGTCAGAGACGATATGGAAGTATGAAATGTAACCTGCAGAAAACCTCTGAAGGAATGAGGTATATGTGTATAACCCAGGAATATTGTAAGTAGTGTAAATATTTGACTGAATATTTATTCTTTTCTCTTGTGGTGGCAGACTAGATGGGCCAATGGGCAGACTAGATGGACCATTTGGCCTTTATCTGCCGTCATGTTTCTATGTTAATATGTTTTTGTAGCAGTAGTACAAATAGTAAACCCATGGAGGGGCATAATCAAAAAAATGTCTAAGTCCATTTTGGGCCTAAGTCGCTAGTCGCCCAAAGTCAGCAGCATTTAAAGTCCATTCTTGAAAAAACATCCCCCAATTTTATTTTATTATTCGAGAATCATCTACTTGTACGTCCTGCCATTTGCTCGTCCAGACCGCTAAGTCGTCTATCTTTATACTCCATTCTCATCCAAAAAATCATCCAAGTCAAAAATGCTTAGAACAAGACCTTTTGGATATGGGAGGGGTCAGCAAAGTAATGGACTGGACACCCAGACATAACAACAGAGTAGTGGAGCACCTTACAGGGCTCTGCTGTGAACTTCACAAAAAGGGTACCACATAAACATCTTACCACAGCTCCCTTATAGATCATGGTGAGCCCCCCCAAAACCTACTATACCTACCTGTCTACCACCCCAATAGCCCTTATGGCTGCAGGTGACACCTATATTGCATTACAACACGGTTTTGGGGGGTTTTAGGGGCTACACATGTTTCACTATGAATGCAGTGGCTTATGGTCCTGGGTCCTCCTCTCTATGGTTCACTAGCCCACCCCTCCAGACTACTTAAGCCACCTCTGTGCAGCTCTACTAGGCTTTCCTATGCCAGATGCTGATGTTCTGGAGGCAGGTATGTACATTTTTATTCTGATTTTTATGGTGGGGGGGTCAGTGATCACTGGGGGAGTGTGTGGGGGGCTTTTACTATGTGTCTGCAGTGGTTATCTGGTCACTTTGGATACCTTCTGGCCACTTACACCTGTTTTTAGATGGCCTAAGTCACTACGTATAAGTTCCGTCTAGGCAGTCTCGTTAAACTTTCGGTTATACTTGCAGTACAACTAAGTATAGGTCGGCCCAAATCCCGTCCAAATCCCACCCTCATCACTCCTCCTAAAACGCCCCTTTCAGCTCTGGGCGTACAGCAGCACTGAAAAGGACTAAGCTGTTTATAGATACGTCTAAAACCCATTTAAATTATCGGCACTTGGATGACCTGTCTTTTAGATCATCCAAGTACCAATTTAGGTGGATTTTTAGACCTTTTTTTTTTTATATAGTTAGGTAACTCTATAACTTTTTTTTATAGTTAGGTAACTCTATTCAGCATTTTAATGAAAAGTGGGTCAGATTAGGATAAAAACAGATCATTTTGTAAACAAAATAGGGAGAAGTATGAGCGGAAAAATGTTTATACTTTATTGTATAGCAGAGGAACAGAGTAGGGATCCCCAGTAATTGCTAAATATATACCATAGGGGTTTATAGACTAAGAGAATTTAACCATATAACTGCCACTCTAAATGAAAGGCATGAAAAATTGACAGCAGGCTATTCACTAGCCTGGGGGATATTAAAGCATTGTTAAGCATATTATTAGGAATGTGTATGGAGGATGTGATGAATAGATGAGGTTTGCAGGGTTTTTCCTTAATAAATTCAGTAGAGCCAGTTTTAGAAACTGGTAAACACGTGTATGGGCAGGTTTATGGAGAAATTTTCCGACCAGAAAGATTTGGGACATTTGACGAGGTATAGAAGATGGAAAGATATAATGACTTATATTGTTTCAAGAGGAGTGAGAGCGAGAGATAGAGGAACCTTTTTATGTACTTGGTTGCTCCTTTTATTTAATCAAGTAGTGAGGATGGAGAATAAAGGTTGGCTGGAGATTCAAACAAACATCCTGTATTTTGCAAGACAGATAGAGGAGGAGAAGACAAGCCTTAAAAAGGATTGAGAGCTATGCAGCAAAAACTGTGTGTACTTCTGACAAAAAATGTACAGGATGATGTGAGAGAAAAGGCAGTTTGCTTGTGAATGTTGAAATAGGGGACAGGAAGTATGAATCAAAGGTGGGTAGGATTACCACATTTACATGGCCACAGTTACCCGTTATCTTTGACTGTTGGAACTGCGGGTATGTATCATACTGGTTTACACTAGTATTCTATGATGGTATCTGGGTGCTCAGATACCATTATAGAATAGGATCCCACTGCACATTTTGGGGCATCTCAAAGGAAGTGTCCAGTTAAAAAACTGCCCCCACTGTATGGTAGCAGTGCGGCATTAAACTATACTCTTTTCTGAGATGTGAATGCGTAATGAGATGGACTGAGATCACTTATGATATTTCTTCGGTGCAGCTCTCGACAGGAAAACCAGTAAAGAAACTTCACAGCTATCCATAAAGCTGCAGTTTCAAGAGATAAAACACATTTATGACATGGACATTCCAAGCAGTTATGTACTTTATGTGAAACTGGGTACTTCTGGGGATAATGCACTTTGTTCAGATCAGGTTGCTGGAAACCTCATTGAACATTCTATAGATTACAACTTCTGTTATATACAAGGACCCAACAAACCCTTTGGGGTGTATCTAGCTGATTCAAAAACAAAGCACAACCTTCTATTACAGCAATTCCTGTCCATCAACTCTTTTTCCACGAGTTCTTCAATCCTACCCCTACCTCCATGCTGCCATACAATCTATCCTTCTGCGCTGTCTCTTAGTGATTCATGTCTATTTCATTTTCTTTATTATTGTAAATTAAAGTGTTAAAGCCAGTGAATCTACACATATGGATTTCTTAATAGTTAACACAGTGACACCTAGTAGTTGGACCATGTAGTTTGCTATCGTTTGCTGCCTGTACTGTCTACTAGTGGTGAAGAAATATGGCAATATCTGTTGCCTTGGGGAGAGTGTCGCCCTGTAGTTAAACTGTAAAATACAACTTTTAAAATTTATTGATGGTGATATTGAATTGTTAGAAATATTAGTCCATATTTCATTTCCTTATGTGTTCTAAACAATAGAATGTTTGGGAAGCATTCCATTCTAACTGGCCTCCTCTTTCCCTACCACATTTTTTTTTAAATTCTTTATTGATTTTTAAATAACAGTGCACTACAATGAATTATCAAGAGCAAATCAGAAAAAGCACTTTACACATACAAACATTTTAAAACAAATCATTTTCTCCACCCCCTTCCCTTAACTAGCAATAATTAGAAATATATACTTATAATTATAGTTTCCATAAATTATATACCATATATAATATTACTATTTCTCTCTCTCCCATCCTGGAACATCTTCCGGATTGGTTACATTTAGAATGGAAACTTATGTCCACAATGCGACTATCTCATGTGTTGAGTATCAAATTACCTAGGTATGCTAAGGACAATATTATTCTATTAGACATGTGGAAAACTTTGAAATTTATTGATAAACTAGTCTTTAAGCCCGTTACATTAACGGGTGCTAGAATAGATGTGTCTGTCTGTCTGTATTTCTTTATCTCTCTCTTCTTGGCCGCTGTCTGTGTCCTTCTGTCTTCCCCCCCCCAAGCAAAGCTGTCTGCCCCCAGCACACACCTTCCCCCAAAGCAGCCCCCTTTCCCTCTCCCTAACTGTCTCTCCATGGCCCTCTTCTGTCTTTCCCCCCAGAGCAAAGCTGTTTGCCCCAAGAACACCCCTCCCCACCAAAGCAGCCCCCTTTCCCTCTCCCTGTCTCTTCATGGCCCCTTCTGTCTTCCCCCCCAGAGCAAAGCTGTCTGTCCCAAGCACACTTCCCCCCCCCAAAGCAGCCCCCTTTCCCTCTCCCTATCTCTCCATGGCCCCTTCTATCTTCCCCCCAGAGCAAAGCTGTGTGTCCCCAGCACACTACCCCCCCCTATTAAAAGCAGCCCCCTTTCCCTCTCCCTGTCTATCCATGGCCCCTTCTGTCTTCCCCCTCCCCCTGAACACAGCTGTCTGTCCCAAGCACACCCCTCCCCCCCAAAGCAGCCCCCTTTCCCTTTCCCCCTGCCCACCCCCCTGTATTGGCCCCATTCTTACCCTCCCTCCATCCCGGCGTCTTCTGGCCTGCTCCTCTTCAAAGCAGCCTGCGATCATGGCCGGCTTTAGCGAACCTCGCAGGCCGCTCTCCAACTCGGTAGCATGTTCCCTCTGACGCGATCCCGTGTGTCAGAGGGAACTGCTACTGAGTTTGGAAAGTGGCCTGCACGGTTCGCTAAAGCAGGCCACGATCGCAGGCTGCTTTGGAAGAGGAGAAGCGGCGGCAGCGGTTGGTGAGTTGAAGCTCCATTGTGTTCGCGGACGTGGGCAGGGAGAGAGCTTGCCTGCGCTTTTCGTGCTGCTGAGTGAGGGCAGGAGGAGGGGGAGTGGCCAGAGTGATCCCTGCAGCCGGGTTCTAAAATGGAACACGGCCAGGGATCACACACCACAGCGGCAGGGATCATGCTTTTTTAAAAGCGCATGCACCGCTTAACCTTTTATTATATAGAATTAACAGATGTTCCAAAAGAGAAATCTACTTTTCATTCCTTATGGATAAACTCCAAGATTCAAATAGGCGGTGCTGGGATCTCCTGGAAGAATTGGATGCAGGCAGGTATTCGTACATTAGATGATGTTATATCTAATGGGAAACTGCTTGATTTTTCATGACTGCAACAATCATTTGGTATTTTAAAGTCTCAAAATTATAGGTGGTTGCAGTTGAAGCAGGCCATTCAGAGTGGGTTCCCTGATTGGAAAAATTTAAAATCTTATTATAGCTTGCAGATCTTATGCTTCCAGACAGATTTATTAGGACATCAGGCCACCCGCTGGTATAAATTAATTTCTGAATTTTTGAATAAGAAACCAAAAAATAGTCTAAGAGACATTTGGAGCATCGAGATAAAACAATATATTTCTGCATCTCGATGGCCACAAATTTGGACTTGGAGGTTGAAATGTACAGTGTCAGCATCTATGAGACAAACTTGGTTTTTCTTGTTGAATAGGATTTTTTTGACCCCCAGTTCATTTGCAAAAGTTGGACAGTTCTAAATCTAATAGATGCTGGCATTGTCATGTTAACATAGGGACCTTGGATCATCTGTTGTTCTATTGTCCATTGATCCTTAATTTTTGGAAGTCAATTTGGGGACAGATTAATCTTGTATTTGAGGTATCAATTCCGCTAACTTATGAAGCCATATTACATCTTAAACTGTCTTTGGATCGGTATAAAAGCCGGCTTCTCTCTTTCCCTACCACATATGTATGTTTCACATGCTTTCTCATTTGTCCTTAATTTTATGTGCTTTATCTTCTTATGGGTTAAGGTGAATTTTCTCTCCAGGATATTCTTAAATTCAACACTGACTAAGAAAGGAGGGAACTGCAGAGTTATTGTCTACAATGTTATCTTCGATGTTTGATGATAAATACAGGTGAAATGACATTGCAAGTCAAGATACTTCCCTTATTCAGTTTGTTAATATTTGTTAAATAAAAGACTACTAGTACTATCTAAGAACTTCTCATGTCCCATGGGAAGGGCCTAGGGGATCTGGCCAGTCGGAATCTTAGGCCACTCCCGGTATATACTGGGCAAATCAGGCCGTTAGGCCCCTCCCTGGTGCATCCAATGATGTACCAGGAAGGGGTAGGTCCGCTATTGCAGTGGAGGCGGGCCAGCCAGCCAGACACAGGCATAAGGTGGATGGCCGGCCAACGACAGAGGTTAGAGTGGCGATCTACTGGGGGGGGGGGGAGTCTGGCAGGAGGGATTGGGCATCCTCATGCCACAATCATTATGAGGGCTGGGGGTGCTGGGCAAGAGAGACTGGGCATCCCTCTTGTCGTGATCATTCAGGGGGTGCAGGGCAGGAGGAACTGGGCATCCCTTCTGCCACGTGATGTTCAGGGGGATGAGGGGTTCTGGCAGGAGGGACTGGGCATCCCTCCTACTGGTAGTCTTTGCGGGGGGTTGGGAACAGGTTGCCGCTAAACTTATCGCAGCAGGGCGATCCCTTCTCTCTCTGTCCAACATCTGTCTTTCCTCTGTGTCCTTATTCATCATGCCCAGTGCCTCCCCTTTGTGCCCCTGTCTTTATCCTCTCCCCATGTTCAGTATCTGCTGACTTGAATACAATGAGGGAATACCTGCAGAAAGTGTTGACAGAATTGGAGGACATTAGAGAAGTGGAAATACAGTGGTCCAAGCTGAAAGGAGCTTTAAAAATGGCAATAAAATCTTTATGTAAGGAAAGTAAACAGAAGCAAGAGAAAAATAAAACTAATATGGATCTCCATATAAGTGGCTAAAATATAAAGGCAAAGAGGTGGCATTCAGGAAATACTGAAAAACACAAGAAGAGGAATGCAGAAAAGAATACAGAATAAAACTCAAATAAGCATGGACAGAAATACATCTGGGGAAAGCACACACAAAAAAAATAGCTATAGAGGTGACAAGACTATTTTTGAATATATTAGAGAAAGGAGGAAGATTTGCAATGAAATTGTAAGACTGAAAGATACCGAGAACCTCTATATGGAGAGTGATGAGGAAAAAGCAGACTGCTAAACAAATATTTCTGTTTGGTTTTCACAGAAGAAAATCAATTTCAAAAGTGTATTAGATATTGTGCCATTCACAGATGAAAGTGTTTAGGGAATGGGAAAGGAGATAAGATCTGATATATTGTCTTTCTCTAGTTACAAACAAAGCGGATTACCTAATATACCCCCCTCCTTTACAAAACCGTAGCACAGTTTTTAGCACTGGCCGCAGCAGTAATAGCTCCAACGCTCATAGAACTCCTATGATCATCAGAGCTGTTACCGCCGCGGCCAGCGCTAAAAAACGCGCTACAGTTTTATAAAAGGGGGGATATATAGGTACATATTTTGTAGCTGGGGCAATGGAGGATTAAGTGATTTACTCTCTGCAGCTGCAATGAGAAGTTCTAGCATGTCCTCTTATAAATTTGTTTAATCACATCTTGGAAGCAAGGGAGGTTCTGCAGAACTGGAGATGAGGGATATGTTCTTTCTTCAGAAAAATTGTGAAAGAGAAGACATGGAATACTTTAGACCAGTAAGTCTCACTTAGTAGATGCAAACTTTACGAAGGCGGAGCTGAAGGAAAGGATAGTAAACTTCCTGGAATCTAGTGGGTTGCAAGATCTGAGACAACATGGTTTTTTTTTAAAAAGGAAAATTGTGCCAAATGAATTTGATTGATTTCTTTGACTAGGTGATCAGAGAATTTGATTGAGAACATCTACTAGATCAGGGGTGTCCAACCTTTTGGCTTCCCTGGGCCACATATACATTTTGGTGTAGTCATCTACTAATGAAACATAGAAACATAGAAGATGACGGCAGAAAAGGACTACAGCCCATCAAGTCTGCCCACTCTGCTTACCCACCCCCTGTCTATGCCCTAATGACCCAATTTCCTTATCTTGACCCTCGTAGGGATCCCACATGGGTATCCCATTTATTCTTAAAGTCTGGCACGCTGTCTGCCTCGATCACCTGCACTGGAAGCTTGTTCCAATGATCAACCACTCTCTCTGTGAAGAAATACTTTCTGGTGTCTGCAGCAGCCACTCTCTCCTCCTCTCCCTATTGGCTAAGGCTCTTAACATTTGCATCTCCTCTTCCTATAGGCTAAGGCTCTTTACATCTGCATTGTGATGTCATAGAACTTTCTGATTATAGAAACATAGAAACATGATGGCAGATAAAGGCCAAATGACCCATCACAGAAACACAGAAACATAAAAGATGACGGCAGAAAAGGGCTACAGCCCATCAAGTCTGCCCACTCTGCTTACCCACCCCCTGTCTATGCCCTAATGACCCAATTTCCTTATCTTGACCCTCGTAGGGATCCCACATGGGTATCCCATTTATTCTTAAAGTCTGGCACGCTGTCTGCCTCGATCACCTGCACTGGAAGCTTGTTCCAATGATCAACCACTCTCTCTGTGAAGAAATACTTTCTGGTGTCGCCATGAAATTTTCCGCCCCTGAGTTTGAGCGGGTGCCCTCTTGTGGCCGAGGGTCCCTTGAGAAAGAAAATATCATCTTCCACTTCGACACGTCCCGTGAGGTACTTAATGGTGTTTCAAACATTCAAGCATTCAATGTCTTCTTGAGATCATCAGGATAAAGCCTGCAATGCTGTTCAACTCCTTGCAACAAAGCCTGCTCTGGGTCTGTGGTGATGCCAGTGGCAAAGTCAGTTATCAGTTTAACATCTTGCTCAGATGTGTTGTTAACCTAGAGTTACCATGTGGCTCTAGTAAATGGAGGGCGGATTGAGACATCCGGGTTTTAGTTCAATTGAAGTAAAACCTAGATATCTCTATCCTACTATTTACTTCCATTGCTTTCAATGGAAGTAAAACTCGGATGCCTCAATCTATCCTCCTTTTTCTGGAGCCATATGGTAACCCTATAAATTAACCGGTATGTTAAACTTCTTTTTCCACAATAAAGAGCAGATATTGAAGGTTCATTTAATAAAATACTTCTAGATTTTGCATTAAGGCCCTCTTTTACTAAGCCAGAGCAGCATTGAAGCATTAAGCGCTCAGGCCATGGTAGAAACATAACATAAAAATCCATTTCTATACTGCAATACCTTTATCATGGCTTAGTAAAATAATAATAATAATCATCATCATAGCTTTTTTATATCCCATCATACCTTTCAATTCAAGACGGTTCACAACAAGAGAGACTGCATGAATGCAGATAAGTTACATTATGAGCATGAAGTAGAAGGAAACAGACAGGCATGTAACGTAGTTATATACTGCAGCTGCATGCCGGAAGACATAGAGGAAAAACGATTAAGGAAGTTAAACAAATTTGTCAAATAAATGGGTTTTCAGTGATCTTCTGTATGATTGGTATGACAAATGGTTAAGGAGTAAGTCACTTAGGGCTCCTTTTACTAAGGTGCGCTAGCGGTTTTAGCGCGTGCTAAACGCTAACGCCTCCATAAAGCTTGCATTAGTATTTTTCATTTAGTGTGTGGTTAGCACGCGCTAATCTTTAGCGTGCGCTAAAAACACTAGCGCACCTTAGTAAAAGGAGCCCTTAGAGTATTGTTCCAGATTCCTGCTCGAAAGGAAAGTGTCTTGTCGAGGAATCTTTTGAATTTGCATCCTTTGGGAGTCGGAAAGGTGAATAGTAATGTTCTGCGTGAGAAGCGGAGTTTGTTTTGGAGAACAAAGTGATTCAGAAGGTAGGTGGGTGCCATGCCGAATAGTGTTTTGAAGCATAGGCAACTGAATTTGAAAATTATTCTGGCCTCGACTGGTAGCCAGTGCAGTTTTTTGAAATAAGGGGTGATGTGGTCAGATTTTTTCAGGTTAAAAATCAGTCGAATGGCTGTGTTTTGGAGGCGGAAAATGTCTTTGTTGAGTGTGAAAACATAAAAGTTATAGCTATACTACCAAAAAATTTGCTCCATTAAGCAAAAATAATAGCAAATTTTAAGAAAAACTGAGTTGTATGTAATCAGTGGCTTTGAGTGACCCCAGGATAGACTTAACATTTTTTTAAAAAAATTATTTTCTGACAAACACAATCAAATTTATGGGAAAAACTTCAATTATCACAGTTTTTCCAACTTTTCTGGACAACCCTAGCAAGACAGTAATGGTCCTTGGAGCAGCATGGAGATCATAGCTTCTCCAGGCCTGTGAGGGAGGATAGAACTGTTCTCACTCACAGGCACTGCATGAGGCATTATGATTTACCTTCTGCTTTGAGAATTGCTGCCGCCCTCTAGAAGGAAGATGCACCATTGCTGGCCAAAACTGCTGCTGCCTGTGGCATTGTACCAGACTTTTTCACTGCTGTTAACAAGTCAGGAAGCAGACCGCCACTGCCGCTACTGGCAAGTCAGGGAGCAGACCTCATGCAACCCCTCACAACACTGTGCCTGTGCCAACCCAGACAGCTCACAGCTCAGATCTAGGGAAGACTTTTAGATGCTTCCAGTTTAGGTGCCTAAAAATCTGGTGCCTATGCAGTACAGTGGTGCTCAAAAGTCACTTGCCCAAATGATGCTCCCAATAAAAGTAGTTAGTGTATCAAGATTTTTTAAAATATCTGGACAAGTTCCTGGAAGAAAAGTCCATAAACCACTATTAAGGAGGAAATCCAGTGCTTACATATTCCTATGATAAGCAGCATGAAATCTATTTTACTCTTTTGGGATCTTGCCAGATAATTGTGACCTGGATTGACCACTGTTGGAGACAGTATACTGGTCTTTCCCAGTATGGCAAAGCTTATGTTCTTATGCTCAAGTGGACATGCTTATGGTACTTATATATTCAATGGCATTACTCAGACATATAGTAACACTGAATATGCAAATAAACTGCCACCACTAGTTCCTACTTTATCTGATGACTGCTGCTTCTAAATGTCAGATCATGTGTTGATTTAACTCCCTCAAACCATAGTACTCCCTTGGGTCTGATAATTACCAAAAAAAAGTCAAACTGAACATGTGAAAAATGGTAAAGCATGCACTTGAACGGGCACTGTTTGCTTGGGAATATTCAAACAAGTGATGAAGGACTCATACCACACAAAAAGCTCTGTCTAGGGATAAAAGGCAAGAACTGCAGTCAGTGGAAGATAACATAACTCTGGCCCATTTTCAGCAGAGTGGTAGAACTGCTTTTTGTAGATGCAAGGTTCTTTGTTCTCATCTCTCTGGGACATACTTTCCACAAATTCCAAAGCTGAAGCATTAACCACTTCAATACAAAGATAATCAGCATTAAGTTGCTAAAGTGGAATACCTATATTTTAACTAACAGACTAGTTTGTCTTTCTGTCCTTACTTAGTCCATGGAAAGATGAATATTTCACAAAGGGTGAACTTAAAAACTTTCCTGACTATTCATCTCTTTTCACTTCCTCATAGGTAAGAAAGAAAAAGAATACAAGTTGCAAAGTGCATACTTTCAGTGCCACACCATTGGCTGCCTGTGATTTTTTTTGTATTAAATATAAGACATGCTTTTATCTCATCGCATTTAACCTTCTTCTCTTGCCTATGTGAGCAACTTGGCAGGGGGGCCTGTGATCAAATGTGTTTTACTAGATAGGCCTCAGCTCTCCCCCTGATGTCACTTTGTGGTCCCACAACCCAGAAGTGACATCAGAGGGAGAGCTGAGGCCGGCTTGAGCAACAGGTTGGAGCTGCTGCTCACACCGGCGAAAAGCCAGAGATACGGGGGGAAAAGAATGCGTTAATGCGTCGGGGGAAGGGTGGGAAGGAGCGAGGGTGTAGAGAGGGGGAAAGGTGCCAGTGCCCCACCAAAAAGGCATCCAGGGCAATCCACCCAGTTGAGAGGGGGAAAGGAGGAGGTCTTAGGAGAAAAGACCACTGGCAGTGAAGCTTATACAGGTAAGCAAGAGTGACTGCAGCATGCACAAGACTACATTACACACAATGCTCACACATAATGGCCAGAAACAATTGCAGCATTACAGATCTATGAAGTGAGGGTAAAATTAAACACATGTTAGAGCTATACTACATGTATAAACTAGTATAAGACTGCCGGGAGCAGAACACCTTGGGCTAGATCCCATGTGACCAAACCAGTGACACACCCAGTGGCACTAAGGATAGGGTTACCATATGGCTCCAGAAAAAGGAGGACGGATTAAAACATCCATCCTCCTTTTTTTGTAGCCATATAGTAATCTTAACTAAGGAGTGTGTCTGTGGGCTGCAGAGTCATGTTCTGTGCTCAACTAGGTACAGTCAGACACCATATACCTGGGAGCAGCTATTATGGCCATGGCCAGAAAAGTAGGGATCCTAGCCAAGGATAGGAGGCACTAACAGCTGATCTATTCCCTTTTGAAAAGTGAAGAAAAATACTGTGTTGTTCCAAGGAGCACCACAGCTTATACAGTAATGTCACTGATAGAATTCAGTTTTTCTACCTCCTTCTGCTGGTAGGAGGGGAGAACAACCCATTCCTCCAGAACAGTAGATCTCTAGCTAAGAAAATAGCACTTGGACTAAAGAACACTCCATGAAGCTAATAGGTGGCACTTTTAAAATAAATTGGAGAAATAATTTTTTCACGTAGCAAACAGTTAACTTGTGGAATTGGTGGTTAGTGTAGCAGATCTTTAGAGCTCTCGGTTATGCTCACTCATGTCTTATCCCCCTGCCCCTTTTATCAAGCCATACTGCTCAGCAGTGTGAGCTAAATGCCGAGCCACCCATAGGAATAGAATGACTTGGTATTTAACTTGCACTGCTCGGCAGCACGGCTTGATAAATGGGGAGATTAATGTCTTAGGGGTCCTTTTATTAAGTTGCGCTAAATGCTAAGATGCCCATCGGATATAATGGACACCTTAGCATTTAGCGCACCTTCAACAACTTCTATCGTACCAAGCAGCCTTATGGGGCAAAGACCTAGAAAAATTAATTACACACACAAACAAATACGGAGAATTTAGGAAATACCTAAAAACTTACCTGTTCTCGAAATACCTAGGGAACGAATCAGGACAATAGCCCCCCTTCGTAACACCATCCCAAAACCGAACTTGTAAACTGTTAACCCCTAATCACTAACTATGAATACTCCATTCAATTTATGGAATTTTTCTAATTCTCTGTAAGCCGCATGGCCCTGCAGCATATGAACTGTTGTTATCACGATTAATGTTGTTATAATCAGATGTACACTGCTATACTCTGTAATTCGCTGTCTGTACAATTTCTCTTTATTGTAAACCGCCTAGAAGTCGCAAGATTGTTGGCGGTATATAAGAATAAAGTTATTATTATTATTATTAATAAAAGGACCCCTTAATGCTTTAATGTTTTACTTTTACATTGTTTTTTGTTGTTTTGGTGTGAATATTCTTGTTACGGGTGGAAAGGTTTTTTCTGTTTATTTTTGTGTTGTTAGAGTGCATTTTATTGATTTTTTTTTTTTATATTACTGAAAATCACTGAAATCTGTCAAAGCCAAGAGGTAGATCTAGCTCTTAATAAGGTAATCTAAACAAAGGATGTGGTAATAACATAACTGGGTTCACAAAGAGTTTGTTTCTACCAAAATGGAAGGAGCAGGTCATGTGGACTAGGAGAAGCCACTTCTTCTCCCTGGTTCTGAGCAGAAACACCTTCTTTAGCATCCTGCTAGGTACACGTGATATGGGTTGACCACTGTCAGAGACAGAATGCTTACCTTGATGGAACTTTGGTGTGATCCATTATGAACTTTGATGTATTCTTATCTTCACTATGGGAATCTTGCAAATCTGACTGACTAGTTATGCCTCAAGCAATGGATAGAGAACCATTGCATAGAAATATAACATAGAAGTATTGACAACAATAATACATAAGGACCATAATTATGACTTATCCAGTCTGCACTAAGGGCTTCCTTTTGCCTTTTATTTTGACAGAAAGGGGGGTACATGACTCTGTAGGGCAGAAACAATTCTCAAAGGTTTTCTGTATTTTTAAGACATGTTACAGGTAGAAAGTCACCAATTATGCCATTATAATTTTTTGTTATGCTGCAACATTTGCTAATCAGTTAAGAGTAGGTATATGTCTTATCTATATTGCATTTTGAAAAAAAAAGGTACTGCACATCTAAGAAACAGTTTATCAGCAACTAATTAACAGAGAGACCAGGCAGTTGAATACTGCAAACTATACTGTATATTTCCCCATGTTTCTTCCCAGAATGCATCTGCTGTACTGAGAGGATTTACACACCTAAGTCTGATTTGACTTTATCAGATTGACTGCTTTGGTGTTTAGCAGCACACAAATCCTCTCTGTGCAGGAGATTATACACGAGGCAGAAATGTTTTCATAGGGTCAGTATTCCTAAACTACCTCACACAAATATTTACATTCTAACTGCGTGTCTGTTTAGTTTTCACATTTTAATAGTTTTTGCTTTAGTAAGTGCCATTATATTGAGGATCCTTTTTACAGTCACTAAAAAAAAAAAAAAAAAATGCTGCTTGATTGAATCAGGTAATGAAAAATGCTGTATATTTCTTTTCATGTCAAATAATGAATGGACTGTGTGGTTAGCACTTTAATTACTTTGCAGATTGCTACCTGTCAGCAGATATGTTTTCATTTGCTTACTTCTCACTGTGCATAATAAAAAGATTACTTAATGAAATACAATTATCTTTGTCTCTTTTGCCCTCATTTAGCTAATCCATAGATTAATATTTTAAATGTGTTCCACATGAGTTTCAAACACATTTACTCCAATGCATTTGGAACATAAATGAAATGTATTTTAATATCATTACATGGAACTGCAGTGTAATAGGGACCTTGCAGGGAACCATTGCTCTAGTTCAGGGGTCTCCAAATTCCCTTCTCGAGGGCCGAATCCAGTCAGGTTTTCGGGATTTCCCCAATGAATATGCATGAGATCTATGTGCAAGTACTGCTTTCAATGCATATTCATTGGGGAAATCCCGAAAACCTGACTGGATTTGGCCCTCGAGGAGGGACTTTGGAGACACCTGCTCTAGTTAATAACACAAAATATAGAAATGTATTCTACTGGGAATGAGGAACTTTGATCCTTGAAGGCCTGATGCTCAAAAGCTATGTGATGTTGGGTTCTATGTTAGGAGTCACTGCCCAGAAAAAGGATCTAGTGTCATTGTTAAGGATACATTGAAACCCTCAGCTCAATGTGCAGTGGCAGCGGCTAAGAAAGCAAATAGAATGTTAGGAATTATCAAGAAAGGGATGGAAAATAAAGATGACAATGTTCTAATGCTCTTGTATCGCTCTATGATACGGCCGCAACTCGAATACTGTGGGCAGTTCTGGTTGCTGTATCTCAAAAAAGATATAGTGGAATTAGAAAAGGTACAGAGAAGGGCAATGAAAATGATAAAAGGCTTGGGATGATTTCACTATGAAGAAAGGCTAAAGAAGCTACGGCTCTTCAGCTTGGAGAAGAGACAGCTCAGGGGTGATGTGATAGAGGTCTATAAAATACTGAGTGGAGTGGAAGGATAGATGTGAATCACTTGTTCACTCTTTCCAAAAATATTAGGACTAGGGGGCATGCGATGAAGCTACTAAGTAGTAGATTTAAAATTAACTGGAGAAAATATTTCATCATACAAAATGTAATTAAACTCTGGAATTCGTTGCCAGAGAATGTGGTGAAATCGGTTAGCTTAGCAAGGTTTAAAAAAGGCTTGGATACTTTCCTAAAAGAGAATTCCATAGGCCATTATTGAGATGGCTTGGAGAAATCCACTGCTTATTCCTAGGATAAGCAGCATAAAATCTGTTGCATCTAACTAGATACTTGGGACCTGGGTTGGCCATTGTTGGAAGCAGGATACCGGGCTTGATTGACCTTCAGTCTCTCCCAGTACAGCAATTCTTATGTTCTTATCACCTATCTGGATAATGTATGTCTCCTCTCTGAATCTGCCCCTACATTGCCTCAGCTCAATCCAGATGTCCATTCATGCCCTAAAAAAGATATCAGAACAGTGATAAATCCATGTTGGCTCTGTCCCATTAATTCATGATCATCAATATGTTGAGGTATTCTGTCCTTTTATAATGATTTGAAAAATTTGCCCAGTACCCTAAGGGCTCCTTTTACTAAGCTGTGGTAGCGTTTTTAGCGTGCGCTGAAGATAAACGCGCGCTAACTCCCGTGCTACACAGAAAAACTAATGCCAGCTCTATGGAGGCATTAGCATCTAGCGCACAGCTTAGTAAAAGGAGTCCTAAGTAGAGCCCAACAGAACCGATCCAGTACAGGGTGCAATACAAGGTATTGTCAATAGTTCATCAGGTTGTGAGGTTCTGGCAGCCATTTTATGACTGGAATTAGCATGGGCAGGAGACTCACTCCTGCCTGTGCTGGTTCCAATCACACAATGCTACAGCTCTTTTTTCTTCTTGCCCCTGAAGAGGCCATTAACCCACTAGGGCTTCCTAAAGTACTGTAGGCCTGGTAAGGGCCTATGGGTAGTTGGGGGAGATGGGAGGAGAGGGATCATGAGAGGGGAGTAGTGATCACTTAGAGGAAGGCAGTTTGGGGATTCAACCAAAAATGCACAGGCCATTTTGACTAAACCCTGAACCCAATGAATCTAATATGACTCCAAATACATTTGAAGTCGTATTGACTGATTTGACTGACAGATTTAACTTGCTAGTTAGAAGTTGCAAAAACCGGAAAGGTCTGCAACTATGTAGATTCTTCATTAAAAGATTCCTACTTATGATTTTTCAAGGACAGGTTGTAACCCTATATTGCGACTCCAATGTTCATTAGAATGTATGTTACAGGGCATGTACTATAACTGTAAACTGAGCCTTAAGGAAAAAAAAAAAGCCTTGTGTTGTGGAGGCAGTTAGATTCAATACATGAAATGGCAAACAGTATAGATGGAGGTTTATAGTATCAAAGCTGTCAACATTTCATTTCCTGACCACACAGGGACATCTTTCTTGTTCTGCCTGACACACTCCTACTTCACATACTATCTTGTTGCTAGGCTGTGTAGTGAGTCTTTTCCCAAGCATGTCCTAGGGATCCCATAGTCAATCAAATTTTCAGGATATTCACAATGAATACACATGACATAAATTTACATACAATGCATATAGATGTATTCCATGAATATTCATTGTGGATATTCTGAAAACCACTTTGCTATGGGGTCCTTAGGACAAAGAAAATGACACAGAGAAAGAATTTGTCACCGTCCCTGTCCCCGCGGGAAACTATCTCGTATCATTCTTTAGTGTCTGTCTTAACCTCAGTCCTTCTAAGCCAGCATTTTTCAATAGAGGGTCAGTGGTTGTGCCCATTCATACTCTGATTCTTCCCTCTCTCCTTAAAAAGTGACATGGGGACGGCTTCCTGCGGGGACGGGAATGGTAACAAATTCTGTCACCCATGTCATTTTTCTTCCTTATTTAGTCCTAGGTTTCCTCAGTCCATCATAACTACTCCAGTACTTTGAGACTAATGTATGAGAACCCCCTGTTCTGCCAATACTCAAGATAGAAAAATGCTGAAAGTCACAGGGCTTCATAAAGATTATATATTCCATTGATTCTCGCCTCAACCTTATGAATGGATAACATTATTTACCTTTGAATATGTTACAGGCTGCCAAAATGAGCCCCCCTATACAGTGCCTGGAAGAACATTCTGGACTCCTGCTCCTGAAAGCTGCCAATCAAACCAAACTAGGGGGAAGTCTATTCTAGGAAAGTAGCCCAATAGAACTGCTTACCTTTTGGAGAGAAATATAAAACTCTGAATTCAGGGAAGAGCCTTGTCTTCCTCCCCCAGAGGCAGGGCAGAATCAAAAGATATGTCTAAGTACGATTCGGAATTATGGCGCTAGGCACCTAAAGTCAGCAGTGGGAAAATGTCCATTCTCAAAAAATATGTCTAAAATATATTTTTGTCGATACTCGTCTATCTGGACATCCAAGCTATTGTTCATACAGATTGCGAGGTCGTCTATCTTTATAACCACATTCTTGACCAAAATTTTGTCCAAGTCACAAAACCTTTTGGACACGGGAGGGGCCAGCATTGCAATGGACTGGCCACTCTGAAATGGCAACAGATCTGTGAGGTACTTTACAGGGCACAGCTGTGAACTTCACAAAAAGGGTGCCACATAGACATCTCACCAGAACTCCCTCATAGGTTATAGTGAGCTCTCTAAAACAGCCCCAAAACCCACTATACCCACCTTTCTACAACCCTCAAAGCCCTTATGACTGCAGGTGCTCATTAAGCCTAATATGAACAGGGTGTTTAGTCCTACCCATATAGACCAAATTACAAGGGTAAAGCAGAATATATACTACTCCTGCCATTGTACAGTCTATATCTTGCTTTGCCCATATCACCCTTCCATCCCTTGATTCTTGCCGATTCTTACCCTCAATAGTTTGTATACACCACTGGCATCTCCCACAGCACCTATGATATCCCTAAGTTTTATTTGCTGGCACTTCAAACGTTTGATGATTAAATAACTGTCCAATCGTCTTTCCTCGTTTAAACGCAAACACAGGGGTTTGCATAAATATCTCATGGAGCTGTAGGACATGCCAGTGTTCTCTAATTAAAGAAATTAATTTATTCACCACCGTAGAATAAGGGAGCACACAGATCAGTTTATCCTCATCTTCTGTTGGTCTTTCTTAGAGCAAAAGCGGTCTATTAGCATAACGAGGCCTAGTATATGCCTGTCGTATAGATCTCTGCAGGTAACTCCACTCTATAAATCTTTGTTCTAAATCCCTTGCTGCATCTTTAAACACCTGCATAGAGGAACACACTCTTCTCAGCCTAAAAAACCTACCTACTGCGAGGTTAAATTTTAATTTGTAGGGATGAAAACTAGAAAAATGAAGCAAGGTGTTACGAGCCACAGGTTTCCTATACAGAGCTGTTTGAATCTTAATTTCTTCCTTCTTAACCTCTAAATCAGGGGTGTCCAACCTTTTGGCTTCACTGGGCCGCATTGGCCGAAAAAAATGTTTCTGGGGCTGCACAAACGTGCAAACGCTGCAGTAAGACACAGGAGGGAGTCGGCAAGACGGTAAACACCCAGGAGCAGCAAAGGAAAACACTGCATCGCCCTCGACCGGGGCCACACAAAATACTTCACTGAGCCGCATGCGGCCCTCGGGCCACAGGTTGGATACCCCTGCTCTAAATCTAGGAATTCAATTCTATACGTACTATAAGTTGCCACAAATTGTAAATGTTCATCTTGTCCATTCAGCCAACTTTAAAAAAAAGATTTAATTCTTCTGTCCCCTTCCAAAGGAAAAAAATATCATCTAAGAATCTCTTCCAAAGGCTTATCTGTTTATAGTATTCAGATGTATAGACAAAACAAGATTCAACATAAAGGGTAGTTACTGAATGGGTTAAACTTGCCCCCATCGCAACTCCTTTTACTTACTGAAAAAATTCCCCCTGATATTCAAAGTAATAGTTCTCAATAACCCAAGTTGCCAATTTCATCAGGAAATCAGTCGAAATTCTTTCACTGTCTTCCCTCAAGTCCAGAACTTCTCTAATAATTGACAAAGCCCCCTCCTAGGAGATTTTTGTATAGAGCAGGGGTGTCCAACCTGTGGTCCGAGGGCCGCATGCAGCCCAGTGAAGTATTTTGTGCGGCCCCGGTCAAGGACGATGCAGTGTTTTCCTCTGCAGCCCCCGGGTGTTTACTGTCTTGCCGGCTCCCTCCTCTGTCTTACTGCAGCGTTTGCTCATTTGTGTGGCCCCAGAAACATTTTTATCAGCCAATGCAGACCAGGGAAGCCAAAAGGTTGGACACCCCTGATATAGAGGGAGACTATATCCGTATAGTCACTAACCACACATCAGTATTTAGCATCAAATCTTGATCTAATATCCGATGAAGGTGTGATGAATCTTTCAAATATGATGGCATTTTCACTACCTTCTAATGTAGAAAAAATTATAAAGAGCAAAAATGGATATATGATCTGGGCTCAATGAGCCCTGATGGGTTGAATGAATAAATAGACTGGCAATCTCTAATCTAAGGGCTTGTGAGAAAAGTTGGTAGAGTATAACTTTAAAAGTAAACCTGTTAGTTTCCGGTCTGAAGCCGGGAAGAGAATGACGTGGCTATCAGCTGGGGAATGATTTCAGGTATTTAAATGGTTGTAAGTACGCTGCCGCCATCTTTAACTTGATAAAGTGGTCAAGAGGAATGGTGGTGACCTTAATAGGTAAGAACTTTACAGTTTTTTCTATGTAAAAGTTTATAAGGTTGTTTGTTGGTTTTATTTATTTATACCCTGCCCTTATCCAGGGCAAGTTACAGGCTCACATACAAAAATGTAAAATATAACAAACAAGTCGAATCAACGACAAACATATCTACAAAATAGGGAAAACAATCCAGACACTAAAATACATCGGTGACCAGCACCCTACTATCATCAATCTCTACTCTTCCTCATTCATTCAGTCTCAGAACCCTGCATTTCAACTGACAAAACAGATGCACTTTTGCTTTAGGCACTGATGGTTTCTTTGTGTGTCCTAGGAGAATGGTCTTGAGAAAGCGACTGTGAAACATGTCGGCCATGACTCCCTATTGAGAGACTGCTGAGATAAGTGCATTTAAAATATATTTAAGCTTAAGGTTTAAGTATTGAAAAGAAAAATGAGAAATATTTAAAATGTACAAAAGAATTTAAAATATAGAAAGAAAATTATTTTAAAAAAGGCAGGAGGAAACAAACCAATGAGGAATTAACACATAAAGCTCACAGCAATGAGATGATTGAGCAGTGAAGTGGTGTGGCTGAGGTTCGGTGGATAAAAAGTGTTGACTCAAGTGACATCTATTTGATAAGACTATATTGTACGGGTGGTTCCCTTGAGAAGATATTTGGCCATAATATTAGATAACTATTGTTTTTATTTCAGGAGCTTTTACATACTGTGCAGTGTTGGTTACTTTCCCCCTGGTTTCTTAGAAGAAGCATAGCAGTTATTTCACAGTCTTCCACCACTCTTTCCATGAAAAAAATATTTCTTGATGTTGCATTTGATTCTAAATCCTTGTAGCTTATCATGTCCTCTAATTCTAAAGTGTCCCTTCATTTGAAAAAGCCTTGTTTTGATCAGTAATACCTTTTAAATATTTAAAGGTTCGCATCATGTATCGTTTGTCTCTCCACTTCTCTAATGTATACCTATTTAGGACCTCGTGTCCTCTGATGGAGATATCTTTCAATTTTGGTCACTTGCCTCTGTACAAGCACCAGGCTTTTTGGAAGGGCCATTCTTTAACTGGGTGTCTCCGTTTAGAGATACTGAGGTCACAAATTAGGAAGCAATAATAGAACCGTCTAGGTTCCATTGTTGAATAGGTTCATATCATATGACCTCAGGGTCACTAAATGGAGATGCCCAGTTAATGAATGGCCCCCTTTAAGTTTTATTTTTACTTATCTTGGTAACCAAACCACTGACTTCTAGCCCTGCATTACTGTACTGCAATGACTCACATTCTTCCATAGGATGTTAAATCACCAGCCAAGAGGTGAAAGCAGAGAACCCCAGTTCTCTGGCTCAAAGGTGCATTTATGAGATTGTAAAGTAGGGCTTTCTAAACCTAAGAACCTAAGCACCTAAGCATTACTATACTGACTCAGACTGATAGTCCATCCAGCCCATTATCCTGCTTCCAAAAGTGACCAATCCAGGTCAAAAATACCTGGAAGAATCCCAAACACTAGCAAGATTCTATGCTACTGATTCCAGGACAAGCAATGATTTCCTCCGTGTCTATCTGAATAATAGGTTATGGACATTTCCTCCAGGAACTTGTCCAAACCTTTTTTTTACACCCAGATATGCTAACTGCTATTAATACCTCCTCCAGCAATGAATTCCATAGCTTAACTTCATTGTGAAACAATTAATTTAAATTTAGCCATTCTAGTCTACTCAGGATTTTGTAGACCTCTATCATATCTCTCTTCAACCATCTCTTTTCTAAGCTGAAGAGCCCTAGCCTCTTTAGCCTTTCCTCATATGAGAGGAGTTCCATCCCCTTAATAATTTGGGTTGCTCTTCATTGAACCTTTTCTAATTCTGCTATATATTTTTTGAGATATGGCAACCTTTCTTGGGGATTGTGCATTTCATAGGCAGCGGAACACTTTTTTGTTTCAGGGGGCCCAGAAGCTCTGTCCCATACCCTACCCAAGCTCCACCCTAGACCCCGCCCCCATAATAGTACTAATTGTAATACCATTTTTTCCATTCATTTTTCATATATGTTTATGCTTATTTAAGATTTGATATATCACTCCTGCATTTTACCTAAGCGGTTTATAATGTATATACACACAATATAATGTTATTAACAATACATAATGGTTAACCACAAAATTAAACTACGCAAAGCACACTGTATGTTTCTCAACATTCATTCCTACCAGAACACCTGGCCTTGGCAGATAACCCCTATGCAAATAGAGGACCAGAAACTAAAGTACTAATATATACAAACAAAACCCTAATATGCAAGACCCTGCATGCAATACAACCCAGAGAAATATAAACAAATGCATTTCTTCCTGAACAGTGCAAAATATAGACAACAGATGTAATTTCTCAAAACTGACACAATTCAATCATTTCCTCTACCTTTGTTGCCTGGTGATTTTGGTTTTCAAACCATCTTTCCCAGTCTCTGATTGCACGTCCTTCTGTCTGTGCTCTTAACTGTGTATCCAGGGCTACCTTATCCATTTGCTGTTTTTCTCTCCTTCACTTTCTGGCATACATCCATCTTTAGCATTAACTTTTAATATTCAACTTTCTTCTATTTTTCTGCTTACTTCTCAAAATCTACTTTTCCATGCTTTCCCTTCCCATCTATCCATGTGTTCCATCTCCTCCCTCTTTCTTCTCCCCTATTCCCATCTATCCATAAGGAGCATTTCTTCTTCTTATCTCTTCCCGGTTGCACCCATTGCTGTGCATCATCTCCTCCCTCTGTCTCCCCTTCCCCTCCATCCCTATGCACCATCTCATCCCTCTCCCATGGTCAGACATCTCTGTCTTCCCCCTTCTCCCCTCATATGGTCTGGCATCTTTCTCCTCTCCTTCCCATAGCCTGGAATCTCTCTTCTCTCCCATGGTCTGGCATCTCTCTCTCCTTCCCTCCTTCTTCCCAAGGTCTAACATCTCTCTCCTCTCCTTTCTGCGGTCTGGCATCTCTCTCTCTCCCCTTTTTCCCTTCCATTCTGTGGTCTGGCATCTCTCTCTCTCTCTCTCCTTCCCATTCCAGTGGTCTGACATCTCTTCCTTCTTTGGGTTATCACTTTTCCCTCCCAGTGTAACATTTTTCCCTCCCTCTTCTCCATCACTATCATGTCCAACAATTTTCCCTCTTTCTTCCTTTCCCCATATACATCATCTCTCTTTCCCTCTCATGCCACACATCTGTATCCAAAAATTATCTGTTCCTTTTCCCTCCTCCACCGGCAGCATTTCTTTCTCTCCCTTCCCACTACTCCACCTATGCAGTATCTCTCTTTTTCTCCTTTCCTATTTCCCCCATCCAGTGCATTTGTCCTTCCCAACCCTCTCCCAGTACATGCAGTATCTGTCTTTCCCAAACCCCTGAGCATCTGTCCTCCCTGCCTTCCCAACTCCCTACCCCTGCACCCAGCCTCTCCCCGCCAGGCTCTATACTCAGCCACCTTCCCTCTCTCCTCCCATCAGGCACTGTACCTAGCCCCCTTCTCTCCTCCCCAGTCAGAATTTGCACCCTGCTCCCTCGCCAGTCAGACTCTGCACCCAGCTCCCCTCCCTCCCTCCACTGTCAGGCTCTGCACCCAGACCCCTTCCTTCCCTCCCCTGTCAGACTCTGCACCTAGCCACCCCCTGTCAGACTCTGCACCTTCCTTCCCTTAACTCTGCACCCACCCCCCTTTCCTCTCTCGCTTTGCACTCAGCCCCATCCTCCTACCTCCTCTGGCCTGGTGGTCCAGAGGTGCAGGGGCAGGAGTGAGCTTTCCAGCTCCTGTCCTGCTACTAACCCGGTCAGTCGCGGCTGGCTTCTTCTGCCGCTAAGTGGCAATGAGCAGGGATGCACTTTGATGCTCCTGCTCCACACTCAGTGGCTTCTTTGACTGGCTCCCGCATATTTTTGTGATTCACAAGAATTCGCGGGACCAGTCAAAGAAGCAACAGAGCAAGAACTTCAAAGCACGCTCCCGCTCATTGCCGCTCTGCGGCAGAAGAAACCAACCGCGACCGGCTGGGTTGGCAGCGGGACAGGAGCTGGAAAGCTCGTTCCTGCTCGCTGCACCTCTGGACCACCAGGGATGATGAAAGTGGCAATTTTTGGGGAGGCCATGGCCCCTGTGGTAGTCCCCCTTTCTGACGCTTATGGTATATTTAGTTGTGTTTTTTGGGATATCCACAATGAATATGAATAAGAAAAATCTTCAAGCAGAGAGAGCATTATGGTCTGTGCCTCTGTGTTAAAAGCACTGTGTCCAGGATGGCTAGGCACACAATTAAGCTGTGGAAGCTACTGTTGGAGGTTGTGGTCAAGGCAGCTAACACAGTGGGAATAGAAGTTTAGACAAGACCCTGGAGAAAAGGTCCATAACAAATTATTAGTCAAGTATATTTGGGAGGGCTCTGAGAAATAGATCTACTATTTTGGATCTACCAGATACTTGTGGCCCAGAATGCTGGGCTTGATGTGTCTTTGTCTGACTCAGTATAGCTTTCCTTATGTTCTTATGGGAGGGAGATAAACATGGATAATTCACCACTCCCATGGGATAACTAAGAATAAGGTCTAAAGGAGGAAGAAACTGTTTGACCAAAAATATGAAAAAGAAGGAGCAGAAGCCACCTGGGTTGAATGAGTGAAGAATTATTCTGTCAAAATGTGGAATGAGCTGAAAGATTTCTGTATAGTATGACCATCTTCAGAAGCAAGAGCCCACTGGAATGTGCCGACCTAGCTATCAAACTCATTCCCTCACAGCAAGTTTCAAGTTTATTAGGATTTTATATACCGCCTATCAAGGTTATCTAAGCGGTTTTTTTACAATCAGGTACTCAAGCATTTTCCCTATCTGTCCCGGTGGGCTCACAATCTATCTAACGTACCTGGGGCTGTGGAGGACTGAGTGACTTGCCCAGGGTCACAGGGAGCAGCGCGGGGTTTGAACCCACAACCCCAGGGTGCTGAGGCTGTAGATCCAACCACTGCGCCACACACTCCTCAACTACAGTACATCTCTGAGAACATAGAAGAAGAAACAATCTATCAATGATAGAAAAGCCAAAACATCTGGAAGAAATAACAAACAAATGTACTATACTATTTTATCAACGCACATTCCAGTCTCTTAAAATTATTAGACCAGAGAACAAAGCTAAACCACTAGTGTCCTGATTCAGGGCCAAAGTCAGAATCTGCCAGGCTAATGGAATGACTTAGGGACTGATGCAGTAGAGTGTGCAAGGCATTGCGCAGAACCAGCACAGTTTTGTGACTATACAGATTCAAAGCCTTGCATTAGACAGCAGCACACAGCATATTAATTATAATGAGGCAAATGCAGAAAAATACACAGAAGACTTAAAGGCTGAGCACCACACCAGGGTTTTAACACCAAGTCTGAGAAGGAATAAAAGGGCTAGCTCATTCTTCTGCAGTAGCATCTGTGAGGATTTAATATCTATTTCTTTTTTGCTGTGAGCATGCCAGATCTGCAACTTTTTTGTGGGCTCATGGAAGAACGTGGGTGAAAAGAAAGATCGGATGGGGGAGGTGTGCTGTAAGAGCTGGATGCTGAGAACACAAGGTTCTAAGCAAAGGGCATGCTTACCTATAAAAGCACACATCTGTGCATATGCTGGAATGCTGCTCTATACATAATGACATTTTATGCACAGAATAATATTCCCCTAAAATATATATGCTATGAGTGGAGATATCACTTGTATTAGCTTAATACATATTTTCAAATTGAAAGCCTCAGTTACACCCCGTCCTCCGCTGCATTAGTTGTTTAGCTGGGAATTATTAGGTGTTGACGAGGGAAACTGTGGTGCAGTGGTTAAAGCTCAGCACCCTGAGGTTGTGGGTTCAAACCCATGCTGCTCCTTGTGACACTGGGCAAGTCACTTAATCCCCCCTTTGCCCCAGGTACATTAGATAGATTGTGAGCCCACCAGGACAGACAGGGAAAAATGCTTGCGTACCTGAATAAATGTATGTAAACCGTTCTGAGCTCCCCTGGGAGAACGGTATAGAAAATTAAATAAATAAATAAATAAAATAAATGAATCCTCACCAGCTTCCTTGATTCAAAACAGTATATATTTTTTAGCAGTGAACTTAACACTAGGGAGAGTCGGATGACTGTAGCGGCTCTGGGAGTTCTTTGATAAAGCATTCGCGAAACATGTTGGACTCCATATCTCCCAGGTCATGATTAAAGAAAGCACAAGCTAAGTTTACAAGTTTAATATTACTTTATTCCTAAAAACATGTTAAATACCATTTAAGTTCACTGCTAAAAAAAATATATAGTGTTTTGAATCAAGGAAGCTGGTGAGGAGTCATCACCCAATAACTCCCAACTAAACAACTAATGCAGTGGAGGAGGGGGTGTAACTGAGGCTTTTGATTTGAAAATATGTATTAAGCTAATACAAGTGATATCTCCACTCATAGCATATATATTTTTGTGGATCTTACATCTATGAGTAAAACAATTTAATAAAGCTGACCATCTTAATAGGAACAGAATAGTATTCCAGCATATGTACAAATATGTGCAGATACATGTTATTCTGCCCAAACATGCACGCAACACTAGTTGTCTTAGCGCAGAATCTCATGCATTTGCATCCAGTGTGCTCTCCCTGATCAGCACACAAGTTTTACACAGGTCCTGTTTGCATATAATTTGTTTACTGCATCAGAGAGCAACAATTTGGCATAATACTTTTGTTAGGAAGCGATGCACAGCTCTAATGTACACTTATTGCATTGTCCCCTTAGTTTGGATGTTTTATGTACTCAGGTATGACTTACAATAAAATTACACTTTTATGCTATTTTTTCATAGATTATTTTTGGATCTTATATGCCAAATTTTAATTGAATTAGAGAAAAGGTCCTAAAATCGCTTTTTAAAAAAATTAAAAAAAAAAAAAAAAATAACAACTGACTTATTGCCATTTCTTGCATAAAACCTGAGCAGTTCTAATTGTTCAATAAAAGCACTGTAGTAGTAGTGCAGGTCAAAAATACTAAGCTAGTTTTAAGGATAATGAATTGCTGAACAGTTGTCTTTGACTGATTACCTTTAGTCAACAGAAGTAATGAGGGGATGCTGAAAAGTTCTCAGCCCAACCAAGAAGAGAATGTCTGGATGTGGTTCAATCAATGATCTGAAACAATGTAAAAAAAAACAAAACAAAAAAACATTGAATTTTGTTTCTGTAAATTGGCACTTAACAAAATACCATAACATCCTTCAGCTACAGTGGCAAAATAATGCTCAGAATTAGGAAGTTGGTTGGTTGGGCTGAGAACTTTTCAGCACCCCTTGATATCTCCTTCTAAATCCTTCTCTGAGAACCACATTTGGTTTGGTAAACAAATGGGGGAAGGGGTGGGGGGAAATCCTCTAAACAGGCAGCAATGAGGAGTGGCTAAAAGCAGCGGGAGGATGGTGAGAGAGGACAGTCTACGGGATGGGAGACAATTTCCATAACTGTACCACAAAGATTAGTAGATAAAACCAAGTAAAACACTGAAGACAGTCAGAAACACTGAAAACTGTTATTGTGGAGAAAGCAAGCGATACGGTAGAAGTCTTCTTTTTAAAGAATTATGAACTCTAGCTGTGCTAAAAATATCCATCACCCACATTCATTTATTTAGTTAGTTAGTTTTCTTTCAAATCTGTTGATTTTCATGTGTGAGATGTATTTAGAGTCAGTAGAGAAGTCCAGAGTCAATATCGGTCTGTAATTAGCATCTACCATAGTGACATGAACAAACAACAGATGACCTTATTCAGGTAAGGTTGAAACATTGTCTATTGTCTTTGTCTGTCAAGAAGCCTGAACGGGGAGGATTTCAACGTCAAACGTGAAACGACAATGCACCCTAACAAGGACCACACTATTAACATCTGTGACATACATTTTCTGTTAAAAGGTTCAGCATTTCTGGTAGTTGATCAGTCAGAGGTGAAGTAGCTATAGTGCCGCTCGCATCTCTGCACTGGAGTGTGGCGAGAAGTCCAGGGATGAAATTCTATCCTTTTGACATCATTTTTTTTTTTTTTTTAATTATCTGATTACTCTCTGTGCCAAGCGACTGTGGTTTTATTGACCCACTGAAACCCACATAACTTGGCACAAGGACTATAAATCATCAGATATATTAATCGTGCAGCAATCATTTATTTCTGAAGCCAAATCTACAGCATTTGCATGCAGCAGTTAACAAGCCCCGCAGACCTATTTCTGTGCATTTTTATTTGCTCTTCTGCTCCCTCCTCCCGTTTTTCTTGCAGCATTGTGCAATAACTGAAATGTAACTGCTTTATACTTAAGCAATGTTTGTGCTCCATGTGGAGAGCTGGCTTCCATTCTGTTCCTGGAGTCAAACTGAGGAAGGACACAATGGGTGTGTTGTGCTATGTGCTGGTATGGTAAGTATGACAGCTTGGAATAGGAGGTGTGAGCTGCCTTTTTTTTTTTTTTTCAATACCAAGATTCTTTACAGGGCAAGCGCCACAAGCTAATCAAACAGCTCTGGGACACACTGCACCACAAAGGTTCCCTGCTTTTGCGATCCAGAGAACACAACAGTCAAATTCATTGGCAGTGTGAATCTAGTTACATTTGTTGTGGCATGCCAAAATTAAATGAAGCATAGTTTTTCTTTTAAGAAAATACATTCTATAAATTGCAATGTTAGATGCAGTGCTCATGGTCCCAAATAAACTGCGTTGTACGAAATGGTATTTCTTTGTATTGCCCATTTTTTAAAAAAAAATAATATGTTTTAAAAAAAGGTTTCCAACAAACTAATACAATTGCCACCATTTCATAGACAAAGCTTTTAATTTCGCAATAACACGTATGGCTTGGCTTCGAAACTTAAACCAGGCATTCCTCCAAGGAGTACAAAAATAAAATACACATGCGTATATATCTTACCTTTGTTCAAGGGAAATGCACAGAGACCCCAGTTCTGTGATCCAGTGCACTAAGCCGGCTGGCCAGAGCGCTTTGTAGGCTACTGTACGGAGCTCATCTGAACCGTACACCTGCTTCTTCAGCAGCGCTAGCTCAAATAAACGAGCAGGACAAAGGAGCAATGTCAGCCGAGGGCAACACCCTCCTTTTGGGTCACTAACTTTCACTGTGAGCAGCTAGTAAGCTGTTGAGATAACATTGCAGGCAAACCTTGCCTTTGGCAGACAAAAAAAAAACCCTACTCCAGCGCCTGATAGCAGATACACAAGCCCTATCGCTCTGCATTCCACCTCTTCAGCTCAGCGCCTGGGAGAGCAGCAGTCACCAGCTTGCCAGAATAGAAGCTTAAAGGCATTCCCAGTTCCAATAATTATCCACTTGTATGCCTGCTTCTTCTATTTCTTCTGAATAGACTTTTTCTTTCTTTCTTTATTCCAGAGAAAGCCCAGCATAATATGCCACACTGTTTTCCATAAGCAAAATGGCTGGTCCTTTCAACAGTACTGCAGACAGCTCATTGGGTTTCACTAGCTTTTTGTAGCCATAGCAACAACCAACAGACAGACATGTACAACAAGCATGGCTGACCATGTGCAGGTCCACCAGGGCAGAATGTTAATTTTTGCCCATAAAACTACTCAGTTTTTCCGGCTAGTGCTACAGAGGCAGTAACATATTCAGGTGTTAATTCTGAATCACACAATATAGTAATATTCTGGGAAACTAGAATACATGCAGAATAATATGCAGAACTTGAGACACTTTCTAATACTATGCAAATTACCATCTGTATTGAATAGCTGAAGTTCATTGGAAGTATATTGTTTGTTTATGCAAAGATGTAGAGGTAATGCAGCATGGAGAAAATATAGATAAATTAGACAAGATGATTTGAAACAGTATTATTAAATGCAAAATTGAAAATATAGCCATTTCAATGAAATAATTTTTATGTGGATAATAAATGAGCTGCACTTTCCACTTCTAAGCCACGAAACAGAAATATGATGGCAGATAAAAGCCAAATGGCCCATCCAGTCTGCCCATCCACAGCATCCACTATCTCCTCCTCTTCCTAAGAGATCCCACGTGCCTGTCCCATTCTTTCTTGAATTCAGACAGTCTTTGTTTCCACCACCTGTGCTGGGAGCCTATTCCACACTTCTGCCACCCTTTCAGTAAAAAAGTATTTTCTTAGATTACTCCCCTTTCACCTTTGTCCGATGTACCTCATTCCAGAGTTTCCTTTCAAATGAAAGAGAATTGCCTCATGCACATTTATGACATGTAGGTATTTAAACATCTCTATCATATCTCCCTCTCTGCCTTTCCTCCAAAGTATACATGTTGAGATCTTTAAGTCTGTCCCCATATGACCTATGATGAAGACCACTGACTATTTTAGTAGCCTTCCTCTGGACCGACTCCATCCTTGAAAGTGTGGTCTCCAGAATTGTACACAATATTCTAAATGAGGTCTCACTAGAGTCTTATACAGGGGAATCAATTCCTTCTTTTTCTTACTGGTCATACCTCTCTATGCACCCTAACATCCTTCTAGCTTTCGCCATCACCTTTTCAACCTGTTTGGCCACCTTAAGATCCTCACATACTATCACTCCCAAGTCCCACTCCTGTTTCATGCACAAAAGTTCTTCATCTCCTAAAGTTTACCATTCCTTTGGGTTTTTGCAGCCCAAATGCATGACCTTACATTTCTTAGCATTAAATCTTTGCTGCCAAATTTCAGACCATTCTTCAAGCATCATTGGATAATAGTCATTAGGCTTGATGAGTCTCGGCAAGCTCTCGGTAACATTTTAGATTTTGGCACAAGGCAGATAGCATACCTCCCGGGACATCATGTCTGGTCTGAACCCCTCAGAAGGGAATCACTAACTACCACTACCTTATGCCTCCTAGTGGTCTCAGATCCAGCAATTTTGGAGATTTTGAGCTTTGGTCCTTCCTTTCCCTGGCATGATCTCATCTCATCCACTTCTATGGCTGCATACCTGCTCTTCAGTTCAATGGCAGATGGAGTCACAGTATCAGTCCTGAAGGATCCTATAATCTGAGTCCTGTTTTCCTCTTTCAGCATGGCCTCTTCTTCCCCACTGCTGGAAATCTTTGATGCCTCATGAAGCATTTAATCGATACACCTCTCATTCTCACAGATGCTTTTTAGTCTTGCTACCTCTTCTCTCAGTTCATTTACTTCCTTCATGAGGGACTGAAGCTTAAGACAGCTTCCACATGGAACAACTCCCTCTACTTGGGTAACATTTTCTGTCTGCACAGAGACAGAAGCTGTAACCTGGGCAACAACTTTGGTCACATGATGCTTCCCAGCCATACTGTGCTTGCAGAAGTAGTAGCACCTGATGAGAAGAAAATAAAAAGAAAAACAAAATCAGAAAAAAATCCTACATAAGCAATGCCTTCTGTTTCTAATTAGCTGAAGAGCCTATAAATCAAAAGATCAGACTTGGGGGTCAATGGGAGAGAATTAAATACTAAACAGAGACTTTTCTCAACAGCTATCTGTGCCCTAATCTGATTTTTGCTCTGAAATGTAAACCTAAAATACTAATCTAGACTAAAGCACAGGTTGTCCAAGTGCCAATAATTAACACGGGTTTTTAGATGTATCTAGAGGCATTTTAGGCCTCTGACTGCTGCTGTGCGCCCAAAGCTCAAAGGGGCGTTTTTGGAGGAGTTTTTGGAGGAGATGGGCCAACCTAGACTTAGTCGTCCTGCGTGGATAATCAAAAGTTTAATGAGACTGCCTAGATGGAATTTATATGTTGTGACTTAGGCAATCTAAAACCAGGTCCAACTGTCCAGGAGTTATCCAAAGTGATCAGATAACCACTGCAGGAACAAAGTACAGACCCCCACACACTCCCCCAATGATCACTGACCCCCTCGTATCGCTATAAAAATCGGAATAAAAACACACATACCTGCCTCTGGAACATCAACACCTGGTATAGGCAAGCCTAGTAGAGCTGCACAGAGGTAAGTAGTCTGGGGGGTGGGCTAGTGAACCATAGAGAGGAGGGCCCAGGACCTTAAGCCACTCTAACCACTGCATTCATGGTGGAAAATATGAGCCCACCAAAAAAAAACAACAACCCTACTGTACTGCCATATAGGTGCCACCTGCAGCCATAAGGGTTATTGAGGTTGTTAACAGGTGGGTATAGTGGGTTTTGGGAGGCTTACTATGACCTACACGGGAGTTGTGGTGAGATGTTTATGTGGCACTATTTTTGTAAAGTTCATAGCAGTGCTCTGTAAGGTGCCCCACTACTCTAATGCCATGTCTGGATGGCCAGTCCATCACTTTGCTGACCCCTTCTACATCCAAAAGGTCTTTTTCTAGGCATTTTGAACTTGGATGATTTTTTGGACGAGAATGATAGATGACTCAGCAGTCTGGACGATCAAACGGCTGTACGTAGAAGTAGATGATTCTCAAAAAAAATATTATGGATGTATTTTTCGAGAATGGACTATAGACACTGCCGACTTTGGACAACTGGAGGGGCATAATCAAAAAAACCGTCTAAGTCCCTTTTTGGTCTAAGTCCTTAAACGTTCAAAGCAGAAGCAGAGAAAGTGTCCATAACCAAAACAAACGTCCTTGTTTTGATTATGGCCTGCCTCTACTAAACGCCCAGATCACAACTACGTCTACAAGTACACCCCCACGACGTCTATACTTTTTGGCCATAATGAACCAAAAAAACGCCTAAGCCCTGAACGTCCAAAACAAGGGCTTTTAGACGAAGGAGGAGCTAGTCCTTTGCCTAAAAGCTGGATCCTGTAACCGGTGTCTGTCAAAAACAACACCGGTTACAGAATCCTCCCCCCCACAACGATCCAGGCAGGAGGGTGCCCAAGCCCTCCTGCCATGTCGAACTGCGACCCCCCCCCGACAACATCAGGGCAAGAGGGAGCCCAAGTCCTCTTGCCCCGCGGCACCCTGACTGCCCGATTACGTTCGGGGCAAGAGGGAGCCCAAGCCCTCTTGCCCCATGACTCCCCGAATCCCCAACAGCATCGGGGCAAGAGGGAGCTCAAGCCCTCCTGCCCCGCGGCAGCCGCGGCACCCCCAATGATATCGGGGCAAGAAGGAGCTCAAGCCCTCTTGCCCTGGTGATCGTGCCCCCACCCCCCACCGAGTACGATCAGGCCAGGAGGGAGCCCAAGCCCTCCTGGCCCCGGTGACCCCCCTTCCGACATGAAGGGGCCAGGAGCGACCCCCCAGCCGGGTCCAGAATGGGGCCGGATTGGCCCAAGTGGCAGAAACCCCACCCACAGGTGGGGCCTGAGGCGCCTGGGCCAATCAGAATAGGCCCATGAGCCTTAGGCCCCTCCTGTGGGCGGGGCTTTAGGCACATCTCAAATCTTGACAACACCTTATTGTGCCATGTAATGCATTCCATAGTTTCTCCAGTGCATTAATGGCTAGAACACTGGCATATACATGTCTATATGCACACATATTCATATTTGAGGGGGTGCTGAAAAGTTCTTAGCCCAGCCAAGAAGAGAATGACGTGAATATTGTTCAATCAGTGATCTGAAACAATGTCAAAATATAGAATTTTGTTTTTGTAAATTGGCACTTAACGAAATAAGATAACACTTTTTTCAGCTACAGTGGCAAAATGATGCTCAGAATTTAGGAAGCTGGTTGGTTGGGCTGAGAACTTTTCAGAACCCCATCGTAAAAGCCTAAATGCACCTATGTGCTATTCTGTAAAATGGCACTGAAAAGCAATAGTGTGTAGCATGAAGGTTAACTTAGACATGAATAAAGTCTGAAAAGAGCGTGAGTGGGGTGCACAGATATGTTTGCAAATTATAGAAGATGGCAATTTACACATGTGTTTTAGCAATTTAAATATGATCATTTACACCGGCACTATGGCTGGCATTAAGAGCTCCTTTTATAAAGCCGCGCTAGGGCCTTAACGCGCTGAATAGTGTGCACTAAATTGCCACATGTGCTAGCCGCTACTGCCTCCTTTTGAGCAGGCAGCAGATTTTCAGCTAGCGCATGCTATAGTGCCGTTAATCCAGTGCATGCGCTAAAACGCATAGCGCACCTTCGTAAAAGGAGCCCTAAATCTCTGTACCTAAATTATAAATGTACATTTTGCTTGTCATGCTGGTAGTCTATAAATGAATAAAGGCACTTACTTTCCTGTTTAATAATAATAATAATAACTTTATTGTTATTATTATTATTATAGTTGAAAGACTTTTATGTGGTTCACATTGAAAGAAGGCTGGACAATCAGCGAATTACAGAATGCAAGAGGAGAAATGTTACATAAAAATTCGGGTTATATGAGAAGTTTCAAGTTTCAAGTTTCAAGTTTATTTAAATTTAATGGTTCGCTTAAGAGTTCTAAGCGAATAACATTACAATAAATATAGGGGTAAAAACAGTTAAGATCATTTTTGTGAATTAAAAAACATATTCGTGACCACTTAACAAAACAGACACTACTGGAATGGGTAGGAAAAACATAAGGGATAAAAAGTTACAATATTGTTATGTCCTCGTATATAGGCGAAGAGAATTGGATAGGGTAGGATAGAACATTGAGGTTGGGGTACCTGAAGGTAGAAAGTTTTCGAAGTTTATGATATTTTTAATTGATGAAAGATGATTCCTATTTAAGGGTTAAAGGAAACTTTAAACAGGAATGTTTTTAGATTGGTTTTGAATAAAGTGAGATCTTTAATATTTCTAATGTATAAAGGAAGAGAATTCCAGATAAGTGGGGCTTTGACTGAAAAAATATCGTGTCGCCTAGTTCCTATTATTTTCAATGATGGTACCATAAGTAACTCCTGACTATTAGAACGGAGAGAACGATTTGAGAAGTGTGGGATTAATAAGCAGTTAATAAACTGGGGTTCGTTTGTTGTAGTTGTCTTAAAGACTAATAATGCTATTTTATATATTATTCTCTGGTTAATGGGTAGCCAATGAGATTTCATCAGATATGGAGTCACGTGATCGTATTTCTTTCCATGATGTATTAATTTTATGGCGGTGTTTTGAATTATTTGTAAACGTCTTTGTTCCTTATTTGTTATGTTTAATAATAAGGAATTACAGTAATCTAATTTGGATATTATAAGTGAGTGGACTAAAATATTTACTGATTTTGGCTCTAAGTACTTGGACATTGAACGGATTAGACGCAAGCGATAGAAACAGTTTTTAACTGTGTTATTAATATGTTCTTGGTAAGAAAATTTACTATCGATGATTACGCCTAAAATCTTAAGTGAAGTTGCTAATTCAATTGGTGTGTTGTTGATCGAAAAATGGATCGATAGTTTTAGGTCTTGTTTTGAAGGAAAAAATAGAGCCCTTGTCTTGGATACATTAAGTGCAAGTTTATTTTGTGCTAGCCAACTTTTAATTTGCTCTAATTTTTGGTTAATTTGAATTATGTCATTTGGATTTTCCGGGTTGAATGCATGAGTCAACTGGATGTCATCTGCGTAAGCATAGGTGGTAAAACCTATGGATTGGCTTAGGTTAAGTAAGGGAGCTAAAAAAATATTAAATAAGAGAGGAGACAAAGTTGAGCCCTGGGGGATACCATAGTTTTGGGAAAAAGGTTTTGAAATTGTGTTGTTAAAGTGTACCGTAGAAGTACGGTTAGAGAGAAAGGAGGTAAACCATTGCAATGCTAAGTCGCTAACGCCTATTGAATGAAGTCTGTCGAGAAGAAGAGTATGGTCGATTGTGTCGAATGCGGCTGAAAGATCAAGAGAAAATAAAATTACCGGGTTGTGGTGATCAAGGTTATATATGATATTGGTAGTGAGCCCAATTAAGGAATACTCTGTATTATGATGTTTCCTGAAGCCTGTTTGATTGGGATGTAATGTATTGGTAGAATTGGCAAGAGTTACATGAGGCGTTGGAGTGACATGCGAAATTACTTCAGGTTTGTGAAGGGAAATATCATAGTGAGAGAAGGTCATTTGTATAGGCGATGAATTTGTCAAATAGAACGGTTTTAATTGATTTTCAGTATGCGCCGTAGGTCTGTCAGGCTCTATTTATGTAGTTTCCCAGCCGGGATTGCTGTCTGCTTGCTTGGAACATGAAGGTTTTGTCCAGGAAGGATTTGTATTTGCAGCCTGTGAATTGTCACCTCATAGGCAAATATGGAAGCAGTGCTGTAGAATTTCCCTCAATATGTGCTTGGTTCACAAATCTATTCCAAATTAAAGTTATCCTTCTGCATCTTCCTTTCACTTTCCTCTGACAATTTCTAACAAGCCCAAATCAAGCTCATTTCTGTTACCTACTTTTGTCCTGTACTAGCTCAGAAGCCTCAGTTATTAAAGGTCGAGGAGACAAAGTACTCACAACCAAATCTATGTAGGCATGTACCTGGATGCCAATTACAATCTACACAACTGGTTATTATCAGTTCACTCATACATTTGTGAAACATGGCTGGGTATGATACAGGGTATTGCAGATCTACCTCATACATATCCATCGTGGATATCCTAAAAACTAGATAAGCTAAAGGGTACTCCAGGATCAGCTTGAGAACCACTGACCAAGAGTAATCTCTTTGATGGCTCTACTATGGTGGAGGGGATTGTTTATTGGGGTAAGAATGGAACAAAGTTATCTGGGCTTCCAGATGTTAAAGGCATGGCTGCTTTCACAGTGTGGGTGAAAAGATATGTAGGTACACTTCCAATATGATTGTTTTCAGTGTTTATACTTCATTAGTATTTTTCTTTAGTGAATGCTGGCTGTAATCTATTGAGTCAATATTTATACATTGGAGTCAGCATATTTTAAAACCCCTGTCACAATATTTAAATCATCCATACATATTCAGCATTGCTATATGTACCTGAATACACAGCAGAACTGAATACTTGTATATGTTTGGCCACTGATCTCTATGTAGAGCAATGATATTTATGGCCACCAGGACCACCGAGAGAAATCCGGGCCCCGATATAAAGAAGGTGTGTGGGACCTTATACAAAATTCTACACACATGTATGCGTGTATATTATTATTTATTTCTAACAATCGTAGATTACATTGATAGGTATAAATGTACAATTACAGCATTTACAGGGAACCTTACCTGTGGAATTATTTCTTCCTTCACTGTCCTGTAAAGTCTTCTTTGCAGGCCACGATGAATCAGCATGGCTCGTGTCCCGTTTTCTTCTTCCTCACGGGATTCGATGGGAAAGCAAGGAGGATTAATCCGAGCAATAAGTTTGAAGCTTGGAATGAACACGTGAGAGCACTTGTTGATAGTTTTTGTTTGTTGAATCTTGAATGCACTGTATTATGTCACTCAAAAGTATTTGCATAAGCCAGAGAACAAATTGATATCAAGTCAAATTGATTAACCAAACCTCAAATACCCAAGGCACTACTTAATAATTTTTTCATGCCCTTACTGGGGTGGTAATTCATCATCGGTCTTGGTAAAGTGACATGTGCTCAAATCTTTTTAATTTGATAGTATTTAATAAATATAAAGTGCATTTAGTGCTTAAGGTGCTAAAGAAAGGAAGGCACTTATCTTTTGTTCGTTGAATCTTGAATGCACCGTATTATGTCACTCAAAAGTATTTATCATTGTCACAGCCTTCTATTGCTTCGCGCTCACTCAACACTTTGCGATCTTCTACGCAAAAGTTCTTGTGCCGTTCTTTGTCTTCATTTATAAGGATGTCTCCTTCTCGAGACAATGATACGTTTCAGTTTTCGTGATGTTTCTTGGGCTTCATTGGGCACCCTTGAGCTTCATAGGTCCTGGAGCGATGTACTGGCTGCACCCTCCTCTCCTTGGGCCTGATGTCCACTATCCATATGGCAAAGATGTTTAATTTGCTGTCCTAAATTAAACTGTTCTCAATATTAGATAACCTAACCAACACTAACAAGATCATAAATGGCGACAAACCCTCTATTCCAACAGGCCCAGAACTCGCCAACTATTTTAAAACACGAGACCAGCTACCCCCCACCAATCCAGCTAGACCCATTGCAACAAAACCACCTATAGAAATACCAGCAAATAGATCTTGGAATAATTTTTATTTATTTATTTAAAATTATTTATTACCTGCCTATCCACAAATCTAGGCGGGGAACAAAATAACATACAAAGCATACTAAATACTGTAAACAAACACAAATCACAATGTAAAAACAACACAAACACAATTTTAAAAATCCCAGCAATTCAAGTGGTCACATGGCCCAAACCAAAAAAGCGCTCAAACAGCAAAGTTTTCACCCCTTTTCTGAAATACAAGAGCATGTTAGATTGGCGTAAAGACAAAGGTAGGGCATTCCACAGCATCGGTCCCTGAACAGAAAGCATTGACTTGCGGTTCCCCGCAAGTCTCACCACTGCCAATGACAGAACTTCTAAACAAATTTTGTCAGAAGATCATAACTCACATGAAGGACAGTGCCACTGCAATAGAGAACGAACACTTGGCGGATAGTTAAGCTGAAGCATCTTGAATATCACACAAAGAACTGTAAACTCGACCCGCATGCAAATTGGCAGCCAATGGAGCTCTCGAAGTATCGGTGTGGTCGAATTTTGAGCATGAATAATAAAGCATGCTGCAGCATTTTGAGCTAACTGCAACGCCCGTAAAACACATTTGGGCAAACCCAAATAAATGGAGTTACAATAATCAAGTAACAGAGTTATCATCAACGAGATGACCATGCAAAAAGAGATAGTCATGCAACCTCCGTAATAGATGCAGCTTGAAAAACACACCAGATATCACTGCCTTAATCTGAGCCTTAAAGGACAAAGTGGAATCAAACACAACTCCCACATACCTACACTGCCCTTGCACAGAGATTAAATTCAAAGACACCAAAACAGCTTTTCCTAAAATACTCCAAAGCATACTGCAGCCTCGACACCTGCCCACCTTACCTGATCAAAGCAGCCACCCCAACAACCATAGGAAAAATAACCCAATGGCTCAACTATCACTTAAAAACTGGCCTTTCCTCCAAATTAGGAAGAGGAATTATCTTAATGCCCATTCCCAAGAATCCAAAACTCAGTCCCTCTGATGCGACCAATTATCGGCAAGTTGCTTCTATCTCCCTATTTATCATAATGATGGAAGGATATGTCACAGAACAACTCAAATGCTACTTACAGTGCTTCAATATCCTCCACCCTTCACAATTGGGATTCAGGAAAACTCACGGCACCGAGATGGTGGTCACAGCACTAGTAACATACAGCAAAGAACTGTCAATGTTTACCATACTATCTGCTACCATACTGCAGCACCGTGGCTGGAGCTGCAGCCTAGGCACCCTGAGGTTGTGTGTGCAGGCCCATACTGCTTCTTGTGACCCTGAGCAAGCCAACTGCTCCCCCATTGCCCCAGGTACATTAGATAGACTGTGAGCCCACTGGTAGAGACATGGAATTATGCATGAATACCTGAATAAATTCATGTAAACCGTTCCGAGCTCCCCTGGGAGAACAATATAGAAAATGGAATAAATAAATACTAAGCAGGATCATAGCGCAATCATAATCCAATATGACCTGTCCTAAGCAGTGCATTTGACCTAGTAGACTTCTATCAAATGTATGAGATCTTCAGTGATTCGTATTTAGCAGCTCAATCCTCTCTTAGTTCCAAGGCTTCCTAATCACTCCATACTATGCTATTTGTAAGGATGGTGAACTTTGACAGCTGGCACCCTCCAAGCTGGGTCCTCCAAGGATCCCCACTTTCACCATCAGTGTTCAACCTTCTAATGCAATTCTTGGGATCCAACCTAAACTCGTGCAAATAAAACATTTCACCTATGTAGACTACATAACGATCATGCTACCTGTAATAGTTGCATTAGACAACACCCTCACCACTGTAACAAAGTGTTCGCATCATAGAAAACTGGACCTCAGCCTGCCTCCTAAGCTAAATAAGAACAAAACCAAGACCCTTGACTGACTCAAGGATTACTGTAGATGACACTGACTTTCCATTAGAACTATAGTCCCGAATCTTAAGAGTAGAAATTGATAACCACCTATCCATGAAGAGTCGCGTACAATCAATAATAAAACAATCTTTGCTTGTGATGAGAACGCTAAGATCCAACAGGAAATACTCTGAAGCAGAGGCTTTCCGAGTTTTAGTGCAATCCCTAATCTTATCTCGACTAGGCGTGCTGAATGTTCTGTGCTGCTCTGACGGTCATAGAGTTCCTATGAGCGTTGGAGCAGTGTAGAGCATTCACTGTGCCAGCCGGCACTAAAAACCTCTTCCTTTTGTAAAAGGGGGGTTAATTATTTAAAAAAAGCATAATTGGCACTTCTAACAAGCAATTAGCACTTTATACTTAGCTTAAATTAAAATTAATTGGATGTGGTTAGAGGGCAGATCGAAGGTAAATCTTGGGTGTTTTGCATGTAGGCGCCTAAAGTGGACATAGGCACCAGTATTTAGGCCATGAAAACCCAGGCATTAAAAGGAAGTGGCTACGGTTCAGGTAGCTGCTGGTGCCTAAGTCCACTTTAGGTGCCACTAGGTGCTATTTTATAAATGGCACCTAACTGAAGATTGACAGGCACTGTGAGCTGCATTCCTCAGCACCTAATTATGGTATTAATGTGGTTTACATTCTCCCATTACGTGTTCTTTTAATCTTATTTCATGGGTCCTTTCTACTCCTTATTTATACTTATTCCACAGTGCTTTCTATAATATGATATGATTTATTTATTTGTTTTTATACATTTTCCTTCCAACTATTCCGTAAGCACCTGAATACTAGGCTTTTCACAAAATATAATGCTCTCCTCCCCCTATACTCAACCACCAAAACCAATGTGTTAAACCTTCCTTTATTAAGCTCTTGTAAACTTTCCGTTATTAAGCTCTTGTAAACCGTGCCAAGCTCTATAATCATGGAGAGGATGCGGTATATAAACTTAAGGTTTAGTTTAGTAGTTTAGTTTAGTATTTATGAGGGGGGTGATGAAAAATCCTCAGCCCGACCAAGAAGAGAATGATGTAGATATGGTTCAATCAATGATCTGAAACAATGTCAAAAACATAGAACTTCATTTCTGCAAATTGGCACTTAACGAAATAAGATAACACTCTTTTCAGCTACAGTGGACAAATAACACTTAGAATTTAGGAAGCTGGTTGGTATAGCTGAGAACTTTTCAGCACCCTCTCGTATTGGAATCATGGATCCTCCCTTTTACTATGCCGGGGTAGAGATTTCTACCATGGCCTGGAGCTCTAAATATTCTGACACTGCTCCGATGCGCATAGATCTCCAGTGAGCATCAGAACAGTGTTAGAGCATTTAGCGCTCTGGGCAGCGGTAGAAACCTCTACCGCGGCTTAGTAAAAGAGGGCCTTAATTTTTACATGATATAAAGTACATTTTTAATCTAATTGCTATGAAAAGTTTTAGGATTACATTTAATTGTTAGCATTTTATATAATTACTAGTGTTTAAGCCCGTTACATTAATGGGTGCTAGAGTAGATGTCTGTCTGTCTGGTTTTTTTTTTTTTCTTTGTCTCTCTCTCTTCTTGGACACTGTCTGTCTGTCATTCTTTCTTTCTGTCTGTCTGTCTTTCTGTCTCTATCTCCCTGGCCTCCTGCCTGCCTGTATTTCTCTGTTGTGCCATGCCTGCCTGTCTCTCCTTGGCCCCTTTCCTATGTCCATGGTGTCCCATCCTATGTCCTTAGTGCCCTCAGTGCCTCATTCCTTTGTCCTTAGTGCCCTCAGTGCCTCCTATGTCCTTAGTGCCCTCAGTGCCCCTTTCTATGTCCTTAGTGCCCCTTCCTTTGTCCTTAGTGCCCTCAGTGCCCCTTCCTATGTCCTTAGTGCCCCTTCCTATGTCCTTAGTGCCTCCTTCCCATGTCCTTAGTACCCCTTCCTATGTCTTTAGTGCCTCCTTCCCATGTTCTTAGCGCCCACAGTGCCTCTGTCCTGTGTCCATAGTACCCCCAGTGCCTTCTTCCCATGTCCTTATTGCCCCCAGTGCCTCCGTCCTGTGTCCTTAGTGCCCCCAGTGCCTGTCCTGTGTCCTTAGTGCCCCCAGTGCCTCCTTCCTATGTCCCCCTCACTGCCTTCCAGACTTTGTTCCACCCCCACCCTCCAAAGCCAGCCTGCCTGCCTGACTCCCTCCCATCCCCCTGTGCAGTATAACCCTTGAGCAGCATGTTTCCATCTCCCCCCACCACTACCGCCGCCGTGCAGCCAACCCCACTGATCCTCCCATCAAGAGACGACCGACGGGCCTCCCAGCTCCGGAAGCATCCACAATGCTCTGGGTGCGCTGCTTTGTGGCTTTCTGCTGCCTTGATTTCCTCTGCTGCATCTCTGATGATGTCATCAGGGATGCGGCAGAGGAAATCGGGGCCGTGACGAACTATCTTACAGGAAGACAGAACCCTAGGCGCACATGCGCACTCCTACCTGCCAGGGACCTACTGATCACGGAACACGCAAGTGGGAGTGCACATGCACGCTTAGGGTTTTATTATTATAGATTTTGCTTTGTTTTTAAAATTTGTGATTCCTGATGCAGGTGGGTGTCCACTGAAACATTGCTCCATGTCGAGTCTTGATCTGATTAATCTTTACATTGAAACGAGACTTAATTTTATCAAACTTTACATTTTCTGGAAGACATTGTATCAGACCCCCTACTCCTTTGCTGGTTTTACATAGGGGCAATCTTTTTTACTTTGCTGGGGGGTTTTGTTTTGGCTTTGTTTTTGCTCACCTAATTTTGGGTGCCATTTCTTGAATCTAGCCCCAGAGGTATAAATACTTTTGAGCATTGAGCTGTAAGTATTTTTTTTTCCTGTAAACCATATTGGGTGCTCTTTTTTAAGGCTGGGGAAGTAGTTTAGAAATGTTTTAACTAAATGCTGTAAATAAAGTGAGGGAGTGAGTGAGCTGGTGAATAGATATGTAAAGGTGTCCAACAGCCTTCAACTATTACAGAGCAAATATCCATTATGCGCCTTATTGGAAAAAGCCTTTTCTCCCTTTGTACAAATGGATATCATTATTACTGAATATAGAAGCTTATGTTTTTGTAACATAGAGACCCCATAAAAAGACAATGGGAAAGATAATTGGATTTACATTCATGTTTAATATATATTTTTCTATCCCCTAAGGGTTTACAATCTAAGTATGTATCTGAGGCAAAGGAACATAGCATACATAACATAAAACTCACTCCTATACTGCAAATACCGTTAAGTTCTATGCGGTTCACAAAAGATAAAGAATACAAATGGATTTCAACAACAAAGTATATCTAATTCCCAAAAGATTCAATAAAAAGATGCATTTTTAAGGCACAACAAAACTGTTAGTAAGAGTAGAAAGATGTAAATAAGTGATTCAAATCCTTGGCCCATAAAGCCGCTTGAAAAGATAGCATACGCTGTTGGAAGACACCATAGACTCATGCTTTCATTTAAGGAGAATGCTGGAGGGCTGTTGCTGTCATTACAGTGAAGTTCAATCTTACACCTTGTCTGTGATAATTTGAAAAGTGTCGCACAGATGGTTTGCGTACCAAAAAACTATGCATGGCATTGCAAATCCTGCCAAGTCTGCCCCATTTCTGTTCACTCCTCATTGCTGTTCCTGTCTACTACAGATCCTGTCAGCATTCCCAGGCTACAGCCGGCCTTTTCTCATTTTTAAGCGCCCAGTTCTTGGAATGGATATCTCTCATTCTTTAGACCCCTGTAAGAAGTTCTGACTAGCCTAGAACTGAGTTATAATTAAGGGCTCCTTTTACTAAGCTGTGGTAGCGTTTTTAGCGTGCGCTGCAGATTAGCGCACGCTAACCCCCGCGCTATGCAGAAAAACTAACGCCAGTTCAGTGGAGGCGTTAGCGTCTAGCACGTGCAGCATTGTAGCACGCGCTAAGCGTGCGTTAAAACCTCTAGCACAGCTTAGTAAAAGTAGCCCTAAGTGTTTGGTTCTTAGGTGTTTATAAAGTATATATTCAAGTGTTTATTTTCCAGCTAAACAGGGGCTCTTTCAGAGTACAAAAATCAGTGTTTATTTGTATTTCCACATCACAGGTTCTACTTTAGAGAGTTGCGCGGGGACAGAAATCCCACCCGTCCCCACCCGTCCCCGTGAGGAATTCCACCCGTCCCACCCGTCCCCGCGAAGAATCCCTCCATCCCCACCCGTCCCCGCGAAGAATCCCCTCTGTCCCCACCAGTCCCTATAAACTTCAGAAATAATTATTTTATTTAATTATGCTACTGAATTAAAGGCTCTGCTAGAGACCCATTTACAAATAAGCAAAGAGACTTTATTAATTTGGAAATATTAATTGGGAAGAATACATACTTTGTAAATGGGTTTCTACCAGAACCTCTAATGTAAATATAAAATATAAATACTCAGCTGATGAGAACCCTCAAGCTGTCAGCTGAGGACTTCCTTTGCAATTGGCCGGGGGTCCCTTTTGCCAAGCTTGGCAGGCAGCAGTAGCAGATGCTGGCACCTCAGTGGCTCATGGATGTTGCCAGCAACTGCTGTGCTTGGTGGAGGGGAGTTCTGGCCGTCTTTAGAGGAGGTTCTCTGCAGGCAGTGCTTGGGGATCCCCACCAGTCAAAGCAAGGGTCAGCAAGTACTTCAACACTGTAAAAATAAAACCAGAAATGCATTTCCTTTTCTTTTGAACACAATACAAAGACATCTGCTATATACATTTCCCACAGCTAACATATTTTAGTCAATAAATTCCATTTTTTACCTTTGTTGTCTGGAGACTTATTTTTCCATAAAGTTGGTCCCAGTTTCTTTTTTCTGCTTTCCCATCTTTTGTAAATTCTTCTGTTGCTGTCCATTGGTTCCCCCTACCATGGTCCAGCATTTATCTCTTTCTCATCTTTCGTGCCTGCCCACCAGCTCCATGCCCAACATTTCTCCTTCTATCACCCCTCTTCAGCACCATGCCACATCTCTCCCTCCATTCCCTTCACCACTGTCCAACATTCCTCCCTCTTGCATCCCTTTCAATCTGTCCCATTGTTCCCTTGCCACATTTCTCACTCTCATCTTTTTCTTCCCTATCATATTCTGTACCTCCCTCCCTACGACCCAAAATTATCCTCTTTCTTCCATTTGCCGTGTGTACACAACCATCTCTCTTTCCCGCTCACTGACACACCCACACCCAATTCTCTCTTTCTATTCCCTCCCCCACCTCAGTATCTCTTTCCCTCCCTTCCTCTCTCCCCAGTTCATGACTTCTGTGGCCAAAAATGCACTCCCTTCCACCACTTCATTCGAGTCCAGATAACAGCAGGGGTTCGAGGCAGCCTGCAGCACGCCATATGTAGCCAACCCAGAAGTCTTCCCCCGAAGTCAGAGCTGACATCGGAGGGAAGGCTTTGCATCAGTCTGGCATCGGCTGAGGTGTCAGGTGGGAGGGGGTAGATACTGGATGTAGGAGGTGAGAGGAGACAGACTGTAGATAGAAAGCGGGAGGGATCAGACACACTGGATGAAAGGGGAAAGATAAGACAAGCTGGAATGCCTGGGGAGAGAGAAAAAGACAGATGATGGATGTAAAGAAAAGGAGAGGGGAGGAAGACATTGAATGGAAAGGAGGAGAGAGGGAGGATACGGATGGAAGGGAGGAAAGAGAAAGATGGGGCAGACACTGAATAGAAGGGGGAGAAAGAGAAATGAAGCAGATGCTGGGCTGAAAGGGGGGAAAGATGGGCAGATGCTGGATGGAAGGGGGAGAAAGAAGGGTGGATGATGGATGGGATGACAGAGGGGGCAGAAAGGTGGAAGAGAGGAGACAGATCAGATGCTGGGCAGAAGCAGCAGACAGAGGGGCAGATGCTGGATGGAAAGGAGAAAGAGAGGGCAGATGCTAGATGGAAAGGGACCTCAGGTCAGCATCAGAATGGCTTTGCAAGTCTACATGGGTCCAAATGGTGCCACACACTGCTAGAGTTTTCCCCCCCTAGTCCATTGTGCTTTCTAGAAGCCAGTATTGTGGTGCAGCCAGGTCCCTGCTAGGTTTTCTCTCCCTAGAATGGGACAGACTATGCTTTTGCCGGCAGAGTGGTGAGCCTGCGCGATGGCACAAACAAGCCCCCCTCCCCTCCCCACTCCACAAGTGTCCTCCACCCAGAGCAGGACCGAATCTGGGTTCCCAGTGGCTGAGCAGTGAGCTGGTGCCGTGATGCAATCCAGCCTACCGAGGCATCCCCTACTGAGAACGGAACCAACTCTGCATTCCTGGCCTTTGTATGAGGGAGGTCTGGTGCCCCAGAGTAAGGAGACCTGCAGCCATAGATCATGGGACTCCCACGGGGATGAAAACAGGCCTACCTAAATTCTGGCGATGCAGGCATGCAGCTTAAATACAAGTCCAGCGTCACGGCGGAAACAGCCGTGCTGAGCAGTGAGCTCAGCATGTACACAGCTGAGAGCCTTTTTTTGCTGATCCTGCCTCGCCGTGCTGACGGACTAATCAGCAAGCAAGGCTTTCAGCTGTGTACGTGCTGAGCTCACTGCTCATCATGGCTGTTTCTGCCCCGATGCTGGACGTGTATTTAAGCTGCATGCCTGCATCGCCAGAATTCAGTTAGGCCTGTTTTCATCCCCATGGGAGTCCCGTAGGCCAGGGGGGCATCCCCGTGGGAGTCCTGTGGGTCAGGGGGGTGTCCCCATGGGAGTCCTGTGGGCCAGGGGGCGTCCCCGTGGGAGTCCCACGATCCCCATTCCCGTGCAGACCTCTATTCTACTGCTGGCTAACTTTTCTGGTAGAATCAAATTTATGCTACTTAGGAGTCAGAACAGAAAAGGCGCAATACAATATCCTCATCAGCTCCACCCATTGATTCAGGGATGAATCACACCTGCACCCCTATGTGTGTAAATCCCATTAAGGTGGGGTACAGTATTCTATATTAACAACCTTACAACATCTAACTAAAATTGCATGGGCAAAGCAATTCCTTAGGCAAATACCCTATCCACATAAACATTGTTGTTATAATATTGTATATATAAATAGGCCTTATAATGTCATCCTGTCATGAGCTGACCACACCTAAGAAATAAGTTATCAAAACTCTTCATTTCACGCTGTTTCCATGCTCTCCTAAGAAAATCTGTGACCATTGCAGACTTGGTTACTCCGGATCGTGCTCACAGGTCAAGGTGCTGAAGTCTGGGTGACCACATTAGAATCTCCTATGCTCTCATCTCTCATGCTCTCATTTTCAGCAATTCCACTTTCCAATCGAGAAGTCTCCACCCCTGGATCAGAGAAATGGTTGGGTTTCAGTCATGAGGCAGCATCTGTGGCATCAGGCATGATCCCCATTCCTTTTCAGCCGATGGTATGTTCATTCTTTCTTCACTGAATTTCACTCTAGCTGGGCCGCAAGAAGGGCATAGGAAGAGTCCCATGAAGTGGAGAAAGATAGGGTACAGTTCAAGATTCAAAACAGGATGAAAAAAACATACAGGCTTTCTAAATGGTACATCTAGTAAATACATATTGCTTTCAATAGGTCTAGCACTATCATGTTATTGCACATACTCAGTTACACACATAAATAAATAAATCAGTACTTCAAAAGTCCATTAAAAAAAATCTAAATCAGCAACAAGTCCATAGTTGCAAAGAAAAAAAAACAAATCAAACTAAAACTTTAAAGGCCAGTCTTTTAAATTTCACTCTGCCATTTTAGACCGATGATCCCGGTGGCAATAATAAATCAGGCAATCAGTACTTTTGCGGTAGCCAAAGAAGAAAAGTCCTGGTGCATTATGTTGATCCATGTTAGGCCGCAGTACTCAGCTATGGGCAGTCTTTGGCAGAATACAGGCACTTGTTAAGTCTCTTTCTTTGTAGTGCGGGAACTCATCCCTCCTCAGGATACTCTTTAAATGAAAGTCCTCAACAAATGTTAAAAAGATGATTTGAATGTGGGCCATAATCCAGTCAATTATTGCATTAACATGTCCATATTGGCTCTGATAGCAACCCAATAAATTTCATTGTGTTAATGTGTACACCTAAATTCTTATGCTTGCATTTAATAACATTCTCATATCCATTTCACTACATTCACATACCTTCAGGCTGACATGCAATTTCTCTTCTATAAACACATCCAACATTGGACTAGTGTCTTGCTACACATCATATTTCACACTAATACATTGCTTCTCTCTGTCTTTAATCACCACCAGGGGTTTTTACAAACGGAAGATACAAGATAAGCTGACAGAATAATTCTGACAGAATAATTCTTCACTCATTCAACCCAGGTGGCTTCTGCTCCTTCTTTTTCATATTTTTGATCAGTTTCTTCCTCCTTTAGACCTCATTCTTAGTTATCCCAGGGGAGTGGTGAATTATCCATATTTATCTCCCTCCCATCTCATAAGAACATAAGGAAAGCTACAGAGATAATGGTTACTGTGGATGGGCAGACTAGATAGGCCATTTGGCCTTTATCTGCCATCATGTTTCTATCAAACCCTGCATCCTTGGTCACAAGTATCTGGTGGATCCAAAATAGTAGATCTATTTCTCAGAGCCCTCCCAAGGGAGAGACTGTGACTCTCTGGTTAAAGCTAAAGCCTCAGCACCCTGAGCTTGTGGGTTCAAACCCACACTGCTTCTTCTGACCCTGGGCAAGTCACTTAATCCCCCCATTGCCCCAGGTACCTTAAATAGATTGCGAGCCTACTAGGACAGACAGGGAAAAATGTTTGAGTGCCTGAATAAATTCATGTTAACCATACTGGGAGAACAGTATAGAAAATTGAATGAATGGTGTGAAAAGCTTCAGCCTCTGATAGCCAGAGCTGGTATTGTGATGTCACAATATCTCATTCCACCAATGCCTAAGAGCCAACCTCATCGGTGATGTCACAATGGCTTGATTGCCTATACTTGGCTCACTTTTACTACATTTTGATTTCTAGAGTGGTGCAGTGGTTAAAGCTACAGCCTCAGTGCTCTGCAGTTGTGGGTTCAAACCCATGCTGCTCCTTGTGACCCTGGGTAAATCACTTAATCCTCCTATTGCTCCAGGTACATTAAATAGATTGTGAGCCTGTCAGGACAGACAGGGAAAAATGTTTGAGTACTTGAATTAATTCATGTAAACCATTCTGAGCTCCCCTGGGAGAATGGTATAGAAAATTGAATAAATAAATCATTATCAAAAATGTATTTTTGCACTGATCGGTATTTTATGAGGTCATTTACAAGCATTTGTGGCTATATCCATAAGAAAACGACTAAAGCATCCCAAAGGGGACATGTATTTTATCACTTAAAGAATGAGCCCTGTATCAGATTACCCTCAGAATGTAGCCACATTGTACAATTAGACCTATCTTTACACACTATCCACCAGATTCTATAAAGGGTGTCCATATTTGCGTACCCAAATTTGCACACAATCCAGATTTGTGCGCTCTCTGCTAACAATCAATTATTGGCATTAATTTACTCCAATTTGGAGATGTGTGCAACTGCTTATGCATGATTCTATAATGTTTTGCACCTAAATCTTCTTGCATACAACCTAAAAGGGGGTGTGGTCATAGGAGGGGTATGGGCGGGCCAGGTGCATTCCAATAAGTTATGCATGATGTCACAGAATTTTGGGGATGCGTGGACCAACTTGTGCACCAGGATTTACACATGGTTCCAGCACACATAAGTCCTGCGCCCATACTTGGGCACAGGAATAGGCCTCAGTGCTATTCTATAAAAAAACATTTAGCTGGGAGCTCCCTGTACAGAATGGCACTCAGTGCTGATGTTTCCTGCCAGATTTAGGCACCATTAATTGAATCTGGCTCTGTATATTTGTATAGTTTATCTTATGTTTTGCTCTTAAATTATAAATTGTATGTCTTTTTATGCTTTTTTTTATCAATTGTATTTTGCTTAGTAAAAAAAAAGATAAGCAGTCAAATCAAATCTTAATAAAAACTTGAAACTTGATGGGAATAATTTTTTAAGAAGCTACCCAGATTTTAACAGAAAATACACATGTAAATATTGGTATTCATGCCACTTACATATGAATGTGAATACATGCATAAATGACAATCTAATCTAATACATAATTTCTGAATTGGCCTAATTCCCTAGAATTCAAGGTGATTTACATCATAAGAAACCATAAACAATTGATGGGAAATTCAAAAATCTTACAATACAATTTATATCCATTTTATCAAAATTATAGATCAGCACATAAAAGAGTTTTGAATCTTTTACGGAATTTCCAATAATTAGCTTCAATTCTTAATTGAGCAGGTAAATTATTCCAAATTGTAATTGCAACATAAACGAAAGAGCTGGTAAAAACTGAGGTTCATACTGTATGCCTCTAATTTGTGGGTAATGCAGTAAAAAAAAAGTACTATTTAATTTAGTAGAAGAATAATACAATTGGTAAAAATGTAAAATTAAATTGTATAAAGAATTTGTAAAATGTGATGAATCAGACAAGCAGATGTGAACTTGATAGGTTTCTCAACCGATAAAAAGTGAAGATTACTGCAGTAACACTGTCATATATCTCTTTAAGCCATATATTAGCCTAATGGTGATGTTTTGAATTAACTGCAATTTTCTTCTTAATTTGAAAGTTAAATTTAATCCCCCCCCCCCACACACACACACATACACCTTTCTCTAAACCGCCATAGAGGTTTCTACCACAGCCCAGAGAACTAAATGCTCCGACGCTGCTCCAACACTCATAGAATTCCTATGAGTGTCAGAGCAGTGTCTGAGCATTTCGTCCTCCAAACCACGGTAGAAACCTCTATGGCGGCTTAGTAAAAGGGGGCCATAGAGAATTACAATAATCAAGTTGGGGTAACATTAACATTTGAACTAAAAGAGCAAAATGATGTTCAATGAAGTAAGTTTTTACTAATCCAAGCTGTCTCATGATATACTGAATAGTGTCTTCCCCCCATAAATTTACAATCTCATCCTCACACTAAAATGCTTGAGACATTTTGTATGTGCTATTCTGTAGAACGTGTCATTCTTTGATGGTGCATGCTTTATTGATGGGTAGGCACATGGGTGGAATCTTAGTAGAATACAAGTGGGACACTCAAATACACATGCAAATGATAGAATATTATAATTTACCTGCATTCTCTGGTAATCTAGGTCTTGCCTAAATTACAGGCACATATTTGTTCTACTTTCCTTTATAGTATAGGCTCCAAATAGGCATCTTCGTGGTACCTCTTTATAGAATTATCCTTCATGTGCATAGGTCTTTTCAGGGAGTGCTTGGATGGAGCTCACACACACGTCTTTCTGAGCTTTCATATGTGCACCCTGATACACAATTAGGCACTGCAAGACTCTGCAAAAGAAATTCTTTATGCAGCCCCCTATTTAGCATATTTTATAACAGAGCAGGGCAATAGTACATTATGAAATATTGGTAGCTGATGACAACCTATTCCAAAATATACATCGCCTTAACTATAAAGTATAAAGTCCTGAGTGATGACACCAGAATGAAATGTGGTACTGCATGCAAACAGTTGGCATCGTGAACTGTAAATGTCATCAGTGCATCCCAGTGAAGCAGCACTTGTAAAAATAAAATGCTTTTTCCATGCATAGTAGTTCTATATTTATTCATAAATGTAACTTAATATCAAGTATTTTGTCATATTCTAATAACTTTACCACAGTCACATACCTTTCTCACCCCATGCTAATTTCCTTTATCACTTAGAAAAATGGAACTAGAGCACTGTCTCTCTATGAGTGCTAAGATATCATTAGAAATTCTGTTCTAATATGTTTTCATTATCTGTGTGTTGGAAGAGTACTCAAGAGAAGTGTAGCTCTAGCTAGTTGGTCATTTGTAGTTCCCTAGTTTATTTGATTCTCTTTGTGTAACCCATGTTTGGAAATAGTCTATAGACAGGGGATTTTAGGGTTCTTAACCATCATAGACATGCACATGCTGTAATCTGAGCTGGCTTCAGGATAGGTGAAGCAAGGTAGTGGTGAAAGCAGTTAGCTTAGTAGGGTTAAAAAAGATTTAGATAATTTCGTAAATCAAAAGTTCATAAGCCATTATTAAGATGGGCTTGAGTAAATCCACTGCTTATTCCTAGGATAAGCAGCATAAAATCTGTTTTATTCCTTGGGATCTTGTCAGGTACTTGTGGCCCAAGTTGGCCACTTTTGGAAACAGGATACTGGGCTTGATGGACCTTTGGTCTGTCCCAGTATGACAACTCTTAGAAACATAGAAACATAGAAGATGACGGCAGAAAAGGGCTACAGCCAATCAAGTCTGCCCACTCTGCTTACCCACCCCCTGTCTATGCCCTAATGACCCAATTTCCTTATCTTGACCCTCGTAGGGATCCCACATGGGTATCCCATTTATTCTTAAAGTCTGGCACGCTGTCTGCCTCGATCACCTGCACTGGAAGCTTGTTCCAATGATCAACCACTCTCTCTGTGAAGAAATACTTTCTGGTGTCGCCATGAAATTTTCCGCCCCTGAGTTTGAGCGGGTGCCCTCTTGTGGCCAAGGGTCCCTTGAGAAAGAAAATATCATCTTCCACTTCGACACGTCCCGTGAGGTACTTAAGTGTTTCGATCATGTCTCCCCTCTTCCTACGTTCCTCAAGAGTGTAGAGCTGCAATTTGTTCAGTCTCTCTTCGTACGAGAGACCCTTGAGCCCTGAGATCATCCTGGTGGCCGTCCGTTGAACCGATTCAATTCTCTTATGTTCTTATGTACCGCTTAACAACAAGTAGTGGAACAAGGCAGATATTACTTGGGAGATATGATCAGAGAGCGAAAGGACACCATCTACTGAACTTCAGGAAGGCAATAAAAACTCATCTCTTCCCCTGACATTCTATGAAAGTGCGCTGATCCAAATTCCCCAACCTTCTAACAAAATGCCCTGACCCCCACTGTCTCAAGTCTCATACGTTATGTGCTTCATCCTATGTCTGGCCATACTATGTTTTCTCATACAATGTTCATCCACACTCTGTCATACTATTCGCCATCTTTGTCCTACTACACTATAATGTGCTATTATTTATTTATTTAATTAATTAATTTTCTACCCTGTTTTCCCCAAGGAGCTCAAAACGGGTTACAGGTTAACATACATAAAATGCAGTTAGCAGGTTACAATATGACAGTTACAATACAATTTTATGATACAAGGTGGTGTCCTAATTCTATACATACCAGGGGTCTAATACCAATAAACAGAGTTCATATAGGTTTGCCATGCTACAATTTCTCATACCATGTCTGCCACACAGTGTTCGCTATTCCATGTGTTCCATGCTATGCTTCATTACGCAAGCTTGCCTTACCATTTTTGCCAAGTTGTGTCATACTATGTTAGTCATGCTTGCAATACCTTGTTTGCCATGCTATGTTCTGCAATACTATGCTTACCATGCTGCCTCACCACACCATGTTTGTCATGTTATGCCTTGCTACGTTTTGTTAACTATATCTGCTATCTCCTACCAGACTATTAATGAGAATGTGACACAGGGGCTATAGCTATAGTCCCAGCACCCTGCAGTTGTGGGTTCAGACCCACGCTGCTTCTTGCCCTCCTCCCCCCCCCCCATTGCCACAGGTATAATAGATAGATTGTGAGCCCACTGAGAAAGAAAGGGAAAAATGCTTGAGTAACTGAACAAATTCTGAGCTCCCCTGGGGGAATGATATAGGAAACTAACTAAATAAATAATGCGCCACCTCAAGCCTTCCTACCAACCTGTATCACTCCCAAGTATACACGTACTGGTACGCTAACAAACTGGTTCATTCGTGATTGTCAGACTGTTTTATTGAAGGTGACAGTGAGCTTCATTCTCAGCATCCGAGAATATAACACCCTTGTTTTGGGAATTGGATTGGAACTGATTTGGAACTTTTAACTTCTGACACAGGCACTTATGCTGAAACATGGCTGTGTCAGATCTTGTTTTCTCATTTATGAGTCTCACTTCAGGGTAGGTTGGGAAGCATGGACTATTCCTCTGTATATGTTTTTTTTGGTTAATAAATTGAAGAAATAACTTCACATCTATTGGACTTTTTTCTTGTTGGACCTCACCACACTTCCATCTCTACCACTAATATAAGCTGTTCCCCCTCTCTGTGGTGGAGAGGCACCATCAACTACCCCTCTCTTTAAGGAGGAGGGGATAGAGGAGCCATCAGTGTGTTCCTGCACTCTGAGGAATGTCATTGCCACCTCCTCTCAGGATGCCACATGCCACAGACCCAGCCTGGGGTTTAGTGGACTAGTGAGGGAGATCAGTCTGTTGGTTGAACTGACCAGACTTCTCTCTGAAACAGACACACTTTTCTTTCAGGTACCTACATCTCTAGAGTGTCATTCCGTTCCTACATATAAAGGAGCTGAAAACTGATATAATAAGCCCTGACCACTTCAGAACTTGTGGTTCCAAAATAAAGTACATTTGCTTACAAGAAGGGAATAGACTCATAAGCAATGTATTATTATTATGCGCTATGCTTCAGTGCACAAAGTTCTAAAACACTCATTTAAAAAATCTTTTGCTCTCAATGGTGCTAGGACCACTTGATATCAGTGATCATAACATGATCAGATTTGATACAATCCCTGGAATAAGTTCACACAGGAAATCCAATACAATGGCATTTAACTTTACAAAAGGAGACTACGATAACATGAGCAGAATGGTAAAAGAGACGAGCAGCAGAAAAGGTCAAAAATTTACATCCGGTGTGGACATTATTAAAAAAAAATACCATCCTGGCATCACAGACAAATATATTCCACGTATTAAAAAAAGGAGGAAGGAAGACCAATCGACAGCTGGCATGGTTAACGGGTGAGGTGAAGTGAACTATTAGAGCCAAAGGAAAATCCTTCAGAAAGTGGAAGCAGGATCCAACTGAAAATAATTGTAAACAGCACAAGAAATGGCAAGTCAGATGCAAGGCAAAGAGAGACCTTGAAAAGAAGATTGCACTGGAAGCAAAAATACAAAGTAAAAACCTTTTTAGGTATATTAAAAGCAAGAAGCTTGGAAGAGAATCAGTTGGACCACTAGACGACTGAGGGGTAAAAGGGGCTCTCGAAAGATCAATTCCAGATGCTTCAGTCCTTGAGGTTAGATACATCTATAATTATATAGACAGTCGATAAAGGGGATGGTATAGTGATGAAGGATTATGAATGTTATCAAGTGGAAGTGGCATGCAAACACAGAAAACACAGAGGTTGCATTAGAGGTCAGGTGTCCTCATTTTCCATGATGATGGTGGCATGAGATGGACTAGATATTATTGGTTCAGGGGGTCCCGCAGCATGGACGCTCTTTGTTTGAAGGTTTCCCTGTGCTGGATGACTAGGTCCAGGATTCCTATGATTGTGCCGAGTCCTCTGAGGTAAAGTGCTACCCTTCATCTCAGATAGCCCTGCTGCACTCACATTGATCTTTATTTTTCAGACCTGTGCTGAAGTAAAGGAAAAGTAAAAAAAAAAAAAAAAAGCACCAAAATTTAGGGGTCCTTTTATCAAGCTGCGGTAGGGGTTTAACGCGCATTAAACCGCCTGCCGCACCAGCCGCGAGCGCCTGCATTGAGCAGGCGTTAGTTTTTTAGCCGGCCGCGGGGGTTAGCGCATGATGAAATGTCCGACGGGCTAACCCTGCTAGCGCGGCTTGATAAAAGGACCCCTTAGTGCAGTTCTTTGTATACAAAGCCAAAAAATTTGATCACGTAACCCCTTTATTAAAAGTATACGTTGGTTACCAGTTTCTCATTGCATAGCATTCAAAATTCTTCTTCTTACATACAAAACTAAGCTAGAACATTTCCCGGCCTTCAACGACAGATTAATCGTCTCTTATACTACAAAAAGAACATTACGTTCCACGGATCAAAATCTCTTATCCATTCCATCGATACGTCGCATTGTTTATGACACAACGCAGAAATCCATCTTTTCTGTAACTGCGATTGCTCCGCCCATCCAATTTAGACAGGAAAACTCCATATTGAAGTTCAGATCAGACCTCAAGACGTTTCTGTTTAAAGATGTATACAATATGTAAGATAATTTTGTCAACGCAAAGATTTTTTATTTCCCCTTCCTTTTGTGCTTATCCTTCTCCCTTCTTTTATTGAAACATTGTATTTCTCCTTCTATTCCTGTTATGTTTCCCGTGTTGATGGTATATCAAATCAATAATAAACTTGAAACTTGTAAGTGTGTCTAACTTTTACATTAAAACAAAACAAAGTTTCCAGTTGAAATACACACTGGCAATGTCAGCTTTGTAACGTCTAAGGCGTTTCCCCTACTGTGTTGCACTGACTTGAAGTTAGTAAATGAGGGGTGAAGGTATTGAGCATTTTTCACTAATGTATATTAGTTTCAACTGGAAACTTTGGGGTCTTTTTACAAAGCCTCGCTAGCAGTTTTATCGCATGCACCGGACTAGCGTGTGCTACAGCGCGCACTAACCAGAAATCTACCGCCTGCTCAAAAGGAGGCGGTAGCGGCTAGCGCGTGCGGCAATCTAGTGTGCGCTATTTCCCCGCGTTAAGGCCCTAGCGTAGCTTTGTAAAAGGAGCCCTTTGTTTTGTTTTACTGTAACTTTTACATTATACATATATTTATTTAATATGCTTTGCTGTACACCGCTTAGACTTTCCTAGATAGGCAGTACACTTCTCCCTCGTTATTCACGGGGGATACGGGCAGAGCCAGATCGCGAATGGTGAAAAACCGCGATTATCTGGCTCTCACCCACCCCCACCTCCCTGCCACCTTCCCGGCTTTACCTGGTGGTCTAGAGGGCTTTCGGGGCGGGAGCGATCTTCCTACGCTCCTGCCCCATGCAGATCGCCATGAGGAAATGGCTGCTGTGAGTTCCCGTAATCTCTCGAGACTATGACGGGAACTCCCTACAGCCATTTCCTCATGGCGATATGCACAGGGAAGGAGCATAGGAAGATCGTTCCTGCCCCGAAAGCCCGCTAGACCACCAGGTAAGGCCGGGAAGGTGGCAGGGAGGTAAAAAATATGTTTGTTTGTTTTTATTTTCCCCCTCCCCAGAAAAAAATTGCGATTATATGAAATCACGAGTGCAGAAGCCGTGAATGGGGAGGGGGAAGTGTATAATCATATAATGAAATTTAAGTGCTTATTTTATTATTAATGTATATATAATTCATGGCACTTTGTATTAGCTTTGAAAATTAATAAAGTTTAAAAAAAAATACTAAATAAACTTGGAAACTATATTAGGAGCAACTCTCAATTTGTCGGATTTGCATACTGACTGCACTATTCTTTAGTGCAATGGTTTTCCTGCAGATTTTTCTGTGCATCAGGAGTAAATTGAAAATGAATTACCATGCTAAATGACAGAACATCTTAATACATCAGCCTCACAATAAGCACTTCCCAGACCACTTCAGCTGCTGAGTTGTTTATATGAGCTAACTGGTAGCACTAGAACTTGATACAAGTTCTTTAAATGGCCAGGAACTTCTGGCATTCAAGGTCTGACACTTCCAGAACCTTGGGCTGGAATGATGAATTATTTAGTTTCACAGTCATCAGATGCATGAAAGCAGAAAGAACACTAGAAGATAAGACATTCTTAATCATCTATGTCTCCATCCTAAAAAAGATAGCACGGCAACTGAAATCTTCCAGGTTATATGAGAGTTTGCAAAGTATATATTAATTTCTGATAGTCCAATATTTAAAAGCATTTATCCATGTAGCAGCAGAAAAAAATAAAGGGATTGCACTCAGAAAAAAAAATAAAGAGATTGCACTTAGCTCATGCTTTTCAATAGTAGTTCAAGACTAGTTTCATTCAGATACAGTATTTCTCTGTCTCCTGAGGCCTTACAGTCAAAGTAAAGCAGACCTCTTAGATAATGGGGCTGAGAGATACACTGGAAGCTAGTGCACAAGCAAGTTAGATAAGGTCTGTGGCTAAAGCACACCAAATCTCCTAAAAAAAACCTCTTCCTTCTCAACGTACGGACCATCAATGAGTCCCCTAATGGCAGGTGTTATTCTCAGTATTAATATTAGGCAGACACAGTACAGAGAAAAATGTTGCAGCAAGACTCTTCTGAAGTCCCATTCATTTTACTCTCCAAAAATGTACAAATACACAAAGAATAAGGGCTAGAAAAACAATGAGGCAACTAGTCTAGATGAATATAGTAAAATATGAGTAGTTGCATAAGGTATCAAAAAGTTTGAAAAGGTCTATATCTCTTGGTCTTCTCTGAGCATTGTAGGCAACTTTTATTCATACATCTTTCATACTCTTGACAGACTGGACTCATGATGGGGAAGAAGATTAAGAAGAGGATAAGCACTGTAAAAACGCTAGAGCACACATGATCCCTTTTTAAGGACACAGTCACCGAGGCGCAAAATCTATATATACCACATATCAACAAGGGATCCAAGAGGAAAAAGAACAAAGAACCGGCGTGGCTCACTGTAGCGGTGAAGGAAGCGATAATAGACAAGAAGACTTCATTTAAGGAATCGAAAAAGTCAAAAATGGATGAAAACTGGAAAAAGCACAGTGCCATAAGGTGGTAAAAGGGGCCAAAAGAGACTACAAGGAAAAAATAGCCAAGGAGATGAAAAACTTCAAGCCGTTCTTTCGATATATTAAGGGGAAATGTCCCACGAAGGAAGCTAGAGTGCTAAATAAAGGAATAAAGGGAGTGCTAAAGGAGGACAAAGCCATCGCCAACAAACTGAACACATTTTTTGCATCTGTATTTACCAGAGAGGATATACACAACATACCGGAACCCAACAGGCTATACACTGGAAACAAAGACGGGAAACTGACAGGGGAGCAGGAAGCAGAGGAGGCAGGCAGCGTTGGTGCTGAGCACCGAAGAAAGCAGAAGGGAGTAGGAGGACAGTAGGCTCGGGGTAGCGGCGAGAGTTCGCTCCGCCCCCCCCCCCACGCGTCACAGGCAGCGCCGGACTCCCCCTTGAAAAGGGGAGGAGCCAGCGCGGCACACGCGGTGCCGAAGAGAGAGAGGAGAGAAGGGGAGCAGGAAGCAGAGGAGGCAGGCAGCGTTGGTGCTGAGCACCGAAGAAAGCAGAAGGGAGTAGGAGGACAGTAGGCTCGGGGTAGCGGCGAGAGTTCGCTCCGCCCCCCCCCCCACGCGTCACAGGCAGCGCCGGACTCCCCCTTGAAAAGGGGAGGAGCCAGCGCGGCACACGCGGTGTCGAAGAGAGAGAGGAGAGAAGGGGAGCAGGAAGCAGAGGAGGCAGGCAGCGTTGGTGCTGAGCACCGAAGAAAGCAGAAGGGAGTAGGAGGACAGTAGGCTCGGGGTAGCGGCGAGAGTTCGCTCCGCCCCCCCCCCCACGCGTCACAGGCAGCGCCGGACTCCCCCTTGAAAAGGGGAGGAGCCAACGGCGCCCAGCCGTTCGGCGCGCGGCGAAGGCGTGCGGTAAAGGCGCTCGCCTTAGCGAGAGCGCCTTTGCGAAGGGCCTTGCAAGGGACGAGCGCTACTCTCAAGAACACCAGAGGAGAACAGACCGGTAAGGAACCGACAAGCACAGAAGAGAAGGAAGAGACAGACACAAAAGAAACCAACCCGCACATACAATCAAGGTGAGGTAGAGCAGAGACAGCACACACGAGAGAGACAACAAGGCAAGAAACACAAGGAAGCAGCAGGTAAGGAACACAAGCACACAAAGGCACAGGCACTGTAACACAAACAGACTCACTCAAATAGGAAGACTGCAGTCAGGAAGTCAGAAGGTAAGGGGGAGGTAGGATCAGTAGGAAAAAGAGCAGCAGTAGGTCACAACAAATCACTCAGATAACCCACGAGTGAAGCACGAAATGGAAGCCCAAGGAAGTCAGAAGATGAGCTTTCCTGTCTTCTGTATCGACTGCAATATGTATGACTACCTCCCTTCGGGGATCCAGGCATACATTTGCGATCGATGCATGGAGATGGATAGCTTGAAATGTCAGGTAAGACTATTGGAGGGAACAGTGATGGAACTTGAAGACAGAATCCGAGCACAGGAGAAGATTCTAGTGGAGCACAGCCCAAACGACGAGGTCAAGGATCTAGAAATGTTCATAGAGGAAGCCCATCAGCACCACGTAGAGATCCCAGGGCTGGAAAACTGTACTCAGGAAACCCAAGTGAGGAGAGAAGACACCCATGCAAACACAGAAGAAAATGAAGACGAGGTAGGAGACAACCGCACACCAGGAGGAATAGTGAGAGCACAGGAAGATGTCCCCCCACCCAAAGAACAGGAAACAATTTCAAGAGTATCATTGGAGGAAGAAGACAGGCCCTACTCCAAGGACGTGGACCTACGCCCCCCCAAGGAACTCCCGAATAAAGAAGATGGGGATCATCGTAGGCGACTCCATTATACGACACGTGGACAGCCACACCGCAGGAGGAAGAGAGGACAGAGTAGTCACCTGTCTGCCTGGAGCAAGAGTAAAGGATGTGACCAACAGGATCTCCAGGATCATAGATGGCGCACGGGGAGTGGACACCGCTGTGCTTATCCACGTAGGAACAAATGATGTGAGCGGGCGGAAGTATGACAGGGAAGAGCTGAAGGGCCAGCTCCGCTCACTCGGAAGACAACTGAAGATCAGGGAGGTGAAGGTGGCCTTCTCTGAAATCCTCCCTGTACCAAGAGCAGATGGAAAGAGACAAGGGAAATTGCAAGTGATCAACGCCTGGATGAGACGATGGTGCGAAGACGAAGGCTTCGACTTCGTGCGCAACTGGACGGCGTTCTGGGGAAAAAGTAAATACTACAGAAGGGATGGACTACACCTCAACAAGGAAGGAGCAAGAGTTTTGGCAGGCAACATGAAGAAAGCAATAGAGAAGGCTTTAAACTGAAGGACAGGGGAAAGCCGACAGTCGACCACCGGTCGATGGCACGGACAACAGGATGCCCCGACGTAGGAACAAAGGACTACTACTCATACACAAGAGAGGTCGACCTCACAGCCAACAAAGGAGAACAAGCAGGAAGGGACAACTCAGACACAGGAGGGGATGACCACACAGCAAACATGGGAGATAACACAGGAGCAGTAAAGGATACCGTAAATGAAACTGTAAGGACAGCCAAGAGTAGAAGGTCCAAAAAGGTAACACGAAGGGAACTTAGATGTATGTATACAAATGCTAGAAGTCTAGGAAACAAAATGGGAGAACTAGAGACGATAGCAAGACATGAGAACATGGATATCATTGGCATAACAGAAACATGGTGGAATGAAGAAAACAAATGGGACACAGTACTACAGGGATACAAACTATATAGAAGGGATCGAGAAGGGCAGAAAGGTGGAGGTATTGCCCTATATGCTAAGGAAGGAATAGATTCTGTTGGAATGATTACAACAGACAGGAAAGAGAAGCTGGAGTCCCTCTGGATCAAAATTCCTGGTCACAATGGCGCAGATACAAAAATTGGCCTTTACTATCGTCCCCCAGGACAGGCGGAGGTCACTGACTCAGAAATGATGGAGGAAATCAAACAAGTATGCAAGACAGGCAATGTAGTTATATTGGGAGACTTCAATTTCCCAGGAATAGACTGGAAACTAGGAGCCTCCAACTGCGGCAAGGAGGCCAAGTTCCTGGAGGTGCTAGGGGATTGCTTCCTGGAGCAAATGGTAAAAGAGCCGACAAGAGGCGACGCCACCTTGGACTTGGTCCTAAATGGTCTCACCGGACCGATAACAGAAGTAGAAGTCATGGTTCCACTGGGAACGAGTGATCACAATGTAATCAACTTTAAACTTGACATCGGGAAAGGGAAACATGCCAAAACCTTAACCACCACCTTAAACTTTAAAAAGGGTAAATACGATTGCATGAGAGCCATGGTAACAAAACGACTCGAGAAGATGGTGGACAAACTTGAAACAGTAGACCAGGCATGGTGCCTATTGAAAAATACTATTGCAGAAGTACAAGATCTCTACATTCCGAGGATTTCCAAAGATCGGAGAACTAAAGGCAAAGGAGAACCAGCATGGCTTACCATACAGGTGAAGGAAGCCATAAAAGAAAAGAAGGACTCTTTCAAAAAATGGAAATGCACGAAGACAACCGAAGCCTGGAACAAACATAAAGATGAACAGAAGAAATGTCACAAGGCGGTGAGGGATGCAAAACAGGACTATGAGGAAAAAATAGCCCGGGAGGCCAAAAACTTCAAGCCCTTCTTTAGATACGTGAAAGGGAAAAAACCTGCAAAAGAGGCAGTGGGACCCTTGGACGACATGGGAAGAAAAGGGTACATCAAGGAAGATAAACAAATCGCAGACAAACTAAATTCCTTCTTTGCGTCTGTCTTTACGAAGGAGGACACCTCAACAATACCTGAAGTGGAGAAACTGTTTACAGGAGAAATAAAGGACAGCCTCACCACAGTTGAAGTGAACTTAGATCAGATATACTACCAGATCGACAAACTTAAAAGTGACAAATCCCCTGGACCGGATGAAATTCACCCGAGAGTCTTGAAGGAATTGAAGGTCGAAATCGGAGAGTTACTGCAAAAACTTGCAAACCTGTCAATCAGAACTGGTCAGATACCAGACGACTGGAGGAAAGCGAACGTCACGCCAATTTTCAAAAAAGGATCGAGAGGAGAACCGGGCAACTATAGACCTGTGAGTCTTACATCTGTCCCCGGCAAGATGATTGAATCACTGATCAAGGATAGCATAGTTCAGCACTTGGACACACATGACTTGATGAAACCCAGTCAACATGGATTCAGGAAAGGGAAATCGTGTTTGACGAATTTACTCCAATTCTTTGAGACCGTGAACGAGCAAATTGATAGTGGAAAGCCGGTGGACATAATATACTTGGACTTCCAGAAAGCATTTGACAAAGTTCCACACAAAAGACTTCTTAGGAAACTACAAAGCCATGGCATAGAGGGAGATATACAAAGATGGATAGGCAAATGGCTGGAAAACAGGAAGCAGAGAGTGGGCATAAATGGGAAGTTCTCCGACTGGGAGAAAGTGACTAGTGGTGTACCCCAAGGCTCGGTACTTGGGCCGATCCTTTTTAATATTTATATCAATGACCTGGAAAACGGAACATCCAGTGAGATCATCAAGTTTGCAGACGACACAAAACTCTGCCGGGCAATCAGATCGCAGGAGGACAGTGAGGAACTCCAGAGCGACTTGTGTCGGTTAGAAAAATGGGCGGAGAAATGGCAGATGAAGTTCAACGTGGAGAAATGCAAGGTAATGCATTTAGGCAGTAAAAATAAGGAATACGAGTACAGAATGTCAGGTGCAACTCTGGGAAAAAGTGAACAAGAAAGGGATCTGGGTGTACTGATAGATAGGACCCTGAAGCCATCGGCACAATGCGCGGCAGCGGCAAATAAGGCAAATAGAATGTTGGGCATGATAAAGAAAGGAATCTCGAGTAGATCGGAGAAAGTTATAATGCCGCTTTATAGGGCAATGGTCAGACCCCACTTGGAATACTGCGTCCAACATTGGTCTCCCTACTTAAAGAAGGATATAAAACTGCTGGAGAGGGTGCAGAGACGAGCAACTAAACTAGTGAAGGGTATGGAGAAACTGGAATATGAGGATCGACTTAAAACACTGGGATTGTTCTCCCTTGAGAAAAGGAGACTGCGTGGGGATATGATCGAAACCTTCAAAATACTGAAAGGAATCGACAAAATAGAGCAGAAAAAACTATTTACATTGTCCAATTTGACACGGACAAGAGGACATGAAATGAAGCTAAGGGGGGGCAAGTTCAGGACTAATATCAGGAAGTTCTGCTTCACACAGAGAGTGGTTGACATCTGGAATACTCTCCTAGGGGAGATTATTGCGGAATCGACAGTCCTAGGCTTCAAAAGCAAACTAGATGCATATCTCCTTGAGAGAGGCATATAAAGATATGGTTGGCTATAAAATAAGCCAGGTGTATACCTAACAGGGCCTCCGCGTGTGCGGATCGCCGGACTTGATGGACCGAAGGTCTGATCCGGAGATGGCGCTTCTTATGTTCTTATGTTCTTATGTCAGTCTAGAAGAGGTATGCAGGCAGATTGATAGGCTTAAGAGCAATAAATCCCCAGCACCGGATGGCATCCATCTGAGGGTCATCAAGGAACTGAAAAGGACTATAGCTGAACTGCTTCAACTAATAGCCAATCTGTCGATCAAATCAGGAAAGATTCCAGAAGACTGGAAGGTGACGAATGTTACGCCGATCTTTTAAAAAGGCTCGAGGGGAGATCTGGGAAACTACAGACCGGTGAGTCTGGCCTCGGCACTGGGAAAGATGGTAGAGGTGTTGATAAAGGACCACATCATTGATCACCTTGATGGACACGATCTGATGAGGACTAGCCAGCACAGCTTCAGGAAAGGAAGATCTTGCTTGATGAACTTGCTGCACTTCTTCGAGGGAGTAAACAGGCAGATAGACAAGGGTGATCCAGTCGACATTGTATCTGGATTTTCAGAAGGTGTTCGAAAATGTTCCACATGAACGACTACTTTGGAAAATTGCGAGCCATAGAATCAAGGGTGAAATACTCACATGGATTAAAAACTGACTGGCGGATAGGAAACAGAGAGTGGGGGTAAATGGACAATACTCAGACTGGAAAAGCATCACCAGTGGGGTACCGCAGGGCTCGGTGCTTGGACCCGTGCTCTTCAACATATTTATAAATGATCTGGAAACTGGTACGATGAGTGAGGTGATTAAATTTCAAGATGATACGAAGTGATTCAGAGTAGTGAAGACACAGGGGAATTGCGAAGATCTGCAACGTGACATAACCACACTTGAGAAATGGGCATCGACATGGCAAATGAGGTTCAACATGGATAAGTGTAAGGTGATGCATGTTGGTAACAAAAATCTCATACACGAATACAGGATGTCCGGGCCAGTACTTGGAGAGACCCCCAGGAAAGAGATTTGGGAGTACTGGTCGACAAATCGATGATGCCGTCCGTGTGGCGGTGAAAAGGGCAAACAAAATGCTAGGAATGATTAAGAAGGGGATCACAAACAGATCAGAGAATGTTATCATACTGCTGTACCAGGCCATGGTGCGCCCTCACCTGGAGTACTGCATCCAGCACTGGTCGCCGTACATGAAGAAGGACACGGTACTACTCAAAAGGGTCCAGAGAAGAGCAACTAAAATGGTTAAGAGGCTGGAGGAGTTGCCGTACAGTGAGAGATTAGAGAAACTGGGCCTCCTCCCTTAAAAAGAGGAGACTGAGAGGGGACATGATCGAAATATTCAAGATACTGAAGGGAATAGACTTAGTAGATAAAGACAGGTTGTTCACCCTCTCCAAGGTAGGGAGAACGAGAGGGCACTCTCTAAAGATAAAAGGGGATAGATTCCATACAAACGTAAGGAAGTTCTTCTTCGTCCAGAGAGTGGTGGAAAACTGGAATGCTCTTCCGGAGTCTGTTGTAGGGAAAAACACCCTCCAGGGATTCAAGACAATGTTGGACAAGTTCCTGCTAAACTGGAACGTATGCAGGTGGGGCTGGACTCATTTAGAGCACTGGCCTTTGACCTAGGGGCCGCCGTGTGACCAGACTGCTGGGCACGATGGACCACTGGTCTGACCCAGCAACAGCAGCAATTCTTATGTTCTTATGTTATCTATATTGTGCTTTATAGGTCTCATTCTCAAATCACTTAGGGCCTGTTTTACAAAGCTACGATAGCAACTGCAGTGTGGTAATGGCCCCAAAGCCCATAGAGATTTAAAGGGCTTCGGGGCTGTTTCCTTGTGACTTTGTAAAACAGGCAGTTAGACTTACAAAGTTCCATAGGTTACTATTGATGTCAAGTTTCAAGTTTCAATTTATTTGATATACCGCAAATATAACCACAGTTAGTCTAAGCGGTTTACAATAATAATATATTGTTAAAAGAAAAAACAAACATTAAAAAGACCTATCAAGGGAGGCAATAAGCAAAAACATAAGTTCAACCAACATACGAGCAAAAATGGGTGCAAGGGGGGGATAAAGAAAGGGAAGGTTACAAGAAAAACAAAAAGGTTGGGGAAGGGAAGGAGTGGAACAAAAGGTAAAGGAAATCACAGTGAAATTCATGCCATTTTCAAAACAGAAAAATGGCCCAAAAGTGGCATAGATGGATGGGGGGTTTTCCCCCCAAAACACCCAAATTGCTATTTTCAAAACCCATTTTGTAGATGGTTATCAATGCAGTTCATGTGCAGTGCATCTAAATCTCAAGTGGGCATCCTAGAAGCATGTTTTGAGCAAGAATAGGGTGGGCTTATGATATGGATGTTTTTTCTGCAATAATGGAACTTTGTAAGAAAATGTCTACGGCAAGAATTGGATGATTGAGAATAGTTCTGTTTCAATAACAAATAAATCCCATATTCTATAAATGATGCCCTTCCGGCACCTAAGTTAAGAGAAAAAAAATGACATTTAAAAGACTTTTTAAAATGATTTTCAAGGCACTTACCAGTGCTTAAAACAGAACCAGAATTTGCAACTTTTAAAACAAAGAATGATCAAGTTTCTGGAATCCTGTGGATTACAGGAACGGCGGCAATATGGATTCATTAGAGGTAGGTCTTGTCAGACAAATCTGATCAACTTCTTTGACTGGGTGACAATAGAATTGGATAGAGGATGTGCGCTATATGTAGGGTATTTAGATTTTAGCAAAGCCTTTGACAGTGTTCCACACAGATGTCTAATAAATAAACTGAGTGCCCTTGGGATGGGTCCCAAAGAGACAGGCTGGGTCAGGAACTAGTTGAGTTGAAGGCGACAGAGGGTAGTGATCAATGGAGATCATTCTGAGGAAAGGGATGTTACCAGTGGTGTGCCTTAAGGTTCTGTTCTTGGGCCTGTTCTTTTTAACATTTTTATAAATGATATTGCTGAAGGGTTGTTGGGTAAGATTTGCCTCTTTGCGGATGATACTACAATCTGCAATAGACACGCCGGATGGTGTGACTAACATGAAGAAAGACATGGCGAAGCTTGAAGAATGGTCTGAAATTTGGCAGCTAAACTTTAATGCTAAGAAATACAAAGTCATGCATTTGGGCTGCAAAAACCCAAGGGAACGGTACAATTTAGGGAGTGAAGAACTTATGTGCATGATGGAAGAGTGGGACTTGGGTATGATTGTATGTGATGATCTTAAGGTGGCCAAACAGGTTGAAAAGGTGGCAGTTAGAAGGATGCTAGGGTGCATAGGGAGAGGTATGGCCAGTAGGGAAAAGGAGGTATTGATGCTTCTGGTGAGATCTCATTTAGAATATTGTATACAATTCTGGAGGCTGCACCTTCAAAAAGATATTAAAAGGTCGCATCAAAGGTAGGCACCAGAAATGTAGTTCTTGAAACCATGGCCTATATTTACGGATTCTACATTTTAGTGGCGTGATTCTGTACACGGCACCATCACGTGACTGACATGCGATCGGCAGCCACTTTTAAGGCAGCTGCTGACAAGGGTGCCATTTAGAGAATTGGGGCCTAAGTGACAAAAGGTACCCAAACTGACCAGCTGACCTGTGGAGGAATTAAGGCATGACCCCTTCTTACTCCCCCAGTGATTTCTGACCCTCTCCCCAAAGATGTGAAAGAAACAGTAAATGCTATCCTGTATGTCAGCTTCAGATGTTATGGCCAGTCCTATTAGAGCAGCAAGCAGGTACCTGGAGTAGCCTAGTGGTTGGTGCACTGGACTAAAGAGAAGGGGACCCAGGTTCATATCCACTCTAACTAGTACACTTGTGATGAAATGTGTGAGCCCTCCAAAACCAACAAAAACCTACTGTACCTGCATATAGGTGGCACCTGCAGGTATATAGGCTATTGTTGTGGTGTACAGTTAGAAACATAGAAACATAGAAGATGATGGCAGAAAAGGGCTACAGCCCATCAAGTCTGCCCACTCTGCTTACCCACCCCCTGTCTATGCCCTAATGACCCAATTTTCTTATCCCTCGTAGGGATCCCACATGGGTACAGTAGTTTTTGGGTGGGTTATGGATGAATCCCCATAAACTGTAAGGGGGTAATGGTGAGATGTGTACTTGGGACCTTTTATGTGTCAGCCATTGTAGTGCTCCTAGGGTACCCTACTGCTCTATTTGGGTATCTATATGGACAGTCTACTAAGAATGCTGGCTCCCCCTACATCCTAATGGCATATTTTCATTGTATTTTTCCCTTAGATATTTTTTTAAAATATATATAATGGTCCTGAAAGATACACATTATGGGTCTTTTAATTAGGGTGTGCTAACCAGTTTTAGTGCATGCTAAAGATAAGCACATGCTAAATGCTAAGGCACCCATAGAATATAATCGAGGATGGGTTTCCAGGAGTTCCTCTTTCCCACAAGCATTACTTTGCACTTGCTCATATTAAATGCCATCTGCCATTTTAATAATAATAATAATAACAGTTTATATATCGCAATACCGTTAAGTTCTATGCGGTTTACAATAGATTAAGCGATGTACAAATTGATTGAATTTAAGAGGGGGGAAGAGGAGAGTTAATAGGACCGAAAATGCGTTGTTGAGGAGAAAGAGATTTAATAGGACAGAGGAATCACTATGGAGGAGAAAGAAGATGAGTGGGTCAGTTGTCTAGATACTTTAGGAACAGTTGAGATTTTAAGACGTTTTCTGAATTCCTCATAAGTCGTGGGCGAAAGCAGTTGATCTAGGTCTTTACCCCACAATGCTGCTTGATGTGAAAGAAGGTGCTCATGGTGTTTTTTTCAGTTTACAACCTCTAACTGGGGGGAAACGAAGTAGGAATGAGAGCTTCTCTTGTGTCTGTTGGCAGAGAAGGAGAAAAGGTCAATTATGTATTTTGAAGCCTAGTCTCCCAATCTCAGAAGGTCCTCCTGTAATTTTTCACTCTTCTCTTACATTTAGTAACTTTGAACAACATAGTGTCATCAGCAAATTTAAATGGTCTCAACAGTTATTCCCATCTCTAGATCATTGATAAATATGTTAAAAAGGAGCAGTCCTAGCAAAGACCCCCCGGGAACCCCATTATTTACCTTTCTCCACAACTAGTCTATCCGTCTCCAAATACCATCTTCCATACCTCTTTATGGAAGCAAGATCAAAATTCAGACATTGAATTTCTCAGGGGAAGCTATTCCAAAGTACTGGAGTAATGGCAGAGAATGTTCATCTTCTAAAACTCTGCAGGCAAACTTCTCTAAAGGACAGGACATAGAGCAAATCATCTTGAGAGGAACGCAAGCTATGCACTGGATGATAAGGCAGGATATAATTGCCCAAATATTTTGGCCTCTGTTCAAAGCTAACTTTGAACACCAGCGCTAGCATGTTAAATTTAGTCTGAAACACTATAGTAATCACTAAAGCCTTTAAGACTTTGTAGCATACTGGAAACATTTAATATAGGATAATTAGTATTATTAATTATATGGAGATATATATAAAAATATGTGCATGGATAGTTGCTACAGTAGAAATCCTGACAATGCAGATTACTGCCCCCAAGGTATTTATGGAGCCCATCTGTGCCCTGAGCCCCAGAGATAAGTGCTCATACTGAGCCAGAATAGGGCTGGAGAGCATCCAGAAATCAGGAGTTACAGTGGACCTGGAATCAAAACTTCTATCAGGCATCTATCAGGTTCACATATAGGTTACAAAGCTGGAACAGGGACTGAAAGTGAACCAGGAATATGGGCCTGAAACTCGAGTCAGTATGCAGGCAACAGTGCTAGAAAAAGTACTGGAATTACATATGTAGCGGCATTCGGGGTCTGCTTTCTAAACATGTAGAGCAGAGGCATCTAGTCCAGAGGTGTAGGCAGGCACCCAAATTTAGGTGGGCCTGGACCCAGGGTGGGTAGGCAAAAGAACTCCACCCACTGCTCATTTTCTGCCATCTCTTTCCCTCCACCCCATGCCCCACAGGTGATCTGGGCTCTGGGCTCCCCACACCCCAGAGACAATTTGAGCACTCAATATCTGCCCCAGATGATCCAGCTGTCAACTCCCACCCTCCCATCCTTGCAGGCAATCCGGATTCTCAACTCTTCCCCACCCATCTGTGTACCTTTTAAACACCACTTCACTGGCAGCAGGTAGCAAGCAGTTACAGATGTAAGCTGCTCGGCACCAGTTCTTCTGGGAAAAAAGGCTGCCTATCCAGCAGCACTGGGCCCATCAGGGAAGGATCCCCTACAAGGTTCAGATGGTCCTACTGGATGGAGACTTGCATAGCAGCTGCCTTTTGGAGAAGGAGTTCAGAGAATGTGCATCTGTAAAGAATATTTACAAGAACTTCTACCAAAGCAGAGAATTAAAGAAATTAACTAAAGACAGTAACGTGAATGATGATTATCTTGTTTTCATATTGCTTGTGTATAGTTTACAATGAAATTGTCTCAAATTTTTTTGTTTGCCTCATCCAAGTTTAAGTAAATTTTTTGCTTGGAAAAAAATTGAGAAATTAAAGAAATTTTTTTTTTTAATAATTTTTTATTCATTTTTGACTCTTGCAACAAGTGTACAATATTCATTCAGATAATTTGTACAAATCACTTGACATTCTTAACAATTATTATCCATTACATATAAAAAAGACTTCCCTCCCCCCACCCAACCTAATCATCAATGATAAATTCATTAAATCACATAACATGCCTCCCCATCCCCACACTAATTATATTAAAAATATATAATAATATATAATAAAAATTAGAGTGTGAGCAGTTACCACATCATATTTATCAAGCAACAAGGACTCCCACCTTATGGACATGCTAACCAATTAATGCAGCAATAATGGCTGTACACTAGCTGGTTTGTGCATCCATACCCATTTTCTGCTCCCCCATATGCCCCCCTCCCAGGAGGAAATTGTATAAATGGTGCTGAAAATTAGGCTCTGATAAAAATCAGTGCTTAACATTATTCTATAGAGGGTGTTCTACCGCCCTTTATAGAACAGTGTTGAGTGATTCTGCGCTCAGTGTCTCGCAAATGTTGTCGAGCCGCGGCACACTAGACATAGTGGCCTCGGCTCGAGGCATCTGGAAGTGCGCGGATGTCGACGTGATGATGTCATGCACATGCGTGATGTCATCACATCGACGTCCACACATGCGTGAAGGCCTTCCAGACGGGCCCTGAGCTGACGGCAGAGTGTGTCGGCAGGGAAGATGCGCAGAGAGAAGGCTGATTGTCTACAGGACGTGCCTGCCTTTCGCCGCGAGAGGCACGTCCTGTAGGCAGTCAGCCGGCGCCAGCACCTCTCCTCCTCCCCAGCATTTCGCGCCATACCTCAAATCTCAGGGGACACACTAGTGGGCCGTGGCACACAGTTTGGAACACTACACTAGCTGAAACTTGGTATAAATCCTGGCACACAAGTTGGGCACAGATCCTTGCTATTCTGTAACACTGCATGCATTTTTTGTGAATACTCCTGACCTGGTCATGCCCCTCCCATGACCACGCCCCCTTCTGGAATTGTGCATTATCCAATTAAGGCATCCATTGTTACAGAGTTGCACACAGCCTGGTGAGCACCCAAATCATAATTAGTGCCAATTAAACACTTGTTAACTGCAATAGTTAAATCATTGGAGCCCATTACCTAATTATTTTGAGCTCCTATTTGGTATCCACGCCTGCTAAAGAATCCTGGGGGGCTAATGCATGCAGATGTCATGTCTAACACAGAATGCTTTAGGCCATCCTGTGTTAGGTCATTTTTGCTGCTTTAGGTGCATGTTAGCACCTAATTCGGCTTAGTAAGTGGGCCCCTAAGTTATGAATGACAAATATGTTCCAATTACAGTCCTGAAATAGATCAATATCTGCTTAAGCATTTGGGAAGGAATTCTAGAAATGCCACCTATATTTAGGCTCCGGTAGGCGCCATACCAGCGCCTAAGTTAAATAACAAACACCATTTAAAACATTAAAAAATGGCACTGTTAAAGCACCTACCAGCGCCTAAATAAGCACCGGAATCACATCTACATAGGTGTTTTAGTCTGTCAAATGCCACTATGGGTGTGACTAATGCTGGAAGAGGCACCAAACTGCAGCTTGAGCACTTAAGCAAAGTTCTGGGAATCATCATCGACTCTACACTGTCCTTCAACGATCACCTTAACTCCTTAGTAAAAAAATGCTTTTTCAATCTTCACATGCTAAGGAAAGTCAGATCCTGCTTCCACCAACAACACTTTGCTATCCTCGTTCAATCCATTATTCTGTCTAGACTGGACTACTGCAACTCCATCTACATAAGCCTAACAAAAAAAAGTCTTCTCAGACTTCAGCGGATTCAGAAAACCGCAGCTAAATTAATCTTCGCAAAAAGCAAATTCGACCACGTCTCCCCGCTTCTGTCTAAGCTTCACTGGCTCCCAGTGCTCCTCAGGGCTCACTACAAATGCGTCTGCCTAGCCTTCAAGTCTCTACACGGCATCCTTCCTTCCCTGTTTCCACTATCTTGGCTCTCCCCGAATCCTAACTCCACCAGATCCACTCAAAAACTCATACTGTCATTCCCCTCTTTGAAGGGCATCTCCCATACAGGAAGACTTGGAACATCCCTCCTCTTCAGGATCACCGAGCTATGGAACAGCTTATCTGCCCCTCTTCGAAGTTCGCCCTCACTCCAACGTTTCAGAAAACACTTGAAAACTTGGCTTTTCTCTAAAATGTAACCACTTCCTCCCTCCCCACTCTACTTAGTCCCCCTCCTTCCTTCCTTTTTACCAAGCCCTCCTTCTTCCCATTGGAGTTCCTTTCTTTAGTAATTCCTGTAAACCGTGTCGAGCTCTACTTCCGTGGAGATGATGCGGTATACAAACTTAAGGTTTAGTTTAGTTTAGTTTAGGTGATCTAAGCATGATTCACAGCATAGAAAGGCACCGGAAATGTAGGCCTTAGGAGAACCCTGACCTACATTTCTGGCACCTATCTTTCATGGAGGCGTGAATCTCTATAGGGCACCATCATAAGAACATAAGAAGTTGCCTCCGCTGAGGCAGACCAGAGGTCCATCTTGCCCAGCGGTCCGCTCCCGTGGCGGCCCATCAGGCCCACTGCCTGAGCAGTGGTCCCTGACTAGCTCTATAACCTATCTCTACTCTTATTCCTATAATTTACCTCTACTCCTATCCCTATAACCCATCTCTACACCTATCTGTACCCCTCAATCCCTTTTTCCTCTAGGAACCTATCCAAACCTTCTTTGAAGCCCTGTACAGTGCTCCTGTCCACCACAGCCTCTGGAAGCACATTCCATGTATCCACCACCTTCTGGGTGAAAAAGAACTTCTTAGCGTTTGTTCTAAACCTGTCCCCTTTCAATTTCTCCGAGTGCCCTCTTGTATTTGTGGTTCCCCTTAGTTTGAAAAATCTGTCCCTGTCCACTCTCTCTATGCCTTTCAGGATCTTGAAGGTTTCTATCATGTCTCCCCTAAGTCTCCGCTTCTCCAGGGAGAACAGTCCTAACTGTTTCAATCTGTCAGTATATGAGAGATTTACCATACCCTTTATCAGCTTAGTTGCTCTTCTCTGGACTCCCTCAAGTACTGCCATGTCCTTCTTGAGGTACGGTGACCAGTACTGGACACAGTATTCCAGATGCGGCCGCACCATTGCGCGATACAGTGGCAGGATGACTTCCTTCGACCTGGTCGTGATACCCTTTTTTATGATACCCAACATTTTGTTTGCTTTCCTTGAAGCTGTGGCGCACTGCGCTGACGCCTTCAGTGTTGTGTCTACCATCACTCCGAGGTCTCTTTCAAGGTTACTTACCCCTAGTAGTGATCCCCCCATTTTGTAGCTGAACATCGGGTTCTTTTTCCCCACATGCATGACCTTGCATTTCCCTATGTTGAAGCTCATTTGCCACTTTTTGGCCCACTCTTCTAGTGTCGTTAGATCCTTTTGGAGATCTTCGCAGTCTTCCATGGTTTTAACCCTGCTGTATAGTTTGGTGTCATCCGCAAATTTAATGACCTCACATTTTGGTCCCACCTCTAGGTCGTTTATGTAGATATTGAACAGGAACGGTCCCAGCACTGACCCCTGCGGAACTCCGCTTGTGATCCATTTCCAGTCTGAGTAATGTCCCTTTATTCCAACCCTCTGCTTCCTGTCCGCCAGCCAGTTTTTGATCCATCGGTGGACCTCCCCTTGCACCCCGTGGTTCCATATCTTCTTAAGCAGTCTTTCATGTGGTACCTTGTCGAAGGCTTTTTGAAAGTCAAGGTAAATGATGTCTATAGATTCCCCTTTATCTACCTGGCTGTTTACCCCCTCAAAGAAGTACAATAAGTTTGTAAGGCATGACCTACCCTTACAGAAGCCATGCTGGTTCGACTCTAGCTGCCCATTGTTTTCAATGTGTTCACAGATGCTGTCCTTAACCAGCGTTTCCATCATCTTTCCCGGGACCGAGGTCAAGCTCACCGACCTGTAGTTTCCTGGGTTACCCCTTGAACCCTTCTTGAAGATGGGCGTGACATTTGCTATTTTCCAGTCCTCCGGGATCTCTCCAGTTTTTAAGGATAGGTTGCATATTTGTCGAAGTGGCTCTGCTATTTCGTTCCTAGTTCCTTGAGTACCATTGGGTGAATGCCGTCCGGACCCGGCGATTTGTCGCTCTTTAGCCTGTCTATCTGCCTGAGGACATCCTCTTGGCTTACCTCTAGCTTGACCAGCTTGACATCTTGGTCTCCATTTACGATCTCCTCAGGTTCCGGAATGTTGGTTGTGTCTTCCCTCGTGAAGACTGATGTGAAGAACTCATTTAACTTGTCCGCTATCTCTTTTTCATCTTTTACCACTCCCTTTCTGTCCCCATCGTCTAAGGGTCCCACTTCCTCCCTTGCCGGTTGCTTCCCCTTAATGTACCGTTGGCCGCTTTTTAGGCAGCCTCCAATATCAGCACCCTATAAAGAATCTGGGCCTTGACCTCTTAACAATAATGGTACATGGAGACTAACCACTATTTTTTAATTAATATATTCCACAATGTGACTCATATTTAGGAAAATGCTTAATAATGAGATTACATAACTAAACCAACAGCATTAAAACTTATTTTCAAATTATTTTTTGTTGTTAAAAAGTCTTCAGAGTGTGCCACACCACCAGCCAAATTTCTAAGGCTTGTTCAAAGTATTGACTTGTTTTTCTTCATCAGACATTTTTACTTTTTTTTTTACTTTTAAAGTGCTCCATGCAATTCATATATATGAAACCACTTGATAAAATTTATACATGCTTCAACATTTCATACGTCTTCCTATTTTGAATAAAAACTTTAATGGTGATTTGTACTTAGCTTCAGCAGTAACTTAATCCTGCTTTCAGAATCAATCCTTAAATGTCAGGTGGGATCTGTAAGCTCGACATGTTTCGCCCAGAAAGGCTTTTGCAAGAACGAGTCCCCTGTAAATTTAAAACATAGCATTGTGCATTTGCTAAACTTATCAAACTCAAGCCATTTATTCTAAAGAAGGAATGAAAAGAAAAGCGCTACCTTTCTTGATAAACAACTAAATAATAGAAAAAGTAGGTACCACAAACACTTAAAAGAATATTCATACTTATGCAACTAGGGTAATATGTTTCTCAGAACAAGACTGAACTAATCTTAGTTCCATGTTTCTCAACATATTTTAATAAAAAGGTTTTACAAAATGCTTTACAAAAAGCTATAGTGCTTGACCATGAAAAATCAGATGGACACAGTAATTTAAAAGGTTTATTATACCTTATGGAAACTACGTACCATCAAATCCTACTTCGATACCGCTGCTTTTACAATTTTAGATCAGACACTACTTCTGAATATATTGGACTATTGTAATATTGTATATTTGATAAGTACTAAGAAAAAAGTGGTTAGATTGATCCTGGTTCAAAATACAGCATTAGGAATGATTTATGGGCTGAGGAAGTATGACCACGTAACCCCCTATTACTGTGAACTGCATTGGCTTCCGGTTGAGGCCCGGGTGATCTTTAAGTTGGGATGCTTATACTATAAAGTTGCTTTTGGTGTTGCCCCATCATATCTTGCCAACAGATTTGTTATTGTGGCGCATGAGAATAGTAGAAAATCTTATGCCCTATTTACGTTCCCTTCAGCCAAGGGCTGTAAAAGTAAGAAACACCATGGGCATTGTCTTTCCTACCAAGCAGCTTACTATAACAAAGATTTCCGTCCATTATTAATTAGATCCGTGTCTTATGAACATTTCAGAAAACTCTTGAAAACTTTTCTTTTTTCTAAATTTCTGATCAATTAAGAACATAAGAACATAAGCAGTGCCTCCGCCGGGTCAGACCATAGGTCCATCCTGCCCGGCAGTCCGCTCCCGCGGCGGCCCAAACAGGTCACGACCTGTCTGCATCACCAGAAGGGGCTCCCTTGCCACCTTGGTTTCTCATTTAAGTCCTATCTTCCCATCGTAGTCCTAACCCTCCGGTCTTGCACATGTACGACCTGTTGGGTTTCTATACTTATTACCTGGTTAGCTTTCTATACCTGTGTTACATCCCAGCATCTCTCTCAGTATCCCACGATCCCTTTATCCCTCAGGAATCTGTCCAATCCCTGTTTGAATCCCTGTACCGTACTCTGCCTGATCACTTCCTCCGGTAGCGCATTCCATGTGTCCACGACCCTTTGGGTGAAAAAAAACTTCCTTGCATTTGTTTTGAACCTATCTCCCTTCAGTTTCTCCGAATGCCCCCTCGTACTTGTTGTCCCCTTCAGTCTGAAGAATCTGTCCCTATCCACCCTCTCTATGCCCCTCATGATCTTGAAGGTTTCTATCATATCTCCCCTGAGCCTCCTTTTTTCCAGAGAGAAGAGCCCCAGCCTATCTAATCTCTCGGCGTATGGGCAGTGTTCCAGCCCCTTTACCAGTTTCGTTGCTCTCCTTTGGACTCTCTCAAGTACCGCCATGTCCTTCTTGAGGTGCGGCGACCAGTACTGAACGCAGTATTCCAGATGTGGTCGCCGCACCTCAAGAAGGACATGGCGGTACTTGAGAGAGTCCAAAGGAGAGCAACGAAACTGGTAAAGGGGCTGGAACACTGCCCATACGCCGAGAGATTAGATAGGCTGGGGCTCTTCTCTCTGGAAAAAAGGAGGCTCAGGGGAGATATGATAGAAACCTTCAAGATCATGAGGGGCATAGAGAGGGTGGATAGGGACAGATTCTTCAGACTGAAGGGGACAATTAGATTTCTGCATATCATATTATTCCTGTATTTTTTTCATAGCATAATCTTTTGTTAACCACATTGAACTTAACGGCTATGCGGTCTAGAAATCTGCTATTATGCTATGTAGTACAATATCACAATGTAATTTAACTTATAGCAGGACATCTTGCTAATGTTAGTGTGTAAATTGAAGACATTACAAAATACAGCTATTCAATTGATTTACGGCTTGAAGAAAGGAGATAGAATTTCTCCATATTTAATGAAATTGCATTGGTTCGCAGTTGAACCAATTGGATTAAGTATACATTTTTTTTAATGTTGTTTGGCCAGACAAATAAAGGAAGCAATCTTGCCTCAATATGCAGCAACCAAAACAAAAAAGGCAAGAGAGATGTTCAAATTCAATCAATGGAACTATTTATTAGAAGAAGTCTCAAAATAAAAGTCATAAAGTAAAAACTAAAGGTCCCAACTAGGATCCCAGTTTCAGTATCCTAGAATGCCTTCTTCAGGGGACAAACACAAGCTAAAATAAAAACATAAATAAAAGTCAGCACATACATTCAAATAATTAAAATCAGAATGTAAACAAAATATGTACATACAGATGTGCGCACAATACATCTAAAAAATATATGTCAAACTCATGAGAATGAAATGGAGCGATGGAATTTGAAACATCACGGTTGTAACTGCTGTTCCAGGTTACTGTGATTTAGCTTGTTTGTATTTGATTTATATTGTTTTAAATTTAGACTGATGACATTTATGTATTGATTAATTTGTTTTGTGTTGTTCTTAATGTATGCCTTATTTGTTTTACTATGTTATTTCACACTTTTGCTATGATCAGCTTAGAATGAAAGATAGACAAGAAAATGAAATGAAATACTTTCATTTAGAATTATAACTGCTGTCCTGTGCAGGTTACCCCCATGTCTTTTTAAGAAGACCAAAAGTCATTGCACTGCTGTTTTGAGCTGAAGCCCTGGACACTTTTCATTCTTCTGCTCATTAAGCATCCTCTGTGTAGATCTCATTCCTTTCTAAATTCCATTATTGTTTTCAGTCTGCACCACTTCCTCCAGAAGAGCATTCCAGGCATCCTCCATCCTTTCCATGAAGAAATATTTCCTGATGTTGCTCCTGAGTTTACCTCCCTGCAGCTTCAAATCACGTCCTCTGAATCTACAGCTTCCCTTCCTTTGCATAACATTCATTTCTTGGGTATTAATCTCTTTCAAATATTTAAACATCTTTGTTGCATACCCCCTGTTCCTCCTCTTCTCTAGGGTAAACATGTTTAGGTCTTTTACATATCTTATGGCACAGACTGTGCACTGGTTTTGGCAGTCCTTTATAAACCGTGAGTTATCAGGGTGATCTGGGTTCAGAACTTCATTCCTCAGTTATGTCACTCTTAGCGTTACCCTTCTCCTCCACTACCAATTCCAGACTTCATTCCTTTTATCTAGTTGCCCCCTATGCCAGGAATAAATTACCCGAGTTTGTCCATCAAGTCCCTTCCCTTGTTTAAAAGCAGACCAAAAACCCACCTTTTTTATATAGCCTTCGGTTCTTAACCCTACTCCTCTGCCCTCCAACCCAGCCAGCTGATTAACCGTTCCACTTAACTGTATCCATGACATCCTGTTTGTCTGTCTTGACTGTTTAGATTGTAAGCTCTTTCGAGCAGGGACTATTTTCCCATTCTTTGTGACTCTGTGCAGCACTGCGTGCATCTGATAGTGCTATAGAAATAATTAATAGTAGTAGTAATAGTAGTAGAACTTGACAGCAAAAAACATCATAAGAACATAAGAATAGCCTTACTGGTCCATCTAGCCCAGTATCCTGTCTTCACAGAGGCCAGTCCAAGTCACAAGTACCTGGTAAAAAAAAAACCCCAAATAGTAGCAGCATTCCATGCCACCAATCCAGGGCAAGCAGTGGCTTACAAGATGAAATCACAAGAATTAAACCAACATTTTTACTTAAAACTTCTGACCTCAGTTTTAGTATTGGTTTGTTGTCAGATTTGTCTATGTTCCACACTATGGATAAATTGTTTTCTCTAAAAGAGATGAATCATCTGCATTGTGGTGCTGATAATTTATTGTGTAGTCAGAAAGACATGGATTTTAATTCAATAAGTTGCCTCTATTAACATTTAACAAAAGAAAGAAAGAATCTGATGCCATTTCAAGTGAAAAGTACATTTATTACTTTTTGTGAATCTTTAATTTTAGTAGTTAATTTCAGTTGATTTGGATTGTAAATCCTCCAAACAGTTCCATCTGTGTCAATAATTCAAACATTACCTAAAATATAACCCCTGAAGGCCAGGCCATTATTGGCAGTTAATGTGCTAGTCATCTGAGTTTTTTGTGAAAACCAAGGTTTCTAACCTAAGGCAGTGCTATTAACTGGTGTAGCACAAAGAGCAGACCAAACGGGTATATTAAGCAAAAATAAATTTAATGTCAGGTATGCCTGATGTGGCCACATTTCACCCTAGGGCTGCGTTGGAGGCAAAACTTGGGAGGAAAAACAGACAACAAGCTTCTCTCTAGTGTAACAGCTTACCAAACAAACCACAGTACTTAAACACAGAATGCACTCGCAGTACTAGTCCTGCTATAATGCTTCATCTACTTCCTGTCTGTAGTTTCCCGCTTCACCTCTGCGACCACTTTTGTGAATAGGGACCACATCTGCTCTTTTCCAATCCCCAGAACCTCTCTGTGCTCCCTCAATATCCTGGGATGGATCCCATCCAGTCCCATTGTTTTGTCCACCTTCAATTTTTCAAGTTGTTCATAAACACTTTCTTCCGTCAATGGTGCAGTATCTACTTCATTCTCATGTGTAACTTTGCCAGACAATCTCAGTCCTTCTCCAGCATTTTCTTCCGTGAACACAGAACAGAAGTATTTGTTTAGCATGTTTACTTTTTCCTCATCATTCTCCACATATCGGTTCATAGCATCTTTTAGTCTCACAATTCCATTTTTCTTCTTCCTCCTTTCACTAATATATCTGAAAAATTTCATCTCCCTTTTTTACATTTTTAGCCATTTACTCTTCCACTTGCACTTTCGCCAGATGTGTCTCTCTCATTGCTTCTTTCAGTTTCACCTAGGTAGTCCTTTCTGTTCTCCTCTTCTTGAGTTTTTTTATATTTCACGAAAGTCAACTCTTTTGCCTTTATTTTCTCTGCTATTAGAACTATATTGGTTTCCTTCTGTTATTTTATGTATTTTCTTCACATAAAGGTCAGTAGCCATTTTTATTGCTCCTTTCAGCTCAGACCACTGCTTTTCCACTTCCCTTATGTCCTCCCATCCTAACAGCTCTTTCTTCAGGTACTCTCCCATTTTACTAAAGTCCGTACTTTTGAAATCTAGGACTTTGAGTTTTGTATGGCCACCCTCCACTTTAGCTGTTATATCAAACCAAACCATTCGAGGATTGCAACTTCCCAGGTGGGCACCCATTCAAACTTTAGAGATACTCTCCCCATTTGTGAGGACCAGATCCAGCATAGCTTTTTCCCTCGCGGGTTCTGTCACCATTTGTCTGAGCAGAGCCTCTTGAAAGGCATCCACAATCTCCCTACTTCTTTCAGATTCCACGTGTAAGAGACTTGGCAGAAGGGCTCCGAGGTAAAATAACATTATTCGCCGATGACACCAAACTAAGCAATGTAGTGGCCAAGAGTACAACAGACAAAAATTCAATGCCCGACAACATGATGCACGACCTACTACTACTGGAACGCTGGTCTAGGTCCTGGCAACTCAGCTTCAATGCCAAAAAATGCAAAGTCATGCACCTGGGCAGCCAAAATCCATGCAGGACTTACACCCTAAATGGCGAGATTCTAACAAGAACTGAAGCAGAACGTGACCTAGGGGTGATCGTCAGTGAGGACATAAAGGCTGCCAATCAAGTGGAGCAAGCTTCCTCCAAAGCAAGGCAAATCATAGGTTGCATACGCAGGAGTTTCGTCAGCCGTAAGCCTGAAGTCATCATGCCATTGTATAGATCTATGGTGAGACCACACCTGGAGTACTGTGTGCAATTCTGGAGGCCGCATTACCGAAAGGATGTGCTGAGACTAGAGTCGGTCCAGAGAATGGCCACCCGGATGATCGCGGGTCTCAAGGATCTCCTGTATGAGGAAAGGCTGGATAAATTACAGCTCTACTCACTCGAGGAACGCAGCACATATGTGCCCACAGATTTCTACTCCCCAGATGCATCAGTCTGCACTTCTTTGCATTGAATTTTAGTTATCAGATGTGAGACCATTCTTCTAACTTTTGCAGATCCTTTATCATGTTTTCCACTCCCTCTGGGGTGTCCACTCTATTACAAATCATGGTATCATCTGCAAAAAAGGCAAACCTTACCTTCTAACCCTTTGGCAATATTGCTCACAAACATATTGAACAGAATCAGCTCCAGTACCAATCCCTAAGGCACTCCACTACTTACCTTTTCTTCTTGATTACAAGCCATCTATTGAAGTTCTCATTATTTTGTACTCTTTCATTTCCCTTTCCGTAAATAGGCAGTATTTCTATAAAAAAAACAACAAAAACTAGTCTTTACTAAAGGTTTTAACCCCTCGCTAGCAACCTTTCCTTATGACCTTGAATAAGTTATCTTATCTCATGTTGCTAAGATAGCTACATAGATTGTAACCATTTTGGAGAAACAATGGTATAAGCCACTTTGTACATTGTTTGGAAAGGTGGGTATAAATCCAAATGATCATTTCAGCAGGTAAATTTAAATTTAAAAAAATGTTAAAACATTAGTTTTGTAAGATGAAATAAGATGGTTGATGCTTTTAATATGAATTGGTAATTTTGATGTTTTTTGACATGTTTTGCTTTGGTCATTTTTTAAAAAAATGATGCATGTTTGGTTGTAATCTGCCTTGTCTAAAGGCGGAATATAAATAATAAAACTATAAACTATAATCAAAGCATTGAGCATTGAGATTAAGCAGCAAATTTCTGCATCTCAATGGCCACAAATTTGGTCTTGGAGAATAAGATGTACGATGTCGGCATCTATGAGACAAACATGGTTTTTTCTTCTCCATAGAGCTTTTTGGACCCCTGTTAGATTGCAAAAGTTGAATAGTTCTTTGTCTAATAGATGTTGGCATTGTAATCTTGAGGTAGGGACTTTGGATCATCTTTTTTTTATTGTCCCTATATTTTGGCCTTTTGGAAGTCAATCTAGGTTCAAATAAATTGTTTATTGGAAAATCATGTAGCGTTATCTTATGATACTGTGATATTTGGCATGTCTATGAGAAAAAAGAGTCAGATATCATCATGTAACAATAAACTTTTATTGATTATGACAGGAGTTGCCATTCAACATATTACTAATAACTGGAAAGACCACAGCAGACTTAGTTTCAATTTTTGGTGGAACTCATTATGTCATCTGTATAAAATGGAAAGATTAATAGCGGTACAAAATGGAAATTATAGAAACTTTATTAAAATATGGGAGCCATTAGCATTGTTTTGTCATGATTAAATACCATGTTTTTCTGTGAATGATGCACCATTTTATAGTAGAATGGGGGTGGGAGGGTATTGGAGAGTTATATGGAAAATTAATATTAGGGTGGGAGGGAAGGGGGGAGGAGGGATTATTATTTTATGTAAAGACATTACTGATAAGATTTTCAAGTGATTTGTTAATTGTTGCTATGATTATTGTACACTTGTTGAAAGATGAAAAAATGAATAAAGAATTAAAAAAAAAAAAAAAACCTATAAACTATAAAACTATGACTTCTTTCTGTTCAAGCACTGTTCTAGCAACAATCTTTAAAGAAAAAATGTTTTCCTAATACAAATCCCTTAGGATAAAATGTAAGTGTTCCTTAGCCAAAAAAAACAATAGCACCCACCTCCCCCAAAAAAGCAAAAAAACAAAACAAGTTTCAATAAAACATGAAACAGTCTCCAATGTAAGTCACCAATGTAAATAGATTACTTAGGGGGTCTTTTAATAAGGCGTGCTAGCCGATTTAGTGCACGCTAAATGCTAATGCGCCCATTATATTCAATGGACGCGTTAACATTTAGCGTGCACAAATATTTAGCGCATGCTAAATTGGCTAGCGCACCTTAGTAAAAGTCCCCCTTAGTTTCATCTACAGTGCACATAGGTCATAAAATAGCACAGGTAAGCCGAAATTCTACATCCTCACAGCTCCTCAAAGTAATTCTTTCTCCCCTAGCGAGGCACATACCAGTCCTACAGTGCTTTTGGTTTGTGCAATTTATTTCTGATTTCATGACTATTCACAGCTAGTTGGGGTCAGAAAAAAGAACCCATTGAAACTTGAATGTTCAGGCTTCATTTCAATATAGTTATGGTTTCAAGTTTATTCAGATTTGATATACTGCTCATCAAATGTGGTTTAAAAGAAAAATAATATAAATACAGGGAATTAAAAAAAGACAATTGACAAGATACATAAGGAAAGTGTGTGTGTGGGGGGGGGGGGAGAAATACAATATTTAAAGTAAAGAATATGAAGGTAAAGCAGAAAAGGGTAAAGGGTATAATTGAAAATTATCCAATCACTGTCCCATTCTTAATTGGTATAAAGAAAGTATAGAATGGTGAAGAAAGCCATTTATTCTCATATATTGTACACATCTTTAAATAGGAAGGTTTTAAGGTGAGATTTAAACCTATCTAAGAAACTATTTACCGTAAATGGGGGTGTTTCATGCTTCCGGTAGAGCTTGTGGCAATTTTGTTACACAAGCAGTTTTAGTTTATTTAAAGATAATTGTGCTGAATCTTGAACACAATAATACATTTTAAGACAGTCAGCTGCTACTTTTTAACCAGGTGCTTTTGAACTCAAAGGGCCCCTTGAATTGATCATGAGGGTTTTTTTTAAATAGCTCCTTTAATATTTGATTGAAGTGTTGTTTTAGAATTGTTGCACTTTATGGAACAAAAACAAGTCGATGACCTCGTCAACAAAAGAATGCTGTAGATAAGCGACTCTTCTTTAAATCAACATTCAAGCATTGTGTACTAGAAGGCAGATAAGCTGGCATTGTCTAGACATGAGGTAATTGAGGTATAGCACTTATATTTAGAAGATGGCTTTTAAGTGGCTTTCAACTGCTATATACTTAAAAGTACCCTAAAAATAATTCTCCTACCAGTTACAAGTAACATTCATTGAGAGGGGAAAAGAAGAATAAAAAATAGTAAAAAACAAAAACATTAATTGAAACATTATTTGGATCCTCAGTGTGAAGTCTTAAGTTATCGAGAGCTAATGCCACAAGAGAACACACCTCAAATGCTTATCTATAGTCCAGACACCAGAGGCTGCCTTCCTTTTGCCAACTTATACCACACACCATCATCATTTCTCACTAGTGTGTATTGTGTATACACATGACACCCAAAAAGTAGTGATAAAATTAAAGTGAAAACCAAAATTATATATCCCCTTAAAGTAAATGTTCACTTCACAAAATACGGTAATCATAAATCATGTGCCTTACATAAATAGAGCCAAGATCTTCCTTGAAAAAATGAGAATAATAAAGCCCATGACAGCTCAAAATAAAGTGTCTTTCGTCTCTATGTCAGACTCTTGAAACAACTCTTTACAGGTATGTTCTACTGAGGTCAGTTTCAGAGAATGCTGCCTTCTTCAGGAACTCCTGTAGTTTGTAGCCAATGCCATCTTACTCATGGGGATCACCAACTCAAACACAGTGGTTGCAATCCTCGAGATTAAGACAACATTGGCTAAAAACTACAAGGAATATAAATGAGATCGATTTGCATACCCCGCCTCAATTACATGTACATCTAACTCATGCATGTTCATTCTGGATATCCTGAAAGTCTAAAGCAGGAGTGCCAACTTGCGGCCCCATGAAGTATTTTGTGCAGCCCCGGTCGAGGGTAATGCAGTGTTTTCCTCTGCTGCCCCTGGGTTTTTACCATCCTGCTGGCTCCCTCCTCTGTCTTGCTGCAGCGTTTGTGCGGCCCCAGAAAATTTTTTTTCGCCCAATGCGGCCCAGGGAAGCCAAAAGGTTGGACACCCCTGGTCTAAAGGCATTAGGTGTGCCCTGAGGACTGGATTGGGAATGGCCTAAATAAGGATGCCTAAAGTTAAGGATGTCTACTGGTGCCTAAGCACAGTTTAGGCATCACTAGGTGTGATTCTGTTAACGATGTCTAAGCGTGATTGACACATCTAGGCACCTACAAATATAAATGTTGTTAACAAAATTTGGCCCTAATTGTATTCAGTTACTACATAATATCTGAAAAGTGCTTTAAAAATAATTTTGTGTGCTCATAGTGTAAACAGGACCACCACAAACTCATAGGATTTTCTGTGTCTCCAATGGTGCTTTTTAATCTAATCTAGTCTTTGGTTTATATACCAGGTCATCTCTCATCGGACTTTGACTCGGTTTACAAATAATTTACAATTAGTCAGGAGACTAGAGTATACATAAATGATGTAGAATAGAGTAGAGTGTTTAAATTAGAAACTATCATATAATAGAATTTACGTTGCTATCGATTAGTGGATTCTGCAGGTAAACTTTTTAAATATTGTGAAAAAAGCAAAGTTTTTAAGGTTTTCCAAAATAATTGTAGTTGGCCTATCGTTCTAATACGACCCGGTAGTCCATTCCAAATCTCTACCAACTTGAAAGTATAGGGCTGACAAAATTTCCCAGTTGATTTAATTTCCTTGAGAGAGGGAAATTATAACTTATACTTCTGTGTGTTCCTCACATAGCAGGATCTGTATGCATTCCAACATACAGGAATCCAAGGGTCAAATATTCCATAAAGAAGTTTTAAAATGATGCTTGCGCATTTAAATTGGATCCTATAACAGACAGGTAACCAATGAAGCTTTCTCAGCAAAGGAGAAACATGATCAAACTTTTGTTTCCCAAAATTGAGTTTCGCCGCCGTATTTTGTAACAACTGAAGACATTGCAAACTGCCTTGTTTGATACCCAGATACACAGAATTACAGTAGTCTAATTGAGCAAGCACAGTGGACTGAACCAACAATGAGAAATGCTCCTGATAGAAAAATGGTCTAACTTTTTCAGCAAGTGCAGACTGAAGAAGCACTTTCTCACTAGCAAATTTATCTGCTCATAAAATGAAAGGGAGGAGTCCAAGATGATACCCAGAACTCTGGAAGAGAACTCAATGTGTAGCGTGATGGTCCCAACATGAACCATGTTTCGCACATTGCTGCCTTAGAGAACCCAAAATGTATTAGTGTTTAGAAAAAAATACTTATTGTACCAGTCCCTGTGAACATGACTTACAACTTTCAGTGATTATATTAAAATATTTAGTTTTATGTTTTGCAAATCATATACTCCAGGTAAAAATATATGATATGACTCAGAATTTTAGAAGTACTTAAAACATGAAGCATGCCAAAAAATGGGGAGTAAAAGCATTCATGTCTTTATAAAATAGGCACCCCAAACCATCCCAAAAGAGCACAAATACTCATGCCCAAATACTCATGCCCAATTCATGTATTCCCATTGCACAATTTTATAAAAAAAACTTTTCTGTATATATAACAGGCTTTAGACATGGAAAGCTTTAATCAAATTATTCAAGCATATCTGTTATGACTATCCTGAAAATCAAATGGGTTACTTTGGTCAGGGCTGAGAACCACTAGGTAGTCTTTGTTTAGTTATATGTTTTATGTGCTAGTATTATATTTTATTATTTATATTCCGCCTTTAAACAAGGCAGATTACAACCAAATATGCACAATTAAAAATAACAAAACAACCATGTCAAAAAACACCAAAATTGCCAATTCATATAAAAGGCATCAACCATCATACTTCATCTTACAAAACAGATGACGCTTTAACAATTTTTTAAAATTTACACAAACCTTTTTATTGCTTGATGTATTCTGGCAGCCTGTTCCACTCAGCAGGTCCCGAACATAGGAAAGTACTAGATCTCATAGTCTGAAGTCGTAATTTCTTATGAGTTAGAACAACCAAATGACAATGTGTAGCAGATTGCAATGGTCGAAAGCGTACATAGGGCATCACACAATCCTGTAGGTATTTTGGTGATAAATGATGTATACTTGTTGGTGATAAACCAACAATAACAACTTATACTTCACTCTGTAGTCCATGGTCAGCCAATACAATGAAATGAAACATGAAGTAACATGTTCATACTTCCCAATTCGAATCAAAGTTCAAATAATGGAATTTGATGTGCTAGTCAGAGACGTATTAAGGGGTGGGCGGGGGGGGAGGATTCCGTCCCCGGTACCTTCTTGGTGGGATCACCGGCACCTCTCCTTCTTTCCGACCCCTTGCCATGCATGCGCCTTCCCTTCCCTCCAACACCCCAGACACCAAGCACCCCCCATGTTCCGATCTCCCCAACCCCTCCCACAAAATCCTGGTGGTCTAGTAGACTGGGGGGGAGGTTGGATCAGTTAGAAAGTTCTGTCGATGTTTCTCCAATAAAAACATCTCATTTTTTTTAATTTCTATGTGTTAACCTTTAAAGTAGATTAAATCAGCAAGGATATGCTGTCTCAGATCTGTAACATATCTTTTTAAGTTTGTCTGCAACGAAACATAAATCATTTGAAAGACTGGAGATGCTGATTGCAAAACTGCTGTCTGTGTTCAGGCAAAACTAATGGTAAGAAAGCAGCCAACGTAGTTAATAAGGCAAGTGATATGAACCACAGAAATGTACTTAACACATGGCAGCTCTCAGAGAGAGAAAGGGAGAGAGCATAGGGCAATAAGGTGCATCAAACCAGATCTGATAGGCATGTGGCATTTGTCTAGAGTTTCACACCTGTCTTCACCACAGGCTGTCGCTCAGACATTGTACAATGGCAGCATCAGTTTGAGAATCTTCAAGAAGTGGATGCTGACAGTGCAGTGCTAACTGCTTGCATGGCTGCCTTCCAGAAGGTATCCATATTATATGCAAAGCACACATTAACCAATTTGAATTTAAGGCACAACATGAGAGAATAACATTGTTTCTGTATCTTAGGGCTGGTTTTGAAAAATAAAGCATTTTTTCTTAGTTACCTTAGATATCTCACTTACTTTCAGTACTATAGACAATGAAATATTAACTAATCGTCTATAGTCCATGGCTTGCATGGTCTAATTATAGACTAAGGTAGTTTTATTCATTCTTATCAGGCAGAAAATTTTGTGTAGTAAAAGATTCTATAAAATCATAGATATTGATTATTCTACTGGAGTCAAACAAGGATCTTCTTTATCAGCCATATTATTCAATATCTTCTCATTAACTTTATACAGACTACTCATTTGCCTGATTTTACAATTCAGACTTTATGCTGATCACATTCAAATTTTACTCAACATTGATAACATAGAAACATGACGGCAGATAAAGGCAAGATGGCCCATCTAGTCTGTCCATCTGCAGTAACCATTAGCTCTTTCTCTCTGAGAAAGAGCTAATGGTTACTGCAGATGGACAGACTATCCCAGGCTCTCTTGAATTCAGACACAGTTTCTGTCTCCACCACCTCTTCCGGAAGACTTTTCCATGCACCAACCACCTTTTTTGTAAAAAATTTTCTCCTTAGATTACTCCAGAGCCTATCACCTCTTAACTTCATGTAGAGTTTCCTTTCAAATGAAAGAGGCTCGACTCATGCGCATTTACATTATGTAGGTATTTAAACATCTCTATTTTATCTCCCCTCTCCCGCCTTTCCCTGAGGCTATTCCCCCTTGTATCCTGGATACAGAAGGAGCCTAAGGGAGTCCCTGATTCGTTCAGATGCCTAAGACCCTACCCAAGGGCCTGCATTGCAGATGGCGGAGGAGCAGGAGGGACTGACTGAGCACCCCTCCTGCTCCTAACTAAAGGTACCAGGGAGGAGGGGGGCTGAGGGAAGAGGGGGGGGGTGCAAACTTGATAGTGAATCAATCACTGTTGGAGAATCAGCCAACAGCGACTAACTCACTATCTTTAGTGAATCTAGCCCTAAGTAATAGTGTTTCTGTTATCTCTGCAAGTGATTCTGTTAGAGATTCCTAACACTTAATCGATACATCTAGACGTCTGCATTGTAGGTGTCTATAAATGTAGGTGTTATTAAAAGAATCTGACCTTACATGTCAATAAGAGTAGCAATCAACCCATCCCCCATTCCCCAAGCCTCAATCCTTCTACCACTATGCCAGATTTATACCCTCAATGCATGCTGATAAAAATCTCATTCATTGGTCTTCAATATCACTCATTGGGGTGGTAAATCTCACTCTTTGATCTGGATCACCCTTGGCATCTCTGATAAAATAAATGTTCTATGGGACCCCCGGGATATGAAATTGCTAATGGACTGTCCCAACCTGAACCAAGGATCTCCCCCCCCCCCTTTCCCCACATGGAACAGCTCTAAGATTCAAAAATCTTGTTAGCTTCCATGTCCATAAAGTGAGCTCAGCCTACCTGTCCTCACTCTGCTGTTGTTGAATATAGTGGGATACATAAAACAAGTAACTTTATCGACCTCCCTTCCTCCCTAGCAATTTATGTTCTAGTTAGAAGGAACTTTGCTCCCAATCACAACATAAATCTTTAAACATTTAAACTATGTTTTTTTTTTAACTGAAATGTATTTTTATAGTGGTGGTAGGTCCTACACTGATGTCCTTTATTAACCCACTATGGCTGTAAAGTGTAAAATGACTGAGGTATTCTCTGTTGAGCTACAATACACTAATAAATAACTGCAATGTTTTCACATTATTGTATAGTAGCAATAGCAATTATGGTGGATAATGCATTTGATATCACCTGTCTGTAGTACAACTAAAGTAGTTTACATCTTATATACAGGTACTTTTGGGCTAGTTGCCACCTCACTCATTTAAGGAGAGTGTCTATACCTAACAAGAGCTCAAGAGAGGAGAGGCTGATAGGACCTAAGAAAGGGGGGGAGGCAGTGACATGGTAGTGAGCGTGATGCAATAATGTATGAAGAGGTATAGACTATTTCAAACAAAATATAAATTATGTTCATTATAAAACAACCCTTTTTGTATCATCTTCCTTCTACCTTAATTGTATACCATCAAACTAAAAAAAAAAAAAAAGATCACTTGGGTGGTGAATTTTTAGCAACTTTAAACGCTCAATGGTTACCAGTCTGATTTACTAGCATACCTTTTTTGGAATCAAATTAGTTTCAAGAGGATTTGGCACACAGACTTGGGAACAGAATTTCTGCCAATTAAAATCATGAGCAATAGTGGAGCCGCCCACGGCTAGCAGCACAGCAAAGAAGATGCATTGAACTCCCATCCCGTGTACCCTGCGGAACCCTGAATTCAGAGAGACGTAGGCAGTCAATGATAAACATCAGATATGGAGGAGGCACCTAGAGCCAGCTGCAATTAAAGCATGCAGAAGGCAAGCTGTACAGAGTATGCAGTGTATATACAGGATTATGATATGAGAGTGAGTAGGAGGTGTGGGGGAGGAGGATTGGGAATAAGAGAGAATCAGAAGCACGACATAGGCTACCATCTGTGCGACATTATAACCTAACGTTCTAAGAAAAAAAAAAAGAATGGAATGTGGCAGGAAGGAGGCATACATGCAGGAGAGAAAAAGGCAGATGGACAGACAGGTGAATAAAGAGGAATGGATCCCTAACACCGAGGGAATTAGGAGCAGTTCCCCTTAGATGGAGAAGATTTTTGTGAATTGCTTTCTAAGGATAAGGCATGAATAAATGGCATCTCACTGGTCCTCAGAGAACAACTGCTCACTGCAGGGCTCCAGCACGGGCAGAAGAGTGACATGTAATGTTATGGGATTAGTCATGGAAACACATATATTTCTAGGAATCTAATAGAAAAATGCATGCTTGCATATTGAGCACACAAAGGGGATGAATGGAGACAAGTGTGAAACCTGCAAGCAGCAGTTTCAACTGTCAGGATTCCTCTTTATAATCAATCCCCTTCTGCCTGGCTCCTCCAATAATATCATAATCCACTCCCTCCTGTGATGCCCTCTAAGATGATTTTCATACACTGTCTTGCCTGATGCAATCCTGGATTACCAATATCTTTATTCAGCGCAGTTATTTGGTGCCAGGAAAGATTATTTGTGCTGTTAAATTCCATATACAGTATGTTCTTTATCAAGTCCTGCATGAGATGTCAACACCTGATGCCCAGCAGGGCTTTATATAAAGTGCAGTTTGACAATTACCCTGTTTCAGGACTGCTCTGGGTAAATGTACCAATCATCGCTCTGTTCTGACAGGCACAGTACGACCTCTGAAGAATTCAATGAGCAGGGAGCATGTTCTTTCACAAACTGAAAGAGATTTCAATTGTTTTGTGGAGCAACATTAAAAATTATATGAAGGCATTCCTAGGCAAGAAACAATATTATTATACTGATGTCAATGTTTATATCAATGACCTGGAAAACGGAACATCCAGTGAGATCATCAAGTTTGCAGACAACACAAAACTCTGCCGGGCAATCAGATCGCAGGAGGACAGTGAGGAACTCCAGAGCGATTTGTGTCGGTTAGAAAAATGGGCGGAGAAATGGCAGATGAAGTTCAACGTGGAGAAATGCAAGGTAATGCATTTAGGCAGTAAAAATAAGGAATACGAGTACAGAATGTCAGGTGCAACTCTGGGAAAAAGTGAACAAGAAAGGGATCTGGGTGTACTGATAGATAGGACCCTGAAGCCGTCGGCACAATGCGCGGCAGCGGCAAATAAGGCAAATAGAATGTTGGGCATGATAAAGAAAGGAATTTCGAGTAGATCGGAGAAAGTTATAATGCCGCTTTATAGGGCAATGGTCAGACCCCACTTGGAATACTGCGTCCAACATTGGTCTCCCTACCTAAAGAAGGATATAAAACTGCTGGAGAGGGTGCAGAGACGAGCAACTAAACTAGTGAAGGGTATGGAGAAACTGGAATATGAGGATCGACTTAAAACACTGGGATTGTTCTCCCTTGAGAAAAGGAGACTGCGTGGGGATATGATCGAGACCTTCAAAATACTGAAAGGAATCGACAAAATAGAGCAGAAAAGATTATTTACATTGTCCAATTTGACACGGACAAGAGGACATGAAATGAAGCTAAGGGGGGGCAAGTTCAGGACTAATATCAGGAAGTTCTGCTTCACACAGAGAGTGGTTGACATCTGGAATACTCTCCCAGGGGAGATTATTGCGGAATCGACAGTCCTAGGCTTCAAAAGCAAACTAGATGCATATCTCCTTGAGAGAGGCATATAAAGATATGGTTGGCTATAAAATAAGCCAGGTGTATACCTAGCAGGGCCTCCGCGTGTGCGGATTGCCGGACTTGATGGACCGAAGGTCTGATCCGGAGATAGCGCTTCTTATGTTCTTATGTTCTTATGTCATTAGAAGATATTATTATTCAAAGTTGCACATTCCTAATTTGTTTTTCAGCCATCGCTGTATTTGATATTCTTTATTTTCAGCTCCTCGTTGTTTTGTATTTTGCTCCCCTGGATTATGCAGCCTTTCCCCTCTTAATAAAGGTCACACATAATCATTCAGCTTATAAGAACATAAAAACAGAAGAATAGCCATACTGAGTCAGAACAATGGTCCATGTAGCCCAGTAGCCTGTTTCCTCAGTGGCTAATTCAGGTCACAAGTACCTAGCCTAGTGCTGCCTAATTCACGATTCAAATTGATTCATTCATTCAGTTTGATTGAATCAATTTGAATCGATATGTTTTGAGAAAAAAAAAAATTAACTCACTGATTCAGGCCTGCTCTTGGGCTTTCCCTCTGCTGGAGTCCTTCCTTCTGATGTAACTTCCTGTTTCGTGAAACAGAAAGTTACATCATAAGGAAGGATTTTGGCAGAGGGAAAGCCCACGAGCAGGCTTGTGCTGATTGAGGGTAAGGGCTGAGAACCTATGGTACTGTATGTGCTACTTCCGCCAACGGACCAATGCTGCTTTCGTACCCACACAGGGTAGAGGACACTGTTGCCGCTGCTGAATTTATATCCACATGTGGGGAGAGGGTGTTGCTGCCACCAATAGACCTAGAGGGAGATGGAAGCTAGAGGGAAGTCCTGCAAGGGAAAAAGAATGCTGAATCTGTAGTGGGTAGGAGGGGGGGTTTGACTGGTTGAGGCTGGAGCTGGTGGGCCATAAGGGGTAGAGGGGCTGGCGGTTGCTAGCCACATGGGGTGGGGTGGTTAAAAGGAAGGAAATAGAAAGAGGGTGCTGGCTACATGGGTTAGGGCAGTGGTGGTGCTGGTGGCTGGAGGTAAGGGAATAGAGAAAGGGTGCTGGCCACATGGGGTGGGGGTGGGGCTGGAGGGAAGGGAAAGGAAGAGAGTGAGGTTGCTAGCTACATGGGATGGGGTAGCTGGAAAGAAGGGGGGAGAGATGGGGTAGGGTAGAGATGGTACTGGTGGCTGGAGGGAAGGGAAGGGAAGAGAGAAAGGCTGCTGGCGGGAAGGGAAGAGAGAGAGGGTACTGCTCCCTCACAAACTTCCAGGGATAACTGGGGGCAGAGGAGGACATGAGAAGGGGGGACAGGCAGAAATTTCTTTCTTTAAGATTAGAACCTTGGGAGGTATTGGACCTACAGAGAGGAGGAGAGAGAAAGGCAGGGAAGGTACAGAGATGGAAGATGTATGGTAAGCAAGGAAAAAAAAGAAAATGTCAACTGGGCAGGAAACCCTAGTGAGCAAATTAATAGAAAGCAAACAGAAGCCAGAGCCTGAAACCAGCATGATTTGAAACATAAAATAACCTGACAACAAAAAGTAGAAAAAAAAATAATTTATTTTTTATTTTGTGATTACAAAACATTGCATTTGAAATGTGTTCCTGCCAGAGCTGATGTTAGAAAGTGAGTGCAAGCTAGGACCTAACTGTGTTTGTTTTGTTTACACTTGATAGTGCCGGAGAGGGCAAAAGGGGAGTTGGAGAGGGCAAAAGGGGGTTTGGTGGGTGAAGAACCTGAAAAATAAACCTGCCAGCTAATTTTAAAAATATATCATAGAAAGTGAATGGAATCATATCGAATCAAAATATTTATTCAATTGGTAAAAACGAATCGAAAATTATTTTCCAGAATCAGACAGTTCTAACCTGGCAAAAACCCAATAGTAGCATTCTTTTAGTACTGTATAGGTGTTTTAAACTTGCCCTGTAATGTGCTAATTGGCATCTATATGGCAATTTACCCTATACAAGACCTTATGGACCAAATTTCTTCTTCATTTGAAATTTGAAACAATTATTTTTTCTGTGAATTCAGTGCTCGCAAAAATCACTGAAATAATTTCACAGAAAAAAGCATTCTTTTTATCCACTATGCAACAAATTTTATGTTTTTTTGTTCCTGGGTAATACCATATATAGTATACTCTAATATAAATCAAGTTTCAAGTTCAAGTTTCAAGTTTATTAGGATTTTATATACCGCCTATCAAGGTTATCTAAGCGGTTTTTACAATCAGGTACTCAAGCATTTTCCCTATCTGTCCCGGTGGGCTCACAATCTATCTAACGTACCTGGGGCTATGGAGGATTAAGTGACTTGCCCAGGGTCACAAGGAGCAGCGCGGGGTTTGAACCCACAACCCCAGGGTGCCGAGGTAACCTTTTTTCCCCCCCCCCAAAAAAGGAGGAAAAAAGGATGGCTCAAATATAAACAAGGGGGAGGTATTAATATTCAAGTGCAGTACTCTGCCCTGCTAGGCTCTATACCCATCCCCTCACTCCCTGTCTTTCCAGGCTCTGCACCCTGTTCCCCTTCCTCTCTGCTCTGCCAGGCTCTGCATCCAGCCCCCCTCCCTCTCACACTCCCATGCCCTGCCGATCTCTGCACCCATCCCCACTCCATCGCTACCCTGACAGGTTCTGTACTCTGTTCCCCCTCCCTCCCAATACCTTACAGGCCTCTACCAGGCCTGCTGTAAGACCTAGTGGGCCAGGACAAGAGGGATCCTTCCCGTCTCCTGCTCCAATCATCTTTAACAGTTTTTATCTTCCTTCCACTACCCGTCCCCCAATGTACCTTTTATATCCCTGGTTGTCCAGCGATGGGCGGGGACAGGAGGGATCACTCCCGCCTCCTGTCCCGGTTGACTCTAAAAAGTTTTACCTCCCTCCCCCGCATACCTTTCGAATCCCTGGTGGTCCAGCGGTGAACCATGACAGGAGCAACCTTCCTTTGCTCCTGCCTGTGCAGAGCCACTAGCTGATTGCTTGATGCAAGTTCTAAAGAAAAGACTGAAAAGGTTGGGGCTCTTCAGCTTGGAAAAGAGACAGTTAAGGGGGGATTTTGTTGAGGTCTACAAAATCCTGAGTGGCATAGAACGGGTAAGAGTGAATCGATTTTTCACCCTTTCAAAAAGATAATGAAGGGAATTGACTTAGTAGAGAAAGAGAGATTGTTCACCCTCTCCAAGGTGGAGAGAACGAAAGGGCACTCTCTAAAGTTAAAAGGGGATAGATTCCGTACAAACGTAAGGAAGTTCTTCTTCACCCAGAGAGTGGTAGAAATCTGGGACGTTCTTCCAGAGGCTGTTATAGGGGAAAGCACCCTCCAGGGATTCAAGACAAGGTTAGACAAGTTCCTGCTGAACCAGAACGTATGCAGGTAAGGCTAGATTCAAATAGGGCACTGATCTTTGACCTAAGGGCTGTCACGTGAGTGGACTGCTGGGCACGATGGACCACTGGTCTGACCCAGCTGCAGCAATTCTTATGTTCTTATGTACAAAAAACAGGGAATACTCAATGAAATTACATAGAAATACTTGTTTTAAAAGTTGGAGAAAATATTGTAAATAAGGAAAAGTTATCTTTTGTCCTGGGGGGAGGAAGATTGCTGTTGCTGGAACCCCGAGGAAGGCACAGGGGAGCCCCATCTCGCTGGTTGCTGGCATGGGAGAAGACTGGCAACAGAGAAAGAAAGCAGCTGGCGTTCCCCATGAATTCAGAAGAGCCGTTGATGCATGTTGTGGCTGCACTCCAGGTCATGAAAAGGGGCAGGCACAGCAGGAGAAAGAGCCACAGCACAGGAGAATACGTGGCAGAAAAGAGAACTGGCCAGCTGAGCCCCGCGATCCTTGGCTGCACTCCGAGCCATAAAAAGGTAGGACCAAGCAGACACTACTTTATTTCAGCTGACAACCTATCTTCGCTTTTACCATCACCTTCATTGCTAATGTGATCTCGCAGCTGTCAACCATACAAGCTTGACTGCCTACAGGAGATATGCTTCTTATCCTTTTTGCTATTAGCTGGGGATTGCAACCTTCCAATTAGGATACAAGTAAAGGGGAAGGCTAGGAACATCTGGATGAACTGAAGAACAATGAGTTTTCAGAAGTCGCAGAATCCGTAGCAGAGCAGAATTTGAATTGGTTACTTTGGATACCCTCTGTGGACTTAGACCTGGTTTTAGATGGCCTAAATCACAACGTCCAAGTTCCGTCTTGGCAGTGTTGTAAAACTTTCGGTTATACATGCAGTACGACTAAGTCTTGGACGGCCCCCGTCCCGCCCAAATCCTACCCTTGATACTCCTCCTGAAAAGCCCCTTTTAGCTCTGGTCGTACAGCAGCACTGTGAAGGCCTAGGTTGTTTTTCAATACATCTAAAACCCAGTTCGATTATCGGCACTTGGACGACTTGTCTCACTGATCGTCCAAGTGCCGATTTAGGCCAGCTTTTATATGTTTTTCTGTTTCGATTATGAGCCCCGTAGTGTATTGCATTGGCCACTGATACATTGACCAAATCATCTCCAGCTTACATTACCTAGGATACTCTGTGGTGAAAGAGCACTCTGGTTAATATGGAGCCTATATTTTTGGTATAGGATTGCCCTTGACCAGAATGTTGTCCATTTCATAACAAATCTAAATCCCTCTTCCCTGCATCGTTGTCTCATGGCCCACTGAAACTTTGACCTGACGAAAGGAAAGGGGAGTGGTATTTCATATGCCATCTTTCTGTTATAATCAAAGCAAATTGCATATTATATACATGCATGTATTTTGTGCCTGAGGTAATGGAATGTTAATTGACCAGAGTTCCATTGAGATATGCTGGAAATCGAACCAAACTCCTTGGTTGATATAGTGTATCTAGATTTTCAGAAAGCTTTTGATAAAGTTTGATAAAGTTCCTTATATTTCCCCTTATAGTCACCATATTGAAATATTAAAAACTGGGATAGCATCTCAGAAACAACATTCTACTGACACTTTGTGAAGTAATATGACTGTCCAAGGTAGTAATGTAATGTAATGTAATTTATTTCTTATATACCGCTACATCCGTTAGGTTCTAAGCGGTTTACAGAAAATATACATTAAGATTAGAAATAAGAAAGGTACAGTACTTGAAAAATTCCCTTACTGTCCCGAAGGCTCACAATCTAACTAAAGTACCTGGAGGGTAATAGAGGAGTGAAAAATAGAGTTAGAGGAAAAATAAAAATAAAATAAACATTTTAACAAGACAGCATTGATCTAAATACTTTGGAAGGTAGAAGAGAGGAGAGAAAGGAATAGAAGCAGAAGGGGGAGCCGTTGAACAGTAGAATTCTGGAGAAATTTAAATGATAGAAATAGAACAAAACAAAGACAAAAGGCAAAACAATAGATAAGATAAGTAATTCTCAAACATGCTCCCCTGATAGTTAGAATTTCATCTTTCTACCGAAAAGTCTAAATACAGGTTCCAGAACCTCCCTCTGCCCTTCCAATTTTACTGGTACCCACATGTTCCAAAGCAGTTCTTCCCCAGCATTATCTTAAATCCTACCTAGGTTACGTGTGAGGTCTGCCACCTTCACAACAGACACCAAGTTACTGCTAGATGAGTGAAATTTATGAAAGCTTGAGATGATGGCGGAGTCCAAAAAGTGTTGTCACACCCAAAATAGATTATGAGCAGGGTAAGGAATTGTAACCTTTTTTTATTATCCTGAATCATAGGTCAATTTTTCACTCAACACACTCTACCTCTTCCCAGTAATCAGTCTGAACTTAAACATTTATCAGTTGTATATAATAACAAGTTATGCATAATTTAGGGCGCTTTTTTTCTAATTTTGTGGACATCAATTTAGAAGAAAGAAAAAACAGGAAATGATCCCAAGCTGTGTTAACGTTCTTTTGCATTCAATAAATCTGCAAATTACAATTCTTGGCAGATTGATCAGGTGGGATTTTATTCCATCTTAAAAGCTAATAGGAATGAAGAAAAGCTCTCAGAATTTTTTTTTTTAAATATAGTTTTAAGAAAAATAATTTTCAATTGGAATAAAAATTCAGTACAAATGGAAGCTCAGGGCACTTAAGTTTCTTAAGATATCAATTTGCCTGCTTCTTAGCTATAATTGCTTCTGACTAACTAGTAGAAAGTTTGTACTGCACCCTGCCTTCACTCCCCGGCCCTTCACAGTGTTCTGGATAACTTTGGCTGATTCTGTTGTTTGCTCGTCTCTGAAGATTTTGTTTATACTGAATACTAAAAATGTGACTTTTTCATGTTTGTACTCCCTATTGTTACATGAGTTTCCATTACTGCACTTTTCATGACAAAGGGACAAGTTTAAAACAAAACATCCAAAACCATGACCTAATAGGTGTACGTTCTGGGGGTAACCCTGAGGTCAGTATTCAGTGGAAATTAGCTGGGGAGGAACAGCTTCTGCCCAGTTAACTTTTGCTGGCTGGGTCAGCAGCACCTAAGCAGATAGTACTAATGAAAGTCATATATGACAGTCACAGTTTGTGCCGGGATGGTGCAGGAATGAAGCATAGGCAGAGCCAGAAGTTATCTGGGCACTGTCCTAACCTGTATAAACAGCTATCTGTGTAATGGCTCTGAATATTGGTGGTACCCAGATAACTTCAGTTGGATGCCCAAGACCCAGACACAGTTCAGACGCCTGCATGAGACCACATAGACATGTAAATGGCTCTTATGAAATACCAACTGGAGTAACCTAAAAGGCTCAAACATATGTAATGTTTGGCGTTAATAAAACATTTAATTAAAAACTACTAACTGGCATAAAAGCATATACTTTGACATGATGACATGTCCTTTGCCAGTAGGCATGTCCAGGGGTGAAGTATAGACTTTGCTGACTAGAAATAAGGCTTTCAAATAGACTGGGCTAATTGGTCAAACTCTGGGGTCCAGGATCAGGGTTAAATTGAAGGGAGACAATTAGTAAGCTAGGATGGCTAGCAAAATATAACTGCTGCTTTAATTTGTCCAACCACCCTCCTTGCCCATTTGCAAATGCCCATAGCCATCCCTCCTCAGGTCTAGGACGATTCATCACGGCCAATTTAGCATGGCTGTTTCATTGCTGAATCGGCCATGATGAATCATCCACAGCAATACCTGACCTCTTGTGGGGGGGCATGACTTCCCACACACACCCAAAGTAGGAGCACCCCCTCACACACATACCCCCACCCCTCAAGGTAGGAGTGCCCCTCTCCCAGTCCCGCATACCTCTTGAAAAGTTCACCCATGCGAGCAGCATCTTCCACTTCCTACTCGTACCAACTGTCAGCCTAGCTATCGCTACCGTTCAGCATTTTCAGTTGGCATTACTTATGTCAGCGAAGGCCTATGGGAAATTATATCAATCTGACTCTGGCATGGGAATGCAGATAGACCCTGAGGGCAGGGAAACTGTTTTAAGTAGCCCTGATTGAATCATGACTAGCTAAAAGGTGTTAATGTCTGATTAAGAGGGTGCTTAGGACAATGGGTCCAGGTGCACAGATAACTTAATCAGAAACTATTGTCAGAGACAGACTGGAAATACATATATGCCCATAGCCTATTCTTCAGCTGTTTACTAAGGAGGGGAAGATTTAACTTCTATTGAAGCTCAATAGTTTTCTATTCAGAATAAGATTCCAAGGTATAAAAGCCTCCTCTCTGCAACACACATCTATCTCTTTCTATCTAGCAATCTCTTGGCTCTCCCTCTCTCTGTTTATCCTTCCCTTTATCTATGGAACACGAAGCTTAGACCATCCCCCTTTTCTCTCTCTCTCTGGCTCTTCCTAGAACTGCAAGCTTCTATGTCTCTCTTTGTTTCTGGACTATGTAAGGCAGGGAAACTGCTTTGCTCTCTATTTAATTGTAATGCTTAATTGTAATGCTTATAAATATTGCTTTTCTGTAAGCCTATTTCTATAATATATTCTTTATGCAATCACCTCTGGCTGTGCCTATTATTTGATTCTACTTCCTGGTGAAACTTCAGTGAGGGAACTGAATCTGGGACCAGCGTTTGTCACTATGCCTTTCACTTAACCCCTACCACCATACATTGGGGGGGCCACTAACAAAACTGACACCAACCTCGGCTCCCCTCTGATGTCATGTCCTGGTCCTGCGACTAGGAAGTGATGTCAGAGGGAGCCAAGGCAAAGGGTGACAAAGGGGGGTCAGGGTGGTATGGAATCATAGTGAAGGGTGACAAAGGGGGCCAGGGTGGTATGAAAGGGTGTGGAAGGTGACAAAGGGAGGTCAAGCAAGGGGTGCAAAATGCTGCTCGTGCTGGCAAACTTTCCAAGAAGTATGCAGGGGGTGGGGTGGGGGCAGAGAGGAGGAGAAGCACCGGTGGAGGGGGGATGGGGAGGAGGAAAGGCACTGATAGGGGGAGAGGAGAAGAGGAGAGGCACCGGCATGAAGAGGAGAGGCACAATTCATTGCAGCCATCATGGAGAGGACGATTCATTGCCACTGTTTCATTGCGGCCATGATGAAAACATCCCACATGAAACGGCCTCGATAAATTGGCCCATTCCACCCTCCCAATTGTAGAAATATTTAAAAAGGGAATATGATATTGATCCCCTTCTTTTTATCCCCTCTCATCCTATACATTAAGACCCTCACTCCCCTCTCTAGAGCTATCGCCTTCCCTCTGGACTCTTTAACTATGTATAAAACATTCTCGCAGGAGCAGGACCCTTTCACTTTCTCCTTCTTGTGTTTATGTACACAGGTAGCTTCTGCTTGAAATTTGCTTACAAAACCTATGGGTATGATAGTATCCACACATTTTGCACCAAAGCAATTACTGAAAATTATCACCTTGACAATCAATTGCTACACATAAAGCAGGATTTACAGTCTACCCATTAGCTTTTAAACTGGAAATAAAAATGAATTACAGGTATTTCATTCTATTTCCTGCCACTTAAGTAGAGATAATATGAAAAATGAATGTGTATATCCCTAGAGTCCATAGCAGTACTCCATGCTTTATTATGATAATTAATACACTTTTCACTTAACTCCATTAGCATCACCATCATAGTGGCAGGCAGTTCTGTGTTTCTAGTGCTTTGATCATTGTGGGTAGTTAATTGAGAGAGTGACACAATCTGTGCATGCCTTTATATATGCTTTTATATCCCTTGTCAACCACCATCCCAGTTAAGCTAAGTATTGATTCAAATACTTCTTATCAATATTTATGATATTAATTCTAAGTTATAAAAATATAAGAAAACAAAAGTAATTCACTTTAAGACTTAACTAGTTTTACACTAACATCGACCCGGTGACGATTGGGTGCATAAAGCCAGGGGTCATGATCCTGTATTGAACCCTTGGTGGCATCTAACTGCATGTAATCCATGTTTAACCTATGTGAACCGCCTAGAACTCTCTGGGTATGGCGGTATACAAGAATAAAGTTATTATTATTATTATTATTTATTTATCTATGAGGGCCGTGAAGAAAAACGAAAACCAAATAATTGATACAAGGCATTTAAGGGAGGCTTAGAATACCACACCTACTTACAATTTATATTCTAGCCTTGTATTATTCATCAGTTAAGCCTACTATCGAATTTATATATGCTACTGCACATGGAGACTTAATTTGCTGGTGTAGCAGAACCTCTTAGTGTGCCTCTGAGCTAACTCTGTAGGGAATATTCTGAAGTCCCTCCTCCTAAGTTGAACTCTAGTAATGTGAAATAATGGGGGATGATCTTCCATGTCACCTCCATGACAAGAAGAGTCACCTCCATAACCAAGGGCCTGGCCAGAATTCAATTTGGGGGGAGCTCAGGGGTTTCCGGGGTTTATTTTAAATGTGCCTGCTTAACATTCAAGATCTCTTGTACAGTATTTTTGGAAATTCAATGCACATTGGTGTCAAAATTTTATTTGAAGCTTAATACATCATTTATGCTCCCCCCTATATTTTATATCATTCATATGGTGCCCCACTTTATCAACAAATTCACCCACATGGAGAAATAAATTAGGAGGTTGAAGTATCATATTTCTCCAACATTGGCATTAGCAATAAAGCTACAAAGTGTTTGCTAACTAGTGGTGTTTGAATCGTTTTGATGAATTAATTTTAGTTTTTGATACAATAAAACCTTTTAGATTGATAAATAGTAAAATTTGAACCCTAAATTAGGTATAAATAAAATAAAGAGGATAAATAGAAGGGTAAGCAGGAGGTTTTGGAGTAAATGATTATATTATGTACCCAGGATGAGGTCTTGAAATAACATCTATGTTATAAGAGGTCCCTTTACTGAGAATAAAGCATCTATATGATACTTCAACCTCCTAATTTATTTCTCATTTGGGTGAGTTTGTTGATAAAGTGGGGCACCATATGAATGGTAGAAAATATAGTGGGAGCATAAATGATATATTAAGTTTCAAATAAAATTTTGACACCAATGTGCATTGAATTTCCAAAAATACTGTATAAATGATCCGCAGTACCCCATTGTTTTTTGATTGATGAGAATTGATTGTGGGTAGGATATCTTATGAGTTGATCCGTGTTCGTTTTCTGAATAACATTCAAGATCTTGCATGGCAGCCTTCCCCCTTTAATTCCCCTTTCTTGGAATTCTGTAAGATCTGATATCACTAGAGCTACTCAAAAATTTAAATTGTCCTTTCCAATGTCGAAAGGAGTTATCTACATTGCAAATTAAGGAAATCTCTACGTTTCAAAATTACTGAGTTGTGGAATAATTTTCCTGTTCAACTGCACGATCTGAACTCTTTCCAACTATTTCGAAAACATCTGAAAACCTGGCTATTTTCAAAGTTGTAAATTCCGCTCCTCTCCATACTTTTCCTAATTCATATTGTATTTGTTCTTTTTTTTTAATTCATTGTAAACTGTGCCGAGCTCTATTGTTATAAAGAAGATGTGGTATATAAGCCTAAGGTTTAGTTTAGTTTAGTTTAGGCTGGGGGGGCAAGTATTTTCTTTCATCTCTCTTCCCCTTCCCCACTCCCCAAATCATATATTTGCTAGTAACATAGTAACTGACGGCAGATAAAGACCTGCACAGTCCATCCAGTCTGCCCATTAGTTATACCCATTATAAATAAATGATTAAATTAACTTGTCTCTTCTTTGATATTTCAGGACCATAGACTGTAAAGTCCATCTGGTATTGTTTTAGGTTCCAAATGCTGAAGTTGCCGTCCAAGCTCACGCCAGCCTATCCAATCAACCTGTGTGCAGGATATCTACCATAAATCTGGCCAGTAACATCCTCATGTTCCCACCAGTGGGAGAGATTCTCTGCTGGAGCTCCGCCCATACTGATGAAGTAGTGAGGAAGCCAGCAGGCTGCTTTATCTTCCAATGCTGGCATGTCCACACATTCTCAGTTTAATGCATAAACTGAGCATGTGCAAGACATACAAGCACCATCACCTGGAGCCCCCTGCCAGCGTCCTTGCAATTTTAGCAGTGCGGGTGTAGCTCCAGCAGTGGATATACAGTATTTGACTGGTAAAGCTTGAGCATCTCTGCCAGCCATGAATCTGGTGCCACAATTTTGAAGCCCAAAGTAGGTGAACCCGAGCCCCCGAACCCCTTCCCCACCATGGCTATGCCACAACTCCATAAATAAGAACACAAGAATAGTGCAGCTGTTCATATTTTCTTATTTGAGCAAAAGTCAAGTGTCCAGAGTTTTCCTTGCACAGAGTCTGTGAAGTACATAGAAACTGTTTGAGTCTATAGTAGTGGCACAGCATAGTCAAGATGCTGCATCTATGTGACCAACTCGGCCACTCCACCATGATTGCAGGCACTCACAAGTGCTGGCTAGGCTTGGACAAGCAGTTTATTGCATGAGAAGAAGAAAAGAATTTGCAAACAAGGGAGGTTTGTGGAGAAGAAGAAGAATCCAATACAGAGTAACCAGTGTTCTAGGAGAGATGTGGTAAAAGAAGATAAAGACAACGTTCGCACTCAGGGCTGCAGCTACTTCAACTAAGGAATCTGACAGGCAGGTGCATCTTGGTTACACATACTGAGGACTCAGCACTGGGTTGGAAAGGGACCTGACACCCCATATTCTCAGGATGGGGGGTTCCACTGGTGGTCTGGGGCAGGAACTAGTTGGTCAGTAAGGTGTCAGTGAGTTGTGGTCCCAGGAGATGGTTATGCCAAGGGGTGATCTTCCAGGTAGTGTGTTTGAAGGTTAGTTATTGGGCTTGTTCTTTTTACAGTTTTGTAAGCGGGATTGTTGTAGGGTTGTTAAGTAAGATTTGTCTTTTTGTGGAGGATGACAAATTGGTAATGGACTAGACAGTCCTGATGGTGTGCCTGACCTGAGGATGGGCATAAGTTTGTAGAATGGTTTCATATTGTGCAGCTTAGATTTCATGCTCAGAAAGGCCAGGTCATGCATTTGAGTTGCCAAACCACAAGGGCATGGTGCGGTTAAAGGGTGAAGACATTGGTGTACGAATGAGGAGCGGGGGTTGGGTGTGATGGTATATGATGATCTTCAGGAGGCAAACAGGTTGTAACGGTGCTAGCGAAAGGTAGGCAGATGTTTGGGTGCACCGAGATCGGTATAGCCAGCAGGATAGGAGTTTGCTGCCCCTCTCTAAGATTTTTGGTGAGACCTCATTGTGAATTTTGTGCACACTTAAGTTCAGTTCAGAGGAAGGCTACTACAAGGGTTGGAGGTCTATGTACTATAGGCATATGGGAACTGAGTTCATGATCTCTATCTGTATACTTTGAGAAGGGAGATAATAGTGATGTTTAAATACCTATCTGGCCTAACAATGCATAAGATGATCCTCCTTTTATTAGACAGCAAATCCAGAGTAAGAGGGCAGGGGACAGGACTCTGCAGTACTGTATGTCATTACATTGTTACAGAAGGCGAGGTAGATGCGTGAAATAGTTTTGGAATTCCAGTAGGTGTAGGAGTAGTAGATACGTGGAATAGTTTCTGAATTGGAGAAGGCATAGGACAGGCACATGGGATCTCTGGGAGAGAGGAGGAGTTAGTTGTTGCTGAGGAAGGGTATACTGGCTGGGCCTTTTGGTCTTTATCTGCCCTTATGTTTTTCTAGGTGAATTTGCTTGTTGCCTCGGACTGGGTTACAAGGAAATGCTAGGAGCTGGGAGACAAACTGCTTTCTTTGACTCGTTTTCTGTTTTCAATTTTGTATGCCAAAGGTGAGTTGCTCCTTTCTCATATGCAGCAGCCGCTTGTTCTATTAATACTGTATAGTTTGTTTGTAGGATGATTTGGGGCGATGGTTCACCAGACAGTTGCTTGTGTGGGAATTGGCAGCTTGTTGAATGTGTGAGCTGGCACCTTCTCGACCTGCTTTTATGTTCATGGGATAGCTGCCAGGAGATGTTGGGTTGATTGCAGGTTATATGCAATTGCATATTCCCCGGTCACCTGCTTTGGAAGGATCAGGAATTTGGATTCTTTTGTACATGTGTGCGGAGTAACGGGAATGTGCAGTATCTTGTGCACCATTCTATTGGGCTGGGGAGGATTGTCGTAGCTGTTTCTGATTCCAGTGGGGCATGGACTAGTGGGGAATGGTTGGGTATCTGGAGCATCTGTTGGGAGTGACTCTTGCTAATCCTTTTTCCAGCAAAGACAATTTTCCTATTCAGCTTTACTTCTGGTTCTTTTGGTGGATTGTGACATTTGTTCAGCAAAGGGAGAGGATGTCATACTGCCCATGAGGCAGGATCTGTTATCTGCTGTCTGTGTTTTCCCTAATGCCCCCTTTTTGTTTGGTCCTCTATGTTTCCTTCATGGAGTGTATAAGGAGGATCGGGACATGGTTTCTACTGAGTGGTTATATAGATGGGTTAATACTGAGCTTTTGGATTTACAGATAGCTTTTGGAGGTGTAGTGGTATCTCATGAATTTGTGAAGCTGTTTCCCCTGGGCATTATTGTCCTGATACTCTCTACCTTTCAGGCATAGGTTTGGACAATTTTATTTGGGTACTCTATAGGATTTGTTGGAGAATTGTTTTAAAGCTGTTGGCCGTAGCTTATGTGGTGGGGGAGCAATGACAAGCTGGAGGCTGTCACTGCTTGTGGCTGAAAATGGGGTTTAGCCCAATTGGATCTGGGAGATGAGCAGTTAATAAATAAATAAATAAATGTAACACTCGTAGGCGACACCACTGTGAGGGGAAGCATGGCCTGGCTTCACCGTGGATCACGTTTGGAGGGAGGGGAAGCATGGCCTGGTGTCACCGTGAGTCACGTTTGGGGGAATGTTAGAAGTTTAAAGGCTTAACGGGAGCTATTTTTGACATCGAATAGCTCCCTGGGAGTATATGAAATATACATTGGGAGTTTGTTGGTTTTGGACACGGATTGTATTATATGTGGAAATAATATTAAGATAGATAATAAAGCTGCAGTGAAATATTTATTCCAATAAAATTGAGTTGTGTGATTATTGATTGATGGTAATTAGCTTTCAGTTGCAGGTGACGGGAATGCGAATGCTAATGTTAAAAAGAACACCAGATTCATCTGGTGTGATATAACATTAGCTGAGCTGATGCCACCTGCTGGTAATATTTATTGTGTGGATGAAATTGGGGGGGGGGGGACAGAAAGTGAGGGGAATATATGAGGTGATGTCAACGATCTGTAGAATAAGGATTAACAAGTTTATAAGAGGAGATAAGAAAGGGTTAATAGAGCTTGTAAGAAAGAAAAAGGATTGGGGAGGTTTCTAAGGTGATGGGAGTGGAACAGTCATGGGATTGGTTGGATGTTGTGCCAGATTGGAGGGAGTTCAGTGAGGAAAGGAGAAGAGTAGAGTAGTCTCTTCAGGAAAAAGATATCCATCCCTCCCTCCCTTGTGTGCTGATGGTTAGGGGGTGGACTTGGGTGGATTTGGTTGAGCTTATGGGGTTGGGGGAGGCAGTGGCGTACCAAGGGGGGGCGGGGGAGGGCGATCCGCCCCAGGTGCACATTCCGCCTCGGGTGCACGTTCCAAGGGGATGCACAGCCGGCCAGATCCGGAACCTCCCACTTTCCTCCAAACGACACCTCAGCGCGGCTGCCGTACTTAGAGCAAAATCGGCAGCTGCGCTGAAGTGAACGAAGGTTCCTCAATGACTGCGCCGTCTACCGCCTCTGTTCCGGAAGAGGTAAGTGACGTCGGGGGGGGGGAATAGCAGCTGCAGTCATTGCGGGATCTTGCCGCAACTAACTGCGTCTGCCGGCCCAGCCCCCTCCGACATCACTTACCTCTTCCATCCGGAGCAGAAGCAGTCATTTGGGGTGGAGAAAGAAAGGAGCATAGTAGGGTGGTGAAAGGAGGTCAGGGTGGCATGGAAGGGTGTGGAGGGTGAGAAAGGGAGTCAGGGTGGTATGGAATCATGCTGAAGGATGGCAAAGGGGGTCAGGGTGGTATGGAATCATGGTGAAGGGTGACAAAGGGGGGGTCAGGGTGGTATGGAAGGGTGTGGAGGGTGACAGGGGGTCAGGGTGGTATGGAATCATGGTGAAGGGTGACAAAGGGGGGGTCAGGATGGTATGGAAAGGTGTGGAGGGTGACAAAGAGGGGTCAGGGTGGTATGGAATCATGGTGAAGGATGACAAAGGGGGGTCAGGGTGGTATGGAATCATGCTGAAGGGTGACAAAGGGGGGTCAGGGTGGTATGGAATCATGCTGAAGGGTGACAAAGGGGGGTCAGGGTGGTATGAAAGGGTGTGGAGGGTGACAAAGGGAGGTCAGGGTGGAATGGAATCATGGTGAAGGGTGACAAAAATTGGAGACGTTTTGGCGTCCACTTTGAAAGAAGTCTGATCGATCGGGACACACCCTGAGGCAGCATGTATTTGTGAAACGCTGGCCACCATTGGTGTACCGATCAGTGAAGATAAGTGGAAATATTTCCTCTATCGTTTAAACTAAACTTTCAATGGCATAACACAGTAAAGAATAAGGTTTTAACACACAGTGAAGGTTTTTTGCCAGTTAAGTAATTGCTCGACCACCTCTTTGAGCCGTTTTGATGAGGTGGGAGGGCCCGTTCTGAGGCTTTTTCCTTCATTCTTTGATTGAGCTGGCCTATGCTGCACTAGTTTTACATATGCTAGGTACGCCACTGGGGAGAGGTGGTCGCAGCTTTGGGCGGTGCAGAAAATGGGGTTTGGCCCAGTTAGATCAAGGAGATGAGCAGTTAATAAATAAATAAATGAAACGCTCATAGGCGACACAGCTGCGAGGGGAAGCATGGCCTGGTATCACTGTGGGTCATGTTTGGAGGGAGGGAAGCAGGCCTGGCGTCACCGTGGTTCATATTTGGGGAATTGTTATAAGTTTAAAGACTTAATGGGAGCTAGTTTCAACACCAAATAGCTCCCTGGGGGTGTGTGAAATACGGATTGGGGGATGGGGGTTTGTTGGTTTTGGACACAGATTGTATTGTAAGTGAAGATAATATTAAGATAGATAATAAAGCTGCAGCCAAATATTCCAATAAAATTGAGTTGTGTGATTATTGATTGATGGTGATTAGCTTTCAGTTACAGGTGACAGGAATACAAATGCTAATGTTATGACATTTTGCTAGAATTTGTGTGGAGGCAGTGTACTTATGATGTTATATTGCTTGAGGATGAATGCAGGTACATTAAATAGATTGTGAGCCCACCGGGACAGATAGGAAAAATACTTGAGTACCTGATTGTAAAACCGCTGAGATAACCTTGATAGGCGGTATATAAAAACCTAATAATAATAATAATAAATCTAAAGATTCAGGCAAAACAGCACAAAAAAAATTAAGCTGAGTGACTGGCATAATTTGGTAACAGTTTTACATTTCTAGAAATACAACACTGCAGCAGCAGGGTTAGTTCTACAGACGGTTTGCAAGTTCTGTTCAGAATGTGCTAATTCCATTGAAATAAATAATACGTTGTTGGCGGGTTTGGTTAATAGAATCAATCGGAAATGGAACAGCTTAAGAAAATCTGTGTGTACATGCTATTTTGAAATAAATGGTGCTGCTTGCACAGCTTGGATCAGCAGAGGTGTTATGAGAACTCCTCTTTGCTTATTGTTTGGAAGACCTAATTAGCTGTCACTCCAACTGTAAATGACATACGGTAATAGGCTGAGATACATAAGGTTTTACTGTTTAAAAAAAAAAGAACTTTCTCCCAATATGTACGGAAATTAATTTTAACTAAATATAGCTCATACTATATCCTTTTGGACAGGAGATCACCTTATAAAATGCTTAGAGGGGCATAATCGAAAGGAACGTCTAAGTCCGTTTTCATCTAAGTCGCAAGTCGTCCAAAGTAAAAAATCAGCTTAGGACACATTTTTGAAAAACACATCCAAATTTTTTTTCGTTTCGAAAATCGTCTAAGTATACATCCTGCTGATCGGATCATCCAAGTCGCTAACTCGTCCATCTTTATATCACATTTTCATCCAACTTTTCGTCCAAGTCAAAAACGCCTAGAACAAGCCCTGTTGGACATGGGAGGGGTCTGAAAAGTGATGAACTGAACACCCAGACATGGCACCTAAATAGTGGGGTAACTTACAGGACACTGCTGTGAACTTCACAAAAAGAGTGCCATGTCTTCATCTCACTACAGTTCCCTTATAGGTCATGGTGAGCCCCCCCAAAACCACCTCCAGAATCCCCTAGACCCACTTATCTACCACCCCAATAGCCCTTATGGCTGCAGGAGCCACTTATATGCCAGTAAAAAAGGGTTTTGGGGGTGTATAGGGGAATGCACATGGTTCAATATCAATGCAATGATTACAGGGGCTTATGGGCATGGGTCCTTCTCTCCATGGGTCCCTACTCCACCCCCAAGATGACTTAAAACGCCTCTGTGCAGCACGACTAGGTTTTCATATGCCAGGTTGCCAGGTGATGATGTTCTGGAGGCACAATTTTCAAGTTGTGATTAATATTTTTAAAGGGGTGGGGGGGTCGGTGATCACTGGGGTAGTATGTGGGGGGTCTGTTTACAGTGCTTATCTGATCACTTTAGGTCAGGGGTGTCCAATGTCGGTCCTCGAGGGCCGCAGTCCAGTCGGGTTTTCAGGATTTCCCCAATGAATATGCATGAGATCTATTAGCATACAATGAAAGCAGTGCATGCAAATAGACCTCATGTATATTCATTGGGGAAATCCTGAAAATCCGACTGGACTGCGGCCCTCGAGGACCGACATTGGACACCCCTGCTTTAGGTGGTTTTTTTGAGACTTAGACCATGCTTTAAATGGTCTAAGTCACAACGTCCAAGTTACGTCAATCCTGTGCTGTATAACTTTCGGTTATACATACAGTACGACTAAGTCTAAGCTTGCCCACGTCCCACCCAAATCCCGTCCTTGGCACTCCTCCTGATACGCTCCGTTTAGCTATGGTCATTCAGCGGCACAATAAAGGCCTAGGTAATTTAGAAATACTTCCAAAACCCGGTTTTATTATCAGCACTTGGACGTTTTTGACTTGGCCGGTTTTTGGATGTTTTTCTCTTTCGATTATTAGCCCCTTAGCTACTGCATTTCCCTATTCAAGCTGCAATGCACAGTATATTGTAGATAAGAGATTCTGTGTGTATATTTGCCAGCTGATTCATGTAAAGGAATAGATTCAAGATAGAGCACCAAAATTTAGGCACCAGTTTGATGTGCAATACAAGTGTAAGTCGGCTGCTTCATGTATTTCCCTGCAATTTCATTGAGTGTCCCCTAGTCAAAAATTACAAAGACTAGGGGACACTCGATGAAATTGCATGGATATATGTCTAAAACCAATAAGAAGGAAATATTTTTTCACTCAGAGAATAGTTAAGCTCTGGAACGCATTGCCAGTGGTAAAAGCAGATAGCGTAGCTGGTTTTAAGAAAGGTTTGGACAAATTCCTGGAGGAAAAGTCCATAGTCTGTTATTAAGACATGGGGGAAGTCTCTGCTTTCCCTGGATCGGTAGCATGGAATGTTGCTACTCCTTGGGTTTTTGGCCAGGTACTAGTGACCTGGATTGGCCACCATGAGAACAAGCTACTGGGCTTGATGGACCATTGGTCTGACCCAGTAAGGCTATTCTTATGTTCTTATGTCTAACTTTAGGCATGAGTATTTATGCCATGTCAAAAGCTGGTGTAAGTGCTTCAACAGTGGCTTAGTAAGGGGGGTGGGGAGACAGGCCATCCTGGGCACTGTCTTCATGGGGGTGCCGGTGCCTCTCTTCCTCTCTGCCCCCTCCCATGCACCTCTTGAAATGTTTACCAGCTTGAGCAGCATCTTCCACCTGCTGCTCACACCGGCCTCAGATCCCTTCTGATGTCACTTCCTGGTCTTAATTGTTCTGATATGGTAGCTTCATATTCAGCATTTTAGTTTGGTGTGTATGTATGAGATTCATGTATGCAAATGAATATGGTAATGTCCAAACCACAATTCACAAATGAAAATGTACATTGCTCTTGAATCTACCACCCCTCAACCTCAAATTATGTCCTCTGATTTTACCATTTTCCTTTCTCTGGAAAATATTTTGTTCTATGTTAATACCCTTCAAGTATTTGAACGTCTGAATCATATCTCCCCTGTCCCTCCTTTCCTCTAGGGTATACATATTCAGGGCTTCCAGTCTCTCCTCATACGTCTTCTGGCGCAAGCCTCCTATCATTTTTGTCACCCTCCTCTGGACTGCTTCAAGTCTTCTTACATCCTTCACCAGATACGGTCTCCAAAACTGGGGCCTCACCGATGACTTATACAGGGGCATCAACATCTTCTTCCTTCTACTGGCTACGCCTCTCTTTATACAGCCCAGCATCCTTCTGGCAGCAGCCACCGCCTTGTCACACTGTTTTTTGGCTTTAGATCTTTGGACACTATCACCTCAAGGTCCCTCTCCCCGTCCGTGCATATCAGCTTCTCACCTCCCAGCATATACGGTTCCTTCCAATTATTAATCCCCAAATGCATTACTCTGCATTTCTTTGCATTGAATTTTAGTTGCCAGGTATTAGACCATTCCTGTAACTTTTGCAGATCCTTTTTCATATTTTCCACTCCCTCTTCGGTGTCTACTCTGTTACAAATCTTGGTATCATCTGCAAAAAGGCACACTTTTCCTTCTAACCCTTCAGCAATGTCACTCACAAACATATTGAACAGGATCGGCCCCAACACCGAACCCTGAGGACTCCACTACTCACCTTTCCTTCCTCCAGGCGACTTCCATTAACCATCACCCTTTGGCGTCTGTCCGACAGCCAGTTTCTAACCCAGTTCACCGAGGGTCATTTCATAAATAATGCAATTGCAGTAAACCTTGTTTCACATTCACTCAGTGCTTGAAGCAGCAGGACATGTGCTTAGGAGCTCTGTAGTGTACATAGTGTGGCTGTGACAAGTGTGGGAAATGGAGGCTGCAGGTGACTCGGGTATTATATCTGTTGACGAACAGAGGTTGTACATTAAGATTGAAACTCTACGTGGCAAAAACTCAACAGAAATCCACAGTGCATTACGTGAAGTTGGTGGTGAGTTAACAGTGGACCGTAGTACAGTTTCTCGATTGGGGCAACCCGTTTTCAGAGTGGTCTTGTGAGCATAGGTGATGATGCAAGACCAGGAAGGCCGAAATCAACAACTGATGATGCGAAACTCGTGGCTGATGCTCTTGAACAAGATCGTCGTGCGACATGCGAGGAACTTTCTGAAACCATAGGGATTTCACCGACATCAGTATACCGAATTCTGACAAATGATTTTAAAATGAGAAAAATTTCTGCGCAATGGGTCCCCCACTTCTTGACTGCTGAACAGCAGCAGAGACGCCTGGACAATGAAACCATGCTGAAACAAAGATTTGATGTGTTGTTGCTATTGATGAAATGTGGGTCAGAAACTTTGAGCCGGGGCTGAAATCACAGTCCAATGAGTGGAGAGCTCCACCTTCCCCACGACCAAAACAATTTTGATGAGCTCAATCAAAAGTCAAACAAATGATGATTTTTGCTTATGATCATGAAGGCATCATCATCACAGACAAACCCCCTCTTTTACAAAGGTGCGCTATGCTTTTTAGCGTGCAGTAAATATTAGCACAGGCTAATCACGCGCTAAACGCTAACGCGTGCATGTTATCCTATGGATGCATTAGTGGTTAGTGCACACGTTGATTTAGCGCGTGCTAAACGCATGCTAAAATGCTTAGCATACCTTTGTAAAAAGGGGCCAAAGTTCCATGTGGAAAAAGTGTTACAGCAGTGTATTATCATGATTTTTTGCAAAAAATGCACAGAAACCTGACCTCAGTTGCTCTTGGCTGGGCCACTTAGTCTCTTCATGACAACGCTCGCCTGCACACAGGGAATGTCGTAATTGAAAAACTACGCGAATACGGTTGGGAGGTGTTATCTCATGCTCCCTACAGTCTAGACATGAGTCCACCAGACTTCAACTTTTTTCCAAAGTTGAAACAACCTATGCGTGGACATCGTTTTGCATCTCTGGAAGAGCTTTCTTCCACCTTTACCCGAGCCATTTGGCAACTGAACAAAAACGGTGTCTTGGATGGAATAATGAAGCTTCCTGGACATTGGGACTCATCATTGCAAAGCAGGGAGACTATATTGAAGGATTGTAAAGAAATACTTGAAAAAAATAAAAAATAAACATGTAAATAAAAAAAAAATAGTGTGCATTATTTATGAAATGACCCTCATACTTTCATATCATTGTCAAGCACTTATCTTGTATGTCCAGAACAGGCTCACTAGGAACACAGCCCTTGTGCTTTTCTCTGTTGAGTTCTCACGACAGGGGTACACCTGTTTCACTGCTTAAAGGCACTACATCAGGGGTAATGAAAAAATAATAAAGAATTTTTTGGCACGCCGCAAAAAACGGCTCAATCAACAGAAATGAGCGTGGCTCTGAGAGACGTGCTCAGCTAGTCAAAGCCAAGCGTGCTGACATCATCATGATTACAGCACAGGATTCACTAGGCACGCTCCCATTACAATTGTTATATGACTTCAAAAAAATGGCATGTCCTCAAAAACATTCAGTCCACTAACAGGGTAACTGCCTGGATAAAGTTAGCACAGCAGAAGGGCTTTCAAACTTATGAGGGTACAAATCTGAATGTTACCAGTACCTGAATAAGTAGTAGCGGCCAAGTTTTCTCTGGATATTTAGTATTAATACTATATATCATTTCTATAGCACTGAAAGGTGTACATAACGCTGTACATTTAACATTCAATAGACAGTCCCTGCTCAGAAGAGCTTACAATCTAATTTGGACAGACAGACACGCGATCCAGTGCGTCAGAGGGAACGTGCTACCGAGGCTGGAGAGCGGCCTGCGAGGTTCGCTAAAGCCGGCCACCATCGCAGGCTTCTCTTTGGATCAGCAGCGTGAGAGGAGCCGCCACCGGCACTTTTAAAGCTTAAAATAAAAACCTTCGGCTGCAGCAGGCCAGCCCGCGGGAAGGGAAGGGGGAGGGGCCGAACAGAGCAGGCCAGATCGCAGGGAGGGGCCGAACGGAGCAGGACAGCTCAGTAAGATAAGGGAATTGCTTCACAGGGACCTGGAGGGGAAGGGAAATATCACTGCTGCTTCTGCAAAGGAAAGTGGGGGGGAGAGAAGGGAATGGGGGGTAGGGGAAAATGCTGCTACTGCTTCAGCAGGGACCTGGAGGGGAAGGGAAATATCACTGCTGCTTCTGCAAAGGAAAGTGGGGGGGGGTGAGATAAGGGAATGGGGGGTGGAGGAAAATGTTGCTACTACTTCACAGGGATCTGGAGGGGAAGGGAAATATAACTGTTACTTCTGCAAAGGAAAGTGGGGGGGGGAAGAAGGAAATGGGGGTGGGGGAAAATGCTGCTACTACTTCACAGGGACCTGGAGGGGAAGGGAAATACCGCTGCTGCTTCTGCAAAGGAAAGTGGGGGGGGAGAGAAGGGAATGGGGGGGTTGGGGGACAATGCTGCTACTACTTCACAGGGACCTGGAGGGGAAGGGAAATATCACTGCTGCTTCTGGAAAGGAAAGTGGGGAGAGGGGGGAGAGACAGAAAGAAATACAGACAGACAAAGGAGGCCAGGGAGAGAGACAGACAGAAATAAAGACAGACAGGGGACCAGAGAGACAGACAGAAAAAAAGACAGACAGACAAAGGGTGCCAGGGAGAGAGAGAGAAAAATAGCAGGAGGGAGAGAGACAGAAAGAAAGGAAGAAAAAGACAGGAGCAGGGAGAGAGACATAAATAAATAAAGAAAGACAGACAGGCATATATTCTAGCACCCGTTAATGTAACGTGCCAATTTTCAATAACACGTTCATTGCCAATGGATATTCACATGAGTAGATTGAATATAGTGTTGGTGGGGCACACACTTAAAAGCATTAATAACAGAGCCCTGTGGTATACTTATGTAGTTTCCTAAACTAGGGATGAGCATTTTACACCAGATCTATAGCTGGTTATTCTAGTATTTTATAAAGAAAAAGGGGGCACTTACTTTTCTTAATAGAATAGGCTCTAAATATGTGCGTTCCTAACACATTACATTAGGGATTTCTATTCCGCCATTACCTTGCAGTTCAAGGCGGATTACAAAAGAATTATCCAAGATGTATTACAACAAGAACTTACAAAAAAAAAAAATATTGGTCATTTTCAAAAAGAGTAAGAAATGGGTAAGGTTATTTGTTTGGGGTAGTTGGCTTTAGTGAGAGGTGGAGTTTGAGACCTGCGGTATTATTTCTTTTTTCAGAGTTTTCTTGAAGAAAACTCTTAAAAAAGAAATAATACTGAACATAGGTGTGCCCTCTTACAGAATCACCCCTATAGTCTACATTTCTCTGTACAAGGTTTGCTGATTTTTCAAAACAAAAGTGTACACATATTTCTATTTTGAAAATTACCCCAGAGAAAATATGTACAGTCACACATCTGCTGTTTAATATGCATAGAAATTTAACATATTAGGTGGTGATTTTATAATTTCCCTTGTCTGTTGATACTGTACTGTTTTACATGCAAAAATTACTATTCCTATGTCTAAGGCAGAAGGTTTTCTCTATGATTACAAGAGCTACAGTATCTTAAAAGAATTCATTTACTTTTTTCCCTTTCACAAAGCCACGGTAGAAATGCTGCCGCAGTAAATACACCAAAGCTCATAGGAATTGAATGGGCTTCGGTACATTTACCATAGCTACCGTGGACCTTTATCTCATACTTCTTTTGACATTTTATCTGTTCATAACCTTGGTGTGTTTTGTTTTGTTTTTTTAAATAGCCTATTTGGACATCTTGGCCTTTAGGATGTCTAAGGACTCCTTTTACAAAGGTGCGCTAACGGTTTTAGGGCATGCTTAGGAAACGCTAAAATGCCACGCGCACTAGCCACTACCGCCTCCTGTTAAGCAAGTGGTAATTTTTTGGCTAGCGCACGCTAATCTTGTGCATGCGCTAACAACACTAGCGCACCTTTGTAAAAGAAGCCCACGTGTTTGTTTTTTTTAAAGAAACAAAAAAACAATGTGGAGAAATTATGTTCCTGAGATGGACTTGGCAAACCACATAAAAATCTCTAGGACACAGTCCACTGAAAAACTTGGGCCCTGGTTTTTTTTTTACCTATTCTAGACCATTTGGACTTGGGAGAGGCCAGCGTTGTACTAGATTGGCCACATAGACATCCCAACAGAGTAGTGGGGCACCTTAGAGGGCACTGCTGTAAACTTCACAGAAAGGGTGTCAGATGTGTATGTCACCATAAACCCCTTATAATTTATGGTGAGCCTCCCCAAACCTACTATACCCACCTGTGTACCACCCCAATAGCTCTTATGACTGTAGGTAGCACCTATATGGCAGTATAGTAGGGTTTGGGTGGGTTTTGATGGGATCAAGCATAATACCATAGATGTTGTGGTTAGCGTGCCTTATGGTCCTGGGTCCTCCTCTCTATGGTTCACTAGCCCGCCCACCAGGTAACTCTACACACTTGATACTCTACTAGGCTTCCCCATACCAGATGCTTCTGTTCTAGAGCTAGGTACAGTATGTACCTTTTTTATCTCCTTTTTAGGTGGTAGAAGGGGGGTCAGTGAGCACTGGGGGAGTGTGGGGGTGTCTTACCGTGATGCATGCATCTGGTCACTTTGGATACCTTTGTGGCACTTAGTAGTGCTGCCCAATTCAGGGGAAAAAAATGTTGATTCAATTTGATTTGGCCTATTGAATTGATTTTTCGATTCGATTTGCTTTTCCCACCCAATCTGACATTTTTTTTCAAACATCCTGGCTAGTTTACTTTGTAGTCTTTTCACCCATCCTACCCCACACCAGTGCTGTGGTGTACACAAAATAACAAAAAAAGACTTTTCCTCTCTCTGTTAGGTCCTTGCTCATGCTCACTGTCTAACACCAGCTCTGTCAGGATACACATTTCAAATCTGACATATTACAATCACAAAATAGAAAATAATAATTTTTTCTACCTTCTACTGTCATATCCAACATTTGTTTCTTTCCCACTGTCTACAATCTCTCTCTCCCTGCCTTGTGCCCTGGGTCAACCTCTTTATTCCCCTCCTTGCTGCATCTTTCCCTTCCTCCCCTCCATTATCATGTGCAACATCTCTCCCTGCCCTTTACCCTATGTCCAACATTTCTCCCTCTCTCTTCTTCATTCATCTCTCCATCCCCTCCACCATATGCAGGATTTCTCCTTCTCATCTATTTCTACCTAGTTGTTTCATCTCTTCCTTCCTCTCCTCCACCTTAAAAATTCTTCCTCTCTCCTCTCTCCCCCCATGTACAACATATTTCCTCCCCTCCCATCCCCCTGAGCAGCAGCTTTCCATCCCTCCCTGCAGCAGCACCCCACCAACCCTCCCACCATGAGACTTAACTTACTTCCAGGCCTTCCAGAGCAGCAACAGTGGTGGTGGTGGCCAGCCTTGAAGAGGCAACGTTGTGAACAGGCTGATGATGTAGCAGAAGGAAGTACCTGGTGAGGCAGGCCTCAAGCAGCCTGTTCAGAGCACTGGCTCTGCTGACTGGCCACTGATGTTTTAGGAGGCCTGGAGGTATATCAGGTCTCACAGGGGGGGGGGATGTTCGTCACTGAATCGATGAGTCCAATTTTTTTCAGACAATGAATCAATTTGAATCGATTCACCAAAGTGAATCAGTGGATTGATTTGAATCAGTGAAATCGATCAGCACTAGCACTTAGATTCTTCTAAAACAGGTTTAACTCCGAATGTCTAAAATGTCTTGCAAAACATTAAATTATCACTGCATGACGTCCTGGTCTAACCTGCCATGATACACACCCAAAGCTCGCACATAATATGCGTCCACCATGCTCATCTCGAGTTCTGCATGCAAAGAGGTTGGGACACTTTGCTAGACATCCAGAAAGGCGATTTTGATTATCGACACTTGGACATCCTGGAGATTAGGACATTCAAGTGCCAATTTAGGATGCTTTTTGGATGCATATATTTTTGATTATGAGCCCCATTGGCTGTGGCAAATAGCCACCTATTTCTCTGAAACTCACTGTGCAAGGTCCCTTCCTTTCAGCCTTTCATATCAACCAAGAGGTTCGTCTGCCCGCTTTTCATTCTATAGTTCGTCTAAGCAAGACAAGAGGCTGAGGCTGGATGTGAGCAGAGTTTTATTTCACTACCTGAAAAGCACCGATGATTTTCGACTTTCTGGCCATCTTTTTATTCTAACCAGTCAATCAAGATGAGGCAGACCAGCTTTCACGATTTCTATCACCAATAAGAGTGCATGAAGGGCCCCTTTTACAAAGCTGCAATAGCAATTCTCTCACAGCAAATTGAATGGACTTCGGTATATTTGCCATTGGAGAATCACTACTGCAGTTTTGTGAAAGGGGCCCTAAGGCCACTTTGTTCTGCAGCTTTGTAAAAGGGCCCCAGTGTCTGCTTAGGATAATTACGTAAATATAACTGATTTAGTAGAATGGTAAAAATTATCTTTCTACAGTAACATCTCTTCTGGGTAGCTCCAGTGATGATAAAAACAACTCCCACTTTACGCTGAATTATTTTGGATTAATCTGAGTAAGCTGCAAAATGCGGGATTACGGTTGCTAGGTAGAATTAGGTGGTATGATAATGTTACACCCTTATATATGTAGTTGCATTGGTTACCTCTAGCATTCAGACCAATTTACAAAATAGTAGTTTTCATACACATCTGATCAACAGCCGTCCTATTTGGCAGACTTATTAGAGATCTATACCCCAAGTAGAACTTTACGTTCCAAGAGTACAAGCTTGTTGGCATTGCCTTCTGTATGAGACGCTTGCCTGTTTGTAATAAGAGAGTGTGAATTTTTTGGGAAGGCCCCAGTAGTATGGAATGGCTTAACAATGAAGCTGCGGGAGGAACGTCCCCTATTATGTTTTAAGAAGATGTTGAAAACTTACCTTTTTAACAAAAAAGCATTTGGGGGAGTTTGCTGAGATAACACCAGGATATTTTTTTAAATCTCTTTCTCTTCTTTGCATTATTTAAAATAAACAAAAGATAAAAGCTTTGTATTTTCCTAAAGTTGTTTTATTATGTTTTTATTGTAATCCACTCTGACATGTTATGAAGGATGGAATATCAAACTGTTTAAAACTTTTAAAAACTATCTTTAGTGCGTGTGATCCCGGACAAGTCACACAATCCTCCATTGTCCCAGGTACATTAGATAGATTATGAGCCCACTAGGACACATAGGAAAAAAATGCTTGAGTACCTGATTGTAAGCCACTTAGATAACCTTAATAGGAAGTACATAAATATCTAAAAAATATAAAAATAAAATATTCATACAATGCATTTAAGTTTAAAGAAGTTAATACACAACACTGGAAAATTTTGCAACGTCACAAAGTTTCATCATCTTCCCAGATTTGTGTTTTCAAGGGGATAAAAAGTAAAGCAATTAGGCCCCCTATTAGTAAGTCATGGGAGTAAGTGCCAAGCAGCAAATGCTCCAACACCCATTCAATCCCTATGGGCTTTGGAGCATTTAACACGTCAGCCCGCACTCTCAGGCTTAGTAAAAGAGGGGGTTAGTAATGCGGTCTTCCTTTCAATGTTCCACCAATTTTTGTAGTGGCCCTACTTGGGTCATCATCAACCATGTGGGGAATTAAGTATATGTGCATACTTATTGAACAACTGAGACAATTTGACCTCATATACTGTATAAGTGGCAGCAGCGATTGAGCACTGATTGTTCCTCTTCATGTGTGGACTATGCAATTTTGTGTCCTTATTGGTTGATATACAGTATATGGGGTATACTATGAGACCGGTCTGAACTAGGATTGTAGAACATCTGAGTAAACTCAAAAGAATGACAGTGGAGGCTGCTGTAGTCCAGCATTGACTTGAGAGGAATCATCTGACATCTTATCTGTGGTTTACAATATTAGAATTCCCATGGATGATCCATTGGGGGGAGGGGGATTTTAATTACACTCCTGTGGTATAAGGAACAGAGATGGATCTAAAGATCAAATACAGTTAGCCCCAATGGACTAAATCACGAAATTGAGTGGTGGGCATTTTTATATTAAGTAGCTGTTATATTGATTTTTCAAGTGTCAAACCTCATTGTCAGCGCTCAGGAGAGAATGATGTCATAAACCTACTTCCTAATGCTGCCACATTTTTTGACATTTAACATCGCACCGAGCAAGTTGAAAGAAGTAAAGGGGTAGGTGCCTACTGTCACTCTACCAAAAATGTGTATGAAGAAGATTGGGTGTATACATGAATGTGCATGAGATTCCTTAATTTAGATTTGAATTTTTTGTTGTATAGGCCACTTTTATAAGATTTTGGATGTCGGGTTCCCTGAGGCAGCATTGCAAAACATGATCCATGTCGGGACCCAGCATGTTCAAGATCTTTAAGTTTTGCATTTTAAACAACATTTTCCCTTGGGATTGCATTAACGGCCTCTTTTACAAAGCCACGCTAGTGGCTGCGCCATGCTAACGGCCCCGAAGCCCATAGAGATTTAAAGGGCTTTGGGGCTGTTGCCACACGGCAGTCGCTAGTGCGGCTTTGTAAAAAAGGCCATACGTTTTAAGCATTGATAGTTACATAAAATGTGCGATGATTACAATATGAGTCGTGGTGTTCAGTCTAATCTCGTCTGGTCTCTAAGTCTAAATGATCCTATATAGGATCATTTAGACCCCTGCTATAAAACATTTTTTAGAAGTATACATTGGAGTATTGTGATTCACACTTTTAATTTCATTTGCTTTTCTGGCTGAAGGATTTTTTTTGGACTGTAGACTATTTAATTCAACTTCATCAGATGGTATACCAGATTAGAGCTTTGAGAAAGTGCTCAAGGTGGGCGAAAAATAAACAATATGCAACAGAAATCATACATGAAAATTGAGAAAGCAATGAGATTGAGATTAAATACAATAAAGTGTCAACAACACTCATGTAGAACAACAGAGATATATGGGGGGGGGGGGAAATTGTATGCTGTCTTTTTGTGACTTTGACATTTCAAAGCTTACATTCAAAGTGGTGGGCACTGGAGGATTAGGTGATTTGCCCAGGGTCACCAGAACCAGCACTGGGATTTGATTTCACAACCTTTACCAGTGAGTCACACCTTTTCCTACATAACTAAGACGTGTAAATAATCAAAGAGAAGAATTTAAGCTAAACAAATAAGCAAAAATGCAGTCAGATAATGATGAGCTTCTAGAAAACAAGGAAATCATTCAATAAATAGGTTTCTGGTGCCAAGGAGTTTTAGAGTCAGGGGACATTGTTTCCTCTTAATAAATTCATTTGCAGCTCTAAGGAGGTGTTTATTGAATATTGAATCATTAAACACTCCCCTCCCCCAAAATTATATTTTAAGTTACATTGACCTAGTAGGGCATACCATGTATTTAATGGATTGCTTCTTTGCTAGCCTTTGAGGAAACTTGTAGCAACATGCATGCTTGGAGGTGTTGCATTGATTTGGCAGCATTTCTTATGAAGCCAGTCTCTTGCCACTTTTTGATACTAACACATTGTTTGGAATCATGTCATTTTAATTTCAAGGCTATTAAATTTGGCATGCCTATTCCAATTTTTTGAAAACTTACTCATAAGCTATGCTATTTCTTGTTAAGAAGTACCAAGTGATGCCTGCATAATAAATCATAGTTTGAATCATGGCAGTTTATGCTATGTTGGGTTGGTGTTAATTTTGAGTGCTTTTATCCCCGGGGTTTTGGTTTCACAAAATGTTTCAAATGGAAGCTGAGTTTGTTGAGTGGAAGCTGTTTAGCCTTAAAGGTACATATCTTAGCTCTGTTACTGGGGAATGTGGAGTGTATTACAGAACTGGGAGTGATGAGTTTATACTGAGATTCTGTTCCATCCTCTATAGGCTCCAGCCTTCACATTCATTTGGAAGAATTCATTGTATGGGTGGTTGAAACTATCTAAAAGGGCTTTTTAAGACCATTGGAACTTCTTATAGTATCTTTTATAGCTAATTTGAAGGTGGAGGGACTGGAGGGCTGTGATATACAGAGACGCCAAATACTTTTGTCTAGTGATGCCATCGCCTGTTTTATTCTTACAGTGATGGCCAGTTTTGAACCGAGGATCATCAAGGATGAGAGCAAGGATGAGTGGGCTTTGCTCCCGCTTCACTAGGTATCAGGGAGCGCCTGGAAAGACCAGGGAAGGGATCAGAATGGAAGGGTAAGGGTTGTTGTCTCAGAAGGGATTGCTTTGAAGAGGTGGAGATTGATGCCATATACGGCCTCTTTTACAAAGTTGCACTAGCAGCTGCCGTGCGTCAACAGCCCCGAAGCCCTTTAAATCTCTATGGGCTTCGGGGCCATTAGCGCAGCGCAGCCACTAGTGTGGCTTTGTAAAAGAGGCCTTATGTAATAATTACCTTGTTCATATTAGTGTGTATTCCTATTTTTATCTGTTGTAATAAATGATTAAATTAAAAAAAAAAGGAAAAAAGAGGCCGATAGAGATGTCCTGCCATAGTGGTAGTGGTGGTGGTGGTTTGTGCTGCTGGAACAGATCTTTTATCTCAGAGAGTTCATGCTGTGGGAGAAGAGGAATGTCGGATGTCCTGAGGCTAATGCTGATAGGTCTGCCTATACTAGAATTGGAAGCAGTAATCCACGTAAATGGATTTCTCTGTTTGTAATCCCCATGTGCAGCTTTCCTAACCTTGCTTTTCCTTCTGCAGGTAGAGAGACCTACCGGTACATGTGCATTCCTGTTTCCGCACGCGGATCATTTGGACCTTTATAGCATGTGAATTTATCCAGAGCACTTTTCTGATCGTATTCCAGCAGATAAGTACTGTGCTCTATTATGTCTTAAATCCAGCAAATTTGTGACTGTTGATTTTGATGCCATTTGCAGCATTAGGCAAGAACTTTGCCGAGATTCTGTTCCATCCTCTATAGTCTGGGTCTGCCTCAATCCCCACCAGGGTGGGGATTGAGGCAGACCCAGTTTTATAAAGCTAAGTATTTGCTTTTGCAGTAATTCTTTAAAAATATAACAAAAATGATAACGATTTAAAAATACAACAAAAATGATAATTATTTATTGAAGCACTTGCACTTTATGAAACGTTAGAAAACAACAAACTCACACACTTAAAAGTTCCTATGAGGACAGCTACCACACGAATATCTAGTGTGGCATTCTGAGGAACTTGTGTGTTGAAATTTCTCAACTTAGGTGGCAAATTGATGCTTAGTGGGACTAAAGAAATGGGAACATATCACCCCTTCCTATCAAAAACTTCATTGGCTGCCATTTGAATCCAGAGTTCTGTTTAAGTTTTCTTGCTTCTGTTATAAAATAACATTCGGTATGCTTCCGAGTTACCTAAACTCTCATTTTAATCTGAGTTATACAGACAAGAGTTCTCAAAGATTACATCTGTTCGCCTAGCCCTCAGTTAATTTTTGCCAGTATAAAAGGTTTTGTGAAAGAATCTTTGCCTTTCAGGCAGCCAAATTAAATATTTGGCTTGCCTGGTATGTGTTAGAAGCCTCTTCTTACTGGATTTTAGAAAACAGATAAAAACTCAATTATTTAATAGGCTAGGAAGTTACCATTTTTTTATATTTTTATTTTGCTATGTAATAATTCTCTGAATTCTTTTATACTGCATGCATTTTATAATTTATGTATTTCTTCTATTAGTTGCCTTCAATTGCTGTCTTTTAAATAACTTGTACTGTTTGTATCTTATCCAATTGGTGTGAACCGTTTAGAACTCCTGGGTATGGCGGTATATAAAAATAAATTTTTTATTATTATTATTATTTTACAAGAGCATGCAGGACCTCTTGTAAAATACTATAGAATGTGCCACATCTTGGCCTGGATGTGAGCATTCCCCTCTCCAAGTAATGTTCACGTTTCCAAATTTATTATCAGTCTTGAAATGATACTCAGGAGAGAGTCAATCAGAGCAGTTTACACAATAGAAAATCAATAGAACGGAAAAGAACTACAATATATGTAAAAGAAAGAAGAGGACAAGAAAAAAAAATGTGTTATAGAATCTGCCTTCTTATCCAACTTCAAGCCTATTAGATTTAATGACATATTGGCTTTAGATTCTGCACTGAATAAATGTAAATGATGTATAGAAGACCTTATCCAATCTTATTTTTGTACAGACGATCATATTTTCAGATGTTTAAAAACATCAGAGCATTACCTACTCCCAGATGGCATTGAAATAAGAAATATGACTGGGATATATAACATTCAAGTACCGTGCTTTCATTTGCTAAAACTCTTCTCATAAATTAGCTTAAAACATGTGTCATAGTTTCCACGGTGGATTTTCTCAAGCTTATGCGGTATATCATGGTCTCAACGTAGATGGTACACTGCAAGCATTAGTTATTATTCTACATTAATTTCACAGATAGCACACAGTCTGCCTCATGATTAATGCAGTATTAGTCATATACTGACATTAAGAAATAGATGATTTCATTCCCTCTATTCATTTCTGTTTTGCCAGCTTAGGACAGTATTGCACTTGGAATGAAAGCACATTGTATTAAAATGTGCCTGTGTGCAGGACCTAAATTGGAACATCACAGTATTGCAGTATGGAGCCATAGATTTTATTTCAAGTAGAGAGTATTTATTTATCAAATTTTATACCATTATTATTGAAACTGGTCCATTCAAAATTGTTTAAAATTAAAAAGAACAATTATATTGTAGTAGGTAGGAACCCAACATTAAAAAAAGAAGTTAAGCTAATTAACCCCCCCCCCCTCCTTTTCAAAACTGCATTAAACATTTTTTATCACCAGCTGCGGCAGTATTAACTCCAACGCTCATAGGAATTCTATGAGCATTGGAGCTAATACTGCTGTGGCTGGCGATAAAAAAACCTAACGCAATTTTGTAAAAGGAAGGGGTGGTGGTTATTAGCGTGGAGGGGCATAATAAAAAAAACGTCGAAGTCCCCTTTTGGCCTAGGCCCTAAACGCTAAAAGTAGAAGCAGGGAAAATGTCTATTCTCAAAAAAAAAAAAAAAGTCCAAAAGAAGGTATTTTTTGATAATGGCCTGCCTATATGTTCAGCTGTTTAAACGCCCAGACCACCACAACGTCTACACATATAATCAATGGAAAAAAAAGCCTAAGTCCCAAACGCCCAACACAAGAGCTTTTAGGTGAAGGAAGAGCCAGTCCTTTGCCTAAAAGCTGAATTCTGTAACCGGTGTCTGCCAAAAAGAACACCGGTTACAAAATCCACCCCCGCAACAATCGCGGCAGGAGAGATGGCTCATCTTCCAAGCTGCGATCCACTCACCCCCCCTACGACATGACTGGGGCAGGAGGGAGCCCATGCCTTCCTGCCCCGTCGAGCTGCAACCCCCCTGACAACATCGGAGCAGGAGGGAGCCCAAGCCCTCCTGCCCAGGCGAGCCACGTTCCCCTGACATGATTGGGGTAGGAGGGAGCCCAAGCCCTCCTGTCCCAGTGAGCCACAACCCCCACCCCCCCTGACAACATCGGGACAGGAGGGAGCCCAAGCCCTGCTGCCCTGGCAAAACCCCCTACCCCAATCCCCTCTAAGATACAGGCAGAAGGTATCCCAGGCCCTTCTGCCCTCGTCGCCCCCCCCCCATGATCGCCCTCCAAACGACTGCTCAGCCCCCCACCCACCCCCGGTACCTTAAAAAAGTTGGACGGTACCTTAAGAAAATTGGGGCCTGAGGCCAACCAGAATAGGCCCAGTTGCCTTAGGCCCCTCCTGCCTCGATGTTGTCGGGAGGGTCGTGGCTCACTGGGGCAGGAGGGCTTGGCTCCCTCCTGTCCCGATCGTGTCAGAGGGGTCGTGGCTCACCAGGGCAGGAGGGCTTGGACTCCCTCCTGCCCCAATTGTATTGGGGAGGATGCCGGTCTCCAGGGCAGGAGAGCTTCAACTCCCTCCTACCTGATCCGATCGGGGGGTGTTGTGGATCGCGACAGGAGAGATTGACTATCTCTTCTGCCATGATACCGATCCCAAGTGCTGCGATGGTTGCGGTGAAGGGTGGGAACATTGCCCTGGCCGCTGAGCTCATTACGGCAGCCACGATCAGCTCAGCGGCCCCTAAGTCAAAATATATAAGTGCCGACTAGGCAACCTGTCAAATGTTTTGGCTATACCTAACGTGACCATTTATTTTTTTCATCAGAAGGGGACATCTATTAATAGTCAGTCCCGTCCCCAATCCCGCCCTAGCCCCGCTCCAACCCTGCCCTAGCCCTGCCCCCAATCCCATCCCCAATTTCTTCCATTCATTTTTCATGTACACAGGATATGGTGTTACTCGAAAGGGTTCAGAGGAGAGCGACACGTTTGATAAAAAGGATGGAAAACCTTTCATACGCTGAGAGATTGGAGAAACTGGGTCTCTTTTCCCTGGAGAAGAGGAGACTCAGAGGGGATATGATAGAGACCTACAAAATCATGAAGGGCATAGAGAGAGTAGAGAGGGACAGATTCTTCAAACTTTCAAAAAATATAAGAACAAGAGGGCATTCGGAAAAGTTGAAAGGGGACAGATTAAAAAAAAATGCCAGGAAGTTCTTCTTTACCCAGCGTGTGGTGGACACCTAGAATGCGCTTCCAGAGGATGTAATAGGGCAGAGTACAGTACTGGGGTTTAAGAAAGGATTGGACAATTTCCTGTTGGAGAAGGGGATAGAAGGGTATAAATAGAGAATTACTGCACAGGTCCTGGGCCTGTTGGGCCGCCGCGTGAGCGGGCTGCTGGGCGCGATGGACCACGGGTCTGACCCAGCGGAGGCATTGCTTATGTTCTTAAGTTCATAATGGTAACCTTAAAATTAGAAAAAACTACAAAGCACACTATACGCAAAAAAAATGTTAATTATCATTTATATTTGGAAGGCTTTCAAAGTTGTCAAGGCAAATGACTTTAAAATATGCAATGTCACCTTAGAGAAATATACAAATAGACAAATATAGTGCAAAATATAGACAACAGATATAAATTCTCAAAACTGACACGTTTTGATCACTAGATTGAAAATAAAATCATTTTTCCTACCTTTTTCTGTTTGGTGATTTCATGAGTCTCTGGTTGTGTTTCCTTCTGACTGTGTATCCTTTCTTTCATTTCTTTCTTTCTGCACTCAGGCCCAACAATTGTCCCTTTCTATTCCCTCCCTCCTTCCTTCCTATGTCCTTAGTGCCCCCAGTGCCTCCTTCCGATGTCCTTAGTGCCCCCCAGTGCCTCTGTCCTGTGTCCTTAGTGCCCCCAATGCCTCCTTCCCATGTCCATAATGTCCCCAGTGCCTCTGTCCTGTGTCCTTAGTGCCCCCAATGCCTCCTTCCCATGTCCATAATGTCCCCAGTGCCTCTGTCCTGTGTCCTTAGTGCCCCCAGTGCCTCCTTCCCATGTCCATAGTGCCCCCAGTGCATGTCCTGTGTCCTTAGTGCCCCAATGCCTCCTTCCAATGTCTTTCCTTGCTTTTGTCCCTTCCCCGAAGCCAGCCTGCCTTCCTACCTCCTTCCCTCCCTCCAGTGCCTGATTCAAACCCACCCCCCACCCCCGCGTGATTCAAACCCACCGCCCGCCCGTCCTTCCGTGTACCGCAGCTGCCTGCCAGTCTGCCTCCCTGCCACGCCGATTCAAACCCTGGGCCACCGCCACTGCTTCTTGGCTTCTTCCCGACATCAATTTTGACATGGGAGAGGAAGTTTGGGTCAGCCAGTGATGTGTAATGGGCATCATGGCATTCTCGACATCTATCCTTGATTCCAGTTAGTACGTTGATGTACTACAAAATAAACATGAGGACTTAAACCACCTATAAGTGCTGCCGCAGTATTTCCCTGTGACTGCATGTGATGCTGCTGATTGAAGGGGATCTTAGAAAAAGTCTGTTGGCCTGATTGCTGCCTCTATCCAACCAGCATCCTCCAACCCTTTTCAGTTCCCCATGTACCACCTGCCTTCCACCATCCATCTCTCAGTCCCTTGACTTGTCTGCCTCCACACACATATCCCCCTCCCCCAGCCACATTGTCTCATATTTTGTATTTATTTTATTTTAAGTATTTATAGAAACATGATGGAAGATAAAGGCCAAATGGCCCATCTAGTCTGCCCATCCACAGTAACCATTAACTCTTTTTCTCTCCAAGAGAGTCCATATGTCTATCCCAGGCCCTCTTGAATTCAGACACAGTCTGAGTCTCCACCACCTCTTCTGGGAGACTGTTCCACGCATCTACCACCCTTTCTGTAAAAAAGCATTTCCTTAGATTACTCCGGAGCCTATGACCTCTTAACTTCATCCTATGCCCTCTCATTCCAGAGCTTCCTTTCAAATGAAAGAGACTCGACTCATGCGCATTTACTACATGTAAGTATTTAAACATCTCTATCATATATTTATATATCACTTATAACCTAAGTGGTGTACATTCAGGTACTAAAGCATTTTTCCCTATCTGTCCTGGAGGGCTCACAATCTATCTAATATATCAGGAGCAATGGGAGATTAAGTGACTTGCCCAGGGTCACAAGGGACTTAACCCCACAACCTCAGGATGCTAAGAACATAAGAATAGCCTTACTGGGTCAGACCAATGGTCCATCAAGCCCAGTAGCCCATTTTCAGGTTGGCCAATCCAGGTCACTAGTACCTGGCCAAAACTCAAGGTGTAGCAATATTCCATGCTACCAATACAGGCCAAGCAGTGGCTTCCCCCATGTCTTTCTCAATAATGGACTATGGACTTTTCCTCCAGAGCTTAATTATTCTCTGAGTGAAAAAAAGTTTCCTCCTATTGGTTTTAGGAGTATTTCCCTGTAACTTCATCGAGTGTCCCCAGTCTTTGTAATTTTTGATGGAGTGAAAAATCGATCCACTTGTACCCGTTCTACTCCACTCAGGATTTTGTAGACTTCAATCATATCTCCCCTCAGCTGTCTATTTTCCAAGCTGAAGAGCCCTATCCATTTTAGTCTTTCATCATATGAGAGTAGTTCCATACCCTTGACCATCTTTGAACCTTTTCTAGTGCCACTATATCTTTCTTGAGATAAGGAGACCAGAAATGAACACAATACTCCAAATGAGATCGCACCATAGAGCAATACAAGGATATTATGACATTCTTAGTCTTGTTAACCATCCCTTTTCTAATAATTCCCAGCATCTTGTTTGCTTTTTTGCTGCCGCCGCACATTGGGCGGAAGGTTTCATCGTATTGTCTACAATGACACCCAGATCATTTTCTTGGGCGCTAACCTCCTAGGTGGACCCTAGCATCCATTAACTGTGATTTAGGTTATTCTGTAGCTGTAGCTCTAACTACACATTCCCCACTCTTCATCTGTGAGCCCCCCCACCTACATCTCTCTGATCCTGCCCCATCTGAGCCTTTCTTTGTCAGCATCTGCCCAGCTGCATTTCACTCCCTAGACCCAAATGAAGTCTGTGCCTGTGACTGCTTGTGTCTGTTAGTGTCTATGCTTTTTCACATTGTCACAGTCTTGGATTTGATGGTGCTATTTAACATATTTATAACTCATCTGGAAATTGGAATGACAAGTGAGGTGAATAAATTTGCAGACTGGGCTTCCAAACGGCAGATTAAATTTAATGTGGGCAAATGCAAAGTAATGTACATTGGGAAGAATGATCCAAACCATAGTTACCTGATGCTAGGATCCACCTTAGGATTCAGCACCCAAGAAAAAGATCTGGGTGTCACTGTAAACACTAAAGTCTTCTACAGTGGGTGGCTGCAGCATTAAAAAAAAGCAAACAGGATGCAAGGAATTGTTAGGAAAGGGAGGGTAAATAAGATCATGAATATTATAATGCCTCTGTATCACTCTATGGGCTCCTTTTACTAAGGTGCGCTAGCGTTTATAGCGTGCGCTAACCCCACGCTACATGAAAAATACTAACGCAAGATCTATGGAGGCATCAGCATGTAGCACGTGCGGCAATGTAAACCACTAGTGCACCTTAGTAAAAGGAGCCCTATGTATCACCTTGAGTACTGTACATAGTTTTGGTTGCTGTATCTCAAAAAAAGATATAGTGCTCAAAGAAGAGCAACCAAAATGATAAAGGGGATGGAACAGGTCTCCTACGCCAAGAGCACTATTTGGATATTATAACATAGCAACGCCAAAACCTAAAGGGATGGCAGCCTTTGTGACAAGAGTGTTGCTTCTGAGCAAAAAAAGCTATATTGACTAACTGGTTGTCCCGGGACCCGCCCTCTTATACTCAATGGAGATCTTTGATGATTGTACATGCTTCATTGGAGAGGAGACAGGTTAGGGATCTGGACCGTGGTCCGGGCCGCCGCTTCTGTCAGATTTGGGAACATTTCTGGATGGACCTTACTCCCCATGCTCGAAGTAGACTATTGAATTTGTGAAGGTGACCACATGCTTCCTGAGATGTTATTGGACTCTATTTCTATATATGCGGGGGAGGGGTGAGAGGGGGGTAAGGTTGGTGCACAAATGTGAGATTTCGCTGAACACTTCTGTATAACTTTCTTGCACTTTGTTGGAAATTTTATAAAAATATTTAAACATAAAGGGGATGGAACATGAGGAAAGATTAAAGAGGTTGGGGTTCTCCGCTTGGAAAAGAGATGGTTAAGGGAAAATAAGATTAAGGTCTACAAAATCCTGAGTTGTGTACAATGGGTAAAAGTGAGTTGATTTTTTACTCTTTCCAAAAATATAAAAGGACAGGGGACACTCAATGAAATTATATGGGAAACTTATAAAACAAATAGGAGGAAATATATATATTTTTTTACTCAAAGAATAGTTACGCTCTGGAACTCATTGCCAGAGAAGTGGCTACAGTGGGAAATGTAGTTAGGTTTAAGAAATGCTTGGACAAATTCCAGCAGAAAAGACCATAGTCTGCTATTGAGATACACACGGGGGAAGCCACTGCTTGCCCTGGATAAGTAGCAAGGAATTTTGCTGCTATTGGGGTTTCTGCCAGGTACTAGTGACCTGGATTGGCCACTGTTGGAAACAGGAGACTAGGCTAGAAGGACCATTTGTCTAAACCAGTATGGCTGTGTTCTTATGTTCTTAAATCACCTTGATACCAAGGCTGCCATGAGTAAGTAGATGGGATAGGCCAAGAAAAGTTTGTGAGACAGCTGTGTGAAGGGAGGAATTCAAGTTGAGATATGATTAGGGAGAGGCAGGTCAGTATAGCGAGAAGAAAAAAACTAAAATAGAGTTGGCGATGTGGAGAAGTCAATGTGATTTGAATGAAGAACAAAAGTAGAGATGTAAGGGTTAGACAAAGATGGGAGAGGGTTTGGGAGGGAGGGAGAGAAAGAAACTTAAGTAGTGTTCTGTCCATTGAACCAGAAGACAAGTTAGAGAGACTGAATGTATCAGAGAGTTAAAAAAGAACAAGATGTAACATATTCCTGGTGATATGAGAGGAAAATTGTACATGTTGACAAAGGTCTGGGCCCAGGAGCACTTCCTGGAAAGACTTATTTTAGGATCAGATAGGGCTGATAACATGAAAATTAAAGTCTTCTAGAATAAGGAGATTATAAAAGCAAGTGCTTATGCTGATAAGAGTATGCAAATGAGAGTCAAACAATTTTTGCAACATAGACAGGAGGAAAGTATATCACAAGTATAGGGATTGACCCAGTTTGGTTATTCCTATGTTTTTATGACAAGTGAGAAAGAAAAGGTAGATGTGTCTGAACCAGGTCACAGATAAGATGAATAGGCAGTCACATTTACATGCTAGCTGTGCAAATAAATAATTAAAATACCATATGCATATATGTGTGCACATACCGTATGCATGTGTATGCCAGCACACCATCTAAGTGCTAATCTGTAGCTATAGTTATATCTTTAATAGCATGTAGTTTCAAGGCAGGTCTACACTAGAGGTCTGCACGGGAATGGGGATCACGGGGGTCCCGCGGGGTTCCCGCGGGAATCCCCCCTAACCCACGGGACTCCCATGGGGACACCCCTCTGACCCACGGGACTTCCACGGGGATGGAAGGCTCTGGAAGCAGGGTTCGTCCATATAATATAATTGACACGTCAGCTTTAGTAAAAGAGGGGGTTTATAAGTTAATTACATGAATAGAAAACAAAAAAAGGGTTCCACCAAAGAGATTCCACAAGGAAAACAGCAGCGCAAACACAAAAGAAACTGTGGAATTGACGATCATGTCAGAAGTAATTGCTGCTTTTTATGGGGACGGGCGGGGGGATGGAGATAATTCCTTGCGGGGATGGGTGGGGATGGAGAGGATCCTGACGGGGATGGGTGGGGACGGAGAGGATCCTGACGGGGACGGGTGGGGATGGAGAGGATCCTGGCGAGGATGGGTGGGATTTCTATCCCCGTGCAACTCTCTAGTCTACACATAGGCAGAGTGGGTGGGGTGCAGAAGACATTCCTAGCATACTATTTTTTTTTTTAATCATACAGACCTTCAGTGAATAGGAGCGTTAATCATATTAGAAACATAAACATAGAAACATAGAAGATGATGGCAGATAAGGGCCATAGCCCATCAGGTCTGCCCACTCTACTGACCCACCCCCAAGTCTACTATCCTAGGGATCCTACTCCTGGTGACAGGTTCCCTTGGCTTAACCCTCTAAGGGATCCCATTGGGCATCCCATTTGCTCTTAAATTCTTGCACTCTGTTTGCCTCGATCACCTGCACCGGGAGCTCGTTCCAAGGATCAACCACTCTCTCAGTGAAGAAATATTTCCTGGTGTCGCCATGAAATTTCCCGCCCCTGAGTTTGAGCGGAAGCCCTCTTGTGGCTGAGGGTCCTTTGAGAAAGAGAATCTCTTCTTCCATCTCAATATGGCCGGTAATATACTTAAACGTCTCGATCATGTCTCCTCTCTCCCTACGTTCCTCGAGTGAGTACAGCCGCAATTTTTCAGCCTTTCCTCGTACGATAGATCCTTGAGCCCCGAGACCATCCAGGTGGTCATCCGTTGCACCGACTCTACTCTCAGCACATCTTTTCGGTAGTGTGGCCTCCAGAATTGCACACAGTATTCCAAATGAGGTCTCACCATGGTTCTGTATAATGGCATTATGACTTCAGGCTTCCGGCTGACGAAACTCCTGCGGATGCAACCTAACAACTGTCTTGCCTTAGATGAAGCCTTCTCCACATGATCAGCAGTTTTCATGTCTGCGCTGATGATCACTCCCAAGTCTCGTTCTGTTGAAGTTCTAGCTAAGGTCTCACCATTCAAGGTGTAAGTTCTGCACGGATTTCTGCTGCCGAGGTGCATGATCTTGCATTTCTTAACGTTGAAGCCCAGCTGCCAGGTCGAGGACTAAAGCTCCCACAAATGTAGGTCCTGTGTCATACTATCGGGTGAATTGCCATCTCTCACTATATTGCATAGTTTGGCGTCATCAGCGAATAACGTTATCTTACCTTTAAGCCCCTGAGTTAGGTCACCTATGAATATGTTGAAAAGGAGCGAGCCCACTAGTCACCTCTGATGTTTTAGAGAGGGTACCGTTAACTACCACACTCTGAAGTCTGCCACTCAGCCAGTCATTGACCCATGTAGTTAGTGTTTCTCCCAGCCCCATTGATTTCATCTTGCTCCACAGCCTGCGATGCGGGACACTATCTAAAGCTTTGCTGAAGTCTAGGTATACGACGACCACGGATTCTCCCAAGTCTAGCTGTTTTGTTACCCAGTCAAAGAAGCTGATGAGATTGGATTGGCAGGACTTACCCTTGGTGAATCCGTGTTGACTGGGATCCCGTAGATTCTCCTCATCCAAGATTGCATCTAATTTACGTTTGATTAGTGTTTCCATGAGTTTGCATACTATTGATGTGAGACTCACCGGTCTGTAGTTTGCAGCCTCTGCCCTGCAACCCTCTTTGTGCAGTGGAACGACGTTAGCTGTTTTCCAGTCTATGGGGACTCTCCCCGAACTTAGGGAGAGATTGAAGAGTCCTGATAGCGGTTCTGCCAGGACATCACGCAGCTCACTGAGCACCCTGGGGTGTAGATTGTCCAGTCCCATGGCTTTGTTCACCTTGAGTCTTGCCAGTTCGTAGTAGACGTTGCCAGGTGTGAACTCGAAATTCTGAAACGGGTCTTCACGCTGGGCCTTGCCTGCAACTGCAGACCGTGCCTTGCAGGTGAAGACCGAGCAGAAGTATTCATTCAGTAGTTCTGCTTTATCGGAATCTGATTTTGCGCAGTTCCCATCTGGTTTTCTAAGGCGTACTATCCTGTCTGTGTTCTTTTTCCTATCACTAATATACCTGAAGAAGGATTTGTCCCCTTTCTTCATGTTCTTTGCCAGAGTCTCTTCCACTCGAAGTTTGGCCTCCCTGACTGCCGTTTTGACCACTGCAGACCTCGCCCTATGTTCTAATTTAGCTTCCCTAATCTCCGTTTGTTTGTAGGAAATAAATGGTTTTTTCTTCTCCTTGAAGAGGTGCGAGATTTCTGCGGAGTACCATTGGGGTTTGTTGTTTCTCCACCGTTTGTGTACTGATTTAATGTAGAGGCTTGTCGCTTCATGTACGGTAGATTTCAGGGATGACCACATAGCTTCCACATCATCGGTCGTAGCTTGGTTCTGCAGTGTCCGGTGGACGAAATCTCCCATGCATTCGAAGTCAGTGCCTCGGAAGTTGAGTACTTTTGTTTTTGTGTTTGATCTAGGAAAACCTTTCCTGAGGTAGAACCACACCATGTTGTGGTCGCTGGAGGCTAGCATATCTCCTACCGAGACCTTCGAGACGCTATCCCCGTTGGTGAGTACCAGGTCCAGGATCGCCTGGGCCCTAGTGGGTTCCAATACCATTTGTTTGAGTCGTGCTCCCTTTATGGATGTTAACAGTCTCCTGCTGCCGCTGGTTGTTGCTGAGTATGAGTTCCAATCTGCATCAGGCATGTTGAAGTCCCCTAGCAGAACAGCGTCTCCCCATAGAGTGATATTCTCTATGTCTTCAATTAATTCGGAGTCTTTGTCTTCCAGTTATCTTGGAGGTCTATATACTACACCAAGATACAGGCATTTTTCCCTGCCTCTGGCCAGGTTCACCCAGAGGGATTCCCCGGTGTACTTGACATCTGTGATTCTGGTAATTTTGATGTCTTCTTTAATGTATAGTGCCACCCCTCCCCCTGACTTTCCCTCTCTGTCCTGACGAAATAAGTAGTATCCCGGTATAGCCATATCCCACCCATGAGAGTCTGTGAACCAAGTTTCGGATATTGCCACCACGTCAAGGTCGGCATTCATTATTTCAGTCTCTAATTCTAGAATCTTATTGCCTAAACTGTGTGCATTAACATACATAGCCCTCCATACCCCGTGATTGCTATTTATCATTTCTTTCGTGCTGATAGGCATATGCAGTGCTGCACATTTAACATTCACTAGATGGTCCCTGCTCAGAAGAGCTTACAATCTAATTTGGACAGACAAACTGGACATCTCAGGGTTGTAGAGTTTCTAGCAGAAGGAATGATACAATGGCTAAGCTTTCTTTTTTTAAGATCAGATCAATTAATGTTTAATTAAAAAGCCATGTTTTCCTAAGGTTCATAAAACCTTATAATCTCCATCAGGACATCCAGAAGTATCTCTAAGTTTGTGGATTTACTTTTGCAATCTTGAGTATCACAAGTTAAATACAGTACATTTTCAGAGGATATTGCATGGTAACCAGGGGATTCGCTCTACATCCATGGAAAATCAGGGGCGGGAAATTGCACGGCAACACCAGGAAATACTTTTTCACCGAAAGAGTGGTTGATTGCTGGAATAAACTTCCACTTCAGGTTATCAAAGCAAGCAGCGTGCCTGATTTTAAGAAGAAATGGGATCGTCACGTGGGATCTCTGCACAGAGTTAAATAGGGGAGGGTCATTAGGGTGGGCAGACTAGATGGGCCCTTATCTGCTGTCTTTTTCTATGTTTCTATGTTTCTACTATGTTATTAGTTACACTTGACTTGGAGTCACTCCACACTAGTGTATCTCAATTGTCAGCATATTTTTTTAATGTTTAATATCTTTATTGAACTTTTCAACAAACTTCAACATAACAAGAAACATGCAACAATCCAGAAGAGAGTAATCTTGGGTGTACAGTAGTATATCTCAGATTCAACAATTAGGAGTTACAGAACATGTCTAAAAACACTTCCAACAATTTTTCCTGTGCAATGAACAAGCAGATATTTCAAGTGCCACACCTTCATATTTTCTATATAAGCAGATCATATTCCCAAATGTCAAACATTAACCATTATTCACCATGGGCTCCTTTTACCATGGTGCACTAGCGTTTTTAGCGTGCGCTAAATGAAAAATACTAACGCAAGCTCTATGGAGGCGTTAGCATTTAGCACGCACGCTAAAACCGCTAGCACACCTTATTGAATTTGGGACCCTAACTGGTCTGTATACTATGCATTTTTTAATGTCAAAATGTCATGTTTGGTATTGAACTGTAAAATATTCTTTGTTTAATGATCAGTTTTATTTACAGGTTCATGGGGACTGCTATGGCATCCAGGAAGGCAAATTTATATGTTATTTCTTTTGAAGATGGTCATTTCTTTCATTCTGAATGATTTCATCACATAGTAATGTGGAAAAGATTTATTGATTATCTGTAATTACTTATACCATGAAAGATCACATCAAATGTATTTACTGATTTATTGATGACATATTTTTTGTAATTTGAGATACTTCCCATCAGTTACTGGACTAGTTTGTGGTTTGGCTCAATTCTGTGAACCCCTGCGTGAAATTTACAGCTATGAGTAATTTTTTATGAGATATATTTTTTTTTAGATGTCTTTGTTGACAAAAAGGATCTGAATTATGTACTACAGTTTTTAGAAAATCAGTTGAGCGTAATACCCCTCTTTTGTTTGACCGTCATCATCCTGGAAAATTATGCACAGCTGTGCCCACAGGACAATTTTTTGCAGCTTAGGAGAATTTATTCTGCTGAAGATGGTTTTAAACAACAAGCAGAAATGTTGTTTTCATGATTTATTGAGAGGGGCTACCTCATAAACCCCCTCCTTAATAAAGCTGTGCTAGCATTTTTAGCGCCAGCCGTGGTAGTAATAGCTCAGATGCTCAGAGACCCCCCCCCCCTCCTTTACAAACGCGTAGCACGGGTTTTAGTGCCGGCAGTAACTGCTCTGACATTCGTAGAATTCCTACGAACATTGGAGCAGTTGCCGCTGCTGCCGGCACTAAAACCCACCCCTGTGCATTAGTAAAGGAGGGGGAGAATTCTATGAGCGTTGGAGCTGTTACCGCGGTGGCCGGTACTAAAAATGCTAGCGCAGCTTTGTAAAATAGGGGGAAAATGATCAGACATGTTTATCTGAGTACAATTTGCACAGAGGCCTCTCTTTTTAGAAGGTGGGATGAGGGAGGACATGGATATATTTGTCTGCACTCTGATTTATTCAGCTTTGGCTCCTCAAGTTGCCAGGATTTTGAACATTGGCATGCACTCCCAGTTCATCCAGTTTTCCAAACAAGTCGTTGTTTGTATGATAAATTTTGGCTCATTCAAATTTTACCAACATCTAATAAGTCCACTAGTCAGTTTCAGGGACATCAAGCAAGTGACTTCTGCAGTTTTTATGAGTTCAAAGAGACATGGTTCATGGTTAGTGTGACCATATGGCTCCAGAAAAAAGGGGACGGATTGAGACATCTGGGTTTTACTTCAATTGAAAGCAACCAAGATGTCTCAATCTGTTCTCCTTACTTCCATTGAAAGCAATGGAAGTAAAACCCGGATGTCTCAATCCGTCCCCTTTTTTCTGGAGCCATATGGTCACACTATTCATGGTATAATCCTATAACTGATAGATATCATACTATTAATGCATCTACAACCTGTATGCGTATCTTTATAGTTTATATTATTCACTATCCTTGTCCCGGGTTATACTGCTGGAATGGTGATGGAGTATAAGAGCCATCTGGCTACCTGAAGTTGAACCGTTCCACTTGTGACTCACTGTTTTGAGAAGAATAATGTTTTTTGTTTTTCAGATTTAAAGTTGTGGATTATTGATCAAGGACTCCCACTTCTACTCATGGCATTCTACTCATCTAGAAGGAACAATGGGCTAGATTTACTAAGCAAACCGATCATGTACCGATCGGTTTGCGAGCCCTTAACGACCAGTTTTCCATCCAGCCCGATTCACTAAAGCCTTTTGCGATACTCCCATGCAAATTAGTAAAACCCCCATGCAAAATAGCTAAGTGATTGATTCACTAACAATTGCTTGGATATTTTGGGTCGGGTTCTACTATTGCCAAACCCGACTGCTGCAGACCTGTCAGTAACTGAGTTACCGTCAGGTCTGCAGGCTTTTTGACAGGCCTGCCTGTCTTTATTATTCATTTTTTTCCATGGCACAGATATTTTGCATGAGTTACACACGCAAAATATCTGCCCCATTAAAAAAAATGAATAAAAAAGACAGGCAGGCCTGTCAAAAAAGTAAAAGCCCCCAGCAGTGTTAAGAAAATAAATGCTCATATTTGGAAAGCCTTCTGGTAATGATAGCAGAAACTGTAGTTCGTAGATCATATGGCATGCCATTGCTGACAATACTGCATTTATCTTCATGAGTCACAGCTTACCTCATCATTCATAACAAAAGCTATGAGTGGATGATGACAAGGTCACCTTTTATAAGTGAAGATAAATGCAGTGTTATCAGCACAGTCTGCCAGTTTTCGTGTGTAACACTTCTCTGCGTGTTTGATGTAAAATTCACAAGTATTGTGATGACAACATGATATAATAATTTGTCAAATATAGAACACGGACATAAATTGATTTCTCTTGGATGTTTTCTTCCAGCACGTTACATTACATTAGTGATTTTTATTCCGCCATTACCTTGCGGTTCAAGGCGGATTACAGAAGAGGATTTCTGGACATGTCCAGAGGTGTTACAGAGTACAGCGGGTTGCTTCAGAGGATTGAAATGTTTCATATGGTGTTAGTTAGTCTTTTCTGAAAGTTTTGTAGTCTGGGGTCGTGATTAGTAGATTGGAGAGCTAGTGGTCTAGTTTTGCTGCCTGTGTGGCTAGAAGGCCATCTTACAGTTTTTTCCGTTTGATGTCTCTGATTGCAGGGTATGTGAATGGTGTCATATAAACGTATTCTCCTGGAGAAATTTTGTATTTAATACATTATTAGCTGAGATACCACTTGAAATTCTAAAGAAGCAAATACCAATAGCTGCATATAAACAATGTTTCAAGGGGCCCTTTTACTAAAGTGCTGCAGGTTTTGCACTTACCACACAATAACAGCAAAAATTAACTAGCAAAGCTGCAAGTAATGCGTTGGGGCCCTAGCTCATAAATAAAAGTGTAAATATAGTTATGATATGGCAATGCACCCTGTCACTCCTCAAAAGTCTGATTCCCCGCCCTTTGATCTGATCCACTTCCTGCAGGACATATTTTCCTGACAGAAAGAAAAGCAATCCCATTATATATATAATTTTTTTTTTCATTCTCAGCTGTTTCAGTTTACAAATAGTACATGGGGCCCTTGGACATCAATGTACGTACCATTGATAAAACGGAACAAGTGAAACTGCTATAGAGTTATACAGAAACTACATGCAAACAGACTGCCATATCTCAGCTACATGCAAAACACAGATAAGCCTGCATCAAATAGGGAACTAAGGAACACAATTCAGAAATAGAAATATAGGACAAAAGTTGAAATGTGATCCCCGAAAAGTCAAACTAGGCATATACTACAACACGGGAGAAATAAAAACAAAAATACATTTTCTCATGTATTGAATAAATACAAACTTTTATGATGCACATTTCCCAAAACTAGCACACTCGTACCTAATCAATTTAAATAAACACTTGTTATCTACTGTTGTTGTCTGTGCATTGTATTTTTCAAGTATGTTGGTCCCAATTTCTCTCTTCTGTTTTCTTTCTTCCTACTGTCTTTCCAGTGGGTGCTATTTATTCTTTTTCCACTTTCCTCTTATCTTTTTCCATTTCCTCACTACATCTATCTGTGACATTTTTCTTCTCTCTTTTCTTCTGCCCACTCAGTTTTCACATCTCAGTCTTCAGTCCCCCATATTTCACTTACTTATCAACTTTCCAACTCTTCGTCTCACCCCACAGTTCTCCTGTCTCACTCCTTCTCTGCACTATTCTATTCTCTTTCACCTATTCCCATTACTACACTTCTTCCCTCTGTGATCACCATTCTCCTCTCTTTCATCTCCTTGATAACCTCCAAGATCTCTCCTATATGGTTCCACCATGTAAAGTCTTCCCTTCCTCTCCCTTCCTAAACCCATGTAGTCTAAAATCCCTTCTCTTTTTCTCCACCTATACTTGTAGCCCAGCATCTCCCTGTTCTCTCTCTTCCACCCTTTTGGACCAGTATCTCCCTGTCCCCCTCCTCTATCTCTAAGGTCCAGTAATTTCCTGTTTCTTCTCCCTTCCATTCTACCACTATGGTCCAGCAACTACCTGTCCCCTCTCTCCCTTTTCCCTCATAGTTCAGCAATTCCCTCTCCCTTTCTCTCAACTCCATGCCTCCTCTTTCTCCCCTTTCCATTTATGGTCCAGCAGGTCCCTGCCTCCTCTCCCTCCCCCCCCCCCCCCAAAAAAAAAAAAGCAGCTTCAGTGTTCAACAGGGTAGTTGCATGGTGAGAAGAGTGGCTCCAAGAGACTCAGCAGGAGATGCACCAAAACAAAAAGCCTGCTAAGTATGGTTTAACACCTAAATAACCCAGGAAGGAGTGTTGCATGTGGGTTTGTGTAGCTGCATTTCCTCTTTCCCCTACATTCCCCCCAGTCCCCTACATTCACCCCAGTCCAGCATCTCTCTCTTACTAACACTCTCCCTTCTCCAATGTCTGGCACCCCTCCCTCACCCTAATCCCCTCTCTCTCTGGTTCCCTCACCCAGTCTGGCATTTCTCCTGACCCTCTTCCCACAGGTCCATCATCTCTCCTTTCCCCCTCCTCCTGCAGACCCAGCATCTCTTCTCCTACCACTGCAGGTCCAGTGCTTCTCTCTCTCTCTCTCTTTCTCTCTCTCTACCTCCTCTTCCTAGGTCCAGCACCTCTCCCTCACCTTCCTTCAGCTCCCCTTCATAATGTGTAAGGGGACATACCAGGCCTTTGAGGTGATTACATTGAAGGATTACTTATGTCAGTGGCGTACCTAGGGTATGTGGCACCCGGGGCCCATCATTTTTTGACACCCCCCCCCCATCTATATGAAAAATATGATTTTTAGTACCAATCTACATATCGCACCACAAGAGTGTACCTAGGAAAAGGCAGCATCTTAAACACTGCAGTGAGCACTAGAACACCAACACATACATTGTAAAACTAAACAAGCCAGATCCCGCACAGTCAATTGGTCCTGTAGTCAATGCCAACTGAAAACTATGTCTTTTTCAGAACACACAGAACAGAGATACACCCTCGCCCAAAATGGAATAATCACAAACTAAAAATAGAAATATGTAGACAAAAGTTAAACTGATCCGCCAAGAAACCAGACCCTGGATACAATGCAACACCACAAAAAACAGTAACACATGTCCTCTAATACAGTGCAAAATATAAAGACAGTAGATGTAAATTTGAAAAACCTGATACATAACAATCACCACTTTATAAATTAACAAATAAAAATAAAACAAATAATGAGAAATAAAAAAATACCATTTTATTGGACTAATCCCCGTAAGCTCAGTCCCCATCCCCGCAAACCACCTGATTCCATCCACACAAGCCTTGAATTGTTTATATTAAAGTATAAAAAGAAACAATATTCTGTACAATTGTCAATTTATAAATCAGCGTCTTCTCCCCACTCTCTTCCCCATTTCCCTTCAGCATCCTCAGCCCACTCTCTCTCCACTTTCCTTCAGCGCACGCACATAAAAACAAGCAAGTAATTTTATATCATTTTCATTCTATTCATTCATAGAAATTAAAGTCTAGATAATGCCAGTCACATAACAAAACATGATTTTACAAAAATAATTCCCTGCAGTCAAGCCTGCAAGGATTACTAGATGTCTTTCAGCAGTTCCCCTCCCTCCCTCCCCCTTACCTTTGTGGCCAAGTCAAAATGATCTACCAACAATAAAATTTTAAAAACACAAAGCACGCTGTACGCAGAGAAAATGTTAATTATCATTTATATTCCGCGGGTTTTCAAAGAGGTCAAGGCAGATGACTTTATGCAATGTCACCTCAGTAACAACTATACAAAAATAGACAAATATTCCCCCTCCCTTTTTACTAAACTGCGATAGCGGTTTTTAGCGTAGGGAGCTGCGCTGAATGCCCCACGCTGCTCTCGACGCTCATAGGCTCCCTGCGCTAAAAAACTCTATTGCGGTTTAGTAAAAGGGGGCCATAGTGCAAAATATAGACAGCAGATATAAATTTTCAAAACGGACACATTTTGATCACTAAGTTGAAAATAAAATCATTTTTCCTACTTTTTTGTCTGGTGATTTCATGAGTCTCTGGTCCTTCTTCTGGTCCTTCTTCTTTCTCTCTCCCCCTGGCTCCCCTCTTTATTTCTGCCTTTCTTTCTCTCTCCTCCTGGCCCCCCTCTTTATTTCTGCCTTTCTTTCTCTCCCCTTGGTCCCCCTCTTTCTTTCTGCCTTTCTTTCTCTCTCCCCCTGGCCCTCCTCTTTCTTTCTGCCTTTCTTTCTCTCCCCCTTGACCCCCTCTTTATTTCTGCCTTTCTTTCTCTCCCCTTGGTCCCCCTCTTTCTTTCTGCCTTTCTTTCTCTCTCCCCCTGGCCCTCCTCTTTCTTTCTGCCTTTCTTTCTCTCCCCCTTGACCCCCTCTTTATTTCTGCCTTTCTTTCTCTCCCCTTGGTCCCCCTCTTTCTTTCTGCTTTTCTTTCTCTCTCCCCCTGACCCCTCTTTATTTTTGCCTTTCTTTCTCTCTCCCCCGGCCCCCCTCTTTATTTTTTCCTTTCTTTCTCTCTCCCCCTAGCCCGCACAAAGCCATCGTGCCGATTTCTCCACTTCCACGATTCTTTCCCTACCCTCACCCCTAAGCCAGCAGCCGATTTCTCCCTGCTCCTTCCCCGATGTCCTGATGTCCTGAACTTCATCGGGCAGCAGCAGCATTCACAATTCACTGCTGTTGCCCGCTTCAGGCCTTCCTCTCTGTCGGGTCCTGTCTTCATGAAAACTGGAAGTAGGCAGGACCAGGCAGAGAACAAGGCCTGAAGCCGGCAACAGCAGCGAATTGTAAACGCTGCTGCTGCCCGAAGAAGGTAATGGAGCACCGAGGCAGTCCGCTTCTCCCCCCTCCCAGCCGAACCCCCGCTGACCCTCCTATCTCCCCCCCCCCCCGTGAACCTTTCCGACCTTCCCAGCGAGAGCAGCAAACCTCCTTCGCGGCTTTCTCCTCCCTCTGCCGCGTTACTGATGACGTCATCAGTGATGCGGCAGAGGGAGGATAAAGCCGACGCTACTGGAGGGAGGTTTGCTGCTTTCGCTGGGAGGGTCGGAAAGGTTCACTTGGGGGAGGAGAGATAGGATGGTCAGCGGGGTTTCGGCTGGGAGGGGGGAGAAGCGGTCTGCCTTGGTGCTCCAAGGCCTGGCGCCATTACCTTTTTCGATAATGGCGCCGATGCTGCTTTCGCTGGGAGGGTAGGAGCGCGATAGGGACCGGGCCAGCTGTGCACCCCCCCCCCTAAGGCGGCACCCGGGATGGACCTCCCCCTCGCCCCCCTTGGTACGCTACTGCCCTGGGGAAACAGCCTGCAACAAGATCGCGCGATGCCAGAGATCTTTGCCTGCTTCGGCTGTTTCCTCCGCCGCGGTCCCGCCCCTCCTCTGACATCAGAGGAGGGGCAGGACCGTGGCGGAGGAAACAGTCGAAGCAGGCAAAGATCTCTGGCATCGCGATCTTGCTGCAGGCTGTTTCCAGACGCGACACCCGGCGCAGGGGGGGGAACTGGACCGGACCGGGAGCACCCCCTCAGGGCTTGGTACCCGGGGCGGACCGCCCCTCCCGCCCCCCCCCCTTGGTACGCCACTGACTTATGTTAAACTGACTTGCCAGTCTAAGAAAGAAGAACTGCATGAATGAAAGCATAAAAAATAAATTTCTGCTGGTCTAAAACTGTCTGCTGCCTGTATGTGTGTGGGGTCCTCTGCCACAGGTAGAAAATAAACGCTCTTGTAAAACAAAAGCATGTTGCTATCTTAAACAGAAGAATCAGGGACCAATTCATATGGTGTGTGGATGCTGTGAATCAGCCCTTACCACTCTCACAAAATCATCTCTCTGATGCTAGAGCCCTGAATATACCATTCACTGGCACTCTAATCCCAAACACACATATTTTAGGTTTTGTCTTCTAGCTGGGGTGATTAATTTTTGTTTTCAGCTCTTCGGTAGGAAGGCAGCAATGAGAGCACTGTGCCACATGCCATATTATGCCAAAAATGAATCTAGATAGACTCAGTGCCTAACAACAAGTACATTTCTTTCAATAGCATTGTGCATTGTCTGACTCCAGTTACATGCAAGGTAGAGGTGTAATGTACGGCAAAGGCATGCTGTTAATGAAGTTAGACAGACGGTGCTCTGTACCACGGTAAACTGATCTTTGCAGAGCCTCCATTAAATTATACAACACACCAGATGTGACCGAACATCAGAAAATGGTGGGAACTGGCTTGAATTCAGATTTTGATCTGACCTATTCAGCTTCCTGTAGAAAAAAAAGAATTTGGAGTAGAATGGCCCCATTTTGGTTTAAGCTTGAAGACAACTTGAGCTCTGAGTATCTTTGAAAAAGAATTGAATAAAGAATAACCTGGACTAACTGGGACTCTGAATTTATAAAATATAGCATATTTAGGGACCTATGCAATGACACTCATATTAAAAAAGAAAAATAATGCCAACTTGTAAAAAATGTAATTTGTTTTACAAAAACTCTACATATGCCATGTAAACAATCTTTGCATCAGCCTGTTAATTTTTGGCCAGAAGCATGTACAACAATTAGCCTACCTTACAAAAAAAAATCCTACCAAAACAGTGCACATCACTATCGTTTTCAAGTCCCCCATGTTTAAGGGCTCCATGTTAAGCACTTGTCAGGCCATCTCCATTACATTGAGAAAAACATCTCCATCTGGGGTATCTCACTTGTGACAAAGAAGGTTTCAGGGTATTATGTGTATTTGTATAGTAGCTAGCAATCTACATCTTCCCCCTTGGGACGGTGATGAACAGAGCAGAGCAGAGCCTAGCCTATAAGGCCCTTCCTCTTTAGAAGCTCTTCTCATTCATGTTATGATTCCAATCAGCAGAGTCACTCTTGGCCCATAGGGTTACCACATGGCTCCAGAAAAAGGAGGATGGATAGAAACATCCAGGTTTTGCTTCTATTGAAAGCAATGGAAGTAAAACCCAGATATCTCAATCTGTCCTCCATTTTCTGGAGCCATATGCTAACCCTACTCTTAGGAAAACTCAAGAGTCAATAAAAAATCTATTTTTTGTTAAACAGCCTGTCAGAATAAAGAATCACTTTGAAGCAGCTTTTAGCAAATAAGAATTGTCATACTGGGACAGGCCGAAGGTCCATCAAGCCCAGCATCATGTTTCCAACAATGGCCAACCCAGGTCCCAAGTACCTAACTAGATCCCATGTAGTAAAACAGATTTTATGCTGCATATCCTAGGAATAAGGAGTGGGTTTTCCCCAAGCCATGTCAATAATGACCTATGGACGTCTCTTTTAGGAAATTATCCAACTCTTTTTTAAACCCTGCTAAGCTAACTGATTTCACCACACTCTCCGGCAACAAATTCAAGAGTTTGATTACACATTGTATGAAGTATTTTCTCTGGTCTGTTTTAAATCTACTACTTAGTAGCTTCACCACATGCCCCTCCCAAGGCCTAGTATTTTTTGAAAGAGTAAACATGTGGGGTGCCAGCTGATTGCCCTACAGAGCCCCGTTTCATGTCCTTCGTCAGGGGCAACCTCAGGGGCATCTTCCAAAGCAGTACAGATCAAAAGCTGGTTCTCTACGGAGAACCAGCTTTTGATCCGTACTGCTTTGGGAGATGCCCCTGACGAAGGGAGGTTGCCCCTGACGAAGGACACGAAATGAGGCTCTCTAGGGCAATCAGCTGGCATCCCGCATGAAAAAACAAAACAGCGGTTTGCAATAAGTTCTTGTTTTTCAGCCATTTTATTAAGGGTTTACAATTCACCAGGCTTTATACTTCTCAAGAGCTTTTCACCAATGTCATTTAAAAGCATTGTTGATTTATTTATTTGAATCTTATTTAAATTCAATTCTCCACACTATAAAGACACCAGGGTTTTGGACGATTATAACATTTCTTGCATTAATGTATAGCTTAAAGAGAAAAAGTAAAAAAGCAGTTAAAAAAAATTTTTTGCACTATGAATTATAGATTTTTAGATTAGCCCACAGAGTGTTTTAAAATGATGTGAGTGGGTAATGTCTGCCAAGCACGTTTGTGCATTTGGCGGTGTTGAACCCCGGTGAACTCGGACAAAATCTTTCACACGAGTTCCTATTTACTGACGTAACACTTTGTTTGTAACATCCAAACAAACACTTGGCATAAGGGGTTCAGTTAGCCCGAAACCCTTCAGGTGTCTGGAGAATAGAGAGCTAGTCTGGTATTTTTAGTTTCAAGTCATTTTGACCCCTCTCATTTAGAGTAAGGCTCTTATTTCTACTACGTAGGATAGAGATACCATGTAGCTAGAATTGGACAGAGTAAAGAGTGATTTGACAGCCTCCAAGGAAAACAAAACTAGTGTATAGGGATGCCCTGACCCTCTGTGTCTAAATACATTACATTACATTACATTAGTGATTTATATTCCGCTTGTGCCTTGCGGTTCTAAGCGGATTACAATTTATAAGACTGGACATTTCCAGTAGCGGTGCAGTACATAAATTCAAGAATGTGTCAAGATACAATTGTTAATCTGGGTTTTTCGGAAGAACTTGAAAGCTAATAGTAGATTATGATAAGTAGTTGTGATGAGTAGATATAGTAATGTCAGGATTCTGGTAGGTTGTTGTGATGAATGGAAATAATAAGAGTCAGGGTTCTGATGTATTGCTATGGTGGTGATGGTGGTGGTCATGGGAGTATTTTCTATTGTTGTTGAGGGGTTATGATGATGGAAAGTGTTTTTTGAAGAGATGAGTTTTGATTTCTTTTCGGAATATTTTGATGTCTGTTGAATTTATCAGTAGGTTGTTGATGGTGGGATCAATCTTTGCTGCTTGTGTCGCTAAAAGGCTGTCGTATATTTTCTTTCGTCTTGTTCCGTTGAGAGGGGGGTGAATGAATAGGCTCCGAGTTCTCCTTAATCTATGAGTAAGGTTACGGTGTAGTCTGTTATTTAGGTATATGGGTGCTGTTCCGTGTGTTACTTTGTATAGTAGACAGTAGAATTTGAACTGGGATCTTGCTTTTATTGGTAGCCAGTGTGAGTCTAGGTATGCGTTGGTGATGTGGTCATATTTGCCAAGGGAGTAGATGAGTCTGAGGGCCGTGTTCTGAACCGACTGCAGTTGTCTTAACATATAGTTTGGGCAAGACAAGTAGAGGCTGTTGCAATAATCTAACATACTTAGTACCAGGGATTGTACCAATAACTTGTATTGATCTTTGTTGAAGTATTTTCTTATTTTTCTCAGATTACGCATAGTGAAGAATGCTCTTTGGATGATTTTGTGGATATGAGTCTGCATTGTGCAATTTCTGTCAAGTTGTATTCCCAGGATTTTGAGTGTGTTTTGCATTGTGTACTTGATTGTATTTAATTCTAGCTCCGTGAAAGATGGTTTTTTTTCCTTCTCTAGAAGGAGGAATTTGGTTTTTTCCGTGTTCAGTTTTAGTTTATGACTTGACATCCATTTTTCTACCGTTTCCATTATTATTTTCAAGTGGTTTGTGGGTAAGGGGTCTTGACTGTTAAATGGGAGTATGATAGTTATGTCATCCGCGTAGCTGAATGATACAGTGTTTAGGGCGTCTAGGGTTATGCCGAGGGATGCTATGAAGAGGTTGAATAATATTGGTGATAATGGTGATCCTTGTGGTACTCCGCATGGGTTTGACCATGGGTCGGATATGTGCTCCTTTGACTTGACTCTGTGTGTTCGAGTTTTTAGGAAGCTTTGGAACCAGTTGTGAACGTTACCTGAGATCCCTATTGCGTCTAATATCTGGAGTAGTATGTGGTGGTCAACTAGGTCAAATGCCGCTGAGAGATCAAGTTGAATGAGAAGCAGTTTGTTACCTATGCTGAGGTGTTGTCGGACAGTGTCTAATAGTATACCAAGATGACTTAGGCCTTCATAGCCCTGCCTGGCTCCTTTTGCTTACCTAAGGACTCACTTCAGGAGCCTCAGGCTAAGGGGAAGGATTTAGACTCAGAATTCAGCTTTCGGTATGTGGCATCTTTAATATTGGACACGTGTGGCTGCCCCACTGTTAACAGCAGGATAGAGGGTCAGGAAAAATTAGCTTTGATTGGCACAAATAGAGCTTCTACTGCAGACCAGAGAAATATGGAAAATGTATGAGATTTGGGGTATAAACACAGCTGCAAAGTATTTTGCCATTCCAGTTAAATGGAGTATCCTCCTGCAAAGTGAACAGAACAATGACATTTTGGAAACTACTGCCCCCACTATAGTGAGTACAGACAAAAAGATCATTGGAATTGATGTTCTCGAACAGTTAGACCTGGTCGCCGATGTGGTTAGTCTTACATTGTGGCAGGCTACAATGTAAGATTATCCCAAATGCTTCTAAAACTTTAGCTCATGAGGTAATTCCCATGCAGTTAGCCACTCAGTACACTAAGGAAGCTCAGCAGCATGATCTGAGTGTAATTTTCTCAGAGGTTGCACATATTCCAGTATGGGCACAAGACAAGGTAGACTGTGGGAGAATGCATGCTAGAATTCTGCTAGGAGAAGATCCTCTACCACAAAAGCAATACCAAGCATCTCATCAAGCAATAGAGCCAGTAACTATGATTGTACAGGTACTGAAGGAGAGGGGTCTGATTAGACCAGTCGTCTCAAACTCAAACCGTTTGCAGGGCCACATTTTGGATTTGTAGGTACTTGGAGGGCCGCAGAAAATGTCTTATTAAAAATATTCCAGAGCAAACAAACCAAAACTGCAGACTTGTACACGGTGCAGGCAAATTTTATTTTGACAAATAAATCTTAACTAAAAACCTTTTACCAGACAGGGGACCCAACACGGTCCGTGTTTCGGACAACCTTCATCAGGGGTCCATGGTAATAAAGGCAAAAAGAAATATATCACAAAAAGAAGCCTGGAAAAATAGCGTTTGGTAGCACACCAGTGAATCTCTGAAATGCACTACAAGTTCGTCACAGTAAAAATATTACAATTTTGCATGAGGTAAAACTCTTTATACTTTTTTCTGCTTCCCTCCAAGTACCCTATTTTTTTTCTGCGGCCCTCACAGTTAATGTTTAACATCTTTCCTTTCTCAGAACTGACACATTTCAATCGCTATATTGAAAATAAAATCATTTTCCCTACCTTTGTTGTCTGGTGACTTCATTTTTCTGTGCTTATAACTAAGGGCTCCTTTTACTAAGGTGTGCTAGCGTTTTTAGTACGCGCTAACCACTTGCTAAACTAAAAATACTATCACAAGCTCTATGGAGGCGTTAGCGTTTAGTGCGTGCGGTATAGTAGCACGCGCTAAACCCGCTAGCGCACCTTAGTAAAAGGAGCCCTAAGTTTCCAGGGCCTTCTTGTCCTTTGACAGTTTTTCTATCCGTCTTCACTTTCTGCCTTGCATCCATCTTTTAACTAAGGACAGGGAAATGCAATTTGAACAGGAGATAAGTAAAGTGCTTAAAGTCCATAAGGGACGCTGTTGCGCATACTGTATACTGATCAAGCCAACCACGATTGCAAAAATACAGTTATGACTACATTACAACATCATTGATTGGAGGTATCGTTGATTGGAAGAGAGAGGTGGAAGTCTCTATTTGGGTCTCCTGAAGCAGATATTGAAACGGGGCCACATTGAGACCCCGGAATATACTAAAGTTAAGTTGAGATTTGTATCTGATTAATGATTGTCATCTTATTTTTGTCATATGAATTTTTTATAACTTTAAAACTTCAATTGAGTAAGAAGAATTAAGTATAAGAAGAAGAAAAAAATATAAAATAAGAGATTATAGAAGACTATTTTGTCTCGGAGATTGATTACAATTTATGGCGCTATGACTGGAAGGTGAACTCCTCGGGGGCTTCAGCTCCACATTAGAGTTTTTATATCTCTGAGCGTTTAGAAACCCAATCAATCTGCTGAGAAAAACAGTATTTTACCCATAGACATATATGATGGAGTAAGTCTTATAGTTTGGACTTGCATCCATCTTTGGCATTAACTTAACATTCAGTTTTTCCATTTCTCTGCTTTCTTCTCAAAATCTATTTTTCCATGTCTTATCTTCCCTTCCTATCTCTCTCACCTTCTCTCCCTATTTCCATGGTCCGACATCTCTCTCCTTCCTTCCTTTCCCCTGACCTGGCATCTGTCTCCTTCCCTCCCCCCATGCCCTGGCATCTCCCCCTCCCCCTCTATGGTCTGGTATCTCCTTTCCTTCTTTTCTTTCCCTCCCTCGGATTTGGCGTCTCTCATTTCTCTCCTCTCCCCTGTCTTCCTTTTCTCTCCTTCCCTCTCCCCAACTGGGTGCAGCAGCATTTCCCTCCCTCCTTCCCTGTGTAGCAGCAGCATTTCTCTTTCTTTTCTCCCCTCCTCCGTGCAGCAACAGTATTTCTCTTCCTCCTCCCTCTTTCCCTGGATGTGATGATCGAGAGTCGGCTCCCTTGCTGCGGTCTTTTTTCTATTGAAATCTGCGGGTGGCGGCTCTTTGCATGATCCACGCCTGCGTCGGAAGCCTCTCTGACGTCACAATATCAGAGAGGCTTCTGACGCAGGCGCGGATCACGTGAAGAGCCGCCACCCGCGGATTTCAATAGAAAAAAGACCGCAGCAAGGGAGCTGACTCTCGATCATCACATCCAGACTGCGGGCCGCAGAATAGTACCTGAGGGGCTGCGAGTTTGAGACCACTGGATTAGACCTATCTCTTCAACATGCAACTCTCCAGCTTGGCCAGTTGTCAACCCAGAGGCCTCCAATTCACTATTGACGTTCAGGTCCTATATCAGGTTTCAAAGTCTGTAATGCCAGTGGTAGCCTCATACCCTGAAATGATTTCTAAATTGAACCCCCAAATGTAAATTTTTCACTGTCAAAGACATTTCTAATGGCTTTTGGAGTCTGCCCCTGGATGCCAGTACAAGACAGCTTTTTAGTGACTGAATAAACAATATGCATGGACTGTATTATCTCAAGGTTACAAAAATTCACCAACTATTTTTCATAAATATACGCACAATGTCCTGGCACATGTATCCTGCAGAGAAAATGTGATACAATATGTTAATGACATTAATTCAGTCTGAGAATGAGTCTGCACACTGGGCACATGTAAGAGAGATTTTAACAGCTCTCTTAGAAGCAGGTCTTAAGGTTAATCCTGCCAAGACTTAGCTGTGTAAATCACAGGTCTCTGTACTAGGGGCTGCCATTGGTCAGAATGATAACTGTAAATTCTCAGAAGATAGAGTTGATACAGAACTTGCCTCTTGCTGCAGATCAGAAATCACTCCAATCATATCTAGGGCTCACAGGGTTCTGCCGTGAATTTATGCACAGCTATGCTGAGGTAGCAGCCCCACTCTATGCCCTGCTGAAAAGTAAAGATTATGTTCACTAAGCTGAAGCACATTTTAACCTCGGCTCCTGTCCTTGCTAACCCAGATCAAACACAAAACGTTTCCTGTATCCTGTAGTTGGGGAGAATAGTGTAGGTGCAGCATTAATACAGCGCCTAGGCAGAGCTGATTGCCCGATTGCTTTCTTTTCCAGAGTTCTCTCTTCTGAACTAAAAATGGGTCTCTTTGAAGAGCACACACTGACTGCATTTGCTGCCATGCTGAAGTTTACAAAATCATTGGTACTCAAGATGATAAAGGGGATGGAACTCCTCTTGTATGAGGAAAGACTAAAATGGATAGGGCTCTTCAGCTTGGAAAATAGACGGCTGAGGGAGATATGATTGAAGTCTACAAAATCCTGAGTAGAGTAGAACGGGTACAAGTGGATCGATTTTTCACTCCATCAAAAATTATAAAGACACTCGATGAAGTTAATGAGAAATACTTTTAAAACCAATAGGAGGAAATTTTTTTTCACTCAGAGAATAGTTAAGCTCTGGAACGCATTGCCAGAGATTGTGCTATGAGCGGATAGTGTAGCTGGTTTTAAGAAAGGTTTGGACAAGTTCCTGGAGGAAAAGTCCATAGTCTGTTATTGACAAAGACAGGGGGGAAGTCACTGCTTGCCTTGAATTGGTAGTATGGAATATTACTACTCCTTGGGTTTTGGCCAGGTACTAGTGACCTGGATTGGCCACCGTGAGAATGGATTACTGGGCTTTATGGACCTTGGGTTTGACCCAGTAAGGCTATTCTTATATTCTTATTTTCAAACCACATACATATGCAGCCATCATACCCCACATACTGATGGATTCTCAAAACTTACCATGCCTTTAATTGTGATTGCTAAACCAGTTCCAGCCGGTTTAGCATGCCAATATTTTACCAGCCAATTATCAGAACAGCTCACCATGGTCTTTTCCGAGCTTCCTAGTAGACTCCGACTCTGCCATTCAAATGTAGTACAATAAGGTCGTTAATATTAAAATGAGCAGTCTGGGCAATTCTCTAAAGTTTCAGGGTCCCTCTTTCTAAAGAGGAGGGCCTGCCGGCCAGAGGGAGTAGGCATTCCTCAGGCTATTCTTTGACTTAAATGTATGGAGACTGGGATTGTCGGGGGACCCCGGTCTGCCAGCAGGGGGGAGTAGGCAACCCTCCTGCCGTCCTTCAATTTAAAGGTATGGGGCTGGAGGGCTGTCAGGGGATTTTCGGGGAGTGCGGGTGACATTGGTGGCAGGAAGGAGTGGGCATCGCTACTGCCAAGGCACAGGGTTGTGTGGGTGGGTATTCGGATATCAGTGACCAAGGCAGGATGGAGTGGGCATCCCTCCTGCTGATCTTGTATGGTGGGAGTGGGGGTGGGGGTGAGGGGAAACGACTTTTCCTGCTGCTGCTCTCCCTGTCGATCAATCAGCTGAGCCGGCAGGATTTAAGGAGACCTGCAGCTCAGTGACCAGGACATGGATATATTCATTGTTGATATCCTGAAAACCTTACAGACTTAAGTGTATTCCAAGGACTGGATTGAGATCCACTGGTTTAAATTGCTATTAACATTTAGCCCTACTAAGTAGTAAATTTAGAAGAAACTATTTCTTCAAGCATCATGTAATTAAACTCTGGAACTCATTGTCAGAGAATGTGGTGAAAGAAGTTAGCAGGGTTTAAAAAAGGTTTGGATAATTTCCTAAAAGAAAAATCCATAAGCTATTAATAAGATGTATTTGGGAAAATCTGCTGCTTTTTTCTAGGATGAGCAGCATTAAATCTATTTTACTCTTTTGGAATCTTGCCAGGTACTTGTGACCTCGATTAGCCACTGTTGGAAACAGGATACTGGGCTTCATTGACCTTGAGTCTGTCCCAGTATGGCAACTCTTATGTTCCAAATGAAAACTCAGTCTGTTTTGTTTCAAGCTAAGGTTTGTTGCTGAGCTAGAAAGCCAGAGCTATTTCTGTTACACTGATATCAATGAGAAAAATTAGATCTAATTATGTTTCAGAGAACTTGTCTGGAGAAATAAGCTATCTTGCTTTTAAAGCTGCACTGTGAAGGCACTCCTACCACAGAAGGCACTCCTATCACGTGCATTGTAAACAGATAGGGAGCCAATTAACTTTTTTGACAATGAGAAAAGTGTTGGTTACAAAGGAATAGCTAAGAAACGGGGTTTGCTTTTCATTTTTCCTAGTACAGTTTTGTACTTCCTTTTTGCATTCCAATTCAATTTGAACCAATCCCAACCATGGTTATAGTGCCAGGAACTATAATTTAATTTGACTCATTCCTTTCTAGTTCGCTTTACTAAGCACACTTCAAAGCAGATTACATTCAAAATCTAAGCTACAACAAAGCTAAAATCTTGTTCTACCCCCAAAGTTGTGTGTGCTTATCACATTAGTTTTTCTTTGTAGTTCCAACATATTTTCTAGGCTGGATATCACTTCCTGAGGGCCCTTACAATTTGTACTGTCATAGATCAGCCCCTGTATGTGACCATCCCACTTCAATCACTAGAATCCTAGCAAACGTTTGTTTCAATGGCCTTAGTGACATTCAATGTGCCCTAGTCCCAGGAACTGATCCTATTGCTCCCTTTCCTTGTCCTGTAACCTTTTTGGGGGTTTCTTTTTCCTCCCATCTCCCAGAAAGAAAGAAAGGCTCCATTTTGGCTCAACTCTGTTTTTTCTCTGCCCTTAAAGCAGACCCTCTTTTAACCACATTTCCTTTTTGCCCAGTTTCTCAAAGTCATGAGTTGGCATGCTACAACTCCAGCTCTGCAATAAATCAACCCATTCTTCAGATACTCCATGCCCATACCTCTGCAATATTGTCATCCTGTCAAAAATTGTAAATATCCAAATATTTTCCTACTGTATTGAGTAAGTTATGAATTTGTTTATTCTTAAAATAGACAGTTGAAATTCAAGAGAAAAAGTGTCCCTTCTGGATGTTGGGCTGCTAGTTTGACTGGCTGTTTAGTAATGCATGCATGCATGTGGATGCATTAGAGAGCAGAAGAAATACAGCATAAACACAGTTGTATATTATGGTAACAAATATAAATTAGAAACACAGGTGGTTATTTTCATGATTTGGACATCCTTAATGGGCCTGGATGTCCATCTGTCAAGAATGTCTAAACCACCATTCTTTAATAGGGCCTGCATGAATGTCCATGCACCATCAATCCAAATCACAAAATCACTTGATATTTCCACAGAGAATATCGCATTGACTAATGTTTTAACACAGAAAGAGCTAAATGTAAACTAAAAGCGTTCCTTTCAACCTCTACATGTTAAATGTGTGAGTAAAGGCCCTCAGTTCATAAGGTCGAAAAATTCAACCAGTCCCCGCAATGGCGGATCAGTTTAGAGACTTCAACTCAAAAGGGCACGGTCCTTTTGAACTTCCTGGGCCTATTGCTGTGCCTAGGTAAAATTAAATAACGTAAATCAGTGTCCAAGTTCTCTTCTGTGTGCAATATTTAATGTCACAATAAACTCTGAGTCCTTCAATGAAATGTGGTTAATCCATAGCCATAAAACACATCGTTTCTATGTCAATAAATGGATATAACTGAAACAGGCAGTCTTATGGTAGGACTAGGGTGTGGTCTAGGTCATACCAGGGATGGATATCCATAGGCAACTATGGGGAGTATATCTATGCCTCCAACTGACTGCTCTGTCCTCTTCAACTTCACCTAGAGTTGGCCATGTAGATCATGTTTGTAATTTGACTAAAAAGCACCATTTAGGATCCACCAGCCACCAGCACAGCGGGATGGAAAGTGGGGCTATAAATTGCTCAACTACAGCTCCATTGAGTATAACAGGCTAGCCACTTAGCGAACCACAGAATTTCACAGTGGTGACTTAGACAATACATCATCACATATCATTGCTATATATATTAGCTCATCTGGAGAACACATGTGAGGAAATACACAACAATATGGCATCAACTGCAGTTACAGCCGTGGTTCACACACATATACTACGTACATAGTCAAAGTCCAGCAGTAGGGTGTTTCTGGGTGCTGGGTCACACAGGATGCATTCCTTTATCAGTCCTGAATGAGTACATCTACAGTACTCACAATTGCATGAAACTTGGGGCAGTTAACAGCTACGATCTGAGGAACACAATGTGGGATAAACCATGCCATGCAGAAGGTGATAGTGTTTAAATGTACCCTCCAATACAAATACCACCATCACCATTGTCCAGGTAAATCCAGACATCTGTTAACCCTACCAATAAGCAAATTGATTTAATCAAAATGTAGTTTAAGACAAATTCCTAAGAAATCTTATTGTGTTTGAGCTCCACTGTCTTAAAAAAAAAAAACAGCAAAAAGATATCAGTAGCAATGTTGTGAATTTTTTTTTTCTATTCAAACTACCTGAGGTTTCCTCCCCATTTTAGGCCCCTCCAATATAACCCAGTCATCCAAGTGACAGTCCTTGGCTAGAGGGAACATCCTACAACTTCCTCTGGAGTTTGAGACACAAGAATCCTGAACAAGGCCAGTAAATGTCCTGGTTTAAGTTATGGCTAGAACAGTGGCGTACCTAGGGTATGTGGCACCCGGGGCCCATCATTTTTTGACACCCCCCCCCCCCCCTCATGGAAAAATTTTTTTTTTTTTTTTTTGCAATAACCATGAAATGGAATAAATGGTCAGAATAGAAACAGGCAGTGAAAATTTTCTTTTATTGAACCTCATTTATGTAACCATTATTCCAAACATAACATAACATAAATTATGTCGGAATTGTCATGACATCAGAAGTACATATGGAGTAGTTGCAGGTGATGCTTGGGACAGTTCTGATTATGTTAGTTTGGTTTTATGTGTTTTTTGAATAGAAGGGTTTTTATTTCTTTTTTTAAGGTTTTGTAGTTTGTGGTCGAGGTCAATAGGTTGTAGAGTTGGGGGTCAAGTGTTGCAGCTCGAATGGCTAGGAGGTTGTCGAACAGTTTTTTTCTTTTGACGTTTTTGGTTGGAGGGTGTGTGAATGGTGCGTGAGTTCTCCTATGTCTGTTTGAAGTGGATTGAATTATTTAGCTGAAGAAATTAGTTACCCCCCCATTCCACACACATTAATTCTCTTCCATTTTTGTTCCCATTATAAAAAAACACTGATAAGTTCCCAGGAAAAAAATACATTAAAATAAGAAGTGAAAACAAAGGCCCCTACAGATGAGAACATAACATAAGAATAGCCTAACTGGGTCACACCAATGGTCCATCATGCCCAGTAGCCCATTCTCATGGTAGCCAATAGTGCTGCCCGATTCAGAGAAAAATATTTCATTCGATTCGATTCACCCTGTTGAATCGATTTTTCGATTAGATTCACTGTTAATGACACCGCTTTTTAAGTTTAAACAAAGTATAACAATAAATTTCACAACAACAATAAATTTCACAAAGTACTTAAAAAAAAAAAATCACATTTTTCCATTAAAGCAGTTCTGGAGACATTTGCTTGAACAGTCTTTTTTCCCAGTCCATAAGCAAGCAATATGAAAAAGATTTCCTTAATTATCTACTCAAACATTTTTGCTATTTACTTTCATTGTACCTAGACTATTATTCAGTAGAAAAAATTTAGTTTGTTCAATCAAGCAGAACATTCACTCATAGAAGTCCAATGTCCACACAGGATTTGATTGAACAAACCATATTTTTTCTACTGAATAATAGTTTAGGTATACTGAATAGCAAAAATGTTAAAGCCACACAGAAAAGCAGTAAAAGTCAATAGGTTCTCCAAGTGGGAACAACCTGATGTCTCAGCACTTGAGGAAAAGACCACGTAATAATGTTTATAAGATAAATCATATAAATGATTATACTGAAGCAGGGTGTCCTCAGCGTGAGAGGTAAGCGAGAGGAGAGAATTCTCCAGTGCTTTACACAATAAGGCTCCTCTGCCTGCAGTGCACACCATCATAGGACACCTCAGGTGTGCTCAAATTAATCAATGTGATAAATTAAACAGTGATAAACAATTGGTCAATCACAAGAGTGCAAGATCAAACAGGTTGTTCCCACTCAGAGAACCTATTGACTTTACTGCTTTTCTGTGTGAGTAGATAATTAAGCAAATTTCTGATAGCCTACAGAACTGATTCTCACCTTCCATCCCCAGCCCCCAAGACTTACCAGACCCCCCCTGCCGATGCATTTACTTACTGCCTGAACTGGATATTAAATCGTGGGGAAGAGAGGAGAAATGCGGGGAAAGAGCCAGCCAAAACTAGTATTTGTTGCTGCTGAGTGCACCAATCCAGGGCAAGCAGACGCTTCCCCCATGTCTTAATAACAGACAATGGACTTTTCCTCCAGGAATTTGTCCAAACCTTTCTTAAAACCAGCTACGCTATCTACTTTTAACATAACTTCTGGCCACTTCATTTTTAAGCTTAGATCTTTCCTTCCAAACAGAGACCTTGCTAGATGTCAAATACAGCACAAGGTAACTTCACATGGACTTAACTGTGCAGGAAATGAATCTCCTCATACACCCACCATATAGTGCAAAAATGTGCAAAGGTCTGTTTTTTTCTTTCGATCACTACATAGCCTAATGCCACACAAGCAGCGCTGTTACAAACATATTCTGAAGGTCAATGCTAAGGTTGACAAAGTTTCCTTCCTTGGACCAGAAGGAGATACTGACAAACCACTGGAAGAGATTCTAAAACAACTACCCAGAAATAACACCCAAAGACCCACTCAGTGTGTGAACCAGTTGAGTGGAGTGGACTAACTGGGGGTGGAAATGGGCCCAGAGTTTGCTCAGCAGAATTTCCCAGACTACCTCTTCCTCTCAACACACTGACATGCTACCACCACCACCAACACTAGGAACACCTCACCGAGTATGCCAGCAATGCTTATAAACTTTATAAAACACATTATTATATTTTCTTATAAAGCATATATTTTAACTGAACTCAGCCTTGCCATTCACAAAAATAGAAAAGTTCCCATTTCAAGCTGTCTCATGTACACTTTTCAAATCTAACATATTGTAATCACAAAACAGAAAATAAAATTATTTTTTCTACCTTTTGTTCTCTGATCAATATTCAAATCTTGTTGGTCCCAGGCTCTTGTTGTCTTGCTTGCCAGGGTCTCCTTTCTCCGTGCTAACCATCCGTCTGCCATCTCTGTCCTCCCCTTCCGTTTCCCTTCCCTCTCCCAGAGATCTGGCATCTTTCCTTTTTTTGTCTCCATCCACAGATTCACCTTTTCTCAACTCCCCACCACCCCAGGATCCACCATCTCTCCCTTTCTGTTCCCAACTATCCTCCTATCCAGTATCTCTATCCCCCCTCCACACCATCCCCTGTTTCCAAGTTCTCTCCCTTTCTGTTCCTTCCCTCCCTAAATCCCATTATGCACCATCTCTCTCCCACTCCTCTGTTTTTAGACCCATTATTTCTAACCCCCAAAGTCTGGCATATGCACGTATCTTTGAACCCCCCTTCCCTCTCTCCCTCTGTGTACTTTTACACCAGGACCCCCCTCCCCTGAAGGTCTGTCCCCCCTCAGAAGGGCTACACCCCACCCCTGAAGACCTGCACCCCCCGAAGGACTTTACCTCCCACCCGAAGGTCTGTCCCCCTCTGAACGCCTAAACCCCACCCCTGAAGGCCTGCACCCTCCCCGAAGGATTGTACCCCCCACCCGAAGGTCTGTCCCCCCCTGAAGGCCTGCACCCATCCCGAAGGCCTGCACCCACCCCGAATGCCTGCACCCACCCCGAAGGCCTGCACCCACCCCGAAGGCCTGCCCCCCCGAAGGCCTGTCCCCCCCCCTTGAAGGCCTGACCCCCCCTTGAAGGCCTGCTTGCTTGTCCCCCCTTGAAGGCCTATCCCCCCTTAAAGGTCTGCCTGTCCCACCCCCTTGTAGGCCTGTCCCCCCTTAAAGGTCTGCCTGTCCCACCCCCTTGTAGGCCTGTCCCCCCCTTGAAGGCCTGACCCCCCCTTGAAGGCCTGCCTGCTTGTCCCCCCCTGAAGGCCTGTCCCCCCCTTGAAGGTTGGCACCCCCCCAAAGGCCTGCACCCCCTTGAAGGCCTGTCCCACCCCCTTGTAGGCCTGTCCCCCCTTGAAGGCCTGCCTGCTTTTCCCCCCTTGAAGGCCTGTCCCCCCCCCCTTGAAGGCCTGCCCCCCCCTTGAAGGCCTGCCTGCTTGTCCCCCCTTGAAGGCCTATCCCCCCTTAAAGGTCTGCCTGTCCCACCCCCTTGTAGGCCTGTCCCCCCTTAAAGGTCTGCCTGTCCCACCCCCTTGTAGGCCTGTCCCCCCCTTGAAGGCCTGACCCCCCCTTGAAGGCCTGCCTGCTTGTCCCCCCTTGAAGGCCTGTCCCCCCCTTGAAGGTTGGCACCCCCCCAAAGGCCTGCACCCCCTTGAAGGCCTGTCCCACCCCCTTGTAGGCCTGTCCCCCCTTGAAGGCCTGCCTGCTTGTCCCCCCTTGAAGGCCTGTCCCCCCCCTTGAAGGCCTGCACCCCCCCTTGAAGGTTGGCACCCCCCCTTGAAGGTTGGCACCCCCCCAAAGGCCTGTCCCACCCCCTTGTAGGCCTGTCCCCCCCTTGAAGGCCTGCCTGCCTGTCCCCCCCTTGAAGGCCTGCACCCCCTTGAAGGTCTGCACCCCCCCCCGAAGGCCTGCACCCCCCCGAAGGCCTGTCCCCCCACTTGAAGGCCTGCCTGTCCCCCCCTTGAAGGCCTGCACCCCCTTGAAGGTCGGCACCCCCCCTGAAGGCATGCACCCCCCCTGAAGGCCTGTCCCCCCTTGAAGGCCTGTCCCCCCCCCTTGTAGGCCTGCACCCCCTTGTAGGCCTGTCCCCCCCCCCTTGTAGGCCTGTCCCCCCCTTGAAGGCCTGCCTGCCTGTCCCCCCCTTGAAGGCCTGCACCCCCTTGAAGGTCTGCACCCCCCCCCCGAAGACCTGCACCCCCCCTTGAAGGCCTGCCTGCCTGCCTGTCACCCCCCTCCCCCTTGAAAGTCTGCCTGCCCGCCCGCCCACCCCACCCTGAAGGCCTGATGCCCCGACCCACCCCGAAGGACCATTCGCCCCCCTGGCCTCCCCGCACTACCTATGAAGCAGCCGCAGCAGGATCGCGACGTCAGCTATCTTTGCGCTGCTTAGGAGCTGCTTCCTGCGCCGGGCTACCTTAAGCTACTGCCCCCCCCACGCCCGAAGGACCGCTCGCCTCACTGACCTTCCAGCACACCTATGAAGCAGCCCGCAGCAGGATCGCGACGTCAGCAATCCCTCAGCTGCTTGGGCGCTGCTTCCTGCGCCGCGGTCCCGCCCCCTCCTCTGACGTCAGAGGAGGGACGGGACCGCGGCGCAGGAAGCAGCGCCCAAGCAGCTGAGGGATTGCTGACGTCGCAATCCTGCTGCGGGCTGCTTCATAGGTGTGCTGGAAGGTCAGTGGGGCGAGCGGTCCTTCGGGCGTGGGGGGGGACTGAGCGGCAAGGCCGGGAACACCCCCTCAGGGCTGGTACCCGGGGCGGCCCGCCCCCCCCGCCCCCCCTAGGTACGCCACTGGGCTAGAATTTCCTTCCTGTAGGGAACTCAATGCTTTATCTGGCAGCATACAATATTGCTACTGAAACCAAACAAATATTTAAAGATATTAATGTTTAGACAGTTGGAACGTGGGATATCCACAGAGGACAGTCAGTATAATAGTCAAAGCCTTATGGGAAAGGGGATTCAAACATCACCGAGTATTTTGGCAGAGCAAAACAGAAGGACATGATGCATGCAGTTAATATGGCAGAGGTGATAGTGAGCAGTTTTTTAGATGTGTGAAGCATTTGTGTAGCAGCCCAAGGAATTCAGCAGTAAGGAGTGCTAGATAGAATCCTCACGTGCTTTACTCTAAAGCAGTGGTCCCAAACTCAAACCCTTTGCAGGGCCACATTTTGGATTTGTAGGTTCTTGGAGGGCTGCAGAAAAAAATAGTTAATGTCTTATTAAGGAAATAACAGCTTTGCATGAGGTAAAACTCATTCTAGTATAGTTGGTCCACAATAGTATAACAAGTTTTACCTCATGCAAAATTGTCATTTCTTTAATAAGATATTAACTATTTTTCTGCAGCCCTCCAAGTACCTACAAATCCAAAATGTGGATTATCTGAAATCTGAAATTATCAGAAGCAATTAAGGAAAGATTTATAAACCTTTCCTTAATTGCTTCTGATAATTTCAGCTATACACAGCTGAAAGAAGTGCAACATGCAGAAAGTAAAAAACTATCAAAGTATCAACTGCAAGAGACAAGATTTTGGACCAACTATTTTGAGGCCCTTGGTATTATAAAGAATGATTCTTTATGGAAAACTTGTGCCTTAAGTGTCCGGCGGTTGCACCCACAACTACCTTCAGCTCTCACCTACTCCAGCACCGGACACATGCACAATCTCCAATCATTGCTTCTAACATTGCCTCCAATCATTGCTCTAAGCTGCACTGCCTCCAATCACTGCTCCAATCATTGCATCCAATCATTGCTCCAATGGTTATCTTATGTTCAGGAACGTTGCCCGCCTCACTGCTGTAACCTCACGTGAGCGCTTTACTGCATATGTACATGATTGTCCTCTCCATTTCACTTCATAATCACGTACAGACACTGGAAAGCGCTTGCATGAGGTTACAGCAACTGCCAGATGTGACCGCTGGACACATAAAGCATAAGTGTCCGGTGTCCGGCGGTTGCATCCAGAGGTCACTGTAACCTCAAGCAAGTGCTTTCTTGCGTCTGTACGCAATTGTGAAGTGGATTGGCGAGGACAATTGTGTATAGACCAGGGGCCTCAAAATAGTACCTGGTGGGCTGCGAGTTTGAGACCACTGCTCTAAAGCAATAGAATAAAGCCCTCTGACTAATCTCAAATGTAGGTGAACTTTCTAACTAGAGAATGACACAGGGACAAATTTGTCCCCCGTCCCTGCAGGAACTCAATTTCCCCGTCAAATCCCTGCGAGTTTTGTCCCTGTCCCTGCCCCATTCCCTCAAGCTCTGTCTTAAACCACACAAGCCTCGAACACTTATGATTTTAAAGTGGTTGAAGCTTGTGAAGATGAGGACAGAGCCTGCAGGAATGGGGCAGGGACAGAAAAAGAACTCATCGGACAGGACAGGAAAATGAGTTCCCGCAGGGACGGGGGAAAATTGGTCCCCGTGTCATTCTCTATTTCTAATTTCCTGACTTTTCAGAAAGGAATAGAAGATGCAGGAAGTTTGTGTACAGCAAAATGAGTGTCCAATCAGTGGAAGGCTCTGATAGCAGCAGAATCCTCCTCGGACTATAAAACTGAGTCTGTCCCTTGAAATCATGTCTTAAGTTTGAATCTCCAGACTCTAATTATTCCACAGCTGGGAAGACCCTTTTAGCTTGCCTTACCAGTATAGTACTTGGGCTAAAAAGCCTGTTTTCTTTATCATGCTGATCAATAAATATTTTATAACTTCAGCAGGGACTAGATTGCTAAGAGTCAGAAAAGGCACTAAACTATAAGATCTTATAGATCAATAAATATTGGCAGGAGCAGTAGTAAAGAAATCCTTTTTTAAGCTCAGATTAATTAATTCCATCAAATCGTTCTTACACCCTCCATCTGTGAATATTTAGTTCATTCTTTGGTTATTAGTCAATTAGATTATTGCAATGCTCTTTACAGCAGGACTTAAGATAAAAGATCTGCAAAAGCTGCAATTAATATAAAATACTACCATTAAATAGGTGCAAGAAAATATGACCATGGAACCTCTCTCCTGAAAGTTACCATTGGTTGCTAGTATTGATAAAACCTTCTCCATACCAATGATCCATTCTACCTTTCAAGACTCATAGGGCTCTTTTCACTAAGGTGCGCTAGCGTTTTTAGTGCATGCAGGAAATTACCACGCGCTACGCTTCTAGAACTAACACCAGCTCAATGCTGACATTAAGGTCTAGCGCGCGCGGCAATGTAGCGTGCGCTATTCCGCGCGTTAAAGCCCTAGCGCATCTTAGTAAAAGGAGCCCATAGTCCCGTATTGCCTACCCCACTCCAATCTTCCCAGCAGAATTGCTTGCTAATTCTCTCATTTAAGGAGATTGTTCATGATCATAGCAACATAGTACATGACAGAAGATAAAGTCCTGAATGGTCCATCCAGTCTGCCCAATAGACACACTCATTATACAGTATATTCATGGTTAAATTGTCTTTTCTTTAATATTTTTGGGCAATAGACCATAGAAATCCGCCCGGTACTGTCATTAGGTTCCCCACTGTCATTAGGTTCGCCATTGAAGCCCACTCCAGCCTATCCTAACCATCCTGTCACTGGAGCTTCTATCAAAGCCCTCCCCAGCATATCCTAAACCAAATCATCATATATAGAACACAGACCGTGCAGGATTGCCCAGTACCGGCCTTAGTTTGTTTTATACCATTCATTTTCTAATTAGAAATCCTCTGTGTTCATCCCACGCTTTTTTGAATTCTTTCACTGTTTTCATCTCTACCACCTCCCTCGAGAGGGCATTCCAGTCATCTACCACCCTCTCCATGAAAAATAATTTCCTAACATTACTCCTAAGTCTGCCACCCTGCAACCTCAATTCATGCCTTCTAGTTTTACCATTTTCCGTTCTCTAAAAAAAAAATTAGTTTTTATATTAAAACCTTTCAAGTATTTTAAATGTCTATATTATATCTCCCATGTTCCTCCTCTCCTCTAGATTATATATATTCAGGTTTTCCAATTTCTTCTTGTATGTCTTTTGGTGCTAGCCCATAGCATTTTCATTGCTGTTCTCTGGACTGCTTCAAGCCTTTTTACATCCTTAGCCAGAACACAGTACTCCAGGTAAGGCCTCACCAATGACCTGTAGAAGGGCATCAACACCTCCTTTCTTCTGCTGGTTATGCTTGTTTCTATAGTCCAGCATCCTTCTAGCTACAGTCACCATCTTGTTACACTGTTTCTTTGCCTTCAGATCCTCAGATCACCCCAAGGTCCCTCTCCCTATCCCATATCTCACCTCTCAGCACATATGATTCCCTCAGATTTCTACTCCCCAAGTGAATCACTCTGCACTTCTTCGCATTGAATTTTAGTTGCCAAACATTAGACCATTTTTCTAACTTTTGCAGATCCTTTTTCATGTTTTCCACTCCCTCTGGGGTGTCCATTCTGTTACAAATCTTGGTATCATCTGCAAAAAGGCAAACCTTACCTTCTAACCCTTCAGCAATATCACTCACAAATATATTGAACAGAATTGGCCCCAACACCTATCCTTGTGGCACTCCACTACTCACCTTTCCTTCCTCCGAGTGAATTCCATTAACCACCACCCTCTGGTGTCTGTCTATTAACCAGTTTCTAACCCATCATACAAGATGTTCTATATTTTCAGTCCTAGGCCCAGAAAATTGGAACATGATGCCACAGCACCTCAGTTATAAACTTCTCATCATCAGTTTAAAGCAAATTTTAAGACATTTCATTTTGCTGTTAACAAAAATTTTTATTTATATACCGCAAAAGCCTTTCGGTTCTATGCAGTTTACAAAAGAGATGGGCTGACCATTGTCAGTGAGCTACAATAGATAGAATATTGGCATCAACGAGTTAACAATAGTTTCACATCAGTATGCTGCTTTGAAGTGATTACAAGAATTTTGAGAACAGGTGGGTTTTTAACAAGCTTTCTAAAATGCACATATAATGATGCATTACGTTTGCTGAGTATCTATAGTATCTCTCTGATCCTTCTTGAATCAGCTCTTCATAGGGTGCCATAATTCTGGAATACAGAAAAAAAGGAATGAGAAAGACACATCCCCTCCATATTTCCTGCTCTGGTACTTTCTAGCTACTTCCTTGGCTGTCCAAGCATGGAGAAGCCAGCTTCTAAGTTATAACGCTACACAAGGGTCGGGGCTATTCACAGCTGCTATATGAAGTACACCAAATCCTTGGACCTTAGGCCCCTTTTAACAAAGAAAACATCACTAGTAGGACTCTTAAAAGGCAATTCTATAACTGAGTACTATGTGTTGGGCACCACAATGGAGAATTCTGAATGCATATTCTCAGTGGCGTACCTAGGGTATGTGGCACCTGGGGCCCATCATTTTTTGACACCCCCCCCCCCATGTAAAAAAATATTTTTTGTAATGACCATGAAACGGAATAAATGGTCAGAATAGAAACAGGCAGTGAAAATTTTCTTATATTCCAAACATAACATAACATAAATTATGTCTGAATTGTCATGACATCAGAAGTACATATGGAGTAGTTGCAGGTGATGCTTGGGACAGTTCTGATTGTGTTAGTTCGGTTTTATGTGTTTTTTTAATAGAAGGGTTTTTATTTCTTTTTGAAGGTTTTGCAGTCTGTGGTCGATGTCAATTGGTTGTAGAGTTGGGGGTCGAGTGTTGCAGCTCGAATGGCTAGGAGGTTGTTGAACAGTTTTTTCTTTTGACGTTTTTGGTTGGAGGGTGTGTGAATGGTGCGTGAGTTCTCCTATGTCTGTTTGAAGTGGATTGAATTATTTAGCTGAAGAAATTAGTTACCCCCTCATCCCACACACATTAATTCTCTTCCATTTTTGTTCCCATTATAAAAAACACTGATAAGTTCCCAGAAAAAAAATACATTAAAATAAGAAGTGAAAACAAAGGCCCCTACAGATGAGAACATAACATAAGAATAGCCTAACTGGGTCAGACCAATGGTCCATCATGCCCAATAGCCCATTCTCATGGTAGCCAATCCAGGACACTAATACCTGGTCAAAACCCAAAGAGTAGCAACATTCCATGCTACCGATCCAGGGCAAGCAGACACTTTCCCCATGTCTTAATAGCAGATTATGGACTTTTCCTCCAGGAATTTGTCCAAATCTTTCTTACAACCAGCTACACTATCTGCTTTTACCATAACTTCTGGCCACTTCATTTTTAAGTTTAGATCTTTCCTTTCAAACAGAGACCTTGCTAGATGTCAAATACAGCACAAGGTAACTTCACATGGACTTAGCTGTGCAGGAAATGTGAATCTCCTCATACACCCACCATATAGTGCAAAAATGTGCAAAGGTCTGTTTTTTTCTTTCGATCACTACATAGCCTAATGCCACACAAGCAGCGCTTTACAAACATATTCTGTAGGTCAATGCTAAGGATAACAAAGTTTCCTTCCTTGGACCAGAAGGAGATACTGATAAACCACTGGAAGAGATCCCAAAACAACACCCAAAGACCCACTCAGTGTGTGAACCAGTTGAGTGGAGTGGACTAACTGGGGGGTGGAAATGGGCCCGGAGTTTGCTCAGCAGAATTTCCCAGACCACCTCTTCCTCTCAACACATTGACACGCTGCCACCACCACCACTAGGAACACCTCACTGGGTAGGCCAGCTATGCTATAAACTTTATAAAACATGTTATTATATTTTCTTATAAAGCACATATTTTAACTGAACTCTCTGACATCCTCAGCCTTTCCATTCACAAAAATAGAAGGAAGAAAAGTTCCCATTTCCTGCTGTCTCATGTCCCCGGCCTATACAATATTTTTTTTCTGCAGACCCTTCAAAAGTCTGACCAAATCCTCGTTTCACTTGCATTATAAAGTACTGAGGATGCAATCTCTACCCAATCCCAGGTCCTAAAGTCTAAGACAGTAGAGCAAACTAATGCTGCCAGATTCAGGAAAAAAAAATTTGATTCGATTCAGCCTATTGAATTGGTTTTTCAATTCGATTTTCCTGCCCAGTTGTGTGATTTTTTTCAAAACTCCTGGTGGCTTTTATAGCTTTTTCACCCCCTTTGGCTTCTCCTAACCACACTGGTGCTGTGGTGTAAATAAAATAAAGAAACAAAAAGGACTTTTCCTCTCTCTGTTAAATCCTAGCTCACGTTTGCAGACCAACACCAGCTCTGGCAGGATACACATTTCAAATCTGACATATTATAATCACAAAACAGAAAATAAAATTAATTTTTCTACCTTTTGTTGTCTGGTTATATTTCAAATCTTGTTGGTCCAAGGCTCTGGTTTTCTTCTGATAACTTGCTTGCCAGGGTCTCCTTCTTTCTTCTTTCTGCATGCTAACCATCCATCTGCCTACTCTGTCCTCCCTTTCCATTTCCCTTCCCTCCCCAGGAAGTCTGGTATCTTTCCTTTTTTTCATCTCCCTCCACAGATCCACCTTTTCTTAACTACCCTTTCATCCGGCATCTCTCCCTCATTCCCCACTACCCCAGAGTCCACCATCTCTCCCTTTCTTTTCCCAATTACCCTCCTATCCAGTATCTCTATCACTCCTCCACACCATCCCTTGTGTCCAATTTCCCTCCCTTTCTGTTCCTTCCCTCTCTAAATCCCATGGTCGATCATCTCTCTCCCTCTCCTCTATTTTCAGACCCATTATTTCTTCCTCCCCCCAAAGTTTGGCATATGCACGTCTCTTTGAACACCCCCTTCCCTCTGTGTACTTCTAAACCAGGGCCCCCCCCAAAGGCCTGTCCCCCCTAAAGGCCTGCACCCCCCTTGAAGGCCTGTCCCACCCCCTTGTAGGCCTGTCCCATCCCCTTGTAGGCCTGCACCCCCCAAAGGCCTGTCCCCCCCCCTTGAAGGCCTGCACCCCCTTGAAGGTCTGCAACCCCCCCTGAAGGCCTGCACCCCCTTGAAGGCCTATTCCACCCCCTTGTAGGCCTCTCCCCCCCTTGAAGGCCTGCACCCCCTTGAAGGTCTGCACCCCCGAAGGCCTGCACTCCCCCCCGAAGGCCTGCACCCCCCCGAAGGCCTGTCCCCCCGAAGGCCTGTCCCCCCCTTGAAGGCCTGTCCCACCCCCTTGTAGGCCTGTCCCACCCCCTTGTAGGCCTGTCCCCCCCTTGAAGGCTGCCTGCCCCCCCTTGAAGGCCTGCCTGTCCCCCCCCTTGAAGGCCTGTCCCCCCTTGAAGGCCTGCCTGCCTGCCTGTCACCCCCCTCCCCCTTGAAAGCCTCCCCCTTGAAAGGACCGCTCGCCCCCCTGGCCTCCCTGCACCACCTATGAAGCAGCACTGCCTATGCTCCCGGCCTTGCCGTTCAGTCCCCCCCACCACCCCCGAAGGACCGTTCACCCCACTGACCTTCCTGCACCACCTATGAAGCAGCCGCAGCAGGATCGCAATGCGATCCCTGCGCTGCTTAGGCGCTGCTTCCTGCGCCGCGGTCCCGCCCCTCCTCTGACATCCGAGGAGGGGCGGGACCGCGGTGCAGGAAGTAGCACCCAAGCAGTTCAGGGATCGCTGACGCTGCAAGCTGCTTCGCAGGTGGTGCAGGAAGGTCAGTGGGGCGAGCGGTCCTTCGGGGGTGGGGGGGGACTGAACGGCAAGGCCGGGAGCACCCCCTCAGGGCTGGCACCCGGGGCGGACCGCCCCTCCCGCCCCCCCTTGGTACGCCACTGCATATTCTATAATGGCATCTGTGCGCACAGAAGCTATTATAGAATATAAGAACATAAGAATAGCCTTACTGGGTCAGACCAATGGTCCATCCATCCCAGTTTCCCGTCTCCACAGAGGTCAATCCAAGTCGCAAATACCTGGCAAAAACCCATATAGTTGTATTCTGGAGCAGGCCTCAGGAATCTGAAGGAATAGTACAGTTTAGGGGGGTGAAGAATTTTTGTGAACGAAAGAATTAGAAGCCTCCTCTCGAAAGAGGGTGATCTGTGAGGGATTCACTCCCCAGAGCCTCAACAAAACATTTATCTGTTTGGTTTCTCTCTACTTCACTCGCTGCACGCACTCTTCTCTTATGGAACAGGCTGTCTTTGTGGAGGGAGAGGGGAAGGATTTCCTTTAAGGCTCTAGTGTAGAAGTTCTACCAAATATAACTCAAAAGTAGATATGGGTGCCAAGTATGAATTTATTTTTGACATAGTGCTAAATCATATGAAATACAAATACGTGTTTGGGGAAGGACTGGAAAACTATGCAATAGTAATTAAAATAAAGACAGGAGTTTGGGAAAAATGTACCACAGTAACTCAAATAAAAGACTGGGATTTGAACAAACAGTATAAAAACAGTTGGGAAACACACGAAGTGAGAGAATTAATTACAATACAGTAAAATATATAAAAGTAAGCAGAAAGGGAAAAAACACATAGCTAAGAAGACATTTGTGGTAGTGTAGCTGCAGCTGTAGCTGTCTGAAACAAGATCATGGCAGATAAAGAGAAGGCTATACAAATAGGAGGACCTTACAGGCAGGTAAAAGTTACATGGAACCAGTAAGTTAAAGGTCTAAGCTTCTGGAAAAGCTTGCTTGAAAAGATAAGTTTTCAGAATACCCTTAAATCTCAGGAAAGAGAGTTTTGCCCTAAGGAAAGAACTTACGTGCAAAATGGTACAGTTCTAAGGTAGTACTTATATAGCTTGCAGTTGTACAGCATTGAACAAACACTGTACAGCTCCACTTTCTGCATCTGTGATCCCCTGGGTATAATTGGTTTGGGTAACAGGTGTTCTTGGGTTCTGAGCAGCCAGTATATGAGTCCCCCTGTCCACTTCCAGCCAGTACTGACAATTTGCCAAATCATTATGGTTTACAGAAGCTTTTTTTCCAATACTGTCCAAACAATAGCTTTATTCAGGGAAACAACAAAACAAGAATGTCTGAAGGATGCATTAATAATAAAAGGCAGAGATGTCCCACGTGCATCTTTAGTGGATCGAATTAATCAAGTTGGGCAATAAGCCAGAGAATAATTCAGCTCAAGAAGTAAATCTCTCAACCTTCTCAAGGAAGAATGCATCTTAAAGAACATTCTGAGTATCTGGAAGAACAGTTCCATCCCACTACTGGGAAGATATAGGGGTCTGTTTATTAAAACATAGTATGCAATGACTTTAACAGTGTGTATTAACTGTTATGACAACAAGAAAATTGACCCTGGTCCTTCCACAGAAAGTGATATAAAAAAAAACAGAGATCGTGGAAAGTCGATGTCCAAGATGGAGGCTTTATTCAAACAAATATATAATCCATATAAAAATGTCTAGGGCCTGAACCTCTGGGAAACATATGGACCCATCTTGGACATCGACTCTCCACGATCTCTTTGTTTCTTCTGCATTAACTGTTACTGCATAACCATGGAACTTGCTACATGCTAATTTGCATAGGAACTGCTTGCTGGGGTGGGGTGGGGTGGTCGTGGGTGTGGAAATTGGGCAGGTTTTGGATGTGCAGTGCACAGCACTAGCAGTTAGTACCTTCTAAGTTACCATGCACTGGCAGTCACAGCTGCAGATAGTGTGGTTGCATGTAACTCCTAAACTGTATTGCAAATACCCATTTAACTTAAATAGTGTGCATTTTAAAGGGTGGTATACACAGGCGTTCAGGTTATGTAGGACTTAGGCAGGGCTCCCACTTATGTATGTAACTTACAGAGTACTGTAAGTTACACGCACCCCTGCCACACTTAAGTGCATGCACTTCTACCAGCTCTAAATGGCTGGCATAAATGTGAGTGCCTAAATTTTAGGCACATTGATTTAGCCGGTTACACTAGTATTCTATAACAGAACCTAGGCACTTAGGTTCCTTTATAGCAGTGGCCTCAAACTCAAACCCTTTGCAGGACCACATTTTGGATTTATAGGTACTTGGAGGGCCACAGAAAAGAAAAAATAGTTAATGTCTTATTAAAGAAATGACAATTTTGTGTGAGGTAAAATTCTTTATAGTTTATAAATCTTTCCTTTAACTGTTAAAGGAAAGATTTATAAACTATAAAGAGTTTTTACCTCATGCAAAATTGTCATTTCTTTAATAAGACATTAACTATTTTTTTCTGCAGTTCTCCAAGTACCCTATTGTCTCTGCGGCCCTCACAGTTAAAGTTTAACATCTTTCCTTTCTCAAAACTGACACATTTCAATCACTATTTTGAAAATAAAATCATTTTCCCTACCTTTGTTGTCTGGTGACTTTATTTTTCTGTGCTTTTAACTATGTTTCCAGGGCCTTCATGTTCATTGACTGGTTTTCTCTCCGTCCTCACTTTCTGCCTTGGCATTAACTTAACATTCAATTTTTCCATTTTTCTGCTTTCTTCTCAAAATCTACATTTCCATGTCTGACCTTCCCTTCCTATCTCTCTCTCCTATCCTCCCTATTTCCATGGTCTGACATCTCTCTCATTCTCTCCTTCCCCCTCCCCCCTCCCAGTGTAATATTTCTCTTTCCCTTCCTCCTTTCTGCTCCCTGCAGTCCATCTCCCTTCCCTTACTCCTTTCTGGCCTCCCTCCCAGTCCAATATTTCTCCCTCCTTTCCACCAGTCCAACATTTTTTTCTTCCTCCTGCATGCTTCTCCTCTGTTCCTCCTTCCCTCCCCCAACCAACATCTCTCTCTCTCTCTTCCTCTATGAGTCCAATTTTTCACTCTCTGCCCTCTCCCCTTCCCCAGTATAACATTTCTCTTTCCCTCCTTTCTGTCCTACTCATCCATCTCACCCTATCCATGAGCCTAACACTTTCTGCCTCCTGCACACTTTCTCTCTCTGTCCTTGCCTCTTCCCTTGAGTGGCATCACTCTTTCCTACCCCCCAACCCAACATTCTCTCTCCCAATGAACCATCTCACCCTCCCCTCCAGTGTGTAGCTCATTTCCTTTCCCTCCATTTCTGCCAGGTCCAGTAGCACCTCTTCTCACCTAACTATTCATCCCCCCCAGTCCACGCCTCTCTCACCCCCCCCCCCCAGGAGGGGGGCCCTTGCAGAAACAGAGAATTCTATTCCTCTCACCTTCCTTTTACCTCCCCCCTATCCAGCAGTACCCCTTCCCTGCTCCCTATGTCCAGCAGTTCCCCTTCTCCCTTCCTTTTACTTCCCCCTGCCCAGCAGTACCCATTCTCCCTTCCCTCCTCCCCTGTCCAGCAATACCTCTCCTTCCTATAGCTTAGCGGCAGCTTACTGTGTACTTTTAACTTAATCACACAGCTGCCACTAGCTTTTGTTTAGCTTTAGCCATGGTTTCATCAGGCAGCCTCGGGGCTTTTGCTAGGCTGGCACGCCTCGCATCATCGAAGTGGACCGGCCTAGCAAAGCCCCCACGGCTGCCTGATGATACCGCGGCTAAAGCTAGCGGCAGCTGTGTGACTAAGTTAAAATCACACTGAGCTACCACTGCTGGCCGGGGGTAAGAAGAAGAGGAGTCCTGGCAGCGAATAGCCGGCAGAAGGCAGGAAGTCAGCTGGCGATCGGAGCCTAAGACAGGAAGTCAGCTGACACCGGCGATGGGGGCAGAAGCATGAAGTCAGCCGGCGATCGGAGCAGAAGGCAGGAAATCAGCTGATGCCGGCACGGGTGATCTGCAGCAGAAGGCACTTCTGAGATTGCTACAGACCACGGGCCACAAATTAGTACCTGGAGGGCCGCTTGCGGTCCCTGGGCCACGAGTTTGATATTGCTGCTTTATAGAATAGGCTCCTATTTTGTGCCCTCTCAATGTCTAATTGGAAGCAGCCTATAGAACTGAACTCTTAAATGTGGGTGAGCATTTATCTATTTATTTTTAGCATTTACAACATATACCACTTATTGCCTAAGGGGCTCATAATCGAAAGAGAAAAACGTCCAAAAACCAGCCTAAGTTGGCACTTGGACGATCATCAGTCAAAAATGTCCAAGTGCCGATAATAAAACTGGGTTTTGGATGTATTTAAAAATGACCTAGGCTTTCACAGTGCCGCTGAACGACCATAGCTAAACGGGGCGTTTCAGGAGAAGTTTTGAGGGCGTGATTTGGGCAGGATGTGGGCAGGCTTAGGCTTAATCATACTGCATATTTAACCGAAAGAACTAGGACATGGTCTAAATCACAAAAACCCACCTAAAGTCACCAGATAAGCACTGCACACACATAGTACAGACCCCCACACACTACCCCAGTGATCACCGACCCCCTTCCCCCATAAAAATATTAATCACAACTTGAAAATTGTGCCTGGCAGCCTGGCATAGGAAAGCCTAGTCATGTTGCACAGAGGTTTCTTAAGCCATCTTGGGGTGGGTTAGAGACAAATGGAGAGGAGGACCCATGCCCATAAGCCCCTGTAATCACTGCACTGATACTGAAACATGTGCACTCCCCTATATACCCCCAAAACCCTTTTCTACTGGCATATAAGTGGCTCCTGCAGCCATAAGGGCTATTGGGGTGGCAGATAAGTGGGTCTAGGGCAGGGGTCTCAAAGTCCCTCCTTGAGGACTGCAATCCAGTCGGGTTTTCAAGATTTCCCCAATGAATATGCATGAGATCTATTTGCATGCACTGCTTTCATTGTATGCCAATAGATCTCATGCATATTCATTGGGAAAATCCTGAAAACCCGACTAGATTGCGGCCCTCGAGGAGGGACTTTGAGACCCCTGGTCTAGGGGATTCTGGAGGTGGTTTGGGGGGCTCACCACGACCTATAAGGGAACTGTAGTGAGATGAAGACATGGCACCCTTTTTGTGAAGTTCACAGCAGTGCCCTGTAAGGTATCCCACTATTTAGGTGTCATGTCTGGGTGTTCAGTCCATCTCTTTGCAGATCCCTCCGACATCCAACAGGGCTTGTTCTAGATGTTTTTGACTTGGACGTAAAGTTAGACGAAAATATGGTATAAAGATGGACGATTTAGCGACTTGGATGATCAGATCAGCATGACGTATACTTAGACGATTTTTGAAACGAAAAAAAATTTGGACGTATTTTTCAAAAATGTGTCCTAAGCTGTTTTTTCTTTGGATGACTTGCGACTTAGATGAAAATGGACTTAGACATTCCTTTCGATTATGCCCCTCTAAGTGATTTACATTTTTCCCTATCTGTCATGGTGGGCTCACACTCTACCTAATATATCTGGGGCAATAGGGGATTAGGTGACTTGCCCAGGGTCACAAGGAGCAGCATGGGGTTTGAACCCACAACCACAGGCTGCTGAGGTTGTAGCTCTAACCACCGCACTTCACTCTCCTACTCTCTAAAACTCCTTATTGAGTTTTACAAAACTAAAGAGATACAGTTACAATTCATCAAAATGAAATCATTTATAACAACAAACATGGCTCAAGAATACCACTGTCCTATCCCCCTTTGGGTTGAGTATTTTTACTTCCATCCCAATGTAGAAGTCACATATCCAAATTATTTCTTCTTATATGACATCATGAGTCATATATTGGAGGGGAAAAAAAAACCCCTCCTAAAACCATGTTGAAAAAAAAATCAATGAAATTGAACTGATCTTTCCCCATCCTCTTACTCTAACATATTGTGATGGGGCTGAGGAATCTGACGAGTGCTCCAGCAACCCAGCTCCCGTCTCAGACGCAAAGCTGAGCATTCCTATGGAGACCACGTAACACTGGCATTAAAGAAATAAAGGAAAAATAGCTGGTGGCAAAATAGTCTGTTATTAGCAGGTATTGCATAGTTCCATTTGTATAAGCCACACAGGCAACCGCCTAGGCCTGCTTTGATGCAGGCTTTCTCAGCCCTACAATCCAGTTCTCTGATAAACATTTCTCAGAAGGCAAGCACAAATAAAAGAAAGAAAAAACCAAAATAGTCAAAAAAACTGGCTTCTAGCCACTCAGGGTCGGATTCTGTATAGGACGCCCAGTCTCAGAAGCCACCTAAATGGCTTTTAAGAATCGCACACAGGTGTCCTGTATAGAATTGCGTCTGTCTAAACCCACCCAACAACACAATTTTCTAACCGGCGTCCATGTCACAGGCTCCGGTTAGAAAACTGGGTTGCCGCTGAACTGACTGCGGCAAGGGAATTTCCCCTACGGCTGCGGCAAAGAATCTGTCCTCCCTGTGAAGACTACCGGCATAAGGGATGCCTAGTACCTCCTGCCGGAACCCATTAAGCTGCTCCCCCACCCCCGAATGAATGCGGCAGGTGCCCATTCCCTGCTGTCAGAAACCCCCCCACCCCCCAAGATATCCCCTGGCAGGAAGGATGCCAAGTCCCTCCAGCCAGAAATCCTTCACCCCTTCAAGACATCCCCTAGCACCCCGATCACCCAAAGGCCACCCGGACCCCACAAGTAACTTTTTAGTTGGCCAGCCAGAGGGATGCTTACTACTCTGGCCAGCAGGCCTGCTTCCACTGAATGGTGGGCCTTCCCCTTCCCGGTGCATTGTGGGCTGTACCAGGGAGGAGCCTAGAAACATAGAAACATAGAAAGATGACGGCAGATAAGGGCCATAGCCCATCAAGTCTGCCCACACCATTTACCCACCCTCTTAAGTCTACTGACCCCCTAAAGAATAATTGTAATTATACTGTCACTCTACTGACCCGCTCATTCAGTCCTAGTGACCCTATCCCTTGGCATGACCTCGTAGGGATCCCACATAGGTATCCCATTTGTTCTTGAAGTCTGAGATGCTGCGTGCCTCGACCACCTGCACTGGAAGCTCATTCCAATGCTCAATCACTCTCTCCGTGAAGAAGCATTTCCTGGTGTCTCCACGAAACTTCCCTCCCCTGAGCTTGAGCGGATGTCCTCTTGTGGTCGAGGGTCCCCTGAGAAGAAAGATATCATCTTCCACCTCTACCCGTCCCGTGATGTACTTAAATGTCTCAATCATGTCTCCCCTCTCCCTACGCTCCTCGAGAGTGTAGAGCTGCAATTTGCTCAGTCTTTCTTCGTACGGGAGACCCTTTAGCCCCGAGACCATCCTGGTGGCCATCCGCTGAACCGATTCAACTCTGAGCACATCCTTACGGTAATGTGGCCTCCAGAATTGAACACAGTATTCCAGATGCGGTCTCACCATGGCTCTATACAGCGGCATCATGACTTCAGGTTTCCTGCTGACGAAGCTTCTCTTGATACAACCTATCATTTGCCGTGCTTTAGATGAAGCCTTCTCCACTTGAGTGGCTGCTTTCATGTCAGCACTGATGATTACTCCTAAGTCTCGTTCTGCCGTAGTCCTGGCTAAAGTTTCTCCATTCAGGGTGTAAGTTCTGCAAGGATTTCCGTTGCCGAGATGCATGACCTTACATTTCTTGGCGTTGAAGCCCAGCTGCCAGATCAAGGACCAACTTTCTAAAGTACGCAGGTCTTGCTCCATAGCATCCTGAAGATTACAACCGTTTACTACATTGCATAGTTTGGCGTCATCAGCGAATAAGGTTACCTTGCCTTGGAGCCCTTGAGTCAGATCCCTAATGAATATGTTGAAGAGGAGTGGACCCAGGACCGAACCCTGTGGCACTCCGCTGGTCACCTCCGACATTTTAGAAAGGGTACCGTTGACCACCACCCTCTGAAGTCTGCCACTAAGCCAATCCTCAATCGCCTAAGGCCCTGATTGTCCCAGGTGCTTATGGCCCCTCCCATAGGAGGGGCCTTAGGCACCTGGGCCAACCGGAATTTTAGGCCTCTCTCCCAGTGCATTCTGGGATGTACTGGGAGTGGCCTATGATTCCATTTGGCCAGATCCCTTAAGCCACTCTCATGGGGTTGATGTAGTGTATCCAGATTTTCAGAAAGCTTTTGACAAAGTTCCTTATGAGAGGCTCCTGAGAAAATTAAAGAGTCAATGGATAAATGGCAGAGTTCAGATTAGAAATTGGTTATCGGATAGAAAAGAGGGTAGGGTTAAATGGTCATTTTGTTTCAATGGAGGAGAATAAACATGGAGGAGAGTAAACAGTGTAGTGCCGCAGGGATCTGTACTGGGACCAGTGCTATTTAACTTATTTATAAATGATATGGAAATTGGAATGACAAGTGAGGTGATTAAATTTGCAAAATTTCAAAGTTGCAAATTTTCAAAGTTGTTAAAATGTATGCAAATTGTAAAACATTGCAGGCAGACCTTAGGAAATTAGAAGATTGGCCATCCAAGTGGCAGATGAAATTTAATGTGGGCAAATGCAGTATGATGCACATTGGAAAGAATAACCCAAATCACAGTTACCGGATGCTAGGGCCCACCTTTAGGGATAGCGTCCAAGAAAAAGATCTGGGTGTCTTTGTAGACAATACGATGAAACCTTTCGCCCAATGTGCAGCAGCAGTCAAAAAAGCAAACAAGATGCTAGGAATTATTTAAAAAGGGATGGTTAACAAGAGTATGAATATTATACTGCCTCTAAATCACTCCATGGTGTGACTTAACCTGCGTTCAGTTCTGGTCATTTTATCTCAAGAAAGATATAGTGGCAGTAGAAAAGGTTCAAAGAGGAGCGACCAAGATGATAAAGGGAATGGAATTCCTGTCATATGAGGAAAGGAAAAGAGACGGCTGAGAAATGACAAAGACTAGGGGACACTCGATGAAGTTACAGGGAAATACTTTTAAAATCAATAGGAGAAAATATTTTTTCACTCAGAGAATAGTTAAGCTCTAGAATGCATTGCCAGAGGTTGTGGTAAGAGCGAATAGCGTAGCTGGTTTTAAGAAGGGCTTGGACAATTTCCTAGAGGAAATTTCTATAGTCTGTTATTGAGATAGACATGGGGGAAGTCACTACTTGCCTTGAATCGGTAGCAGGGAATGTTGCTACTCTTTGGGTTTTTGCCAGGTACTAGTGACCTGGATTGGCCACTGTGAGGACAGGCTACTGGGCTAGATGAACCAGTGGTCTGGCCCTATAAGGCTATTCTTATGTTATTATGTGTTCTTCCCATCTAAATTTAAGGACTAATTACAAAATTCCCACCCATAGTGTTGAAAGTGGGATCCAAAATTCAGCTTTGGATAGAGGATCAGCTAGAGGACCTCTATTAAGGTTTACCAGAAAAAGATTTACCAGTTTCTGTGATTTTATTATGTATGTTATTTTGTAATCCGCATAGAATTGTCGAATATGAGGAATATAAATTTTTTAAATAAATAAACTGTTATCCCTCTTGAACAGTTGGGTGGTAGCAGAGGGATTAAGAATGGCTCATTTAAATCTCCAACTACTAAGGGGGAGTGGAGGCAGCAAGGAAAGCCACATTGCCAGAAGCTGAGGTAAGAGTAGATTAACTGCCTTCTCGGGTGGGAGTTAACATTACTTTGTCATTCACCTGATTTTCTAAAATTATTCCCATTCCCATCCCACACTCAGGTGAGATGTTCTGTTCTTCTTACTGGCTCAATCTCTCCCTAAATCCTTGACTGCTGAAGCCAGATTAGATGGTAGAGCAGCAACATGTTCAACAAATCCTCCAGCAAATAGTCCTCCAACAGGCACAACAGCAGTTAGAAAAGAATTAATAGAGAATTATTTAACAGTTTTACAACAGACAGCAGAGACCAAACTAGTGACGTAAGCCAATAGACTGCAACTAAGAGGAAATTTAAACAGCCTAGAGCTGTAATATTCACTCTCAGTCCTTGAGGGCAACCAATGGACAGATTTTTAAGGTATCCATAATGCATATGTATTTGCATACAGTGGGGGTAATAGGCAAGGGCATCCCTGTCATGCATATGCATTAAGGGTATCCTAACAATCTGATCCATTGGCAGCTCAGGGAATGTGAATGAAGATCAAGGCCTAGAGGATAATCTATTTAAGTTTGATGATACAACATGGAGGCCTTTCCAGCCTGTCAGTTGAACAATCCAGTAGGTCCCGTTCTTGGGGCGAGAGGTATGGACCACGAAGTTCACCCTGACAACAAAGTGAAACACTGCACAGAGGTGAGAACCAATACATTGGATTAAGTGGGCATTACGAGTCCTATCAATGGACATTCAGGGAGATATAATCTAGATCAGGAGTTCAATTAGAGAATGACACGGTGACAAAATTCATCACCGTTCCCGTCCCCGCGGATAACCGCGGGAAATAATCCCATGTCATTTTCTAGTGTCTATTTCAACCTCAGTCCTTCGACACCAGCATTCTTCAAAGCAAAGCTTGCGGGTCAGTGGTTGTGGCCATTCATACTCTGATTCTTCCCTCTCTCCTTAAAGAATGACATGAAGATGGTTTCCCGCGGTTATCCGTGGGGACGGGAACGGTGATTAATTTTGTCACCGTGTCATTCTCTAAGTTCAATCACAGGAGCTGGACTAGAAAATTAAATATGCATGCTTTTTATTGTAACCGTTGATTCCCCCTTTTCCTCATGTTCTTCAGTTGTATTTTACATTTTGTCTAATTTTTTGTTTCCTACCCTATTTTATTTTTTACATTGTTTATTTTAAATTTTTATTGTAAACCTTTGGTTTTATATTTGGGTATATAAAATAAATTGAACTTGAACTTGAGTATGCAGAGAGATGGGCTGAAAAATATACAGCGGCAAAGAAGGCCACAATGCGATAATAAACTAGGGGCTCCTTTTACAAAGCTGCGATAGCGGTTTTAGCGCACGCTAGACGCTAACACCAGCATTGAGCTGGCTTTAGCTCTAGCCGCGTAGCACTGGTTTAGCGCGTGTTAAAATTCTGCGTGCGCTAAAAATGCTATCGCAGCTTTGTAAAAGGAGCCCTAAGGAACAGTTCTCTTGGATGGATGGATGAAGTAACCCCACGAAGAAATAAAGATAAGACCAAGTTTATAAATTTTCCAAAGCTGCCATAATTCTTAATGAAAGAAAACTCTCTTTCAATACTTAGGACCTGTTTTACAAAGCCGCACTAGCGGCTGCAACGCGGTAACGGCCCCGAAGCTCGTAGAGATTTAAAGAGCTTCGGGGCTGTTGCCGCGCGGCTTTGTAAAACAGGCCCTTAGATTTACCATGTTACTAATCTTGCAAATGTAGCCAGCTATATCAAAATGTTAATTAGTGCTGTGTGCTTTGGTTTAGTTCAGCTAAGTAAAAAAAAATAATTTACACTTATGCAAAAGTATTCCATAGGAGAGAATGATGACCACAACCCTCTCTTCATTTCTCATTTATTCATCACCTAATTCGAATTGACTTTAATTGATGAATTAGGATGTCAAGCACTCGCGGTTTCGAGTTAACAGAACTAGTCTTGGCTCATAACTATTTCGCAAGCTATCATATGTCCTTACTTCTTTTTCATTCAATTTAAAGTGTATGAAAATTTTCGAGCGCTTGAGATCCTAATTCATCAATTAAAGTCAATTCGAATTAGGTGTATGAATCTTTGGGTCTAACATCAGCCTACTTTTTTGGAAGGAAATAGTGTGTTCCACAAGTTTTTTGAAGTGGCGTTTTCATTTATTCATCAACCATACAAGTGATGTGGAGGAGTAGCCTAAGGGGCTGAGAGCCTGGGGAAATATATTTTGATGTCCCACTGCAGCTCCTTGTGCTCCTGGCTGTACATGTCACTTAACCCTCCATTACCCCGAGTATAAAACATAGATTATGAGCCCTCTAGGGACAAAGAAAGAACCTACATATAAGCTGCTTTGGATATACCACAGCAAGGCAGCATATCACATCCACTACTGTTACCCTTATAAGCAAAGGGAATACACTGTATAATTTGCCTCTTAAGATGGCTAATTTGGATAAGGAGAGTTTAGGAAATTATAGATTGGTTTCTAACTTTCCATTTATTGCTAAAATATTAGAGAGGACTGTTCAAAATATTTTGGGTCCCTTTTATGAAGCTGAATTAGGCTTTTTTATCTCCAAACATGGCAGTATTAGCTCTGATGCTCATGGTGGGGTTTGGGATTTTGGGATTCTACTAATGTCTTCCACCTTTGCCAATTGGATTTCCACAATGGCTGCAGTACAGAATCATTATCAGTGAAAGTATTAAATCAGATAGGGTGCATAGAGATAGTTGGGATGTTTTATTGATTCAACTGGATATGAGCGCAGCTCTTGACACTATAAATCACATTCTTTTCTTGAAAATATTAGACTTAGGGTTCCTTTTACTAAGCCACGTGTTTGTAGCGCACGCAGCATTTTAGCTCAATGCTGGCATTAAGGTCTAGCGCAGGCGGCAATTTAGCGTGCACAATTCCTCGCGTTAAAGCCCTAACACAGCTTAGTAAAAGGTGCCCTTAGGTACTGTATTACAAGGGTCGCTGGTTCAGATCTGTTTTCAAATCTCAGTTAATCACAGTTTTTCAGTGGTTGTACCTTAAATTTAATTTTCATTTAAAAAATCTCTTATATACCACAAATGTAAGTGGTTTACAATATACATATCCTCTTTTGCATTTTGGTGTTTCACAAGGGTCTGGGTTCAATATTTTTATTGCACCATTGGCTTTGCTGATTCGGGATTTGGAACTTAGCTCCTATTTCTATGCCATTAACAGTTCGGTAACAGTGCACGATTCTTGGGATGTTTTATTTCAAGCTGAGCTGGTGAAAAAATTAAATAAGACTTCTACCTAACTGGGGGATCATAAATTAATATTAAATCCTCATAATAGTGAAACCATATGGATTTTGAGTTCTTGTCCACCATATCATCCTAACATTCAACATCAATCTATTATTATGAAACATTCCCATCTTTGTGCAGGAGTGAATTGATTTAAAGCCCTCTTTTGTTTCATATAATTCAAAAATCACTAATACAATGCCATTCCATATCATTTCTTATATCCTGCAAATTTCGACTAGGATTCATTGCGGCTTACAAATGAATTACAGATACAATCAATTGAAGTTATAGTACGCTTTCCATGATCGTAAATGGGTTAATCTCATGTGAGAAGAGATATGTCTTATGACATTTTCCTGAAATTGCAATAGGTGGTGACCCGATGTAGACTTTAAAAGTAGGTAATTCCAAACTTTGGGTTCCAGAGATTCAAAGGTGGATTCAGAAAGCTTTTTTCATTGAGCTTGTTGGGAAAAAGAGAAAGGCAGTTTGAGGCATTGGGATGCTCTTGAGTTTTGGGAAGAGTGTATGACCTTAACGCTTGATACTACTCTGCTAGAGTTTTCTCCATATATTGTTTGTAGACCATGCAAACAATCTTAAATTGAAATCTTTTCCTTATTGGCAACCAGTGTAGCTCTTCCAATAACGGACTATTAGGGCTATTAGGGTGGTAGATAAGTGGGTCTAGGGCAGTGATGGCTAACCTTTTTGAGCCCGAGTGCCCAAACTGCCGCACAAAACCAAAGAATTTCCTCAAAGTGCCAGCACGTCAATTAAACCTTAATAACAAGATTTTAGTATCTAAAAATTCTTTATAAAGTTGCCTGAACTATGTAACATCATTTTTAAAGGTTGGAATCTTTGTATTGTCAGAGAATCAATTTGATTCACAATCCTTTGGTTTTCATTTCAATTTATTGGCAATTTATAATGTTTTAATGATTTCATTCAATTTAATGAATTTAGGAAGAATTTGATTCAGTTACACAATATATTTTAAATGTATTATTCACATAACATGTCAAATGTATCCTGAGTAAAAAAAAAGATAAAACTTCTTAAAACTGTTAACTGTGTCAAGACTCGGTGTGTATTCCCAAAGAGTCTATACATGTTTTTTTTGTAAAATTTACAATCAAATTAGAAAATAGTTAAATCATTACATTTCTAATAATATGATGTAAAGAAAACAAAAGAGCTTTCAATTAAACCAACCGTTTTTATTGGAAATTCCAGATTGGAATACAACAAGACCATGTAAAGTCCTTTTTTTAAATAACATCTTTAAATAATATTTAAATAACTTAGAAAGTGTCTTAACTGCAAACTGAAAACCCTGCTTCATGTAAACATATGCATTGGGCATGCTCTGAAAAAAATTAATGTGATTTTTGTTGTTGCATGCATGCTGATAACTTGTCAATCCTTGGCTCATAGTGCGTTAATTTCAGAGCAACACATGCAGCACTCATGTCATCCGTTAATCTTTTTCTAGCATCAGATTTTATATGATTCAAAGCCGAAAACAGCTGCTCACAAGCATAGGATGACCCAAACAAAGTAAGAAGAGCAATCCCAAGTGCTTTCATGGACTTAAAATTGTCTGGCAGAGAATTCCACGCTTTTAGGATTTCATTTTCAGAACTGCTAGCAGTGATTTCATTTGTCACCCTTTCACACTCAATACGTTCAAGAGCCGCACGCAGGTCATTGAATTTACTTTTCCAGATAGAGCTTTCTTGAAATTCCAGTAGCTCCATTTCCAAATTTTGAATATCCAACCACTGTAAGCAGGAAAGATCAAGATCTTCAAATGTGGACTTTTCTGGGGAAGTTATAAATGAAAGGGTTGTCTCCATCTTACGGAACTGAGAAAATCTTTTACTAAAATTCTCCTTTGCTTCGGCTACAATGGTGGAATATGCTTTGTGGATTTCCTGGTGTTTTTTATGACTGTCCACAAATGTTGTAGAATTATCCAAATGTATTTTTAGGTTGGGAAAATATTTTAGCTGTCCACTCTCAAGGTCTTTTTCAAAAACATGCAATTTTCTCTCAAAAGCTTTGATGTCACTAAACTTGCTTTCTGCTGTTTTTCCCATGCCTTGTAATTTTTTGTTTAGTACATTAAAGTGGTTAGTAAAATCTGTAAAGAACATGAGGTTGTGTGGTTTTGCAGCATTTACAGACTTGGAGCAATGATATGATTGTTTCACTTTTGACCATTTGCCATTTAAAGACTACTTGCTACCCAAAGACTTCTAAGACTGCTGATGCAGGCCGGATGGCCGAAACGTGATCATGTCGAGTCATTGAGTTGCTTTGGATGTACGATTTTGTTTTGGATTAATAAAGACCATTGGATTTATCAGATGAGTTGAAAGACACTGTTTTTGTGCACCATCTTGATTGGACATTTCCACTTTGCCCTTGCTTCTACAGCAGGGGTGCCCACACTTTTTGGGCTTGCGAGCTACTTTTAAAATGACCAAGTCAAAATGATCTACCAACAATAAAATTTAAAAAAAACCCCACAAAGCACACTGTATGCAGAGAAAATGTTAATTATCATTTATATTCCGTGGGTTTTCAAAGAGGTCAAGTCAGACGATTCTATGCAATGTCACTTCAGGAAAAACTATACAAAAATAGACAAATATACCCCCTCCCTTTTTACTAAATCGCAATAGCAGTTTTTAGAGCAGGGAGATGCACTGAATGCCCTGTGCTGCTCTCGATGCTCATAGGCTCCCTGCGCTAAAAACCGCTATTGCAGATATAAATTCTCTAAACAGACACATTTTGATCACTAAACTGAAAATAAAATCATTTTTCCTATCTTTTTGTCTGGTGATTTCATGAGTCTCTGTTTGCACTTCCTTCTTCTGACTATAAATCCAATATTTTTTCTTTCTGCCCCTCCCCTTTTCTTTCTGTCTCTTTCTTTCTCTCTCCCCCTGCCCCCCCAAGCCATCGCGCCAATTTCTCCACTTCCCCGATTCTTTCCCTACCCCCTAAGCCACCATGCCGATTTCTCCCTGCTTCCATGAGCCAGGCCAGGAATGTACAAGCGCCGGACTCACAAGACTTCACCTCTGATGTCAATTCTAACGACGGAGAGGAAGTTCCAAGCCAGCCAGGCAGCGATTGGCTGGTCCAGAACTTCCTCTCTGATGTCAGAATTGACGTCGGAAGTGAAGTCTTGTGAGTCCGGCGCTTCTACGCGCCTGGCCTGGCTCAGGGAGGCAGGAAGAAAAAGATTGCCAAGGCAACGCAATCGACTCACATTGCCTTTGCGATCTACTGGTCGATCGCACTCGACCATTTGGGCACCCCTGCTGTTATGGTATCCTGTCCTGACCTGAGGAAAGGGGTTTAGTCCCCAAAAAACTGCCTTATTTCTATTTCCTATTTATAAACTTTAATCAATAGATACAATACTACTTGATTCTACGTAAAGCAACAAAACAATTTTTTCTACCTTTTGTCGTTTTTGCTTTAATCATCTTGTCTTCACTCTTCTTTCTAGCCAGCATCTGTCCGCTCTGTCTTCCATACAGCATCAGCCCCTTCCATCCACTGTCTGCCCTCTCCCCGTTCCATATGGCATCTTCCCTCTTTTTATGCTTCTTCAATAAACTGTCTATCCTGTGCCCCTTCTCTTCTCCTTTGTACATGATTGATTTCAGCTCTGCCACCACTCCATTTTTCTCTCTGTCACCATCCCGTCCCCTATGCTCTGGCATCTCTCTCTTCTCCTTTCTTTCCTTCGCACCCCATAGTCTGGTATCTTCCCTTCCCTGATTCTCTAGCATCTCACTCCTTTCCTTTTCTTCCATCTCTCCCTCCCCCTCCATGCTCTGTCTTTTCCTCCTTCCTTTCCCCCTTCCTTTTCCCTTGGTCTGGCATACTTTCCTCCATCCCTCCATGCCCTGGCATCTCTTCCTCCCTCCCTTCCCTCCAATCCCTGGCATCTCATTCCATTCCCTCCCTCATCTTCTTTCTCCCTCCAGTTGGGTTCAGCAAGTCTCTCCCCCTCTGCTCCCTTTCCTCCTTCTGTCACCCATGACCTGGCGTCATGAACTTCTTCAGGCAGCAGCATTCACAATTTGCTGTTGTTGCCAGCTTCGGGCCTTCTTCTCTGTCGGGTCCTGCCTTCATGGAAACAGAAGTAGGCAGGACCCGGCGGAGAGGAAGGCCTGAAGCTGGCAACAGCAGTGAATTGTAAATGCTGATGCTAGCCAAAGAAGTTCATGACGCCAGGTCGAACACCCGGGGCAGACTGCTCCTCTCTCCCCCACGACCCTCCTAACTCTCTCTCCCTCCCATCACAAGACTCTAAACAGCACTGCTCTACTCTAAGCAGGCTGCTTCAGGACTTTCTCCTGCTGTGATTCCCTCTGGCACGTCACTGATGAGGGAAGGAGGGAGAGATAGGAGGGTCGGATCGGGTTGAAGTTTGCCCGGGATGATGATGTGGCTGCTGCTGCTGCCAGCGAATCCAACAAGGGTGAGGCCCCAAAGCACAGCACTGGCAGGCCCCCCTGACTATTTCGGGCCCTAGGTCTGTGCCTACAGGGCCTATCCTTTAATCTGGCCCTGCTTCCCCCCCCCCCCCATATGCCCTGACATCTCTCTCTTCCACTCCGTGGTATGGTATCTCCTTTCCCTCCGTCCCATGGTCTTTGCATCTCTTTCCTCCTTTTCCTGATCTTCCTTCTCCCTCCTTCCCTCTCTCTCCCCAATTGGGTATAGCAGTATTTCTCTTCCCCCTCCACCCACTGAGTACAGCAGTATCATCAGCATTTCTCTTCCCCCCCCCAATTGGGTACAGCAGAAGCAGCATTTCTCTTCCCTCTCCCCCCTAATTGGGTGCAGCAGCATTACTCCTCCCATTCCCTCCCCCCCCCCGTCTCACACACCCGGCAGATTCGCTACAGACAAAGGCAAGTTGCAAGTTTCCCTTGGTCGCTGACCTATCTCCCAAAGGGCAGCGACAGAGGGAAGTTTACAACTTGCTGCTCTTGCTTACTTCGGGCCTTTCTCGTTGCCGGGTCCTGCCTTCACGGAAACAGAAAGTAGGCAGGACCTGGCAGCGAGAAAGGCCCGAAGTAAGCAAGAGCAAGTAAGCTTCCCTCCGTGGCTGGCCTATCTCCCGCATGCTCCGGGGCTCTAATGGTCTGTGCCGGCTTTTCTTCTCTTACCCCCCCCCCCCCCCCCGACGTAACTTCCGGTTTCGGAGGGAAGCTGGGTTCGAGTCGCTTGCTGGGGGTTTTTTTTGTTTAAAGTCCGGCGGGTTTTTCGGCGGCTCTTCAGGCTGCGCATTAAGCAGTGGCGGCAGCAGGATTCGGCAGATGACATCTAAATTTGCAGGGCGGGCGGACATCTAAATTTGCTGGGCGTTGCTGTGCTGCACACGGGGCAGGGCGCACCGCCCCCCTCCCTTGGTAGCCGCGAGGCTACTCCTCCTTACCTACCCTGCCTGCAGTACAAAGCCGAACGGAAGTCTTCCCGACGTCAGCCCTCCCTCCCTCCGACATCAGCGCTGATGTCGGGAAGACTTCAGTTCGGCTCTGTGCTGCAAGCAGAGCAGGTAGGGAGAAAATCCGCGCGACTTAGTACATCCAGCCCCGTTCAGCTCTCTATTGCGGACCTTCCCGCGTGCCAGCTGCAAGGCCTTCGCGTGCCACAGCTGGCACGCGTGCCATAGGTTCGCCATCGCTGGTCTAGGGGATTCTAGAGGTGGTTTGGGAGGCTCACTATGACCTATAAGGGAGCTGTAGTAAGGAGAAGACATGGCACCCTTTTTGTGAAGTTCACAGCAGTGCCCTGTAAGGTACCCCACTATTTAGGCCCATCACTTTCCAGACCCCTCCCATGTCCAGCAGGGCTTGTTCTAGGCATTTTTAACTTGGATGAAAAGTTGGATGAAAATGTGGTATAAAGATGGACAATTTATCAACTTGGATGATCAGATCGGCAGGATGCATATTTATATGAATTTCGATACAAAAACAAAAATTTGGATGTATTTTTCGAAAATGTGTCCTAGGCTGTTTTTAACTTTGGACAACTTGTGACTTAGACGTTCCTTTTGATTATGCCCCTCCACGACTATTGAGGCTGGAAAAAAATTTCTTGACTAATCGATGACTGAATGGTACAGACATCAGGAAAAAATGCAAAGATAATAGCCTGAAATATTTTTTTACATTGAAAACCAAAGCTGAGGCAAATGCCTCTCTCCGTAGATTTCTTGTTACTTAATTTTGTGCCTTATTCAATTAATATAGCCCTGGTAATGAGTGGAAGTGCTAGCATTAATCTGATTACTTCCTAACTTATCTAGATAAAGTAAATGCTGGTGGCAGATGAGAACTCTGACAACATCATAATAGCCAAAAACCACAGAGCTGAAGCAAAGAAGCCTGCTTCCTGGAAATCTTCCAGTTGCTTGTCATAGGTGTCCATCAGTTTTTAAGGTGCCTTTTAGCTTGGCCCTTATCTGGGTCCAGATGTAATATAGTATACCAGTTGGAAAGTAAGCAGTGAAAAAGCATAACCAGGCTCTGCTGTTAAATATTTCATCCATATCTCTACAATGACCATGTTTCCAAGTTTATTTTGTGTTTGATATTCTGACCATCATCAGATATCTGGCTGGTTTACAATACTAAAATATTTAAAAAATAAAGGTACATTTAAAAAGAAAAGGGGTCATTTACTAAAAATAACATAAGTGACTGGCAAGACATAGACCAGAGGTCTCTCTCAAACTCAAACCCTTTGCAGGGCCACATTTTGGATTTGTAGGTACTTGGAGGGCCTCAGAAAAAATAGTTAAGTCTTAATAATAATATTGAAATTGATAGCTAAAGAGACATATGATCAAGAAACTGTTTTATTTTACTTTTGTGATTATGATAAACATACCAAGAGCTTCAAACTAGTACCTGGCAGGCCACATGTGGCCCTCGGGCCGCGAGTTTGAGACCATTGACATAGACAGACTTGATACGAGAGGTACTGGGGTTAGGCTAAGTAAAATACATCGAAGTAAAAAAAAAAATTAAAAATTAAAGGAGGGTAAGAAGGGGAGGGAAAGAAAGAGGGAGGGGGAGTCGCTTCTTAAAAGTTGTTTTCTTTCGTCATTGGTCATAGGTAGAGCTGTCGGGAGAAAAGATCCTTTCTCATATTTGATGACATCACAGAACCAGCTCACAAGAGGAACAATAGCTGCGACAAAAGATCACAGGAAAAAACTGCCTCTCCCTCTCTCTCTCTCTCTGCAGTCACAAGCATTAGCAAGCATAGCTCATTTCTGTTTGACATCAATCTTGCTGGCACTTCAGATCTGTCGCAATTAAGGTAAAAGAATAATAGTTTCTTGAAATTCTCTTATTTTGCCCCACACCCACTCCTTTAGCAATTACCTTTAATCTATACTCCTGCATTTAAAAAATAAGCAAAAGAATGTAGACTGCTTAAGAAAAAAACTGGACTAAATGTCTGTCAGTGGAAGCATGTAGACACAAAAGCAACACAATCAGCAGGAAAGAATATCTTGGCATATGTTCGCTCTGAATGGGCCAGCATGCAGGTCCCATTCAGGTACAGTCAGGAGTGGTCACCCTCATGCCTCTGGCCTGGTGATTTGCAGTAGTCTGTCTATAGCAGTATTTCCCAAGTCGGTCCTTTGCCAATCAGGTTTTCAGGATATCCATAATGAATATGCATGAACTTGATTTGCATATTATAAGCACATTTTGTTCATGCATATTCATTGTGGATATCCTGAAAACCTGGCTGGCAAGGGGATACTCCAAGACCTACCTGGGAAACACTGGTCTACAGGTTCCGTACTAGCCTGGTGCCTGCCTGCTTGCTCCCATTGGTCCTAGCTTATCTTAGGCTTCAGTGGTAATCAAAATACAGGGTGTCCCAAAAGTAGCTACACTCTTTTAATAAATTCTTAAAAATTACACAAGAAACCGAGTTTATTCATATTCTTAGCATCAACAAAAGAGGCGTTGCAATTATACTTGCTGGGCTTGCTTGCCATCAAGTTCCAAAGCTTCGAAGACTAGTTATATACCTCCACATGAGCGCCTCCATTTTCAATAACTTTCAGCCACCTTTTGACGCAAGCCTCTCCAACGTTTTGCAGCATCTCTTCCTCAGTCTCGCTGCAGGCTGTGCGTATTCTTTCCTCAAGCTGTGACAGGTTACGGGGCTTATTCTTTTGCTGATGGCCTCAAGTTTCTCCGAATGATACCTGGAACAAAATAGAAAAAAAAAGTGTGTAGTGACTTGTTTTGAGACACCCTGTATTTCTCCAGGGGTGTATGTAGAATATTGGCATTTAGAGGAAACAGTAGCAAGTTTGCTGCTATTGGCCAAATAAAGTTATCTTTTTTAAGGTTCTGTGTAGATAAAACCTTTACAAAATGCATAATAACTGTGCAATTACAGGTTTGGGGCTTATATATGGATATACTCCAAACTGCATTTTGCTTAACTGAAGAAGTAGTCAGGTGGTTTCCCAGATTACAGAGAGTCAGCATAGTCAGCCTTAAATCCGAGCAGATGGGACTGAAGGAACATATTATGATGGTTATTAAAAATTCTAGAGGATACAATCAAGTAAGGGTGCCTAATCCATCATAGAGTATTAAGCGTTAAACTGCTTAAATAGTAATAGCTTTCCTGTGCAGAGGCCTTAAAAACCTTGGTACATGAAAATAAAAATCAATTGAACTCCTGTGTTATTGCATGACTTCTGGAAGAAACATAATATTCTACTGGGGAAAATGACGGATTCATATATTTTATTGATGTTAAATAACAATAACACTGTCTAGAAGTATACAGGTAGCACATATAGCAAACGATGATTCAATTTCTTTCTTTTTTATTTAATTGATTCGTTGTTTTTATTTTTAGTGTACATAAAAATTAGCAGAATGATAGCAGTGGAAGAATATGGATAAAGACAGAGCAAGCTTTCCCACACCACCTCTGCAAGATATCATGGCTCTGAAGAGAACACCTCTGAAGAATAAAGGGAAAGTAGCTGTGATGGAGTATAGCAGAAACAGCTTTTGAGCACATTCCCTCACATGGTCACTTTAAGAGACCTGTCTCTAGAGTGCTTAGCAGGAAGAGCATGGCTCAGTCAAGGGAGACAAAATCTCACAGCGCAGACAAGCCAGCAAGCAGACCTCCAGAGCATGTCTATAAAACATACATTTGAAGGACCAGAGGGGTATCTGTAAGATAAGAATAGCCTTTTCCCTCGTAACTCTCTGTACGCTATGATTCTTCCATAGGCAATGGGGGGGAGGGGCACGGGTGCCTGGCACCCCCAAAAATTGGCAATAGGAAGTTTATGACGTATAACTTCCTCCCACCTTCTATGCAGTGACTGCTTACCTCCAGCTCCTCACTGCTGCCACCGCTGCTGCAAGACTTGCCCTAGGTCCAGGATTCTCTTCAGCACTGTTGTGCTCACTGCTACCTATCACCAGAGTGTGCCAACGCAAGGCCGCCGCTGCTGCTACTGCTACCACAGGACCAGGAACTCTGTTCAGCTCCAAACCAATTAAGGTTAATTGGACTGGGGCCTGGCCTGGGGGGCATCAAAGGGGGTGGGCTGAAAAGCATCAGGGAAGAAGAGCTAGATATTATGGAGGCTGTAGGGAATAGCATCGGGGAGGGGGCCTAGTCATCATGGGTGGTGTGTAGAGAAGAGCATTGGGGAGGGGGGCTGTTAGAAAAGAGCATCGGGGCAGAGCTGGAGAACTATAGAGAAGAGCATCGGGGAATTAGCTTCTGAAAACCTCCTGCCAAAATGCCAGCAGCTCTTCTACCATGTTCATTTGATATGTTAACTGTTTTACAGTTTATGCTTATTTTGTGCACTTATGATGTGCACCCTGGGATCAGTAACATGGAATGTTGGTACTATTTAGGTTTCTGTCAGGTACTTGTGACCTGATTTACCACTGTTGGTAACAGGATATTGGGCTAGAAGATGAACCGTTGGTCTGGCCCAGTATGGCTATTCTTGCAGGGTTTGCATTACTTCTTGCTGTATCTAGCAATTGGCACTGAAGGGGAGTTTTCTCTGTAGTTGTTACCGAGGTGACATTGCATATTTTAAAGTCATCCACTTTGACCTCTCTGAAAAAAGCAGACTATAAATGATAATAAAAATTTTCTCTGCATACATTGTACTTTAAGTTTAATTTTGTAGTTACCATTCTCGTATATTTTATATGAAAAATGAATGGAAGAAATGACATTATAATTAGTACTATTATTATGGGGCGGAGCTTGGGTGGGGTCTGGGGTGGAGCTTGGGCACCCCCAACAAAAAGGCATTCCACTGCCCCTGGATTCTTCTGTGATCTGATAGGAACCAGGGCCTTTTTTAGTTTGCTATTAAATTTTAGGCTTCTTGATGTGCACTCCTGAGTTAACAGCCTGTGAGAAGTACATTTTTCTTTATAAGCACAGTATTTTTTAAAAATTTTTTTATACATTTATTAAAGGGTCCTAAGGGGCGCTAGCCATTTTAGCATGTGCTAAATGCTAACACGTACTAACGCATCCATTATATCCTATGGAAGTGTTCACGCGTATTAGCATTTAGCGCGCGCTAAATCGGCTACCGCACCTTAGTAAAAGGACTACTAAATCATTACAACACTCGCTCTAGTAAAACAGAGTAAATTCCAACATGAAAGAATTAAGGAAAAATAATTAAACAAACATTAAAAACTTGGAATAAAGCTCCTCCTTAGACCACTAACTAAAATTTAAGGGAGAATTTTTATGATATATTTTCCAGGAAAAGGCTTAGACAGTCTAACCCTCAGATTCTCTCATTTTTTTTCTCATCTAGGACCATTGTTCAACTTCTTAAGGCCCAAAAAGGATCTTAGATGTTCAGGGAGGAAAAACACATATCTTATACACAAATATTTAACTACACATTTACAGGGATAAGCTAGCAAGAAAGTAGCACCAAGTTCTCTCGTTTCATCTCGCATTGTTAGAAATTCTCTTCGTCTCTCTTGAGTACATTTCATTACATCTGGATATATCCATAGTCACTGACCATAAAATGGGATTGCTCTCTTTTTAAAGTAAACTCTCATAACAGATGTAAGATCTTGTTGAAAAACAAAGTTCACTATCAGAGTAATTTACTCATTGACTTCAGAGAAGGAATCTTCCAAAATCCCTGTTAGATCTTGTAATTGTCCTTCGCTAACACCATTTTGAATTTTTTAGAGCATTTTCAGAAGAATTTTTATTTCCTTTCACAGTTGGTAGAAAATAAGCCTTATTAATAGGTGGAATAGACTCTAATGGAAAATTCAAATTCTCTATAAGAAACTACTTAAAGACTTCAAATGGAGAGAGAGCCACAATCTGTGGACAATTCAAAATCCTCAGATTTAAACATCTATTAAAGTTCTCTATCTTTTCCCTTAAATTTACAGGTTCAATTATGAGGGGGGAGGGGATAATTTTATTATCTTATTATTATATATAGTACAATGTATTTGATTATATAATGGGAAGGGTTGGTGATAATAGCATATTATTTGTACTCTTGATGATTATTAAGTGATATATTTATGATTAATTTGTTTTAACATATAGATACACTTATTGTATGTTTAAAAATGAATAAAGAATTTTAAAAAAAAAATTCTCTATCTAATCAATTTTTCTTTGGAGAAAATTTTGATCTTTAATAATTGTTATTATTGATTCTTTCAATATTCCTTACTCAGATTGAATTTTTTGCATACATTCTTGCTTAACTTATTCAATATTTAAAGAGAAAGTGTCAACTTTAGTAACAAGTACCTCCATATCCTTTGCTATCTTTCTAACCTTCGAGTCCAAGTCCTTTATGGCCTCAAGAAGTGTTTCCAGTGTGATTACTGGTTTAACTGCCGGCTTTGCAGCCTTTGCAGAGCTCTTCCAAAACCGATATTCCTTGCTCAGATGAGTCTCTTTCAGAATCGAGCTCTGAGATTTTCTCCTCCTCACATCCGGGGCTCGACTCAGCACTCCTTGCCTCAGCGGAGCAAGGAGGCGTGGCTAATGTCGGGGACGAGAGTGATATGTGATCCATTGAGTCGAACACTCCCCCACTCGACTCAGCTGTGGATTCTGCCCACTGATTCTCAAACTGAGCAGGAACTGAAGCAATGTGGACTGAATCAGCGAGGACGAGAGCGCTGGCATCAACGCAGCTCTCACTACTCCCTTCCTTTTCGAATGTGGCATATCCAGAAAAGAAGAAAAACAAGTAATCTTTGAAGATTTTCAAAGGAAAAACGGAACTCACAGATCGCCGTCAGCATCCGTCCGCCAACTTGTTCCTCTCCCTTTATAAGCACAGTATTAAAGAATTTTTCTTCACTTTTAAACCATGACCTCTCTGTATTTTTTTAGGCTCCACACCCCATGCCTGCTCATGCTATCACAGTAGCCTTCTTTGCTTTTCAGGACATGTTGTAAGGAACTGTGCATATTATTTTATTAGTATGTTTGGGGATAGCAAGATAGGAAATATAGATAGAATTAAAATGGAGGACAGGAAATTTTTTTTTCTTTTTGCATGTTCTCTGTAAAATGGTAGATCCTGATTTCATAATTAGGTATGTCAGACCAGTAAGACTTTTTGATACCTGGCCGATAATAATTGGCAATTGATCTTGTGTTTGGGTTGGAATGGAATATGGCACCATGCAGAGTAACCAGTGGGCTGAAGCATGGAATAAACAAGAATAGCTGAGTCATGTCGCATCCACCCCCACCCCCGACCTTCCACCCCCCCCCCCCCCCAGGAGCCTTGGTCGTGGTGATCCAGACCTGTGCAGAATTGTGCAGAAGTTCTGGGGACAACGGAAAGGGAGTTGACACGAAGCACCCAATCACAGGTTGAGGTGGGAAAGGGTGACCGATGCTGGCTGATGGTGGTTGGCTAGTATTGTGTGCTCGGTAGTCTACCCTCTGTGAACTTGGGCACAGGACATGAGCCCTAAATGCAATTATGGGACTTTCCACCCATCAAATGGCCTAAATTATTGCATAAAAACTGTGGAGGAAAAGGGGGGCTGGTGAGGCTTGATCCAGATTTGGACCCCTTCCTTATCTGCAGGATTCTAAGCTGTTACAGAGAAAGACTTGGGTAAAGTATGAGTTTCCTTTGATTTGATATAGAATTTAGTTGTAGGTGCAGAAAGGAACTGATTCATTTAGGGATTAGATAGACACAGTATCAAGAGGTAGGGTTTTAGAGAAGAGTTTATGGCTATTCAAGCTGTAATTTATTTGTAAAGCCTCCAGTGATGCAGATTCTTGGTGTGTAAATAATTTTCCATTATAATTTTCAAACTTATTCTTTCAATAAACCAACTTAATTATTTCTGGTCTCAGCTGTTATGTTTGAGTGAGTTTCTGGTATCTTTCTTTACAATAAATTGACCTCTGGGGAAATATAGCGAAAGAGATGAAGGGTTCATAGACTAAACTGAGTGAAACAATCATGCATGGACAATGCCGGTGGGGAAGCCCCCCCTTCCCCCCCACACACACTTTACTTAGAATTGTTGGCGCTCCTGTTGTGAGGGGTGTTGGGGGGGAACCACCCATTATAGAGGAAACAGCGCTTTTCCCCTATTTTTTAGGGAAAAATTACAGATTCTTTGACTGGGTGACCAGAGAATTGGATAGACGGAGTGCACTAGATGTGCTATATTTAGATTTTAGCAAAGCCTTTGACAGTGTTCCACACAGATATCTAATAAATAAACTGAGTGCCCTCGGGATGGGTCCCAAAGTAACGGGTTGGGTCAAGAGCTGGTTAAGTGGAAGGCGACAGAGGGTAGTGATTAATGGAAATCGCTCTGAAGAAAGGGATGTTACCAGTGGTGTGCCTCAAGTTTCTGTTCTTGGGCCTATTCTTTTTAACATTTTTATAAACGATATTGCTACAGGGCTGTCAGGTAAAATTTCCCTCTTTGCGGATGATACCAAAATCTGCAATAGAGTAGACACCCAGTATGGTGTGAATAACATGAAGAAAGACCTGGCGAAGCTTGAAGAACGGTCTGAAATTTAGCAACTAAAATTTAATGCTAAGAAATGGGTTGCAAAAAACCAGAGAGAACGGTATAGTTTAGGGGGTGAAGAACTTATGTGCACAACAGAAGAGCTGGACTTGGGTGTGATTATATGTGATGATCTTAAGGTGGCCAAACAGGTTGAAAAGGTGACAGCGAAAGCTAGAAGGATGCTAGGATGCATAGGGAGAGGTATGGCCAGTAGGAAAAAGGAGGTATTGATGTCCCTGTATAAGACTGGTATGACCTCATTTAGAATATTGTGTACAATTCTGGAGACCACACCTTCAAAATGGTGCATGATCTTCATTATAATAGATCAAAATCCACACTGGCAAAACAGATTTATAACTCTACGGCAATTCTGATAACGCATATCTCCGTGCCCCCAGTTATCTCAACCGACTGGCAAGCACTCCTCCGTAGATCTTATCACTTAGATCCAGATCCTCAGAAAACACCACCAGAGGCTCACAACTTCATTGCCTCCGGCATTATGTGTTATCTCGTCACCGGATCAATTATCTTCACTACACTTAAATGTGATATTTTAGATACTTAAATAAGTGCTTTATAGCACTATAAAGTGAAATCAAGACTATTACTTAGCTTTTAACAATATAGTCCTGCCACTAGGGAGTCTCACCGACATGTTTCGCTAGATAGCTTTTTCAAGGTGTAACCCTAGTACATTTTTGTTCGCCCCTCTCCTGACCACTTTTCATTCAAGAATTAGGTCTTAATTAGGTCTTGTTATGTAATTTAGGCCCTCTTTAATGAAGCCATATTAGGCTTTTTTATCGCCAAGTGGTATTACGAGGAGAGACTAAACAAACTACAGCTCTACACTCTAGAAGAACGTAGGGAAAGGGGAGACATGATTGAGACATTTAAATATATCACAGGACGTATCGAGGTGGAAGATGATATCTTCTTTCTCAGGGGACCCTCTGCCACTAGAGGGCATCCGCTCAAACTCAGGGGCGGGAAATTTCATGGCGACATCAGGAAGTATTTCTTCACAGAAAGAGTGGTTGACCGTTGGAATGAACTTCCAGCGCAGGTGATCGAGGCCAGCAGCGTGCTGGACCTTAAGAATAAATGGGATACCTATGTGGGATCCCTACGAGGGTCGAACTGAAACATCGGTCATTAGGTATAGACTTAAGAGGATGAGTTAGCAGACTTGATGGGCTGATCGAGACCTGCATTGTGTTGGACTTTAAGAATAAATGGGATGCCTAGGGGATCCCTAAGAGGATCAATCTGAAGAAATAGTCACTAGGTATAGACTTAAGAGGGAGGGTCAGTAGGGTGGGCAGACTTGATGGGCTATAGCCCTTTTCTGCCGTCATCTTCTATGTTTCTATGTTTAATAGCTCCGATGCCTATAGGAATTACATGAGCATCAGAGCCTTTACCACTGCGGCCGGTGATAAAAAAGCCTAACACGGCTTCATAAAAAGGGGGATGGGTAGTGTATTACTGTGTATGTTTAATTGTACCCCACACAGAACTGGCGGATGTAGTGAGCTATACATTTTTAAAATAAATAAATAAGAGCTTCTTTTACAAAGCTGCGGTAGGGGTTTCTACTGCGGGCCGGCAAGATAGGAATTCTTTGAGTGTTGGAGCAATTACCTCACTGGGCGACAATAGAAACCTCTACTGCAGTTTTGTAAAAGCCAGAAAAAGCTAGGTGGAATGGAGAAAAGTAAGACAAGGATTCTGAGCAGGAGGGGAGAGGAGTGCTGTGCTGTGTTCATTACCACTTAGGAACAACCATACTTATGCCACAAAAAGAGAGTGCTGTGCCAACGCAGCCACTGGAAATTTCAGGCTGTAATTCTGAACATGTGCCGTAAGCACAAAGAAAGCTTACATCATAAAAACAGAACATTTCATAAGAACAAAACAAAGAATAGGATATTAAAGCTTATATCCCCTGGAGGTTGAAACACATATTTCTCTATTTTTGTTTCATCCTTCTCCCTCTCTCTTTTATTGTCTGTTCATTTCAAGGGCACACAGTAGAATTTTGCCTCCTTAGTAGGACAAGATCCTTTGATTATAATTGTTTTAGGCTTATTAAATGCCGTTTCATGAAAAAATTCACCTAAAATGGTTTATGTATTTTCGCTTTCTGTTGCAGAAGGCTCACAGTCTAACTGTGACACCTGGGGCAAAGAAATGTTAAGTGACTTGCCTAAAATTTCAAGGAGCAAGCTTGGATCAAACTCTAAACCTCCAGGTGCCGAGGCAGCGGCCCTAACCACTAGGTCACCTCCTTCACTCCATTTGTGGTTCCCAAACCTGTCCTGAAAGACACCAAGCCAGTTGGATTTTCATTATATTTACAATGAATATGCATGAGGTAAATTTGCATAAATTGCTTCCATCAGATGTAAATCTAACTCATTGAGGATATGGATGTCATCTGGGACAGGTTTGGAAATCACTGTTCAGAAATATAGCAAATGTGCAGTCTGTCATGAGCATTAGTCAGACAGAGGGTGATTTAGGGTTGTACAGGACTAAAGGCTTGCATGGTGTGATGGTTCAGGACCAGAGGCCAATACGGGGTCAGTGGGGTGGTCCATGGTAGTATGCAAATAGTCAGCTTAATCTTGTCTCCACCAGGCTTATTTTTGTGCACTTAGTATGTCTTACTCATGTGTCAAATTTCAGCTTGATTAGACAATATTTAGAGGTCATCGCAGCATGCACTGTTTACTTGTATGCTGGGTATGTAGATGAATGCGCATAATTAGTTTTGTATGGCGTCATCTAGTTTATAATCTGCACCTGAAAGTTGGCTTCTTGGGAAGTCAGTCTGTCAACTGTCAACTGCTAGACTGCTATGTGAGCTGGATGTTCTTCGACTGGTCAATTTTCATCACTATAATGAAGGAAAACCTTTACCTAAGATTCGATTGGCCCATGCACCTAAGGCCTCGCCCATAGGAGGGGTATTAGGCAACTGGCCCAATTCCGGTTGGCCCAGGTGCCTAAGGCCCCTCCAATCAGGCTCTAGGCACTGGGAAGGGGCAGGCCTGCCATTCAGAGGACAGCGGGCCTGCCGGCCAGCCAGAGGGAGGACCCATCCAGCCAGCCATCGATTAAAGTTAGTGTGGGGAGGGGGGTCAGGGGTGGGGGTGCGTGGTCTGGGTATGAAGGTTTGGTGGGGAGGTTGTCCAGCAGGAGGGCTTGGACAGGAGGGCTGGAGGTTCGGGATATAGAGAGGGCTCATTCAAAAGCAAAGGTTCTAGACTTTTTAAAAACTACCATATTTTTCGCTCCATAAGACGCACCCCAGATTTAGAGGAGGAAAACATGACAAAAAAATATTCTGAACCAAACTGTATACTAATATATACCTGGTACCTTTAAATTCCGTCCCAGCCCACCAGCACCTTTAAATTCTGTCCCAGCCCCCCCCTAATCATTAATCACTTTTAGATACCCCCAGCACCTTTAAATTCCAGTCCCAGCCCCCATCAATCATCACTTTTACATTCCCCCCAGCACCTTTAAATTCCATCCCAGACCCCCGGCACCTTTAAATTCTGTCCCAGCCCCCCGCCAGTACCTTTAAATTGTGGTAGTCAGTGGACGGCTGCCTGTGAGAACTGAGGCAGCCATTCAGAAGTGGCGCGCACTCACACAGCAGCACGCTTGTGCGCCGCTAGCCCCGACATACCGCTAATCAGCAGGTAGCCAGCCAGAGAAGCACCAGCAACCAGCACAATTAAGAAGTGTCGCGGGCCCAGGCATTAGCGCGTTTGTGCGCCGCAGGCCCTGACATAATCAGCAGGCAGCTGTCCACCAACCACAATTTAAAGGTACCACTGGGAGGGGGGTTTAGACATCTCTCCTGCCACGATCGTTACCGGTGTGCGTGTGTGGGAGGGGGGGAGAACAGGGGGGACGAGTTGTCTGGGCTGCTGAGCTATTCACAGCAGCTGTGATCAGCTCAGCGGCCCGAATCAGAACTTATACCTGTTTTGACTTGGTCTAAGTCAAAATGTATAAGTTCTGTCTGGCAACCTGTCAAACCTTTTTGATTATGGCTGTCAGAAGACTAAGTCTAGGTTGGCTCACATCCTGCCCACCTCCAGCCCTATCCATTCCTCTAAAAATGTCCCTTTTCGCTCTAAGCATACAGAGACAGGGTAAAGGCCTAAGCTGGTTTTAGATACATATGGACTCCATATAAGTTGTCACATTTCAAATCCTCTGAGACTGGGCATTGCTGGTCATGCATGAAAGAAAAGGGCACTTTTCTGCACCAATTATTTTATTGTTCACTGATCAATCCCTTTTGGCATTCTATCTGGGGAAAAATTTGTGAGATTTTCTGTATTGATGTATCACTTACTCCTGCTATTGTACTCCTTGGTACTCATACTTTAGACTTTGATTTACCCGAAAGAGACACAAAACTCTTTATTCTGTTGCTACATTTGGCCATTAAACTGGTTTTACAAAACTGGAAGAATCTCTCGTTAGTGAACTATTCTATGTGGTGGAACATGGTATGTGTCACAGCTAAATACGAAAGAGCTGCTGCTTGTAAGAATAAGTCCCTACACTCTTTTGAACGGACTTGGTGGCTATTGTTGGATGTTTCTTTCCCTCCTTATGTTGAGTAGTAATGCTTATTTAAATACTATTGGGTTATTTGAAATATGATCGCATATATGTTATATCTTATTTCTTGACATTCCTGCTTCTCACTGTGCTTGGTATTGTATTGGATTGTGCATCACATTGCATTTCTGTATTTCTCTCATTGTTGTTATACTTTTGTACTTTTCTTGAAAATTTAAATAAAACTTATTGAACTTAAAAAAAAAAAAACCCAGCTTTGCTTATCAGTACTTGGATTATCTGTCTTTTTGATCGTCCAAGTACTGACTTAGGCCACATTTTGTACGTTTTTAAAAAATTATTATTACAAGCCCCATAGCTATTGGCTTGAGCTATAATCAGACTTTTAAGAGTACAAATTCTTATTATGGGCCTCTTCAGCTGTGTTCTTCAGGTTTTCTTATGTAACCCCTGAGGCTGTTAATGCCTTCCATGAGGCTGCTTTAGTCTTGATGCACCATTATAGGGTTACCATATTTACTTGGGTATTAGATGTAAATATACAGTAAAACCTTGGTTTGCAAGCATAATTTGTTCTGAACCCATGCGTGTAATCCAAAACCCTCGTATTTCAAAGCAAATTTACCCATAAAAAATAATGGAAACTCAGACGATTCCAAAAACTTTAATGCTAAATACTGTATGTACTCCAATTGCAAGACCTCGCTCGTTTAGAACAGTCACTGTACTCCCGCAGCGTCAGAGAAGAGCCATCGGCTCAGTTGTGATGATGTGACGCGTGTATACTGTATGTACTCGTATTGCAAGACATTGCTTGTTTATCAAGTTAAAATTTAATAAAATGTTTTGCTTGTCTTGCAAAACACTTGCATACCAAGTTACTTGCAATCTAAGGTTTTACTGTATAAGAAAATTGTATGAGCTCATGTTCTGGATGTGAGGTTTTTTTGTTTTGTTTTTAACTTGGATAAATGGTTACTCGATTACTGGTGGAGCTAACTCTGAGCATGTCAGCAATTTGCACTACTCTAACAGCTGTGGTACAACCAGTTCCATGACTTATCTTCCAGACACTTTGTATATATGTTTTGAAAACATTTTTCAGCACAATTGCATATTCTGTGGTTTTAACTATGGCACTTTAACCTTGACCATGTGTTTAGGGAAGTGTCCGAGCAAGCAGCCACACAAATCAGGAAATCTGCTTTTAATATACAGAAAAAAAAAGTCTTTAAAGTGTTGTCATTTTATGCAAGAGAAATACAAGACAGTTGCAGCTGCAGTAAAGTATTAATTTATGAAGACATAATGGCCTGGATTCTCTATAGGGCGCCGATCACATGTCAATGTAGCATGGAATGTTGCTACTCCTTGGGTTTTGGCCAGGTAATAGGGTCCTGGATTGGCCACCGTGTGAACGGGCTACTGGGCTTGATGGACCATTGGTCTGACCCAGTAAAGCTGTTCTTATGTTCTTATTAATCATGCAACGATGCTCTATAGAGAATCACGCCTCCAAGAAAGATAAGTGCTTGCCATGGTTTTCTGGGCCTTCATTTCTGGTGCCTATCTATGTCATGAATCGCACCTACATAGCTGCTTTATAGCGCCTAATGCCACTTCCGGCATTAGACACGCCTATAGTGGTGTTAAGCACTGTAAAGCGCCTATGTAGGCATGATTCTGGTGCCTTTTATTTAGGTCCCAATAGGTGCTTTCTTTCTACTGTTTTTCATAGTTTTAAATGGTGTTTCTCAATTAACTTAGGCGTCATTTATAGAATGTCTGGATAAAATCATAGAAGTCGGGTTTGTGGGTGCTGAGCACCCCCAACATTGAACAAGCTCCTTTATCATGTCTAGGGAGGGGTGATTTGTATTGTATATGGCACCACAGATCATTTTGAAGTTTTGTGCCTCTGGGTAAAGCTTTGCCAGTTTAAAAGTTTAGACCCACAGGCACTTTAGGGGTAAAAGCAGCTATGAGATGAGTCCCTATGTACATGAGCTGACTGGCTTACTTAGACATCTGAAAAATGTTAAAATATTTCACCATCTAGGATGACAAAAATAGTTATTCAAAGTCCTCAGATGCTGACACCAGAAATGACTTCTGGATCAAAGACAATCTAATGGTTATACTGCATTTATTTATTTTTGAATTCAAATAGGGCAAACAGATTAACAATCAAGTAATACTGCACTCTATTCCAACAAATAATATACAGCTATTTAACCCACCCACCCCAACCCCCCCCCCCCCCCAACCCTTCTGGATGTGTACAGCAATCTTTCATGAATCAAAGGGAACTACAGGTACTGGGTTGATCACTTCTTCCTGGCTCAGAGAGACTCTTCCTGGAGCTGGATGATTGGATATTTCAGCTGTAGAGTGCTGTGCAGAGTAAGAAATGTGATAACTACCTGTTTGCTCGTGGACTTTAAAAAGGGATCTGTACCTGTAGTGCCTCTACTGGGTCAGACCCGAGGTTCATCGTGCCCAGCAGTCCGTTCACGCGGCGGCCCAACAGGTCCAGGATCTGTGGAGTAATCCTCTATCTATACCCCTCTGTTCAGATATGCATATGGAATCACGTTCGGCTGAATGTAAGTGGAATGTGAATATGTATTTCATCTGATTAAACAAGAGAAAAATACTCCTGAGGCTGGCCGTTCTGGCCGAAACATGTATATGTCGAGTTATTGAAATGTTTTATTGAAGAAATAAAGGACGTTTGTGAAATACATATGAGTTCGCCAGTCTCCTTTGGATCATTCCACTCCTTTGTGGTTTAAGTCCGTTAAGGGCCTTGAATGCTAGTCGCCCAAAGGCGGAAACGTCCAAAGTCCATTCTCGAAAAGTACATTCAAAATATCACTTTTTGTAGAATCGTCTGCTTATATGTCCAGGCGTTTGCCGCCAAGTCGTCTATCTTTATATCCCATTCTCGTCCAAAAATTTGTCCAAGTCCAAAACACCTGGAATAAGATCTTTTAGGCAAAGGAGGGGCCTAAAAGCATGATTCTCTAACTGGTGTCTGTCATAAACAACGCCGGTTAGAGAATCGTGGAACCTTTCCCCTCCTCCCCCCCCGCAACAATCGCGGCAGGAGAGATGTCCAATCTCTCCTGTCGCCACCCGTCGTGACCCCCCCCCCCCCCCTAACACATTGTGGCAGGAGGTCTGGACAGTTTCCTGAAGGAAAATTCCATAGTCTGTTATTGGAATCAGTAGCATGGAATGTTGCTACACCTTGGGTTTTGGCCAGGTACTAAGGACCTGGATTGGCCACCCTGAGAATGGGCTACTGGGCTTGATGGACCTTTGGTCTGACCCAGTAAGGCTATTCTTATGTTCTAAATTGATTAACCTGCACTAAATCAGTTAGTTACCCTTGATGAATTTCTCTCTTAATGTTCCATTAATTTCTAACAAACTGTACCCGTTTATAGAATTAACCCCTTCGTGCCTAACCCCTAAACAACCAGGCAAAGCTGTGGAAAATAGTTACAAAATATCTAACTGTGAAAATTATATCTACAATGAGCAATACATCTGAAATGAAGATTTAGGCCTCCGGTAAAAGAGACTCCACCGTTCCCTCTAAGAAGCTGAGTGGAGTCCTCCAACTGCTTAGTTGCAAGTGGGTGGTGGTGTTTCAATGCTGTGTTTTCAATTACTAGGGACAGGCAGATTCTCTAGTGTCTGTCAGAGCTTGTAACACACACACATCTGTGCCCATTAACATTACATTGATGTCTTCTATCCCGCCAATACCTTTCAGTTCTAGACAGTTTACAACAAGAAATTAGCCTGGGCATTCCCAGGGAGATTACCAGGTTGATAACTATAGTATACATTGGGATCTGGGAAAAGCTAAAGCGGCTAGGGTACATTAGATAGATTGTGAGACCACCAGGACAGATAGAGAAAATGCTTGAACTGGTTTATGTAAACCGCTTTGAGTGTGGTGGCTGTAGAATTACAAAAAAGTGGTATACAAGTCCCTTTCCCTTTCCCTCTTCAGCTTTTCCTTTCCCTTTCCCTCCCCCGATCCAGCAAGGGAGAACTTTAAAAAGAAGAAATGCAGAGGCCACGCCGAGACCAGCGGCAGTATCGGAGACCAGTGGCAGGGCACCTGAGCACAGCTCCACCCCTCCCCCGATCCATCAAGGGAGAACTTTAAAAAGAAGAAGCGCTAACGGCGCGCAGCCATTCGGCGCACCGTCAAAGGCGCGTGCGCCTTAGTGCATGCCTTTGTGAAGCGACTGCCGGGAAGCCGACTGGACCTGTTGCAGACCGGACATCCACTACAGCAGCTTGCACCTCTCTGCAGAACTGGTCCTTGCACTGCATGATAAGTATACCTAGCTATTGCACAACAAATCAAGCTAGTGATAAGACCAAAGTATAGCCTATTGCTAAACAGGGGGTGGGGGAAGTATATCTGTTGTTAAGTACAAAAGGTATAGCCTATTGTATAGCCTATTGTTAAACAAAAAGTTACTGTTAATCAAAACGTTACTGCATGATATGTTTAACTAGATACTGCACGACAAATCAAGCTAGTGATAAGACCAAAAGCCTAGCCTATTGCTAACAAGTGTATCTATTGCATGACAAGTCTATCTATTGTTCAGACTAAAGCATAGCCTGCTACCATGTTATATACATAGCCATCCACCACAAGTATAGCCAACTTCCACAAGTATAGCATCCACTGCACGATAAGTCTATTTATTGCTCAAACCTTTACACCTAGCAAACACCAGACACATACAGTTAACTGACTAGCAGGCGGGCCTGAGCAAACACCCGGCAAGTGAGAAACTCAGAAACATACAATTAACTAACTAGTAAACACCAGACACATAAAGTTAACTGACTAGCAGGCGAGCCTGAGCAAACACCCAGCAAGTGAGAAACTCAGGAATGGCAGGGAGAACTAGAAGCAACAAGACTGCAATCAAAACCGGTGTTCCAGTCACCGAAGAGATCCAGAAGATGGCCACAGTTTCCGTGCAGACAGAGGACGACCCAGGACGGATGACAGAAGTCTCTGTGCAGACCAAAGTTATACCGCAGCTGAAGACTTCAGTCTCAGTGCAGACAGAAGAGATCGACCAGCAACAACCTGACAGAAACATCCTGCAGGAGCTGATGTGCCTGAGGGAAGAAGTGGAGCGCCTGAGAAGCATCCGGGAAGATGAGGCCTTCATCAATGACAAATGCCTGTATCTTGGTGTGGTATACAGACCTCCAAGACAACAGGATGACATAGACAAAAAATTGATCGAAGACATCGAGACCATCACTCTGCATGGAGACACTGTACTGTTGGGAGACTTCAATATTGTTGAGATGGCTTGGGGAAATCCACTGCTTATTTCTAGGATAAGCAGCATAGAATCTCTTTTACTACTTGAGATCTTATCAGGTACTTGTTACCTGGGTTGGCCACTGTTGGAAACAGGATACTAGGCTTGAGGACCTTTGGGCTGTCCCAGTATGGCAATTCTTATGTTCTTACTGTACAGAATAGCAGCCCTTTCATATGTAACACTTACATGCATACACAGCAGCAAAGTGCTTAAATGCTATAATGTAAGGGCATGTGTAAGTCGCAAATTGGGTAAATGGAAGGGGGAGTTCACATGGGTGAAGCATGTATGGTATTGGAAACAGGATACTAGGCTTGAGGACCTTTGGGCTGTCCCAGTATGGCAATTCTTATGTTCTTACTGTACAGAATAGCAGCCCTTTCATATGCAACTTATAGAATACTGCGACATGGCTGCATGTTTGTGCCTGTAGGCACGCCTGCAGGTTGATGCTAATATAATTGCAGGTGCCTAAATTTAAGATGCAGCGATCTTGAATTTCATTAATATTTTGTAATGGAATCTGGATGCCCAGATGCTATTATAGAATAGGCATTGGGGTGCCTGAAGGAGATGGCATCCCATCACTATCTCATAAGAACATAAGAACATAAGCAATGCCTCTGCCGGGTCAGACCCGAGGTCCATCGCGCCCAGCAGTCCGCTCACGCGGCGGCCCAACAGGTCCAGGACCTGTGCAGTAATCCTCTATCTATACCCCTCTATCCCCTTTTCCAACAGGAAATTGTCCAATCCTTTCTTAAACCCCAGTACCGTACTCTGCCCTATTACGTCCCCTGGAAGCGCATTCCAGGTATCCACCACCCGCTGAGTAAAGAAAAACTTCCTAGCATTTGTTTTGAATCTATCACCTTCCAATTTTTCCGAAATCTCCATTGAATTTCCTCCATCATATCCCAGTTTTGTTTCTGACTGGATCATAGTAGCGCCTATTTGAACAGTACGGAAAAGAGATGAGTATTTATGCTATGTGTAAATGTTTCATGGAAGGGGCAGTAGAGATGTGAACAACCAGACCATCCTCAGCTGTTATGCAATATGGGTATTCAGAATTAATGGATTCTCTGTCAAACTCATTTTTCTATGGTCATTAGTGTCACTTTCTTTTAGATTAAAAACATAACAGCAAAAGTAACATGACTAACTTCAGATGCTGACAGCTGTAAAAATATAGGGGAGGGATCATCAAGGCTACGCCTCCTAAATAATCATGAGTCCAAGTAGAGTTACGATAAGGTTCCAGAAAAAGATGACCAGACGATGAGTCTTTCTTGTTGAGATTTCTGGTTGGTTTTGCATAAATTTCCTATATTTTGACCGGATGTGAGAAGATGCCTTGCCCTTGAAATAGCTTCTATGACACAGGGCCACTGTCAGGCTGAGAATATTGAAGAATTGGAAATGTTGAGGAGTGTTTCCTAGAAGTCGGTCTGCATTCGAATTATAGAACTTTCCAGGAAACAGCTATGAAGATAAGTGCATTGCCTGTCTTTTGGTAAATTTTGAATATTATTTGTGTGGAGTTTTTTTTTTTTTTTAGAGACCTGTGATTGTGCTATATCCCCTGAACAGGACTCGATGGGACATAGGGCTCCTATTTCAAAGGCGCGCACTAGCTGCTGCTACCTCTTTTTAAGCAGACGGTAATTTTTCAGCTAGCATGCGCTATAGTGCATGCTAATCTTATGCATGCGCTAAAAATGCTAGTGCACCTTAGCAAAAGGAGCACAAAGTGTTCTGAGGTCTCTTTTGCTCCACATTTTTTTGATATTTTGGTGTTTGTTTGGAGTGGCTGCCTTTCTTTACAGTTGTAAGATGTTTTCTATAGACTGTGTGGATTGTTGATTTATAGAATTCTATTTTTTTTGTTTAGCTTTTGTCCAGAAAAAGGAGGACATTTTGAGACATCCGGGTTTTACTTCCATTGCTTTCAATGGGAGTAAAACCCAGATATCTCAATCCGTCCTCTTTTTTCTGGAGCCATATGGTAACCCTATGTCCAAGGTACAAGAAGCTGATTAATCTGTGTTTTCCATAGCATTCATGTTCCATCTCCTCATGTTGTTCAGAATTGCACTGGCTGCCAGTTGAGGCCAGAGTGCAATTTAAACTCTGCATCCTGGTTTTAAATCTCTTTATGGTGGCCCATTGGCATCTTTTGTTGTTTCAATGTAATTGGTATTAAATTTGGAATGGTATCATTCACATCCAGGGTGGGTGGGAGGAGGGTGGGATTAATTTTGAAATATAAATAGATATTTATTATTTATTAGTTGTTTATTTAATAGATGGGGATAAAAGAATGTATATATATATTTGCTAGTTGTATGTGCTTTTTATGCTTTATTGTCTGCTTGTTAAACTGTGTAATGCACTGTTAAAAAATTTTTTTAACTTAATAAAATGTATATATATATTTTTTTTTTAATTTTTTTTTTATAAATCTCTTTATGGTTTAGCATCTTGACATATTTCTCAATCATTTCATCTTCATAATGGAGGCTTCACTTATAAATCGATTTTTGCCTAGTTTTCCAACACCTACTAAAATTCAGTCTAAAAAAATTTTCAGCTGTCTCTTTGCCCTATCTGGCTGCTTTGATCTGGAACTCTCTGCCGCTTATAGTTAGAATGGATCAAGACTATTTTCAGTTTAGGAGGCTTTTGAAACCTTGTTTTATTACTTAAGTTTGTTTTAGCTAGGAATTATGCTGTAATGGAAACCACTTAGAGTATAGGCGGTATATAAATTTTTAAATAAATAAATATGTTTATTCTGTGACATTTGATTTTTAATTTTGTTGATTGTATTTTCCTGAAATCAAATCCAGCTGACTTATTGTTATCCTCATTGATCTTCATGGCATATGCGGGCTATAAATTCCCTTTGTAATTTGTACTACACACACTTTCAGTGAGAAAATTTAGCTTCATGAACTGAAAAAGGTTTCCAGTAGCAATATAGTGCTACCTGCTGATGCCAGGCCTGCTCTGTGTTTTGTTAAAAAAAATAAATAAAACGATGACCTGACTCTCATTGCCACTTGCAACCCGGAATGAGCTCTGGAAAATATGCACTGTTGAACTTGGGCAGCAATTTCCCAACGCTGTAACACAATGCCAAAGGAAGAAACATGTAAATTAGCCTTGACAACCCAGCTCTCAAAGTACAGCTTATGAATTACAAGCTCTTGTGCAGAAATCCAAATTCAATAGCTTAATTATTCAACTGCAGGTCTGAAGGCATGCTACAAAAGGAAGGAATTTCAAGCACATTGTTTGCCAGAGATCCACAATCCAGCCTCCAAGAACCCTGCACCTCCCATTTTCCTTCTGAAAAGGAAGGCAAGAATATATGCATCAGCTTAAAAATGACAACTTATGACATGTTCACTCCAGTCCCAAGCGAACAGACAGCAAACCTGGCTGAAAAACCACATAAACGAACCAAACATGACTTATAATACTTTCCGCAAATCGATCAAAACCACCCTATTCGCTAAATTCATTGGCTAAAACGGTCCCCTCCCCACTAAGACCCCTCTCACGGATGTTCTAAATCTTTCAGACACTCATTACCTTTAGATCTCCAATTAATATGTAAGTTACCATTTAGACTATTGTACTGCATCTAGTCTCTTTATTCGGTACTGTATTTAAACTTATTGTATGATTTTGAATTTGGACTCACTCTACTGTATTATATGTGGATTTATTGTATTGTATTAGTATTGTACTATACTTGTTATTCGCTGAATGTCCAGCCTTCTTACAATGTAAACCGCCTAGAAGTCGCCTGACTATGGCGGTATAGAAAAATAAAGTTATTATTATTATTATTAATGCAAATAACATGGGAAAAGCGTTTAGTTCACATTTTTTATGTGATGGCTGTTTTCTTCAGAGCGAAGTGCACTTTTATGTTTCGGGGATTTATATCCCTCATCTTGCAAAACAGGGTCAGATTTCATGAGTATTGTTACACCAAAACTGTAACATTTAAGTAAGAAGTAAATTTTTGATCCCCAGTCAGGGTATGTGGGTTTGTCGTACCACTGGGGCTTGCGTGCGCCTGAGAAGTTGAAAGCTATGGGCTCCTTTTATGAAGCCGCGTTAGCGGTTTAACGCGCGTAATAGCGTGCGCTAATTTTCCGACTGCACTAGCCGCTACCGCCTCCTCTTGAGCAGGCAGTAGTTTTTCAGCTAGCGCAGGGATTAGCGTGCGCTAAAAAGTTGCGTGTGATAAAGACACTAACGCGGCTTCGTAAAGGAGCCCAATGTCATCGGTAGTTTCACTCCCAGCAGTGCCTCCCAAGGTAGGGATGCCTGATTTTCCAATTGGAAAATCTGGACCCCCCCCCTAGACCCGCCCCCCCCCAGGCCATTTCCATCCATTCCCACCCTCTAATGTCCTAATCCCGCCCCCAGTCTCGACCTAGCCCCTCCCCCGCTGCCTGCTCTTGTTGGGCAGGCAGGAAGTCCACACATGCGCGGATGCCGCACGATGTCATCACATGGCATCCATGAATGCGCGGACTTCCTCCTTGTCCGACGCGATATGAGGAGGCCTTTCAAAACCCAGACAAACTGTGAGGTGGAGGATTGCATTTGATGTTACAACGGCAACAACATCAAATTTATGCTGTGTGGATGAAAGGCCCGGCAATCGACTTCTGTATTCTGCCACGAATACTTGGTGATGTTCATCAAATCGCTAGGACCTGAACACGAGTCGATGGCACCTAACAAATTTTAGATTTACTAGTTGTCCCTGCTAATAAAATAATAGGCCCTTTCCACTTCAGACCCTAGGCCGTAGGAGTCTAGGACAATTTCATCAGAGCCATTTCATCGCAGCCAGTTTAGCGTGGCAGTTTCGGCACTGAATCGTCTCATGAAACATTCCATGATGAATTGGCCTGGACCCTGTGCCGAGAGCTTTGCAGGACCCTAGTGTTCTAGATTTTGCAAAATGAAGGGTGAGAGCAGTGCCGGGTTGCTGCGGTTGTGGCTTGTGCTCTTCCTCCTCTTCTTCCTGCATCCCATTGGGTCAAAGGACTTGAAGAAGAGGGGATCCACCATGACAGACAAGGCGCCTGGAGCAGGGAAGTGGCACTGAAAGACCCCAGAATCCTTGGAAACTGGGGGGATCAATCTCCATTCCCTGTAGTCTGCCATCTATGATTTCATATTTGGGGAGGCAATAGCCTCGCAAATATCCCCCTCCCCCAGATTCTAATCTTCCCCTCTCCTTGATTCGGCACCTCTCCCTCAAGAACTCCCCCCCCAGTCTAGAATGATCTGATCTCCCCTCCCTGTGGTCTGCCATCTACGATTCAGTGTTTGGAGGGGATGACCCCACACACCCCTCCAAAATTCTAACCTCCCCCTCTCCTCCCTGTCTATGATCTGGCATCTCTCCCTCAAGCACTCCCACCCTCTAGGATGATTCTTCGTGGCCATTTCATCACAGCTGCGCTGAAAGGTCCCATGATGAAATGATTGGAAGAAATCCTCCCATTCTGAGGCTGTAGTTTGTCTAAATCAGTGGTTCCCAACCCTGTCCTGGAGGACCACCAGGCCAATCGGGTTTTCAGGCTAGCCCTAATGAATATGCATGAGAGAGATTTGCATATAATGGAAGTGAGAGGCATGCAAATCTGCTCCATGCTTATTCATTAGGGCTATCCTGAAAACCCAATTGGCCTGGCGTTCCTCCAGGACAGGGTTGGGAACCACTGGTCTAAATTATACATACTAGTGATGGGCAGCCAGAAAACATTTGTTTTGTATGTGTCCCATATCATTTCTAGAAATGTTCATTTTATTCATTTTCTTTATGTCATTTTTTATCACAGGAGTAAAGTCATTGAAGACTGAATTCTATATATTGCGTCTAAAAAATCAATACAGAAAATCCACTATTTTATAAACTGCACTTAAAGTTAGGCATGGTTTAGAATAGCATTTATTCTTGGGAACAGTGACTAACTTTGGACCATTTCGACCAAAGACAATGTGGTGCAAAGCCTGCACCTAAATTTAATCTCAGATCCCTTATTCTATAATTATACAAATAGCTTAAAGTAAAATCCCTGATCCACCCATTTTCACATGCACTTCCCCCTCCCCCACACACACATACACTTTGTTGACTCACATGCAAAATTTAGGCACAGATCCTGCGTCTAAATTTAGCATGCAACTTATAACTGATTTTAATTAGCGCCAATAATTGCTTGTTAAAATTACCAGTAGCTTGTTATTCAATTAAATTGCACACACAATTTGGGCACAAGACCAAAATTGCACTCACAATTTTTAGCACTTTTGACAGAATTAGGAGGAGAATGCATACTTTTTCTAAAAGAGTACACATTATCCTCAGATTCTATAAAGGGCGCAGAACCCAGATTGGAGCCCAAAATAATTAGTTAATGGGCTGCAGAGATTCAATTATTGGAGTTAACCAGCACTTAATTGTCACTAATCACAATTTGGCACCCCATCTGGCTGTGCACTGCTCTGTAATGATGGGTGTTTACCGGTAAATTGGATTGTGTGCCACACAGGAGACATGGCCATGGGAGGAGCAGGGTCAGGGATGTTCAGAAAAGATGTGTGCAATGTTATGCAATAGCAAGGATCTGCACCCAACTTGCACACCAGGATTTGTACAAGGTTGCATCTGGCAAACATCCTCGCACTCAAAGCTGAGCGTGGAATTCAGCACTCAACTCTATTCTGCAAAGAATGCCCATCTCAGAGCACCCTTTATAGAATAATGTTGAGTGCCAATTTTTATCAGTGTCTAATTTTCAACATCATTTATAGAATGTCCCCTATATGCGCATGTGTAGTAGTTTGTGCATGCATGATAGTTTGCACATGCACAATGGGTGTCCCTCTTGCAAATAGTACTCACTCGCTTGAACATGTATGCACTAATATTGGCAAACAATAAAATATTAATTTTCATATTTTTTCTGTTCATTTTGATTGATAACAACATGCAAAGACATGGGAAATGTCACTGGCAAATGTCCAGCCCTGCTACATAAATCTAGGCTCTTGCAACGTGCATCTGGATTGAAATTTTAAATCTATATTTGTATATTGAAATTCTGTACTGCCCCTGAAACACTGATCTATCTTTATTATTAAATATGTCGGATACGAATTCTGGCTCTTCATTTGGATGGCAGAGCTGGTCCTTTGTGCTTCAGATTTTGATAATGGGGATCTGCTGCACACGACACTTGTTTGTGCCTCTTCTTCTCCTTCTCAAAAGATTGCCTTTGTATTCTTAAAAAAATAGCATTGCCGCTCATCTAGAACTGGCAATGCCACAACATTTTCTCTTTTCAGCTGAAGTACGTATTGATCATAGGTTTCTTTGGGAGTGTAGAGCTAAAAAGTAGCAATTGAAAGCATGGAGCACTGATGTTTGCTAATACATTTTTAGCTGATTCAAATGGAGAAGAAGATCTTTGTGCAAAGAGTGGCAGACAACGTTGAACTTGAAGCATTTTGAAATAAATCAAAATGCTATTTAATGTCATTAGGAACAAATATACTGATGGACTTGGAAGTTTATGTAATTGTGTCTTTCTATTTTCTTTAAGTGTTTCCCAAGTTGGTCCTGGAGTACCCCTTTGCCAATCAGGTTTTCAGGATATCTGCAATGAATATGCATGAAAGAAATTTGCATTTAGTAGAGCAGTATATGCAAATCAATCTCATGTATATTCATTGCAGATATCCTGGAAACCAGGACCAACTTGGCAAACACCATGCTAGGAAATACTTCCTATGATTCTGAATACCCATTTTCAGTGCTAATACTAAATAAGTAATAAGTCTATTCAGGGTAAGCCTAACCATTAGACAGGCAAAGCAGTCGCCTAGAGCAACAGCCTGAGAAGAGTGGTATTGGGGTGATTATGATTAATGAGTTTAATGATAAAAAAAATATCAAGGAACTGGGACTAGGGGCCTTTAAATTAACTGAAGATTCACCAAGGATACCAAACACCTTTGCATCAGCACTCAAATCACCTGTGAGGTAAAAGAGTTCACCAATGGCTGGTTATTTTGTGAACATGCCTACCTATTCTATGCATATAATAATCTGAATCTACACATCACCAATTAAATATTTCTGTACAAAAAACAGATCACATACCTGCTGTATTCAGGTACAGTATTTTTATGTCTCTGAAGGGCTCAAAATCAACCCCCCTCCCCCCCCCCCCCCCGTCCCCGTATTAGGATTTTTTGTTGCAGGCCACAGCTTTAAAAGCTCCGACGCTCAAGAATTTCTATGAGTATTGGAGATTTTATTGCCACAGCTGGTGATAAAATAAACCTAATGTAGCTTTATAAAAGGGGGGCTATGTTTGTACTTGAGGCAATGGAGGGTTTAGTGACTTGCCTGAAATCACAGGAAGCTGCAGTGGGATTAGAACTAGACTTCACTGGTTTTTAGCCTATTGCTCTAACCATTAGGCTATTTCTCCATGCTCCAAATTGTGCTCCTTTTTTTTTTGTAGTTTTCTACCATTCTTTGGACTGTTCATACCTATTTCTTATCATTAATTAAGGACAATTCTAAGGTTCAGATACCTTGGGACTTCTTTCATGGCCACTTGAGTACTTTGATTTAATCTCCCTTCACCCCCATGTAATTCCATAATTGATGCCATCCACAATTAATGGTTCCCTTCAGAGTCTGGTACAAGAGTTCTCTTCACTCACTTCATAGAGGGTAAACAGCACCTGTCCCTAGCACAAATTTGTGAAGCATTGTAATTCAATATGAACCCACTTGATTTTAGCCTGGCTTTAGTTAAAAAAAAAAAAAAAACCAACCTCTGCAGTTTTACATAATATCCACTACAACAAATAATCTTCATACTGTGAATCTCGATAAATCCTTAGCGTTCCGCATCAGATCCAGTGAAAGTTGCCAGTTTTTGGAATTTCGTAGAAAATCTTGGATAGACCCAGCAAACCCTTTCCAGACATTGCAGTCAATGAACAACAGGAAGCTATAATTGTCAATTCTGTTGGCTGTGTGATGTATTACTAATGTGACCATACGTCCCGTTTTCAACAGGACCGTCCCGATTTTAGATCCCCTGTCCCATTGTCTCCACGCACAGCTTTGGGATGCCGAAATGTCCTGTTTTCAGAGACAGCATCCCGAAGCTGTGCGTGGGGACAGGGGATCGCGGGACAGGGAATCGCGGAGCCTACAATCTCTCCCAACTTAACCGCCCGCCGCCACTGCAACTGCCGGAAGGGAAGAGCCAGGCGCCGACCCACAAGCCTTCTCCCTGACATCAATTCTGATGTCGGAGAGGAAGTTCCGGGCCACCCAATCACTGGGGGCGGGACTGAACATTAATAGATGTCCAATTTTGATGAAAAAAATAAATGGTCACGTTATGTATTACATGACTAACAAAATGAATCTGCAAAAAAACTCTTGGAGTGAACGGCTTAGGATTTGCTACCTGTTCATTCCATAAGTCAATTGGCAGGTTTACACTCAGCTAAAGAGCTGATGGGCCATTGAGAAGAGGAGAAAACTGGGCCAAACACTGAAAAGAGACAAAGCCCTGCAGAGAGAATATCAATTAGAAAATTAACTAGAAAAGGTACTATTTAATTCTTCAGTAATTTTCAAAGCAAGATATCACAAGTAGAAACACAGTACAGAAATAACTACAGAAAACTAAAAACATACTATTCAATATTCATCTGATGGCAGTCAGTGATTTTAAGCAATGATTATTGCCAGCTAAATTAGACTCAGATAGTCAATGCTGGAGTATGTTCAGGCACCAGCATTGAATATCTAGGTATGACCAGAATTCTAATGGCCATTGGGATTCGTCAGATTCGCCTGACAAGACCTGCCTCTCATAAAACCATGCTGCCTTGGGTCTTGCAGTCTGTACGATTCTAGATCTACTACACATCTATTCCCATTTGCATTGTTTTCTGCGGTCCTACCCCAGGTCTTTTATCTGTGAACACAGAATACAAATAATTGTTAAGCAGTTTAGCTTTATCCTTATTGGATTCTGCATATTTGTCCCCTTCATCCTTGAGCCTCACTATGCCATTTTGACACTTCCTATCACTTATATATCTAAAAAATGTTTTGTCCCCCAATTTTACCATATCAGCTTTCTTTTCTTCCATTTACATCTTTGCTTTTCTGACACCTTTTTCCGCTTCTCGTAGCTTTTCCACACATTTTTGTCTGTCTTCCTCTTTCTGTGACATCTTTAATTTATGAAGTCTAACCTTTTTTCTCTCACCTTTTCAGCTACTGCATTTGAGAACCAAAGCGGCCTTCTGTTCCTTTTACCTTTCTGTACTTTCATAACATAAAGGTTTGTCGCTTTCAGAATACGAGTAGTTCTTTTCAGTTTTGCCCGCTACTTTTCTACTTCATTCAACTGTTCCCATCCAACTAACTCCTCCTTGAGGTATTCTCCCTTCTTGACAAAGTTTTTATGAGGTTTAGAACCTTCAAATTAGAGTAAGTCCTCTAAACCCCTCATTTTAATATTGAACCTCACCATTCTGTGATCACTAGAAGCCAAAAGATTACCCACCGTAACCTCAGAAACACTTTCCCTGTTTGTTAGCACCAAGTTCAGAATAGATCTATCCCACATGGGTTCCATTATTAATTGCCAGAATAATTCTTCCTGTAACAAATCCAAGATCTCTCTGCTTCTAGATGACCCCACAGCAGGGACAGTCCAATCAGCATCAAGCATATTAAAATCATCTATCAGTAGTACTTCCCCTTTCTTAGCTATCTTGTGAACGTTTTTAATTAAATCCTTGACCATTTCTTCCAACTGTGGAGACCTATATATCACACCAACATAAATACATTTTCCATTACCTCTTTCCAGATTAATCCAAAGTGCTTCTTCTGTATATCCTATATCTTGCACTTTGATTACTTTAATATTATTCTTAACATATAATGCCACTCCTCCACCCTTTTTACCTACCCTATTCCTCCTGATTAGATTATAGCTAGGTATAACTGCATCTCAATCATGGTTCTCCATGAACTACATCTCCATGACTGCCACTAAATCCAATTCAGTTTCAACTATTAGAGCTTCTAGATCTGAAATTTTGTTACCCATACTATGGATATTGGTATACAGTGCTTTCCAGCTCCCTAACTTCCTCCCTTTCCAGTCCCAAAACCCTCAAGAGCATTGATCCCTTCCCAGAACCCCCTAATAGCAGACACCAAGATAATCCAATGTGCCTCCTTCCTCCAGAAACCCCCACCTGTAGGCCTCTCTCTCTCACACACACACACACACCCCGGGCTTACTTACTATTTATTTTAGTATTTATAGACCACTTATAGCCTAAGTGGTTTATATTCAGGCAGTGGCGTACCAAGGGGGGGTGGAGGACGGTCCGCCCCGGGTGCATGCCCAAGGGGGTGCACAGCTGGCCACCCACCGGGGAATAGGCTGCCGCTGGGGAAAGGCTGACACTGCCGCCATCGGGAACAGGCCGGCGCCCTCCCTGCTTCTCTTCCCCATGGGCCGACCAACTCTCGCCACCGACGTCAATTATGACATCGGAGAGGACGTTCTGGGCCAGCCAATTGCTGCCTGGCTGGCCCGGAACGTCCTCTCCGACGTTAGAATTGATGTCGGGCGGCGAGAGTTGGTCGGCCCCGTGGGGAAGAGAAGCAGGACGAACTCGGCGCCGGCCTGTTCCCGATGGCCAGTGGCAGCCTTTCCCCGGCGGTGTTGGCAGCATGTTTCCCATGGCAGTTGCATGGGGGAGGGCAGGGAGAAAGAAAGAAAGAAAGGGGGGGGAGACATGGAGCCATAAAGAAAGAAAGGGGGGGCAGGGAACCAGAAAGAAAGAAAGAAAGGGGGCAGTGTGAAGAAAGAAAGAAAAAAAAAATGGGGCATGGGGAGAGAGAGAGAAAGACAGACATAGAGAAAGAAAGGGGGCATGGAGAGAGAAAGAAAGAAGAGGGCAGGGTAAAAGAAAGAAAGAAATGGGGCACTGAGAGACAGAGACAGACATAGAGAAAGAAAGGGAGCATGAAGAGAGAAAGAAAGAAGGGGACAGCGTGAAAGAAAGAAAGAAAGAAATGGGGCACGGAGAGAGAGAGAGAGAGAGAGAGAGAAAGACAGACATACAGAAAGAAAGGGGGCATGGAGAGAGAAAGAAAGAAGGGGGCAGGATGAAACAAAGAAAAAGTTGGGAGAGGGAATAAGGTCTGGAAGAGAAGCATACAGGAGGCTGAAAGAAGGGAAGAAATATTGGATGCACAGTCAGAAGAATAAAGTGCAACCAGAGAATGATGAAATTACCAAACAAAGGTAGGAAAAATGATTTTATTTTCAATTTAGTGATCAAAATGTGTCCGTTATGAGAATTTATATATGCTGTCTATATTTTGCACTATGACTCCCTTTTACTAAACCGCAATAGCGGTTTTTAGCACAGGGAGCCTATGAGAGTTGAGAGCAGCATGGGGCATTCGGAGAGCTCCCTGCGCTAAAAAATGCTATTGCAGTTTAGTAAAAAGGGAGGGGGTATATTTGTCTATTTTTGTATAGTTGTTACTGAGGTGACATTGCATAAAGTCATCTGCCTTGACCTCTTTGAAAACCCGCGAAATATAAATGATAATTAACATTTTCTCTGCGTACAGTGTGCTTTGTGTTTTTAAAATTTTATTGTTGGTAGATCATTTTGACTTGGCCACGAAGGAAAGGGGGAGGGAAGGACGGGAACTGCTGAAAGACATCTAGTAATCCTTGCAGGCTTGACTGTGCAGGGAATTATTTTTGTAAAATCATGTTTTGTTATGTGACTGGCATTATTTAGACTTTAATTTCTATGAATGAATAGAATGAAAATGATATAAAATTACTTGCTTGTTTTTAAGTGCGTGCGCTGAAAGAAAGAGGAGAGAAAGTGGGCTGAGGACGCTGAAGGGAAATGGGGAAGAGAGAGTGGGGAGAAGACGCTGATTTATAAATTGACAATTGTACAGAATATTGTTTCTTTTTATACTTTAATATAATAAGTTCAATATAAAACAATTCAAGGCTTGTGTGGATGGAATCAGGTGGTTTGTGGGGATGGGGACCGAGCTTACAGGGATTAGTCCAATAAAATGGTATTTTCTTATTTCTCATTATTTGTTTTATTTTTATTTGTTAATTTGTAAAGTGGTGATTGTTATGTATCAGTTTTTTCAAATTTACATCTACTGTCTTTATATTTTGCACAGTATTAGAGGACATGTATTATTGTTTTTGTGGTGTTGTGTTGCATTGTATGCAGAGTCTGGTTTCTTGGCAGTTCAGTTTAAACTTTGTCTACATATTTCTATTTTTAGTCTGTGATTATTCCATATTGGGCGAGGGTGTATCTGTCTGTGTGTATAAAAGGGACATGGCTTTCTAATAGCATCAACTGTATAGGATCAATTGACTGTGCAGGATCTGGCTTGTTTAGTTTTACAATGTATGTGTTGGTGATCTAGATGCTGCCTTTTCCTAGGTACACTCTTATTGTGCGATATTGTGGATTGTTACTAAAAATCATATTTTTCATATAGATGGGGGTGTCAAAAATGATGGGCCCCAGATGTCACATATTCTAGGTATGCCACTGTATTCAGGTACTCCCTATCTGTACTGGTGGGCTCACAATCTGACTAATGTACCTGGGGCAATGGAATGTTAATGACTTGCCTAGGGTAGACTACAGGATGGGTGCTCTGAATGCTGAGCCATGACAGGGGTCCCTGTAGAGGTAGTTCATTTAGCAGACTTTATCATTGCCGAGGCTTGGTTGTGGGGTTTGAACTGGCTCAAGCCTGGAACCCTGGGGCAGGTGCTCAGACTGCAGAGCCACGACAGGGGTCCCTGTAAAGGGAGTACATTCAGCAGACTTTATCATTGCTGAGGCTCAGAGGTGGGGTTTGAACCAGCTCCAGCTTGGGACCCTGGGGATTACAGGGTGGGTGCTCTGACTGCTGAGCCACGACAGGGGTCCCAGCCTCTAGTTCTGCTTTCCTGTCTTTTCTTAGATTTCTTTCCAAGGTCTCCTGTATATTATTCTTTTCTCTCTTTTTTTCTTCTTCACATCTTCCATTACACCCATTTCTGACACTGATCTTTTTCTTTCAGCTTTCTTCTGTTTTTGTCTCTGTCCATTGAGATTTCATTCATCCTTATTATTCAGTTTTCAATCCCCCTTTTTCACTGCATCTACAGTTTTCCATCTTCCCCCCCCACCTCCATTCCCCTTATTCCCGTCTATTAATAATTCTGCTTTCTCTCCCTTCACAAGTCAACATCTCCTCTGTGATGTAGCATCTTTCTGTGTCTCTTTCTCTCTCCCTTTGCCATGCAGCATCTCCTCTCTGTCTCTGTTTCCCCCTTTATGCAACATCTCTTTTTTCTTGCCCTATCAACTATCTCTGTCTCTATTCTCCCATCCAGCATCACCCTTTTTCACTTTTTTCCCCTCAACCCAATTCAGCATCTGTCTCTGTCTCTCTTCCCCATCCAGCATTACCCATCTCTGTCTCTCCTCCCCCCAACCAGCATCACCTTATCTCTCTCTCTGTTCCCCATCTACCCTTGCCTCAACTCTTTGTCTCTTTCTTCCATTCAGCATCAACCTACCTCTCTTCCCCATCCAGCATTGTTCCCTCTCTCTTCCCCTTTCCTCCCTACTCACTCAACATTTTGTAGATTTCTCAAGCAGCAAGTGCTGCCAATTAATGTTTTGCAAATTTCCCATGCTAATGTCAACATTAGTGAAGATGTGCAATTTAAAAAAAAAAAAAACAACCCTAAAAAGTACAATGGTAAATCTGAGCTTAGCATACAGGAAAGTCCCATGTTAATTAGGGGGGGTGAGAGGGAAGAGTTGCTGTAAGGCTGAAGGTTCACCTATGGCACCCAATATCCTTGTACTAGCCCTGTTGATGGTTCTACTCCAAAGAAACCAAATAACGTGTTTCAGGGGAGGGAAAAATTATATACATTTGTGATTAGTAGAACCACCAGCTGTACTCTACACAGCTGTTACTTGTCTATTTCCTACCATTGTTTTTGTTTAAAGTTTGCATTTTTGCCTTATTTTTTTCTTAGTGTGAATTTTTCTTTTGCATTAGTAAGGGTACTCTGGAGTGGTGCCAGCTCACATTGAGGAAGCAGGGAAAGCCTGGCACACTATTGCACATCAATCAGAAACTTCATGGAATTCTACAAGATGTAATGACAGATGGGGAGAATTAGTCAATATGTCTAGAAACTCTAACCTTTTCAAGAATGTTCTGTTTTGTGGTGAAATGCCATGCAGTACCAGCTGGAGATGTGTAGGTGTGGTTGTGTGGGTGGAACCCTCAGAAAGACAACACTGGTTCACTGCTTTCCAGAAAAATATTTTGTAAAACCATAGCCTTTTTTCCCTTGTAATCTAATGCCATTTTATGTAATAATAATCTTTGGATTATGGGTTAATATGTTTTAGAGCTAGTTGACTGGTTTGGAGGGGTTATAATGGCTGCTATTTGTATTGTGACAGGGAAGTGCCTGTCAGCGGTTTAAACACGGTTTTAAACCCTGCCTTGCAAAGGGATGTCCCTATTCCTAAGCCCAGGAAACTGTCTAGTATCCCTGTGCCTATCACTAAGAGCCAACAGGCAGGGCAAGGCAGAGAGGCAAGGACAGAAACCATAACGTCTAGTTTGGGGCACTATAATTCCTTTTATGATTCCTTGGGCAAAGCTCTGACAAAACCTATGAGAAAGAAAACCAGCACAGGCATGGTTAATGAGGGGTGTGTGGCTAGCAAGCAGGACGAACCCAGAGGGAGAGTGAGATTAGGCTTGCAGCATAAAATGAGCCCAGGTGGAAACAATAGGGGGAGGGCTGAGGAGATTACGAACACTGTGGAGAATACTGGAGAGAAGACTGGAAGGAGGAATGCAGGGAAGAGCCAGGCTGCACTAAGCAGGAGAGAGCCTGCCAAGAGGTCTCTGTCCCAGACCTTAGCTAAAGCACAGCTGGTCTTACAACCCTCCCGAGTGACCAGACTTCTAACTCCTCAACAGCAGTGCAGGGAAGTAGCAAGACTTCCAGGACAGGGCTGTCCGTTAGCTGGCCCTGAAGGGAGTTCTTACCCTAGCTCAGAGAATGGTGATTCCCTAATGGAATTAGAAAGGGCGTTATCTGAGAGCAGTGACATGGAATGCAATCTCGCAGCATGGGAGCTCCAGGAGAGTCCCAGATAACGAGGTATGAATGGGGGAGGGGAATGAAAGTGAATGTTTGGAAGTAGCGTTCTTTCTCCCTTAGTCTAACTGTGAACTAGCATGAATAAATTACTTAGAGCCCGAGAGGAAAGCCTGTGAAGATAGGGAAGGAGGTGAGAACCTGTAATTAACCTCCTCAGAAAGCTTGCACGGAACTTAGAGTCCCGATATAGTTTAACCCTGAAGCAGGAACTTTGGGAGGGGACTAACAGCAGTCTGAAATGGTTGGGGTTATAAAGTTCCCTAGCCCTACCCTGAGAGCTTGGGGGGTAGTGGGGGGGCATTGGGCTTCAGGTGGGACAGTGCTAAAGCTTCCTAACGATTTTTCAAACAGAAAAAGCAAAATCAGGAGAAAACGTTTTTGGTTTTATTTTTGGCTTTTCTGCCTGGACATCAGGCTGGACTGTATGAAAATATGTTTTGTTTAAGTCTCCTCAACACAGAGGGACTGCTTGAACCCTAGTGCTGTAAACTGAGGGAAATAAACGAAAAGCTGAACTTTACCACTAACGCAGCCTCCATTAATTATTTCACTGTTTCCCAGTGGAAGTCCTCCTGGGAGCGCTTGGTCCTTACGCCTGGGCGGGAGCTGGGTTGCTAGCGCTAGGCTTACCCCCGGCCCCGCCACAGTATGTTACATTACATTAGGGATTTCTATTCCGCCATTACCTTGCGGTTCAAGGCGGCTTACAAAAGATTTATAAACAGGGTTACATTGGGAGAACAATAGATTTGCTAGAGTGCTAAAGAGTAGATCTTTTGATATTTCTTTGGTAGTTAAGAGCAAGGAGGCTTAACAGAAGATTTATGAACTGGGGTTTCAGTGGAAGCATAATTGCACTTGTTATGATAGTAAAGGGTAGATCCTTTATCAATTTTAGCGTTGTTGAGAGTACGTGAGGTTAGGGCTGTTTCAGGAATTTCTTGAAAAGTATAGTTTTCATATCTTTTCTAAATGTCTTGTAGTCTGGGGTGGACATCAAAAGGTTGGAGATCTGGTTGTCCAGTCTTGCTGCTTGAGTGGCCAGGAGGCCGTCGTGTAGTTTTGATCGTTTTACTTCTTTGATCGGGGGGGGGGAGTATGAATGGGGGATGCGTTTTTCTGTGTTTGGTTGTGGATGCAGGGATGAGGCGGTTGTTCAGGTAGGACGGGCTGTCTCCGTTAAGGGTTTTAAATAACATGCAGTAGAAATTGAATTGTTCTATTGCAGTGTTTCCTAAGTGGTTCCTGGAATACCCCCTTACATGCCAGGATTTCAGAATATCTACAGTGAATATGCATGAAAGATTTACATATGATGGATGCGCTGTATACAAATCAATTTCATGCATTTGCATTTGGATATCCAGAAAATCTGATAGGCAAGGGGATACTCCATTGCCGACTTGGGAAATACTGTTCTACTGGACCTCACCTCAGACTTTCAGAGGAGGCATGTGATAAAATAGATAAAAATATTTCACTATAAAATGCATAGTAGGAACTGCTTTGTGAACAGTTAATATGTGCAGACACATTAGGAATGAGCTTTTGTTTCCAACAGCAAAAAAAAAATGGAGTGAGGTGAAGAAGGAATCGAAAGAATGTTCTGAACAAAAATGCTGAATACTCAACTCCGACAAAATTAACATTTTTTCCTGTGCATTTGGAGCTCTGGCTGTGAGACTGGCCATTTGGTTTTCTTGATTTTTCTTTAGCACACTGTGGGCACTATCAGATGTAGACTCTGCTCTTTGATATATTTTGATATAATAATACATCCGACAGACAAAACTGCTTGGAGTTATACCCACCATTCTTGGTTTTTTCACTGGACAGCTGGCTCTTTTTCCAATCAAGAGATTGGACTCCTGATGCAGGCATTGTTTTGCCCTAAATAGGCCATGTCAAGCCTTTACAATTGTGTCACACGATGAAGTGGGCAAATAAAAACAAAAACTGTAGATGCAGATGTTCTGGAGATAATTTATTAAACACTGACATGTTTTCACTGTGGATCATTGGGTCTCCCATTTTTCTTTGAAGTGGGCAAATAAACATTTATGAGTGCAACTTCAGACTTGTGCCACATGTTTATTTTGTTGGAGTGGAGTATTCAATATTTTTGTTTGGAATATTCTTTTGGGTCCTTCTTCACCTCTCGCCATTGGATGACCTTCTTCACTTCTCTCCATTAGATGGCCATGGAATAAATGGAGTGCTAAAGGAAGACAAAGCCATAGCCGACAAACTGAACACATTTTTTGCATCTGTATTTACCGAAAAGTATATACACAACATACCGGAAGCCAACAGGCTATACGCAGAAAATGAAGACTGGAAACTGACAGGGTTGATGTTCAGTCTAGAAGAGGTATACAGGCAGATTGATAGGGATGGCATCCCCGGGACTGGATGGCATCCATCTGAGGGTAATCAAGGAACTGAAAGGGGCTATAGCTGAACTGCTTCAACTAATAGCCAATCTATCAATCAAATCGGGAAGGATTCCAGAAGACTAGAAAGTGGCGAATGTTACGCCGATCTTCAAGAAAGGCTCAAGGAGAGATCCGGGAAACTACAGACCGGTGAGTCTGACCTCAGTACTGGCACTGATAAAGGACCGCATCATTGATCACCTTGATGGACACAATCTGATAAAGACCAGCCAGCACGGCTTCAGCAAAGGAAAATCTTGCTTGATGAACTTACTGCACTTCCTCAAGGGAGTAAACAGGCATATAGACAAGGGTGACCCAGTTGACATTGTATATCTGGATTTTCAGAAGGCATTCAACAAGGTTCCACATGAACGACTACTTTGAAAAATTGCAAGCTATGGAATCGAGGGTGAAATACTCACGTGGATTAAAAACTGGTTGGTGGATATGAAACAGAGAGTGGAGTAAATGGACAATGCTCGCACTGGAAAAGCGTCACAAGTGGAGTGCCGCAGGGTTCGGTGCTTGGCCCGTGCTCTTCAACATATTTATAAATGACCTGGAAATTGGTACGACGAGTGAGGTGATTAAATTTGTGGATGATACAAAGTTATTCAGAGTAGTGAGGACACAGAAGGGTTGCGAAGTCCTGCAACGTGACATAAACACGCTCGAGAAATGGGTCGCGACATGGCAAATGAGGTTTAACATGGATAAGTGTAAGGTGATGTATGTCAGTAACAAAAATCTTATACACGAATACAGGATGTCCGGTGCAGTACTTGGAGAGACCCCCCAGGAAAGAGACTTGGGAGTACTGGTTGACAAGTCAATGAAGCCGTCTGCGCAATGCGCGGCGGCAGCAAAAAGAGCGACCAGAATGCTAGGAATGATTAAGAAGGGGATCACAAACAGATCGTAGAAGGTTATCATGCCACTGTACCGGGCCATGGTACGCCCTCACCTGGAATACTGCGTCCAGCACTGGTTGCCGTACATGAAGAAAGACACAGTACTACTCGAAAAGGGTCCAGAGAAGAGCAACTAAAATGGTTAAGGGGCTGGAGGAGTTGTCGTACAGTGAGAGATTAGAGAAACTGGGCCTCTTCTCCCTTGAAAAGAGGAGACTGAGAGGGGATATGATCGAAACATTCAAGATAATGAAGGGAATAGACTTAATACATAAAGACAAGTTTTTCACCCTCTCCAAGGTAGAGAGAACAAGAGGGCACTCTCTAAAGTTAAAAGAGGATAGATTCCGTACAAACGTAAGGAAGTTCTTTTTCACCCAGAGAGTGGTAGAAAATTGGAACGCTCTTCAGGAGGCTGTTATAGGGGAAAACACCCTCTAGGGATTCAACACAAAGTTAGATAAGTACTTGCTGAACTAGAACGTACGCAGGTAAGGCTAGTCTAGGTTAGGACACTGGTCTTTGACCTAAGGACCGCCGCATGAGCAGACTGCTGGGCACAATGGACCACTGGTCTGACCCAGCAGCGGAAATTCTTATGTTTTTATGTTCTATTGAATGTAGGGTTTGTTTCTTTCTCTTTTTTTTCTCTATTGTTTGTAACAAGATAGGAAACATCATCAGTGTACCTATGTCATTGCATGCTGTTAAATGAAAACAAGCAGAAAAAAAACACCTTTTTTTGTTTTAAAATCTTCCACATTCTTTCACATTCTGCAAAAAGGGTGCAGTCTTTGGAAAGAATGTGTACTAGTTTCTGATGGCGTGCACATGTGCAAACTATCATGCATGCTCACACTATCAGTGATGATTGTCCCACTATTTGCAGAGAGGGGACACTCTTAAAGACATTGGCCTCGATATTCAGATTACAGAAGGCAGCCCGGTTACCTCCTGAAGTCAGCATCAATCTTGGATATTCAATGCTGGCTCCAAACCTGGCCCCCGGCAACGAATACCTGAGTCACAGTTAACTGCCTTGAACATTGATAGCCTAGATGATATTTTGCATCTGACTGGCTGGCTAAGATAAGTGCGTCTGGCTGGCTGGCTAAGATAAGTGTGTCTGGCTGGCTGGCTAAGATAAGTGGATCTATCTAGCCCCTTGCTTTAATCGGTCAGCTGTTGAATATTGGTGGTGACTGGCTATGTTGAGCAACATAGCCAGTCATCGGCCAATTCAGTTAGCTGAATATTCAGCGGGAGATAACTAGCTATCTTCCATTGATTATCAGTAGATAGCTGGCTAAATGCAACTTAGCCAGCCAGGAGCTGTTCCCAGCCAGGTAAGTACTGCTAAATATCAGGGGAATTGCTTCTGTAATCATGGGCGTCGGAACAGGGGAGGCCACAAGGGCCATGGCCTCCACAAAGATTGGCAGTTGCCGGTCCTTTCCCACACAACCACCCCCTTCCAGTGTTGTACTTTTAAATCTGTGGGCAGTCGCCACACGGTGTCAATGAGCAGGCCTACCCCGGAACCCTTCATTCTACTTCCTTGGACAGGCCTGCTCGTTGATACTGTGCGGCAGCTTCCTAAAGATTTAGAAATACAGTGCTGGGAGGAGGTGCGGGGGAGAGTCAGGAGCTGGTGAGAGGCTGCGCCGCAGGATTCTGCTGGCTAGGGCGGAGCCTTTGGGTCCCCCCAAACAAAATAGCATTCCACTCCCTATGCCAAAATAACTACAAAAACCTGAATACAATAATAATTTCCACAAACAACATGGGAAACTACACATAAGGTGCATTCTTGTTAGTTGGGCATCCAGTATTAGTGATTTTGCATATCCGCAGGCACGTGAATTGTGACTGTCATTCACACCACTGCGTTCACATATTCGTAGACCTGTGCATTTAAAAATCGGCCTTCTTCATTTTCACTTTCGCTTTCACTTCTGAAAATGGCCACCAAGCGTTCAAGGAGTGAGTTGCAATTAACAGCTCCAAAAAGAAAGAAACATGCATGCAGGAACCTACCCTGTTTTTCCTATAGGATCAATTATTCACAATTTTGAAGAACTACATGTATGGCTGGAACTTAACATCTATTTTCACACAGACATTTTGTTTCATTATTTGTGAATTCATGGTTTGTGAAGCTGTGAATAGCGAGAATGCACTATAATGAAAATGTTCCAGTCAACCCCATGCTGAATCGAACCATGGTCTATTGAACCCAACATCCTGTTTCCAACAGTGGCCTGTTTAGGTTGCAATTTACACAATAAATTCCACAAAGTAGCTTTGTTTCCCATAGTTTATTTCCATAGAGGAACAAAGGATCTCCCATCTTCTTGAGAAATCATTTTTATGAATATTTCTTCTTATGCAATCCTCATTAAAGTCTGTTATATTGGTCACCTTAACTACATCATCTGGCAACAGATTTCACAGCTTATCTATGCATAGTGTTAAAAAAATAATGATTTTATTTTATTCTGATGGACAGAGTATAAAGTACTGCCCCAGTGTGTGATTTTTCCACTGGATCCTTTTATCATGTATCAGTATGGGCTGCTGGGGTTCTATTCTCCTCATAACAATTGGCATCAAATATGCTTCGATGTTCTTATTTTGGTTGTAACTTGAAGCTTCCATTGTAAACAGTCACAGCAGTCTATTCATACTTTTAAATTTTTTTACAAAAATTTTTTACTGGAAAAATTGAATCTTCTGGTAGATATTTTAGTAAGACAACAATATGAAAAGAACTTAACCAAAGCTATGTGGGGAATTTAATATAAGGTAAACATTGCCATCTAGTGGTAATCTGTAGAGAAACCAACTGCTGACCTAATGTACTGTATCTGGAAAAGAGGTTTGTGAAAATTAATAACTTTTGGCTTAATTGACCCATAAGCAGTTAGAACGAGCATATGTAAATTTATCTTGTACTGTCAGATACTAGTTTGTAAATGCAAAGAAAAGGGAAATGATATAATAGATACAGAGAGGGGTTAGCCTAGCCTAATGGTTAGTGCAGTGAGCTAATAAGCTGGGGAACTGGGTTCAATTACACAGCTTATTGTGATCCTGTGCAAGTCACTTTACCCTCCATTGCCCCATATAAAAAACATAGGTATTTAAATTAGAAGGTGGTAGCAATAACCACAAAAAGACCCAGGTCCACCCTCTTTGGCCTCAGGCCCACATAGTAGCAGAACATCTACATGTGGCTGATGGGGATCCCCAAGCCCCACTAGCTAAAAACTTCCAAAATCTCTCCTTCTATGTAACTTTTAGAAAATCAGTCTTCGCTAGCAGCAAGCACCATGACTAATACATAATGCTCGCGACAACCCCATATCCTTCCTTCTGATGCAAAGACAGATTAGGTTCTTACCTCAGTAATCTGGATTCCGTTAGGATACTCAGGAGTCCATACTTGAGTGGTTGATTCCCATTTCCCATGAACTGCATAAGGATATCCCTTTAAGAACCTGAAAATCCCTACCCTGCTGCAGTAGAGCACAGCACCCTCCTCAGTTGGCACCAAAACAATTGAGCTCCACTGAAACATAAGAAAAGAGAGGAAGAGGCAAATAGAACTTTCCAGGCAAGAAACACATTCTGCTCTCTCTGAAATTTAGAAAATAGTACAATGATCAATAAACATTTAACCAGCAGACAGAACAAACATTCGCATGAATAACCCAGATCCAACCTGCTTAGGGTAACAAGCAGGAGCTAAGGGACACTCCCAGGAGGAAAGAGAAAGGGAAACCCTCAATACCTGAAATACATCTTTTCTTCACCATAGGTTGTCCAGCTCTCTGATAGATGGAGGGATGAGGTTCCATAGTTTGGGAAGTGTGAGTAAACTAAACTAAAACTTAATTTTATAGAACGGGTCATCAACCAAAAAAAGCTCAACTTGGTTAATAGTAATGTAATGCGAAGATGGCGGATGGACTGTTTGGCTGAGTGCTTCGCTGCAGAGTTATCGTGCACTGCTGTCCTTTTTCTGAATAACTGACCTGTGGTAATGCCGAAGCGGAGGGGCCGTAGCGCTGTTGGAGCCTCACAGCGTTCTGCCCTAGCCGGCCTCGCCAGCATAGATCAACTTTTGCGCCAAATGCAGGATGTCACAGTGGTGTCAGCACGCCCGCAGGAGATGCACCGTGGCAAAATGGAAGCATTCTCCATGGGCCTAGAGACTACCTTGAGTCCCGACGCCAGAGTGCCTCCTCCTCCTCCTCTGATCACCAGCTCCCCGCGGTTGGATGAACTACCGGAAGGCGGTGAGGGACTCCTCCCGGAGGCTGTTGGGACCAAGGAGGGAAGCATGGAGTTGGACTCCCTGTCTTTACAGGGCAACTTATTGGAATCTGAGCATTTGTCATTGCCTCGGTTTGTCCGAGAGCAGGAGAGCCACAGCTAGGAGGGTTCATCAGTTGGTGAGAGTTTTACTTTTAAAGAACCTCTTATCTCATTAAAGAAACCCCAAGAGGTAACTCTTGAGGCAATTTGGGATCTTGTGGCGGATCTAGCTAAATCCATTAAGCCCCAATTGTTTCAGTTGGAGAATAAGATTAACAGCCAAGAAAATGAAATTAAGAATATAAAAGTTGACTTGCAAGATTTAAAAAATTCAATATTGGTTTCTTCCCAGGAAATGAAAGGTACTAAACAAGTTACTGAAACACTGGTGAGAGATAATATTAATTTAAGGAGAAAAATGGAGTCTCTAGAAAACTTTTCCCGTAACAACAATCTTAGGCTAATTAATTTTCCCAGGATTGCGGCAGTGACTCCTAGAGACATGTTGAAACGTTACTTGAAGGAAGTCTTAGAAATTAATGAGGAATTATTTCCGCCATTCACCCAAGTGTATTATTTACCTATTAAAAGGGAAGAAAAACTGGAGGAAGATGATCAACAAAAGCTAAACATTTCCATGGTTTTGGAACTTTCTGAAGTGGCAAAGCCAGAAACACTTCTTCTTACAGTTGCTTTAGCACCTGATAAGAACTGGTTATTGAGACTCTTCTTTAAAAATAAACAAAAATAATTTCTTGGGTATAAGATACAAATGTTTCCAGATCTGTCACGAGATACACAAAAATGTTGACGTGAATTTCTGTTGTTAAAACCAGGTGTTATAGTGAAACCTTAACTGTAGAGCATGTGTATACCTGCTAATAGGAGGGAAAAGCCTCAGATCCCTGTTTGCCACCAGAACTTAGCCATGATTTTTAATTGGAAAAATGATATAGTCCTGAAGATGCCATTCGTTCTTAATAATAACACAATAGAAATTGTCCCCAACTTAAAAATTCTAGGGGTTATAATCGACGATAAATTAATATTTCATGACTATATCAATAATATAGTTAAGACTTGTTTCTATAAACTGCGTCTAATACGATCAATCACCAAATTTCTCGAGCCTAAATCACGTAACATTCTGATTCATTCGCTAGTTATAGCTAAAATGGATTACTGTAATTCTTTACTGCTCAACATTTCTTAAAAAGAAAAGCGACGTCTTCAAATTATCCAAAATACTGCTATCAAACTGATTTATAACGCTAGAAAATATGATCATGTTATGCCTCTATTTATCGACGCTCATTGGCTTCCCATCAGTCATCGCATTCTGTTTAAGGTCATGCTACTTATATTTAAAACCTTAGCCTACAACGAACCCCAATTTATAGCAAGAATGCTAATCTCTCATAACCCTGCACGTTCACTCAGATCATCTTCTCAAAATCTATTAGCTATACCTTCTCAGAAAACAATAGGTACAAGAAGATCTGATATGTTTTCTGTAATTGGTCCACAATGGTGAAACTCTCTGCCACAACACATTAAAAACGAAAAAGATCTCCTCTCTTTTAAAAAATCCTTAAAAACGCACCTTTTTAAAGATGCTTTTAATACTCAATTTTTTTAGACTTTCATATTAGTTTTAATTTTTTAATTACCCTGTTTCCTTTTGTTTTTTCCTTATTTGTTTTTCTCGATATAACAGATGTAACTTTTGCCCTCCTTCCCCTCCAGTTAAAGTTTGTCTTGTCTTAAATTCAATGTTAATGAATTTGTATTTTTATTTTTATAATTTTATTCTCTTTTATAATTGTGTACATCGCTTTGTAAACCGATTTAGCGATTCATCAAATATTAATAAACCTTGAACCTTGAACTAGAAAGGGAAAATACCTCATAGGCTATGGAAAAAAAACCTCCTTCCTCCTAATGTCTTTTTGCACTTAGTACCACTTCAGTTTTCTCATTATCCTTATGTACACAAAGAAGAACAGGTTATTTAGCTTTAAACTGGTGCTCTCAAATTTGCTTGATATATTTTATTTATCTTCTCTCAAGTGTCTACATATATTTTGGTGCTTGGTTTACTCTTCTCCAATGAGAATATTGACCATTTAAACCCACTCTCTGTTTTCTTTCAAACAGTTCTTAATCCATAATAGGTCATTACCTCCTATCCCATGACTTTCTAATTTCCTCAGAAGTCTTTCATGAGGATCTTTGTCAAACGCCTTTTGAAAATCCAAATGCACAATGTCAACCGGCTCACTTTTATCCACATGTTCATTCATCCCTTCAAAGAAATGTAATAGATTGGCGAGGCAAGATTTCCATTGACTAAATCCATATTGGCTTTTACTCATTAATCCATGCTCATGTATATGTTCTGTCATTTTGTTCTTTATAATATTCTTTATAATAGCCTGGTTGATATATTTTGCACAGCACTGACATCAGACTCATTGGTCTATAATTTCCCAGATCACTTCTGGAACCTTTTTAAAAAATCAGCATCACATTGGCAACCTTAAAGGCTTCCGGTACTATACTGGATTTTAAAGTTCATATTTTAATTCTATTAGCACTCTGGGATGTATACCATCTGATCCAGGTAATTTGCTACTGTTCAATTTTCTCAAACTATTACATCTTCCAGTATTACAGAGATTTGTTTGAGTTTCTCTGGCTCTTCAGCATTGAATACCATTTCTGGCACCGGTATTTCCCCCACATCTTTCTCGGTGAAGACCAAAGCAAAAATATTCATATAATCTCGACTGTTCGGGCAAGACCAAGATGGCGGCGGATGTGTGACGGCGTTCCTGATTGAACGTGGCAAAAGAAAATAACTAATTTCATGCTGGTTCCTCGACGACCATAACATCTACCCCACCCAATGCTCTATTCAGGAGTTTGCCATGACCTCAAGGTCCCACGGAGTGTCCGGAGGTAAGTCTGCTGCTCTTTCGGTTGGAGGAGAAACCAAAGAGCTGGACTTTGAGACATCTCTTTCCCCTCCGGGAGTCATTCCATCACCATGCCCTGCTCTTAACGCTGCAGGGCTGGGGAAGTCTCATTAGGATTCTTTCACGGGGGAAACTCCATTTCAAGGGGCACTAGCAGAGAGGAATATGAGAGCAGGAAGAGCTGGGAGTTGGAGATGCAATTTGCTCCCAGCTAACAAAACCGCTGGTGATAACTCTGGAGAACATATGGGAAGCTCTCCAGGACCTAAACATCATTGTTACCAAATCTTCCTAAGATACTTCTCTACTTGTAAGTACTGTTGTTTCTTTAGAAAAAAAATGGAAGGTATAAAAGAAGATTTTGCTTCAGATCTAAAACAAGTTAAGGATAAAGTGGAAACTCTTCAAGACTTGACAACAGAAATTGTTAAGGATACAGTTTCTATGAATAGGAAGATAAAACAATTAGATAACTTTAACCGCAGACTGAATATCCATTTATTAAATTTTCCTAAATCCCCAGCAATGACTTCTCTGGATTTATTTTTAAAAATATCTGAATGAATTATTGAAATTTCCCTTGGAAGCTTTTCTGCCATTAAAAAATTTTACTATTTACCATCCAAAAAAGCAACAGGAGTAAATCCAGAGTCTGAACAAATTAATACAAATAGACAGGAAAACCTCAATATAACAGACTTGCTTGAAACAAGTGTATCGGAAACAACTGAAAGAACTACACTTCTCCCTCCATATCCGCGGATTCACTAATTTGTGATTTTTCAGCTGCTGACTCCGCCCCCCCCAAATTACATCATCATTAAAGTTATTTTTCCTTTTATTGTACCGATAAAAAAGTTTATCACTTACCATTCACTCTGAAAATTGCTTTCTCCCACAAATTTGCTGCTTCCATGCTTTCTCCCACAAAATCGCTGCTTCCTTGCACTGAGAAAAACACTGCTTCCCAGCATCCATAGAGAGAAAGGCTTCTTCCCAGCATGAATGGAGAAAATCGCTGGGAATTGCTGCTTGCCTGCTATTAGCCCTAAATTCTCTTTGAATCACTGGTAATCGCTGCTTGCCTGCTCCAAGCCCTGAAATCGCTGGTAATCGCTGCTTGCCTGTTCCAAGCCCTTAATTCTTTGGGAATCGTTGGGAATCGCTGCTTGCCTGCTCCAAGCTCTGAAATCGCTGCTTATTTCAAAAACCGCAAATGACAGTAGAAAAGTTATTCACGGATTCAATAATAAAAATGATGACATTTTCTAAAAACCGCAAATAACATATAAAAAGTTATTTGTGGTTTTTTCATATTCGCGCCTATGGTCCGCCCGCATCCCTCATGAATACGGAGGGAGAAGTGTACTCTACTAGTATCTCTAGTATTTGAGCAAGATGTTAATGCTATATTTAGATTGTATTTTCGCAATTCATATGTATCATTCTAAGGTATAAAAGTTTGGATGTTTCCAGATTTAACCCATCTAACACAAGAACGAAGGAAACTATTCTAGGCAATGAGATCTGAGGCATTGAATTTTGATGCCTCATTTCTCTTAGCTTACCCATGTAAATGCATGATTAAGGTGACCATACGTCCTGTTTTGAACAGGATAGTCCTGTTTTTGGATCCCCTGTCCCATTGTCCCCACACACAGCTTCAGGATGCCAAAATGTCCCGTTTTCAGGGACAGCATCCCGAAGCTGTGTGCAGGGATAACGGGACAGGCGATCGCTTCCTGTCCCTCCCCTGCCGCACCAAAAAAAAAAAAGCCTCCCTCCAGGCCTGATTTAAACTTCCCCCGGTCCACCGCCGCTGCTCCTCTGCTTACCTCCCTGCCACTACTCGCATCTGGAAGCCTTCGTCCCGACGTCAATTCTGATGTCGGAGAGGATGTTCCGGGCCAGCCAATCGCTGCCTGGCTGGCCCGGAACATCCTCTCCGACGTCAGAATTGATGTCGGGAAGAAGGCTTCTGGGAGCGATTAGCGTCAGGGAGGTAAGCAGAGGAGTAGCGGTGGTGGACCGGGGTGGAGGCCTGGAGGGAGGCTTTTGTTTTCTGCGGTAGGGGGAGGAAGGAGGTAGGCAGGCAGGCAGGCAGGCTGGCTGGCTGGCTCTGGGGGAGGGAGATAGGACTTCTCTCTTCCTCATTAGGCTTTGGGGGAGGTAGGTAGGCAGGCTTGCTGACTTTGGAGGAGACAGGCAGGCTGGCTTTGGGGAAGGCAGGCAGACAGGCTCTGGGGGAGGTAGGCAGGCAGACTGGCTGATTTTGGAGAAGACAGGCAGGCTGGCTTTGGGGGAGGCAGGCAGGCAGGCTCTGGGGGAGATAGGCAGGCAGACTGGCTGGCTTTGGGGAAGACAGGCAGGTTGGCTTTAGGGAAGGCAGGCAGGCAGGCTGGCTCTGGGGGAGTTAGGCAGGCAGACTGGCTGACTTTGGGGGAGACAGGCAGGCAGGCTTTGGGTGAGGCTGGCTTTGGGGGAGGTAGGCCGGCAGGTTTTTTGGGAGGGGGTGGAACAAAGCTGGAAGGCAGTGAGGGGACATGGGAAGGAGGGATGAAGGAACGAGAGAAAACGGCAGAGAGGGGGGGTTGTAAGTAGAAGAAAGACTAGAGAGATAAAGGCCTGGACCAAAGGGGAAAGACAGGAGGCAGAAGCAGGACTTTGGGAGGTGCAGAAAGAGGGGAAGAGCCCCTGAGGAAGAGCAGAGAGAGGCAAGATCATAACAGAGGAGGGAAAGAAAGAGAGGGAGACCTGGAACAAAGGTACAAAGGAGAACTGACACTGGATCTGGGGGCACTAAGGACATAGGAAGGAGGCACTGGGGGCACTAAGGACATAGGAAGGGGGCGCTGGGGACACTAAGAACATAGGAAGGAGGCACTGGGGGCACTAAGGACATAGAAAGGGGCATTAAGGACATAGGAAGGAGGTGCTGGGGACACTAAGGACATAGGAAGGCACTGGGGGCACTAAGGACATAGGAAAAAAGGAGGGAGGGAATTGAAAGGGACAATTGTTGGGCCTGAGTGCAGAAAGAAATGAAAGATAGGATGCACAGTCAGAAGGAAATGCAACCAGAGATTCATGAAATCACCAGACAGCAAAGGTAGGAAAAATGATTTTATTTTCAATTTAGTGATAAAAATGTGTCCGTTTTGAGAATTTATATTTGCTGTCTATATTTTGCACTATATTTGTCTATTTTTCTATAGTTACTGAGGTGACATCGTTGAAAACCCCCCAAATATAAATGATAATTAACATTTTCTCTGTGTATAGAGTGCTTTGTGTTTTTTTAAATTTTATGGTTACCATTATGAAATAATAAGATATTGTGTGTACATGAAAAATGAATGGAAGAAATTGGGGGTGGGGCTAGGGTGGGATTGGGAGCAGGGCTAGGGCAGGATTGGGGTAGGGCTAGGGCGGGATTGGGGGCGGGACTGAATATTAATAGAAGTCCCGTTTGGATGAAAAAAATAAATGGTCACGTTATGCATGATCAAATACTTAAGAGTGAAATATATCTTTTATTCACCAGAACAACTGAGAACATTCTTGGCTGTGAAGAAATTGGTGACATGATTTGTTTAGGTGTGATTTAGAACTACTGTATTGAATATTGGAACCCACCATTAAGCCTATTCCTTAGTCCTTGTTGTGGTCATAAATGTGATTCTTCTCTCTTTGTTAGGGCCTGTCTACCCATTATTTTGGTCTAAGGAAGATAGAGGGGCATAATAAAAAAAAAAGTCTAAGTCCCCTTTTGGCCTAAGGTCCTAAACGTCGAAAGTAGAAGCAGGGAAAATGTCCATTATTTTAAAAAACGTCCAAAAGGAAGTTTTTTTTTATAATGGCCTGCCTCTACGCTCAGCGTTTAAATGCCCAGAACACCACTACGTCTACACTAACAACATATAATCAACCCAAAAAAGCCTAAATCCCAAACGTCCAACACAAGAACTTTTAGGCGAAGGAGGAGCCAGTCCTTCGCCTAAAAGCTGGATTCTGTAACCGGTGTCTGTCAAAAACAACACCGGTTACAGAATCCACCCCCCCCCCACAACGATCCAGGCAGGAGGGAGCCCAAGCCCTCCTGCCCTGTCGAACCGCAACCCCCCCAACGACATCAGGGAAAGAGGGGGCCCTCTTGCCCCGTGATCCCCAACCCCCCTGCCGAGTCCAATGGGGCCAGGAGGGAGCCCAAGCCCTCCTGGCCCAGCAATCTCCAACCCCCCTCCCCCCCACACACGATCCGGCCAGGAGGGAGCCCAAGCCCTCCTGGCCCGGTGACACCCTCTAATTCCCCCCCACACTAAAATAGTTTCAAGTTTCAAGTTTATTCAGTTTTTGATGAATCGCCTATTACAGATTCTAGGCGATGTACATATTACAATTTAAATAGAAGAAACTTACAAAATAATTCAAATTACAAATTACAAAATTAAAAGAACACACACATGAGGTTAAGGAATGGGGATAAAAGTTACAATATTTGGGTATAGTTAAAAAAAGGAAAGAACAATGGGAAGGGTATTATAAAACCAGAGCACCATGTAAGAGAAAAATTTCAAAATAATTAAGAAAAATCGTAGGCATCTTTAAATAAATAAGTCTTTAAAAGTGTTTTAAATTTAACAATATCTAGTTCAGATCGAATATACTGTGGTAAAGTATTCCACCATTGAGGGCCCATAACTGTAAAAATATCCAGTCTTCTGGTCCCAATAATCTTTAATGAGGGTACGGAAAGTAGATTTTGTTCCGATGATCGCAGTGAGCGTTTTGGCTTATAAGGAATTAATAGTTTGGATATGAATTGAGGTTCATTAGATGCTAATGTTTTAAAAATAAGAAACATTATTTTAAACATGATCCTATGACCTATGGGTAACCAGTGCGCGTCTTTCAAGAGAGGGGAAACATGGTCAAACTTTTTTGCATTATAAATTAATTTTACGGCTGTATTCTGGATGATTTGTAGTCTCCTTTTCTCCTTATTAGTAATATTTAAAAATAAAGCGTTACAATAGTCGATTTTTGATATTATAAAAGAATGGATTAATATTTTCAAAGATGATGTGGTAAGGAATTTAGAGATTGACCTAATTTGGCGAAGTTTATAGAAACAGTTTTTAACTATGAGGGAAATATGATCATGGTATGATAGATTCGCGTCAATCAGTATACCAAGGATTTTAACAGAGGGGACCAAATTAATTTGAATGTTATTAAGATGAAAAGGTTTAATGAGTGTTATTTCTTTCTTCCAAGTAAACAGAATAGATTTTGTTTTGTTTATATTTAATGCAAGTTTATTTGTATCTAACCAGTTTTGAATTTGTTCCAATTTTTGATTTATAGCTGAAATTTCTGAATAGTTTTCGGGATCCAAGGGATGTATAAGTTGTATATCGTCTGCATAGGAAAATGGTATAAAACCTAAGGCCTGACTAATTTCTAATAACGGAGATAGGAAGATGTTGAATAATAAAGGGGACAAGATAGAACCCTGTGGTATACCAAATGATGTAGTAAATGAATTCGAATTTACATTATTAAATCTGACTGTGGAAGTTCGATTTGTAAGATAAGATTTGAACCATTGTAGTACTTGTTCATTTATTCCTTTTTCCTCAAGTCTAAATAAAAGTAAATCGTGATCTATGGTATCAAAGGCAGCCGAAATGTCAAGGGAGAAAAGAATAACAGATCTGTGGTGATCTAAATAGTATTGAATATTGGAAGTCAGTCCTATTAAAGAGTATTCAGTGTTATGAAATTTTCTAAAACCAGTTTGATTCGGATGTAGTGCGTTTGTTTTCTCTATGAAGTCGGATAGTTGATTAAATATCAGCTTTTCTGTTAATTTTGCTATGAATGGTATATTAGTGATTGGGCGAAAATTTGATACTTCATTTATACTAATTTTGTGATCTTTGACGATAGGAGTAATAGATGCCTTTTTCCAGTGGGATGGGACAGTAGATGTAAGCAGACTATTCTGAATAAGAGATAGTATAAATGGACCAAAATGAGAAAAATATTTTTTTAGGTAGAATGGAGGTATCAAATCGAATTGAGAACTTTTTAAATTCATTTGCGGAAATAAGGATTGAATTTCTTGAAGAGAAGGAATTTTGAAATTAGAACATTTTGATGTTGGAATTAATGCAGTAGAAGAATCTAGGCTATTTAAGATAGAAGGTACAGGCAGGAGGGATCCCAGGCCCTTCTTCCCTCGACGCAACCCTCTCACGACTGCCCCCCCTGAACCCCTGATCGGCCCCCCGCCAACCTCACGACCCCCCACCCCCAATTCCACCCCCGTACCTTGAAATCATTGGCTGGACGGACGGGTGCCAAGCCCGCCCGTCCGGCAGGCCAGCCATCCCAGGAATGGGGCCAGATGGCCCAGGAGCCTTAGACCCTTCCTGTGGGCAGGGCCTTAGGACATGGACCCAACCCGGCCCATGTGCCTAAGGCCTCTGATGAACGGGGGATGGGGGGGTTGCGTCGAGGGCAGGAGGGCCTGGGATCCCTCCTACTTGTATTTTAGTGGGGGGTGGGGGTTAGAGGGTGTTGCCGGGCCAGGAGGGCTTGGGCTCCCTCCTGGCTGGATCATGTGTGGGAGGGAGGGGGATTGGAGATCACATGGCCAGGAGGGCTTGGGCTCCCTCCTGCCCCCATCAGACTCAGCGGGGGGGGGGGGGGGTATTGGGGATCACGGGGCAAGAGGGCTTGGGCTCCCTCTTGCCCCGATGTTGTCGGTATGCTGCTGGGCAAGAGGGCTTGGGCTCCCTCTTTCCCGATTATTGTCAGTGGGGCCAGGAGGGCTTGGGCTCTCTCCTGGCCTGATCGTATCAGGGGGAGGGGTGGATCGCTGCAGGAGAGATGGGCCATCTCTCCTGCCGCTGCTTTAGTGATCCCAAGTGCAGCATTTGGCGGCACTTGGTGGTATTGCTATCGCGGTAGGGGAGATGAGTCATCTCTCCTGCCCCGATGGTTGCGGTGGGGGGGTGAGTAGGTTGCAGTGCCACTGAGCTGATCGCACCAGCCGCCATCAGCTCGGTGGACCCTTTTTCGGCACTTATACCTGTTTTGATTTGGTCTAAGTCAAAATGTATAAGTGCCGACTTGGCAACCTGTCAAAATCTTTGGTTATACGTGTTGTACGCCTAAGTGTAGGACGACCCACTTCCGGCCTACCGCCCGCCCTTTCCCTTCCACTAAAAACGCCTCTTTTCTCTCTGCGTTTAGAGGCAGGGGAAAGGCCTAAGCTGGTTTTAGATATGTCTAAAACCAGCTTTGATTATGGGTACTTGGAGGATCATGCTTTTTGATCGTCCAAGTAGCCATTTAGGCCATTTTTTAGACGTGTTTTTTTTTTTATTATGAGCCCCTTGTTTTTTAAATTATGAGCCCCATACTATATAAGTTCTGAGTTAATTGAAAGTTTCTTTTATTATTTTGATTTTCTTTCTGTATTTCTTATGCAAGAGTTATCTTGTTGAATATGTTAAATTTTAATAAAATAAAATAATAATAAATTCATATAATCTCTCTGCTATGGCCTTGTTTTCTCTGAGAGGATTTACAAAACTGAGCCCTGGGCATAAATCCCCACATCTAGGGCTCATTTTACTAAGTTGCGCTAACTGTTTTAGCGGGCACTAGACGCTAATGCATCCATTGAGCTGGCGTTAGATTTTCTGTGTAGTGTGGGGGTTAGCACACACTAATCTGCAGCACGCGCTATGCATTTTTATATATAACAGCACTTATTGTTCATTGAAAGCTTTTATACCACTGCTAATGACTGGAGAGTCAATTCAGAGTGGTTTATATGAGCTTCTGTAAAGGTGTTACAATACAGAGTTAGCATTTTCTGAGATCGTTTTCAATACAGACACATTTTTACCATAATCAATTATCCTACATATATACAGTACAGTAAACCCCCACAAATTCACAGTTCGCAAATCGCAGATTCATTGATTCACGGTATTTTCTGACCGCCTCATCCTAGTACTAATGTCATGGTTATACCAATCAGGAGCTGCTTTGACAAGCTATCTGGCGTATCAAAGCAGCTCCTGATTGGTGTAACCATGACTTTAGTGCCAGGAAGAGGCAGTTGGAAGATGTACCTGGCTTCGTAAGTACAATTTAAGCACCCGCCAGCGCCCCAGCTGCTCTCTCCTGCGTTTGATCAGCTGAAAAACAATATTCACGGTTTTTTGAAATTCATGGGTGTTCCTGGAACAGAACCCCCGCGAATTTCGGGGGAGTACTGTACACATGTAATACTTAGCAAGATGCACAAGTAAATCCAAATTGTTGTATCCATTTATTGACTGTTAATGCCCAATTATAGGTGTTAATAGGCTTGTTAATTAAATTGCACATGCAAATTGGGCATGCACCCAAATCTGAACACACAATTTTAAGCTAATTGATTGTACTCAAGCTAATTCATAAGTATACACATATGCAAGTGATTCGGCAGACAATGTACTTTTTATGTGCCCATACAAACCAAATGCATGCTCATGAGTGCACATACCTAGGAGTCAAGTTAGATGTTGACGCACCACATGGGCAGGCTGATTTATGCTGTTGAACATTGCGACAAATCTTGTTCTCCGTCTAGCTTTGGCACAGGGTTAGCTAGGAAGAGCAGTAAGCCCCTATGCAGGAGAGCTGACCAGGTTGGCCCTGCCGATTATGAAAGCGCTAACTTCCCTTGTACTGACATTGATGAATCAGATAGGGACTGCCAGGGAGAGTCCAGGCCAGCGGCAGGTTATTCGAGCAAACCTGCTGTTAGCTCACATAAGGCCTCAAGAGCCAGGGAACTACATCTCCCAGAAAGCCAGAGAACTGGCAGGAAGCTGTCAGTTAAGCAGACACAGCTGCAGAGGGAGCTTTCTCCCTTTCCCCTCTTCAAAGCATGGAGGGGCGAATTGGAGCCTGTTAAAACAAGGCAGCTGAGACCCAAAGAGGGGGAGAAGCAGAGGAACTGGGAGCGTGATTTTTCTCTCAGGCTGAATGCTGAGGAGTTGGGAGAAGAATGTGAAATGGTGGATCTTTCAGAAGAGTCTGAACCCGAGGGGCGCTAGTGAGCTCTGGCACGCATGGCTGCTTAGCGGGTGAGCTCCGAGGAGAGCAACGGGTTCGTGCCTCAAAACGCGCTTTCACTTCGCTTAAATAAAATTCAGCGCTTAGAATCCTGCGGCGGAATATGGCTGCTAACAAGCCGAACAAACGCAAAAGCGTTGAACCGCCGTCTCCTCAAAAAAATCCCGCCGGAAAAAATGAAGACGAGACGTCGGCCATATTGTCTGAGCTCCGTGGCATAAGGGATCTGCTCACGGAGACGAAGCAGGACATTGTGGACATTAAAGATGACTTAACATCTCTAAAAGGTGAATTTGCCAAAGTAACATCCAGAGTAGAGGTGCTGGAAGCTAAAGCTGCAGTAACGGATGAATCCCTTAAACAATTGCGCGCCAAACAGCACGCATCACTCATCTGGAACGTGCTCTGGAGGATGCAGACAACAAGGCACGTCGGAATGGTTTTAGGCTGTTGGGCCTACCGGAGGGTCGTGAAGCATGTGACCTGGAGGATTTCCTGCGTGCTTTATTACCTCAACTTCTGAAATTACCTGATCACATAAAGCTGGATTTCAATGGTGCATTTCGTGTTCCTCATCACCGACAGCAGGCTTCTCGCTACCCCAGACCTATTGTGGCCAACCTGATTCACCATAATCACACCATGTTGATTATGCAACACGCTAAGCTGCATGGCCCGATCATGTTTGAAGGGAACAAACTTCTGTTTCTACCTGACTTGGCCAAAGAAACTGCCAGACGCAGGAAACAATTCCTGGCTTATCGTCCGCAGTTAAAAGACATGGGTGCTAAATTTGGTGTCCTGTTTCCTGCAAGAATGCGTGTGACATATCAGAATACGACCAAAGATTATAATGACCCGGCTGACCTTGCTAACTTTATTGAATCAGTCCAGCCATCTCCTATTGATAAAACCTGACTCTCTTGTCTTACATTCATGCTGAATAACTCTATACTATCTCTTGTATTGATTTACATGTCTGCTGTTGCTCTCCTTTCGGCTTACTTGCTGAGTTGCTAGTGCTGTCACTACTCCCATGGGTTTTTGTCAGCCGTTGCTGACATTTCACAGGTTCCAGATTGGTGTCATGTTTTTTTTCATTTCTTTATTACAGTATTATGCTCATGTTTTTAAAGAGTACATCCTGTATATTTGTTATTATACTGCATTGCATTATTACCTTCCTTTAGACTTGTCTACTGCTCTTGCATGTCAATAACCTGTTTTTCCCTTAATGTTCAGGGACTTAATAATCCAGTGAAACGCACCAAAATCATGTCTTACATATCAAAATTTAACCCTGATATTATTCTACTGCAAGAAACTCATCTCTCTAACTCTGAGTCTCTTAAGATTTCTTATAAATGGTGTCATCCAGTGTTTTACTCTGCTGCCTTGAATAAGAAGGGTGGTGTGATCACCCTTATAAGAAAACGTCAGGATTTTTCCTTAGTGTCTCATACTGCTGATGCTGAAGGAAGATGGGTGAAAGTGGATTTACAAATTCATGATAATCATTTGAGTATAATCAATGTATACGCTCCGAATACTGATTGCCCGGCATACTTTGATACTATAGCTTCTCTATTGACAAATAATACTACTACTCAATACATTTTTGGTGGAGATTTTAACTTAATTCTGAATCCTTCATTAGACAGACAATCCAAAGTGCCTTATAGGAAAACTAAAGCCTGGTTTAAGTTACAAGATTTTGTGAATCAGCTAAAGTTAGGGGACCCCTGGCGTATTCTTCATAATGATGACTTGAAGTTCACCTTTTTTTCAGCCCCTCATGCTTCATATTCTCGCATAGATTATTTCCTGATTTCCTATCCTCTGATGTCAAGAGTTACAACAGCAGATATTGGTGATATAGTTGTATCTGACCATGCTCCCATTTTCTTAACTTTCCAAGGTTTGAGTACTACAAAACACACTAGCACTTGGAGATTCAACACTTCTTTATTACAGGATGAATCTTTTCTCACTGAAATGCATACTAACATTACTGATTTTTTTGAAATTAACAGAACTGGTGACATATCCGCAATTGTTCTTTGGGATTGCTTCAAGGCATACATCCGAGGTTTAATTATTTCCTTTACAGCTCGGAAGAAAAAGTCTCTTGCTCTGAAGGAGAAGGATTTACAACTTAAATTGCAGAGAGCTGAAGAACAACATATTTCTCATCCTTCGGATCCTGTCTCTTTGGACTCACTTCGGAAAATAAGATTTGAATATAATCTGTTGTTAAGCTCCTCTGCTGCCAAGGATGTTTTCATGAGGTCGGCCTACTACTATGCCAATATGAATAAATGTGGTCATCAATTGGCAGAATATGTCAAATTGCGTACAGAAAAGACTTTAATCCCTGCAATACAGGATGATACTGGTAATACCTGGCTCACCAATGAAGATATTGCTTTACAATTTCACGAATTTTATTCTACTTTATATACTTCGGAATCTCCTGATGTTACCTTATTTGAGTCATTTTTAGACTCTCTACCTCATTCCACTGTCTCTGACGCAGACAATGAGATTTTATCTGCCCCACTATCTGTAACTGCTATTCAGGAAGCTCTATCACAGATGTCTAAAAACAAGGCTCCGGGACCTGATGGTTTTCCTGCGGACTTTTATATAGCTTTCCAGGATCTCCTACTCCCTGAACTGTATCTTCTTTTTACTTACCTAATTGACTCTGGATCGGTCAGTGGGACGTTCACAGAAGCCATGACAGTGGTAATACTGAAACCTGAAAAGGATCCTTTAAAAGTGGCTAATTATAGGCCTTTGGCCTTGATAAACACTGATGCAAAACTTTTTGCCAAAGTTTTGGCCTTGCGATTACAGCTAGTACTGCCTACTATTATTCATACGGATCAGAATGGGTTCATGCATGGTCGCTTATCAACTGACAACACTCGATTATTCTCTCATATTATTCATTATGCTCAAAAGAATACGACACCCCTGGTTGCTGTGGCCTTAGATGCTGAAAAGGCCTTCGACCGGGTAGAATGGTCTTTTCTTTTCCGTGTATTATCCTGGTTTGGTTTCAGTACCACCTTTTTGAACCTTGTGAAGATTTTATACTCCAAACCTGCAACCTTTCTTCGAATCAACGGTATCTTGTCTCCAGCCTTCTATCCTACTCGTGGAACCAGGCAAGGTTGCCCACTTTCTCCATTGCTGTTCAACATAGCGCTGGAACCATTACTGATAGCAATTAGGTCTGCTCCCAGTATACATGGATTCAAGTTGGGAGACTTTCATTCCAAATTGTCGGCATATGCCGATGATGTGCTGTTGTACGCTGAACCTGATTCATTAACCTTTATATTCGACATCATAGACAACTATGCTCAAATCTCTGGCTATAAGTTGAATAAACACAAAACCGAAATAATGGCACTTAACAATCACCTGGATCCTGAAATACTTCGCAACTTTTCTCTGTCATCCGCTGGCCGCAAGTTAAAATATCTGGGAGTCTACTTTGGACCTACTTTAGAAGAAACTAGTGACTATAACATAAACTATCTACTTGGTATTGTTTCAACACTCACTGAGCGATGGTCCCCATTGAATTTGTCCTGGTGGGGTCGCTTAGATACCATTAAAATGATTCTGATGCCTAAAATTAATTATTTACTCTCAATGATTCCATTTTTATTTCCTGCCAAAGTGTATGCTAAGATCGAATCAAATCTTGTCAAATTTCTTTGGAAACACAAAACTCCGAGAATTGCTTTAAAGAAATTAAAAGCTTCAAAAGAAATGGGTGGAGTTAATTTTCCTAGTTTCCATGAGTACCATCTGGCTTTTCTAAACCGACAAGGAGCTCGATGGATTAATGTTTCTTCACACACCTTGATACCATCATGGTTGTTATTGGAACGTACAATCATACCTACTGAACACTTATCGCTTCTTGCCTTTACTTCTCCTCATGGTACCATCGTCAATCATCCTATTTTCACATCTACTAAAACTGCATTGTTGGCACTTGATGCGATTGGAAAATATAAATGGCATGATACTCTTCATTCATCCATATGGCATAATCCTCAATTCAAGATACAAGGACAATATATTGAGTGGAAATCGTGGATAAAGCTGGGGATCTATTCGATTGCACATATATGGGATGATACTAAATTAGCTTCATTTTCTACTCTTTCACAACGATATAACTTACCTGCTAATCAATTTTTTCACTGGTTACAACTTCACCATTGCATCTCTGCATATACTTCTACAACTCCTTTACATTCTACTCCTCCATCCTTATTACAATGGGTTACGGAGATTAGTGGTCAAAAAAGTGAGGCTTCGGCCTGGTATAAATTACTAAGGGATTATAAATATCCTGCATGTACTGTTTTACATGATATTTGGAATCTTGATGTTAATAAGGCATTTACGTTATCTGATTGGGGGAAAATATGGCTCTCGGCACGTAAATCTTTTCGGTCATCTGCCATGTCCCAAATGATGTATTTTGTGCTACACAGAGCCTATTGGACCCCATATAAATTGTCTAAAATAGATAAAAAGCACTCGAATGTCTGTTGGTCATGTTCTCTAGACATTGGTACCTTTGAACACATGCTTTACTATTGCCCTAACGTTTCTGCTTATTGGAATTGTGTGTGGGAAATTATTTGTGATATTCTGCCTATAAAATCTACTATTTCTTTTTCAGTGGTGATATTTGGATGTTTAACCTTAACAGACGAACTGGACTTTTACCAATCCAAACTTCTATCTTGCTTATTGCAACTTGCTCTTAAAACAATACTCTCCCATTGGAAGGACTCAGCTTCTTTGCACTCTAATATATGGTGGAATACTGTATGTTTATATGTTAAATTTGAGAAAATAGCAGCAGAAAAAACTAATTCATTGTCATCGTTTTCTAAACTCTGGGCCCCTATTACTGACATGGTCTCTGATCATTAGATAGTTTTGTTCTCTATCGGGTTGTTTTGCCCAGTATATTATTTATTATTTGAATTTTGATATTGCTGGATTGTACTATATTGTTCACTCTCTATTATGTATGGAAGATTTTGACACTGATCTGTGACTTGTTGTTCATTGCATTGTTTCTTTTGTAACTGTTCTTTATTCTTAAATAAAAAAAAAAAACACATTGAACTAAAAAAAAAAAGAAGAGTCTGAACCCACCATTAAGAACCAGTTGGAAGGTTGTGAACCGATGGATATTGGTTTGACCAGTGAACTTTGTGAGAGGTTAGAGATTATGAACACTAGCTGAGAGGTGGGAAGAATTTTGTCTCTGTTTCTTACCTGTTTGTTTTGGCTTGGTAAAATCCTGAGGCTAAGCTTAATGGGTGTACAGCAGAACTTTCTGACTTTGAAAAACTAACCTCTGAAGCATTTTGTTATATTGTTTTTGCTCCAAACTGCTTGATCCATTTAACTACAGAGCCCTGCTCCTTACGCTCCCCTCCACACAGCTGGAGCATAATTAACCAGGGAACGTCAACAACGGAGGAGCTCCGTTTGCATAATTCCCTACCTGCAGTCAGCCTGCACCAGAGTGTTAGTTTGGTTAGTATATTTTTTTGGTTTTGGAAAAGTCTTTTGGTCATAAGAAGTTGCTTCCGCTAGGGCAGACCAGAGGTCCATCCTGCCCAGCGGTCCGCTCCCGCGGCGGCCCATCATGAACTTTGTGTTTTGTTCTTTACTGTTTCACCACTGAAAAGAACATTGAAGGTTGGTGAAGAGGACTATCTTACTGAGATTGAAGTCCAGCCATAATTCAGATTTTTGTGGTTTCTTTATTTTTGATAACATATTCATTCTAGTGCTGGTAAACCCAGTGTGGCCAGTTTGGCCCTGTTTTGCATACTTTGAGCTCTGAACGAATGTACTGTAGAATGGGTTCATAGACAACCCCGCGAAAGACAAAGGCGCACGCCGACAACTAAGCGCAAGACAGAGGCGCGCGCCGAAGAAAATTACAGTTTTTAGGGGCTCTGACGGGGGATTTTGTTGGGGAGCCCCCCCAATTTACTTAATAGAGATCGCGCCGGCGTTGGGGGGGGGTTTGGGGGATTGTAACCCTCCACATTTTACTGTAAACTTAACTTTTTCCCTAAAAACAGGGAAAAAGTGAAGTTTTTAGTAAAATGTGGGGGGTTACAACCCCCCAAACCCCCCACAACGCGGCGCGATCTCTATTAAGTAAAGTGGCGGGGTTCCCCCACACACACACCCCGTCGGAGCCCTAAAAACAGTAATTTTCTGCAACGCACGCCTCCACGCTGCGCTCAATAGTCTGTGCACACCTTTGTCCCGGCGCGCTTTTGACCTGTCACCATAGAATGTTACAACCTCCTGATAAATACAAGAACTTTCTGACCCAGGGTCAGAAATAAAAGTACATCTTTATTTTTGAACCTGTTGAGTGTGTGTGATTTCCTTGCCTGTCTTCACTGTGAACATTGGACCTATTGTTTTCACCCTAGGCGGTTGCCTAGATAGCCTGAAGGATTCCCTGGTTGAAGGGAACGCACTGGGAGCAGTTACGGTCGCGGTGAAACCCGGCTCGCTGTAGTGATCAGGAGCCCACGGGTTGCGAAAACATACTCTACCTACAGAATGCCTTCTCTCCAACTAAAACGTATCTTACTTTCTGCAGGGGTTATACAGTATCTTCTTTGCTTACTGCAGTGTGCATCCAAGTTTAATTAACACGTAGCTCTGGACCAGGCGTATAAAATGCATGGTATACACAAGTACAGCCTTCTGATGGCTGGATGAAATTCTCATTCTAACCACAAAGTTGTTATGAAATGTAGCTACTTCCAAAATAAAACAAGAAATGACATCTTTCAATTCTGTTTGCTGACCAAATTGCAGAAGTGGATCTAAATTCAAGAGGCTGAAAGCTAAGGATGTCATTTGGCATTTTTTTTTTTCAATCAGAATAAAAAGTATTAGAAATGGAAACAATGATTTAAAGCATTTTCACTGAGAATCATTCTCCCTGGGGTTGTTTCTCCAAATGGGTTAATTTTTCACATACTATAACAGTAATGAATCTCTCTCCTAAACCATGGTATGTGGAATATAATCTCAGTCTTTCAAATTTATTCAAATGCTTGCCATAGTACTTGCATTATGCCACAGAAAGCTTTCTTCTGGAGTTCATAAAATGTAATGTATAGGCAACCTGTCAAGGTGTGCTTAAAAATGTATTTTAATCAAGCCTGTAGCACCCAAAAGAATGGAAACTATTTCTGTATCTTTCTGACACATTTTCTTGGCCTCTGACTACCTTTCTTAGCACTTGCAGATCTTCATTCTCTCCATATGATGCACAGAATAATCATTTGTCACTGACTAGCAAAGCTTGAAGAATGATCCGGTAATTGGCAACTAAGATTTAATGCTAAAAAATACAGGGTCATGTACTTGGGCTGCAAAAACCCAGGAGAACAGTATAATATAGGAGGAGTGACTAAAATGGTTAAGGGGTTGGAGGAGTTGCCGTACACTGAGAGACTGGAGAAACTGGGCCTCTTCTCCCTTGAAAAGAGGAGACTGAGAGGGGACATGATCGAAACATTCAAAATACTGATGGGAATAGACTTAGCAGATAAAGACAAATTGTTCACCCTCTCCAAGGTAGGGAGAACGAGAGGGCACTCTTTAAAGTTGAAAGGGGATAGATTCCGAACAAATGTAAGGAAGTTCTTCTTCACCCAGAGTGATAGAAAACTGGAACGCTCTTCCAGAGTCTGTTATAGGGGAAAACACCCTCCAGGGATTCAAGCAAGACAAAGTTGGACAAGTTCCTGCTATACTGGAATGAAGGCAGGTGAGAATGGACTCATTTAGAGCACTGGTCTTTGACCTGGAGAGTGCCGCATGAGCGGACTGCTGGGCACGATGGACCAATGGTCTGACCCAGCAGCAGCAATTCTTATGTTCTTATGAAATTCACGGGGGTTCCGTTCCAGGAACACCTGCAAATTTCAAAAAACCGCAAATATGGTTTTTCAGCTGATTGAAGGCAGGAGAGGGCAGCTGGGGCACCGGCAGGTGCTTCAATTGTACTTACGAAGCCGGGGACATTTTCCGACTGCCTCTTCCTGGTACTAAAGTCATGGTTACACCAATTAGAAGCTTCTTTGATACACCAGAGAGCGTGTCAAAGCAGCTCCTGATTGGTGTAACCATGACTTTAGTATCAGGAAGAGACGGTCTGTAAATACAGCGAATTACTGAGTCAGCGATTTGCGAACCGCGAATTCGCAGGGGTTTACTGTACTTCTGTGTATGAAAGAGTGGGACTTGGAAGCGATTGTGTCTGATAATCTTAAGGTAGCAAAACTGGTAGAAAAGGTGATGGTCAAAGCCAGGAAGATGCTCGGGTGCATAGGAAGAGGAATAGCCAGTAGGAAAAGGGAAGTGATAGTGCCATTGTATAAGTCTCTGGTGAGACCCCATTTGGAATATTGTGTGCAATTCTGGAGACCGCACCTTCAAAAAGATATATAAAATGGAGTCGGTCCAGAGGGCTGCTTCAAAATTGTTTAGTAGTCTTTCTCATAAAACAAACTTAGAGACCTTAATTTGTGTGTGCACCTTGTAGTGCTATAGATATAATAATAAAAATAAAAATAAAATAGTAGTATACTCTGGAATAAAGATGATAGAGGGGGGATATGATTGAGATGTTTAAATATCTCCATGTGCATTAATGTTATAATGATGGGCTGCACCTTACTATGGCAGGAAAAAGAATTCTAGCTGAGAAATTCATGCAATATGTTTCTAGGCATTTAGAAGGTGGGGGTGACCTATGTATGCAGGCCACCCCCAGCAAAAGACAGGATATGATGGTAGTAAATATATGTAGCAATGAAAACAATATTAGCAATTTACTTCATAAAAATGCAACAGGAAATGAAACAAAACTTAAAAAATACTATACAAAAAATGAGATTGCCATGTAATGGTAGCTAAAAAGCAATGACCACAAACAATCACAGTCTAAGTAACAAAAATCAGGATCTGTAAGCCCTGATATTAGCGACAGACTTGGATATTGTTGCTATCACAAAGACATGATTCAGTGATTACCATGGATGGGACGCAAACATACTGGACTATAATCTTTTTAGTAAGGACAGAGATAGTCAAAAAGGAGGATGAGTAGCTCTCTATGTGAAGACCAGTATCCAAATGACTGAAATGCCTGGAGAAAGGAAGAAGCAATATGGATCACTTTGAAAAGAGAAGATGGAACTTTATCTATGTGGGTGTTGTCTACAGACCTCTGACTTAGTCATAGCAAATCGATAAAGATCTGGTTGCACATATCCAAATGTTGAGAAAGAAAGGAGAGATGCTATTACTGGGTGAATTCAACCTGCTGGATGCGGACAGGAAAGTTCCATCTACGGCAGATAAAGACCTGAATGGTCCATCCAGTCTGTCCAACCATATATGCTCCCTAATCAATCATTTAATTTAAATGGTCCTTTTTATTAGATAATTCTGGGCCAGAAACCCAGAGTCCTGCCCAATAGTGTGCTTAGGTTTTATCTACTGGAGTATCCATCAAAGTTCACTCCAGCCCATCTTAACCATCCCAGCCATTGAAGCCCTCCCCAGCCCTTCCTCAACTGAATGTCCATATACAGGCCTTAGTTCCTTCAATATATATCCATTATTTTCTGATTTGAGATCACCTGTGTTCATTTCACACTTGTTTGAACTCTTTCATCATTTTCTTCTCCACCACCTCCCTCGGTAGCCGCATTCCACGCATCAACCAACCCCTCTGTAAAGAAGAATTTTCTAACATTACTCTCGAGTCTATCACCCTTCAACCTCAAATTATGCCCTATGGTTTTACCATTTTCCTTTCTCTGGAAAATATTTTGTTCTATGTTAATACCTTTCAAGTATTTGAACGTCTGAATCATATCTCCCCTGTCCCTCCTTTCCTCTAGGGCAGTAGTCTCAAACCTGCGGCCTGCAAGGTACTATTTTGAGGCCCTTGGTATGTTTATCATAATCACAAAAGTAAAATAAAACAGTTTCTTGATCATATGTCTCTTTAGCTATAATAGCTACAATATTATTATTAAGTCTTAGCTAAAAGGAAACTATAAAGAGTTTTACCTCATGCAAAATTATCACTTCTTTAACAAGACATTAACTATTTTTTTCTGAGGCCCTCCAAGTACCTACAAATCCAAAATGTGGCCCTGCAAAGGGTTTGAGTTTGAGACCACTGCTCTAGGGTATATGTATTTAGGGCTTTCAGTCTCTCCTCATACGTCTTCTGGCACTAACCTCCTACCATTTTCGTCTCCTTCCTCTGGACCACTTCAAGTCTTTTTATGTCTTTTGTCAGATACGGTCTCCAAAATTGAACACAATACTCCAAGTGGGGCCTCACCATCGACCTCTCTATACAGCCTATCATCCTTCTGGAAAAAGCCACTGCCTAGTCACACTGTTTCTTCGCCTTCAGATCTTCAGATACTATCACCCCAAGGTCCCTCTTCCCATTCGTGCATATCAGCCTCTCACCTCCCAGCACATATAGCTCCTTCCGATTTCTAATCCCCAAATGCATTACTCTACACTTCATGCATTGAATTTTAGTTGCCAGATATTAGACCATTCATCTAACTTTTGCAGATCCTTTTTCATGTTTTCTACTCCCTCCTCTGTTACAAATCTTGGTATCATCCGCAAAAAGGAAAACTTTTCTTTCTAACCCATCGACAATGTCGCTCACACACATATTGAACAGGATTGGAACCAGCACCGATCCCTGAGGGACACCACTACTCACCTTTCCCTCCTCTTAATGAATTCCATTTACCACCACCCTCTGAAATCTGCCCGTCAACCAGTTTCTAATCCAGTTCACCCCTTTGGGACCTAACTTCATCCCATCTATTGTCTCTCTTTTCTTTTAAATATTGCATTTCTCTGTCCTACCCCATCCCCTTTTATGTATCAGTTTGTCCCATCTCTTGTGATTATCTTTTATTATATATTTTAATGTTACAGTTATGTACACTGCTTAGATATTTTTATAAGCGGTATATCAAATTTTAATAAACCTGAAACCAAACCAATAAAGGAAAACCCTAATCTAAAAAGAAAAAAAAAGGATCTGACAGAAGAGAAGAGCTAACTAGATGCAAAAAAAATAAATATATAAAATTGGAACTGGGGTTTCCTATCTGTCCCTCCCTATCAGCAATGGCTTCTGTGCTCACATTCAGGCAGACTCTTCCCATCTTCCTAGGCTCACCGTAAACACAGGCTGATTACCACTAACCCCAAAGGCAGGCTCTGAGACAGGTCTCAGCAGGCAGACAAATGCAGTTTTCTGAGGCAGGGTTGAATACAGTTTCCAGGGGCAGACTCCGCCAGCTAAAGTTCTCTGGGGAGAGGGGCGAGGCTGTTTGGGCTCACTTGAGCCTTCTTTTCTCCTTCTCGCAGGAGTCCCTTACGTGGCTCTTCTCTCTGCTCCCAGCATCTCTCTCTCTCCTGTAGTGCAGGCTTCTGCTGCCAGGTCCTCCCCTTCTCATATACTCCCTCGCAGCTCTCTCTCTTCTCCTCCTCCTCTCCTGCAGGTCTTTCCTCCAGCCCCTTTTCCAACTAGGCTCTCCCACTTCTGCTGTCCCCTAGCGCTCACCTCTTCTAGCAGGCTCTCTGTAACCAGTGGGTCTCTCAGCAGTTCCCCTCCTGCTGTAGCCTGTACCTCTGCTCTGGTCTAGGCTTGTCTGAGTTTCCTCTTCCTCCGGTCAGCCTGCTTCTTTTTTTTTTCCATTTGCTTTTATATTTATTGCAATTTTAACATAATTTTACAAGAGATCTCTTGTTCAGGCAACACAGATAGAGAAAGTTACAGGAAACTCAATGTATTAACCAATAAAGCAAAACAGCTTAAATCTTTCTTAGACCACAACTTTGAGGAAGAGCATACAATAGAGTGAAAAGCAACTCAAATAAGGCCTTTTTTCCTTTCTTTATAACTGTCTCAAAAATGTTATTACTAAACTTTCCCAGTTGCCATTTTCTTGAAATCCAGGAAAGCTCAGAGCTGTTCTGGCATACAAAAAGTCACTCCCAAATACTTAAACATTTGCATGGATATGCCAAGAGGAATGTTGCTCCAAGAGTTAATATCTCAGATCTCATGGCCAAGAACAGTTTTCTCCACTCTTGCATGTTCCTTGTGACATCAGGGAAATCCAAACTTTTTCCCATGAAACAATGTTTGAGAGTTATGAAAATATAATCTTACAAAGGCATTAGCATCTTGTTCAAAAAACAAAGGAAACTAATAATGTAGCTCTCTCTGTATCTTCAGACAGTGTGGCTTCGAGAAAATCTGACATTTAAAGGTTCAGCCATATTCAATTCTTCACCTTCTAAGGTAGCACCTGATTGTTTCTTAATAGGTAAATAGTATATACGGTTTAAAGGGGGAATATGCTTAGAAGAAAATTTCAACACTTCAACCAGATATTTTTAAAACATTTCTATAGGCACCACTCTTAGAGATTTGGAAAGTTCAATACACAAATATTTAACCTTTGATTATAATTTTCTATTTGTTCAATCTTTCTATGTAAAAGAGTTCTTTCTTTCAACATTGCATTTGTTAAAACCTGTAAGTCCTCCACATTGTCCTTAACTTTTTTAATTTCTGAGGTAAACTCCTCCATAGTATTGGTCAAAGACTTCCCCAAGCCATCAACGGTACTTACAAGATTGGCTACTTCCTGGGAAAATCTGTCAACCGTCGAGTTCAGGCTCTCAAGAGCTTCCCATATGATCTCAAGAGTCACCACCATAGGTTTTAATCTTCCTGGGCCAGCTGGGGGACAGGGGAGAGACTACTGCCCTATTTACATTAGCCTGGATGATGCCGGAGGATCTCAGAGCAGGGCTGGAATACATCCTTCCCTATTCACAGCATCATGTGACTCCTTAATCATGAATTTATAAAGGCATGTAACTAATGGGCAGACTAGATGGACCATTCAGGTCTTTATCTGCTGTTATTTATTAAGTCACTATGTAATGCCCAAGAAGTGAATCTTTTTGAAATGAAGGAAAACTGTAGAAGAAGAAGGTGCAGGATGACATTAAAAGGTGACAGGCTCAGGAGTAATCTAAGGAAATACTTCTTTACAGAAAAGGTGGAATAGTCTTCTGGTAGAGGTGGTGGAGACAAAGACTGTGTCTGAATTCAAGAATGTGTGGGACAGTCATGTGAGATCTCTTAAATTGGATGAGCCATTTGGCCTTTATCTGCTATCATGTTTCTATTATGAATATCTTTATTGTGTTTTTCTCCTTTACCACTCTGTTTGATATTCTTGCATCAAGCCATTTAATAGATACAGAGCTCCTTTTACGAAGCTGCGGTAGGGCATTAACGCGCAGAATAGCGTGTGCTACATTGCCATGCATGCTAGACATTAATGCCAGCATTGATCTGGCATAAGTTCTAGCCGCTTAGCGTGCGGTGCAGCGTATGGTAATATCCTGCATGTGCTAAAAACGCTAGCACACCTTAGTAAAAGGAGCCCAGAGTTTTTAACTAACCTCATATCAAAATTGCTATGAGTTTTTGCCTCTTTTGCAAATTTCTCTTCATATTCTTTCTTAGCTGTCTTTATCAGATGAGGGGTGAGACCGCGGCAGAGGGAACGTGCTACCGAGGTTGACAGCGGCCTGTGAGGTTCACTACAGCCGGCCAGCAATCCTCAGCAGGCTGCTTTGAAGAGGAGACCAGGAAGCCAGGATAGAGGGAGGGTAGGAACGGCGGTCCCAATCTGAAGATGAGACCGGGAAGAAGGGGAAAACATGCAGGCCTTTGGGACAGGGGGTGGGTCCTGGTGTAAAAGTACCCGGAGGGAGAGAAAGAAGGGTCCAGATGTGCAAATGCTGGACTGTGGAGAGAGGGTAGGAGGGGTTGGGGTAGGGAAGAAATAAAACAGCGGAGAGGAAGAGAGATGTGGACAATGGGGTGGAGGGAGGGAAGGAACAGAAAGGGAGAGAAGTTGGACACAAGGGATGGTGTGGAGGAGGGATAGAAATACTGGATAGAAGGGTAGTTGGGAAGAAAAAAGGAGAGATGGTAGAGCTGGGGATGGTGGGGTCCATCGCTGCAGCTGCGGGGATGGAGATGAAAAAAAGGAAAGATGCCAGACCTCTGGGGGAAGGAAGGGAAATGGAAGATGGATGGTTAGCACCGAGAAAGAAGAAAACGACAAATGGGCAAGAGACCCTGGCAAGCAAGTTATCAGAAGACAACCAGAGCCTGGGACCAACAAAAGGTAGAAAAAAAAATTTATTTTCCTTGCTGTGATCAGTTTAGCAGCTGTGTCTATTTGAACTGTAGGCCAGCATTTCAATGGCCTAGATTTCAGATGCCTAGTGCCGCCTAAGCTCGCCTAAGACCACTTCCAGGCAAAACTACACCCACGCCCAGCCTTGGGCGAGCTTAAGCATCCCTACGCATCTCCCTGAACTGCGACATACACCTACAGTGTAGTCGGCCTGCCTCTGGCTTTTTTTTTTTTTTTAGAAAACGTGTATCCTGATTGGCTGGTTAGACAGCGGTAGGATGCCTACCGCCACTTACAGTCGGGACTCCGTTTATAGAATATGGCCCAAACTGTGTGTGTTCTATATTCTTAGAGAAAGTGCCTGCCTAAAAAAAAAGAGGAGGGGGTGTTAGATTAATTTTCTCTTTATGAAGTTTTTTTTATAGGTTACAACCAAAAGGGGAAGAAATACTGAAATGTTTTTCTTGGTCCTAACAGAAAAGGTGTAAGAGTTTCCATCATTGGGTGACAGATTTTCTATTCCTTCTCAATGGGAGTACTCTTTGAGAGCTCAGTGGAGTTTTGTAGTTTTTGAGGTTTGCATTTAGCACATCTGGAAATCAGTCAGATGCCCACTGACACTGCTGGAAAAGGGGAAATTAGGTTCTTACCTGCTGTTTCTTTCTTTTAGACTCTCCAGACCAGTACAGTTCACTGATGGGTAATAGGTCACCATGACCAGTAGGTGGAGACTGAGACAAAACCTTTTGGCTGTAATACAAGTACCTGTGCTTCTCCCTAATATAACCAGTCTGCCGAATAGCCAAACAGAACTAAGAAGTGCTAATTAGAACAGTAACAACACTCCGAACAGGAGTAACAACTAGCATAGAACAAGACTGTTGGAAATTGCATAGAAAAAGCCCCTTCAGCAAACGTCCCCACCGCTGTTCTTTATTCTCCTCGACTCTAGAAAAATACTAGAACCCGTATAAAAAATCACACTCTTCACATGAATCCTGCAAGAAGAACTGTACCGGTCTGGAGAGTCTAAAAGAAAGAAAATTAGTAGGTAAGAACCTAATTTCTCCTTTTCCAGCAGTGTCAGGGGGCATCTGACTGATTTCCAGATGGAAAGGGGTGCCTTAGTTAAGGGGTGCAATCAGCTAAGGCACCCCTTTCCATATTATATGGATTGCTGCTATCATCTCCAGATAAGTTAATTCATCTTTTGAATTACAGATGAAATTTTTATAACTGAATGTTCCTCTTTGTGGGAACAAAGTGACACTTATATTGAATGTTTGAAAGTTTTTGTAATGCACGTGTAGCACTTTTTGATAAATCATATACAGGTATTTATATACAAAAAAATGATAGTGAATATATGTGATTTTTTTTGATAATACCCACAGTGTGCTTTGTGGTGCACGTTGTCTGTGGGACATACCTGGGTGAAAATCTAATAAGTGATTAGAAAGGTTGTTTCCCAGAAACTAATAATTCACCTTCACTTGCCTACAATGAATAGTTAAAGAATAATTTTAGGTGCTGTGGGCAATATCGTAACACATACACACTAATCTTCCCATTAGCACATGCCTCTGCACTTTTTGCACTGAATGATGTATACCACATTGGAAGATGAACATGTGAAGGATCCCTTTATGCTGAGTGTTTTTCCCATCGGATCCTTTGAGATGTGCTTGCACAGTTTGCAGTTTGTCTCACCACAAGGAATGGATGTGTGCCATTCTCTTCTTCATGGGTTTGTGTAGGGAGCTTGCTTTTTACCAATTTTTGTTTCAAATTAGGTGGCTAGATTTTTAAAAATATATGTTTTATTTCAGGGATAATGTAGCCTGACACAGAAAAATATAAAAATGTTGGGTGTCTTACAGTCCTTTCAGTATGAAATGACATAATATGACTTGGGAAACCTCTTCACTACAAAGCCTGTACTGCTTGGATCCAAGTGAATCCTTATCCTTCCTGCATTTTCCAAAATTCTCACAACCAGGGCCAGCTCAATGTGTCCCTCACAGTACAGAAGCATCCGATAGCTCTGCTAATGATTTTTTAAAGGTTTGTTTACACGTTTCAAACAACGTGGGCTAGCTATTGCTACTTCCAGCCCTAAACTACTGGGCAGTTTACTTAGCCAGGCGATCACACCCAGAAAGGGTTAAAGGAGGTGGAGGAGACACTGTACTAAGGCAGGGCTGCAAACTGGGAAGAGGGAGGGAGGGCGGAAGGGCTGGTAGAGCTAAGAATCTTCAAGAAGAAGAGGGGAAACGGGCAGTGGCACAAAAATGAAATCAAATGCATTTTAGGAGAAAGCAAGGACTCCATTTAGATCTTCAAAATGTGCTTATTATTCTGGCCTTTACCTGCCGCTTGACTTGTGTGTGCCAGAGACCAGGGAGTAGGAGCACTGTGTGACATGCACTGGCAGAGGTTCAGGAGCTGCTGAGACTGTTTCTCGCCTGCGATTGCAAAGACACAGTAAGTTTTCTGGTCATTGCTTTCCCCTACTCCCGTATTGAATATCGAAGGAGAGAGGTGCTCCCTCTAATTCAATCATGTCTATTGGTTAATGGGGTAATGGAAAAATATATGACGTCCATCTGGTATGGATTTTGCAGTAGGTAGGTTTCAAACTACTTCACCAGTATTGCTGGGCGCCCTGGGGCAGAGCTTTCTAAACTGTGAGTTGGGCCCAGAAATAGGGTCACTGCATAGGTGGTCTTTCATAGGTACATCATTATTCTGCATCTCCAGGGGGTCCCACTATTTTATTTGGCTACAATCATGTGGGCACAGCCTCTAAAAGACTGGGAAGCACTGCCCTATGGAAACCTTCAGCTTTCCCCTTCCAGCCCCCCAGACTTGATTATATTGTAGGTCTGTAATCTGCCCCTCCTCCCCAAAATCATATTTTTAAATATTAGATTTTGGGATGTGTATAGAGTTTGTGTATTTAATATACCCGAAATAATAAAATATCTAAGCAAGTTACAATAAATTAAAAATTCCAAGGGTAAGAAAGGAGACACCACATAAAGACCCTAAATTACAATTCCAACATTAGTAAAAGGAGAAGTAAGAGGGGACAATCGCTTCTAAAATACAACTGGGAATAAGGAAGTGAAGAAGAGATAACAAAAAAGGTGTGAATGCTGTACAAGGGTAGAGCCAATGCAAGCATGGTGTGAAGTAAAGGACTGCAAGAAGACATAGGGCTAGATTCACTAATCGTGTACCAATCGGTTTGCAAGCCCTTTGCCACCCAATTTCCCTCCGACCTGATTCACTAACCTGTGTACCGATCCGATCCCGATCCGTGCATGCAAACGAGGGGAATTGGCATGCAAAGCAGGAAGGACACAATTCACAAAACTTCTTCTGGCACACCGACTGGCTGACCAATCAAAAAACTAGTGACTGGTAAGGATCAATCAATTGTGCTAAAACCCTGCTCTCTGCCTCAATTCTCCAGCTCTGGCCGCCCTGCTTTCTGCTCTCTTCTCTGCCCCGATTCTCCTGCTCTGGCCGCCCTGCTCCCTGCTCCTTGCCCCGACTCTCCTGCCCTGCTCAGCCCCAACTCTCCTGCCCTTCCCGCGGGTTACAACCACGGGCTCGCACTGCGGGGAAGGGCGGCAGAAAGCAGGTGAGTCGGGGCCAGTAAAAAAAAACCAAACAAACAACAGACAGCAAACATATGCGCAGACCATCTACAGGCAAAGTAGATGGTCTGTGCATGCGTCGGGATCGCTACCTAGTGATCCGTGTCAGTGGATGAGGGTGTGCCTCCGATCATACCCAATAGAATATTCTTGCTTGCCCTTCTCGATTGGCCCTTCCCGGATCGGACACGGATTGGTCACTATCGGGCAGGTTAGTGAATCTAGCTAATAGGCCTGGATGCACTAAAGATAGCCGGTAATACCGACTGGATCACTGTTGGCCAGTTCTCAACTAGCGATCCAAGTTTGTATGCAAATCATTTGCATGCAAACTCAACAGATCAGTGAGCGATTGATAAATGTGCAGGGGAAGCAGCCTCCTGTCACTGCTGTTAGGGCACTGTGACCCCCCCATTGCAGCAAAAACGGCAGGAGTGATGCCCTCCTGCCAATGCACTCCCCCCCCCCCCCCCCGTGGCAGTGATATGGCAGGAGGGATGCCAGTGCTTCATTACATTATCATTTACATTATCATTTATATACCGCATGACCTATGATATAGTTCAATAAGATTCTGAGACAGTCTCAGGAACAACAAAAACATATTAGTTAGTCATAATTAGGTTACAGAAATTTATCAAATAAGTGAGTTTTCAAGAGTTTCCTGAAATGTTTGTATGATGTAGCGTTAGCTATTAGTTGACTAAATTCCCTTTCTCTGATCGCAGCCTGATATGAAAATAATCTTTCAAAAAATTTTTATATCGACAACCCTTTACAAAGGGGAACGTGAAATGAGATAGAAAATGTTGGGACCGTTTCAATTTTGCCAGTTCGATTTTGCTGTAAGACCGAACAACACCTTGCAACAAAGTAATCCAAACAGACGATCCTGTTCTCACTCTTATCTCAGTATGCCTTGCGCAAAGTAACCAAAACAAAAAGACAAACCAAAAAACTAAGGACAAAGCACAGGATAAAACCCAATGACCAGATTTTTTTTAATGCCCTCAATGCGGGAAGAATATGGCACTTTCTGATGCTCATCGTGTCTGTGTGCACTGCCTGGGCCCTTAACACAATGTTGCAGCTTGCCTAAAATGCAGCCACATGTTATCCCAGGCCTTGATAATTAGGAACCACATCCTAAAAGAATTGTCTCACCTTGTTGCAAGTGCCAGATCCAGCACCGTTTCAGCAACAGTAAACACTTCAGCCTATAATACACAAAACTTTCAAATTTACCTCTCCAAACTTTATAGCTTTTATAGCAGTGGTTCCCAAACCTGTCCTGGGGGACCCCCAGCCAGTCAGGTTTTCAAGTATCTCTAATGAATATGCATGAGAGAGATTTGCATATAATGGAAGTGACAGGTATGCAAATCTTTCTCATGCATATTCATTAGAGATATCTTGAAAGCCTGACTGGCTGGGGGTCCCCCAGGACAGGTTTGGAAACCACTGCTTTATAGCTATTTTTAACCCCACTTTTGGTACCCTTACACTTAGCAGGTCATAAATATGGCTGTACCCTCACTGGCCCACTCCATTCTGCTCCCTATGAGTCACACTATAATAATAATAATAATTTTAATTTTTATATACCACCAAAGCCATGATAGTTCGAGGCGGTTTACAACAAGAGGTGCTGGACAATCAGCGAAGTGGTTACAATACAAAGTCATCAAATATAAGGTACAGGTTGGGAGAAGAGATACACTATAAGCTTCTGAGGTTACAATCGATGAAACAAATTCATTTTTATTGATTTTCTAAAATTGAAGTAGGATGAGGAATGCATGATAATGTTACCCAGCCAGTCGTTCCATTTACCTGCCTGGGAGGCAAGAGTTCTGTCCAGGAATCTTTTGTAGCAGCAGTCCTTTAAAGATGGATAGGTGAACATATGAATTCCGCATGTGGGCCTAATAAGCATGATGTGAATAAGTGAAATGTACCCATTAAAGGCTAAATTCTTTATACAGCACACAAATATTGGTGTAAAAAAAAAAAAAGAACTGTTCTTTAAGCCGCACTTAAAGTTAGGTGCATTTTATAGAATAGTGTTTACACTTGGGAAATGTGAGTAAATTTAGGCATGGCCATTTTACACCACTGAAAACATGGTGTAAATGCACAAAGGCCCTAATTCTGTCATTTTAAAGGACACCCCCAATCCACCTATTCCCCACCCATTTCCGCATCCTCTGTTTTGATTCACATAAAATTTAGGCGTATACCCTTAATTGATTCTAATTAATGCCAATAATTACTTCTTAAAAGGCCAGTTAGCGCTAATTACCATGTTATTCAATTAACTTGTGCACACAATTTGGGTACACGACCAAAATTGTGTGTGCAATTTTTGGCACTTTTTATAGAATTAGGGGGTTTGTGCTGTATTGCTTGGGGATTTATGGGGGAAACCTGCTGATAAGTAAGTGCACACATTAGGGGAGCAATTATATGAAGCATTTCCTGCATGTAAACTATTTTATGGGCATGGAATGGCTGAGCAAAGTAGATGTGCCAACAAGAGAAAGGATACTTATTGGCAGACAGCACTTGCACCCCCTGGGGGTGGCATTTGGACAGCACTGTGAGAGATATTCCAGTATGTGCTTGTATAAAATGCACACATATCTACCCAGAGGGGTTCATAGACAACAGCGCGAAAGACAAAGGCGCACCCGGACAATTGAACGCAGCGCGGAGGCGTACGCCGCTCAAAATTACTGTTTTTAGGGGCTCCGACGGGAGGTTTTGTTGGGGAACCCCCCCCCCCCCACTTTACTTAATAGACATCGCGCCGGCATTATGGGAGGTTTGGGGGGTTGTAACCCTCCACATTTTACTGTAAACTTAACTTTTTCCCTAACAACAGGGAAAAAAGTAAAGTTTTCAGTAAAATGTGGGGGGTTACAACCCCCCAAACCCCCCACAACGCCCCCACAACGCGGCGCGATGTCTATTAAGTAAAGTGGGGGGGTTCCCCCCAAGCCCCCCCCCCCGTCGGAGCCCTAAAAACAGTAATTTTGAGCGGTGCGCACCTTTGTCCTGGCGCGCTTTTGACCTGACACCACCCAGAGGACACACAGAGAGCTGCACCTCCCTCAGAGCAAGGATAACAATGCAGAAGCATTTATGTACTGCTTGGGTTATTGTAGTTGCGGATTATATAAAGGCATATACATATGTGCCTATGTTTTCATAAAATAGGCAGTCTGTTATAAAATTATTCTTTTAGTGTGACACAATGACTTTAGCAATGTTTCTCCATGCAGTGGCATAGTGGTTAGAGCAGCTGCCTCAGCACCCTGAGGTTCTGAGTTCAATTCCCACTGCAGCTCCTTGTGAATCTGGGCAAGTCCCTTAACTCTTCATTACCCCAGGTACAAAATAAGTACCTTGTCTAAGATATGTAAACCACTTTGATTGAGTCACTGCCCAGGAAAAGGATCTGGGTGTTGAGGATATGTTGAAACCCTCAGCTCGATGTACGGCGGTGGCGGCTGAGAAAAGCAAATAGAATGTTAGGAATTATCACGAAAGGAATGGAAAACAAAAATGAAAATGTTATAATGCCCTTGCATTGCTGTGTGGTACGGCCGCACCTCAAATGCTATGTGCAGTTCTGGTCACTGTATCTCAAAAAAGATATAGTGGAATTAGAAAAGGTACAGAGAAGGACGATGAAAATGATAAAAGGAATGGGATGACTTCCCTGTGAGGAAAGGCTAAAGCAATGAAGCTACTAAGTAGTAGATTTAAAACAAACTAGAGAAAAAAAATTACTTTATACAACATGTAATTAAACTCTGGAATTCATTGCCAGAGAATGTGGTGAAATCAGTTAGCTTAGCGGGGGTTTAAAAAAGGTTTGAATAATTTCCTAAAAGAGAAGTCCATAGACCATTACTGGGATGGCTTGGGGAAATCCACTGCTTATTCCTAGGATAAGCAGCATAAAATCTGTTTTACTACTTGAGATTTAACTAAATACTTGGGACCTGGGCTGGCCACTCTTGGAAACTTGTGAAACAGTGCTAGTCTGTAAAACAGCAAAAACGGTTACAGTGAGCACTTATCTTGCCAAACTTTGGGCTCATTCTACTAAGTCGTGTTAGGGCTTTAATGCGCGAAATAGCGCGCGCTACATTGCCGCATGCACTAGACCTTAACGCCAGCATTGAACTGGCATTAGTTCTAACCACGTAGCCCGCGGTGTAGCGTGCGGTAATTTCCTGCATGCGCTAAACACGCTAGTGCACCTTAGTAAAAGGAGCCCTTTGACTATTTTTCAAACATCGGCTGGCTCAGTTCGGTTCCAAGGCATCCAGTGATCAACTTTAACTTTTAATCGCCACAAACTTTGGTGAATTCCTGGGTTCTCAGCAAAATTCTCTCCTAGGAACTTAAGTGCCTTCATAGAATAGCATTTAGGACATCCTGCTGATATTTTTAGGGGCATATGAACATTTATGCGCATAAGTGCTAGTATTCTATTCATTTGTGTGCATAAGGGACATTTAAATGCAAGCACCAAGATAATAGAATTGCTGCTCAAATGCTTCCTTGTAGCTAAGCCTTTCATTCTTGTTCTGCGAGTTTGCTGTTAGAGTGTTTGTTTTGTAATCACTTTTACTGACTGATTCGCTGGCATTTCAGCATCTTGAAATGCAAATAAAAAATGTTCAGCGGCTTCTCTGAATAGGGCAGCAGTCGTTTCAAATAATGAAAGACATGAGTTAGCTCTTTCCCCCACAGCTGCTGTGAACTATATTATATTTAGACTTGTCATACCAGCTTCTGCATGCTTTTAAATGCATTTTGCAAACACCAAGGAACATTTGTTGTTGACTAAGTTTGCCTGCCTTACATACAGGAGAGCAGGAGACAGGCATTGGAAGCAGCTGCTAAGGCCTCTTGGGGGTCAGGGCGCCCAGGCTCTGTTATCCAGGAATACTCCCCAGTGACTCCTACATCTTTGGAACAGGAGCAGAAAATGGCACAATTTCAGATTATTGTCACACTAGCTGATATCCATTCTGACCCCTGCATTACTATCCAGCCAGTGCTAGGGTAGTCTGGAGTGAAGCCAGGAGTTAGGCAGACCCCAGGAATATTAAATGTCGGTGCCTGCAGAGCGATCTAAGCAAATAAGACTGCATAAATATTAGTCCTGCCTTTAGCCAGTTAGCTATGCAAGCATGGCACTGAATACCAGTCGTACCTTCATAACTGCCAGGTGCCACCGTGACTTCAGACCCAGATTTTCAGTGCTTGTGGCTGGATGTGTCCCAACACTGTATATTTAGATATAAACAGTGTTTAAAAAGATGTGACCACCACTAGCTCAATATTGACCTGAATGGGTGCTAGGGGAGGTGAGAATTAGACTATTTGAACTCCATCTAAACTAGGATGGGGGAGGTTGAGACCAGAAGGTGAGAAGGGCCTTTATTTGAATGCTCTATGCCTCTGCAGGTGCAGCTTTTTCTCAGTCACAACAATAGAGATTAAGAACTGGCAAATTAAAGCAGAATTAGAAAAGGTACAGAGAAGGATGACAAAAATGATAGAGAATATGGGATGACTTCCCAGTGAGAAAAGACTAAAGTGGCTAGGGATTTTCAGCTTGGAGAAGAGAAACCTGAAGGGAGCTATGGTCCCGCACCAGAGGAGATGGCATTTTATGAAGGCATCTCCTAGGCAGAGCTATGGTGGTTCTTGATGGAGCTATGGCTTAGGGTTACCATGTAGTGGCGTACCAAGGGGGGAGGGGTGAGGCAGGGGGGGGCAATCCACTCCGGGTGCACAGCTGCCCACCCTCCCTATTCTGCCGCTGCTGCTCCTATTCTGCCGCTGCTGCTTTCCTTAACCAGAAGCAGTGGCAGTAAACTTGAGGAGAAATGCTGCTACTGCACAGGGAGGAGGGAAGAGAAATGCTGCTGCTGCACACAATTGGGGAGAGAGAGGGAAGGAGGGAGAAGGAAGACCAGGGAGAGGAACGAGAGATGCCAAGTCCATGGGAGGGAGGGAAAGGTAAGAAGGAAAGGAGATACCAGACCATGGAGGGGGAGGGAGAGATGCCAGGGTATGGGGGGAGGGAAGGAGACAGATGCCAGACCAGGGGAAAGGAAGGATGGAGGGAGAGAAAGGAAAAAAGGAGATGCCAGATAATGGAGGGGGAGGGGGAGTTGGAAGGCGAAGAGAAAGATGCCAGGGCATGGAGGGAGGGATAGGAAACTTAGGAGACAAATGCCAGACCAGAGGGAAAGAAGGGAGAGGAGGTGCCAGAGCATGGAGGGAGAGAGATGCCAGGGCATGGGGGAGGGAAGGAGATAGAGATGTAGACCATGGTGTGGAGTGGGAGGGAAGGAAGGAAGGAAGGAAAGGAGAAGAGAGAGATGCCAAAGCATAGGGGAGGGGGTGGAGACAGAAAATGGAGAGGGGTGAAGCTGAAATGAATCATGTACAAAGGAGAGAAGGAGCACAGGATATACAGTTTATTGAAGGGACATAGAAAGAGGGAAGATGCCATATGGAAAAGAGAGAGGGTGGACAGTGGGTGGAAGGGGCAGAGAGAGTGTGGGCAGTAGATGGAAGGGGTAGAAAGAGAGGGCAGAAGCTGGGTGGAAGGGGCAAAGAGGGAAGATGTTGCATGGAAGGTAGAGAGGACAAACACTGTATAGAAAGAAGAGAGTGAAGAGAAGATGATTAAAGCAGAAATGACAAAATGTAGAAAGATTTTTTTTGTTGCTTTACTTAGAATCAAGTAGTATTGTAAATGTATTGATAAAAGTTTATAAATAGGAAATGGAAATAAAGCAATTTTTTTGGTACTAAACCCCTTTCCTCAGGTCAGGACAGGATACCATAACAGCAATATACTGTACTGTTCTGAAGAAAGACTTGGCCTCTGAAAGCTAATTGAAAAATGGATTAGTCCAATAACATTGTATTTTCTTATTTCTCATTATTTATTTTATTTCTATTTGTTAATTTGTAAAGTGGAGATTGTTATGTATCAGTTTTTTCAAATTTACATCTACTGCCTTTATATTTTGCACAGTATTAGGGGACATGTATCACTGTTTCTGTGGTGTTGTGGTGTTGCATTGTATGCAGAGTATGGTTTCATGGCGGTTCAGTTTAACTTTTATCTACATATTTCTATTTTTAGTTTGTGATTATTCCATACTGGGCAAGGGTTTATCTCTGTTCTGTGTGTATGAAAAGGACATGGTTTACTGTTGGCATTGACTGTACAGGATCAATTGCCTGTGCAGGATCTGGCTTGTTTAGCTTGTTTAGTTTTGCAATGTGTGTGTTGGTGTTCTAGTGCTCACTGCACTGCCTAGTGTTGGTGTTCTAGTGCTCACTGCCTTTTCCTAGGTGTGATATGTGGATTGTTACTAAAAATCATATTTTTCATATAGATGAGGGGAGTGTCAAAAAATGATGGGCCCTGGGTGTCACATATGCTAGGTATGTCACTGTTACCATATTTGAAGAAGTAAAAACCCAGATGCATGGCCCCACCCCATTCTGTCTCAAGCACTGCCCTATTCTACATCCAGCCTGCCCCAGTCCACCTCTGGCCCCGCCCTGTTTCACCTCAAGTCTCGCCCCCCCCCCCCAAAAAAAAGCTGCGTCTCTTTTTTGTATGACCTCTGGCTGCATCTGGAGGCACTCCAGCATGCACGGATGGGTGTGACATCATCCACGCATGCTTATTGAAGGCTCTCCAGACTCAGCCAGAGCTCATGGCTTTCCAAAACCTGGAAAAACTGCTGGGTTTTGGAAAGTCCATCTGGGAATCCGGCCAGTTCTCTAAAAAGAGGACATATCCAGGTCTTCCTGGACGTCTGGGAACCCTAGCTATGAGCAGAGTGGGGCAGAGCTATGGGCAGGTCTTAAATCTCCTGCTCAGAAGGTCAGCCCCTGTGGCAGACTTCCTGCTTTTGGTCTAACAAGAGAGGGAGATAAATGCTGATAGAGACACCTCAAAATGTAATGAGAAGCTCATAGAGGCAGGAGAAGGAAAGGAAAGGCTGATAGAGGGCCAGAGGATCTTTAACAAGTGTGAGAGAGCCGCAGACAGAGAACTGATAGAGGGGCCGGGAGAGGGGATGCAAACGTAGGGTTACCAGATGTCCAGTTTTGAAAAGCTTTCCTTCGCACAGTAGAGCATCCGCACATGTGCAGATGTCCTGCCCGACGAGAGCAGGCAGCGGGGGGGGGAGGGGGGAGGGCTGGGGCGGGATTGGAGGCGGGGCTAGGGCAGGACCAGGGCAGGATTGGGGCGGGACCAGGGCATGACAGGGCGGGGATGGATGGAACTGGGCGGGCCTGGGGGCGGGTCTAGGGGGGTCCGGATTTTCCAGAAGGAAAATCTGGTAACCCTATGCAAACTGTAAAAGAGGCTACTGACTAGGAGATATAATATTGCTGTGAGGGTCTGGGGGGAGTAAACAAAAGAAGAAATCCTAGCTTGGAAATAGGGGGGGCAGGGGTAGGGTTACCATATGGCTCCAGAAAAAGTCTTAACCCTACCAATTTGTTGCCAATTTGACTTCAGTGTTGGGCAAAATAGTGGAAACAATTATAAAAAATAAAATTGTGGAACATGTACACAAACATGATTTAATGAGACAGAATCAGCATGGTTTCAGCCAAGGGATGTTTTGCTTCAGCAATTTGCTTGATTTCTTTGAAGGCAAGCCAGATAATGTAGTGTATCCAGAAAGCTTTTGACAACGTTCCTCATGAGAGGCTCCTGAGAAAATAAGAATAGGTTATCAGGCAGAAAACAAAGGGTAGGGTTAAAAGGCCATTTTTTTCGATGGAGGAGGAAACCTAGACAAGGCCCAGCCATTGTTCCCTCTAAGTCAGTGATCTCAAACTCAAACCCTTTGCAGGGCCACATTTTGGATTTGTAGGTACTTGGAGGGAATTCAGAAAAAAATAGTTAATGTCTTATTAAAGAAATTACAATTTTGCATGAGGTAAAACTCTTTATAGTTTATAAATCTTTCCTTTTGGCTAAGTCTTAATAATAATATTGTAATTTGTAGCTAAAGAGACATATGATCAATAAACTGTTTTATTTTACTTTTGTGATTATGCTAAACATACCGAGGGCCTCAAAATAGTACCTGACGGGCCGCAAGTTTGAGACCACTGCTCTAAGTTGTCTTCCACGTACAGTCCTGCCAGTGGGAGGTGCAATTTCACTATCACATTTTCAATAGAGAAAGACAGGCAAGTTCTGCAGGAATCCAGGGAACCTGCCTGTCTCTAGCCATTGAAAGCACAATATTGAAGCACCACCTCCCCACCTGTCAGTTATGAAGTCAGAGGACTCCATGTTCAGCTTAAAGGGAACAGTGGGCCTGGCATCAAATTTCCAAGAATAACGCCAGCAGTAGTCAGGAAAATGCTGAGCACTTCTGGCTGAATATCAACCCCAGTAATTTTAGAACAAAATTTAACAGCTTTTAAAGGGTTTCAGACTATTGTGAGCTGGGATCCTAAATTGGTCCCTAAATTCTTAACTTTGGGAGCCTCGCCACATCTAAACAAACAAAACACCCACGGTAACGACATAAGACCTGCAGAAAACTGAAATGTAATTTTGCCCCTCTGTTGGCAGAAGTTAATTGCTGCTCTCAGTTCTATTATCTGTGCTAGTTTTTCTTTGTTAAGATACTGCAGTGTGTTTTGATTCACATTATTGCCAAGTGACAGCCAGATAATATACAAAACACCTCTCTAATGATCTCTAATCAGTGATGTACTTGTGGTTTACTTTGCAGAAAAGAACCATGATAGATCCCTTCTCCTCTCGGGTCAACATGCTATTGGGAGTTTTTGCCTTTTGTCTGCTCAATACCTCTGCTGAGAACTGGTGCAAGATCCACAGGGAAATGGCTGACTGCAGTCACTTAAAACTATCTCAGATCCCTGCAGATCTGCCCGGTAACATAACAACCTTGAACCTTTCTCATAACCAGTTGAAGGGCCTGCCACCTGCAAATCTGTCCAGATACCAACACCTGGTCACTCTGGATGCTGGATACAATGTTATCACAAAGGTTGACCCGGTTCTGTGCCAGAATCAACCAGCTCTGAAAGTATTGATTTTGCAGCACAATGAGTTACAACAGATGTCTGAAAAGTGCTTCCACCGCTGTGCCAGCCTGACTGAGCTCAGTTTAGCAAGTAACAGGATCAAAGTAATAAAAGGGGATCCTTTCATAAACCTTAAGGTAAGACCTCAGCACACTGGATTCTATTTGGCAGCAGAAGTGTGGTTTCACAGGTTTGTACATAAATATCCCTGTATTGTACAAGCATCATTTCCTCAGAAATCAAACACCAAGTCTGCAAGACCCTTCATTAATGCGACAAATTCATATATTTTGCCATTCTCCAAATGCTCTCATTTTTAATCTCCCTTCACTCTCTGACATCCAGAGAATTCTGAATTCAATAAATATTAGAGGGACCAGCTCAGAACCCATTCCACCATACATCTTAAAACGGTGTTTCTCTATTTTCGGCCCCCATATTCTGGATCTTGTTTCGTCAAGCCTTTCTAGTGAATCTTTACCTAAACCCTTGAAGGAATCTGTAATATATCTGATAATTAAAGATAGCAAAGTAAGTTCACACGAAGTGTCTAATTATCGCCCGATTGCCAATATCACCTTCCTTGCAAAAATGACTGAGAAGTTAGTCCGACAAAGTTCCTAACTTTGTGGAAAAAACTCAGGTACTTCACCCTAACCAAACAGGGTTTAGAAAACAACATTTGATGGAGCTATCATTAATAGGTCTAACAACTAACATTCTTTACCACCTCGATCACCACAAGTCAGTTCTGCTCATTTCATTGGACTTATCTGCCGCCTTCAAAACTATCAACCATAATCTTCTACTGGCTCGCCTTCAAGAAATTGGAATCACTGATCAAGTTATGGACTGGTTCACTTCATACTTCACTGACCGTTCTTTACAAGTTATCTTTAACGATTCTATCTCTAACACTTTCCCTAACAATTACGGTATCCCTAAAGGTTCGATCTTATCACCATTATTATTTTACATCTTCTTGACATCCCTACTAACCCTAGGGCAGTCAATTGTCTTCAACATGTTCGCCTATGCTTATGACATACAGTTAATTCATCATATCGACTTAGGGAATCCTGAAGACATAACAAGCATAAATCATAAACTGGAAAAAATAAAAAAACTGGCTGACTAATAACGTGTTAACATTAAACATTAATAAAACAAAAACTATGATTTTCCCTATCAAGACGGATTTTCGTTATCCAGTCCTATTCATTACATTACATTACATTACATTAGTGATTTTTATTCCGCTTGTACCTTGCGGTTCAAAGCGGATTACATAAGAAGAGAACTGGACATTTCCAGGAGGGTACATGACATTGGAAAATACAGGTTGAGGGTATAGACTTAATAACAGAATGAGTGTATAGACATAATAACATTGGAAGACAAAACAGGTTACATTACATTACATAGCAGATTGTCTGTTTCCATATGTTGGTAGGTAATCGGTTTCGATAGGATGATTTAGGTTCCAGGTAGGTTTTATTTATTTATTTATTTATTTTATTTTTTATTGGTTGATTGAGGGTATGGTGCCAGGGGGTGCGCAGAACCTGGTCGGTGTAAGTGGAAGAGGAGAGGGAGATTAGGAAGATTGTAATGGTATTGAACAGTAGTGTTTTGATTTCTAGGGGAAGAGGAGAGGGAGATTAGGTAGATTGTATATACTTTTTGAATAGCAGCGTTTTGATTTCTTTACGGAATGCTTTGAAGTCAGATGTTGAGGTTAATAGTCTGGTGATGGAGGGTTCGAGTTTTGCTGCATGCGTTGCTATGAGGTTGTCATAGAGCTTTTTACGATGAGTGCCTTTGAGTGGTGGGTATGAGAATGGTGTCAGAGTTCTTCTTGTTCTGGGTAAAAGGTTACAGTTTAGGCGATCGTTTAGATAGGCAGGTGCAGTACCGTTGATTACTTTGAAGATTAGACAGTATAGTTTGAATTGAATTCTGGCTCGAATCGGTAGCCAATGTGAGTCTAGGTAGGCATTGGTGATGTGATCAAATTTTCCGAGGGAGTAGATTAGTCTGAGGGCTGTGTTCTGAACGGTCTGTAGTTTTTTGATCATGTTTGTAGGGCATGGTAGATATAGGATATTGCAGTAGTCCACAAGACCTAGTACCAGGGATTGTACAATGATTCTGTAGTGTTCTTTGTCAAAGTATTTCCTTATTTTTCTTAAGTTGCGCATTATGAAGAATGCTTTTTGGGTAGTTTTGTTGATTTGAGTCTGCATAGTGCAGCATCTGTCTATCAGCACTCCCAGGATTTTGATGGAGGTTTGGATTGGGTATTTGATTGCTTTAATTTCCAGGTCTGTTATGGATGGGTTTTTGTCCGTTTCAAGCATTAAGAATTTGGTTCAACTAGATTCAACTCCTATACAAACCGTATGTAACATTAAACTACTAGGGGTTATCCTTGATGAAAGACTAACTTATCATGAACAAATTAGTTCAGTAGTTTAGAAATGTTTTTGCCGACTGCGTATGATACGCTTACTTTCAAAATTATTGGACTCTTCAGCTTTAAATATCTTAATCCACTCACTCATGATCACTCGTCTCGATTACTGTATTACCCTTAAGGAATTACGATGCCTACAGATAGTGCAAAACACCTCCGTTAAAACCATAGCCCATGCAAGAAAATTCGACCACATGACCCCATTGCTGATTAAAGCCCATTGGCTACCCATGGAACACTGAATAACATACAAAATCCTATTATTAACTTTCAAAACCCGAACTTCTTGTCAACCAGAATTCATCAATAAAATACTGATACCTTACGCTCCCCAAAGAACTCTCCATTCTGTTTCACAAAACCTGCTTTCCATACCATCCTTAAGACACATCAACACCATGTGTAATAATAACTTTTCAGTTACTACTCCTTCGCTTTGGAACTCTGCCCCAGCCCACTTAAGAGAGGAAACAACCCTAAATCACTTCAAATCAAAGCTGAAAACCTTTCTGTTTCAAGATGCTTTCGGGCTATAACCGTCCTCTTAAGGATGTTTTCCCCATCAATTCTTTCAGCTTGCAATTTTTGGTTTTCCCCTCCCTCTTGTAGCTTCCCTTCTCCTTTCTGTACTTTAATACATTGTAGTTCTCCCCCTGTTTCTATTGTTTTCTGTATGTTTTCCTTCCTTGTTGTTTGTCTCTACATTAATTTGTATAGATTAATGCTTGGTTTTTAAGCTTTTTGTTATACTATGTTATTTTTAATATTTTAATTATTAGATGTACACCGCCTTGAAGCCTGATTTGGCAATATAACAAACTTTTAATAAACTTGATCTTAACCAACTACTACTGTTTATCATTTTCATAGCACTGTAAGGCGTACGCAGTGCTGTACATTTAACATTCAATAGACCAGTGGCGTACCAAGGGGGAGGCAGGGGGGCAGCCCGCCCCTGGTGCAGCCTTAGGGGGGGGTGCATAGCCGACCAGGTTCGGAAAATTCTACCGGGCCAATCAGCCTTCCTCTCCCCGATGTCAATTCTGCCGTCGGAGAGGAAGTTTGTGCCAGCCAATCGCTGCCTGGCTGGGCGGAACTTCCTCTCCGATGGCAGAATTGACATCGGGGAGAGGAATGCTGGTCGGCCAGACGCAGGGAAGGAGAGCTTGGGGCGGCGGCGGCATTGGAGCCTGTTCCCCGATGGCGGTGACTTGGGGGGCTGTTCCCTGATGGCCGCGGCAATGGCTTGGGGGAGGGCAGGGAGAAAGAAAGAAAGGGGGCAGGCAGGGAGACAGAAGGAAAGAAGGGAAACAGAGAAAAAGAAAGGGGGCATGAACAGAGAAAAAAGTATGGGAGGTGGGGAGAAAGAAAGGGCAGGGACTTGAGAGAGAGGAAGAAAAAGTTGGGGGAGGGAATGAGGTCTGGAGGAGAGGAAGCATACAGGGAAGAAAGATTGGATGCACAGTCAGAAGAAGAAAGTGCAACCAGAGACTCATGAAATCACCAGACAAGGTAGGAAAAATGATTTTATTTTCAATTTAGTGATCAAAATGTGTCTGAATTTATATCTGCTGCCTATATTTTGCACTATGGCCCCCCTTTTACTAAACCACAATAGCGTTTTTTAGCACAGGGAGCCTATGAGCGTCGAGAGCAGCACTGGGCATTCAGCGCAGCTCCCTGCGCTAAAAACTGCTATTTATGGCTTAGTAAAAAGGGAGGGGGTATAATTGTTTATTTTTGTATGGTTGTTACTGAGGTGACAGTGCATAGAGTCATCTGCCTTGACCTCTTTGAAAACCCCCCAGAATAGGAATGATAATTAATATTTTCTCAGCATACAGTGTGCTTTGTGTTTTTTTTTTTTATTTTATTGCTGGTAGATCATTTTGACTTGGTCATTTTAAAAGTAGCTCGCAAGCCCAAGAAGTGTGGGCACCCCTGAGCTACAGCATTGAAGCTGCGTGTGGCTGCCGTAAAGGTCATCTCTGACGCAACCAGAAGTTGCATCAGAGACGACCTTTACGGCAGCCATATGCAACTACAACGCTCCGGCTGCTGTAAGAAGGCAGTTTAGACATCGCCGACCACAGGGCAGAGAGGTTTGTTGGACCGGGCCTGTTGTCCAGGGGGGGGGGTAGAAAGCGCCACGAAGGTAAGGGGCAGGGAGGGAGAAAGGGAGGAAAAATGGGGTGGAGAGGAAAACAGGGTAAAACAGAGGGGGGAGAAGGACGCTGAAAGCACATGGGGAAGACAGAGGGGGGAGAAGGACACTGAAAGGACATGAGGAAGACAGAGGGGGGGAGAAGATGCTGCAGGGAAATGGGGAAGAGAGAGTGGGGAGAAGATGCTGAAGGGAAATGGGGAAGAGCGAGTGGGGAGAAGACGTTGGCAGGGAAGAAGACAGAGATGCCAGACTATGGGGGGAGCAGAAAGAAGAAGATGCGTGCCAGACCAATTTGGAAGGGGGGGAAAGGGAAAGGCATAGTAACAGAGCAAATGGAAGATGCAGAGAGAAGAGAGACAGTGGATGGAAAGAAGAGAGTAACAAGAAGATGAGGAAAGCAGAAACCAGAGAAGACAAAGGTAGAACAAAAATTATGTATTGCTTTAGGAGACATGTGTCACTGTTTCTGTAGTGTTGCATTGTATGCAGGGTCTAGCTTTTTGCTGGTTCAATTTAACCTTTGTCTATGTATTTCTATTTTATCCCCCCTTTTACGAAACTGTGGAGCGTTTTTTAGCGCCAGCCGTGGTGGTAGCAGCTCTGATGCTCAGAATTCTATGAGCGTCAGAGCTGTTACCACCGTGGCTAAAATCCACACTACAGTTTTGTAAAAGGGGGAGGGGTTAGTTTGTGATGACATATTCCATACTAGGTGAAGGTGTTTTCTGTGTGTTCGAAAGACATGGTTTTCTGTTAGGATTGACGGAGTAGGATTGATCTGTAATAGTCTGGTTTGTTTAGTTTTACAATGGGTGTATTGATATACTGCTCACTGCAATATAAGATGCTGCCTTTTCCTAGGTACTCATGTGTGACATGTGGCTTGTTACTAAAAATCATGTTTTTCATACAGATGGGGGGGTGCCAAAAAATGATGGGCCCTGGGTGTCACATATGCTAGGTACGCCACTGCAATAGACGGTCCTTGCTCAGAAGAGCTTACAGTCTAATTTGGACAGACAGGACATCTTAGAGTTGGGGAGTTTCTAGCAGAAGGAATGAAATGATGATAGGTATCTGACAGTGAGTGGGAGTTGAAAGCAGCTTTACAAAATTGGGCTTTTAGCTTGGATTTGAATACTGCTAGAGACAGAGCATGACGTATTGACTCTGGCAGCCTGCATAGCAAGAAAGAAGGGACGGAGTCTGGAGTTGGTGGTGGAGGAGAAGGGTACAAACAAGAGGGACCTACCAGATGAACGGGGTTCACAGGGGGAGAACATAGGGGGAGATAAGTGAGGAGAGATATTGAGGAGCTACAGAGTGAATGCACTTACAAGTCAGCAAGAGGAGTTTGAACTGTATTTGGAAAAGGACGGGAAGCTAATGAAATGACTTGAGGAGAGAGGTAATGTGAGCGTGGCGGCTCTCAGAATTTTTTCTGCGAATTTGTCCTACACAACTCAATCACTTCATCACATAATCTAATCGCAGGAGACATAAACCTACATCTAGATGAAATAGACAATCCAGAAGCGAAAGACTTTAAAAACTTTCTCTCTGTACTCAATTACAATCTCCCTTCACCCTCTCAAACGCATGAAAAAGGCCATCATCTAGATATGGTAGCGATGTTCATAAAAGAAATCATAAACCCTCCCATCTCTCTCTCGGACGGTACTTGGAGTCATGATATCTGGTCCGACCATTTCACTTATTATTTCAATCTAATCTGGACCTGGCTAAAGTCTAAGACACGCCCACGGACAAAAAGAGAACACCTCACAAGGGGCCATATCAATCCAGAGGAATATTGGTCAGAATATGACTTACAAGCGAAGATAGTAGAAGAAGAAGGAGTTGACTTCTATGCTCACTGGATGAAAACTAGCACGTCCATCTTAAATAAAATTGCCCCTATACGAAAGAGCAAAAGCTGCTCAAACAAATACAACAAATGGTCTGACGTCGAACTCCTAACAATGAAACAATCAGTAAGACGATTAGAAAGAATCTGGAAAAAATCTGGAAAAAAACAGGAAAACTGTCAGACCGAAACATCTGGAGATCCAACATAAAACTCTACAAACAACAGATAAAAGAAAAACGTAAAACTTTTTACTCATCCAAAATTAACTCATCTAATATTAGCTCAAAAGGAGCCAACACAAAAGAACTGTTCAACATAGTTACAAATCTATTCGACACCACACCCCACACTCAACCCATGCATAATACCAAACTACCCTGCACAACATTTCGACTGAAAAATCAAAAACCTAAGAAATAACTACTCGACAATTGCTGCATACGAACATCAATCAATTGATATACTAAGAAATGAAATACCAGCGGACATGATCTGGAATTCCTTCCACAACTCAGATTGGAATAACTACATCAAATTATATAACAAATACTCTAAATCATACTGTGTCCTGGACTCATGTCCCCCAGAGATTATGAAAGCAGCTCCACTAGGCTTTAAATTATCCCTATTGAATTATCTAACCAATAACCTAAGCAATGGAAAATTCCTCATCAATAATGGTCATATTATAATAACCCCAATCCCAAAAAATTGTAAAGAATCAGCAACATCAATAACCAACTACAGACCAGTAGTATCTATTCCATTTATGGTAAAAATCATGGAAGGATTGGTACACACCCAAATAATGGAATATCTCGACCAATTCTCTCTTCTGCACGAAACTCAATCTGGTTTTAGGCCTCTATTTAGCACTGAAACAGTAATTGCGACCATTCTGGACAATTTGCGTTACTTGTTCAGTAAGGGCCTCAACACCCTAATCATGCAATTTGACATGAGTTCTGCCTTTGATTTGGTGGACCATGGAAAACTGTTACAATGCCTAGACGCAATCGGAATCAGAGGAGAGGTACTGAACTGGTTTCGAGGTTTCCTTATATCACGCACCTACCAAGTCCGTTTTAATCACGATCTCTCAGACACATGGAGCAATCCATCTGGCGTGCCACAAGAATCACCACTATCCCCTTTGCTCTTCAATGTTTACATGACCTCAATGGGTGCACAACTGTCCCAGCTGGGGATAAAACTATTTAGCTATGCTGACGACTTCACGATAATTATCCCATTCAACAACTCTGTCTCAGAAGTCACCCCCAAAGCAACAGAAGTACTAAATCGGATGGAGCAATGGATGTCTGAATTCAGACTAAAACTAAACTCAGAGAAAACAAAATTTTTCAGAGCATCGCCATACCCATTTGACACTAAAGCACCGTGTGCATCAATAACCTTAGTTATCCCATTCAACCCACTATGAAGATATTGGGAGTAACACTGGACCAGAACCTGAACATGAAAGACCAGGTAGACTCCTTGATCAGAAAAATCTTTCTCACCCTCTGGAAGCTTCGGTCCATCAGAGCTTACTTCGATGTCTCATCATTTCGAATTCTGGTACAATCCCTTATACTGAGCCAACTCGATTAATGTAACATCTCCTACTTGGCACTCCCCCAGAAGTATATGAGGTGATTGCAACTAGTTCAAAATGCAGCGGTTAGACTACTTTGTTGACTGAAGAAGTTTGATCACGTGACACCTTCCTATCGACTTTTACACTGGCTGCCGATGGAGGCACGTGTGAAATTCAAGTTTGGTTGTTTCTGCTTCAAGGTACTTTATGGCTTAGCCCCTAGATACATAACAGACCTGTTCTCTTTTACAACCAACAGACACAAGCGAAGCTCACACCCGAACTTTGTTTCTCCACCGGTTAGAGGTTGTAAATTTAAAAGTCATCACCAACATCTTTTCGCACATCAAGCAGCATTATGGGGTAAAGACCTTGAACAATTGCTCGTGCCTACTACCTCAGGAAACGCCTAAAAACACATCTGTTCCTGAAATACTTAGGAAACCAACCTATACAATCTTAGTCCTCAACAAACGATCGCTAGAACTATCAATCACTAAGTCTGTACTTTGTTTATTCCATTCAATCTGTAATATTTCTAATCATTATAAACCGCATAGAACTTCACGGTCCTGCGGTATATAAACTGTTATTATTATTATTATTTCATTCTGAATGGATTGAAGGGAAGAGAGATGACTGAGCAGAAGACCTGAGAGAAGTACGTTGCAGAAGTGACATACCAAGGGGGGGGCGGTCCACCCCGGGTGCAGCCTTAGGGGGGGTGCACAGCCAGCCTGGTCCCTATCGCGCTCCCACCCTCCCAGCGAGAGAAGCAAACCTCCCTCCAGTAGCGTCGGCTGCTTCACGGCTTTCTCCTCCCTCTGCCGCGTCACTGATGACGTCATCAGTGACGCTTCACCGGCAGGAGAAAGCCGTGAAGCAGCCGACGCTACTGGAGGGAGGTTTGCTGCTCTCGCTGGGAGGGTCGGAAAGGTTCACTGGGGGAGAGAGAGATAGGAGGGTCTGCGGGGGTTCGGCTGGGAGTGGGGAGAAGCGGTCTGCCTCGGTGCTCCATTACCTTCTACGGGCAGTAGCAGCTTTTACAATTCGCTGCTGTTGCCGGCTTCAGGCCTTCCTCTCTGCCGGGTCCTGCCTACTTCCTGTTTTCATGAAGACAGGACCCAATAGAGAGGAAGACCTGAAGCGGGCAACAGCAGTGAATTGTGAATGCTGCTGCTGCCCGATGAAGTTCAGGACATCAGGCCTTGGGTGACAGAAGGAGGAAAGGGAGCAGAGGGGGAGAAAATTGGGGAGAGTGTGGCTGTACCCAACTAGAGGAAATGAAAGGAGATGCCAGGGCTTGGAGGGAAGAAGAGACGCCAGGGCATGGAGGGAAGGAGGAAGGTATGCCAGATCAAGGGAAAAGGAAGAGGGAAAGGAAGGAGGAGATGTCAGAGCATGGAGGGGGAGGGAGAGATGGAAGAAAAGGAAAGGAGAGAGATGCCGGGAATCAGGGAAGGGATGATTCCAGACCGTGAGGTGGGAAGGAAAGAAAGGAGAAGAGAGAGATGCCAGAGCATAGGGGAGGGGGTGGTAAAAGAGAGAGAAAAACGGAGAGGTGACAGAGTTGAAATCAATCATGTACAAAGGAGAGAAGGGGCACTGGATAGATAGTTTATGGAAGGAGCATAGAAAGAGGGAAGATGCCATATGGAAGAGAGAGAGAGAGTGAGCACACTGGATAGAAAGAGCACAGAAGGCAGTGAATGGAAGGGGCAAGATAGAGGGTGAACAGAAGATGGAAGGGGTAGAGAGAGGGAAACAGACACTGAATGGAAGTGTGGGGGAGAGGACGGACAGCTGCTGAATGGAGTGTGAGGGAAAGGGGGAACAGATGCTGGAAGGAAGTGGGGAGGAGAAAGAAAAAAAGGGCACATGCAGGATTGAGGGAAGAGGATAGAGTTAGTTACTGGAAGGGGTGAGGGAAAGAGGTGGCAAGCTATAGGTAGACACAGTGAAAGAGGGAAATTGAGGACTGAATAGTAAAAAAGAATTTAGACAGAGGCAGAAAATAAATTGAGAAGGAAGACCAGGGAAGAACAGGAGGAAGGAAGCGGAGAGAGAGATGCTAGAGCAGGGGGGAAGGAGAGGAGACAGATACCAGACCAATGGGGGTGAAAGGAGAGATGGAAGGCAGAGGCATATTGTTTCTGGAAGGGGCATAGAAGGAGAGAAGATGCCATATAGGGGCAGAGAGATGGCAGACAGTGGATGGAAGGAAGAGAGTAACAAGAAGATGAGGAAAGCAGAAACCAGAGAAGACAAAGGTAGAACAAAAATTTTCTATTTTTTGCTTTAGGAGAGGTGTCACTGTTTCTGTGGTATTGCATTGTATGCAGAGTCCAGCTTCTTGCTGGTTCAATTTAACCTTTGTCTATGTATTTCTATTTTATCCCCCCTTTTACAAAACTGTGGAGCGTTTTTTAGCACCAGCCGTGGTGGTAGCAGCTCTGATGCTCAGAATTCTATGAACATCAGAGCTGTTACCACCGTGGCTAAAATCCACACTACAGTTTTGAAAAAGGGGGAGGGGTAAGTTTGTTATGACATTCCATACTAGGCAAAGGTGTTTTCTGTGTTCTGTGTGTTCTAAAGACATGTTTTTTTGTTAGGATTGATTACAGGATTGATCTGTACTAGTCTGGCTTGTTTAGTTTTACATTGGGTGTATTGATGTTGTACTTCTCACTGCACTATGTAAGATGCTGCCTTTTCATAGGTACTCGTGTGTGACGTGTGGCTTGTTACTAAAAATCATGTTTTTCGTACAGATGGGGAGGGGGGGTGCCAAAAAATGATGGGCCCCGGGTGTCACACAAGCCAGGTACGCCACTGCGTTGCAGTGATCTAAGCGAGAGGTAATGAGAGCATGGATAAGGGTTTTGGTTGTGTGCTTGGAGAAGAGAAGTTAGAGTTTGCTACTATTATAGAGGAGGAAGCAACAGGTTTTAGCGGTTTGTTAGATCTGAATGGAGAAGGAGATAAGTCAAAGATTACCCCGAGGTTTCGAGCTGACAAGACAGGAAGGAAGAGAGCATTATCCACAGAAATAGAGAATGGCAGAAAGATAAGAAGTTTTATTGTAGCCATATTCAGTTTTAGATGGTGGTGAGACATCCACATGGCAATGTTGGACAGGCAGGCTGAGATTTGTGCCTGAATTCCTGTAGAGGTATCTGATGAAGAGAGGTAGATCTGAGAGTCATCAGCATAGAGGTGATATTGAAAACCATGAGAGGAGATCAGTGTACCGAGAAAGCGAGTATATGTGGAGAAGAGGAGAGGGTCCAAGACAAAGCCTTGAGGCACATTGAGAGACAGTGGTATAGCAGCGGAGGAGGATCCACTGTTACATACACTGAAAGTACGATGGGAGAGATAGGAAGAAAACCAGGAAAGAACAGAACCTTTGAATCTCAGCGAGGACGGTGTATTGAGGAGTAGGTGGTAAATAGTTTCAAAGGCAGCAGACAGATTGAGAAGGATAAGGATATAGTAGAGGCCATTGGATCTGGCCTGGAACAGGTCGTTAGAGACTTTAGCAAAGGCAGTTTCAGTAGAATGGAGAGACGAAGGCCTGATTGAAGCAGGTCCAGAATATATTGAAAGGAAAGGAAGTCCAGGCAATGGTAGTGAACAGCACATTTGAGAAACTTGGATAGGAAGGGGAGGAGGGATATGGGGTAATAGTTGAAGGGGGATGTAGGGGTCTGGTGAGGGTTTTTTGAGGAGAAGTGTAACTACGGCATGTTTGAAGACTAAGGAACTGTTGCAGAGGAGAGTGATAGGTTGAGTATGTGACAGATGGAAGGATGACAGTGGGAGTGATAGCTCTGAGTAGGCGGGTGGGAATCAGATCAGAGGAACAGATGGTGGGTTTGGAGGAGAAGAGAAGGTAAGCGGTTTCCTCTTCCGTGACTTCAGAAAAGAAGGAAAAGGTAGCAAGGGTTATTGAAGGGAGGTTGGCAGAGTGGACAGCTGTAAAGGGTGGTGGGGAGTTGACTGGGTCAAGAATTCAAGGTGGATCTTGTGAAACTTGAACTACCAGATCCATCAGGAAGAGACTGATTGAACATCGTAGTTGTTTGAACACTAAGAAATATACTGCACTGTATCTCATAATATCCAACATAATCATTAATTCACCCAATTACAGTGATGTGTTATTGAACAAATCCCCACAACATTTAATGGTGATAAGACTACATATCTTCTGATGCAAGAATACTATTGGATTTTCCATTTAAACGCTTTTTCCCCTTATGGATACAATGAAAATGTAGACAGGTGCCTTTCGGGGTGGTTTATACAATGTTGCCACAATCTGCCTGGATATATATATATATTTTTGAAAATGCACTGACGTATATACATATTTTTTAGGGTGTTTTTCCACAGCTGTGTGATGTAACATTGCCACAGTCTGTTCAGAGATTCCAGAGATTTTTCTCTGTGCCTTTAACCTCCTATTTTGTTCATTTGTTTCATGTTTTTTCTTTGTTGGTTTTATATCAAACTGAACAATCAATAAAGCTTTAGACAGGGTCATAGTATTCTTGTTTGGCAAACGAGAGAGTAGATTAGAAGGACATCAGCATGAATTTGAAATGTATGAAGTCAGCATGTGTACGGGATTTAAGCCAAAGACATTCAGCAGCTTGGGCACGGGAGCAGGTAACGGATGTTGGGGGGGGGGGGGGTCTGCCAGGGCTGGTGTTTGGCACGTCTTACAGGATGTGAAATGGGAGGGGCGAGGGTATCAATAGCAGAAGAGAGCAATGATAACAGCAGGCCACACCCACTTCATACACCATTACAGGGTATGTAGTTAGCAAATTAATTAGCATGCACAATCAATCCTAATGGTTACTAAGTTCATATACTGTACTAGCACAGTGTATCACAAACTGTTTGCTACTGCCATCGGCATTGATTACCTGATCATCTGTCCCCTAATCTCCCTTCTCCCTCAGACATTGGTGTAATGAAGTCGGGAGATGTAGCGCAGAGATTGCACATTTTTCTGTTCTGAGATGACTGCCGTTCGCACAGGAGAGTTGAGCGCCCAAGAAAATTGTGCACAAAGACTTGTGCACACATCAGCGCACTGTTTATTTAAATCCAATGGTAAAGACAGTGACGTAGCGAGAGGGGATAGCGCCTGGGGTGGTGGCGTCCAGCAATGCCATGCCATGCGCCCCCCAAGTCTTCCCCGCCCCCACGTACCGCTTGAAATGTTTGTTGGCATGAGCAGCATCTTCCACCTGTTGCTTGCGCCAGCCTCAGCTCCTTTCTGGCGACACTTCCCGGTCACAGGACCAGGACATGACGTCAGAAGGGAGCTGGGGCCTGCGCCAGCAGCGGGTGGGTAGATGCTGCTCGCACTGGCGAACATTTAAAGAAGTACACGGGGGGGGGGGGTGAAGAGGAGGAGAGAGGCTGGCGCCCATCCCCTTACTACGCCACTAGGTAAAGAAACAGAGAAACATGATGGCAGATAAAGACCAAATGGCCCATCTAGTCTGCCCATCCACAGTAACCATTATCTCTCTCTCTCTCTCTCTCTCTCTCAGAGATCCCACATGCCTAACCCAGGCCCTCTTGAATTCAGACACAGTCTCTGTCTCTACCACCTCATTCGGGAGACTGTTCCACACATCTACCACCCTTTCTGTAAAAAAGTATTTCCTTAGATTACTCTGGCGCCTATCACCTCTTAACTTCATCCTATGCCCTCTCATTGCAGAGTTTTCTTTCAAATGAAAGAGACTTGACTCATGCACATTTATATTATGTAGGTATTTAAACGTCTCTATCATAGCTCCCCTCTCCTGCCTTTCCTCCCAGATGCAAAGTGCACAGGAGACCTGAAAGTCTAATGCCTGTTTTACTATGCTGGGATTTAAACTTGTTGTCTAAGGAGGAGTAAAATGTTAGCTAATTTTTCTGTGCTAGGACTTGTGCCAGTTTCATTTCTTTTGTCAGCGTGAATTACTCACAGCTTTTTTTTTTCTTCTTGTTTTACTGGAGGAGTTGCCAAAGGTTAAAGCAGCAGGCTGAGAACCAGGGAAGCCAGGTTTAAACCTATAGCCATTTCTTGTGACTTTGGACGAGTCACACATCCCCTCCATTATCTCAGGTACAAACTCTTAGCCCTTCAGAGGCAGAGAAGGAGCCCTGGCATGTGATCCTAGCCAAGAATTGTCACTACAGTGACTAGGCCCAGTTAAGAGGGAATCAAAAATATGAGGAAAACGTGACTAAAGTCATGGAAGCAAAATATTGAGAGTGGCCAATTTTCAATTTAGGTGTCCAAATCAAAATTGAGTTAATGAGTTTTGCACTTAGGGGCCCTTTTACAAAGCCACATTAAGCACTAATGTGTGCTGAATCGACAAAATGGTCAAATGCAGTATGTGTTAAAGCATCCTGCATTACTTTTCAAGTTCAAGTTCAATTTATTTAATAAACCGTAAATATAAAAACCAAGGTAAATCTAAGCGGTTTACAATAAAATGTAAAATGAATAAAAAATAAAAAAAATTAAATGAGCTAGGGAAGAAAAAAAAACCAGACAAAACATGAAATTTAGAGAAACAGTATGACAACCATAGAAACATCAGGAGAAGAAGGAATTGGTAGGTTACAATGAAACAAACAACAAAAAAAAAAAGGTTGGGGAGAGAGAAGGAATTAACGATGTGATTAGGAGTGGAAAAAAAAATTGAGTTCTTTCTGCCCACACTAACCCCCTCTTTTACAAAACTGTGATAGCAGTTTCTAGCGCAGGGAGCCGCGCTGAATGGAACTCAATAAGCGTCGGGAGCAGCACGGCTCCCCGCGCTAGAAACTGCTATCGCATTTTCGGAAAAGGAGGCCTAAGTGAAATGAAAAATTTCAGGAATGCCAGTGTAGATAAAGGTTGCCCGCTACATTTACAAAGTACAGAACAGAAAGCCAAGGAAAAATAGTATGCCTTTAATTGGGCCTTAAAAGTCACGAATGATTTTTCTAAGTGAAGATAAAGAGGCAGACAGGTCATTTGACAAAGGTAAATGTGGTTAACTTCGGACTTAAAACAAGGTTTGGACACTTTTCTGAAAGAAAATTCCATAAACCATTTATTAAGATGGCCTCAGCAAAATCCACTACTTATTCTTGGCATAAGCAGCATAAAATCTGTTTTACTCTTTTGGGATCTTGCCAGGTACCGTATATACTCGAATATAAACCGGGATTTGGGGGCCAAAAATTGGCCCAAAAATGGGGTCCCAGTTTATATTCAGGCCAGCACCCAGTGCTCACCAGCCTCCCTCCCAGACTTATTGCAGGCCTCCACTGGGCCGCCAGGCTCTGGACCCTGTGTCCCTCCTCCCTGCCCTGTTCATCATACCTCTTCTGCCGCTGGAATCCCTGGTGGTCCAGAGGTGTAGCAGGCAGGAGCGAGCTTTCTATGCTCCTGCCCCGCTGCTTATCCAGTCGGTTGCTGCGCAAGTTCTGGCTTCAGCTGCTGAGCGGTGCCAAGTAGGAGTGTGCTTTGGCGCTGCTGTTCAGCACTTAGTGGCTTCCTGAATGGCTCCCGCGAATTCTCAGGAAGCCACTTAGTGCTAACCAGCAGCGCCAAAGCACGCTTCTGCTTGGTACCTCTCAGCAGCTGAAGCTGGAACTCGCAGCAACGACCGACCGGGTTAGCAGTGGGGCAGGAGTGTGGAAAGCTCGCTCCTGCCATTATACCTCTGGACCACCAGGGATTCCATCGGCAGAAGAGGTGCGATAGAGATGGCAGGAAGGAGGTCAGGGTGGAGAGCCTGGGAGGGAGGGAAGAAAGGGAGCTGTGTGCAGTGCCTGGCAGGGAGGGGCTGGGTGCAAAGCCTGACAGAGAAGGAAGGGAAAGGGGCTGTGTGCAGTACCTGGTAGGGAGGGAGCTGGGTGCAGAGCCTGACAGGGGAAGGAGGGAAGGGGGCTGGGTGCAGAGCCTGACAGGGGAGGGAGGGGTCACTGGGTGCAGAGCCTGACAGAAGAGGGATGGAAGGGGGCTGGATGCAAAGCCTGACTGGGAAGGGAGAGGGTGCTGGGTGCAGATCCTGGGAGGGCACTTGAATATTAAGCCGCCCGACTTATAGTCGCGTCAACCACTTTTCCTCCTTTTTGGGGGGAAAAATGGGGGTCTAGACTTATATTCAGATTGACTTATATTTGAGTATATATGGCACTTGTGACCTAGATTAGCCACTGTCAGATACAGGATATTTGGCTTGATAGGCCTTCGGTCTGTCCCAGTATAGTGATACTTCTAAATCCAAGGAATGGAATAATTGCCTGCCCCTCTCCTTCAAAAACTCTTTCAGCACAACTGAGAGTTTTAAATAGTGAAATTTTTGATAGGGGAAACAGAAGTTTCTGAAACCACAAATGGCTTCAGATCTGGTTTTGTTCTAAAATTGGGATTGCAGAATTTCAGAGCAGCACATCAGAATAACCAGTTATATTTCCCTATATCTCATTTTCACTTCAGTGAAAAAGTTAAAAGTACAAACAAACAAAACAAAACAACCAGCTGCAGGTTTCTCTTTCTCCACCCCACCTCCACCTCCATGCCAGCACTTCTTGGTCAACACATCTCTGTTCCCTTTGCTGCTTCTGGCTTTCTATTACAAGAGGTCTTTAAACAGATAAATCAGGGGACTGTTAACATTTGAGACAGGTTAGAAAGTGAAAAGATTTTCCTTGCTCCCTGTTAAATATATAAATAAAATAAAAATGAGCAAAGAAAACAAAACCTGGATTAAACAAATTTGCACTTTATGGATTACCTGCTCAGTATTTTCCTCTTTAGCTTTAATTCAAATTTTTATGACTCATATTGCCTGCAAAGTTCAGAGTCCGAGGTATGATTTGCTGTTGATGCTGCCAAAGTACGGCTTCTATTTGGTTCTTTTGATTACTAGCATTACAGAGGGATCTCGTCAAGAATGGTTTTCTATGTCCAGAGCAGCTGTGTAGGAGGAAGCTGGCACATTTGATTTCCTGTGCAAAAAATGAATATGATTTAATGAGCCAAGCATTGGCTCATTTTCAAAGATCTCTCTCTCTCTCTCTCTCATTTAAGGCGTGGAAGAAGGAGGAAAGGATTTTGGATTTAGCTCACCCTTTTTCAGGACTAGCTTAAAGTGAATTACGCTGAGGTGCACTGCATATTTCCCTGTTCCCAAAGGGCTTACAAGTCTAAGGGGCCCTTTTACAAAGCCCTGTTAAATCCTTAACATGGGGGGGGGGGAAGCTTACTGCAAAACATGTTAATGCATTTTGCAGTCTCTTTTTTTTAAAATATTTATGGGAGAGGGCATGAGCATGCAAGTGTTCTTCACTTAGCAAGTTTGCATTATTACACACTAAGGTGAGGAGTGGCCTACTGGTTACAGCTACAGTCTCAGCACCCTGAGGTTGCAAGTTCACTCCCAGCACTACTCCTGGTGACTGGGCAAGCCACTTAACTAATAATAATAATAACAACTTTATTCTTTTATACCGCCATAGTCGTGAGACTTCTAGGCGGTTCACACCGAAGAGAGCTGGACAGTCAGCGAATTACAATATGTAGAAGTCCGGGATACAGTATTTAGAAAACTTACAAAAAAGCACATAGAATCTTACAAAAGGTCCGAGATACAGTATATAGAATCTTACAAAAAGCATATAGAGTCTTACAGAAAGGTAGAGAGATACAGCATATAGAATCTTACAAAATGCAGTGAAATATAGCAAGCAGAATCTTAAACAGAAACTTAAAAAGGCAGCAAAATTAATGTTGGGCATTTCAGACTTAAAAACTGGAGAGGAAATATGTAGTGTTAGGTGTAGATACTTTATTAGGTGGTGATTTTGTCGAATAAGGCAGTTTTTATGGCTTTTCTAAAGGCATTATATGTCAGTCTTGCTCCATTTATGTAGCTGTCCAACCAGTGTTGTTGTTTGTTAGCTTGGTACATGAAAGTTCTATCCAGGAAGGTTTTGTATCTGCAGCCGGTAATGCTTGGGTATGCGAATAGGTTGCTGTTTCTGGTTTGTCTTGTAGGGCTGTATAGAGTGAAGTGAGGTAGCAGGTAGGTAGGAGCTAGTCCCCAAACCAGTTTGAAACATATACAAGAGAACTTGAAAATTATTCGTGCCTCCATTGGCAGCCAGTGAAGCAGTCTGTAGTAGGGGCTAACATGGTCGCTCTTTTTTAATCCAAATATCAAGCGGACCGCTGTGTTTTGAACAATCCTAAGTTTCCTTACAGTTTTTTTGGGTATGCCCATATAAACAATATTGCAGTAGTCCAGTGTTGAAAGTACTAGTGATTGCACTAGTAGTCTAAATGATAGAGGGTCGAAATATTTTTTGATGGACCTTAATTTCCACAGTGTCAGGAAACTTTTTTTTTTACTACTATGTTCGTGTGTTCCACCATTATCAAGTGCGTGTCTGGTGTGACTCCCAGTATTTTTATTGTTTTAATAATCGGGTATTCATGATCTTTTATATGTATCGTTGTATTTGTAATTTTGTCTGTTGGGCTTGCAAGGAAGACTTTTGTTTTTTCTGTGTTTAGTTTCAGCTTGAAGTTTATTGTCCAGTGTTCTATTTCGGTCATAATATGAGAAATGTATTCTGAGGTCTCGTTCGTTATGTTGTTTACTGGGATTAATATGGAAATGTCATCTGCATATATGTAGTGGATTAGGTTTAGCTTTTTTAGGAAGTGTCCTAGGGATGATATGTAGATGTTGAATAGTGTAGGAGACAGCGGTGAACCTTGTGGTACTTCCGAGGGGTTTTTCCAGGTGTTTAAGTATGTCCCTCCACTAGTCACCCTGTAACTAGGATCTCTTTGTTAGGAAACCCTGTAACCAGTTTCTTACTCTTCCTGTGATTCCTATTCCATCTAGACAGTGTAGCATTATTTCATGGTCAACCAGATCAAAAGCGCTGCTGAAATCTAGTTGTAAAATCAGAGCACGTGTTCCTTTGCTGAATAAGCCGTATAGGTGATTAAGGATCGAGTCTAGGACTGTCTCGGTGCTAAAACCTTTTCTGAATCCCGATTGGTGTTCACTGAGGATGTTGAATTTGTCTAGGTAGTCTACTAGCTCCAAATTGACCAATCCTTCGAGTAGCTTAGTGAATAATGGGATGCTTGCTATCGGTCTATAGTTGCTTTTTTGGGCTAGGGAGTTTTTTTGGTCTTTTGGAATGGGTGTGATTAGTATATGACCCATTTCCTCATGGAATGTTCCTTCAGTGAGAGTGGTTGCTATCCAGGTAAAAAGATCCTTTTTAAAATCTAGAGTGGCTGCTGTCATGATCTTGGAAGGACATACATCCAGTAGGCAGTTTGATTTGGTATATTTGTTGTATAGGGTTAGGAATTGGTGCCAGTTTGGAGGTTCAAAATGGTTCCAGAGCATGTCTACTCTTGATTCTTGTTCGTGGAGTTCTGATTGGAAATCGAAGTTGGGTGAAGGTGAAGGTATTGTTGTTCTTACATCTAAGATTTTGTTTTTTAAAAACGTGCAAGGGTTTCTGCCGAGGGTGTACATTAATTATTCTGTAGCATGATTTGGGTAGTGTCTGTTAGTTTTTTTACCAACTTGAATAGTTCTTTGCTATTTGTTTTGGGTGTTCCTATTTTTTTGTGCGTAGTATGTTGTTCGCTTTTCTCTGATCAGATTTTTGTAGTTTTTCATTTTTTGTTTCCAGTGGATTTTGTCTTCTTCTTTCTTTGTTTTCTGCCAGGTTCTTTCTATTTTTCTCAGTTCCTGTTTGAGAGTTAGTAATTCAGAGTCGTACCATTCGTTTGGTTCCCTTTCTTTCTTTTTGAATGTTTGTAACGGTGCTATTTGATCTAATATTTCTTTGCTAGATTTTGCCCATCTGTTTGGGAAGTTTTGTGTTTCCTCCATTTTGGGTTGTAATTCGTAGTGGGTCCAGAATTCTATTGGGTTTATAGTTCCTCTTCTGGTGATTGTGGCAGTGTTTGGGTTTTTTCTTTTATACTTTGGTTGGTGTGATTTTTTTTTTGCCAATACAGATTGAAATTACAAATGTAGTGATCTGACCAGATGCATTCTTTCCAGGCCCCTATGCTATGTTGGATCTTTGGGCAGGGACTTCTTTTTGTGAAAAGGTAATTAGGTCTAATTGGTGGCCTTTTTTGTGTGTTTTCTCTGGTTTTGGTACTGAGAAGCCAAGGGTTGTTAGGAAAGTGATAATTTCTATCACGATTGGCTTATCCACTTGTTCTAGGTGCACGTTCATGTCGCCCAGTAGTAGTTTATATGTTCCTTTTAGCGTGTTGGTGGTGAGGTATTCGAAGAACTCTTCTCTGGTATTAGACCAATTTTTTGGGGGGATGTAAAATAGTGTCACGGTTAGTGCCTCTTCTAGTTGGGTGTTGGTGATCTTACAGGTTAATATTTCTAGGTCGTTTGTGGTTTTTGCATCTATTTTGCTATATTCAAAGGATTCTTTTAAAATTATCACTATACCGCCCCCTTTTTTCCAGTTTCTAGATAGTGGTAATATTTTGTAACCTTGGGGTAGTATTTCTTTCATAATACTGTCTGTGTCTGAAATCCAGGGCCGCCATCAGGGCAGTACTACCAGTCCTGCATTCAGGGGCCCGGAGCTGACAGGGGGCCCGGGCTCCCCCAGGGTCCTAGGCAGTGTTCTAAGGCAGGGGCGCCAGTAGCTCGCCAAGGCAAAGTGAGTCGATCACCCAGGACTCACTTTGTCTTGGCGATCTAATCTATCGGGCCGATCAGTCTTCCTCTCCCCGACGTCAATTCTGCAGTCGGAGAGGAAGTTCGGACCAGCCAATCGCTGCCTGGCTGGGCGGAACTTCCTCTCCAACGGCAGAATTGACGTCGGGGAGAGGAAGACTGATCGGCCCGAAGAAGGGAGAGCATGCGTCGGCGTCGGCTTTGGGGCCTGTTATCCATTGGTAGGTCCTGTTCCCCGATGGCAGCGGCAGTGGCAGTGGTTTGGGGAACGGCAGGGAGAAAGAAAAAAAGGGGGCAGGCAGGGAAACAGAAAGAAAGAAGAGAAACAGAAAAAAAGAAAGAAAGGTCAGGGAGAGAGGAAGAAAAAGTTGGGGGAGGGAATGAGGTGTGGAGGAGAGGAAGCATACAGGCTGATAGAAGGGAAGAAAGATTGGATGCACAGTCAGAAGAAGAAAGTGCAACCAGAGACTCATGAAATCACCAGACAAGGTAGGGAAAATGATTTTATTTTAAATTTAGCAAAGTGGAGGCAGTATTACCACAGTTTTCAAAGGAATTTGCCCAAATAACTTAATAGTTAACTGGGTAAATTCCCAGAGATGAAAACTTCCCTTCACTTATTATGCACAGTTCTGAATCTGCTGTCTATATTTTACAATATGGTCCCCTTTTACTAAACCGCAATAGTGGTTTTTAGCGCAGGGAGCCTTTGAGCGTCAAGAGAAGCGCTGGGCATTCAGCGCAGCTCCCTGCGCTAAAAACTGCTATTGTGGTTTAATAAAAAGGATGGAGAGTATATTTGTCTATTTTTGTATGGTTGTTACTGAGGTGACAATGCATAGAGTCATCTGCCTTGACCTCTTTGAAAAAAACCCAGAATAGGAATGATAATTAACATTTTCTCAGCATATAGTGTGCTTTGTGTTTTTATAATTTTATTGTTGGTAGATCATTTTGACTTGGTCATTTTAAAGTAGCTCACAAGCTCAAAAAGTTTGGGCACCTCTGAGCTAGAGCGTTGAAATTGTGTATTTCTATTTTATCCCCCCTTTTACAAAACTGTAGAGCGTTTTTTAGCGCCAGCCGTGGTGGTAGCAGCTCTGATGCTCAGAATTCTATGAGCGTCAGGGCTGTTACCACTGTGGCTAAAATCCACACTACAGTTTTGTAAAAGAGTGAGGGGTTAGTTTGTGATGACATATTCCATACTAGGTGAAGGTGTTTTCTGTGTTCTGTGTGTTCGAAAGACATGGTTTTCTGTTAGGATTGACGGTGTAGGATTGATCTGTGCTGGTCTGGCTTGTTTAGTTTTACAGTGGGTGTATTGATGTACTGCTCACTGCAATATGTAAGATGCTGCCTTTTCCTAGGTACTCATGTGTGACGTGTGGTTTGTTACTAAAAATCATGTTTTTCTTACAGATGGGGGGGGGGGGTGCCAAGAAATGATGGGCCCCGGGTGTTACATATGCTACGTATGCCACTGTATGTAAAGATACCAGAAAGCTGGCGTAGCAAAAACTTTAAGTAAATTGTTATTCTTCTAAGTTTTGAGTATTTAACCCTCCCACAATCTCACGGGCACTCGTTTCAAGTTTATTGAGATTTTGATTTAAACACAATATCAAATATTTTCAATGCATATAACAAAAATAAATTTGGGGAAATAAATAAAACCATTTGAACAATAAACATACAAACATATCCATAGATGATTAAAATTACATAAGGAGTACAAGGATAAACTACATTTGTTTAAAAATGCGTTCTCTGCGCCTGCTCATAAATTTGTTGACTGGAAGGATCCAGCAATGTGGCCAGATGCCATTCAGGACAAAGACAGAGAAAGAATTGTGCAATTTGGATTAATGATGGAAGATGATTTAAAGCAAATGGCACAGTCTATGAGTAAAGATCTTGACGGACGTTCTTTTTATGAATATCTCCTCTATGTCAAATCACCCAATGGACGTGAGAAGATTTTAAGGGACTGGCTTAGGTGGAGCATTAGCAGAAAACTATGTGTGTATTCGGCCCATGGAAGAAGGGGGGGCGGGAAGGGGTGCATGGGGGGGGCCCAATAGGATTGCTCAGTAAGGGGCCCAGAAATTTCTGATGGCGGCCCTGCTGAAATCATCCATGTTTCGGTCAGGCATAGGAGATCGGGTTTAGTTTGCGTCAGCCAATCGTGTAATATTTGAGCTTTGTTTCTTACAGAATGGGTGTTTAGGTAATATCCCTTGAAATTGACATATTTAATTGGGATGGGAGCATTAGTACATTCTATAGTTTTCAATTTCGTTTCCTTGGTCTTGTTACTATGGTGTTTGAAGTAGTTGCGTGTTCTGTTTACCACGGGTATTTGAAGTGGGCCTAGCTTTGAAAAATCATGTAGAAATTGGTGTGAACCAGTTGGTTTACTCGTCTTTGTTGGTCTGTGCCAGGATAAATGAATAGGGATTGGTTTGGGTTTTATTTCGTCATTACACCAACTTTTATAACATTTTAAGTAGAGTCCTGTTTTTCGATTCCCTGTCCTGTTGTCCCCACACACAGCGTCCCGAAGCTGTGCTCGGGGACAACAGGACACTTTCCTATGCTTCTTGTCCACATAGGAACCAACGACACTGCCAGGAACACACCAGAGACTTTGGAGCACTGGGTGAGAGGCTGAAGCGGACAGGAGCGCAGGTGGTTTTCTCATCGATACTCCCAGTTAAAGGCAAGGGAAGAGCCAGAGATGAACGTATCCTGAGGACGAACGAGTGGCTACAGAGATGGTGCCGGAATATGAACTTCGGATTCCTAAACCATGGGGAAGCGCTACAAGGACTTCAGGGACCAGATGGACTCCATCTGACCAGTAGGGGTAAGAACGTCTTCGGACACCGACTAGCCCGCCTGCTTCACAGGGCTATAAACTAGGTAAGTCAGGGGAGGGTATCCATTCACATATTAGTGCAGAAAGGAATTATCCTGATGAGGTGAGTCGAAACTCCGCTTCCATGTCCAAGGTAAGTACCCACATTGCAAACAGTTCTTTAGGAGTCACACCGACTCGGGTAGGATACGCCTCACAGGAACTTAGCAAACACAAGATATGGAGGGCCATGTATGTCAATGCACACAGTTTAGGTAACAAAATTCTAGAATTGGAGGCTGAAATAAGGAATGTCGACCTAGATGTGGTGGCAATATCTGAAACTTGGTTCACGGACTCACATGGGTGGGATATGGCTATACCGGGCTACAATCTACTTCGTCAGGACAGAGAGGGCAGGTTAGGAGGGGGGGGGTAGCTCTATACATTAAAGAGGACATCAAAACCACCAGGATCACAGATGTCAAGTACACCGGGGAGTCCCTCTGGGTAAACCTGGCAAGAGGCAGAGAAAAATGCCTGTATCTAGGTGTGGTATACAGACCCCCAAGACAACTGGAAGACATGGATGCAGAATTAATTGAAGACATAGAGAATATCACTCTACAAGGAGAAGCTGTACTGCTAGGGGACTTCAATATGCCTGATGCAGACTGGAACTCATTTTCAGTGACAACCAGCGGAAGCAGGAGGCTCTTAACCTCCATAAAGGGAGCACGTCTCAAACAAATGGTAATGGAGCCCACTAGGGCCCAGGCGATCCTCGACCTGGTACTCACCAACGGGGAAAGCGTCTCAGAGGTCTCAGTAGGAGATACGCTAGCCTCCAGCGACAACAACATAGTATGGTTCAACCTTGGGAAAGGCTTCCCTAGATCAAACACGAAAACAAAGGTACTCAATTTCCGGGGCACAGACTTCGCACGTATGGGAGATTTCGTCCATCGGACGCTGCAGGACCAAGCGGAGACCGATGATATAGAAGCTAAGTGGTTAACACTGAAATCAACCATACATGAAGCAACTAGCCGCTTCATAAAATCAGTAAATAAACGACAAAGAAACAATAAACCCCAATGGTTCACCGCGGAGATCTCGCACCTCATTAAGGAGAAGAAAAAAGCGTTTCTCTCCTACAAGCACACGGAGAAAAGAGAGGCAAAGGTAGAATATAGGACCAGGTCTACAGCGGTCAAAATGGCAGTTAGGGAGGCAAAATTTTGAGTGGAAGAAATTCTGGCAAAAATCATTAAAAAGGGAGACAAATCCTTCTTCAGGTATATTAGTGACAGAAAAAGGAACACAGGCGGGATAGTACGTCTTAGAAGACCGGACGGAAGTTACGTGGAAGCAGATTCCGATAAAGCCGAACTACTGAATGAATACTACTGCTCAGTCTTCACCTGTGAGGCACCGGGACACGGTCCGCAGTTGAAGGCAACACAAAGCACAGAAGACCCGTTTCAGAATTTTGAGTTCACACCAGGTGAAGTTTACAGTGAACTAGCAAGACTCAAGATGAACAAAGCCATGGGACCAGACAATTTTCACCCAAGAGTGCTCAGAGAATTGAGCGATGTCTTGGCGAAACCGTTAGCTGAGCTATTCAATCTCTCCCTAAGTAAGGGGAAAGTTCCCCTGGACTGGAAATTAGCTAATGTCATTCCTCTGCATAAAAAGGGTTGCAGGGCAGAGGCTGCGAATTATAGACCGGTGAGTCTCACAACAATAGTATGCAAACTCATGGAAACACTAATTAAAAGCAAATTGGACACAATCTTGAATGAAGGGAATCTTCGGGATCCCAGTCAGCATGGATTCACCAAAGGTAGGTCCTGCCAATCCAATCTCATCAGCTTCTTTGACTGGGTAACAAGAAAGTTGGACTTGGGAGAGTCTTTGGATGTCGTGTACCTGGACTTCAGTAAAGCTTTTGACAGTGTCCCACACCGCAGGCTGCTAAGCAAGATGGAATCGATGGGGTTAGGAGAGACACTAACTGCATGGGTCAATGATTGGCTGAGTGGCAGACTTCAGAGGGTGGTGGTTAATGGTACCCTCTCTAAAACATCGGAGGTGACCAGTGGAGTGCCGCAGGGCCCGGTCCTGGGTCCACTCCTTTTCAATATATTCATAGGGGATCTGACTCAAGGGCTTCAAGGTAAAATAACACTATTCGCCGATGACACCAAACTATGTAATATAGTAAGTGAATGCAGTTTACAGAATTATATGGCGCAGGACCTGCTTACATTGGAAAGTTGGTCCTCAACCTGGCAGCTAGGCTTCAATGCTAAGAAATGTAAGGTCATGCACCTCGGAAGCGGAAATCCATGCAGGACGTACTTCTTGAACGGAGAAACTTTAACTAGGACTTCAGCAGAACGAGATTTAGGAGTAATCATCAGTGCAGACATGAAAACTGCCAATCAAGTGGAGAAGGCTTCATCTAAGGCAAGGCAGATATTGGGTTGTATCAATAGAAGTTTCGTCAGCCAAAAGCATGAAGTCATAATGCCGTTGTACAGGGCCATGGTGAGACCTCATCTGGAGTACTGTGTGCAATTCTGGAGGCCACATTACAGTAAAGATGTACGCAGAATTGAATCGGTTCAGCGGACGGCCACCAGGATGATCTCGGGGCTCAAGGGTCTCTCGTACGAAGAGAGACTGAACAAATTGCAGTTCTACACTCTCGAGGAACGTAGGGAGAGGAGAGACATGATTGAAACATTTAAGTACCTCACGGGACGTGTCGAAGTGGAAGATGATATTTATTTTTTTTCAAGGGACCCTCGGCCACAAGAGGGCACCCGCTCAAACTCAGGGGCGGAAAATTTCATGGCGACACCAGAAAGTATTTCTTCACAGAGAGAGTGGTTGATCATTGGAACAAGCTTCCAGTGCAGGTGATCGAGGCAGGCAGCGTGCCAGATTTTAAGAATAAATGGAATACCCATGTGGGATCCCTACGAGGGTCAAGATAAGAAAATTGGGTCATTAGGGCATAGACAGGGGGTGGGTAAGCAGAGTGGGCAGACTTGATGGGCTGTAGCCCTTTTCTGCCGTCATCTTCTATGTTTCTATGTTTCTATGACAGGCAATTGCTTCCCCTCAGTCCACCGCAGCTGCTGCTTGTCAGCCTCTCTCCAGCACCATTCAAACCACCCCCACCCGGTCCGCTGCTTGCCGTCCAGAATTCTTCATCCCGACGTCAATTCTGACGTTGGAGAGGAAGTTCCGGGCCAGACAGGCAGTGATTGGCTGGCCCGGAATTTCTCTCGATGTCAGAATTAACGTCGGGAAGAAGGATTCTGCCTAATCTTCTGAACCGCTTCCTTAATTTGCCCTTTGACTCAGGCCACCTCTCGCTGCAGATCGACTTTCGTTATTGCAGCCGAGTTAGGAGACAGGGAGGCAGTCCGCGGTTCATCCTGATCCAACTCAAGCTGGAAATCGCTATCACCCGAACCATTTTAGAACCGCTCCCATGCGGTGCAGGGCGCCATGCTCCGATCCTCCCAACGGCACCCTGTCAATCATTCGATATCTCATGAGAATCTAGGAGAGGGTGAGATTCAGAAGGCCTTGAGCATGCACAGATGCGCAAGGCCTAGCAGAAAACCAGCAGCAGGCACTTTCTAACACCATATCCAGCTTCCATCATCTTCTATTCTTGGATTCACCTTGTCTTTCCCTTTCTTCGCACTTCCATGTCCCCTTCATCTCCTGACCTCCTGTTATTCATGACAGAAATGATTTTCTCCATTTTTGTCCTCTGAGATTCCATTGCTATCCTTTATCCCCTTATTCATTGTCTTATTTTCCGTCCCTCTTCAAATAAATTGACTGGAACCAGAAATGTCATAAAAAGACTTTTGTAAAGTGTGTTTAATGTATAGAGCTGTTTATGTCTGGTAACAACATAAAAATAATAAATAGTAGCAGTAATAAATGTATATGAACACAAATTTCTGCAAGTGTGCCATATAATTGCTGCAAAACTTTTCAACCTTTGACTTGAATTTGCCCTAGAGAAGTTGTAGGAAGCTGGGGAGTCTGATTACAGAGAATCTTTCCATACAGGAAGTGCTGAAGTTCCCCCTCCCCCCTAATATTCAGACCTATTTAGGCAGCCAGAAATAGCCTGTTAAAATTAAATAGTGCATCACGAACATTCAACATGAGATAGCTAGTTATTTTTACTGAATATTAGCAGCTGAAAGTTAACCAGCTATATTGCATCATAACCGGCAATATTCAGCGCTGACTGGCTAAGTTTAATAGGTAAATCAGACCGCCTAAATAGCAGTCCTATCTTTGCCCATTCTAACTTAACTGGTCAGCACTGAGTATTGACTTCACTGGTTAAGTTATAGCTGGTCAAAAAAAAAAACCCCATACCCTGGGTATTCAAATGCCAGTCACCGGAAACGGCCCAACATTGAATATCCAGGCTTACCGCCAAACATAGAATTTAGGCAGGCTGCCTCCTGTAGTTTGAATATTGGGCCCTCTGAGTTCTGTCAAAATCAGAGGTGAAGATACACTCACACCTGAAATAACTCTCAACATATTTCTGTATTATATAGGTCATGAACATCCAGGTCCAGTTTATTCTAAATGTTGCCGATATGCATTGACAATGAGATAACTTTGTAGAGAAGCAAGCAATTTTGAGAGAGAGAGAGAGAAGTCACTTGAATGTAGCCAATGAAAGGGGATGTGCTCAGTGCAAATATTTGAAACACAGTAAGAAGAGATAACTTTGATTATCCCTCATGCCTTTTGTGGCAGAAAGAAATAGTTCAGGGGAATTCCACTAGATGTCACTTGCATGACACTGAAGACAAAATTCAAGAAAAATAAAGTACCTGTATGTACTTGTATTTCTTTATAAATGATGATTTTTTTTTTTTTTTTTTTTGGGGGGGGAATGCCTTTTGATTATATAGTTAGCCCCTGATCAGTGGCGTACCAAGGGAGGGGGAGGGGGGGACAGACCGCCCCAGGTGCACACCCTGGGGGGGGGGGTGCACAGCTGGCCGGGTACAGAGTCTCCCACGCTGCTCTACAACGGGACCTGCACGTCAGCGCAACTGTTGTACTTATTCCGGAGCAGAGTTGGCAGCCGCGCTGACATACAGGAAGGTCCTGCGAAGACTGCGTCTGTTGCCTCTGATCCAGAACACATAAATTTTGTCGGAGGGGATGGACCAGCAGACGCAATCATCGCAGGACCTTGCTGCAATTTCCTGCTTCTGCCATTCCACCCCCTCAGACGTCACGTCTTCCAGAGCAGAGGCTACAGATGCAGTCATTGTGGGATCTTGCTGGTTTGGAGGGAGAGAAAAAGGAGCATAAAAGGGTGGTGGAGGGAGAGAAAGGGGGCAGGGTGGTATGGAAGGGTGGTGGAGGGAGAAAAAGGGGGCAGATGCTAATAGAATTGGTGTGCAGAGAAAGGACAGAGACATAAAGGGAAAGGATACTGGATGGAATTGGGATGGAGGGAAAGAAAGGGGGCAGATGCTGATGGAAGTGGGGGGAAGGGAGAGGAGAGAGTGAAATGCCAGACCATGGGGGGTGTGGGAGAGGGAAGGTGAGGAGAGGAGCGAGATGCCAGACCATTGGAGGAGGGAAGGGAAGAAGATGGATGCCAGACCAATGGGGGTGAAGGGAGAGATGGAAGGGGGAGGCATACAAGGAGAGAATTTGCCATATAAAAGGGGCAGACTGTAGATGAAAGGAAGAGAGTGACAAGATGAGGAAAGCAGAAACCAGAGAAGACAAGATAGAAACATTTTTTCTATTTATTCATTTTTTTGCTTTAGGGGAGATTCATCTCTGTTTCTGTGGTGTTGCATTGTATGCAGAGTCCAGCTTCTTGGTGGTTTAATTTAAACTTTGTTTACATATTTCTATTTTATCCCCCCTTTTACAAAACCATAGAGCATTTTCTAGTGCTGGCCATGGTGGTAACAGCTCCAATGCTCAGAATTCTATGAGCGTCTGAGCTGTTACCACCGTGGCTAAAAAACATACTACAGTTTTGTAAAAGGGGGAGGGGTTAATTTGTGATTACATATTCCATACTAGGGGAAGGTGTTTTCTGTGTTCTGTGTTTTCGAAAGACATGGTGTTCTGTTAGGATTGACTGTGCAGGATTGATCTATACTAGTCTGGCTTGTTTAGTTTTACAATGGATTGATGTTGTACTGCTCACTGCAGTATATAAGATGCTGCCTTTTCTAGGTATGCTCTTGTGTGACGTGTGGATTGATACTAAAAATCATGTTTTTTATACAGATGGGGGGGGGGGTCAACAAATGATGGGCCCCGGGTGTCACATATGCTAGGTATGCAACTGCCCTGATATTTAAATACCATGAGCAGTGTGGACTTCATTTACCCGGATATTCAGTAGCAGGTCATATCGGCACTAAGTACGGTAGTTATAAGGCAGCTGCCAGCAGTTATCTGAATACCACCAATATTCAGCCATGTTAACCGGATAAATATCTAGATGAGTTAGGACAGCAAAATAGTTGAATATTTATCCAGATAACTTTTGGTTCTGCCTTTGGACCATCCCAATACTATTCAGCTCTGGGGCAACCAGTGTAGATTTTCAGTGACATTATCCAAATAATGCTGCTGAAAGTCAGTAGCCGGCCCTGCTAAGTGGTATTTAGATCCTGCCTCTACCTGAATAAATCCTGCTGAATAGTGACTCAGTTTTCCATGGATCCCAGGTTAAAAACACTTGCTCTGGAAAAGGGAAAAGACAAACAGGATATGACAAAGATATTTAAATATAAATCGAGAGGAGAACTTAGATCTGTAAATGGGATGAAATTAAGTGTGGAGGGTAGAATTTTGATTATGCCTGTTAGGATTGGAGCATCAATGATGTCTGTAGCTGGTGTTGAATTATGGAATGCCCTGCCTGGTATCCTACGATTCTGTATTGGGAGGATAAATTTTAAGAAAATGCTGAAAACACAATTATTTGCTAATGCTTTTCTATGCTAAGGGTTATTCCATCTGAAAATATCTTCTTCAGAATACTCTGACAGTAATGTATGGCTTAAAGCTTGTTTGCATTTCTGAATTGTTTGAATTTGATTTGTTTTGCCTGTATATGTTGATTGGTTTTGTCATCTACCATGGAATGGATAGTTTGATCTAATGCTTTTTGCTTCCTTAATTGTTGAAATCTGATTTGACTTGGTATATTGGCATTTTATATGGGGGAATGTTAAAGGTGTTGTCTAGTTATGTCTATGTTATATGTGGAAATCGCAGGGAACGTAAGATTTTATGTATGTGATATGTAAACCGCATAGTTGTATGCGGTATATAAATTTTTTAATAAATAAATTATTTAAATTTATAAGAAAAAGACTTTTTCAAAGGAAAGAAAGCTCTAGAATTATGGGTCAGAATATGATGTTCCAAGGTGGTGGGCTCAGGAGTAGGGTCAGAAAATATATTTATTTTGAAAAAGTGATAGATGCTTGGAATGCTCGTCCAGAGGACGTGATAGAACAGAACTAATAACAGATTTGGAAAAACTAGGATAAACAGAGAAGTTCTTTTTGTGGGAAAATGATGGATATGAAAAAGTTGAGGAGCTGGATTGGAGCAACAAGTATAACTTCAAACAGCAGAGGCACAGCTGCATCATGTTTCCAAGTTGGTGTGGGCCATCAACCTAAAAACTTTAAAAGTTTAGGCGAGTCCCTAGGCAAAGGGAATCATTATCAGGTTCCAACTATTAATTTGTATTTAAAAGGGGACTCACTATAAAGAGGTCCTCAGTAACTTGAGCTTACAAATAATTAAACTTTCCAGATTCTGAAAGGAAAGCTCCTAATCCCCCCCCCCCCAAGAATATTATCCCCCGTGTAACACTACCCTTCTCCAATTTCTCTCCTGCTCCTCCCTTGCAGGTCAAAAGTCCCACCCCTAATCTAATCCCCCTTCTCCAGAATCTTCTAGCCCCCAACATGGTTCTCTTCACACCCTGTAGGCCCCCCCCAGGCCTACCATAGAAATCCAACGTGGTCTAGAGGGCAATGGGCAGGAGTGATCCCCACTTTGTTTGTGCCTATTGCAGTCCCATATGTAAATTACTGATACGGCTTCTAGTTCAGCCTCATGGTACTCACTTAACATTACCATTTATTTTATCATCAAAATGGGACATCTATTAATTGTCAGCCCCGCCCCCCATTCCTGCCCTAGCCATGCCCCCCAATTTATTCCATTCATTTTTCATGTACACATAATATCTTATTAATTCATAATGGTAACCATAAAATTAACCCCCCCACACACACAAAGCACACTATACGCAGAGAAAATGTTAATTATCATTTATATTTGGGGGGTTTTCAAAGATGTCAAGGCAGATGACTTTAAAATATGCAATGTCACCTCAATAACTATAGAAAAATAGACAAATGTAGTGCAAAATATAGACAGCAGATAGAAATTATCAAAACTGACACATTTTGATTACTAAATTGAAAATAAAATCATTTTTCCTACCTTTGCTGTCTGGTGATTTCATGAGTCTCTGGTTGCGTTTCCTTTGACTGTGCATCCTTTCTTTCATTTCTTTTACTTTCTGCACTCAGGTCCAACAATTATCCCTTTCTAGTTCCTCCCTCCTTCCTTCCTATGTCCTTAGTGCCCCCAGTGCTCCTTCCTATGTCCTTAGTACCCCCAGTACCTCCTTTCTATGTCCTTAGTGCCCCTTCCCATGTCTTTAGTGCCCCCAGTGCCTCCTTCCTATATCCTTAGTGCCCCTTCCCATGTCCTTAGTGCCCCCAGGGCCTCCTTCCTATATCCTTAGTGCCCTTTCCTATGTCCTTATTGCCCCAAGTGCCTCCTTCCTATGTCCTTAGTGCCCCTCCCTTGCCAAAGCCAGCCTGCCTGCCTCCCCCTCACTGCCTTCCAGCCCATATCCCACCCCCTCCCCCGAAGCCAGCCAGCCAGCCTCCCTCCCTGCCATGCCAAATATGAGAAAGCTCAGCAACCAACAGCCTGCCTGCCTGTCTGCCTCCCTCCCTCCCTCTGAAGCCTACCTGATTCCTCTGCTCCCCCTCCCCTGATCTGCCACCGCAGCGGCTGGCTGCTACTTCCTGCCCTTGCCGCAACAACCGCAGGAAAGGCATGTCCAGGTGCCGGCCCAGAAGCCTTCTCCCCGATTGGCTGGCCTGGAACTTCCTCTCTGACGTCAGAATTGATGTCGGGGAGAAGGATTCTGGGCTGGCGCCTGGACATGCCTTTCCTACTGTTGTTGCAGCGGTGGACAGGGAAGCAGGGAGAGAGCCCCCTCCCGCAATCGCCTGTCCCATTGTCCCCACACACAGCTTTGGGACGCCGTCACTGAAAATGGAACATTTTGGCATCCTGAAGCTGTGCTTGGGGACAACGGGACAGGGGATCAGAAAAAGGGAAGGTCCTGTTCAAAAAGGGACATATGGTTACCTTATACTAGCTGCAGTACTGTGAGACTCCTTCTAGAGGTTGCAATGGCTATTTTGAGGCCAGCTTCATGAGGGACAGGAATGAATGGACATCACTCCTGTCCTTATGACCCCTAGACCACCAGAGCTATTAAAGGTAGGCTGGAAGGGGAGGGGGCGTTTCTTGTGCCTATTGTAAGGTCATTCATTATAAAGTTTTTAAATGTTTATTGGAGCCTGAGACCCCCGTGTCAATGGGTGGAATGTAACATGGGGCTGGTAGGCCCTCGTGTCGCCCATCTGCTGGGGTGGGGGGGCGGGGTAGTAGGTAGGGAAGGACAGGATTGGGTAGAGGGCCTGTCAGGCAGGGAAGTTTAAATTTGGTTGGTGGGAAGGTGGGTAGCGCGTGGGGCCGAGGTTTTAAGGAAGGGACTTGGGAGGACTCGACCTCTTCAGGGTCCTCCAGGGTGGCTTTTCCCACCCACCCTCCCCTGTTTTTGGGCAGTAAAAAGTAGCTCGGGGTGGCGGATCTCCTGAGCTACTGGTTCATTGGGGCTCATCAGTTGATGAGCGGTGGGCCAGCGGGGTGCCGTGCCTGGTGGGTCAGGTGACCCGGATAATGTGGCATGAGGGACATGCCACCCCTCTGACCCTTGCTGTGGTGGCGGGGTCGAGGGCACTGAACGATTTTAATTGGGTAGCTTGGGAGGAGCTCTTTGTTTTCATGTTAATTGAAGTTATGATATGTTAAAGTGTTTCGATTAATAAACTGAGCTGTGGCTAATTTCTTCCATCAAAGACTGTAGTGGGGGAAGGTCTTGGTTGTAGGGGGGGATGAGAGTATATGGGCGGACAGCAGGGCCTTTCCAGATCTCGCTGATATTGTCTATACTAGGCTGATCATATCTGGGATAATTTTCCTTTAAGTTAAACAATCTTCATATTCAGCATTTCATAAATGTTCAAAACATTTTTGTTTCAGAGGTACATGGAATAGTGTGGTTTGTGAAGATACAGACCTGGAAGCCTCTCAACCAGGAAAGAGGGGGGCTTGGGGATCCTTCAAACAGGAAAGAAGAGTGTCCCCGAAAAACAACCCACAGAGTGAAATACTGAGATTAAACTGAAATATTCCCAGCTGTGAAATAGAAATAACAAAAGTGAAAGCAGAAGTGTTTGGCCAGAAGATTCAATCAAATAAACCACTTTCAAAGTCTCCATAGTTCCAGATCTTCTTTGAACTAACAAGAGGGAAAAATTGAATGAGAGACTGAGGCACTGAAAGTATATCAAAAGGAAAAATCTAGCCATACACAGCACTAGAGTAAAAATAAATTTCTTACCAGGTACCAAGTAGTAACCAGTATCTCAACAATCCAGTTCAAGGTCTCTAGATTCCTATCCACCAATTACCAGTCATCGTAGCTTTATGTGAAAGTGTTTTATTTTATCAGTGCTAAAAGACAGGAATTTAGCAAATGGATTTTCTGTCTTACATACAAAGCTTTGTGCTGTGTCTTTTATAGTGTTACAATATAAATATTTTAATAAGCATTACCCAGGATATTACATTATATAGTTTGCTCATGCATGTATATCACACTGATTAATAATATATTACTTAATTACCTCACCTACACCACCCCCCACCTTTTACAAAATAGCGAGGTTTCAGCGCCAACCGCTATGAGCATCACAGCTGTTACCACTCTGGACGGTGCTAAAAACCGTGCTACTGTGCTATAAATGGGGGGGCTACTGTCTCTTAACATAACATAGTAAAGACCTGAACGGGTCATCCAGTCTGCCCATAAGTTATACTTATTAAAAAATACATGAAGAATGATTCTTAAGACTAACTATCTTGGCAGAAGAAATATAAAATGATGCATCTCAAGCATTCACAGTTTACAAAAGTTGGTCAGGTGGTTACTTGGAAAAGGTCAGAACTTGACCTCTGACATCTTCACACACTTTTGCAAACGTTCGTTGCACCACCTGGCACTTGCAGTATTATATGTCATAGTAAATCACTGAACTGTCTTTCAGCTCCTGCATAATCTTCCATTCACTGGTACTTTACTGGCTAATTTGAAAAAAACATATGTTTAATAATCTCTTTCATTTCTTTAGGTAGCAATATTGTTATAAGCACATCTGTCTTTTCCGTTGTAAGTCACTGAATGAAAACTGGAAACTGTGAAACAAGGGGACGAATGGAAAATGTGCTGAGTCCGATGTCACAGGGTGCCCCAAGCATGCCCAAAGTTGAAGGCCCGTTAAGTTAATAGCAGGCAAAGATATGACTACTATTTAGGCAGTTTGATTTGCCCGCTAAACTTAACCGGCTAGCACTTGAATATTTGTGGCTAGCCAAACAAGTCACATGACATAGCCATTCCTGGCTAATTAAATAGCGCTGAATATCAGGGGCAGGGTTTCTAGGTAGGTAGGACTAGACACTCCATCCTATACTTCATGGATTCTTCATTCGCAATCAAACCATCTCATAGTCACTACCACTAAGTCCAAGTATCTGTTCAAATGAAAGACTTTACTTAAAGTGGATGGTAAAGAGGCTATTAGATATTCCACTGCAATGCACAGAAGTTAATGGGATTTTAATGTATGCACAACACAAGAAATCCACCACCAGTTCCAAGGCAGTGTACAAGGGATTTAATGCCAGGGTTTTTTTTTAATTTACTGCTGGTTTTTGTGTTGATGTTTTGCAACTTTTAAAGGAGAAGACCTCCCCCCCCAAGAGTATTTCTACCCAAATTACACCTCTAAATTATTTAGTATTGCTCAATCCCATTCATAAAAGGTTCCCATATCTTCAGAAAATGTTTTTTAACTGCCATCCTCCTGTGTCCACTAACAAGTCACTCCATTCTTAACAAATCATTCATTTGATTCCACCAAAGAGTTTATAATGGGAGAGTCTGCACTTATCCATTGGAGCAGGGATCTCAAAGTTCCTCCTTGGGTCCTCCAGTCGGGTTTTCAGGATTTCCCCAATGAATATGCATTGAAAGCAGTGCATGCACATAGATCTCATGCATATTCATTGGGGAAATCTTGAAAACCCGACTGGATTGTGGCCCTCAAGGAAGGACTTTGAGACCCCTGCATTGGAGCAACAAGAACTGTTTTGAACCAAACAAGCCTTTCAAACAAACTATTCATTTGCACTAGAGCTGACTGGCAGATCTCTCAGCTTATACACAAATACACCATCTGATTCTTCTACAATTGCATGCCCAACATAATAAGAATAGGCATGTTGTTTGGAGTTGGAAAATGTTTATCCTAAATTGGTCATGACTTTTAATGTTGTGGATGGGGCTTCCCCTAAGTATCAAATCAAGGGATGTGAAGACTTATGTGATCAAGACTTTTTGGTTTCTCATTTATTTTTTTAACAGCTCTATAATTGTGCTTTCATGTTGAAAGTATAGACTATGCTGTGGAGATCAATGAAACAAATTCCTACTTAATTCAATTTGAATTATATTTTTTAGATAGCAGAATGGTAGAAGTGTATGAAGACTTTTACAAGGCATTATAGAAGACAGTAGTAGGACCCACTTTGAGGTACAGGGAAGAAGATATGAGGAGCTAGAACTGAAGTGTAAGAATGTATATGCCAATTGACTCAAAGTGAAGGAGGACAAGAAAGAAAAGCTAAACAGATTAGATGGGACAACTGGCATCATGTATCATGTGACAATAATACTTCCAGTGGTCTCATAATAATGAGATAATCCCAACAGGGTTTTGTTTTATGGGGGGGGGGGGGCAGAATACCATGAAAGATGAAGACATGCTTTGTAATCTTTCTAAAATAAATGAATTCAATTCATATAATCTGTAAATTACCTTCTTAGTCATCCTGTATGAATTGCGATTGTTTTTTCAGAATTTGACTGTTTTGGATATGTCTCACAATATTTTGACATCTATGAAGTTAGGATCCCAGCCACAGTTACAGTCTCTGCAGAAGCTTTTATTGGCTGACAATAAAATAACTCAGTTAGAAAACGAGGAACTGTATTTTCTGAACAAGACATCTTTAGAGGTACTTGACTTGTCAGCAAACCCTCTGAGAAAGGTAAGTGCAATTCATCTATTCTAAACCAAAAACAAAAATAAAAGACTGGAACAAGTGGGAGGGCAACATGTGCTACCTCTATATGGCAAACCCTAGGAGGCAGTAAATGATATTGTACTGTGATCCACATTGCATAGTTTCCCTTGGGGTGTCGGGAAAAGAAAGAGAGCTTGCAAACTGTAGGTGCAGATTTGACAACCTGAAAGATCCATTGCCTGGGGTCTAACTAGCTGCTGGGGTGGAAGATGGATGGAAGACGACAGAGGAGTTTTTAGTAAGGAAGGCTAAAATTGTAAGCCATTTTATATGCACATGGAAAAGATTTCCTTCTAAGTTAGTTCAATAAACAGTGTACATTATACTATTTCCTTGGGATCAGTCTAATGTAATCAACTGATCCAAAAATGATTCACACATAGGCAGGACAATTTTCAAATACCATTTATCTAGATAAATGTCTATTTACTCACATAAATTAACTGTCAGAAAGCTACTACCCACTGAGGGCAGTAGCTTTTGGGGGGAGACAAAGAACAGTTTTCCCTTAAATATACTGGTGAAAATAGATTAAATTTTGCAAGTACTGATGCTTTGAAATGTCCACAGTGGCATCTCTATTTATTTTATTCATATTTATCAACTGCTTCTATGTAAATACCACAGTGTTTATACAAATTAAAAATACAGAGATCCCCATTTCTTATTATGATCTAATAGAATTACAATCTTGTATTTCCTGAAAAAAAATAACACACACAACTTTAACAATTAAAACTTAACCTCTGTTCTTTAGTTTCAAACAGGTTGTTTTCATGTCATTGGAAATCTACATGGCCTCCTATTGGAAAAGGTACCTCTGGGTCAAGAACTGTTAGAGAAGCTCTGTTCAGAATTATCTGGGACAGGAATCCAGACTTTACTGCTTCGCAACATCCAGCTTTCAAGTATTTCTAATACAACTTTCTCTGGACTGTCTATGACAAACTTGACCTCTTTAAATCTTGCCAGCAATGGTTTATCTGTAATCAGTAATAGTGCTTTTGCCTCACTTCCACAGTTAGAACACTTGATCTTGGAGAATAATCATATTTTTCATTTGACTCCATTAACATTTTATGGTTTATCAAATTTGAAAAGTTTGAACATGAAAAAATCTCTCATAGGAACCAACAGCTCTAAATTTTCTATAATTGATGATCTTTCCTTTCATTGGTTGGGACGCTTAGAATATCTTACCATGGATGACAATTGTTTTCCAGAAATTACTCCTAATACTTTTACAGGCCTTTCAAGTCTAAAATATTTGAGCCTTTGTAACACAGATTTAAAAATAATAACTAATAAAACATTTTCATCACTTTTTAACTCTTCTTTAATCTCTCTTAACCTCACAAAATGTGGAATTGTTAAATTGGAGGAAGGAGCCTTTTCCTCATTGGGATCTCTACAGGTATTAGACATGGGACTGAATGAAATTTCCCAAGAGCTCAGAGGTTACGAGTTAAAAGGTCTAGACAACATTAAGATGATTTACTTATCCTTCAACAAATATCTGTCATTAGGAAAGAATTCATTCACTTTTGTTTCTAGTCTTAGAAAATTGTTCCTGAGAAGAACAGCACTTAATATTCTGGACCTCACATATTCTCCATTTCATTACTTACAAAATCTGACAGTCTTGGACCTCAGTAACAATAACCTTGCTAATCTTGGAGAAGATACATTGGATGGTCTTCACAACCTTGAAAATCTGAATTTACAGCACAATAATTTGGCTCGACTTTGGAAACGTGTTTATCCTGGGGGTCCTGTTTTGTTTTTAAAACATCTGGTTAATTTACAGATGCTCCGTTTGGACTCCAATGGCTTGGATGAGATCCCTGTAAATGCTTTCAGAGGCTTATCTAAATTAAAATACCTGGGATTAGGATTAAATAATTTGAATTTCTTTCCATGGTCTGTATTTGATGATCAAACATATCTTGATATACTGAACTTGCATAAAAATCTCATAACATCTGTTGAAAAACCAGTGTTTGAGAATGTTTTTAAGAACCTTAAGAAACTGGACATGAGTGTTAACCCTTTTGACTGTACCTGTGAAAGTATCTCTTGGTTTATTAATTGGATTAATGCAACTAACACAAGCATAACTGGACTAAATTATGAATATATTTGCAACACACCACCTAAATATCATGGCTTATTTGTAACACAGTTTGATAACTCAGCTTGCAAAGACATGGCCCCCTTTCAAGCCATGTGTATAATTAATACCACTGTTATACTTATTTTCATCTTTATTGTCATGCTGGTCAGATTTCAAGGGTGGAGGATAGCATTTTACTGGAATGTCTCAGTGAATCGAATTCTTGGTTTTAGAGAAATAGACAAAGTGGGAGAGCAGTTTGATTATGATGCCTATATTATTCATGCCAAGAAGGACAAGAATTGGGTGATGAAACATTTGATTCCCCTAGAAGAATCCAGTGTCAGGTTTTGTTTTGACGAAAGAGATCTTGAAGCAGGCTTGCCTAAGCTTGAAGGGATCATTGACAATATGAAAAGGAGCAAGAAGATCATTTTTGTTATCACTCAACATTTCCTAAAGGATCCATGGTGCCATAGGTAAGTGTGGTCAGTCATATGTATTCATTTTATTGACTAATATTCTTTTATATAAATGAGGTGTTTAATGCAGACTTAAGTACTAGGTCTGTGGATGCTGAGCACCCCCACTATTGAAAAAGCTTTCTCATTGTGTCCTTGGAAGTGCAATTTCTGCTGTGTTTAGCACCCCCAATCATTTTGAAAAGATGGCACCTACAATTATAACAACCACTATATATGTAATGCGAGAATAGAAGCCTTTCTGGGACTGGAGTCAATAACTTCTCAAAAAGTAGAGAAAAAAAGACATCAGACACATAGGCACCCTCCTGTTACTTGGCAGGGGCCAAATACAGCATCATTCATCAGGAAAAAAAAACACTCCACTTGAATCTAGTTTCCAGCCAAGAAACAAACCGTACTCACAATTCAAACAAAAGTTACAAGATTTACATGAATTATAGCAGTTTGGGGGGGGAGGTGGAGAAAAGGCATATCTTATACGTGCTTGTTGAAAGCCAACATTGCATCTCCCCTCCCTTCCCTATGATTGACACATAAATTCAAAAAAACTGTAGCACTTATCTCCAACATCAAGTCACCACTCAAAAACTTCATTCTTCTGTCTTCAGACGTTCACACTCCTTTAACAGACAGCCACACAATTGATTATCCCAACAGGAAATCCCTGTTTCACTTCTGTTTCTGTGGTTGGAAGCTAGATTCAAGTGGAGTGGTTGTTTTCTGATGAATGATGCTGTATTTGTCCCCTGACTATGAATTGCTGAAGTAACATGAGGGAGCCAATGTGTCTGATGTCTGTTTCCTCCACTTTTTTGAAAAGTTATTGGCTTCTACTCTCACATTACATATATAGTGGTGGTTGTAATTTTGAACTTTCAAATTAGTGGTTATTTTCTTGATACCTATGAATATTTATTTATTCAATTTTCTATACTGTTCTCCCAGGAGAGCTCAGAACGGCTCATAAAGACATGCTCATTCAGGTTAGATTTAGGCTGCAGAATAACTTCAGGTTATTAGCTATGAAATCATCAGTAGTTATGTCTGCCAAGGTAATAGCCTCCATTTGTGTTGTAGGTAATAGGTTGGGGATGAAGACGAGAATGCTTGAGCATACAGAGAAACACAATTTTAGCTCCCTATTCTATTAGTTTCCTTAAGTTTAATTTTGCAGTGAAATATAAACATTTAAACTTGCCTTATGTAAGCAATAAAAGCAAATGAAACTGGAGATTTGAAAAACATATTTGCATTAGAGAATAAATAAAAAATACTAAAACTTCAGTGGCATGCTATCAGCATCTAACACATGAATAATTGTGGAAAATATCTCATATACACATATATAACGCCCCCTTTCAGGGCAGCTTTGGGTCGGGGGCCTGACCTGGCTGGAGTCCCCTGAAGGTAGTTTCTGTCAGTCCCGCCACCTGGGGAAAAGAAGTGGTAGTGGATGGGTTCACCCTCTTCTCCCCTCAGAAAAAAATCCAAGAAAGCTTCTGTGAACAAAGTTGGCTAATAAATTAAACAAGTTTATTTGAACCATGTACATAGGCCTGATCATAAAGCAAATTGTCATGAATAGATTTCAACAATTTCAATATTTCCACACTTGGAGTCTCCTTTTACTAAGGTGCGCTAGCGTTTTTAGCATGTGCAAACCACACGCTAAACGAAAAATACTAACGCAAGCTCTATGAAGGCATTAGCGTTTAGCGCGCACTAAAACCACTAGCATACCTTAGTATAAGGAGCCCTTGAACTGATACTTATGCACTTAATCCAGCAGAATTAGTCTATGTTTCAAATATCCAAAACCATTAGCTCATAGTCTTTTCAACTTTTCAACTCTCGGTTCTGTTTTAGTCTTTTGAACCTTTATACCTCTTTCAGTTTTGACTGCCCACACTGTAGCTGCAAACTCCTCCCAAAATTCTCAGTTCAGTCAATAGCTGAGGGTGGCTGTGTCCCTCAATCCCTCTTCTCCTTTCCAATCCACCCTCACCCAGTCCCCAAGGTCGCACCCAATCCATTGAAGCTCTCATGGGTAAGTGGCTGCTGTTTTTCTAGGCCGGTGGGCCTGCTCTTACTTTAGTCTTCTGGTTGTTCTTGAGCTCTGAAGACCAAGAGCTCTCCTCCTCCACAGACTGTTTCTAAAGAATCTTCTCCCTTGTGGGGCTACTAGTACCAACCGCACCCTGGTAGCCTGGTCCTTCCATTGGACTACTAGTGCCAACCATATCTCAGTAGCTTGGTTTCTCCATTGGGCTACTAGTGCAGACTGCATTCTGGTAGTCTTGTCCCTCTTCAGGAGGAGCCTTTGTGGTAGTTCCCTGCTGGGGTTCAGATTGCCAGCCTTCAACATGACTCTGTAACAACCTGTAACAGGGCTCCCTCTAAAGGGCTGCCTCTGCTCTTCCTGGCCTTTAGACACCAAGAGTACCTCTGCTCCCAAGTGCTGCTGGTCTTATCTTATGGAGTGCCTCTAGTGGTACATCTCTGCTGGTACTCAGAATACCAGCTCTCAAAAGAGCTCTGTAATAACCAGTAAAAAGATTTTCCCTATAGAAAGCTATCTCCCAAATGAATATAATGCACAAATATAACTCTTCACAGTGCAAAACTCGTGCAGGGGCATAATCAAAAAAAGCGTCTAAGTCCCCTTTTGGCCTAAGTCCTTAAACGTTCATCCCAGAAGCAGGGAAAGTGTTCATAACCAAAACAAATGTCCATGTTTTGATTATGGCCTTCCTCTGCCTAAACGCCCAATCTCCACTACGTCTAAAAGTACATCCACAGCACGTCTACACTTTTTAGCCATAATGAAACAAAAAAACGCCTAAGCCCCAAACGTCCAACAGAAGGGCTTTTAGGTGAAGGAGGAGCCAGTCCTTCGCCTAAAAGCTGGATGCTGTAACCGGTGTCTGTCAAAAACAACACCGGTTACAGAATCCCCCCCCACACACAATAATCCAGGCAGGAGGGTGCCCAAGCCCTCCTGCCATGTCAAACCACCAACACCCCCCCCCCCCCCGACACGATCGGGGCAAGAGGGAGCCCAAGCCCTCTTGCCCCCCCGACTCAATCTGGAGACCCAATCCAATCTGCAGACAGTCCGGGGGGCTTACTGCTGGTCTGCTAATAGGGCACACCCCAGAAGAAGACAATATTTAAATAAAAGTCTGTGATCTCCCGACGAACAATAACTCCCACAGAGTGAATCCACAGCACTTGGGCATAACAGGCAATACAGAACAAGTAAAAGACTAGAAATGGAAAAATAAATCACGAGCAGAAGAAGCCATAACTCATGCAGCAAGGCTGCAGGAACAAACTGAGCATCATGGGAAGTGTCCAGGGAAGGTACCCTTAGAAGGAGGAGACAAAAATTAATTGAGCCCTGCAGCCAAGGCTAGAGAGGTTACAAGACTCTATGTTGAAGCTTCCAGAGGTTATTGTACAAGAATGGAGGTTTAAGTGACTTAACCAGAGTCACAAAGAGCTGCAGTGGGAACTGAACCCAGTTCCCTGGGTTCTCAGGCCACTGCACCAATCATTGGGCCAGTCCTCCACTCCGTTAGCCTTCTTGCTGCAACTTACAGATGTAAGTGTCCACTTACCTGTGAAAGTATCCACAGATTTATGTGCTCAAGTGGTGCATAAATGCTGGAGCCCAGGTATAGATTTGCCCTTTGATCTGATCCCCTCTTCAGTTCAAGAACGCATGTTCATTAATGAAAGAGAAAAGGTGTCAACTCTGAGGAGTTTCTGCCTTCCTCTTGATCACCTCACAAAATAATTCCTTAAACAAAGCTGAATCCAATGGAATGGGGAGTTGTTGTTTTTCTGTTACCTGGGCCAAACTTATTTATTTTATCTACACTTGTTGCTATACGAGGCTCAAGAACAATAATGAAAGCACTAATATGAACTGCAGAAGAAAGAAGGCATTGTAATATCCCAGTGCATTTGTATCTCCATTAAACTAGCTTGTAATATGGACAGCATATAAAGATGGAATTTAAATAACATGGAGGAAAAGCTTTCCTTATTTTATGAGCTTCAGTTGGAAAAAGATAATTTGGGGTTCTTACTATAAAAAGATTGCTACAGCAAAATTATTAAAATGAGCCTATTGAACTGGGATGCATGTTACTTTATAGAACAGAACTTACTGATGGTATAATATAATCTTATCTCTTTGCAAGAAACCATTCAAGAGTAGCTTTACTAATTATGAATTATATTCTTTGTTTAAGATTCAAGGTGCTCCACGCTTTACAGCAGGCTATCGAGCAAAGTCAGGATTCCATTGTACTTATCTTCCTGGAGGATATTCCTGATTATAAACTGAATCAGATCAACTTGCGAAGAGGCATGGTTAAGTCGCACTGCATTTTGTCCTGGCCTGCCCAGCAAGAACGAGTGAATGCATTCCATCAGAAATTAAAAGTTGCATTGGGCTCCAGCAACCAAGTAAACTAACATTTTGAAAAGAAAGGTGGTATTTTCTTCATTTTGTTGCATTCTAGTGCTGGGATGAGCTGAAAGAAGAAAGGTATTTCTAAAGTTCAGTGCCACTCATGTTCTCAAGGCTGACAGGGGGTAACAAACAAGGCATTTGCCCAAGGCCCCAGTGCTAGAAGGAGCTCCAGGAGCAAACTATGTTCTATTACCATTCCTCAGCCTGTAACCTATTGTGCATCCTGCTTTTCCAGAGCTGAAGACAAGTCTCAAGCCCAGCCATTGCACTTCTTCCTCTTGAGTAACTGATCGTTTCCCTGATGTCCAGTTCCTGCAACTGGTACCCAGCAGGATCAGAGTAATGCACTGCCCCTTCCAATCTCCTGCTGTAAGCTTCTTTCTTGTATAGGATCAGTTTGTCATATGAGCTTTCCAGAGCCTTAAGGTCGCATAGGATCTGCTGTGTATTTACCTTGAGAAAATTGAAGCAGTTCAGGTACTACACTATATAGAAAATCGGAGAAAGAGAGAGAGAGCAAGACTTGAGGTGGCACATATGGTTTGAAGAGGTATAGGGGTGCTCAATAAACTGCAGACAGGGGTGAGGAAGATCAAAATAAGGAGTTGTGGATGGTGTTTAGGAGGTTGAGGATCCAGATTAGAGTGTGAGAACTCAATATGGGGCCAGGGTTGGGGGAGAAGACCTGTACCGTGGTGGGATGTAGTGGAGAAATTAGATGAGACTGAATACCTAGGATCTGGGATGGAGAAGGAGGGAGAAAGCCTTGATCAGGGAGGAGGTAGGAGGGAGATAATTGGGATGAGGGAAGTCATTGGACTGGGTAGGGGGAGGAGGGATACTTGGGATCAGGAGTCAGTAGAAGGAAGGAGAGGACAAGAGCTGGGATGGAGAGGAAGGATAGAGGATCCAGGATTGAGATAGGGAGAGATGAGGTAGCAAAACTGGGTAACAGGTGTGGCGATGCCGGTGCCCGAGTATACGCTGGGCTCCCGACAGCACTCAGAACAGCCTGCGTCCGACGCGCTTCCAGAGAAGGCTGGAAGTCCTGCTGGGCACACAGTTCAATGAAGAATCAAAAAAAGATTCAAAACAGTCAATTTCAAATGAAAATAAAGTCCCACTTTATTGTGGAAATCAATTTTGAACAGGGTTCAGTTCATTCTTTTCCATAAACATAAGAAAACAGGGAAAAGTAAAATTGAGTTGAAAAACACACAACTCACACCTTTCTTACCGGTGTCTCAGGTAAGTAACCGAGTGCAGTCTTAATCATTCTGCCTTTGCAAACAGGCAGTAACAAACTGTCACACTTCCTTTATCAATAAAGACAGTGTTGTGTCCAAGCCTAGATTGAAGCTGGCTTGGCCCCAGCCAACTTAACAGTAGCTGGTGGGGGAGGGGAGTAGCTGAATCCACTAATTATACTCTGTAAGAAACAGAATGCCACAAATGGCCCCACAATCCCAACCTAGGATATTATGTGGATTCTTCCCCCAACTACCTCCCAGGTACACAATCACAATTGTAGCTTTTCTTGCTTTCAAAAACAAAAACATAAATTAAACAGTCCAGCACAATTAAACCTAACAAAAAGGTTTCCAGATCCAGGCACCTTTCCAGGAGCTCAGCACTGCTCCCTTACTGCTCACAGGTGCAAACAGGTTCCCCAGAAAGAAGCCAAAAGTTTGCTAGCATGAGCATACAAAAAAGGAAAAGAAAACCAGCAAAGGTACTTAGCTCTCTTCCATAGGGCAAGCCTCAGTATTCATGGCAGTTTCTAGACAGTCCATGGGTTCTGGTTCAGCTAGCTGGTTGGCCTCAGGGACAGGGGCTGGATCCACCATCTCAACGTCCTGATAGTGGTGAGGCTCAGGAGAGCAATCCTGAAAGCCTCCTTCCTGGGCTGGCCCAGGGTAGACTAACTGCTTCCTCCTCAGTGCAGTCTCAAGAGCATTGAGGCGGCCACGCCCTGTTCTAAGAGGGGGAGGGGCAGCCTGCAGCTTCTGCCTATGTTTCCCAGTGATCCTCATTAAACTCTGCAGCTGGGAGTTAGCTAAGTGAGTAGACTGATTCTGAGGCTGTTCCTGGCTATTACCCTCATAGTCCTCACCTCCCCAGGGTTCTGTGAGCTGGGCTTTGAATGGGAATTCAGAATTTTCCCTACCACTGGTGTCTAGCCTGTCACAATGGTCAGCCCTCTTCAAAGTCAGCTTAGGGTTAGGCAAAGCCTTTTCTTCCACAAGCCGAGTCTTAGGGCTAGGGTTGTGACACAGGGAAGGGGGAGCCAGGGAACAATATCCAGGATGAGCTTAGAGAGTCTGATCCTTTGTTTCTGTCCTAGGCCCTAGATTGTCTTAATGTTTACCTAGCATTCTTTTATTTGTTCTTTTTTATATGCAATTTAATGTCCTTGGATTTTCATTTTTTGATTCATTATGATATTATATTATGCTACTGTGGACATGACGGTAACATCATAAAGGAAGAGCAAATATTATGGGAATGTGTGAGCAAACTATCTAGATAGTGATATTGAAATGTCTAAAAGGTATAAAATTTGGGAAAAAGTGACCTTATTCATCTCCAAAAGTAGATGGAAACCTTCATCTTTAATCAGCTGACTACATTAGAAAAATTTACATCCATTTTTTAAGTTGTAGGTCCATCGAAAAGGATGATCATAAAATTTCCAAGACAGAAAAATTGTTAATAACAGGATCAGAGATAATTCAGGAGTCATTGCTGTTGTTGATGCAACCTAAATCAATAACATGTTTTTTCTTCAATATTAACCTAATTAGGAGGAAATACAGGAACACTCATGTGCATGAAACAAGATGGACACACACAGCATTTGCTTTATTCTCCTCCATATTTTAATAAGAACACTTAACCAGATTTGCAGCAAGACCTTTCATTCTGACACTGACATGGTTTCTCCCAAACACTAGAAGCATGAAACATCTTCTCAGATACAATCTCAAGATATTAAACATGCAGCTACCAAGATATTAAACATGGAGCTACCATCACTATGTAAGAACAGCTCTAACCCAAAAGAAGAATCTCTCTAACCTTGCTATTCCAAGAACTGTTGCAAGTGAAAAGCCTCATTAAAGATAATGGAAGTCGCTTACAGAATTCAAAGATAAGATTATTTTTATAAAACAACAATTTTCATCTCAAGTCACCTGCATAGAACAAGCTAAAAACAAGACTTTCGACTACATCAGCTTTTGCGCTTAAGAACATAAGAATAGCCTTACTGGGTCAGACCAACTAGCCCAGTATCCCATCTTCATGGAGGCCAAACCAAGTCACAAGTATCTGGCAAAAACCTAAATAGTAGCAGCATTCCATGCCACCAATCCAGGGCAAGCAGTGGCTTCTCCCATGTCTGTCTCAATCGCAGACTATGGACTTTTCCTCCAGGAACTTATCCAAACCTTTTTTAAAACCAGCTAAACTAACTGCTCATACCACAGCCTCTGCCAATACATTCCAGAGCTTAACTATTCTCTGAGTGAAAAAATATTTCCTCCTATTGGCTTTTCCAGGAAGATCCAACTACTTGAATGGGACCTGGAGGATCTTAATAATAGATCTCGTCAGAGTAACATCAAAATTTTGTCTTTCAGAAAAAATAAAAGGCTCAGAAATGATTTCTATTTTATCATCATGGCTCCCAAAACTTCTTCAACTAACATGTACACCTCAACTTGTTGATGAGTTGAAACATGCACACAAAACACTGACACATATTATCCAAGTCACCACCTGACCTAGGCCGATAGTTGCAAAATGTTTACGTTTCTAACAAGCTCAAATAATTAATTATTCAATCAGCTCAAAGTATGAAGATCATAATATTTTTATTGTTGTTGACCTTCACAAAAGTATTGTGCAAAGACGACAAAGATTTCTGGCAGTGCATCCTGCTCATACTTTGAAACTCATCAGGTCCAAATATGACCTTTTTTTCCTGGCAACTATAGAATCACCCTAAACAACATCTTGAAATCTTTTGAGGAACCATCCACCCTACATGATTATCTAGATCAAGGTTATCTCATCATGGAAGAAAGCTCTCCTTTACATTCAACAGTCACTTTGAACTCTTTATTTGAGTAAGAACTATTCAATTGCATTTATTCAGATCTTGCTAATTTAACTTTACACTTATATATGTTTATTATACTGATATAAGTAATGGCTTATTCTTTATACAGAAGTGAATGTGCTCCATCTGATTTTAGCCACAAGATGGCACTCACATTGTTGTCTTTGAATTTCAAGTTTTGTTGTTTTAATATTCAGTTGAGCAGTATAAATTTTATCTTTCTTATTCATACAGTTTCTTTAATTGTTGTCATGATGTACCATATTTCTTATTGCTGTTTTAGCAAAAAAAAAAAAAAAAAAGTTTATTACATTGATAGTTTTATGTCCTATAATCTACAAATACTCTATTTAAATGTAAAGGGTCTGAACAATCTCTTTAAGAAACAAAAATTATGGTCCTATGTTAATTCAGTTTCTCCTGATTTCCTTTTCTTTCAAGAGGCTCATTTAAATTCTAAATATACTTATCTACTAAAGCATCCCAAATACACAATGGGCATTTCCTCTCCTACTAAAGGCGGAAAAAAAAAATGGTATTGCTATTTTTTATGACATCATTTTCTAAAATATTACTAGTAGTCTTCCGGACTCTGAAGGGAGATTGGCTTATATTATTACCTCTTTTACCCCCTCCATTTTTTTTTTTTATTACAAAACCGCAAACGCAGTTTTTAACACTGGCTGGCGAGCTGAATGCTCTGCTCAGCTCCCGAGTTCTTATGAGCGTCGGGAGCAGCATAGCGCTTTCAGCACACGCCTGGTGCTAAAAACTGCTTTCACAAAGGGGGGGAGGTTAATAATGAAAATATTGAATTAGTTTGTATCTATGCTCCTAATTGTGATAGCCCACAGTTTTTCAAAACTCTTGCATCAAATCTAAAACATAGTTCCCCTATATCTATCATCATAGGCAGAGATTTTAAACTCTCTTAATCCTTTGCTCGATAAGCAATCTAAATCAGTGTTTCTCAACTCAGTCCTGGAGTGCCCCCTTGCCAACCAAGTTTTCAGGATATCCTGAATGAATATGCATAAACTTGATTTGCATACACTACCTCCATTATATTCAATTTCTTTCATGCATATTCATTCAGGATATCCTGAAAACCTGACTGGCAAGGGGGTACTCCAGGACTGAGTTAAGAAACACTGATCTAAATGCCCTACCTCATCCTCTAAAAGTAGACATATTTTGGCAAATATCATGAAAAATTTAAATTTATATGATATTTGTAGATTGTTAAATCCATCTAAAAAAGATTTTACTTTTCACTGTGTTCCCTATAACTAACAGTCTAGAATTGACTTTTACCTAATATCAGGCTCCTTAGTTCATATAGTAACATCTGCACTGATCCTCTCCACCACATTTTCTGATCAGGCACCAATCTCCCTATATCTAGCTCTTGATGATTTAAATCAGTGGTCCCCAACCCTATCCTGGAGGACCACCAGCCAGTCAGGTTTTCAGGATAACCTTAGTGAATATGCATGAGAGAGATTTGCATATAACGGAGATGACAGGCATGCAAATCTGCTCTATGCATATTCATTAGGGCTATCCTGAAAACCTGACAGGTTGGTGATCCTCCAGGACAGGATTGGGAACCACTGATTTAAAGCATACAGTTAAATCATAGAAATTTGATGCTAAAATGTTAGAAGAAACAGGTTTTAAGAAACACATCCAAACTAATGTCCAAGTTTACTTCTTATATAATACAATAGGTGATACATTAATCGTTTGTGGGATGTGTTCAAAGCTTATCTTAGAGGATCTATCATAGGCAAAAAGTACTGAAAGCTAAACCCCAAGAACTAGAAACAGAAATTAGAAATTTAGAACAATATTTAAAATCTCTTTTATATTCAGCTTTTCAAAAACTATGCAGTTTAAGATCAGAATACAATTTAATTCATAGTAAAATTGTTCAGAATCAATTACTTTCACTAGCTGCAAGATACTTCTTGGAAAATAATAAAACAGGTAGAACCTTGGCAACTTATCATTGAGATAAACAAACCAAATCCAGAGTTGTCACTCTTAAAAACATTGCCACCAACTCTCTTATCACCTCAAATATGGAAATGTTACAGTTGTTTCAATAATTTTATCAAAACTTCTATTCCTCAGATTGGAAAACTATATTTGATTATTTTGATGCTTTCCTAACTAAATTGCATCTCCCACAACTATCTCAACAAGTTTTAAACTCTTTGCTTTTAAAGAAATCAATTCTGCTATCAAATCCCTCCCTTTAAATAAAGCCTCTGGCCCAGATGGCTTTTCTGCCAAATTTTATAAATCATTTAATTCCATAATGTCTCCCATTTTATATTTATTTTATCTCATTTAGTAGACAATTAATATAGATATGGTTCCTTTACAGAAGCTCAAATTATTGTTTTACTTAAACCAAAAAGGACAAACTACAGACCCATTTCCCTAATTAACCTTGACAATAAAATATATGCCAAGATTTTATAAATAACATTAAACCATATCCTAACATCCTTAATACATCCAGACCAACATGATGTCATGTCCAGCTGATCCACTACTGATAATGCTAGATTGTTTTCCAATATTTTCTCCTTAGCCCAGAACCATCCTACCGAGCTAGCTGCCCTCTCTTTGGACACAGAGAAAGCCTTTCAATAGAGTTGAATGGAGATATTTATTTAGCGTTCTTCTTAATTTCAGATTTGGTCATAAATTCATTCTATCTCTGTACAAAAGTTACAATAGTTAACAATAGATCTACACCTTTCTCCGAGACTAGAAATTGAACTCTTTGCTTTATGTGTAAACAAGTTAATAGAAGATCTGTCAGTAGAGTCTCATACTGTAAAATTATCCCTTTATGCAGATGTTCTTTAATTTATACGTCTACTGTGTCCATCATATTTTAAATTTAATAGACTCCTTTTGTACAATATCTGGCTATAAAATAAACTGGAACAAGATGGAATGCCTAAAGCTTCACAACGATATTGTAGTTTCAGATCTGGCCCAGTTCCTCTTCTTATGCAAATGTAATACATTAAATATTTGGGTATTTTTCTTGGGCATTCTTTTCCAGAAGCAATTACTGAGAATATTAATTATACAATTAAAAACATCAAATAAACCTTTTCTAAACGGTCCCCTCTTTATATGAGTTGGTGGGATCAATTGGAGGCAATAAAGATGGCCACAGCACCTAAGATCAATTATACTTTCAGTGCGCTTCTGGTCAAACTCCCCAGCTCTTTCTTCAAAACGACTGACAAAATACTACTTGATTTTCTATGCAAATCAAAGCCACCACACATTGCTACCAGACTTAAAAGTTTCCAAGATCCTTAGGTGGAGTAAACGTCTCTGACTTTCCTAAATATCATGCAACTTTTATAATTAGCAAAGGTCACATAGTTGAACACAAAAGCCAAGGCAAGGGAGGTGTCCTTTAAACCAAAAGTAAATCTTTATTGTGTAAAAACCAGTTCCAACAAACACCTTCCTCAGGGGACACTATAAAACATATAAAACACAAATAAATTATACAGATAAAATGAAATAAAGGGGGTCTTTTACTAATGTGTGCTAGCCAATTTAGCACGCACTAAATGCTAACACGTTCATAGAATATATATGTCTAAGAATGCATCAGAGTGACATGCATGTGTGAAGTATGGTGTAGGACAAATGTCAAAATTAAAGTGGAACACCAATAGGGTATATAATGTGATTTAAATCAAGGGAAAAGACCTCAAAATACCCCAAGAATGCAATCAATAAGTCACAATCATATTGGGGTTGGGTATCATCATAGGTCAAAAACCCTTGAATTAAGATAAGTGCTTATTGATATTTTTGGGAAGCCAGTCAAAAAATTTTCCTGAATACATAATTGCTGTTTTTTTACAATGCTCATTGATAAGAAGAAAGTAACAACAACAAGAAGAAAGTAATAGAAAGTAGATAGAAAAAATTGTCAATTAATAAAATAAACAAAACACATAAAATTGAGTTTATAGATTATTAATTAAAAATTCAAGGGTTTTTGACCTATGATGATACCCAACCCCAATATGATTGTGACTTATTGATTGCATTCTTGGGGTATTTTGAGGTCTTTTCTCCCTTGATTTAAATCACATTATATACACTATTGGTGTTCCACTTTAATTTTGACATTTGTAGTTTTGGACACCGTTTGGTTTTCAATCATTTCATTCAGTTTATACTGGGTAGGACAAATGTCAATGTAAGCTTAAGATTCCAAAAATGAGAGACCATAAAACAATCTAAAACCATAGTCAAGGTAAAACATTATAGGGCTCATAATCAAAAGTTTAAAACGTCCAAAAACCAAGTCAGTACTTGGATGTCCTAATAGCAGGGACATCCAAGTGGCGATAATCAAAACCAACTTTCTGGACATGCGGCAGCACTTCTAAGCTGCTGTGCATCCAGAGAGCAAAGGGGCATTCTGGGAGGTGTGTTATGGGTGGGAATCAGACGGGCTTCAATCTGGACGTACCCCAGCCATAATCAAAACTTTCCAAGAAGGAACTTAGATGCAGGCAGTTAGACCTGTTTGAGTTGCATCTAAGTTCCACAAAGGTGCCCAAACTGACAAGACCACCACTGGAGGATTTAAGGCATGACCCTTCCTTACTCCCCCAGTGGTCACGACCCCCTACCACCACCCAAAGAATGAAAAAAAGCCAACAAAAAACCATGGGCTTCCCATCAGCTGATCGTGGCAGAAGGAATCCCCATTAGCTGAGCCAGTTTCAGAGGATTCATGGTGACTCAGCTGATGGTTATTCCCCTTGTCAGGATCAGCTGAGTCATGGAGTCCTACACCCCTCCCCCTGACATCCCCCACATCGCCCTGACATCTCGATATTCCCCGTATCCCCCTTCACATCCTGACAACCCCCTAATATCTCATACCTCCCCTGACATCTCTTGACCCCCCATGTCCCCCAACATTCCTAGGGCCCCCTTCCAAATCCTCAGAACCCCCCATACCTTTGGAAGAGCAAATGGCAGGAGGAAAGCTCTCTCCCTCCTGCCTACAGGGCTGTGTGCTACAATGACGGTGCTTCCGCCTCCAAATACATATAGAGATGCAGTGGGAGTGGTCGAAGGCCCTGCTTGGTTCAAAAATCACCATTTTAGCCAATCGGAGCCTTCAGCCCCTCCCACACCCAAAAGTTTAAATTGGCTAAAAATGGCAATTTTTAGATAATCAGGGCCTTGGGCCACTCCATTGCATCCTAAGATGCATTGGGAGGGGGAAGCCCCATCATTATAGCACGAGGGAATATGTAGCATGAAATGGTTTTATAATTCTGATATGATCTTAAAATATGTAGCATGATATAGTTAATGTTGCTGGGGTTATGAATTTTGAATTTGAATTATTGCCTGACCCAATAGATCATTTATTCTGAGGCACTTAAAGTAAAAATGATATGGTTTTACAATTCTGCTTGGAGTTACAGTATATTAATTTGATGGATTTAAAAGTGAATTTCTGATGTGGTCTTTGAGCCAACCAAGCCGTCTGTTCAGAAAGGTATTAAATGCCCCATTCAATAGAGCACAAAAGAAAGGACTGAGCCATCATCTTCAAAAAGTGTTAAGTATACCTATTCAGATAACACAAAAGACATGGCCAGGGTGGATACCAGAGCTAAACAGAACTTTAACAGGATGTAGATCAAACAGAAGCTCTTCACATCAAATTCATCTCTGACTACAAGATCAATAGAAGCTCTTCACACCATTTTAAGCTACTCAAAGAAATTAGGGATCAGAGGAAAACCACTCTGACATATTCACACCACATCCAGTACAGACAGGAACAATACTCTGTATTGGGATATTCTTTTAAGCCATTGTGATTCAATCACAGCACCAGGTGGGAACAGGGAAAAAGGCTGAACTGCTATGCATCATGGGTCTAGAGACCTAGGATTCTATTTTTAGAACAGGTCTCAACCCTATAAATATGAAGTGGAATCTTTTCTAAGGAAGGGAAGACACTCTCTTTCCCTCTGGAACCAGCCTGGATCAAGCTACAACTCTTCTTCTCCCTGAATCATCTGGATCACCATGCTGCCTCACTAGGCTGTGCGGCCTCTTCCCCATTTCAAGGACTATTCACATTGTGAGTAACTCTTTGAATCCAGATAAATTGATCCTTCTGCTTTAGCAATATTTGTCTTGTGTAATCCTATTATCTTTGTTCAGAAATATCCTATCTGTAACTGCTTCTACCTGCTTGATTATAATGCTTTTAAATAAATTTTCAGATTGTTTATAAATGTTTTGAATCTTAGTCATATATACTATGGGGCTCATAATCAAAAAAAGTCTAAAAAGTGGCCTAAATGGGTACTTGGACGATCAAAAAGCCTGATCGTCCAAGTACCCATAATCAAAGCTGGTTTTAGATGTATCTAAAACCAGCTTAGGCCTTTCCCCTGCCTCTAAACGCACAAAGAGAAAAGAGGCGTTTTTAGAGGAGGGGGAAGGGTGGGCAGTGGGCTGACCTATACCTAGGCGTACAACACGTATAACCAAAGATTTTGACAGGTTGCCTAGTCGGCACTTATACCTTTTGACTTAGACCAAGTCAAAATAGGTATAAGTGCCGAAAAAGGGGCCGCTGAGCTGATAGCGGCTGGCGTGATCAGTTCAGCGGCCCAGCAACCTACCCACCCCCCACCTCAACCATCACAGCAGGAGAGATGCCCCATCTCCCCTACCGCAATGTGATCACCCCTCTACCCGAACTGCCGCGACCCACAGCAGGAGAGATACCCAATCTCTCCTGTCGTGGGTTGTGACAGTTCGGGTAGAGGAGTGATCGCATCGCGGCAGGGAATATGGCCAATCTCCTGCTGTGATACAGCACCCCCCAAACACACTATTGGGGCAGGAGGGAACCCAAGCCCTCTTGCCCCGTCAAACCGCAACCCCCCCTGCCGACATCGGGGCAAAAGGGAGTCCAAACCCTCTTGCTTCGTCGAACCGCGACCCCCCCCCCCAAGTCTGATGGGGCCAGGAGGTAGACCAAACCCTCTTGGCCCGGCGATCTCCAACCCCCCTCCCCCCACACGATCCAGCCAGGAGAGAGCCCAAGCCCTCCTGGCCCGGCGACACCTTCTAACCCCTACCCCCACTAAAACACGGGCGACCAACAAGTTTTAAGGTATGGGGAAGGGGGGTTGGGGGGTCAGTGGGGGGTCGTGGGTCAGCGGGGGGCCAATAGGGGTTCGGGGGGTGGTCGTGGGGGGTTGCGTCGAGGGCAGGAGGTTTTAGTGGGGGGCAGAGGGTGTTGCCAGGCCAGGAGGGCTTGGGCTCCCTCCTGGCTGGATCATGTGGGGGGGGAGGGTGGTTGGAGATCACCAGGCCAGGAGGGCTTGGGCTCCCTCCTGGCCCCATCAGACTCGAGAGGGTTGGGGATCGCGGGCAAGAGGGCTTGGGCTCTCTCTTACCCCAATGTCATCAGGGGGGGTCACAGTTCGATGGGGCAAGAGGGCTTGGGCTCCCTCTTGCCCCGATGTCAGCGGGGGCATTGCGGTTCAATGGGGCAAGAGGGCTTGGGCTCCCTCTTGCCCTGATGTCATCGGGGGGTGTCGCAATTCGACGGGGCAAGAGGGCTTGGGCTCCCTCTCACCCCGATATTGTCGGGGGGGTTCGCGGTTTGATAGGGCAGGATGGCTTGGGCTCCTTCCTGCCTCGATCATTGTATGGGGGGGAGATTCTGTAACCGGTGTTGTTTTTGACAGACACCGGTTACAGAATCCAGCTTTAGGCGAAGGACTGGTTCCTCCTTTGCCTAAAAGTTCTTGTTTTGGACGTTTGGGGCTTAGGCTTTTTTTAGGTTGATTATATGGTGTAAGTTTAGACGTAGTGGTGTTCTGGACGTTTAAACAGCTGAATGTAGAGGCAGGCCATTATAAAAAAAAACCCTCCTTTTGGACGTTTTTTTTGATAATGGACATTTTCCCTGCTTCTACTTTCAACGTTTAAGGCCTTAGGCCAAAAGGGGACTTAGATGGTTTTTTTTTTATTATGCCCCTCTAAATATTTATTTAGCTAAGTTTTAATCAAGCGAGCTAACTTTCCCCAAATTAATAGTTCTTTATAATATATGTTTCTCTAAGCCAGAGAGGGATATATATTATTGGTGGAGTTCCCTTCATTTAATAATAATTTTTGTAAAAGCAGGAGGGAAGGAGTTTACCTCCTGCTGTTTGCTCTTCCAAAGGTACAGGGGGGTGTTTCCAGGGATATGGGAGGGGGCCCAATAATGTTGGGGGGATATGGGAGGGGTAGAGATGTCAGGGCTGGTACAGGATATCAGGGGGATGTCGGGATGTGAGGGGGATAGGGATATCAAGGGGATGTTGGGATAGTCAGGGGGATATCAGGATGAGGGGAATGTCAGGGGGAGGGGTGTAGGGCTCCGTGCTCTGCTGATCCTGGCAGGGGGAATCCCCATCAGCTGAGCTGCCATAAATCTCCTGAAACCAGCTCAGCTGATGATTCCTTCTGCTGCAATCAGACAAGGTAATTGGTGGGTACGTCTACAAAACTTGGTTTTGTACATTTTTCGTATGGACGTTTTTATTTTTGAAAATGGACAAAAAAGGTAGACGTCCTAAGGACCAAAACTTATGCCTTGCTCCTTTTCAAAAATAAAAGATAAGACGTTTGGCAGCTTTGAAAATGGACATTTTTCCTGTTGGGTTTGTGGACATTTTGCACAAAATGTCCAACCTCAAACTTAGGTACATTTTGTATTATGCCCCTCCACATATACATACTGTATATGAAGGTGTTTGCACATGCCAAACTAGGATCCTTGTTGGGACTGGTTTTTACACAATAAAGATTTACTTTTGGTTGAAAGAACACCTCCCTTGCCTTTCTTTTGTGCTGTTGGTATCCTAAGGCGAGGCTTTCTCTGTTTGCCTGCTTGAACACAAATCCCACAATACATCCCTTATTTCCTCCCTTTTGGCTCATACTTGAACAAGAAATTAGTAGCAAGGTTCCCGCTGCCCTCTCCAGTCTCCTCCACGAAAAACCATATTTGCGGTTTTTCAAGATTTGCGGGGGTTCCTGGAACGGAACCCCCGCGAATTTCAGGGGAGTACTGTACTTGAATATAAACCTAGATTTGGGGGACAAAAAAGGTCCAAAAATGGGGGGCCCGGTTTATATTCAAGTCAGATACATTACGGACCTCTCCCCTGGCCTACTTTGAGCCTTGCTTGTCCAGTGGTGAGCCAGGGCAAGAGCAATCCTCCTATGCTCCTGCCCTGTGCAGTCTCACTACTCAAATTGGCTGATGTGAGTTCCCACAGTAGTTGCTATGTTTATTTACCATCTTTTCATGAAGAGATTCATCAAAGTGATTACAATAGATTGAAAAGTAATCAGGTACTCTTAAGTATTTTCCCTATCTGTCCTTGCAGGCTCACAATATAACTGTGGTACCTGGGGCAATAAAATAATTAAGTGGCTTGCCCAGAGTCAAAAGGAGCAAACTGGGATTGAACTCACAATCTCAGGGTGCTGAGGCAGCAGTTTTAACTACTAGGCCATTCATCCCCACAGTAACCTTGCAAGGCTGACATAAGTTCAGTTTATATTCGAGTCAACCTTTTTTCCCATTTTTGGAAGGAAAAAGATTACTTTGGTTTGGATAGGTTTATATTTGAGTATGTGCATTTACATTACATAGGTATTTAAACATCTCTATCATATCTCCCCTCTCCTGCCTTTTCTCCAAAATATGCAAATTGAGATCTTTAAGTTTGTCCGCATATGCCTTATGATGAAGACCACATACCATTTTAGTAGCATCCTCTGGACCGACTCCATCCTTTTTATATCTTTTTGAAGGTGCGGCCTCCAGAATTGTTCACAATATTCTAAATGAGGTCTCACCAGTCTTATACAGAGGCATCACTACCTCCTTTTTCCTACTGGCCATACCTCTCCCTATTCAACCTAGCATCCTTCTAGCTTTCGCTGTCACTTTTTCAAACTGTTTGGCCACCTTAAGATCATCACATACAATCACACCCAAGCCCCGCTCTTCTGTCATGCACATAAGTTCTTCAATTGTATAATCTAAGTGCTACCTTTGAGTCTTTTATGGAAACAATGGTCTAGAATACTAACACTTACACACATATGTGCACATTAACTTGCGTAAACAGAAACAAGGCACCTAGGTGCTATTCAACAAATACCCATTTAACTTGTATATCAAGAGGTCATACACAAGGTGGGCAGGGAACAGGTGGATTTTCACTTACATGTGTAAGTTAAAGACTACTTTTAAGATAGGGATCCTCAAATCCAGGGCTCAAGGTCTACAATCTAGCCTGGTTTTCAGGAATCCCACTATGAGTATGTATGAAAAATAGAAGCATCAAATGCATACATATTTATTGTGGAAATACTGAAAATTAGGCAGGGTTGTGGACCCTGAAGACTGTATTTGAGGACCCCTGCTATAAAATAAAAGGTCATGAATTTGATTTATTACTTTTCTGTGAATGGGAGATATGAATCGCTTGTTCACTCTTTCCAAAAATATTAGGACTAGGGGGCGTGCAATGAAGCTACTAAGTAGTAGATTTAAAACAAACTGAAAAAAATAGTTCTTCACACAACATGTAATTAAACTCTAGAATTTGTTGCCAGACAATGTGGTGAAATCAGCTTAGCAGGGTTTAAAAAAGTTTTGGATAGGGAAGTCCGTAGGCCATTATTGAGATGGTGTGGGGAAATCCACTGCTTATTTTTAGAATAAGCAGCATAAAATCTGTTTTATTACTTGGGATCTAGCTAGGTAACTGGGACCTGGTTTGGCCACTGTTGGAAACAGGATACTGGGCTTGATGGATCTTCAGTTTGTCCCAGTTTGGTAATTCTTATAATACAATCAGTGGTTTATATATATTATAAACAGGTACTTTTTTTTGTCGCTTGTGAGCTCACAATCTAAGTATTTTTTTGTACCTCAGGCAATGGAGAGTTGGGTGACTTGCCTAGGGTCATAAGGAGCAGCAGTGGGAATTGAACCCACTGCACTAACTATTAGGCTACTCCTGTATTCTATAATGGAACCTGGATGCCCTGGTTCCATTATAGAATAAGCTCCTACTGCACAGTCATGGGGCTCCTAAATGGAGGTTCCCACTTGTAGAACCACACTTAACTATGCTAATATTGATGGAAGTATAGGTTTAGGATGCGTACATTACAGATGACTAGACCTAATTTTGGTCATCCTTAAAGTATGCTTACTGCAGTATATTGAAGTAAATGATGCAAGAAAAGGATGGCTAACTTTAAATTAAGTGCCTCTTATCTTTCCCAAAATGGTACAGTTTTTGAAATGCTAATTTTCATTGTCTTACAGGCAGCTTTAGATTTTTATTTATCATGATGCAGGATGTACCTGTATGCCCCTCCCACGTTCCATCCATGTGTATGCCCACCTTTAAACTATGAGCCTTTTTGTAGAATTGTGGTTAGGTGAAATATTGTCGTTTACACACATAACACTGCTTGCCCTGGATCGGTAGCATGGAATATTGCTACTCCTTGGATTTTGGCCAGGTACGAGTGACCTGGAACAGACTACTAGGCTTGATGGACCACTGGTCTGACCCAGTAAGGCTATTCTTATGTTCTTAACATTTATTTTACTATTTGGGATCTAGCTAGGTACTTGTGACTTGATTACAGGATACTGGACTTTATTGACCTTTGGTCTATCCCAATTTATATGTTCTTATGTATTCAATACAGTATTCACCTATGTAACCACCAGAACTTGGAATGGCCTTCCTGCAACCATCAGGACTGAGTCGAATTACCGCAGCTTTTGAAAAAAACTGAAAACTCATTTGTTTGATAGATCTTTGCAACCCAATCAACACAACCTCCCCCTAACCTAAAAATAGCATACAACAACCCAGCTATCCCTGCTCTATAATGACTAATATCCAAGTCCTTGACATTATATCTTTCTACCTAACCCAATAACTATTTCAATACCACATACCTCTGTAATGTCTTCTCACTTGTAAATTGCCAAGATCTTGTACTAGACATCTCCATATGTAATCTTGTAAGCTATGGGCTCCTTTTACGAAGCAGCGTTAGCGATTTAACATGCGTAATAGCGTGTGCTAATTTGCCGGCCACGCTAGCCACTACCGCCTCCTCTTGAGCAGGCGGTAGTTTTTCAGCTAGCCCGGGGGTTAGCGCGTGCTAAAAAGGTGCGTGCGATGAAGCCGCTAACACGGATTCATAAAAGGAGCCCTATATCTAGCAGTATAGAACTTTGTAAGTGTAAATGCTTTGAAAATACACCTCCAAACTTAGAATATTTATGTAATTGTAATTCACCATATTTCTGTATGGGCCTCTTCATTTGTAAATCGTCTAGAACCTGTACTGGATAAGTGTGATACAGAAATTCTGATTAGATTAGATTGATTAGTTATTGAAATAGATCTAGCCTCAAACATCCTATTTTTTGCCCTGGACAATGTTCCATAATTGCAGAAAAATGTCCAAATCATAAGCCCACTCTAGTCCTGCCCAGAAGCAATACAGAAAATCTGCATAGAAAAGCGTCTTAGAAATGGGTTTCAAAAATAGAAATGTGGATGTTTGGGAGAAAAAAAAAAGTCCATCTTCTGCTTTGTGCTACATTGTGGACATTTTTCTGTTTTTGAAAATGAACCTTTTTGTCTGCACTGCTCCATGACTGTGGTTAACTTTTCAATATGTCCACGAACAAGTTCACCATGGTTTATAACTGCAGCAGGAATGTTATCGTCATCTGCAGTGTCTACTAATGCTACCTCCAGTTTTGCTTATGCTAACGGTAAGCATTTATCCTAGGTGGCATGTGGCCAGTATGAATATTTCTTTGTGGTTATTTTTTTCTTGTCAAACTTGAATTGTAGTGGTTTCCTCATAGAGAGCTGCAATAGATTTAAGTACCACTTGGTCAGCAGGAGAACATTCTCAGCAAGACTTCACAAGAGCAATTTGTTTTCTCCCCCTCAGAAGTGCAAAAGCGATTCACCAGCTTCACTGCTGAAGAGTAAGATGCATTCTCCATCAATCCCTTCAGCTGCAAGTGGTAGCCTTTGTGCTTTTGTTTGAGGTGTAAAGCTTTATGCGTGCATATAATACACAGAGGTCCAGGCTAATGTTTCCTTTGCCTCCATCTTTCAGCGCCCTTTCTGGTTGATTACAGGTTATCCAAACTGAAAATAAAAGGTTTCATTTACATGTGATCTGATATGTGATGATTTCCTAATTACTGTAACTGGATTGATCTCATTGTGATGCCCTCATCTTATCTTTCCTTTCTTCTTGAAATCTTTGTGACAGATACTCTTTTCTAATTTAAGCCATGAAAGTTAGAGAAACATATAAGTTTAAAGATGAAATACCTGCACTCTATAGACTAAGATAAAATTAAGAAAATGCGTGTGTATGTGGGGGAAGAGGGTTAATGTAGAGGAGCAGCTGCAAAGAGAAAAAATATATATACATCAGGCATAGATGTTCAAAAATACTACACTAGAAGCACAGAAAAAAAGGTAAAATGACAGCTGGCATGGTTAAAAGGGGAGATGAAGGCTATTAGAGCTATAGTCCATCCTTCAGAAAATGAAAGAAGGATCTGACTGAAAATAATAGGTCAAAGAGCAAAAGGTAACCCCAAAAATCTGCATTGGATCCAGTGAAACAAACAGCAAAAGAAAACTAAGGAGATGATGTTTATTTATTTATTTATTCAATTTTCTATACTGTTCTCCCAGGAGAACTCAGAACGGTTTACATGAGTTTATTCAGGTACTCAAGCGTTTCTCCCTGTCTGTCCCAGTGGGCTCACAATCTATCTAATGTACCTGTCAAGATGCCAGAATTTATTCAATCTGATGTTGCAAAATCTCATAATAAAATCACAATCTGTATTTTGCATCATTGAACTGACTGAATAAATTGTTTGAAAATAATAGGTAGCAGCATTAGGAATGATAAACCAATGCTATCTGCTGATAAAAAAAAAAAAAAAATTACTGGAGTACGCTCAGGGATATAGAGTAAATATACTCAAGGCCAGAAAAGAACTATGATAATACCACCGAACTGGCCAACATTGGTGTCTAACCTGTGGAGAGTGACCAAAATGATATATTCTAAAAATACTCAGAGATTTGAAACTCTGAAGGGAAGGCTGTGAAACCTCCCTTGGAACAAGAGTTTACCTTCCAGTCATTGTTATTTTATAAAAAAGACTTTGGTCACAACCTCCAAAGGTCTGTGTAAAAAATGGTTTCAAAATTTTCAAAGTATATCCAAACAATTTGCTATGTTTAAAGTTTTGCTAATGTCACTGCACATTTAGCAGTTGTTATGAAGGTTCACTTAGCTTGTAAGCAGGATTGAGGGGACCCAACGTGGACCCGTTTCGATCCCTGTTTCAGGGGACCCGATTATTTGTGCTTTAAACAGGTTCCTGGATGAAAGTCATGCTGGAAAAGCTTGCCTTCGTGACATGCAGCCAATAGTTCTAATGCACACAAAATATACATGACTAGTGTGAGTAAACTGCTGTAATATACCCACCCAGCCATGACAGGTTATATACTGTTCCCGGCATAATAAAGAACGGGATGCACTGCGTTAGTGAAAAACTCAAATGAAATTTACATACCGCTAATGAAACGTCGGAGAGAGTGCCTTCTAAATCTTCAAACCGCCAGGCTGGGAAGCGATTAAAAAAAAAAAAAAAAAAGGCAAAGAGAAACATTGAAAAGAAGATTGCCTTGGAGACAAAAACTGGATCAGACAATAGTCCATCCAGCCCAGTATCCCGTCTTCACAGTGGCCTATCCAGAAAACTGGAGGTGACCAATATAACACCACTTTTTTAAAATGGGTTCAAGAGGTGACTTGGGAAACTGAAGGTCAGTGCCAGAAATTTGGAGGATGGCTAATATAACGCTATTTTTAAAAAGAGTTCCAGAGGTGCCTTAGGAAATTACAGACCAATAAATCTGATGTCGATGCCAGGCAAAATGGTAAAGAACAAAATTAATGGGGCAAAAACAACATGGATTTAACCAAGGGAAATCATACCTCGCCAATCTTCAGCATTTCTATAAACATGCGGATAAAGGTGAGTCAGTTGATATTGTGTTTTTCGATTTTTCAGAAGACATCTAACAGAACAAAATAAAGAAACCCCCCCAAACATCAATAAAGTAAAACAGAAAAAAATGGGGGGACCACTCTGATTCCAACACAAGAGCCTAACTTAATTGTTTTAATTGGTGGTAATTGATCACGTCATTTAAAACCAATTAAAAACTGATTTTAAAAAATGGAGGCACTGGAAGTGACGTTAGGCATTATAAAGCACCTCTGTAGCCACAATTTTCATGAAAGGTAGGTGCCGGAAATGTAGGCCTCTGCGATTCTGGAAATGGCGCCATTGCATAATTGACACGCTATCAGTGGCTGTTTTATAGGCAGCTGCAACCAACTGCACCGTTTATAGAATCCGGCCCTAAACGTGATTTCCTAATTGCTCATGGCTAAAAAGTATAAACAATGAGAGGCATAATCAAAACTTTAAAAGGTCCAAAAACCTGCCTAAGTCAGCACTTGGACATCCTAATAGCAGAGACGTCCAAGTGCCCATAAGCAAACAAACATCTAAGCTGTGCATCCAGAGCTCAAAGGGGCATGTTCGGAGGTGGGAATCAGGTGGACTTCCACCTAAACGTCCTGAAGCAATAATCAAAGCTTTTCCAGGACATTCTAGGCAGAACTTACACGGTGGGACATAGGCCAAAGTAAAACAGATCTAAGTGCCCAAAAAGTGACCAAATTGACAAGATGACGACTGGAGGGTTCAAGGCATGAACCCCCCCCCCTATTCCCCCAGTAGTCACAATCACCTTCCATCACCCAGTGATGAGGGAAGGGGGGAAACAGCACATTGAGGGCTTACGATCAGCTGATTGTGGCAGAGGAATCCCCATCAACTGAACTGGTTTCTGCTCAGCTGATGGGGATTCCCTCTGCCAGGATCAGCTGAGCTACAGAGCCCTCCACCCGACATCCCCCTGACATCCCCAGACCCCCTGCACCCCCCCCCCCAACATCCCCAGACCATCCCTGACATTCATCTAACATCTCCAAACACTGTTAGAGCCCCCACATCCCTGGACCCCCCCCATGCCTGCCGATGACAGATCAGCAGGAGGGAAGTCGTGTGCTGCGAATGACAGGCCTTCCTCCTCCCAATGATTCTATATCAGTGGTCTCAAACTCGCGGCCCGGGGGCCACTTGCGACCCGCCAGGTACTATTTTGAGGCCCTCGGTATTTTTATCATAATCACAAAAGTAAAATAAAACAATTTCTTGATCATATGTCTCTTTAGCTATAAATGACAATATTATTATTAAGACCTAGCCAAAAGGAAAGATTTATAAACTATAAATAGTTCTACCTCATGCAAAATTGTCATTTCTTTAATAAGACATTAACTATTTTTTTCTGAGGCCCTCCATGTACCTACAAATCCAAAATGTGGCCCTGCAGAGGGTTTGGGTTTGAGACCACTGCTCTATATGTAGGTTGTGCCTTTCATAGAATCAGGATAAGCATCGATGTGATCAGCACCAACTTTTTAGGTGCCACATTTATTTATTCAATTTTCTATACCATTCCCTCAAGTGAGCTCAGAATGGTTTACATGAATTTAAACAGGTACTCAAGCATTTTTCCCTGTTCCAGTGAGCTCACAATCTATCTAATGTACCTGGGGCAATGGGGAGAGTAAGTGACTTGCCCAGGATTACAGGAAGCAGTGTGTGTTTGAACCCACAACCTCAGGGTGCTGAGGATGTAGTTTTAACCACCGCACCATACTCTCTGACCTCCCTTTCTTAGCTTGACTGATCAGAACAAAATGATTCGATAAATGAAACTCATTGGTAACCTCGAAGTACCGGAAAAGCACTCACTTGAGATTCAGTTTTATCCTTTTTCTTAGACCCCAGTAGGGTGAAAAGCTGACAAATGGGCTTTTTGATTGATGTGGAAGACTGAGACTACTTTCAGTAAGAAGGACGGAGCTGTGCGCAAGGAGAGCCCTGTTTCCATATGGTTTATGGCTTATTAATCTTGTTATACCGCTCGTTCATTTTACTGGTCCAAGCGGTTTACATACAATCAAATAAAAACAAAATAAAAAAAGAACTCCAATGTTAGATAGAATAGACCTAACGCACACAACAGCAAACATACAGGATGACATTCACTCCTAAATATAATAATAATATATTATTAAGATGTCACAGGACTGCTGACTGAGGACCCACCAATCATTTAAAAAACATGGATTAACTTAAGGAATGGTTTCCTGCAGGACAGATCTTGCAACTCTGCACATGCTCAATGTTCATTTACATGAGATATCAGTGTAGACTTCGTACACGTACAATTCCTTTTATCCAATACATAATTCACATTTACACAGAGGAACATTTTTGAGGTCATTGCTGGCACTGACTCAATTTACAGCTGCAGCTGAATTGTAATAGGTTACAAGTTATATATTCTAACATGCATATATACACAAACAAAAATATTTGTAACGTAAGTGCATATTCCTCAAGGACAGTAACAACAACTCCCAGCTCAATTCCTTTTATAATAACAGGAAATATGGAGGAGTTCTTACCTTAATTACAAACAGATCATAACTTTAGTCATTGCACAGAGCACAGCAAGACAAATGATTATTAGTAAAGTAAGGTTTGCCTCTTTGCAGATGATACCAAAAGCTGAAGGTGTGGATAACAAAGCTTGACGAATGGCCTGGAATCTCGCAGATATAATTTAATGCTAAAAAATGCAGGGTCATGCTTTTGAACTGCAAAAACCGAGGGAATGGCACAGTTATGGATAAAATATTTTGAACACAAAGGAGGAGCGGGACTTGGGCATGATTATAGGTGGCCAAACAGAAAGAAAAGGTGACGGCAAAAGCTAGAAGGATTCTTGGGTGCATAGGGAACGGGAAGGGGACTTGTATACCACCTTTTTGTCACTTGGGCTTTTCAAAGCTGACATTCAAAGCAGTGGGCATTGGAGGATTAAGTGACTTGCCCAGGGTCACAAGGAGCAGCACCAGAATTTGATCTCACAACCTCTGGGTGAAGAGGCAGCAGCTCAACCAGTGAGCCACAGTGAGAGAAATGTCCAGTAGGAAAAAGGAGGTGATGATTCTTCTGTATAAGACTCTGGTGAGACCTCATTTAGAATATTACTGTGTTTCCCCGAAAATAAGCCCTAATGTGTTTTGGTTTTTTTGGGGTTTTTTTTAGTAAACATTAATATAAGACCCGGTCTTATTTGGGGGGGGGATGTCTTCTTTTTTTTCATGTACAACAATCATCTCTCCCTTCCTCTCCTCCACCCTAATTCTTCCTCTTTCCTTTCTCCCCCCCCCCCCACACACACATATATACAGCATCTTTCCTCCCCTCTAACCCATCCCCTTGTGCATCTTTCTATTCCTCCCTCCCATCCCCCCTGTGCAGCAGAACCCCACCAACCCTCCCACCGTGAGACTGACATACCGTACTTCCAAGGCCTCCCAAAACAGCAGTGGTGGCAGCGCTCTGATTGGGCTGCTTCGCGGACTTCCCCACCGGGGCCTTTCCTCTGCCGCATCACTGATCTTAACTAGGGCTTATTTTTGGGATAGGGTTTATATTAGGAGCATCTTTAAAAATCATGCTAGGGCTTATTTTCAGGATAGGTCTTATTTTCAGGGAAGCACAGTATATACAGTTCTGGAGATTGTACCTTCAAAAAGATATAAACAGAATAGAGTTGGACCAGAGAGGTTACTATAATGGTCAGTAGTCTTCATCAAAAAACAGATTGGACAGATTTAAAGATCTATGGTAAATGTGTGTACTTTGGAGGAAAAAAAAAGCAGGAGAGGGGAGATATGATAAAGATGTTTAAGACGCTCTTCAATCAGGGTGCAGCTGAGGGTGGAGACCACACCATTACCGAGTTCTTCAATCCCCAAACAGCATCCAGTGCAGTAATCCCCAAACTAGTGTCCAAAACAAACATATGCACAAAATCCACACTCCAAACCAAAGATAATCAGTTCATCTTCCTCAACACAAAATCATGTTTCACAGGCATTATTCAGGAGGAAGAAACAAAAAATCTCCTAGAGAAGAAGAAAAAATATATACAGTACAGTATAAAAAATCTCAATGAAAACCAAGAATGAGCAAATTTATTCAAAAAATCAATTATCTAAAAACTTCAACAATACATTAAATAAGATCAACAAAAGGCAATAAGACCGGCAGACAGCCGCTCAACTCCCAAGACTGGCTGTTCCTTTTGGAAAGGCAAAAGTACTGACAAGATTACACCTCAGCAAAAAGACAAATTTGTATCAGGTGCACAAAGGTGTTGACGTCATAAGACTGTCCAATGTCTTTGTTTAAACCATCAGGCCAGACGATATGCCAAGAGTAAATCAATTTCTGTTCTTGATAGATTAACTGGCAAGAGACGTCACCACCATTAGCAAAAAAAAATTGTCTGATTACCAGAAACTTAAGATTAGTCAGTCGGTGATTCATCTCCCTCCAATGGGCTGTCAATGGAGCTTCCATTTTGCCAGTGCGAATGCAACTTAAACACGTTTTGTCTGTCCTATGTAAAGCTTGTTACAAGGACAGAAAATCCCATAGATCACACATGAGGAATTGCAGCTAGTTTTGCAACGAAGATGAAAAACTTTATTCAAAAAAGGTAAGACAAATTGATGAATTTCCAGAGCATATGATGAGCAATAAGTACAGGAACTGCAGGCCAAATAACCCCTAATCTGAGAAAGCTCCTGATGTCCTCATGATATTTCAAAAGCTGACCCCCAATTTTTATAACAACTGTAGTCAACCTGAGTGGGTTCAGAAAAAACAGGGTGAAATTTCAGAACATCCCAATGCTTTACCAGAATGCTCCGAATTTGAGAGGCAACAGGAGTAAAGGAGAGCACCCATGTCAATCTCTTATTCCCTAATCCAGTACGGGATCTAGGCAACAACCACTCGTGTTCAGCACATGTTGCTCGCTTATAAGCAGTTCTAATACTATGATTGGGATAATTCCTTTGTTTAAAGTGAGTACACATAATCCTAGCTTGATTTCTAAAATCATCAGTAATATTTGGCCAACAGGTATGCTATCTTTCAGCTGCTTCGGGTGATAACTACGATAGTGCAACAAAGTATTCCTATCAATGGTGTTCCTATAGATGGTAGTGACAAACTGACCAAGATTATGGCAAATTGTAATATCAAGGAAATTGTTCTAGCTAGCGTCCAGTGATTCAGAGAATTTTAAATGGTAATCACAGCCATTGATATAATCAATAAACTCCTTAAGATCAATCACAGGCACATAGCAGATAAAAATATTATCTTCGATAAAACGCTTCCAGATCAAAATCCTAGACATATACACAGAAGGATAAATGTATTTACTTTCAAATTCTGCCATACAAAGGCAAGCGACAGGGTGGGGGGCATAGTGGCCCCCTATCGCCACCCCCATGGTCTGAACAAAAAAACTTTTTTCAAAAGAAAAGTAGTTTTTACAGATAACAAATTGGGTCATAGCCATTAAAAGCTCTAATTTGTCCCCCCAAGCATAGAGCTACTCAAATATTTTTCAATCACCTTCATAGCTTCCCCTTGAGGGATGCTAGTATAAAGAGTAATCACGTCAAGAGTAACCAACAAAATATCTTCTTGAATATCAGTAGGTATGTGCAAAATGTTAAGCTTTTGTAGGAGATCCCCAGAATCTCGAACATAAGACAAAATAGCCTGGATAGAGGGTTGCAAAAATTAAAAAATAAACATACTGGGATAAGGGTTCAAAAAAAGAATTACAGCAAGAAACAATAGGGCGACCAGGGGGGTTAACAAGGGTTTTGTGAATTTTAGGCAAAAACTAGATGAAGGGAATACTAGGAAACTTGCAATATAGATATTTAAATTCTTTTGAAGAGATCATACCATCTTGGTTTGCATGATGTAACAACTCAAAAACCTGTTTTTGAAAATCAGCAGTGGGATCCTGCTCAATGTGTTGATAAGTATCCCCCTTAGCTAACTGGCGAAACCCTTCATCAAGGTAAGCAAATCCTATCCAGAACAACCACCCCATCCCACTGCAAGTGTTCTCACACCACAGTTTGGACACCAAAACCCACTTTTTTGAATCACCGTCTGTGTCTTTGAACTGAATTGTTTCAATATAAGACCCCTGAGGCAGGCCTTAGGGCCGAAACGCATACGTGTCGGGTCTTGAACGTGAATAAAAAGATTGAACACCACAGGTTGCCTCTTTTGTTTTTCTGTGTTCTACCTTGAGGAGGAAGAAGCTCCTGTTTGGGTGTTAGACTTTTGCACTGACCCATTTCTAACTTTTGATAATCGCCTTTCATCAATAGTAAAGGCCATCTTTTTTGCACCCTATGGTAGATCCATTCCATCAGATCCTTCCTTAGCAAAATGATCTTAATTTTATTTTTTGTCTCACTGTTTAACTGACTTGACTATTGCAATTACTTATACTATAGAACAAAACAATCCTATTTGCTGACTTCACCTTCAAAATAATGGCACAGCTTTATTTTGTGGCAGGTATAGTAGATTATGATCACTTTTCTTCCATGCTTATGAAACTTCTCTGGTACCTATCTACCTACCTAATAAACATGCATGCGCTAAAATGCCCCACGCGCTAGCCACTACCACCTCCTCTTGAGCAGGCGGTAGTTTTTCGGGTAGCGCGCGCTATAGTGCACGCTAATCCGTTGCGTGCATAAAAAACGCTAATGCACCTTTGTAAAAGGAGCCCTTAGCTTGTGGTCTTGCAAGTCAGGGAGAAAGCCAACATGTTTCACTTCCTGCTTTATCAAGGCTGTTCCTCTTTAAACCACCGATATCCTTCCTGACCACTTAAGTATTAATAAATGGATGTCGGTGGCTTAAAGGGGAACAGCCTTGGTAAAGCAGGAAGTGAAACATGTTGGCTTTCTCCCTGGCTTGCAAGACCACAACCTAAGTGTTTATTATTATTATTGAAATATTGAAAATATTGCTAAATTATAAACTATGGAGAATAATTGAACCAGTGAGGAGACAGCATATAAAGCTTAGGACAATGAGTTTGTATGAATCCTGAGTGGTATCTCTGAGCTTTGAGAAACAGCTGACTACAGTGCTTGAGGTTTTAGTTTGTGGAGTATTATATGTGTTATCTCGAGTTATATTTATATTTTGAGCCTTGCTGAGAGAACTGAAACAATGTCAAAACATAGAATTTTGTTTCTGCAAATTGGCACTTAATGAAATAAGATAACGCTCTTTTCAGCTACAGTAGCAAAATAACATTGAGAATTTAGGAAGTTGGTTGGTTGGGCTGAGAACTTTTCAGCACCCCCTTGTAAATTAGTTTTGTTCACACAGGCCCCTGATGTCCTTATGTCACCTGGGGTTTGAGGGACTGAGTGCGGTTTTATGATTATCTTCTTTCTTTCTTTAAATGAAATGTAAACAGCTTTTCTATGCATTGCAATCAAAAGATGATATACCAGATTCAATAAACTATCTAAAAAGGATTCCTTCTGATTCATCATCGTTGAAGGCTGGCAAAGTGCCATCGTAACACATGAGTGGCAAAATCATAAGTAACGTAGAGCAACAATTTTCTTCCCAAATGAGCCGTGAGAATTTTTTTTTCTAATGGACAACCATTGTACATTCTTTGTTTATATATGTACTTAAAACTTAGTTATATAACAAAGTGACATGACTGAACAATGATTGCACTTCTAACCATTCTACACGCAATGCCAAATGTAAGTGGCATTTGTTTACAAAATATATTCAAATAATTCCTAACATTTCTGAATGTCCTTCTTTGAGGTCCCTCCGGCTATATACCAAGATCTTTGAAAAATCTGAAGCACAAGGTGAATGGAATCTTCTATGATTAATTATTGCTTCAGTTTCCAGGTTTCCAGGCAACTGACTAGGGTGCCAAATTTAGAAGGCACCAATTGCCCGATATTCAGTGCCACTGTATTTAACTGTCCAGGACTGGCTTCTGGCCAGTCAGCTAAGCATTAATATTCTGCATGAAATAGCTACTGAATATTTAAGAACATAAGAACATAAGCAGTGCCTCTGCTGGGTCAGACCACAGGTCCATCCCACCCAGCAGTCCGCTCCCGCTGGCGGCCCAACAGGTCATGACCTGTCTGAATCACCCCTTGGTTTCTCATCGAAGTCCTATCTTCCCATCAAATTCCTGACCTTTTGTCCCCGCACCCCTTTCAGTACCCTACGATCCCTTTGTCCCTCAGGAATCCGTCCAATCCCTGTTTGAATCCCTGTACTGTATTCTGCCTGATCACTTCCTCCGGGAGCGCATTCCATGTGTCCACGACCCTTTGTGTGAAGAAAAACTTCCTTGCATTTGTCTTGAACCTATCCCCCTTCAGTTTCTCTGAGTGCCCCCTCGTACCTGTTGTCCCTCACAGTCTGAAGAACCTGTCCCTATCCACCCTCTCTATGCCTCTCAGGATTTTGAAGGTCTCTATCATATCTCCCCTGAGCCTCCTCTTTTCCAGAGAGAAGAGACCCAGCTTATCCAGCCTCTCGGCGTATGGGCAGTTTTCCAGCCCTCTTACCAGCTTCGTTGCTCTCCTTTGGACTCTCTCAAGTACCGCCATGTCCTTCTTGAGGTGCAGCGACCAATACTGAACGCAGTATTCCAGATGCGGGCACACCATCGCCCGATATAGTGGCATGATGACTTCCCGCGTCCTGGTTGTGATACCCTTCTTTATGATGCCCAGCATCCTGTTGGCTTTTTTCGACGCTGCTGCGCACTGTGCGGATGGCTTCATTGATGCATCCACTAGCACACCCAAGTCTCTCTCAAGTCCGCTGTCTCCCAGCAGTGCCCCCCCCCCATTTTGTAGTTGAACAACGGCTTCTTATTTCCTATATGCATGACCTTGCATTTCTCAACGTTAAAGCGCATTTGCCATTTGTTTGCCCAGACTTCCAGCTTGTCCAGGTCCCCACACTCCTCTCTGGTCCTAACTCTGCCACAGAGTTTGGTATCGTCCGCAAATTTTATAACCTCGCATTTTGCCTCCGTTTCCAGGTCATTGATAAATATGTTGAAGAGTAGCGGCCCCAGCACCGATCCCTGCGGCACACCGCTCGTGACTCCCCGCCAGTCAGAAAATTGGCCCTTTACTCCGACCCTCTGCAGTCTACCTGACAGCCAGTGCTTGATCCATCTGTGTACATCCCCACCCACCCCGTGGTTCCACAGCTTCTTAAGCAGCTTTTCATGTGGCACCTTGTCAAAAGCCTTTTGAAAATAGAGGTAAATGATGTCTATGGGTTCCCCTTTGTCCACCTGACTGCTTATTCCCTCAAAGAAGTACAGTAGGTTCGTAAGGCATGACCTTCCCTTACAGAATCCGTGCTGGCTTGTTCGCAGTAGGTCATTTTTCTCGATGTGTTCGCAAATGTTGTCCTTGATCATCGCTTCCACCATCTTCCCTATAACTGAAGTCAGGCTCACCGGCCTGTAGTTCCCGGGGTCACCCCTCGATCCCTTCTTAAAGATAGGTGTGACATTCGCCAGTTTCCAGTCCTCTGGCACCTCTCCTGTTCTCAGGGATAGGTTGCAAACTTGCTGGATTGTGCCCGCTATTTCCTGTCTTAGTTCCTTTAGAACCCTTGGGTGGATCCCGTCCAGTCCCGGCGATTTGCCGCTTTTTAGCCTGTCTATCTGTTTGAGGACATCCTCCTGACTTACCTCTATATGCTCCAATTTTTCGGCCTGTTCCCCACTCATGAGCTCCTCTGAGTCCGGTATATTGGATGTGTCTTCGCACGTGAAGACCGACGAGAAGAACGTGTTCAACCTCTCAGCTACCTCTTTGTCCTCCTTAATCACTCCTTTCCTATCCCCATCATCCAACGGCCCCACCTCCTCTCTCGCTGGTTGCTTCCCCTTTACGTAACTGAAGAATGCCTTGAAGTTTTTCGCCTCCCTGGCCAGCCCCTTCTCGTATTCCCTTTTTGCTTTTCTAACCTCTCGATGGCATTCCTTTTGGCAATTCCTGTGCTCCTGGTGATTTTCCTCCGTTGGGTCCTTTTTCCATCTTCGGAAGGACACTTTCTTGTCACTTATTGCCCTCTTTACTTCAGTTGTCATCCAAACCGGGCTTTTTGACCGCTTGTTCTTACAGCCTTTCCTGAAACTGGGGATGTACAGGTTTTGTGCTTCCTGCAGGGTGTCCCTGAATAGGGTCCAGGCACTTCCTACAGTCTCCATCCTAAAGCTGTTCTTGAGCTTCCTCCCCACCATTTCCCTCATAGCAACATAGTTCCCTTTCCTGAAGTTGAGCGCAGTCGATGCGGTCCTCCTCACTATGGGTGTCCCCCTTTCTAATGTGAATCTGATTGCGTTGGAATCACTGTTGCCTAGTGGTCCTCCCACTTCTACCCCTCTTGCAGGCCCCCCTAATCCGTTAAGGATGAGGTCAAGAGTAGTTCCTCCTCGCGTCGGTTCCTTGACTAGTTGTTCCATGAAGCAGTCCCTCACAGCTTCTACGAATTCCGTTTCCCTGGTGCAGTTGGAGTGACCCGTACTCCAGTCTATCCCCGGGTAGTTGAAGTCCCCCATCACTGTTACATTTCCAGTACTGCATTCCTGCTTCAGTTCCGCTTCCAAGTCGTGTCCGACTTATTTATTTAAACCCCACTCCCCCTTTTACAAAACCGTAGTGTGGTTTTTAGTGCCGGCCATGGCAATAACAGCTCTGACATTCATAGAATTCCTATAAGCGTCAGAGCTGTTACCACCAAGGCCAGCGCTAAAAACCGTGCTATAGTTTTGTAAATGGGTGGGGGGGGGGGGGGTGTTAGTTAATTAGGTTTATATCCTGTTCTCCCCATTGAGTTCAGAACGGGGTTTTTTTTTTTTTGTGCTTAGAAGCTAGCCTGGTCATTGACTATGTCACGTGACATAGCCAGTTAGGATCAGTATTCATTGACTTACTGACTGAGTGGCCAGACAGACCCACATAAATAGCAGGTCTGTCTTTGGCCACTATAACTTAACCAGCCAGCTAATGTATATTGACTTATTTATTTAGTGGCCATACTCCCCCCCCCCCCCACAGAAATTCAATGCTGGTCACCGCATATGACCTGTCATTGAATTTCTGGGTTTGCCACCAACAAGATAAACAGGCTGTCTCCCGCAGTCTGAATATTGGGTTTCAAATACCCATGTCAAAGAGGAGACTGCTCCCTCCTACTTTAGAGTAGAGATGGGCTGTCATTTGCAATGACATGGGAAAAGTCAATGACATGTTGTTAAAAAAAAAGGAAAATGAGCAGAAACACCCCCACGCACACACACAATTTGTGGTTTTTATGTTCATTGATACCAGTGTGCACTGTTTGCAAATAATGAAGAAGAAAAGAATTTGTGTTATAGAGAAACCTAATGCACAGAGTGAGTCTCTTTTGATGTGATAAAGGACTCTATTTTTTTGACTCAAGTGTAAAATTTAGGTTTCAGCAGGCATAAGTTTTGGCACCCAAAGTTGGGTGCGGGAATCTGCAACTACATGCTATTCTATTGAGTGCTCAGCCTAGAGCAGGGGTGTCAAAGTCCCTCCTCAAGGGCCGCAATCCAGTTGGGTTTTCAGGATTTTCCCAATGAATATGCATGAGATCTATTTGCAAGCACTGCTTTCATTGTATGCTAATAGATCTCATGCATATTCATTGTGGAAATCCTGAAAACCCAACTGGATTGCGGCCCTCGAGAAGGGACTTTGACATCCTTAGCTTAGAGCAGGGATCTCAAAGTCCCTCCTTAAGGGCCGCAATCCAGTCGGGTTTTCAGGATTTCCCTAATGAATATGCATTGAAAGCAGTGCATACACATAGATCTCATACGTATTCATTGGGGAAATCCTGAAAACCAAACTGGATTGCGGCCCTCAAGGAGGGACTTTGAAACCCCTGGCTTACAGTGACGTTTATAGAATAGCACTTAGCATGGATTTTTCTGTACTAACTTTGAGCATCAGTTCTGAACTTGACCCCTTTATGTGGCCGGAATCATCTGTTTCTTGCCTGATTTCTGCTCCAACGTTACTTTCTGCTCTATCCATGACACCTGCTCTACGTTTGGTTTCCGATCCTGCCCTGGGCTAAGCCTCTCCAACCACACTCTTACCCAGTGTAGGGTCTCGCAGCCATTCTGTTTAGTTTGCTTGCATTGAATTTATTACCTGGGAATGTCCCAGGTGATCATAAAGGTGTCATTCTCCACAGTTCTGTTACCCTCTCTTTTACAAAACTGCAATAACAGTTTCTAGCATGGGGAGCCGCGCTGAATGACTCACACTGCTCCTGACACTCATAGGAAGCCAATGAGTGTCGGGATCAGCGTGGGCCATTCAGCGCGGCTCCCGCACTAGAAATTGCTATTGCAGTTTCATAAAAGGAGACCATACCCCCTGTTTTACTCAGGTGCGCTAATCGAATTAGCGCATGTTAAACGCTAATGCGTCCATAGACTAACATGCACGCATTAGCATTTAGCGTGTGCTAAATTGATTAGCGCGCGCTACATGGTTAGCACACCTTGGTAAAAGAGGGCCTTAGTGTTATCATCCTAATGCTTTTCTGGTACTACTACTACTTTTTGGGGGTATTTCAATTATACATATCAAGCATAGATATACAAGAATAACATTTGTGAAACATATTTTACAAGAAATATTACAAACAGAAAGAAACTAATTCTAAAGTCCACTTCAAGGAGTGATTTGCGAGGATAAACTAAAAGTAAATAATTCCTGATGGAAATCCAGTTAACATTCTAACTGTAAACATTGAGATCCATTTTCTGTTTCAACTACCCTTTTTGTTCATGTTCCAATAAAATTTCTCCAAATGAGAATGATCAAAAACTATAAATTGTCTACCCCAATAATGTAAAATACATCTACAGGGAAAAAGTTGCTCCAATAGCCAAAACCCTGGATTTCAGAGCCATGAACTGCTTCCTATGTTCCTGAGTGGCTCTCATTACATCTGGAAAATTTTGAATTGTCTGCCCGTGAAAAACAACTGGAAATTATATCTTGAGTATCCCCTAAGAAGGCAGTGAGTTCCCCAGTTGCTAATGCTGGGGCTACATCTGCCGCTCCTCTAGTTGACGTTGCTAGTGATGATGGCAGGCACATAACATTCTGAAATACAATTGACTCAGATATTTCCAGTTTTAAAATTTTCCTAAAATATTTTCTAAGCAATATTTCAGCTGAAATTAAAAGTGTACAAGGGAAATTTAAAAAGCGCAGATTATTAACACGCAAATAATTTTCCAGTTGTTCCAATTTATGATGCAAAATCAGACTATCTTTCACAGCTGAGGCACTAACTGATTGAAATACTTTCACTGGATTTTGCATCTCCTCACTAGCAGATTTAATTTTGTAATATCATTTTGTGATACAGAAATAGAAGACAGAACTTGACTATTATTTCTAGATCACTACTAGACATACACAGCATTGTGCATAGTTGCAAAGGAGACAGTCCATGCTTGAATGAGCTCACAATCTAATCAATCAAGATAAGCAGGATGCCATGGTAGGGGTTACAGTTAGTGGGGTGATGAGCAGAGGGAGAGGGTTATGCGTTGAAGGCAATCTTGAAAAGTTGTGCTTTCAGTCCATTTTGGGACAAAGGAAGGGGCTCAGGTACTCAGGTAGACTATTCCAGACATACAGGGCAATGAAATGAAAGGAATAACATCTGAAATTGGCAGTGGAGGAGAAGGGTTCAGATAAAAATAACATCTAAGAAAACGGAGTTCTCAAGGAGGCATATAATGAGAGACAAGAGAGGAAAAATACTGAGGGGCTGGAGAATGAACACACTTAATGATGTAGTAAGGGGAGGGGGCAGACCGCACTTGGTGCCACCTTGGTGGGGGTGCTGTCTTCTGTCTTCAGCCAAGCCTACTACATGCCCCTCCCTATTCCCACCCCTCTACTCGACTCCTTCTCACATACTGTTATCCGTCCTATATGCCATATTCTCAATATATCTCTTTCCACTGCAACTGTCCCTGCTGTCTTCAAAGATGCGGTGGTTAAGCCGCTTCTCAAAAAACCCTCGCTGGACCCCTTCTGCCCATCCAACTTTCGCCCTGTCTCCCTTTTTCCGTTCCTATCCAAGATACTCGAGTGTGCTATTCTCCGTCGCTGCCTGGACTTCCTTTCAACTCGACAGATTCTCGATCCTCTACAATCTGGTTTTCACCCCTAACACTCCACAGGGACTGCCCTCACTAAGGTCTGCAGTGACTAGTTCATGGCTAGATCTAAGGGCCTTTACTCTATACTTATCCTTCTTGACCTGTCTGCTGCCTTTGATACTGTAAATCACAGCTTACTCTTTGATATGCTGTCCTCGTTTAGATTCCTGGTTTGCCTCCTACCTTTCCCAATGCACCTTTAGTGTATGTATTGGTGGGCCCTCTTCTGCTGCTACCCCGCAAGCGGTTGGTCTGTCTTAGGACCTCTTCTCTTTCTACACCTCTTCCCTCGGTGCCCTGATCTCCTCCCATGGCTTCCAGTATCACCTTTATGCTGATGACTCCCAGCTCTACCTTTCTACACCTGAAATTTCACCTAAAGTCCAAGAAAAAGTCTCTGCTTGTTTGGCTGACATTGCTGCCGTCATCTGAAACTAAATATAGTGCTATAGAAATAATTAATAGTAGTAGTAGTGCTGGCACCTCTCCATCCCTCTCCCACCACCATGCTCATGCCCTCCCTCCCCGTACCTCTTTAAATCTTCACCAGTGAGAGCAACTTCTCTGGTCTGCTGCTTGCACCAGCCTGGCTTCCCTCTGAAATCACTTCCTGGTCATGGGCCAAGAAGTGACATCAGAGGGAAAGCCAATGCTGGCGCAAGCAGCAGGCCAGAGAAGCTGCTCACACTGGCAAAGATTTAAAGAGGTACGGGGGAGGGAGGGAACGAGTGTGGCATGGGGGGCAGAGAAGAGTGTGGGGGGGCATCACTGCCCCAGGCACCTCCTACCCTCGTTACACTACTGAACAAACTTGTACATTTGTACAATAATAGGAGTTGGAAGGCAGATAGGGAGCCAGTGAAGTGATTTGTGGAGAGTTGTAATGTGAGTGTAGTGAGGTTGGCAGAAGATGAGTCGTGCAGCTGAGTTTTGTTCAGATTGCAGGGGGGGGGGAAAGGTGATTCAGCGGGAGACCTGTTAGAAGTACAGTACTCCCCTGATATTCGTGGGGGTTCTGTTTCAGGAACCCCTGCAAATTTTGAAAAACCGTGTATATGCTTTTTGCCTGTCAAAAGGCAGGAGAGGGTAGCTGGAGCGCTGGCGAATGAAGAAAATCACGCAGCTCCTGATTGGTATAGCCCAACTTTAGTACAGGAAGAGGCAGTCGGAGAATACTGTGTATTAGTGAGTCTGTGAACCGCAAATTCGCGGGGGAACACTGTACATTGCAGTAGTATGCTACAGTATTTCCTCATTTCTAGTTGATGAGTTGTGCCACCTTAATGTGTCTTTCTGGATATATAGACAGCAATAAGATTAATATGGCAGCTATTTCTAGTTCTTTCTTACAGAACTAGTCTTTAAGCCCGTTACATTAATGGGTGCTAGAATAGATGTGTGTGTGTGTCTTTCTTTTTTTCTTTGTCTCTCTCTCCTTGGCCGCTGTCTGTCTCTTTTTTTCTTTATCTCTCTCTCCTTGTCTGCTGTTTTTTATTTTGGTCTCTCTTCTTGGCCGCTGCATGTCTGTCTGTCTTTTTTTGCTGTCTGTCTCTTGGCCGCTGTATGTCTGTCTGTCTCCTTGGCCGCTGTCTGTCTGTCTTTATTTCTGTCTCTCTCTCTCTTCTTGGCCACTGTCTTTCTTTATTTCGGTCTCTCTCCTTGTCTGCTGTTTGTCTGTCTGTATTTTTTTTTGCTGTCTGTCTCCTTGGCTGCTGTATGTCTGTCTGTCTTTTTTTCTGTGTGTCTCTCTCTCTCCTTGTCCACTATCTGGTTTTTTTTTTTGTTTATCTTTCTATCTCTCTCCCTGGCCCCCTGTCCTTCTGTCTGTCTCCTTGGCCGCTGTCTGTCTTTTTTTTCTGTGTTTCTCTCTCTCCTTTTCCAGTGTCTGGTTTTTTTTTTTCGATCTCTCTCCTTGTCCACTGTCTGTTTGTAGTGCCCCTTCTCCCACCTACCTTTTTTATCATGGGCAACCGGCACACAGTAACCACTGCTAGATTGAGTAAACCATTGCAAACTGCCGAATGCGCATGCGCCCGCGCCCCAAACACGTACGCGCCCGACGCACCGAACACATATGCGCCCGACGTGCCAAATTCACCCTAACATTTCTCTGCTGGCCAGCCACGGAGTTACTGATCACGGAGGCAGGGATCACGCAGGTAGGAGTACTCATGCACGCTTAGCGTTTTATTATTAGTGATTGGCATTGTATCTTTCTTTCCCCATGGTTTTAACCATAATACCTATTGTCCTGGACTGCAGCTACTGTATCAGTCTCTCTCACCTTGAGACTTCAGCTCACCTCTCCTTAATCATTCATGCGTTCAGATTAGATTGACTTATGGTTTCTAGAGTAACACTATATATTTATTATTATATGTGCATTTGCCATTTCATATACCTTGATTACTGATTCAGTTCTATAGAAAGTTCTTTTTGTGTTATTTTGTAGAAATAAAGGCCTACTACATTAATAAGTGATACCTTTTTCAAAAACCTTTATAGATTTTGATTAGCTTTTGTTTCTGAGTCCTTTTGTGTTATTTTCAAAGTTCATGTTAAGTTTATTGCAATATATTCTTGCTAAGTTATTATTCCCTTGAACCTCTCTGTCTGGAATAATGGATAATGCAGGAAGAATTCAATAAAGGTTACTTTGAACCCTCCACCCCCACACCTTTTAGAAAACCGTAGGGTGTTTTTTAGCGCCAGCTGCAATGGTAACAGCTCCGACGCTCATAGGAATTCTATGAGTGTCGGAGCTGTTACCGCCGCAGCCAGTTAGATGCCAGGAGGATGCAGATAGAATATTAGCTTGGTGTGCAATTTCATGCCCAACTACTGTCAGGTGCACATGTTCAAGTATTCTGTAACTGTGCACCTAAATCCTGGGAATGCCCTGACCCACTTATGCTCCTCCCCTGGCCACACGCCCTTCAGAGTTGCACTCAAGATATGTTGTTCAGGTTGGAGGAGAATGTGGCCTAGTGGCTAGAGCTACAGCCTCAACATCGAGTTTGTAGGTTCAAACCCTGTGCTGCTCCTTGTGATCCTGTGCAATCCTACACTACCCCAGGTACATTAGATAGGTTGTGAGCCCACTTGTACAGATAGGGAAAATGCCTGAAGTACCTTTGAGTGTGGTTGTAACACTACCAAAAAAAATAATAATAAATAAACCAGTATACAAGCCCCAATCCCTTTCCCTATAGCAGGGGTCTCCAAAGTCCCTCCTCGAGGGCCGAATCCAGTCGGGTTTTCGGGATTTCCCCAATGAATATGCATGACATCTATGTGCATGTACTGCTTTCAATGCATATTCATTGGAGAAATCCCCAAAACCCGACTGGATTCGGCCCTCGAGGAGGGACTTTGGAGACCCCTGCCCTGTAGAATAGGGCCTACAGCAGATCCTGGCATACCTGCTAATGACTGCCAATTCGTGTTAACATCTTACATTACATTACATTACATTAGTGATTTCTATTCCGCTTGTGCCTTGCGGTTCTAAGCGGATTACATTAGAAGATGGCTGGTCATTTCCAGGCGATGACAATACAATTATTTGTATAACTTTACAAACTTTGCATACCTAACTTTACATAACTTTTCGTACATAACTTTACATAACTTTACGTGGCCAATTAGTTTACATACAAACCCGAAATCCACACCCAAAATTGTGAACCCAGTTTTGGACAACCTATTCAGAATTCAGCATGTGCCCAAATTAATACGCTTCATCATTTCCAATGTTTCTCATTCTTATACATTTTTTTTTTCTACACAAAAAAAGAGTTAAGCTCAATTCTGAACTTTGTTTCACCGAGTGTCACCACTATTCACATTTTGGGACTGCTACGTCATAAAACCGGAGACCCCCCCCCCCCCCGGCTCCTCACTCGCCCTTTCCTCCTGCTTTCCCGCGCGCTGTGCTGGGGGGGGGGGGGAGGAAGGCACGCGGAGCTCCTCCCCGCAGGGCTCAGCCACGCGCTTTTGTTTCAGTCCCGCGCGCCAATCGCCGCCGCTCCTCCACCTTTTTGTTTGGCTTAGCAACCCTCCGCCCCCCTCGCTCTGGCGCCGCTTTGCAGGGTTTGCAGTTTCTGCTCCGTTTGAAAGCAGTTGCGGGCAGCCTCCTCTTCGGGGACGACGCGGGCGCGTGGCTGACGCCTAAGGTCTTTCCCGGTGACCGGGAGGCGGCTAGAGCCTTGCCGCGGTTGCCGGAGGATTTCGGCGAACGAAACAAGAACTTGTCTGCCGGCCCTCCGCTCTGACCCCTTGCCTCCATCTCCTCTTTAGATCCACGAGCCGCTTGCTCTCTGTCCCGTTCTGTAGCTTCCTGCCCTCAACCCTGACCCAGTGCTCACTTGCCCCTCGATCGACCTGCACTCTCTCGATATCCGAGCCTCTTGCCCTAATCCAGGGCTCATCTCTATCTCTTAACCCCCCCCCCCCTCCCACGCCCCGGCAGTGGCTGCGTGTACGGCGGTGGCGGATGATGTGACGGGGGGGCCGAGGCGCTAACCCCTCCCTGCCCCCGCTCGAAGCTGTCTCGAGTCCCGGGAGCCCCTGACGGTTCATGGGGACCCGCTCCAGTCCCTTAAGTTTCTTGCAGCCATGAAGGTGGCCGTGCTGGACCTGGGAACCATCTTTGCCAGGATCTTCAAGACCTCGGCGCCCCCTCAGCCCGCGAGCAACAGCAGCAACCCCACCTTCCCACTCGCGCCCTCCCCACCCAAAGCCCTTCTGCTGCCTCCCCCGCCTTCATCTCCGCTCCTTTCTCCCCTGCCTCGGATCTCCATCTCTTCCTCTGGGGGAGGCGGGGGATCGTCTCTCCCCAGCAGCCCCGGGGGGCTCTGCCCGTCTCCCAGAGCCCCGACCCCCGCCGCTCCCATCCTTCCGATCTCCCTGTCCCGCCCCGGTCTCCTTCCTGGGGGGAGATCAGCACCGTCCCCCGCGCCTGGTCTATGCCCCAGCCGATCGCCGCGGTTGCAGCCGGAATCCCCCGGTCCGAGCTGGAGCGGTGCCGGGGGCAGAGCGCTGTTCATTACCCTGCCCGACATCGGCGAGGAGTGGCTGCCTGAGAGCGGCTCGGACGAGGGCCTCGGCCACGGGTGAGTGCCTGCCCCGAAGGGCTTCCTCTTCCAAAATCTGAAAACAAACATAAATAGTTGCGACTTGCTGTTTACTGAACTTTCCAAAACATAATATGGGGATTGGTGGGGGTGGGGGTGGGTGGGGGGGTGAGGGTTGCTTGCTTGCTTGTTTTCTTAATTTGCAGAATTGCTAACTTTGATCCAGTGGCGTACCTAGCATATGTGACGCCCGGGTCCCATCATTTTTTGGGGCCCATCATTTTTTTTGGCACCCCCCCCCCCCATCTGTACGAAAAACATGATTTTTAGTAACAAGCCAGAGGTCACACATGAGTACCTAGGAAAAGGCAGCATCTTACATACTGCAGTGAGCAGTACAACAGCAATACACCCATTGTAAAACTAAACAAGCCAGACTAGTACAGATCAGTCCTACACCGTCAATCCTAACAGAAAACCGTATTTTTCAACACAGAAAACACCTTTGCCTAGTATGGAATGTCATCACAAACCAACCCCTCCCCCTTTTACAAAACATAGTGTGGATTTTAGCCAGGGTGGTAACAGCTCTGACACTCATGGAAATAGAAAATTTTTGTTCTACCTTTGTCTTCTCTGGTTTCTGCTTACCTCATCTTCTTGTTACTCTCTTCCTTCCATTCACTGTCTGCCATCTCTCTGCCCCTATATGGCATCTTCTCTCCTATGCCCCTTCCAGAAACTGTATGCCTCCCCCTTCCATCTCTTCTTTCACCCCCATTGGTCTGGCATCTCTCTCCTCTCCTTCCCTCTCTTCTGCAATCCCTTTCTTCCCTCATTTTCGTTTTCAATTTATTTTCTTTATCCATCTAGATTACGTTCTTACTACCCTCTCATCAATTTCCTTTTTTAATGTCTACCTACAGCTCGCCACCTCTTTCCCTCACCCCTTCAGTATTTCCCTAACTCATTCCTTTTCCCCCATCATGTGCCCTCCTTTTATTTATCCCCTCCTTCCATCATGTGCCCTCTTTCTCTACCCCTTCCATCTAGTACCTTCTCCTCTCGCTGTCCACTTCCATCGTCTGCTCCCCTCTTTCTCTCCTCCCATTTCCTTCCTGCATTTGCTCCCTTATCTCTCCCATCTGCACTTCCATCCAGCATAGGCTCACCCTCTACTCACCACACTACCATCCAATGTCTGCCCTTGCTCTCTCCATCCACCCCTCTTCAATCAGCATCTGCCCCCTTTCTTTCCCTCCGATCCAATTCCATCCAGTATCCTTCCCCCTTATGTCTCTCTCCCCTTTACCTGTACATCAATTCCATCAGCACCACCCTTCCATACCACCCTGCCCCCTTTCTCTCCCTGCACCACTTTTTCATTCAAGGTCGTCTCTGATGCAACTTCTGGTTGCGTCAGAGACGACTTTTACCGCAGCCATATGCAACTACAACGCTCCGGCTTCTGAAGAAGCGCCGGCCATAGGGCAGGGAGGTTTGTCGGACCGGGCCTGATGGGGAGGGAGGGGTGAAAGCACCATGAAGGTAAGGGGTGTGTGTGTGAAGGTGCCATGAAGGTAAGGGGCAGGGAGGGAGAAAGGGAGCTGATTCAACTCGGCAGCAACAGTAAGGAGGGCAGCAATAAGGAGGGAGGGAGCGTGAAGGGGTCCGGGCCGGCTGTGCACCCCCCTAAGGTTGCAGCCGGGGCGGACCAACCCCCGCCCCCCTTGGTATGCCAGTGCTTTGACCATTTGTTACATAAGAATTGCCGCTGCTGGGTCAGACCAGTGGTCCATCATGCCCAGCATTCCGCTCACGCGGCGGCCCCTAGATCAAAGACCAGTGCTCTAATTGAGTCCAGTCTCACCTGCGTACTAAACCGAATAGAAGGCTCTCTTCTTCATTCACTTTTTCCATGCGGATTTTAGAAATCTAGATTGCACGAATATACTATATTAGGCAATGCATGACTTACACGTATTCTTCAGGTTGCATAGGTGACAGCGACTTTCCCTTTTTTTCGATTCAAATATTTATTAAATTTTAAGTAGTTACATTACAAAAGATTCATAGACAGGAAGTAACAATGAACATATATATGACTGCATATTATAAAGTTAAAAAAATAGAATAAAGAAAACTGTTCCTGTATTATTTATGAGAGATATAATTGTCTAAGGACTTCCATTTTCTAATACTTAAGTGAGTAATTTGAGGAGTTATAAGAAAGGTTATCTTTATATTTTTTATATAATGGAACCCAATTCCACCACATGTACAATAAATGAGAATTATCTTTCCAGTTATTACTAACTAGTTTTAAAGCTATGGAAATACCCCCCTCTCTCTTTTTATGAAGCTGCATTAGACTTTTTTTATCGCCGACCACAGCGGTATTAGCACCAAAGCTCATAGAATTCCTATGAGCATCGGAGCTAATATTGGTTGGCCGGTGATAAAATAGCCGAACGCGGTTTCGTTAAAAAAAAATAAAAGGGGGGGGGGGGTCATAAAGAGCTTTGTCTTCTGCCAGAGATATGTTGTAAGCACAAATGGCTTACAGATTATATGACCAGGGGAAAGAGAGTCTTTGAATTTGAGAATAGCCTGCATTTTGGTCAGTCCAGAAAAATCTGAGATTGCCACAGTAAGAAATCTGATGCATAAGAGTACCAACTTCCTTATGTTTTTTTTAAATTCTTTTATTGATTTTTCAAACTACAAATGCGCAATAAAATGATTCACATATTTGCACATTACATAATAAGTGCAACAAAACTTACAAATACTACTACATACTAAAATTTCCCCCACCCTCCCAGCTAATAAACAATTATAATAAAACCTTCATGAAACTATTCATTAAAACCTTGAATCGGTTCCAATTCTATTCCCTTCCCTTCCCCCCCAGGATGTGTATGTTTACTTGTCTATAAAATTAAATGAATTATTCCTCTTTACAGTATTTAGCCAATGGCTCCCAAACAACCATAAAATTCTTAAAGCGTCCCTGTTATATGGACATGCAACGTTCCATTTTATAAGTATAACACAGGGATTCCCACCAGAATGTGTAGTTCAACCTATCCCAGTTTTTCAAATTTCTTAAAATAAGCAGCATGGCAACCCCTGTCATTACAAAAAGTAGCTTGTTATTTCTCACAGATAATTGACTTTTAGCTCTCATAAGTGTACCAAATAAAATAGTATCATAAGATAAAGCCACTGGATTCTCTAATAACTTATTTACTTGGTCCCAAATAGACCTCTAAAACTGTAGTATCAAGGGACAATAGTAAAGTAAATGATCTAAAGTCCCAGCTTCAAGAGTGACTTAACTGAGGAACAGAGTTCTCTGGGAGGTAAATAAGGAGAGAGAAGCGAGGAGAGATATTGAGGGGCAGCAGAATGAACACACTTGTAGGTCAGCAATAAGATCTTGAACTGTATGCGATGGCAGCTATGGAACCAGTGAAGTGACTTAAGGAGAGGGGGTGACATGAGCGTAGCGAGGTTGGTAGAAGATGAGTCGTGCAGGAGAGTTTTGTACAGATTGCAAGAGGGAGAAGCGACACTGCGGGATACCAGTTAGAAGTAGAGTGAAGTACGGTAATTGAAGTGTGAGGTTACGAGAGCTTGGACACGGGTCCAGGTATTGTGCTCAGCGAGGAAGGGGGGAATTTTAATGATATGAAGAGATAGAAGCAACAGTTTGCTTATAAAAATGCTCTCCAGTTCTTTCAAGGTAATAAATAGGAATAAAACAAAAACTAACACGGTTACCATACAATTTTATTCTATTCTTTCAGGAAATACATTTCTTTAGGGTTGTACAATCACTTATGGGAACTCAATAGAAACTAATTATTCTGGGTTGTGCGCATTTGTGACTGTGTGGGGAGGAGGGAGTAATAACTTTGGATTTGTTTTTATTTTATAGGGATGTGTAGACACAAAATTTCATTTTGCTTTTCCTTTTATGTTTTGAGCCATTATATACGTGACATCTGTAAAAAAAACCAAAACCATAATACGATCCTTTACATAGTTTCAATGTACTTTGCAATTATTTAAGCATTTACCGTATTTTCACGCATATAACGCATGCGTTATACACGATTTTACAAACCGGAACCAGCACCAATGCACAGGACGTGCCAGTGCCCGAAGATCCTCCCTCGTTGGTTTGGGCTGGGCTGGGCGGTGCGGTGCGGGAGAGATCCTCCTTCTTCCTGCGCCGGGCTGGACTAGGCTTTGAGCATTTGTGCATGCTCAAAGCCTTCTGGTCTTGCGAGACCAGAAGGCTTTGAGCACGCGCAAATGCTCAAAGCCTAGTCCAGCCCGGTGAAGGAAGAAGGAGGATCTCTCCCGCACCGCACCGCCCAGCCCAGCCCAAACCAACGAGGGAGGATCTTCGGGCACTGGCACTGGCACATCCTGTGCATTGGTGCTGGTGCCGGTGCCCAATCGGGTAAGAGATGTTTTGCGGTGCTGGGGGGGATGTTGGATCGTGGGGGAGGGGGGGACGTGAGCGGGGGGGGGGGAGGATGCCGGTTTGCAGGGGGGATGCCGGATCGGTTTGAAAAAAAAAAGTTGTAAAACGCGGGTAAGCGAGCGGGGGGGGGGAGGATGCCGGTTCAGAGTAGGCGGGAGGAGGTTTTAGCATGCGTGGTATACGCGTGTGCGCGCTATATTAAATTTTTTTAACATAAATTTGTGTTCCCCGCGCGCTATACCCGTGTGCGCGTTTTACACGGGTGCGCGGTATATGGGTGAAAATACGGTAGTATGACTTTTGAATATACATTAGTATAATGTGTTTTCCTAAGTTAGATCAACAAAGAAAAAACCTGAGAGAAAAAAAACTGAATATAATACGGATTCACAACATAAGAAATAATATTCAACAAAAGAGAATCCACTAATCAAATGTACTCATATCATTTAATATAAACACATGTTAAATAAATTACTTTTAATTCAATGTTATCATGTAGAATAAAACAATAGAAAGGAGAAAGACAATTCAGCGGAAGGAACAGAAGCGCTTCATCAAATGTCATAGTATTCAACAGCCTAAATAGTTTTACATTCAAACAAACAAACAAATAAATAAATAAATAATCACTTAGCTTAGAAAGCAATCAAGATGAAATTCAGGCTGTGCTGCCATTATCCAAAAGTATGTAGAATATCTATCTATCCTTTTTCTAAGATAGAACACAAAATATGAATTAAGTATTCTCCTTCAGACCTGACACATTCATAAAGTCTTCAAGACCACTGAGCTGTTGGTTCAGTGAATTCTGAGGTTTCATTAAGATGCTTCTATTTTGCAATCTGGATGCACTGGAACTCCATCCTGTTGAAAAATAAAGTCTCAAATTTCAGGCAGAAAAGTCTGCACAGTAAGATATTTTGGGATTATTTGGAAGAATGCAAGGGGTCCTGTTTTTTTCCCAAATACCCATGTAATTACTGGTTTTATTTAATAGTGTGTGCTATGTAGTGTGATCTAGTTAATTTGCTAACAATTGCTCTTATGGGCTCTGTGACACAAAGTTAATGCACACTTTTTTTTACGCTGGCTTTTACAAAGCTGCAGTAGAGGTTTCTACTGCAGGCTGGTGAGGTAAATACTCCAACACTCACAGAATTCCTATGAGTGTCGGAGCATTTACCTCACCGGCCTGAGATAGAAACTTCTACCGTGGCTTTGTAAAAATAGCCCTTAATAAGGGCCTAATTCTGTAAATGGCTCCTTAGGTGCTGCTAGGTGTTGTATTTGAGACTGCCTAGTGACGCCTAACTTAGGGTTACCAGACGTCTTGAAAACCCGGACATGTCCTCCTTTTAATAGGACTGTCCGAGTTCCTGGACGGACTTATCCAAAACGGAAAATCAAACAGCAGGAGGGAAGTTCACTCCCTGCTGCCTACAGGGCCGCTTGCTGCAAATGACTTGGCTTCCCTCTCCTAGTACATCTTGGGAGGGGGAGGTATGGGAGATGTCAGGGATTTGGGGAATGTTAGGGGGAGGGGTGCAGGGCTCCACGGCTCAGCTGATCCTGGTAGGGGTTATCCCCATCAGCTGAGCCGCCAGGAATCCCTGAAATCGGCTCAGCTGATGGGGATTCATCTGCTGTGATTAGCTGATGGGAAGCCTACAGGGTTTTTTTTTTCCACTCTTTGGGTGGTGGGAGGGAGCCGTGACCACTGGGAAAATAAGGGGGGGTGTCATGCCTTAAATCCTCTAGTGGTCTTCTTGTCAGTTTGGGCAGCTATGTGGAAATTAAGACACAACTCAAACAGGTCTAAGTTCCTTCTAGGAAAGCTTTGATTATGGGTGGGGTATGTCCAGGTTGAAGCACGTCCGATTCCCGCCCACAACACACTTCCCAATACGCCCCTTTGATCTCTGGACGTACATCAGCTTAGAAGTGCTGCTGCATGTCCAGAAAGTTGGTTGTGATTATCGGCACTTGGACGTTCCTGCTATTAGGATGTCCAAGTGCCGACTTAGGCTGGTTTATGGATGTTTTAAAGTTTTGATTATGAGCCTGATAGTGTTTTTGTCAGTAGCTAAGAAACATGCTAGCAATGGGAGTGAACCAGTTCTGTTGCTTTGTTAACAGCAGTAGCCTGTGTAAAGCAGAGAAGATAAAAAATATCCCATTTTCAAAATAATCAGATCAGGCCTAATCTAACTAGGTCTCAAGCTAATCGACCAAGACATGGCGCATCTGAGATTTTGTCAACCACTACTTGTTCTTCTATCTACCTTAGCCATGCTGAAACCATTCTCCATAGCTTGTGTGTCCTTAGATTCACTATAGCATATGGGGCTCATAATCAAAACTTAAACACATCTAAAAACCTGCCCAAGTCGGCACTTGGATGACCTAAAAGACAGGTCATCCAAGTGCTGATAATCAAACCGATTTTCTGGATGTGTCGCGGGACTTTTTATGCCCCTGAATGCCATTGTGTGCCCAGAGCTGAAAGGGGCGTATCTGGAGGAGTGGTTAGAGCAGTATGTAGGTGGGATGGGAGACGTCCTAGACTTAGTTGTCCTGCAGCTATAATTGAATGTTTTACTAGACATCCTGAGTGAAACTTAAATGTTGTGAGTTAGACGATGTAAAAAAAACAGGTATAAATGCCAAAAAGGTGTCCAAAGTGACCAGATAACCACTGCAGAGCCAAAGTAGAGACCCACACACACTCCCCCAGTATTCACTGACCCCCCTCATGCCCCCACAAAGATCAGAATAAAAAAGTACATACCTGTCTCCAGAACATCAGCCCCTGGTATAGGAAAGTCTAGTAGAGCTGCACATAGGTGTCTTAAATAGCTTGGGGGGTGAACCATAGAGAGGAGGACCCAGGTCCATCAGAGTACCCACCAACACCCCCCCAAACCCCACTCTACTGCCATATAGGTGTTACCTGCAGCCATAAGGGCTATTGGGGTTGTAGACAGGTGTGTATAGTGGGTTTTGGGGGTGTTTGGGAGCAGTTATTTGCCTAACAGGTGTTATCAAGGGACAGCAGGCAGATATTCTCGCAACCCACCTACCTCCCCGGGTTGGCTACTTTGCTAGCTATCTGAACTGAGGCCACGCTGAGGAGACGCATGCCCTGACTTCGCCTAAAAGGTCTTGGTTTAGGACTTGGGCAATTTTGTGGTTGGGAATGTGTCTTAAGGATAGATGTAGTGGTGGTTTGGGCGATTAAACTGGTGAACGTAGAAGTAGACGACTTTTTTTGAAAATGGTCATTTCCTTGCCGCCTACTTTCTGCATCTAGGGACTTAGGCTTTTTACACAGACTTAAGTCAGGACCAGGGACTGTAGTCTGTAGTATTTTAATATTTAATTATTTGCTTCTTCTAAGTGGAAGCATCTAATGAAAGAAATGCTAATGTGTAAGCATATACTTTAGATAGAGTGAACATATCTTATTGCTTCTTGTGTCACTTTTCCTAGACAGGCAATGATGCTTTTTCAGCATGTTGTTTTGAGATTTTATGAGGGCAGTTTTTATTAACAGGTTAACAGCAAGGTTGTGGAGTAGAGTGGGAGTTGGAAGCAATTTTGGGAGGAGTCAAGTCAGAGTTGGTAACAATGCACCAACTCTGACGTCAGCTTCAAAATAAAACTTACAACATTATAATGTAAGTTTTTATCATATTATACTTAGATATATCATTTTTTTTCCTGGATCTAAAGTACTGGTAAATAAAGACCCAGAACAAAATTTTAAAATCTAATATCAGTAGGAATTGGAGTCAGACAGCTGAAAAATAGTGGAGTCTGAGTTGAAGGTTTGGTGATGGACGCCAGAGCCCTGGTTGGAGCATGATTGAACCAAGATCTTCAGCTTCTGCCGAAATCAAATCTGCAACTGAAATTGGCTGCTTGGTTTTGGCAGAAACAAAAACCATAAATAAAACTCCCCTCAATTGACCCAAAAAGTTCCTCTCAAGCTGAGCTGACACCCCAACCCCTGCTTTTACTTTCCTCTCCGTAGGCCACCCCTGGGACTACCTTAGGAAGGACTGGTGGTCTAGTGGAGTCTTCAGGGATAGGAACAACCCCTGTGCCGCTGCTCCCTTTGCAATGGCTGCAGATTTCCTGTGGTAGCGTCACAAGACTGCTGCTGGAGGTCCCAGGGCCCTTTTGTAATTGGAAACACTATCTGTGACATCATCAGAACCAAAAATGCTTTAAAATGCTCTAAAATCAATTTTAAATTATCAATTTAAAAAAAAAGGACCCTCTTTTTATGAAATCACTATTTTTAAATTGACATCATTGATGACCTATTTGATGGGAAAATGCATTTTTTAAGGCCTTGAAGTCACCGTTAGTGATTGATTGCTGAGACCTAGGGCTCCTTTTATTAAGCCGCGCTAGCGGGGTTAACGCACGCAACTTTTCATCACGCGCTAACACCCTCGCTGGCCTACAAAATATCACCTGCTCAAGAGGAGGCGATAGCGGGTAGCACGGCCAGTGGTTTAACGTGCGGTATTACGCGCGTTAAACCGCTAGCGTGCCTTTGTAAAAGGAACCCCTAGTTTCATGCCAAAATCACTTGTTTTCAGGTAATTTTTAAAGCGTTTTTATGTACTTTTACTTTTGCTTATATGCCTAATCTGTATAACAAACGCTTTTAAATGTAAATTTTTAGTCTTTTGAGATTATTTTTGTATTTCAAATTAAGTTTTTTTAATCTGTGCTTCACTCTGGGCCAGGTGCACTAAAGTCAGCGATCGTCTAACGATCGTCACTAAACCAGTTTTGACTGGTTTAACGACAATCACCTTTACTGAGACAGAAAACGGCTCACCGTGTGGTTTTCTGTACAATCACTTGTTCTCTGATTCCACGATTCAAATAAACTCATTACTATTGAAATGCCATGTAAACTAGCAGAGAGCAATTGGTGCTCTAACATGGCTTTCCGATGCACAAAGAAAAGTGATCGCTTTTAGTGATCCAAAAAATACAACTGGTCAAGACCAGTCACTTGCCTGAACAACCATAGTTTAGCTCTTTTTTTTTTTTTTAAATGCTTTTTGTGTGTTACACCCTCCCTGACACTCCTGCATCGGAAACCAATCCCCCCCTTCCATAGCAGCAAAAATGGCAGGAGGGAGCCCACTCCCTCCTGCCATGATGACCCCACCCACCACAACAGAAAAAATGACAGGAGGGTTGCCAAGATAATGAGCTGTTTGACGACTCCATTGAGGCTGCCATCAAGCGTCTGTCAGGGCATGAGCGGTCCTTTGCCCCTTTGATTCGACCTAAAGCTAAGCCTCCATCTTCTAAGCCTTATAGGCCACCTCCATTGTCTTTAAAATTTTGAGAATTATTTTTGAAGCAGTTTCTGATTATTTGGTTATGGGAGAATAAATTAGTTTTAATGGTATGTAAATCAAAAGGAGAGGTAGTTGAAGAGGTTGTACCTTCTACAATTGAATTCAATGGCTATAATATTCATGTTTCTAAACAATCTCATAGTCTAGGGAGTTATTTTAGATTCAAAATTATCTTTTAAATCACTGATTTATCACAGCCTGATCTTAAGTCCATTCTGCAAAGCCTTATATTAAGTGGTCTTGATTATTGCAATATTGTATTTAGATTTGCCCACCTCCAAAGTTATGAAATGTTGAAGCATGTCGGGTAGAGCTTTGGATTCTTGCCCAGAAATAGCTAAGAAGAAAAAATGTAAAAAAATTAAATTGAATCAGGTTGGGCAGACTGGATGGACCATTTAGGTCTTTATATGCCGTCATCTACTATATATGTCACTATGTATGTCTGATTTCAGGACATCATGTATGCTTAACTGCCCAAGAAGGTACAGTACAGATGAGGAATCCATCAAAATCTTTCATGGATACGGAGAGTTTTTTTTTTTTTAATTATGATGTTTAAATGTTGTTATTACTTTTATTAGCATAAGAAATAACAAAGGAAGCCAACAAGTTTCAAATACAATGGTAAACCATGTCCCTCTCCCCTACCCTCCCACCCCTCCCAGAGCAAAATTTTTAAAATTATTAAAACATCTATTTTTCACATATTCTATAGTTCTAAGTGAAGTATAAATAAAATAATCTTAAAATATCAGACAAAGACAGACCCACCCATATAAATAAAAATATTTGTCCCTGTCTTCTCCCTAGACTTGAGGTGATTTGTTGGTATGAGGTACTTTAAATCCTTGAACTGCTGCTGCTGATTTATGTTTCTGCAATTTCTTCACATTTCTGCGTGAATACTACTGGGTCCCATGACGTAATCTACGCTGATTTGTATTCTTGAAGTACCTCCTCCTCTGTATGTGTTCGGTTTGTGTTTAGTCATCCTTAGTGGCAACTGTTAGAATACCTCTGAGAGCAATGTCACCTCTATTGTAGTGGCACGAGTGTTTTGTACGATATCTGTGAATTTCCTTTCCGTGTAGAATCTTCTTCAGTGTCAAAACAGTGATAATCCAGGTAACTATTTTGGTGGTTGTTTTTGCTATCAAAAACTTAGTTGAGCTATACTTCTGGTAACATTTCTTTCATTGCTCAGCAGTAGCCACATACGCAGAGCGGGGATGTGTTTATAATTTTGATTGTTACTCAGTCCTTCTGTAACAATCAAGTGGAGAAGGCTTCATCTAAGGCAAGGCAGATATTGGGTTGTATCAATAGAAGTTTCGTCAGCCGAAAGCCTGAAGTCATAATGCCGTTGGTGAGACCTCATTTGGAGTACTGTGTGCAATTCTGGAGGCCACATTACAGTAAAGATGTGCGCAGAATTGAATCGGTTCAACGGACGGCCACCAGGATGATCTCGGGGCTCAAGGGTCTCTCGTACGAAGAGAGACTGAACAAATTGCAGCTCTACACTCTTGAGGAACGTAGGAAGAGGGGAGACATGATCGAAACATTTAAGTACCTCACGGGACTTGTCGAAGTGGAAGATGAAATTTTCTTTCTCAAGGGACCCTCGGCCACACGAGGGCACCCGCTCAAACTCAGGGGCGGAAAATTTCATGGCGACACCAGAAAGTATTTCTTCACAGAGAGAGTGGTTGATCATTGGAACAAGCTTCCAGTGCAGGTGATCGAGGCAGACAGCGTGCCAGACTTTAAGAATAAATGGGATACCCATGTGGGATCCCTACGAGGGTCAAGATAAGGAAATTGGATCATTAGAGCATAGACAGGGGGTGGGTAAGCAGAGTGGGCTGACTTGATGGGCTGTAGCCCTTTTCTGACGTCATCTTCTATGTTTCTATGTAACAATGCTGTAAACTAGGAATAATAGAGTTCCCAGGGGTTGAAGTCAGTCTGTGGTGTCTTTCAGTTGTTCCACCTGTGGGTAGTTGAATTCAGCATGTAAAACTTCTTATTTCTTTTGGGAGGTTACCTCACCATAATCATATTGAGTCATCGGTGACAAGTACTGCTGATCATGTGACTTTGTAGCTTTGGAAAAGGAGCTCTGAAAATTCAGAAACGTATTCTGACAGTGGTTTAAAAAGGAATCCCTTTTTGTGTTTGGGATTCAGAAGATCTGCTATTGCAGTGTTGCTCATTGTCTCCTGGACACCCTCTTAGGCAGTTGGATTTACAGGATTAACACAGTGAATATGCATGAGATTGGGGTCCCACTGCATACAGATTTATTTTATGCATATTCACTGTGGTAATTTTGCAAATCTGTCTGGTTAAGAGTGCCTCTAGGAGAGGATTGAGAAGCACTGCACTATTGAATTGACAGACTTAAATTACAATGAATTATGGAAAAACAAAACTAATACTACTTGCAGAATGCTGTACAGTGAATTTTTTTGTTGATATGAGTTGGATAAGAGAAGAAACATTTTTATGTTTAACTTAAGAGTTGGATCTAGGTTTTCTGCTGCAAAAGTGTCCAATTTTTGGCTACCGTCCCCCTCCGCTCATGAATCTTTTGTTTTTATTCATGCCTGCACTTTGCAATTATTTGAAAAATATGCATTGGAATTTTTTAACATGCACAAATTAATTGTATGAGTGTTTAATTCCTAATTTAACATGTATTAAATTTATTTTATATACACTAAAGTTTGTGAGGTGTTGATGAACTGAATGCATCCTAATAAATGTACATCCCAGGTCAAAATGATGCCTGAAATGCTGTCCCTAGAAATTCATTTGACCCTAGCACATGCGTGAGTGCCTTCCCGCCAAATGTAGGTCGTGCTTCTCCTGTGAGGTACCTCAGTTCTCATTTTTCTGTGGAGCCAAGAAGCACCTGTTTCTCAGCTGTGCCGTCTTCGAGTTCTGCCTTCTCGTACCGTGGCTTTCTTTTTCCTTTAATTGTTTATTTTTAGTAGTTGCTGTGCGGCGCGTCTCTTTTTTTTAAAAAAAAGTTTTCTTTTTTTCATTGGTTCTCGTCCAGCGGGGCTTGGGCTCAGGCCCTGCTGCCGACCCTCGTTTGGCTGTGGCCATATTTTTTTCTATTTCCCGGCCTCTTACAGATTTCAAAAGGTGTAGCCAGTGTAACCGGGTGATTTCTCTCTCCAACCCACACCGTTGGTGTATTAAGTGCTTGGGACCCGAACATTGTCCTGAGTACTGCCCACGCTGTGTTACCCTTCAAAAAGAGCTCTCCAGAGACGTCGTGTCCAAATCCAGCAGCTCTTTGGTTCCATGGAGCCATCTGCAGAAAAGGCCTCAACCTCCATGGCGGCCTCGTCAGCCAAGTCCTCGACCTCAAGCAAGTTGCCCTCGTTCGTTAAGGCCTTGTCTGCTGTGCCTCTTAAGGTCTCATCCTCAGGCAAATCTGCTCTTCCCTCTGCAGGTATGCTAGCTAAGAAGCCACCAGCTGAGTCTCGGGCTGTCCAGGCAACGAGTGCAGTTGTGCCAGCCTCTACGAGACATCCTCTGAAGCATGCATCCAAAAATAGGGAATACTTATCCTTGAGGTCACCCTCTATGGAGCGCACTGCTGCACCTTCTAGACCAGAGTCATTGGTCTCGGTGCCTGTCTTCGAAAACATGCTGCAAGCTGTTTTCGCCAAGCTTGCCCCTGCCTCGACCCTGCTTTCTGCGAGCCAGTCTGAGCATACTGTTGAGGCACAACGAGTAAATCCTGTTAGGTCTTGGCCTTTGTCCTCCAGTGACTCCTCGCCTCGTCTGTCCAGGTCTCTGGCTACTCAACCTGCTCGAGAGGTGGAGGACAAGCCTTGAAGCATTCCTCGTCATCGAGGCACCTGGTCATCGAGGCACCTGGCTTTGAAGAAGGATAAAGAGGCTTCTATACCTCGTTCTTCGAGGCCCATCGAGACCCCTTTAAAAGCCAGGTCTAGGTCTTGAACTCCGAAGCTTTCAACGCCTCATACTTCTCCATCTCGAGGCTTGTCCAGGTCCTGGACTCCTCTGTCGAAGCATACTACCAGGGATCCTCATTCACCTGTTTCTATGAGGCACGAGTTGAGTGTCAGTTCCTTATACTTCTGGGACCTCTCCATCGAAACATTTCAAACATAAGCACTCGCTGACTCCGCCTATATCACACAGCAGAACTTCTTCTGTGACTCTTACATTGGATACAGACGTCCCTTCCCAATACTCCAGGGAGGCTTCTCCTTCTTATTCAGCAATGCCTCAGTCTCGCTCCACTTCTCCTCCTGAGGGCTCTTCATCTTCGAAATCCACAACCTTTTGCAAGATTTGACATGAGTAAGGCTCTTCAAGTTGATCTTCAATCTGAGTCTAAGTATACTCCTGAATATTTGGCTGAGATGGAATTGCCACATCTGCCAAAATACACCATGATTCTTCCCATGAATCCTGTTTTGAAGCAAACTTTTCTGAGAAATCTCGAGACTCCTTATTCAATTCCGGCTATTCCCTCAAAAATGGAATCTCGTTACCGTACAGTTCCTTGTAAAGGGTTTAAAAAGCCACAATTTTCTAACCAATCTTTGGTGGTAGAATCATCTCTCAAAAAATCTAATCCCATCAAGGTTTATGCTGCAGTCCCTCCAGGCAGAGAAGGACAGATGATGGATAAATTTGGATGCCATCTGTATCAAAATTCCATGATGACAAATAGGATTTTGAATTACAACTTCATGTTCACATCTTATTTGAAGTACTGCATAAAGACCATGCCCTACTTCTTCTTTGATTTACCTGAGAACCGGTTGCCTGAGTTTCAACAACTCCACCATACTCTATCACAAATACATCTCTTTATGCTTCAAGCGACTTAAGATGCATTTGAAATGTCATCTTGAGTCACTGCTTTTTCTGGTGGCAATGTGATGTCTGGCTTTGCTACGCATTGTAGACATGCATCCTAACCTGCAAGATCATCTAGCCCAGTGGTTCCCAACTCTGTCCTGGAGGAACACCAGGCCAATTGGGTTTTCAGGCTAGCCCTAATGAATATTGTGGCCACCACTATAGCCCAGAACAGGGCTCTGGAGAAATCCTGGTGACTACAACAAACAGTGCACCAGCGTGTGACCCGACATGGAGTCACCCTGCAGGACCGGACTCTTCAACAGCACTCAAAATTAAACTCAAAAATAAAGTCCCAACAATATGGTTGCTTAGAGCAATAGTTCAGTTTAATCAACTCTTAAGGCAGGTAAGTAATTCCTCAAACTTTGTTACATTCGTCAGGATTCCTTACAGCATAAAAAACAAAACAAAAAAAAAAACACAACTGCCAAAAGGGGCAAGAAAATAAAGCAGTCCAAAAATAAAGTCCAAACTTTCTTCCACTGCTTAATAAGTCTCAATTACTCTTGTGACTTCAGCTTGCTACAGAGCCAGCTCTGCCTGCTCCAAAGCAGGTATTTCATTAAATCAAAACTAAAGTTCAGCATTCTAGTTTCCTTAATTCTCAGTCATTAAAGAAAATAAAGGATAGCCTCTGGCAACAGTATATGTCTGCCAGGAACAGGAGAGTGCAATAGGTTTTGCCAAAATAAAGGCCTTAAGATAGGCTTTCACAAATTCCCTCCCAAGGTGGAAGCAAAACCTCTCCCCACACTCTCTCACAGCTTCCTCAAAATCAACATTCCAGAAAACAGCACACAAACAGTCTAAAACACATCACACTCACTGTTTGTGGCTTGAAGCCAGGTCCACCTGCATTAATTCAGGATAATTGGATTCACAGCCAGTACAAGCTTCTTGGAAGTCCATAAGCTCCTCGCTCTGGAATGGTAAGTCTTCTGCTTGTTCAGCCTCAGTCCATTCCATCGGTATAGGCCTGTTGTCCCTGTTAGGCTCAGGTGAATCCTTAGGGAGGCAAGACCTAAACTTCCTCCCTAACTGGCTTGCTGGCTTGAATGCTACTGCTGGCTTATGTACTCTAGGGGCGTGCCTTATTCTGGGAGTGTCAGCAGAAGTCCAGGGGCCTCTAGAGCTCCCCTGGTGGTGACTAGGATCAAACTCACTCCCTTCTTCCTCAGATAAAAACTGGCTCCTCCTGGTGGTCACTGGCATTATCTCCCACAATATACCTCTGGGAGATCCTGGGTTTTTCCTTCCGGGGTTTTGTTTTTACTTTTTCCCCCAGCTTATCTGGGACCATGGCAGGCCTTGTGTCTGCTTGGTCACAATATGCATGAAGCAAATTTGCATGCCTATCACTTCCATCATATGCAAATCTCTCTCATGCATATTCATTAGGGCTAGCCTGAAAACCCAATTGGCCTGGTGTTCCTCCAGGACAGGGTTGGGAATCACTGATCTAGCCAATGTACCATGCCAAGGTAATGAGCTGTTTGACAACTCCACTGAGGCTGCCACCAAGCGTCTGTCAGAGCATGAGCGGTCTTTTGCCTCTTTGATTTGACCTAAAGCTAAGCCTCCAGCTTCTAAGCCTTATAGGCCACCTCCATGTCGGTATCGACAGAAATCTACTCCGGCTTTCTCCAGGCCTCCACCTAGAAAACAACCACAGCAGCAGAATCAACAAAACCCCAGATTCCTGCTGTAGCTAAGCCTGCACAGTCTTTTTGACAATCTAAATCTGAGCATAACGTCCATCTTCATCCATCAGTCTTCTCTCCTCCCCATAGAAGGTCGTCTCCATCACTTTTTCCAACAGTAGGAGCAGATTACATCATCAGCAGATTACATCATCATCGCTTCAATTTCTTCAAATTCTCCCTCCAACGGAGTTTCCTTCCAACATGTTGCAACTTCCCCTTCTTCAGGAGGCTCAGGCTCTTCTTTGCTTCCGTGCTGTCGAGGTGGTTCCCTTGACCCAACGGGACACAGGGTTTTATTCCCGTTATTTTCTGGTCCCAAAGAAGACGGGGGATTTGTGACCTATCCTGAACCTCAGAGCTCTTAACAAATTTCTTGTCAAAGAGAAGTTTTGGATGCTCTCTCTTCCAACTCTGTATCCCCTGATGGATCAAGGAGATTGGTTATGCTCCCTAGATCTCAAAGAGGCTTATACTCATATTCCAATTCATCCAGCCTCTCACAGATTCCTAAGATTTCGGGTGGGGATTCTACATCTTCAGTACTGAGTCCTTCCTTTCGGCCTTGCCTCATCTCCCAGAGTCTTCACAAAATGCCTGGTGATAGTGGCTGCAACCCTGTGGACGCAGGGTCTTCAAGTCTTTCCATATCTGGACGACTGGCTCATCAAAGGCTCGTCTCAAATGGAGGTTATTGTAGCGACCCAACAGACTATAGCGTTTCTCCAAAGTCTTGGGTTCGAAATCAATTTTCCAAAGTCCCAGTTACGTCCTTCCCATACTCTACAGTTTATTGGAGCCATCCTGGACACTGTTCAACTCGGAGCATTCCTGCCTCAACCACGTCAAGATGCTCTCATTTGTCTTTGTCAACGAGTGTCTTCCCTCACGTCAATCTCGGCAAGACACATGATGCTTCTTATCCCAGGACAAGCAGGCATGATATTCTCACATGTGGGTGACGTCATCTATGGAGCCCCAGCGCGGACAGCTTTTCAAGCAAACTTGATTGAAGTTTCAAGTTTGCTACACTGCACCACGCATGTGCATGCCTTCTTGCCCACTAGAGGGCGCATCCCCACCTCGTGGTCTTCAGTTCATTCTCTTCCGCGGAGCCAGAAGCCCTGTGGAAATTGTGCTCTTAGTTTTGCCTTCTGTCACCGCGGCTGTGTCTCTTTTTTGATTCGGTTGCTGTGTTTCTCTTTTTTGTGCCTTTTATTTCTTTCCGTTTTCGTAAAAAAAAAACAACAAAAAACTTTTTTGTTCGGCTCCGGGGGCTCCCGGTAGCCGCGACCGCGGGACCTCGCTTGTTCCCGGCCGGTTTTTGGGCCCATGTCCCGTCCTGTGACGGGCTTCAAAAAGTGCACCCGGTGCGATCGGCTTCTTTCTATTACCGATCCTCACCGGTGGTGCTTGCGTTGTCTGGGCCCTGAGCACCCCACCGACACTTGTTCCCGGTGCTCCACTTTTCAGAGCTCTCCGCTGCCGTCAGGCTCGTATGGCGGAGCTCTTTGTAGTGGACCCCGTGGCGGGGAAGGCCTCGACGTCTGCCTCGGCTTTGGCCCCGGCCTTGACCTCGGCCTCGACTCCTTCGTCCTCACCCTGGGAGCCCTCGACGTCGTAGCCGGTGTCTTCGACTCCGAAGTCGGCGAAGGGTAAGTCCTCACTTCCTTCTTCACTTTCTTTTTTTTTTTTTTAAGTTCAATAATTTTTATTAAGTATTTTAAAGGATACAAGAATCATTTAAAGTACATAGAAACAAAATAAAGCTTTCTGTATATAAAATATATAAATCTATGTTTAACTGTATAGGAGCAAAGGCTCCAATTATTAAAAATGTATGTAAGGGATATATAAGATAAAGATGAGAGAGAGCAGTAAAGAAAAAGGAAAGAAAAATGAAAGAGAGAAGAGAGGAGAAGAAAAGGATAACAGGAGTGTCTAAGAAGATGAGCGTACATAGGAATCTAAGAATGACCATGGAGATTTGTTGTATTTCAAGTTCATGCAGGTTCGGAATGTAACTCTCTTCTCATATGCGTAGGATTCAAATCTATGATACATACTCAGAGAGTTCCACCAAAAGGTATAATCTAATAGCGAGGGTGATTTCCAATTTTTTAGAATGTGCATGAGGGCAGTCACCAACATGGTATCAATGAGTTTAGGTGGACAATTTGATTGTGTGAAACATGGGTGTTGAGAGCGAAGGATTACAATGTCTATAGAGATTTCTTCTGAGCAGTTAGTAATAGATTGTATGGTGTTCCAGACGTAGGTCCAAAAAGAGCGGACTAGAGTACAATGAAATAACATATGATCAAGAGTTCCTTCCTCTTTCAAACAGTTCCAGCAAACAGAGTCTTGCTTTAAGTTAGCTTTCCACATGCGAAGTGGGGTCCATATTGCCTGCCACATAAGGAAGTACATTGATTGTGATACTCTAGAAGATAAAAGCGGGCGATTTGTTGATGACCAGAAAAGCTCCCAATCAATGTCAGAAAGCGGAGTGGTAAGTATAGCGTCCCAGTGCTTCATAGAGTGAGGTGAAAAAGTGAAGGAGTGATCTCTTAAAATACTGCAGAAGGATGATATCGCCTTGCCTTTTAATAGAGACAGAGAAGACCAGTTGTAAATAGTATTTTTGGAAGTCATATAGTCAAATCGTATATGTAAAGACGGCAACACTCCAGTGAGAGAACGCCATTGTGAATAAGTAGAAGGAGGCAGCGAGTATGTAGAGCACAGTATATCGAATGGAATTAACGAGTTGAGGGTAGACAATTGATGGACAAACCATATACCTGCCCGCTGCCACCTTTTCCATGATAGAGATTTGTCGTGATTTTGAATTTTGGGATTGTTCCAAAGGGACATGAGTGGACTAACCTTAACTGAGATTTCAGTCAATGTATCTATAAGATAAAGAGCATGCTGCGTTGCACCCAATAAAGAGTATCTCTTTAAGTGCCTTGGTATTGACACCGTTAGTAAGCATGAGATGTGTAAAGGCGTACATAAAAAACATTCCATTTCAAACCAGGCAGGAAGATCTTGAGTGGGAAGATTTTGAGTGGAGGAGTTAGTGAGCCAGTAAGCTCCATATTTGGCTAATGAAGCAATATAATAGTGATAGAAATCAGGAAAGTTGAGACCACCGTTGATCTTAGAGGCTTTCAGTTTGGCGAGAGCAATTCGAGGTTTTTTCTTGTTCCAAATGAATTCAGATATTTTCATATTTAGCCAATGAAATAATGATTTCCGGCATAACAGAGGGAGCATAGAAAGGATATAATTAATTTGAGGGGCCAGAGTCATTTTGATGGATGCAATTCTACCCCACCAGGATAGAAAGAGTGGAGTCCATCGAGATGTAGTGTTTAGAACTAGATTTTTGACTTTAGATATATTAAGATCTTGAGCATGAACCGAATCTTTATGTATTAAAATCCCCAAGTATTTCACAGCTTCATGTGACCATGAGAAAGGAAAATGAGCCAAATCTGATGGAAGTATATTATCATTTAGAGGGAAGATCTCTGATTTCTCCCAATTAACAGAGTATCCGGAAAGGAGGGAGTATTGAGTGATAATATGAATAAGATTGGGAAGGGAGAGTAAAGGGTCTCTCAGAAAAAGTAAAACATCATCAGCATAAGCTGCTAATTTGAAATCTCGATCAGAGGAGGGAATACCTTTAATTGAGGGACTTTGTCGTATAGCTGAAAGGAGTGGCTCTAACACTAAATTAAATAGCAATGGTGAGAGAGGACAGCCTTGTCGAGTACCTCTATGGAGGGGAAATTTATTGGATAAAGAGTTGTTAATCCTAATACGAGCTGTGGGTTGATGATATAGCGTTTTTATCCAGTTTGTAAAAAATGGGCCAAAATTATACCACTTCAGGACACGGAAAAGGAAAGGCCACTCCACTCGGTCAAAGGCTTTTTCAGCATCAATAGCTAGGCCTATTACAGGGTCTGACATTGTTTTAGCATGAGCGTTAATATAGTGAAATAGGCGCAGGTTGTCTCCTATATATCTTTGTTTAATGAACCCTGTTTGATCTTTATGTATAAGCAGTGGGATTATTTTGGTAAGTCTTAATGCAAGTAATTTTGCCATTATCTTGTAGTCTAAATTGAGGAGAGAGATGGGGCGAAAGTTTTTAACTAAAGTGTCATCTCTGTCAGGTTTAGGGATTACTACAATGGTGGCCTCAGTGAAATTGAATTGCTTGTCCGGAGTGGAGTGAAGGAAGTCATAATATTTAAGGAGATGAGGAGCTAGTAGGGTGCGAAATTGCTTAAAGAATTCGTTCGTGAAGCCGTCTGGGCCAGGGGCTTTCCCAGCAGGTAAGGAAGATATGGCAGTTTCAATTTCTAATATAGTTATTGGAGAATCAAGTTCCAATTTAACAGGTTCTGGAATGGTCGGATGAGTTAAGGAGGTAAGAAATGAGTCTATATCTGCTTCAGGAGTGGTAGATTCAGATTGGTATAAAGAAGTATAGAATTTTTCAAATTGAGAGGAAATTAGAGATCTGGTTTTGACTAATTGACCTGATGGATTCTGAATAGCCGTTATATGTAGTCTTTTAGATTTATTTTTAAGGTATCTGGCCAAAGGACGACCCATTATATTATCTCCCATGTAATGACCAGAGTTAGAGATGAAAATATCACGCCTAGCTATATATGAAACTAAAGTATTATATTCATATTTAAGATTTTGAATACATTGGAAAGTATTTGGGTCATGTATGTGATTAGACATATGTTGTAATTCTAAGGTTTTGATGGAGTTTTCTAAATCTTTTTCCTTTCTCATGGACTGTTTCTTTTTCCAAGAGGCAATTTTAATCAATTCGCCTCTAAGGGTTACTTTGTATGCTTCCCAGACAATGGAAGGGCAAATTTTAGGATCTTTAGAATTATTTTCAAAAAACTCCGCAGTGAAAGAATTGATTTTTTCAATAATTTCCTCGTCTAGCAGTAAGGCGTTGTTTAGCCGCCATGAGGGGGATTCCTTATGTGGGGCTGAGATGGATATATATAAAGAGATGGCAGCATGATCCGTGAGAGAGATTGGATGTATAATGGTATTGGTGAGATCTTGAATAAGAGAAGGGGATAAGAGAAAATAATCAATTCTCGAGTATGTATTATGTGGAGGTGAAAAATGTGTGTATTCTCTACCTTTCGGGTAAAGCAAGCGCCAAGGATCCGCAAGAGAAAAGGCGTCCTTTAAAGCATGAAGAGCTGTGAAAGACTTGGATTTGGAGGGTTTACAAGAAGAAGATCTGTCAATATATAGATCTTGAATTTGATTAAAGTCCCCTCCCAATATCAGAGAACAAGTATCAAATTCAACTATCGCCAGCTGAAGCTCTTTGAAAAAGTCTGGGTGGTCTTTGACCGGGCCGTATATATTAAGAAAAATAAAATTAGTTGAGTGTATCGCAGCATGTACTAGACACCATCTTCCTTCAGTGTCTATTTTAAAATTGTGAATAACGGGAAATAGTTTATCATTGAGAAATATTGACACACCATTTTTCTTTTGATGAGTTGCAGGGGAATATAAGTGAGTTGAAAATCCCTTTAGTTGAAATTTCGAGGCAGCAGCGGGTAGGAGGTGGGTTTCCTGCAAATAAATTATATCAGGATGTTTATTGGATACATAATTAGCTATCTTTTTCCTTTTAATGGGATGGTTAAGACCATTCACATTAAAGGAAAAAACATGTAAATCAGCCATAATATATGATATATATTATTGAATCATAGATTATATCTCCTCTGTCCAGAAAAATATCTGATATAATTGTAAGCTCGGGCAGACACTCCTGTCTAAGAAGAAGAGAGATAAAGAAAAGTGTGAAAGTAAAAGAAAAGAAATCAATAATATCAGCATAGTATATGGTCAGAAAAAGAATGGACCACACTATTCTACATATTTTAAAACAATTTAAATGTGATCCTGTGACCACGGAATAATAACACATATGGAACAACTAGTAAATTCCACACCTATTCAATAATAGAAAATTTGAGATTAGTGTGCTTGATTTAGCAGAATATATGACATAGTATATACAATTCATTACGAATTATAAGAAGATGAATAGACAAAATAGACAGTGAATTTGGAGCTATCATAGTTGGCAGATCCGGGGCCGTCGGGTGCTCCCTCGAGGGAGACCTCGGTAACGAGTATTCCCGCGGGGCACCTGACTTCACTTTCAGCCTCGAAGAAGCCATCCTCGAGTTCCTCGGCGGGGGCGGGTGGGTCGTCCTCGGCCCCGCCCCGAGAGCCGAAGTCAGGTGCCCCGCGGGAATACTCGTTACCGAGGTCGCCCTCGAGGGAGCACCCGACGGCCCCGGATCTGCCAACTATGATGGGGGTTCCCGTCTTCCAGGACTTGCTCCGGGCTCTTATCGCCTCGGAGCTGTCCGGGGCCATCATGCACCTTCAGCAGGCTTCGGCCTCGGCTGCCCCAGCGTCGGTGACCTCGGTGCCCTCGACTTCGGGCCCGGGGGGGGTTTCGGCCTCGCCCCGACCTTGCCCTCGGCCTCGGTTGACCAGCCTGAGAGGAGTGTGCGGCCTCGGGACAAGGTGTGGCGAGTTCGGAGGATCTCTTCCTCTTCGTCCTCGTCGAGGTCCTCCCGGGGTTCCTCGCCCTCGGGTCGGCCTCGGGCAAAGCGTCGATCGAGGAAGCCCAAATGCCAACGGGCTTCTCCTCGGCGCCGCGGTCGCTCCTCGCCGACCGGGGCCGAGACCCTGCGGGTCTCCGAGGTACGCCTCGATAACCCGAGGCTGTTCCGTTCGTCTGAGGTTGAGTGCTCGAGGGACTCTTCGCCAAGACGGAAGGGGCGTGCCTCGGTGCCCCATACCCCGGGGACTTCCCGAAGGGGTTCCTCGGGACATGGGCGGTCCCCGACCCCGCCTCGATCGCTCGGGGCGGCTTCTTGGGGTTCGGGGTCTGGCACGGGAAGGGAACCTCGTTACTCACGCGAGGCTTCTCCTTCCTTCTTGGCGAGGCGCTCGTCTCGATCTCCCTCTCCACCTTCAAAGCCCTCCTCTTTCTCTAGATTCGTTCTGGATATGGGAAGGGCTTTGGACCTTGATCTGGGAGCAGGATCACAGTACACCAAGGAGTTTTTGGAGGAGCAGGATTTACCCTCTCCCCCTAGAGAGACGCCTCGGCTCCCTCTTAATAAGGTTCTTAGCCAGACCTTCTTGAGGAACCTTGACTCCCCTCTTACAGTCACAGCGGTGCCTTCTAAGATGGAGTCCAAGTATCGCACTGTTCCGTGCAAGGGCTTTGATAAGGCACAGCTCTCCCACCAGTCCCTACTGGTGGAATCGGCTTTGAAGAAGTCACAGCCTTCCAGGGTCTCTGCGGCAGTTCCCCCCGGACGGGAGGGACGGACCTTGGACAAGTTTGGTCGTCGCCTCTATTTCAACTCTTTGATGGCGACCAGGGTCCTAAATTACGCATTCACCTTGTCGTCTTATTTGAGACAGATGGTGAAGTCGTTGCCGAGGTATTATGGAGTCATGCCGGATTCCCATAAGGAGGATTTTGGGGCTTTTATGTCCAATTTGTCCCAGCTGCGTCTCTACCTCTTCCATGCTGTATATGACGCATTTGAGCTCGCCTCTCGAGTGTCCGCCTTCTCGGTGGCCATGCGCCGCCTGGCATGGCTCCGTACCCTGGATATGGACCCAAATTTGCAAGAATGTCTGGCCAATCTTCCATGTGTTGGCTCAGAGTTGTTTGATGAGTCCTTGGAGGCGGTGACCAAGCGTTTGTCTGAACACGAGCTCTCTATTGCCTCGTTGGTCCGTCCCAAACCCCGGGCTCCGCTGCAGAAGCCGTTTAGACCCCCTCCGCGGCGGTACCCGCAGAAATCGACGCCGGCTTTCTCCAGGCCACCGCCCCGACGCCTCCAGCAGCAGGGCAGGGCGTCCCAACCAAAGCCTCTAGCGCAAGTAGCGTCTAAACCCGCTCCGTCTTTTTGACGTGATGCGCGGTTGGGGGCGGGCCCCCTCCGCACTGTCAAAAGACCCCCTTCCTATCGGGGGCCGATTGCAGGCCTTTCTTCCAGCCTGGGCCGAGATCACGTCAGACGCTTGGGTGCTCCGGATCATCTCCGAGGGTTACTCGCTAAACTTCTTAGCCATGCCGCCAGAACATCCGCCGGGGGCTTCTCCTGTCTGTCGACACCTGCTTCCTATTCTCCTGGCGGAAGCCAGGTCCTTGTTGAGCCTTCGGGCGGTGGAGCCCGTGCCCCCGAACCAAAGGGGACGGGGGTTTTACTCCCGTTACTTTTTGGTCCCGAAGAAGACAGGGGACTTACGCCCCATTCTGGACCTCAGGAGGCTCAACAAGTTCCTGGTCCGGGAGAAGTTCCGTATGTTGTCCCTTCCAGTCCTGTACCCTCTGTTAGAATCGGGGGACTGGATGTGCTCCCTGGACCTGAAGGAAGCATATACTCATGTTCCGGTGCATCCCGCCTTCCGCCAGTACTTACGGTTCAAGGTGGGGGAGTTGCACCTCCAATATCGCGTCCTTCCCTTCGGGCTGGCCTCGTCTCCTCGGGTCTTTACAAAGTGTATGGTGGTGGTCGCGGCTGCCCTAAGATCTCAGGGACTACAGGTCTTCCCCTACCTGGACGATTGGCTGATCAAGGCTTCGTCCCGGGAGGGGGTTATCTCAGCGACCCGACAGACTATCAGTTTTCTTCAACGTCTGGGGTTCGAGGTAAATTTTCCCAAGTCGCAGTTGTGCCCGGCTCAATCCCTTCAGTTTATCGGGGCCGTGCTGGACACGGTTCGCCTTCGTGCGTTCCTTCCCTCGTCGAGACTGGAGGCTTTGCTTCGCCTGGCCCGCCAGATTCTGCGGCAGCGCTCCGTCTCTGCGCACAGGCTGATGATTCTACTCGGCCACATGGCTTCGACAGTTCATGTCACGCCGTTTGCCAGATTGCATCTGAGAATTCCGCAGTGGACCTTGGCCTCCCAGTGGCGTCGGGATCGAGACCCGCTTTCCCTCCCTGTAGCGGTCACTCCTTCTTTGAGACGATCGCTCCGTTGGTGGACCAACTCTTCCAATCTTTCCGGGGGTTTGCTCTTTCTCGTCCCTCCACATCACAAGGTCCTGACCACGGACTCTTCGGAGTATGCGTGGGGGGCTCACCTCGACGGTCTGCGGACTCAAGCGCTATGGTCGGCGGAGGACCGTCTGTGTCACATCAATGTGTTGGAGCTTCGTGCCATCTTTCTGGCAGCTCGGGCATTCGGTCATCTGCTGCGCAATCAGGTGGTCCTGGTACGGATGGACAACCAAGTGGCAATGTATTATGTAAACAAGCAAGGGGGAACGGGCTCCTGGTCCCTGTGCCAGGAGGCCTTGCGCCTTTGGGAATGGGCGACTTCCCAGAACATCTTCCTGTGGGCGGTTTACATTCAGGGAGAGAAGAATTGTCTGGCCGACAAGCTCAGTCGTCTTCTCCAGCCGCACGAGTGGTCGCTAAACTCCCGAGTTCTGCGCGAGGTCTTCGACCGCTGGGGAACGCCTCAGGTGGATCTGTTTGCCTCCCCGGAGACTCACAAACTGCCCCTCTACTGTTCACGGATTTACTCCCAGGACCGTCTCGAGGCAGACGCCTTCCTTCTCGACTGGGAAGGGAGATTCCTTTATGCGTTTCCTCCTTTTCCTCTGATCTTGAGGACGTTGGTTCACCTCAAGTCATCCGGCACCACTATGATTCTTATTGCGCCTCGGTGGCCTCGTCAGCACTGGTTCTCCCTGCTTCTTCAACTCAGTACCAGGGAGCCTCTACTTCTGCCGGTGTTTCCCTCTCTGCTGTCTCAGAGTCGGGGTTCGCTGTTGCATCCCAATCTTCAGTCATTACATCTGACGGCTTGGTTCCTTTCCCCCTGACTTCGGCGGTCAGGGAGGTGTTGGAAGCCTCGCGCAAGGCCTCGACTCGGCTTTGTTATTCTCAAAAGTGGACCATATTTTCATCCTGGTGTGCCTCGCACCATCTGGATCCAAGTTTGGTTCCGGTGTCCTCGGTTCTGGAATATTTGTTGCATTTGTCCGAGTCTGGGCTGAAGACAACTTCCATCCGGGTACATCTTAGTGCTATTGCTGCTTTCCATCGGCATCTAGAGGGACGTTCTCTCTCTCTACATCCTCTAGTGGTTCGTTTCATGAGGGGTTTAGTTAATATTAATCCTCCTATGAAACCTCCTCCTGTAGTTTGGGATCTTAATGTGGTCTTGGCTCAACTGATGAAACCTCCTTTTGAGCCTATTGACAAGTCTCTTCTTAAGTTTCTCACTTGGAAGGTGGTCTTTTTACTTGCGCTCACGTCTGCTCGTCGGATTAGTGAGCTGCAGGCTTTGGTTGCGGACCCGCCCTTTACTGTATTCCATCATGACAAGGTGGTTCTTCGCTCCCATCCTAAATTCCTACCTAAGGTTGTGTCTGATTTCCACCTCAATCAGTCCATTGTTCTTCCGGTGTTCTTCCCGAAGCCCCACTCTCATCCTGGTGAGGCGGCGCTTCACACGCTGGACTGTAAGAGGGCGTTGGCTTTTTATCTCCAACGTACCAAGTCTCATCGGAAGGTTCCTCAATTATTTTTGTCCTTTGATCCTAATCGGCTGGGACATCCTATTTCCAAGCGCACCTTGTCCAACTGGCTAGCTGCTTGTATTTCTTTTTGCTATGCTCAGGCTGGTCTCGCGCTGCATGGTCGAGTCACGGGACATAAAGTCCGAGCGATGGCAGCTTCTGTCGCTTTCCTCCGGTCTACTCCGGTGGAGGACATCTGCAAGGCTGCCACTTGGTCTTCGGTTCATACTTTCACCTCCCACTACTGTCTGGATACGTTGTCCAGGAGCGACGGCCAATTTGGCCAGTCGGTTTTACGTAATCTGTTTTCATAAATTGCCATCCTCCCACCTGCCCTTTTTTGGTTGGCTTGGAGGTCACCCACATGTGAGAATATCATGCCTGCTTGTCCTGGGATAAAGCACAGTTACTTACCGTAACAGGTGTTATCCAGGGACAGCAGGCAGATATTCTCACAACCCGCCCTCCTCCCCGGGGATGGCTTCTTTGCTGGCTATGGAACTGAGGACCACGAGGTGGGGATGCACCCTCTAGTGGGCAAGAAGGCATGCACATGCGTGGTGCAGCATAGCAAACTTGAAACTTCAATCAAGTTTGCTTGAAAAGCTGTCCGCGCTGGGGCTCCGTAGATGACGTCACCCCCACATGTGAGAATATCTGCCTGCTGTCCCTGGATAACACCTGTTACGGTAAGTAACTGTGCTTTATGCTTTAAAGGTCCAACATCACATAAAGTTCATATGAGAGAATAGAGAAAGAGAAAAATGCAATTAATACAACTGAGCTAATATTCACATACCAGAAGAGCCTTCGAAAAGGTAAATGTTAACTTATACAATCCATATAGATCACCTGTCATCGAAAATGCCAAATTCATCAAATAAATATACAAGAAATATCTATACAACAATCCAAAAAGAATGCATAAAACAGTACATAGAAACCAAAATGAAAGGAATAAACACAAATAGTCAAAGAAGTAAGTATGATCAATATTTACATACCACACAAGCCTTTAAAAAGGCAAATGACAACTTTCACTGAACGTTCTGAATACCTGTCAGTAAGAATGATAAATAAGCAGACCGTCAAACCAAAAACATCTTTGAAACAATCTAAATTAAAGCATACTTCCATTGCTCTGCATTTTAATGGCATCTCATAAAGTTGCCCTGTATAAGATATCGAAATTATAGTAAAAATCAATCCTTTCTTCTTCATGAGGAAAATGCTTCAAAAAATGAAATGCATGCAAATGCTTTAAAAAATGTAATGCATGCATATAGAATAAAATATATATGACAGCACCGGCCCAAGATGTCAGAGACGTAAATGCAATTAGCTGCATATAATTATTGGATTTAGCCAAAATTTAAAGTAAAACATCTCCCTGTGTCTCTATAAGTTGAAAATTATATTGAAGATCACAGTGCATGTAAAGGCTAAAGACTTATAAACATCATCTGAGGAACATCAATCCATAAACAGCATTAAAACATATTCGTGTCTCTTCTTTTTAAAAGAACTAGTAAAACAGTATAAGAATAAAAAATAAAATATCTGAACTTATGTATACATATGGGTAAGATAAAACAAATACTGTACCTATAAAAAGTACATGCATTATCCATAAACAACATAAAATCAAGTCTAGCAAAAGCAAGTCTATCGAATGATACTAATATTGACAATACATTTATAATAAATAGAAGAAAGGAAGCAGGAGTATTTCTTATAAAATGGCCTTGCATATAAATAAGAAGAAAATCTGATTTACGGTAAAATTAAATCTAACAGTCCTGTATATGTGTAATTGTTAGGTGGGAAAGAAATATAAAAATAAATAAATAATAGATCTAACAAAAGGGAACAATGCATAACCACTCTCTTTTACAAAACCTGAATAGCGGTTTTTAGCACAGGTTAGTGCGCTGAATGCTCTGCATTGCTCCCAACACTCATAGAGTTCTTCTGAATGTCGGGAGCATTGCAGAGCAATCAGCATGCCGGTCTGTACTAAAAACTGCTATTGCGGTTTTGTTAAAGGGGGGGGGCTAGCGAATCTGTATGTCTAATGAACTTAAAAGCATGTACTTGTGTTCTTACGCTGCATAGTTAAATTTGTCAAACATCCAGGGTAGAAGCTCCATATTTCAACTAGAATAGTATCCCAAACTGAATGATTGAAAACCTAGGGCTCTTTTTATCAAGCCGCACTAGCATGCGACGTTTCATCACGCACTGGCCTAAAAACTAAGGCCTGCTCAAGGGAGGTGTTAGTGGCTAGCGCGGCTGGCGGTTTAGTGTGCGGCATTACACGTGTTAAACCGCTAGCGTGCCTTGATAAAAGGAGCCCCTAAACTACCCAATAATTACCTGCGTTGTGCACTGTGGTAATACAAGTACCAATTGCATTCTGCGAGCCTTGTTTTAGCACAGGCTGGCACACTGAATGCTCTGTGCTGTTCCCGACGCTCATAGGAGCTCTATGAGTGTCGGGAGCAGCGCAGAGCATTCAGTTTGCTGGCCTGCACTAAAAACTGCTATTGAGGTTTTGTAAAAATGGGGGTTACAGTGATATACCATATTGGAACATTGAATACTTAATCATGCTGATGATGCATTCTGTCTAAATAAAGCTTTGTAACCCTTAAATAAAAGATCAATAGAAAGTATGTAAAAGACAATTATAAAAAAGAAAACTAACTGATAACAACAATATTGCAGAATTACAAAACAAATTTACATAATATAGATGCACTATATAAAATAATAGTTATAAAAAAAAATAATAATCCAACAAACAAGAATAAACATGTACAACCATAAAGAAAAGTATTGTTACAAAAAATTGAATAAAATCAATTTCCGAATTTAATCCATATGGCTGTACTGTTTTTAGGTCATGGATTATTCTCCGTTCTTTTTGCAAAAATATTGGATCTACATCTCTTCCCCTTTAGATTAGATTTTTTTTTTAGTTTAAAAATATTTTATTACATTTTTACATAGCCACAACAAAACATGATGCTTATAAGGGAGTTAATTCTTTCGCCTTTCTTACTAGTTATTTCTCTAGATTAGATTTAGTGATTTTAAACATAAAGGGCTGGATTCTGTATAGGATGTCCGGTCTCAGAAGCCGCCTAAGCAGCTTTTGAGAATCGCACTCGGGCGGCATATATATAGAATCATATCTGTCCCCATGGACAGATGCCTAAGCCCACCTAACACCACGATTCTCTAACGGCGTCCATGTCACAAGCGCTGGTAAGAGAATAGGGTTGCCGCTAAACTGGTCACAGCAAGGGAATCTACCTGCCTTGATCAGTTTAGCGGCCGCAGCAGGGACCTGTCACCCCGCCTGCCGTGAAGACTACCGGCAGGAGAGAACATAAGAATTGCCGCTGCTAGGACAGACCAGTGGTCCATCGTGCCCAGCAGTCCACTCCCGCAGCCCCGGAACACACCCCTCCCAAAGAACATCAGCAGGAGGGATGCCCAGTCCCTCCTGCTGGAACCACCCTCCCCAAGCCCACCCTTACCCCACAGTACCTTATTTTAAAAGTTGGCCAGCTGGACAGATGCTTTCGCCACTGAATGGTGGGTCTACCCCTTCCTGGTGCATCGTGGGAAGCTTCGGGGAGGGGCCTTAAGCACCTGGGCCAATCAGGGCCTTAGGCCCCTCCACGGTGCATTTCCACCATTCAGTGAAGGTGGGCTGGCTGGAGGAAGCATCTGTCTAGCCAGCCAACTTAAAACAAGGTACTTCGGGGTCTAGGTGGGCTTGGGGGAGTGTTCCTGCGTGAGGGACTGGGCAACCCTCCTGCTGATGTTCTTTCTGAGGGGGGAGGGTTTCGGCTTGAAGGACTGGGCATCCCTCCTGCCGGGGGATGTCTTGGGGGCTGACAATAAGAGGAATTGGGCACTCCTCCTGCTGTGGACATTTGGGGGTGGGGAGGACGATTTCAGGGTTCTGGCAGGAGGAGGGACTGGGCCTCCCTCCTGCTATTAGTCTTCATGGGAGGGAGTGTGGGTCCCTGCCATGGCCACTAAACTGATCACAGCAGGGGAGATTCCCTTGCCGAGATCAGTTGAGTTGCTGCGTCTATTTGAAATGTAGGCCAGCATTTTGCTGGCCTACATTTCAGGCGCCTATTTCAGCCCTAGGGAAATGCCTAAGCTAACCTAAGGCCACTTCCGAGCAAAACTATGCCTACGCCTAGCCTTGGACCAATTTTTCTCTTAGGCTCTTATTTTTCAAATAAGCAACCACTAGATCCTTATTCTTGAAACACTAATGCCCTTGAAACACTAATGGAATATTTTCCAATGAGAATGTATTATGTTAATGTCTTTCATTAGGTGTGAGTACCTTAATTTGCAAGCTATATCCGGTATGATCTTTCTTTAGGTTGAAGCAATTCTTCCCTGTTCCACCTATGAACCCTGTTATGTCCTAAAATTAGTGAGATAAGATACCCTCTCTGTCTGAATCTACCATCATAATTGCATTTTCATCAAAATCAGTGCAAATAGATCTAAGTAAATTTATCTTTAATGATGGGTTATGATGACTAGTACAATGGATATATGCATTGCGATCTGTAAGCTTTCTGTATAGGGCAGGGGTGTCCAATGTCGGTCCTCGAGGGCCGCAGTCCAGTCGGATTTTCAGGATTTCCCCAATGAATATACATGAGGTCTATTTGCATGCACTGCTTTCATTGTATGCTAATAGATCTCATGCATATTCATTGGGGAAATCCTGAAAACTCGACTGGATTGCGGCCCTCGAGGACCGACATTGGACACCCCTGGTATAGGATGTTAGTAAGATGGTATTGTTCTTTGCATATGAGAAGGTTCAAAAAATTAAGTTCAGTGCAATTAAAGCTCATTTTGAAGGACAAATGTGGGTCTCTAGTATTAAGCCATCCAAAGAAATCATTAAGATGAGCACTATCTCTGTGCCACATTAACAAGATATCATTGATTTATACCTACCATAAAAACATGTTTATCTTTAAAAGGATGATATTGTAAGCATATTTTTCCAAAGTTTGCCACATAAATACTGGCAATGTCTGGTGCCATAGCTGGACCCATCATGGTAACATGGTGCCTGTAATTTGCTGGTAGAAAATGTTCTGAAACTCAAAATAATTCTGTGTAAGAGCTATTGTAGCAAATGCTAAATCAATCAAACTTTTGCCCAACTAATGTATTATCAAGAGCATTTACTTGAGGGATATTGGTATAGAGTGAATCTATATCTAAGGTGACTACTAGTATAATATCTGTAAGATCTCCGTCAAATGCATCCAATAATTTTAACATGTGCTGAGTCGCACCCAAATGAATCAATTTTGAATAACAGAGGTTCTGATACTGAACCGTTAGCGGAAACTATAGGTCTGCCTGATGGATCGATCATAGACTTATGTATTTTTGGTTATATATATTTGAAAAAAATCTCTCTCCTTGCCTGTTAGGAAGTCAGCTCCAAAGGATAAATCTACTAAGGCCAGTACTGGGCAGACTTGCACGGTCTGTGTCTATATATGGCCATTTGGTAGAGGATAGGCTGGGGAGGGCTTCAATGGATGAGGGTGTAGATGGGCTGGAATAGGTTTTAATGGAGATTTCGGCAATAGGAACTTAAGCACAGTACCGGGTAGAGCTTTGGATTCTTGCCCAGAAATAGCTAAGAAGAAAAAATGTAAAAAATTTAAATTGAATCAGGTTGGGCAGACTGGATGGACCATTCAGGTCTTTATCTGCCGTCATCTACTATGTATGTTACTATGTTACTAATTCTGCAATCCCTTCTTTAAGACAATCAGCGGTGTCATCAGAAAGATGTTTGTAATAATGTGTGTCCTTGAGCTGCCTCATCACCTCTCATGTGCAATCTGTTGTATTTTTTATCACAATGACCCTCCCTTGTCAGCGAAGCAATCTTAGACCTAGTTCTTAATGGAGCACTTGAATTTGGTATGGGAGGTAATGGTGCTGGGGCCGCTTGATAGCAGTGATCATAACATGATCAGATTTGATATAATCCCTGGAGTAAGTTCACACAGGAAATCCAATGCAATAGCACTTAACTTTAAAAAAGAAAACTGTATGGGTTTTTCCTGATGCCTATGTTGATACACAGGAAAAGAGAAAGCACTTTTTTGCTTTTACGCCCTCAGATTTTGGGCTCCTTTTTATTAACCTAAAAAAACCTACCCTAGTGAAGTATATAGTCCAATAATATACTAGAAAAAATTCCACTATCACTTATTCAGAGAAGTGCACTCACTTTTTAGCTTTAATTTCAATCTCAACGGGAAAAGGCCTCAGAAATGGAGCCTGCACACAGTCATAGATAGAATTGATCAGCGTAGTTGTCATGCTCCTTGCTCCAGTCATCGGCCAGCAAAAACCCGTTTATTTAACTTAATTTCTAGAATGTTTTAATCTTATTCTATCATAATAAATTACTAACTTTATGTTATTTAAAACTTAACTTATATTCTAAAGCATTTTTATGGGTTTTCTTTTTTATAAATTTTCATGCACAACTCTATATTCACTGAATACAGTGCTGTAATTGTAACTTAGCTTCACACAGTGGTATATAGGCGATTCATCAAGACTTAATAAACTTGAAACTTGAAACTTGAAACTTGATGCCTCCCACAAATGCCAACGCGGCCAGCGTTTCGCGGATCCATCAAAACAACAGCTGCATCAGGGCCAAATTCAGGGCATTCCACCAAATTTTTACTACACTGTGCTATTCCATCAGCTCTTTTCATTAGTTAGTATTTTATTATGATAGAATAAGATTAAAACATTCTTGAAATTAAGTTAAATAAATGGGTTTTTGCTCGCCGATGACTGGAGCAAGGAGCGTGACAACTACGCTGATCAATTTGATCAATTCTGTCTATGACTGTGCGTAGGCTCCATTTCTGAGGCCTTTTCCCGTTGAAATTGAAATAAAAGGTAAAAAGTGAGTGCACTTCTCTGAATAAGTGATAGTGGAATTTTCTCCTTTTTATTAAGCCACGTTAGCGGCTTTAACGTGCGCGACTATTCATCACGCGCTAACCCCTGCGCTAGCTGAAAAACTACCACCTGTTCAAGAGGAGGCAGTAGTGGCTAGCGCGGCTGGCGGTTTAGCGCGCGCTATTACGCACGTTAAACCGTTAACGCGCCTTTGTAAAAGGAGCCCTTTATCTTGGGGCGCTCATTTCTTTTTACGTTTTCCTTGAAAATGCTTAATTCTTTATTAATCTAATAGATATCTTTTCTATGACCAAAACAACTGAAGGCTTTTCTTGAAAATAAATTATACATGTCCAGGGTGGGGAACTACCTTTAATTTAATTTATTGTTGATTGTAATTTTTGTGTGTATAAAAGGGGGGGGAAGAGACATGTATTTTTTATGAAATATAATTTGATTGAATTTAAGTGCTGTTTAAAATGTAAAATGTTTTGTATACTATGGGCTCCTTTTACTAAGGTGCGCTAGCGGTTTTAGCGCACGCTACAATGCCGAGGGCGCTAAATGCTAATGCCTCCATAGAGCTTGCGTTAGTATTTTTCGTTTAGCTCGCGCTAAAAACGCTAGTGCACCTTTGTAAAAGGAGCCCTATGTTGCACTTATTGTTAGCTTTAAAATGAATAAAGATATTTAAAAATAATAATTATAAAATAAATGACGAATACAAGTCCCAAGTGTGGAGACGAGGGAAGTGAATGGAAACTAGTTTTCTGAGTAGAAGTGAGAGGATAAATTGACTAGATGCCTTGTATATTAGTAGTTGTTTTTCTTTTTGATAAGGAGAGCCTCTTTCCTAAATTTCTCCTCCCTTAAATTGTGGACTTATTGGGAATTCATTGCTTTTTAGTTTGTTTATACAGAATTTATCTGTTAAATATTTTTCTTTTGTTAAATTTGAATAATGCTATATGAATTCCGTTTCCTAATGCATGTTAAGTGCTATACAGTATATTAATTAAAAATGAATAAAGAAAAAAAAAAAGAAAACTGTGATAACATGAGAATGGTAAAAAAAAAACCAGAAACTTAGAAGAGCAGCTGCAAAGGTTGAAAATTTAGATCAGCCGTGGATGTTGCTCAAAAATACCATCCTGGAAGCCCAGGGATACCAGAGGAGGGTGACAGCTAATTGAGAATAGTTTCCTCACTCTGTACTTTCTGTATACTTGTGGCTACACATTGCCATCTCTACATGGTATGGGGGGGGGGGGGCATGGAGAAGTGATTCTACCCTCATTTGAGATGGCGACTCAGTTTACATGCTTTATGATGTGAGATTGACTGTGAGCAGTCCACAAATGCTCTACATGAAATTCTGATGAACATTTCTTCCTAGTACGCAAACGATAATCAGTGCAGATTTAATGACTACCTCCTCTGTTTTCGAGTGGTCACCCAGATACAGTGGAACATGTAGAAGAGAGAATACACACACAGAGCATCTTTGTCTAGCGTTGTACTTTGAGAGGGATGGTTTAAAGACTTGTCAGTATTTAATTGTCTCCAAGTTGGGGCTGATTGCCAATGATTGTGCAAGTGACTGATACTCAGTAAGAGGGAATTGCTTTTATTTGATCAAGCTGGCTGATTACACTCTGTTTGTTTTATACAGTAGAAACAGGTATTACATAACATTTGTGTGTTCTGAGGATTTGTCCTTCATTTGGAATAAAGTAATCTTGTTTGCCATTATTTGTTGCTAGGGGATAAAACGTTTAAAGACATGAAGAAAGCTTTGTTTCAGGTGCATTGCTCAAGAGTATCTGAAGGGCTTCTCCTCTCATGCCTACAGAATACATTTAACTCTTGGATCATTGTCTGAAAGTGGTTTCAGCATAACTGTTTTCACACGGGAAGGGAAGTTTAGGATTTTTAGCATGCCATTTCCAAGTGAGGTTCTGTATCAAAATAAAATGAGTTTATTAAATAGTATATATTTTGCAAAAATGACAAGCTGAATGATTGATTTGAGCACTTTTCAATTAGGTCCAAAGTGCTATATCAGTAATTAAATTTTTCCCACCTGTCAGAATGGAGGAAGAACTAGCACGGAAAATTAAGAAAGGGGATAAATCTTTCTGTCCCCAAGCAACTCTCTAGTTTGGAGGAGGGAGGTGCTCCACACCAGATTCCCGCCCTGCAAGGCACACCACTGGCTTTTACTTCTTTCAAGTTTTCTTTACTTGAGCTGCTTGACATGCTCTATGAACTCCAAAATGACACTGGTCTGTCTGGAGAAAAAAGACCATTCTTTGTAAAATTAGAGGTTGCACCTATATTAACTTAAATATGACCAGTGCCAGCTCAAGAGAATAAAATGCCCTGGCACATGCACCGGATCTTGGTTAATTCTTGCCCCCAGCCAGTTTCCTCCTCCTTCCTCTGACACTATTGCCTGGTCCCGGCAAGATGCGACTTCATAGGCCAGTATCAGTGTCAATCAGTAGCATCAGAGGAGGGAAGGGCTGCACTTCCCTCCTCTGACACTGGCCCTTCCCCTTCACGGCAGCTGACTATGAAGCTGCACCCTGCCAGAAATGGGCAGCAGCATCAGGGTAGTTTAACTTATGGGCCGGTGATGTTGTGACTCTTGGAGTTTGGTGCACTTTAACGCTAGGACCCTGGGCCAGAGCCTCATCTTGTCCAAAGGTTAAGATGGTCCTTTTACAGACGTGGAGGGGCATTTTTGATAGGATGTCTAAGTCTGATATTGGACGCTTCCCGCAAGACAACCAAAATTCAGGGTGGAGAAATGTCTTGGCTGTCAGGATGTCCAAACTTAGTAGGCCTAAATTTGTTCATCATTTTTGACCCAAAAAAGCCCAAATCCAGACCATTTGGATGTGGGAGAGACTAGCATTTTTATGGACTGGCCACACAAACATACTAACGGAACAATGGGGCATCTTAGAGGGCACAGCTGTGGCCTTCACATAAAGGGTATTAGATATACATCTCACCATAACCCCTTATAATTTATGATGAGCACTCTAAAACTCCTCTCAAACCTACTATAACCACCTTTCTACCAACCCAATAGCCCTTATGGCTGCAGGTAGAACCTTCATGGCAGTATAGTAGAGTTTTGGTAGACTCACACTTTCCACCATAAATGTTGTGGTTAGAGTGGGTTATGGGCCTGGGTCCTCCTCTCTATCATTCACTATCCCACCCTGTGTGCTGCTCTAGTAGGGTTTCCCATACTATGTGCTGCTGTTCTCTGTTCTAGAGCCAAGTATTTACTGTTTCATTCAGATCTTTAGGAGTGGGAGAGGTCATTATTAAATCTCCAGTGGTCATTTGGTCAGTTTGGGTACCTTTCTTGACACTATAATGCTTTTAAAACAGGTCTCGTTCTGGATGTCTAAATTTTGTCCTGAACATCTTAGGAAATGTTCGATCATCACATCATAAGAACATAAGAATTGCTGGGTCAGACCAGTGGTCCATCGTGCCCAGCAGTCTGCTCACGTGGTGGCCCTCAGATCAAAGATCAGTGCCCTAACTGAGACTAGCCCTACCTGCATACGTTCTGGTTCAGCAGGAACTTGTCTAACTATGACAGACTCCGGACGAGCGTTCCAGTTTTCTACCACTCTCTGGGTGAAGAAGAACTTCCTTATGTTTGTACGGAATCTGTCCCCTTTCAATTTTAGAGAGTGCCGTCTCGTTCTCCCTACCTTGGAGAGGATGAACAACCTGTCCTTATCTACTAAGTCTATTCCCTTCTATTACCTTCTACTAAGTCTATTACCTATCTACTAAGTCTATTACCTTGAATGTTTCATTACATTAGTGATTTCTATTCCGCTTGTGCCTTGCGGTTCTAAGCGGATTACAAATTAGCAGGATAGATGCCCACTCTCCCCCGTTGGCAAGTAACACCCCCTCCACCGCTGTTGCAGACGTCTCCACAGTCTCTCCCCCCCCCCCCCCACAGCAGGAGAAATGCCCTATCTACCCCGCTGGCAAGTAACCCCCCCCACCGCCACCCCCTCCCCCTTACCTGAAAGTTGATGGGTCAGAGGGATGCAGATCCACTCCTCCCAGCTTCCTGCATCGTCTAAAACGGGCCTTCCCCTCCCTGGTGCATCTTGGGACGCATCCACGGAGGGGCCTGATGCTCTGATTGGCCCAGATTTTATAAGGCCCCTCCCATGTGAAAGTTAGGCACAGATCCCTGGTGTTAAGGGACAGGTACTAGGGACCTGGATTGGCCACCATGAGAACTGGGCTACTGGGCTTGACGGACCATTGGTCTGACCCAGTAAGGCTATTCTTATGTTCTTATGTAATACTGTACGCACCTTTAGTGAATGCCCTGACCTACCCATGCATTTCCAGTGGCCTTGCCACCTTTTGAATTGCACAAGACTTGTGTGTGGATCTTTACAGAATAGCAAGTAGCAAGATGCACACAATCCAAAATGTTGCTAATTAACATCAATAATTGATTTAGTGCCAAGTTATTGGTGTTAATGAGCCCTTAGCCAATTTAGTTGTGCACCTATCTCAGTTTTGCACGTGCAAATTTACACACCATTTATAGAATCCAGGGGTCTATGACTTCTTGGAAGAAATTGAAAACTTTTTTGTTCTAAACCAGCTATGCCACTCAAAGCCAAAATGATGAAGTTACGACTGTCTTATTTTGGCCACACCATCAGAAGACAGAGATCACTGGAGGAGGCCATCATGTTTGGGAAGATCGAAGGAACCAGACAAAGAGGGTGACGTGCAATCAGATGGCTGGATACGTTGAAAACAACCATGGGGATGATACTGGAGGACCTTACCGGACTAGCCATAAACCGATTTCTTTTTAGATCTGTAATTCATCAAGTCGCTAGGATCCGAACACAAGTTGATGAGACCTAACAGGATGTTCTAAAACTTTTGAGACTGCCCGGCTCATGGCCGGTTAAATAGCATTTGGCTGGCTAAGCACTAATGTTCAGCAGGGGATTGCCAGTTAGCAGCTAAAACTTTGCCAGCTATATTGTGTGATAGTTGCCAATTTTAAAGCTCACCGGCCAAGTTTAGCAGCCAAACTGAGCCGTGCAAATAGTTGGTCTATCTTTGGGTGCTATAACTTAACTGGCCAATGCTTAAAATCAACTTAGCCAGCTAAGTTTGAGTTTGCCAAAAATAGACTGAATATTCAGTGCTGGTCACCGGAAATGGCCCAGTATTGAACATCTGGGCTCATCGCCAACCATGAAAGATAGTCGGTCTCCCTCCCACAGTCTTAATATTGGCCCCCTAGTGCAGTTTCAGTTTTGAGTTGCTCATTCACAATTTTCCAGTAAGTGACTAGCTCCTTTGTTGAAATCTACAATGAACCAGAAATCTGACAGTTGTGGAATAAAAGAAATGTATTGTTTTCTAATTGTAAGTGATGTATAAAGTAGAACAAAAATATAAGGGAAGGGAACAAAATGTTACACAATAGGACAATCAGCATCAAACCGTGACCTCAAAAAAACTCGCACAAGTAGAAAAAAGGAGGAGGAAAAGTTACAGTTTAAAACACTGAAACACAGAGGAAGAAAATCCCAAGAGGAGAGAAGTATGTTCTGCAACACTTATACAAAGCCTTCATGCATTTCAGTTGCAGAGTTGTTTCTCCAAAGGAAAACCTGACCTGACTGTGCCAATGTCTGGATTTAATTAGGAGCCTTGAGGACTTGTGATTCTGTGTCTCAAATTGACAGTATCTGCTGATACAGACCTACTTAGAGTGGTTACAGAACATAGCACCAAAGAAGAACACGCTTCTACCAATCGATCCCTAAGGAAAAAAGGGCTAAATTTCATATCCTATTGCCTGAGAAAACTAATGGCTAAACAAATGCATCTATAAGTCATGGGGCAGTATTCATTTTAATGAGGCAAATTCCCGACATAGAATGATGATGAAATGTCTGTGTGTACAAGCTTTCTTTTTCTCTTTGGCGAATAGAACTTAAAATCATCCTCTCTAAGAAGAGCACACTTTTTGCTTGCAATATGGTAATGAGTGGGGGGGGGGGGCTAGAAGAAAGAAAGAGAGAGGGTGCTAGCCATATGGTATGGGATGGCTGGAGGGAAGGGAAGAGAGGGTGCTGGCCGTATGAGGTGAAGGGGGTGCTGGAAGGAAGGAGAGTGACACTGGACTGGAGGCTGGAGCTAGAGGAAAAATGAGAGAGAGTGCTGGAAATGCAAAGAGGAGGAAAGAAAAGGGAAGGTGCAGAGATGGATGATGACCACGGAGAAAGAAGAAAATGCCAAATGGGCAGGAGAGACCCTGGCAAGTGAGCTAGCAGAAGACAAACAGAAACCAGAGCCGGGTACCAACATGATTTCAATAACAAAATGACCAGACAACAAAAGGTAGACAAAATAATTGTGTTTTCTATTTTATGATTACAATACGTCAGATTTGAAATGTGTATCCTGCCAGACCTGGTGTTAGCGAGTGTGAGCTAGGACCTAACAATCCCCCCTTTTACTAAACCGTGATAATGGTAATTAGTGCAGGGAGCCATGCTGAATGCTCCGCACTGCTTCCAATGCAGTTTAGTAAAAGGGGGGAATGTTTGTTTTGTTTACACTTGATAGCACCAGTGTGGGGTTGGAGAGGGAAAGGGGAGTGGGGTGGGTAAAAAGGCTGCAAAATAAATCCACCAACTAATTTTAAAGCTATATCATAGAAAATGAATCAAAAAATCGATTCATCGATTTAATTGACAAAATCAAATTGAATCAAAAACTTTTTTTCTGAATTGGACAGCTCTAGTAAGGACTACCTCAGAAGCACTACAAAAGATCTTTTACAGTTTGGTTTTCTGTGGCTACACAAGAGAAGTCTCCTAAATACATGAGCAGCTGAAGGGAACTCTGGTTTTCTGAGCCAACTTTTGCATTGTCACCCCCCTCCTCACCCTCAGTCTGGAATCTCTCTTACCATTCTCCCTCTGCCTCTCACCTGTGATCTAATATCTCTTTGTATGTCTCAAATCCTCCCTCCTGCTGGACCAGTTGAGGCACTGGCTTATGGTAACTGGCAAGTAACCGTCGGAGGGACTAGAAAAAGCAGTCAGAAGATGTAGAGGTCCTAGGCTGTTGGTGACTAGTGAAGGACTGGAGGGACTAGTGGCAACCAGTGGAGAGCCTAGTATTGGTACTGGAAGCAGCCAGAAGACCCAGAGGGAAGAAACCAGATGAACTAGAAACCCTTGACAAATGGTGTCTGGTGAGTGATTGGCGAAGGGTTCAGAGGGACTTGTGGTGACCAGTGGAAGGACTACTAATGTTACCAGAAACAGCCTGAAGACTCAGATGTCCAGTGAGGGTTGAAGAGGACCTAGTAGTGACCAGAGGGACTGGTAGTGACAGGCACAATCTTTGATGGTCAAATTGACCAGCAAGTGTATTTAGAAGAAACTGGTTGTGTTTAGAAGAGCTTGGTAGTGAAATGTATCCAGAAGAACCTGGTGATGGAAGGGAAAAATGTGCCCAGAGGAGCCTGGTGGTGGTGAAGTGATGGGAAGCGACTGCTCGGCCCATCACAGCAACTAAAGTCTGCCACCAACTTCATGATGGAACATCTATCGAGGAATACAATGGTGTGGCTAGTGCAAAACAATTTTTACTTTGTTCCTTCTTTTCTGCAGATTATACAGAGGTGCAGGTTATATCGTATATGGGATATATAGTATATGTGACAATATGGTACTACAGCGTTAAAATCATAGCAATAATCTGTCACTCATAGCAAAATCTCACCCTTTATTTATACATGAGCAGTAAATAGATCAAGCACTGAAAGGAAGGATGACAAAAAAAAGGCATGTCACAGTCATTCTGTATGATTGCCACTTATACTGTTTCCCAAAAATGGGTACTGCCCTCTCCCCCAAACTGACACTCCCCAATATTTTTTTTTTAATTCCTCAGTAGCCCTGCTCCCATTCTGACCATTCTCCAGGCCATCCAGATTGTCCAAATCCCCATACCTTTGAAAGAGGCAGGCGCAATGGCCTTGGATGCACTGGGTTGGATCAGTCTGCCAAATAAGGAAGTTTTTGCCTTATTTGGTAGTGTTTGTCTGTACTACCATATAAGAGACAAATTCCCTTAATTGGCGGACTGACCCATTCAGGATGCCTTGTGTGGGGTCAGCAGCTGCCATTAATAAAGATGATGTTGCCAAGGTGGGACCGAGTGGGAATCAAACCTGTTTTCTTCAAAGATGCAGAGGTCTGGGGGATCTGAAGGAGAGGAAATGTTTTTCAGACTCACTGGGAAGGGGGAGGAGAAGGTGCCATTGGCACCAGGGAAATTTTATGTTTAAGGAAGGGGGGTTAGGTGGAGGTTGAGGGTGCTGCTAGACACCAGAGAATTATTTTAATATGGGGGAGAGGGCAAAGAGGACTTCCAGACAACTAGGGATTTTTTTTAGAGGAATCGGGGGTGGGTGGAAGGAGGGGGTTAAATATTAGCTATTATGCCCCTTGCAGAGAGGGAGTCAATCCTTCTATGCCACCTCAGGTGAGGCAGTTACTTTCTTGCAGGATGCTGGCATTGTGCTTCATTTTAAAACTTCTCTGCATCAGTATGGAATAGCTAATATCATACCTACCTGTGATTTACATGTGCTGTGTACTAATGGTTACCTTGTGAGCTAACTGCTGTGCCTGAGCCATTCCTTCATTGTAGGCCTACCATTCACCTTGCAGCAAACCCACACTACTATCTGTGGTAGTTTTCTGCATCGACCCCTAGTTCTCTAATTATGGAAATCTATCTAATGCACATGCACTATGACAGTTCTGAAAATCTGACTCGAGGCATGTGCTTTCAGGACAGGGCTGAGAAACACTAAACAGGTTGCATGTCTCCTGCTCTGAGGTTAAAAGCCCCCATAGAATCCCATTAAAGATTATTCAGCTTTAATAATTATTCTTCCCATAGGCTAATGTTAAAAACCAAACACGGGCGCTAGAGGTGATTGATAATGGACTAGCACCCTTGTTAGTAAGTGCAGAGTATTCAGAGGGCTCAAGTGTGGGAGACGGCATGCATGCCAAAGATTAGTGCAAATAGCATGCAAGTGTATTAAAATGGATGTTAATGAGGTTATTTCCTATTGCTCAGAGAACAGCACACAAAACAAGGCTGCCTTACCTCTGAAAAATAATGCCAGCTCGGAGTAGGCATTAGGGCAGGGGTGTCCAATGTCGGTCCTCGAGGGCCGCAATCCAGTCGGGTTTTCAGGATTTCCCCAATGAATATGCATGAGATCTATTTGCATGCACTGCTTTCATTGTATGCTAATAGATCTCATACATATTCATTGGGATCCTGAAAACCCGACTGGATTGCGGCCCTCGAGGACCGACATTGGACACCCCTGCATTAGGGTGTTTGAGAGGATTTCCCTTAATTCTTTCTATAATATCAACTGGGTTTTGTTTTATTTGAAAGCAGGAGGAAGCCGCAAGCCCCCAAGTGCTGGTAGACAGAGATAAACGTGTGTGAGTCAGAGCAAACCCCAGTGGGAAAACACATATTGGTGCCTGCTTTCTGCACGTAAATATAAACCTTTCAAGTGGAAAAAATATTGACAAACTAATATTGTAAGATGTAGAAGAACTGTACTGTTGTGTTCCTGGTTTGCCGGGGCATGTGTGCAACAGCTGTACTTACTGCAAAACTCTTCAGCACACACGACAGGCACTTTCCTTCCTCTTAAATTCCCAATGCTGAACCCTAACAGCGTGCATATAATAGTTTTGTGCACTGGGACTTTTTTTTTTTATCTGGGTTATTCCTGGGGTATTTTCCAACACTCAGGTTTGTTTTTGAGCATTGGCCCACCAGTGTTTTGTATAGTTCAGGGATGGGCAACTCCGGTCCTCGAGGGCTGGAATCCAGTTGGGTTTTCAGGATTTCCCCAATGAGTATGCCTTGAAAGCAGTGCATGCAAATAGATCTCATGCATATTCATTGGGGAAATCCAGAAAACCCGACTGGATTCCAGCCCTCGAGGACCGGAGTTGCCCACCCCTGGTATAGTTCTTTTTATCCCAGCACTTAATTTTAAGTGATCTGTACCAGAATTACCCCATAGATACATAAATCGGCGTAGGATTTTTATTACAGTGTAGCAAAAGGATGATGATAAATGGGTGTAAACAATAACCCTTCTCCTATTGATTCCCTTTTCATCCTCAAAGCAGCCCAAGCATAATACTTGTCACCTACATTATCGAAATCTGTGTAACTCTTACACATGACTGCTACTGTATGGCACAGAGCCTTCCTTTAACCTATGATAATACAGAAAAAGTAAACAGACCAAGGGCTCTTGTTAAAGCCTCACAGAAGAGGCATGGTATTGTGCAACGGGCTGAGAGCCAGAAAAAAAACCCAGTTCAAATCCTCACTGAGGGGCCAATGCAGAAGGCAAACATAGGCTTAGCTGTAATGGGGATACAGAGTGGAATTGTGCACAAGTGTTGATGCAGTGGCATACCTGGCAGGGAGGGATCCTGGGGTACAGCATCCCCTTCTTTGTCCGGAGTACTCCCCTCCTCCAGGCAGTGGGAAGGTACATGGATCGGTTGTGAGGATGTGGTCTGCCTGTGCTCAGCTATTGGTTCTGCTGGTCCTCCACCTCGGAACAGGAAGTTGACATCAGAGAGGGCAGAGGTTGCTGGACCATAAACCCGTGACTGCTCACCCCTGAGCCCCCTGCCCTACCCCGCCCTTGGTATGCCACTGGTTGTGTACACAGGAAGACTCAGTGCATTCTAACAAGCTAATTAAGATATTCTGTGCAGTGCAGAGAGTAGATCACCCATTTTTGACACAAGCGCAAAGTGAAAATTTTTCTGCGAGGGTCCAAGGTAGCATAGAAGGTTTTGCAGAGAGGATTTCTTGTCAATTTCACATTTAAGTGCTGGGTTTTCTCTTGTTATGCCTACCTGATGTTCCATGTAACATTTTTGCTAAGGTAGAAATATGCCTTGGACTTGAGGTTTGAAGATAGAGCTGTACATTTCCAATCACTTTACAGTTTGAGAGTACATGAAGATGCAATAAAATAAGACTGCAGGCTGTTGTCAGCTGGAGTTTCTTCTTGTTCTTGATTGTATGACAACTCCCAGCTGCAGTCTATAAATATTTAAGTTTCTACAAAGCGACAGCCAGCACAATTAGAAATAGTTAAATTGTTTTAGAAACCATAACATTTTGACCCTTTCAGAACAGTGCCCCCAGAGATCTCCAATAACTTCCTTCACACCTTAAAATGTTAGGTAATAAATATCAGGGAACTTGGACCTAATTCAGATCCTTTGTCAACATGTAGTAATTATTTTATTTATTTAATTCATTTTAATTTGTTTTCTATTTCGTTGTCCCCAAAGAGTTCAGAATGGGTTACAGGTTAACATAGTAACATAGTAAATGATGTCAGATAAAGACCTGAATGATTAAATTAACTTGTCTCTTCTTTGATATTTCTGGGCCATAGACTAAAGTCCACCTGATATTGTCCTAGGTTCCAACTGTTGAAGTTGCCATCTAAGCTCACTCCATCCTATCCAACCATCCTGTTTGCAGGATATCTACAGTAAAGTCTGGCCAGTAATGTCCTAGTGATGTTCCCAGTGATGCCCTCACCAGCCCAACCTATATCGAATCACCATAAATGGGACACAAACTTTACAAGTATGTCCAATACTGGCCTTAGTGATTTAATTTATATCGTTTGTTTTATAATTAGAGATCGTCTGTGTTTATCCCACACTTTTTTGAATTCCATCAGCTTTTTCCTCTCCAACACCTCCCTTGGGAGGGCATTCCAAGCATCCATACTCTCTCTGTGAAAATGAATATCCAAACATTACTCCAAAGTCTTCCTCTCTGCGACCTTAAGTTATGCCCTCTAGTTTTACCATTTTCCCTTCTCTAGAAAAGATTTGGTTCTCTATTAATACCTTTCAAATATTTAAATATTACATTATATTAGTGATTTCTATTCCGCCATTACCTTGTGGTCCAAGGCGGATTACAAAAGTTATCTGGCCATTTCCAGAGGAATTGAAGGGTAGAGCGAGTTGTTTCAGAGAATTGGGATGAGTCTTGCGGTGTTAGTTTGTCTTCAAGGATTTCTTGAATAGCATGGTTTTTATTTCTTTTCTGAACTATTTGTAATCTGGGGTCATTATTAGTAAATTGGAGAGTTGGTAGTCTAGTTTTGCTGCTTGTGTGGCTAGAAGGTCATCGTACAGTTTTTTTCTCTGTATCATATTTTCCCTGTCTTTCCTCTCCTCTAGAGTATACATGTTTAGGTATTCCAGTCTCTTCTCATACTTCTTTTGGTTCAAACCCCTTACCATTTTTGTCACCTTCCTCTGTACCACTTTAAGTCTTTTTATATCCTTTGCTAGATACGGCCTCCAAAACTGAACACAATCCTCCAAGTGTGGCCTCACATCCTTCTGGCTACAGCCACTGCCTTATCACACTGTTTAGATGCCTTTAGATCCTCAGACACAATCACCCCAAGGTACCTCTCTCCATCTGTGCTTATCAGCCTCTTACCTCCCAGCACATACGGTTCCCTCGGATTTCTACCCCCAAATACATCACTCTGCACTTCTTCACATTAAATTTTAGTTACCAGACAGACGTCAGACCATTCTTCTAATTTATGCAGATCTTTCTTCATGTTTGCCACTCTCTCTGGGGCATCCACTGTGTTACAAATCTTGGTATCATCCACAAAAAGTCTAACCTTACCTTCTAACCCTTCAGTAATGTCACTCACAAATATATTGAACAGAATTGGTCCCAGCACCGATCCTTACTACTCACCTTTCCCTCCTCTGAGCGAATTCCATTAACCACCACCCTCTGGCATCTGTCTTATCAACCAGTTTCTAATCCAATTCACCACTTTGGGCCCTAACATCAGCCCATGAAGTTTATTCAAGAGCCTCCTATGAGGAACTGTGTCAAAGGCTTTGCTGAAATCTAAGTAAACATACATATTATATAGTTAACAGGTTACAATTTGTCATAATTACAGAACAAGCTATACAAGGTTGTATCCTAACTTGACACAAACTAGGGGTCTAGTACCAACAAATATAGTTTCCAAGTTACAGTTTGCCATAGTTATCCTTGACAGTGCATGTTTTTTCAATACAAGTTTTTATCTTAACTAGACACACATTAGAGATCTAATACCAATATACATAATGTACAGTTTACAGTTTGTTAATCCATCATTAGTGCTTGGCTGAGTTTATTAAGCAAAAAATGTTTCACAATAGGTTTGAAGAACTATTTTATATAAGCTCTTTTTTGATTTTTCAGTTTTCTTTCTTCATTGATATCCTCCCTGGACTTAAACCTTGGTGTTTTTTTTCAGACATTTATAAGGGCCTGGCCCATTCTGGATGAGGCTAGGATTGCTGCCAGTTGGTGCTTTGACAGATGTAGTTTATATTATCGGAGAACACACAGAGGTAGGGCTGTGAGACTGACAGTTTGTTCTTGCTCTTTGACATCTTTTGGCATAATAATACATTTGACTATAGGAGCCAACTTTTCAAAATGATTGAGGGTGCTCAACCCAATCAAAACCATCTTTCCCTGAACACAGCGAGTTTGCTCAATATTTGGGGTGCTAAGCACCCCAGAGCTGGATTCTATGCATCCGATAGAATATTTAGTGACCCTTGAAGCAGGCGGTTATCTGCCAAAACATGACCCTGTGTTGGGTCTTTTTATCTGTTAGTGTTTTGCTAATAAGAGTGCTTTATATTCTATACTCGTGCTGGAAAGTTCTTGGTCCACCCTTACTTCTGTGTGTTCTTTGGTTTTCCTACATAGGAATTTTCTCCTTCCTTTGTTTTTGTTTTTGTGCTCATATGATTAGTCCTTTGTTTTCTAGTTTTATATTAGCATTGACAGGTTGAGTGTTAGAGGAAGGGAAAGAAGGTATTTTTATAGCTTATGCCTTTCCATTGGTAGCTCTATAAAAGATTACAAATAGTTCACTGTTTCCAGAGAGCTTACAGAATAACAAGTTAAAATAGCACAGATTTTTGACAGTCTTGATTTTAACACTTTTTTCTTTTACTTAATAAATGGATGATATACACAAAGTACAGAAATAAAAAGATAAGCAGTAAAAAGGAGGTAAAGCAGAAAAGGTGTTTTAAATTCTGAAGTAAATTTTAGATCCCATTTTATTAAAGAAAAAACCAAAAAAACTCTGTGGAGTGACGATGTTCCTAAATGGACTTTATTTGAAAGTATCAAAGTTCCAAAGGTACACTAAAATCATCCACATAAAATAATTCCATCCACATAAAAGTAAATCATCCACATAAGAGCCTTAAAGGACCTAGTCCGCTAGGGATACAGGACCCATCACGGTCCGCGTTTCAACAAATTGTCTTCTTCAGGGGTCCCTGGGGGTCCTATAAAGGTGTGTACGTGGGAAACAATTGTGTTGTGAACCGGAAGTGAGACACGGCTTGCATTTGCACAGTGCCACCGAAAGCCACAACCGTAAAACCTGGACTCTCATCGCACCTTCTCTACCTGGCATGTTAGCAGCGACACTAGGCCCCCCCCCATCCCATGCTTACACGGCCCCTTGCTACCCCGGAAGTAGAAGCCTGCCTGCCACTGTCTTGCTCTGAGCCTGCCCTCAGCGCCCGGCTCAGCTGCAGCGCGCTCCCTGAGCTCAGGCGGGGGAGGGCGCTCCATCACCGTCGGGAGGGTCAGGCAGGTGGAAGCAGAGCTGCGTCTCGGTTGTCAGCTGCAGATGGCAGGGAAGGAAGAAGCAGGCTCGTGGGAGCCACAGTCCAGCAGCCCATGCGCTGTTCCGCAGCATTCCCGCTGCCCTCATTGCCCAGCCATCCCCACACCCTTTCTGAGCAGTGTGCGCTAGGCAAAATCCCGGGGCAGCTGCGCGCCACTTCCTCCCTCCTCGCACGCGAGCCCCGAGCCATGGAGGTGGCAACAGACGAAGACTGGATGGCGGGGGCCACCGGGAAGAGAAAGGCCTGGGCAAAGACCAGGCGTCCAAGGCCGAGGAGCTTGAGCTTACCTCCGAGCAACCAATCAGAGAAGGGACGGGAGCAATGCTCTGTGCTTTCATCCAGAATAGGGGGTGGTCCTCTTACGCGCTCAGCACTGTGGGAGTGTGGAAGACTGCCGGTAGAAGCACTGGACTGCTGGGATTACAAAAGGTATGGGGGGTATTTGCTCCATAAGATGCACCCTTATTTCCACCCACTTTTTTGGGGAAAAAGTGCATCTTATGGAGCGAAAAATATGGTATATTTTAACTTCAAGTGCCCTATGGTCCAGTCCCAAATGCTCCGGAGCCCTAGCTTCGGACAACCTAAGACATGGAGACCTTGACATGGGGCCAGAGAGCCTTCAAATGCACCCACTTACCTATCTATTCCCCTGCCTGCTTTTCAGCACCCCCACCCCAGATGGTTTTCAAAGTGCTCTCTTCCTGTAGTATCTGCTCCTGCAGAGTGTCTATGTACGCTTGAACTGTGGGTTCTGATGATGTGACCCGCTTATACGTGCTCGCACTGCAAGACAGCGTTCGTTTATCGAGTTAAAATTTAATAAAATGTTTTGCTCATCTTGCAAAACACACACACCAAGTTACTCGCTATCCAAGGTTTGACTGTACTCGTATGTACATTCTGTTGTTGATAAGCATTTTGTAAATAAGCTTCAGTACCCCATGCCACTACAGCTCCCCCATGTCCGCTTGTCATATAACAATTGTAATGTCAGTTTTACAATCCTTCTTGGCTTTTCTTTCTGCCATGGATAGATTTAAAAAATTGATCTTTTAGTATGTTCCAACATCTTGTAATATCAATTTTTTATATGCTACCAAAATGGGATCCATTGGGCCCGGAGGAGACCAAATTGATTTCGGTTTGACCAATGAATTATCCATGCATTCAATGTCTGAGTCCTTTTTGATATAGTGTTGTTACACAGTGAAGTTCATTTGTAAGTCTTATGCCTGTTACTACAATCACTGTCTGCCTTCCCTGAGCCTCTTGTTTGTTTGTTTGCCTTGTGCTACATTCTGTATCAGACTTACCTCCACTTTTACAAAGGAACGCTAAGCATTTTTAGCGCATGCTAAATTTACGCATGCTAATGCGTTCATAGACTAACATGCACGTGTTAGTGGTTAGCGCGTGCTAATATTTAGCATGTGCTAAAACGCTTAGCACGCCTTTGTAAAAGGAGCCCTTAGTCTAGAAGGCCTGGAATCTCTAAACGACATTGTTGGTTTTTTAGGCACCGGTAGGCGCCCAAGTTTGGTAAAAAATGCGCTTTTCAGTGACTAATGCCATTGTAGGCATAGCTAACACATCAAAGGTAGGCACTGGAAATGTAGACCTGGAAAACCCTGGCCTACATTTTCGGCACCTACCTTTGCCAGAGGTGTGATTCTCTAACCGGTGCTGGCGCGTGATTGACATGTGATCGGCGGCTGCTTTTAAGGCAGCCACTGACAATAACGCCAGTTAGGGAATCTGGGCCAAAATGCCTAAGAATTCAAAATCTTATGAAAATATGTAACACTTTTTATAAATTAATGTGTTCTGTGCATTCTTTGTATAGAAATGATTGGAACGAGTTGATGGATATCTTATCTTAAGAAGTGTATTCCTGTTTTTTCTTCTTTGATACATGATCTTGTCATAAAGCACTCTTCCTTCAAGAACACTTAAGAAATAAAATCCTACTTCAGCTCATTAATTAGCTAGCTTCATTATTCTGGTTAATGAAAATACATGCCCTTTCTTTACCCTAATTCATTATTTATGTAGAAATTATAAGAAACTATCTTTATCCAATGCAGTATGTCATTTCTTGATATGAATACCTCTTCTCAGTGATGTTCTAAAGTTACAAAGACAATGTACAATATGTAGACCTTTCTTTTTTCTTTTACCTTATTTTATTTTTATTTTTCCTCTAACTCTACTTTTCACTTCTCTATTACCCTCCAGGTACTTTAGTTAGATTGTGAGCCTTCGGGACAGTAAGGGAATTTTTCAAGTACCTTTCTTATTTCTAATCTTAATGTATATTTTCTGTAAACCGCTTAGAACCTAACGGATGTAGCGGTATATAAGAAATAAATTACATTACATTACAAATTATATTACATTACATTACCTTAACAAAATTCCAATCTGTAGGTGAACATGGGAACATAGGAGCAATGCTTCCAGTTTCCCTGTCTTGTTAAAAAATCATTAGCACATAAAAATACAGTACTCGTATGTGTAATCCCCGTAGTGTTTGCACACCACTAAAGGCTTCTACTCTGAAAGTAAACTGGGGGCACAAACTTTAGAAGCTGCAGCTCACTCCACACTCAAGCACACAACTGCTGGGATATTTTGGAGAGGGCATAGCAAGTGCTGGGTGGGGGGAGCCGAGGTTAAGAGAATTAAGGTTTTAAGGGATTTCTAACCACTCTCTGATCCAAAACCAATACTCCCATTTTTTTTTCCCAAACCAAAGAAAAGATTTACTAAATTGGATCACAGTAATAGAAGAAAACACATGAAGCAAGAATGCCAGGTCCAAAAACTATTAAGTCACAGTTCAGACAGTTCTTTATTGCTGAGGTAGATAGAGGTAGAGATAAAGCTTGAAATTTATAACTATCTCAAAGACTGCTGTCGGTAAAGATTATGAGTTTCCCAAGGGATTTTCTAATATCTTTGGGCTCCTTTTAAATGCCGCGCACGCTAGCCGCTTCCGCCTCCTTTTAAGCAGGCGGTAATTTTTCGGCTAATCTTGTGCGTGCGCTAAAAATGCTAGCGCACTTTAATAAAAAGAGCCCTATATCTTTTGTTGTTTCAAAGACACAAAACATTTAAGTTTCCTCTAGATGAAACAACTCTCAGAGCCAGGAGAGCTCCTCTTTTCTCCTTCTATCATGAGGCCTCCTACAGTCCAAAGACACTTGCAGTGGTTTAACCATCCAAAACACAATGCTCTTGATACAGTGGTTTAGTTAGTAAGAAGATTTTGGCTGTGCTGCAGTTTCCTTTTTGGCAGGGACTGCTTTTACCTCGTTCCTACAAGCCCTCTCTGACATTTTATACTTTAGAATGTTGCATTCTGTTTAACTGATAGAGCCACTAGAGGTCTGTACATATGGAATGTAACAGAGGTAAGGGCTGGAATGTCCATTTAGTTTGTTAAATTAAACAGTGCTATAGACTCCACTTAATCTCCAGCTTTACCATCTCTTCCTTGTCGAAACATATAAAATGATGGCAAATGAACACCATGTGATCCATCCAGTTGGACCATCCCTATCATCTGCTATATCCTCCTCCCACTAAGAGATCCCGCATGCCTGTCCCATGCTTTCTTGAATTTAGACACAGTCCTTGTGTCCACCACCTCCACTGGGAGGTCATTATACGCATCTACCACCCTCTCTATAAAGAAGTATTTCCGAGCAAGGACTGTCTCTAAATGTCAAAATGTACAGCACTGTATATGCCTTTCAGCGCTATATAAGTGATAAGTAGTAATAGTTATAGTAGTAGTTCCAGAGCTTCCTTTCAGTTAAGAAACCCACCTTCTTTGCATTTATGCCACAGAAATATTTAAATATTTCAGTCATATCCTCTTTCTCTCTCTTGTCTTTCTTCTGAAGTATAGATATTGAGGTCTCTAAGTCTTTCTATATGCTTTATATGAAGACCACTGACCATTTTAGTAGTCATTTTCTGGATTGATTCTGTTGGTTATATATTTTTGAAGGTGCGATCTCCAGAACTGCACACAGTACTCTAAATGTGATCTCACCAGAGACTTCTACAGAGGCACTAGCACCTCCATTTACCTGCTGGCCATTCCTCTCCCTACGCACCCGGCATCCTTCTGGTTTTGGACATCACCCTTTCTACCTGCTTGGCCACCTTAAGATCAACAGTAATGATCACCCCCAAGTCTCACCCTTCTTTTGAGCATAAAAGTACTTCTTCTAAATGGTTCTGCTCCCTTGGGTTTCTGTAGCCCAAGTGCATCACCCTACATTTTTAGCATTAAATCTTAGTTGCCAATTTCTGGACCATTCTTCAAGCCCCAAAGATTTCTCCCTTATTCCAAAGAAAACTATACTCATACTAACTCCTCAATGTTAATTCAATATAAACCGTACTTCTAATATCTCCTCAGTGCTTTCTTGTAAAGGACTATTCACCCTCCATCTCCTCCTCCTGCTTAAAGTCCCCCTTCTCCTTTTTCTTTTATCTATTGCTTAACACCCACATTGTATGTTGCCTTGAACCTATTTAGGCGTAGAGCAACTCACAAATTGTAGATTAGATTAGACTATTTACACCATCAGAGGTGTCTACCCTATTATAGAATTTTATATAATTCACAAAGAGGCAAATCTTACTTGATAGTCTTTTGACAATATTAGCTACAAAGATGATAAAGAGAGCTGAGCCAAGGACCGATCCTTGTGGCACACCACTGGTGATATCCTTTTCCTCCAAATGAACTCCGTTTACTACCACCCTCTGTTCTCTTCCACTTAATAAATTTCTAACCCAGCTAGTCACTTTTTGGTCCACACTGAGAGCACTGAGTTTATCAGTATACTGTAGAACATCTAGTGCTCCTCTTAAATTCAACTGTTTGGTCACCTAGTCAAAGAAACTGATCAGATTAGTCTGACAAGATCTTTCTCTATTAAAACCATGCTGCCTTGGGTCCCGCAATCCATTTGATTTCAGAAACCTCTCTTGTTTTAGAAGTGTTTCCATTAATTTATTTACTACTGAGGTAAGACTAACTGCACTGTAGTTCCCAGCCTCCTCCTTCCACTTTTGTGGAGAGGGACTACAACTGCCCTTCTCCAGTCTACTGGGACCACTTTGGACTCTAGAGAAGCACTGAAAGCATCAGCCAGTGTTGCCGCCAGAACTTCCTTAAGTTCCCTTAGTACTCTTGGATGTATCCCATCCAGCTCCATTGCTTTGTCTACTTTTAGTCTAGCTAGCTCCTCACAGTCTTCTGAAATTTGGTCAAGGTTTATTATGCATCCTTTCTTATTAGCATTTGTCTTCTGTCCTAATCCCAATACTTAAAGATCTCCTGTAATTATCACAGGCCACCTTGAATTCTGTTACTGTTTCTTCGTAGATAGATTGTGAGCCCACTGGGACAAACAGGGGAAAAATGCTTGAGTACCTGACTAAATTCATGTAAACCATTCTGAGCTCCCCTGGGAGAATGGTATAGAAAATTGAATAAATAAATAAATTTATTCTTTCCACTGGGAGGTTATCTCATGTAATCACCGCCTTTTCTGTGAAAAGTTACTCCTGAGTCTGCCTATCTCAAATTGGGAGGGAAAACCATGTTAGGGAAAGTGTGTGGGATTTGATATACCACCCTTCTGTGTTTACAAAGTGTTTATTATATTATATTGAACAATGGAGGGTTTAAGTGATTTGTCCAGAATCACAAGGAGCTGCAGTGGGAATTGAACCTGATTCTACTGGTTGTCAGACCACAACACTAATCATTATGCTACACTTCTACTCCAAAAATGAAAAGTACACAAAAATAAAAAGTAAGCAAACCAGAAAGTGTGGTAGTCCTCTCAACTTGTTGGCAGGGCACAGGAAACTCTGACTCATATTTCCTTTCCTTGGGTAGCAGGTGTTACACGCATCGTTCATGTGATGCAATTGAGAGAAATACTTAGGGCAGGGGTAGGGAACTCCGGTCCTCGAGAGCCATATTCCAGTCGGGTTTTCAGGATTCCCCCAATGAATATGCATGAGATCTATTTGCTTGCACTGCTTTCAATGTATATTCATTGGGAAAATCCTGAAAACCCGACTGGAATACGGCTCTCGAGGACCGGAATTCCTACCCCTGACTTAGGGGGATATTCTATAAACAATGCCAAAACGTAGGCATCAATAGAAAGGGAGTGCTGGTCATATGGTGTGGGGGAGGGGCTAGAGAAAAGAGAAAGAGAGGGTGCTGGCCATACAGTGTGTGTGGAGGAGGGGGCTGGCGGAAAGGGAAGATAGGGTGCTGGACTCTTGGGGGAGGGGGTGCTGACCCTTGGGGGATGTGTACCTGCAGGGAGGAGGAAAGAGAGGGGAAGGTATAGAGATGGAAGATGGATGGTGAACACGGAGAAAGAAGAAAATGTCAAATGAGCAGGAGATCATGGCAAGCGAGCTAACAGAAGACAGACAGAAACCAGAGCCTGGGACCAATATGATTTGAATAATGAAATGACCAGACATCAAAAGGTAGAAACAATAATTTAATTTCTATTTAGTGATTTTGAATACATCAGATTTGAAATGTGTATCCTGCTAGAGCCGGTATTAGACAGCAAGCGCAAACTAGGACCTAACGTGTTTGTTTTGTTTACACTTGACAGCGCCTGTGTAGGGTGGGAGAGGGCAGAGGGGGGTAGGGTGGGTAAAGAGGCTGCAAAATAAACCTGCCAGCTAATTTTAAAGCTATATCATAGAAAGTTGGTAAAATCTAATTGAATTGAATTTTTTTCCCCCCCCCTGAATTGGATAGCTCTATTGTCTACTAGAGCAGTGATTCCCAACCCTGTCCTGGAGGACCACCAGGCCAATCGGGTTTTCAGGCTAGCCCTAATGAATATGCATGAGAGAGATTTGCATATGATGGAAGTGATAGGCATGCAAATTTGCTTCATGCATTTTCATTAGGGCTAGCCTGAAAACCCGATTGGCCTGGTGTTCCTCCAGGACAGGGTTGGGAACCACTGTACTAGAGAACCATTGTAGGGCTTGTATTATAAAGATGAAGCCTCCTAACGTGAACACCGTCATTGGGGTCTCTAGTTCTCAAAGTGGGAGAATAGAAATGATTGTTTCAATATTCTTACTGATGCCTTAATTATAACACAACTGATCAATAACCCCAATTATAGCACACTGGTACTTCAAAAGACTCAAAAATATTATTGCTATAAGGGAACACAGGATAGGGGCAAAAATTTCCTATCAGTACATTATTAAGTGCACAAAATATAACAAGAACAATTAAATATAATTTAAATAGTGGGTGCAGGGCCCTCAGTATGAGGTGATAAGCTTTGTGGAGCGAATCAGTGACTCGCCCAGAGGCTTAAACATAAAGACTAAAACACCATCATGGGAGCCCATGGTTTTTGTCCTTATCCTGTGTTCCCTTATACCAATAATATTTTTGAGTCTTTTTAATTATAACACAGACTTGTGGCTCACGGCTTTGGTGATGTTCTATTTGATTTTTTGTTAATCCTCACTACCTTATTGTTAAAGCAGGCTTCAGAGTTAGTAGAGATGTCTGTGTAGCAATGTCCTAATTCTGATAACAAGTTTTCAAAGAATTACAGAGATGGTGGCAGTGACTTTACAAGGAAGGCAAGAGAAATAATTTATTTTTAAATGCTTGGAAAGTCTTGATCGTTAGAAAAGAACGGGTATATACTATGTCACTATGTCTTTGAAGTCAGTGATTTACAATGATCTTGTTTAACAACTGTGAAACTTAAAGATGTTTCTTTGTAACATTATATAGGCTGGTATAATAAAACCTGTATTTACCAACTATTGCTGCTCTTTCAGCTCCCCTGTATTTCTGTGATGTGAGTGTGATATCCAGTACTCCTGCAAGTGAATCATAAATAAATACTTCCTGTGAGTATTCTTAAGAGGCCACTGATGATGACATCCCCAATGAGTTGCTCTTGCTAGCCAGCACACAATACACTGAAAGGGACCTAGTCAACAAAAAATCTAATGAGGAAAATTATTATGGAATAATATGGTGACGTAGGGAGATTATCTCATAACAGATAGTTTCAGCCACAGGAGACTATAAAGCTTCACAACTTATTTATCAAACTTATAGCCTGCATTATCCACACAATCTAAGTGGGTTACAATAAAACAATATGCAGTACTAGAAAACAAATCACTCCATTTGATCAGTTTTTGTGTTTTACAATAAAACATACATAAGGATTCTTTTAATGAACTGCACTAACAGATTTAGTGTACGCATCACTGTGGAGTCCTTTTACTAAGGCTCGCTAACCGATTTAGCGCACACAAAAGATTAGCACACACTAAATGCTAAGGCGCCTGAATCCTATTAAGTATTGCCATGCTTTCTGAATATTTAATTTTCTGTCCCATTTTTCCCATAGAGCTTAGAACGGGTTACAGGTTAAACATACATAAAATACAGTTAACAGGTTACAATTTGCCATAATTACATTTTATCCCAGGACAAGCAGGCAGGTATTCTCACTAGTGGGTGATGTCATCCGACAGAGCCCCGATACGGACATCTTGCAAGCATGTCTTGCTTGAAGAAACTCAGAAGTTTCGAGATGCCCGCACCGCGCATGCGCCAGTGCCTTCCCGCCCGATGCTCCGGGCGTGTCTCCTCAGTTCTTTTTCTTCCACGGAGCTGAGAAGTCTATCTTCAATTTGCGCCCATTGAATATCTTTTTTTGCCTTCTTTTTGCCGCGGGTTGAGTTATTTTGGGCTCTCCTGTACGTTTATTTCTTTCTTTGATTTCTTTTAAAAAAAAAAAAAAAAATTTTTCCTTCCGACTCCGGGTCGGCCGCGTGGCTGAGGCCCCGCGCCTTCGACCTTGCGGCGGAGCTTTTCCGGCCTATGTCCCGGCCGATTACCGGTTTCAAAAAGTGTAGCAAGTGCCAGCGCGCGATTTCGCTCACGGACCCTCATCGACGCTGCTTACAGTGTCTGGGACCGGATCACTTTTCGAAATCGTGCTGGCCTTGCTCCACTCTGACGGCGAGAGCGTTTAAGCGCCGCTGTCTGCTCTGGGAGTCCATGTTCAAGATGGAAGCTTCGTCAGATCCTGCAGCTTCGACATCGACATCGACGGGGGCTTCGACTCCTTCAGCGAAGCCCGCTGCCTCCCCAGCTGCTTCGGGCCTCCTGAAACCGGCATCATTCACCCCGGTTTCGGCCCAGGCTTCGGCGCCGGTGCCTTCCTCCGTTTCCTCGGAGCAGGTATCGACCTCTACAGTTCCACCAGTGGTGCTCAAGGTGCCGAAAGCTGGCAAGCAGAAGCACACTGCACCTAAGGAGCGCGGAGACCGTGCGGAAGGGCCCCCTTTTGGTGCGGATCCCTCCATATCGGCTTCGCTGCGGTCCATTCTGGAGGCTCAGTTCGTTGAGCTCATGCAAACCATGGGGTCTCGTCTGATTGCCACCATCCAGGGTGACCTCCCGGCTTCGGCTTCGAGGGGCGGACCGCCCCCTCCTCCTCCTCCTCGCCGCACGACCTCGTTGCTCGGCGAGGAGGAGCGGCGAGTGGTGTCCAGGTCCTCGAGGAGGCCCTCCGAGAGTGCTATGCCTCCTTTGGAACCGATTCCCTCGAGGAGGGCTTCTCTTAGTGATATGCCTCCTTTGGAGCCCATTCCCTCGAGGAAACCCTCGTTTAGTGACCTGCCTCCCTTGGAACCGATTACTCCGCCCCATGATTCAGTGTGGCGTCCACCTTCGGGGCCATCCAGTCCGGGGCATAGCAGGAAGCAGGACGAGTTCTTCCAAACTCCCTATCAAGCCTGGGCGACGTCCAGAGAAGCACCGACTCTTCCACCTTTGAGATCGACGGCATCGAGTCCGATCTGCTCCTTGGAAGCGTCTGACCCAGTCTCGCACAGAAGGACTCGATCTCCTTCCAGGCATCGGGAGGGGCATCGGTCCAGGCATTCTTCGAAGCATTCCTCTCGACACTCGACCGTCTCGCCTCAGAAGAAATTGCCTCGGTTGGGGTATGCTGCTTCGACTGGGTCTCCTCCTCCGGGCCCGGAGTTCGAGGACCCCGAAGTTTTCTACTCGTCCTGTTGCTCACAGGCCTCTTTGGAGCCTGAGGCTTCGTCTTCTTCTAGTCCGTCTCGCGGACCGGCGACGGCGGACCAATTGTCCTTTTCATCGTTCCTCAGGCAGATGGCGGATGACTTGGACATTACTCTAGATGCGGGGTCTCGATATTCCAAAGAGTATCTCGATACCATGCACTTGCCTCGGCCTCCGGCGGAGTCCTTGCGGCTTCCCTTGCACAAGCTCCTCGACCAGACCTTCATGCGCTGCTTCGAGTCTCCTTACTCTATCCCTGCGGTCCCTGGCAAGTTGGATTCGCGGTACCGCACGGTACATCATAAAGGCTTCGAGGGTCCTCAGCTTTCGCACCAGTCCCTCCTGGTCGAATCCTCGCTCAAGCGGTCTCATCCTGGCCAGGTCTACGCTTCCGTACCTCCGGGCCGCGAGGGCAGAACCATGGATAAGTTTGGGCGACGCATCTATCAGAATTCGATGATGGCGTCTAGAGTCTTGAATTACAACTTCCACTTTGCAACCTACTTGGAATTTTTTCTACCTGTGCTTCGAAAGTTCACTCCATACATCGAGTCCCAGGCTAGGTTTGAGTTTGAGGAAGTGGTTGCTTCGTTGTCCCAACTCCGACTTCAGTTGATGCAATCTGCCTATGATGCGTTCGAGCTCTCTGCCCGAGCGGCGGCTTGCTCGGTGGCGATGCGCCGGTTGGCCTGGTTGCGGACCATTGATATGGACCCGAATCTTCAGGACCGCCTGGCGAACGTCCCGTGTGCTGGGGCGGATCTTTTTGACGAATCCATCGAGACTGTCACGAAGAAGTTGTCTGACCACGAAAAGTCCTTCCAATCTATCCTTCGGCCGAAGCCCAAGCCTCAACAGTCTCGACCTTCTCGTCCACCTTGATTTATCAGAGGCGTTATCAGCCGAGGCAAACTCCTCCTGCGAGACAACCGGCGAAGCGTCAGCCTCCCCAGAAGGGTCAGCCTAAGTCTCAGTCGCCGGCTGTTCCTAAGACCACACAGCCTTTTTGACTGTATCGTCGAGGGCATAACCAACCTCGTTCTGCCTCCCCCTGTTTTTCCCATCGGAGGGCGCCTCCATCATTTTTATCATCGCTGGGAGGCCATAACAACCGACCTCTGGGTCCTTACTATCATCAAGAAGGGATACTCTCTTCATTTCCATCGGGTCCCTCCGGACCACCCTCCAAGAGAGTATCCTTCCAACTTGACTCAGACCGCCCTTCTTCTCCAGGAAGCTCAGGCTTTGCTCCGGCTTCGTGCCGTGGAGCCGGTCCCGACGGACCAACTAAACCAGGGGTTTTACTCCCGGTACTTCCTGGTTCCAAAGAAGACGGGCGACCTGCGACCCATTTTGGACCTCAGGGCCCTCAACAAATTCCTAGTCAAGGAGAGGTTTCGCATGCTAACGCTTGCTTCTCTCTACCCTCTCCTCAAGCAGAACGACTGGTTATGCTCTCTGGATCTCAAGGAGGCCTACACCCACATTCCCATTCATCCGGCCTCCCGCAAGTTCCTCAGATTTCGGGTGGGACATCTACATCTGCAGTATCGAGTGCTTCCATTCGGCCTGTCCTCGTCTCCCAGAGTCTTCACGAAGTGTCTGGTGGTGGTGGCCGTTGCACTCCGGAACAGGGGTCTTCAGGTATTTCCGTACCTCGACGACTGGCTCATCAAGGCCCCGTCAGCTCCAAAGGTCATTTCTGCGACCTTGACCACGATCTGCTTCCTACAGAGCCTAGGCTTCGAGATCAATTTTCCCAAATCTCATCTGCAGCCTACCCAGTCCCTTCCCTTCATTGGGGCGGTACTGGGCACCATTCAGCTTCAAGCATTCCTTCCTCCTCAGCGCATGGATGCTCTTCTTCGTCTCTGCCAGTCTGTGTCTTCTCGCCAGTCCATCTCAGCGAGACACATGATGGTCCTCCTGGGCCACATGGCCTCTACAGTTCATGTGACACCCTTTGCCAGGCTCCATCTCAGAACTCCTCAGTGGACCCTAGCTTCTCAATGGACTCAAGTGTCAGACCTGTTGACTCGACACATCATAGTCACTCCTGCTCTTCGGCAGTCTCTACTTTGGTGGATGACCTCTTCGAATCTATCCAGAGGTTTGCTGTTTCACACTCCTCCTAATCAGAAGGTTCTCACGACCGATTCCTCGACCTATGCCTGGGGAGCTCATCTGGATGGGCTTCGCACTCAGGGATTCTGGACCAGTGCGGACCGCCTCCATCAGATCAATCTTCTGGAGCTCAGAGCCATCTTCTATGCTCTTCAAGCTTTTCAACATCTGCTTCACGACATGGTGGTCCTCATCCGTACAGACAACCAGGTCGCCATGTATTATGTGAACAAGCAGGGGGGCACGGGATCGGCCTCCCTCTGCCAGGAAGCTCTCAGAGTCTGGGATTGGGCAGTTCGCCACAATGCCTTCCTCAAGGCTGTCTACATTCAGGGGAAGGACAATGTCTTGGCAGACAACTTGAGTCGTCTCCTCCAGCCTCACGAATGGACTCTCCATTCCAACCCCCATCATCAGATATTTGCACATTGGGGGACGCCTCAAATAGACCTCTTTGCGGCTCCCCACAACTTCAAGCTGCCTCAGTTTTGCTCCAGGATCTACACTCCTCATCGACTCGAGGCAGATGCCTTTCTGCTGGATTGGGGGAATCGATTTCTGTATGCGTTTCCTCCATTTCCTCTCATTCAGAAGACTCTGGTCAAGTTGAAATCAGACCAAGCCACCATGATTCTAATAGCTCCTCGGTGGCCCAGGCAACCTTGGTTCTCCCTTCTACTTCAACTCAGCAGCAGGGAGCCATTCCTTCTTCCAGTGTTTCCTTCGCTGCTTACTCAGCATCAGGGGTCTCTGCTTCATCCCAACCTGCAGTCTCTCCACCTGACAGCTTGGTTCCTCTCAACGTAACCCCGCACCAGTTTTCCCAGGCGGTGAGGGATGTCTTGGAGGCTTCCAGGAAGCCTGCTACTCGTCAATGCTACTCCCAAAAATGGACTAGATTTTCTTCATGGTGTATTTCCAATTCTAAGGAGCCTCAGCGAGCCTCCCTATCCTCTGTTTTGGACTATCTTTTACATCTGTCTCAGTCTGGTCTCAAGTCAACATCTATACGAGTCCACCTGAGTGCTATTGCAGCTTTCCATCAGCCTCTACAAGGGAAACCTCTCTCTTCTCATCCTGTAGTTTCCAGATTTATGAAAGGACTTTTTCATGTCAATCCTCCTCTCAAACCGCCTCCAGTGGTTTGGGATCTAAATGTTGTCCTTTCTCAGCTTATGAAACCTCCTTTTGAGCCTCTGAGCAAGGCTCCACTAAAGTTTCTCACTTGGAAAGTGGTTTTTCTGGTGACCCTCACATCTGCTCGCAGGGTCAGTGAGCTTCAGGCCTTGGTGGCGGACCCACCTTTCACAGTATTCCATCATGACAAGGTGGTCCTCCGCACTCACCCGAAATTCCTGCCTAAAGTGGTCTCTGAATTTCACCTCAACCAATCCATTGTGCTTCCAGTATTCTTTCCAAAGCCTCATTCTCATCCTGGAGAATCAGCTCTTCACACTCTGGACTGTAAACGTGCTTTGGCTTTCTACTTGGATCGCACCAAACCACACAGAACTGCTCCTCAACTTTTCGTCTCCTTTGATCCAAACAAGTTGGGACGACCTGTATCGAAGCGCACCATCTCCAATTGGATGGCGGCTTGTATCTCTTTCTGCTATGCCCAGGCTGGATTACCTCTTCCCTGTAAGGTCACGGCTCATAGGGTCAGAGCAATGGCAGCCTCTGTAGCCTTCCTCAGATCGACACCGATTGAGGAGATTTGTAAGGCTGCCACTTGGTCCTCGGTTCATACATTCACCTCTCATTATTGTCTGGATATTTTCTCCAGACGGGATGGACAGTTTGGCCAAACTGTGTTACAAAATTTGTTCTCCTAAGTTGCCAACTCTCACTCCATCCCATTGAGGTTAGCTTGGAGGTCACCCACTAGTGAGAATACCTGCCTGCTTGTCCTGGGATAAAGCAATGTTACTTACCGTAACAGTTGATATCCAGGGACAGCAGGCAGCTATTCTCACGTCCCACCCACCTCCCCTGGGTTGGCTTCTCTGCTAGCTACCTGAACTGAGGAGACACGCCCGGAGCATCGGGCGGGAAGGCACTGGCGCATGCGCGGTGCGGGCATCTCGAAACTTCTGAGTTTCTTCAAGCAAGACATGCTTGCAAGATGTCCGTATCGGGGCTCTGTCGGATGACATCACCCACTAGTGAGAATAGCTGCCTGCTGTCCCTGGATAACAACTGTTACGGTAAGTAACATTGCTATACGTTTACTAGGGCCCAGATTCTGTAAACTGCGTCCCGATTAAAGGCAGCTATAGGCATCCTACAGCTGTCTAACCAGCCAATCGGGACGCACTTTAAAAAAAAAAAAAATGCTCCCCAGACAAGCCACCTATATTGGAGGCGCAGCCTTAGACGTAGCCTTAGGCAAACCAAGGCAGCCATACGCGCCTCCCTAGGCTAGCGGGAGATGTATACAATGTAGGCCATTAGATATGGCCGCTACACTTATCGTGGCAAGGGATCTCCCTGCTGTGATAAGTATAGCAGCCACGGCTGCAGCTGCCAGTCCCCCCCCCCCCCCCGAATGAACGCAGCAGGAGGGATGCCCAATCCCTCCTGCCGGAACACCCCCCGAACACCATGCACCCCTCCCCAAAGTTTGCCAGCAGGAGGGTGCTTAATCCCTCCTACCAGAACACCCCCGAATACTCCGCACCCCTCCACGAAGATCTCCGGAAGAATGGTACCCAATCCTTCCTGCCGGAACACTTCCCGAACACCCCTCCCCGAAGATCGCCGGCAGGAGGGCATCCAATCCCTCCTGCTGGAACATCCCCCTGAAGATCACGGAACCCCTCCCCGTACCACCCCCAATGAAACTTACCCACCTTCCCTAGACCCCCGCAATGAAACCCCCCAACCGGACACCCCCCCCCCCCGCTAACCTTGAAAGTTGGTGAATGGACGGGTCTTCCCGCCATCTGGCTGGCAAGGCCTGCCTCTGTCAAAATGAGGTGGGCCTGCCCCTTTCTGGTCCATTCCAGAGGAGCTAAGGCCTGATTGGCCCAGATGCCTAAGGCCCCGCCTATGGGTGGGGGCCTTAGATGCCTGGTTCAATCAGGCCTTAGCTCCTCTGGGATGGACCAGAAAGGGGCAGGCCCACCTCATTTCAACGGAGGCGGGGCTGCCGGTGGGAACACCCATCCAGTTGGCCAACTTCCAAGGTTAGCGGGGGAGGGGGAGTTTGGGGTTTCGTTGGGGGATCCGTGGAAGGTGGGGTTTTTTTGTTTGGGGAGGTGTCTGGGAAGGGATTCCGCAATCTTCAGTGGGGTGTTCCGGTAGGAGGGATTGAACATCCCTCCTACCGTGTTCATTCGGGGGGGGGGGTGGAGGAGGGGCCGGAGATCCCTTTGCTGTGACAAGTGTAGCGGCCGCATCTACAATAACCCAGTTCTGTAACCGGCGTCTGTAACATGGATATCTGTTACAGAATCGGGTTTATTTTAGGCGGCCTTAGGCTCGATTCTATATAGGATACCCGTCGGATTCTGAGACCGGGCATCCTATACTAATAATAATAATCAGATTATATACCGCAAGGCCGTAAAGTTCTATGCAAAGCCCCCTGGCTGTTTTAATAGTTTAAAAAAAACAATAAAAGAAGTTTATAGAACTAAAAAAGTTAAAAGCCAATAATTAGAGACACTAAAATGATCAAAATAGTGCATAATAAAATTTTTACAAATTAGCTGCCTAAATACTTTGAAAACAGATATATTATCCCAGGACAAGCAGGCAGCATATTCTCTACATGTGGGTGACGTCACCGATGGAGCCCCCTAGCGGACGTTTTTGCAAGCAGACTTGCTTGAAGACCTTCAAGCTTGCGATTGGCCCACGCATGTGCGTGTGCCCCTCCCCCCCGACCTAGGGCTTGCGTCTCCTCAGCGTGGGCTCAGTTATATGTTTTCTGCGGAGCCAGAAGCACTGCTCCCTTGCTTTGTGCGATCTCGTTGTCCCTCTTGCACCACGGCTTGTTTGGTTAGTTTTAGTTGAGTTGCTGTGCCCATGTCTTTGTTTTCCTTTCTTTTTGTTTTTTCAGTTCATATATTTTTTGACCGGGTTCCCGGTCTTACTCTGGCCGCCTGGCCTTGCGGGGCCACAGCCGTATTTTCTTCTTATGTCCCGGCCTCATTCCGGGTTTAAAAACTGTACTAAGTGCAACCGAGTTATCTCCATCACCGATGCTCATCGTTGGTGTGTGGAGTGCCTGGGGGCAGAGCACCGCGCTGAGTCGTGTCCCCGTTGTGCGACTTTGAAACTGTGGGCTCTTCGTAGGAGGGTGGCCAAGATTCTTCCACTCTTTGGCCCCATGGATCCTGCGGGACAGGCCTTGAGCTCGGCCTCGGCACCCTCAGCCTTGAAGTCCTCGGCCTCGAAGTCCCCGTCAGCCTCGAAGGCTCCGGCCTCGGCTCCTCCTGTTACTCTGGCCTCGGGTAAGTCTGCTCTTTCCTCCTCAGGTGTGCCGTCAAAAAAGCCTACCTCGGAGTCTCATGTTAGTGCCGCCTTGTCGGCATCTTCGAGACATCACTCTAAGGGTGCTTTCTCATGTAGGGAATACTCTTCCTCGAGGTCGCCCCCGAAGGAGGGCACTGCTGCACCTAAGACCCAACCCCCTTTGGTCTCGGTGCCTATGTTTGAGGACATGCTTAAGGCTATACTTACCACGCAGCTTTCCTCGGTGGTGAGCCAACTGGTCCTGACTTCGATGCCTCTGACCTCGGTCTTGACCCAGTCTCGGTCTGTCCAGCCTGAGCGTCCCCTCGTATCTCGAAGCCATGCCCGCAAGACTCGCGGGTTCCCTTGCGCGATTCTTCATCCCCCGAGTCACCTGTGACTTTTCGGGGGTCCAGGCCAGGGGCCCATTTTTCCACCCTACTATGTTGCGGCTTGCCCCTCCTAAAAAGCCCCAGTCTTCTCCGCCCCTTCGGGGCAAGTCCCCAACTGCAAAACCTTCCAGGCACACGCTTGTCCTCGAGTTGGACTCTAGTGTGTGTTCCCCATCGAGGCAGCTGCCAGCCTCTAAGGGGTCTTCTTCTAAACCGGTAGAGGAATTTTCCTTTATCCCGTCTTCTCCGAGGCTTCGCCAGCTGTTTCCTCGGACCCCGGGGTCTTCCCTGGTTCACCTTGTACGGGGTCATTCTTCGACGCCCCCCCAGACATTTTAGTCGAGCCTCTTCAGTCTCCCATTTTCGGGACTCCGAGGCCCCGGCTTACTATTCGAGGGATATTTCTCCCTTTTTCTCGGCTGTCCCCAGATCTCGATCGGAGTCTCCTCAGGAGGATGTGTCTTCTTCTCGAAACTCCTCCTTTACTTGTTTCATCTCTGACATGGGTAGGATCTTGAACTTGGACCTCCAGTCTGACTCCCGTTATACCCAGGAATACCTGGCGGAAATGGGTGTTGATCATCCACCCCGTGAGGCGCTACGATTACCATTGCACCAGGTTCTCTGGCAGACTTTTCTCCGGAACCTGGAGACCCCATATGCAGTCAAAGCCATTCCCTCCAAGTTGGAGTCCCATTACCGGACGATCCCGGTTAAGGGGTTTGAAAGTTCTCAGCTTTCTCACCAATCCTTGGTAGTTGAATCTTCCTTGAAGAAGTCTAACCCCTCGAAGGTTTACGCTGCCGTCCCTCCGGGCAGGGAGGGGCGTATGATGGACAAATTTGGTCGTCGCCTTTATCAAAACTCAATGACGGCGAATTGTGTCCTCAACTATAATTTTATCTTCACGTCCTACCTCCGATTCTGTGTGGATGCCCTCCTCTCATTCCGGGAAGCTGTGCCGGATTCTCGGCATCAGGAGTTTCGTCTCCTCGAGGAGACCCTCTCCCAGATCCGCCTTTATATGTTTCATGCGACCTACAACGCCTTCGAGTTGTCATCGAGGGTCACGGCCTTTGCGATTGCCATGCGTCGCCTCGCTTGGCTCCGGATTGTGGATATGGATCCGAATCTACAGGATTGTCTTGCCAATCTCCCTTGTGTGGGTCATGAGCTCTTTGATGATTCCATCGAAGCGGCCACCAAGCACTTCTCGGACCATGAACGGTCCTTCGCCTCCCTGGTAAAACTTAAACCGAAGGCCCCTCTGGCTTGGCAATACAAAATTCCTCTCCGGAGGTACCCACAGAAATCTACTCCTGCTTTCTCTCGGCCTCCTTCGAAGCGGCCGCAGCAACAGCAGCAGCGTCAAACTAAGGCCCAGCTGCTGGCTCCGGCGAAGACTGGGCCGTCTTTTTGACAATTCCGGTCCGAGCCTTCGGGCTCTCTTCCTCCTGGAGCCTTCCCCCCTCCTCATCGGGGGTCATCTCCATCATTTCTATGCCCAGTGGGAAAGTCTTACCACCGACAGTTGGGTGCTTTCTATCATCCGGGATGGGTACTCCCTTCACTTTGCCAGTGTGAGCAGCTTCTCTGGCCTGCTGTTCGCACTGGCGTTGGCTTTCCCTCTGACATCTCTTTCTGGCCCTGTGACCCGGCAGTGATTTCAGAGAAAACCAAGCCGGTGTGAGCAACAGGCCAGAGTAGTTGCTTGCGCTGGCAAAGATTTAAAGAGGTATGGGGAAGGGAGAGTGCGAGCATGGTGGGGGAGGGGGGGCAGAGAGGTGCTGGTGTCCCAACCAAGACTGTGCCTGGGGTGGTCTGCCTAGGGTTACCAGAAGTCCAGATTTTCCCGGATGGCTTTACAAAACTGTTGGGCAGGAGCGCATCTGCGCATGCGTGGATACGCTCCTGCCCGGCGAAAGCAGGCAGCGGGGAACAGGGCTAGGGCAGGATTGGGAGCAGGACTGGGGCATAACAGGGCAGGGATGGGTGGAACTGGGTGGTCCGGATTTTCCAAATGGAAAATATAGTAACCCTAGGTTTGCCCCATCCCTCTTTCTACACCACTGCATTGTGGAATGCTGCTGCTAATATCTTCTCTAAGTCATAGAGGAAAATATTAACAGGGACCTGAGCACCACTTATTACCTTCTTACAGCTGAAAAATGTGCTGTTATTAGAAATTTTTATTTTCAAAGAAAGAGCATGTATGCTGTTAACTATATACCCCAGTGGTGCTTCCCTTTAGTCCGTTTCTTACACATTTTCTGTCTAAAACCTTACAAAATAAATGGATTGCACTGGATTTCTACAGTCGCTACCAGCAGGTAAGGCAATAGATGTGCAGAATTGCACATACTGTGTCTGACAGCTGTCCTCTGCAAATAAAAGGGGAGACTGACCTGCAACAAAAGAGTTAAATGGGAGGGTCTTTTTTGTGTTGTTGCTCTGTAAGGAAAGAAGAGGAGGATTACAAATCAGAGTGTATTTATGGCAGCAGATAAGGGACTAATGAACTCTGGACCCTATTGGTGCAATCCGGGTTTTTGTGTGTTTTGATTGCATTTGTATAAAAAGAGAATATACTCAAATGTACTGAACCAAAATCTACACTGTTTAAAACGCTAAAATATATGTAGGGAAGAATTCAGCAAGCCCACAAAGAATCTAGAAAGAGCTGTGCTTTCCTGAAATTCCAGTTGTTATTTGCTAATGATGTTCTTGCTCTCTTACGCTCGCGGGGGGGGGGGGGGGGGGGGGGGGGCTGCAGGCATTTGCAATAAGTGTGAACTGCATGAATTAGTGTCCTGGCTCTGCAGGCTGAAGGAGCCTGGTTCAACTGTTGCAATCTCAAGCTGTGCCTGGGCCGGTGGGAGGAGGGGAAACCTGTGTCCACTCCCCAGCTTGGTCAGGGCCCAGCTCTCGGGGAAATGCTTGCGGAAGCAGCGGGCTTTCTCGTGACTGCCATTCGGCACCTTGCCTCGGCAGTCTCTCGTTCAGCTTTCTTAAGAGTTCACTGTCAAGGATTTCTGCAAGCCTGTCTCAGAAGATGGATTGTTTATTGAGGGAGCCCTTGCGACACTCTGCCACAAGCTAGCTCCTGGTCGGATCTTAAAGACGAAGCTCCCGGGTCTGGGGAGTTCCGAGCCGATGAGATTGCACTGTTGGTGCTATTTTCATCGGTGTCTTTGGCTCCGTGCTTCCTGTATGCACCTTGTTACTGCTCCAAGGCCGGATTCTGCTGGATGGGCAGCCTTGAACTTGTGGTGATTGGGTAAGTTGAGAATGCTTTTGTACTTAGAACACTGGGTACTGATGATTAGTGATTATTTTGTACAATCATTCTTTCCACTGCTTTTTCCACCCCCTCCCCCTCTCCATTCGAGAGGATGACAGTAGCCATGATTTATAAAATGACATTGGTAGTTGTTTATTCTGAATAGTCAATGTAGTAACTTAAGCCTAGGGGTCTGATAGTTCTTTAAAAAGTGATTAAAACATTCATTTAGTTTCAATAGCAGAAAAATACTTAGAGAAGCAGGAGTTTATTAGTGTTTCAGGAAATATACAGAAAATGTTCTTATTTAAATAAAATGTGAGAGGTGGGAAAAGGATATCGGGCCTGGAGGACAGTGATTTCTGAGAGATTTATACGCCCCGTGTTTCCCTGAAAATAAGCACTAGCATGATTTTTAAAGATACTCCTACTATAAACCCTACCCCAAAAATTAATCCTAGTTAAGATCGACCCCCGAAGCCCCCCCTCCAAATTTCCCTGACACTCCCTGACTCTATCCCTTATAGTAGTGCTGCCTGATTCGCTGAAAAAAATTGGACTTGTCAATTCAGTGGCCCCCCACCCCGGTGAGACCTGACATACCTGCACTCCAAGGCCTCCTAAAGCAGCAGTGGCGGCAGTGCTCTGAACAGGCTTCTTCATGGCCTTCCCTCTGCCGTGTCACTGATGACATCATCAGTGATGCAGCAGAGGGAAGGCCTCGGCAGGGAGGGCCACAAAGCAGCCCGTCAGAGCACTACAATATTCTGAACAAGCTGCAAACGTTTGATTTGATATTGTGACAATCCTGCAAAAATAGCATTACAATAATCTAATCTTGAAAAAAGGAGGACAATGACAATCAATGATTCACCTAACTTCATAGGCTTCAAATATTGTTTAATTAAATGCTCATGAAACACACATTTTTGAAAAAATTTTTCACAATAATCCATATCCAAAAAGGTACTTAGAGACTTGGGCAAGAAAACCTGACATGGGCCATGTTTCGTTCTGGCAGTGTCAAAGGCTAGTTCCAATATTCTGAAAGATGCCCTAAACCTCTCATACTCCTTTTCAAGCTAAGTACCTTTTTGGATATGGATTATTGTGAAAGATTTTTTTCAAAAATGTGTGTTTCATGAGCATTTAGGGGTCCTTTTACTAATGCGTGCACCTTGGTAAAAGGACCCCTTAATTAAACAATATTTGAAATCTATGAAGAGCTAGGTGAATCATGGGCAGAGTGGCTTGTGTGAAACTAGTCGCCACTGAGATTTCTGAAGATTATATCCTGTATGAAGACTGTAGCTGCGCTGTTTGTAAATGTGTAGCTGTGCTGTTCATAACTGTACATTGAGCACTGAGCACATGTAAAAGGTTTGGAAGTAATTGTTCCTACCAGTAAGAAAAAGTATTTGACCTGTTCAACTCAATGATGCAGAATAAACACGTGTTTAATGATTTGAAAGATTTGGTATAACATTATAAGGTGCAAGGATTCAGGGACAGTGATTGGTGAGGACAGGGTTGAGGGGAAAGGCAGGCAGAGAAAACAAGACCAGTTGAGACCCAAGCCTGTTGCTGATAGCATGCTTAGGACAAGTAGGTAAGAGGTTGATTTGTTGTAGACATAGAATAGGAAAACTGCCTTAGTAAAATATACCCTAAAAGAGTTTCAGCAAACCTTATTTAAAAAATTGTTTAGCCATTGTTATCCCAGGACAAGCAGGCATGATATTCTCACATGTGGGTGACGTCATCTACGGAGCCCCGATGCGGAAGCATTTTCAAGCAAACTTGATTTAAGATTTAAGTTTGCTCTGCTGCTCCACGCACGCGTGCCTTCCTGCTCCACTAGGGGGCGCATCCCCTCGTGGTCTCCAGTAGAGAGCTGCACGGGAACGGGGACGACGGGAATCCCGCAGGCATCCCGCGGGTTCCCCCTTCGGGTCACGGGGATCCCGTGGGGACGCCCCTAGGGTCGCGGGGATCCCATGGGGACGCCTCTGAGGGTCGCGGGGCTCCTGCGGGGCTGGATGTACTCAGTCGCGCGGCTCTCGCAGCGAGAGGCACGTCCTATAGGAAATCAGCCGGAGTGGATAATCATAAGCTATTTTTCCTACTATATGAAACCATCTTTCCTGCACTGTAAATTTCACTGGCTGGTTCCTCTGCAATTAAGGATAGTCTTTGGTTGCATAGACCAGTGTTCTTCAACCACCGGTCCATGGACCAGTGCCGGTCCACAGAAATTTCCTGCCGGTCCACAGGGCCAGCACATGCATCAGGTCCAAAACAGTGTTCTTCAACCGCCAGTCCACGGTGCAATCGATACGGCGTTATCTGCGAGCCAGCTCCCTCTTCCTAACTGATTCAGTGCACAAAGCCACGGGCAGTGGCTCCTACGGGCATCGTGCGCCTGAACCGGAAGCCTTCTCTCTGACGTTGCAACTTCAGAGGGAAGGCTTCCAGATGAGGCACAGGACATGCAAGGTGCAATTAGTACTATTATGGGGCGGGGTCTGGGGTGGAGATTGGGTAGAGATGGGTGGGGTCTGGCCCACGTCTTAGCCCTGTGCTCTTCAACCGCCGGTCCACGGACCAATGCCGGTCCACAGAATAATTATTTTATTTCTGCCAGTCCATAGGTGTAAAAAGGTTGAAAAACACTGGCATAGACAGTTTGAGATAATGGAAAAATCATTTAAGAGCTTCTAATCTTCTAATTTTGAGTTTTCCTGTGTGCCCATTATTGTCAGCGGAGATATTGCTTGGAAAATATTTTAAAGAGGTTCTAATTTTGAACAATGCTGAAACTATTGTATTTACTAGGTGTTTCTTTCTTCCAGGTAGGAAGAGAGTAGACCAGGAGGGTGGGGCGTTAGACTTTGAAGCCCATAAGGATTCTTTGGATTATTTAACTGTTTTCCTGGAAACAGTTCAAGATGACATATCAGATCGCACTACCCTCCTGGTCACTTTCTCCTCTGAGAATGATAAGAGTTTAGTTTTGAAGAAATATTTACTAAGAAAAAGATTTCCTGTTTTGTGGCCAGAAATTGCAAATGTTTCCTGATGTTTCTAGAGCAGGGGTAGGGAACTCCGGTCCTCGAGAGCCGTATTCCAGTCGGGTTTTCAGGATTTCCCCAATGAATATGCATTGAATGCATGCAAATAGATATCATGCATATTCATTGGGGGAAATCCTGAAAACCCGACTGGAATACGGCTCTCGAGGACCGGAGTTCCCTACCCCTTTTCTAGAGCAACCCAGGCCAGGAGAAAAAAGTTTCTCCAGTTTAAATCTCGGGTATTGGCTTTAGGTGTTACTGGTACTTTTTTCCTGAAATTTCCAGCCAAATGTATGATTACTCATTTAAAGGTGCCTTATGTTTGTTTTTTTTAACCGGATCAATTAGAGAGATTACTTTTGGATAGAGAGGCTGTTATTGAAAATCAAAATGTGGATAATTGATATTATACGGGCCATTATTTTTTAATTATGATTTGAAGATGTAATATTTCTTTCTTTCTCTCTCCCATGATTTGTACCATTATTTTGCTTTAGAATGTGATTGAATTATGTATGATCATAATTAATAAAAAATAATTGGGTGCTGACCAAAGTTAATTGTTGCTCATTAAAATTTGTTTGTTCATCTGACTGCGTATTCTGTAAGGCATGGCACCTAACTGCTAGTGCATAACTTAAAAGGGGGCATGGCCCTGAATGTATCAGGAGCATTCTGAAGTTGCGTGCATAGTTATAAAATACTGCTACAGGGCACCAGCATTTACACCAGGTTTCAGCAGGCGTAAGTCTGGCACCTAAAATTAGACATGGGAATCTGTGCTAAGTGAGATTCTATAAAGGGTGTGTGCCCTTTATAGAGTAGCTCTTAGCATCAATTTTTTTTTCAGTGCACATATAGAACACCCCCCCCCCCACTGGCGTAGTAAAGGAGGTGCGGGGGCGCGGTCTTTGTAAAGGGTGTAGGCACTTGTCCTCCTTCCTTCCCGACTCCTCCCCCCCTGCTGCGCACCCGTTCCCTCGTACCTCTTTAATTTTTCCTGCACAAGCAGCATTATGAACGTGCTGCCCACTTCATGTTGCCTCTCACGGATGTCACTTCCGGGCCCCGCGCCTAGGAAGTGATGTTAGAGGGATGGCCAACACGACGCAGGCAGCAAGTTTGTGGTGTTGCTCTCACCTGGAAAATTAAAAAGGCATGGGGAAAGGGAAGAGGGGCGTGCGCGCAGCAGAGAGTGTCAGAAAGGAGTGGTGATGGGGTGGGGGAGGGGCGCCAGTGCCCTGAGTGCAACTTATCCTCACTGCACCACTGCCCCCTCCCCCTGTATACACTTCTCCCTCCGTATTCGCTGTGATAGGGGATTAACAGAACCGCAAATACAGAAAAACCACGAATAACTTTTTCATATTTTATTCGCTGTTTTTCTATTAAAAAACCATTGTGAATATGGTGAAACTGAATAATATGGTGGGAGACCTGACCTGTTCCTGAAGGAGAGGCAAAACACGGTAAAGAAAGTGCTGGGAATCAGCAATTTTCTCTGGACTCAGCAATTTCTCTATGTAAACTGATGTAATTTGGGGGGAGGAGCCAACAAGCTAAAAACCAGAGGGAGAAGTGTATAGGCATTCTTGGGAATGTAGTTTGAACAAGATGGAGTCAGAAACTGAAATTATCATTCCCCTCTGCAAAAGGTATATCCCGCGTAGGAAAACTAGGAACATCCCTCCCCTTTAGAACCACAGAACTCTGGAACAACCTCACATCCCCGCTCAGAATTTCAAGCTCCCTCCAATCCTTCCACAAACACCTGAAAACTTGGCTCTTTTCAAAAATCTAACACCTCCTGCTCTTTGGTACCCTGACCTTCTTTATCTTCCTAGCTCCTTTCCTATAACCCTTAATTGTAGCTCCTTTTCAACCTAACCCTGTAAACCGTGCCGAGCTCTACGCTTGTGGAGATGGTGCGGTATACAAACCTAAGGTTTAGTTTAGTTTAGTTTAGAGTTGCAACACACACATTTTCTTTAAATAGACTACTGCATGCCTAGAGCACATACACATATACCTTTGTTAGAACAGGTGTAAATTTATGCATGGAAATTGTGTGCTGTTGAAGCTGGTTCTGGAAGTCTGTTTAGACTTCTCCCTTAGATTTCTGGTTATAAAATTGCTCCCCACATAACCAAATGATACCCGGACATCATGGCTGATTCCTTTATTCAATACGCCAAGATTATAGACCCTATTGAAATGATTTGTTGCTTTTTTTTTTTTTTAGACACAGTTTAAGAGAAAACTTTTCACAGAGTCTGACCTATATTACACAGAGGGCACAACATTCAAATGATTTATGTGCCTAACCTTTGAGTTAAACAATTCAGCTGAGAGAAATTATCTCACAGCATTACCACCTTTCCTCCACATTTATAGTTTAGTTTTCTTTAGTTTACTGTTCCTCAGCGGGCCACCACACACTCAAGCGTTCTCATAGGGCATGGCTTTACGCTCCCACTCCTCATTGGAACTAGTATATTTTTTTATATATAAATATATGCACACTTCTTGCGTATACTTTGTGGTTAAATTCTATATACTAAAAGTACTTAGCTTTTAGCGAGACGCTGTGCAGGGGAATATGTGTGAGTACACCGACATGTTTCGCCCATAAAAATTATTGGGCTTTATCAAGGTTCCCACTCCCTATAAAATATAAAAACAGAGAGTTAAGTTTCCTTAATCCACCGTCCCAACTACTTACAATCATAAGTACATAAGTACATAAGTAGTCGCCTCCGCCGGGGCAGACCAGAGGTCCATCCAGCCCAGCGGTCCGCTCACGCGGCGGCCCATCAGGCATATTGCCTGGTCAGCGGTCCCTGACTAATTTTATTGCCTACCTCTACAGTTATCTCTAAACCTTCCACTGCTCTTATCTGTACCCCTCAATCCCTTTGTCTTCCAGGAACCTATCCAGGTCATCCTTGAAACCCTGTACTGTGCTATTTCTTATCACGGCCTCCGGAAGGGTGTTCCATGTGTCCAACACCCTCTGTGTGAAAAAGTACTTCCTTGCGTTTGTTTTAAACCTGTCCCCCTTCAATTTCATCGAGTGACCCCTTGTTCTTGTGGTTTCTTTCAAATTGAAAAATCTGTCTTTGTCAACCTTTTCGATGCCCCTCAGGATCTTGAAGGTCTCTATCATATCTCCTCTGAGTCTCCGCTTTTCCAGGGAGAACAGCCCCAGCTTCTTCAGTCTGTCAGTGTATGTAAGGTTTTCCATACCCTTAATCAGTTTAGTTGCTCTTCTCTGGACTCCCTCAAGCATTGCCATGTCCTTTTTGAGGTACGGTGACCAGTACTGTACACAGTATTCCAGATGCGGGCGCACCATAGCCCGGTACAGTGGCAGGATGACTTCCTTCGTTCTGGTCGAGATACCCTTCTTAATGATACCTAACATTTGGTTTGCTTTCCTCGAGGCTGTGGCGCATTGTGCCGACGCCTTCAATGTCGTGTCTACCATCACTCCCAAGTCTCTTTCCAGATTACTGACCCCTAGCATTGATCCCCCCATTTTGTAAGTGAACATCGGGTTCCTTCTCCCTATATGCATGACCTTGCATTTCCCTACATTGAAGCTCATTTGCCACTTTTTCGCCCATTCTTCCAATGTCGTAAGATCCCTTTGGAGATTCTCGCAGTCAACCGTGGTTTCAACCTTGCTGAATAGTTTGGTGTCATCTGCAAATTTGATGACCTCGCATTTTGTTCCCGCCTCCAGGTCGTCAATGAATATGTTAAACAGGAGCGGTCCCAGCACCGATCCTTGAGGAACCCCGCTCGTGACCCCTTGCCAGTCCGAGTAATGGCCCTTTACACCAACCCTCTGCTTCCTGTCTGCCAGCCAGTTTTTGATCCATCGGTGGACCTCCCCGTGCACCCCATGGTTCCATAGCTTCCTGAGCAACCGCTCATGTGGTACCTTATCGAAGGCTTTCTGGAAGTCTAGGTAAATTATGTCTATGGGTTCTCCTTTGTCCACCTGGTTGTTTACCCCCTCAAAGAAGTACAACAAGTTTGTGAGGCACGACCTACCCTTGCAGAACCCATGCTGGCTCGACCTTAGCTGTCCATTTTTTTCGATATGGTCACAGATGCTGTCCTTAATCAGTGCCTCCATCATCTTTCCCGGGACCGATGTGAGGCTTACCGGCCTATAGTTTCCCGGGTCGCCCCTCGAACCCTTCTTGAAGATGGGCGTGACATTAGCTATTTTCCAGTCCTCCGGGATCTCTCCAGTTTTTAGGGATAGGTTGCATATTTGCTGAAGTGTTTCTGCTATTTCATTCCTTAATTCCTTGAGCACCCTTGGGTGAATGCTATCCGGACCTGGCGACTTGTCGCTCTTTAGCTTGTCTATCTGCCTGAGGACATCGCTAAGTGTACTATCAATAAACCTTAATAGCGTAAAGCCATGCCCTATGAGAACGCTTGAGTGTGTGGTGGCCCGCTGAGGAACTAAACTATAAATGTGGAGGAAAGGTGGTAATGCTGTGAGATAATTTCTCTCAGCTGAATTGTTTAGCATCTATATTGGTTTGAACCTTCACCCAAAAACATTATTAGATAGTGCTGAGGTTCACATTTAACCTTTGAGTTATGCATATAAATTGGCCACTTTGAAAATTTACGAGGGCCGAGTGCCTAAATTAATGCACAAAATTTCACTAAAATCTTAAATTTAAGAGCATAAAAAGTGGGTAACAGAGATGGATTTAGGGCAAAGAAAAACCTTAGAAACTTGCGCTGAAATTTTCAGGACTAGGCTCGTAAATATATGCAAATTAATGACCATAACTTTTTTTTATTTTTTTTTTCAAACTTACGGCACTTTGACAAAGCTGCAGTGAGCAATAGTGTGTTCTTACCGCAGCAAAAAAAATAGAAGCACATGCTGAGGTGGCCCTTTTTGGCTCAGGGGCATGTCTGGAGGGTGGAGAGTAGGCATGTTCCACACCGATCTGTTAACACAGCTACATTGCCGCACATTAACCAATTAGCATTAGCACGTGAGCCCTTACCGCCTACATAATGGATTGTGGTAAAAGGCTCATGTGCCTCTTAGTTTTAATGTCTTTACAATAGCACCACACAAATTCTTCACAAGGGACTCTAATCAATAATTATTCTTCCAAAGATAGCCAACCATCTGCTACCTTGGTATACCCTCATGCATACATATTCCTATTGCCTTCTTAAGGATCCTCAGCGGCACCACTTAGGGCTCAATTCAATCTCATTGCCCCAAGATTTATGTGTCAACTCTTCATCGGGTCCTATCTTAACTTAATTGTATCATTTTTATATATCATTTTTTACTTTTGTTAAAGTTTTTTTTATATTAAATAAATTAGTACAATTTATCTCTATAGGTATATTTATCTCTATAGGATCTCTATAGGTAGAGTGGTCGGGTTGCTGGCGATTGAACACACGGGGATGTTCTTTGATAAAGCTAATATATAGCGAAACATGTCGGTATGACAATCCCTGGGCCAGAGACCACAAGTTTAAGAGCTAAGTATAGCTTCTTACAAAAATTGTACTAATTTATTTAATATAAAAAAAACTTTAACAAAAGTAAAAAATGATATATAAAAATGATACAATTAAGTTAAGATAGGACCCGATGAAGAGTTGACACGTAAAGCTTGGGGCAATGAGATTGAATTGAGCCCTAAGTGGTGCCGCTGAGGATCCTTAAGAAGGCAATAGGAATATGTATGCATGAGGGTATACCAAGGTAGCAGATGGTTGGCTATCTTAGTTTTAATGGCCACACATCAATGGCAAAATTAGCACATGTTAATTATTAAACCAACACTTATATTAATAATTATTCTGCTATGTTTTTGAGTGTGTCGGTCTATAAAATTATCACATGGCTTTTATTTATTTTTTTTTTTACAAAGCCATGCTAGCAGCTGTCGCTGTGGTAACTGCCCTAAAGCCTATAGAGATTTAAATGGCTTCAGGGCGTTTGCTGCATGGCAGCTGCTAGCGTGGCTTTTTTTTTTTTTTTTTTTTTTTAAAGGGTGGTGGGATAGGAATGTCAGTCATTTTTACCCCAGTGGTAAAAATTGCCTTAGCATGGGAATGACCTGTGTAAGGGTGCACTAAGGCTACTTTTTAACTACAGTTTTACCCTTAGATTTTTAAATTTGGCTTAAAATAAGTCTCAAATTTAGGGGTCCTTTTATCAAGCCGTGCTAGCGGGGTTAGCGCGTTGGACATTTCATCACGCGCTAACCCCCGCGGCCAGCTAAAAAACTAACGCCTGCTCAATGCAGGCGTTAGTGGCTAGCGCGGCAGGCGGTTTAACGCGCATTAAACTCCCTACCGCAGCTTGATAAAAGGACCCCTTAAGCACTTAGCTTTTTCTGAATATCAAGTCCAAAGATTCTACAGTGCATTCACATACAGTTACAATGCAAGACTTTGCAAGAAATTGCTTCTTGAAATATTGCTTTGAATATGAAAGAAAGAATTGTAGTGGTATCGGAGTACAACAGAATCTGTCCTGGCTGTGCAAAAATGTTTGAGATGTTAATATTTGCTACAATTTTTGTTTTTTGTCTAGAAAAGGGATCTCCCGGAGAGCTGCAGGTGATTGTAGCACAGACAAAGATGGATACACCCTTCCCGTGCATTTCACAAGACACGTGCAAGAAGCCATTCATAATTACAGCTGGTATGCATTCTCCATTTGTCATTTGTTAGTCCAGTACCACTTGAATTAGTTGTTTTACTTGGTGAGTCCAAATCATTGGTGCATTTTATACTTTGTAGGAAAGGCGGAAGAGGGGAGATATGATAGAGATATTTAAATACCTACATAATGTAAATGTGCATGAATCAAGTCTCTTTCATTTGAAAGGAAACTCTGCAATGAGAGGGCATAGGATGAAGTTAAGAGATGATAGGCTCTGGAGTAATCTAAGGAAATACTTTTTTACAGAAAGGGTGGTAGATGCATGGAACAGTCTCTCAGAAGAGGTGGTGGAGACAGACTATGTGTGAATTCAAAAGGGCCTGGGATAGGTACGTCGGATCTCTTGGAAAGAGAAAGAGATAATGACTAATGCGAATGGGAAGACTAGAAGGGCCATTTGGCCTTATCTTCCATCATGTTTCCATCTGTGTTTCTGTTTACCGTGTTTCCCCGAAAATAAGAACTACCCCGAAATAAGCCCTAGCATGATTTTCGGGGTAGGTTTTAATATAAGCCCTACCCCAAAAATAAGCCCTAATCCCTTGATTTGCTGGCAGCAGCGCTTCCCCCTCCCTCCGCGCAGCCAAACCCCCGCTGACCCTCCATCCTTCCCTCCCATCCGAACCCCACAGACCACAAGCCCTGCATACCTCCCTCCAGAGCAGTGTCGGGCCGGCAGCACTCTAAACAGGCTTCTTCGCGGCCGTCTCCCGGGGCCTTCCGTGTGCCGCGTTACTGATGACATCATCAGTGAGGTGGCAGAGGGAACTCCCCAACGGCCGAGAGAAAGCCGTAAAACAGCCTGTTTAGAGTGCTGACGGCCCGACGCTGCTCTGGATGGAGGTATGTACGGCTCACGTTTGGCGGGGTTCAAATGAGAGGGAAGGATAGAGGGTCAGCGGGGGTTCAGCTGTGTGGCAGGGACGGGGAATGGGTGCTGCACAAGGGACGGGAGGGAAGGAAATAGAAGCTGGGCAAGGGTTCTGCTGCACTAGGGATGGGAGGGAAGGAAGGAAGGATAGAAGCTGGGCAAGGGTTCTGCTGCACAGGAAGATGGGAGAGAGGGATAGAAAGCTGGTAGAAAACTGCCCTATTTTTACACATATAAGGCTTGCATTACTTTTGTGGGCATGTTATATCAAGATTTTTTCATTGATTGTGCATTATATACCTATGCGCACTATCCCTTTAATTCTGTATATAGTGCTCAGAAATTTAACGCATAAATTTGGGCACGTGCTTGAATTGTGCGTGCAACTTAATTGTTTAACAAGACAATTAGTACCAACAGTTGGATGCAAACAATCAAGTATTGATGCTAATTAGCACCAATTAGAATTTATGCATGCATGTTGCTAGGCACTATTCTATAAAGATGCATGACTGGGGGTGGGTTATGGACATTGCAAGAATTTGCACGCGTTGTTACAGAATATGTCTGCTCCGCACCTACTGTAATTTAGGCATGAAGATTTACACCAGGGTTCAGGTGGTATATAAATCCTCCCTCCTAAAAGTTAGATGCGGATCCCAGCGCTAAGTGGTATTCTATAAATGCTGCCTAACTCAGATTGCGGTTTATAGAGTAGCAAATTCTATATAGTCTGCCTAAAAAGTTAGGTGCCTACATCGGTGCACCTAGCTGATGTAGGCACTTAAGTGTATCAGTGCCTACCTATAAGTGGGCATGATTAGGGTCGAATGGTGGGCATGTTTTTGAGTTTGGTGCCATTAGGTGCCTAATTTAGGTGCAGATAGTTAGGCAATGAAAACCCTGGTATAAATAAGGTGCACCTAAAGTTAGGATACCTAGTGACATCTAATGTCACTTAGGTGGCACTAAGCTTGATTCTATACTGTGTGTCTAACTTTGATTGAATCTCGCTTAGCATCGCACTAGTCGGTGCTGACTTTTTTAAGCAACCTATATAGATTCGGGCCCTTGGTGCTCATTTTTTTGGCGCTGATTGTTCAGTGCCATTTATAGAATTTGATCCTACAGTAATATGTTTTTTGCTCCAGCCATGCTAGCTGACAAAATGATGTTTTCAACTCCTAGCAATAGTCTCATGGGGACCATTGCACGGAACACCGCAAACTGCCACAAAGCACCGGGTTACAGAGCAATTTAGTTTTACTGGGTGATTCTCAATACAAATGGCATGCAAATTATATGCCAAAATATTCAAAAATACTCCACTTTGTTAGCTGAAGGTCAAATCTAACGGAAGAAAAAGCCTCAGATCTAACGTGGCAGAGCTAAAGCTCAAACCACCTCCACCCACATCATTGGCTCCAAGAAACTTCCGTTTAGAACAGGGGTGTCAAAGTCCCTCCTCGAGGGCCGCATTCCAGTCGGATTTTCAGGATTTGCCCAATGAATATGCATGAGATCTATTTGCGTGCACTGCTTTTGTTGTATGCTAATAGATCTCATGCATATTCATTGGGGAAATCCTGAAAACCCGACTGGATTGCGGCCCTCGAGGAGGGACTTTGACACCCCTGGTTTAGAATGACCCTATGCCACTAAAGTTCTTTTAGGGACTGAGATTTTAAACAGTGCTGTTTACTGTGTTACTAAACTTCTGTGTCCTGCATACAGCCAACGTTTCACGGGTCTTAGCAAATTATATGCACACTGTTTGTGTTGAGGATCGGCGGTAACAGGGGAGAGGAACACGCCTAGTGCCTGCACACAAGAGCTGAGCGGTAGGCACTGCTGTTGTGCGCAGGCCCAGAACAGTGCAGAGCCATTATTGCCAGAGCTGTGAACAAGCAGCAGGAAGGACAAAACCAAAAACTTGCAGCTGAAACCTGTTTGCTGCGGTGAGGTCGGAAGTATTTGTGCGTGTGTTCCATGGTGGTTTTAGATGTAACTGTTAGGTGTGGCTGTAAGGGACGTAAGGGACGTACACAAAACACACACATGGCCACTGACTTTAAAATTTAGGTAAAATGCTCTTACATTCATGCTACTGACAGCTCCAACCTGCCGGAAAAGTTTGCACGCTAAAAGGTGGGCGTTCTTGCTGTGCATTACACGGAATGCTCATTTAATACTAATGAGCTCCTTGTAATGCATTTGCATATGAATCTTGGTGGCTGCTATTGTTGTCAATAAAAGCTGCCGAGAAGTTTAAGTTTAAGTTTATTAGGATTTTTATATACCGCCTATCAAGGTTATCTAAGCGGTTTTTACAATCAGGTACTCAAGCATTTTTCCCTCTCTGTCCCTTTTGTGCATTAGAGGCTGAACTAAATCACAAGCTAGACTGGCTACAACCAGCATTACTCAAACAGTATGCTATTGAACATCTGCCCCTCAGTACTAAAGCTAGGGGTTACGCTGGTATGTTCATTGATGAAAATGCTAGGTGATGTACTCAGATGGAAATGAATTTGAAGAGTATCTATAGAGAGCCCAAATGTATTTAGCAGTTGATAAACAAGTGGAACCATCCAACAGGATTGATTTGTAAGGATGGTTTGCAATAGGATACATTTGGCATCAGGCAGTGTATGTAGTTGTATAAAATCTAAAACTTGTTGGAAGGCTGAGTAAGTCCCATTGTGCTGTGATAGTTTTCCATTTTCTGAAATGTCAGATTTTCATGAACGTGACTGAGATAAATTTATATGCAGAGGAAGCTGGGCAGGCAGATCTGTCTCATGTATATTCATTGTGGACATCCTGAAAACTCAACCAGTCTGTGAATAATCCAGGACAGATTTTGGGAACCTCTGATTTCTAAACAGTATATACTAGATCGGAGTTTCTCAACTTCTTCAAGCCAAGTACTCCCTAAGTCTAACAGATATCAACCGAGAAACTTCGCCCCAGATCTGCCCCAGACCCTACCCCCATAATAATAGTACTAATTGTAATGCAATTTCTTCCATCCAGTCCTCATTCCCTCCCCCAACCAACATCTCTCTCCTTGCATGAGTCCAACTTTTTACTCTTTGCCCTCTCCCCTTCTCCTGAGTGTGACATTTCTCCTTCCCTCCCTGTCCATCTCTCCCCCTCTCTCTCTTTGAATCCGACACTTTCTGCCTCATAAGGAGTATAGGGACAGACTTAAAGATCTCAATCTGTATACTTTGGAGGAAAGGCAGGAGAGGGGAGATATGATAGAGCATTTAAATACTTACATAATGTAAATGTGCATGAGTCAAGTCTCTTTCATTTGAAAGGAAGCTTTGGAATGAGAGGGCTTAAGAAGAAGTTAAGAGGCGATAGACTCTGGAGTAATCTAAGGAAATACTTTCTTACAGAAAGGGTGGTAGATGCGTGGAACAGTTTCCCGAAAGAGATGGTGGAGATGGAGACTGTGTCTGAATTCAAGAGGGCCTGCGATAGGCATGTTGGCTCTCTCGGAGAGAGAAAGAGATAATGGTTACTGTGGATGGGCAGACTATATGGGCTATTTGACCTTTATCTGCCATCATGTTTCTATGTTTCTATGCCTCCAGCATGCTTTCCCCTTGCCCCTTCCCTCAAGTGTGACATCCCTCCCTTCCACCCCCAGTCCATCTCTCCCCAACCCCATTCACAACATGCTCTCTCCCCATGCACCATTTCTCTCTCTCCTGCACACCATGTCCATTTCTCCCTCTCTCACCACTCTCACTCATCCTGCAACAATTTTCCTTTCATCCCTCCCCCAACTCCACTCACAACCAATATGCTCTTTCTCCATGCCTCATCTCGCCCTCCCCTCCAGCGTGCTGCATCTTTCCTTTCCCTCCCCTTCTCGTTCAAGTTCAGCAGCACCTTTCCCTTCCCTTCCCCTTCTGCCAGGTCCAGCAGCACCTCTTCTCCCTTCCCTTTACCTCCCCCTTGTCCAGCAGCACCTCTCCTTCTCCCTGTCCAGCAGTACCTCTTCTCCCTGTCCAGCAGTATATCTCCTCTCCCTAGCTGCAACTCACTGTGCTTTTAACTTCCCAACACAGCTGCCGCTATTGTTAGTTTAGCTGCGATTCTTTCAGGCAGCCTCAGAGCCTTTACTAGGCCAGCCCGCCTCTGATGGTGCAACTTCCTTTTGCGTCAGAGGTAAGCCAAGGCTGCCTGATGGAATGCCAGCTAAATTAATGCTAGCGGCAGTGGAGAAGCTAAAAGCACACAGTGAGCTGCCGCTGCTGGTCCGGTGGGGAGAGAGGCCAGGGAGAGAAGACAAGGATGGTGGGAGATATGGGATGGCAGAAGGAAGTTGGGAGACATACAATTCTGGTGCCACATACCCCCTGGGGTACGTGTACCACGTGTTGAGAGGCTCTAGACTAGATGCCTGCTAGCATAGGTGGTGCATTTTGCAAAAGTGATTCCTGAATGTTACAATCAAGGCCAAGGCTTCAAAACATGGCACTGGAATACTTGAACATACTGTCAGTACTGATGGGTTACAAATCTCTTTTTTGCCATCAGTGAATCTATTTCATCACTTTCCACAAGTGGACAAACCACACCAACAGACTTGAATAATTCTTGGTCTGGAATACAGAGCTATACAACTGGTGTGTCGACTGAGAGGAGTTCTGTTTATTCCTGGACAGATGATGTAGGTATTTGTTATTGCTGTGTTTATTTTTTGGGTTAGTTGTCCTCAACATTTTGTTTTCTTAGAAAAAGTTTCACAAGAAGATACATTTTAAAAAGTGCCAAAGTGCCAAACTCGATGTAGTACAACTAGGGGGTAACAAAATTTGAGCTGTGAAGCAGAAATATTTTCAAAAGCTATTAAATATAAAACAGGAAATAATAAACAGTGCTCTTCTATCTCCTGAAACCAGTTGGATTTTGACTTGTTTGCTTAACGTTATTTTGACCCTTTGTCTCAATCTTTGACCTGGTAGGAGTTTGATAAAGCTAATACAAAGAGAGTACATCAGCTGTTTTGGGATGTGGATGAAATACTGTTTGAAGGCAATGTGAGCTCACAAACCCAGAGTCTGCAAGCAGAATGTAAAGAGTGGACCAAACGATCTCTTCACCTCAGGTACATAAAACCAATATTCAGTAATGTTGTTTTTCCATGCTATCTACCTTGTTGACACATAGTGGATATTCTCATTCTAGAAGTAGACTGGGTCTTGCATGCTTTGGGTTGACTGTTTGGAAGTTCCCTTTAAGATGATAGCCATTATCCTTGGAGAAGGAAACAAATTGTGTTCATCACAGTCCAATTTTAGAAGCATGTATGGAGGTATCTTTTGGGTGTGCAGACTGGCATCAGACCGAAAGAGATCTTCAAAAAAAGAAGAGAAGAATAAATGTTATTCGTAATATTACTATTCATTTTTAATTTGGTTGATGGCCAGTATAGGGAGTTGACAAAGGAATCACAATATGCAGAAGTTGAGTAGTGATAAAGGGGATAATTTTGCATTTCTCCTATCACCAAGCCACAATTACTAAGAATCAGAGATAAAATGCATTGCTGTCTTACTCTTTGATGGGGACAACTAAGTTCAGTTAATAAATTGCTTAATGCATATTTATTTTTATTTCTTAAAGCTTGGTAATCCATGTTTTCTTTTAATCAACAAAGCAGAAAACAATAAACAGTGTTGTATTCTGGTGTTGGCCCAATTTAGGCAGACAATATTCAATGTTTATCTTGGAATTGCGCTTTATTGATGATATTTTGGAAATCTCAGCCAAGCTGGACTGACTTGTTGATTTGGCTAGCTACAGTAAGAATGGCCTAAAATGAAATGCTGCTAAATCAGCTGCCCTACTGGCTCACCTATGTTACTATATGTTCCCACAATTCAAGGTCACAGATATTGCTGAAGGATTCCATTAAGATTTTTGGCATTACCTTTGATTCTTATGTAACTTTTCTCTCCCACATGTCCATTCTGGTAGAGGCAACTTCCTTCACATTGCAGTAGCTTTGTGCGAATCATTCCCTGGTTATTTCTCAACTAGATCATTGTAATTCCCTATTGTAGAGTCTACTGCAAAATCACTTAGGAGGATCCAATTAATACAAAATACCAAAAACTGAAAAGCTCCAAAAACTGAAATTTGACGTGAACTGGAATTAGTCAATTTGCTTGACCTGAAACACATTGAAACCAATGCAGATGAATGCGTTTCAACTGATTTCTGCACAATTCAGGTCGGACGGTTGGAAAGTGGCAAAGAGCCACAAATTCTACTCAGAAAGATGTTGAAATTTTACAGTGAGAGTGATGACCAGAAATTAATGAAAACCAGAAAAACATTACATAGGGCAAAAATGAAGATTTAGATTATGTGCTGATTGAGTGGGTTCAGCAAAGAAGGCGCAAATGCACGCCATTGACTGGTTTGATGGTAATGAAGCATGTCAAAATATACCATCTAGAACTGAGCATTGACAGTGAGTGTGAATATTCAAAAGATTGGCTAGAGAAATTTAAGAAACTCCATTGTGTTAAATATCTCAAATGCTATGGTGAAAAATCTTCTGCTTATTAAGAGGCAGCTGAAAGTTACATTGATAAATTTGCCAAGTGAATATCTGATGAAAACCTTGGTCCTGAACAAATTTACAATGCTGATGAAACAGCTCTCTACTGGTGCTATGTTTCTAGAAAAACACTGATAACAGCTGATGAACGAGCACCATTTGGTTTTAAGGACATAAAGGATAAGGTTTTCGCATGTACCAATGCTGTGGGTACACACAAATTAAAGTTGGCAGTGATTGGTAAAAGCCAATATTCACGATGTTTCAAGTGTGTACGTCATCTACCTGTGGACTATTATGCTAACAAGAAAGCATGGGTAACCAAAGAAACATTTACGGCCTCTTTTACAAAGCTGCGCTAACAGCCCCGAAGCCCATAGAGATTTAAAGGGCTTTGGGGCTGTTGCTGTGCGGCTTTGTAATAGAGACCGTTAGTGATTGATTCCATAACCACTTTGTGCCAGCAGCAAGAGCTCATTGTAGAGAAACTGGACCGAAAGAGAGCAGTGAAGTTTTACTAGCTCTAGACAACTTCTCTGCACATCCATCTTAAGAACTTCTTTATGAAAAATAATGTTTCTTTATCGTCTCTTCAGATCTGCACAGAAACCGATGGGTTTACGCTCCTCTGCCAGCGGGTGGAGACTAAGACACTAACTTTTGACATCAGTGGACTGCGCAGTCCCTCTTACAATCAGTTTTTTCTCAGTCTCCAGCAGGTGGAGTAGTTTGTTTTGTGCAGTCTGTGCTGAGGTTTGTTAAGGCCTGTTGGATCTGGTTAGTGAATCTTTCTTGTACCTTTGTCTGTCCGGACTGAGCTTGGGAGACCTTCTCGGGGGTTCCTACCAATCTCAGGGGTGTCATACTTAGAAGGGTCATAAGAACTGCCATCTCCGGATCAGACCTTCGGTCCATCAAGTCCGGCAATCCGCACAAGTAGAGGCCCATATCCCTCTATTCATCTCGTAAGGAGATGTGCATCTAGTTTGCTTTTAAATCCTAGAATGGTGGATTCCACAATAACCTCCTCTGGGAGAGCATTCCGGGTGTCCACCACTCGATGGGTGAAGCAGAACTTCCTGATATTTGTCCTGGACTTGTCCCCCCTTAGCTTCAGTCCATGTCCTCTTGTCCGTGTCACATTGGACATTGTAAATAATTTTTTTTCCTGCTCTATTTTGTCGATTCCTTTCAGTATTTTGAAAGTCTCAATCATATCCCCTCGCAGACTCCTTTTCTCAAGGGAGAACAATCACAGTCTCTTAAGTTGTTCCTCGTATTCCAAGTTCTCCATACCTTTTATTAGCTTCATTGCTCATCTCTGCACCCTCTCCAGCAGTTTTATATCCTTCTTTAGGTTGGGAGACTAATGTTGGACACAGTATTCCAAGTGTGGTCTGACCATTGCCCTACAAAGCGGCATTATAACTTTCTCCGATCTACTCGTGATTCCTTTCTTTATCATGCCTAACATTCTATTTGCTTTCTTTGCCGCTGTCCCTCCCCCCCATTTCCCCCACCTCCCCAGGTTTTTTTTTAAATCTAAAGGAGCCTCAACTGAACGCCTGACCAGGCGGCAATTTGGGGCATAGTGGCCTGGGCTTGTTTTTGGTGATCAGAACGAGTTCTTGACCGTGAGTTAGTGACTCAGGAAGTGGCTAAGATTGAGCTGGGAGCTTCTTATCTCTCTGTTGCCATGTATGATTTTTTTGCATGCCTCAGCCAAGTCCATGGCAACATCAACCACATCTAAAGCTAAGCTCAGTAAGTTCCTCTTTCGGGGCTCCTTTCTTTTTTGGGAGGAGTTGGATATGCTGATTCAGGCCTTGAGTGTCTCTAAAGTGCCTAGGTTATCGGAGGACTGACCTCGCCATGCTTTGAATGGTGGTCCTGCCCATGGCCGCTTGTGTGATTTTCAGAGGTACTGCCCTGGCCAGGGTTCATCCTCTTTTTAGATGGTTCTTTCAGTGCATGCAGTTCTTTTGAGGGGCCCGCTGGGGGGGTTGCGACCTCTGGGGGTTCCTCTGCCGCCCAATGACTCATTGCAGGTCCTTCCCTAGGTTCCAGTCAGAGCCCGTTTGCGGGAGTTTTAATGGGAATGGGCCGAAATCACCATGGATCAGTGAGTCCTGGCAATGATTCAGAACGGTTATGCTCTGGAGTTTTGCATGACTTTTACCAGGTCATTTCTTCTCTTCTCCTTGTTTGGCAACTTGGAAGAAGGGTTTTTTTCGCCCGACACCACTCAGGTTGCTGGACCTCAAAGCGGTAGTCCCAGTGCCTCCTCAGGAGATTCACACTGGCAGGTACTCCTTTTATTTCGTGGTGCCCAAGATAGAGGGGTCTTTTCAGCCCATTTTGGATCTCTAAGGTGTCAATAGAGCTTTCCGGGTTCCCTTTTTCCATATGGCAACCCTGTAATGTGTTATTCTGGTAGTCCAGCCTGAGGAATTTCTGTCTTCAGTCGACCAGACGGAGGCATACCTGCATATCACGATTTAGCCCTCCTATCAATGATTCCTTTTTTTTTTTTTTTTTTTTGCGATTTTTGGAGAGCATTATCAGTTTTGTGGGCACTTCCCTTTGGTCTGGCCATTGTGCCGCAGACCTTCACCAAAATTATGGTGGTGGTGGTGGTGGTAGCAGCCTTGCGCAAGGAGGACATTCTGGTTCACCCCTATTTCGACGACTGGTTGTTCATGCCATGTCCTTTCAGGAGGGTTCCTGGGTTACCACTCGGGTTGTGGAGTTTCTGCAGTCCCTGGGCTGGGTGGTCAAACTGCCAAATGCCGGTTGACTCTGTCTTAATGCTTGGAACATCTTGGCGTTTTTGTTCGACACCAGTGTCGGGAGAGTTTTCCTTTAAAAAGCCCCAGGGTATGCAATTGGCAGTTTCAGATTTGCTCCCAGTTGTCTTGTTGCTGCCCTCAGGCGCAGAACTTTCTGCAGGTCTTGGGGTCGATAACGGCTTCCCTGGAAGTGATCAGGTGGGCTTGGTTCCCATGCACCCTCTTCAGTATGTATTTCTTCAGCGGTGATTGACACAGATTCATAATCTGGGCTCTCCCGTTCCTCTTCGGGGGTTAGTTTGTAACAGCCTGCGATGGTGGGTATAGTCTTCCATTCTGATTCAGGGAGTGAGTTTGGATTATCCCCAGTGGACAGTGCTGTTCTCTGATGCCAGCCTCCTCGGTTGGGGGGGGGGGGGACTCAGTGTCTTGGTCACTTGGCTCAGGGCAGCTGGACGCCGCTGGAGGCATCCTGGTTGATCAATGTACTGGAGACACGAGCCTTTCATCTAGCATTGATGGAATTCCAGTCCTTGCTGGTGGGCAAGTCAGTTCGAGTTTTCTCAGACAATGCCACAGCAGTGGCCTATGTCAGTCATCAGGAGGGGCACCCAGAGTCCTCTAGTGGCACGGGACACCTCCCTTTTGGACATATCAGCTGGAGGCTTTCGAGTTGATTATTCAGTCTGCCGCGGTTCTTCAGTCTGCGCAGGGACTGCCAGGCTGAGGGGCTGGCCGCTCTGGTGCAGGCTTGGCCGATGACGGGCCTGCTGTATGTATTTGCACCATGGCTTCTGGTGGGCAGAATTCTTCGGATTGCTCGATAAGCAGGCCTCTTAATCCTTGTGGCTCCAGATTGGCCCAGCAGCTCTCTCGGGAGCGGGTCGTGCTGTGACCAGTCCCCACTTTACTGCTCAATGTGTCTTTTTCATGTCAACCAGTCTGTAGTCCTCCCAATCTTGGGTAGTCGGGAGGGCTCTTTGGAGCAGAGACAGTTGTGCAAAATGGATGTCCATCAGGTCCTTCACTCTTATGTTCATTCAGCGAACCCAGGAGTTCCGGAAATCGGATTGTCCTTTTGTCCTTCTTGTGTGTCCTCGTACGGGGGATGGTGCTTCCAAGGCTACCATTGAGAAATGGCTCAAGGGGACTATTGCTTCAGCGTACCTTCTGCAACATTTCTTGACGTTCTTTCCATTCAGAGTCAGGCAGCTTCTTGGGCTGAGTCTTCTGTTGTTTCTACAGTGGATATCTGTAAAGCTGTGGTTTGGTCTTCTCTCCATTCCTTTGTGTGACATTTCGGTGTGGACGTTCAGGTGCGTCAAGACATGGTGTTCGGTGAGTGCGATCTAGTGGTGGCCTTTTGTGGATCCCACCCATGTTTTTATTTCCAATCAGTTCTCCCAATAAAATATTCTTCTCACACCTCAGCATGTTTGCTGTTTTCAAACTGCATCATTTTAACAGCAACAACAATTCTAAAATAAAAAATATTTATAACTTATCTTTGTCATCTGCTCTATTGTGATCCAACATTTGAGAGCAGTTGTATTAAAATCTGCTGCTTCAGAGATATTTCAGAGCTACTACATATTTCAGAGCTACATATCTGTAAAAATAGAAACACATTAATATTGCTAACCTATTATTTACATTTAGCGAATCATTTGTTTTACATCACACTTTTAACTTTATTCTTTTTTTTTTTGTTATAGCACCAGACTAAAAATGGCAGCTAAAATTACAGAGTGGGTCAGCTGTATCTACATATTTCTCTAACATTGGTTCATTAAGCAGTCTCTCATACCCCCTTCCATTTATATGTCTGATTATTTGCAAAATCAAAACATAAAAAAAAGTGTTGCCATTCAGTACAAGGGTTTAAACTCTGACTCAATAGACTTTAAAGAATAAATCCAACGTTGGTTTTGTTGTATTTTTCCAGTTTCCCCCTACCCCCCCCCACACACACACCCAAACTAACTGGGAGATATGGTCTATAACTACACATAACAGATCTGTAATAAAATAAAAAGAAGACACTTAAAAGTGTCTTTTCAAGTTTGTTAAAAATTGATTTGTATTGTGGAATTTTTTAATGGCAGTTACAAGTTTTTTTTATTTTATGGAATGATATAGATTAATTAGACTTTAAAAAAAATAAACTTCTGATTTGACTAATTCTTGGTGTGATTTATAACATGAACTCTCTTTTTTTATATACCTATGCAGGATTTTAGGAAAGCAGCTTATTTTGCCTACGGATGAAGGCTTTCAGCATTTTCAAAGCAGGGCTACTAGTTCTGTTTACACTAGGTCTCTGCCTGGACTCAGTGCAACTTCAGATGATGTGAAAGAGTATGTATTTAATTTTCTTTAAACTTTCTTTTGATAGTCAAAGTGATTTACCGTATATACTCAAATATAAGTCGATCCGAATATGTCGAGTCTCCCATTTTCCCCCCTAAAAGGAGGAAAAATAGTTGACTCGAAAATAAGATAGGGGCTTAATATTCAAGTGCCATGCCCTGCCAGGCTCTGCACCCAGCCCCCCTCACTTGTTGCCAGGTTCTGCATCCAGCCCTCTTCCCTCCCTGCCTACAAGGCTCTGAACCCAGCCCCCTTCCCTTCCAGGCTCTGAAGCTAGCCCCTTCCCTCCCTGCCCTACCAGGCTATGCAGCCAGCTCCCCTCCCTGCCAGGCTCTGAACCCAGCCCCTCTCACTACTTGCCGGGCTCTGCATCCTGTCCCCCCTCCCTGCCAGGCTCTGCATCATGTCCCACCTTCCTGCCCTGTACCCTCATCCCCCTCTGGTGGTCTAGTGGTAGGTCAGGACAGGAGGGATCCCTCCCGTCCCAGGTGATACTAACAATTTTTTTACCTCCTCCCCCTGCGTATCTATTCTCGCATCTCTGGTGGTTCAGCGGTGTATGAGCAGGAGCGAACTTTCCGCGCTCTTGCCCTGCGCTGAGCCCCTCTTTCCGATCTTGCAGCCAGCGGCGCACTGGCATGCAGGAGCGAGCTTCTCGAGTTCCATCCTGGCCCTGCAGCAGCCGTTCAGCGAGTGGCGCTGGGCCGGGTGTGAGCTCGAGAAGCTCGCTCCTGTGTGCCGGTTTGCCACTGGCCGCAAGATCAAAAGGAGGGGCACAGGGCAGGAATGCAGAAAGTTTGCTCCTGCCCATACACCGCTCAACCACCAGGGATGCGAGAAAAGGTATGTGGGGGGTAAAAAATTGTTAGTATCGGCCGGGACAGAAGGGATCCCTCCTGTCCCAGCCTACCAGAGGCCTGTATCAAGTCTGGGATGGGGGGGGGGGTCGGGTGATGACCCGAATATAGGATGAGACCCCCATTTTGGGGCCATTTTTTGGGCCCAAAAATCTCGTCCTATATTTTCCTGCCCACTTAAATCTCTATATGCCGCTTAAGAGGGGATATTCAGTGGCACTTAACCGGTGAGTGCCTCTGAATATTCCCTTCGACAAGGTACCCCACAAACGGCTACTTAAGCTGTGGAACCACGGGGTGAAAGGGGATGTCTACCGATGGATTAAACACTGGTTGGCAGGCAGGAAACAGAGGGTTGGAGTAAAGAGCCAATACTCAGGCTGGCAATGGGTCACGAGCGGAGTTCCGCAGGGGTCGGTGCTGGGACCGCTCCTGTTCAATATATTTATAGACGACCTGGAGACGGGGACGAAATGTGAGGTTATTAAATTTGCAGATGACACCAAACTGCAGCAGGGTTAGAATCACGGAAGACTGTGAAGACCTGCAAAGGGACCTAACGAGACTGGAAGAGTGGGGAAAAAAGTGGCAAATGAGCTTTAATATAGAGAAATGCAAGGTCATGCATGTAGGGAAAAAGAACTCAATGTTCAGGGGGTTCAAGGAAGGTTTAGATAAATTCCTGAAGGATAAGGGGATTGAGGGGTACAGATAGAAGTAGAGATAGGTTATAGGAAAAGTAAGGGACCACCTAACAGGTCATGGACCTGATGGGCCGCCGCGAGTGCGGACTGCTGGGCACGATGGACCTCTGGTCTGACCCAGCGGATGCAACTTCTTATATTCTTAATATCTCCACCGACCACCCAATGAAAAAGTGAACAGGTTAGGGATGGCACTGTAAGTGGCCCTGGGGAAGAGCCCCCAGGTTATTTGGTGTTAGCAATTTTTAGCATTGGCATTAATAGAGGTAAGCAGCCTAATATGGAGGAGAGGTGGCCTAGTGGTTAGAGCAAATGCCTTAGCACCCTGAGGTTTTGAGTTAGATTCCTACTGCAGGTCATTGTGACTCTGAACAAGTCACTGAACACTTCATTGTCCTAAATTAGACCATTTAGCTATGAGGGTTCTGGCACTAAATATCAGGCCAGCACTTGCATACTTTTTTTTATTTAAAACTGCGCTCCAACACCCACTCCCCCCTCCAGGGCCTATCTGTATCACTGGTGGCGGAGCTGTAGGGGGGCAAGAGAACAGCCCCCTCACTCCTGCCCCTTGTGGCGCTTTCTCAAAATGGCTGCTGTGACCTCTTGTAGCTGCTCGCAGTACTTTGTAGTACCGTGAGCTGCTGCAAGAGGTTGTTGCAGCCATTTTGAAAAGATACCCAACAGGGCAGAAGCAAGGGGTCTCCTCACTGAACCACAAGGAATACAGGCAGGCCTCAAAAAGAGTTTTCTTCCAGATCAAGCGAGGGGAGGTAAGTGGTAGTTTCCAGTGCTGGATGTCCCTGTCATTGAAGGACCGTGTGAACTGGATTGCGGAAGTTAGTCCAGCTGAGTTTTCTCCGTATATGGCCTTATAGACCTTGCATGCAATTTTGAACAGAACCCTGCTCTTGATTGTTAGCCAGTGCAATTCCTTAAGAAGTGGACTTGCCCTCTCATATTTGTTCTTACGCAGGATCAGCCTCACTGCTGTATTTTGGAGTAATTGCAGTTTCTTAATGCTTTTCTCAGCAATTCAACAGTAGAGGGGGTTACAGTAGTCTAAATAGGGGATGAGGACTGCCTGGGTCACTGTTCTGAAGTGGGTTGGGCTTAAAGCTGATCTGATTATTCTCAGCTACCTTAGTCAGAAGAAGACCTTCTTGACTAGTGAGTTGACTTGGTCTCTCATGGTCAGTTCTGAGTCAAGTACTACCCCAAGTACCTTTGATGATCTACTTTTGGTTATCTTCTCACTTGTGGTCAAGGTGATCTCCCAGTTGACAAACCAGAGTGCTTTAGTCTTCTGCTTGTTCAGTTTTAGGAAGTGCTGGTGCAACCATGAACTTAGGTCTTCTATTAGTGTGGTAATGTATTGAATTGTGTCTATCTCTGAGTCCTTGGCTATGCATAGGAGGTATAGATGATCTGCATGGGAGTAGGTATGGACGTGGGGATTGGAAATATGTTTTCCCAATGCACTTATGTAGATGTTAAATAACGATGGTGAGAGAGGGGAGTCTTGAGGGATGCCACAGAATGCCTTCCATGGCTGCGATTTTCCTTGGCCCCTCTTTACTTACTCTTTTGGTCAGGAAATCTGTGAACCATTTTCTCATGTTGCCATGTACTCCTAACTCTTCCAGAAATAGGAGTACTACTACATTGATGGCCTCTGAGCTGCCTTCATTTTCAGAGAATTGCAATGAGAAAGACAGATGCCTCCAACTCCACCTTAAGGGTGTCTGATGTCTAGTCAAACCTTCAGTTGTGTGCCCCTTCCCCCCTCTTCATCCAGCATTTCTTTTTCCTCCCTTGCCTGCTTCCAGGTGTCCAGCATCTGCTTTTTCATTCTTTAGCCCACCTGTGTCTCCAGTATCTCCCATTTTTTTCTACCACCCCGAGTGTCCAAATGACCAGTCCTTCCCTCTTTTCCTCTGTGGAGTTGAGCTGAGCTACAACCACTATTGCTGCTATGGCCAGGTCACCCTTTAAGCAAAGTAAGAACAGCTGATTCAGGGCTTTGAACTGACTTGTGCACTGAACGTTTGCTATATCCCACACCCTCCTACAATGCTTTTGTTGGTTCTTTCAAAAGTATGACCACCAGTGCAGTGCAGCAGTTGCAGATGATTGTGGCAAGGATAAAGGGTTGGATGGATCACAATATATTAAAGTTGAGCGTCCAAAAACAAAAAATTATGTGTGTCAGGAAAGCACTGGGGAATGATATACCAGTTGCACTTGAACTCCTGGGCAAAACTGTAACGGCTGTAACAGATGTAAAGTACCTAGGAGTTCTTGTGGATTCCGGTTTGACTTTTAGGGATCATGTTCAGGCAGTGGTTTGGAAGCTATGAAGATTGCGTATGATAAGTAATCTTAGGCCGTACTTGTCCAGCAGTATTTTTAAGACTGTTCTGCAGTCTTGACTGTTGTAATTTCATTCTTCAGGTTGCACAGAATTCGATAGTCCGAACACTTTTTTGATTGGGGAGGCGTGAGCATGTGTCAGAATGTTACATTACGTTGTATTGGCTTAAATTGGAGTACAGGATCCATTATAAATTGTTGTTAATGGTCTATCTTTGTGTTCATAATTTGGCACTGAAGTATTTAGTGGATAACATTCTGCCACATATTCCACTTTGTCAGTTGTATTCTGTAGATCAAGGGTTCCCAAAAGGTCGATCGCGAAGGCAATGTGAGTCGATCACGGAGCCCATCCTGGGCTTCGTTATAGACTCAAGTTGCCTTCGCGTTCTCCCTACTTCCTGACGTCGTAAACAAGTCAGCTCGGAACTTCTTCTCTGACATCAGAATTGAATGGGGGGGGGGGAGGAAGGCTGTTGGACCCGGAGCTTCTGCAGGGAAGCAGGGAGCGCCCAGAACTCGGTGGCGGTGGTTTGGGGGCCTTTTCCCAATGGTGGTGGCTATGGCTTGGGGGGCAAGGGGAAAGAAAGACAAAGAAAGGGGGCAGGCAGGGAGACAGGAAAAAAAGAGGGGTAGGGAGACAGAAAGAAAGGGGGCAGGGAGATAGAGAGAAAGAAGGGGGACTTGGAGAAAGAAAGAAAGGGGAGGGGGGCAGGGGGAGAGGAAGAAAAAGTTGGGGGAGGGAATGAGGTCTGAAGGAGAGGAAGCATACAGGAGGCTGAAAGAAGGGAAGAAATATTGGATGCACAGTCAGAAGAAGAAAGTGCAACCAGAGACTCATGAAATCACCAGACAATAAAGGAAGGAAAAATGATTTTATTTTCAATTTAGTGATCAAAATGTGTCCATTTTGAGAATTTATATCTGCTGTCTATATTTTGCACTGTGGCCCCCTTTTACTAAATCACAATAGCGTTTTTAAGCACAGGGAGCCTATGAGCGTCGAGAGCAGCGCGGGGCATTTAGCGCAGCTCCCTGCACTAAAAACCGCTATCGCGGTTTAGTTAAAAGGGAGGGGGTATATTTGTCTATTTTTGTATAGTTGTTACTGAGGTGACATTGCATAAAGTCATCTGCCTTGACCTCTTTGAAAAAAAAACCCGGACTGTAGATGATAATTAACATTTTCTCTGCGTACAGTGTGCTTTGTGTTTTTTAAAATTTTATTGTTGGTAGATCATTTTGACTTGGTCATTGTAAAAGTAGCTCGCAAGCCCAAAAAGTGTGGGCACCCCTGCTGTAGATCATGCAGGTCTACATAATCCAGCAGTTAAGGCTGAAGGTGTCTAGGACCTGTATAGTTCCCAGAAATGGAATGAGATCCCATTGTATATACGCCAGCAGGAGAATTTGCAGAATTTTAAAAGATTTGCTAAAAAGACACTTTTTTTTTTTTTTTTTTTAAATTTTGGATTGTATGATGGGGCGCTGGGTGCTTAGTTGTTTCAATGTCTGTGTTGGTTTTGTATGTATTGTTATGTTGACAATTATTTATGTATTTGTTGTGATCCGCTTTGTGCAATGCGGGATACAAATAAATAAACTATAATAAAATTCCAGTGTTTTCTAGAGTGAATTGGTATTCAAAATAGTTATCTTATTAACCTTGCAAGTTAAACAAATCTATTTCTGCTTTTGAAAATCACCTTCCCCAAGAGACTGGTTCAGTTTGGCTGGTCATGTCTGGACAAACTTTAACTTTTTAAAGGTAGGAGGGCATGGACACGTGACAAAAATGTTGGTATTTAGGATTACAATTAAGTCAATCACCGATGTATAAAGGCTAAAATAAACAGGAGTTATCTTTCATCTGCTTACTCAAACAAGCTGAGTTGATAGACCAGATATTCAAAAAAGAAATTCTGTGATGACATATTTGTTGGCCACTTACTGGCTCCAATCTGGTTACTACAGCTTCACTAAGTTTTAATTATGTATTTTCTTTTGTAGGCTATGCATTTCTGGCTCCAGATTGGTTCCAACATCATCCCCATTGCACAAAGCACTCGAATCTTCTTCCAGCAGTTCTTTAATTTCTGATTCGTCAGCTTACTCATTCCTGGAAGAGGAGATCTATGATGTGGATGGAAAAATTGAGGAATATCTTGCTTACGACAGCAAGGAACAGTAAATAATAGTTTAATTCCTTCTGAAGAGCACACAATTGCTAGATAAAATTCATAAAACTGGGGATACATCGTTGTTTTCAGTCTCTTTTTATATAGTTGAACTTGGTACTGATATTTGAAAGTGTAGCTCAGATTTTTCTAAGAAGTGGGCCTTGGGGTAATAACTCACATATTATTTCTATTTTTAATGGTGTATTAAAAATAGTATGTGGTCAAGGACAGAGATATTAGTAGCAACGTGTATATACTTCAAGTTGTTCCTGTGATTTAGGATGATAACACCTCAATCTGCTTCAATCATTAGCGATGATGATAGTTTGGAACAAAAGAAAGCTCAGCTCTTTCGAAAGAGGGATAAGCATGGCATTCCTCCCATTTCCCCCAATGCCTGTATTAAAGATGCAGTGGCCGCAGAAGTATTTGATGATGTCTGGAGAGATGTCGTGACCATTTTGGAGGACTTTATTTCAAAAAATTGGGAAGCAGCAGTAACAGGTATATTAATAAGAGTTTTGATTTTAATATTTAGGATTCATGGTACAAGGGGAACTGGCTACAGTGCTAGCAGAGCCAGGCAATTTTACTTCTTCACTGGTTTTCTCCTTCAGAGAAGCTCTCTTCATTCCACTGGGCCCTGAATTGACATCGTGCCAGTCTGCTTCATATATGACTTCAGGGGATGGTGAGACTGGACATGGGACCTTAGAAGCTTCATAGGAAGTATGATGTGGTTTAGTTTGGTGGCCATTGCCATTAAAAAGCAGTAACCCAATATGAAAAAAGGAAAATGAAATATAAAAAAGAACATTTTAATCACATTTGAGGAATCTCCCATATGATCTTTGAATCCTCGTTATGCCTCTTTGAAATCTCTTCCTTCCACTCACTACTACTATTTCTATAGCACAACTAGATATACACAGCGCTGTACACATTATATGTAGGTATTTTCCTTGTCCCTCATGGGCTCATAATCTGTTTGGGGTTTTTTTGTATCTAGGGCAGGGGTAGGCAATTCCGGTCCTCGAGAGCCGGAGCCAGGTCAGGTTTTCAGGATATTCACAATGAATATGTATGAGATGGATTTGCATGCACTGACTCCTTGAGATGCAAATCTATCTGAAGCATATTTATTGTGGATATCCTGAAAAACCTGACCTGGCTCTGGCTCTCGAGGACCGGAATTGCCTACCCCTGATCTAGGGCAATGGAGGGTTGAGTGACTTGCCCAAGATCACAAGGGGGTGCAGTGGGAATTGAACCAGGTTCCCTAGGATCAAAGTACACTGCGCTGACCATTAGGTTACTCTTCTACTTAGGCATATACCATATAATTCTGTACATCATAACTGGGTTGCACACGTATTTTATTTTGGAATCTAGAGACCTGGTTTCAATTATAGAATAGGCATCTAAATGGAAGCACTGAGTTATAGAATTGCTCCTTTAGGGACAAATTCTATATATGGCACCAAAAATATCAGTGCTGGCAGCACAGAGCTTGGCGCAGTTATATAAAAGGCTCCCGCCATATATAGAATTGTGCTTAGCGGCCGAACGCAGCATAACATTTAGGCGCACCCATTTAGGCCGAGGAAAACCAAGCCTAAACCCCTCCATCTAAGTTATGGGCAGATTGCGCATATTCTATGACAGTGCACCTGACTTTTTGGAATGCCCACAATCCTCCCCTGGCCATGCCCCTTTTTGAGATTCAAACACTAGAAGTGATATGCACCACTTTATAGAATGCACTGACCAATTTGTGCGCGTAATGTCTAATTAGTGCCAATTAACATTAATTGTTAGGTGTTCATTGCCAATTATTGGTGCTGATTGGCTTGTTAAGTTGCATCCGCAAATCAGCTGTGCACGCCAATTTGCATGTGCAACTTAGGATGCCATATATGGAATTTGGGCCATAGTATACAGTGGTCCAACATAGGAGCCTTAATTCAGTGGGAGTATTAGGGATGGATTTAGGCATAAGGCCAAAACATTTGAGACCCTCTCAGATGTACTACACTTCTCCTTCTGTATCCATGGGGGGTTAGGGGCAGAGCCGGCCCGCGAATATTAAAAAACCGTGAATAATATTAGGGCCAGTTCTGCCCCTAACCTCCGCTTCCCCGGCTATTTTAAGCCCTGTAAGCCCCCCCTTAAGCCTTACCTGGTGGTCTATTGGGTTTTCGGGGCAGGAGCGATCTTCCCATGCTCCTGCCCCATGCAGATCACTCATAGGAAATGGCTGCCTTGAGCTCCCGTCATAGTCTCAACATTCATAAAATTAACACAAACCAACTTTAAAACACTTGACACAATCAATCTATCGTAATACAATAATAAAATAAATAACAAAAACAATACGACTTCACTAAGTCAGGGAAAGCCCTTTGGAAAAAAGTATGCCTTCAAATTATTTCAAAAAGATAAGAAGGAGACCTGCCGAATAACATCTGGGAGAGTATTCCATAATTGGGGGCCAACAGCACTAAGGACCTGGGAACAAATAGTTACCTTAGTTATCGATTGTACAATAGAGAAGAGTGGAGGGAGGGGATCTGGGAACAAATAGTTACCTTAGTTATCGATTGTACAATAGAGAAGAGTGGAGGTAGAGGCTTTCTGATCTCCCCACCTGTGCATTGTATTCCTACCAGCTGAAGGAGTTGGTTATCTGTATTTCTACTGCTTCTTCCCTTTCTGCCAGTTTTCCTCTATAGCTAGAACCATATGGGACTCTGTTTATTGAGATTTTAAAATGTATTTATGTTGCAATTGGATAGGGTTACCATATGGCTCCAGAAAAAGAAGGACGGATTGAGACATCCGAGTTTTACTTCCTTTGCTTTCAAAGGAATTATAACTGAGATGTCTTTCTGTCCTCCTTACTTCCATTGCTTTCACTGGAAGCAAAACCCGGATGTCTCAATCCTTCCTCCTTTTTCTGGAGCCATATGGTAACCCTAAAGTTGGAGGCCCACCACGCTTGTTTGCCTAGATCCTATGTCAATGGGTTTTGTCTTTACAATATCAGCAAAATATATACTAGACAATTATTGCAGTCATTTTCGTAAACGATGAAAGCTATGAGAGACTAAAGAATTTGGTATTATCATAGTCATTGCTATTCTTCACCTAGTCACTAGTTTCTGTAAGTGCACTGATTCTGTAGATAATTTTCCCCTTCCTCCTCTATGCTGTCATAGATGATGACAAACAGATAGAGAAGATAAAGAGTACTGGGAACAAACTGCTTCCAATGCCAGTCTCTCGTTTAGTGATGGAGACAGCAAGTGTTCCCCCATCACGAGGTTCTGAGGCACGAAGCTTTTCATTTGGATCTCATACTTACACATCTCAGGTAAAGCATCTTGTGAAAATGGGGTTCCTGTTATTATTCCAGCCAGAATATATGCTGTGTTTAAATGCAGGCTCCCGAGAAAGGGTTTTCTGATAATATTACTGCTCCTTGTTTTGTGTTAGGTGGTTCTTCAGGTGCTGTGTAATAGTGAACAAATTAATGCTGGGTTTTACTAAATGGCATTAGAGGTTTTCAGTGCAGGCCGGTGAGGTAAAGGCTCTGACATTGGAGCATTTACCTCGCTAGCCTGTGCTAAAATCCTTTAGCACCGTTTAATAAAAGGAGCCTTAAAGAACACTATTTATAGCATTTGTTTTTATCATTTGGTAATTTTATCTGACCATAACGAATTTTGTTTGCCCCATAATATGCATTAAATGGTAATAATGGGTGTTATATTACTAACCCATTCTACGAAACCGCGCTAGCGGTTTCTAGTGCGGGGAGCCGTGCTGAATTTTCCGCACTGCTCCCGACGCTCATTGAGTTCCTATGAGCATTGGGAGCAGAGCGGGCCATTCAGCGTGGCTCCCCACGCTAGAAACCGCTAGCGCATTTTCGTAGAAGAGGGGGTAAATTGCACATTAATATTAGTTAAATCATAAAAGATATTTTGTTAAACTATCAGGAGAATCATGTCAACAAATAAATCACTAATAAAGTAGGAAGAAACGAAACTTCAAATTCAAGGTGAGCATACTCCAACATTGATTATCTCCTCCATTAATGAAGTCCAATTATATCATAGGTTTAAATAGGTCTAGAAACCCAAAGTAATGAAAATAACCTCCAAAAGAACTTAGGAGAAAAAAATCACTGCTCCCAAAAAATCCACAATCCAACTTGAATTATTTTTTGCGCTTGATTGTTCTTGCTTGGAACTCCAGAGCACAGCCCTGCACTGTACTGGGCCTGCGCACAAGAGCTGTGCCCTAACGTTCAGCTCTTGTGCGCAGACACCAGGCACAGTTCCTCCCCCTTTCACCAAGGTACTCTGTTAAGGCTCTTCAGCTTGGAAAAGAGACGGCTGAGGGGAGATATGATTGAAGTCTACAAAATCCTGAGTGGAGTAGAACGGGTACAAGTGGATCAATTTTTCACTCCGTCAAAAATTACAAAGACTAGGGGACACTCAATTAACTTAATGGGATATATTTTTAAAAGCAATAGGAGTAAATTTTTTTTTTCGCTCAGAGAATAGTTAAGCTTTGGAACACGTTGCCAGAGGATGTGGTAAGAGTGGATAGCATAGCTGGTTTTAAGAAAGGTTTGGACAAGTTCCTGGAGGAAAAGTCCATAGTCTGTTATTGAGAAAGATTGACACTGCTTGCCCTGGATTGGTGCTTGGGTTTTGGCCAGGTACTAGTGACCTGGATTGGCCACCGTGAGAACGGGTTACTGGACTTGATGGACCATTGGTCTGACCCAGTAAGGCTATTCTTATGTTCTTATACTATTTGTGCTAAGTTTAGCCTGGCAAATGTAAATCGCTCCCAACCTGGTGTTTTCCACCGGGTTGACAGAGCTCCGTACATCCTGCCTTACTGTCTCTTTTGCATCCTTGCAGTGGTTGCCCATCAAGTATCGATGTCCATTGAAATTTCCAGTGTTTCTCTTCAGTTGATTACTCCATCCCCTTCCACGATCATGCCCCCCCCCACCGTACCTCTTATCTCTTTGCCAGCGCGAGCAGCAACTCCAATCTGCTGCTCACGCCAGTATCAGCTCTCCTTCTGATGTCACGTCTGGGTCCCGCGCCTAGGAAATGACATCAGAGGGTGAGCCAATGCGTGCAGCAAGTTGGTAATGCTGCTCACGCCAGGGAAGTTAAGAGGTATGGGGTAGGGAAGGGGTGCACATGCACGGCAGGTGGAGCGGTGTTGGTGGAAAAGAGGGCGGGGAGGGGCACCTCTCAGCCTCACTACACCACTGCTTGTCAGATAACTTTTTAGCAGCCATAAAAACCCTGGATAGTCAATGCTAGTCTTTGGAAACATCTCAGTATTGAATATTCGCAGTCAGCACCGACCGCAGGAGTTATCTGGGCTGCCTCCCTGCAGCTGATTATTGGGCCCAAACTTCTTTAAACTGTCTTACCTGTAATTTCCTTAGCTGATTTCCATCATTAATAAAAACAAACCTATTTTTCAACTTTTTGGGGAGTTTCCCAGATTGTGTGTGGTTTATTGCTTATGGTTAGCTTTATTTGATATACCACCTTTTCTCTGAGGATAACAAAGTAGTTTACAATAATTAAATGGTCGCAGAATATTAATACTTGGTGGATACCTGCTTATGTCACTTAGGTAGCTGGCTACCCGCAAGATTTAAAGCACTAAGAACATAAGAACATAAGCAGTGCCTCCGCCGGGTCAGACCATAGGTCCATCCTGCCCGGCAGTCCGCTCCCGCGGCGGCCCAAACAGGTCACGACCAGTGCTCCCTCTAAGCAGGCGGTTGTTGTGAGCAAACTTTTTTCGCTGTGAGCTAAAAATATCGGGCGCCAGCAAGTTATGAGCCAACTCGCCCGATTCTCCTCTCGCCGCCCTGCCATCTGCCGTACGCCGTGCGCTGTGACGAGAAACTTGTGCGCTGCGATGTAATATTTTGTGCGCCAGCGCACACCAGCGCAGCTTAGCGGGAACACTGGTCACGACCTGTCTGAATCACCAGAAGGGGCTCCCTTGCCACCTTAGTTTCTCATTGAAGTCCTATCTTCCCATCGAAGTCCTAACCCTCCGGTCTTGCACATGTACGACCTGGTTGGGTTTCTATACTTATTACCTGGTTAGCTTTCTATACTTGTGTTACATCCCAGCTCCTCCCTCAGTATCCCACGATCCCTTTATCCCTCAGGAATCCGTCCAATCCCTGTTTGAATCCCTGTACCGTACTCTGCCTGATCACTTCCTCCGGTAGCGCATTCCAAGTGTCCACGACCCTTTGGGTGAAAAAAAACTTCCTTGCATTTGTTTTGAACCTATCTCCCTTCAGTTTCTCCGAATGCCCCCTCGTACTTGTTGTCCCCTTCAGTCTGAAGAATCTGTCCCTATCCACCCTCTCTATGCCCCTCATGATCTTGAAGGTCTCTATCATATCTCCCCTGAGCCTCCTTTTTTCCAGAGAGAAGAGCCCCAGCCTATCCAACCTCTCGGCGTATGGGCAGTGTTCCAGCCCTTTTACCAGTTTCGTTGCTCTCCTTTGGACTCTCTCAAGTACCGCCATGTCCTTCTTGAGGTGCGGCGACCAATACTGAACGCAGTATTCCAGATGTGGACGCACCACATCCGTTTAAGTTTAGTGACCAAATCGGGCCGCATGTCTGTCATTGGCTGCTATAAACTTAGCTGGCCAGCGCTGAACATGGACTTAGCTTGATAAGTTTATAGCAGCCAGAACTAAACCAAATATTAAATGCCATTCACTGGATACAGCCCACCATTGAATATCCGGAATTAACGTTAACCGCAGGAGTGGGCCCAGCTAAATCCCATGGTCCCAGAATGTTCTCTTGTGAAATCTCTGAAGGTAATAAATATATTCCAGAAAAAGTAATTACGTTTCTCCATGTTGACTTTTTGAAGTAATTGGCAGTTCGCTCTTGTGAGTGAAAGCCACTGAACTGATGAACATATGTCTGTCACATTTCTGTAGGCTCATCGTTTGACAAGTAATCTCTACAGTGATTTGAATGGTGTCATGACGATACAAGCTAAACCACTGCAGCACAGACATGCAGCATTGATAGACAAGGCACAGTAAGTATTAGCGAGGCATTAGCACCCAACATCTTTTGGCCTGTTATTTTTTTAAAAAATCAAACATGTTCTATTAAAAGCAGCTTCTTTTTTTAAAAATGTAATAAACCATCTATTTTAATTGCAGCAAAACAGTTTTCAGTCCAAAATGAAAAAGTAAGAGAACAGATAAAGACAGAGTCCTGATAAAGACAAAATTTAAACAGAATGTGACAAAAACATTAACAAGGGAAGACTTACAAATTGGTATAGTTAAATCAAGTGAGAGCCAAGAGAAGAAGGAAAATAGAGCTGGAGGAGACAAAGCCAGCAGGACTGCTGGAGGGCAGACATAATATTAAGAGATTAATCTGAAGACAAAAGGGAATTACTTAAGTGCTCAGGGGGAAATTCTATAAATGGCGCTTAAAGATAGGCACCTAAAATTAGGTACCTTAATTAGTAAATTGGCTTCAATTATGAATTTTAATAAGCTCATAGAGGAGAGTGTGGCACAGTGTTTAAAAGCTACAGCCTCAGCACCCTGGGATTGTGGGTTCAAACCTATGCTGCTCCTTATGACCCTGGGCAAGTCACTTAATCCCCCTATTGCCCCAGGTACATTAGATAGATTGTGAGCCCGCCGGGACAGACAGGGAAAAATGCTTGAGTACCTGAATAAACTCATGTAAACCGTTCTGAGCTCTCCTGGGAGAATGGTATAGAAAATTGAATAAATAAATAAATAATCAGAAAAAAAATTAGGTGATAGGTGCCTATCTTCTTAGGAGTGATTCTATCACTTGATGCCTAGCAGTGCCTAACTCCAGGTGTGTTTAGGGGCAGAGAAGGACTTAGATGCCACTAGATGCGATTATCTAAAGGACTTAGGCTCCTATAATATAGGCCTTTAAAAACCTACAGTCATGTGAAAAAATTAGGACAAATCAATGTCAAATCTTTTTTTTATTTAGCTCTGGAAAAGAAGGTGACCCAAATATAAGCAGAGACTCCCATTTTTGGGCCATTTTTTTTAGCCCCAAAATCTCAGCTTATATTCGTGATTCGCAGTCCTGGTCATTCGCGGTATTTTCCGACCGCGAATGACCGGGCAGGAGAGGGCAGCCAGAGCGCTGGAGAATGAAGGAAATCACTCGCGGTATGCTCCGACCGCCTCTTCCTGTACCAAAGTCAAGCCTCACCAATCAGGAGCTGCGTGTCAAAGCTCTGGCTGCCCCCTCCTGTCTCCCCTGCTAAAAAACGTATTCACGGTTTTTCAACATTCGCGGGGGTTCCTGGAACGGAACCCCCATGAATATCGGGGGAGTACTAAAGTTCCACAGATAAACAGCTAGTAATAGTCCTATTGATTCAACTTACTCATTGGATGCTGTGAAACAATGGCGTTTACTCATTCAACATCCTTCAGCAGATTTGATTAAAAATAGCTTGATGAACTTTTAAGAACATAAGAATAGTCTTACTGGGTCAGACCAAAGGTCCATCAAGCCCAGTAGCTCTCGGTGGCTAATCCAGGCACCTAGTACCTGGCCAAAACCCAACATTCCATGCTACCGATCCAGGGCAAGCAGTGGCTTCCCCCATGTCTTTCTCAATAACAAACTATGGACTGTTCCTCCCGGAAATTGTCCAAACCTTTCTTAAAACCAGCTATGCTATCCGCTCTTACCAAAACCTCTGGCAATGTAAGATAAGTGCTTACTGCCTCTGTTTTCAGTCCGCAGCTGGATTAGTATTATCTCGCAGGGAATGCACTTTGAGTTGTTTTCACTCCACTTTCATTTTCGTTTGATTTATTCACATGCTAGTGTATACCTATGATGGTGTGTGATGTAGGACTAAAAGAAACCTACGGGATGTCTGGATTATTGGAAAGCACAAGAGCTTTTAACCCCAGGGTTGATTTGCTCTCGTAGCTTATAACTACATACTGAGGATACACTTTAAAATTGAAATTATTATCCAACATTGGTGATTGTTAATTCTTTATTTAGCAGTTTCCACTACTTTATTACTGGGGGCTCCTTGTGGGACTATTACTAGCTGTTGGAAGAATGGTCCGAAGTCTGGCAACTAAAATTAAATGCAAAGAAGTGCAAAGTGATGCATTTGGGGAATAGAAATCTGAGGGAGATGTATGTGCTGGGAGGCGAGAGGCTAATATGCACAGATGGGGAAAGGGACCTTGGGGTGACAGTGTCCGAGGATCTGAAGGTGACAAAGCAGTGTGACAAGACAGTGGCTATAGCCATAAAGTTTTTGTACTAGAGATCTATCCCTAGTCACCTTCCTGCAATGAGGCATGCTGACATTAACCATCTTCTGTGATGTCAAAAACTAGTGAAATTATATAATAATTCACATTAGAAACACTGACAACGTTCTAACATGAGGTTTTCCTTCTTCTTTAGGAATGAGCAGGATGATAAAGCCCTTGGTATAGGTTCCAGTGTTCTCGCCTCTGTGCGCAGTCGGCTCGGGCGAATTGCTGACAACAGTATTCTCTCATCTCGAGTGTTGCAGGTGTCTCCAAGGAAAACACCAGCGCATCGCAGGTTGCCCTCCCTCACTTCTGACCCCCTTCGATCGAAGATGCCAAACGTCTACAGCGCTGAAGTTCTCAGGGGAACTAAAGTGTGAGTGCTGAAATTCTGGGCCCTATTGATCTTGAACCAAAAACCTTCAAGCCTGGATTTTTTTTCATAAGCAACCTCATTTGCCATGCAAAGGAAAGGTAAAAGGCAGTGCTGAAGCACAGTAAAGAAAAAAGTCAAAAGTAGAAAACAAAAGCACTCTTTTTGGCTGCCTTTGTTTCCACTGGTAAGTTTGCTTGTATCCTATGGCGGTGAATTGTACTAGTTTTTAAGCTAGGGCTGCTGTGGGTCTAAAAGGGATGAAAGAGAGCCAACAGATACCTTCCCATATAGGATCATGACATTGACCATGCCACCACTTTCTCTATAACACCCATCCAACTCCACCCTGTACAAGTGCCTGTGTATTACTACATTCTCTTAAATCCCCTCCTTGTCCGACCTTTTATTTTTCCCTGAGCCCCCAACTGTCCCATCATTCTGTTTGTGGTTGCTTACTGTCTTCTCAATAATCATAAAATACAATGAACGGTAATATAAAATCTCTATAACACAATCATTTACTTAGACCCCAAATAAGCAAAACATTGTCTTAATACCAAATCTTTTCCATTTTGACAAAAATCTGAACTAGAAATCCTAGTAAAGGCTCTGCTACATGCAGTGCAGCATTGTTGCTTTTAGATGCCATCGACCCGTGTTCGAGTCCTAGCAACTTGATGCAACATTAGAGACAGAAAACCAGAAAAACATTTCTTTGTGTTCTGAGCAAATGATGAAGATATCAGAGATGCACTTGTCCAAAAGCTGATATATTCTAGTTACTAAACTTAAATGAAATGTTTTTCTCCACCTTTGGTGTATGGTTATTTTTTCTAATCATATTAGTCCTAGTCTCTATGGTTTATGCTTTCTTTCCTCCCCAACTGAGGCTGTTGTCATTTATTTCATCTCTTCAGCAATGCCTCTATCAGTCTCTGAGTCCCTGCTCCTCCCTCAATCCTTGGCTTTCTATATTAGCCCCCCCATTCACTAAGTTTATGGTTCCTTAGTTTTCTCTCTCTCTCATTCCACTCTGTCTTTTCCAAGAAAGATATGGCATTCTCCCCCCTCCCTACTTACCAGAACCAGAATTTCTCACTCCTCTTTTCTACCCTACCAAGTCAAGTGTGTTTCCCTCACTGACTAACCCACCAGGTTCAGCATTTCTCCTCCCTCCACTTCACCTCCATCAAATCCAGTATCTCTCCTTCTCACTCTTCTCTCCCAGAAGGTCTAGCATCTTCCCTTTCCACCACCAGTTCCAGCATCTGTCCTCCCTTCCCATCTCCATTAGATCCAGTATCTCTCCTCCCTCCTCTTCTACCAGGTTGAGCATTTCTCTCCCTCCATGGCTCTCTGAATAAACCCCCCAACTCTGTCTAGACTTCCCAACCCCCCACCCATCACTAAAAGTAGGAGAGATGTCTTTCAAAATGATAGTTCTGATCCCTGGTGGTGAATTCCAGTCTGCCAGTTAAGGCAGTGATGGCCATTTTGAAAAGTGGCAGCACTGAACATTAGGAATGATTGGGTATTGCTCCTGCATTGAGATGGGAGGGTTAGAGGAGTAGCTTGAGAGTTGTGAGATGTCCAATTGGAGGAGTAGGATTGGGGAAACTTGCTGCTAAAAAATTAAAAATAATAATCCACTGGCCATAAACAAATTTGAAATGATGACAGGGAATGTTTTAGTCTTCAGGAGCCACTGTTGGCTCATAGACCTTGCATTGAAAAACACTGTCCCATGGGATTATAACAAAAGGCAGAGTTATCTCCTTTAAGCTATAAAATGCTACCACATTTTTTAAAGAATATTGCTGATGAGGAGGAGGGGGCGGTCCGCCCCCCGGAGGCGGAACCGGCTGGTCACCCTGGATCGTGGCCAACAACTGGGGTCCCATGGTGGTCATGAGCTCGACAAACTGAACCTCCAAAAGGGACCGCAACGAAGCCGACCAGGAGGGAGCCGCACCTAAAGTGGGACCTCCTGAACGGTCTTCGCACTCCTTCGTGGTCGAGTGCTTTTGCTTGGAAGCCTTCGGCACTTTGAGAACCACTGGTGGAATGGGAGGAGGAGGTACCTGATCCGAGGAGACGGAGGAAGGCACCGGAGCAGTAGACGGAGTCGAAGCCGGAACGAAGGAAGCCGGCTTCAGGAGACTCGATGCAGCAGAAGCGGTGGAAGGCTTCACCGGTGCAGGCGAAACGCTGGTCGAAGTCGAAGCTGAGGGTTCCTTAGCAGCTTCCATCTTGAACATCGACTCCCACAAAAAACAGCGACGCTTAAACGCACGTGCTGTGAGAGTGGAACAAGGCCGGCACGATTTCGGGAAATGTTCTGGACCAAGACACTGCAGGCAGCGTCGATGCGGGTCCGTCAACGAAATTGCGCGCTGGCACTTGCTACACTTTTTAAAACCGGTAATTGGCTGGGACATAGGCCGAAAAAGCTCGGCCGCAAGATCGAAGGAGCGGGGCCTGAGCCACGCGGTCGACCCGGTCGAATCACCGGAAGAAATTTTTTTTTTTTTTTTTTAAATAAGAAACCAAATGAAGAAAGCACACGATAAAGAGAAAATAAACTCAAAACCGCGGCGATTAAGAAGGCAAAAAAAACCGGGTTCAATTGGCGCAGAATTGAAGTAAAACTTCTCAGCTCCGCGGAAAGAAAAGAACTGAGGAGACACGCCCGGACCATCGGGTGGGAAGACACTGGCGCATGCGCGGTGCGGGCATCTCGAAACTTCTGAGTTTCTGCAAGCAAGTATGCTTGTGAGACGTCCGTATCGGGGCTCTGTCGGATGACATCACCCACTAGTGAGAATAGCTGCCTGCTATCCCTGGATAACAACTGTTATGGTAAGTAACATTGCTATTTCAGCAGAAAGAAAAATAATTGCTGAATTAAAAAATAAAATAGCTGTTGGACAGACCATTATTGAATAATGATTGTATTTCATCATGTTTTTTGAGGTGATGCTCAGAATGGTATTTATCTTCTAATATGTATTTTTGCTTACATTTATCAGGTGCAGTGGGTTAGATCGTCTGTCGTCACCATCAGTACAGATGGCCCGAAATAAGTTACCACCTTTAAACTCGGAAACTTCTGAGCAACATCTTTCAGTGCCCAGTTCACGACATGCAGCTGTAAGATTTGTGTGTAATTACAATAGAAAAAATTTCAATGGCCACCCTAGCTTAAATTTGCAAAGAAATCTCCCTGCTGCAATCAGCTGAGCTCCTCAAGTCGGTCGGCAGGAGGGATGCCCACCCCCTCCCGCCGCCACCCCCAAGTCCCCTACACTGTCCACAGCAAGAGGGATGCCCACTTCCTCCTGCTGGCACTCCCCCACCATCCCGGCAGGAGGGATGCACACTCCCTCCTGCCAGCACCTCTCCTCCCCCCCCATCGGTACTTTTAACAAGAAGGCCGGCCAGAAAGATGCCTACTCCCTCCAGCCAGCAGCCCTGCCTCTTCAGAATGGCAGGCCTTCCCCTTCCTGGTGCATCCTGGGATGCACCCGGGAGGGGTCTAAGACCCTGATTGGCCCAGGTGCCTAAGGCCCCTTCCATAGGAGGTGCTTTAGGTGCCTGGACCAACCAGAATCTTAGGCTTCTTTCCCAGTGCATTCTGGGGTGTACTGGGAGTGGCCTAAGACTCCGGTTGGCCAGATCCCTAAGGCCACAGAAAAAAAAACTAATGGAAAAGCTCATAAAATGTAGAAGCAGATAACCAACATGGCAGAGCTCCATGTATTAATTATGATGAACTCAAATTTTTAAATCTGTTCCAGGAAACTTATCTGACTCAAGCAAGTTCTTTTCAAATCTCTTCATAAATCTGCATTATTTAGCAGCCCTATCAAAATAAGAAAAATATTTATTTGAATTGAAACCAAAGAAAATTAAAACCATGATCAAGCATTTTATATCACACTAGTCTTTAAGCCCGTTACATTAACGGGTGCTAGAATAGATGTGTATGTCTTTCTTTCTTTCTCTCTCTCTCTTTGGCCGCTTTCTGTCTGTCTTTCTTTCTTTCTGTCTTGTCTGTCTGTCTCTCTCTCTCCTTAGCTTTCCACCACCACCCCTTCACTGCTCCCCCTGTCCAGCAGCAGCCCTTCTCCCTTCCTTTTACCTCCCCCCTGTCCAGTAGCACCCCTTCCCTGCTCCCCCTGTCCAGCATTAGCCCTTCTTCCTTCTTTTTACCTCCCCCCTGTCCAGCTGCACCTCTTCCCTTTTCCCCCTGTCCATCAATACCTGCTCCCAAACTGCGGCTGCTTCCGTTGCAGGTCTGGCCTTGTGCTGAGGCCTAGACATTTGTGGAAGTACCCCTTTTCCCTTACATTCTCTCAGTCCTTGCGTCCGTGGTCCTCATAGACTGAGTGAGGGCGGGCAGGAGGAGTGGAGTGAGGGCAAGAGGGGAAGTCGCCGCCGTGGTGGTCGCCATTTCAAACTGCGTATCTCCGCATGTGCAGTAGGAACCAGAAAACCGCCACACACAAAACGCCACAGGAGCTACGGATCATGAAGTTTGAAGTGTGCATGCGCGCTTAGGGTTTTATTATAGCGGATTCATTCTTGGTTTAATCATTAATTGATAAGTGTGACTGTTGGTCAGACTGGATGGACTGTTCAGGTCTTTATCTTAAATTATTTCTTATGCTATAGGGCTCATTTTCAAAAATGAAAAACATCCAAAAAGTGGCATAACGGGTCCTGTTTCTAGATGGATTTCTATGCTGTTCATCTGCAGTTTGTCTAAATCTCACAGGAGCATTTTATAGGTATGGTGTGGGTAGGACTAGGATGGCCTTATGACCTGGACATTTTTTCTGCCATAATCAAACATTTTAGAATACGTCCAAGGCACAATTGAATGTTTGGGACTAGACCAGTCTTAACAATGAATAAGTGCCAAAAAGGTACTCAAACTGTTCAGATGACTGCTGGAGGGATGTAGGAACTTCCCCAGCAGTCACTCCATGAAATTGTACAAACCCTCCTGTATGACACCTCAGATGTTCTGGGCAGCTCTGTTAGAGTAGCAAGCAGGTGTCTGGAGTAGCCTGGTGGTCAGGGCAGTGGACTGCAGAAAAGGGAACCCAGGCCTACATCCCACTATAACTACTACACTTGTGGAGTGTGTGAGACTACCAAAACTTACTGGACCATCATATAGGTGCCACCTGCAGGCATAAGGGCTATTGTTGTGATGCACAGTTGGTTTTAGGTGGGTTTTGGAGGGCTCACCACATAACCTACTTTAAGGGGGTTAGGATGATGGGACCTTTAATGTAAGTCTTCCACAAAATGTCTAAACTCGGATGTAGATGTCATATTGAAAATGCCTCTCCACGTTTGTTACTATGTTATAGACAGGAGTGAAGGAGGCTAATTTCATCTGACAGAAAATTAGTGGAGGGAATTATTAGGAGAATTGGTTATATGAGGTTTGGCAGCCCCTCCTTTGGGAGTATTGCTGTGATTTTAGAACATTTTCTGAAAATGTAAGGTGAAATTTGGGTCTAAGGTAAGTAATATGTATGGTCACATTCCTCAACCCTCCTCTCTTTCTTTTAGCATAGAGGAAGATACCCACAGAGCCGAGTGTCAAGTGCAGTACCTGATACCACAGGACGGCGGCTGCTTAAAGAAAGAATCGTCATCGTGGATCAGTTTTCAAGACCTAATACTACTCACACATTTAGAGTATGTTGCTCTGTTGTGCATATCATGTTTAAAACAGTGTTAATAACAAATGAGACCTGGTTCAAAGACCGCACCCAAGCTTGGATTACAGTACCACACGATATACGAGTATGTATTCCCTTCTCATTAGCCTTTAGTCAGCTCATCAAAATCACAGATCCAAAGCTTCCAAACAGAAATGAGGTTGACATTTATAAGCAGGCTGGTAAAGGCTGGAGATCTAGGCTCAGAGCACAGCCTTTGGTATTCTCTCTTTCTTAACATGACTTTTCTATAGTCACCAGTTATCTAGCAGTTTGACAAATTCCTCATTATTTCTTTTTTGGAATCAATCTGGAACTGATTTTCAAAAGGATTTCTTCCCTTTTTGATCTACTCATACTGACTGAATGTTGCCAAAATGTGAGTGAATGTTAAGAGTATGAAATTGAAATGGTCCATCTGTGAACCTGCAAATGAACTAGACCTTCCCTGTAAGAAATAAACATGTGGCCTCTTTTCAGTTCTCAGTTCAGGCATCCCCATGAAGAGGAAGGAAAACAAACAAGGGCATTTGCATTAATTGGTGTCCTAGTTGGCAGTCCCTATAGAGAGATCAAATAATTCACTAAGAATAGAAACAGAATTCTAGTTTCATTCCTAGAAGTGATCCCTGCAGAGAGGGATAGACATAACAGTGGTTGTGATCTAGAGAGAAATGAATGTGCTCACAACCTCTACAATACCTTAGTGTTGGGTTCACTCTCCTGCACTGCGTTTTGTACTTGCTACAATGCCGGTGCAAAGTTCTAGTTGCAGTACTGGTTCTGGAGAAATTAGAAAAACTTTTTAAGATTGTGAATTCATTTTACTTGATTAACAAAAATATGCTGTGCATTATTTTTAAGATTACATAAGTCCATTTTTGTATGTGATCTTAAAAAATTCATATACCAATCTTTTTGTGCAGATCCAGTGAGTTTTCATACCCTATAAAGTTTCTGAAAGCACAAAAAAAAATTATTAGAAATGCAAGAAAAGAAGTTTCTTTGGAGGTTGTTGATTTAATTCCATATATGATTCATGGTTCATTTTATATTTTTATTTACACGTATATACATACAATGCTGAAAAGTTGTTTGTGAACTCCCTAGGATGGCCTGTAGTATAGGACAATTTATAAACCCTTATAAGAAATATAAACCCCATTGAATAAATAACTCAGAAAAATGGATATGTTTTGTTAAACAGAAAAATTGAAAAGTATTCTCATGTGAGAAAGTATTTGAGCCCTTTACTCTATTGAGTAGCAACAACTTCAAATAAACATTTCCTGTAACTATTGATCAGTCTCGCACATTTCCCTTGAGGAATTTTGGCCTATTCTTCCATATTAAACTGTATCAACCCTGTGGCATTTGAGGGTTTCTTTGCATGAATATCTCACTCTCGGTTTCACAATCAAAAATTATTTTTAGGGGTTCTACAAAGAGCAGAGATGTACATCTGTCTGGACAGGGTTACAAGACTATTTCTAAATGTAGTAGCCTTTGTTAGTTGGTATCGGGGGTCACCCAAGGGGAGTACATAATCGAAATGTGATGTCTGTGGCCAACTGTAAAATAAAATTTTCACTCAGCACACAGACACTTAAGGTTCCCCCTCCAGTTAGGGAGCTTACTGTAATGAGAAGGATATAGTCACAGTAAAATAACAAAAAAGCAGAAACCAACTGGAGACATGAATTTTAAAATAAAAGCCCCATTAATAGGCTTTTAAAATAAAGCATTCCAGAATTTAACAATATGTACAGTAGAAGAAAGATAGAAAGTGGTTGGATAAGTAGCGGAGTTGTTGTTGACGGAAAGGATTGTTAACTTCCTAGAATCAAGTGGGTTGCAGGATCCAAGATAACATGGTTTTAGCAAAGGACAATTTTGCCAAACCAATCTGGTTGAATTTTTTTGACTGAGTGACCAAAGAACTGGATCAAGAATATATGCTAGATGTAGTCATTTGGATTTCAGCAAAGCCTTTGATATGGCTCCTCATAGGAGGCTCATAAATAAATTGAAAGGTCTGAACTCACTGTAGGACCCAAAGTAGTGAACTGGATTAGAAATTGGTTGATTGACAGATGACAGAGACTAGCTCTAAATTTGGAGGAAAGAAAGGTTGGTAGTGGAGTGCCTCGGGGATTGCTATTGGGGTCAATTCTGTTCAATATATTTGTAAATGACATTGCTGAAGGTTTACTAGAAAGAGTTTGGGATTGGGACTTGTATACCGCCTTTTTGTAGTTTTATAACCACACTCAAAGTGGTTTACATATAGGTACTTCAAGCATTTTCCCTATCTATCCCGGTAGGCTCACAGTCTATCAAATGTACCTGGGGCAGTGGAGGATTAAGTGACTTGCCCAGATTCACGAGCAGTGCAGGGTTTGAACTAGAGAATGACACGGGGAAAAAAATCTGTCCCCGTCACCGCCCTGTCCCCGGCCCACCATCCTCTGCACCGCCCCGTCACCGCCATTCCCTTCACCGCCCCGTCACCGTCACCGCCATACCTTTCACCGCCCCGTCACCACCACTGCCATCCCATTCACCGCCCCGTCACCGTCCCCGCAGCATCCATATAAGCCTTAGTACTGTAATATTTAGCTTATTCCTTCCTTATAAATCAAAGTTCTGGCTGCTGAACTAGAGAAAGAGATGTTCAGCTGGCAGGGCTTTGTTAATAAATTTTTATCAACACAACTAATATACTACTTTATCCTAAAGCAAAAAATAAATAAATAAATAGAATTTTTTTTCTACCTTTGTTGTCTGGTTTCTGCTTTCCACATCTTCTCATTCAATTCCTTCCATCCACTGTGTGTCTTCTCTCTGCGTCTTCCATTTGCTGTTACTGTGCTGTCCCTTCACCCTCCCCCCAATTGGTCTAGCACCCATCTTCTTCCCTCCGCTCCCCCATAGTCTGGCATCTGTCTTCTTCCCACTCTGTCTTCCACATTTCCCTTCAGGGTCTGTTCCTCTCTACCCTCTTTCAATGTCTGTTCTATTCCTTTCTACCACCATCCTTTCCTCCCTCCTTTACCATCTGTTCCTTTCTACCATCCTTCAGCTCCTCTCGCGTGGCCTATCTATCTACCTCCCTCTCTCTTATTTTCGTGGCACGTTACAATGTAATTTGTGCAAGCCGCTGGAGCCTGCGAGCTCTGTCCCTGTCCCATTCCCACAAACCATCTCGCTTCTGTGTTCCTATTTTCCCCATTTCTAATATCTCTCCTATGTATCTGCCATTGCCCCCCCCCCCTCTGTGTCCATATACCATCCCCATGGCATGTCCCCTTTATGTCTCTGTCCCTATGCCCCATGCACATAATTTCCCCTCTTTCTGTTACCTGCCTCTGTCCAGATTTCCCCTATCTTCCTCTTCCATACCTGCGTGCCTTCTTTTCAACCCCATTTAGCTTCTTTCCCTCTTTCTCCCCCCCCCTGCTTCCAGCATCTGGCTTACCTGCCTGTCTTCCCCTTTCTTTCCTGCTGTGGGTTTCTTTCTTTCCCTCTTCATCCCCTTGGCCCAGAATTTTTTTTCCTTTCACTCCCTCCTTCCTAGTATGAGCCGGGAACAAACGCGATCACAGGGTCTAGTAGCCCCCACCTATCCGATCGCAGCGTTTAGCCAGCTCCCTCCCTCCACCTCACCTTACATTCTGAGTTTGCCGGCTTCCTTTTTCCCTGAGCCGCACGTGTTTAAAAAGACGCTCACGCGCGGCTACGCGAGTCCATCATGCTTCTCCTCTCCTGCAACTTCCTGTTTCCGGTTGCGTCAGAGGAGAAGCTTGATGGACTCGCGCAGCCACGCGTGCACGGCTTTTTGAACACGTGCGGCTCAGGAAAAAGGAAGCCGGCAAACTCAGAATTTAAGGTGAGGTGGAGGGAGGGAGCTGGCTAAACGCTAGGGGCAGGCGGTGGCTGCGGGGACCGCGCGATCCTTAATGCTTCACTGCGGAGACAAGACCATTCACCGCTCCACGGGCGGTGAATGGCCTTGTCCCCGTCCCCGCAGCGACTGTTATTTTTCATTCCCCGTTTTGGCGGGTTACCCGCAGCTAAACGCGGCTAGCCGCGGGTAACCGCCACCGTGTCATTCTCTAGTTTGAACCCACAACCTCAGGGTGCTGAAGCTGTAGCTCTAACTGCTAAGCTACACTCTCCTTTTTTTTGGATGGCACCAAGATTTGCAATAGAGTGGACAGTAGCAGTAGTAGGTAATATGAGAAGAGATCTACAAAAACGAGAAGAGCAGTCAAATATTTGGCAGTTAAAATTTAATGTGAAGAAATGCAAAGTGATGCACTTGAGGGGTAAAATCCAAAGGAGCTCAACCAGACACAAGAGAACCCACTCACTATTCGCACATCCGCCAACCAAAAATGTCAAACGAAGAAAACTATATGACAACCTACTGGCCACCAGAGCAGTAAAACTAGACAGACAATTCACCAATGTGCTGTCTTCGACCAAGATTGCAAAACCTTCAAAAAAGAAACAAAAACCTTACTCTTCAAAAAATACATAAAACCTATTTAACACAACCAGATCCGTCCCAAGCTTCACCTACTATACTACCTACTCCTTATCAAATCTAAAATGTTCAAATTACCCATTATGTATTACCTAATTTTACGACAATCCTTATGTAATCCGCCTTATATATTTTGTAATATTATGACAATTCTTATGTAATCCGCCTTGAACTGCAAGGTAATGGCAGACTAGAAATCACTAATGTAATGTAATGATAGGGGGTGAAAAGCTGATATGCACAGACCGGGAGTGGGACCTTAGGGTAATAGTGTCTGAGGATCTTAAGGTGATGAAAAAATGTAACAAAGCAGTGGTCAGTGCAAGGAGGATTCTAGGCAGTGTAGAGAGGCTTAGCCAGCAGAGTAAAGGAGCTGTTGATGTCCCTCTACAAGTCATTGGTGAGGCCTCACTTTAAGTATTGTGTTCGGTTTTGGACACCGTATTTCAGAGACATCAGAGGACATCATTTGAACTAACAAAATACTTTTTAATGGAGAAGGTAGTGGATGCCTGGAATTCTTCCAGTAGAGATGATGGGGGCAAAAATAGGGTTGGAATTCAAAAACAGATGGGATAAACATTGTGGATCCCTATACAGAAAGAGGATGAAAGTAAAACTCAAATGGCCTTCATATTTTAATCAGCAACTAGAGGGGTATACCTTGCTGGTATAGGTAGGATATTCCAATGGAGTTTTACTTCCCCTTAGCAGATCCTCACTCAGCACTTCTCTCCCTATGCCCCCCCCCCCCATGAACTCCATTCAACAGGCAAGTTCTTGCTCTCCGCACCCTTCGCTTCCACTGTCAACTCCAGACTTCGTCCCTTCTATCGTGCTGCACTGTATGCATGGAACAGACTGCCTGAGTCATTATGTCAGGCTCTGTCTCTAGCCATATTCAAATTCAAGCTAAAAGCCCACTTTTCCAAGGTTGCTTTCAACTCCTAACTCCCACTATGTTCATTCTCTCTGCAAGAAACTCCCCAACCACTATATGTCCTGTCTGTGCAAATTAGATTGTAAGCACTTTAGAGTAGGGACTGTCTATTAAATGTCAAATGTATAGTGTTGCGTATGCCTTTCAGCGCTATAGAAAGGATAATAATTAGTAGTAGTATTTGAAGATATCTAAAAAGTCCATGTATTACCCTTGCTTCTATTTTGTGTCTTGCATACAATAGCTTTCCAACGCACTGAAACATCCAAATTATGACTGGGAAAACCAAGGTGTATAAACATACCACTTCATAGGAACAGTGCCTCCACTAGCATCGTTTTTTTCTATAAGAGATAGGCTCGGGAAAAGGTCTCAGAATCGGAGCCTATGCACAGTCTTGATCACAGACTGAAGGTGTCAGCGTAGTTTTTTAGCTCCTTAGCTCAAGTCATTGGCCAAAAAACCCAAGAATATATTTTAAATTTTTTAAATCTTCTTAAATAATTTTTGTAAATATTTTTAATACTCTTCAATAAATATTTTAAATAATTTAGTCTTAAATAAGTAGATGCAACTACTCCTCAGTAATGAAAAACACCAGCAACTGAGCACTTATCTCGGTCTTATGTGTTTCAGTGTTGCCTCAGCTTCAGATTTTACATTGTTTGCTGTTAAATTGTTGCCACTGCCGTTTCGTGGATACAGTATTTCACTCCACTGCTTCAGGGCCAACGGCAACAGCATTAAGCATCTAAAATACAGTCAAGTAAACAAGAAATTACTTCTATAGTCATAGCAACTTATGATTCAATAATAGCAGAAAAATAACTTACTGTTCAAGCCACCAGACGTTTTTCAAACCGGGACAAAATGGCACCGGCATACAATTTATATTAGCACAGTAACGTGCTGACTAGGAACGTTGTAAATACGTGCTGACGTCAAACCTCCCGACATTAACCCTTAAGGGATACAGTATAAGCTAGTTAATCACCCAACTGTTTCATGATAAATCTAAAAGAAATGCTGCCATTCTACTTGTTTATTTAGACCCTTTGGCGATAGGGATCCTAGTCGGTTAATCCATTGCTGTTCCCGTTGGGCTAAATATCGCTTAAAATTACCCCTCTATTGTTACGGTACACAATCTCAATGACAATAGCTTTCAAAGAGAAGAAGTCATGGCTGTTCTCAATGCAATGTTTGGCTAAAGGAGCTCCTAAGACATGGTTCTTAATATTGCATCTTATGTTAAATCTTCGGGATGTCTGCCCCACATAAATTAAATTACATGGACATCGCAGGATGTATACTACACCCTCCGATTTACAGTTGGAAGAATGTCTGAGTATATACTCCTTGTTGTCAGTAGGGTTACAGAATTTCTTAGAAATGATCATAATTTTGCACATCTGGCAAGCCCCACAACTATAATGTCCTTGATGGCTCACTACAGTATTTATATCTACCTCTGAAAATACAGGGGGACATAATAATTCTTTAAGATTATGTGTTCTCTTGTATGCTATCCGGAGATGAAAATCCTGAAACACTCCAGCGATTTTCAGTATGTCCCAATGGTTTCGTAGGGAACGTACCGTCTGGTAACTGTTCCCCGAGTATGTTAACAAACAGGTCATAACCCGATCTTTATCACATTGTGTCTTCATTTTAGGAGCTAATAGATGATCCCTGTGATTATAATATGCCCTTTTATAGGCAGCTTTAACTATCTTAGGGGGATATCCACGTTGCAGAAATCTTTGTTTTAATACATCAGCTTGTCTCCTAAAATCATTTATAGAGGAACATATCCTTCTTATTCTTAAAAATTGAGAATAAGGTAAACTTTTCTTGAGTGAGCACGGGTGAGCACTAGAGAACAGAAGAGCTGAGTTGCAGTCAGTGGGCTTAAAATATACCTCTGTGTCAAACTTGTCACCTCTAATGTTCACTTGGACATCCAGAAAAGAGATCTGCTCATAGTTGTAAACATAAGTGAATTTTACTTTAGGGTGACAACCATTAATGTATGTTAAGAACTGAATCAATTTGTTCTCTTCCCCTTTCCAAATGAGAAAAATATCATCAATATACCTCATCCATATACTGATTTTATAAAAGTATTTGGAGGGATATATATATCCATTGCCTTTCAAATTTATCCATGAATAAATTTGCTACTGCAGGGGCCATAGTAATACCCATGGCAACCCCAGATTTTTGTTGGTACAGTGTGTTTTCAAACATAAAAAAACTATCGGTCAAAACTGATTTGACAAGTAACCTGGATGTGACAAATATAGATGTCCATCTTTTTAGACTTGCACAAATACTCGGAACCGTGAAAAAATCAGTATTCATATAAAACACTTTCACGAGAAAAAACAATAAATGATGTCAAGTATTGCGTGTAAACAGTGCTGCTTTAGTCATAGGGAGAAAGTGCAAGCTGAACTCGAGGAAAAGCCTCAGATAGGGGCCCTACCACCACCACAATGGTGGATAAAGGTGGTAGGGTGAAAACCTCACTGGCAAAAACCTCCGTTAGCTCCCAGTTGTAAATGACTATAGGCAGGGCTGTCTAAGCTTGATAGAAGAAAAAAACTTTTCTACTTATCTTTCAATTGACCGGTACACCGACGATGGCCAGCGTTTCACTAACTTGCTGCCTCAGGGTGTAATCAGAGTCCGATCAAAAAAACTGAAACCAGAAAAGAAAATACATCAATATCTGGAATTAAAGCAAACTTCTCATATATTTTCAGAAGCCACCTTGACATACCTTTTAGTAGGACGCCGCAACGTCTCAAGCAATCCAAAGATTGAAAAAGATGGCTACACCATGACTGCGCCGGGTTATGAACTCCCGGGGAATGACGTCAGACCCCCGGGGGGTTTTTTGTAATAGAGCAGCTGACTAAACAGCTTCTGAAAATATATGAGAAGTTTGCTTTAATTCCAGATATTGATGTATTTTCTTTTCTGGTTTCAGTTTTTTTGATCGGACTCTGATTACACCCTGAGGCAGCAAGTTAGTGAAACGCTGGCCATCGTCGGTGTACCGGTCAATTGAAAGATAAGTAGAAAAGTTTTTTTCTTCTATCAAGCTTAGACAGCCCTGCCTATAGTCATTTACAACTGGGAGCTAACAGAGGTTTTTGCCAGTGAGGTTTTCACCCTACCACCTTTATCCACCATTGTGGTGGTGGTAGGGCCCCTATCTGAGGCTTTTCCTCGAGTTCAGCTTGAACTTTCTCCCTATGACTAAAGCAGCACTGTTTACACGCAATACTTGACATCATTTATTGTTTTTTCATCTTTTTAGACTTGGACATTCCTTCCCCTCCTGTGAGCAGAGTTTGATGTTCATATTTTGGACACACCTAGTTTCATCATATTTTGGGTACATGTAGTTCCAACCCAATACATGCTCAGACCACGCCCCCTTGCCATATGAATATACTGCAATTTTAGGGCTCCTTATACTAAGCTGTGATAGTGTTTTTAGCACGCGCTAAACCCACACTACGCGGCTAGAACTAAGCCAGCTCAATGCTGGCGTTAAGGTCTAGCGCGCAGGGCAATTCAGCCTTTGTAAAATTGGGATTTGGACATCCATGCAGTATGAACGTCTAAATGCCAGTTTTCAGACATCCAAAATAAAATAGAGCGTCTAAAATGACCACCGTAGTATTCTGTAAGTAGTGTGCTTAGCTTGGTGACATCCCTTGGCCTTCTCATGTGTATGTGCCACACTTGAAGTTATATGCTCTAGCACTTACGCATAAGTGCTAATTAAGGTGCCACATATGTGCGCAAAACATGTGTAACTGTGTGTATTAAATTATAGAATTGCCCCTTTAAGAATTTTGTTTCAGAATATTGCCACACTAATATGTGATGAAATATACTCGTATTGGTATTTTTATTAAATAAGAAAGTATATATATATATATTTCTATTAACAGTCAGACACTCCTCACAGAAGATCATTTACAACTATGGATTTCACAAATCATACTTGGACTGGTCAGGGTCTTACAGCAGGTAAGTGAATTCAAAAATAACACAGACTAAGCATAAAAACTTTCAATTTTTTCACTATACTTGATTCACTTAACTTTGGAATATAGATATATTTTTTGCATTAAAACAACCTTAAATTTTTTTGAGAAAATTAAATATTTATGTCTTATATGTTAAAGCACTTCCCACAATATGACATTTGAGCAGCTTTAATATAGTCAGCAGCATCTGGAATAACAGAGCTAATACAGATAGGATGTAGAGATAAAGATGACAATTTAAAGGACACAAAGCCAAGAATTCATGTGTGTGCTGTTTCCCCAAAACACCCTTGAAACACCGTGTCCTACTTCTATGACAGTAACAGAGAGGAGGAGCAAGGGAATTGTAATCGTTTATTTTAAGGTGAATAAAGCTTCTTTTTTTTTTTTTAATGATTTCTGGAGTTACAGAGAACGCTTTGAGGGGCATAATAAAAAAAAAAACTTCTAAGTCCCCTTTTGGCCTAAGGCCTTAAACGTTGAAAGTAGAAGCAGGGAAAATGTCCATTATCAAAAAAAACATCCAAAAGGAGGGTTTTTTTTAAAATAATGGCCTGCCTCTACGTTCAGCTGTTTAAACGCCCAGACCACCAGTATATCTAAACTTACACCATATAATCAACCTAAAAAAAGCTTAAGCCCCAAATATCCAAAACAAGAGCTTTTAGGCGAAGGAGGAGCCAGTCCTTCGCCTAAAAGCTGGACTCTGTCAAAAACAACACCGGTTACAGAATCCCCCCCCTACAATGATCCGGGCAGGAGGGAGCCCAAGCCCTCCTGCCCTGGTGAACCGCGACCCCCCCACTGACATGGGGACAAGAGGGAGCACAAGCCCTCCTTCCCCGCGGCACCCCCGAACCTCGCAACAATCAGGACAGGAGGGAGCCCAAGCCCTCCTGCCCTGGCGAACCGCGACCCCCTCACTGACATTGGTGAAAGGGAGCCCAAGCCCTCTTGCCCCGTGATCCCCAACCCCCCTCCGCCCCCCACACGATCCAGCCAGGAGGGAGCCCAAGCCCTCCTGGCCTGGCGATCTCCAATACCCCTCCCCCCACACGATATGGCCAGGAGGGAGCCCAAGCCCTCCTGGCCTGGCGACACCCTCTAACCCCCACCCCCCCACTAAAATACGGGCATGAGGGATCCCAGGCCCTCCTGCCCTCGACGTAACCCCCCCCACGATCGCCCCCCAAACCCCTGATCAGCCCCCCCCGTTGACCCGCCACTCCCCCGCTGACCCCATGACCCCCCACCCCTCTTTCCCGTACCTTAAAATGTTTGGTCGGATGGATGGGTGCCAAGCCGTCCATCCGACAGGCCAGCCATCTCGGGAATGGTTGGCCTTAGGGCCTGATTGGCCCAGGCGGCTCAAATCCTGCCCACAGGTGGGGCTTGAGGCGGTTGGGCCAACCAAAATCGGCCCAGTTGTCTTAGGTCCCTCCTGTGATCGGGGCCTTAGGCACATGGACCCAACCGGGGGTTCGGGGGCAGTCGTGGGAGGGGGGTTTGCGTCGAGGGCAGGAGGGCTTCGGATCCCTCCTGCCCGTATTTTAGTGGAGGGTGGAGATTAGAGAGTGTCGCCGGGCCAGGAGGGCTTGGGCTCCCTTCTGGCCAGATCGTGTGTGGGGGGAGGGGGTTGGAGATCGCCAGGCCAGGAGAGCTTGGGCTCCCTCCCCCATTGGACTCGGTGGGTGGGGGGTTGGGGATCGCGGGGCAAGAGGGCTTGGGCTCCCTCTTGCCCCAATAGTGTGTGGGGGAGGGTGATGTATTGCGGCAGGAGAGATTGTTCCTCTCCCCTGTCGCGATGCGATCACTCCTCTACCCGAACTGCCACAACCCCGCGGCAGGAGAGATTGGGCATCGCGGGTCGTGGCAGTTCGGGTAGAGGGGTGATTGCATCGCGACAGGGGAGAGGGGGGGTGAGTAGGTTGCCGGGCCGCTGAACTAATCGCGCCAGCTGCCATCAGCTCAGCGGCCCCTTTTTCGGCACTTATACCTGTTTTGACTTGGTCTAAGTCAAAACGTATAAGTGCCGACTAGGCAACCTGTCAAAATCTTTGGTTATACGTGTTGTACGCCTAGGTGTAGGTCGGCCCACCTCCCGCCCACCGCCCACCCTTTCCCCTCCTCTAAAAACGCCTCTTTTATCTCTGTGTGTTTAGAGGCAGGGGAAAGGCCTAAGCTGGTTTTAGATATGTCTAAAACCAGCTTTGATTATGGGTACTTGGACGATCAGGCTTTTTGATCATCCAAGTACCTATTTAGGCCACTTTTTAGACTTTTTTTTTTTTTTGATTATGAGCACCTTTGTGTATATGTAAAAATAAAAAAAAAATTCACCAAATAATGCTGCTGCTTCTTTGTATGCTTTGCCTTGCATTGTCTGATCTGAACTGTACCTTAAAGATGACTGTACCCATCATAGATATATAACTTTGATCCTTCACGCTTGTCTTTTTAGGATGCAGCTCCTTGACATCTATAGGCAGAAGAATATAAAGCAAATTACCAAGAAAGTAGAGGAAATATTAGGTATCTAACTAGAAAACCACAGAACAAAAAGGAAACAAAATTCCTACACTAAAAATCAAGGCAGATATACCAAGAATAAGGATGGACCGAGGGTCTTCCGCAGAAGGGAGAAAAAGTAGCCAGAGGTCGAAAAATATCAATAAATCTTTAATTAAAAGTATTTTAAAAATCAATGGATCAAATATTGAAACTGCAGGAGCCAGCCTGGCTGCCTTCTGCAGTCAGCAGCAATTCCAGATAATCAGTGCTGAGGTCTCCATCACTGAATATCTGGGTCAAAGTTTGGTGACTCACGCTTAGCCGGCAAAGCCAATTTTCATTGACTAAGGCTAATGACCAAAGATAGACCTTTCTTTTAGGCGGGTCTCTCCGACTGCATGCCTTAGCTGGCGCAGTGGTTAAAGCTACAGCCTCAGCACTCTTGAGGTTGTGAGTTAAAACCTATACTGCTCATTGTGACCCTGGACAAGTCACTTAATCCCCCCTCCCCCCAATTGCCCTAGGTACATTAGATAGATTGTGAGCCCGCTTGGACAGACAGTGAAAAATGCTTGAGTAACTGAAAAAATTCCCCTGAGAGAATGGTATAGAAAACTGAATAAATAAATAAATGACTGGCTATATCATGTAAAAAAAAACTCCCCAAACAAGAAAGGATGTCAATATACTGTATACAACCAAAAAACATCCAACTGTCCACCCAGCATTACCAACATTCATACATAAAATTGGAGAAAAGACCTCAGTGCCTAATAGGGGTGCCAAAAATAACTTCCCATATAGACATATAGGTGGTGAAGCTGGATAATTTACACTCAATTCCCCGATGAAGCTTGTTTGCGAAACAGGGAGCCCTGTTGGAGATTGTGGTGATAGTGTGCAAGTGGTGAGGAGTGAATAGCCACTTTGCTCATGCTCCACTGTGCGGGATTTTTTCTGCTTCTACAGCCCAGTACTATGAAGACTACCAACTTACCACCATACCATACCAACTTACCACCTCTACCTCAAAGAATAAAACAGCCCAGGAATAAATGGGTCACAGTAGGCTCAGGAAGACTGCGACATGTAACACAGAAACATCCACCTTCACTAATATTACCTCTACAGAATTCCTTCGCTCCACTAGTGCACTGCGATACTCAGGAAAACAGAAGGGAGGTGGGACTGGAACCAATGAAGGTAACTCAAGAGAACAAGCGCACCCTAAGTACAAATAAAAAAGCCAAAAACAGAAAACTATTACTGTTGGGGGATTCCATCATCAGAGGCATTAACCTTGGAACACAGGGCGAGGAGACCAAAATAGTGAAATGTCTTCCAGGATCCTCAGCTACCAGGAGTTCCAGGCAAATACTGACTATAATTAAGGAAGAAACTAAGGATTTTAACACTGATGTTGTTATCCATCTGGGAACAAATGACCTGGCCAACAACTCCACACTTGCAGCACAGAAAGCTTTTCGGGAGCTTGGTGAGGGCGTGAAACCTTTTGTAAAGACTTTAGCTTTTTCTGAAATACTGCCTGCATATGGAAAAGGAGAGCAAAGAGTGAAAAACACAGAGGACTTTAATAGATGGCTCAGAGCCTGGTGTCATCAAGAAGGCTTCAGGTACATAGGAGGATAGGGAAATACATGGAAGGACAAGAAGCTATATTGCACTGATGGGCTACATATTACTACAGCAGGAAAAAGAAACCTTGCAGAAAAATTTAGACAATATTTTTCTAGGCATTTAAACTAGAAGGTGGGGGTGGTGTATGTACGAAGGACAATTATAGAGACCACCCCCGGCAAAAGAAAAGATGTGATAGTAGTAAAGGCTGCAACATAAGCAATATCAGCAACTCATTTCTTAGTATTGCAATGGAAAGTGAAACGACACAAAAATCCATACGAAAAAGGAGATTATCGCTGAAAAATAGCTGGAAAGCGATGACCACAAATGCTCGCAGTCTAAGCAACAAAGTTCATGATCTGCAAGCCCTGATATTAGAGGCAGATCTAGATATTGTTGCTATCACAGAGACATGGTTCAGTGAATCACATGGATGGGATGCAAACATACCGGGATATAATCTTTTTAGGAAGGACAGAGATGGTCATAAAGGTGGAGGAGTAGCTCTCTATGTAAAGATCAATATCCAAGCTACCGAAATTCAAGGGACCTGGGGAGAGGAAGAAGCGATATGGATTGCTCTGAAAAGAGAAGATGGAACTTCTATCTACGTGGGTGTAGTCTACAGACCTCCGACTCAATCACAGCAAATTGATAAGGATCTGATTGTGGATATCCAAAAGTTTGGAAGGAAAGAGGAGGTTCTGCTGTTGGGAGATTTCAACCTGCCGGATGCGGACTGGAATATTCCGTCTGTGGAATCGGAAAGAAGTAGGGAGATTGTGGATGCCTTTCAAGAGGTCTGCTCAGACAAATGGTGACGGAACCCACAAGGAAAAAGCAATATTGGATCTGGTTCTCACAAATGGAGAGAGTATCTCTAATGTTCGAGTGGGTGCTCACCTGGGAAGTAGCGATCATCAAACGGTTTGGTTTGATATAACGGCTAAAGTGGAGAGCGGCCGCACGATACTTAAAGTCCTAGATTTCAAACGTACGGACTTTAATGCAATGGGAAAGTACCTGAAGAAAGAGCTGTTAGGATGGGAGGACATAAGAGAAGTGGAAAGACAGTGGTCTAAGCTGAAAGGAGCGATAAAAATGGCTACGGACCTTTATGTGAAGAAAATCAATAAAAACACGGACTTTAATGCAATGGGAAAGTACCTGAAGAAAGAGCTGTTAGGATGGGAGGACATAAGAGAAGTGGAAAGACAGTGGTCTAAGCTGAAAGGAGCGATAAAAATGGCTACGGACCTTTATGTGAAGAAAATCAATAAAAACAAGAGAAAAAGGAAGCCGATATGGTTCTCCAACCTAGTGGCTGAGAAAATAAAGGCGAAAGAGTTGGTGTTCATGAAATATAAAAAAAAACCCAAGAAGAGGAGAGCAGAAAGGACTACAGGGTGAAACTGAAAGAAGCCAAGAGAGAGATACGTTTTTTTGGTTCATTATGGCCAAAAAGTGTAGATGTCTTGGGGTTGTACTTGTAGACGTAGTGGTGATCTGGGCGTTTAGTAGAGGCAGGCCATAATCAAAACAAGGACGTTTGTTTTGGTTATGGACACTTTCCCTACTTCTGCTTTGAACGTTTAAGGACTTAGGCCAAAAAGGGACTTAGACTTTTTTTTTTAATTATGCCCCTCCAAGTATTTGTTTTTAAAATTTATATACTGTCTATATCTACACGATTTCCATATAAAACTTACATAACATAAAATCAACATTACAAAAGACTGAGTCTTCCATGACATTTCTTGTCCAGTTCCATCTATTACCTGTACAAAGAGAGATCTTTCCTTATTTAAAAACAGATACAAATAGCTGTGTTTTCAATAGTATTTTCAAATTTCAGTCTATCTGCACATAGACGTAATTGCCCCATAAATGCATTCCACATTTTAACACCTGCCACACAAAAAGCAGCAGCTCTGGTCTCAGCATATCACATTTTAGTCAATGTTTCAAGTAACATGGCATCTTCTGAAAGTAGTACTCTACTAGGACAGTTTAAAATCAGCAATTGCTTAAAATATAAAGGTATTGAATGGTAAAGCATTTGAACAATAGAGATTACTTTATATTGGACTCTGTTTGCTACTGGTAACCAGTGTAACTTCCGAAAGACTGGGATTATGCGCTCCTTTCTGAAGCTTTAGCCAACGTCAACAGAATTGGCTTTTTTTTTTTTTTTTAAATGACTAGATTGTTGATTTCACTTACTTGTGATCTGTTTTGGGTATCAGAGAGGATTAATGCTAACTAGCTTATGCTCCAAAGTTATTCCAGTGCAATAGGTGAGACATTCTAGACAATAGGGTTAGTTCCCTTTAGTCACATGGTTGCAGAAGAAATCCACTCCGGATTTTTCACTCTGCCTCTATAGTACTTCACAGTGTTGTTTAACTCCCTCTACAGTTAGTACCCAAGTATGGAGAGCCACCCAATACATTTGAAGTGGAGGCACCTGTAGCAACAGGCTCAAACAATTTGTTCTGTTCAAACAGTAACCTAAAAGTACCAATAACCACCAACATAGGATTCAAAGGAGCGCAGAAACTACTCACCCAATAAATGGAAACATATATACAAATTCTTCCTAGCCCCCAAAAGTTTTTGATAAATTATGGATTGCGCTTTGTTGTAGATGGGTATAATGCCAGAAGTGAGACATATTTGTGGCTGGGACTTGTTAAATTTAGCTATTTTTTTACATATTTATCTGCCAGGGTACTGAAACGTTTGAATGACCTCTCTTACATGCAGAGGCAGAGGATACAGTTAATGTCCTGATGTTCAGGATGCAGACTCTGGACACACCAATTATATAATCGGACAAGCTCTGATCCACATCGAGATCGTTTCTTAAAGCAACTCGATACAGATTTTGACAGCTGATGCAAAGTCAAAGGTTTCAGTGGCCTGGGGAGGTCGAGTAAAAAGTAATCAAAAAATGGTTGATGATCCCGGGAAGAAAATCAGGCTCGAAGATTCCTAAAGGGCAAAAGTGAAAAAATTGACTAAATGAAGCCAAAGTCAGGAGGACTTTAGGAACATGGTTAAAACAAAGAAACATGACTAAAAGAAGGAAAAATAAAGGTGGAAAGGCACCAAAACCTCAAAACAAATTTGACACACTTAGCTCTGCAGAAAATGAAGAACTGCAAGCTGATGTTGGGCAGGAAGGCACTGGCACGCACATAGTACAGCCACTGTTTCAAATTTAAAGTGACTGTGTACTTGCTAGTGTCCGTACCGAGTTCTGTGGATGATGCCACCCACATGTGAAAATATCAAGCCTGCTTGTCCTCAGAAAACCCAGATATTCAGTACTGGGGCTATGTCTGGCTATTGGCATTGAATTTCCTGGGACAAAGTTTGCCATCACGGATCTAGGACTTAGCCGGCCATCGTGATATTCATTGACTGGCTGACTAAGGCCTAGCAGCCAAAGATAGACCTGCTTTTTAGGTGGGTCTATGCGGTTGTGTGCTTTAGCTGGTGGCGATCAGCTATGACGCATGACATCATACCAGCGTTTCAAACTGCTTAAATTCAAACCGACTCATGTTGCATTGGTGGACCATGGAAACCAATTTGCTCAATAGAATCCCCTTTGCACTTTAGAAGCATTGTTATATACTACCCACATATGTTGCAGAGCCTACTGTGACACATACCTGACTTAAGTTGTCTGGTTGAGAAACAAAAGACTGATTCATATCAATACTTATCTAGATAGGCAGTCAAGTGGCAGTATTTTATGTCAGCAAGTGAAGAGGCAGGGAATCATTTCAACTATGCTGAGAGGCAGCTCAAAGATTTAATAAACAGTTTTAAAAATGAGTTTCTTATGCTCAATCAAATAGCCATTGAAGCCAAGTAAAATTCTGAGGAATTAAAACCACTTGATAGACAAATTCATTAGACTATTTCAACCTCACAAGTGGTCTCTGGATTCTCACACTCTGCAAAATCTATTTTACAGTTGAAGTACTCCTTAAACAGACTTATTTCTAACAACAAAAATGCAAAGCTGTCTCTATACAGTTGCATATGACAATCTGCGATTCAACATGCAGGATGTTCTAGCTAAAGACTGGAGTTGACCCCTACTATCATTCCCCATTTCAATGATAGCCAAAAGTTTGCAGAAATTTGAAAGAAGGCCTGGTACAATAATATGGTATTGTATTGGTCTGAAGAGAGCTGGTTTCCTCTTTTAGAGTGATTATCATTCCTCCCTCCATAGAGCCTCAAAATCTTTGCCGTTTTAATAATGCATGACCAAGAGCCCTTCTCCTCTGTCCCACCCTCAGATTTGAAGCTTGAATCGTGTTTGGTTGCCCCTTTAGGACTGTCATCACCTATTCAAGATATATTAGTGGCCGCAAGGAAATCTTCCACAAGACATTATGCTTTCCAAATGGGAGAGGTTTTCTATCTGGAGTTTTGATAATGGGCTTGATACTTTTCAGTGCCGTTAGTGTGCAATATTTCAGTAACATTAGCAATTTAGACTACAAACATCCTCTATTCAGGGCCATTGCAATATGCTCTCAATGTTCCATTGTCTCTAAATTTATAAGAGGTATTCATGTCAAATTACCAAGCCTGAAGTTCCTCTTCCAGGGGAGCTGAATGTTGTCTTTCATCTCCGAGACAGACAGAATCCTTATCTGACCTGCAAAGGGTCTATTCCTGCAATGGGTCATTTTGTCTAAAAGAATTTGTAAACAGAATATCAAACCTTAGTCTCATATGAGCTTTATACACAATTTGACCTAAATTCCGTACAAGGCTGATTATAATGAGGAGATAGGCTTAGGATAAATGATATCAGTGCTAATGAGCATTAGTGTGAGGAGATCCTCCATGTCTGAACTGTGAACAGTCAATGTTTTAAAGGAACAGAATTCATCATAAATTCTATACAGCTGTTTACCTTAGTTCACCCCAAAAAAACCAAACCAAAAAACATAGATGACGGCAGATAAAGACCCGAATGTTCCATCCAGTCTGCCCAACCTGATTCAATTTATTTATTTTTTTCTTAGCTATTTCTGGGCAAGAATCCAAAGCTCTACCCGGTACTGTGCTTGGGTTCCAAGTACTGAAGTCTCCGTCAAAGCTCACTCCAGCCCATCTATACCCTCCCAGCCATTGAAGCCCTTCCTAGCCCATCCTCAGCCAAAAGGCCATATACAGACACAGACCATGCAAGTCTGCTCAGTACTGGCCTTAGTCCTTCAATATTTACTATTATTTTCTGATTTTAGATCCTCTGTGTTCATCCCATGCTTTTTTGAACTCTGTCACAGTTTTCCTCTCCACCACCTCTCTTGGGAGAGCATTCCAGGCATCCTCCATAAAGTAGAATTTCTTTACATTGCTCTTGAGTCTGCCACCCCTCAACCTCAAATTATGTCCTCTGGTTTTACCATTTTCCTTTCTCTGGAAAATATTTTGTTCTACGTTAATACCTTTCAAGTATTTGAACGTCTGAATCATATCTTCCCTGTCCCTCCTTTCCTCTAAGGTATACATATTCAGGGCGTCCAGTCTCTCCTCATATGCCTTTTGGCGTAAAGTAACCTCCTCTGATTTTCATCATTCTCCTCTGGACCGCTTCAAGTCTTATGTCCTTCGCCAGATACAGTCCCAAACCTAAACACAATACTCCAAGTGGGGCCTCATTAACGACCTGTAAAGGGGTTTCAACACCTTCTTCCTTCTACTGGCTATGCCTCTCTTTATACAGCCCAGCATCCATCTGGCAGCAGCCACCGCCTTGTCACACTGTTTTTTCGCCTTTAGATCTTCAGACACTATCACGCCAAGGTCCCTCTCCCCGTCCATTCATATCAGCCTCTCACCTGCCAGCATATATGGTTCCTTCCGATTATTAATCCCCAAATGCATTACTCTGCATTTCTTTGCATTGAATTTTAGTTGCCAGATATTAGACCATTCCTCTAACTTTTGCAGATCCTTTTTCATGTTTTCCATTCCTTGTTGTCACACCTCATTGAATTGGAGCCATTGATGCCACCATAGCAATTTCTGCTTTGATGAAAAGCTTCTTCAAACTAGCTTCTTCAGAGCTCATCAAACTTTCTGTGGTTATGATACCAATATTGTGGTCACAGAAAGCATGCAACACTGAAGAAAGTTACTTGAGTTCTGGAGCAATCCTAAGTTTGGGAATCACCCTCATATGTGTTTGATTCAGTCTCGTCAACAAAGAAAGCAAAGATGCTTGCCTTTGCCAGATGTTCTCCATAAACAACAGGATGAGTTACACAGTCCTTCCCACCTCCCTGAGAGGAGGAGTTGTTGAGCTAATTGAGGGATCATTGTAAGTAGGAATGGAGGCTCATATTTAGAATCTTTCACTGGTTTTTGAACTCTGGGCGAGCTGTTGATCCCAGTGTAGTTGAATGGCATCATCAAACTGAATGAATGATTAATCCTGTTGTCTATAGAGAACATCTGTTACAAGTAAGCAAGTTTGTTTTTTAAGACTATTTTTTAAATTTAGAAACCATATTATTTGAAAGTTCATTATTTCTGCCGCAGTCAAGATATCCAAATAGAATAGTAGGAATTTGCATTGTTGAATAGGATTGATTTTTGTTTTTCTGTTACCAGAACATGACACATACTTCTGTAGTAGTTTGACCAGTTTAAGGATTTTGGGCCATTTTCTATATATGGCACCCAAAAAATTGGCACCAACTAGAATGGCACTTAGCACGATTCTGTAAAAGGCACATACACACCTTACAGAATCATGCTAAGTGCCAATACGTGGCATAACTTTTAAACTGCCTCACCATAATGTTACATTAATAATTTCTTTGTTATTATTCATTTAAACAATATTCGTCATTCATGTAGATCTTATAACGCTTATATATGAAGATTACTTAGACCTTAAGTTTTGAAATATTGTAGATTGCCTCCTCATCAGTCTAACTCAAGCAGCAGTTTGAAAATTTTGTGTTACTATTGGCTTCATCATTTGCTCTTAATTTAACAAATCTAAGGGTGGCGTAACTTTTAGGCACACTCATTTAGGACAGGAAAATCAAGCCTAAATACCTGTACATAACTTGTGCATATTCTATAACCATGTGTATAAATCTGAGGAATGTCCATGTTCAGCCCATGCTCCTCTCATGGCCACGGACCCTTTTCAGATTCGCACACTAGATCCGGCGCGCAGTACGCCTACCAGTTGTAAGCAAAGCTATGTATGCCAATCATCAATTATAAGGTGTTAATTACCAGTTGGTAACAATTAAGCTTGTTAAATCAGGATGTATGTGCAAATCGGGGGCAATTTCGTGCACACAACAAGGCACCATATGTAGAATTTGGGAGTTTGTGCCCAGAAAATCATTATCAAGGGCCTGGTTAAGTTGGACTTATTCCCTCATCTTTTTCTATGGTGGGAAAAGGTCAGTAAATCAGGCTCTGATCTGAAATTTGGCTTTCGAGATGATGCATTCCCGCTTCTATTGCTATGCCATATTGATTTAATGATGATTTGGTCATCATATTAATAAAATATTTTGCAAGATTATGCTTCCATAAAAATAGTGGTGAAGACTAAAATAGTAAAATAAATTTTAAAAAGTCAAGAAAGTATGAGATAAGCACAGGAGATCCTTGGTGGTAGAAAAGTGAGGGGTACACTGAAATCAGGCTCTGTAGAAAGGAACTAGGGTAAATGAATAGATGAGGAATTATATGAGCATAGGAATTAAATGAGCCTAACAGCTGTTATGTACTAGCAGAATTTATGCTTCTGAAAATGTTAGCAAGCAGTCAGATGAAAAAGACCCTAACCGGCAAAAACCACCACTCTGGCTTAATGTGTTTATTTTTCAGGAAATACTTGCTCTTTCTTTCTATAGGCTCACAGTTCCAGCCCAAATCCTTCCAAAGAAATCCATCCACAAGCAGGAGGAGATTTCAAATGGCCTCATAAGAAAACCTGAGGGAAAAATGGATTTTCTACAGTGACAGAATGTGTCTCCCGAACTTTCATGAAGACTGAAAAATTGAGTATTACATGTGCACTCATCTTTCTTAACAAACGATGAATTTTGCTGAACATATGTTTCTGAAACAGAAGGCAAAGTAACTAAAAAAACAGTGTTTAGCATTGTTATATTTTACTGCATCTTATGCTTCCATTTTTGGTACCACAGTCTTACCTGTAAACTTTTGCATTTACAGTCTAGTCTATTAACAATGTAGAACCAATTTGCTTTGTTGGGGAAACTGAATGTCGTTAATTAGGATGAAGGCTGATTTTCATTCTACACCTTCTTTTTGACCACTGTTAAATTATTTTCTCTTTCTCCTCCTCACAATATAGCTATATTGTGTTGTGAGCAACCACCTAGACTTTTTTTTTTCTAAAGCACTTTTATTCTTAGGAAAAGTGATTTCTAGAAAAAGCAGGTGTCTCGTGTCAAGCCTGCTTCTTCCGCTTGTAGTCCGATACCGTTCAGTTGGGCAATGTGGCAAGGATTGGAAGTATGAGAAAGAGTAGGCTGCTGTAAGTAAGCCACCCTAATTCTTCATTTACTAGTTACTTCCATAACTGTTAAAATGTTATAACAAATGTGAAGAATCAAACATTTGTAATCTTACTCAAAAAGTCTTTACCAAAGTCGGAAATAAAATGAACATTTATAGGTTAAAGAAAGAAAATATAATAGTGATTATAGCAGCTGGACAAGTACTATAACAACAGAGTATGTGACAGCAAATAAAGACCAGTGTGGTCCATCTCGTCTGCCCAGTAAAGTGGCTAGAGTTGTACCTGCTGTTCCATCCAGATTTCAGTCCTCTAGGCCAGTGACCTGCAAACTTTTTTACTGGCGGCAAGGTAAACTCCAGGCCACGGTTGGAGGGTACCTGGAAATGCGCGGGTGTCAACATGATGATATCACATGCATGTGTGACATCATCACATCTGCGTATACGCGAAGAATCTCCAGACGGGGCTCTGAGCCGCCAGTGGGGGGTGCTGGAACAGGGAAGGCCCAGAGAGGAGAGGAGCGGGTGCTAGCTAGCTGCCTACAGGACAGGAACCTGGATGTGCTTCTCACCGTGAGAGGCACATCATGTAAGCAGTCAGCCAGCACCAGTGCCTCTCCTCCTTGCCAGCATATCGCTGCATACCCAGAATCTCGCCATGTCACACAGTTTGTGATACACTGCTCTAGGACTTTGTTTAGGGTTGTACTTGCCACTCCATCCAGGTTGCACTCTTGTGTGCCTTTGCTTAGCATTGTATCTGCTGCTTTATCCAGGTTGCACACCTCTTGTGCCTTTGTTTAGCATTGTACCTGCCACTCTGTCCAGTTTATATAGAAATATGACGGCAAATGGCCCATCTAGTCTGCCCTTCCAAAGTAACCATTATCTCTTTCTCTCTTTAAGAGATTCCACGTGCCTATCCCAGGCCCTCTTGAATTCAGACACAGTCTCTGTTTCCGGGAGACTGTTCCACCCTTTCAGTAAAAAAGTATTTCCTCAGATTACTCCCAAGCCTATCAACTCTTAACTTCATCCTATGCTCTCTCATTGCAGAGTTTCCTTTCAAATGAAAGAGACTCGACTCATGCACATTTATATTATGTAGGTATTTAAACGACTCTATCATATCTCCTCTCTCCCACCTTTCCTTAAAGCATACAGATTGAGTCTGACCTCGGTACCGGGAAAGATGATAGAGGCACTGATAAAGGACTGCATCATTGATCACCTTGTCGGACATGATCTGATGAGGACCAGCCAGCGTGGCTTCAGCAAAGGAAGATCTTGCTTGATGAACTTGCTGCACTTCTTCGAGGGAGTAAACAGGCAGATAGACAAGGGTGACCCGGATGACATTGTATATCTGGAATTTCAGAAGGCGTTCGACAAGATTCAGCATGAACGACTATTTCAAAAAATTGCGAGCCATGGAATTGAGGGTGAAATACTCACGTGGATTAAAAACTGGCCAGCGGATAGGAAACAGAGAGTGGGGGTAAATGGACAATAATCGGACTGGAAGAACGTCACCAGTGGGGTGCCACAGGGCTTGGTACTTGGACCCGTGATCTTCAATATATTCATAAACAATCTGGAAATGGGTACGACGAGTGAGGTGATTAAATTTGCAGATGATACGAAGTTATTCAGAGTAGTGAAGACGCAGGGGGATTGTGAAGACCTGAAACGCGACATAACCACGCTTAAGAAATGGGTCGCGACATGGCAAATGAGGTTCAACGTGGATAAGTGTAAGGTAATGCATGTCAGTATCAAAAATCCCATATACAAATACAAGATGTCCGGGGCTGTACTTGGAGAGACCCCCCAGGAAAGAGACCTAAGAGTACTGGTCGATAAGTCAATGAAGCCGTCTGCGCAATGCTCAGCGGTGGCAAAAAGGGCGAACAGAATGCTAGGAATGATTAAGAAGGGGATCATGAACAGATCGGAGAAGGTTATCATGCCACTGTACCGGGCCATGGTACGCCCTCACCTGGAATACTGTGTCCAGCACTGGTCGCCGTACATGAAGCAGGACACAGTACTACTCGAAAGGGTCCAGAGAAGAGCGACTAAAATGGTTAAGGGCCTGGAGGAGTTGCCATACAGCGAGAGATTAGAGAAACTGTGTCTCTTCTCCCTTGAAAAGAGGAGACTGAGAGGGGACATGATCGAAACATTCAAGATAATGAAGGGAATAGACTTAGTAAATAAAGACAGGTTGTTCACCATCTCCAAGGTAGAGAGAACGAGAGGGCACTCTCTAAAGTTAAAAGGGGATAGATTCCGTACAAACATAAGGAAGTTCTTCTTCACCCAGAGAGTGGTAAAAAACTGGAACGCTCTTCCGGAGGCTGTCATAGGGGAAAACACCCTCAAAGGATTCAAGACAAAGGTAGACAAGTTCCTGCTGAACCAGAACATACGCAGGTAAGGCTAGTCTCAGGACACTAGTCTTTGACCTAAGAGCCGCCGCGTGAGCGAACTGCTGGGCATGAAGGACCACTGGTCTGACCCAGCAATTTTTATGTTCTTTAAGTCTGTCACTATATGCCTTATCACGAAGACCTCACACCATTTTAGTAGCCTTCCATCCTTTTTATATCTTTTTGAAGGCGTGGCCTCCAGGATTGTACACAATATTCTAAATGAGGTCTCACCAGAGTCTTATACAGAGGCATCAATATCTCTGTGCCCCTTTTTTTAATGTTGTATCTCCTGCTCTGTCCAGGTTATACTCTTCTCTGCCGTTGTTTAGGATTGAATTTGCCACTCTGTCCAGGTTTCACCCCTTGGTCTTTGTTTAGAATTCTACCTGTATTTTGTTTCTATAGCTGTCTTCCAGTATCAGATGGGTTCTTTGAGCAATTGGGTAAAGAAGTGCCTTTGCACCTTCTGTTTCCTTCACTCATGTGCAAATATTTTAAAATGTTTTCACTTACAAACTTTTTAAGATGTGATGAGCACTTTAGAATTTCTGAAATGTCTTAAAGGTGAACTAGCCTCTAAACCTAAGGTAATTTCATATTATGGATTCATTTTTTATCTGTGCAGCTGCTTTTATTATTGTAACATAGAAACATAGAAATAGACGGCAGATAAGGGCCCACGGCCCATCCAGTCTGCCCACCTTAATGTCCCTCCCCTACCTTTGCCCTGTGAAGAGATCCCATGTGCCGATCCCATTTGGCCTTAAAATCAGGCACGCTGCTGGCCTCAATCACCTGTAGTGGAAGACTATTCCAGCGATCAACCACTCTTTCAGTGAAAAAGAATTTCCTGGTGTCACCTCGTAGTTTCCCGCCCCTGATTTTCAACAGATGCCCTCTTGTTGTCGTGGGACCCTTGAAAAAGAAGATATCTTCCTCCGCCTCGATGTAGGTAAGTTAAAAGAAAAAAGAAAACCTGATGATCAAGCCTCTAATTACTTACTTATTCATTATATCAACACAGTCAGATTTTCAGGATATCTACAAATAATATGTATGAGATCAATTTGCATTTACCAAATCTCCAATATGGTTATGATTTTGTTAATTTAGGGGAGAATTCATCCAAGGGTAGTACCACGTTAGCACATGCTAAACGCTAAAGACGCCCATAGGAATATAATGAGCATCTTTAATGTTTAGCATGCACTAACACGATACCGCCCTTTGGTGATTTCCCCCCTAAAAAATGCTAAAAACTGTGAATTCTACAAGCAAATAGTTCCAGAGAACAAGTCTGGAACTACTTGCTTGTAGAATTCATTGTTTTTAGCATTTTTTTAGGGGGGAATTCATCAAAGGGTGGTATTGTGTTAGCACATATTATTTTCTTCCTTTCAACAATAGCTGAAGCAATATTTTTCTTTATTGAAGATTTGTTAGTTACAGCAAAATCTCAAAAACAGAGAGAAAATTCTGAGCTCTTTGCCCTCTTTTCCACATTTTATAGAAACAAATCACAGATATATATATAGAGAGAGAGAAGTTTCCGCACATAGTAACATTCTAGCAGATTAAATTCTCCTCTATCCTGTGCTGTCTAGTATGTAATTGGTATGATCACAGTAAGTCTCTGGGGCCATCTAATAGATCCAGGCTCACATAGTATAGATGTTGAAATGGTGAATAATTCTAATGAGCCACTGTGCATAGCATCACTCCTACATAATTCCTTGATCAGCTCTGAATTTAGAAGCCTTTGTTTGCAACTCAGTGTCTTGTCACATGTCAACAATTCTCAAGTCCACTAGTCCACAGGGTTGACATGATATTGCAGAATATTGGCAATAACTCTCCCTCCTATTAGCTGAGACCCAATGTAGTTGCCCTATGCCCGGTGCTGTCCACAGCAGGAACCCTTCAGCTCATGATGACAGTGCTGTTTAGCACCGGGCATAGGGCAACTACATTGGGTCTCAGCTAATAGGAGGGAGAGTTATTGCCAATATTCTGCAATATCATGTCAACCCTGTGGACTAGTGGACTTGTCTTTGTTTTGTTCTATTTCTATCATTTAAATTTCTCCAGAATTCTATTGTTCAACGGCTCCCCCTTCTGCTTCTATTCCTTTCTCTCCTCTCTTCTACCTTCCAAAGTATTTAGATCAATGCTGTCTTGTTAAAATGTTTATTTTATTTTTATTTTTCCTCTAACTCTACTTTTCACTTCTCTATTACCCTCCAGGTACTTTAGTTAGATTGTGAGCCTTCGGGACAGTAAGGGAATTTTTCAAGTACCTTTCTTATTTCTAATCTTAATGTATATTTTCTGTAAACCGCTTAGAACCTAACGGATGTAGCGGTATATAAGAAATAAATTACATTACATTTATATATATGGCTTGCTGAGATCCTAAAGTAGGTTAACAGTGGTCTAAATGCTTTCACTTACAAAGAACTGGAGGTGATTGGAACTATGAACTCTTTACAGAGGGTACTGTCTCAGCATGATAGCTGTTTATTTAAAGGATACTTCATCATGAGTTGTCTTGGTCTGTTGGTTAACAAAGATGGTCTTTCTGTTCTTTCGGTACTCAACCTTTTGGGGTTTTCCACCAGAAAGATGAACAGTGATAGAATATGCAAAGTGTGTTGTTCTGAGGTAACTGTGAGCTTTGGATAATATTGAACTTAGTGAGCAAGGATAATACTGAACTTACTACACATGTGCCTAGATCTGTGTTCTGAAAACTGTTCACAAATTTAAATACTTAAAATGTAACGGCTTTGAATGAAAACAGAATCCCAAGGTCCTTTAGATGCCACATCAGCTCATTGACTTTCATGCACACACCATTATAAATATCCATAGCAATTCAAGGTCTAATTTTGCATAAACAAGTAAATTTTTAAATGGCATTCAGCTCTAGGGTTGAGCAGTATTTTGAATATCTCTGTTTCTCTGAAAGTTACAGTTAGTCCTTTTGTATAGCCAGTTAGCTGCCTGCTTAATATTGTGAACTGAATATTGCCACCTTGATTTCTTTTATGACATATGTAAAATAGTCTTCCATTAGTGTAAATTAATGTGTATTTCATGGTTCTGACCTAAAAGTAAGATCATTTTATATCAAGGGATTCCAAAAAAATTTGTGAACTAGACAGTGGAGACACACGTTTTGGCATTTTAAATTGTTACTATGTTAGTAACAAGTCATTTATTTAGGTGATGATGGAATGGCTTTCAGATAACAAACCGTAGCAATCTGATATTTTAGTCCAGACAATAATTTTAGGTTTAATTATTCATGCACAAAACATGGAATTGTAATTCTTATTTTATTCTAGTTCTGTCAGTGATAAAAATTTTAGTTTTTATTCAGTCCTGTTCCAAAACTTGCTCTTAGTTCACAAACTCACAGCTAATAATTTTAGCTCTCCCAAACATTTTAGTTCTTACTCAGTTCACAAAATCGCAACAAATAATGAAGTGATTTTTTTTTTTTAGTAAAACAGACAATTGCAAACATATCAAGAACAGCCCTCAGAATATCACACACAAGCAACTTATTCCTCCCCTTTTTACAAAGGCAAACTGTTGAGCAACGTGAGGCTAAATGCACCCAATTATTAGTAGTTAAGAGTAGTGCTGCCCGATTCAAATCGATTCACCGATTCGAATCAGGTGAATCTATTTGAATCGATTCAATTTCCCCAAAAATCAGCCTCCCGATTCAATGATTGATCCTTCCCCCGTGCCTTCCAAAAGCAGGAGCTACAGCGCTGCCTCTTGCTGGCCATCTGCTGCCACTCCTGCTTGAGGGAGTCAGAAAGGCCTCCCCCAGCTTCCCCGCTCTTACTTCCTTAAGGTTAACACGGCAGCTTGCAGGCTCGTTGGTGTTATAGCGATCCCTGCAGCTGCCCGTTGTCCTCAGCGGCACGTTCTCTCCGCTACATCCTGCCCCTGCTCAGACGTCAGGGACAGGATCGCGGCAGAGAGAATGTGCCACTGAGGACGACAGGCAGCTGCAGGGATCGCTATAGCACTAGCGATCCTACAGGCTTCCGTGTTAACCTAAAAGTAAGAGTGAGGGAGGATACAGGCTTGCGGGGGGAGCAGGCTGAAGAGTGCCTTCATGGCAGGAAGGTAGGTCATTGAGGGGGGGGTAGGTCTTCACGGCGGGGAGCAGGAGAAAAGAGTGCCTTCACAGCAGGGGGGTAGGCCATTGCGGGGGGGGGGGGAGGGCAGGTTTTCATGGTGGGGAGCAGGCTTGTGCAGAGGGAAGAGGAGGAAGAGTTCCTTCACAGTGGGGAGGCAGGCCTGTGCAGAGGGAGGAGGAGGAGGAAGGAGGAGAGATGCCAGACCTGGGATGAAGGGAAGAGAGAGGCCAAACAAAAAAGAGGGGGAGGAAAGCAAAGGAGAGGTGCTGGACTAAAGGAGAGAGGGAGAAGAAATGCAAGACCACAAGGGGAAGGGTACAAGAGGGACAGATACTTCTCCAAAGTAGGTGGGCAGGGTGCAGGATGGCAGGAGAGATAGTAGGAGAAAACTTGTACCTGGGGAAGGGGATACAAGAGGTAAGGAAGACAGAAAGAAGAAACTGGATATGGGGAGAGATAAGATACTGGATATGGAGGGAGCATAGGAACGGGGACAATACTGGAGAGGAGAATAGGGACAGGGACAGAGAGATGCTGGATGAAAGGGTAGTTGAGAAAAGGAGAGATGGTGGATCTGGGGATGTTGGGGTCCATCGCTGCAGCTGCGGGGGGATGGAGATGAAAAAAAAAGAAAGATACCAGACCTCTGGGGAAGGAAAGGGAAACAGAAAGGGAACACAGAGATGGAAGATGGATGGTTAGCACGGAGAAAGAAGAAAGAAGGAGAGCCTGATCAGAAGACAACCAGATCAACATGGGACCAACATGATTTGAAAAATAACCAGACAAGAAAAGGTAGGAAAAATAATTTTATTTTCTGTTTTGGGATTACAATATGTCAGATTTGAAATGTGTATTCTTCCAGAGCTGGTGTTGGACCGCGAACATGAGCTAGGATTTAACAGAGAGAGGAAAAGTATTTTTTGTTTGTTTATTTTGTTTACACCACAGGACCAGTGTGGGTAGGAGAGGGCAAAGGGGGTGAAGAGGCTATAAAATAAACCCACCAGGATGTTTGGAAAAAACCACCCAATTGGGCAGGAAAATCGAAAAATCGATTCAATAGGCTGAATCGAATCGAAATTGTTTTTCCTGAATCGGGCAGTACTAGTTAAGAGCTTTCTACTCAATTTGCGCAAATCTGGGTACCATATTTGGATCCAGGGGTTAGTGCAAGTTTCAGGAGGTTATTAAAGTGGGGAGAGCATGGTCATGTAATTCACCTAGCAATATGTGCAGCTTATAAAATATTATCGTGTACACACATTATATGGCATATTTAGGTGTGCCAACTTATGCCAGGTGTTGACACGACATAGGTTGACGTGTCTAATTTTTGGCCCACCAAAGTAGCTTTGCATTTTTATTCTATAATGATGTAGGTGCATTTTAAATCATTATAGAATTGGTTCTAAAAGTGACCTTTCCTGGCATCTAAAAGTGTGTACAATTGCCCCTTAAGTACTTTATTTTCATTTCTTCTCTGAAACAGGTTTCTGTTGTGTCCTTATGTTGCTATGGTAAGATCATTCTTATGTAGAACCAATAAGAGAATGTAAAGAATTCGTATTTCTCTTCTGCTGAATCCAGGGAGTTACATTTACTGCAGTGTGGTGCCACCTAGGTAGAGAGTGTTGACCAATATATAGAGAGGGTAAGTTTATAAACATCTTCTATGTGTAGAGCATGTTATACATGTGGGAAATGGATCTTACAAAATTTAGTGGCCATACATGTGCATTTGAATACATGTGCTGGGAAAAGTGAGTACCTACTTTTACCTGTGGAGCTTGGACAGTTCTGTAGTGTAGTTCTAAGCATATGCATAGGTTAAAACATGCACATGTATACATACACATTTACACCTTCTTCAGGAAAGTAATTGTGCATTAGAATGTGTGTGTTATGCGGAATAGGTATTAGAGCCTGTTTCATAAAAAGCACATAGGCACATCTTGCTTTTATAAAGCATTGCCATACTGGAACAGACCCTCAATCACGTATTTAAATATTTATTTTTGGATGCACATATTTGTAGACATATTTTGACAGTTTTTTTTTTAGATATTCACACATTATTCTCCAGCAATATTGGCATTGATACTGAACTATTGACTAGAAAGTAAGAACATAAGAGTTGTCATTATGGGACAGACTGAAAGTCCATCAAGCCCAATATCCTGTTTCCAACAGTGGCCAATCTAGGTCACAAGAACCTGGCAAGATCCCAAAAGAGTAAAATAGATTTTATGTTGCTTATCCTAGAAATAAGCAGTGGATTTTCCCAAGTTCATTTTAATAATGATTTATGGATTTTTCTTTTAGGAACTTGTCCAAACCTTTATAAAATAAATTACTCAAAATCCCACAAAATTATCCAGGATGAAAAAAAATAGGGGTCAGTATTCAGGCAGTTGCGCTAAAAGTTATTTCTAAATATTCAAAGCTGGGCCCTGTCTGGGCTTCAGCTTTGAATATCCAATTTATTTTTGAGCCAGTTAAGACTTAGCCACTTATGTCTATATTCAGCACTTAAGCAGCCATGGGTTAGCACATAAAGGCTCTCTTTTACTAAGCTGTGGTAGAGGTTTCTACCATGACTTGGGGTGCTATATGCTCCAATGCAGATCAGACACTCATAGGAATTCTATGAGTGTCGGAGCAGCGTTGGAGCATTTAGTGCTCTGGGCCACAGCAGAAACCTCTACCATTGCTTAGTAAAGGGGGGGGGAGTTTCAACTTTAAAGTTTTGAAGTTTATTAACATTTTGATATACTGCTGATAGGAGTACTTTCTGAGTGATGTACTTATACATTCAAAAATGTTAAAATAAAGTTGAACAAATAGAATAAAATAATAAGCTTAGGAGAACTAGAATGTTAGATAGAAACATGACGGCAGATAAAGGCCAAATGGCCCATCTAGTCTGCCCATCCGCAGTAACCAAAATAATTTACAACAACAACAAAAATAAACAACACAAGAGATAGGTCTGTTGTGGGCTTTGAGGACCTTCTAGGTTATAACAACAACAAAAAAATCATATACATATGTAAAAGTAAACTGGAAAAAAATAATTTAAAAATCAGGAAATGCATCCTTAAATAAAAGGCAGGACAGATTTTTATGTGATACCATTTAAGTAGTAAACATAGTAAATGATGGCATTATAGAGAGTGGCCTAAAGGATCTGGCCATTCAGAGTCTCAGGCCATGCCCAGTGCATCCCAGCATGCACTAAGAGGGAGACCTAATATTCCGGTTAGCCCAGGTGCCTAAGGCCCCTCCTATGGAAGCATGCACTTTGAAGAGGAAGACCCGCCATTCTGTGGAGGCGGGCCTGTCAGCCGGAGGGAATAAGCATCCCTCCAGCCGGCCTACAAGAAAAAGGTATGGTAGGGGGGATCCAAGTGGGCTTGGGTGATGTCAGGTGGGGGCAGGTTTTCAGGGGGATTCCGGAAGGAGGGAGTAGGCATCCCTCCTGCCAGTGATCTTCAGGGGGTGGGGTTTTGGCAGGAGTGAGTGGGCATCCCTCCTGCCAGTGATCTTCGGGGGATGGCGGCAGGAGGAATTGGGCATTCCTCCTGCCGCAGACATCAAGGGGGGAATTAGGGGGGTTCCGGCACGAGGGACTGGGCATCTCTCATGCTGGCCGACTTCGTGGCTGCGGGGTTTCCTGCAGCAGCTGCTGAGTTGATCACGGCAAGGAGATTCCCTTGCCATGACCAGCTGAGTGGCAACGCGATTCTCTAACCAACACCTGTGACATGGATGCCGGTTAGAAAATCGGGGTGGATAGGCGTCTATCCATCAGGACAGATGCGATTCTATATAGGACGCCCGTGTGCGATTCTCAAAAGCTGCTTAGGCAGCTACTGAGACTGGGCGTCCTATACAGAATCCGATCCTAAATTGGTTAGCATGTAGAAATGTAACATACTTACTCTCCACCCCAGTGCTAAAAATAAAATATATTTTTTAGCATGTGGGAAGAGTGTGCTGATCACAAAAATTACCTTGAGGGTTCCATTCATGGCTTATGGTAAAGCTTTTATTGCTGCAGTAACTATAGTAAAAGGACCCCTTTATGTGGTATATGTGAAGGCATTCACAGGGCTTAATTTGGATGGATCAGGGGCTGTGTTACAAACACATGAATAGAATACTCACACATACCGTGTTTCCCCGAAAATAAGACACTGTCATATTAATTTTGAGCCCCAAAAAGGCACTAGGTCTCATTTTCAGGGTTGGTCTTCTTTTTTTCATGTACTGTACAATGATCATCTTTCCCTTCCTCTCCACCTCAATTTTTCCTATTTCCTTTCTCTCCCCCACATGTGCAGCATCTTTCCTCCCCTCTCACCCAACCCCTTGTGCAGTGTCTTTCTATCCCTCCCTCCCATCCCCCTGTACAGCAGAACCTTTGAAGCTTGTATCCTTCCCTCCCTTCCGTGCAGCAGAATCTTTGCAGCTTGTATCCCTCCCTCTCATCCCTTGTGCAGTAGAACCCTTGCAGCTTGTATCCCTCCCCCTGCCCACCGCCGCTGCGCACCCATCCACCGACCCATCCATCTGTCCTGCCGACCGCGATACCAAAATATTGTACCTTATAACAAATGGCAACAACAACACAGCAATATAGACAGGTTGCTTCACGGCCTTCTCCTGCCCGAGCGCATGTACCGTGTTGCTGATGACATCATCAGTGATGCGACAGGAACGCCCAGGCAGTAAAAGGCCGCAAAGCAACCTGTCTGCATTGTTGCGACACTGCCGTTTGTTATAAGGTACAATATTTCGATCTTGCGGTCGGCAGGAGAGATGGAAGGGTCGGCGGGGGGTGGGGGGAATCAGCAGGGGGAAGCGCTGCTGCCGACAACTAGGGTTTATTTTCCGGGGTAGGGCTTATATTAACACCTACCCCAAAAATCACGCAAGGGCTTATTTTTGGGGTAGGTCTTATTTTCAGGGTAACACGGTATTTATACCTTCCTATGTGCACTTTCAGGCTAATTCTGACACACTATTTCATAAAGGCACATGGGGGTTAAATTCTATATATGGCACCTAAAAAATGGATATGAGGCAGAAGATAGGTGGATTTTGATTTTAATATACAGATGTTATTGCACTATTAAAATACAGTGCTATAGGCACTGCTAAAAGGGATGGGTTTCAACTTGTTTAACTAGTTTGTCTTTTGCAATGCAAACAATGTATTGGTTTGTTTTAACCTATATTTTACTTTATTGTATATTGCCTAGAAATCTGATAGGTGACCAAATCAAATTTTAATAAAACTTGAAACTTGGATGAATTCCCTATGAGGAAAGGCAAATATGGCAGGGCTCTTCAGCTTGGAGAAGAGCCAGCTCAGGAGATATATGATAGAGGTCTATAAAATACTGAGTGGAGTGGAAAGGGTAGATATGAATTGCTTGTTTACTCTTTCCAAAAATATTTCTTCACTCAACATGTATTTAAAGTCTAGAATTCATTGCCTGAGAATGTGTTGAGTTAGCTTAGCAGGGTTTAAAAAACATCTGGATAATATCCTAAAGGAAAAGTCTATAAGCCATTATTGAGATGGCTTAGGGAAATCCACTGCTTATTCCTAGGATAAGCAGCATAAAATCTGTTTTTTCATTTTTGGGATCTTGCCATATAACCTGTGATCTGGGTTGGCCACGTTGGAAAGAGGATACTTGGCTTGATGGACCTTTGGTCTGTCCCAGTTTGGCAATTATTATGTTAATACTTGTCCTTTAGTGAACTTGGACATAAGTGAAAATGCATAACAATGCCTTCCAAGAAGCAAGGAACTGAGGGGCCATTTTACTAAGCTGCATGAACCCCTAATGCGGGCTTAATGCAGGAAAAATGGCCTAACATACGCTAAGAGCATGGTATTTATTTGGGGGAGGGAGTTGTGTCATGAGTGGAGAATGGGTGTAGAAGCGCTATTCAACTGGCGCACTGACATTACCACCACGCTAAATGGTTAGCACATCCATAATAAGGGAGCCCTTGGCACCTCCTAAATAGGAGGTGGGAAGTGCTCCTGCATTAATTAATTTAAATGGCCATGTGTTAAATGCCAACTTTAACACATGCTAGAAATTCAACTAATAGCAAAATGCTTATTTTACAGCTGCACTAGCAATGGACTTGGTGCACAGGAAAGTTCCATGTTAGGCTGCTCTAAGCCCATTTCCTAGTGGAATTAAGTAAAAGGGCCTCTGAATTTTACACTCTCCAAATTGATCATTATTTCTGAGTCTGATTTTGCATGTTTTATGATGCATTGGACCAGTATTGAGAAACATTTCAAAACAGGGTCCTTTGTATTGTGTTATCCCTTGCCACACAGCCAAAACTGCAGCACTCTTGCGGCATCCTTTGTAAATTCAAATGAAACCCCCCCCAAAACACATTAAAATTGAAGTCAGGAAATTCTGATAAAACAGTCTTTCATAAGGGTAGCATAGTATTAATGAGAGCATGATTACTAATCTGACATTTGAGGGCAGGTGATGTGATACAGTTAACAACTATCTGTAATTAATATGTTTCATTTAATTTTGATTCCATCAAATGTTATAACACTGTAGGACAATCACATAATTTGAAATTTGTTTGACCTATCTAGGCCTACATCAATTCAGCATAAAGGAGAATTGTAGGAGTGAGAGTGCCTGATTTTAAATAGCATTTCTTTGGTATGGTAAATCCACATTCAGTATAAGCCTTGAAACATAGGGGCCCTTTTACTAAGGTGCGCTAGTTGTTTTAGTGCACGCTAATATTTAGTGTGCACTAAAACGGCTAACCTTAGTAAAAGGGCCCCATAGTTGATGAAGGTAACTATATGGGATTCTCATACTAAAAATGTAATATTTGGAAAGTATGTATATTTGTATGATGTAAATCTGTATAATTTATCGTTATTTATGTTTTTATTGCCAGTTTTGTAACAATATGCAATCACTGAATGTACCTGTACCCTTAAGGATCATGTTTTTTTTGTTTTGTTTTTTTAACTGTATTACACATTGTTTATGTGTGAAGAAAATCCATATGATTCCAAGTGTTTGAACACAGGAGGCACATCTCAGGGCACAATAACAGTGAATGTAAAACCTTTTGAAGGTGTTTACTATTCATCCTGTTAAATTTGGGAAACATTTCCTGACATTATAGCGCAGTGTTTCCAGATGTTTATTCTTGATGTCAGTTGGGAAGTCTAAACTCATAGTTGCATGGGGTTAAGAAAAGCCAATAAGAAATACATATATTCATGAGACCCATCTGTTCAGGATTTGCTCAATAGGGTTGGTCCAATGCTGGGTTTACCCCATTACATACAGGGACTTGTGGTCTTGCTTATCTTAGGGAATGACACATGGAAATCAGAACTACAAGTCCCTGCATAAAGTGGGGTAAACCCAGGACTGGATCCACCCTTTCCGACGAATCTTGATCCAGTTAGCAACCCTGTTCAAGATACAACCTAGTCATATCTTTATAACTATAATGACACAGCTTGGATTACATTGAGACATTGCCAAATGGACTTTTTTGTACTTCAAACAATCTGGGTAATGTTTGACTTTTATTATGTAATCTGTAGAAGTAAAGCTGTATCATGGATTAAAATGTTTTCATAATGGTGTTGAAGTTTTTATACTAAACTGGTACTTGCATTTGTGTCAAAACCAAAAAATAGGGGAATACAGCCGTATAAACTAAGGGCCACTTCTATCAAACTGTGCTAGCAGTTTTTAGCGCAGAGAGCTGCACTGCTCCCAACGCTCATAGGAACTCTGCGAGCATCAGGAGCTGCATGGGCCATTCAGTTTTATAGAAGAGGCTCTAAGTATAACAAAAAGAACGTACTATTGAATCAAAAAGACAGAAAATCGTAAATACAGAAAATGGAGAAAAATAGACCTCGTACACAAACATCCAGGACTCCACTGTACCTTAAGCCATCCGTATCATCACAGGTCTGAAAAAACTCCACATATAAATGTTCTGTTAAACTTTCATCACTTCAATAAACTTTTCTTTCAAAAACTATTTTCTTCTTTACAAACTGGAATGTTATCAGAAATTCACTGCATAAAACTTGTTATAATGGCTACAGCTGGGACCAAAAAAGTCTCTAATTGCACACAGGCATAGAAAAGAGCGTGAAAAAAACTTATCTTCAGAACCATCTGGCAAAGGCAACCCGTTGCATATTTCTTTCTAGATTGCCCTGACGGATCACTCCCAACAGCAAGCGCTTCTGTTTCGCCCTCTCATCCAGGCTACTTCAGGGGAAAATTAAATTGACAAAAATTATATAACTGGCATGGCTCCCATAATGGCTGCGGGCCATTTTTGTTATACTTGTATTTGTGTAGCACATTGTAAATAAAACTATGGAAATGATTAGAAAAACTTTGACATATAACTTTTGAAATATATCCTTTGGGCATGTTCTGGTGTTGCACATCCTTCCGGCCATCCTTTCATCAAAGGTATGGGGTGGGGTGGGTTGTGTCGGGGTGGGGGTCTGGAAGATTGGGGGAGTGTTGGGGGGTTTGAGCTTTGGTGGATATCACCAGTTAGGGGGTGGCATCAGGAGGAAGTGGGCATCCCTCCTGTTGATGGGGGGGGGGGTCGGGATCGCAGGCCAGCAGAAGTGGGCATCCTGATTTTGGGAGTGGATTCTGGGGATCCCCTGCTATAGCTGCTCAGCTAATCACGGCAGGAGTATTTTCCCCCTGATCAGCTGAGCCGGCAGGACTCCCCAAAGCCACGGCTATGGGGAGGCCTGCCTGCTCAGCTGATCAGGGATTCCCTTGCTATGATCATTTGATGGCAAGGGATCCCTCAATCAGGCAGGCACAATCCTGTAATCGGCACTGGTTAGAGAACTGGGGGTTAAGGTATCTGGAGGGTTTTCTAAGACAGGCACGATTCTGTTTAGGATGCCGGTGTGCGATTCTCAGCCACTTCTCAGGCGTCCACTGAGACCGGTGTCCTGTACAGAATCAGCCCCTTAGAGACTCACTGACCTCAGTTTCTTATTTTCTTTTTTTTATGAGACTGTTTATTCTTTTTTTATATATATATTGATAATTTTCACGATCAAAACACAAGAAAAAATATCGTGAAATTAAAAAATTATCATTAATTCCAAAAAGTTCAAGGAAAATTCTTGAGTACACAATATAGTTAGTCCACAATCAATGGAGACGGTGCTGAATTTGCTGAAATTTAACAAACATATTATATAACCAGGTAAATCAAAAGGAGGCTCGAATGCCCTAGAACATTCCCTTATCAAAACAGACTGAAAATCAAAATTAATTATTACTATCCTGAGAAGCAATAAATGTAGATAACTGCTGTAGTTTAAAAAAAAAACACATATCTGTTCTCTTTATAAATCATTACACATTTACAGGGGTATCTCAGAACAAAGGTCGCCCCCAACTGAACCACCTTAGGTCTCAGTATGAGAAATTGTTTCCTTCTCTGTGTCGAACGAGAAACATCTGGGCACATTCTTATAGTATTTGACAAAAAGGGAACATCTTTATATTTGAAGAATATTTTTAACATCCATTCCCTATCTGAATCAATAGCAAACTGTACTAATAATGTAGCTGGAACCTGAGTCTCAGTTTCCGACCTCTCTAGAAAATCAGTTAAATCCAAACTATCTGCAGATAAGTTCTGCTGATTAGGACTTTGAGATCTGAGTCTCACAGGTAAATAATAGAGAGAGGTGGATGTGAGGTATCAGGTACTTTCAAAACTTCACTTAGATAACGCTTAATCATATCTTTTGCCGGTATGAAAAATAATTTTGGAAAGTTAATAATCCGCAAGTTACTTTTCCTAATGGAGTTTTCCACCATTTCTTGTTTGAAATGTAAACTTGCACTATATTTAACCCGTTAGTGCTTGCGTTTCCACTGGTTTTACTCTGGTGTCACAATCATTTAATTAATTTTCCAATACTGAAACTCTATTCTTCAAATCCAAATTTTCTGAAAGTATCGCAGTACAATTTTGAGAAAGTTGCTGAATCTGGTGTCCCAAAACCAACTGGAGGTTAGAAATAGCCTCCCAAATTGTTTCCATATTGAAGACTTTAGGTTTAGGTAAGGGCAAAAGCTCAGTTCTGGTTGCCCCTGTTAAAGCCAAAGTACTTGCGTTTGCTGCAGATATTCCTGAAATAACTTTTATCTGGTCCTCTTCTCCTCACGGCTGCTTAGATGGAACTGCACTCTCCCCCTGCTTCCACATGGCTCCATGAACTTCGCCCTGCCGGGCAAGCAGGAAGACGTTCTGAATACGGCTCGGCGTCAGCTGCACCTCTCCCGCTACACCAGCTTCCGCTTTTGCTGCATTAGGTCGAACCGGAGGACACTGTTCCTCCGGAGAGAGACTGGCACCCTCAAAGGAAGGGAGAGACGCCTCAGCCAGCGCTTCCCCTCCAGATGAGGTATTACTCTCCGGATAATGCTGCATCCCATGGCTGTGCTGCACAAACTCATCCATCAGGCCGACTATAGGTAATTGCTCGCCCGGTAATCCCGGGCGCTTAGACTTTCTTTTAACCATTTCTGGTTAGGAAAAAGAAACTCAGTCGGCTACGATGTCGGCATGCTGCTTCCAGCCGCCATCTTGTCAAGCTTCGCCCCCTTCCCATCACTGCTTGCTGTTTATTCTTTTTATCCAACTGGCTGGAGAGGATAGGACACATATCTGACCTAGACTGCAGGTGAATTGAAACTGACAGGGCAGGCCATCAAGCCAACTATATCCGTCTACTAGAAAGATTATCGAAGTAAGCACCTAATCTTCCCTTCTAGTGCAACAGGTATAGTAGGCTTGACCAGTGGGATGTACCAAAGCAGTCTCAAGCCTAGAGTGGGATAAGAGCCTGTGCATAATACTGAGGAGCCAAAAGCCGCATCATGCCACGTCCACTCTGTAAATCTTTGTAATACAAAGCAAGGAGAGTGGACCATGTAGCCACTCTACAAATTTCCTCGGGCAGAATTGCCTTGGCCTCCACCCATGAAGACACTATACTTCTAGTGGAATGAGTTCTCAGATATAATGGTGGCTGTTTTCCACAGCCAATGTACATTGATGAGATCACTATGTGGATCCATCTACTAGATGCCTTGGAATTTGGCCTGACTGGTCAGAACAAAGAGATGATCTGAGACTCATTGGTCACCTCGAAATAATGGAGAAGAACTTTCTGCACATCCAACAATGACAATACTTTGCCTTTCTAATCCATGGGATGGAATGCAGGTAAACGGACCTCCTGATTGATGTAGAATGGCAAAACCACTATCAGCAAAAAAGAAAACTGTGCGCAGTGAAATCCCATCATCTGTAATTTTGAGGAACAGTTCTCTGCACGAAAGTGCCTGCAACTCCAAGACTCTTCTTGCAGAGGCATTAACTAGGAAAACTGTCTTTACAGTGAGATCCAGCAGCAACGCTTCCTGCAGAGGCTCATACAGAGCCTTATTGAGACTCTGCAAGACAATGTTAAGATTCCATGATGGAAAGGGTGGCTCTTGAGCAATAGTACTGCATGTTCAAGAGCCCTGCCAGAAGCCCAAAGCATTCCAGATTCTCTGGGAACAGGCCCTGCAACAGGAGATTTGGATGGCCCAGCAATTTGAGACCCTTGTCCCTCTGCAGGTGCACTAGATCCACTGTTCTTCCCTCAGACTGCTCCTCACAATTTGAGACCGCATTATTTAGATCTGCCTTTTCTTTGGCCTTTTTCACGGCATTGCGAGTTGGGGAAATAGCCCATTTGTGAATGCGCCTCAATATTGATGGTCTATTATAAGCAGACATGCTCTTCCAAGATAAATCAGTGGACATCAGGATAGCATACTCAAAAACTGACCTCCAGGGTAGAGGATGGCTAGTCACCCTGATGCAAGTCCCGGGCCTAGTGACCTGTCACCACTATGAGAACATACTTGGAGTGGTGCCCTGACATAGCCCCACAAATATATTTACTGGCTATAGAGCAAACATACGATGAGCCAAGCTGGTCATACGGAAGGCTCATTTCTGGCAGGAGCCAGGACCCTAGCAGGGCAAGTATGGGGCCTAGCTCGAATCACGGCGGGCACCCATACAATAGGAATGGCACAGTAGGAATGGCATATGCTCCTAGCTTAGGCTATGAGGCAGGGGTGCAGGGTGAACTCAGATGATTAGATAGCACTTGTATGTCTCTAGTTGTGTTTGCCATGATGGAATCATTAATAAAGCTGCAGCCATGTGATTAACTCCAATTTTTCCCCCGTGTCATTCTCTACTCTAAATTGTGATGTTGATCCAGTGTTTGTAATGTGCTTTGATCCTGCCCTCCATCACCTAGCTTAATTCAAGTCTTCAGATATGTAATTTTTTTCTTCAGGATTACATAGTGGCCATAGGAGAAGGGGTATGGGTGGGTGGTGAGGGAGTTTGGATTTAGCTCATGTCTTTTCTCAGTAGTAGCTCAAGGTGAGTTACATTCAGGCACAGTAAATATTTTCCTGTCCCCTTGGAGGAGGGGGGGGGTTATAATCTAAGTTTTTACTTAAGGCAATGGAGGATTGAATGATTTATCCAATATCACAAGGAGCAGCAACAGGATTTGAACTAGGATTCTCAAAGTATTATGCTGCTCTTTCACTTTTCAGGAACATAATATGTGAGTTCACAAAGAACCCTTATGCTAAGCAACATTCTTTACAAGTCTACAGATGAACTCTGGTTTTATTTTCTCCCAATATTTTATAAAGATGCAGATAAGCCTGGCGCATGGCCAAAATTAGTATGTAGCGTCCTGAGCAGCTAGGGAAGGCAGATATTGTATTATTAAGCTGAGTAAGTATCCATATATTTCAAAATATGTCCATATTGACTTGTTTGCAGTAAAAAGAAGTATACCTACTGAGGTATGTTGTTTTCTAGCAGAGACTTGCAAGGTATGTAAGGTGAAAAGGCACCAACTCATGCACAATTTTTAAGCAACAATGTTTGATCAAATGCCTAATGAGAACATAGATTAGTTCAGAGGAAGAATATCAGCCCTCGCAAGTAAACACTGTTTCTCTGTCTTCCTAAAATGCTGAAACTGCAACTATCATTTGCACTCAAATACAAACTAACTTGACTATAAACCGAGGTAACTTCTTTCTCCCCAAAAAAGGAGGGAAAAAAAGACTTGAATATAAACTGAATATTCAAGTGACCTCTCAGGCTCTGCATCCAGCCCCCACCCCCACCTAGTCCCTCTTCCTTCCCCTGCCAGGCTGTGCACTCAACTCCCCTCTCCCTGTCAGGCTCTGCACCCTGTGTCCCCTCCCAATGCCTTGCAAGCCTCTACAGGGCCTACCATAAGACCTAGTGGGCTGGGACAGGAAGGATGCCTTCTGTCCTAGCCAACACGACTTTTACCTCCATCTCACCTCCCCAGCATGCCTTTCGGATCCCTGGTGGTCCGGTGGTGAACAGGCAGGAGCAGTTTTCCTTTGCTTCTGCCCCGTGCAGAGCCGCTAGCTGGTTGGCTGCTATGAGTTCTCACGAGTTCTATTGAGAGCCCGTGGCAGCCATTCTGCTGGCGACTCTGCATGGGACAGGAGCGTGGAAGGATTGCTCCTGTCCCAGTTCATTCCTGGACCATTGGTGATTTGAGGGGAATGTTGGTGAGGTTAAAGTTGTTAGAATCAGATGGGAGGGGTCCCTCCTGTCCTGGCTCATTGCAAGGTCGTGGGAACTCGCGGCAGCCATTCAGCTAGATACTGCACAGGGCAGGAGTGAAGGAGAAACTGGAAGCCCTGAATATGTATTCTCTAGAGCAGAGTTTCTCAACTTCTTCAAGTCAAGTACCCCCTAAGTCTAACAAATATCAACTGAGTACCCCTGCCCAAGCTGTGCCCAAGTTCTGCCCCAGACCCAACCCCCATAATAATAGTACTAACTGTAATGCAATTTCTTCCATTCATTTTTCATATACACACAATATAACCTTAAAACTTAATGGTAACCACAAAATAAAAAAATACAAAGCACACTGTACACAGAAAATGTTAATTATTTATATTCAGGGTTTTTTTTTCAAAGAGGTCAAGGCAGATGACTTTAAAATATACAATGTCACTTCAGTAATAACTATAGAAAAATAGACAAATATAGTGCAAAATATAGACAGCAGATATAAATTTTCAAAACACACATTTCAATTACTAAATTGAAAACAAAATCATTTTCCCTACCTTTGTTGTCTGGTGATTTCATGAGTCACTGGTTGCACTTCCTTCTGACTGTGCATCCAATATTTCTTTCTGCCTCCTGCACTCTTCCTCTCCTCTGGACCTCATTCCCTTCCCCAACCAACATCTCTCTGTCCATCCATGAGTCCAACTTTTCTTCCTCTCTCCTCCACTCCTATTGGCAACATGTCTCCCTCTCTCTCACTGTCTATCTGTCTTTCATTCCCTCACTGCAAAGGGAGCAGGGAAAGAGAGAGATCCAGGGTGCATCTGTCCCACCCCGTCTACTGCCACATCCAACATTTCTCTCATCCCCGGAACATGTACAGCATTTTTCATCACTGCCCACTAGCCCCATGCCCATTTCTCGTATCACCCCTCTCCGGCACCATGCCACATCTCTCCCTCCAACACTATGTCCAACATTCCTCCCCCTTGCATCCCCTTCACTCTGTTCCCTCTCCACCACCATATCCAACATTTCTCCCTCTCATCCTTCTATTCTTTCACTCCTCTGTATGCCCAATTTTCCTTTCTTCCTTTGCCCATGTGCACCATCTCTTTTCCTCTCACACATTCATGCACAACAGTTCTCCCTTTCTATTCCCTCCCTCCTATGTCCCAAGTTAGTGCTCCCTTACTCATGTCCCAAGTTCATGTCATTTCCCTTCCATGTCCTGAGTTTGTGCTCCTTCCCTGCCTTCCAGCCTGTGTCCCAAATCTTGCCCCTCCCATGTGCTCCTCTTCCCCCTTTCTCCCTTTGTTCCAGATCATGTCCAGGTTTTTAAAAGCTTCTCAACAAAATTGCATCAGGAAGAGGCATGCGCAGATGCCATCTGGGGGCAGAGTGGGGGGCGGAACAGGGCGTGACAGGTGGAATTGGGTGGCCCTGGGGGCAGGGCCTTGGGTCCTGATTTTCCCAAAGAAAAATCTGGTAACCCTAAGAAAGGGGCTATGCAATTTTTTTCACAACTTAATTATGCAGTTGAGGTCTCTCTATCTTGGGGGTATAAATACCCATACACTTCCCTCTCCCGATTTACGGTTTTAGGGCTCGCAATTTCAATTATTTGTCATTTCCTAAAACCAAATCACCCTTACCTCCCTCCCACCTCCCAGACCTCCCTGGTGGTCTAGCAGTCTTTTGGGACAGAAGCGATCTTCCTACGCTCCTGCCCCATGCAGATCACTCATACAAAATGACTGCCGTGAGTTTCTGTCATAGTCTCGAGAGATAATGAAGGGAATAGACTTAGTAGATAAAGACAGATTGTTCACCCTCTACAAGGTAGAGAGAACGAGATGGTACTCTCTAAAGTTAAAAGGGGATAGATTCCATATAAACGTAAGGAAGTTCTTCTTCACCCAGAGAGTGGTAGAAAACTGGAACGCTCTTCCGGAGGCTTTTATAGGAGAAAACACCCTATAGGGATTCAAGACAAAGTTAGACAAGTTCCTGCTGAACCAGAACATATGCAGGTAAGGCTAGTCTCAGGGCACTGGTCTTTGACTTAGGGGCCACCACGTGAGCGGACTGCTGGGCACGATGGACCACTGGTCTGACCCAGCAGCGGCAATTCTTATGTTCTAATATATGTGTCTTGGTGTCCTCATTGCACAACAGTATAATGAACCAGATTTTATGTGTGCAAGGCAACAGGTCAGTCATTCCTGACTGCTTATGTTATTGAATTTAAGGAGTGAAATACAGTACATTAGCTTTGGGAAATATGTATAGCAGATTAATTTTATTGTGTTCAACAGAAAAGGAAATGCATTTCTGTTTTTCTCCAGCGTTATTTGCTGAGTTTAACTTTTTGAGGCTCCCAGTTCAATTTTTATCTACTAATTTTGTTTCTAATCTGACTATATTTGGTGAAGGTATGGCTTAAAATGTTTATTTGCAATGCCTTAGGCCCATAAAATTGTATAAAATCATCTTTCTGCTTTGAGTGGGGAGATGTGGGAAAGAAAATTAAGACTGCGGGATGGGAATGAAAACTGCTTCAGTGCAGGGACATTGAAGGGATGAAAATGCGGGATGGTGAGGTCACAGAGAGGCCATAGTTTCAAAGAGCTATTAAGTGGAAAACAGTGAAAGGCTCCCCTCTCTCATTCATCTCATATCCCCAGCATAGTGCTGGGCTGTTGTAATGAGTGTTTTTATGTAATGGGTAGGATTTCTGAAGGGAAAAGGGAGAGAGACATGCCTCAAGGTTTAGGGATTAACTAAGGACAGTAATTTCCCTCCCACTGCCAGTACAGACTGGAAAAACAAACAAAGTAACAGTTCAGCCTCTTTAAGTAAAATATAAAGGTTAATTTAAAAGTTAAGAACATACGAATAGCCTTATTGGAAGGGGGTTGGAAGGAGGGAAAGACAGATTATAAGATTATATTGTGTGTATATTAAGAATGTATGGATGAAATGACATTATCATTAGTACTATTTTTATGACACTGAGGCAGAGGTTTTGTCCCCTGAACAAAACATTTTGCTGCCTTTGTCCCTGCGTATCTCATCCTCTCTGAGAAGACAGAGGAGCATGGATATACTATGACACATTGGGCTTTTAAGTATTAATGAAAAAATCCTCTTTACTCACAAGTGGAAGAGGAAAAACATTTTCAGGATGGACAATACCTGAAGGACCCTCCAGAGGCACCTCAACAAGTATGCCTCATTTCTGCAGACTGTAAATCATCATTTATTCTGTTACATTCTTTGCAGTCCACTTTTCTATGATACGCTACAATAAGCCATGCCTATGACTTAGCTTTAACTGGCAGATGCACTCATTTATGCCCCTTTCCATGAACTATTCTGTGCAAGTGTCAGCTGTTTTCTCCAATGACTGATCTTATGGAATTTCTCTGAACCTCATTTGCATGCGCAGCTTCACCAATGTGAAAAGGAGCTGCATCAAAATGGGAGCCTTGCCACTGCTACCGCAGCATGTTCCCTCTGTCGCGGTCCCGCTCCTCCTCTGATGTACGGTGCCATGGTCCTCTGACAAATGTCCTACACCCAAACTGGCTTCAGAAACAAGGCTTCAGAAAACATCACTCCATGGAACTTTCATTAATAGGTCTCACTACCAATATCTTATACAGCAGGGGTGCCCAATACGTCGATCGTGATCGACCGGTCGATCGGGAAGGCAATGCGAGTCGATCACGGAGCCCATCCCGGGTTCCGTGATAGACTCATGTTGCCATCCCGATCGACCGGCCGATCCGCCTTCCTCTCCCCGAGGTTCCCCACCGGTCATCACTTCATGCACACCCATTCTCGCTGCGTCCTTCCTTGCCCGACTGCAAGAACCCGTCTTCCTCACACGCCTTTGTCCCGGCGCGCTTTTCACCTGACACCCTTGCTTTCTCCAGTAGAAAATCTTTAATAGACTGGGGGATGATGTCACTTCCTTCGGGAGAAGGCGGGAGAGAAGTCTAGGGAAGTCACGTCACTGGAGAGCTGAGCGCCGGCTGCCCCTGGCGGAATCAAGCCGCCAGACTGGAGAAAGGCGGTCGGGAGCAGGAGGTGCTCTGCCCAAAAATGCAAGAACTGCTGCTGCTCTGGCATCTTGAGTCTGAAAATGGGAAGTTGAGGAGGGGGAGGGGGCTACACATTTTTATAAGTGCCCTGCTGAAAGGAGACTGGAATGGCTCTCATGGAAGGATTTATAGACTGGCTTTTTCTTTTCCTCGGCCCTGGGCGTCCGGAGATTTGGGCCTGCAGAAGCCTCGCGCTGACCAGCATTCCTCTCCCCGATGTCAATTCTGACATCGGAGAGGAATTTCTGGGCCAGCCAATCGCTGCCTGGCTGGCCTGGATCTTCCTCTCCCACATCAGAATTGAAGGGGAGCAGAACCCTGGTCAGCGCAAGGCTTCTGCAAGGAAAGCTTGGGGCAGTGGTGGCTTGGGGCCTGTTTCCCGGTAGCAGTGGCAAACTTAGTGGCTTGGGGGAGGGTAGGGAGAAAGAAACAAAGGGGGCAGGCAGGGAGACAGAAAGAAGGGGGGGACAGGGAGACAGAAAGAAAGTGGGCATGGAGAGAAAGAGAAAGAAAGAACAGGAGGCAGGGAGAAAGAAAGAAAAAGTTGGGGGGAGAATGAGGTCTGGAGGATAGAAAGCATATAGGAGGCTGAAAGAAGGGAAGAAATATTGGATGCAGGAGTGGGCTGAAGTCAGAAGATGTCAGAAGAAGAAGTGCAGCCAGAATGAAGTGAGAAGAAGTTAGAAGAAGAAAGTGCAACCAGAGACTCATGAAATCACCAGACAACAAAAGTAGGAAAAATGATTTTATTTTAAACTTTAGTGATCAAAATATGTCCATTTTGCGAATTTATATCTTCTGTCTATATTTTGCACTATGGCTCCCTTTTACTAAACCTCAATAACGGTTTTTAGCTCAGGGAGTCTATGAGTATTGAGAGCAACGTGGGGCATTCAGCGCAGCTCCCTGCGCTAAAAACTGCTATGTGGTTTAGTAAAAAGGGAGGGGGTATATTTGTCTATTTTTGTATGGCTGTTATTGAGGCGACATTGCATAGAGTCATTTGCCTTGACCTCTTTGAAAAAAACCCGGAATATGAATTATAATTAACATTTTCTCTGCCTTTCAGTGTGCTTTTTGGGGTTTTTAAAAATTATTTTATTGTTGGTAGATCATTTTGACTTGGCCATTTTAAAAGTAGCTTGCAAGCCCAAAAAGTGTGGGCACCCCTGTTATACAGCCTTGATCATTACAACTCTCGTACTAATTTCCCTGGATTTATCGTCAGCATTTGATACCATAGACCATCAACTTCTTATTAATTGACTCCGAGAAATCGGCATATCAGATCAGGTCTTAGACTGGTTCATCTCTTACTTTAAAGATCGCACATCAAAAGTATCATTTAACAACCTCACTACAGACACATTTCCTAATAACTTTGGTATACCTCAAGGCTCTATTCTGTCCCCTTTTCTTTTCAACATTTTCTTGGCCCCTCTGATTACCCTTGGGCAGTCTGTCTGCTTCTCCGTCTTTGTGTATGCCGACAATATACAATTAACACACCCAATTAATCTCACTAACATTGAAGACATTCTTACTATCAACAAAAAATTGGAAAAAATATGCGACTGGCTCTACTCTAATGCTCTCTCTCAATGTAAACAAGTCCAAATGCATGATCTTCCCAATCAGGCAAGATCAATCGCTACTCTCGCCCATAGAATTTAGGTCTATTCCAGTTCAGTCAGCAAAAACCATAAAGCTTTTAGGAATTATTCAAGTTGAGAAACTCACATTTCATGATCACATCAGTTCAGTTGTAAGGAAATGCTTTCACTATCTCCACATGATTCGCTCTCTTGCAAAATTCCTAGATCAAGCATCGCTTAACATTCTCATTCATTCTTTAGTAATCTCTTGCTTAGACTACAGCAACGCCCTATTTAAGGGAACTATTAAAAAGGAAATTTGACGCGTTCAGATTATCCAGAACACCACTGTCAAAATTATCTTTAACGCAATAAAATTCGACCATGTAACACCTCTGATGGTCAAAGCACACTGTTTGCCCATCCCCCATCGTATCACCTATAAAATACTGCTGTTAACCTTCAAAACTAGACAAACAGGGCAGCCTGAATTCATTAATAGACTTTTAATACCCCTCACTTTTCAATGTACTCTCCGGTCATCTAATCAAAATTTGCTAACAATTCCATCATTAAAAATTATCAATACTATGCACAATAATATTTTCTCTGTTTCTGCCCCCATTCTCTGAAATTCAACACCAGATTACTTATGAGAGATTCACATGTTAGATATTTTCAAGACCAGCTTAAAAACAATGCTTTTCAAAGATGCATTTGCTGTATGACTATCCTTTTAAGGACACCTAAATTGATCACTAGCCCACGTTCCGTGGCAATTATAGCAGTTCAGATTAAGAATTTAGTACCCTTAATTGTTCTTTTCTCTCAACTTATTGTAGTTCTACCCTTTTCCTTTCATGTTAGTTTGATTTGTGAGACTTTGTACTTGTCTTTACTGAATATTAATTAGCTATTAATTTTAATGTGTCTGTATTACCCTATTTTTGCATTTTATCATTGTAAAGCAGCTTTGTAATTTTGAAAAGGCGGGATAAATTTTTAATAAACTTCAAACTTGAACATGCTGCGGCAGGGCTCTGATTTCGACGCGGCTCCTTTTCACATTTGCGGAGCTGCGCTGCGCTGCACCTGATGGAGGGAAGGAACGGCGGGCCAAATCTTGGCAACAGCAGGAATTGTTTGGCGGGTGAAATTTTAATACCCCGCGGGTCAGAGTTTGACATGTTTGAGCTACGCTATCTGCTCTTGCCACAACCTCTGGCAATACATTCCAGAGCTTAACTATTCTCTGAGTGAAAAAAAGTTTCCTACTATTGATTTTAAAAGTATTTCCCTGTAACTTCATCGAGTGTCCCCTAGTCTTTGTAATTTTTGCCGGAGCAAAAAAAATTGATCCACTTGTACCCATTCTACTCCACTCAGGATTTTGTACACATATCTCACCTCAGCCGTCTCTTTTCCAAGCTTAAGAGCCCTAAATGTTTTATCATCTTGGTGGCTCTTTATTTTTCTTGAGATAAGGAGACCAGAACTGAATGTAATATTCCAGATGAGGTCGCACCATGGAGCGATAAAGGGGCATTATAACATTCTTAGTCTTGTTAACTATCCCTTTTAAAATAATTCTTAGCATCCTGTTTGCTTTTTTGGCCCCCAAAGCTACGGTTTCACGGAGTCCTGCCAGCTCAACTGATCGGGGATTCCCATGCAGCGATCAGCTGATGGCAAGTGGTGTCTAGTTTCAGGATCCCTTAGCTGAACCACCAATATTTGTAATCAGGCAGGCGCAATTCTTTAACCAGCGCTGGTTGACATGGGCGCTGGTTAGAGAAGCCAGAGGATAAGGAGCAACAACATAGATGCGATTCAGTATCAGATGCCGCTGTGTGATTGACAGGCAATTCTTGGCTGCTTCTTAGGTGGACATCGAGACAAGCATTTTATACAGAATTAAGTCCTTATTACCTAAAATAGGTGTTGGTAAGTGCTCATATGCTTTTGTTGGTGGGGGATGGCCATGCACTAACTGCAACAGTGCATGGCTGATTTTTCAGTTAATGGTCATTTTATTGCTGCAGTATAAATGGCATTAGCGTGCAAGCCAGATTTTACTGCAGCTTATATATAAGGACCCTTACATATCATAGACTGGTGTATAGTTTATGGTGTTTTGTGTACATGAATCATGTGAAAGTCCTGCTCAGGCTCTGCAAATGTATATACCCCAATTCAAATACATGCTATGTAAATAATGCACATATTTACAAAATCTTTCAATACATCCCAAGCGCTGTCCTGGACTCTGCCTATGACTTGCCCCAATCTCTGCTAAACAGTATGGAATTAGTTCCAAGCTGCCTGGCTGTTGATAACAGTTAATCCAGGTGTTAGTGAATCCTAACTTAGCTCAGTTTAGTAAACATACTACATTTTATGAGTTTGAATTGTCCAATTTAAATTTAAAACTAATTCTGGTATGCTCATCTAGCCACATTTCCTTGGATCCTTGAGCTATGTAAAATATATGTTTTTTTAATGAATTTTAAAAATGATAGCTGTACTTCAACTTATAAGTTGTTAAATGCAGGTAACATCTTTCATTACCTTGATAGAATAAACAAAAAAAATGCTTTTAGAGTTTTAAGTCTACCATGACTGACTGTCCCAGTAAAGTGAGTGCTATCTAGTGCCTGCAGTATGGTGTCATGACTAGGCAATGGCCTAGTGTGTTTGTGCAGAGGGCCAGCATCTAGATGTCACCTTCCAAAAAAAACCAAATGACCTAGAATGATTTATAACAGTCCCTACTTTTTCTTAAAGTCTCTACCAGTATTTCAAAGAAAGGACCATTCTGAACTGTCTCTGGAAGAATCCCACAGCTGGTTAAGGAAAACAAACTTCTCCTCAAAACTCTTCAGGGCAGCCTCATTGCCATCCTTAATCGAAAGAGAGAAAGCTTCCTGAAAAGCAGCAAGTGTTCAGAACCCTGTCTGTTCGGTCTCCAGGTTACTTGAAGGGACTCTGACAAAGCAAAATTTTCAAACAACTGTGCCTTCCATTCCCCTCTAATGCTACCATTCTATTTCTTTAAATTACTCTGGGTGCACGGATTGGCTTAGGCAATCTGCTAAAAAATCAGGAAAAGCTGCTAAGGTGAGTGGGGGTGCGGAACTCAGTTTCTGCAGCTTGGGAATCCTTTATAATAAAAGCTTACCGGCGCATGCGCTGTTAAAACAGCGTGATTCCTGCCGCCGTGGTGTGTGATCCGTGGCCGTGTTCCATTTTAGAACCCGGCGGCAGAGAACATTCTGGTCACTCCCCTCCTCCCGCCCTCACTCACCATTTGGAAGCGCAGGCAAGCTCTCTCCCTGCCTGCGTCCTCGGCAGGGAACACACCTCCTGCCCTCACTCGCCGCTGCTGCCGCTGATACTCCTCTTCAGAGCAGCCCGCGATGGTGGCCAGCTTTAAAGGCCGCTCTCCAACCTCAGTAGCACGTTCCCTCTGATGCACGGGATCGCATCAGAGGGAACGTGCTACCGAGTTGGAAAGCGGCCTGCGAGGTTCGCTAAAGCCGGCCACCATGATCGCAGGCTGCTTTGAAGAGGAGCAGGCCAGAAGGGGAAGCAGCCAATCGATGCGATCGCTGTGCACAGAATGCTCATTGTCTTCTCCTGAGGGCTTCAGCCAAAGGGGATGCAGAAAGGAGCCCCGCCGCTCCAGGATTTTCCCCTGCTCAGCTCATGGGAACAGAGCCATCTCGGGATTGCTCTTATTAACTTTCTTTAGTACTCATGGTGCAATGCTTTTATTTATTTATTTTTTTTCTGTTAGTGGAAGATTGGTAAGCAAGATTCTTTAAAACCAGAAACACAACGTTGATGACACATAACTGTATTCACGAAAGGGGGCTGCTTTGGGGGGGGGGAGGTGTGCTGGGGACAGACAGCTTTGCTCTGGGGGGAAGACAGAAGGGGCCATGGAGAGAAAGGGAGAGGGAAAGGGGGCTGCTTTGGGGGGAAGGGTGTGCTTGGGGCAAACAGCTTTGCTCTGGGGGGGAAGACAGAAGGGGCCATGGAGAGACAGGGAGAGGGAAATGGGGCTGCTTTGGGGGGAGGGGTGCGCTGGAGGGAGACAGAAGGGGCCATGGCGAGATAGGGAGAGGGAAAGGGGGCTGCTTTGGGGGAGGGGTGTGCTGGGGGGAGACAGAAGGGGCCATGGAGAGATAGGGAGAGGGAAAGGGGGCTGCTTTGGGGGGAGGTGTGCTAGGGACAGACAGCTTTGCTCGGGGGGGGGGGGGGTGAGCCAGAAAGACACAGACAGCGGCCAAGGAGAGAGAGATAAAGAAACACAGACAGACAGACACATCTATTCTAGCACCCGTTAATGTAACAGGCTTAAAGACTAGTTCTACATAAAGGAACAAGGCCCCACGCCCTGTATTGCCCTGTATTGTATCTCTCTTATCCCTGTCATCTCCATTACAATTCTCATAATCGTCTAGTCAGACCCTGGCTTCTGTTGCAGCTCTTTCTATATTTCTCAGGGACTAGACTCAAAAAGGAAAACACGTTGGTAAACAAAGCAGAGGATTTGCACAAGCGAATTGAGAAGCAGCAAATCAGAACCAATCAGAAAGGGTTGCTAATTTGACAATCCAGGAACTGAGTTCCGTAACCAACATAATGCAGGCAGAGGGGTAGGTGTTCCATTACTGTCCAATGAAAGCTATTTTTATTTTTTTTTCAAGCTTAGAAGCTATTGAATTTTACAATCTGGGACGCTTTGTGTAGCCATCTCTGTCTGAACACAGATACCTGCAAAGGGAAGCAAGGCAGACTTTGGGACCAGCAATGGTATTGCAGGACGACATCCAATTGCTGATCTGGGTGTTTGGAGCCACCGTGCTTCTCCCCGTCTTGGTTTTATTTCTCTTCCCCTTCCTGAGTGACTATATTCGCAAATGGAGGATACTGAGCCCGATCCAAAATGTGAAGCGCCCTCTACCCCTGTTGGGAAATGCTCTACATTTGGAGACAGATGGTTCAGGTAATGAATTACTACAGTAACCCAGTAAAAAAAAGAAAGAAAGAAAGATGTTTAGAGCTATTTGAGGGGAGATTACCCCGTTTCTCTAGTTACAATTCAGAGCTGCACGTGACACCTTTGGCATTCTGGACAGCATAGCTGTCTCTCAGGAAGAGTTCTAAACTGCCAGAGAATTCAGTTGGGTTGTTTTTACTTGTGAAGAGAGGTTTGTTTTAGAGTCTGTATTGAAAGAAAAAATTGTTATTTAGGGAAAAAGTTAACTTTGATTTAGATCAAGTTAACTTAAACTTGTGAGAAAAGTTGGGTAAAACTGTGTTGATTTCTTGTTTTGAGTACTGGATCTCTATACAGGTAATAGTATTTTTTAAGAGAGGTATTATTTTTGGTTGTAACCTCTGAGACTATTTGTGACAAAGGCTAATGTGAGATTGAGATTTTTTTTTTCTGACTGCTGCCAAGCTATTGGTGACAAGCAGTGTCGTAGAATCTTAAGAAAAAGTTGTGCAGTGGCAGCTGATTCTTTTAAAGGCTGTGCTGTGGTGACTGCTGGTCCTTTCAATGCTTCAGTTTGTCTGACTATCTTGGTTTGGTGACGCTTTTCACCTGGGATTGTTTGAGAACTGCTGGAATTCGGAAAATAATTTTCAGTTTTAACCAAAACTCTTGAGCAACAAAATCTCTAGAAGTGCTGGTTATCTTTTTTTAAAATCATGTTTATTAAATTTTCAAATAAAAGATCAAGTACAACAATTCAACACAGAAAGATAATTTGCCATATACAAGGAGCAAAAAGCAAAAACAGTTGTCACAGATGCCAACAAGTTAAGTGACTAGACAGCCCTTCACCCCCCCCTCCTCAGGAATGTAAGAAAAAGAACAACAAAAACTCAAGTCAGGGGCAACCAAGCAAAACACAGCTGCGTGCATGTGGAGTCAGAGTATCCAAAAAAGGCTGCCAAATAGTAAGGCTGCCAAATAGTACGCCCCTGTTTTGTATCCCAGTCAGACAAATGTATGGTTTCCATAGTCAAGAGGTGTATCATATGGAAGCGCCAGTGGCTATAAGTAGGACTTAGGGGACCCACCCAGTGAAAAAGAAGGACTTTCATACCTGAGAGAATAGCCCTTTGAAGAAATCCCTTAAGACCTATAGGTACAAGATGCTGAAAGTCCAAGAGGCAAAACAGACTATAACTATTACAGTGCCATATGGTGACATACGTAGTAATAAAGTAGATGATAGCAGATAAAGACCCAAATGGTCCATCCAGTCTGCCCAACCTGATTCAATTTTAATTTTTTCTTCTTAGCTATTTCTGGACAAGAATCCAAAGCTCTACCTGGTACTGTGTGTACCACATACATCCAGCCCTGAAAAAGATAGAAGACTAGAAAGTTTGTACTAGGGGACAGTCCCAAAACATGTGTGACAAGGTGGCCTTAGGACAGGGGTAGGCAATTCCAGTCCTCGAGAGCCGGAGCAAGGTCAGGTTTTCAGGATATCCACAATAAATATGCATAAGATAGATTTGCAGCTCAAGGAGGCAGTGCATGCAAATCCATCTCGTACATATTCATTGTGGATATCCTGAAAACCTGACCTGGCTCCGGCTCTCGAGGACTGGAATTGCCTACCCCTGCCCTAGGATAACCATACTTCAGGCAAGAACTTGCAGAGATGAGTGTTGCTCTAAATCAGGGGTCTCAAAGTCCCTCCTTGAGGGCCGCAATCCAGTCGGGTTTTCAGGATTTCCCCTATGAATATGCATTGAAAGCAGTTGGGGAAATCCTGAAAATCCGACTGGATTGTAGCCCTCAAGGAGGAACTTTAAGATCCCTGCTCTAAATGCGTGTGTTGGTTATCTTTTAACTTTGGATTTACATACTGATAGGTTAACTGAAGTAAAAATTTATCTGAAGTTAATTAAACTTTAAAAATCATCATATGAGTTTTGGGTGAGTGAAAGCTTAAGGAAGTTTTGATTGTCTTTTCTTTTCTCTGAGATAATTAGAAAAGTAAAAAAACACCAACCCAAATACAAATTTCAGGGCCTTAGGGCTTTGCTTCCTTTAAGTTGTTTGAATCAGGGAATAGGTTGATTTAAAACTTAAGAATTTCACCTATCAAGACCAAGAAGAAGAAACTGGTACCCAATGGAAAAGGAAAAAAAAGAAAAGAGAAACTGCAATTTCCAGGCACCTGTTGTGAAGAATTCCACAAACTTACCTGCTGCTTCTGTAGCCAATTCAGCATTCCTGAGGATATCTGTAAGAAAAATAAAACACAAAGCATCACAATCTAAAAGACATTTAGGGCCTCTTCTATCAAACTGTGCTAGCAGTTTGTAGTGCGGTGAGTTGCTCTGCTCCCGACACTTATAGAGTTCCTATGAGCATTGGGAGCAGCGCGGGCCATTCAGTGCGGCTCTCTGCGCTAAAAACTGCTAGAAGAGGCTCTTAGTCATAAATAGTTATAGTGCAATAGTGGTTTAGATAACAAAGAGGAGATTTTATTTGTCTGATTTGCTGCTTAGAAACTTTTGATGAGAAAAAGTTTTTGAAAACTGTCTTGACATCTGTAAATTTAATGTTATTGCATAGTTAAACAAATGCAAACTTCTAATTGTTAGATAACAAGAAAGTATAATATAGTTATTTTCATCTAGCTCTCCATTAAGCAGAGAACTTGATTTTTAAATAATTTTAAAAAAGCCTCCACTCTTAACATATTGACAAATAGTTTCATTCCCTAAACAGATTTCAGACTGTGATTAAGGGCTCCTTTTACTAAGCCATGATAGGGCATTAACGCACACACTAGACGCTAACGCCAGCATTGAGTTGGCGTTAGTTCTAGCCACGTAGCACATGTTTACGGTAAGTAACTGTGCTTTCTTGAGGCCTCTCGCAAAAGTTCTACTAGACAATGCTACTCCCAGAAGTGGTCTAGGTTTGCTGCGTGGTGTGCTTCGTTTCGCGTGGAGCCGCTGTCTGCCTCCTTGTCCTCCGTGCTGAACTATTTGCTCCACTTGTCTTGGTCTGGCCTCTAATCGACTTCTATTCGAGTCCACTTTAGTGCGATTGCTGCCTTTCATTAGCCGATTGATGGGAAATCACTCTCCGTCCATCCGGTGGTTTCTCGATTCATGAAGGGCCTCTTTAATGTTCATCCTCCACTCAAGCCTCCCCCCGTGGTTTGGGATCTTAATGTGGTTCTGGCTCAATTGATGAAACCTCCGTTTGAACCCATTGATAAGGCTCATGTGAAGTACCTCACTTGGAAGGTGGTGTTCCTAGTTGCTCTCACGTCTGCTCGCAGAGTCAGTGAGCTGCAAGCTCTGGTTGCGGACCTGCCTTTTACTGTTTTTCATCATGACAAGATGGTCCTTTGTACTCATCCAAAGTTCTTGCCCAAGGTGGTTTCGGATTTCCACCTCAACCAGTCCATTGTTCTTCTGGTGTTTTTTCCAAAGCCCCAGTCTCGTCGGATGGCTCCTCAACTCTTCCTATCTTTTGATCCTAATCGGTTGGGCTGTCCTGTTTCCAAGCGCACCTTGTCCAACTAGTTGGCTGCTTGTATTTCCTTCTGCTACGCTCAGGCTGGTCTTCCGCTGCTGGGTCGGGTCACGGGGCATAAAGTCAGAGCGATGGCGGCGTCTGTCGCTTTCCTCAAGTCCACGCCTATTAAGGAGATCTGCAAGGCTGCCACTTGGTCCTCGGTTACAGTCTGGATGCTTTTTCCAGGTGCGATGGCCGGTTCGGACAGTCGGTTTTGCATAATCTGTTCTGAATTTCCAACTCTCCCACTGTCCTTTCCTAGTTAGCTTGGAGGTCACCCACATGTAGAGAATATGCTGCCTGCTTGTCCTGGGATAAAGCACAATTACTTACCGTAACAGGTGTTGTCCAGGGACAGCAGGCAGATATTCTCGCAACCCTTCCACCTCCCCGGGTTGGCTTTTTTGCTAGCTATCTGAACTGAAGACCACGTTGAGGAGACGCGCCCTCTAGCTGTGCGGGAAGGCACACGCATGCGCGGTGCAGCACTAGCAAACTTGAGATCGTCAATCAAGTTTGCTTGAAAAGCTGTCCGCAACGGGGCTCCGTGGATGACGTCACCCACATGTAGAGAATATCTGCTTGCTGTCCCTGGATAACAACTGTTAACTGTAACTGTGCTTTTATGCCTAAGAATAGGTCTTTTAACTAAGCTGCGGTAAGCATGCACTTACTGCAGCCATGAAATGGCTTACTGTGTGTGGAATGCACTCGGTATTTTTAATTTTATTGTGGAAGGGTGGAGAGGGCATTTCTGCACTTACACCCCCTCCCCTTTTACAAAGCTACACTAGCAGCTGCTGCTGTGGTAATCACTCCAATATCCATTGAGAATTAATGGACGTTGGAGTGTTTGCTGTGCGGCTTTGTAAAAGAAGCCCTTAATCAGTTAGTACAGCTATGTTACTGTGTGCTAATTGCTTAGCATGTGATTAGTGCTTGAGCACTTAGGGCCTGATTCTATAAACATGCGTCCTGATTGCAGGCAGCGGTAGGCGTCCTACCACCTTCTGGCAGCAAATCGGGACATGCGTTTAAAAAAAAAATATGCCAAGACAGATTCCTACATTTCAGGTGTCTGTCTCGCATCTACAGAGACGCATAGGGACACTTAAGCATGCCCAAGGCCACTTCTAGTTTGAACCATGCCCACACCATGCCTTGGGCATGCTTAAGCATCCCTAGACACTACTTGCCATCAGCTGATCACTGCATGGGAATTTTTCCAGATAAGCTGAGCTGGCAGGACTCCCTGAAACCACAGCCTGAATGAACCCCCTGCACCTGAGATCGGCAGGAGGGATGCCCACTCTCTCCTGCCTGAATTACCCCCCTCATGCCCCCAACCCAGCAAAAGACCAGCAAAAGAGATATCCAGTCCCTGCTGCCAGCAGGCCCACCTCTTCAAAATGGCGGGCGTTCCCTTCCTGGTGCATCCTTGGATATACTGGGAGGGGCCTAAGGCCCTGATTGGCACAGGCATCTAAGGCCCTTTCCATAGGCCCCTTCTGCCAATCTCGAGTGGGAGTGTCAAACGAGGTTGTTGAGGCAAGAGAGAGTGGGATCCCTCTTGTCGATGGGGGGGTCCTCTGCCAGCTGAAGATGGCTGAGCTGATCACAGCATGGGAATTGCCCCCCCCCCCCCCATCAGCTGAGCCAGCAGGTCTTCCCGAAGCTGCGGTTTCAGGGAGTCCTACCGGCTCAGCTGATTGGGGATTCCCATGCGGTGATCACCTTATGGCAAGAGGCATCGAGTTTCAGAATCCCTTAGCAAAGATAGGAGGCTGAGCCACCAATCTTTGCAATCAGGCAGGCGCAATTCACTGGTTAAAGAATCCAGGGGATAATGAGCAGCAACATAGATGCGATTTTGTATCAGATGCCGCTGTGTGATTGACAGGCAATTCTTGGCTGCTTCTTAGGCGGACATAGAGACAGGCATCTTATACAGAATCAGGTCCTTACTACCTAAAATAGGTGTTGGTAAGTGCTTATATGCTTTGGGGGGGGGGGGGGGAGGGGGGAATGGCCATGCACTAATTGCAACAGTGCATGGCTGATTTTCCATTTTTCAGTTAATGGTCATTTTATTGCTGCAGTATAAATGGCATTAGTGTGCAGGCCAGATTTTACTGCAGCTTAATATAAGGACCCTTACATATCAGAGACTGATACATAGTTTATGGTGTTTTATACATGAATCATGTGAAAGTCCTGCTTAGGCTCTGCACATGTGTATACGCCAATGCAAATACATGCTATGTAAATAATGCACATACATACAGAATCTTTCAACATACCCCAAGCATAAAACGCTCTCAAATCAACACTCCCTTCCCCTATCCGCAACTGCAAGTGCTGTCCTGCCTACGACAGTCCAGCTGTTAGTGACTCCTAACTTGGTTTAGTAAACATACTACATTCCAAAGGTTCTTTTTATGATTCTGAACAGTCCAATTTAAATTTAAAACTAATTCTGGTATGCTCATCTCACCACATTTCCTTGGATCCTTGAGCTATGTAAAATAGGTAATCAGATAATTTTTTAATGAATTTAAAAAGTGACAGCTGTACTCCAACTTGTAAGTTGTTAAATGCAGGTAACATCTTTCATTTCCTTGATAGAATATAAAAATGCTCTAAGAAAATAAAAGATCTGCTTTTAGAGTTTTAAGTCTACCATGATTGACTGTCCCAGTATAGCACCTGCAGTATGGTGTCACGACTAGTCAATGGCCTAGTGTGTTTGTGCAAAGGGCCACCTTCCAAAAAAAACAAAAAAAAACACAAACAGTATTTCAAACAAAGGACCATTCTGAACTGTCTCTGGAAGAGTCCCACAGCTGGTTAAGGAAAACAAACAAACAACTCAAAACTCTTCAGGGCATCCTCATTGCCATCCTTAGTCCAAAGAGAGAAAGGTTCCTGAAAAGCAGCAAATATTGCATTCAGAATCCATCTGTTCGGGCTCCAGGTTACTTGAAGGGACTCTGACAAAGCAAAACTTTCAAACAAAAAATTCAAGTAAGCAAACACAGTTCAAAGGTCCAGTACCTGCACAATCTCTGGATAAAGAGAATACTCTGAATCCCCCCCCCCCCACCTCATCCTGTGCTTGCACTGCTTGATTGTACCCCTAGGCCCCCTTCCACCCCTTAGAATCCTATCTCTTTTTTTTTTTTTTTTTTTTTTCAACCAGCCTAAGCACGAGTCTCCTCTACCTGGGTTACAAGTGGCACTGGAAAAACCCCCAAAACGAATTTATGTTACATTGCAGAAGTATAACGCAGTATTGAACTCATTTTTTCCCCCAAAGTTAAGGCTTCTAGTAAGCTCCATTTCCTCAGTGCTGCCCAAAGGCAATTCTACCCCCTTAATTACATCTCTTTCTTTAATGAGGAAGGTTCCTAGTCCATTCATACCTCCCATTTCTTTTGGAAGACTTACGCAAGTAGCTCGTGCTTGAGAATCTCTAGAAACTAGGGGGGAGGGGTTAACTCCTGTAGAGTGGCTTCCCAGGGAAACTGAAGAGACTGTGCCTCCCGTTCCCCTCTAATGCTACCATTCTATTTTTTTTTAAATTACCCTGGGTGCACGGCTTGGCTAAGGCAATCTGCTAAAACAAAAATCAGGAAAAGCTGCTAAGGTGAGTGGGGATGCGGAACTCTGTTTCTGTAGCTTGGGAATTCTTGTGGAGCAAGGCCCCACTCCCTGTATCCCTGTCATCTCTGTTACAATTCTCATAATCGTCTAGTCAGACCCTGGCTTCTGTTACAGCTCTTTCTATATTTATCAGGGACTAGACTCGAAAAGGAAAACACGTTGGTAAACAAAACAGAGGCTTGTGAATTGAGCAGCAGCAAATCAAAATCAATCCAGGAACTGAGTTCTGCAACCAATAGAGTGCAGGCAGAGGGATAGGTGTTCCATGACTGTCCAATGAAAGAGAGGTCACAGCTATTTTTTTTTTTTCAAGCCTATAAACTATTGAACTTTACGAGCTGGGAAGCTTTGTGTAGCCATTTCTGCACGCAGGTACCTGCAAAGGGAAGCAAGGCAGATTTTGCGACCAGCAATGGTATCGCAGGGCGACATCCAGTTGCTGATCTGGGTGTTTGGAGCCACCGTGCTCTTCACCTTAATTTTATCTCTCTTCCCCTTCCTGAGTGACTACATTCGCAAATGGAGGATGCTGAGTCCGATCCATTATTTCGCCCGCCCTCTACCCCTGTTGGGAAATGCTCTAGATTTGGAGATGGATGGTGCAGGTAATGAATGATTATTGTTGATGTCTTAAGTGCAAACTATACCAGCATAGACAGCCAATGGTTGTGCATTAAAAAAAAAAGGCTTCCGTTCTTTACATATTGACAAATAGTTTCACTCCCTAATCAGATCTCACACTAATTAAATCTGTATATCAGAATGCTGCTTGATTATGGAAACAAGGCTGTATGGCTGGGCAAATCTCCTCTGCACAGCTTGGGGCAATAACTATAATATGGTAAAATCCTGTTCTTTCCTTTATAGAAAACCAGCATAAGCAGTAGTATAACAAGGCATGAGCATTTATGCCATACATAAAGGTGGTGTGTTTGTGTCTAAGAATAGGTCATTTAACTAAGTGGTGATAAACACTAGCATACACTTACTGCAGCCATGAAATAGCTTATTGTGGAATGCACTTGGCATTTTTTAGTTTTATTGTGGAGGGGTAGCTATCCGCCCCCTTTAGAAAGCTGCACTAGGAACTGTGGGAATTAACGGGCGTCGGAGTGTTTGCCATGCAGCTTTGCAAAAGAAGCCCTTAGAACAGCTATGTTACTGTGTGCTAATTGCTTAGCTTGGGATCAGTGTTTGAGTCCTTAGGGCCTGATTCTATAAATGGGCGTCCCAATTGCAGGCATCAGTAAGCGATCTGGCAGCTAATTGGAACACATGTTTTTTTTAAAAATTATGTCTTCCCAGGATTTGTCAAACTTGCTGTATTCATTATAATCACAATTAATAATACAGTAAAACCTTGGATTGCAAGTAACTTGGTATGCAAATGTTTTGCAAGACAAGCTAAGTAGTTTATTAAATTTTAATTTGATAAACAAGCAATGTCTTGCAATACAAATACATATAGTATACACACGGCACATCCAATGGTTCTTCTTTCTCTGACGCTGCGGGATAGAGAGTTGCGCGGGGACAGAAATCCCACCCATCCCCGCCAGGATCCTCTCCGTCCCCGCCAGGATCCTCTCCGTCCCCGCCAGGATCCTCTCCGTCCCCGCCAGGATCCTCTCCGTCCCCGCCAGGATCCTCTCCGTCCCCGCCAGGATCCTCTCCGTCCCCGCCAGGATCCTCTCTGTCCCCACCCATCCCTGCCAGGATCCTCTCCGTCCCCACCTGTCCCTGTCAGGATCCTCTCCGTCCCCACCCATCCCCGCAAGGAATTACCTCCATCCCCGCCCGTCCCCATAAAAAGCAGCAATTACTTCTGACAGAATCATCAATTCCACAGGTTCTTTTGTGTTTGCGCTGCTGTTTTCCTTGTGGAATCTCTTTGGCGGGACCCTTTTTTTTGTTTTCTGTTCAGGTAATTAACTTATAAACCCCCTCTTTTACTAAGGCTGACGTGTCTATTATATTATATGGACGAACCCTGTTTCCAAAGCCTTCCATCCCTGTGGGAGTCCCGTTTGCTAGAGGGGGGTCCCTGTGGAAGTCTCGTGGGCCTAAGGGGGGTCCCTGTGGGAGTATCGTGGGTTAGGGGGGATTCCCGCGGGATTCTCGCGATCCCCGTTCCCGTGCAGACCTCTACTGCGGGAGTGTAGTGACTGTTCTAAACAAGTGAGGTCTTGCAAAACAAGTACATACAGTATTCTGTATTAAAGTTTTTGGGTTGTGGAACGAATCATCTGAGTTTCCATTATTTCTTATGGGGAAATTTGCTTTGATATATGTGTTTGGATTACAAGCATCGTTTCAGAAAGAATTATGCTCGTAAACCAAGGTTTTACTGTATAATTCAAATGAAATGTTCAGCCCACCTATTGTGCTCAATTAATAAAAAGCACAGGCTTCCAGAGCAACCATCATTACACCTCAAGGAAACTCCAGTCAAGGGGTTGGCTCAGTAACGGTTGTGGGGAAACAAAATGGAAGAATAGTAGATTCACACAAGCGCAGGCAAACCAGTACACGAGGAACTGATTAATCCATCAAGTAGCAACATAGCCACATAAGTTATTAATTTTCAATATTTAATGTTGGAATTAAACTGGTATTGTTGGAAGTGGAACTGTAAGATGCAATAATGGTTCCTCTGGCAGCCTATGCTTTTTATTAATTGAGCACGATAGGTGGGCTGAGCACTTCATTTGAATTATATTATTGTGATTCTAATGAATATAGAAAGCTTGCCAAATCCTGTGAACTGTGGGAAGAGATATTAAATTCACAGGTGAATTCAAAGAGTGAACTCCTTAAGAAGAATTTATACCCTCTTCTATTAAACTGCACTAGCAGTTTTTAGCGCAGAGAGCTGCGCTGAATGGCCTGCGCTACTCCTGATGCTCATGGGAAGTCTATGAGCGTCGGGAGCAGTGCGGGTCCTAATCTGTTCAGGAAACAGCACAGTTTAATAGAAGAGGCTCTTAGTTTAAAAAAAAAATTATGCCAAGACAGATGCCTACATTTCAGGTGTCTTTCACATCTACAGAGAAGCCTAGGCACACTTAAGCACACCCAAGGTGGGGCATGGACATGGTTTAACCCAGAAGTGGCCTTGAGTGTGCTTAAGCATCCCTAGACGCCGCTTGCCATCAGCTGATCACGGCTTGGGAATTATTTATTTATTTAATTTGATTTCTATCCCGTCCTCCTGGGATTTCAGAATGGTTTACAAGCTAACATTCATGTTCTTGTCTCTCTCATTGGCTAATATTCTCTTACTGTATTTCTAATGTTAGAAACAGAATATGGTGTGCTCCTAATTGTTTCTATTTATGATGTAATAAACCCAGCTTTTAAATCTCTTCTTAAGATTACAGTAATAAAAAGTTATCTATTGCTTCTAACTTACAATTTTGTGTTTTTTATTTTTTAGCTTTCTTTCAGCAGCTGATATTATATTCTGAACAATTTAGAGATAAGCCATTGGTCAAACTCTGGATAGGAACTGTACCATTCTTGATATTGTATAATGCAGAGGTTGTAGAGGTGAGTGTGCAAAGCTTATTTTTAGTGGGGCAAGGACAGTGGAAAGAAATGTCCCATTTATCCCACAGCAAATTTTCAGAAACAAGGGATTTAATCTGTCCCATGAGAACAGAAAATAAAGCTGTTTTCACCAGGGCCAGTGTTAGAATGGCAACCAGGGTATTAATAATCTGCCTTCTCATCTCTGTGAAGGCTCCTCCCTCCTTAAATTTAAATCTAACTTAAAAACATTTCTGTTTAAAGATGCCTTTGATTGTTAATTTCCACCTAAGCATTTCCTAGAAGACAGGACTCTAATCCCCCAGCCCACCATCTTTGTGTTTCCCTATTATGGTCGCTCCATCCTATCGAATATTGTATTTCTTCCCCTGCCTCTCCTTGTCATTCTGATGTCCCAAATAATTTTATATTTTAGCCTTTCTAATTATGTACACCGCTTAGACAATATATTAAATCTCTGTCCACTTCCGTTTGTGAAGGAGGCTTGTATATCACACCAACGTAAATATATTCACCATTTCCTCTTTCCAAATTGATGCACAGTGACTCTTCCTTGCCTTGAAGAGGGCTTTAAACTAGAAGTGATGAGGCAGGGTGATCAAAGCCCCCTGATAAGTATAATCCCTCAGATAAGTAAATCATTGAATACCTCTACAAGTCTACACAGACGGGAAAAGAGGGCAATGTCTGGAAAGCAGTATACTAATGCTCGAAGTGTGGGAAACAAGATTCTGGATCTAGAAGCTGTGATGGAAGAAGATGAGCTGGATATAGTGGTGATCATGGAGACGTGGTTAACGGAGAACTATGACTGGGATGTAGTTATACCAGGCTATAATCTGTTCAGGAAAGACAGGATAGAAAGACAAGGAGGGGGGAGTAGCGTTATATGTTAAAGATCATATTAAAGCCACACAATCGCAGGGCAAGGAAGAGGCACTGTGGCATAGGCGTCGTAACGGGGGAGGCCACGAGGGGCCATGGCCTCCTCCAAAATTCCCGATACTTTCCTCCTCTTCAGTTATGTCATATAATAAAATTTTTGCTCAATATTCAAAACAATTTTTAATAGGGCAGGAGAAAGCGATTAACTGGGCAGTGTCAATGAATGTCTCCTTTAACTGCCATGGCATTGTCTGGGCAGAGCCAGGGCAGTACAGGGACAGTTGGGGGTGTTTCCAAAAGCCATGCAGGCATCATCGATATTCAGCGTATGGCTAACTGGGCAAGTAGTGAAAGAAGATGATGGATCACAGAAGATGAAGTGCAGCATGCTTTTAAGATAGCCTAACATGGCCATGTTTTTTTTCCCTTTTGCTGGCTACTTCAGATGCAGTGACTAAAGGCAATTCTGATAGCACACTTCCTCTTAGTTAAGCATCTTTTAATAAGAGCTGTAAAATAGAAACATGGAATATGAGATTACTGTTAGGACTGTGTGGCCCATATTACCTGCCTAGTTTCATTTTCGGTGTAATGCTGGAGATTTTAGTTGATTTCTGGATTTATTTTGCTTCTTGTTAATTGGGATCCCTTGTGTATTTTTTGTAGATAGCCTTTAGAGTGCTCTCCTGTGGCATCATGTGGTCCAACTGATTATTTCTTGGGCTTGAGAGCAGTAGAGGGGATGAACATAGGATTCAAGAACTTTAGTTTTAAAAATCTGTATGTTTATAGCTGAAATATAAATTGAAGTTGTACATTATGGCATTCCCGCTGGGTCCAGAGTGAAGTATTATAGCATTTGGTTTAATATTCTGTGTTGTAATGTCTTCATGATGAGCTCCCTGAACATTTTTAACCTTATAACCTATAAACAATTTTCATTCTTCACAGGATGTTCTGAGCAGTTCCAAATATATAGAAAAGGCATATCCATACAAATTTCTAGAGCCATGGCTTGGCACAGGACTACTAACAAGGTACTTTAATACAAGAATGAAGACTTAGGCCTCCTTTTACGAAACTGCAATAGCAGTTTCTAGCACGAGGAGCCGCGCTGAATGGCCCGTGCTGCTCCCGACGCTCATTGAGTTCCTATGAGCGTCGGGAGCAACGGCCATTCAGCGCGGCTCCCTGCGCTAGAAACTGCTATCGCAGTTTCGTAAAAGAGGGGGTTAATCTCCTGCTGTTTTAAGCTTTTAAGGGCTCCTTGTAAAAGCTGAAACATTATCCTCTATAATAAAACCCTAAGCGCGCATGCGCACTTACAACGGCATGATCCCTGCCTCCATGATTTGTACCTCCGTGGCCGTGTTCGATTTGCAGCGCATGTGGCGGTTTGCAGCGTGTGCGGCGCTTAACGTGGCGGTTTGTCTGCTGCGGTGTGGCGGCGAAAGCAACGGCAAGAGGGTATCCTTCTGCCTGGACGAGGTGGACAGGGTACGGGTGCTTGCAAGGCGTTCGTCTGTCAGAAGAAGTGTTTAGTCGAATGAATGAGTCCTCCCATGCTGTTAAGAATTACAAGGAAGTGAAGGAGCAGGAAAATGCTACTGCTGCACAAGGAAGTGGAGGGGGAGGGGTGGGAGACAGACAGACAGACGGGGCCAGAGATAGACAGACAGAAAGAAAGAAAGACAGACAAAGGGGGCCAGGGAAAGAGACAGACAGACGGGGCCAGAGATAGACAGACAGAAAGAAAGAAAGACAGACAAAGGGGGCCAGGGAAAGAGACAGACAGACACCAGTAGGGAAAAAGATAGATAGAAAGAAAGATAGACAGCGGGAGGGAGAAAGACAGACAGACAGACAGAAAGAAAGAATGACAGACAGCGGCCAAGGAGAGAGACGAAAATAAAGAAAAACAGAGAGAAAGCGGCCAAGGAGAGAGAGAGAGACAGAAAGAAAGACAGAAAGCGGCCAAGGAGAGAGAGAGAGACAGAAAGCGGCCAAGGAGAGAGTCAGACGGAAAAAAAGACAGACAACGGCCAAGGAAAGAGAGACAGAAAGAAAGAAAGGCAGACAGACACATCTATTCTAGCAACCTTTAATGTAACGGGCTTAAAGACTAGTATCATATAAAACTCAACGTTAAAAACTCAAAATGACTCATCTGTTTTATTCTCCTTACAACCTTCATAGCTGTAGAATCCATGTCTAGTTCTCTGATTTCTTCTGTTTCTAATGGTCTTTATCACCTCTAGTTTCTCTAAATTTAGACATTGATTTTCTTTCTACTTGCCCAGTTGAAATGGTACTGAACATGTCTTAAAAAACTAGAATATGTTTGGACACATTAATAGAGCTAGAATATTTACAGTATTATTCTGTTTGACCTCTGGAGAAATTCATCCATATTTAGTTGTTCTGTGCTGAAACAAGGATTTTCCAAAAGTACTTCATTAATACAGCTGTCAATTTTGAGGTTTTTGGATGATTTTTTTTTCCCCAGTGAATATACAAATTGAGATTGGTATAATTTTGTTTTCCTGTCAAAGATTAAAAGATCTCTTGCAAATAAGGCTCTGACAGAATAGTGATGAATATGTAATAGTGGACAAAGTAATAGCAAGTGTTTTCTCTGCATGTTAAACATTGTATAATTTCTTTTTAGATCTGTAGTTCATCAAGTCACTAGGACTCAAGCACTAGTTGATGACACCTGAAGAAGAAGCATTTCATAAACAACAACAAAAAGTTTTCATAAAATATTGAAAATGCAAAAATAATAAATAAAGATACTACATAATAGAAGTCCACATTTCTGACTAGTGCATTCCTCATTTTCTGTTTTATAGCACTGGAGAAAAATGGCGTTCCCAGAGAAAGATGTTAACCCCAACATTCCACTTCAAAATTCTGTCAGAGTTTCTAGATGTCATGAATGAACAGTCCAACGTATTGGTTGCTAAACTAGAACAGCATCTTGATAAAGGCAAATTTAACTGTTTTTTGGATATGACACTTTGTGCCCTTGACATAATCTCTGGTAAGTGAACGTAATTAATCTTTCTTTGACTGGAATAGTGATAGAAGGCGACTGAAACTATGCTTTTAGTTTGTTTCAGCTTAAACCAAATCTGCAGCCAAAATTTGCCACTCAGTTTCAACCAAAACAGAAAATACCCCGCCCCAAATCATAGCAACCTCTGCTTCCTCCTTCATGTCCCCTTTTCACTCCCTCATCCACCTAGATCAAATCCTAGGGCCCTCCCCAGGCCTACCTTAGTCCCTAGTGGTCTAGTGGCTAGTCAGGGCAGAAGTAATCCTCAGTCATTCCTGCCTATGAGGTATCCACCATCAAAATGACTGTCTTGAAAGCCAGTTGTAGCAACCATTTTGAGTTTAGAGCTGGCATGGGCAGGAGTGATTGGAGATTGCTCCTACCCATAATTGTTCCAATTTCAAAATGGCTGCCACAACTTCCAGGAGCAGTTTTGAAAGACTGCCAATGGGGTTCACAGCAGCTATTTTGATGGCAGAGATGGGACAGGCAGGAATAACTGGAGATAGCTCCTGCCCCAATGTCTTCAAGTATTTCCATACCTCGACGACTGGCTCATCAAGGCCCCCTCTCTTCCTGGGGTTATTGCAGCGACCCGACAGACTATTATATTCCTCCAAAGTCTGGGGTTCCAGATAAACTTTCCAAAGTCTCAGTTAACCCCATCTCAATCTCTCCAGTTCATTGGAGCAACTTTGAACACTGTACACCTGAGAGCATACCTTCCCCAACCACGTCAGGATACCCTCATTCGACTTTATCATCAGGTCTCTCGTCTTCCATCCATTTCTGCACGGCAAATGATGGTTCTGCTCAGTCACATGGCGTCTACAGTTCATGTGACTCCTTTTGCCAGACTTCACCTTCGCATTCCTCAGTGGACACTGGCATCACAATGGCAACAAGCCACGGATCCACCATCTCAACTAATTACAATAACTCCTTTATTGCAAAAGTCTCTCCGTTGGTGGAAGCTCTCTTCCAATGTTTCCAGAGATTTGCTGTTCCACAATCTTCCTCATCAGAAGGTTCTCACAACCGATTCGTCCGCCTACGCCTGGGGAGCCCATGTCGATGGTCTCCGTACTCAGGGTCTATGGACTTCAACAGACCGTCAGTGTCATATCAATCTGTTGGAACTCAGAGCGATCTTCTTTGCTCTCAAAACCTTTCAGCATCTCCTCCACGACATGGTGGTTCTCGTTCGGACAGACAACCAAGTGGCCATGTATTATGTCAACAAACAGGGAAGTATGGGATCTCACTCCCTCTGTCAGGAAGCTCTGAAGCTGTGGCATTGGGCAATTCTTCACAATATCTTCCTCAGAGCTGTCTACATTCAGGGTCAACGCAACTGTTTAGCGGACAAATTGAGTTATCTTCTACAGCCTCACGAATAGACACTCAATTCTCCCATGCTTCGTCAAATATTTGTCCACTGGGGGACCCCCCAGATAGATCTTTTTGCGTCCCCCCTCAACTTCAAACTGCCTCAGTTTTGTTCCCGCATTTACACTCCTCAACGTCTCGAGGCGGATGCATTTCTCCTGGACTGGAGGGCTCAGTTTCTTTATGTCTTTCCTCCATTTCCTCTGATTCTGAGCACTCTAGTCAAACTAAAGTCAAAACACGCCACCATGATTCTGATAGCTCTTCGGTGGCCCAGACAACCGTGGTACTCCCTTCTACTTCAACTCAGCACCAGGGAGCCTCTATTTCTGCCAGTTTTTCCTTCTCTGCTCACTCAGAGTCAAGGGTCCTTACTTCATCCCAACCTGCAGTCTTTACACTTGACAGCTTGGTACCTGTCTACATAACAGACTCTTCTCAATTTTCTCAGTCTGTTCAAGATATTTTACTTGCTTCCAGAAAGCCGTCCACTTGTCAATGTTACGGTCAGAAATGGACTAGATTTTTTGCATGGTGTTCCACCCGTCAGCTGCAACCAATGTCTTCCTCCTTAGCATCCGTTCTGGACTATTTGCTTCACTTGTCACAATCTGAACTTCAATCTACATCTATTCGAGTCCATCTTAGTGCTATTGCTGCTTTTCATCAGCCTCTGGAAGGGAAACCTCTCTCTGCACATCCCATGGTTTCCCGCTTTATGAAAGGACTTTTTAATGTTCATCCACCACTTAAACCGCCTCCAGTGGTTTGGGATCTTAATGTTGTTTTGGCTCAACTGATGAAACCTCCATTTGAACCACTTGACAAAGCTCACCTCAAGTATCTCACTTGGAAAGCTGTATTCTTGATTGCCCTCACTTCTGCTCGACGAGTCAGTGAGCTACAAGCGTTGGTTTCGGACCCACCTTTCACAGTTTTTCACCATGACAAGGTGGTCCTCCGTACTCATCCCAAATTCTTACCTAAAGTGGTTTCAGAATTTCACATCAATCAATCTATTGTTCTGCCAGTTTTTTTCCCTAAGCCTCATTCTCATCAGGGAGAAGTGGCACTTCATACTTTGGACTGCAAACGTGCCTTGGCTTTCTACCTTCAACGCACTCAACTTCACAGAACATCTCCTCAACTTTTCATCTCTTTTGATCCGAATAAGTTGGGACGCCCTATCTTGAAGTGTACCATCTCCAACTGGATGGCTGCTTGCATCTCTTTCTGCTATGCTCAGGCTGGTCTTCCTCTGCAGGGTCGAGTGACGGGCCACAAAGTTCGAGCTATGGCGGCGTCTGTAGCTTTCCTCAGATCAACTCCTATTGAGGAAATCTGCAAGGCTGCCACTTGGTCCTCGGTTCATACTTTCACCTCTCATTACTGTCTGGATAATTTATCCAGGAGGGATGGCCATTTTGGCCAATCTGTTTTGCAAAATCTTTTTTCTTAAATTGCCAACTTTCCCTCCATCCCTTTTTGCTTAGCTTGGAGGTCACCCATGTGTGAGAATATGCTGCCTGCTTGTCCTGGGATAAAGCACAGTTACTTACCGTAACAGTTGTTATCCAGGGACAGGAGGCAGATATTCTCACAACCCACCCACCTCCCCTGTTTGGCTTCTTGGCTAGGTATCTGAACTGAGGATCTTCACAGGAGATGCGCCCCCTAGTTCGGGCGGGAAGGCACGCGCGCATGTGCGGTGCAGCACTCGAAAGTTCAAGATCTTTAAGCAAGTTTGCTTTCGAGGCTGTCCACTGCGGGGCTCCATCGGTGACGTCACCCATGTGTGAGAATATCTGCCTGCTGTCCTGGATAACAACTGTTACGGTAATTAACTGTGCTTTACCCACCCATGAGCAAACCTGGCTATGCTCATAAGTTATTTTTATTTTTTATGCAGTAGTTATCCTAACCTGAGCAGCAAAGCAATCCAAGGTTTTGTTAATGTTTGGATCTTATCTTTGTGAACTTGGATTTTCAGCTCTGACAGAAATTAAGGGCTCCTTTTACTAAGCTGCGCTAATGGTTTTAGCGCACGTGCTAGACACTAACGCCAGCATTGAGCTGGCGTTAGTTCTTGGTGCGTAGCGCGGGATTAGCGTGCACGGCAATGCAGCATGCACTAAAAACGCTAGCACACTTTAGTAAAAGGAGCCCTAAATTGGGGGTGAAAAAGAGAACCAACTGCAGATGGTGGATCTTGAAATGAGTGTTTGCTTATTGACTATTCAGCCGCTTTATGAGTTAATTTGCACTCAAAAACAAGCATATCCATCACATTGATTAGCAGTTCTATCTACTTTAGTTTCACAATTACCCATACATAGCATAACTCAAATTTAATTTTTTGTTGGTTTTGCAATTTTAAAGTTTCAAATATAATGTGCCTTGAAAAACATTTGCTCCATTTAGGGCTCCTTTTACAAAAACGTGCTAGGGCCTTAAAGCGCAGAATAGCGCACGCGCTAGCCGCTACCGCCTCATTTTGAGCAGGCGGTAGATTTTCGGCTAGCACGCACTATAGAGCGCGCTAATTCAGTGCGTGCTCTAAAACGCTTAGTGCACCTTCGTAAAAGGAGCCCTTAGTGTGCCAGAGCTAAAAAAGTGACACACACTGCTCTAAATAGTGAGCCATTGAAGTACTGCAGAATGACATCTAGAAAATGGATTTAAGAACATAAAAATTGCTGCTGCTGGGTCAGACCAGTGGTCCATCGTGCCCAGCAGTCCGCTCACGTGGCGGCCCTCCGGTCAAAGACCAACGCCCTAACAGACTAGCCCTACCTGCTAATGTTCCAGTTCAGCAAGAACTTGTATAACTTTGTCTTGAATCCCTGTAGGGTGTGCTCCCCCATGACAGACTCCGGAAGAACTTTCTAGTTTTCCACCACTCTCTGGGTGAAGAAGAACTTCCTTATGTTCATACGGAATCTATCCCTGTTCAGTTTTAGAGAGTGCCCTCTCGTTCTCCCTACTTTGGAGAGGGTGAACAATCCGTCCTTATCTACCAAGTTTATTCCCTTCAGTACCTTGAATGTTTCAATCATGTCCCCTCTCAATCTCCTCTATTCGAGGGAGAAGAGGCCCAGTTTCTCTAATCTCTCACTGTATGGCAACTCCTCCAGCCCCTTAACCATCTTAGTTGCTCTTCTCTGGACCCTTTCAAGTAGCACTGTGTCCCAACTTCTGTTGGAGTGAAAGATCATCTTTGCATCATATGAAAAATGGGGACCACCTGCCATTCCTTTTACCTTTTGAGAATTTAAAAAACAAGTTCAATTTAATTCCAATAGATGCTGTTTGGTGTGATCCAATTAAATAGTAAAGCCCTCCACTTATTCACCTATTAGATAGGTTTGCTGCATTATCTTGCCAGGGGTGGGGGCAGGGGAAGAGCAAACAAATACCAATTTACTTAAGAGGGGGGTATGAGAGTTGTCTTTTCTTTACACATCTAAAAGCAAACAATTAAGTTGGAGAAAAGCATACTTTTACCTATGCAAAGAGCACAAGAGCATTCTTTAAATTGAAAAAAGAAAACAGCACATGCAGATCTTCAAATCTAGGTGCTTGCAGGCTGATATTCAAACTGAGTTATTATATGTTTGGGGGGGCGGTAAAACTGAGTTCCCGCTAAGCTGCGCTGGGGTGCGCTGGCGCACAAAATATTACCTCGCAGCGCACACAGTGTAGAGCACAGTTCTTCAACCGCCGGTCCGCAAACAAAATCTTGCCGGTCCGCGAAGGATTCGGTCCCCGCCGCAACGAAAGGCCGGCGTCAGCTGACTTGCAACTTCCTGTTGCAGTCGCTGTGCCGCGACTCCTGCCTTCGCCGGGACTCCTGCCTTCCACCGCGTTTGCCTCCTGCCTTGTCTCCGCACCTCCAGACCAACAGCGGCAGCTGTGTATGCTTTTAACTTCGGCACAGAGCTGCCCCTAATCAATAGTTTAGCGCGGTTTCATAAGGCAGCCTCGGGGCCTTTGCTAGGCCGGCCCACATCGCATCATCGAAGCGGGCCGGCTATCAAAGGCCCCGAGGCTGCCTCATGAAACCGCGCTAAACTATTGATTAGGGGCAGCTCTGTGCCGAAGTTAAAAGCATACACAGCTGCCGCTGCTGGTCTGAACTCTTGGGCCGCTGAAGGAGGGCAAAAAGCAGCTGTCCTGGAGGTTTCCCTTCTTCTCGCCTTTACAGGTTCCTTTTTTCCACCTTTTTTTTTTTCCTTCAAACGGCAACGGGCCCCAGCATCGACATCAATCAAGTAAGTTCCACTGTCAATCAAGCGGTTCTGCTCGGCCAAAGCTTCCCCTGTGACATGAGCCACCCTCAGGGGAAAGAAAGTGACCCACAAAGGTGAGGGGAAGGGGGGCAGATGATGGAAGTTGGGGGGGGGGAGAGAGAGAGAGAAGGGGCAGATGATGGAATGGAGGAGATGAGAGAGAGAGAGAAGGGGACAGATGATGGAAGTGAGAAGAAGGGAGAGAGAGCAGAAGGCAGATGGATGTCAGTTGAGAAGGGAGAGCAGATGCTGAATGGAAGTGGGGAAAGAACACATACTGGATGGAAGGAGGAGATAAATAAAGGGGGAAGAAAATAGTAAGATAATGGAGGGGTGAGGGAAAGGGGTGACAAGCTGTGTGTAGACACAGTGAAAAGAGGGAAACGGGACTAAATAGTAAGAAAGAATTTAATTTAGATGGAGGCAGAAAATAGAGAAGGAAGACCAGAGAAGAAAAGGGAAGAGAGAGCAGAGAATGATCAGATCTGAGTGGAGGAAATGAGAAGAGAGATATGCTAAAAACCACAGGGGGGAGGGAAGGATAGAGATGCCAGACCATGAGGGGAACAGAAGGAAGATGATGGATGCTAGACCAAATTGGGGGGTGGGGGGGGGCAGGAGGAGAGATGGCAGGGAAAGACAGACAGTGAATGGAAGGGGCAGATGCTGGACTGAAGAGACAGAGAAGGTTATCATGCTGCTGTACCGGGCCATGGTACGCCCTCACCTGGAGTACTGCGTCCAGCACTGGTACTTTAAGAAGGACACGGTACTACTCGAAAGGATCCAGAGAAGAGCAACTAAAATGGTTAAGGGGCTGGAGGAGTTGCCGTACAGCGAAAGATTAGAGAAACTGGGCCTCTTCTCCCTTGAGCAGAGGAGATTGAGAGGGGACATGATAGAAACATTCAAGGTACTGAAGGGAATAGACTTAGTAGCTAAGGCAGGGAGAACGAGAGGGCACTCTCTAAAGTTGAAAGGGGATAGATTCCATACAAACGTAAGGAAGTTCTGTGGTAGAAAGCAACATATTTATTTGGCTCATAACTTGCTGGCGCCCGATATTTTTAGCTCACAGTGAAAAAAGTTTGCTCACAACACCCGCCCGCTTAGAGGGAACACTGGCGGTAAGCATATTACTCTATTGCTTTTCAAGTTATTTGATTTTGTTATGCTGTCGTCTTTGTTTTTTAGCATTCATTTTATTTTTTCTATTATACGAGGGTGTGCTGAAAAGTTCTCAGCCTAACAAAGAACGGATGATGCAGAGCTATGAAACTTACAAGTTATTCCACATATTCACTCCTAAGTTCAACACATTTAGCACATCATGTCTGAAGTTTCTGTAACTTTTCTGTAAAATACTCATGTCTGGTCACTGAAATATGCTCCACTGCTGCAATTGCCTTCAAATCACTCAAAAATTATCACTCTTTCAAACTTTTTTAAGGTTTGGAAACAGAAAATAGGCAGATAGAGCAAGATCTGGTGAGTAGGGTGAATGGTCTATGCACTGAAACCACAATTGTGTGAAAACATCCATCGTTTTGCCAGCCTTGTGAGCAGATGCATTGTCTCGCAAAGAGAGAACTCCTTTCCGCAGCTTCCCTCTCCTTATTTTTCTTGCAGTGCCTCCTTTAATCGCAACAGCAAGTTACAGTAGTATTCTGCATTAACTGTTTGGCCCCTTGAAAGATGGTTGGGTCATTGCAACACCTTCCTGATCCCAAAACACTGTGGCCACTGATTTTAAAGACTCAACATGAACATGTTTCAGTTCTATGGCCTGCATCAGGAGACTGTTATGATGTTATGCTAAAAAGTACAGTTGATAAGCTTTTTGTTTTCATTTAGAGGAGAGCAATTTAGTGTTCAATAGATTGCTACATGCGTTGGACACATTTTTTTTACAATCCTTTTGTTTTTCAAGATAATCCTTCAGTAAGGTACCATTCTTGTACAATCCCTCTGGAGGCTGAACTCGTGGGTTCTTGCATCCTCTTTAGTCTCGGCTGCAGGGCTAATAAAACTTGATCCCTCTCCTCTAGGCTATCTGCCTGGTAGCTCACTTTGTTCCTGCAGCCTCACTGCATGAGTGAAATCAGTTTCTTCTGCTCGTGATTTGTTTTCAATTCCTAGTCTTTATTTGATTTGTTTTGCAGGTTTGCCCAAGTGCTGCGGATCAACTCTGTGGGAGTGATCCTTTGGCAGGAGATCGCAGACATTTTAAATTTTGTCTGCTTCTGGAGGGTGCTCTGTAAGCTTAAACTGCAGGATGCCCTCTGGACAGCCTGCAGATTGGATCGGGTCTCTGGGATCAGGAGCCCTCTTTCCCCTGGTTCGTCCACAAAGGGGTAGAGCGCAGGCTGCTGCGGTTCCATGGAGGTACGCCAGGATCGGAACCGGACTGCGTGTCTTCCCTTATTTCCTTGAGGGGTCCTGGTGGTTGTGATCTGTGGTGACAGGGAAGGTAAGGTGGTCAGAAGACCTGAAAAATCCAGTTTAATCAGCTCCTGAGGTACTGATCTCCTTGCTTGTACTGTGTATTGCAGGCTGCCATAGACTTTCATTGCAGCACATGTCTCTGGTGTCTGTGAGTCACAGAGTTTGGCGATTTTGGGGGGTGCTGAAATCGGGATTTTGGGTGGTTTCACTGCATGCTCTGGTCCCCCCATCTGTAAAATCATAAAATCACCATTTTTCCTGGGCAGTTTTAGGGCAAAATCGGCACCTGCAGCAGCTATCTTGGATTTTCTTTCAAGTTTTCAAAAGTATATGTTTTGGACTTAGAATCTTCGTTTATGCTCCAAACTTCACAGATGCCACCTCAGGACAGGATGGCATGGATTCTTGCCATAAATGTGGCGGATGGCTGACGGATTCGCAGCCGTGTGTCACATGCGCTGCGGCCTGCGAGGGGCATAAACCGTGCGTGGATTCCGCACTATCCTCCTCTGGAAAGGACTTGCTTTCCTCCGATTCTGCCAGAGATGTGATTGTGCGAGGAAGGCGCTTTTGAGAAATGCAAGCGCAGTTCAGGGGGAAAAATCTCATAAGTCTTCTAAATATTCCAAATCGGAGCCCCGCGGATCAGCTCTTGCCGCCAGTGACTATTTTCCATTGGAATTTGTGGATATGATGCATTCGGCTTTCATGAGAAAAAGGGCTATGCCTGCCTCTCCCTCTCAGACTCCGGTGCGGCAGTCTGTTCAGCCTTTGGATTCCAGTATTTCCATTTGCTCCCTTGCTGACAATCTAAAAGCAAGGGGCATCTCCCCGCCATTGCCTCAGTACCTGTGTCCATTTCTATGCCATTGCTGTCGCATGGCTCTTCAGCAGGGCCAGCTGATGTAGCTAACTTAGCGGATCTAGGGGATTCCCAGAACACTGATTTCCGCAATCTGGGAGAGGATCAGGCAGTGCGCAGGCTCTGTAAGTCCAGCCGCCTCCCTGATCTTATCTCTGAGTCCCTGTGGACATTGAATCTTGATTCAGACTTAAGAATTCAGGTACAGTGCGCCAACAGTCTTTAAACTCCTGGCCTTCTGTCCCTCCCAAGAGAAAATTATGATGCCAGGTCTCTGGCGAGGGTCCCCCGGATTAGCTACAGATAACCTCAGACCAGTGGGTCCTGCAGGTACTCAGGGAGGGCCTTCCTGCCGCCACCGGACTTCTTCCTTTCCTTTCCTGAGAGAAATCTGGACAGGGCCAGCAAGATGCGCCTGTTACTGGATCTGGCAGCCATAGAGCCAGTCCCAAAGGAAGGGTTCCGTGAGATCCTCTATTTACTTCGTCATGCCAAAAAAAGACTCCAAAGGTTGCAGACTGATTCTGGACCTAAAAACAGACAACGCATTCCTGCGAGTTCCGCATTTCCCTGATGGAACCGTCATGTTCTATACAGGCGGTGGTGGCGCCCAAGGAGTTTTTGACTTCTTTGGAGCTCATGGAAACGTACCTCGCCTACGTCCTCTTCAGTTATCCTCTCTAATGCGGTGGAATCCCCAGAGAGATGCGCTGGGGGTGAAGCTGCCTTGATTGGCTGCGGCACGCAGCAGTATGCTGTGGTGGTTGAACCCGGTCACTCTGAGCAAGAAGCTCCCTTTGCAGGGCTTGGACTGGGTGACCCTGTCTATGGACATGAGTATTGCCGGCTGGGGAGCAGTTTGTATGTCTGTACTAGTCCAGGGCCCCTGGACAGCAATGGAGAGCAGATGGTTGATCAATCGACTGGAGCTGCGAGTGATCCAGTTAGCTTTGCTGAGAATTCAAGGGAGTCTCTATTGGAACGCCGTCCATGTGTTCTCGGCTGTTGCTTATGTCAACTGTCGAGGGGGCTCGAGGACTTCTCTGCTGGGCTTAGAGGCTCAGATGCTCTTTGCTTGGGCAGCGTGTCATCTGTTGGCTTTGTCCGCGGCTCATGTGGCTGTCATAGACAACGTTCAGGAAGACTTTCTCAGTCGTCAGGCTCTAGACCAGGGAGAATGGTCCCTGTCCGGGCTAGCGTTTGAGGCCATAGTGCACCGCTGGGGTTGTCCCACCTTCGTTCTGATGGCGTCTTCAAAGAACAGGAAGGCGGACAGGTTCTTCAGCCGCCGACGGGAGGTCAGCAGAGAAGGAATCGATGCTCTGGTTCAACCTTGGCCCAAAGGGGAACTTCTGTATGTCTTTCCCCCATGACTCATGATAGGGTGCGAGCTGCGCCGGGTGTCCTCTCACAGGGGTCCGGTGATCCTTGTGGCTCCAGTCTGGCCCAGAAGACCTTGGTACGCAGACCTTGTGAGATTGAGCTCAGAGAGGTGTCTGTGTCTTCCTTGCTATTGGAGGTTACTCACTCAGGGCCCGATTGCACTTCAAGATCGGACCACTTTGGCGCTTGAGCGAGTGGCTTTGAAGGCCAGGGGTTATTCCTCTGTGGTTAACGCTATGCTTCAAAGCAAGCAGAAATCAATTGTATTGGCCTACGCAAAAACCTGGGGGTGCTTTCAGGCTTAGTGTGTGGGGGGTTCAGGTGGACCCTTTGGTAACGTCAGTGGCTTATGTTCTGGACTTCCTGCAGGCTGGCCTCAGGAAGGGTATGACAGTCTCTTCGCTCTGTGTCCTGATTGCGGGACTTTCCTGTTTAGGTCCCTCTTCGTTCAGGGGTTCTATGGCATCTCGCCCACCGTGACCTTATGACTGCCGTATCTGACGTGGAACCTGAATTTGGTCCTATGCTCCCTGACTCGTCTGCCCTATGAACCTCTGAATGGCATCTCTCTGAAAGAGCTTACCATTAAGACTGTTTTTCTTGCGACGGTCACTTCGGCGTAGAGAGTTTCGGAGCTTCAGGCTTTGTCGTGCAGAGATCCTTTTCTTCGCATCACTGTGTCAGCAGTGATTTCGCAGACTGTTTTCCTTTCTTCCGAAAGTGATTTCCTCTTTCCATGTCAACCAGGAAGTTCGGCTGCCAACCTTTGTTCCTTTGGGTTCCAAGTCTAAGGACCATGTTTGCGGTCTCTGAATGTGCGGCGTCTCCTTTTCAGATACCTGGAGGCCACTAATGATTTCCGTCTGTCGGATCATCTCTTTGTTCTAGCAGGCCCAGCGTGTTGGGGTCGGCCTGCTTCTAAGGCTGCCATATTGCATTGGATATGTATGGCCATTTCTGCTACCTGTGTTTCATTGGGGAAGAAAACTCCCCTTGGGGTGAAGGTTCGCTCTATCAGAGGCTTGGCAGAGTTTCTGGCGGTTTCGCCTGAGGAGATTTGTAGGGCGGCCATGTGGGCTTCGATTCATGCCTTTACTGGGTTTTACCGGCTTGATGCGGCAGCAAGGGGTGATGTGACCTTTGGTGCTTCTGTTCTGGCAGCAAGCTCATGCCCCTCCCCCCCCCCCCCCCCCCCCCGAATTGGGACTGCTTTGATACACAAGTTCAGCCTCCAGAGAGATTGCCCAAGAATGAAAGATTAGGTTTCTTATCTCTGCTAATCTTCCTTCTTGTAAATCTCCTCTGGAGGCTAAACTCCCGCCCATCTGTTTGTCCGATTCGCAGATCACCTCTTCAGTTACTGGTAAGCTGGATTACTGTATTTGACCAGACTCACTAAGAATTCCATACTTGTTCCCTTAGGTTGGGTTCAAGGGTTGTCAGGGTTCCTGAATGGAGCCCCATCTGAATTTCAGGTTGTGTCTACGTTAGTTGGATTTCTCTGTTTTGCAATTTGTACATGTTCAGATTTCTATTTCTTTTATGTATAAAAAAAAAGTTGGCCTTTTTTGGCTGTGGTTCCTTGTGTTTGATGTACTCATGAGTAGAATTGACTGGTAGCGGGAGTTCCCGCACCCTCTTCTTTTTTTCTGTTTCCTGTTTGCACTAAATATCACCGGCTTTTTGACAAATTGAGCATGACAGGAAGCTACCAGGCAGATAGACTAGAGGGGAGGGGACAAGTTTTATTAGCTGTGCAGCTGAGGCTAAAGAGGATGCAAGATCCCACGAGTTCAGCCTCCAGAGGAGATTAACACGAAGGAAGATAGCAGAGGTAAGAAACCTAATCTTTCATTATCAACTGCACTGCGTAAATAACCCCATACATCAAATCGTAGAGACTTCTGATGCAGGCCCTAGAGCCGAAATATATTTGTGTTGAGTCTTAACATCAGAATAATAAAGCACCTTAGCACCATTGGTCATCTTCACTGTGTTCATTTTTGGTCTTCATCCTGTGGAGGTATTTTGTTGTACAGTACTCCCCTGATATTTGCGGGGGTTCCATTTCAGGAACCCTCACGAATGTTGAAAAACCACGAATATGGTTTTTAGGCAGGGGAGACAGGAGAGTGCAGCCGGACCGCCGGTGAGTGAAGGAAATCACTTGCGATATGCTCCAACCACCTTTTCCTATACTAAAGTTGGGCCTCACCAATCAGGAGCTGCTTTGACACACAGCTCCTGATTGGTGAGGCCTGACTTTGGTACAGGAATAATTATCACCTACAGCTTTCTTGACCCTTATTTCTATATGTATAGTCTACCACTGCCTCAAAGAGTAATGCAATCAAGGAATAAATGGATCACAGAAAGGTCAGACAGACTGCGACATGTGACACAGAAACATACACCCTCACAGTTGCACCTACAGAATTCTTTTCCTCCATTAGAGCATTGCAGTGCTCAAGAAAGAACTGAAATCGAACTGGAACCAGTGAAGGTAACTTATGAGAAAAAGGAAGAGTAAGAAAGCTCAATCCAATAAATTATTACTTTTAGGGGATTCTATCATCAGAGGCATTAACATTGCAACACAAGTCAAGGAACCTAAAATAGTGAAGTGTCTCCCAGGATCCTCAGCTACTAGGAGTACCCAATAAATATTGTCTATAGTTAAGGAAGAAACTAAGAAGTCTAAAGCTGATGTTGTTATCCATCTGGGAACAAATGACCTAGCCAACAACTCTACACTTGCAGCTCAGAAAGCCTTTCGGGAGCTTGGTGAGGACTTGAAACCTTTTGTAAAGACTAGCTGCCTCAGAAGTACTGCCTGCATATGGAAAGGGAGAGCAAAGAGTTAAAAACACAGAGGACTTCAATAGGTGGCTCAAAGCCTGGTGTCGTCAAGAAGACTTAAGGTACATAGGAGGATGGGGAAATACATGGAAGGACAAGAAGCTATATTGTACTGATGGGCTACATATTACTACTGTTCAAACTCACAGAAAATGGCATAAATATTTCCTTAGAAAATGAACGATCCACTTATATCCAAATTTCTAAGGTAATAGATATATTATACTTCAACTTCCCATTCTCATTCTAATGTTTAATATATATGTTCTCCTTAAGACCTCAGAACCACCACTCCTCTGTCCCACCCTAGGTGTTTCAATGGGGAGATTCAAGTGGTGAACTCCTCACCGGTCTTTGTTATAATTTAGTTAGTGCTTAACTCTATTGCTCATTAATTATTGATTTGCAATTAATATCACTTATCTTGGTAATGGCAATATATTCACTTCTCACAGTGTATCAAGCGGTAGAATGAGAATGGGAAGTTGAAGTTGAAGTATAATATATCTATTACCCTACATATTACTACAGCAGGAAAAAGAATCCTTGCAGAGAAATTTAGACAATATATTTCTAGGCGTTTAAACTAGAAGGGGTGGGGGGGGATGGTGTATGTATGAAGGACAATTATAGAGGCCACCCTCAACAAAAGACAAGATGTGATGGTAGTAAGGATTGCAACATAAACAATTGCTTTGGGACATAACTGGAGGGTGTGCTGAGCTCCACTTCTATATGGGAGTTGCTCAACGCTGTAAGTATTCTCACGTCTGCAAGTCCAGTTCAGCATGAAGAAGAGACATCTCAGGGGTGATATTATGAAGATCTATAAAATAGTGAGTGGAGTGGAAAGGGTAGATGTGAATCGCTTGTTCACTCTTTTTCCAAAAATACTAACACTAGGGGGCATGCAATGTAGCTATTAAGAAGTACAGTAGATTTAAAACAAACTGGAGAAAATATTTTGTCACACAACATGTAATTAAACTCTATAATTTGTTGCCGGAGAATGGCCGCCTTGAGTTCTTATGGCCCAGTGGTGTAGCGGGCATGAGTGAGCTTTCCTTGTTCTTGCCCGGTCCTGAGCCGCTTGTTGAATGGATGCCCCGAGTTTTCGCGATAACTCAAGGTAGCCATTCACTGAGCGGCTCAGTGCCGGATAGGAGCGAGGAAAGTTCACTCATGCCTGGTACACTGCTGGGCCATGAGAACTTGAGGTGGCCATTCAAGGAGGGCTCAGTGCGGGGCAGGAGCACAGAAAACTCGTTCCTGTCCGGTACTCCACTGGACCACCAGGGATTCAAAAAGGGAGGTGGGAGGGAAGTAAAAAGAAAAAAATTGGCAGATTCGGCTGGGATAGGAGATGGGAAGGATCCCTCCTGTTTCAGCCTACCAGGTCATACTGCAGGCCCGGTGGAAGCCTGCAGGACATTGGGAGAGAAGGGGGGACAGGGCAGGGAGGGGGGGCTGGGTGCATATCCTCGTAGGGAAGGAGGGGGGCTGGGTGCAGAGCCTGGCAGAGGAGGGAAGAGGCAGGATACAGATCCTAGCAGAGCAAATTAATATTAACTGCCCTGTCCCGCCCCATCCTGCCCAGCCCCATCTTATATTCAGTGACCTTTTTCCTTCTTTTTGGGGGAGGGGGGAAAGGGTACTTCATCTTATACTTGGATTGACTTATATTTGAGTATATACAGTATTTATTCCTGTTTATTTTATTGTCAACATCTTTGCTATTGATTATGAAAGGCGGTTTAGTAAACATAATAAATCACTAGTTTTGGAGATGCTGTCCTAAAGAGAAAGCTGAATACTGTAAACTCTCCACTTAGTGGATCCTAGATATCGTCTCCTTTTGTTTTTCTTTATTCTTCAGAGACTGCCATGGGCAAGAAAATCTATGCTCAGAGCAACAGTGATTCTGAATATATCCAGGCTATTTACAAGTAAGTTTAAAAAATAAAAAAAATTCCAACAAATATTTATGTTAATAGTTACCTACAATTCTGTTAGTAATGTTAAGGTTTCTAGACTCTAGACTCTGATAATAGAAAGTTGTCTAAAATTCATTAATTTAAAAAAGTAATCATCTTGACAAACTCAGTGAGATTGATATTCCAAACAAATAGAAACATGACAGCAGATAAAAGCCTAATGGCCCATCCAGTCTGCCTATCCGCAGCATCCACTATTACTTTGTCTCCCTAAGAGATTCCTGAATCGATATTCAGCAGGCTGCAGTCAGTGTTTGTTTATTTTTTTGTTTGGATAGGGGTTTTTAAATGTTGACCATGGCTGACCAGGATATTCAGTGCTGGGCCATGTGCGGGCTCTGGCACTGAATATCTGTGGCTAACTAGAAGACCATTGGTCACAAGATCTTATGTGGGTTCTTGGCAATATTCAGCCGGGAACTATATGAGACAGTTATGCAGGCCCCAGATGAATATTATCTGGTACCTGTGCCGTAATCATAGGGGTCATTCCATGTCAAATAGACCAATTTTGAAAATCATCCACGCTCGACCTCCTCAAAATTGAATGAAGTTTTATGTGTGGACATTCACTAGGATCTCAGACTAAATTATGCAAAATTTTTTGGCTGCAGCTAGACAAAACCTATTTACTGACATTTTTGGATTAGTACAACCCCTGGTACTCAGTTCCTGTACAAAGTTTGGAACCTAACATGAGCTTGCCTCCTTTAAATGGGCCAGCAAACTATATGGCAAATGTTACAATAAGAAATGTAAGTCCTACTTTGACTCCTCATTGCTCCTGATCTTTACGTTGATTCACGCCATAACTGGACAAGTAGTCATGGCCCATGACATACATATAGGATTTGCAATAGGAGACATACATGTAGGAGTTGGAACCAAATGAAGGCATGTTACTTTTTCATGCAAATTTTTGCGGGGGGTTTTTTTTTTTAAAGTGGGGGTTTTTTAAATATTACTTGAAAGAGTATCTTTTTTTGCTGCCAAAGACACCCTGTTTCATCTCGGACCCGGCCTTGCTTTGGTCATAATTGAATTCCCAAAGACAAACAACATTTGCAAGCGCAGTTCCTATGTTATACAGAGCAATTTTTGGTGTCCTATTGTGTAACTTGCAAATGAGTTAGAGATGTGAGGGTGCTGCCAGTGGGAAGGCACTTCTGGCCCATCTCATTCACCACCAGAATGGGGCTTCATGGCTGTACTAATGAAAAGATATTTAATGGAAGGCGTTCTATTAGATTTAAGAACTTGCAGCAAACTAGCTTTCGGTGGAGAGGCTGAACTCCTGAGGAACTCTAAAGAGCACTAAGCGGGTCAAAATCTATTCAATCAGCAGATTCAGGTGGGGTAAACAGGCAGGGTGAGTGGAACACAGGTAATCACTTCTGGACACCATGACTATCTCACCAGAAGTACCCCCCCCCTTTGACTTGTGAACATACACAATTACTCTGGTGACGATGTCTTCCTACGGAAAATAGAAGAAAATCACATTGAGCATGCCATAAAAAGGATTTCTGCTTTTTCTACAACCCACTTCTGCAAGCTGCCTGCTATTTTCTACTTACAACAGAACTGAGCACAGTAATCCAGATGAATTTTCACGAACAACTTATACAGAAGGGAAGATTAGGCTGTTACTTCAATAATCTTCTTTCTTGTCACTAGGTCTAATAAGCTGGACGAGTGGGTTATCTCCCTGAAACTGCTAATTTCTTGTAGAAGGATGTCATCCACATCTTTTAGCTCTGCCTTCTTCCCCAATGGGCTATACCTTGTCTCCTCAGTTTGTACCAAAGTAGATGATCCCTACTCTAAAAGAAGACATAACAAGGAGGAAGAAATATAGTGAACAATGTTAGCACAAATATCTTATAAGCTCAGGTGGAACGAAGTAGCTGCCAACTTGCATGTAACCAGCACTAAGACTGATAGGAGAAATTTCCAGCTCTGGACCCACAATCAGTTCAGGAGAGTATGCAGAGCACCACAGAGAATAAGTATAGATGAAGAAAAGAGGTCCTAGGACAGAGCCCTGAGAAGCCCCAACTAATAGCAGGATGGCAGTGAAGGAGAATCCACAACTGCATACATTAAAGGTGCGATGTGAGAGATAGGAAGAGAACCAGGAAAGTGCAGAGCCCTGGAATCTAAGTGAAGACAGTGTGAAAAGCAGCAGAGGTTGAGAAGGATGATGATAGAATAGAGGTGTTTAATTTGGCTAGGAACAGGTCCCAACAAGAAATAATGAATCTTTGAAAGCTCCACTCTATATCAGATCAATCCCAATTAAATTTGACACAACCATAAAGCTTCTAGGTGTCATCCTTGATGATAAACTTTCCTTTAACAAACAAATCGGTTCAGTTGTCTGCAAATGCTTTTTCAAACTCAAAATGATTGGTTCTATATACAGTATACCCCCACAAATTTGCGGTTCGCGGACTCAGTCATTTGCGGTATTTTCTGACCACCTCTTCTGGTCAGAAAATACCATGAATGACTGACCAATGGAAAAGCTTTCAATGCTCAGCCAGCCTTCCCTTCCTCAATCTGCAGTCTTCCTGGCTGCGCACCTCCTTTGCCTCCTCCTACAACACATTGAGCAGAAAAATCACCACCACCAATCTCCAGGGATGCCGCCGACTAAGGCAATCAGGGCACCTTTGCTGGGGCTGGTCATGGGGAAACCTCGAGGGTCAGCACTCAGCACCATGCTCAAAGCTTGGAGATCAGCCCCACGCTGACTCCTATTCAGAGGGCCAGTTTTCCGCGAGCTTTGCAAGTTTTACTCAGCCATGCGCTCAATAGCTTCACAAAGCTGATTACAAGCTTCAGCGAATTCCTGAAGGAGCGAAAAGTGACACAGGTGCAAATGAGCCGAGGGAGCCCCTGAGAATAGAATGGGATCCAGCACTCTCCTCAGCCAGGCAGTGGTAAGCCTTGGGAAACCAGGGGTCATTATCTGTTCCCTTAAGCAGGGACTCAGAAGAGGGAAAGGGAAGCAGCACAAGGCTAATAAAAATGCCTTCTCTGCATCTTAACTTATTTTAAAGCCAGAGAAGGACTGGTGAAATAAATGATCATCGAAAGAGAGGAGGAGGAGTGTCCAGTATAGTACTCTTCCAATGTTCGCGGTTTTTTCAACATTCACGGTTACATTCGCGGAGTGACCCCCGCAAATTTTGGAGTACTGTACTTCTCTTTTTGACATCAAATTCCTCACCATTCTCATTCATGCATTAGTAATTTCTCATTTAGACTATTGCAATTCACTCTACCAGGGCATCACTCGGAAGGAAATCGGAAGGCTTCAAATTATACAGAATACAGCTGTTAATCATTTAAAAAGCCAAAAGATATGATCATGTTACACTTCTTTTAAAAGTTGCCCTTTGGCTACCTGTTGCACACCAGATTACATTTAAAATATTTCTTTTAAGATAAAATAATAATAATAATAACTTTATTCTTCTATACTGCCATAATTTTGCGACTTCTAGGCGGTTCACATTGAAGAGAGCTGGACAATCAGCGAGTTACAATATGTAGAATAGTCAGTGAAATTATAGTAAGTGGAATCTTAAAAAAATGCAGCGAATTACAATGTACAGTTTGTTAAGAATTTCAGAGAGGACATATTATAAAAAAAGCAATGGAACAAGTGTTTGGTGTAATTACTGTTTAGGTGATATATCTGTCGAATAAGGCAGTTTTTATGACTTTTCTAAAAGCGTCGTAGGTCAGTCTAGCTCCATTAATGTAGTTGTCTAGCCAGTGTTGTTTGTTTGCTTGGTACATAAAAGTTCTATTCAGAAATGTTTTGTATTTACAGCCGGTGATGCTTGGGTATGCAAATAGCTTGCAGTTTCTGGTTTGTCTTTTTGGGCTGTATAATACAAAGTGAGATAGCAAGTATGTAGGAGCTAGTCCCCAGACTAGCTTGAAGCATATGCAAGAGAACTTGAATATTATTCGTGCCTCGACTGGCAGCCAGTGCAGTAGTCTGTAGTAGGGGCTAACATGGTCGCTTTTTTTCAATCCAAATATCAAGCAGACCACTGCATTTTGAACAATTCTAAGTTTCCTCACTGTTTGGTTTTTTTTGGGTATACCCATATAAACGATATTGCAATAATCCAATGTAGAGAGCACTAGTGATTGCACTAGTAATCTGAATGATAATGGGTCAAAGTATTTTTTGATGGTCTTTAGTTTCCATAATATCAGGAAACATTTTTTTACCACTATATTTGTGTGTTCTGCCATTCGCTAGCATTTATTGATAGATTCTTAACACTGTATACTACCTCAAGGTCACTTTGATCCACTATCTTCGCTCAATTCCTCCATACGTCAAGATAGCTTTACAAGTAGTTTTTGCCAAACTTTTGGCTGTCAGTACTTCTTTCAGTATGTTCCTAAAGGTCTTTTTCAAGACTACCTGAAATAGAGATACCACTTTAGTATCCTGTTATCAGTTTGGTATGTCCACTGAGGAAGGCAGTGTTCTGCCGAAAACAGGATCCTAGTTGGAACTTCCCATAGGAACTTTCATTAAAATCCCTTGTGTTGTACTGTGACATCAACTTTGCCTTTCTTTTGTTTTGTTTTCATGACAGTACTTTCCAAAATTTTAAATATTGGAGAATTTGTTAGACTTTGGTCTAATTTGTGTTACCTTTAAAGTGAATCTGTTTAATATTAGTTGTAGTGAGATTACCTCTGGAAACGTATGTTTTGAACCTGGGAGAGATTTTCTGAATTTTCTGTTTTATAGAAGGGTTTAGCTTAGGGCTCTCTAAATTGTTTAGTGGTTTCTTTTTTTTTGTGGTGGTGGTGGGGGGGAGTGTTAAGCTAGTTAACATTCTAATATTACAGATTTTGTTACTGTTAACTAAAGACGATACTCCCACCCCTTTTACAAAGCTGCATTAGGCTTTTTTTATTGCTGACCCCATCAATAAAAGCTCCAATGCTCAGAATTCTATGAGCGTCAGAGCTTTTACCGCTGGAGCTGGTGATTTAAAAAAAAAAAACCCTAACATGGCTTTGTAAAAGGGGGAGTAAATCACTTAGTTCCTGATGGGAATAAGGTCTTGCCTTTGAGGGGGGGGCGTGGCTGTGCCCGTAGGAGATGGCAGCGTGAAAACGGAGCTCCCGCACCCAAAGTTAAGAATCAAAATACTACTACGATCCAATAATTTTTATATAGCAGTGGAACACGCCGAGTGAAGTTATAATCAATTTGATTCAAAATCTGTGAGTTTATAGCGAAAGCGATGGCAGATAAAAAGGTTAACAAGCGGCACAAACCGGAGCCGACATCACCTTCTAAGACGCCATTACCGGATGCTACTTCAGATTGTAATCGTGAAATCCTTTCTGAATTAAAGGAACTTAAGGGATTGATGTCAGATACGAAGTCAGAAACCACTGAAATAAACGAGAAGCTTACTAACCTCACAACGGAGCTTACCCTGCTGCAGACTCGAGTTAACACTCTGGAAATCAAAATGGACGTGACTAACAACAACGTGGCTGAGCTGAGTAAACAAACTTCTCGTATTACAGCTTTGGAGAGGGAACTTGAAGATAGCAATAACCGGTCTCGTAGAAGCAATTTCAGAATTCTGGGTCTTTCCGAAGCTATTCCAGATCGGGATCTCATTAAACATTTAGAATCCTGGATTCCAAAAATACTCGAGCTCACCTTCAAAAAGGACTTTGAAATAGAAAGGGCTCATCGAGTCCCATCGCACCGTACAGCTAATAATCGTTACCCGAGACCGGTTGTGGTGAAATTGCTCCGGTACCAGCAAGTGATAGACATTATGCAGCGCGCTAAAATAAAAGCGCCACTGAAACACGAGGGAGACACCATTCTCTTTGTGCCAGACCTAAGTAAGGTTACTGCTCTCAAGCGCAAACAGCTCCTATCGTACAGACCTAGACTGAAGCAGCTCAATGCTAGATATGGCTTGATGTATCCGGCCAGAATGAGGGTAACCCTCAATAATCAAACCAAAGATTTCCTCACCCCTGAAGATCTTGCTTCTTTCCTTGAGCAGCAATCCCCGACTCCTATCCACCAGGTTTGATGAGTGCTGTGTCTCTTTCTGCATGCTGCACAAACATCAAAGGATCTGCATGGCACCTCCTTTCTAATTTGAAGTCTTTTCATGTTATGATGCATCCTCACTCACCTGGCACTCTAATGTTCTATCGATAGGAAGGCAGGACTTAAATGGGAAGCCAAGGTGGCAAGGGAGCCCCTTCTGATGATTCTCACAGGTCGTGACCTGTTTGGGCCGCCGCGGGAGCGGACTGCTGGGCAGGATGGACCTGTGGTCTGACCCGGCGGAGGCACTGCTTATGTTCTTATGTTCTTATTTATGTTCACTTTAATATCTTTAAAGTAGTAGTTTCTTGTTTTATTCTCTGCATGTGGGTGCTCTGTCCCTGCCTTCTTTACCTGCTGTCTAGCTGCACTCACGTAAGGTTTTTCAGAGATGTTTACATCACTTTTTCGCTGTGTTTCTCACTGTATGATGATGGTTTATACACTGCCTGCATTGCTATTATTTCTTATGACAAATGTTGCTATGGGTCACTTATATTGTATAATTGTATGTTCGCATCTTTTCCTGAATATTATATAGATTGTTTGAATGTCACTTAAAATTGTTTCCTTAAATGTGAAAGGGCTTAATAATAGGATCAAAGCAAAAAAGGTTTTGACATATCTGGAAGATTTATCCCCGGACGTTATTTTGCTACAAGAGACTCATTTGGATGAATCCGCTTCAAAGAAAGTCAAGCTGCCTTGGGCTCTCCCTGCCTACTACTCACCTGCAAGTGAAAAAAAGGGGGGAGTGTTAACTCTCATTAGAAATTGCCCGAGCCTCAAAATTCTCTCCTCTTCCTCAGATGTGAATGGAAGATGGGTCAAAGTTTCCCTTGCATGTGGTGTATCTAAATTCTCAATTTATAATATATATGCACCAAATGCAGATAGACCTGAATTTTACCATGAAATCTCAGCCTTGATGCTTAAAGGAGATGACTTCCCAATCATTCTCGGAGGCGATTTTAACTTGGTGCTGGATCCAGTTCAGGATCGCAAATCTCATGTTAAATATAAAAAAACAAAATCTTGGTTTGCTTTGCAACAATTGTCTAAATCTTTTCATCTATCTGATATATGGAGAATTCTGCATCCTGCACAAAACGAATACACATTTTTCTCACACCCACACTTATCATATTCCAGGATTGACTTCTTTCTCGTAAATAATACACTCATACCAGATATCATTAATACAGAAATCAAACCCATCACCATCTCAGATCATGCTGCTATTGTCCTAAAAATAAACACCAACACCCCCTCTGCTACACTGAAACAATGGAGATTTAATTCTGCTCTCCTCCAAGACCAAAAATTTGTAGAACACGTCAAATCGGCCATTGCGGAATATTTTTTCTTTAACCAACCTGAATATACGTCTTGGTGCAGTTGGTGGGATGCTTTTAAGGCATATATTAGAGGAGTTATCATTGCCTATGTCGCTCACATTACATTACATTACATTACATTACATTAGGGATTTCTATTCCGCCATTACCTTGCGGTTCAAGGCGGATTACAAAAGGTTAATTTAAAAAGACAGAATTACAATGATTAGCTAGAGAGGTAAGTTGTAGATCTTAAGAGCATTTAGAGGTCGTGTTGTTATTGCTGTTTCAGGAATTTCTTGAAAAGTGTGGTTTTTATTTCTTTTCTGAATGTCCTATAGTCTGGGGTGGTCATCAGAAGGTTGGAGATCTGGTTGTCCAGTCTTGCGGCTTGAGTGGCTAGGAGGCCGTCGTGTAGTTTTGTTCTTTTTACTTCTTTGATTGGGGGGGGTATGAATGGGGAGTGCGTTTTTCTGTGTCTGGTACTGGGTGCTTGGATGAGGCGATTGTTCAGGTATGATGGGCTGTCTCCGTGTAGGGTTTTAAATAATATGCAGTAGAGTTTGAAATGGATTCTTTCTTGGATTGGGAGCCAGTGTGAGTTGATGAAGGCTTCAGTGATGTGGTCATGTTTTTTCAATGAGTAGATGAGTCTCAAAGCTGTATTTTGGATTGTTTGGAGTTGTCTTATCGCAGTTGCAGGACATGGAAGGAAGAGTATGTTACAGTAGTCCAATATACCTAGTATTAGGGATTGTACTATAAGTTGGAATTGTGTTCTTTCAAAGAATTTTCGGACTTGTCTCAGGTTTCTCATGATTGCGAATGATTTTTGAATTGTTTTATTTATTTGCGGTTGCATTGTGCAGCATCTGTCTATGGTCATGCCTAGTAGTTTTATGGTGGTTTGGATGGGATATTTGGTTGCGTTTATGTCTAGGTTGGTTGTGGTTTGGATCTTGTCATTTTCTAGGAGGATGAATTTGGTTTTGTCTTGGTTGAGTTTAAGTTTGTGATTTTTCATCCAGGTTGTGACTGCTTCAAGTGTTTGGTGAAGTTTGTCTGTCATGGTAGGTTTAGAATGATCATATGGGACGAGGATGGTGATGTCATCCGCATAACTATAGGAGGTTATGCCTAGATTATCCAGATGCGTTCCTAGAGATGCAGTGTAGAGATTGAAGAGGGTAGGGGATAGTGGAGATCCTTGTGGTACGCCGCAGGGGTTTGACCAGGATTCTGACTTTTCTTTGTTTGATTTTACACTGTAGGTTCTGAGTTTTAGGAATCCTTCAAACCAGGAGTATACTTTATCTGAGATGCCTATTGCATCTAAGATCTGTAGAAGGATGTTGTGGTCTACTAGGTCGAATGCCGCCGATAGGTCCAGTTGTATGAGTAGCATTTTTTTCCCTGTACTAAGTTGTTGTCTGACGGTATCCATAAGGGAGCCTAGTAGTGTCTCTGTGCTGAAGTTTGTTCTGAAGCCTGATTGCATGGGGTGGAGTAGGTTATGGTCCTCTATGTAATTGGTGAGGAGTTTGGCTACTAGGCCTTCTATAATTTTGACATATAGCGGAATTGAGGCTATAGGTCTAAAGTTAGATGGGAGGTTTTGTGGTGCTTTTGGGTCTTTTTGGATTGGGGTGATGACAATTTCGCTGAGATCAGCAGGGAATGTGCCTTCTGTGAGCGTGAATTGGATCCATTGTAGAGTTATAGTGCGGAATTTTACACTAGAGGTGGTAAGGAGATATGAGGGGCAATGGTTGAGGTCACAGGAGGCATGGCTGTATTTTTTGTAGAATTTGTTGAATTCTGACCATTGTATGTTAGGGAATTGAGTCCAAATTCTGTCTGCTGCGATTGCCTCTTTTCCTGTAGGGTGGGTTGTGATTGGATTTTGATGGGATGGGTTAAGGATGAGTGTGGCTCTGGTGTTGGTGATTTTGTTCTTGAAGTGTTCTGCTAAGAGGGTGGGTGATGGTGGAGGTGTGTTCGTGGAGGTTGTGTATGGTTTGATGTCTGTTAATTCTTTCAGGATTTGGAATATTTTTTTGGAATCTTGGGTTTCCGTGCCTATGAGGTTAGTATAGTAGCTTTTCCTCTTATCTTTTAGTAGATTTTTGTATTGTTTGTTGATTTTTTTCCAGTCGGTTTTTGTTTGATCTTGGTTCTTTTTTCTCCATTTTCTTTCTAATCTTCTACACTGTCTTTTGAGTTGGAGTAATTCATTATCAAACCATTGGTCTGATTTCCTGCTGGTTCTGGTTTTGGTTTGTAGGGGTGCCAGATCATCAAGGATGTTGGTGGATACATTTTTCCAGTGGGAGATGAAGTTTTTTGGGTCGCAGTCTTGGATAGTTTCGTCTACCTTTGACCAGAAAATGGTTGGGTCGATATGTTTGCGTGAGGTATATGTGGTTTTTTTTGATTGAGGTGTGTGTTTGGTCTTGGTCCAATTGATGTTGAAGTTATAAATGTAGTGGTCTGACCATAGGGATGGGGACCATGTTCCGTTAGGAGTTTGGATTGCTGGATTGGATGGTTGGTGAGACATGAATGCAGCAATGTCCAGTTGATGACCTTTTTCATGAGTGGTTTGTGGGTTTAGGATCTGGAAGGATAAGGCATTGAGGAAGGATAGACAGTTATTTGCTGGTGTGGAGGTTGTGTCTTCTAGGTGTAGGTTTAGGTCTCCTAGGATGAGGTTATATTCAGCTGTTAGTGAGTTTTGGTAGATGAAGTTTTCAAATTCAGGTCTCACTGTGGTCCAGTTTCCTGGTGTTATGTAGCAGAGCAAGCAGTTTAGAGAGTTTTTTAGTGTTGGGTTTGTGAGTTGACACGCTAGGAAATCCATTTGTGGAGTGGATGTTTTCTCAAGTATGTTTAGAGTTAGGGAGTTCTTGAATATTATTGCTAGTCCTCCTCCTCTTTTTTTCTCTCTGCAGGTTACTGTTATTTTGTATCCTGGCGGGCATACTTCTTTTATTCTAGGGTCTGTGTCTGAGGTTAACCAGGTTTCAGTGAGGAATAGGCAGTCAAGTTTTTCTGTTTTTATCCAATTTTTTATGTTTTCTGTTTTGGGTCCTAGTGCTCTGATGTTAACATAGGCACATGTAAGGGAGGTCGTGTCAGTCTGGGGAATGTGAGTTGTTTCCGGGTATATGAGTGTTGTGGGAGATGGATGAGATTTTGTTTTCGGAAGTGTTGATCTTCTTTTCCAGGTAACAGTGATGGAGTGTTGAGTGCTGGTGTGGTGGTTCGAGTTTCTTGATGTGAGTATTCTTCTGTTGGGAAGTTGGAAGTTGGTTGTACTGGAGGATGTGGTTGTGGTGGGTAAGTTGTTTGCTGCTGCTTTCCAACTAGAAATGAGGAGGATTATCAAAAGGGTGGCTAGTGTGTGTGTATGCAGGGAGAGCTTCATTTTTGATGTCTGGTTCGGGGGGGCGGAGCAGGGCTCCCACGCTGGCCCGATCTGGCTGGCTTCTGTGAAGTGGTGCGCTGGGTCGTTTTTAAATGTAATATGTCCTCCGGCTGGATTGGGGGGGCGGAGCAGGGCTCCCACGCCGGCCCGATCTGGCTGGCTCGTGTTGGTGCTGTGCGCTGGCTTTTTTAAGGTAAAATGTCCTCCTTCTGGATCGGGGGGGGGGGCGGAGCAGGGCTCCCACGCCGGCCCGATCTGGCTGGCTCGTGTTGGTGCTGTGCGCTGGCTTTTTTATGGTAAAATGTCCTCCTGTTGGATCGGGGGGGGCGGAGCAGGGCTTCCACGCCGGCCCGATCTGGCTGGCTCGTGTTGGTGCTGTGCGCTGGCTTTTTTAAGGTAAAGTGTCCTCCTGCTGGATCGGGGGGGGCGGAGCAGGGCTCCCACGCCGGCCCGATCTGGCTGGCTCGTGTTGGTGCTGTGCGCTGGCTTTTTTATGGATCGGGGGGGGCGGAGCAGGGCTCCCACGCTCCTCTCCTTGTGCAGAGGGGGCCGGAGAAAGAGTGCAGAGTCCTCCGGTGTTGTTTTTTTAAAGTCGGCTCTCCTGTGCCGGGAGGGGGGCGAAGCAGGGCTCCCACGCTCCTCTCCTTGTGCAGAGGGGGCCGGAGAAAGAGTGTAGAGTCCTCCGGTGTTGTTTTTTTTAAAGTCGGCTCTCCTGTGCCGGGAGGGGGGCGGAGCAGGGCTCCCACGCTCCTCTCCTTGTGCAGAGGGGGCCGGAGAAAGAGTGTAGAGTCCTCCGGTGTTGTTTTTTTCAAAGTCGGCTCTCCTGTGCCGGGAGGGGGGCGGAGCAGGGCTCCCACGCTCCTCTCCTTGTGCAGAGGGGGCCGGAGAAGGAGTGAAGAGTCCTCCGGTGCTGTTTTTTTTTTTTTTCAAAGTCGGCTCTCCTGTGCCGGGAGGGGGGCGGAGCAGGGCTCCCACGCTCCTCTCCTTGTGCAGAGGGGGCCGGAGAAGGAGTGAAGAGTCCTCCGGTGCTGTTTTTTTTTTTTCAAAGTCGGCTCTCCTGTGCCGGGAGGGGGGCGGAGCAGGGCTCCCACGCTCCTCTCCTTGTGCAGAGGGGGCCGGAGAAGGAGTGAAGAGTCCTCCGGTGCTGTTTTTTTTTTTTCAAAGTCGGCTCTCCTGTGCCGGGAGGGGGGCGGAGCAGGGCTCCCACGCTCCTCTCCTTGTGCAGAGGGGGCCGGAGAAAGAGTGTAGAGTCCTCCGGTGTTGTTTTTTTTTAAAGTCGGCTCTCCTGTGCCGGGAGGGGGGCGGAGCAGGGCTCCCACGCTCCTCTCCTTGTGCAGAGGGGGCCGGAGAAGGAGTGAAGAGTCCTCCGGTGCTGTTTTTTTTTTTTTTTTCAAAGTCGGCTCTCCTGTGCCGGGAGGGGGGCGGAGCAGGGCTCCCACGCTCCTCTCCTTGTGCAGAGGGGGCCGGAGAAGGGGGCTCACCAACATAAAACTCAGAGAGAATTATTAACTAAGATGGAATCTGAAATAAAACATCTAGAATCTTTACATCAACAGACTCCTTTAGATATGATACTACTGAAGGAGCTTGGTAAGTTGAAATTTCAATACAATGTTCAATTAAGTAGAACTGCGGCTAAGTCTATATTTCAGCAATCTGCTACATATTTTGCTGATAATAACAAATGTGGCCATCTTCTAGCTGCCTCCCTCAAACACAGAGAGAGTAAATCGACCATCTCTAGTATTACTTTACCTGACGATTCCATACTAACTCATTCTTCGGATATATCCCAAGCATTTATGGAATATTATCATGTACTATATACATCAGAATTGGACAAAGACTACTCTTGCTCCTCTACTTTCTTATCAGACTTGCCTCACCCTACCTTAGATATGGCTGATAAAGATCTACTGGATGCTGATATTACAACCGAGGAAATAGCATCTGTTATTAATACTATGGCCACTGGTAAATCACCAGGTCCTGATGGTCTTACAGTGGAATTTTACAAAGAATTCCAAGAAATTTTAATTCCTCATTACTTAAAATATATTAAACACCTCATAGAGTCTGGTAATATCAATGGTTCAATTACAGAAGCTACCATTATTGTTCTACCCAAACCAGGTAAAGACCCAAGGTTCATTCCTAACTACAGGCCACTATCCCTAATAAATGTTGATGCCAAAATATTCGCTAAATTGCTCTCGTAGAATACAGTTAATTATACATAAAATCATTGAACCTGATCAGTGTGGATTTGTTAGTGGAAGATACCCCTCAGATAATACATACACGTTTTCTAATATTATTTCAAGACTTCATTTACAGTCTAACCCGCAACAACTTTTAGCCGTAGGTCTAGACGCTGAAAAAGCGTTCGACAGGGTGGAATGGCCGTTCCTCTTCCATACATTAAAATGGTTTGGCTTCACCTCAAGTTTTATACAGAAAATCCGAGTCCTGTACTTGTCACCTACCACTAGGACCTGTATAAATGGTATTTTATCCTCTACATTTAATCCTAATAGAGGAACTAGACAAGGATGTCCATTATCTCCATTGCTGTTTGATATTGCCTTGGAGCCCTTACTGATTGCTTTTAGAACCAATCCTAATATAATAGGATTCCATCAAAATGAAACAGATATAACAGTCTCGGCTTATGCGGATGACATACTGTTATATGTTACGCCGCCTTCTTTACCATCACTTTTATCAACGATAAATGACTACTCCTCTGCATCAGGATATAAATTAAATACGTCCAAATCTATAATCATGCCCCTCAACTGTTTTGAAGTTGAACAGGAAGTTAAGCAATATGGATTTTTATGGTCTGCCTGCAATATGAAATATTTGGGAGTATTCCTGGCTCCAACCATAGAGGAATCAATCCAGCTCAATGCTGATTACTTGATAGATATGGTGAAAACCCTTACTAGCAAATGGTCCCCCCTAAATCTTTCTTGGTGGGGTAGATTAGAGTCTATTCGCATGGTAATTTCTCCCAAAATAACATATGTGCTAGGTATGCTTCCTTTCCTTCTCCCTAAACATGTTTATAAAAACATTGACTCTTTACTTACTAAATTCATATGGAACAACAAACAGCCTCGCATCGCTCTCTCTAAACTGAAAGCCAGCAGAACACGAGGTGGTGTAAATTTTCCCAACTTCATCCAGTATCATTATGCATTTATACTTCGACATTGGACGAAAACTTTGCCGAATACACTGTGGGCACCATACCCGCTTGGGTCAACCTAGAACATGGCACCTATGGTATAACTAAATTACAATGTATAGCGGGAGTACCCCTTTCAAAAAATGAAAAGACAGATCCTATATTGACATCTATGAGGACTGCTGTGGTACTAATTGATTCTGTATTACCGATCCCATGGTCTACAACCCGCCTTATTCCTCTTTGGAATAATCCTTTAATCACTATTCAAGGCAAACCAATATCCTGGTCCACATGGCAACAACATGGAATATGGTACCTACAAGATTTATTGGGTCCGAATTGCTGGCTCTCCTTTCAGGAACTCTCCAACAAATTTTGCCTTGATTCATCTGAATTCTTTAAATGGATGCAAATTCGTCATTGTCTAATCACATCATTCCCTAATGCGACCAAAATAGATCAACGCCCTAGTCTTCTTACCCTTATTTCTCAAGTTGTTAACATGGGGGGCTCAGCTTCCCTATGGTACAAAACGTTTCTAGGGAGTACTCAAGATGATCCTCCTATCAATGAAGTCAAATGGTCACATGAATTGAGCTTACCTTCTGATGCTATAGATTGGAAATCTGCCTGGTCTCAATTATTCAAATCTATAAGATCAGCATCCTTGCTTCAATCTATATACTTTTTACTTCATAAAGCCACGTGGACACCTGTCCTTTCCAACAAAATAGACTCTTCATTGTCACCTAATTGTTGGTCTTGTCAACAAGACATAGGTACACTGAAGCACTTATTATTTGAATGTACTTATATTACAGGATACTGGTCATCTGTGTGGCAAGTTATATGTAACATATTTGACTTAACTGAAAGTCTATCTTTACCCATTGTAATTCTGATGTCACAGGGGCTACAAACTTCACTAGATACGAATAAGGCTAAACTATTTACTATTCTAATGTCATTGGCTATTCAGACCATTTTATATAATTGGAAAGATACATCTAAAGCTGAATTTCATGCTTGGTGGAATGTTGTTTGTTTAACAGGTAAATATGAAAAGACTAAAGACTATAGCGGAACGTAATAACTCCCTTTCCAGATATGATACTATATGGTCTCCACTTCAGAGATACTGTGAATCTTAGATAAGCCTTCATACGACTTGTGATCTTGTTAAAATTCGTTAATCTCTCTTTTAGTTCCATACTCAATTGTACTTTCTTTTACCCAAGTGTATGCGATGTTCAGTGTACTTTCTTTTTGCTGATATACACAGTGTTGTTGTTTTATATCTCTATTTTGGCTATATTGCTTATATTGAAAATAAATAAAAAATTTTGAACAAAAAAAATAAAAAAAAGGTCTTGCCTTTGAGTTTTGAGGTAGATTAGTAGGTGTCATCAATCCTTGAGACCATTAAAGAAAAGCATCGGTACCCAACGCAAGAAGGGGAAGAAAGAAGAAATATTCAAGAGTGTGTACTGCATGCATTCAGAAGTACCTGTAAGACAGAACATTTATAGAAAGAATCAAATTCTTGATTTAAATTACCGGTACTTACCGTAGTTAAATTTTTATATTATATTTATTTATTTATTTGGAATAATCCGAAAACGTTTACTTATCTGTTATTGCCTTCTGTAGAAAACACTGAAGAGATGTGGTAAATGATATTTTAAATTTGTTGGTAACAGCTCATGCTCTATTGGGGAAAAAAAGTCTTTAAGTAATTGGTTTATATTCAAGAGAAATTTATGCAATTGTTGAATGCTGAGAACCATAATTCTGTTATAATTATTTATTAAAAATAAGAAATTCAACTTTGCTTATACGTATATTGCAATAAATACTTTGCATTTTTAAGACCATATCTGAGTATTAAAGTTTAAAGGTAACAATCCCCCTTTACATAACCATAGCGCGGTTTTCAGCGCTAGCTGTAACGGCTCCGACTCTCATAGAATAGCTATGAACGTCAGAGCTGCTACCGCTGCGGTCAGCACTAAAAACCACACTACGATTTTGTAAAAGGGGGTATATTTCACCCATTCCCTTAATTGTACGGATGAAACAAATTTTTATGTGAGCCTGGGAGAGTTCCTATTGAAAATACTCTCAGGATTGCTCTGGGATTGCTTGTTCAGCCCTGATGTTGCTTTCATAGCATTGCTGTCCAGTCTGCTTTGCATCAGATTTATGTTCTCATACTCTACTATGGTTGAACTCATAAAAAATGCAACTCTGTATGAGATAATGGATTTTCATCATACTTTTAGAAATAACTATACTTCAGTGCCAATCATTTTTCTTTAACCTTTAGGATGAGCACTATTATTCACAAAAGAATGAAGCATCCATGGCTTTGGCCTGATTTTTTATACTTTAGATTAAAATCAGGAAAAGAACACAACAGAAATCTTAACATACTTCATATGTTCACTGAAAAGGTAAGACATTGAATGCCATAATGAAAGCTTACTACTTTCGATATTCACAAAATTTATTTTTGGGACAAAGAATTTGGATTTATCTCAATGTAATAAAATCTACTCAGGATCATAGAAAGATGTTTTTAGCTATGCGGGATGAAGTATTAAATATGGGAGCTACCTTTATACTAAGTTACCCCTGCAAATGTCTCCTGAGATATGCTGGGACTAAATACGTATTTTTTGCTCTGGATCAGCTTCAACACTTTTTGGACACAAAAATGTTTAATTTTAATTATAGGATAAGGGCTGTAAGAGAATTTAGGCTGGTAACACATTAAGCCTTTTCTTTAGTGTTATTAGTTAATATAGAGATCTTCTTGTCTAATTAATATACGTGTTTCCCATGGAGTGTCATAGTGGTCAAAGGAGGAGTTTAAAAAGATATGTAACTAAATGAAAATGGGCTTTTTTCTTTTTTTCTTCTAAAATGTGATTGCAATTTGGTTTAAAAGGCATAAATAAATAAAAAAGAAAAGATAAGATATATACACTGTAATAAAACCCGTGGAGGGGCATAATCGAAAGGGACGTCTAAATCCGTTTACGTCCATCTCGCAAGTCGTCCAAAGTAAAAACAGCTTAAGACACATTTTCGAAAGATACGTCCAACTTTTTTTCCATTTCGAAAATCGTCTAATTATACGTCCTGACGATCTGATCGTCCAAGCCACTAAATCGTCTATCTTTATACCACATTTTCATCCAACTTTCCATCCAAGTCCAAAACGCCTAGAACAAGCCCTGTTGGACGTGGGAGGGGGTCTGCAAAGTGATGGACTGCACACCCAGACATGCCACCTAAATAGTGGGGTACCTTACAGGGCACTGCTGTGAACTTCACAAAAAGGGTGCCATGTCTTCTCCTCCCTACAGCTCCCTTATAGGTTACGGTGACCACCCAAACCACCTCCAGAATCCCCTAGACCCACTTATCTACCACCCCAATAGCCCTTTTGGCTGCAGGAGCCACTTATATTCCAGTACAAAAGGGTTTTGGGGGTGTATAGGAGAGTGCACATGTTTAAGTATCAATGCAGTGATTACAGGGGCTTATGGGCATGGGTCCTACTCTCCATGAGTCCCTAACCCACCCCCAAAATGACTTAAGCTGCCTCTGGACTGGACGACTAGGCTTTCCTATGCCAGGCGGCCAGGTGATGATGGTCTGGAGGCTGGATTTTAAAGTTATGATTAAAATTTTTATGGGGGGATTGGTGATCACTGGGGTAGTATGTGAAGGTCTGTTTTATGTGTTTGCAGTGCTTATCTGGTGACTTTAGGTGGGTTTTTGTGACTTAGACCATGTTTTAGATGGTCTAAGTCACAACATCCAAGTTCCGTCTAGGCTCTATTGTAAAACTTTTGGTTATACATGCTGTACGACTAAGACTAAGCCAGCCCACGTCCCGCCCAACTCCCGCCCTCGACACGCCTCCCGAAACGCCCTGTTTAGCTTTGGTCGTTCAGCGGCACTGTGAAGGCCTAGGTCATTTAGAAATATGTCCAAAACCCGTTTTTATTATCGGCACTTGGACGTTTGAGAATTGTTCGTCCAAGTGCCGACTTAGGCCAGTTTTTGGATGGCCAGCACACGCTTACAGTCAAGAGAATGCAGAGTCACTTCTCAAGGGTGAGAATGGGGCTTCGGAAAAAACACAGGAAGAACAATGGATTGGTTGATATGAAACTCTGAAACAACCCTAGGCAAGAACTTAGGATGGGTACTGAGAACCACCTTATCATGATGGAAGACAGTGAAAGGTGGGTCTGCTACCAAGGCGTGAAGCTCACTGACCCGACGGGCAGAAGTGAGAGCGATAAGAAAATACAACCTTCCAAGTAAGAAACTTCAAGTGAGTCCGCGCTAGTGCCTCGAACGGGGGTTTTATCAAGCGAGTAAGGACCATGTTAAGATCCGAAACCACAGGAGGAGGTTTAAGGGGGGATGAACATGGAAAAGGCCTTTCATGAAGCGGGAAACCACAGGATAAACAGAGATTGGCTTCCTGTCAATCAGCTGATGAAAAGCAGCAATGGCACTAAGGTGGACTCGAACCGGAGAGGACTTGAGTTCAGTGCCAGACAAGTGTAACAGGACAACAGATAAGGAGGTGGACAGCGGCTCCTGCTGTCGAGTAGCACACCAGGAAGAAAAGCGGGTCCACTTCTGATGGTAACATTGGCGAGTGGACTCCTTCCCAGAAGCCTCCAGGACGTCCAGCACAGGCTGAGAGAACTGGAATGAAGGCATCAAGTCTCAAGGAACCAAGCCGTCAAGTGCAGAGACTGAAGGTTGGGATGAAGTAGAGAACCTCGACTCTGTGTAAGCAGAGAAGGAAAAGCAGGCAGACGAAGAGGCTTCCTGGAGCTGAGTTGCAACAGAAGGGAGAACCACAGCTGTCGGAGCCACCGAGGAGCTATCAGAATCATGGTGGCACTCATGGACTTGAGCTGGACGAGAGTCTTCAGAATCAGAGGGAATGGAGGGAACGCATATAGGAACAGGTTCGTCCAGTCCAGCAGGAAAGCATCTGCCTCGAGTCTGAGAGGGGTGTGAACCCTGGAGCAGAAGCGGGGTAACTTGTGATTGAGGGGGAACGCAAACAGATCGACGTCCGGAGTCCCCCAATGAGCAAACACCTGACACGGGGTCATGGAATGAATGGACCACTCGTGAGGCTGCAGAAGACGTCTCAACCGGTCCGCCAGACAATTGTGTTGGCCCTGAATGTAGACCACTCGAAGGAATATGTTGCGGCGAATGGCCCAATCCCAGAGCCGCATTGCCTCCTGGCACAGGGGCAGGGACCCTGTGCCCCCTTGTTTGTTGACATAGTACATAGCGACCTGTTTGTCCTTGCGGATCAGCACCATTCAGTCGCAAAGCAGGTGACAAAAAGCCTTCAGGGCGAGGAAAATAACTCGAAGCTCCAGCAGATTGATGTAACAAAGGTGGTCGGCACTGGACCAAAGACCCTGATTACGAAGACCGTCCAGATGAGCCCCCCCAAGCATAGGCCGATGAGTCCATCGTGATGACCTTCTGCGGAAGGGGGGCATGAAACAGAAACCTCTGAAAAGATTGGAAGAGTGCATCCACCAACGGAGAGACTTCTTCAACAAAGGAGTCACGACAATGAGTCAAGAGACAGAGTCTCGATCCTGGTTCCATTGGGATGCAAGAGTCCACTGCGGAATATGTAGGTGAAGTCTGGCAAAAGGAGTCACGTGAACCGTAGAGGCCGAGCACAAATGGGCCACCCTCTGGCACAACCGAACAAGGGCCTCTAGACGAGGCCGAGGCAGGAAGGAGCGGAGACGGACCGTGTCCAGGACCGCTCCAATGAATTCCAGAGACTGGGACGGACAGAGGTGGGACTTGGGGAAGTTCACCTCGAAGCCGAGACTCTGCAGGAGCAAGGTGGTCTGATTCATCGCTTGCAGAACTTCGTGGCACGAGGACGCTTTGATCAACCAGTCGTCGAGGTAGGGAAACACCTTCAGGCCGCGGAGATGGAGGGCCGCAGCTACTACGATTAGACACTTCCTGAAAGCCCTCGGGGAGGCCACCAGGCCGAAGGGAAGGACACGATATTGGAGGTGGAGATCCCCCACCCAGAATCTCAGATACCGGCGAGAGGCCGGGTGTATCGGAATGTGCGTGCAAGCCTCCTTGAGGTCCAGTGAGCACAGCCAGTCCCCCTCGTCCAAAAGGGGATACAAGATAGGAAGGGTGAGCATCCTGAACCATTCCTTGAATAGAAATTTGTTCAGAGCACGGAGATTCCAGGATCAGGCGCAGATCCCCCGTCTTCTTGGGTACCAGAAAGTACCAGGAATAAAATCCGGTATTCCACTGGTCCAGAGGAACCTCTTCGACTGCCCGAAGGCGAAGAAGGGCCTGAGCTTCCTGTAGAAGGAGAGTCAGCTGAGACTGGGCAGAAAGAATCTCTCTTGTAGGAAGGTCCGTGGTACGTGACTGAAGTGCAGGAAGTACCCTTCCCGGATGATAGAAAGCACCCAGCTGTCGGTGGTAAGACTTTCCCCACTGGGTATAGAAATGATGGAGATGACCCTGGACATCATCTACCTGGATTTCAGCAAAGCATTTGATAGCGTACCACACCGCAGGTTGCTGAGTAAGATGAGTGCTTTAGGTTTGGGCGACACATTGACCAAATGGGTTGGGAACTGGCTTGGAGGTAGGCTTCAGAGGGTAGTGGTGAATGGCACCCCCTCTGAAATGTCAGAGGTGATAAGTGGAGTGCCACAGGGCTCCGTCCTGGGCCCGATCTTGTTCAACATCTATATAAGAGACTTGACAGAAGGGCTCCGAGGTAAAATAACATTATTCGCCGATGATGCCAAACTAAGCAATGTAGTGAGCAAAAGCACAACAGACAAAAATTCAATGGCAGACAAAATGATGCATGACCTACTTCTAAAGGAGCGCTGGTCTAGGTCCTGGCAACTCAGTTTCAATGCCAAAACATACAAAGTCATGCACCTGGGAAGCCGAAATCCATGCAAGATTTACACCCTAAATGGCGAGATCTTGACAAGAACTGAAGCAGAAAGAGACTTAGGGGTGATTGTCAGGGAAGACATGAAGTCTGCAAATCAAGTAGAGCAAGCTTCATCCAAAGCAAGGCAAATCATAGGTTGCATACGCAGGAGTTTCGTCAGCCATAAACCTGAAGTCATTATGCCACTGTATAGATCCATGGTGAGACCGCACTTAGAGTACTGTGTGCAATTCTGGAGGCCACATTACCGCAAGGATGTGCTGAGACTGGAATCGGTCCAGAGAATGGCCACCAGGATGGTCTCGGGACTCAAGGAGCTCCCATACGAGGAGCGGTTAGGGAAGTTGCAGCTCTACTCACTCGAGGAACGTAGAGAGAGGGGAGATATGATCGAGACATTCAAGTACCTCACGGGTCGCATCGAGGTGGAAGAGGATATCTTCTTTTTCAAGGGTCCCGCGGCAACAAGGGGGCATCAGTGGAAAATCAGGGGCGGGAAACTGCACGGTGACACTAGGAAGTTCTTCCTCACCGAAAGGGTGGTTGATCGCTGGAATAGTCTTCCACTTCAGGTTATTGAGGCCAGCAGCGTGTCAGATTTTAAGGCCAGATGGGACAGACATGTGGGATCTATCCGCAAAGATAGATAGGGAGGGTCATTGGAGTGGGCAGACTTGATGGGCCGTGGCCCTTATCTGCCGTCTATTTCTATGTTTCTATAACCCCCGATGGGGAGGGGGGAAGGCTCCAGGAGGAAGGGAGCCCCAAGGCTCACACTGGAATTGTCAAAAAGACGGCCCAGTCTTCGCCGGAGCTGGCGGCTGGGCCTTAGCAAAGCGCTGCTGCTGCTGTTGCGGCCACTTCGAAGGAGGCAGGAGTAGATTTCTGCGGATACCTCCGGAGAGGAATTTTATAGTCCCGAGGCGGAGGGGTCTTTGGCTTAAGTCTCACCAGAGATGCGAAGAACCGTTCGTGTTCCAAGAGGCGCTTAGTGGCTGCCTCAATGGAATCATCAAACAGCTTGTTTCCCACGCAAGGGAGATTGGCTAGATGATCCTGGAGGTTCGGATCCATGTCCACAATCCTGAGCTAAGCGAGGACAACTCATAGGCGTCATAGGCCGCCTGAAACATATAGAGGCGGAGCTGGGAGAGGGTCTCCTCGAGGAGATGAAATTCCTGACACCGAGAATCTAGTACATCTTCCTGGAACGAGCGGAGGGCATCCACACAGAACCGGAGGTAGGACATGAAGATAAAGCTATAGTTGAGGACACGGTTCGCCATCATCAAATTTTGACAGCGACCAAATTTGTCCATCGTACAGCCCTCCCTGCCCGGAGGGACGGCAGCGTAAACCTTCAAGGGGTTGGACTTTAAGGAAGACTCAATCACCAAGGACTGATGAGAAAGCTGAGAACTCTCAAACCCCTTAACCGGGATCGTCCGGTAGTGGGACTCCAACTTGGAGGGAATGGCTGTGACCGCATAGGGGGTCTCCAGGTTCCAGAGAAATGTTTGCCGGAGAACGTAGTGCAAAGGCAAGCGCATCGCCTCATGGGGCTGATGATCAACACCCATTGTCGCCAGGAATTCCTGGGAATAATGGGACTCAGACAGGAGGTTCAGGTTCAAGGCCCTACCCATGTCAGAGATGAAATGAGTAAAGGAGGAGTTTCGAGAAGACTCACCCTCCTGAGGAGACCCCGAGCGAGATCTGGGGACAGCCGAGAAAGAGGGAGAAATTTCCCTTGAATAGTAATCCGGAGCCTCGGAATCCCGTGAATGGGAGACCGAAGAGGCTCGCCTAAACTGTCTGGGGGGGGTGTCGAGGAACAACCCCGAGCAAGATGGACCGGGGAAGACCCCGGGTCCGAGGAAGCCGCTGGTGAAGCTTCAGAGAAGACGGGGTAAAGGAAAATTCCTCCACCAGCTTCAAAGAAGACCCCTTAGAGGCTGGCAGCCGCCTCGATGGGGAACATACACTAGAGTCCAACTCGAGGACAAGCGTGTGCCTGGAAGGTTTCATGGTCGGAGACCTGCCCCGAAGAGGCAGAGAAGACCGGGGATTTTTAGGAGGGACAAGCTGCGACATAGCAGCGGGGGAAAAACGGCCCCCAGGCCTGGATCCCCGAAAAGTCACAGGTGACTCGGTGGAGGAAGAGTCACTCGAGGGAACCCAGCGAGTCTTGCGGGAATGGACTCGAGATACGAGGGTACACTCAGGTTGGTCAGATTGAGACAGGGTCGAGACCGCGGTCAGAGGCGTCGAAGCTGGGACCAGTTGGCTCACCACTGAGGAAATCTGCGTGGTAAGTATAGCCTTAAGCATGTCCTCGAGCATAGGCACCGAGAGCAAAGGTGGTTGGGCCTTAGGTGCAGCAGTTCACTCCTTCGGGGGCGACCTCAAGGAAGAGTATTCCCTATGTGAGGAGGCACGCTTAGAATGATGTCTCGAAGATGCCGACGAGGCGGCACTGACAGGAGACTCCGAGGTAGGCTTCTTTACCGGCACACCTGAGGAGGAAAGAGGAGACTTACCCGAGGCCGGAGTAGCAGGAGGAGCCGAGGCCGGAGCCTTCAAGGCCGACGGGGACTTCGAGGCCGAGGCCCCCAACAAGGGCGCCGAGGCCGAGCTCGAGGCCTGTTCTGCAAGATCCATGGGGCCAAAGAGTTGGAGAATCTTGGCCACCCTCCTACGAAGAGCCCGTGGTTGCAAAGTCGCACAACAGGGACACGACTCAGTGCGGTGCTCTGCACCCAGGCACTCCACACACCAACGATGAGGGTCGGTGATGGAGATAACCCGGTTGCACTTAGTACAGTTTTTAAACCCGGAACGAGGCTGGGACATAAGAAAAAAATACGGCCCCGCCCCGCGAGGTCAGGCGGCCTGAGTAAGACTGGTCAAAAATATACGAACGGAAAAAAATGAAAAAGAAAGGAAAACAAAGACGCTGGCACAGCAACTTGACTGAAATTAACCAAACAAGCTGCGGTGCAAGAGGGATAACAATATCGCGCGAAGCAAGGGAGCAGTGCTTTTGGCTCTGCGGAAAACAGAGAACTGAGGCCACGCTGAGGAGACGCATGCTCTAGGTCGGGCGGGAGGGGCACGCGCGCATGCCAATCGCAAGCTTGAAGGTCTTCAAGCAAGTTTGCTTGCAAAAACGTCTGCTAGGGGGCTCCATCGGTGACGTCACCCACATGTAGAGAATATGCTGCCTTCTTGTCCTGGGATAACTAACAGTTAAGGATTTTTTAACAATTCTTTTTAGGCTCTCAAACTGCCTCATCACTCTACAACCCTGCTTGATAGAGGGATTCAAACATCTGTTTAGGCATACCTGACTGAGACAGCCTACTATGACTTAGTAGTCTACATTTAAAACATTATTCCTCGCGTTTTTAAGGTACAATCAGATCACTCTCCAGCTTTCATTGATAGATTATTGACCTCGAGGATGATTTGATCGATCCAACAGTTTCTTCTTACAATTCCCTCTATGCGCCAAATAGTTTACAATACCACCCATAATACCATCTTTTCAGCTGTGGCACCATAACTGTGGCAGTCTCTTTATCAATGTAAGACAAGAGCACTATGCCTCCAAGTTTAAATCAGGCCTAAAAGCTTTTCTATTCCAAGATGCTTTCAATGTCTGAAGCATTTATTCAGCCTTCTCTCCCTTCTTCCTCACCTTTTGCCCACCTTCCTGGTTTATCCCCACCTTCCTGGTTTATCCCCTCTGGTATGAGGAAAGACTTAAAAGGTTAGGGCTAAAGAATGACAAGGGGAAAAATTTTTCCCCATACCCATGGGAACTCATTTTCCCATCCCGTCCTCACGAGTTATTTTCCACTCCCTACCCCATTCCTATAAGCTCTGTCCTCATCTGCACAAGCCACAAACACTTTAAAATGTAAGTATTTGAGGCTTATGTGGTTAATCCAGAGCTTACAGGAATGGGGCAGGGACAGTGACAAAGCACATGGGGATGGAACAGGGAAATTTGTCTCCGTGTCATTCTCTAGTTAGGGTTCTTTAGCTTGGAAAAGAGACGGCTGAGGGGGAGATAAGATTGAAGTCTACAAAATCATGATTGGAGTAGAATGGGTACAAGTGGATCGTCAAAAAATTACAAAGACTAGGGGACACTCGATGCAGTTACAGGGGAAAACTTTTAAAACCAATAGGAGGAAATATTTTTTCACTCAGAGAATAGTTAAGCTATGGAATGCGTTGCCAGAGGTTGTGGTAAGAGCAGATAGCATAGCTGGTTTTAAGAAAGGTTTGGACAGTTTCCTGGAGGAAAAGTCCATAGTCGGTTATTGAGAAAGACATGGGGAAGCCACTGCTTGCCATGGATCGGTAGCATGGAATATTGCTACTCCTTGGTTTTTGGCCAGGTACTAGTGACCTGGATTGGCCACCGTGAGAACAGACTATTGGCCTTGATGAACCATTGGTCTGACCCAGTAAGGCTATTCTTATGACGTTATGTTTTTAGCAGCTTAGAAGTGCTGCTGCACATCCAGAAAGTTGGTTTTGATTATTGGCACTTGGACGTCCAAGTGCTGACTTAGACTGGTTTTTGGACATTTTAAACTTTTGATTATAAGCCCCATAGGATTCTATAAGGCCTGCCTTGTGCAGACTTTTGATACACCTGATTTCTGCCTTTGAGATTTGCCAGTGTCATCTCGGGACCTCTTTTCCTATTTCTTAAGATTTAAGAAAGACAAAACTACTCATATTCCCAGGAATATGAGGGCTCCTTTTCTCTTTCTCCTTTGGGAGGTTCTTTCTGGCACCTACTAATTGCACTTAGCAGGTTGGTTCCTAACAACTTGTGTGCCAAATGAAAAAAAATTGATTAGTGTTTTTCTTGTTAATCATTGTTCCTTTGTCATGAGTTATAGAGCAGAACAGAATATGATTTGTCACTGGGGAAGTTCCCCATGTCCCTCCTCTTTTCTTCTATTTTAGTGGAGTTCAGTTTTATTTGGTACCAACCGAAGAGGGAGCTGTTTTCCACTGCATTAGGGGAGGAGTTCAGAGATTTTGATTGACACTCTTCTGTAGATTTGCAACTAATGGGAAGCAACAGCTGTGGTACAGAGTCTTATGTCTTCTAACAGAAAGAAGACTAGCAAGGTAAGAACTTAATATTTCATTCCTCTTGGTGTAGAAGTCTCCATGACTCTACTAGATGAAGATGAGAAATTGTCATGTAGTATGTGCCACACTTTACTTTTGTTATATTTCACTGATGACTTATATCTTTGTCAAGATCCACTATTAATTTGAAGTCTTCACCAATTAAACATGGGGTTTTCCCTTCTGCAGCAATTACACCTGCAAGTTTTTCAAAAATGGATGGACAGTCAATATTTGGAGCATAAATGTTAATGATTTGTTAGATGTGTATCTTTAATACTGAGGTTAACTTAACCCAGCGACCTACATTGTCTGACGTGATTAAGTTAATTTTTCTGTCTGTATGTTTCTTTGCTAGTAGTTATTCCATTGTTCTTACCTTCTGCAGGTGAAAAGAGAGGGGGAAGAACCCAATTACATTTTAGTTTGGGTGCTTCAACCAATGAAGTGGGTCTCTTGAAGTAAAACCACATCAGGATTATATTTAGATATATAAGAGAGTATTTTATCTTTTATTGGGATTGTGTATGTCCTTGACATTAACCCCCTCTTCTACAAAGCCGCACAGCAACAGCCCCGAAGCCCATAGAGATTTAAAGGGCTTCGGGGCTATTGCCGCGCAGCTTTGTAGCAGAGGGGGGTAAGTGAAATACAATTAAGTGACATTGTCACAATTTCTAACAAAGATTCAGGTAAAAGTCTAAACAAGTTCATATAAAAAATACACCCATGCTTAACACTCTTCATGCATCAAAAATTATATGATGCAAAAAGAAAGAGAAAAGTACAGGTCAGTGAGGTTAAAGGAGACAACTTTAGAAAACAGTGGCAAATGTCTCATTTATGCTAAGAGCATTAGCATTAACATTCAGTTGATAGTGTGATAATGATTAGTAACAATAAAATACAATCAAGATATTACATGCTTTATACAGTAGAGTCTTGGTTAACTAGGACTCTCACACAACTGGCAAAAAATTGCTAGGAGGGGGGGAAGTTCCCCGAAGCAGCAGCTGAACTGCAAATCCTCTGTCCCCCAAGCCCTGAAGTAGCTACAAACCTCCTCCCTCCTGCCCTGAAGTACCAGCGTGGTAGCGGTCCTGAATCACAAAGCCCCCTCCCTCCCTCAAGCCCTGAAGTGGCAGAAGCAGGCGGCGGTGCTGAGCCATGAACTCACTCGCAGCAGGAGGCAGCCTCAAAACTGGCTGCTTGCAGCTAGCCCCAGCAGGGCCTTTCCTCTGACACATCGGAAGTGATGCATCAAAGGAAAGGCCCTGTCAGGGCTGGCCGTAAGCTGCTTGCTTCTGCCACTTTGGGGCTTCATATTGTATTATATCAAAAATAAGAAATTTTGGATCAATATGATTTATACCTTCTACTTCATTATTATTTACTTCTCATGGAAAATATGTTATCCCAGGACAAGCAGGCAGCATATTCTCACACATGGGTGATGTCACCGACGGAGCCCCGCAGCGGACAGCCTCGAAAGCAGACTTGCTTGAAGATCTTTATAAGAGCTTCCGAGTGCTGCATCGCTCTTGCGCGAGCGCCTTCCCGCCCAAACTAGAGGGCGTATCTCCTGTGAGGATCCTCAGTTCAACGATTTCCGCGGAGCCGAGACCTTTTCATCTAAGCTCTGCAGCCTTCATGCCTTCTCTTCACCACGGCTCTTTCTTTTAGTCGCTGTGTTCGCGTCTCCTTCTTTTCTTTTCTTTTTTTAAAAAAAAACAATTAAAAAAAAATAATACTTTGATTTCTTTCTTTTATTTTTTGGCCGTCCAGTGAGCGGGCTTTGGGCCTAGGCCCACCCCACGCCTCGCTCGGTACGGACTTTGTGTTTTCTATGTCCCGGCCTCTTACCGGGTTTAAATGTTGTTTTCAGTGCGGCAGGACTATTTCCATCACCGACCCTCATAGTCGGTGTATGGTTTGTTTGGATCCCGGACATTGCCCTGAAGATTGTCACCGCTGCTTGACTCTTCAACCTTTGGCCTTTCGTCGCCGCTGTGCCCGTTTTGACCAACTTTTTGGCACTATGGAGCCTGAGAAAACCTCGACCTTGGGGACAACCTCGGTCTCGAAGGCCTCGGCTTTGGCTGTGGCCTCGGGTTTGAAAGCCTCACCTTCGACTTCGACGCAGGCCTCGACCTCGGCGTCCTCGGTCTTGAAGGCCTCGTCGGCTCCTCCTTTGAAGTCTGCCTCCGTGGGTAAGTCTCCTGTCTCTCTTTCAGGTACCATCCCTAAGAAGCCACCAGAGTCTCAGGCTCCACAAGCCGTACCTCCAGTTTTGTCCGCCTCCTTGATACCTCCAGCTAAGCGTGCCTCCAAGCCTCGGGAATAATCAACTTCGAGGTCGCCCTCTTGGAGCGCACTGCTGCACCTACGAGACCTGATCCTTTTGTCTCGGTGCCGATGTTCAAGGACATGTTAAAGTCCATATTGACCACTCAAATTTCCTCGATAGTGGCTCAACTTGTACTGTCCTCGACCCTGCTTCCTGTAGACCAGCCTGGGCAGCAGTCTGAGCCTCCTGTCGAGGTTCCGGTTCCAGAGTCCACAGGTCGGCCCACCCCTAGGAAGCGCAGAGTTGTGGTCATCGGGGATTCACTGCTAAGGGGCACCGAGGGACCAATTTGTAGACCAGATCTGCAATCAAAAGAGGTCTGCTGCTTGCCGGGGGCCAGGATCCGGGATGTAACTGCTAGCCTGGGCAGACTCATCAAGCCCCAAGATCACTTCCCTATGATTCTCATACACGTCGGAACCAACGACATTGCCAGGGGCACCCCGGAAAGCATTCCCAAAGACTTCAGAGCCCTGGGGGAGAAGCTGAAGAGGATGGATGCGCAGGTGGTCTTCTCCTCGATCCTCCCAGTGAGGGGCAAGGGCAGTGCCAGGGAGGATCGAGTCCAGAGGGTGAACGACTGGCTGCAGGAATGGTGCAAGGAGATGAACTTTGGGTTCCTGCACCACGGAGAGGCACTGCAAGGACTGCTTGGACCAGACGGGTTACACCTGACCAAGAGGGGGAAGAACGTCCTTGGACACCGTCTAGCCCGCCTACTACACAGGGCTTTAAACTAGGTAAGTTGGGGGAGGGTACGGGCTGCCAATACTCTTTTGAGGCTGAACTAAGTAAACACTACATTTCTGGGACACATTACAATTCTGGGTCTAAGGGGAGTACACATAGCAATTCTGGGTCTAGAGGGAGTACACAATGTAATTCTGGGACCAGCGAGAGTGCACACATTATAAACTGCACTAATGGAGCTCAAGTAGCCCAAACGGGAATACCCCCACAGGGTACACACATTACCAAGTCTGGGATAGGAGCACACTGTAGTCATGGGGAGTCCGGGATAGGTGCACGCTGTAGCTCTGGGTCTAGGGAGTGTAAGAGACACGCAAAAAATACTAATGGTGTCCTAGTCGATAAAGAGGGACTGTCCCCACTGAGATACAACAAGCACACAACATGGAGGGCTATGTACGTCAACGCCCACAGTCTGGGAAACAAGATCCTAGACTTGGAAACAGAAATGAGGAATGCCGACCTGGATGTGGTGGCGATATCTGAGACCTGGCTCACAGACTCCCATGGGTGGGACATGGTCGTACCAGGTTACAACTTGCTTCATCGGGACAGGGAGGGCAAATTGGGAGGTGGGGTAGCATTATATACTAAAGATGACATTAAGGTCACCAGAATCACAGATGTACAGTACACTGGGGAATCCCTTTGGGTAAATTTGGCCAGAGGGAAGGACAAATGCCTGTATCTTGGCATAGTATACAGACCCCCAAGACATCAAGAAGACCTAGATATGGAATTAATCGTAGATATAGAGAATATCACCTTGCGGGGGGACACAGTATTGGTAGGTGACTTCAACATGCCCGATGTGGATTGGGTCACGCTTTCCTCTGCTTCCGGCAGCAGCAGGAAGCTATTAAACTCTTTGAATGGAGCAGGACTCAGGCAACTGGTATTTGAGCCAACAAGGGATCAGGCAATTTTGGACTTGGTACTTACCAATGGAGAAAGTATCACAGAGGTCTTGGTAGGTGAAACTTTGGCCTCCAGCGACCACAATATGATATGGTTCAATCTCAGGAAAGGTTTCACGAAATCTACCACACTGACCAAGGTTCTCAAGTTCAAGGACACAAACTTCCAAGACATGGGAGACTTCGTTCACCAGGCACTACAAATCCAAGCAGACACCGACAGCGTGGAAGAAATGTGGTCCACTTTGAAAACCACTATACAGGAAGCAACAAACCGCTATGTTAAATCAGTAAGCAAATGGAGTAGGAACAACAAGCCACAGTGGTTCTCTATGGAAATCTCGGACCTCATCAAAGAGAAGAAAAAAGCATTCATCTCTTACAAACAATCAGGGACTCAGGACTCCAGAATAGATTATCTGACCAAATCAAGAGCCGTCAAAGCGGCAGTTAGAGAGGCCAAATTCTGCATGGAGGAGTCTCTAGCAAAGAACATCCAGAAGGGAGATAAATCCTTCTTCAGGTATATTAGTGACAGAAAAAAGAACTCGGGCGGGATAGTACGACTCAGAAAACCAGACGGAGACCATGTAGAGACGGACTCGGAAAAAGCCCAACTGTTAAATGAATACTTCTGTTCAGTCTTCACCCGCGAGGCGCCGGGAATCGGCCCTCAGTCACAGACAAGGATCAAATCAGTAGACCCGTTTAGTAATTTCAAATTTACACCCAGCAGCGTCTACTGCGAGCTGTCAAAAATCAAGGTCAACAAGGCAATGGGGCCTGACAACCTACACCCCAGGGTACTCAGGGAGTTGGGCGATGTCTTGGCGGAACCACTATCCGCGCTCTTCAATCTCTCCCTTAGTACAGGTAACGTCCCGATGGACTGGAAGACGGCTAACGTCATTCCACTACACAAGAAAGGCTCCAGGATGGAGATGGCAAACTACAGACCAGTGAGTCTCACTTCAATAGTGAGCAAACTAATGGAAACCCTAATCAAACGCCAATTGGATAGGATCATGGACGAGGAGAATCTACAGGATCCCCGCCAACATGGATTTACTAAGGGGAGATCCTGCCAATCCAACCTGATCAGCTTCTTTGACTGGGTGACGAAGAAGCTGGATGTTGATGAGTCCCTGGACATCGTCTACCTGGATTTCAGCAAAGCATTTGATAGCGTGCCACACCGCAGGTTGCTGAACAAGATGAGTTCTTTAGGTTTGGGCGACACATTAACCAAATGAGTTGGGAACTGGCTTGGAGGTAGGCTTCAGAGGGTGATGGTGAATGGCACCCCCTCCAAAATGTCAGAGGTGATAAGTGGAGTGCCACAGGGCTCCGTCCTGGGACCGATCTTGTTCAACATCTATATAAGAGACTTGACAGAAGGGCTCCGAGGTAGAATAACATTATTCGCTGATGATGCCAAACTGAGCAATGTAGTGAGCAAAAGCTCAACAAACAAAAAAGCAATGGCAGACGATATGGTGCATGACTTACTTCTGCTGGAGCACTGGTCTAGGTCCTGGCAACTCAGTTTCAATGCCAAAAAATGCAAAGTCATGCACCTGGGAAGCCAAAATCCATGCAAGATTTACACCCTAAATGGCGAGATCCTGACAAGAACTGAAGCAGAAAGAGACTTAGGGGTGATTGTCAGGGAAGATATGAAGTCTGCAAACCAAGTGGAGCAAGCTTCATCCAAAGCAAGGCAAATCATAGGTTGCATAAGCAGGAGTTTCGTCAGCCGTAAACCTGAAGTCATTATGCCACTGTATAGATCCATGGTGAGACTGCACCTGGAGTACTGTGTGCAATTCTGGAGGCCGCATTACCACAAGGATGTGCTGAGACTGGAATCGGTCCAGAGAATGGCCACCAGGATGGTCTCGGGACTCAAGGAGCTCCCGTACGAGGAGCGGTTGGGGAAATTGCAGCTCTACTCACTCGTGGAACGTCGAGAGAGGGGAGATATGATCGAGACATTCAAATATCTTACGGGCCGCATCAAGGTGGAAGAAGACATCTTCTTCAAGGGTCCAGCGGCAACAAGGGGGCATTTGTGGAAAATCAGGGGCGGGAAACTGCACAGTGACACTAGGAAGTTCTTCTTCACTGAAAGGGTGGTTGATCGCTGGAATAGTCTTCCACTTCAGGTTATTGAGGCCAGCAGTGTGCCGGATTTTAAGGCCAGATGGGATAGACATGTGGGATCTATCCGCAAAGATAAATAGGGAGGGTCACCGGAGTGGGCAGACTTGATGGGCCATGGCCCTTATCTGCCGTCTATTTCTATGTTTCTATGTTTACTTCGAGGCAGGTCTCGGAAGCCTCATCAACTCTCTTCTACTGACACTTCACCCAAGCCTCCGTCAATGTCTCCGCTGCCTCGGTCGAAGCATCACTCGAAGCACTTTGCTTCCAAGCTTCGTAAGGACACATCTCTGGTACAGAAGCTTTCAACTTCAATGGATCCCAAGACTTCCTCCAAATCGAAACAGCAGTCTCGTCTTCGAGGTGCCTCGACTACACCTCCGAGATGATCTAAGTCGAGGACCCCTCCGTCGAGGCCTACTTTGCGAAACTCTTCCCCTCCTGCCTCAACACACTCTATGCCTCGAACCCTGAGGACCTCGCCGTTGAGGAGCTTGAAGCGCAGGCACTCGCTGACTCCACACCATGCAGACAGTGCAGCTTCTTCAATCACTATGCACTTGGACTCGGAGCCCTTGTCTCAATATTCTAGAGAGGCTTCTCCGTCCTACTCGGTGGTTCTTCGATCTCGATCTCCCTCTCCAGAGGATGCCTCGACCTCTAAGTCCACTTCTTTTGCAAAATTTGTCTTCGAGAAGGGGAAAGCTCTTCAATTGGATCTTCATTCTGACTCCAAGTATATCCCAGAATACTTGGCTGACATGGAGCTGCCTCATCCACCTAAAGAGACCTTGAGGCTCCCTATGACTCCAGTTCTCAAACAGACCTTCACGAGGAACATGGAAACTCCTTATTCCATTACGGCCATTCCTTCCAAATTGGAATCCTGCTACCGCACTGTACCCTGCAAGGGATTTGAAAAATCTCAATTATCACATCAGTCTTTGGTGGTGGAGTCGTCCTTGAAGAAAGCTCATCCTTCTAAACTTTCTGCTGCAGTTCCTCCAGGCAGGGAAGGTCAGACCATGGATAAATTTGGACGCTGATTGTACCAGAATTCCATGATGGCTAACAGAATTCTTAATTATAATTACATTTTTACCACCTATTTCAATCATTTTCTGAAATTGTTGCCTTCCTTTTATCCAGATCTTTCCAAGCCACGTCTTCAGGAGTTTAAACAAATCCTTCAAACTCTATCTCAATTGAGGCTTTTTATGTTACAGGCCTCATATGATGCTTTTGAACTTTCCTCCAGAGTCTCTGCCTTTGCAGTTGCCATGCGTTGCCTTGCTTGGCTATGCATTGTTGACATGGATCCCAATCTGCAGGATCGTCTAGCCAACTTGCCTTGTCAAGGGAATGAACTTTTTGATGTCTCCATTGAAGCTGCCACCAAGCGCCTCTCAGAACACGAGCGCTCTTTTGCTTCTTTAATTTGACCCAAGCCCAAGACTCCTCCGGCTCGGGTATACAAACAGCCACACCGTCGTTATCCTCAGAAAACGACACCAGCTTTCTCCAGACCTCCACCTTGATGTTCTCAGCAACAACAGCGTCAGCAGAAGGCTCAAACTCCTGCAGCCACTAAACCACCTCAGTCTTTGACGTTCCCAGTCTGAGCATTCCAACCTCCCTGTATCAGAATTCTCTTCTGCCCATTGGAGGTCGTCTTTCCCATTTTTATCCCCAGTGGGAAACCGTCACATCAGATCTTTGGGTTCTGACCATTTTACGAGAGGGATACCCTCTTCGCTTGCTTCAGATTCCTCCCGATCACCCTCCAAGAGAGTGTCCTTCCAATTCGTCGCAACTTCCCCTTCTTATTAAGGAAGTTCAGGCTCTCCTTCGCCTTTGAGCTGTCGAGGAGAATCCTCTGTCGCAGCGGAACCTGGGTTTTTATTCCCGTTACTTTCTGGTTCCAAAGAAGACGGGGGACTTGCGACCCATTCTGGACCTCTGAGCCCTCAACAAATTTCTGGTCAAAGAGAAGTTTCAGATGCTCTCATTGCTGACCTTGTACTCCCTGATGGCTCAGAGAGATTGGATGTGCTCGCTGGATCTTAAGGATGCTTACACGCATATCCCCATTCATCTAGCCTATCGCAAATACCTTTGATTCAAGATGAGGAATCTTCATCTTCAGTACAGAGTTCTTCCTTTCGGACTCACCTCCTCCCCCAGAGTATTTACGAAATGTCTGGTGGTGGTGGCTGCAGCTCTTCGTTCTCAGGGTCTTCAAGTTTTACCGTACCTGGACAACTGGTTTATCAAAGCCCCCCTCCCCTCAAGGGGTTATTGCAGCGACCCAACAGACTATTCTGTTCCTCCAAAATCTGGGGTTCGAAATCAACTTTCCAAAGTCTCAGTTGACCCCATCTCAATCTCTCCAGTTCATTGGGGCCACCCTGGACACCGTCCAACTCAAAGCGTTTCTACCTCCGCCGCGTCGAGATGCCCTCATTCGCCTTTGTCGTCAAGTATCTCGTCTTCCATCAATTTCTGCAAGACAAATGATGGTTCTGCTCGGCCACATGGCTTCTACGGTTCATGTGACTCCTTTTGCCAGACTTCACCTTCGCATTCCTCAGTGGACCCTGGCATCTCAGTGGCAACAAGCTACAGACCCGCCTTCCCGACAAATTACAGTAACTCCTTTGTTGAAGCGGTCTCTCCACTGGTGGATGCTCTCTTCCAATCTTTCCAGAGGTTTGCTGTTTCACATTCTTCCTCATCACAAGGTTCTCACAACAGACTCGTCAATCTACGCATAGGGGGCCCATGTAGACGGCCTCTGTACCCAGGGTCTATGGACTTCGGCGGACAGACTTTGTCATATCAATCTGTTGGAACTCAGAGCGATCTTCAATGCTCTCAAAGCTTTTCAATACCTTTTTCGTCACAAGGTGGTACAGGTCCAGACGGACAACCAGGTGGCCATGTATTATGTCAACAAACAGGGGGGTACGGGTTCTCACTCCCTGTGTCAAGAGGCTTTGAATTTGTGGCATTGGGCAATTCATCAGAACATCTTTCTCAGAGCTGTCTATATTCAGAGTCAACAGAACTGTCTGGCGGACAACTTGAGTCGCCTTCTGCAACCTCACGAATGGACGCTCAATTCCCCCACACTGCATCTGGTATTTGCTCGTTGGGGGACCTAGCAGATAGACCTTTTTGCGTCCCCCCTCAACAATAAGCTGCCTCAGTTTTGCTCTCGAATATACTCTCTGCAACGTCTGGAGACGGACGCTTTCCTCCTGGATTGGACGGGTCAGTTTCTCTATGCCTTCCCTCCATTTCCGCTGATTCTCTGGACTCTTGTCAAGCTCAAGAGGGAACATGCCACCATGATTCTGATAGCTCCTCGGTGGCCCAGACAACAGTGGTATTCCCTTCTACTTCAACTCAGCACCAGGGAACCTCTACTTCTACCAGTCTTTCCCTCTCTGCTTACTCAGAGTCAAGGATCTCTACTTCATCCCAATCTGCAGTCTCTACACTTAACAGTTTGGTACCTTTCGGCCTGTCTGACTCCTCGCACTTCTCTCAGTCTGTTCAAGATATTTTGGTCGCTTCCAGGAAGCCATCCACTCGACAGTGTTATGACCAGAAATTGGCTAGATTTTCTGCTTGGTGTTCCACACGTCAGCTAGAGCCAATGTCTACATCCTTGGCTTCTGTTTTGGACTATTTACTTCACTTATCGCACTCTGGACTTCAATCTACATCCATTCGAGTCCATCTTAGTGCTATTGCTGCTTTTCATCAGCCTCTTGATGGGAAATCTCTCTCTGCACATCCTGTGGTTTCCCGATTTATGAAAGGACTCTTTAATGTTTATCCTCCACTTAAACTGCCTCCGGTGGTTTGGGATCTCAATGTTGTTTTAGCTCAACTAATGAAGCCTCCATTTGAACCACTTGATAAAGCTCATCTCAAGTATCTCACTTGGAAAGCGGTTTTCCTCATTGCTCTCATGCCTGCTCGAAGGTGAGTTACAAGCTTTGGTTGCGGACCCGCCTTTCACAGTTTTCCACCATGACAAGGTGGTCCTCCGTACTCATCCAAAATTTTTGCCTAAAGTGGTTTCAGAATTTCATATCAATCAATCTATTGTTCTGCCAGTATTTTTTCCGAAACCTCATTCTCACCCTGGAGAAGTGGCGCTCCATACTTTGGACTGCAAGCGTGCTTTGGCTTTCTACTTGCAATGCACTCAGCCTCACAGAACATCTCAACTTTTCATCTCTTTCGATCCAAATAGGTTGGGACGTCCTATCTCAAAGCGAACCATCTCCAACTGGATGGCTGCTTGCATCTCTTTCTGCTATGCTCAGGCTGGTCTCCCTCTGCAGGGTCGAGTCAAGGGCCATAAAGTTAGAGCAATGGCAGCATCTGTAGCTTTCCTCAGATCAACTCCTATTGAGGAAATCTGCAAGGCTGCCACTTGGTTCTCGGTTCATACATTCACTTCTCATTACTGTCTGGATACCTTATCCAGGAGGGATGGCCATTTTGATCAATCTGTTTTGCAAAATATTTTTTCTTAAATTGCTAACTCTCCCTCCATCCCTTTCTGCTTAGCTTGGAGGTCACCCATGTGTGAGAATATGCTGCCTGCTTGTCCTGGGATAAAGCACAGTTACTTACCGTAACAGTTGTTATCCAGGGACAGGAGGCAGATATTCTCACAACCCACCCACCTCCCCTGGTTGGCTTCTTAGCTAGGTATCTGAACTGAGGATCCTCACAGGAGATGCGCCCCCTAGTTCAGGCGGGAAGGCGCTCACACATTCTCAATTATAAAGATCTTTAAGCAAGTCTTATAAAGATCTTTAAGCAAGTCTGCTTTCGAGGCTGTCCGCTGCGGGGCTCTGTCGGTGACGTCACCCATGTGTGAGAATATCTGCCTGCTGTCCCTGGATAACAACTGTTACGGTAAGTAACTGTGCTTTATTGTCATATACCTGGTTCTTGGTGTGGTGAACCATAGAGATAGGGACCCAGGCTCATATCCCACTCTATCTAGTACACTTGTGGTGAAACAAGAGCTCTCCAAAGCTACTGTACCTACATAAAGGTGGCACCAAGTTTATTTGCAATTTGATATACCGCTTATCAAATATCTAAGCAGTGTACATAATTAAAATAAGGGTACAAGATATAAATATAGACAGTAACCAAAACAAACTTATGAAAGGGGGGGGAGAGAAATACAATAATGGGAAGGGAAGAGAGGAAATACAATAATTCAAAGGAAAGTAATACAATGAATGGAAAACACAGTAGGGAGGGTGTAAATTTTGGGTGGGTTTTGGCGGGTTCCCTGTACAATATTAGGGGTTAATATAAGAGATATACCTGGGACCTTTTATTGGATTGGATTTATTTCTTTTTGAAAAAAGATGGTTCAAAAAGATAGACACACTGAGCTCAAAAACATCTAGAAAATAGTCATTTTCAAAACAAAAAGTTGGGCATTTTTCTAGTTTGAAAATGACCATGTTTCTACTGGATTTTTGGACATTCTTCTAAAAAATCCAAATTCGGATTTTGACTACCTCTTGTCAAGCAAATCTGGAATTTAATAGTGATCTGACTGTTTTTTGTTTTGGGAATGTTGGCCAGGATGATCTTCTACCTAATCAGACTAAATTTCTTATGCAAGGTAAGTTGTGGTGCTTTTTTGGAAGCACTTGACTGCACCCATCCTTTTTAATAGGTGGCCTAATACATATTATATTCTTGCTATCAAAGGTTATCAAAGAAAGAGCCTCTGAACTAGAACAACTTACAAGCACTGACAGCTTCACCGATGGTAATTCTGATTCAAGAAGGCCTAAAGAAAGAAAAGCTTTCCTCGATATGCTTCTGACTACAACTGATGAAGAAGGAAAGAAACTTAGTCTTAAAGAAATTCAAGAGGAAGTTGACACTTTTATGTTTGCGGTAAAACACTTTATAAGATACTTTTTGAGAAAACATTTTTATGTCTTTATGCTATTGTAGCAGAAATCATGTTTACTATCAGCATAGTAATCGCGGGCTCCCAACTCTAATAAATGAAATTATGGTGGGTGTATCATTAAGAAGAACAGATCTGCAACTTATAGAATGCACAATTATGAATGACATATATGCCTTGTCTGTTAACTCTTGTATTGTAACATATACCAGTATTCCATACCAGTTGGGAAAGAGACCTATTTGAAAAAACTAACCAGATTATATTCAGCTGGCGGCACTCAGTGTGGTTTTTTTTTTTTATTGGTATCGCTGGCTAGATAAGACCTTAGTATTGAATGCTAGTCATGGCCAGGCACCAGCACTGAATATCAGGAGCTAAGTTTGATGGGGATGGCCATAGGAGCTTATGCGAGTCTTGGTTGATATTCAGTTATATGTACATATGAGATATTTAAGTCTGGCTGAATAACAGCCGGAACCCGCATAACTTTTTAAACTGAAAAGCCCCCTTCTGTCCTCCAAAATAACGCCCCCCCCCTCCCTTCTACTCCCAACTCATGAGAATCAAATCCCCTCCCACCACTGGAATGAGCCCTATCCCATCAAGTTCTAGATAAGTCCATCCTCTGGGCCTACCTGTATCCCTGGTGGTCCTACTGGGATTATTGGGGGTAGGACTGGAGAGTGTGGTGCAATGATTAAAGCAACAACCTCAGCACCCTGAGGTTGTGGGTTCAAACCCACACTTCTCCTTGTGACCCTGGGCAAGTCACTTAATCCCCCAATTGACCCAGCTACAGTAGAGAGATTGTGAGCTCATCGGGACAGACAGGGAAAAATGCTTGAGTACCTGAATAAATTAATGTAAACTGTTCTGAGCTCCTTTGGGAGAACAGTAAAGAAAATAGATGAATTAATTAATAAATAAATAAATAGGAAGTCACGGCAGCCATTTTCCTAGTGTAACTGAAAGGGGCAGAAGTGAGAAGGCTTCACATATACATCCAGTGACCCCACTGGGACCACAAGAGAGGCAGGTGGGCCAGGGAGGGAGCCTACCAAGACCGGGGGAGGCAGAGGCAGAAGAGCTTTGATTCTCATTGTTGGGGTAGGAGGAAGGGGGGTTGGGGAGACTTCTGAGTTTAGGGATTTTTTTTTTTTTTTGAACTGTCCTAAATTCATGCACTTAGCTACTATGTGGGCCCCAGTTCTGAATATTGCTGGCACCCACACCCACAGCTCCTCACAACACCACCCTCATTCCGCCCCTGATCTGCTTACTTTTGGTTGGACTGTCTTGTGGACATATTCAATGGCACTGTTTGGTTATGTGCTGCTGAATATCACCACTTAGGTGGTGGTAAACAATTTAAGTGGCCCTCCAAGTACCTACAAATCCAAAATGTGGCCCCACTAAGGGTTTGAGTTTGAGACTACTGCTCTAGGGGCATGGTATAAAGCTCTAACCCACTCACTGAACAACCCACCAATTCCCATTTTCCTCATCACCGCCCATAGAAAATTCCACGAAACCCGGTCAAAAGCTTTCTCAGCATCTACCACCATTACCGCTGCTGGGTCCCTTCCCTGCTTCACCTTCCACAACAAATGTAGGGTATGCCTAATATTATCCCCAACCTGTCTTCTGTGGATAAATCCTGACTGATCCTGATGGATCACTGTAAGGAGCAACCTACCGGGGCGTAAAGCCAGAACATAAGCAGTGCCTCCGCTGGGTCAGACCATAGGTCCATCCCGCCCAGCAGTCCGCTCCCGCGGCGGCCCGAACAGGTCACGGCCTGTCTGAGTCACCAGAAGGGGCCCCCCTTGCCACCTTGGTTTCCCATTGAGTCCTATCTTCCCATCGAAGTCCTAACCCTCCGGTCTTGCACATGCACGACCTGGTTGGATTTCTATACTTGTTACCTGGTTAGCTTTCTATACCTGTGTTACATCCCAGCACCTCTCAGTATCCCACGATCCCCCTATCGCTCAGGAATCCGTCCAATCCCTGTTTGAATCCTTGTACCGTACTCTGCCTGATCACTTCCTCCGGTAGCGCATTCCAAGTGTCCACGACCCTTTGGGTGAAGAAAAACTTCCTTGTATTTGTTCTGAACCTATCTCCCTTCAGTTTCTCCGAATGCCCCCTCGTGCCTGTTGACCCCTTCAGCCTGAAGAATCTGTCCCTATCCACCCTCTCTATGCCCCTCATGATCTTGAAGGTCTCTATCATATCTCCCCTGAGCCTCCTTTTTTCCAGAGAGAAGAGCCCCAGCCTATCCAACCTCTCGGCGTACGGGCAGTGTTCCAGCCCTCTTACCAGTTTCGTTGCTCTCCTTTGGACTCTCTCAAGTACTGCCATGTCCTTCTTGAGGTACGGCGACCAATATTGAACGCAGTATTCCAGATGTGGACGCACCATCGCTCGATACAATGGCATGATGACTTCCCGCGAACCTTTGCTATAATTTACACATCTACATTCAACAGGGAGATAGGTCGATATGACCCGCAAAGTTTTCAATAAAATCGATATCCCTGCTTCACTCATAGTACCAGGCAATAGGCCCCCTTGCTGAACCCCATTTATCAATCGCAATAACAAAGGTCCTACCTGCTCTCCAAATTTCTTGTAGAAACGACTCGTGTACCCATCCAATCCAGGGGATTTCCCTGGCTTAGCTCCCCTAATGACCTCCAAAACTTCCCACAACGTCACCGGCTCATCAAGCCGCATTTGATCTTCAGGTGATAGGACCAGCAACTCTACCCTTTCCAAAAAACTCTCCACCACCCCCTCAGTCCCCTCCCCTCCAGAACTATATAATCGTCGATAAAAATCCAAAAAGGAATTTCCAATGGCCCTATCGGTAACCTGTACATTCCCGCTGTCCTTAATAATAGCAATAGTAGCTCGAGCTTGTTTTAGTTTAATATAACGAGCTAATTGAGCACTGCATTTGTTACTATGCTCATAGAGACAGGACTGGAAGAACTCCCGTATATGATTATAATCCTCCATCTGGAGCTGCGTCAATTTCCCCCGTATTTAGCGCAACTGTGCCAAAGTCCGAGGATCTGGACAGGTCTTATGTGCCAATTCCAATGCGATCAATCTTTCACATAAGCCCAGTTGCACTCGAGCTCTATTCCGTTTAAATCGAGCACCCCATTTAATAAATACTCCGCTCAGTACTGTTTTAAGTGCATCCCATAAAATTCCATATGACACCTCACCTATATCATTAACCTTCAAATAAGTAGTGAGGGTGTTAAGAATTCTGTCACTACCTCAGATGCATAAAGCAGTGATTCATTCAGTCTCCAATACCGGATACCTCCCTCTGGCAGTACTCCCATACAGTCTACTGAAACTGGGGCATGATCGGAAACTTGGATCCCACCAATCTCAGCCTCCTGAACTGTGCTCCATTGGTTCCGAGAAACCCAAATCCCATCGATTCGTGTATTCTGAGCATGAGAATAATAAGTATAATTACGCTGGGTCCCATGAAGAAGATACCAGCAATCTACCAGCCCCAGAGTGTGCATAAATGCACAAAATACCCGCCCCCCCCCCCCCCAAACCAAACCACCACTCCCTGGGTAAACATCAATAAATCATTCTTCAATCCTTGATAGAACCCCCCTGATCCACATTGGGGCCATAAATATTTAGAATAGTAACCCTTTGCCCCTGTAATGACCCTTTCAAAGCTCCCCTGTACATCCCGATAGACCTGGTCAATGACCAAACCCAGTCCCTTTCTTACCAAGATTGCAATCCCACCCTTTTTTTTTTGTGGGGGTGCGGGCCTTGATGTGTCCAAACTGGTCATAGGCCGGATGTTGCAATAACGCAGCATCCCTGGGCCTCAAATGTGTCTCCTGTAACATGCAGATGTCCCAACCCAGTCTTTTCAGTTCTCTGTAGACAATACTCCTCTTCCCTGGACTGTTCAGCCCGTTAACATTCCATGACCTGATCCTGAATAAATTCCCATCCTTTCTATTCCCCTTATTTCCTCCCCTCAAATTCTGAAATTTCCCCAACCTCCCCCTTCTCCCCCACTCTTGCCGATACAGTATATTCCAGACCAGCCAATGAGAAAAGATGACGTCTTTCCCAGAAGGCAACTGACTCTGTAGTCTCCTCACCATAGCACAGTTCCCCTTAACAAATCTGTAACTCCCATACCAGAAAACCCAATCACAATGCCCACAGTCCCTCCAACAGCACTCAGAATATCCCATTGCACACATGCCTTCCCGTACTCCATTCATACCCCCAGCCACTCATACGCTCTAATCACAAACATCCATCCCAACAATCTCCCCCCGACCATCCTTATAGCCAACACACACATATTCCCCCAGGCAGTCCACTCCACTCAATAAGTTTTTCAAAGTCATCAGTTCACAAGATGTGGATGAAAGCTGCCCATCCAAACGTCGAAAACAACTACTATAGGTTTCCCCCAGAACTTTCCATGGTTCATTTCTCCATCAACGTCGACTTTTTAGTTGCGCGAGTGACCGTGTGCCAGGTCTCCTCCAATCTGCCTCCCTTCGTCGGGGTGCCCTCCACTGGCACCACTGGCAAATTGTTGCATCCTAGATCCTTCAAAGCCAGCCAGGCATCTCCTACTGTATCCATCCTCCGTGACTTGCCGTTCACTGTCATCCACACCCCAAAGGGAAACAGCCATCTATATCAGTGTCCCTCTGCTCGCAACACCTGAGTCACTTCACGGAAAGCTCGACGTTTTTGTAGGGTGGAAAAAGCCAAATCCTGAAAGACCCCCACGGTTATGCCACACCATTGAAATTGTGGCCATCGCCTGGCAGCTTGTAATATTTTTTTCCTTCACCAAGTAGTCTCCAAAGCACATAATAATGCCCTTAGGTGCTCCTGGTCGACCCGCTCCCAATCCGCAATGTGCCTGCAGTAAAACTATATTTCCAGCGTCAATCTGTTTCTCAGGTCCCATCAATTGGCTACAAAAGTCTTGCACCACCGATTTACAGTTCTTGTGCCGCTCATCTTCCAGTATGCCTTTAAACCGCAAGTTTCAGCGTCGAGATCTATTTTCAAGATCTTCAATTTGCGCCTGCAGGTCAGCCAACTCTTTCACCTGCTGTGCCAGTGCAGTCTTATTGTCCGCTACTGTCACCTCTAAGCGGGTTACATGCTGTTCCGAGGCCTCAACCCTGCCTCCCAACCCTGCCACGACCTCAGCCCGAAGTTCTGCCATTGCTGTCATAACATCCTCTTGGGTGAAATACGTCATCACATGCTCTTGTCGCATGGTATACGTGGGCCGTACTCAAAGAAAAATCAAGACCCGTCTTATTGAGCACCGCTCACGTATAAACACCCAGTCAATGAGCTCTCCGCTGGTGCCTCACTGTGTCCAGTTGGGCCATACCTTTCAGGATTTACGCTGGTCCATTGTTGATCAGGTCTACGAGAACTATCAGGGAGATAAAGTATTGTGGTTACAACGGAGGGAGCAGTATTGGATTTTTGAACTCCAAGCGCTGGCCCCCACTGGACACAATGATTATATCGAATGGCAACATGCCTTTTAACATTTTTTCATGTGCTGTTCTGATTTGCAATATGACAACTTTCTGCAATTTTTTCAGCAGTTCACCACCTCAGCTGTCTTAGGGCTTAGTGATTTCCTTCCTCTGCGGTTCCTGGGAGTCATGTGCCTTATCTATCCAATTATATCACAGTGTCTGCAGTTTAAATTGGAGGCGTTCTGTTCGGTTCAGCGCCATTTCCCGCTTTGTCAATCTATGCTGTGCCGGATGATTTGGATGGTCACAGCGCAGTCCAGCCGTTCCTGAAGAAGGGGGTGTGCACCCCCGAAACGGAGTCCCGTTGGACGAACAAGATCTCTGCTGGCTGTTTGTTTCCACGGAGAAGCTAAGTACTTCCTGTTGGTATTTTTTGCTTTGCTGGACATGGACGTTTGATATCTTGGCCCCCTGAACAAGGGATAGAGACAATTGCAGTGAATAGTAGAGTGTGTTTTTTTTTTTTTATTTATATCTTTTTTCACACTTAGCACTGTTGGGTGCACTTTATCACAAAAAACACGGAGTAGAGCCCGGGGATGTTTCACAGTTAACACTCTTCTGGGTGTAAGCCAAGTGACAGCCTGTACCACTGGGAGTTCCAGTGGGTGGCTGTGTGACTGAGGGCTCTCCCGTGTATTTATAATCCATTATTTATAGATTGTGTCGTGCAGCTCTGCCGCTCCCGCTCTTGTCTCTCTCCCCCTTGTCTAGTTACAGTTTTTGGGGTTTGGGAGGTTTTCGCATTTGTACTGATTTTTTTCACCTTCCATTATTTTCGGGTTTTTGTGACTTCTTTAGACTATTTTTACCCATGGATGTACCAGAATGGCAACGCACTCTTTGTTATACTGCAGACCAAGTAGTTCAATATTCCAAACGCACCTCTTTATTGGATAATGACCAAACTAAAGTTCCATCTTGTTCCTCCCCAAACAAACAGACCTGGATCAATTTACAGCGTAGTCTAATTCGATTAGATTTACATAGCATGTCTCTAATGGAATATCTTAAAAATCAATATATCCCCAGAGGCCTGCGCATCCAGAAGGTCCCTGGGCTATTTACGGACAGAGAATCGTTTCTCTGTAAATGGGCATCAATATTAAATAAATGCTCCATTGACTTAATGATGCTTATAGTTGACACTATTCAGGAAGTTACTCAAGAAGTGACCATACAAGCAGATAAGATTCACGAAGAAATATCCAAAGAGCCGGAGATTTTTCAGGCATTACAAGACAGTCTTCCGGCCATTCAACAATCATTAGATAAATTAAGAACTCAAACACGTGCATCTAAAATTAAAAATTTCATCGTGACGCGGATGATTATGCGAAGGGTAACATATATTCATGGTTGACCTTTAAAGAAACAGAACGTAATACACCACCAGTTCATTCTTTCACTGATTTGGACTCAGGCTCCAGTAGTGGCACGGAGGATCTTAGTGCTAGGTCTAAATCCCTGTTTTTTTTACCCAGGGGGGTCGGGGCAGGCAACGGAAACAAGGGGGAGGCAGGCAGAGAGGCAGGGGGCCCAACAGAGGTCAATATCCCAGTTCGAATCCACCCACACGCCCCCAAATGAGATCGTTCGGCCCAGCCAATCGTTCGGCCCAGCCAACACTCTGGGGCTGGTAGATTGCTGGTATCTTCTTCATGGGACCCAGCGTAATTATACTTATTATTCTCATGCTCAGAATACACGAATCGATGGGATTTGGGTTTCTCGGAACCAATGGAGCACAGTTCAGGAGGCTGAGATTGGTGGGATCCAAGTTTCCGATCATGCCCCAGTTTCAGTAGACTGTATGGGAGTACTGCCAGAGGGAGGTATCCGGTATTGGAGACTGAATGAATCACTGCTTTATGCATCTGAGGTAGTGACAGAATTCTTTCGGGGATACCCTTATCTATAGACCAATTAGAAGTGTTGAATAAGGGGCTCTCGTTTGTTCCATCTACGCGGTATGATGCTTTCACCACACGTAACATCGAACGGTTTATTGGATCTCTCCAGATCAAGTTATTTTTTCAGAAGCAGCCTGATATTGAAGATCCATCTATATTTAGACCTCCCTCTAAATGGCTTCCTCCGGGACCTCTTGATCCTGCTCTCCATACTTTTAGAGAGCTCATTTTGAGAGATTTACATGTCCTTGAGGGCACTCTTGGTATCAAATCACGGAGTTATTCTAACTTGACCGCACGTGAACGTGCTGCCTTACTGGCTTTAGGTAGAGACACCCAATGTGTCATCAAGCCCGCCGATAAGGGTGGTTCGATTGTCATCCTAAACAACCAACAATATATCACTGAAGTGAACAAACATCTGGCTGACACTCAGTACTATTCCATTCTTTCTGGGGACCCTACTGATTCCCTTATTAGTACCATTGCCTCTATTGTGGATAAGGCTTATGACGAAGGTCAATTAACTGGAGCTGAAAAAAGATTCCTAAAATTGCCTTCTCCATGCCGCCCGACGTTTTATATTGTTCCTAAGGTGCATAAGAACGTTAATCCCCCACCGGGTAGACCTATAGAGTCTCTCAGAGGCACTGTCTTGGAGCCTCTGTCCAAATTTATTGACTGGTTTCTTAAACCTCAAGTTATTAAAGCTAGGTCTTATCTTAAGGACACTACACACTTTTTGTCATGCATTGCACAGATCACGGATATCCGTGATACTTACCGTTTAGTCACGATGGATTTGGAATCTTTATATTCCAATATACCACAAAATGCTGCTCTAGAATTAATTTCCAGAATTTTCATGCAGGATATTCATCATGATCGTATTAGAGCTGACTTACTTATTCAACTAGAGCAGTTGGTTTTGAACCACAATTATTTTCAATTTGACCAACAGTTTTTCCTCCAGACACATGGCGTGGCCATGGGCACAGCAGCGGCCCTCAGCATCGCTAATCTATACGTTTCACGATTTGAGGAAACCCATTTGTATTCATCTGAGTGGTTTTCTTATATTAAAGTCTGGTATAGATTTATTGACGATGTCTTTTGTATTTGGATGGGCCCCCCAGAGTTGTTAGCTCATTTTGTGGACTGGCTCAATACTTTGGACACCAATTTGAGATTTACTATGGCATCTGATCAACATCAAATATCTTTCTTGGATGTATGGGTCCATAAGTACAACCACACCTTAACCACCACTGTTTACAGAAAATCTGTAGAGGTCAACAATTATTTGAGCTATACCAGCTGTCATCCCACTAAGCTCAAACAATCACTGCCTATAAGTCAGTTCCTACGTGTTCGGAGGCTATGCACGGACATTGATGAGTTCTGTACCCAAGCTCGAAAATTATATCACAGATTCAGAGAGCGAGGGTACCCGCATCAAGTTCTTCAGAATGCTTATCACAGAGCCTTATATGCCAACCGGGCCCTGTTGCTGTCCTCGACTCCCCCTCAAAAAGAGGTCAAAACTATCTGTGTGTTGTCTTTCTCAGATCAAGCTGCAGCTGTTGCTCAAAGCATTAAGAAGCACTGGCACATCCTTCAGCTTCATTCCATCTTTCAAGAACCTCCCTGCATAGCATATTCTCGTGCTAAAAATATTGCAGATTACGTGGTTCACTCCAGATATACAGCTGAATACAACAACCGCATTCAGGAGGGACAACACTCAAAGTGTAGTGACACCTGTGACCTTTGTAAAGTCACTATCGAGGGCAATACATGGCAACATCCTAAGACTCTTAAAACATATACTCTTAAATCAGTCACCACATGTAGATCCATGTGGGTGATATATGTCATCACATGCTCTTGTCGCATTGTATACGTGGGCCGTACTCAAAGAAAAATCAAGACCCGTCTTATTGAGCACCGCTCACGTATAAACACCCAGTCAATGAGCTCTCTGCTGGTGCCTCACTGTGTCCAGTTGGGCCATATCTTTCAGGATTTACGCTGGTCCATTGTTGAACAGGTCTACGAGAACTATCAGGGAGATAAAGTATTGTGGTTACAACGGAGGGAGCAGTATTGGATTTTTGAACTCCAAGCGCTGGCCCCCACTGGACACAATGATTATATCGAATGGCAACATGCCTTTTAACATTTTTTCATGTGCTGTTCTGATTTGCAATATGACAACTTTCTGCAATTTTTTCAGCAGTTCACCACCTCAGCTGTCTTAGGGCTTAGTGATTTTCTTCCCCTGCGGTTCCTGGGAGTCATGTGCCTTATCTATCCAATTATATCACAGTGTCTGCAGTTTAAATTGGAGGAGTTCTGTTCGGTTCAGTGCCATTTCCCGCTTTGTCAATCTATGCTGTGCCGGATGATTTGGATGGTCACAGCGCAGTCCAGCCGTTCCTGAAGAAGGGAGTGTGCACCCCCGAAACGGAGTCCCGTTGGACGAACAAGATCTCTGCTGGCTGTTTGTTTCCACGGAGAAGCTAAGTACTTCCTGTTGGTATTTTTTGCTTTGCTGGACATGGACGTTTGATATCTTGGCCCCCTGAACAAGGGATAGAGACAATTGCAGTGAATAGTAGAGTGTGTTTTTTTTATTTATTTATATCTTTTTTCACACTTAGCACTGTTGGGTGCACTTTATCACAAAAAACACGGAGTAGAGCCCGGGGATGTTTCACAGTTAACACTCTTCTGGGTGTAAGCCAAGTGACAGCCTGTACCACTGGGAGTTCCAGTGGGTGGCTGTGTGACTGAGGGCTCTCCCGTGTATTTATAATCATTATTTATAGATTGTGTCGTGCAGCTCTGCCGCTCCCGCTTTTGTCTCTCCCCCTTGTCTAGTTACAGTTTTTGGGGTTTGGGAGGTTTTCGCTTTTGTACAGATTTTTTCACCTTCCATTATTTTCGGGTTTTTGTGACTTCTTAAGATTGTGCATCAGACATGTCCACTTGCTCTAAAGCATAGCCATTGTGAGTAGTGTATCTCTTTTTCTTTTCTTAACCTTTTGAACTGAGGTTTAGTATGCAATATAAATATTTTTTTCATGTGCTTTGTTTTAGTAATGAATTATTAAACATATTTTGACCTTTATATCAAACTGGAAGGCTCTTTAGCCCAAAAAATAGAAGGTTTAGTATGCAATATATACAATATATTTTTTTTCATGTGCTTTGCTTAATTAATGCATTATTAACCATATTTTGACCTTTATATCAAACTGGAGTCCTCTTTAGCCAAAAAACATAAAGCCCTGTTCACTTATATGTGGACGCCTTACTGACGCCTAAGTCATGTCCACTTAACATACATCTACCTAGTGCCTAGCTCACGCTCAAAAGTAGACCTGGTTTTGCAACGTCTACATTTTAGGCATTAGGTAGATGTATTAGCATGCTCAGTGGAATACGATTCTGTAAATGGACGTCTATTTCAAAGCCACACCCAAGCCACGCCCATGCCTATTTTTACGATGCGCATCCAGCGTTTGGATGTCTAAGTTCAAATTAATGCTTGTTAGTCTTTAATTGGGCTTATTATCCACTTTATTTGGACGCCTAAAGTTAGAAGTCCTTTACAGAATTTGTCCCAAAATGTCCAAAGCACACAAGAATGAGGATGCAAATGCATTAGGAGCTGCTCAGATGAGGATTTTATCTCTCCACCAACAAGCCCTCCTATTAACATATCCAGTCCCCCATGCACAAATCCATCTAATCATAATCATTTTTTAGACCTCTTATGGACACAAGACAAATCCAAAGGCAAAACACAGATCCTATTATGGGGACGCCACACAGAGAGATCAAGGATATTACAGGGAGAGAGCAAGAGGAACATGGGGCAACTGGGGACAGACATTTTACAATCAGAACTCATGGCAGTAGGGGAAATACCAATTTTTATAATCTTTCTTTGATTACATTGACATTCAAAGGAAATAAAGACCACACTTTTCAAGAAATTCCTGAAACAGCAATAACATCACGACCTCTTAGTAACACCAAAACTGACGATCGATCTAACCATTACTCACTAATAATAACAAAAGAACCTCCACTTTGACCACCTATCAACTCTACTACAAACCACCTCACCCTCAACAACCCGCTAAATGTCTATAAGATCTACAACCTACCTCTCTAGCTAATCATTGTAACTCTGTTTTTAAATTAACCTTTTGTAATCCGCCTTGAACCGCAAGGTAATGGCGGAATAGAAATCCCTAATGTAATGTAAGTAATGTAATGTAATTCACAAACCAACGTGCTACAAAAAGGATTGTCATTTGTTCCAACTACCAGGTACGACCCCTTCCAGACCAGGATTGATAAACGCAAGCTGCAAATCCGACACTTCTTTTCAAAAGATGATTTAATTATATGAATATAGATCATTCAATTCTGAAAAAGAAATCTAAGTGGGTTCCTAATGCCCAATGTGACCTTTTGATTAGTACATTTTATGAATGCATCATGAGAGACATTGAAAACATAGAACCCCCCTCCCCCCAGCAAAGAAAGCACAACTATAACCTCAATAGTTCAGAACTTAAAGCCATCAATGAATTAAGATCTAATCAAAAGATAGTCATAAAACCAGCTGAGAAAGGAGGTGGGCTGGATAAATTATATTAAAGAAGTACAAAGACAAATTGACAACCGGGAGTTTTATATCCTCCTTGATTCAGATCCAACCAACAGATTACGAGATGAAATAAAATAATTGGTAGATACGATACTCTACCAATACTCTACCAGCTGAGATACGATACTCTATGATACTCTACCAGGTGGGATACTCGCATCAAAAGAGAAAACATTCTTGGTCAATGACAATCCAGTGATCCCGACTATATACATTCTACTGAAGATCCATAAATCCTTACAGGATCCACCAGGCAGATCTATTATATCCATAAATGGCTCTGTATTAGAACCATTGTCAGATTTTGTCAACTATTTTTTTTGTGACTGTTTGTTCCTATTATAAACTCATATGTACATGACTCTGCACACATGATATCAATACTTGAGGACTTTGACGGAGTTCCAGTAGATCTAACTCTAGATATAGAATCATTGTATACTAATAGTATACAATTGGCTGCAATTCACATTATTGAACAAACATTACGAAATAGGAATACATTCTTAAGAATATCCAATCGATTCATCATCACATTGGCAACCCTTGCTCTGACTTAGAAACATTTCAGCTTTAAAAATAAATACTATATGAAGATAAAAGGAAAAGCCACGGGTGCATCAGTGGCACCAGACATTACAAATTTCTACGTGGCTCAATTTGAGAACACTTGTTTTTGACTGATCATCCTTTTAAAGAGGAATTGCAACTATATAAGCAATATATTGATCATTCATTTTATGAAAGAGGTTTATCAATAGATTACAACAATTTTTCAACTGGATCAACTCCTGTGATGAAAATCTGAAATCCAAAATGGAGTACAATTCACATAGTATTCTTTTTTGGACATCAAAATAATGAAGGATCGCTACAGCATCAAGACCACTATTTACAAAAAAAACCACAGACAAAAATAATTATCTTTACTACTCTAGTTTCTACCAAACAAAACTGAAAAATAATCTTCCGTACAGTCAATTCTTGAGACTGAAACGACTCTGCATGGAACCATCAGAATTCGAACAATAATCGATCATGATGACTAACCTCTTTGAGCAGAGAGGTTATCCAGCTGAACTAATCAATCGTGGATATCAGAAATCAAAACTTCTACATAGAGAAGATTTGTTAAAAACAGGGAACAAGACAAGAATAACACCAGACTTTGTTTGTACATTAAAATAATCAAACCTTTCTCAAGATATCCGGGACATCATCTTTAAACACTGGCACATTCTGACACTACATAAATGTTTTAGAAACATCAAGCTAATTGTAGCATTAACAAGAAATAGGAACTTAAGGGACAAATTAGTCCCACCACACTTCTGTTGTAAGTGTTGTAAACGAATACCATGGACATCGTCCTTGTGGTGCCTGTTCTGTGTGTCAACACTCCATTCAAGTCCAATTTTTCAGACATCCCAGAATCAGAAAACAATATACATTGAATTTCAGTAGTAACTGTAATACCGAGTATGTGGTTTACATCATAGTTTTCAGGCTGGAAGGGTATATGTACTCTTACCCCTCCTAACTCTCTTCACAGTAAATGATACAATGCTTATAGATCCTCAGAAGTACCACCTAGCACTCATACAAATTCATACAAAGCCTAGAAGTATATTTATAATAAAGGGAAAGGGGGTTATTATTGGTCTTAATCAAAATTTTTGTTTATAATACATTTATGATATATTTGATTTACAATATTTGTGGAAAGGGAGGGTGGGGGAAGGGCTTAATTAATATATTTAAGATGAAAATTGATAAGAATTTCAAGTGATGTGTATGATTTAATTGATGTAATATTGTACACTTGATGTAAGATGAAAAACGAATAAAGAATTGGAAAAAAAACAAACAAATTCATACAAAGCCTGACACAATGAATTTGTATGAGTCCTAGGTAGTACTTCTGAGGATCTATAAACGTATCATTTACTGTGAAGAGAGTTAGGAGGGGTAAGAGAGTACATATACCCTTCCAGTCTGAAGTCTGGGTTATATTCTCTCAGAAAATTTAATTTGAACTATTGTGCTGTTTGGTCAATTGATTACATCATAGTATGTCATAATATAACGTATTTCTATACCACATAGCCATAAGTTCAGTACAGTTTACAAAAGTTTCATAATTAACAAAAAAAGGGCAATAGATAACTAATCGACCAAATGTCCATGTCCATGCAATCTACTCTGTCAGCAAGACCAAGAGGAAAATTAAAATCCACATCTTTGAACACACAAGCTGCATTTTGAGGAAGGTGATGTCAGCCCCATTGGTGAATCATTGGAATGAATTTGATCACACCATCACTCCAATTTTTTTTGTTTACAAGACCTTCAAATAAGGCCGGAGGGGTGGCAACATCAACCAATTACTGTTACATGCAGAACAAAGGACTGTCTTTGAAATCAATACAGTTTCCTCTGCAGGCCTGAACCTAGATGTGGACTTCATTCATTTCCTGTAAAAATACACATTTGCTGTACCATGTAACATATGAGCAGACATGGTTTCTCTTTATTATAAATATACATCTACATGGTCACATGGTGATGAACAGGGCTTATTATTATTACTAACGTTCAGTCTATTATGATTATTATTTATTTATGATTTAATAGTTTTTGCAATCTAAATTTTCTACTGTTTTACTGTTTGTTTTACTGTGTCTTTACTTCTAATTTGTCAATTTGCTAATACTGTAATATTGGTTCAGATCAATTTTAAAATGTTTTTTAGCAGTAAGCATATTTATCTTTCCAGTAGCATGTACGGTTTGTTTTCCATATACAATCCATAATTTAAACAGTTTATTTTTATTATTTAGGACAGATTGTAACTTTTACAAAGTAGATTTTTTTTTTGAGCTCACACTGTATAAGGGCTGTATAGTTTTTAAGGTTATATATATTTATATATATTGTTTAGAGTTATGTTCATTTTTTTGTGATAATATGATTATAGTCATTTATTTTCATTTTTGTTTTGGAGCTCATAATCAAAACAAATACTTCTAAAAACCTGCACTAGTCGGCAATTAGATGACCTAAAAGACAGGTTGTCTGAGTGCCAATAATCAAACCTATTTTTTGGATGTATCCAGGGACTTTTTAGGCCTCTGAATGCCGCTGTGCTCCCAGAGCTAAAAGAGGTATATTTGGAAGAGTGGTTAGGACGGGATGTGGGCTAACCTAGACTTAGTCATCATAAATATCATAAACATCTTTCTCTAGACAGGTGCTTTAAATGGCCATGAGCCTTTCCTGACCATTGACAGTAAATTGTTTTGAATACGAGGGGGTAATGAAAAGTTCTCAGCCCAACCAACTTCCTAAATTCTGAGCATTATTTTGCCACAGTAGCTGAAAAGAGTGTTAAATTTTATTTTTCAAAATGCCAATTTGCAAAATCATATTGCTATGTTTTGACATTGTTTCAGATCATTGATTTTGAACCATGTCACCGAAAAATGTGGAATTTTCAAGTGGGGAGCATGAGCCATCATGAAATTCCTATTTCTGCAGAAGAAAACTCCAAAGGGAATCCATAAATGTATGATGCAAACAATGGTTTACATCATACTCCACAGTATGATGCAAACAAATGCCTATCATACTCCACAGTGAAGAAGTTTGTGCAAACTTCCATTGTGGAAATTTTTAGACCAAAGATGCATCAAGGTCCGCGAGGCTTCAAACAGCATCCACTCCTGAAATTGTTTTACTATATCCATGACTAAAACAATTGCTGAGACACTACAGATATCCAGGGAACGTGTTGAGTATATAATCCATGGGTAATCAGAAGCTGTCAGCCAAGTGGGTGCCCAAACGTTTGAATGCTGACAAGAAGCAATGTCAAATGGACACTTCTGTGTTGATTTTGCAGCATTTTCTGCAAGCTGGTGCCTATTTACTGTTGATGAAGCATGGTTACACCACTATTATTTTGAGACAAAACAGTCCATGCAATGGCAGCACTCAGTTTCTCCAAGGACATTCAAGAGTCAAAAGTCAGTAAGAAAGGTCATGGCCACAGTGATTTGGGATCAGGAAGGTGTTATAATGACTGACTGTCTTCCAAGAGGCCAAACAGTTAATGCAGAATACTACTGTAACTTGCTGTGCCGATTAAAGGAGGCATTGAAAGAAAAAAAGAGCAGGGAGCTGTGGAAAGGAGTTCTCTTTTTGCAAGACAATGCACCTGCTCAGAAGGCTGGCAAAAACAGTGGATGTCTTAATGTAGTTGGGGTTTCAGTGCATAGAACATCTACTCTGGTCACCAGACCTTACTCCATCTGACTATTTTTTGTTCCTAAACCTTAAAAAGAGTTTGAAAGGGCAAACCTTTTGAGTGATTTGGAGGTGATTGCAGCAGTGGAGCACTATTTCAGTGGCCAGACATCAGAGTATTTTGGGGAAGGGTTACAGGAAATTCAGGCATGATGTGCCAAGTGTGTTTAACTTAGGAGGCCCACAGTGTTCTTGTAAATAAATGTAGAGATAATAGAATCAAGTGAAAAGATCTCATGTAAAGCACACAACAGAATAATCATACAAAATGCAAATTTACTTTTTTATGATCCTATGATTTCATAGCTAATTGTAAGCTATTACCATTTGCTTTACAGTATAAATATATGACCTTCGTGTATATTTGCAGGGACATGACACAACAGCTGCTTCTATGAACTGGGCTCTCTTCTTGCTGGGATCTCATCCTGAGGTTCAATTGAAAGTTCACAATGAATTGGATGAAGTGTTTGGTAAGTTTTAACTTGCTCACTAAAGTTGTGAGGATTTGCTAGGCTTGAGCCACCCAAATTTTCTTTGGCTTGTAACCCTTCTTGCTCTTTGTTAAAAGGCAGCTGTTTATGATCATCAATGAGCACCTGATATCCTTGTGTTTGGCAGTAGAAACAGCTGTTGTCTCTTTAAATTCTGGTAATGTGCTGCTTCCATGGTGGCACTGGGATATAGTATAAATGTGGAATCCATATGGATAGAAGTTCCTTGTGTGAAAGGAAAGAATATAAAGGTAGGGTTATACTGCCATCTTCTGGGACGGAATGAGCAGACAGATGAAGAAATGTTTTCAGAGATAGGAAAGCCAGCAAATCGGACAACAGTATAATTTGCAATTTCAATTACCCCAACATTGACTGGATAAATGTTAAATCACAGAGTAAAATTCCTAGACAACATAAATGACTGCTTCTTGGAGCAACTGGTCCAGGAACTGACAAGAAGGAGAGCTATTTTAGATTTGGTCCTTGGTGGACTACAAGGCATAGTACAGGAGGTAACTGTGTTGAGTCTGCTGGGAAACAGTGATCATTACATGATCAAATTTGAGTTGATATTTTTACTAATGTTGCTAAAGAAATCTACTGTAGCAGCATTTAATTTTTGAAGGGTGACTACGATAAAATGAGGAACATGGTTAATAAGAAGCTAAAAGGATTGGTGGTAAAGGTTAGGACTGTAAACTAGGTATGCATGTTATTTAAAAATACCATCATAGAAGCCCAGACAAGATGTATTCCAGGTATTAACAAAGGTGGAAAGAAGAGAAAACAAGAGCCAGCATGGTTAAACAGTGAAGTGAAAGAGGCTATTACAGCCAAGAAAACATCCTTTAAAAACTGGAAAAAAGATCCCAATAAAGAAAATAAGAAGAGACATAGCACTGGCAAGTTAGGTGAAAAACATTGGTAAAGAAAGAATATGAAGAGAGAGTTGGCAAAGAGGCAAAAACTCATGGTAATTTTTTTAGGTACATCAGAAGCAGAAAATCTGTGAGGGAATCTGTTGGACCGTTGCTTAATCAAGGAGCAAAAGGGGCACTCAGGGAGACTAAGTCTATAGCGGAGAGACTGAGGGCCAGATTCTCATAACTTTAGGTTGCCTTTAATGTGGTCGCTAGACTGGTTAGCCTGCATGCATTTTAGTGGTGTATTATCAAAATGGCTTATTGCGGTCTTTAGCAAGTTTTCTAGCAGTCTCCAACACTGCCGTGCAAATGGGCTCTTGAATATTGAAACAAGCACTCCGGTGGCTTCTTAAACATTGCCAAGTCATTCTCCAAGCATGGTGTCATCTTTTGGTGACAAAAAAGTCAGCGACTGGTCCAGGGGTGTCGGTACAGTGCCAACCTTGTTAAAAGTGCATCTCGTGGCGTGTTTTGACTGTGGCTAATGAAACAAAATAAAAATCACATGATTCACATAAATGATAGTCTTTTTTGTGTGTGCATGTGAGGGGAAGTGATAAAAGCATGCATCTTGAGCGCATGTATTATAGTAATGTCTTATGAATTTTAGTATATTTGTGGGAGAAAAGGCATGTCTTATGTGCGCTTTTTAAAAGCCGAAGTTGCATCTCAACCCCTTCCCCTGCCGCCAAGCAATACACACCCCAACATCCCCTCAGCAGCTGGAGAGATTCCCACTCTCCCACCACCATGCAATCCCCCCTTCTCCCTGTGCCTCCAACGATCCCCACCCTTTCCCCCTTACCTTACTTCAGGGGTGTCAAACTCAATCACATAAGGGGCCGAAATCTATAACACAGACTAAGTCGCGGGCCAATTTTTTTATTAAGATAGTTAGGGCTCCTTTAATGAAGGAGCGTTAGGGCCTTAACACGCGGAATAGCGCGTGCTAGCCGCTACTGCCGCCTCTTGAGCAGGAGTTAGTTTTTTGGCTAGCGCGCGCTAATCCGGTGCGTGCACTAAAAACGCTAGCGCACCTTCGTAAAAGGAGCCCTTAGTCTTAGTAGAAGTATAGATCCTTCTTTACCCTGAGACACCATTACAGCAATTCACCTGGTTATTTTCACTTCATAGATGTTACCATACTTAATACCAATTTTTTCAAATAGTCATTCTAGGCATAGGCAGCGGAACACTTTTTATTTTTTTTTTTGGGGGGGGCGAAAGCTCTGCCCCAGACCCTGCCCCCATAATAGTACTAATTGTAATACCATTTTTTCCATTCATTTTTCATATATACATAGAATAATCTTATTAACAACACATAATGGTTAACCACAAAATTAAACTACACAAAGCACACTGTCTGCTTCTCAACATTCATTCCTACCAGAACACTGATAACCCCTATGCAAATACGGGACCACAAACTAAAAGTACTAATATATACAAACAAAACCCTAAGATGCAAGACTCTGCATGCAGTATAACTCCAGAGAAATAGATACAAATGCATTTCTTCCTGAACAGTGCAAAATATAAACAGCAGATGTAATTTCTCAAAACTGACACAATTCTGTCACTAAATTGAAAATAAAATAATTTCCTCTACCTTTGTTGCCTGGTGATTTTGATTTTCAAACCATCTTTCCCAGTCTCTGGCTGCACTTCTGTCTGTGCTCTTAACTATGTATCCAGGGCACCTTATCCATTTGTTGTTTATCTCTCCTTCACTTTCTACCATACATTAACTTTTAACATTCAACTTTCTTCCATTTTTCTGCTTTCTTTTCAAAATCTTTCTACTTTTCCATGTCTTCCCTTCCCATCTATCCATGTGTACCATCTCCTTCCTCTTTCTTCTCCCCTATTCCCATCTTTCCATAAGAAGCATTTCTTCTTATCTCTTCCCTGCCACACCCATTGCTGTGCACTATCTCCTTTCTCTGTCTCCCTTTCTCTGTCTCTCCATTTTGTGCACCATCTCATCCCTCTCCCATGGTCAGACAACTCTGTCTTCCCCCCTTCCCCCTCATATGGTCTGGCATCTTTCTCCTTTCCTTCCCATAGCCTGGAATCTCTCTCCTCACCCATGATCTGGCATCTCTCTCTCCCCTTCCCTCCCTCTTCCCGAGATCTAACATCTCTCTCCTCTCCTTTCTGTGGTCTGGCATATCTCCTCTCTGCGGTCTGGCATCTCTCTCTCCCCTCCTTTCCTTCCATTCCATGGTCTGGCATCTCTCCCTTCTTTGAGTCATATCTCCTCCCTCCCAGTGTAACATTTCTCCCTCCCTCCTCTCCACCATTATCATGTCCAACAATTCTCCCTCTTCCCCTTGTATACCATCTCTTTTTCCCTCCCACTCAACACACCTATGTCCAACAATTTTCTTTTTCTCTTCCCTCACCCACTGGCAGCATTTCTTTCCATTCCTTCCTAACCTCCAGCCCATGCAGCCTCTGTCCTTCCCAACCTCCACAGCCCGTGCAGCATATCCTTTCCTCATTCCCAACCCCAGCCCTTCCCTCTCAGCTGGATCCTATGGTTCCCTAGTTCCCGACTCTCCCACCTACCAGTTCCCGACTCCCCCACCTACCACCTCCCTACCTACCACCTCCCTCACCTACCACCGCTGCTGAAATTTAAAATCTTTGGGCAGCCAACGCGAAGTCAGCCTCCCACTGTCGACATGACCTGCAGTGTTCTTTCTTCAGCAGTTCCTCTTCCCACTTTGGCAGGACGCTGCAGAAAGAACTCTTCCGGGGCAGGCCAACGGCTTCACATCAGCTGCCTGAAGATTTTAAATTTCAACTGCGGAGAGGTGGTAGGTGGGGGAGTCGGGACTCAAGGAGGTTCCTGGAGAGGGCTTCACTACAGCGTAGTGTCAGGCGCACAGTCACCGTGGGCTTCATAAAACATCCAGGCAGGCCAGGTTCGCCCCGCAGGCCTTGTGTTTGACACATTTGTCTTAGTTAGATGGCTGGCCGGAGGGATGCCTACTCCCTCTGGCCAGCAGTCCTGCATCTTCAAAATGGCGAGCCTTCCCCTCCCCGATGCATTCTGGGATGTACCTGGGAGGAAACTAAGGATCTTGCCCAGACGCCTAAGCCCCCACCCAACTTGGGTCAATCAGAGCCTTAGGTTCCTCCCCTCCTCCTCTCAAGTGCAACAACAGAAGAAATGAAGAGTCGGGTAGTAGTTAATCTCTCTCCACGGAATTTTCTGAAATGGAAATTCAAGCGCTCTCTAAAGGAATTACAAAAGACCATTGCTGCTTTTACAAAAACAGGCCAGGATAAAGGATACATAATGAACATGGAATATAAATATTTAAATGCACCAGCTCCTAAATGTTCTTTTTTCTATACACTCCCGAAAATACACAAAAGTCTGAGATCCCCCAGGTAGATCTATTGTGTCTTTGTGGACTTTTTTCTCCAGCCATTCGTAAGTAAAACTTTTTCATATATTAAGGACACTACGGATTTTCTCAAAAGAATTAAAGATAGCACTTGGTTTGTGAATGACTCAGAGACTTGGATGGTGACTTTAGATGTACAGTCACTATAATACTGTCATTCCACAAGAAGATTGCTGGAAGTCTTATCTGAAATTATGGATAAGCGACTTGATACTTCTGAATGTTTGAATAACCTGGCTCATATTGCTATGTGTGAAAATTTTGCTTGAAAGAAAATATTATAAACAGACATTGGGAGTGGCTATGGGGACCACTATGGCACCCTCCAAAGTGAATTTATTCAAGGCTAAATTTGAAACTAAATGGATTTTGAATTCTCCATTTAAAGCACAAAATGGACCAGATACATTGACGATATATTTTCTTTTTTTGGAAGGAGATCAAACCACTTTAGACAAATTTATCAGCTGGTTGAATGAATGTCATCCTAAAATTAAGTTTGTGAAACATAGTAGTTGTAATGAGATTACTTTTCTGGAAATGTGGAGGGGAATAATAATAATAATAAAATACACTTTTTGGTCTAAGGCCCTAGGCGCCCAAAGAGGGCAGCAAGGACATGTCCATTCTCGAAAAAAAACATCCAAAATGTGGGGTTTTTTGAGAATGGCCCTGTATGTTCAGAAATTTAATTGGCCATACTGCCACTACATCTACCTTTAAGCCCTATTCTCAAATAAAAAAAATTGCCCAAGCTCCAAATGCCCAAAACAAAACCTTTTAGGCATGGGAGGGACCATTCCTGGTGGGGAGGGGGGGTCCAGGTGGGGGTGATGGTGAACTTGTGAGGGGGGTTGGAGGGTGTCGGCAGGAGGGACTGGGCATCCCTCTTTCCAGGAAAGATTTTGGGAGGGTTTGGGGGATCACGGCAAGAGGTTATTTTGTGGACATCTCTCCTGCTGGCGATCATTTGGGGGGGTCGTGGCAGCTTCGGACAGGAGGGACTGGGCATCCCTCCTGCCGCGATCATTATGGGGGTGGGAGGACAGGTTGCTTGGGCCGCTGAGCTGATCGCGGCAGCCTCAATCAGCTCAGCAGCCCGATCCGGAACATATACGTGTTTTGACTTGATCTAAGTCAAAAACATATAAGTTCCATCCAGGCAACCTGTTAAACTTTTTGATATGGCTGCCAGACGACTTAAGTGTAGGACAGCCCACCTTTCACCTCCTCCAAAAACGCCCCTTTTTTGCTCTGGGCGCATAGAGGCAGTGAAAAGGCCTAAGCTGGTTTTAGATATGTCTAAAACCATGTTCGATTATCAGTACGTGGATGACCTGTCTTTTTGATCATCCAAGTACTGATTTAGGCGGGGTTTTTTTTAGACGTGGTTTTTTATTATGTACCTCTAAATTGATAAGGGTTGTTGATAGAATTTTTGCAACAGTGCACAGGAAAAAACTGATCATAATACCTTACTACATTATCAAAGTTTTCACCAGTCCCATTTAAAACAGTCTCCCAGTGTCACAATTTTTGAGATATCGTAGAATATTCTGTACTACAGATGAATATAAAATGCAAGCAGAAGTATTAAAGGAGAGGTTAACTGAATGGAGGTATCTCTATAGGATTATTCACAAAGCCCAAAAAAGGGCACTGTATGCTAACGGGTTCCTATTGTTGACAGGAAATCAAACTCCAAAAGATGAAGAAGCTATAATATGTGTCCTAAATATGTCCTACATAATATGTGTCCATATCCTTCTAAGCTCCAGCTTAGAAGGATCATAAGTAAGCAATGGTGACTGGCTACTATGATGCCAGTCTTCGCAGGAAAAAGATTGAGATTTGCCTTCAAAAGAAGGAGGAATATAAAAGAAGTATTAAGCCCATCTATGTTGCAGGACATTCATCCTAGGATCAACAGGATAGGGAGTCACAAACCATGTGGTCATTGCAAGAACTGTGATATCATGTTATCTGTGTCTTGAGTTCTATGATCCTTTGAACCAGAATTATTGCTTGAACCATGATATGACTTGTGAAACAGATCATGTAGTTACTGTATAATGTGCCCCTATAAGAAATTTTGCATAGGACAAACATCTAGACCAGGGGTGTCAAAGTCCCTCCTCGAGGGCCGGAATCCAGTCGGGTTTTCTGGATTTCCCCAATGAATATGCATTGAAAGCAGTGCATGCAAATAGATCTCATGCAGATTCATTGGGGAAATCCTGAAAACCCGACTGGATTCTGGCCCTCGAGGACCGACTTTGACACCTGTGATCTAGACGATTACGGTTAAGGTTGAATGAACACCACAGGAACATTGTACAGGCACCGCTAGTGCAATATTGTTTGGACTTTCAGCATGATTTTTTTTCAATTAAGATGTTTCGTGGTTGATCATGTCAAAAGCAGTGCTTGAGCAGGAAATCGATGTTTAATAACTTCAGCGAAAGGAACAAACTTGGATTTTTGAGTTAGACAGTTTCCCTGTATGGACTTAACTCCAATATTGATTGGTTCTACTTCAACTAACAACTTTTGTCAGATGTAATCTCAGCCCTGCCCTGCCCTCTCCCACTCACTTAAATTGCTTTGAATATCGTACCAATAGTGTATATATAAAATAGCTCCTGATAGGTGCCTTCTTGGTCTTGTAGGGGTGTTTCCTTATTCACACCTGAAGGTTAGGCCTCTCTGACTTCATAAAGCCTGAACCATTATCTGCAAGAAATCATTCCAGTCTAAACCTTGCAAGAAGAGAAAGAAGAAAACATCTTTGCTGCTTCTGCCTGATGCATTCTGGGTAACATAGTAACATAGTAGATGACGGCAGATAAAGACCCGAATGGTCCATCCAGTCTGCCCAACCTGATTCAATTTAAATTTTTTAATTTTTTCTTCTTAGCTATTTCTGGGCAAGAATCCAAAGCTTTACCCTGTACTGTGCTTGGGTTCCAACTGCCGAAATCTCTGTTAAGACTTACTCCAGCCCATCTACACCCTCCCAGCCATTGAAGCCCTCCCCAGCCCATCCTCCACCAAACGGCCATATACAGACACAGACCGTGCAAGTCAGCCCAGTACCGGCCTTAGTTCAATATTTAATCTTATTTTCTGATTCTAGATCCTTTGTGTTCATCCCACGCTTCTTTGAACTCAGTCACAGTTTTACTCTCCACCACCTCTCTCGGGAGTGCATTCCTGGCATCCACCACCCTCTCCGTAAAGTAGAATTTCCTAACATTGCCCCTGAATCTACCACCCCTCAACCTCAAATTATGTCCTCTGGTTTTACCATTTTCCTTTCTCTGAAAAAGATTTTGTTCTACGTTAATACCCTTCAAGTATTTGAACGTCTGAATCATATCTCCCCTGTCTCTCCTTTCCTCTAGGGTATACGTATTCAGGGCTTCCAGTCTCTCCTCATACGTCTTCTGGCGCAAGCCTCCTATCATTTTCGTCGCCCTCCTCTGGACCGCCTCAAGTCTTCTTACGTCCTTCGCCAGATACGGTCTCAAAAATTGAACACAATACTCCAAGTGGGACCTTACCAATGACCTGTACAGGGGCATCAACACCTTGTTCCTTCTACTGACTACGCCTCTCTTTATACAGCCCAGCATCCTTCTGGCAGCAGCCACTGCCTTGTCACACTGTTTTTTCGCCTTTAGATCTTCGGACACTATCACCCCAAGGTCCCTCTTCCCGTCGGTGCATATCAGCTTCTCTCCTCCCAGTATATACGGTTCCTTCCTATTATTAATCCCCAAATGCATTACTCTGCATTTCTTTGCATTGAATTTTAGTTGCCAGGCATTAGACCATTCCTCTAACTTTTGCAGATCCTTTTTCATATTTTCCACTCCCTCTTCGGTGTCTACTCTGTTACAAATCTTGGTATCATCTGCAAAAAGGCACACTTTTCCTTCTAACCCTTCAGCAATGTCACTCACAATCATATTGAACAGGATTGGCCCCAGCACTGATCCCTGAGGGACTCCACTACTCACCTTTCCTTCCTTCCAGCGACTTCCATTAACCACCACCCTCTGGCGTCTGTCCGACAGCCAGTTTCTGACCCAGTTCACCACTTTGGGTCCTAACTTCAGCCCTTCAAGTTTGTTCAACAACCTCCTATGAGGAACTGTATCAAAGGCTTTGCTGAAATCCAAGTAAATTACATCTAGCATATGTCCTCGATCCAGCTCTCTGGTCACCCAATCAAAAAATTCAATCAGGTTCATTTGGCACGATTTACCTTTTGTAAAGCCATGTTGCCTTGGATCCTGTAACCCATTAGATTCAAGGAAGTACACTATCCTTTCTTTCAACAACACTTCCATTATTTTTCCAACAACTGAAGTGAGGCTCACCGGCCTGTAGTTTCCTGCTTCATCCCTGTGACCACTTTTATGAATAGGGACCACATCCGCTCTCCTCCAATCCCCAGGAATCACTCCCGTCTCCAGAGATTTGTTGAACAAGTCTTTAATAGGACTCGCCAGAACCTCTCTGAGCTCCCTTAGTATCCTGGGATGGATCCCGTCTGGTCCCATCGTTTTGTCCACCTTCAGTTTTTCAAGTTGCTCATAAACACTCTCCTCCGTGAACGGCGCAGAATCTACTCCATTTTCTCGTGTAACTTTGCTAGACAATCTCGGTCCTTCTCCAGGATTTTCTTCTGTGAACACAGAACAGAAGTATTTGTTTAGCACATTCACTTTCTCCTCATCACTTTCCACATATTGGTTCCCACCATCTTTTAGCCTAGCAATTCCATTTTTCATCTTCCTCCTTTCACTAATATATCTGAAAAAATTTTTGTTTCCCTTTTTTACATTTTTAGCCATTTGTTCTTCCGCCTGTGCTTTCGCCAGACGTATCACCAGATACTGTATTCTAGTCAAGGACATGCAGCTGTGCCTAAATGCTCAGCCTGTGTGAATCTTGGGGGAGGAATAGCTCATGTGCTGTTCTTATCTAATGAAGGCGCCTCTGTTTCACGGCCTGAGCGAGACTCTATACAGAAAGGCTATTCATCTAAGTTATGTTTCTGGATTGGTCTGGAGAGGTCATCTGATGAACCAAGTGAATGTGCCCAATTATTAATTTAGTCTGTATTAGGATGTGAGAGAACTTGTATCTTATCATAGGTTTTCTCTGCACTTCTTCTATAATAATTAAGACCTGAAAAGTTACCTCTTGTGACTCTCTGCCTGAGAGAGAGAGAACTGGACTTTTATACATCTGGATTCCATCACATAAAGGAAACCTTTGCTGCCAACCTAATTTACAGCTTCTCTAGTTGCTGAAGGACTGTTCCTAAATAGAAGAATTTCTATATCTGCTAAGCTGAGAAAAGACGTCTTCCATTTCACCTGATTCTGTGCTATGGCCTAATTAGATGGTGAGAATAAGGAATTCTATTGTCTTTTCAGCTGGGTTAGAGAGGGAATCCTATTGACTTTGGGAAAAGGAATTGAAGCACCTGAGGTGATAAGCTATATTTTTAGTTGCTACTAATCAGGAATTATTATTATAAGTAAGTGTGTGTAAGAATTAGTTTTACTCATTTATATAACAAGTGTGGCGTGATAATTATGTACTGAGTTTCATATATGTATTCGGATATTTTGTAAACAATAATTAGTTATTGCTGCTGGCTTATGAACTATATTTTTCTATTTTCATAATAAAATTCTTCCCATAGCCTTGGTCTCTATTTTTAGTATAAACTGGCAAAATAATGAACCTTGGGTAAGGAGATTATGGTTTTCCCTAGCATCTGACTAAAACAGGCATGTATTTGTTTATGTAAGTGATTAGTCTTCCATAAATCTTACTACAGTCTCTTAAACTAGACCTCCCCCTTCTTTGTAAAATTACCCTCATAGTGCCTTCAGAAAAACAGGAATTTGGTGACAAGTGAGCATTTTACAAAGGAAGACATTCAAAAGGGCTGCATCTCTCAGCATTTTACACTTGTAAGTAGTGCTATTTTAAAATACAAATTGTTTAACGTTGAGGTGGTTTTGAACTTCTGAGAGGTAAACTTTTTTAAGCCATTTTTAAGTGGCTTTCAGCATTTCTAAAAGTGTTTTAGGATTCAATGTGTTCAGTAAACATGTGCTGATTGGAAGGGGGCTCCACCATAATCCTACAAGTCTCTGATCATTATCAGTAGGATATCATTGCAAAAAAAATCAGATGTATGCATGTTGTTTTCTTTATTTCCTCCATTTTAGGTGAATCTGATCGTCGTGCCACAATGGATGATTTAAAGAAGCTACAGTATCTTGATGCAGTCATAAAGGAAACTCTTCGTTTATTTCCATCAGTTCCAATCATTGGTCGAGCTGCACGTGAAGACTGTACCATTGGTAAGTAGTAAAAAAACCCTATGCAGCTCAAATTCATTCATTCTTAATTGCTTGAAAATGAACCTTTGTTATACATGACCTTTTGAGTACACTGTCTCATTTTTTGTGGGGGGGGGGGGGGAGGGGAGAGGGGAATAGTCCCATGAATATATCTGTTTTGCAAGATCCAGGCAAGATTTACTAAGCCTTTTACCTTGAAAAAGCAGCTCAGCTGATAATTACTAGTGCTGCCCAATTCAGGGAAAACATTTTCAATTTGGTTTGCTTTGGGTTAGCACCCAAGAAAGGCCAAAAGAACAAACAAGATGCTAGGAATTATTAAAAAAGGGATGGTAAACAAGATGCTAGGAATTATTAAAAAAGGGATGGTTAACAAGATTAAGAATGTTATAATGCTCCTGTATCACTCCATAGTATGACCTCATCTGGAGTATTGCGTTCAGTTCTGGTCTTCTTATCTCAAGGAAGATGTAGTGATACTAGAAAAGGTTCAAAGAGCAACCAAAATGGTAAAGGGGATAGAAGTCCGTTCATATAAGGAAAGACTAAAACAGTTAGGGCTCTTCAGCTTGGAAAAGAGATGGCTGAGGGGAGATCTGTGCACCGAGGGAGTGGGTATATATGGTGGGAGTGAGTATATATGGAGAAATAGGTCCCAAGAAAGAGGAGACTGAGAGGGGACATGATCAAAACATTTAAGATATTGAAGGGAATTGACTTCGTAGAGAAAGAGAGATTGTTTACCCTCTCCAAGGTAGAAAGAACAAGAGGGCACTCTCTAAAGTTAAAAGGGGATAGATTCTGTACAAACGTAAATAAGTTCTTCTTCACCCAGAGAGTAGTAGAAATCTGGAACGCTCTTCCAGAGGCTGTTATAGGGGAAAGCACCCTCCAGGGATTCAAGAAAGGGTTAGATAAGTTCTTGCTGAACCAGAACGTATGCAGGTAATGCTAGACTCAAATAAGGCACTGGTCTTTGACCTAAGGACTGTCGTACGAGTGGACTGCTGGGCATGATGGACCACTGGTCTGACACAGCAGCAGCAATTCTTATGTTCTTATATGATTAAAGTCTACAAAATCCTGAGTGGAGTAGAATGGGTACAAGTGGTTTTCCACTCTTTCAAAAATTATGAAGACTAGGGGACACTCAATGAAGTTGTAGGGAAATACTTTTAAAACCAATAGGAGGAATTTTTTTTTTTCATTCAGAGAATAGTTAAGCTCTGGAACGCATTGCCAGAGGTTGTGGTAAGAGTGGATAGAGTAGCTTGTTTTAAGAAAGGTTTGGACAATTTCCACTTCAAAAATAAAATCATCACAATCAGAGCCACATTCAACAACTCACAAAATATCATAGAAGAGATACTAATAAAACCCACAATAGACGAAGCCATCTCAGCAGATAGGACCTGGACCACCTTCCCAACGACACAATGGTCAGACCTGGATCGGCTGTACAAAAAAATAGAGCAAATCCTCCTGTGATTTGAACAACTGTCCTCCTTACTTACTACCTGCAGCATCCACTAAATTCATAGCTTGTCTCACACTATGGTTGCAAACCACCCTCAGGGAAGGACAGTTCCCTCTGGAACTTGGCGAAATCATAATCACCCCCATACTAAAAGACCCCAAAGGACCAATAGACAACCCAACAAATTATAGACCAATCGCTTCTATCCCATTATACATCAAACTCACAGAGGGTCTAGTAGCACAATATCTGTCCAACTACCTAGAAGACCACCACATTCTGCATCCAACTCAATCTGGTTTCAGAGCTAATCACAGCACAGAAACTCTACTGGTATCTTTACTAGATATAGCCCGACAGCACCTCAGCAAAGGAAACAAGTTACTAATCATCCAACTCAATCGTTCAGCAGCATTTGACTTAGTAGACCATCCCATACTTCTCCAGATACTAGATGCCATAGGAATTTCAGGTAAAGTTCACAACTGGTTCCAAGGATTCCTTCAAACAAGATCATACAGAGTTAAGTCAAAAGATCTTTTATCCGACCCTTGGACAAACCCCTGCGGAGTACCACAAGGATCCCCTCTATCGCCCATACTATTCAACCTCTTCATAGCTTCCTTAGGCACTGCCCTAGACGCCCTAAATATAACTTCTTTCAGCTACGCAGATGACATAACCATCATCCTCCCCTTTGACATCCAAGACCCCATCTCCTATGGACGCCTGAAAACAAAACTGGAAAAATGGATGATGAACCATAAGCTGAAACTGAATGCGGAGAAAACCAAATTCCTACTACTAGAGAAGGAACAAAAACCATCACTAACAGAATTGGAAGTAAACACAATCAAATATTCTATACAGAGCACTCTCAAAATTCTAGGAATACAATTAGACAGATGCTGCACAATGCAGACACAAATACACAAAATCATACAAAAAGCATTCTTCACCATGCGAAACCTAAGAAAAATAAGAAAATTCTTTACCAAAGAACACTACAAGATCATTGTACAATCCCTCACACTTAGTACCTTAGATTACTGCAACATGCACAAACAACCATGCACAAACAACATGATAAAACAACTACAGACCGTTCAGAACACAGCCATCAGACTCATCTACTGTCTCAGCAAATTTGACCACATCACCCCCGCCTATGTAGACTCTCACTGGCTTCCGATAAAAGCAAGAACTCAATTCAAGTTCTATTGTCTACTATTTAAAGTAACCCATGGTACTGCTCCCTGTTACCTAAACAACCGCCTATACCGCTACCACTCACCCAGATCAAGGAGAACTCAAAACCTATTCACCTTCCCCCCTCACAATGGCACCCGACGTAATAAACTATACGACAGCCTTCTAGCGACACAGGCAGCGAAAATTGACCCCACCATCACCAAACTGATGATTAAAACAACAGTCATCAAAGTGTTTCGAAAAGAAATCAAAACATTTCTATTTAAAAAACACGTCCCCACTAACTAATCTCCTCCCCCCTCGCACAAGCTCACCCTCTAACACATCAGTCAACTCCTAGAACCTTACCTTCCAAAAATATTCTGATTCCTAAATAAGCATCTACCTTCAGTATCCAACAAACTTCCTCACTCATTGTTAGGTAATTTTTCTTCTGTAACCAGTATATACTGATATTCTCCACTGTACCCTGTTTATTACTTGATTCTCTACTATGAAATTCTTTCGGAAAAGATCCAGATATCTTATAATTTATAATCCTCTACCACACCATGTAAAGTTCATGAATCAATGTTATGTAATTCTCTCGGTAATGTCCAGATCTCTTCTAACTTGTAATCTGCCTAGAACCGCAAGGCACAGGCGGAATAGAAATCACTAATGTAATGTAATGTCTTATTGAGAAAGACATGGGGGAAGCCACTGCTCGCCCTGTATCAGTAGCATGGAATATTGCTGCTTCTTAGATTTTGGCCAGGTACTCGTGACCTGGATTGACCACCGTGAGAAAGGGCTACTAGGCTTGAAGGGCCATTGATCTATAACACAGTTCTTCAACCGCCGGTCCGCGGACCAGTGCCAGTGCGCAGGAAATTTTTGCCGGTCCACGCAGGGCCGGCAAGATTGACTCACTTCAACTTCCTGCCAGTCCGCGCAGGGCCGGCAAGATCAACATCTGAAACCTGCGCTGGGCCGGAGAGATCTTGGGGAGCCTCCGACAGTGGCTTTCTCCCCTCTCTGCAGCTCTCCTTTACTTCCCAGCGCAGCGATTCACGAAGGCAGCCTTGGGGCCTTTGCTGAGTCGTGGCTGCCTCTGATGATGCAACTTCCTCTTTCCTCAGAGGCGGCGCGACCCAACAAAGGACTCGAGGTTGCCTTCGTGAATCGCTGCGCTAGGAAGTAAGAAAAACTGCTGGGAGGGGAGAAAAACCACTATCAGAGTCTGGGAAGCTGCTGGGCAGGGGAAAAAAGGGACAGCTGCTACTGGAGAGGGAGAAGGAGAGATGCTTCTGGGAGGGGAGGAGGGAAAGGAATCTGGGAAGCTGCTGGGCAAGGGATAAAAAGGGACAGCTGCTACTGGAGAGGGAGAAGGAGAGATGCTGCTGGGAGGGGAGGAGTGAAAGGAATCTGGGAAGCTGCTGGGCAAGGGAAAAAAGGGACAGCTGCTACTGGAGATGGAGAAGGAGAGCTGCTTCTGGGAGGGGAGGAAGGGAAGAGAGTTACTGCTGGACAGGAGGAGGAGGGAAGGGAGAATGAGAAAAGGAAGGAAACAGCTGGCAGAGAGATTAGAGGAGGGGAAGGGGAGACACAGGCATGAGAAAGTAGAGAGATTGATGATAGGAAGGGGTCAGCAGAAAAATAAGCAGAGAGGGACAACGATGATAGATCTGGTGTAGGAGAGATAAAAATGAAGAGAGCAGTGAAGCTGGAATGAATCATGTAAAAAGGAGAGAGGGGGCACAAGCTGGATGGAAAGGGGAGAGGGGCATAGAAAGAAGACAGATACCATATGGAAGGGGGAGAGGACAGACAGTGGATGGAAGGGGCAGATGCTGGATTGAAGAGACAGAGAGGGCAGATGCTGGAAGGAAGAGAGTGAAAAGAAGATTGAAAGCAGAAACCAGAGACGACAAAAGGTAGAAAAAAATAATTTTATTTCTATTTTGTGATTAGAATATATCAGATTTGAAATATATATCCTGCTAGAGCTGGTGTTAGACATAACTGGGGACTGCAAAACCCAGGCAGTGCTTCTTTAGCTTCCAGCTGGCTTAGGGCGCTCTCTGACCAGGGGGCAGTTGCCCTAGTTGCACTCCCCTAAAACTATTCCTGTCATGTGTGACTGCAGTATTCTGTTAGCAAGATATTTCTGTGTAGCATTCTGTAATAATTTGGCTTGTTCAGTTTTCTTGATAGTAGAGGGGATATATGTGAAGGGGAGGGGAGACAGGGGTTTTGTTGATCCTGCTCTGAATTATTTGTATTTATAAAATGACAATTGTACAGAATATTGTTTCTTTTTATACTTTAATAAAATACATTCAATATAAAATCATAACTGAGGCTTGTGTGGATGGGATCAAATGATTTGTGGGGACCGAACTTGCGGAGATGGGGTGGAAACGGGGTTTTTTAAATTTTAGTCCTAGTAGTTTGCCGGTCCACAAAATAATTATTTTTTTCTGCAGGTCCGCGGGTGTAAAAAGGTTGAAGAACACTGGTCTATAAGGCTATTCTCATGTTCTTATGCTTTTACTGCCCAATCTGGAGTTTTGGTTGTTTTTTTTCAAATATCCTGGCAGGTTTATTTTGTAGCCTTTTCACTCCCTCTCTAACCCCATGGTATAAACAAAATAAAAAAGTATTTTCCTTTCTCTGTTAGGTCCTAGCTCACGCTTGCTAACACCAGCTGTAGCAGGATACACATTTCAAATCTGACATATTGTAATCACAAAATAGAAAATTATTTTTTTCTGTCTTCCACTGCCAACATTTGTTTCTTTCCCACTGTCTATCATCTCTCTCTCTCTCTCTCTGTCTCCCTGCCCTCCACCCTATGTTTGGGCATTAAAAATGTAAGAGTAGCTGTGTGCAATGAAGCAAAGCCAAGGAAGCATTTTAGGCTTTGCAAAGAGTCCAGAGTGAAAAAGCCTGACTTGACAGTAGTAGCAATTTGATGATCAAAAGTTAGCTTTGAAGCTATCCAGATGCCTAAGTAGCAAACATAGGGAACAGGTATGATAGGCTGATTGAACCATGATAATGTCTGAACTGGTGGGCTAACATATAACATAACATCGTGCTTGTTAACCAGATAGCCATAAGTTCAACGCAGTTTACAAAAGATTATAAACGAGGAACAATGTTATTAGAAATAGAATAAATCATTTAACCAAGTTTAAAAAAAAAAAAATAAGTTTTCAACAGAGTCCTAAAGTGTTTGTAGGAATAAGCAGAAAGCAATAACGATCGAAATTCTTTATCATGGGAAGCTACCTGAAATACCAAAGTATGTTCAAGAATTTTTTTGCTTTTACAGCCCTGTACAGAGGGAAAATTAAACAAGGTATGAAATTTTTGACTATGTTTGTACGATACTAAGGAAAATCTATCAACCAGATAGACTGGAGTAGTGCCATACAAAACCTTATAACAGAAACAACCCAACTTGAACAGGATGCAAGCCTCCATCGGCAGCCAATGCAATTCACAATAAAATGGCGTAACATGGTCATACTTCTTAAGTTTGACTGCTGTATTCTGAATCAATAGGTGTCAGAACAGGGGGTGGGGGGGCCATGGCCTCCCCCAAATTTCCCAGTGGTAATGGGGCTGACGGTCTATCTACACAGGCGGAACTCTCCTGGAAGTGGCATATTGCTGCCAGCTAGCGTACCTGCTGGTAGGCTCTCTCTGCTGCAAACCTTCCCCAATATCTACTCCTCCCCCCCACCTCCACTGTGTGTGTACTTTACATTTCTCAATGCTGCCCTACTGTCTAGCATCTTCTCTCTACTGCCTGATCCAGCAGAAACAGGAAGTTGTCAGAAAGAGCAGGGCGCAGTGGAGAGAAGATGCAGGACAGCATTGAGAAATTGGTTCCTCCACCCAGCAACGTTTACAAGAAATGAAAGTAGACACGCGGTGGAAGGGGAAGGGGTAGATGTCGGGGAAGGTTTACAGCAGAGAGAGCCAACCAGCAAGTACACTGGCCAGCAGTAAGATACCGCTTCCACCAGAGTGCTGCCTGGTGCTGCCAGATTTGGGGGAGGGGTAGAAGGTAAAGAGGAAGCGATATAAGACTTGGGAGTGGAGGAGGGAGATATGTTGGATTCAAATGAGAGAAGGAGTGAGAGATGTAACACTAAGGAATGGGGTAAGGGGAGGAGGAAAACATCAGATTTGTGACTGACAGGGAGAGATTGCCTTAGCATTAGGACCACAGGGAGAGGTTACAGAGGGGGGTGGAAGGGGTATAATGAGAGATGGATTTGGAGGAGGACAAATGGAGCAAGAGAGGGAGAGAAGGACATGGGGCAGGTAGAGGGGGTTAGGGAGAGATAGTAGAAGGGAGGGAAAAATGTATGTGGAGGGCAAAATGGAGAGAGGGAGAGATGGATATGGTGGGGAGGGCAAAATGTGGATAAGGAAGGAAATTCAGGGGAGGGGGCAGAAGGGAGAGGAAAGATCAGCTACTCAGGGAGAGCAGAGGAGGAAGAGGAGAGATGGATAGGGAAAGGCGAAGGGGATATGGAATGGGAGAGGGCGGAGAGATGTCGGACTTGGAAGGAGGGAGTGGAAGGGCAGAAAGGAGAGATGTTGGACTTGTGGGAGGGAGAGAGAAAGAGAAAAGAAATGCTTGGTTACAAGGGTGGAGTAAGCAACAAGGCAGGGAGATGCTAGAAATGGTGGATCCATTTGGGAGAGTTGTCAAGGAAACAAATGAGTATATGAGGAAAGAAATGCGGTAATGGGAAGCAGATAAAAGGGAATAAATAGGAGGATGAGAAATGTGAAAGTTAGGGGGTGAGAAGGAAATAGAAAGTTGATTAGATAAAAAGTGAAAAGGAATAAAGCAATGTTCTCTCTAAACTGCATGGCAGGACATAAGAGAAGTGGAAAGACAGTGGTCTAAGCTGAAAGGAGCGATAAAAATGGCTACGGACCTTTATGTGAAGAAAATCAATAAAAACAAGAGAAAAAGGAAGCCGATATGGTTCTCCAACCTAGTGGCTGAGAAAATAAAGGTGAAAGAGTTGGCGTTCGTGAAATATAAAAAAAACCCAAGAAGCGGAGAGCAGAAGTGACTACAGGGTGAAACTGAAAGAAGCCAAGAGAGAGATACGTCTGGCGAAAGCACAGGCGGAAGAACAAATGGCTAAAAATGTAAAAAAGGGAGACAGAAGTGACTACAGGGTGAAACTGAAAGAAGCCAAGAGAGAGATACGTCTGGTGAAAGCACAGGCGGAAGAACAAATGGCTAAAAATGTAAAAAAGGGAGACAAAATTTTTTTCAGATATATTAGTGAAAGGAGGAAGATGAAAAATGGAATTGCTAGGCTAAAAGATGCTGGGAACCAATATGTGGAGAGTGATGAGGAGAAAGCAAATGTGCTAAACAAATACTTCTGTTCTGTGTTCACAGAAGAAAATCCTGGAGAAGGTCCGAGATTGTCTGGCAAAGTTACACGAGAAAATGGAGTAGATTCTGCGCCGTTCACGGAGGAGGGTGTTTATGAGCAACTTGAAAAACTGAGGGTGGACAAAGCGATGGGACCAGACGGGATCCATCCTAGGATACTAAGGGAGCTCAGAGAGGTTCTGGCGAGTCCTATTAAAGACTTGTTCAACAAATCTCTGGAGACAGGAGTGATTCCTGGGGATTGAAGGAGAGCGGATGTGGTCCCTATTCATAAAAGTGGTCACAGGGATGAAGCAGGAAACTACAGGCCGGTTAGCCTCACTTCGGTTGTTGGAAAAATAATGGAAGTGTTGCTGAAAGAAAGGATAGTGTACTTCCTTGAATCTAATGGGTTACAGGATCCGAGGCAACATGGCTTTACAAAAGGTAAATCGTGCCAAATGAACCTGATTGAATTTTTTGATTGGGTGACCAGAGAGCTGGATCGAGGACATATGCTAGATGTAATTTACTTGGATTTCAGCAAAGCCTTTGATACAGTTCCTCATAGGAGGCTGTTGAACAAACTTGAAGGGCTGAAGTTAGGACCCAAAGTGGTGAACTGGGTCAGAAACTGGCTGTCGGACAGACGCCAGAAGGTGGTGGTTAATGGAAGTTGCTCGAAGGAAGGAAAGGTGAGTAGTGAAGTCCCTCAGGGTTCGGTGCTGGGGCCAATCCTGTTCAATATGTTTGTGAGTGACATTGCTGAAGGGTTAGAAGGAAAAGTGTGCCTTTTTGCAGATGATACCAAGATTTATAACAAAGTAGACACTGAAGAGGGAGTGGAAAATATGAAAAAGGATCTGCAAAAGTTAGAGGAATGGTCTAATGCCTGGCAACTAAAATTCAATGCAAAGAAATGCAGAGTAATGCATTTGGAGACTAATAATAGGAAGAAACTGTATATGCTGGGAGGAGAGAAGCTGTTATGCATGGACGGGGAGAGCGACCTTGGGGTGATAGTGTCCAAAGATCTAAAGGCGAAAAAACAGTGTGACAAGGCAGTGGCTGCTGCCAGAAGGATGCTGGGCTGTATAAAGAGAGGCGTAGTTAGTAGAAGGAAGAAGGTGTTGATGCCCCTGTACAGGTCATTGGTAAGGCCCCACTTGAAGTATTGTGTTCAGTTTTGGAGACTGTATCTGGCGAAGGATGTAAGAAGACTTGAGGCAGTCCAGAGGAGAGTGACGAAAATGATAGGAGGCTTGCGCCAGAAGACGTATGAGGAGAGACTGGAAGCCCTGAATATGTATATCCTAGAGGAAAGGAGTGACAGGGGAGATATGATTCAGACGTTCAAATACTTGAAGGGTATTAACGTAGAACAAAATCTTTTCCAGAGAAAGGAAAATAGTAAAACCAGAGGACATAATTTGAGGTTGAGGGGTGGTAGATTCAGGGGCAATGTTAGGAAATTCTACTTTACGGAGAGGGTAGTGGATGCCTGGAATGCGCTCCCGAGAGAGGTGGTGGAGAGTTAAACTGTAACTGAGTTCAAAGAAGCGTGGGATGAACATAGAGGATTTAGAATCAGAAAATAATATTAAATATTGAACTAAGGCCAGTACTGGGCAGACTTGCACGGTCTGTGCATGGCCGTTTGGTGGAGGATGGGCTGGGAGGGTGTAGATGGGCTGGAGTAAGTCTTAACAGAGATTTCGGCAGTTGGAACCCAAGCACAGTACCGGGTAAAGCTTTGGATTCTTGCCCAGAAATAGATAAGAAGAAAATTTAAAAATTTAATTGAATCAGGTTGGGCAGACTGGATGGACCATTCGAGTCTTTATCTGCCATCATCTACTATGTTACTATGTACCTTTTAGTAGCAGACCACGGAGCCAGCACACTAGGACCTCTGGCCATACTCTGCTGCTGTGGCTTTGTGAAGAAAGAAGTGCGACTGGAAGGAAGGAGGAGGAGGCCTACTTGGATGTCTTAGAGCTGGCCAGAACACAGGTACATACCCTTGGGAGGGAGTATGAACTTGGGACAAGGAAGGGAGGGCAGCACATTGGGTCACAGAAGGGAAGGATAGTGGGAGAGGTGTGCATTAGGACACAGACAGAAGAGAAAGGGCACATTGAGACAAGGAAGGGAGTGTGAACTTGGGACAAAGGAAGGGAGGGGGCACGAGCTTAGGTCATGGGAGGGGGTATGACCCTGAGACATTGGATGGAGGGAGGGAAAGATGCTGAGGTGGGGGAGGGAATAGAAAAGGAGAATTGTTGAACATAGATGTGAGAGGGAAAGAGATGTAATACATGGGGAAAGGAAGAAAGAGGAGACTTGTTAGGCATAGGGAGGGAGAGAATTGTTGGACATGATGGTGGGAGAGGAGTGAGGTAGAGAAAGATGAAAGAGAAATTTTGGATGTGGTGGTAGTGGAAAGGGAACAGTGGGCAGATGGAGGGAATGGAGGAAGAGAAGTGGCATGGTGCTGGAGAGGGGTGCTAGAAGGAGAAATGTTGGGCATGGGGCTGGTGGGCAGGGGCAAAAGATGTTGCATACTGTCTGGGGGATAAGAGAGGGAGAAATATTGGATGTGGCAATAAAGGGAGTTGGCGAGATGCACCTTGGATTCCTCCCTCCCTCTTTCCCTATTTCCTTTGCTGCAAGTGGTGGACAGTAAATGAAAGGGAGACATTGCATATCGGGGTGGAGGAGAGAGGAAGAAATGCTGTGCAGGGGTGGGGAGCCGAAAGTGTGCTTTGTGTAGTTTAATTTTGTGGGTTACCATTATGTATTGTTAATAAGATTATATTGTGTACATTATATGAAAAATGAATGGAAGAATGGTATTTGTAAATACTATTATGGGGGTACAGAGTCTGAGGCAGAGCTTAGGTGGGTCTGGGGCGGAGCTTGGGCAGGGTCTAGGGCGGAGATTTTGCCTCCTCCAAACAAAAAAAGTGTTCTGCTTCCTATGACTGCCTACATTCGACCCAAACTGTGCCTCCAATGATGCTTATATGCATATTACATAAAAGTGCTTGCTTTATTGTAATTAAATATATTTTTACAGACACATAACAGTTGCATAATTTTATGACGCCCCTCTCTGGGCTTAAAACAGGGTTTACCCATGAAAAAAACTCAGGATTGATTTTCAAAGTGATTTAACCAGGCAGCCAAGGCTCCTGCCTGGTTAAATTGTACAGGCTGACTCAGATGCAGAGATATTCAGCCATATTTAACTGGACACCATTACAGCACACTGAGTTGGGGCAGAACCAGGAGTATTCAGGCCTAACTTCATAGGTGGTAGTCATTATTTAAAGAATTGCTATTACAGGATGAATATTGTCCCTTCATAAAATTTCTCCTTTAGAGAGCAATTCTATAACAAAAGCGCTAACAATTATATGCCCATTATTTGTTTATAAATTGTGTACATATGCGTGTACATAATGAATATCTCCAAAAATTCCTCCTAAATGCTATTCTGTTTATATCCAATTACATTAGTGTTCTACAATGGAACATACTGTAGGTGCCTACATTCCTTTATAAAATAGGAATCTACTAGATACCCAGTTAAAAAATTGTCCTCTAAGGAGTTAATTCTATAAAGGGCACCCATCCATATATGGGTTTTGCAGGTTGACATGTCCAAAAGTGCACTAAGACCTAGATTCACTAAACCTTCCGATCGTGTCCTGACAATCGCAAAACCAGTTTTTCTGGTTTTGTGATCATTCCCCGACCCTGACCTGATTCACTAACCTCCTGGCTGATCAATCTCCGACCCGATTCAATCCGCCCATGCAAATGAGGGGAAACGGCATGCAAAGTAGGAAGCCCTCGATTCACTAAACAGAAGACGGAACACTGATTGAGCTTGCATATTTGAAGTGAAGCGACTGCTGAGGACCAGTCGCTTCACTTCCTTACCGACTCTCCTGCACTCTTCTACCCTTTAAAACCATGGGCTGCCAATGTGCTTTAGCAGAATATATAAAAAAGCGGCCACCGATCATGTGTCAATCACGTGAAGACGCCAGGTACAGAAATGTGCCTCCGGCAAAGGTAGGTGCTGGAAATGTAGGCTAAGGTTTTCCAGGCCTACATTTCCAGTGCTTACCTTTGATGTGAATCGTGCCTCGGTAGACACTTCCATAGTGGCATTCGGTGGCCTAAAGCGTCTACAGAGGAGGTACAATTCAGATGCCTATTTTACCTTTATAAAACCAGAATAAACATCTCCAGTTTTATATGTAGGACCTCAGTGGTGATACTCGGTGGTTATCTACTACTTAAACTATTGAGTTTTACTGTCCCACTTCTTCATTGGTCCTTCTTATGTCTCTCTAAAATTTTATTTTTTATTTGAGTAAACTAATTCTCATCTAAAGTAAACTAATTCTCTTCTGAAGCTCAAGTCTTTCGGCTCAGTGGGGTTACTCTTCCAATATGATTCATAAAACATAAGAATTGCCATTGCTGGGTCAGGCCTTAGGTCAAAGACCAGTGCCCTGAGACTAGCCTTACCTGCGTACATTCTGGTTCAGCAGGAACTTGTCTAACTTGTTTCACTATATGCTACCTCAAGAAATACCTCCTAATGGCATTATATTAAAATGCCATTATTTACTTTACTCTAACTAACTTAACTTAGAATAAAAAAGGATTTTAATTTACTATTATTTAGCCTAACCCGTCTTCCCGACTCACCAACTCATTCAGTCAAGATGGTGGTGGTGTCCTTTCTCCTCCACAGATGACTATAAATAGGGAGAAGAAAGGATGCCTTATATGGAAGGATGACCCTTATCAGTATTAATGCGAGACTACTACAAGGAGACATGGTGGCTATTTTACATTCCATAGGTTTCAAGGTTTATTAAAATTTCTTATACTGCTTAATCCAAAATTCAAAGCAGTGTACAATAAAATAAATAATCAGCGCACAATAATACAAAACAGAGAATTAAAAACAAAATACATATCATTACAGGGGATTGATTAGTAAAAAATAAAACACAAACATTAGACATACATAGCGGTGGCCCCTTGGGCAAAGGCACATATGCGTCCCCCGTAGGACAAGCTGTTGTCCCACTGGGCTCCTTAGACAGATGCTCTACTTAGACAGATGCAGCCACAGAGCAGCATGAGTTGGTGGCTCTATCCACAGTTGCTATCGAGGGGCATTCCTCTCTGTTTTGGACTCATGGGTGCTTCTAATGACAGATGCCAGCCTGCATGGCTGGGAAGGTCATGACAACGGGTACCTGGTTCAGGGACAATGGACTCTGTCTCAGAGGAAGTGGTCCATCAGTAGGCTGGAAATATAAGCCGAACGCCAGAGGGCCACCGCGTGAGCGGACTGCTGGGCACGATGGACCACTGGTCTGACCCAGCAGTGGCAATTCTTATGTTCTTATGCCTGTTATTACAGTCATTGGAGAGTTCCCTGCAGAGCAAGCCATTCAGAGTCTTCTTGGACAATTTTACTGATGTATTGGGAGATGATCAAGAACTGACTTGGAGAAACAGTAATACAGAATTGTATTTAATGATTGTTTAAATTTTAGATAGGTCTGTTTCTATATATTGATGGAATTCTTTTCTATGCTGTATTTTATAGTAAACCACTGTGAACAGTTATAATCTCTGGCGGTATATCAAATTTTAATAAACATAAACAATGCCACGGTGGTGGCTTATGCCAACTGGCAGGGAGGCATTAAGAGTTCTATGCTACATATGGAAGACCAATTTTTGTTACGACAGGCAGAGTCACCAACAGGCACTATCTGCAGTGCATGTAGCAGAAGTGGACAACGTACAAGCCGATTATTTCAGTAGACAGACTCTAGACTCAGGAGAGTGGTCGTTGTCTCAAAGAGCCTTCCAAAGCATTGTATGACGCTGGGGTTGGCAGGCATTCGACTTAATGGCCACAGCAAGCAAGAAGAAAGGGGTATGCTGCTTCAGCCACAGACGTGAACCCGGAAGTGCGGGCCTTAGTAGAGCTTTGCTCGAAAAGGGAATTATTGTGATTCCTCCATGGTCCATGATAGATCGAGTGATCCACAGGATAGAAGACCACCAAGAAAATGTAATCTTAGTAGCCCCAGATTGGCCGCATTGGTCTTGGTATGCAGATTTAGTCCATTTCCAGAGAGACAAGAGTCTAAAGTTGCCAGTACACTCAGAGCTTCTGTCTCAAGGACCAGTTCTTCTAGAAGATCCAGATCACTTTGGTTTTACAGCTTGGCTCTTGAGTGCAAGGCATTAGCATGCAGAAGATACTTGAAGGTAGTTATTACCACTCTCCTTAGAGCTAAAAAGCAATCTACAGTCTTGGATTATTCTAAGGCCTGGGAGATTTTCCAGCTCTGGTGTGGTAAACAAGGTAATGTAGATCCCCTGAGGGTCCTGATTGCAGCGGTCCTAGCTTTTCTCCAAGCTGGGCTCAAAAAAGGGCTGTCAGTCAGTTCTTTCAAAGTTCAAGTAGCAGGCCTCCCTTGTTTCGGGGCCTGGATTCTTATCCAGGTATAGCCTGGTTTTTGAAGGATGCTTTTCGATTAATCCCACCGATATGACAGCCCTTTCCATCCCAGAATCTGAACATTGTCTTGCAAGACTTGACTAAGGCTACATGATAATTCAGAATACGGCTGTCCGACTGATTTTTGGTTTAAAAAAGAATGACCATATTATCCCATACTTTCGTTTACTTCATTGGCTGCCTTTGGAGGCAAGAGTACTATTCAAATCCTCCTGTATCTGCTTTAAGCTGATATCGGGATTGTCTCGTTTACCTTTTTCCTCATTTTGTGTTGCATAGACCTTCAAGGGAAACCAGAAATTTTTACTTATTTGCTTATCCAAATATTAATGGGTGTAGATATAAGCCCTTCTTAGATAGGACCCTAGCATTCCAAGCAGGTAGACAGCAATCTTGGCTAGGTAAATGTATTCAGCAAGCTATGTCATCTTATTGCTCTTTTCAAAAATTAATTAAGACCACTCTGTTTGATAAGTTTATTACTTAATGAATTTTATCGGAACTGTATTTCATAATCATCTGTATTTTATTACTTAATGAGAGTTTTATTATTGAAACTGTATTTTACAAACATCTGTATTTTTACTGCATTATTGTATTTCGCTGATGTCCAGCTCTTTTTAATGTAAACTGCCTTGAACCAGTGGCATACCTAGGGGGGGGCGGGGGGGCGGTCCGCCCCGGGTGCCAGCTCAGGGGTGCTCGAGCCTTGGAGTCATGGCCCGGGAACTTCCCTGCTATGGCCCCACTCCAAGGCTTCCGCGAGTCCCCGAATTGATCCTGCCTGAGCCCTCTCTCTTAACTTCCATTCCCCCACGGCCACACCCCCTGTTGCCGTCGGAGCTTGGTCAGCAACTTCCGGTTTCCGGCTGGGTGGAAGCAAGAAAGGGAGCCCGAGCCGCGTGGGACACTGCAATTAAGGCAGGAACTGAGGGTGAGTATCGCTGGGCTGCTTGGCGGTGGTTTTATTGTTATTTTTTTTTTTCTGCCCGAATCAATTTTTTAAAAACCCCAAAATCGGCCTCCCGAATCATCAATTGACCCTCCCCCTCTAAAACAGGATCGGCAACTTCCTCTTGCTAGCCGGCTCCTGCTTTAGAGGGCAAGGGGGGAGGGTCAGTTGGGAATTGCTGCAATGTCCCGCTTCCCCTCTGGCCTCCTGACCCGTACCTAATTGCATTAGACAGTACTAGATGGGGGGTGTAGGCCTTAAGAGGGAGGTGTAGGCCTTAACGGGGGGGACAGACCTTTGGGTGGGAGGTAAAGACCTTCAGGGGGGTGTAGGCTTTAAGGGGGGGACAGATCTTCGGGTGGGTGGGTGCAAGCCTTCAGGGGGGGGTGCAGGCCTTCAGGGGGGGTGCAGGCCTTCAGGGGGATGCAGGCCTTCGGGGGGGTGCAGGCCTTCGGGGTGGGTGCAGGCCTTCAGGGGGGGGACAGACCCTTCGGGTGGGGGGTACAATCCTTCGGGGAGGGTGCAGGCCTTCAGGGGTGGGGTGTAGGCCTTCAGGGGGAGTACAGACCTTCGGGTGGGAGGTAAAGTCCTTCGGGGGGGGGTGAAGGCCTTCAGGGGTGGGGTGTAGCCCTTCGGAGGGGGGACAGACCTTCGGGGGAGGGGGGTCCTGGTGTAAAAGTACACAGAGGGAGAGAGGGAAGGGGGGGTTCAAAGATACGTGCATATGCCAGACTTTGGGGGTTAGAAATAATGGGTCTAAAAACAGAGGAGTGGGAGAGAGATGGTGCATAATGGGATTTAGGGAGGGAAGGAACAGAAAGGGAGAGAACTTGGAAACAGGGGATGGTGTGGAGGGGGGATAGAGATACTGGATAGGAGGATAGTTGGGAACAGAAAGGGAGAGATGGTGGATCCTGGGGTGGTGGGGAGTTGAGAAAAGGTGAATCTGTGGATGGAGACAAAAAAAAAGGAAAGATGCCAGATCTCCGGGAGAGGGAAGGGAAACGGAAGGGGAGGACAGAGATGGCAGACGGATGGTTAGCACGGAGAAAGGAGACCCTGGCAAGCAAGACAACAAGAGCCTGGGACCAACAAGATTTGAATATTGACCAGAGAACAAAAGGTAGAAAAAATAATTTTATTTTCTGTTTTGTGATTACAATATGTTAGATTTGAAAAGTATACACGAGACAGCTTGAAATGGGAACTTTTCTATTTTTGTGAATGGCAAGGCTGAGTTCAGTTAAAATATATGCTTTATAAGAAAATATAATAATGTGTTTTATAAAGTTTATAAGCATTGCTGGCATACTCGGTGAGGTGTTCCTAGTGTTGGTGGTGGTGGTAGCATGTCAGTGTGTTGAGAGGAAGAGGTAGTCTGGGAAATTCTGCTGAGCAAACTCTGGGCCCATTTCCACCCCCAGTTAGTCCACTCCACTCAACTGGTTCACACACTGAGTGGGTCTTTGGGTGTTATTTCTGGGTAGTTGTTTTAGAATCTCTTCCAGTGGTTTGTCAGTATTTCCTTCTGGTCCAAGGAAGGAAACTTTGTCAACCTTAGCATTGACCTTCAGAATATGTTTGTAACAGCGCTGCTTGTGTGGCATTAGGCTATGTAGTGATCAAAAGAAAAAAAAACAGACCTTTGCACATTTTTGCACTATATGGTGGGTGTATGAGGAGATTCATTTCCTGCACAGTTAAGTCCGTGTGAAGTTATCTTGTGCTGTATTTGACATCTAGCAAGGTCTCTGTTTGGAAGGAAAGATCTAAGCTTAAAAATGAAGTGGCCAGAAGTTATGTTAAAAGTAGATAGCGTAGCTGGTTTTAAGAAAGGTTTGGACAAATTCCTGGAGGAAAAGTCCATTGTCTGTTATTAAGACATGGGGGAAGCTTCTGCTTGCCCTGGATTGGTAGCATGGAATGTTGCTACTCTTTGGGTTTTCACCAAGTACTAGTGACCTGGATTGGCTAGTACAAGTACTAGTACAAGTACTAGTGACCTGGATTGGCTACTAGTGCTGCCCGATTCACGATTCGAATCGGTTCACCGATTCGAATCAGGTGAATTGACGAGTTCGGACTATTTCACGCCGCCGGACTCTTCCCATCTAATGTAACTTCCGGTTTTGCGAAACAGTAAATTACATCGGAAGAAACGAAAGGAGTGGGAGAGTCAAGCGGCGAGCGAGCGGACCTCGTGCAGCAGACCTCGGCACTCAGCAGCAACAAATACTAGTTTTGGCTGGCTCTTTCCCCGCATTTCTCCTCTCTTCCCCACGATTTAATATCCAGTTCAGGCAGTAAGTAAATACATCGGCAGGGGGGGTCTGGTAAGTCTTGGGGGCTGGGGATGGAAGGTGAGAATCAGTTCTGTAGGCTATCAGAAATTTGCTTAATTATCTACTCACTCAGAAAAGCAGTAAAGTCAATAGGTTCTCTGAGTGGGAACAACCTGTTTGATCTTGCACTCTTGTGATTGACCAATTGTTTATCACTGTTTAATTTATCACATTGATTAATTTGAGCACACCTGAGGTGTCCTATGATGGTGTGCACTGCAGGCAGAGGGTGATTAACCTGTGCCTTATTGTGTAAAGCGCTGGAGAATTCTCTCCTCTCGCTTACCTCTCACGCTGAGGACACCCTGCTTCAGTATAATCATTTATATGATTTATCTTATAAACATTATTACGTGGTCTTTTCCTCAAGTGCTGAGACATCAGGTTGTTCCCACTTGGAGAACCTATTGACTTTTACTGCTTTTCTGTGTGGCTTTAACATTTTTGCTATTCAGTATACCTAAACTATTATTCAGTAGAAAAAATTTGGTTTGTTCAATCAAATTCTGTGTGGACATTGGACTTCTATGAGTGAATGTTCTGCTTGATTGAACAAACTAAATTTTTTCTACTGAATAATAGTCTAGGTACAATGAAAGTAAATAGCAAAAATGTTTGAGTAGATAATTAAGGAAATCTTTTTCATATTGCTTGCTTATGGACTGGGAAAAAAAGACTGTTCAAGCAAATGTCTCCAGAACTGCTTTAATGGAAAAATGTGATTTTTTTTTAAGTACTTTGTGAAATTTATTGTTGTTGTGAAATTTATTGTTGTACTTTGTTTAAACTTAAAAAGCGGTGTCATTAACAGTGAATCTAATCGAAAAATCGATTCAACAGGGTGAATCGAATCGAATGAAATATTTTTCTCTGAATCGGGCAGCACTATTGGCTACCATGAGAATGGGCTACTGGGCATGATGGACCATTGGTGTGACCCAGTTAGGCTATTCTTATGTTATGTTCTCATAACATAACATAAGAATATGTTTTCACTTCTTATTTTAATGTATTTTTGTTTTCACTTCTTATTTTAATGTATTTTTTTCCTGGGAACTTATCAGTGTTTTTTATAATGGGAACAAAAATGGAAGAGAATTCTAAGTTGCTTTTAAGTTTGTTGTTTTAACCTTCTTACTCAGTCTCCAGATATGCTCCACTATCCCTACTAACCACTTCCAATTTTCCTGCCTACTATTTAAAGCAATAAACGGAGACAGCCCAGCCTATTGGAACAATCGACTAATTAAATCCACCTCAACTAGACATAGGAGAACTCACGCACCATTCACACACCCTCCAACCAAAAACTGTTCAACAACCTCCTAGCCATTCGAGCTGCAACTCTCAACCTCCAACTCTACAACCTATTGACTTCGACCGCAGACTACAAAACTTTCAAAAAATAAATAAAAACCCTTCTATTCAAAAAACACATAAAACCGAACTAACACAATCAGAACTGTCCCAAGCATCACCTGCAACTACTCCATATGTACTTCTAATGTCATGACAATTTAGACATAATTTATGTTATGTTATGTTGGAATAATGGTTACATATATGAAGTTCAATAAAAGAAAATTTTCACTGCCTGTTTCTATTCTGACCATTTATTCCATTTCATGGTTATTGCAAAAAAAAAAAAAAATTTTACATGGGGGGGTGGGGGTGTGTCAAAAAATGATGGGCCCCGGGTGCCACATACCCTAGGTACGCCACTGCCTTGAACGTTTGGTTATGGCGGTATAAAAGAATAAAGTTGTTATTATTATTATTATTAAGAGCCTTTACATGGGCATTGTCGAACAACTCTGTTAGGACAGCTTTCTTAGTTGCTATTACATTCACATGAAGAGTGTCAGAGTTGCAGGCACTTTGCTGTAGAGAACCATTCCTTAGATTCACGGAGGAAAGAGTTTACATATGCTAAGGGTAGTATTGGATTTTCACATAAACCAGGAAGTCTATTTACCTGCATTCCAGTCCACAGAATTGGAGAAAAAGGACAAAATCCTATGACTTCTGGATGTCCGCAGAGTGATTCTACAGTATCTTGTGGTTACTAAAGAATTTTGGCGCTCGGATCATCTGTTTGTGTAATGCTGTTCAGTCCAGCCAAATGGGGCAGGCCAGTGTCTAAGGCAGCCTTCTCTAGATGGATCCACATGGCCATTTCATCTACTTACATTGCCTGCAGAGAGCAGCTATCAATATTGAGAACCCATTTGACTAGAAGCGTTGCCTCTTCATGGGTGGGAACTTGAGCAATTCCACCTGAGGAGATTTATAGGGCAGCTACCTGGTCCATTCCTCATACTTTCTCTAAGTTCTACAGCAGTGTATCACAAACTGTGTGCCGTGGTACACCAGTGTGCCTCTTGAGATTTCAGGTGTGTCATGACACACTGGTGAGGAGGAGAGTTGTCCACGCTGGCTGACTGTCTATAGGACGTGCCTCTTGCGGCGAGAAGCATGCCCTGTAGGAAGTCAGCCGGCGCAGATGACTCTCCTGTCCAGCTGTATTGCCCACGTTTTTATCTAGCAAGGGTATATAGAAGTCACCTCTACCAAAGCTCCAGAGTAATAAGATACTTTATTGAATATACATCAAATAATACGTCAGATAATACCAAGCAATGCAGATGGACATCAGATAATATACAAAGAATAATCAATAAACAAAGTACTTCACCATGATTGGCACGCCCTCTTCCATTACTGATTGGGAATATAATCGATCAAGGGAAGAGACTTAACCCACAGTTCCCGTGGTCGCGGCAAGATTCAAAATTCAGTCTGTGACTCTCAGTCTTATAGCACAGAAAGTGCTGAATACCAGACTATCTGTCTCTTTCTCACAGACACTGCTTCTGCAGTAACAACAGGTGTCTCCCTTATCTCCTAACTCTTACAGATGGAATGTTCACCGTTGCTCCCTTATCCTTGTAGCATGAGAGCCCTTCCTCGGCAAGACATGAAACAGTAACACAAGTTGATAACGACTTGCTCTCATGAAAGTAAACTGTAAGGCTGCCTAATTAAAGGAAAGATTGCAGCTGAAAAGGCAAGCAGACATGAAGATTCACACATAATAGCCAAAGTTACCACTTGCCATGCCCTGGCCAGCTATGGGCATAACACCAGCGTTTCTCCTTCTCTCCCTGCACCTCCCGGATCCCTTCACCAAAGTGGGTCGCGGCCAGATGGGCCTGCACACACTTTCAGGTGCCTTCCGGCCGAGGCACTGAATTTAGTGTGCTGCCGGCCAGAAAGTTTGCGAGACACTGTTCTACAGAGTGAATGTTGAGCATGAAAGGATACTGCTTTTGAGGCCACAGTATTACGAGCAGGCTCATCTGTCCCACCCTAGATTCAAGGGACTGCAGAATCTACTCAATAATCTTTCTTGTAAATAGGTATGTCATTCTGGAACCCACCCTGCTAGTTTTTCAGTCAGCCTGCTTACTGTCTCAAACAAGAATGTTGGTTCTCAGATTAAGGTTTTTCATGTCAGTCTGACTTTAGGAAAAGAAAGACATGTATAAGGAAACAAAAAGTACTGGAGCATGTAGAGCTCCATAAATGTTTTCGCTGGTTGATATTCTCTCATAAATTGTTGATCTATGTAATTTGTTTTTAATAGTTTTCAAATACTTGTTACAGAGCAGAACAGAACACATTTGTGTTTTTAGGATTTCCCTGTGCCCTCTATTCTTATGTTTTTCTTTATAGGAGCTATCGCCTGCTTTGATACAAACTAAAGGGGGCAACACAGTGCACTGTATAAGGAGGAGTTGCTGAAAACTGTGATTGATACCTTCTGCACAGCTTGTGGGTTTAAATTGAATACCCCTCTGTCCAGAATGAGACACCTATTTACAGGAAAGAAGAATATTGAGGTAAGAACCTAATCTTTCTGGAAGAGTAGCACATCCATTAATAGACAGGCCCCCTTATATGTCACTTGAATTCTCACATTCAGAGTTGCTTTTTGGCTTGTCCTTTGTTTTTCATTTATAATTGTAGTCTTTCAGGACTTTGATGCAGAGTCCTTTTCAAGACAATTTTAACATGTAAAGCACTTCACTTCTTTAACTAGATAAGTGTAAACATATTTTGTATACTGTATAGCTGAGTTGCCATATTGGCCAGCCTGGGTTTCTTATAATCCTCTTTTGGTGCATTATGGGACCTACAGCACTGACTTCAATAGGCAGAATTGGGGACTACAAATACCACCCTGCTATGGGAAGTTCAAACCAGGGTTCGACTAAAAATCTTTTTCATGGAAGTAAATAACTTGACTGCTTTGGCTTATGACCTGAAGGACTGGATTTGCACAACCCTATTCTATAACCAGTCTAATGGTTCTTATTTTGTAGGAGGATTTGAAGTACCGAATGGTACAATAATAGTCATCGTTCCATATGCACTACACAGAGACCCAAAATGTTTCACAGACCCTGAAGAATTCAGACCTGAGCGATTCCTTCCTGAGAATTACAGGGAACGGAACCCATTTGCATACATTCCATTCTCAGCTGGACTTCGGAACTGCATTGGTACGTAGTGCACTATGCACATGTAGGAGTTGTACAAAGATTAGACAGAGACCTTCATATAATCTCTTATCATTCTGGAATTATTATCTATATGTGAAAACATGCCTTCTATAAGCAATCTTGAGTTCTTGCTCCTTTATTACATTAGTGTTTATGGATCGCTAATATACCTCAGAAGGAGTTAAATGTGATTTACAATTTAGAAGACTATATATTATGTTATTTCATAAGGGTTCATGATATAATTTATCTATGTATAGATAGACCATAAGAGACATAGCTCAAGCAAATATTTCTTTGCTCATGTGAATAAATTTCTAAGAGTGATGTGTATAACAAATAAAGACTGAAACTAAACATTTAGTTACAAAGCAGACGTGAAATATCGGTTCTCTAAAATGCTATACAGAACATATTGGGTCTTAGTTATATGCAGTTCCTTTGGCACTCAGGCTACCTGATCTTTACCCAAGGGAAAGCAGTTACAGAGCTTGACTTATGACCTTTGTGATAGAAACATGAGGCAGATAAAGTCCAAATGGCCCATCGGTCTGCCCATCTGCAGCATCCATTATTTATTCCTCTCCCTAAGAGATCCCACTTTCTTGAATTCAGACAGTCTTTGTCTCCACCACCTCTATCGGGAGACTATTCCACACATATACCACCCTCTCTGTAAAAATGTACTTCCTTAGATTACTCCTGAATCACCTCTGAACTTCATCCCATGCTCTCTCATGCTAGAGTTTCCTTTCAATTGAAAGAGACTAGCCTCATGTGTATTTATACCAGGTAGGTATTAAACATCTCTATCATATCTCCCCTCGCCCACCTTTCCTCCTGAGATCTTTGAGACTGTCCCCATACGCCTTATGATGTAGACCACTGACCATTTTAGTAGGCTTCCTGTGGACCAACTCCATCCTTTTTATATCTTTTTGAAGGTACGGTCTCCAGAATTGTATACAGTAATCTAAATGAGGTCTTACCAAAGTCAAATATAGAGGCATCATTATCTCCTTTTTCCTACTGGCCATTCCTCTCTCTGTGCACACAAGCATCCTTCTAGCATTCGCTGTCATCTTTTCAACCTGTTTGGCCACCTTAAGATCATAATTTAGTATCACACCCAAGTCCCACTCCTCTTTCATGATAAAAGTTCTTCACCCTCTAAACTATACCATTCCTTTGGGTTTTTGCAGCCCAAATGCACGACCTTTCATTTCTTAGCATTAAATCTTAGCTGCCAAATTTCAGACCATTCCTCTGCTTCACTAGGTCCTTCCTCATTTTATCCACACAATCAGGTGTGTCTACTCTATTGCAGATTTTGGTATCATCCACAAAGAGGAAAATTTTACCTGACAGCCCATCAGCAATATCGCTTACAAAAATGTTAAAAAGAAAAGGCCCAAGAACCAAACCTTAAGGCACACCACTATTAGTATCATCCCTTATCTCAGAGTGATCTCCATTGACCGCTGCCCTCTGTTGCTTTCCACTAAAACAATTCTTGACCCTGTCCATCAATTTGGAGCCCATCCTGTGGGCACTCAGTTTATTTATTAGGCACCTGTGTGGAATATTGGCAATGGCTTTGCTAAAATCTAACTCTGTTACGTTCCTTCCGGATTCTATATGCTAGGTGTTCAGTCCCAACCTGCAAGCTGGGAGTTGCAGAAATCCAACACTTTTCTGAGCACTTGCTCCTTACCCTTAGACTGAGAGCTAGAGACATATCCAGTTTCAGTTTCTGCAAGCAATCCTTGCAGAAGTCTTTTGCAGTTACTCTGCTTCTTTTTTTAATTTTTTTTCGCTTAACCCTTTCAGGACCATAAGGATCGTAGGCCAATTTTTGTGGTTTTGACGACATTTTTATGGTAAAAAGGGCTTGCAGATGCCAAAAAATTGATTTTTTTTGTGAAATATCATTATTTTTATTTAAAAAAATCACACTTCTGGCTTATGGACAGTGTGGCAAGTGAATCTTCTCGTCAATCTAGCAACGACGCTAATGAATGAATGTCGGAACCAGTTTGTTTACATAAAGGCAGTATCATATGGAATCCGTACATATCAAATTTAGAACTGTAGACTATCCCAATCAAAATTTATAGGATTTTAAAGTTATGGGACAAATATGTCCCTTGGTCCTGAAAGGGTTAAAGGTCGGTTTGTTCGGTGGCTTCAGTGCCTTGAGACCCCTTCTGTCGGAGGAAAGGATGCAGACCTGCGAAGCCATACTGCTGCTTCACAGAGAAACTTTGGTGGATCTGTGGAACTTGCCTGCTGTGTGCCACCCTTCTTAGACTCAGGGTCCATTCCCTTGGGAGTTTGCTTCTCGCTGACCTTGTCACAGGTTTAAGCATAGGCTGTATGCATCTGGAGTGAAACCCTCCTGGGTTTTAGGGTGCAGGATGCATTTCCCACCCCTGTTCGTGTGGCGAGGATCATTGGGGGCGAGGTCACAGTTGGTCTCTGGTACAGAGATCTTCAAGTCTGGTCCATTTGGAGCTATTCTGAGGCAGAAATTTATTTTCTCCATTCAGCTGCTGTGTGAAAATGCTGACAGGAAAGGTGACTGTGAGTAACCCTCCATTATTTTCTATGGGAACTTCAGTGACTGTGAGTAACCCTCCATTATTTTCTATGGGAACTTCAGTGACTGTGAGTAACCCTCCATTATTTTCTATGGGAACTTCAGGGGTGACTTGGTAAATGATTAAAAGTCGTTTTTCAGTTTCTGAGGGTAGGATTCAGGTTTTCCATGTCCCCAGACCCCAAATAACTTTTTTATTTTCAGATTTTGATTATTTTTGCCATTTTTGGAGCAAATTTGCTGGCAGCAGCCATCTTGGATTTTAAACAATCTTTTTTTTCTAAGTTTTTTATTTTTGCCAAAAACCCCTCGATTTGATAAAAAAATAATTTGGGATGGACTCCCCAGCTCCTAATCTGTCGAATTTGAGCCTTGATTGCACTGGATCTCTGACTGTATTCTGTGTGCTGCAATACACTGGGGGAGGAGGTGGGAGCCTTGGACTTTACCTCTTTGAGATTCTCCAGGCTGGGGAACCAGCTTGGGTCTGCAACTTTGAGGAAATATCTTGCCCAGAGGCCATTCTGGAGTTTGGCGCCAAACGCCTGCTTTCTGAGTCTGGGGACTCTTTTGGTGTGGTATGAGTGCCTCAGCAGACCCTGCATTGGTTGCGTGGTGTGACTTTTCACCAGATTTTATTTGGCTCCTCTGGATGGCGTATTCTTTGGACACAGCTCATTGGACACAGCCAGCAAGCTTGTTGCTTTCTTTTAACCCAGTTGCGCCAGTGGCAGAGGTCCCTTTTCAGGAGCCCTCTTTCCGGCTATGGCAGAGCTTGATTGTTTTATGCCATACGAATATTGTGGCGCTTTTGTCACCGGACACTGTTTTTATTTTGGATCGGCTGATACCCTTGCTGGGACTAGTCCACATGGTCCCCCTGAGAGTTCAGTTTTGGCTGAGAACTCCTCTGTCAGCAGGCTTTTTTATGCATGGTTTTGTCCTCCCTTTACGGCTCAGGTTCAAAGAGAGGAAAAAAATAAACCATTGGCCTCTCCTCCTTTTTCCATCACATCCACAGCGTCTTGGTCGGGTTACAGGACAATAGGATCCCCAGGCTACTCTCTCAAGCTATGTTTTAAATTGTCTCAGCTGGCTCCAGTTTTTCACTGGGTTTGAGCACCCTAAGGTAGATTCTGCCGTGGTGCAGGATCCCCAGTACACGGACCTTCCTGGTGTTAGAAGAGTGGTGTTTAAGGACTACCAGGATCACACAGTGATTATTAAAAAAAAAAAAAAAAGTGCCAGAGAGAACTTGGAGATAATTGAACAAACGCACTTGCAGCCAGCTACTGTTACCAGTGCCGAGAAAAGAGGTTTTGTTTGACCTTTTAAAGATCATCCAGCCGCAGTGTTCAGAGAGCTGTTTTGTGCTGGAGGGCACTTTTGGAGATCATTGAACAGGCACCCCTGCGACCAGCTAATGTTACCAGTGCCGCATAAAGAGGTCTTGTTTGGCCTTTTAAAGATCATCCAACAGTGGAACGTGGTGGCCAAAGTGGCAGGACACGCTTCCCTGTCATCAGGTGAGCCGTCACCTCCTCTTCAACCAGCTTTAAATGCTGAAGGGAGAATTGATTTGGTCTCCAAAGATGGGAAAGAATCACCCGCCTTACAATTAACTGGTTTGGATCCAATTATAGAGTTACCAACACAGTGCATAGGAACAACAAGCACACAACATTTGGCCCCTGTTCAGATGTTATCAGGGTCAAATATTAGTTCTTTTCCTGAGGATAAAACAATTACCTTACAGGATGTCTGGCTGGTGGTGAATTGAAACCTCTCTGTAAGGTACTGTTTCTAAGCTTTGTCAATTTTCATTGGAGATGACTATAAAAGTAATTGCAACTAGATACATTAAATGGGAGTTGCATTCAATTTTCACTGTGATGAATCCAACTTACTCATGTATAAAAAGTCACAGAATAGCAACCTAAAATTTATATATAAAATGTTTGAAGTGCTCAGACCCGCAACCACTTGTGTTGAATGTAATAGCGAAACTGAGGTTGCCGCTGGGACCATCATTGCCTTCACTCTCCCAACTGCCAATGTCAATTATGGAGTATTAAATTTGAAAAATAACAAGAAACTTGTAACTTATCTGTCAGTCTAAGGCGGCCAGCTGACCCCTCTTGCGTTTCAGCAACCCTAGTTGTGTAACTACCAGTGCTGTGAATTACTCCTGATATCTTTCATCAAGTCATGGCTACAACTTCCAGATAGGTTGTCAAATCCTGAAACCAGGATTTTGCAAGTGAGGCTAGTGGGGAAATGTTTTCAAATCTACCCAGTACATATGAACTTACCACAGAGATCTGCATTGTCTGTGCTGCTGTTTTACCCATATGTCTTCATTTCAAAAGCTTGGTGTGAGTTGTATAATGTACTCAGATGATATATACAGTAGGTTTATTCCCTTATGTTGGAATTTAAGGATAAAACATTGGAAAAAAGGCAATTCTGCTTAGAAAAAGTCAATAAGTAGATGCAGAAAAATGAGATGGTATTGAATATGAATAATATTGAAGTGATGTTGGTTAGGAGGGAGGTGCAGCTGCCATCCCCATTGACTTATAGTGTGGATAGGTTGTGCATTCCTGTTAGAGAACATATAAAATTATTTGGGAGCAGTCTTGGATTCATATCGAAAATATTTGATTACTGTAATGCATTATACTTAGGTATAGCCAGAACACACTGCAAGGCTTTACAAGGTAATCAAGAATGCAGCAGTAAAATTGATTTATGGTTGTGGTAAATTTGAATATGTAACATCAGGGTTTCAACAGTTACAGTACATTGGCTAGGTTGTTCTACAAGGTTTTAACACTTGTGAATACATTAGTTTGCTCTGTTTATTTTTGTTACAAGTAGAGTCTAATGATATAATCCCCCTCCCTGACAATTTTGATCTGAGACTTCCTGAAAGATTTTGAGACTGTCCTTGACATTATGGAGAGACTAAGCAAGCTATTTTCTCTATTGCTGGATCACTACTTTGGAGTAGACTACCCCAGGGCTCCTGAGGCTCAGTACTTCTTTCCAGCAATTTAAGAGAATGTTGAAGACCTATTTTTTGGTTAAGGCTTTTCCTCTAGGTAATGCTGTAAGGTGTGTAAGTGAATATGTGTAAGTGAAAGTATTTGCAAAAAAAATTTAAGGGCTTTTATGTCATGTTTTAATTAATGGACTGATAGTTATGGTTTGTAATTTTATGTATGTTTTCTGATATAAGACACTTAGAAATGTTTTAAATAAATAAGTCTAAATTGTTCCTTAAACAAAGAAGAGCAAAGCTGTTGAAACTGTTGCAATTTTATAAAATACTTTTGGCACTATAAACAAAACTTGAGGTTCCCAGGTGAATCTAGGAGCACCCTAAGATTTTCGCTGTGACTTTCCGAAGGGATGAATGTTCTCCAAATGGTTGGATTATTCAAAGGTTTCAAGTTTGAATTATTGCCAAAATTATAATTGTTTGGACTTATCTGTGTTAACTATATACAAGAACAAATGTAATTGTCTATTAGGACAAAGCCATCAGATAACAAGGAATAAGTATGAACTAAATCATCTAAAACAGGAATTAACAGTAAAATATCATCTGCATAAAAATTACATACTGTAATTCTGCATAAAATTTGTAGTATACTTGAGATGGAGAAAGATAGTTTGCAAGCACTATTTTAAAAATGATCTAAAATTTTATTTTATTTTTTCCAATTCTTTATTCATTTTTCATCTTACATCAAGTATACAATATTACATCAATTGAATCATACACATCACTTGAAATTCATTCTATTATCATCTTAAATACATAAATTATCTCCCTCCCCCACCCACCCTTCTCACAAATATTGTAATAAAAAAAAAAATCGTACATGTGTTATATTGATTAAACCTGTGTTATAACTATATACCACCCTCTTCACATAATTATAATTATACTTTCAGTGTAAAAAGGCATCTAATCATTACAATAAGTTATCAATGGCCCCCAATTTTTTTTTAAATTATTATAATTCCCTTTTTGTATGGCAATTTTTCTTTCCATTTTAAATATATGGCACAACGAATTCCACCAGAAGGTGAATTAAGTCTAGTGTAATTTCTGGTGATATGTTGAATGGTGACTCCTGTCATTATCAATAGAAGTTTATTATTACTTGATGAAATCTGACTTTTTATTCTCATTGACATCCCAAATAGAATTATATCATATGATAGAGCTACATGGTTTTCCAATAAACAATTAATTTGAGACCAAATTGATTTTCAAAAGGCCATGATACAGGGACAAAAAATTAATAAATGATCTAGAGTCCCTGCTTCCAGATTACAATGCCAGCATCTATTAGAATGATCTAAAATTTTAGAAAAATTAGCTCATTAGCTGAGATTGGTTCCAGAGAGATGTGTGTTTCTTTTTTTCTTTGTTTTATTTTGTTGTGCTCAGAGATGTATGTGTCAGCCATAATTAATAACCTTGTTTCTGCTGTAGACCACTTTAAGTTCTTTGTTTTAATATCTATTTCAGGTCAGCGTTTTGCAAAGATGGAAGAACTGGTTGTTTTATCTACTCTCCTCAGACACTTCTGGGTAGAAGCAAAGCAGACTCGAGAAGAGCTTATTCTGGTGGGTGAATTGATTCTCCGTCCGGAAAATGGCATCTGGATTGAACTGAAGAAACGAGCAGATTATGTGTCATAGCAGACACCACCTCTCATGTAGAAATGACATCTGAGACAATTTACCCAACATCCCTTATTCAGCTTTCTCACCCAAAGAGTTTGGGAATTTGACTTCTAGCTCTAATCAGAGAAAATCAATTGTCATTGCTTAATCTGGACTGCATTCAAAGCTTTTTCAAAATGTGCTGCAGGAATTTTAAGGGGCTGTTTTACTAAATAATTAAATTAATGCCTTATGCAGGTCTTTCCTATGCACTAAGCACACTTTTTTAGCACAACTGTTGAAAAGGGCTTATTTCAATTTTTGTCACTATAAGGCCACGTGCTAATGTTAGCATTAGCACGTGGCCATTAAAACAAAATAACCATGGGGGCTCTTAAGGTCATCTATTTAGGAAGCAATAAGTGCTGCGTAGAGAATGACAAGGGGACAAATTTTTCCCTGTCCCCGCAGAACTCATTTTCCTGTCCCATCCCAGCGACTTCTTTTCTGTCCCTGCCCCATTCCTGCAAGATCCGTCCTCATCTGCACAAGCCTCAAACGTTTTAAAATTATAAGTGATTGAGGCCTTTGTGGTTAAGGCAGAGCTTACAGGAATGGGACAGGGACAGCAACAAAACTCACGGGGACAGCACAGTGTCGTTCTCTAGTACTGCTGAGCTAACCATTTACTGTGTGGTATTGTAGTTGTGCTAGCTGTTAGCGCAACATGTTTACTCTGCCCTTGATATGCCTCCTCAAATAAAAAGATAATTACCACAAGTATAGCTTTAGTATCTGTGTGCATTAGTTAAGTGCACATTAGAGCTTAACACAGCTTAGCAAAAGAGCCCCTTAACTAACAAGTGTACTTTACTTTGTGAAATTGCATTTTTTTTCCCAAACTCTAAACTTCATGAGTTTTCGATATACAAGTAACCATTTATCACACTCTCTCTTCACCAGTATTCCTCCTCCCATCACTTTCATCTTCCATGTACACACATTTATTCCTGGGAAAGAGTATAAGGAAGTGTAGGACCTTCGAGAACCTTGATGGCATCTCTCTTGGAATTGGCTATTTGGATAATACATTGAGATTTTGATGCAACTACTGGTCTCATACCTTTTAGTTAATTTTTTTAAAAAAAATTTAGGACATTAAGTGGTTCATAATCGAAACGGAAATACATCTAAAAACCCGCCTAAATCAGCACTTAGACGATCAAAAAGACAGGTTGTCCAAGTGCCGATAATCAAAATGGGTTTTAGACATACCTAAAATTAGCTTCAGCCTTTTCAGTGCCACTGTGCGCCCAGAGTGAAAAGGGGTGTTTCTGAAGGAGTGGTTAGGGCAGGAGGTAGGCGGGATGTGGACCGACCTAGACATAGTCATCCTGCAGCGATAATCGCAAGTTTAGCGAAACTGCCTAGACAGAACTTATACGTTGTGACTTAGGCGATCTAAAAACAGGTATAAGTGCCCAGAAGGTATCTAAAGTACTAGATAACCACTGCAGGGACAAGGTACAGACCCGCACACACCGAGCAACACCTAAGCATTCATAGGTACAGGCAGGTGTTGAATCCCTAGATGCACTGCCCTTTAGGCCAGGGTTTTAAATGAGTGTGCCTAAGTCAATCCACACCCAAATCCACCCGTAACCATACCTACTTGTCGGTAGGTGCCTTGATATTGACATTTACCTCAAAGTGATAGACGCCTACCAAGTTAGGCCCTTACCAGCAAATTAATTTTTATAATGGCACACTTTCAATTATCAGCATTGATTAAGCCAATTAAAAAAAATAACTTAGGGGCCTAAATCGGCTAAGTGCGCCAATCTAGGTGCCTAACTATAGGCATCTTTCTTTTTTTTTTTTTTAATAGAATCAGAGCCCAGTTCTGTAATGGCATCTATGTACTAGGCAGAGTCCTATCTTTAAGTGGGAATCTATAACTGGGTTAAGCACTGAATATCATACTTAACTGGCTATAGGTTAGCCAGCTCCAGAAACACAAAAATTAAGTGCTGGTACCCAGACATAGTTTGGCATTGAATTGGGTTTAACACCGGTGGCTGAATATCAGGCCCTTTATTTTTAGTAGGCCCATGTATGGTGGTTGCAAAATTAAAAATGGTGTTTTATTGTTTTATATCATAATAATAAAACCCTAGCCGCACATGCGCACTCTGAACTGCGTACGTCCATGATCTGTAGGTCTGTGGCCGCAGGAGTGCACATGCGCGCCTAGCTGTGACAGTGGCCGGCAGAGAATCTGTACGTGGGACTCCCTGCTCTTCAGCTCCTCCAGGCAGTGGCAGACCAAACAGGACCCGATCAGAGACCAGGAAAAATTGTACCACACTCCCGGAACCCAAGGTAATGTTCTGACCAAAGTTATTTTTAAGTTCTAAGCCGCGGCGGCGGCTCCTCTCACGATCCGCACCTGTGTCGGAGAAGGCTTCCGACACAGGCAGGGATCGTGAGAGAAGCCGCTACTGCAGCTTAGAACTTAAAAATAACTTCAGTCAGAACTAAGGGAGTCAAGGCCCCAATTGTAACGGTTCTCGGCGTCGTCTTCGCCCCTCTCCCCGGCACACCCGAACCCCCATTCAGCCTCCCATCCGACCCTCCATTCCCGCGGTCTGCCCGACAGGCAGAGCAAATCAGGGCAGTAGAAGGCTGCGAAACAGCGTGTTTAGAGTGCTGTGGCCGCTGCTGAATTCAGGACGTTTGTCGGGACCGCGGGAAAGGAAGGGGACGGCAAGGGACTAAGGGAGATGGCCAGACCGCGGGAAGGGAGGGTCGGATGGGAGGGAAAGGGGGCTGATTTGGGGGAGGGGTGTGCTGGGAGACGGACAGCTTTGCTTGGGGGGGGGAGTCAGAAGGGGAGCCACAGAGAGACAGTCAGGGAGGAACTGGAGGGGGATAGGGAAAGGGGGCTGCTTTGGGGGAGGGGTGTGCTGGGAGGCAGACAGCTTTGCTTGGGAAAGGGAGACAGAAGGGGGCCACGGAGAGACAGTCAGGGAGGAACTGGAGGGGGAGAGGGAATGGGGGCTGCTTTCTAGCACCCGTTAATGTAACGGGCTTTAACACTAGTATCCCTATAATTGTATAATATAGTGTAAGTGCATACAGCAGCAACAATTAATTGATTTGTCACTGTAGAAGACTCACTAAAAGGTCTCCCTAATTCTGAATGTATAGAAGCTATAAATACCAAAAGATGACTTGTTTTTTTTAGGCTTCCACAGCTGGCGTCATGATTGTAACACAATTCTGGATCTCGCCGCATCTGTATAGAAAGAACCGACGTTTCAGCCATCATGCTGTGGCTTTCTTCAGGGTATGCATGATGGCTGAAACGGTTCTTTCCAAACAGACGTGGCGAGACCCAGCAGCGGAAGCCTAAGAGAGCAAGTCATCTTTTAGTATTTATAGCTTTTACAATCAAAAGATGACTTGTTTTTACTAAAGCTCATTTGAAAACAATGATCTGTTTAACACTTCGGTCATGCATGTTGATTGGAAGGACAAGTAGTTCATTTTCTCTTTCAGCTATCTGAAATTTAATTCTCCCATAATGTGTTTCATATTATTTAATCTTCTCATATTTGTTTCTGGAATGAACACTTAATGGCACATATGAAAAATGTAATGAAGTGCTACTGTGCATAGTAATAAAAATATTTTGTAATTGAAATTTTGCCGTTTCATAATTTTTAGTCTATAGAAGTCAACAATAAAGTTGTAGGTGGCCCTTTTCTTTGACTTATTGGCAACTACTGTTCCAGCATTGCGCTCTTTTTCTCAAGTTGGTGCAGAATGAGCTAATGGCATTGCCTGAACATAAGCCACCTGATACTCAGTGCCATTTAATGGGCCAGGAATGGCTCTTGGCTGGTTAAATAGCATTTGGCTGGCTAATCACTAATTTTTAGTAGGAGATAGTTGGGGTTCAAAGAAGCTTTGGATAGGTACTTGGAAGACAAAGGGATTGAACTTGGAGGCGAGGAGGATGGCAGTTTGAGTGCAGAGCTCCTCTCCCTGGACAATCTGCCTGCTTTTAAATATCAGCAGCAGTGGGAGATCAATTGCTTTTACACCTAAGCAGCAACGGGACCAACCCACCAAAAACCCACAGTCCCGATCCTGCAAAAATATGAGCTCCACCCTCCCTGCAGTCCGCTAGGAAAATCAACTGCTTTTACACCTAAGCAGCAGCAGGACCAGCCACCACTACCAAGAGCCCTTTGCCCCGATCCAGCCAGGCATGTGAGCTCCTCCCTCTGCAGTCCATTGGAGAGATCAATCTACCTGCTTTTAAATATCAGCAACAGTGGGAAATCAACTGCTTTTACACCTCAGCAGCAGCGGAACTATCCGCAACTACCAAGAGCCCACAGACCCGATCCAGCCAAGAGTGTGAGCTCCACCTCCCCCTGCAGTCCACTAGGAAGATCAACTGTTTTTTACACCTAAGCAGCAACAGGACCAGCCACCACTACCGAGAGCCCTTTGTTAAAATGTTTATTTTATTTTTATTTTTCCTCTAACTCTACTTTTCACTTCTCTATTACCCTCCAGGTACTTTAGTTAGATTGTGAGCCTTTGGGACAGTAAGGGAATTTTTCAAGTACCTTTCTTATTTCTAATCTTAATGTATATTTTCTGTAAACCGCTTAGAACCTAACGGATGTAGCGGTATATAAGAAATAAATTACATTACATTACATTGAGGGGTACAGATAAGAGTAAAGGTAGATTATAGGGATGGTATTAGAGGTAAGTTACAAAATTAATCAGGGACCACTGTTCAGGCACTAGGCCTGATGGGCCGCCGCGGGAGCGGACCGCTGGGCGAGATGGACCTCTGGTCTGACTCAGCGGGGGCAACTTCTTATGTTCTTATGAATATTGGTCACTGCCAATATTCAGCAGCTTGCTGGCTAAGTTCAGTGGCCAAATAGACCTGTCTAAAAGCAGGTCTATTTTTCGTCACTAGGACCTAGCTGGCCAGCCACTAAATATCAGCTTAGTTGACTATGTCTCAGCCGGCCAAACCTAAACCAGAAATTAAACGCTGGTCTCCGGATATAGCACTGGCATTGAATTTCCAGATTTGCCATGAATCATGGGAGACAGCTTGCTATCTCCCGCTGTCTGAATATCAGATGGCCAGTCTCTATCCAAACAATCATTAAGTTACATGTACACAGGAGTCTATACATTAGGTGATCAATCTATGCTTGTGAACCACTTGCAAAAGGGGGGTCAATCACATCTTTCAGCTCCTCTTTCACCAGTAGAGTTTAGCTCCCTCTTCAGTTTTTCCTTCTGCAAGTGAACCAAGAAGAGGTGTTCTAATCTTTTCTGTTTGGTTTTTATTATATTCAGATCTTTTTACTTCACTTTCAGGAGGCTTTGGTGCTAGAGGACCCCATATTTGGGGCTTTGCCTGGGAGAGAATGCAGACTCCATGAGGGTGGAGTGCAGCTCACAGGTCAACCCCTGGGTGTACATTACATTACAGTTATAAACCGCAAAACCTCATGGATCGATGCGGTTCACAACAGACAAGAAAACTGGACATTTCCAGTGAACTACAGAATAATCATTAATCATTTTAGTTCTCTAAAAAATTTGTGAATAAGAATGATTTTAATAACTTTCTGAAATGTGTGTAAGAGCAAGACCTTCCAAATATGCTTTGTGTTACTTCGAGGCTTGGGGTCCGTTCCCCTGGGAACCTGCCTGCCTTCTGATTTAGTAGAGATTTGAGCACAGGCTGTGGAGACCCTGTGTGAATCCCTTTAAGTTTCAGGGAGCCAGCTGCATTTTATTCCTCCCCCCCCACCCCCAATCGCACTGTGAGGATTTATGGGAGTTGAGCCTTCAATCAGTTCTAGTCCAACTGACAGCCCGAAGATTTCCAGGTCTGGACTGTTTCACAAGGATTCGAGGCAAAAAGTTCTCTACTTCAGTCAGGCTGAAGCAAAGCTGGCATAGGCAGCAACAGCACTGTGTGTATAGCCCATTATTCCCTATGGGGAAAATTGGAGGGGGATTTAAAAAGTTGAATGGCATTACCTGATGATGTGATTCTACAAGCTGTTCACAGGCTGTCTGCGTTTTGTAAATATTCTACTTTCTGGGAACAGCATTATAAGTTGACTCTTCGCTTGTATATTTCACCTAAACGAGCTTACCCTGCTGGGTTCTGTAGGTCTACGGCCTGTCGCTGTTGTCAGGCTCCTGAGGCGGGTTTGGGACATATGTTCTGGACCTGCCCCTCCATTCATTCCTTTTGGGACTCTTTTTCTTTTTGTGGAACATATTTGGAGTATACACTATATCCAAATAATGGAAAAAGTCCCAAACTTTCACAAAGAAATACGAACAAGGACTTAGAATATTGTTACCGAAGTAGACTTGAATAAACCTCTTAAGCTCTCAGACGCCTGCGTTAGCTATATCATTGTCGGTAAGCCAACTTATGCAGGAAAGGAGGTATCTTTCATCGAGCTTTAGAGTTTATACTACAAAGTTTATAAATTTTTTAAAGATTTTTCAAATGCTGTATGCAAATAAAACATAATGTATAAAAACTCAACAGGTTGGCACTGCCGGTATTGTGTTCTGTTGTTAGTCAACTTTAAAAAGAGCGGGCTTTAACAGCTCTAGACATCGTTTGACCCCTGAAAAAGCCCCTAGTCGGGTGAAACGGGGCCCGTTGGGATATGACTAACAACAGAACACAATACCGGCAGTGACAACCTATGCCTTAAAAGCTAAGTGCCGGTTTCTCTGTTGAGTTTTTATACATTATGTTTTATTTGCATACAGCATTTGAAAAATCTTTTAAAAATTTATAAACTTTGTAGTATAAACTCTAAAGCTCGATGAAAGATACCTCCTTTCCTGCATAAGTTGGCTTACCGACAATGATATAGCTAACGCAGGCGTTTGAGAGCTTAAGAGGTTTATTCAAGTCTACTTTGGTGACAATATTCTAAGTTACGTATTTGGAGTATCACTATCATGCGCTCTCCACTGGTCCTGTTTGGAACTGTTCCCCATTACTCTCCCCGCAAACGTGGAGTTGTTGCTTTTCTCAAATGGACAGTGCTTATTGCCCTGAAATGTATTTTACTTCAATGGCTTGCTGGGGAAGCGCCTGATTATTGTCTGTGGAGGTGCCGGACGATTATTCTTCTGATGTGGGAGCGTCGAGATGTGAGGAATTTCTCCTCACCCCCAGGTCACCTTTTCCAGTACATCTGGGAGCCCTTTTGGTCCACTATGACACCGGTGGCCAAAATCCCCTTCCCTGAGTTTAACTTTCAGGGAAGCCCCCATGGATTGTTTTTGGTGTAATTTTTCTAGTGGTGGCCATCTTGGATTTTAAACAAAATCGACTGGGATGCACTCCTCAGGCTTTTCTACCCCTATATCATATCAGTTTTGCGCTGGATGGTCAGCCGAGAAGTGGCTGTACACCGCATGCTGCAGCACATGAGAGGAAGAGGTGAGAACCTTGGGCTTAGCCTCCTCCGAGTCCTCTGGAGCTAGGGAACTGCAGGGGGGCCGGGTGGTAGGGAGAAAATCCCTCCCAGAGACCTCAAATAGTTAAGGTGTGAAACACAAGTGCGCAGACACTGTGGAGTCCAAGAGAAACCCGTTTGAGGTCCTGCAGGGGGCCTTGGGGTCTTCTGTCCAACGATTTACTTCAGAATTTGTGTATCATCTGTGGAAAGTCTTATTTGATGAGCTCAGAATGCACTGCACTGTCTAGAGGCATGCCAGTATTGGACTGGGGAGAGATGCCTCTTCAGGAGATCTCTCTGCTGCGCAGGAGGCCGGCTCCCTATCTTTGTGACCATGCAGAGCAGGATTGGAAATCAGACTTCCTTCCTGAAGGATTCTAATTCCCTGTCAGGGACTGAGAGTCAAGAGGCAATCGTTGCTCTTGACCAGGAAGACAATCTATCAGTGTGATGATTATTCAAGTTGGCTACCTTCCCACATGTCATTATGGATATGCTCAAGGAGTTGAAGTTGGAGCCTCAGTAGCCATCCACCTCGCACTGCATGGTCATGAGTGACACAAATGCTCAGACCACCTTTTTTGCCTTTCATTCAGAGTAGACATCACCTTGCTGGTCACTGGAAGGCTTCCTAAAGGTGTCCAAAACTATATCCAAACTTTACCCTATGTCTGGAACTGCAGCAGCTGTTTAGTTAGTTGAAGGTGGATTGCACGGTGGTTCAAATAACTAAATGTACCTCTCTCCCTAGTGATGGAGGAGCGATATTAAAGGATGCATAAGAACATAAGAATTGCCGCTGCTGGGTCAGACCAGTGGTCCATCATGCCCAGCAGTCCGCTCACAAGGCGGCCCTCTGGTCAAAGACCAGTGCCCTAATTGAGACTAGCCCTACCAGCATACGTCCTTGTTCAGCAAGAACTTGTCTAACTTTGTCTTGAATCCCTGGAGGGTGTTTTCCCCTATGACAGACTCCGGAAGACCGTTCCAGTTTTCCACCACTCTCTGGGTGAAGAAGAACTTTCTTACATTCGTACGGAATCTATCCCCTTTCAACTGTAGAGAGTGCCCTCTCGTTCTCCCTACCTTGCAGAGGGTGAACAACCTGTCCTTATCTACTAAGTCTATCCCCTTCAGTATCTTGAATGTTTCAATCATGTCCCCTCTCAATCTCCTCTGTACGAGGGAGAAGAGGCCCAGTTTCTCTAATCTTTCGCTGTACGGCAGCTCCTCCAACCCCTTAACCATCTTAGTCGCTCTTCTCTGGACTCTTTCGAGTAGTACCGTGTCCTTCTTCATGTACGGCGACCAGTGCTGTAAGCATGTCCTCCAGGTGAGGGCGCACCATGGCCCGGTACAGCGGCATGATCCCCTTCTTTATTATTCCTAGCATTCTGTTCGCCCTTTTCACCGCCACCGCACATTGCGCGGATGGCTTCATCGACTTGTCGATCAGAACTCCCAAGTCCCTTTCCTGGGAGGTATCTCCAAGTACTGCCCCGGACATCCTGTATTTGTGCATGAGATTTTTGTTACCAACATGCATCACTTTACACTTGTCCACGTTGAACCTCATCTGCCATGTCGCAGCCTCATTCCGTATCTGCTGAGGTGGAGTCCGTCCTTCCTGTATAGCTTGCTCTTCCCCCAGAATGCCGTCCAGTTGCACATGAAGTGGAATCCTTCATCCTTACACCAGCGCCGCATCCATGCATTGACTGCTTGCAGCTCCATCTTTCTCTTCTCATCTACCCTGGGTACCAGCAGGATCTCTGAGAATGCTATCCTCTGCGTTCTGGTCTCCAGCTTCCTTCCTAGCATCCGGAACTGTTCCTTCAGTACTTCTCTGTTGTACTTCCTGTTGCTCATCCCCAAATGGATCACCACTGCTGTATATTCTTCTTCCACACTGTCGACGATCCTGTTGATGCGGCTCACTATGTCTTCTACCTTGCACAAGATCACAAGGTAACCGTGGTTCTTAAGAGGCAATTTGAAATGCTAGCTTTGGGGATCAAAGCAGCAGCAGCCTCATTTGTGGCACATGCTTGCCACACCAGGTAGCAATAGAAGTCCAGCCAAGGAGGAGGAGGTCTACCCCCAGCTGGTACTGGAGGGGGTGGATTATGTGGCAGATACTCTGTCTATGTGATATAATTTAGAGTCAAAAAACAGGTGTCAGCATATGCAATTTCTGCCTGCAGAATGCTCTGGATCAGACAATGGGCAAGTGAATCAGCCTCCAAAGCCACCTTAAGCACACTTCTCTTCAAAGGGCAGATGCTTTTTGGTAATGGCTTCGATGACCTTAAGGCCAGCATCGCCATCCCAAATCTCTGCCTGATAGCAGATCTTGCCAAGCCGCTGGCAATTTTCATCCCTCGTGACGTTTCTGCCAATTCTATGCAGAGATCCAGACAGGAGTTTGGCAACTCTAGACACCAGCAGTCCTAGCATGAGCCCCTTCTGCCACCTCACCTTCTGTCAACATCAGACCCCTTCTGCCATCCTCAATCCCCATGTCAGCCTTCTTCTTTTGTCTCCCAACCCTCGTCCTCTTTTTCAATCCCCAATTCCTAGTGTCTGTCCGAAGTCCAGGCATTAGCTGTAGGGCAATAGTTTAGGAGCATAAGTACCATCTAGTAAGCTCTGCAAAATGCCTAGGGCTGCCCAATAGAAGGGACTGCCTGTTTCTAAATCTAAGGCCTACCAACTTCCCCCATAGTCAGGTAGATGTCCTCCAATTCTTTCCTTCCCTGCTCATGAGCTGGCATATCTTTCTCTTATCCCCCCCTTCCCCTGGAGCAAAGAGATGCTGTACATTGGGGAGACTGAGCAAAGAGGAAAAGATGCAAGACCACTATGCCAGAGGTCCCTAAACTATGCTCCTGTTCAATGCATAATCCTTACAAGTTGCTGGGTTTAACAAAGGTTTGTACAGGCTCCTGGATTTAAAGTCAATAAACGCGAAAATCTACTTAGCCCTGGGAGTAAGGAGCCTTGAAATGAGTTGCTGGAGGAAGTGAGAAACCCAGGTACGCTAACTGCTTTTAACAGAGGTTTGTACAGGCTCTTGGATTTAAAGTAAATAAACTTGGGAAAATCTGCTACTTATCTCTGGGAGTAAGTAGCACTGATATCTTGTCAGGTACTTGTGGCCTGGATTAGCTATTAGCTACTGTTATAAACAGGACACTGGGCTTGATGGATCTTTGGTTGAACCCAGTAGGTTGATTCTTATGTTCTTATTTACTATTCTAACTAGGAAGCCTTACCAGGCCTGTGGGTCCCCTCTTTTCTCTAGACCAAAGGCATGTGCCCATTTTGCTTGTGCAATAATCCTGTCCATGACAGAACCGTTTCTAAACAAAGTTCTACCTAATTTTATTCAGTTGAAGCAAAGAATATTGATACAAATCCTTTGAGTCACACAGTATGGGAGTGCCTTCATTAGAATGCATTCATTTTGTTAGCATACCTTAAAAAATCTGGTGCATGCAAAGTCAATTTAACACATACATGTTATAAATTAATATGCATAATTTCAACTGACATGTAAATAAACATCTTTTTAACACGAATTACAACTTTTAGCATAAATGTATGAAGGGAATTGAACAATTATCTGAAAATAAGGAAAAAGTCAAATATGACCCAAAAGCGAACCAAAGTTTCTTTGTTTTTTCTATTTCCATCTCTATCAAACGTCTCAGATTTCACTGAGTTACATAGCCTGGTTTAAATATTAAAACCCAAAGCCCAAATAATGTTTACACAGTAGAGACTACAATCAAAAGTAAATATGAAAGAACTGCTGTAGAACAAACATTGCATGCCTTTTTTTTTTGATCATTCACCACTGGAAACACTTTCTCTCCATCTTCACAGTTAAAACAGCACCATTCATAAAGTTCCCTCACACAGAACCTTTCGAGCATAAAGAGACACTTCAGTAGGATTTTCAGGTACTGAACATTTATTATGTTGATCTAAATTTATCTTCTTTAAAATAAATGTTGAAATATTTCTAATGTTCTTCAATCACGTTCTGCTTTTGACTATTTCCCAGAAAAATTGGTATAACTGGAACCCCTCTTCCACTCCCTCAGATTTAATAATATAAGAATATCCATACTGGGTCAGGCCACTGGTCCATCTAATCAAAGTGTCAATCTAGGTCACAAGTAATTGGCAGAAACCTAAGTAGTAGCAAAATTACATGCTACCAATTCCAGGGCATTAGGTCTTTTAAAACATGAGACTGAGAAATTTACTATTAATTCCATGGAGCCCATGCAAAACAGAAGGAGTGGAGGGGTAGCCTAATGGTTTGTAGAGTAGACTCAGAACCTGTAGAACTAGGTTAAATGTAATTAACATACATAATCCTTATACCAAGAATCATTTGGGAATTTGTCTTTAAAGATAAGTCCTTTCTTTCATTCGAGCGTTAAGATTTTGCACAATTCTGTATCTTGAAATTTCTAAGAATTTAAACAATTTTTTTAAAGTTTTTTGTACACTAATGAAGTGATTTCATAGGTCATTAAATAGCATGCTTAACTGGTACAAGAGTGACTCAAATTTCTGAGGCTTTTTCCATCACTTTTTGAAATTGGTAAATGAATATTTGCTTTCATGAGACATAACGCCCGTACTTACGTTTTGTACGTTAATAGAATAGACTCCTCTCCTTCATATTATCTAGATAAGTATCCTTGTAGCTTCTTGGGACACTTGGCAAGTCATTTAACCTTTCATTGCTTTGAGTGCAACCCCCCCTTAGATTGTGAGCCCATTAGAGACAGAGAAAGTACCTGTCTGTAATATGTAAACTACTTTTGCAGTACCACAGAAAGTCAGTATATCAAATTCATTACTCTTACTCCCACTGGGTGCATTGGAAAAGCAAATAGAATGTCAGAACTCAGTAATTTTTAATTAGGGATAGTTTACAGAATAATTATGGGGTTTGCTGGGCCATGTGACATTGAACTCCCTGACCCACAAGTTAATTTTCAAAGGGAAACCTCGGAAAGACAGGAGTGGAAAAATAATACTGATACCTCACAGTGAATGCTAAGCACCTGTGTATCAGGAAAGTGGTACTCATATTTAACAAGTTGTAGGAAAAATATGCAGAAGGCATTTCAAAGTAAATCTGCATTCAAATGTTGATAGCTCAGACCATAAACATTAGAATCGATTACTAGGAACACAACTGTCTGCTGTGAAATCTACCTACTGGAGTCCGCCAAAACATTTTTTATTCAATTATGCCAATGATATATTTTAAGACAAAACAATTTTAACTTGATTTAAGAAATATTTTATTATCCACCCCTTTGTTCCTAATGTGATTTTCTCTTCATCTGTTCTATCAAAAATATTCTAGTTCCTCTCTCTTCCCTACAACTATCTAACCCTATTGTATTTAATGTCTGTCTATATAATGAATCTCTCTTTTTTTATATTTTCTATTTCCCCCATTTTTATTGTATCCCACTCAGTATTATGATGAGTGGTATATCAAAACTTAGGGCTCCTTTTACAAAGGCACGCTAGCACCTTAACGCGCGGAATAACGCGTGCTAAATTGCCGCGCACGCTAGCCGTCTCTGCCTCCTTTTGAGCAGGCGGTAGATTTTTGGCTAGCATGCACTATAGCACGCGCTAATCCGGTGCGTGTGCTAAAACGCTTAGCGCACCTTCGTAAAAGGAGCCCTTAAACTTGAAACTTCCCTGCTTCATACTAAGGGCAAATATCAGTATGGTAAGTCCATTTCCAGCTTTCAAAATGAACTCAAAGTAGGCATAAATAATTAGAATACAACCTAAATGCTATTCTCTAACTATGTGCATATCATCACTAGTGTGTAGTTTGGGGATAGGAGTTCAAATAGGCAGAGTCTAGAAGGGGCATTTGCAGGGACACAAAGTTACATGTGTAAATTATAGCATACCCTCTGGTCAATATTCAAAATGATGTAACCAGCCAGAAATGGCCACTGACCGGTTAAATTGCTTGTTTGTAGCTCTCTGCCCATTTTCAGGAGCACACAACCGTTTATCACCACTGAAAATTATGCAACCTAGCATCCGTAGGTGCTAATAAGTGCCTTACCGGTGCCTAAGTTAAGAGGGAAATACCATTTGAGCTCTTTAAAAAAGATTTTCAGGCTTGTACCGTCGCCTAAAAAAACGGTGCCAGACTCTCGCCTCCGAAGGTATCTACCGGCATCTAATGCCACTGTAGGTGTGGCTATCACTGGAAGTGTGTTAGGTGGCATTAGGTGCCAGTAGGCGCTTCTGGAGGTGTGATTCGCGTCAAAGGTAGGCGCCGGAAATGCAGGCCATGAAAACCCTATGGAGACAAATTAATCTCATTCTTGTAGCTTCTATTCCTTTATCATATGAAGCTGTCATTTGTGGCACGTTACTACATTTTAAGCCTACTTTAGATAAATATAGAAGTCGCCTTTTCCTGATATTGACGGGAATCGCTGTTCAATTAATCACACACAATTGGAAAAACTATGACAGGATTAATTACACTTTTTGGTGGGTAAATGTGTGTACCACATATAAATATGAAAGAATGAAAGCTCTTTAATGATATATGGAGCCCATTGACTAATTTTGTTACATTATAGTAAGGGGCACATTTCTTTCTTTTTTTCATTGATTTCCTTACACATCCAGGGAGGGTGGGTGGGGGGAAGGAAATTTATTTTTGAAAAGTTAAATTATTTAATTATAATATTGTATTCACATCATATGTATTATTTTTTTAGAATGAAGATGAGGATGGGAGAAAATAATTGTTTTAATGTATAATTATATAGTTAATAGTGTGTGTTCTACAGTATTTCTGATTTATCATTTGTATTACACTATCAAAGATTAAAAATCAATAAAGATTTAAAATAAAAAAAAAGAAAGAAAACCTTGGCCTATGTTTCCAACAGCTACCTTTGCCAGAAGTGTGATTCTCTAAACTGTGCCGTCATGTGATTGACATGCGATCGGCGGCTGCCAATAACATCGCTGTTTAGAGAATCTGGGCCTAAGATTCTAGAATAAGAGGGTAAGGATTTTTTTTTTTTTTTTAAATTCTTTATTCATTTTACATCTTACAACAAGTGTATCAGACAATACCAATTAAACGTATACAATATCACTTGATTAACTTTCATATACAACTTAAGTTATAATATTTAAACCCACCCTCCCAACAGTAAAATAAAATAATAAAGCGCATCATTATTAATGCTATTTGTTGATTATCATTGTCATTTCCGTTTATGTTGATAGGATGGCTTGGATTTATCAAGGTTTTTGCTTGATTTTCTTATCTGTCTCTGTATATAGTGGTAAGTTATTTGTTTATTCATTTATTGACAGTCATTAAACACCTTTATGATGAGATTCACCCAAGAGGGTGTACAGCAGGTACAGCTCTGCATAAACTTACCCCTCTCCTTTACTAACGCTTAGTGCGGGTTTTAGCGCCAGCAGCAGCATTAACTGCTCCAACACTCATAGCATTCCAAGCGTCAGAGCACTGACCGCCGCTGCCGGCGTTAAAACTCACGCTACACGTTAGTAAAGGAGGGGATTAGTTTGGTTTACAGCTTAACAGTAATAAAAAGCCCAAATATAAGTATAAATACAATTGATGAGGTAAGCTTGGAAATGGCAAATTGAAACATGATAGTGTATCAGAAATACACATATTGACAGCACTGTACAGCGATCATATATCAGAAATATGTGTCAGCAGAGTATAAATTATATCATAATACGAAGCATGGAAGAACATAGCTATGATACGCTATCAGCACAAGAGAAATGAAATACATTAATAGGCATACACTAGAGCAGTGTATCGCAAACTGTGGGCCTCCCAAGATTTCAGGTATGCCATAAGACGGAGAGGCGCTGGCTGCATGCCTACAGGATGTGTGTCTCATGGCCTCTCCTCTCCGAAATGTCTTCCCGAAGTGGCACCCCCCACCAGCAACTCAAGGCCCGTCTGTAGGGCCTTCGCACATGCGTAGACATTGATGTGATGTCATTGTGTTGACATCTGTGCACTTCCGGATGCCCCGGGTTTCCAGTAAGTGATTTCATTTCATTTCATTTTAATACTTGATATATCACTCAAAATGAAGTGCTAGAACAGTTTAGAGTACTAAAACATTACATAATACAATAAGATTAGCAATATAATAGATAAGCTCAAACAATTATAAACCCCCCCCCCCCCAACTATTATACTCCTCCCTAGCAATAACTCTTCTACTATTAAACATACATAATCTGCCCTTCATTATCAATAAAAGTCCACATATTACCATAACATTTAACACACATAACTGCAAACCAATCTGATTCAATTCACATCATAAAACCTCTCGGGAAAAAAACTGTGTTTTCAATAAACTTCAGAAACACAAATAACTTTGCATGGCTTGAACCTGCATAACAAAATGCCCTTTTTTGTGTCTTAACCAATTTCACTTGATCCAAAGATGGTAATTGAAGTAAATACTTCTTGGAAGAATGCAGAAAGCTGTGGAGAGAGTTTTCACAACTGTGCAAGTCACAGAAATTTTAGTTATTCAGCTAATGGATAAGAAAAGAAGAATTTTAGGACAGAAAACAGAATATAAGATGCTTGCAAAAATCCCATACATGGCAGTATTATGTAGACCAGTGTTTCTCAACTTCTTCAAGCCAAGTACCCCCTAAGTCTAACAAATACCAAACGAGTACCCTTCCCAAGCTCCACCCCAGACCCACCCATGGCTCCACCCCCTAATTGTAATGTAATTTTTTCCATCCATTTTTCTTATGCACACAATATAATCTTATTAAAACATAATGGTAACCACAAGATTAAAAAAATGCAAAGCACACTACGCAGAGAAAATATATCATTTATATTTGGGGCGGTTTTCAGAGAGGTCAAGGCAGATGACTTGGGGCCTGTTTTACAAAGTGCACGCAACAGCCCCAAAGCCCTTTAAATCTCTATGGGCGCGGCTTTGTAAAACAGGCCCTTATTTTATTTATTTAAAAATTTCTATTCCGCCTATCAACTAGGCGGATTACAAATGAACGTACATATAATGAGACCACAAAAAATACAACTAAAAATATACTAAAATACTAACTCAGTAAAAAATGAATTCAGCAAAGAAAAATAAGCAGATACTTTGTATTCCCTACCTCTATGAGGAATACCTTGAATCTCCTCTACTTGTTGAATAGCCAATAACAAGGGTTCCAATTCAATATCAAACAGCAGAGGAGATAAAAGACAGCCCTGTCTGACTCCCCTCTCTAGACGAAAACAGTCTGAAAATGTATTATTTATATATAATCTAGCAGAAGGGGAGCTATACAACGCTTTGATCATTTGAATAAATCCAGAACCCACACCAAACCAATCCATTGCTTGGTACATAAAGGTCCATGCTACCTGATCAAATCTAATCTAATCTAATCTAAACCTTAAGTTTATATACCGCATCATCTCCATGAGAATGGAGCTCGACACGGTTTACAAGAACTTAAAATAATGCCTTTTCTGCATCCAAAGATAAAGAGAAGGCCGGGTCATCCATTGATTTTGTTAAAGTCAACATATGAAGAGCCAACCTGGTATTATTTGAGGAATGTCTTTGAGCAACGAACCCTGTTTGGTGCATGCCTATGATATAAGGGAGAGCCTTAGCTAAGCGTATAGCCAATAACTTAGCCAGAAGTTTTCCATCAACATTAATCAAAGAAATTGGCCTGTAATTTGAAATCAACAAAGGGTCTTTATTTGGTTTTGGCAAAATTATTGTTAAAGCCTCTGCCATAGTGCCTGAAATATAACCTTTAGTCAGTTGAACCTGATACAAATTTAATAGATAAGGCAATAAAGTATTTTGAAATGATTTATAGAATTCCACAGTGTACCCATCACCTCCTGGAGTGGATCCAACTCTAAAGGATTTCAATGCTGTCTTAATCTCTGCCAGTGTAATAGAAGTAACAGTTTAACAGTTTTTGAAATATTATAAATCCTTGTATTCTTCTGAGCTTTATTCAACTAAAGAACTTGATGGTTTAGAGTTTTTGAAATTAATTAAGGGTCCTAAAATTTCCGAACATGTAAAAGGATCTCTTAACGCTCCACTTATGGTTAGTTATGGTCATCCAGGTTCTTTCGGGCAATCTTCTTATACTTCCCGCCGCCTATCCTAAAGTGTAGACTGAGCCCATGTGTTTCGCACCTTTCAAATGATGGACACTCTGGAATATCTTCGCTCTGCTGGTGCACAGGTCCCCATGGACCTTCCTGCTACTGACCGCTCTAGCCCTGCTGGTGCACTGGTCCATGTGGATCTTCTCACCACTGGTCACTCATGCTCTGGTGGTGCACAGGTCCCCATGGACCTTCCTGCCACTGATCACTGGTTCTGCCAGTTTATAGGTCCACATGGATCTTCTTCCCACTGGTCACTCTCACTCTGCCTGTTGTCACCTGCTGGGGTCTCTGGAAGCTTGTGGAGGACCACCGACAGGCGGCAGCATGACCCTGGCGTGGCCCCCCAAAGTGGAAGACCTCACTGGTGTCCCAATACTCTGGGCTTCGTTACACTAAAGCACAGTGAGCCAAGTCAAATCAAAAATGTCCAAAGTTTAATTTGTCATCAAAGAACAAAAATTAGAAAACCAAAATCATACAAGGAAGCACTAGCGCACAATCTTCCTTTTGCTCAATAGAAAAAAAAGGTTTCTATCCTCCAAACAGTTCAATGGAAGAACAGCAGTTCTTATATTAGGTAAGTTCACAATAAAGGTTCTAGTGGTTTCACCCAGCACTGAACCACACACTCAGCAAGAGAAAACAAAACTAGTCCCAAAAAGGAAAAGTCCTCAAGAATATTCTTGAGTCCTGGACTTTTCAGCATATACTCCTGTTTCTTCACCAGGCACTTATATTTCACATTGCAAAGCAAACTTCAAACATGAAAAGAAAAGTAAGGCATTACTGCAAGCTCTTGTCATTCCAGCAATAGCTAGTCTCCAGTCCTTCTCACTGTTGGGCAACAGAATTGCTGGTTCCCCTTTATTAAATAGCTTTAACAAGCTCCCACAGAATCACAACCCATAGATCTTCGGGGATCCTACCCCAATTCTGTAAGTCCCTTAAAGTTAACCAGGTAACAGGGAAACTGCTCCACAAGCCCAAAAGAAAAACTTCCTTCAGTTTCTCCTGGCTTTTGCACAGCTGGAGTGCAGCAATGTAATCAAGGTTGAATGCTGCTGCAGCACTGCTCTCAGCTTGGGTTTTTAGTAGAACCAAAACTTTTCCACACAAAAAAAAAATAGTTTTCCAGCAAACAGTCTTCACAGCTATATCCTTATAGCCCCCAGTACCTTCAGTCCTTAGTGAGAGACTGCCAAGCTCACATCCATGTCTTCCACATTTGCAGCTTCAGGCATATTCCCTTCGGCCGTGTCCATGTTTTCTGGAACACCCAACTGCTCTGCTGATTCTGGTCAATGGAATCCTCCCATTCCATAGGCTCCTGTGCGAGGTCTGGCCTTTGCCTGGCCCGGAGAACCTTCTCTGCCAGGTCCTCATGTGCAGCCTGCCTTACTGCCTTGGAGAGCTGTTTAAGAGAGTTTGTGCCACTCCATGTTCTAGGTGTCTGTGTTCCTAGCTTTCGTGCTCTTTGGCTCCCCCCCAGGTTGCTGGGCAGAATACAACAGGGAGCCTGATTAAACCTCTTAAGGGAGCTGGGTTTCTTACTAAGACGTGGAGCTAACCTGTATTCTGGCTCCTGCTCAGGTTCAGATGGCTCAGGATAGGCAGCTCTGCTTTCATGATCACCTGCCTGATCATTCTCAGTCAGTCTCTGGTCTTGGTCAAAGGGTTTACTATGGGGTTTTACTCTGACATGATCATCTCAGGGAGCGGAAATGTCACACTGTGCACAGCTGTCTAAGAACTCTTCTAGTCACTCTCCCTGAAGATATTGGCCCCTTGGTTTCTAGAGACTCTTCTAGCCACTCAGTCTTCACTGGGTACAACTGGTTTTCAAGCTTGAATACTCTCATTCCTTTTCTCGAGGGTCATCCTTGAGTCCTGGTATCCCAGGGCTCTGCAATATGCTCTTTTTGTCTGGATAGTCTTGAATAGGGTCTCCTTTCTTCCTTAGAGTGAGAGGATACTCACCCAGAGACCTCTTGGAGTCCTATAACTAGGAGAAAGGACTTTCTTCCCTTTCCTGGGTCTTTCCCCAGTCCTTAGGGTCTCTTACCAGTTTCAGAGTCCTTTTATCTCTGTAGTTATTACATATGCAAATAAATATGCAAATCAGTTACTTCAGATGCAAATCAGTCCATTCTCTCTTCTGAACTGTCTTTCATCACCAGCAACTCCAACCAAGGCATCTCCATACAGAAGGATAAGGGAGATCTGGGTCCTGCCACCACTTCCTAGTCTCTCTTTATGACTAGTACCTCCCAAACAGTACCACAATCCTCCCAGTCATTTCCCTCTCCCCAGGGACTATTCCACAAATGGATGGGGGTGACCTGTGATCCTTATGTTCCTGTGATGGGATGTAAACCCAGTCACACCACTCCCTTTCCCAACACTGAAGTCAGGTTTACTGGTCTGTAATTTCCTGGATCTCCCCTGGTACTCTTTTTAAAAATTGGCATAACATTGACCACACTCCAATCATTAGGTACTACAGATGATTTTAATGACAGTTTACAGATTGCTAATATCAGATCAGAAATTTCATGTTTGAGTTTTTTCAGTACCCTTGTATATATACCATCTGGTCCAGGAGATTTATCACTCTTTATTTTGTCAATATGGCTTAATACATCTTCCAGGTTCACTGAGATTTCTTTCAGTCCCTCCATATCAATACCCTTGAAAACCATTTCCAGTTCAGGTAGATCTCTTACATCTTCTTCTGTAAAGACTGAAGCAAAGAATTCATGCAGTCTCTCCGCTATGGCCTTAACCTCCCTGAGCCCCTTTTACTCCTTGATCATCCAATGGTCCCATGGATTCTCTCACAGGTTTTCTGCTTCTGATATACCTAAAAATATTGTTACTGTGAGTTTTTGCCTTTTTGACAAGTTTCTTTTCATATTCTTTTTTAGCTTCTTTTTAACCTTTTTCTTCATTTTATCATATTTATCCTTTTGAAAATTAAATGCTGCTTCAGTAGATTTTTTTAATGATGTCACCCTAGATAGATCAAATTTGATCATGTTATGATCACTATTTCCCTGCAGACCCAATAGTTACCTCTCGTACTAGGCCCTGCATTCCAATAAGGACCAAATCTAAAATAGCTCCCCCTCTTGTCAGTTCCTAGACCAGTTGCTCCAAGAAGCAGTCATTATGTCTAGGAATTTTTACCTTCATGGCACTCCTTGATATAACATTTATCCAATTAATATTGGGGAATAAAGGAAGCTGTTCTAACAAGTGCTGTATGTTTTGCTGCGGGGTTCCTCTCCCTCCAAGACGCCTTGGCGAAATGGGGTCTCCCGCTGGGATTGTTAAGTTTGGAATCAAAATTGTACAGCATGTAAAAGAACAAAAGGAAGAAATAAAAGTTTTAAAGCAGGATATGTTACAATTTAAAACAGAGTCACAAGATACAAATAAGGAGTTAATGTTATTAAAACAAAATCAAGATATGTTGGTAAAAGATAATATATTACTCAGGAAGAAGTTGGAAATGCAGGAGAATAATGGTCGAATAAATAATTTGAGATTTATAAATTTTCCAAAGATCCTGTCAACTTCTCCCAGAGAAATGGTGAAAAGATATTTTATGGAAATTTTGGAAATTCCTGAAAATTCCTTACCTCCTCTTACAAGAGTGTATTACTTACCTGCTAAGCCCCAATTCAAAGAAGAAAACATGGAGGAACCCCGGGAGAGGTCATTGGACATTTCAGCAATATTGGAACAATCAGATAGAGAGTTGGCGGTTCCAGCTACTCTCTTGTTGTCTGTGGCTTTGGCTCCAGACAAGGATTGGATATTAAAACTTTTCTTTAAAAATAGGTCTAAAGACTTCCTGGGGCAACATATTCAGATTTTCCCTGATGTCTCCAGAGAGACTCAAAAAAGAAGGAAATAATTTTTAATTTTAAAACCTGGAGTGACTCAAATAGGGGGTAGTTTTTTCTTGAGATATCCATGTAAATGTGTAGTTAGATATTTATCATTGAAATATATATTTACAGAGCCATCTCAATTGATTAGTTTTCTCTCAATGAAATGTCTTGAAAAAGGAATAACAACGTAATAACGCCTATGAGAAATTAGTTCCCCGCACTTTAGTTAGACAAGGATTTTTCTTGCTTAATTAATTTGATGTATATAAGTTCTGCTCTTAATAAAGGATCCAATAATATTGAGGACTAGTGTGAGAACAGCTAGATTGGTATTTCCTTGTAGCAAATATTAATTTTGGAATTATAGTTTAATATGTAGTTTGATCTCACTTTTCTGTACAAGATGTATATGCTTGGTAATATTGTAAAATGTTATAAATAAAATATTAAAAAAAAAAAAAAAAAAAATTGTACAGCATGGAATTGACAGCAGAGGATTGAGGTGGCAGACTCATGAACTATGTGCAGATACGTCAACTGTATGCTATTCGGATATATTTGGTATGCTGTTCTAATTTTTTGTAAGAGAGACTGCAGCATTTTATATTCCTGCTAATGAAAAAGATTGGCTGGCTTATTGTTACAAGTGGAGTTTTTTGGCCTATGATGACAGTGAGCTTACTTTGATGCAGCCGTGGGCTTCTTGAGACACTCCTGTGTGCCTTTGAGGTCTATTTCCTTCACTTTTTATAGTGTGGTGGCCAGCCTCTCTGTCTTCTTAGTAAGGGAGTTGCTTTAACATTTTTCTTTGATATTTCCAACTCTTTCCTGTAGATTTAAGGTAATTGAAACCGTCATTATTATGCTGTTGCCCAATTTGCCAGCTTTCCTAATCTCTGTAAACATTTTATCTCTCTGCTCATTCTGTTCTGGGAAACAGAAGTACTGCTAAACCTGTATATTCCTTTTCACACATGGAATTTCTATCCATTTGGATTTCATGTTGCTTTCTATGTCATACAGAATGCTTATTTTGTTTGATTCAGTCCCCTCCCCCTCCAATTTCATCTAATCTATTATTGTGATATAATTTGTACCCTGGTAACACTGTCCAATTGATCGATTGTCCTCCTTCCACCAGGTCTCTGAGATTCTTATTATTACAGTATCCAATTCACCAATCCTCATCTATTGTAATCATTTGCTTCTTCTCCCACCCTTCCTATTATAAATAAACTTTATTCAAACAAAAGAGTCCTTTTAAAATTATTTTCTAGATGTGTCAAGACAGTCATGTGTTGTAAAAATAATTGAAAATGTTCAAATTAATTTATATGAAAACGTTTCTCAATAATAATAACACCAACTTGTAAGATTTCACTTATCTGGTCCGCGGGACCCCAGCGCTGTTTGCAATTGAAAACTCCTGACGCTGATGCACAGGAACAGCGACGCTGATACAAAGGAACAGTTGTCGCATGGATCCTCCCAGCATTTCGGTCAAAAGACCTGCCTCGGGGGGGGGGGGGGGGGTCCCTATCACACGTCTGAAAATAAAACAGAAAAATAGTTAATCATGATTTATATCAAAAATTACCCAACTCCACTCATTTCAATCCTCTGGTGCTATAAATATAAACCTGAACTTAAATATTAAAATACTACCCGACTATATCTCGAAGAAATCTCCTTACATAGTTTGTTTCTAAGAAACGCATCTTAATGCCTCTGAGTCGGCCAAACTGAAAACTGGATGGTCTCTACCAGTCATATTTTCGCCTGCTTCACAGAAAAGGAATGGTACAGCAATTCTATTAAGATCACTTCCTGATATCCAAATACTGTCTCAATCTACTGATGCTGAGGGTCGCTGGATCAAAATTAAATTGCTGATAGGCCACACCTCACTTTCGTTACTAAATGTCTATGCACCCAACTTGGACAAACCTGACTTTTTCACTGAGATTCAAATGGCTCTGCTTGAAGATAAATCTCAGACACAAATTGTGGTTGGTGACTTTAACTTAGTGTTAGATCCTGTAGCCGATAGAAAATCATTGGCTGCACACAAGCCAACGAATGCTTGGCATAGTTTACATAACATGATAACCCAACTGAAGAATGTCGATGCTTGGCGATTGATGCATAGAGATGAACGACAATATTCTTTCTACTCCCCCCCTCACAACTCTTATTCTAGAATTGACTTTTTTCTGATCAGCAACAACCTTATCAATAATTTAGCACATTCTGACATTGGTGAAATATCGGTATTTGACCATGCTTATATTGAATTATCCTTGTCGGATCTTAATGTCAGCAACAGAAACAACACTTGGAGATTTAATAACTCTCTTCTACTGGATCCTACCTTTACTGAAAGTATACGCAAAGCTATTCCTGAATTCTTTACCTTCAATAAGCCTGAAGATACATCTTGGACGTGTTTGTGGGATGCGTTTAAAGCTTACATTAGAGGCGTCATCATATCATTTCAGGCATCCAAAAAGAAAGTCCTGGATAAACAACTTAATGATTGTGTCAGACTAATTAAGGATCTAGAAATATGCCACCAAGCTAACCCTTCGGATATGCTTACTCTAACAAAATTACATCAAGCTCGGCTGAATTATAACTTGATCTCAGCAGAAAATCTGGCAATGCAATCTTCATGAAAGAGGCTAGCTACTATTGTGATAATAACCAGAATGGACATGCTTTAGCAAACTACTTAAAGATTAGGGAAGAGAGACTAAATATACACACGATTGCTGACCCTGATGGACATACAACCTCTGATCCGAATCGAATACCATCCTGTTTTCAGCAATTTTATCAATGCCTTTATACCTCTGAGAGAACTTCTGTGCCATCAAAGACCATGTTGAATGATAACTTGCTGCATCCTACTATCTCGATGGAGGATAACAGTGCTCTTTCTGGGCCTATCTCGATGGATGACATCCAGCTTGCACTCAAATCCATGGCTAAAAAGAAATCACCTGGACTGGATGGCCTAACCTCGGAATTCTATAGCGCTTTTCAAGACTTATTGATTCCTCATCTACTTGCCCTATATGACTACATTATAGAGTCAGGTCGGGTGGCTGGCTCATTCACAGAAGCAAGTATAATCGTCCTCCCTAAGCCTGGAAAAGATCCGCTATGTATATCCAACTATCGTCCTCTATCACTAATCAACGTGGATACGAAGATATATGCTAAGATACTGGCTACTAGATTACAACATGTGTTGCACAAATTGATTGGGATAGAACAAAATGGCTTCATGACAGGCAGACTTTCAAGTGATAACACCAGGATGTTCGCCAATGTAATTCAATATGCTACCCACAACAATATACCGATGGTCGCATTAGCATTAGATGCAGAGAAAGCATTTGATAGGGTAGAATGGGATTTCATGTTTGATTCTCTACAATGGTTTGGATTTGGACGGGAGTTTATTAAAATGATCAGAGTTCTATATACTGCCCCTACTACTAATGTACGAATCAATGGGACATATTCCACTTCATTCCATCCTACGAGAGGCACGAGACAAGGTTGCCCATTATCACCATTACTTTTTAATCTGGCTCTAGAACCTCTCCTACTTTCTATACGTCACAATTCTGATATTGAAGGTATTAAGTGTGGTTCAACTGAAGTTAAATTTTCCGCATATGCAGACGATGTTCTCGTATACACAACTCCTGCTTCTTTGATACCCTTGATGTCAACCATAGAGAGTTATGCACAGGAATCTGGCTATAAGCTCAACATTTCTAAAACGGAACTTATGCCCTTGAGTAACCTCATCCTAAAGTCGGATGTTGCGGCTTTCAATTTTCAGTGGTCGCCTCATAAGTTAAAATACCTTGGTGTTCAATTTGGAAACACTATAGACCAAACTATTGAACTAAGCATGTCCCATATAATGAAACTGATTCAGTCGCTCACTCTTCAATGGTCGCCTTTGAATCTAACTTGGTGGGGGAGATTAGAAGCCATTAAGATGACCCTCACGCCCAAGATTACTTACACTCTAAGCATGCTTCCGTTCTTCCTGCCGATTTCCTTCTACAAAAAGATAGATACGGCTCTGTCTCAGTTTCTTTGGAAAAAAAGTACTCCGCGGATTGCCTTGAAGAAGTTGAAGAATAATAAAGCTGACGGGGGAGTGAATTTCCCGGACTTTTACGACTATCATTGTGCCTTTCTCATGCGACAAGCTGTTCGTTGGTTACTACATGATGTTTCGTCTGACCTCAATACTATCTGGTGTCAAGTTGAAAAAGAAAATTATGGCCGTTTCTCCTTGCCCTCACTACCTTGTATCAAGAAAGATAAGTCAGTATGTGCTAATGAATATATATACACCTCTATGAAACAAGTTGTTCATATCAATGAAAGCTCATTACAAATTCCTTTGTTGTCGACTCTTCATGCTCCCATCTGGCACAATCCTGATATTAAAATACAGAATGCCTCTATTGCTTGAAACGGTGGCAGCAAGCGGGCGTGTGGAGAATTCATCAATTATTGGATGGAGATGAGTGGATTCCTTTTCATACATTGTCATTGCTCTACAAGTTACCACCTACGTGTTACTACCAATGGCTTCAATTACAACATTCATTAAAGTTGGTTTTAAAATATAAGACCTTGCTGGGTGCAATTCCTGATATTCTCCAAGTTAGTTCCACTGTATCGCAACATCGTAAAGCAGCATCTCAGTGGTATAAGTGGATAAGATCCGAGAAAATCCAGCAATTAACAGCTCTGGAGTCTAGTTGGTTACGGGATGTGGACATGGAAATTGCTACTGAGGTGTGGCCTACCACTTGGACCAGGATTTCGAAAATATGTCGCTCTTCCACATATAGGCAGACGTTTTTCTTTCTGATGCATAGAGCGTATTGGACTCCTCTGAAATTATATAAACTCAATACTAATGCGGAGAGCAAATGTTGGTCCTGGAACCAAGACACTGGTTCTCTACGTCATATGCTACTAGAATGCCCGTTATTGCATGACTTTTGGAAGGCAATTTGGTTGGACATCTGCGCGATATTACCAATAACGTCGCCCCTCACTTTTTCCATACTCATACTTGGGGATGAATTAGGCATCTAGGGCTTTCTGATGATGCAAATAATTTACTCCATTTGTTGCTCCTGATAGCTATTAAAATTATTTTATCTAATTGGAAAAATTTAGCTAAAGTGGAACGTAGCGTCTGGTGGAATTCAGTATGCTTGATAGCTAAATTTGAACGTGTAGCTGCAGAACGCTCTCAAACAGATAGACAGGTTAAAATGCGGCAAATCACCGGGCCCGGACGGGATCCACCCAAGGGTTCTGAAGGAATTAAGACAAGAAATAGCGGGCACAATCCAGCATGTTTGCAACCTATCCTTGAAAACTGGAGAGGTACCAGAGGACTGGAAATTGGCGAATGTCACACCTATCTTCAAGAAGGGATCGAGGGGTGACCCGGGAACTACAGGCCGGTGAGCCTGACTTCAATTATACGGAAGATGGTGGAAGCTATGATCAAGGACGGCATTTGCGAACACATCGAGAGGAATGGCCTACTGAGAACTAGCCAGCACGGATTCTGTAAGGGAAGGTCGTGCCTAACGAACCTTCTGTACTTCTTTGAGGGAATAAGCAGTCGGGTGGACAATGGGGAACCCATAGACATCATTTATTTCGATTTTCAAAAGGCTTTCGACAAGGTGCCACATGAAAGGCTGCTTAGGAAGCTGTGGAACCACGGGGTGGGAGGGGATGTGCACAGATGGATCAAGCACTGGTTGTCAGGTAGACTGCAGAGGGTTGGAGTAAAGGGCCAATATTCTGACTGGCGGGGAGTCACGAGCGGTGTGCCACAGGGATCGGTGCTGGGGCCGTTACTCTTCAACATATTTATCAATGACCTGGAAAAGGAGGCAAAGTGCGAGGTTATAAAATTTGCAGACGATACCAAACTGTGCGGCAGAGTTAGGTCCAGGGAAGAGTGTGAGGACCTGCAAAGGGACCTGGACAAGCTGGAAGACTGGGCAAACAAATGGCAAATGCGCTTTAACGTGGAAAAATGCAAGGTCATGCATATAGGAAAAAAGAACCCGTTGTTCAACTACAAATTGGGGGGGCATTGTTGGGAGATAGCAGACTTGAGAGAGACTTGGGTGTGCTGGTGGATGCATCACTGAAGCCATCTGCACAGTGCGCAGCAGCCTCAAAAAAAGCCAACAGGATGCTGGGCATCATAAAGAGGGGCATAACAACCAGGACGCGGGAAGTCATCATGCCATTGTATCGAGCGATGGTGCGTCCACATCTGGAATACTGCGTTCAGTATTGGTCGCCGCACCTCAAGAAAGACATGGCGGTACTTGAGAGAGTCCAAAGGAGAGCAACGAAACTGGTAAAAGGGCTGGAACACTGCCCATACGCCGAGAGGTTGGATAGGCTGGGGCTCTTCTCTCTGGAAAAAAGGAGGCTCAGGGGAGATATGATAGAGACCTTCAAGATCATGAGGGGCATAGAGAGGGTGGATAGGGACAGATTCTTCAGACTGAGGGGGACAACAGGTACGAGGGGGCATTCGGAGAAACTGAAGGGAGATAGGTTCAAAACAAATGCAAGGAAGTTTTTCTTCACCCAAAGGGTCGTGGACACTTGGAATGCGCTACCGGAAGAAGTAATCAGGCAGAGTACGGTACAGGGATTCAAACAGGGATTGGACGGATTCCTGAGGGATAAAGGGATCGTGGAATACTGAGAGAGGTGCTGTGATGTAACACAAGTATAGAAAGCTAACCAGGTAATAAGTATAGAAAGCCAACCAGGTCGTGCATGGGCAAGATAGAAGGGTGAGGACTTTGATGGGAAGATAGGACTTTAATGAGAAACCAAGGTGGCAAGGGGCCCCTTCTGGTGATTCAGACAGGTCGTGACCTGTTTGGGCCGCCGCGGGAGCGGACTGCTGGGCAGGATGGACCTATGGTCTGACCCGGCGGAGGCACTGCTTATGTTCTTATGCTTATGTTCTTATGCACTTGACCGATTTAACAAAATGTGGACTCCGCTATTGGAATACTCTATATTGCCATGTCAAACCACTGGTTAATTAATCACGGACTATGATCAACCGTTTGAGTTACTGCTACCTTACTTCTTTCTCAGCTGCTTTTCCTATTGTTACTTGCTGTCTGTCTCTTCCTAATGACATCCAGTTTGGACTACCAGGGTTCTTGTTACACTCATGGCTCTTTGTTATATATTGTTAGTGTTTATGTATGATTGACGAGCTATGACTCTTTACTTCTTTTTCTGTACGATTTCTTCCCTTACTTTCCTCTCCCTTATATTTTGTCTTGTTCCTTGATCTTTGGATGTAATCGAGCTCCATGTATTTATTTATCAATTGTATTTGTATTATGCATCCTTTGATCTTGTAGTATGCTTTTTTGCTTTATTATAAACTCAATAAAATGTTTGAACTGAAAAAAAAAAAATACTACCCGGCTTACTTTTCATTCTTTCATCCACAGCGTTGCATGCTTGTACCTTCACTTTGTCATGTGAATTGGCCTTGAATATAATCGCTGCACACACGCTTTTAAAATTTCAGCTATCCAATTGTGGGCTACATCACAATTGATGTAGCCTACAATAAATTACGGCTGTAGATGAAAGAGTGAAAAGAATTTTAAAAGGACTTTTTTGTTTGAATAAAGTTTATCTATAATAGGAAGGGTGGGGGGAAGAAGCAAATGATTACAATAGACGAGGATTGGTGAAGTGGGTACTGTGATAGCATGAGCTATAAGAGGCCCCATGATCCCTTTCCAAGCGAGATTCTGATGCTTCTTTCCCTTGGGTGCTAGTTAAAAATTATTGCTTTGAATAGTGAACAAAACAAACAGACGATTTTTTTCTTTAAATATTTTTTATAAATGGCCTTTTGATATGGATTAATGATTTTTGTCTGAATATCCTCTGGGATATTCTATTACATTTTAAAGAAGAAATTGCTACCTATGTATTCGCTATGACCTATATCATTTCATATTGTAGTTGATATTATTATCATAGGGCTCCTTTTACTAAGCTGTGCTAGCGAGGTTAATGCACGCGTCTTTTCATCACGCGCTAACCCCTGCGCTGGCCAAAAACTATCGCCTTTAAGAGGAGGTGGTAGTGGCTAGCGTGGCTGGTGGTTTAGCGCATGCTATTATGCGCGTTAAACCGCTAGCGCGGCTTAGTAAAAGGAGCCCTTAATCATTTAGGACCTCCTATACTCTCTTTTAGAAACCCAAATACTGTAGTAGCAAGTTCAAGCCTTACAAATGTTTGGGGCATCAGGATTATGGGCAGCCTCAGCTTGCATTAGAAATTGGAGTCTACACAGCTATCTTAACATTAAAGGAAAGCTTTGAGGGGCAAATGACAGAAGACAACATAGAAGTTGGTATCTGCAATGAGACCGGATTTAAAAGGCTTACTCCAGCTGAAGTAAAGGATTATTTGGCTGCCATTGCATAAGCAGCATGCCTAGACTTTTTTGTGGGGGGGGTGGGGGTGAGACTTTTTTCTGCCACTGAAAAAAATATTAGTTTGAAATATTTTTGTTGTAGATTTTGGCATACTGGCTTATTTCTACAAGGTTTTGTTTGACAGATCTTTATAAGCTTACACAAGTATGGATCACAATAAAAGATATCTATTGAGAAAAAAAAATAAATAAATAAAAAAAATAAAAAAAAGAAATTGGAGTCTACAGAGAACTTAATAAAAGCTAAAAACATAGACTCCTTAATTTTCTCTTGATATATTTGCTGTCAACTGAAATACTATTGAAGACATATTTCAAAGAAATCTTGCAACTTCCTTACTCTTTTGATATTTTCTTGTATTCTAGCTCTTGAGGAGATCCATCTAATGATAGTTTGGTTTAGGTTGGGTCCTTCTTAAGGGTTCAGTAATTGAATGCCTTTTTGGAAAACTCATTGGATGTTATAGCGGCATGATCCACACTATTGGTAATTTTAATTTTTACTAAGCGAGCTACAACATTGAAAAAAAATAACATTTATTTTAACATAATGTTTAAAAATGTAAAAACAGTAGTTAAGACCAACAGACTTACAGACCAACCGAAACACTAGGTAAAAAAAGGGAAGAACTACAATTCAATATTTTTAGAGTGCAGAAGAGAACCATAAATGGAAAAAAACATTAGGAGGGTGGAGGTAGAAACCTAGAAGATAATATAAAATTTTTGAACATAATTTATAGATTAAAAGCATCTTTAAAAAGAAAGCTTTGTAAGCTACTTTTAAAATGACTCAAATTATTTTCCTCTCTCAATTGCTGAGGTAAAGTGTTCCAAAGTTGTGGAGCCATCACCGAGAACATATCTTGTCGTTGAGTTCCAATAATTTTCAGGGAGGGAACCACTAAGAGTTTTTGGTTATTAGATCGAAGGGAACGCAACGTACTATAAGGAATAAGTGATTTATTGATAAATTGGGGTTCGTTAGTGAAAAGGGATTTGAATACTAGTAATAAAATTTTAAAAGTGATGCGGTGATTAATAGGAAACCAGTGAGATTTGATTAGAAAAGGAGTAATGTGATCATATTACGAGCACTTTAGATATTTATTGAACAAGATACTTAAAAAAGGTATTACAGTCAAACCTCGGTTTGCGAATAACCCGGTTTGCGAGTGTTTTGCAAGACGAGCAAAACATTCTTGCAAAACTTGTCTCACAAACCGAGTGTTGACTCGATTTGCGAGCACACCCCCCCCCCCCCCCGATAACCGGCATCGCTGCCCCTCAATCGCAAAGGACCCCCTGCTCGAACCGGAACCCCCCGCCTGAACAACTTGAACTTCCCCCCCCCCCCTATCTGGCACTGGCACGCAACCCACAGGACGTGCCGGTGCCGCTAGAAGATCTTCCTGCCTCTGCCGGGCCTTGAGCATGCATCGGCAAGAGGGAGAATTAGAAGGCCTTGAGCATGCGCAGATGCATGCTCAAGGCCCAGCAGAGGCAGGAAGATCTTCTAGAGGCACCTGTAAGTCCTGTGGGCTGCGTGCCGGTACCAGACGGGGGGGGTGGTAAGTTCAAGTTGTTCAGGCGGGGTGTGCCGGTTCACACCGGGGGGGGGGGGGGGGGGGCCTTTGCGAGCAGGGCGGGGAGCAGCGCAGCTGGCCTCGGGAGTGGGGTGAGGTGGGAACGTATCAAAGCGAATTTCTATTATTTTCTATGGGGAAACTCGCTTTGATATATGAGTATTTTGGTTTACGAGCAAGCTTCTGGAATGAATTATGCTCGTAAACCTAGGTTCCACTGTATATCATTGGTGAGCCAGTGAGGAAGCTTGTGGCCTTTTACAAAAAATTATTGGGTCACTGTTCCCGTCAAATAAGCCGCTTCTGAGGCTCTATTGCGAGATATTTATGTCTAATTGGAGAGAAATAATAACTGAATATGTATAACAGAAGAGTTTTTTTAAGAGGGTGATTGGCAGTTTTTGATATGAATTAGTTTGCTTTTTTAGAGCACTCTGTATTTTCCCTTACAAGAAAGTAGGTTTTTAGTTGTGCTCTTTTTTTCTGGCAACACCAGCCAATGATAGTTTTCTGTGCTCCAGAAAAGCATAACTCATTTGGGCAGTTTTTCTGCTCTCTATGCTTCTTGAGTCTTTGGGGCTGTTTTTCTATATTGTTATAAATATATGTCACACCCTCAGCACGAAAGGAAAAGAATAAAATACACACTAGTTGCTTTATATTATTACTATCACAGATACTGCCAGACAAGGGTGCATAAGTAAAAAACAAACAAAAGCCAAACAAACCAATACTGGTAAATTTTTTTTTTTTAAACCCTCTTTATTCACACAAAAAAAATACATGTCTCTTGAGATTGGAATCTTTGTATAGGCCTATTTCTGACAAGCTCCAAAGTCACAGGTGTACAACTTTGCTGCAGTGTTACACAAATCCTGGCCTGTTCCAGCCAGGTCTTAAGAATTGGTATTCTCACAAGATTCAAGCTAAAGCTTGGCCTACCTTAGTTATGTTTCTGATAACTTACACATTTGTAGTGAAGGCATAGTCTTTAGGGCTGCTTCTCTCTTCCCTGGACCTCGATGGCTTGACTGTGCTCTGGAGCTTTCTATCTGCCTGAACCATGCCTGTCTGAGCCATACCCTCTCTGTTCTATACTGCAGGACCTGGTTTCTTGAGGTGGTGCTGTAAGTGAGTATTGTTGAGAAGAACTGGCAGTTTCACAGACACTCGAGCACATTTTGACTCTCACTGATAATCAAATGCAAAAATTGTTAGGTGTATTTACATTCAATCTGAATATTTCTTTATATAACAGAGTGCAGGCCGGAGTTCTACGAAGACACATTTTTCCAAGGAGGAGATATTTCTGTAGTTTTTGCACCAGATGCTACATACTGTCAAACCGTCTGTACATATGACCCAAGCTGTCTCTTCTTCACATTTTTTCCAGATGATTGGAAAAAAGAGACAGAAAGGTAAAATCTGCAAGTTTTTTTTTTAAATGGTAGGAACTCATAGAAGTTTTAATCTGCTTAATTTTTTGTCTCTTATAATCAAAGTTTATGCTACTTAAATTTTAAAATTATTTGTGCTAGGCCTATTTAATGATTCACTTGGGCCCTCTTTTACTAAGGTGGGCTAACTGATTAGCGCGCGCTATACGCTAGCACGTGCATGTTAGTCTATGGACACGTTAGCGTTTAGCGCACGCTAATTGGTTAGCACACCTTAGTAAAAAAGGGGGTAAGCAGAGAGCATAACTAATTATTTTTTGCCAACTATCTTTAGGAAAATTTTCAGCTGAACCTAATTGGCTAAATTTCCAACTCTAAATTTAAATGTATTTACACCTAGCCAATTGAACATCAGTTATATTTAGGACAGATATATGTGTGGCTGAGATTGTCTTCCTAGTTTCAGTGCTAACATAGCGCCCGCATGTAGGAACCCGCAGGACATGTGCTAGGACTCCATTCTCTAATCAAACATAGGCACACGTAACATTTAGGCATCCATGCAGCGGCGTACATGGGTGAGAGGCGCCCGGGGTGGTGGTGCTCCTCCCCTGCCCTCTTCTCATCCCTCACCCCCATTCGCTCCTTCCCCTCTCCCTCCTTCCGTGCGTGTGTCCCTCCCCTTCCCTCGTACCTCTTTAACGTTCACGGCGTAAGCAGCGACCTGCAACCTGCTGCTCATGCCAGCGTCGGCTCTTCTTCTGAAGCCATTTCCTAGGCGCAGGTCTAGGGAGTGACATCAGAGGAACAGCCAACGCTGGCACGAGCAGCAGGTTGGGGTCGCTGCTCACGCCGTGAATGTTGAAGATGTACAAGGGAATGGAAGGGGCTTGCGCACGGTAGTGGGGCAGGGAAGGAGTGTGTGTGGGGGGAGGCGTAGAGAGGACAAGTGACGGTGCCCGGGGTGGACTGCCCCCTCTGCCTCCCCCCAGTGGCGTATCAAGGGGGGAGGGGCAGGGGTGGCCGGGTACATGCTCCAAGGGGTGCACAGCCGGCCGGATCCAGAACCTCCCGCGCTGCTCCAAACGGCACCTCAGCGCGGCTGCTATACTTTGAGCAGAGTCGGCAGCCGCGATGAAGTGAATGAAGGTCCCGCGATGACTGCGCCGTCTACCGCCTCTGTTCCAGAAAAGGTAAGTGACGTCGGAGAGGGGAGGGTGGACTGGCAGCCGCAGTCATCGTGGGATCTTGCCACAACTAACTGTGTCTGTCGACCCAGCCTCCTCTGACGTCACTTACCTCTTCCATCTGGAGCAGAAGCAGTCATTGCGGGACCTCTGGGATGGAGAAAGAAATGAGCATAGTAGGGTGGTGAAAGGAGGTCAGGGTGGCATGGAAGGGTGTGGAGGGTGAGAAAGGAGGGTCAGGGTGGTATGGAATCATGGTGAAGGGTGAGAAAGGGGGTTAGGGTGGTATGGAAGGGTGTGGAGGGTGACAAAGGGGGGTCAGGGTGGAATGGAATCATGGTGAAGGGTGAGAAAGGGGGTCAGGGTGGTATGGAAACATGGTGAAGGGTGAGAAAGGGTGGTATGGAAGAATGTGGGGGGTGACAAGGGGTGTCAGGGTGATATGGAATCATGGTGAAGGGTGACAAAGGGCGGTCAGATGGTATGGAATCATGGTGAAGGGTGAGAAAGGGGGTCAGGGTGGTATGGAAACGTGGTGGAGGGAGAGAAAGGGACAGATGCTGATGGAATTGCGGGGAACATAAGAACATAAGAATTGCCACTGTCCATCATGACCAGCAGTCCGCTCACGCGGCGGCCTTCTAGTCTAAGACCAGCACCCTAACTGAGACTAGCCCCACCAGCGCACGTTCTTGTTCAGCAGAAACTTGTCTAACTTTGTCTTGAATCCTTGGAGGGTGTTTCCACCTATAACAGCCTCTGGAAGAGCGTTCCAGCTTTCTACCACTCTCTGGGTGAAGAAGACATAAGGGGAAAGAGACATAAGGGGGAAGGATACTGCATGGAATTGGGTTGGAGGGAGAGTATGGGGGCAGATGCTGATGGAAGTGGGGGGAAGGGAGAGGAGAGAGTGAAATGCCAGACCATGGTGTAGGAGAGGGAAGGGAAGAAGAGGAGAGGAGAGATGCCAGACCATTGGAGGAGGGAAGGGAGGAAGATGGATGCCAGACTAATGGGGGTGAAGGGAGAAATGGAAGGGGGATGCATAAAGTTTCTAGAACGGGAATAGAAAGAGAGAAGATGCCATATAGAAGGGGCAGAGAGAGGGTAGACAGTGGATGAAAGGAAGAGAGTGACAAAAAAATGAGGAAAGCAGAAACCAGAGAAGACAAGGTAGAAGAAAAATTATATTTATTTATTTATTTTTTTGCTTTAGGCAAGATGCATTGCTGTTTCTGTGGTGTTGCATTGTATGCAGAGTCCAGCTTCTTGGTGCTTCAGTTTAACCTTTGTCTATGTATTTTTATTCTATCTCCCCATTTACAAAACTGTAGAGCGTTTTTTAGCATTGGCATCTGAGCTGTTATCACCGTGGCTAAAAACCACACTACAGTTTTATAAAAGGGGGAAGAGTTAGTTTGTGATTTTCTGTGTTCTGTGTGTTCGAAAAGACATGGGTTTCTGTTGGGATTGACTGTGTAGGATTGATCTATACTAGTCTGGCTTGTTTAGTTTTACAATGGGTTTATTGATGTACTGCTCACTGCAGTATGTAAGATGCTGCCTTTTCCTAGATATTCATGTGTGACGTGTGGATTGTTACTAAAAATCATGTTTTTCATACAGATGGGGGGTGTCAAAAAATGATGGGCCCTGGGTGTCACATATGCTAGGTACACCACTGCCTCCCCCTTACTATGCCACTGCCCCCATACTTATATCAACCATAAAACAGGTATAAGAGTGAGTGGCAAACTATGGTAGGTCAAAGACATGCAAGTCATAAGAACATAAGAATTGCCACTGCTGGGTCAGACCAGTGGCCCATCGTGCCCAGCAGTCCGCTCACGTGGCGGCCCCCGGGTCAAAAACCAGTGCTCTAAATGAGTCCAGCCTCACCTGCTCACATTCCAGTTTAGCAGGAACTTGTCCAACTTTGTCTTGAATCCCTGGAGGGTGTTTTCTCCTATAACAAACTCTGGAAGAGCGTTCCAGTTTTCTACCACTCTCTGGGTGAAGAAGAACTTTCTTATGTTTGTACGGAATCTATTCTCTTTCAACTTTAGAAAATGCCCTCTCGTTCTCCCTACCTTGGAGAGGGTGAGCAATCTGTCTTTATCTGCTAAGTCTATTCCCTTCAGTATCTTGAATGTTTCGATCATGTCCCCTCTCAGTCTCCTCTTTTCAAGGGAGACGTCCTGCATATTTTCCCCCTTTTGCAAACATGTACTATGTTCGAGCGTAAGGAAGTGGATTTTGTAGACTAAAGCTTAGGTGGCATATATGCACATAAGTATGCACATCTGTGAATATACAATGGGTACATAAATGTTAGCATTCAGTTTATACAACTATCCTTCCCCTTTTCTGCCCAGATGAATATAGACGCCTTTTTGTTAATATTTAAGCCCTGCAGTGATTTATTTTTTTTTTTAACACCAGTTGCTTTTTTAAAATATTTGGGGTCTAGTATTTAGCCACCAGCGGTCAGTTTCAAGTTTAATAAAAGTTTGATTTTATCACATTATCAAAAAAATCTCAAACCGATGTACAAAATTAGAAATAAAGAGTATATGACAAAACAATCTGCTTATATGGACAAAAGACTTAACAATAGACAAATGGTTTATAAGATGGAACATTAGGATAGTGGGGAAAACTACAATAAGTAAGGAAAAGAAACATAAAGGACAATATCAATAGGATAGGTCAAAACAAAAATTATTGGTCAGCAACTTTTAAGGCACTGACAAACTAGTACTGCCCAATTCATGAAAAAAAATTTGATTCGATTCAGCCTATTGAATCAGTTTTTTTTCGATTCGATTCAATTTTTCTGCCCAATTGGGTGTTTTTATAAAACATCTTGGTGGGGTTATTTTATAGCCTCTTCACCCACTTTGCCTTCTTCTAACCACATTGGCGCTGTGGTGTAAACAAAATAAACAAACAAAAAGACTTTTCCTCTCTCTGTTAAATCCTAGCTCACGTTTGCAGTCTAACAAAAGCTCTGGCAGGATACACTTTTCAAATCTGACATATTGTAATCACAAAACACAAAATAAAATTATTTTTTCTACCTTTTGTTGTATGGTCAATATTCAAATCTTGTTGGTCCCAGGCTTTGGTTGTCTTCTGATAACTTGCTTGCCAAGGTCTCCTTCTTTTCTTCTTTCTCCGTGCTAACCATCAATTTTCTATCTCTGTCCTCCCCTTCCGTTTCCCTTCCCTCCCCTGGAGGTCTGGCATCTTTCCTTTTTTTCATCTCCATCCACAGATCCACCTTTTCTCAACTATCCTTTCATCCAGCATCTCTCGCTCCTTCCCCACCACCCTAGGGTCCACCATCTCTTCATTTCTGTTCCCAACTATCCTCCAATCCAGTATCTCTATCCCCCTCTCCACACCATCCCTTGTGTCTTCTCTCCCCTTCTGTTCCTTCCCTCCATAAATCCCATTATCCACCATCTCTCTCCCACTCCTCTATTTTTAGAGCCATTATTTCTTCCCTCCAAAGTCCGACATATGCACGTCTCTTTGAATCCCCCTCTTCCTTCCCTCCCTCCGTGTACTTCTACACCAGGGCCGCCCTCCCCTGAAGGTCTGTCCCCCCTGAAGGGCACCCCACCCCTGAAGGCCTGTCCCCCCGAAGGACTGCACCTCTCCCCCGAAGGTCTGTCCCCCCCCCGAAGGCCTACACACCACCCCTGAAGGCCTGCACCCTCCCTGAAGGCCTGTCCCCCCCTTGAAGGCCTGCACCCCCCCTGAAGGCCTGTGCCCCTACTGAAGGACTGCTCCCCCCGGAAGGCCTGTGTGTTCCTCTCTGGCCTCCCGCGCCTCCCTTTACCTGATTGCAGCAGAAAGCAGCCTGCAGAAAGGATTGCGGGTACTTTAGCGATCCTTGCAGGTTGCCATAGGCCTCCGGAGTTGTCGTCCCTAGGCGATTAACAATAACAAATAGACATATTATAGCATATAAGCGGCAAATATTGATGCAGAAGGGATAGGAGCTTTAGACAACTTTATTCTGCGTGGATCAATAATCAATAATGAAACACTCTGTTAAGAAAGCCAATACTACTCTTAACAGAACCCTTTTGAAGAAAAATCCCTTTTGAGTAAAATCGTTGCCTGAAGAGTAAAAAAATTGGTATTGGGGATAGATCAAACCTAAACTTCCCTTGGAAACATAAATGACAAGATTTCAACTTTCATACTTTAGAGACGCAAGAAAGATCATTAGAGAAAGATAGCATGCTTAGCAAGTTTCAAGGTCAGTGCAGAAGAGGAAAACCAGTAATAGTTGATATAGTAACAACACCTATGATGCCATTTTATCAATTTTTTCAGACTGAAGAAGGAGCCCAGTTAAGTTCAACTATCCAGAGGGCCACCATGAGTTGACACTCCTTCAACAGCACTCAACAGCAATAGGCCCAATATTCAGAAAATTCTGAATACTTAAATTTATGTTCCTAAGGTAGCTTCCTAATTAATGTGTGTCCTATTTTCAGCCAGATCTAGGAGCATACTTTTTAAGGTCAAAATTCATCTTAATTTATGAGCTTAATAGGCTCATAAATTGATGCCTGATATTCATTTGCCTAGATTTATGAAACTAGTACTGAAAATCAGGGGAAGGGAAAGGGATTGGGACTTGTATACCACCTTTTGTAGTTTTACAACCACACTCAAAGCAGTTTACATTCAGATACTTCAAGCATTTTTCCCTGTCGGTCTCAGTGGGCTCATAATCTATCTAGCGTACCTGGGGCAGTGGAGGATTAAGTGACTGGTCTAGGGTCACAAGGAGCAGCGCAGGGTTTGAACCTAAAACCTCAGGGTGCTGAGGCTGTAGCTCTAACCACTATGCCAATCAATGCTAAACTCCTAAATTATTTTCCCTACTCTGAGTCTGCCCTTCTTTTCACCTACATTTTATGTTCCTAAATTTAAGAATTTAGTGGAATCTTGAGTAAAAATTTATGCACACAGCCCTAGTAAATTTTAGCGGCTTTCTTCACCATGTCATACATGTTGAGGATCTTGGGCTAGTTGGCTATCCTTCTTCCCCATGTCTTCTTTTCCCGTGGCTCCTTTGTTCAGTGCATGGTCCTTCTCATCGGCGGATACCTTTTGTGTTAGATGGAGTGAGGGCGGAAGGGGGGAGTCGCTGACATGGAGTTCGCCACTTCAAACTCCATGCCTCCGCATGCGCAGTAGAAGGAGCCAGAAAACCGCCGCACGCAAAATGCCACAGGCTCCTTCTACTGCACATGCGGAGACACAGAGCTACGGATCATGGATGCAGGGATCACAGAGTTTGAAGTGCACATGCGCGCTAAGGGTTTTATTACGATTGATATGTTGGTGATTCTAAGGTCCATGTGATGGCATGCATAGGTGTGATATTGTATGAAATATGAATGACTGGTGTTATGTGAGGCATGAATGAGTGAATAAAGCTGTGAAGAGGTGATCTGTGATTAATAGAAGCTGTGAAGCGTGAGTAGGTGAATATAATTGTAAAAAGATGAGCTATGATTGATAGGCCTAAGCCAAAGGGTCTGATATTAGAAAAAAAGTGTCTGATATTAGAAAAGAGCGACCAAGATGGTAAAGGGGATGGAACTCCTCTCGTATGAGGAAAGACTAAAATGGTTAGGGCTCTTCAGCTCATAAGAACATAAGAACTGCCATCACCGGATCAGTCCCATGGTCCATCGAGTCCAGCGATCCGCACACGCGGAGGCCCAGTCAGGTGCACACCTGATGTAGTTATAGTCACCCATATCCCTCTATGCCTCTCGTAAGGAGATGGCATCTAATTTGCTTTTGAATCCTAGAACGGTGGATTCGGTAATAACCTCCGCTGGGAGAGCATTCCAGGTGTCCACTACTTGCTGCGTGAAGCAGAACTTCCTGACATTTGTCCTGGTCTTGTCCCCCCTCAGCTTCAGTCCATGTCCTCTTGTCCTGCTCTATTTTGTCGATGCCAGCTCAGTAAAGAGATGGCTGAGGGGAGATATGATTGAAGTCTACAAAATCCTGAGTAGAGTAGAACGGGTACAAGTGGACCGCTTTTTCACTCCATCAAAAATTACATAGACTAGGGGGGCACTCGATGAAGTTACAGGGAAATAATTTTAAAACCAATTGGAAGAAAATTTTTTTCACTCGGAGAATAGTTAAGCTCTGGAACGCATTGCCAGAGGATGTGGTAAGAGCGGATAGCATAGCTGGTTTTAAGAAAGGTTTGGACAAGTTCCTGGAGGAAAAGTCCATAGTCTGTTATTGAGAAAGACACAGGGAAAGTCACTGCTTACCCTGTATCGGTAGCATGGAATATTGCTACACCTTGGATTGGTGTCAGGTCAAAACCGCGGAAGACAAAGGCGCGCGCCAAAGAAAATAACTGTTTTTAGGGGCTCCGACGGGGGTGTGTGTGGGGGAACCCCCCCACTTTACTTTATACAGATCGTGCCGTGTTGTGGGGGCGTTGTGGGAGGTTTGAGGGGTTGTAACCCCCCACATTTTACTGAAAACTTCACTTTTTCCCTAAAAACAGGGAAAAAGTTAAGTTTACAGTATAATGAGGGGGGTTACAACCCCCCAAACCACCCACAACGCCGGCGCGATCTGTATTAAGTAAAGTGGGGGGGGGCTTCCCAAAAAAAAACCCCATCGGAGCCCCTAAAAACTGTCATTTTCTTCGGCGCACGCCTCCGTCTTGCGTTCAGTTGTCGGCGCGCGCCTTTGTCTTCCGCGGTTTTGTCTATGAACCCCTTGGATTGGCCACCATGAGAACAGGCCACTGGGCTTGATGGATCATTGGTCTGACCCAGTAAGGCTATTCTTATGTTCTTAAGTGCTCTGGCAGGACACAATGAATAGATTCTCATCTGGAACGAACAAGCTTAGCCAGAAGGAAGGCGATGCAAAAAGAGAATTACATAGAAGAGGAAGAAGAAATACGTACCTTGCTAGTTCTTGGGTTGAAAGTATGTGGAAAAACTAAACAGTCCAAATGTACTACAAGAGGAAATTAAAATAATATACTTAATAAAAGACAGAGGACATCAGAATACATGAGATACGTAGAAACACTGAGCAATCCAAATATACTGCACTCCAGACAATACTTAAGTGAAGGCAAAAACCACCCATACCTATAGCGCTTAATGTAAATGTTTTAATTGGTTTTAAGTGGCACAATAATTGGTCACACCATTAAAAACCAATTACATAAAAAAAAAATTAGGCACCCTTAGGTGGCATCTGGGAGCAGTGCCTAGGTCCATGGCACCTGGCAGCACTTAGTGATGCCAAAGCTTGGAAGTGGGCATGGACCTCAGCATTACTGGTTGTGATTCGGCAAGGACTCTAGGCACTGGAAATATAGGCCTGTAAAACCCTGGCCTACATTTCTGGTGCCTAGGGTCCTTGGTGGCCATGATTCTGTAAGCGGTGTCTGCCCGTGATTGACACGCGCCAGGCACCACTTACAGAATCAGCCCCTTACTGCCTACAAAATAAATGGAGGTAGAGGCTCACACAGCCTTGTTTGCTGCCTTACATTAAAGTAGAAAGCTATACGGATAGGGACCAAAATTCAGCCCGCCTAAGTCCTGCAGTCGGCGGTGAGCCCGGATATTCAATGCCAGGCTCTTTCCAGTGACTACAAAGAAAAATGGGGAGACCCAATGATCCACAGTGAAAACAATTCACCGATGAAAACAAAAACTGTGGATACAGATGTTCAGGAGATAATTTATTAAACAATGACATATAAAACCATGAAAATTCAATTAAAAAAGTACAATGATTAAAAAAAAAAATAAAAAATAAAAATACAGTGGTAAAAATCCAACCGGACCCTACACGGTATGTGTTTCGGTGAACACGCCTTCCTCAGGGGTCCAATGGTTTGCAAACTTACATATAAAGAATTGGACTGAAAACAGTCTATTGTCTTTAAACATGTGAACAAAGAATATCGCAGACAAAAATGCTGCGGTGTTCTTTGCTCACATGTTTCAGTCCAATTCTTTATATGTGAGTTTGCAAACCATTGGACCCCTGAGGAAGGCATGTTCACCGAAACACAGACCGTGTAGGGTCCGGTTGGATTTTTATCACTGTAATTTTTTTTTTCCATTGAACTTTTTAAATCGAATTTTCATGGTTTTATATGTCAGTGTTTAATAAATTATCTCCAGAACATCTGAATCCACAGTTTTTGCTTTCATCGGTGGATTGTTTCCAGTGACTGGCATTTTTATATGCGTTTTTAAAATTTTTTGAACGGCTATAACTTAACTGGTTAAGTTTGTTTATTTTAGTATTTATACACCGCTTATAGCCTAAGCAGTTTACATTCAGGTACTTAAGTATTTTTCCCTACCTTTCCCAGTGGGCTCACAATCTGGTTGACCAGTTAAATTATAACGGGCAAAGATAGAACTGCTATTTAGGCGGTTGATTTGCCCACAAAACTTAGCCAGTCAGCACTGAGTGTTGCTTGTTATCGTGCGATATAGCCGATTAACATTTAGCTGCTAACCATGAATATTCAGCAGAGTTAACCGGTTATCTCATGCTGAATATTTGCAATTAGCCAGTTAAATGCTGGGGGGGGGGGAAGGTGTTAGTGATTAAGGGCCCAATATTCAGACAGCGACGATCAGTATTTAGTTGACTGCTGCTGCTGGCACTAGATCTGGAAATTCAATGTCTGGCTATGTCTTGGCACTGGCATTGAATTTCTGGGTCTGTGGAGCCCGGTAGCACATAATCAGTTAAGTGTAATATTGAGCACTTATCAGTGGGCTTCGGGGCAGTTACCACAGCGGCAGCCACTAACGCGGCTTTGTAAAAGAAGGGTGTAAGATAGGACCTACCTTTATGTGGTTCTATTTATGTGGTTAACCTGGCCAGTTAAGTTCTGAATATCAGCACTTAACCAGCCAAGAGCTGACTCTGCCCCCCAAACAGCCGGATTTGAGATCAGCATTAACCGTTTATTTTTAGCAATGCTAGCCATTTAAATGCTGCTGAAAATGACCGGTTAGCCCTGAACACACAGTTTAACTGTCCAGTAGCCATTTCTGACTGGTTAAATCACATTCAATATCATCCCCTAAATATCAACTAGGAGGAATGACCATGCTAAAAATACATTGATAGAGGGTTCTTATAATTATAGCAGCTGCAGCTAAATGTATAAACATTTTTCAATTATTGTTCCATTTTCAATTTTTCAATTATTGTTCCAAAAAATAATAACTGACTAATATTGACTCTCTTTCTTATAGATTTGCTTGTTTTCTCAAAGATAGTAAAAAAGGAATACTGCCAAATGTGACCTTGAAAGGTGCAGTTTCTGGATATTCTTTAAAACAATGCAACCCTAAATCAAATGGTAAGATATTGGCTTTTATTTTAGAAAGCATTTCTACTTAGTGCCATTTGTATTTATAAATCACATATACATGAAAATGGTAATTCAGAAAGCTGCATTTTCCTTTGGAGAGCCATATGATGCAAAGGTTTCAAGCATGGTTAGGTGGGCCAAAATCTACATATGTACTCCCCATCTTAAATAGGGAATGCACATCTAATTTTTAAAATTTCCCCTGGTGGCTTTTGAACTAACTGAAAGACATGCATTGCTTTCAAAAAGTGCTCATTTAACCTAGGGTATAATTTTCCGTAATCCCCTGTTTTTTATTTATCTCTCCAAAATTTAGAAAAAAATTTCCAATTTCCATAGTTAATTTGTGGCACTTATATGTCTAGGTTTGTAAACTGGACTCACCATGATGGTCATTTTATAAATAATAGATAACCTCATTTGCAACAATTCACCTAAACTGAAAAAAATGTTATCATAAAACTGTTGACATACCCAAACCAAAAAGAGAAAATTTAAGTATTGAGGGACATGCACCACAGTATGATATACCCCTGCGGTATCTTGAATAATTTGCTCAGGAGTGAGAGTAACATGAGCCCACTCTTACATCATATTACTCTCTATTGGCAGGTATGGTCTAAAAATGATGCTTCTTCAATTAGGGGAACAATTATGTATTGGAAAAGTTCATCAAAAATTAATCAACCGTGGGTCAAAAAATTATGACCTGAACAAGTCCACCATGGTACAAGTGCAAAATCATGAAGAACCCCCCCCCCCCCCCAATCATACAAAAAGCAAAATTAATTTCACAAGCAGTTAACTGAGTACCCTTTTTCAATGCTCCCTCAGGGGTAGAAAATGCTTCCGTGGCTTCCCAAATGTGATCACAATGGTGACGACTTCTAGAACTTTCATTTTCATAAAATGTGACCACATGCACATATAAATGCCATCTTATAAGGATGGTGTGTACTTTTATAGTAGGGGTGTACATGGGTGAAGTATGGATGGTGTGTGGGTAGAACATATATGTACGTACATAATCTGCTCCAGAAAATATGTAAATGTCTGTACCTACAATGCAGTTTTGATTTTGGCTGCATTAATTGGTATTTTATAAAGACAGGCATTTGAGTTTATAAAATTGGCCTATAGGACTAAATTCTATAAATGTCATTAAAAGTTATACCAAAAAAACTCTACTGAGAATTTCACAATCCAAATCGTGAAATTGTAAACAAAAATAGAACTCAATATTTAATCAATAATATTATGTCTCATTGAATGTGTCCGAGAACAATCTCTGTCTATGATCAATAGTCATCACACGCCAGCCGAATAGCTGTTCAACTAGTATAAACAATGATGTAGAGGGAAGCAAGATGGCCGCGATGCAGTGAGGACACTAGCAATTCATTCTCCTGCCAGAATTGTTTCATATCTCCATTTACCGAGATTTTTATCTCGATGCCTAAAAGAAAGGGAAGAGCTGCTGCTACTGCCCAACAACCTGAACTTACCCTGCGAAGGCAGGAGATGATCGATAGCTTCCTTACATCTTCCCTCTGAGGTAAACCGGCTTTGCTGAGTCAAAGGGAGGTCTCGACATTCGGGAGCGAGGTGTCGCTTAGCCCAGCAGGACCAGTCCCTCCCCAGCAGCCACAAGAAAGGGAAACTATGGCGGCTCAGAAGGGACAGGATGCACTTTCCCTTGCTGAGCTGGAGGGCTTTCCGGCGTCCCTGGATTCTCAGCCAGCAGAAATGATCGTTGAGAGGGCAAAGCTGGCTCCAGCAGTAGGAGGACAGATTCCAGCAATTCCCCTGCTGGAAAGGCCAGCAGAGTTCATATTGGAGTCTATCTGGAAGGCATTAGACTCGTTATACAAACTGTGTGCAGGAACTCTACCTCTGGTCAAAGAACAGGAAAAAAGAATTGAGTCTCTTCAGGAAGGAATGAAGACTCAGGGGGTAAGAATAGATTGGACCAACAGGTTCAAGGGATACAAAAGACTCAAGTTACCTTAATGCAAGATAGATTATTGTTAGTGAGGAAAGTTGAAAATATGGAAAATTACACTAAAATGTTAAATTTGAGAATATTTAACTTTCCTAAAGAACTAGCAATGTCTCCTAGAGATTTATTGTATAAATTTCTTAAGGAATCATTTAAATACCCGGAGTCTGGACTTCCACCTTTACACAGAATATATTACCTTCCAGTATCTAAGAAGGTCTCTCAACCTGAGGTCTCACCTGATCCAGCGAGTTTAATGGACTTAACAAGAATATTAGAAACCACAGAGAATGAAGCCATCTCATACTCTACACTTCTGGTGACTTTTGTCTTTCAACAACACAAAGAGGCACTTCTTAGGCTATTTTTTAGGCTTAAAGAAGTGACCTTTATGGACTCTAAGATCTCCATGTTCCCAGATGTTTCAAAGTTAACTCAGACCAGAAGGAAAGAGTTCCTACAATTGAGACATTCCGTACTGTCGTTGGGAGCTAAATTTCAGCTTAGATATCCCTGTAAATGTTTGATCCTTTTGGATCAATATTCGTATATTTTTTTTGACCCCTCTCAGTTATGGTTTTTCCTAGAGGGGGAAGGAGTGATTCCTTCCAGTTCCTCCACGGGGACGTAGTCCTTAAAATATTGTAGAAGATGTAACACTGCACTATTGATATTATTTTTATGTTACCTTTGATATCTATCAGATCCCATGATGGAATATGAATTGCTTCTCCTATAATGTAGGCTTTATTAGAGAGACTGATAATCTCATATTGAGTTTTACTTTATCTTTTGTTTGTTTGTTTCCTGTTTAACTTGTGTGTAAGTCTCTCTTCTTTCTTTATAAATATATTGGAATTTGTATATTTATAATTGAATAAATAAAAAAAAGCCAGCAATGATGTAATCATTGGTCTTCCTCCACCCCCATTATTCAATATAAATTGTGCAAAATATAGATGTGCGCTTAAAATTTCTCAACAGTATAAATCATCAAAAGACACTTATCTTATAATTGTTGAAGCATTGATCATATATGCTGATTCTGATGGGCCCGTTTTGCCAACTTCTTCATCAGAGAATCAGACCAACACATGCAAACTGAACACATCAGGCTGTGATCTTCTATTCAATTCACACCTTTAGAGTAAACCAGGGGTCAAACAGCCTATAGAGACTTGAGATTCAACCATGCTGCAACGTTTATCCAATAAAGTAACATTTACATAAGAACATAAGAAATGCCTCTACTGGGTCAGACCAGAGATTCATCACGCCCTGCAGTCCGTTCACGCGGTGGCCCATCAGATCCAGGACCTGTACAGTAATTCTCTGTTTATACCCTTCAATCCCCTTTTCCTTCAGGAAATCATCTAATCCCTTCTTGAAACCCAATAGCTTACTTTGTCCTATCACACCCTCTGGAAGCGCATTCCAGGTGTCCACCACCCTTTGGGTGAAGAAGAACTTCCTAGCATTGGTTCTGAATCTGTCCCCTCTTAATTTTTCCGAATGCCCTCTTGTTCTTGTAGTTTTCGAGAGTTCGAAGAATCTGTCCTTCATGATCTTGTACGTTTCTATCATGTCCCCTCTAAGCCTCCGCTTCTTCAGGGAAAGGAGCCCCAGTTTCTCTAATCTTTCAGCATATGAAAGGTTTTCCATACCTTTCATCAATCGCGCACTCTTTTCTGAACCCTCTCGAGTATCGCCATATCCTTCTTAAGGTACGGCGACCAATACTGGACGCAGTACTCCAGATGCGGGCGCACCATTGCCCGATATAATGACAGGATAACATCCTTCGTTCTGGTTATAATACCTTTCTTGATAATACTTAGCATTCTGTTCACCTTCTTTGAGGCCACTGCCCGACGGCTTCATCGTCTTATACACCAGTACCCCTAAGTCCTTCTCTAGGCTACTTTCACCCATTACCAGTCCTCCCATCGTATAGCTGTACATCGGGTTTCTGTTTCCTATATGCAAGACTTTACATTTCTCTACATTAAAGTTCATCTGCTATTTATTCGCCCACTCTCCCAATTTGTTCAGGTCCCTTTGTAAATCTTCATAGTCCTCCTTAGTCCTAACCCCACTAAAAAGTTTTGTGTCATCTGCGAATTTTATAACCTCGTACTTCATCCCTGTTTCTAAGTCATTAATAAATACATTGAACAGCAGCGGTCCAAGTACCGACCCCTGTGGAACACCACTCTCCAGTCTGACCCTTCTCCAGTCTGAGTAGTGGTCCTTCACTCCTACCCGCCAACCAATTTTTGATCCATTTATGTACATCTCCTTCCACCCCATGGTTCTTCAGTTTCTGTAGTAGGCGTTCATGAAGTACCTTGTCGAAGGCTTTTTGGAAATCCAAGTATACAATGTCTATGGGGGCCCCCTTCATCCATTTGTTTATTAATTCCTTTGAAGAAGTGCAATAAGTTTGTTAGGCACGATCTTCCCTTGCAGAAGCCATGTTGGCTTGTTTTCATCAGTTTATTTCTTTCTAGATGCTCTTCGATGCTGTCTTTTATCAGCGCTTCCACCATCTTCCCTGGGACCAATGTCAGACTTACCGGTCTGTAGATCCATGGATCACCTCTCGATCCTTTTTTTAAAATGGGTGTAATATTTGCTATCTTCCAATCCTCCGGGATCACCCCTGTTTTCAGGGATAGATTGCAAACCTGCTGTAGTGATTCCGCTATTTCTTCTTTTAGTTCTTTCAAAACCCCTAGGGTGGATTCCGTCCGGGCCCGGAGATTTGTCAGTTTTTAATCTATCTATCTGCTTGAGTACGTCTTCGAGGATTACCTCTATGGATGTTAATTTTTCTGCTTGACCTCCTTTGAAGATTTTTTCAGGTTCCGGCACGTTGTATGTGTCCTCTCTTGTAAATACTGACGAAAAGAACATGTTTAGTCTATCCGCCACTTCTTTTTCCTCCTTCACCACTCCCTTCCTATCTCCTTCATCCAGTGGTCCCACCTCCTCCCTTGCCGGCTGCTTCCCTTTAACATATCTGAAGAACAGTTTGAAATTTCATGCTTCCCTGGCTAGCTTCTCTTCGCATTCTCTTTTTTGCTCTTCTAACCACTCGGTAACATTCTTTTTGATGCTTCCTGTGCTCTTTCCAGTTCTCCCTGGTTTTGTCCTTTTTCCACAACCGGAATGATTTTTTTCTTATCTCCTATCGCTTTCTTCACTTCTTTAGTTATCCACGCCGGGTCTTTTGTTCGGTTCTTTTTGCATCCTTTTCTAAATCTGGGGATATATAGGTTTTGTGCTTCGTTCACCGTGTCCTTGAATAAGGACTAGGCTTGCTCCACTGTCTGCGATTTCTTTGAGTTGTTCTTAAGTTTCTTTCTTACCATTACACTCATCTCTTCGTAGTTTCCTTTCTTGAAGTTAAAAGTTGTCGTTGTGGTTCTCTTCCCCTTCGATATTCCTACTTCAACTTTGAACTGGATCATATTGTGATTGCTGGTTACCAACTGCCTCACTACTTCCACTTCCTTTGCAGGTCCTCTTAGCCCATTGAAGATTAGGTCCAGAGTGGCATTTCCTCTCGTCGGTTCTCTGACAAGCTGCTCCATGAAGCAGTCCTCATAGCCTCCAGGAATCCAGTTTCCCTAGCGCATTTTGAGTTTCCAAGACTCCAGTCTATCCCTGGATAGTTGAAGACTCCCATAACAATGGTGTTACCGTTTTTGCATTCCCGCCTCATCTCGGCTTCCATTTCTTCATTGTTTACTTCAGTTTGCCCAGGTGAACGACAGTAAAGGCCCATCTTTATCTCAGGCCCATTTCTTCCTGGTATTTTAATCAATAGTGATTCCAATTTGTTGGTCGTCGCTGCTGTGTCCACTCTGGTCGAGTCTATGTTATCCTTTATATATAGGGCTATTCCTCCTCATTTCTGATCTGACCTGTCTTTGCGATAGAGTTTGTACCCCGGTAGTACTGTGTCCCATTTGTTTTCTTCATTCCACCATGTTTCAGAGACCCCAATAATGTCTAGGTTCTCTTTTTTGGCCATGACTTCTAATTCTCCCATTTTGTTCCCTAGGCTCCTTGCATTAGTATATATGCAATTTAAGTCCTGGTATTTTCTTGTCTTCATTTTCTTTTCCTGTGCTACGTTTTTCTTACCATCCTCTTCTTGTCCTGTCAACTCTTGTTTTTTGCCCATTTTGTCTTCCCCCTGTTCTACATTCTTCTTATCATCCACTTGTTCCATCAACTCTCGTTTTTTGCCCGTTGTGTCTTCCCAGCATTTTTCCCACTCAGTATCTTCTCTGGATACCTTCTTCCGAATTGTCAACACCTAGTCAACTGTCGGCTTTCCCCTTTTCTTAGTTTAAAGCTTGCTCTATTCCTTTCCTGACGTTGTTTGCTAGAAGTCTGGTTCCTACCTTGCTCAGGTGTAGTCCATCTCTCCTGAAGAGCTTGTTCTTGCCCCAAAACATTGTCCAGTTTCTCACGAAGTGGAACCCCTCTTTCTCACACCATCTCCTCATCCATGCATTTATTGATTGTAGTTCCATCTGCCTCTTCACATCTGCCCTCGGTACTGGTAGGATCTCTGAAAACGCTATCTTCCGAGTCCTCATCTTCAACTTCCTTCCCAGAGTCTTGAATTGTTCGATCAGTGTGTTCCTGCTGTAGTCTCTCCTGCTGATATCATTTGTCCCAATGTGGATCATCACTGCAGTCTTTTCCGTCTCTGCTCCTTCTAGGATCCTTTCAATTTTGTTGACGATGTCTTTTGTTCTTGCTCATGGGAGGCAGGTCACTAACCAATCCTCTCTCCCTCCTGCTATGTGGCTATCCACTTGCCTTAGGATTCAGTCTCCCACTAGGATTGCAGACTTTCCCTTTTTCAGTTTCTGCTCCGGTCACACTTCTTGTGAGAAAACTTTATTCTGAGAAATAGCAGATCTTAACATCCCTTCCATCCTTTGATTAATATTCCACAAGTCTTTAAGGGTAACAGCTTGCTTTCTTCAGATACTGGGTCACTCAATGATGGATCTAACAAAATCATCATCCGAGGTATTTTAGTAAAAGTTAATTTTATTGATCTTTGTACGTCCTTCAGAGATCCAGTTTCTGACAGAGGACCTTCTAATAAGGTCCTCTTATCATAAGGCATAGAAGGAGGGGGAGGAATATGCTCCAGAGGGGACTCTGTAAGTGAAGAATCTTGATTTTGACTAAAATTCAAATTACCTACTGGTGCTAAATGATGGTCCATGGAGCCAACTGGGAATGGGGTGGATACTTTTGTTTTAGCCTTACATTTTCCCATTATCAAACTACTTAAATAAGATTAAGGAATACCTTTATCGTTATTCCTCCTCTTTCCAAGGGGCAGAGCGTGCTCCTCAGGGCATGCCTCTCTAGCCATGCCCTGTGGCCGTGCACCGCAGGAGTATGGGTCTCTTGCAGGGAACCATGAGACTCCCTATGATGTCACTGGGAGGTGGCCTCAGTTTGCTTGGCAGTATCGGCAACTTGGAGCAAGCTCAACAGACACCAAGATAGCTGGAAACTCGAGCTCAGAGTATGCGGCAAGGAAGCAATTTTTCCACCATTAGTTTTAAACAGAATATACATCCCTATTATTCATTTGCTCTAAGGCAGGTGTAATTGTATATTCGAAAAAACAGGTGCACATGCATACAAACAGGCACCAAGGTTGAGATCAAGCCGTAGTAAAGAATTCTAACAAATAGCATCACATGACCAAGACCATGAGCAGAACCCCAGTACTGAGAACCCTGAGAAGAGGATTTATATCAGAGCTCCTGGATATAGCTCTCATCTAATCAGTGAACCAGTTGTTGGAGATGCAGAAGATCCATCTCTAAATAACTGGAAACAAGGCTATAGAATTACAGCTTTTAAAAAAATGCATATTAGTCCTTGTAGTTCAAAAGTTAAAAAGGGCACAGAGCAATTGGGATTTTGGCATAACAGCAGATTGCTTAAATTTTGTGGACATTGGATCCACTAAATAAAAACTGTAGAATTCATTGCTTGATTTATACCATATGGAATTAGTTTATTGAATTCCCAAAATGAATTTTGCATATGCTACACAATTAATAGCTGTAGTAAAAATTATTTGACTAGAGAAACTTACATTTTATATCCTCCAATTATTTTCCAGCCTGCACCTTTGATATTTACACAGGATTGGATATGATTGGGACAAATTACAATGTTACCACAGAGGCCAATGTGGAGAAATGCCAGGATAGATGTACTAATGACTTATTCTGTCAATTTTTTACATTTGCTACAGATACATTTCACAGTGTAGCTCTCCGGTGAGTTATGTCTTCAATTTTTTTTTATTGCTGTTTGAAATGTACTGCACTATTCTAGAGTGAAGTTCAATAAATTTGCTCTGGGTTATGCATAACTACTCTCTATATAACTGAGAGGAAGGAGTGGCCTAGTGGTTAGAGTTACAGTCTTAGCACACTAAGATTGTGGATTTAAGTTCAGTGCTGCTCCATGTGACCCTTGAGCAAGTCACTTAACCCTCCATTGCTCCAGATAGGTAGATTGTGAGCCTAATAGGGAAAAATGCTTGAGTACCTGAATGTAAAAGCCGCTTAGACAACTTCTTTGATAGGAAGTATATAAATAATAAACTTGGAAACATCCAAGATCACTGCACATATAGCTATTGACACAAAAAGTGCCATTTGCATTACTTTTAAAGAATAATCATCTGCTTTAAATTAGGGAATAAGACAGCTTCAGAGAAATTATCATGCCATATTAGAAGTAAGGCATCAACAAATAACTTTGTCTTAAGCAATTTTTTAAAAGTGGAGTATTCTGCACATAATCTTATCTGACCAGATTGTTCCATAATGACATCCCAGCGATCGTAAACATTTTCATTCCAGTAGATACATAATTTATATTTGTAAATGATTGACATAATAATTTCATGCTACTAACTGATCGTAGAGCTTTATCAGTGCTATATATCTTCCAGAGACACTGGAACAAATATGGCACCATCTGGTGCAGAGTTTGATGCACCAGATATAATACTTTAAAATGAATCCTCTGTTCAATTGGTAACCAATGTAAACTTTTTAATACAGGAGTAATATGAGATGTTCCTGTTGCCCCACTAATCAATCTGGCTGCAGAATTCATCATAACTTGCAATGTTCTCAGCTTTACTTTAGCCAGTCCCAACAGCAGTGAATTACAATAATCTAACCTACTCAAGAATAGCAACTATACCACCGTTCTAAAGTCATATGTTGTTAGGAGAGGTTTCAATCTGTATAGTAGATGAAGCTGAGCATTGCCATTTTGAACCATATTCAGGACATTCAACCATATTCAATGACATATCTAGGCATACACCTATAATAATGATTTCTTAAAAATTTAGGCAAAACTACAGATGCTTTAATAACAACTCGGTGCTCGACATGTTTCAGCCAAAAATTTAAAATAACATAAACATACTTAAAACATTAGAACGAATGTAAACACATCATATAATATTGTCAATGATAAAAATGCTGATAATTAAATAGATGAAATGTATTTAAAACCAAAGTTTATACCTGTGTACATGAGGGTGAAAGACATGAAATTTTTGTAAAAAAAAATACATATGTAGGTGAAAGACATAAAATTATTGTCAATTAAATAAATAAAATATATAAAATACCTAAAATAAACCAAAGGGAATTGAAATTTGCACCATACATATAAAGCAAAATATCTAAAATAGACAGTTCACATATAGAGGGGCATAATTAAAATATAAGTCTGATTTGGGTGTTTGGCACTAGACGCCCAAAGTCAGCAGTGGGAAAATGCCCATTTTTGAAAAATTCATCTAGAATATTTTATTTTTCCGAAAATCATCTATTATAATGCCCAGGCTATTGATCGTCCGGACCACCAGTATGTCTATCTTTATACCACATTTTTGACCAAAATTTTGTCCAAGTCCCAAACGCCCAGAACTAGACCATTTGGACATGGGAGGGCCCAGACATGGCAACAGAGCAGTGGGGCACCTTACAGAGCACTGCTTTGAACTTCACAAAAAGATATGCCCCTTTCAGCTCCGGGTGCACAGTAGCATTCAGAGGCATAAAAAGTCCTGTGGCATGTCCAGAAAGTTGGTTTGATTATTGGCACTTGGACGACCTGTGGGTTTTTAGACGTGTTTAAGTTTTGATTATGAGCCCCATAGCTTTTACAAATTTATGAAAGACATCTATACGTTTTGTCAGAATATTGTTGTTGTGTATAAAGTTATATAAACTTTTGGCCAAAGCACAAGTAGATGTATCCTACTAAATATAAAAGAGAACTTTAAGCGATCTCAAGTCATTTTGAAGCTAAGTACCCTATAGTTATGAAGCTAAACACTTCCTAGGGTTTATTTTCAAAGAGAAATACTGTTATGAAATTAATGAAGACCAGTAAAAAATAAAAAATAAGACATGAAGACCAGTAAAAAATAAGATTAATAAAAAAATATATAAATGCTCAAAAAGAGAAAAATTGAGAAAAACTGAAACAAAGAGAACAAAAAAAGATCAATGATAGCTCACCGTGTGGTTATTAGCCTGAAATACACATCAGGCTTTTAGCTGTGAGCACTTGAGATCGCTTAAAGTTCTCTTTTATATTTAGTAGGATACATCTACTTGTGCTTTGGCCAAAAGTTTATGCAAGTTTAGTGTGAATCACAAAAATTTATAGGATTATTAGTGTATAAAGTTATCACAATGAAAAAAATAATCTGAACATATATATATATATTATTAGTCACTTAATCCCCCCATTGCCCCAGGTACATTAGATAGATTGTGAGCCCTCCGGGACAGACAGGGAAAAATGCTTGGGTACCTGAATAAATTCATGTAAACCGTTCTGAACTCCCCTGGGAGAACGGTATAGAAAAATTGAATAAAAAAAAATATATATATATATGGAAAAACATGAAAAATTGTTACTTTGAGAAAAAGAACAAACATTTATATAAAATTATTTTTAGCATATTTATGTAATAAATTCAAAATTAGAAAACTTTAGAATACGATCTGAAGATATATAGTACAGATATTATCTAATTTAATATGATTGGTTAAAAATACCTATATAGATAAGCTATATAATTAAATGTGAAATCATAGAAATGAATTTAAAAACAAAGAAAATAGGTGCTGTTATAGGAAAGAAGATCATTCTTAGCGTTTGGACGCAAGCCATCGCACATGCTTACTGGGCTTGGAGGAATCGATTTCATAATTTGATGCTCTTGGAGCAGCGCCATGCTCGTTTATCCGTCAGGCGGACGAAGATCTTCCTGCAGACCTGGGACCCCTATATTTCCTCGCTTTCCCCTTGGGCCAGAAGTCTGGTCTTAAACTCATTTCGATGATGATACCCTATGCTCTCAGTTGTTTCCCCGGGATGGTTGGTGGGTGTTTGGGTGAGTGTGACTGGAGGGTATGACTGGTTGGATGTATGTGGAGTCAGTTGGGTAGGAGGGGAATCCATTCTGTGGGTGGGAGGATGGGATTTGGTTGTCTTGTTTGCTATGTGCTGAGCGGCATAAAGAAAACAGCTTGCTCAGCATACTCCTTTCTTGCTGGTTTTGGGTTATGGGTTGGGTTTCATGGTGGGGGTTCGGGTTGGGGTGGGGGTTTGGGCTTAGGAGTGGGGGGGATTGGGGGGATTCATTGGGGGGGTGAAAATTGTTTGGTTGTACGTTTGGTGATCTCGACCTTGTTGTACTGTTGTGCTGTATTGTGTTTTTACTGATAGTGCACCAATAAAACATGATTTATGCTAAAAACAAAGAAAATTGTAAAACAATAAAACTTATGTCAGAAAAAGAAATGTATTTGTGATAAAACAAAAACAGAAATGCATTTGTTGTTTTACAGTTTGTTTGTTTTTATATATTTTTATTATTTTGAGATCATTATACAAAAGGTACATTACAATGTTTTCTTCTTTTTTCTTTTCTTCTCATTTCTCCCTTCTTTCTTTTTTTCTTCTATTTTCCCTTTTTTTCTTCTTTTTCTTTTTTCTCTTGATTTCATATATCTAAGGATGCCTTTTATTATACTTAAAAAGCTAATTCAAACTTCAATTTGTTTGACAATATTCTTATAGTCCATCAGAAAAGATGTCAATATATTCTTTATAAGATAATCCTTCAGGTGTGGTTTTAAATTCTTTTTTATGATTTCAAATTTACTCATATAGCTTATCTATGTAATTTTTAACAGAGTAAAAACTCAATTAACTTGTACCTATTCTATACCATTCAGGATTTTGTAAACTTCAATCATATCTCCCCTCAGCCGTCTCTTATTCAAGCTGAAGAGCATTGATCTCTTTAGTCTTTCCCCATACAAAAGAAGTTTCATCCCCTTTACCACCTTGGTTGCTCTTCTTTGAACCTTTTCTAATTCAACTATATATTTTTTTGAGATAGGACAACCAGAATTGAATATAATACTCAAGATGATATTGCACAGAGGCATAATAACAATCTTAGTCTTAATTGCCATACCTTTTCTAATAATTCCTAGTATCTTATAGTAACATACATAGTAACTTAGTAGATGACGGCAGATAAAGACCCGAATGGTCCATCCAGTCTGCCCAACCTGATTCAATTTAAATTTTTTTATTTTTTCTTCTTAGCTATTTCTGGGCAAGAATCCAAAGCTCTACCCGGTACTGTACTTGGGTTCCTACTGCCGAAATCTCCGTTAAAACCTACTCCAGCCCATCTACACCCTCCCAGACATCTACACCCTCCCCAGCCCATCCTCCACCAAATGGCCATATACAGACACAGAACGTGCAAGTCTGCCTAGTACTGGCCTTAGTTCAATTTTTTTCCGATTCTAGATCCTCTGTGTTCATCCCACGCTTCTTTGAACTCAGTCACAGTTTTACTCTCGACCACCTGTCTTGGGAGCATATTCCAAGCATCCACCACCCTCTCCATAAAGTAGAATTTCCTAACATTGCCTTTAAATCTAGCACCCCTCAACCTCAAATTATGTTGTTTGCTTTTTTGACCATCGCCACATATTATTTACAATAACACTTACTCTAGATCTTTTTCTTGGGCTTTGACTCCTAAGGTGGACCCTAGCATCTGATAACTATGATTTGGATTATTCTTTTTAATGTGCATCACTTTGCATTTGCCCACATTAAATTTCATCTGCCATTTAGATGCCCAGTCTTCCAATTTGTTATGGTCTGCTTTCAATTTTTCAGTCTGCAACCGTTTTAACAACTTTGAACAGCTTAGTGTCATTGGCAAATTTAATCATTTTATTCATCATTCCAGTTTCCAGATCATTTATAAATAAGTTAAATAGCACCGGTCCCAGTACAGATCCCTGCAGGACACCACTATTTACCCTCCTCCATTGAGAAAAATGGCCACTTAACCTACCGTCTGTTTTCTGTCCAATAACCAATTCCTAATCCACAAGAAAATATTACCTCCTATCCCATGACTCTAATTTTCTCAGGAGCCTCTCATGAGGTACTTTCTGAAAATCTAGATATACTTCATAAACCGGCTCTCTTTTATTCATATTTTATTCACACATTTAAAAAAATGCAGCAAATTAGTGAGGCAGACCACCTTTGGCTGAACCCATGCTGACTCTGTCTTATTAAAACATGTTTGTCTATGTGTTCCATAATTTTAATTTTTATAATGGTTTCAACTATTTTTCCCAGTACTTACCATGTATACTTGAATATAAATCAATCCGAATATTTCGATACTCCCATTTTTCCCCCCAAAAGGAGGAAAAATGGTTGACTCGAATATAAAACGTGGGCTTAATATTCAAGTGTCATGCCTTGCCAGGATCTGCACCCAGTGTCCCCTCCCTCACGACCTCCCCTGCCAAGTTCTGCACCCAGCCCCCTTCCCTCCCTGCCGTGCAAGGCTGTGCACTCAGTCTCATTCCCTACCAGGCTCTGAACCAAGCCCCCTTCCCTGCCAGGCTCTGCACCCTGCCCCACCTTCCTTCCCTATACGCTCTTCCTACCAAAAAGAGCCAACCTCATCAGTGATATCACAATTGGTTGATTGTCCTGTACTTCCCTCTGCCCTCCAACCCAGTCAGGGAATTAACCCTTCCCCTTAACTGAAACCATCTAGTGGTAGGCTGGGACAGGAGGGATCCTCCCATCTCCTGCCCTGGCTGACACTAACAATTACTACCCTCCCTCCCTTGCGTACCTTTTCCCTGGTGGTCCAGCGGTGTATCCTGCGTTGAACCCCTCCTGCCGATTTCAAAGCAAGTAGCCAGTGGCGATCCTGGGCCGTCATGCAGAAGTGAGCTTTTCATACTTCCGGCTGGCCCTGCACTGTTCCTTGATAGGCTGCCACAAGAACCGCGAGTCCTGTGAGAACTGGCGGAAGCCTATCAAGGAGCAGTGCAGGGCCAGCCGAGAGCACAAAAAACTTGCTTCTGCGTGCTGGCTACTAGCTTTAAAATCGGCAGGAGTGGTTCAGCGCGGGATACACCACTGGACCACCAGGGAAAAGGTACACAAGGGAGGGAGGGTGATAATTGTTAGTGTCGGCCGGGGCAGGAGATGGGAGGGATCCCTCCTGTCCCAGCCCTAATGGCAGGCCTTCAGGAAGTCCAGGAGGGTGTTGGGTGGTCATTGGGGATGACCCGAATAAAGGAGGAGACCCCAATTTTTGGTCCATTTTTTTGATCCAAAAATCTTCTCCTATATTCGAGTATACAGTATACAGTAAGTCAGGCACACCAGTCTAATTTCCTGGATCACCAATGGAACCCTTTTTAAAAATCGGTGTAACATTAGCCACTCTCCAATCTTCAGGTAATTCAGATGATTTTAGTGATAGGTTAAAGATCACTAACAGCAGATCAGCAATTTCATGTTTTGAGTTCTTTCAGTTCAGTTTAGTCTGCACATTTCTGTTTCTAATTTTTTGTTACTTTTATTTTACTTTATTGGTGTTTATTTATATAGATCACACCTCATTATCAATAGGGGTTTGGATTTAGCTCACATCCTTTTCGGTAGTAGATCAAGATGAAATCTAATAGGTATTTGGCGAGCAGGTATACATTTTATATTTGGTGAGTGTCTGTTTCTGTTTGGTTGTGATTTAAGTGTGATATTAGGGTGTAGTTTCTATGTAAGGATCTATATACTCTTCCTTTTTTGCTCTGATTTCCTATCAAAGCTACCTTCTCATAGGCTCTGCAGCCAGTTATAAGAGAACAGGTCTAGCCTTGCAAGGGGATGGGGGTGGGGAGAGGCACAATAACAGTGACTATATACTGTATATACTTTATGAAAAAAAACACTGAAATGGATAACATAGTACCATAGTAAATGATAGCAGATAAAGACTTCAATTTCAATCATTTTTATTAGTATTTAAAGAAGAAATCATACATATGTAAATACAATACAATATAATATAGATCATATGTATAAACAAAAGATAAAAACAAACACAATAAAATAAACAGTAGATTAACATTTAAAATTATTAATGATCATTAATACTTTCATGAATATATCAAAAAGGACAGTATGGATGTACACCTTAAAGAAATCATTATGGTTTAAAAGGCGCATGGCTATAAGACTCCAATGGCTCCCAAATTTTTGTAATTTTTTTAGAGCGTTAAATCTCTCTGCAGCAACATGCTCATATTGTTCCGGAACCCATCCAGTCTGCCCAGTTTATAGTTTCATAGTTTATTAAAATTTGATGAAACGCTTAACATAAAATTCAAAGCGTTGTACAATTCATAATTAAACCAGCAATGAATGTGATATAAAATCTCTGGAGACGGGAGACAAATCTCTGGAGATGGGAGTGGTTCCTGGGGATTGGAGGAGAGCGGATGTTGTCCCTATTCACAAAAGTGGTCACAGGGATGAAGCAGGAAACTACAGGCTGGTGAACCTCACTTCAGTTGTTGGAAAAATAATGGAAGTGTTGCTGAAAGAAAGGATAGTGTACTTCCTTGAATCTAATGGGTTACAGGATCCGAGGCAACATGGCTTTACAAACGGTAAATCGTGCCAAACGAACCTGATTGAATTTTTTGATTAGGTGACCAGAGAGCTGGATCGAGGACATATGCTAGATGTAATTTACTTAGATTTCAGCAAAGCCTTTGATACAGTTCCTCATAGGAAACTGTTGAACAAACTTGAAGGGCTGAAGTTAGGACCCAAAGTGGTGAACTGGGTTAGAAACTGGCTGTTGGACAGACGCCAGAGGGTGGTGGTTAATGGAAGTCGCTCGGAGGAAGGAAAGGTGAGTAGTGGAGTCCCTCAGGGTTCGGTGCTGGGGCCGATCCTGTTCAATATGTTTGTGAGTGACATTGCTGAAGGGTTAGAAGGAAAAGTGTGCCTTTTTGCAGATGATTCTAAGATTTGTAACAGAGTAGACACCGAAGAGGGAGTGGAAAATATGAAAAAGGATCTGCAAAAGTTAGAGGAATGGTCTAATGCCTGGCAACTAAAATTCAATGCAAAGAAATGCAGAGTAATGCATTTGGGGATTAATAATTGGAAGGAACCGTATATGCTGGGAGGAGAGAAGCTGATATGCACGGCGGGGAGAGGGACCTTGGGGTGATAGTGTCCGAAGATCTAAAGGCGAAAAAACAGTGTGACAAGGCAGTGGCTGCTGCCAGAAGGATGCTGGGCTGTATAAAGAGAGGCGTAGCCAGTAGAAGGAAGAAGGTGTTGATGTCCCTGTATAGGTCATTGGTAAGGCCCCACTTGGAGTATTGTGTTCAGTTTTGGAGACCGTATCTGGCAAAGGGCATAAAAAGACTTGAAGTGGTCCAGAGGAGGGTGACGAAAATGATAGGAGGCTTGCACCAGAAGACGTATGAGGAGAGAATGGAAGCCCTGAATATGTATACGCTAGAGGAAAGGAGGGACAGGGGAGATATGATTCAGACGTTCAAATACATGAAGGGTTTTAACGTAGAACAAAATATTTTCCAGAGAAAGGAAAATGAACATAATTTGAGGTTGAGGGGTGGTAGATTCAAAGGCAATGTTAGGAAATTCTACTTTACGGAGAGGGTGATGGATGCCTGGAATGCACTCTCGAGAGAGGTGGTGGAGAGTAAAACTGTGACTGAGTTCAAAGAAGCGTGGGATGAACACAGATGATCTAGAATCAGAAAATAATATTAAATATTGAACTAAGGCCAGTACTGGGCAGACTTGTATGGTCTGTGTCTGTGTATGGCCGTTTGGTGGGGGATGGGCTGGAGAGGGCTTCAGTGGCAGGTGGGTGTAGATGGGCTGGAGTAGATTTTAACAGAGATTTCGGCAGTTGGAACCCAAGCACAGTACCGGGTAGAGCTTTGGATTCTTGCCCAGAAATAGCAAAGAAAAAAATTAAAAAATTTAAATTGAATCAGGTTGGGCAGACTGGATGGACCATTCGGGTCTTTATCTGCTGTCATCTACTATGTTACTATGTTAAATTACTCACCTATGGTCTGTCTTTGATATTTCTGGGATGTATACTCTAAAAGTCCGCCTAGCATTGTCCTTACTTTCCATTGACGTCGAAGTCCGCCTAGCACTGTCCTTACTTTCCATTGACGTAGAAGTTCACCTAGCACTGTCCTTACTTTCCATCTACCGGAGTTGACGTCGAAGTCCACCTAGCACTGTCCTTACTTTTCACTGACGTCGAAGTCCGCCTAGCACTGTCCTTACTTTTCATTGACGTCGAAGTCCGCCTAGCACTGTCCTTACTTTCCATTGACGTTGAAGTCCATCTAGCACTGTCCTTACTTTCCATCTACTGGAGTTGACGTCGAAGTCCACCTAGCACTGTCCTTACTTTCCGTCTACTGGAGTTGACGTTGAAGTCCGCCTAGCACTGTCCTTACTTTCCATCTACTGGAGTTAACGTCGAAGTCCGCCTAGCACTGTCCTTACTTTCCATCTACTGGAGTTGACGTCGAAGTCCACTCTAGTTTATATGATGTAAATGTGTGCAAACATATGCAACTATGTGTCTTGACAGCAGCAGACACGGGCAATAAAATTACCCTTTTAATAACAATAACCAAAACAAGACCTGCCTATATATAACAAGCTATTAATGTTTCACAAACTGCTATGTTTGTTTTGATACATATGAAATAGATAAGAGACAAAGTTGCAAAAGCGCTAGCCTCTTACATTTGTTGAAACTTATTTGAGATTGATATTTTAATTTGTAATCTCTAGAGCACTGAACTTTATGATCGGTAAATATTAGGTTAGGTGCAGTGTTTGGTAGCTCTGTAGAGTTTGTTTACTTTGCATGTTTAATCAACTCTGCACATAATCTGCTATTCAGACAGGACAGACATGGGGGAAACTACTGCTCGCCCTGGATCGGTAGCATAGAATGTAGCTACTATTTGGGTTTCTGCCAGGCACTGTAGGGTATCTTTCTTTCTGAATAATTTTTATATTCCGAGGCTACACAGTATCAGTCTGTTTCACTCTGACCTGTGGAAAGGCATTTTAGAAAGGACATCCAGCTCAGAATAAGCACATCCAAATTGGTACATTGGTGGTGGTGATAGTATTTTAGGCCAGGATCTGTCGGGAAGGGGTAAATGCAAACCTCACGGATCTTAAACCGCACGTCCTTAAAAATCTGAGGTCCGTGCATTGACAAGCCCGCCTTTTAGCTTGTTTTACCCAGATCCTTATTCCATCGCTTTCCCTGCAGCTCAGGCCCCCGGCTCTGCCTTCCCTAATGGCTAAGGAGGGAGGAGGCGCACCATGGCTTTTGCTAATTAGCCCGATAGTCCCTTCCTCCAGATCTCTCCCTTCGCACTGATTCTGAGAGCCGCCGTGATATGACACTGGATGGCAACTAGCTAGGTTTGGGGGGGGTGGGGGTTAAAAAATGTGTGCAAAGGTCTGCAGTGCATCTGACCTCGCGGATCTCACGGATCTGAACTGCACAATGCACATCCTTAAAAATCTGAGATCTGCGCCACTTTTACTCTCTGGCTCTGACAGACCTCTATGACATTTTAGTCGCTGATGGATCCTAATGCTTTTCCCTCCCTATGCTGAGACTAAAAGTGGCACAGACGTCAGGGCAAAAGTTTTGCCGCTAGTCTCAGCATAGGGAGGGAAAAGCATTAGGATCCGTCAGAGCTAAAATGTCTTAGAGGTCTGTCAGAGCCAGAAACTACAAGTGGCATGGACCTCAGATTTTTTAAGGATGTGCGGTTTTAGATCCATGAGATGCGCATTTTACTCCTTCCCGGATCTGTCAATGTACGGCATGTTCTGAGCAATGAACATCCTTGCATTGGTTGCATCCAGCATAAACATCCATTTTAAAAACTGAAACATTCAAACTATGAACAGGGCATGAAGGTCATTTTGGTAGCATGTGTGTGTATGCCTCCGAGTCAACCACTGAGCCATGGCTGCATGCACAGTGAGGAATCCTTGCTGTGATGTTTTCAAGGCAGAGTACGGAAGTGGTTTGCTATTGCCTTTTCCCATGCAGTGTTTGGCTTCACGAAGCTGCAGCTGCCCAACATAGAACCCTGCAGCACCTGCTATTCCCTAGTGGTCCCCTATCCAGGTACTGATAGCAAGAGCGGGCCTACCCAGGCAGTCAGGCCTTAGGTTCTGTGGCAGCATAGGAACATCAGTTTTATATAAAATAGCCACAAAGAGGAATAGTCCAATGGTTAGAGCAGCAGCCCTAGTATGAAAGAATACTGATTAAAATCCCACTGAAGTTCTTTATAATTTATTTATTTTTTATTGTGCATCCTCAAGGGAACAGACAAATACCTACTATGACTTCTCTTAAATGCACTGCACAATCGGAGCACTTTTCTACAACCTGGACGGGCTGCTTACCAGGTCTAAATAACAAGGTCCATCGTTTCGGACAGACATCCCTTCCCCTTCTGAAGTCGGACTTAGACATCCATATTTTGGCTCTTTTCTAGTTCCACCCAAAATATGCCCAGATCACACTCCTTGCCATAAAGATGGTCTGCAGTTAGATGTTCATATCCTGGCTTTATAAAATTGAAATTTGGAAGCCCATGCAATATGGATGTCTAAATGCTGGTTTTCAGACACTGAAAACATGAATAGAACTTTTGCAATAAGGGCCTTACTGTTGTGAAAAATGAACTCTATTCACTAAGCTAGTATGGGGAATCAGAAGAATATGCTTCTAACTATCTACACTCCAAAAAAGTTTGCTGCATGTTCAAAGTTTAGTTATAAGATAGGTGAAGGATGTATTTTTGTACACAAGTATTTTGTCCTCCACTGCTCTTGTAAAGTAAAAACAAAATTTCATATTGTTATTTGGAATGATATAAATATATTACTTTTCTTTTTCATTCAGAAATAAATGCTACTTAAAATACAGCAAAAAAGGAACTCCTACCAGAATAAGGTTACTTGATAATGTTGTAACTGGATTCTCCCTACAAGTCTGTGGGCTTTCAAACATTGGTAAATATTTATTTGTTTTCACTTTGGGCTCCTTTTACAAAGGTGTGTTAGGGCCTTAACGCGCGGATTAGCACGGGCTAAATTGCCGCATGTGCTAGCCGCTACCACCTCCTTTTAAGCAGGTGGTAATATTTTGGCCAGCGTGCGCTAATCTTTGCGTGCACTAAAAACGGCAATGGGACAAAAGCACGCCGACAAACGAACGCCAACAATTCAGCGCAAGACTTCAGCGAGCCGCAGAAAAACCTTCTTTTAAAGGGCTCCGACGGGGGGGTGTTGGTGGGGAACCCCTCCACACACACACTTTACTTAATAGTGATCGCGCTGGCGTTAGGGGTTTTTTGGGGGGGTTGAACCCCACATTATACTGGAAACTTAACTAAAAAGTTAAGTTTTCAGTATAATGTGGGGGGGTTACACCCCCCCAACACAGCAGTGCAATCCCTATTAAGTAGAGTGGGGGGGTTCCCCACCAACACCCCCGTCGGAGCCCTTTAAAAAGAAGGTTTTTCTGCGGCACGCTGAAGTCTTGCACTGAATTGTCGGTGCTCGTTTGTCGGTGAGCGTCTGTCTCGCGTGCTTAAGACTTTGAACCCTAAAAACACCAGCGCAACTTAGTAAAAGGAGCCCTTTAAATTGTGGGCCCCTTTTATTAAGATATGCTAAACACTCAGAATCCCTTAGGAATAAAATGGGCTGCTTAGCATTTAGCGCTTGCTAACTGTGGCGTAGCGAGGGTGAGTAAGTGGCGCCCGGGGTAGTGGTGCCCATCCCTCACCCTCTTTTCCATCTCCCACTTCTTCTCAGCCCCTCCCCCCACACACACACACATGTGCGCCCTCTTCCTTTCCCCCGTACCTCTTTAATTTTCCCGGCGCGAGCAGCATCACAGACCTGCTGCCCGCAGTGTGTCGACTCACCCTCTGATGTCACTTCCTAGGCACGGAAGCCAGAAGTGATGTCAGAGAGAGCCGACACGAGCAACAAATTCATGATGATGCTCACCCCCGGGAAAATTAAAGAGGTACGAGGGAAAGGGGCGCACATGCGCGGCAGGGGGGGATCAGGAAGGAGCAGGGAGACATAGAGGAGAATGGGTGCTGGCGCCACCACCAAGACGGCGCCCAGGGAGGTCCGCCCTCCCCCTTTACTACACCACTGAGTGCACACTAAATCCATTAATACGCTTTAGTAAAATTAGCTCTATATTTTCTTTGGCATTTCAATATTAACATTGGGATTAGTTCTCATATATAAAGGAGCTCCAGTAAGAAGGGACATTATTAAACACTATTTACAAGGGTAAACAGATTGAAAATTGCCTCTCCACATACAGTATATGCAGGCACGTTAGGCCAGGGCAGGAAAATACACGTGGTGGTTACATTTCAGATCAGCTCATGCAGCCGTGACCACTTTAATAGGCAGACTGGATGGCTCTTTACACACGATCTTTTACTCTGTACTTTTAGATGTAGACACAGTGTACTGTGGTACAAAGTTATTTTCACAGCAGCTTTGGAAGGTGAACCAGCAAGAGAGGAATGTGGTTTTGCTTGAGGTTGATTGTAGTAGAGTTGGGGGCAATAGGGGTTAATAGTAGCAGTATAGAAACTCTCAATAAACATAAACATAATACTTTTTGAGACAGAGAAGTTGTCTAGGAGGGAGGGGGGCCTTGATGAAACATTTCTGTTTAATATTAGGTTCTGGGAGGGAGGGAGGAATATGGCTAGGGGAACTTTTTTTAATATTTCTATCAAGTAATGGGAGGGAAGCTAGATGGTGGCTGCAAAAGGATGTCCTACAGCAACATCTAGATTTGTCTGGTCAAATTTAGCTAGTTAGTGTTGAACATCACTCCAACAAAGTGTATTTCCTTATAAGTCATTTTGTTTTAATGGCATGTTTCCATTTTATCATTGCTCAAGGCAAGCCCCACATTAAAAACACACAATAAAGAACATTAGCAGCAAAGAAGCAATAGCAAAATGTGTTGAATACTGAATCTTAATAAAGATATGTTATGACTTATCAAGGAAAATTCTCCCATGGCATCTGGGCCAATCAGAGCTTTAGGCCTTTTCATAGATGTACCGGGGAGGAGCCTAAGGCTCTGATTGGCCCATGTTGCTTAAGTTCCCTCCTATGATGCATCCCAGGATGCACCGGGGAGGAGAAGGCCCATCATTTTGAAGAGGCAGGCCTGATGGCTGGAGGTAGATGGCATCCCAACAGCCGGCCTTCGTAAACAAGGTAAGAGGGTGGTTGGGTGGAGGGGTCATCAGGGGGTATGGCAGTGGCCCAGGGAGGGGGTGTCAGAGGGGTTTGCTTTGCAGTAGCAGTGAGAGGGAGTGGGCATCCTTCCCACTGCCTGGCGGGATGGGGAGTTGCTTGACAGCAGTGGTGGGAGGGAGTGGACATCCCTCCTGTTGATCTTAGATTTGGGGTCTTTGTTTATTTTTTAATTTGTGCATTTATTTTGTGCATGTATTGATCGCTATCGCCAGTGATTGGCACATGCAAATCTAGTGCTCCCCCCACACACATGAACCTCATTTGCATGTGCGGTTTTTTAAGAATGTCTCGCCTTTTTGAAATTGTTACAGTAGTGGCTGCAATTGCGGCCTGTCAGATTTGAGAATGTTCCCCATAGAGTCTGTTAGTATAGAATTACTGACCGGACACAACTCTGTACCACAGAAATTTTAGTATTCTAAGATAAGATCTTTTTTAAGGTATTATACCTTCAGTTCTCAAAAGAACATTTAGCTTTCAAAAAAATTAGTTTCAGATTCTCTAAGCTTCACACAGATGTGTATACTGGTTAAGATTGCAGCACATTAGTAATCAGAAAAGGCTGCATGAATGCACTCCAACACTGTAGCAGAAAAAAAGCAGCTGAATACTAAATTAAATGTAAAACATTTGCTTTAAACACCAATAATATTAGGCAATCTGAGTTGAATCAATGGTCTTTCTCAGTGAAGGGATTAAAATTCTCTATTTTCTAGTACAGTATTACCTCAAAATTCATGGGGATTACGTTCCTGTAGCCCCCATGAATTTTGAAAAACCACAAATACTGTAATCTCGCCTCTGTTTCACCCATATCATTCCCTTCTCTGGGGTCCTGCCCTCTTCCGAGGTTGCTTCCTGTTTCCGGGAGACAGCTGTTGTTTCAGAGGGGACAGGCACTGGAGAGGGAGTGCTGATGCTGAACTGGATAAAATTGGTGGGCCTATGGACCTTATAGCCTATCCCTTTCCACTGCGTTATGTCAGACTCGCATACTCAGCACTACCTCGAGTTCTGGGTGGTGGGAGAGAAGGTCGACTGGGGGCAGATGCAAGACAGAGCTTGCAAGAAAGAAACTCCTCCACTGTGTGACTGACACAGTGCACGAGGGAAAGGAGAGGAGCTGTACTCACGTGACTGTTTGCTAGAAGGGAAGGGGGAGGAGCTGAGCTCACTGCAGAGTGCATGCCAACTGAGGGAAAATTCCGTGAATTACTGAGTCCACAAATCGCAGGCCGCAAATTCGCAGGGGTATACTGTACTTACCATATTTTTCACTCCATAAGACGTACCTCACCATAAGACGCACCCCAGATTTAGAGGAAGAAAACAAGAAAAAAAACATTCTGAACCTACCCCACACTCCTTGCCAAGCTTTGCATCCTGTCCCCCCCCCCCCTGGTGGTCTAGTGGTAGGCCGGGACAGGGCACAGGGCAGACAGGGACAGGACAGGCAGGCCTAGTGGCTGGCAGGCAGGTAGGGACAAGGCACACAGGCAGGCCTCCTCCTCCCAGGCAGCCCCCCCCCCACTAAGCAAGCAGGTTTCCTACTCCCAGGCAGCCCCCCCAGGCAAGCAAGAAGGCCTCCCCCCCCTCCCAGGCAACCCCCCCAGGCATGCAAGCTTCCCCCTCCCTGGCAGCCCCTCCAGGAAAGCAAGCAGGGCTCCCCCTCCCAGGCAGCCCCCCCAGGCAAGCACCCTTATTTAAACCCCCTTTTTGGGGGTCGAAACATTGCATCTTATGGAGCGAAAAATACGGTAATACTTATTTTTTTACAACAGGAGTCACAAAAATCCAGTTTAAATTCTGAAACACACTTTTAAAATTCTTATCAATTTTCCTTTGAAATATAAATAAAAATAAATATAACTCCAAACTTAGGACTCCTTTTGCTAAACCCACGCTATGTGGCTAGAACTAACGCCAGCTCAATGCTGGCACTAGCATCTAGCGCATACGGCAATTCTGCGCGCACTGAGTGCGCGCTAAAAACGCTATCGCAGCTTAGTAAAAGGAGCCCCTAATTTAGCTTTCTCAGTAAATCATGAGAACCAGTGGGTATCAGATAAGGTCTTGATTCACAACTCACACAAACTCAACTGTAATCCTCTTTCATAGCCTTCTCATTACACACCTCAGCTCAACAACCCATAAACAGTTTTAATTTGCAGCATTTCTCATGAAAACAACCGTTTACAGAAAATATTATTTGAATAATATTCATTCCTTACACACACACAGAAACTCCAGAGCTGACAGAGAAATTTTTCTCTCAGCAGCCACACACCATTTCCTAACCAGTTCCTTATGCTGCCTTAATCTCTCTGCTCTCCTGCTCACAATAACAGTCATGGGGCTCTTAATGAGACTGCTGCATCCCCCAAGGGTCCTGCCTCTTACCTTTTTGATCTTTCTGCAGCTCCCAGGCTCTATGCTTGGCCTAGCCTCTGAGCAGCTCTCAGTATTTCCTTCCTACCTATCCCCTGTAAGTGCTTTAAATTCTTTTCTTCCTGTTGCATTAAAGAATGAATTGTGAATTTAAAAAGCAATTTACAGTTTAAATAGACATACAAGAATTGCCTTCTGGCTTTAAGACAGAGACCCAAATTCTATATTTGTCACCTATAAAATTGGTGCCAAAAAGGTTGGCACATAGTGTGATTCTATAAAACACCTTTCAAATTAGGCACAGTTTATAGAATCACACATGATACCTGTCTGCACGACTAATATTTAGGCACAAGCATTTAGACAAATGAAAACTAGATCTAAAAGTTGTGTGTGAATCAGGTGTATTCTATAACGGTGCACCTGACTTTTAAGAACACCCCTTTTTGAGATCCATGCATTGGAATTTACAAGCACTACTTTATAGAATATGCTTAGAAAGTTGTACATATACATTCTAATCAGTGCCAATAATTTCTTATTAACTAATTAAGTTGTGCACACAAACTGGTACTGCATACAGATTTGTATGTGTGTGTGCAATTTTGGCATTAGTATATAGAATCTGGACCAGGAACTATAAAGAGTTAAGCACAACATAGTTCACTGCATGATATTTGGAGAAATCATGTTTTAATAAAACCATTGGTTTGCAAAAGTCAAATTTGTTTAATTCATTCATTTTCTACAGATTGCTTGTCGGATATTCATCAGAATACAGAATTTGAGGGAGATAATATCACAAGTGTTTTTGCACCAGATGCTACAATCTGTCAGAAGATTTGTACATTTTATCCAAATTGCTTATTTTTTACATTTTACAACAAACTATGGAATGTACCCTCAGAAAGGTAAGAGATACCTATTTATCTAGATAATATGTAGAAATAAAACAAAAACATAAAGGAAAAAAAATACCTTTTTTATTGGACTAAATTTTAATGCTTTCGAAGGTAACCCTTCTTCCTCAGATCAGACATCTAGAGAAAGCCTTTACTGTCTACATATCTATATCTATAGTCATGTGAAAAAATGAGGACACCCCATGAAATATTCAGTTCTTTCTTAAGAAATGTTCACATATCGATGTGAAATCTTTTTTTTTATTTATCTCTGGAAAAAAAAGGTGATATAATTACAGGTAAACAATAAAAATTTTCCTTGATTTACTCATGAAACAAAAGATATCCCAAAAATATGTATTCTAACTGAGGAATAAATTAGGACACCCCCACATATCCTCCCCCTTAAAGTGGCTCAAATCACACACAGGTGTATCACATCAGATGCACGTGATTAGAACATCATTACTCAGCATTTTGAAGGAGGTTTGCCCTACTTAAACCTCAGACATTTAGTTTGGTGTGCTTATGACTGCTGCGGTGAGAATGAACACCATGGTGAGATCAAAAGAGCTATCTGAGGCCTTCAGAAAGAAGATTGTAGTATCTTATAAGTCTGGTAAGGGATTTAAAAAGATCTCGAAAGGATTTGACATTAGCCATTCCATGATCCGGAAAATAGTGTACAAGTGGAAGACTTTCCAAACAACTGCCAACATGCCCAGGTCTGGCCATCCAAGCAAGTTGACCCCTATAGCAGACCACAAGATGCTAAAAGAAGTCTCTAAAAACCCTAAAATGCCATCACGGGACATACAGCAGGCTCTTGCTACTGTTGATGTTAAAGTGCATGCCTCTACAATCAGAAAGAGACTGCACAAATTTAACTTGCATGGGAGGTGTGCGAGGAGGAAACCTTTGCTCTCTAAGAGAAACATCAAGGCAAAACTAAGTTTGTCAGAGAGAATGTAGATAAACACCAGGACTTCTGGAATAGTGTTCTATGGACAGATAAGTCTAAAGTTGAATTATTCGAACACCAGAAAAGAGGACATATTTGGCGTACACCAAATACAGCATTCCAAGAAAACAACCTCATACCAACTGTAAAGGATGGAGGGGAAGTGTCATGGTATGGGGATGCTTTGCCGCTTCAGGAACTGGCCATCTCACAATCCTAGAATCCACCATTAATTCTACCGTGTATCAGAGGATGCTTGAGAAACATGTGTGATCATGTGTAAGAAAATTAAAGCTGAAGCAGAATGGGACTCTGCAATGACCCAAATGATAGCAATGACCCAAAACATACCAGTAAATCCACCAAGGACTGGCTGAAAACTAAGAAATGGAAAGTCCTGGAGTGGTTGAGTCAAAGCCCTGATCTTAATCCCATTGAAATGCTGTGGGGTGATTTGAAATGGGCTGTACATGCAAGAAACCCCCTCAAACATCTCACAGCTAAAAGAATTCTGCATTGAGGAGTGAGCCAAACTTTCCTCAGACCGATGTCAGAGGCAAGATGCGTCTCACTGCAGTTATTTCAGTCAAAGGGGGTTACACTAGCTATTAGGGTGTCCTAATGTATTCCTAAGTTAGAATACATATTTTTGTGGATATCTTTTGTTTCATGAGTAAATCAAGGAAATTTTTTTATAGTTTATCTGCAATTATATCACTTTTTTTCCAGAGATAAATGAAAAAAAAAGATTTGACATTGATATACGAACATTTCATAAGAAAGAACTGAATATTTCATGAGGTATCCTAATTTTTTCACATGACTTGTGTATATATTGTCATGGGCAGGACAGCGCTGCGCCATCTGTAATGCCCATGTGCCCTAAGCAGACCCAGAAAGGGACCTATATTCCTTGCCCAGAAGGTACCAGGGCATCCCAAACCCAAGAGAATTACAGGGATGTAGGTAAAAGTAAAAACTTTCACATTAACAGGAAAGAGGTTAGTTGTCAACCCGGATCTTGGGTTGCAGTTTCCCAGGGGAAGGAAAACAGAGCAACACCAGGATCCCTGGAGATTAATGACCATACTAAATATACAGAGGAAGCACCTTTGAGGAAAAGCAAGCCTTATCAGGGTGTGCCCTGCTACACAAAGGGGAGTGAGAAGAGAGTTGAAAGAGAGAGGAACCCAAACCCAGGCAGCAGGCTTGCCAGAGGAAGGACTTGGGAGAAAGTTCTAGCCTTCAGGAAAAAACAGACATAGAAATGTTGGAAGCTGCTGAGAGTATTGGGTAGTCCTCATTAGAACAGCTCCAGCCCATGGAAGTCATTCCGGAGTGAGCAAGTAATCCCCAGAATGAGGTTGGAGGAAGTAGCCATGGAGGTACTGTTAGCCCAGCAAAAAGGTTGGAAACTGTAAATGTTTTTCTTTCAATTTTAAAAGTGAACTGTTTGTGTACTGTGAAGACTTGTTGTGGCTGTTACCTAGAGTGGAGGATAGGATAGAAGCACGGATATCTCTGCAGTACGGGCTAAGGGAAAACTTGCCAGCTGGGTGATTACTGCTATCTCCATTTGCTCTAACCTGAATCTTATCTGATAAAGCCATTAAGGACTAGTGCCCATCACATAGCCTAAGAAAGAGTTAGGCCCTGAAGCTTTTGTTTTGTTTGTTTTGAATTAGAGAATGACACGGTGGCGGTTTACCCGCGGCCACCGCGTTTAGCCGAGGGTAACCCGCCAAAACGGGGAACGAAAACTAGCAGTCGCTGCGGGGACAGGGACAAGGTCATTCACCGCCCCGTGGAGCGGTGAATGGTCTTGTCCCTGCAGTGAGGCATGAAGATCGCGCGGTCTCCGCAGCCACCACCCGCCTGCCCAATCGATCCTAGTGTTTAGCCAGCTCTCTCCCTTCTCCTCACCTTAGTTTGTAGGTTTTCTTTTTCGGCGACCCACACACTATCAAAGAGCCACGCACCTGCTGCTGCTCAGTTTCGATCTTCTGTTCTGACGCAACCGGAAACAGGAAGTTGCAGCAGAGCAGAAGATTGAACACCGAGCAGCCGTGCGAGCGTGGCTCTTTGGGAAAGCATGCAGGTCGCCGAAAAAGAAAACCTACAAACTAAGGTGAGGAGAAGGGAGAGAGCTGGCTAAACACTAGGATCGATTGGGCAGGCGGGTGGTGGCTGCGGGGACAGTGCGATCGCTCGTGTTCCCGGCTCAAACTGGAAGGAGGGAGTTAAAGGGAAAAGGATTCTGGGCCAAGGGGATGAAGACCGAAAGAAAAACCCATAGCAGGAAAGAAATGAAAGGACAGGCAGGTGAGCCAGATGCTAGAAGCAGGGGGGGGGGGGGGGAGAAAGAGGGAAAAAAGCTAGATGGGGTTGAAAAGAAGAGACACACTGGTATGGAAGAGGAAGATAGGGGAAATCTGGACACAGGAAGGTAACAGAAAGAGGGGAAATTATGTGCAGGGGGCATAGGGACAGAGACATAAAGGGGACATGCCATGGGGATGGTACGGGGGGGGCAATGGCAGATACATAGGGGAGATATTAGAAATGGGGAAAATAGGAGCACAGAAGCGAGATGGTTTGTGGGGATGGGACAGGGACCGAGCTCGCAGGCTCCAGTGGCTTGCACAAATTACATTGTAACGTGCCATGAAAATAAGAGGGAGGAAGGCAGATAGATAGGCCACGTGAGAGGAGCTGAAGGGTGGTAGAAAGGAACAGATGGTAAAGGAGGGAGGGAAGGGTGGTGGTGGAAAGGAATAGGACAGACATTGAAGGAGGGTGGAGAGGAACAGACCCTGAAGGGAAATGTGGAAGACAGAGTGGGAAGAAGACAGATGCCTGACTATGGGGGAGCGGAGGGAAGAAGATGGGTGCTAGACCAATTGGGGGGGGGGGTGAAGGGAGAGGCACAGTAACAGCAAATGGAAGACGCAGAGAAGACACACAGTGGATGGAAGGAATTGAATGAGAAGATGTGGAAAGCAGAAACCAGACAACAAAGGTAGAAAAAAAAATTATATTTATTTATTTATTTTTTGCTTTAGGATAAAGTAGTATATTAGTTGTGTTGATAAAAATTTATAAACAAAGCCCTGCCAGCTGAACATCTCTTTCTCTAGTTCAGCAGCAGGAACTTTGATTTATAAGAAAGGAATAAGCTAAATATTATAGTACTAAGGCTTATATGGATGCAGCGGGGACGGTGACGGGGCGGTGAATGGGATGGCAGTGGCGGTGACGGTGATGGGGCGGTGCAGAGGATGGTGGACCGGGGACGGGGCGGTGATGGGGACAGATTTTTTCCCCGTGTCATTCTCTATTTTGAATGATAAGCTCTCCTGCCTGTCCAGACCTGGGAGAGAGATTTGTAAAACCCTGCTTTCAGCAGAGAGAGGGGAGAGAGACCTCTACTAAGCTGTTCCAGTTTGCCCTAGAGACGAGGTTTTTTTTAAATATATATACTGTTTGCTTTTCAAAGTGATTATTTTGTCCTGTTTTAAGCTGAAGTGGATTATTTTAAATTGTAAAGGATTACTGGCATTCTCCACAGCACTGTGTGTGGTCAAGTTCTGTTTTTGGGGGGCAAGAAAAATAAAGAAATTACTGAATTTAAGCCTTGGACCATTCTGACTATTATTTGGAGGCTCAATGGAATGAGTAACCACGTGTCCGTCCAGCCATCCAGAGGTGGGTGAAACGGCTGGCGGCACAATATATATTTTTTGTTTGTTTGTTTGCCTTTAAGTGGCAAAGCACTGGAAGCACCTAGGAATGCTTTGGCTTGCTAGTGAAACTGAACTGTGCTAATTTGAAAGTGTTTTAGCTTGAGATAAGGGTTTTTTTTTTTCTGCCTTTTTAATGTTGTTGAATGGAAGTTGTTTTCAACTCCAATATCGGACTGGAAGCCACCTGCTCCACCCAAGGTCATTATTCCTTTGCATAAAGAATAAAAGGAACTGTTTAAAAGCCTTGTTAAGACCATTCTTACTATTATTTTATTTTTCCTGATCATTTGAACTGTTGATGTTTGATTTTGTGAGATGATTGCATGTCTGACCAGCCGTCCTGAAGCTTAAGCGACCACTGGCAGCACAATTTATCTACAAAAAGAATATAACATAAAAAGCATAAACGTTGAAAGAAAATATGAAAACATAAATGTATCATAGCAAAAAGTGGAACTATCAAAAATGAATCAAACAAGATAGTACTGTATATGCTTTGATAGTACTGTATATGCTTTGAGTACCTGAATGTAAACCACTTAGGTTATAAGTGGTATATAAATAAATAAAATCAGAAAAATAAAATAAAATATGCATAATTAATAAAATATGACTACAAAGTGGTAGGTCTCATCTAAACACATTTATACAGTGAAAGCATCTATATAATAAAATGCTAAGCGCGCATGCGCACTCTTACCGCGTTTCCCTGATCTGTCGGGCTGTGGCGGCAAGAGTGCACATGCGCTACACCAGGACTCCAGGATGCCTTTGGTTCCGTGGTGGCAGGGATGGCGGAAACGTTAGAGGCGGCTGTCGGGTTCAGGCACGCGCGGCGGTGCGGAGCGGCAGCTGCCAGGAGGAGGGCTTCACGGCGCGGTGCTGGCGGTGGCTGCAGAGGGAGGAGGGCTTCAAGGCAAGACGGCTGTCGGCTTCAGGTGCGCGGTGGCTGTCGGCGCCTGCAGGCCATGGTGGCTTGAGGCGGCTGTTGGCGGAGGGCAGACGCGAGAGGAGGTAAGGGGTGGACAGGGGAAGAGGTGCTGATGACAGGGGGGGCAGAAAAAGGAAGGTAGGTGTACTGTTGGACAGGAGGAGCGGGGATGGACAGGGGAAGAGGTGCTGATGGACGGGGGAAAGAAAAAGGAAGGGAGGCCTACTGTTGGACAGGGGGAGCAGGAAAGAGGTGATGATGGACAGGGGAGAGGTAAAACAAAGGGAGAAGGGCTGGATAAGGGGAGCAGTGAACGGGTGGTGGTGGACACAGGGGAGGTAAAAGGAAGGGAGAATGGATAGGGGGAGCAGGCAAGGGGTGGTGGTGGACAGCCAAGGAAAAAGAAAGAAAGAAAAAAAGACAGAAATACAGAAAGCGGCTAAGGAGAGAGAGAGAGGAAGAAAGACAGACACACACACATATATTCTAGCACCCGTTAATGTAACGGGCTATAAGAATAGTATAATATGTGCATATGTATCTACATACTGAAAACATACAGAATATGTAACTATGAAACTAAATTAATTCCAATGCTTGTGAAAACATAGAACAAATTTACAAGCATGAAATACTTTTCTTCTAAAAATGATCCTGTATCTCATGGTTTTTCAATGCTTTCTTGGTGCTAAGTTGGAAGATGACTATTATTAAATATTTTCTTACTAAATAAACTTACATCAATTGCAATTCCTTTGGAGACAAAGAAACACCTACTGTATCTGAATATACCTCTCCTTGAACTATCAATGGAAAGACAAACTGAAAACCAGAATAAATAAATCATGAACAACTGAAATAGAGAGTATTGAATCTCTGGACCATGTTATTAGAAGGAAAAATTATGTTCTTACATGTTAATTTTCTTTCCTTTGGACGCAGCAGATGAATCCAGAGACCAATGGGGATAGCACACATCTACCAGCAGGCAGAGATAGAGAAACTGATTAACAGGTGGTTCTATTGGCTGGCACTCCTCCTGTATCTTCATTACAGCTCCTTGCCCAAGCATCCGTAACCATCAATAGGCATAGCATGTAAAAATCTTCTTTCCCATAACGAATCTCAAAAGGCAATAATATAGAATACAACTATCAATAATAACAAACTTCGAAAGTTGCAAAAGAAACAACTGACATACAATATCCAGAAAGGGAGGGGCTCTGGATTCATCTGCTGCATCTAAAGGAAAGAAAATTAACAGGTAAGAACATAAATTTTTCCTTCCTTAGCAACAGCAGCAGATGAATCCAGAGACCAATGGAATGTAGCAAAGCTATCCTCAATCTGGGTGGGAAGCAAATGCCGCCTCCGCAACAACCGAAGCACTAAACACATCCACCGCATGTGCCCCCACATCCAACCGGTAATGCTGAGATAAAGCACTTTCGGAAGACCAAGTAGCCACGAGATAAAACTCCTCCAAGGAAAAAACCTCTGGACCGAGTCCAAGAAGTAGCCATCGCTCTGGCGGAATGGTCATGAAGTTCTTTCGCCAACCGCTTCCCTGCCATCAAGCAAACGGAAATAATGTCCTCCTGGACCCATTGAGCGATGGAGGCTTTGGACACCGCCATATGTTTGAGGCATCCCTTGAAGAATACAAAAAGGTGATCTAAACAACTAAAAGTCGTTAGAAACCTAGCTCGTGGAGAATGCTACGCACTTTAAAAAAATGCAGTGAATAAAAGCACATCTCCCCATTTCTCCTCCCAGGAAGAAGGAAGGAAAAGTGAGAGAGTCATAAAAGAAAGGATGACACCTCCTTAGAAAGAAATTGTAGTACCGTCCGAACTGACACCCCAGATTTTGTAAATCAGAAATAGGAATCTCCGCTGAACAAGACCTGCAACTCAGAAAACCGCCGAACTGAAGCCATGGCCACAAGAAACCCCGTGTTCAACGGCACAGCCCTTTAGAGTTTCAAAAGACAAGGATGAAATGAAGCCTTCGGTAAACTGCGAAGAAGTAACTTAAGACTGTACTCTGGACAGGGCTTTCTAAGAGGTGTACGAATATACCGTACTCCGTTTAGGAACTGAACTACATGAAGCTGAGAACTAAGCAAAGAGCAATATACCTAGCCCTTGTAACAAGCTAAGAATGGCACTTGAAGCTGAAGGGAATTGAACGCTAAGCCCTTGGCAATACACTTGTGCCAAAAAAGAACTTTGGAAGGGTGCAAATGTTGAGAAGTACCCATGAAAGGAAAAACCTCCAAAAGGAAGCAAAAGCCACAGATGAAGACGTCCGTATCACCTGGATAAAAGAAACAACCTGCTTCGCATAATCCTTACACGTCAGCCATGACTTTTCAAAAGCTAGGACGTAATACCAAAGTAGTACGAATATCCATGTTGATGGGACCCTAGGTGAGCAAATCTGGAGATACCAGGAAACTCAACAGTCCGGCTGTCGAAAGACTCATCAGATCCGCATAGCAAGGATGGCGCAGCCAATCCAGAGATTCTACAAATACTGTGCCCTAAAAGCGAGCTTGAGATGGCAAATCCAAGCCATCATCAGCCAGGGGAAAACACTGAAAAAAGAGAAACCAGAGGCGAGAAAGAAGCCACGCTGCTACCCCCTCTGACTCCCACTCCCTGTTCCCGCCGAAGAAGCTAAGAAGCTTAGAATTTTGAGACGAGGCCATGAGGTCTAGTTCCAGGAGATCTCACTTCCATAAAAAGAGCTGGAACACCTGAGCCAAAATTCTCAATATCCAGGATGTAGAAGATTTCACTATTACTAACATTTACACTTTCTAGAGCGTACACAGCGCTGTACACTTAACATACAATAAATGGGCCATGCTCAGATTTCGTGGAGAGAAAGTCTATCCAAACTCTTTTCCTGACCCATAAAATGATCTGCCAACAGAAGAGGAAGATGAGGGTCCACCCATTGAAGTACAACCACAACTTTACCCGCCAACTGAGTACATCACCTACTGCCCAGGCTGTAGAGAAATACCCCCATCATAATACTGACTGAAAAGACCCTCAGCGTCATTCTGGAAGAATGGTCTGAAGCTCCAGAAAGGTAGCCTGACCATGCTCCAGAGTAGAAGAATGAACAAGTACTGAGTCGCCTCTTAATACCAGACTCCTGGAGCTGAGGATGGAAGGCACCGAGCCCCCCAACCCAACAGCCCGGGATGTTTGGTGGCCATCAGCTAGTCCAGCAAAGACGAGGCATGCCTTTGAAAAGAGAAATCTCGCTGAGCCACCAAATCATACAAAGCGATGCTTGAGGAGCCTACCAAATAATTGGAGCCCTGAGATACCGGGAACCACCGAAACAAAAGCGACTGCTGTAGCATTATAATGGGAAAGCAAGCTGAAGTTCCCAGTGGAGTCAGCAACATGGATCCTAGAACCTGTACAGAATCCCATACTCTTGGTCATGGTGACCGAAGAAGAATGCAAACCTGAGACTGTGACCCATCGCCCTAGTCTCTGGAAAGAAACACATTTCTCTCCTATATGAATAAAAACATCTCCCCGATATACCTATAAATAGTACAGGAGAAAAGAGCACTGTACAAATTCGAAGATTCACGTCCAAAGAACTGAAGAAAAGAAACCACCCTTTTCGTGTCAGTCAAATGGCCCGACTGGAAGACGTCCGAATCAAACAGTCAGTCAAGAAGAAAGTAGGTGAATTGCCTGGTAGTGCCAAAACGGTATCACTGCCCACATTTTCTAAAATGTTCGTGAAGCCCTGGGTAGGCGAAATGGCATGTGCCAAAACCAAAAGAGCTGCTCCAAGAGAGGCAAGCAAACCTAGTGCCGATTCGGAGTCCATAGTGAAAATGTAAATATTCTCCCAGTTTTTCTGCAGAAATGTGTAACCCTAAGAAAATAATTCAGTAGAATGGGATCCAGCCTGCCCAATGCCCCCATCTTGGGTACCATGCAGTAAGTGGAACAACGTCCCTTAGTTCTTGAAGACTCCAAGAACGAACCGGAAACCTGAGGAGGATGCAAAGTTGCAAGCATCCTGAAAAATGTTCACAGCCCTCTGACCTGACATTATAGCATCTTCCCCCTCATGAGAAAGTTTGAAGAGTCATTGGAAGAAGTCAAGATCCCCCTCAGAATGAAATGCAGAAGGTCAGTTAACGGCAGGATAAGAACTGTAGGATCTGTAAGAAGAAAGAAATTCTCCTAGGAAAAATCAAGTTTCGCAATGTAAAGAGGAGTATATTGGAACCATGAAAACAGTACTAACTCCATGCAACGTGAGCGAAATACGTATGTCCTTTAAAGTGAATACGTACTAGATGCAATCAAGATGCTGCATCTACTGCCCTGTGGAAAACAACAGCATCCTAACAGGTATCAGACAAAGCTTACATCGCTAATGAGAGCTTCAGGAATGAGGCTAACAGCCACATAGCACGTGTTCCTCCGCGGGTTTGATAGAATAGGTAACTGGCTCCTGGTTAGAAGGAGCTGTACAGCCCTTCCTGTCTGGTCGGAGGGTCCGTCTAGCATGTGCCATGAGAAAATGGCGACAGGAGAAACCAGCGTGATAAGCATGGAAATCTGAAGCCAGGCCCCCTCAGAAATAGAGAAAGAGAGTCCTGGCCGCAGGAAGATGTGAAGTATCATTATGCCCATAGAGACAGCCCGAACTTGGAAACTGTTTGTACTACCTTTAGGCATATATATCCTATGCCACTACTAGACACATGCAGCGCAGCACAGAGGCCCAAATAAGAAGGACAGTTACCAACAGACAAAGGCTCAATCTGCAGGGACCCCAAGAGAGACAATGAGATACCTGTGTGAAATTCAGGGCACTATCTTACTGCTGATCTCACTGTGCCATGATTTGCCGTATGTTGATCCAGTCCGGAGACAAACTGAGACTGGGTGACCTAGCACAGGTCAGAGTCTCTCTGGTAATCCCCTTGAGTGCTAACCCCAGAGTCCGATTAAACTAGCAGTTTCCTTCAAGTGAATACAGCAGGAACACAGACATAGACATATAAATCTGCCCAAGCTTGTCCCAAAGCTGGTTAAACACATACAACTTGTCTGAACCGGAAAGGAGAGAAGTCGCAGCATACCCTGACCAAAGTCAGCTAGAAATAAACTACCGGAATGCTGCAGCTCTCCCACCATCGCCAGGACCCAAGCGCGTGCCTGATTCTCGCTGACACGTGGCCGCTGCATCAACGCTCCTAGAAACATAGTCAAATTCAAGCCCTGCAAAATTTACCCTGCCGTGGCCTGCATAGAAAGAAAATCAGACTCGGGGAATAACTAGACGAACGGTGCGGTGCTTCCCACAGCGCCAGAAAAAACATGTCCCATATCATGCACGCTGCTATAAACCGGCACCTGCACAATCAGCTGCACATGGCTGCGACAAACACCGATGAAAGAGAGCCTCGGAATAAACAGGACTACTACTGCTGCACTGAAACCCAACAAGGAGAACAAGTGCGAGCATGAAACCACACCGCTACTGCCGCGCTGTAATCAACAAAGAAACCAAGTGCATGCATGCAAGGGCGGGAAAGTCCCAGCTCCCTCAATGGATTTCTAGTCATAAAACTTAGCCTCAATAAAATATCCATTTCTTAAACGTACGTTGACCTAATCCACAGTACTAAGACTCCCAAACAGAACCTGAAGTTCAAACAGTAAAAAACACATACATACTCACAAGGTTGTTGTTAAGGCCGGCTGAAGCCAGTAAGAGCTGGTTGTGCAGCACTAACAGGGCAGAATGTAGCAACTGTGGTCTCCCTTTTTTTTTTTTAACAGAGAAGGGAAAGAAGAAAAATATCGAGACCCGGTCAGACCCTCTAGCAATGGAGGGAGGGCGAGGCAGGGACCTGGGGGGGCCCAGGTGTAACCCCTAAAGCCGGCACTGTTCAGCCGGACACCCGTCTCACTGAAGAGAAACCTCAACAGGAGAATAAAATTGCCATCTCACTGAAGAGAAACCTCAATAGGAGAAAATAATTTTCCAGTCACAGCCAGAATTCAGGAGCTAGTTGAATAGCGACCATCACCTGCTGGGAAATAGAGCATACTGAAGATACAGGAGGAGTGCCAGCCAATAGGACCACCTTTTAATCAGTTTCTCTATCTCCGCCTGCTGGTAGATGTCAGCTATCTCATTGATCTCTGGATTCATCTGCTGCTGTTGCTAAGGAAAATAAAATTTGCTGTAATGCAAATTAGAAATATAAGAATGTCCTTTACAACCAGTCCAGTAATCTCTGTAACTTGTATGTGTTTATTTATAATTCATAGATCTCTTATCAAATGACATTAGTTGTATATAATTGTTTTAACTTCTTTTTTTTTTGTTTAAGTACCATATGATTAATATTATAATTTTCCTTTTAGATATCTTTGCTTCCTTAAGGCTTCTAAAACTGGGAAACCAACTGCACCTCAAACAAAAGAAAACACTCTCTCAGGTTTTAGTCTTCTAAGATGCAGAGAATTATTGTCTGGTAATGCATGCTCCATGTAATTAGTTTATTATTGATTCTGACCAGTTCTGACATCAGTTTATGAGATTATTGATACATACTCATTATCTTGTTGGTTTGTTATTGGTTGCAGCCTGCCATTTATCAGTTTTCTCTGATGTTGCCTTTTTGGGAGATGAGCTACTTGTAGCGTACGTTACTGAGCAGATAGGGTGTCAACAGCTTTGCACAAAAACTATCCGTTGTCAATTTTTCACATATAATTCAGCTCCAGAAGAATGCAGGAAAAAACAGTAAGAGTTTCTTTCCACTATCTGAAATACAGTTGATTGAAGGGGTTCTGGGTTCCACAAGAAGATTAAATCTTGTTCACTTTTCCTTTAGATGCAAATGTTACCTCAGGCTGTCTTCAAATGGATTTCCAACTGGAATACAGCACAGATTAGGATGGGTTTCTGGTTTCTCCAAAAGGATCTGCAAAATAGCAACAAATGATGGTAATTTCACCACAAGGGTGGTCTGATGTTCTCAAGGAGCAAGTTAAAAGGGGCTGATGCATGCAAAAAGTAACCACCAATCTGAGGATCTCTTCCTGCTACCCGATAGGGGCCAAAAGGTACAGGAGTAGGGAGTGTACCACACTATTCTGGCCCTTTAAAAGAAGGGCCAACATGAAGCCAGCTATCTTTACTGTATGTTGCTGTAGCTAGAAATGCATTATATCCCTGTCTGCAGCAACAGAAAAGTACCGTATTTTTCGCTCCATAAGACACACTTCACCATAAGACGCACCGCAGATTTAGAGAAAGAAAACAAGAAAAAAAAACATTCTGAACCAAATTGTATATTAATATATACCCGACACCTTTAAATTCCGTCCCAGCCCCCCCAATCAATCATCACTTTTATATACCTCCAGCACATTTAAATTCAATCCCAGCCCCCCAGCACCTATAAATTCTGACCCAGAACCCCCAATCAATCATCATTTTTACATAACTCCCAAGCACCGCTAAATTCAATCCCAGCCCCCCAGCACCGTTAAATTCCATCCCAGCTCCCCCCTGGCGGTACCTTTATACCTACTAAGGCAGCCATTCAGAAGTGGCACCTGCCCAGGCAGCAGAGCGCTTGTGCGCCACTGTCCCCGACATACCAGTAATCAGCAGGCAGCAGCCCTGTGAAGCGCCAGCGACTGGCCCAATTAGGGAAGTGTCCGGGCCCAGGCATTAGCGCTTGTGCACCGCGGGCCCCGACAAGCAGCAGGCAGCTGTCCACCTACCTCCAACATATAAAGGTACCGCTGTTTTTTGTTTTTTATATATATATTCGCTTCATAAGATGCATCCTTATTTCCGCTCACTTTTTGGGGAGGAAAAAGTGCGTCTTATGGAGTGAAAAATACGGTAAATTTACTGCAGATCCATTAATCAGAAGTACTGAGTTTACAGTGCATACTATAGCATACTGTTGCTAATTTTCATGAGTTTAAATAGTAGGAATATGCATTCATTTGAAGCTACAGTGTATAGGAACTGTCAGTGGTATTTCTCATGTTGCTTCATGGCATTGGCAAATGAAAATAAGCAGAAACAACCATAAAATTTCATGGGGTTTGAATGTGCTGTCAATAGAGTACTATTCACAATATGAAAACAGAAAGAGTACACATTGTTTCTCAATAGTGCGTGCAGGAGAGACCATGGTGCGCTGTTGGGAAAGAGGACTTACTGTTTCCAAAAGAGTGCACAAATATTAACAATGTAATATAGTACTGTAAATGTCAGCAGATAAAGACTTGCATGGTCCATCCAATCTATCCAACAAGGTGACCAGTTGAATCTGGCACTTTGCACAGGTTCTACTTCTTCATGATTCAACCCTGGTATACGTGGAGGGGCATTTTCAATAGGACGCCTAAGTCTGAGTTTGGACATCTTGAGAAAGACATCCCGACATCCAATAGAGAAAATGTCCATTCTCAAAACAGCAAAACATTTGTCTTTTTTTTTTTTAAGAATGACCTATGTAGACATTTTGGTCCTTAGTACGTCTCTTTTTTGGCCATTCTGAAATATAAAGACATCCATGTGAAAAACGCACACAAGCAAGTTTTTTGGCAGCTAACATTCTTAGCAAACTGTCACAGACAGCTAAGCATTCCTCAGCACAGTAGAAGGATTACTGAAGAATGTCATACTAAAAGTCCCAGGTACAGATGTCACTTTAACTTGCTTCCATTGTATGGTGAATCCCTCAAAACCCACCCAAAATTTACTACAAAATAACAAATTTACCCAAAATAACAATAGCCCTAACATTAGCATTCACACTCTGTCACCTTTCTCTTTTGCAATCACACCAATAAAGACACCACTAAATATTTGTGGATCATTCAGTTTGGCTGCAGCTTTATTTCTTTTCCCCAAAACCTTTCAAACATTGTACAATTTTATAGCCAATCCCAAAACCCCCCCAATAACATTTCACCCCCACAGGGAGCTATTCGGTACCGAAACTAGCTCCCCATCAACTTGTATTCTTCAACAACCTCGAAAACATGGCCTACGGTAACGCCAGGCCATGCTTCCCTCGCAGCAGTGCCGCCTACAAAATTCACATTTCCTCATTTTCTCAACTGTATATTTACTTGTCCCAACTGTGCCAAAGCACTTTACGCACCCCCATACTATTTTACTTGCAGAAATAAGCTGTGAACCCCCCACCAATCATCACCAACCTAACATAGCCCTTTAAAACTAACAAAATAAACACCATTCAGCCAAGGGAGGGAGAGAAAATTTCCTCATCACATCCTACCTACTATACCCTTCCCTTTCACTACAAAACCTTCCCAACCCACCAAAAACTCTCATCCAGTCCATATCCAGCTTCCTTCTCAACAATGCTCTCTCCACCTCCACCAATCGCAACACACCATACAAACTTCTCTTATCAGACCCTACCTTACCATACACCCTATATTTTTTATTCTCCCTCTCAACCTTTTTAACCCCCTTTCTCCCCCCACCCCATCTCAAAACTTCCTAACCATAGTGATTGGCTCAGCTAATGTTAATTTCTACCAAATAACTTTGGTGTCATCCTTGTACCTGCAGGTGCCATCTTACTGTAGGTACAGCAAGTTAAAGTGACATCTGTACCTGGAACTTTTAATGTAAAATTCACTGCAGTAATCTCTGCTCTCTAGGCTCAAATTTCTCTTTTAACATCTGAAGCTGTTTGAGCTAAGAACTTTTCACTTGGGCTGAAAACTTTTCAGCACACCCTCATAATATAGACTACAATGTAATGTTTTTTTTAAAAAAAACTTTGGGTGGTGGGAGGGAGTCGGTGACCACTGGGGGAGTAAGTAATGTCATGCCTTAATCCCTTCAGTGGTCATCCGGTCGGTTTCGGCATGTTTTTAGCATTTAGATGCTTTTAAAACAGGTCTAGCTCCAAATGTCAAAAACAAAACCAAGGACCTTTTGTTAAAGGTTTGATTATGCCTGATGAGTGTTTAAGTCTCAAGCCCAAACACACCTTTAACATGACCCCTTAAGATTTGGATGCACTGGAAGTAAAATAACCAGAAAGAAATCTAGAAAGTCTGTTTTAGAAATGCCCATGTGATAGAGTGGGGCAGCTTGTTCAGAAGAAGGGTTGCACAGCCGGACAGACAGACCACACTCTGAGCATTCAAGGAAAAAATTATTTTATTCAACAGTAGTGCAGAGCCCGTTTCTTCACAGGCTCATAAGTTTGTGTTCTTTAAAAGGAAATAGTAAGGCTTTTCCCCAGTCTTTCTCAAACAAAAGTCCCCTTCTCCATAGGATGTGCCCTGCCCCAAACAGTCTTTTATTCCATGTACAGGGAACTGTTAGGCAGCATTATATCCCAGGTCTTAGCAGACACTGAACAAAGGCAGGTTTTTAAAGACAGATTTTTAAATGCAGTAGTGTCTTACCTTCTACAAACTCTGTCAGTTCCCTCTAGCACACCTCTCCTCCTGGGTCTGTCTCGGCCTTTTAAGTTCCCCAAAGTCACTTCCTGGTTTCCTACTTTTCTCCCCTCCTTCATACTGCTGCTGTGATAGTGAGACAATTTAGCAAGGAGGGGGCGTGCCGGATTTTCCTGAGGTTTATTCTGAGTCTGAGCAGCAGTGTTAAGCAGGGGAAGTGGCAGGGTTTCATACACTCTGTCAAAGCCCACTTGTACATTTTGACTAGTAAGATGCCCAAGAGCTGGTTTATGTTGTCTTTTGGACATCCATCTTTTTAAAAAATGAGCCTGTTAAACTCCATCTCTCCCGGACAATTTTGGGTCACAGACTATATTTATTAATTAATTATTATTTATTTAACAATTCATATACCACCTACAACTCTGCAGTTTCCAAGTCACATACATAAAATCTTGTTTCCCTACGATTTCCACATATAACGTAGACATGTATTGACAACATCATAGACATCCCACCAACGTATCAAAAAAGCAAAGCAAAACCACATAGATATCAAATCGAATGATCAATTTTAAGGTAGATAGCCACATCAATTCACATTAGCATACAAAGCAAGTTTAATACCATCAATTCAGAAATACAACATGCTTTAAATCAGGGGTGCCCAACGCTTCGATCGTGATCGACCGGTAGCTCAGGAAGGCAACGTGAGTCGATCGCAGAGCCCATCCCGGGCTCTGTGATAGACTCGTATTGCCGTCCCGCCTTCCTCTCCCCGACGTCAAAGATGCCGACGCCGGGCATTAGGCTGTTTTTGTCATTTCGGGGGGGGGCGTGGTGGCGGCAGCAACAACAGCCTGAAAAAGAAATCATCCTGGCCCGGGTCGGTGTCATAATCCGGAACTTCTACCTCTTCCAGCAGCCCTCTCCCTTCTACCTGCTTCCGGCCACAACCCCTGCTCCGCGGCTCTCTTCGGCACTCAGCAGCAGCGATCGACACAAGCTTCTGACGTCGGGGCCTACCCTCTGCGAGTCCCACTTGTTTCAACTTCCTTTTTCCACAAAGGCGGGACTTGTAGAGGGAAGTCCTCGATGTTGGCAGCTTGTCTTGATCACCGCTGCTGAGGAGTTGCTTAAGAGAGCCGCGGAGCAGGGGGGTTTTGCCAGGTGCAGGTAGAAGGGAGAGGGCCAAATGCAGGACTCGTGGGTGAGGGAACAGAAGAGAGAGAGGGGAGGGAAACAAAAGGAAATATTTCATACTGGGCTGGGCCGGAGTGGAGGGAGGGTGGAAAGATTCTGGCTACAGGGTGCATTAACAAAGGAAAAGGGGGGAAAGCTGAAAATGGAGATAGTGACACAAAGAAGAGAAAGAGTAAGCAGGACCTACTGAATAAGGATAGAGATACAGAGGGGACATGAAGAGGAGGTGAAATAGAGACATAGAAGTAATGCTGAAAAAGTGTGTGTGGGGGGGGAGATAAAGACATTGAAAGGGCAAATGGTGAACATGGGGTAAAGACAAGGACAGAGACAAATGAAGATTCTGAAAAAGTGTTGAGATAGGGATATAGGTGAGATGGACACAAAGAAGGGTGATACTGGAAAATAGGTGGAATGGTAATTCTGACAGACACAGAAGGGAAATGCTGGATCAAGGAGAGATGGGGCTCAGGCTGGATGGAATGAGGAGAAATGCCTTTTTGGCCCGGAACTTCCTCTCCTACGTCAGAATTGACGTCAGGGAGCGGAATGCTGGTCAGCGCGACGCTTCTGCAGGGAAAGCTTGGGACGGCGGTGGCTTGGGGGGCTGTTCCCCAGTGGCGGTGGCAGCAAACCGAGTAGCTTGGGGAGGGCACGGAGAAAGAAAGAAAGGGGGCAGACAGGGAGACAGAAAGAAGGGGGAACAGGGAGACAGAAAGAAAAAGTTGGGGGAGAGAATGAGGTCTGGAGGAGAGGAAACATACAGGAGGCTGAAAGAAAGGAAGAAAGATTGGATGCACAGTCAGAAGAAGAAAGTGCAACCAGAGACTCATGAAATCACCAAACAGCAAAGGTAGGAAAAATGATTTTATTTTCAATTTAGTGATCAAAATGTGTCAGTTTTGAGAATTTATATCTGCTGTCTATATTTTGCACTATGGCTCCCTTTTACTAAACCGCAATAGCGTTTTTTAGCACAGGGAGCCTATGAGCATTGAGAGCAGCACGAGGCATTCAGCGTAACTCCCTGTGCTAAAACCTACTATTGTGGTTTAGTAAAAAGGGAGGGGGTGTATTTGTCTATTTTTGTATTTTGTTACTGAGGTGACATTGCATAGAGTCATCTGCCGTGACCTCTTTGAAAAACCCCGGAATATGAATAATTAACATTTTCTCTGCCTTTCAGTGTGCTTTGTGGGTTTTTTTTAATTTTATTGTTGGTAGATCATTTTGACTTAGTCATAAAAGTAGCTTGCAAGCCCATAAAGTGTGGGCACCCCTGCTTTAAATCATACATTACTGACAGGGAAATCTAAAGAGGATATTATCAGAGGAATAAGCATTAGCATAGGAAGGCATTGGCAAATAATTGCGTTTTCAGCATTTTCCTAGGGGCATTTTCGTAGGGGCAAAATCTGTAAATGGCGTCTAAATAGATATAAAAGTCAGAAAACAATTGAACCCAGTGAAAAAAAAACCCAGGGAAAATAATCTGAAAGTGCCCAACATATGAAAAAACCGAGGAAAACCTCAAAATAACCTCAAAGCGCCCAACACATGAAAAAAAACAAGGAAAAGGACCTCAAAACAATCAACACTTGGTCATTTTGAGGTCCTTTTCCTCATTTTTTTCATTATTGGCTACACATCACTGGGTTCATTTGATTTTTTTGAGTTTTATTACTCATATTATTGAACACTAGTCAGTTTTTCTTTTTGAACTGAGAATGCCTAAAAACATCTTTGTGACTAGTGTGCACTTTAAAACAGCCCACTATTGACAGCACATGAAAAAGACATCAAATTTCATGGGGATGAGGTGGGGGTTCTGCTCACTTGCAAAGAGGGCACACAATAACATTGCTCTTGTAGCAAAAAAAAAAAAAAAAAAGGCCAAAAAATAGGACTAAAATGGTTATTCCCATAAATGGACACAAGAAGTGAAAGTTTTCTAGCTGCCATCCCTAATAGGCATCTCATTATATAATTACCCTGACATATATAAATGAAGCCAATACTGTGATATTCAGTCTTTGCCTTTCTATTATCACTTCTAATTATCTGCTATTGTTTAAAAATAAAGCAAACATTTGATATCAATCTATAAAATAGTGTCTATATTTTTCTATATTGTTCTAATAGTATGTGGGCAGTCAGGCAAAAATGACTCAAGAATTATTGGAGGTAAGCCTAGTTCTATCGAGAAGTGGCCCTGGCAAGTGAGCTTACACATCGAAGGACATCCATCTTCAAGGCACATTTGTGGAGGATCAATAATTAATAGTCGCTGGATAGTAACAGCTGCCCACTGTATCCCGGAGCAGTGAGTATTACTATTTTGCAAGGCGATTTTTCTTACTTTGAAGAGGGGTATCAAAAGCCCTTTCATCGCATGAATGCAGTTTGGAATGGTTCAATGCTTAATTTAAAATCTGGTCAATAGTTTATCAAAGCCAATCAATAAGAGGTGATGGGTGGGGGAAAAAAAAGTTACTGGGCTTGTAAAATCAGCACCTATAAATAAATGGATGGAGGAAAAAGACATCAGTGAGTAATCCTGTGCCACGGTGCATCTCATAAATTAGTCAACTGCATCACATCACATGTAATAAAAAAAAAAAATCCATTCAGCTTTGTGCAACCAATGCATATGTCTGTCTTTTCAAAATCATTTCTTTCTTTCTTGTATTTCCCAAAAGTATGCACACAAGTTTACCCTGAAAGTGCTCACACAGAAAGCAGGTACAAATCTGTGAACCGTGCACATATTTTTTACTAGGCAATTTTCAAAGGGAAGGTTTGTTTTTTTTCAGACTTCACCTGTGCACACAGTTTGGAAATTGTTCCTCTATGTACATGTGCTGGGGGGAGGGGGTTGTTATTTCATAACAGAACATTTATATGAAATGTCCAAATAAGTGCCTGTTATATAAAATAAGTGCCTGTTATATAAAAGCAACATTAAACAATGAGCCCCAACAGTGTCCAAATTCTCTTATACAACTGTACACCCACTCAGAAGTGTAGCCAGGTTTTGATGCGTGATGGTCTATGTTTCAACAAGAATGTCTTCCTCAGGGGTCCCTGTTGGCCCTAAGGTAAGGATTTGTGGATAAACTAAACAGTCCAAATTTGCTAGTCCGCAAAAACTCCACAAGAGAGAAGGGCTCGGATGACTAAGTGGAGTTTTTGCGTTCTAGCATATTTGGACTGTTTAGTTTATCCACGAATCCTTGCCTTGGGGCTAACAGGGACCCCCGAGGAAGACATTCTTGTCGAAACACAAACCGTGTTGGGTTCAAGGCCTCTAGGACTGGGTCCTAGAGGGTTTTTTATGTGGATTGTCAAGTTGAATCATTAATAAAGTCCATATCAGGAACATCACTTCTCCACAGTATCATGGATATTTGGTCTGTGGAGTTATCAGGATCAATCTTTTGTTTTTGCTCGTATTGGCTGCTGCTGCGGTAATCGCTCCGATGCCCATAGGGATTTAATGAGCATCAGAGCATTTACTTTGAGCAGCTGCTACTGCTGCTTTGTAAAAGGGGGGTTAATTGGTTAATAGGCTTAATTAGTCTGATAATTGGCACTTAACACTTCATAATTGCTATTAATTGAAAGTTGGGTGCCTAACTCGAAAAACGTGATTCTGTGAAAAGTAGGCACCTAGTCCAAAGTGCTTACCTAAAAGTGGGTGTGGTTAGGGGGTGGATTGTGGGTGTGTTTTTGAGTTTAATGCCTCTTTTTGAATTAGGCGCAGGCACTTAGGCAAAGAAAACCCTGGCATAAATAGATGCCAAATGATGCTTAGGCAGCGCTAAATGTGATTCTATACAGAGCTCCTAATTTTTATACAATCGTGCTCATCCCCTCTCTGGAAGCCGATATGTGGAGTCCCGCAAGGCTCACCCCTCTCTCCTATCCTTTTCAATATTTACATGTCCTCTTTGAAACTCCTTCATCTATCCCCCCTGGAAACTCTCTACACCTATGCTGACGATATCCTCATCCTCCTTGAGACCGACTCGAACCTCACTAACCTCGCTGAGAACATATCCGCATGTATAATGAACCTTCAATCCTGGGCACATTCTGTACAAATGAAAATGAACGAGTCCAAAACAAAACTACTTTGGCTCGGCCCAATATTAGGTCATTTACCCACCTCCATTCCATTATCTTCCGGCTCCACTCTTCAGCTTGAGTTTTCAAGCAAAGTCCTTGGCATCATCATAGACTCCTCTCTCTCCTTCAATGACCACCTCAACTTCTTGGTAAAAAAATGCTTCTTTAGTCTTCATATGTTGAGGAAAGTGAGATCGTACTTTCATCATTCTCACTTCGTCGTCCTTGTTCAATCCACCATCCTCTCTAGACTGGATTATTGCAACTCCATCTATTTAAGCCTAACTAAAAAAAAACTCCATAGACTTCAGCTAATCCAGAACGCTGCGGCCAAGCTTATTTTCGCTAAAGGCAAGTTCGACCACGTCTCCCCACTCCTGTCCAAACTTCACTGGCTCCCAGTTCACTCCAGAGTCCTTTTTAAATGTGCCTGTTTAGCTTTCAAGATCCTACATGGCATCCTCCCTCCCATTATCCCACTCTTCTGGAACTCCTCTAACCCTAATTCCACTAGATCCTCCCAAAAACTGAAACTATCATTCCCCTCTGCAAAAGGTATATCCCGCGTAGGAAAACTAGGAACATCCCTCCCCTTTAGAACCACAGAACTCTGGAACAACCTCACATCACCGCTCAGAATTTCAAACTCCCTCCAATCCTTCCGCAAACACCTGAAAACTTGGCTCTTTTCAAAAATCTAACACCTCCCGCTCTTTGGTACCCTGTCCCTCTTTATCTTCCTAGCTCCTTTCCTATAACCCTTCATTGTAGCTCCTTTTCAACCTAACCCTGTAAACCGTGCCGAGCTCTACGCTTGTGGAGATGGTGCGGTATACAAACCTAAGGTTTAGTTTAGTTTAGTTTAGTTTAGTTTAGTTTAGTTTAGTTGTTGCTAATTTTTTAGGTGATATATAAAATCGGGCCCAAAGTGTTCATGAAAGCAATATTTTCATTTATCCAATGTTTATTTTCTAGGTTCAAAAGAAATGACATTTGGATTACTTATGGAGGCATCTCAAATCAGTCAAATATAAATAAAATCACACCTTCTTTCACAGTCAAACAAATTGTTATTCACCCCCTCTATAAAGTAGCAGAAATAGGCTATGACATTGCTTTGTTTCAACTTGAAACTCCAATTCCTTATACAGGTAAGCAAGATATCTTTTGATGTCAAAAATACTTCTTTAAAAAAAAATCCATTCTTCATTTATTGAGTTGTAAATGCTTCTGCTTCTGTCATTTTAGTTGTTCAGAAACCAATCTGCCTACCATCAAAAACATTCAGAAATAACATCTATTCTGCTTGCACGATAACCGGATGGGGTTACACAAATGAAAGAGGTACAAAACCACATTTCTAGATAGGAATAGTTCAAGTATCATGTTATCTGGTGCAATGCCACATATGAGCAGATAACAAAAGGACAGATTATTTAGGAAATGCACCAAATTTGTTTGAAGGAAGACTATGGGGCTCATTTTCAAAAGAGAAAAAAAAATCACCAAAATGGCATAAATTGGCATTTGGATGTCCTCCCCCCCTTTTACAAAAGGGGGTTTTTAAGCACTGGTAAGAGGTTTTTAGCACTGGTTGGTATACTGAATGCTCTGCACTGCTCCAACTGTCATAGAATTCCTATGAGTGTCGGAACAGCGCAGAGCATTCCGCACACCAGCCGGCATTAAAAACCTCATGTGTGGTTTTGTAAAGGGGGGAGAGGTTATTTGTTAAAATGTCCAAATTGCCATTTTCAAAACACATTTTTAGAAAGTTTTTTATGCTGTTTGCCTGAAGTGCATTTAAATCTCAAGGGAGCGTGTATTGGGGCAGGATTAGGGTGGACATGTAATTTGGACATTTTTTTTGCAATAATGGAACATTGCAGAAAACGTTCAGGGAAAAACGTGGACATTTGAGGCCAGATATGTTTCAATAATAAATGCCAAAAAGGTGGTCAAACTGGCCAGATGTCTGCTGGAGGCATGAAAGCATGGCTCTCTTATTCCCCCAGTGGTAACTGACCCCCTTCCACCATTGAAAGGTGTGAATGAAACAGTACAAACTAATCTAATCTAATTTAGGATTTGTGGATCTCTCTATGCCTGTATAGGTTCCAGGTGATTTACAATTCTAAGAGCCCACACATTACCTGGGGAGTTTACAGTAGAACATTAGAATCAGATATACAGTACAACTTGTAAGATACATAGCATAGGATCATGTAAATGGGAGTTATGTATAGCAAAAACACACACACAAAACCAGCATTCACTACCACAACACATCCCAGTGAAGAAAAAGCCTCAGGTTTAAAGAGCCCACCCTACAGAACTCCTGAAAGGAGAACATAAAATAGGGTAGCTCACCTTCACTCATCAGCTGAAAAAACTTCACCCAGCCAATGATTGAAGGTGAGCTACCCTATTTTATGTTCTCCTTTCAGGAGTTCTGTAGGGTGGGCTCTTTAAACCTGAGGCTTTTTCCCCACCGGGATGTGTTATGGTAGTGAATGGTTCTGTATTGATTGGAAAGGATGCTGTTTTTTTGTGTGAAGTGTAATTATTTACAGAAGTCATTTGGAGGGGGAGAGCAAGGATTATCTGGATTGCTCTTGCATGGTTGATCCTGACCCTGTGTGGTATAGAAGTGTTTTTGGTTTTCTCCTGAACTTTAGGTAATGAGATTTATTTTCTTGTGCTTGTTGATAGGCTGTTCCAGGTTATGATAACAATGTAGGTAAGCAGAGGGTTGAAAATGTGCTTATACTTGACTCCTTTTGGCAAGGGGAGGACCATCGGAGAAGAGTTGAATAGTTGAACAGATGAGAAATGATGTTCTGAGAACATGAATTAGCACCTCCAATGAATTGGTGTGACATATGTGGAATAGGATGCAGGAAATTTTTAATGAGATACTGGAGATCTTTGGTAGCCTCTATGACAGCTTCAGATGTTGTGGCTGATCTTATCAGAGCAGCAAGCAGGTCTCTGGAGTAGCCTGATGGCTGAATCAGTGGATTACAGAAAAGGGGACCCAGGTCCATATCCCACTCTAACTAGTATACTTGTGGTAGAAAGTGTGAGCCCAACAAAAATCTACTGTACTGACATATAGGTAATAACTGCAGACATAAGGACTGTTGGGGAGGTATACAGTTGGGTAATGTAATGTAATGTAATTTATTTTTGTAATGTAATTTATTTCTTATATACCGCTACATCCGTTAGGTTCTAAGCGGTTTACAAAAAATATACATTAAGATTAGAAATAAGAAAGGTACTTGAAAAAAAAAAAAAGGTACAGTATATAGTTGGGGGAGAGTATGGTACAGTGGTTAAATCTATAGCCTCAGCACACTGAAGTTGTAGGTTCAAACCCACACTGCTCCTTGTGACCCTGGGCAAGTCACTTAATCCAGCTCCCCCCCCCCCCCCATTACCCCAGGTACGTTAGAAAGATTGTATGCCCACCAGGACAGACAGGGAAAAATGCTTGAGAACCTGAATAAATTCTTGTAAACCATTCCCCTGGGAGAACAGTACAGAAAACTGAATAAATAAATAAAGCAGGTTGTGGGTGAGTTTTGGAGGGCTCACCATACAATTTAAAGGGACTATGATGAGATGTATCTGGGACCTTTTATGTGAAGTTCACTACAGTGCCTCATAGAGTGCCCCACTGTTTTGCTGGGATGTCTATGTGGCCAGTCTACTAAGAATACTGCCCCCCCCCCCTCCTACATCCTAAAGATTGATTGTGTTCCTTTTTTCATTTGAACATTTTTAAAAAAAAATAGTTCAAAAAGATAGACACACTGAGAACAAACACATCTAGGAAATGGCCATTTTTGAAAGAAAAAAAAAGATATTTCTCTGGTTTGAGAATGGTCATTTTCTCTACTGGATTTTAGGATGTTTTCCCAAAACATCCAAAATCAGATTTAGACTTCATATTGAAAATGCCCCTCCATGTATTGGAACGTTGTAATAGATATGCAGGAATATTGGCATGCTTTAGCTAAACAGGCCTCCACAAGTTGGATTCGGCAGAGAATTCTGGATGGCAGCATAGCAGAAGTAAGCAAATCCGTTACCTTTTTAGGGGATTGAATGGAGTCATGAGATTGAGGAATAATTCAGATTTGAGAATAATAAACTTAGATTATTGAAAAAATTTATGTTCCTCCCTTTGAAAATTTATTAAAGCCAAGAGCCTAAATTTGTATTCCAAATTTCACTAAACTCCTAAATTTAGGGATATAAATAGTGAGCTGCAACAGTGACAGATTTAGGACAGAGACAATATTGAAAGCTTAGTACTGGTTTTCCGCACTAGGGGCTAAATGGTAAGTTGCTCCAAAAATTGGTGCAAAAAAAAAGCACTATTGTATGAATGGGGAGTGCGTTTTTCTGTGTCTGGTACTGGGTGCTTGGATGAGGCGATTGTTCAGGTATGATGGGCTGTCTCCGTGTAGGGTTTTAAATAATATGCAGTAGAATTTGAATTGGATTCTTTCTTGGATTGGGAGCCAGTGTGAGTTGATGAAGGCTTCAGTGATGTGGTCATGTTTTTTCAATGAGTAGATGAGTCTCAAAGCTGTATTTTGGATTGTTTGGAGTTGTCTTATCGTAGTTGCAGGACATGGAAGGAAGAGTATGTTACAGTAGTCCAATATACCTAGTATTAGGGATTGTACTATAAGTTGGAATTGTGTTCTTTCAAAGAATTTTCGGACTTGTCTCAGATTTCTCATGATTGCGAATGATTTTTGAATTGTTTTATTTATTTGCGGTTGCATAGTGCAGCATCTGTCTATGGTCATGCCTAGTAGTTTTATGGTGGTTTGGATGGGATATTTGATTGCGTTTATGTCTAGGTTGGTTGTGGTTTGGATCTTGTCATTTTCTAGGAGGATGAATTTGGTTTTGTCTTGGTTGAGTTTAAGTTTGTGATTTTTCATCCAGGTTGTGACTGTTTCAAGTGTTTGGTGAAGTTTGTCTGTCATGGTAGGTTTAGAATGATCGTATGGGACGAGGATGGTGATGTCATCCGCATAACTATAGGAGGTTATGCCTAGATTATCCAGATGCGTTCCTAGAGAGGCAGTGTAGAGATTGAAGAGGGTAGGGGATAGTGGAGATCCTTGTGGTACGCCGCAGGGGTTTGACCAGGATTCTGACTTTTCTTTGTTTGATTTTACACTGTAGGTTCTGAGTTTTAGGAATCCTTCAAACCAGGAGTATACTTTATCTGAGATGCCTATTGCATCTAAGATCTGTAGAAGGATGTTGTGGTCTACTAAGTCGAATGCCGCCGATAGGTCCAGTTGTATGAGTAGCATTTTTTTCCCTGTACTAAGTTGTTGTCTGACGGTATCCATAAGGGAGCCTAGTAGTGTCTCTGTACTGAAGTTTGTTCTGAAGCCTGATTGCATGGGGTGGAGTAGGTTGTGGTCCTCTATGTAATTGGTGAGGAGTTTGGCTACTAGGCCTTCTATAATTTTGACATATAGCGGAATTGAGGCTATAGGTCTAAAGTTAGATGGGAGGTTTTGTGGTGCTTTTGGGTCTTTTTGGATTGGGGTGATGACAATTTCGCTGAGGTCAGCAGGGAATGTGCCTTCTGTGAGCGTGAATTGGATCCATTGTAGAGTTATGGTGCGGAATTTTACACTAGAGGTGGTAAGGAGATATGAGGGGCAATGGTTGAGGTCACAGGAGGCATGGCTGTATTTTTTGTAGAATTTGTTGAATTCTGACCATTGTATGTTAGGGAATTGAGTCCAAATTCTGTCTGCTGCGGTTGCCTCTTTTCCTGTAGGGTGGATTGTGATTGGATTTTGATGGGATGGGTTAAGGATGAGTGTGGCTCTGGTGTTGGTGATTTTGTTCTTGAAGTGTTCTGCTAAGAGGGTGGGTGATGGTGGAGGTGTGTTCGTGGTGGTAGTGTATGGTTTGGTGTCTGTTAATTCTTTCAGGATTTGGAATATTTTTTTGGAATCTTGGGTTTCCGTGCCTATGAGATTAGTATAGTAGCTTTTCCTCTTATCTTTTAGTAGATTTTTGTATTGTTTGTTGATTTTTTTCCAGTCGGTTTTTGTTTGATCTTGGTTCTTTTTTCTCCATTTTCTTTCTAATCTTCTACACTGTCTTTTGAGTTGGAGTAATTCATTATCAAACCATTGGTCTGATTTCCTGCTGGTTCTGGTTTTGGTTTGTAGGGGTGCCAGATCATCAAGGATGTTGGTGGATACATTTTTCCAGTGGGAGATGAAGTTTTTTGGGTCGCAGTCTTGGATAGTTTCGTCTACATTTGACCAGAAAATGGTTGGGTCGATATGTTTGCGTGAGGTATGTGTGGTTTTTTTTGATTGAGGTGTGTGTTTGGTCTTGGTCCAATTGATGTTGAAGTTATAAATGTAGTGGTCTGACCATAGGGATGGGGACCATGTTCCGTTAGGAGTTTGGATTGCTGGATTGGATGGTTGGTGAGACATGAATGCAGCAATGTCCAGTTGATGACCTTTTTCATGGGTGGTTTGTGGGTTTAGGATCTGGAAGGATAAGGCATTGAGGAAGGATAGACAGTTATTTGCTGGTGTGGAGGTTGTGTCTTCTAGGTGTAGGTTTAGGTCTCCTAGGATGAGGTTATATTCAGCTGTTAGTGAGTTTTGGTAGATGAAGTTTTCAAATTCAGGTCTCACTGTGGTCCAGTTTCCTGGTGTTATGTAGCAGAGCAAGCAGTTTAGAGAATTTTTTAGTGTTGGGTTTGTGAGTTGACACGCTAGGAAATCCATTTGCGGAGTGGATGTTTTTTCAAGTATGTTTAGAGTTAGGGAGTTCTTGGTTATTATTGCTAGTCCTCCTCCTCTTTTTTTCTCTCTGCAGGTTACTGTTATTTTGTATCCTGGCGGGCATACTTCTTTTATTCTAGGGTCTGTGTCTGAGGTTAACCAGGTTTCAGTGAGGAATAGGCAGTCAAGTTTTTCTGTTTTTATCCAATTTTTTATGTTTTCTGTTTTGGGTCCTAGAGATCTGATGTTAACATAGGCACATGTAAGGGAGGTCGTGTCGGTCTGGGGAATGTAAGTTGTTTCCGGGTATATGAGTGTTGTGGGAGTTGGATGAGATTTTGTTTTCGGAGGTGTTGATCTTCTTCTCCAGGTAACAGTGATGGGGTGTTGAGTGCTGGTGTGGTGGTTCGGGTTTCTTGATGTGAGTATTCTTCTGTTGGGAATTTGGAAGTTGGTTGTACTGGCGGATGTGGTTGTGGTGGGTAAGTTGTTTGCTGTTGTTTTCCAACTAGAGATGAGGAGGATTATCAGAATGGTGGCTAGTTTGTGTGTATGCAGGGAGAGCTTCATGTTTGATGTCTGGTTCGGAGTGTTAGGTAGAGGGAATGGTTCTCTCTTAGAGTCCTGGTTGGAGGAGGGGGAGGAGCGGGGATCTCTCGCTCCTTACCTTATAATGGAAGTCGGCAGGAGGTCCGGTGGAGTGGTCTCTGGGGCGTTGGTGTTCCCGGTTCCAAGGTCCGCTGGTGCTCCTCTCAGGTGGTCGTAAAGGGCTCACAAACCGATCAGTACATGATCGGTTTGCATAGTGAATCTAGCCCTTTTATCCTTCATTAATGGCTCTATTGTCGACACTTTCAATACCTCTGGAACCACACCCTCATCTGTCATCTGATTCATTAATCGCAAAATAACTGGGCTTATCTTCCCTTTTAGCTCATGCAATATAACAGAAGAGCAAATATCACCTGACGCAATAGTTGGCTTACAAAGACCTAAAGCTTTTTCCACATCTCCTTCATACACAGTCTCAAAGCTGTTCAGGTTTTCCACAATGAATAGGCATGAGATATATTTGCACACAATGGAGGCAGTGCATGTAAATAGATCTCATGCAAATCCATTGGGGGAAAACCCAGCTCAATTGGGGACCTCAAGGAAGTACACTGAGCACCCCTGTCCTACAGAATAATAGAGTACCGTATTTTCACTCATATACCGCGCACCCGTATAAAACGCGCACACGGGTATAGCGCGCGGGGAACAGAAATTTATGTAAAGAAATTTTTATATAGCGCGCACACCCTTATACCGCGCATGCCGCCCCGACTCTCCCGTCGCCGCCCGACTCTCCTTTCGCCCGCCCCGACTCTCCTCTGGCCGCCCAGACTCTCCTTTCGCCCGCCCCGACTCTCCTCTGGCCGCCCTGACTCTCCTTTCACCCGCCCGACTCTCCTCTGGCTGCCCCGACTCTCCTTTCGCCCGCCCCGACTCTCCTCTCCCCCTTGAAGTCCTATCCCCCCTTGAAGTCCTGTCCCCACCCTGAAAGCCTGATGCCCCCCCGACGTCCGATTCACCCCCCCGCAGGACCGCTCTCACCCCCACCCCGAAGGACCGCTCGCACTCGCACTGACATCAGAGAAAGGGCGGGACCCGCCAGAAGAGGAAGCAGCGCAGACGCAGGGCTCAGAGAAGGGGACGGGACCGCCGGCAGAGGAAGCAGCAGGACAACGGTAGGCAGCTTCTCCATGATGGGGGGGTGGGAGGCTGTGGGGGTGCGAGCGGTCCTTCAGGGTGGGGGTGCGGGTGCGAGTGCGAGTGGTCCTTCAGGGTGGGGCTGCGAGCGATCCTGCGGGGGGGGGGGGTGAATCGGACGTCGGGGGGGAACTATGTAAAAAAAAGTTGTACAATGCGCTCACGCGTATAACGCGCATGGTTATGCACGGTTTGTAAAATCGTGTATAACGCACGCGTTATATGCGTGAAAATACTGTAAGTCAATATTGGCACATCTAAAATGTAAGCACATGCACTTACAACAGTCTATGGCTGGTATAAATGAGAGTGCCTAAATATGACATTGATTTCAACCCCTGTACCCCTCTGTGCTCTGCATTTTATCCCTTACATGCATTTTCATGGGCAAAAACATTTCCCAGTCTCTCCTGCTCCTTTGGTGCTGTGCTTTAAAAGGCAGTCTCAATTGTCAGCACAGACCAGGACTAATGGTTACTCTGCAGTAAAACTGCAAGCGTCCTAATAGATCCCAATAAGAAAGCCTTTCCCATATGGCCACTTCAAGAAGTGTCAGACACCCAAATCTACAGTATCTATAGTGTCCTAGATAGGACATTATCATTTTAAGCTGGCAAATGAAATAAATGCCTAAGTGAGTTTATCTTAAATGCATTTTCTTACCAAACTTTTAGAAAAACAGTTAAAGCTTATCTCTTTGATAAATTAGTATAATTTCATACCTTTGTTGATGTACCTTTGAATTGTTCTCTGTAATATCACTGTCTGTATGCAGGTTCTTTTATTGTAAACCGCTCTGAACTATTTTGTGGTACTGCGGTATATAAAAATAAAGTTATTATTATTATTATTATTATTATTATTAAATGACAGTATTCTGCAATGTAAGAGGGAAATTATCAATAATTGCTACCTTTAAGATGGATTATTTTACCACAAGTTGTGCTATTTTAGCACTGGGGACCATTTTATGCAATGAGACCTTTTGCTAAAATAATAGTAAGCCCACATTGACAGCTTCCCCCCCCACCCTAACTGTGTAAATGTTGGCCTGGCCTATGCCCTCCCATTCTCCTCTCCTTTGAACTCCCTCTTACAATTATGTGCTAAGCTATTTTAGTGTGTAATGACAGAAGAACACACAAACATAGAAACATAGAAGATGACGGCAGATAAGGGCCATAGCCTATCAGGTCTGCCCACTCTACTGATCCACCCCCAAGTCTACTATCCTAGGGATCCCACTCCTGGTGACAGGTTCCCTTGGCTTAACCCTCTAAGGGATTCCACATGGGCATCCCATTTGCTCTTAAATTCTTGCACGCTGTTTGCCTCGATCACCTGCACCGGGAGCTCGTTCAAAGGATCAACCACTCTCTCGGTGAAGAAATATTTCCTGGTGTCTATGAATGGCAATCTATATATATATAAAATCGGAGGTATGTATGTGTGTATGTATGTATGTGCCGCGATCACGCAAAAACGGCTTGACCAATTTGAACGAAACTCGGTATGCAGATCCCTCACTACCTGGGGTGATATGTTCTGGGGGTCTCGTGGCCCACCTGCACACGTGGGCAGAGCTACAAAGAGAACATCAGATTTCACCCATTCATGTCAATGGAAAAAATGTAAAAAGCTGCCATTCTCACAGTAATTCAAAACCGGCTTGACCGATTTGAACGAAACTTGGTATGCAGATCCCTCACTACCTGGAGTGATATGTTCTGGGGGTCTCGTGGCCCACCTGCACACGTGGGCGGAGCTACAAACAGAAAATCAGATTTCACCCATTCATGTCAATGGAAAAAATGTAAAAAGCTGCCATTCTCACAGTAATTCAAAAACGGCTTGACCGATTTGAACGAAACTTGGTATGCAGATCCCTCACTACCTGGGGTGATTTGTTCTGGGGGTCTCACGGCCCACCTGCACACGTGGGCGGAGCTACAAAGAGAACATCAGATTTCACCCATTCATGTCAATGGAAAAAATGTAAAAAGCTGCCATTCTCACAGTAATTCAAAAATGGCTTGACCGATTTGAACGAAACTTGGTATGCAGATCCCTCACTACCTGGGGTGATATGTTCTGGGGGTCTCGCGGCCCACCTGCACACGTGGGCGGAGCTACAAACAGAAAATCAGATTTCACCCATTCATGTCAATGGAAAAAATGTAAAAAGTTGCCTTTCTCACAGTAATTCCAACTACCTGGGGTGATATGTTCTGGGGGTCTCGCGGCCCACCAGCACACGTGGGCGGAGCTACAAACATAACATCAGATTTCACCCATTCATGTCAATGGAAAAAATGTAAAAAGCTGCCATTCTCACAGTAATTCAAAACCGGCTTGACCGATTTGAACGAAACTTGGTATGCAGATCCCTCACTACCTGGGGTGATATGTTCTGGGGGTCTCGTGGCCCACCTGCACACTTGGGCGGAGCTACAAACAGAAAATCAGATTTCACCCATTCATGTCAATGGAAAAAATGTAAAAAGCTGCCATTCTCACAGTAATTCAAAAACGGCTTGACCGATTTGAACGAAACTTGGTATGCAGATCCCTCACTACCTGGGGTGATTTGTTCTGGGGGTCTCGCGGCCCACCTGCACACGTGGGCAGAGCTACAAACAGAAAATCAGATCTCTCCCATTCATGTCAATGGAAAAAAATGTAAAAAGCTGCCATTCTCACAGTAATTCAAGCTGCCATTCTCACAGTAATTCCAACTACCTGGGGTGATATGTTTGGGGGTCTCGCGGCCCACCTGCACACGTGGGCGGAGCTACAAACAGAACATCAGATTTCACCCATTCATGTCAATGGAAAAAATGTAAAAAGCTGCCATTCTCTCAGTAATTCAAAAACGGCTTGACCGATTTGAACGCAACTTGGTATGCAGATCCCTCACTACCTGAGGTGATATGTTCTGGGGGTCTCGCTGCCCACCTGCACACGTGGGTGGAGCTACAAACAGAAAATCAGATTTCATCCATTCATGTAAATGGAAAGGATGTAAAAAGCTGCCATTCTCACCGTAATTCCAACTATAAAACACTTTCTATGACACTATAACCACTAGGGACATCATTTCTATTCTACCACGGACACCATACATATAGAGTTTGTATGTTCTAACTTTGTTTGTAACTGTTTCCTTCATGCACCCCAGTTCATAATGTTATTACATTACATGAGTACTCACATATGCTGAACTAGGAACACAGGTTCCATTCTGAACCGGGAAACAACTGCATGGAGTTTCTTTTCAACCTGAGTTTCCATATATTGAGTTGTTTAAATCAATACTGGAACTTTTGGATGCCACTTATTCCAACAGATCTTCCTTTTCAGTTTAAGAGATTGCAAATTCCACTGAGACTTGCATTCTCTATCACAATCAACAAATCACAGGGACAGACTATTACATACTGTGGAGTGGATTTAAGATCCCCCTGTTTTTCCCATGGACAACTCTATGTTGCTTGCTCAAGGGTGGGTTCACCCAAGAATTTATATGTTCTTGCTCCTGGAGGTGAAACTAAAAATGTTGTTTATATTCAAGTTTTGTGTTAGTTGTATTGTATTCATTTTGTCAAATATTTCACATTATAATTTGAATATTATACTTTTTATAAAGCTGTAAAAAAATAATTTCATTCACCACTATAAAGTATCTTTATTTGAATCCATTTACAGTGTTATTGCTATAATTAAATACCCGTGCAACGTCGGGACATCAGCTAGTATTCTATAAATTCAAGCTTGCAAATGCCGCCTGTTACAAAATGAGGGGTGCAAGCACTTTGAAGCAGGAATATTGTTTAACACTACTGTACAGTAATGCTATAAAAAAATTAGTTGTAATTAATTATTAAAATGTCCATGTTGAGATCATTTGACTACTGCTACAATCTATGGTAAATATTTTGTCTTTGTAGGCACAGTTGAAAATGTTCTCCAAGAGGCCAAAGTCCCTCTACTCTCAAATGAGGAATGTCAGACCTACTACAGAAATTACAGGATAACCGATTTAATGTTGTGTGCTGGTTATGAACAGGGTGGAATTGATGCTTGTAAGGTAATCAGTCGATCCCACAACTGATGGCTGCTCAACAACTGACAACAGTACTAGTCATTACCATAGAAACACATAAATATTTTTTATCATGGATCCTCAGGTGGCTATACTAAGTTAAACATTTCAATACTCATAACATAGCTAATTTCGTCATTGGTCCAAACATTTTTTTTTAAGCAGATATTTATTTAATCTTCTTCAAATGTTTTTTCTTCTTCAATTTTTACTAAACACTTATCTGATTACAGTGCTGTGAAAGGCCACTCTCTCGACATGACCATATTTCAGTATTCTTCCTCAGAGTCGAAGCACCTTACAGACATTCATTTTGTTCATTTTTGTGACAATCCCAATGTATTTGTCTCATTCACCCACTACCGCACTGCTTCTTACACACAGAGCCTTCCACCATGCTGTCAACATGCACACCCCACATCCCAACACACTACCAATATACACATTTGCCTGACATACACTGCCAACATGCACATTCATATGCATATGTACACACTCTTTCACACACATTCTCACACTCTACCCTAATACCCTGCCAATGCATACTCACAAACACACACCCATCACACACACCTACCTATACCCTCTGACATCCTACCTTCACATCCCTTGCAGATGAACTTTCCCCGTGTTCTGGTCAGCACCAAATCTAACACAAAATAGGGCTTCTTGACCATGGTGTAAACAATGAGTGAAAACAACAGCTTACATTGATGGTCACTACTTGCAATTAAACAGGGCTTTATGCTCCCATATGCGATTTTCATGCCTCAGGTCAGCTACAGACTGCTGCTTCTTTCCCCCGCCAGTTCTTTCAGGCTTCCCTGGTGTTGGGTATAATCTGTTCCTGGCAGTGTATTTCCATGCAACCAGCTGTTTCACTCTAGACCTCCCTCCTGTTTAGCAAGAGATATCCAAAACTTCTTTGAGTCTGTGACTGTGGATATTCTATAAAATACAGATAGTTGATATATTGCTTAACCGTATAGTAGGAGGCAGTTTGAGTAAAGACTTGGTTGGCAGCTGACTTACTTAAATAGACATTATATTTATATCGTAAGGCCCGTAATGAGTCAGATGTGTGGGAATGATGATAGTTTTCAAGAGCTTTTATTTCGGATTCCAAGTTATTCACTTCAGCCATTGCATCTTTCTTTTTGGAAGCTGAGTAGGAAATAATGAGCCCCCTGATTTAAGCTTTGAATGCGTCCCAGATGTAAGACCAATTAATATCAGCAGGAGAATTAAAAGCAAAGTATTCCTCAATGGCAGCAGAGATATACGATACAAATTCAGAGTCTTGAAGAAGAGTGTTGTTGAACCTCCACTGCCCCGACGAAGCTTCAACGCCAAATGCATTCAGTTTAAGTTGCACTAAAGCATGATCCGACACGCTGATTTCTTTGACGTCTGAAGAATGAATGAATCGTACCATAGAGGGGCTCACCAGGAAGTAGTCCAGTCTTGAGTAGTGTGATTCTCCACGGATCAAGCAGTTTGAACTGTGAAATAAGATCTTGTAGATAGAACCAGTTTTGGGATTTTCTGTACTGGAATGAAGATTTTCTGTCTTTCCTGGGATCCTGTATTACATTGAAATCACCCCCAAGTATGCAATGATGATCCCTAAAAGAATTCAATAAATCAGCTATTTCATCATAAAATGATACATCATCCATATTAGAACCGTATAGATTCAGAAACATTAATTTAATGCCATCAATTTCAAGAACTATTTGAATCCATCTGCCATTAGAGTCAGAACGATGAGACAGTATGGAGATGTCATTTCTCTTCCTAATAAATAACACTCCATTTTTTTTTCCCAGTGCAGGAGAATACAGGACAGGATACGCCCAAGGAAATGAACATTTCTTAGCTTCACATTCAGAGAGATGTGTCTCCTGCAAACAAAGAATGTCAGCCTGAAATTTAGACAAATAGTTAAATATTTTCTTCTTCTTAATAGGATTATTCAATCCTTTAACATTAAGTGTCAAGCAATGTATCAGCATGTATTTTACCACAGTGAGACAGTAAAATGATGTACATCATGGTGTAGTACATAGGAAAGTAGAAACAGTTCTGCATCGTGCTAAAGACTGTCAGAGAAATGAGAACAAGAAAATAAGAGAAAGCCATCCTGTTATCCTATATAAGGAAGTTAACATAGGGATAATGAGAACAGGGAAGAGGGGAGAACAAGGTCAACCCGCACAGGGAAATAGCTCAAACAGCAGTATATAATATAAAACATGTGTTCAGCATTACAACAGTACAAAATGACATATGTATGTCCTGGAAAGCCAGCCAGACTGCATAGAAATAATCATCTAAGGAGAAAGCAATAGATGATAATGCATAACATTATATTAAGAGAAGGGCAAAAACTCAGGTAGCGTCAATATGACTGGGAGCCAAATTCTCCAGATAGTCAGCCAGTTCTCCAGGCTGGGTAAAGTCTTTAGTAAAGTTGTTATACGTCACCCGAAGTTTAGCTGGGTATAGCATCCCGAACTTGGCACCAAGTTGTTTCAGCCGAGGTCTGTATTCCAAAAGCTGTTTTCGTGCTTTAGCCGTTTGCTTACAAAGATCCGGTACAAATAGAAGAGAGTGGCTTTCATATTTGATGGGAGCTTGAAGACGAGCCTGCTGCATAATATCAATTACTTGAGTGTAGCGGAGTAGTCGTACAACCACCGGCCTCAGGTACTTGCCAGGGATCTTAGGCTGCTGAAATGGAACGCGATGCGCCCGTTCTATTTCAAATGGGTGTTTAAAATCCAGGTTGAGAATTTTAGGCAGATTATCCTCCAGAAACTTGACCATGTCTCGCCCTTCCCGAGCCTCAGGTAGACCTAAGATCCTGAAGTTGCTCCTAAGGGATCGATTACTCTGGTCTGCTAGTTCATTTTCAAGGAGAGAGATTTTGTTAGCCTGTCGTTGGAGTGTTTTAATATTTTCAGCATTGACCCCCACCTTTATTTCCACATTATCCATTCTGGTGTTTAAATCAGCGATTTCAGCCTTAAAGGTAGATATTTTCAACAGAATCTCTTCTGTGACCGTTTTGTTTTCGGCCATGAGGGAGTGGAGAGCGCAAATTTCCTCTAGCAGGGAGGCAGCAGTGACATCATCAATTTTTATCGGCGGTTTAGATGGCGAAACTGGCTCGAGACTGCGGCGCTTACCCGTTTTGCCAGAAGCCATGATATTTAAGATTGCTCGGGAGCTACAGCCAGCTCAAAATCGCCGCGTATATAATGCTGAAATCGGGGCTATCAAGTTCCTCGTGCGGAAGACACTCGTTCAAGCAGCCATCTTCCTTGACGCTCACTAGCGCCCCCCCCCAATTGTCTGCTGTCTAATGTCGGCACGGCTTTGTTCCGCGTGCTTATGACTGTGAACCTATACAGTGCCAACGAATATCTGGGTTTTAACTTTTTACAGTTTTATTGCTGAACATTTAATTGATAAGATGACTGTCCATTGTTTGTTCATATCCATGTGACTAAAGGGCGATTAGTATATTATGTGTGTAACCAATATGTTAACCAAATAAATTTCTATGTGTGTTTCATAGGGGGACTCAGGTGGCCCATTAGTCTGCAAGCAGAATCAGATCTGGTATCTGGTAGGCATCACCAGCTGGGGTGAAGGATGTGGTCGTCCAGGACAGCCAGGTGTTTACACTAAAGTCTCCAAATTTAGAGACTGGATTTTGGAAACAACAAAACAATGTAAGACATTGTTTAATTTACTCTCTTTAGGAGGGAAGTTGTCAACATGGGCTATTGTTAAGAGGGGTCATTTTTACCACAAGTTGTGCTAGTTTAGCCCTCGGTCCTATTTTATGCAAGTCATATAAAAAGTGTTCACATTTTTACAAAACCTTAAGTAATTGATATCAGTCCTAAGATATCTGTCCTAATGTAAACAGGTAGGTTATTCCAAATTATAATGGTAGCATAAGCAAAAGAGGAGTTGAGCCATCATCTATACCGTACTCCTCATTTCTGTGCCAAAAGCTGGGCGCCAGTATTTTTGCCAGCTGAGACCTTGGTGTAAATGCTGGCACCCAATTGTGGGCATATTGGTGCAAACATAGGGCTATTCTAGAACTCAAAACAAGTGAGGGAATCAACAGAATCAATTCAAAGCACAATAATACTGTGGATGAGAATAACCCGCCAAGGCCAAGAAGCCAATCAACACTACAGCAAAAAATAAAAGGTGGAGAAGAAAGCCTCAGACTTACACTTTCCCCTCCCGATTTGCAGTTTTAGGACTCGCGATTTTGATTATTCACAATTTCCTAAAACCGGAATCACCCCCACCTCCCTCCTGCCTCCCGGTCCTCCCCGGACCTTACCTGGTGATCTAGCGGTCTTTCAGGGCAGGAACGATCTTCCTACGCTCCTGCCCAATGCAGATCACTCATCCAAGACAACTGCCAAGAGTTCCCGTCATAGTCTCGAGAGACTATGGGAACTCACGGCAGCCATTTTGGATGAGTGATCTGCACGGGGCAAGAACGTAGGAAGATCACTCCTGCTCCAAAAGACAGCTAGACCACCAGGTAAGGTCTGAGATGCTGGGAGGGAGGCGAGGGTGGGTCAGAGTTGGCCCAAAAGTTATTCGCAAATTTTCAATATTCATGTGCCGGCTCTGCCCCTAACCCCTGCCAAAATTGAGGGAGGAGTGTACATGACAGTGATAACAAGAAACTACAGTCCATACACTGTCATAAGCACAATCGTAGGCATAAAAAACTCCAACCTTTGTACTAATAATAGTTGCAGTGTGGGCATAGCCACACTGTAAATGCACTAATACAGTTGAAAAATCACTTATCTAGAACGATTCAGCATGCTGCTTTCTTCAGACACCAGATCTCCAAGCAATCCTCAACTATTCCAGAAATCATCATATACCAGATCACCGAGTTGTCCAACAAAACCCTATGTGTAACTTTTAGGAATGCACACCCCCTTTGAATTGCACCTTAGAAGATATAGGGGTGCAGGGTTATAGAATATGTTGTGTGGAGATGTGCACACAAATTTCCAAATATTGCTACTTAACTGCAATAATTGATTGCTGACCTCGATTAATTGCAATTAATTGGCTCATAAGCTAATTTTGGCACCAAAATTCCAGTGTCATATATACTGTAGAATTTGGGAGTTTGTGCTTAATTGTAGAACAGCAGTTGTCCTATGTAAATTTATGCTCATATATTAGCATTCTATAAATTTAAGAGTACAACAGGCACTTAAATTTAGGTGACCAATCATAGAACGAGGAGGTACGCGTATATCGCAAAGTGGTGTGGTTTGGGTGGGACTAGAGCAGAACCAAGAGCTGCAGATGTATTCCCCATTACAGAAGAGGAATGAATATCTGTATTCAAAGACCAATACTGGGATTTACAGCTGCCCCCGGGTATGTATAGGTTTGTTTTATTTTAAGTGTTCATTGTGGGTATCCCTTTACTGGAAAGATTAAGAAGATCTTACAATTAATCCTTCAGTGTTTTTTTTCATCCTCAAAACTAACAGTGCAGTAAAATTATGGCCTCTGTATCTAATTATGTGTTTAGATGTGTAGGTGGCCAAAATGGCTTTCATGCATGTTGGCATGTAAACAACTATGTTCTAAAATACTCTTTTACATGTGTTAGTGCTGATACTGAAGTTTTTGCAATGACAATCTGGTGGGGTAAGGTTCTTATCATAGGTCAATACCTCGTTGCTTTACCAGAATGTGAGAAAATACTTTAAAAAAAAAATTATAATGCAAACATCCTGTTTCCCATGTTTATGTGGGGTTTTTTTCCAAAATATTTAATGAAAAAAATCAATCTAAATCACAATGACCTTTCTGTCTGAAATGACTCTTATATAGCAAAAATTTGCTGATTATCAAATAAAACACAGAGGCAGTAATGAAATACAGCAAACTGCTCCAAAAAGGTAGAACACTTATCTCTAGTGGCCCTTCTACCTTTTTGGGGCAGTTTGTTGTATTTCATTACTGTCTCTGTGTTTTATTTGATTATCAGCAAATTTTTGCTATATAAGAGAGTCATTTCAAACAGAAAGGTCATTGTGATTTAGATTGATTTTATTTTCCATTAAGTATTTTGAAAAAAAACACATAAACATGGGAAAAAGGATGTTTGCATTATAAAAAATATTTTCTCACATTCTGGTGCTACAACGAGATTTTGACCTATGATAAGAACCTTACCTCAAGCAAAAAGACAACAGTGGAGGTTCAAGAACAAAGGTGTGCAATTTTATTCAACCTCCACTGTTCACACCTTTGTTCTTGAACCTCCACTGTTGTCTGTTGGCTTGGATTGTCTGTGTGGAGGTTTCTCTCCTGGTTTCTTCTTTGACAAGAACCTTACCCCACCAGATTGTCATTGCAAAAACTCCAATTTTTGACAAAGGGGAATTTGAGGCCTTTTCCCTCGTTGTGTCCATTAGTATCATTTCCACTGTGTTTAATTTTGGTTATTTGCCAGTAAGTGATTACACAGTAGTCCTCTATTTTCTTGTGAGTGCTGATACTGAGCCAAGTAAGCTGTCAAGTTGCTTCAGTTGACATTTTAGCGGTTGACAAATACAAAATGGTCGCTCTTTCCAAACATAGCCAGTACATACACATGCATTCCTGCATGTGTTTGGCAGATCCTTTTCTAAAATGCTACTTTAATTGGACACATTCTGACCTGGATGTCTCAATTCTGATTTCTATGCTCTGACTAAAAGGGGGCTGCCCATGCCCTGTTCTAGATAATTATGACCAGGGCAACTTTCTCACACAGAGAGATTTATTTCAAACTGCTGTTGTTTGAATCAGGTTCAAAATGAAACATATGAACATTTTTAAATATTGTACCATCAATTAAATGCATCTTTTAAAATTTTTTTCCCTAGAATTTGACAACAGATCTGCAAGACCAGAAGTCCACAAAAATGAATCCACTTCTGATGTACAAATAAATGCAATAATTGTTTTGACTACGGTACATACCCTCAGTATTGAATTAATAAATATTGTGAATCACTGTATGATTTAATTTTTTTTTCTGTTCATACATATTAATTATCACAAATTAGGGGTGATCAGGTTCATATTAAAAATTCCAGTCTAGGGAAATTTAAGGTTAGATCTATTATTGTTAAAGTGAAAGGGGTTTGTTTTATTCACTTTTGATGTACAATTTTAAGCATATCTAATGTATTTTTATTTTTTTTTTTACATTGGGGAAGATATTCAAAGCAATTTAACCAGGCAGGGGAGGCTTCTGATTGCTTAAATCACTTGTGCAAGGTTATCCACTGATTTTCAGTGGCAGTTAATCAGTTAATGCCACTGAATACCAACACTAAGGGGGAAGGATTCAACAAGGGGTGCTAATGATTAGATACACAAAATGCTAAGACGCCCATTATATTCCTTGGCATTTAGCACGTGCTGAATCAGTTAGTGCTAGGGTTAACAGTAGAGAATGACACGGTGACTGTTTCCCGCAGATAGCCGTGGTTAACCCGCAGGAATGGGGGGGGGGAAAAAAAAATCGACTGGTTGCTGCGAGTAAGGGGACAAGGCTTTTCACTGCCCCATGGAGTTTTGAATGGCCTTGTCCTTGCAGTAAATGATCTGCTGTGAGTCGCCTCCCTTCCTATCAGCAGCCTCCCTCGCGATCATGGGTCCATAAGCACCCCTTGCAATTGTGGGTCCAGAAGTAGCCTTCCTCATGAGTCCAGCAGCCCCCTCGTTCTTGCAGGTCCAACAGCACTCCCACCCCCACTCCTGATCATGGCTACCGGCAAAACAAAACATAACCTGTGACTCCCTTGTCGGCCCCTTTGCACCTCCTGGGGCGGGCCTACTAGCCTCTTAAAAGTGTTTATAGGACAAAGAGACAACATTGTCGCATGCAGTGTTGCTTCAGAACCTTCTTGCTGCCGAGTACCTCCTTCTGATGCAACTTCCGATTTTGCCATGATCGGGCGCGAGAGAGGGAGAGTATAAGGGAGGGGGGCTGTTGGACCCACGATACGGAGAGAGGGATGGGGCTGCTTCTGCACTCACGAAAGGGGGAGGGGGTTGCTTGTGCTGCTGGACAGGCTGGAGCTGAAGAGAAGGGAGACAGTTGCTGGATCTAGTCTGGGGATTGAGGGGAGAAGGGAAACAGGTACTGGGCTCATGTGGGTGGAGTAGAACTGGAGGGAAGAGAGAGGTGCCAGACCCACATCTGGTTGATGAAGGGAGGGCATAGAAGTGTTAGACACATGGGAAAGGGGCTAGAGGGAAGGGAGAGAGGTGCAGGAACTACAGAGAGGAAGAGAGAAGGAAAGGAAGAGAGAAAAGCTGAATCAAGGGGATGAAGGAAGAGTGAAATGTTGAACATAGTGGAGGGAGGAAAGAGAGTGTGAGAGATACATTGGTGTAATGAAAGAAAGTGGAGAAGCTGGACACAGGGAGATATATAAAAAGAGGAGAGATGGTGGGTGTGGATGAGAGCATAGGAACAGGGACAAGAAAGGGAATGCTGCATGGGGGTTGGTATATGGGCACAGAGGGGTAATGCTAGACATGGGAGGGTATATGGACACAGAGAGGATAGCTAGACTTGGGAGAGAATAAGAACACAGAAGGAAGATGCTGGACAGAGAGGTATAGAGGAGAGATACTGTACACAGAGGGAGGGGGGAGGGAGATGGGCATAGGGGAAATACTAGAAAGGGACGTATAGGAGACATAGAGAAGGGAGATGCTGAACATGGGGAACAATACATACACAGAGATAGAAGATGGATGGTGAGCATGGAGAAAGAAGAAATGTCAAATAGGAGACCCTGGCACGCGAGTTAAGAGAAGACAAAAGAAAACCAGTGCCTGAGGCCAACATGATTTGAAGAATAAAATGACGAGACAATAAAAGGTAGAAAAAAAAATTTATTTTCTATTTTGTGAATATGTCAGACTTTGAAAATATGTGAATATATCAGATTTGAAATATGTATCCTGCTAGAGCTGGTGTTAGACATACCTGGGGACCACAAAGCCCAGGCCGTACTTCTTTAGTCTAATCTAATCTAATTGGTAATTTGTGCATCATGCTATACCTACAAAGGTTTAAGGCAACTTACAGCGAGAAATGGAAAACACTTTAGATCATTGCAGAAATCTAAGGAGGGCGTTACAATAGAACTTTGTAGGCCATTACATTTAATACTGAAATCTATGGAGACAATTACAATACAAGGATATGCTAAGAGCCAATTAAGACCTTGGGATTACTTAAATCAAGGATCGCTGGTCCAGCTGACTTAGGTCTTTCTCTGACCAGGGGTCATTTGCCCTAGTTGCACTCCCCCAACACTATTCCTGTCATGTATGACTACGGTATTCTATTATAATGACTTTTCTGTGTAGCATTCTGTAATAATTTGGCTTATTCAGTTTTATCAATAGGGGAGGGGATATTTATGAAGGGGAGGGGAGACAGGGATTTTGTTTATTCTTGCTCTGTATTAAATGTTTTTATAAAATGACAATTGTACAGGATATTGCTTCTTTTTATAGTTTAATAAAATATGTTCAATATAAAATCATAACTATTCGAGGCTTGTGCGGATGGGATCAGATGGTTTGTGGGAACGGGGCGGAGATGGAGACCAAGCTCGCGGAGACAGGGATTGAGCATGGGGTGGGGACAGGAACAAATTTTTTCCCCATGTCATTCTCTAGTTAACAGATTTCCTCTTTAGAAAAAAAGAGGGCACCTTGCCCTGCCCTGTTCTGCCCCCAGCCCTGCCCTATCACACTCAGCCCTGCCCTCACACAGACCACGTGTCTCCTTCCCCAAGCTCGGGGCCATGTCTGGATGTCCTCTGATCTTCCCTCCCCTGCCATTCCTTCATCTAGCATTTTTCTCCCCTCCCCTCCCCTCCCCACCACATTGATGTCTGTGCTTGCGCAGAGGATATCCAGACACTGTCCCAAGCTCGGGCCCTTCCAAAACCCGGACAAACAGACAGGTTTGGGAAATCCATCTGGGTACTTGGAAAGTCCTCTAAAAAGAGGACGTGTCTGGGTTTTCCCAGACATATGGTAACCCTAGTTAGTGCCCCTTAATGAATTCTCACTAAATGCTAAACTGAAAGCTGGCTATTTTGTGGGCGGCCTGGAAGCAGAGTCAACACTTAAGCGGTTATGTGCTGATAATCAGTACTTAACCCTTTAAGTTAACCAGACAATTCAAATCACATAAAACTCACTCCTAATCTTTATCTGATTTTACTTAGGCAGAAGATGAATATCATTCTTAGCCAGAAATGCATGGACATGGCCAGGCATTGAATTCTGGGCATAATGCCATAAAACACTGACTGCCATTTGCTGAATATTTACCTTATTGTATTTAGTATCTTATTTTAGTGCAAATGGCTCTGAGACATTTCATAAGAAAGGCAGTCTGTAACTGTGCAATGAAACAAGGCCAAACAAATTGTAATGTCACTGAGCATTTATAAAGCTGATTGGACCTTAATCACAGCTTAAGGATCCTATGATGCCAGTTTTAGCCATATTTGCCATAGGATCAATCCAAAGGCTTAATGGAAGGAGCAATGTACTGCCATACAGAAAGTGTGGATTTGATTTCTGGGCAGAGCTTCTGTTTCTCAGCTGAGGTGTGGCTAGGGATGCTGTGAAAACATTTATAGCAAGCCTTAAGCATTGTTAAGTAGAGACATTTAACAGCCAGACCTGGAGAGGCAGAGCCCAATATTTTAGAACTGAGCTCCTAAGTTTGGGCTCTATTTTCACCAAACTTAGGCCCCCTTTTATCAAGCCACTTTTAGCGCTGGCTGGTGAGGTAAATGCTCCAACGCTCATTCAATTCCTATCAGCGTTGAAATATTTACCTCACCAGCCAGCGCTAAACGCTCTACTGCAAGCTTGATAAAAGAGGGCCTCAGGAGCCTATGGGGCTCATATTCAAAAGAGAAAAACGTCCAAAAACTGGCCTAAATCGGCACTTGGACGAACATTTCTCTAAAACGTCCAAGTGCCGATAATCAAACCGGGTTTTGGACGTATTTCTAAACGACTTAGGCCTTCATAGAGCCGCTCAACGTCCAAAGCTAAATGGGGCATTTCGGGAGGCGTGTCAAGGGCGGGAGTTGGGCGGGACGTGGGCCGGCTTAGACTTAGTCGTACAGCATGTATAACCGAAAGTTAAACAACAGAGCCTAGAGGAAAGTTGGACGTTTTGACTTACACCATCTAAAATATGGTCTAAGTCACAGTTCTTCAACTGCCAGTCCGCGGACCGGTGCCAGTCCGCAGAAAATTTCTGCCGGTCTGCGCAGGGCCGGCGAGATCAAGTCGGCAGTTAAATTTCCTGCCGACTGCGGATCCTGCTGACTAATGTTCCTCCCAGCCTCAGGCGATCAAGACAGGCTGCCGACGTCGGGGCCTTCCCTCTGTGAGTCTCGCCTGTTCGGAAAACAGGAAGTTGAAACAAAATAGGCGGGACTCAGAGAGTGAAGGTCCCGACGTCGGCAGCCTGTCTTGATCGCTGCCCCTGCCGAGTTGCTGAAGAGGGCCGCGGGGAAGTTGCGATTAGAACGGAGAGAGCTGCAGATTCAGGTGCAGGTGGAGGGAGATGGTCAGTGTGTGTGAGCAAGATCCTGGGGAGCCTTCACAGTAGCTGTCTCCCCTCCAACTAGCTCTCCTACTTGCCAGAGCAGTGATTTACCGGCAACTTCCTGCAGGCAAGTACTGAGAGCTGCTGGAAGGGGAGACAGCCACTGTAGGAGGCAGGGAAGCTGCTGGATAAAGGGAGAGCTGTTACTGGACTTGGAGAGAGTTAGAAGAAGAGATGCTGCTGGGAAGGGAGGAGGGAAAGGGATGGGAAGAGAGTTAATGTTGGATAGAGGGAGGAGGTAAGGGAGAAGAAGGAGAGATGCTGCTGGAAGGGGAGGAGGGAAAGGGATGGGAAGAGAATGTTGGATAGAGGGAGGAGGGAAGGGAGAAGGAAAAAAAGGAAGGAGGGAAGAGAGAAAGAAAAAAGGAAGGAAACAGCTAGCAGGGAGATTACAGGAGGGGAAGGGGTCAGGGTGGAATGGAGAGATCAGATGAGGGAAAGGGGAGAGAGAGGAATGAGAAAGTAGAGAGACATTGATGCTGGAAAGGGGGTCAGCAGAGAAATGAGAGAGGATAAAGATGCTAGATCTGGTGTAGGAGAGATAAAAATGAAGAAGGCAGTGAAGCTGGAATGAATGATATAAAAAGGAGAGAGGAGGAACAGGCTGGAAGGACAGGGAAGAGGGGCATAGAAAGAAGTCAGATACATAAGGAAGGGGGAGAGGGCAGACATTGGATGGAACGGGCAGATGCTGGAAGGAAAAGAGTGAAAAGAAGATGAAAGCAGAACCAGAGACAACAAAAGGTAGAAAAAAATAATTTTATTTCTATTTTGTCATTAGAATATATCAAATCTGAAATATATATCCTGCTAGAGACATAACTGGGGACTGCAGTATTCTGTTAGCATGATATTTCTATGTAGCATTCTATAATAACTTGGCTTGTTCAGTTTTCTTGATAGTAGAGTATGAATATGTAGAGTAGAATATGTGAAGGGGAGGGGAGACAGGGGTTTTGTTGGTCTGTGCTCTGTATATTTGTATTTATAAAATCACAATTGTTCAGAATATTGTTTCTTTTTATACTTTAATAAAATACGTTCAATATAAAATCATAATTGCGGCTTGAGCAGATGGGATCAGATGGTTTGCGGGGACTGAGCTCGCGGAGATGGGACGTAAACGGGGTTTTTAAATTTTAGTCCTAGTAGTTTGCCGGTCCACAAAATAATTCTTTTATTTCTGCCGGTCCACGGGTGTAAAAAGGTTGAAGAACACTGGTCTAAGTCACTAAAACCCACCTAAACTCACCAGATAATCACTGGAAACACATGACACAGACCCCCACACACTACCCCAGTGATCACTAACACCCCCCACCCCAATAAAAATTTTAATCATAACTTGAAATTTCAGCCTCCAGACCATCATCAACTTGCTGCCTAGCATAGGAAAGCCTAGTCATCCAGCCCAGAGGCAGCTTAAGTCATCTTGGGAGTGGGTTTGGGACCCATAGAGATATGGACCCATGCCCATAAGCTCCTGTAATCACTGCTTTGTTACTGAAACATGTGCACTCCCCTATACACCCCAAAACCCTTTTGTACTGGCATATAAGTGGCTCCTGCATCCATAAGGGCTATAGGGGTGGTAGATAAGTGGGTCTAGGGGATCCTGAAGGTGGTTTGAAGGGCTCACCATGACCTATAAGGGAGCTGTAGTGAGAAGAAGCCATGGCACCCTGTTTGTGAAGTTCACAGCAGTGCCCTGTAAGGTACCCCACTATTTAGGTGCCCTGTCTGGGTGTTCTGTCAATCACTCTGAAGACCCCTCCCACATCCAACAGGGCTTGTTCTAGACGTTTTTGACTTGGACGGACATTTGTACGAAAATGGACAATAAAGATAGACGTTTTAGATCAGATCTGCAGGATGTATAATTTGGACGATTTTCGAAAGTCAAAAGAAGTTGGACGTCTCTTTCGAAAATGTCACTTAGGCACTTTTTGACTTTGGACGACTTGCGAAATGGACATAAACGGACTTAGACGTCCCTTTTGATTATGCCCCTCCACGTATTCAACTTAAAATTCATCTTAATATTAGACTTCTAAATTGAAGCTTGCCATTCATTTGGGCCTAATTTATGAGCCTAGTGCTAAAAAACAGCGCTAAATTCCTAATTTCTTCTTTATTACCTTAATTCTACTCTTGTTGCCATCTACTTTTTATACTCCTAATTTTAACAGTATAGAGAAATTTTGAGTATATTTAGATATCCAGCCCTAGTAAACTTTCAAAGAGCTAATTTAGTAGCATAAAGTATAGGAGGTAACCACAGATATGTGCAGTTGGGTACAGCGCATCGTTTGCTATTCCTGGAGGGCTCACCATACAATAAGGGAGTTATGATGTGATATGTACCTGGGATCTTTCATGTGACGTTCACTGTTAGGATGTCTGTGTAGCCAGTCTAATAAGACTGCTGGCCCCCAGACATCTCAATGACTTGTTTTTGAGTGTTTTACCCTTGGACATTTTTTGTTTGAAAATGGCCCTTAAAGAAAGAAGCACCAAGCACAAAAACATCTAAAATAGAATGATAGGACATGGAATTATTGTGTTCAGCAAAATGACATTCATATTTCACGAGGAGACAAATTGAGTTCCACCATTGATTGTAAATCAGACCCTTGACTACTGCACTCATTAGTATAATTTGTATCTTGCCTCACCCTTAGTCTTTTCATTTCAGGCACCTCTCTGGTTTTATCATGTTTCATTTAATATTGTTTATGTCAATTTCTTTATTTTATGCTTGGATCATTTAAACTGATTACTCTGGTACATTGTTAGAACTTGCACCTATTATGTCTTATTTCCTTTTCCTGAACTAATGTCTTCTCAACTTCTATTTTATTTCTGATGCATTCAATCATTTATGACCATTATTCCACTGTGGATGCACTTCACATTTGTTAATGACATTGTTATAATGTGCTCCTTGTTGGAGCATGCATATTGTTGGCTTTGTATTTCATCTTTTATAAAATCAATAAAACTTTTTGAACTAAAATAGGATGATAGATATTTTTTCTGATTCAAAGAAGACCATGTTTGACAACTGGATTTCTGGATGTTTTTTTTGAAAATGGCCCAAATCAGATTTGGATGTCATATCAAAAATGCCCCTCATAGTTATTATTTTATTGATTTGTTATACCGCCTGTACTAATCAAGGATCTAACCTGCAGTAAATTATTACAGCATAATTTACAACAGGAGTCACTAACTTGGGGTAACTCAGCACCACAGGTCAGTAATTTGTTGCAGCAAATTTTACTGCAGGGTTTACTAATCTGCTCCTGTAATAAATTTTATTTTGCATTGTGGCAGCCAAGAATATTGTAAAAAAACAAAAAACAAAAAAAGACCCCAAGTTACACCTTCTATCTTTCAAAGAAGCTGCTGTAAGGTAAGGAGTCAATCCCCTCATTCCCCTGAGCCAACCACCCCATCCCCAACAATGATATACATCCTCTCCACCTCTGATCTTCAAACAACCCCCCCCCCCCCACACACACACATACCTGAACAAATGCTCACGATCAATCTCCTATCCTCCCCAAAGCATAACCTCAACCCCTCTGTATTATAGCTCTATCCCAAAGGAATCCCCAAGCACTTTTACCATGTTCAGCTCTCTCCTCAAAGTGCCCTCACCTCTGACTTCTCTTTCGCTTTCTCCTCAGATTATGGCCGAGTACTTTCATGGCAAGGTCCACCTCTGCCTCTCCCTCCTCCCATCCACCCTACTGACCCTGCATTGACCCCTGCCGCCTTTTCTTCCTTCTCTGAAATTGCTGAAGAGGAAACTGCACATTTTCTTTCCTTCTCCAAATTTACTACCTGTTCCTCGGATCCCATCCCACTCGTCTGCTGATCACCATCTGTCCTACTGTGATCCCCTCTATCTGTCATATCCTCAACCTATTGCTCTCCACTGCGACTATACCCAACACCTTCAAACATGACATAGTTACACCGCTCCTTAAAAAATAACAACCATTGCTGCCCCTCCAATTATCGCCCTGTATCCCTTCTCCCCTTCTTATCCAAGCTACTTGAATGTGCTGTTCACCACCATTGTTTTAACAGTATAGAGAAATTTTCATCTTGAGCTATCCTTGCCCTCTTCATTTTATGGAAACTGCCCATGCTGGAGTCTCCAGTGACCTATTCCTGGCCAAGTGCAAAGGCCTCTACTGCATCCTCATCCTCCTTGATCTATCTGTTGCATTTGACACTGTAGATCACCTCCTCATCAATATGCTGTCTTCGCTTGGGTTTCAGGGTCCAGTTATCTCATAGTTTTCTTCCTATTTTTCCTGTTGCACTTTTAGCATAAGCTCTGGAGGATCCTCCTCTGCTGACATTCCGCTATTGATCAGCATACCTCAGGGCTCTGTCCTGGGACCTTTTCTTTTCTCCATCTATACTTCTTCCCTTGGTGCTCTAATCTCCTCCCACGGCTTCCAGTATCACTTCTATGCAGAAGACTCGTAAATCTACCTCTCTATGCCTGAAATTTCTAGGCCTGTATCTCAGCCTGCCTCTCTGACATTGCTACCTGAATGTCTCACCACCATCTAAAATTAAACATGGCAAAGACTGAACTCCTTATCTTTCCTCCTAAACCCACCTCTCCCCTTCCTCTGTTCTCTATTTCAATGGATATTGCTCTCGTCCTCCCTGTCTCATCAGCTCGCAACTTCGAGGTCATCTCTTTCCTTCTCTTCGCATATCCAACAGAACTTCAAAACTTGTTTCTTTCTCTACAACATCGCTACAATCTGAGCACACTACCAAGACCCTCATCCATGCTCTCATCACCTCTCACCTGGATTACTGCAATATGCTTCTTGCAGGTCTTCCACTAAGTCATCTCTTTCCAATTTAATCTGTTCAGAATTCTGCTGCACAACTCATATTCTGCAAGTGTCATTATGGTCATGTTACCCCTCTCCTCAAGTCGCTTCTGTTTCCACATACAGTTCAAACTCCTCTTATTAATCTGTTCACTCTGCAGCTCTCTTATCTCTCCCTACACTTCACCCTGGGAACTTCGTTCTGTTTCAATTTGATTGGTTATTGGGCAGAACTTCTAAGTCTACCCAACCAATCAAATTAAAACAAAAAAAATCTTCAGGAGAATTCACAAAAGGAACTGAATCCTCTGACAGCACAATGCGCTCCTGTGCTGACTTGGGTTCGTGCCTTCACTGTAGCTGCCTTCCAGCATGCTCCTGGGGCTGGTCCTGGGCTTCGTGATAGCTTCTCAGCTCATCCTGCCCCAATCATGAGTCCAGCTTATACAGTATAGCAGAATATTTCTGGAAAGTTCACAGTAATTGAAAAGATGGGAATGATAAATGGTCATTACCCAAGCTTATTTCCAGCCTCTGATAGACTTTCTCATATTCTTATTTCTCCTTTTCCTTTCTGCCTCAAACAAATACATTTTCAAACTATATATAGCTTCAAATGTATTTGTATGAGAGTAAAAGAAAAAGTTTTGATGACTGCAGTTTCTGTTAACTCTTGCGGACTTCACAAATTCTGTTTTTAAGCACCGCAGTCCCCATAAATTCTCATCTTACCTTCTCCTGTGGACACAGCGACCGATCTGCTGGATCTGTGGGGTCTGCAGGATAGGGGTATGACGATGATTCATGGGGTGAATGGGATCCATGAGGTCTGTGGGGGTTAAAATCAGAATCTGGAGGTCCATAGGAGTTATAAGAAACCACAGCTGGGGGCACTGGGTATTCTCTGATAGCCAGGTTTCTAGGCCACGCTTCCAAATCCACAATTTTGAAATGTACATAAAGCATCTACTGATTCAAGTTTCAAGTTTATTCAGAATTTTGATAAAACACAAATCAAAGCTTCTAAGCGTTTTACAATTCATATAAAAAAAAGGGGGAAACAAACAGGTCTCCGGACAACAGATACCCACGGGACAATACTTGACCAACATAAAATGATGGTCAGATTAGTAAAGGTCAGATAATCAAGCTTGTACTGTACTTTGCTTTATAGGACGTAAGGAAACTGGTTAAAGCAGTATAAAAAATGGGCTCAGCATGTTTTATATAATATTTAATATCAAAGCTTTGTCATTTACTGCAAATAAAATTGAACAGGAAGAAGGTAAACCAAAAAGACCTCGTATGCTCTTCAGTTTTGTATTTTTCTACAATGGATTACATTTTCAAAGTAAGAAAAAGAGTCACATAATCTGTTGAGACAATACCTTTGACCTGCAGTTATGACTTGCACAAGAGATTTGAAAATCGATTGAAATGATTTCCACTCTGTGTTTGACAGTGCTTTTCATTCAGTTTGAATAAGCAGTTCAGTAAGATTTTTTTAGGACAATACTGGTATTATTTCTATAGACATCCTTGAAACGAACAGGTCCCAATTAGTATTAGCCTGTTCTGTTGTTCTGACTACAGATGCATCCGGAGACAGAAAACACACACACACACACACACACACACACAGATAGTCAAAGAAAGAAGAAGTGTTTATTCAGACCAACATCACATATTTATAGTCCCCCCCCCCCTTTTGTACATGCCCAGTCACAAGCTAATAATGGGTGTAGCTTATGAGGAAAAGATAGTTTCATTTCTCATGGAAATAGGGAGGGGGGGGGGAAATTCCACAGCCAGTACACAAAGTCATAATTACAGATAACAAAAAGAGACAATGGTTTTTTGTGTGATTTCTTGCATAGCAAAATAAGCTTATAAAGAATATACCCTTACAATCCCCCCTTACGTCATGAATATGACATCATAAGCGTACAGCAGCAGCGTGGAGAGAAAGGTACTCTGCTAAGGTGTCTGAGATCACATATACATAGAGAAAACCTTGGAAAAGAAGTATAAAGAATAAATAATTCCTTCACATGTGCAAATCACCAAGAACAGCAAATATAGACATGGGGGTCAGAGCTGCCGGGAAGGTCGGGGTTCTGTGGTAGGGACTGGTAGGTACTAGTCAAGGGTACAGTAGAGCGAGGAACAGCAAAGTTGACAATAACAGGGAATCACAGGAACCAGGCAAGACAGGCAGCCAAGAGTGAAAGAGTCAGTCAGCAGGGAAGCCACGCCAGGATCAGAGAGGAACATGAACCAGTGTGGTGATGCGGTCCACATCTTCCTCGAGCACGGTACCATCATCATCAAGGTCAAGGCAGTAGTTACAAAGGTGGAACTTGCCACAGACGCCACCTTCCGCAGCCAGCAAGTAATCTAGAGACAGGCGATTCTGGTACATGGCAGTGCAAAAGTTCAAGAACAGCCTGCAAGTGAAGTATGCAGTTGAGTAGGCAGATTGGGGTCCGACAACCCCAAGAGCCATCTTTGGCCCACATAGCCAAAGATCAGCATAGCCACATAGCCACATCAGCAGGCTAGTTGTCACCCCATTTTCCAATCTGTATGGAGTGGAGAGTGCTAATTGCTTCTGGCGACCCCTAGTGTCGAATACAGAGGCTCCCAGGCATTCGCCGTCGGCCAGCAGTAGCAGAAAGGAGCTGGGATGGATCCAAGCACACATGTAACAGTCCGGTGAGGCAAGGGCAAGCAAACAGGCCACAGAGTCAATATCAGGAGCTGGCTATCAGGCGTAGGAAGTTTCATGGAGCAGGTGCTGAAGAGGAGGTCATGGTAACTTGAAGATGCAATAATGGAAGTCCGCAAGGCCCACAGTGGAAGTCATGGGGCTGACGTGAAAGAGAGGTTCTGTGAAGGCAGGTCTAGCATATCCAGCCATGTTCATAGCCACTGTTCTCCCATACCGGTCCCACCACAGACAAAACAATTGCTGACATTAAGAGTCTGGTCTATAGATTCAGCAAACTGTCCTTGTGCCTAAGATTTGAGCAAATGTTTCATTCTTAGCAAAATGTGTTTTTTCTTATCTACAGTTTTTTCTTATCTACAGGAGAAGCAGGAGCACTCAGCTGTGGGGGGTTCAGTTCATGAGGAGGAATGACCTTGGCACAAGTAGCTAGCTTCAGAACAGGATATAAAACGCAGAGCTCAGAACATGACCTTATAGCTGTGCTATTGAAACTCAAATACAAAAATTGTGCACAAATTATCGTATCAATAAACAAAACTTAAACTAGCCACCAGAGTGATAAGCTTTAAACGAGGTGTTAAAGCCGTACCGCATAAGTTCCTCAGAATGCCACACGATTTTAACGTATGGTAGCTGTCCTCATAGGAACCTTTATAATATGCGATTTTTTTCATTCAATATATTATTTTCTTTTCTTTTCATAAGTTATAAAGTTATAAAGTGCTTGTGCTTAATAATATAATAGTAGCAAGTGTAGCTGTTACTTAGCTTTTTTTAAAATAAACTGGGTCTGGCTCAATCCCCACCGACGCGTTTCATTATTTCATCAGGGTCGGGGAAGGAGAACGCAGAACAGTATATTGTCTTAGCGAAATGCTAAATCCATAGTTAATTCCGGCTCATTAACTATGGATTTAGCATTTCGCTAAGACAATATACTGTTCTGCGTTCTCCTTCCCCGACCCTGATGAAATAATGAAACGCGTCGGTGGGGATTGAGCCAGACCCAGTTTATTTTAAAAAAAAGCTAAGTAACAGCTACACTTGCTACTATTATATTATTAAGCACAAGCACTTTATAACTTTATAACTTATGAAAAGAAAAGAAAATAATATATTGAATGAAAAAAATCCCATATTATAAAGGTTCCTATGAGGACAGCTACCATACATTAAAATCGTGTGGCATTCTGAGGAACTTATGCGGTACGGCTTTAACACCTCGTTTAAAGCTTATCACTCTGGTGGCTAGTTTAAGTTTTGCTTATAGCTGTGCAGCAGAATGAAAACTGTTCTTTTTTTTTTTTTTTTTTTTTTAAGACGCCCCCCCGTATCAGCAAGGATCATATCCAGGGAGTGGGGCCTAACTGATCAGCAATATCTTGCAAGGCGGCCCTAGGGTAGTTCACAAAGTGTTGCTGATTATAATAAATGTAATTAATCCAATCAACATACTTATTGATAGTAAGAAGGGGAATAAAAGATTCGAACCCAGCCTAGTTGTGACAGGAAAAACTAAATCTACTTTCATATGTGCAGAAAAACAGGGGAAACATAACAGAAAATAGCACATGAGACACATTCCCATAAAGGACAGGCTTCTCCATGAGGGAAGGTGTGCTCATAGGGACATTACTGGAAAGGCATTAAGCTAGAGAACACATGGGAGATAATAATGCTGCCAATTGAGGAACAGTATGAGGGGCAGTACCATGACCATAAGCATGCATGCATCAAAATACAAAGGCACTGGGCAGGGAGGGTAATGAGGGGGCCCTCAGCACTTGCTAAAGGCATCAGGTGAGGGTTGCGATAGACCCCAAGCTGCCAGTTACAGTCAAACACTTGTAAACAGTTCCAGTCCAAGAAAGGAAAAGGTTAGGATGTGGTGTTGCAGGGGTATCAGTCTCTGTAAACTGGTAAGGTCCATACTCAGAGAGAAAGGTGTCTGCACAGACAGGGAGAGACACACCAGCTTGAAAGGAATTCTGGTATCATACACAATGTTCATAAGAGGACAGGGTGATAAGTTGGTGTGGGTTGCGCACAACTAGTAATCAATTCAAGAGAGACCATAAAGATATACTCAGTGTAGGGCACAAAAAAAAACAAAACCACTATGCCAGAAATATGTGAATTGAGCAGATCCAGTGGGCACCATGGAATAAACACTATATAGAACCTTTGTCTTAATAATATAACCCCTAATTAAGCAGCACTCAGGCCATGAAAACAAGAACTAAAAAAGATATTGTGCAATTTAGATAGGAAATAACAAAAATGAAAAAAATGGGGATAAAAACTCCAAAAATGGCCAATGGTATGTTTTCCGGGGTACCCCACAAACCAAACAGACAGACAACACAGAGATTACATGGCACAAACAAACATAGAGCTCCAGTAGGCCTTAAACTAGCTGTCATCCATCATGGAGTCAGGGCTGAACTTAAATCTGTAAGAAACATAATTATACAAAAGGAAGAAGAAAAACAGCATCATAGAACCAGGCATATTTGTGTGCACACATGAGCAAAGTAGATTTCCTGAGAACACAGTCATAAGAGATAATGCAATCAGGGACACAACTGGCTTCAATCTACAGAAGAAAAAGAAATATTTATTAAATTTTTAAAGTGCAAGGTCATTTCAAGGTTACTTGAAGCACAATTTGTTCTTCCTATTTATTTTGTGTATTCCAACTGCCTGCCTTCACATCATCATCATCATAAGGAAACACATACCCACTGGTGAGAAAAAAAGAAAAGTGATAGGGGAAACGCCCCTTTCCAGATACTGGTGGTAAATCAGTCGCAAACAAGCTTCATCTCCCAGACCTGGAAAAGAAACTTGTACAGTGTAAAGTGCACTTTCCACTAGAACATATGAAGTAGTGCCAATTCATAGTTGCTATATACAGTTCCTACCCCAAAGAGCTTACCTAAACAAAAATAACTTTGAACTTACACCTGCCTATTCCGACTAGAATGTTCCTTATAATAAGGCATAATACATGCACAGACTTTCAAAACACATAACACATCCCTTTTTAGCAACGTACACTATCCTGTCACCAAATCCACATTCTACAACCTTTGCCATGTTTCTAACCCAAATTTTTAAATTTTCTCTTCCATCTCCCCAGTGCTTTCTTTAACCAAGTGTCCAAGTTAAAAACTCGATTAAATTCCAAATACTAAGCCTTTGACTTTTTTTTTTTTAAAAAAAAGCTCCTGTGAATTTATCTAAATGTCGCTAAACCATAAGAGTAGGAGAGTTAATCCAATCCAAACATGACTGTGTAAAGCCTGAACCAATTCAGAACTAATGAACATACCTTATTTTACTCTAGTCAAAAGTTCGGTAGTATTTTCCTATGTAACTAGACACACTGTCATTATCACTGCATGATAGAATCCTCGCTCCCCCCCTTCCTCCTAGAGAAAAAAACTCTGTGTAGAAGAAAAAAAGAGGCAGACAAAAATCCCACCTTCTGGGAAAGGAGGTGGGGTGAAAACTCTCATTGTGTTTTTCCAGTGAACAAAAAAAAACCAGAAGCTCGTGTAACTTAAATCAACATAGTAAAACTACACAAAGTCTCAATAAACCCTTTTAAAATGCAAATAAACCTGAGTTCCTTTGTTCTGCATGCCCGTTTATCTCACATATTGCCATTAAATTGGCCAGAGAGTACTGAGCCACGCTGGGTTGGCCAGAGAGTACTGAGCCACGTTGGATCCTCCCTCCTTCCCTCTCTGGAGAAAAAGGGGGACGGCCAAAAGCCCGCCTGCTATCTCACTGGAAGACATGGAAAAAGGATGGGGGGGAGAAGCTCGCTCTCCTGCCCAGAGGCTCAGCGTGGGGAAAACTTTTTCTTTCAAGTGAACAAAAGAAAAGCCAGATGCCATTTTTTTTCCTGCACAGACAGAAACCAGTAACGTAAGTCAGACATGCAACTCAGCTGAACAGAGAGCACAAACAGATGTAAAATTTTCTTTTTTTTTTCCTGTTTCATTTTTACAAGGCTTGTCTTTCTTAGGAAGGGGAGGATCCTTAGTGCCTTGCTGACCCATAACAAAATACAATGTAGTAAGACACAAGACACCAGAATATACAATGCTATAGAAAGAAAAAAAAGCGCATGCGAGAAAGTTTCCTCAAAACAACAGAACAGGCGAGTCTGTACATTTGAATTAGTTTGATCAGTCCTTCCCAAAAGGATAGGTAATTAGTGAAATCAGTCCTTCCTAAAAGGACAAATACTCTGTAGGGTTCCCAAAACCACCACTATAAACTCACAAAGGGTCAAAAATCTCAAGAGACTTGCCAAAAGCCTCAATAATCAAATAAGGGTGTGGAAGAGGGCAGAGACCAGTGAGCACTAGAAAACAGATACTCACTAGACCTGAAATTCTGAAATCTCCAATCCCGGACGAGCCCCCAGGAGAAACGAACAGGTCCCAATTAGTATTAGCCTGTTCTGTTGTTCTGACTACAGATGCATCCCGAGACAAATTCACCACTGGTTAAATAGAAATAAACTTTCTCTTAATATTAAAAAAACCAACGTTATGCTCTTTCCTTGGAAAGACAATCCTACTCTTATTGCTCCTATTACAATAAAAAACTTACCATTACAATTAGTTAACAATATAAAAATCTTAGGGGTAACTTTTGATTCAAAACTTAATTTCCATGATCATATTAGCACTATAATTAAATCTACATTTTACAGATTACGTAGGATAAGATCTATTGCTAAATTCCTATGTCCTAAATCAATAAACATTCTTATTCATTCTTTAGTGATTTCTAAATTGGACTATTGTAATGCCCTATTTAAGGGGATATCGCTAAACAAAATTAAACGATTTCAAATTATTCAGAACATATCCATTAAACTCATCACTAAGTCTAGAAAATATGACCATGTTACACCCCTTTTGATAGATGCACATTGGCTTCCAGTTAATCATCGCATAACGTACAAACTCTGTCTGCTTGTTTTTAAATCTCTTCTTCATAAGACCCCAGCATTCATATTTAAACATTTAATTCCTTATCATTCAAATAGAACCCTGAGGTCTAATGAGCAAAACCTATTAACCATTCCATCACTTAAAATTATTAACACTAGACGTCAATTTATTTTTTCTGTAACTGCTCCTCAAACTTGGAACGATCTTCCCATTTACCTGCGGAATGAGCAGGATTTAGGAAAATTTAAAAGCAATTTGAAAACATTTCTTTTTAAAGATGCTTTTAATATTTAATTAAATAGTTTTTAATTTGGTGATGTTCTTGTACTGTGTTAAGCTACGTGTTAACTGATTTCCCTAATGTATTTTTCCTTTGTTTTACTTTTCTTTATCAATTGTATTTCTAACCCTTATCCTACCCTATGTCATGAATATACAATATTATGTATTAGTTTTTACCCAATGTTATTATTTAAAGTTTGTTTTGTACTGTATTGTCCTTATTTGATTTTATTTAATATGTTCATCGCTTAGAATTTGATTAAGCGATTAATCAAGAAAAATAATAAACTTGAAACAAACTTGAAACTTGAAACAGAAAACACATACACACAGATAGCCAAAGAAAGATGAAGTGTTTATTCAGACCAACATCACATATTTATAGTCTCCCCTTTGTACATGCCCAGTCACAAGCTAATAATGGGTGTAGCTTATAAGGAAAAGATAGTTTCATTTCTAATGGAAACAGGGAGGGGGAGGGGGAATTCCACAGCCAGTACACATAGTCATAATTACAGATAACAAAAAGAGACAATGGTTTTTTGTGTGATTTCTTGCATAGCAAAATAAGCTTATAAAGAATATACCCTTACAATGCTTACTTTGCTGCATTTTCAATGCCTCTTATGGGGAAAAAAAAGGTTTTATTTCAAGTGGTTTGGAAATAAAACACATCTCAAATATATTTAAGTGAGCATGTAAGTACAAGGTTATTTTTAAATAAAATCTAAATAGGTTATTTCTCAATTTGGTGTACAGGTTTGTGCAGTAAGGGGCTCATAATCGAAAGAGAAAAATGTCCAAAAAACGGCCTAAGTCGGCACTTGGACGATCATAAATGAAAGACGTCCAAATGCCAATAATTGAAACGGGTTTTGGTTGTGTTTACAAACGACTTAGGCCTTCCCAGGGCCACTGAAAGACCTGAGCTAAACGGGGCATTTCAGGAGGAGTGTTGAGGGCGGGATTTGGGTGGGCTGTGGGCCGTGGGCCATGCTAGACTTAATTGTACTGAATGTGTAACCAAAAGTTTTACAACACAACCTAGACAGAACTTGGACATTGTGACAGGTCATTTAAAACATGGTCTAAGTCACAAAAACTTATATAAAGTGACCAGATAAGCACTGCAAACACATAGTACAGACCCCCACACACTACCCCAGTGATCACTGACCCCCCCCCCTAAAAATCATAATCAAAACTTTAAATATCTGCCTCCTGAACATCAGCACCTGGTAGCCTGCCATAGGAAAGCCTAGTAGAGCTGCACAGAGGTGGCTTAAGTCATCTTAGGGGTGGGTTAGGGACCCATGGAGAGGAGGACCCAGGCCCATAAGCCACTGTAATCACTGCATTCTTGGTGAAACATGTACACTCCCCCAAAAAAACCAAAACCCTTTTGTACTGCCATATAAGTGGCTCCTGCAGCCATAAGGACTATTGGGGTTGTAGACATGTGGGTATAGTACATTTTGGGGGTGTTTTGGGGGGCTCACCATGACCTATAATGGAGCTGTAGTGAGATGTTTATGGGGCACCCTTTTTGTGAAGTTCACAGCAGTTCCCTGTAAGGTACCCCACTATTTAGGCGCCATGTCTGGGTGTCCAGTCCATCATTTTGCTGACCCCTCCCATATCTAACAGGGCTTATTCTAGGCATTTTTGACTTGAACAAATATTTGGACAAAATTGTGGTATAAAGATAGACGATTTAGCAGCTTGGACGATCAGACAGCTGGACGTATAGTTAGATGATTTTCGGGAAAAAAATATATTTTGGATGTATTTTTCAAAAATGTGTCTTAAGCTGTGTCTGACTTTGGACGACTTGCGACTTAGGCGAAAACGGACTTAGACATTTCTTTCGATTATGCAACTCCACGGCTATAAGCAACTTAGGGAAGATAGGGATGATAAAAAATTGGGAGAAATATATCTTTATGTAAAAAATCTCAAAGTTCATTCAATGCAAGAAGAGGTGCTGTGGGCCATCTTGGAGAAATGAGATATATAGTTGTGATCATAAGTTTACATATCCCTGGCAGAATTTATATGATGTGTACCATTTGTGGAAAATATGAGTGATCCTGAAAAACACCATTCTATAATTTAGGAATATTAGTCAGGTGAAGATATTTATCATCATAAAATTGTGTGTTCCTTTAGTAATCATAATAATTGAACTTGCACAGATTACCCTGATCAAATTTTTACATACGTTTTGTCACAATCCTATCCCTAAAGTGCAGCTTTCGCCAGGGCAGGCTATTGTCAAGCCTGGTCCAGTGATCCAGAGGGCAAATCATGGGGATAGGATTGTGACCAAGCCTAAGGAAAAACCTAGCTTGCCCTTTAATTCAGTCGGGGCTGAGCTCCAGGGAGGAGAAGAGGAGAGTTGGGACAACCCACAACAGCCCCAGAGAGAGCTCCCTTCCCCTGGCTTCTCCCAGCTGAAGGGAATAATTAGGCTCCCAAAGACAGCTAGGGGAAATCGGCAGAAAGCTCCTCCCCCTCCGAGGGCAGGTCAGATTCCCCTGGGTACTTTAGAGGCTGCTCTGAGAAGGAGGAGGGCAGTCTACTCAGGGCCAGACCTGGAAAGGATCTCTCCTGCTGAAGGTGGTCCTGACTGGGAAATGCAGGAGCCTGACACAGACCCTTTGGCCAGCCAGCTACTCAGTGAGGAACCCATGGAATTTGGAGAAACTTTCAGTCTGCCTGAAGAGGTGCCAATGGAAATGAGTTAAGTGGCAGGGCTGAGAGTTGTAAGATTTATAAACCTCCTGGGTTTGGGTTTACACTGTGTGAGAATGGATGTTTGATTCTTGTATTCCTTTAAATGACTTGTGCTGGCTGTGACTGCCCTGCTTGAGGGAAGCAGGAGAAAAAAAGAAAGGAAAAAAAAAAACGTTTTTCTTTTTGTGCTAAACTTTAAATACCTGAAGACCAGAAGTTTAATTAGTTTTCTTTCTGGCTGTGGTAATTACCTGAGGGAAGTGAGGAGATAATTGGGGAGAATCCACTTTCCATACAAGGAGGGTTAGTGGGGCCATTCGTGGCATTCTGTTATTCAGAAAAGTTTTATAGTGGATTCACTTACTCCCCTCCCCCACATCAGTTCAGTAAAGCTGAGTGGGAAGAAGCCAGCTGAACTTCAGGGCTTGATTACAGCACTACCAGCAGTGCTTGCTATATTGTTGAAAGACTATTGAAGTTTAATGAACCAGCATTTTGGATGTTTATTTGGACTATATGATAACTTTACTTACCTGCATTAAGGTGATAGCTGAGCCTTGTGGTTTGGACTCAGTTATATTTTTGTTTATGGATTTTCCCTATAATTGTGGAGTCAGGACTGTGTGTGAAAACAGACTCCCTCATTCCAATTCACAATAAAGCAATTGATTTTGCTCCATGAACTCATTTTTTGTATCATTTATATTTCTTGAGTTATGAAGAGTGTTCCAGCGGGACTTCCTACTTAAAGGAAGCACGTCGAGGTTGCATTCAGGTGAGCGGAGACCGGCAACACTAAAGGCACAGGTACCGGCTCCGTTACAGTTTGAATATTTGGACTGATAATATACATTCAAATTGACACATGCAGGTTGAAATGGCATGGAATTATAATTATCCACACTTGTGCCTTGTCTGGTTGTAATTGTGTCTGTGTATAAATAGTCAATGAGTTTCTTAGCTCTAAGAGAAACAATTGTACATTTCATTCAGCATTGCACCGACTTTGCTGGTTACTGAAGCATGGGAAAAGCAAAAGAACTGTCAAAGGATTTGCGAGCAAAAGTAGTTCAACTTTATAAATCTGGAGAAGGATATAAAAAGATATCAATAGATTTGAAAATGCCAACTGGTACTGTTCAAACTCTGCTCAAGAAGTGGAAAATTAGGGGTTGTGTTAATACCAAGCCACAGTCAGGAAGACCAAGAAAGATTTCAGGCACAACTGTCAGAAAACTTTGGAGGGCTGCAAAGAAAAACCCACAAGCAACTTCTACTGCGATATAAGCTGCCCACAAAACTAAGCAGTCACATAGGACCATATAAATAGCTGTTCTAACTTTGGTCATTTAGCTATGCAGGTGCTGGTATTGAGTACCCATATAACTGGTACCCATATAACTTCAGGATCCTGGCTTGAAGTATGCTCATCATCCCTCCCTTCTCTCCAACTCCCAGATAATCCAGACCTCCTCCTCTGGATACCCCTCTCTTCCTCCCTCTCAAACTCATTAGAAGAATAATCCAAGTACCACAGGACTGCCACTAGAGGTCATTTTCAAAAGACAGTCATAATGTGAAGGAGCGAGGGAGTATTGCTTCTGACCATTTGCCACTAGACTACCAGGCATCAGTCAGGTAGGCCCGCCATGATCCTGAGGGTCCAGGAAGGGTGTCTGTATGTTCTAGGGGAGGAAAGGAGGGATATCTGAATGCTGTTTTGGAGAGAGGAGGATTGGAATCATTGGGGGAGGGGGGAATATAGACTGGAACTTGCATATATTCCAGTGGCTAGTACAGAATAAATTAGCACTGGATATTCAATATTGGTGCCCAGACATGACCCAGCATTGAATATCCACTGCTAATTCTGTCTGCGGTGGGCACCTGGGCCAACTGAAGTCTTAGTCATGCTTTCCAGTGCATTCTATGGGAAGGATCTTAGGCATCTGGACCAATCAGAACCTTAGGCCCCTCTTTGGTGCATCCCAGAGTGCACCAGGAAGGGGAAGGTTCTCCATTTTGGAGTGGCGGGCCAGCCGGCCGGAGAGTATATGAATCCCTCCAGCCGGACTTTTATCTTAAAAGGTACAGGTGTGTGTGTGTGTGTGTGTGTGTTTCAAGTTTCAAGTTTATTAGCTTTTTAATATACCGACCATCAACAAATATCTGGCCGGTTAACAATAGAATTTTAAAGGTAAGAAAGAAGAAAAATAAAATAATAAATATTTAGAAATAAATAGAGTGAACATTAATGACATTAACTAGACAAACTTGAAAGTGAGGATGAAAGGGAAAGGAAGGGAAAAGTTTCATATTTGAGAAGAAAAGGAGAAAGTGGGAATGGGATAAAACGCATTGGGTAGGGTCGCTTTGTTAAAGCGGTTGGTTGCTTAAAAGAGAAAAAGAAATAATAAAAAAAAGAGAAAAGGAAAACAGAAGGTAAGTCTAAACACAAGCGAATGCGTCACGAAATAAAAAAGTCTTTAGGCTTATCTTGAATTTGTCTAGATGTTGTTCATCGCGGAGTTGCTGTGGCAGAGAATTCCACAACGTTGGGGCGGCTACTGCAAAATTTATTTTCCGGGTGTAGGAGGGAATAAACAGAAGTTTTTGATCTGTTGACCTTAGAGTACGTGAAGAACATTGAGGAATGAGAAGCTTATCAAGAAATGAAGGCTGGTGAGAGTTTTATTTTGAAGGTCAGTAAGATGATTTTATAGGTGATACGATGAGTGATGGGGAGCCAATGTGCCTCTTTCAGAAGTGGAGTAACATGATCAAATTTGCCTGTTTTATAAATGAGTTTTATTGCTGTATTTGTATTAATTGTAGGCGTCGGATTTCTTTTTGGGGGAGACCGTTGAGAAGAGAGTTGCAGTAATCTAAGTGGGAGATGACTAAAGAATGAACCAGGATATTGATTGAATCGGTCTCTAGAATTGAAATTAGTGAACGAATGAGGCGAAGTTTGAAGAAACAGATTTTTACAACCGAACTAATATGATCGTGGAAAGTAAGATCCCTATCAATGATGACTCCTAATAGTTTTATTTTTGTTTCCATTTGTATTGGAGTGGATTTGATAGAAATTTTACCTGATAAGGATTCGCAGGTTTTGATTGGAAGTAGAAGGCCACGGGATTTATCAATATTGAGGGAGAGTTTATTTGAGTAGAGCCAGTCATTTATGTGTGTGTGGTGAGGGGGCTAGGGGGTCTACAGGTGGGGGACTCTGGAGGGGGCTGTTGCCAGGTATGGGGGAAGTTCCGGGGGAGTGGCAGGAGGGAGTGGGCATCCCTCCTGCTAGAGGATTTTTCGGAGGTGAAGGGGGCATTGGCAGTTCCAGCAGGAGGGAGTGGGCATCTCTCCTGCTGGGGGATTTGTCAGGAAGTTCAGGGGTTCCAGTGGGAGCCAACTTTGCAGGGTGAACCAGTGAATGTAACTTGAGAGAAAGCACACCCTAAGCACAAAAAAAGCCCAAAACAGAAAATTATTGCTGGGTGGGGGGGGGGGGGATTCCATCATTAGAGGCATTAACTTTGGAACACAGGGCAAGGAAACCAAAATGGTGAAATGCCTTCCAGGATCCTTGGCTACCATGAGTACCAGGCAAATACTGACTATATCTAAGGAAGAAACTAAGGATTCTAACACTGATGTTGTTAACCATCTGGGAATAAAAGACCTGGCCAAAAACTCCCCACTTGAAGCGCAGAAAGCTTTGCAGGAGCTAGGGGAGGGCTTAAAACCATTTGTTGTTAAGACTGTAGCTTTTTCAGAAATACTGCCTACATAAGGAAAGGGAGAGGAAAGAGTTAAAAACACAGAGGCCTTCAAGAGGTGGCTCAAAGCCTAGTGTCATCAAGAAGGCTTTAAGTACATGGGAAGATGGGGAAATACATGGAAAGACAAGAGACATCTTACTATAACATGAAAAAGAATCATTGCTGAGAAATTTAGACAATATGTTTAGGCATTTAAACTAGAAGGTGAGGGTGGCATATGTATGAAGGACACTTATGGACACCACCTCCAACAAAAGACAAGATGTGATGACAGTAAAGGTAGCAATGTAAACAATATTAGTGACTCACTTCTTAGCAATGAAACAGGAGGCAATACTAAACAAAAAAACTATACAAAAATGAGTTTACCACTGAAAGATAGCTGGAAAGCAATGACCACAAACACTCGCAGTTTAAGCAACAAAGTTCATGATCTGCAAGCCCTGATGTTAGAGGCAGAACTGGATATTGTCGCTATCACAGAGACATGGTTCAGTGACTCCCATGGATGGGATGCAAACATACCTGGATATAATCTTTTTAGGAAGGGCATAGATGGTCAAAAAGGTAGAGGAGTAGCTTTCTATGTAAAGATAGATATCCAAGCGAATGAAATGCAAGGGGACCTGCGGAGAGGAAGAAGCGATATGGATCACTCTGAAAAGAAAAGATCGAACTTCTATCTAGGTGGGTGTAGTCTACAGACCTCCGACTGAATCACAGCAAATTGATAAAAGATCTGATTGCAGATATCCAAAAGTTTGGAAGTACTGCTGTTGGGTGATTTCAATATGCCAGATGTGGACTGGAAAGTTCCTTCTGCAGAATCAGAAAGAAGCAGTGAAATTGTGAATGCCTTGCAAGAGGCTCTACTTAGACAAATAGTGACGGAACCCACAAGGAAAAGAGTGATACTAGATCTGGTCCTCACAAATGGGGAGAGTCTCTCTAATGTTCGATTGGGTGCCCAACTCAGAAGTAGCGATCATCAAATAGTTTGATTTTATATAACAGCTAAAGTGGAGGGCGGCCACACAAAACGCAAAGCCCTAGATTTTAACCGTACAGACTTTAGTAAAATGGGAGAGTACCTGAAGAAAGAGCTGTTAGGATGGGAGGACATAAGAGAAGTGGAAAAACAGTGGTCTAAGCTGAAAGGAACAATAAAAATGGCTATTGACCCATATGTGAGGAAAATAAATGAAAACAAGAGAAAAGGAAAACGATATGGTTCTCCAAACTAGTGGTGGAGGAAATAAAGACAAAAGAGTTGGCATTTGTGAAATATAAAACAACTCAAGAAGAGGAGTATAGAAATGAATACCGGATGAAACTGAAAGAAGCCAAGAGAGATATGTCTGGTGAAAGCACAAGCAGAAGAGCAAATGGGGAGACAAATATGTTTTCAGGTATGTCTGTAAAAGAAGGAAGCCAAAAAAATTGAAGTGTGAGACTGAAAGAAGCTATAAACCACTATGTGGAGAGTGATGAGGAAAAAGAAAACGTGCTAAACAAATATTTCTGTTCTATGTTCATGGAAGAAAATCCTGGAGAAGGCCCACAATTGGCTGGCAAAGTTACACTTGAGAATGGAGTGAATACTGCACTGTTCACAGAAGAAAGTGTTTATGAGCAACTTGAAAAACTGAAGGTGGACAAAGCCATGGGACCGGACTGGATCCATCCCAGGATATTGAGGTTCTGGCAAGTCCACTTGAAGATTTGTTCAAGAAATCCTTGGAGACAGGAGATGTTCTATGAGATCGGAGAAGAGCGGATATGGTCCCTCTTCACAAAAGTGGTCACAGATGTGAAACGGGAATCTACAGGCCAGTAAGCCTCACTTCGGTTATTGAAAAACTAATGGGAAGCATTGCTGCAGGAAAGGATAGTGAATTTCCTAGAAACTTTGTTTGTTTGGGGTTTTTTTTGCTTTTCTGAAATATACATTTCCCATAATCATTATGAGAACCCCCACAACTCCTTTTGGGGTTCAGCCCTACCCCGACCCATTGCTGCAGCTTTTCAGCTGAGGTCACAATGGCAGTGGGTGGAAGATGGGATTTTTCTCCGGGTCAGGGTATGCTTCTTCCCGAACATGCTGTGGGTGTTATAAAAATTTTTTAAACTCTGCAATGTCTCCGGATGTGTGTAATACAAGACAAGTTAAAACCTATTGAAATTTTTCCAAATTTTATTTCACAAGAAGTTTCAAATAATAATTAAAATATTCAGCCTTTACTTTCCCTGTGTGTTCCTTTAGTATAAACAGGTAAGCAAATTTAAAAAAAAAATCAAATTATCTCACTGTGTGCACACAGAGAAAAAAAATAAAACTAATCTCTCTTCCATTTGCAGGCTTTCTTGCGTTGGCTAGCACTGGAACTGGATGACTGGATGCTGCACTGGAACTGGACTACTCTTCTACACCAGTAGAATCACCAGCAACCACACAGCTCTGAATACAGATCTCAACAGCCTCTTCTAAAACAACTGTCAGCAGCCACCCAGCTCTAAGAAAAATCTCAACTGTCTCTTCAAAACAAAACTGTTAAGAATCCTCACGTGCACAGTACCTTGAGAATCCTCCCGTGCACACTCTCTCTTGAAAATTCTTACAGGCACTCTCTTACAGGTATTCTCACACCTACAGATTTCAAACAACAAAAAAATTTTTTTAACCTGTTTTCAATTACAAGAAAATAGATAAACAAATTCAAACATTACAAATAAGGCACAGTTTTAGCCCACATCAAGAGAGGAATAAATCTTAAAAGAAGGGTGCCGAGGCAGGCACCGGTGAACGTTTCAAGAGATATGCAGAGGCAGAGAGGAGGAGAGGTGCCGATGCCCCCACCACGATGACGCCTGTGGTGATTTCCTCACCCCACCCCTTTGCTATGTCACTGGTTCAAACCATAAGGTTCTACTAATTTTCGTCAATAAATCCAGTGTTGTTCTTTCTGTGCCAGAAATTTTTTAAAATCCCCTCCCCTCCTTCCCTGGGGTGCCCGATCCAAAACCACTATTTTCATATCCAAGAACTCATGGTGGAATTGAATACATGTGTTTCAGAAGAGGGGTCCCAAGGATTTGCCTGTTAATGTTATTTTTATGTTCAGTTAATCTAACATTCAATCTCCCGGATGTTTGACCAACATAAATCTTATCGCAAGAATATTAAATATTATACAATACAAAATAAGTCTTACAATTGGTATCATAGCTCATTTTATATCTTCATTTATTCACAGGGTTCTGTAACAGCTGTAACCTCCATTAATACATACGTCTGACACAAGCCACTTAGACATAGTCGGCTGGAGTAGTTGAGGTACTGATCTAAAACAATAGGAATGGTTGACAAAGAAAAGGCAAGGACTTGACTGCTAGGACTCAAAGTTTTGTTGTCCTAAATGTAGATTCTCTTTTCGCTGCCATGGATGTCTACCACAACTGCTAAAACAGCAAATAGAAATTTAGGAATTATTGGAATAGAGAACAAAATTAAGAATATTGTTATGTGATTGTACATGCCTGTGGTGTGACTGTACCTTGAGTACTGCAAAACAGCTGCCCTTATGTCATCCAGGTACTTACTCAGGTACCAATCTGAATAGTGGTCGATACCGGGAGTCCCAGTGGCCAGACATACTTGGATATTCTGTACTGGAATCTGGGTAAGCTCCAGTGCTAATATTCATGTATAACAATCTCATGGCAGTCAGCAATTAAAATACAAAAACTCTGAATATTGATTGGTTAAATCTTTGCAATTTTTTCATAGGGAATACAATTATTCATTTGACTTGAGAAAAATGAATAATGAATGAGTCATTGTAGTTTATTTTTATTGCAAAGAAACACAAAATTCCTTTGGCCATGGAAGCTACAAACACAATGAAGAAGTTGATGTCTTAGAAGTGCAGGTTTAAAAGGACGCCCATGGCAATGGCACTTAGAAGAGACAGACTGTTCTGTCCTCATTCTTTGAAGAGCTCAACTTCACACGTATTGCCTTATCATTGTCCTGTTTTCGCTAATGCATCTTGCCTGCTGCTACATAAGTTATCTGGAATGCTTTTTTTTTTTTTTAGTTGCATAGCAGGGGAGTGTGTGGCACAATGGTTAGAGCTATAGCCTCAGCACCCTGAGGTTGTAGGTTCAAATCCCATGCCACTCTTGTGACCCTGGGCAAGTCACTTAATCCTATAAACCAAATGCAGGAGAGTGGGTTTTCTTCAATGCAAAAAAAAATATATATATATATATATATATATATATATATATATATACCAACTCCTCTAAAAAGATTTTTTGAAAATCATTTCATGAAATACTGCAACTACTGAATTTAATATAAGGAGGAAAAAAAGCCTCAGAACCCCATCTTCAGACAGATGAAATCTTGCTGAAAGACTGGAAAGGCTAAGTACCTCACTGGCTTATAAAAAAAACCTCCTTAAACAGCGTTGATAAATGCTTGTTCAATTTTGAATGAAATGATATAAACGTTAAAGTCCATTAAATTGTGGTACAGGTACACAGCCCAGCAAACACTTTTTCAACAGGCTTATAAATACAGCTACAGCAACTTATCTTTTAAAACAGTTGTGCAGGGCTATGTAAGCGTCCCTTCAGCCTTCCTCCTCCGATGATGGTAACTAGCGTTTCACTCAAAGCTGCGTCAGGGGGGCAGAAAGGTAGGACGTGATCTTCTGCAAAAAATAAATCAAAATAAGCCAAAATGCCACTTTCACTACAGACAGAGTACAGATCAATATGACTTACTGCAAATCGGCACGTGAATTGAATATTACTACAGATTATTTGGAACTTGATTGTGATCCCACTCCTATGTTGCAAGACACTATTAAAGCCCTCACACTATATGCCCTGGAGCGAAGGATTCTCACACATCTTGAATTTTTATTTCTCAATGTAGATCAACCTTTAATTCAAGTTATATACCTTCTACCGAAGGTGCACAAGACGTTATCTAACCCACCAGGGAGGCCGATTGTCTCCAGCAGAGGTTCACTGTTGGAGCCTCTGTCGATTTTCGTGGACCATTTCTTGAATCCCATAGTGAGATCCAGCACGTCTTACATTAGAGACTCATCAGACTTTATCCTGAAATTATCGAGCATAAACCATATAGAAGAAATTACTTTTATGGCAATTCTTTATATACTGTTATTCCCCAAGAAGAAGCATTAGATGTCTTAAGGGATGAATTGAATGTTGATTCCAAAGACAGGCGCGTTCCTACCAATTTTATTATCCATCTCACCAAGATAGCCATGAGGAATAATTTTGTCATGTTTAAAGACCGAATTTTTAAGCAAATTTCAGGGATGGCATTGGGTGCCACCATGGCCCCATCTATTGCAAATTTGTTCAAGAAGGCATATGAAGAGCGATGGATATACCATGGTGAACATTTTGACAACATTAAATTGTGGGTCCGCTATATTGATGATGTCTTTCTATTGTGGAAAGGTTCTGAAAGCGAACTGGTGGAGTTTGTTAGTTGGTTGAATCAAAGGCACCAGAAAATCCAATTCAGCATGTCTATGCATTCAAATGAAATTTTATTTAGAAACAGAAACTGACGGCAGAAAAGGGCCAAGGCCCATCTAGTCTGCCCATACCAATGTCCCACCCCCTAACTCCCTCCGTGAAGAGATCCCATGTGCCAATCCCATTTTTTCTTAAAATCTGACACGCTGCTGGCCTCAATTACCTCTAGTGGAAGACTATTCCAGCGATCAACCACTCTTTCGGTGAAGAAATATTTTCTGGTGTCACCATGAAATTTCCCACCCCTGAGTTTCAACGGATGCCCTCTTGTTGCCATGGGACCTTTAAGAAAAAAGATATCTTCCTCCACCTCGATACGGCCCATGATATATTTGAATGTCTCGATCATGTCCCCCCTCTCTCTGCGTTCCTCGAGTGAATATAGCTGCAACTTATCCAGCCGTTCCCCATACGGGAGATCCTTGAGTCCTGAGACCATCCGGGTGGCCATTCTCTGAACCGACTCAACTCTCCGCACAACTTTGTGGTAATGTGGCCTCCAGAATTGTACACAGTATTCCAGATGGGGTCTCACCATAGATCTGTACAAAGGCATTATGACCTTGGGTTTATGGCTGACGAAGCTCCTACGGATACAACCCATGATTTGTCTAGCTTTGAATGAAGCTTTCTCCACTTGATTGGCAGACTTCATGTCTTCACTAATGATCACCCCCAAGTCTCGTTCTGCTACAGTCCTTGCTAGGGTCTCACCATTCAGGGTGTAATATGTGCATGGATTTTTGCTGCCAAGGTGCATGACCTTGCATTTTTTGGCATTGAAACTTAGTTGCCAGGTCCTTGACCAATGTTCCAGTAGGAGCAGGTCATGTGTCATACTGTCGGATATTGAGCTTTTGTCAGGCACTGTGATTTTGTCTGTTGTGCTCTTGCCCACTATGTTGCATAGTTTGGCGTCATCGGCGAATGACATAATTTTACCTCTAAGACTCTTAGCCAAGTCACTTACGAAGATGTTGAATAGGATCGGGCCCAAGACCGAGCCCTGTGGCACTCCGCTGATCACCTCCGTCGTTTCTGAGGGGGTGCCGTTTACCACCACCCTTTGAAGTCTACCACTAAGCCAGTCCTTAACCCATGCAGTTAATGTGTTGCCTAATCCCATCGAACTCATCTTGTTCAATAACCTGCGGTGTGGGACGCTATCAAATGCTTTGCTGAAGTCCAAGTACACGATGTCTAGGGATTCCCCCGTATCCAGCTTTCTTGTTACCCAGTTAAAGAAGCTGATCAGATTGGATTGGCAGGACCTTCCCTTTGTAAATCCGTGTTGATGGGGATCTCGTAGATACTCCTCGAACAGGATTGTGTCCAATTGACGTTTGATTAGAGTTTCCATTAGTTTGCTCACTATCGATGTGAGACTCACTGGTCTGTAGTTCGCAGCCTCCGTCTTTTTGTGGAGCGGGATGACATTAGCCGTTTTCCAGTCCAACAGGACTCTTCCATTACTTAGGGAAAGATTGAAGAGTGCGGATAATGGTTCTGCCAGGACATCACTTAACTCCCTGAGCACCCTGGGGTGTAGTTTGTCTGATCCCAGAGCTTTGTTCACCTTGAGTCTTGATAGCTCATAGTAAACACTGCTGGGCATAAACACAAAATTTCAAAATGAGTCTTCCATGCTTTCCCTTGTCTGCAGCTGAGGGCCGGATCCCAACGCCTCGCAAGTGAAGACTGAGCAGAAGTATTCATTTAAGATTTTGGCTTTATCGGAGTCCGATTCTACAGAGTTCCCGTCAGGTTTCTTAAGGCATACTATCCCATCTGTGTTTCTGTTTCTGTCACTAATATACCTGAAGAAGGATTTATCGCCCTTTTTGATCTTCTTCGCTAGATTCTCTTCCATTTGAAATTTGGCCTCTCTGACTGCTGTTTTGACCGCTTTTGACTTGGCCAGATAGTCTTCCCTAGATTCCTGCTTTCCTGATTGTTTGTAGGAGATGAATGCTCTTTTCTTCTTTTTTATGAGGTCTGAGATCTCCGTAGAGAACCATTGTGGTTTATTGTTTTCTGCGCCGTTTACTAACTGATTTTATATAGCGGTTGGTTGCTTCGTGTATGGTTGTTTTCAGAGTTGACCACATTACCTCTACATTGTCTGTTTCTACTTGGGTTTGCAGCGCCTGATGGACGAAGTCTCCCATGCTTTTGAAGTTTGTGCCCTTAAAGTTGAGGACCTTGGTTAGTGTGGTTGATTTAGTGAAACCTTTCCTGAGGTTGAACCATACCATGTTGTGGTCACTGGAGGCCAACATGTCTCCTACCGAGACCTCCGTGACGCATTCTCCGTTGGTAAATATCAGGTCCAATATCGCCTGATCCCTAGTGGGCTCCAGTACCATTTGCCTGAGTCTTGCTCCCTTTATAGAGGTTAATAGCCTTCTGCTGCTGCCGGTCGCAGAGGTAAGATTGTTCCAATTCATATCAGGCATATTGAAGTCTCCTAATAATACTGTGTCCCCACGAAGAATGATATTCTCTATGTCTTCGATTAATTCAATATCTAGGCCATCCTGTTGTCTTGGAGGTCTGTATATTATGCCAAGATACAGGCATTTGTCCTTCCCCCTGACCAAATTCACCCAGAGGGATTCCCCGGTGTACCTGACATCCGCAATTCTTGTAACTTTAATGTCTTCTTTAGTATAAAGAGCTACCCCTCCTCCCATTTTGCCCTCTCTATCCCGACGGAGTAAGTTGTAACCCGGTATGACCATGTCCCATCCATGGGAGTTTGTGAGCCAGGTCTCGGATATCACCACATCTAGGTCGGCGTTCCTTATTTCCGTCTCTAATTCTAGAATCTTGTTGCTCAAACTGTGGGCATTGACGTACATAGCCCTCCATACCTTATGTTTGTTATGTCCCTGTGGAAATATTCCTGCCTGAGCTAACTTGCCTCCTTCAGTACCGTTTTCAAGGTGTGTACCCTCCCTAGAACCAGAATTACAATGTGTACATACCCTAGACTCGGAAATGTGTGTACTCACCTCAGATCTAGAGTTGCAATGAGTACTTACCCCAGACTTGGAAATGCAATGTGTACTTACCTCAGACTCAGAAATGGATTGGCAGCTTACCTCGCCAGGTTGGTTGTTGGTGCCAGTACCCTCCCCCAACTTACCTAGTTTAAAGCCCTATGTAGTAGGCGGGCTAGTTGGTGTCCAAAGACATGCTTACCTCTTCTGATCAGGTGTAGTCCGTATGGTCCCTGTAGTCCTTGCAGTGCCTCTCCATGGTTCAGGAACCCGAAGTTCATCTCCTTGCACCATCCGTGCAGCCAGTCAATTGTTCTCTGGATACGATCTTCCCTGGCTCTTCCCTTGCTCCTCACCGAGAGGATCGAGGAGAAGACCACCTCCGCATCCATCCTCCTCAGCTTCTCACCCAGGGCTCCAAAGTCTACAGGTATGCTCTCCGGTGTGTTTCTGGCAGTATCATTAGCTCCCACATGGATGAGAAGCATGGGGAAGTGGTCTTGTGGCTTGATGAGTCTGTCTAGGCAGGCGGTTACATCTCAGATCCTGGCTCCTGGCAAACAGCAAACCTCTCTTGATTGCATATCAGGTCTGCAAATTGGTCCCTCGGTGCCCCTTAGCAGTGAATCTCCAATAACGACCACTCTACGCTTCTTTGGGGGGAGTCATCCTGTTGTCTCTGGAGCCGGAACCGTCTGCTGGACAACTTCCTGTGCCTCGTTGTCAGATCCTTCCTGTAACATCTGGAATCTGTTCTTCAAGGTGATTTGTGGGGTCGATGTAAAACTGCCCTGTATGTGAGAGAAAGAGACAGAAGATGAAGGTTTTCTGCGTTTGCCCTTGGAGAAAGTCACCAGCTGCCAGGAGTCAGCGTCTCCAGCCTCTTCCTGTATCCCGATTGTTGGTGTCAAGGTTGCAGGGTTGGTCACTTTGGGCGTCATGAGGATGGTCTTGTCTGGTTCCTGTTCGGTGATCTGGGACAGCTCCTTGATGACTCCATCGATGAAGGCCTCGTCGTCTCGGATGCTTCTTAAGCGCTTTACCTCCTTTCTCAGGCTCCACAGCTCCTGCAGAATGCTTCCATCTGGCTGATCCATCTCATCCGTCTGTGTGGAGACTGTAGTCTTCTGCGTGGGGGTGGCTTTGGTCTGTGTAGAGACCTCTGTCCTCTGTCCTGGCTCTCCCTCCGTCTGCACGAGCACCATGGCCACCCCCTGGATCCCTTCTGTGACTGGACTGCCCATCTTGATTGTAGTCTTGAAGCTTCTGGTTCTGCCTGCCATTTTAAAAAGACCAGTGATGGCTTTGAAACTCGAGTGTTCCATAAACCTACTGATAGGAACACATTTTTGAATTTCCAAAGTTGCCACCCTTTGTCTCTGAGGAAAAGTTTACCTTTTTCACAGTTCCTAAGATATCGAAGGAATTGTTCTGCACTTAAAGACTATAAACAACAGGCCAAGGGCTCTTGCAATAAGTTACTCTCTCGTGGATATCCCAATGGAGTGGTGAACGATTCATACAAAAGGGCTAAGTACATGCAGAGGGAGATGTTGTTCACCAAAAGATCAACTGAGGAAACCACAAATATATCGACTTGTGTTTTATGTTATGGTTTGGGGCCGAGCGTGTAGCTTCGATTATACGAAGCATTGGCCCATCATTCAATTACGCCCGGGCCTCAAAGAACAGGGTTTTAGAATCGCCTATAGTCGTATGCAGAATTTGAAGGAATGTTTATGCCCAGCAGTGACCAGATATGAGCGAATAGTCACTGGCAGACATACTAAATGTGGCAAATGTAAAACTTATGACAACACTTTGGAACTACACAAGTTTATATATCCTACTTCAGGGAAAGTACATAGATTAAGACACATCACATCCTGTGACACTTCGTACGTGGTGTATATTATTTTATGCCCTTGTCCTTTGATGTATGTGGGCTAGACATCCAGACCGTTTAGAACGAAGTTTGGGGAACATCGCAGTAATTTACTATGCCTTAAAATGGATGAGCCAATAGTGTCCCATTGTACTTCTCAAACATCCTTTGAATGCGCTTCAATGCTGCATTGTGGATTATATGCCACCAATGATGAGAGGGGGGCAATAGGAAATTAGCCCTCCTCAGGAAGGAACAACAATGGATCCACTGTTTGTGTATGGAGGAACCCAACAGTTTGAACCACAAAATTGAGGGACACTTCTTTTTTTGAATTTCAGCAATCACTTTTTTGAATTTCAGCAATTACAACTTTTTTTGAATTTCAGCAACTGTAATTATTGGGTTAGCCCGTCAATATTCAAAAGTCATTTTGCCTGTGTGATTCCAGTGCGGGTTTTTACTTTGATATTATTTTGAAGTTTTTTACAGCTGATGCTGTGTCGTCATTGGTTCTGATGGCACAGGATATTTAAACTGAGGCTGCTCTGCCCCACGGCCATCTTTGCCGCCAATTAAGCATTCAGTTTGATGCCAATTTGCAGTAAGTCATATTGGTCTGCACTCTGTCTGTAGTGAAAGTGGCATTTTGGCTTATTTTGATTTATTTTTTGCAGAAGATCACATCCTACCCTCCTGCCCCCCTGACGCAGCTTTGAGCGAAGCGCTGGTTACCATCGTCGGAGGAGAAAGGCTGAAGGGACGCTTACATAGCCCCGCCACCAGCGTCCCAGCTCAGCTGTTTCAAAAGATAAGTTGCTGTAGCTGTATTTATAAACCTGTTGAAAAAGTGTTTGCTGGGCTGTGTACCTTTACTACAATTTAATGGACTTTAACGTTTATATCACTTCATTCAAAATTTAACAAGCATTTATCAACACTGTTTAAGGAGGATTTTTTATAAGCCAGTGAGGTACTTACCCTTTCTAGTCTTTCAGCAAGATTTCATCTGTCTAAAGACGGGGTTCTGAGGCTTTTTTCCTCCTTATATTAAATTCAGTAGTTGCAGTATTTCATGAAATGATTTTTAGAGTTGAGTTGGTATATATTTTTTTTGCAAGTCACTTAATCCCCCATTGCTCCAGGTACAATAGATAGACTAGAGGACAGATAGGGATAAATGCTTGAGTACCTGTATGTAAACTACTTAGATTATAATTGGTATATAAATACTGAAATAAATCTGCAAATTTTAAAGAAATGTTTATCACTAAAGAGCTCTTTTACCAAATTGTGTTAAAGTTTTGCACTTACTGCCCAGTAAGGAGCAAATTCTACGATATAGGCACCAGGATAATCTGTGCTAAGCAAGTATTCTACAAGGGTGAATCAAAAATTAAAGGCAATTGTTAAATTACATGATAACCAAAACAGAGCTAGCGAAATGCAACATATGTACTTGTACTTTGCCTGTTGGATAGTTCGTCTACGCATAGCACTCGGACTTTAGTTGTGTGGCAGCCACGAGGTCAGAAACAGACACTCCATTGAAAGATTGCATCATTGAAGATCAACATGCAGTAGGGCACTTTCTTTGGGCAGAGGGCGTGAAACCTATGGAAAGTCACCACTGGATATTGACTCAGTAAGGACATAACACCATGAATCAATGAAAGGTTTATGAGTGGGTAAAAAGGTTTAAAGCAGGAAGAACAGGTGTAATTGATGAAGGTCATTCTGGTCGCTCCTCAGTACCCATGGGAGTGTATGGCACAGTGGTAAGAGCTACAGCCTCAGCACCCTGAGGTTGTGGGTTCAAATCCCACACTACTCCTTGTGACTGACTCTGGGCAAGTCACTTAATCCCCCGTTGCCTCAGGTAGAGTGTGAGCCCACCAGGACAGATAGGAAAAAATGCTTCAGTACCTAAATGTAAAACCACTTAGGTTATAAGTGGTATATAAATACTAAAATAAATAAATTGAGCACGTTGACAGGGCTGATGCTTGGGTTTGAACATTATCCATATACTCCTTACAGCCTTGATCTGGCGCCTAGTGATTATCACATCTTCAGACCATTGAAGGAGACGCTGTGAGGTTGCAGATTCACCTCTGATGATAAAGTAAAGCTAGCGGTGCTTCTCTAGAGGAATGCAGAAACTAATTAAATGATACGACAAATGTGTCGTCTTGCATGGGGACTGTGTGGAAAAGTGATATGTTCAATTGCTCACTGTTACTTCTATTAAACCCGTTAAATGTACGAGTATTAAAAGTCATTCTGCACAAAATAGCCTTTATAAAATGCTTGTTTGGTGTGCATTTTCATGCCTAACTTTGGACACAAGTATTTACAGCAACCAATGGCTGGGATAAATGCTTATGCCCGACAAATGGCAGTTAGGCATGCAAATGACATAACTCTGTGCCTAAGTCCTGGATGCACCCCTGACCTACTCAGACCCCTGTGGGATGAACACAGAGGATCTCTAATCAGAAAATAATGGGTATATATTGAAGGAACTAACACCAGTACTGGGCAGACTTGCACAGTCTGTGTCCCATATATGGCCATTCTGTTGAGGACGGGCTGGAGAGGGCTTCAATGGCTGGAATGGTTTAGATGGGCTGGAGTGAGCTTTGATGGAAATGCCAGTAGATAGAATCTAAGCACACTAGCGGGCAGAGCTCTGGATTTCTGGCCCAGAAATATCTAAGAAAAAGGACCATTTAAATTAAATTATTAATTTATAGAGTGTGTACGGTTGGGCAGACTGGATGGACCATTCGGGTCTTTATCTGTTGTCATTTACTATGTTACTATGTTACTTCTGTGCTCACCACTTTCACCTATACTGTTCAATATCCATATAAGCTTCTTTGGTTATGGTTTTTCTGCTCTCAGTTTTTCCTGTGGATGATAATTTAGATACCACTTTTTCCAGGCTGAATGACAGTATTTTATTGAAAATTATAGCATGATTCTTGGTTTCAAACTCCGCACAGAGAAAACAAAATTACTTTGACTGAGTAATTCTAGTATCGGTAAGCTTAATCCAGAGTTGCTAACATTACCAGAGGGTTCATCTTTCAAGGTGGAGCATACGTCTAAAATCTTAGGAATCCTTTTGGAAATTACACTATCATTTGAAGAACAAATTAATCATATTGTTCTGTTTTTCTGAAATTTGTTCATCTTCATGTTGTTCATTCATTTTTAGAAGAACATTTTTTACTATCGGCAGAGGCTCTTGTTTTGTCCCATTCAATTATTTCTGTAAAACTTCACTCAACTTCAGAACCACAGAACTCTGGAACAACCTCTCATCCCCGCTCAGAAATTCTAGCTCCTTCCAATCCTTCCGCAAACACTTGAAAACTTGGCTCTTTTCAAAAATCTAATCACTTCCCGTTCTCCAGTACCCTGTCCCTCTCTATCTTCTCAGTCCCTCTCCTATATCCCTTCATTGTAGTTCCTTTCCTCTTAACTTCTGTAAACCGTGCCGAGCTCTGCGCTTGCGGAGATGGCGCGGTATACAAACCTAAGGTTTAGTTTAGTTTAGTTTAAACTGCAGTCAGAATGATTTTTCATTTGAAGAAGTTTGATGGAGCTACTCCATCTTAGATTTGTTTACATTGGTAGCCCTGGCAGGTTCATATTTATTTTAAAATGCATGCATAAGCCATAAGATTTTTGAAGATTCTAGTTCTGAATACCTTCTCGTACTGTTCTCATTTCCTAATAATGTTAGATCATCTAGAGATAGCAATTCAAATTTAATTTATTTCTCCTCAGTGTTGAGAGTTTGTTATAAGTTCTGGCAAATTTGGTTTATCAGCCTGTTCAAGCTTGGTGTTTCTTACCCAAGGAATTGAAAATTGAGTTCTTATTCCTCCTTTTGTAGATGTTTGAGTACATATTTATTTAAAAAATACAGTATATAGCTTTTTTTTTTCTCTTCATATTTTTGCAAATGTTTCTTATATGTAATCCGCTTTGGGCATTTTTGGAGTTGGTGGAATATAAATGATATATTACACAACAGTACATGCATTAAATAAATGTAGACATACTGCTGTGTCAAAAAATATATTCTTCAGAACAATAATAAAGAAATCCAGCAATATGTAGCAGAGTTACTTGGGTGGCCAAAGATGATTCAGAACCTACATAAGAAGAGGACAAGGGAAAGATGAGTCCTTAGTAGTCTCTTTGGTGTCTTGCTTTACTGGACTCAGATGGAAGTCCTAGAAAAAAACCAAAAACTGTCATTTGGCTCCACTGTTGAACATGAACCTTTCCAGTGCCACTGGGATTTAGCAATATTATTAAAAATTTACAAGTTGTTTTATTACCTAAGGCGGTTTCTCATATAGATACCTCTGTATTGCACATGCATCTCAATTCTGGTCCGAGAAATCGTACATATAGACTTTTTTAAATGGAAGAGTGATTACACTTGGACTTGATGATTTTTATGACTCTATTATAGACAGTTTGGCATAATGGTTATTTAGGGGTCCTTTTACTAAGGCACGCTAACCGATTTAGCACGCCCTAGCCATTTTGTGCATCAGGAACTAGATGTGTATGTTAAACCAGTTAGAACTGGTTTTAGCAATGAACATTAAAGGCACGGTAAATTTAGAGCATCGGGGCCTCAATTTCTTCATACTTTCAGTCACCCAGTGAAATTTGTACAGGATACATCTGGTTAGTGGTGGTGATGTTTTCTTCAGAATTCCTTCTTTATTCTGACCTTTGGGATGGATATAGCTCACCTCTGGACCTAGAAGAGCCTTTTGTCTGTGAATACAGGTGAATTCTTCTCCCATCACTGAAGCTCTGAGGCAGTTCAACTATGCTTTCCATTTTGAAAATCCACTGGCTTCTTTCAGTCCCAGGGAATCAAAGGTTGCTTCTGAAAATTTTAGACTCAGCTTCCCTACCTCCAATCTTTACTATGGTTCCCTCTCAATACTCCCTTCAACTCTTAAATGACACAATCCAGTTGCATCATCAGCATCCCAGAGTACAAACAGCTCTTGAAAGTTAACTCTATCACTTTTGGCAGAGTGAGTTCAGCAACTTTCTCTAGGTTCTAGCATGGTTTAAAGCAGGCCTGCACAACTTTGGCCCTCGCCAGACCAGGTTTTCAGGATTTCCCCAATGAATATGCATGATATCTATTTGCATGCACTGCTTTCAATGCATATTCATTGGGGGAATCCCAAAAACCCGACTGGATTCGGCTCTTGAGTTGTGCAGGCCTAGTTTAAAGAAATCTACGTATCCCATAATACAGAGGAAAAAACACAACCTCACGTGTGAAAATATGAACCAAAAAAGAAGTGGGGAAAGGTTGTAAATCAATGATACATGTATAGAATATACCTAAAACAAAGCAGGCGTAACAATCTTGATAGATTCCTTGTTACGCCTGCTTTGTTTTATGTATATGCTATACATGTATCATTGATTTACAACGTTTAAATAAATTGATTGTCCCTTAAGTTGATTGTGTCCCTTCCCTACTTCTTTTTTGGTTTAAAGCAGGGGTAGGCAATTCCGGTCCTCGAGAGCCGGAGCCAATGAATATGTATGAGATAGATTTGCATCTCAAGGAGTCAGTGCATGCAAATACATCTCATGCATATTTATTGTGGATATCCTGAAAATCTGACCTGGCTCCGGCTCTTGAGGACTGGAATTGCCTACCCCTGAAAGGAATCTACTCCATGTTTTATCTCTAACTACCTACAGGGAAACCAAAAGTGGCATGACTTTCCAAGACCCTGCTCTTTGCAACCAGCTAGAAAACCTATGGAAAGGCTACATTGCTGATATTAAAATGGTCCCTAGAATGCCACAGCACCTCCTACTAGGAAAACAAAAATTAACTGGATTGCTATGGAACCCTACACAGAAACTACATGCTAGCAGAATCCCTCAAAGCAAGCATGCACTGACTAACTCTCACCTTTTAAGGTATAATGGGTCATAAATCAGAAACAGAAACATGGAAAGAAAATGTAAGTCACATGAAAACTGGAAACCTACAGACGTTCAGTGTTGTTGGACCCAAGCTCTTGAATGCTCTGCCCACACCCCTTCATACAATATCCAGCTTCAGATCTTTTAAAAAGTAGTTTAAAACCATTCTGTTCTTGAATGCCTATGGGGTCTGCTAACCTTCTTTGACCAATTTTTGCACTGTAAATTTCACTAGCTGTCCATTGTCTACTGTCTGAAATTACTGTGTATCTTTTGTAATCTGCCTAGAACTTTGGATAGTGCAGAATATAAATGTACTGAATAAAGAAATACAAGCTAGACCAGTGTCTCTCAAACTGTGTGCCACGGCCCAGTGGTGTGCCCTGAAGAGATTCCAGGTGCGCCATGACAGATTCCAGAATTTTACTTTATTTTTAAAAAGTCCCTTCGTAAGTATACACTGGAATAGATGGCATGTATGTCACATGCGCAAGAGTCTGTCAGTGTTACGAGTGTCTGTGTGCGTAAAGCTACAACTGCCCAGCCAAGCATAATTCTTTGATATGATTGGTCCTTTAAAACTAATGGCAAGTAATTTTATTTTTATTTTTTATGCAGTAGTTATCCTAACGAGCAATAAATCGAGCTTTGTATCTTCTTATCTTTGTGAACTTGGATTTCCAGCTCTGACAGAAATTAAGGGCTCCTTTTACTAAGCCGCTTTAGGGTGTTAACGCACGGAAGAGCGCACGCTACGTTGCTGCGCATGCTAGACCTTACCGCCAGCATTGAGCTGGCGTTAGTTGTAGAAGCTTAGCGCGTGTTAATTTCCTGCGTGCACTAAAAACGCTAGCTCACCTTAGTAAAAGGAGCCCTAAATAAATGACTGCATATGGTAGATGATGAAATGCATGTTTTCTTCTTGTCTATCGAGCCATGTTTTGAGTTAATTTGCACTCAAAAATAAGCACATTCATCACATTGATTAGCAATTCTATTCTATTTTAGTTTCACTTTTGTTACATAGCTTAAAGAACTTTAAATATACAACTCTCAAATATAGGTGTAATTTTACTAAGGAGCACTAGCTACAATGCGCTAAATGCGTTAGCGCTCCTTAGTAAAATGCGCTAAAATGGCTAGCACTCCTTAGTAAAAGGACCTTTTAATTTTTTGTTGGTTTTGAAATTTTATGATTTCAATTATAATGTGCCATGAAAAACATTTGCTCCATTTAGTACGCCAGAGCTAAAAAAGTTTGAGACACCAAGGCCCTCTTTTGCAAAGGTGCGCTAAGCGTTTTAGCACACGCTAAATCAACGCATGCGCTAACCGCTAACGTATCCATAAGATAACATGCGTGTGTTTGCGTTTAGCGCGCGCTAATATTTACCGCGCACCTTAGAAAAAGAGGAGGTAAGCTAGACTTGTAACATAACATAACTACAAAACATAACTTTATTTTTCTATACTGCCTCAATCAAAAGAATTCTAGGCGGTTTACATAAGAGAAAAAAAACTGGACAATCAGCGAAATACAAAATATTAGTAATAAGAATATAGCATATTAACTAAAAGGTCAATAAAAATTTGAGTTAATGCAGTAAAACTATTATGTTAAGGATAAAACATCGAATTAAGAGATAAATTTATCAAATAGTGCTGTCTTAATTTCTTTTTGGAAGGCGCCGTACAACACAGCTCCGCTAATATAATTACCCAACCAGTGCAATACAGGAGAAACAGAAGCAAACATATTTCCTCCTGTACTTAGTGAAATACAACAATAGAGGAGGTACTTTAAAGAAACACTGCAGGCCTGTGCTGAAGTGCTGCCGTATTTGCCCTATCCAACTGCCAGTTTACCTTGGAGGGGGAAGGACAAGGCAATGCTTCAACATATACATGTTCTTACAGGTCCCAAGCAGCACTCACTTTAATTTATGATTGGGGCTGGCCTTGGGTCTCTTATCAACAGTCAAGAATTGGGGAGGGAAGGGTGGAAGATGCTGAAGGTGCTGCTTCTATTATGAAATAATTTATTGGTATACACTCCCAGTGGCGTACCAAGGGGGGTGGGGAGGGAGGTCCGCCCCGGGTGCAAGCCCTGAGGGGGTGCTTCTGGCTTTGGCATCCAGTCCCCCCCTGATGTCCGGATTTTCCCCCCGCACCGTTTGCGGTGGAGAAGCAGCCTGCAGCGGGATCGTGATACCAGCGATCCCTGTGCTGCTTCCTCCGCTGCGATCCCGCCTTTCCTCTGATGTCAGAGAAGGGACGGGACCGCGCCAGAGGAAGTAGCGCCGAATCAGCGCAGGAATCGCTGGCATCGCGATTCTGCTGCGGGTTGCTTCTCTACCGCAGGTGGTGAGGGGAGGCCAGGGGGGCGAGCGGTCCTTCGGGATGGGTCGGGGCATCAGGCCTTCAGGGTGGGGTGGGTAGGCAGGCCTTCAAGGGGGGGAACAGGCAGGCAAGTCTTCAAGGGGGGACAGGCAAGCAGGCAGGCCTTCAAGGAAGGGGACAGACTGGCAGGCAGGCAGGCCAGGGGGACAGGCAGGCAGGCCTTCAAGGGGGGGACAGGCCTTCAAGGGGGGATAGGCCTTCAAGGGGGGGACAGGCAGGCAGGCCTTCAAGGGGGGGACAGGCCTTCAAGGGGGGGAACAGGCAGGCAGGCTTTCAAGAGGGGGGATAGGCCTTCAAGGGAGGGGACAGGCAGGCAGGCCTTCAAGGGGGGGATAGGCCTTCAAGGGGGGGACAGGTAGGCAGGCCTTCAAGGGGGGGACAGACCTTCAAGGGGGCCAGGCCTTAAAGGGGAGGACAGGCCTTCGGGGGAGTGCAGGCCTTCAAGGGGGGGGGACAGACCTTCAGGGGGGATGCAGACATTTAAGGGGGGGACAGGCCTTCAGGGAGGGGGGCCCTGGTGTAGAAGTACACGGAGGGAAGGGGGGTTCAAAGAGACGTGCATATGCCGGACTTTGGGTGGGAAGAAATAATGGGTCTGAAAATAGAGGAGAGGGAGAGAGAAGATGGACCATGGTTTTTAGGGCGGGAAGGAACAGAAAGGGAGAGAAGTTGGACACAAGGGATGGATAGAGATACTGGATAGGAGGGTAGTTGGGAAAAGAAAGGGAGAGATGGTGGACCCTGGGTGGTGGGGAAGGAGGGAGAGATGCTGGATGAAAGGGTAGTTAAGAAAAGATGGATCTGTGGAGGGAGACGAAAAAAGGAAAGATGCCAGACTTCCTGCAGAGGGAAGGGAAATGGGGAAGACAGAGATGGCAGATGGATGGTTAGCATGCAGAAAGAAGGAAGAAGGAGACCCTGGCAAGCAAGTTATCAGAAGAAAACCAGAGCCTTGGACCAACAAGATTTGAAATATAACCAGACAACAAAAGGTAGAAAAATTAATTTTATTTTCTGTTTTGTGATTATAATATGTCAGATTTGAAATGTGTATCCTGCCAGAGCTGGTGTTGGACTGCAAACGTGAGCTAGGATTTAACAGAAAGAGGAAAAGTCCTTTTTGTTTCTTTATTTTATTTACACCACAGCGCCAGTGTGGTTAGGAGAAGCCAAAGGGGGTGAAAAAGCTATAAAACCCACCAGGAGTTTTGAAAAAAATCACCCAACTGGGCAGGAAAATCGAATTGAAAAACCAATTCAATAGGGCTGAATCGAATCAAAATTTTTTTTTCCTGTATCTGGCAGCATTAGTTTGCGCTACTGTCTTAGACTTTAGGACCTGGGATTGGGGAGAGATGGCATCCTCAGTACTTTATAATGCAAGTGAAACAAGGATTTGGTCAGACTTTTGAAGGGTCTGCAGAAAAAAAATATTGTATAGGCCGGGGACATGAGACAGCAGGAAATGGGAACTTTTCTTCCTTCTATTTTTGTGAATGGCAAGGCTGAGGATATCAGAGAGTTCAGTTAAAATATGTGCTTTATAAGAAAATATAATGTGTTTTATAAAGTTTATAAGCACTGCTGGCCTACCCGGTGAGGTGTTCCTAATGGTGGTGGTGATGGCAGCGTGTCAATGTGTTGAGAGGAAGAGGTGGTCTGGGAAATTCTGCTGAGCAAACTCCGGGCCCATTTCTACCCCCCAGTTAGTCCACTCCACTCAACTGGTTCACACACTGAGTGGGTTTTTGGGTGTTGTGCTTGGGTAGTTGTTTTGGGATCTCTTCCAGTGGTTTGTCAGTATCTCCTTGTGGTCCAAGGAAGGAAACTTTGTTAACCTTAGCATTGACCTTCAGAATATGTTTTAACAGCGCTGCTTGTGTGACATTAGGCTATGTAGTGATCGAAAGAAAAAACCAGACCTTTGCACATTTTTGCACTATATGATGGGTGTATGAGGAGATTCACATTTCCTGCACAGCTAAGTCCTTGTGAAGTTACCTTGTTCTTTCTGTATTTGACATCTAGCAAGGTCTCTGGAAGGAAAGATCTAAGCTTAAAAATGAAGTGGCCAGTTATGGTAAAAGCAGATAGCGTTGCTGATTTTAAGAAAGGTTTGGACAAATTCCTGGAGGAAAAGTCCATAGTCTGTTATTAGGACATGGGGGAAGTGTCGGCTTGCCCTGGATTGGTAGCATGGAATGTTGCTACTCTTTGGGTTTTGACCAGGTACTAGTGACCTGGATTGGTTACCATGAGAATGGGCTACTGGGCATGATGGACCATTGGTCTGACCCTGATAGGCTATTCTTATGTTATGTTCTCATCTGTAGGGGCCTTTGTTTTCACTTCTTATTTTAATGTATTTTTTTTCTGGGAACTTATCAGTGTTTTTTATAATGGGAACAAAAATGGAAGAGAATTAATGTGTGTGGAATAGGGGGGGTAACTAATTTCTTCAGTTAAATAATTCAATCCACCTCAATCAGACATAGGAGAACTCACGCACCATTCACACACCCTCCAACCAAAATCGTCAAAAGAAAAAAAACTGTTCGACAACCTCCTAACACTCGACCCCCAATTCTACAATCTAATGACCTCGACCACAGACTACAAAATCTTCAAAAAAGAAATAAAAACCCTTCTATTCAAAAAACACATAAAACCGAACTAACACAATCATAACTGTCCCAAGCCTCACCTGCAACTACTCCATATGTACTTCTGATGTCATGACAATTCAGACATAATTTATGTTATGTTTGGAATAATGGTTACATATATGAGGTTCAATAAAAGAAAATTTTCACTGCCTGTTTCTATTATGACCATTTATTCCGTTTCATGGTTATTACAAAAAATATTTTTTTACATGGGGGGAGTGTCAAAAAATGATGGGCCCCAGGTGCCACATACCCTAGGTATGCCACTGTACACTCCTTTACCTTGTACTGTGTTATATAAGAAAATATGGGACAGACTAAAGGCCTATCAAGACCAATAACTTGTTTCCAACAGTGGCCAACCCAGGTCACAAGTACCTAGCAAGATCCTAAGAAATAAAAACAGATTTAAGCTGCTTATTCTAGGAATAAAAAATCATAATGGCTTATGGATTTGTCATTTAGGAAATTATCCAAACCTTGTTTAAACCCTGCTAAGCTAACTGCTTTCACTGCATTCTCTGGCAACAAATTCCAGAGTTTAATTACAAGCATGTTCTTTATTTTTTCAATGTATATTTTCTTTTTTTGAAAATTGTAAAATGAATAGTTATCATTTTAAAAAAGGAATCATTTTTTTTACTGATAAAGATTAATCCAATAAGATGTTTTCATGTGTGCAATAATGCAGCTGGCTGTTTATTATTTCACACTGTTTCCTTTGTACAGAATTTGTTCTCACACATGTCAGCTGCTAAAGGCTTCCAAAACTATATAATAGGCAACAAGCCCTTACAAAAGTCCTTGTTTTTCACTGTCTAGCAACACTTGTCATGAAACTACAGGTTACAAGAACTCCTCCTGGCAAGACTGAATAAGGGTCAAATGTGAAACCTACTTGCAGAAATATTTTCCCTTTACTATTGTAAAGACATTTTGTGAATATGTCATTTATATGTTAGATTTTTTTTCCAGCTTTTATTTCTCTCTTCTGTGTGTCTTTTTAAGATGTTAGAATTTAAAGACAAGAAAAGAACAATACTGGAGGCTATGACATGAAGTAAAATGATGTGGTTTGGTGACCATCATATGTTCTGTTTACAGCTTGAGATGGCAAAGGATGAAAGTATTTAACTGCTAACGAATCTCTCCCTTCTATAGCGATTAACTTGTTCTATTGATCACTCTCTCCTCAAAAATGGATTTCCTGTCCTATTAACCCTCTTTCTTCCTCCCCTCTTAAAGTCAATCAATTTGTACCTTTGCTTAATCTTTGTAAACTGCATAGAACTTCACGGTATTGCGGTATATAAGATGTTATTATTATTATTATTATTATTACTAAGCTGTGGTAAATACTAGTGCTTATATACCACAGTCAGGGCAGGATTAAAGGGTAGGCCAAGTAGACATGTGCCTTGGGTCCAGAGAATTCAGGGGGGTCCAGAATGCTGCCTGCTCTGATGATGTCAGTGTAACTGCCTCTGTGTCCGGATTCAGGCATCCAAGTATTGCCTCCTCCTGCCTTCTTCATTATTCAGTGCAGCTGAACTCGCAGTCTTCAAAAGGCCATGGGCAGTGGTTCCTACACGCTTCTCGCAGCTGACCCAGAAGCCAGTCCTATGATGCTGGGATTTTGCATTAGAGGGAAGGCTTCTGGGTCAGCTGCAGGCAGCGTATAGGAACCGCTGCCCATGGCCTTTTGAAGACTGCAAATTCGGCTGCACTGAATAATGAAGAAGGAAGTAGAAAGTGCTACTTGGATTTCTGGAGATGGAGGGACATAGGAGGGCATTGGCAGGGAGGGGACAGGGCCATGGAAGGGCAGGTCCAGGGGGCCCAGTGTATTTGGGTGCCTAGGGCCCACTGAAGAATTAATCTTGCCCTGACCACAACTTAAAAAGGCTTATCACTGGATTCGCCCAGGCGAGCTGCAAAAATGCTGAAAAATATTACATTTTATTGCAGAGAGAGCTTGTCAGGGGGTAGAGAGTGGGTGTTTCTGCACTATTCAGTTAGTACAGGACTAGCACATAAGTCCTTACCGCCTTCAAAATATAAGTCAGTAAGCACTCATGCAAAATTAGCAAATGGCCATTAATTGAAAAAAATGGAAAATCAGCCATTTTATTAATGTGGTAAAAATGGTCCTCAGCATGTGGGGGAAACATATAAGAGTCTAAAGCCATTTTGTACTGCATCTTAGTCAAAGGACCCCATTGTAACTCACATTTCTAGTATATTATAATAGCTAGTAATCTATCAGAAAATATCAATGAAAAATTGCCAGATAATTCTAAATAAAATGACAAATTATTTCTTCATGCCACTAACATTTAAGTCTCCTGGGATTATATTATTGTCCTAGTCATTCACTGTTTCATAAATTTGAAGCCACGTGAAATGTAATCGTGGTTCAATAGTTATATCTTATTTTATGTTTCAATCAATAAGAATGCTTTGGCTGCCATTAATACTTGCAATGAGGAATGATAAACTGTGCCGACCACATGCAATGGGTAATCCCAACACTGGTTGGATCACACAGACACCGAAAACCATGCTACAATCATATCACTAAAACAAACCCAGATAACCTAATAAGAATCCCAACTACTTACATTAATGAAGTCATACTTGCCTCAGTCTCATATGGATATGTTAATGTGAGATCAGTGGTCAATAAGGCTGAAACTATAAAAGACCTGCTCGATGAATTTCAATTTGGCTTCCTATTCCTAACTGAAACATGGATACCAATGCAAGATGACCTCAGATTACAACTACTCTGCTCAATAAACTACAAAATCACCTATCTATCAAGAACTGGTCGAAGGGGCAGGGCCTGGCGATACTGCACAAAATCATCTTTTCACATAAAAATCATGGAATCTATAACTCTCATTTCACTAGAACTACTAATGGTAGAAATAAACAGCAACTCTTGCCAATGTTCCATTTGCTGCATACTATTCAACGTCCCTCCTGGAAAGTAGCTAGAAGCTGAACCACAATTCTCAAACATCATCTCAAGAACCACAGTACACTATCATTCCACTTTCATCATAAGAGACCTCAACCTCCACTTAGACTGAACCTCAAACTCTCAAACCCTGAAATTCCTCAGTCTTTTAAATGAGCTAGACCTCAGACCCTTGTTTCAACAACCCACATACAAATAGGGTCATCATCAGTTAAGTGTACTCGCTTCTTCAACTTCAGCAAAAAGCACAAGCTACCTAGAATTTAATTCCCTTTCCAAAGGACCTTGGTTGGACCACCTACTCCTAAAAAATCATCATATTCTGGAAAGAGATATCAATAACCAAACCGATCCCCCCCAAGTAGCTTCTTATAGAAACAAAGCAATTTCTGAATTATACTGGAATGAAATAGATAACTCATTATTATCTCTCCCCATCCCTGACCAAGACTTCCTGGACCATTGGAAAACCCTAAACAAACTAGCCCCAGTCAAATGCAGCAAATGAATCCAAAGATCATCAGAGAAGTGGTGTAACTCAGCATTTAAGTCCCTAAAAAGAACTTGCCGACAAGCCAAGCACTACTGGCATAAACACCCATCCCCAGAAAATCCTAGAATATAAATCACTATTGGCACAAAAAATGGAAGAGTACTGCTCTATTCACATCCGCACAGAAGATAATCTTAAAATCAACAACTGTTCTCAATATTAAATAACCTTACCAACATGAACAAGATCACAAATGGTGACAACCCCTCTATTCCAACAGTTGCAGAACTAGCCAACAGTTTTAAAACAAAGATTCATCCACATGAGACCAGCTATCCCCCACCAATCCAGTTAGACCCACTGCAACAAAACCACCTATGGAAATACCAGCAGACAGATCTTAGAATGATTTTGAAGAGATTGCATTCAAAGACACAAAATGACTTCTCCTAAAATACTCCAAAGTATACTGCAGCCTCGACACCTAACCCATCTTACCTGATCAAAGCAGCTACCTCAACAATCATAGCCCAATGGCACAACTATCACCTAAAAACTGGCCTTTTCCCCAAATCAGGAGAGGAATTATCTTAATGCCCATTCCCATGAACCCAAAACTCAGTCCCTCTGAAGTGACCAGTTATCAGCCAGTAGCTTCCATTCCTCTGTTCAATGTTGTCACAGAACAACTTGAATGTTACTTACAATGCTTCAACAACTCTACCCTTCACAATCGAAATTAAGGAAAAATTACAGCACTCAGATGATGGTTGCAGCACTAGTAACATACGGAAAAGAACTACTATGCAAGGGTCACAGCACAATCATAATCCAATTTGTCCTAAGCAGTGCATTTGACCTAGTAGATTTCGATCCAATGTCTGAGAACTTCAGTGATTTTGGATTTAGCAGCACAGTCCTCTGCTTGTTCCAAAATTTCCTAACCACTCAACACTATGCTGTACGTAAGGATGGTGAACTTTCTGATAGCTGGTATCCTCCCAGCGGGGTCCCCCAAGGATCCCCACTCTCACCATCAGTGTTCAACCACCTAATGCAATCCTTGGAAGCCAACCTAGATGTTGCACGAATAAAACATTTCACCTATGCGGACGACATAATGATCATACTACCTGTAATGATTGCATTAGTCAATACACTCACCACTGTCAAAAAAGTGTTCACCACATAGAAAACTGGACCTCAACCCACCGCCTCAAACTAAATAAGATCAAAATCACATTCCTTTGGCTATGATCCTCGACTGACCCACGCTATGCTCCAAGGATCACAGTAGATGACACAGACTTTCCATTAGAACTACAATCCCGAATCTTTGGAATAGAAATTAATAACCACCTATCCATGAAAAGCCATGTACAATCAATAATAAAACAATCTTTCCTTGGGACAAGAAAGCTAAGATCCATCAGAAAATACTTCAAAATAGGGGCTTTCCAAATTTTAGTGCAATCCTTAATCTTATCTTGACTAGATTATTGTAATATAACACAAGTTCTTTGCTCTAAAATGTTGCTATCACGCCTACAATCAGCTCAAAATGCAGCAGTATGACTGATATATGGACTTTGAAAATCAGAACACCTACAGCCCTACTATATGAAAATACATTGACTGTCCATATTCACATGGATCAAGTTTAAATTAGGCATCACTACCTCCAAGATAATGAGGGAATAGCCCCGTCTAACTGAGTTGATTGCCTTATTCCAGGGAGCCTCCAAGTCTCTCGCACTGTATTTTCACTGTATAAATATCTCCGCTGTATATGTACAGTCTCTTGCATTGTAAACTGCTCTGAACTGTTTGTGGTATTGCGGTATACAAAAATTAAGTTATTATTATTATATTCCACCAAAAATCTTTTCCACTTAAAATTCACAGCATGCAACAATATAAAGTCTACCAGGCAAATTACTTTATAGAAACATAGAAACATAGAAAGATGACGGCAGATAAGGGCCATAGCCCATCAAGTCTGCCCACACTATTTACCCACCCTCTTAAATCTACTGACCCGCTCATTCAGTCCTAGTGACCCTATCCCTTGGCATGACCTCGTAGGGATCCCACATAGGTATCCCATTTGTTCTTGAAGTCTGAGATGCTGCGCGCCTCGACCACCTGCACTGGAAGCTCGTTCCAATGCTCAATCACTCTCTCCGTGAAGAAGTATTTCCTGGTGTCTCCACGAAACTTCCCTCCCCTGAGCTTGAGCGGATGTCCTCTTGTGGTCGAGGGTCCCCTGAGAAGAAAGATATCATCTTCCACCTCTACCCGTCCCGTGATGTACTTAAATGTCTCAATCATGTCTCCCCTCTCCCTACGCTCCTCGAGAGTGTAGAGCTGCAATTTGCTCAGTCTTTCTTCGTACGGGAGATCCTTTAGCCCCGAGACCATCCTGGTGGCCATCCGCTGAACCGATTCAACTCTGAGCACATCCTTGCGGTAATGTGGCCTCCAGAATTGAACACAGTATTCCAGATGCGGTCTCACCATGGCTCTGTACAGTGGCATCATGACTTCAGGTTTCCTGTTGACGAAGCTTCTCTTGATACAGCCTATCATTTGCCGTGCTTTAGATGAAGCCTTCTCCACTTGAGTGGCTGCTTTCATGTCAGCACTGATGATTACTCCTAAGTCTCGTTCTGCCGTAGTCCTGGCTAAAGTTTCTCCATTCAGGGTGTAAGTTCTGCAAGGATTTCCGTTGCCGAGATGCATGACCTTACATTTCTTGGCGTTGAAGCCCAGCTGCCAGATCAAGGACCAACTTTCTAAAGTACGCAGGTCTTGCTCCATAGCATCCTGAAGATTATAGCCGTTTACTACATTGCATAGTTTGGCGTCATCAGCGAATAAGGTTACCTTGCCTTGGAGCCCTTGAGTCAGATCCCTAATGAATATGTTGAAGAGGAGTGGGCCCAGGACCGAACCCTGTGGCACTCCGCTGGTCACCTCTGACATTTTAGAAAGGGTACCGTTGACCACCACCCTCTGAAGTCTGCCACTAAGCCAATCTTTAACCCATGCAGTTAGAGTCTCTCCTAATCCCATAGAATTCATCTTGTTCAGCAGCCTGCGGTGTGGGACGCTGTCAAACGCTTTGCTGAAGTCCAGGTACACGACGTCCAAGGACTCTCCTGAGTCTAGTCTTCTTGTTACCCAGTCAAAGAAGCTTATTAGATTGGACTGGCATGACCTACCCTTGGTGAATCCATGTTGGCTGGGATCCCGGAGATTTCCCTCGTTCAGGATCGTATCTAATTTATACTTAATTAGTGTTTCCATGAGTTTGCACACTATTGAGGTGAGGCTTACCGGTCTATAGTTCGCAGCCTCAGCCTTGCAACCCTTTTTATGTAGAGGAACGACGTTGGCTGTTTTCCAGTCCAACGGAACTATCCCCGTACTTAGTGAGAGATTGAAGAGCACCGCCAACGGTTCTGCCAGGACATCTCTCAATTCTCTGAGCACTCTTGGGTGTAAATTGTCCGGTCCCATGGCCTTGTTTACCTTTAGCCTTGCCAGTTCGTTGTAGACGTCCCCAGGAGTGAACTCAAAGTTCTGAAACGGGTCATCCACGTCTTGTTTTATCATCAACTGTGGTCCGTGTCCCGGTGCTTCGCAGGTGAAGACTGAGCAGAAATATTCATTTAGTAGTTCTGCTTTCTCTGAATCCGCCACCGCGTAGTTTCCGTCCGGTTGTCTAAGGCGTACTATACCGTCTGTGTTCCTTTTCCTATCGCTGATATACCTAAAGAAGGATTTGTCCCCTTTTTTAATGTTTTTTGCCAGAGTTTCTTCCACTCGACGTTTGGCCTCCCTAACTGCTGTTTTGACCGCTGCCGATCTGGTCTTATATTCTACTTTAGTTTCTCTTCTCTGGGTGCGTTTGTAGGAAAGAAATGCTTTTTTCTTCTCCTTGATGAGGAGTGAGATCTCTTCAGTGAACCATTGGGGTTTGTTGTTTCTTTGCCGTTTATCTACTGATTTTATGTAGCGATTAGTTGCTTCGTGTATGGATGATTTCAGGTACGACCACATAGTTTCCACATTGCCGGTCTCTGCTTGGTCCTGTAGCGTCTGATGAACGTGATCTCCCATACGTGCGAAGTCGGCTCCCCGAAAGTTGAGCACCTTTGTTTTTGTGATTGATTTAGGGGATCCTTTCCCAATGTTGAACCATACCATGTTATGGTCGCTGGAGGCTAGCGTATCTCCTACCGAGACCTCTGAGATGCTTTCCCCGTTTGTAAGTACCAGGTCTAGGATCGTCTGGGCCCTAGTGGGCTCCGTTACCATCTGTCTGAGATGTACTCCTTTTATGGAGTTCAGAAGCCTCCTGCTGCTGCTGGTTGCTGCTGAAAATGTGTTCCAGTCTGCGTCAGGCATGTTGAAGTCCCCTAGCAGCACAGTGTCACCCCGTAGAGTTATATTCTCTATGTCTTCAATTAATTCTGCGTCCATGTTTTCCGGTTGTCTTGGAGGTCTGTATACCACACCAAGATACAGGCATTTTTTACTACCTCGTGCCAGGTTAACCCAGAGGGACTCCCCGGTATACTTGACATCAGTGATCCTGGTAGTTTTGATGTCTTCCTTAATGTATAGTGCTACCCCTCCACCTAACCTGCCCTCTCTGTCCTGACGAAGTAGACTGTACCCCGGTATAGCCATATCCCACCCATGTGCGTCAGTGAACCAAGTCTCGGATATTGCCACCACGTCCAGGTTGGCATCCCTTATTTCAGTTTCTAGTTCTAGAATTTTATTGCCTAAACTGTGTGCATTAACATACATGGCCCTCCACACTTTGTGTTTGCTGAGTCCCTGTAAGGCTATTCCTGACCGAGTCTGTGTGGCTCCAAGAGAACTGTTTGCATATTGGGTCCTTACCTCGGAATCTGAGTGTCGACTCGTCCCATCAGGATAGTTCCTTTCCACCCCAGTATATGAGTAGGTCCCCTCCCCCAACTTACCTAGTTTAAAGCCCTGCGAAGTAGGCGGGCTAGTCGGTGTCCGAAGATGTTCTTCCCTCTGCAAAATGCTGGAACCAACTACCATTTACACTATGATCTTGTGACCACTACCTCAGATTCAGAAAACTTTTGAAAGCATTTCTCTACCAAGACAGGGAACCAACCCTGAAGTAACTGAAATGGGAATTGTAAAACCCCATTTCTAAACCGTCTAATGCAACTCCTGGGACAAAACAAAGAGCCAACAATGACCTACTTGTAACTAGAAAATGACACGGGGACAAATTTGTCACCGTCCCCGCGAGTTTTGTTGCTATCCCTGCTCCATTCCTGTAAGCTCTGCCTTTACCGCACAAGCCTCGAACACTAATGATTTTAACGTGTTTGAGGCTTGTGCAGATGAGGATGGAGCTTTCAGGGATGGGGCAGAAACAGGAAAAGAACTCGCAAGGATAGGATGGGAAAATGAGTTCCTGCGGGGATGGGGGAAAATTTGCCCCTGTGTCATTCTCTACTTGTAACTATGTATTTGAAACTATGACCCAACTGTATTAACAGTTGTACTGATCTACCTGTATTAGCAACTGTATTGAATGTCTGTGTCAATCTGTCCATTGTAACTTTCCGGGTAACAGACCCAACCTTTTTGTAATGTAATCTGACCTTGAACTGAATAAATAAAAGCGGAATAAAAAATCTTGATTAACATCAACATAACATTATATTTGTACATGAAGGTTCATTGAAATTATCATTACAATGTCTTCTTTGAAAAAGACAAGAACTGATTTGAATGCCAATGACAATGACAATGAATGTCAGTTTTACCCTGTAGTTAAAATAATGCTTGACTACAGCTTGGCATAAATCATTCAGTTTATAAACCTTTCATACTGCAGCTGAAAAATCTGTTATGGGAATATTTCTGTGTGCTCAAGGCACACTGACAACCTGAACTTCAATGGATGCTTGAAAAATGACATAATCTAACCTAGACTTGTTATACTTTTGTATCTACAAAGTGTAACAAGGAGTGCTATCTATACAAAATGCCTTGCTTTAAAATGTTTAATTGGAATGATGTTACCATCTTTCTCAAATATGTAGTCATTTCCCCCCCCCTTTTATAAAGCTGAGTGCAGTGGCGTAGTGGGGGTGAGTGGTGCACAGCGCAGTGGCGCCCCTCTCCCACCCCCACCACACACACGCGTGCCCCTTCCCCGTACCTTTTTATCTTGCATCATCTTCATCACTCTCTGATGTCACTTCCTAGGCACAGGTCCCGGAAGTGATGTCAGAGAGCGCTGAAGCTGACGTGAGTAGCTACTTCATGGCTGCTCGTGCTGAACATAAAAAGGTACAGGGGTGGAAGGAAAGGGGTGCACGGCAGGGGGGTGGAGAGCAGGAGGGGTGCCAGAAGGAGCAGGCAAAAAGTTCCACAGGATGTCAACAGGTAAACAAACAAAATGGAATACTAAAAGGTCCAAATAAACTTTAATATGGCATATAGGAATCCAAAATATACCATCAAATATCAAATTGCTCTCTGAAAAAACAGGCTCTGTTCCAAGGAGTCACTTTCTCTCGACACGGCTGGTAGGCCTTTGTCATGAGAAGGAAATCAATCTCGCAGGTCAGGATGAAATTAACAGATGCTTAGGTGAAAGTTTGTTTAGTCCGGGCAGGTCTAGTTTTAGAATATCTCCTACGCATAGAGAGAAGTGACTGCTTGGAACAGAGATTTTTTTGAAGAGCAATTGTTATTTGATGATATATTTTGGACTCGTTTATGCCATATTAAAGTTTATTTGGACCTTTTAGTGTTCCACTTTGTTTATTTCTTTTTTATCCCACCTGAACCAAGGTTGATTAGAATCATAGCGTACATAAATCAAAAACAAAAATTAGTCATTTCAAAAGCATAACATCCAAACAACTCTGACTCTGTCTCTGCTTTCCGGTTTAAGGTATATATCTAACACTAGTCACAACATTCCAACTCTGTGTCTGTCCCTGCTGCCTTCAAACATGTGGTGGTTAAGCTGCTTCTCAAAAAAACCCTTGCTGGACCCCTCCTGCTCATCCAACTATCGCCCTGTCTCCTTTCTTCAGTTCCTATCCAAGATACTCGAGCATGCTATTCTCTGTCATTGCCTGGACTTCCTTTCAACTCGACAGATTCTTGATCCTCTACAATCCGGTCTTCGCCCCCAACACTCCACAGAGATTGCCCTCACTAAGGTCTGCAGTGACTTGTTCATGGCCAGATCTAAGGGCCTTTACTCTATCTTTACCCTTCTTGACCTGTATGCTGCCTTTGATACTGTAAATCACAACTTACTCCTTGATATGCTGACCTCGTTTAGATTCTGTCCTCTCCTGGTTTGCCTCTTACCTTTCCTAACGCACCTTTAGCGTATGTATTGATGGGTCCTCTTCTGTTGCTACCCCGCTAGCAGTTGGTGTACCCCAGGTTTCTGTCTTAGGACCTCTTCTCTCTCTACACCTCTTCCCATGGCTTCCACAGCTCCTGTTAAAGGTAGGCACTGGTAATGTAAGCCAAGGTTTTAAAGGCCTACATTACCGGCACCTACCTTTGATGAAGGCCTAATGGTGCCTAAGGTTATTTCCAGCCCAAACCATGCCTACTTTGACCTTAGGCTCCTCTGTAGACATGATTCTGGCACCCTTTTGGTAGGTGCTTATGGGCGCCTTGTTAGTTGCCATCGACTCGCTTTCGAGTCCTAGTGACTTGATGAACATCATCAAGTTTTCGTGCCAGAATACAGAAATATATTGCTGGGCCTTTCTTTTGTGCAGTATAAATTGTGGCCCACTGTAACTCCAAAACCAGTGTTTAATAGCACACTCAGTGGATAGCCCACAAAATAACACCCTGACGTGTGGCCCGGACTGGAGCCACCCTGCAGGACCGGATTCCAGACAGGAACCCAAGAGAAAAGAAAACCAGAAAGCAAAAGTCAGCACAATTACTTCTCAATATCAAAATAATATCAGCTTTTATTTCTTTTTATCCTCCAGGTAAGTAGACTTTCAAAAATGGATGCCAAACTTATCAGAATGTTCTTTATAAAAAAAAACACACCAAAAAAGTAGCAAACCACAACCAGCAAAAATAACAGTCCCAAATAAAGTCATTAACTTGCTCAGCAACGTTTCTTTTCAGTTGTGGCAGAGGGTTTGATTGCTCCCCCTCCCAGTCCTAGGGTTGTCTGCTCCCAAGCAGGCAGTTTCAAAAACCCAAATCAAGAATAGTTCATAGCATACATTCAGCACAAGTGCCTTAAAAGTCCTCACAAGCCTCTGGCCAGTTCCATTCACTGCCAGGTCAGGAGAGTGCTAGGTTTTGCCAAAACAAAGTCCTTAAATAGACTTTCAAAAATTCCCACCCAGGATGTATGCAAAACCTCTCCCCAAAATACAATCACTCCTTAGCTTGTATTCAAAAAAATAGTCTCTCAAACAGTTCATAAGCACAAACAACACTCACTGTTTGAAGGTGGAAGTCAAGTTCACCTGCATAGGCTCAACAATCACAGGAGCAAACTCTGTCAGGCTTTCTTCCAATTCCATGTCCTGTTCTTCTGGAAAATTAAATTCCTCAGCCTGGCTAGCCTCTATCACCTCCATAGGAATAGGCCTGTTGCACCTGCTTGGTTCCCTGGGCTCTCTAGGGAGAAAGGGCTTAAAGCTTCTCCCTAGCTGGCTTCCTTTCCTGTTCTCTGCACCAGGTTTAAATATCTTGGGGCGACGCCCTGCAGTGTCAGCCCTGGCAGTGTACCAAGGGCCTCTTGAGCTCCCCCGGTGGTCAATGTAATTATCAAGCTCAGAAACTACCTGTCCCTTCCCAATTCCTCTCCGGGATTTCTTTTCTCCTCCATTTTCTTTTGTCCTAACTGGGACCTGGGCAGGGAGGATACCTGGCTGGTCACAAAATTTGATGTTGTTGCTGTTGTCGCATCAAACGTGATCCTCTGTCTCTAACACTGCCCATCTGCTGCTACCTAGATGGGTGGTACATTGTTAGTCTGGCATCTCCACTGACACCTGTTTGCCTTGGGAGGCCAACTAGTAGTGAAACTACCGAAGGCATAGCTTTCAGCTTCTCAGATATGCACAAGCCCTAGAGGCACAATTTTAATCGGTGCAGTCAATTAGTGCATTGATGAAACCAAATAAATCAGTTAAGTTAGGCGACAGTAGAGTGCCTACTGCTGTCTAACTTATGGCACCATTTTCAAAATCTGCTCCTAAGCGTCCATGTAAAGTTCTGTGGGTTGATGGGCTTATTGTATGAACTTGTATGCTGGAAGAAGACATCAGGATTGATAAACAGACTGGACATCCAGTTTGATTATTCTGTTATAACAAGCAAAGACACGGTAATGGAAATATTGATATTAATGAATTCAGCTGTTAATATATTGTTAAATTTCAGCTAAAGGACAAAAAAATATGGGGGAACTTTTTTATGACCAGTGATAGAAAGTGAGCTTGGCCTATGGAAGTAAGGCTTATTGCTCTTGATGCGTTTGCCAATGCGGTGTATCAAATACTAAATAAACTTGGAAATATACTTGATTGTTCTCATAAGCTGAGGTCTTTTTTTCCACCATTTAAATCTTTTTTTGCACTCTGTTGTTATGTGAGTTGCATTTCCTATCATGTGCTTGCTCAGATCATTGGATAGTGTGCTATATAACTGAGAAGTGTCTAATTTTCTTCAGTTATTTTTGTGCAATAGTTTGAAATCTCCTTTCCTCGCCATCCAAGGATAATTCAGGGTCACTTATGCAATCATATCAAGGAGTTCTTGCACAGAAATGTGTTGTCACAAGGTGCTTTGTATTCAGATTTAGTTTTCTTCTAGCTGAATTAAAACAGACTCCAATTCATTTAGCTGGGGAATGTGATTCTGCAGTTTGATTGTCTCCCAAATCAGAACTGCTACCCCTCCATTATTGATATTGGATGTTGAAACCTGTTGGGCATAGTTTAGCCAGTGGTGAATCCCCACTTTTATCTAGCCAGGTTTCACTTATTCCTAAGATGTCAAGATGGATGCCATCATGGATCACTGAGGATTCCATTTACTTCTACTCTTTGACACCTTCTACTCAATCAGAATCTGTCAGTCAGTCACTTTAGGGCATGTACTGGTGGCACTCAGTTTATTTATGACTCCTAAGTAGAACTGTGTCAAAGGCTTTGCTAAAATCTAAGAACACCGCATCCAGTGCTCTCCCTTAAGCTCTGGAATGCATTGCCAGAGGATGTGGTAAGAGCAGTTAATGTAGCTGGTTTTAAAAAAGGTTTGGACAAACTCCTGGAAGAAAAGTCCATAGTCTGCTGTTGAGACAGACATGGGACAGTAACATGGAATGCTGCTACTATTTGGGTTTTTGCTAGGTACTTGTGACTTGGATTGGCCTCCGCAAAGACGAGAGACTGGGCTAGAGTTGGTCTGACCCGGTAAGGTTATTTTTGTGTTCTTAACTTTTTGGTCACCCAAAAATATATTAACAGATATATTTAAAATATTTAAACAGATTAGTCTTATAAGACTGCCTCTAGTGAAACAAAGCTGGTCTAGGTCCTCCACACCACTGGATTCCAGAAACCTCATTACTCATTGTCTTAGAAGCATTTCCATTCATTTATTTACTACTAATGTCCAGTGGCATAGTACGGGAGATGCGGGGAGTGTGGTCCACCCCGGGCATGGTCTTCCTAAGGCTGTCGCACCCCTCCTCCTTCTCTTCTTGCCACGTGCATATGCCCCTTGCTTTCACACGGACCTTTTTGACTTCCCCGACACGAGGTTGCTGCCTGCGCTGGCATCAGTGCTCTCTCTGACGTCACTTCCGGGACCCGCACCTAGGAAGTGACATCAATGGGTGAGCTGGCACTGACGTGGGCATGCTGCTCATGCCGGAGAAGTTAAAAAGGTACGTGGAAAGGGGAAAGTGGGCGTGCTGAGGTCGGACTAACAGGCCTGTAAATCCCTATGTCCTCCCCACTTCTACTTTTGTATTCCATTAACTACATAATCACCTCCTTGCTTGTGAGTTAAAGGGTCATCAGAAAGGTCTACAGTATAATCTTGTTAAAACGGACTTAAAGGGACCTGGAAAAACAGTCTGTTATATCCAGAGTTGCATTTTTTTTAAACTTTATTTAGGTCAACTTGAAACAACGTACAATCGATGAACAACAGTCACTGCACAAGCGTATCAGCAACATAAATACCAAAACTCAGCAAAACATTGGTATGGCACGAAATAATTGCAAAACCAGAACACTAAAAGATATTCTAAAGCATTATGTCACACTGTACTGGAAAAAAATACTCTGTCATTTTCTTCTGGGCTGCATTTTGATACTATATCACCGGCAAGCCACGCGTCTTGTAGGTGGAGCCTACATATACGTTATAGCCGAACAAAACTACAGCTAAAAGCGGCTCTGGGGACCAAATTGGTTGTCTGATATATCCGAAAGTCTGTTATATGCGAGTCCGCTATATGCGATGATTTTCTGTATGTTTATAAAGGCGCATGGCCGGGATCAGCGGACCTCATCCACTATAGGTGAGGTTCCGTTATAAGCGAGTCCGTTATAACGAGATTATATTATATTAATTCCTAACAGCTAACCAGACTCTCTTATGTCTCATGCTACAATAAAAAGCTGCCTCCAGAGTTAAATACTTTGCAGTTCTCGTTTCTTTGAAAATCTTATTTTGATTTTGTCCTCGTATGTGTGTCATATTCAAATGGGTTACTCAATTTTTCCTAAAGGTTTCTTCTTTCCAGCGTCACTTAGGTACCCTCCAGTGACATGTAAAGGTCATGCTATTCTGAGCAATGATTTTGTTGCCAATGTTGAGCATAAACTGTCTTGACAGTTAATTTAGGAGAATGAGCTTATGCCACAAAAATATTTAAAATGCCAGAAATGTTAACATAAAGAACAGGGTGAAGCAATTTGGATTTATTTGTAATTACGAGGGTTCTTCAAAACATTTTTGCACTTTCATATTTTTGCAGGAAATGGTTGGGGCAGGTGAAGTGGTAAGAGGGCGTGTCGTAGAATGTCATGTGACTAGTCAGTCAGGCAACAGGATGGTTATGTGGAAAAGTAATGTAATTTGCTTTTCAGATATTTACCCCTCCTTTTACAAAACTGTAGCGCAGTTTTAACGCCAGCCGCGCCGGTAACCAGCTCTAACACTCATAGAATTCCTATGAGCATTGGAGCTGTTATTGCCACGACCGGTGCTAAAAAAAATGCATTATGGTTTTGTAAAGAGGGGTTAACAGTGTTTAAAAGTGCAGAAACCTTTTAAAGATCCCTCAAATTATGGTATGAACTAACTAAAAAAATAGGCAGATTTTTTTTGATGAGATTAACAAGTTTTTATCTACCATTATCTTATGATACTTTAAAATTGCCAAACATGAGGTAAAACTCCATAGTGCTATCAGATCATAAGATTGTAAATTCATTCTTCATTGTTGTCCTTTCAGGCAGCCTCGTGGATTAGGGATTTGACTCACATATTTACGCTTTCAAATTCGTATCAACAATTTCAACGTGCTTTAAAGACGCATCTTTTTATAGAATCTTTTGGAAGTTAGATACTGGTTGTTTATTCATTTGTATTGCTGATCTCTGTGAACCACATGGAACCTAACAGTATTTGCGGTATACAAGTGAGTTTTTATGTTATGTTATATATTTTTACCCCTCCAACCAGTGGCATCGTATGAGGTGATGGGGGAGGTCTGCCACGGGCGCCGTCTTGCTAAGGGCACAGCACCCCTCCTCCTCTCGGTCCCCTGCTCCTCTCCTTGCCGCATGCGCACCCCTTGCCCACGTCGGCATTGGCACTCTCTCCGAGATTGCATCCGGGACCCGTGCCTGGGAAATGATGCCATAGGGTGAGCCAAAACCAACGTGAGTATGCTGCTCATGCCGGAAAAGTAAAAAAGATACGGGGAAAGGGAAGGGGGCACACCCGTGGCAGGGGGGTGGGGGAGAGGCATCACCACCCCAGGTGCCGCTCATCCTTCTTATGCCACTGCTTCCCCCCTTTGGTTCAACACTGCATTGGAACCCACTGCCCTTGCTATTAAATAGGCGCTACTATTGTGGGCTTCAGATGCAAAAAGAGAGATAAGGTTATTCCTTTTTTTTAGGAAATTTTTGAGCTCTATGCCATATATGAATTTCAGGTGAGTATTAAAAATATCTTTTATGTATACAAACAGTGTTTCTGACCTGGATATTTGTTTTAATGAATGTTTTTCTACGAACATTCACCGCACAGAAAATAAACCGTTGGTTCGGTTGCTATAATCAACAATGGGATAAACATACACCCTGAAGAGATTGTAAGAAACGCCAAACAGATCTCGGGTATGCGATAAGTCAAATATGTTCAATGGTGCTTTTAAGAGAAGGAATACAAATTTAGCCACAAAATTGTGGTGGTCACTTTTTTGTTAAGTAGAAAGCTTGTTGTGTAATGTTTAACAAGGAACAATATGCCCTTAATACTAGTAGAGTATGAATGTGACGTTAGTTATGTATGAGAGGAGCACTTGAGGGTACGAGGGTTTAAAAAAAAAAAAAATTACATGATCATGAGTGTTTGGGGAATATTTTGGTAAATATACATGTTTTTGGGAGGCTACCTGAGTGAGAAGTGCAGCGTTTGGGGGTTTGTTCCTGTGCTCTGGATAATAGCAGCGCTCTGAAAACATCTAGAGCCGGTGACTTCGGGTGCCGAATTTCGGCGGGCACCCACGGAGACAGAAGCCCTGACGTCAGCCAGGTCCTACACTAGAGAGTGAAAAGGAAGCCGCTACTATCTATCCGTGGAGGCTACCTGAGTGAGAAGTGCAGCGTTTGGGGGTTTGTTCCTGTGCTCCGGATAATAGCAGCGCTCTGAAAACATCTAGAGCTGGTGACTTCGGGTACCGAATTTCGGCAGGCACCCGCGGAGACAGAAGCCCTAACGTCAGCCGGGTCCTACACTAGAGAGTGAAAAGGACGCCGCTACTGCGGCGCGTGGCCGCAGGGCATGGCCAAAGGGGAGTGCCCTAAGGGGCACGCCAAGCCCCTTGGGAGCCCTTTTGGAGACACTGGGAGACATTGGGGGACATCGAGACACAAAGGACTGTCAGAGCTGTATGTATGTACGTTAATAATTATTTAAAATCAAATGGGGAAAAGGAAAGTTAAACCCAAAGTATCGACTCCAGTAATGGTTGGCCCCATAGACAGACACCTAGTGTCTTCCAATGTTAATGGAGGTAATCAGGATGCTGAATCTTTATCGGGGGCATCGCTCAGCCCTCTGGAAAGATCTTCTCCTCCTTTACCGAAAATTTCTGTTGGTTTGGATTCCCAAAGAGGTTCCAATTCTCAAACTATGGTTGCTTTGGAGCAAGGGGTATCTTCCTCATTAATCTATGAGGAGATGCCTAAGGCCATCTCCTTTCAGGGGGAGGCCTTAGTTGCATCAGGAGCCCGGAATGAGCCACAGGAAATTTCTCTTAAAGATTTGTGGATGATAAATGTTAGAGTAGAGTAGCTATTAATGTCAGTGGTAACACAAAATGTAAAGTTTTCAAAGGAAGTAGTTACTAAGCTAGAAAATATTGATTCAAATTTGAAAATTATAGAGAAACGTACTTCAACAATGGAATCGTAAGTATCAACATTACAAGCTTTGTCGTCATCTGTCCTTAAAGATTCACATATTACCTATACTAGATTTGAAAAGATGGAGAATATACTTCGGGCAAAAAATCTGAGACTAGTCAACTTCCCAAAAACTCATTTGTTGACCTCTGAAATTTTGATTCGTAAATATTTTAAAGAAGTTTTGGGGTTGTCAGAAGCAGATACTTTGCCCTTAACAAATTTGTATTATATTCCTCAGAAAAAGAAAGTTTCGGCAGAATTGGGAGTAGACCAGTTGGAACAGATAGAATTTGATTTAACAGGTTTCTTGGAAGATTCACAAGATATAATCCAAACTAGGTCTACTCTATTAGTAACTTGTGCAAGGGAATTAGATAAATCTTTAATTATGAAAGCTTATTTTCAAAATAAGCAAGCAAAGTTTTGTGGATATAATGTATTATTATTTCCAGATGTAGCTCAGGCAACACAATTGAGAAGAAAAGCATTTTTGAATTTAAAATCAAGGTTGTTAGCCTTAGGAGCTACATTTTATTTAAAATTCCCATGTAAATGTTTAGTGAAATTTAAGGAATGTGATTATGTATTTTGGGATTCTATGCAGTTGGAACAGTTTTTACAGCTTCATGAAACTAATAAGTAGTTCCCACTTGAATTAATTATAATTGGAGTTTAGTAGAATTTTGCACTTAAATTGGATCTTAGTTTAAGATCTTTATCATATGTTATTTTATTTCTTATGTCAAGTTCAGGGATATCCTTCCGTAATGTGGACTAGAGGAGATTTATAGTAATGTAAGACTACATCTTAATATTTGTAAAATTGTGTTATTCTTTTATTTATTTCTTTGCTCCTTGAATTATTATTTGTATAAATGATATTGTTTAAAATTGATAAATTAGAAAAATATATATATATATACATGTTTTTAAGGATCGTGTGAAGATAGGATATCACCATTGTGGATAGGAGCTCATTGTACAATGATGGAGTGCTAATTATATTGTATTTATTACACTGTATTTAATTTGTAGATAGGCAGCTTATATTTGAATATCCCCCGAGGAAGACCCTTTTTGGGGTTGAAACGCCAAAGATAAAGGGCGTCAACATCGATGGTGGTAGGATCCACTGGTTTCTAAGATAACTGTTGCCTTTCAATTAGTAATAAAAAAACTTTCTATTACATAAATTTAAAAAAACTTTTATACACACAAAACTTTTTAGAGATATTTATGGGTGTAATTGTGTAAAAAAAAAATACGGTAAGTTGTAGAATCAAAAATTAGAAATACAAAATTTAACTAATAAAGGTACAATAGGGAAAGGTAGGTGGCGGTGGACATAAATGATTTTTAAAAACATACAAGACAGGGACTTGAAATTATATATACATCATAAGAGGTTCCAAAGACTGACGTTTATATAGTTATGATATGCCCACCTTAGGTTTAATTGCTTAAAGGAGAAATAGGAAGAATATTAAAGATATTTGGGGTTCATCCAGGGGTATAGAGACATCAGGGGATCCAGAGGGTTTTTGGCAGGAGTGATGCCCTTATGGTTATGTATTTCAGTACAGGCAAAGCAACTAGGCATCACTCCTACCAAAGACCCTCTAGACCACAAGATGCCCCCTAGATGATCTCCCCAATCCCCCCCTCCCAGATCACTAATGAATTTGAAAGGTAGCTTCTGTTGGGGGAGTAGACAAGCCTTGTGCAGGGGAGGGGTTGAGGTCAGGGGGTACCGGAAGCCTGGGGGGAACCAACTCTGCAGGACTGTAATGGGTTGTGGCTTTGCGGCCCAATGCTCTCTGGGTGGTAAAATAACGCCTCGGAAAACTGGGATTGTTCACCCTCGAGAAGAGAAGGCTGCGAGGGGATATGATAGAGACTTTCAAAATACTATAAGGATTCGACAAAATAGAGCAAAAAACATCGTTATTCACATTGTCAAATGTGATTTGGACAAGGGGACATGGACTGAAACTGAGGAGCAACAGGCCCAGGACAAATATCAGAAAGTTTTGCTTCTCACAGCGAGTGGTGGACGCTTGGAATGCTCTCCCGGAGGAGGTTGTGTCGGAGACCACCATTCCAGGATTCAAGGGAAAGTTGGGGTAGTGCATCATCACCTGGCAGCCTGGCATAGGAAAGTCTAGTCGTCCAGCACGGAGGCGGCTTAAGCCGTCTTGGGGGTGGCTTAGGGACTCATGGAGGGGAAGACCCATGCCCATAAGCTCCTGTAATCACTGCATTGATAATGAAACATGTGAACTCCCCTATACACCCCCAAAACTCTTTTGTACTGGTATATAAGTGGCTCCTGCAGCCATAAGGGCTATTGGGGTGGTAGATAAGTGGGTCTAGGGGATTCTGGAGGTGGTTTGGGTGGCTCACCATGACCTATAAGGGAGCTGTAGTGAGGAGAAGACATGGCAACCTTTTTGTGAAGTTCACAGCAGTTCTCTGTAAGGTACCCCACTATTTAGGTGCCATGTCTGGGTGTTCAGTCCATCACTTTGCAGACCCCTTCCACGTCCAACAAGGCTTGTTCTAGACGTATTTGACTTGGATGAAAAGTTGGACGAAAATGTGGTATAAAAATGGACAATTTAGCATTTGGACGATCAAATTTGCAGGACGTATAATTAGACAATTTTCGAAAGAAAAAAAATTTTGGACATATTTTTCGAAAATGTGTCCTAGGCTGATTTTTACTTTGGATGACTTGCAATTTAGACGCAAACGGACTTAGACGTCCCTTTCGATTATGCTCCTCCGCGTCTAACTCCAGAATACTTCTACTTCAGAAAGCAGGTGAAAGCCTGGTTCTTCACCGAAGCCTTTAATAAATAAATTGAGATGTTTACACAGGCTTATGATTAAATATGTATTTGGTTCATTTGGCTAAGCCAATTAAAATTGAGGCCTGTTTTATGAAGATATATTTTTATGTTTTCTAATGATATGCTTGTTACTTAGTTGTGTGTGTCAACTGTGAACCGCCCAGAATTGTATGGTATGGGATAAAAAATTTGAAATAAATAAACTGTATGTAGGACTCAGGGGAAAAAGATGTGGTGAAATATGTCTCAACAGTGTGGCAGAGACAGCTGGGTGAGTGGCAGGAGAATATGTGGGATCTGTGTGTTGACTAATGTATGTAAATTGTATATGTTTGTGACTGGAAAAGTGTATTTACAATATGTGTCTTTATGGAAAAAAATTGTACAAATGTGATAGGGTTATCAGATGTCCAGCTTTACCCGGTCATGGCCTCTTTTTAAAGGGCAGGTCCGGGCATCCGGACAGCTTTCCACAACCTGACATTTTGTCCGGATTTTGAAAAGCAGATCGCGTCGGAAGGGTATCCGCTGTGCCGCCAGCCATTGCGCACACCTCTGGACGGCTGGATGGGCACATGGTTACTCATTCCCATGAGTCTCCAAATAATAGTCAGAACGATCCAAGGCTTAAATTCAGTAATTTCTTTATTTCTCTTGCCAAAAAAAACAGAACTTGACCACAAACAGTGCTGTGGAGAATGCCCGTAATCCTTTACAATTCAAAATAATCAACTTCAGCTTCAAACAGGACAAAATAATCACTTTGAAATGCAAACAGTTTGTGAAAAAAAACCAACAATCTTGTCTCCAATCGCTTCCATCTGCATGTTGCATTTTGGTGAATTCGTCGGACCTACCTGGATTGGACTTGGATCGAGCACGATTGGGCAGGTTAGTGAATCTAGCCCTAACTCTTTCTTAGGCTTTGTACAGGGCACTAGTCCTTAATGGCTTTATCAGATAAGAATTCAGGTTAGAGCAAACGGAGATAGCAGTAATCACCCAGCTGGAACATTTTCCCTCAACCGTACTGCAGAGATAGGCGTGCTTCTATCCCATCCCCCATTCTAGGTAACTGCCAAAGCAAATCTTCACAGTATACAAACAGTTCACTTTTAAAGCTGAAAGAAAAACATTTACAGCTTCCAACTTTACCTCCATGGCTACTTCCTTTCCAACCCCACTCTGGGGATTACTTGCCCACTTATGAGTGACTTCCATGGGCTGGAGCTGTTCTAATGAGGACTCCCCATTACTCTCAGCTGCATCCAACATTTCTACGTCTGCTTTCTCCTGAAGGCTGGAGCTTTCCTCCAAGTCCTCCCTCTGGCAAGTCTGCTGCCTGGGCTTGGGTTCCTCTCTCCTCTCTCTTTCCACTCTCCTCTCACTCCACTAGGTGTAACGGGGCACACCCTGATAAGGCTTGCTTTTTCTCACAGGTGCTTCCTCTGTGTATATAGTCATTAATCTCCAGGGATCCTGGTGTTGCTCTGTTTTCCTTCCCCTGGGAAACTGCAACCCCAGGTCCGGTTTGACAACTAACCTCTTTCCTGTTAATGTGAAAGTTTTTACTTTAACCCACATCCTTGTCATCCCCGTGGGTTTGGGATGCCCTGGCCCCTTCTGGGCAAGGAATATAGGTCCCTTTCTGGGTCTGCTTAGAGCACACAGGTGTTTCAGATGGTGCAGCGCTGTCCTGCCTGTTACACTGCACATGCGTGGATGCCCTCCCTCCTAACGTGCAGGCTAAAGGGGGCAGGTCTAGGGGCAAGGCTGGGGCGTGGCATGGGCATAACGGGGAAGGGATGGGAGGAACTGGGTGGGCCTGGAGGGTGGGTCTATGGGTCCGGATTTTACGTACTCCAAGAAAGAAGAAAATGACAAATGGGCAGGAGACCCTGGCAGACGAGTTATCAGAAAACAAAGAGAAACCAGAGCCTGGGACCAACATGATTTGAATTATGAACAAACAAAAGATAGAAAAAATATTTTATTTTCTATGTTGTGATTAGAATATGTCATATTTGAAATGTGTACCCTGTCAGAGCTGTTGTTAGACAGCAAGCGTGAACTAGGATCTAAAAGAGAGAGGAAAAGTCATTTTTAAATTTTGTTTACATTAGTGTTCTTCAACCTTTAGACACCTATGGACCAGCGGAAATAAAATAATTATTTTGTGGACCGGCACCGGCAGTTGAAGAACACTGGGCTAAGTAGTGGGCCAGACCACGCCCATATCCACTCAAATCCCCACCCCAGACCCCGCCCACATAATAGCACTAATTATAACACCATTTTTTCCATTAATTTTTCATATACACACACACACATACACACAATATAATCGTATTAACAACACATAATGGTTAACCACAAAATTAAACTACACAAAGCACACTGTATGCTTCTCAATATTCATTCCTACAAGAACACAGATAACCCCATGCAAATACAGGACCAAAAACTAAAAGTACTAATATATACAAACAAACCCTAAGATGCAAGACTCTGCATGCAGCACAACCCCAGAGGAAAAGAAACAAATGCATTTCTTACTAAACAGACAGCAGATGTAAATCAATCACTACATTAAAAAATAAAAATCATTCCCCCTACCGTTGTTGTCTCCCTCCCTCCATGCTGTGCCTTGCCTTCTAGCTTGCCCCCTGGCGTTATCTTCAGGCCGGCTCCCTCTTCCTCAGTACTGCAGTGCACAAAGCCTCTGCCCACAGCTTTATGCACTGCAGCACTGAGGAAGAGGAAGCCGGCCTGAAGACAACGCTGCATCGATCGCACCCTGGATCGGCGGCTGAAGAGCACTGTCTGGGGCCCGATGCATGTGCCGGCCCTGTGGACCGGCAGGAAATTTCTGCGGACCGGCACCAGTCCATGGACCAGTAGGTTGAAGAACACTGGTTTACATCACAGAACCGGTGTGGGGTTGGAGAGATTATAACCCTATACTTCTATGAAGACAAACCCCCGTCCTTTACTAAAGTGTAGCACAGGATTTAGTGCCAGGAATTCTGTGAGTGTCAGAGCAGTTACCGCTGCTGCCGGCTCTAAAACCCATGCTACGCATTAGTAAAGGAGGGGGTAAGTATCTTAATTAAAAATTTGGCCCATGACTTAGCCTGTGTTTTAGATTTCGGCCCTTTATGTGATTGAGTTTGACATCCCTGATCTAGAGGAAGGCTACTAAAATTGTCATTAATTCATGACATGTTTTTCTGCTAGTTGGTATTATAAAAGACCATTTTAATAACTTGAGTGCCTTCCTGCCATCTAAATATAGGTAGTATTACAAAATAACCCTTATAATACTACATTTTTTTAGTGCAGTTCTATTTCTTTGCAAATTAAATTTTTATTTGTTCATGTTATTTTCTTAAAAGAATGGATGTTTTACTCAGGACAGATAACTAGGTCTAATTCTTTTTGGAATAGTCCCATTAATAAGAACCATAGAAACAATGATCCATGTGGTCTGTCTATTGATTGACACAATATTCAAAGCAACTAGAAGTCATTTAGGTCAGAAAACAAGCTTCTAAAACATTTATAATATGCCATGCTTTGTGACCTAGTTAAAAGGAACATGTGAACTGCAAAGGAATGCCAGCTACATCCTCAGTCAGATGGAAATCATTCAGAAGTGTCTTTTGTAAGACACTGAAAGGATTTTATTGAAAAAAACGTTTCATTTAAAGCAATTACAGCCAAATAAAGCTTACAGTGAATATTTCATAAAGGGGTCCTTTTGTTAAGGTGTGCTAACTGATTTAGCGCTTGCTAAGGATTAGCACGCGCTAAATGCTAAGATGCCCATAGAATATAATGGATGCCTTAGCATTTAGCATGTGCTAATCTTTTGTGAGCAGTAAATTGGTTAGTGCATCATAGTAAAAAGACCCCAAAGTTTTTGCACCATTGTGTATTTACACTGACCATTATCTTGTCCTACAGAATGGAGATATATCCACATTTTTTGTATATCTGTCTCAGAAACATGCTACTGCTAAAACATTTCAAAATCCATTTTAACACTGCAAAATCATGAAATAAAATATTCTAACAGACATGGAAGAGTATTTTCAATAGTGCATCTAAGTTCAATTTGGATGTCCTGAGAAGTGCGTCCAAAATTTAGATGGCGAAAATGTCCATTTTCATAACCGCTAGACATCCATCTTTCTTTCTTTCTTTTTTTTTTTTTTTAATGGCCTATTTAGACAACCAGACCGTCAGGACATTCAACCTTAGGACACTTAACTTTGTCGGCCATTTTCAAACACAAAAGCGTCCAAGTTCTAAATGTCGAAACCCAAGTCATTTGGGTGTACTGTAGGCGGGGCCACCATTTATACTACATTGGCTATACAGACATGCCAGCAGAGCAGTGGGACAACCTTAGAGCAGGGGTCTCAAAGTCCCTCCTTGAGGGCCGCAATCCAGTCGGGTTTTCAGGATTTCCCCAATGAATATGCATGAGATCTATGTGCATGCATTGCTTTCAATGCATATTCATTGGGGAAATGCTGAAAACCCGACTGGATTGCGGCCCTCAAGGAAGGACTTTGAGGTCCCTGCCTTAGAGGAAACTGCTATGAACTTCACATAAAGGGTGCAAGGTGTACATCTCACCATAAACCCTTTATAATGTATGGTGAGCTCTCCAAAACTCCCCCCTACTATAGCCACCTGCCTACCACCCCAAGTGCTTTTAAGGCTTCAGGTGACACCTATTTGGCAGTATAGTAGGTGTTTTGGTGAAATCACACTTTCCACCATAAATTTATTGGTTAGAGTGGGATATATGCCTGAATCCCCTTCTCTATGGTTCACTACACTGCCCACCAGGATTTTGTAGACTTCAATCATATCTCCCCTCAGCTATGTCTTTTCCAAGCTGAAGAGCCTTAACCTCTTTAGTCTTTCTTCATAAGAGAGGATTTCCATCCCATTTATCATTTTAGTTGCTCTTCTTTGAACCTTTTCTAGTTCCACTATATCTTTTTTTGAGATAAAGCAACCAGAATTGAATGCAATACTCAAGGTGAGGTTGCACCATAGAGCAATACAGAGGCATTATAACATTCTTAGTCTTGTTTAGGAGGGGGAAGGTACCACGTGTTGATCCAAATATGAATACACAACCTGCAATGGAAAATGCAGGTAACACCCCCACTAGGTGTTCATTATTTTTTTTTCACTTGGCACACATTAATTTCTTGTGTTAAAGTGCATAATCTAGCACACTTTCAGGGAAGGACCCCTTAGGTATTTACTCATTTGAATACAGCCAGTATCCATGAACTCTAGGATTTTATTCTATTCTCTGCCTTCTCTGAGTTTTTATTCTTATTTTAAGCTGCTCCTGATGAAATTATTTCTCTGAGTACTGGATCCAATACTAGCCCTTCTCTTGGGGGCTGAAGTATTAAAACTACAATTGCCTGAAGAGGGTCATCTTGATGGAAGCTCTAAATCTCTCTACATCTGCTTCAACAGATGGGAAGCTCCAATCTACATCTGTCAGATTAAAATGTCCCACCCCTTCGTTCACATGCCTTGGGCTAGATTTATGCAGTGTTTCACCTGTTGAGATGGACGTGCTCTCTCCCTTTTCCAAACAATTGGGAGATAAGGCCACAAAGTGATGAACTTTTTCAAAATGATCCGTAGCATCTTCTTTCCCCATACATTCTGCCTTTTAGGGGGCTTTAACACGATGCTTTACTTAAAGTGCTACTCCTTAGTTTTACCAGCTAATCTGCCCTTTATGAATAGATTATAACCTGTATCCCACTGATGGGACCTAAACTACATCTCTGGAACAGCAACACTATCTAGATCTGCCTCTGCCATTAAAGATCTAGAACTTAATTGCCTAGGCTACAAATATTTAATAGTCATGGCTTTCCATATACAGTATTTCTCTTTTCTCTGCCATCCCTCTTCATAGCCTTGTAGATGCATTGTTGCTCTTCTCTGTCATTAAATAGCAGCTCTCTGAAGCACTTATCCATGCATTTTCCTTCATTAACATCATGTGTTTATAGAGGAATCACAGTTTCCACCTTCATATGTAGTTTAAACGTCTGTCAATATAAAGTCTATTTGCAAATTTCTTGAATTACTATAAATTAGACTCATTTATAAGCAAATGATAATGCCAAATGCAATGTTTTGTGTGTTTATATTCAAAGAGTTGACTAATTCCTAGAACATAACTAGAAATTCACAAGAACGTTAAAATAAAAAGCTTTCATGACTTTTATAGTTACTCCCAGTATATAAGATTCAAATATTCTCTTTCAGCTCATAATTCACCATGTATAACATGAATATATTTTTGGATTAACAAGTCTGAGTTGTTATAACCTTCATAAACATAGTTCCAGATACATGGAAACACAAGGATAATAAAGGTAAGGAGTCTATAGGGCTCATTTTTGAAAAAATGCAGATGTCCCAAAAAAAACAGCATAAATCTAATCTAATCTTCTATTTCTGCATTGTGCAAACCTAAGCAGGCTCAAGGCGACTTACAAAAAGAAGTGAGAGGAAGTGGAGAGAGGCAGGGAGAGAAGGGGAGGAGAAATGGGGGGAACATTTGGGCAGGGGAAGATCTGAGATGTTCAAGTGTCAAAGAGGTAGGTTTTCATTTTTCCCTGGAATGTGGTGTAGTTGGGGTTCCGTTCTGGTTGTTTCAGTGAGGTCATTCCAGGTTTTCACTCCTAGGAAACTCATAAAGTGGCCCTTGGGGTCCTAATCACTAGGATGTCCAAGTGCCGATGTTCAAAAGCAAATTTCTGGATGTCTTGCAAGGCGTCCCTGGTGCTGTATATCCAAAACTTCTTGGGGGTATGTTGGAGGCGTGTTATGGATTGGTTTTGTGAGGGCTTGGGCATTTTGCAGTGATAATCAAACCTTTCCCAGGATGGACCTTGGACGTCTGATGCTAGACCTGTTTTAGAAGCATCTAAGTGTCACAGAGGTACCCAAACTGACCAAACGACCAGTGGAAGGATTATGTAGTGACCCCCACAAACACACCCTCAGTAATCACTGACCCCGTCCCACCTCCCAAAACTCTGAATGAAACAGTTACTGTCTCTAAAATAGCAGCTTCTGGTATGAGAAATCCTAGTAATCACATAAACATAGAAACATAGAAAATGACGGCAGAAAAGGGCTACAGCCCATCAAGTCTGCCCAATCTGCTTACCTACCCCCTGTCTATGCCCTAATGACCCAATTTCCTTATCTTGACCCTTGTAGGGATCCCACATGGGTATCCCATTTATTCTTAAAGTCTGGCACGCTGTCTGCCTCGATCACCTGCATTGGAAGCTTGTTCCAATGATCAACCACTCTCTCTGTGAAGAAATACTTTCTGATGTCGCCATGAAATTTTCCGCCCCTGAGTTTGAGCGGGTGCCCTCTTGTGACCGAGGATCCCTTGAGAAAGAAAATATCATCTTCCACTTCGACACGTCCCGTGAGGTACTTAAATGTTTCGATCATGTCTCCCCTCTCCCGACGTTCCTCGAGAGTGTAGAGCTGCAATTTGTTAAGTCTCTCTTCGTACGAGAGACCCTTGAGCCCCAAGATCATCCTAGTGGCCGTCCGCTGAACCGAATCAATTCTGAGCACATCTTTACTGTAATGTGGCCTCCAGAATTGCACACAGTACTCCAGATGAGGTCTCACCATGGCCCTGTACAATGGCATTATGACTTCAGGCTTTCGGCTGACGAAACTTCTATTGATACAACCCAATATCTGCCTTGCCTTAGATGAAGCCTTCTCCACTTGATTGGCAGTTTTCATGTCTGCACTGATGATTACTCCTAAATCTCGTTCTGCTGAAGTCCTAGTTAAAGTTTCTCCGTTCAAGAATTTCCACTTCTGAGGTTCATGACCTTACATTTCATAGCATTGAAGCCTAGCTGCCAGGTTGAGGATCAACTTTCCAATGTAAGTGTCTTAAGTAGCCTGGTGAGTGGGCTAGTGACCCATAGAAAGGAGAGCCCAGACCTATAAGTCAATCTAGCCACTACATTTATGGTGGAAAGCATGAACCCACCAAAATCCTACTATACTGCCATATAGGTGTTACTTTCAGCCGTAAGAGCTATTGGGGTAGGAGACAGGTGGGTAGAGTAGATTTGGGGGAGTTTTGGAGGGCCACTAACCAAGGTGGAGCAGATGAGGAAGTGATAAAAAATGAAATCTTCCACAAATATAAACGGACACACTTCCGAGTGAATTACCAACAGAAGGTGGGCAAATTTTTATAATATATAAGTCCCAAGGGTTAACATTTAGTTGTAAAAACCCTTCATGCCAGCACCTCCTGGATGTTGTGCAAAAATTCTTACTGTTATTCCTTAACTTTATAATTAAATTCAATCAAACATGATCAAAGTAAGTTTTGTCACTTATCTTTATTGTGCAGTCTTACTAACCAGTCAATTAGCAGATCTGCCTCTGAACCCTTCATTCTACTTCAAGGGACAGGCCTGCTTGTTGACGCTGCATGGCGGCTGCCTGAAGATTTAAAAGTGCAGCAGCATTCCACTGTCTATGGCTAATATTCAGCGCTATTCAGATAGTTTATACTTTATACTTTATTTACTTATGGCCCACCTTTATCAAAGTGGGTCACAAAAATACACACATAATAATTGTTACAAATATCCATAGAATAATGAACAAGTACAAAACTCTCTTCTTAGGCCCCTCATCCTGTGCCAAACTAAAAAAACTCATTTCATTTTACAAAACAGATATCGCTTTAATAATTTCTTTAAAGTATTCAAATTGTTCTGTTGTCTAATATTAACAGGATTTTATTCCAAGTATCAGGACCGATACAAGAAAAAGTATCTAGGGCTTGATGCATTAAAGTCAGTGGACATCGCTAAACCTGCTTTCATTGCTTTAGTTACGATTGCTGTTACTGACCCGATTAACAAATGTCCCACCGTGTGTTTTCCCCCTCGATCGCCCATTTTTCCATCCGGCCTTGCAAATTAGCTAAAACCCCACGCAAAGTAGTCAAGCGATTGAAGCACTAACATCACTTGGCTATGCAAAAAAAACAGGGGTTTTAGCGATCAGAAAAACCCAACAGGTCTGCCTGGTGTTTTTTTTTTTATTATTTTTTTTCCAATAGCACAGATATGTTGTATGTGTTACACACGCAAAATACCTGTTCCAATAAAAAAAGAAAAAAGTCCCCCACTGCTGATGACGGCCCTCTCCGATGAATTTGGCACTGGGAATTCCACCCCCCCTGCCCCCCACCCCCGCAAGAGAGAAAATTGGCAGGAGGGATGTCACTCCCTCCTGGCATGCTGACTCTCCCCTCCCCCAATAGAAAATTGGCAGGATGAATGCCCACTTCCTCCTGCCACTGGATGCTCCCCGAACACCACCCCCACTCCCCGAACCTCCCCCCCCCTCCTCCAGTAGACGGGAGCTGGAAGGAAGCAATGGAGTTAAGTGTTAAGTGGCTTGCCCAGAGTCACAAGGAGCTGCAGCTGGAATTGAGACCAGTTCCTTAGGTTCTCAAGCTGCTGCACTAACTACTAGGCTATTAGCCACTAGGGAACATCCAGCTAACCACTACAGAGACAAAATTTGAGGAGTATAAAGGAAGTGTGTTAGTCTGGAAAAGACATAATAGAAATATGAAGGCAGATAAAGGCCTATTCCAGGCCCTTTTGAAATCAGACACAGTCTCTGTCTCCACCACATCTTCCAGGATAATGATCAAGTATTTATGATTGGGAAAGATGAATGGCAGGAATTAATATTATTCATGAAATGGCTCAATGGTGGTGATGAACACTTACACTTTATGTAAAATATGGATAAAGTGATTGCCATATATCCAGATATTGGGTCCTATGCAATAAAACTCATACAAAACCAATTTTTATCAAGGGCTTACAAAACAAGTAATGAGATCATTATAAAACCACTCGGCAAATGATGTAATAAGATTTAAAATGCCCATAGTAAATAATTTGAAAAATAACATGCTCACACCTTTCTGTGGTATGGAAACCCAGAAATGCATTGACTAAGTAGCTAGAGCTTGATCAATGATGTGAGCAGGTTAAACTGAGCATGCTCAGCTCTCTCTTCCTCTTGATGGTTCCTATTTACTTCCCAGTGATCTAGGCATTCTTAGGCATTGATAGGTGTCCTACAGGTACGTAGGTGCCAGTATATTAGAACTAACCATGCCTGAGTCATCCATGCCTATTTTCTGCCCCTAACCACACCTACTTTTCAGTTAGGCATCATTAGGTGTTGAGGGCGCTTCCGCATAGGCATCCTAAGAGTTCAGCGCTGAACTCTTAATTGGTTATTTTAATTTTGTTTTGATTGGCTGAAAACTGGCACGGTCAATTACCACACCAATTAAGCCGATTAAAAAAAAAAAAAAAAAAGTTTAGTACGGATTCTGAAGTTAGGCATTTCTAGGTGTCTTCAATTAGGATGCCTAGTGGAGCCTAATGTAGGTGTCCTATGTGGCCCTTTATGGTTAAATGCTCTTACCTAACTAGTGGTAGTTAGGCACACAAATGTACATATCCTATAACACCACACCTAAATTCTGGGAATGCTGCTGACCCACCCATGGCCACACTTCCTTTAGAGTTGCACACTATGAAAATTAAGCACGATTGTTATAATATGGGGCATAGCATAGATTCGTGTGTAACTCCTAATGTTCTTAAGTTTTTGTTAATGCCAATTATTATTTTTTTATTACCAATTTAGTCAATTGTTTTGCCCATGGATCTTGGATCCATACCCAAAATTGAGTTCCCAACTTTGAGTGAACTATGTAGAATTATTTCCATTGTACAGAGAGAAGTGGGAAAGCTAGTAGAGTTTTATGCTGTCTTGAAACTGACATGACTGCATAATTAGAAGCTTCTGCTTTGAATAGAATGATGCAAGGACATGTTGGTGACAGAAGGAACCAAGAAAAAACTTCATTAAAACATATTTGGAACAACATAGTATTTTATTGCACACAGACAATTGGACAGCTCTTTGTAATAATAAAAAAATACATATTTTAATATTCGGAACCAGTTTTTTAAGCCCATGCGATAACTCAATTCAACATGGATAGCTGGTTCAATTACCGTTTCAAGGTGTAGTGTTGATAAACATAAAAAGTTTCAATTCACAATGGCAATGGAATTGCCCCTGACAGAATAACATCATCAATGACTCAGCTGCAGAAATTTCATATGTGCTATCCAGATGTGTCATCAATCACAATTTTAAAATTAAAATACATTAAAACATTTTCATAGTAAATTTATACAATATACAGCAAAGCATGTGGAAATATAAGCAAATATATATGCACTGATGTGTGCTTATGGGATAAAAGAGCAATAACATGACATCACAGTGAAGGAAAAAGTGGTATGATTAACATGACTATTTATTTTTTCCCACAAACGAGACCGGACCCTCCCCAGATCCTGGACCCCACCACCCCGAAACACCCCCCAGAAATATAGACAGCAGACATAAATTCTCAAAACTGACACATTTTAATCACTAAATTGAAAATAAAATAATTTTTCCTACCTTTGTTGTCTGGTGATTTCCTGAGTCTCTGGTTGCACTTCCTTCTGACTATGCATCCTTCCTTTCTTTCTTTCTCTCTCCTGTCCCAGCCATCCCCCCCCCCCCGGCAATCCACCACCGCCGCCTATTTGTCCAAGCCACCGTTGCACTAACATCATCTTCATGCAGTGACTGCACAAGCCTTCTCCCCCCTCCCTCCCCCTTGGAGAGGAAGTTCCATGCCAGCCAGGCAGTGATTGGCTGGCCCGGAACTTCCTCTCCGACATCAGAATTGACATGGGGGTTGGGGGGAGAGGAGGCCTGTGCAGTCGCTGCACGAAGATGATGTTAGTGCGGCGGTGGCTTGGACAAATATGTGGCAGTGGCCCATTTTTAGCTTGCCTGTTCCGCTCCTTCTGAAAATGGGACATTACGGCGTCCTGAAGCTGAGTGTTAGGACAATGGGACAGGTGAGCTAAAAATGGGACAGTCCCATTCAAAACGGGACGTATGATCACTTTAGGTATAATCAGCACTGACGAAATGATAAAGGACAATGTTACCCTGTATTTTACCAAGTTGCAGTAAGTGCTAGTGTGTACATACCATAGCTTGAAAGGATGTGCTTATGTCTTGCAGTGATTTTGCAGTCTCTGAGACCACAAGAACTCACGACAGCCATTTTTGTTGACAGCTCTGCATGAGACAAAGAGTGTAGGAAGATCTCTCCTGCCCCGCTTCACCAATAGACCACTAGGTATGGCGTGGAAAGGTCTGGGAAGCAGGAGGGAGGTGGGGGTGGGTCAGATTCAGCCCTAAAAGTTATTCGCGATTTTTCCATATTCACCCCTAACCCCTACGAATATGGAGGGAGAAATGTAGCTCTTTATTTCAAAAAATCCTAAAAGCACCTGAAGTAGGCCATGCTTTGCCCCAAACAGGGCTTCATTGGGGCAAAATTCTAATACACATATTAAAATTTTGCCCCTGATCCAGCCCTGTTTTGGGCAAAATGTGGCCCAAAACCTTTAGGATACTTTTAGGATTGTTTGAAATAAAGAACTATTTTTATTACACCTGGGATCCGCTGGTGATTTTTTTGACACCTCTCTTTTGGACTCCTTTGGAAATTAGATGTCAGGAAAATTATTCTAGGTTTCATACTATGCTGAAAATGTTCCTATTTAAGAATTTTCTCCATAATGAATGTCAATTTAATTGATTTGGGTGACAACTTTATGTGATATTGATTGTAAGCCACATTGAACAATGATTGGAAAATGTGGGATACAAAAATGAAATATTGGCATTGCTCATAAATTACCTGAAGAAGGTTCTGCCGGCAAAAGCTTGTCAAAAAATGTTTTGTTAGTCCAATGAAAAAGATATCATCTTATGCCCCTTTCATTTGTTTTATTTCTATTTATTAGCACTAAAGTGGCACATTTGAGTCTGGAATCTTTAAAAGGTGTTGTTGTTGGTACCCACCTTAAAAGTGGACCTCGATCATATGTCAATCATGCAATGGCGCTAGACACCGGGTTTTCCTGGCCTACATTTCCAGTGCCTACCTATGATGTGCGCCTCTGTAGGCGCTTTAAGCCACCTAATGCCACTTCTGGCATTAGCCACACCCACAGTGGCGTTAGGCAACCTAAAGCGTCTTTGGAGGCCCAATTCAGGCGCCGATTTTTTTAGGCACCGGAAGGTGCCTTGAAACTCATTTAAAAACGTTGTTTCAACTGCGTTTTTTTTTTTTTTTACTTCTGGTGCCTTCAAAAATTGACACCAGTTAGAGAATCTGGGTCTTGTGTATATTTATGCCAGCCATCGACCTGGCATACGTTGATGCTCCTAAATGTAGGTGTGTTGATGCCAACATAGACTAGTATTCCATAACAGAATCTTGGTGCCCAAATACCTTATAGAATTGGCATTAAGGGTGAGGCATTGGAATGCCTACATTTTGGCACCCAGTTATATAATTTCCCCCTTAATGCACAAGTTTTGCAGTTACTGTGTGCTAATTTTTTCTATCTCTGCAAAATAACTGCTGAACTTTAGCACACTTTAGTAAATAGGGGTCTATATGTAGAAAACATGTTCCAGCAATGCTATATTCATGTTTGTTTGGTGCATTTACCCATCAGTTTATGGGAAAGATATATAGAAAAAATAAAAAGTATGGTATTTTTGGTGGAGGGGTGGATAGGGTTCCATCTAGTACAAATAGAAAATACGTGTTAAATTTGATCAAACATCATATTGTATTAACTGTAAAAACGTAAGCTAACATCTGCTTAGAAAGGACAATTTAAAACATAAATTTTGCAAATGATTTTGGTTTGCTATCAAGAAATAATTATTATAAATTATTAAAAATAATTGTAGTAATGTAGAACAGGGCTTGGCACTTTGATTCACAACTTTAGGGCATGGAATCCAAGCAGTGGTGGTACAGAATGGTATTACATTGCATCACAGTAATCTTATCTGTGACTGGAGTGGGATATTTTTCACTATCCAATAAAATATTTCCAGTTTCACACTAAGTCTATCTTCACCTGGTTGTTATTTGTCAGCACTGGTGATGGCTTGTTTTTAATCCTTTCAGCCGCATCATTAGAACTGTCTAGGAAGAGGACCTTTGCTGTACAAACTGAAACAACAATCCTCTTGTATTCTCTTCGGAAATTTTGATTCAGAAGTCCATATACAATAGCATTAAGACAGCTGTTAAAATACGCCATGTAGTAACTGCCCACAAACAGCCACTCTGGAATTCTGGGAATAATTGTCTTTGGGTTGACAGCCACAGCTAGGCCAATCAAATTTAAAGGAGCCCAACACACTGCAAACAGTACAAATACCACAAACATGGTGACAAAGTTCCAGAAGTCATGTGGTTTCAGTTTAGGATTATTGTCTGGTTTAACTCTCCTTCTCACCTGAATGACTAAGATCCATATTCTCAAGTAACAGAAGGTAACTATGGCTATAGGAAGTAGGAAATGAAAGAACACCACTGCTATGGTATAGGCGGAGCTGACAGACTGTGAAAAGGTACAGGAATAAATCCTGGGGTCATACTGTAATGAACCAACAAACAAATTTGGTACAATAGCTATCAGTGTTAGCACCCAGATCAGAATGACGTAACAGAGAGAATTCTTGTTACTGTATAATTTGTCATACTTGAGACTCTGGCAGATGTAGCAGTAACGATTGATAGCGATCCCGGTGATGTTGAATATAGATCCAATGACACTTATTCCCATCAGAAAACCACTAATCTGGCAATGTAGGTATCCCAGATTCCATCCATTGTGAAATATAGAAGTCAAGACCAGAGGGTATGGGTAGATGGCCACCAATAAGTCTGCAATGGACAGACTTACGACAAATATATTTCCTGAAAAAGAATTAAAATATACATATGTCAGCTTCATATTTTAACACCTATTCACTTCAAGAAAATCTTTAGTGAAGAGTTCCAGTAGTCAACTGGGTCTTGGAAAGATATCAAGTCTAAATATTGTGATATGTGTCATTGGATCGCACAGAACTGAAGATGGTCATATCTGATCTTTAAGGCTCATGTACAAAGGCACATTGGTTAGCTTATAATTTGATCCCTCAGAATCTGGAATGAATTCAAAATATTCTTATAGGGTCAAATACTCTGTGGCGCTCATCCAGGTAGGAATAGCTCCTACCCAGGTAAATGCTGCTCACTGAGCTATACCCAGCAGTTCAGTGACATTATTCAAAGCTACTGAAAATCCTAACAGACACTGGGGTGGTCCAGAAAAGATTCTTGGCAAAGTTGCTAATTGCCAGCTTAGGTCTAAATTCTGTATATGGAACTGAAATATCAGTATCAATAGACATTAGTGCTAAGTTGTGAGTACCATTTATAGAATAGTGTTTGGTCCTGAAATCTCAAATAAACTGTGGCATAAGTTAGAATGTTCCTTAAAGTCCAGTACTATCTCATATAAGCGTTTACCACCTGGATTCTATATTGTTAATGTCAGTAATAAATCTCAAAGGGAAGCCTCAGCCCCACCACTCCACCGCAAAGCCACTTTTCAAATTGCGGGAAACTTTACATGGCGCCTCATCATTGGCTGTCACCTTATTGATAATAAACTTTTCCTTGTTCTGCTTTTTATGTGATGAAATTATCTAAAAATCTTTTTGTTGCATAATAACATTTCCTCTAATAAATATATATAAATATAAAGTGCTTAAATAGTGTATTTGTACTTAGCTTATATCACAGCCAAAACCTAGGAGTCTGACCCGACATGTTTCGCATACATTGCTGTATCAAGGGTCCCCCGAGGTCGCTGTTGTCATCCGACTCCATGGAGACCTCGGGGGACCCTTGATACAGCAATGTATGCGAAACATGTCGGGTCAGACTCCTAGGTTTTAGCTGTGATATAAGCTAAGTACAAATACACTATTTAAGCACTTTATATTTATATATATTTATTAAGGGAATGCTATTATGCAACAAAAAGATTTTTAGATAATTTCATCACATAAAAAGCAGAACAAGGAAAAGTTTATTATCAATAAGGTGACAGCCAATGATGAGGCACCACATAAAGCTTCCCACAATTTGAAAAGTGGCTTTGCGGTGGAGTGGTGGGGCTGAGGCTTCCCTTTGAGATTTATTACTGACGTTAACAATATAGAGTCCAGGTGATAAACGCTTATATGGTCCTGAAATCTGGCATAAGTTTTCATACCTAAATTAGGCACAGATCTCCCTTATTTTGTAACACTGTGCACAAATTCTAGGAATGCCCCTGATCTGCTCCATGGCAGTGTCCTGTTTTTGGATCCAGGCACAGAATTTATGCATTGATTGCTCAGTGCCTTAAAATGTTTGCATAAATTTAAATTAATGCCAATTACCATCAATAATGGATCATTAGCGACCAATTGTCAGCACTAATTGGCTCAGTTGGCATTTATATTGCATGTGCAAATTGGACATGTGCCCATATTTGTGCATGCAATTTTGAGTACCATTAACAGAATTAGGGTGCTAGTGACTACGACGGGAGCTCACGGCAGCCATTTCCTATTGGCGATCTACAGTGGGCAGGAGTGTAGGAAGATCGCTCCTGCCCCGAAAGCCCACTAGACCACCAGGTAAGAAGTAATCTGTGAAATGCTGAATTATATCTGAATTACTTTGAGATGTTATGTTCTGAATGACATTTTGCTAGTACTACTACTTACAGGTATTTCTATAGCACTACTAGACATTTTAAGTCCTGTAGGGAGGCAGGAAGGTCCTAAACTATGCTTTTCCCCCCTCCCCCCCAAAAAAAAATCACAGATAATCGAAACCACGAACCCTGAAACTGTGAATAGGGAGGGGGAAGTGTATTGCAACATTCTCTACCTCCCCTGCCCAGCAACAATGATAAAACAACTACAAAGAATCCAAAACACAGCACTGAGGAAATATGACCACATCACAGAGGCATTCCTCAACTCACACTGGCTTCCAATTCCGGCATGAATACTATTCAAATTCTACTGTCTACTATTTAAAACCATAAGCAGAGACAGCCAAACCTACCTGAACAACCATCTCATCCGAAATACATCAACTAGACATAGGAAAACCCACACTCCATTCACGTACCCTCCAATCAAAGAAGTCAAACGGAAAAAACTATATGATGGCCTCCTAGCCACACAAGCAGCAAAACTCGACAACCTAATCTCTAATCTACTAATTATTACCCTATACCACAAAACATTCAGAAAAGAAATAAAGACTCTACTCTTCAAGAAATTCCTGCAAACGACTTAATACCACTAGCTCCTTCCCACTTCCCAATACCTACTTCCCAATACCTTCCCGATTCCCCAAAGCAACCTCATCTACTCCTTTTCTCCTCTAAAAATTACCAGACATCTTCTTCATGTAATACATTTTTTTGTAATTCTTTTGTAATCTGCCATGAACCGCAAGGCAATAGTGGAATAGAAATCTCTAATGTAACGTATACCGCCTTCTTGTAGTTATATAACCACACTCAAAGTGGTTTACATATAGGTGCTTCAAGCATTTTCCCTATCTGTCCCAGTGGGCTCACAATCTATTTAATGTACATGGGGCAGTGGAGAATTAAATGACTTGCCCAGGGTCACAGGGTTTGAATCCACAGCCTGGCTGGCCCGGAACTTCCTCTCCGACATCAGAATTGACGTCAGGAAGAAGGTTTGTGGTCTGGCACCTGGACCTTCCTTTTTTAGGTTGCAGTATGCGGCAGCAGTGGCGGACCGGATGGGGTGAGGTTGAAGCGGCGGTAGGCTTTGGCGGGTAGCAAGCCGTAGCAGGGGCTGGTTCCGGGGGGGGGGGCAGGCTTCGGCGCTGGAGGGAGGCATACAGGCAGGCTAGCTTTAACACAGCAGGGAGGGAGGGAGGCTGGCTGGCTTGAGGGGAGGGGGGTGGGTCAAAGGCTGGAAGGCAGTGAAGAGAACTGACACTGGATATGAGGGCACTAAGGACATAAGAAGGAGGCACTGGGGGGCACAAAGGACATGGGAAGTAGGCACTGGGGGCACTAAAGACATAGGAAGGAAGGAGAGAGGGAGGGAAAAGAAATGGACAATTGTTGGGCCTGAGTGCAGAAAGAAAGATGAAAAAAAAGGATGCACAGTCAAAAGGAAACACAACCAGAGACTCATGAAATCACCAGACAGCAAAGGTAGGAAAAATGATTTTATTTTCAATTTAGTGATCAAAACGTGTCAGTTTTGAGAATTTATATCTGCTGTCTATATTTTGCACTATATTTGTCTAATTTTCTATAGTTACTGAGGTGACTAATTTCTATAGTTACTGAGGTGCATATTTTAAAGTCATCTGCCTTGACATCCCCCAAATATAAATGATAATTTATATTTTCTCTGCACATAGTGTGATTTGTCGATTTTTTAAAATTAATTTTATGGTTACCATTATTAATTAATAAGATATATGTAAATTAAAAATGAATGGAAGAAATTGGGGGCAGTCCTGACAATAGGTGTCCCATTTTGATGAAAAAAAAATAGATGGTCACGTTAACTATATCACACTCTTCTCTGGTCCTTTACCTTACCCTCTGGCCTTGTGAATGTTCCTTTGGATCTCTGTGAGCCCAGATGTGCTCCATCATGTCTCGGATGCACATGTGCTTCTCTACCCTCCTTTGGACCGAACTTGTCTTTTTACCACACACACTCAATATCGCAGAACTCAGCATCTCACCTCTAGAACTACCTTAATCTACCAGATGATTCCCCTACCTCTGCTGCAGCCTTCAGAACAACAAAGTCTCTTGCATTAGGGCAACAATCTTCTGAGAATCTATAAACTGTGAGTAAATCAGCTACATTTATTCAATAAAGTAAATTTCAGAAAAGAACAAAGACTCCTGGAGGCTCATTTTCAAAGCACTTAAGAACACGTAGAAACCTATAGTACTTTGAAAATGAACCCACTTGTGTGTGCTGATGTGCTTTTTCTGTTTGTTTGTTTATTTATCTCCTGCCCATATCCAGGCGAGTAACACTTTTACATACAAAATAATACACTACATTTAACATACCGATCACGTCAACACAACCATCACTCTAACCAAAATACACACATACATACAAAGTAACATACAAATAACATGCAAGCAACATACAAATTGCATACAAGTAACATGCAAATTGCTCCAACAGCAAGCATCAGTATACATCAGAATATATGACTCATAATGTACCTGCTTTAAACTTTATTAATCTTATGTAAGCCGCAATGATTCCTGGTAAATTGTGGAGTATAAGTAACAATAGGGTATGGTTTATGAAATCACGTTGTTAATTTTTTTGCATCATATTGTGGACAGTGATAGAAGGGACACAAGGACTCTGAGCTGTGGGTCAAAACTTTTTTACATGCATGCATGAGGACTCTGGGTCAAAACTTTTTTGAATGCTTGCATGTGTGGATGCAGACATGCACAGCTGTCCATTTTGGAAAGTAGTTTTTTTTCACTGCTGGATGCAGCATTTTGATGTTTTGAAAGGTTACATTCCACACACTAACTTCATGGTGACAAGAACATCTGAGAGGCCGCAGCGCTAACTGGTATCTTTGTGCTCCTTTCCCAGACCTGCATAAGGATATGTATTGGAAGAGATAATCAAGAGAAGCAACAGTTAAATGAAGGAGATTATGACTTGTTGCATACGCAGGACTTGGAAGCTGTTGCACAAAAATGTGACAACTTTGCCGAACAGTTTTCATACTCTTTCATGATGATGCGCATATCTGAAGTTTACAGCATTACTATCATAACGATTTGCAAACTGGAAGTGGCTCAAGATAAAGGAATGTCTTAATCTATTGCTCCAACACACTGAATCTAGCTCGTGAAATGTGAGGCCCTCAGCAGTATAACAGCTGGTGGATTATGCCAGCATTATTATGACCCTGCATTCTCAAAAGCAATTATTTATAATTGTTTCCATTATATTAGTATTTTAACAGAAATCAATCGGTCATATTTCAAACAGACCATAGATCTGAGAGGTATTAGATTGTCAGGATGCTGTGAAATATGGTGACACAAGCTCTACGATAAATACCCCTGTGGAAGAGGGGCTTAATGATTAGCACATCAGGCTGAGCATCAGGGAAGATAAGATTCAAATCCCACAGCCAGTGATATTGGGCAGTCAGTGACACAGCAAATTTTGGGTACGCATGGTGCATTTCCTCACTGCATTCACCTCCCAGCTCATCTTAAAATAGAAATATTGTAGCTGGCGTGGATCCCCAGTCCCTGCCAGCTGAAGGCATCCAAAAGTACCCGGAACTCCCCTTAGGGCTCAGCAGCCAGCGGCAGCATTAAAACATAAGAACAGCCTTATTGGGTCAGACCAATGGTCCATCAAGCCCAGTAGCCCGTTCTCACGGAGGCCAATCAAGGTCACTAGACCTGGCCAAAATCCAAAGAGTAGCAACATTCCATGCTACCGATCCAGGGCAAGCAGAGGCTTCCCCCATGTCTTAATAACACTATGGACTTTTCCTCAAGGAATTTGTCCAGACCTTTCTTAAAACCAGCTACGCTATCTGCCTTTACCACAACCTCTGGCAACGCATTTCATGCAGGCTCAGTACTCACTCAGGAACGCTGCTGCTGACTGCCAAGCTTGGCTGAGGGGAGTTCCAGGGACATTTAGAGGATGTCTTCAGCAGGCCAGGCTTGAGGATCCATGCCAGCTACAGCAAGCTTGTAGTGTTGTTGGGTGGGTCTGAGCAGGTCATTAAACCTCCACTGACAGTTAAAAACTTAAATTGTAAGGTCTCTAGTGACAGAAAAATGCCTACTTTACCTGAATGTAACTCACTTTGAGCCAGGAGCAGACTGACCAGTGGACAATAGGGCAATGCTGGAGGGTCCTGAGAATTAGTGGCCCACTCTCCTATAGTCTCCATCTAGTTCAATAATCTTTGATAGGTGGTTAGAAACCCAGACCATTATTGCCCAGGGATCCAGATCACTGTCACTACACCTTGAACTATTACTCTTTCAGATTTCCTTCAAAGATGAGGCCAAATGATTTTGTTGTTGTTGGTGTGTGTGTGGGGGGGGGGGGGGGGATTCTTTTGACACAGACTCCCTGGGATTTCTTTCTCCTATGAAATTGAACAATAACCTAATTAACTACTTCTCATCTAGTTTATCTAACCTATATTATATAATATATTAATTAATCATTCATGTTAATCAATATGAGGCAGAGAATGATACCTTCCCAGAGGCTTGGGGGAAATGAAGAATTATTTTGCTGAACTAAACTGTTTTGAAGAAGGAACGGGTTGTTATTGGAAACTAGAATGACCTGCCAGCACAGGAAACTTGAAGATATAAACTGCAATCTGATACACCAGTGGGTAACTAGGAAATTGTTGTACCTAGATTAGAGAGGACAGCAGGGATGGAACATGCAAAATGTTGACATTTACTGCTGCTTGAAGAATCCTTTTTGTGAAGACAAAAATGAGGACATATGGCTCTGCCCCATCCCTACCACAAGCCTCGCCCCAGATTAAATTATTTCCAGTGTCTACCTACAGCTTGCCACCTCTTTCCCTCACCCCCTCCAGTATTTCACTAACTTTATCCTCTTCCCCCATCTAGCATGTGCCCTTTTTTATTTATCCCCTCCTTCCAGCATCTTCTCCTCTCTGTCCATTTCCATCCAGCATCTGCCCCTCTCTCCAGTTCCATTTTCTGCTCTTCTTTTTCTCTCCGCCCCCACTTCCTTCCTGCATCTGCTCCTCTCTTTCTCTCTCCTCCCCACTTCCATCCAGAATCTGGTGTCTTCTCTCTCCCATTACCACTTCCATCCAGCACAGGTTCCCCATTCTCACTAACATCCAATGTCTGCCCTTTCTCTCCATCCACTCCTCTTCCATCAGCATCTGCCCTCTTTCTCTCTCTCCAATCCAATTTCATCCATTATTCTTCGCCCATCTCTCTCTCTATCCCTCTACCTACACACCAATTCCATCAGCATCTGCCCCGTTTCTCTACCACCACCACCCTTACATACCAGTCTCCTGCTCACTTATTCCTCCCTCCATCCCAATGTCAGTGAGTATTTTGCTCCCTCACCTCCCCACTGCTGCTGTATGCTTTCCTAAAGCAGCAGAGCAGATGTAAACTTAAATGCAGTTATAGCGGGACAAGGAAGTGATGTCGGAGGGGTGGACCGCAAAGACTGATTTTAAAGTTTACTGCCGCTACTGTTGTTTCAGGAAAGCAGAAGCGGCAGAGTAGAGCAGGAGGTTCCAGACTCGGTGTGCTAGCTGTTAAGAGTGTGCACCAGGGGCAGACTGCCCCTCCCGCTCCACCTTTGGTACGGCACTGCAACTCTCTATGTTCACTCATCCGCCCACCAGGCTACTTAAGACATCTGTGTGCAGCTCTACTAGGCTTCCCCATAAGAGATGCTACTGTTTTAGAGACAGGCATGCATCTTTTTGTTCTCATTTTGTGTGGTAGAAGGGTGTCAATGAGCACGGGAGGTGGGGGTGAAAGTGTCATACCTTGATGTATGCAGTGGTTATATGGTTAGTTTGGGTACCTTTGTAGCACTTAGACCCTTCTAAAACAGGTCTAATTCCAAATGTATAAGTTCTGTCCAGGATGTCTTGCAAAATGTTTGATTATTTCTGTAAGATATACATGTCTAATTCACTTTTGAGACCACCCAAAGCCCGCCCATAACACGCCTCCACCACACCCATCTCATGCTCTGAATGTACAGAGGCTGGAACACCTCACTAGTTATACAGAAAGACAGTTTCGATTATCAGCACTTGGATGTCCTGGCGATTGGGATGTCCAAGTGTTGATTTAGGATGCTTTTTGGACATCTATGTTTTTTTGATTATGAGCCCGACAGTGTGTGAGTCCTTTCTGAAAGATTGGGTGAAGTTAACTGGTAACTTTAATTCTTAAAGACAGAAACTTAGGGTTCCTTTTACGAAGGCGCAGTAGCGGTTTAACGCGTGTAATAGCGCATGCTAAACCGCCGGCCGCGCTAGCCGCTACTGCCTCCTCTTGAGCAGGCGGTAGTTTTTCAGCTAGCACAGGGGTTAGCACATGATTAAAAGTCATGCGTGTTAAAGCCGCTACCGCAGCTTCGTAAAAGGAGCCCTTACTTAAATTTAAATATTTTTGTGGAGATTGTCAGTTGTCTTCTGTAAGTCGCTGAACTGATCGTGAAAAGAAAAGAGTAGATGAAGATACTCATAAATATTTGATAAATCTTTGAGGAAATTATAATTAAACAAAATTCTGTAGAAGATATTGTTAAAATATTTTTTTTTTCTTTTACTGAAAGAGAGAACAGTTATATAAGATTTCTGAATATTTTGAAAGAAAGATTCTCAAAAAACAAACAAACAAACAAACCGTGAGGATCAGATTTTAAACCTCTAGGTTTAAATAGCCCGATTTGGTTTAACTAAAAATAAAATATCTTTGGAGGAGCTAATTTTCTCAAGATTCTTAGGAAGCAGCTAAAGACTGTTGTAGCCCCCTTTTATCAAGCCAGTAAATGTTCCAACGCTCATTCAATTCCTATGAGCGTCAGAGCATTTACCGTACCAACCTGTTCTAAAACAGTAAAAGGAGGTCTGTGTGAGTGAATGGTTTGAATGGGTTCCTGTTTGCAGCAGCCCAGAAGCTGAAGAAGCTCAGAAGTCATAATGCCATGTACAGATCCATGGTGAGGCCTCATCTGGAATATTGTGTAAAATTCTGGAGATCACATTACCAGAAAGATGTGCTGAGAGTTGAGTCGGTTCAACGAATGACCACCAGGATGGTCTCGGGGCTCAAAGATCTCCCATATGAGGAAAGGCTGAACAGATTGCAGCTATACTCACTCGAGGAACGTAAAGAGAGAGGAGACATGATTGAAACGTTTAAATATATCACGGGCCGTATCGAGGTGGAAGATGATATCTTCTTTCTTAAAGGTCCCTCGGCCACAAGAGGGCACCCACTGAAAATCAGGGGTAGGAAATTTCATGGCAACACTAGGAAGTATTTCTTCACCGAAAGGGTGGTTGATCATTGGAATGAACTTCCACTTCAGGTGATTGAGGCTAGCAGCGTGCCAGATTTTAAAAAGAAATGAGATACACACGTGGGATCTCTGGGGGGGGGTAAAATCTAGGGGGGTGGGTCATTAGAGTGGGCAGATTTGATGGGCTATGGCCCTTTTCTGTCGTCATCTATGTTTCTATCCTAGTGCAGATTAGGGAAATTAAAGTTTTAAAAGTAGAAAGGTTCCTAGTGAGGAATTTCCAAATAATTATCTGTTATTTTAAGTGAAATAATACAGGGATCCTTTTACTAAGGTGCGTTAGCGGATTTAGCGCGTGCACAATGCTAACGCGTCCATTATATTCTATGGACGCGTTAGCATTTAGGACGCGCTAAATTGGCTAGCGTACCTTGGTAAAAGATGGGGACAGTGCTGAAGGAATCCTGTAAGAAGATAGGAACATATTAGAATTCAGAAACTCAGACGCATAAGAAAATAGGAAGCTGGTTTGTTTTTATTGATTTAAAGGATACGTTTACAGATATAACAAACTGCAATTGAAGTCCAAGGGCCCCACCATTTCCAAGAAAGAAGAAGAAACAAAGATTAAAGAAAGCTTGAATAAATCTCCGATAAGTCATCAGACAACACAGAAAAAAAAAAAAACGACTGAAAACAAAACATATTTATTCATAATTTAAGTGGAAAAAATTAAGGGCTCCTCTTATCAAGCCGCACTAGCGGTTTAACGCGTGTAATAGCGCAAATTAAACCGCCAGCTGCGCTAGCCACTACTGCCTCCTCTTGAGCAGGTGGTAGTTTTTGGCCAGCGCGGGGGTTAGTGTGCGACGAAACGTCGCGCGCGTTAACCCCTTTAGCGCGGCTTGATAAAAGGAGCCCTACAAGAAATAGCACATACTTACCTGGGTTGAAGTAAGAGCTAAGAGTAGTCTCAACTGTAAAAATATTAAAATTGAGAAAAGAATCAATTTCTTTATTACACACTGAAGAAAATTTTAAGAGAGAGAGAGCCATACATAAAACTATTGTAATTATATTTACTTATCTGATACTGAAGTGTGTCCTCTGATGGTTTATGTTCCCAAACTGCAGAGTAAGTTATAGTTAAGAACTGTTTCTGCTGTTAAAATCTAAAAGGTTGAGGAAATACAATTTACATGTAAAAATTCAACTGAACTGACTACTTCAGAGTTCTAAAAGACTACCAATATTAATTAAGGTGCACTAACCGATTTAGTATTATCTAACTATTTAAAGTGGTTCTATCTAATGTGTACAATTTTTAACTAATCATTTTATTTTTTAAATATTTTTACTTAAAATATAATAAAACATCATCATACAATCTATATGGTCATCTTTATTAATTTATTTACAACATCAAATATGCGCCAATTTTAACATCCGTTTCTCTTGAAGAGATTTAATTAAAACTTAAAACTCATCTTCCTTGAAAAATTGAGAAGCAGTTAGTTTTTTAAATGAGGTTAACCTAACACTCAAGAATACTGTGTCTGAGGTAAATTCAGAGGCACAAGTGACAGTTCCTAATTTGAGAATTGGTATAAGGTAGGACAACGTAATCTCTTGAACATTGGGGGCTTACATTAAAAATGATTATTTATAATTATCAGTTATTCCCCACCATCTAAACTAATCTAACCCTGCTTTTACTAAGCCGAGGTAGCAGTTTCTACCGCAGCCCGGAGCGCTAAATGCTCTGACATTGCTCCGATGCTCATAGGAATTCTATGAGCATCGGAGCAGCATCGACGCATTTAGCGCTCCAGTCCGTGGTAGAAACCTCTGCCACAGCTTAGTAAAAGAAGACCTAAATTACAATGACAATTTCTAGACTGACAATGGTAACCCCTAGGGAAATGCTTAGGAGATACCTGGTAGAAATTCTACAAGTCCCGGAAGAAACATTGCCTCCATTTTCTCAGGTGTACTATTTGCCAAATAAACATGTGCTTTAATCACAGAAAAAACCTGACCAAGTAATGTTGAATGTATCGGAAATTTTGGAAACGTCTGATAAGGATATGGTAACACCCTCCACATTGATATTGACTGTAGCTCTTTCAATTGATAAAGTTTGGTTATTGAGGCTTTTCTTTAAAAATAAACAGAAAGATTTTCTTGGACTTAAAATTCAAATGTTTCCTGATCTCTCCAGCAAAACTCAAAAATGCCGCTGAGAGTTTCTTCTTTTGAGACCAGGGGTTACTTTGTAGGGGTGCTACATTTTACTTGAGATATCCTTGCAAGTGTATTATTTGCCACTGCTCAGTTAAATATGTCTTTTTTAAACCTCAACAGCTAACCGCCTTCTTGGCTTTGGCCCGAATAGATGGCGGAACATCAATTGCTCTATAGTTTAAATAAGTTACTCCTACCTCAGCATTATGTATAGCATATTCCTATTGATTTAATTTGTTCCTTTTTTTCTCTCACTTATTTGTAATCTTGGATCCAATTTGGAAGACTTGAGTTAGTTAAATTTATTATTTCTTTTTTTCCAGTTTTGAGGAATATTAAGGTGTAAAATGTTTTATACTTAAAACAATATTCTGTCTAATCAACTTTCTGTACAAGTGTATACTTGATATGTAACTTGAAAATTTATAAAGAAATAAAGAAAGAAAAAAAGAGGGCCTAAATTACCAATGACAATTTCTAGAAGTCAATGTATGCTGCTCATGATCCCCTGACACTCTATCAGAGTGGCAGAAAAATAAAAAAAGACATATAATCCCCTCCCAACAGGGGTTTTTATACCGAGGATAACTTAAAAGATAAGAGTTGACATACTGGGACAGAACGAAGGTCCATCAAGCCCCATTCTAAACAGTCAAGACAGACAAACAGGATGTCATGGATACAGTTAAGCAGAACAGTTAATCAACTGGCTGGGTTGGAGGGCAGAGGAGTAGGGTTAAGGGTTGAAGGCTATATCACAAAGGTGGGTTTTCAGTCTGCTTTTAAACAAGGGGAGGGGCTTGACGGACAAACTCAGGTAATTTATTCCAGGCATAAGGAGCAGCTGGTCTGAAATTGGCAGTGCAGGAGAAGGGTAAAGTTAAGAGCAGCTTATCTGAGGAACAGATAAGGAGAGAGAAACGAAGAGAGATATCGAGGGGCAGCTGAATGAACACACTTGTAGGTCAGCAATAAGATCGTGAACTGTATGCGATAGAAGACAGGGAGCCAGTGAAGTGACTTAAGGAGAGGGGTGACATGAGCGTAGCGAGGTTGTTAGAAGATGAGTCGTGCAGCAGAGTTTTGTACAGATTGCAAGGGGGAGAGGCGACACTGCAGGATACCAGTTAGAAGTAGAGTGCATTAATCTAAGCGTGAGGTTACGAGAGCATGGACAAGGGTCTGGGTAGTGCGCTCAGATAGGAAGGAGTGCATTATGGTGATACTGAAGAAAAAGAAGTGACAGGTCTTAGCAGCTTGTTGGATGTGCGTAGAAAATGAGAGGTCGGAATCGAAGACCACTCCAAGGTTGTGAGCAGAGAAGACTGGAAAAAGACAGGAGAAAGGAGGAGGGGAAGCAGAGGGTTTAGGAAGAAAGAGAAGCAGCTCAGTCTTCGACATATTTAGTTTCAGATGATAGCAGGACATCCAGGCAGCAATGTGAGCCAAACAATCAGAGACTTTTTCTTGGACTTTAGGTGAAATTTCAGGTGTAGAGAGGTAGAGAATACTACGTGTTTCTCATTCATTTCTATTAAATATTTAAACCCGTTACATTAATGGGTGCTAGAGTACATGTCTGTCTGTCTGGTTTTTTTTTAATTTGACTCTTTCTCCTTGGATGCTGTCATTCTTTCTGTCTGTCTCTCCCTGGCCCCCTGTCTGTCTATCTTTATTTCTAACTCTATCCTCTTCCCTCAATCCTGCATGTGTCCTTTTTTCTTTCTCCTCCCCACTTCCTTCCAACATCTGCTCCCCCTGTCCCTCAGACTTCCATTCAGCGGCTGTCCCTCCTCTCTCCCACACTTCCATTCAGTGTCTGTCTCCCTCCCTCTACCCCTTCTATCTACTGTTCACCCTCTGTCTTGCCCCTTCCATTCACTGCCCTCTCTTCTCTTTCCATCCAGTGTCCGCCCTCTCTCTCTCTGTTCCATATGGCATCTCCTCCTTCCTTTCCCCCTTCCTTTTCCCTTGGTCTGGCATACATTCCTCCTTCCCTCCATGCCCTGCCATCTCTTCTTCCCTCCAAGCCATTCTCTCCCCCTCTGCTCCCTTTCCTCCTTGAACTTCATCGGGCAGCAGCAGCATTCACAATTCATTGTTGTTGCTGGCTTTAGGTCTTCCTCTCTGTCGGGTCGGGTCTTCATGAAAACAGAAAGTAGGCAGAGAGGAAGGCCTGAAGCCGGCAACAGCAGCGAATTGTAAACGCTGATGCTGCCCGAAGAAGCCAGGCCTTGAAGCACCCGAGGCAGACCGCTTCTATCCCCTCCCAGCCCAACCCCCGCTGACTCGTTTCTGGCTGGCTCCCTTACCCTTTCCGATCCCCGCCTGTGTCGCACGACACCCTCATTCGCCACCACCGACATGCCTGCATGCGCCGGAAGCCTGAAGATATCGGAAGCAGTTTCTCCCTGAGCGCAGCTGTGGCCACCGCGGCAGGCAAGCGGGGTGGCGAGGACGCGGCTCAGGAGACTGTGAAGGTGTTGGCGGGTGGCGGGGCTCCATGAAGCCCTTCTCCCGGCAGCCGCCGCCAGCACCAATCGGGGCAGCGAGGATGCGGGCAGGGAGAGAGCTTGCCTCCAGCGGTTGGTGAATGAGGGCGGGAGGAGGGGAGTGGTTAGAGTGATCCCTGCCGCCGTGCATGCGCTTTTAAAACTGCGTGATCCCTGCTGCTGTAATTTCTGATCCTATATATATAGGTCCGGATTCTGTAAACTGCATCCCGGTTGTACGCAGCTGTAGGCGTCCTACAGCTGTCTAGCCAGCCAATCGGGATGCACGTTTTATTAAAAAATGCTCCCCAGGCAGGCCAACTACATTGGAGACGCCTCCGGGAGCATCTTCCTAGTAGAGCGGGAGATGCTTACAATGTAGGCCAGCAAACTGCTGGCCTACATTGTAAGTAGACGCAGCCGCAATACTTATCGTGGCCGCCAGTCCCCCTCAAACGAACGAGACAAGAGGGATTCTCAATCCCTCCTACCCGAAAGACCCCCAACCTGCCCTGAAGATCGTCGGTAGGAAGGTGCTCAAACCCTCCTGTCGGAAAACCTCCCCACCTCCTGAAGATCACCAGCAGGAGAGTGCCCAACCCCTCCTGCTGGAAGACCCCCTACCCCCTGAAGATCACCAGGAGGGTGCCTAAACCTCCTGCCAGAACACCACTCCTCATGTGCTCACCCACCCCACTAACCCCCCTGGACACCCCCACTAACCTTAAAAGGTGGCCGGCCTGACGGGTTTTCCTACCGTCCTATGGGTGGGGCCTTAGGCACATGGGCCAAGTGGAATCTTAGGTTGGTCCATGTGCCTAAGGCCCCACACATAGGAGGGGACTTAGATGCCTGGGCTAATCAGGCCTTAGGCCCCTCCTTGGTGCATCTCATACATACACTCGGTGCATAATAGCATACACTGGGAAGGGGCAGGCCCACCTCATTTTGATGAAGGTGGGCCTGCCACAGGGACGGTAGGAAGACCCGTCAGGCCGGCCAACATTTAAGGTTAGTGGGGATCTGGGTTTTTTTTAGCAAAGGGGTGCGCATGTGTGTGTGTGTGTGTGGGGGGGGGGTTCTGGCAGGAGGGGTTGGGCTCCCTCCTGCCAGCGATCTTCGGGGGGAGATCTTCTGGCAGTTCCAGGATCTTCATTATTTCTGAATCAAAGATACTTGGATATACAGTTGTTTACAGAGAGGATAGTAGCAAACATCTGGATCTTCAGAGGAGCTGCTGGTTCCAGACAGGTGGCGGAATAACAACTCAGTGGTACCTAATGCAAGAAAGCAGCAATAAAGGTGAAAACAGAGGTTTTTTAAAAAAAACTTTTTTATGTTTATATATATATATATATATATATATTTGACTAGGTAATTCTTTTAAAATGAAATAGTGTTTCTTAGTCCCCAAGTTCAATATAATATAAAAAAGTAAGTATATACTGTGTGTGTGTGTGTATATGTATATATATATATATATATATATATATATATATATATATATACATATACACACACACACACAGTATATACTTACTTTTTTATATTATATTGAACTTGGGGACTAAGAAACACTATTTCATTTTAAAAGAATTACCTAGTCAAATATATATATATATATATATATATAAACATAAAAAAGTTTTTTTTAAAAAACCTCTGTTTTCACCTTTATTGCTGCTTTCTTGCATTAGGTACCACTGAGTTGTTATTCCGCCACCTGTCTGGAACCAGCAGCTCCTCTGAAGATCCAGATGTTTGCTACTATCCTCTCTGTAAACAACTGTATATCCAAGTATCTTTGATTCAGAAATAATGAAGATATAATATATGTATATATATATACATATACACACACACTGTGCACACAGCAATTTAACACGTGCTAGTGCACGTGCTAGTGCACGTGCTAGTGCACACAGCAATTTAACACGTGCTAGTGCACACAGCAATTTAACACGTGCTACTCCACGCGTTAAGGCCCTAGTGCACCTTCGTAAAAGGAGCCCTTAAATTTTTGTATTTATCTATTGCAACTTTAAAAAAAAACAACAATTGAGGGTGAAAGAAAACTAAATAGGTGGGTCCAACAATTGTTGTTATCAAATGTTGTTTAAACAAGGTAAATCAAATTAAAATATAAATGAATAGCAGAGCTAATTTACCATTCACATGTGATCAAATTATAGTTATTGGTAATATTCAAATTATAGCTATTGGTAATACTCAAACCTTGTTTCAGGATTTCTAGACCACAGGTAAGTATTTGACTAGGTAATTCTTTTAAAATGAAATAGTGTTTCTTAGTCCCCAAGTTCAATATAATATAAAAAAGTAAGTATATACTGTGTGTGTGTGTGTATATGTATATATATATATACAAATTATATGTGTGTGTGTATATGTGTATATATATATATATATATACACATATACACACACACACACAGTATATACTTACTTTTTTATATTATATTGAACTTGGGGACTAAGAAACACTATTTCATTTTAAAAGAATTACCTAGTCAAATACTTACCTGTGGTCTAGAAATCCTGGAACAAAGTTTGTGTGTGTGTATATGTATATATATATATATATATATATATATATATATATATATACATATACACACACACACACAGTATATACTTACTTTTTTATATTATATTGAACTTGGGGACTAAGAAACACTATTTCATTTTAAAAGAATTACCTAGTCAAATACTTACCTGTGGTCTAGAAATCCTGGAACAAAGTTTGTATTAAGCTGAAAGGTACATGTTTCTTTGAGGTTTGAGTATTACCAATAGCTATAATTTGAATATTACCAATAACTATAATTTGATCACATGTGAATGGTAAATTAGCTCTGCTATTCATTTATATTTTAATTTGATTTACCTTGTTTAAACAACATTTGATAACAACAATTGTTGGACCCACCTATTTAGTTTTCTTTCACCCTCAATTGTTGTTTTTTTTTAAAGTTGCAATAGATAAATACAAAAATTTAAGGGCTCCTTTTACGAAGGTGCACTAGGGCCTTAACGCGTGGAGTAGCACGTGTTAAATTGCTGTGTGCACTAGCCGCTACCACTTCCTTTTGAGCAGGTGGTAGATTTTTGGTTAGCGCGCGCTAATCTGGTGCATGCAATAAAACCGCTAGCGCACCTTCATAAAAGGAGCCCTAAGGCCCTGATTCTGTATAGGACGCCCGGGAGAGCTCTAGGCGCCTGGGCCAATCAGACCTTAGACTTAGTGGGGATGGGCGGACCCGCTATGCCTTAGGCCTGATTGGTCCAGGCTTCTAGAGCCTGGGCCAATCAGGCCTTTAGGCTTCGGCGGGATGGGGCGGGCCCACCTCATTTCGACGGGGTGGGCCTGCCGGCTGGACGGGCAAAACCCGCCTGGCCAAAAGAAAAGGTTAGTTTGGTGGGGTGGAGGTTTGGGGGCTGTTAGCTTGGGGGGGAGGGTGCGGAGGGGGTGCGTCTTCGGGCAGGAGGGATTGGGCACCCTCCTGCCAGCGATCGGTAGTGTCGGGGGGGGAATCTTCTGGCAGGAGGGTTTGGGCACCCTCCTGCCAGCGATCGGTAGTGTCGGGGGGGGCATCTTCTGGCAGGAGGGTTTGGGCACCGTCCTGCCAGCGATCGGTAGTGTCGGGGGGGGGGGGGGGGCGGTCGGTAGTGTCGGGGGGGGGCGTCGGAATTGTTACTGCGGCAGCTGGCACTAAACACGCTAGTATGGATTTGTAAAGGAGGGGCTAAATGAACATGCACACAAAGTAAAACGGGCCAAAAAGTGCAAAATAAGAAAAAAAAGCCAAAGAAGAAAAGGAAAACAGTCACAAGGAGGCACGAAGAGACAGAAAACAGGAAGAAAATATTCCTTTTGCAGCACTGGCATGTAACTTATATTACTATCTTTTCAACTTTGATTATGAATGTAGAAACAAGTATAGCATCAAATGCAGAAAGCCTACAGGAGTTAGGTATTTTAAAGCAGTGGTTCCCAACTCTGTCCTGGAGGACCCCCAGGCCAATCGGGTTTTCAGGATCACCCTAATGAATTTGTATATCTGTCACTTCCATTATATGCAAATCTCTCTCATGCATATTCATTAGGGCTAGCTTGAAAACCCGACTGGCTTGGGGGTCCTCCAGGACAGGGTTAGGAACCACTGGTTTAAAGCACTAATACCCCCATGACACAGGCATTATTTCATTATCTTAATCCAGTGGTTCCCAACCCTGTCCTGGAGGAACACCAGGCCAATTGGGTTTTCAGGCTAGCCCTAATGAAAATGCATGAAGCAAATTTGCATGCCTATCACTTCCATCATATGCAAATCTCTCTCATGCATATTCATTAGGGCTAGCCTGAAAACCCGATTGGCCTGGTGTTCCTCCAGGACAGGGTTGGGAACCACTGCACTACATGAAAGAAACGGTTTCAGATCTCAAAACGTGCTTTCCTCCTTGGGTTCATGCTTTTTTTTCGGTTTTAAGAGGCAAAGTGAAGCTGACACGTGTAGTCCACGTCCTAAAGGTTTGGGCGGAACAGGGGCAACCCTCGCCCCCCGCCCCCACCCTTTCACTTACCTGCATTCCTCAGCTTCTTATTCCTGTACACGGACAGGATAACCAGCACGTTTCCCAAAACATCTACCACAATGGTGAAGATGAGGATAGCCGCCAAGGTGGACGCCACCCAGGGAGGACGGTCCGAAGGCAGCTCCTGGCCACCCTGAAGAGATCCATTCCATGCACTCTCATTCACTCTCATTTTCTCCTCCGTTAAGCTGTTTTGCACTTTTCCAACATTGCAATTCAATAATTTTCCCCTTAAATAAACAGCCAATCTCTAATTTGTTTCAATAGCTTCTGTGACAGTCCAGAAGGATCTTGCGTGCTGGTCCCTCCTTGGATAACTTTGCACTTCCAAAACAGCACTTTTATAGCATCGGGACTCTCCCTCCTAGTCCCACATTCAGTGGAGTCGGGTGACATCTAGTGGTCATAGCAGTGATTGCCCTATGCTCGCACAAGCAGCATAAACCCCGATGGCGACCCAGGGACAAGAGTTACTTACATCTTGCAGAGCCTCAGGTTCCCTGCAGCGTTTCTGCTCGGCAGAACGTGCCACGTGCACTGTGCTCATTCATTTTGTTCAGCCTCTCATGCGTGCTGCCATTCACGTGCCCATTTCTTTCTTATGCTCTGTTACTTAGACTGTAGGAGAACTGCACTGTGGTCATATGAGTAGTTTTGCACTTACATAGTGATTTACTGTCCCTACTATTAGTGCCTACACTAGTATACTCTGGAAGCTGCCATACTGAAGACTCAGAAATACATAGTAGCATAGGAGATGACGGCAGATAAAGACACGAATGGTCCATCCAGTCTGCCCAACCTGATTCAATTTAAATTTTTTAATTTTTTCTTCTTAGCTATTTCTGGGCAAGAATCCAAAGCTTGGGTTCCTACTGCCGAAATCTCTGCCCATCTACACCTTCCCAGCCATTGAAGCCCTCCCCAGCCCATCCTCCACCAAACGGCCATACACAGACACAGACCGTGCAAGTCTGCCCAGTACTGGCCTTAGTTCAATATTTAATATTATTTTCTGATTCTAAATCCTCTGTGTTCATCCCACGCTTCTTTGAACTCAGTCACAGTTTTATTCTCCACCACCTCTCTCGGGAGCGTATTCCAGGCATCCACTACCCTCTCCGTAAAGTAGAATTTCCTAACATTGCCCCTGAATCTAACACCCCTCAACCTCAAATTATGTCCTCTGGTTTTACCGTTTTCCTTTCTCTGAAAAAGATTTTGTTCTACATTAATACCCTTCAAGTATTTGAACGTCTGAATCATATCTCCCCCGTCTCTCCTTTCCTCTAGGCTAGGGTATACATATTCAGGGCTTCCAGTCTCTCCTCTTACGTCTTCTGGCGCAAGCCTCCTATCATTTTTGTCGCCCTCCTCTGGACCGCCTCAAGTCTTCTTACGTCCTTCGCCAGATACGGTCTCCAAAACTGAACACAATACTCCAAGTGGGGCCTTACCAATGACCTGTACAGGGGCATCAACACCTTCTTCCTTCTACTGACTACGCCTCTCTTTATACAGCCCAGCATCCTTCTGGCAGCAGCCACTGCCTTGTCACACTGTTTTTTTCGCCTTTAGATCTTCAGACACTATCACCCCAAGGTCCCTCTCCCCGTCCGAGCATATCAGCTTCTCTCCTCCTAGCATATACGGTTCCTTCCGATTATTAATCCCCAAATGCATTACTCTGCATTTCTTTGCATTGAATTTTAGTTGCCAGGCATTATTCATAGATGATAAAGAATATTACCAACCCAAACATTTACAAGATGATTTTAAAAACTGGACACCTAGAAGATTATAGGTGGAGAAGATTTTTCTAGATAAATGTGAACAAATGCAAAGTTATATACATTGGGGAGAATTATCCAATTCATAGTACCTGATGCTAGGATCCATATTAGGAGTTAGCAAAAAAAAAGAGAAGAAGATCCAGGTGTCATAGTGAACAACATGCTGGAATTTTCTGCCCAGCATGTGACATTACCTTCTTCATTGGGGCAGGAAAAGTGTGGTGGGCTAGAAAATAAACTGCACGAGTCATATTCAGTCCTTGAACCGTATATTGAGGACACTTAACTAGCAAATTTGGGGCTGATATCCCTTTCTTTAAGGTTTGAGATTAATGGTAGCCCCAGAATTTGATCCCAAGTAAGAGAATTGATCACATGATACTATTCAATAATTTTAATAGTTTAATGTAGAATTGTATTTCTCCATAGTTTTATATGTGTATAGGGAACTTTGAGCTTCTTCTTATGCATTCGTATTGTTATATAGTCCCAATTTAGGAACTAGGGTAGAGTGGATAAGAATTAGCAATTCTAAACCAAAATAGCCAATTAATATTCTCCTGGCATGGTCACTACACTAATTTTATTTTTTTTTCTTGTCTATATTCTGGTTTTCTTTTTTCATAATCACTTATTAACAGAAAGATGTGAATGGTGCCATAAGTGTTAAAATTCTATATTAATTTGCATTACGGTGTTCATTGTATGATGTTCATATACAGTAAAAATTCCCTTTTCCAGAAAGCTAAAAACCAGATGGGGCAAAAATTAAGCTTCAATTTTTTTTCTGAATGCTTCTCCCTGCCTTCCCCCAAGCCACCACCATTGGGGAACAGGCCGCCACACCGCAATCGGGGAACAGGCTGCCGCCACCGCAATCGGGGAACAGGCCAGCGCTGAGGTCTTAACTCTTCCTGCTTATCTTCCCCAGCACGGGGCCGACCAATTCATGCCACCCGATGTCAATTCTAACGTCGGGGAGGAACTTCCGGGCCAGCCAGGCAGCGATTGGCTGGCCTGGAACTTCCTCCCCGACATTAGAATTGACGTTGGGTGGTGAGAATTGGTCGGCTCCAAGCTGGGGAAGATAAGCAGGAAGAGTTAAGACCTCGGCGCTGGCCTGTTCCCCGATTGTGGCGGCGGCAGCCTGTTCTCTGATTGTGGCGGCTTCGGGGAGGGCAGTGGGAAGGGAAGCAGATTGGGGACCCCTGCTTTAGGCGAGGACAGATCGCGGGCTGCAAAATAGTCCCTGGGGGGCCGCATGTTTGAGACCGCTGTTATACAACCTTTACAACAGTGGTCTCAAACTCACGGACCACCAGGTACTATTTTGAGGCCCTCAGTATGTTACCATTGTTCTGAAACGTTACCCGCCTCACTGCTGTAACCTCACGCAAGCACTTTCCTGCATCTGAACGCGATTGTGAGGTGGAGTGGAGAGGACAATCACATACAGACACAGGAAAGTGCTTGTGTGTGGTCTGTGTGAGGTTACTGCAGTGAGACGGACAACATTCCAGAACATAAGGTAACCACTGGAGGCAGTGTAGCATGTGTGTGTATACGTAATCACGTGAACTCTCGCAAAATTTGGCACCTCTCCTGGCGGTGACTGCTTGATGTAAGATGGCGGTTGTGTCCTGTGTTGGAGGACGTGAGAGCAGAAGGCGGTTGCAGACATGACCACTGAACACTGACTGTCCAGCCTTCTTTCAATGTGAACCACCTAGAAGTCGCTTGACTATGGCGGTATAGAAAAATAAAGTTATTATTATTATTATTATGATTTACTTCAATTTATTTTATATCCATGATTTTTTAATATTCAGGGGGAAATATGGTAATAATTCTTGTAAATATGAAGGGAGCTGTGTATTGCCGTAAGGCAGCTTTATATTTGCTCGAGTCTTTAGCTTGATCTTTTTTTAAACTTATGAGATTGTTTAATATCTGTTTTAGGATTCAAGCCTTGTGTTGTGCTAGAAAGAAGCTTGGCTTTTAATTATATCTCTCTAGGCATGTATTTCATTAGAAGCTTTTTAATGATTAATCTAATCTAAATATGTTATTGAGAGCCTTAGCGGCAGATTTAAAAGGCTAAGCGAGCATGCTTATAACTCTGCACTAACAGTAACCCTGATCCTGATGAAGAATGAAATGGTCAGCGGGGGCTGGTGCAGAAACTTCAAAAGCTAAGTTGTCTATATAAATTTCATAATATCAAAATGAACTATTGAAATTAAATTATCGAAGAAACTGTTGAAAATTATAAAAAGCATAGACAGATATTTGAAAATAGTTGAGAAATTTAGATTTAAGAATCACACATAGTGAGGAGGACTGCCACCCTGTTTACATACATCAGGGTGGCATTCTGAGAATCCCCAAGTGTGAAGAAAAGAATGTTCAGCAGTACTATATATAATTTGGAATTGGGATCTGGGATACCATGGACAGGAGTAACCTGGTGACATCATCAGGCAAGGATCATTCTCTTTTAAATCAGAGCCCCTACCTCAGTGCGCAGTCATGGGGGTGTGGCCTAAGGAGTTGGTCCAACCCTTTTGGAACCCCTTGAGAGCAGAGGAGCCAAAAGCATTGACTTTTTTAAGATATGGGGAAATGGAGTTGGCTACGTCTCCCAGCTTACCAGTCCCAGGGATCAACTTGTTTATTGTCAGCTTCTATACTGCTACTGGGATGTCAATTCAGAGCGGTTTGCATGAGCTTCTGTAAAAGGTGTAATAAGCATGGTGAACTGCTGTTGTTCTGTCTCTGGCTGAAGCTTCTCTCTCATTGGTTGAACAAATCCCATCCTTCCAACCTGCTGCAACATTACAGAAGTCTCTGCTTTTATTAGATGAAGGCAGGTTAGCCCTCCAGGTATGTTGCTTTGACAATTCTCTAATTTCGACTAAGGGAGCAATGGCCTCAAACTTTTACCTACTCCTGTTAAATGCGTGCCAGTTAGGGAATTCAGCTCTGGCTCTTTTCCAAAAATAGCTGACTATTATGACAGATGTTTGGACTGCAGTAACTCAGATGGAGAATGCCCTGCAGCGTAATTTGGCTCAAATGGCGTAAATTTTCTGAAGAAGCTTCACCTAAGATTTCTAAGCATGATAAAAATATCTCCGATGTTGTCAAGAATCTGACCAGAACTGAATCTCAGTGCTCTATAATGCAATCAGCACTTTCTGCGGCTATAAAGGGATAGTTTATCTATTAATTTGCATTCTGTCACGGAACCTAATTTGAGAATACATAACCTTCCAGTTACACATCACTTATCACCTTTGTGAGCGTTTCAAAATGTGTCTAAGAGATATTCTGCAGTTTCCCCAGCCAGATACCGAGATTGGTTAATGCTTATTTTTTTTTTTGCCTCAGGGCTCCAGAGGAAATAATAAAAGGAGCCATAGATTCAATTACAGTAATACATCCAATACCTTAGATCTATCCAAGTTTTTGGAATCACTTCAGGATTCAATTACTAAGAAATTAACTTTGATTGTAGTACCATAGACTGAAGAGTTTAAACTGGCTACATTGAAGTCTTATTTTCCTAGGAAGCGGGCTCCTTTCTGTGGACAGGTGGTTACAACATTCTTTGACATAGGCAGAGCAATTCAGTTGAGAAGAGAAGCTTTCCTTCTGCTAAAACCTAAGGCACGGGCTGTGGGGGCTTCCATTTTTCAGTCACTTATGGGAAGAAACAGTCATTTTTTTTGTAGATTCTAAGAAATTCTTCAAGCTGGATAAAGTATACGTCTATTCTATTAAACTGCGTTAGCAGTTTTATAGCGCAGAGAGCCATGCTGAATGGCCCATGCTGCTCCCGACGCTCATAGGAACTATATGAGCATCAGGAGCAGTGCGGGCCATTCAGTGTGGCTCCCCGCGCTACAAAACTGCTAGCGCAGTTTAATAGAAGAGGCCCTTAGTCCTGCTGTCAGGCTTTTTTTTTTTCCTTCTTAGTTACAGTGGGTGGGAGTAGAAAATGGGTTATAACGTGATGTGATGGTGTCTAATTCCTATTGCTTTGTTAGTTTTTAAAATTTCTTTTTGATCTGTAGTAGGACATCGTTCCACCAAGGTGTGGACCTTATGCTATTAATTTTATACTATTTTCTTTATGTCTTGTGGATTGTAATGCATTTAAAAGTGAGAAACCCGCCAAAGAGTGAACTCTTTAAGAGGCAGTATTTCAATTAAGATTTCCTTGTAAGTGTTTTGTCTCTTATCAACCTGCTCAATTGGGATTTTTCTTGGAGAATAAAGTGGTAACTACCGTGGATCAGGTTGAATCAGTATAAATGTGAACTTGAATAAATAGGAAAGATGTTCATTGCTCGTATTTCCTTTGGTATACTTTAATACTTATCTCCCTTAGTTCCCAAGGGAGGTTTCTTTGAAACTTTTTCTCCCTCTCAGGTGGACTATGTTAGAATATATTTTCTTTAAATTTTGTTCAAAATGTATTGGACTGATTGATGTCTGTATTTCAGTATTTCCTTCACTGTGGTGTATGTTATAAATTTAAAATATAAATAATAATAATAATAACAAAGTGAGACGTGAGAAATGAACACATGAACAGAGATTGTGCAATGCATAAGCCTGCAGTTTGCCCTCTTATAGCTGGGCGCACCTGCTGATGTCAGAAGGCATGTATGCATGAAGACAGAGTAAGGTAACATGGTTCATCAACTGGAAACTGTAAAAAAAAATAATGATAATTCACAATAAAAGTATATAAAGGAAAAATAATTTCCACAATCCCACAAGTGCAATTAAATTTATATAAATCATATTGGTTTTATCACTAATATTTTATTAAATAGCCACTGCAATAACAGCTCCAATGCTCATAGGAATTCTATGAGTGTCAGAGCTGTTTATGGTCGGCACTAAAATATATGTTACGGTTTTGTACAAGGGGGTGGGGGTGAATATTGGTTTTGCATCAAAGTGTTATAGACATGGAATTCCACAACCCAGGAAAAACAGATCATGTGAATCTCTTCTTTATCCATCATCATTTTGGGGTCCTTTTACTAAGCTGTGGTAAAGACTAGTGCTGCCCGATTCATGATTCAAATCGGTTCAAAACAAAACAAAACAAAACAAAAAAAATCGGCTTCCCGATTCGGCTGACCCTCCCCTCTCGCCCCCTAAAGCAGGAGCGGCAGTGCTGCTCTTGCTGGCCGGCAGCTGCCGCACCTGCTTTAGAGGGCGAGGGGGGAGGGTCAGTCGGGAAGTGCTGATGTTGACTTCCCCCCCGGGCGTCCGGCTTCCCCCCCTGGCCTCCCGCTTCCCCCCCCCTGGCCTCCCCACACTGTTTACCTTCCAGGAACAGCCTGCAAACAAGATCGCGGTGCTAGAGATCTTTGTACTTCTTTGGAGCTGTTTCCTTTGTCGCGGGGCAGCCCTCCCCAGCTCATCCTAAACCAAATTGCCATATACGAGATGCCCAGTACTGGCCTTTGTTTTATACCATTCATTTTCTAATAAGAGATCTTCTGGGCTCATCCCACACTTTTTTGAATTCCTTCACCATTTTCATCTCCACAACCTCCCTTAAGAGGGCTTTTCAGGCTTCTAATACCCTCTCCGTGAAAAAGAATTTCCTAACCTTACTCCTAAATCCACCATCCCACAACCTCAATTCATGCCCTCTAGTTTTACCATTCTCCTTTCTCTTGAAAAGATTTGTTTCTATATTAATACCATTCAAGTATTTAGACATTTGTATCATATCTACCTTGTCCCTCCTCTCCTCTAGAGTATACATAGTCAGGTCTTCCAATCTCTTCTTGTACATCTTTTGGTGCAAGCTCCATACCATTTCTGTTGCTTTTCTCTGGACCACTTCAAGTCTTTTGTACATCCTTAGCCAGATATGGCCTCCAAAACTGAACACAGTATTCTAGGTGGGGCCTCACCAGCGACCTGTACCTCCTTTCTTCTACTGGTTATGCCTCTTTCTGTACAGCCCAGCATCCTTCTGGCTATTGTGAGAGCGCTTACCACCTGGTAAATAGGTGTTGGAAGGGCTCCCACATTGATGGCCATGCACTAATTGGGAATGGAAATGTGGCCATTTTACTGTCACTGAAAGTGGCGTCAGCATGTGGGAAAGCCACGTGCTGCTACTACAGGCCATTTTGCATTAGTGAAGCTTGGTAGAAGTGTCCCCTTAATTCCTTGAAGTCATTTGAAGTTAAAATTACAATACCAGTGGGATCACAACCCTGACAAAAGTACAGATAATGAAGAAGTTGTGATAAAAAGCTCTGTGTTGAAAAGACACATTGATAAAGAAGAAAAGCACAAAGCACAAGAACAGAATTGATAATACAGTAAGAAGTGCTGATGTCAAATCATTCTACAGTATACAGAGAATCAATAAAATCTGCTATAAAAAAAAAGCCTCAATTGTCTTGGAGATCACTAGCTTTATAAAAATGAATTTCCAAGCCTGTATATATTGCACCTTATAAGCTCTGAAAGGAAACTTTCTTTGGCGCAATGCATGTAACAAGACAACCAACAAGAGCAATGTTGAGAGACTGAGGTCTTATCCAAGATGCCCTGGCTCATGAGTGCGATTCATTCATGTCACACTATGCCAGGGGTAGGCTATTCCGGTCCTCGAGAGCCGGAGCCAGGTCAGGTTTTCAGGATATCCACAATGAATATGTATGAGATGGATTTGAATGCACTGCCTCCTTGAGATGCAAATCTATCTCATGCATATTTATTATGGATATCCTGAAAACCTGACCTGGCTCCGGCTCTCAAGGACCGGAATTGCCTCCCTCTGCACTATGCACAGAATAAATTCATTTGGAGACACAGTGACCAAAGGCAAGTCAGAGGAAATAGAAATTGGAGATCAAATTCTCTCACAGAGAGCAGAGAAACAAAGCAATTCAACATAATCAAAATGAAATCTTAGAAGAAAACAGTCATCCATCGGCAGAATGTGTTTTGTTTTTGCTCAATAACATTAAGGTGATATAGACTAGTTCCATCAATGACTTCGACAACACTTTTTAAAGAATTTCCCAAGTCAATGTTATAATCTCTAAGATATTTAGGAATTCTTTGCTAGGAGAAACGTAGTTCCATGCACCTTACTGTATAAACTTTCAAGGCTGCATAGATCTTATTCAGACATGACTACAATACGGATTTGCACTGAGAAAAAAACAAAACTCCATTCAGTTACACCAAGGGTGTTTTCCATGAATGACAGAATCCAACCATATTTTATAACATCCTCGTCTGTGTCGGGGCACAGTTTACATTGATTCCAACCGGGGGCTACAGAATACAACCCCCCCAAGAAAAGTTAAGATCTATATATGCATACTTACATGCCACAGTAAAGTCCTCCCTAACAACTAATGCCAATGTGCCTCTTCTCATTGGTTTCCTGTGGTACCACTCGCCTGAAAGAGAATTAGTGATGACCAGGTGCAGTGGAGTGGAATGATTCATCATGGCCCTATAATTGCCACCACTTCAGTGCAGCCCTTTCACCACAGGACAAGCTTAGTGCGGCCACACGCTGGATCAAGATGGAGTACTGATGGGGGTGTGGGGCACTGTCGTCGTCCCCAACATGTAGAATCAAAGTGGAGCGCTGATGGGGGTGTGTAGAACATTGCCGTCCCCCCCTCCACCCATGTGGGCTTGAGATGGAGTGCTGATAGGGGTGTGTGTGTGTGTGGGGGGGGGGTATTGCCCCACCACATGCTGGATCAGGGCAGGGTTGTGAGCCCCGGCATGGTGGTGCAGAACACCACAGAGCAGGTGAGTGCTAAGCAGTTGAGTTGGAAGAACTCGGAGTGCTTTGCAGCCTGGTGCAGGTATGGCATGTGGGAATCTAAGATCGGAGGGGAGCTCAGGATAGGCAAGCAGCCCTAACGGCTTCATACTCTTTGAAGGGCTGGGCTGAACTCATCCCACAATGACAGGCTGCACTGAAATGGCAACGATAAAAGGATCAAGGTGAACTGATGACTCTTAAACGGCCGTGATGAATCATCCTAGACCCCCTCAGGACACTTACCTTCTTAGACTTCTGGGTTTATTAAAAACATTTTTGGAATACATGAAACAACCATTTTGTTGAGATAATTTTTGTGGCTCATTAACTACTTAGATTGGACGCCTAAAGCACGCTTAACTTTAGGCATGACTTAGGCACCTTTTATAGAATCAGGGCCTAAGTGCCATATTGCTTGATTTTATCTTTATGATTTGTGACTTTTATCCATTTTTGCACCAGTCTTTTGTGTGATGTTACATACAAAACCTTTTTTCTATTTTTAAGGTTTATGTCGGGGAAGCAAAGAGGTTAAAATGAGACATTGTAAAGTTAAATAATGTATTAAAACTTATGGCAAAAATGTCTAGTCTTTGTAGATTGACTTACAGTGATAACCCAAGTTTCTAACATAGTAAATGACGGCAGATAAAGACCTGAATGGTCCATCTAGTCTGCCCAACCATAAGTGTTCTGTACATTAATAATTTAATTTAACTGGTCCTTTTTCTTAGATATTTCTGGGCCAGAAACCCAGAGTTCTGCCCGTTAGACTCTATCTACTGAAGTCTCTGTCAAATCTTGCTCCAGCCCATCTAAACCATCCCAGCCATCAAAGCCCTCCCCAGCCGGTCCTCAACTGAAAGGCCATATATGGGACACAGACCGTGCAAGTCTGCCCACTATTGACCTTAGTTCCTTCAATATATACCCATTATTTTCTGATTAGAAATCCTCTGTTCATCTCATGCTTGTTTGAACGCTATCACCATTTTCCTCTCTACCACCTCCCTCAGGAGTGCGTTTATATTTGAGTCAACATTCTCCCCACCCCCTTTTTTTTGGGGGGGGGGGGGAGGGGAGGTGGAAGATTACCTCGGTTTATATTCAGATCAATTTATATTCGAGTATATACAATACAATTTCTTAAAAGTGTGCAAGTGTTCTGTCCATGGTTTACATGGCCATATGGTGGGTGCTCCTTTCTGTGGGACATCCCTTGAGCTTTACCACAGGCTTAGAATGATGGATGCAATGTGTGATGTCCTACTGAATAGCAAAACTGCTAGCTATCTCAGGACATTGCTTTGACGTTGTGTGGATCTTAACACATACCTAATTGAGAAATGAAACCATGATAAGCATATCTTTTTAACGTGGATTTGCATTCTATGGTGAATAACTGTTTTGGAAACAGGATGCTGGGCTTGATGGACCATCGGTCTGTCCCATAGGGCAAGTCTCATGTTCTTATTTTACTTATTCAATTTTCTATAACATTCTCCTAGGGGAGTTCAGAATAGTTTACATGAATTTATTCAGGCACTCAAGCCTTTTTCCTTGTCTGTCCCCGGTGAGCTCACAATCTATCTAATCGTGTACCTGGGGCAATGGGGGGATTAAGTGACTTGCCCAAGGTCATAAGGAGCAACGTGGGTTTGAACCCACAACCTCAGGGTGCTGAGGCCGTAGTTTTAACCACTGTGCCACACTCGGGCTGTCTGTGCATGGGCTATGTGAAATGGGCAACGAAGTGCCACAGTGCTGACATCTATACACTAGGAATGAAAGAAAGCCAGGATGCAATATTCAATATTCCTTGGTAATATTCATGTTACCATTTCCATGTACCTGTTACTTTCACTTTGAACAGACCACTGTTAAGGTCTGGGATAGATTGAAGCAGATATTGTATATGGCCATCAGCAGAATAGCTACATGTACTAAGTGTTCTCCTGCCCAAAACACACCAAATGGGTATAATGTAGACAATTGATTGTTCCAAAAGGTGATAAACACAAAAAAAACGTAAAGGGAACAATACAAAGAATTTTTCAACACCTTTTTTAACCCGAATGGTGCTCAGAATCCACAGTTGGATAGGAAAAAGCTTAACGTGGGGACAAAACCCCTAAGACATTTTCACAGAATCTATCATTGCACCACCGATTTTGGTAGAAAGGTGAGTAAAATGTCTCTGAAAAACGGTGTAATATTAGTGAAAACGTATTCAATATATGAAATCTTCAAAGCTAGTGAGCTTAAGTTTGACTTATCTTAAATGTCCATGCAGCGATGATCTTCACAGGTTCTGACGCGTTTCGCCGGAATAGGCTTAAAAGGCTTCTTCAGAGAACCTGTAACGCTGAGTGAAAGATTCAGTTTGTAAATCCTTCCTGGTACGAAGGAAAATCGGTGGTGCAATGATAGATTCTGTGAAAATGTCTTAGGGGTTTTGTCCCCACGTTAAGCTTTTTCCTATCCAACTGTGGATTCTGAGCACCATTCGGGTTAAAAAAGGTGTTGAAAAATTCTTTGTATTGTTCCCTTTACGTTTTTTTGTTTCTAAGTGTTCTCCTAACATATTACATTCCACCTCCCCCCTTCTAGTGCACACCGAATCAGCAATAATGTGGTATATGTTCAGGGTTAGCATACGTGGAAGGCAATTAATGTGGTATATTCCCAACATGTTAAATGTACCCTATGTCAGTGTTTCCCAAGTCAGTCCTGGAGTATCTCCATGCCAGTCAGGTTTTCAGGAAATCCACAATGAATATAAGAAATCCGTTGGGAAGCTTAGTAAATCTATGACCTTCAAGCTGGTAGAAATTTGGAATAAACTTCCCGACTCTGTAAGATTGATAGGTCAGCTATAACAATTTCAAAAAGATCTAAAAACTTGGTTGTTCCCGCAATATCTTAGAGGCTCATCTATTTGAAGTTTGTATTAATAGCATATTTTATCTTTCTCGTTCTTGTCTAGGTTTATACTCGGTTATATATTCTGATCTAAACTACTTGTGAACCGAGTCGAGCTCCTTTGGGAGATGACCCGGTATATATATCGAAGATTAGATTAGATATGCATTAGATGGATTTGCGTACACTGCTTGCATATTCATTGTGGATATCCGGACTGGCAAGGGAGTACTCCAGGACTGACTTGGGAAATCTTGCCTTATGCTGCCCCAGATTAGAGAATGACACAGGGACAAATTTGTCCCTTTCCCGTCCCCGTGAATTTTGTTGCTGTCCCATTCCTGTAAGCTCTGCCTTAACCACACAAGCCTCCAACACTTGTGATTTTAAAATGTTTGAGGCTTGTGCAGATGAGGACAGAGCTTGACGGAATGCGGCAGGGACAGGAAAAGAACTCGCAGGGATGGGGAAAAGTTTGTCCCCGTATCAGTCTCTACCCCAGATCCTGGTGACTATTTTAAACAATGAAGAGGCATAAAGGGAATAGGGGAAGGCATAGTAGGAACCTATAGTTATCTCAGCTAAAATTGATGAATTATCCAAGAGCCCTGCTATCCACTCTATGGTATTTTTTTTGAGGATTTTATATAATTTTACTTTTATTAGATGAGTATTTTACTATGTATTTGTTTTAATTTTGTCGTCATTTTAACACTGTGTATGTAAACCGTTTAGTTTTAGACGGTATATAAATTTTTTTAAAATAAATAAATAATAATAAATGTTGCCTCTTCAAACTGCTGATGTGAACCGTGAAGCCACACTTGTATGTGTATTGCCATCACTGACTGTGTGGTATAGAAAATGAAATTATCAAAACCCTATAGGAGGTCAAATTTATATATTCAAAATTTACTAAGGGGTCCTTTTACTAAGGCGCGCTAGTGTGTCTTAGCGCGCACTAAATGCTAACACGTGGCAACACGTCCATAGGATATAATGGACGCGTTAGCATTTAGCATGCGCTAAGATGCACTAGTGCGCCTTAATAAAAGGACCCCTTAATGTGTAACGTGGTGCTCAAAATGAAAATTGTTTCAGGAAATTTCAAGATATTTGGGAGCCATTAACAAAGTATTGTAATGATTAGAAAAATCTTGTTTCCCTTAAATTTACAAGTTCAATTATGGGGTGGGAGGGAGGGTATTTTTATTGTTACATGTTGTATAAGTATTGATTATATGATAGATAAGGGTGGGGAGGGGGGAGATAAGAGAATATTATATGTATCATTGTTGATTATTAAGTGATATATTTATGGTTATCACACTTATAAGTTTAAAAATGAATAAAGATTAAAAAAAAAGAAAAAAAAAAAGAAAATTCGCTTCAACCACTAGTTCAAACTAATTGATACTATCATAACGCCAGCCCCAAAGTCTTTCAAGCATGAATAAATAATGATAAACATATGTCTCTTGCAATCCAAGCAATATAAATTCACTTACTGAATGAGAACGACTGGATCAGAGTCTTCTTGACTGTATTCTGTTCAAAAGGTGATGTGGTGAAGCAAAGCTAATCTAATGTAATCTGGGATTTATGAGTTGCACTATGCCTAAATAGGTTCAAGACGATTTACAATACAATTTAAGGAGATACAATTTAGTACAGTACAAGGATGCTGCAGAAGATAGATTACAATACAGATTGAGAGATGGTACAAAATAAAGAGACAAAATAGTATTGTTGGAGTGGTGCTGCGAGGTAGAAAAAGGAGGTGAATTAACATAACTTCATAGAAATAGACTTACTGGGTCAGACCAATGGTCCATCAAGCCCAGTAGCCCGTTCTCATGGTGGCCAAGCCAGATCACTAATACTTGTCCCAAACCCAAAGAGTAGCAACGATCCAGGGCAAGTAGTGGCTTCCCCCATGTCTTTCTCAATAACAGACTATAGACTTTTCCTCCAGGAATTTGTCCAAACCTTTCTTAAAACCAGCTACCCTATCCACTCTTACTACAACCTCTGGCAACACATTCCAGAGCTTAATTATTCTCCGAGTGAAAAAATATTTCCTCCTATTGGTTTTAAAAGTATTTCCCTGTAACTTCATTGAGGGTCCTCTAGCATTTGTAATTTTTGACAGAGTAAAAAAATCAATCCACTTGCACCCCTTTTACACCACTCAGGATTTTATAGAATTCAATCATATCTCCCCTCAGCCGTCTCTTTTCCAAGCTGAAGAGCCCTAACCTTTTTAGTCTTTCCTCATACGAGGAGTTCCATTCCCTTTATCAACTTGGTAATTCTTCTTTGAACCTTTTCTCTTCTAATTTCTTTAAGTTTAAAGGTTTTTTTTAATGTGAGAGAGTAAGGGGAGAGCTGCGACTCTAGGAATGGCAAAGAAAACCAAACCTGACAGGCGGAAGGAGGAATCATGGATAGCAGGAAATCCTGCACATGTCCAGCAAGTGTGAGAGCACCAACACACAGGATCAATCTGAGGACTCCACTAACAAGTGTGCCTGCATCTCCACTGCTTATCTCCAGAGAAAAATAATGACCAATAGATTGAAAACAAAATTGTGGAAAGATTTTTCCATGCAGCACATAATTAAACTGTGGAATCTATCACAGATGAGTTCATAAGATGTTTGGAAAAGTTCTGAAGGAAAAGTCAAGAAAACATGATAAGCCAGGCAAGACGTGGAAGTTGCTCATTCTTATAAGTGAGCTATGGGAAATAGTTCTACATTTGGGATCTGGACTTGACGGATCTTGGTCTGAGTGAACATTTCTTCAAACAATGTGTAATTAAACTCTGGAATTCGTTGCCGGAGAATGTGGTGAAATCAGTTAGCTTAGCGGGATTTTAAAAACATAGAAATAGACGGCAGATAAGGGCCCACGGCCCATCTAGTCTGCCCACCTTAATGTCCCTCCCCTACCTTTGCCCTGTGAATAGATCCCATGTGCCGATCCCATTTGGCCTTAAAATCAGGCACGCTGCTGGCCTCAATCACCTGTAGTGGAAGACTATTCCAGCGATCAACCACTCTTTCAGTGAAAAAGAATTTCCTGGTGTCACCTCGTAGTTTCCCGCCCCTGATTTTCAACGGATGCCCTCTTGTTGTCGTGGGACCCTTGAAAAAGAAGATATCTTCCTCCGCCTCGATGCGGCCCGTAAGATACTTGAACGTCTCGATCATGTCCCCCCTCTCTCTGCGCTCCTCGAGCGAGTATAGCTGTAATTTGTCAAGCCGTTTTTCGTATGGTAGATCCTTGAGTCCCGAGACCATCCGGGTGGCCATTCTTTGCACCGACTCCAGTCTCAGCACATCCTTGCGATAATGCGGCCTCCAGAATTGCACACAGTATTCCAGGTGGGGCCTCACCATGGATCTATACAATGGCATAATGACTTCCGCCTTACGACTGACGAAACCCCTTCGTATGCAGCCCGTGATTTGTCTTGCCTTGGACGAAGCCTGCTCCACTTGATTGGCAGACTTCATGTCCTCACTGACGATTACCCCCAAGTCTCGTTCTGCTACCGTTTTTGCTAGGATCTCGCCATTAAGGGTATAAGACTTGCATGGATTCTGGCTGCCCAGGTGCATAACTTTGCATTTTTTGGCATTGAAGTTGAGTTGCCATGTCCTAGACCATCGCTCCAGTAGGAGTAGGTCGTGCATCATGTTGTCGGGCACTGAATCTTCGTCTGTTGTGCATTTGCCCACTACATTACTCAGTTTGGCGTCATCGGCGAATAATGTTATTTTACCTCGAAGCCCTTCTGCCAAGTCTCTTATAAAGATGTTGAATAGGATTGGGCCCAAGACTGAGCCCTGTGGTACTTCACTAATCACCTCCGTCATTTCGGAGGGGGTGCCGTTCACCACCACCCTTTGGAGCCTACCTCCAAGCCAGCTCCCAACCCATTTCGTCAATGTGTCACCTAATCCTATAGAACTCATCTTGCTCAGTAACCTGCGGTGTGGTACGCTATCGAATGCTTTGCTAAAGTCCAGGAACACGATGTCCAGGGACTCCCCTATATCCAGCTTCCCCGTTACCCAGTCAAAGAAGCTGATCAGGTTGGATTGGCAGGATCTCCCCTTAGTAAATCCATGTTGTCGGGGATCCCATAGATTCTCCTCATCCAGGATCTTATCTAATTGGTGTTTGATTAGAGTTTCCATTAGTTTGCTCACTATCGATGTTAGACTCACTGGTCTGTAGTTTGCTGTCTCCATCTTTGAGCCTTTCTTGTGGAGTGGAATGACGTTAGCCGTCCTCCAGTCCAACGGGACGCTGCCTGTACTAAGGGAGAGGTTGAAGAGCGCGGACAGTGGCTTGAATAATTTCCTAAAAGTGAAGTCCATAGGCCAGTATTGAGATGGCTTGGCGAAATCCACTGCTTATTCCTAGGATAAGCAGCATATAATCTGTTTTACTAGTTGGGATCTAGCTAGGTACTTGGGACCTGGATTGGGCACAAGATATTGGGCTTGATGGACTTTTGGTCTGTCCCAGTTTGTCAATTCTTATGTTCATTTTTTGACCTAACATTTTCCTTCCAGTCCCACATAGATATTAAAAGAGCAGTTCTATAAACTGGAGCTGATGTGTGCTTAATGTCACTTCTATAACAGCATCTTGACACCAGGATTCCACCATGTGTTGGCACACCCTCTAATGCCATTTCAATATTATTCTATAAACTATGTGCCTTACCTGGGAGACATACTCATGCTGTGCTTACATGCACACCTTACCTTTGCAGTTAGGCGTTCCCTTATAGAATAGCACCTAGTATATATAGGCAGCTTGGCGCTTTTGATGCTCACACATGGCTAACACCTCTAGGTGCCCCTTTATAGAAATGCCCCCTTAAATCCCTCAGAACACATTTTGTGTTATGGTAGAAAGTCTTTATTCACAACTACTTGGTATTCTGATCAACTTTTTATATGCCCTCAGTAGTAACAAAAGCCATAGGTCTGATTACTAGGTGCTATCTTTCAGCAACAGATAGAGATTCTCTGTCCCTTGGTCTGGTTGAAATATTGCCCCCTTTGGGCTGAACACCGCCTACGCAGAATTCCCTACTCTGGCTGGCCTGGAAAGTAGAATCCTGGCCCAGAAATCAAATCCAGGTCCATTCTGCAGCAGCACGGGAAGTTTTCACGCTGATTGGAGGTCTTAAAAAATTATCCATATTTAGATACATTGGAGGCATTTTTGCATCTTGGAGGTACCCAGCAACTCCTGAATTTTTTTTTCTAATAAAGGAGTAAAAAAGACTGACATTCTTAGAATAAGCAAACAAGAAAAAATATCAAAACAATTCTGCAGCCAGCTTAAGTGGTATTGCAATATCTGTCCTCCTCCTTTTGTGGCTGTTCATTTTAATTGAAGACTGAGCATTCTTCAACTGCACATCACTATACTGCTCTCTGTTCGATCAACTAGTCTAACATCGCCATCTAGTGGATAATCAACAGATTGTCTAATTTATTGTGATAAAGTAACAGGATCAAAGTACAAACCAATAACCAAAACTGAAAATACAGAAGTATATACAAATAAGTATCTCAACACACAGGTTAAATGTTTACAAAAAAACTCCGCTATACTATATAAGAACATATCTTTCGTTAGCAACAAAACAGAAAGGATACAATTACCAGTAAGCCTTTTCTGATCCTGATCAACCTTAGGCCAATCCCCAATATTATGGCTTCTGTAAACATTTAACTTAGCCTATTTGTTTGCTGAGTTGCTGATTGTACACACTTTAGTATCCTTTTGTAGATTTGCCAGGCTGCTCTGATGCTCATAGGAATTCTATGAGCGTCGGAGCAGTTACCGTTGCTGCCGGCGCTAAGACCTGCACTATGCATTCGCAAAAGGGGTATTTGAATAAAAATTGTAACTTTTTAGAGATATTAAAATTAACTTTTTAATATTAGTTTGTATCTTGTGCCCGTTTACTTTTTTTTTGTACTGTGTGTGAGTAGTTTGCCTGTGTTTTTGTGATCCTAGATAGCAATATGGACACTAGCAGTAATTATTGGCATTGCCTGGACGCACCCTGACTCCATTCCCAGCACTAACCAAATAGTGCTACAGTGGTGTCTCTGGAATTTCAGGAGCACTAGCTGGTTATTTGCTGATATAAATCCATGGGATCACCTGGTCTGCACAAGATGACCAGGTAGAAGCCTCTCCCTTTCCTGTCCTCTCTCACTAGCCCCAACAGATTTTTCTATTGCATTCAGTAATTCATGAAAAGTATTGGAAACTCTTTTATGATCGCCAAGTGTAGCCACAGACAACAAAACCAACTCATTTTATTAATAATTTATTGTCAGTAAGAAAGAGTGGCTAATGGTAGTTTTCAGTAAAAACCTTTACAAGACCATTGCATCACAAATATATATATAGACACTATAAAAACTGTGTCATGGTGGTTTTGGTTCTCAAGGTATGCACAGGGTCTTCCCCCCCATTACATTTTCCAAGAAAGGAAAAATGTTTGCAATTCTAAAATACAGAATCTCATGTAAGATATTTCAGACTTTTTTTTCTCACCTATATACAGTTGGAATTGCACGACTGTCAAAAGTTTTCATGAAATCTCAAATTTCCAATGACTGCTGGGATAGGGATAGGATGTGGTCTAGGCAAGGGGGAAGGGGAGGAGGAAGAAACCATACAGTGGAGTCCTGATTATAATAAAGGTCAAGAGCACAAATTTAATGGCACGCTTAACACCACTAAAGCTCATTGGAAAACAAAATCCACAAAATATCTACAAAAATCTAGATAAAACCAGTAAAATCAAAACTGTACATGAAATTTACAAAAAATGACGGGAGGAAATTCAAATTAAATCTCTGAATTAAATCTATAAATACATGTATCATGCTAACAGGTTGAAGTGGTGCGTGGAGTTTCTGTTTTAATACTTTTAACAAAGACAATGCGAGTACAAAAAAATAAACCATTTAGAAATGACGATAGTTTTGTTTTGTATTGTCCAATTGTGATAGGCTGAGGGAACAGAAATAGGCTAACACACAAATGCTTAAAATGAGCTGCATGATCCAGTGAAGCTGTACCAGTCTGAGCTCACTGAAACCAAAGCATACAAAGCACTGCTGGAAAGACAGAAAAACAAAACAAAAAAAAATATTTTATTTTTTTTTAAAGATATTGATCTAGAATTTTAAAGTCCAGGCACTTTTTAACTAAAGTCAGAGTGTCAGACTTCTGTGTGGTGTTGGGAATCCAAGGGAGGGATGGTCACATCGTCAAAGTGGCCATCATCTCCGCTTTCATAGTCACTCATCATCACTTCTGACTCCATCTCACAGCATGCAGACATGTCAGAGCATGAAGCTGTAGAAGTGTACACTGACATGGACATATTGTCCATCATAGGGGGTTCAAAGTCTTGCCCATACCCTAATGTGTAAGAACCATAGGTTTCCTGGAAGCTACTGCCATCTCCACTCATTACATTTTGAGGTTCAGACGGATCGGTGGAATAGTGGTGATGGGGAAGGTACTGATTGAGGTTGAATCTCTGCCTGCACCTCATGGATGAGCCCAAGCTACCTATTGGAGGCATGTCCCTGGATGGCTGTATTGAATCAAACTGCTCGCTATACTCTGGCGGCAATGGTGGGAGCTCATCTGGTGCAGGGAAGTCATCCGGAGGAGGTGGAAAGTCATTTTCTATGTCATAGCCCCCCGGGTAATAGTCTGTATCAATGGCATTTGGGTCTGTGTAAAGGGGAGCAGATTCCTCGACAACTTCATAATGTGGATATTCTTCAATACCTGGTAGCTGGACACTTGGCATCCAGTCCGAAGTGTCCCAGTGGTAACCTGCAATATGGAAAAAGTAATAAATATATATATCTTCCAGAATATCTTTGCAAAGCAATGTCAATCAGCACAATTGGCAATTATAAGAAAAGCTAGACAAATTGCTGGAGCAACGGATCCTGAGATTTGAGTCAACATTTATTAATGTTAAAGCACAAACAAAGCTGCCACCTTAAGATACATCATGCACTATTATGTCTTGATTTTAACATTTTTGAGAAAGAGTGCAGTTCTCCTAAAGTATGCCCCAAACTGGCAAACACAAATTTAACAATCTGATGTTTTTAAAAGTTATCAGGGAGAACTATAGGCAAAGATTTGGCCAGGCTTGTCATAGTGGACGACTGCCTATCTGTTCTTCCAAACTGACGATTGTTCAGAACAAACAAATACAATCAGAAAGTGTAAATTACTTAATATGCATAGGAAAGTGTGTCTTAGAGTCATTCTGAGCAATCTTGGTATCCTGACATTATATAAGTAGAAAATATTGGTGTAGTTTGCCAGCTTTTTAGGCAGGAGGTAGGGGTGCAAAGGATAAGGAAGTCATACTGACAGTTGAAGGGGGGCATCTCCACCCCATTCCCACTCCAAACCAGGCCCTATGTATAAAACAAGAATAGCCGGAACAGTGTTCACTCTTTTGATAGGCAGCAATAAGACATGAGAGCAAAATGCAACAAGAAACACATCAAAACAAAAACAACGCAAAGCAAATTGAAAAACAAAACCCAATCTTCATGTATTGAACGGTGAACTGAGCAACCTATTTTTGTCAGTTTGACGATTAGAAAAACAACTGTACAACTCAAAACTATCAAGCATCTTTGAGTAGAAACAAATCCAAGTCACAAGTATCTGACAAAAACCCAAAGAGTAGCAGCAATCCGTGCCACCGATCCAGGGCAAGCAGTGGCTTCTCCCATGCCTGTCTCAACAGCAGTTTATGGACTTTTCCTCCAGAACTTGTCCAAACCTTTTTTAAACCAGCTACATTAATCACTGTTATCAATCTCCGGGAGATGAGAAACTGAACTGCAGGAGGCAACCATTCACCCGTCTCCCATAAAGCAATAACCTGGGCCTCCTGTCAGCTGCAATGTTCTATTCTGGAGAAGTAATAATGGAGACGTGCACCATTGTTGCTGCCGCACAGGAGAGGAAAGCCTAAAGCTGCCATTGTTAGCACACGAGTTGCAGAAATACTAGCAGTGACAACAGGCATGATGAGAAATATGGGTTTCCTGATTAGAAATGCAACCTACAGAGTGGTAGAAGGAAGGGGAGACAGTTTTTTCACTGTCCCCTGTAAATTGGCTCGTTGCTTCTCTCAAGACCCATTACACACTGATTGCTCTGTTGTGGTTCTCAATGGAAGAGAACCCAAGGCTGAAAAGACGGAGTGCAAGGACTGGAGATGGGAGCTGGAGAGAACATACAGAGAAAAATGGGGTAATGAGACTAAGGGCTCCTTTTATTAAGCCGCGCTAGCTGCTAATGGTGCCTTGAGCAGGCGGTAGTTTTTTGGCAAGCGCGTGATTAAAAGTCACGTGCGCTAACCCCGCTAGCACGGCTTGATAAAAGGAGCCCTAAGAGAAGGCACATGGAGAAACTGAGGGGAGATAGAAGGTCAGGGGAGGAGGTAGAAGAGGAGTTGGGAGGTGCAATAATAATAATAGTTTATTTACCGCAGGACCGTGAAGTTCTATGCGGTTTACAATGGTTAAAAGATGTTACCAATTAATTCGAATTAACAAGGTTAGAAGCTAGTTATTAACAGCGCTAGAGATCAGTTATTGTGCAGTAGGACTGAACAGGTTAGTTGCCTAAATACTTCAGGAACAGGTATGTGTTTAGGTGTTTCCTAAATTCCCCATAAGTAGTATGCGTGAGCAATTGTTCCAGATCTTTGCCCCATAATGCCGCTTGATGTGAGAGAAGATGGTGATGGTGTTTTTTAAAATTTACATCCTTTAACCAGTGGGGAAACAAAATTCGCGTGTGAGCTTCTCTTATGTCTGTTGTTTGAGAAAGAGAAGAGATCAGTTATATATTTAGGGGCTAAACCGAATAGTGCCTTGAAGCAAAAGCATCCAAACTTAAACTTCACGCGTGCCTCCATCGGTAGCCAATGTAGAAGTTGGTAGGAAGGTGTTATATGATCGAACTTCTTCAACCCCAAAATTAGCTTGACTGCCGCATTTTAGAGAACAAGTGAAAATAAAGGTGGAAAGAGAAACAGCTGAGAGCCAGAAAAGGAGATGTTAAAGGAAAGTAGAAGAATCGAAATAGATGGGAAGGAGAAGTGGGGAGACACAGCTCAGTAAGAAATGAGATTAAGAAAGATCTCAGATTATGAAAGAAAACAAGTATAGAAGAGACAATGAAAAAGGAAATAAAGTTAACAGTTAAGCAGTAAGAAAAACTGTACAGTCAGATAAATAAGAAAGTAAATACAGTATTTTATATATAATTTGATTTTTTTTTTTTTGGAATGGGGGCAGTGTTGGGGGTTTTACACAAGGCATCTCAAATTCATAAAATGGACAAATCTTGTCATGAAACCTTGTGAGCCACTTTCTAGGTAATAAGTGAATTTAACCCAAATGGACAGAGAACTGGAGTGCACTAGGGACCTCTGGTAGTTTTATATGGTTCATAGGCAAAATCGCGCGAGACAAACGGCGTGCCGACAACTGAGAGCAGACAACTGAGCGCAAGGTTGACGGGGCGCCGAAGAAAAGCACTATTTTAAAGGGCTCCGACGGGGGGTGTGGGGGGTAAACCCTCCCACTTTACTTAACAGACATCGTGCTGGTGTTGTGGGGGGTTTGGGGGGTTGTAACCCCCCTCATTATACTTGAAACTGAACTTTTTGCCTGTTTTTTAGGGAAAAAGTTCAGTTTTAAGTATAATGTGAGGGGTTACAACCCCCCAAACCCCCCCAACGCCAGCGCAATGTCTGTTAAGTAAAGTGGGGGGGGGGGTTCCCCCACCCCACCCCGTCAGAGCCCTTTAAAATAGTGCTTTTCTTCGGCGCGCCGTCAACCTTGCACTCAATTGTCGGCGCGCCTTGTCTCACGCGATTTAGTCCCGTCACCGTTTTATATAACCATAACTCATTACCCTACTTATCAGTCATCACAATGTTTATAAATTTCTAACTATGGGTAGTCACTGTACCAATTCACGGCCGATTTGAGCCATTAGCATTCTAGAGTTAGAATCATCCAGAAGTGCTCGCAACCCTGTGATCACACAACATGTATTCCAAAAACTCAAAAACTTCTGCATATTGTTACAAATCTTTGGAGATGGCAGAATGATTTTAACAGTCAGAGTGGCAGCAATGAAGGCTTCTACATTTAAAAACTGTGCTCTTCAGCATTCTTCAAGTTAACCTTTCCAGCAAAGGAAGACAAAAGGGTACAGACTGAAATATGCAAAGTTTAGTGAATATACAGTACTATATTTTAAGCCACAGGATTGCATAACTGCACAAACTTGCATGTTAAAGTGACACAAGCAAAATAAATACATGAAAATTTTTTAAAAAAATCACACAGTATAAATGAACAAAGTGCATGCAGAAGTCACCTCTTGAATTCCTGAGATCAGGAACCGCAAAAGAATCTTTAGTTGGCAGAGAAAGAGAGAGAACAAAAACATTACTTGTAGGCTGGCAAGTTCTGAAGGAAGGAGTAAAGGAAATTAACAATAATGTATTATTCTAGAGATTTCACTTTCCTGAAAGCAAACGACTCTTAAAGGACTACAGCCACAAACCCCCCTCCCCCCAAAAAAAAAAATATCCTGAAAACCTTTGGATGCATTTACTCGTCCTGCATGCTTACCAAACTCTGAAAGTTTATTCCCAGTTTTTAAATGGTTGTACACTTGTACATCACTTGAACACCATCAGCTGCAAAACACATTGCTTTGAGAATGGTCATCTAATGCCACAGGACAGTATATACAACAAGAGCATATGCAAGAGACCACTCCACAAACTGCCATACATCACGACAGCCAGTAGGCACATAAAGCAGCACACGCCAGACACGCAAATATCTAGACATCTTTCAGATTGCAATAGGAATGAGCGAGACAGTTTAGACTTAATTGGAGAATGGCATGGGAAAAGTTATCGGCTTGGTTCAAATTTCCCAAGTTGCAGGTGGCCTGGGGTCCAATTCAGCAAATGTTACAAAACCGCTTGCAGCCCTGTCATCAACAAAATATTATAAAGTGTCCCATAGTGAGATGCAGGGGTTGTCAAAGGCAACCACAAGAAATATTTATTTTGTAAGATGAGACACCATTGGTGGAGGGGGAGAGCAATGTATGCTTACACAAGCTATTTAATGCACGTTATTGCAAATCTATGCTGAAGTAATGAGACGCAAACATAGGTCGATCAGCTCATTACCCATCAGCACAATGAAAAACACATATTAATATTTACCCAGCATTAATGAAGTTCTATTAATGCAGGATACTAAACTACTCGTACATATTAACGAAATGTAGTTTGTGAACTGTATTAACATCAATGCTCATGTGTGTGTGTTAACATCTGCACCGCCACGCTGGCGATTAATGCGCCTTTTAACAGCTGATATTAATGCTCCTTTGGATAACCCCCTCCGCCCCTATCTTTGCGACCTGTTGTGCAGCACACACCCTGATGACAATTCTATTGTCATCAGATAAAGGGAAGGCATTTTGGATTTAGCTTATACTTTTTCCAGCTAGACAAATCACATTCTGGTACAGCGGGTGTTGTTTTCCTGACCTGGATGTCTCACAATCTAAGTCGGTCCCTGAGGCGATGGAGGGTTAAGTGATGTGCCGATAGTAACAAGGAGCCACAGTGATATTTGAACTGGGCTGCCTCGGTTTTCAAGTCTGCTACTCCTCCATGGGAGGTGGCATAAGAAACTTTATTCAATTATTTATATTACTGTCTCACGGTGTGCCTGGTCTTCTTGGCTTCTGTTTTTTTTTTTTTGAAGTAAACCTAATTCAACTTGGCTGCGTGCATCCCTTTGATCAGGTTTGGCGCCACTGTGCTTTGGTGAAAGATGTCAATCAAATTTCATACCAGGTTCCCCTGGAAAAGGGATAAGGCTAACTCATTTGATGTGAAGTTGCTACAACACTTCTTACAAAAGTTTGTCTCCCACGATGAAAAGCGGGTTCATAGTCACTTGCGCGCAAGACAGCAGCGCGCGGACAAGTGAGCGCAAGTCAAAAGAGCGCTCACTTGCCGGCGCTCAGATGTCTTCAAAACGCAAAGAGGCAAGGGAACCATACTGATAACGTGGTGACGTGATCACGTGTTAACGTGCTGAACGTGCGCGTGCCTTTCGTTCGCCACGCACCATTGTCGTTGCGCTGAGTTATCCTTGCGCTCAATTGCCTTGCACTGAGTTATCGTTGCGCTCAATTGTCTCGTGCTGAGTTATCCTTGCGCTCAATTGTCTCGCGCTGAGTTATCCTTGCGCTCAATTGTCTCTCGCGCTATTATCTTTGCGCTGATTTGTCTTGGCGTTTTTGTCTGCGCGCTGTTGTCTTGCGCGCATTTGACCTGTCACCATGAAAAGCAGTCTTCAAAAGTCATAACTTTTTATTACCCACATAAGTCTGATCTATGCTATTACTATATGTTCTGATAGCATCATTTTTTTTTAACGTCAAATGCATCACTGATCTATAAAGTGCATGGGATCTTACTGTCCAAAGGCAGGACATCTTGAAAGGATCATTTGGAGAACTGAACTCGGTTGCCATCCCCACCCCCCATTTTGTCATGTACAACACAAGATTGCTGCATAAAAACCAACCACCTCTCTCTGAGATGAGCTGGAAAAAGAGTAGGAGAAGGTTAACTCAGGCCTGTCCAAGTTCAGTCCTTAAGGGCTAGAAGCAGACCAGGTTTTTATGATATCCCTAGTGAATAAGAAAGAGTTGCTGACCCACTACATCTTTTCTACGCAGATCTCGTTCACGCATATTCATTAGGGATACCCTGGAAACCCAGGCTGCTTGTAGCCCTTAAAGACTGAATTTGGGCAAATATGATGTAACATTTCTGATTTTGCTCCAAAACTAGGGGGCTCCTTTTACAAAGGTGCGCTAGCGTGTTTAACGCACGCACCGGATTAGCGCGCGCTAGCCGAAAATCTACCACCTGCTCAAAAGGAGGCGGTAGCGGCTAGCGCGCGGGGCAATTTAGCGCGCCCTATTCTGCGCGTAAAGGCCCTAGCGCGCCTTTGTAAAAGGAGCCCTAGGTTCTCAGTCTCAAACCGTATGAATAAGGGGCCCCCTTCTTAGCTGGCTCGCCCATCCAGGAAGCCACAAGCTACACATATTTGAAGTGCAAATGATCATTACATCAAGATACACCAAATGCTTTTATTTTTATTTATCTCTTTTGTTAAATAAAGAGTGGTAAGGGAAACAAGCTTCTCTCACCTCACGGAGTGGAATGATCTGACTGCTGTCGCACTGCAGAAAGTGACACTGTACAAGGGAGGAAGGTTTAAGGCACAGCAAAGTCTAGTGATTGATCAGCACTGCGGCTTTACAATGGCTCTTGAAAGCACCATGACCAGCAGAAACATGCACATCTGCACAAGTTGCAGGCAACCCGCAGTGGCTTTGGACAATCAATGGCATTACCACAACATTCCTGGGGTTGGCTATGGATGATCTACGAATTTAACTGTGCAAGCTGTATGTTTTCACAAGATGGCATGTCAAAAAAAAAACACAATAAAGAAAAAGATTACTTTTGATAGCCAAAGCAAATGAAATGCATGATACAATAGGAGTGCCCTATGTTATAGTCTCTCTCCTCTGTGAGCAGCTCTCCACACTGTGTGTGTGTTGTGTGTGCGCATGTGTTGGACTCGAGTACAATGACCAAAAATATCTGGAAAAGTTAAGAGAGGCTGGTTGAGTAGTTGGGAAAGCAAAGATACAAAAGGAAGAAAAAAATAGCTGATACAGTAAAAAAGGGAGACAAGATGGAATTGGCATATGGGATCTCTTCATGGAGGTAGTTAGGGGGTGGGCCATTAATGTGGGCAGACTAGATGGGCCGTGGTCCTTTTCTGCCATCATGTTCTATGTTTCTATATATGTTTTACATATATCAGTGATAGGAAGAAGTGCAAAAGTGGCATTGTGAGACTCAAAAGTGAAGGGGAGAAATATGTAGAAGCTGATAAAGAAAAGGCTGAATTGCTTATCAAATATTTCTGTTCTGTTTTCACGGCTGAAGTGCTGGGAGCGGGACCAAAGAAGACAAACATGAATAGGGATGGAACAGTGGTAGACCCTGATCAATTTTCAGAGGGTTGTGTTCATGAGGAGCTAGCTAAATTAAAGCGATAAGGCTGGATGGTGCTGGAGGGTGCGGAAGGAACTTAGGAAAGTTGGTGGCGCCGCTGACTGACCTTTTCAATGCTTCTCTAGCATAGGGAGTGGTACTGGAGAACTGGAGAAGGGCGGATGTGGTCCCTCTACACCACAGGTGTCAAACTCAAGGCACGTGGGCTGAATACAGCCTGCCTGGTCGTTTTATGCTGCCCACGGTACAATGCCCCGAGTTTTACCTTGTGTCCGGCTCCCTCCTCCTCACAACCGTAGTGTGCAAGGAGCCGCGTTCAGCGGCTCCTCACGCATCCCACACCTCATCCAGAAGCATTCCCTCTGATGTTGCAATGTCAGAGAGAAGGCTTCCGGTTCAGGTGCAGGAGGAGGGAGTCGACTACAAGTTGACACCGGGGGGCATCGGACCGCAGGCCACATAAAACGGCCAGATTGTAGCAGCCAGAAGGTTAGACACCCGCCAGAGGGAGGCACAGCATGGAGGGAAGAAAGGTGGGAATGATTTTATTTTCAAGTTATTGTTTGAATTGTGTCAATTTTGAGCATTTTAATCTGCTGTCTATCTTTTGCATTGCTCAGGAAGAAATACATTTGTTTCTGTTTCTCTGGGGGTTGTACTGCATGCAGAATCTTGAACCTTAGGGTGTTTTTTAAAAATATATTAGTACTTTTAGTTTTTGGTCCCTTATTTGCTTAGGGGTTATCTGTGTTCTGATAGGAATGAATGTTGAGAAGCATACAGTGTGTTTTGTGTAGTTTAATTTTCTGGTTAACCATTACCATTATGTGTTAATAAGATTCTATTGTGTGTGTATATATGAAAAAAATTGTGTCTTAATTAGTATTATTATGGGGGCGGGGTCTGGCCCACGACCTAGCCTGTGTTTTGGATTTCGGCCCCTTAATGTGATTGAGTTTGATACCTCTGCTCGGTAGGGATTACAGGCCAGTAAATCTGACTTCTGTGTAAGTAAATTAATGGAAACTCTTTTAAAATAGAGAATGGTGAAGTTTCTGGAATCCGGTGGATTACAGGACCGGAGGCAACATGGATTCTCTAGAGCAGTGGTTCCCAACCCTGTCCTGGAGGACCACCAGCCAGTCGGGTTTTCGGGATAGCCCTAATGAATATGGATGAGAGAGATTTGCATATAATGGAAGTGACAGGCATGCTGATCTGCTCCATGCATATTCATTAAGGTTATCCCGAAAACCCGACTGGCTGGTGGTCCTCCAGGACAGGGTTGGGAACCACTGCTCTAGAGGTAGGTCTTGTCAAACAAATCTGATCAATTTCTTTGACTGGGTGACCAGAAAATTGGATAGAGGGAGAGTACTAGATGTGGTGCATTTAGATTTTAGCAAAGCCTTTGACAGTGTTCCACACAGATGTCTAATAAATAAACCAAGTGCCCTCAGGATGGGCCCCAAAGTGACAGGCTGGGTCAGAAACTTGTTGAGTGGAAGACAACAAAGGGTAGTGGTCAATGGGGATTGCTCTAAGAAAGGAATGTTACCAGTGGTGTGCCTCAAGGTTCTGTTCTTGGGCCTGTTTTTTTTAACATCTGTAGAAGTGATATTGCTGAAGGGCTATCAAGTAAGATTTGCCTCTTTGTGGATGATACCAAAATCTGCAATAGAGTAGACACCTCGGATGGTATGAACAACATGAAGACTGACCTAGTGAAGCTTGAAGAAGGGTCTGAAATTTGGCAGCTAAAATTAAATGTTAAGAAATGCAAGGTCATGCATTTGGGCTGCAAAAATCCAAGGGAACGGTACAGTTTAAGAGGCAAAGAACTTATGTGCATGACAGAAGAGTGGGACTTGGGTGTGATTGTATGTGATGATCTTAAGGTGGTCAAACAGGTAAAAAATGTGATTGCAAAAGCTAGAAGGATGCTAGGGTACATAGGAAGAGGTATGGCCAGTAGGAAAAAGGAGATACTGATGCCCCTGTATAAGACTCTGGTGAGACCTCATTTAGAATATTGTGTACAATTCTGGAGACAGCACCTTCAAAAAAATATAAAAAGGATGGAGTTGGTCCAGAGGAAAGCTAGTAAAACGGTGATGGTCTTTGTCTTAAGGTGTATGGGGACAGACCTATAGGTCTCAATATGTATACTTTGGAGGAAAGACGGGAGAGGGGAGATACAATAGGGATGTTTAAATACATACATGGTGTAAATGCGTATGAGTAGAGTCTCTTTCATTTGAAAAGAAGCTCTGGAATGAGAGGGCATAGGATGAAGTTAAGAGGTGTAATCTAAGGAAATACTTTTTTACAGAAAGGGTGGTAGATGCTTGGAACAGTCTCCCGGAAGAGGTGGTGGAGACAGACTGTGTCTGAATTCAAGAAAGCATGGGATAGACACGTGTGATCTCTTAGAGAGAGGACGAGATAATGGTTACTGTGGGTGGGTAGACTGGATGGGCCATTTGACCTTTATCTGTCATCATGTTTCTCTGTTTCTTGTATATCCATTGCCACTAGCTGACCATCACCATCAGGATACAGCATCATCAGAAGAACCTGCAATGCGTATTTGCAGGAAGCAGTGGACGAGTGTTCAAGTTATAATTCTTGTGAGTACCTAGCTAAGCACGATCAGACCTATCCAGCTGGTACATTGTGGATGATTCTTTTACCCTTAAGTCCAACTTCATAAACCCTTCTCCCCACCCAAAAGATAAGCTATAAAAATTAAGACATGAAAGATTCCGAAATTGGGCTAAATTTCTAAGAAAGTTTGGTTTTAAATTATCAATTACTTTCAGCTAGGCATTTATTCAATTTTCTATACCATTCTCCCAGGAGAGCTCAGAACGGTTTACATGAATTTATTCAGGTACTCGAGCAATTTTCCCTGTCTGTCCCGGTGGGCTCACAATCTATCTAGTGTACCTGTGGCAATGGGGGGATTAAGTGAGTTGCCTAGGGTCACAAGGTGTAGCGTGGGTTTGAACCCACAAGCAAGGATAACTTTTCTCTACATTTTAAATTTAAGCCTGATATAGCTTGATTGTGTTTTCATAGAATAAAATAACACTGGTGAAAAAACTCATTAATATCAGTTTATTTAAAATTCATATTACTGCCTGTTAATCAAAACAACTGAAATCCAAACAATCCAAATCTAAAAAAAAAAAATCCCAACCAAAAACCTTACATTATATAAAACCCATCTCAAAACCTACAAACAAACACCCCCCCCCCATAGATAGATCAGATCAGCAACATTAGGACAGTCCTCTCCAGAAGCTATTGTGGAAAGCCAAGTCTTTAAGGCCTTAAGGAACTGAGCGGCACTATCTAGCAACTGTACTTCTGAGTAGCAATCTGTTTGAGAATCTGCACCACCACCACCACTGAGAATGCTCTAGATCTCCATCGGACAGTTCTCAACATCTTACAAGATGGAACGTCTAACCTCAGAAGACATCCTGCCTGTTTCCCAATAAAGTGGAAGTTTCAAAGTGTTGAGTTCCACCCACCAGAACAATTTCCATCATCTTATTAAGTACCAAACCATTACAAAACAACCAATGATCAATGGCCTGCAACCATATATTTAATGGTTCCACCATTTCTCCCAGGAGAAAAAAATATCTGCATTTTATCCTTCCAACCCAACTAAGTAATCAATAATCCCAAAAGGCAGAGAAAAATATTAAACAGAGGGGACAAATAAGATCCAAGAGACAATGGCACATTGCCAAGCAGCACTAAAAGGACCCATTAGTTACTACAAGAATTAGCCATCACTTTTTTTACCTGTCTGTCCTACACAAATGATTTAATCCAATCTAAGATTAGTCGAACTCATTGTAGCAATTTAATATTATGAATCACTAAATCAAAAACTTTGTTCAGAGCTTGGAAAACTATAATTTTGCTGTATATCATGACAGTCCATAAGAAATACTTATCGGTAAATACTGATATCAGTATCCGCTATAATAAAATCCTTAGCACGCATGCGAACTTCAAACTCCGTGCGACTGTGATCTGTATTGCGCATGCGCAGTGCCTGCCCTCAGCTGATTTCCTGCACCGATCTCCAACGCCAGCTCACTTTCTGCCTTCTGACTATGCTGCCGCTGCCGGGACGCCTCTTCTTCTCACCTCCAGAACAGCAGCGACAGCAGCCGCGGTTTCATCAAGCAGCCGCGGGGCATTTGCTAGGCTAGCCCACTTCAATAATGCGAGGCGGGCTGGCCTAGCAAAAGCCCCGAGGCTGCCCAGCCTAGCGGATGCTGGACAGGGAGCAGGGAAGGGAGAAGGGGGTACTACTGGACAGAGAGGAGGTAAAAGTAAGGGAGAAGGGCTACTGCTGGACAGGGGGAGCAGGGAAAGGGTGCTGCTGAACAGGGGGGAGGTAAAAGGAAGGGAGAAGGGCTACTGCTGGACAGGGGAAGTGACAGACAGACAGCGGGCAGGGAGAGAGACAGAAAGACAGACATAGGGCCAGGGAGACAGACAGAAAGAAAGAAAGGGGGCAGGGAGAGAGAAAGTAAGACAGAAAGAAAGTAAGTAAGACAGACAGAAAGAAAGAAATGCCTCAGTCTACACATCTATTCTAGCATCCGTTAATGTAACGGGCTAAAAAACTAGTATGTTATATTCTACATTACACACATGATTACAACGCTCAAATCCGAAGAGACTTTATGCAGTTTAACAAGAGTTACTATAGCGTGTTTGTGGGACAGAAAGGGGAAATCAAATTAGATTTTCTAGAACTATAAACTGTGCAAACCGTTGCACTATCAGCCTTGCACATTAAAGTGTCAGAATAACAAAGCTCTAACAGAAACCACCAACTGTATTTTCAACCATGAAGGTTAAGAAAAGAAATAGCTCCCCCAATTCCAATTTTTCTTGACCTAGCAACAGGCTCATAAGCATAGGACAACATGGTGTCATGGTATTATGGCAAAACAAAAGCAAAAATGTTGGGAATGACCATATCGTTACATAATGTACAGTAAGGCAGTGGTTAAACACAAATTTTGTGTTTTTGTATCTATAAACAAGGGCTCTTCAAAAAGTTTCCGCACTTTCATATTTTCGCAGGAAATGGATGGGGAGGGAGAAGCGGTAAGATGGCATGCCACAGAATGTCATGTGACTAGTTAGTCGGACAAGCCAGCTCACCTGTGGAAAAGTGATATAATTTGCTTTAGAGATATTTGATAAATGGTGTTTAAAAAGTGCTGAAACTTTTTAAAGATCCCTTGTATAAATATAGATAGAGAACATGTAACATACACACATGCAAATACATAAATGTTCCAATTAATAAAGCAACTAACATTTTAGTTTCTGTGCAAGTATATTATTTTTGTTATGCTACAATAAAGCTATATTATTGAACCGGATGTCTACATGTAGGTAGGTAAGCAATGAAAACACACATATATACCTTCTTTGTCTACCAAGTCAACACCAGGATTGACAAGGTGTATTACAGTCACTATGGAGGCTTGCAGAGAGGATGGAGGGAAGGAGCAAATTAACAGAAACCTTAAGTTAGTACCAGTTTTCAACAGCGTGTTATATTTACAACATTACATGTAGTATGTCATACTACAGGAAAGATCTGTTCCAGTTCAAGAGTGCATTTGAAGTCATTAAATCAACTATATTAAAATGGAGATTTTGCAAAATTCAGTTCAGCCTAGTCTATAATACATACAGCAAGAGACATTACCTTCCACAAAGTTATGCCCACTTTGGTCTCTCGGGCTTGCTTTCAGAGGTTAGAAATCCATGGAAGCCTGATCATAAGCAGAAACCAGTCGCCAGAGCAGTCTGGCACCAATGTGCACCTGGTGGTTTTTAATGCTAGGCACTGCCAACTGGGTTCCTGCCAGCCCAGCTGCTTCTAATTCTTCATTATGGTACTTATTAAATTTGTGCTTCAGGTAGGACATTTTGCTGCTGTTTGTTAGGTGAAAAATTAAACAGTGGCTCTAAGCAAATGCTAGGGAACTGGACGGTAAAATTATGGTCATACCTGTTAATTTTCTTTCCTTTAGAAGCAGCAGATGAATCCAGACTAGTGGGTATAGCTCACATCGACCAGCAGGTGGAGATAGAGAACCGATTAACAGTTGGCCCTAAAGCCTGGTGTTCTTTCTGTTGATTCAGTTATGCACTTTGCCCAAGCATCCCGAAGGAGAATGAGCAGCCACAAACTCCATTCCAGTAACAAACGTGCCCTTCTCATTTGAATCCCATTGATATATACTCGATTTTCGCATCTTGCGTTTTTTATTTTTTTTTTTTTTTCAGTCATGAAATCATACACTTACCAACCATAGCCCCGGCTAACCTAACGCCCTAAATTCCCTACACACAGTCCGTGCCCATGGGGAGGGGCTCTGGATTCATCTGCTGCTTCTAAAGGAAAGAAAATTAACAGGTATGACCATAATTTTACCTTCCATAGCAAAGCAGCAGATGAATCCAGACTAGTGGGATGTAGCAAAGCAAACTCAAACTGGGTGGGACGCCAATGCCGCCTCTGCCAGCACTGCCGCACCAAAACTCGCCTCTGAACGGGCTGCTACATCTAACCGATAATGCTTTGAAAAAGTATTCCCTGACGACCAAGTGGCCGCCCGGCAAATCTCCTCTAATGACATCCCCCCGGACTCCGCCCAAGATGTAGCTAAAGCCCGAGTGGAATGAGCCTGCAGGTGCTCCGGTACCTTCTTCCCTGATAACACATAAGCCGAAGCAATAGCTTCCTTGACCCAACGCGCAATGGACGCTTTAGATGCCGCCATCCCTTTGTTTTTACCCGCGAACGCGACAAAGAGATGGTCCGACCGGCGAAAAGCATTCGTCACCTCCAAATAATGGAGAAGCATACGGCGGACATCCAGAAGCCGTACCGACAAAAAACGCTTCCCCCAATCCTCCTTCCTGAAGGATGGCAGAAACAGACTCTGGTTCACATGAAAGGACGAAATAACCTTAGGCAGGAAGGACGGCACCGTACGCACCGTCACCCCAGTCTCCGAGAAACGCAAAAAGGGTTCCCTGCACGAAAGCGCTTGCAACTCCGAGACTCGCCTTGCTGAAGCCATTGCCACCAAAAAAACTGTTTTCAGTGTGACATCTTTCAACGTGGCCGCTGATAGGGGCTCAAAAGGTGCCCCCTGCAACTTCCCAAGGACAAGTTTCAGATCCCACGCTGGACAAATACGCTTTACCGGCGGGCGGATATGGTTCACCCCCTTGAGGAAACGGACCACGTCCGGCTGCGACGCGAGAGCCGAGCGATCCACCCGGCCCCTGTAACAGGCAATGGCCGCCACCTGAACCTTTAAAGAGTTGTAGGCTAACCCTTTCTCCACGCCTTCCTGCAGGAAAGCAAGAATAGCCGGCAGAGAAGTCTTAAAGGGCGCCACTCCCTGGTGACCGCACCATGCCTCAAAAATCTTCCAGACTCTCGCATAGGAGGCTGACGTCGAAAGTTTCTTGGCTTTAAGCAGAGTGGCGATCACCCTCTCTGAATAGCCCTTCTTTTTTAGCCTCGACCGCTCAATAGCCAGGCCGTAAGACCAAAGCGGGCCGGATCTTCTATCCATATGGGCCCCTGAGACAGTAAGTCCGGCGTTACCTGGAACGTCACCCGCTCGCCTACCGCAAGCTGAATCAGATCTGCGTACCACGGCCGACGTGGCCAATCCGGAGCCACCAGGATGACTCTGCCGCGGAAGCGAGAGATGCGTTGTAACACTCGCCCTATCATGGGCCACGGCGGGAATACATACAGAAGGGAATTCGGAGGCCATGGGAGAGCTAACGCGTCTACCCCTTCCGAACCCTCTGTCTTGCGTCTGCTGAAGAACCGAGGCACCTTCGCATTGCGGGACGAGGCCATGAGATCCATCTCCGGCAAGCCCCACCGACGGACTAGCTGGCTGAACGCTCGAGGAGACAACTCCCACTCTCCCGGATCCAGAAGATTTCTGCTGAGAAAGTCCGCTTGCACGTTTTCGCGACCTGCAATGTAAGCCGCCGACAGAAGCGGCACATGCCTCTCCGCCCAACGAAACAACTCTCTTGCCTCTTCTGCTAACTGCGGACTCCGGGTGCCCCCTTGGCGATTGACATAGGCGACCGCCGTGACACTGTCCGAAAAGACTCTGGTCGGCTTGTCCTGAAGTAGTGACTGAAAAGCTAGCAGCGCCAGCCTGACCGCCTTTAACTCCAACAAATTGATGGGCCACTGGGCCTCCTGGACGGACCACCTCCCCTGCACTGACGCCTGCAGGCATTGGGCCCCCCAACCCTGCAGACTGGCATCCGTGGTGACCACTATCCAGTCCGGCGTGGCCAACGGCATGCCCTTCCACAGATGCAACTCGTGGAGCCACCACTGCATGCTGTGAGCTGCTCGACGACTCCATGGGAGACGCACATTGTAGTTCAGAGAAGCTGGAGACCAGCGGGAGAGCAGAGACTGTTGCAAGGGCCTCATGTGGTGCCGCGCCCAGGGGACCACCTCCAGAGTCGCCACCATGGAACCCAGCACCTGTACATAATCCCACGCTCGCGGTCTGGCCGTCCCGAGAAGTAGGCGAATTTGAGCCTGTAATTTCTCCCCCCGGTCTCGGGGTAGAAACACCTTCCCCAGAGCCGTGTCGAACTGCACCCCCAGATGCACCAACGACTGCGATGGGGACAGAAAACTTTTGGGAAAGTTGACAATCCACCCCAACGACTGTAGGAGAGAAATCACTCGCTGAGTAACCGCCGCACTCTCCTGTCTGGACGAGGCGCGGATTAACCAGTCGTCTAGGTAAGGGTGTACCCGAATCCCTTCCCTGCGGAGGAAGGCGGCTACCACCACCATGACCTTGGAAAAGGTGCGGGGTGCCGTTGCCAAGCCAAAGGGCATTGCCCGAAACTGATAATGCTGGCCCAGAATCGCAAACCGCAGATACCGCTGATGCGGAGGCCAGATTGGAATGTGGAGGTATGCCTCCTTGAGGTCGAGGGACGTGAGGAACTCTCCCGGTCGCACAGCCGCAATAACCGAGCGCACTGTCTCCATCCGGAAATGGCGAACACTGAGAAATCTGTTGACTCTTTTGAGATCCAGCACCGGCCTGAAGGACCCCCCCTTCTTTGGCACAATGAAGTAAAGGGAATATATACCGGTGCCCACCTCTTCCGGGGGCACCGGTATCACTGCCCCTAGCTCGAGCAGCCCCTGAAGAGTCAATCTGACCGCGTCTCCCTTGGCCGCCCCATTGCACGGGGACACCAAGAAAGAATCTACGACGGGAGAGGCAAACTCTAACTTGTACCCTTCTTGTATAATGTCCAACACCCACTGATCTGACGTGATCGTGGCCCACTCCGCCCGGAACTCCGAAAGCCGGCCCCCTAAGGGCAAGGCGGAGGGAGCCAAGCCCCCGTCATTGTGGAGTGCGAGTGGCTGGGGTACGTGTTGACTGTCCCGAAGAGGGTCTCGTCGTACGAAAGGACCCCCTCTGCTGAAACCTTGGTCTCGAAGCAGAGGACGCACCAGATGCTGATCTGAAGAAAGGCTTACCCGCCCTGGATCTCCGAACATCCCTGAAGCGTGGTCTAGACGATGAGGGCCTCACCGGGGGCCTAGCCCTATCCTCCGGTAAACGTTGAGTTTTGGTATCCCCAAAATCCTTCACCAGCTTATTTAAATCTTCTCCAAACAATAAACCCCCTTTAAAAGGGAGTCTCACCAGCCGAAGCTTAGAAGCTGCATCGGCCGCCCAATGCCGTAGCCATAAGGATCTGCGAGATACCACTGACAGAGACATCTGCTTAGCAGATGCCCTAATAATATCATACAAGGAGTCGGCTAAATAAGCCAAGCCCGACTCCAAATCTGCCAGCTCCGAGGGAACAGAACCCCCAGACTCCATTAACGTATCTGACATGACCTGCGACCACTGCAGACATGCTCGCGCCGCATAAGAGCTGCAGATTGCGGCCTGCAAGGTAACTGCCGCTACTTCAAAGGACATTTTTAAGGAAGATTCAATCTTCCTATCCTGCGCATCCTTCAATGTCACACCCCCTTCCACCGGTAAGGTAGTCTTTTTAGTTACGGCTGCCACCAAAGCATCCACCCTGGGTAATCTAAACTTATCTAGTTCAGTCGGGTCAACCGGATACAAGAGCCGCATGGCTTTTGTTACTCGTAAACTGGCCTCTGGCGTATCCCATTGCGCCGAGATCAGCTCATGCATGGCTTCATGCACCGGAAAAGACTTGGGGGGTCTCCGTGTACCGGCCATCAGGGGATTACCTGATACCGCAGTATCTGCCTGAGAAATATTCAGCCCCTGTAAAGCTTTCGAAATCAAGGAAGAAAGTTCTTCTCTATGAAACAAACGTAGAGCGGACGGGTCATCCACATCTTGACCCGGGGGATCCCCTGTATCCCAGTCCAGGACCTCCCCCTCCTCCAAGGATTCCGGAAGAGAAAAAGGGGATCTAGGCAGAATCTCCTCTGCTTCCGCGGTCGCAATCCTGCGCTTCTTTGGTAGCAGCGACCGCCCCGGCGAGCCCACCGTGCCCTCAGCCGGCCTGCCTGTCCCACCAGGCACCACCGCCGACGTCGAGGGCACTGGAAGGGACACATCGACCCCCGGCCCCGGCGGGACGGGCTGCGCACCCTGCAACAAAAATGCCCGGTGTAGCAGCATAACAAATTCTGGAGAAAATGAACCAAACGGAAGCGCCGCTGACTCGCCCTGAGCCGCACCGGGGAGCGGGGCCGCGACTGCCGCTGGTGCTCCCGACTCCCCCGCCGCCGCTGGACTCCCCACTGCCACGGAAGCGCCCCGCAGCTCCGACTCACCCTCGTGCTCCGGGGACATCTCCCTTGCCTCACCGACCCGGGCAATAGCAAGCTCGCAAGCCTGCATAAAGGCATCTTCTGCCGGTGGAGCCTCACACTCGGCCGAACACAGGCCTGACCGTGTTCTGCGCGCCCCACAGCGCGAACACCGGCGACCTGCCTCCTTAGACATCCTGCGTTCCAGCACGGCGTTTTTTTTTTTTTTTTTTTACACGCGGCGAACGCCGCCGACTGCCGACTCCGCCCCCCAACCACTCCTACACGCCGGCACGCGAAACCCAAGCAACGAGGCAGGGAAACACTCACCACTTCGCTCCCACGATCTTAGACGCCAGGACACGGCTGGTAAGTGTACTGAAGGCAAAAAATGCAAAGATTGCAAACGCTCAGCACTACACAGGAAGTCGACTGGGTTTTTTTTTTTTTTTTTTTACTGGAATGAAGACCTACGACCCCTGCAGGACCAATCAACCCCTCAATCACTCGGAGGGGAGGGTGGAGCAGGGACCTGGGAGGGCCCAGGTGTAACTCCTAAAGCCGGCACCAATCAGCCAGGCACCCCTGTCCTACTGAAGAGACTGAGTCTCAACAGAGGCAGTCCAATCGAACACCAAAATCTCCGATAGCAGCTAGAATCCAAGAGCTAGTGGGCTAGCTCAGTCCCTGCTGGGAGATAGAGCAAAACTGAATCAACAGAAAGAACACCAGGCTTTAGGGCCAACTGTTAATCGGTTCTCTATCTCCACCTGCTGGTCGATGTGAGCTATACCCACTAGTCTGGATTCATCTGCTGCTTTGCTATGGAATTGCTATTTCCAGCATGGTTTGGTGAAGACAGACTGTAGGAACAACAACATCTAGAAGTTTCCATGCACACAGTATGAGATATGCTTCTGTCCCCTTCAGGGCAGGATTAACCAATAGGCCCACTAGGCACGTGCCTAGGGCTCGAAATGGTCAGGGGGGCCCGATGAAGAAGGACATCAACATTGTTTTTTCCAAACGGCGATGGGCCCCTCCCAGCATTGATCGGCAACGCGGGCCACCCCCCCCTTCGATCAGCAACGCGGCTCCCCCCGATCGACGGAAAGTAAGACAAGCAAGCAACACGGGTAAGAAAGGCAATGGGAACTGTAATTTTGCAAGCGGTGCTGCTTGCTCAAAGCTTCCCTCTGACACAGCTTCCTGTTTCCGCCTGGGCGCATGGTGGGGTGGGGCGGGACAGGGGGCCCAGTGTACTTGTGTGCCTAGGGGCCCTCGATGAATTAATCCTGCCCTGGTCCCCTTAACATAGGCAACTCAGTGCCACTTTCTTTAGCACTTCAAAATGCTGTTTTGGTGTAACTTAACAGTGAATATAGTAACCGTTAGGAAAGAAAGAGTAGAGAATATTGCAAATTTGATAAATTGTCTCTGTGCTGGAGAGGAGGGAAAATGTTCAATGTGAATCAAGTATGTTACCCATCACTCAAGAAAGTTAAGTTGAGGAATTAAGGTCCTGATTCTAAAAATGGCACCTAACTTGTTAGGCACTGAGGAACATGGCACTTACCGCATGTCAATCTTACGTTAGGTGCCATTTATAGAATCACATCTAATGGTGCCGAAAGTGGACTTAGGCACCAGTAGGCGTCCTCATCTTAGGTCCTCCCCATTTATGTCAGGGTTTTCTTGGCCTTAATATTGGTGCCTAAGTCCACTTTAGATATGTACAACGCCAAACATGCTCACGATCCACCCCTAACCATGCCTGCTTTCTGGTTAGTGCCTCAGACTAGGCGCCTACCATCCAATTAATTTTAGCCCATTATGAGATGCTAATTGCTCATTATCAGCATTAAGGTTTTTAAATAATTAAGTTAAGCAAGTAGACCGGCTAGGTACACTGATCTAGTCACTTAACTTTAGGTACCGTTTATGGTCTCTGGGCCTAAGCCTATCAGGCGATCTCTAATTCTTCCCTGCCCTTACCCTCAAGGGCAATAAAGGAGGCGAGTCCCTAACACATGTTTAGCATTAATATGAATGCTTTTCTCCACCTCTGATATTTGGATTGCGTACATTAGTCATTCTTGTCATCTATTCAGATCTCACAGTATCTGCTCATATCTCCTAGATCCAGTCAAAACATGCTGCAAACATTAAAGGGTTAATACAAGATGCTACTGATACATAGCTACCACCTTTTACTAAAGGCTGCCAATTTACTACTGATATTTCACACATTTCCAAACCTTGCGCAGGACTGCATGGCCAAACATAAAAAGCAGTTATCACAACATTAAAAATATAATACAGTACTGTAAGGACAACACTAGGAAAGAGAGAAATATATATACAATACATTTGTTTCTTATTTTATTATAAGCTAGTTAAACATTAACAGCAAATAACGAACATGCTCTAGTCCACTTATTGATATGAGCTGAGCTATTCCGATTGCTTTTCTCATTCAGGGGTAGTAAAGGAAGCTGTACATGATACCTTAAATAATACAGGAGATGATACTATAAACGGTTTCTGGATGCAGTTTGCGTCTCATGAAATTTTTCTGTGATTCCCTTCAGAGTCCACTTGAGCTAATGGGCATAATGAGCCCACTTAAAACTTTTGAGTTTATCCATTTTTTTTTTGTCCACTGCCCTCTCAAGCTGAATGCACATTAAACGCAGCTAGAAGTTTATGAGGCTGCCAGCAGCAGAATCCTGGAACTTCACACAGGAAACCTCTTGAGGGCGCAGAAAACCATTTGTTCCCTCCCCTTTTTCAGGTGTTTGAATGCTCCGCATAGCGATACCATAAAGCAGGAAAGAGTTAACAGTGCAAGCAAGGTAGGGTGTACTGGGAGAAACTTAGGCCTAGGGGAGGGTTTTTTGTCAAGAGATTGACCAATCATGTGCAAAATATATTTACTTAAAATACAACCTTGTCATTATTTAAAATAGTAGTACACCTAAAATTAACATTTAGAGGTAAATTTGAATGTACTATGCTGAAGTGCCACTATATTGCTTAATCATCTTAGTTAATAAGACTGGATACTATCAATAGGCTGTATAAATTGCTAGCTTCCCCCCCCTTTCAATGAGAGGCATTGTTCTACTCTTTGACCACTACTTAGGTAGATACACATTTTCTTCAAGGAAGTGAGCTGTGCACTTTCTATACCGCTCTGACAACTATAGAGCAGAGCAGCATACAATTTAAGTTTAAGAAAACAAAAAATGGAGACCCGAGGATGTTTCAACCAGGGAAATGAAGAGAGCTGAAGTTCACCAATAATTTGAACAAAGTCTTTTATTGATTTCAAACAAAAAGGCCAGTCTCAGTTTGTATAATCAAAAAGACCGAACATGGTCCGTGTTTCAGCTCGAATGAGCCTGCATCAGGGGTCATGTCGACACTAGTACTTGATAAGATCTTTTCTAGTAGACAGGTGAGCAATTCTAGACATGCGGATTCTCTCCCAATGGTCGCGAGCCATCTGCAGATGAAATCCTCTCTAGATTTTTTCTGTGACTCTCCTCTACTTCACAGGGAGCTCTGCTGCTACCTTTTCATGGCTTCTAAACAAAACATTTCCATTCTGAGTTTCAGGTTAATTTTTGGACATCCATTAATCACTTTAGTAGTGACATTTGGAATAGTGATTAATGGATGCCAAAAAACTGACCTAAAACTCAGAATGGAAATGTTTTGTTTAGAAGCCATGAAAAGGTAGCAGCACAGCTCCCTGTGAAGTAGAAGAAAACCAGAGAAAAAATCCAGAGTGGATCTGCAGATGGCTCGCAATCATTGGGAGAGAACCTGCATGTCTAGAATGACTTACCTATCTACTGGAAAAGTATTAATTTCAACACGACCCCTGACACAAGCTCATTTGAGCTGAAACACAGACCATGTCGGGTCTTTTGGACTGTACAAAATGAGACTGGCCGTCTTGTTTGAAATCGTCATTTCCTTGGTTGAAACATCCTTGGGACTCCATTGTTTATTTTCTTACTTGGCTATTTTTGTGGAGACTGTTGTTCTTTTTTTGTTTAACATTTTAAATTTTAAGTTAGAAAGGAACTCCAAAAGTTAAAATAGGGCAATAATTCATATATACAGAAAAGAAGAGAAGGGGAGAAGAAGAGGTAGAGTGTAATGAGGCTGGAGTCTCAAACTAACATTTATAACAAGTCAGTATTGTTATATACCTTACTAGCTGATGCCCCGGCGTTGCACGGGTATTTAATTATAGCAATAACACTGTAAATGGATTCAAATAAAGATACTTTATAGTGGTGAATGAAAGTATTTTTTTACAGCTTAATAAAAAGTACAATATTCAAATAATAAAGTGAAATATTTGACAAAATGAATACAATACAACTAACGCAAAACGTGATTATAAACAACAATTTTAGTTTCACCTCCTGGAGCAAGAACATATAAATTCTTGGGTGAACCCACCCTTGAGCAAGCAACATAGAGTTGTGGGCCGTGAGACCCCCAGAACATATCACCCCAGGTAGTGAGGGATCTGCATACCAAGTTTCGTTCAAATCGGTCAATCCTTTTTTGCGTGATCGCGGCACATACACACACACATACATACCTCCGATTTTATATATATATAGATTAAACAATCAAGTTTTCAGTTCTGCTTTAAAGCTCTTAAATGATGTATTATTGTGGAGGGAAAGAGGAAGATCATTCCAGTTATAAGCAGACAAAAAGTAAAAAGCACTGTGGCTAATGAATTCAAGTTGTGCGGCATTAGGGTTAGGTAACACAAGTCGTTGATCATTTAAAGAGCAGAGAGTTTGATTAGGAGAATATGAGATCGTAAGGTTAGATAAATACACTTGGTGTCCCTGACGAAAGGTTTTGAAAGTGAGTACTGCTGTCTTTGAAGGTAACCCTCTGCTCTACTGATGATGCTTCTTCAATAGATAAGTTACATGCTCTCTGACCTATGTAGCAGAGTAGTCTAATAGCAGTGTTCTGTAATGTTTGAAGCTCTTTGAGGAAGTAGTGTGGTAGTCCAGCACAGATAACATTGCAATAATCAACTCTCGAGACAAATAGTGAAAGAATGAGCGCATGGAAATTGTTGTGATTGAAGAAGTGACAGATAAGGCATAGTTATTGTCAGAAAATTAAAAAAAACCTGATTTTTGATAATTAGAAATCTGAGGTTGAAAGGACAAAGAATTCAAAATGATTCCAAGGTAGTGAAAGCTAGATACTGGGGTAATTTGAGCTCCAAAGCGATTTACAGGAATTGTAGGTCTCAACAGAGCTTTGGTGAACCAGTAAGCGACGGTCTTATCCTTATTTAAAACTAATTTATGCTCTCGTAGTCAATTTGTGACTTGACAGAAGACAAGCCTGTAGAGCTTGACAGAAGACAAGCCTGTGTAGAGCAGGGGTGTCAAAGTCCCTCCTTGAGGGCCGCAATCCAGCCAGATTTTCAGGATTTCCCCAATGAATATGCATTACATCTATTTGCATGCACTGCTTTCATGGTATGCTAATAGATCTCATGCATATTCATTAGGGAAATCCTGAAAACCCAACTGGATTGCGGCCCTCGAGGATGGACTTTAACATCCCTGCTGTAGAGGAACTATTTTAGGAGACGAGGGATCAGTAGGATAAATGAGAAGAATGTCATCAGCATAAAAATATGATGAAATTCCAGTAGACTGAATAAAAGAAGAAGGGGGGAGGAGGGCTAAGAAAGAGATTAAAGAGAATGGGGAAAAGGCTTGGGACACCACATTTCAGTTTTTTGTTTTTCAAGACTTAGAATCAGCAGTAATAACCTGGAACGAATGGTGCAGAAGGAATGGGGTGAACCAAGAATGAACTGTTCCAGAGAACAAGGCGTGATCCATAAGATTGAATAGATCAATGGACATGGTTAATATTTTCTTATGTTTATCTAAATGAAAATGTAGCTTGCTTAATAATGCAGTTAATACAGTCTAAGCGCTAAAGTGAGCTCTAAACCCAGACAGTCTAGGATGGTGCAAGGCTAATGACTTCTCTGACTACGATGTTAGCTGAATGACAATTTTTTCCAGAACCTTTGACATGCAAGCATAACATAAGTTTAATATAGGGCGGTAATTATTTGGAATAGATGAACCAAATATAGTTGTTTTGGGGTTTGTTTTTTTTAAGAACAGGGAGAACAGCAGCTGACTTCCACAAGTCAGGGAAGGAACCAATTTCAAGACTATGATTATGCTTTTTCTGGATGTCTGACTGTGACATTAGGACAGAGCTCATTCAGTTTCTACTATTATCCTCAGGACACCCTCTACATTACAACACGTCAGATTTTAAGGAATTTGTGTGTGAATGGGACCTGTGGAATTGATTTTAAGGGAAGAGAATGCTTCCTTTCCGGTCAACAGGATGACTCATACATGAAAGCAGCTAAACATTCTTAGGGCTTCTGATTTTAAGTTTTAGCCAATGAATACTAACAAATCACCCCATTGCAAAAACTGTAAACAGTGTTTATTGGATAAACATTGAGAAACAAAACCCAACCCTTCCCCTAGTACTTTTTCTACTCTTTCCCTTGCTTGCTTTGGATCCTGCACTGACCACTCATCAACTGCACAAATATATGTATTTGACTCAGATGGAAAAAATGACCAGCAGCGGTACTTACACCACAAAAAAACAAACAAACCCCACAAGAAGAAGCAAAAAGGGCCTGATAGTCAGCTGGTGATCATCAGAGTTTTGCTGACCACTGCTGGTGTTATTCCCAGAAATTCAAATGTCGGGACTTGTCTGGACTCCTGCACTGAATTTCCAGGTACATGGTGTTGGTGAAACCATAGCCAGTTATGTACAATATTTAGCACTTAACTGGCTAAAGCAAACCGCATAAGGACTTTTATGCGGTCTTAGTTATGTGGCGACCTTGGCCAGTTACGTGCTGACTACTGGCACTTAACCAAATGCTGGATCCACCTTAGAAAGCCTCAAGTTTATTAAGGCTTGATATACTGCTTTTCATTGGGTGCTAACCAGACATATCTGGCAGTGCTATCTGGTTAATTGCTAAATATGCCTGGTTAGCCTCTAGAAGGCAATTTAAGTATCAGGCCTCACTGGCTTAATTAGCTGGAAATACCTAGAATCAAAGCCATTGCAGAGGTACAAAAGGAGGATCTGTGCTTATGAATCTCTTGATTGTTTGAGGTGTGCGGTATAAACTGGACTTATTTATTTTCAACAGAAATACTGCTTACTTAATTAAATGTCACAAGAAAATCAGTTGGCAGAAAGAATAAACAAGCATCCAAGTATTGAACTGGCCAAGAACCAGTGAAACCAGATCAAAATAACTAAGCCTTTCTTATGTACAACTTCCTTTTCTACTATTAGGACAACCAAACTTACAAGAATCTCCTTAAAATCTGCTCTTACTCAGAGGTGATTTGATCCATATGACAGCTGAGACCAAAACAAAAAAGAAAAAAAAAAAATGAAGAAAGATTAGGTTCTTACCTTGATAATCTTTTGTCTAGCAGTCCTGAGTGTTAGGGTTATGCGTCAGAACCCGCAAGTTCCTTGCAGAATATCACCACTCATCTTTCAACTTTGCCTCCTTCCCAGTAGGCTTGCTCCTGCCCCCTCAGTTTGTACAAAAGCAGTCAAGAACCACTGTAATAGAAAACATCACTGGAAGGAGGGCAACGGGAAGAAGTCAACACTATACTTCTGTCCTGCTCTGAAACAAGTATAACACTATCAAAATCATACATAACTGTGTGCAACCAGCACTAACTCTTATGGAGCTTATGGCTAAGAAGAAGGAACTCAGACTTGACATCCCTTTTTATTCCAGCTTAGCCGAGACAAAGAAATTCTTCAGTCAGACAAAGACTGAAATTGAGACCAAAGGAAAGTGAAAGAAGATTATCAATGTAAGAACCAAATCTTTCTTTCTAGTGCAATGTGTCTAGTAGTCCTGAATGCTAGGGACATACCAAAGCAGTCCACTGAGCCTCAACTCCCGGAAACTCTCTCACCACGGCAGGGGGTGGACCACGCAGCTAATCTGTTATTAATCCCAGCCAAGCTGGGAAGGAGTCAAACAGCCTGCGTTCAAGCTCCTGATAAATCAGCAACTCAGGGGACAGCTACCCAACTCCAAAAACATTACAGCAGGCTGGCTAGACAGGTGTCCCAGAGGGCTGCTCCTGCTAGCAGCAAACTTCTGCTGCGCAAGTCTGAATCTTCTCCCAGGCAGGTCCTAACAAGAGGAAACCTCTGGGTACTGATCCTCCAACTTAAAATGACAGGAAAAAAATGAGAATAATAAAACCACAGAGCAGATCAGAAACACATCTGAGCAACTTGGCTGCAAAAGAAAAACTGAGGGGGCAGGAGCAAGCCTACTGGGAAGGAGGTAGAGTTGAAAGATGAGTGATATTTTGCAAGAAACTTGCGGGTTCAGATGCATAATCCTAGCATTCAGGACTACTAGACACACTGCACTAGAAAAAGACCTTTAATTTTTTTTCAACAGATCCTTGCAGCATAAGGGCACTTATTTATAGAACTGTACTATCAGATTTTCATTAGCTTGAAGGCTTCTTCCACAGAATGAAAATGTAAACCAACTTATAAATCTGTTTAGAACACACAAAGAGCTTTTTGCAATTCATACAACCCATAAAGGCAGAGGAAAATATTTTTTCACAAGGTTTTTACTGTCCCAACACTACACCTTAGTTAACCTGTGGCAAATTAGATAGAATATAGAATCACTACTGAAAACATTACTTTATTGTACATAAAATAAATATGGCTTCCGTAACTCTCTATGAGGACAATCCAAATATGGAGAAAAACAAGTGGTTTATTCAGAACAGTGAATAAAATTGTGTTGCACATACCATTATCATCACATGATTCTGACTGGAAGGAACTAAGGGACTGGACCTCAGATATACTTTCTCGAGGATTGTACAGGTGACAGGTCTTCTCTTCCAGAGACTTTTTGGACAAGCAAGGATCAAGATCTACAACTTTAGCTGCAAGCAAAAATAAATGTAAAGATAATTAAAAACAAAACCCTAATTCCCCAACATAACACAGCAACAATTAGGGACATGATACGTCACCTGCAGTGGAAGTTCAAGATGAAACAAGGGCCCAAATTCTGTAAACGGCGCCTAATGCTACACACCTATTTTGGAGGCGCCCAACTACCGTATTTTCACTCATATACCGCACACCCGTGTAAAACGCGCACATGGGTATAGCGCGCGGGAAACTGTAATTTATGTAAATAAATTTTTATATACCGCGCACACCCCTATACCGCGCATGCCGCCCCGACTCTCCCGTCGCTGCCCGACTCTCCTTTCGCCTGCCCCGATTCTCCTCTGGCCAGCCCGACTCTCCTTTAGCCCGCCCCGACTCTCCTCAGGCCAGCCCGACTCTCCTTTAGCCCGCCCCGACTCTCCTCTCCCCCTTGAAGTCCTGTCCCCACCCTGAAAGCCTGATGCCCCCCCTCCCGATGTCCGATTCACCCCCCCGCAGGACCGCTCGCACCCCCACCCCGAAGGACCGCTCGCGCTTGCACCCCCACCCCGAAGGATCGCTCGCACCCCCACAGCCTGACGTCAGAGAAAGGGCGGGACCGCCGGAAGAGAAAGCAGCGTAGACGCAGGGCTAAGAGAAGGGGCAGGACCGCCGGCAGAGGAAGCAGCAGGATGACGGTAGGCAGCTTCTACATGATGGGAGGGTGGGGAGGTTGTGGGAGTGCGAGCGGTCCTTCGGGGTGGGGGTGCGTGTTCGAGCGCGAGCGGTCCTGCGGGGTGAATCGGACGTCGCGGGGGGGGGGGGAACTATGTTAAAAAAAAGGGGATAACGCGCTCACGAATATAACGCGCATGGTTATACTCGGTTTGTAAAAATCATGTATAACGCGCGCGTTATATGCGTGAAAATACGGTAGATAAGTTCCTACCTAAATTGAATAACAAGCTCAATTAAGATTTTTAATCAGCAATAATTGAAACTTAGGTGCCTATCAAGAAAGAGTGATTCTGTATCAAGGCACCTCTAAAAATTTAGGCGGCCTTCAAAAAAAAATAGGTGCTATACATGTTAGACTTGGGTGTGGCTTCATGTTAGCGTCTTGTTACAGAATCGCTGCTCTTAAGCATGCTTAAGCGCTCGCATGGCCGCTTAAATTTTAGTTGTGCCTAAAATTGGCCTATTTATTGGGCGCCTCCAAAATAGGTGCCGCTCAGAGTGATTCACTAAACAGCACCTAATTTTGCATGAATCACGCTGAACAGTGCCTATTTTGGCGCTTCTTATAGAATTTGCCCCAAGGTTGCTACCTGGATCATCTCTATGATTTTCCTCCGACCCAGATTAACTAGCATTTCTTCAAATTAAATTCTCATGCACTTTTTCACTAAAAACATTGTAGTTGTCAAAACTGATCTATTGATAGCCACTGTTTGGGGCTCATGCAAATATCCATGGGCTTCCTATTTTTCTTTTTGTTCAACATAAGTATCTCTAATAATTGGAATTTGGATGTACAGTACATGGTGTGTCACACAAAACTGGGTTCACCAGTTGTAATAGTTAAGCATTTGAGAAGACAAGATTACTCCTGATGGAATTCTGTGCAGAAAATTTCAAAATTTTGCACACAAAATTAACAAATTATGCAAGTTTATTTGTCTTAATTTAAATAATATTTTTGCTAATTATTACCCATATTCCATTTAAAATATTCAAAATGACATTTTTTTTCTACCTTTGCTATCTTGATGTTTTATTCTTCCATCATGTTCATTTGTCTTTTCTATTTTCCTGTCTGTTGTTTGCTAATTCTCCTTCAAATGGCTGCTGTCCATTTGCCTTTTCTTCTCTCTCCTGTCTATTTCCTTACTACACCTGCCTCTGAAATAAAGATAATTACTTTTTAGCTCTTTTCTGCCTCTCACCCCATTCTTTTTATCCTTTCACTTATCAAATTGTCATCTTCTCTCCCATTCCCCATCTCATTCCTTCCTCAGCCCTCCATTTCATTTCTTCTTCAACGTGCTCCGCATTACCTTATTTCTACCCTCTATAATAACTATCCTCTCATCTGTTTCCTTGACACCCTCTTTTCCCCCTCCTAGCCTCTCCCTCAGGGTTCTACCATTCTCAGCAATCTTCTTTCTCCACACTTATAGCCTAACATCTGCTCCCTCTTAACATCATAAGAATAGCCTTACTGGGTCAGACCAATGGTCCATCAAGCCCAGTAGCCCATTCTCATGATGGCCAATCCAGGTCACTAGTACCTGGCCCAAACCCAAGAGTAGCAACATTCTATGCTACCGATACAGGGTAAGCAGTGGCTTCCCCCATGTCTCTCTCAATAACAGACTATGAACTTTTCCTCCAGGAACTTGTCCAAACCTTTCTTAAAATCAGCTATGCTATCTGCTCTTACCACATCCTCTGGCAACGCGTTCCAGAGCTTAACTATTCTCTGAGTGAAAAAAAATTCCTCCAATTGGTTTTAAAAGTATTTCCCTGCAATTTCATTGAGTGTCCCCTAGTCCTTGTAATTTTTGACAGAGTGAAAAATCGATCCACTTGTACCCGTTCTACTCCACTCAGGATTTTGTAGACTTCAATCATAACTCCCTTCAGCCGTCTCTTTTCCAAGCTGAAGAGCTCTAACAGTTTTAGTCTTTCCTCATACGAGAGGAGTTCCATCCCCTTCATCATTTTGGTTGCTCTTCTTTGAACCTTTTCCAGCACCATTATATCTTTCTTGAGATAAGGAGACCAGAATTGAATGCAATACTCCAGATGAGGTCACACCATGGAGCGATATGGGGAATTATAACATTCTTAGTCTTGTTAGCCATCCCTTTTTTAACAATTCATAACATCCTGTTTGCTTTTTTGGCCACCTCCGCACATTGGGCTGAAGATTTCATCGTATTTTCTACGATGACACCCAGATCCTTTTCTTGGGCGCTAATCCCCAAGGTGACCCCAGCATCCGGTAACTGTGATTCAGGTTATTCTTTCCAATGTGCATCACTTTGCATTTGTCCACATTAAATTTCATCTGCTATTTGGACACCCAGTCTTCCAATTTCCTAAGAACAACTTTGAACAATTTAGTGTCATCTGCAAATTTAATCACCTCACTCGGTGTTCCAATTTCCAGATCATTTATAAATAAGTTAAATAGCACTGGTCCCAGTACAGACCCCTGCGGCACTCCACTGTTCACTCTCCTCCATTGAGAGAAATGACCATTTAACCCTACCCTCTGTTTTCTATCCGATAACCAATTCCTTATCCACAACTGAACAGATGCATCCATCTCTAAAATGTGACATTTAAGAGATCCTGTATGCTTCCCAGATATTGCAAAAATTCCCTCTTACTTTGCCTATTTGCTGAGGCCTGATCTATGTGGTGAGAATAAGGAATTACATGCCTTTTCAGCTGGGTTAGAGAGAGAATTCTATTGTTTGGGATAAGGTTAGTTGGGTCCCGTGGTGATAAACTATATTTTTAGTTGCTGCTAATCAGGAATTATTATTATAAGGAATTATTTAGTGTGTAAGAATTAGTATATTCACTCATTTACTTAGGAATTATTATGTAATAATTATGTAATAAGATATATATATGTACAGTCAAACGAATTATGCTCGTAAACCAAGGTACCACTGTATTCAGAGACATTGTGAACAAATAATTAGTTTATTATTTACTGCTGGCATATGAATTATATTTTTATATTTCTAATAAAATTCTTCATATAGCCTTGGTCTCTATTCTTAGTATAAACTGGCAAAATAACGAACCTTGGGTAAGGAGTTTATGGTTTCCCCTAGAAAACTAAGCAACATGTAACTTGTTTATGTAACTAATTAGTACAACCATAAATCAACCAACAAATATGCTTATATTCTCTGCAGGTGAAGGAGTGAGTCCCCAGTCAGCGGTAATACTTAGAGGGAAGAATCAAGGCCCAGAGTAACAAGGTTCTGGAGGACTGGTTCTAGCTGAGAATTTCTGCTGGAATAACTGAACCAGATCAAGTTAGAAGATCTTGTATTATTATGAATATGACGCAGGAACAAATCGATAAGTACAATTTTGAAAAATGTGATCACGGAAACTGACTGGCCAGAAATCGATTATATTTCCTGGCTAGTTCCAATGATAAAATTACGAATAAAACTCTTTATTTAAGAAGACAAGAATATCCAATAGTCTCTTCTCTTCAAATTTTAAGAGTTATACTTGACCGCCATTTAACCCTGGGGGAACATACCGATATGCTTGTTAAGAAATATTTCTTTGCATTATGGAAATTGTGTTCCATTAAAAATATTTTGACCCTATTTCTTTTATATTATTAGTTTAAGCATAAATCTTATCTATTTTTGACTATTACAATATAATCTATTTGGGAGCTTATAAAACCATCTTAGGAAGATTAAGGCTAATCCAAAATACAGCGGTCTGTTTAATTTTCAGCTTAAAAAACAGGAACATGTCAGTCCTTATTACCGTCAGATATACTGGTTGCCAATGGAAGCAAGAGTACTTTTCAAATTTGCTTGTATTTGCTATATGATGTTGTTTGGATTAGCTCCGTTATATCTCTTCTCTCATTTTGAATTATACTAATCGACTAGGTCTACTCGGCGTACTGGTTTATTCACTTTTCCTAATCTCAAAAACTGCCGTTATAAAAAGTATTTTGATCGATCTTTGGCTTATCAAGCAGGTAAAGTTCAAGTATGGTTAGACGATCTGATTCAACAATCTGCATCTTATTGCACCTTTAGAAAACTGGTTAAGACTTATTTGTTCAAAAAATTTGTTACTTGATTGATGACTATGTCATAGTTTCATACTGTATTTTTCATTATTGAAATATTGTATTGCCTTTTCGTGTGCTTTGTATCATCACTGGAATGTTCACTCCTTTTTATTCTGTGAACTGCTTAGAACGTTTGGGTGTTGGCGATATAGAAAAATAAAGTTATTATTATTGAAGATTAGATATTTTGGCACATTACAAATTCTGAGAACATTTTCACATTTGGTTTGATATTAAAAATAAGAATGAATGATAATAAATATATGAGGACCAGAAAAAAAAAAAAAAAAGTTGGGAGAGGACATAAAACTGGAAAATGTTCCCAGGAAGGTGCAAATGGAGGCTCTTGCCCTAACGGAACAAAAACTAAAGGCTTTAAAATTACAACAAAACACATTGATGTCTCAGAGGTGATGCTGTGCAGCCATGCAAGGGTTAACTCCTGAGCCCTGCTTTTGCTCCCCAGGCAGTCAGTGATGATTGCAGATGCAACATTCATGGCACGGAGCTGGCGTGTGCACCAACCAAATGCGATGGCAACTACTTGCTTGCAATCCATATCTCTCAGCCAAAGGACTGCTATTACAATGGACAGTCCAGATGGGAGGAAGCTAAAAATGAAAATCTCTGGATAGCTAAATATGAAGACTCATTGCTCTCCAGCCCCAATAGGAATCAATTCTAATTGTGTAGGAAAGGGTAGAATAAAAAGCCAGGCCAAAAAAACTTACAATAAAAATGGAACTATACTTTGTAGTTGCCCATTCTTCATGTCCAGAAGTGGGAAGGGAACCAGTTTGTCTCCTATCTAGCTGTGGGTGGATGAGCAGACATAACCAGTCCCACTGCTGAGCATGAAGTGGATGGGCTCTGCAGCTGTGGCATATGATTTTTGAACTAGTTTTAGCAACAAAACACAATATTTTTTTAAATTACGAGTCAGGCTGCAAGACGCCTCACTTACTAAATGCTAGAACTGTTCTGTCAGTGGACATTAAGATTAACTTTTAAACTAAACATGTTGCTATTTTTTCCCTTGAGATATTTTAAGGGAACAGTCCTTTGTGGTTCTTGCTCTAACATCCTTATGTTTATCCCTGCTATGCAGTGGAGGTTTTAATTCTCTACTCTGAGCATGCAATTAGCATGAGGTTGAAAGAAAGAGTCTGAAGACTCATTAGTCATTTCCTCAACTCTCCTTCAACTGAAAAGGGACTTTCATTTGGTTCTATGTACTTCTTATTCCCTCCAGTCACACATGCTTTAGTCTTTAGGATGGTCCCCCCCCCCAAAAAAAAAAATCAAAATCAAGTTTATGAGATATGACCTCCACAAGTGTATTTTTGTTCTATGTCTAGCCACTGTTAATTGTGTCAAATTATAAGTCTTTTGGTGAACATTTACAGGTCGCTCAATGATTTTTAATTTAATACATAAAATGCAAGTAGAGAATTTATATTAATTTTCCATCTAAAACTGAATTGTGAGCAAATGCACGTGGAGAAAAGTTAAAATACATACCGTATTTTCGCGGATATAACGCGCGCGTTATACGCGATTTTACCTACCGCGCATACCCCTCGCGCGTTATATGCCTGAGCGCGGTATAGAAAAGTTTTTAAACATAGTTCCCACCCCGCCCGACGCCCGATTCACCCCCCCAGCAGGACCGCTCGCACCCCCACCCCGAACGACCGCTCGCACGCGCTCCCACCCGCACCCGCATCCACGATCGGAGCAAGAGGGAGCCCAAGCCCTCTTGCCCGGCCGACTCCCCGACGTCCGATACATCCCCCCCCCCCCGAAGGACCGCCGACTTCCCGACAATATCGGGCCAGGAGGGAGCCCAAACCCTCCTGGCCACGGCGACCCCCTACCCCCACCCCGCACTACATTACGGGCAGGAGGGATCCCAGGCCCTCCTGCCCTCGACGCAAACCCCCCTCCCTCCAACGACCGCCCCCCCAAGAACCTCCGACCGCCCCCCCAGCCGACCCGCGACCCCCCTGGCCGACCCCCACGACCCCCCCACCCCCCTTCCCCGTACCTTTGGAAGTTGGCCGGACAGACGGGAGCCAAACCCGCCTGTCCGGCAGACAGCCAACGAAGGAATGAGGCCGGATTGGCCCATCCGTCCTAAAGCTCCGCCTACTGGTGGGGCCTAAGGCGCGTGGGCCAATCAGAATAGGCCCTGGAGCCTTAGGTCCCACCTGGGGGCGCGGCCTGAGACACATGGTCGGGTTTGGCCCATGTGCCTCAGGCCGCGCCCCCAGGTGGGACCTAAGGCTCCAGGGCCTATTCTGATTGGCCCACGCGCCTTAGGCCCCACCAGTAGGCGGAGCTTTAGGACGGATGGGCCAATCCGGCCTCATTCCTTTGTTGGCTGCCTGCCGGACAGGCGGGTTTGGCTCCCGTCTGTCCGGCCAACTTCCAAAGGTACGGGGAAGGGGGGTGGGGGGGTCGTGGGGGTCGGCCAGGGGGGTCGCGGGTCGGCTGGGGGACGGGCGGAGGTTCTTGGGGGGGGGCGGTCGTTGGGGGGGGGGGGGGGTTTGCGTCAAGGGCAGGAGGGCCTGGGATCCCTCCTGCCCGTAATGTAGTGCGGGGTGGGGTTAGGGGGTCGCCGTGGCCAGGAGGGTTTGGGCTCCCTTCTGGCCCAACTACACAAAGGTACGGGGAAGGCGGGTGGGGGTGTCGTGGGGGTCGGCCAGGGGGGTTGCGGGTCGGCTGGGGGACGGGCGGAGGTTCTTGGGGGGGGGCGGTCGTTGGGGGGAGGGGGTTTGCGTCGAGGGCAGGAGGGCCTGGGATCCCTCCTGCCCGTAATGTAGTGCGGGGTGGGGTTAGGGGGTCGCCGTGGCCAGGAGGGTTTGGGCTCCCTCCTGGCCCGATATTGTTGGGGAGTCGGCGGTCCTTCGGGGTGAGGGTGCGAGTGGTCCTGCCGGGGGGGGGGGGATGTATCGGACGTCGGGGGGGGCATCAGGCTTTCAGGATGGGGACAGACCTTCAAGGGGGGACAGGACTTCAAGGGGGGACAGTGCACGGAAAGTCAGGGGGGGTGAACGGAGAGTCAGGACAGCGCACGGAAAGTCAGGGCAGTGCACGGAAGTCTGGGGGGTGAACGGAGAGTCGGGACAGCGCACGGAAAGTCAGGGCGGGCGAAAGTAGCGTCGGGCATCATGCGCGTTATATGTCTGAGCGCGGTATAGAAAAGTTTTGGTACATATCATCGTGATTTCTGCGCGCTATACCCCTGTGCGCGTTTTACACAGGTGCGCGTTATATCCGCGAAAATACGGTACTGTTACTTACTGCTGAAAATGATTTACGCATTGTCCAATGTTCAGTGATGACTGATTAACTAATGTAATTATTCTACGGTAAATAAACATTCTTTGTGAGACTTGAATTATACTGCAGTCGGTATTGAAAACAATACTCCAAGTGGGGTCTCACTAATGACCTGTACAGAGGAATCAATACCTCCTTTCTTCTGCTGGTTATGCCTCTCTTTATACAGCTTAGCATCCTTCAGGCTACAGCCACCATCTTGTCACACTGTTTCTTCACATTCAGATCCTCAGATACTATCACCCCAAGGCCCCTCTCTCCATCCGTGCATAATAACATAGTAGATGACGGCAGATAAAGACCCGAATGGTCCATCTAGTCTGCCCAACCTGATTCAATTTAAATTTTTTAATTTTTTCTTCTTAGCTTTACCCAGTACTGTGCTTGGGTTCCAACTGCCGAAATCTCTGTTAAGACTTACTCCAGCCCATCTACACCCTCCCAGCCATTGAAGCCCTCCCCAGCCCATCCTCCACCAAACGGCCATATACAGACACAGACCATGCAAGTCTGCCCAGTACTAGCCTTAGTTCAATATTTAATCTTATTTTCTGATTCTAGATCCTCTGTGTTCATCCCACGCTTCTTTGAACTTAGTTACAGTGCATATCAGTCTCTCACCTCCCAGTAGGCCATAAAGAGCCTTGTACATAAAGCAACCTAGTTTGAATAGTGAGCAGGCCTTGATTGGGAGCCAGTGCAGTTGCTTGTAGTAAGGTGTGACGTGATCAGTTTTCTTTAGGCCAAAGATAAGGCGTACAGCTGTGTGTTGAATCATCCGGAGTCTGTTGAAGTGTTTCTTGGGGCATGAGATATAAATGAGGTTGCAGAAGTCTAGCATGTTGAGGATCAGGGCTAGTTCCTAATGAAGGGGGCTTTGGACCTTGTAAGCACGCAGTTCTATTGATTAAACTCTTCCCTTTTTCAAGGAGAGATAAGTACTCTACGCTCTAGTCTTCAGTTTTCTAGCGTTTTGTCCATCATGTTTGATATTTTTGTGTAGGCTTGTATGAACTTTGGTTGCTGCGTATAATGGTGAAAGAAAGCCAGGAAGGTTTAAGAGGAAGGCAGAATAGAAGACTCAAATTTTCCCTGTCTTCTCAGCAGCCTGTAGTTGCAAGGAAAAAACACAATTTGAAGTGTCTGTATACAAATGCTAGAAGACTAAAAAATAAAATAGGATAGTTAGAGTATATAGCACTGAATGATGAGAAAGATATAATAGGCATCTCGGAAACCTGGTGGAAGGAGGACAATCAATGGAACACTATTACCTGGGTACAAATTATATCGCAAGGGGAGAGTTTGTCATCGCAGAATACTTGATATGAGTGACTTGTTAGGAAGCCTCTGAACCAATTTAGTACAATTCCTGTGATGCCAATAGTGTCCAGGAATGAAAGACATATGTGGTGGTCTATTAAGTCAAAAGTGCTGCTTAGGTCGAATTGTAGTATAAGTGCACTCTGTCCTCTGCTGAAAAGTTGGTAGATGTCATTCGTTAATGAGGCTAGAACTGTTTCTGTGCTGAATAGTGACCAAAAGTCTTGACTGGGAGTCGGGAAGTATATTGTGCTCTTCTAGGTAGTTGAGCAGTTGGTAATACACTAGTCCTTCCAGTAGTTTCACAAAGAAAGGGATGGAGGCAATGGGTTGGTAGTTAGTGACAGAAGAAATTGATTCCTTGTTGTTCTTGGTAATGGGTGTTATCATGATATGCCCTTTGTTCTCTGTGAATGTGCTGTTAAGCATTGTCTGGATCCAGCTGAAAAGTAAGCCTTGAAAAGTTGGGGAGTGAGTCAAATGATCTCAGGTGGGCAGGGGTCTAATGGGCATTGGCCATGTGCATATTTGACATACAGCTTCTGGAACAGGTTTAAATCCGGAGGGGGGAGGGGGAGGGGGAATATTTCCCAGATTAGGACTACTGTGTGGTTCCGAGGAGAAAATGCACATGGGTAGTTCTCTAGTGCGTTGGGGGGCTGACCTTATTGCAGAGAGATTGGATCTTTGAACAGAAGTAATCAGCGAGTTTGTTGACTGGAGGGAATTCTTCCTGGGAGGCTAGGACTAGTTTTGATGGTGTTGGTCAGTTTAGATATTATCCTGAAGATTTCCTTGGTGTTGATGGATTGGTCACCCACCAGCTGGTAGTAGTAGGTTTATATTTGTGTACTTGATTATGCCAGTGTCCCTTGTTGACCTAGGTTTGATCTTTGCGCCATGTCCTCTCTAGGCGGCGGACTGTATGTTTTAGGTCACGGAGCTCTTGATCAAACCATTTGTCTGACACGTAGATCTGTCTTTTTCACAGGGATTTGGGGCGAGTCTGTTGTAGATGTAGGTGCTGACTTTGTCCCAGGTAGAATACAAGTCTAGCGGGTCTGAGAATTCTTCAAAGTCTTTGAATTCAGACCAGAAGGAGGGTGCTTCAATGTAACTTCTAGTTGTATAGGTTTTTATTGGTTTGGGAACGTTTTTGATTTCCTGCCAAAGTTAGTTAAACCAGAACATGAAGAGGTCTGACCAAAGTGAGGGAGACCAATCTCCATCTTGCAGAGCTATACTGGCGTATAATTGTGATGACTTCCAGGGTAATGAGGTCTATATGGTGCCCTTTCTGGTGAGTTGGTGAAGATGAGGGGATGGAGTGCCCGAGGGACTGTAGAAAATTGAAGAGGACCTTGACAGTCTGGGTGTGAGTGAGTTCTAGGTGTAGATTAATGTCTCCTAGTAGAAGACAGTAGTGGGAGGAGAGTGAGTTCCTAAGTACGAAGTCTAAAAAGTCTTGTAAAGCCTTGGTCCACTTACTGGGGGGGAACTTAGAAAAGGATGCATGTGAGGGGGGTCTTTCAATGTATTGTTGTTGATTTGGTATGATAGAATTTCCAAATTGTCCGTTTGCTTAGAGTTGAGGATTGTGACTTCAAAAGAGTCCATGATCACATTGGCTAGTCCTCCTCCTTTCATGAGTTACCTGCAAAAGGAGGCCGTTCTGTATCCTGGGGGGCAAAATTCTCTGATTAAAGGGTTGTCTGGGGTTGGAAGTCAAGTTTCTATCAGGAAAAGGATGTCCCATTATTCAGATGCGAGCCAATCTTTCACCAAGGTTGATTTTTTTTCCTTATGGATCGGATATTAATATAGGTGCAGGGAACAGGGACAGCCTTGTGGTGTGTGTCTGCAGGAATAAGCAAAATTTGTCTGAGCAGCTTGCTCTTTCTGCCTTTTTCGGCGTTGTATCTCCTGTATGGTTTCCTGCGTCTGATTGTTGTAAGGATGGTGAAGGCCTATATCATGGCAGTGAATCTGGTTCTGGTGGTGAGGTAAGGGATGAGAGTGGGTAGTGAGCCTCCAGGGGCTGTATCTTACTGAGATAGGCCAGACATAATTGCTCTTAACGAGGCCCGGTGGGAGAGTCCAAAAATGGCTGCATGGTTGGCGGCTCCAGTGGGGAGAGGAGGAATGTTCAGCCGGTCTCTTCCTCCTCTTCCTGATGAGGCTTGGGAGCGCTGGTGCCCAGACCTTCCTCCCTGCCTACAGGAAGGGCCGATTGAAAAGGTCCAAAGATGGGTGGGAGGGACCAAGAATGGCCAAATGGTCGGTGGCTCTGGTGACTCCCTTCCTCCTCTCTCTGCTGGAATATGGCTGACCAGTGGTGTTTTTCTTTCAAAGTTTAAAGGTCAGCTTAATCAGCCTGGGAGGTAGTACGCAGGGCTTTAGTTCAGCTACAATCCTCAGATAGAGGAGGGATAAACAGCTGAATTCCTTCCTCCTCTCTCTGCGGAAGTCTGGCTGACCAGTGGTTTGTGCAAAGGAGTAATATGATCATATTTAGATCAACAGTAGAGCAATTGGAGAGCAGTATTTTGCACAAGCTGAAGTCAACGGAATTGATATTGAGGAAGACTGATTAAAAGTGAGTTACAATAATCGAATTTAGAAAAGAGCAAAGAGAATCTGGAGTGAAGTACGATTTCAAAGTGACCGAACAGAACAAAGCTAGCAAAGTTTTAAGAATGAAGTAGAAACACTGGCTGCCCATCACTCACCATCTCACTTACAAAATACTTCTTCTTACCTTCAAAACAGAAAAACTCCCATCAACCAGCTTTCATTGATAAACTTCTAATTCGGTATGCATCCAGTAGGGCTCTCCGATCTAGAAACCAAAACCTGCTCACCATACCATCGATACAAGAACTCTTCTATGACACTACCCGCAAATCAATTTTCTCTGTCACAGCTCCCACTTTGTGGAATGCCCTTCCAATAGATCTTCGACTAGAAAACTCTTTAGATAAATTTAAAACCAAACTTAAGACCTTTCTTTTTAAAGACACCTATACTCATTAATCTCTGTTCTCTTTGACAATTCATTTTCATTCGCAGAACTACTTTGGAAAATCAAAATGCTTCTTTTGAAGCGAGCCCTACCCAAATGTATTTCCCTTTATTCACTTAACTCCTTTTATTTTTTATCTCGATGTACAGTATTTTAATAATTCTCCTTCCCCCATTTCCCTCTCGTTTCATGTACGTCAGTGGGTAATTACTCCCCTCTTTATAGTCTTAGATACGATATTACTTTTAAAATTATATTTTATTGTTGACTGTTTCAATACTTGCATGATAAACGGTATATCAAAAATAAAGAAAACTTGAAACAACTCTAGAAATATGAGAATGAAATGATAAGGTGGTATCCAAAGTAACTTCAAGAATTTTAATGGATGTATGACAGAAAAGTACCTTTCATAGTGAAACATGGAAAGTTCAATTGGCGTCTAGTGGAGGAAAAAATCATAGTAGACGTTTTGGGGGGAATTTTCAGCCTATTCAATGTTAACCAGTTAGCCACCTCATCTAATATTTTGGAAATTATGGAGAAATCGTTAGAGCACTAAGAACTGAATGGATAAAGAATCTGAATGTAAAAAAAGTAAATCAAAGTGACTGGAGCAATAATGTAAGTGGCGCAAAGAAAATATTAAAACGTATGGGCCTAAGAACCGAACCCTGGGGGACACCTGATTGAAGTTGCTGTGAACTTAAGAGAGCCAGAATAATAAACAGAGTAAGATTGCTCAGTAAGATAAGAATGAAACCACTGAAAAGCTTTATCCGTAATATGTAAATCCCTTAAAAGGTTTAATAAGATTGAATGATCCACCAGATCAAAGGCAGCGGACATGTCCAAGAAAAAAAAAAAACCAAAACATCACGATTGCCATCAAGAATTTATCTTACATAATTTGTAAGACCTAAAAGCGAGTGTTCAGTTGAATGATGAGGACAAAAGCTTGTCTGACAAGGGTGTAGTGCGTTTGTACAATGAAGAAAATCAGAAAGCTGTGCTGCTACCACCTTTTCAGTAATTTTAGAAAGGAAAGGCAATTTTAGAAATTGGCCTATAATTTGTAACTTCAGCAGGGTCTACTTTAAAGGCTTTAAGCACAGGAGTGACAGCATGCTTCCAAGTAGGAGGAAATGCAGATGAAGTAAGACCATTAGAGACTATAGTAGGGGCTATCCTCCCATCTGTTTCAAATCTTAATAGGAGGCACTTCTGTCTAAAGTCAATCCAGTAAGATGTGATGTAGAATTTTAGTGCCACTACAGTTTGCAAACGTGACAGTACTAACCATCCCATTCCATTGAATATCAATAGGGCTCTATGTACAACTTCAGTAAAAGTACTTTACTTGCACTCACTTCTTTGTAATAGTGGCCCCACCACTATTCAGACTATACATCTGTCTTGGGTGGTAGCATTCAGAGGGTGGTGCATGGTGGAAGAATATCTTCTAATTCTCTCCTTCCTTGATCTGTTGCTTCCCGGTCACCTTAAAGAACTATACTGCATTCTGGTGTGGGGTCTTGCATTAGAGGCTTACACTCAAGCATTGCCATTTTCCATCCTCCTAAAGAAAGCCCTTTGGCAGGAGGAGGGTGGGAGGCAGTAGCACTTGAGTGTGGGTCCCTACTGAAGGACTCCACACTGACATGCAGCCCCTTTCCACATGGCTAGGAAGAGCATGCTGTACTTTGGACTCGGGTAAGAAAGATATGATGCTGATCTGAGAAAGTTAGGGTGGGAGGGAAGAGAGAGAGATTGAGAGGGGAATAGGAAAAAAGATGCTGGCCGAAAGGAAAGGGATATGCTGTACCCAAGGGAGGCTAGGAATTGCTAGCTATGGAAGGGAGGGGAGGGAGAGGAGAGAAGAAATGCTGGATGGTGGGGCTGGTATGAGATATTGGAACTGAGGGAGGATGGTACTACAGAGGGGTGAGGAGGCATGGTGTCGGATATCCTCGGGCCAAACAAAATAAATCCTTTAAAGTCACTATATTTACCAATAAAACTGATGAACTAACATCCTGTAGAGATGTAGCTTATGGCACAATTCTAGTTTAACATGAAACAAAAGATAAGCAGAAGTGGCAGAAATTAAACAATCTATTAAAGAGTGCAAACACAGAAATTATCTGCAAGTCTAAATGCACAAATGTCATTTTAACTAGAAAATACAAAAACAAAACACAGCTGCTTACCATCATAATCATAATCCCAGCTAGGTTTTCGGATGGAGTCACAGTCCGAAGGAGAGTTAGACGGAGGTGGAGGTGGTAAGTTAGGAGCTACGCTGCAAACAGCCACAGCTTTTCTGTGTCCGTGCACAGAGTCTGGGTTAAAAGTGCTGAACTCAGGGTGCTCTGGAATAGTAGACCCCTCAAAGGAATTTCGGTCCAGGTTGTTTCTTGAATCACTTGGAATGCTAGGAGTGTAGGAGATGGGACGAACCGGCACCTGCGGTGGGATGTCCGAATAAACATTTTTATTCAGTTTTGCATCAAAGTACGGCCTGGGTAGAAATGCTGTAGTTGTTCCTGGGTGTTTACTTTCATGTTCTGGCTGCTGCTGCTGTTTCTTCTTCTTCTTTCTTCTCATCAGTTTGCGGTACAAGACAAAAACCACAACTAGAAAGAAGATGCCAGCTACAAACACAATGATACCAATCACTTCAGCAAGGCCGATGTTCCAAGATGTCGAAACATATTTGTTGAGAGAAATTTCTGCGCAGTATTTTCCTCCAAACCCCTTGGAGCAGTTGCATTGATAGGAGCCATACGTGTTCTCACAAAGGGCTCCGTTAAGGCATGGGCTCTCCACACACTCATCGACATCGCTCAAACATCTGGTAGAAGGTAAGCGGAGAAAAAGATCATCTACTGCTTTCAGTTTCACTCAATACTATGAATACACAGCAAGCGCTAGACATTCAAGAGCAAATCAGAAATTAACCTGTCACCGCGGAAGCCTGGTTCACATTCACAAACAGGGCCATCCAAGCTGTCAATGCACTTGCCACTGTTCTGGCAAGGGTTGTCTTTACAGTATGGACCCAACTGACATCTGGAATAAGAAAAACACAATTAGATTAATTCCAATAACAAGATATAATAAATCAAAGATAACAAAGGGTGCTCGTCCATGAAACCAGTACATTAAGGCATTATTTATCTTTAAATTGACAGATGTACTGTATCTAGTTACAAGCGTGTGATCAGGATGATTTGGATGGGACTAAAAACTATATTCCTCATTTCAGAAAATGAATGTTTATTTATATCTAATCAGGGCAATACAGTCACTACAGGAGGCAGAAATGAAGAATGTAAATTTCGTCCTTCTGCAATCAACACCTGAGTACAGGAAATCATCTATAATCAGGACTCCTAGACACACTGCATCAGAATGGCCATTAAAGCTAACCTGTTATTTGCAAATTAAGCAATACTCAATACAATATTAGGGTGCCTTTTATTTTCTGTGAGCAGTTGGGTTTTTTCTTTCGGTTTGATTTACTGTTATGCTTTTTCTTGGAAAAATTAAAAAGGAATCAATGATTTCAAATGAATGAACAGAATAATAAAACCTCTTCCTGTGGGTTATCATATTAGCAGTTAAGCTTCATTTACAAGGTTCCTTTCTCAAATTCAAAAAAGCAAATCAAGACATGATGTTTTCAATTTACATTTGGATAATCTAGTCAACTGATCATCTAGTCAACTGGTTATCTGATTATACCAAGCCGCACACTCACTTCTCTTGTCCTTCCCTGCTCCCTCCTAATCTCTTTCTTCTTTCTATCTTCTTCTCTCCATATCTTTCTGTTTGCATCAACTAATTGCTTTTGTACTACCCGCCAGCATCTTGGTGTGAGCGGCAGTTTATCAAGACTTTGTAAATAAAATAAACTGAAATATCTTAGAACTTTGCATTCTCTGAAGTAAACTCCCATACTAGACAATGACACAGGGACAAATTTTTCCCAGGAACTTAATTTCCTTGTCCCTGCGAGTTTTGACGCAGTCCTTGCCCAATTCCTCTGTAAGCTCTGCCTTAACTTTACAAGTCTTGAACACTTATAATTTTAAAGTGTTTGTGGCTTGTGCAGATGAGGACAGAGCTTGCAGGAACGGGTAGGGACAGGAAAAAAAAAAACTCTCCAGGATAGGATGGGAAAAATTTTTCCCCGCAGGAATGGGGAAAAATTTATCACCGTTTCATTCTCTATCCAATATTCTAGAATGCATTCTCAAAGGGCTTCTCTCAACACACAATTCTCTCTACTGCAGAAAGCTTAGATCTTCTCCCAAGCTTTTAACAAAAGAAGCAACTAACTTGCTATTTACCCACACACAAGGACTAACACTAGCTGCATATACTGTAGCAGGACTTGCTAATCCACTCCTACCCTAGCTGAAACCATATTATTTATTTGGTTTTATATCCCGCATTTTCATGTACCTTTCTGATTCCAAGTACAATTTTAAGTTAGAAAATAAGGGGAATATCTAACTACTGTAGCTCACTGGTTGAGCTGCTGCCTCTGCACCTAGAGGTTGCGAGATCAAATCCTGCTGCTGCTCCTTTAATCCTCCAGTGCCCATCAATTTGAATGTAAGCTTTAAAATGGTAAAGCCACAAAAAGGCGGTATACAAGTCCTCTTTCCCTTAAATGTCTATGTTTTCCAGTTCTATACTGTCTATTAAGATGTTTTATTGTACACTGTGTTGACTTTGAAAGTAGCATACTATGCCATAATACAGTATTGTACTACTATTTAAATATTTTTTTGCTGAAATTGTATATTGCCTATGTCTAGATTGTTCTTGTACATTGCCTTGAGAGTGTGGCACAGTGGTTAAAGCTACAGCCTCAGCACCCTGGGGTTGTGGGTTCAAATAACTTGGAGGAAAATGCTTACATATTATTTAATGATTGACAAGTTATTTATTCAATAAGTCAAAAGTTATTTAAAGTTATTTAATTAAAAAAAAACACTAAAAAATGAAAAGTTGAATAAAGAATTTCTGAATTATCAGGAGGTTTTTTGGTCAATGATAGACACCGGAACCCCTTATATTTGTGAACGTTTATTATCCCTTGTGGATGGTTCGTGGGGTTACCGAGTCCTTTTTCCTCCAAGTTAATTACCTATCTTTGGCTTCAACAAGAGATTTCGGTTTTGGTTATAAGATATAAGCTATCTCTTGATCCTCTTTGGAGTTTGTTGTGGGTTCAAACCCATGCTGCTCCTTGTGACCCTGGGCAAGTCACTTAATCCCCCCATTGCCCCACATACATTAGACAGATTGTGAGCCCACCGGGACAGACAGGGAAAAATGCTCAAGTACCTGAACAAATTCATGTAAATCGTTCTGAGCTCTCCTGGCAGAACGGTATAGAAAAAGGAATAAATAAATAAATTTCTTCACAAAAGACAGTAAATAAATCCTAATAATCAATTTATAAGACATACCTTTGGCCAGTGTACTGCCCCCTACACTGGCAGAAAAAGTCATTCTTGACCACAATGCAAGTTCCGCCATACAGGCAAGGGTTGGAGGAACATGGATTGACACTTACATCACAGTGTGCACCCATGAACATAGCCGTACACTTGCAGTAATAACCTGGAAGCAAAACAGCATCAGAACGAAAAGTCACATTTTTCTGACATGCCAAGATTTTTAATGTATTCCATTCAAACTCTCTCTATAATATGCACTCACAAAAAATTGCAAACTAACATTTCTTTCGTCAAAGGTGAAATTAAAGTGACATCTAGTGAGTTTTAAGAAGGCTGATGGAGCAAAAGATAATGGCTAATATAAGCACTAGATGCAGGTAAAAATACATTTATTAATGGCAGCAGGAAAAGGCATTTTTCAGAAATATGTTCTTTAGTAATGGAATTTTGAATAGCATGGTGGCCCAGGCAGCTTTAGAAGAGCACAGCAAGGGGGAGCAGCCAGGAAGCTGGGCAGTGTGAAAAGATCCACTAACAAAACTAGATAGGGGCTACTTAGATAAAAATAAATTTTCCTTTGTATTTCTGAGATGCAAGTCAGCAACAGTTCCTCACATCTGGCAGCTGCTAATGACCTGCTGAATACAATAAAAGTGCCTGGGCTACCCGGACCTTGTAAAAGTCCATAAGGTGGGGGTCCGAGAACACTTTTCTTAAGCAGCCTTGCAAATACAAAGAAAAATGACCTTATCACAAAAGTTATTTTCAATCTCTCATGAATTCCGAGAGCACTGAACACTCAGGCATTTTCGACAAAGACAATCCTTTGTTGGCAAGATGGAGATGAAAAGTCTGAATCATGGATACTATTATCAGGACAGAGGTATCAGCCCTAAGTACAGTGTCTTCAAACTCTCAAAGTTATTGGTATTCAGTACAAATTTTTTCCAACTACAAATAGGTACTAATTCAGCAGCACTACTGACATTAATTGGCAAAGAAAGGATTATCTTCCCTCCCTGACCCTTGGGTTTCTATTAGAGAATGACACGGGGACAAATTTGTCCCTGTCCCCACAAGAACTCAGTTTCCCCATCCCCGCGAGTTTTGTCGCTGTCCCTGTCCTTGCCCCATTGCTGTAAGCTCTGCCTTAATTGCACAAGCCTCCAACACTTATGATTTTAAAGTGTTTGAGGCTTGTGCAGATGAGGACAGAACTTGCAGAATGGGGCAGGGACAGGAAAGAGTTCCCGTGGGGACAGGGAAAAATCTGTCCCTCTGCCATTCTCTAGTTTCTATCTGGCAAAACAATGATCAGCGGTCATGGATTTGATATACTGCTTTTCTGTGGTACAACCAAAGTGGTTTACATTTATTATGTGCAAGGAACAATTCATTCTCAAGCTTCAAGAAAGCAAAATGCAACCTACCTCCATTCAGTGATGGAGAGCACGTTCCTCCATTCCGGCAAGGACTACTAGAGCACCCTTCTGTAGCTGTCAGCAGACACCCCGGAGACACATCAACAGATTCAACTATATGTGCATAATGCCGTGATTTGCTGCTTAGAGGTAGTTCTTGCCCGTTGAGTACGACGGAATCCATGCACCCTCTCAGGCCGTTGCTCACCTGAGGACTCCTACCACGTCTTGTGTCTTGCTGTCGAATGTGACCACCGAAATACACATAATTATCGAGGTTAAGGGTTCTAAGAGTGCCTGGGGCGGTTCCTGATGCAGTATGGAACCTGTCCAGGACGAGCCTTGCATAATTTCCATTTACCTCGAGGGATACTGTATGCCACTGACCATCATTCACTTGAATGCTCTGAACAGAGACTATGCCAGGACCACTGCCACAGTCAAACTTATACTGCAGTCTTCCATTGTGAATCTAAGAACAGAAATCGATACAAAACCATCACCATTACAACAGAATCAGGTGCTCTGTATCAATTAGATTACTGTAACTCTCTTTATGCATCCCAAGAGGTTGCAGCTGATTCAAAATACAGCAGCCAAACTGATCTATAGGAAAAGGAAGTATGATCACGTTTCCCCTTTCATGAGGGCTCTTTCATTGCTTGCCAGTTAACCTCAGAATCCAATTTAATGTGCAAGCATAGTATTAAAAATTTTGAACAAAATATTTCTTGCCTCTAGTCCCCATTTCTTTTAATTCTCTATGCACTATAAGATCAAGAACTGTTCATTTGTACAAACTTTCTTTTCCCTCAATCAAGGGAATAAACATACTAGGCTATGCTTCTCTCTCCTTTGCATTTACCTTTACTTCTACCTATTGAGATCAGAACCATTTTTTCTCTTTACTCTTTTAGAAAACACCTAAAGACTTTTCTTTTTTCAAAAATTGTTACATAAATTATTTCTCCTGAGGAACCAGATATAAACCTCTTCTCATGTAAACCAAGTCGAGCCTCTATTGTTTAGAGGATGATCCGGTATATAAACTGAAAGTTTAGATTTAGATTAAAACATTAATATATTTTCATATAAGGCATCTACATCAGGAAAACAGACTCATTAAGGGAAAGGGGAAGGGATTTGATATTCTACCTGTGGTGCAATCAAAGTGGTTTTACATATTATGTACTTTTTCTGACCTTAAAGGACTCATTTAGAGTTTTTGGGTTGTTTTTTTCTTTTACTTTTTGTGCCTGGGGCAATGGAGGTTTATGTCACTTTTTCAGGATCACAGAGAACTAAAGTGGGAATCTAACCCAGCTCTATCACTCAAACAATAGAAACACATGAAACCTCTTTGTTATATCCAATTAAACAATTTCACTACCCCATACATTTGAAAACTATACTGCACTTAAATGCTTAAACACTTCTTAAACATGCTCACACATGCCTCACTCAAACATGGCAGAAAAACAATTGAAGAACAATGCTGTTCAGAATATGTTGTTTATGTACTCATGTGTCCCTGTAAAAAAATTGTACGTGGGTCAAACTAACAGTCAACTTAAAAGTGAGATTTGGAGAACACAAAAGTTAGCTGAAGTGTGAACGAGTTGATGAGCCGATGGTGCAACATTGTAAAATCATGAATCATACATTTGTAGATCTGAAATGTTGCATTATTGATGCAGTTGTAAAGAGTATGTATGGAGGAAATAGAAAGGAGGCATTACTTAAGAAAGACCAGGAATGAATTTTTAATTTAGCAACTGAGGAAGTAGAGGGTTTGAATGTAAAGATTGAATGGCAACTGTTTTACTGATAGAGGAGTTTTCTTTTCAAATGATTTTGATTAGCTCTGCTGCTAGTGATTAAGGAAACGTTAGAGCAGTCACATAGTAGATGACGGCAGTAGAGGAGTAACAAAGTGGACATTTAGTGGGAGTTTACAGTAGTAGAGGAGTAACATAGTTGATGATGGCAGATAAAGACCCGAATGGTCCATCTAGTCTGCCCAACCTGATTCAATCTAATTTGTTGGGGTTTTTTTTCTTCTTCTTCTCTTTAGCTATTTCTGGGCAAGAATCTAAAGCTCTGCCCAGTACTGTTCTTAGGTTCCAACTACTGAATCTGCGTCAAAGCTCACTCCAGTCTACACCCTCCCAGCCATTAAAGCTCTCCCCAGCCCATCTTCCCCCAAACGGACTGTGCAAGTGTGCCCAGTACTGGCCTTAGTTCTTCAAAATTTACTATTATTTTTTGATTCTAGATCCTCTGTGTTCATCCCATGCTTTTTTGAACTCCGTCACCATTTTCCTCTCTACCACCTCTCTCGGGAGCGCATTCCAGCGTTATGCTAAGAGGTTTTTTTTTTTTTTTGGTAGAATAGGCAGTGGGCAGGGGGGTACCTCAATGGTCAGCACTTTCTGTGTTGTTGTTTAACCTATACATGGCCTCAATAGGTTTAATATTTGAATCATTAAATGTAGACTACAGATTATATGCAGAAGATATAGTAATTTTTTTCTCCTGTACAGGCTTGGGGGTCTAAGCTGAAAGAGCTGTTGGATTACTATATAAAGTGTTGTTGATTGGATGGTTGCACAAGGGTTAACCTTAAATGTGGATAAAATGGAAAGGATTGTTTGTAGGGAAGAGTGATTGTGTGGGGGGGGGAGGGGGGGTGATATGGCCAGAAAAGATGAATGTGTTAAGTGCAGACTTGTCCCTGAAGCAAGATATGACTATTTGGGGGGAGGCTGGATTCTAGACTTTCTATGAATTGTCAAGTGGCTAAGACTGTTCATGTTCAGACTTGTTTTGCTCAGTTATTTGAAACCCATGCTCTCGCCTTATGAGTTTTGTACAGTAATAAAGGGAATGGTGTTATCAAGATTGGACAACTGCAACACACTATACCTTGGAATAGCTAAAACAAGATGTCGGGCATTACAGGTGGTCCAAAATGCAACAGCATGCCTTGTGGTAGGTGCACCTAGGACTATGCATATTACCCCTTTATTGTGACAATTACACAGGTTACCTGTGATGTTTAGGGTACAATATAAAGTGTTGATTATCGTACATCAAATGCTATACCATTCTATTCCAATGTATTTTAAAAAGGTTGTGACCGTTTACCATCCTGGTCGATCATTAAGATGAGAATATGTTTCACTCTTGAAAAGTAATGTTCAACCAAGGTATGCAGAAAATAGAGCAGCTGCTTTTTGTTTTGTAGGGGTTAAATCATGGAATTCCCTTTTGGTTCAGTTGAGGATGTGTGCAGATAGGGTTGGGTTTAAAAGACTGCTAAAGACTAGACTTTTTGTAGCAGCATATAAATGTGCATGAGTCCTTTCATTTGAAAGGAAACTCTGCAATGAGAGGGCATAGGATGAAGTTAAGAGGTGATAGGCTCTGGAGTAATCTGAGGAAATACTTTTTTTTACAGAAAGGGTGGTAGATGCGTGGAGCAGTCTCCTGGAAGAGGTGGTGGAAACAGAGACTATTCTGAATTCAAGAGGGCCTGGGATAGGCATGTGGGAGCTCTCGGAGAGAGAAAGAGATAATGTTTGATGGGCAGACTAGATGGGCCATTTCTCCTTTATCTGCTGTCATGTTTCCATGTTTCTATTTTTATGAGGTTTAAGTAAATATGGAGACAGAAAACAATGTGGATACAGTTCTTATTGTATTGTCTTATTTTATGTATGTATGTATGTTTTGATAGAAACTGCCTAGGTATACATTTTTATAATAATAAATAAATAAATTGTAGCTATTTCAGATACAAGAGATTCCTAAAAGCCCTGAAGCAACTATTAGGCAAAATGCTGGCCATTGTTGGCAGGCAGGATCACGGGAACGCCCATTTATGAACTATTTTGCACTTTTCTTGAACGATTTTCCTGTTTTTGACACAATTTCTGATTGTGTATACTTTATCAGAATATTAAGTCCTGGTGGATTGAAAAGACAATTGCTTAGTATCATATGAACTGAGAAGAAAATTCTTTGCAGGAATTGTGTTATGTGACTTAGGCCCCATTTTATCAAGCTGCGTTAGGGATTTTTTAATCACGGGCTACTGCAGTAAAAGTTCCGAAGCTCTCTGAATCCAACCTAGCCCCCCTACCTCCAAGGAAGAACGGGCTGGGCAGAACAGCTTTCAATTCACAGTCTCCCATTGCCTCACCACTCTCCAAAACACCCCTTCCTGCCTAATCCCTTCACCTTCTTACTGTAAACCCCTCACCGTTACCATCTCTCCAATCCCTTTCACTTTCCTTCCATCTCCAGAGCAATTTATCCAATCCTCATCTTCTCTCCTGCCTCCCTATTACTCCTTTAACCCGTTCTATTCCTTTACTTCCCAATCCCATATTTTTAAATTCAGCAAAAGCTCCCTATTTTCTTTCACCTTGTTCTCATTTTATCTCCATAACCTACCTGCACCAATATCACCCTCCCCGCCCTCCCTCCAGGCTCATGGAATGCTCCCCCAACACAGCCCTTTGTCTAAAACAGAGGCCACAGAGATAGATAGATACAGATATATATAGATGTATACACTGTGAACTGAAAAAAAAAAACAAACAACACAGCAAAATGTTTTTTCATCATATCGTCCATTGAACTCGACTGTGCACTGTGTCATGAATGAAGCTGACGTAAAGTGTTGTAAATATTTCCCACTGCACCACAACACTACCTTGTGAAAATGAATTGTGAACTGAATAAAAACATCAAAAAGTTTTATGGCATATCTTGCAGAAAAATGTAAAGTCAAAAAGTAATATTTCGATTAAGTAGATGTTCAAAGTGTGCTCTCTTTGCACGAAGTCACATCCTCAGCCTTGGCCGCCACTGATCTATTCAACTTGTCAATGACACTCTGCTTCAGCTCAGCCCAAACAGAGATGAAACATTATTTAAGGTCTTCAATGTCAGATATCACTGTCTGGTAGATGTGTTCTTGTATCAGCCTCCAGATCCGGTAGTCAACTGGGTTTAGGTCTGGTGAATTTGCAGGATCAATAAAGTCTGGGGGTCTCCCAATGTAGCAGTTCTATAGTGTCCTTTGCTCGATGTACTGGGGCATTATCCTGTTGGAAGATAATAGTCTCCCGACATGTAATGGATTGCTGGCAACAGCTTCTGCGTCAAGAGGACATTCCGGTAGTATTTGCCATTGATTTTAACCCCAGGATCGTTGAAGAATAAATCTGTGAATCTGAGTTTCGAGATTGCGACAGACCATGACTGATTGGCTGAAGATCAGGTGGGTCTGTAGTAGATGTTTGGCATTAACCTTACGCTTCAGTGTTGTTGAAGACATGTACAGGCAATCTTCTTTCTGTGTGTTAATCAGTGGAGCTACTTTAAATATCTTTTCATCTGTAAACCAGATGAAGGTGACGCTGTGCTCCGGGAACTTGGTCAAAAGCCGCTTGCATCGTTTCAGATGTGTGTCTTTGGTGTGTAAAGTTAATTCTTGGGCACAACACTTTTTAAGATACTTTAATTTCAGATTGTCATGAATGATCCTAACCACAGTTGTCTGGGTTATTCCTGCTTCTCTTGCTATTTGGTGAGTTGTTGTTTGGTATGTTTGTGGTGCGTCCTCATGGCTCAATACAAGATCACATATATGGCCAATCCACACTGCCCATTGCTTGGATCTTGCATCAAGGCCATTTTTGAACCAACCCTTCTGTGGGAATTCTTTCAACAATCATCGACTACTGTAACCTTTAAGCAGTACCAAGTTCTTTATCAGAATTTGGTCTTCTGCAGTGAAAACCATTTTGATACAGACACTGTTTACAAACTATCATCTGCTTCTACGTGTATCCCATAGCAACAATCCATTTTCACAAGATAGTATTTCTGTGCGTATCCCATAGCAACAGTTCATTTTTACAAGGTAATGTTGTGATGCGGTAGGAAATATTTACATTTTACATCAACTTCATTCAGGAAACGACACACTAAATTCCATAAGAATCAGCCAAGTTCTATGGAAGTTACGATACAACACACACACATCACAACACTACCTAGAATCAGAAAATAATATTAAATATTGAACTAAGGCCAGTACTGGGCAGACTTGCACGGTCTGTGTCTGTGTATGGCCGTTTGGTGGGAGATGGGCTGGGGAGGGCTTCGGTGGCTGGGAGGGTGTAGATGGGATGGAGTAGGTTTTAACAGAGATTTCGGCAGTTGGAACCCAAGCACAGAACCGGGTAGAGCTTTGGATTCTTGCCCAGAAATAGCTAAGAAAAAAAATTTAAATTGGATCAGGTTGGGCAGATCGGATGGACCATTCGGGTCTTGTATCTGCCGTCATCTACTATGTTGTAAAAATGAACTGTTGCTATATATATATATATATATATATATATATATATATATATATATATACACACATACAAACACACACACATATAGATAATCAGAAATGTTTAAGAATTTAAATGCTGTATAGTTTTCAAATGTATGGAGTAGTGAAATTGTTTAATTGACTCTAACCCAGTTCCCCTGGTTCTCAGCCCACTGCATTAACCATTAGGCTACTCAAGTTCAAGTTTATTAGCATTTGATGAATCGCTTATACAATATTTCTAAGCGATGTACAAGTTATAAACCGCCAGGTAGTAGTCTCACATATATATTATACAAATTAATCATAAAACAAACAATTGACATTTAAACAGTAGGGATAGAGACAAATATGAATACGTAGGAAAGGAGGGAAAAGTTACAATCTCTTTATCTGTTGAAATTAACATAAAAGGAAAAACACAATAGGGAATGAAGGGGATTGGAAAATATGATAGTCTTTACTAAATGTAAAGGGATTGATATGAGACGTGCTATGTATCAAAGGTGTCTTGAAACAAAAAGGTTTTTAAAATTTTCTTAAAAGATAGAAGGTTTTTTTCAATTCTGATATAGTTTGGTATGGAGTTCCATAGTGTAGGGGCCATAACGGAAAATATATCCTCCACTCCATAAGCAACATGCAGAACAGGTATAGGTAGGTTCAGTTCTGAGCAGTGCACACACTGTGTTAAGTATCTTTTCCTCCTCTCTCTTCGAAATCACCTCCTTTTAGTTGTTCCTGCCTCTGGTGGCATTTTCAGTACTTCCTAGCTTTTCCATTGGCCATATAACTCCTTTCCACATCCACACTACCTGTTCTGGGAGACAGACTTGGGGAAAGGGAAATCTTTAATTGCAGGGATGTGGACATGAGGGATTCCATATCTTCTATTACACAAATAGAAAAAATTAAATTGGGGTTCAAGAGACCAACCAAATAATGAAACTGTCATCTTTGTACAGTTTTATTTATTTTTCAAATTTGATATATCACCTTTCATCTCACAAAACCTGAGCAGTTTACAAGATTGCTTTCACAATAATAATTTGATTTGTTTTAACTAGTAAGATATACAAAAATGAAACAAAAATAAAACAAAATTGAATCTACCTTCCACTAAATCCCCAGAGCCAATCAATTGCTCAGAAAAGCTAAAGTAGTCAGTCTCGTCACTCTTTTTTGTATTTCAAAAGATATGTTTTCATGGATACACAGTTTGGCAAAAATTGCACAAAGATTGAGCCAAGAAAAAAAGCTACCTAGTGCTTAGCAGAATCTAGCTTTGCCTTAGAGAGGGCTAGAATTACAAGGCGATTTAGATCTTGTGACAGCAGAGTGACCAGAAATGTATGGAATCAACTGGTTCGATAGGTATAAAGGGCTCATATGAGTGTTACAACACCCATGTCAAGTATTAAAAATAACTTTAAAAAAAAGGAATGTGGGGAGAGTGTGGCGCAGTGGTTAATAGCTTCAGCCTCAGCACCCTGAGGTTGTGGGTTCAAACCTACGCTGCTCCTTGTGACCCTGGGCAAGTCACTTAATCCCCCCATTGCCCCAGGTACGTTAGATCGATTGTGAGCCTGCCGGGACAGAGAGGGAAAACTGCTTGAGTACCTGAATAAATGCATGTAAACCATTCTGAGCTTCCCTGGGAGGACGATATAGAAAATTGAATAAATTAAAAAAAATAATGGAATTTATAAGGAAATGTGCAGATTTAAGAACATTTAGAGGTCCTTTTGCTAAGCTATGCAAAGAAATGGGCTCAGTGGATCCTTACATGAGTCTCTCCCACACACTAAGGGGCTCATAATCGAAAGAGAAAAACGTCCAAAAAACGGCCTAAGTTGGCACTTGGACGAACATTTCTCAAAAACATCCAAATGCCGATAATAAAAACGAGTTTTGGATGTATTTAAAAACGACTTAGGCCTTCATAGTGCCGCTCAATGTCCAAAGCTAAACGGGGCGTTTCGGGAGGCGTGTCGAGGGCGGGAGTTGGGCGGGACGTGGGCCGGCTTACACTTAGTCGTACAGCATGTATAACCGAAAGTTTAACAACAGAGCCTAGACGGAACTTGGACGTTGTGACTTAGACCATGTAAAACATGGTCTAAGTCACAAAAAGCAACCTAAACTCACCAGATAAGCACTGCAAACACATAACACAGACCCCCACACACTACCCCAGTGATCACCAACCCTCCCCCCACCCCCATAAAAAATTTATTCACAACTTTAATTTTCAGTCTCCAGACCATCATCACCTGGCCACCTGGCATAGGAAAGACTAGTCGTCCAGCCCAGAGGCAGCTTAAGTCGTCTTGGGGGTAGGTTAGGGACCCATAGAGAGGAGGACCCATGCCCATAAGCCCCTGTAATCACTGCATTGATACTGAAACATGTGCACTGCCCTATACACCCCCAAAACCCTTTTTTACTGGCATATAAGTGGCTCTTGCAGCCATACAGGCTATTGGGGTGGTAGATAAGTGGGTCTAGGAGATTCTGGAGGTGGTTTGGGGGGCTCATTGTCACCTATAAGGGAGCTGTAGTGAGGAGAAGCCATGGCACCCTTTTGGTGAAGTTCACAGTGGTGCCCTGTAAGGTACCCCACTATTTAGGTGGCATGTCTGGGTGTGCAGTCCATCACTTTGCAGACCCCTCCCACGTCCAACAGGGCTTGTTCTAGGCGTTTTGGACTTGGCGGAATGTTGGACGGAAAAGTGGTATAAATATAAGACGATTTAGTGGCTTGGACGATCAGATCGGCAGGACGTATAATTAGACGATTTTCGAAAGTAAAAAAAAGTTGGACATATCTTTCGAAAATGTGTCTTAGGCTCTTTTTAACTTTGGACGACTTGCGATATGGACGTAAACGGAGTTAGATATCCCTTTTGATTATGTCCCTCTAAGCTGTTTTTAACATGGCCAACAAAAAAGGGTTTTTCCCCCCATTTTTTTTCAACATATAGCCATGCACTAATGTTAGCATTATCACAGATCAATTAAAAAAAAAAATCCACAGGAGCACTTATGCACCTATTTAAATGTTAACTGTGCACTAAACTAGTTACTGCACAGTAATGTAGAGATGCACTAACTAGTTAACGCCAAGAAAGCCCAATTTCTGCTACTACCTAAAAAAAAAAAAGGAAAAGAAAAATATAAACCTAGATGCTGAAACTCACACACAATGCTTTAGCACGTCCTGCTTAACAACGTTTAGTAAAATGATCCCTTAAGTTGTGCAATCATTGAAAGCAATATAATTGATTTTTATGATTGTTTCACTCTTCCAATGCAAATCTGATACCTAACTTGAATATAATAGCCATAATACATATGAATAATTTTATTAAAGAAAGGAAACTGACAAGTAGGACATCTCTTTCAACAATTTTTAGGTTACTTGTCTCCACCAGCTCTTAAAATGCAGCAAAGGTGACATCAATCTGGGATCTCTGTTAAGCCTTGTGACAATGTGTTTTACGTAATATATTCAATAGCAACCACCTACCTCCAGAATACTGTAGTCTGTGCCCCTGGCATACATAACTACTGCATGAGAAGAGTGAGTTCGAAGTCTCAATGACAGCCTCATTTCCTCTTTGTTTTCATTTTCCATAAGGCGGTATTTTATGTAACTGTCCCCACTAAATGTCACAGATGAAGCAACTAATAGTTTGACCAAAAAAACAAGAGCGGGTAGAAGGGCAGCAATTATTCCTACATGAACTGAATATCAATACTCCTAAAAGCAAATTCAACATTCAGAATGTAAAATACAATTAAAACCTCACCGGAACACTGCCCAAGCTTGCCATCTTGACAAATACAGCTATACTTTCCATCTTTAGGGTCAGCAATGCATTCAGTTCCTTCTGGGCAAGGATTTCCTTCACATACTGTGCTCTTCTGGGGACACTTGCTTCCTACAGTATAGAATTAGCATTATCTTAATTGCACATGTTTGGAAGAAAGCTTCTCTCTCTAAATGTGCTTTTATTCTCTCTTCCTTACCTTTACAAAGGCAAACAGCTGCTCTATGATGACGGGGTGTCACAAAACTTAGCCTGGCAGTGCTATGGGTTGACATATTTTCATCAACTGTAATTTTTTCTTCACAAAACCTCCAAGGGCAATTAATGTCTGCACAAAGTTTATGGAAGACTTCAACAATCCTAATACCAATGATTTCTTCAATGTCTGTCAAAGAAGAGTTGATCTTATGGAGCAGAACTTTAGGTGAATGGACCGCACCACCAGATTTATCCACAGCTAGGAGGACATCAAGGTTAGAAGGAGGCTCAGAAGGTTGCAGGCTCAAAATCTGAATATCATTTCTGCGTACACCTAAGACATTCCTTAAAGCCCTCTGAAAATTGCGCCAGTAGTCTCCAATAAATTCTTCTGGCGTAAGGTTGGCGAAGCGTATAGCAATGCTATGGTTCAGTATTTCTTGTGTGATTTGCCTTATATGAACTATGATGTCAGCTGCAGAAGTAAACTTGCCATCAGTAACGGAGACATTCAGCAGATAGTGTCCTACGTCTAGTTTCTTGTGTGCTATCAATTTGCCTCCTGTGCTAGACACTGAGAAAAGGTTTTCCATCTTGGGACCTAGATTGTATATTAGAGTATCATAAACATCCTGATCTGTTGCATGGATCTTCCCAATGACTCCACCCGAATAGTCTTCTCCAAATGTTGTAATGAATATTTCGAGTGGTAGAATAGCAGGAGGGTAGATGCTCTCCTCAATGACTCGAATGTCAATGTATGTCAGAGATGACAACTGAGGTTTTCCATTGTCCAATACCTAATGAAAGAGCAGAAAAAGACACATTTATGCATTGTATCTATTTGAAACAAATTCTTTTCAATTTGGGTAAGTTACAAGGATAAAAGGTACTCATAATGGACATTCCTAGAAATTACTATGAGACACAAGAAACTCATATAAATTTAAGACATTCACTATTCACTTTGTAACATACTTGCATACTCCACAGTAAAACCACATCAAATCATTTGTCTGCTAGACTAACTTGTTAAAACTTTAATAAGGTAGTGTCCTGATTTATTTTCACGTCACAAACATTCACATTAAAAAAAAAAAATATGCAAAATACATTTTTGGAAACCATGCTTTAGAATTTCAGAAATTTTGCTGCAGAATCTCTTATTACAGATAGAGATTCCTGGCCCCATATTCAGTTGCAGTGGTCAGTGCTTGTTTTAAATACTCAAATATTCGGTGTCAGAATCTGGATGTTGGGCTGTGGTGAATATAACAGGCAGTGCCAGCAGTTACCAGGATAATAGTGATATTCACTGCTGTTACCTGGATCAGATATCTTTTTCTGCTGTCCTAAATTATCCAGATTCTGGCGCCGAATATAGCTCATCTCCAGGTAAATCCTAACACTGCCCCTGGAATACCCTAGCGTGTCAGATTTTAAAAGAAAATGGGATACTCACATGGGATCTCTAGGGGAGTAAAGTCAGGGGGGTGGGTCATTAGAGTGGGCAGACTTGATGGGCTATGGCCCTTTTCTGCCATCATTTTCTATGTTTCTATCCAAATAGGGCCAGGGCAGTCTGCAGAGTTTTTCAGATTGGCAAAGCTTCCTCCGTACGTGCCGAACAGGTCCCTCCGCTCCCAGGATGAATTACGCCTCATGCCCTGGACGTGCCCTTCAACTGCACACCGCCAAACTACATTCCTACTCCTACTTCATACCGAGCCACTGGAACCAAATGCCCCTGCAGATAGATCCCTTGAAGGATTCCTCAGCTTTAGGAAAGCAATAAAAACATACCTCTTCACCTAACTTCCCTGCCCATGACCAATGGATTACAAAGAAATGTATATTGGCATTAGATCCCAGTATGTACCGTGTTAGGAAAAAACTGAAATTGAAACATCTTCCAATATGACAAATTTAACTTGCAACTGTATATAATGTACATTGGTATTAGATCCCTAATGTGTGTCTAGTTAGGATAAAAACTTGTATTGAAAAATTTACACTGTTGAGAATAACTATGGCAAATTTTAACCTCTGAACTCTAGTATGTATAGAATTAGGACACAACCTTGTATCGTAAAATTGTACTGTAACTGTCATATGGTAACCTGTTAACTGTATTTTTTGTATGTTTGGGGAAAATGGGATAGAAAACAAATTAAATAAATAAATAATCAAGATTAATGGTGCTGAAAATCTGGGTAGGGCTCTGGTCAACGGCACTTATCTGGGTGTCAGTTGAATATCAGGTTCTCCATTTATAACAGGAAAACAACAGGAGGGGTATACTACCATCTGCCTGGCCAGGATGAGGAAGGGTACAGCGAAATGCTAACAGAAATTAGAAACACTAACAAAATTGGCAACACAAGAATAATGAGAGAGTGTGGTGCAGTGGTTGAAGCTACAGCCTCAGCACCCTGGGGTTGTGGGTTCAAACCCACACTGCTCCTTGTGACCCTGGGTAAGTCACTTAATCCTCCCCATTGCCCCAGGAACATTAGACAGATTGTGAGCCCACCGAGACACACAAGGAAAAAATGCTTGAGTACCTGAATAAACTCATTTAAACCGTTCTGAGCTCTCCTGGGAGAACGGTATAGAAAATTGAAAATAAATATTCATAAGAACATAAGAATAGCCTTATTGGGTCAGACCAATGGTTCATCAAGCTCAGTAGCCCATTCTCACGGTGGCCAATCCAGGTCACTATACCTGGCCAAAACCCAAGGAGTAGCAATATTCCATGCTACTGATTCAAGGCAAGCAGTGGCTTCCCCCATGTCTTTCTCAATAACAGACTATGGACTGGATAATAAATGTCTTATTGGGCAGAGTAAAGCAGTAAAATATCTAGATGCCATAAATGACCACTTCAGGAAGTAGCTGAGGGGGAATATTCGCACTCTAGATTTAGTTCTCACTTTAATACAGGATCTGGTACAAGGAGTTAACAGTACTGGAACCATTTATCAATAATAATCATATTGTGATAAAATTTGACAGCGACTGGGGAAACTATATTAAAGAAAGGTATTGCAATTTAACACTGAGTGTGTGTGGTGGGTGGAGAACCATGATAAAATTAATTAGATTTTTAAAAAAGGGGCGAACTACTACGGCTTTAGCGGTATATAAGAATAAAATTATTATTATTATAATGGTTAAAAGTTTGCAGGCAGAATGGACACTTTAAAAAGATGATTATATGAGCTCAGACAAAATAAAGTAGAGAATGGCATAGTGACAAAATTCATCACTGTTTCTGTCCCTGCGGATAACCATAGGAAACCATTTCCATGTTATTCTTGAAGGAGAGAGGGAAGAATGAGAGTATGAATGGGTATGACCACTGACCCTCAAGACTTGCATTGAAGAATGCTGGTGTAAAAGGACTGAGGTTGTGATAAGAATGACATGGAATTGTTTCCTGCAGTTATCCGCAGGGATGGAAACTGTGATGAATTTTGTCACCGTGTCTTTCTATAATCACCACCATTAGAAAAGGCGAATATAGTCAAAAGGATATCTTTGCAAAAATTGAAACTGGATCAGATTGAAGAAAATAGGAATGAAATACACCTCACAACGCCTCCTGGTCATGCCCTTCAACTGCAAACCAAGTTTCGGCACGTAAGGAAGGAGGAAGGATAAAGGCTGGAAGGTAGTGAGGGCCTCCCTCTCTGGGCATGAACTCGGAACATAGGCAGTGAGGGCCACTGATTCCTCCTCCCTCCTGGTCCGCCGCTGCCCCCCGCATTTAATTATCCTTTGTTGCAAGCCTTCCCACCGACGTCAATTCTGACATCGAAGAGAAGGTCCGGGCCAGCCAAGAAGCGATTGGCTGGCCCGGACCTTCTCTCTGACATCATAATTGACATCAGGGGGAAGGCTTATGGGCCCCTTGGCCCTTCCCTTCCTGGAGTTGCGGTGGGGGATAATTAAATGGAGCAGTGGGCGGCGAGCAGTCAGCCCACATACCCCCAATGGGTGGTCCACGTATCCCCCTAGGGTATGCGTACCACATGTTGAGACAGTGGCATTAAGTTCATAAATCATTATTAGCAGTGTAGGCTTAGGAAACTCATTGCTAATTTCTGGCCATGAACAATTAAGGAATGGATCTACGGCTGGGGATCCTGACAGGTACTATTTATTTATTTAGATTTGCCACTGTCAGAAATAGGATCTTTAGTCTGACAGTATAGCACACCTCAAACTCCATTTAATGTGGGGTCTTTTGAAAAATTTGTATAAAGACATCTAGAAATACAAATATTTGCAAGCACCTCCATGAGCAAAAACCATTTCATAGAAAAACACATTAAAAAAAATATAACAGCATCACTTGTGGATCCACACATATAAACATCAGTAACTACGGGCTCCTTTTACAAAGGTGCGCTAGCATTTTTAACTCATGTACTGGATTAGCGTGCGCTAGTCGAAAATCTACCGCCTGCTCAAAAGGAGGCGGTAGCGGCTAGTGCGTGCTATTCTGCGTGTGAAGGCCCTAGCGCGGCTTTTTAAAAGGAGTCCTACATGCATGAGAGTAAATTCTAACAAAACTACATGTAGAAGGCAAGCCAATTAAAGAGTGAAGCAAAATAACTCTTAAAATATTTTTTACGTTGTCTTAGTCAGCACAAAAGTAAGCATAATTGCCTCCTCAATCACTGGTAGAGACCCCAGATCTAAAGCTGAAAGGTAGTTGACCCTTATATGTGTCTTGAAAACAGGTACACATATACCAACCTGAAATTTTTCTTTTTAATAGACATCTATTTCCACTTGCAAAAGTTTAGTTTCTTAGAACGCATGAGAAAAAAATCTGCTTGCACTGGCCAAACTTTAGAGGGATCAATGCCTGCAAGATGTGACAAGGATCAATGCTAGGCTCAATCCTCTACAATATTTTATAATGGGAAAAACATGATCCAGGGCTTGTCAACTACATGCTAATTAAAAAAATATAAATCATGTATTTAGGGTCTATAAATTCAAGTGTCAAATAGCATTCTTGAATGGAAGTGCTACAAAAAGGGAGAGAATGAGAGGCGATATGATACGAACACTCAAATATCTATCATACTTCAGTAAAGCACCAAAAATTCCACAGAATGAGCTGCTCAATGACAGAGGCAGAAGGGAAGGAGGCGCCACAGGAATGTGAGAAAACAGTTTTCACAAACAGGGTGCAGAGTCAGACGTCCTGGAACAGACTTCCAGCAGAAAAGCTGGTAAGAGGAAAACAGTGGCAGAATTCAGACATGCTTGGGGTTGACAGAAAGAACCTTTATTAGAAAAAAGTGAGAAAGTCACAGATTTAATAGGCCCTATTCAAACAAAATAGGCAGTTTAAACAAAAAGAGCAGACTGACTGACCACATGGATTCTTATTTGCCAATACTTTCTAAGTTTCTATGGTTAATACAGAGAATACATAATTAAAAAAGCAAGCTCACGACACATCATACTGACCATTCTTTATAATAATTTCTTAAGCAGAGACACAAATTCAAGCAGAAAATATCTAATTATACTGCCTATTTAAAATACAATTTTTCATTAGTACATAGATATATTAATACATCACAGATGCTCTTGAGCAGGGGTGTCAAATGTCGGCCCTCGAGGTTTTCAGGGTTTTCAGGATTTTCCCTATGAATATGCATGAGATCTATTTGCATGTACTGCTTTCATTATATGCTAATATATCTAATGCATATTCATTGGGGAAATCCTGAAAACCCGACTGGATTGCGGCCCTCGAGGACCGACATTTGACACCCCTGCTCTAGAGATTCTCAGGAATGTGCTGGGCATATACCCCCCCATACTTTTATTAACCTCATTTTATGAGGTTATGAGGTATCACAGTAGGCACTTAGAAAAAGAAATTCATAAGGGATGCAGAAATAATGAAGCATTTTGACAGCTTGGAAACTTAATGTTACAAGTTCCTTAGTTTTAATGTTCATAGAGTAAGAGACTTTTGACAGTAGATGGCAATGATGCCTAAAGTATCTGTTAAGTCAAAATGATCAAGTTATCCTATACCTCCAACTCCTGGCAAAGACAATTCCTGCTTTGAGATACAAATGAAACCTTAGTCAAATTTACAAAATCAGATAAAGGACAACACTTCAGAATATTTTCTGCATATAAAGTCTATCAGGAAACAGTATACAGTCCATTCTTGTTATTCACACATTCATAATGTGAGATTTCGCCTATCCGCGGTTGCTTCAATTGCAACCAATATCCCCATTTGTGCTGCTGAATTCACGTATTCGCAAACCAGTGCTAAACCTCCCCCCCCCCCCCCCCAGCTTTTTTGCTTTCATTGTCATCTCATGGTCAGGCTTTGCTTCCTGATGTTGACCCCAAACGTCCAGAAAGTGAATTACAGGTACTTCAAGTGCTATCCCAGGCAGGAACCTAACTATTTTCCCAATAGGATCCACTATTCACTTTCTGTGGTTATGAAGTGCAATGCGTACTGCTGGAACCTAACCTCAGACTCAACGTTTTGTTATTCATGATTTTGAGGTTCCCAAAAAATTTTTGTGAACTGTACTACTGCGAACAACAAGTACGGACTGTAACTACTAAGGAGGAAAAAAAAAGTCAAAGGGTTCCAGAGTTGATCAAGGAAGCTATAAACCAGTGAATTTGATGCCGGTGCTGAGCAATATGATAAACTATTATAAAGAACAAAATGACAGAGCAAATACATAAGCATGGATTAATGAGACAAAGCCAACATGAATTTACTCAAGGGAAATCTTGCCTCACTAATCTGCTACATTTCTTTGAAGGGGTGAATAAACATGTGGACAAAGGTGAGCCAGTTGATACTGTATATATGGATTTTCAAAAAGCATTTGACAATGTACCTCATGAAAGACTTCTGAGGAAATCAGAAAGACATTGGATAGGAGGTAATGTTCTATTATGGATTAAGAACTGGTTGAAAGATAAAAACAAGAGTTAAATGGTCAATATTCTCAATGGAGAAGGGTAAATAGTGGGGTCCCCCAGAAATCTGTGCTGGGACCACTGCTTTTTAACATATTTATCAATGATCTAGAGATGATCTAGATGATCTAATGAAACAATTAAATTTGCTGATGACACAAAGTTCAAAGTTATTAAATCGCAAGAGGATTGTGAAAAATTGCAAGAGGACCTTGTCAGACAGCATCAAAATGGCAGATGACATTTAATGTGAACAAGTGTATATCGATGCATGTGGGAAAGAGGAACCCAAACTATATCTATGTGATGCAGGTTCCATATTAAGAGTTACAGCCTAGGAAAAGGATATGTGTGACATCGTTGAGGATATGTTGAAGCCCTTAGCTCAGTGTGTGGTGGTGGCAGCTAAGAAAGCAAATAGAATGTTAGGAGAATTAAAAAATTTCCTGTGCTCTGGAAAAATGGGAATGTGCAGATAGGCCTCCGTCATATCCAGAGATGCAAAAAATTACCCTGGTGCCCATTCAGAAATGTGGCATCTTGAGGCTCGCATTCATTGTTTTGAGGTCTAGAATTGGCCTACAGTCTTCTAAGACTCTTGAGCAGTATGAAGTATAGCACATATTTGACAGAGCACAAGTCTTCCTTGGGTACGGGCTCTATGGCTTCATGATCCAGCAACCTTTGTACTGGTGCTTGGACTTTGGCCACTTTTTCACAGCCTCCCAGATGGAGAGTCTAGGAAAATGTCCGGGAGGGGACAAAAGAACTTGAGCTGGTATCCCTCCCGTTGAATGTGTAGCATCGAGCCATGTGTGGTGATCTCCACACACAATCCCAATGGGCCAATAACCTAATGCCAGTGTGTGGAATGTCAGCTGATAGCTGGGTGTCATAACTACTTCTTGGAAGTTGTGGCCGAGCAGGATCCAGAAGACTGGGAGCTTTGAAAGGATCTCTGGCCTGAAGGGCCTCCCGAGAATTGGCAATATCATCTGGAAGATGTAAAATTATCATGACCTGACCCTCTAGGGCAGGGGTGGGCAACTCCAGTCGGGTTTTCAGATTTCCCCAATGAATATGCATTGAAAGCAGTGCATGCAAATAGATCTCATGCATATTCATTGGGGAAAACCTGAAAACCCAACTGGATTACAGCCCTCAAGGACTGGAGTTGTTCACCCCTGCTCTAGGGGCTCGAGATCTGCTGTCCGGTAAATACTTTGGCTTGCGATCCTGCATGCTGGCCATATGATCATTCAGACATTTATCAAAGAGTAAATGTCCTTTAAATGGTAATTTACTCAAGATCGCCTTAGAGGTGGAATCCCCACCCACTGTGAGCACCATAGCATTCTGTGGGCAGAAAGCAGACATTTTGCTCATGATTCTGATAGGTCATACAAAGCCTCAGCTACATAATCCGCACCAGACAGTAAAAACTGGAGATTCCTCCCGACAATAGTCTCTGAATTATGGTGCAACTTGGAGTGGCAAGCTCAGGCGACAAAAGACACCGCCACAGCTGCTTTCAAACCTGAGGCCATGGCCTCAAAGAGCTTCTTATGAACAATATCCATCCTGTGGCCCTGGGCATCTTTAATACCATGCCACCTTCACTGGGTAGGGAGGTACGCTTTGTAACCTGTGCCCCATGTTGAATCTACTTTTGGGAGAACAAAGAGCTAGTTAAATTTCACATTCATCGAACAGATATTCAGAAAGCTTTTGACAAAGTTCCTCATGAGAGGCTCCTGATAAAATTAAAGAGTCATGGGATTAGTGGTAAAGTTCAGTTGTAGATTAGGATTTGTTTATCAGATAGAAAATAGAGGGTAGGGTTAAATGGTCATTTCTTTCAATGGAGAGTAAACAGTGGAGTGCCGCAGGGATCTGAACTAGGATCGGTGCTATTTAACTAATTTATAAATGATCTGGAAATTGGGACGATGAGTGAGGTGATTAAATTTGCAGATGACACTAAACTGTTCAAAGTTGTTAAAATGCATGCAGATTTTGAAAAATTGCAGGTAGACCTTAGGAAATTGGAAGACTGGGTGTCCAAGTGGCAGATGAAATTTAATGTGGACAAATGCAAAGTGATGCACATTGGGAAGAATAACTCAAATCATAGTTACCGGATTCTAGGGTCCACCTTAGGGGTTAGTGCCCAGGAAAAGGATCTGGGTGTTATTGTAGACAATACAATGAAACCTTCTGACCAATTTGCATTGGAGGCCAAAACAGCAAACAAAATGCTAGGAATTATTATTATTATTATTTTTTTTAATATTCTTTATTCATTTTCAAAATTACATTAAGTGTAAAATATATTCATTCACAGTAACAATAAATATATCACTTATAAACAATCATTGGTACATTATATAAATTTTATCCCTTCCCCTTTCCCATCCATATCTTCCATTATTATATAATATATGTAATAAGAAAAATACCCCCCTCCCTATATTCTGAACTGATAATTAAAAGGGAAATAATTTTACTTAATCCTTACAATATTTTGTTAATGGTTTTCACACATCTTGAAATTTCGTAAAGTATCCCCTTTGTAAAGCAATAAATTTTCCATTTTATAGATATGGCATAAAGAATTCCACCAAAAGTTATAATTTAATCTCTTCCAATCCTTCCAATTATATGTAATTTGCTGAATGGCAACCCCAGTCATTATTAGTAATAATTTGTTGTTGTTATTATTATTAAATTATTATTAAATATTATTTTTGGGACAGTGCTGAAACAAGGCTGCCCTGTGAACATCTAAAAGCTAAGTTACTCAGCATTTCATATTCTGCTCTTTTCACTGGTTTTCAGCATTATATCTGCTTAATTTCTCTTCTCCTTCCTGTTTCTTACTAAAAAAATATAAAAAAGCACAAAAAAATCCTTCTCTTTCCTCTGTTAAATCTTATTTCCTCTTCCTGCATTTTTGTTTAAAATACTGTGTTTTAGGTGGTATAGAGCCTATATTTCTGGTGCCTGTGGCTCAGGGTGACTAAAGTAGGGAAAATCCTGTTATAAATCCTGTGTTTTAGGGTAGCACTGATAGAACCTGCAGTTTTGTTTAAAATACTGTGTTTTAGGTGGTATAGAGCCTATATTTCTGGTGCCTGTGGCTCAGGGTGACTAAAATAGGGAAAATCCTGTTATAAATCCTGTGTTTTAGGGTAGCACTGATAGAACCTGCATTTTTGTTTAAAATACTGTGTTTTAGGTGGTATAGAGCCTATATTTCTGTCTTACCAGTATTCAGCCATTGTTTTCTGCTGATTAGGTGGAGAAGGGAGGGGCTCTGTTTTACTTCTAAGGTTAATTGCATTATCTTTGGGACAGTGCTGAAACAAGGCTGCCCTGTGAACATCTAAAAGCTAAGTTACTCAGCATTTCATATTCTGCTCTTTTCACTGGTTTTCAGCATTATATCTGCTTAATTTCTCTTCTCCTCCCTGTTTCTTACTAAAAAAATATAAAAAAGCACAAAAAAATAAATCCTTCTCTTTCCTCTGTTAAATCTTATTTCCTCTTCCTGCATTTTTGTTTAAAATACTGTGTTTTAGGTGGTATAGAGCCTATATTTCTGGTGCCTGTGGCTCAGGGTGACTAAAAAGCACAGTTACTTACCGTAACAGGTGTTATCCAGGGACAGCAGGCAGATATTCTTTACGCATGGGTGACGTCACCGACGGAGCCCACGGTACGGACCTTTTTACTAGAAAGTTCTAGTTGGCCGCACCGCGCGTGCGCGAGTGCCTTCCCGCCCGACGGAGGAGAGCGTGGTCCCCAGTTAGTATAAGCCAGCTAAGAAGCCAACCCGGGGAGGAGGGTGGGACGTAAGAATATCTGCCTGCTGTCCCTGGATAACACCTGTTACGGTAAGTAACTGTGCTTTATCCCAGGACAAGCAGGCAGCATATTCTTTACGCATGGGTGACCTCCAAGCTAACAAAGAGGGAGGAGGGATGGTTGGCCATTAGGAAAATAAATTCTGAAGTACAGATTGGCCGAAGTGCCCATCCCGTCTGGAGAAAGCATCCAGACAGTAGTGAGTAGTGAATGTGTGAACTGAGGACCAGGTGGCCGCCTTGCAGATTTCCTCAATGGGTGTGGAACGGAGGAAAGCAACAGAAGCGGCCATAGCTCTTACCCTGTGGGCCGTGACAGCACCGTCTAGTGACAGACCGGCCCGAGCGTAACAGAACGCGATGCAAGCTGCAAGCCAGTTGGATAGCGTCCGTTTAGAGACCGGTCGACCCAAACGATTCGGGTCGAAGGTCAGGAAGAGCTGAGGGGACAAGCGGTGAGCCCTTGTACGATCAAGATAGTAAGCCAGGGCACGCTTGCAGTCAAGACTGTGCAATGCCTGTTCTCCGGGATGTGAATGAGGTTTCGGGAAGAAAACAGGCAACACAATGGACTGGTTGAGGTGAAAAGCTGAGACCACCTTTGGAAGGAACTTTGGATGGGTGCGCAGAACCACCTTGTCATGGTGAAAAATAGTGAACGGTGGATCGGCAACCAGTGCATGAAGCTCACTAACCCTCCTGGCAGAGGTGATGGCAATGAGGAAAAGAACCTTCCATGTCAGAAATTTGAGCAAAGTTGTGGCAAGTGGCTCAAAGGGAGGTTTCATGAGGGCAGATAAAACCACATTCAGGTCCCAGACGACCGGAGGAGGCTTCAGAGGTGGTTTGATGTTGAAGAGGCCCCTCATGAATCGGGAAACCAGAGGGTGAGCCGTGAGAGGTTTTCCTAAGACAGGCTCATGAAATGCCGTGATGGCACTGAGATGGACTCTGATAGAGGTAGACTTGAGGCCTGCGTTGGACAGGGAGAGCAAGTAGTCCAGAACAGTTTCCACCGCTAAAGAGGTGGGATTGTGATGATGACGGAGGCACCAAGAGGAGAACCTGGTCCACTTCTGATGGTAACATTGGAGGGTGGCCGGTTTCCTGGAGGCGTCCAAAATGAGACGGACAGGCTGAGACAGATTTCCTGAAGAGGTCAGCCCGAGAGAAACCAAGCTGTCAGGTGGAGCGAAGACAGATTGGGATGTAGTAGAGACTGATGTTGCTGTGTAAGTAGAGTAGGAAACACAGGTAGAGGAATGGGATCCCTGGAGCTGAGCTGAAGCAGGAGGGAGAACCAGTGTTGACGAGGCCACCGGGGAGCTATGAGGATCATGGTGGCTCCGTCCCTGCGGAGTTTGGATAAAGTCCGCAACATCAGAGGTAGAGGAGGAAAGGCATAGAGGAACCGATCCGTCCAGTCGAGAAGGAATGCATCCGGGGCCAGACGATGAGGAGAGAAGAGTCTGGAGCAGAACTGGGGCAGCTGATGGTTGTGAGGAGCTGCGAATAGGTCCACCTGCGGAGTGCCCCAGCGAGCAAGGATGGAGTGGAGCGTGGGAGGATCCAAAGTCCACTCGTGAGGTTGAAGGATGCGGCTGAGATTGTCGGCCAGGGAGTTCTGTTCGCCCTGGATGTAGACAGCCTTGAGGAAGAGACTGCGGGCCGTGGCCCAGGTCCAAATGCGAAGAGCCTCCTGACAAAGGAGGCGAGATCCGGTGCCGCCCTGTTTGTTGATGTAGTACATGGCAACTTGGTTGTCCGTGCACAGGAGCAGAACCTGAGGGCAAAGAAGGTGCTGGAAGGCCTTGAGAGCATAGAACATGGCTCGTAGTTCCAGGAAATTGATGTGATGAAGACGCTCCTGCGGGGTCCAAAGACCTTGGGTGCGTAGGTCTCCCAGGTGAGCTCCCCATGCATAAGGGGAGGCATCCGTGGTGATGGTCATGGAATGCGGGGGCAGATGAAAAAGAAGGCCCCTGGAAAGATTTGAGGAGTTCAACCACCATTGTAGAGATTGCTGAAGAGACGATGTCACAGAGATGGGATGAGAAAGAAGATTCGAGGTCTGCGACCATTGGTTGGCCAGAGTCCATTGAGGTGTCCTGAGGTGGAGTCGTGCCAGGGGAAGCACATGCACCGTCGAGGCCATGTGGCCCAGGAGGACCATCATCTGTCTGGCAGAAATGGAGTGATGGAGGAGCACCTGACGACACAGGCGGAGCAGGTTCCGCTGACGGTCGGAGGGGAGAAACGCCCTCATTAGTGTGGTGTCGAGAACTGCTCCAATGAACTGAAGGCGCTGTGTGGGAAGCAGATGCGACTTGGGGTAGTTGATCTCGAACCCCAGGAGGTGGAGGAGAGAGATGGTATGATGAGTGGCTTGTAGCACAAGTGGAGACGTAGGTGCTTTCACCAACCAATCGTCCAAGTAGGGAAACACCTGGAGGTTGTGAGACCTGAGGAAGGCCGCCGCCACAATGAGGCATTTGGTGAACACCCTGGGTGATGAAGCGAGGCCAAAAGGTAGCACTTTGTACTGATAATGGCGATGGTGCACCTGGAATCTTAGGTAGCGACGTGAAGCTGGATTGATTGGTATGTGAGTGTAGGCCTCTTTGAGGTCCAGGGAACATAGCCAGTCGTTCTGAGAGAGATGAGGATAAAGCGTGGCAAGGGAGAGCATTCTGAACTTCTCCTTGACAAGACATTTGTTGAGGTCCCTGAGATCGAGAATGGGACGTAGGTCTCCTGTCTTTTTTGGAACCAGAAAGTAACGGGAGTAGAATCCCCGGCCCCTTTGTTCCAGAGGTACTTCTTCGATGGCATTGAGGAGAAGGAGTGATTGGACCTCCCTCAGGAGGAGGGGGGTTTGAGTTGAAAGAGAAGCAGACTCTACGGGAGGATTGTCTGGTGGAAGAGTCTGGAAGTTGGAAGAGTCTGGAAGTTGAGAGAGTAGCCGTGGCGGATGATGTTGAGGACCCACTGGTCTGATGTGATGACCTCCCAACGGCTGAGAAAAATGTGGAGCCTGCCTCCGATTGGTTGAGGGAGAGGCAATGAGGGTGGAAGACTGGCTAAGCCCTGGAGAGAGGAGTCAAAAGGGCTGAGAAGGTTTGGCAGGAGGAAGAGGCTTGGCAGGTTGATTAGACTGTGCACGAGCCTGGTTGTGTTGGTGTTGGCGAGCCCGCCTAGGTTGCTGTGAAGGTGGGTTAAGCGGCCTAGCGGAGAACCTGCGCTGGTATGAAGACTGTGGTTTGTAAGGCCGAGCAGGAGGGGCCTTCTTCTTTGGTTTAATGAGAGTATCCCATCTGGTCTCATGGGCGGAGAGTTTTTGTGTGGTGGTATCCAGAGACTCTCCGAACAATTCGTCTCCCATACATGGGGCGTTGGCTAGTCGGTCCTGATGGTTGACATCTAGATCAGAGACCCTGAGCCAGGCCAGGCGGCGCATGGCCACAGCTATGGCAGATGCACGAGAGGTGAGCTCAAAGGAGTCATAGATGGAGCGCACCATAAATTTTCTTAGTTGAAGCAGGCTGGAGATGTGCTGCTGGAATAGTGGAACCTTGTGCTCCGGCATGTACTTTTGCATGGCGGAGAGTTGCATTACCAGATGTTTCAGGTAGAATGAAAAGTGGAAAGAGTAATTGTTTGCCCTGTTGGCAAGCATGGCATTCTGGTAGAGCCGCTTGCCAAACTTGTCCATAGTTTTGCCCTCCCTGCCAGGAGGGGTAGAGGCATATACACTGGAGCCTTGAGTCTTTTTTAAAGTGGACTCAACCAGGAGAGATTCATGGGGCAGCTGGGGTTTATCAAATCCCGGGATTGGAATAACCCTGTAAAGGCTATCCAGTTTACGGGGTGCCCCAGGGACAGTTAATGGATTTTCCCAATTTTTATAAAAAGTTTCCCGTAGGATGTCATGCACGGGTAACTTCAGGAACTCCTTAGGAGGCTGATCGAAATCTAAAGCCTCCAGGAAAGCTTGTGACTTCTTGGAGTCAGACTCCAGAGGCAAAGATAAGGCCCCCGATAACTCCCTGAGGAATTTTGAAAAAGAAGAAGATTGCTCAGGTTTAGATGTGGTATCGGGGGCCGAGGGCTCTTCGTCCGACGACGATGCATCCTCCTCGGTACCGAGGGGAGATTCTTCCCAGAGGTCCGGGTCTCTGACATCGGTGTGTGCGTGCCGAGAGACTGGAGTGGAAGGCTCGGTATGATGAGCTTTAGACCGAGACTTGCCTGAGCGTACCGAGACGGTACCGGGGGATGAAGACCTGTGTCTGTCTCGGTCCCGGGAAGAACGGTGCCGGTCAGGTTCGCGGGAAGACCGGTGTTCCGCTCGGTCCCGAGGAGGATCGGATGTCGTCAGAGCGACGGTCTCGGCATGGGCATGGATATGCGGTGCCGAGAGAATGGGCATGGAGGGGTCCATAGGTACCGATGGCGTGGATACCGGTTGGACGGTGTGGGGCTCGGGCCGGTCTGGTACCGAAAGCAGCGGTGCCAGGATAGAGGGCAAGAGCTGTTTAAGTTGCTGTTGGAGTTGTTCCTGCAACTTATCCTGGAGGATGGCCGCAATGCGGTCATCCAGGGGTGGCACCGGAACCACTTTTTTCTGCTTTGGTTCCATGGGTGCCGCTCTACGCTCCGGCGATGAGGAGGCCGATGACGAGGCACTCACCGATATCGGAGCGGAGCGCTTTTTAGTTCAGCGTGGAGCCGAAAGAGCCGGTGTCGCCACCGAGGTGGGAGGGCGCTCAAGGGTGGAAGGCTTCTTAGCCGGCTTACCTGGCGCCGGTGGCGCCGATGTAATGTCAGGCGGTGTCGAGGTGGTCGGTGCCGACTTCGATGGTGCCGCAGTTGAAGAAGTCGAGTCCATAGTTGGGCCGGTGCCGAACAGCAGACTTTGCTGGATTTGGCGATTCTTCAAAGTGCGTTTTTTAAGAGTGGCACAGCGGGTGCACGAGTCCGCCCGATGCTCCGGTCCCAAGCACTGTAAACACCAATTGTGTGGGTCAGTGAGGGAGATCGGGCGTGCACACCGCTGGCACTTCTTAAAACCGGGCTGCGGGGGCATGAATGGAAACACGGCCTCCGCAAAATCAAACCCCGAGGCCTGGATCGTGACAACAGGCCCCGCCGGGGCAAGGACAAAAACGAAACAAAAAGAAAATATATTTTTTTTTTTTTTTGGGAAATGAAAGAAAAAAGAACCCGAAGGTAAATAAAACGAAAAAAGAACGCGAGCGGGAAGGCAAAAAGAGGATTTCAATCTGAGTTGAAAAACGCACGTCTTCTTCGCTCCGCGGAAACGAAGAAACTGGGGACCACGCTCTCCTCCGTCGGGCGGGAAGGCACTCGCGCACGCGCGGTGCGGCCAACTAGAACTTTCTAGTAAAAAGGTCCGTACCGTGGGCTCCGTCGGTGACGTCACCCATGCGTAAAGAATATGCTGCCTGCTTGTCCTGGGATAATAGGGAAAATCCTGTTATAAATCCTATGTTTTAGGGTAGCACTGATAGAACCTGCAGTTTTGTTTAAAATACTGTGTTTTAGGTGGTATAGAGCCTATATTTCTGGTGCCTGTGGCTCAGGGTGACTAAAATAGGGAAAATCCTGTTATAAATCCTATGTTTTAGGGTAGCACTGATAGAACCTGCAGTTTTGTTTAAAATACTGTGTTTTAGGTGGTATAGAGCCTATATTTCTGGTACCTGTGGCTCAGGGTGACTAAAATAGGGAAAATCCTGTTATAAATCCTATGTTTTAGGGTAGCACTGATAGAACCTGCAGTTTTGTTTTAAAATACTGTGTTTTAGGCGGTATAGAGCCTATATTTCTGCCTTACTAGTAGTCTTACTTATAGTCCCACCAACCCCAGGGACCACTATTCATATATAGAGACCCATATAATCAGGACTACTCAAATCAAGTCACTTCACAACCAATCAAGATGACCTTTATTCTATGCAATCACTGTGGTGCTTTAATTCCAAGCAGTGTTCCCGCTAAGCTGCGCTGGCGTGCGCTGGCGCACAAAATATTAGGTCGCAGCGCACAAGTTTCTCGTCACAGCGCAGGACCGGCAAGATTGACTCATTTGAACTTCTGCAAGATCAGCATCGGAAGCGTGCGCTGGGCCGGAGAGATCTTGGGGAGCCTCCGACAGTGGCTTTCTCCCCTCTCTGCAGCTCTCCTTTACTTCCCAGCGCAGCGATTCACGAAGGCAGCCTCGGGGCTTTTGCTGAGTCGCGGCTGCCTCTGATGATGCAACTTCCTCTTTCCTCAGAGGCGGCGCGACACAACAAAGGACCCGAGGCTGCCTTCGTGAATCGCTGCGCTGGGAAGTAAGAAGAGCTGCTGGGAGGGGAGAAAACCACTATCAGTCTGGGAAGCTGCTGGGCAGGGGAAAAAAGGGACAGCTGCTACTGGAAAGGGAGAAGGAGAGATGCTTCTGGGAGGGGAGGAGGGAAAGGAATCTGGGAAGCTGCTGGGCCAGGAAAAAAAAGGGACAGCTGCTACTGGAGAGGGAGAAGGAGAAGGAGAGATGCATCTGGGAGGGGAGGAGGGAAAGGAATCTGGGAAGCTGCTGGGCCAGGAAAAAAAAGGACAGCTGCTACTGGAGAGGGAGAAGAAGGAGAGATGCTTCTGGGAGGGGAGGAGGGAAAGGAATCTGGGAAGCTGCTGGGCAAGGAAAAAAAGGGACAGCTGCTACTGGATAAGGAGAAGAAGGAGAGATGCTTCTGGGAGGGGAGGAGGGAAAGGAATCTGGGAAGCTGCTGGGCTAGGAAAAAAAGGGACAGCTGCTACTGGAGAGGGAGAAGGAGACGGAGAGATGCTTCTGGGAGGGGAGGAGGGAAAGGAATCTGGGAAGCTGCTGGGCCAGGAAAAAAAGGGACAGCTGCTACTGGATAAGGAGAAGAAGGAGAGATGCTTCTGGGAGGGGAGGAGGGAAAGGAATCTGGGAAGCTGCTGGGCTAGGAAAAAAAGGGACAGCTGCTACTGGAGAGGGAGACGGAGAGATGCTGCTGGGAGGGGAGGAAGGGAAGAGAGTTACTGCTGGACAGGAGGCTGGGAGAAAGAAAGAAAGGGGGCAGGCAGGGAAACAGAAGGAAAGAAGAGAAACAGAAAAAAAGAAAGAAAGGTCAGGGAGAGAGGAAGAAAAAGTTGGGGGAGGGAATGAGGTGTGGAGGAGAGAAAGCATACAGGCTGATAGAAGGGAAGAAAGATTGGATGCACAGTCAGAAGAAGAAAGTGCAACCAGAAATCACCAGACAAGGTAGGAAAAATGATTTTATTTTAAATTTAGCAAAGTGGAGGCAGTATTACCACAGTTTTCAAAGGAATTTGCCCAAATAACTTAATAGTTAACTGGGTAAATTCCCAGAGATGAAAACTTCCCTTCACTTACTATGCACAGTTCTGAATTTATATCTGCTGTCTATATTTTACAATATGGTCCCCTTTTACTAAACCGCAATAGTGGTTTTTAGCGCAGGGAGCCTATGAGCGTCAAGAGCAGTGCTGGGCATTCAGCGCAGCTCCCTGCGCTAAAAACTGCTATTGTGGTTTAATAAATAGGATGGAGGGTATATTTGTCTATTTTTGTATGCTATAAAAACCAAATATAGAGAGAGACTGAGAGCTGTTGACGAAGAGCTACGTGTGTGTCTTTCTTCCATTCCAGCCAGAATATCAGCTTTGTGTTCAGCCAAACAGGCCCAGGTTTCGCACTGAATAAAGTATTTTATAATTTTTATTTCATAATAAAGTAATTATAAAATACTTTCTTTGTGTTTATTTGATTCCTATTCAAGAGAATTACTTTATATATAGTCAATATAGGCAGAGAGTTAAATTTTTTAACATTTTCTAATGGTGGTGTGCCTCGTGATTTTTTTCATGAAACAAGTGTGCCTTTGCCCAAAAAAGGTTGAAAAACACTGGTCTAGAAATTGAAAGCATCAAACGTATTGTCTTCTGGACTGTTTTTAATTTACAGTTTACACATATGGATGTAACAGACATAACTACATTTGTTGTAAAACATTTATTAAGATATCATTTCATCCCTACAATTTCTGTGTTCTTAAAAATATTATTTAACATTATTTAATTTAGCGTGTAGGCCTAAAATTCCTTTGAATACCTCGTCCTCATGTATCAGCAACTTTGACAACATATTTATTTGGCTCATAACTTGCTGGCGCCCGATATTTTTAGCTCACAGTGAAAAAAGTTTGCTCACAACACCCGCCCGCTTAGAGGGAACACTGATTCCAAGACATACTATTTGGAGGCTTAAGGCTTGCCCCATCTGTCTTCAACTTGCCAGTATTAAGGAGGAGCTCTGCAAACCTAAACAGGAATTGAATACAATTAAAGCAGCTTCCATCACTCCACAAAATCATACCAACTTACCACCTCTACCTCAAAGAATAAAACAGCCCAGGAATAAATGGGTCACAGTAGGCTCAGGAAGACTGCGACATGTAACACAGAAACATCCACCTTCACTAATATTACCTCTACAGAATTCCTTAGCGCCACTAGTGCACTGCGATACTCAGGAAAACAGAAGGGAGGTGGGACTGGAACCAATGAAGGTAACTCAAGAGAACAAGCGCACCCTAAGTACAAATAAAAAAGCCAAAAACAGAAAACTATTACTGTTGGGGGATTCCATCATCAGAGGCATTAACCTTGGAACACAGGGCGAGGAGACCAAAATAGTGAAATGTCTTCCAGGATCCTCAGCTACCAGGAGTTCCAGGCAAATACTGACTATAATTAAGGAAGAAACTAAGGATTTTAACACTGATATTGTTATCCATCTGGGAACAAATGACCTGGCCAACAACTCCACACTTGCAGCACAGAAAGCTTTTCGGGAGCTTGGTGAGGGCGTGAAACCTTTTGTAAAGACTTTAGCTTTTTCTGAAATACTGCCTGCATATGGAAAAGGAGAGCAAAGAGTGAAAAACACAGAGGACTTTAATAGATGGCTAAGAGCCTGGTGTCATCAAGAAGGCTTCAGGTACATAGGAGGATGGGGAAATACATGGAAGGACAAGAAGCTATATTGCACTGATGGGCTACATATTACTACAGCAGGAAAAAGAAACCTTGCAGAGAAATTTAGACAATATTTTTCTAGGCATTTAAACTAGAAGGTGGGGGTGGTGTATGTACGAAGGACAATTATAGAGACCACCCCCGGCAAAAGAAAAGATGTGATAGTAGTAAAGGCTGCAACATAAGTAATATCAGCAACTCATTTCTTAGTATTGCAACGGAAAGTGAAACGACACAAAAATTCATACGAAAAAGGAGATTATCGCTGAAAAATAGCTGGAAAGCGATGACCACAAATGCTCGCAGTCTAAGCAGCAAAGTTCATGATCTGCAAGCCCTGATATTAGAGGCAGATCTAGATGTTGTTGCTATCACAGAGACATGGTTCAGTGAATCACATGGATGGGATGCAAACATACCGGGATATAATCTTTTTAGGAAGGACAGAGATGGTCATAAAGGTGGAGGAGTAGCTCTCTATGTAAAGATCAATATCCAAGCGAACGAAATGCAAGGGACCTGGGAAGAGGAAGAAGCGATATGGATTGCTCTGAAAAGAGAAGATGGAACTTCTATCTACGTGGGTGTAGTCTACAGACCTCCGACTCAATCGCAGCAAATTGATAAGGATCCGATTGTGGATATCCAAAAGTTTGGAAGGAAAGAGGAGGTTCTGCTGTTGGGAGATTTCAACCTGCCGGATGCGGACTGGAATGTTCCGTCTGCGGAATCGGAAAGAAGTAGGGAGATTGTGGATGCCTTTCAAGAGGCTCTGCTCAGACAAATGGTGACGGAAACCACAAGGGAAAAAGCGATATTGGATCTGGTCCTCACAAATGGAGAGAGTATCTCTAATGTTCGAGTGGGTGCTCACCTGGGTAGTAGCGATCATCAACCGGTTTGGTTTGATATAACGGCTAAAGTGGAGAGCGGCCGCACGATACTTAAAGTCCTAGATTTCAAACGTACGGACTTTAATGCAATAGGAAAGTACCTGAAGAAAGAGCTGTTAGGATGGGAGGACATAAGAGAAGTGGAAAGACAGTGGTCTAAGCTGAAAGGAGCAATAAAAATGGCTACGGACCTTTATGTGAAGAAAATCAATAAAAACAAGAGAAAAAGGAAGCCGATATGGTTCTCCAACCTAGTGGCTGAGAAAATAAAGGCGAAAGAGTTGGCGTTCATGAAATATAAAAAAACCCAAGAAGAGGAGAGCAGAAAGGACTACAGGGTGAAACTGAAAGAAGCCAAGAGAGAGATATGTTTGGCAAAGGCACAGGCGGAAGAACAAATGGCTAAAAATGTAAAAAAGGGAGATAAAAATTTTTTCAGATATATTAGTGAAAGGAGGAAGATAAAAAATGGAATTGCTAGGCTAAAAGATGCTGGGAACAAATATGTGGAGAGTGATGAGGAGAAAGCAAATGTGCTAAACAAATACTTCTGTTCTGTGTTCACAGAAGAAAATCCTGGAGAAGGACCGAGATTGTCTGGCAAAGTTACACGAGAAAATGGAGTAGATTCTGCGCCGTTCACGGAGGAGGGTGTTTATGAGCAACTTGAAAAACTGAAGGTGGACAAAGCGATGGGACCAGACGGGATCCATCCCAGGATACTAAGGGAGCTCAGAGAGGTTCTGGCGAGTCCTATTAAAGACTTGTTCAACAAATCTCTGGATACGGGAGTGATTCCTGGGGATTGGAGGAGAGCGGATGTGGTCCCTATTCATAAAAGTGATCACAGGGATGAAGCAGGAAACTACAGGCCGGTGAGCCTCACTTCAGTTGTTGGAAAAATAATGGAAGTGTTGCTGAAAGAAAGGATAGTGTATTTCCTTGAATCTAATGGGTTACAGGATCCGAGGCAACATGGCTTTACAAAAGGTAAATCGTGCCAAACGAACCACCTGATTGAATTTTTTGATTGGGTGACCAGAGAGCTGGATCGAGGACATATGCTAGATGTAATTTACTTGGATTTCAGCAAAGCCTTTGATACAGTTCCTCATAGGAGGCTGTTGAACAAACTTGAAGGGCTGAAGTTAGGACCCAAAGTGGTGAACTGGGTCAGAAACTGGCTGTCGGACAGACGCCAGAGGGTGGTGGTTAATGGAAGTCGCTCGAAGGAAGGAAAGGTGACTAGTGGAGTCCCTCAGGGTTCGGTGCTGGGGCCAATCCTGTTCAATATGTATGTAAGTGACATTGCTGAAGGGTTAGAAGGAAAAGTGTGCCTTTTTGCAGATGATACCAAGATTTGTAACAGAGTAGACACCGAAGAGGGAGTGGAAAATATGAAAAAGGATCTGCAAAAGTTAGAGGAATGGTCTAATGCCTGGCAACTAAAATTCAATGCAAAGAAATGCAGAGTAATGCATTTGGGGATTAATAATAGGAAGGAACCGTATATGCTGGGAGGAGAGAAGCTGATATGCACGGACGGGGAGAGGGACCTTGGGGTGATAGTGTCCGAAGATCTAAAGGCGAAAAAACAGTGTGACAAGGCAGTGGCTGCTGCCAGAAGGATTCTGGGCTGTATAAAGAGAGGCGTAATCAGTAGAAGGAAGAAGGTGTTGATGCCCCTGTACAGGTCATTGGTGAGGCCCCACTTGGAGTATTGTGTTCAGTTTTGGAGACCGTATCTGGCGAAAGACGTAAGAAGACTTGAGGCGGTCCAGAGGAGGGCGACAAAAATGATAGGAGGCTTGCGCCAGAAGACGTATGAGGAGAGACTGGAAGCCCTGAATATGTATACCCTAGAGCAGTGATTCCCAACCCTGTCCTGGAGGAACACCAAGCCAATCGGGTTTTCAGGCTAGCCCTAATGAATATGCATGAGAGAGATTTGCATATGATGGAAGTGATAGGCATGCAAATTTGCTTCATGCATATTCATTAGGGCTAGCCTGAAAACCCAATTGGCCTGGTGTTCCTCCAGGACAGGGTTGGGAACCACTGCCCTAGAGGAAAGGAGAGACAGGGGAGATATGATTCAGACGTTCAAATACTTAAAGGGTATTAATGTAGAACAAAATCTTTTCCAGAGAAAGGAAAATGGTAAAACCAGAGGACATAATTTGAGGTTGAGGGGTGGTAGATTCAGGGGCAATGTTAGGAAATTCTACTTTACGGAGAGGGTGGTGGATGCCTGGAATGCGCTCCCGAGAGAGGTGGTGGAGAGTAAAACTGTGACTGAGTTCAAAGAAGCGTGGGATGAACACAGAAGATTTAGAATCAGAAAATAATATTAAATATTGAACTAGGCCAGTTACTGGGCAGACTTGTACGGTCTGTGTCTGTGTATGGCCGTTTGGTGGAGGATGGGCAGGGGAGGGCTTCAATGGCTGGGAGGGTGTAGATGGGCTGGAGTAAGTCTTAACAGAGATTTCGGCAGTTGGAACCCAAGCATAGTACCAGGTAAAGCTTTGGATTCTCGCCCAGAAATAGCTAAGAAGAAAAAAAATAAAAAAAATTTAAATTGAATCAGGTTGGGCAGACTGGATGGACCATTCGGGTCTTTATCTGCCGTCATCTACTATGTATGTATGTATTAAATTATTTAAAAAAAGGGATGGTTAACAAGACTAAGAATTTTATGATGCCTCTGTATCACTCCATGGTGCGACTTCACCTAGAGTATTGCATTCAATTCTCATCTCCTTATCTCAAGAAAGATATAGCGGCACTAGAAAAGGTTCAAAGAAGAGTGACCAAGATAATAAAGGGGATGGAACTCCTCTCGTATGAGGAAAGAGTAAAACGGCTAGGGCTCTTCAGTTTGGAAAAGAGACAGTTGAGGAGAAATATGATTGAAGTCTACAAAATTATGAGTGGAGCAGAATGGGTACAAGTGGATCGATTTTTCACTCCACCATCAAAAATTACAAAGACTAGGGGACCCTCGAAGTTACAGGGAAATACTTTTAAAACCAATCGGAGGAAAAATTTTTCACTCAGAGAATAGTTAAACTCTGGAACACGTTGCCAGAGGTTGTGGTATGAGTGAATAGCATAGCTGGTTTTAAGAAAGGTTTGGACAGTTTACTCGAGGAAAAGTCCATAGTCTGTTATTGAGACAGATATGGGGGAAGCCACTGCTTGCCCTGGATTGGTAGCATGGAATGTTGCTACTCTTTAGGTTTTGGCCAGATACTAGTGACCTAGATTGGCCACCGTGAGAACGGGCTACTGGGCATGATGGACCATCAGTCTGACCCAGTAAGGCTATTCTTATTTTCATATGATAGAGTTTTAAGCATAAAACAGTGTGCCGCAAACTTTTTAAAGCTGCAGCATACTAAATGCGGGGCCGTGGCTGGACGGCATCTGGAAATGTGCTGATCTCGAAGCAATGTCTTCACGTGCATGTGCGACATTATCACGTCAACGGCCGTGCATGTGTGGATGTCCTCCAGCCGTGGCCCTGAGTCTCCTATTACTGATGGTGGGGGGTGGCGGAGAGTGAGAGATGTGGAGAGGGGAGGTGCAGATTGACTATAGGACATGCCTGTTGTGTTGAGAGGCATGTCCTTTAAGCTATCAGCTGGCGTTGGTGCCTCTCCTCCTTGGGTATCTCATGGCACACAGTTTGCGATACACTAGTCTAAAACTAGGAGATAGGTCATGGAGTTTCTAAGTATTACATATAAACAAAGAGAAGAAATTTCTTTTCATTAAACACATAATTAAACTCTGGAATCTGTGACCAAAGGAGGTGGTAGAAGCAGTTAGAGTAGCTGTATTTAAAAAGGTTTGGATTAGAGAATGACACGGTGAAAAAATTGGTCCCCGTCACCGCCCCGTCCCCATCTCACCATCCTCTGCACCGCCCCGTCACCGCCATTCCCTTCACCGCCCCGTCACCGCCACTGCCACCCCATTCACCGCCCCGTCACCGCCACTGCAACCCCATTCACCGCCCCGTCACCGTCACCGCTGCATACATAAAAGCCTCAAACGGGTACGATTTTATATACTTTTCTTTATTTACGTATAAAGGAAACATTCTTTAAAACTCTTCCTCTAGTTCAGCAGCCAAAGCTCTAATTTATAAAATGACAATTGTATAGAATATTGTTTCTTTTTATACTTGAATAAAATAAGTTCAGTATAAAACTATTTGAGGCTTGTTGAAATGGGATGAGATGGTTTGTGGGGATGGGATGGAGATAGGGCCCGAGCTCACGGAGACAGAGCTCACAGGGATGGGGACCAAGTTCGCGGACAAATATTTTCCCCGTGTCACTCTCTAGTTTACAGCTCAATCAAGGCTGGCTCTGATGGGCTGCAAGTCTCCCCTCCCCCCAGCGATCACGGCAGGAGGGCACCCAACCCCTCCTGTAGACCCCCCCCCAACGGCCCTCCCGACAATCGCAGCAGAAGGGTACCCAACCCCTCCTGCCGGTCCTCCCAATGGCCTCCCCTAAGATCGCCGGCAGGAGGGTACCCAACCCCTCCTGCTGGACCCCCCCCCAACGAACCCTCCCACCCCGGAACCCCCTTAGTCTTAATTTCCAAGTTGGACCGGACGGCTCCTCACACGTATGGCCAGCAGGCTTGCCTCCGTCCAAATGAGGCGGGCCCGCCCCTACCCTGCCCAACCCACAGGATCCTAGGGCCTGATTGGTCTAGGCACCTAAAGCCACTCCCGCTATAGGAGGGGCCTTAGGTGCTTGGGCCAATCAGGCCCTAGGATCCTGTGGGTTGGGCAGGGTAGGGGCGGGCCCGCCTCATTTGGACGGAGGCAGGCCTGCTGGCCAGACGAGCGAGGAGCTGTCCGGTCCAACTTGGAAAGTAAGACTAAGGGTGGTGTTTCGGGATGGCGGGGTTTGTTGGGGGAGGGTCCGGCAGGAGGAGTTGGGCACCCTCCTATTGGCGATATAGGGGGCCGTTGGGGGGGGCCGGCAGGAGGGGTTGGGCACCCTCCTACCAGTGATCATAGGGGGGCTGTTGGGGAGCTGGCAGGAGGGGTTGGATATCCTCCTGCTGCGATCGTCGGGGGGGCTGTTGGGGTAGGCAGGAGGGGATGGGTACCCTCCTGCCGCGATCGTTGGGGAGGGCTGGTTCTGTCGGCATGAAGGGCTGAGCACCTTCCTGCCGGCGATCGTCGGGGGGGGGGGGCGGGTTCTATTGGCAGGAAGGGTTGATCTGACAAATGAGGAGCACGGTGAAACACAGGTAAATAGCGGTTCCTAGAAGGGGGTACATTGGCCTGCGGGGACAAATCTTTTCACCGTTTTTGCGGGCGGTGAAAACTTTTGTCCCCGTGTCTGCGGCGATTTGGCTTTGGAGTCTCCATAACCCGCAGCCAAACCGCAGCCACGCCGCAGCTCCCTGCGGGGATCGCTCCCCGTGTCATTCTCTAGTTTGGATAAAGTCTTTATGACGTCCATATGCTGTTTTTAAGACAGATATGGGAAAAGCCACTGCTTTATCCCTGGGGCTAAGCATCATGAACTCTATCCACTTTCTGGCATCCTGCCAGATATTTGTTCCCTGGACTGGCGACTGTTGAAAACAGGATACTGGACTCGAAGGACCTTTGGTCTGATCCAGTATGGAGGTTCTTATGTTTGTACCAAAAAAACAAAATGTCAATAATGCATCTAACAAAAGTCTAAAAACCTTTGAAAATAAATCAAACAGAATCAATCAACTAATTTAAATGCTAGATTGTAACACTACCATAACCAAAATTCAAAACAATTAATTTCCAGTTCGGAGTGGAAAAGCACCTTGTTCTTACTGACTAAAAAGCACCTTGTTCATACCTTCACATGTAGTACATAGTGATCCTGAATTTTACGATTTAGAGCAGCAACTGCCGTGAGCACACCTTGCTGGTCGATCTGAAAGGCATTCTCCTCATTTCCACCCATAATGCTGAAGACGAAAGGGGGGCCATTGTGGGAAGAATCCTTGTCGGTCACCACCAGCTGCAGCACACTAAATCCAAGAGGTTTGTTTTCCTGCAAAATAATGATGAATCGCTGCATAACACTGTGTTTATTGATTATCTTTCCCGAGTGTGGCAATCTTAAGACAAAAGTCCTATGAAGGCTATTAAAAAGGCCAGGATACTGACATGGCTACTGACATGTATATCTTGGACATATGGATGATTCAACTGGACTCTACAGACCTAGATTTTCCCTTGTGTATGCTGGACACCCTGCTGCAAACTACAGACTTATATTTTCCCATAAGCCTGCCTGTACTTTGCTGTCTGTCGTCATCATCTACAGCCTTTGCAATACTAACAATGATGTTCTTGTTTTCATTCCCTGCTGGGAGTCTATCTCTTCAAGGCCCTGCTGGACTCTCATCAGTGCTGTATGATTTCATATGCCAGGCACCCTGGAAATAATGAGCAAGGAGCTCTGCTCATGTGGGTGTAACGAGATGAAAGAAGTTGGTACCTACACATTTGCTCTCTATCTCTGAACCACGCTATGGGAACCAGAAAGCTGGATTGTTGAAAGGCCATCTCTTTGCCAACTTTTCATCTTACAAGGACACCAACTCGAATACCTCTAATTAACAGCTGCAGGTCTCTGTGCTGAAAGAAGGAAGTTCAGAAGCAGTTCTCTGTTTCTGTAAGGCCCCCTTTTACTGGGGGGGGGGGGTATGTGGAAGTGAGAGAGGCGTGGACTAAGGGAAAGAGGAGTTAGCTGTACATCATTTTATGTACCAATAGGGAAGTACATAACCAGAGCTAGAGGATGGCCTTTCTTGGAACAAAGGAAGAATTTCTCTGTATAAAAAACACGTGCTTGCTAAGTAGAGCCAGAGAAAGATTCACTTACTTATACTATGGGGAACTGCTAGCCCCCTGTTACGCATATGAGTGAAAATTCTTCTCTCCATTGTATATTCTGAACTGACAATACATTATGCTTTGCTATGCCTTGGCTGCTGTAATATTGTAACTTTTTATTCTAACAATAAACGAATATTGTCTGTTTTGGAAGATACGATGCCGTCTTGTAGTTATTCCAATGAGGTAACCAAAGCAGCCCTCTTTATCTCAATACTCCTCAGCAGAGGGCCTTAGAAAACCCTGTTTTCAGTAGGCCTGACGCAGGAGAATTACCTTTGCATTTCTATATGCCCAGAAAACAGCTGGTCAGACTGCTTGTAATTTAATCCAGCACATCAATACAAATCAAGGAAAACAAGACAGTAAGAGCTTTCCCGGTGTTTTAATTACAACTCCTGCACTGTTTTGAGCCATTTGTAATGTCATTTTACCTCAGGCAACTCAGGGAATGGGGACAGTATTTATCAGTGCATACTTCACAATACACATGAACATTCTAATTGTGCCTGAAGGTCCAAGGCATAAATTATACACCTTTGAAAGGCAAGTGAAACATGTCTATTTGGTTTCTAGACTTATTTTTCCATGAATATTCATTAAATAGCTATTACATCTAGTTCAAATTTACATAAATCCTTTATCTCAGAGGAGAACTAAAGAAAATATTTAGTAGCTGTCTGACAATGGTTGCAATGTTCAACCAGAGAACTGAACTGAAAATTTAGCATACCATACCTGTGAATACGAAGCACAGAGGTCCAATTTTAGCCTCCTTGATTTGAGAAATAACTAAGCTTGCAATTGAAAGGTTCTCTAAAGTTAGGTGGCCAAAATTGGGCAACTTAATATTTAGGTCTGCTATTGCAGCATGTATATTTGGGTGTTTAAATCAGTCACCTAACTTTGGCTCACAACACAATGAAAGCATTAGGACTACCCACTTATTTTAGAAGCTACAACCCAATGTTATCCACTTATCTTACCAGCTAATATAACTTTATAGCATTATATTTTGCCATGAGGTTGAGCTTGAAATGATCTATTCACCTGACTTTGAAATAGAGAATGACAAGGTGGTTGTTACCTGCGGCTAGCTGCGAGTAGCCACGGGTAACCTGCTGAGACGGGAAGAGCAAATTAGTGGTCGCTGTGGGGACAGGGACAAGGCCATTCACCGACCCGTGGAGCGGTGAATGGTCTCGTCTCCACAGTGAAGCCAGCACGGATCGTGCGGTCCAGCATCCCCACCCAATCGCCGCATCCCACATCCTGCCATCTCCCTCCCTCCACCTCACTTTAGGTGCTTGCTGAATTCCAGTTTAATTCTTCTCCCAGCCAGCACACTTTCAATAAGTCGCGCATGCGCAGCTGCTTGAATTGTTGAATCTCCTCTGACGCAACCGGAAACAGGAAGTTGGGTCAGAGGAGAAGATTCAACAGATCAAGCAGCCGTGCGCGTGGCTTATCGAAAGCGTGTGGTTGGGAGAAGAATTAAAATCAGACTCGGCAGGCACCTAAGGTGAGGTGGAGGGAGGGAGATGGCAGGACGCGGCGATCGGGCGGGAGGGTGCTTCTGGACCACGTGATCCGTGATCGTGCATGTTTCCTCACATTAGGAAGGAGGGAGTGGACAGTAGTCGTGGGGATGGGGCGGGGACAGTGGTTGCGGTGACGGCGACTGGGCGGGGACAATGGTCGCAGGGACGGGGTGGTGACAGGGACAAATTTTTTCCCCGTGTCATTCTCTACTTTGAAAGTTAAGCACATTTTTAATAGGACTGAAAATTGACCCAGTGGTTAAGTAAGCATTTTAATGACTAACATCTTCTGACAAAGTATTAGACATACGAGGATGGTTTGAAAAGTTTGGTAAAAAAGCAAGTTAAACAATGTAATCTTCATCAAAGACTATATACTTAGTCCAGTAAGTTTCCAGTTTTTTTGCATTGTAGGAAAAATAGCTTATGGAAAAACAGGAAACTCACTGGACTAAGGGGCTCCTTTTACTAAGGTGCACTAGCGTTTTTAGCGCACGCAGATTAGCGCGCGCTAACCCCTCGCTACGTGGCAAGAACTAACACCAGCTCAATGCTGGTGTTAGCATCTAGCACGCTCTATTCCTCGCGTTAATGCCCTAATGCAGCTTAGTAAAAGGAGCCCTAAGTGTTTAGCACTCTGAGACCACATTGTTTAACTTGCATTTTTACCAAAAATATTTCAAACCAATGGCAGGATTTTGCCATCAAGCAAGTTGTATACAGAATTGCAGGTTTTATGACATTTGCTTAAACACCACTCTGTTTAGATTACCTGAATGATAACACTATAGTTTTCTTTGGAGAAAATGGGAGGGTTGTCATTTATGTCAGATACATCAATATTGACATCAGTAGTGTTGGTACGTGGCGGATTTCCATTATCTGTAGCTTGAATAGTCAATGTATAACCTGAAATCTAATTTTAAAAGAAATAATCATACAGTCATTATTTCAAAGATATACCCACATAAAACATATGCCAATAAGCAGAACCCTAAAACATAATATAATGCATTTTAATGAATGATTTTGCTCAAAACTTGGACTCATGTAACACATATATGCTTTATAAATAGTGTTTACACTTGGAAAACATTCCTACATTTTGAAATGCTTTGGGCTAGAATGATGCCACACACACTCTCCAAGAAACCTACTGTACTAATTTCCTGCATTCTACTTAAAAACACACTGAACAGTAAACAAAGAACGATGGTAATGTGAGGCTTGGTGACGAGGATGGAAATTGCACAGCAATGAAAGGAACACCAGCTCTCATCAAGAAGGTCGATGATGATAATGAGCATGTGGAATATATATAGGATGAATGAGAATACAGAATATAAAAATCAGATTACGTTTCAGAGGATTTGGTCACCATATTAAGCGTGGTTGCAAAATAAAAAGGGAAATGTTCTGTAAGGTATTAGTTTGTGGGGATGATGATGAGGACGCCAAGGAGGGAAGGGAGGATGGAGTAGAGAAGGGAATAGGGAGAGTGGGAGAGTACACTTTTGGGGAGGAGGGAGCAAGGTGTTTTAATGTACAATGTAATCCTTTGTTCTTTTGTTGGTTGATGAATTAACGGTCTGTAAAAGAAAACAAAATTGTATGCTGGTGCGTTGTCATTTGTGTGAACCATAAAAAAAACCAAAAAACCCCAAATAGAAAAAAAGAATAACTTACCCTCTCTCTGTCTAAAAGCTTTGCCACTTTTATATCACCTCGTACTGGGTCAATATTAAATGAATCTCCCTGGTTACCATTTATGATGGAGTAACGAATGTTGTTGTTGGAGGGTCCATCAGCATCTTCGGCCATAACCTACATAAAAATGGATTCCTCATTTAACATGACTGAGAGAAGAAACGGCATTCTCAATGAACTCACCCCATGGAAGCCACAGCTTTTTGAAATCTAGCACATTATAGCATTCTGAAGGATAAAAATGTGACTTCAGTTAAACTATTTGGAGATATTTTACTTCCAAGAAAACATTAAGGACCTCTTTTATTAAACTGCGCTAGCAGTTTCATAGAGTTCCTAGGAGCCTTGGGAGCAGCGCGAGCCATCTGCGCTAAAAACTACTAGCACAGTTTAACAGAAGAGAGGGTAAATCTCCCAGAATTCAGAAAGTGAAAACAACTTGTAAAAGCTGTTCTTTCTGCTTAAAAATGTGTGGTCTCATTTAAACTTAAAAAAAAAAACAAGAAGTGCTTTCAAATTTGGATACACTGAATTTTTCAACACCTAGAATGTAAGTTTAACTGCATCTTCTCTGAATCTACTTTAACATAACATAGGGTGTTCACATGTTTCGTATTCTGCTAACAACCCTGAGAATAATATTGCATGGATACTAATTTACATTTTAGACACCCACACACAGGGCAATTTACATTCTTCTTGTTCTCTCTAATCCAGTTCTATGTAAAAATGTTTTTGAGGTGATTATCATGGCCCTTTTCAATCTACAGAGTCATCACCACCTTTAGAGAATTCAAACAGTCTTGAAACAATGGCTAGCAACTACATAATAAAGAGTACATCAAGAGGAAGGAAAATAAATCATGCATACTGTAACGACCGACTGCCCAAGCCCAGCATCTTCACTGATAACGGAGGTGTAGGTTCTCTGGCTGAACACGGGACTGTTGTCGTTAATATCTGTCACATTAATATTCACAGTTGCAACATCACTAAGGGAAGGTGTCCCCCCATCAGTAGCCTCCACTGTCAAATAATATTCATGGGAACTTTCATAGTCCAGGTTTTGAATTATGAATATGACACCTGGCAAGAGAGGAAGGTTGAAGAGAGATGATAAATAGAGTTAATGAACATCTAACTTCTTTGAAAGTCAGTAGGAGGATACCATTAAAGAAAATTATTCTCTAGCCATAACCTGAGCACAATGCTGATTAAACAAAATATAGTGTTAACTCTATAACCAGTGCGCTCCAACATCTGGATTTGTCCTCACAGAAGACAGTAAGAGGAAACAACACATTGCAAATCAGGTCACCACTAAACCACATCAGTACCTCTTCCAATTCAGTTCACATTTTCCTATACAAACATCGACTTGTATATAATTATACCACATAGTCTTTTTTTTTTTTAACTAAAAAACACAGATAGGAAGAATTCTGAACCTGCATTAGGGTAAGTTATAATTTTGTTTAAAGTGCTGGGAGACAATGGGGCTCATTTTCAAAGCACTTAAGACACGCAAAGTACCATAGGTTTCTACGGTGCTTTGTGTGTCTAATTGCTTTGAAAATGAGTCTCACAATGTATAATAGTCAATTTTGAAAAACACATTAGAAAACAAGGTTAGAAGTAAAGTTTTTGCATAAGGCCGCAGTTCATGCTTACATTTAGGGCCTGCTTAACAAAGCAGCACTAGCGGCTGCAGTGCGGTAACGGCCCCGAAGCCCATAGAGATTTAAAGGGCTTCGGGGCTGCTGCCGTGCGGCAGCTGCTTGCGTGGCTTTGTAAAACAGGCCCTTAATGCTTCCATTTAAACTAAGGACCTCTTATCAAGCTGCACTAGCAAGTGCCGCATGGCAAATGCTCCAAAGCCCTTTAAATTCCCAAGGACTTCGGTGCATTTGCCGCTCCAGCCTGTTTTAATTTCTTTGATAAAAGAGGCCCTATGTAAAAACAAACAAAGACCCTAGTTAGCCCCCTAAAACAACAGAGACAGAATTAATACTGGATAATCTCAAATCTGTTCTAGAACCTAGACCAGGGCTGCCCAAGTCCAGTCCTCGAGATCTACTGGCAGGCCAGGTTTTCAGGATATTCACAATGAATATGCATGGGATCTGCATACCAAGAAAGCAATGCAGGCAAATCTCTCTCATGCATATTCATTGTGGATATCCTGAAAACATGGCCTGCCAGTAGATCTCGAGGACCGGACTTGGGCAGCCCTGACCTAGACCTTCTCATGCCTTGTTTTAAAACTGTAGTTAAAGGTTAGCTGGCCGTGAACCAAGGGAATCACAATGAGTGTAAATAAATAGCTATCTGCAGAAGAGCTCTTCTGGAACTAAATCAATTTAATAGGACTAAAGGTTTTTAAAAAGAAGCACATAAACAGATACTGAAACTATTAACAGAGACACTTAGTTTGTAGACAAAAAGGAAGTGGAACAGCGTAGGGGAGAGGGCAGGTGGTCCAGCACAGAAGCAACAGAAGAGGAGGGGCTTGATTAGGGAGCCGACTGTTCTTTGCTCTGCCCCAGGCTCACATCCTCTCCTCTGCTTCTCTGCTGGCTGGCTGGAAGGGAAGGGCTATAGCAGAATACCTCTGCTGTTTTAGAGTCCAAAAAGCAGTCCCCAAGTCATATGTACTGACTAAAAGTACCTGTTTCTGAACTGATGCTGAATTTTCCGTGTTCATTACCGTTGACTATTAAATAAGTGATTTCTGCATTAGCTTCTATATCTCTGCTGGTGGCATAAATTTTAAGGACTTCTGTTCCAACCGGGGTATCTTCTGATAGAATAGCACCATACTCTCGGTGTTCAAACGCTGGAGGATTATCATTTATATCCAAAACAGACACCATGACCGTAGCAATAGAGGACAGTTTTAAGGGTGACCCTTGATCTACAGCTTTCACAATCAGGGTATACACCGCCTGCAACTCTCGATCCAAAGGTTTCTCCAAGCTGATAATTCCAGATACTTCACCTATGGAGAACTGTCCATCTGCAGAGTTCACCAGTGAATAGTGAACTTTATGATTCAACCCTGTATTTAAAGAGAGGTGAAGAAGCTGAAATGACTTTCATGACCATTAAAAATCCACTACAATTCTCCGAGAACAGGCATGAGTATTATTCAACAAATTGGCATTAGGATCACTGTTCCCTTTAAGCTGGAGTCCTTCACTTACAGCCCTACCAGTGATGGGTACTTTTCCACTATCACATTTTCAATATCAAGGGACAGGCAAGCTCTGCTGGTCTCCTAGGAACCTGCCTGTTCCAAGCAATTGAAAGCACAATATGCAGTTGTAGGACTCCCACTCAGCTTCGAGGGGACAGCGATTAAAACATTTTAGTAGCAATGTATTATGAACTTAATTACGTATATGTGGTTTAGTTGAAACAGAAAATCAAATATTTGTATAACATAACATAAAATTTTATTTGTAAACTGTGATACACCATGGTTATCAATGCAGTTAACAAGAATTATCTAAAGACCGTAAATAATCAGGGAAGGTACAAATACAAACAACCTAGAAGTAGGCTAAGATCAGTGTCAGATATTTTATCATGGTTAATTAATATGAAAAATTCAAATAGGTAAACAGACAGAGATAAGTTAAAGACAGAGATACCTTAATACAGGTAGCCGAGGGGGGGGGGGGGGGGGAGGGGAAAATAAGACATAGTGAGTACTAGGAGTATCTGTGCATGGAGCATTTATGGTCATCCGAGGGGAGTACATGGTTTAGTGCTCTTCTAGAAACCAATTGAACAGGTAGGTTTTTAAGCTTTGCCTAAAATGCATGGATACTTTTCAGCCTTGTGTAATTTATTTCTTAAGTATTAACTATTGTTGCTTTGACTGAATATTGCCAGCCTATGGATAACTTTTTCACAGAGCTTTAAATTACCCACATCACAGAAGTTTGAACACTTTCCTGTGGGACTGCTGTTCATCGTTTATTTAATCTTTAATTCAACACAATAGTAAAAAGAACTGCAACCCACAGTCTCCTCTTCATGGCTCATACTCATATAAAGCCTCCATCTTGGTAAGAGTGGAGAGGTGTAGCAGAATTCCAGAAACAACGAGATAAGCAGAGGTGATATTTCAAAGAAGATATATATCATAATCAACTGTACTCTAAAGCAGCAACTCTCAATGAATATGCATGAGGTAGATTTGCATTCCTGTCAACTCCATTATATGCATACACCTCTCATGCATATTCTTTAGGAATGTCCAGAAAATCTGACTGGCTGGGAGTTCCATAAGACATGTTTGAGAACCACTATTCTACGGCACCATGATGGTGGGGGACATACTGAGAAGCTGCCCTAGATGGATTCAGCCTGTCATCATATTTATTTATTCAATTTTTTATACTGTTCTTCCAAGGGAGCTAAGAACATGAATTTATTCAGGTACTCAAGCATTTTTTCCTGTCTGTCCTTGTGGGCTCATAATCTAATGTACCTGGGGCACGAGGAGCAGTGTGGGTTTGAACCCACAACCTCAGCGTGCCAAGGCTGTAGCGTTAACCACTGCGCTACGCGCTCCTCCCTTTTCTCTGTCTGAAAGGATCTGCAATGTCTGTGTCATTCCCTTTGCATTCAATCATACTATCAAGTGCAAAGAAACCTATCTCTTCCCCTAGTTGTAAAACATAGCTTTGGCACAGTGCACCACCCTTTAAGTACAAAAAAGGAAGTACCTGATGATATTATTCAGTTAATCATGTGAAGAGACAGTGCTGATAACCACAGAAATCATATGCTTATTATAACTCTCTTCTGGCCAAGTTTCAAGCACATAGCTTCCTTGCTATACATTCCATACAATGTCATCTACAGGACAAACTCACAGGGAATTTTAGAAGCTAGTGAGAGGGATGAAAGAGATTGACGATGTGGAGACTATTGTGTGGATACTGTGTACGCCTTAGTATTTCTGTTTAGAAATCTTGCAGCAATCACACTGATATTAACAATAACGTCAACGTTAGTCCCTGTTACTGAAAATGGGATAAAGATGCTTGAATTGATAAATCTGGTGAGATTTTTGCATGGATGCCAACTAGTGATAAATCCTCTTACCACATGCAATCTACAAAAGGAAAACGAAAGCTGGCATTAACTACGAATCGATCATTCTTGAGACTTTATTCCTGCTTAAAGAAATCAAGAAAAAAAATCCATTCCACTAGTAACTAGAACAAAGGCAAAAAAAAAAAATAATAATAATGAGGTAGGAAAGAGGTATTTTTTTTTAAAGCCACTAATGTTGAAAAGTGACAGTTAATTGGATGGAACTACATTTCCAACTGAATACTAGCTCATTAAATCTTGCAGCCATTAGCAGAGTAAGCCACAGAAGAGGACATACAGGAAATCTAAAATAAAAATCAAAATATTATACCATTCTAATTAGGCTTTCTTTATTCATTTCTTTCAGCTGGCTTAGCACATTTCCATATATTCTCCAGTCCATCCTAAAACTCAGTTAAGTCAGTATCAAACAGCAGAACAGATTCCAATGTATAAATCATACTCTCTAGACAATGAAACTTAATGCTGGCTTTTTGGTAGAGAGAGCTGGCTGTCCAGGGTATAGTAAAGCACATAAAACTGTTATATTTACAAGTACTTTAGATCCAGAACAAAAAATTTAAAGCTTAGTATCAGTAGGAATCAGAGTTAGAAAGTGCAAAAATAGAGGAGTCAGCGTCAAAGGTTTGGTGTACCAACTTCACAGCCCTGGTTGCAAGTACAGTAGAGGGTTAACTGGGTTTCAGTTAACCCGGATTCACACACAACAAAAATGCCACTTAAAAAAAAAAAGTCCCTTGAAGCACCAGCGGCAGCATCCTGAGCCACAAATGCTCCCTCTCTCCAGCCCCAAGCAGCTACAGTCCCCCTCCCTACCACCCCGAAGCACCAGCAGGGCATCCTGAGCCACAAAGCCCTCCTCCCTCAAGCCCCAAAGAGGCAGAAGCCGTGAACTCCTTGCTCACTCGCTCCCTCCCTCTCTGCCTTACCTGAAGCAGAGCGGTCAGCAGGAGGCAGCCTCAAAACAGGCTGCTCGTGGCCATCCCCAGCAGGGCCTTTCTTCTGATGCGTCACTTCCAAAGCATCAGACGAAAGGCCCTGTCAGGGCTGGCTGAGAGCAGCCTGTTTCAAGGCTGCCTCCTGCTGACTTCTGTGCTTTGGGTAAGGAAGAGAGAGAGGGAGGGAGCGAGGGGGTTCTTGACTCAGGACCACCGTCTGCTTCTGCCACTTCAGGGCAGGGGGATGAAGGAGGGCTTTGTGGCTCAGGACTGCTGCCATGCTGGTGCTTCAGGGCGGGGGAATTGAGAGTGTGTTAGACAAGGTTTAACACACACACACACAATTAACCAGATAAACAGTTATCTGGTATCCATCAATCACCATGGGTGCTGGATAACTGAGATTCTACAGTAATAATGAATGTGCCTTGGGAGAAGCCTTACACACAAACTAAATTTTAGTTATATCTCTACTTGGTATTTTTTGGATGTATGACATGGAACGGGAAAGTTTAGGCACAGTGATGTTTGGATTTTGAACTCTGGATGCAATTGTTTTCCATATGATACAATAGAGTGATGGAGGGGTTTTTTGATACATGGAGGGGAACAACAGGAACTGTACTAAAATGGTTCGCCTACTAACTGCAAAATCATGAATACATGGTCAAAATGCAAGAATCATACTCTAAACCAGGGCTGCCCAAGTCCGGTCCTTGAGATCTACTGGCAGGCCAGGTTTTCAGGATATCCACAATGAATATGCATGAGAAAGATTTGCCTGCACTGCCTTCTTGGTATGCAAATCTCTTTCATGCATATTCATTGTGGATATCCTGAAAACTTGGCCTGCCAGTAGATAACAACTTCTATCGTATCAAGCAGCCTTATGGGGCAAAGACTTAGATAAACTAATTACACACACAAACAACTATGGAGAATTTAGGAAACACCTAAAAACATACCTGTTCTCGAAATACCTAGGTAACGAATCAGGACAATAGCCCCCTTCGTAATCCCCCCAAATCTGATCTTGTAAACTGTCAACCCCTAATCACTAACTATGAATGCTCCAATCAATTTATGGAATTTTTCTAATTCATTGCAAACCGCATGGAACTTCACGGTCCTGCAGTATATAAACTGTTGTTACTATTACTAATGCTGTTACTATCAGATGTACACTGCTATACTCTGTAAGTCGCTGCCTGCACAGTTTCTCTTTATTGTAAACCGCCTAGAAGTCGCAAGATTGTTGGCGGTATATAAGAATAAAGTTATTATTATTATTATCTCAAGGACTGGACTTGAGCAGCTCTGCTCTAAACCTTGGAAGACATTCTATGGCATCCCACAAGGCTCCCCACTATCTCCAATCCTATTCAATTTATTTATGAGCTCTCTGGGACACATCAAAATGGAAGACTCCTCCTCCTCCCAACAGAATGCCATATCAAACCTCACTCTTTCATCAGGCATCACTCTCATAATGTAAAAATCCACCAAGGTACTAGGCTGCATCTTAAATGACACTCTCACAATGGAACCACAAATATCTAACCTTAGGAAAAGACCATCTACACTATGCGTCAACTGCGACTCACAAGATCATATTTCCACCAACACCACTTTGCTCTAATTGTTCAGATGATGATCCTATCTCAATTGGACTATTGCAACTCCGCCTACCTTGGCATCAACACCACTCTTATCCACAAATTACAACTCATCCAAAGACTAATCTACAAATTAAAGAAATTTGATTCAATCTCAATCTTCATCAGGCAGCTACATTGGCTCCCAATATCATCCCAAATAATTTTCAGATCGTCATGTATCCTACACCAGATTCTATATGGAAGCTCAGCATCCCCTCTCATCCAATTATTCTCTAATGTTTGGCCAACATCAACAAGAATCCTTAATAGAATCCAACTAAACCTGCCATCCACAAAATACCTCCACTACAAGCAAATTTTCCATTCTATGTTAACTTATCTAGGTGTAAAAACCTGGAACGACCTACCAGACACTATCAGGAAAGAGACAAACTACACCACATTCAGAAAAATCCTGAAGACTCACCTTTTTGACAATTAACTGTCTTAGTTTATATTTAATGCCCCCTACTTCTAGATCCCTCTTCTTAATTCTCCTACTAAACCTGCCATCCTCACAATACCCCATCACTTCCCCATGCCCCTCCTCTTTTCTTTCCCCTTCCCCTTTGATCTGTCGCCCTGAGCCTATATAGGTATGTGCGACTCACAAATGGAAGATTAGATTAGAGGGGGGCTTTGTAAAAAAAAAAAAAGAAAAAGTCTAATGTCCCAAAAAATATCCTGCTCATAACATCCAATAAAGGTCCATCTAATAGCCATAATCAAACAGTCTATATTTCCTGTTTAATTTTGGCTGTGAGATGGACATTTATACCCTGACATCATCCAAACGAACAGCTGTTTTCTGAAATGAAACATCCAACGAGTGGAGGGCATCCACACAGAACCGGAGGTAGGATGTGAAGATAAAATTATAGTTGAGGACACGATTTGCCATCATTGAGTTTTGATAAAGACGGCGACCAAAATTGTCCATCGTACGGCCCTCCCTGCCCGGAGAGATGGCAGCGTAAACCTTTGAGGGGTTAGACTTCTTCAAGGAAAACTCAACCACCAAGGATTGGTGAGAAAACTGAGAACTTTCAAACCCCTTAACCGGGATCGTCCTGTAACGGGACTCCAACTTGGAGGGAATGGCTGTGACCGCATAGGGGGGTCTCCAGGTTCCGGAGAAAAGTGCAATGGTAATCGCAGCACCTCACGGGGCGGATGATCAACACCCATTTCCGCCAGGTATTCCTGGGTATAACGGGACTCAGACTGGAGGTCCATGTTCAAGGCCCTACCCATGTCAGAGATGAAACGAGTAAAGGAGGAGTTTCGAGAAGACACATTCTCCTGAGGAGACCCCGAGCGATATCTGGGGGCAGCCGAGAAAGAGGGCGAAATTTCCCTCGAATAGTAAGCCGGTGCCTCGGAGTCCCGCAAATGGGAGACCGAAGAGGCTGGACTAAAGTGTTTGGGGGGTGTCGAGGAATGACCCCATGCAAGATGGACCGGGGAAGACCCCGGGGTCCGAGGAAACAGTTGGCGAAGCCTCGGAGAAGATGGGGCAAAGGAAAATTCCTCCACCGGTTTCGAAGAAGACCCCTTAGAGGCTGGCAGCCGCCTCGATGGGGAACACAAACTAGAGTCCAATTTGAGGACAAGCACGTGCCTGGAAGGTTTCGCGGTCAGAGACCTGCCCGAAGGGGCGGAGAAGATCGGGGTTTTTTAGGAGGGGCAAGCCGTGACATAGCAGCGGGGGAAAAATGAGCCCGTGGCCTGGACCCCCGAAAAGTCACAGGTGACTCGGGGGATGAAGAATCACTCAAGGGAACCTGGGAGTCTTGCAAGCATGGCCTCCAGATACGAGGGGACGCTCAGGCTGGTCAGACCGAGACTGGGTCAAGACCGAGGTCAGAGGCGTCAAAGTTGGGACCAGTTGGCTCACCACCGAGGAAAGCTGCGTGGTAAATATAGCCTTAAGCATGTCCTCGAACATAGGCATCGAGACCAAAGGTGGTTGGGTCTTAGGTGCATCAGTGCACTCCTTCAGGGGCGACCTCGAGGAAGAGTATTCCCTAAGTGAGGAGGCACGCTTAGAGTGATGTCTCGAAGACGCCGACAAGGCAGCACTGACATGAGACACCGAGGTAGGCTTCTTTGCCGGCACACCTGAGGAGGAAAGAGGAGACTTACCCGAGGCTGGAGTAGCAGGAGGAGCCGAGGCCGGAGCCTTCGAGGCCGACGGGGACTTCGAAGCTGAGGACTTCGAGGCCGAGGCACCCAACGAAGGCGCTGAGGCCGAGCTCGAGGCCTGTCCTGCAGGATCCATGGGGCCAAAGAGTTGGAGAATCTTGGCCACCCTCCTAAGAAGAGACCGCGGTTGCAAAGTCGCACAACGGGAACATGACTCAGCGCGGTGCTCTGCGCCCAGGCACTCCACACACCCACGATGAGGGTTGGTGATAGAGATAACCCGGTTGCACTTAGTACAGTTTTTAAACCTGGAACGAGGCCGGGACATAAGAAGAAAATACGGCCGCAGCCCCGTGAGGCCAGGTGCCCAGAGTAAGACCAAGAACCCGGTCAAAAATATACGAACTGAAAAAATGAAAAAGAAAGGAAAACAAAGACGCGGGCACAGTGACTCAACTGAAACTAACCAAATAAGCCACGGTGCAAGAGGGACAACGATATCGTGCAAAGCAAGGGAGCAGTGCTTCTAGTTCCGCGGAAAACAGAGAACTGAGGCCACGCTGAGGAGACGCATGCCCTAGACAGGGCGGAGGGGCACGCGCGCATGCGCGAGCCAATCGCAAGCTTGAAGGTATTCAAGCAAGTCTGCTTGCGAAAACGTCCGCTAGGGGGCTCCGTCGGCGACGTCACCCACATGTAGAGAATATGCTGCCTGCTTGTCCTGGGATAAAGTTTTATACTGAACTTATTTTATTAAAGTATAAAAAGAAACAATATTTTGTACAATTGTCATTTTATAAATCAAAGTTCTGGCTTACGAACTAGAGCAGTGGTTCCCAACCCTATACTGGAGGACCACCAGGCCAATTGGGTTTTCAGGATCGCCCTAATGAATATGCATGGAGCAGATTTGCATTTCTGTCATTTCCATTACATGCAAATCTCTCTCATGCATATTCATTAGAGCTAGCCTGAAAACCCGATTGGCTTGGTGGTCCTCCAGGACAGGGTTGGGAACCACTGAACTAAAGAAAGAGATCTTCAGCTGGCAGGGTTTTGTTCATAAATGTTTATCAACACAACTAATATACTACTTTATCCTAAAGCAAAAAAAAGAAAATAAATATAATTTTTTTTCTACCTTTGTTGTCTGGTTTCTGCTTTTCTCATCTTCTCGTTATTCTATTCCTTCCATTCACTGTCTGCCTTCTCTCTGCCTCTTCCATTGGCATCTGCTCTGTTATTGTGCCTCTCCCTTCCATCTCTCCCTCCGCCCCCCCCCCCCATTGGTCTGGCACCCATCTTCTTCCCTCCACTCCCCCCATGGTCTTGCATCTCTGTCTTCTTCCCTTCCATCTTTCCTTCCCTCCCCCAGGTGGTTTTTAGCATCTCTCTCCTCCTTTCCTCCCCTCAGATCTGGTATCTGTCTCCCCAATCCAGCATATGCCTTTTTTTTTTTCTTTATCCCCTCCTTCCATCCAATTAACTTCAGAGTCTGTTCCACTCTCTTCTACCCACTTTCCTTCAGCGTCTTCTCCCCTCCCTCTCCTACCCACTTTCTTTTTAGCGTCTTCTCCCCTCCCACTCCTACCCACTTTCCTTCAGCATCTTCTCCCCACTCCCTCTTCTCCATTTCCCTTCAGTATCTGTTCCTCTCACCCCCTCTCTCCACTTCCCTTCAGCACCCTTTGCGCGGTCAAGCAGCCCCCTCCCTCCCACTTGCCGCAGTCCAAGCATCTCCCTCCTGTCCCCTTACCTTCACTGGCAATTTTTATTTTTCTCTCAACAAGCAGCTGGAGACTTTTCTGAAATTGTGTGCAGCTGCTGGAAACTTCTCCTCTTATGCAATTTCCTGTTTCCGGTTGCATCAGAGCAGACGTTTCAGGCAGCCATACATGACTTCAGAAAAGGCTCCGGATGCTTGTTGCGAGAAAAATATAAATTGCCAGCGAAAGGAAGGGGAAGGGAAAGAGGGAGGGAGATTCCTGGACCATGGCAATTGGGAGGAAGGAGGGAGGGGCTGCTGGACTGCGTGATTGAAGATTATTTTGCGTGCATTCCCTCTATTAACTGTGGGGTCAAGGCCATTCACCGCTAAGAAATGAAAGGTCATGCATTTTGGCTGCAAAAACCCGAAGGAACGGTACAGTTTAGGAGGTGAAGAACATGTGCATGATAGAAGAGCAAGACTTGGGTGTGATTGTATGTGATGATCTTAAGGTGGCCAACCAGGTTGAAAAGGTGACGGTGAAAGCTAGAAGGATGCTAGGGTGTATAGGAAAAAGGAATGGCCAGTAGGAAAAAGGAGGTATTGTTGTCCCTATATAAGACTCTGGTGAGTCCTCATTTAGAATATTGTGTACAATTCTGGAGACTGCACCTTCAAAAAGATATAAAAAGGATGGAGTCGGATGTTTAAATGCGCATAAGTCAAGTCTGGAATGAGAGGTCATAGGATGATGTTAAGAGGTGATAGGCTCAGGAGTACTCTAAGAAAATATTTTTTATAAACAGAGAGGGTGGTAGATATGTGGAACAGTCTGCTGGAAGAGGTAGTGGAGAAAGAGACTGAATTCAAGAAAGTGTGGGATAGGCATGTGGGATGTCTTAGAGAGGAATAGATAATGGTTATTGCGGATAGATAGACTTTAAGGACCATTTGGCCTTTATCTGCTATCATGTTTCTATTATTGAAAACGTCACTGGTTTCCAGCTAAAGCAAGAGTAATATTTAAATTTGGATGTATATGCTACAAGGTGACACATGGTCCAGCACCCGATTATCTTGTAGATCATTTTCTGCTTGTAGGTTCTAAACGTTCATTATGAACTTTTACATAGTTTGCTTTTCCATCTGTAAAATGTTCTTTGTATAAAAGATGTTTTCATAGATTACTGCTTTTCCAGGCCATGACAGGGGATAAGGAATTTTGTAATTTTTTTTTTTTTTTAAAGTTCTTTATTCATTTTAAATTTCTTACATCAAGTGATAAATATATAATACATATAATTTTCAATATACACTTGAATATCCATCAATATATATTTTAATACAAACATATATAAAGACCCCTTTTGCAATAAATTATAAATCATCTGTTATTATAATATTGTACCCACCCTAACCCCTATTATATGATCTATCCTTGTGCTATGATATCTGATCTTTAGAAAAAAGAGCCAATGGTCCCCAGATTTTATTAAATTTTTTAATATAACCATGTTGTAACGCTATTGCTTTTTCCATCTTATATATATGGCAAATAGAATTCCACCAAAAAGTGAAATTTAATTTTGTATGATCTTTCCAGTTTTGAGTAATTTGTTGTATGGCGACCCCTGTTAATATCAATAAAAGTTTATTATTGTTTGCTGATATTGGACTCTGTGTTCTCATTGCTGTTCCAAATAAAATTGTGTCATATGTAAGTCCAACATGATTTTCTAATAATATATTAATTTGGGGCCAAATTGTTTTCCAAAAGGCATTTATACAGGGACAAAAATAGATTAAATGATCTAATGTCCCAATTTCTATCTTACAATGCCAGCATCTATTAGATTTAGAACTATCTATTTTTTGTAACCGAGTAGGGGTCCATAAAACTCTATGTAATAAAAATAACCATGTTTGACTCATAGATGCTGACATTGTAGTATGTATTCTCCAGGACCAAAATTTTTGCCATTGAGTTGCAGAAATTGTCTGTCCTATCTCAATACTCCAAATGTCCCTAAGTCCTGTTCTTTTTTTTTTATTTAAAAATCCATATAATAATTTATACCATTTTGCGGCTTGGTGTCCCAAAAAATCTGCCTGAAAGCAAAGGATTTGCAAACTATATTGAGTATTAAGATTTTTCCATTCAGGGAACCCTTCCTGGATGGCTTGCTTCAATTGCATCCATTTAAAATGTTGTGTTATGTTCAATCCAAATTTCTGTTGCAATTGTGAAAAACTAAGCATGGATCCATTTACTATAACATCATTTAAAGACCGTATACCTGCAATTATCCATTGCTTCCATATTATTTTGAATCCACCAATTTTGATCCTGGAGTTTACCCAAATGGATTGATTTAACGATTTAGTTATTGGATCTGTTGTAATATTACTAATAAATCTTAATGTTTTCCATGTATCTAATAAAATTCTGTGATCTTTATATCTCTTGGGCATTGTTATACTTATAAGATGTTCCGGATATAATGGAAACAGGAGTCGCCATTCTAAATATAACCAGTCTGGTACATTCTCCATGAGGTCTGGGAGGATCCAATACATACCCTGTCTTAAAATATAGGCTTGATGATACCTATAAAAATTTGGAAAATTTATCCCTCCCTCTCTAATTGTTTTTTGTAATGTTGCTAAAGCGATTCTTGGCCTTTTCCCAAACCAAACAAATTTTGTAAGTATTCTATTTAATTTTTTATAAAATGACCCCTGAAAAAATATCGGAATCATACTCATTTGATAACAAACCACAGGTAAGATCATCATTTTTATTGTTTGAACTCTTCCCCACCATGAAAGATGTAAAGGATTCCATTGCTCGCACATTTCAGTTATTTTTTTTAATAAAATTTTTTCATTTTCTGTTACTGTATCATCAATTGTATTTTTAATAACAATTCCTAAATATTTTATTCCTTCCTCTTTCCATTGGAATGAATATGAATCAAATAATCCTTTGGTACAATGGACATTAATTGGAAGAACTTCAGATTTTTCCCAATTTATTTTGTATCCAGAAAATTTACCAAATTTATCTAATAAATTTAATAAACATGGAATGGTATCTTCCGGTTTCCTCAAATATAAAAGAATATCATCTGCATATGCAGATAATTTATATTCCCAATTTGAAAATGTGATCCCCTTTATTCCCTTAGTTTGATTTATTGCAATTAATAAGGGTTCAAGAACAATATCAAAAAGTAAGGGAGATAAAGGACAACCTTGTCTAACCCCCCGTAACAAGTTAAATCTTTCTGAAATGTTATTATTTATATTTAATCTTGCTCCAGGAGAGCTATACAATGTTTGAATCATTTTAATAAAAAAGGGACCTATTCCAAACCATTTTAAAGCTTGATACATAAATTTCCACTCCACTCTATCAAATGCTTTCTCTGCATCTAACGATATTAAGAAAGCTGGTTCATTCATAGTTTTCGCTAAGTTTAAAGAATTTTGTAATTTGATAGCTAGCTCCGTCTCTTACCAACCTTTTAGGAAACTGTTGAAGACTTATTTATTCAAAAATATTTGATAGTTTGATTTTGTATTTCACTGTGGGGGTCTTTTACTAAGGTGCGCTAAGCGATTTAGCGCACGCTAAATGCCAACGCGCCCATTATATTCTATGGGTGCATTAGCATTTAGCGAAGCTAAATCGGCTAGCACACCTTAGTAAAAGACCCCCTGTGTTTCTACAGTTTCTTTCTTTTTTTAATTTGTTAACTGCATTGAACTGCAAGGTTTTGCGGTATATAAATAAACTTTTATGTTATGTTATATCCACAACAAGCCTATGTTGGTCTGAATGTGATCTAACTTATCAGAGTGTACAAATGCAGCCAACAGAACACTCCAAAAGGCAACATCTGGTATTTTCTTCTTAATTGATAGAAAAAAATGCAACTGGCATGCACTCTTGCTAACTGAAGTAATAAAAACAGGAAGCTAGCTCTCTCAGATCTCAAAAACATTGTCAACAAATAATGCTAAAATGAGTAAAAAAACATTTGCTGAATCTTCAATAACCTGAAAATGTATGGATCAAAGGACTGCATCCTACTTTGGATTTCTGATTTCCTTACTCTTCAAGTTCAAGGCATGTTACAATTCAGGAACTCCTCTGGTCAAGAGGGATTACAATCTAAGGCAGTGGTTATCCACTTGGTCCTAAGGGCATCCACAAGGAATATCCAAAAGATATATTTTCATGCAAGTCATAGCAAATATCTTGGAATCTGTCTTCGGTTAGGGGGTGTCCCCAGGACTGGGGCCAAGAGCCCCTGATCTAAGTTGGAGCTGAGACAATGGAGGAGGAAATAATTTTCTCAAGGTCAAAGGCACATGAGTAGAAATTGGAGATTAGCTTTGTTTTTCTGGTGGGCTATTGTACTGATCTTTAAACAAACACACACACACATCAATTTAATAGAGAACTTAATTTATACTGTACCTGTATCTGCATCAGTGGCTAGAACTCTCATAAGCAACGTCTTGGGCTCTGTGCTTTCAAACACTGTAACGGTATAAGAATCTGCTGTGAATACAGGTGCATTATCATTCACATCTTCAAGTAAGAGAATGATTTCAGTTTGGCAGAACCTTCCTCCTCCATCGGTGGCCTTGACTAGAAGATGATAAACTGCTTGCAACTCTCGATCAAGTGGGGCAAAAGTTTTCAGTTCACCTGTAAATCAAGAAATAGGCCTGAAGTTCAGAGAACCACAGTTTCAAGTTTATTCACATTTCTAGTCCGCCCTTCAATCAAGTTGTCTGAGCGGCTTACAATGTTGTATCAGTTTAATACAATAGAATCTCATCCAACGTCAACGGAAGGGGGGGTTCCCAAAGCAGTCCTGAGTCGCAAAACCCCTCCCTCAAGCCTCCAACCACTACACGCAGTGGCAGTACTGAGCCGCGAACCCCACCTCTCTCCCGACCCGAAACACCAGTGCATCAGCGGTCCTGAGCCGCAATCCCCCCCTCCCTCAAGCGCTGAAGCAGCAGAAGCAGGCAGCAGTTCTGAGTCATGAAACCCCCTCACTCCCTTCCTTATCTGAAGCAGCAGCTGGTCAGCAGGAGGCAGCATCAAAACAGGCAGCTTATGGTCAGCCCCGACAGGGAGTTTCCTCTGATGCACCATTCGAACGCATCAAGTGAAAGGCCCTGCCGGGGCAGGCCGTGAGCAGCCTGCTTTGAGAAATGTCTCCTGCTGACCGGCTACTGCTTTGGGTAAAGGAGGGAGGGAGTGCATGGCTCCGGGCTGCCACCTGATTCTATTGTTTTGGGGCTGGAGGGAGGGAGGGGGGCTTAGCAGCTCAGGACCACTGCTGTTCTGGTGCTTCGGAGGGGGGAGGGGAAGGGGGAAATTGAGTTCTGTGTTATCCAGTATCCACCAACAAGAACTGAGATTCTACTGTACTGCATTTTCTTTTCAGAGTGATTTTAGCAATGGCTGTAACAGCTGTACTAAATAATATACAAGATCATACCTGGGCTCATTTTTACATCATCAACATTTGAGAAGCAGAATCCTTTAAACTGAATAGTGACATAAGCGTGTTAATCTTGGAAAGTTTTGAGGTTCTTCATACAATTTCAGAACTATAAAAATTAAAGTCCAATACATTCCCCATGTTCATTGAAAAAGGTATTGCATTCTGTGCAAATAAGTATGGGATGCGATAAATATAAGAACATAAGAATTGCCACTGCTGGGTCAGACCAGTGGTCCATCGTGCCCAGCAGTCTGCTCACGCGGCGGCCCCCAGATCAAAAACCAGTACTCTAAATGAGTCCAGCCTCTTATCAACTTTATCTTGAATCCCTGGAGGGTGTTTTCCCCTATAATAGACTCTGGAAGAGCATTCCAGTTTTCTACCACTCTCTGGGTGAAGAAGAACTTCCTTACGTTTGTACGGAATCTATCCCCTTTCAACTTTAGAGAGTGCCCTCTCGTTCTCCCTACCTTGGAGAGGGTGAACAATCTGTCTTTATCTGCTAAGTCTATTCCCTTCAGTATTTTGAATGTTTCAATCATGTCCCCTCTCAGTCTCCTCTTTTCAAGGGAGAAGAGGCCCAGTTTCTCCAATCTCTCACTGTATGGCAACTCCTCCAGCCCCTTAATCATTTTAGTCGTTCTTCTCTGGACTCTTTTGAGTAGTACCATGTCCTTCTTCATGTATGGCAACCAGTGCTGGACACAGTACTCCAGGTGAGGGTGCACCATGGCTCGGTACAGCAGCATGATAACCTTCTCCAATTTGTTCATGATCCCCTTCTGAATCATTCCTAGCAATCTGTTCGCCCTTTTCGCTGCCGCCGCAAGCCCATCATGTTTCCATCTTTACAACAGTGCTTCTCATCCCTCTCCTGGAGGTTTTTGGGATATCCATAATGAATATGCATGAGATAAACTTACACATACTGGAGACCTATTGTATGCAAATCTCTCTCATGCATACTCATTATAGATATCCTGAAAACCTGACTGGCTTGATGTGCTTCCAGGATAGGTTTGAGAAGGGCTGCTCTAAAGTTCTATTACTGTGTTATAAATAAACTGAGCTCTTTTAGTCAATATTTTAAAAACAAAAATACATGCTCTAGCACAGTGTCCCAAATCAGCCCTGGAGTACCCTTTGCCAATCAGGTTTTCAGATATCCACAATGAATATGCATGAAGAGATTTGCATACATCAATCTCATGCATACTCATTATGATTATTTTGATTGGCAAGGGGGTAACAGGGAAGAAACAGCAGAGGGGATGGAGAAAAGTATGACCAAACGATGTTCATCCAGGTGAATTTTACTGGTCCAGAAAACTGACTCAACACAAAATGTGTTTCAGCCACAGAAGCCTGCTTCAAGAGTCAAGATCTGAAGAACATAGTAAAAGTTATGACTGTAGTTTTATTTTATTCTTCAGCTCTAGACCCTTGAAGCAGGCCTGTGTGGCCGAAACTTGTTTTCTATTGAATCGATTTTCTATACTAATAAAATTCACCTGCTTGAATACTTTCCTCCGCCCCCTCTGCTGTTTCTTCTCTGATTTGCGATTCGTGGAGGTTTTGTTCTTCTGCTGCTGTTGCAAGGGGGTACTCTAGGACCAACTTGGGAAACACTGCTCTAGTATATTTAAGTAGAGCCATTTAGAAACATTTATGTTGCCTCCTCTCTGAGGCATTCAGGTCTAAAAAGGAACTCACATTTCACAAGATTATACCATATTACCTAATGAATTCTGTGGTTCTGCAGAGCATATAGGCATGCATTACAAATCAACTCGCAGTAAAAAATACTTTTCTACAAAACTACAGTAAAAATTTTCCTCTCTTTCAAAACCAGACAGACTTTACCTGTATCTGAATTTAGCTTGAATTTTTCTGCTCCGTTACCAAGAAGAGTGTATGTTATCTGTGCATTGGAATGAATGTCAGCATCTGTAGCAAAGACCTGCAAGATCACTTTTCCAGGAACAGCATCTTCTGGAACCGTGTCAGTATACAAAACCTAAAGCATTTAAAAAAAAACAACAAAAAACCCCCAAAACACAAAAAAACATTGAAATTTAAACATATTGCAGACTGCATTCAGAAATTGATAAAATACTTAAGTACAGAGTTGGATTGAACAAACATAATGCAATATGTCAAATGGAACAGATAATTAAATTACATTACATTAGAGATTTCCATTCCGCCATTACCTTGCGGTTCAAGGCGGATTACAAAAGATTAGGTCAGGTAGTCTCAGAGCGTCAGGAAAAAGATAAGAAGAAGGAGGGTATTCATGATGTTAAGACTTTTTCAGGGATTTCTTGAAGAGTATGGTTTTATTTCTTTTCTGAACAACTTGTAGTCGGTGATTGTTAGCAGAAGATTGGAGATTTGGTTATCCAGTTTTGCTGCTTGAGTGGCTAGGAAGCCGTCGTAAAGTTTTTTCTGTTTAACTTCTTTGATTGGAGGGTATGTGAATGGGGTGGGTGTTTTTCTGTGTCTGGTTGAGGTAGTATGGAGGAATCATGATCAAAACAATCTTGGTAATGCCAGTTCAATTTTAACTGTATACTAAGGGCATAATACCATGTGTTCAAGGACAAACAGCAAAGCGAAGCCTCACACTGAGTGATGCCATCTGACACAGCTTGCACAGAAAAGTTTCTTAAGCTGAAGCCCTACATGTATGCACATGATTTCCTAATCACAGAACTCCTTCAAGTTTTTCTTTTCTTCTGCAGAGCCATCAAGATGTACACCTGTTACCCTGAATTAAGGAGTTATTTTTGTTCTGATTTCAAACTGTCACCGTTTTATCAGCTTTTTGGAGGGTTTCTGCATGACAGCACCTCCTAGTCAGATTTTTTATCCAATTTCAAGTGATCTTGCTTTTTTTGCACATTCACCAAGTTAGCCCACTTTACAATCCTAGGGGTGTCTTTATTTCTTTATATCATTAAAGTTAGGCACTGCAAATTCGAACTGCAACCAAGGGATTAGGAATAGTGGCAATGGCATCCAAGTATGAACGTAGTTCCAATTAAAGCTCTTTTTGCAACTGGCAGGGTATTATCCCTTTGATGTTTTGTGATGTCAAACATTTTTCCAATGTATTTGTAAGGTTCATAAGGTTCCTATTATAGGCCACCTTTTACAAAGTGGCGCTAGTGCTATGTGTCAAAAGCCTCAAAGCCCTTTAAATCTCTATGGGCTTCAGAGCATTTACCATGCAAGCCCTTGCTAACATGCTTTGTAAAAGGAGGCCATTATAGGTACTACTTATGATTTTTTTTTCTTCCATAGTCTTTCAGTTTCAATTTGTAGATTCTTGCATTTTGTGACTTTTTCAAGCTCTAACACCATTGCTTTTTGTTTATTGAAGTGCTTTTTGTTGTTTCTATGCTGATTATATCCAGTTGATTTTCTAAATCTTAAGATGTGCAGGAATAAACCTCAGTTTATGTGAGGAATTGTTTGGAGGAGGCAAATTTCTGGTTTAAGAGGAATCAGCTAACTCTTAATTTCTCTAAAACTGAAACCATGGGAGTGATTTAATCTATATTGGAGACATTAGAGGGGCTGGAAAATTTCAGAGGATATCAGAAGCTTGGATCTCATGTTGGATACTTATTAACAATGAGGACACGTGTACAGTATTTAGAAGCATGTGCTGCATTTTGTAAGTTACATCTTTTGCAGATGTTTGACAAGGCGATTTTCATAAAGGCTTGCGAGTGTTGGCCATTTTGCATCTAGATTATGGCAATGATGTTGATTTGAGCCTACTATTAGGGTCAATGCAAAGATATTAGGCACCTTAAGGAAAACATTTAGAATTGTGCCTCCCTTCCCAAGTAATCTCTAGACTTCTGGTCCTCCCACTACCAGTAATCATTATCAGAACAATCTTGGTAAATGGGCTATTTGTAAGCGACTAGTAAGCATTTCCTGTTGTTTAATGAGTTTGAGTTATCATCAGAAACTAATGTTTTGCTTTGCCTGCTTTGCCTTGCTGCTCCCCCACCCCCTCAAAAAGCTGCTGCCCTAGGTGGTTGCCCATTATTGCATGTTGGTAGGGCCAAACCTTCCTACCAAATGCCTCAATAAGAGCATTACAGTTGGTACAGAACGCAGCAGTAGGACTTGTTACTAGCCATCATTTCAGTCACATCGCCCCACAGTTGATTTCCAATTTCAGGTCTGGTGAAATTTAAAATTCTTTTCTTGATGTTTTAGATCATCTGTGGTTTGGCTCCGATATATGGTAAGAGCGGATAGCGTAGCTGGTTTTAAGAAAGGGTTGGACAAGTTCCTAGAGGAAAAGTCCATAGTCTGTTATTGACAAAGACAGGGGGGGAAGTCACTGCTTGCCATGGATTGATAGCATGGAATATTGCTATTCCTTAGGTTTTGGTCAGGCGCTAGTGACTTGGATTGGCCACCATGAGAACTGGCTATTGGGCTTGATGGACCATTGGTCTGACCCAGTAAGGCTATTCTTATATCTACAAAGGTTGGTCAGACTGTTTTTTATGGGTGAGTTTGTGCTCAGAGGATAAGAGGCTGATGAAGATTCTCTCCTGTAGGTAACTGAGATCAGTCATCACTCAGTCACAGGTATTTTACGTTTTGGGACCAGACTTGTGGAATAGTTTACTTTTAGAATTGCATAAAAAAGACTTGGGGACTTTTCATAAGAAGTTAAAAGTGCTTACTGAGGTTTTTGGTGCTTGAAATAAGAAGGTTGATGGGATTAGTAGGAGGTTCCGAGTACTGAGTACTAGGGTTTGTTAAGCCTATGGTAAAAGTTTTGGTTCTATTTGTACCCTGCCACTGGAAAGATTTTTCTTGGATTGGAAGGTAATACATTTCCATAAATAGATACACTGCTTTGCTGTTTTAGGGGTGCATTGTACTTCTAAGATGACATTCTCAATCTCCACAAGCTGTCTATTCAGCCTGAGGGAGGAGGAAAAGCTGCTTGGAACATCAAACATACAAACTACAAAGCCACTAGAAAAAGAAGCAGATAATTGAAAACCTGGAAACATAGAGTTTTGCATATTGTGTCCATATTTTTTCAGGCCCCTGATTAGAACAAAAAAACAACAAAAAAAAACCCCCTTCTTAAATCATAATCACTCACAACCCTCAAAATCCTAAAAATTGTATAGAAGTAAGATCCTGCTATATAGTATATTGAATTTAGAGACAGCACTAAAAAAAACAAAAACAAAAAACACACTTACCTTTTCACAGATAGGGCTGTTGTCATTTGCATCAATAACTTTAACTTCAACGATAGCTTTTGCAGCAAAGTTCCCATCAGTAGCTGTGATATTCAGAATGTAATTATCCCTTTCTTCTCTGTCCAAAGGTTTTCTAACACAAACTTTCCACTCATTGTCTATATTTTCAATCCCAAATTGTCCCATTGGATCACCTCCTAAGCAATCAGTGAAAAGTGATGCGACAGTTAAGCACAGTTACTTACCGTAACAGGTGTTATCCAGGGACAGCAGGCAGATATTCTTAACGCATGGGTGACGTCACCGACGGAGCCCCGGTACGGACCTTTTTAACTAGAAAGTTCTAGTTGGCCGCACCGCACATGCGCGAGTGCCTTCCCGCCCGACGGAGGAGAGCGTGGTCCCCAGTTAAGATAAGCCAGCTAAGAAGCCAACCCGGGAAGGAGGGTGGGACGTAAGAATATCTGCCTGCTGTCCCTGGATAACACCTGTTACGGTAAGTAACTGTGCTTTATCCCAGGACAAGCAGGCAGCATATTCTTAACGCATGGGTGACCTCCAAGCTAACAGAGGGAGGAAGGATGGTTGGCCATTAGGAAAATAAATTTTGTAACACAGATTGGCCGAAGTGTCCATCCCGTCTGGAGAAGGCATCCAGACAGTAGTGAGTAGTGAACGTGTGAACTGAGGACCAAGTGGCAGCCTTGCAGATTTCCTCGATGGGCGTGGAACGGAGGAAAGCCACAGAAGCAGCCATAGCTCTGACCCTGTGGGCCGTGACAGCACCTTCCAGTGAGAGACCGGCCCGAGCATAACAGAACGCAATACAGGCAGCAAGCCAGTTGGAAAGCGTCCGTTTAGAGACAGGACGACCTAGACGGTTAGGATCGAAGGTCAGAAAGAGCTGAGGGGACGAGCGGTGAGCCCTGGTACGGTCAAGGTAGTATGCAAGGGCACGCTTACAATCCAGCGTGTGCAACGCCTGTTCCCCAGGATGAGAATGGGGTTTAGGGAAAAAGACAGGCAACACAACGGACTGGTTGAGGTGAAAAGCCGAGACCACCTTGGGAAGGAATTTAGGATGGGTACGCAGAACCACCTTGTCATGGTGAAAAACAGTGAACGGTGGATCGGCGACCAGTGCATGCATCTCACTAACCCTCCTGGCAGAGGTGATGGCAATGAGGAAAAGCACCTTCCATGTTAGAAGTTTGAGCGAAGTTGTGGCAAGAGGCTCAAAAAGGGGTTTCATGAGGGCTGATAAAACCACATTCAGGTCCCAGACGACAGGAGGAGGCTTCAGAGGTGGTTTGACATTGAAGAGGCCTCTCATGAACCGGGAAACCAGTGGATGAGCCGTGAGAGGTTATCCGAGGATAGGCTCATGAAACGCAGTGATGGCACTGAGGTGGACTCTGATTGAGGTAGACTTGAGGCCAGCGTCGGACAGAGAGAGCAAATAGTCCAGTACAGTTTCCACCGCTAATGAGGTGGGATCGTGATGATGCAGTAGACATCAAGAGGAGAACCTGGTCCACTTCTGATGGTAACATTGGAGGGTGGCCGGTTTCCTGGAGGCATCCAAAATGCGACGGACAGGCTGAGACAGATTCTCTGGAGAGGTCAGCCCGAGAGAAACCAAGCTGTCAGGTGGAGCGAAGACAGATTGGGATGCAGTAGAGACTGACGTTGCTGCATAAGTAGAGTAGGAAACACAGGAAGAGGAATGGGCTCCCTGGAGCTGAGCTGAAGCAGGAGGGAGAACCAGTGTTGGCGAGGCCACCGAGGAGCGATGAGAATCATGGTGGCCCTGTCCCTGCGGAGTTTGGATAACGTCCACAACATCAGAGGTAGTGGAGGAAAGGCATAGAGGAACCAATCCGTCCAGTCGAGCAGGAATGCATCTGGGGTCAGACGATGAGGAGAGAAGAGTCTGGAACAGAACTGGGGTAGCTGATGGTTGTGAGGCGCTGCAAAGAGGTCTACCTGCGGCGTGCCCCAGCGAGCAAAGATGGAGTGGAGTGTTGAAGGGTCCAGAGTCCACTCGTGAGGTTGAAGGATGCGGCTGAGATTGTCGGCCAGGGAGTTCTGTTCGCCCTGGATATAGACAGCCTTGAGGAAGAGATTGCGGGCCGTGGCCCAGGTCCAGATGCTGAGAGCCTCCTGACAAAGGAGGCGAGATCCGGTGCCGCCTTGCTTGTTTATGTAGTACATGGCGACTTGATTGTCTGTGCACAGGAGAAGGACCTGAGGGCAGAGAAGGTGCTGGAAGGCCTTGAGAGCATAGAACATGGCTCTGAGTTCCAAGAAATTGATGTGATGTTGACGCTCCTGAGGGGTCCAGAGTCCCTGGGTGCGTAGATCTCCCAGGTGAGCTCCCCACGCATAGGGGGAGGCATCCGTGGTCATGATCATGGAATGAGGGGGTAGATGAAAGAGTAGACCCCTGGAAAGATTTGAGGAGTTCAACCACCATTGAAGAGATTGCTGAAGAGACGATGTCACAGAGATGGGATGAGAAAGAAGATCCGTGGTCTGTGACCATTGGTTGGCAAGAGTCCATTGAGGTGTCCTGAGGTGGAGTCGCGCCAGAGGAAGCACATGGACCGTCGAGGCCATGTGGCCCAGGAGGACCATCATCTATCGGGCAGGAATGGAGTGATGAAGGAGCACCTGACGACAGAGGTGGAGCAGGGTCCGTTGACGGTCAGAGGGGAGAAACGCCCTCATTAGTGTGGTGTCGAGAACTGCTCCAATGAACTGAAGTCGCTGTGTGGGAAGCAGATGTGACTTGGGGTAGTTGATCTCGAACCCCAGGAGATGGAGGAAAGAGATGGTGTGATGAGTGGCTTGTAGCACAAGTGGAGACGTAGGTGCTTTCACCAACCAATCGTTCAAGTAGGGGAACACTTGGAGGTTGTGAGACCTGAGGAAGGCCGCCACCACAATAAGGCACTTGGTGAACACCCTGGGCGATGAAGCGAGGCCAAAAGGTAGCACTTTGTACTGATAGTGACGGTGCTGTATCTGAAACCGTAGGTAGCGACGTGAAGTCGGATTGATTGGGATGTGAGTGTAGGCCTCTTTGAGGTCCAGGGAACATAGCCAGTCGTGTTGAGAGAGAAGAGGGTAAAGCGTGGCAAGGGAGAGCATTCTGAACTTCTCCTTGACCAGACACTTGTTGAGGTCCCTGAGATCGAGGATGGGACGAAGGTCTCCTGTCTTCTTGGGAACCAGGAAGTAGCGGGAGTAGAATCCCTGACCCCTTTGGTCCGGAGGCACCTCTTCGATGGCATTGAGAAGAAGGAGGGATTGGACCTCCCTCAGGAGGAGGGGGGTTTGGGAGGAGTGAGAAGCAGACTCTACGGGAGGATTGTCTGGTGGAAGAGTCTGGAAGTTGAGAGAGTAGCCGTGGCGAATGATGTTGAGGACCCATTGGTCTGATGTGATGACCTCCCAACGGCTGAGGAAGATTTGGAGGCGACCTCCGATAGGCTGAGGAAGAGGCAAGGATGATGGGAGACTGGCTATGCCCTGGAGGAAAAAGTCAAAAGGGCTGAGACGGTTTTGACGGAGGGAGAGGCTTGGAAGGTTGGTGAGACTGTGAGCGAGCCTGAGATTGATGCTGTTGACAAGGTCGGCGAGGCTGCTGTTGAGGCGGGTTGAGAGGTCTGGCCGAGAACCTGCGCTGGTATGAAGACTGCTGTCTGTAGGTGCGAGCAGGTGCTTTTTAGGTTTAATCAGAGTGTCCCACCTGGTCTCATGTGCTGAGAGTTTCTGGGTTGTTGAGTCCAGGGACTCTCCGAAGAGTTCATCACCCAGACAAGGTGCGTTAGCCAGGCGGTCCTGGTGGTTAATGTCCAGGTCAGAGGCTCTCAGCCATGCCAAACGTCGCATGGCCACCGCCATGGCAGATGCGCGAGAGGTCAGCTCAAATGAGTCGTAGATGGAGCGAACCATGAATTTCCTGAGTTGGAGGAGGCTGGAAATATGTTGCTGGAAAAGAGGGACCTTACGTTCAGGAAGGTATTTCTGTAAGGAGGAGAGCTGTTGCATCAGATGCTTCATGTAGAAGGAGAAGTGGAAGGTGTAGTTGTTGGCTCTATTGGCTAACATGGCATTTTGGAAAAGGCGCTTACCAAATTTATCCATGGTTTTTCCCTCTCTGCCAGGAGGGGTGGAGGCATATACACTGGAACCCTGAGATTTTTTCAAAGTAGATTCCACCAGGAGGGACTCGTGGGGCAATTGAGGTTTATCAAACCCTGGGATTGGAATAACCCGGTACAAGCTATCCAATTTACGAGGGGCTCCAGGAACCGTGAGGGGAGCTTCCCAGTTTTTATAGAAAGTTTCCCGTAAGATGTCGTGGACGGGCAACTTCAGAAATTCTTTGGGAGGTTGCTCAAAGTCTAGGGCATCGAGGAAAGCCTGAGACTTTTTAGAGTCGGACTCTAAGGGAATGGAAAGAGCTGCTGACATCTCCCTAAGGAATTTGGAGAAAGAGGATTGCTCTGGTTTGGAGACGGTGTCGGTCATGGAGGGTTCTTCGTCGGTTGACGAAGCGTCCTCCTTGGTACCGTGAGGGGAGTCTTCCCACAAATCTGGGTCCCTAACGTCGGGGTGCGTACGTTTGGACATCGGTGTGGAGGGCTCGGCATGGTGGGTCTTTGAAAGAGATTTGCCTGAGCGCACCGAGGCGGTACCGGGTGAGGAAGACCGATGTCGTTCCTGGGACCAGACAGGGTCGGCAGCATCACGGGTATGTACTGTAGGTGTTTCTGCCAAGAGCACCGGCAGGGAAGTATTAATCGGTACCGAGGGGGTCGACACCGATGGGACAGTGTGAGGCTCGGACCGGTCCTGTACCGGAAGTTGCGGTGCCAGCAACGCCGGCAACAGTTGTTGGAGCTGTTGTTGCAGCTGCTCCTGTAACTGTGTTTGGAGTATGGCCGCGATGCGGTCGTCCAGGGGAGGCACCGGTACCGCTTTTTTCTTCTTCGGTACCATAGGTGCCGCTCTACGCTCCGGCGATGAGGAGGCCGATGATGAGGCACTCACCGAGATCGGAGCGGAGCGTTTGCGGAGCCGGTGCGGTGCCGGGAGGGCCGGTGTCGCAACCGTGGCAGGAGGGCGCTCAAGGGAAGTGGGAGGCTTCTTAGCCGGCTTACCTGGGCCCAATGACCCCGAGGAAGGGTCCGGTGGTGTTGATGTCGTCGGTGCCGACTTTTGTGGTGCCGTCGATGTCGCAGCCGGTTCCATGGCAGATCCGGTACCAAACAAAATATTTTGCTGGATCTGCCGATTTTTCAAAGTACGCTTTTTAAGCGTAGCACAGCGGGTGCAGGTGTCAGCCCGATGCTCTGGACCCAAGCACTGGAGGCACCAATTGTGTGGGTCGGTGAGGGAGATCGGGCGTGCACACCGCTGGCACTTCTTAAAACCTGGTTGAGGGGGCATGAATGGAAACACGGCCTCCGCAAAATCGAACCCGGAGGCCTGTATGGTGGCAACAGGCCCCGCCGGGGCCGGCCTGAAAAAATAAGGAAAACTCGACGAGTTTTTTTTTTAAACAAAAATAAAGGGAATCCGATAAGAAAAAAGGAAAAAAAAGTGAAAAAATACGCGCGCGGGAAGGCAAAAATTAGTTTTTCAACGGCCGTTGAAAACACATGCGTCTTCTTCGCTCCGCGGAAACGAAGAAACTGGGGACCACGCTCTCCTCGTCGGGCGGGAAGGCATTCGCGCATGCGCGGTGCAGCCAACTAGAACTTTCTAGTTAAAAAGGTCCGTACCGGGGCTCCGTCGGTGACGTCACCCATGCGTTAAGAATATGCTGCCTGCTTGTCCTGGGATAATACAATTAACCTTTTTGCCCCCCCTTTTTTGTTAGCGAAAAGGAGAAATAAAAATTAATGATACAAAAGTAACTTGCTTAAAAATTCTTTTTTTTTCAGTCCTTTCAGCAGTGGTTCCCAAACTTTTTCTCAGTCCAGCCTGTTTGTCCATATATCCACTATAAATATGCTTAAATATATATTTGTATGCATATTGTCATGCAAATTCAAAACAAACAAATTCTGATATTCAGACTGGTAAGGTAGGATCTGATGTCTGGGTTGAAGGCCACTGCTATACGTTCAGTGCCATTTAAAATTGGTTGTATATTACTCCTGGAGGAGTTCTGTGCACAATATTAGCAAATTCTGCAAGTTTATTTGTCAAAATTTAAACAATATTTTTGCTAATTATTATCCATATTTCATTTAAAACATTTAAAATAAAATATTTTTCTTCTACCTTTGTTTACCTTTTTTCTGCTTTCCTGTTGCCTGCTAATTCTCCTTCAAGAGGCTGCTATCCATTTGTCTTTTCTATTCTCGTCTGTCTGTTCCCTCACTATACCTGCCTCTGACATATTGATCATTCCCTTTTAGCTTTTCTACCTCTTTCTTACCCTTCTCCTCTTTTTCACTTTTCAGCTAAAATCCCTCCCGACCCTCCCCAGCAGCAGCCTCCTCCTGGGTCTGCCATGTTAAATTCAGAAGGAGCAGGAGTGTTACCCAATCGCTACTGCTTCCAAGACTTCCAGTGGCATATTGGAATTGGCTCAGGCAGGACCTAATGAAGCTTGTTCCTGCCCATGCCGGTTCCACTCTCTAAACGGCTGCTGTGAAAATGCCACTAGTAGCTCCAGAAGCCATTTTGAAGCAGGAACAGGAATTAGCAAGAGTGAGCCACTAAAACCAGGAAGAACTGCCACCAAGGGATGGGTTTGGGGAAGAGAGCTGCCGCCAGCAGGTGAGAGTTGGAGATGGCTCTTCTATGGGGGGAAAGAAGCGGGGCCAAGGCCAGTTTCATTTTCGAGTTTGGTTTCTGCCAAAACTGAGCAGCCAATTTTGGTTGTAGATTTAGTTTTGGCAGAAAACAGAAGAGCCTGGTTTTGGTTGGGCTCTCTCTAGTTCGTCCCTCCCCCCCACCACCACTACCACCTGACTATTCCATCCACCTTATTTCAGCCCTTTAACCTCCTCCTCCCTCTGCATATCCTAACCCCATTCAGCTTGCTGCAGCTCTCCCTCCTTCCATGGCACACAGCATCCCATCTACCTTGTTAGAGCCCCTTCCCCTCACGGCATAAACAATCCTATTCATCTTTCATGTAGTATTCCACCCAGCCCTCCCCCCCTCCCATACACACCACTTCATTGTGAGGATAAACTGCCCAGCCATATATCATGCTGGTTCCTGCTCCTCTGCCTTCCTGGGCTCCACTGTTCCTTTGGGCCACACATGCTTGCATATAGCTGAGTGGCTTAATGGAACCCCTCCCCCCCCCCCCCCGAGGACTAAGGCAGAGAAGAAGGAAGCAGCCCAATGCACAGCTATGCAGCTCCTCCTCTTGCTGCATTGAAGTAGCATGCTCATAGGGAGGAAGATAGCTGGAACAGAGCTTCTCTGTGCCACACTGCATTACAACAGCACAGATTAGACAAAATTCTGCACAGCCTGCAGAGGAGGGAAATTCTGCACAAATTCTGCATTGCATAGTAGTGCAGAACTTCCCATGAGTAATTACATACAAGAAATGAGTTGAGTACTTGGACTATATCAGGCAAGATTGCTAATAAGACAAAATTAAATGGGACTACACATTAGACGTTAATATTTAGCAATATCTGTACAGATAATGCCAGTATAAATTTAAAAAATAAATAAATGTGCCATTGTATTTACCTGTCAATCACCAAAATGTCAGAACTAATCTAACATTTATGCAGCACTTCATTCATCAGAGGTTACAAGCTGTCTTATTGATCCTCAGTGGGCCACCAAGCACTCAAACTTCTTTCATAGTGCCGGGCTTTATGCTCCCAATCGTCATTGGATACAATTTATATTAAATTATTTAAATACTTTAAGTGTTTATAATTTAGTGTTAAATCTTAAATAAATATGTACTAAAAGTACTTAGTTGTGCAAAGACGCTTCATACGGGGGTAGAATCACCAACATGTTTCACCCGTGAATTTCAAAGGGCTTTTTCAAGGATACCACTCCCTACTTTTAACCATTCAAACCGACCATGGTCTGATGAATGAAGTACTGCATAAATGTTGGATTAGTTCTAACATTTTGGTGATTGTTAGTTATTTGATGGTGGCTCCATTTAAGTGTGTTTAAATAGTGCCAAAGGCTAACATTGTATTTACCTGTAACATAGTAGGCAACTTGTCTGTTAATTTCATCAGTATCAGCATCAGTTGTACTTAAAATAGCGACTACACCCCCAAATGGATCATCTTCACTCACTGTACCCTTGTAAATCTCCGCGGTGAAACGTGGAGGGTTATCATTCACATCTGTAACAGTAACTTCTACCACAGTAGTAGACGACAGCTGAGTTTTCTCGCCTCGGTCAGAGGCAACCACTAGGATGTTATATTTGTTCTGGTTTTCATGGTCAAGTTCCTTGAGGGTAGAAATCCAGCCAGTTTCTAGGTTTATGGTGAAGAGCTCTAAAATTTCCCTGGGTTCCTGCGATTGTTCTAAGCTATAAGAAACTTGTCCATTGGTTCCAGAATCCAGATCATTTGCCTTGACTCGGATGACTTTTGTACCTCCTGGAAGGTTTTCCATGATGAACGCTCGATATGGACTGGATTCAAAGACTGGACTGTTGTCATTCACATCTCTTACTTGAATACTAACATCTACTGAAGAAAAAAACTCTTGTTCTCCGGCCATGTTTTGTACTAACACAGAAAACTGGTACCATTTAGTTGTCTCATGATCAAGACTCTTCTCAAGTTTCAGTCTTCCTTTTTGCTTGTCAATAACAAAGAATTCATCTTTATTACTTTCAGGTGTGTTTCCTCTTACTAGAGTATATACTAAGGGCTGGTCACTCTCTGCTTTTATAACATCTATCTCAGTTCCAATGGGGAGATCTTCAGCAACAGTGAACGTATAGAATGGCTCTGAAAATTTTGGAAGAAGCACATTTGGTGAGAGTATTTGAATGAAGACAGGGACAACAGAATCTCTTTGTGGCAAGCCACCGTCTACTACTTTAACAACGAAACTAAAATATTCATCTTCTAAGCCAACAAGGCTTTCTTTTGTAGTAATTATACCAGAAAACTGATCAATTTTAAAATTTTCTTCAACATGCTCAGAATCCGCTTCAATGGTATAAGTAATATCTGCATTTGTGCCCTCATCAGCATCTGATGCCATTACTTTAATGACAGAAGTACCTTTTAAAGCATCAGAAGCAATGCTTGCTTTGTACTCTGTTGCACGAAACTGTGGAGTATTGTCATTATAATCTGTAAGTATTACATTGAGGCTGCAGAAAGCTACTTTGCCACCAGTGTCTTTAGCCATTAAACTTAAAGAAACAACCTTATCCATTGGATTCTCACGGTCAAGTTTTTCTGAGGTAAATATTTGTCCCTTCTCAGAAATATAAAATTTGTCTTTGGCAAAGTCATTCACAATGTAGTAAGTGATGTATCCATAAGGGCCAGAGTCTGCATCTGTTGCTTTAACTATAGTCACTAGTGTATCCACTGGAGAATTTTCAGATAGTTCCACTTCATACTCATTTTTGCTGAAAACAGGGCTATGCAAGTTAGCTCCAATTACAGTTACTTGAACTTGGGCTGAACTTCTGAAGACACCATCAGATACAGACACATTAAGACTGTAAAATGGTTTCAAGGCTTGTTTGCGTAGGCTTGAGACAGTGATAATACCAGACTTGCTATTAATTGCAAAATTCATGTGGTCATTGCCAGCTAATATGGCATATTCTAATTTGTCAGCATCTGATTTGTCGGCATCAGAGGCCTTTATGCAGGTTATGAAATGTCCACGAGGGGACAATTCGCTGATATTAGTTTCATAAAGCAGCTGGCTAAATAGTGGAGGGTTATCATTGAGATCAGTTACATCAACAGTGACTGTAATATCGCTACTTAGTGGTGGCATGCCAGTATCCATGGCCCTTACAAGCAATTTGTACTGCTGAACCTGCTCATAATCCAGTGCTTTTGCTGTTAAAATAAGCCCATTGCTACTATCAATGTAGAAATGCCCTGTACTCTGGATATTATTTTCCACTAAATGATAGGAAATAATTTTATTTGTTCCAGAATCTGCATCTGTGGCTGTGACTTGTACAACAGATGTTCCAATTGCAGATGCCTCAGACAGTGTTACAGCATAAGACTCCTCTGTAAATACAGGAGGGCTGTCATTAACATCTTCAACTACTATGTCAACAAACACATCAGCATGAGCCCCAGTAACAGAGTCCATTGCTTGCACGCTAAGCTTGTACGCTGGATGGGATTCGAAATCAAGAGGAGCAACAACAATTATAACACCGGTGTTGAAGTTGATTGCAAACTGATTAAATGGATCACCATCTTTGATGATGTAAACAACACGAAGTCCTTCTGGGCTGTTAGCTTGCACATGAACAACAGGACTATGTAGTTGGATATTTTCGGCTATCTCTATGCTGTAGAAAGGCTTTTCAAAAACTGGCATGGCTTTATTCATCACAGTAATCGGTACTACAGCTTCTGCATAATGTGCAGGGTCTCCTCCATCCTTTGCTATCACTGTGATGAGAAACTCCTTATTTAATGTATCTGCATCAAACTCTTTCTTCAGCAAGATTTCACCAGCAGGGCCAATTTGAAAATGCTCATGATGCTCTTTCAGATAATAGTGCACTTCTCCATTCTGACCAATGTCTTTGTCTATAGCGGTAACATATCGAACAATATGACCTACTTCAGCATCCATTTGAACAGCAGCATAATATGGAAGGTTCACAAAAACAGGTATATTATCATTTACATCTTCTACAGTGACCCTCACTACCACATGTGCAACTCTTGAGGGTTTGTGCTCGTCAGTCACTTCTACTAATACTTCCAGGTATTCCTGTTGCTCCCGATCAAATGATATGCCTGTAGTAGAGAGTACTCCAGAAGTGTGGCTTATTTTAAATCTATTATCTGGATTTAGAATATGATAAAACAAAGGTTCATTTATAGGAGTCCCCACAGCAGTAATAATAGCTATTGTTTTTGCTTCAGTAGAATTCTCTTGAACAAATGCCGTATAAGAACTCTGGGTAAACTTGATCTGGCTCTCTCTGCTTTCCTTCACATTAATTTTGATATATGCAGTGCTTGCAAACCTTCCATCAGATGCTCTGATGGTCAATTCATACCTGCTTCTTAACTGGGTTGTATTTTGAACAGTTATAGATCCACTCTTGGGATGTATAGAAAATTTTTCTCCAATATTGCCTTCAGTTATAGAATAAATTAGCTCCGAGAAAACTCTTGAATCATCATCTGTAGCATTGACAGTGATAACTTTTACTCCTTTATATGTTGGAATCAAGAGAGAGGCCTCATACAACTCCTTTGAAAACAATGGAGGACAATCATTGATATCAATCACGTATAAAGTAACATTAGCAGCATGTTCTGCAAATAAACGTGGCGTTCCCATGTCATGTACTTGCACTGTAAAGTAGAAAATATTTGTCTGTTCATAGTCCAAACTTACTACTGTACGAATGGCACCAGTGCTGGAATCAATAGCAAAATACTTGTGGACAGATGGTTCAACAATTTGATAAACAAGCAGAGCGTTCAATTCCTTATCAGCATCTGTAGCCCGAATTACTAACGGGACATTCTGGTTAGAGAGAACCACACTGTTAACTGGAGCAGATTCACTGATAAGTCCCATGTACTCAGACTGCAAGAATATTGGAGAATTATCATTCTCGTCCCGAAGATGCACTATGACCGTTGTGTTTGTGGACAAGCCAGCCATGTTGGTTCCCTGAACTGTAAGTGTATAGGAAGGCACACTCTCAAAATCAAGCAGCTTCTCTGTGATTACAACTCCAGAATTTGGATTGATAGCAAAGGCATCTCCAATATTGCCATCTTTTATTTCATAGACCACAGATGACTGGCTATATGCTGTAACCAACCCAACAAAACTACCCACACGGGCATTTTCACTGATCTCGACAGAATACTCCTTCATTATAAACTTTGGTGAAGCATTATCAGAGATTGTGACAAAGATGTGAACGGAAGTTAATCCACTCATTGCTGGAGTACCATTGTCCGAGGCTTTCACAATTAGTTCATATTTTCCATGATTACCACGATCTAGTTCTTTTGCAGTTTTTATAGTACCAAGGATAGGATCAATGGTAAAAGAATTTCCAACATTTCCTGTAAGAGAAAAAAAAAATTAATTCAGAAATCAGATAGCAAGACAGTGACGGTGCAATGTGTATACAGATTATATATGTAGGTGTGGGGGGGTTTGTTTTTGGGGAAGGAGGTAGAGAGGTAGTTAAATATTCTGCCATTCTATTCAAACAAACATAATGCCATTACACACTTATTTCCAGTTTAACAAAAGAATCCCAACAACATAACAAATGTTCTACAATGAAAACTTTTGGGAACATTAAGAACCCCCTTTCTGTAGAAGAAACTGAAGCTTAGTATAGCAATTTCAACTTTACTATTCAAGAAAAGGACCTCAGTAGTCTTGAAAGATTACATTTAAAGCATTTTCTAGCTTAAAGAAGATATGGCCTCTATCAGCTACACAGGTTAACAAGAATAGATGTGGGAGAAGTCATTGCTTGCTCTGGGATCAGTAGAATGGAATACAGTAGAATGGAATATTCCTGCTGTCTGCAAGGTACCTGTGACCTGACTGGCCATTGTGGAAACTGGATACTGACCCAGTGGTCTGACCCAGTGTAGCTATTCTTATGTAAGAAGTGGCAGAGAACAATGAGAGATTATATAAAAATAATATGTTTATTGAACATAAGAATTGCCCTGCTGAGTCAGATAAAAGGTTCAAGACACATGTATCTAGTAGAGTCCTAAAGAGTAATAAGATTCTATGCTACTTAACCTCAGGGACAAACAGTGGCTTTACCCAAGTCTACCTTAACAACATTTCCTCCAGGAATATGTCCAAATATTTTTTAAACCCAGCTACAGTAAGGGAAGATTAGGTTCTTACCTCGATAATCTTCTTTCTAGTAGAAAGGCATAGGAGTCTTGAACCAATGAGTTATTCTCCTTTGCTCACGAGTTTGTAGAAGGCATCATCTAACCTTTTTCTCTTGACTCTGCCTCCTGCATCTCTGGGCTGTGACCCATCTACTCTGTTTGTATCAAAGAAGTTGACAATTCCTATAAGACAGTGGTCTCAAACTTGCGGCCCGCCAGGTACTATTTTGAGGCTCTCAGTATGTTTATCATAATCACAAAAGTAAAATAAAACAGTTTCTTTTTTTAATTTCTTTATTGATATTTTGAACTTGACAATGTATACATTTGAAAAATCGAAAAAAAACCTATATGAAAATACACTATTAACATCAGAAATATTACAATAAAAATTTTAAATCCCTTCTTAACCTATAACAGTAATGATATTATATTATACTCATCAATATTATAGAATATTATGAAATTTATACCTCTAAATCCAATTCTTCCAAGCGATTCCAGCACCGCCTATTTGAATCTTGGAGTTTAACCATAAGGACTGTAAAGTAGATTTCATTATTGGTACCTCTGTTAATTTATCAATAAATTTAATAGTTTTCCAAGTATCCAATACAATTATATTGTCCTTAGCATATTTATGAAATCTGATACTTAATACATATGGAAGTCTCATAGGGGACACCAAATTCCGTTCCAAATATAACCAATCTGGTTGATGATCAATAAGCTCAGGGAGGATCCAATACATACCTTGACGCAATATATAGGCTTGATGGTACCTATAAAAGTTTGGAAAATTTACCCCACCCTTCACAATTGATTTTTGCAACGATACTAAAGCAATTCTTGGTTTTTTCCCAAGCCAAACAAATTTTGTCAAAATATTATTTAATTTTTTGTAAAAGGACTCTTGAAAATAAACTGGTAACATACTCATTTGGTAACAAACTATAGGCAAAATCATCATCTTTACTGTTTGCACTCTCCCCCACCAAGAAATATGCAAAGGATTCCATTGCTCACACAATTCTGTAACTTTTAGTAATAAGGATTTTTCATTTACCTTCATTGTTTCTTCCAATGTACTTTTTATCCAAATTCCTAAATATTTTATTCCATCTTTCTTCCAACTAAACTGAAATGAATCAAATAAGCCTTTTATACAATGCACATTTAGTGGAAGAATTTCTGATTTATTCCAATTTATTTTATAACCTGAAAATTTTCCAAATTTATCAATCAAATCCAATAAATGTGGAATGGTTGACTCCGGATTTCTCAAATGAATCAAAATATCATCTGCATAAGCAGAAATTTTATATTCCCGACCTGCATAAGGAATACCTTCTATCTCCTTTGATTGTTGAATAGCTAAAAGTAGAGGTTCCAAACAATATCAAATAACAAAGGAGATAATGGACAACCCTGTCTAACTCCCCTTTCTAAAAAGAACCTTTCTGAAAAAGTATTATTTATATATAATCTAGCAGATGGGGAGCTATACAGGGATTGAATCATTTGTATAAATCGAGAACCAATACCAAACCAATCCATTGCTTAATACATAAAAGTCCATTCTACCCGATCAAATGCTTTCTCTACATCTAAAGAAACAGAGAAAGCCGGATCTTTCATATCCTTTGTTAAATGTAAAATATGAAAAGCTAATCTGGTGTTATTTGAAGAATGTCTGAGCAACAAAACCTGTTTGATGCATACCAATAATATAAGGGAGAGCCTTATTCAAACGCAAAGCCAATATTTTAGCTAACAATTTCCCATCAATATTAATCAAAGAAATAGGCCTATAGTTTGAAACCAACATGGGATCTCTGTTTGGCTTTGGCAAAACTATTGTTAAAGCTTCTGCCATAGTACCTGTAATACAACCTTTATTTAGTTGAAACTGATATAATTTGAAAAGATGGGGTAACAAAATAGTTTGAAAAGAGTTAAAAAATTCTACCGTATATCCATCACTTCCTGGAGCGGATCCAACTCTAAGGGACTTTAAAGCCCTCTGAATTTCTTTTTGTGTTATAGGTGCTTCGAGATTTTCTTTCATATGATCAGGAATTTTAGGGCCATTAATCAACTTTAAAAATTCAAAACCATCTTTCTCTTTATTAAAATAATGCTCAGAAGAATACAAGCTTTCATAAAATTTCAAAAATTGTTGTAAAATATTTTTAATTTGAGAATGAATTATTCCATTATCATCTGAAATAGCCATTATATTAGCTTTCCTTTTTTTTGCTTTTAAATAGTTAGCTAGTAATCTTCCCGCCTTATTTGAGGTTCCATAATACAATGCCTTATAGGACACAAACTCCTTTCTAGCCAATTGTGATGATATCTCATTGTATCTAAATTTTACTTTTAGCAAATTCTGATAAATACTTTGTTCCCATTTTTCCTTTAATTTAATTTCCAATTTTCTAATATTTTGTTCTAAAATTAAAAAATCTTTATTTAGTTGTTTTCTAACATATGCTGAGTACGAAATTATGTGTCCTCTCAAGGTAGCTTTAAAGGCATCCCATAAAATTTCCTGAGACATTTCTTCTGATTCATTAAACTGAAAAAATTCACTTATTTTTAACTTAAATTTTTCTATAAAATTGGAATCTGCTAGCAATGTATTATTAAACTTCCAAACAGGACTATTATTTTCTTGTTCATCTATCTCAAAATCAATCCAAATACCCCCATGATCTGAAAGTATAATTGAATCTATATTCGCCTTCTTAACCTTCTGTACTAAATTATCTGAAATGAAAAAATAATCAATTCTAGAAAATGATTTGTGAACATGGGAATAAAATGAAAATTCCTGATCATTGAAATGAAAAATCCTCCAAATATCTTTTAAACCACAAGAATTTATCAAATTATCTAATCCTAAAGATTTTAAAATTTTACTAGGCTTTTTATCTAAAATAGGGTCCATTACTGCATTAAAGTCCCCTGCCAAAATTAAATTGGAAGAAGATGATGGTAAAATTATTTGTTGAAGCTTTTTAAAAAACTTAGATTGATTCAAATTAGGTGCATAGATATTGAACAGTATCAAGGTATCTTTCCCTGAGCTCATTTTTACTTGGACCCATCTTCCGAAAGGATCCATAGATAACATAGTAAAAGTAGCCATACATTTTTTATGTATCAAGATAGCCACACCAGCTTTTTTGCCTACAGCAGGGGCAAAAAAACACTGTTTAACCCAACCCCCTTCCAGCTTACTTGATTCTAATGCAGATAAATGAGTTTCTTGCAGGAAATAAATATCTGCCCCCTGTCTTTTAAGAAAAGATAAGGCTTTCTTTTTCTTTATAGGGTGATTGAGTCCATTAACATTCAACGAATACATTTTAAAATACATTTATATTTATTTTAAGGAACCAAAGAAAATGACCTGAAAAGATTTTAATTCTTATATATTACATTACATTACATCAGGGATTTCTATTCCGCCATTACCTTGCGGTTCAAGGCGGATTACAAAAGGTTAATTTAAAAAAGACATAATTACAATGATTAGCTAGAGAGGTAAGTTGTAGATCTTAAGAGCATTTAGAGGTCGTGTTGTTATTGCTGTTTCAGGAATTTCTTGAAAAGTGTGGTTTTTATTTCTTTTCTGAACGTCCTATAGTCTGGGGTGGTCATCAGAAGGTTGGAGATCTGGTTGTCCAGTCTTGCGGCTTGAGTGGCTAGGAGGCCGTCGTGTAGTTTTGTTCTTTTTACTTCTTTGATTGGGGGGGGTATGAATGGGGAGTGCGTTTTTCTGTGTCTGGTACTGGGTGCTTGGATGAGGCGATTGTTCAGGTATGATGGGCTGTCTCCGTGTAGGGTTTTAAATAATATGCAGTAGAATTTGAATTGGATTCTTTCTTGGATTGGGAGCCAGTGTGAGTTGATGAAGGCTTCAGTGATGTGGTCATGTTTTTTCAATGAGTAGATGAGTCTCAAAGCTGTATTTTGGATTGTTTGGAGTTGTCTTATCGTGGTTGCAGGACATGGAAGGAAGAGTATGTTACAGTAGTCCAATATACCTAGTATTAGGGATTGTACTATAAGTTGGAATTGTGTTCTTTCAAAGAATTTTCGGACTTGTCTCAGGTTTCTCATGATTGCGAATGATTTTTGAATTGTTTTATTTATTTGCGGTTGCATTGTGCAGCATCTGTCTATGGTCATGCCTAGTAGTTTTATGGTGGTTTGGATGGGATATTTGGTTGCGTTTATGTCTAGGATGGTTGTGGTTTGGATCTTGTCATTTTCTAGGAGGATGAATTTGGTTTTGTCTTGGTTGAGTTTAAGTTTTTGATTTTCCATCCAGGTTGTGACTGCTTCAAGTGTTTGGTGAAGTTTGTCTGTCATGGTAGGTTTAGAGTGATCGTATGGGACGAGGATGGTGATGTCATCCGCATAACTATAGGAGGTTATGCCTAGATTATCCAGATGCGTTCCTAGAGAAGCAGTGTAGAGATTGAAGAGGGTAGGGGATAGTGGAGATCCTTGTGGTACGCCGCAGGGGTTTGACCAGGATTCTGACTTTTCTTTGTTTGATTTTACACTGTAGGTTCTGAGTTTTAGGAATCCTTCAAACCAGGAGTATACTTTGTCTGAGATGCCTATTGCATCTAAGATCTGTAGAAGGATGTTGTGGTCTACTAGGTCGAATGCCGCCGATAGGTCCAGTTGTATGAGTAGCATTTTTTTCCCTGTACTAAGTTGTTGTCTGACGGTATCCATAAGGGAGCCTAGTAGTGTCTCTGTGCTGAAGTTTGTTCTGAAGCCTGATTGCATGGGGTGGAGTAGGTTATGGTCCTCTATGTAATTGGTGAGGAGTTTGGCTACTAGGCCTTCTATAATTTTGACATATAGCGGAATTGAGGCTATAGGTCTAAAGTTAGATGGGAGGTTTTGTGGTGCTTTTGGGTCTTTTTGGATTGGGGTGATGACAATTTCGCTGAGGTCAGCAGGGAATGTGCCTTCTGTGAGCGTGAATTGGATCCATTGTAGAGTTATGGTGCGGAATTTTACACTAGAGGTGGTAAGGAGATATGAGGGGCAATGGTTGAGGTCACAGGAGGCATGGCTGTATTTTTTGTAGAATTTGTTGAATTCTGACCATTGTATGTTAGGGAATTGAGTCCAAATTCTGTCTGCTGCGATTGCCTCTTTTCCTGTAGGGTGGATTGTGATTGGATTTTGATGGGATGGGTTAAGGATGAGTGTGGCTCTGGTGTTGGTGATTTTGTTCTTGAAGTGTTCTGCTAAGAGGGTGGGTGATGGTGGAGGTGTGTTCGTGGTGGTAGTGTATGGTTTGGTGTCTGTTAATTCTTTCAGGATTTGGAATATTTTTTTGGAATCTTGGGTTTCCGTGCCTATGAGATTAGTATAGTAGCTTTTCCTCTTATCTTTTAGTAGATTTTTGTATTGTTTGTTGATTTTTTTCCAGTCGGTTTTTGTTTGATCTTGGTTCTTTTTTCTCCATTTTCTTTCTAATCTTCTACACTGTCTTTTGAGTTGGAGTAATTCATTATCAAACCATTGGTCTGATTTCCTGCTGGTTCTGGTTTTGGTTTGTAGGGGTGCCAGATCATCCAGGATGTTGGTGGATACATTTTTCCAGTGGGAGATGAAGTTTTTTGGGTCGCAGTCTTGGATAGTTTCGTCTACATTTGACCAGAAAATGGTTGGGTCGATATGTTTGCGTGAGGTATATGTGGTTTTTTTTGATTGAGGTGTGTGTTTGGTTTTGGTCCAATTGATGTTGAAGTTATAAATGTAGTGGTCTGACCATAGGGATGGGGACCATGTTCCGTTAGGAGTTTGGATTGCTGGATTGGATGGTTGGTGAGACATGAAGGCAGCAATGTCCAGTTGATGACCTTTTTCATGAGTGGTTTGTGGGTTTAGGATCTGGAAGGATAAGGCATTGAGGAAGGATAGACAGTTATTTGCTGGTGTGGAGGTTGTGTCTTCTAGGTGTAGGTTTAGGTCTCCTAGGATGAGGTTATATTCAGCTGTTAGTGAGTTTAGGTAGATGAAGTTTTCAAATTCAGGTCTCACTGTGGTCCAGTTTCCTGGTGTTATGTAGCAGAGCAAGCAGTTTAGAGAGTTTTTTAGTGTTGGGTTTGTGAGTTGACACGCTAGGAAATCCATTTGTGGAGTGGATGTTTTCTCAAGAATGTTTAGAGTTAGGGAGTTCTTGAATATTATTGCTAGTCCTCCTCCTCTTTTTTTCTCCCAATTACACATCCAATTACCCTCCCTTAAAACCCCTATATACCCTCCCACACCCATCCCCCTTAACAAATATAAGTGAATGACAGCACACATAAAGACCAGGAAATTGAAAGAAATCCCCAACCAGCAAACTATCAATTCATACTATAATAAAATCTTAAAATAATGAATTAAATTAAAATCATTACTTAAAATTACCATAAAATGAAATCTTGAAAATAATAAATTATATTATATAACTAATATCATTTTTCATTATAGACATTAAAACTTATTATATAAAATTTCCAACTTATCCAAACAAAACAAAAATCACAAAAATTAATACCAAATATAAAAAACTAAATGAATAAATTAATGTTTATGATTAATAGATACCCAATAAAATATTAAAACAATAAATATTGAAATATGAAATGTTAAAATTAATATATTAAATTATATAATTTATATTATCTAAAATTAGAGACAGTAGAAATTATTATATAAAATTATCATCCTATTCAACCAAAACGTAACAAATTTAGAAAAATTAATAAATATTAAAAATGAAGACTAAATGATTAAATAAAATGATTATTACTAGATATCCAGAATATAAATGAACATTAAAATAATAAAAATTCCAAATCTTCCCAACCTTTAAAATTCATATCCATTCATTCCCTCATTATAAATTTTATAATAAAATAAAACCCTAAAATCAGCAAAGAACATATAAGAATAAATATATATAAATACTAAATACTTGTCAAACTAGAAGAAAATCATATCTAAAGATAAAAGTAATCCATTTCTCAACTTATAAAAGATTCAAATCATCTTTACTAAACACTAATGTTACAGCTAGAGGATAAAAAAAATAAAATAAAAATAAAACTCATATCTCTATATTATTTATGTTATTATGGAAGTATCTGCCATAATATTAAAAAAGATATATAAATTATAATTAATAAATCAAATAAACATCTATCATCTGTTAATCCATAACATCAGAAAAAATAGAATTAGATTTCAAAAAATTGATGACCAGAACAAAATTTCCAGGACAAGCTTGTCAAATCAATATTAGGTTTAATAAGAAGTTGCAAAACCACAGAACCAGTCGACCTCAAAGACTTGTTATATCCCCAGGAAAGTCAGTCTTGTTAAAACCACAGGAAAGACAACATAAAAAATGCTCAAAAAATTAATAGAACTTTGTAAAAAGTCTTGCATCTGTTAAAAGGCAGGAGAGGGCAGCTGGGGTGCTGGCGGGTGCAGAAAATCATTTGCGGTATGCTCCGATCACCTCTTCCTGTTACTAAAGTCAGGTTACACCAATCAGGAGCTGCTTTGACATGTAGCTCCTGATTGGTGTAGCCTGACTTTAGTACAGGAAGAGGAGGTGAGAGCATACCGCAAATTATTGAGTCTGCGATCGCAAACCGCAAATTCGCAGGGGAACACTATATTTGGAATCTCAGGAACTGCTCATGAGCCAGGAATATGTAAGCCTCTGACAAATCTAGAAAGGCCAGAAATTTCACGCTGCCACCAAAACTATGACCGAACACACGGTCTCCATTCGGGATCGGGGCACTTTCAGTACTGCATTGATCGACTTCAGATCCAAGGCTGGGCTCCAGTCATCTGAGTTTTTCTTGGGTAAGAAGAAATATATTCTTTGGCTGGTACTGGTTCTACAGCCTGAATATCCAGAAGCCATATCACCATTGCTCAGACTTTCTCTGGTCGACCGGCCAGAGAGTCCACAAAATAAGTACAGTAGAGGATGAAAGAATTCGAGCTTGTGTCCCTCTCAAATTATATCCAGTACCCAGTGGTCTGAGCAAATCTTTGCTTAAACTTCCCAATAGGCTGACAATCATCCTCCAATCAGAGGGGGTTCAGTTATAGACACGGTGTCATTGGGACTTCTTAGTTGCGAGGAGCGTACTAAAAGTCTGAGCTCTCCTGGAGCCTCCAAACCTCTGCTGAGATCCTTGAAATGATATATGGGCAGAGGACCCCACTGAAGACTGAAAGTGATAGTCAAGAACCCCAAAAGGAACTATGATTTGACCCTCCAGGGACCCATGGTCTCCTATCTGGCAAGGATGTCAGGCGACGATCTGCCACACTTGCCATAACATCATCCAGTCTGTTTTCAAAGAGCATTTGGCGCTTGAACAGAAACCTGCACATAGTGCTTAGATGCCAAATCTTTGGTCCACAGTCTGATCCAAAGCATTCCATGGGTGAAGATTGAACAAACAGAAACCTTACTCATAACTGAAAACATCATACAGAGCATTTACCACATAATCCACTCCTGAAAGTAGAAACTGGGAGTATGCATCGTCCTCTGCCAAAGGAACTTGATGAAATCTGTTAGGGCAAGCACTTGCAACAAAAGAAGTTGCCGTCGCCGCCTTCAGACCCTAGGCCAGGACCTTAAAATGCCATTTAAGGACTAAATCCACTCTGCGGGTCTTGCGCATCCTTTAAAGTTACTCCACCTTCACTAGGCAGTGAAGTACGTTTAGTCATTTGTGCTACCAGCAAATTCACTTTAGGTGGGACAAACGATTGCTGAAAATCCAGAGCCATCAGATACAGCTTTGTCATAGTCCTGGCAACCAACAAGGGGCCTTCAGGAGTCTCCCAAAGCTCTACCAGCATCTTGGTAATATCTGGAAGCAAAAGAAAAAAAATGTGGTTTGAGCCTTAGAGCTGCTCATAACTGAAAAGTGAGCCTCAGAGATCTGCGGGGGCTCTAGTTTTAATTCCTGAAAGGACTCTGTAATTATCTCTACCAATGCTGCCAGCTTAAAAAGGCACTGTTGGGTCTTCCCTCTGATCCAGGGCTGCCATAAACTCCTGGTTGGTGGCCCCTGTTTGAGACCCCGCATCCTCCAGGATTGAGGATTCAGACTGGGATATTAAGGGCACTGACTTTGATCTCCATTCCTCCTAGTCCATCATCGACTGGACCTCAGTGTCCTGCAGATGAATCTTAGGTGGGAGAACCGCGCTCTAAAAGGACGAACCTCCCTGCACAGATGAAACACCAGATGGTGCATGCAGCTCCTGATAATTTAAATAGGTTGCAAACATTAAGCTCACAAAATCTGGAGCAAACCCCTGAACAGGGAGCCATGAAGAAGACTCCTGCAGAAACTCATCTTGTCTCCTCACGGGCCCAGAGGCATTTGCACTTTGCCAAAATTTACCAAGTTGCTACCTTGAGGGCTACAGGGAGAATTCTTGACTCCCAAAACTGAGCCACCTATGAGTGAGACATCCTAGAGGGACCAGAGGGGGACTAAGACCAGTCCTCCTGCCCCCCCCCCAATCAATTGCCCCAAAGCACATGAAACATGGATGCTCTTCAGTCGGTCATCCAGAGCGAACCTGGCATGAATCCACATTAAAACAGCCTGAGGAGTCCATCTGGAGTGATTTTAAGGAAAACAGAGGTTTTTTGAAGCAGATAGTGACTTTTAAAATCAAACTGGGACATCTAATATGGCCACTGTAGCAGGGTTTTAGCGCCCCTAAAATAGAAAACAGCCTGGGAAAGCTAAATAAAAGCACAGAAAATTCAACAAAGGGGTTATTGGAAGTGAGGGACCCAAAAATCAGCCCCATAAATCTCTAAAGCTTATATCTGTAGACCGTCCTGATGTCTCCCATAGGCTACAATAGCCTGTACTCACACTTGTGCTGGTGCTGTGCGTGCTTCAGCTGGAACTGCAGCCTGACAATGGAGAAGAAAGCTCCTCAGACAAGCATGAAATTCCACTCCAAATGCTTGTTTCTTCAGGTTTCCAGTCAGACCCTGAACAAGCCTGAGACCCTAGACCCCCACAGCTCTTCATGTGCCTTCAGGGAGGGAAGAACGCAGCTGGAATCTGCTAAAGTCCTCAGGACCAACATGGGGCCACACAGCCTGCACTCAAGCTCTGGTAAAACCCAGGAGTGAGGCAACATGGAGGAGTCATGAGGATAAGATGTCAATAATTCAGCCAGGGGTATACAGTTCAAAGTACACTTTATTGGTGGTAGTACTGTGAAGACGCGACACTGACAGTGTTTCAGAATCACTTCTAATAAACATATGTTTAAAAAAGAAAAAAAAAAGTCTCGAAGGATGATTTCTCTATCGCATGAATAGTACATTAAATGCACCCAATAAAGTGTACTTTGAACTGTATACCTGTGGCTGAATTATTGACATCTTATCCTCATGACTCCTCCGTGTTGTCATGTTTCTGTCGTTGCTGAGGCCTTTTGGGGTTTTCTCTTCAAAAACCAGGAGTGAACCATACTCCTAGGAGAACAATCCCCGAGCCCCTAAAATATTAGGGTAGGTCGGCCAGATAAGTTCCCTATAAAAAGGTTGCCCTCCTGGCTACAGAATTCTGACCACACAATCTGTGTCTTCTCCCAGGCAGAGCTGTCCCAGTCAAACCAGGAACCTCTGGAGCACCACAAGTCTCACAATTTGGATGAAGACACAAAAATAGAAAATCTAAATCAGAGCAGATCAGAAAGGCACCTTCTAACTTGCCTATAGAAGGAAAAACTGAGGAGGTGAGGCCAGCCCAGAGATGCAACAGGCGAAGCAGAGAATAAAAGATGATGCCTTCTACAAACTCATGAGTAAAGGAGAACAACCCACTGATTCAAGACTCATAAGCCTTTTGCACTAGAAATACTTTTAGTACTTGCTCCAATAATAGTGTTCCAGATCTTAACTACAAGGTGTGTGAAAAAAATATTTTTCCCTCTTTGTTTTAAAGGTGTAACTTAATGGCATGTCCCCTAATCTTTGTACTTTTTGCAAGAGTAAACAATTAATGATTCACATTAGAGGTCTGCACGGGAACGGGGATCGCGGGAATCCCACGGGTCCCGTGGGGATCCCACAGGGATCCCCCCCTGGCCCACGGGACTGCCCCTAGCCCACGGGACTCCCACGGGGATGCCCCCCTGGCCCACGGGACTCCCACGGGGATGAAAACAGGATTCCATTTACTGAGGCCTACCTAAATTCTGGCGATGCAGGCATGCAGCTGAGAGACAAGTCCGGTGCTGCGGTGGAAACAGCCGTGCTGAACAGTGAGCTCAGCACGTACACAGCTGAAAGCCTTCCTTGCTGATTAGTTTTGCGGCACGGTGGGGCGGGATCAGCAAACAAGGCTCTCAGTTATGTACGTGCTGCTTGTTTGCTCTATGGCTGCAGGTCTCCTTTCTCTGGGGTACCAGACCTCCCTCATACAAAGGCCGGGAATGCAGAGTTGGTTCTGTTCTCAGTAGGGGATGCCTCGGTAGGCTGGACTGCATCACGGCACCAGCTCACTACTCAGCTACTGGGAACCCAAATTCGGTCCTGTTCTGGGTGGAGGACACTTAGGGGGAGGGGAGGGGGGCTTGTTTGCACCATCGTGCTGGCTCACCACTCTGCCGGCAAAAGCACAGAGTCTGTCCCATTCTAGGGGGAGAAAACCTAGCAGGGACCTGGCTGCACCACAATACTGGCTTCTAGAAAGCACAATGGACTGAGAGGGGTCTAGCAGTGTGTGACACCATTTGGACCCATGTAGACTTGCACGGCCATTCTGATCCTGACCTGAGGTCCCTTTCTCTACAGCATCTTCCCTCTCCTCCATTTCCATCCAGCATATGCCCTCTCTCTCTCTCTCTCCTTTCCATCCAGCATCTAACCCTCCCCCTCTTTCTATCCAGCATCTGCCCCTCTCTCTCCTGCTTCTGCCCAGCATCTGATCTGCCTCCTCTCTTCCTCCTTTCTGCCCCCTCTGTCATCCCATCCATCATCCACCCTTCTTTCCCCACTTTCCATCCAGCATCTGCCCATCTTTCCCTTTCAGCCCAGCATCTGCTTCATTTCTCTTTCTCCCCCTTCTATTCAGTGTCTGCCCCATCTTTCTCTTTCCTCCCTTCCATCCGCATCCTCCCCCTCTCCTCCCTTCCATTCAATGTCTTCCTCCTCTCTGCTTTTCTTTACATTCATCATCTGTCTTTTTCTCTCTCCCCAGGCATTCCAGCTTGTCTTATCTTTCCCCTTTCATCCAGTGTGTCTGATCCCTCCCCCTTTCTATCTACAGTCTGTCTCCTCTCACCTCCTACATCCAGTATCTACCCCCTCCCACCTGATACCTCAGCCGCCGCCAGACTGATGCGAAGCCTTCCCTCTGATGTCAGCTCTCACTTCGGGTAAAGACTTCTGGGTCGGCTACATATGGCGTGCTGCAGGCTGCTTCCAATCCATGCTGTTATTTGGACTCGAACGAAGGGGTGGGAGGGAGTGCATTTTTGGACACAGAAGGCATGAACTGGGAAGATAGGAAGGGAGGGAAAGAGATGCTGAGGTGGGGGAGGGAATAGAAAGGGAGAACTGGGTGTGGGTGTGTCAGTGAGCGGGAAAGAGATGGTTGTGTACACACGGGGAATGGAAGAAAGAGGAGAATTTTTGGTCGTAGGAAGGGAGGTACAGAATATGATAGGGAAGAAAAAGATGAGAGTGAGAAATGTGGTGGCAAGGGAACAGTGGAACAGATTGAAAGGGATGCAAGAGGGAGGAATGTTGGACAGTGGTGAAGGGAATGGAGGGAGAGATGTGGCATGGTGCTGGAGAGGGGTGACAGGAGAAATGTTGGGCATGGGGCTGGTGGGCAGGCACGAAAGATGAGAAAGGGATACATTCTGGACCATGGACAGCAACAGAAGAATTTACAGAAGATGGGAAAGCGGAAAAAAGAAACTGGGACCAACTTTATGGAAAAATAAGTCTCCAGACAACAAAGGTAAAAAACAGAATTTATTGACTAAAATATGTTAGCTTTGGGAAATGTATATAGCAGATGTCTTTGTATTGTGTTCAAAAGAAAAGGAAATGCATTTCTGGTTTTATTTCTACAGTGTTGAAGAACTTGCTGACCCTTGCTGTGACTGGTGGGGGATACCCAAGCACCGCCAGCAGAAGACTTCCTTTAGAAATGGCCAGAACTCCCTTCCTCCAAGCACAGCAGTCGCTGGTAACATCCATGAGCCACTGAGGTGCCAGCATCTGTGACTCAGGGACGCTACTGCTGCCTGCCAAGCTTGGCAAAAGGGACCCCCGGCCAACAAAGGAAGTCATCAGCTGACAGCTTGGGGGTTCTTATTAGTTGAGTATTTATATTTTATATTTACATTAGAGGCTCTGGTAGAAACCCATTTACAAAGTATGTATTCTTCCCAATTAATATTTCCAAATTAATAAAGTCTCTTTGCTTATTTGTAAATGGGTCTCTACTAGAACCTTTAATTCAGTAGCATAATTAAATGAAATAACTATTTCTGAAGTTTATAGGGACGGGCAGGGACGGAGGGGATTCCTCGCAGGGATGGGTAGGGACGGAGGGATTCCTCGCGAGGACGGGTGGTATTCCTCAAGGGGACGGGTGGGATTTCTGTCCCCGCATCCTCAGCTGTCTGTTCTCCAAGCTAAAGAACCCTAATCTCTTTAGCCATTTCTCATATGAACGCTTCCATCCTCTTACTCATATCAGATGCCTTTCTTTGTACCTTTTCCACTTTCACTGTATCTTTGAGATGTAGCGACCAGAATTGCACACAGCAGTGTGCTCTCTCCCTCTGCCTCTCCACTCAAGAGGCCAAAGTGAGTTCTTGAAACGCAGTTTTAATTAGTTTATAAGGAGCTTAGTGCACACCGATTTCCCACAACCTTTTATCATTACATCCAGCTTTCCACAGAAATTTGTAGCTTTCCATGTTTTAGCCATGTGTTTCATGAACAAGCAAACTAAAGTCTCTTTCTTTTCTCAGAGACCTGCTTAATGAATGTTTTAGGTCTGAACTAATCATGCTAAAATAATTACTGTTTTTAAAGGATAGAAGGTTTCTATTAGCTTATTTCAACTGCAGCTCATGCAAATATCCTTTAAATCATTACTCTTTCATTAAAGATTCCCGAGTGAATTAACCCAAATGTTTTCTCCCAAATTGCCAAGGATTAAAAATTCAGAGGTTAAGGCCTTTGTATAACACTGCCAGCTGCAATTTGATACATATTAGCAGAGCAGCAGTGGGTATTAATATAACCCTTCATACCCAGGAAGAGAAAGGAATGCTTTTATACACAACATTTCACACGTTTATACACGTTGCACACTGTACACACAAAATCATACTCAGTTTAACTACCTTTTTCTCTTAAACAAAATCTTTTAAAAAGACATAAGAAGAAAAATATGGTATAAAACTTCCAAATTATGCACACAAGCAGGCAGTTGATATTCTTTCTGTTTCATATGGCTCTGAACACAGCTTCATTCTTATAGAGTCATGTTACTAATTCAATCAACTATCTCAAGTATTTAAGGAATGTAGAGGACATAAACTGAGGAGATTAACAGACATGCCTTAACCTCCAACTAGTCGCCAACCATATGCAAACAAAGCTTAGCGAGGGGAGGGGGGACAATCTAGGTATTTACTCCCACAAAAACACTGTACACGAATGCAAATTCTTTTCCTGAACTGCTCTGGAAATCATGAGAGACTTTTAATCTTTGATTTTGATGAGTCAAAAGCAGAGATTTATAACCATGTGCTAACGGAAGAAGCGGGCATGCTACAGCACAGCCAAAACAATGAAAACCTTTGACATCATTTTCCTTAATATTCTACATTTCAACAGCTCTCAATAGTTATCATTAAGAGTAAATCATTATAATTTTTTTTAAACAGATTTAATCTTCCTGGTTTGGCCAGGGTTCAGAAGAGTTTCATGTATCAAGCGAGGTCAGGTGCAGAATGTTAAACCCCCTCTTTTCCCCATTATATTTGTTCAAGGTTTCCATTGCAGCCAAAGTGCCAAGTGACCATTTTCAGTTTTATCAAAGAGAGGCCATGCTGTGATACTTTTACTAGCCATTGGTCTCTTTTACCTGTCATAGGCAGGTAGGAATAAAAGAAGAGAGAATTTCTCTTAACACTAGTAGAGCAAACTAAACTGAAATTACCAAGATGAAAGTAAATATCCAATTTAATATCCAATTTGCAAGTTCTTCCGGAATTAATACAGGTACCTCTCCTCCCTTGTAACCAAAAAGAAAAAAAAAAACCCCCAAAACTGTTGTAACTTCACTGGAAATGTCCAGTTAGCTCTTTTGTAATCCGCCTTGAACTGCAAGGTATAGGCGGAATAGAAGTCCCTAATGTAATGTAATGTAAATGAAAAACCAGCTGTGAAAACATGTACAATCTCACGGGCACAGCCCTAATGTACAACACATTGATAAATGAACTACCGTATTTTCACGTAGATAACGCGCACCCATGTAAAACACGCACATGAGTATAGCACGCGAAAAACACAAATTTATGTACAGAAATTTTTATATACCGCGCACACCCGTATACCGCGCATGCTGCCCGACTCTCCTTTCGCCCGCCCCGACTCTCCTCTGGCCACCCCGACTCTACTTTCGCCCGCCCCGACTCTCCTCTCCCCCTTGAAGTCCTGTCCCCACCCTGAAAGCCTGATGCCCCCCTGACGTCCGATTCACCCCCCCCACAGGACCGCTCGCACCCCCACCTCGAAGGACCGCTCGCACGCACCCGCACCCCCACCCCGAAGGACCGCTCGCACCCCCACAGCCTCCCGACCCCCCCATCATGTAGAAGCTCGGGTTGGGCCCATGTGCCTCAGGCCCCGCCCCCAGGAGGGACCTAAGGCTCCCTGGCCTATTCTGATTGGCCCAGGCGCCTTAGGCCCCACCAGTAGGCGGAGCTTTGGGACGGATAGGCCAATCCGGCCTCATTCCGTCGTTGGCTGCCTGCCGGACAGGCGGGTTTGGCTCCCGTCTGTCCGGCCAACTATACAAAGGTACGGGGAAGGGGGGTGGGGGTGTCGTGGGGGTCGGCCAGGGGGGTCGCGGGTCGGCTGGGGGGGCGGTCAGAGGTTCTTGGGGGGGGCGGTCGTTGGGGGGAGGGGGTTTGCGTCGAGGGCAGGAGGGCCTGGGATCCCTCCTGCCCGTAATGTAGTGCGGGGTGGGGGTAGGGGGTCACCGTGGCCAGGAGGGTTTGGGCTCCCTCCTGGCCCGAACAACTAGCGGGGGGGGGGGGGAGTTGCCAGGGCCAGGAGGACTTGGGCTCCCTCCTGGCCCGATATTGTCGGAGAGTTGGGGAGTTGGCAGGGCAAGAGGGCTTGGGCTCCCTTTTGCCCCGATCGTGTCGGGGAGTCGGGGGGGCAAGAGGGCTTGAGCAGATTTTTCTCCGGCCCAATTCACTAACCTCGTGGCCGATCATCCTCCGATCCGCGTATACAAATGAGGGGAAACGGCATGCAAAGTAGGCAGGCAGCGATTCACTAAACCAAAACTGGAACACCGACTGAGCTGGCCGATCAAGAAACAAGCGACTGCTGGGGACCAGTTGCTCACGTCCTTTCCGACTGCCTCTCCTGCTCTCTGCCCTGAATTTCCTGCTTTCTTCCCCGACTCTCTGCTGCGATTCTCCTGCCACTCTGCTCTGCCCCGATTCTCCCTGACTCTCCTGCCCTTCCCCGCAGTGCAAGCTCGTGGTTTTAACCAATGGGTTTAAAGCAGGTTAAAACACGGGCACTCGAAAAGTGTTTCCTAAAGTAAAAAAAATTTTGTTTCCAACTGCCGGGCACAGAGGACCAGCGCATGCGTCAGGATCTCTGGAGAGCAATCCGGGCAGTTGGTTGGGGGCGTGATTCCGAACGCCCTCATTTGCATGAGGGCGCTTCGTGAATCAGCCCGCCCGGCCATGGATCGGATCGCTCATGGATCGTATCCGATCCATGGCCTTAGTGAATCTAGATCTTTGTTTCAGCAAGCTTTTACGTCAACAGGAACATGGTAGAGAAGTCCCACCTTTAGTCTGGCAACACCCTGTGAAGCAGGAAATGATTCTAAAGCCAAGAATTGCCTTCAAGGGGATGCAATGTCCTCTTGTACCAAGGATGAATCTCCATGGGCTTCTGCCCAGAAGGGGTGGGATGGGATGGCCATGTTAGTGACTTGATCAATAAGCTGGTAGATGGCTGGGTGTTGGTCATAAGGATTTGTCAGTCACATACCTGCCTGGTGGTAGATCTTATGCATCACCTAGATAATGTTTTAGATAATGCTGGGGTTGATATCTTGGTATGTGAGTACCACTGACAAGATGAAAATGTGGGAGGGAGGTTCTGGAAGTCTGGGAGGGAGGTTCTGGATAGTGCTGGGGTTGGTATCTTGAGTACTATTGACAAGATGAAAATGTGGGAGGGAGGTTCTGGAAATCAAATTTAAGCTTCAAGGTAGAATTTTGAAATACAAACTCTTCAGGGTAGCATTTTCAGAAATGCTCCCCAATCCAGGTATAGGACCCAAGAGGCAGGCAGAGTTCTGAAATCTCAATGCATGGTTGACACAATGGTGAAAGGATGAAGGATGTAGATTTTTTAGAAATGGGAAAACATTCTGGGGAAGAGGGAGATTATTTTGAAAGGATAGGTTCCATCTTAACCAGGGTGCAGCCAGGCTGTTGGCACTAACACTTAAAAAGGAAACAAAGCAATTTTTTTTATTATTAGAATGGGGAAGGGGGGGTAGAGCCAACAGTTGCTCAGGAGCACAAGGTTCAGAGTGAGGTATTTTTGAAGGATACTATCAAAACAGGGAAGTTAGGGAATACTGATAAAGATATTGCAACAAAGGTAAAAAGAAAGCAAGGAGCCCTTAAGGGGAGAGCAGAGTAAATATTGCAAATTATCTCTGTCAAATTCTAAGCAACTTTTAGATACAAAGAAAAATATACAATTTGAAATGTCTGTATGTAAATGCTAGAAGCCTTAAAAAAAGCAAAACAAAAAAACAAAAACGACGAGTAGAAGAGGTAGATATAATACAAATCTCAGAGACCTGCTGGAAGGAGGAAAACCAATACACTATTTTAGAGGGTGCAAATTATATTGCAATGATGGAGGTGGGGTTGGCAGTATATGTTAAGAAGACTGTGGGAACTCGTCGCAGCCATTTCTGATCGCAGCTTTCATGGGGCAGGAACAAAGGAAGATCGCTTCTGTCCCACCAGGGCTTTAAGGTAAAAAAATATATATATTTTTGGACATATTTTTTAAAAATGGACCTTTTCCCATGTCCGACTTTGGGCGACTTAATCCCAAAATGGACTTAGATGTATCTTTTGATTATGCTCCTCCAGGTATCTAAACAGCAGATGAAATCCCCCCCCCACCCCACACACACACACTTTTCTCAAGCTCTGCTGCTCAGCAGCACAAGCTAAATGCCGAGCCACCCATTCTATTTATATGGGTAGTTCTGAACATGAGAATAGCCTTACTGGGTCAGACCAGTGGTCCATCAAGCCCAGTAGCCCAAGAAGTAGCAACATTCTATGCTACCGATCCAGGGCAAGCAGTGGCTGCTCCCATGTCTTTCTCAATAACAGACTATGGACTTTTCCTCCAGGAAATTGTTCAAACCTTTCTTAAAACCAGTTATGCTATTACCACAGCCTCTGAGTGAAAAAATATTTCCTCTTATTGGTTTTAAAAGCATTTCCCTGTAACTTCATTGAGTGCCCCCTAGTCTTTGTAATTTTTGATAAACATGATAAAAAAAAATCACTTGTACCCGCTGTACTCTGCATTTAGGTCGCACTGCTCAGCAGTGCGGCTTGATAAAAAGGGGGAGGTTAATGTGGACAAATTGAACATGACGCACGTTGGGAATCATCGAAATCATAGTTACTTGATGAAAGATTCCGCATTAGGAGCCAGCCCCCCCCCCCAAAAAAAAAAAATAAAAATAAAAAAAGATCTAAGCATCATCATAGACAGTATGTTGAAATCTTCTGCTTAGTTTGTGGTGGCAGTGGCCCCCCCAAAAAAGCAAACAATTATTAGAAAAATTATTAGGGAATTATTAGAAAAAGATAGAAAAGACAATAAAGAATATTACATGGCACTGTATTTCTTCATGGTGCAATCTCACCTTGAGTATTGTGTAGATATGGATAAGCAGATTATAAATATTTTAAATAAATAAATGTTAAAACTACTGAAATAGTTTACCTGACTCAATAGAGTACACAATTTCTGCGTTTTTCCCTTTATCCTTGTCCAACGCTGTTACTTGGAGCACCGCTGATCCAACAGCAGCTGATTCGTATACTCGACCGTCATAGGATGAGCTTGTAAACCACGGGGCATGATCGTTTGTGTCACTAACATTAACAATTATTCTTGCATAGTTACGTTTGACAGGCACATCTTGATCTCGTACCTTTAAAAAAAAAAATCATCAGTCTTAGAAAAAATACACAAAAACTGATAAGGCACTTTAAGGAATTTATGAGACTATAACAGATAAAATAAAAAAAGATTAAGAAGGGTTTTTGTCACTCTCGAGACCCAAATGGGTCAGAAGCTCTAACTCTGAGGCTTTTTTCCCTTGTGAGAAGAGTACCTACGGTCTACAATTTCAATAAGCTTTCAGAGTAAAAACTGCTTAGTAATACACATACCCACAGAGTTGGTTTATTAATTATACAATTCTCAACATCTTCCCATAAACATACAAGGGGCTGCTGAAAAGTTCTCAGCCCAACCAAGAAAGGAATGAAACTTAAGCTATTCCACCTATTCACTCCTAAGTTCAACATACTTGGCACATCATGTCTGAAGTTTCTGTAACTCTTCCAAAAAATACTGTCTGATCACTGAAACACGGCTCTGCTGCAATTACCTCTGAATCACTCAAAAATTGTTATCTTTTCAAATTCTTTTTAAGGTTTGAAAACAGAAAATAATCAGATGGCGCAAGATTTGGTGAGTAGGGTAGATGGTCTATGCATTAAAATCCAAACTGCATCAAAACAGCCATCATTTTTTTCAGCCTTGTTAGCAGGTGCATTGTCTTGCAAAAAAAGAACTCCTTTCCGCAGCTTCCATCTCTTTTTTTTTCTTTCAATGCCTCCTTTAACCATCACAGTAGTTTTCTGCATTAACCTTTTGGCCCCTTGTACTATCTACCAACATCTTCCTGATCCCATAACACTGTAGCCTTTGAACTTTCCTGCTGACCTTTGGGTCTTTAATTTCCTTGGCCTTGGAAAACCCGAGTGCTGCCATTGCATGGACTGTTGCCTTAGGATCCTAGTGGTGTAACTATGTTTCATCAACAGTAACTAGTCATTCCAAAAGGTTGGCACCAGCTTGCTGAAAATGCAGCAAAATCAACTTGGAAGTGTCCACTTGATGCTGTTTCTCATCAGCATGCAAACATTTGGGCACCCACTTGGTTGACGCCTTCTGCATAACCCGTTGCTTGTAGATTATACACCCAACCCTGGATATCTGTAGTGTCTCATCAACTGTTTTAGCTGATATTTGTCGATTTGCCAAAATCAAGTCATGGACATGGTCAACAATTTTAGGAGCTGACTCCATTAGAGGCCTCCCAGACCTTGCTGCATCTTCAGTCTTGAAACCTTCACACTGAAAGTTTGAATATCACTTTTTCACTGTGGAGTATGATGGACATTTGTCACTCAATGTTTGCATCATACATTCATGGATTTCCTTTGAAGTTTTCTTCTGCAGAAATAGGAACTTCACGATGGCTCGGAGTTCCACACTTGAAAACTCCACATTTTTTGTTGACATGTTCAATCAATAAAAAAAATAGCACTACGATTCTGCAAACTGGCACTTTGCAAAATAAAATAATACTTTTCAGCTACAATGGCAAAATAGTGCTCAGAATTTAGGAAGTTGGTTGAGCTGAGAACTTTTCAGCACTCCTTCGCAATGCAGAAGGAATGTCTACCATGCAATCAATGCACTTAGCTACACCTATTCAGATGTCATTAAATATGTTAACTGTAAAACAGTCCCCCATCCATTTCCTGCCTGTTAGTGTATGCTAATTCCTGTGCTAATTGCTGAATGCAGCTTAATAATAGCCTCCTTTATACATTACTTTGAAAGAAGAACAAATTTTGCCATGACAATAATATTTTCTAAATCTGGAAATTAAAAGGTGCCAGAGGAGGTAGGGGAGAGAAAGAGAGAGAGAAAGACGCACCAGTGGGAGAGAAAGGGGAGGGTGAAAGGCATTATCTATTTTTAAAAATTTATACCCTGCACTATCCTACCCCTCTAGGCAGGTTAAAAAAAAGACATACTGTACATAATTAAAAATAATTACAAGCATATATATAGAAAGATGACAAGGCAAAGACCAAAAAAATAAGTACTAAAGCTCTTAAAGATGTAAAAGCTTTTAAAAATAAATAGGAATTCAGCTGCTTTCTAAACTGAATCAAACAGCTAATCTGACAAGCAGCTAAATTCAATAGTGTTTTTGGTTCCTGTCCTTTACTACTTGGTTTGGCGGACTGTAGGGGTGGAAAAGAGTTACTTTTCTTATTTTACTATATATATTACCTAGAAAGTACGGCCTTCTTACTATCCAATTTCAAGTTATTACCTAGAAATGTACAGTCGTCTTACAATCCAATTGCAAGTTCTTCTGGAATTTATCTAGCTTTCTCACCTCTTTTATAACAACAACAACAAAAAATACTGTAACTTCACTGGAAATGTCCAGTTAGCTCTTTTGTAATCCGCCTTGAACTGCAAGGTATAGGCGGAATAGAAGTCACTAATGTAATGTAATATACATATTTTCTCTCTTTTGAAAATTAGAGGCTGTGTTTGTGACCTTATACTTGAGAAGCCTATTTAGTATTTTGTATATTCATGCTTTGATTTGCATGAATTGTTTGCTTAAGCTTACAATAAAAAGACCTCTTTAAAAAAAATAAAATCTCCGAAAAGCGGTATTTGTCAAGATTCATATAAGAAAAAGATGGAACATAACGCAACAATTTATCAGCTGATCATAGTAACTCTCTCCCCCTCTTTGAAATTCCCCCTTTCTGGTGTTTTTGCCATGTGAACCTGATTGTAGAACCGCTTAGATCAGTGGTTCCCAACCCTGTCCTGGAGGACCACTAGGCCAATCGGGTTTTCAGGCTAGCCCTAATGAATATGCATGGAGCAGATTTGCATGCCTATCACTTCCATTCTATGCAAATCTCTCTCATGCATATTCATTAGGGCTAGCCTGAAAACCCGATTGGCCTGGTTGGGAACCACTGGCTTAGATAATCTTGATAGGCGGTATATAAAAACCTAATAAATTTGAATTTGAAAACTTATCGATTTGGCTAGTAGAAGGGTAGAAGATCAGGCTATGACTAAGTTCTGGTTACAGGACTTACATGGTGGTGTGGGGCACTGGATGATTGTCTCAATTTCCCTTTCCACCAAAAAACAGCCCCATCTTCGAGTATTAGTACTGTTCTGCTAGGAATAGGGTTACCAGACGTCCGGATTTTCCCGGACATGTCCTCCTTTTGTCTGGATTTTGAAAAGAAATCACATCGGGAGGGGGCATCTGTGCATGATGTCATTGCGTCGCATCCACATATGCATGTATGTCTTCCTGCCTGATGAAAATGGAGCATGGCTGGGGGCGGAGATGTGGGTAGAACTGGGCGGGCCTGGGGGCGGGTCTAGGGGGTCCGTTTTTTGCTGACGTAAAATCTGGTAACCCTAGCTAGGAAAACAAACACATCTACAGATATGCAAGTGGAAAGAGTTGCAATGTATAAAACAGCTTACCATCACAGTGAGGATATGCTGATGCATGGTTTCATGATCCAATTTTTCAGTAACATAAAGAGAACCTGTTCCTGGATCCAAACGAAACTTCTTGAGACTGACTGGATCAATGCTGCTCTGTAGAGTGTAAATCAATTTGTTCTTTTCATCTCTGTCTGTGGCACTAATCTGAAGAATTTCAGTTTCAGGCGCTGTATCTTCAGGTATCAAGGCTTCATATTTTGATGTGGAGAATTCGGGTCTGTGATCATTTGTGTCTATTATTTTGATTAAAACCTAAAATAACACAATACAAGCAAATTATGGCTAAGAGTAAAATTAGAACATACAAACTTTTCTAACACTAACAGTACAACCTCCAAAGGGCAAAAAGGAGGAAAAAAGTGAAAAGTCAAGACTTGAAACACTATTTTAGATGCTGGATAAAATATTTGAAAAAGAAGCAATGATGCCTTAAATATAAGCCACTTAGGACAAGGGTTTCCTGTTCATTATAAAAATGTAATTTCATTTTTGACTAGTGGAATTGAAAATGAGTACATTTCTCTGGTGCATGCTTTTAGAAACAGAATCCTAAATGCAGTTCCAGTTAAGCTCTGAGAATATACTAGGCTCTGGCATCGCCTGCTCCCTTCTTCATGTATTGGCAAAGGGCAAGTCACCAATTGGAAGTTACTGAAGCGGCATGTAATTAGTGGCTTGCCTTCTGCCAAGCCACTGAGAAGGAGCAGCAAAAAGAGGGAGGAGGAGATGCCAGGAGTTGCTGTCCAGTATTCTCTTGGAGCCTAATTGTTCAGCTAGATGTCTGATTTTTGTTTCTTTTCAGGGCCGGGGAGATTTTATTAAACAAAAAGCAGAACCAAGAAAAATATTTCCATTTCTTGTTTCTCCCTTAGCATCTTCCAAGTTAGTTCTGCAGCAAGGAAGAACTGTTGCTTTGAACTATTTTTCATATTTTAAATATTTAACCCCTTCTTTTTGATCTTCTGTGTACCCATTTTGGTTAATATTTTTACCTTCATTTGCATTTCATAAAGATTTAATTATCTATAATAATATACCTTAGTTAGTGCATGTGCACTATGATTGAAACTCCATGCCTCCGTGCCACATTAAAATGCATGCGCAGTACAATAGAACCACCGAGCAGGGAAACATCTCAGCGTACGATATGCTGTCGGTATTCCAGAGCGAATGGGAACTGATTTCATTGGACCAGGGTCCAAACCACACTTCAGAGGCAAAAGGAGAAGGGAACTGGAGCTGGGGGTCGGTATTGTAAAAAGGGAACATGTTAGAGAAAGAAGCTGGGAGCTGACAATGGGGAAGTGGAAGAGAAGGGGGCTGGGGCAGAAAAGGGGATATATGTGAGAAGGAGGCTGCAAAAGAAACATGTGAGAAAAGGGGGCTGGGGGCTGGAGGCTGAAAGGGAAAAGATGGGAAAAGGGGCTTGGGGGGGCTAAAAAGGGGTTTGGAACTGGGGCTGAAAAAAGGGGACATGTGAGGGAAGGAGTCTTTAAAGGGGGGGTTCTTGGGAAAAGAGACCTGATGTAAGAGGCTGTTAAAAGAAGACAGTTCGGAGAAGAGGGTTGCAGCTTGGGACTGCAAAAGGTGAGTTGTGAGAGAAGGGGTCTGGGTTTGGGGGCTGAAAAGGAAGACAGGTGTGATAAGGAGACTGGGGCTATAACTGAGGCTGGAAGAGCAGGTATGAGAAGGGGGTTATTGTTGGGGTCTATAAAAAGGGAATGTGTGAGAGAAGGGATCTGGGGATAAAAAAAGGGGGAGGTGGGAGAAGGGGGATGAAGATAGGAGCTGGAAGAATAAGTGAAGATGCAGAATCAAAGGTTGATGGGGACAGGGGGAATGGAGAGGGAGTTCTATGGAGGTGAAAGACAAAGAAAGGGGACAGATTTTTAAGTTGGGGAAAAAAAGGTGGAAATAGGGAAGGTAAAAGGGGAAATGGGAGCCTGAATATGGGGGTAAGACATAAAAAGAATAGCCTTACTGGATCAGACTAATCTATTCTAGCACCCGTTAATGTAACGGGCTTAAACACTAGTATATTAAAAGATTATGTGTGGAACATTCCATTTTTTAAAAAACTACTTAAGACTAAGGGCTCCTTTTATCAAGTCGCACTAGCGGGGTAAATGCGCGTGACTTTTCATCACGCATTAACCCCTGCGCTGGCCTAAAATTACCTCCTGCTCAAGGGAGATGTTAGCGGCTAGCAGCTTAATGAACGGTATTACACGCGTTAAACCGCTAGCACTGCTTGATAAAAGGAACCCTAAGCTATTTGTTGATACTTATTTCTAATATGGTATGATTATTCCTCTGAAACTGTCTTGCTTTCCCTTAACCTCAGCTAATGAGTATTTGTTGAAAGTATTGTTAAGGGCATTTTTTTTGTATGTGTCAATAGCTATATGCGAGATGATTTTAGATTGCTATGCTTTTATGTGTATCTTTATTCTTTTATGTATATTATTTTAGAAACCGCTGAGACTTTTGACGGTATAAAAATTTTAAAATGAATATGTCCTAAACTAGGTATCCTTTTTTTTCTGCTTGAAGACATTATCAGTACTGCCCTGAATAAATCTTAAAATTCATCATATCAATGTACCAGAAATCTTGTGTCTAGTTGATTAATTCTGAGTACAAAATATTATTGACTACTAATTTTCACCAAAATCCAAAGGTTTTCCTTCTGCTCGGCAGTGTACAACAGATATATCTTAGTCTCTGCATGTTACAGCCAGTGGAATTTTGTTGTTTTCTTTTCTACACTTCATAGCCCTGGTAAATACTGAAATAAGTGCTTTAGATTATTTTGTTTCAAACAATGCCCTCTATAAATCATCACTGGGGATGGAAAAAAATGCATATGGAAATCTTCAAACTCATTTTGGCAAGAAAACAAATACTCTGGGTCTCTGGTTTAATTGATGGCAGTTTATAGATTCACTTATAAATGGAAAGTGGCTGAAAAACCAGGATCAGTGATCATAGGACAAAACTCTGCAAATAACCCAAACAATAAAAGACAGAAAAGTGTTGTCATATGACGTTTAAGCCTTTACTTTGAATTGTACTATGTAAAAAGTCTTCCTATAATTTCTATCTCCCTTCTCCCAATTTAAATATTGTGGTCTAAGAAAGAGCCTAAATCCAACATTATACTATATTTTGTTATATTAATTTTCCAGTTTGGAATTGTTTAGGGTTGAAAATGACTCTGTATTTCTAGAAAAACAGTTGTACTTGTAAAGATCTGATTAATGAATAAAAAGAAAATAAAATTAAAGGTTATTCCTTTTAACTTCCCTCTACTCCTATACACTCAGGTCAACAACTCCCTGATCTAAAACATCTCTGGTTCTGCATGTCTTTGGTTTCAACCATACCTTTCTAACTGCTCTTATTTATTCATTAAATTTTCTATACTGTTCTCCCAAGACAGCTCAGAATGGTTTACATGAATTTATTCAGGTTCTCAAGCACTTTTCCCTGTTTGTTCTGGTGGCTCCCAATCTATCTAATATACCTGGGGCAATGGGGGGATTAAGTGACTTACCCAGGGTCACAAGGAGCAGCATGGGTTTGAACCTACAACCCCAGGGTGCTGAGACTGTAGCTTTAACCACCTCTTCCAGCAGGCCTTTGTTATCTGAGGTTTCATTTCATTTATTAAAAATTTATATTCTGCCTTATTACAAAGTGGTGTACATCAGGTTTCACAGGTATTTATTTTAGGTCAGATTCTTTTAAATATTTTCCCAGCACCCCTCTTATTACAGTCACTTGGGTTTACTTTTTTCACACATGTTGATGATATTCAACTTTTCCTCTTCAATCCCTTTCAGCTTTTACTTGTGATTTGATTTCTCAAAAACTCAGAGCCGGATTCTCTAAAGTCACTGTGCATTTAACGCTGGTGCTAAATGCATGTATTTTACCATCCGATTATTAAAACAGCTCACTTTGGTCTTTTCCTTGCTTTTTAGCAGCCTCTGATTGTACTATTCAAATGTAGTACAATGAGGTCATTAATATTAAAACTATTATAATGAGTTCATTATTATTAAAACTAGTCTTATAGCCCGTTACATTAACGGGTGCTAGAATATATGTCTGTGTGTCTTGTCTTTCTTCCTCTCTCTCCTTAGCCGCTTTCTGTATTTCTGTCTTTCTTTCTTTCTTTTTCCTTGGCTGTCCACCACCACTCCTTGCCTGCTCCCTCTGTCCATTCTCCCTTCCTTTTACCTCCCCTGTGTCCACCACCACCCCTTCACTGCTCCCCTTATTTACCAAGCCTGAAACATCTGTATCCTGCTACCTGTCAACTTTTTTTTTTTTCTCTCTCTCTCTCTATATATATACATGCAGTTCTTGCCCATTTTTCATTTGCAGGCTTGGCTTTTCCCTGTCCATCATTATACCCCCTTCCCTTGCAAAATCTTATTTTGCAGAGCCAATAGACAGTCCTACCTTCCAGGATCACTTCTTTGCCGGCTTTCTTCAGCGCCTGACCAGTTTGAGAGCCAACTAAGTGGCTGCTGCTGGCGGGCTGGCATGTGCTCGTGGGCTCACCGTTTTGCGCAGAGGGCAAGGGAGCATGTGCTCGTTGGTTCTCACTCTTGCGCAGGTGCACGCTGGCAGGCCGGCGCACAGCCGACCGCTTGTTCGTTCGGACGGAACGCTGTGACTGACTGGGGTTGTGTGTGAGGAGGAGCAGGGAGGAGACGGAGAAACTGCATTGCCGCCTGGGACCGAGACTGCCAGTGCCTGTTTTTCTGTCTGGGTTGGAGCCGCGCGATCGGAATTTAATCTTATACCAGGGAGGCGAAAACTCAGGAAACACGTCCGCACAGCCAGCGACCGCCGGGGCCTGGGTGCGGCGGGGAAGGGGGGGGGGGGGTCTTGCCTGCCATTCCTATTTAAAACGGCCTGCTGAGGTTCGCGGCCGGCTGTAGCGAACCTCGCAGGCCGCTGTTCACCTCAGTAGCATGTTCCCTCTGATGCGATCGCGTCAGAGGGAACGTGCTACCATGTGGAGAGTGGCCTGCGAGGTTCGCTACAGCCGGCCGCGAACCTCAGCAGGCCGTTTTAAATAGGAATGGCAGCAGTGACTGGAGGGAGGGGAAGAACAGGAGCGGTAGCGGTTGTTGCGGGAGGGGGGGGAGTCGGCGACGTGCAGGCCGCTCTGAACAAGAGCGGCAGCGGCGGCAGGACCATGAGTACTCCTCCCGGCATCCGCTGCCAGAGCTGCTCCTGTCGCCCGATGCAGCTAACTGGCGCATACGCCTTAAGCCGCGGTCAAGGCTGGGGACTCGCGCATACGCACTCCTTCGGCCACAGACCTACAGCGCACGGAACACGCAAATAGAAGTGCGCATGCGCGGCTAGCTCTTTATTATATTAGATGACCTCTCTGGGCGATTCTCAAAAAGGAATGCCCCTTCATTTATTAGGAATCGGGGCTGATATTTACCAACAGGGTCTGAACTGTCACAGCCTTACTTTTCTGTCAGTGATTAAGCACTGATTGGCTCAGGCACTGACAGGAAAATGAAGCAGCTTAGACCTGCCACCACAAAAGGCTCCAATTCCTCCTAAATGGAGCCCAAGAAAAGCTTGGTGGTCTAGTGCCCGCCCCACTGGAAGATCAGTAGGAGGAATGCCCACTCCCTCCTGCCAAAGGGTCAGAGACCCCTCCCCCCCACAGCAAACCCCCCCACCCAACAAATTCCCACCACACCAATCCTGCTGGTCTAGTGGGCCGTCCCCCCTATGACTCTCCATCTTTTTTTTTTTTTAGAAGGCTGGCAAGAGGGATTCTCACTTTCTTCCGCTGGCAGGCCCGCCTCAACAAAATGGTGGGCCTTCCCCTTCCCGGTGCATCCTGGGATGAACCTGATTGGCCCAGGTGCCCAAGACCCCTCTTATGGGAAGGGCCTTAGGTGCCTAAGTCAATTGGGGCCTTAGGCCCCTTCTCGGTGTGAAAGGGATCTAAGTCTCTGGCCCAGGCACCTAAGGCCCCTCCCCAGTGCATCCCTGGATACACCAGGGAGGGGAAGCCCCACCATTTTGAAGAGGCAGGCCTGCAGCGGGAGTGAGCATCACTCCTTCTGATCTTCTAAAAAAAAAAAAATTACAGTAGGGGGTCGGAGGAGGGGGTCAGGGAGATGGCCCACTAGACTACCAGGCTTGGTGGTTGGGAGGCTGTTGGGGTGGGATGGTCCGTGGGCCACTAGACCACCAGGCTTAGTGGGGGTGGGGGGGGCTTTTTTTAATAGGCATGGCACACAACAGCTGCCCATTAAAAAAAAAAGCAGCCCCCTGCTTGCTAGTTAAGGCAGGGAGAGCAGGGGCACAGGGGTTGGGGTTTTTTTTTGGAGGGGTGGGGGTGCCAGGCAGGCAAGAGGAGTTGTGCTAACAATTTTTCTTCTGAGTATATATGCTCCTCCCCCCATCCCCTTTTTTTACTGGACATTTTCTGCACACAATGCATGCATACAATTATTTTTTTTTTTTTTTTTTTTTTATTTATTTATTTATTATTTTCAACTTAAATTTCAAGTATTTCACTTGTACAGAAAGCAAGAATAGGATAGATATAAAATACAAAGCAATATAAATCTTAAATTAAACAAATATACTATTTATGCTCAAGTCCACAATTAGGATCCAAGAATTATTGAAAATTGGCGAAATTATCTAAAAAGAAAATTGTAAAAGAAACTGAGAACTATAGCACTGAGATGAGGTCACAATATCCTAAATATAGGGCTCAAAGATTGTTAACATTCAGGCGAGACATAGCCACAAAGTTTGTCAATTGTGATGGTTCAAAAAACACATATTTAAGAGTACGGTGATATACAATACATTTACACGGATGTCTCAAATAAAAGGTTGCTCCCAAAGATAAAACCCCAGGTTTCAATAGAAGAAATTCACGGCGACGCCTTTGCGTCATGCATACAATTATTGTGCTGAGAATCACCAGTAAAATAAAAATTTCTCCCACCATGGTATTTTTTTTTACCATGGTATGAGAGCTTAAAGAATCTGGCCCTAACTGTCGTTCCTTACTGGTTAGCAGATAAATTAAAGTTAGTGGCTTGGTCTTTCAAACTAGACTCCCTACTGACAATAACACCAATCTTCAATATGAAAATGGTCCCCCCTTCCTGTTCATATGACCACTAAGGTTCTAGGCCAGTGGTTCCCAACCCTGTCCTGGAGGACCACCAGGCCAGTCGGGTTTTCAGGATAGCCCTAATGAATATGCATGGAGCAGGTTTGCACGCCTGGCACCTCCATTATATACAAATCTCTCTCATGCATATTCATTAGGGCTATCCTGAAAACCCGACTGGCCTAGTGGTCCTCCAGGACAAGGTTGGGAACCACTGTTCTAGGCATTACTTATGTTTACATCCTTTCTTTTCAATCACACACACTGAATGTGCTCTCTTCCATTTTTGTATGAAGATAGATGTGATCTATATGTTCCCACTTAGAATTATCTTCTATACAGAAATCTTGGTATATGCACTGGTACTTTCATTCTTAATTGGGTGCTTGCCTATCAGCTTAATAGACTTTAAATGGTTCAGAACACAGCTGTCAAACTTATTTATGATCGGAATAAATATAATCATGTTATACCTCTTTTTCTACTGAAGATTAGTTTTCAGTAGCCTACAGAATTCCATACGGGCTTAACATTCTTTGCTTCTAAATTCAGTCTTCTGGTTTCCCTTTATTTTTAGCAAGTGATCTTATTATGTCCCTTCGAGGATGCTCTGCTTGGCACACCTCCATTTTCCTACAGTGCCTTCATTCTGTCACGTCCATTTAGACACCACTAGATCATCATGTTTTAATGTATCAGCATCAACGCTCTGAAACAACCTTCCACACTACCTTAGGTCAGAAAGATCCTTTGATAAATTCAAATCCCATCTTTTGGCATATTACTTTTCACTTGCCTTCCTTAACCACCCTTTTGATTCAATTTCCTCAGAGGGACACCCTGAGGCCATCTCCTTTTTAGAGGCTCTTCGTCTTTCCCATCTTTTATTCCTTCCCTTCTTTTTCTTATCCATATTTTGCAACTGTAATATTTTCCTGATGTCAGTATCTATCCTATGTTCTCTTTTTGTATGCAAACTGTAGCTAGTGCAGTGATCGTCTCTCCCCTCCACCCTGTGATTTTTTATTTAATTGTAAACCACTTAGACTGTTTGTATATTTGTATGTCAAATAAAGTGCATGTGAATAAAACATCTTAATAGACAGCATAGAGTGTAAGCCAAGGTGGAGAATATATAATATATGATAAGGTAACGGGAGTGGGAAAAATAAGAAGATTAGTTTAAACTAAGAAAGCTGCATGTGAAATCAGAAAGGTGCATGAATCTAATTTCAGACAGGGTAGGAGTGGATAAGCAAGTCCTGCTGCAGTGTGTTCACCCTCTCCAAGGTGGAGAGAACGAGAGGGCACTCTCTAAAATTAAATGGGGATATATTCCGTACAAACGTAAGGAAGTTCTTCTTCACCCAGAGAGTGGTAGAAAACTGGAACGCTCTTCCGGAGGCTGAAAACACCCTCCAGGGATTCAAGATAGTTGGACAAGTTCCTGCTGAACCAGAACGTACGCAGGTAAGGCTAGACTCAGTTAGGGCATTGGTATTTGACCTAAGGGCCGCCGCGTGAGCGGACTGCTGGGTGCGATGGACCACTGGTCTGACCCAGCAGCGGCAATTTTTATGTTCTTATGTTCCATTAAGAGTTTGAATGGAACCTTCTCTACTAGCTAATCCACTATTTAATTGTGCACTGAATCATAAGCCTACATAAAAATCTGTAAAAGTAAAATGCGTTTTCTGGCTCCAAAAAGTGTGTGATCTGTATTATTGATTACTGCTAGAAGGCAAATCTAAGCAGCACCTATCTTTTGTATTATCCATCCCCAAACCAATTCAAAAGGGTATTCAACGTATGAGAAAATATTAGGTTTTCCCCTACTCACCAGGCACAATTTACTGGAAAAGGAGAAGACTGCAAGTGAGATTTTTTTTTAAATCAACTAAACATTATGTTTGTACATTTCTTCTTTTCCACGTGATTAATCTTTTCAATACAAGGAATGAATTTAGTGCAACTCAAAAAGGCTTTGAGATGCAAATACATTTGGTTCCCTGTTGCTATTCTCTTTCTACTCATCTGTATGCACCATCAGGCATCATTTCTGGAAGCCTTGGACCTATTTATTCACTATATTCATGATGTGCCCTGCAATTCACAACATATGACATTCTTAATCATCCTAATGGTCAGTATATGAACATTTTGCCTTAGCAATACAAATAAAGTAATAATATTTAATCATTCTTCAGAAATTCAGAACCTGAAGTCAATTTATGCCACCTATTTTAGGTACAACATGAATTATTTTTATACACATCATAGATTTACACTTCTCCCTCCGTATTTGCGGTGATTGGGAGATGCACAGACCCATGAATATGGAAAACCCGCGAATAACATTTTCTGGCATCTGCCGGCACTAACAAAAAGGTTGTGAGTATTACTTATCTTTGACATCAGGGTTTTGTTTTATGGTTGTTAGAGCTGCGAGTTTGGCGTCAGGCTAAGCTTGGTGGAGTACATTTTTTTATTTGTATGGAGTTAGTTTGTGAAGGGATTCAGGGAATGGCTACTGCTCAGTTGAGGGAGCTGGTGTCATCCCGCTTGCTCTCATTTCATGGCGGCAGCTCATCAGTGTTAATGTGAGGCTGACTTTAGGTGGCGTTTGCCGCAGCCGTGTTAAGGGGATTGGCAGGATGGCTCCAGGGAGTTCTTTACTCATTGTTCAGGAGCCAGTTCTTTGCAGCGCTCAATAGACAAGCAATAGTTCTCCGGTGATGGGAACACCGCACAGCATGAATTCCCTTTCTCTCCGAGGATGATTTTATTCAATTTATGGCGTGGCCGGCTGAGATTTTTTACATTGTTTGGCTCAAGGTATGCTTTTCTTTTTTTAAACAGTACTATTGCAGGAACCGGCCCATTTCAAAATGAAACAGGCACTCATGGATGATGTAATTTGAGGGGAGGAGCCAGCAAGCTAAAAACCACAAATAAAAGAAATCACGAGTGCTAAAACTCCTATGTTATGTTAAACTGGAAAACTACACCGGGAGAGTGTATTCAACTGGGCTGCGGTGATCTTTCCCATATCAGAGGATATTACCAAGAAAAGTGCAGGTTCCTTATATTATCTAAATAATTTTTACTTAAAGAACTTTTGAAAATATCTATTTTGGTGTAATATCACTGACTGAATGTCAACGGAGTTTTTCTCTGACCGAGGATGTGTTTTCTATGACAACTTTGTACTTGACTTAGTAATTTCCTGAGTTTGAGGTCTTTTCTCCGCAATGATTTAGGAACCGGTTCTAGTTAGTCTTTGATAAAGGAAATTTATTGTGTGAATATCTTTATGTGGTTACATAATTTTTTGATATTCCGCTTGTATCTATTTATGATATACTATATATATATATATATAAATATATAAACTGAGATTTTTGGGCCAAAAAATGGTTAAAAAATGGAGTTCTTGGTTTATATTCATCTCTGGTTCTCTTTGCTTGTTTGCTTCCTTCCTCTCCACCCCCCTCCGAAAGTCATAATGAGCACTGTTGTCCCCGCCCTGCTCCGTCTGACATTGCTCTTACCAGTACTGTTCCTTTGATTCTGAAGCTGACACCAATGCCGAGTGTTGGGTTGGTGCAGGATCTTGGGCATCTGTGCAAGCTCAAGGCCTCTGCTGACTACCTTTCAGAGATTCTCAGAGAAGATGGAAATCAGCAGCCCTTGAGCATTCGTAGATGCTCAAGGTCCTATACTGGCCTAGCACACAGCACTGGTGTCAGTTTAAGAAAGGAAAAGAACAGCATCGGTTGGTGGTGGTAGGGGGAGACAAAAGTGCTTGTTGGGCAAAGGTAGGGAGATGGGAGACAGGAGACAAAAGTGCTGAACTAGGGATAACTTCTAAAAGCACATTCGTAATACCAATACCTAAGAATCATTTCATGTATCTTGCTTGCTGGCCTTCATTTCTGCACATTCTAAGCGGAGCAATGGCATGAATGCTACTCTGTTCAGAAAACATTTTTTAACTGGTTTATAAACACAAACCAGTAAATTTTACAACTATACAACAAGGATATCAGGAATTCAAGAGAAGACTTTTTTCTTTAAAAATCCAATGCTATAATGTCATTTAAAACATCTATTTAAGAGGCTCATTGGGATTACTTTTTATTTTAATTTACATTCAAGAAATATCTACTTGAATTACCAGAAACAAAGAAAATCAAAAACACACTTTAACAAATTCCAAGGCCCTTTTACTAAAGCAGCGCCAAGGCCACTTTGCTGCTGTCGAAAATAAGTCAATCTTCCTATTTCTAGAATTAATGGCTATGTGCTAATTGTGCAATTAGTGCATGGCCATTAAAAATATTACCGCATGAGCCCTTACCACCATTCATTTTGTAGGTGGTAAGGGTTCATGCGCTAACCCTATGCCAGTCAGTGTGCAGCAATACAGCATGCACTGATTAGCATGGGATTGGGAGTGATATTGACGACATGGGTCAATGATTGGTTAAGCGGTAGAATCCAGAGGGTGGTGGTTAATGGTACTCACTCCAATACATCGGAGGTGACCAGTGGAGTGCCACAGGGATCGGTCTTGGGACCGATCCTTTTCAAAATATACATAAGAGACCTGACTCAAGGGCTTCAAGGTAAAATAACACTATTCGCCGACGACGCCAAACTATGCAACATAGTAGATAACAGCACCTTACCCGACAGTATGGAGCAGGACCTGCTCTTATTGGAACATTGGTCCTCGACTTGGCAGCTGGGCTTTAATGCCAAAAAATGTAAGGTCATGCACCTTGGCAGCAAAAACCCATGCAGAACTTACACTCTGAATGGTGAGACCTTAGCTAGGACTAGGGAAGAATGTGATTTGGGAGTAATCATTAGTGCAGATATGAAAACTGCCAAGCAGGTGGAGAAAGCTGCATCCAAGGCTAGACAAATGGTGGGATGCATCCGTAGAGGTTTTGTCAGCCGGAGGCCCGAAGTCATAATGCCCCTGTACAGATCCATGGTGAGACCTCATCTTGAATATTGTGTTCAATTCTGGAGACCACATTATCAAAAAGATGTGCGGAGAATCGAGTCGGTTCAGCGAATTACCACCAGGATGGTCTCGGGACTCAAGAACCACCCATATGAGGAAAGACTGAATAAACTGCAACTATACTCGCTCGAGGAACGTAGAGAGAGGGGGGACATGATTGAGACTTTTAAATATATCACGGGCCGCATCGAGGTGGAAGAAGATATCTTCTTTCTTAAAGGACCTTCAACCACAAGAGGTCATCCGCTGAAAATCAAAGGTGGGCAATTTCATGGCGACACCAGGAAGTATTTCTTCACTGAAAGGGTAGTCGATCATTGGAATGAACTTCCATTGCAGGTGATTAATGCCAGCAGCGTGCTCGATTTCAAAAAGAAATGGGATATGTATGTGGGATCTCTAGCCGGGTGAAGTCTGGGGGTGGGTCATTAGCGTGGGCAGACTTGATGGGCTACAGCCCTTTTCTGCCGTCATATTCTATGTTTCTATGTTTCTATGTTTCTATGTTAGCAGTATCATGCTTACTCTCTACCCCCAAACACACACCCCTTCCCAGAAAATAAAAATTATTATTTTTAGCATGTGATGTGCCCATGCCAATTGGCACATTTATCAAAGGATACCTCAGCTCATCCTGTGGTAACCCTTTTTAGGTTGTGGTAAGCACATATTAGTGCTTACCCCAGCTTAGTAAAAGGACCCCTCAGTTAGCCCACAATATTTTGAGGAGTTCAAGGAAATAGTTACACAGATTGAAATGGATTACTTTTTTATTTTTTAAATCTGGTTTAGCACAGTTATAAGGCTCAATCAAAAAACTGATAGCCTGAACATATGAAACCTAGATGTGGCTTATGAAAACAATTTTAGGCAGTCCCAATCCTGCAGGCATTTAATTAAATTCTATCTGAGGGCTGCTCCTGTAAAGTTTTAAAATTCAGTGGTAAATCTGATCAGTGACAGGAAGAGAATTTACAGAATAACAATCTGGTCAGTTTGAAAGTTCAGCACTTCATGCCCTGTAGGGATCTTTTGGTGATGCAGAATAGCATCTTAGAAAAAAAAAATCAATTTATCACTTAATGTTAAAACATGTAGGAGCAGAGCCTAGTTGGAATATACCTATATGCCTGCAGGACTGGAAATGGCAAGAAAGGGAAATGCTTTTGAAATACCATGAAGTACCATTTTCAGAACAAACAGGGTTCCACAGGAAACAATACAGATTCACAAAATTCATCTGCATGCTAAGGTACCTCTGAAGGGAAGAATAAACTTTTCTTCTTGCTAAGTACTTTCACGTAGTGATCCCACTGGATAAGATTTATACTACCGTATTTCCCCATCTATAGGCTGCCCCCTTGTATAGGCCGCAGAAAATGTCTATGTGAGTTTTGAAACTGGTAGATAAGCCAACCCATTGTAATAGCTGCGATGCTTCCTGGGGCCGGGCTGGAGATTGAAAAGATCGCTCCTGCCCTGCACCACTGGCCACGAGATTCCAGGAGGCAGCCGTCCAGCGAGGGAGGTAAGGGGAGGGGGATGATTTTAAAAATCAGTATAGGCTGCCCCAGTTATGCAAGCCGCACCCACTGGGCAGGCGGTTCATAGACAAAATCGCGCGAGACAACAGCGCGCCGACAACTGAGCGCAGACAACTGAGGGCAAGGTTGACGGCGGGCCGAAGAAAAGCACTATTTTAAAGGGTTCCGACGGGGGGTATTGGTGGGGAACCCTCCTATTTTACTTAACAGACATCGCGCTGGCATTGTGGGAGGTTTGGGGGGTTGTAATCCCCCTCATTATACTTGAAACCAAACTTTTTGCCTGTTTTTTAGGGAAAATGTTCAGTTTGAAGTATAATGTGGGAGGTTACAACCCCCCAAGCTCCCCACAACGCCAGCGCAATGTCTGTAAAGTAAAGTGGGGGGTTCCCCCCCCACACCTCCCGTCGGAGCCCTTTAAAATAGTGCTTTTCTTCGGCGCACCGTCAACCTTGCGCTCAGTTGTCTGCGCGCCATTGTCTCGCACGATTTAGTCCCATCACCGGGCAGGCTTGCAAAACCCATATATAAGCCGCAGCCTATATATGGAGAAATACAGTAGTGGTTCTCAAACCTGGTCCTGGAGGCACACCACCCAGTCAGATTTACAGAATATCTAACATGAATATTCATGAGAGATTTGCATGTACTGCCTCCACTTTCTCATGAATATTCACTGTGGTTATCCTGAACACCTGACTAATTGGTGTGCCTCCAGGATCAGATTTGGGAATCATTGATCTATACATAATCTCAGCAACACACTACTACAGGGGTCCCCAAAGTCCCTCCTTGAGGGCCGAACCCAGTCGGATTTTCAGGATTTCCCCAATGAATATGCATTGAAAGCAGTGCATGCACATAGATCTCATGCATATTCATTGGGGAAATCCTGAAAACCCGACTGGATTCGGCCCTCAAGGAGGGACTTTGGGGATCCCTGCACTACAACATGGCAGGAGAAGAAGTAGAAGTATGGCAGGAAAGAAAAAGAAAGATACATAATAAACTCTTAGTTATCCGACGGATTGGTGGATGACGGAAAACTGTAGTTTCTGGTTGACTGAGAGGTACTCTAAAAATACTGTAGTTTTGTCTCCCTTCCCATATCACTCATTCCATCACCATCACTTGTAGGTCCATTATCTGTTCCTTCGGTCTGGGTAACTTTCTCTACCCCTTCTCCCACCACTTATTGGTCCAGCATCCATCCATCTCCCCTCCCTTGCACCCTGATAGACCTGCTGGACCCTCCCTCCCCACACACTTCTGGTCCACCCCCCCATCTGCCCTCCCTCCTTCCACGCAGGTCTTACTTCCTGGGACCCCCCCCCCCCTTATCAGTGATGCAGTAGAGAAAAGGCCCTGGCAGGGAAGGCCATGAAGCAGCCCGTTCAGAGCTGCTGCCGTCACTGTTATTTTGAAGGCTTCGGAGTTGGAGGTATGTCAGGCTCACGGTGGGAGGGTCGGTGGGGTTCTGCTGCACAGAGGGATGGGAGGGAGGGATAGAAAGGCACTGCAGAGGGAAGGCCTGTTCAGAGCATTGACTCTTTTTGGAGGCTTCAGAAATGCTGCACAAGGGGGTTGGTGAGAGGCAAGGAAAGCTACTACACATGGGGGGGGGGAGAGAAAAGAAAGAGGAAGAAATGGGGAGGAGGAGAGGTAGGGAGAGATGATTGGCAAATCGGGGAGCACTAGTGTCAGGGATGGAGTCGGGGAGGCTTTAGGGGTTGATCTTAACTAGGGCTTATTTTGGGGGTAGGTCTTATTTTCAGGGAAACATGGCATCCGGCAGTTTCTAGTCAGAGGCACGGTAGCTGTTTTTCCTCCTGGGAACAGAGGGGTCTGTTCGGGACATAGGGTGGGAGTTTGGAAGTCCATACACAGCATAGCAGGACATTATGTTGTATATGGGCTTGAATGCAAGCACTAAATCAGGGCTATCCAAGTCCAGTCCTTGAGATCTACTGGCAGGCCAGGTTTTCAGGATATCCACAATGAATATGCATGAGAGAGATTTGCCTGCACTGCCTTCTTGGTATGCAAATCTCTCTCTCACAAGGAAAAGTGTGGGATTTGAACCCACAACCCCAGGGTGCTGGGACTGTAGCTCTAAGCACCACACCACACCACACCCTTCCCATTGGGCAGCACCAAGCCCCCTGTCAGCATTCCTCCTCCTGAGGGTCGCTCAGCTCCCGAAGGAGCTCTTCGTTTTCTCTGCTCTCTGCTTGTGACCTGTCCTTTTCAGCACCGATGTTCTCTCAGGGTGAACAGACAGCTCCCATCAACCCTTGCTGGATGGTATGCAGATTAGCTCTTTCTTTCAACTGCTCAGGCTCCCTCTGCTGGCCTGGGACAAGAATTTAACCCTGTCACATGCAGTCTCCTAACATATTGATACTTCCTATTAGTCAAAGAGGCATTAGAATCCCAGGGTTTATATAATTTGGTATGAGATGCACCATTAATAGGATTATTGAACTACTCCTTTCCCCAGATCCAATCATGGGGAAGTAATAACTTCCACCACCACCCAATCTCAGACACCTTAGTTATTCAATCTAAGACTTACCAATTCTCCCCCCAAGATTTTTTTTAAAAAAAGTGCTCTTGTGATTTAAGAGGATAACTCAGGTAATTGAGAAAGATCTAAAGGAGTTGGTGGGGTGGGAGGCTGAACTACAAGCTGATAAACAAAACACATGCCTTGTTGTGCTTTTTATTACAGCAGCTAGAAGGACATTTTAATTAAGTGAATGCATGATTTCCTACTAGATGTGTCCTTGTGGACTCGTATGTGTCAGTATTATTAGCAATGGATAAAACTGATAGCTGAATACAGAAAGAAACAAGTGGAAAAAGCATGCAAAGCACAGTTCATCAAATTCTTTCCAACTCAAGCTCTTTGTGCATGTGTGTATCTGTTCCGTGGAGGAAAGTGAGGACAGTGGTATGGGGGTTAAAATGAAGCAGATTCAAAACATTTTGCTGAGTTGAAAATACTAATAAATGTGTGATAAAATATCTAACCATTAGATGTCATTGTCAGACTTTTTCACAGTAAACCATGGAGAGCAATCATACCAAGGCAACAGATTCCACTGTTCATCTCCACCCGTAGGAGTCAACACAGGTAGAAATCTATAACAAAACTATACTGTTCAGTCACTAGATATGTTATCATACATAGTAACTGTTAAGTAGAAATATATTTCCATCAATAGTTGCCACAGCTGAATTTATAACAAAGGTACAAAGGCATGCAGATTCTGATTGGTCCAGGTTGTTTAAGGCTGACAGCGGGAGAGATGCCCACTCTCTCCTGCAGCCATGCAACCCCCCCCCCCCCAGCAGCGATGCCCACTCTGTCCCACCAGCATCAAGCAACCCCCACCCGATACCACCCCCCTGGCAGAAGGAGAAATGGCCACTCCCTCCCGCCACCTTAGGCATTTGTACCAATCAGAGCCTTAGGCTCCTCCTTGGTGCATCCGGTGAAGGGCCTAAGGTACTGATTGGTCCAAATGCCTAAGACCCCTCGTATAGAAGGGGCCTTAAACAACCTGGGTCATTCAGAGACTCAGGCCTCTCCCTGGTGCATCCCGGGATGCACCGGGGAGGTGAAAGCCCACTATTTTGAAGAGGCGGGCCTGCTGGATAGAGGGAAGAGGGAAGAGGCATCCATCCGGCCAGCCATCGTAAGTAAGGGGGTGGATGCATGGCAGCGGGAGGGAGTGGGCATCTCTCCCGCTTAGAGGGGGTTTGTAGTGTTGGATGATTGTGCGACGCAGCAGGAGAGAGTGGGCATCTCTCCTGCCAATCATCATTTTGTTTTGGGTTTTTTTTAAATTATTGTTTTAATTTGCGTGGGGGAGGCGATAGCAGTGTCGGGTGATTGTGCGACACAGCAGCGAAACTGGGCATCTCTCCTGCCAATCTTCATTTTGTTTTTTAATTAATATTTTTGCATGTTGGAGTTGTAAGAAGGAGGTTGGTACACTGGACCATCATTTGTTTTATTGCCTGCTGGTTCAAACATTCTGGCAAGAAGTCTGGATTAAAATACAATATATATTGGAAGTTCGTATATCTTTCTCATATGGCATGGTGATATGTGAATACAAAAAATTGTACCCAAGTGGTTAATGTATACAATATACCAGCACAGTTATTTAACTCACTTAATAAGGTTAGTACATATCACTCCGGTTACTTTTTTTAGAAAACTTTTTCTCTCTTTTATTATGTTTTATTCTAATTCAGGAAAAGGCCTCAGAAAAGGAGCCTACGCACAGTCTTATCATAGACCAGATGATCTGCGTAGTTTTATAATGCTCCAAGTTTATTTGTGAGACTCTGGATAAGAGAGCGGAGCCTAGAGTTCCAACAGATTTCATCTGGAAATTGGCAGAAATAGTACTAACGGAGAGCTTTTTTATGTTCGAAGATCATCTCTTTCAACAACGATCAGGTATAGCAATGGGGATAACGATGGTCCCCTCTTTTGCTAATTTGTTTATGGATAGCTTTGAACGTAAATGGATATATACGTCTGAATATTTTGACAAAATTAAGCTTTGGACTAGGTATATCGATTATATATTCCTGATTTGGAATGATGGAATGGAACAACTGTTGGACTTTTTGAGATATATTAATAGATGTCATCCCAAAGTAAAATTTACATATACACATGACGCTACACAAATATCTTTTTTAGATGTCCAAATAAAAGTGATAGAAGGGATGTTTTGTGCGGAGGTTTATACTAAACCGACTGATTGTAACTCTACCTTACATTTTTCCAGTACTCACCCTTTGACGTTGAAAAAAAGTTTACCTTATTCTCAATTTTTAAGGCTGAGAAGGATATGTTCATCTACTGTAGACTTTAAAAGACAATCTAATATGTTGAAACAAACATTTTTACAAAGAGGCTATCCCTCTAAAATAGTGAAAGCAGCCTATAAGAGAGCCTATATGTTTGTTTCAACATATTAGATTGTCTTTTAAAGTCTACAGTAGACTTCTCAGCCTTAAAAATTGAGAACAAGGTAAACTTTTTTGCAACGTCAAAGGGTGAGCACTGGAAAAATGTAAGGTAGAGTTACAATCAGTCGGTTTAGTATAAACCTCCGTACAAAACATCCCTTCTATCACTTTTATTTGGACATCTAACCACCAAGAAAATTTACTTACCCCGAGGATGGATAAAAGTCTACAGATGGAACATAAAGTTATAACATGTGTAATAACCTATTCTGCTAACAGTTACCAAACAGTCCAAATTCTTAAGAGACATTGGGAAATGTTAAAAATATCAGGTCCCTTTACAGATTATGACCTACGCATTGCTTACTGCAGGAAACGGAATCTGAAGGAAATGTTATGCCCTTCGATGCTTCCTAATATTATTTGCAATGAGGGGATACACTATCAGGGCCATCAAATGTGTGGAGCATGTCAAATGTATAAAATCATGCTATGCACTGATAGTTTTTGTAATCCTAAGGACAAGAGGGAATATCTGTTAAAACATAATTCAAACTGTAAATCCCAAGGGGTAGTCTATGTACTTAAATGCCCATGTGATCTTCTCTATGTGGGTCAAACATCTAGAAAATTTAATATTCGCCTCACTGAACATAAAAGTAACATAAAAAAAATCAGAGAACAAGTGCCCCGTTGGCAAAGCATTGTATTGATAAAAACCATGATTTTTGGTCATTGAAGGCCACCATACTGGAAGTTGTCAGCAGAGGGAAGAGAGGAGGTGATTTTAAACGTTATCTGGCCCAACATGAACAGAGATGGATTAATCGTTTGAACCCATTGCACCCTATGGGTTTAAATAAGAACATCAAGTGGCAACATTTTTACTAATATTTTGGTTCTCTTTAATAAAAGTATTAGGGGAGGAGCTTCCATATTTAAATATGATGTCATCATTGGGTGGGGATAAAACAAACGCTGTTGACATTTTTTGCTGTTTGAGAATCTATGATAGATGCAGTTAAATTTGTAAGTAGACTACAAATGATATGGCTGTGAAGTATGTTTTTCTATCTAAAAACATTATGTTTTTGTTTTTAGATATTTTGTTGCTGTATTTCTGGCCCTGACGCAGCGGAAAGAGTCTTGATTCCGCGAAACGCTGGCCTGCGTCGGCATAGATACGGCAGAGATATTATAATGGAGAAGCATAGTTACTAATGAAATAAATATCAAGATAAGTAAAACTACCTATTTTCTCAAAGCTAGAGAGGAGTGCATTTCAAACTGTGTTTAAATGTTGCTGAAGAGGAATTATTGTTAAAACAATGAAAGTAACTATAACAATGTAGCTAACATTTTAAATATAAGTTAAAAAATAAAAAGATACAGAGCTACAATCATTAAGGTATTTTGAATAAAACTAAAGAGAGATTCAGGTTTTTGTGGCCTATGACTGGACCTTGGAGCATTATAAAACTACACAGATCATCTGGTCTATGATAAAACTGTGCGTAGGTTCCTTTTCTGAGGCCTTTTCCTGAATTAGAATAAAACATAATAAAAGAGATAAAAAGTTTTCTAAAAAAATTAACCGGAGTGATATGTACTAACCTTATTAAGTGAGTTAAATACTGTGTTGGTATATGGTGATATGTGAAACACGGTGAGCCTGACTTCAATTATAGGGAAGATGGTGGAAGCTATGATCAAGGACGGCATTTGTGAGCACATCGAGAGAAATGGCCTACTGAGAACAAGCCAGCATGGATTCTGTAAGGGAAGGTCTTGCTTAACGAACCTTCTGTACTTCTTTGAGGGAATAAGCGGTCGGGTGGACAATGGGGAACCCATTGACATCATTTACCTCGATTTCAAAAGGCTTTCGACAAGGTGCCACATGAAAGGCTGCTTAGGAAGCTGTGGAACCACGGGGTGGGAGGGGATGTGCACAGATGGATCAAGCACTGGTTGTCGGGTAGACTGCAGAGGGTTGGAGTAAAGGGTCAATATTCTGACTGGCGGGGAGTCACAAGCGGTGTGCCACAGGGATCGGTGCTGGGGCCGTTACTCTTCAACATATTTATCAATGACCTGGAAACGGAGGCAAAGTGCGAGGTTATAAAATTTGCAGATGATACCAAACTGTGCGGCAGAGTTAGGTCCAGGGAGGAGTGTGAGGACCTGCAAAGGGACCTGGAGAAGCTGGAAGACTGGGCAAACAAATAGCAAATGCGCTTTAACGTGGAAAAATGCAAGGTCATGCATATAGGGAAAAAGAACCTGTTGTTCAACTACAAATTGGGGGGGCATTGTTGGGAGACAGCAGACTTGAGAGAGACTTGGGTGTGCTGGTGGATGCATCACTGAAGCCATCTGCACAGTGCGCAGCAGCCTCGAAAAAAGCCAACAGGATGCTGGGCATCATAAAGAGGGGCATCACAACCAGGACGCGGGAAGTCATCATGCCATTGTATCGAGCGATGGTGCGTCCACATCTGGAATACTGCGTTCAGTATTGGTCGCCATACCTCAAGAAGGACATGGCGGTGCTTGAGAGAGTCCAAAGGAGAGCAACGAAACTAGTAAGAGGGCTGGAACACTGCCCATACGCCGAGAGGTTGGATAGGCTGGGGATCTTCTCTCTGGAAAAAAGGAGGCTCAGGGGAGATATGATAGAGACCTTCAAGATCATGAGGGGCATAGAGAGGGTGGAAAGGGACAGATTCTTCAGACTGAAGGGGACAACAGGTACGAGGGGGCATTCGGAGAAACTGAAGGGAGATAGGTTCAAGACAAATGCAAGGAAGTTTTTTTTCACCCAAAGGGTCGTGGACACTTGGAATGCGCTACCGGAGGAAGTGATCAGGCAGAGTACGGTACAGGGATTCAAACAGGGATTGGACGGATTCCTGAGGGATAAAGGGATCGTGGGATACTGAGAGAAGTATCCAGGAAATAAGTATAGAAACCCGACCAGGTCGTACATGTGCAAGACCGGAGGGTTAGGACTTCGATGGGAAGATAGGACTTAAATGGGAAACCAAGGTGGCAAGCGGGCCCCTTCTGGTGATTCAGACAGGTTTGGGCCGCGCGGGAGCGGACTGCTGGGCATGATGGACCTATGGTCTGACCCGGCGGAGGCACTGCTTATGTTCTTATGTTCAGTAACCTTATTGACGGTAAATAAAACTAAGTTGTTCCTGATATTGTCTGGAGTGACATTACAGTTAATAGTCAAAAACTGGAAAGACTGAATTCACTCTTTTGAGCTTCCATTTTTGGTGGGAAACTGTGTGCCTCTATTATCGATATGAAGCTAATTTAGTTGAAAGATCTGGGAATATGGCCTCCTTTGTAGATGTGTGGAGCCCTTTTGAGGGTTTTGTTAAGCAGTGTGTGTGACTGTATGAATGACCTGCCAGAGAAATGGGAGGGAGGTAGGGTGGGGGGTTTGGGTAAGGAAGGGATGGGTAGATCGATATTGATGTGTTTTTGCTACGATTTTCTTAGTATATGCATACATATGTTATGATCTATTTATGAATTGCATTATTCTGTGAGATGTTAAAATTTTATAAAGTCTGAACTAAAAATATATTATTTTAATTTGCATGGGGGGATGGGATAGCAGTGTCAGGTGATTGTGCGACATGGCAGGAGAGAGTGGGGATCTCTCCTGACAATCTTCAATTTTTTTTATCATCATCATTTTAATTTGTGGGGAGGGTATGTCTGAGCTGTCAAACCTTACTGTCCTGTCAGTGCCTGAGCCAATCAAGTAAGGCAACAACAGCTCAGACCTGTCGGCAAATTTTGGACGCAAATGTGGCGCACGAAGTTAGAGAATCACTTGGTGATTATAGAGAATCGCTCAGAGTCATCATTTTAATATTAATGACCTCGTTGTATTACATTGCATGGTAGTATCAGAGACTGCTAGAAAATTCAGAAAAGACCTTGGTAAGTCGTTCTGATAAAATACATGCACGCTAAACCAGCTGGAACCAGTTTAGTGAGCAAGTTAAAGGCAGATTCTAGTTTTGAGAATCTGCCCCTCATTGGGTAAAAAACCGCTTTCACCAATCTTTATTAACTGTGCTACCTATTAGTTTCATGGCATGTCGCCCAGTCTTTGTACTATTTCAGAAGGCAAAACAGCTGTCCTCTATTTACTTGTTCCACCCCTCTCATAATTTTATAGACCTTTATTATTTTGTCTCTCAGCTATCTTTTGGCGTAGTGTTTAGAGCTACAGTTTCAGCACCCTGAGGTTGGGTTCAAATCCCACTCTGCTCCTTGTGACTCTGGGCAAGTCACTTCATTCTCCACTGCCTCAGCAGGTACTGTGAGGCACACTGGGACAGATAGGCAAAATGCTTTAATACCTGATTTAAAACCAGTTCTGAGCTCCTTTTGGAAGGCAAAAAAAAAAATATCAAATAAATATATAAACACATATATTTAGATATTTTTCACAGGGGAGTTTTCTACCCCTTTTATCATTTTGGTCACTTTTTTCTATTGCATATCTTCTCTAGTTCTGCTGGTGTTTGAGATAGGAAACTACAAATATACATAAAACTCAAGGTGCAGTCACATGTTTGATCAATTAAAAAAAAAAAATTAACAAAGGTCAGTACTGAACATGTGGAGGGGCATAATCAAAAGAAATGTCTAAGTCCATTTTGGCCTAAGTCGCAAGTCGCCCAAAGTCGGACACGGGTAAAGGTCCATTTTTGAAAAATACATTCAGCATAATTTTTTTTTTGAAAATCGTCCAACTGTACGTCCAGCTGTCTGATCGTCCAGACCGCTAAGTTGTCCATCTTTATACCCATTTTCATCCAAAAATTTGTCCAAGTCAGAAACGCCTTGAAAAAGACCTTCTGGGCACGGGAGGGGCCAGGAAAGTGATGGACTGGACACCCAGACATGGCACTAGAATAGTGGGGTACCTTACAGAGCACTGCTGTGAACTTCACAAAAAGAGTGCCACAGAAACATCTAACTACAGCTCCCTTAAAGGTCATGGTAAGCCCCCCAAAACACCCTCAGAACCTACTAGACCCATCTATCTACCACCCCAATAGTCTTTATGGCTGCAGGAGCCACTTATATCGCAGTACAAAAGGGTTTTGGGAGTTGCACATATTTTACCATGAATGCAGTGATTAATTAGAGTGGCTTATGGGCCTGGGTCCTCCTCTCCATGGTTCACTAACTCACCTCCAAGACCACTTAAGCCACCTCTCTGCAGCTCTACTAGGCTTTCCTATGCCAGGTGCTGATGTTCTGGAGGCAGATATGTAAAGTTGTTATTATGATTTTTAGGGGGGGGCAGTTATCACTGGGGGAGTGTGTGGGGGTCTGTACTTTGTGTCTGCAGTGGTTATCTGGTCACTTTGGATACCTTCTGTGGACTTAGACCTGGTTTTAGATGGCCTAAGTCACAACATCCAAGTTCTGTCTAGGCAGTGTTGTAAAACCTTTGGTAATACATGCAGTACGACTAAGTCTAGGACGGCCCACGGCCCGCCCTCACCACTTCTCCTAAAACGTCCCTTTTAGTTCTGGTCGTTCAGCAGTACTGTGAAGGCACCTCTGCGGCTATCCTCGGCAAGAGCCGGCTTCAGGAAGGGAGGTCCTTCCTCCCGAGATTTAAACAACTGACAGCCACAGTATGCGGCCCGCGGATTCAGGACCTTGTCCTATGCCTTAAGTAGTTCTGAGGTGGGCCAGCTTAGTTTACCTGGACAGGTACGAGTGAGCAAACATGAAATAAAAAAATTAAGCTATTACACTTTCTCACATTGCACCAGGATTTACTAGCTAGAAAAAAAAACCTGTTGATAGATAAGGCCTAATCCAAGAGCAAGTGAGAATGTGGATTAGTAGCAATAAAAAAAAAATTGGATAAGCTGGAATAAAATGATCAGAAATACAAAAAGTTTAAAAACAGGAATTTTAAGTTACCATATGGATTTGATATATGTCATGTGCTTGACGGATATAGGGAGGCAGGCCAGCAGATGGGAAAGCTTAAGTTTATAGAGCTTCTTTGTGTTAGAGTGACCAGCCTGAACTAGGCCAATCCTCAGGGAAATGTAGGCAGACAGGAGTTGGCTTTTGACCTGGTATCCACATACCAGGGGGCCCTGGTTTGCCATGACTTGAGTTTGCTAAGGACAAATCTAAACCACATGTGTATCATGGTATGAATTGATCCAAAATTAAGTGTCAGAAAGTTAGGAAAAATTACATAATAGAAATTTTCTTAGGTAGCTATAGGTAATAAATTAACAACCAATATAGATTAGATTAGGAATATATGTTATTTTGATTTTCATATATCTGAAATCCTGAAGAGATCCTGATAAGGCAACAGATGGTGTTTGACCTCTGACCTTGAGCAACTTTTTTTCTACGTAGAATTTTGATGGGAGGGGTACCTGCTCTTTCCATCTTTTCTTTGTGCAGTCTTAGTGAGACAAAGATCTCAGAATAGAAAAGACACACTGATATTTACAGGAAGGGATGTAGAATCTGAGGAGTTTTGTAAGTATATTATAATATTTGTCTATGTATTTCTTCTTTTTATAAAATATGTAAGCTTAATGTGAGAATGTAACTTTTAGATATAAGAATGTAATTTGTGACACGCCTATATGAAGCTAGCCTTATATGGGAATAAATAATGTGAACCAATTAGACTGCAGATGGATTGTAACGAAGGAATGTCGTCATTTAGGATATATATGGACGTGTAACTGGTAAAACGTTGGAATTTTTTATGAGCAAGGCCAGCTTTTGGCTTCTGTAATAATTCTCTGATGCAAATGATACTCAATTGATTTGCTAATCAATTAATTGAGTACTCTTATGATCTAATATTGATATCTAATAAAAAATAAGATTTTGGATTTTATTAAAATATTTTGCATCATTATTTTTTTTGTCATTTCATTTTACAACCCTAGAATAATAATAATAATAATAATAATAATAATTTTATTTCTTATATACCGCTGTACCGTGAAGTTCTAAGCGGTTTACAGTAGAAACAGAAGAAATGCAATAAGTAAGATTAATTAAGATGAAGAGAGAGTACTTAGAGTTCTCTGACTGTCCCAAAGGCTCACATTCTTGCTAAAGTACTTGAGAAAAATAAATTAGTTAGGTTATAAACATAGAGTAGAAGAAGGTAGGAAAACAGTTCATAGGAAAATTAATTTTGAATACATTATATATTGTTCAGGCGGAATACAAATTATAGGAGATTTGGACATTACCAAAAGAATTGCGTAATAAAGATTATCTAGATAAATTACATAACAGTGATTCATGTACATGGTGTGGTAGAGGATTCAATTATGAAAATTACATATTAGGGAATCAAGTGATAAGAGAATATAGTGGAGTTATAATAGTTATAGTTATAAGTACGCGTGTGTGCAATTATCCTGATCAGGATGCGTGCCCGAAGCCGCATGTCTGAAGGGGAGTGGCCTAAGGGGCAGGACATGCCCCTTTTGCACCCCTTCGGTGCCACGAGGAGCGAGAAGCAGGAAGGAGATGATTATGGGGAAGAGGAAGGCCAAGATTTCCTCAATAACCGTTGTTTCAGGCCCTATGGATCGCCATCTTCAGCCCGGATCTTTATTACTTCTAGTAGGTAAGACTAACTCATATTCTCAATCAGCCTCTCTCTCTTCTGGCGAACCTATACCTCCACCTCAACCAGCTTTAAATTCCCCGGTGCAAGATGATTCCTTTCCAAGAGAAGGAATGGAATTAAATTCTCCTCATACAAACGAATTGGACTCAAAGACATTAAATGCAGGGAAACGACCTACACCACTATCTCTAGTATCAATGCCATTAATGTCTACAGTTAGTTCTGTTACTACTGACAAAATTATAACACTTCAGGATGTTTGGACAGTGGTGAATAGAACAGAGAACTCCCTACAGGGTACAGTTGTTAAGCTATGTCAATTTTCAACAGATTACTAACAAAGTAACTGATCATGAAGCTGAATTAGCTTTAGTAGAAAAGAGAGTGGATAAATTAGACGCATCTGCTTTGGTAATGCAATCAAGTTTAACTTCTAGTATGAAAGATAATACTGTTTTGCATTTGCAAATGGAAAAAAATGGAAAATGCCAGATCAAAAAAATTTAGGTTTCTAAATTTTCTTATATCTCATTTTCTTTCACCTTTAGAATTGTTAAAAATGTATATGAAAGATATTCTTCATTATACACAGGTTAAAGGATTTATACTGGATAATCTTTATTATATTCCTACTGGTAATAAAGTTATTGTTGAAGAAGGAGGTTTAGATCAAGTGGTGTCTCCTGATAGTCTAAATTTATCCCAGTTTTTGAAATCGTATAAAGATTATATAGCTAAGAGAGCAACATTATTGGTTACCTTTCATACGCTGAGAGATTGGAGAAACTGGGTCTCTTTTCCCTGGAGAAGAGGAGACTTAGAGGGGATATGATAAGACACATACAAGATCATGAAAGGCATAGAAAGAGTAGAGAGGGACAGATTTTTCAAACTTTCAAAAAAATAAAAGCTTTATATTCTCCATTCCTTCCTTAATGCCTCTACCACCTACTGAGATGAGCATTGAGCATTTTAACAGTGTCACAATAACTCCAAAATCCCTTTTTTAAGAAGTGACTGTTTTTAATATGGAGCCCAGCAACACATACCTACAAGTCAGTTAATTTTTCCTTTATACATCACTTTGCATTTTTCCACATTTATTCAGTTTTCTATACTGTTCTCCCAGGGGAGCTCAGAAGAGTTTACATGAATTTATTCAGGTACTAAAACATTTTTCCCTGTCTATCTCGGTGGGCTCACAATCTATCCAATGTATCTGGGGGGGGGGATTAAGTGACTTTGCCCAGGGTCACAAGGAGCAGCATGGGTTTGAACCCAGAACCTCAGAGTGTTGAGGTTATAGCTTTAACTACTGTGCCACACTCTTCAACAATAAAATTTCCTCTGACATTTAGATTGCCCAGTGCTGAAGTCTTGCCAGGTCCTCTTGCAACGTCTCACAATCTGATGGTTTAACAATTTTGAATAATTGTGTGTCATCTTCAAATGTAATCACCTCACTCAGTGCTCACTTTTCTGGATCATTTAATATGTTAAGATAGAAACATAATAAGATGACAGCAGATAAGGACTACAGCCCATCAAGTCTGCCCATACCATTGACCCCCTTTTAAGTCTACTGGCCCCCTTAACTCTACTGACCTGCTCTATTAAGTCTATATCCTAGCGACCCTATTCATTGGTATGACTCTCGCAGTGATCCCACATAGGCCTGGTTCCATACCAATCCCTAGGTATATCAATATTCTATACTGGAAAAACTGGTCATTTAGTCCTGTCTGTTTTTTTTAATTATTATTATGTCGGTTTATTAAGCCAGGAATTTGGTTTTTCAGATTAGCTTCTACCATTTTATCAAGAAATAGTCTGTATTTTCCCAAATCACCCCTGAAGCTTTATTTTGAAAGCTGGCCTAACACTGATCACCCTCCATTCCTCAGGTACAATAGTTAATTTTAATATATTACAGATTACTGGTAATACAGAGGCTTTCAAATCTTTAAGGAGTTTGTTTCACTAACCTATAAAACATACTCTACAATTTCAATGTAAAACAGCAATTATAGAAATATTCAAAAAGTAATTAAGAAGAAACTAAAAAGCATTGGTTGTGCAAATCTTCACGGCCTTTGACTCTATATGGTGGAAGCTTCTCCTGCAACAATAGCAGCCATTAATCATTAGGCTGTCTGCTAACTTTGCTATTTTTTCACCCATATATAATAGCGCAAGCTCTTTCTAATTGACTAAGCATCATCCATGCACTGCAGTCTTCAATTCCTGTTACAGAAATTTTCTATTGGATTCAGGTCTGGGCTTCAACTAGGTCATTTAAGGACATTTATTATAATAATAATAATTATTATTATTTTTAACTCAGCCACTTCACCGTTTTAGTTTTGTGCTTAGGATCACTGCCCTACTGAATCTTCTCAATTTCAAGTCTATGGAATACAGGAACAAGTTTTGCTCCAGGATCAGTCTATACTTTGCCCCATTCATCTTTCCTTTGACCTTCACAAGATTCCCAATGTCTCCATTGCTGCAGAGCACCCACACAACGTTGCCACCATTGTCCTTTACTATAGAAATGGTATTATCTGAACGACGTGCTGCATTTCTTCTGTGTTACACACGTTATATAGCACTGAGCTCAAAAAGTTCCACTTTGATCTTATCAGAAAACAAAACCTTTTCTCACATGCATACAATGCAACATTTAGTAAGCTTCTCTCCACAGAATGGCATGGGGACTAGTACCTGCAGTTAAGTGTAGAATGGAGATGGGTACTAGAGAATGACACGGTGGCAGTTTAGCCGCGGGTAACCCGCCAAAACGAGGAATGAAAAATAGCAGCCTCTGCGGGGACGGGGACAAGGCCATTCACCGCCCCGTGGAGCGGTGAATGGTCTTGTCACCGCAGTGAGGCATCAAGGATCGCGCGGTCCCCGCAGCCCCCATTCGCACGCCGGCTCGATCGTTCAACCAGCTTCCTCTCTCCACCTCACCTTAGTTTGCCGGCTTTCTTTCTCGGCGACCGGCACGCTTTCAAAGAGCCGCACATGCGCGGCTGCTCAGTATTCAATCTTCTGCTCTGACCCAACCGGAAACAGGAAGTTGCAGCAGAGCAGAAGATTGAACTTTGAGCAGCAGCGCGTGCGCGGCTCTTTGAAAGCGTGCCAGTCGCTGAAAAAAAAGCCGGCAAACTAAGGTGAGGTGGAGAGAGGAAGCTGGTTAAACGATCGAGCCGGTGTGCGAGTGTGGACTGCAGGGACCGCGTGTTCCCGGCTCACACAAGGAAGGAGGGAGTGAAAGGGAAAAAGTTTCTCTTCCTTGGAAATAGATTCTGAAGTGACCTCATCAAAGAAGACAAGCACCAAATGTACAAGAAATCCCTTAAACAATATCAAAAGAGCCCAAAAGAGAAAACTGCTACTGCCGTGAGACTCCATTATTGAAGGAATCAACTTGAAATCACAGTTCAAAGACAGGAAAAGGTTAAATGCCTCATGGAATCCTTAGCCACAACACAAACCAAATTGTGAATGAAATCAGAGCAGACAGTAAGAATTATAAAATTGATGTCTAATGCTGAAGCATTAGAAATAATGCCTCAGCAATACAATTTTCAGAAGTTCTATTTGCTCATGGTAAGGGAGAAGAGAGACTGCTAGTGATGGGGGGGGGGGGCTGATAGAAGATATGAAAGAAGGGTGGTAGAAAGGAACAGATGGTAAAGGAGGGAGGAAAGGGTGGTAGTGGAAAGGAATAGAACAGACATTGAAAGAGGGTAGAGAGGAACAGACCCTGAAGGGAAATGTGGAAGGCAGAGTGGGGAGAAGACGCTGGAAGGGAAGAAGACAGATGCCAGACTATGAGGGAGCAGAGGGAAGATGGGTGCTAGACCAATTGTGGGAGGGGGTGAAGGGAGAGGCACAGTAACAGCAAATGGAAGACGCAGAGAGAAGACACACAGTGGATGGAAGGAATTGAATGAGAAGATGTGGAAAGCAGAAACCAGACAACAAAGGTAGAAAAAAAAATTCTATTTATTTATTTATTTTTTGCTTTAGGATAAAGTAGTATATTAGTTGTGTTGATAAAAATTTATAAACAAAGCCCTGCCAGCTGAACATCTTTCTCTAGTTCAGAAGCCAGAACTTTGATTTATAAGAAAGGAATAAGCTAAATATTGCAGTACTAAGGCTTCTATGGATGCTGCGGGGACGGTGACGGGGCGGTGAATGGGATGACAGTGAAGGGGCGGTGAAAGGGATGACGGTGACGGGGCGGTGAAGGGAACAGCGGTGACGGGGCGGTGCAGAGAATGGTGGGCCAGGGACGGTGCAGTGACGGGGACAGATTTTTTCCCCGTGTCATTCTCTAATGGGTACCTGTGGTTAACCACAGAGTGGGGACGAGAATAGAGCCCACAGGGATGGGAACAAACTTTGGGCTAGATTCACTAAGCCCACCGATTAACTTCCGACCACTTAGCGACCCCTTTGTGACAAGATTTCCCTCCGACCCGATTCACTAACCTTTGTCCTGATCATCCACTGATCCGCGCATGCAAATGAGGGAAGAACGGCATTCAAAGGCAGGCAGGCAGTGATTCACTAAAAAATGAAGGACACCGACTGGGCTGACCAATCAAAACTAAGTGACTGCTGAGGACCAGTCGCTTAGGTCCTTTCCGACTGCCCTGCCTTCTGCCGCCCTGCTCTCTGCCCTGATCTCCTGCTCTCACCCCGAATCTCTCCTGCCCTTTCCCAGAGTGCAAGCCTATGGGTTTAAAGCAGGTTAAAACCATGAGCTTGCAAAGAAAAAAACAAGTATGTTTCCTGCTCTGCCAGGCATGGAGGGCTAGCGCATGCGCAGACCATCTGCAGATGGTCTGCGCATGCATCGGGATCACTGTACAGTGATCCAGGTGGGCAGTCAGTTGGGGGCGTGATTCCGATCGCCCTCATTTGCATGAGGGAGATTCGTGAATCAGCCCCCCGGGCATGGATCAGATATGGACTGGATCCGCTCCTTTAGTGAATCTAGCCCTTTGTCCTCATGTCATTCTCTAAAAGCTTGAAGCTAGCCTTAAAAAGGCTGGACCAACTAGATGGAAGAGCATCTATAAAATGATAGGATTGGCTAGATGGAAGGATTCAAAGGGTGATGGTAAATGGTACCCCCTCCAAAACGTCAGCTGTGACGAGTGGAGTACCTCAGGGCTCCGTCTTAGGGCCGATACTATTCAATTTATTCATAGGAGATTTGACCCAAGGACTTAGAGGAAAAGTATCACTGTTTGCCGACGACGCCAAACTATGCAACATAGTAGGCAAAAGCAGTGTACCTGACTTTATGACGCAGGACCTACGACAGTTGGAACAGTGGTCATCAACTTGGCAACTAAGCTTCAATGCCAAAAAATGTAAAGTAATGCACCTAGGCAATAAAAACCCACACAGAACTTACACACTAAATGGTGAAACCTTGTCCAGTACCACGATAGAACGTGATTTAGGAGTGATCATTAGCAATGATATGAAGGCTGCAAATCAGGTGGAGAAGGCTTCGTCCAAAGCAAGACAAATGATGGGCTGCATCCGTAGGGGTTTTGTCAGCAGAAAACCTGAAGTCATAATGCCACTGTACAGATCCATGGTGAGACCTCATCTCGAGTATTGTGTTCAATTCTGGAGACCACACTACCGGAAGGATGTGTTAAGGATTGAATCGGTTCAGCGAATGGCTACCAGGATGGTCTTGGGGCTCAGGGATCTCACATATGAAGAAAGACTAAAAAAACTGCGGATGTACTCGCTGGAGGAGCGAAGAGAGAGGGGGGACATGATTGAGACCTTTAAGTATATCACGGGGCGTATAGAGATGAAAGATGATATCTTCAGTCTTACAGGGCCCTCGATAACCAGAGGACATTCGCTGAAAATCAGGGGAGGGAAATTTCAGGGTGATGCTAGAAAGTACTTCTTCACCGAAAGGGTGGTCGATCATTGGAACGAGCTGCCTCAGCAGGTGATTGAGGCCAACAGCGTGTCAGATTTTAAGAGAAAATGGGATATTCACATGGGATCAATAGGGGAGTAGGAGTCAGGGAGTGGGTCATTGGTATGGGCAGACTCGATGGGCTATAGCCCTTTTCTGCCGTCAATTTCTATGTTTCTATGTTTCTAATATGTAAAAACTTAGCACATCTTAGACAACTGCAAATTAATTCAATGAGTAAAAATAAACTGCAAATGCTGCTTTTGGATTTAAATGAACTACTGTTAAATGAAATAATTTGTGTCTTGTCACCTGCAACATCTTCCCATCACATGCCCAGTTGCTCAGGGATCTTACTTGTTACTGCAATAGATTCATCCATCACTGCTAGTATCAAGCAGGAAAAGCTTTTAACTTTGTAAACCATGTGCACACTGTTATTCTTCTATGGGCTGGTAGGAACCAGACTCTCTATTTTGTCCGCTATTGAACTCCAAGCTACTTTATATGTACTAATGTGAGAAAATAGGTTTCAAAATTCTTTTCCTTTTGAACTCACACAATTAAAGAGCTTTTTTTCACTTTTAAACTATGGTTTGGCTATGGTGTGGTGAAGGCTCCTTACCCTAAGGTTTGTTCATACTATCATTCTTCATAGTACTTCAAATGTTACCCTCTCTTTATTATACTTTCCTATAGAAGAGGCCTCATTTTTTTTCTACCACTAAAATCAGAACAGGTCTCTGATTTTCAGTTTATTTACTTAGGTCCTCTTTTACTAAGCCGTGGAACAGATTTCTACCTTGGCTATGAGCATTGGAGCATTTAGCATTCTGGGCTGCGGTAGAAACCTCTACCTTTGCTTAGTACAAAAAAAAAAAAGGGGGGGGTTACTTACTTCATTCAGAGCTCCTAAATCATGCAATAAAAACAAGGTATAAGCAATCCAAAAAGTAAAAGCTCAAAAACTTATTCACATCATGAAATGCAAGGTTAAATAAGTGTGACCAGAATTGTTCTGAAACGTTAATTCCTAGGGAAAAGTGCCATAAAAAGTGAGCTGCAATCTTTTCAAAGGAGGAACTATGCATATTTTGAGGAAGCCATCAACTCTCTGTTTGGGGAAAAATTAAAAGCTAAAATAATTTTGTGTCTTAATACAGCATTATATAAAATGAAGGTATGACCAGAGAAATACAGGAATATGGAGACCTGGAAAAAGTATCTGAATATGGGACTGTGGAGAAAAATTTTTGAAGTCAAATTTGGGAGCAACTGTATAACAAAGCAACCCCTTTTAGGTACTCCTATTGTACAAAAGCATCTGGGAACCCGGATTTGAATACTAGCATAAATTCATATTGGTGTGTCTAAATGTATACAAACCAATTTACACATCATAACCAAAAGGGCCAGTGGTACAACACTCCCAAACAGTGTGTATATATAAGCCACTATAATCTTCAGTGGCTCTTGTCAAATGTATGAGAATACGGAAAACACTCAAGTTTTTGTTAAATCCAAGTAAAATTACAAGTTAACACATAAGACAACTTGTGTAACAGAATTTATAATATACTGCATAAGATGCCCTTGTGATAAAATTTATGTGGGGCAGACTTCATGTAAAATTACAGTCAAATTGATATTATTTTTATGTTTTGTTAAACAAGGAAAAATTGAAGCACTTAAAGTAAAACATTTTTTTTACAATAAAAATTTGATTAAGAATCTCAGTGGTAATTTTAAATTGTTTAGCACCAGGATCTAGAGTAGAGATATCTGAGGAATAAATGGGGGGAATCCTTGAGTTTGTGTGTTACGCGTTAATGTCCAGGTGGCAAGGGAAGCCGTGAAGTGGATGAACTGCCAGTCATACTATAAAGATAAGTTCGGATATACAGTATATAAGAGATTGTGATAAAAAGATTGTAAAAGTGTGATAAGGTGGTTGGGACATTGATGTGGCTATGATGGTCCTGTGGTAACCCTTGATTATCCTGTGGCATTTTGGTTGAGTTTGAGCACATCACATTTTTTTTTAATATATTTTTTTCAAATTATTATTTTGAATGAGGATTTATTTCAGAGTTGACGTGTTTTTTGGTGGAAAGAATATGATGGTGAGAGAAAAGGGGACTTTGGATAGAAAAGGGGGAGAGGGGCAATGCTGGAAGGAAAAGGGAGAAGGAGGGGGACTTATGAATATACATTTTTTTACTATTATTACTTTTACATTTCTTTATGGGTTCACCATATGTAATGTTTATTTTACAATTATTTATTTACTTTGTAATTTTTAGCCATAGAATATACATGTTCTGTTCATTTTTTTGCTATAAAATTTATATGGTAGATAATCATATATTATCAGAGGGCAGTGTAACAGAAATTTTGTCACTTATGTTAAGTAGGTCATCTGCTCATGCAGAATTTTTATTCACGTCTAGATCTCTCTCAGCTGCACCCACGTTGACTCCGTCTCATTAAATCATGTTTGTCTACGTGTTCCACAATTTTATTTATATAATTGTTTCTACCATTTTGCCCGGCACTGAAGTGAGGCTTACCGGTCTGTAATTTCCCCTGGAGCCCCTTAAAAAAAAAAAAAAATCGGCATAACATTGATCATGTTTCCCCTTGGTTGATAAAGCTTTACTGGCTCCCAGTTCGCTTTAGGATCTAGTTTAAATACACATGCATTATCTTCAAGCTTCTCTTTGGAATATTTGATTCTTTTGTCCCCTTATGTTGGAATACCCTTAGACTTTGCCATTTGAGAAACACACAAAGATATGTTAGCCTTACCTTCCTTTAAGGGAATTAAATCTACTGGGATGCTCAGTCGATCTTTTGTTTTCAAGTTTGTAGAGATCTGGAATGAACAGTCTCAACAAAAAGCAATGTTACTTACCGTAACAGTTGTTATCCAGGGACAGCAGGCAGCTATTCTCACTAGTGGGTGATGTCATCCGACAGAGCCCCGATACGGACGTCTCACAAGCATGTTTTGCTTGAAGAAACTCAGAAGTTTCGAGATGCCCGCACCGTGCATGCGCCAGTGCCTTCCCGCCCGATGGTCCGGGTGTGTCTCCTCAGTTCAGGTAGCTAGCAGAGAAGCCAACCCAGGGGAGGTGGGTGGGACGTGAGAATAGCTGCCTGCTGTCCCTGGATAACAACTGTTACGGTAAGTAACATTGCTTTATCCCAGGACAAGCAGGCAGGTATTCTCACTAGTGGGTAACCTCCAAGCTAATCTCAATGGGATGGTGGGAGAGTTGGCAACTTAGGAGAATAAATTTTGTAACACTGTTTGGCCAAACTGTCCATCCCTTCTGGAGAAAGTATCCAGACAATAATGAGAGGTGAATGTATGAGCCGAGGACCAAGTGGCAGCCTTACAGATCTCCTCAATCGGTGTCGATCTGAGGAAGGCCACCGAGGCTGCCATTGCTCTGACCTTATGGGCTGTGACCTTACAAGGAAGGGGTAATCCAGCCTGGGCATAGCAGAAAGAGATACAAGCCGCCATCCAGTTGGAGATGGTGCGCTTCGATACAGGCCATCCCAACTTGTTTGGATCAAAGGAGACGAAAAGTTGAGGAGCAGTTCTGTGTGGCTTGGTGCGATCCAAGTAGAAAGCCAAAGCACGCTTACAGTCCAGAGTATGAAGAGCTGATTCCCCAGGATGAGAATGAGGCTTTGGAAAAAACACTGGAAGTACAATGGATTGGTTGAGATGAAATTCAGAGACCACCTTAGGCAGGAATTTTGGATGAGTGCGGAGGACCACCTTGTCATGATGGAATACTGTGAAAGGTGGATCCGCCACTAAGGCCTGAAGCTCACTGACCCTGCGAGCAGACGTGAGGGCTACTAGAAAAACCACTTTCCAAGTGAGAAACTTTAGCGGAGCCTTGCTGAGAGGCTCAAAAGGAGGTTTCATAAGCTGAGAAAGGACAACATTGAAATCTCAAACCACTGGAGGAGGTTTGAGAGGGGGATTGACATGGAAAAGTCTTTTCATAAACCTGGAAACCACAGGATGAGCAGAGAGAGGTTTCCCTTGTAGAGGCTGATGGAAAGCCGCAATAGCATTCAGGTGGACTCGTATAGATGTAGACTTGAGACCAGACTGAGAAAGGTATAGAAGATAGTCCAATACAGAGGATAGGGAGGCTCGCTGAGACTCCTTAGAATTGGAAACACACCATGAAGAAAATCTGGTACACTTTTGGGAGTAGCATTGACGAGTAGCAGGCTTCCTAGAAGCCTCCAAGACATCCCTCACCGCCTGGGAAAACTGGTGAGGAGTTACGTTGAGAGGAACCAAGCTGTCAGGTGGAGAGACTGCAGGTTGGGATGAAGTAGAGATGCTGATGCTGAGTAAGCAGTGAAGGAAACACTGGAAGAAGAAACGGCTCCCTGCTGCTGAGTTGGGAGGGTGAAGCACCAGCCGAGGTCGAAGCTGAAGGTTCTTGCACAGCTTCCATCTTGAACATCGACTCCCACAAAAAACAGCGACGCTTAAACGCCCTCGCTGTGAGTGTGGAACAAGGCCGGCACGATTTCGGGAAATGTTCCAGACCAAGACACTGCAGGCAGCGTCGATGCGGGTCCATCAGCGAAATCGCGCGCTGGCACTTGCTACACTTTTTAAAACCGGTGATTGGCCGGGACATAGGCCGAAAAAGCTCCGCCGCGAGATCGAAGGAGCGGGGCCTGAGCCACGCGGCCGACCCGGCCGAATCGCTGGAAGAAATTTTTTTTTTTTTTTTGAAAATGAAATAAAGGAAAGAAAACACACGAAAAAAGAGTAAAAGAAACTCAAAACCGCGGCTATGGAAGGCAAAAGAACGGGAGTTCAATCAGCGCAGGAACGAAGAAAGACTTCTCAGCTCCGCGGAAAGAAAAGAACTGAGGAGACACGCCCGGACCATCGGGCGGGAAGGCACTGGCGCATGCGCAGTGCGGGCATCTCGAAACTTCTGAGTTTCTTCAAGCAAGACATGCTTGTGAGACGTCCGTATCGGGGCTCTGTCGGATGACATCACCCACTAGTGAGAATACCTGCCTGCTTGTCCTGGGATAATGATAATATTATAGTTATTTTTCTTATGCTTTTCTTATGTACTTTAGTTTTTAATTAGTTCTTCTTTCTCCTATGTTTTCTGCTATGTATTCTAGTATTAATTACATGTGAACCGCGTCGAGTTCCACTCGGTATATAAACCAAAGATTAGATTAGATTAGAATATCTGCCTGCTGTCCCTGGATAACACCTGTTAAAGTAAGTAACTGTGCTTTATCCTAGGATAAGCAGCCAACATGTTCTCACATGTGGAACTCCCTAGCTAAACATAATGGGATGGAGGGAGAGTTGGCCATTAGGAAGAAAATAAATTCTGTAATACTATGTTACTATGTATCAGCATTTATCTGGTTAACTAACATAGTAACATAGTAGATGACAGCAGATAAAGACCCGAATGGTCCATCCAATCTGCCCAACCTGATTCAATTTAAAGTTTTTCTTCTTAGCTATTTCTGAGCAAGAATCCAAAGCTCTACCCGGTACTGTGCTTGGGTTCCCACTGCCGAAATCTCTGTCAAAACCTAAGAAGTGCAGAATATGCCCTTCTTAGACTGCCCACACAATAGCCTTTAGCAGTTAGAGGGGATATTCAGTGGCACTGAATATTCCCTCAGGGCCCAGAGAGCATAAGCTAACCAGTTAAGAGCCTCTCTTAATCATTAACTTACTTTGAATATCAACCCCCTACTGTTTATTGGAAAGACTGTCAGAGTTTGGAGGCCTTTCTCAAACTATATGGTCTTTGATGATCACTGCTGCATGCCTAATCTGGACATTAGAAATGCCTTCTCATTTTTTAAGTATCAGCTCCTATATTGCTCTTTCTTTCATGGAAATACTGTCATCTGTCTGAGGACAGCACGCTACCTCTCTGCCTGTGAGGTAATCCAGTATCTATTCTAAATTATTTCACAGATGAGATAGTTCAGTTGAAATCTGGTACTGAAAATCTCCCACCAATACTACCTCCGACTTCATTTCCACTTTTTCAATGTCTTTCGCCAAATGTGTGTCCAGTTTCAAGTGCTTTAACCTGGGACTTGCAAGGACACACTAGTATGGACAGAAGCATCATCTTCCCTTTTCATAACGGCCCATAATGCCTCCTCCTCTTCCTTTTCCCATGCCCCCCCCAACCCCCGGCTTTTCTGTTGCATCACTACTACTCCCCTTCAAATTCCATTCTCTTGGGATGAAACAAAACAGTTTGAGCATAACTATGCCAGATGACTACATTCCTCTTCCAGAAAAAACAATTTCACAAACAATAAATGGCCTACCGTCACATTCGAAGCACACAAGGCTAACACTGTTTCCAGCTCATTTGCTCTATGATCTCAGTGTTCCATGAGCCAACTTCTGCTGCTATTGTTGACCAAACTGGGTCAGAGTTAGAGGGCTAACCAGCAAAAGCGAAAGCAGATAAAAGGCATAATTCATTTCCTCTAATACAGTGGTCTGAAATTCAAACCCTTTGCAGGGCCACATTTTGAATTTGTAGGTACTTGGAGGGCTTCAGAAAAAAATAGTTGATGTCTAATTAAAGAAATGACAATTTTGCATGAGGTAAAACTCTTTATAGTTTATAAATCTTTCCTTTTGGCTAAATCTTAATGATAATTTTATAATTTATAGCTAAAGAGACATATGATCAAGAAACTGTTTCATTTTACTTTTGTGGTTATGATAAACATACAGAGGGCCTCAAAATAGTACCTGGCGCCGCATGTGGTCCCCGGGCCGCGGGTTTGAGACCACTGCTCTAATAGGTTTCTAAGGGTTATAAATAGTACTATACAATGATCAGCATCCCTGAAAATGTAGACTTTGAAATACAATTGATAAATGGAGAAATACATTCTGAAATGATTCCAAGTTGTCTCTCTTCAACTTTGGAGCCAGAAAATCTTCACAGACTAATAAGAAACGTTCTTCATGACAAGTAGATCCAGTTTTCAGCGGTGTGCTTTGTCGCGTATTACATTTAATTTGTTCAAATGACTGCTCTGAATTACTTACAAACCTTACTACTTTGGCAGTCTGACAGCACAGGACATTGCTCCTGTGTATTAATACCACAATCCATTTTGTGGATTTGAATTAGATTGTGCTCCTTCTGTCCAAAAAAACATGCTGGTACACAATCTTCCCTCTACAAACACTTCATTAGCAATTCAATTACCTGTGTGCTGATAGATCTGGTTCCATCTGTTGCCTCTACTGTCAGGTTGTAATTTGATTTCTGTTCTGCATCAAGAGGTCTAGCGACGATGATGGTTCCAGTGCCCTTGTCCACATCAAAGTGGCTGTCATGGTTGCCACCTGCTTCCAAAAATTGAGATAGAAGTTCATAAAAAGCTGCTATGATGCACAGTTTCAGGTACATATACTTTAATAGTCAACAAAGTCTTAACATCGAAAACGAACCTGTCCGCTAGAATTTATAAAACCAGATTATTTGAGCAACTAATCGCCAAGCTTTCAGATGGGTTACCAAACACAAAACTTAACCAAAATATTAAAATACACTCAATATTTACCAGTGCCACTCAATTCAATATTAAGTAATGTTTGCAATACTAATGGCATCATCAAACTGTCTTATCAAAAAATCTATCTGCTCTTAAAACTGGAATACGTAACAACCTAAATGTATGAGGTTTATTTGTATGCATTGCCACCATTGTATGCAAACAGATCTCGTGCATTCTTTGGGGAAATTCTTTAAAAAAACAACTCAGCTGTAGCCCTCAAGGACTGAGGCTGCCCACTCCTGTCTTAAAACAATAACAATTATTTCCCATGAGCTACAATATGAGACTTTTTAAATGAAAAGGATTTAAAAGTTTGCATTGCTGCCTTAGGGCATACCCAGCCTGTCAGGTTTTCAGGATACTCGCAATGAATATGCATGAGAGAGAGAGTACCATGCAGTGCTTCCTTGGTATGCAACGTTATCTCATGCATATTCATTATAGGAATCAATTCAAATCGTGAATCGGGCAGCACTAATCTATACTACTATCTAACTAAACTTTTTATCCAGGTAGAAAAGTGGCCTCAGACTTAGAGCGTCTCTACCAAAAGGTATAACATACCAGTATTCTGGTTGCTCCTAATTGAAATCATAGGCTTTTTTGTCCACCAACCACCCAAGTTAAACTTTTATTTTATTTATTTTGTCCTTATTTATTTTATCTTCTTTTTTTTTAATCGTTGTTTTTTTTTAAAAGAATAAATATTTTCTATCTTAATTTTCATTAAAAATGTATCTGTCTCCTTAATGCATTTTTATTTTTTCTTCTCAGGAAGATTTATATACTTAATCAGTTTTATTAGCATTCATTCTTCTAGTCAGGTCTTATAATATTCCATATGAGAAACACTTGCTAATAAATATTTCTTTAAGACTTTATATATCATCCAAAATCATTTGTATTAGTTTCATCCAAAATCATCTGCCAGTTTCAACAATTCTAATGGCAACTTCCAGCCTGCTTCCTAATGTATATGAGCCGCTTCATTAGACACCCGACATGGCCAGCGTTTTGCAGTTCAAAAAAGTTTTTAACCGCTGCGTCAAGTCTTGCTACCATCCGGCCGGCAGGCTCGCCTCGTCGAAATGAAGCGGGCCCGTCCCTTTCCAGCCCATCCCCGTCTCTTGCTCTACTAGGGAGACGTGTAGGGTTGCCTAGGTTCGCCTAAGACCCTTGGGCGAGCTTAGGTGGTCTTGCGGGCCTCCCTAGGCTCCCTGAGGCACCTGCAATATAGGCGACCTGCCTTGGGAGCATTTTTTTTAAACATGCGTCCCGATTAGCTGATTAGACAGCTGTAGGACACCTACAGCTGCCTAAAATCGAGATGCACTTTGTAGAATCTGGGCCTAAAGGTCTTATATAGTTTTCCAATAGAATAGTAAATATACTAGAGTGTTTAATCCATTGAGAATAGTTTTGAGCAGACTTGACAGTGCCATAAATTATTATATTTTGAGTAACATGCAAGATAATTGAATCTTGCATGAATATGCAAACTGTAAACCCACAGAAAGAGCCAATAATTGGTTGCCTGAGTGTTATACAAAAAGCTGCCCTACAACCTGCTATTAAGCCCATCAACACAACCACTGAGACAGGAATAAGGATTCCACTAACATCTGTCAAGTGCCTGATAAAACACTGAAGGTGCTTTCTCCTCCTATAAGCATATATGCTAATGCGTAATTTGTGAAACATTTCAGATGAATTTTTGATTTGGTTAGGCTGAAGTGCACCAACCCCCTCTTCTACTAAACCTCGCGAGCCGTTTTAGAGTGGGGAACCACGCTGAATGGCCTGTGCTGCTCCCGACGCTCATAGGAACTCAATGAGTGTCGAGAGCAGCGCGGGCCATTCAGTGCGGCTCCTGGCGCTAAGACCACTGCGTGGTTTAGTAGAAGAGGCCCCAAGTATTGACATACACTAGATAGTATTTTGGTTACATTTTAAAGCTTACAATTCCTTGAACACAACCTTGAACACAACTAAGTTTAAACGAATCACACAAAAATACTCAGAGCAACATACTGGAATATTATTTACTAAATATTACAGCCTTTTAAACTGTTTTGCTTGAAAATCAGACAAATTGTTACTATAACCTCACCTGTAATATAAAACCACAGTGGTGTACCCAGAGGTTCAACAGCTATCACACCAATCATATGAGCAACTGGATCACTTTCCATCACAGTAAAGGAGAAAAACGACTCCTCAAAAGAAATAGGTTGTGAGGTGGGTAAGGGTTTTGGAATCCACTCTATGTGCAATCGAGTAGTTGAGGACTTTTGAGGACGGCCATTATCCACAGCTTTGATCTGCAAGGATTGAATCACAGGATTATCACCACAAAGTTGTTAATTGTTTCTAGTAACACACACAAAATTTCAGGGTGGATAGTTAGGCTAAAGATAACTAGATTCATTTAGACACAGGAACAACTATGCACCCCATACTGGTGATATGGGAAGAGGAGAAATGAACAACTGTAACATAGCTTAAACAATTGCCAGAATCTTGATTTTCCTAGTATAGCCTAAGGTAGGGGTTAGCAACCTTTTTAAAGGAAAGAGCCATTTTATCCTACACGTTTGACCCAAAATTTACAAAGAGCCGCAATGGGTAGGGAAGGGGGTTTGAGATATAATTTTTAATGCAATATGCATTTAACACAAAAACAAAACTTGAAGTACTTACAGAAAATAAAAACAATTAAATGAATCTTGACACTATTTCCACACAGAGTTGTTCCATGTTCGGTGAGTAGTTGGAAGTCTTCAATTTTAAACAGGATTCCAAGCTTACATCATTAACCCCCTCTTTTACTAAGGCGCGCTAGCCAATTTAGTGTGCGCTAAATGCTAACGCATCCATACACTATAATGGACGCGTTAGCATTTAGCGGCGCACTAAATTGGCTAGCGCGTCTTAGTAAAATGACCCCTATGTTACTTCTTCGCTTGCTTTTGATATCATTCATGTTGGAGAACGTCTGCTCACAATAATAAGTGGACATAAAAATCGTCAAATTCCAAACATTTCAGTCATCAAGCTGGGGCTTTCTTCACATCCTACGTACATCAAGGACTGAGCTGAGTCACAGTAAAGACTACTATTTTGAGTTGACAATAATAGTCTAGAAGGCTGTTCCATGTTTTGAAAATGAGTTGGTCCTCCTTTCGACAGTTGCAAAGTTTTGTCCATTTGTGATTCATGGCTAAAGTCGCTTTTTCTCTTTCTAGATTTTCTAGTTCCACTTGAAAAGATGTAATTTTGAAGACCGTACATTTTTGCTTTTTAAGGCTATTGTAGTTTAAACTGAGCTCTTTCAAATAAGGATCAGCTGCTCAATGTCGGCATTGTGAAGCATCAGCATGCACCATCTCTCCATCCCCTCCACCTTCATGCTCATTATTCCCTCTCTCACTACTTTCATACCTCCTGCAACATATTTCCTTTCCTCCCAACCCCCATCACAAATATTATGCTCTTTCTTGTTTCTATGGGTTAACGGTGATTCCTACAGCTGCCTGCTGCTAACTCAGAAACTCTTCCTTTGCCGCACTCTATCAGAACTTCCTGTTTTTGCTTGGGTGGGGCACGGCAGAGGAGAGGTTTCCGGGTTAGTGGCAGGCAGCTATAGAAATTGCTGCTGCTGCTAATCCATTGAAGCAAGAAAAGTGCGGGAGATACAGTGACCGTGGGAACTCAACGCAGGAGGTAAAATCATTGGCAAGGGCAATGGCGGCTCCACAAACAAGTTGAATGGGCCCAAGGCATGTGCATACTTACTATAATAGATAGCTAAATTAAAGGTGCAGACAATTTGAGAGGATGTAGAAATAAAGTTTTAGAAAACCAGTATAGTTTTCTCTAGGCTGGTTTAAATTCTGAATGATACAATGAAACTTTGAAACATGAACTACTGAATATGAAATTGTGCTATCTTACTTTAGAAAGAAAGGAAAGCAAAACTTTATTACATAGAAACATAATAGCAGATAAAGGCCAAATAGCCCATCTAGTCTGCCCACCTGCAGTAACCATTATCTTTCTCTCTCTGAGAGATCCCACACAGTCTCTGTCTCCACCACCTCTTCCGGGAGACTGTTCCACGCATCTACCACCCTTCCTGTAAAAAAAAGTATTAACAAAGGCCTTTGCACATTAAGCCCTAATGACAGCAATGTGTGAGGATGTGTAGGAGCAAGATTTGAGCAGGGTGGTGAATGCCACATCCTACATACATCAAGAACTGAGCTGAGTCACTGTAAAGACTGGAATAATAACCTTTCATGAACAAGGAGTAAGACATAAATGGAGATTAACAAAATGTACCTATGAAGCAAAAAAAATTTGACTCACTGTAAGAATATCATATTCTCCTGCTCCAGAAAATTTCTTTGAAGAAACCACTCCAGTTTTAGGCTCAATAAAAAACTTCCCATGCTCATCACCCTCCTCAATGCTGTAAGATATCTCCGCATTAGGTCCTTCATCTTTATCAATAGCAATAACTCTATAGATCGGATCCCTCTTGGCAGTTCTCTCTCTGTCTGGTTTATCACGCTCAGGAAGTCTGATTGTATAGAATTTTTCCAGGAACTGTGGTTTATTATCATTTTCATCCAAGACTTTCACAACTACTCGGGCCACAGTTGATTTTGTAGGATTACCATTGTCTGTAACTGTCACCTATTAAAAAAGAAAGAAAGAAAGAAAGAAACTGAGTGTCACACTTACATAGGATTGCCTATATTAGTTTTGTGGAATTGGCATTTGATGGTTCACAGTTTCAACTAACCCTGATAGAGATATGGAGAGTGGTGGCGCAATGGTTGGAACTACAGCTTCGGCATACTGAGGTTGTGGGTTCAAATCCCATGCTGCTCTCCTTGTGACCCTGGGCAAGTCACTTCATTGCCCCAGGTACATTAGATAGGGTGTGAGCCCACCAGGACAGATAGGGGAAAATGCTTGAGTACCTGAACATAAACCACTTAGGCTTGAACATATATACCACTTAGGCTTTAAGTGGTATATAAATACTAAACATTAATAAATAAATTTACAAGCAATATATTTTTAGAGCACTGGTGATTAGAAATAGCTCCAAAGAGGTCAACACCACCATGCAGAAGAAAATAAACAATTTGAAAAGTGCACACACAGAATGGCATTTTAGAATAATAATTTATTCTTGTATACCGCCAAAGCCATAATAGTTTGAGGCGATTTACAATGAAAAGTACTGGACAATCAGTGAAAAAAATGCAATACAAATCATCAGAAATACATACAAGATAAAAGGATAAAAGATTAAAAACAGTGAATCAGGTTACAAATTGATCAAACAACTGTGTTTCTACTAATTTTCTAAAAGTAAAATAAGATGGAGCATGCATAATAATATTACCCAACCAGTCATTCAATTTGCCTGCCCGAAATGCAAGAGTTCTATCCAGAAATCTTTTAAAGTGACAAGCGTTTACTTTAAAAATGGGTAAGCAAACATATGGATTCTGCGTGTAGAGATGGCAAAGTCTTTATTGTTACCAGTGGTGCTCATATTTTGGAACCTGATCTACCAACAGAAGAGCCTATTCTATAATACAGGAGAAATGGACAACCATATGTTAATATGTGCAACACGAACACCTATTTTACATTACATTAAATTACATTAGTGATTTTTATTCCGCCTGTGCCTTGCGGTTCTAGGCGGATTACAAGTTAGAAAAGATCTGGACATTACATAACATTGATTCATGAACTTTACATGGTGTGGTAGAGGATTATAAATTATAAGATATCTGGATCTTTTCCGAAAGAATTTCATAGTAGAGAATCAAGTAATAAACAGGGTACAGTGGAGAATATCAGTATATACTGGTTACAGAAGAAAAATTACCTAACAATGAGGGAGGAAGTTTGTTGGATACTGAAGATAGATGCTTATTTAGGAATCAGAATATTTTTGGAAGGTAAGGTTCTAGGAGTTGACTGATGTGTTAGAGGGTGAGCTTGTGCGAGGGGGGAGGAGATTAGTTAGTGGGGATGTGTTTTTTAAATAGAAATGTTTTGATTTCTTTTCGAAACACTTTGATGTCTGTTGTTTTGATCATCAGTTTCGTGATGGTGGGGTCAATTTTCGCTGCCTGTGTTGCTAGAAGGCAGTCGTATAGTTTATTACGTCGAAACTGGAACATCTAATATTTGAACAAGGTAGTAACAGGGTCATGGATGGCAAGTGTGGTAGCATACTGTAAGAACATCCATGTTATAAAATGGCCACATAGACATCCATGTATTAAATAAACACACAATTCAATACATTATTCGCTTTATACAAAGCGAAGTAGAAATTAACAAACATAATAAATGTCATTACAAACATAAAAACCATACAAAAGTGTGGGGCATGAATGTTTATGTCAGTCATTTTAATACTACGCATGTCCATAACTCCCAAAGCTGTCACAGAGTCGGGTATCCCTTGAAGGTTTAACATTTGTGGGACCTGGCAATCACCGAGGGATTAAAGGATTGACTTCCCTTAATCACTTTTCTGACCCCTTAGCCATCCCAGGAAGTAGGTCTAAATTGCAATGCCCCATCTGTTTGGATATAAACGTCCCTTCCCCTTCTGAAATTAGAGCCGGATGCCCAAACTTTTACCCTTCCCCAGTCCCACCTAACACACACAGTCCACACAACCCTCCCATATGGACTGCAGTTGCTGACTTCCCTAATACCTATCCTGGCCTTATAAAATTGGGAATATACAATTTGGACAACTAAATGCCAGTTTTCAGATGTCTAAAACAAGATTAAAACTTCTAAAAAAAGGGCGGTAATGTGACAAAATGTCATGTTTCACCTTCCCCATTTGCTAACCCATGCATATCTTCAGGGATTAGATGTAGAAAGACATGGTAGTGTAACAGGGGCTAATTGAGGTTCCTGAAGTGTGTCCATAACTAAAGACATACTGAATTCATTGCTTGCCCTTACATTACGTAACAGTAAAGCACAGGGTTACCATATGGCTTCAGAAAAAGAACGACGGATTGAGACATCTGGGTTTTACTTCCACTGCTTTCAGTAGAAGTAAAACTCGAAAGTCTCAATCCGTCCTCCTTTTTCCGGAGCCATATGGTAACCCGCAACCACTACTCCTAAAAATAGAAGATAAAGCAAAAGCATTGGGTGAGGATGGGGGATTTATATAAGCGAGTGCCAATTCTATAATAGCATCTGTGCACCAAAATGCCATTAGAGAATAATAGCATAAGCTGGCATCAACTCACCAGGGTCTTTGGCTAGGATATATGCCCCGTGCTGAAATATGGCACTTTTAGTGCATTATTACAGCATTCTGTGAGGTCTCTGATCTCTGTATTTCCTCTGAATATCTACTTATTTTATTTCGCTGAATGTCCAGCACTCTTGATTGTAAACCGCCTAGAAGTCGCAATCTTGTGGCGGTATAGAAGAATAAAGTTATTATTATTATAAGCCCTGATCATACTTTTCCCCAGTGAACACACCACTTGAACTTACGCACTAAGGCCTCCTTTTACAAAGCCGTGGTAGAGGTTTCTACCATGGGCTGACGAGGTAAACACTCTGATGCTCATAGAAATTCTATGAGCGCCGGAGCATTTACCTTTCCGACCTGTGGTAGAAACCTCTACTATGGCTTTATAAAAGTCAGCGTAAGGCATTTGGACACATACTTTAAAGAACCCCATTGAGCATTCTGATAGCACTTATGCACCTAAATGCACATTCACCCGCCTAAGTGTTAGTATTTTAGCAATTTAATGGTGCATACTGTGCTTAAATTTAGGTGCCCCATTACAGAATGAGATGGTTAAATTTATTTAAGCATATTTTAAAACTCTAACAGCAGCCTGATGCTGGGTATACCCCCAAACTAACAAATACAGTTTTCTTTCTCAGCTGGTAAACTTACACTGAACTTGGTATCCACCCTGCCTCCCATGCCCGGGATCCTTTGCAGAACAAAGGAACTTTGTCATCAAGTACAGAGTTCAGAAGCAAGCCAGACCTCAAGCTCTGCATCTATTTGTAAAATGTCAAAGCCTTAAATGGAAGGAAAACATGCTGAAAAAGAAACCAACTTACAACATAGCTGCGCTGGTCTTCTTTAACTCTCACTATACAGTGTTCCTTCGTGAATTTGTGATTCGCGGACTCAGTTATTCACGGCATTTTCTGACTGCCTCTTCCGCAAATCAGCCTTCTGCACAGCCGATTCCTCCCCCTCTCCCCCCCAAGTCAGCCAATCAGCCTTATGCACAGCCGATTCCTCACCTCTCCCCCCCCAGTCAGCCAATCAGCCTTATGCACAGCCGATTCCTCACCTCTCCCCCCCAGTCAGCCAATCAGCCTTATGCACAGCAGATTCCTCCTCTTCTCCCCACCGGAGCATACCGAGTATTATTTATTGCACCCACTGGCACCCCAGCTGTACTCTCTTCTGCCTTTTTACAGACTCAAAACCGCATTTACAGTTTTTTGAAATTCGCGGGTGTTCCTGGAACGGAACCCCTGTGAATTTTTTTTTTGGGGGTGGTTACTGTAATAAAAAAAAAAATTAAAAATACTGAATAAATCCACTTGCCATATCTCCTCTAGCCAATATTTCCTCGGGGCACCTCTAGCCAATCAAGTTTTCAGGATATCCATAATAGAGAAATTTGCATACACTGCCTCATGCATATTTATTGTGGATATTATGACAACCTGACTGGCTGGATGCGTCCCAAGGACTGGGTTGCAAAACAGTGATGTACATAATTACTATCATACTTCAGAAACAAGTGTACTGAAAGAAAGTCTGAGTAAGTGGAGCAGATTGGGATGGGGTGCGCTAGGGGGTCCACAGAAAACAGAGCAGCAAGGGGAAAAAAGCCTCAGTACAAGCAAGTTAGATGGTATCAAGGTATTTTTTTTGCCCATGTTCACCCACAAAGATGCAACAGGTTCAGCAAGCATGATGGGGACACTTTGGAGCAGAGAATACACAATCCCAAAATAAAGACATTTTATACATCTGTCTGGTTTACACACAATGAGAACAAAAACCCCCCAGCAAGGTAAGAAAACCAGCAGGGTAAAATGGATTGACCCATTTTCTGTAGAATGAGACAGTCAGTTTAAGACATACTCAGGTTTGGCAATATTCTAAAAAAGGCTCTGCTGAGGCAGAATCTTTTCTAAAATAACTTACAGAAAGTGCATATGTTATTTGCTAGCAAATGCAGTGGAAACAGACATTTTGGAAACATACCTGGGGACAAAACAATACAAGCCTGGCCAGTTCCATTTATAGATGTCTAAGTTTACAAACATACATGCGCAATGGTCTCTAATTAGGGGGTGGGGGTGGAGAGCGAGTGTGACAGTGCTACTCAGTTAGCGTATGGGTCTTTACCACATACAAAATAGGTAGTGGTAAGGGCTCATATGGTAATATTTTTAATGGCCATTTGCTAATTGTGTAATTTAACACATAGCCATTAATTCAGGAAATAGGAAAATTAATTTCCAGGTGTGCCACAAGTGGCCTTAGCATGTGGCAAAAGCCCAAATAAGGGGTACATTAAGGCCACTTAGTAAAAGGCCCCCTAAGATTGATATTTTGCATAAGAATATGCTATTATTTACACAAAAAGATGCTTCTAATATAAAACTCCCTCAGAGTATTAGAGTTTTCATTAAGATATTACTAGAAGATTAGTATGTATCACCAAAATGCATCTGCTATTAGCATAAGGTTTATACTAGTACACTATGTTCCTGTTGCAGCTATGAGAGCTAAGCTTTCATTACGCCCGAGATATTCAATTTTTTTTTCTTCAAAGCGACAAGATAGATTTCAGCAAAATGATTTAATTCTTTCTGAGAAGCAGCTATCAAGATAAACTCAAATATAACAAGGGAAATGCTATTTAAGATAAATTAATACAACTTATAAAAAACAAAGCTAAGACATGAAGCATGGTTTTTCTATTTGCAAATGCTATGGCCAGATGATGGCACTCTTAGCTGTGTGCCCTTTAAGGATCATGTTTTCTCCACAAAGGAAGAAACCCACCAACCCATCTGGTCAGCATTTCTGGCCAGATGTGCACCATTAGCCTGAAGCCACTCTTACCAACACACCATTGTGATTTTCTCGTTTCTTTTGAAAACTGTTTTAAAGGAAATTAGGCTGGAACCAGCATAAGGAAACATGAATAGCTATGCTGTCATTGGCTATGTCTCATTTCTTTATACGACCTTTCGTATAATGCAAATCATAAAACTTTCATGTTTTATAGATATTACATTAAGTGAGCGAGAAAGAGAAACGATCAGCACTCTGAGCAAGTTTGAGGAACCTTTTGGATTGCAAATTTGTCTGTCCTTGAGAAGTCAATTTTAACTCCCTACGCCTTGGTTTACTCAACTGTGATAAGGTAATAAACACATTGTTCATTTATTCCCACCCATCTCTAAAAGTATTTATGCAGTCAAATAAAAAATGCATTATCATGTTCATGTTACAGAATCTTGGTCAAGCCTGTCTTTATCCTGTTCCAGTTAATCTGTGCTTGTCTTCTTGGTCAAACAAGTTGAAAAGGCGACAGTGAAAGTTAGAATGATGCTAGGGTGCATAGGGAGAGAGATGATCAGTAGGAAAAAGGAGGTATTGATGTTCCCTTATAAGACTCTGGTGAGACTTTTAGAATACTGTGTATAATTCTGGAGACTGCATCATCAAAAAGATATACACAGGATGGAGTTGGTCTAGAGCAGAAGTCTCAAACTCAAACCCTTTGGCAGGGCCACAATTTGGATTTGTAGGTACTTGGAGGGCCTCAGAAAAAAATAGTTAATGTCTTATTAAAGAAATGACAATTTTGCATGAGGTAAAACTCTTTATAGTTTATAAATCTTTCCTTTTAGCTAAGTCATAATAATAATATTGTAACTGCGATAAACATACTGAGGGCCTCAAAATAGTACCTGGCGGGCTGTGAGTTTGAGACCACTGGTCTAGAGGAAGGCTACAAAAATGGTCGGTAGTCTTCATCATAAGGCGCATGAGGACAGACAAAGATCTCAATGTGTATACTTTGGAGGAAAGGTGGGAGAGGGGAGATATGATAGAGATGTTTAAATACCTATGTGGCATAAATGCACATGAAGCTCCGGAATGAGAGGGGATAGGATGAATTTAAAAGGCGATAGGTTCAGGAGTTATCTAAGGGAATATTTTTTTTACAGAAAGGGTGTTAAATGCGTAGAATGTAGAAGAGATGGAGATAAAGACTGTATCTGAGTTCAAGAAAGCATGGGACAGGCACGTTGGATCTCTTAGAGAGAGGAGGAGATAGTTGATGCTGTGAATGGGCAAACTGGATGAGGCCATTTGGCCTTCATCTGACTTGATGTCTTTTGTTTCCTTTTTCCTCCCCGTCCTTATGCTCTTTTGCGATTCTCTTGCTTATTCATGTTTCTCTATATCGGTGGTTTCCAGCCTGTGATCCAGGTTTGTTCCTTACTTTTTTCTGTCCTATACTGATTGTATTTCTACCCCAAATTCCTTTTACATCATGTAAGTTTTTAGGTCCTGTTGTCTTTTCCATATTACACCATTTACTTAAGTTGTTTTAATCTCTTTATTGACGTTTTTTATTTTAGTTTGTCTCTCCTTTTTTATTCTGTAAATCGCTTAGAAGTTGTATAAGCGATAGCATAAAATTTTAACAAAAACTTGAACTTGAAGACCTCTGGTTGCCCATGAAACCATCACAGGGGATACACAAGATAGAAAGAAGGGGGAAAACCCTGAATGTATTGGGATGAGATCAACAGCAGTAATGGTGCTCCAATAATTGTACCTATGACTGTGGGATGAGAATGAGTGGACAGCTGCAGCACCAGGATTAGCATTAACATGACTGTATAAGGCCAAAAGTAACTGAAGACCTGTGAGCAGGAAGTACTTAGGAGCAAAAGTAAATAAACCAGTGGCAGTTTGTGAGACTAGAAACAAGTGCAACAGCAGCAGATGAGTAGACTGGGGAGGATGGGTGTGGGTTGAGAGAGTGGTAGGGCTCGAAAAGGCAGGAGGGAAAGTGTGTAGTGGAGAATGATGGGATAGGCTTGGTGAGAAGGAAGAAAGCAAAAGTACTAGGGATGGAGTGGGTCCTACAATAACAAATTGAGGAGCACATTCATAACCACAAATTCAATAAAAGTTTATATGTGCTCAGGCAATGTGATATGGATCCTAGAGCCTTAGAGGGGACTAAAAATTGTCACTACTGACTAATATACCACCAAACTCAATAAAGAAAGAAAAAATTTTGACCACAAAACAAAAGACCTCAGTTTGTCTTCATGGGGTTGGAGTGGGTCCCCAAAACATTTTGGTAATTTAGTAGTAGTATACTTGACCAAAACTTCAACTTTGTCCAGACTACTCACTGTGACTCTTGGTGACGGGACAAAAGCGCGCGAGACTTCAGCACGCCGACATTGCAACGCTGACAATTCGGCTATGAACCCTCTTGGTTACGGGACAAAAGCGCGCAAGACACCAGCGCGCTGTGTAAAAAGTGAATTTTAAAGAGCTCCGACAGAGGGTGTGGGGGCTTCAGACTGTTCATGCTGCCATTGGGATGTGTGTGGGGGGTGCAAACCCCCCCATTATAGAGAAAACTTAACTTTTTCCTAAAAATTCAGGAAAAAGTTAAGTTTACTCTATAATAATTTAATAATAATAATAATAATAATAATTTATTTTTGTATACCGCTATACCACAACAAAGGAAAAAATACATACAGTTAGTGTAGATAAAATACATATTAAAACAATCAATTAAAATTGGAATACGTCAATTGTAAGACAAGGGTGAGTTAAACAGTAATACAGCTAAGATGTAAACATGTCAAACAGACGTGTCTAACGATTTTCTAAAATCAGAATAAGAAATAGCCTCTAATATTGGTTTTCCAAGCCATGTATTCAATTTAGCGGCCTGGAATGAGAAAATTCTGTCAAAAAACTTCTTTTATTGACATGATTTTAAAAGGATAATTAAATAGATTTATTCTACATGTACTCTTATTAGAATAGTTCAAAGAAAAATGAGAAGCAAGATAATCTGGTAGCATCCCAAAAACTGCTTTATAACAAATACAGGAAAACCTGAACAGAACTCTGGACTCTACTGACAACCAGTGAAGTTTTTGATAAAAGGGGGTAATATGCTCCCATTTTTTTAGTCCAAAAATGAGGTAAACCGCAGTGTTCTGGATCAGTCTCAGTTTTTGAGTATTTTTTTGTAAGCCCCTAAATATATAATATAACAATAATCTAAAATACTCAAAATGGATGACTGCACCAGCAAACGAAAAGAAGGTTCATCTTTGAAGCAGTAAGCTTGCAGTTTTATTTAACGTGGAGAAGCCAGATTAGCATCAAAGTACTTTTCAATAGAATCAAGCAGCAATCAAGAAAATCAACAGCAGTTCCTACCCCCAATCCCCCCAACGGCAGCGCGAAGAGGATGAAGTAAACGGGGGGGGGGGGCTCCCCATTCACACCCCGCATCGGAGCTCTTTAAAAGTCACTTTTTTGGCGGCATGCTGGTGTCTTGTGCCGAATTGTCAGCACTGCAATGTCAGCGCGCGAATGACTATGAGGCCTCGATGGTGGCAACAGGCCCCGCCGGGGCGAAACCGAAATAAAATAAAAAAGAAAAGGATTTTTTTTTTTTTGAAAACAAGAAAATAATAAAAGAAAAAGGAAATATTATTTCCTCATAGGTTTTCGCGAGCGGGAAGGCGATACAAAAAAATCTTTTCAACAGCCATTGAAAAGGACGCATCTTCTTAGCTCCGCGGAAACTAAGAAACTGGGGACCGCGCGCCTCCGTCGGGCGGGAAAGCACTCGCGCGTGCGCGGTGCGGCCTGCTAGAACTTTCCAAGTTCTTAGAGTGCAATCACTCTAAAATTGTCCGTACCGGGGCTCCGTTGGTGCCGTCACCCATCAGTCAAGAATATGCTGCCTGCTTGTCCTGGGATAATGAGTGTATAGTCAATCACTCCATGTATTAAATGCATGATTATGTATCAGGTGAGGTCTTGCATATTTGAGCCCTCTCAATTAACAAATTTTCTTCAGAGTAAATAAACTGGCATTTCTAAATCAGATCACAGAGGCCAGCTCTCCCCATTAATTGTCCAGCTAAATGGAGGTATGATGGGGTAAGCTGTTTGAATGGGAATTTTTCCATTTCTGTGTTAATTGCATGCGACCACAGAAATTGTAAACTTATCAAATCCCACCCCTTATCCTATCCTATTTCTTTCTTGTAGCTTTTGCTCCTCCCTCAGTTGGAGACCTTGTGATGCTATGTAGTTTTTCTTGGACGTTTCTTTGGTGTGCTTTCTATGTAAAGATTCCTAGTCCATGTCCCAAATATGATGGGAAGACCAATGAGGCCAGAATATGGGTTTTTTATCAATGGAAATCTTTTTGTTATACCATAAAGGGCATAGAGATGATTGACTCCATGGAACGTCAAGGTGGGAGTCAATCATTGTAAGAGCCCTGTGGGTGGACGATATGATGGGGTTATTGAGAAGATTGGGGGAGCCCGAAGCGCCCATAAGGCGAAAAAGGGGGAGTGGGTTAGCAAAGGACGACTCCAAGTGAAGCCAATTGGGCGTATCCTGCAAGGTAGGAGAGGAGAGCCACATCGCCCCTTGTTTCAATATGAAAGCTCTGTGGTAACATAGAAGATCTGGAAAATTAACACCACCCTGACAGGTGGGGGCCTTTAGTTTGCAGAGAGAGATTCTGTGAGGCTTATCATTCCATAGGAATCTAGACATTTTCGATTCGAGTTGTTTGTATATCGAGGCCGGGAAAAGGAGAGGAAACATATTGAAGATATATGTGATCTTAGGGACCACCATCATTTTTATGGTATCTAATCTGCCCCACCATGAGAGATGTAAAGGTGACCAGGAGGAGAGAGTATGCGAAAGTTGGGTAAGAATCTTAGAGGTGATTAAGTGTATGGATGAGCGGATGTCTCTGCCAAATGTAAGACCCAAATATTTGATCCCTTCAGTGACCCAGGTAAGAGGTTGGCTGGAGATGGTGAAAGGAGTGCATGACTCAGTCAGCGGCATAATTTCGGTTTTATCCCAGTTGATTTTATAGCCTGAAATTAGGGAGAAAGAAGATATAAGTTGCATTAAAGAGGACAGTGATGACTCTGGATCAGAGAGGTATAATAAAATGTCGTCTGCATAAGCTGAAATTTTAAATTCAGTGTCCGCTATTGAGATGCCCTTAATGGATGATGTTGATCTGATAGCTACAAGGAGGGGCTCCAAGGCTAGGTTAAACAGAAGGGGGGATATGGGGCATCCTTGACGGGTCCCTCTGTGTAAAGTGAAAGGGGAAGAGGCTTCATCATTTACAATTAGTCTAGCTGTGGGGTCATGATAGAGAAGGGAGATCATGTGAATGAAGGAGGGAGGCAGACCAAATTTAGAGAGAACAGCAAAAAGATAATGCCACTCCACCCCGTCGAACGCCTTTTCTGCATCCAATGAAACAAGAGCTTTAGGGTCAGGGTTCGATACGGTGGAGTGGAGTATATGACATAATAATCTTGTATTGTCTGCTCCAAAGCGACCCTTCATGAATCCTACTTGGTCTCTGTGAATCAGACAAGGCATAACTTTTTCTAAACGAAACACTAGAATTTTAGCAAAAATTTTATAGTCCAAATTCAACAGTGAGATAGGTCGATAGTTTTTCACAAGTTGAGGGTCTCTGTTAGGTTTTGGAAGAACAATGATGTTCGCCTCCAGGAAACGATGAAGACCCTGAGGGTTTGAGATTAGGCCTTGGAAGTAAGAGAGTAAGTGCGGAGTCAGGAGGGTGGAGAATGACTTGAAGAATTCTGAGGTCAATCCATCTGGGCCCGGAGCCTTGGCAGAAGGTAAGGAGGCAATGGCACGCTGGATTTCTTCTGAAGAAAGTGATTGTTGTAGACATTGACGTTGAGGGTCAGTGAGAGTAGGTAAGTCCAGAGAGCGAAAGAAGTCAGGAATTGAATTGCTAGATGAGGAGGTTTCAGACGTATATAGATCTTTGTAGAATGCATGGAAATCATTCAGAATATCCTTGGTGGAAGTGTGAAGAAGACCATTGGAGGTTTTGATGTGGGTGATTCTTTGCTTGGAATGATTTCCTTTAAGGTATGTAGCCAACAAACGGCCCGCTTTATTAGCTGAAGAGTAGTATGTAGCTGAACGGCGAAAGATTGAAGCTGAGGCAAGAGAACTGAATATTTCATTATATTGGAATTTAAGAAGTTGTAGTTTTTTATATGTGGAGGAGTCATGGCGTTGATATAGCGAGGTTTCATAGGAGTGAATGTCAGACTCAAGTTGGGATAGAGTGGATTTGCGCTTTTTAAGCTGAAAAGCAGAATAGCTGATTATTTCCCCTCTGAGCCAGGCCTTGTAAGACTCCCAAACAATGGAGAAATCCGATACTGAGTTAATGTTCGAGTCAAAGAAGGCTTGAGATTCTTTATTGAGATGAGTGATGAAGTTCTGTGTGCCACCCTGATGGCACCTTTCTCACATTCAATGAGCTCATGGAAGCTTTCTCCATTGATGCATCGCATTTTTATAAATGGCTTCAATTAAGATCCTCCCTTAAAAAATCTGGTCTCCTTCCTGTTGCTTCTATGTCCGCTCCATCTTTATACACGTTTTCTCGTCAATTCTTAGCTTTAGGCCATTCCGCTTCTCATTTTTATAAACTTCTCAAATCCCTATTATGCGTACCATCACCCCACCTTCACACCTCCTGGGAGTCAGACCTTGAGATCTCCATTTCTGATGACGCATGGTCCCACATATTTCATTCCACCTTCCATACTTCTCGCTCTGCATCGATCCTCCAACCTATGGTCTTTTTGCTACATAGAGCGATATGGACCCCGATTAGATCACATAAAATTAACGCTTCCTTCTCCAATAAATGTTGGACCTGTCAATCAGAAATAGGCTCCTTAAAACACCTTCTTTTCTCCTGTCCTTCAATCTCCTCATACTGGTCCTCCACATGGGATACCATTTGCTCTGTCTTCAGCATTAACGTCCCTCTAACATACCAAATGCTTTTGTTGAAATCCTTCCAGGTCTCCCCACTGATATCTGAGCCAGATCATTTTCTGTTTGACATACTACTTTCCTTGGCTTTAAAAATTCTACTCACACATTGGAAAGATTTATCCAAGGCTTCTCATTGCCAATGGTGGAATCTAGTATGCCTTACTTATAGAACGGAAGCTTACCTGGCAAAATCCTCCAACAGATATCTTTCCTTTCAAAAGAAATGGTCACGACTAAAAACCTACCTGCACTCTATTTCTTCTCCCTGAGTAGACCGTTCCCTTCCCTCCGCTTTTCACTTCCTTCTTAATTACTTTTTCTTTTACATACAGATTTCACATTTTTGCATATTTTCCTTATGTTCATTTATTTAGCGTTATTTATCGTTATTTTCATGCTTATGATTGTAAATCGGATGTTCTCTACTTTTATAGGAGACATACTTTGCTCTCCCTATTGTTACTTATTTGAGCTGTTGTTGGTTTTTCAGCATGATAGCATTAACGTTCTACAAGCATACATGTCTCTTATTGACAGTTTTTCATGTCTGTTTTACTCCATGCTTTGTATTTAAAACTTTAATAAACAAACCTTGACTAAAAAAAAAGATTCCTAGTCCAACAAAGCATTTGGTATGGCCTTCATATCACAAACATTTTAAAGTAGTATCAGAGGCCAGGACTAACAAGCAAAGAAAAAATTTCCAGGCAGTTTATATCACATTGATAATTCTTTAAAAAACACTTAAAATACATTCATTTAAAAATTCATCTGTTAAATAAACTATTATTCAAGTTACACTGAACTGCTGCTATTTGAATTTAATCTGCTCACTGCTGTTTCTCAGTAATAACACCCATTTAAAAAGAAGGGCAAAGAGAGAACATATTTTTCCTGCTTTACACTTTAGGTAGCACATAATAGGTTGGTTTTCATCCCAGAATGTTCTGTATTTTGCTGCACTATCATGCTTTGGCTTGATTGTCTACTAAATTATATGCTGCTCCATTTCAGGCAGAACTCCTGCTGAGCTCCAGGACATCAATGGTGAAGCTGATCCCTTAAAAGACACAGTAGAACTGGAAAGGCACTTTTTCATGTCATGTACCACTATTTAGTCTTGACTGTGACAAAGAGAGGAATATTTGGCCATCTTACAAGAAGACATCTCAGCTTTTCAGATGTCTTAATCCAACAGACATCCACTTTCAAGCTCTTTTCTTGTTCACTTATAGTACCAGAACACCTGGAGCTTTCCGATACTTTTTTTCTTTTATTTTTATCACCGACATCCACACATGCCTCTTTCACCACATGATCACTTGCAGTGCATAAAGGGGAAGATCAATCAAACTGAAAATGCCACCCTCCTCATTTTTAGTTTATGAAATCTCAATATTCACAGAACCCACAAGGGCAGATAGAAGGATTTCTACTGTTTTGTTCTGCAATCTATATATCGCATCCTTTAGACATTGTTCTAGTGGCAAGACAGACAAATGAGAGTCTCCAGATTATACTTTTGACCAGCAAAATCAGAACTGCCCTTAGTTGGCCATAAGCCTTTATGCCCACCTGCTTAAGTTTTCCTCTCATTTTTATACCCCTCCCCCCAGCCCAGCCACTGAGACAACAGCCTGCTGCTCCTTCCAGAGCCCAGAAGGTATATCATTCTTGAATGACAGCCAAGGATCCTTCCTTCTAAGCTTATGAATATTGTGTTATATATGGAAACATTTATTACCTGCTAATTTTCTTTCCTTTAGATGCAGCAGATGAATCCAGAGACAAGTGGGATAGCACACATCTACCAGCAGGTAGAGATAGAGTACTGATTTGCATATGCTCTTTTTGGATGGAACTAGAGAATGACACGGTGCAAAATTCATCACCGTTCCCGTCCCCGTGGATAACCGCGGGAAACCATCTTCATGTCATTCTTTAAGGAGAGAGGGAAGAATCAGAATATGAATGGCCACAACCACTGACCCTCAAGCTTTGCTTTGAAGAATGCTGGTGTAGAAGGACCGAGGTTGAAATAGACACTAAAAAATGACATGGGATTATTTCCCGCGGTTATCCGCGGGGACGGGAACGGTGATGAATTCTGTCACTGTGTCAATCTCTAGATGGAACTCCTCCTGGTCAATTAGTATCGCTCTTTGCCAAAACATCAGAAATAACAAAACTGTATAAGTAAAAATTTATTTCCCATAAACAATGTCAAATACAAAATACCAGCAATGAAACCAACTACCAACTGTAACATGAAACATGAATGCTCCATGAGGGAACCAACAGCAGATAGTAAGAAGGGGTGGAGCTCTGGATTCATCTGCTGCGTCTAAAGGAAAGAAAATTAGCAGGTAAGAACATAATTTTTCCTTCCTTAGCACCAGCAGCAGATGAATCCAGAGACTATTGGGATGTAGCAAAGCATTCCCTATTCCGGATGGAAAGCAAATGCCATCTCCTCAATAACTGAAATGCCAAAAGAAGCTTCTGCATGCGCTGCCACATCCAACCAATAATGTTTAGAAAATGTGTTCATGGAGGACCATGTCGCTGCTCTACAAATCTCTTTCAAGGAGAATCTCCTGGACTCAGCCCATGAAGTAGCTATCACTATGATCGAGTGAGCATGGAGATCAGCTGGCAACTGCTTGCCTGCCAACAAATAAGTGGAAGCAATAGCCTCTCTGACACATCAGACTACTGACGCCTTGGACGCCGCCATACCCTTGTTGCATGTGGAGACCACCACAAAAAGATGATCAAAACGTCTAAAGTCATTAGCAATCTGAAGATAGTGTATGAGTATTCTATGAACATCGAACAATCACAAGAAATGAAACTGAGGCCTGTAGTCCTCTTCCCAGAAGGAAGAACAATCAATAAGCTAAAACTAAACCAAAGTCCTATACTTCCACACAGCCCAACAGATAGCACCGATAAGCATCACTCTCCATTCGGGCCACACCCTCGCTGTTGCTCCAAAATCCTAGGCTGCATTCTTGATTCCACACTAACCATGGAAGCTCAAATCTCTAATATTCAGAAAAAGTCCTTCTTCACCATGAGGCAACTAAGACTCATCAGACCATTCTTTCATCAACATCACTTTGCTCTGGTTGTACAGTCGATAACCCTACTACAACTGGACTACTGTAACTCTGCCTACATGGGAATCAACAGCGCACTGATCCATAAAATGCAACTCATACAAAACACAGTTGTAAGACTAATTTTGAACCTGAAAAAATACGTCTCGATATCAGCCTTCATCAGGCAACTACACTGGTTACCCATCCCATCACAAATAAAATTTAAAACTTCATGCATCTTATTCCAAATAATTTACAGAAACTCAGCAGCTCCACTCATCCAACTCTTCTCATAGGCATGGTCTACCTCCCAAAGAACCCTTAACGGGATACTATTAAACCTTCCCTCAACAAAGAATCTCTAATACAAGTGAATTTTTCACTCCATGCTTACCTTCCTAGGAGTGAAAACTTGGAATGACCTCACTGAAATAACCAGAACAGAACCCAACTACACCACATTCCGGAAAAAAATGAAAACCAACCTCTTTGACACTAGAACTTCTCAGATCCTCCCCTGCCCAATTTTCCCCTTTTTGCTCCTCCCCTTACTCTCCCCCTCCCTCCTCCCTCCTCTCTCTTCTCTTTGTAAGTCGCCTTGAGCCTGCCTAGGTTATGTGCGATGCAGAAATAGAAGATTAGATTAGATTACTGGGTCAGACCAATGGTCTATCAAGCCCAGTAGCCCATTCTCATAGTGGCCAATCCAGGTCCCTAGTACCTGGCCAAAATAAGAAGAAAGAGACCGATTGACATGAAAGGTCAAGACTACCTTAGGAAGAAAAGAAGGTACTGTCCAAATCGAGACCCCTGATTCCATGACTTATAAGAACGGATCTCTGCATGATAAAGCTTGTAACTCAAACAGCTGTCGAGCTGACACCATAGCTACTAAAAAGACCATTTTCAGGGTGACATCCTTGAGTATTGCCTTATGCAAAGGCTCAAAGGGAGGGCCTTGTAAACTGCAAAGTATCAACTTGAGATTCCAATCCGGACAGGGTTTCTTCAAGGTGGATGAAGGTGTTGAACCCTCTTCAGGAACCGGACCACTTCTGGCTGAGAAGCCAAGGAAGAGTTAGACACCCTGCCTCTGAAACAAGTGATGGCTGCCACTTGCATCCTAAGGGAATTATATACCAGTTCTTTGGACATACCATCCTGCAAGAAGGAGATAATGTGAGACAAGGAAGCTTGAAATGGTGATATGCCCTGTTGACTACACCAAAAATTCTCCATACATGGGATTAAGCCGTTGACGTAGATCTATTTTTTGCTTGGAGAAGAGTATAAATAACCTGCTCAGAATACCCCTTATGCCTCAGCTGTGACCTTTCAATAGCCATGCCATAAGACCAAAGCGGGAGGGGTCTTCCATCCGTATTGGACCCTGTGTGATTAAGTCCAGTGTTACTGGAAATCATAATGGATCGTCCATCATCAGTCCCATCAGATCCATATACCACAGAACTGAGGCCAATCCAGAACAACCAAGACTACCGTCTCTGGGAAGCAAGCAATGCGATATAACACCCTGCCTATCATTGGCCAGGGGGGAGAGGGAATGTATAGAAGACTTTGTGGAGGTCAAGGAAGAGCTAACAATCTCCCCCTTCAGAATCCTTCTTCCTGTGCCTGCTGAAGATTGTAAGGAAGTCTGGCACTGCGAAACGAGGCCATGAGATCTATCTCCGGGAGATTCCATTTTTGCACAATGAGATTGAATGACTCGTACAAAATTTCCAATTTCTTAGATCGAACAGATTTTTGCTGGGAAAGACTATGGGAATCAAACTTCTGAAACATTCATTAAATTGCAGCCAATGTATACTTTATTAATTTTTTCATTCATTTAATTTTTATTTTTAGCCTGTCCTTCTAAAGGAGCCGAGAGCGAGTTACAAATCAGGTACTCAAGAATTTATACTGTCTGTCCCGGTGGCCTAACAGTGTATCTAATGTAGCTGGGGTAGTGGAAGATTAAGTGACTTGCCCAAGGTTACAAGGAGCAGCACAGTGTTTGAACCCACAACACCTCAGGGTGCTGAGGCAGTAGCTCTAAGCACTATGCCACACTTTCCTCCAGGGAGGGAGATATTGTTTCCTGAATGGATATTCGGTAGTATTTACAAACAGCATTTTCTCATCCTTTCCCTTTATATGTAACAGCTATTCTGTAACTGGCACAAGTAATAAGTCACTTAGTGCTCCTTTTACAAAGACGCGATAAATGCACCAAAGCCCATATGTGCATTTGCCAGTGCTGTAAAAGGAGCCCTTAGTGGCATATTTCATTAAGTGCACTAGTTTAGCACGTGAAAAAAAAGCTTGCCACAAAAGGAACTGAAGCATGATACCCCCTCATATTAACCCTCACCTGTTCTCAATACTAAACAATTTTGGTCTAGTAAAATAGCTTATAAAGTAGACAGAAAAATTACCTCACCTCAAGTATGTGTTCTGCTTGCTGCTCTCGATCTAGTTTTCTTGATGTAGTTGTGATTAGACCTAGAACAAAAAAATAAAAAATAAAAAACACTCTGTGTTAGTCCTTCAATATGACAATCAGTAGAAACTCATCACAAAAATGCTCAAGTAAAAGAGTATAGCCTCTTAAAACAACTTTTTTATTACAAAGTAAAAAGTATTGGAGAGGCCACTGGGGCCCTGTGTTTTAGGAGATCCAATGCTGCCATGTGTCAGTGACTTGCAGCTGGAAAAAGCCAACATATGTTTTTGAAAAACAACTGGTGTGCTGCTGGCCCACAGTATCATTGGCATGGCAGTCTCTTCCCCCCCCCCCCCCCCGGCACAATATCACTGGCAGTCTCTTCCACCACCACGGCGCAGTTTCTTCCATCCCCCCAGGTACCTTTTTATAATTACGCTTTATCGGCAGGAGCTTTCTGTGCTCCTGCCCTTTCCTCCATAAACCGCTGCCTCCTGATGTCTTTCTTCAGCTGCAGAGCGGTGCAGAAGGAAGAAGTGAGCTTTTCATGGGCCGCTGTGCTTTACCGGCAGGAGCTTTCCATGCTCCTGCCCTTCCCTCCGTAAGCCGCTGCCTCCTGATGTCTTCCTCCAGCTGCAGAGCGGTGCAGAAGGCAGGCGTGAGCTTTTCGCAGCCTGCCTGGTCCAACGCTGCTCTCAGAATAGCTTCTGTCAGTTCTCGCGGGACGCAAAGCTATTCAGAGAGCAACGCGGAACCAGGCAGGCTGTGAAAAGCTTGCGCCTGCCTTCTGCACCGCTCTGCAGCTGAAGGAAGACATCAAGAGGCAGCAGTTTATGGAGGGAAGGGCAGGAGCACAGAAAGCTCCTGCTGATAAAACACAATTTTAAAAGGTACCGGGGGTATATTCACTCCATAAGACGCACCCTTATTTCCACCCACATTTTTGTGGGGAAAAAGTACGTATTATGTAGCGAAAAATACGGTAAATCAAATCTCTCTCTATAAGGCTGACACAGCCATGTTTTGCCCTTTGCCACAGCTGCATCAGGGGCTAAATACAAATTGTAAAACAATGTAAGAATCAATCATAACACCACAAGAGCCACACAGATACACAATAAAATACTGCAACTAACACAAAATGACCTACAAAAACCATATCCTGACAAATAATATATAAAAAAGAGAAGACTTACATATCCAGTAGGTATCTTTCCACTCACAAACCTGTCTGATATATTTTATAAAAGATCTTTTATAGCATATAAAAGACAGGTTTATGAGTGGACAAATTCCTGCTGGACATGCAAGTCTTCTCTTTTTATATATGGGTTTTGTGTGTCATTTTGTATTAGTTTTTATTGTGTATCACTTGATTTCTTAGCCGTTGCCGCACACTGAGCTGAGGATTTCAATGCATCCTAAATGATACCTAAATCCTTTTCCCGGCCAGTGATTCCTAATGCAGAACCTTCCATCACTTAGCTAATTTGGGTTTCTCTTTCCCACATGCACCACTCTGCACTTGTTCACTTATCTATCATTTTGATACCGAGCCTCGCAGGGTCCTCTTGCAGCTTTTTTTGTGATTTAACAACTTTGAACAATTTAGTGTCATCAGCCAATTTAATCACCTCACTAGTTATTCCCATCTCTAGATCATTGATAAATATGATATTATAGAATTAACCCTGCACGTTTATGTTTATTAAATACTTTCTATACCACATAACAGCGATGTCCAATATATAATACACATTCATCAAGAAAGGAACTCCACTTAAAAATAGGATAGAAAAGAGTAAAAGCAAAAGTTAATTTTTTTCCCCCTAAAAGACTAAGCAATCAAAATCTTCATAATAATTCTAATAGCAAGTCTAATAAAAACAATCAAATCTCAGTAAACCATAATTAATACATACAGTTAAAAAAATTGTCTAGTAAATGAGATTAAAGCAGCTGAAAAATCAAATACAGCCATCTACGCAAGCAAGGAATGGCAACTGAATCAGAAGTACTGGACCTGGTCATGGAATCAAATGCATCATGTTAGTGAGATGCCATGTTTACTGCATACTTAGACTCGAGTGTGAACTTGTAATACTTGCAGATTTACGAGTATCCCTTGGGCTGTTCCCTTTGATTTTCTTTGTATATGTTGACTGGTTTATGTTAGGTCTTGATTTAGAAAATTAATAAAGTGTTTGAACTAAAAAAAAAAAATTACACAATTTCTTTTCTGAACAAAAAAAAAATATTTTACCCATGCAAAAAAAGGAATAGTTCTGCTAGCACATCATAATTTAAAAAACGCTTTGTAACAAAAATGCTTTGAAGCAAAAATTGAAATCATATCCTCACCATGGTAGACATTTCACAGATACATTAAGTTGTTTACAATATTTCAGAAGCCGATTTCTACACCATGTGATTAGTATTAACCTACTTTGATCTTGCAAGTGTTTCCTATTTCTTCTGTTATGTGGTTTATGTGCTGCCACATCACTCTGATATATAGTCTATTCTGGTGGCTCCCAAACTTGCCCTGCCCAAGTTAATCATGTCTCCAGAATATCCATAATGCATATCTATGAGATAGATCTGCAAACATTGCCTCCACTGCATTGCAAATTTATCTCATGAACATTCACTGCAGATATCTTGAAAATCTGACTGGCTGGGGGTTCCCCAGGATGTGTTTTTGTATGGTATTTCCAGTGAGTCCCATAGGCATTAATCATTCAACTGATTTCTTGCAGGGAGCACAAACAAGGACTGGAAGTTGCCAGAAAATAAAAGTGATCTTATTCAAGAAAATAAAAAAAAAAAAACCTGCTTGACATCAAGATAAAAGAAAATCAGTAAATAAGAGTACAAGACTTAAGACTGAAAATCTATTTTCGTTTGTTGGGATTGGGGTGGGGGGAAGAGAGAATTGAGGTTACGCTGGTAAGGAAATAAAATGAAAAATACTCAGTGTGATGGAAAGCACCAAGGGCTCCTTTTACAAAGGTGCGTTAGGGCCTTAACGCGCGGAATAGCGAGCGCTAAATTGCCACACGCACTAGCTGCTACCACCTCCTTGTAAGCAGGCAGTAATTTTTCAGCTTGCATGCGCTAAAAAACACTAGCACACCTTAGTAAAAGGAGCCCTAAGTATTACTAAGCTCAGTGTTTTCAGGAAATTTGGTTGTTAGAATTATTGAAACCTATTACTGGTCCCATTGTGCACTAAGGAAAAATTAAGTCTTGCCTGCTAATTTTCTTTCTTTTAGTCTCTCCAGACCAGCTAGTGCTGCCCCGATTCAGGAAAAAAAATTTTGATTCGATTCAGCCTATTGAATCAATTTTTCGATTCAATTCGATTTTCCTGCCCAATTGGGTGTTTTTTTAAGCTTTGCAGTTATGGCACATTAATTGCCAAAATTAATGGGCTGTAACTGTAAAATCATGGTAGTGCTAGACCAGAAAATCCCTAACTTGTGTCTAAACCTGAAATGGGTAAACTTTCAAACTCCCAAATGCCAAAAGCTCACTGAAAATGTTGTCAATAGACAATATAAATGTTAACTTTATTCCCCTCCCAAACCATCCTGCTCCTTCCCCTTACTCTCCCTCGCATCCCATCAGGGACAACAGCGAGTCCTCTCTCAAACTTTCATCCTTTGTGCTCAGCTTACTCATTTTTTTTTCTTGAAAATTTATCAGAAATTTTTCAAGAATACAGAAAGGAAAAATAAACAAAACAGGTCAATAGTAAATGGTTACATAAGTCAATGTGAAAAAAAAATTCCAATATTATATAAAATACAGGAATATTATAATATTGTCACTATGATTGTGCAAAAAGCAAAGAAAAAAAAGGAAAGTGATAAAAAAGGGGAAAGGAAAGAAGGGGAGAGGGAAGAAGCATAAAGTAAAATAGAAGGGCAGGAAAAAGATCCTAATTCAAGGGAGTGAGAGAGGAAGAAGGAAGATCCCCCAGAGGCCAAAGAGAGGAGGAAGAAGTATTAAAAAGTAAAAAAAACACAAAACTACTACAATCCCACAATCCCTAGCACCAGGCTCTGAACATTCCGGCAAGATTCGCAGTCGCCAATAGAAGGGAGTGAGCTGGGAGGCCGGCAGGAAGCCTGGGATACAGGAAGGAACCTGTGAGAAACCTGAAAAGAAGGCTGCAGAGGCTGACAAGCGCAGGAGCTGAGGCGCAGACCCTCCCTTTGCCCGATAAACCGTGAACGGAGTAAACATGGGGCCTGAATTCATATGAAGAAGGGCTGCCCCCCCTTCCTCCTCGGCTTACATAGGGCCACCTCACAGGCTTTGTGCAACTGGGAGTGCTGGGAGCGCTTCACTTCCTTGTCGGCCAGGATCTTCTCCAGGAGCATGCTTTTCGTCTGGCTCTCCTGCTACATAACCGCCCCGGCCCCTTAGCTTGGCCCACTCTCTCGCACCCAGCCGTGCAGGGAGGCAGCCCCGAACCCCATCAGGAAGTGACAGCGCTACCTCAGGCCTGCACCCTCACCCTCTAAAGGAGGAGCGGCAGCGGCCGGCCAGCAAGAGGCAGCGCAGCCGATCCTGCTTTAGGGGGTGGGTCAGACAATGAATTGGGAGGCCGATTTTGTTTGTTTTTGAATCGCTTCGAATCGATTCACCCAAAATGAAGAAGATACGCCTTAGCGATAGTCTCCTTGATCCAGTGCAAAATGGAGGCTTTAGAAGCACCTTCCCCAAAAAGACTATCTGTCTGACAGAAATCTTGAGTTTGTTTCACATAGACGCAAAGAACTCTACAGATATCCAATTTGTGCAATTGTTTCTGCTCCAAATAACCCTCCCAATTACTCACGACTGGAAGGAAAACTGCATGGTTCACATGAAAAGGGGAAACGACTTTAGTAAGAAAGGAAGGAACAGTTATGTGCTCCCTCAAAAATTCCAAGAAGGAAGTTCAACCAGAAAAGGCCTGCAACACATGTCGTGCTGATGTAATAGCTACGAGAAACACTGCTTTCAAAGTACAAGAACTCAAGAGACTCAAATGAAGGACGAATCAACAGCGAAAGATAAGAAGATCCTTACTCAATCTTCACCACCTCCTGATCCACCAGCGAGCAGTGATCGGACTCCCTATTCAACACATGCTCAGTCCAACGGACTCAGGTTCTGGCCAACAGACCACCACAAATCGCTACCTGGACAGCTAAAACCACCACATCAAAAATTTTCTTCAGAAGAGACTCCATTTTCCAATCCTGAGGGAGTCCCTCAGGGCTGAATCTCCTCCACATCTACCACCAGTGGATGTAGAGAGTCCCTATCAGCATCCAGAATAGGATATAAATGGGACAGAGATCGCCCCAGCCTAAAAGGAACCTTTCACTGTGCATGGACAATGTCACGGATATCCTGATGCACAGGAAAAGAACATATGGCCATCCAGATCCTCCTAAGAAGAGGGTCCACCACTCGAGGGGCCTCCTTGGAATCTTCCTCAAAACACAAAACAGAAGACACCTGGAGAATGAGCTCCTGTAGCTCTTGTCAGTGAAAAATGTGCACCACTGAAGTATCCACTCATGCAGGCAGCTCCAACACCCAGCCATCCGTGTCACCCCCCCCCCCCTTGAGGGTTCTGCAGGTCCCTTGAGAGACCTAGATCCTCATCCAGAGATAAATCATCTAGCGGAAAAGCCTCATCCTCCCAAGAGGGATGCTGCCACTTAGGCAGATGCAGAAGGGGGGGGGGGAGGGGGAAGAGAGCAGGCGCCGAAGGAAGAGACCCACCAGAGGAAACCAAGACCACCAGAGAGTGTGCAGGGGTACCAGCTGAGTGCATGCAGTAAGCTTTGTACATAGCAAGCACGAAATCCATGAAAAACCCCATGGCTACAAGGGATTCCCATTCCACCACCAAGGAAGAGGACACCCAAGACCTGTTTTGCCTTTCTAATCAAAGCAGGAGCTCAGCAGAAGACTTAGACAAAATGGTGTTTCCCACCAAAGAAGGAAAGCCCGCTAAAAAAGGATCCCATGAGCTTGAAAGAACTAAAGAGGCCTGAAAAGAACCAGTCACGAAAAGGGAGTCCCCAAAAAGGCCCAACGTGACAGCAAGGATATCCTGGGCCTCCCCACTGCTGGCAGCCGCAACAGATGCTTGCCAGAAGCCCCAGTGCCTTCGGCGGCAAGGGAACCCCAGGCTTCCCAACCGCCAGCGGCCAACTCTCCCCTCTTGGTTGCTGGGGAATCTTTCTTGCTGACATGCAAAGCTGACCCCAAGTGCTCCCCTTCGTTCCATCGCAAGCAAAAAATACAAGTGCTAGCTTCATCGAGACCTCGGCAGATGCACACTGAGCACTTCTTCCCTTGAGAAATGCTCATTGTGAACCACATGGGAGGCCCAATTCACATGCCAATCAGCTAGAAAGGAAAAAAAAAATATGTGACCAGCACTAATCCTCAAAGGCTCTGTCCTTTTTCTTTTTTAAAAAACTTTGTTCTTAAAGAAGCAGACCCCACTGACTTTCAAAGCTGTAGTCATTGCCCTCAGGGCAAGGCATACAGCTGAAGCACCTCTAACAATGATATGGGGATGTGGGGGAATGGGGGGGAAGGGACATGGCTGCCTGAGTGTGACACCCCAAGGATATTAGGGACTCCCGCAAAACCCAACCTCCATCCGGACAAGAAAGGGCCAGAAAAGGCCATTGCCCATCACCTCCAACAGATCCTAACTAAAGGCCAAAGAGGACTGCACAGGCATACCACCGCCAGCTGCTGGAGACTGAAAACAGACTGATCAGCTCACTTGCACTGTTAGAATTCAATGTGTTCTCAGTCTCTATCTTCTGGCAGAGGAGCACAAACCCATTCATTTGTGCCAGTCTGGAGGGATGCTAAAAAATCAATTAATTAGCTAATATGTCTAGCTACATAGAATAACTATAATTTATTCATTTACCTTCTGCCTTAACCAAGGTAGGTCACAAACTAAACTAAAACATCATCATTTAATGTGTTTACCAACAAACAACATTTATACAACTGCAACAAAACAACTCCTATCCATTTCTAGCCCTACCTTAATCAAAATCTGGCACGGAAACTCATCATACTACCGTGTTTCCCCAAAAATAAGATCTACCCTGAAAATAAGCCCTAGCATGATTTTCGGGGTAGGCCCTAATAAAAGCCCTACCCCAAAAATAAGCCCTAGTTAAGATCCATGACACTAGTACTGCCAATCATATTTCCCTTCCTCTCCTCCACCCCACCTCCAAAAACAGTGGCAGGGACCTGACTACCTGTGCAGACAGCTGGAAGGAGGCACGGCTCGGGTGAGGATGAGTGCTATGGAGAGACTGGCTGCAGACAAGGCCAAGTACATGAAGAGCCAGAGGCCGATAGTGACCACCCCCAGCCCCAGCTCAATGTGAGAAAGCAGTGGCGGCAGTAGCAGCAAGGGCTACTCGGGCAGCGCCAAAAAGACCCACGGTAGCCCCCGACTCGCTGGTCATGTACCGTCGGTGAGTAGAAAGCGAGACCACCAGCAGTGAGCGGCAGAGACCCCTCTGCAGACAGCGGGATCGAGCAAACCAAGGCCTGGTACGCGACAACTTTGCTGCCGTGGCCCTGCACGGGTGCAAAGTCAGTGTGGCAACGTCAAAGGGCAGCTTAAGCCGGCAGAGCTTCGGAAGTATGTCATGATCAAGGAGGGATGGTCAGTGAGGTTCCGCTGCTACTACTACCTGTGTTTCCCCAAAAATAAGCCCTAGTGTCTTTTTTGGAGCACAAATTAATTTAAGACCCTGTCTTGTTTTGGGGGAAACACAGTAGTTATAATTTTTCTCTAGTTTTAAGTTCATACCACCTTAGATGAATTTTTTTTTAGAAAAAAGAAGTTAATAAGTTAAAAAAAAAAGAAAAAGATTTATCATTACCAAAATGTCTGCATTTCAAGTTTTTAAAGTTCCTTCTACCATCATATATTCAACTGATCCTGGGTTGTCTTGTATTGGCCCTTATCAGAACCGCAGGCAGACACCAGGTTGCTAGAATTTCAAGCATCCTACCACTCTTGGGATAGGTTTTTTCTATTTCTGGGTAAACTCATTCTAGCTGCTCCCAAGAACACCATGGGAGGGGGGAAATGCTGTCAGTAGCAGAAGCTCTAGACAGCAAGCCAAGAATAGGAATGCAACTGCTGCTTGCCAGACATCACTTTTGTGTGAATATGTCTCTCACACAATGATGTGAATAATGAATGACAACATCTGAAGAGTGAACTGATGGAAAGAATCTAAAAACCAAGGAGCATGCCCATAATAAAAGCAGATTTTAAAAAAACAACAACCAGATTTCAGAAAAAGGAAGAAAAAAGGTAAAAGAGGAACATTGAGTTTTGAGAAAATCTAGCCAGCATGTTTAATTTGCATATTTATTTCATAACTAGACAATGATAGCTAGTATAAGTTTCAGAATCTAATTTGTATTCATTAAATGCATACGATGGTAGAGAAGACTTTTAGTGGATGCAGAACAACATTCTTCAAAAACAAATCAGCTAAACACTGCCTTCATTCTGTAAAGAAACACAAAACAGATAAACTGATGGCAGACAAAGACCATATGGCCTTCCTATCCACACCAATTGCTCAGCTCTATAATCACAACCTCTCCCTCAAAGATCCTTCTCTGTGCTTGACTCATGCTTTCATATATTCAGATTGGTTCTCATTTCGGCCACCTCCACTACTCATTCTGTACTGTTCACCAAGTCTACACACGATGACTCTCGTCCTATAATACCTCCCCCCACCCCACCTTGGTCCAGAATTTACATTCAGTTTAAAGAGTACTTATATAGAAACATAGAACATGGTGGCAGATAAAGGCCAAATGGTCCATCCAGTCTGCCCATCCACAATCTCTAAAAAAGTGTGACCATGTTACTCCATCTTATCAACAGTTGCACTGGCTGCCTTTTGAGGCTAGAGTATTGTTTAAATTCAGTTGTATTTGTTTTAAGGTCTTGTTTGGTATGGCACCTATTTACCTGTCCTCATGCTTTGAACGATATAAACCTAATAGGATTATTCGAGGGCATTATCTATTTGTTCATCCGACTATTAAATCTTACCGATACAAGAGATCTTTTGATAAATTACTCGGTTTTCAGGCAGGTAAAATGAACTTATGGTTATATACCATCATTTCTCAGGCTCATTCATATATGTCCTTTAGGAAGCTGCTAAAAACTGATTTGTTTGATAAATTTGTAAATTGATGTTTTAGCATCTTGATTGGTAAATAGCACTGTTTTTATGGTTCGCTTATTTTAGTTTGATTTTAACGCATTTTTAGTCAATTGTATTTTACTTACTGATTGTATAATTTTTTTTTTTAATTGTATGTGAACCACCTAGAACTATGTGGTATGGTGGTGTACAAAAATAAAATTATTATTATTATCATCATCAAAGAAATCTCACATGCCTGTCCCACGCTTTCTTGAATTCACTGGTGTGGAATAGTGTGAAGAACTAATGGAAAGAAAATTATCAGGCGAGACTTAATTTCTCCATATTTATACTTTGGAGGAAAGGCAGGAGAAGGAAGATGATAGAGATGTTTAAATACCTATGTGGCATAAATACACATGAAGTGAATCTCTTTCAATTGAAAGGAAATTCCAGAGTGAGAGGGCACAGAATGAAGTTAAGAGGTGATAGTAGCCGACCAAAAAATCCTTCTGTTAGATAAGTGGCTCCCTTAACCGCTGGCAAGGGAATCCCCAAGGTCAGGAAGTGATGACACTACTGAAGAAGAGTGACTGAATCAGGGAATCCTTCCACCCTCAGGCTTGGGATGTCCCAACTGCTGGCAAGGGATTTCCCAAGCCAGACAGAAAGATCAAGGACTGCACTGCCGGCTCAGAAAATCCCTCCCTTGCCAGACAAGGGAAACCCTTTGCTGACCCACATGGACTGGGTTAAAATGAGCAGCCCACTGCTGATTCCCACCTCTGCCTGCCTGTAAACTGTCTCCGACAGACTGTGTTCCTTTTCTTACTTTCTTCTCTTTTGCAATCTCTGAGAATGCAGCACAAATAATACACTGCTTTCCTTTGTGTTTAATTTGATTTTTTTCCTCCAGAAGCATGCTGAAGAGGATACGAGACCCAGGAAAGGAATCAAAGAGCAAGAGGCACTGGGAAGGAGGCAGAGATTGGCATCACCAAGCATGCATTCTGCAGGGCCACCCTAGGGAGCTCTTCTGGGAGCCAGTCACCAACTGGACCAGAAGCGGTCTGCCAGTCCATCCACCTACTTGGAAACAGAAAACGCTGAGAAGCTGCTGGTCGATGGACACAACTATCCCACTGGTCTGGAATAGTGGGAAGGACGCTATTGAATCTTTAAGTCTGTCCCCATATGCCTTATGACGTAGACCATCAGCCATTTTAGTTGCCTTCCTCTGGACTGACTACAACCTATTTATAGCTTTTTGATAGTGCAGGCTCCAGAATTGTACATATGGGGGCAAGTAGTGCTGGTTGATGTGAATGTTCAGGAAAGAGATAAAGAAGGGAAGATAATGACTAAGGAATTACAGCTTTCAAACTATGTTACAGTAAATTAGTACAGTGGCACCTTGGTTTGCAAGCATAATTTATTCCAGAAGCATGCTCGTAAACCAAGTGCTCTTATATCAAAGTGAGTTTCGTTCCACATTCCAAAAAGACCCCACCCCCGAGGTCATTGGCACACTTCTACCCCACCCCACCCCAAAAACACCCCCACCCCCGAGGCCCTGGCGTGCTTCCACCCCACCCCCTAGAACCGGCATCGCCCCCACCCAAACCCTTACCGTGCTCGGGCACCAGCACCTACCAACCCACAGGACGTGCCGGTGCCCAAAGAGCCTACTGCTTGCCGCCGATTCTGCTGGACCTTGAGCATTGCACATGCTCAAGGCCTTCTGGCTTCCGCTCTCGCTGAGATTCTAATGAGATTCTGGTGTCTCCAAGAATCTCATTAGAATCTCAGAGAGAGCGGAAGCCAGAAGGCCTTGAGCATGTGCAATGCTCAAGGTCCAGCAGAATCAGCAGCAAGCTCTTTGGGCACAGGCACGTCCTGTGGGTTAGTGCTGCGTGCTGGTGCCCGATCGCGGTAAGGGTTTGGGCGGCATCTGATGCTGGTTCGCGGGTGGGGGCAATGCCAGTTCTCAAGGGCGATGTCTCGCATATCAAGTCAACGCTCGGTTTGCGAGGCAAGATTTGCAAGAATGTTTTGCTCATCTTGCAAAACACTCGCAAGCCGCATTACTCGCATATATGCATGCTGCAGCTTTTGAAACTGCTTCCTCCAGTGAAAAATATTGAAGCTTTTTTTTTGTGTGAGCCAGGTTCATTTCTTGAACACTCCATCACACGCAGGAACTTCACTTCCATAGCACAGAAATTTACTCCATATCACCGCCTCCTTTCCTTATTTATTTATTCAATTTTCTATCCCGTTCTCCCAAGAGAGCCGAGAACGGTTTACATGAATTTATTCAGGTACTCAAGCATTTTTCCCTGTCTGTCTCAGTGTACTCACAATCTATCTGATGTACCTGGGGCAATGGGGGGATTAAGTTTCTTGCCCAGAGTCACAAAGAGCAGCATGGTGTAGCCACTGGGGTTCTAAGTTAAGGTGATAGCACTCTTAGTGGACAACAAGTAATACTGCAATAGGAGTGATGCTCAACATGGAGACCAGCCCTACAGGTAATGTATTTCATAAGCAGAAATCTTTATCCAGGTACCACACACACAACTCTGCTTTCAAGTTTTGCTGGTTTACTCATCAGGTCTTTATTTTATAATAGTTCAAAGCAAATAAAGAGAACATGGGCAAAACCCAAAAATAACCAGCATCAGCAGTTCATTGTATTCCAGAGAGAGGAGAAAAAAAACCCCTACTACTAAGTACTGAGAGTCCAACACAGTCTGCTGAAATTAGGCCTCGCCTAGGCATGGGCTTTTCAAACCCCGAAACTAAACTTGCCCTGGATACTGCATAGTCCCGGCAAGCATATTCAGTTTAACAGCCCAAAAAGCACAGTTACTTACCGTAAAAGGTGTTATCCAGGGACAGCAGGCAGATATTCTTAACGCATGGGTGACGTCACCGACGGAGCCCCGGTACGGACACTTTTAACTAGAAAGTTCTAGATGGCCGCACCGCGCATGCGCGAGTGCCTTCCCGCCCGACGGAGGAGAGCGTGGTCCTCAGTTAAGATAAGCCAGCTAAGAAGCCAACCCGGGAGGTGGGTGGGTCGTAAGAATATCTGCCTGCTGTCCCTGGATAACACCTATTACGGTAAGTAACTGTGCTTTATCCCAGGACAAGCAGGCAGCATATTCTTAACGCATGGGTGACCTCCAAGCTAACAGAGAGGGAGGAGGGATGGTTGGCCATTAGGAAAATAAATTTTGTAACACAGATTGGCCGAAGTGTCCATCCCATCTGGAGAAGGCATCCAGACAATAGTGAGTAGTGAACGTGTGAACTGAGGACCAAGTGGCAGCCTTGCAGATTTCCTCGATGGGCGTGAAACAGAGGAAAGCCACAGAAGCAGCCATAGCTCTGACCCTGTGGGCCGTGACAGCACCTTCCAGTGAGAGACCGGCCCGAGCATAACAGAACCCAATGCAGGCAGCAAGCCAGTTAGAAAGCGTCCGTTTAGAAACAGGGTGCCCCAGACGGTTGGGGTCAAAGGACAAAAAGAGTTGAGGTGAAGAGCGGTGAGCCCTGGTACGGTCCAGGTAGTATGCAAGGGCCCGCTTACAGTCTAGCGTGTGTAACGCCTGTTCCCCAGGATGAGCATGGAGTTTAGGGAAAAAGACAGGCAATACAATGGACTGGTTGAGGTGGAAGTCCGAGACCACCTTGGGAAGGAATTTAGGGTGGGTACGCAGAACCACCTTGTCATGGTGAAAAATAGTAAAAGGTGGGTCGGCAACCAGTGCATGCAGCTCACTAACCCTCCTGGCAGAGGTGATGGCAATGAGGAAAAGCACCTTCCACGTCAGAAATTTGAGTGAAGTAGTGGCAAGAGGCTCAAACGGAGGTTTCATGAGGGCTGATAAAACCACATTCAGGTCCCAGACGACAGGAGGAGGCTTCAGAGGTGGTTTGACATTGAAGAGGCCTCTCATGAACCGGGAAACCAGTGGATGAGCCGTGAGAGGTTTTCCGAGGATAGGCTCATGAAACGCAGTGATGGCACTGAGGTGGACTCTGATTGAAGTAGACTTGAGGCCAGCGTCGGACAGAGAGAGCAAATAGTCCAGTACAGTTTCCACCGCCAACGAAGTGGGGTCGTGGTGATGCAGGAGACACCAAGAGGAGAACCTGGTCCACTTCTGATGGTAACATTGGAGGGTGGCCGGTTTCCTGGAGGCATCCAAAATGCGACGGACAGGCTGAGACAGATTCTCTGGAGAGGTCAGCCCGAGAGAAACCAAGCTGTCAGGTGGAGCGATGACAGATTGGGATGTAGTAGAGACTGATGCTGCTGCGTAAGTAGAGTAGGAAACACAGAAAGAGGAATGGGCTCCCTGGAGCTGAGCTGGAGCAGGAGGGAGAACCAGTGTTGGCGAGGCCACCGAGGAGCGATGAGAATCATGGTGGCTCTGTCCCTGCGGAGTTTGAATAGCGCCCGCTACATTAGAGGCAGTGGAGGAAAGGCATAGAGGAACCGATCCGTCCAGTCGAGCAGGAATGCATCCGGGGTCAGACGATGAGGAGAGTAGAGTCTGGAGCAGAACTGGGGCAGCTGATGGTTGTGAGGAGCTGCAAAGAGGTCCACCTGAGGAGTGCCCCAGAGAGCAAAGATGGAGTGGAGTGTGGGAGGATCCAAGGTCCACTCGTGAGGTTGAAGGATGCGGCTGAGGTTGTCGGCCAGGGAGTTCTGTTCGCCCTGGATATAGACGGCCTTGAGGAAGAGACTGCGGGCCGTGGCCCAGGTCCAGATGCAGATAGCCTCCTGACAGAGGAGGGGAGATCCGGTGCCGCCTTGCTTGTTTATGTAGTACATGGCGACTTGGTTGTCTGTGCACAGGAGAAGAACCTGAGGATAGAGAAGGTGCTGGAAGGCCTTGAGAGCATAGAACATGGCCCTGAGTTCCAGGAAATTGATGTGATGTTGACGCTCCTGAGGGGTCCAGAGTCCCTGGGTGCGAAGATCTCCCATGTGAGCTTCCCATGCATAGGGGGAGGCATCTGTGGTTATGATCATGGAGTGAGGGGGTAGATGAAAGAGTAGACCCCTGGAAAGATTTGAGGAGTTCAACCACCATTGAAGAGATTGCTGAAGAGACGATGTCACAGAGATGGGATGAGAAAGAGGATCCGTGGTCTGTGACCATTGGTTGGCTTGAGTCCATTGAGGTGTCCTGAGGTGGAGTCGTGCCAGAGGAAGCACATGGACTGTCGAGGCCATGTGGCCCAGGAGGACCATCATTTGCCGAGCCAGAATAGAGCGACAAAGGAGCACCTGACGGCAGAGATGGAGCAGGGTTCGTTGGCGGTCTGAGGGGAGAAACGCCCTCATCAGAGTGGTGTCGAGGACGGCACCAATGAACTGAAGTCGCTGTGTGGGGAGGAGATGTGACTTGGGGTAGTTGATCTCGAACCCCAGGAGATGGAGGAAAGAGATGGTGTGTTGAGTGGCTTGTAGCACAAACAGAGACGTAGGAGCTTTCACCAACCAATCGTCCAAGTATGGGAACACCTGGAGGTTGTGAGATCTGAGGAAGGCCGCCACCACAATAAGGCACTTGGTGAACACCCTGGGCGATGATGCGAGGCCAAAGGGTAGCACTTTGTACTGATAGTGGTGGTGCTGTACCTGAAATCGGAGGTAGCGACGTGAAGTCAGATGGATTGGAATGTGAGTGTAGGCCTCTTTGAGGTCTAGGGAACATAGCCAGTCGTGATGAGAGAGAAGAGGGTAAAGCGTGGCAAGGGAGAGCATCCTGAATTTTTCCTTGACCAGACACTTGTTGAGGTTCCGAAGATCGAGGATGGGACGGAGGTCTCCTGTCTTCTTGGGTACCAGGAAGTAGCGGGAGTAGAATCCCTGACCCCTTTGGTCTGGGGGTACCTCTTCAATGGCATTGAGAAGAAGGGATTGGACCTCCCTCAGGAGGAGGGGGGATTGTGAGGAGTGAGAAACAGACTCTATGGGAGGATTGTCTGGTGGAAGAGTCTGGAAGTTGAGAGAGTAGCCGTGGCGAATGATGTTGAGGACCCATAGGTCTGATGTAATGACCTCCCAACGTTTGAGGAAGAGTTGAAGGCGGCCTCCTATCGGCTGAGGAAGAGGCAATGATGGCGGGAGACTGGCTATGCCCTGGAGAAAAGAGTCAAAAGGGCTGAGATGGTTTTGACTGTGGGAGAGGCTTGGCAGGTTGGTGAGACTGTAAACGTGCCTGAGTTTGGTGCTGCTGACGAGGCCGGCGAGGCTGTTGTTGCTGAGGCGGGTTGAGAGGTCTGGCCAAGAACCTGCGTTGGTAGGAAGACTGCTGTTTGTAGGGGCGAGCAGGTGGAGTCTTCTTTTTAGGTTTGATTAGGGTATCCCACCTGGTCTCGTGTGCTGATAGTTTCTGGGTAGTTGAGTCCAGGGACTCCCCGAATAGTTCATCACCAAGACAAGGTGCGTTAGCCAGGCGGTCTTGGTGATTAATGTCGAGGTCAGAAACTCTCAGCCAGGCCAAGCGCCTCATGGCAACAGCCATGGCAGATGCTCGAGAGGTCAGCTCAAAAGAGTCATAAATGGATCGCACCATAAATTTCCGGAGTTGGAGCAAACTGGAGATTTGTTGTTGGAAAACCGGGATCTTACGCTCAGGGATGTACTTTTGTAAGGAGGAGAGTTGTTGCACCAAATGCTTCATATAGAAGGAGAAGTGGAAGGTGTAATTATTAGCCCTGTTGGCAAGCATGGAATTCTGATAAAGGCGTTTGCCAAATTTATCCATTGTTCTGCCCTCTCTGCCAGGAGGGGTGGAGGCATAAACACTGGAGCCCTGGGTTTTCTTCAAGGTGGACTCCACTAGAAGGGATTCATGGGGTAGTTGAGGTTTGTCGAACCCCGGGATAGGAATGACCCTGTATAAACTATCCAGTTTTCGAGGGGCACCCGGTACCGTGAGAGGATTTTCCCAGTTTTTGTAAAAAGTTTCCCGTAAGATGTCATGGACGGGTAACTTTAAAAATTCTTTGGGAGGTTGTTCGAAGTCCAGGGCTTCCAGGAAAGCCTGGGACTTCTTAGAGTCGGATTCCAAAGGGATCGATAGAGCCGCCGACACTTCCCTGAGAAATTTTGTGAATGAGGACTGTTCAGGTTTAGAACTGGTATCGACCATCGATGGTTCCTCGTCCGTTGAGGAAGCCTCATCATCGGTACCGGGTGGGGATTCTTCCCATAAGTCCGGGTCCCTGACGTCGGTGTGCGCAGGACGGGACGGTGGTGCGGACGGCTCAGTGTGGCGAGTCTTAGAGAGAGATTTGCCAGAGCGCATCGAGACGGTACCGGGGGAGGAAGATCGATACCGGTCCTGGTCTAGGGGGGACTGGTGTCGGTCTCGATGTCAGGGAGGGTCGGCATCAGAGCGTGTTTGTACTGGAGGATTAAGTGGTTCAGCCACGAGTACCGGCATGGAGGTGTTCAACGGTACCGATGGTGTCGACACCGGCGGTATGGTGCGAGGTTCGGGCCGGTCTGATACCGGAAGGAGTGGGGCCAAAATTGCGGGCAACAAGTGCTGGAGTTGCTGTTGCAGTTGCTCTTGCAATTGGCTTTGGAGTATGGCCGCAATGCGGTCGTCCAGAGGGGGCACCGGTACCGCTTTTTTCTTTGTCGGTACCATAGGTGCCGCTCCATGCCCCGGCGATGAGGATGCCGATGACGAGGCACTCACCGAAATCGGGGCGGAGCGTTTGCGGGGTCGGCGTGATGCCGGGAGGACCGGCGTCGCCGGTGTGGCAGGAGGGCGCTCAAGGGAAGTGGAAGGCTTCTTAGCCGGCTTACCTGGTGCCAGCGACCCCGAGGAAGGATCAGGCGTCGTCGAAGTAGTCGGTGCCGACTTTTGCGGCGCCGTTGACGGCACGGCCGATTCCATGGCAGATCCGGTACCGAAAAGGATATTCTATTGGATCTGTCTATTTTTCAAAGTACGTTTTTTAAGAGTAGCACAGCGGGTGCAGGTGTCAGCCCGATGCTCTGGACCCAGGCACTGTAGGCACCAATTGTGCGGGTCAGTGAGAGATATCGGGCGTGCACACCGCTGGCACTTCTTAAAGCCCGGCTGAGGGGGCATGAAGGGGAACATGGCCTCCGCAAAATCAAAACCGGAGGCCTGTATGGTGGCAACAGGCCCCGCCGGGGCCGGCCTGAAAAATAAAGAGAAAACAAAGTTGTTTTTTTTTTGTTTTTTTTTGCAAGTTAGAACGAAAAACGAAATCCGAAGGAAAAAGAACAAAAAAAAGGAGAAAAAAGCGCGAGCGGGAAGGCAAAAACAGAGATTTCAACAGCCGTTGAAAGCACATGCGTCTTCTTCGCTCCACGGAAACGAAGAAACTGGGGGACCACGCTCTCCTCCGTCGGGCGGGAAGGCACTCGCGCATGCGCGGTGCGGCCATCTAGAACTTTCTAGTTAAAAGTGTCCGTACCGGGGCTCCGTCGGTGACGTCACCCATGCGTTAAGAATATGCTGCCTGCTTGTCCTGGGATAATTCACATTCCTGTCTCTTCAAACAAACAAACAAACAAAAAAATCTCCAGCTCTTTCTTGAGCAGAGGGCAGGAAAATTGCCAAGTTTACCTTCAAAAACTGAGTTAAGCTTTCATAAATCCCTCCCTAGATACTGGCAAACTTCGCCCCATCCAATTCTCAACTTCCTTGGAATTTCAAAATTCAAAACACAGTTCAACCAAAACATTTCTTGCAAAAACTGTAGTGCAAAATGAAACAGTCTTTATAGAGTACAAAAGGGTGCCCTTCCCCCACAAAGGGCTTAAGCAGTGCTGTGGCTTATTTTTTATTATTTTTTTTTTAATAAAAGAAAAACCTTCCAGTTTCAGACAATTGTTCCAAATTTAGGATTAGCAATGCGAACAGTCCCATATAATCTCCACTCAGGAATAAAACAACAAATACAAAAAAACTGTTTAGAGCAGATATTTCCTTTCCAAATTTCTCAGCAAAAACACAGTTCTGAAATCAGTAAGTTTTACTAGCCAAACTCACTTCCATGGCTTCTATGTCTGGCACCACTTCTAGGATCTCCATAGGCTCCTCTTGGAAGTGTTGCAGGTTCCAGGCTTGGAGCAGTCTCCTACACCTCCAAGGGGTCCAGGTTATTACCCTCACCTAGGCTGGTTTCCTGCTCTTTAGAAAGAGTACCTTCCCTCCTCCCTGACCTCTCTGAATGAGGGAAAAACACTGCTGGATTTTCAGTGGGAGAGCCATGCCACAGCCTATGTGTGCCTGCTCTCACCTGTGGCTCTCTTGGGCTCCCACAGTGGACTTCCTGAAAAGTACAAGGCTTTCTGAAAGTAGAGCCCTGTTTAAATTTTATGTTTATAGATCTCCCTTTTATTGCTCCCTTTTATTGCTCTATCACTGGGAAGGGTCTCCATCTCTTCATAATCAAGTTCATCTGAGAAAGCTCATTTTCTGACATGATTTCCTTAGCATAATCAGGGAACCTTGGCTGATGTTGTGGCATAGGCTTAGAAATTACATTTTTAGTCCTAACTCTACCTTTCTTAGGATTAACTGGGAACATGTCAGGCACAGAGCCTAACTGGTCACAGTGGGTTTGGACCCACAACCTTAGGGTGCTGAGACTGCAGCTTTAACCACTGAACCACACTCTTCCTATGGCTAGAGCTGCCTTTCGATCCTCGCCCCACCCCCACTGCCTTCTCATTGGCTGGATCCTAACTACAGTCTTTGCTGCTTCTTACAGTGGAAGCAGGCAGTGTAGACTCACTCCCACCAGACAGAGTGACAATTTAGACTATGTAAGTGAAGTTGTGAGGAACTAGTTTTGGGGGTCATTGGCAGTTGTGGGGGTAGGGATGGAGCAGTTATTACAGGCCTGTGGGGGAAGATGGTAGTTTGTTGGGTGCAATTGTAGGGGTAGAGTTTGGAAGCAGGAACAATTTGTGGGATGGCAGAAATTCTAGGGGTTATTTATTAATTTGATTTCTTTGATACACCACTATATACAATCATGTGTTAACATGGCTTACACTTAAAAATGATACAACACAGCATAATAAAAACAAATTACAATATTCACAATTTCCCACAAATAAACCAAAACAAAATCTCTTTTCTTCAACAACCTAATCCTATCACTGGTCAACTACTTGGCAGCTAGGCTTCAATGCCAAAAAATGCAAGATAATGCACCTGGGTAAGAGAAACCCGCATAGAACTTATGTACTAAATGGTGAGACCTTGGTTAAGACCACGGCGGAACGCGATCTAGGGGTGATCATTAGTGAGGACATGAAGGTTGCCAATCAAGTGGAGAAGGCTTCCTCCAGGGCAAGACAAATGATGGGGTGTATTCGCAGAGGTTTTGTCAGCAGGAGACCCAAAGTCATGATGCCGCTGTACAGATCCATGGTGAGGCCTCACTTGGAGTACTGTGTTCAGTTTTGGAGACCACACTATCGAAAGGATGTGCTGAGGATCGAGTCGGTTCAGCGAACGGCCACCAGGATGGTCTTGGGGCTCAAGGATCTCACGTATGAAGAAAGACTAAAGAAATTGCAGCTGTACTCACTCGAGGAAAGAAGAGAACGGGGAGACATGATTGAAACGTATAAGTAAATCACGGGACGTGTCGAGTCAGAAGATGATATCTTCTGGCTCATGGGACCCTCGACCACCAGAGGGCATCCGCTGAAAATCAGGGGAGGGAAGTTTCATGGCGACTCCAGGAAGTACTTCTTCACCGAAAGAGTAGTAGATCATTGGAACAGACTCCCACTCCAGGTGATAGAGGCCAGCAGCGTAACGGATTTTAAGAGAAAATGGGATACTCACGTGGGATCTTTAAGGGAGTAAATTCAGGGGAGGGGATACTTGGAATGGGCAGACTTGGTGGGCTATAGCCCTTTTCTGCCGCTTTTTCTATGTTTCTATGTAACTAGAAATTGCATGAAATTAGTCAGCAACCCATTCCAAAGATGAGGGCCAATATTTATTTATTTATTGAGTCGGATTTCTAGCCTGTCCTCCCAGAAGAGCCCAGAACTGGTTACAAGTTTACACACACAGCAGAAGGTTTAGCAACAAGGTTATAATTTCACATACCGCAGATAAGTAGAACAGATTAAAAGGATGAAGAGCTGAGTAGAAATTCCTGTGTACATGTTTTGGGTAGAATGCTCTATTTCTAGCTGTTGTTAATCTTACAGGACTCAAGCGGGAGTGGTTAATTGCAGACGAGTAGTTTTTAGGTTGTGGGAGAAGTTGCAAGGTAAGGGTAGCTTTGGCACAAACAGAGGCAATTTGAAGGTTTGCAAAATAGGTTAAACTGCCTTGTCCTGTTCTCTGTTACATTTCACTGTTTCTATGCTACAGAAGCTGGAATGCTGTTTCCCCACAGAAATACACATGGCCAATTTTTTTTTTTTTTTTTTTTTTTTGGGGGGGGGGGGAGGAGGAGGGAGTATGCTTATTTCTCTGGAACCCCCAGTCCAATCTAGTGCATTTTCCAACTCAATGTGACATTGTACTACTTTTACCCCATCCCAAGTTTCATCCCATTCTGTTAGCTGTTTTGCTCCAGACAGTGAGCTGGAGTTCTTTCCAACTTCCATTTGGTTGGAAAGAATAAAAACTAATTCTTCCGTTTCAATCCATTTTATTTTAATTATTTCCATAATAGATATAACTCCTTTATCTCTTACTTGTCCTGTCTGTCAAGAGGCGACAGTAAACTCTGCAAGCAGGGACTTTATTTACTTATAATATTGTGCCCTATAGAAATAAGAAATAACAGTGGTAGACTTTGCCCTTATGAGTCTATTTCCAACACTATCTGCCCTTAAAAAACATTTGCTCATGTATTTACTTTGGTCTCTCTCCATGCTATCAAGCAGTAGAGCTCGTAATCATGGGATTTTCCTTCCCTACCATAGACCAATGTTTCTCAACTCGGTCCTGGAGTACCCGCTTGCCAGTCAGGTTTTCAGGATATCCATAATGAATTTGTATAAACTTGATTTGCATACACTGCCTCCATTATATGCAAGTTTTTTCATGCATATTCATGAAAAAAAAAAACGACTGGCTAGAGGGTAGGCCAGGACCAAGTTGAGAAACACTGCCCTAGACCAGTGGAAGGCAAACTCATTAGTCAAAAGAGCCAAAGATCAGCAGTACAACGATTAAGATTTCTTTTGAGCGCCAAATTTCTTTTCAAGAACCATGTTTTCAGGAATCGTTTTAAACTAGCTACTAACATTCTACGTATTGACAAAAAAAAATTTTTTTACATTAAAATAGAAATATGAGTAAACACATATTTAATGACACCCCATGTAGTCGAAATCGATTCGTGGCAGAGTCTAGAGAATGGCACGGGGAAAAAATTTGTCCCCATCCCCTTGAGCTTGGTCCCTGTCCCCGCAAACCATCTGATCCCATCCATACAAGCCTCGAATAGTTTTATACTGAACTTATTAAAGTATAAAAAGAAACAATATTTTGTACAATTGTCAATTTATAAATCAGCATCTTCTCCCCACTCTGTTCCCCATTTCCCTTCAGCATCTTCTCCCCACTCTCCACTTCTCTTGCCCATTTCCCTTCAGCATCTTCTCCCCATTTCCCTTCAACGTCCTCAGTCCACTCTCTCTCCACTTCCCTTCAGCGCACACGCATAAAATCAAGTGAGCAATTTTATATCATTTTCATTCTATTTATTCATAGAAATTAAAGTCTAAATAATGCCAGTAACATAACAAAACATGATTTTACAAAAATAATTCCCTGCAAGGATTACTAGATGTCTTTCAGCAGCTCCCCTCCCCCTTACCTTTGTGGCAAATTTCTTTTTTTTTTTTTTGTCTTCCAGCTGCCCGAGCTGGCTTTCATCAAGTTGGGGAACAGGCCACCACCGAGTTCTGAGCTCTCCCTGCTTCCCTTCCCTGTAAAGAGGACACTGAAGCGCTGGGCCGACCAACCTTCCCCATCTGACGTCAATTCTAACATCGGAAAGGAAGTTCTGGGCCAGCCAATCGCTGCCTGGCTGGACTGGAACTTCCTCTCTGACATTAGAATTGACATCGGGTGGGGAAGGTTGGTTGGTCCAGCGCTTCAGTGTCCTCTTTAAGGGGAAAGGAAGCAGGGAGAGCTCAGAACTCAGCGGCAGCCTGTTCCCCGATGGCGGGGAAGGGAAGCAGGCTGGGCACCCCTGCTCTAGCTAGCAGAGCCGCGAGCCACACTCAAGTGGCTAAAGAGCCGCGGTTTGCCAACCACTGCCCTAGACTTTAGAACTGCACCTTGTGACATGCTAACCACACCCAATTAATGTTTTAGAAACCAAAGTCCATTAAAAGAAAAGACTACCTGCTGCTTTAAGCCTCTCTCTTTCAAGAAAACAAAATCCCTGTGCAGAAGGTCCATATTCAGTATTTCATATTCAGCTCATAATACAGTGTCACACAATCCTGTTACAGGCATTTGAAGGCAATTCCTAAACTCCCCTCATTGTACCTTTATTAATGTCTTTTGAAATAATCTCATGAAAGGTCAAATACCAGATAACTCAAAATAGGAAACCCACTTAAAATAGGAAACCCACCACTTAAAATCTGAGAATAAAAACTTAACCCTACATTATCTCAAACTTTCAAAAATATCACCAGCAGGAAACGGATATCCTGGCAGATCTTATTTGCAGTTTGTCTTGCCAATATTTACTGGAGACAGCTGGAGAATTAGTATATTGCCATCAATACTGCCATAATTACAAACTGATAAAAACAATTTCCAGCAGCACTGGGAAAATTATTAGTAGCGGTATTACTAAATGACTCAGACCTTGAACAAAAAAAGACTGGTATCTCTAAGATGTGCTTACTTTTATCTCAATGTACTTTCATCAGATGACCTGGGACAAGAAGTACTGCAACAGTCTCCTTGAGCTGGTATTGATGTATAACTTAATTCAGATATTTTTTATTTTATTTGTTATATGTACGCCACTTTGAAGTTGGATTCAGAGATATATATCAAACTTACTGAACATTAAACCCTTCAATGTTATAATGCCCCTGTATCGCTCCATGGTGCGACCTCATCTGAAGTATTTCATTCAATTCTGGCACTGGAAAAGGTTCAAAGAAGTGACCAAGATGGTAAAGGGGATAGAATTCCTCTCATATGAGGAAAGACTAAAACAATTATGGTTATTCAGCTTGGAAAAGAGAAGGCTGAGGAGAGAGATGACTAAAGTCTACAAGTGGATCAATTTTTCACTCCATCAAAAATTACAAAGACTAGGGGGACACTCGAAGCATTTTGTTGTTTGTAGAAAAAACAGCACCACGGAAATTAAATCTAACAAAGCAGTCTTCGGAGATTTGAAAAAGAAGTGCATTGAAAGAACGGAATGTATGGCAGATTGTAAGTATGAAGGAGGACATATGTAAGGTTAGGAGAAGTGTCCAGAGCACAAAGAGCCACAACGGGGAGAAACCCCATCACCCTAGAGCAGGGGTGTCAAAGTCCCTCCTCGAGGGCCGCAACCCAGTTGGGTTTTCAGGATTTCCACAATGAATATGCATGAGATCTATTTGCATGCACTGCTTTCATTGTATGCTAATAGATCGCATGCATATTCATTGGGAAAATCCTGAAAACCCAATTGGGAGAAACTTTGACACCTCTGCCCTCGAGTATCAAAGAAGCTGTGTCAACTAGTGGGGCACTCATATGTTTGCAGAGAATCAAAAGTAATCCAGGGGTCTGCAAGGAAGAAAAGGATAGACTGTATTGCAGTAGGAGGAAATGAAATGGAGAAAAGCTGGACTGACATTAAGGGAATAAAGTAAAAGGTGCCACTGAAGGGGCATCCTGCATCATTTGTGTGAAGCGAGTTGCGCAGGGTCAGAAGGAGCAGCACTGGGATGTAATCCCACAACCTCTGGGAGTAGAGAATGGCACTGGGACAAATTTTTCCCCATCACCGCAGGAACTCAATTTCTCTGTCCCGTCCCCACGAGTTTTGCCTCTGTCCCTGTCCCATTCCTGTAAGCTGTGCCTTAACCGCACAAGCCTTTTGAACACTTATGATTTTAAAGTGTTTGAGGCTTGTGCAGATGAGGACGGTGCTTGCAGGAATGGGGCAGGGACAGGAAAAGTACTCGCGGGAATGGGGAAAAATTTGTCCCCATGTCATTCTCTATCTGGGAGCAGGGGCAGAAGCTCCACCAGTGAGCCTCCCCTTCCACCTGGGGTTTTACTTTTTTTTTTTTTTTAACACAAAGTAGTAAAAAATTTGGAAAAAGCTGGCTATACTTCAGATTAAGGAGCCATGAAGTATACAGATATACAGATAAATGAGGTGAGACTTATAATAGAGTAAGGTCTCAACTAGAAATAATGGCGTAGGCACTCCAGATAGAAATATAGGATAGGAATGAAGAAACTGGGAAGAGAGCGTTAATACACGCTGCACAATAGGAAGTGCATGAAACTACAATGGATAAGCAGAGGTCTAGAACTTATGCAGCTAGACCATATATGAATTCCAGGAAGGCCTGTAAGACATAAGATCATCCTTAATAGGATGTGATAGTGGCTTCCTCCTCCTCCCCTACAGCCACTCCCAATCCTCCAAGTTCTTTAGAATAATGAAGGAATTGGAGATGGTAACCTCCAAAAGAGGTACGCTTCAGAAATGATAGCCTGCATCGATGGCATCAAGGTGGAGGCAGGCATCAAGAGACTCGATGCGAGATATGCCTGTGACGCTGATGATCGATGTCGATGATTGATGTGGAAGATCGATGCAACAGTACTGCTAGGACTCAGTGCCACAGAAAAAGTCCAAGTTGCTGGGTGCCCAACCCCAGTGCTAATATCTTCTTGTAGAAATAAAATGCAAGAACAAAAAGAATAGAATATTTGAATAGGCATTTATTCTTCTTCTTGCTCTTTGTTGTCGTTGTTTTTTTTAGCCCTGGAAGATTGAGAAAAGATCCAGCAGGAAAGAGAAAGCAGCACGGGTCGAAAGAAAAGAAGGTCGAAAAGCCATCAATGCCACCGGTGGGGACAAAGGCTTCCAAAATGCCCACATGCCTTTTAACTAAAAATTGAAATGATTTAAAAGAAAAACCAACTAAGAAGAAAAATTGAGAGAAATAATGTAAAAAATGAAGCGGGAAGGCAAACCCGGCTAGACAAAGTCCAGATACGTCATATTCACTCTGCAGAAAAAGAAAAACTTAAAACCTTGCGAGCCGGCGTCAGGCAAGAAGGCACTCGTGCATGCACGGTGCAGGCAGTCTTAAAGCTTTTTAAAGCTTAAAGTGACAGTACAATTTGACATTGTCCATACCGAGCTCCGTGGATGACATTACCCACATGCAAGACTATGCTGCCTGCTTGTCCTGGGATAAATGAAGATAAAAAGAATCAAAGAAAATAAAAACTTGTAAGTTATAGTTTTTATTTATTTATTCATTTTTTTTTTTAGCCAGTCCTCCCAAAGAAACTCAGAACAGGTTATAAATCAGGTACTCAGCCTATCTGTTCTGGCAGGCTCACACTCTAATTTTTTCCCTTTTGTTCATACACATCCAGAGTGGGGTGGGGGGGATATTTTATGATTTCTTTTGCTTATGATTAATTGTTGGGTATAAGGGAGGGGGGATATTTGATGAGAGTTATAATTTGATGATATATTAAGTGATGTTAAAGTATAAAATGATTATATTTTGTGTTACACTTATTGTGAGTTTTAAAAATGAATAAAGATTTATTAAAAAAAAAAAAAAAGAGACAGTGGAGGATTAAGTGACTTGCCCAGGGTCACAAGGAGCAGCACGTGATTTGAACCTACAACTTCAGGGTGCTTAGGGTGTAGCTCTAACCACTACACACCACACTCTCTTGATTGGTAGTTTTATTGATTGGCTAAGCAGGTGCTGTATCTGTATCTGACTCCTCTTCTTGTTATCAAAACAACTGCCTAGATCAAGTTTCATCCTGGCTTAAGAAGAATTAGCTTGCCCTCAGCCCAGCTCAAATGTGAACTAGTTGAGCACCAAGTGTAATCAAGTGATCACTCAATTTGTTCCCAGAATACTTTGGAGAAAAGAGCTATACCAAACTGCAAATACTTTCTCACCAGTGAACATATTTATCAATCAGCATTTCCCCCCCCCCACCCCACACACACCCCTCCCCAGTATTCTGCACTCTTATAGAAACAGCCATCACTGTCCACAAATTCAGACTGAAAGATCTTTGGGGGGGGGGGGGTGGAGATGCACGCTACTGTGCAAACAGTCTGGGAACTTTAATCCTGCTGTTTTATTTGACTGTTCTAAATGTTTGACAGCAGAGAGGAAACCAACATTCCACACATCTTAAATACAAGGAGCCATTTTTTCAAGCCAGTTTCTACAATGAACAAAAATTGGTTTCCAACAATTCTGTTTTTCCTTAGGCAGAGATTAGTTCTAGCACTTTCTTTGTTGAATCTGTCACATTACAGATAATTATAGAGGAAGCAGAATGGCAATACCACCGAGAACGAATGTAAAAACCTTGACTGCTGGAACATTCTTGAACAGGTGCAATTTCTATCAATAGTGAAATGCACTATAGAAAATAACAGGTAGTAACACTATTGCTGTTTGAAAGCCAGTCTTTATGTCCATCACAATAAAGGAATACACACTCATTCACAAAGCCTACAAAAGAGGAGACTAAAAGGGAAAACAAAAAGGATACCCAAGGTTATCGCCATCACAGATTCTGAATCTTGCCAGGGTTGGAGGGAGGTATTACATAATCAGTCTAGTTTTCAGGATATCCGCAATGGACATACATGAGGTATGAGTGTACATCAAGGGAAAACACTATGCATGTAATTAACATTCTGCCCATTCTCAAATTTCTAATGGCTCACAACTATTATAATATTTAAAAAAAAAAAAAAAAAACACAGAGGAGACCAAAACATAAGACACATCTCTCCTTCACCCCAATTCATCCTCTTTCCTTTCTCTTCCCCACATGTGCATCTTTTCTCCCCTCCCTCCCATCACCCTGTGCAGCAGAAGTTTGCCCAGCTTCTATCCTTCCCTCCCATTCCTTGTGCAGCAGAACCCTTAAGCACCCCCAACGCCCCACTGCACAGCCGAACCCCTGCTGACCCTCCATCCTTCCCTCCCGACCGCGAGTGAGCCCTACCTTCAACCGAAGCAGCGTTGGGCTGGCAGCACTCTAAACAAGCTGCTTGGTCTTGTCCGTCAAGGATTTCACTCTGCCTTGAGCCCTGGTGGTCCAGCGGTGAGCCAGAACTGGAGCTATCCCTCCCATCTCCTGTCCCAGCTTTCTCTGCACCACACCACCTCCCTCCCGTCTTCTGGGCCCTGCAAAGGCCTACCTTGTATGCCCTGGTGATGCAGCAGTGAACCAGGGCAGGAGCAATCCACCTACACTGGGCAGAGTCTCAAAAGAAAATGGCTGCCATGAGTTCCCGCTGCAACCTCGCAAGAATGGCTCTGCACAGGGTAGGAGTGTAGGAGGATTGTTCCTGCCCTGGTTCACCGCTGGACCACCAGGTAAGGTAGGCCTTTGCAGGAGGTGAAATGGAGGTGGGGTGGTGCAGAGCCAGCTGGGGCAGGAGATGAGAGGGTTTGCCCCTATCTCGGTTTACCACTGGACCACCAGAGCTCAAGGCAGGCCTGGGGGAGGCCTTCAATGGGTCGAAGAGAGGTTGGGGTGCAGAGCTGGCTGTAACAGGACACAGGAGGGGTCACTCATGTCCCACCTCACTGCTGGACCAACAAGGCTCAAGGCAGGCCTGGAGGAGGCCTGCAATAATTTAGGGAGGGGATGTAGAGACAGCTGGGACAGGACGAGGGATTGCTCCTGTCGCGGTTCACCACTGGACCACCAATATCTATATACTTGAATCAACTTCCACCCCTCCTTCCCTTTTTGGGAGAAAAAATGGTTATCTTGGTTTATATTCTTCCCTTACCCTGATATCTCCTCCCGCTTCTGAAGATCCACAACCCAAAAACTTTAATACAAAATACTGTGAATACTTATATTGCAAGACCTCACTCATTTAGAACAGTCACTACATTCCTACAGCGCCAGAGAGAAGACAGTTGTGATGACGTGACGCATGTATACTATATGTACTCGTATTGTAAGACCTTACCTGTTTAAAACAGTCACCACACTCCTGGAGTGTCAGAGAGAGAAGAACCATCGGTTCAGTTGTGATTGTGTGATTTGTGTATACTGTATGTACTTGTATTGCAAGATGTTGCTTGTTTATCAAGTTAAAATTTAATAAATGTCTTGTCTTCCAAAACACTTGCTTACCAAGTTACTTGCAATCCAAGGTTTTACTGTATATGAAATTGTAATAGAGGAAAGGTAAGAGAAAATGATGAGGTATAGGGCTTTAAGAGTCAAACAATGAATTTTAAACCAACATCTAAATTGCACTAGCAACCAATGAAGGAGGATGAAAAAGGGAACGACGTGGTTCATTCTTTTTGCCTTACAGAAAAACCTAACCACAGTTATTATGGAGTGTTTGCAAATGTCAAAGGAAGAAAGCTGAAAGTTCACGGTAGACTGTATTACAATAGTCAGTATAAGAAATTACAAAAGCATGGAGAAGAGAGTGCAGAGTCAAAATTCAAAAACTAACTTATCGAATGGATTTGCCAAATCAAAGAAAATAAAAAATAAAATCCTATTTTTACCACTTGAGATACCTGATGAACAAAAGTCAGGTCGGAATCAAAGATGACCCCAAGATAACAGAACGTCTGAACTGGAATAATATCGATATCAAAAATTTTGAGAGGAAATGAGAACAGGTTATCCAACAAAAGTGGTTTTGACTGGGTTAAAAACTACCGTATTTTCACTCATATACTGCGCACCCGTGTAAAACGCGCACACGGGTATAGCGCACGGGGAACAGAAATTTATGTAATAAAATTTTAATATAGAGCACACACGCGTATACCGCGCATGCTAAAACCTCCTCCTGCCTACTCTGAACCGGCATCCTCCCCCCCGCTCGTGTCACCCCCCCCCCCCCCGCGATCCTACATCCCCTCAGCACCGCAAAGACAACTCTTACCCGATTGGACACCGGCACCAGCACCAATGCACAGGATGTGCCAGTGTCAGTGCCCGAAGATCCTCCCTCGTTGGGTTGGGCTGGGCTGGGCGGTGCGAGAGAGATCCTCCTTCTTCCTGTGCCGGGCTGGACTAGGCTTTGAGCACTTGCGCATGCTCAAAGCCTTCTGGTCTCGCTCTCTCCGAGATTATCTCGAAGAGAGCGAGACCAGAAGACTTTGAGCATTTGCGCATGCTCAAAGCCTTTTGGTCTCGCTCTCTCCGAGATTATCTCGGAGAGAGCGAGACCAGAAGGTTTTGAGCATGCGCAAATGCTCAAAGCCTAGTCCAGCCCGGCACAGGAAGAAGGAGGATCTCTCTCGCACCGCCCAGCCCAGCCCAACCCAACGAGGGAGGATCTTCGGGCACTGGCACATCCTGTGCATTAGTGCTGGTGCCGGTGCCCAATCGGGTAAGAGTTGTCTTTGCGGTGCTGGGGGGGGATGTAGGATCGCGGGGGAGGGGGGTTGACACGAGCGGGAGGGGGGGAGGATGCCGGTTCGCAGGGGGAATGCCGGATCAGAATGAAAAAAAAACATTTGTACAACACGCTCACACGTATAACGCGCATGGTTATGCACGGTTTGTAAAATCGTGTATAACGCAAGCGTTATATGCATGAAAATACAGTACTACTACACTTCCCGCTCCGTATTCGCGGGGGTTAGGGGCAGAGCCGGCCCACAAATATTAAAAAACCATGAATAATATTTGGGCCGGTTCTGCCCTTATCCCCACTTCCCCAGGCTATTTTTAGCCCTGTAAGACCCCCCCTTAAGCCTTACCTGGTGGTCTAGCAGGTTTTCAGGCAGGAGCAATCTTCCCACGCTCCTGCCCCATGTAGATCGCTCACAGGAAATGGCTGCCTTGAGCTCCCGTACTCTCTCGAACCATTTCCTGTGAGCGATCTGCATGGGACAAGAGCGTGGGAAGATCACTCCTGCCCCGAAAACCCGCTAGACCACAATGTAAAGCTTAAGGAGGGGCTTACAGGGCTTAAAATAGCATTTTTTGGTTTAAAACCGCAAATAAGCGAATCCGTAGATATGTAATTCGTGAATACGGAGGGGGAAGTGTACTAATCATTTCTATAGTGCTATTAGACATACGCAGCACTGCACACATTATATGCAGGTACTTTCTCTGTCCCTAGTGAGCTCACACTCTACCTGTACCTGGGACAATGAAGGGTTAAGTGAGTTGACTAGGGTCACAAGGAGCTGCAATTTAACTGCTGGAACCACAAGATCCTTTCAAGACAAGGAGGGTAAACACTTCGCTATCTGATTAAAAATGAACAGCAGATGACTATGGAACCACATCTGTCAGTGTTCTAACAAGCCTCACAAGAAGCTTAAATTTAAGATGACAGCTTGTGGGCAACGTAATGCAATGAACAAAGATATCCTACCAAGAGAACTTAACTATGCCAGCCATCATTGAAACCAATGCTGGTCTGAGGATCCTCACAGCGGTTATTTTCTTCTGTGTGACAATCTGGAGACACAACTTTAGGGAGGTTAATCTGAGGATCCTCACAGCGGTTATTTTCTTCTGTGTGACAATCTGGAGACACAACTTTAGGGAGGTTAACACTGGCTTGCAGGCACTTTTTGACAACCTTTTAGCTAAGATCAAGTTAATACGTTCTGGGTTCCAGGGGAGAACTAGAAAAATTCTGAGGCCACAGACACCAAAATGTACTATCTTCACATGAGCCCCTCTCCAATAAATCAGTCCAGAACAGATATTGTTCTGAACAAAGGATTTATAGAAAGTCTTAATACATAGAGAGCCACATGAACGTCTGCACTATCCTTGATAGGCAGACACATTACATAATGTCAGAATCAGAGATGCACAGAGCTCCACTGACCTTGAGATAAAATGTTTCTTATTTATGTATGCATTGTATCTAAAAACAATGGAAACAAATTGATAGACTGATTATTCAGAAATATTTGTGAGATACAGTATTTAAAAATTGCCAAAACACTGATTAATGGGCATTTTCTGTGAATACTTCCCATGGTCTCACAGGTCACACAAAATTCAAGGGCAAGCTACATTCACTCCCCAGGTTTTCCATTTCAGTCTTCTAGCTTTTGCCATTGCCTTTTCAACCTGTTTGGCCATCTTATCACATCCAAGTCCCACTCCTCTTTCGTGCAAAAGTTCTTCACCACCACCCCAAACTGTACCATTCCCTCGGGTTTTTGCAGTCCAAATGCATGGCCTTGTATTTCTTAGCATTAAATCTTAGTTGCCAAATTTCAGACCATTCTTCAAGCTTTGCTAAATCCTTCCTCATGTTATTCACACCATCAGGTGTGTCTACTCTATTGCAGATTTTGGCATCATCTGCAAAGAGGCAAATCCTATCTGACATCCCTTCAGCAATATCGCTTATAATCACTGGGCACTTGAACTCTCCCTTTCAGGGAGAGAACCCATCCTCTCTAACTCCTTCTCTAGAATACCTCTTAGAGCTGGAGCCTGATCTCAGATTTGGTCATGGGTGCAATACTGTGACAGGTTCCTTCCTTCACAGATCCAGAAAAAGTCATCTGTATCCTCTCCTTTTTTTTAGAGCAGGGGCTCCCGGCTTTATCTTTGTGTTTCAGAGATGCTTACTTTCTCTCACTCCTTCACGCCTGTGATTGCACTGGTTTATCCAGCCATAGACACCCTCCTCTAGGATGCTGGTTTAGACTGTCTCAGACATGCACCTTGGTGGTACAGCTGCTTGGCCATGGGATCTGATGTTTCATACCAGTCCTAGCTTCTCTCCAAGAGAAGACTCATCCCATCACTATCTTCTCCTGTTCTGCTAACTGCAAACATATGAAAAGGATACTCTAAATCAGGCTTCTCTATCAAGCACAATTAGAGCACAAATTCCTAGAAGCTGGATTTGGTTAAAGGAGGTTTAAAATAACCAAGAAGCATGGCTACAATAGAAGAATGCTATTTCAAATATGAATAAAGGAAAATTGTAAATAAGAACAGGAACATGGCTAATACATAATCTAAATACAGATCTGTTTAAAACATTGTGCTTCCCACGGCTGCAGCTTTAAATCTAACTTGGCCCAAAGCTGTTATTACATCTACAAACAGCACATCCTATATAATAAAAGGTTAGCGGCGGATGCGCTTTTAAAAAAGTGTGATTACTGCCGCCGTGGTGTGTGATCCGTGGCCGTGTTCCATTTTAGAACCCGGCCAATGATCACTCTGGCCACTCCCCTCCTCCCGCCCTCATTCACCCTGAAAGCCAGGCAAGCTCTCTCCCTGCCCGCGTCCTCGGCAGGGAACACACCTCGGCCCTCACTCGCCACTGCTGATCCTCCTGTAAAGAGCAGCCTGCGATGGTGGCCGGCTTTAGCGAACCTCGCAGGCCACTCTCCAACTCGGTAGCACATTCCCTCTGACGCGATCCCGTGCGTCAGAGGGAACGTGCTACCGAGGCTGAAGAGCGGCCTGCGAGGTTCGCTAAAGCCGGCCACCATCGCAGGCTGCTCTTTACAGGAGGATCAGCAGCGTGAGAGGAGCCGCCGCCGGCACTTTTAAAACTTGAAACAAAAACCTTCGGCCGCATTACTTCCTCGACCACCACAAATCCGTAATTCTTATTTCTTTAGATTTAACTGCCACCTTTGACACTATTGATCATGACCTTTTAATCGACCGTTTAGACTCGGTTGGAATTAAAGACCAAGTCTTAGCCTGGCTCGCTTCTTTTTTGTCAAATCGCTCAACTTTCGTCAGCTTCAATGATAGTACGTCTAACACTTACTCTTCAAAATTTGGTATTCCACAAGGTTCAATATTATCCCCCCTGCTTTTTAATATATTCCTCTCCCCGCTTTTAAATTTAACTCAATCTCTAGGTTTTACAGCATTCGCCTATGCTGATGACATCCAACTCATTCATCCACTAGATCCTGAAAATAAAAATAACATTACAGCTATTAACAACAAACTTGTAACTATAGAAGACTGGCTCAGCACAAATAAATTGGCTTTAAACCTCAAAAAAACAAAATCAATGCTTTTCTCATGGAAAAAAGACACAATATTAAACTCCCCAATCTCTATTAATAATTTCAAAATAGAACTGGTTACTACTTGAAAAATTTTAGGCGTAATGATCGATGACAAACTTACCTATCATAACCACATTAGTAATATTGTCAAAGCTTGCTTTTATAAATTACGTTTAATTCGTTCTCTCGCTAAATTCTTACAACCAGAATCCATCAATATTCTAATTCATTCCTTAGTAATATCCAGAATAGACTACTGTAACTCTCTCCTTATCAACATTACCCAAAAAGAAAAAAGAAGGCTGCAATTGATACAAAATACTGCCGTGAAATTGATCCACAACGCTAAAAAATATGATCATGTTACCCCCCTGTTGATATCTTCTCATTGGCTTCCGGTAAGCCATCGCATAACTTTTAAATTACTGCTTTTAGTTTTTAAATCCTTAAGTTTTAATGAACCACAATTTATCAACAGGTGGCTAATTCCCTATAGCACAACACGATCTCTCCGCTCAACCTCTTATAATCTTCTCTCCATTCCCTCATTAAAAGTTATAGGAACCAGACGGCATGACATAAATTCAGTTATGGCCCCTCATTCATGGAATCTCTTACCTCAATACATCAGGGATTTAAAAGATTTAATTCTATTAAAAAAAAACCTAAAATCATTTCTCTTTAAAGATGCTTATGATTCCTAGCACATTACTCTGCGTTTTTTTATTTAAGCAGCTAAAATTACCCCTCCTTTTCGTCTTTCCCTTATATGTTTTTCCTTCTCTTCTATCTAAACATTGTAACTTTTTCCCCATTTACCCTCACAATTCTTGTAAGTTTTAACTCAGAACAAAATTATTTTATATGAATGTATTTTGTTTGTTAAGTTTTAGCCCAAAACATTAGTTATTTTATATGTCAGCACCAATATTTTATTTGTATATTTTTTATGATTGTACATCGCCTAGCAATTTAAATAGGCGATTCATTAAGAACAAATAAACTTGAACTTGAACTTGAGGGGCCGCATTAAGAGAAGGGAGGGGCCGAACGGAGCAGGACAGCTCACAGTAAGAGAAGGGAATTGAGTCTCACGTCGGTCCCTGGGAAGATGGTTGAGGCGTTGATCAAGGATAGCATAAACTGGCACCTAGACACACACGACCTGATGAAAGCCAGCCAACATGGATTCAGGAAAGGGAAGTCATGCTTGACGAACCTACTTCAATTTTTTGAGACAGTGAACAGACAAATTGATAATGGAGAACCGGTGGATATTATATACTTGGATTTTCAGAAAGCGTTCGACAAAGTTCCACATCTAAGACTCCTCAGGAAACTGCAGGGCCATGGAATAGAAGGAAATATACTAAGATGGATAGGCAAATGGCTGGAGAACAGAAGGCAGAGAGTGGGCATAATGGGAAGTTCTCGGACTGGGAAAATGTGACTAGCGGTGTGCCCCAGGGCTCGGTACTTGGGCCCATCTTATTTAATATCTTCATCAATGACCTAGAGGATGGAACATCCAGTTAGATCATCAAGTTTGCAGATGACACAAAGCTATGCCGGGCCATCAAATCGCAGAAGGACAGTGAAGAACTCCAGAGTGACTTGAGCCGATTGGAGAATTGGGCAGATAAATGGCAGATGAAGTTTAATGTGGAAAAATGCAAAGTGATGCACTTAGGCAGAAAAAATAAGGAACACAAGTATAGTATGTCAGGTGCAACTCTGGGAAAATCTGAACAGGAAAAGGACCTGGGAGTATTAATTGATAGGACACTGAAGCCGTCGGTGCAATGTGCGGCGGCAGCGAAGAACGCAAATAGAATGCTAGGCATGATAAAGAAGGGAATCACGAGTAGATCGGAGAAAGTCATAATGCCGCTTTATAGAGCGATGGTCAGACCACACTTGGAATACTGCGTCCAGCATTGGTCTCCATACCTAAAGAAGGATATCATACTGCTAGAGAGGGTGCAGAGACAAGCAACAAAGCTGGTGAAAGGTATGGAGAACCTGGATTACGAGGAAAGACTTAATAGACTGGGGTTGTTCTCCCTTGAGAAAAGGAGACTACGAGGGGATATGATCGAGACATTCAAAATACTGAAAGGAATCGACAAAATAGAGCAGGAAAAAACGTTATTTACAATGTCCAATGTGGCACGGACAAGAGGACATGGGCTGAAGCTAAGGGGGGACAAGTTCAAGACAAATATCAGGAAGTTCTGCTTCACGCAGCAAGTGGTGGACACCTGGAATGCTCTCCTAGAAGAGGTAATTGCGGAATCCACCATTCTAGGATTTAAGGGTAAGTTAGATGAACATCTCCTTATGAGTGGCATGAAGAGACATGGGTAGGGGTAGGCTAGATGCACTTCTCTTTATGAGAAGCGTGGAGCGATATGGGGACCAAAACTATGCCAGGGTACACCTGGCGGGGCCTCCGCGTGTGCGGATCGCAGGACTTGATGGACCTAGGGTCTGTTCCGGAGATGGCACTTCTTATGTTCTTATGTTCACAGGGACCTGGAGGGGAAGGGAAATACCGCTGCTGCTTCTGCAAAGGAAAGTGGGGGGGGAGATGGGAGTGGGGGGGGGAAATGCTGCTGCTACTTCACAGGGACCTGGAGGGGAAGGGAAATACCGCTACTGCTTCTGCAAAGGAAAGTGGGGAGGGGGGGGGAGGAGAGACAGAAAGAAACACAGACAGACAAAGGAGGCCAGGGAGAGAGACAGACAGAAATAAAGACAGACAGGGGACCAGAGAGACAGACAAAGGGTGCCAGGGAGAGAGAGAGAAAAATAGCAGGAGGGAGAGAGACAGAAAGAAAGGAAGAAAGAGACAGGAGCAGGGAGAGAGACATAAATAAAGACAGACAGGCATATATTCTAGCACCCGTTAATGTAACGGGCTTAAACACTAGTTTACTTCAATATATATATTTATTCTATTCATATTTAGGGCTTCCTTTACGAAGGCGTGTTAGCAGGTTTAACGCTCGTGACTTTTCATCATGCGCTAACCCCGGCGCTAGCCGAAAAACTACCACCTGCTTAAAAGGAGGTGGTAGTGGCTAGCGTGTCCGGCGGTTTAGCGCGCGTTAAACCGCTATAAGGAGCCTCTAGTCTATAATCCAACACAATCAATGCATTTCTATTATCAAGAAATGCAAAACTTGGCACAGTAACACTATGGGTTTCAATTAAAGTTAAATCAAAAACTGACGATTACTTTTGGCCACATACCCTTGTCCTACTCACTTCCCTATTCTATTAAAAAAAGGTGTGCCTAAATTAAGATGCCAATTGCGCACCAATGTCTACAGAAACACTAGCACGTATGCGCATGATTGATGCTTTTGACTGTCAAATATGCTAAATGCTATATTGTGGTGTACAACTGCAAATATGAGGGTTGCATTTTTATTCTGAGCTGGCCCAAGGGGTATCTGATGTCATAGACAAAGCATTGACTAAGTCCAGCAGCTTTCTCTTTCTCCACTTCTGCACCTAAAGAACAGTGACCAAAAGGACACATATTTTAGGATATGTATTTATGAAAACTATTTAGCAATGATTATTTATAACATTGATGTGATTATAAAATGTTCTCCAATGGTGTAGATTTATTACTGTGGTAGTCCAATGATCTATGTATAGAAAGTGAAAGAAGTATGTGGCTTGATAAAAATGACTGTTATTATTAGGATTTATAGTTGATTAAATTGAAAAAAAATATCTTTATAATAACTTCTTTGACATTTTTGGGAAGTGATATTGCTGGAGCTATTGAATATTGAATTTATAAGATCTTTTCCAGAAAAAGAAAAATGGTAAAACCAGAGGACATAATTTGAGGTTGAGGGGTGGTAGATTCAAGAGCAATGTTAGGAAATTCTACTTTACGGAGAGGGTGTTGGATGCCTGGAATGCGCTCCCGAGAGAGGTGGTGGAGAGTAAAACTGTGATTGAGTTCAAAGAAGCGTGGGATGAACACAGAAGATTTAGAATCAGAAAATAATATTAAATATTGAACTAAGCCCAGTACTGGGCAGACTTGCATGGTCTGTGTCTGTATATGGCCGTTTGGTGGAGGATGGGCTGGGGAGGGCTTCAATGGATGGGAGGGTGTAGATGGGCTGGAGTAGGTTTTATCGGAGATTTCGGCAGCAGGAACCCAAGCACAGTACCGGGTAAAGCTTTGGATTCTTGCCCAGAAATAGCTAAGAAGAAAAAATTTAAAAATTTAAATTGAATCAGGTTGGGCAGACTGGATGGACCATTCGGGTCTTTATCTGCTGTCATCTACTATGTTACTATGATTATTTTGAGTGATTAGGTTGACCATGAATAGTCATTGTGGATATCCTGAAAACCTGACTGGCTGGGGTTTCCCCAGGACAGATTTGGGAATCACCGATCTAGGTGGACTAAAGGCAAACTGCATGACTTCAATATAGCATATGAACCATCTTAGTCTGGGGAATGTGAAGCTGGGGGGGGGGGGAAGTCCCTCTACTTCCTCAAAAGCTGTAGAACAATGTTATCGGAAACCAAAAGGAAGTTGTTTACAGCTGTAGCCATTTCCTATTTCACTTCCTTCAGTCTCCCTTTCAATTACAGTTTAGGGCATTGTTTTTGCATGTGTAAACTGATATGAACTGTCTGGCTGCTAACTAGCTCAGACCATTTTATGGCTTCACTAAACTCAATAATATGGGATCCATGTGCTCCATGCTATCAATATGGTGCTCTTTTACTACCTTTAGAACATGAAAAATGCTTGCATTACTATTATTTATTATTTTTTTAGTGATACCAGATGCACACAGTGCGGTACATTAAACACGTTAAGAGACTAAGACAAATTAAGATTATTATAATATTATTATTAGTTTCTGTAATTTGTCTTCAAACTGTTTCTTGTGGTTCCTTTATACTGTCAGCCCAATTGAAACTAGTGCTGGGATCTGCCATCATGAGTTTTTATTCACAGCTACCTGGAGATTTTTTTTTCTCTCCCCCCTTCTCTCCACACTCTACATACTTAATCTGGTCATTGCAAGAACAGTCCCACTGCCATAGCCATGAACCACAGCTAAATCCCCATAATCACAGACTTTGAATCCATCCACAATGTTTACCCCTCTCTCCCCTCAAGGGTTGTTGCAGCCCAAGTATCATTCATCCTGGAAAGTAAAAGATTTAACTCCTATGGACTGTTCACACTATGTAATGTAAATGCCATCAGGTCAGTGGCATAGCCAGCTAATTTTGGATGGGCCCGAGCCCAAAATGTGTGGGCATAAAATGTTATCTGGCCCACCCTACCCCCACCTCAAAATGCAAATACTTTAGCTAATGAGGATGCTCAAGGCCTGTGAACTGAAAACTTTCTCTAAAGGAGACCAGAATTCCCTTTTACTAAGCTTTGCAGGCAGTAGCAGTGTCTCTAAGTCACTAATGCCAGCACTCCACGCATGCTTAGTTGCTGGTGGCTCAAAGATGCCGTCACCAACTGTAGAGTTTAGTAGAAGAGAATTTTGGCCATCCTTGGAGGAGGTCCTCAGCTGAGGATGCCTGGGGATCCCCATTAGGTATACAGCAAGGGTCAGGATCGGTTTTTGACCTGCTAGGGCCGAGGTCAGTAAAAAAATAAAATAAAAAGAGGCCTCCTCTCTGATTTCCCCACCTGCCATTACTATCACACCAATAGACCCTCACCAAATACAGAACAAGAGATCACATATTAAAAATAAAAATAATTTATTAAAAAAAAAAAAAAAAAAAACTTGAACTGGGAACCCCAAGAAGTTAAACTTAGCATGTACTGCAACATGGAGACATAAAAACAGGTGTAATCTTTGGTAACCAACTAAGCTTTAAACCCCAGGTCTTTGCACTACAATGCATTAAATTGGTTCAAGCATTTCTTTCTTCTTGTCTTCTTCGCATGCTCATCATCCATGTTCTGGTCATCTCTCAAATATACCACTGCAATTAGCTTTATGTAGGTCTCCCTCTTACTTCACATAAAAGACTTCAACTCGTTCAATCCGCTGCAGTAAAACTTATCCATGTCACTCACCGATTTTACCAGGTAACACCCCTGCTCAAACTTGAACACTGGCTCCCACTTTCAGCACTTCAAGCAGTTGCTGCCCATTTGTCTTTTCTCCTTTCTCTTGTCTATTCCCTCCTTCTCATGTTTATTCCCTCCCTCTGACATATTGATCATTCCTTTTTAGCTCTTTTCCACCTCTCATCTTTCTCCTTTTTACTTTTCAACTATCTATCAAATTTTCATCTGCTTCCTTCACCCACCAGCTCTCCCATCCCCCATCTCACGTCTTCCTTAACTCTCCTTTCCCTTTTATCTTTAATCTATTCCCCATTACCAAATTTCTAAACTCTGTAATCACTATCCTCTCATTCATTTTCTTGCTACCCCCTTTTCTCATCCTCCTGGCCTCTCCAATAAGGTTCCACCATTCCTAGTGTCTTCCTCCATCCATCCTTCTAGTCCAGAATCTGCTTCCTGCTATCCCCACCCTCATAGCCCAACATTTTCCTGCCCCTTCTCTCTTCTCTCATACCCTCTTCCTCCATGGGCCAGCATGTCTCCCACTCTTACCTCACTCCCATTTTCCAGCATCTCTCTATCACTCTCTTCTGCTCCTGGAGTCATGGGTTCAACAACTCTCTTCCCCAATGCAACATTTTTTTCTTTTTTAACTTTTACTGTATTTAAATTGTAAACCCTCTAGATACTTGTGATGGATGGTATAACAAGAAACTTAAACTTGGAAACTTCCTGTGCCATGTACAACATGTCTGCTTTCTTCCACTATGCAACATATCTCTACCCCTCCTTTGTGCCCTGGGTCAAATATGTCCCCCCCATCCATGCAGCATCTCTCCCTTCCAACATCATGTCTAACATCTATCCCTTCCCTACACCTCAAATCTATTTCTTCCTTTCCCCCCATGCACCATCTCTCCTTCCTTTCCATCACATGTGGAAAGGACATTTCTCCCCTCACCCCTCTTCTGTGCACATCATTTTTCCTTCTTTCCTTCCCTCACTCCCACCTTTCTCTCACTTCAACAGGTCAGCATCGGCATTGCAATGGCCTCCCCAGCCATACAGGCCGTCAACCATATCAGAATCTCCCACGAGTCCAGCTAAAGGAACATGCCCTTCGATAGTGACTGTGGTTGAAGCCACCAGTGCATGCTGGTCCGTGGTTCCACTGTTCAGGGCAATGGCATCTGGAGCGTATCCTTTTGAGGAGACCAACAGTTGCTGTAATGGACCCTAGAACTTGGAGATCGTTTCCTGCCATAGGGCCTGCCATGGCCAGGATGACTGCTATTTGCTTTCAAACCTTCTGTTTGCATGCCTCTGAAAGATAGACACGGCCTTTCACACAAATTGTGTAGCAGGTGTAAACATAAGCATGTACTCACCTATTTCAAAAATGTGTGTACATCACTACTGCACCTCTACCCTCCCAAACTATGTCCCCAAGAATGCTTGTATAGTTGATAATACAATTCTGTAGGAACTATTTTTCAAGTGTAAAACATTTTACAAGTGAACACCTTGTAAAATTACCCTACAAGATCATGACCAGGCAATACTTCACATTGTAAATCCCCTGTACAGTACAGTAGGGAGACCAAGTTTCTGGATGCTGTAGGCAATTGCTTCCTCGAACAACTTGTCAAGGAAAATACGAGAGGAAATGCAATTCTGGACTTAATTCTAAATGGACTACGAGGACTAGCACAAGGTGTAGAAAGGCATTGAACTTCTGAAAAGGGAATTAAGAAGGGATGAGTCTCATGGTGGGGAAAAAGATTAAGAAGAAGATAAACATTGTAAAAACGCTACAGCAAGCATGGTCCCTTTATAAGGACATAGTCACCAAGATGCAAAATCTATATATATCGCGTATCAACAAGGAATCCAAGAGGAAAAAGAACAAGGAACCGGCGTGGCTCACTGTAGCGGTGAAGGAAGCAATCAGAGACAGGAAGACTTGTTTAAGGAATGGAAAAGGTCAAAAACGGAAGAAAAATGGAAAAAGCACAAACATCAAAGGTGCCATAAGGCAGTAAGAGGAGCCAAAAGAGACTACGAGAAAAAATAGCCAAGTAGGCAAAAAACTTCAAGACACTCTTTCGATACCATAAGGGAAAACGACCCGTGAAGGAAGCTTGATGAATTTGCTGCACTTCTTCGAAGGAGTAAACAAGCAGATAGACAAGGGTGACCCGTTCGACATCGTATATCTGGATTTTCAGATGGCATTCAACAAGGCTCCGCATGAATGACTACTTTGAAAAATTGCGAGCCATGGAATCGAGGGTGAAATATTCATGTGGATTAAAAACTGGCTGGCGGATAGGAAACAGAGAGTGGGGGTAAATGGACAATGCTCGGACTGGAAAAGCTTCATGAGTGGAGTGCCACAGGGTTCGATGCTTGGATCTGTGCTCTTCAACATATTTATAAACAACTTGGAAATTGGTACGAAGAGTGAGGTGATTAAATTTGTAGATAATACGAAGTTATTCAGAGTAGTGAAGACGCAGGAGAACTGCGAAGACCTGCAACAGGACATAAACGCGCTCGAGAAATGGGCCGCAACATGGAAAATGAGGTTTAACATAGATAGGTGTTATGTGATGCATGTTGTTAACAAAAATCTTATACACGAGTACAGGATGTCCGGTGCAGTACTTGGAAAGAACCCCCAGGAAAGAGACTTGGGAGTACTGGTCGACAAGTCAATGAAACCGTCCGCGCAATGCGCAGCGGCGGCGAAAAGGGCAAACAGAATGCTAGGAATGATTAAGAAGGGGATCACGAACAGATCGGAGAAGGTTATCATGCCACTGTACCAGGCCATGGTACGCCCTCACCTGGAATACTGCGTCCAGCACTGGTCACCGTACATGAAGAAGGACACAGTACTACTCGAAAGGGTCCAGAGAATAGCGACAATAATGGTTAAGGGGCTGGAGGAGTTGCCGTACAGTGAGAGATTAGAGAATGGGCCTCTTCTCCCTTGAAAAGAGGAGACAGAGGGGACATGATTGAAACATTCAAGATAATGAAGGGAATAGACTTAGTAGATAAAGATAGGTTGTTCGCCCTCTCCAAGGTAGAGAGAACGAGAGGGCACTCTCTAAAGTTAAAAGGGGATAGATTCCGTACAAATGTAAGGAAGTTCTTATTCACCCAGAGAGTGGTAGAAAACTGGAACGCTCTTCCGGAGGCTGTTAGAGGGGAAAACACCCTCCAGGGATTCAAGACAAAGTTAGACAAGTTCCTGCTGAACCAGAACGTACACAGGTAAAGCTAGTCTCAGTTAGGGCACTTGTCTTTGACTTAAGGGCCGCCGCATGAGCAGACTGCTGGGCACGATGGACCACTGGTCTGACCCAGCAGTAGCAATTCTTATGTTCTTATGAGCACTCTAACCCACACAAAATAGGGCACAATTTTACTTGAATTTTATTTAAATTAGCTCTGAATAAAGAGCTTACAGTCTATCTGTAAGACTAAAAGTATTTAGTGGGACTGAGCAGTCTTGCTCTGAGCCAGGAAAATATTTTATAGGGTATGTTAAATAGAAGTTTATAATAAGAAATAGAAAATTATAGAAATCAAAACTTCATCTCGGGCATTTACTTTAAGCAGTTTTCAGTATGATCATAGTCAAGCCTAAGGATATATCCATTGTACTATTCAGTACCCTTCCACCCTTATGAATAATTTATTTCTTTATTCAATTTTATATACCGTTTTCCCAGGGGAGCTCAGAAAAGTTTACATTAATTTATTCAGGCATTTGAGCATTTTTCCTTGTCTGTCCTGGTGAGCTCACAATCTATCTAAAGTACCTGGGGCAATGGGGGGGGGGGGGAATTAAGTGACTTGCCCAGGGTCACAAGGAACCGCATGGGTTTGAACCCACAACCTCAGGATGCTGAGGCTGTAGCTTTAACCACTGCACCACAGTCTCCCCTGATATTGTTCTATAAAATACTGAGTGGAGTGGAAAAGATAGTTGTGAATTACTTGTTTACTCTTTCCAAAAATGCTAGGACTAGGGGGCATGCGATGACACTAAGTAGTAGATTTAAAACAGACTGTAGAAAATATTTTTTCACACAATGTATATATTTAAACCCTAGAATTTGTTGCCGAAGAATGTGGTGAAATCAGTTAGCTTAGCATGGTTTAAAAAAATATTTAGATAATTTCCTAAAAGAGAAGTCCATAGGTCATTATTCAGTCATGGGTCAGGTGGCAAAGTTCAATTGTGAATTAGGAATTGGTTATAGGATAGAAAACAGAGAGGGTAGGGTTAAATGGTCATTTTTATCAATGGAGGAAAGTAAACAGTGGGATGCCATAGGGATCTGTACTGGGACCGGTGCTATTTAACTTATGTATAAATGATCTGAAGATTGGAACAAAATTATTCAATGTGTCAGGGAGCAAAATTATGCAGCCAACTCCCCGATACCTAAAGGGTTCTTACTCATGGGCTACAGCCTGTTTACAAGTCTCTGATAAAATCAGCAGGTAAGCTGCTTCTAGGGGGACTAACCCTGAGCTCCTGATAGGACCCAAACCAGGCTGGCTCCACAGATTCTCTATGATATTGGCCTGGGAGCAAGCAATCCTCTTATGTTGGACTGTGTCTTTTTCCCGGAGTATGCCTGAGCAGGAGACCTCCGAGCACTGAAGCCACAAATAATTTCATTAAAAAAAACCCTGAAAATAAAGAAAAGCAGAGCAAAACACACCTTCTGAGTTCACATGCAGAAGGGAAAATTGAGGAGAGTGCTGTTCTCTACTGCAGAAGGGGAGGAGTTTTCAGGTTCTTAAAGTAACACCCTACTGCAGTTCACAAGAAGTGGGAATCAACAGCTCAAGAACGGACTCCTGTGTATCCACAACAGAACTTTTGCTTATTGAACAAAGGGACATTTCCTTGAATGTCAAGTCCTGTGAAGTAACAGGGCTCAAGGGTTTTGAGTTAAGAGTTTTGCTTTACTACCTATGAATGTGCCTGGCTGTGTTTGCACAGGCCCACACCCAGCCCTTGCTCGAACTGTTACAGGGTGTTACCAACAGGCATGGAAAGGGTGGTATGATTCTAAACAAAGATGTAGAGGACGCTTAGCTACCTAGCTGGCCAGACTAGACGGATTATGCTAGTTTTTATCTACCATCTGTTACTATGTTACATAAGAAAAAAAAAAAAAAAAACAGAAAACTTATTTTGGCATCCACCTGTTACAATCAAAGCTAACAGAATGGTTTCCACAATCATTCATGTACATGTTGCTGTACTAAGTGCACAACCTGGAAAAAAATATTAATCAATGTCTGTAGAATGAAGGAGTGGATATTCTGCTAACCAGACCTCCTTAGATCAACATTACATGACTTTGCTCATACAATGAACAGTTCTTGTTGAAAACTGATAGAGGCAGGCCAGAGTGGATAGCAGATACAGTGGTACCTCGGTTTACGAGTGCACCGGTTTGCGAGTGTTTTGCAAGATGAGCAAAACACTCAGAAAACTTTTATCTCGTAAACCGAGCACTGCCCCGATAAACGAGCACTCAGCAATGCTGGCCCAGGGGTGAGTACCTGCCTGCAGGTGCTGCACAGCGATTCGAAAGTGGTGCCTTCCTTGTGCAGCTGCCCTCCTACTTCGGCGATGCCTCTGCCGTCCATCAGCACTCTCCCGGCTCCCATCTAAACCGGCCGCCATCCTGAATGAGCATGCGCGACTTCACCTCTCTCCTCTCCTAAGTCAGACGCTGCCCCGACAACACGCTCACCACGTACAAGCGTGCGACTTAGGAGAGGAGAGAGGTGAAGTCACGCATGCTCATTCAGGATGGCAGCTGGTTTAGATGGGAGCCGGGAGAGCACTGACGGACGGCAGAAGCATCGCCGAAGCAGGAGGGCAGCCGCATGGGGACCCCGAGGCAAGGAAGGCACCACTTTCGAATCGCTGTGAAGCACCCGCAGGCAGGAACTCACCCCTGGGCCACCATTGCAAACTTCGGTTGTGGAACGAATCTTCTGAGTTTGCATTAAAGCCTATGGGGAATTTAGCTTTGCAAAACGAGCATTTTGGATTACAAGCATGATCCTGAAACGGATTATGCTCGTAAACCAAGGTACCACTGTATAACCCATGCCATGATTATATAATAATAAAAAAAGATGCATGACTAAAAGTTATCAAATTGCTTAGAAAATGTTACCTTAGCAGGTCAAAAAAAAAAATCTAAAACCTGTAGCTCTACCATCTTTGCTAAAGGAAGTTGTTAAAAATAGAACAGATGACTCCTATCATGTTCGATATGTTTTGTTTTTGAAGTGCATGCTTACTAAAAAAGATTATAACATGCGAGCATACTCAAAGAAAAGCCATCCTTTCATCCTTATTCCATCTTTGATCCCTAAACTTCCTCTCTCCCTTACCCCTATCTCACTCCCCAGCTTTAATATCTGCACATGTTATCTTCCTCCATTTTTTTCTCATTTTAAATTTCAAAACAACAATTACTTATATCCTATGAAAATACTGGGTAAATAGATCTACAACAAATATAAAAGAACAAACAACTCAGCTCAGCTCACATTCCAGGGAGCACGCTGTAAATCCTAAATATAAAATCAGCAAAGCTAATAAGCTAACAAGGCACACACTACTTTATCCAAGATCAACAAAGGAACCGACAGCCTAACTGAAACAATTGACCTCCTATCTCTAAATCTCACCACTAGGCATCAAAGCAGGTAAGAGCTTCTTTACCCAGTAAAAATCATTCCAATTAAGTTGAACCAAAGAACACATCTCTATAAGCTACATATCACACACCTACATGGGAATCTTATTAAAAAGGAAGAACCGAGGGCTAACACTCTAGACTAGTGCTGCCCAATTTAAATTGATTCACCAATTCACTTTGGTGAATCGATTCAAATCAATTTGCTTCCTTAAAATAAAAATAGGACTCACTAATTCAGTGAGTCCTGAATCTCCTGAAATACGTCCAGGTCTCCTAAAGCAGCAGCGGCAGCTGAACAGGCTTCTCCTGACCTGACCTGCACCATTGGGGCCTTCCTTCTCATCACTGATGACATCAGTAGAGAGAAGCCTTGGTGGGCATGTTCACTGTTGCTGCTGCTTTAGGAGGCCCGAAAGTTGACCAGTTCTGCACAGCAGGATAGGAGGGATAGAAGACTGCTGAAGAGAGGGATGGAAAGCTGCTGCAGAGGGATATGGGAGGGAGGGATGGAAAGCTGCTGCACAGGGTAATGGGAGGGATGGAAAGCTGCTGCACCTAGGGGGAGAGAGAAAGAATTGTTGGACATGGGGAGGAGGAGATGAAGGAAGAGATGCAACAAACAGGTAGAAAGGGGTAAGAGGGAGAAATCTTGCATATGGTGGAAGGGAGACATGCATGGAGAAGAGAAAGAAATGTTGCACATGATAATGGAGATGAGGAAGGGAGAGATGCTGGAGGAGAGAGAGAGAAGACAAACAATGTTGGATATGGCAGTGAAAAGGAAGGCACAGAAAGGAAAGATGAATGGTAAGAATGGAGAAAGAAGAAAACCTCAAATGGACAGGAGGCCCTGGAGAGCGAGTTAACAGAAGACAAACAGAAACCAGAGCCTGGGACCAACATGATTTGAATAATAAAAAGACCAGACAAAAAGATAGAAAAATTAATTTTATTTTCTTGTTTTGTGATTACAGTACGTCAGATTTGAAATGTTTATCCTAACAAAGTTGGTATTAGACAGCGAGCACGAGCTAGGACTCAACAGAGACAAGAAAAGTGTTTGTTTTTTTTTACTTTGTTTACACCGTAGCACCAGCATGGGGTTGGAGAGGGCAAAGGGGGATGAGGTGGGTGAAGAGGCTACAAAATAAACTCACCAGGCTGTTTGAAAAAAAACACCCGATTGGACAGGAAAAGTGAATCGAATTGAAAAATCAATTCAATAGGCCAAATAGTATTTAAAAAAAAATTTTTTCCCTGAATCAGGCAGCACTACTCTAGACTACAAAGCAAACTGTTTTGCCCTATTTGAGCAGCCAATGTCATAGCAGGAAAAATATAACATTTTCTGACCACAAAACTTATTGGAAAAAAAAAAAGTATAAGAAGATTTCAAAATCAAAGTTTTATTCACTTCAAAAGAAAAACTAATCAGGAAATGTTCTAGTCAGGATATTATCCTCAGATATTTCTAAGAAAGCTGTTAAAGCCACACTTTCTAAGACTACCAGCATATCAAGTCCTCCCCCATCTTTTCATTCACCAACACTTTCTTAGCTGACACAAAACAATTTAGATGCCCTTTTGCTAAAGCTTAGTACGCACTGACAAGATACAGTAGAATCTCAGCTATCCGGCACCCATGGGGATTGGTGGATGCTGGATAACTGTTTTCCCGGTTGATTGAGAGTGCTGTGTTAGAAGAACACATATCTCGATCTCCCCCTCCCTCCCGCCCCAAAGCACCAGCGTGGCAATGGTCCTGAGCCACAAAGCCCTCCTCCCTCCCTCAAACCCTGAAAAGGCAGAAGCAGGTGGTGGTGACGAGCCGCGAACCCCCTCACTTCCTCCCCTGAAGCACAGCCAGTCAGCAGCCTCAAAACACATCCCCAGGGCTCACTATACTTGTGTGGGAGATGATTTTGATGTCTAATGAGATCAAAGTGGAATTTTAGAATCTTGACATCTCGATGTGAGCATCATTTGTGCAATAATGATGCACCTTTATGTATATCAATGCAGCATTCACGCATAAAGTAGTTTTCCAGAAGCTCAGCACATAACTGCAAGTGGCTGCGTACTGGCGCAGAGCATAACTTAATAGTAATTATCTTAGTTACTCGCTCAAATGCAACATTTACAAGCCCACATTAATGCCTGCTTTTTACAGAGGGTTAAGTGATGGTGACAAAATGTTGGCATGTAAATTCCAATTTATACTCTCTTACAGAATCTGAGCACCCAGACAGATGCCATATGGAATTCAAACTTATTAGAGCCTTACATTTTAGTGCCCAAACTTTTTAGAACTGACCCCTACATGTAATGCAAAACAAACACAGTGCATCGCCTTATTTACACCATACCTACAGGGGATGTAGGGAAAGAAAAGGTAGCAAAAGGTCAAGAAAATAATAGAAGTGCAAACAGAAATCCTGTTCCAGCCAGACTCAACTCTGGGAAGAAATTTCACCTTTCAGCAGGACAATGATCCTAAGCGCAAAGCCAAAGCAACAGTGGCATGGTTAAGGAAGAAAAAAAGTGAATGTCCTCAAGTGACCCAATCATAGCATAGACCCGAATCCAACAGAAAATCTGTGGCAAGACTTGAAGACTGCAATCCCCAGGCAACATGAAGATAGCTTGAGCATGAGCTATTCTGCACCATCCTGCTGTACAATGTTGGTACACACGGCTGTCATTCCTGCAAAAGGGGTTTCCACCAAGGAGCATCAAAAATTATACAATAAGCTTTAGATTCTTATTTGTACCCCACCCCCTCCTTTCGCAAAACAGTAGAGCGGTTTTTAGTGCCGGCCGCAGAAGCAACAGCTCTGACAATCATAGGAATTCTATGAGCATTTACCAGAACTAAAAACCACGCTACTGTTTTGTAAAAAAAGTAAAATAAAATAAGGGGAGGGTTATTATTTGTTTAATATGTCTGTAATTGGTTTTTAACACTAAAAATTTAAAGCATGTTGTACAGATTGGTGAAAAATTTAAACACTGTCTGAATTGTATTTTCCAGATAATAGAATATGAAAAATGCACAATACCCTGAAGACTTTTGCAAGAACTGTACTTTATTTCATCTCTTAAAGCAACGTCCAGAAGTCCTTTGTATCAGCACCAGCATTTCTGTGCTGCTGTCATGGCACAGAACTGTTGACCACGATCCAAATTATTGCTCTGCTCACAGAACACAATCCCGTATTTTTGCCGGTGCTAAAAATAGCAACCATCTTCAGCAGGGGGGGGGGAGAATACAAAACTCAGTACTTTGCAGTAAAATGTGTATGCTGTGGCTTTTAATCCCCCCCAAAAAAAAAAAAAATAATAAAAATAAAAATCAATTGCAGGTGTATAAAAATCCCAGCCACTTATGTGTGCAACTTTTAATGGCCAACGGAGCTCTTGCAAATGTAGCCACCCCAACCCCCCTGCCTCCCCCCCGCACATTACATGCTCTCATTTGCTGCCCATGCAGACTGTTTAACTCTGCAGCTCTGTTACTAAAGGTTATTAAGACTTTAAAGCATGGTTAATGTGCACAATATGGTATCTTTGTTAATAAAAATTGATTTAAAAAATGAGCTAAAGAGGATGTGTACTAAGAAAGGAAAAATAAACTACAGAGTCCAGGGGTCTACATACTATTTGGATCCCAGCAGCATTTCTATAGACCCCACCCAAGAGATGAGTGAAATCTTCAAGGAGAAGATGGAGGGAGGGAGGTAGAAAGACATGAAAGGGAAGGGTGAGAAGAAGGAACATTATGTAGATATGAAAGGGAAGGGTGAGAAGAAGGAACATTATGTAGATTAGGAGTAATCAAAGATGGTGTGAAAAAAAGAACAAAAAAAAACCTTGAAGCAATAAAGTCAAATATTAATTTGAAAAAAATAACACATCCTTAAAAAGCTGGGTGAGGGGGGAAGGAAATAAAAATAAAACGAAGAGGGAATATCATGATTACTAGAGTCCAGGTTTCCCGGCATGTTCAGGGCTATGTACGAAAATATGCACTGTAGCATCAAGTATCCTCTGAGCTGATCTAAAAATGTTGTCTTAAAGCATTTGAACAAAGCTGAACAACTCCAGGTATTCTGCAATTTAAGCTGCTTATGCATCTTAAATATTTTCAGACTAAAGGTCTCCATGATTTTGTATTAAATTATTTCAAGTAACAAAAATGAACTCAGATACCTGTTCTATTTTATTGGGCTGAACAAACCAAAGCCATAGTGAAAGCTTTCTCCCATTGTGAGCAGCCTCAACAATTAATTAAACCTTTAATTCAAAAAGTCTGCTTGCACAATGAAATAATGAATTGATCCTTAACCCACACAAATATAAAATGTATCAGTGTGCACTTACCACTCTTGGAGTTTATAGTAAAGAACCCTTGTGGATTTCCACTTGTAATCCTATACGTCAATTTGTCACTAGAGCTGGAATCTGGATCAAATGCCTCAACCCGAACAACAGACACATCCTTAAGTGAATTCTCTGCGACCTCTGGGTAATAAACAGGCTTGGTGGTCTGAGGGGCATTATCATTGACATCCTCTACTTCTATGTATATTTCGATGAAAGAAGACAGGGGCACCACACCACGATCTGTAGCATACACAGAGAGCCAATAATGTGTAGTTGTTTCACGGTCCAGATGATCTGCCGTCTCTAGGATACCTGTCCATTGAAAACAAGAAGAGAGCATTGTCTATTAATAATTAGAAACTCCCTTCAACTCAAACCATTTTCATAATTACACAAAATCAATCAATATGCACTGACAATTTTTATATAGTATTAAGTATTTGATGACTTATGATGTACTTATTAATGTATTATGTATCCCCCATATATTTAGAATACTAGCAAATGAACAGTGCAACTCTCAAAACTGGACTCACAATACATTAAGACAGATATGCTTATTTTTACATTTTTTTCAAAATCAACCAAGTGACGTTAAATAAAAGTTGATGGTACTGGAGGCGGGTCCCACCTTAGAGATGATAGAAGGAAGGAATATTACAAAGCTAACTGAGAATTATTATAATGGCATTTCAAGTCATGCTTTTGGTCAAACTGCCTAACAAGGCCAATATGAGGAAGAAACCTTATTAATTATAATTTCAGATAAGACATTTTTGAGAGTGAGTAAGGGGTCAATGAAAGATGAAACATACTTCAAAATGAGATGCTAATGCACCTTTAGCACATCAAAATCTGTAATACAAAACTACCTACTCTCTTGTGTCCCAAAAATGGCCAGCATATAAATCGAACTCTATTACAAAGGTGAAGGAAAACAGCCGCAGACAGCACGAGGAGAAACCCCAAGTGCAGACTCAGAAGTTGGTTGAAACATACTACTTCTACATCGTCCCCTCAAACAGGAGCATATAAAACCTTCACATACTATTCACACATCAAAAACTTGTTCAATCTGAGAAAAAAACATAATGCACACATTTTTCTAAAATAATCATTATACATCAAAGTGCTTCTCAGAAAAAAATAGAATCTCCTGACATTGGCCATCCTTTTAAGGCTGCTTGCTGCTAGCAAGAAGACCCCAGCTATGCCACTGCTCTTTAACTCGACTATGATTTCAGTTTCATAGCACAGGCCAGATACTGTAAACCAGCGGTCTCAAACTTGCAGCCAGGGGGGCCACATGTGGCCCGCCAGGTACATTGTTTCCCCGAAAATAAGACCTACCCCGTAAATAAGCCCTAGCAGGATTTTCGGGGTAGGTCTTAATATAAGCCCCACCCCAAAAATAAGCCCTAGTCCTGGGATTTGCCAGCAGTTCCCCTTCCCTCCCTCCCATCCCTTATGCAGCAGAATTCTTGAGGTGCCTACAAGCCTGGGCCAATCACACCTTAGGGTTAGTGGGGATGGGCGGACCTGCTGTGCCTAAGGCCTGATTGGTCCAGGCTTCTAGAACCTGGGCCAATCAGGCCTTAGACTTAGTGGGGATGGGCTGGGAAGGGGCAGGCCCGTCTCATTTCGACGAGGCGGGCCTGTCGGCTGGTCGGCAGCAAGACTCGTCCAGCCAACCAACATTTAAAGGTTAGTTGGGGGGGAGGTTAGGGGAGTCATGGGGGGGAGGTCGTTAGCATGGGGTGTCCAGAGGGGGTCCGGCTTTCCGGCAGGAGGGGTTGGGCACCCTCCTGCTGACGACTGTGAGTTTGGGGGGGTGGCGTTCCGACAGGAGGGGTTCAGCACCCTCCTGCCGGCGATTGTGAGCTTGGGGGGGGGCGGAGTTCCGGCAGGAGAGGTTCGGCACCCTCCTGCTGGCAATTGGGAGTTTGGGGGGCGGCGTTCCGGCAGGAGGGGTTCGGCAACCTCCTGCCGGCGATCGGACAGGCGGCCGCTATACTTATCCCTTGCCGCGATAAGTGTAGCAGCCGTGTCTAATCTAACCCGATTCTCTAACTGGTGTCTGTAATATGGACGCCGGTTACAGAATCAGGGTTAGTGTAGGCCCAATTCTGTATAGGACACCTCTCCTGGGCGTCCTATACAGAATCAGGGCCAAAATGTCTAAACTGAAAAAATAGCTATTTACAGCATCTATGATCACAGAATCCAAAGAAAATTTTTTTCCTAGTCATTTCTTTCAGGTTTGGAAACAAAGTTGTTGCATGGGGCCAAATCCAGAGAGTATGGTGGATGGGGGAATTAATTTGAACAATTCATGCAATTTCACCATCGTGGTTATTATTATTATTTTTTTAAGTTCAATCAGTTTTATTAGCATTTTGTCATAGAAATACAAGCATAGACCTCATATACATAAGAAGTTTTCACAGATTGTAAGTACAGGCGGTCCATGATATGTCATCAAAAACAGAACAAAGAATAATAACATAACCTAATGAACAAGCTTATCAGCCATGTGTACAGGTCTGAGGTAAACACGCAAGTATAAGAGGATATAGTAACATTAAAAGGTGTCATATAAAGTTATAAGATGGTTCTTACAGTCAGATATGTCAGCATGATGATACAGTAAGGCAATTCTTGTATTCATAAGTCTGGCCCAACAGGACGGTCATGGGGCAACACAAATGCCATCGTGATTATTGATGTGCAAGCTGGTATATTATCCTGGTAGAAATGAACTTTCTTCTTGGCCAAATAAGGACATTTTGTCTTGATTTCAGCTTTTAAAATAGTGTGTCGCAAACTTTCCAGTTGGCGGCACACTAAACACAGTACCCTGGCTGGAAGGCACAAGGAAGTGTGCATGCATGACGTCAGAACGTTGACGTCCACACATGCACGGAGGCCCATCTGGCCGCTTCGGTGGAGGGATCCAGAAGGAAGGTAGATAGGTACAGTGAGAGAAGGAGAGATGCCGGCAAGGAGGAGAGTCATCCGCGCCAGCTGACTGCCTACCAACGAGACTCTCACTCCGAGAGGCACGTCTTGAAGGCAGTCAGCCGGCACGGATGACTCTCCTCCTCGCCAGTGAAATTTCAGGAGGCACACTGGTGTGTCGCAGCACACAGTTTGCGATACACTGTCTTAAAACATTGTAATATGCCAGCACATTATTTGCCATTAATGGTTTTTCCCTTTTTCCGAAAGTCAATAATTATTCTGCAGAAATCCCAAAAGAAGGTCGCCATCATCTTTCCAGCTAGCAGAGTCAGTTTCACTTTCTTTGGAGTCAGTTTATCTTTTGTACTCCATCGCTTGGATTGTTGTTTTGTCTGAAGAGTAGAGTGATGAACCCAAGCCTCATCCACAGTCACAAAACGTCGCAAAAAGTCACTTTCATTGCACTTAAAACGCTCAAAACGCATTTTCAAAATGTCCAATTGAACTCGTTTTTGGTCGACATTTAGCAAACATGACAATTGTACACCCAACTTCCTCATGCCTAAATATTTGTGTAGGATGGATGGTGTGTACACATTCTGAAGAAAAGCAGCAGGCCTCATTTAAGGTCAATCAGCAATCTTCCATCACGATTCAGTGAACTTCATCAACCACTTCTTTGGTTGTTGCTGTTTTTGAACATCCAGAGCATTCTTCATCAACAATGCTTGTCCAGCCATGTTTAAACTCAGCAGCCCACACTTTCACCATTGAAAATGAAGGAGACACATCACCATATACTGCGTCTAACTCAGATTTTTTTTTTTAAACTTTATTTAGTTTTTAATGCCAACACAAACTGCAATACAATTTACATACAAATAATAATATTCAAATAAGCACATAAACAATCAGAATCAATACAAAAAAATAAAATTTCCTCCCCCATCTAACATTACCATCAGGAATAATACCAAAACAAAAGATATACCCCCTTCCTGTTCCCCCTCCCCTGGATTTAACTCAGATTTAGTTTTGGTAGGTGATATTCCCTTGAAATGAAGGAATTTTATCAGCGCAATACTCAATTTTATCAATTTTTTTTAAATAAAGTGGAGCAGTTCAATTCAAAAGGTTGCCAAGACAAAACTAGATGTCAGACCAACTTGAAAATCTAGCCATAAATTTGTCAACACCGTTACTCGAGATCTACTGGCAGGCCAGGTTTTCAGGATATCCACAATGAACATTGCATATGAGAGATTTGCATATCAAGAAGGCAGTGCATGCAAATCTCTTTCATGCATATTCATTGTGGATATCCTGAAAACCTGGCCTGCCAGTAGATCTCAAGGATCGGACTTGGGCAGCCCTGGTCAACACCATCTGCTGGAAATGTGATGCTAATCTTGGTGCTGGAAACTTTTCCATTGACCCTCGTAGTGCGGAGGAAGGGGGACAGAGAATGCCAAGCATGCTATGGGGATGGGAACCAGAAAAGCTGTGAATACCAATGGGATGGGATCAAATAAAGTTGAAAATGCCATGGGGATGAGAGAAAAACACAGAAAACACAGTATACACATCATGGGAATAAGAGACAGCTAAGAAAGTGGGGCCAAGGGGGTAGAAGTAGATGAGTGTGCCATTGGTATAGGGGGAGATGAAACTTGAAGGGTTTGCCATGGAGAAGATGAGGAGATTAAACACAGTAAACAATTACAGCCTAAACTTTCCTAAAGGAAATGAATTACCTCTTTATTCATTACTAATTACCATATTCACCTACCACAGAAACAGAACATTCCAATGTAAATATATTGAAATACTCATATATAATTTGAAAAAGCAAGGTGAAAAGTGCATGCACCTACCATTAAACAAAGGCATGTTTTGTGGAGAAGTCTATGCCAGAGTTGTATTTGCCTGTGATGGTTAAACTGCCAGAGAAGGGTAAATGAGGTCTTTGGGGATTATGCGCATCAGAAGGATTGAGTGAGTAGAGTAAGGAATGGTAACAGAAGTGTTCTGGGGTAGTGCCTGGGTACATGGCTGAGGGCTTATCTTTAAGAATGGTAGCACAGTTGATAGGTGTTTAGGAAGACTGATAATGTGAGTGTAATGAGGAACTTAGGGTTGTTAGCACTGGATATAGCTAATAAACCAAGTGCAAGAATAGAAAGCCCGAGAGCCCGTCTCGACGGGCGCATCCAACGCGGAGCTGGTGGCCCGCGAGAGAATGCCCGTTGGGATGAGGGGTGGTGTGGGAGAAAGGATAGAGTAGGAGGAAGGATTGAGTCTTCCCGCCGAGGGGAAGGCTCACGATTGGTAGAGGCCGCGGCGAGGGGGACGATGGGAGGGTTAATAAAGAGGGGGGAGCTGGAGGATCCAAATGGTCGCCAGGTCCTCCAAGGCTGCTTTCCACCCACCCGCCCGTGATGCTAAGTTTCGCAGGATGGGGTAGTTTGGGAGGCGGTATCCCGAGCTACTGGCTGCTGGGCTCATCAAGGGATGAGCGGTGGGCTGGTGCAGAGCCGTGCTTGGTGGGTCAGATGACCCTGGACAATGGGGCATGTGGAGACATGCCACCCCTTGGACCCTTGCTAGCACGGCGATGTCGGGGGCCATTTAATTCTTATATTACAGATCCCTGCTAGCATGGCGGGGTCGGGGGGCCATTTAATGGCCATAGTAGCTCGGGTTCAAGATGTGTTTGTTTTCAATGTTGTTTACAATGCCTGTTTGTTAAACATGGTTATAATTTATTTTTAAGTTATATGTTTATTTCAATAAACAGGGCGGCAGCCAGGTTAAACCAATGACAGTTTGGAGTGTGTTATTGGGACCCAGGAGGTGGGGTGACAGGAGGTTTGTTATGAGAGCGGGCCAATCCAGGTTCCGTTATTAGTGTGTAACACAGCACTCCTTTCTCTTTTAAGATCTACCTCTGCAGGTCTGGCCTTCTGCATTTTCATTTAAGAACATAAGAGTTGCCATACTGGGACAGATTGAAGGTCCATCAACTTCAGTATCCTCTTTCCAACAGTATCTAAGCCAGTTCAGAAGTACCTGGCAAGATCCCAAAAGAGAAAAACAGACTATAATGCTGCTTATCCCACCTCTTTGAGAATCCTTTTGACTCCTAACTACTCTCACCTTGGGTTCTGCATCCCCAACCCTCCATGCCACATCTGTCTGTCCAAGCTGTAAGCTCTTCCGAGAAGGGACTGTCTTAAAATGTCCAAATGTACAGCACTGCGTACACCTTTCAGCACTATATAAGTGATAAGTAGTAATAGTAGTAGTAGTTATCCTAGAAATAAACAGTGGATTTCCCCAAATCTACTTTAATAATGGCTTATGGACTTATTATCCAAACCTTTTTCAAACCCTACTAAAGCTAATTGCTTTTACCACATTCTCTGGCAACAAATTCCAGAGTTTAATTACATGATGACTGAAGAAATATTTTTTTCTGGTTTGTTTTACTATTTAGTAACCTCACTGAGGGCCCCCTAGTCATTGTATGTTTGAAAAGAGTAAAGAAGTGATTCACAATAACCGTTCCACTCCATTCACTATTTTATGGATCTGTATTATATGTCCCGTCAGCTGTTTTTTCTCCAAGCTGAAGAATCCTAGCCTCCAATACTGTATCATAAATGTATCTCATCTTGCCACAATGATTCTCTGTCGAAAATTGCAGGATATAAGAAGCTGTATTGTATTTTCCTCAAAAAGAAGTCATCCCATCCCTTTTCTTATTTTCTTTACTCATCTCTGTACCTTTTCTAATTCTGCTATATCTTTTTTGAGAAGTGGCAACCAGAATTGAACATAGTTGATGTGCAGTCGCACCATGGAGCAACACAAAGGTATTAGAATATTCTCCATTTTGGAATTGGGGGAAATCCACTGCTTATTTCTAGGATAAGCAGGATAAAATCTGTATTACTCACTGGGATCTTGCCAGGTATTTGTGACCTGGGTTGTCCACCACTAACACTCCAGGCAGACCAATACTTTTGGGCAATGGATCTGTTTTAGAACCATTGTCCAAATTTGGCGATTTTTTCCTGAGACATTTCACTCTTGATCATTATCATCATCATCATATATCAGGGACTCAAAATGCATGTCATAAATATATTCTGGAGATTGTGATGGAGACTTCACAGGTACTTTGCTAGTTACATTAGATATTGAATCACTCTACAGAAGAGACATTGAGGAAAAGAAATACTTTCCAAAGGGTACCTAACCATTTCATCCTCACGCTAGCTACTTGGCCCTTATGCAAAATTATTTTTGTTTCCAAGATAATTTTTTTCAACGGATAAAGGGCACAGCCATAGTATCTTCTATGGCCCCTGATTTGGCCACTCTTTATGTAGCTAAATTTGAAGAACATTTTCTTAAGGATAGTCCATATCATGTAGAGTTGAAAATTTACAAGCGAAAGGATCTTTGTTAATGGATCCTTCTTTTAGAACAAAAACCGATATAGTATGCACACTGAAATTTTCACATCAAGCTCATAAGATATGCAAAATCATAATGAGACACTGGCTCAACACATACATGCTTTCAAGGAATGAGTCCTACGATTGCATACGCACGTAATAGAAACCTTAAAGAAAAACTGGACCCATCAACTTTACCCATGTACAACCATTATTCACATATAGCGTTTTCTGGTCATGCGGGCCCTGTTCTGCTTGTAAACACAGCATCATATGCACCTCATTCACACATCCAGATACTAAAAAAGTTTATACTTTTGAGACATAACTAACTGCAATACTGTGAACGTGATCTACGTTGTACAATGTCCGTGTGGATTTTTGTATATTAGTAAAACAAAAAGGTGTATCAAGATTAGAATAATTGAGCATAGAAGCTGTATAATTAAGGCATGTTAAAATGGCACCTCTCACTGAGCATTGGTATGCTTTTAACTATACATCTATGTATTGGACATTTTTTGTTTCTAAGACCATTCATTTATCAAAGAGAGGTGGAAATATTGATCAGTTATTACAAAGAGAAGAGCAACACTGCATCTATATGCTTAACAATGTTTCTCCCTTTGGGCTTAATTCTGAATTAGATTTCAGACCCTTATTGTAAGTCTTTTTATGTTTTCCTGTTTCCCTTTTTTCTTATCATGATCACAGTGATATACTCACACATTCACAATGTTGAAGATTACTTTGGCGTGATCGCGCCATCATGGTCTGGCACTATCATACAACTTATATCCACCTTATTTTTGTATTCAGCTTGTTAAAGACATTTTTCTCCTTTAACACTTGTCCAAGCTGTTTTTATATTTAGAACAACTTGCTCACATTTCTTGTCTGATTTGTTCTACTTTTGTACACTTTCAGCAATCATCACTTTCATAAATTCCACACAAAAGCAGCATGGAAAAAACTAAACCAACAATACAAGCTAAAACTAAAAGAAAAAAGAAAGACATACTACACTAACCAAATAGGCATAGAAGCCCAAGACACAAAAAAACTATTCCAATTACTAAAACAATTCACAGACACCAAACCCTACCTAGCCAAAAACGACAACCCTCCCCCTTCAACCACCCTGAGTACTTTAAAAACAAAATTACAACTACCAGGACAAACTTCGCAGGAACACCAACCCACCTAGAAGAAATCACAATGCCCCCCACAGAAAGATTCAGCTGCAGCCTATAGAACCTGGTCCCACTTCCCCACAATACAATGGTCTGACCTTAACAAACTCTATAAAAAATACAGCTATGCAGCTTGCAACCTCAACCAATGCCCTCCATACCTGTTAAAAACTTCCAGCCTAAAATTCCGCACTCTCCTCATGCAATGGATACAAACCATGCTCACAGATGGCCCTTTTCCCACAAGACCTCTCTGAAATCATCATCACCCTGATCTTAAAAGACCCAAAAGGAGCAACAGATCAACCATCCAACTACAGACCCATAGCCTCAATTCCACTATATGTCAAGCTAATGGAAGGCCTCATAGCTAAACTCCTCACCAACTACCTAGAAAACCACAACTTACTCCACCCTACACAGTCTGGATTCAGAACTAACTTCAGCACTGAGACACTACTAGGCTCCCTTCTGGATACCTTAGCACAGGCAAAAAAAAAATGCTGATTATACAACTAGATCTCACTGCAGCATTTGACCTGGTAGACCATGACATCCTGCTACAAATACTAGATACAAAAGGAATCACAGGCAAAGTACACTCATGGTTTCAAGGATTCCTACAATTCCTACAGGACCTACAGAGTAAAGACAAACAAAGAAAAATCAGAACCATGGTCCAAACCCTGTGGCCATTATCCCCCACACTCTTCAATCTCTACAAAATAGGCTTAACCTCCTATAACTATGCCGACGACATCACCATTTTCCTTTCTTTTGATCAGCCAATGCCCGCTATGACAGTCACATTACACAGAACTCTAGAAACAGTGGCAACATGGATGAAAGACAACAAACTAAAACTGAAACCAGAGAAAACAAAATTTATACTTCTCGAAAAACATTAAACCCCCAACCATAACAAACCTAGTAATAAACTAAATCACATACCCCATTCAACCCACTCTAAAACTTCTGGGAACGACGATAGACAGATGCTGCACAACGCAACCACAAATCAACAAAACAATACAGAAATCATTTGCGATCATGAGAAACCTAAGGCAAGTTTGAAAATTCTTCGACAGAAAACAATTCCAGCTCATGGTCCATTCCTTAGTCCTAGGTCTCCTAGACTACTGCAATATCCTCTATCTCCCCTGCCCCACAACAATGATAAAACAACTACAAACAGTACAAAACACAGCTCTGAGACTAATCTATTCGCTAAGAAAACATTACCACATCACCGAGGCATACCTCGACTCACACTGGCTCCCAATTCAAGCAAGAATACTATTCAAATTCTACTGTCTACTATTTAAATCCATAAATGGAGACAGCCCAACCTACTTGAACAATCGCCTAATCCAAACTATCACAACCAGATACAGAACTCAGACACCATTCACATACCCTCCAATCAGAGACATCAAACGGAAAAAACTGTATGATGGCTTCCCAGGAAAGGGACTTGGGAGTTCTGATCGACAAGTCGATGAAGCCGTCCGCGCAATGTGCAGCGGCAGCAAAAAAGGCTAACAGAATGCTAGGAATGATAAAGAAGGGGATCACGAACAGATCGGAGAAGGTTATCGTGCCACTGTACCGGGCCATGGTGCGCCCTCACCAGGAGTACTGCGTACAGCACTGGTCGCCATACATGAAGAAGGACATGGAACTACTCGAAAGGGTCCAGAGAAGAGCAGCTAAGATGGTTAAAGGGTTGGAGGAGCTGCCGTACAGCGAAAGATTAGAGAAACTGGGCCTCTTCTCCCTCGAACAGAGGAGATTGATAGGGGGCATGATCGAAACATTCAAGGTACTGAAGGGGATAGACTTAGTAGACAAGGACAGGTTGTTCACCCTCTCCAAGGTAGGGAGAACAAGAGGGCACTCTCTAAAGTTGAAAGGGGATAGATTCCGTACAAACATAAGGAAGTTCTTCTTCACCCAGAGACTGGTGGAGAGCTGGAACGTTGTTCCGGAGTCTGTCATAGGGGAAAACACCCTCCAGGGATTCAAGGCAAAGCTAGATAAGTTCCTGCTGAACACGGATGTACACAGGTAGGGCTAGTCTCAGTTGGGCGCTGGTCTTTGACCGGAGGGCCGCCGCATGAGCGGACTGCTGGACATGGACCACTGGTCTGATCCAGCAGCGGCAATACTTATGTTCTTAAGTTCTAGCCACACAGGCAGCAAAACTAGACCAACTCTCCAATCTATTAATCGCGACCCCAGACTACAAAACTTTCAGAAAAATAAAAACCCTGCTAGTCAAGAAATCCATGAAGACCAACTAACACCGTATGAAACATTTCAATCATCTGAAGCCACCCACTCAACTCTACAAACACCTATGGACATGTCCAGATAACCTCTTCTGTAATCTGCTTTGAACCACAAGGTAATGGCGGAATAAAAATCACTAATGTAATGTACTTATGTGCAACATTGTACACATTGTCGTTAACATTTGGTAGTTAATAGATTTATTTTTGCTTGTTTTGATTAACACACTTTTTACACTAGCCACATTAAATGTAATTTTTATTCAGGTTTGTTATTTAGAAATTACTTTTTTAAAAAATTACGTTTTGGTCTTTGTTGTTTAATAAAGTTTATTAAAATGTTGTCGCTGTTCTTATTTCCAACATCCATTTAATTTTTTTAAGCACCATTTTGTTTTTTATAATGCACTATCAAGTCACAGCTACTAGTTTGTTCAATAGTTTGTTAAAGTGACGTCACTATTCTTGTTCCCAACATCTATTTAACCAGGTTATTTCAGCACCATTTTTGTTTTTAGCAGTGAACTATCACATCACAGCTGATTTTTCTTCTTCACCGTGCACATAATACCTTTATTGGGTAAGTTCTACAACTTTTGCACTAAGACATTCAGATTTTTTGATTAAACCAATTGAACAGGTTTTAATAGTTTTATACTAAGATATCGTTGTTTGGCATTTTTTAGTTCTCACAGTATGCCAGATATTGTTTTTTCGGCAGTTTTTATGGCATCTCAGATTTTTTGTAATCAAATTTATTTTTAATCATTTCATATGTTCTTTAGTTCTCACACTGATATCACAATACTAAGGGCTCCTTTACTAAAGATTAGCGCACGTAAACCATGCGCTAAACGAAAAATACTAGCGCAAGCTCTATGGAGGCGTTGGCGTTTAATGCGTCGATAATGTAGCGCGTGCTAAAACCGCTAGCGCACCTTAGTAAAAGGAGCCCTAAATTCTTTAATTATGTCAGCTAGTTTAGTTGATTTAAATATATATATCGATAAGGAAGGCCACTTTTCTTTGCTATGTTATGTGTTTGTTTTTAGTTTTTTTAGTTTGCGTTATGATCCTTTTTTTGTATTATATCCATTTTCTGTTGTGCAATATGTTATTTCATGTTAACATAGGCACAACATTTTTAAAATACAGTCACGGAGTTTCAAACCTTTTCTTCGATTTTATATAGGTAAGTGGTAAGACTAGGCACCCTCCAGGGATTCAAGACAAAGTTAGACAAGTTCCTGCTGAATCAGAACGAATGCAGGTAGGACTGGTCTCAGTTAGGGTACTGGTCTTTGACCTGGGGGCCGCCGCGTGAGCGGACTGCTGGGCGCGATGGACCACTGGTCTGACCCAGCAGCAGCTGTTCTTATGTTCTTATGATTATCTATTGTTTAGTGGTCATTTTTACAACTAGATCACACTATACATTTATTCAATATACAGTAGACTTAACCAGAACTCAAGCAACCAGCAAAATATATATATATATATATATATATATATATATATATATATATATATATATATATACATCAAACACTTTATATAAAAATGAAAATAAAATCAATTTCTGGTGGAAATTTAAGTGTAAACTTGGCATACCATACCTGAGTACGCCCATACTTTGCCTACCACGTGTCCGGTACTTTGTTTGGAACAGTTTATGGTATGGCATAGTATGTGGTATAGTATTAGTTAGACCTATTTTTAATTGTAACTCTTAAGCAACCAGAAATTACATTTATCCGGCATCTATCAATTCCCATGGGTGCTGGTTAACTGAGAGTCTACTGTACTTATATTTCTGGCACTCCATGTTCTTTTTAGTTCCATATCGACACAACATTTTTAAGGGATATTTTGGCAGTTTCAAACAATATCTTTTCCTCTTTTTTTTTTTTTAACATATCCATGTTGGTGTTTAGATGCTTTTATAAGCATGCTCACTAATAAAAACCGATTGAGACACTGATTTCCTAGTAGCAAGTTTAGTGGATTTCCAAAGCACCATGTTTTCTTCTTACATTTATATGTTGTCATACTGGTTGTTCATCTTTTTCATTGTTCAGGCAATTAAATTCTCATTTTCATATTCACTGAATTGATCTTTGCTATACATTTTGTTAGTTTTTACACTGTTATATTCTGTAATTCCTTATTTAAACACAGATAGTGAACAAGAAAAACACACGGAACCCAAGCTCCCGAAAAGCAACAGCAAAAAGGCATATGATGCAGGGCATTCAGTTCAACATTAGTGTTTCATATGTTTTTCTCATATTATGCATTTAACATTTGTATTTGTTTAAATGCCACAGAAAGGCTATTAATTATAATACAATGCCAGCTTTTGTTTTTTCATACATCTATTCAGTCGTTTGGCACATTTTTTTTTATACATTCACTTCTTGCACACATTTATTATTAGTTCTTTTTATCATAATTATAATGCATTTTCATTTGTTCATTTTACATTTCCTTTTTTTGTACGATATAGGTGCACTAGTGGTTTTAGCGTGCGCTACAACGCTGCGCACGCTAAATGCTAATGCCTCCATAGAGCTTGCGTTAGTATTTTTCTTTTAGCTCATGGTTTGCGCATGCTAATCTTGAGCGCGTGCTAAAAACACTAGCGCACCTTAGTAAAAGGAGCCCATAGTTTTCATTTAGCGATTATGAGATTTTCATATAGATCAATGATAAATACAAGTGGTTCGTATAGACCAAGAGATTTGCATAAAGATCAGGTAATGTTGTTTTTTCTCTATTTAGAGCAGGGGTAGGGAACTCCGATCCTCGAGAGCTGTATTCCAGTTGGGTTTTCAGGATTTCCCCAATGAATATGCATGAGATCTATTTGCATGCACTGCTTTCAATGCATATTCATTGGGGAAATCCTGGAAACCCGACTGGAATACGGCTCTCGAGGACCGGAGTTCCCTACACCTGATTTAGAGTGATAACATACCAAACCTCAGTGCTGCAATAACACTATTGGTAGCCACACTTGAAAAGGATCCTCAGAATGCCACCCAAGCAGTATAGCTCAGTGTGGCAGCACTCCTCATCGATCCTTACAGCTAATATGTGACCCCACAACTTATTATTGTTGCTTTGTGTAATTTTCTAATATTTTTTTAAAACAGCCTTTTAACTTAGCTTTTGATAGCTATTGCTGCACTAGCCCCACCAACAGGGATAATGCCGCGAGAATTGACGGCAGCCATTCAGGGAGCGGCATGGGGCCAGGCTGGAGCACGAAAAGTACGCTCCTGCCTTGTGCGCCACTGGCCGCAAGATATGATGAGGCAGCCGTCCAGCGAGGGAGGGGCAGGAGCGTGGAAAACACGCTCCTGCCGATACACCGTTGGACCATCAGAATTTTAAAAGGTGTGTGTGTGTGTTTCACCCACTTTTGGTGGGGGTGCAAGGGCATTTTATGGAGCGAAAAATACAGTATATCTTTGGAGGAAGAACTGTGTTAGCACATGCACAATAGATGGTATTACCTACTGCAAAACATGCTTTAGAAAAAAATTCCTGCCCATATTTAGGATAATTTTGTAACAGAACATCTTTGCGAAGTCCATAAAAATACCCATGTCAAGCATATTTTATAAAGGCAACATAAAGTACATAAACTACCAACTGACAAAATTATACCTGACTGAAACTAGATACAAGGGGGCAATTTGAAAATTTAACACCAAGGAAATAGGCGCCATACTGAGGTGTGCTTAGTGCCAATTCTATAATGGCACTTACGCATGCACTAGTCATTGCTAAACAGTGTAATCTCTTATGCCAGGTCAATTGTTGGTTTAAGCAGGTGAGCCTACCAATCAGTGCATGCAACAGATAGTATTCTATGGTTGTGCACATTATCTGGCAACATGCCCATGGCCTACCCACACTACCCTCTTGAAGTTAGACACTATAGCACTGCAGTAATAGATTAACTGCTTACTTAACAGTGGAAATCATTTTTTTCTTGTGAAATAACTCTTAAGTTGCTGACCTGATATTCTTAGCTCTATCATTGACAGAGAACATTTTATGAACATTTTCTTGGTGGCCCAACTTTGGTCTCAAAATCTCCACGCTGAAAGTTTGCACACCACTTCTTCACTGTGGAGTATGATAGGCATTTGACACTCAAGGTTTGCATCATACATTCATGAATTTCATTTGGAGTTTTCTTCTGCGTGAATAGGAACTTCATGACACTTGAAAATTTCACATGGTTCAATCAATTATCTGAAATTTCACATTTTTCGTTGACATGGTCCAATCAATTATCTGAAACAATGTCAAAACATAATCATTACGATTCTGCAAATTGGTACTTTGCAAAATAAAATGTCTTTTCAGCTACCATAGCTGAATAGCTTTCAGAATTTAGGAAGTTGGTGGGGCTGAGCATCTCCTCGTACACATCACTGCCAATTACTGGCACCAAAAACACATGGATGTGGTACATACTACTTCTAGGTGCCTGTTTGCAGAATTACACTGTAAATTTGTGTACTGTGTGTGCACACAAGCATAGTTTATAAAAACTCTATCTCTCTCTGATCCCTCTGAGAACACCTATGCACAGGTTATGTAAGTGCAGGCTGAAAGCTATGCCGTCTGTAGTTCCACTACCAGCAGGGCCTCCCAAGGCGGACAGGTTTCAGCTGAGATGCCAGACTAAGGATTTACCACCCATCTGGGCAGCAGCAGAAATACAGTGTGGGAGGCGGAGGATCGTGGTTGATGCGACAACAGCGACAATATTGAATTTATACTGCACAGAAGGCCCGGCAATCTATTTCTATATTCTGCCATGAAAACTTGATGGTCATCAAGTCACTAGGACTTCAACATGATTTGATGGCACCTAACACACATATAATCCCACAATTTTATAAAAATGCCTATGTAACAGGCTTTACAAACAGATAAAGGTTTCACGTCAATGACAAGTTTTCAAGTTTTATTTTGATTTGATAAATTGCTTATTCACATTTACTAAGCGAGTTACAACAGAATAAAAATAAACATACATTTAGGCATGAGTGATTGGAGGTGATTGCCTAACTCAATAATGGCAAACTATTATTTTGATTCAAGCTTCGAGTAGCTTCACCAGTCTGGAATAACTACTGTCTGCATTTCTGAGTCAACCATGATGTGGTTTCCAAAGGAAATCATAATTCCCGTTGCCAGACTAAATTTGCCAAGTTCAGTTCTACTTTGAGTATTCTAAACAGCATTTCCAACATAATCATACAGCTTTAAGACATCTAGCATATAACATGGTGGCCACAGCATGGGTTTAGAAAGCAATTCTCTGTCCTTCTTCCCCCCCCCCCCTTTTCCAATTAATGATTCATGCTATAAACGATAATCAAAGCTAGATACAATTGGTTCAGAATGACACAGGGACAAATTTGTCCCCATCTCATTCTCTAGCTTCAGGAACTCAGCCCCACAGCTTTGGGGGCATTCTGAGTCAGACTGGATTAAAGATGGTCGCAGCTCTATCTGAATTGTTACTACCTCCCTCCCTCCACTAGTTTTATAAAGAGTCATGTTTAATCGGAATAGACTCACTCTCCCAGTTTAAAGTAAATCATGAATGTAAGAAATATGGAGAGACTGCTCTAGATAATTTGGGGAGGGGGGGGACAAAGAGCAGGAGTATTATAAAGAAACCTTTTCGTTCAAAATGCTGACAGGTCAGAAGTCAAAAGATTACATACAAACAAAAGTGATGCCACAAGCCAGCCGAACAGGGAGAAAGCTATCAGAGGGGAGACATGTACAAGGAAAAAAAAGACAATCATAGATACAGTTGTTAAAAAAAATTTAAAAAGCAAGCTGCCTTATTCCTTTGTAAAAATTACTAAAGCGAAACTGTGAAACTGGGTCCCCATTGTGTGTTGAGAGGGAAACCCTGCAAAGTTATACTCTTATGAGCAATGAGAAGTCATTTATCATTAAAAGCACAGAAGAAAAAATAAAATGGAAAAGATGACAAAAGATCTCTCCAGTTCAATATCAACCCACAACATCTTTAAAGTTCACAAATAAAGACAGAAAATGTTCTCTGTCAATGGTAGAGCTAAGAATATTAGGTCAGCAACTTGAAAGAGTTGTCTCAAAAGAAAACAAAGATTTCCACTATTAAAGCAAGCTGTTACCGATTAGTACAGTTTCATCAAGTTCAACAACATCATCCACACAAGGGTTCTTTAAGAAATCTCATTTAAAATAAGGTTAGGTCTTTGTTGCAAAGGAAAAGTTTAAATGATTGCCTTAAAACAAAACAGCCACCACCTCACACATAGTAAACATAGTAAATGATGGCAGATAAAGACTTGGAGTGGTCCATCCAGTCTGCCCAACCATACATGCACCATAAATTAATTTAGTTTAAATCAGGGGTGTACAACCTTTTGGCTTCCCTGGGCAGAATTGGCCGAAAAAAATGTTTCTGGGGCCGCACAAATGCGCAAACGCTGCAGCAAGACAGAGGAGGGAGCTGGCAAGACGGTAAACACCCGGGAGCAGCAGAGGAAAACACTGCATTGCCCTTGACCGGGGTCGCATGCGGCCCTCAGGCCCCAGGTTGGACACCCCTGATTTAAATGGTCCTTTTTCTTAGATATTTCTGGGCCAGAAACCCAGAGCCCTACCCAGTAGTGTGCTTAAGTTCCATCTACTGGAGTCTCCATCCAGCCCATCTTAACCATCGAAACCATCCCCAGCTCTTCCTCAACTGAATGTTCATATACGGGACACAGGCCATGCAAGCCTGCCCAGTACTGGCCTTAGTTCCTTCAATGTATGCCCATGTGCCATTGAATACCTCATTTTGATTACTTTTCAATTAGAACTCTGCACCATACATGAGGCCATAATCTATGATTGGTGATCAATGGAAACAGCAGAAGCAACATGCCAAGATATCAGTACGGGTCTGTGGTATGAAGAAGTACAATACTGGTGAGGAGATGACAAACATACGAGTACTTCTTCCTTCATAAGTCTTGGACAAATTTTAAAATGTTAGGGTGTTGTATCTCTTCAATGGAGCATTCCTGGGAAGTGGTTGGTGGTCGATAAAGCAATCGATAAGAGAAAAGTTTCAATACTGGAAAAAAAGATGTATAGCCGAGTGCTGGAAAGTAGTATAACTTAGAGGAGACAAGGCAGGTACAGGAATTAAGAAAGATTTATGGAGCCATGGATGGTGTGGGAAGGAGAGGGAGATATGCTGGAGAGTGCACCGTGTATGGGGGGGGGGGGTCCTCTAAAACTGTAGCACCATTGCTTACCCTGGATCGGTAGCATGGAATATTACTACTCCTTGGGTTTTGGCCAGGTTCCAGTGACCTGGATTGGCCACCATGAGAACGGGCTACTGGGTTTGATGGACCATTGATCTGACCCAGTAAGGCTATTCTTATGTTTAATGGCTAGTGGAGTAGCTGAAGCCCCACCAGTCAAAGAAATCAGTTCTCAAGTCGACCCCCCCCCCTCACACACACACACTTCTTCCTTGTACTGCCTTCTTCCTTATACTGGTGTGTCTCATCTGCTGATGCTAGCACTCCACAAGCATGTCCTCTAGCAAAACATGGGGGCTCAGATTCCCAAGAAACCCCATTCCCACTCTCATGCATCTATCCCTTCCTGTCATTTAAATAGTGCAATTAAATATTTAACTCAAAGCCTTATTTTTTAATGTGTAAATATTCTGTGAAATAGTACTATAAGGGGATCTATAAGAAATTATTGTTCTCCCTTTATGGCACTCTCTAACATTTACAGAGACAGCTTAAAAGGTGGGCCACAGAGCAATGAAGAGATGACTTAGCATGAGCAGAGCATAGAGGGTGTGGGTTAAAACTCTAGGCAGGATAAAACTCTCAGCCTAAATTAGTCAGAGGAGCCCAAAGAAGAGAAGTCCTCCACCCTATGTCTCCAGCAGAGCTATATAAACTGCTGAAAGTAGGCCAAGTTTAGCTTAGAACCTTATTAAAATTGTGACTTTTTAAAATGAGGACCAAGCCTGGCCAATTGTATTGCCTTTTGAATAGACAGAATTGTGACTCTGGATTCCAAGTCAGAGGCAAGCAATTTTGCTGCTTTTAAAAGACAGACTGAATGCTGTAGACCTCCAGAAGATAGTCACAGCAGAGATCATTTTGAACACAAGAACTATTGTTTGCTGTGTTTATTTCATCCTGACCTGTGAGAGAAATAGGTCACTTCCTTTTCTGTTCGCAAAATAAAAGGAGTTTATTTCACTTTTAACCTTCACTGCGGCTGTTATTCAAGGCTCCAGGTCTGCCATTGCTCACACTGCTACAGGTACCTTATAAATAATTATGTAAGAATTTAAATACTGACTTTAGACAACCTGGTCATTCAAACTGGTTTATAATGATATTTCTATGAAATTACAACAACCTTAGTACCTTGGTATAAAACAAGATCACATTAAATATAAAATTTTAAAACAATACAAACTGAACACGTCCTATGAGGAATGCTCTTGCCAAAAGGTTTCGAGATGAGCACCCACATTTGGAGTCATGCTACAGACATGGAACTTATTCACATACAAATTAATTTTCTAAAACCAGAAATCAACCTACATAATCTAAACCTGGTAAAAGAAGGGATAAAGGAACTTGCATTATGGATATAGTTATGTGAAAAAAATTAGGACACCCCATGAAATGTTAAGTTCTTTCTTAAGAAAAGTTCACATATCGATGTCAAATCTTTTTTTTTTTTTAAATTTCTCTCTGGAAAAGAAAGTGATGTAATTGCAGGTAAACAACAAAGATTTTCCTTGATTTACTCATGAAACAAAAGATAGCCACAAAATGTGTATTCTGAGGAATAAATTAGGACACCCCCACATATCCTCCCACTTAAAGTGACTCAGTCACATACAGTTGTATCACATCAGGTGCACATGATTAGAAGAACATCATTACTCAGCATTTTGAAGGATGTATGCCCTACTTAAACCTCAGACATTTAGTTTGGTGTGCTCATGACTGCTACAGTGAGAGTGAACACCATGGTAAGATCAAGAGAACTGTCTGAGGCCTTCAGAAAGAAGATTGTAGCAGCTTATAAGTCTGGTAAGGGATTTAAAAAGATCTCGAAAGAATTTGACATTAGCCATTCCATGGTCCGGAAAATAGTTTACAAGTGGAGGACTTTCCAAACAACTGTCAACATGCCCAGATCTGGCCATCCAAGCAAGTTAACCCCCAGAACAGACCACAAGATGCTAAAAGAAGTCTCCAAAAATCCTAAAATATCATCATGTGACCAACCGCAGGCTCTTGCTGTGAAAGTGCATGCCTCTACAATCAGAATAATAATAATAATTTTTATTTTGTATACCGCCATACCCAGGGAGTTCTAGGCGGTTCACAGCAGGTAGATTCAGTACAAACAGTGCAGTTGGCAACAAAAGCGAGCAAAGCAATTATAAAAAAGTAACATGCTGGTTATACGTCTACAATTTAAGTAAAGGGAGCAAAAAAAAAAATACTTGCAACATGAACAAAGAGAACAAAGTACAATAAGTACAAGGAATAAGGACATGCATAAGTACATGCCGTAGTACATGCAGCAGTAAGTACATGCAGTGAATACATGCAATAGATACAATAAGTACGTGCATACAGTTTAAGAGAAGGAGAACTGCATACACGCCATAGGGAAAGAGCCTATAAGGAAAAAGTATGCAAACCATAAGGAGGGAGCCACAGTCTTAGAAGCGTGAGAGGGGAAGGTCATGTGGTATGGTTAGGATTTGGTATGTTGAATAGCTGAGTTTTAATTTGCTTTCTAAAATTGAGATATGAAGAGGCATCAAGTATAGTTTGGGCGAGCCATGAATTTAGTTTAGCCGCTTGAAAGGAGAAGGTTCTTTCGAAGAATCTTTTCAGGTGGCATGATTTTAGTGAGGGAAAAGCGAACAGGTTTATTCTGCGGGAGCTCTTGTTGTTGTGGCTCAGGTTGAAGTGAGGGTAAAGATAATCCAGCGACATACCAAATACTGTTTTGTAGCAGATGCATGAGAACTTAAATAGACCTCTGGATTCGAACGGCAGCCAGTGCAGCTTGTGGTAGAAAGGGGTTATGTGTTCCCATTTCTTCAAGCCAAAGATGAGACGGACGGCAGTATTTTGGACCAACCTCAGCTTCCTGGTGATTTTCTTGAAGGCGCCTAAGTATATGATATTACAGTAGTCCAGGACACTCAGAATGGAAGATTGTACCAGCAGACGGAAGGAGGCGTCACCGAGATACTTTTCTTAAATACTAGGTCGGAGTGTTTCTCCAAAGTGAGATGCTTATCTAAAGTGACGCCTAGTGTTTTTAAGGATTGCTCAATACAGTAGTCCAGCCCATGGGAGGTGTGCACAGAGGAAACCTTTGCTCTATAAGAGAAACATCAAGGCCAGACTGAAGTATGTCTAAGAGAATGTAGACAAACACCAGGACTTCTGGAATAGTGTTCTATGGACAGATGAGTCTAAAACTGAATTATCTGATCACCAGAAAAGAGGACATGTTTGGCGTACACCAAATACAGCATTCCAGGAAAAGAACCTCATACCAACTGTGAAGCATGGAGGGTGGAAGTGTCATGGTTTGGGGATGCCTTGCTGTAGCAGGACCTGGCCAGCTCACCATCACAGAATCCACCATGAATTCTACCATGTATCAGAGGGTGCTCGAGGAACATGCAAGATCATCTGTAAGAAAATTAAAGCGGAAGCAGAACTGGACCCTGCAACACGACAATGACCAAAAACATACCAGTAAATCCACCAAGGTCTGGCTGAAAACTAAGAAATGGAGAGTCCTGGAGTGACCGAGTCAAAGCCCTGATCTTAATCCCATTGAGATGCTGTGGGGTGATTTGAAACGGGCTGTACATGTAAGAAAGCCCTCACACATCTCACAGCTGAAAGAATTCTACATTGAAGAAAAGGTCAAACTTTCCTCAGACCAATGTCAGAGACTGGTAGGTGGCTACAAGAAGCATCTCACTGCAGTTATTTCAGCCAAAGGGGTAACACTAGCTATTAGGGTGTTCTAATTTATTCCTCAGTTAGAATAAACATTTTTGTGGGTATCTTTTGTTTCATGAGTAAATCAAGGAAAATATTTGTTGTTTACCTGCAATTACATCACTTTCTTTCCCACAGATAAATAAAAAAAAGATTTGACAATGATATGTGAACATTTCTTAAGAAAGACTTGAATATTTCATGGGGTGTCCTAATTTTTTCACATGACTGTATATGTGCAGCATCAAGAATCTTGGACAAAAATAAATAGAGTTTATATAAATATTCAAAGTAAAACAAATCCAACATAGTGATGGCAGCATGTAAGAGTACAAGAATAGTAGGGGGTAAGGGCTTATGTAACAGTATACTCATCAGACTAAGTCAAAATATTAGAACATGCTCTGGAATATCTGTCTTATTAAACTGGAAATGGAAACAAAGAATATGAAATTAAGCTTTTCTAACACCAAAAACAAGGAAAAGACTGCAGAATGGAATGTACACGGTGCAGGAATCTTTATTTAAAAATTATACAAAATTGTAATCCTTAAAAAATGGCTCTTAGAGATCTGGGGTGTCCAATATATCACATGTAGAGAGAAGTGCAGAAAACAACTTTGTGATAAGCTCATCAAATTTTTGGAATCAGAGGCAAGAAAATCTCTGAAACACAGACCAGGTTGAGTCCGTATTCCATGTAAATGAGAGCCATTTTTTAAGGATTACAATTTTGTATAATTTTTTAATAAAGATTTCTGCACCTTGTACGTTCCATTCTGCAGTCTTTTCCTTGTTTTTGGTGTTCACCTTTCACTGAAGATCTGTTGGATTTTTGTTTGTTTTAAGCTTTTTTAAACCACAGAATTGTCATTGTAAATTGCCACTTTAACAGAAGTACATAGTCCTAAAGAAGAGAAAAATTATATAATAATAATAATAATAATAACTTTATTCTTATATACCGCCAACAATCTTGCCAATAAGACTTTATGAAAACAAGTGAATACATAATAGAAGCTTAGAGGGGGAGAATACCTATCATGAACCTGGAAATTAGAACATTAGAAGAGTTCAAGAAAGGATTGGACGATTTCCTGCTGGAAAAAGGGATAGAGGGGTATAGATAGGGAGCTACTGCGCAGGTCCTGGACCTGTTGGGCCGCCGCGTGAGCAGACTGCTGGGCACGATGGACCTCGGGTCTGACCCAGTGGAGGCATTGCTTATGTTCTTATGTCATATAAACAGACTGGTAAGCCTGACTAATAAAATTAGTGGGTTCAATCCCACACTGCTCCTTGTGACCCTGGGCAATTCATTTAATCCCCCCATTGTCCCAGGAACATTAGATAGATTGTGAGCCCACCAGGACAGATGGGGGAAAATGCAATAACTGATGCACCAAAAATGCTTCTGAATGCGCCACCACATCTAATCTATAATGCTTGGAAAATGTGTACAATGAGGACCAAGTGTTTCTCTGCTGATTTCTTCCAGCGAAAAGCATTTGGACTCAGCCCACGAAGTTGCCACAGCTCTAGAGGAATGAGCATTAAACAATGTAGGCAACTGCTTATCCACAAGAAGCCCTTGCTGCTCGATACATTTGAGCTGATCTACCTGTAGGGACTTTCCTGGATTGAGCTAAGCAAACACTTTTGCATTCTCTCTTTTTTTCCTATCTGAGTAATCTTTGCTGTTTTGTTGAGATTTCTGGCTTCCTGTTCTGTTTGTGTGAAGAAGAAAATAAAAGTTTCAGTCTTTTGCTTATCCTGTCGTTTGAGCAATAGTTAACTCTGTTAGATCTCTGTTTGGTACTAGACTTGGTGAAAATTAGAGATTTATCAGTGGTCTTTCAGATAACTATAATTCCTGTCAAATAAATTGTGCTAGCTGAATTGGATTTAGTAACACGTCACAGAGACGTGGTTCATGGAGAACCACAATTGGGATGTAGTTATACCTGGCTATAATCTATTCAGGGAGGGATAAGGTAGGTAAAAAGGGTGAGGTATTATATGTTAAGAATAATATTAAAGTGACAGAATTGTGACATGTAGGGGATATAGAAGCAGCACTATGTTAATCTGGAAAGACGGAATGGAAAATGTATTTACATTTGTGTGATATACAGACAGGCCTCTTTCACATAGAGCCACCTGCAAAACCAGCACTGAAACATCAAATGACATTTTCAATGATGCTTCTAATTTTCTGTCTTGCATAAGGATACCCCTCCCTCAAAAGGAAGATTAGTTTTCTTGGCAACTGCTGCAACAAAGCCATTGACAGCTTAAACTTTTCCTATTTCTCCTGAGACATTGCTTTGGCTACACAAAGCCCAGCGTCCAGTTTGGCCCATTGAGCTGATATTAGTTCTTGCGTAGCCTCATGGACTGGGAAGACCTTCGGAGGCTTCTTGGTACCTGCCATAGGAAGATTAGAGGAAGTGGAGGTCTGTGCATCTGAAGATGAAATATTTATAGACACTGCAGGGCTTATGTAATAAACCCTGTCAGCTTCTCTTTATTAAAGACTCAGAGCTTAGTGGGATCATCTGACTCAATAATTGGCATATCTTCACATTCCAAATCATCTAAAACTAAATCTGTGGGTGATGCTGGAAATTCTGAAACAGATAGAACTGAGCAGGGGATGAGCAGGGATCCAGCTCATAAGCTGAAAGCAATCTCTTGCATTTAGATGTCTTTTTCCCCTGCTGTGGCACTGTAGAAGAAGGATTTGACCCAGATTGTTGGGAACCCCCTATAGTGGCCACCTTCAACAGATAAGCCTTATGTAACAGTAGTATAAACTCAAACAAGGACTCCGATAGAAATGCAGCCTGAGCTTGTCCTGCTCCTTCTTTCTAATCTAATCTTCTATTTCTGCGATGCGCATACCTAAGCAGGTAATTAAATCCCCACTGAAGTTCCCGCAGAGGAAAAGGGCTGAATAACCCCTTGCTCATCCATCTCCTTGGCTGCGGAGGGGAATTCCTGGCAAGATGGCTGCAGTAAGCAAAGGAGAATGCAGCCACCCCACCCCCCATATGCAGGAAAAAAAATAGGTGTTTCCATCGCCTTGCCACTATCCCCAGCTGCTGCCTAATATCGATTAAAAACTTAAAGACACACCCAATTTCCCAGCAGAAGGATAAGGAGGCACAAAATGTTCAAATCAGCCTCCAGGGGAATAGGGACTCCTGTTCCTGTCAGAGCTAGCAGCCAGAGAGGCCCTAGAGCACCAATGTGCCTGTCTTGTTTTTTAGGTTTGTTTATTATTTTAATATGGAAAAAGGAAAAAAAAAACCCAACCATGGCACAGAAACCCCCAAATTAGGAGGGAGGGTAGGGAAGGGAGCTGGGAGGGCCCAAGTGTATCCCCCAAAGCCAGCACTGCTTAGCTAGACATCCCTAGCTCAAATGTACAAAGCACAGGAGCTTACAAGCAGAGACCAGGAGCTAGAAAACCATCCATCCACCTGCTGGAGACAGTCTGTGGATTCATCTGCTGCTGACGCTAAGGAAAGAGTCTATAGGAGCAAAGACAATTGACAAATATATAGTAAAACCTTGGTTTGCGAGCATAATTCGTTCCAAAAACATTCTTGTAATCCAAAACACTCGTATATCAAAGCAAATTTCCCCATAAGAAAAAGAAACTCCACAACCCAAAATCTTTAATACAAAATACTGTATGTACTCATATTGCAAGAGCTTGGTCACTACACTCCTGCATTGTCAGAAAGAGAGTGAACGAACCATCGGCTCAGTTGTAATGATGTGATGTGTGAACATTGTATGTATTTGTCTTGCAAGACCTTGCTTGTATATCAAGTTAAACTTTAATAAAATGTTTTAATTGTCTTGCAAAACTCTTGCATACCAAATTATTTCCAATTCAAGGTTTTGCTGTACTCAACTAAAAGTCAAGAAATTTTGGGCCAAAGCAACACTGGAAAAACTAGGGCCATCTTATCTATGAAATCCTATCTGGGCCAGAACCTCTCTCCCCTCCCTTCCACCTCCATTGAAAAGCAGCTCCTTTGCCTCCCCCACCAACCCAGGGAATCCCCACCACCTTTTCTATGTAGCGATACCAGGAAAAAAAACCCCAACAACCCAGCAGTGGTGTTCCGGGGATGGCGAGGGCACTAGAGTCGGGTGGCGGGGGGGGGGGGCAGGGGAGAGGAAGAACAGCTTTCCAGCAGAGATAGAAGGGATGGAAAGAGAGAAGATTGTCTGGATAGGGTCAACGTTATGTCTTGAGGGATTTTAGACCATTTTAAAGTCTAAAACTGCCCTCAACCTATGCTTGGGATCAGCCTATAGTAGAGTATATTCAGTATTGAGCTTACTGTTAGGCAGTTTCAAAAACAGGAAAATTGAAACCAGAAAGGAAAAAAGAAACCAAGCACAAACATTGAAGAGACATTTTAAAGAGTTATGTGTTGCAAGAAGAGAGCATTACATTCTATTTGTTAGAAGATGCCGTATACTGCATGACATATAAATTTATGAAAACACCTAAATGGCTCGGAAAGAGATCAAACACAAATAAATGTAATAGAGCTGGATAAATAGCTAGAACACTATAAATATTTACGGTATATTCCACAATGCATGCGAAATGTTACTAATGAGAATATATGAGGCAGACAAGGAATTACTGAGCTTAGAGGAAGCAGAAGCAGCATTCCATTAAAAATACAAACAAATATGGAAACTTAGAAATATGGAGACTTTTGAGACATCTACATTTCTCATTTGTTGGACATAACATAAAATAAAAATGAAATGGAGACAGTTTGTGATTCACTGGTCTACTTTGTTCTGTGTGCTGCGGCGAGATTCCGGATGTGCATCCTAAATCTGTTAGTGCACCTTAGTAAAAGGACCCCTAAATAAGGAGTTCTGAAACATGCAAATATATACATCTGCCATGATTTATCTGGAGGTATTTTAAAGATACATTTGATTAATCTTAACATGCTAATGTAATTTTGAAAGTTCTTTGTAATATCGCTGTCTGTATACAGTCTCTTCCTCTGTAAACTGCTCTGAACTGTTTGTGGTATAGCGGTATAGTGAAATAAAGTTGTTATTATTATTATTATTAATTATACCACCTGTGTTATTCATTGAAAATTACAACTCAAGGGGTGGAAAGTTGCTGCTGGAGCATCAGCCCACTAAAACCCATGCCACTATTCAGGCAGTCACTTAAAAGGGCCATCAATATATAAATAATTACCCTCTATATTCCTGAAATGCATCCCCATTTTCTGTAGAAAGCTTTATAAATATCAAATTTCATAAGTATAAGGTGTGTTTTCTACTTAGGGCAACAAAGGGTTAAATGACTCACCCAGGATCACTAGGGGTTGCAGTGGGAATTGTTCTTTCCTCCAGCCCCTCCCATCCCCCCTCCCTCTCCCACACAAAGAGCGGGCCCACCTGCTCATCCCCTTTCTCAGCCATTTTCACCCAGCATTCTCTCTTTCATCTCTCTCATACAAATACACACGGAATCTTGGCTCTGTTGTTACTCACACAGGCACATATACCAAGCCGGTCCTCCCAACGCCATTCCCCTATCCCTCAGTTGGTACTTCCCTCCTTTTCAGTAGACCCCTTTAGGATCCAATCCTTATAAATTTTTAAGCTAATGGTTACTTTAAATATCACAGCAGGTCAAAAAATAATGAAAGGTCACACCACCACCATTAGCCTCACAAATCACATCTGACTCCTTTAATAGCCTAAACTGTTCCATTACAGCTTATTAGATCAACTTTATTACAGACTAAACTCAACTATCACACAAAAACTTATCTACATGAATGCTAACAAATTTGCTGATCAAAAGGGTAAATGTTAAGGATGTTCTATCATTTAAAGACAGTAAAATCAATGTAGATACTATGTCGTTATATCACTTTCCATCCAAAAATTAAAGAAAACTAAAGATGACGAGTTCAGTATTTCTGCTGATAAGGAGACACAATGCATCAGTCAGGACTGCTCTTGTAAGCAAGTAAGAAAGGGATTGGGACTTATATACTGCCTTTTTGTAGTTTTACAACCATATACTCAAAGCAGTTTACATATAGGTATTTCAAGCATGCTGTATGAGGAAATGACACCCAGGGATGAAAAACACGCACACGTGAATTTCAATACACTTCCTCCTCCGTATTCGTGGGGGTTAGGGGCAGAGCCGGCCCGTGAATATGGAAAACTGAAAATAATATTCGGGCTGGTTATGCCCTTAATCTCCACTTCCCCAGGCTATTTTTAGTCCTGTAAGCCCCCCCTCCCTCAAGCCTTACCTGGTGGTCTAGTGGGTTTTCAGGCAGGAGCGATCTTCCCGTGCTCCTGCCCCGTGCAGATCGCTCACAGGAAATAGCTGCCTTGAGCTCCTGTAGTCTCTCGAGCCATTTCCTGTGAGCTATCTGCACGGGGCAAAAGCGTGGGAAGATCACTCCTGCCTGAAAACCCGCTAGATCACCATCTAAGGCTTAAGTGGGGGGGGCTTACAGGGCTAAAAATAGCCTGAAAAATGAAAAAAAAATTCTTGTCAAAAATTGCAAATAACCGAATCCGTAGATACAGAATTCGCGAATACGGAGGGGAAAGTATACTCTGTACACTTTCCCTACTTATTTAAACCGTTTTCACTAAACCAGTGGAGGGAATGGGATGGGAAGAGCCAGTACAGAATCCTGAGCAAGCACAGCTTGTGCCTGGCTAATCTTGTTTTGCCTAGATAATATACAATCTTTTGTTGAGGTGTTTTCTTAGGTAGGCTTTTTGGACAGGTCTTTTCCCTTTTAAGGATGGGACCCTGGATTCCTTTTGCCAACACTTCGTGTATTAGTGTTTGTTTTCACTTTAGTATTGTCACTATTCATGGTGACAGAGACTTATAAGATCATGAAGGGCATAGAGAGAGTAGAGAGGGACAGATTCTTCAAACTCTCGAATAATAAAAGAACAAGAGGGCACTCGGAAAAGTTGATAGGAGACAGATTCAAAACAAATACAGTGGTGCCTCACACAACGAACTTAATTCGTTCCAGGAGCAAGTTTGTTATGCGAAAAGTTCGTTATGTGAAACGCGTTAAGCGCAGTGACTAATGACTGCCTGCAGTGCCTGCGCGGAAGGATGCAATACATCGGCAGCGATCGTGGAAGCTCGGGTGACTTCGTTGTGTGAAACGAAGTTCGTTGTATGAATCATGACATGAAGTTCGTTGTGTGCAGCGTTCGCTGTGCGAGGCATCCTTTATGCGAGGCACCACTGTACTAGGAAGTTCTTTTTTACCCAACATGTGGTGGACTCCTGGAATGCGCTTCCAGAGGACGTGATTGGGCAGAGTACGATACTGGGGTTCAAGAAAGGATTAGACAAATTCCTACTGGAAAAGAAGATAGAGGGGTATAGATAGAAGATTACTGCACAGGTCCTGGACCTGCTGGGCCACCGCGTGAGCGGACTGCTGGGCACGATGGACCTCGGGTCTGACCCAGCAGAGGCATTTCTTATGTTCTTATGAATGCTCCTTTCCTATCTGAAGAACTGTAGTACTGTATACTCGAATATTAAACTGATCCAAATATAAACCGAGGTAACCTTTCCCCACCTTCCCCCCACCCAAAAAAAGGAGGAAAAAAGGTTGACTCAAATATAAACCCAGATTAAAAATTTGGGTGATCTTGATGAAAAAGTCTACTTTAACACTGGAGAAATAAAACCAGAAATGCATTTCCTTTTCTTTTGAACAAAATACAAAGACATCTGCTATATATATTTCCCAAAGCTAATATATTTCAGTCAATAAATTCCTTTTATACCTTTGTTGTGTAGAGACTTATTTTTTTCCATCAAGTTAGTCCCAGTTTCTCTTTTTTTCTGCTTTCCTGTCTTCTCCAAATTCTTCTGTTGCTGTCCATTGGTGCCTCCTACCATGGTCCAGCATTTCTACATCTCCCATTGTACAGCATTCTCAGTACCTTCTGTCCTGGATCAATCTCCCTCTTCTTCCCCTCCCCACTCCTACAAAGCATTTCTTCTTCTCTCCACCCCCATGTGCAACATGTCTCTCTCTTTCGCTCATTGTCCACTCTCTCTTTATCTCTCATTCCCTCCCTTGCTGCAAAGGAGGGGGGGAAAGAGAGAAAATCAGGATGCATCTCTCCCACCCACACTACTGCCACATTCAACTCCCTCTTCCATCCCTTTCAATCTGTTTCCTTTCTACCATATCCAACATTTCTTCTTCTCATCTTTCTCTTTCCCATGCATCTGTACCTCACTCCTCTCTCCCTATGCCCCCAAATTCTTTTTCTTCCATTCCCCATGCGCAACATCTCTCTTTCACTCTCATGCTCATGTCCAGCAATTCTCCCTTTCTATTTCCACCCCCACCTAAGCATCTTTCCCTCCCTACCTCCCTCCATTCTATGTCCTAAATTTGTGCCCCCTTCCTCTCTCCCTTTTCTGTCTGAAGTTCATGCCTCCTCCCTTTCTTCTGTGTCCTAAGTTTATACCCCTCCCATTCCCAATGCACGCCCACCTCTATCCCAAGTTCATGCTCTCTCTCTCTCTCTCCCTTCCTTCCTTGGTCTAATGTGCTCACGCGTTCTGTGGCCCTCCCACAAGACTGTACTGGAGCCATCCAGGTCAGCTACATCCTTCCTGCCTTCCAGCCGCACTTCTTCACGGGGCCGCGGGCCCTGCACGCTGCACGTGGACGACTTGGAAGCCTTCTCTCTAACATTAGCTCTGACGTTGGAGGGAAGGATTCCGGGTCAGCTACGGATGGCATGCTTGGAGCGCTGCATGTTGCTTGATGGAGGGGCGAATACGGCTGGAGGACAGGAAAAGGAGGCACCCAGGTATTGGAGTGCCTCGAAGTGCCTCCAACCCCTCCGGCTCCCACCTTCTCCAAGATTCTCAGAGGGGGCAGGAGCCATTAGGCCTTGAGCATGCGCAGATGCTCAAGGCCCCGCATTGGCCCAGGACAGAGCATTGATGTTAATGAAGAGAGGCCTTAGCTGAACAGCTACTGGAGGTCTCTATGCAGTGCCAGAGCTGGTAAGGAGAAAGCTGTGATGGCGGCAGGGTTCAGTGGAGGTAGTGCGCAGCGCTGGTCATTGGGGGGGAGGGGCATACAGAAAAGTAACATCAGTCATGGGGGAGAGGAGATTGCAGGAGAGCTGCTCCGGTTGCTGGGGGGCATGCAGTAGAGCATTGGAAAGAGAGCACAAAAGCGTTGGCTTTCTGGTGGACTCATATAAACCGAGACCCCCATTTTGGGGCCCAAAAATCTGTTTATATTTGAATATATACGGTAATTTCCTAAATGTATTTTATTGTTTTAGAGTCCAAACCGCCTTGCTGTGCACCTCAGTTAAAGGTGGCTAGCAAATCTTCCTCAAACACACACACTCACTGCAGTCAGACCAATGGTACATCCAACCTAGTATCTTGTATCCACGGTGGTTAATCCAGATCACAAGTATCCAGAAAGTGCAAGCACGCTTCAGTATTGTAAACAGGGGTGTAGTGTTTCCAGTGTCCTCAAGGGCAGGTCTCTGCACTTTCTGACAAGGAAGATCTCTACCACGACACAGTGCAGAAGAGAATGCCTTGTTAGGATGAATCCTGTACTGGGACAGACCAAATATTAGACTACTAAAAAGGAGATCTCCTAAAAGGAGAACATCACCCTGGTGATGTAGGAAATGATCCTGTAGCCAAGGACCTGCCCACCAGGAGATGCAGATGCAATATCTAGCAGCACTGGTATGGTGTTCATGATTCCCTACCCTAAAAACAACAGCAGCATAAGTTAATTGGAGGTGGATATAAAGCTGAAGGTTTGTCCATGGTGTCTAATATCTTTGTACCAAACCTGATCATATACCACCACAGAGAAGGGAGAGAAAACGGTTAAGACAACTTCCTGCCTCATTCAGGGGTCAATGCAGAGAGCTGAACAGATAGAGCCATTGACCACACAGCCTCTACTGTAGGCTTTCCACAAAAAACTGTCCTTGGAAGGTATTCAATAAGCATTCAAATTACTGTCACATTAAACCAGTGTATCTCAAACTGTGTGCTTCCTGAGATTTCAAGTGTGCCACGGCACACTGAGGAGTAAGAGAGGCGCCTGTCAGCTGACTTCCCTACATGGTACAGCGCCCGATTCGCCGAAGACCTGCATATTCCCCCTTCTCTCTAGCATCCTCCAGCTTTCCCCCTGGCCTCCCGGTCTCACCATTAAAGCTAATTACAGTAGCCTGCAGAGGATTTCCGGTAGGTAAAATTATTTTATTTTCAATATAGTGATTGAAATGTGTTAGTTTTGAGAATTTATAACTGCTGTGTATATTGTGTGCATATGAAAATTGAATGGAAAAAATTGCATTACAATTAGTAAAGGGGATGGGATCTGGGGCAGAGCCTAGGGAGGGCTGTGGTTGGGGCACTCAGTTGATTATTTGTTAGACTTAGGGGGTACTTAGCTTGAAGATGAGAAACACTGCTGTAGGCAATCAGCTGGCGCCAGTGCCTCTCCTTTTCTCCGGCCCTCTTCCCTGCTTGCACCCCCTACTGGCCCATCTGGAGGGTCTCTGCACATGCACGGACGTCAACGTGATGTCACGCATATACGTGATCAAACAAAATGCACTCTGTCAGATGATGTATTTGTAAACAGCACAATGCAAGCCAGATAGCAAACTACAAACGGAGGAAAAATTTTGGATTCATAAATTAAACAGTGAGGAGCCAGAGGATTTGAATCTAAAACTTGAATGAAGCGCTTTTTACTGAAGGAATACGTTTCTACCCTTAGTGGTAAAGAAAGGATAAGATGAAGACACATACACAATTGTTTGTTGGGGATAAAAAGAAAGAAAAAAGAAGAAAAATATAAATGGATTTTCATATAAAATTATTTATATTTCATATAAAAAAGCCAACAGAATGCTGGGCATCATAAAGAAGGGCATAGCAACCAGAACACGGGAAGTCATCATCCCATTGTATCGAGCGATGGTGCGTCCACATCTGGAATACTGCGTTCAGTATTGGTCGCCGCACCTCAAGAAGGACATGGCAGTACTTGAGAGAGTCCAAAGGAGAGCAACGAAAATGGTAAGAGGGCTGGAACACTGCTCATACACCGAGAGGCTGGATAGGCTGGGGCTCTTCTCTCTGGAGAAAAGGAGGCTCAGGGGAGATATGATAGAGACCTTCAAGATCATGAGGGGCATAGAGAGGGTGGATAGGGACAGATTCTTCAGACTGAAGGGGACAGCAAATACGAGGGGGCATTCTGAGAAACTGAAGGGAGAGAGGTTCAAAACAAATGCAAGGAAGTTTTTTTTCACCTAAAGGGTCGTGGACACTTGGAATGCGCTACCGGAGGAAGTGATCAGGCAGAGTACGGTACAAGCATTCAAACAGGGATTGGATGGATTCCTGAGGGATAAAGGGATCGTGGGATACTGAGGGAGGAGCTGGGATGTAACACAAGTATAGGAAGTTAACCAGGTAATGAGTATAAACCAACCTGGTCGTGCATGTGCAAGACCGGAGGGCTAGGACTTCGATAGGAAGGCAGGACTTAAATGGGAAACCAAGGTGGCAAGGGAGCCCCTTCTGATGATTCAGACAAGTTTTGACCTGTTTTGGGCCGCCGCGGGAGCAGACTGCTGGGCAGGATGGACCTATGGTCTGACCCGGCAGAGGCACTGCTTATGTTCTTATGTTCTTATATGTTCACATTTTACAAACACTGTGCCGCATTTTAGATAGTATGTTTTGTAATTGACCATTACGTTTTGAATTACCATCATTTGTGAGTCAACTTGTGCAGCGAATCTATTGGTCAATAGCGTCTGTTTGTCGACGCATTGTCACTTCCGGTTATGATGACAGCATACTGAAGTATTCAAATCCAGCATGAACCTTGTGGAGCCATCTCTGGATGCAGGCGAAGCGTTTAGCGTCCCATTTAAAGGTATGTCCTTTTGATTTGTATTGGGAATTTGTGAAGACACACACTGGTTCCATTTTAAATTTAAAGTTTTCTTCTATTTTGGTTCCAGTTTGATCGGACACCCTGAGGCAGCAGATTTGGGAAATGCTGGCCACCGTTGGTGTACCGATCAACAGAAGTTAAGTTGACAATTTTTCATCTATCTTTAATATCTTCCACAAACTTAAGTCCAACACAGTGCAGTGCTTATTTCATACTAAGGGAAGTTTTTTGCCAATGAGGTAAACGCCTAACCACCCGTTATTCCACAATTGTGGTGGTGGTGGTAGGGCCCTTGTCTGAGGCTTTTTCCTCCATTTGTAGTTTGCTATCTGGCCTGCATTGTGCTGTTTACAAATACATCATCTGACATAGTGCATTTTGTTTGGTGAAAGTGTTTTCGTCAATAATGTTTGCTTTACACAATACCTGAGTCTTTTTGGCTATTGACGCATATACGTAATGTCATCCACGCACTTCTGGGTGCCTCAAGCCGTGGCCACTACCTTTAAGGTGCCCCGGCTCGAGAAAGTTTGAGAGACACTACATTAAAACTGTAGAAGTAATCCAAAGTTCATTGCAAAATGTCACCCAAACTGAGTGGTGACTGGCTCAGGCTCTGACAGGTGCATGCCAACTGGCATATTTTTTTGTATTGACTCAAAGCACCTCCTCCTCGAAAGATCCCCCCTCCCCCCCCTGATAGCACCAATCACACCTTAATCCTCCTCCCCGTTTTGTTTATCCCTCCCCCCCCACCGCCACCAACATACTAAATGACAGCAGATAAAAACCTAAATGGTCCATCCTGTCTGTCCATTAGTTATACCCATTACAAATACATGATTAAAATAACTTATCTTTTCTTTGATATTTCTGGGTCATAGACTGTACAGTCCATCTGGTATTGTCTTAGGTTCTAAATGCTGAAGTTACCGTCCAAGCTCACTCCAGCCTATCCAACCATCCTGTTTGCAAGATATCTACCATAAAGTCTGGCCAGTAACATTCTCAAGTTCCAAGTTACTGGAGTGCCTATTGATGCCCTAACCAGCCCATCCTACACCAAATCACCACATATGGGACACAGACAGTGCTAGTCTGTCCAGTACTGGCCTTAGTTCTTTAATTTACAGTCTTCGTTTTCTAATTAGAGATCCCCTATGTTTATCCCACACTTCTTTAAATTCCATCACCATTCGCTTCTCCACCACTTTTCTCGGGAAAGCATTCCAGGAATCTACCACCCTATCTGTGAAAAAGAATTTCCTAACATTGCTCCTGAGTCTTCTTCCCTGCAAACTCAAATTATACTCTCTAGTTTTACCATTTTCTCTTTACTCCTTTCTTTCTTTCCCCCACATTTATTGTAAAAAAAAACCAAACTAACAAGAAAAAACACCCTGATATTTAGTGGCACCCTTCCTTCACTTTGACCCAACCCACTGACTTAAAAGAAAAAATTTCCCTGGTGTCTAGTGTCATGTCCATATATGCTCCTGCTTCAGTACAGTCATGCCTCATTTGGCAGGCTGACACTGCTCGCTGCATGCCAGGGAAAGTTTTTATTTATTTTTTTTAATGAAGGGGGAGGTTAGGTTAGGGGAAGAGGAGTACCACCAGATACCCAGGGCTTTGTAAATATGGAGGGGGAGGGGGATGGAGATAGGAAGGTCAGCCATACTGGGGGTGGGAGTAATCAAGGATTTTTGTTTTAAGTCAGTAAGATAGGAGGATGCCACTATACACCAGAGAATTAATTTTAATATCTGATGGGACAGGTGGGCTCTATGCCACTTCAGATCTGGCAATAGGCTTCTGGCGTTGTGACCCCATGTCAGACATCAGTGCACAGCTCTGCATTGCTACAGGGTAAGTAATAGTCTCTTTATCATGCATTTTAATATGCTGTGCACTGATGTATACCATGGGGGTTTACTTCTGTGCAGAAACCTTTTCTACATACAGCAGCCATTAACAATTAGGTTTAACTGCTGATCAGTAATACCGTGTTGCAGCCCGCAATAGATTTGCGCATCGGCTCCTCAGTGAGAAGAGGAATGAAAGGAGTGGATGAAGGACAATTAAACCGCCTGTTCCTCTCTTCTGCATCTCCGAAGCCAGAAGAGGAATGAAAGGAGTGGATGAAGGACAATTAAACAGCCTGTTCCTCTCTTCTGCATCTCCGAAGCCTCTGTTCCTCAGGCAGGCGAGAAAGGAGAAAAATATAATGGAGAGAAAATAAACAAACATTGACCAACAGCATTTCCTAGTGACTGAACCTGGGACTTTTCGTAGCATAAAATATTGCTGCTTATTTGACTTTCTGCCAGGTACTGCGACCTGAATTAGCCACTGCTTGAAAAAGAAAACTAAGCTAGATAAACCACTGGTTTGACCCATGAGGCTGCTCTTATGTTCTCCCTGATTCCTGACCCACAGCAGCATTCCAGCCATTAAGTCCAGCAGTAAGAGCTCTAGAGAGCTGTCATCAAGGTCCTCTCCTCTACATTTCCACCTTTTGTTTCTTTTAAACTTAGCTTCTTGCAGTGTTAATTAAATGCACTGGCTAACGATCATTTGCTGCTCTCCCTTAGTGCCAAGACAGTCTGACCTGGCTTGTACACCCTTTGCAATCTTCTTTCCCAGCCTCTGCCAAACATCACCTACCAACTGCTGCCACCTCTACCCTCCAGTGCTTGTGTGTCTGCATCCCTACATTATGGGACTCCGCTGCCAGCTTCAATGCAGTAGTGCATGCATGGTTTTAAATATCTGTTACTATCTTACCCTTTCAAAAAACTACTGGGTCAAAATATATATGAATCGCCGTCCCCCAAAAGATAGAACCAAACAGCTAACAAAACAAGGAGAACTTCATGTACGAAAGACTTTCATACATGAAGTTCTCCTTGTTTTGTTAGCCGTTTGGTACTATCTTACCCTTGCCAGAGCTGTTGCCACTTTACAGAGTTAATGTAGTAGCTAATGGAGCAGTCACAACACTAAAACAAAAAGAACTTTGCTTCTAGTTTGTGTCATTATTTTTTTTAAAGTTCTACAATCAGTATACATGCATTTATCAAATGGAAAGTATGCTGGTGCTTCTAGTATACCAATGGATATTTTATGTGTTATACATTTTGTATTATATATGCAATTTTGTACCTCACCTAGAACAGTGGATAATGTGAATTATGAATATTTTTTTAAATAAATAATTATCTCCCCTTAGAAAAGCCTGTAGGACCCTGGTAGAAGATTATGTCAAAAAAGGTTATAAGAAGTCAAGCAAACCACAATGCTTGCTGTATCCTTTACGGTTGTCAACTAGGGCTGCAGAGTCAGTACACCAAACCTTCAACTCTGACTCTCTATTTTTATACTGTCTGACTGACTCCAACTTCTAATGATATTAGACTTTAAATTTTATCAGTACTTTAGAGCCAGCACAAAAGATCTAAATATGAAATGATAACACTTATCATATATTTTAATATAAGTTTTTATTTTGAAGCTGGAGTCGAGAGTTGGTACATTTCACCAAATTATTACGCTCACAGAATTCAAGCTCTCTGAAGCCCCTGCCTTCCTTCAGCAGAGCCCCATCGTTATTGCAGTGCATATAAAGTACTCCCCCGAAATTCATGGGGGTTCTGTTCCAAGAACCCCCGCAAATTTCAAAAAACCTGCGAATACGGTTTTTCGACTGTCAAAAGGCAGGAGAGGGCAGCTGGGGCGCAGAAAATCACTCGCAGTATGCTCCGACCACCTCTTCCTGTTACTAAAGTCAGGCTACACCAATCAGGAGCTGTTTTGACAAGCCAGATAGCGTATCAAAGCAGCTCCTGATTGGTGTAACCTTGACTTTAGTACAAGGAAGTGGCGGTCGGAGCATACCGCAAATTACCGAGTCTGCAATTCGTGAACAATTCACGGGGGTTTACCGTAATCATAAATAGAGCGTGTGGCTAGCAAGATGAAGAGCACACACGACTTCTGAATTTGTGACTACACCACATATTATAATGAGTGATGCACTGAGCGTGTCACTATTATTGTAAGACTTTGAAAGTATGTACGTGATCTTGCTCCCACACTAAGCCCACTACTGTCCCAGTCCTTCTTGGCCAATGCCATTTGGTTTAACCCTCTCATTTTAAAGGATTTTCATTCAAACATTTCAGTTTTTTATCCTTATTTGCTACTACAAAAAAATTATTTATTGGAATTTATTAACCGCTTTTATGAAGAGATTCAACCAAAGGTGTTGTACAGAAAGAGCCATTCAAATAAAAAACAAAATCACGAAAATGTTCAGTCTACATACTGCTTTTAATATTAGTAAGCAGGTGGCTGGGAACAGAAGAGCACATAAAGCTCTCGAGCTCTTTTTTTAGCATGTGGGTACACAAAGTGAAATTGCAGGGAAAGCAAAGGGAATGGGACCTTTACATACCACCTGTCTGTGGTTCTAATCAAAGCGGTTTACATATTATATACAGGTACTTATTTTGTACCTGGAGCAATAAATGGTTAAGCGACTTACGCAGAGAGTCACAAGGAGCTGCAGTAAGACTCTAAATCTGTCCTCAGGCCACTGCACCAACCATTAGGCTACTCCAATACAGCATGTAATTATTAAAATGTTCATGTTTAATTTAGATGGATGATTTCCTCTTTGTGGGCTCCATCAATATAAACACTTGTAATACCTTGCTAACCCAATTCCAAGTGATGGCTAGGACTGAGGAAAAGATGGTAGGTCCTACACAAGTCATATCCTTTGTGGGAATCGAGACTGACATAGTCACCATGGTGTCATGTCTATAATTTTTAACAACCAATAAAACAGATGGTATACAGATAAAATAGCAATCATGGTCCCCTCACTTTAATCTTTCCAACTTCTAACTAGCAATTTGTTCAAAACATTAGACACTTTGGGGTTGCATTTTTCAACTTCATTAGTGTAGTACAATACCATACCCTTCCCCCATCCAATTTTCTACCTCTTGGGCCAACGCAGTAAGCCAATGTTTCCCGAGTCATTCCTGGAGTACCCTCTTGCAGTCAGGTTTTTAGGATATCCACAATAAGTATGCATGAAAGATTTGCATATAAGGGAGGCAGTGTACGCAAATCAATTTTCTGCATAATTCATTCTGGACATTCTGAAAATCTGACTGCCAAGGGCTTACCTACTCCATAATTGACTTGGGAAACACTGCAGTAAGCTTATACTCCCCTTTAGTGCAGCGGTTTACTTTTGATTTTTCTCATTCTAACCTTGCAGATGCAGTAAGAAACATTAGGGATTGAAAATAAGCATAAAATCACTGCACTAAAGCGTACCACTAAAATGCTGATTAAGGAATAGCCCCAACATACTTATTCATTCTAAAGTTGTTGATTTTTTTGTTTGTTACTTTTTGTCTGGTGCCCAATTTTTAAGGCAGCTCAGGGCTGGCATAAAGATGAAGCCAGAAGCAAAAGGGTCATCTGAAGTGTGGCACTTCACCTCAGACAACCAGCAAAACCCTGGTTGTACAAGTTGGCTCCCAGTCCTCCCCTCCTCCTGACTCCAGAAAGATAATTTCTGGTAGTCCAAGTGAATCCTCCAGACTCCCCCACTTTTCTCTAAATGTTGGAAGGCAAGAGCAATATTCCCACCTCTAACACTGCCATCATCCAAAATGGCAGCATCTGATCCCTAGTGGTGCCACTAAGACACACCACTAGCAATCTACCAAATAAGACAATGCATGCACTAATGCTGAGATAATGTACAGTGGTACCTTGGTTTGCGAGTGCACTGGTTTGCGAGTGTTTTGCAAGACGAGCAAAACATTCGCAAAATCGGCGCCTCGGAAACCGAGCATGCCTCGATTTACGAGTGCCCCCCCCCACACAATTTGGCACTCTCCGCTCGCGTCGCACCCCCTCCCAGCCGCGATCCGGCATAAAAAAGGCACCCACCCACCCGATCACATTCTTACCCCCCATTTGGCACCAGCACCAATGCACAGGACATGCTGGTGCCCGAAGATCTGCCTCCTTCTGCGCTGGGCTTTGAGCATCTGCGCATGCTCGAGGCCTTCATGTTCTGAGAATCTCAGAGAGAAAGGGAACACGAAGGCCTTGAGCATGCGCAGATGCTCAAGGCCTAGCGCAGGAGGCAGATCTTCGGGCACCGGCATGTCCTGTGCGTTGATGCCGGTGCCAAATGGGGGATAAGAAATGTGATCGGATGGGTGGGTGCCTTTTTGATGCCGGATTGCGGTAGGGAGGGGGTGCGACGCGAGCGGGGGGTGCCGGATAGCAGAGGGGAGGGTGCTGGATCGCGGGGGGGGGGGCGGCAAAATGAGCGAGGTGGATGGCAGATCACGTGAGGGAGGGCCTTCATGAACAGGGGGAGTAATGCTGGTTCTTGGGGGGGGGGGCAGAGCAACGCCGCTGGCCTCGGGGGATGGGGTGGGTGGGAACGAATCAAGCAAGTTTTCCTCACCTCTCCCACCCACCCTGGATGTGTATGCTTAAGGTCAATAAAATAAAGTAAGTTATTATTCCTTACAAAACTTATTCAATGGTTCCCAAACATCCATAAATTTCTTGTACCATCCATGTTGTATGGCCAACGAGCGTTCCATTTTGAAAATGTAACAAAGATTCCCACCTGAAAGTATAATTCAACCTATCCCAGTTCTTCCAATTATTCATAATGAGTTGTATGGCAACCCCTGTCATTATAAAGAGAAGGTTATTATTCCAAGCTGATATTTGACTTTTAGCTCTCATTAACGTACCAAACAGGATGGTATCGTACGTCAATGCCACTGGATTTTCCAATATTTTGTTCACTTGATCCCAAAAGAATCTCCAAAATTTAATTAAACACATTTCGTTTGTCCACAAGGTCAATTTTATTCCTTCATATAAAAATGAAAAACACACACAATTTTACTTAAAACAAAGTTTAGGAGTTACCCCCACCTTGCCTTTTTTAATTTTTTTTAAATTACTACTAAGCCAGAGAGTGTCTGCTACAGTGGTTATAGCTACAACCTCAGCATTCAGGGGTTGTGGGTTCAAACCTACACTTCTCCTTGTGACTGTGCAAGTCACTTAATCCCCCCATTGCCCCAGATTGTGAGCCCACTGGGACAGACAGGGAAAAATGCTCAAGTACCTGAATAAATTCATGTAAACTGCTCCGAGCTCCCTGAGAACGGTACAGAAAATTGAATAAATAAATAATTCTTGTGCACTCAACAAATACTCAATGGTTTATGACATAAGAGCCGCCTTTGATACAGAAGGAAACTTCTTTCAGTGGCTTGCCACTAGCCGAAGAACAAATCGCTTCTGTTTTTCATCTTTTGTCAAAGTACTATTGTATTTTTCCACGAGTCTCATACCTCGTTCTGCTGCATTATAACAGTCAGTTTGGATGACTGATTCCAAAGTTCCTGAAAAACTGGATCAGTCCACTCTGGGGGATATTTCTTCAGGAATATTTTTGCTTTTGTTGATCCTCTTTCAATCAAGAGATCAAAAAATAACTGTGTTCTCTGTGTTACAAGACTTTCAAAGGTCACAGGTTCTGTTTCATCTGTACACATGAGATGTCGTGGAATGTCTGGCAACGGTGGACGCTGTAAGTTGTGCAATTCTGTCATCAAAAGAGGTAAATGCTGCTAGGTGCTCAGACAGAAACCACAGATGTCTGTAAAGGTTGCGATCACCTTGTTTGCAACAGTTTTATTCAGCTATGTATAGAGAGAGTAGACAGCAGTTCAATGTCATTCATTATTACAGGAGTCACAGAAGACTAAACTTTGAAATATTTTAGCGCATCCATTTTTTTGGCCAACTTTGGGGCTTTTTACTTACACCAGTTTCAAAAAAATGAAAAGCCATACTGGTTCCATTGAATAGATTGTAAAAAAGCTGTATAAGATTGCCAAATTTAATTTGTTTCGCTTATATAACCAAGGCCATATTTTGACTCCAAGTTGTAAAAATTTTGCAAGGATATTTGTACATGGTCGTAGTATGCTATCAAAGATCTCTTATCTCCGCAAGTATTCCACTGGTGGATCTTAACTTTACGAGTTTGGTTGGGTCATGCAATATTCAACACAAAGTTTCATTAAAATCAGTGATGGTGAGGTTGGAACCCTAGAACTCTTGACATGGAATTAACATGATGCAGAACCCCTGGGGTCTAAGAGAACAGATGTGTTCCTTGTGCTTTCATCAGCAGTTTTAGGTTAAACCAGCAAGTTTTATGTCAGAAAAGTCTCTAAATATTACATCGCACATATTAAGCAAAAAAACAACAACATAAAAGATATTCAGGAAGCAAAGAACTGTCTTTCTAAAACAGTGCTTTACAAACTGCAGGATTCCTATGAACAATCAATCGGGTGATTCCTGGCTACCCAATACCCAGCAATCATATCACCTTCCAGGCCTCCCTCCATTTACAGATCCATTCATGTTTGCTGGCATCACTTCAAAATGGCCAAGAAATGCAAGTACAGGCAGTTCCTTTCAGAGCGCCACTTAGGGAGCAGAGGGACATGGTTCTAGTACAAGAGTTAGGGGGTTCTCATTGGAGATCCAAATCAGAGAATGGAAGCATATGTACAAAACTGAGAGGTGTTTAGGGCACGTAGAAGGGCATTTGTGGCAGAAGGGAGGTTCTTGTATAGTTTTATTTATTTATTGAGGGTGCCCTACTTTATTATTATTATTCCATCAGACCAAGCAGTGGAATAAATGCTTCTGCTACCACTAACTACACAGAGGTTGGAGCTTCCTTTCACTAGAATGAAGAGACAAAAAATTAATGTTCTGAATGTAAATGTAGCAACCAATAATTAGATTTCAGAACACATCTGCTAAAATTTCCCAGATTTTATTTTATTTACTTTGCAATACACTCAAGAAATATTTAACAGGTTATGAAATGGAATTTAACAAGCATGATTTTTAGAATATAAAATTTACATTAAAATGTGAAAATCAGTTCCAGAACAAAAAAAAAAAACAAAACACACAACTCAGTTTGTTTTTCATTTGTTCTCTCTATTTTTCTTCTTTTTTTGCTGCTCAGCTTCTTAATGATTCATATGTATGTACGGCAGCCACTCCATCTTAAAGATAGAGAATATGGTGGAGACTAATTGCAAACAATGAAAAATTCAGGAAGCCTCACCAAAATCACACAATGCAGGACAATACAATCATTTAAATATTTATAGGATATCATTATAAAGTTTTCATACTCCATAATACAGTTTACATAGTTCTATGGTACTAAAGCCAACTTCATCAAATGAACTGAACATGGCACAACAGAGTATCATCATGGGAAGGAAAAACATCTTTAGAGAAAGATATCACACTTAACAGGTTGAAGGTCAACCCAAAAAAGAAAGACCAGTAGTGCAATGAATAGATACAAAATCTATGAATGACACTCTTATCAACGGTTAGCCCTTAAGACCCAACTCCACAGTGCCTAATAATGTAGATAGACAAACACAATCGGGGGTCATAAAACCCATGATTAGGGTCATGATCTGAGCAGCTTTTATTTTGTGTCAGGGAGCATGTTATGGTCAGAGGGGGTTTAGAAGGTATTTGGTAGTTAGCTCAGTACACTTACTGTGTGCTGACATGGAGTTAAGACAGGACCTTCTAAACAAGAGCAGCTACTGCTAAGTGCTTCTGCATTAAGCAGGAACAGATTCTGCATTTTAATGAGAATGTTAACGAATGACCTGAAAATAAAAAATACTAAGACAACCACCACCACTAAGCGGCAAGGTAAATTTGTATATAAGAACATAAGATTTGCCGCTGCTGGGTCAGACCAGTGGTCCATCGTGCCCAGCAGTTCACTCACGCAGCGGCCCTTAGGTCAAAGACCAGTGCCTTATTTGAGTCTAGCCTCACCTGCGCATATTCTATTCCGGTTTACATGAACTTATCCAACCTTGTCTTGAATCCCTGAAGGGTGCTTTCCCCTATAACAGCCTATGGAAGAACGTTCCAGATTTCTACCACTCTCTGGTGAAGAACTTCCTTACGTTTGTACGGAATCTTTTCCCTTCTAACTTTAACGAGTGCCCTCTCGTTTTCTTCACCTTGGAGAGAGTGAACAATCTCTCTCTCTCTACTAAGTCAATTCCCTTCAATATCTTGAATGTTTCGATCATGTCCCCCTCTCAGTCTTCTCTTTTCAAGGGAGAAGAGGCCCAGTTTCTCTAGCCTCTCGTTGTACAGCAACTCCCTCAGTCCCTTAACCATTTTTGTTGCTCTTCTCTAGACCATTTCAAGTAGTACTATGTCCTTTTTCATGTTAAACTTATTTATTTTATATACCACTTATATCCTAAGTGGTTTACATTAAGGTACTTTTATTATATTTCCCTATCAGTCCTGGTGGGTTGAAACTATCTAGTGTACTGAAACTATCTAGTGTACCTGGAGCAATCAGGGGATTAAGTGACTTGCCCAAGGTCACAAGGAGCAGCGAGGGATTTGAACTCACAGCCTCAAGGTGTTGAGGCTGTAGATCTAACCCCTGCGCCACACATATAGTAACCTAGTAAATGACGGCAGATAAAAGACCCGAATGGTCCATCCAGTTTGCCCAACCTGGTTCAATCTAAAAAAAATTTCTCTTCTTCTTAGCTATTTCTGGGCAAGAATCCAAAGCTCTGTCCAGTACTGTGCTTAGGTTCCAACTACTGAAGTCTCCATCAAAGCTCACTCCAGCCCATCTACACCATCCCAGTCAATTGACGCCTTCCCCAGCCCATCCTCAACCAAATGGCCATATACAGACACAGACCGGGCAAGTTTGCTCAGTACTGGCCTTAGTTCTTTCACTATTTACTATTATTTTCTGATTCTAGATCCTCTGTGTTCATCCTACGTTTTTCTGAACTCTGTCACTGTTTTCCTATCCACCATCTCTCTCAGGAGTGCATTCCAGGCATTTACCACCCTCTCCGTAAAGAAGAAGAATTTCCTTAAGAATATAAGTACTGCCATCTCCGGATCAGACCTTCGGTCCATCAAGTCCAGCGATCCACACACGCAGAAGCCCAGCCAGGTGTACACCTGGCGTAATTTTAGCCACCCATCTCTCTCTATGCCTCTCGTAAGGAGATGTGCATCTAGTATGCTTTAAATCCTAGAACAGGTGGATTCCAAAATAACCTCCTCTGGGAGGGCATTCCAGGTGTCCACCACTCGTTGCATGAAGCAGAACTTCTTGATATTTGTCCTGAACTTGTCCCCCCTTAGCTTCAGTCCATGTCCTCTTGTCCGTGTCACATTGGACATTGTAAATAATTTTTTTTCCTGCTCTATTTTGTCGATTCCTTTCAGTATTTTGAAAGTCTCGATCATATCCCCTCGCAGTCTCCTTTTTTCCAAGGGAGAACAATCCCAGTCTCTTAAGTCGTTCCTCGTATTCCAAGTTCTCCATACCTTTTATTAGCTTCGTTGCTTGTCTCTGCACCCTCTCCAGCAGTTTTATATCCTTCTTTAGGTTGGGAGACCAATGTTGGACACAGTATTTCAAGTGTGGTTTGACCATTGCTCTATAAAGTGGCATAACTTTCTCCGATCTACTCGTGATTCCTTTCTTTATCATGCCTAACATTCTATTTGCTTTCTTTGCCGCTGCCGCACATTGTGCCAACGGCTTCAGGGTCCTAACTATCAGTACACTCAGGTCCTTTTCTTGTTCGCTCTTGCCCAGAGTTGCACCTGACATTCTATACTCGTGTTCTTTGTTCTTTCTACCTAAATGCATTACTTTGCACTTTTCCACATTAAACTTCATCTGCCATTTCTCCGCCCATTTCTCTAACTGACACAAGTCACTCTGGAGTTCCTCGCTATCCTTCTGCGATCTGATTGCCCGGCATAGCTTTGTGTCGTCTGCAAACTTGATGATCTCACTGGATGCTCCTTCTTCTAGGTCTACCACCCCTCAACCTCAAATTATGTCCTCTGGTTTTATAATTTTCCTTTCTCTGGAAAAGATTTTGTTCTACATTAATATCTTTCAAGTACTTGAATGTCTGAATCATATCTCCCTTGTCCCTCCTTTCCTCTAGGGCAGACATGTCAAACTCTGGCCCGTGGTGTGTTAAAAATTGGCCTGCCAGACATTTTAAATTTTATACTAAATCTGGCCTGCCGGCATGAACCGCTGCCGCTGCTCTTCACTTGCATCTGCCTTCTCCTGGTCTCCTCTTCAAAGCAGCCTGCTGAGGATCGCCGGCCAGCTATAGCTAACCTCGTAGGCCGCTGTTGACCTTGGTACCACGTTCCCTCTGATGCGATCTCGTACGTCAGAGGAGGGGCAGGACCACAGCAGAGGGAACATGCTACCAAGGTCGACAGCGGCCTGAGAGGTTCGCTACAGCCAGCCAGCGATCCTCAGCAGGCTGCTTTGAAGAGGAGACCAGGCGAAGGCAGATGCGAGTGAAGAGTAGCAGCGGCAGCATTTCTACCGGCAGACCAGAGGAGACCAGGAAGCTGGAATGGAGGTAGGATAGTAACAGCGGGCCAAATCTGAAGGTGAGACCGGGAAGAAGAAGGGGGAAAACATGCAGGCCTTTGGGACAGGGGCAGGCCCTGGTGTAGAAGTACCTGGAAGGAGAGGAGGGGTCCAGATGTGCATATGCTGGACTGAGTGGAGAGTAGGGAGGAATGGTGTGGGTAAGAAATAAAACAGAGGAGAGGGAGAGAGATGGTGGGCAATGGGATGGAGGGAGGGAAGGGACAGAAAGAGAGAGAAGTGGAGGGGGGATAGAGATACTGGATAGGAGGGTAGTTGGGAAGAGGAACGGAGAGATGGTGGACCCTGGGATGGTGGGTAAGGAGGGAGAGATGCTACATGAAACAACAAAAGGTAGAAAAAATAATTTTATTTTCTGTTTTGCGATTACAAAATTTATTTTGTTTACACCACAGAGCCGGTATGGGGTTGGAGACACTGAAACCCTATACTTCTACTAAGACTAACCCCCTCTTCTACAAAACCGCGCAAGCATTTTTTAGTGCAGAGAGAGAACAGAGAGCCACCCTGAATGGCCCTCACTGCTCCCAATGCTCATTGAATTCCTATGAGCATCGGGAGCAACGCAGGCCATTCAGCGCGGTTCCCCGTGCTAGAAACTGCTAGCGCAGTTTCATAGAAGAGGGGGGTAAAGCTGATGGATCCCATCCAGTCCTATCGTTTTGTCCACCTTCAGTTTTTCAAGTTGTTCATAAACGCTTTCCTCCGTGAACGGCATAGAATCTACTCCATTTTCCTGTGTAACTTTGCCAGACAACTTCGGTCCTTCTCCAGGATTTTCTTCCGTAAGCACAGAACAGAAGTATTTGTTTAGCACATTTGCTTTTCACTCATCACTCTCCACATATCGGTTCCTAGCATCTTTTAGTTTAGCAATTCCATTTTTCATCTTCCTCCTTTCACTAATGAATTTTTAAGGATTTCCACTAAGTTTCTAACCAAGTAAAGTCCCCCCTCCCCAACCCCTTTCATAACTTTTCAAAATTTTGTTATTTTAGCATGGTTTTAAGAAGTTCCTAAAAGAAAACCCCATAAAACCTTGGGAAAATCCACAGCTCACTTCTAGGATAAACAACATAAAATCAATTTTACTCTTCTGGGATCTTGCTGAGCTTGATGGATCTTTGGTTTGTCCCAGTATGGCAATGCTTATAGATTTAAGACTGGATTTACTAGCACGCGATACCACATCAGTGATATATGTTGTAATAAAGGCCCATTCCAAAACATGAGACCTGTGGAGATCACAACACATTAATGTGTTTTTACTTGTAACAGTACCTTTTACTAAATCTAGCACTTAGATCTCTTACCAAGTGTATGGCTTCTGTGTTAGTCCACTTAAATGTGTGAAAATAAATGAAAGTTATGTAAAAAAAATTATTACTTTATAAGACCTTAACAGATTTCTTGACTAGCTATCTAGAGCTATTACTCTCTGCTCTCCTAGAAAAACATATGGTAGTTGACCATCTATTTAACCAGAGCTGTAATTTATAACATTTTCACAGGGCAACCTTCAGGTATGTGAACATCTGTTAACTATTAACCTTCTGAATTTAAAAAACACAAGTTTATCCCTTCGTGAACAATCCAGATAAAGGACAGATCGCATTGGGAGGAAACACGGGTTGTGTTTACAATTCTACATTCATTTCCAGCTTACTGAAAATGCCGCCCTGTGTAAATGAAACAACTGAAATTCCACTCTGAGTTGTGCATTTAGAAGGCCTCTCATTAAATGTCATGCATGTGACTAAAGCTATGCACTTTGAAAGGTGAAAGATTATTGAACTCGTACACATTCCAGTCTTATCAAACCCTTCTTTGATGCACCCTACTCCAAAGGAAGGACAGCACAAGGATCGTACACTTGGATGAGACAAAATTCCACAGACAGATGATTCCATATGCTTAATAGATGGTTGATTAAACACCTCACATAAAATAAGTGATTTGAATGTCAAATCTGAAGAGTATATGAACATTACAAACAGGGAAAAAAGTGGAGCACTGCCATCCCAACTTTTTCATCTCATAGAATTTGCAGTATTATCACTCCATGAATAACATCTGGAGTACATTTAAACATGCTTTATGATATCAATGTAAAAAATATATACATATTTTTCTATTATTTATGTAGTATTTTAGCTCCCAAACTGGGTTGCATTTGTACTATAGGGGGGGGGGGGGGCGGAGGAGAGAGGGGCTAGACACTGCAAAGTTTCCCGATATGTGCAAAAGGCAAACTATGTAGAGATCCTTGTCCCAAGAAGAAGAGGCCTAGTGTTTAGAGCAAAGAGCCTAGAACCAGGGAAGCCTGGGTCCAAATCCTGCTTTTTGCAACTGATACTCCTTGCAACCTGGAGTTTGTCACTTCCTCTTCTAATGTTATAGGCACTTAACAGTAAGCTCCCTAGAGCAGGGACATTCTGTACTAAAATTATTAGGTTCAGCATAAATAGCACTATAAAAATAGCTGTTGGCGTTAGTATTAGCAGCAGCAGTATATTCCAATATGAAAAGACAGTGGTAAAGTGAGTTCTGACTACAAAGATTAGTAGGACAAGATCAGAGATACTCAGTTATCTGGCCAAAGCTTAGCACCTGTACAACTAGGGTTACATATGGCTCAAATAAATAAAAAGGATGATACATCTGAGTTTTACTTCCATTGAAAGCAATAGAAGGAGGCCAGTTTGACATATCTGGGTTTTACTTCAATTGCTTTCAATGAAAGTAAAACCCGGATGTCTCAATCCCTCCTCCTTTTTCTGGAGCCATATGGAAACCCTTTTTCTGGAGCCATATGGTAGCCCTCCCTATCCTGGGAGGTTACAACCAGCTAAATCAGTTCCTTCAAAAACAAAATGTCTTCACTCTGCCTGCAACAACTTAGCATCTTTAAAGTCACTGGGAAATGCACATAAATCCGACAAATCTCAACATATACTCCCATTCTGAAGCTGGGCAACGTGCTGTTCGCCTGACGCTGGTGCTCAACCTGGATATTCAATATTGGACCGTTTCCAGCGACCAGCACTGAATATCTGGAGGCTCTTTGGTCATCTCTAACTTAACTAGCTAAGTAAATATTAAGTGCTTGCTGGTTAGGTTAATAACAGGCAAAGAAGATTGGACTGCTATTAAACCAGCCTTAGCATGTACTTAACAAGTGGTGAAGCCATATGCCAAATTATGGGAGGACCTATGGGCAAAATGTGTGGGTATAAAATTTCCTCTCCACTTCAGCTCTCCTCTAGATCAACTTAAAACAAATACGTTAACATAGCTCAAGGGTATGTAATTCCGGTCCTCGAGAGCCAGAGCCAGGTCAGGTTTTCAGGATATCCACAATAAATATGCATAAGACAGATTTGCATCTCAAGGAAGCAGTGCATGCAAATCCATCTCATACATATTCATTATGGATATCCTGAAAACCTGACCTGGCTCTGGCTCTCGAGGACCAGAATTGCCTACCACTGACCTACCTGGAGAAGATCAGGGGCAATTTTAGGAAATTCTACTTTACGGAGAGGGTAGTGGATGCCTGGAATGCGCTCCCGAGAGAGGTGGTGGAGAGTAAAACTGTGACTGAGTTCAAAGAAGCGTGGGATGAATACAGAGGATTTAGAATCAGAAAATAATATTAAATATTGAACTAAGACTAGTACTGGGCAGACTTGCACGGTCTGTGTCTATATATGGCCGTTTGGTGGAGGATGGGCTTTGGAGGGCTTCAATGGCTGGGAGGGTGTAGATGGGCTGGAGTAAGTCTGAGCACAGTACCGGGTAAAGCTTTGGATTCTTGCCCAGAAATAGCTAAGAAGAAAAAATTAAAAAATTTAAATTGAATCAGGTTGAGCAGGCTGGATGGACCATTCGGGTCTTTATCTGCCGTCATCTACTATGTTACTATGTAAGACCCACCCACTAAAGACACACTCTGAGGGCTCCCTGATCTCCCTTTTGCCAAGCTCAGAAGTTAGTGGCGGAATTGCCAATACCAGAACCTTGAACACATACAGTTTTCATGCATGAACTGAGCAAGCACAGGGTGGTGGTGGTGGTGGTGGTGGTGGTGGTGGTGGTGGTGGTGGTGGTGGTGGTGGTGGTGGTGGTGGTGGTGATTCATGAACACTGCCACTAACTGCCGAGTATAGCAGAAGGAATATTTGTTTTCCTTTGGAGGATGTTTTCAGTCAGCAGGTCTCGGGAATCCCTGCCAGCTACAGCAAGGGTGTGCTGCTGCTGGCTGGGCCCGAGCCTAAAATGTATATGCCCACCAGGGGCCATGTCACTAATTCTCAAGAAAAACTGGTGCCATGCTAGAAAGCAAACCCCCCCCCATCTCAACTAATACCTGCATCGATAAAAACAGCAAAAAATAAAAAATAAAATAACCCATCTTTTGTTGTCAGTGGAATTATTCTACTGTTCAACAACTGTGTGCCTAACCATCACAAGGTCTATAAAGTTTAACATTTGCTAGACTTAAAAACTGTTTCCTCTTTCAAGGATAAGTAATTTTTAGACTCAAATGTAGCAGGGTCATACCCAGTTCCAGTAAATCTCAGAGTGATATAGGGTCCGATATTCAAAAAAGGCTGAACTCTGAAATTTATACTAAGCTAAGCTCCTAAATGTGTGCTCTATTTTCAGCTGAAAATTCATCTTAATATTATACAGATTAAAACCAATTATTACCAGCTTACAATTTTTGTAGTGTTGTGCAGGCGTTGATTCCAAATAGGGTGGATTATTGTAATGCACTATACTTAGGAGTCTCTAAATTATTATTATTTTTTTTAATTTATCTTTATTCATTTTAAAGCTTTCAGTAAGTGTGATACAGTATACAATCAATTTACATTTAACATCACTTAGAGCTCTTACAATACTCCTTCAAGACAACCCCCCTCCCATCAGTTTCCCACTCAATAGACTCTAAGTATCCCCACCTTCCCCCTTTCCCCCTCCCTGGATATGTACAATCAGCAAAGGAAAAGAAAAAATATTATCAATCTTTACAGTATTTTTCTAATGTTTCTCAAACCTTCCTAAATTTCTTTAAATGCCCCTGCTGTATGGCCAGAACACATTCCATTTTGTAAATGTGACACAAATAATTCCACCAAAAGGTATCGTTTAGACGATCCCAATTTTTCGTAATATGTTGTATGGCAACCCCTGTCATGATGAGTAAGTTTATTATTATTAGATGATATTTGACTCTTAACTCTCATCGACATACTGAATAAAACAGTATCATATGACAATGCCACCGGATTTTCCAATAGATTATTAACTTGATTCCATATAAATTTCCAAAAATTGAGCATTAAAGGACAATAGAATAAAAGATAATCTAATGTAACAGCTTCAAGATAACAATGCCAGCATCTATTAGACTTAGAGTTATCAAACTTTTGTAAACGAACTGGGGTCCAAATTGCTCTGTGTAACAAGAAAAACCAAATTTGTCTCATAGATGCTGACGCCGTACATCTCATCCTCCAATTCCAAATTCGCGGCCATTGAGATGCAATAATTTGATGCTTAATCTCAATGCTCTAAATGTCACGCAGACCATTCTTTGGTTTCTTATTCAAAAATCCAGAGTCTTTAAATTGAAAATGAGAGCTCTGCAGATGTTGATTAACTCTGCGGCAAGATTACAGGCATCCCCAGAATGTGTCATATAACACCGGTTTTGAAACAGTTGCATTGGTTACCAATGCAGCAAAGAGTGCATTTCAGTCTTGTCCATTATACATTAGATTTTGTATCATGTATCTCCTGCTGTTTTGAAAGGATTTTTTGGCATCAGCCAAGGAAAAGTTTGAGGTCGGAAAATAACATGAAAGTATGCTTGGGGGGGATGGTAATTTCTCATTCCAGGATTGATGGGACTATGTTATCGGTGGGAGATACGAAACTCTGGAATGCTGTGTCAGGTGTTTTACAATTTTGCACTGTCAGAATGGGTTTTAAGAATACACAATTGTTTGCTAGTGCCTTTCTGAGATGAGATTTTATAATGTAAATACCTGCTAATATATTATCTGATTAATGATCAAATTTTATGGTAGTTTTTATAATTGGTTAAAATGTTTGTTTGTCCCACATTTATGACTGACTGTGTAAACCGTGTAGATAATATACAGTATATAAATTTTTTAACAAATAAATAAATTTCTCAGTGTTTCCCCCTGCTCTAAATCCTCCTCTGTGGCCACATATATTTTATGCTCCTAATTTATGAAGTCTCATGAAATTTTGAATGGTTAAGTTATTTGTATTTGATATGCTGCCTTTCTTCCATGGATATCAAACTGGTTTACAGTATGCTGAATAGTAATCAGGTGCTCTTAAGTATTCTCCCTATCTGTCCTAGCGGGAGCACAATCTAACCATGGTACTCGGGGGAAATTGAAGGTTAGGTGACTTGCCCAGTGTCACAAGGAGAAGCGTTGGGATCGAACCCACAACCTCAGGGTGCTCAGGCAGCAGCTCTAATCACCAGGTTGCACCTCCCTTAGCCCTAGTAAATTTTCCAAGAGAGGAAGTCAGGAGCATAATTCCTTTGGCTAACAGGCCCATAGATTTTAGGAAACACTGTTTTTGTTAGGCTAGGCTGTGACCCGATCAGTAAAGTTCAAACTAAGACAATCCTTACCTCCAACATCCTCAGTGAAATTTAAGATGTTAAAAGACAAGACTTGTGCTTCCTCTGTTTATTCATTATCCTCTGTTTGCTCAAGTAAACCTTCCAACTACCTCAGCAAATTCCTCAGCTAACAGCAAAACAAATCAATCCAGGACCAAAGAACTTCAGCTGGCTTTCTGAAACTCACTTCTTTGCTATTTGAGAACAGGGAAACAAATGATCGACAAACCAACAAATGTTCAGTGGCCCTTTTTTTTTTATTTTGCACAACCTAAAGATTTTAAAGAAACAGCTGTCACAGTAATATTGGAAATGTATTTAGAAATATAGAAGGGAAAACTTTAAATTAAAAAGAGGTAAAATTTAGCATTTACCACACATTAGGTGCAAAGCTTGTGTGGTAACTGTTGAGACTTGCACTCAGGAGCAAGTGATAGTTAAAAGCATCAGCAGATGGCACAGTAAGCCTTTCCACTATCTAAATGCATTTACAGCAGCCCACTGCATTAAATACCCTCCTCCTCTTCTCCTAAATCCTGTCCAGCTCTACCAGTTTTGACCCTTGGGGTTAAGCTGTCAAATAAGGAGCTTGACTTCTATCAGTAGTGCCACAAGACTATCACTACGATAGACTATCATAGCTGCTATTTTACACCTAGGTCAGCAATAGGACAGAAGTGTCTGGAGTTTGCTTCTGTCCTCCTGCTATCCTACCAGGGACATTCCCAGTAAGTCCTTTTGGGGAGGTGGAAAATGTAGTTCTAGATTTTTTTTTTTTGGGGGGGGGAAGGGGGCAAGGTATAGACACTTTTTTGTAAAAACAATCCTTTGGTGTAAATCTTCCTGTACTGTAAAGCTCGAAGGGCGACCCCCCAACTTCTACCACCGTGGACACCAAAGGATCCACCCTTGGCACCTGGAACTTCTTTTCCTCCCATAGGAGAGGCCTTAAGCACCTGGGCCAGTCACAGACTTAGGACCCTCCCCAGTGCATCCCAGAATACACCGGGAAGGGGAAGGCCGGCCATGTTGAGGAGGTGAGGCCTGCCGCTTGAAAGGGAGTTGGCATCCTTCTGATTGGAACTTCATGTTAAAGGCAGGGGTGGGGGTTGTTGGGGGGATGAGCAATGGCAACAGCAGGAGCGGGCATCCCTCCTGCTGCTGGGGGTTTCAGGTGTTTCGTTGTCAGGGGACACTAGTGGCAGCAGTGGGAGGGAGCTGCTGCCAGGGTATCGGGTGTTTAGTTGCTGTGTTTGTCAGGGGACCCCAGCAGCAGAAGGAGTGGGCATCCCTCCTGCGAATCTTCGATTTGGGGGTTCTTTTTTTTTTCAGTTTTTTTGGGGGGGTATCTGAGCTGTCAAACCTTACTTTCCTGTTAGTGCCCGAGTCAATTAGTGCTCTGGCACTGATCAGAAAGTAAGGCTACAACAGCTCAGACCCTGCTGGAAAATTTTGTTCACAAATGTTGCACAATGAGGTTAGGGAATAGAAACATAGAGTATGACGGCAGAAGAGGGCTGGCGGCCCAACAAGTCTGCCCATTCAAGAACCCTCCCTCCCTGGAGTACCCATTATCCAGAGTGCTCCTTTTAATATTAATGACTTCATTGTACTACATTCGCATGGTAAAGTCAGAGACAGTTAAGCAGCTAGGAAAAGACCACGGTGAGCCGGTCTAATTGGCTGGTAAAATACTGCCCTGCTAAACTGGCTAGAGAATAATAATAATAATAATAATAATAATATTTTATTTTGTATACCGCCATACCCAGGGAGTTCAAGGCGGTTCACAACAGATAGATGAATTACATACAGTGCGATTCGAAAAAAGAAGAACATAACAAGGCAATCGTGGGGACATACTCGTTTACATAAACGGTTTAGGAGGGGGAAGGGCTAAATACGGGATACATACAGTGTGTGCTGCAGTAGGATACAATAGAGTTTAAGAGAGGAAATTAGATAAGAGCATATTAGATGGAAAAAGGGGGGGGGGCAACCAACTTGGGAGGGGGGGTGGGAAAGTAAGGGGGGGGAGAGGGGAGAGGAGGGTTTAGATGGGGGAAGGGGGGGCTAAGGGATAGGTCTGTTGCAAAGGAGGGGTTTCATCAGTTTTCTAAGGTGGAGAGGGGGTAACGTTAAGGCGGAAGAGGGGAGCGTTAGGGATTTGGTCCGTTAAAAAGTTGAGTTTTGAGCTTTTTTCTGAAGGGGAGGTATGAATAGCTGTCAAGTATGATTTGGGCGAGCCATGAGTTTAGTTTGGCCGCTTGGAAGGAGAAGGTTCGTTCGAGGAATCTTTTAAGGTGACACGATTTCAGTGAGGGAAAAGCGAATAGAGTTGTTCTGCGGGAGCTCTTCTTATTATAGTTCAGGTTGAAGTGAGGGTAAAGATAGGCTGGTGACATACCAGAGACGGTTTTGTAGCAGATGCAAGAGAACTTAAATAGGACTCTGGATTCGAATGGCAGCCAGTGCAGCTTGTGGTAGAAAGGGGATATGTGATCCCATTTCTTCAGGCCAAAGATAAGGCGGATGGCGGTATTTTGGACCAGTCTCAGCTTTCTGGTGATTTTCTTGAAGGCGCCTAGATAAATGATGTTACAGTAGTCCAGGACACTAAGAATGGAAGATTGGACCAGCAGACGAAAGGAGGCGTCATCAAAGTATTTTTTAATGGTGCGGAGTTTCCAGAGCACCGAGATGCTTTTCTTAAATACTAGGTCGGTGTGTTTCTCCAGTGTGAGATGCTTGTCTAAAGTGACACCTAGTATTTTTAGTGATTGCTCAATAGAGTAGTCAAGACCATTGATGTGTATCGTGGTTTCCTTAATTTTGTCATTTGGGGATGCTAAGAGGAGTTTGGTTTTTTCTGGGTTTAGCTTTAGTCTAAACGCTGACATCCAAAGTTCGATCTGATTTAGGGTGAAAGATAGCGAATTTAGAAACTCTGAGGTAAAGTAAGAGAGTGGAATGATTATTGTGATGTCGTCTGCGTAGATGAAAAATTTGAGCTTTAAGCTTTGTAGGAGATTTCCTAGGGAGACAAGGTAGATGTTAAATAGGGTGGGGGACAGGGGGGAGCCTTGTGGGACTCCACAGGGGTTGTCCCAGCTGTAGGAGGTAGTATCGTCTTTGAACACCTTGTAGGTTCTTGTTGAAAGAAATCCATGGAACCAATTGAGAACGTGACCTGAGATTCCAATAGAAGTCAGACAGTCTAGTAGAGTGGCGTGGTCAACCAAGTCAAATGCGCTACTTAGATCGAGTTGCAGTATTAGAGCACAAGAGCCTTGGCTGAATAGTTGATGAAGGTAATCGAGCAGGGAAGCTAAAATTGTTTCAGTACTGTGGCCTGACCGAAAGCCGGATTGGTTGTCGTGCAAGATGTTGTGTTTTTCTAAGTATGTGGTGAGTTCGGTGTTTACTATCCCTTCTGCTATTTTGGTAACCAGGGGGATGTTGGCGATAGGTCTAAAGTTGGAGGCCGTGTTGGAAGGCTCTTTAGTATTTTTCTTAATTGGTGTAATCAAAATGTGCCCTTGTTCTACTGGGAACTTCCCCGAGGATAGTAGGGAGTTGATCCAAGTCAGCATTTTGGCCTTAAAATTGACTGGGGCCGATTTCATGATATTAGGGGGGCAGGTGTCCAGTCTGCAGTAGGAGTTGGCATACTTATTGTAGTGTTTACTAAAAGTTTGCCAGTCTATGGGTAAGAATGTGTTCCAGAACAGGTCGGCTCTGGATTCACCTGAGTCTGGTAGAATGGGATAACACCAGTGGGGCTTGGTTGGGTTGGTAAGAGAGGATCTTAGTTGTAGTATTTTGGAGTTGAAGAAATCCGCCAAGCTGTTTGCTGTTAGAGTGGTCTCTTCGGGTGAGTTGATAAAAGTTTCTATATTGTATAGATCATTTACCAGCTTAAATAGGTTGCTGCTGTTAGTTGAGATGTCGCCGATTTTGAGGGCGTAGAAGTTTTTGCGTTTTTCTTTGGTTCGATTTTTGTAGGTTTTTACTTTTAATCTCCAGGCGGTTCTGTGCTCTTGCATTCCTGATTTTAGCCAAAGTCTTTCCGATTTTCTTAGGTCTCTCTTTAGCGTTAGTAGTTCTGTGTCGAACCAGCCCTCTAGGTTTTTAAGTCTTTTTCTGCGGGTTTTGATGGGGGCCATTTTATTTAGGATATTGGTGCTATCAGTAATCCAGGAGTTCATGAATTGGTCGGTTTGTTCGTTTTGTTCTGATATGATCTCATAGTGAGACCAGAATTCTACAGGATTTATGCTACCTCTGCTGGTATGGAATTTTTTTTTATTTCTTGTTTTTGGGAAATTATTTGTTGGGCTCGTAGTTTTTAGTTGGCAGTCAAGTTCAAAATCGCAGAGACTGTGATCCGACCATAGTGAGTCGGTCCAGTGTTCTTGTTTCCAGATAATTTTGGGGTAGGATAGCTCTCGAGAGGAGAAAGAAACAAAATCTAATTGATGGCCTTTTTGATGGGTTTTAACTGGGAGGGGTTTGAGGTGCCCTAGTGAGGAGATGAGAGACCAGAGTTCTGTGGTTTCAGGTAGGTCTGTTTTTTCAAGGTGGATATTAATATCTCCACATAGTAGGTTGTAAGGGCTAGATAGAGAGTTAGTTAGTAAGAATTCGAAGAAGTCGTCCTTGGCAAGGTTCCATTTTTTTGGTGGAACATAAAACAGAGTTGTTGTTAACGTAGCCGTTAGGGATTTGGATGATAGTGAGACTGAAAGAATTTCGAGGTTGGGAGTGGATTTTGAGTTTAGAGTAGAGCAGTGTAGGTTGTCTTTAAAAATTATGGCTAGGCCTCCCCCTCTACCCCAGGTCCTAGCTAGCGATAAAATTTTGAAGCCTGGGGGAAGGCAGTCTTGGATAATAATATCGTTGTCGGATAATAGCCATGTTTCTGTAAATAGGACGAAGTCAGGGTTGGATTCTTTCAGCCAGTCCTTAATTAGTATGGACTTGTTCCTCATGGATCTTATATTTAAGTAATAGCCATGTAGGTTTTGGTAGTTGGTCGGATCGATTGGACAAATGTGGGAGTAAGTTAGTTTTTTTAGAGATCGTTGTTTTTTTATGTATGGCTTGGACGGTCTGCGTAGTGGTGGCAGAATTGGTATTGGGAAGGGGCCTGCTTCAGAGTAGTCATATAATGTGCGGTGGGAGAAAGTTCAGCGACCACGTTTAAGGCACGTTAAGTTTTGAGAATCTTCCTCTGAGTGCAGCATGAGGCCTTGCTGCAAGGAGCTGAACAGCATCACAGGCTTTAACCTATCTCAAGAAGACATTGAATGCTCGAGTGTTTGGAATGCCATTGGAGGACGACTACACCAAGTGTACGTGTTAAGCTATTTAATAAAATACTGCTAGATTTTTACATAAAATGTACTTTTATCATTATTTGATGACAGTAGACTTTTCCTATTCTTTTGCGGTTGTAACACTATATTAATGGGGTTATATGGAATCTGACCCCACTTGCTATAAGCATACTGGAGACTCTGTAGAGTTGTTGGTTTTTGGTTTTTTTTCAATAAATCAGATGACATAAAGGGGGTCTTTTACTAAAGCACGCTAGCCGATTTAGCGAGCGCTAAATGCTAACACACCCAATATATTCTATGGACGCATTAGCATTTAGTGTGCACTAAATCGGCTATCGAGTGTGACAACATAAAAGTTATAGCTATAATACCAAGAAATTAGCTCCATTAAGAAAAAATAGCAAATTTTAAGAAAAATGGAGCTTTATGTAATCAGTGGCTTTGAGGGACCCCAGGACGTATTTTTAAAAAATAATTATTTTCTGATCAAGCATAATCAAATTCATGGGGAAAAAAAAATCAACATTTTTCCAATTTTAGGCTTTTCTGGACAACCCCAACATCATGGTGTACTCTGGAAAAAGCACTTTTCTCAGAGTGTAGAAATCCATTGAGAGGACATTTTGAGCCAGGAAGTGATACAAGTAGTATCGATTTAAAACGAGATTGATCTTTCAAACTTATTTCAGTAGAAAGATTTGTTGTTCTGAAAATACAATATTTTTCTCACCAGGAAAAAAAATAAGAAGTATGACAATAATTGCCTGCACATTAGTGACACAGGCAACCTGGCACAGATTTTGGTATCAGTAAACCATGGCCTTTTTCAAACTATCACACTGCATATAAATGCTAAGCTAAATAATAACTTACTCTTTTCTATAGATTTCATAGAAACATAGAAATATGATGGCAGATAAAGGCAAATGGCTATCTCCTCTTCTCCCTAAGAAATTCAATGTGCCTGTCCCACATTTTCTTGAATTCAGACACAGTGTTTGCCTCCACCACTTCTACCAAAGACTATTCCACACAAAGACTATTCCACACATCTACCACCCTTTCTATTAAAAAAAAAGAAGTATTTTTTTAGATTACTCCTGAGCTGGTCATCTTTTAACTTCATACCATGCTCATTCTGGAGTTTCCTTTCAAATGAAAGAGACTTGCTTCATGCACATTTATACCATGTAGGTTTTTAAATGCATCTCTCCCCCCCCACACACACACATATATCTTTCCTCCAAAGTATACATATTGAAATCTTTAAGTCTGCCCCATATGCCTTATATAAAAGGCCACTGGCCATTTCAATAGCCTTCCTCTGCACAGACTTCATTCTGTTTATATCTTTTTGAAGGTGTGGTCTCCAGAATTATACACAATATTCTAGAGTCTTATACAGGGGCATCAATACCTCCTTTTTCCTACTGACCATACCTCTTCCTATGTACCCTAACATCCTTTTAGCTTTCGCCATCACCTTTTCAACATGTTTGGCCACCTTAAGATCATCACATACTATCACACCCAAGTCCCGCTCCTCTTTTGTGCACATTGACCCCCTAAATTGTACCTTTCCCTCGGGTTTTGCAGCCCAAATGCATGACCTTACATTTGCTAGCATTAAATCTTAGCTGCCAAATTTCAGACCATTCTTCAAACTTCACTAGGTCCTTCCTCACATTATTCACACCATCAGAGGTATCTAAAATCTAAATATACCACATCTAGTGCATTCTCTTTATCCAATTCTCTGGTCACCCACTTAAGAAACTGATCAGATTTGTCCAAGACCTGCCTCTAGTGAATCCTTGTCACCTTGGGTCCTGTAATCCACTGGATTCCAGAAACTTCACTATTCTCCATTTTAAAAGTGTTTCTGTTGCTTTATTTACCATAGAAGTCAGACTTACTGGCCCTGTGGTTCCCTACTTCTTCCTTACTTCCACTTTTGCCCTTCTCCAGTCCTCCATTATCACTCCCAATTCTAGAGCAGCATTGAAAAGTTCAGCGGAGCCGCCAGAACTTCCCTAAGTTCCTTCAGTACCTTCAAATGTACACCATCCGGCCCCATTGCATTGTCTACCTTCAGCAGAGCTCTCTCTTTACGAACACAATCCTCTGAAAATCAGAGTCTACCACATCTCTATCACTATTTGTGTTTGTCTTCTGTAATCCTGCCCCCGGCACTTCAGCTGTGAACTCGGAACTGAAATATTTGTTAAGCAATTCAACCTTATCTTCATCAGCTTCTACATATTTCTCCTCTTCAACTTTGAGTCTCACAATGCCACTTTTGCACTTCTTCCTATCACTAATATACAAAAAAAAAAAGTTTCATCACCCTGTTTTAATGTGTAGGCTGATTTTTCTTCCATTTGTATCTTTACTATTTTAACCAGTAGCAAAGCGGAGGGAGGTTGGCACACAGCTTCTCTTAAATTTTCCAGATATGTCCACCCATCTTCCTCTTTTGTACTTTATGAAAACTAACCTCTTTTTCTTTACCTTTTCAGCTACTACTTTTGAGAATCAGAGCGGCTTTCTTTTCCTCTTATTTTAAACTTAGGGCTCCTTTTACAAAGCAAGCATCCTGAAAAATCTTCACAGCCCCCTGACCTGACATTATAGCGTCTTCTCCCTCATGAGAAAGCCTGAAGAGTCATTGGAAGAAGTCAAGATCCCCTCAGAATGAAGTGCAGAAGGTCAGGGAATGGCTGGATGAGACTGTAGGATCTGCAAGAAGATTCTCCTAGGAAAAATCAAGTTTCACAATGTAAAGAGGAATATACTGGAACCATGAAAACAGTACTAACCCCATGCAACATGAGCGAAATACGTATGTCCTTTAAAGTGAATACGTACTAGACTCAATCAAGATGCTGCATCTACCGCCCTGTGGAAACAACAGCATCCTTACAGGTATCAGACAAAGCTCACATCGCTAATGAGAGCTTCAGGGATGAGGCTAACAGCCACATAGCGCGTGATCCTCCGTGGGTTTGATAGAATAGGTAACTGGCTCCTGGTTAAAAGGAGCTGTACAGCCCTTCCTGTCTGGTCGAGGGGCCCGTCTAGCATGTGCCATGAGAAAATGGTGACAGGAGAAACCAGCGTGATAAGCATGGAAATCTGAAGTCCAGGACCCCTCAGAAATAGAGAAAGAGAGTCCTGGCCGCAGGAAGATGTGCAGTGTCATTATGCCCATAGAGATAGCCCGAACTTGGAAACTGTTTGTACTACCTTTAGGCATATATATCCTGTGCCACTACTAGACACATGCAGCTCAGCACAGAGGCCCAAATAAGAACAGTTACCAACAGACAAGGCTCAATCTGCAGGGACCCCAAGAGAGACAATGAGATACCTGTGTGAAATACAGGGCACTATCTTACTGCTGATCTCACCGTTCCGTGAGTTGCCGTATGTCGCCCCAGTCCGGAGACAAACCGAGACTGGGTGACCTAGCACAGGTCAGAGTCTCTCTGGTATTTGGACATCGATTGGCCCGCCTACTCCATGGGGCTTTAAACTAGGTAAGTTGGGGGAGGGTACATACTTATATCCCAGAGCAGTAAGAAACCACCCTGAGGAGGCAAGTCGCACTCACACTACCAAGTCTAAGGTAAGTACCAATGATATCCACAATAATTCAGGGAGAAATATCACTGATAATTTAGGAGCCACACTAGCTCGTAAAGGAATCTCTTCACAGATATAGAGGGCTATGTATGTTAATGCACACAGCTTGGGCAATAAAATTCTAGCATTAAAGACTGAGATAACAAACGCTGATCTTGACGTGATAGCGATATCCGAAACCTGGTTCACGGAATCGCATGGGTGGGATATGGTTATACCAGGGTACAACCTACTTCGTTGCGACCGAGAGGGTAAATTGGGAGTAGGAGTAGCGCTATGCACTAAGGAAAGCATCAAAACCACCAGAATCACAGATGTTAGATACACCGGGGAATCCCTCTGGGTGAACCTGGCCAGAGGGAATGAAAAATGCCTATACCTTGGGGTGATATATAGACCTCCCAGGCAACAGGAGGACAAAGACATGGAATTAATCGAGGACATAGAGAACATCACACTGCGTGGGGACACAGTAATGCTAGGAGACTTCAACATGCTAGATGCAGATTGGAACACACTCTTTGCGACTACGGGTAGCAGCAAAAGAATATTAACCTTCATAAAGGGTGCACGTCTCAAGCAATTGGTATTGGAGCCCACCAAGGACCAGGCGTTACTAGACCTAGTTCTCACCAACGGAGATAGAGTCACGGAAGTCTCAGTAGGAGACACACTGGCCTCCAGCGACCATAATATGGTATGGCTCAACCTCAAGAAAGGTTTCCCTAAGACAAACACAGCAACAAGGGTTCTCAACTTTAGAGGCACAGACTTCAACCGCATGGGAGATTTTGTCCATCAGGAGCTACATAAACAAGCAATATCTGACAATGTGGAGGATATGTGGTCGTCTCTGAAGTCCATCCTACACGAAGCAACAGACCGATACATAAAGAAAGTAAGTAAACGCAGGAGAAACAAAAGACCACAATGGTTCAGTAAAGAAATTTCAGACCTAGTTAAACAGAAAAAAGACGCATTTATCACCTACAAACATTTAGGCAGAGAGGGGGCGAAAGAGGACTATCTAGACAGATCTAAAGCTGTCAAAACAGCAGTCAGAGAAGCCAAACTCCGAATGGAGGAAGAGCTAGCATGGAAAATTAAGAAAGGGGATAAATCTTTCTTCACCTATATTAGTGACAGGAAAAGAAACAAAGATGGGATAGTACGCCTGAAGCAATCGGACGGTAACTTTGCGGAATCAGATTCTGAGAAGGCAGAACTACTAAACAAATACTCTGTTCAGTGTTCACCCGCGAAGCGCCGGGAGCTGGTCCACAGCTGCAGACGGGAGATAACCAGAAAGACCCGTTTCAAGATTTCGAATTTACGCCCAGTAGCGTCTATGATGAACTATCAAGACTCAAAGTAAACAAAGCCATGGGACCGGATAACCTACACCCCAGAATGCTCAGGGAGTTAAGGGAAGTCCTGGCAGAACCATTATCTGTTCTTTTCAATCTTTCCCTAAGCACAGGAAGGGTCCCCTTGGACTGGAAAACCGCCAACGTAATCCCACTCCACAAAAAGGGCTGCAGGACAGAGACAGCAAACTACAGACCAGTGAGTCTCACGTCTATAGTGTGTAAACTCATGGAAACACTGATCAAACAGAATCTTGACACAATCCTAGACGAAGAAAAACTGTGTGATCCACACCAACACGGGTTCACCCAGGGTAGATCCTGCCAATCCAATCTGATTAGCTTTTTTGACTGGGTTACTAGACAACTGGACGCCGGAGAGTCACTGGACGTGGTATATTTGGACTTCAGTAAAGCATTTGATAGCGTCCATCATCGAAGATTACTGAACAAGCTGAAATAGATAGGATTAGGAGACACTCTAACTACATGGGTTGGGGATTGGCTGAGCGGTAGACTTCAGAAGGTGGTGGTGAACGGTACCCCATCCGAAGCATCGGACGTGATCGGTGGAGTGCCGCAGGGCTCGGTCCTGGGCCCGATTCTATTTAACTTATTCATAAGAGATATGATGCAAGGACTTAGAGGCTGTTCGCCGACGACGCCAAACTTTGCAACATAGTAGGCAAAAGCTTATTACCTGATAATATGACACATGACCTACTGTTGCTGGAACAATGGTCAACTACTTGGCAGCTAGGCTTCAATGCTAAAAAATGCAAGATAATGCACCTGGGTAAGAGAAACCCGCGTAGAACTTATATACTAAATGGTGAGACCTTGGTTAGGACCACGGCGGAACGCGACCTAGGGGTGATCATTAGTGAGGACATGAAGGTTGCCAATCAAGTGGAGAAGGCTTCCTCCAGGGCAAGACAAATGATGGGGTGTATCCGCAGAGGTTTCGTCAGCAGGAGACCTGAAGTTATGATGCCGTTGTACAGAGCCATGGTGAGGCCTCACTTGGAGTACTGTGTTCAGTTTTGGAGACCACACTACCGAAAGGACATGCTGAGGATCGAGTCAGTTCAGCGAACGGCCACCAGGATGGTCTTGGGGTTCAAGGATCTCACGTATGAAGAAAGATTTAAAAAATTGCGGCTGTACTCACTTGAGGAAAGAAGAGAACGGGGAGATATGATTGAAACATATAAGTACATCACGGGACACATCGAGTCAGAAGATGATATCTTCTGGCTCATGGGACCCTCGACCACCAGAGGGCATCCGCTGAAGATCAGGGGAGGGAAGTTTCATGGCAACTCCAGGAAGTACTTCTTCACCGAAAGAGTAGTGGATCATTGGAACAGACTCCTACTCCAGGTGATAAAGGCCAGCAGCGTGACGGATTTTAAGAGAAAATGGTATACTCACGTGGGATCTTTAAGGGAGTAAATTCAGGGGAGGGGATACTTGGAATGGGCAGACTTGGTGGGCTATAGCCCTTTTCTGCTGCTTTTTTCTATGTTTCTAACTTGTCTGAACCGGAAAGGAGAGAAGCCCCGGCATACCCTGACCAAAGTCAGTTGGAAACAAACTACCGGAACGCTGCAGCTCTCCTGCCATCGCCGGAGACCCAAGCGCACGCCTGATTCTCACTGACACGTGGCCGCTGCATCAACGCTCCTAGAAACATAGTCGGATTCAAGCCCCGCAAAATTTACCCTGCCGCGGCTTGCATAGAAATAAAATCAGACTCAGGGAATAACCAGAAGAACGGCCCACAGCGCCGGAAAAAACATGTCCCATCTCATGCTGCTATAAACTGGCACCTGCACAATCAGCTGCACATGGCCGTGACAAACACCGATGAAAGAGAGCCTCAGAATAAACAGGACTACTATTGCTACACTGAAACCCAACAATGAGAACAAGTGCGAGCATGAAATCGCACCGCTACTGCCGCACTGTAATCAACAAGGAAACCAAGCGCATGCATGCAAAGGGCGGGAAGTCCCGGCTCCCTCCACGGATTTCTAGTCATAAAATTTAGCCTCAATAAAATATCCATGCCTTAAACATACGTTGACCGAACCCACATTACTAAGACTCCCAAACAGAACCTGAAGTTCAAACAGACATACTCACAAGCTTGTTGTTAGGGCCGGTTGAAGCCAGTTAAAGCTGGTTGATCAGCAGTAACCGAGTAGAATGGAGGAACTGTGGTCTTTTTTTTTTTTTTTACAGAGAAGGGAAATAAGAAAAAAATTGAGACCCAGCCAGACCCTCTATCACTGGAGGCAGGGACCTGGGGGGGCCCAGGTGTAACCCCTAAAGCCGGCACCGTTCAGCCGAACACCCCTGTCTCACTGAAGAGAAAATCTCAACAGGAGAAATAGCATTGCCAGCTCACTGAAGAGAAACCTCAACAGGAGAAACAGAATGGCAGTCTCACTGAAGAGAAACCTCAACAGGAGAAAATAAAGTTCCAGTCACAGCCAGAATTCAGGAACTAGTTGAATAGTGACCTTTTCCTGCTGGGAGATAGAGAATACTGGATAAACAGGAGGAGTGCCAGCCAATAGGACCACCTGTTAATCAGTTTCTCTATCTCCGCCTGCTGGTAAATGTGGGCTATCCCATTGGTCTCTGGATTCATCTGCTGCTGTTGCTAGGGAATCCTGTGTAGCTATGGATGTCTTTATTGACCATTTGGTGCTACCAAAAAGGTGAAACTGCTTACTGTTTCTGGGTCAGGCAGAGACACTGGCAGCATGCACACATTTGATGCTGATAGCACAATTCACTTTCACACCCAGAGAAGCAGTGGGGATGACACAGGAGCAGGAGATTAGGTATTCATTTTAATCATGATTACATTTTTCACACCCATAAAATATTAAGCATGTTAACCAATTTGCAGCACTAAAATAGATTCCACTTGTATCCAATCACAATAGTTGATTTATACACTGCTGGATTAAAAAAAAAAAAAATTCTCTCTGTTGTATGAAATTTTGAACCAAAGAGCTAAGAGGAGTGTTCAATACTTTATCTACCTGAGTATGAAAGAAAGTGGCAAGTGTGTTGAAACAAGTCTGTGCATGTTGTGACATGTCTCAAGGTTACTCATGCACAGTTGCAGCTTAGTGCAAGTCTAATATTCCAAGAGACAGGATGTTGAGATAATCCTTGTATGAATCAAGTAAAACTGCTAGATTTGGAGCACCCATTCAGTGATAAAATTTCTCACAGAAAAGGGAAAAAAGGCAAAGGAGATCCATGAACACATGAATGTAGTTTATGATAAGCCTGCCCCATCATCCTATAAAGTAAAATTTTGGATCAAGCAGTTTAAGTGGAGTAGAGAGTCCACTGAAGATGTGCAAGAAAGTCAAGGATTTAAATTTTGTCAGACAGATGAATTAAGGTTTCCCAAATAGCTGAAGAAATAGGCATCTTGGCAGGTACAGTAAGGAAAATAATTCATGAAAAGTTGGGCATGTCCAGGGTTAGTGCAAGATGGGTTCCAAGAATGCTGACGCCATGTCAAAAGGCCACAAGGCTCCAATGCTATCAGGAGAACTTGGAGATGCTCCGTGAAGACCAAGTAAACTTTTTCATCGTTTGGTGACTAGAGATGAGACTTGGGTCTATCACAGAGATTCTGAGTCCAAAATGGAGTCAATGCAGTAGAAGTACAAGTCGTCCCCCATCCCCAAAAAGTTCAAGATAGAAAAATCTGCAGGCAAAGTCATGGGAACTGTCTTCTAGAATGAGGAAGGACTTTTGCTTCTGAAGTTTATGCCAAACAAGACAACCATAACCGAAAGAGTTACGCCAACACGATGATCATTTTGTGGGAGTCAATCAAGGAGGAAAAATGAGGAAAACTAACAGCAGGTGTGCTGCTTCCTCATGACAACACGCTTGTGCACATGTCTCAACAATCACAGGCTGTTATCTGAGAATCTGGGTTTTAGCAGCAGAACCATCCACCCTACAGTCCTGACCTGGCTTCCTCGGATTATTTCCTGTTCCGAGTTCTTGAAGAAATCTCTTTGTGGACAGTAGTTTTCAAGTGACGAAGACATCAAGGAAGCTGTAACATCCTGGTCTGAAGGTCAAAACAGAATAATTTTTTTTAAAGGGGTTCAAGTCATTGCAGGAAAAGTCGATGAAGTAGATGGAGCTATCAGGGGACTATATTGAAAAAAAAAAAAATTTTTTTATGAACACTTTTCTTTCCTACTGAGATCTTGAACACCCCTCTTAAATATACAACAGCACAAAGAGGGTGAAGCATAAGTAGGGGACTGGGATTTAGTTCACACCATTTTAGTGATATCTCAAAGCACATTATTTAAAATCCATGGACAGCACTGACTGTAAATTCTGACTGCAGTATTAAAATTTATACCTAGATATTCAGCTCTGGGCCACAAATACAGGCACAGAATAGCTGGGTATAGGGCAAGTGCCAGAAATTATCCAGATACTGCCAATATTCAACACCAGAACCCGCATAACTAACCAGATATGTTAGGACAACTATTTTGCTGTTCTATCATGCCCAGTTATCTGGGTACCAAGTCTTAATATTGGTATTACCAGGATAAACTTCCAGTTCCGCCTCAGCTCCATCCCCTCAAACCACCTATTCCTACTCGAGAGTGCCAAGGCAGTTAAACATGATATTCAGCACCATTATCCAGATTCTATAAAAAGGTAGGCACCTGTCACATGGCACCTAATGCCTAAATGGATGTGTTTGGGAGTAGAAAGAGACATAGGCACCACTAGGCGTGATTTTCTAAAGAGCTTAGGCACCTGCTATGCAGACCAGTAAAACCTTGGCGCACATTACCAACGCCATAAGGCACTATTCTGTAAACAGTGCCTAAGCATGATTGGCATGTGGTCGACACCTTTTTTCTAGGCATCAGCCCATTTAGGCAACGTTTACAGATTCTAGTTCATAGTTTTTAGAATACTATAAAACTACACATTATCACTTGGTGCACCAACTTATACCTGCCATTGACATGACATAAGAGGGCCACCTACACCCAAGTGCACCAATACCAACCATATGCTATGCCAAGATTCCATTATAGTACAGATGGCATTGAGGTGCCAATTTGTAGAATTGTCCTTTTAGTAATATTCTAGGTTTAAAAAAAATGCATAGGTAGAATTATTCTGTAATTCTTCTCATTAAAGAGGCACATACAGAACTTACCATTAGATTTTCTTCCAGTTTACTGGCTATATAACTAAGCTTCAAGATATGCACGATAAATCACTGACAATCAAGTTTTGCAGAGGAATGGATTCTCCAAAGAGAAATAATTTGTATTTAAGTATATATATGTAAGTGGGGGTTTTTTTTTTTTTTTAAATCAAACTGCTTTTTGCATTCCTCAGTTTTGAATTGTGTACAGCACTTGTTTGCAAATGCTCTTTGATGCAAAAATTGCTTTGACTACAGAGAACCACAGACTTAACCACAGGAAGCATCCTGATAAATCGAGATTTTATACATGTTTTACTAATTGGCCTCCTGGGGGAAATAGTGATTACAGTGAGAAATAAGTCTATTCTGACTCATCTGATAATCCTTCATTAACTCAAATGCCTTGTAGTGGCCTATGAATGTTAGCAAAAGGCATGTACTATATTCTCTGCCCCATAATTTATTTTGTCTGTAAATGATGTTTTTAAAATGTCCAGATTTTGTGCCATAAGCATATAGATCCTAAATATCCAGTTATCAGCATCCTCTAGTGAAAAATCTACTTTTAACCAATGCTGTTTTACAGAAATATGCAGATTCTTCCAAATTCCAGTAACATTCGTTCTATCCTCCGTTCATAGCTGAAGTCTCCCTATTTAGTTTAGGATTTTTTTTTTTTTGGAGGAGGGAGTTTGGTAATTCAACACCAGTGCCTGAAGCATTAGGCAAGATATTATTATACTTCCCCCTCTGAATCCGCGGTTTCAGCATCTGCGGATTTGGTTATTCGCGATTTTAAAAAAAAAAAAACATTTTAATTTTTTCGGGCTATTTTCAGCCCTGTAAGCCCCCCATTAAGCCTTACCTGGTCGTCCAGCAGATTTTCAGGGCAGAAGCAATCTTCCCACACTCCTGCCCTGTGCAGATCGCTCATAGGAAATGACTGCCTTAAGCTCCCAGTATCCTGTTTCCAACAGTGGCCAACCCAGATCCCAAGTACCTATCTAGATCCCAAGTAGTAAAACAGATTTCATGTTTCTTATCCTTGTAATAAGCAGTGGATTTCCCCCAAGCCATCTCAATAATGGCCTATGGACTTCTCTTTTAGGAAATTATCCAAACCTCTTTTTTAACCCTGCTAAGCTAAGTTCACCATATTCTCCATCAATGAATTCCAGAATTTAATTACATGTTGAGTAAAGAAATATTTTCTCAGGTTCGTTTTAAATCTATTACTTAGTAGCTTCATCACATGCCCCCTAGTCTTTTTGGTAACAGTACAAAAGCAATTCACATCAACCCTTTACACTCCATTCAGTATTTTAAAGACCTCTGTCATATCGCATATGGCATCTTCACCGAGCTCTGGAATAACCTTACCTCCCCTCTTCAGAACCTGAGTGCTCTCCAACCCTTCCGCAAACATCTTAAAACCTGGATTTTCTCAAAAACTTAATCACTCCCCCCTCATCTGACATCCTAGCTCTTTAACACTCCTCTTTCCTCTGATCTCCATCTAACCCCTTTCCTTGTAGTTCCTCTCTCTTCACAACTCCCTGTAAACCGTGCCGAGCTCTATGACCATGGAGATGGTGCGGTATACAAACCTAAGATTTAGTTTAGTTTAGTTAGTTTAGTTTAGAGTACCCTAAGGTTCAGCATACTATTCCTATTGTACTGGAAATGCTAATCTTGTAATTTTCTCTTATCACAGTTCTGTTTTCTTTTAGGTTCAAACAATTTTTATTGATGCAAACAACAGCAAATACAACGCCAGGGCACCTCAATGGTGCACAATACAAACAATGATGCATCATATATAAGATAGAACAAGCATGTACAGAAGTAAAGTAACAGCAACAAAACTCCCCCCCCCTTCTAATCTACGCAGGGCAAGCGAGACCAGCGGGGGCGGAAAGGCACTCCGAGGCCCCGGACTCTGATGAGCCCCAAAGATGCCACACACACACCCCCACACACCTAACCCCACAGATCATACCCGTGACTAAGTGCCAGAACCTTTCAATACCCCCCACCAGTTCTGTTTTCTTATAAATTTCTGTGAGACTAGGAATGTCCCAGGGATCATATACTACCTGCCACCCCATCAGAAATGTAGCTCCTTTTTATGAAATGTGAAATTCAATTTATATTTGTTTCTATTCCATCCTCTTGCTATATGATTCAATTACCTGGTAAACCCCATGAAAACAATGAGTGCTATCAGTGTCGTAATCTGAGGGCCTGCGGTAAAACTAGTTTGTGGTACAATAGCAGAGAATTACGGTATCTGTGGAAATTTCTAATAGCTCACAATTTCTTTATGCTCCATTGTTCACTGATCCTTATGCTTTTCTGTCATAGTAACGTCATACTGTTTTCATAGGGCCCAATATGTAGCCATTTCTGGTGACTGGCATTAAATATCTGGAGTGGGTGGAAGGGTTAACAGCTATAAAGATTAACCGGTTATGTCAATAATCAGCACTAACTGGTTAACTTTTTAATGGTCAAAGATAGGACAGCTATTTGGTCCTATATGATCATTAAACTTATCCAGTTAGGCCCTGAATATCGAGGCCTAACTGGATAAGTCATGTAATATAGCCAGTTAGAAGTAATATAACTGGTTATCTCCTGCTAAATATCCACAATTGTTTATTTTATTATTTGTATACTGCACTATCCTTGGCTCTAGGCGTTTTACAACATTTCATACAAATTAATTTTTTTTAAAAAGTGCAAACTTAACTACAAAATAAAATTATATACTAGAACAATTCAAACAAAGTTTAATTAACAGCCTGATAGAATAAATATGCCTTGAGTAATTTCCTGAACTGTAAATAGCTCAATCTCCATAATTTATCTGAAGTTCACTCTACAATCCTGCAACTTCTATATAAAAGATTCTTGACTTGATCTCATCCAAGTTAATCTATTTAAAAGAGGGAATGTGCGATAACATTTTGCTGTATATCTTAATGGCCGAGGAGGGCAATATATTCTTAGTGCAGTAGCCAAAGGAGGAGGTACTTCACCATTCACAGTTCTCTATACTGTATAAGCGTCAGTAGCTTGAAATGTATCCACTCTCTACAGGAAACCAATGTAATTTTTGCAATTCAGGAGCGATATGTTCAAACTTGGAAATACCTGATACTTTCAATTTAAAAAAAACAACACTCCAAAAAGACAAATAAGCATAAGATGAGTGGGATGAGGAGGATAAGAGGCAAATCTGTCATAACAAACAAAAAGGGAGCCAAGGGAGGGGGAAGTTCAACTTACAAAGGCTCAGAGGCAAATACTGCTTGTCACGTAAAGGCTAGAAATAAAAATTTCTTCAGATATCTAGGTTGAAAGAGGATGACCAAAGGGAGAATAAGAGAGAAATATAAGAACAGGTTTAAAGAAGAGAAGAACATATTAAGAAAATACTTTCAACAGATTGTTTTAAAATATGCTTCAAAAAAAAAAAAAGAGTATAAAAGAATAAAATGTAAACACATTACTATTTGCTGAGAATATTTAAGAAAATGGCAAAATTGGAAGTGGACAAGTCAAGTCTATGGGACATGATGGAGTACATGTTAGAACGCTGAATGAGCTAAGGATGTCCTAACTCAGTGGTCTCAAACTCAAATCATTTGCAGGGCCACATTTTGGATTTGTAGATACTTGGAGGGCCTCAGAAAAAATAGTTAATGTCTTATTAAAGAAATGACAATTTTTCATGAGGTAAAACTGTGTTTATAAATCTTTCCTTTTGGCCAAGTCTTAATAATAATATTGTAATTTATAGCTAAAGAGACATATGATCAAGAAACTGTTTTATTTTACTTTTGTGATTATGATAAACATACTGATGGCCTCAAAATAGTACCTGGCGGGCCGCATGTGGCCCCCGGGCCACTGGACCCAAACTTGTCAACTGAAACAGAGAGAGTGTGAAAAAGAGCAAAGTACTGTGTCACAAGGGTCAGAACAAGAATGAAGAACTAGTAGAAAACTACAAACCCAAGGGCTTGAAAGCTCATAGGCAAAGTAATGGAAGCATAATTTGTATTTAGCACATACCTTTCCAGTTTTAGCTCAAGGTGAACAATACAGTAGATATCATATATATTCAAATATAAACCGAGGTTAACCACCCCCCCTTAAAAAACAAAGGGAGAGGGAAATGTTGCCACTAATATAACCTAAATTTATTTTTTTATTTTTTTTAGTTCAATAATTTTTTATTGAAAATTTTAAGAAATATAACCTAAATTTCTAACCTCAGTTTATCACTCTAAGGGCTCCTTTTACAAAGGTGCGCTAGAGTTTTTAACGCACGCACCGGATTAGCGTGCGCTAGCCAAAAATCTACCGCCTGCTCAAAAAGAGGCAGTAGCGGCTAGCGCACACAGCAATTTAGTGCCTGCTATTCCATGCGTTAAGGCCCTAGCGCGCCTTTGTAAAAAGAGCCCTAAGTCAACCTACCATTTTTGCCATAAGTTTTAACCTCTTTGCTTTCCTGACAAACCTTAAAAACAGAGAAAAGGTTTTGTATATAATAATAATAACTTTATTTTTCTATACCGCCATAGTCAAACTGACTTCTAGGCGGTTCACATAGAAAGAAGGCTGGACAATCAGCGAATTACAAAATGCAAGAAGAAGGAAGTTACATCATGAATTGGAGAAACATGGTGAAAGAATACATGAGAGAAGAAAGATGTTACATAATACAATGGATTTACTAGAATATAAACCGCTTGGCCACCACCTGACCGATGGTGCGGCTATCTGCGGCTGTCCTCCATTCAACTCCCGATGACCACCAGGGCTATAATTTTCAATAGGACGATTACAACCCCCCCACCACCACCACCACCACCACAACCACTCTCCCCACTGAACACCCGTATGGTTATCTTCCAGATATGCACCTCGTGATGAACCTTGGTACTGCTATCTTCCATGCACACCCTGCCGCCGCCACCCTGCTCCTCCATTCATGCCCTCTTCCCCAACATTGCGCTTACCATTTGTACTGGAAACTCGCTGCCGCCGTCAATGCTGTATTCTTATCTGGTGCAGGACCTTGAGCATCTCTGCATGCTCAAGGCCTGCCTGTTCCCACCTTCCCTGAGAATCTCGGAAGGGGTGGAAGCTGGCAGGCTTTGAGCAGTCTAAGTTTATACCCGAGGCAACGGAAGGTTAAATGGCTTACTCAAGATCACAAGGAGCAGGAGCAGGATTTGAGCCCTTGTCCTTCGAACTCCAAGCCTGATACTCTGATCCCTCGTATACTCCCCCCATGACAAATCAACCAAAATTAAATTGTACAGTGTCACAGGCCCAGCACGGCTGCTGACCTTGTTCCAGATAAAGGACAGAGAAGCTTAACCCTGAAGCTGAACAGGGCTGATCAATGTAGTAGCTCTTCCACTAGCATACAACCAGGCTCTGTTTCTAAAGAGAGGTCCCAAGAGCAGGACCCCGGGGAGGAGTGGGAACAGTTGGAGAACAATAACTTTATTGAACCTAAAGTAGCTCCCAGTAAGGCACAACTCAGGAAACAGTCTCTTAGCCCTTTAAGCACTCACCTGCTGAAGTTATTTGGAGAACAGGAGAAAGCTCAGCAGAAGCAAAAGCTTGCCCATCCCCCACTCAGGTTAGGGCATGGCTTGCTCAGAGCAAGGCAGTCCTAGGAGAGTCAGTCCTGAGCCAGCTGAGGAAGGAGACACATGGTCAGGTGCTCCAGAGCTCAAGCAGGGGAATGAAATTGAGATGAAAGATTTAGAAGATTCCTCTTTGGTGGACCAGCCAGACTGCCCACAGCCAAGTGAAGCTATGGACATTTCCTTTGAACCCGAGGAGGTTTTCATGGAAGAAAGTTAAGTCTTCTTTTTACTTAGAATTATTTTGAGTTGATGAATGTAGAGACTAGTGCTGACTGAGGGGGAATTTCAAGACTCACTACAAGGAGATTTTGCCGTTTAAAGGATTTTTTTTGGACTGTTTTTCCCTCTCTTCATTGTTGTGGAGAATTCAGCCACTGAGTGATACAGTGGGGGCTTATGGGGCAAATCCACAGAAGATCCTCAGGGTTGGGATTGTGGGGCCAATTGTGGCAATTTTGTTTGTGGATTCAGCAACTCCCCACCCCCCACCAGCTTGGAAGAGTTGGAAGGGTAAGTCTGATTCAATCCAGGCCAACACGGTGTGCTTATCAGGACCAAGTGACTTTTATAAATTACTTTTGTGAAACTGTTCAAACACTTTAATCTCTGTTTTCCTGGGTTACTTTGAAGGAACTGGTGAGGAACCATTTAAACTTACCCGAGGTAAGGGTGTTACCAGTCTTGCGCTGACTTAATAGTCAAGACGAATGTACTGTTTGCGTTTGTTCTTATTTTTTAGTTTTGCATTTTTGGACATTAAACACATTGCTGAGCAAAGCTTTATTGTGGATTAAAGCCTTTTTTTGTTTTGGGAGAACTGTGCTGTTCTGACCTTTATTTTTCTCCCTATTTTAATGTGACCAGCAGGACTTTCAACCTTTGAAGGCGCACCAGAATTTGTATTTTTGCACACTGCCCGGTAGCCATCCCAGAGCCCGGTATCGGGGGTGTGACAACAGCACAAATTTTATAACATTCCCAAGTTCACAGCACAGTGACCTAAATCAGTGTTTCTCAACACAGTCCTGGAGTATCCCCTTGCCAGTCAGGTTTTCAGGATATCCACAATGAATATGCATGAAAGAACATTTGCATAGAATGGAGGCAGTGTAATTATGACGGGTACAGCTGTACAGTTGGGACCGTCTTAATTTTACATTCTGGTGGGCGAATTTATGTTTAGTGTATAAACATGAAAAAATGAATGCTGATTTGTCAGGAAACACAAAAATTTTCAAATTAATATGGGGCCCATTGATGTCTTTGTAGAATTGTTATAGTTTTAATTTTTGTTGACATATTAGTTGCACATCCGGGGGGGGGGGGGGAGAGGGTGGATATATGTTTAAATGATTCTCTGATTTTTTTTTATCTTTTCTGGGGTGGTTGGGAGGGGAGGAGGGTATTTATAAGTGCTTAATTCTTATGGTTATGACATGTATGGTATGATGCACTTTTTGTAAGATCTGAAAATTTTAATAAAGAATTTAAAAAAAAAAAAAAGTTACTACAGTATTCTTTTTTTTTTCTCTCTCTCTCTCTCTACATCAGCTACCAGGAAATGAGAGAAGGGGTAGGGCTACAAAAAGCTAGCAGAGCAGTAACTCCAAAGGGACAATTGACAGATCTGTTGCAGCCTCATCCTTCATCAACAGATTACTGCAGGCTCCGGCCTGGGAGGGAAGCGACTAGACAAAGCAGGAAGCACAGGGCTTTTCTCTGCAGGCTTCTGGCTTACAGAGCTATGGCAACAGTCCCATATGGTGTGAACACAAACCAGTGACATTCACTGCTAGTCTAGGGCCAGGTTTTCAGGAAATCCCAAATGAATATGCATGAGACAGATTTGTACGTACACTGCCTCCACTGTATACAAAATAAACTCATTTGTGTTAGGGATACCCTGAAAACGTGGCCTATTGGCAGCTCATGAGGACTGGCAGCAAATACTGCCCTATACACAATACAGATCCTGGCAACTGTCATTCTTTACCTACTAACTAAATTACTACCGAGTATTAACACTATTATGTTGTGTGCTTTCTTTTAATTCTTTTATACTTTGGGCTACAAATGTACAAACTGTCATGCTAATAAGATTTCCTAATCTGAGAAAAGCACCAGGAGAAAAGGAGAGAAAAGCATCAGCAGTGGTACCTTTTTTTATCCACATCCCCCTCCCCTAGTGCTTTTCTCAGGTCATAAACTGACCTCAGGTCTCCTGCAGGTAAAAGAAAGGCCGGGGGGGGGAGAAGGGGTTGGTTGCATATTGGACAGTTACTCCTATCTCCATCTCCCAGTTCTCAAATTTCTGTGGGAACCAACATATTTCAGACTCCAACCCTTCCGCTCCCTTCAAGGCAACCTGCACAGAAGAGGAGGGCAAAGGTAAGCCTCAACAGATCACAGTGTTGGGCTGAGCCACTTCTTAGTTCTCTAGTCTTTTGTAATCTACAGCAGTGTTCCTTAAGTGCCCTCTTGTTGTCAGGTCTTCAGGATATCCACAATGAATATGCATGAGACTGATTTGCATACACTCCCTGGGGGTACTCCAGGACCAATTTGGGGCTCACATCTACAAAAATATTATTAGAACTCCCTAAAACAGAGGTTACCTAACGGTAATTATAGTTAATAAACTAGATCTAGTTTTTGTGAGAAAACAGAAATCATAAAAGCTACAAAATATTAATAGCTGCAATAGGTTATACTCGGTTTCAAAATATTTCCTGTATTAAACGGCCAGAACATATCCACCCCAATTATCCTCCAATCCCTTTCTTGACCTCCTCCTCACCGAGGTTATCTATATAATAAAATGCTAAGCGCGCATGCGCACTCTTACCGCATGTTTCCCTGATCTGTCGGGCTGTGGCCAGCAAGAGGATGCCCTCGGCTGTCGGTTTCAGGCACACGCGGCAGTGCGGAGCGGCGGCTGCCAGGAGGAAGGCTTCACAGAACGGCGCTGGCGGTGGCTGCCTTGGCCCTCCTTGCCAGTTCAAGGCAGCACAGCTAAAGCACTCATCTCCTCCCTCAGGAATCTTCCCATGGCCTCCCCAGTAGCGTCACAGTGAAACAACAAACAGCAGAGGCAGGGCCCAACCGCCATCTGATCCCCGAATCCATAGCCACATTGGCAGAAAAGACACCACCCTCTATCCTCAATGGCACCAGAAACAGGCAAGAGGGGCTTTAGCATCTTAAGTTCAGACCTGGTATGGATGATTGAATTTAGCAGTCTTCGTGATGGGACCAACAATGCTAGCAGACTCCACAGTGCCACTATCAGGAAGTCGAAAAATTAAAAATTGGCATGGAGCTGTAGTGTTTTGCTCTCAGCCAAAGACTTGATCCTTGGCTGGAAGGAAGGGTGAAATTGGCTGCGATCTTCCCAAATCTCGCCAATGCTGATGGTAGGGCCTCTACTAAACAAAATATTAATTGTCTCTCACAGTAGTATTCAAATGGCCAAAATCATTAATGATATTTTCTTAGATCATTACAGATATTAAAAATTGTACTAATAAAAAAATGAAAGACTTAAAAATAAAACAAATTAGAAAATAATTAAGTAAACAATCCAAACAAAACCCAAAACAGAAAAATAAATAATAGGAGTAATGTAGATGACATCCTGATTGGATGCCATCTTGAAAAAAAATATATATATAAACCGGCACCTGCACAATCAGCTGCACATGGCCGTGACAAACACCGATGAAAGAGAGCCTCAGAATAAACAGGACTACTGCTGCACTGAAACCCAACAATGAGAACAAGTGCGAGCAAGAAATCGCACCGCTACTGCCGCGCTGTAACCAACAAGGAAACCAAGCGCGTGCATGCAAAGGGTGGGAAGTCCCGGCTCCCTCCACGGATTTCTAGTCATAAAACTTAGCCTCAATAAAATATCCATGCCTTAAATGTACGATGACCAAACCCACAGTACTAAGACTCCCAAACAGAACCTGAAGTTCAAACAACTGTAAAAGCCAGACATACTCACAAGCTAGTTGTTAGGGCCGGTTGAATCCAGTTTGCAGCAAAAGCATGGCAGAATGTAGCAACTGTGGTCTCTTTTTTTTTTTTTTTTACAGAGAAGGGAAAGAAGAAAAAAATTGAGACCCAGTCAGACCCTCTAGCAATGGAGGGAGGGTGAGGCAGGGACCTGGGGGGGCCCAGGTGTAACCCCTAAAGCCGGCATCGTTCAGCCGGACACCCCTGTCTCACTGAAGAGAAAATCTCAACAGGAGAAACAGAATGGCAGTCTCACTGAAGAGAAACCTCAACAGGAGAAAATAAAGTTCCAGCCACAGCCAGAATTCAGGAGCTAGTTGAATAGCGACCTTTTCCTGCTGGGAGATAGAGAATACTAGATAAACAGGAGGAGTGCCAGCCAATAGGACCACCTGTTAATCAGTTTCTCTATCTCCGCCTGCTGGTAGATGTGAGCTATCCCATTGGTCTCTGGATTCATCTGCTGCTGTTGCTAGAGAAAAAGGAAGGGAGGCCTACTGCTGGACAGGGGGAGCAGGAAAGATGTGCTGATGGACGGGGGGGGAAGAAAAAGGAAGGGAGGCCTACTGCTGGACAGGGGGAGCAGGAAAGAAGTGCTGATGGACAGGGGGGGAAGAAAAAGGAAGGGAGGCCTACTGCTGGACAGGGGGAGCAGGAAAGAGGTGATAATGGACAGGGGGGGAGGTAAAACAAAGGGAGAAGAGCTGCTGCTGGATAAGGGGAGCAGTGAAGGGGTGGTGCTGGACACAGGAGAGGCAAAAGGAAGGGGGAATGGACAGGGGGAGCAGGTAAGGGGTGGCGGTGGACAGCCAAGGAAAAAGAAAGACAGAAAGAAAGAAAGACAGAAATACAGAAAGCGGCTAAGGAGAGAGAGAGAAAGAAATAAAGACAGACACACACACACACATATTCTAGCACCCGTTAATATAATGGGCTATAAGACTAGTATTCTTATGTTCCGAGATGTTAAAGACATAAATTAATCTATACTTTCTGCCCCAAACACCTCAACATCATTATCAAAGGGTAATGGCAATATATTCAAGATCATCTCCCATGAAATGGCTACAGTACAACTCTACATTGCTCATCAACCGTTACACCGGGATTTCCCAACACCAACCCCATATCACCTTTCTATATTTCTTCCTTACTCCATAAAAGCAAAATATCTCCATTGCAGCTGGAACAAGTAAAGTGGCCAATGCCTGGATTTCAAATGTGCAGACTTTAGGAGCATAGGGAAGTATCTGAAGAAAGAATTGATAGGATAGGATGACATAGGAAAAGTGAAAAAAAACAATGGTCCAAACTGAAAGGAGCAATAAAAATTGGCTACAGACCTTTACGTGAGGAAAATAAATAAAAACAAGAGAAAAAGGAAACCAAGTAAAGCCGGTATTGGGCAGACTTGTACGGTCTGTGTCCCATACAAGGTGATTCGGTGTAGAATTGGCTGAGGAGGGCATCAGTGGGAACTCCACTAACTTAGAACATGAGGATGTTACCAGCCAGACTTTACAGTAGATTCCTGCAAACAACGGGAAGGTTGGATAGGCTGGAGTGAGCTTGGATGGCAACTTCAGCAGGCGGAGCCTAAGACAATACCAGGCGGGCTTTAGTCTATGGCCCAGAAATATCAGAGGAGACAAGTTAATCATTTATTTTTAATGAGAATAAATAATGGACAGACTGGATGGACCTTTCGGGTCTTTATCTGCCGTCATTTACTATGTTACTCTGTCTTGAACTATACTGAACTTCCCTTTAGCAATGCCCTCAGGAGGAGGGAGAAAGGAAGAGCATGTCATCATCAGCAAGTCCAGCCCAGCAAGTTTCACCACAGTCCCAGTGGGAAAATAGCCACAGTAAATTTATGGGCAAAATGGGTGGACCAAGTGGGTCTTCTGCCAACATCTACATTACTTAAATATCAAAATTTTCCAATTTCATATTTTATCCAAAGATATGTAAAGAAGCAGAGTGAACCGAGATTAAAAGTAGTCAAGGTTATACAGTATAGGCAGCAAAAATATCAGCACCAAATTTTATTAAAGCTTTTTTTTTTTTTTAATGTTGTTATAAAGACTATCATGCATGTTGCTTATAAAAAGTTTAAAATATTTCAATGGAACTCATTTTGACAACATGTTCTAAAATGCAAAACAACTGTAAATGAAATGCTAAAATGCCACATTCAAGAAAAAAACAACATTTTGCAGTTTTTCACATACTGTATATACTCAAATATAGGACGAGATTTGTGGGCCAAAAAAATGGCCCAAAAATGGGGGCCTCGTCCTATATTCAGGTCATCACCCGACCCCCCCTTCCCGACTTGACGTAGGCCTCTAAAAGGCCGGGACAAGAGAGATCCCTCCAGTCTCCCGGCCTGGCTGACACAAATCATTTTTTTACCCCCCCTCCCCCCCGCATACCTTTTCTGCTACCCCCCCGGGTACCTTTTAAATTATCCCTGGTGGTCCAGAGGTGTATGGGCAGGACCGCGCTTCTGCCCTGCGAACCTCCTTTGACTCACCGCACAGGAGTGAGCTTCTCGAGCTCCCATGCAGCACTGTGTCGCTAGCAGAATGGCTGCCGCCAGTTCTCACGAGAGACATGGGACCTGGTGGCAGCCATTCTGCTTGCGGTGCAGGGCCGCGCGGGAGCATGCTCCTGCATGCCTGTGCACCGCGAGCCCCGAGCGACAATTCGAAGGAGGTGCACAGGGCAGGAGCGCGGTCTTGCCCATACACCACTGGACCACCAGGGATAACTAAAAAGGTACGCGGGGGGGGGGGGAAGTAAAAAAATTATTTGCATCGGCCAGGCCAGGAGACGGGAGGGATCTCTCCTGTCCCGGCCCAGCCTACCACTAGACCACAAGATGTGGAAGAGAAGGTGGGATAAGGTGCAGAGCCTAGCAGGGAGAGGGGACAGGGTGCAGGACCTAGAGCCTGGCAGGGAGGGGGGGACAGGGTGCAGAGCCTAGCAGGGAGAGGGGACAGGATACCGTGCCTGGCAAGTAGTGGGAAGGGGGCTGAGTGCAGAGCCTGGCAGGGGAGGGCATGGCACTTGAATATTAAGCCCCCGTTTTATATTAGAGTCAACCATTTTTCCTCATTTTGGGGGGGGGGAAATGGGGATCTCGATGGGGGGGGTCTCAACTTGTATTCGGATTGACTTATATTCAAGTATATACGGTATATTGACCTTGTATTTTTCTTGCTAAGCCAGTGTACCAATTTTCTAAAGGCAAACCTTTGACGAAGAGCACTTAATCTGAAATATCTAGAAGTCTGTTTTAGCTTCATTATGTACAGTATTTTTTTTTTCACAATTCAATAAAAAATTATCTGCAATTAGCTAACCAGAACTGTTAACTTACAGAAAAGCCCCCAAATCACCCTCCACTCCTCCTACGAAATAGCAGAGGAAATCTGAAAATTAAATCAACAGTCACCATTTTATCAATGGTGCACTATAACTCAATGGCCATTTTATTCACCAAGGACATACAGTACTCAACAAAACTGTTGAAAAAGAAACTTCAAATATTTATTTCAGAAAACTGTTTTCCTTTTAAAAAGAGGATATTAACTGAGCATAACTGTTAAAAATTAGTGAACTATGTAATTATTGTACTGAGAAACCTTCAAGGGTTCTTACCTTTTTTTTCATCTATTCGAAAAATCCCAACACCCGATCCATCTCTTATTGAATACCGAATTTCCCCATCACGTCCTGTATCTTCATCATGAGCAGATAATGTCATAATTGGCGTGCCTATAGGGACATCTTCCTTTACTGTAATTTCATCCACAAAGTTGTGAAAGAAGGGAGGATGCAAGTTCTCGTTCACATCACCTATCTCAACTTCAATGTAACATGTTGAAGACAATGAAATAGGTTTTCCCCTGTCTTTAGCACGCACTGTCAAATTGTACATCTGTTTTTTCTCAAAGTCCAGTTTCTGTACAATACGCACTGCCCCGCTCAGTTTATCCACATCAAAACTTCCATCTCCAGTATCTATCAGGCTATATCGCACTTGACTGGACTGACCTATATCGTGATCGTGTGCTTCTAGCCACATGACAACTGTCCCTACAGGCAAGTCTTCTCGAACTTTTACATGATAATTAGGTGGAATAAATTGAGGAGGATTATCATTAACATCTTCCAAAGATACTTTCAAAATCACCGATGAAAACAACTGAGGCTCTTCTACAGCTTGGTCTCTGGCCTGAATCTTCAGGATGTGTGTGTGCTGCATTTCTCGATCCAGTGAGCCTATAACTTTAACAACACCAGTCACAGTATCAATTGAAAACAGCGGTGTATCTGTAAGAAGGTGATATCTCACATCTCCATTAGGGCCTAAATCTTTATCAATGGCTTCTACTTGAATGATTTCTGAGTTTAGTCCTGTATTTTCACTGACTTCAATGAAATAACCATCCTGCAAAAACTCTGGCTTATTATCATTAGCATCCAAAACGTTGATATCCAAAAGACGCCAGGCAGATTTCTGAGGTATACCAAGATCATATACGGTAACATTCAAAGTGTACTGTTCTTTAACTTCTCTGTCAAGGGGGGATAATATCTTTAGCCAGCCAGTTTCCATGTCAACAATGAAACTGCTATCACTGTTACCTCCAGAAATAACATATATGAGTTTCCCATTAAAGCCATTATCAAGATCCGTGCCATTCATAAGCATTATGCTAAAACCAACAGGAAGATTTTCTTTAACCACAATGCTGCTCGGGAGCATATTTGCAAACTGAGGTGCATGAGAATTCACAGAGTGGGTATCAAAGAAAACATCTTCAGTCTCTCCACGATTGTGCAACTTATTTGCCTGAAGAAGTTTCTCAGCCAGCATTTTCGCCACACCAGTCTCTTCACAATGTAAGTTAACTAATTTGCGACCAGGAATCACAGTTATGTTAATGTATAATGGGGTTGCAAAGTTCTCTCCATCTGTAGCTGTAATTCTCAGACTGTGAAAGGAGGATTTTGAACCAGGGCTATCCACAAGAGACTGTGTTAAAGACAGGACCCCTGAATTTGGATTTATATTAAACATATCTAATTCATTTCCAGACTCAAATTGATATCTCACTAGCTGGAGTTCATCTGCATCAATAGCAGACACAGTGGTAATTTGTTCCCCGACACTTAAATCTTTAGGAATTGTTCCCTCACAATTTATTCTTTCAAACAATGGTGTGTTATCATTTAAGTTATTTAGAACTATGGTAACAGGAACTTCAACTTCTCGACGATATGGTAAACCCCAGTCGGAAGCGCGGATCCTCAAAGTGTAAACACGTGGCATCAATTCATAGTCCAGATCTTCTGAGGTACGAATAACACCGGTGAAATAGTCAATAGTAAAAGGTGTAGGATTCAGGTTAGCAATGCTGTATGTTACATAACCATTCTCACCCTCATCAAGGTCGGTTGCACTGACACTCATAACACTGGTACCAGCTGGAACGTTTTCATCAACAGTTGCTTTGTAGGATGTTTGTGTAAATTCTGGGGCATTTGTGTTCATGTCTACAATTCTGATCAATACTTTTGTAAACGCCCTTTTGTCAGCAGTCATTACATCTAATTCAAAGTGCCCTGCATGCTGCCTTTTTATTGGCTGTAAAGTGGTAATCAGTCCCGTCCTAGGGTTCAAGGTGAATCTGGCTTTGTCTACAGCATTTTTAAAAACATATTTCACATGGGAATAACTAGGTATGGCTTTTACCATTATTAGAGGTGTATCGGGTGGAGCAAATTCACTTATCTCTGTTTTATACACATCTTTTTCAAATCTGACAGGACCAGACCTGAACCATGGCGACACCACATGAACAACTTTCACAGAAGAAAATTGTGGTGGACTTCCCTTATCTTTAGCCTGTAATGTCAGATTATACCCAAATGGCTGGCTCTCCCAATCAACTTCCCCCACTGATTTGATCTTGTACTCTTTACTTCCTGGAGCAGTTCGCACAATCCTGAACTGCTGCAGAGGGTCGCCCGCTACAATGCTCAAAGAAGCTATTTCACCATTGAGGCCCTGATCTTCATCGTCTACTGTTACAATCGCATACACAGGGTCTGTATCTGTTTCAGGAGGAGTCAGGGGAATGGCTGTAACCGCAGGTGTGTGTTCATTTGCCTGCTCTACATGAACGGTTAGTCTGGCCATACTACTAATGCCACTGCTACCGTACAGTTTCATCCCTCGATCAACTGCAAGGATGACCATCTCGTAGAGCTTGGTTTCTGAATAGTCTAGTCTACCAGTTAAAATGACAGTGCCGCTGGTTGGATGGATGGCAAACATATCTGTCCTCTCTTTAAAGCTGTAATAAAATTCGCCATTTGTTCCTATATCTGCATCGGTCGCACTGACTCTGGCAATACTGGTCCTTATTGCTGTGTTTTCAGGCAAAGCAACACTATAAGATGTTGGTGAAAACAGAGGCCTTAAGTCATTTGTATCCAGTACCTGCACCCTAACCTTTGTGCGAGCTTCTGCATTGGTATTTTTTTCCATTGCTTTAACAGTCAGTACATAGTGATCTTTCACCTCTCTGTTCAAAATAGCTGTATTTCCTCCCTTGGTCCGTATTCTCAAAAAACAAAAATCTCCAACCAGGTGTTCTTCGGCTTTGAAGAGATTTTCAGAGTCGCCCGAAATTATTTTGTATTTTATATCCCAGAGAGAATCTGTGATGTAGATGCCCATTTTAACTGGATGCCCCACGTAGGTCTTGACTGCAGAATTTTCATGTACAGTGGCATTATACTGGTGGTGTGTGAACTGCATCGGCACAGAGTGGTACGGTATACGACTTCCTTCACAGCTGGCCAAACAGTGCAAAAGCAGCCACAGCAGCAGCATGGTCAAATCTCTCCACATGATGGTAAAGGATCACCAAATCTCCTACAACAAAAACAGGATAAAAAAAAATTGGTAAGCTAAGGAATTATTGCAAGTAAAGTTACATCTTTTCCATGGTTTACATTTCCTGCAGATGATATAGGATTTTGCATTTTCTGTAACAATAAGATATGAATGGCCCTTGTACTCTTTCTTAAGGATACTCAATAAGTTTCTGAAATACAAAAGCAACCAATGAAAACCACTTAAAGCTCTGGATTCCATCGATATACTTAATTAGGCACAAAATGTGTAGCTGTACCAAATATTTTCTGCACAATAGGTATCTGCATACTGTTTTAGCTCTCCCTGCAGTATAGACAGAGCATGTGCTCTTCATAGCCGACAGCGCTACTTATACCCAGTTTAAATTTTCAATGTTAGAATCTATTTTTGGCAAACTGGTATCATACAATAAGGTACCCATGACCCAAAAACGAATCCGCTTCCTACCCAAAGAATTTATTTTCAGAATATCCATTTCAATACAATGTCTTTAATCTTATACTGAAGATGATCTATAGTCCCCACTACCAAAAGTTACGCTAATGGCTTCTCGTAACCTCTTAAGAATAACTTAGAAGAAGGTAAAGTCAGAAACCGTGTCACAAAGTAGTCCTCACAGTTTGTTCTGTCAAATCTAAAGGGGCACAAGGAATTGCCTGCTGATCTTTCACCATTCTGCTTTGCAAGCTTGCTAGCACTGCACACCAATTACTTAGCTGAAAGCATTTTCCTTGAAACCGCTCTGTATGGCTCGGAATTGTACATTCAAGGAAACAAATTGAGAAAAAAAGGACAGATTCTGCCAATTTACAGCTTATATGTAATCTGACTTATTTAAAGCTATTCAAAAGCAGCCGCTGAATAGGACCATATGTTTACAGCAGCCATTTGGTTCCTGAAAATATTAAGGCGATTAAAAAAATTTCTACATAACAGGAAATCGAGGCCTGTTCAAAGCAAGAGCAGCTTTTGTCTGTCAGCATCCCCAATTCTACCTGCTATGCTGTCATCGTCTAAGAAAAGATATGAATGCTTTTGCCTTGCTTTCTGTTATCAGAATAAGCCATACTAAAGAAGCAAAAATGTATTAAACTCTTGATCAATTAGTAACAACAAAAGATGATGACTGACACACCTGCCAACGTCAAGCTCTCATCAATCTGGTAACAAATGAACACTGGGCCAAAATCTGAAACAGCATATTTATGCCCTAATACAATGCTGTCAAACAGCAGCTGTCATTGTCTAATAATTGCATTTCATTAGCATTTTTTTAAAAAGTTATTCTTGAACCAAACACTTCAGTCTTGTGCGTTAAACTAGTCAAACTGGTGTGCGAGACTATCAACAACATTCTAAAATATTTTTCACACGTCATGTAACATCAGAATCATTTATGATTCTTATGTTAATATCTACTTTACCTTGCATAATCTGTCACATCAGAACCCAATGCAGCCAATTAAAGTTATGATTGTTTTGATTACTGATGAGAAAAACTAGCTCTCTTAAGACCAACAACTCTGGATCCAAAATCTAGCACGGCGGGATATCAATTGCATACAGAACGGGTATATTGAGATACTACAAAATTCAACCACATAGAGATAAATAAGACATTCTCCAATGTGACAAACATGAAAGAGATTCCAAATTAATAAAGAAATTAAGAATATTAAATCTGGGCTTAGCCAGAACTCAAGTATTATTCTTTCTGAAACTGTTGAAAAAAAAAAAAAGAAAGTTTACCTGTCAGAAAAATAAACAGAGCAACTACTGTTCTCTTTATTTTTCTGACAGGTAAACTTTTTTTTTTTACAAAAATATTTAAACAAAGTCAACACAATTTTCACTGCCACGGGAAGTGTTTTATTGTTATATAGGATAATCTTCAGTTCTCTGTCAATGAACAAGGCTGACTAAACCTTTCATAAACATTAGAGCAGACGCCCAAAGATTAGACTTTGAACTTCTATAACTATCAGTTCTAGAGTATCTTGTGCAACTTATGTCCCCCCAACAATGTTAAATGTCCTTATGACTACATTAGGGGCTCCTTTTATGAAGCCGCAGTTTAACGCACGTAATAGCGCGCGTTAAACCACCGGCCATGCTAGCCGCTACCACCTCCTCTTGAGCAGGCGGTAGTTTTTGGCCAGCGCAGGGGTTAGCGCGTGATGAAAAGTCATGCGTGTTAACCTCGCTAGCGTGGCTTGATAAAAGGAGCCCTTAGTTGTGTACTGAAAACCAAGGTTTTAGAAGTCCTGGAAACCAATATTTTCTTGGGAAAAATATATGTTTTAAAAAATATTTTAAATGCCTTAAATACTGAAACCATTTTCATTACAAACTACAAGGTCCTTTTACTAAGCTGCAGTAGAAAGTGGCCTTAGCATGCCCTTATGTGGATTTTTACCACAATTAAGAAATAGTTGATTTTCCATTTTCCCTATTAATGACCATGTGCTAATGTCGCCATTAGCATGCAGTGGTTTTTAAAAAAATAAAATAAATACCAAGTGAGCATTTACTGACACTCATTTTGTAGGTGATAAGGGCGCATGCACTCACAATGACACCTCAAAGACACGCTAGAAAAATACACTTTTACTTTACTACTTCATTGGTTACTGAGAGAAGGAGTTTCCCCTGTTACCAGTATTATAAATCAGAGGAAGACTTGCCAGGGATCTAAATCCCAGTGCACACTTCCAATTTGTATCTTTGGCTCCTAGCCTCCCTGGCTAATGACCTTATCTGTGAGGTGAGAGTCCTTCCCAGGGCTGTGGAGTCGGAGTCGGAGGAAATTTTGGGTACCTGGAGTCGGAATCAGAGTCAGAAGTACAAAAAACTGAGGAGTCGGAGTCGGAACATTTATCTACCGACTCCATTTTTGAAATTGGCATACCAATCACGAGCGATTCTTTCAGCTATAGCACCCACTATATACACAGCACAAATGTTGCGAGCAGCTTCTGAGGCCTTAGAACCTTGATTAAAAGCAAAAAGAAGGTGGTGTCGAAAATGCTCATTTCTCTCAACTTGACATTCCATTTTAACAATCTGAAAATTAACCAGTGCTATGGAGTCGGAGTTGGAGTCGGAGGAAATTTCGGGTACCTGGAGTCGGAGTCTGAAGTACAAAAAACTGAGGCGTCGGAGTCGGAACATTTATCTACCGACTCCACAGCCCTGGTCCTTCCTGTCAACTAGTTACAAAACAACTAAAAGTGTTTTGACTATCCTAGTCGGAACATCTAAATGGGAGAGCCCTTGGAGCCGCTTAAGCTCTGTGCTGCCATTGGGACGGTGGGAACTAGGGGCTTGCTGTACCCACCTGAGGCACAGAAGAGAGGAGAAGCAAGATATAGTAATTTATTTCCAGTAGGCAACTTGGACTACCTATATCCTGGAGTAGCTTCACATGTTAAAGATTAAGTACCACGTGTATTTACCTGTCTCCTGGGGACTATCATCCAACTAGGGCCAAAGACATCTAAAATGCTACATCACATCCTGAGAGTCCCTGAGCCTCTCAGCAACCTTAACAAAGACCTCAGGTAACTACCTACTACACTGTTAATATGGAAAGATGTGGAGATGATATACACCTTTTCTAACAAAGATAGGATTGAAAGGGAGATAAAGGAACTTTGTAAATATTTACTGCATCTGCTATTGATACTGTCCCACTTACTTCCTTTAAAAGCACTAATAATGGAGTAGTCTGCTTTATTGACTGCATGCAGAGTGATGTATGTGTGGCATTCCTGCCTATGGCCTCCTGGTTTCTACTGGTCCCGGCCCTGTCCCAAACCAATAAATATTGTTATGTGTGTGAGAAGTCCACCATGCAGTATATAAACATACACTGGGACCCCTTTACACAAGCAATCATTAAGATCCTGATTTTTTGTTAATTGTTGTTCCATTTCCATATATATGTGGAACAGCATTTTGGAAAGGATGTATAAATTGTAATTGCAACATTCCATTTCAGGACATCTCAAATTATGCTAGCAGCAGCAGCGGGAGGGAGGAGTCTCTGGAACACACGCCTCCAGCTAGCGCAGGCGCCGTGAGGTGTGACACAGAAGCACACTTCACGCCACCAGGAATCACAATTTTTGAAAAGCGCATGCGCGCTTAGCTTTTTATTATTATGGATACTGCCAAAGCCATGATAGTTGTAGGCGGTTTACACCAAGAGGTGCTGGACTAACAGCGAAGGGGGTCACCATACAAAGTCATCGAATACAAGCTTACAGAATGGAAGAAGAGAAAAACTATAAACTTCTTAGGTTACGAATCGATTAAACAAATTCGTTTTTACTGATTTTTCTGAAATTGAAGTAGGATGAGGCGGCAGTCGGAGCATACCATGAGATATTTCCTTCACTCGCTGGCACTCCGGCTGCCCTCTCCTGCCTCCCCTTCACGGTCGGAAAATACTGCGAATGACCGGGACCGCAAATTCGCAGGGGAGCACTGTATACCTATCTCCTCGGTGGGGGGGGACAGGGGGGGCCACTGCGGAAATAGGTATACTTATTATTGCTCTTGATCCTTCTTGCTACATATGGGATAGAGACTGTAGATGTCTGTCCAGCATCAGCTACACTGACTCAACACTGCTGGAGTCACCATCACAGGCACCCCCTCCCCCCAAAATCAATCTTGTCATATACAGGGCACAGACCGTAGAAGTTTAGCTCTCAATCATCTTCATTTCCACGCTGCTGGGCTTCCATTTAAGTACCATTCCTGCGCATCATAAATTAAGTTATAGGCACCTATCTTTTCAAATACCATTTACAGAATTTCCCTCGTAGGGTCCAATATTCATAAAAGCTCCTAAATGAATCTCCTAAATTTGTGCCCTTTTTTCAGCCAAACTCGAGTGCATAACTTTCATCTGAAAATTTAAGACCTTAAAAAGTTATGCTAGTAAATTCTGGCCTGCCATTCATTTGCCTAGATTTATAAGTCCAATTAAATCCTCCGAATATGAGGCTTGTAAATAATGTACGACTAAATTGCTGTTTTATGCACATCGGACATGAATAGCACATCTGAAAATGGTCACCATTAAAGGGGACAAGCTGAGCCATTCCCAGTTTTGCCCCACTGCATGCACTTTGAAGCAATCCACTGGAGGAATCCAGGCGTACCTCTTTGAGCCAGATTTCAACTCTAGTACGTGATGCAATTATTAGAAACCCATGTAGAGATGGGTGCTAGAGAGTAAACAGCGCCTAAAATTGGCTGGCACCTGGAAAAACGGAGCCAGATGCATGTCAATCACACTTAGGCACCTCTAACAGAATCGTGGCTACCGGGCACCAGTAATGTAGGCCAGAGTTTTAAATACCTACATTTCTGGCTCCTAAATTTTTTGGGAGAATAGTGCATTGCAACGCCTAGGTTCATCTCCACCCCTAAACAGGCCTACTTTGAGCTTAAGCACCTGTGAAATGCACTTCCAGATATGATATGTCAGATTCCGTTAAACTTATTCACAATGGTAAAAAATATGACCATGTAACCCCTTTCCTAGTTGCCTCACACTGGCTTCCCATTAACCATCGCATTACCTTTAAAATTCTACTTTTAGTATTTAAAACTTTATCCACAAACGAACCACAATTTATAAACAGGATACTTATTCCATATAACTCTTCTCGCCCCCTTCGTTCTTCGATCCAAGGTCTCCTGGTAGTCCCTTTAAAAGCGATCGGCACTAGACGACATGATATATTTTCAATAGTAGCCCCCCAAGTCTGGAATTCTCTACCCCAATATATAAGAGACGAAAAAGATATTAGCCGTTTTAAAAATAATCTAAAAACCTTCCTGTTTAAAGATGCTTTTACCCTCTGTATAGAATAGTTACAGTGCAGTAGACTCTTTATCAAAAATAAATAATAAAAAAAGATACCCTTCCTAATGTTTTTTTCTCTTATTGTTTCCCTCTTTTTAAAATTATTAATATTGTAACCTTATCCCTTCATTCCTCCACATCCAGTTTTGTCTGTTGGTCTAACCCCTTTTCTGAGTTGTTATTTTTTTTTTTTTTTAATTTATATGTTGTATGCATATCTTGTATTTTAATGTATGCATAGTTTGGATTTTAATGTAATTCGCTTAGTAATTCATGTCTAAGCGATTCATCAAATTTCTAATAAACTTGAAAAGCCTTGAAGGCTTATCTTTTCCAGGAAGCTTTTGGTAATTCATGAAGGGAGAAAAGTGTATTTGTAGTATTTTATTGCAATTTTAATTGTAATTTTAATGTGTGGCTGTTTTCACGTATTTGTATATTTTTTGTAATTTGCATAGATTTTTGCGATATGCAGAAAATAATGCCCAGTCAAACTGGGGAGAAGGGAAGAGGACAGTCTTGAAATGCCTCTGGTTTTTATCACTTCTGTTTTCTGAGGGGGAAGGGAAGAAAATGAAACACTGCAGAGCTGACCTCTTCTCATCTCATCCTGGGTTAAAGATTTCAGCATTCAATGCAGCCTGGCAGGATCTCCCACCAGCCTGCGGCGGCCCAAATTTCTCCAGTTCTTCCATGGCCACCGAAACTGAACTCATGGAGCTGAATGGTAAGCTGGAAGATGAACCGAAGCTGGCCAATGACTAGGTCCCTGGAAACCCTATCCTAACACCAGCTCCGAGTTGGCATTGGGTTTTTAACGGTAAGGGCTGGGTTTAATTTATGCACTCTGAGTATCGGGAGGGAACAGCTAAACACATCTACATGCTATTTGCACTGATCTTCAGCGCCCAAGTTGTTCCTTGCGCTTGTGCCCTCTGAACATGTGTGCTCTAGGTTCGGTTGGCGATGTTCACCATCAAGTTTGTTTAGTTGCTCATGGGGTGAAAGAGAGAGAGACACAAAGAGAAGACCTCAAGGAATGAAGAGAAAAGGAGAGATGTTTGATCTAGGGGTGGGAAGGAGGGAGATTATCAGTCCTTTAGGGAAGGGAAGAGGGATGAGATTTGATATACCTCCTTTCCATGGTTACAATCAAAGTAGTTTACTTATAATTTACAGCAGGGGTGCCCAACAGGTCGATCGCGATCGACCGGTAGCTCGCCAAGGCAAAGTGAGTCGATCATCCAGGACTCCCTTTGCCTTGGTGATCTATTGGACTGATCAATCTTCCTCTCCCTGACGTCAATTCTGCCATCGGAGAGGAAGTTCGGGCCAGCCAATCGCTGCCTGGCTGGGCGGAACTTCCTCTCCGACGGCAGAATTGACGTCGGGGAGAGGAAGATTGATCGGCCCGAAGCAGAGAGAGCATGGGGCGTCGTTGGCTTTGGGGCCTGTTATCCGTTGGTGGCGTTTGGGTCCTGTTCCCCAATGGCAGTGGCAGTGGCTTGGGGAAGGGCAGGGAGAAATAAAGAAAGGGGGCAGGCAGGGAGACAGAAGGAAAGAAGAGAAATAGGAAAAAAAGAAAGGGGGCATGAAGAGAGAAAGAAAGAAAGGGCAGGGAGAGAGGAAGAAAAAGTTGGGGGAGGGAATGAGGAAGTTTTAAATACTAAAAGTAGAATTTTAAAGGTAATGCGATGTTTAAATTGGAGAAGAGGAAGCATACAGGCTGAAAGAAAGATTGGATGCACAGTCAGAAGAAGAAAGTGCAACCAGAGACTCATGAAATCACCAGACAAGGTAGGAAAAATGATTTTATTTTAAATTTAGTGATCAAAATGTGTCTGAATTTATATCTGCTGTCTATATTTTACAATATGGTCCCCTTTTACTAAACCACGATAGTGGTTTTTAGCGCAGGGAGCCTATGAGCGTCCAGAGCAGCGCTGGGCATTCAGCGCAGCTCCCTGCGCTAAAAACTGCTATTGTAGTTTAGTAAAAAGGGAGGGGGGTGGGTTTTGTTTATTTTTGTATGGTTGTTACTGAGGTGATAGTGCATAGAGTCATCTGCTTTGACCTCTTTGAAAAAACCCCGGAATAGGAATAATAATTAACAATTCTATGCGTACAGTGTGCGTTGTGTTTTTTTAAAATTTTATTGTTGGTAGATCATTTTAACTTGGTCATTTTAAAAGTAGCTCGCGAGTCAAAAAAGTGTGGGCACTCCTGATTTACAGGAACAGTACTTATTTTGTACTTGGGACAACAGAGGGTAAAGTGGCTTGCCCACAGGGAAATAAACATACACACCTTTAATTGTGCAATTACTTGCAATTAAAAGTTTTACTCGAAATGTAGTCCAATTAAAATCATACGTCCAATGCATGGCATCTTGAAAAGTAACCATAAAGTTAAAGCCCTACACAGTTTACGTTGACTTTCACATGCAAGGCATTCAAGAGTTGTTAGATAACTTTGATAGGTGGTATTATAAATAGATTAAAAAAAAATAGAAATAGACTTGTAACAAATCCTGATTTGGGACTCTGCTTGCAGAAGCCAGCCATCCACATCACCGCCCAAGCATGAATCAGTTAATGAAACACAAGCTTTCATATGTGGGATTCCTTACACCGAAACATGAAAGGAAACTTTACAAAATATCCTGTTTTCCATTTCTAAAGACAGATGAGAACCAAGTCAGTAAATGTTACGCTTGACCACCACAAAACGTACTACACTAAAAGCAGATTACTAACCAAAAGGTTCATATGAATGAAAACTGAAATGCTCAGTGAAAGAATGCAACATGCCAGCACTTCTGAGAACAGTTAGAGCTAATTAAAAAAAAAAAAAAAAAAAAGCTAACATCCTCTCATTCGAAGCAATGTTCCAAAAGTGCTCAACTCCCTCATTTTGAGCTGTGCGGCTCAAGAATTTTTCCCATAAACACAGTCTGGGAACAGGGAGTTTTATGGTGCTTTTCCATATAAGGGTAACGCAGCATGAGCTTGAACCAACATACAAGGTTTTGCCGCATCTCTCTCTTACAAACCTTCCTACTAAAAGACTCCGATTTTCCCTGTCTTCTCAGCAGCCTGTGGTTGCAGGGAAGGAGAACGGTTTGGGGTGTCTGTATGCAGATGCTAGGGGCCTAGGAGATGAAATGGGACAGCGTATATGGCCTTTTTTCTCCCAACATTTGGATTGTTAGTTAGGGTTTAGAGCTTTTGTGGTGCTAAAGCAGTTTGCTTTGCTAGGCAACAGTTTCCTTTTTTCTTTATATATGAGTAAGATAGTATTAACTGTTGATTTCAATTACCCCCAGCATTGACTGGTTAAATGTTACATCAGGGAATGCTAGGGAGATAAATTTCTAGACGTCATAAATGACTGCTTCTTGGAGCGACTGATCCAGGAACAGACAAGAAGGGGAGCTATTTTAGATTTGGTCCTTAGTGAAAAGTCAAAGTTAACTATGGGTCCGTTGGGAAACAGTAATCATAACGTGATCAAATTTGAGCCAATACCGGGAGTGACGTCACAAAAGAAATGTACCATAGAGGCATTTAATTTTCAAAAGGGAGAGTATGATAAAATTAGAAAAATAGTTAAAATGAAGCTAAAAGGATCAGTTGCAAAGGTTATGACTGTAAGCCAGGTGTGGATGTTATATAAAAATATCATCACAGAAGCCCAGACCAGGTGTATTCCACAAATGAGCAAAGGTGGAAAGAAGAGGAAATGAGAGCCGGCATGGTTAAAAGGTGAAGTGAAAGAGGCTATTAGAGCCAAAAAAAAAAATCCTTTAAAGAATGGAAAAGGAATCTAAATGAAGAAAATAAGAAGCGACACAAGCACTGGCAAGTTAAATGCAAAGCATTGATAAAGAAATATGAAGAGAAACTTGCAAAAGAGGCAAAAACTCCTAACAATTTTTTTAGGTACATCAGAATCAGAATCTGTGGGACCATTGGATGACCAAGGAGCAAAAGGGACACTCAGGGAGGATAAGGCCATAGCATAAAGACTGAATTAATTCTTTGCTTTGGTCTTTATGGAAGAAAATAAGAGATCTACCTGAACCGGAAATGGTTTTCAAGGGTGAAGGTGTGGAGGAATTGAAAGAAATCTCGGTGAATCTGGAAGATGTACTAAGCCAAATTGACAAGTTAAAAAGTGATAAATCACCTGGACCGGATGGTATATATCCCAGAGTACTAAAAGAACTAAAACATGAAATTGCTGACCTGGTGTTAGTGATCTGTAACCTGTTACTAAAATCGACTAGTACCTAAAGACTGCAGGGTAGCCAATGTTACGCCAATTTTTTTAAAGGGTTTCAGGGGAGACCTGGGAAATTACAGACCGGTAAGCTGGACTTCAGTGCCAGGCAAAATGGTGGAAACATTTAGAAAAAATTGTGGAACACGTAGACACACATGATTTAATGAGACAGAGGGAAATCTTGCCTTACCAATTTGCTTGACTTCTTTGAAGGTGTGAACAAACGTGGATAAAGGTGAGCTGGTTGATATAGTGTATCTTGATACTCAGAAAGCTTTTGACAAAGTTCCTCACGAGAGGCTCCTGAGAAAATTAAAGATAGATGGCAAAGTTCAGTTGTGGATTAGGAACTGGGTAGGGTAAACAGTAGAGTGCCACAGAGATCTGTACTGGGACCAGTGCTATTTAACTTATTTATAAATGATCTGGAAATTGGAATGATGAGTGAGATGATTAAATTTGCAGATGACACTAAACTATTCAAAGTTGTTAAAATGCATGCTGATTGTGAAAAACGGCAGGCAGACCTTAGGAAATTGGAAGACTGGGCATTCAAATGGCAGATGAAATTTAGTGTGGGCAAATGCAAAGTGATGCACATTGGTAACAATAACCCAAGTCACAGTTGGAATATTGCATTCAATTCTGGTCTCATCTCAAAAAAGATATAGCGGCATTAGAAAAGGTTCAAAGAAGAGCGACCAAGATGATAAAGGGGGATGAAACTCCTGTCATATGAGGACAGCTGAGGGAAGATAGGATTGAAGTCTACAAAATCCTGAGTGGCGTAGAACGGGGTACAAGTGGATCAATTTTTCACTCCGTCAAAAATTACAAAACTAGGGGACACTCGAAGTTACAGGGAAATACTTTTAAAACCAATAGGAGGAAAAAAATTTTCACTCAAGAGAATAGGAAGCTCTGGAACACGTTGCCAGAGGATTTGGTAAGAGCGGATAGCATAGCTGGTTTTAAGAAAGGTTTTGACAAGTTCCTGGAAGAAAAGTCCATAGTCTGTTATTGAGAAAGACATGGGGTAAGCCACTGCTTGCCGCGTACCAGTGGCATTGAATATTGCTACTCCTTGAGTTTTGGCCAGGTATTAGTGACCTGGATTGGCCACTGTGAGAACAGGATACTGGGCTTGATGGACCATTGGTCTGAACCAGTAAAGCTATTCTTATGTTCTTAACTAATACCTGAGCAAGTATTCCATAATGATACTAAGCTATTTTAAATCCATAACCTTAGAAATGTTTGTGTGCCATCTATACATTAAGGTCAAATTGTCACCATACCTTGAAAAAAATATATAGTTCTTGCTACTTTTTCTTCTACATTTTTCTACAAAATAAACTAATATAGCTCCAAAAAGTTATCACTGTTAAACTACTATGCAATAACTTCACATATCTTTAAAAGCATCAAATGAAAGGGCCTAGAAGACAGACAGGTTTAAAATCCAAGAAAATTTCCCACTTATGAAAAACACCTGAATTAGATTTACGGTATGTAATCTAGAAGAAAAAACAAAAAAAAAAGAGTACTGCTATGGGAGGATTTGGGACGAGGCTCCACGAGGGAGGGAGCACAGCAATCTTGGCTAATAAATCCCAGGAACTTGCCTTCTCAAAAGTAATTCATTTCAAACGCCCGCCAGCCTGCTCCAGTTCTACCTTTAGGCTAGGCACAAAAAGAACCAAGATTTCTAAGCAGAATCTTGGGCTAATACAGCCCTTGGTTATGATTCCGACTAGAGCTCGCTGGCTTCTCGCCAAGGGGGGAAAAAAAAAGCCGATTTCAAAGTGCAGAACCGAACAATAACCTCAGATGTACCGGAAACGTACGATCGATGGGAACTGGCATATGGGGGTGGAGGGATCCGTTTCTTCCGCAATTTCTGGGTCGCTCACGGCAGCGCAAGGAGAGCGAAGCTGAAACTTTGAACGCTCCCTCCTCTCTTTCTTCTCCTCCTGCTCATTCCTTAGTCCCCTCACGTCTCCCATTCTCTCGCCCCCTCCCCCCGCCGCAAGGAGCAAACGCGGTCAAACCCCTCTACAAAGGCTGCGATCCTCTTACCTCCTCCCCCCCCCCAGCCAAAACAAACCGCAGCCCCTAAGAGTTCGCAGGGTTAAACTACTTTCGAGTGACGCCGCGCGCTTCAGTTAAATACACAGAACAAGAGCAGATAAAAAGGGTTAAAATCCCAACGAGGGGGGGGGGACTTCCACCTCCACGTCCCAGCCCGGGAGGAAGGAATCAAAGAAGTTTGCAAGCCGCTCCGATTCATTGCTCACCTCCTTCCCAGCATTAAGGGCCGGCCACGGGGAACTTGTCGGAGGGCTGCAGAGAGCGCATGGCCGCAGAGTCACCGCCGTCCCGCTCTCGCGGCCCCTCCTGCCCTTCTTTCTTTCTTCCGTCCCATGCCGCCACGGTCGTCCCTTCCCCCCACCCCTCTCCGACCCGACAGAACTGGTCTCTCAATCCCCATTCGCGAATCCCTCCGCCGCCCCCCGCCGGAACTCCTTTGCTCTGGCACGAAAAACTAAACCACACTTTTCATAGACTCCGGGACTCGCAACCATATGGCTCCTAAATGATTATAGCCCTGTCAGATCAAAAGAGCCACTGCATCCGCCTCCTTCGTCAAGAAATTAAAGCGCATCGGGACTGATGTTTAAAACTTTATAAATCAGTGGTGGTGGGGAGGGGGAAAGCAGAGGTTAAAAGCTACCAACAATTTTCAAGTAATAGTAGGTGGCTTTGGGAGCTGGGGGGGGGGGGGGGAGGGGGTCACATTTCAAAAAGTGATCTGATGGCTATTGACGGCTCTAGCCCAGAACACATGGAAATGCTTTTATGAAGGCTTTAGGCTACCCTAAGCAAACCGCATGCCTTTTTATTCCTAGCCCAGTTGAATACGTTTTCAGTTTTATATTTTAGCCAGCACCCTCGAGGCAAACGCTTCAAACCGAAGGGCTCCATTTGCCACATCCGACTAGCTCCTGTGACAGTTCTTTTCCAAGAGTAAAGCTCACCATTCCATATATTTGATCTTTTAATCTAGCAATTTAATTTCTCCCTCTTTATATAGTGTGGCGGGAGATCAAGCTAGTAGATAAAGCCATGCATTATAAATTCTATTTGCAAGTTAGCAAATTGATAAACAGTGGAGAGAAAGAAAGCAAAAAAAAGGAAATGTGATTAAGTAAAGGTAAATTATACATCACTAAAATAGCTAATGTAGTCATGAGAGCATCCACCCACTCTAGCTCCTGCCATTCGTAGGAACCAACGTTCTAGCTAGATTACTAAACTGGGAGGGGAAGAAGTAGAGGGAAAGGGATAGTAGAATCTTTATTAGTGTTTAAAACCAAAAAACAACTTTATACAGAAGCCCTGTTCTGGGAGAAAAACGTTTAAGCTGATTACTGACTCTGAGCTCAAGCTAAGGTCTAACAGTAAAGAACTGTGCCAAGGGGTTTCTGCAACATACAAGTAGTGTCCAATGATATTGGTTTTACAGGATGAGTGTTATTACACAAAACATAATAAAGAAAAAATTACACATGCAATGCTTTAGGACAGGGGTGTCCAATGTCGGTCCTCGAGGGCCGCAGTCCAGTCGGATTTTCAGGATTTCCCCAATGAATATACATGAGGTCTATTTGCATGCACCGCTTTCATTGTATGCTAATAGATCTCATGCATATTCATTGGGAAAATCCTGAAAACCCGACTGGATTGCGGCCCTCGAGGACCGACATTGGACACCCCTGCTTTAGGACAATGGAAGTATTGTACTAAAAATGCAAGAAAAAAAAATGTACTGCTATTTCCTCAGTGTTTGCTGGTGAAAACACATACTCCATGCTCCAATGCAAAAGCAACGTTTTCACCAAAATCATGGCCTCGTGTGCTGCGCGAATTCAAATGATTTTGATTGGTGCTGCCATGTTCATAATGCAAAGTGAAATTTGATTACCCTCGGAAAAAAAAGGTATGTTCATTAAGAACTGCTATTTCCGAACTAATCAGCAACGGAATAGCTACTACTCCTGTTTACCAAACATTTTTGAATTAACGCGGATCCTGAATATACGCTAAGATTGTATACGTTTCGTAAGTTAGTTAAGTTTACTTGTCAAGAGGTTTTACTATAGCTCAAACTTACGAATTCAAAAGTTTTCGCACAAACTATATTGCTTTTAACACCGTTTTCTTTCTCTAATGCGAGTTAGTTTTGCACTTAAACCTGACTACTAAACAGCATGTACTTGGAAAAGTTGTAAATGCAATCATGTCGAAAAATTTGACATCTCGCTCTGGTTTCATAAAAACAAAAGCATTAAATTAGCAAATCTAATATTTCACCCCTAGTAATAACCCGTCTCAAAACTTCCTCTAATTCCTTATTAAATGGCAGACGCCTTATTAAGTCTGTGCAATTGTATTAATTAGCATTTTAGATTTACGTGTAGTAGCCGTAATTGGGCTGGCTGTTTGAACAGGGATCCAGTATTTTTGGAAAGTTATTTGAAGCCGAATAACTGCTGCTTATACTAAGTCAGCTCTCTTATACTATAATATACTGTATGCTAATGAGTTTATACTAACATTTTTTTTTATATCAAGAGTTAACAGGTATGATGTCCCTACAGATCTTCGGAGATTTATTTAAATTGCATGGAGGCTACACGGCAGACAAGTTTTTAGCTCAAAATTAAATCTATGCTTGAAAATATTTTTTAAAAATACAGTTTTAAATTGCGATAGCTACAGCTCAAAGAAATAATCGTGTCCTTTTCAAACTCTCTAGTCTAAACCAATCCTCCCAAACGATGTTTCCCAGCGTTGCATGGGAAAACAACGATTAACTTTGCTTAGAAGAATGGGGGGAGTTTGTTTTACATATTTGTGGTCTAGGGGGCGCTATACTACAATACATCAAGTCGCCAATAGCCTTTACAAGGCAAGTTGCAACCTAAAAATTGTGGAAAAATTATATATTTTTTTAACTACAGTTGTGAATTCCCCTTTAATTCGAACATTTCTTAATGCTGATTGTTTTCTGGGCGCATAGAAGTGTATACGGTATTACATAGTAATGTATGTCACCGATTAGATATATTTTAGAAAGATTTGTATAAACTAATCTAAAGCACTAAATCTGCGGAAAAATCAAACACAGTTTTTAGTCGACAAAGAACTCACCAGACCAGCTGGATTGAAATAATCCTCTCTCCCAAAGTCACTCAGTCCCCGCAGGCTTTCATTAGCACAGCTCCCGCAGAGCACCAACTTTCGCTCTCTCGGCAGATGCCCCCCAGACAGAACCCCGCCGCCGGCTCCCACAAAATCCGAGGCGGCGCCGCCGCATCTCCGAAAGCCCCCCTCACCCCCAGACCGAGAGGGACTAGAGCGTGCATTCAAGAGAGAAGCGAAACGGAGGCGACTGATCAAAGCCGGGGACGAGGTAGGGCGATCCAAGTTTTCCAAGACATGGCTCTGCGGAGAGTTAGAGAGTTGCAGGCGCCGCCGGAGAGCTCTGCTGTGCGGCGCGCGAGGCTCCCCACCCCCCCTCTCGCGCGCGCTCCAGCCTCCCGCCCCCGCTTCCGCTGGGGGCGCTGACGTCACAGCCCCGCTGGCCCCCCGAGGGTTCAGAGCGTTGGAACCGCTAGCCAGTGGCTGCGGGAGCTGCCGGCGCTCGGTCGCCACTGCGGGCACTTATTTTCTCCTCCACTTTCTTTCTGTTTCGTTGCCAGCACCTGAGGAGGAGGAAGGGGGAGAGTAGGGGGTAGAAAGGCCTTCTGGCGTTTTCCAAACCTTACAGTGCAACGAGTTGCCAATTGTTGCCTTGTTGGAGCTCGCGGAAGCTCCGGCCTTTGCTCCGCCACCTTCAACTTCTTTCATCCTTCCCCCTAATGATCGAAAGTTACGCACGTTGTCTTGTCCTGATTTCGGACCTCCTCCCCATCCTCTTGGTGTTGCCACCGCTGATTTCTTGGCTCGGTTTATAGTTTCTCTTGTTCAGTGAGGGAGGAGGGGGGGGGGAGGTAGGTTCTTGATCTTTTTTTTTTAGAATGAAATTATACTGAAAAAAAAAATGGCATCCAAGGGTTTTCCATATGTCCCCATGGAATGCTACCTTCAGGCAGAAAAAAAAAATATTTTTTTGAATAATTTTAGTGTGCAACTCTCCTATTTCAAGAGATTTCACAGCTGTACAGCAGTGTGTTCTCTCTTTAAGGAATTTTGCTGGAGATCCGATTTCTGTGGTTTACAGATTTCCAGGTGCTGAAAATGCATAAGAAACTGGCACAGGCTTGGAAGGCAGGACCAAGCCGGTATTAAGTTTGAAAAATTAGCACCTGCTCCTTCACCAATACAATCTTTTAATATACAGTGGCCAGTCATTTTCTAGAGAAACAGTATGGGTACAAAAACTGCAGATATTTTCAAATGAGCAGCTACAGGTCAAAAAGGGCACCAGTTCTAAGGGGGAAAAACCATGATCAAGGCCAGATTAACACTATATTGGGCCCTAGGCAAACATTTGTGGACCCTCTCCAGCAGCCCATTGTTCAGAACCTAACACCACTGGTGAGTGTCTTCAGGATAAGAGGACACTAGCACAGAGAACAATGCCAAAATAGTTCTAGGCAAATAGCATGCAGATGCTATCAAATGAAACCTTAGATATTCCCTTCTCATACTCAGAAACGGCGTACAACCCAGAGCTTGCCCTTAACACTGAAAACCTAACAGCAGCGTGGAGCTGGCATTAACATAGAAACATGATGGCAGATAAAGGCCAAATGGCCTATCGAGTCTGCCCATCCACAGTAACCATTATTAGAGAATGACACGGTGAAAAAATTTGCCCCCGTCACTGACCCTGTCACCGCCCCGTCCCCGTGACCACTGTTCCCGTACAAGCCTCAGTACTGCAATATTTAGCTTATTCCTTCCTTATAAATCAAAGTTCTGGTTGCTGAATTAGAGAAAGAGATGTTCAGCTAGCAGGGCTTTGTTTATAAATTTTTATCAACACAACTAATATACTACTTTATCTTAAAGCAAAATAAATAAATAAATAGAAGTCGCCTTTGGTGTTGCCCCCATTCTATCTTGTTGATAGATTTGTTATCATGACACACGAGAACAGTAGAAAATCCCATGCCCTATTCACATTAAGGGGCTGGAGGAGTTGTCGTAAAGCGAAAGATTAGAGAAACTCGGCCTCTTCTCCCTTGAAAAGAGGAGACTTGATCGAAACGTTCAAGATAATGAAGAGAATAGACTTAGTAGATAAAGACACCCTCTCCAAGGTAGGGAGAACGAGAGGGCACTCTCTAAAGTTAAAAGGGGATAGATTCCGTACAAACGTAAGGAAGTTCTTCTTCACCCAGAGAGTGGTGGAAAACTGGAACGCTCTTCCGGAGGCTGTTATAGGGGAAAACACCCTCCAGGGATTCAAGACAAAGTTAGACAAGTTCCTGGTGAACCAGAACATAAGCAAGTAAAGCTAGACTCAGTCTTTGACCTAAGGGCTGCCATGGGAGAGGACTGCTGGGCACGATAGACCACTGGTCTGACCCAGCAGTGGCAGTTCTTAAGTTCCCTTCAGCTAAGCGCTGTAAAAGTAAGAAACATCATAGGCACTGTCTTTCTTATCAAGCAGCGTATTTTGACAAAGATTTTCACCCATTATTGACCAGATCAACACCTTATAAACATTACAGAAAACTATTGAAGACTTTTATTTTTTTCCAAATTTTTGGCTAGTTAAATCTTTGTGTATTACATTATCTTTGTATATTCTCATAGCATAATCTTTTGTTAACCGCATTGAACTGAGGGTTATGCGGTCTAGAAATTTGTTATTTTGTTATGTTACCTTTGATGTCTGGTTTCTGCTTTCCTCATCTTATTCAATTCCTTCCATCCACTGTCTGTCTTCTCTCTGCATCTTCCATTTGCTCTGTTACTGTGCCTCTCCCTTCCATCTCTCCCTCCACCCCACCCCCAATTGGTCTGGCACCCATCTTCTTCCCTCCACTCCCCCCCATAGTCTGGCATCTCTGTCTTCTTCCATTCCAGCGTCTTCTCCCCACTCTCTGTTCCTCATTTCCCTTCAGTGTCTTCTCCCCACTCTCTGTTCCCCATTTCCCTTCAGCGTCTTCTCTCCACTCTCTGTTCCCCATTTCCCTTCAGCGTCTTCTCCCCACTGGTAACATCCTTTTCCTCAGAGTGATCGCCATTGATCATTACCCTCTGTCGCCTTCCACTCAACCAGTTCCTGACCCAGGCCATTACTTTGGGACACAAGGGCACTCAGTTTATTTATTAGACTTCTGTGTGGAACATTGTCAAAGGCTTTGCTAAAATCTAAATGCACCACATTAGGATAGGATGTATTGTAACAGCCACAGCTGAAGCTTATGCATGTGTGTTTTAACAGCCACAGCTTTAGGGGCTTCTTACAATCCTTCATCAAATAGACTTGAGTGTTCAAATGTTGTATGGTGTGAACGAAGAGGACTCTCTGTCTAGCTGAGTTTTGCTATTGTGATAATTCCAGAACTACTGGGGGGAGGGGCGGTTAGGGAGGGTTATAGTAAATTTGTTGATATGTTCTTGGGCATTGTATCAAAGAGTGATGATGCAACTATTTTTTGCTGTATTTGTTGTTCTTTGTTTTCTTTTTTCACCAAAATAAAACATTTAAAAATAACACTTGAATGGATGAAATGTTAGTGGGAATGAACAGAAGAACCTTGCTGAGAGATGAGTTCTTACTGCATAGCTGAAGAAAGTAGGTATAAGTTGACTGTCCTCTAACCGGCTTCCTGCTCCCCACTTTGATTGGACATGCGCACAAGAGCTTTGCTTATGCTCAGCTCTTGAGCCAGGCACGCTCCTCCTTACCAAAAAATAACTTTCCAATGCTCATCACTAATAGCATGCATATGATTTGCGTGCTATTAGTAGTGAACATTGAGAAGTTATTTTTTGGCGCTGTTTCCTGTGGTATTCTGTGCTGTCGGGAATAGTGCAGGGGTTCTGAGCATCGGCCCACAGATGAAGTAAGGAACTGTGCAGAGCCTAGTTGTAGGTATGCTACCAGTAATAACTTGTGAGTAAGCACAGGGACTATAAAAGCATATGCTTTGAATGGAGAAACTTAGGGCTCCTTTTACGAAGGTGCGCTAGCATTTTTAGAGCACGCAAGATGAGGCGGTAGCAGCTAGCATGTGTGGCATTTTAGCACGCGCTATTCCGCATGTTAAGGCCCTAACGTGCCTTCGTAAAAGGAGCCCTTAATGGGTAGAGCTGGAGAGCAGCAAAGTTACCCAGTTCAAAAGGGATTTCTGGATTCCAATCCTGGATTTCTGCAGTCCTAATTTGGTACATTATGGGACCTGAAGTGCTGCTTTCAATTGTTGGTATCAGGGGCTACAAATACGTAGAACACTGAATTGGGATATAAGGTCTTTGTATTTATTGAGAAGTATGTTTTAATTATGAATGGTTTCTTGTACCTCACACAGAATTACAGGATGTAGCGAGTAAGAAATTTTTAAATCAAAAACAGGCCTGACCAAAAAGTCTCACTCATGGAGCTGGGTAATTTGGCAATTCTGTAGCAGTGGGCTGAGAATCAGGGAAGCTGGGCAAGTAATTTTCACTCTCCATTACCTCTGGTACAAACCACAGATTCCATGAGTGGACTGCTCAAAAGAGTGAGATTTAAGGGTAATGTGTCCAAGATATAAATTTACATAGTTCTACAAGTGAAAAAAAAGATTCACAAATGGAAAAAGCAAAATAGTTAGTTTAATGCTCCTGAAAGGATATAGGCAGACTGGAGGCAGTATTAGGATAGTGTTCAAGGAATTTGCTCAAGTAATGTAATTTCCCCGAAAATAAGACCTACCCTGAAAATATGCCCTAGCATGATTTTCGGGATAGGTCTTAATATAAGCCCTATCCCCAAAAATAAGCCCTAGTTGTAGGCAGCCATGCTTCCCCCTGCCTCGCCGTGCTGCCGAACCGCCAAACCCCTGCTGACCTTCCATCCTTCCCTCATCAGTACACAGACAGCCCCAGCGAGAAGGCTGCGAAGCAGCCTGTGAGTGCTGCTGGCCCGATGCTCCTCTGCAGCAAGGTGTTTATGGTCGCGGTCGGCGGGGATCAGGTGGGAGGGAAGGATGGAGAGTCATCTGTGGTTCGGCTGCGCAGCGGGGGCAGTGGCGAGTGCTCAAGGGTTTTGCGGGAGGGATGGAAGCTGGACAAAGGGTTCTGCATGGGGAATGGGAGGAAGGGAAGGATGGAAGCTGGGCAAAGGGTTCTGCTACATGAGGGATGAGAGGGAAGGAAGGAAGGATGGAAGCTGGGCAAGGGTTCTGCTGCACAGGGGGATGGCAGGGTTGGAGGGATAGAAAGATGCTGCAGAGGGAAGGCACAAGGAGATGGGTGAGAGGGGAGGAAAGATGTTGCACATGTGAGAAAAAGCAAAGAAGAAGAATTGGGGTGAAGGAGAGGAAGGGAGAGATGATCATGTACATGAAAAAAATAAGCCCTACCCGAAAATAAGACCTAGTGCCTTTTTTGGGCCCCAAATGAATAAAAGACACTGTCTTATTTTCAGGGAAACACGGAAGTTACAGGGTAAATTCTTTGGGCTGAAAACCTTTCTGTACTTAGTATGTGCACAGGTACCAATGAATCTCTCCATTCCAGCCCAGATTTTCAAAGGGAAGTTTTATTTATATGGTAAAGCCCTCTTCAGAGACACAGAAACATAAACAAGTGCATGCACTCTCCAGGTCTCTTTTCTAGTGCTGTCCTATTGCTCATATGCTCCTGCAGGCAGTGCCCCCCCCCCCCCCCTCCCTCTTCATCAGGTCTGCCCATCATCATGTGAAATGCTGACATCTACTGCCAGTTCTTTTTATAAGAATATAAGAATAGCCTTACTGGGTCAGACCAATGGTCCATCAAGCCCAATAGCCTGTTCTCATGGTGGCCAATCCAGGTCACCTGGCCAAAACCCAAGGTGTAGCAATAATCCATGCAACCAATACAGGGCAAACAGTGGCTTCCCCTGTGTCTTTCTCAATAACAGACTATGGACATTTCCTCCAGGAACTTGTCCAAACCTTTCTTAAAAGCAGCTACGCTATCCGCTCTTACCTCAGCTGACAGGAAACCCTTCACATTTCCTCCCGCCCCATCCCCTTCTTTAGTTCTAATCCTTTTCAACAGCCTACACTGCTCATTAGTACCACTGATTCTCTCCAAAGACACTGTGCAGAGATCTGCTATCCCCACAGCTTCTGCAACTTAGCCCCTCTTCCTGTGACTAGAGCAGCGAGACTGCAGGAATTCACGAAAGTAATTTCAGATAGCGGCTCTGCATGGGGCAGGAACGTAGGAAGATTGTTCCTGCCCTAGTTCACCATTGGACCACCAGGGCTTTAAAGGTAGGTTTTTTAAAAATCTGGGAGGTGGGATCTGTCAGAGTCTGGTGGGACAAAAGGCGGGAGGGATCCCTCCTGTCCCAGCCCACTGCTGGTCCACCAGGGCTTACGACGGCCCGGGTAAGGCCTGCAAAATATCAAGGGAGGAAAGGGGCTGGGTGCAGAGCCTGTCAGGAGAGGGAGGGAGGTGGGATGGGTACAGAACCTGGCAGGGAGAGATGGGGCTCGGTGCAGAGCCTGGCAGGAAGGGAGGGGGCTAGGTGCTGAGCCTTGTAAGGCAAGGAGGGAGGGAGTCTGGGTACAGAGCCTGACAGGACACGGAGTAAGAGAGGGGGCTGGGGGCTAGAGCCTGGCAGGGCACTTGAATATAAACCACTGGTTTTATATTCAAGTCAACATTTTTGCTCCATTTTGGGGGGGGGGGAAGTTACTTCGGTATATATTGTCACGAACCTAGCCCTAGAGCTAGTCCCGTGCCAGGCTTTGCTAGAGTAAAGGCTAGCCCTGTAGTTCAAAGGGCTAATCAGGGAGATAAGGTTAAGCCCAGTGGAAGGAAAATACTGGATTTCCCCTTTAACTCTGAAGCAAACAACCAGCAAGGGGTGGAGGGTTTAGAGAGGAACAGCTTAGAACAGCCTCTGAGTCATACCTCTCCCTCTGCTGACCCCCAGCTGAGGGTGATTAACAGGAAACCAGTCAAGGCTAGGCAAGCAGTGCAACTAACTCCTCCTCCTGTGAGAACAGGGCGTGGGCGTCTCTGCAATTTAGAGGCTGCTCTCAGAAGGAGAAAGTTAGTCTTTCCTGGGCCAGCTTCAGGAGAGGGCTCACCTGAGGAAGCGCTTCAGTCCCATGATATTGAAATGCTTGAAGCAGATACTGACCTGGGGCTCAGCCAGCAAGCAGTGTCAGAGCCCATGGAATGTTCACAACCTGATGATCTGCCTGAGGATAATGGCATGGATTTAAGCTAAGTAGCTGGGTTGGGTGTTGGGCAAGGTAACAGTAGTGCTCTGACTGTGGGTTCCTTAAAACAAGGTCCTATGTGAATTGTCTGAGGTTTGTGCTGCTGTGCTATCCTGAAGAAAGAAAGAAAAAAAAAACACGTTTTTGTTTTGTAACTTTAAAGTATCAGAAAGCATGAAGTTTATGTGTATTTCTGCTGAAGAATGTAACTGAGGGAAGTTAAGCAAGTTTGGGGAGAATTCATCAAACAACCAGGTTGGGTTAGTGGGGCCATTCGTGGCATTCTGTTTTTCAGAAAGTTTAAAGGTGAATTCACTTGCTCCCCTCCCCCATTAGCTTTGCTGAGCTGATTGGGGACCAAGCCGGTCTACACTGAAGGCTTGAACTCAGCACCGTTGGAAGTGCTATCTGGATTGTTGTTGGCCTGGTGAATCATAAAGGCAGCAGCATTTTTGGACTTTCATCGTTGGCTTTGAAAGGATTTTCCTTTTGAATTTTGTTATGATTTTCTACCTACCTAGATGAAGGTGTGAGCTGTAAGATACCTTTTTTTTGTATCAGCTACATTTTTGGTTTTTGCTTGGACTTAATTGATAGTGTGGAGTCTGAACTGTGTGCAAGTAGACTCTCAAGCCAGTGTTCAATAAGCTGTTTTAATGGAACCATGAACTGATTCTTTTGTTTTCCTGTTTCATGAATGGAGAAGGGTCCAGCAGGGCTTCCTACCTTTGGAAGCACGTCGGGGTGAATTAAAAGCGAACAGAGCCCAGCCCCATTGAGGATATTGAGGAAGGGGCTTTGTTACAATATTCAAGTACAGTGGTACCTCGGTTTACGAGTGCACCGGTTTACAAGTGTTTTGCAAGACGAGCAAAACATTCGCAAAATCGGCGTCTCGGAAACCGAGCGCACCTCGATTTGCGAGCGCTCCCCCCTCGTGAACCGGCACCCTCCCCCCCTGTGATCCGGCACACCCCCCCCCCCCCCCACCGCCATAGGGCACCCCCCCCCGCCGCCATCGGGCACCCCCCCACCGCGACCTGAGGTCCCCCCAACTCACCCGAACCCTCTTCTTACTTTAGTGTAGCCTCCGCACCGGCACCAGCATGTCCTGTGCGTTGGTGCCGGTGCCCGAAGATCTGCCTCCTGTGCTAGGCCTTGAGCATGTACGCATGCTCAAGGCCTGAGAGTTCACGTGAGTGAACGTGAACTCTCAGGCCTTGAGCATGCGCACATGCTCAAGGCCCAGCACAGGAGGCAGATCTTCGGGTACCGGCACCAATGCACAGGACATGCTGGTGCCGGTGCCGGTGCGGAGGCTACACTAAAGTAAGAAGAGGGTTCGGGTGGGTTGGGGGGACCTCAGATTGCGACGGGGGGGGGTGCCCGATGGCGGCGGGGGGGATGCCCGATGGCAGTGGGGGGGTGACGGATCGTGGGGGGGGGAGGGTGCCGGTTTGCGGGGGGGGGCCTTCGGGGGGGGCAATGCCGGTTTTTGTGGGGGGGGGGAGAGCAGCACTGCTGGCCTCGGGGGGAGGGAGGGTGGGGTGTGGGAACATATCAAAATGAATTTCCATTATTTCCTATGGGGAAACTCGCTTTGATAAATGAGCATTTTGGATTACGAGCATGCTCCTGGAACGGATGAACGGATTATGCTCGTAATCCAAGGTACCACTGTATATACAGTACTCACTTACAATGTCAGAGACACCTTAATATAGGTAGCTTTTCCTAAGGGGAAGTGACATGGGAAGGAGGAGTCAGGGAGACAGGAACCAGGAAATATAAGAGGCCGAGCCAGAACTAGCTACAGGAGGCCCAGGGGAAAGAAGGCTGAGTTAAGCCAATGTTCCTTTTGTTGCTGAAAACCTGTGAGTTGCTCTGAGGTCTGGCTGGGGCCAGATCTTGATGTCTGACTAAGGAAAGCTGTTGAAAGACTGTGTTTAGAATGTAGCCATCACAAACCACAATCTGTGTCTTAAGTCCTGTGAGCCATAGACCCACCTCAGGACTTTGGAACCAAAAGACTGTTCATTGTATGCCTGACCCTGTGAAGTAAAAGGGGTCAGATTTTTTTCCTTTTGAGTTAATAAAGAACTTTCCATTACCTTCCTTATTTGTGTCTAGCTGTTTGTGTTCCAGACCAGACCCTCCCCACTCGTGTTGTTACAGTGCCATTCTAGTCGGCACATATTTTATTGGACACCATAGATAGAATCAGGCCCTTCATGCATGTTAATGTTCATTAAGGTATGCTGAGTTTTAGTAAAACAAAAAAAAAAAAGCTTATAAGAAACAAGTGTGATCAATAAAAATCACAACCTTAACGGTTTAAAGCAGTGTTCTTCAACCTTTTTATACCCGTGGACCGGCAGAAATAAAATAATTATTTTGTGGACCGGCAAACTACTAGGACTAAAATTTAAAAAGCCCGTTTACGCCCCATCTCTGCGAGCTCGGTTCCCGCAAACCATCTGATCCCATCTGCACAAGCTGTAATTATGATTTTATATTGAACGTATTTTATTAAAGTGTAAAAAGAAACAATATTCTGAACAATTGTGATTTTATAAATACAAATATACAGAGCACGGACCAACAAAACCCCTGTCTCCCCTCCCCTTCACATATATCCCCCCTACTATCAAAAAAACTGAACAAGCCAAGTTATTATAGAATGCTACATAGAAATATCATGCTAACAGAATACTGCAGTCCCCAGTTATGTCTCTAGCAGGATATATATTTCAAATCTGATATATTCTAATGACAAAATAGAAATACAATTATTTTTTTTTCTACCTTTTGTTGTCTCTGGTTTCTGCTTTCATCTTCTTTTCCTTCCAGCATCTGCCCGTTCCATCCAATGTCTGCCCTCTCCCCCTTCCATATGTATCTGACTTCTTTCTATGCCCCTCTTCCCTGTCCATCCAGCCTGTTCCTCCTCTCTCCTTTTTACATCATTCATTCCAGCTTCACTGCCTTCTTCATTTTTATCTCTCCTACACCAGATCTAGCATTTTTATCCCTCTCTCATTTCTCTGCTGACCCCCTTTCCAGCATCAATGTCTCTCTACTTTCTCATTCCTCTCTCTCCCCTTTCCCTCATCTGATCTCTCCATTCCACCCTGACCCCCTTCCCCTCCTGTAATCTCCCTGCCAGCTGTTTCCTTCCTTTTTTCTTTCTCCCTTCCCTCCTTCCTTTTTTTCCTTCTCCCTTCCCTCCTCCCTCTATCCAACATTAATTCTCTTCCCATCCCTTTCCCTCCTCCCCTCCCAGCAGCATCTGTCCTTCTTCTCCCTTCCCTCCTCCCTCTATCCAACATTAACTCTCTTCCCATCCCTTTCCCTCCTCCCCTCCCAGCAGCATCTCTCCTTCTAACTCTCTCCAAGTCCAGTAACAGCTCTCCCTTTATCCAGCAGCTTCCCTGCCTCCTACAGTGGCTGTCTCCCCTTCCAGCAGCTCTCAGTACTTGCCTGCAGGAAGTTGCCGGTAAATCACTGTCCTGGCAAATAGGAGAGCTGGTGGGAGGGGAGACAGCCACTGTGAAGGCTCCCCAGGATCATGCTCGCACACGCTGACCATCTCCCTCCACCTGCACCTGAATCTGCAGCTCTCTCTGTTCTAATCGCAACTTCCCCGCGGCCCTCTTCAGCAACTCGGCAGGGGTGGCGATCAAGACAGGCTGCCGATGTCGGGACCTTCACTCTCTGAGTCCCGCCTATTTTGTTTCAACTTCCTGTTTCCGAACAGGCGAGACTCAGAGAGGGAAGGCCCCGACGTCGGCAGCCTGTCTTAATCGCCTGAGGCTGGGAGGAACATTAGTCAGCAGGAACCGCAGTCGGCAGGAAATGTAATTGTCGACTTGATCTCGCCGGCCCTGCGCAGACCGGCAGAAATTTTCTGTGGACCGGCGGTTGAAGAACTGTGGTTTAAAGGATAGAAATTGATTGAATAAGGGCAATGTTCAAATTGAGCACACAAACAATTGAAACTCTTATCCAAACCTTCCTTGGATCTTCAGAAATCCAAAGTGATCCCCCTGGTATTTCGACTACCGTATACCTGAATTAAATTTCTATTGCATAACACTAATTGTCCATCTTAATACAATCCATCATAAACAACTCAATACAGGCAGTCCCCGGGTTAAGAATGTCCAACTTATGTCAGACTCGTACTTACAAACCAGGGTTCTGCTTCTCCCTTCCTGTGCCAACAAGCCCTCTTTCTCCCTTTCTGTCCCAATGTAACCCTCGTCGTCCTTCGTTCCCTCCCATGAGTGTTTACCTCCTCAGGCCAGCTCCTTCCTCCCAGCCGCACTTCTCTTCACATAGCCGAAGCCTGGAAGCCTTCCCTCTGGCGTCAGAAGGAAGGCTTTCGGGTCAGCCACGGGCCGCATATGGACCTGCGGCCGCAGCTTTGTAAATAGAAGTGTATGTGGGACGAAGGAGCTGGCCAGAACAGCAGTGTGTACCAAAGGGGGGGGGATAACTGTCCGCCCCGGGTGCAACCAGCGTCATGAATTTCTTCAGCGGTAGCAGCATTCACAATTTGCTGCTCTGCCTGCAATGGGCCTTCCTTTCTGCTGGATCCTGCCAGGAGAGGGGGAGAAAAATGCTGTACCAAAAGGGGAGAGAGAGGGAGGAAGAACAAAGACCAGGGATGGGAGAAGAGAGGAAAGAGAGATGCCAGACCAGGGGAAGGAAGAGAGGGAAAGGAAGGAAAGGAGATACCATACCAGGAAGAGGGAGAGATGCCAGGACATGGAGGGAGAGAAGGAAAGAAGACAGAGATGCCAGATCAGGGGCAAGGAGGGAGAGTGGGAAAGGAAGGAGAGGAAATGCCAGATCATTGGAGGCATAGGGGGAGTAGTGGAAAAGAAGAAAGACCTGGTCTGGAGTAGAGAATTGTGTGGGGACAGAAATCCCGCCCATCTCCGCCCGATCCCGTGAGGAATCTCCTCTGTCCCCGCCCATCCCCCCTAAAAGTTACCTGTCCCCATAAAAAGCAGCAATTACCTCTGACAGTTTTGATTTTTTTTAAGTCTTAGTTTATTTAAACCAACAATAAAATACAATATAAACAAATAACAGTGAACAGAAATAAAAGATGCATATATCACCAGAAAGAATTAAAATAGACACTAGGTCATGTGACTGTAGGGTCGACCATTTCTTGTTAAAAGAAATAATAGAGTTGGATTTTTTGGCAATATAAAGCTCATATCTGTAGATCAAACGAATCTGGTTCCACCATCTGGCATAGGTAACACGTGAGAGGTCCTTCCATGATCCACAAATGATTTTTAATGCAGCAATGAGTAAAGAATCAAACAATTCAGCATCAAAATCATTTAAAACAGAATTGAGAGAGGCACTTTTCAGGACAATGGTTGTATAAGAAAAATGTGTCAAAATGAACTGGAAACCCCAAAACAAACTTGGCAAGTACAGTGTCCCCCCGCAAATTCGCGGTTCATGGACTCACTAATTCATGGTATTCTCTGACCGCCTCTTCTTGTACTAAAGTCGGGCTACACCAATTACGAGCTGCGTGTCAAAGTAGCTCCTGTTTGGTGTAGCCTTACTTTAGTAACAGGAAGAGGCAGTCGGAGCATACCGCAAATGATTTTCTTCACTCACCAGAGCTCCAGCTGCCCTCTCCTGCCTTTTGACAGGCGAAAAACCGTATTCATGGTTTTTCAAAATTCATGGGGGTTCCTGTAATATCGGGGGGAGTACTGTACTTCATTTCTGGAATATCGGGGGAGTACTGTACTTCATTTTGTACTAAACACAATTGATGGCATAACCATGAGAGGGGGCTGGGCCTCCCACTTTGAGCTTAGCTCCCCTCAAAATTAACATCTCCCTTGCTGTAGCTGGTGGGACATTTTGTTTTTCCATCATCTTGGTCCCAGTTTCTGCTTTTAGCTATGTTCTACTAATTCTCTTTCCAGGCCTCGGGAACCCCTTTTCCATCCCCTTGGGAGTCCCTTGAGCCTGGGGGGATCCCCGCGGGAGTTCCGCGGGACCCACAGGATTCCCGCAATCCCCATTCCCATGCAGACCTCTAGTCTGGAGGCACATGACTGTGAAGGAGGAGAAGGAAGGCAGAGCTCAAGGCCAAGGTAAGTGAAACCTATTTTTTTCTTTCTGTTAAACTACAGTACTTTACTTTGAAGACTGTTCCTGTGGAGAATCCTCCAGGTCTACGGGACTCCCGCGGCAATCCCCGCAGGCTCACGGGACTCCCACGGGGATGGAACCGGGGTTCCCATGGCCTGGAAAGATAATTAGTAGAAGATAGATAAAAGCAGAAACTGGGACCAAGATGATGGAAAACCAAAATGTCCCACCAGCTACAGCAAGGGAGAAATCTCTTCTCTCAGTCCCCTCACTAAGATTCATTTACTCGAGGAGAGACACGATCTTCTCTGTTACTGGACCTCAAACTTGGAACTCGCTTTTTAAGGATGCTTTTTAGTGCTACTCGAATTCTTTATAACTCAAACATCCTATAGAGGACTAAAACTCCTTAAAGGAAAATTAAGTGGGTAACTCTTTCCCAACCTATAGTTTTAACCCCTTGTTCATTTTTGGTTTTGAATTGTATTTAAACTCACCCTCCTCTTGTGTCCTGTAATGTCTTAATTTTTAACAGATGTGTGATTTTTGTTGTTTTGGTTCATTTTCTTACCCTGATTTTATCACTATTTGTAAATCGCATAGAATTATGATATTGTGATCAAATCAAATTTTTAAATAAACTTGAAACTTTAATGCTTTTATAGACTGTGTACTGTACCGGAGAACATAAACATACAAATTCAACTTAAGAAAGGTTTCAAAAACAAACCTTGTTCTTAACCCGGGAACTGCCTATATTGATTTAGTGATGTGGGTTAGTTTTTTTAAGTGGTCGTGAGTATCTAATCTAATCTGTACAGAAAGACAAACGTGCTGTCTGTTTAACTAGTTTTAACAGAAGCTCATGAAGTATACTCTATTCCATTTTTGTATAAACAGAGTCCATCCACATGTGATTTAGTACCTGCTCACATAAGAACATAAGAATTGCCATACTGTGACAGACCAAAGGTCCATCAAGCCCAATATCCTGTTTCCAACAGTGGCCAACCCAAGTTCCAAGTACCTAGCTAGATCCCAAGTAGTAAAACAGATTTTATGTTGCTTATCCTAGGAATAAGCAGTGGATTACATCAAGCCATCTCAATAATGGCCTATGCACTTCTCTTTTAGGAAATTATCCAAACCTTTTTTAAACCCTGCTAAGCTAATTGATTTTACCACATTCTCTGGCAACAAATTCCATATCCCCCCAGTTCAGGGACCCTTCCCCCAACACCCCATACATTTTAGATGAAAATTGGCAGGAGGAATACCCTTTCCCTCCTGCTGGCAGGCCCACCTCTTCAAAATAGTGGGCCTTCCCCTTCTCAGTTCATCCTGGGATGCACTGGGAGGGACCTAAGGCTCTGATTGGCTCAGGCGCCTAAAGCTGATCAGCAGGCAGGGAGAGCATAAAAAAATTTGACAGGAGGCCTGTGTTGTGTGCGTGCCCAACAGTTACTGGCAGCTCTAGAGCAGATGGAAAATAATGATTACAAAAGGGACAGCATTCCCGTTTGTGCATCAGAAGGAGAGTTCATTAGAATACTAATGAACTCCTTGCAATGCATTTGCAGAGGGTTCACGCAGAACCCTTTTCAACATCAGGAGGAGGGTTTCTGTGCCAGTAAGACTGCTTTATGAGTCTTATTGACACAGAAATCTTTTGTGCATTGCAGCCTGAGTGAGGAGCAGGAGGTGTGGCAGTGAAAATCAGCTTCACCTTTCTCAATTCATTCTTCCTCTCCTTTCTCACCATGTTACCCTCATCTCCCTACCCTTCCACTTTTCTCTTCTTTAGCTACTCTTCACTGGTGGGGCCTGGAGACTTCCCCGTTCCACCAGGCTCTTCAATCTCTGTGTCACTGTTGTGCCTTCCTTTCGTTCACAGACCTCAAGGACTCCGCCAGTGCTTAATTGTACTCTCTAGGCATCTGTTTGTGCACCAAAGCTGTTGTCAGTTTCTGCACCCACCCCTTGATTGAGACCCCATGTTGCAGTTTAAATCTGGAACTTGGGCATATCTAATGTGATCATATGTCCTGTTTTGAACAGGACCATCCCATTTTTAGATCGTTTGTCCTGTTGTCCCTACGCACAGTTTCGGGATGCTGAAATGTCCTGTTTTCAGAAAGGGCGTCCCAAAGCTGTGCGTGGGGATAATGGGACAGGCGATCCAAAAATGGGACGGTGATCTGCTTCCCCAGTGCAACGCAGCAACAGGCCAGGTGCATGCAGCGACTGCACAAGTCTCCTCCCCCCCCCCATCAATTCTGACGTCAGAGAGGATGTTCCAGGTCATCCAATCATTGCCTGGCTGGCTCAGAACTTCCTCTCCGATGTTAGAACTGACATCAGGGTGGGGGGGAGGGGGAGAAGGCTTGTGAAGTCGTTGCACACACCTGACCTACCTGTTGCTGTGGTGGTGGTGGCTTGGAGAAATCATCGGCGGCTGTGGCTTGAGGGGGCAGGGAGAGAGAAAGATGTTGCCCCATGTGTTCTGCTGCAGCTTCCCTGGGGTTGATCTTGCCACCATCACCGAGGCGGAGTTCTCTCTGAAGGAACTGGAGTTGTTCAACCTGGACAGCAAGGAGCCGGTGGAACTGGTGAAACTCACTCACGAGCTGCAGGTGTTGCTGGGGTCCTCTCTGGAGTGGCTACATTCAGAAGAGCCTGGCCTCTCAGTCAACTGGTTGCCTGCTACAGCCTGCTCAGAGTGACAAGATTCAAGCTTTCCACCCCCCTAGGACAATGGCACTTACAGAACCAGAGCAAAAACATGCATTTCTTAGTTTAGAGAAAAAGAAATGTGGTTACTGTGGAATTTGCAGGAAATGGGGAAAAAAAAAGACAGAAAAAAATAAAGAAATGAAATAAATAAATATTGGATGCACAGTCAGAAGGAAGTGCAACCAGAGACTCATGAAATCATCAGACAACAAAGGTAGGAAAATGATTTTATTTTCAATTTAGTGATCAAAATATGTCAGTTTTGAGAATTTATATCTGTGCCTATATTTTGCACTATAGTTAATGGGGTCTGAGATCCAGGGGCTCCCTGGACAGGATCCGGGGTGGGGATGTCCAGTCCCGTTTTAAGGAAAAAAATAAATGGTCACATTAGGCATACCTCTAGAAAGAGGTAAGATAGTAAAGTGTAATACAAAGCTTCAATGGCCAGCATAAACCATCACCATGTAGAAACTTTACCAGCAGACTCAATTCTTAATCCAACTCTAATGTAGAACTCAAAAGAAATAATTTACAGCACAGTTGCTTGGAAAGAATTGTTGCCTTCTGCAAACAGAGGGTTAGATGCACTAAAACAGTCATTAAGACCAAGTGGTTTGCTGTGGACCGATTTTTTTTTTTGGCCGATTTCTCAAAATCGATTGATGGTCAAATGTCTTCCCATGCAAATGAGTTTTGCGGAGGGCAGTTGTTATCCCATCCAAATCGCTCACTTAGAAACCAGCTCTCAATCATTTGCAGAGCCGATTTGGGGAAGCCTGAATAGCTGAGCAACAGGGGAAGCCCCAAAGCAGTCTCCTGCCACTCAGCTGCTTGGGGCTTTTTTTCTTTCTTTCTTTTTTTTTTAATGGCACAGATAGAGCACATGAATTGGTGAGGGAGGTAATGGTGCTGGGGCAACTTGATAACAGTGATACAACATGTTCAGATTTGATATAATCCCTTGAATAATTTTACACAGGAAATCCAATGCAACAGTACTTAACTTTAAAAAAGGAGACTATGATAACATGAGGAGCATGGTAAAAATAAAGAAACTTAAAGGTGTAGCTACAAAGATCAAAAATATACATCAGGCATGGATATTATTTAAAAATCACAAAGCCCTATAATAGTAGAGGGACTGGAGTACCAAAATACAATTAATAAATCCAAACTCCAGTAAAAAAAAATAATAATCCAATTTGTATTCCAACCACAATCTCATGCAATATCGGAGGAAAAGGCCTCGGAAGCCGTAGGAAACTAGCACTGTCCCTTGGCTATAGGAGAAAGAGAGAGAGCTGTATACCATACTAGCTCCTGTACTAACTTTTTTCATTGGCTCTTAAAAAACTCCGATGTTATCATTCAATAACAGTTAGTATATACACTGTGCTTAGACTGATAAACCAAGCAAAAGTATGAAATGTAATATCCCACTCTTGTCGGTTAAGGTCAGCTTTCTTTGGTCAGCATGACTTAAACAGAACTGTGCTCTTCTTTGCCGACAAGTAGCCATCGTTTCACGGTCAAGCGATCAGGGCACTGTTCATCCAGTGAGCTTGGTGTCTGTTTAATTCTGACCAAAGGCTGGAGAATTCTACCTTCTACTGCATTCAATGAAGGTCTGAGAGTTTGTGTGTTTTTTACTGGAGTTTAAATTTATTAATTGTTATTTAAAAATATCACCCTGGAAGCTCAGACTACATATATTCCATGTATTGAAAAAGGAGGAAGGAAGACCAAACAGCAGCTAGCATGGTTAACAAGTGAGGTGAAGGAAGCTATTAGAGTTAAAAGAGAATCCTTCAAAAAGTGGAAGAAGGATCTGACTGAAAATAATTGCAAGCAGCGGAAGGAATGGCAAATCAAATGCAAGGCACTAATGAAGGTGAAGAGAGATCTTGAAAAGAATATTGCGCTGGAAACAAAAAACACACAGAAAAAACTTTTTTAGGTATATTAAAAGCAAGAAGCCGGGAAGAGAATCGTTTGGACTGCTAGATGACTGAGGGATGAAAGAGCTCTCAGGGAAGACAAGGCCATAGCGGAGAGATTAAATTAATTCTTTGCTTCGGTCTTCACTGAGGAAGAGGAGTTGCCGATGCCAGAAATGATATTCAGTTCAGAGAAACTCATACAAATCTCTGTAACACTGGATGATGTAATGGGTCAATTTGACAAATTGAACAGTAGCAAATCACCCGGACTGGATGAGGTCTCTGAATCGGCCTAACATTTGAAAAATGCAACTCTGCCCAGCTCTACCCTCAGGAATGCCGACTTTATATATGTTTAGAAAAATATGAAATTAATATTTTTACATGTAGATAACAGGAACTTTTATAAAATACTTTATAGGTGTAAAGCCTGGTATTACATGTGAAAAGCCTTCATATGGTTACCTTCTAAATATCTACATTTTATTCTTATCTGCTCACTATTATCTGTTTTAACTTACTTGAAACATGTTGCCTTTCTTCTTTTCACAACCTCTTCTTATCCCTTTCCCTTCAGTCATGATAGTGTTAATTTATAAGTGGATTTCATGCCATACAGAGGCTCACCACTACATGGCATGGTAAGAATGAACCTGGAAATAAAGGTAGGGATTATTGGAAAGAAATAACAGAGCCAGGTGGTTGTTTTGAGTCCTGTTGTATAAAGCTTTTTTCAAGGTGCAAAGCTTGTTTTATAGAAAGAAAAGAATTTGTATATAATTGCCAGTATTATTCAAAGTACTAGGTAAAAGTACTTAGATGAGTAGAAAGAAATACATGTTTTAATACTTAAGTGAAAGTATAGTGCAGAACACATTAGAATTTTTACTTAAGTGAAACTAAAAAAGTTATTGACTGAATAAAATAATTTTTGAGTAAAAGTACCTCAGCTATCATGAATGCACCTATTGTTAACATTTTATCCCAACAGCATTGTTGCTCTACCATTTAATCCAATTTGATTTTAGTAAAAAAAAAAAAAAAAAAATTGAAAACGACTGTCACTGATGCAAGTACCTTTTTCAAGTTCAAGTAGTTTATTTTTGGTATACCATGGCATCAATGCAGTTAACATATGACTCCTTTTACTAAACCATGGTAGAGCTTTTTACCATGGGCCTGGCAAGGCAAATGCTCCGATGCTCATTCAATTCTTATGAGCATTGGAGCATTTACCTCACCGGCCCATGGTAAGAAATTCTACCGCAGTTTAGTAAAAGCCAGCGACAGTAATTAATAATAACAATAAGAGATTAACCCCCTGTTTTACTAAGATCGCTAAGCATTTTTAGCATGCGCTAAATCTAAATGCACGCTAAATGCTAACATGTCCATAAACTAACATGCACGTATTAGCGTTTAGCGCGTGGTTAGCGGGCGCTAATATTTAGCACGCGCTAAAACGCTTAGCGCACCTTCCAAAAAGCCTTTGACAAGGTGCCTCATGAACGACTACTCCGGAAACTAAAGAACCATGGGGTGGACAGAGACGTACATAGATGGATCAGAAACTGGTTGGCGGGTAGGAAACAGAGGGTAGGGGTGAAGGGCCACAACTTGGACTGGAGGAGGGTCACGAGTGGTGTTCCGCAGGGCTCGGTGCTCGGGCCGCTGCTATTTAATATATTCATAAATGATCTAGAAACAGGGACGAAGTGTGAGATAATAAAATTTGCAGATGACACCAACCTATTTAGGGGAGCTCGGACTAAAGAGGACTCTGAGGAATTGCAAAGAGACTTGAACAAACTAGGGGAATGGGCGACAAAATGGCAAATGAAGTTCATCGTTGAGAAATGTAAAGTATTGCATGTGGGAAGCAGAAACCCGAGGTACAACTATACGATGGGAGGGATGTTATTGAAAGAGAGTACCCGAGAAAGGGACTTGGGGGTAATGGTGGACAGGTCAATGAAGCCGATGGCACAGTGCGCAGCGGCTGCTAAGAGAGCGAATAGAATGCTAGGTATAATCAAGAAGTTATCCTGCCGCTGTATCGGTGATGGTGCGCCCACACCTGAAATACTGCGTCCAGTTTTGGTCGCCATACCTTAAGAAGGATATGGCGTTACTCGAGAGAGTTCAGAGAAGAGCGACACGTCTGATAAAAGGGATGGAAAACCTTTCATACGCTGAGAGATTGGAGAAACTGGGTCTCTTTTCCCTGGAGAAGAGGAGACTTAGAGGGGATATGATAGAGACTTATAAGATCATGAGGGGCATAGAGAGAGTAGAGAGGAACAGATTCTTCAAACTTTCAAAAAATAAAAGAACACGAGGGCATTCGGAAAAGTTGAAAGGGGACAGATTCAATACAAATGCCAGGAAGTTCTTCTTTACCCAACGTTTGGTGGACACCTGGAATGCGCTTCCAGAGGACTTTATAAGGCAGAGTACAGTACTGGGATTTAAGAAAGGATTGGACAATTTCCTGCTGGAAAAGGGAATAGAAGGGTATAAATAGAGGATTACTGCTCAGGTCCTGGACCTGTTGGGCCGCCGCGTGAGCGGACTGCTGGGCAAGATGGAACTCAGGTCTGACCTAGCAGAGGCATTGCTTATGTTCTTATGAGCCTTTAAGGAGTTAGGGAGAAACAAAAATATTAGAGAGATTGAACTACCGTGATTGATAGGAAAGAGAAGAAGAGGTAGAAGCATAGATGCTCTGTGTAGTTAAGCAGGGCAACATATTGGTTAAGTCCAATGGAGGATAGAGGGATTAGAGAAATTATCTGAATGCATCACTGAATAAAAAAGTTTTCAGCACTCTCTTAAATTTGTCTAATAAGGTTTTCAAATTTGAGTTGTTGAGGAAGCGCATTCCAGAGTGTAGGTCCTGTTAAGGAAAAGTGATTATGACCTACACTAGCAGGAAGTGGGAGTGTTCAGACTGAAAAAAAGTTCAGATCATACTAGGTTGCAATAATACTGATGTCTTCTGACTGGGTCTGTAGATATTAATCAAGGGAATCCTTATACAGTGATGATGATAAAGCATTCTTTGCTATCATCTGCATTAGAAGTAGTGCTGTCTAATTTGTTATTTGCATCTTCATCATCATCATGCTATCCAATTACAGAGAAGGCTTTCACAAAGTTGGAATTATTATCTGTTGTTCTAATAATTTTTCAACTGATGGCAAACTCCACATACAGTACAGTCTAGATTCTATAAACAGAGCCTATCGCACAGTTGTCAATCAACTTCTAGGTGCCATTTGTAGAATCATGCCTAGCAGCACCTAAGTAGACTTAGGTGTCTCTAACCCCCCTCTTTTACGAATGCACAGCATAAGTTTTAGCGGCGGTAACTGCTCCAATGCTCATAGAATTCCTTTGAGTGTCAGAGCAGTTACCAGTTCTGCCAGAGCTAAAACCCGTGCTATGCATTGTGAGATCATCAAGGTGCACCTTGTAGTGTGGCCGTCCTTTAGGGCAAAGCAGGGACCGGCACACAACCATTAGATAGCCCTGGCGCGCTTCCCCAAGAGGGAGGAAGTACCTGTGGTGGAGAGCTCACCTTGTGGATAAAAGTCAGAATGGTACCACACAGTAGTCAAAGTAAAGCAATCAAATTTATTTATCATCCAAACTTGGCAAAACAAAAATGTGACAAAAGGAATCCAAAAACATCAGCAATCATGAGTGAACTAAACAATAATGCAGCACTCACCAGCCTGGTCTGGTTAATTTCTAAGCGAACACTGGCCTCAATAGAATAAAGCATAAATTCAGTCACCAGTAGTCCTTGGGCCAAATATAAGGTGACCATACATCCCGTTTTGAACAGGACAGTCCCGTTTTCGGATCCTCTGTCCTGTTGTCCACACACACAGCTTCGGGACGCCAAAATGTCCTGTTTTCAGGGACAGCGTCCCGAAGCTGTGCGCGGGGACAACGGGATAGGCGATTGCTTCCTGTCCCTCCCTGCCGCACCAAAAAAACAAAAACAAAAGCTTCCCTTCCGGCCCGATTTAAACTCTCTCCCCCCCCCCCGGTCCACCGCCGCTGCTCCTCTGCTTACCTTCCTGCCTAATCGCGCCCAGAAGCTTTCTTCCCGACGTCAATTCTGACGTCGGAGAAGACGTTTAGGGCCAGCCAATCGCTGCCTGGCTGGCCCAAACGTCCTCTCCGACATTAGAATTGACATCGGGAAGAAGGCTTCTGGGCGTGATTAGGCAGCAAGGTATGCAGAGGAGCAGCGGCGGTGGACCAGAGAGAAGTTTAAGTCAGGCCTGGAGGGAGGCTTTTTTTAATTCCGTGGTAGGGGGAAGGAGGTAGGCAGGCAAGCTGGCTGGCTTTGGGGGAGGTAGGTAGGTAGGCAGGCTTTGGGGGAGGCAGGCTGGCTCTGGGGAAGGTAGGCAGGCAGGCTGCTTTGGGGGAGGTAGGCAGGCAGGCAGACTCTGGGGGAGATAGGCAGGCAGGCTGGCTCTGGGGGAGGCAGGCAGGCAGGCTAGCTGGGGGAGGTAGGCAGGCATGCTGGCTCTGGGGGAGGTAGGCAGGCATGCTGGCTCTGGGGGAGGTAGGCTGGCTTTGGGGAAGGTAGGTAGGCAGGCAGGCTGGCTTTGGGGGAGGTAGGTAGACAGGCAAGCTGGCTTTGAGGGAGGCAGGCAGGCTGGCTTTGGGGGAGGTAGGCCTGCAGGCTTTTTGGGAGGAGATGGGACAAAGGCTGGAAGGCAGTGAAGGGGACATAGGAAGGAGGGATGAAGGAAGGAGAGAAAGAGGCGGAGAAGGTAGGGGGATTGTAAGTAGAAGAAAGACTAGAGAGATAAAGGCCTGGACCAAAGGAGAAAGACAGGAGGCAGAAGCAGGACTTTGGGAGGTACAGACAGAGGGGGAGAGCCCCTGAGAAAGAGCAGAGAGAGGCAAGATCATAACAGAGGAGGGAGAGAGAGGGAGACCTGGAACAAAGGTACAAAGAAGAACTGACACTGGATCTGGGGGCACTAAGGACATAGGAAGGAAGCGCTGGGGACACTAAGGATATAGGAAGGAGGCGCTGGGGCACTAAGGACATAGAAAGGGCACTAAGGACATAGAAAGGAGGCGCTGGGGACACTAAGGACATAGAAAGGAGGCGCTGGGGACACTAAGGACATAGGAAGGAGGCACTGGGGACACTAAGGACATAAGAAGGAGATGCTAGGGGCACTAAGGACATAGGAAGAAGGCGCTGGGGGCACTAAGGACATAGGAAGGAAGGAGGGAGGGAATAGAAAGGGACAATTGTTGGGCCTGAGTGCAGAAAGAAATGAAAGAAAAGGATGCACAGTCAGAAGGAAACGCAACCAGAGACTCATGAAATCACCAAACAGCAAAGGTAGGAAAAATGATTTTATTTTCAATTTAGTGATCAAAATGTCAGTTTTGAGAATTTACCGTATTTTCACTCATATACCGCGCACCCATGTAAAACGTGCACACGGGTATAGCGCGCGGGGAACACAAATTTATGTAAAGAAATTTTTATATACCGCACACACCCGTATACCGCACATGCCGCCCCGACTTTCCCGTCGCCGCCCGACTCTCCTTTCGGCCGCCCCAACTCTCCTCTCCCCCTTGAAGTCCTGTCCCCACCCTGAAAGCCTGATGCCCCCCCCGACGTCCGATTCACCCCACCCCCCGCAGGACCGCTCGCACTCACACCCTGAAGGACCGCTCGCACCCCCACAGCCTCCCCACCCCCACATCATGGAGAAGCTCCTACCGTTGTCCTGCTGCTTCCTCTGCCGGCGGTCCCGGCCCTTCTGTGAGCCCTGCGTCTGCTGCTTCCTCTTCCGGCGGTCCCGGCCCTTCTGTGAGCCCTGCGCTGCTTCCTCTTCCGGCGGTCCCGCCCTTTCTCTGACGTCAGAGACTGCCAGCAGAGGAAGCAGCAGGACAACAGTAGGAGCTTCTCCATGATGGGGGGTGGGGAGGCTGTGGGGGTGCGAGCGGTCCTTCGGGGTGGGGGTGCGAGCGGTCCTGCGGGGTGAATCGGACGTCGGGGGGGCACTATGTAAAATAAAAGTTGTAAAACGCGCTCACGCCTATAACGCGCATGGTTATGCACGGTTTGTAAAATCGTGTATAACGCGTGCATTATATGCGTGAAAATACAGTATATCTGCTGTCTATATTTTGCACTATATTTGTCTATTTTTCTATAGTTACTGAGGTGACATCTTAGAAAAACCCCCAAATATAAATGATAATTAACATTTTCTCTGTGTATAGGGTGCTTTGTGTTTTTTTAAATTTTATGGTTACCATTATGAAATAAGATATTGTGTGTACATGAAAAATGAATGGAAGAAATTGAGGGCGGGGCTAGGGTGGGATTGGGGCGGGGCTAGGGCGGGATTGGAGGTGGGGCTAGGGCAGGATTGGGGGTGGGACTGAATATTAATAGATGTCCCGTTTTGATGAAAAAAATAAATGGTCACGTTAGCCAAATACAAAACTATATCTTTGCAATGCTGTTGCTCTTCTCTCCTTTGCAGGGATTAAGGAGCAGAAGGTTGGTGGATTTGCCAAAGTAGCACCTTGCCAAAGCAAAATACAAAAATAGACCCACCATTCAATCCTGCCCCAACCTTCAGGGTTATAACAGCTCCAGGAAGGACATTGCTAGTGCTGCCTAACTGCAGCCAAGCCTCTGCTTGCAGCAGCCATCTTGGCTCCAAAAAGCACAGTTACTTACCGTAACAGGTGTTATCCAGGGACAGCAGGCAGATATTCTTGACTGATGGGTGACGGCACCGACGGAGCCCCGGTACGGACAATTTTAGAGTGATTGCACTCTAAGAACTTTAGAAAGTTCTAGCTAGGCCGCACCGCGCGTGCGCGAGTGCCTTCCCGCCCGACGAAGGCGCGCGGTCCCCAGTTAGGATAAGCCAGCTAAGAAGCCAACCCGGGGAGCAAGAATATCTGCCTGCTGTCCCTGGATAACACCTGTTACGGTAAGTAACTGTGCTTTATCCCAGGACAAGCAGGCAGCATATTCTTGACTGATGGGTGACCTCCAAGCTAACAAAAAGAGGGATGGAGGGAAGGTTGGCCATTAGGAAAACAAATTTTGTAAAACAGATTGGCCGAAGTGTCCATCCCGTCTGGAGAATGCATCCAGACAATAGTGAGATGTAAATGTATGAACTGAGGACCAAGTAGCAGCCTTGCAGATTTCCTCAATGGAAGTGGAACGGAGGAAAGCTACAGACGCTGCCATAGCTCTAATCTTGTGGCCCGTGACAGAACCTTCCAGTGTCAGGCCCGACTGAGCATAACAGAATGAAACGCAAGCAGCAAGCCAATTGGACAGGGTGCGTTTAGACAGGGTGAGGAGTGTGTGGCGCAGTGGTTGGATCTACAGCCTCAGCACCCTGGGGTTGTGGGTTCAAACCCCGCGCTGCTCCTTGTGACCCTGGGCAAGTCACTTAATCCTCCATAGCCCCAGGTACGTTAGATAGATTGTGAGCCCACCGGGACAGATAGGGAAAATGCTTGAGTACCTGATTGTAAAAACCGCTTAGATAACCTTGATAGGCGGTATATAAAATCCTAATAATAAACTTACAGGATGACCCAACTTGTTAGGATCAAAGGACAAAAACAGTTGAGGAGATGATCTGTGAAGTTTGGTGCGTTCAAGATAGTAAGCCAGAGCACGTTTACAATCCAAGGTATGCAAAGCCTGTTCACCTGGATTAGAATGAGGCTTTGGGAAAAAAACAGGTAGAACGATGGATTGGTTAAGATGAAACTCAGACACAACCTTAGGAAGGAATTTTAGATGTGTACGGAGGACGACCTTATCATGGTGAAAAACAGTGAAAGGTGGATCAGCCACCAGTGCATGGAGCTCACTGACCCTCCTGGCAGAAGTGAGAGCTATAAGAAAGACCACTTTCCACGTTAGAAATTTAAAATGCGTTGTGGCCAAAGGCTCGAAAGGAGGTTTCATTAACGCAGAAAGAACCACATTAAGATCCCATACAACAGGAGGGGCCCTAAGAGGTGGCTTCACATTGAAAAGGCCCTTCATGAACCTAGAAACCAAGGGATGAGCTGAGAGGGGTTTTCCATGAATCGGCTCATGAAAAGCTGCAATAGCACTAAGGTGAACTCTTATCGAAGAGGATTTAAGACCAGAGTCAGATAAGGATAAAAGATAGTCCAACACCAGTCCCACTGCTGTAGACATGGGATTATGGTGATGCAAAAGGCACCAGGAAGAAAACCGAGACCACTTTTGTTGGTAACATTGAAGAGTAGACGGTTTTCTGGAGGCATCAATAATAGAACGGACAGGCTGAGAAAGGAGAGAGTGAGCCGAAGTCAGCCCGAGAGATACCAAGCTGTCAGGTGCAGAGACTGTAAGCTGGGATGAAGTAGAGTTTGCTGATGCTGTGTAAGCAGTGAAGGAAACAGAGGAAGAGGTATGGGTTCCCTGGAACTGAGTTGAAGCAGAAGGGAGAACCAATGCTGTCTGGGCCACCGTGGAGCGATGAGAATCATGGTGGCTTGTTCCCTCTTGAGCTTGAATAATGTGCGCAGCATGAGCGGAAGAGGAGGAAATGCATAAAGGAAGAGATTGGTCCAATCCAGGAGAAATGCATCGGGTTCCAGACGGTGAGGAGAGTAAAGTCTGGAGCAAAACAGGGGCAGTTGATGGTTGTGAGGAGCTGCAAAAAGATCCACTTGAGGTGTGCCCCATTGAGAGAAAATGGACTGGAGAGTCGAGGGGTCGAGAGTCCATTCGTGAGGTTGAAGAATTCTGCTGAGATTGTCTGCTAAGCAATTCTGTTCCCCTTGGATGTAGACTGCCTTCAGGAATAGGTGACGAGCAGTCGCCCAGGTCCAAATCCTTTGAGCTTCCTGACACAAGAGACGGGATCCCGTCCCTCCCTGTTTGTTGATGTAGTACATTGCAACTTGGTTGTCTGTGCAAATGAGTAGTACCTGAGGAAAAAGAAGATGTTGAAAAGCTTTGAGGGCGTAAAACATCGCTCTGAGTTCCAGGAAATTGATGTGGTGTTTCTTTTCCTGGGCAGACCAAAACCCCTGAGTTTGGAACTCGTTCAAGTGAGCTCCCCATGCATAGGGGGAGGAATCCGTGGTGATGACCAGTTGATGAGGAGGTAGATGGAACAGTAGACCTCTGGATAGATTTGAGGATGTCAACCACCAAAGAAGCGACTGCCGAAGAGACGAGGTCACAGATATGAGTTGTGAACACGGATCCGTCGCTTGAGACCATTGAGTCGCTAGGGCCCATTGAGGAGTACGCAGGTGGAGACGTGCGAAGGGGGTGACATGCACTGTGGAGGCCATGTGTCCCAGAAGTACCATCATGTGATTTGCAGAGATGGAAGTTAGCTGCCATACCTGTTGACAGAGATGAAGAATGGTGTGAAGGCGATTTTCTGGAAGAAACGCCCTCATCCGAACAGTATCTAGAATGGCTCCGATGAATTGAAGTCGCTGAGTTGGAATAAGGTGCGACTTGGATAGATTGATTTCGAATCCCAATAGTCGAAGAAAGAGAATGGTCTGCTTGGTGGCAATCTGAACGGCCAGAGGAGAATGAGCCTTGATGAGCCAGTCGTCCAGATAAGGGAAGACTTGAAAGTTGTGGGAGCGGAGATAAGCTGCGACCACAATCAGACATTTGGTGAATACCCTGGGAGAGGAAGCTAGGCCGAAGGGTAACACCTTGTATTGGTAATGATGTTGGTTGACAAGGAAGCGAAGATATTGTCTGGACGTCAGATGAATCGGGATGTGAGTGTACGCTTCCTTGAGATCGAGGGAACATAGCCAGTCTTCCTGAGAGAGAAGAGGGTATAGGGTGGCAAGAGATAACATCTTGAACTTCTCCTTGACCAGACATTTGTTGAGATCCCTGAGATCTAATATTGGTCTGAGATCTCCGGTCTTTTTGGGTACGAGAAAGTACCGGGAATAAAATCCCAGGCCTTGCTGGTCTTGAGGAACTGGCTCGATGGCATTGAGAAGAAGGAGGGATTGAACCTCCTGAGCGAGGAGGAGGGACTGATTCTTGTTGGAAGCAGACTCTTTTGGCAGACCTAATGGTGGAGGGGTCTGAAAGTTTAGGGAGTAGCCGTGGGCGATGATAGCAAGTACCCACTGGTCGGAGGTGATTGCTTCCCAGCGAGAAAGAAAAACATGGAGTCGACCTCCTATGGGCTGAGGAAGAGGACAGGAGGGAGGAAGACTGGCAATGCCCTGGAGAAGAGAGTCAAAAGGGCTGTGTCGGCTTAGGTTGAGGAGCAGGCTTTACGGTAGGCTGTTGTTGTTGACGGGCCTGTTGCTGTTGTTGACGCTGTCTGCGAGGTTGAGGAGGATGAGGCTGAGCCGGTCGAGCAGAAAACCTCCTTTGATATGAAGATTGTTGCCTGAATGGACGAGGAGGAGGAGGTTTCTTCTTGTTTTTCAAGGGCGGAGAGCTTTTGCATGGTGGAATCCATGGACTCCCCAAATAGCTCATCCCCTAGGCAGGGCGCATTGGCAAGCCGGTCCTGGTGGTTTACATCCAGGTCTGAGACACGTAGCCATGCCAACCTTCTCATTGCCACAGACATAGCAGTAGCCCGTGATGTCAGTTCAAAAGTATCATAAATTGAACGGACCATAAACTTTCTGAGTTGCAAAAGACTAGAGGTACATTGCTGAAAAGCAGGAAGTTTACGGTCTGGAATATACTTTTGAAAAGAGGTCACCTGTTGAATGAGATGTTTCAGGTAAAAAGAGAAGTGGAATGCGTAATTACCTGAACGGTTGGCCAACATCGCATTTTGGTAAAGGCGTTTCCCAAATTTATCCATGGCCTTTCCTTCTCTGCCAGGAGGGACAGAGGCGTATACACTAGCTCCTGCAGATTTCTTCAGGGTTGACTCCACCAGCAAAGATTCATGGGGAAGTTGGTGTTTGTCAAATCCTGGAATTGGAATCACTTTATAAAGAGATTCCAGTTTTCTTGGGGCTCCTGGGATCGTCAAAGGAGTTTCCAAATTCTTATAAAAAGTTTCCTTCAAGATGTCATGGAGGGGCAACTTCAAAAACTCTTTAGGAGATTGGTCAAAATCCAAAGCATCCAGAAATGCCTTGGATTTTTTAGAGTCAGACTCTAAAGGAATAGAAAGGGTGTCTGACATCTCCTTTAAAAATTTGGTGAAGGAGGAGTGCTCTGGCTTAGCAGCAGGATCCTGCACCGATGGATCATCCTCATCAGATGAATAATCTTCCTCGGTACCGAGGGGATCATCAGAGTCGTCCCACAAGTCAGGGTCCCGTACCGATTGGAGACGGCCCTGAGAAAGTGGAGTAGATGTTTCAGTATGCTTAGTCTTGCGTACCGATTTCCCTGAACGGGTGGAGACGGTACCTGGGGAGTGTAGTACGGTACGGGGTTCAGAGAACGGTACCGGGTCAGAAATCGTAGGAGTAGTACGCCGCTTCGGTTCCGCTGACAGAACAGGCATGGACAGAGATTTATGCGGTGCCGACAAAGTCGATGTCAATAAAAGAGGCTGATCGACAGTCGGCACCGAAGGCTCACTAGGTACCGACACTGGAAGATTCGGAGTCAACAGAGCCGGGAGCAAGTGTTGAAGTTGCTCCTTAAGTTGGACCTGGAGGATAGAGGCAATGCGCTCATCCAACGTTGGTCCCGATGGCACCGGTACCGGTTTTTTCTTGCTCGGTACCTTCAGTGCCGCTCGATGCTCGGGTGAAGTCGATGCCGATGACGAGGCAGTGACTTCAATGGGAGTGGAGCGCTTACGGGGCCGGCGCTCAGTCTGCAGGACTTGGCTCACTGCATGCTTGACTGGTGGCCCTAGAACAGTAGGGGAAGGCTTCTTAGCCGGCTTACCTACAGGAGTCGACACCGGCGATGTATCTTGCGGTGCCGAGACAGTCGGTGTCGATTTGGAGGAAGTCGTCGACGTCGATACCGGTGTAACTTCCATAGCGGTACCAAAAAGGATCCGCTGTTGAATTTGTCGATTTTTTAACGTTCTCTTTTGTAAAGAACTACAGCGGGTGCAGGTTTCAGCCCTATGGTCCGGACCCAGACACTGGAGGCACCACTTGTGCGGGTCGGAGAGGGATATAGGGCGCGCACACCGCTGACACTTTTTGAAACCCGGTGACGGGGGCATGAATGGAAAAACTGCTGTAGCAAAATCGAAGCCCGAGGCTTCGATGACGCCAACAGGCCCCGCCGGGGCAGATCGAAAAAAATGAAAAATAAAACGATCTTTTTTTTTTTTACACAAACGAAATAAAAGAGTAAGAAAAGAAAATATGAAGAGAAAAATACGCACGAGCGGGAAGGCAAGTGAATAAGAAAAATTTTCCAACAGCCGTTGGAAACACGCGTCTTCTTAGCTCCGCGGAATTAAGAAAACTGGGGACTGCGCGCCTTCGTCGGGCGGGAAGGCACTCGCGCACGCGCGGTGCGGCCTAGCTAGAACTTTCTAAAGTTCTTAGAGTGCAATCACTCTAAAATTGTCCGTACCGGGGCTCCGTCGGTGCCGTCACCTATCAGTCAAGAATATGCTGCCTGCTTGTCCTGGGATAAAAAAAATTTCCAAACAATCAAAATAAATTACTAGCAACTTTCCTTCTTCAGCAATCACAGTCAATTCACTTCTTCAGCAGTGACACTTGTACAAAACATTTCAGCAGCTGAATAATTGTCCCAGCAGCAAAACAGCCAAACCCCAAAAAATGCAGAAAAAGAAAACTTTTCAAAAAGCAAACCCACAGTCAAATCAGCTTACTTCCATTTCCTCAGGAAGAGCACACTCTGGCAGAGCACTCTAGCCCATATCCTCTGGTTTCTTATTTCTCTGGGTCTCTTCTGCCTCTGGGTTCAGGTTTCCACGTCTGCTGGCTCTTGAAGAGCTAGAGCAGGGGTCTCAAAGTCCCTCCTTGAGGGCCACAATCCAGTCGGGTTTTCAAGATTTCCGCAATGAATATGCATGAGGCCTATGTGCCTGCACTGCTTTCAATGCATATTCATTGGAGAAATCCTGAAAACCTGACTGGATTGCAGCCCTCAAGGAGGGACTTTGAGATCCCTGAGCTAGAGGCTCTTTCAGCATGAGAGCTTCCTTGGACTGTCCTCTCCTCTGAGACAGCCAGCTCTCTAAATGCTCAATAGCTGCTGTGCCACGCCCAGCCCTAGGAGGGGGAAGGGCTTTCTGCAGCTGAGGCTACCTTCTAACCTGTTTGGTCAGCAGTTTCAAAGATGGAGGATTTAAAGGGACCAAACTGTTTTTTCTCAGGGCTATGTACTAAGGCCTGCCTGAACTCAGCCTGAGCTTTCTGGTCCTGTTCCTACCCTGCAGGGACATACTGGTCAGCTGTAACCCGTTTCACCAGGTGATTTCTGGGGCTCCTAACTGGCACTAGCCTGGAATGGGAGTTGGGCTTGTGACAACCTTCAAGGTAGAATGTCTCAATTAAAATATGTGCTGGAATTTGAATCTATGACCTCTGGAAGATGGAAACAGGGCTTTTACCCATTGAGCCGCAGCAGTTTCCATTAATGCCTTTCTTCCTCACATCCGATATGATAGCTTAGGGATTTGCTAAGCTATGATCTTAGTTATTTTCACCTTTACATGGCTAGGATCACTAAGCTCTCATGGTAGGAACCCCCACAACCAAAAGAAAGTGGCTGTAGCTCACCAGGTAAAAGCCCTGTGCTCATCTTCCAGAGGTCATGGGTTCAAATCCACAGCACATATTTTAATTGTGGCATTCTACCTTGCAGGTGCACCTTGATGATCTCACAATGAGGTCAGCATTGTGTAGCTGCACAGCCTCCATTTGCAATGAAGTAGAAGCCATACTAAAGTCTGTATCTGTTGTTAAGCTTTTGCAAATGAAGGTATGTATGTAATCTGTATATTTTTTCATCTGCTTTCTTTGCTTCCAAGAATGAGCTGATTGGAGCACTGTTTAGACATAAAAAGGGTAGATTTTTAGCAAGAAGCCTAAAGCTATGTTTTTCATGTGTTGTGCTTCAGTTAATAATAATAATAATAATAATAATTTTATTTTTATATACCGCCAAAGCCATGAAAAGTTTGAGGTGGTTTACAACAAGAAGCGCTGGACAATCAGCGAAGAGGTCAACAATTCAAAGACATCTATACAATCTTATATAATGGAAGAAGTAGAAAGCTATATAGTTCTTAAGGTTAATGGTTGAATTTGCAATGCTATAAAATTCTTAGTTTACAAATCGATTGAACAAACTCGTTTTTATCAATTTTCTAAAATTGAGGTAGGTTGAGGAGTGCATGATAATGGATCTTTTCCTGTAATTAGCAAATAATATTGCTGTTTGCCCACAAAAATAGAAGGTTTTGCATGCAATATATCTGTTTTGATGTGCCTTGTTTATGTGGTGCCTTATTAAATGTATTTTGAGCTTAATAAAGTAAAAATAAAAACTCAGAGAGCTATTTAGCAGATCGCATTAAGGATGTCCAGACTGTGCCTAAGTTCCATCCATAGAACTCAGGTCTATCTGAAACCCAAACTATGCTGAAAAGTACACCTCCTTTACAATGCCTATAGGACCTAGTTTTACAATTGCTATGCAACTTGCTAGCTCACTGTGTAGTACACTGGTTAAACCTACAGCCTTCTACTCTAATGTTGCTGGTTCGAATCCAAGTCACTCTCTCTAATGGAAGAGAAATAAATAAAAGCATTAAACAGATCCAACTCCCAGTATCACAATTATAATGAAAAACACCATAAAATTGGCATTCTAATAACATCATAATAATAAAATATTATAACATTGAGGACATTGGACGTCTAACTCTCACCTAAAACTTGATTCTCTAAAGGATGCCTAAAAATTTAGATGTCTAAACAGTGCTGAGTGCTGCTGAGCATGATTCTGCAAAGGACGCTTATCTTGGACATCCAGACAATGCCTAACTTTAGTTGTGCTTTGCAGAATCAGGGCCTGTGTGTCTAAATGCTTTAAAAATGAGCTCCATAATAAATGACTAGTCCAGAACTGACAAGACCTGCATCTGTTTTAGATCTAGTCCTAGTATCTAGTCCTAGTATTTTAGATCTAGTATGAGAGGTAATGGTTTTAGGTCTACTGGGAAACTGTGATCATAACATGATCAAATGTGAACTAATATCTAAAGTGAAGTCACACAGGAAATCTACTGTTGTAGCATTTAATTTTTGAAAGAATGAGCATGATAAAATGAGGAAAATAGTTAAAAAGTAGCTAAAAGTATCAGCTACAAAGGTTAGGACTTAAAATCAGGCATGGACGTTGTTTAAAAATACCATTTTGGAAGCCCAGACCAGATGTATTCCACAAATTTACAAAAGATAGAAAAAAAGAGCAGACAGCATGGTTAAAAAGTGAAGTGAAAGAGGCTATTAGACTCCCTCAAAGAATGAAAAAAGGATTCAAATACAGAAAATAAGAAGCAGCATAAGCACTGGCAAGTTAGATATAAAGTATTGATAAAGAAGGCTAAACAAGAATATGAAGAGAAACTTGCTACAGAGACAAAAACTCAAAGTAACAACTTTTTCAGGTACATCAGAAGCAGAAAGCCTGTGTTGGAATCCATGGGACTGTTAGATCATGAAGGAACAAAAAGGGCAGACAGGAAGGACAAGACCATGGCAGATAGATTGATTGAATTTTTTGCTTTGGTCTTTTGGGAGAAGATATAAAAGATCTACCTGTTCCAGAAATGGTTTCCAAGGGTGACGATGCAGAGGAACTGAAAAACAATTCTCAGTGAACCTGGAGCCAAATTGACAGAGTAGTAAATCACCTGAATCGTATGGTATGCACCCTAGGGTACTGAAAGAACTCACTACCAGCAGATTGGAAGGTGGCCATTGTAATACCAATTTTTAAATAGGGCTCCAAGGTAAACCTGACTTCAGTTCTAGGAAACTACTGTAAAGAAGAAAATTATGAACAAATACACAACCATGGTTTAATGAGACAGAAAGCATTTGACAAAGTTCTTCATGATAGACTAAAGAGTCATGGGAAAAGGGGCAATATTCTCTTGTGGATAAGGAATTGGTTATTGGATAGAAAAGAAAAGGTAAGATTAAATTACCATACCAGGAGTCACTTTACTGGGGGCAACATTTTATCTGAGACATCCTTGCAAGTATAATTTGCCACCATTCAGTTAAATATGTTTTCTTTGAACCTCAACAATTAAGTGATTTTCTGACAATGTCCTGCCTGGAGGAAGGAAAATCAAGTGCTCAATAACTATAGAAGAAGCTCCTTCCCCAGCGCTATCTGTATCAGATCTTGCTAAATTGTTTAATAATTTTCTTTCTTTTTCGTCTATATGTAATCTTGGAATCCTAGATTGAGGACTTGAAAGAATTAGTCAAAGTTTTCTTAAATCATTTTCTTTTTTTGTAAATTGTATTAAGATATGATTTACACTTTATGGAATTGTATTCAGACTAATTCACTTTCTGTACAAGTGTTTTTTCCCTTGGTATGTTATAATGAAAACTTATTTAAAAAAAAAAAAATTAAATTACCATTTTGCTCAATGGAGGAGGGTGAATAGTGAGTGCCACAGGTACTGGGACTTATACTATTTAACATATTTATAAATTATATGGAAATCGGAATGACAAGCGAGGTGATTAAATTTGCAGATGACACTAAACTGTTCAAAGTTGTTAAAACGCATGCAGCTTGTGAAAAATTACAGGCAGACCTTAGGAAATTGGAAGTCAGGGCATCCAAATGGCAGATTAAATTTAATGTGGACAAATGCAAAGTGATGCATATTGAGAAGAATAATCTGAATCATAGTTACCAGATGCTAGGGTCCACCCTCGGAGTTAGCAATCAAGAATAAAATCTGGGTATCAATGTAGACAATACATTGAAATTTTCTGCCAAGTGTGGAGCAGCAATCAAAAAAGCAAACAAGATGCTAGGAATTATTAAAAAAGGATAACATAAAATAAAAATGTATTTCTTTATTGCAAATACCTTAAGGTTCAATGCGATGTACACAAAAAAATGAAACTGAATAATAAAAGTGAATTACATATATACCAATTACATTAACACTAATTGACCTACACATACTTAGTAAATTGATGAGCTTTTAAAAGTTTTCAAAAATGCCTATAAGTCATTGACCTAATCTGGGCCCAAATTCAGAATTCCAATGAGTAGCCTGGTATGATAATTGCTGATTTATAAATCTTGTTTGTGTGCAACATTTAACTGCAGGAAGTTAAAAAAATGATAGATTGTACAAAGAGCATCCTTGAATAGCTAATAAGAATATCCTTACTGGGTCATACCAATGATCCATCAAGTCCAGTAGCCCATTCTAATGGTGGCCAATCCAGGTCCCTAGTACCTGATCAAAACCCAAGGAATAGCAACATTCCATGCTACCGATCCAGGGCAAACAGTGGCTTCCCCCATGTTTTTCTCAATAACAGACTATGGATTGATCATAAAATCTATTTTACTACATGGGATCTAGCTTGGTACTTGGGACCTGGGTTGGCCACTGTTGGAAACAGGATACTGGGCTTGACGGACCTTTGGTCTGTCCCAGTATAGCAATTCTTATGATCTTATGTTCTTAAGACTAAGAATATTATAATGCCTTTGTATTGCTCCATGATGTGACCTCATCTATTGCATTTAATTCTGGTTGCCTTATCTCAAGAAAGATATAGCTGAATTAGAAAAGGTTCAAAGAACAACCAAGATGATAAAAGGGATGGAAATCCTCTTGTATGAGGAAAGACTGAAAAGTTTAGGACTCTTCAGCTTTGAAATGAGATAGCTGAGGAATCAATTGGATTAATTTTTTTATTTAAAAATTAGAAAGACTAGGGGAACTGGATAAAGTTGCAGGGAAATACTTTTAAAACCAATAGAAGGATATATTTTTTTCACTCAGAGAATAGTTAAGCTCTGGAACCCATTGCCAGAGGTTGTGGTAGGACTGGTTAACATTGTTGGTTAAAAAAAAATTGCTGGAGGAAAAGTCCATAGTCTGTTATTGAGACAGACATGGGGGAATCCATTGCTTGTCCTGGATCGGTAGTATAGATTGTTGCTACTATTTGGGGTTTTGCCAAGTATTAGTGACCTGGATTGATCACCGTGAGGACCAGCTACTGGGCTAGATGGACCATTGATCTGACCCAGTAAGGCTATTCTTATGTTATTTCTTAGATGTGAAAAAAAATTATGTATTATAATAAGCAGATCTACCAGTTTTGCTCATGGTAATTTCAGCACTATTGCCAACCTCTGAAAAATGATCTATGCTCACTAAAGAATGCCCAGGATACCTGCCCGTCTTCAAACTAAATAAAGGTTTTTCTCACTAAATCTCTTTCAGTGAGGGATCATTTTGTTAAATATGCCAAATCTTTCTGAAAAGCCCTTCAGTTATTGATGATGCTCTGGGAAATATGAGTCCTTTTCTCCTTTTAGATACTCATTCTTTGTAGTAAGTTCTGTCTGTCAGTTTTGGATTCCAGTTTTACTATTGTTATGTAGATCGTAACCTCTCTAAAGGCTGGAATGTGATAGATCTGCACTTTTGTTTTATAGTACTCTGGCTGCATGGGCTGGCTCTGTTTGTGAAGTCATAATCATTTGGCTGGACAATTGTATTTTCTACTTTGTTGTTTAATATCTTTATCATAGCTCCTCACAAAGTGACTCATTTTCCATGAATAAGCCAATAAAGCACAGTTACTTACCGTAACAGGTGTTATCCAGGGACAGCAGGCAGATATTCTCACATGTGGGTGACGTCATCTACGGAGCCCCGACGCGGACAGCTTTTCAAGCAAACTTGATTGAAGCTTTCAAGTTTGCTAGTGCTGCACCACGCATGTGTGTGCCTTCCTGATCCACTAGAGGGCGCATACCCTCCTCATGGTCCTCAGTTCAGATAGCTAGCAAAGAAGCCAACCTCGGGGAGGCGGGCGGGTTGTGAGAATATCTGCCTGCTGTCCCTGGATAACACCTGTTACGGTAAGTAACTGTGCTTTATCCCAGGACAAGCAGGCAGCATATTCTCACATGTGAGTGACCTCCAAGCTAACCAAAAAGGGACGGAGGAAAGTTGGCAATCCAAGAAAACAGATTATGCAAAACCGACTGGCCAAACCGGCCGTCGCTCCTGGACAGAGTATCCAGGCAGTAGTGGAAGGTGAAAGTATGAACCGAAGACCAAGTGGCAGCCTTGCCAATCTCCTCGACAGGCGTCGACCTGAGGAAAGCTACAGAAGCCGCCATCGCTCGGACTCTATGTCCTGTGACTCGACCATGCAGTGCGAGACCAGCCTGAGCATATGAAAAGGAAAAACAAGCAGCCAACCAGTTGGACAAGGTGCGCTTGGAAACTAGGCGTCCCGACCAATAGGGCGAAGGACAAAAAGAATTGAGGAACCGTCCAAGGAGACTGATGTGCGTTGAAGACAAAAAGCCAACGCCCTCTTACAGTCAAGTGTGCGAAGCGCCACCTCGCCAGGAGGCGAGTGGGGCTTCGGAAAAAAGACCGAAAGAACAATGGAAAGATCGAAAGGAAAGTCCGAAACCACCCTGGACAAGAACTGGGGTGGAGCACGCAGGACCACCGTGTCATGATGAAATACAGGAAAAGACGGGTCCGCAATCAGAGCTTGCAGCTCACTGACTCTGCGAGCAGACGTGAGAGCAACCAGGAATACCACCTGCCAGGTGAAGTAATTCAAAAGAGCTCCATCTAATGGAGGTACCACCAATTGAGCCAGGAACACACAAAGATCCCAACCACCGGAGGGGCTTTGAGCGGAGGATGTACAATGAAGAGATCCCTCATAAAGCGGGAAACCGTCGGAAGGACGGAGAGCCGCGTCCCATTCATCGGCCGATGAAAGTCAGCAAATGCACAGAGGTGGACTCGAATAGATGTAGATGAGAGACCAGACCGAGACAAGTGCAACAGATAATCCAGCACCGAAGGCAAGGAGGCAGAGAGCGAATCCATGCGGTGCTCAGCCCACCACTCAGCAAATCAGGACCATATCTGGGAAAAGCATTGCCGAGTGGAGATCCTTCGAGAGGCCTCGAGAACACCCCCACCGACTGAGAGAAACAGAAGGAGGGAGGCACGTTGCGAGGAACCAAGCTGATAAGTGTAGAGACTGCAGATTGGAATGCAACAGAAACCGTAACACTGAGACAGCAGAGACGGGAACATAGGTAGAAGCTGAGTCTCCCTGACACGCTGGAGGAACAGGGAGAACCATGGCCGCGAGGGCCACAGAGGAGCCATCAAGATCCTGGTGGCGCAGACCGACAGGAGGTGTATCAAAGACCCGAGAATCAGAGTAAAGGGAGGGAACGCATAGAACCCGCCCATTCCATCGAGAAGGAAGCATCCACCTCGATGCGAACTCGGTAGAACATCCTCGAGCAATATCGAGGCAACCAGTGAGTGAGGGGTCAAGCGAACAGCACTACATGTTGGGTTCCCCACCGAACAACCACATGCCGCAAAGTCTGAGAATGGAGCAACCATTCATGCGGCCTAAAAGGGCGACTCAACGTGTCCACCAGACAATGCTGCACGCCCCGGAAATACACCTCCCAAAGAAAGAAGCAGTGATGTAACGCCCACTGCCATTGACAAAGGGCTTCCCTGCAAAGTAACAGGGAACCTGTACACCCTGGCTTGGTCACCGAATACATCGCCACCGAGATGTCGGGACGCACCAGGACCCCACTATCTTGCAACCAATAATGAAAATCCACCACGGTATTGTAAATGGCCTGGAGCTCCAGCAGATTGATGTGGCTGCGACAGTCCGCACCCGACCAAGGACCCTGAGTCCGAAGGCCGTCGAGATGCACCCCTACGCCAATGCCGAGGAGTCCATCGGCAGAACCTTCTGATGCGGGAATACGAAGAGGTGGCCCACCAACGAAACAAGCGTGTCAAGGAGGGAGGCACCTCAATGTGCTGGGAAGCGGGATCCCGATCCTGCCATCACTAAGATGCTCGGGTCCAGTGGGGAACACGAAGATGAAACCAGGCGAACCTCGGGACATCCACCGTGGAGACCCCTGATCCCAAAAGGATCAGCATCAGCTTGGCCGAGGCCGAAGACCGCTGAGACACCAGCCGACACAAGCGCCGACAGGCAGCCTGCCGAGGCAGAGGCAGACCGAGGACAGAGGGCCTACCCTCCAGCATAAACAAACAAGGGCCTCCTCTGAGGCCGAGACAAGGATCCAGGTCCGCCCCGACGGACTCCCGAGACTGGGGCGGGCTGAGTCAGACCCACTCCCGTACTAGAACTAGTGCAGGTCACGAAGGGCCAGGACCAGACGCAGATGGGAGGATGGGAATGCCCGACTGACAGAAGTGAGGCTATACTCCCGGTGCGTAGACACGGAGACACCCCTCCCGAAGGGAGGGGAGGAATCCCCAGAAGAAGAGCAGCCCGGAGGCTATGCGAGAATAGACAAAAAGACGGCCAGGAGTCGCCGAAGCCGGCGGCTAACCCCAAACCCGGCGCTGCAGCCGCTATTGCGGCTGCTGCGAAGGAAGCCGAGATAACACAAGAAAGGTATCCGGAGGCCCCCTCCGGAGAAGGAGTCCAAACCACCAAGGCAGACGGGATTCAGCTGAAGGCGTCCCGATAGGTCGCGATCTGAGAGGCGGTTAGTGGCCACCGCAAGAGAGGCCTCAATAAGCGCAGAACTCACGCAAGTAAAAGCGGCGAGACGAGCCTGGAGGCTCGGAACCTCAGCCACACTCGGCGCCAAGCGAGAGGCCGCATGGCGGGAGCAATAGAGCCGGAGCAGGGAGAGAGTCTGAACCCTCTCAAACCGGAGCTGGAGACGCCCAGGTGCAAACCCGCAGTCGACACCGAGGCCCAAAACCCAGCCGCTGCCGCGGTAAAAAGCCCCCAGCGACGTTGCTGCACCAAGCCACAGTCGACTTCGAAACACAAGGCCATAGCCAACCAAAGGGCACAAAGCCCCAAGCGACGTCAAGTCACAAAGCCCCCGTCGACGGTACGAAGCCTCGGCAACGACGAGGCACAGAGCTCCAGCCGACGATGAGGCCCCCAGCCTCAGTCGACGTCGAGGCACAAGCCTCAGGCGACGTTGAAGCACAAGCGTCAAGTGACGCGGAGCACACGGCCGCAGCCGACGTCGAAGGTACAAAGCATCCGCCGAGACACCCAACCTCCGTCGACATCGAGACCTCAAGCCCCAGTCGACATTGAGGCAGAAAATCAAAGCACAAAGCCTTAGACGACGTCGAGGCACCCAGCCGCATTCTACATCGAGGCGCAAGGCCTCAGGCGGCGGTGAGGCACCAAGCCGAAGTCGACGTCGAGGCAGCTGCAGTCGACGTCGAGGCATAAAGCCCCAGTCGATGTCGAGGCATAAAGCCCCAGTCGATGTCGAGGCACAAAGCCTCAAACGACGTCAATGCACGAAGCCCCAGGCGGCGGCGAGGCACCAAGCCCCACGCGACGGCGAGGCACCAAGCCCCAGTCGACGGCGAGGCACGAAGCCCGGTCGACGTGGAGGCACGAAACCTCATTCGACGTCGAGGCACGAAGCCTCCGTCGACTTCGAGGCACAAAGCTCCAGTCGACGTCGAGGCACGAAGCTCCAGTTGATGTCGAGGCACATCGAGGGTCAGAAGTCAGCACCGTACCAATGAACTGGCAAGAAAGGTGCAGCAGTGCGCTCCATAAGGGCAACCTCGATATGAGTATTCCCATGGAAGGAGGCACGCTTTGAAGGTCTCGTAGAGGTGGGCACGACTGCACTCGATGCCTCAGTCGACGTGGAGGCACGAAGCCTCAGTCGACGTGGAGGCACGAAGCCTCAGTCAAGGTCGAGGCACGAAGCCTCAGTTGACGCCGAGGCACGAAGCCCGGTCGACGCCGAGGCACGAAGCCCCAGTCGACGTCGAGGCACGAAGCCTCAGTCGACGTCGAGGCACGAAGCCTCAGTCGACGTCGAGGCACGAAGCCTCAGTCGACGTCGAGGCACGAAGCCTCAGTCGACGTGGAGGCACGAATCCTCAGTCGACGTGGAGGCACGAATCCTCAGTCGACGTCGAGGCATGAAGCCACAGTCGACGTCGAGGCACGAAGCCACAGTCGACGTCGAGGCACGAAGCCACAGTCAACGTCGAGGCACGAAGCCACAGTCAACGTCGAGGCACGAAGCCTCAGTCGACGTCGAGGCACGAAGCCTCGATCGACGTCGAGGCACGAAGCCTCAGTCGACACTGAGGTACGAAGCCTCAGTCGACGCCGAGGCACAAAGCCTCAGTCGACGTCGAGGCACGAAGCCCTCGTCGACGTCGAGGCACGAAGCTCCAGTCGACGTCGAGGCACGAAGCTCCAGTCGACGTCGAGGCACATCGAGGTTCAGAAGTCAGCACCGTACCAATGAACTGGTAAGAAAGGTGCAGCAGTGCGCTCCATAAGGGCAACCTCGATATGAGTATTCCCATGGGAGGAGGCACGCTTTGAAGGTCTCGTAGAGGCGGGCACGACTGCACTCGATGCCTGGAATGCCTGAGACTCAGCCAATGGCATTACCGAGGTAATGCAGCTAGAAGACAAAAAGAAAGAAAGAAGACTTACCAGGGATCGAAGCTACTCAGTCCGATTCCAACGAAGGAACAAGGGTCCCAGCCATCCTGCTCACACGAGGTGAGCCCAGAGAGAGGCCAGGGAAGAAGAAAATACAGCTGCAGCCAAATGAGGCCTAGCCGCATGGCTGAGGCCCAAGAAGGGCCTGCCGGGTAGAAACACAATAAAAAGTCCTTTTTTTTTTTTTGAAAACAAAGAAATACACGATCAAGTAACAACGCACAGCGACTCCCTAACAAAATAAAGAAGCCGCGGTGCTAGAAAGGCACTTAGAAGAACGGAGAGAAGAGAGACAGGGCTTTCTGGCTCCGCGGAAAACTAAGAATTGAGGACCATGAGGAGGGTATGCGCCCTCTAGTGGATCAGGAAGGCACACACATGCGTGGTGCAGCACTAGCAAACTTGAAAGCTTCAATCAAGTTTGCTTGAAAAGCTGTCCGCGTCGGGGCTCCGTAGATGACGTCACCCACATGTGAGAATATGCTGCCTGCTTGTCCTGGGATAACTGGGATTTACTTTCCATAGTATAGCCCTGTCTTACAACATTGGTGTTTTGCTCACCATTAGATTAGCAAGGGAGAGAGGGACTGAAGGAGAAGAATGGAATATATGTAACCTGGATCCCACTATTAGCGATGCATTTCTGTACTGTACTGTATATAGCACACACACACACACACAAAAAAAAAATCACACATATGGCAATTGATTTGGTTTAGTTTAATTCTTTTTTTTTAATAGTTTAATTTTGTTTGAAACTCAGGTAGGGTCAGCATTTTTGTGAGCGACCATATAACGACAGTGTAAAATGTATGAACGATTGCTCAGGTACGCTGCTTAGATGACCACCTATTCCATTTGACTCAGGATTTTAAAGACTGCTCTCATATCTCTCATCTCCAAACTAAAAAGCCCAAACCTCTCTAGCTTTTCTTCATATAAAAGCTGTTCCATTCTCTTTATTGTTTTGGTTGCCTTTCTCTGTTTGTTTTCAAATTCTGCTTTCTCTCTTTTGAGATATGGCAACAAAATCACATACAATAATTACGGTGCGGTTGCATCATGGCGAGGTACAGAAGTAATATGATATTCTTTGTTTTATTCTCTATTCCATTCCTAAATCAATGGGTTCATTTTTGAAGAGAAAGATCGTTAGATAAAAACATCATGCTTGGCTAGATTGAAGGTCAATGCAAAAGAGGAAGATCAACAATGTGATAGATCAATACAATAACATCAGCTACAGATGCCAATCTATCAATGATTAGTTGTCTGACTGAAGACATAACACAGTTCAGAGCAACTTCCAGAGGATCATTGTAAGTTGACACTGACTCAGTGGCACTTAATAATATATTTACTGTATATCTTTATCTTTCTATCTATCCCTCCCTCTCTCTCTCTTTAAATTGTGTGTGTATAGTATACAAGGTAGGATTAATTCATCGAGGGCCCCTAGGCACACAAGTACACTGGGCCCCTTGCCCCGCCCCACCCCACCCCACCCCACCATGTGTCCAGGCGGAAACAGGAAGCTATGTCAGAGGGAAGCTTCGGGCAAGCAGCACCGCTTGCAAAATTACAGTTCCCGTAGCCTTTCTTACCCGTGTTGCTTGCTTGTCTTAATTTCCGTCGATGGGGGGCTACGTTGCCGATCGGGGGGGGGCCCGCATTGCCGATCGATGCTGGAGAGGCCCATCCCCATTTGGAAAAAACAATGTTGATGTTCTCCTTCATCGGGCCCCCCTGACCATTTCGGGCCCTAGGCACGTGCCTACTGGGCCTATTGGTTAATCCTGCCCTGATAATACACACACAGTATATATCTGTCTATACTAATATTTTAGCCCATTACATTAACAGGTGCTAAAATAGATTAGTCTGATCCAGTATGGCTATTCTTCTTATGTCTTATCCCCATATTCAGGCTCCCAGTTCCCCTTTTACCTTCCCTATTTCCACTTTTTTTCACCAACTTAAAAATCTGTCCCCTTTCTCTGTCCTTCACCTCCATAGAACTCCCTCTCCATTTCCCCTTTCCCATCAACCTTCACTTATTCTTCCAGCTCCTATCTTCAGCCTATTTCTTTCACATGTCCCCTTTTGTAGCCCCCTTCTCCCACCTCCCCCTTTTTTCATCCCCAGATCCCTTCTCTCACACATTCCAATTTTATAGCCCCCTAACCCCCTTCTCATACCTGCTCTTCCAGCCCTCAGTTATAGCCCCAGTTTCCTTATCACACCTGCCTTCCTTTTCAACCCCCAAATCCAGACCCAGACCCCTTTTCTCACAACTCACCTTTTGCAGTCCCAAGCTGCAGCCCTCTTCTCTGAACTGTCTTCTTTTAACAGCCTCCTACACCAGGTCTCTTTTCCCAAGAACCCCCCTTTAAAGCCTCCTTTCCTCACGTCCTCTTTTTTCAGCCCTAACTCCAAACCCCTTTTTAGCCCCCCACCAGCCCCCTTCTCCCATCTTTTCCCTTTCAGCTTCCAGCCCCAGCCCCCTTTTCTCACATGTCTCTTTTGCAGCATCCTTCTCACACATATTCCCTTTTCTGCCCCCAGCCCCCTTCTCTTACACATCCCCATTGTCAGCTCCCAACTCCTTTCTCTAACATGTTCCCTTTTAACAATACTGACCCCAGCTCCAGCCCCCTTCTCCTACCTACCCCTTTTTTTCAGCTCCTAGTTCCCTTCTCCTATTTGACCCCTTTTGCCTCTGAAGTGTGGCTTGGACCCTGGTCCATTCCCAAGAACCCCCCTTTAAAGCCTCCTTCCCTCAACTGTCCCCTATTTTCAGCCCCAGCTCTAAACCCCTTTTTACGCCCCCACAGCCCCCTTCTCCCATCTTTTCCCTTTCAGCTTCCAGCCCCAGCTCCCTTTTCTCACATGTCCCTTTTGCAGCCTCCTTCTCACACATATCCCCTTTTATGCCCTCAGCCCCCTTCTCTTACATGGTAGCGGTTGTTTTTACTTTACCTTTTGCTCTCGCCCAGGGTTTCCTTGGCAGATGTAGAGAGGGTGGGAAGGGGGAGTCGCCACCGTGGTGGGCGCCACTGGCTCCGGGTTCGCAGCGTCGCCAAGGGAGGGCGATGGGGAAACTGCCGCAGGCTCCTGGCAGATGGAGAGAGTTTTATTCTACTGCACATGTGGAGGCATGCGCGGCTAAGGGTTTTATTGTTATTGATATATATATATAATATAACATTTTTAGATAGTACATCTATATATAACATATAGAAGGAACATGTTTTAGATATCAGAAAAAACATATATGAGCCACAAAGTACACACAACTGTGGGAAAATAAAGTATATGTATATCTGTCCAGCTAAGGGGTGCATTTACTGTAGAATCTGAAATCTCTCTAAAACATGGGCAAATGTTTGTGTTGCTTTGGCAGGGCTAGAAATCCACATATTTCCATCATGTGAGTGAAATGCATTTGTAATGAAAACTGAGTGGTAGGTTGCACGTATAGACACCATGGGCAAGAAACGTGAAGAATTCCTTTGCAAAAGCACTTTATCATCTTCACCTGCACTGCTTGGGGCCTGGCTTTACAAGGAACCACATGCATATGTTTTCAGTTCTACATGACACAGCAGTAACAGCCTCATTCACCTGCATAATGGCTGCTAGGAGGTAGCACAGCAACTCCCAGCTGGAGAGTGATCTCCTAGCTGTACTTGTAATACAGAATGAGGCCTGGAATGAGAATGACACGGTGACAAAATTCATCACCGTTCCCGTCCCCGCGGACAGGGCCGCCATCAGGGCAGTACTACCAGTCCTGCATTCAGGGGCCCGGAGCTGACAGGGGGCCCGGGCCAGTAGCGTACCTAGGGGGGGCGGTGCGCCCCGGGTGCACGCCCCAAGGGGGTACACAGGAGAGAGAGCTGAATGGGGACGATGGGGGACCCGCGGGGTTAAATATAACTCGAACCGCAAGGCTCGTCTTCTACTCCTACTGCCCTGCCGCTCACACAGCCGATCGGAAGTCTTCCCCGACGTCAGCGCTGAAGTTGGGGAAGACTTCTGGTCGGCTATGTGTGCAAGGCGGGACAGGCAGGAAATAGAAGACAAGCCTACGCGGCTCGAGCTACATTTTGCTGAGAAAGTTGCTAAGATGGGCTGGGAGGCAAACAGGGAACACAAAAGGGGAAGGGAGTGCGTTTTGGACACAAGGCATGAACTTGGGAGAGAGGAAGGGAGGGAAAGAGATGCTGAGGTGGGGAGGGAATGCATTTTTGGACACAGAAGGCATGGACTTGGGAGAGAGGAAGGGAGGGAAAGAGATGCTGAGGTGGGGGAGGGAATGGGTTTTTGGACACAGAAGGCATGGACTTGGGAGAGAGGAAGGGAGGGAAAGAGATGCTGAGGTGGGGGATGGAATGGGTTTTTGGACACAGAAGGCATGGACTTGGGAGAGAGGAAGGGAGGGAAAGAGATGCTGAGGTGGGGGAGGGAATGGGTTTTTGGACACAGAAGGCATGGACTTGGGAGAGAGGAAGGGAGGGAAAGAGATGCTGAGGTGGGGAGGGAATGCATTTTTGGACACAGAAGGCATGAACTTGGGAGAGAGGAAGGGAGGGAAAGAGATGTTGAGGTGGGGGAGGGAATGTGTTTTTGGACACAGAAGGCAAGGACTTGGGAAAGAGGAAGGGAGGGAAAGAGATGGTTGTGTACACGGGGAATAGAAGAAAGGAGAATTTTTGGTCATAGGGAGGGAGTGAGGTACAGACAGTGGCATACCAAGGTGGGGGTGGGGGCGGTCTGCCCCGGGTTTACGCCCCAAGGAGGTGCACAGTTGGCCACCCTCCAGTGTTCTCCCTAGGCTGGCAAACTGCATCTCTTTAGCCACTTGAGTGCCACCGCTGCCATTGGGAACAGGCCGGTGCCAGGTTCTCCCTGCTTTTCCCTGTGGGGCCGACCAACTCTCGCCACCCGCGTCAATTCTGACGTCGGAGATGACGTTCTGGGCCAGCCAATTGCTACCTGGCTGGCCCAGAACGTCCTCTCCGACGTTAGAATTGACGTCGAGTGGCGAAAGTTGGTCGGCTCTGCGGGGAAGAAAAGCAGGGCGAACTCGGCGCCGGCCTGTTCCCGATAGCGGCAGTGGCAGCCTATTCCCTAGTGGCGGTGGCAGCATTTTCCCAATGGTGGTGGCATAGGGGAGGGCAAGGAGAAAGAAAGAAAGAAAGGGGGGGACAGGGAGCCAGAAAAAAAAAAAAAGGCTGGGTGAAACAAAGAAAAATGGGGCACGGAGATAGAGAGAAAGACAGACATACAGAATGAAAGGGGATATGGAGAGAGAGAAAAAGAAAGAAGGGGGCAGGGTGAAACAAAGAAAAAGTTATCCGCGGGGATGGGAATGGTGATGAATTTTGTCACCGTGTCATTCTCTGGATTTTCTGTCAGGGGGCATAGACCACCCCATGAAGCTGCTTAGAGAACCTAGGAAAAGATCTGGATGGCTCTTTCAAGGTAAGTCTCTACATAGGCATACAAGGCTCCACACTCAAAGCACCTACAAAACACCCAGTCAAGGGATACAACTTACCCAAACACCAGGCTGGCATCATGCTTCCGGCAGCAGATATCTGTGACCATAACACAGTGCCAAGTGCTTCTTCTACAATAACAGCCCAGACCAACAGTATAACCTTTGGAGAATATGTGAGACCCGTGACCACAGAGATGCAAAACATACAAAGTTTGTCAGCCTTTTGCCATGTCTGCCCTAGGCTGCAGGTAACCCAGTTTGACTCCCCTGATCTCACAATCACCAACAACCCCTGAAACCAATACCCCACTGTATACCTATCATGATTATGCACTGCTACCTTGAGTGCCCGGTGCCCTGTAGCACAGAATATGAAGTCCTAAACATGGTTACTACAATGGTGTGTGGTTTTCATCATAAGGGGACAGATTTAAAGATCTCAATCTATGAAGGGAAGCTTAGGTCACTCACTGGCTCCCCCCCCCACGCCTCTATCATTGGCCAGTTTATCTTATCTTTAGTAGACCGATACTTCGTTTTTGCTGTCGGCCAACATTTCATGATAAATTATCATTGCATCAGGGCTCTGAAGTGTTAAAGATGCAATGATTATTTATCATGAAGTGTTAAAAATGCAATGATTATTTATCATGAAACATTGGCCATTGTCGGCAAAAATGAAGTGAGAAGACACGGAGGAGCAAGCACTTCTCTAAGAACTCTCGTTCTACTAATGATAAGATAAGCTATGCTTTCACGTCTATCATTATTATTTTTTTCATAGACACTCTGTGAAATATTGCATAAATCTGAACTTTATGAAAATTAAATTTAACAATAAGCTGTACAAAGGGGTTTTTCTGGCCAATGATAGAGGTATGGGGGGGGGGAGGGAAGCCAGTGAGTGACCTGAGCTCCCCTTTATAGCTTCAGCGCAAATTTTGTCCCGTGGCTTCTGAGGCCTTTTCCCCTCTTGTTGGACATCATAGTAAGTTCAGCGATTGAGTGTCTGATAACAGGGGTCAAGCAACAGTGAGTATTTGCTCCCAGCATACATATAACTGGAGTTTATTGATATAGTTAATAAGATGAATAAAACATAACTTAGTCCATCAGCCCGACATAGCCATGTTTCACCCCCTCAAGGGCTACACCAGTCACACCGTGCCCCCCCAAACTCTCCCATCTTCTGCCTATGTGGGGATGTTTCTACGTCATTTGGTGCATTTGTATATATTCTGTGGTTGTTAGAAAATGATTAATATTTTTTTTTTCTGCCGTACTCTGTGTATGTATGTGTGTGTGTACGCAAATATACACATACACACATATTTTCTCCTTACAGGAAAGAAAGGAATGAACATATTGGATAGCAACAGACGAAACAATGACAAACTTGTAAATGAGGAGAGAGTAAATAGGAGGAAACAGAGGTTGAGATAAACAAGTGATTACAGATGTGGAAGGAAAAAGGATTTAGATGATGAGAGAGAACACTGATGAAATAAAATCAAATCCAGGCAGTGCCCAGCTGCAAGAGCAAGAATAGAAGTAAGATTAAAGATGAAAGAGTAAATTAGTGGAAAGATGTCAATAAAGATGAGTCAGGGAGATGACGATTGCGATCATCAAGTAGTTAAGGATTAAGAGAAGCTGAAAGTTTAAAGTCCACATCAATTATGAGTGCTCATGGAAGCTGATACAGTAGAATACGAAAGAGGATGCCATGAAATGATACTCAATAGGGAAACATAGGGAAGATGTAGAAAGGAATTTAAATCAGTTCTTGGATAAAGACTAGGCCAGCATGTGAACATAATAGCAGGAATAACAGGCTGGATGTAGTCTCTTAATCAAATGGAAGAGTAGTGGTGTAGCGAGGATGAGAGGCGTCTGTGGACGGTGGCTCTCCTCCCCCGCTCATATTTCTGCCCCTTCCCTTCCCCCATATCTCTAGTTGATCACCGCTGCGATCACCAACTTCAGCGTGCTTCTCATGGACCGCGTCCTCTCCCTCTGCTGTCACGTCCTATATGTGGCACGGAAGTGATGTTAGCGGGAGCCGACATGGTCGCAAGGTGCACACTGAAGTTGTTGCTCACAGTGGCGAGCAACTAGAGGTATTGGGGAAGGGGCGCACATGTGGAAGAGGGAGGGGTGGGGGGTGGAGAGGAGGAAGGGTGCTGGAGGTCCCGCCATGATAGCGCCCAGGGCGGACTGCCCCCCCTTACTACGCCACTGCGGAGGAGACCTAAAACAGAAAGAAATAAAGATATTAATGTCATGGTAGTGTACAAAAGAAAGATGGAGGGGTGAGATTGGTAGGGAAGGAAATCTAGGACAAAGAGTGTTGAGTAACAGGAAGAATCCCTTGTTTAGTACACAGTCAAACCTCAGTTTGCGAGTAACGCGGTTTGTGAGTGTTTTGCAAGACGAGCAAAACACTCTTGCAAATCGTGCCTCACAAACCGAGCGTTGACTCGATTTGTGAGCCCCCACCCCCAAGAACCGGGATCGGCCCCCTGCCCACGAGCCCCCCCCCCCAAGAACTGGCATCGCCCACCGAAACCCAAACCCAAATCCTTACCGCAATCTGGCACTGGCATTCAGCACCAACCCACAGGACATACCGGTGCTGGAAGAGCCTGCCTTTTGCTGCTGATCTCTGTTGGGCTGGGCCTTGAGCATCTGTGCATGCTCAAGGCCTTCTGGCTTCCGCTTTTTCTGAGAATCTCATTAGAATCTCGGAGAGAGCGGGAGCCAGAGGGCCTTGAGCATGCGCAGATGCTCAAGACCCAGCCCAGCAGAGATCAGCAGCAAAAGGCAGGCTCTTCCAGCACCGGCATGTCCTGTGGGTTGGTGCTGCGTGCTGGTGCCAGATCGCAATAATGGTTTGGGCAGGCGGGTGATGCCGGTTCTGGGGGGGGGGAGGCAATGCCGGTTCTCAGGGGTGCGATGGGGTGGAAGTGCACCAGTGGCCTCAGGGGTGTGTGTGCGGGGGGGTCTTTTTGAGATGTGGTGGGGTGGGGTGGAAGCGAGCAGTGCCGGTGGCCTCGTGGTGGGGGGGGGAGGCTGTGTGTGTCTGTTTTTGGGATGTGGAACCAATCAAGTGAGTTTCCTTTACTTCCTATGGGGAAACTCGCTTTGATATACGAGCATTTTGGTTTACGAGCATGCTTCTGGAACAAATTATGCTCTCAAACCAAGGTTCCACTGTATTAGTAAAACAAAGAAGGATCAAGGGCAAATATGCTCGTGTAGGTGAAAGCCAGGCAGAAAACAAAGCAAGGTTAACTTTTCTCATACTCCTTTGTGCATTTAGTAATCCAAGATATGCTTAACTTATGAAATGTAGATCAAAGAGCTATGCCTTATAAAATCAATACAGACAATGACACAGCGCGTATTGAATGGACCCTAGACAGAAAAATCCCCCATCCGCTCCTTCCCTGCCCCTCCTGCGACATGTGCGTGCATCCCTTCCCTCCCCCCATACCGCTTTAATGTTCTCAGTGCAAGCAGCAACCCCAACCTGCTGTTCGCTATGTGCTATTTTTTTCGGCACCTAGTTTTTCGCCACCATGTATAGAATCTGGTCCTAGGCTATTCTTCTACTCTTAAAAGTAAAATACTTCCTAAATTTAGATACAGGTTGAAAATTTGCCTACAAGCTGGAACTTAACCCATGGAGGAGGTGAAACTGTAACTTTCTTTTGTTTTTCCATAAGCACTGCTGAAGGAAAATTACCCAGATGATGAATACCCAGATGATGAGCAAGGCTTATGTTTTTCTGCCCAATTTGTCACAATTATTTTATAAATAAGCTTTGCTATGTATTTGGTATGCAACACTAGATAAATGCAGAATGTTATGGTCTGTAAAACATTCCCATCTGTACTTCTAGTTCTGTTGAATGATTCAGTGAGAAGGAGAGAACCAGGAAAGGGCTGTTAAGTCCAAATGCACATGATGCTGCTCGCAATGGTCTGCCTTCTAAATTAGGATGTTAGACAGATGTTCCTTGTAAATCCACTATGCAATTAATGGACAAAACTTGTTTGTTCAGTTCTTTAATATCTAATGGTAAAAGAATTTCAGTTCCGTTGTGAAGCGGGATCTGATAACTAATAGCAAAGATAGGGCATTTCAGTGTTTTTCATTGACAGACATTACAAAGTCATTTTTGTATTATATTTAATTATTTATATACAACTTATATGGTTTACATTCAGGTACTTTATGATGTTTCCCTATCTGTCCCGGTGGGCTCAAACTCTATCTAGTGTACTTGGGGCAATGAGGAGATTAAGTGACTTGCCCAGGGTCACAAGAAGCAGCGAGAGATTTGAACCCACAACCTCAGGGTTGTAGCTCTAACCACTGCACCACACATTCCCATGTTTGGGGGAAAAAAGGTACTATTAAATCAAGGTGTTTTTTTTTTTTTTTTTAAATGAAACATCAATATACAGAACCAGCATACCTAAGTACAGGCATCCATACAGAATTAGTATGCATATGCACTGGTTTTCATACTATAGATGCCAGCTTTGTGAATGCCAGTGGGTGCTGCACTTCCAATATTGAGCAAACTCCTCCATTGTACCTTGGGAATGCTAATTTGTATTGTGTTTGACATCCCAATCATTCTGAAATGTTGGTGCCTATGCCACAAGATGATTTTAATGTGCTTTTCAGTTGCAAAGATTTCCTATTTATAAACCAGATATACCAGTAATTGGCATCTGTGAGACTACAAGGCTTCCAGTTGGTAATAATTATTTCAGTTGCACAAGGAAGAAGTAAATACAATAATTTCTGCCTTTTTAGAAGACAATTTATCCTGAAAATTTATAGATTTTAAACTAACAACTGAATAGGTAACAGTGTTAGCTAATCCCAGAATATCCCAAACTATTTTCCATATTTAAACCTAAAAAGAATGGATTTTGTTTCTATAGAAGCATAAGGGGGAAAGAGTACCAGTTGCTGTGTGACAAAAACTAGTAGGTCAAATTCCAGGGAGGTGGTGACTGGGATTTTTCAAACACTAGTAATGATGTTTAAGAACACTCGTATGTATATTCAGACTGGATATATGGATAGGTAGCAGTAGCTATTTCACCAGATTCTATATATGGTACCCGAATTATTAGCCAACAAGCCATTAACTAGCAATACATTGATGTTAATTATTACAGTTAAGGAAAGATTAGGTTCGTACCTTGATAATCTTCTTTCTAGTAAATAGGCACATCCTTTAGTCAAAAGCATTTTAGTGGCAGTCACATCAGCACATTGGGTAGCTGAACTATAGGCTTTATCCTGCAGAGAACCCTTTCTCAGGGTTTTGGAGACGGGGATTTCAGTGAGAACAGTCCCTTCTTACTTGATGAAAGTAGTCCCCTGTTTCTATGTCAACCAATGGTCCAAGAAAAGTGACAAAGCTCTAAAATTACTAGATGTTCACAGAGTGTTGCTTCGCTTTCTGCAAGTGATGAATGAGTTTTGTCTGTTGAAAAAGGCATAAAAACATAAATAGATTTACTGGGTCAGACCAGTGGTTCATCTAACCTAGTATCCCGTTTTCAGAGGCCAATCCAAGACACAAGTACCTGGCAAAAACCCAAACAGGGTATGCAGTGGCTTCCCTCATGTCTTTGTGCTAGTGGGTACCAGCCATCGGGGTCAGCCGGCTTTAAAAGCGACTATTTATAGATGGATTCATATGGCCATTTCTTCAGCTTACATTGCTAGTGGCAAGCAATCGACTGTAGCCATAAAGACCCATTCCACTAGGATTGTAGCTTCTTCCTGGGTGGACTCCAGAGCAGTTCCCCTGAAGAAATTTGTAGAGTGGCTACATGCACGGCAGGACTAATTTGCCGAGGACCCCTAGGCACACAAGAACACTGGGATCTGCCCCTTTTCTCTCCCTCCACCACCCTTCCATGCTCCTTTCTCTCTCCTTCCAAACAAATGCAGAACAGCTGGCATCAATGGCAACCCCCTCCCCCCATCCGGCATCAACAGCAACGCGGCTGGCTGCTAAAGGAAGGTCCCGCGATGACTGCGTCTGCTGGCTCTGCTCCAGAAGAAGTTAGTGATGTCAAAGGGGGATGGGGGAAGGGGGGGTGTCCACCGTTGCGGTCTGGAAAAAAAAATTGGCAAGGTGAGTCGCTCGTCTGTTTGTCCTCCTTCAGTGGGCTCCCTGACAATTTTGGGCCCTAGGCACGTGCCCACTGGGCCTAACCATTAATCCAGCCCTGGCCACATGGTCTTCCCTCAATACTTTCATAAAGTTTTATAGGGTGGATGCAGTGGCCAAATTGGATACTGCGTTCAGGCCTTCAGTTCTTTCAGCAGGCTCATCTGTCCCGCCCTAGATCCTATGGGACTGCTTTGATATATCTCAAGTGTTCCAGAATGATATGTTTATTGCACTAAAAGGAAAGATTAGGTAATTACCTTGATAATCATCTTTCTAGTAAATAGGCACATCATTCTGGAAGCCCACCCTGTCAGATATTCAGTAGCCTGCCTGCTGTCTAAGACAGGTACGTATTACCAGATATCTTGTTTCGTTCCTCTGTCCACTATAGTCAAGAATAGGGGGAAGAGACCATGGAATATCTTGCAGAAGTCCAGGACTGTTAGTACAAGTTGCACTCAGGTAGGTAGCCTGTTCGTTCCACCATGTTATAGGGTTAAATGTTTTGGTGTTATCATGATTATTTCTTGTTAAATGTTATGATATGAGCAGAACAGATTTGTTTCTCAGGGAGAGTCTCCGTACCCCTCCCTTTATGTTTTCTCCTCTAGGGCTGACCATACGAACTGAGGTATTACAGGACAGCCCAGGGGGATGGGAGGCAGAGCAGAAAAATACAAATGAGGCTGTCTACACAGGATGTCATGACCAGAGATAAACAACACAAGTGTTCCACAATGATGTGCCTATTGCACTAGAATTGGCATTAGATTTTGCATATGCATCTTCCTGCACATTGTTTGAAAAACCTGCATGCCTAAATCCCCTAGTGCAGGGGTAGGCAATTCCGGTCCTCGAGAGCCAGAGCCAGGTCAGGTTTTCAGGATATCCACAATAAATATGCATGAGATAGATTTGCATCTCAAGGAGGCAGTGCATACAAATCCATCTCATACATATGCATTGTGGATATCCTGAAAACTTGATCTGGCTCTGGCTCTCGAGGACCAGAATTGCCTGCCCCTGCCCTAGTGCACAACTCAAAAGTGGGTATGGCCGAGAGCATGGTAGGGGCATGCTAAAAATTTGCATGTGGAATTATAGCATACCACCATTACTGTACCCAAATGCCAAGAGTTTGGCACTTAGAAAGGAAATTAAATTATCATGAGCAATATTGGATATATCAACTCAATACGGTGTACCCTTTTGGTTTGAATGCGGAAATAGAGTGGATGACGGATGAATGTGTGATGTGATTGGTTGTGCTGAATGAGCTGTTCGGGTATTTAAATGACAAAAGTTTAATGAAGATGTTCAATCTGCAGTTAAGGTAGATTTATTTATTTGGATTGGGTAAATAGTTTTGATATCTTTATAGTAAAGTAGATATAATTTGGTTTATTGTTAATACAGGGAAAATTCCTTGAGATAGCAGTGGCAAAACATGATATCATGTCAGGAGTTCCCTGATCAGCTGAGCAGGCAGGGGAAGCCCCTAATCAATTGTTTCTGTTGGGATGGGTGGCGGAGGGATAGTCTATGTCCAGGAGGGTAGAGGCATGAAGGAGAGCAACAGTGGGAGCAGAGAAGATTCTTTTTTGCCATAATTTGCTCTTTCTGGCAGTCTTGCCTCGATCTGGATAGAACTGAGCAAATGTTTCCCACCTCTGGTTTAGTGTTACCTTCCTTTTGAGTTAGCTAGGTTGAAATACATAATCAATGACTGATAAATCTTGCACAGAAAAAAATCCTTCTTTCCTTTGCAGCATCCTCTACATGAGTTCTGCACAACATGAATTAAAGTGCTGAGTTCTGCTTCATAAATAAAAATGCCTGATTGCCTGTCATCTGCAAATGAATTATCTAAGAAATGGGTGGCATGTTTCTTTTTTCTTTTTACCAGCATGGCTACTTAGCCATATTTGAAGAGTTACACAAATTCAAAAAGTAAAATACAAGCTACTTAAAATTAGAATCCTTTTTTTTTTTTTTTTGAGGCTATAATAAGTAAACTTTGCATACTAAATGTAACAAATTAAGAACTTGTATCTGGAAATGAGGTCATATCATTTATTACAGCCCGGGGCAAAGGCAACACAGTTCTAAGTGCCTGTGCACTGCTGCTGTTAAATAAGCAATGTTTTTTCACCATGGCAACTACTGTGCCGTCGTGTAACAGGATAATACGCCAAACTACAAAACTACAGTGTGGTCTTTAAAAAAAAAGCCCTGTATAGAGGCCAACACCTTTTGTGGTACATTCCCTGAACCTTACCAACAAACGCTAATTTCCAGAAACGGTTACACAATCCTTAAAGTTTGACAACCCCATGTTTTGAACAGGTTTTTTTTTAAGGATTTATAAAGGCATTTTTTTTTCTGAGTGGGAGAGATGCATGTGACAGTGCTGTGCTATAATTTTCTTGCTGCTGTGGGAAAGCAGGAATTTGATTAAATATAGATTCTTGAGAATTCCAGCTGGTGAAAACAAACAAAACTGGGTTTCTTCATGTTCCTTGAGTATTTATATTTCCTTTGGCCACCTTAAAGCCAGAATCTATTTTATAAGGCTTTGTTCCTTGTGCTCCGAGTTAAAAGTTTGGTCTGAGTCTCTCATAAGGCCACAAACGTGAATAGAAAAGTAGGTTTGGGTAGTGCTTTCTGGTTTAATTAGAAGTGTGATTATTCTGTGTGAGGTAACATTGATATCTTTATTTTCATTATCCATCATAGCAGGTTTTCAATGGGAATCTTTGCCATATAACTCAGCATATTGCAAACTATGTGTCGCCTGAGATTTCAGGTGTGCCGCGGCACACTGGGGAGGAGAGGCACTGGCGCTGGCTGACTGCCTACAGGACCTGCTCTAGCGGTGAGAGGCACGTCCTGTAGGCAATCAGCTGATGCCACCGCCTCTCTTCCCGGCCCTCTTCCCTGCTGGCAAACCCCACTGGCGTCTCAGGGCCGTCTGAAGGACCTTCACGTGACGCCCATGCACTTCCGAGTGCCTCGAGCTGCAGCCACTACCTTTAGTGTGCTGCAGCTCGAGAAGGTTTGTGGGTCACTGATCTAACTGAAGCTTGACAGAGAACATTAATCTGACAAGGAAGTCTGTGACTACCAGACATGCAAATAAACTCTCAGTGAAAGTGTCAAGCAAGACAGAGAGGACTGAAGTTCAAGAACTGTCTAAGATGTAAGAGGGAATCAGTAAACTGCCAGCAAAGCGTGAAGTGCTTTCACAGCCACAGTAGTTATAACTTTGTATAGTAAAATCTGGACAGAAAACTGCTTGTCTCAATACATTGGGAAGATGGTAATAAATGTAATTTCCACAGGTAAAATGCTGATTTACCAGTGAAAATGGACTGTTTATTACCTGTACTCCATGCTAGTAAACATATGTACACGTATCAGCAATTAATGCAGATAACTGTAAAGAGATGCACATAGATACTAGATTCCACATTAGGAATTGCCAGCAGGGAAAAGGACAATATGGACAATATGTTAAAATCTTCTGCTCATTTGCTTCCCTTTGATATGAAGGTTAGCTTTTCTTCCAACCACTATGGTGTTTGGCTGCTATTCTCCCTTTCTTGTAGGTTTCAGCCACTTCTTCCACTTCCATCTCATTCCTTTTCTTCCTATGAGGTCTACTCCATCCATCTATTCATTCGGAAATTCTCAAGGTAGCTGTTATTTATTTGATTCCCTGGTTAGTCCCTTTATCACTTACTTTGACTCCTGGATTTTAAATTTTTTTTTAAATCATCTGCCCCTTCCTTGGGACTTTTTACATTCAGGCTGAAGACCCCTCTGACTCTTATACCTCAAAGGTTTTCTTTAAACTTCTCATTCAACCTTCAAATATGCTGTAGTATCCTACCTGCCTCAATCTTGTCTCTTTTTTCCCCGAAACTGCTCACTGTTAGACTTCTCCACCTCAGTTCTTCACCTATCAGACCACCATCTGATAACTTTCACAATTATCTACTCTCTCGCACAGTCTCAATCAATCACTATCAATGCATTCAGAAATCTTTAAGCTACTAACCTGTTCACTCTCTCTGTCACTGTCTTATCACTCCTCTCAACCACTATGTTACCTGTCAATGAGGTAGTTTTGAGCAATGAGCAAATGAGATCCTATAAAGTTATACTTTTCTCTGCTTTGAACACTCTCGCTTCTCCTATTCCCCTTCTTGTAAGACATCACAATCCACAGCATTGGCTGACCTCCAGAATCTACTATCTACATTCCTGTGCTCACTCTGTAGAGCATCTTTGGTTACAATCCCATTCCTGTGCTGACTTCATGCCTTTTAGATTTTTGCTGATCTTCTTCTAATCTGCTATTTCACTTGCCAAACAACTTTGTCCATTTGACAAATGGTCTGGCCTCCAGCCTTGCCATCATAGGACCTCTTCTCTATATATAATTGACCCCTTGGTGCTCTGATTTCCTCCCATGGTTTTCAATACCATCTTTCTATTGACAACTCCCAGATCTGTCTTCTGCACTTGAGATTTCACCTAAAAACCAGGCCCAAGTCTCTGTTTATTTGTCTGACATTGCTGCTTGAATGTAATATAGTAACGTAGTATATGACAGCAGATGACGTCGTGTACTTGGACTTCAGTAAGGCTTTTGATAGTGTCCTACACCGCAGGTTATTGAGCAAGATGAGTTTGTTGGGATTGGGAGAAACATTGACTGCATGGGTTAAAGACTGGCTCAGAGGTAGACTTCAGAGGGTGGTGGTAAATGGTATTCTCTCCGAAACGTCGGAAGTGATCAGTGGAGTGCCGCAGGGCTCAGTCTTGGGCCCGATCCTATTTAATATCTTCGTAAGGGACCTGGCTCAGGGGCTTCAAGGTAAAATTACATTATTCACTGATGACGCTAAACTATGCAACATAGTAGGCAAAAGCACAGTGCCCGACAGTATGGCGCAGGACCTACTCTTACTGGATCATTGGTCCACAACTTGGCAACTAAGTTTTAATGCCAAAAAGTGTAAGGTCGTGCACCTTGGCAGCAGAAATCCATGCAGAACTTACACCCTAAATGGTGAGACCTTAGCAAGAACTACAGCAGAACGGGACTTAGGAGTGATCATTAGTGAAGATATGAAGACTGCCAATCAAGTGGAGAAAGCTTCATCCAAGGCTAGACAAATGATGGGTTGTATCTGAAGAAGTTTCGTCAGCCGGAAGCCCAAAGTTATAATGCCGTTGTACAGATCCAGGTTGAGACCTCATCTGGAATATTGTGTACAATTCTGGAGGCCACATTATCAAAAAGATGTGCTGAGAATTGAGTCAGTTCAGCGAATGGCCACCAGGATGGTCTTAGGACTCAAGGATCTCCCGTATGAGGAATGGCTAGGTGAGTTACAGCTATACTCACTCGAGGAACGCAGAGAGAGGGGAGACACGACTGAGACATTCAAATATGTCACGGACCATAATGAGGTAGAAGAAGATATCTTTTTCCTTAAAGGACCTATGGCAACAAGAGGGCACCCGTTGAAAGTCAGGGGTGGGAGATTTCATAGCAACACCAGGAAGTATGTTTTCATTGAAAGGGCGGTTGATCATTGGAATGATCTTCCACAGCAGGTAATTGAGGCCAACAGCGTGCTAGATTTTAAGAAAAAATGGGATAAGCATGTGGGATCACTTCAAGGAAGAACTTAGAGGGGAGGGTCATTAGAGTGGCAGACTTGATGGGCCGTGGCCCTTTTCTGCCATCATATTCTATAAAGACCCGAATGATCCATCCAGTCTGCTCAATAGTTACGTGCATTATAAATTCATTATTAAATTAAATTGTCTTTTTTCTTTGATATTTCTGGGCCATAGATCGTAGAAGTCCACTCGGTACTGTCCTTAGGTTCTAAACCAAAGGTATTCTGTTCCCTTGCTCTGACAAGGAAGATCTTACGACACCCATCTGCATCGAAAACACCCCAATCAAAACAGACTCTAGGATAAAATTACTGGGAGTTACTCTCGACAATAAACTTTATTTCTATTTTTAATATTTTATTGTAAACCGGCTAGATGCCAGTGGATGGACAGTATATTAAAAATTAATAAACTTGAAACTTGAAACTTACCATGATCAAATTAGTACTGTTGTCAAAAAATCCTTTTTAAACAAAAATGGTCCACTCTGTTTCTTCGCTTCTAGATTATTCCTCTCTCAACATCCTTATTCACTCTTGTTATTTCTGAAATTGACCATTGCAATTCCTTATATCAAGGTTTGAAACAAAAAGAAATCCACAGGCTACAGATCTTACAAAACATGGCCATAAAACTTATCCATAAGGCAAGGAAATATGATCACATTGCCCCCTTGCTCCAAAAAGTGCACTAGCTACTTATCTCCCATTAGATCACCTATAAACTGCTCCTTCTCACCTTTAAAACAAGACTTGGAACACCCTTCCGGAGGCCGTGATAAGAAATAGCACAGTACAGGGTTTCAAGGATGACCTGGATAGGTTCCTGGAAGACAAAGGGATTGAGGGGTACAAATAAGAGCAGTGGAAGGTTTAGAGATAAGTGTAGAGGTAGGCAATAAAATTAGTCAGGGACCGCTGACCAGGCAATATGCCTGATGGGCCGCCGCGTGAGCGGACCGCTGGGCTGGATGGACCTCTGGTCTGCCCCGGCGGAGGCGACTACTTATGTACTTATGTACTTACTAAATCTCTTGCATTCATCGACAAACTTATTACTTCCTACCCCTCTCAAAGAATACTAAGATCCAACACTCAAAATCTTCTCGCAATACTCCCTTTCACAAAATTTTCTATGATCATACCCACAAATCTATCTTCTCCATTATGGCACCGACACTATGAAATGCAAAGCTCAACGAACTGAGACTTGAATCTTCCTTACCAGTATTCAAATCTAAATTAAAAAATTTCCTATTTCGAGATGCTTTCTATGTAGGTAACCATTACATACCCTTCAGATAAAGAGATTCCCTCACCTACTGTTCATTTCATACCTAATACCCTTTTCCAAATCAAATTTTATTATAATTTTACCTCCCTCCTCCAACCTCCCTCTTGGACTTCTGTTAGTTATGTTTGTCTGTCTGTCTTCCCCCTCAATCTTTTAGACAATAATTAATTCTTTTTTTTTCTATTAACCTATTGTTAACCATCTAGATACTTGGGATAGATGGTATAACAAAAAATAAATAAACTTGGAGTTGCCGTCAAACTACAGAAGTTGCTGTCAAAACTCAGTCCAACCTATCAAAATCATCTTGTCAATAGCAGTATACAGCCAGTAAAAGTCTGCCCAGCACTGTTCTCATGTTCCAAATTACTAGAGTTCCCCTTGAAGCTCTCCCCAGCCCATCCTAAACTGAATTGCCATATAAGGGACATGGACCATGCAAGTCCGCCCAATGCCGGCCTTAGTTCTTCAATTTATACCATTCATTTTCTAATTAGAGATCCTTTGTGTTCATCCCATGCTTTTCTGAATTCTGTCACCATTTTCATTTCTACCATCTCCCTCAGGAGGGCACTCTAGGCATCAACCACCTTCTCTGTGTCAAAGAATTTCCTAAAATTAGAAACAAGTTCAAGTTTCAAGTTTATTAAAATTTGATGAAACGCTAATCATAAATTCTAAGGGGGTAATAATAAAAAAAAAAAACAAAAAACCTCTAAAAAGTGTCCTAAATGGCTACTTGGATGATCAAAAAGCCTGATTGTCCAAGAACCCATAACCAAAGCTGGTTTTTAGACGTATCTAAAAACAGCTTAGGCCTTTCCCCTGCCTCTAAATGCACAGAGAGAAAAGAGGTGTGTTTAGAGGAGGGCTCCCTCTTGCCCCGATCGTGTCGAGGGGGGGGGGGGGTCGCAGCTGCCCTTCTGTTGGACGTTTGGGGCTTAGGTGTTTTTTTGTTTCATTATGGCTAAAATGTGTAGACGTGGTGTGGGTGTACATTTAGACGTAGTGGAGATTGGGCATTTAGGCAGAGGAAGGCCATAATCAAAACATGGACGTTTGTTTTGGTTATGGACACTTTCCCTGCTTCTGGGTTGAACGTTTAGGGACTTAGGCCAAAAGGGGACTTAGACGCTTTTTTTGATTATGCCCCTCCACGCGTTTAACAATTAAAAATTAAAATGGGGAACAATTAACATACTTGTTAATGACAAGATGTAACATACATGAAAACAAGAGGAGAATGGGGGAAATACAATGTAAAAAGAAAAGAGTGCAATTAAGGTTAAAAAAACAAGAGGGCAGTAAGAGAAATCATATTAACAGTTGAATGGGATCAATACAGAATTCGGCAAGGGTGGATCCAGAGATCATTTAGTATTCATATACATCTTTAAAGAGGAAGCTTTTAAGATTTCCCTTAAATTTATCTAAATTGTGCTCAGCCCTTAAATGTGAAGGTAACAAGTTCCAAATTGTAGGGGCTGTAGTAGTGAATGAAGAAGCCCTACGAGTACTAATAATTTTTAAAGATGGAATGTGAAAAAGGTGCTGAGATGCTGATCTTAAGGTTCTCAAAGGATCATGATAGCAGATAAAGGCCAATGGCCCATCCAGTCTGCCCTTCCACACCATCCATTATTTCCTCTTCTCCCTAAGAGATCCCACATGCAGTGGCATACCTAGCATATGTGACACCCGGGGCCCATCATTTTTTGACACCCCCCATCTATATGAAAAATATGATTTTTAGTAACAATCCACATATCACACAACAAGAGTGTACCTAGGGAAAGGCAGCATCTTAAACATTGCAGTGAGCACTAACCAGTTTTGTAGTAGCCCTTTGGACCGACTCCATCCTATTTATATATTTTTTGAAGGTGCGGTCTCCAAAATTGCATACAGTATTGCAAATGCGGCCTTACCAGAGACTTATATAGCGACATTATCACCTCCCTTTTCCTACTGGCCATACATCTCCTTATGCACCCAGGTATCTTCCTGGCTTTGACCGTTGCCTTTTCTGCCTGTTTTGCCACCCTGAGAACATCAAACGCAATCACCCCCAAGTTCTGCTGTTTTTAAATGCACAGTTCTTCTCCCCCTATACTATACCATTCTCCTGGATTTTTTGCAGCCCAATGAATGACCCACATTTTTTAGCATTAAATCTTAGTTGCCAATTGCCTGACCATTCTTCAAGCATTACCAAATCCCACCTCATGTTATTCACACCCTACGGGGTGTCTACCTTATTATAGAGCTTAGTATCATCTGCAAAAAAGATAAACTTTGCAGCCAGTCCTTCCACGATATCACTCACAAAGCTGTTAAATAGAGCTGGCTGCACTCCACTAAACATCTTTTTCCTCCAAGCAAACTCCATTTACCACTACCTTTTGTCTCCTTCCACTTAACCAGCATTTAATCTAGTATGTCACTTTAGGGTCCATACCACATGCATTCAGTTTATTTATCAATCGCCTATGCAGCACTGTGTTGAAAGCTTTACTAAAGTCCAAGTGTACTACATCTAGCAGCCCTCCTATATCCAACAGTTTGGTCACCCAGTCAAAGAAATCAATCAGATTTGTCTGACAAGACCTGCTTTTCATAAAACCAATGCTGCAGTCCATTCAGTTCTAGAAATCTCACTATCCTCTGCTTAAGATGTCCATTAGTTTACTCACTACCGAAATCAAACTAAATGTCTGTATCATATTTCCCCTATCCCCCCTCTCCTCTAGAGTATATATATTCAGATCTTCCAGTCTTTTCTCATGCATATTTTGGTACAACCCCCATACCATTTTTATCGCCTTCCTCTGGACCACTTCTGGTCTTCTTATATTCTTAGTTAAATATGGCCTCCAAAACTGAACACAATACTCCAAGTGGGGCCTCTCCAACAACTTGTACAGGCGCATCAACACCTCCTTTCTTCTGCTGGTTACACCTCTCTATACAGCCTAGCATTCTTCTGGCTACAGCCACTGCCTTGACACACTGTTTCATTGCCTTCAGATCCTCAGACACTATTACCCCAAGGTCCCTTGCATATCAGCCTCTCACCTTCTAGCTCATATGGCACCTTCAGATTTCTACTTCCTAATTGCATCACTCTGCTCTTCTTTGCATTGAATTTTAATTGCCAAACAAGACTGTTCTAACTTTTGCAGATCCTTTTTTATGTTTTCCACTCCCTCCAGGGTGTCTGCTTTGTTACAAATCTTGGTCTTATGGACAAAAAGGCAAACCTTACCTTCTAACTCTTCAATAATGTCGCTCACAAATATATTAAACAGAATTGGCCAATGCTTGAGGTACTCTACTAGTCACATTTCCTTCCTCTGAGTGAATTCCATTAACCACCACCTTTTAGTGTCTCTCCGTCAACCAGTTCCACCGCCATCTGAAAATAAACATGGCCTAAACCCACCTCTCCTCTTCCCCTATTCTTTATTTCTAAGGATGACATTATTCTGACACTATCATCTTTCATCTCAGCTCATAACCTCATTTCTGCTCTGCTAAAACCTATCATTTTTGTCTATAACACCAAAATTCTTCCTTTCTGAACACAATACTAACATTCTTATATCCATTCTCATCTCCTGCTTAGACTAGTGCAACCACCTGTGAAAGAAGCTATTAGAGCTAAAAGAAAATCCTTCAGAAAGTGGAAGAAGGATCTGACTGAAAATAATAGGAAACAGCATAAGGAATGGCAAGTCAAATACAAGGCACTGATAAGGAAGGCAAACAGAGACCTTGAAAAGAAGACATTGGAGGCAAAACCACACAGTAAAAGCTTTTTAAACTATATTATGAGAAAGTAAGAAGCTGGGAAAAGAATCAGTTGGACTGCCAAATGACCGATGAGTAAAAGGTAGCACTCAGGGAAGTCAAGGCCATAGTGGATAGATTAAATGAATTCTTTGTGTTGAGGGAGATACTGTTGTCAGAAATGGTAGTCATGTTAGAATGGTGGCTCCTGTTCCCATTACATTTAGAACATGTAGTTAGTATAAAATTGCCTAGGAAATACAAAGATAATATAATTTTACTTGATACTTGGAAGACCTTAAGATATATTAGTAATTTGTCACCAGATCCAATTGCAAAATCATTAAGTCAATCCATTTGGGTTAACTCCAAGATCAAGATTGGCGGATTTAAGATCGTCTGGAAGCAATGGATAATTGCAGGTATACGGACATTGAATGATGTTATTTCAGATGGATCACTGCTTAGTTTTTCACAATTGCAACATAAATTTGGCTTAAACAAAACACAATATTTTAAATGGTTGCAATTGAAGCAGGCTATTCAGGTAGGGTTCCCTGAATAGAAGGGTCTTAATACTCAATATAGCTTGCAGATCCTCTGCTTTCAGGCGGATTTTTTGGGACACCAAGCTGCAAAATGGTATAAATTATTATATGGATTTTTAAATAAAAAAAAGAAAACTGGACTTAGGGATATTTAGAGTATTGAGATTGGGCAGACGATTTCTGCATCTCAATGGCCACGATTTTGGTCCTGGAGATTAAGGTCTACAAGGTCAGCATCTATGAGTCAAATGTGGATGTTTTTGTTACATCAAGTTTTATGGACCCCTACACGTTTACAAAAGTTAGAAAGCACTAGATCCAATAGATGCTGGCATTGTAGATTAGAAGTTGGGACAATAGACCACTTGATTTTTTTTTGTCCCTGTGTAAATGCTTTTTGGAAACGAATTTGGCCCCAAATTAATAAATTATTAGAAAATCATGTAGGACTCTCATATGATACTATATTATTTGGTACAGCAATGAGAACTCAGAGTCCGATTTCTGCAAATAATAACAAGTTGTTATTAATATTGACAGGGGTCGCCATGCAACAAATTACTCAAAATTGGAAAGATTATACTAAATTAAATTATACATTTTGGTGGAATTCAGTTTGTCACATATATAAGATGGAAAAGGTGATAGCGTTACAACAAGGGAATATTCATAATTTTAAAAAAATATGGGGGCCATTGACTAGTTATTCTAATGATCAGACATTTTAGCACATGGGTAGAACATATGTGGGGTTGGGGTGGGGAATGTATATCATATGGAATAGGAATATGGATAAAAAGGGGGGTATTTAATTTATCATATAAGAATATTTGATTGTAAATACAAGTGAAATGTGAAAATGGTTTTATTATGTTTAATTCAATTGATGTAAGATTCAAAAATGAATAAAGAATTAAAAAAAAAAAAAAAGAAATGGTAGTCAATGCTGATGACTCAGAGACACTAAAACACTGGAAGATGTAATGGGGCAATTTGACAAATTGAACAGTAACACATCACCTGTGCCTGATAGTATACATCTCAGTATATTAATAAAATTGAAAAATGAACTTGCAGAGCTATTGTTAGTGATTTGTAATTTATCCTTAAAATCCAGCAAGGTGCTGGAAGTCTGGAGGGAGGTCAACTTAATGCCAATTTTTAAAATGGTTCCAGAATCAAATGAGAATTATAGACCAGTGAACCTAATGTTGGTGCAGGACAAATAGTAGAGACTATTAAAAAAGCAAAATGATAGAACATTTACATAAGCATGGATTAATGAGACAAAGCCAACATTGATTTAGACAAGGGATATCTTGCCTCACAAATCTACTACATTTCTTCAAAGGGATGAATAAACATGTGAATGAAGGTGAGCCGGTTGATATTGTGTATCTGGATTTTTAAAAGATATTTGACAAAGTACCTCCATGAAGAACTTCTGAGGAAATAAGAAAGTCATGGAACAGGAGATAATGTCCTTTTTCTAATTTTTTTTTAAATTTTAATAATCTTTATTCATTTTAAAATAATTTCAATAAGTGAAGAATAATAAATAAAACATTTACACTATAGACATCACTTAAAATATTACAAGATTCTTACAGACCAATAACCCTCCCACCCAAATTATTCTTTATCATTCAAGAATCTATAGATCTATCATAATTCCGTAATTCACTACATATTTTAAAGTCTTTTCATTGGCTTTCTGTTTCTGCATACAGTTCAAAAATCTCTTAACGTTCTGAAGTTCCTAAAATCTCTCCTCTCGTCTCTTTTTACACTCTTCTTTGGGAACTCCATTCATTAGGCAAATCAATGTTATTCTTTTTTCTCCACCACCAACTCCAGATTCCATTTTTTCCATCTGCGAGAGACTAAGGGGTTGTTCCTCACTAATACACCAGTTATATCACTGGATAGCATGAGGCGCTAGCTTCAGAGTAGAGAATGACACGGTGAAAAAATTGGTCCCCGTCACCGCCCCGTCTCACCATCCTCTGCACCGCCCCGTCACCGTCATTCCCTTCACCGCCCCGTCACCGCCACTGCCACCCCATTCACCGCCCCGTCACCGCCACTGCAACCCCATTCACCGCCCCGTCACCGTCACCGCTGCATACATAAAAGCCTCAAACGGGTACGATTTTATATACTTTTCTAATATCTCCCCTATGTATCTGCCATTGCCCCTCCCTGTGTCCATATACCATCCCCATGGCATGTCCCCTTTTTGTCTCTGTCCCTATGCCCCATGCACATAATTTCCCCTCTTTCTGTTACCTTCCTGTGTCCAGATTTCCCCTATCTTCCTCTTCCATACCAGTGTGTCTCTTCTTTTCAACCCCATCTAGCTTTTTTCCCTCTTTCTTCCCCCCCCCCCTGCTTCTAGCATCTGGCTCACCTGCCTGTCCTTCCCTTTCTTTCCTGCTGTGGGTTTTTCTTTCCGTTTTCATCACCTTGGCCCAGAATCCTTTTCCCTTTCACTCCCTCCTTACAGTCTGAGCCGGGAACACGGGTGATCGCACGGTCCTCGCAGCCCCCACCCGCCTGCCCAATCGATCCTAGTGTTTAGCCAGTTCTCTCCCTTCTCCTCACCTTAATTTGCAGGCTTTCTTTTTCAGCGACCTGCACGCTTTCCCAAAGAGCCGCACACGCGCGGCTGCTCAGTGTTCAATCTTCTGCTCTGCTGCAACTTCCTGTTTCCGGTTGCGTCAGAGCAGAAGATTGAACACTGAGCAGCCGCGCGTGCGCGGCTCTCTGATAGCGTGCGGGTCACCGAAAAAGAAAATCTACAAACTAAGGTGAGGAGAAGGGAGAGAGCTAGCTAAACACTAGAATCGATTGGGCAGGCGGGTGTGAGCTGCGGGGACCGCGCGATCCTTCATGTCTCACTGCGGGGACAAGACCCATTCACCGCCCCGTGGGCGGTGAATGGCCTTGTCCCCGTCACCGCAGCGACTGCTAGTTTTCTTCCCCATTTTCGGCGGTGACCCGCGGCTAAAATGCGGTGGCCGCGGGTAAACCGCCACCGTGTCATTCTCTACTTCAGAGTAAGCTACTGTGAGGGAATAAGGGGTTCTCCCTTACTATGCTGCTGCTATACCATTGGGCAGCAAGGGATAGTAGCCACATTGAGGAAAGTAATGCAACCTTGCTGAGTCAGAGGAGCGGGGCTCAGGCAGGGAGGAGTACTTCTGCCTCAGACAGGAGTCATTCAGGGAGGTCCCAGAAGGAGAGGGTCCTGAGGGAGGAGCTTCCACAGAAGAAGTTTCACTAGCTGTGGACTGAGGAGGAGCTTGGGGAAAGGAATGGAATGCATGTGAGAGTGTCCTGGGGATGATGATGTCTGTTTGGCTGAGGTAAGTCAACTATATTACTTGAATGCTGTGAGAATTGGTTAATTGACCAAGAACTAAGAATTGCTAAATTGGATATGAGATTCAGTTAACTGCCTAAGGAGTAAAGGCTGTTGAACAAGATTGAGAAATAGAAAAATGTAGTTTTGTCTTCCCTGAGCTTGTGAAGAAACAGGATCAGGTCTATGAATGAATAAAGACTTTCATTATACCTTACCATAGTGTCCAAGGTGTGTGTATGTCCAGGTTTCACCCCAGCAACCTGTCCAGTCTCCTACACCATCTTTCTGTGATATATATCTGGAATAGACCTCTTGAGTCAGTACATCTCTAGCCCTATTCAGATCCATATGATAAAGTTGGCACTCTACACAAAGTTTTGCAAAGAACCTTATTGTCTAGTTCAGTGTCTTGCAAACTTTTTCAAGCCCTGGCACACTAAACTCGGGCCGTGTTTGCAGGGCCTCCGGGCATGTGCAAATGTTGATGTGATGATGTCACACACATGTGTATGCTGGGGGTGGGGGGTGGGTGGGAGGTGGAAAGGAGGAGAGGCGCCACCTCTTGTGGCACACCCGGAATCTTGCTGCGGCACACAGTTTGCGATACACTGGTCTAGTTAAAAGCATAAAATCTGATGTAGCCACATTTTGGCAACTGCCTGCATCAAAGGTTAAAACTATTCCATTGACGCAACCCTTTGAATGTTATATCAAATCTCTGAAATGCACTGCGCTAATTCTTTGTGCCTTCTCAAAGGACACAAACATCAAAACAAATACATTTTTTAAAAAAAGCTTCATTAAGACTGAATGGCATTAACCCCCTCTTTTACGAGCATCAGAGCAGTTACCACCACTGCTGGTGCTAAAACCCATGCCACACGTTCATAAAAGAGGGGATAAATTTGCTCTTTAGTACATGTGGCCTCTTGGTTTACCATACTGTATTTTCCAAAGTTTTAGATGTCTTAATGTAGAGAAAATTATGGAACCTGAGGTTGGTGATATACTTACTCCTCAACAGTGGGAACATTTTTGGTGTTCTTTAATTAAAATGTCTCAGTTGGCTTCTATGACTCAATTCCTTTTTTTTTTTTAATTAATGGTTCATTAGGCATTTTGGACACCAATAAATGCTAAAAGGTTGTTTCACTTGCTCACATTTATTGGTCCTGTCAATATGCTTTTTTTCTGTGCTAACCTTAATCCCTTTTGGGCAGAAATATGGCAATGCATCAGTTCAATATCATACATACAAATAAATATAAACTCCAGTGAAAACTGAGGTAGTGCCTTAATATTTCCCTTAAGGAGGAAAAAGGCCTCAGAAGCAGCGGGAGACAACGCTGCCCTGGAGCTGCGAAGGAGAGAGCTGTCAAAAATGCTAGCTCCCCTGCACACTTCTATCTTTGGCCAAAATAAAAAAACCTCCTTGTACTTCTCAAATGTATATTGCAATTGCACTAGCTATTGAAAAAATAGAAAAGTGCTTATCTAGCATCCCGTTCAGAATCAGCCTTCTAATTGCTTTTACAACATGCTGTGCTTATTTCAGTCTGTGCTCAATGCAGCCGACGGTGGCCATTGTTTCACAGTCTGACGACTGTTTCTTCAGGGCACTGTTAGACAGTAACGACATGAAGCTGTGTGTTGGAAACCAAACATGGCGCCACAGTTTGCTTTAAATTAACAGCTGTGTCCATTCAGTTCAATATCAAACATAACTGTACCCTTAGATATTAGATTCTAATATTTAAGCTTTGGATAAATCTCTTGATGAAAAAGGCCATAAATAAATCCAAATAAATAAATAAAATAAATAAGTAAGTCTGAGAAGGATCTACTAATTGGTCTTCATTATAAAATATATAAGGCTTAAAGATCAACACATATATATCCTAGAAGAGGAGGTGGGAATGGGGAGATATGTACACTTCCAAAATCTGGTCATTTGCAATGAAAAAGAAGTGCTGGAATGAAAGGTCATAGGATGAAGATAAAATGGAGTAGGCTCAATTTAGGGAAATATTTCTTTACAGAGAGAGTTATGGATATATAGGACAGCCTCCCAATGGAGGTGGTGGAGACAAGAAGAGTATCAGAATTCAAGAAAGCATGGGGTGTACATTTAAAGGAGAAAGGATTATAGCAGGGGTCCCCAAAGTCCCTCCATGAGGGCCGAATCCAGTTGGGTTTTCAGGATTTCCCCAATGAATATGCATATTCATTGTGGAAATCCTGAAAACCCAACTGGATTCGGCCCTCAAAAATGGATGTTGGGGACCCCTGGATTATAGAGATTGAGATAGGCTGTAGGATCTTTTTCTGCTGTCATTTATATTTCTATATTACTTTAAACTTTGAACTATCACCTACTTCTCAATTGTTGGTCTTTTTTTTTTTACACTGAGATAAAAATTGCATAATGGCTAATCAAATTACCATTTACAACCCAATCTTATTAGTCCCTGCTGTAATGTATAGCCACATATGTAAGGAACTCTTGATTTGTTTCACTGACATCTACAAAGTGATATCTACAAAGTTTGTAAGATGATATTGTAACTACATGCATTTTTTTATTGATGATAAAATTATGATAGTTTCATAGTTTATTTCAATTTTTGAGTAAACGCTTATCCAAAGGTACAAAGCAATGTACATAATAATTTAGAATAGCTGGGAAACAAACAATATAAATCATTAGACATACACAGACTAATTATTCATCTTATGACCAGAGAACAATGGGGAAAAAAGGGAAGAACTACAATTTCTTATAAAGCGTGCATACAAGGAGAATACAGTAGGAAAGGGGAAAAAATTAAATGAAGTGAAAGTATCTACTTTGTAAAAGATTATTTCAGTTATAGGCGTCTTTGAGTAAACCATAGAAAACCATCATTTTAGCCACATTCAAAGCGAAAGGGAGCAGTTCATGCCGAGCAAATTTATCCCCTCTTTTACGAACGTGTGGCATGGGTTTTAGCACCAGCAGTGGTGGTAACTGCTCTGATGCTCTTAAAAGAGGGGGTTAATACCATTCAGTCTTAATGAAGCTTTTTTAAAAAAATGTATTTGTTTTGATGTTTGTGTCCTTTGAGAAGGCACAAAGAATTAGCACAGTGCAATTCGGAGATCTGATATAACATTCAAAGGGTTGCGTCAATGGAATAGTTTTAACCTTTGATGCAGGCAGTTGCCAAAATGTGGCTGCATCAGATTTTATGCTTTTAACTAGACCAGTGTATCGCAAACTGTGTGCCGCAGCACAAACTTCTACTCCCTTACAACGCTCCATGTTTGAGTTCGTCGGAGTGGATCCCTCAACTATCGGTGGAGAGTCCGGTGGCTCCCCGGCTGGAAGAGAGGCTGGGGCTTTGGACTGGGAGGTTTCTCTCTCCCCACCGATGTCTGAGCCACCGCCGACCCCAGTGTTCATCGTGGCTGAGCCGGATGTGCCTCCCTCAAGGAGATCCTGGCAGCAGGGGCTGTAGCCGCGCGAAAACTCCTGGAGGGAGGAGAGATCATGGAGATAGCTCCTCAAGAAAGAAAATCTGCAGTGGTGTCCTTGGAGAGCATTTGGGAGGCTCTCATGAAGATCAATACTACAGTATCCTATTCTTCTAGAGAAATTGCAGCGCTCGTGAGTACAGTTAATGCCTTGGGGAAAAAACTGCAAGGTACTACAGAGCAATTCAATAAGGAAATTTCCCAGGTTAAATCCCAAGTTTCTGATTTACAGAACCTATCTTCAGATCTGGTTAAAGACAAACTAAATTTGAACAGGAAAATAGAATGAATATTAAAAATGGACCCTTGCTCAAAGGTTTGAGCATCAACTACTGTTTCTAATCAATTCAGAAGAGGAAGCTGACAGGAGACAGTGCTTTAAATGAGATAGGTACTGGATGTTTTAGGTTAGAAACATATGACACTTTAGGTTTCAAAAGTGACCTCTAGTGGCAACAGTTCTGGGCATTATAATCTCACTATAATTCACTTTTAGAACAAAAAGACTTTCCCCCCCAATGGTCAGTTGGTGTCAGTCAGCATTAAAAAAAATGCTAACCCTCACCAGCTGATGTAGTCCCCAATATTCAGTGCCAGGCCATGAAAGACTACTAGAAGGGACTGGAGTGAGGGGGCTGAACTTCTGCCCTTGAAAACCCCCTCTTGATCACCAGGTATGCAGGTAAGCTTGGGGAAGCTTACCTACATGTTGAGGGGGTGGACAGGCGAGAGGGGGCCTTGCTGCAGGCAGGGTGGGAGGAGGCATTGTTATATGGAACCCAGCTATCGCTGGTGCCAGCATAAGCCCTGGCTCCTCCAAAGCACCTCCCCTGACCAGCCTACTTGTTCTGGGCTAGTTAGGGCCAGTATTCATTGGCACTGCCTGACTTAGGGCTGCTGAATATCAGCAGTTGGCCACTGATGCAAATTAGTTGGACAAGAGCCTCTCTGGCCTACTTAAATCGCTCTGAATATCAGCCCCAATATATTCTTGCTATAACTCGGATTTTCAGTTCGTGCAACCTGTAATATATAAATTATGTGGTCATAAAAATTATACCTATAAGTTTCAAGTGCATTGCAGGGCAGTTGATTAGAGCCACTAAGAGCATTTTAGCTTATTCATTTTGGAATAATAGCACTTACATGCATGATTCCTGCCACAAATTGACATTTATGTGCAAAAGTGCTAGGTGCTATTTTATAATATATGTGCCGAAGTTCAAGGAGCATACATGTGGGCATTGAGTGGGTGAGCCATGGGCATGTCTTTGTGGCATGTGTATAATTTATAGAATATTATAAGTTATGTGCACTGCAGGACACACTTTTAAGCACCAATAGTTCTGACTGCCATTGACCTTAGATAGCCCAGTGCCAATTTATGCTCGTAATCCATAATAGAATCTTGGAGCCCAAATGGCATTATAGAATTGGCATTAAGGGGAGAATTCTATAAATTGAGGTAAAAAATAGGTGCAAAAAAAAGGTTCTTGCTAAGTGCTATGCTATAAAAGGTGTGTTCCTTTTTTAGAATAGTGCTTAGTGTTGCTTGCCATACCTAACTGTAGGTGCCAAACTTAAGCCTGCTGAAACCTGGTGTAAATACTGGTATGTAAGCTAAATACAATAGGGTAGCATTCTGTAATTAAGGCCCTGATTCTATAGTTGGGCACCGATAGCAGCACCAATTCTGTAAAACCTAGGCACCCATTTTAGAATCACGCTTAGCGCTGCTTAAATGTGATTAGGTGAAGCTCAGCATCATGAAATTTAGGCGTCCCAGTTCTATGCCATTGTTTTCTTCGCCTTCAGATAGGCACCGATATCGGAGCATAACGGCACCTGATTCAGAAAGAGGCGCCTAACTTGAAAATACACCCATGATCCACCCATAACCACACCCACTTTTAGTGTAGGCGCTTTGGACTAGGCATTTAGTTTTTATAGAGTTGAGTTTTTAAAATTAGGCTTTCAATTAAGTCCAATTAAAACCAATTGTGAGGTGTTATGCCAGTATTGACACTAGTTCAGCCTATTGATCATTTAAGTTAGGTGTCAATATGAGCTCCTAACTTTAAGAAGACTTTACAGAATCAGGTCCTATGTCTGCAGATTTTTGGAATGCCCTTGACACCACCATGGCCATACCCCCTATTGAGTTATGTGTTAGTAGAGTCAGGCTGTATGATTCACAAAGCCACTGGAAGGGTCTGCTGTAACAACTGCAGATCCAAAAAAACAGAGGCAATAGGCTTCCCCAAAGAAACAAAAGGTATCCACAAAGCATAACAAGTAGAGCCAGTTTCTGGAGCCAGGAGTTAAAAGTTCAAATGCTTTATTTCAAATATCAAACTACACCAACAAACACTGGAGCCTAGACCCAACACGAGCTGTGTTTCAGCAAATTTAGCCTTCCTCAGGGTTCCTGCGGATCTATCCCTGAGAAATGCTGGAGGTTTCACACTGACCAGGGAAGATCCACAAAATAAGGACCACAGAAATTAAGAATTGACTGGTATGGAAATACTGTATTCTGCTAAAAAAAAAAAAAACCGTCCACACTTCAATCATTGTTCCAATCCAATTCAGTCCTTGAAGAATTCAGACATATTTTCATGTTAATAATATCAATATAGAGGTAGGAGGATTCCAAGATGGCGGCAGCTTACCTTTGGCGTCTCTGAGGTTGATCTAAGCAGGAGCAATTTTTCTTGTTTCCTAGCGTTTCCTCACTGTGGCGAGTATGCCACATTCAAAGCGAAAGGAAGCTGTTCGTGCCGAGCCCCCTGCAGCACGAACTTCTACTCCCTCACAACGCTCCATGTTTGAGTTCGTCGGAGTGGCTCCCTTGACTATCGGTGGAGAGTCCAGTGGCTCCCCGGCTAGAAGAGAGGCTGGGGCTTTGGACTGGGAGGTTTCTCTCTCCCCCTGATGTCTGAGCCACCGCCGCCCCCAAAGTTCATCGTGGCTGAGCTGGATGTTTCTCCCACTGTGACTTCCTTGAGGGAGACCCTGGAAGTAGGGGCTGTAGCCGTGCGAAAATCCAAGGCGGTGTCGTTGGAGAGCATTTGGGAGGCTCTCATGAAGATCAATATTACAGTATCTGACTCTTCTAGAGAAATTGCAGCGCTCGTGAGTACAGTTAATGCCTTGGGGGGAAAACTGCAAGGTACTACAGAGCAATTCAATAAGGAAATTTCCCAGGTTAAATCCCAAGTTTCTGATTTACAGAACCTATCTTCAGATCTGGTTAAAGACAAACTAAATTTGAACAGGAAAATAGAACAACTGGAAAATTACAATAGAAGACTAAATGTGCGGATTCTCAATTTTCCTCAAGCTACTGGAGTGTCTCCTATAGAAATGTTAAGAAAATACCTTATTGAAGTTTTAAAATACTCATCTGATTTAATTCCACCAGTTAATCGGGTATATTATATTCCTCAAAGAAACAGTTAGGAGCCACTCCTGAACTAGGAGCAGCTGTGGAACAATTAAATCTTACAGAAATATTAGAGTAATCAATTACAGATTCCACAGAGAGAGCTACATTATTAGTTTCTTTTGTTTTTGAGCAAGACATAAATTCCCTTTTGAGATTATATTTTCGGAACTCTCAACTACCATTTCTGGGAAGAAGGGTTTGGATATACTCAGATGTTGCAAGACAAACACAAGAGCAACGTAAATTTTTTTTAGCAATGAGAACTGAGACTGTTACACTGGGCGCATCCTTTTTGCTTGCGTAGCCATGTAAATGTTTAGTTAAATACCTTGCAATTAAATATGTTTCTTATTTACCTAAACACTTGCGCACATTTCTTGATTTGAAGAAGTTGTCTACTGGTAGTGTTAATTAATGTAATATAGGGAACCTGCTGCTAAGCCTATTCCATACGTTATTATTGTTGTTTCTCTTCACATTTTCCAGGAACTCTCCAATTATGGATTGTGGTCTAAGAAGGCTTTAATAATTCTCTTTTTCTTTTTTCTTGGGATTTACTTTGTATCGTAATGCAGCTGTTTTTCTTAAGCAAGGTTATCTTGTGTTAATTTTCAAAATTCAATAAAGATAAAGTTAAAAAAAATAATATCAAGATAAATATCACACAAAATCCAACCACTTATCTAAAAAATTGTGCAAATACCATTACCAAAATTTTCCTGGCCAGTCCCAACAACAAGCTAACAAACACCTTCATGAAACTTAACGGGTTAGACTACCCAATTAACCCCACAATCAAAATCCTTGGAGTCATCCTGGACCGCTGCCTTACTTTCGAAGCCCACACCAATGCTCAGATTAAAAAATGTTTTGGTACCCTCTGGAAACTCCGCACCATCATACACTATTCCTTCCGATTACTGGTCCAATCACTAATCCTGAGCATCCTAGACTATTGCAATATCATCTACCTAGGTTCATTTAAAAAAACCATCAAATGCTTAAGACTCGTTCAGAATGCAGCCGTTCGACTCATCTATAATCTCAAAAAATCTGACCATATAAGCCCCTTCTACAAAAAACTGCACTGGCTGCCTATGGAGGCGAGGATTATCTTCAAATTTGCTTGCCTCTGCTTCAAAACCCTAACAGGCTAGTCCCCAATCTACCTATCAGATCACTTTGTCCGTCCGGGCCCCACCCGCACACGTAACGCCCACTCGTTTGCCTTCCCGTCCCTAAAGTGCTGCATCTACAAGAGATTCCTCGACAGATCCCTGGCGTTCCAGGCATGCAAATGGAACAAATGTCTATCCACTCTCATCTCTAATTCTCCCTCCTACCAAACTTTCAGGAAGTCATTCAAAACTTATCTCTTTGACAAATATCTCTGGCTCCCGCCATCCTTGTAACTCTACTTTTAACTATGCCTTATATCTCCCACCATCCTGCACCTCCCACCTACCTGCACCAGACTTCCTAAGCCACGCCGATTGACTTGTTTATAACCTCTCTATCTCCTTCTTGCCTGCTCCCGACTCGCTAAGTTATATTGATTGATTGACTTATTTGTAAATTTCGCTGTAGATGTACAGTCTCTTGTCATGTAAACTGCTCTGAACTATTCTGGTACTGCGGTATACAAAAATAAAGTTATTATTATTATTATTACAATTCAATGGTGACTTCTTCAGGAGCCACATTATCTACTCTCTAACTTTAGACCTGTCTCCAACCTACCCTTCATTTCCAAGATCCTGGAAAAAATAGTGTTGAACCAATTACACTCCTTCACTGATGAACAAAGAGCCATATCCTCCTTCCAATCAGGATTCTGGAAATTCTATAGTACTGAAACTGTCCTTCTCAACATCATCGATGACTGCTGGAAACTCATGGATAAGAGTAATGATGTTCTTCTGGTGCTGATGAATCTCAGTGTGGCATTCAATACCATGGACCATCCTCTCCTCATTGCACGGCTCCCTGAAATCGGAATCTGAGACACTGCGTTACGATGGTTCACTTCTTTCTGAATAATAGTTTTCAAAGCGTACTGCTCAACAATGCACTATCAAAACCAAAACTAACCTATTATTCAATCTCTACATTAGGCCAGTCCTAGACATAGCCTGCAAATACCAAATACAGATTCACTCCTTTGCAGATAATACTCAACTATACCTACTGCTAGGAGAAAACCACGATGCCCAGATTGCAAAACTCAGATGCCTCTCTGAAATCAAAAACTGGATGACTGTCAACAAATTCCAACTAAACGTCTCCAAAATGGAACTCCTTTGGATCTGCAAAGAACACTGTAACCACGCTTGTCCCTCGCTATGCTGGGACTTGACTATCTGAACTGCAAAGGACCATGCACACAGCCTAGGTATATTCCTTGACTCCAACCTGTTGCTTTCCAACCATATCTCTCAGGGGGGATCTTCCTCATTTTACTACCTATGTCAACTTCGAAAAATAAGAAAATGCTTCTCTGAGTCTGACTTCACCCAACTACTCTATGCTTTAATCCTTTCTCACATTGACTACTGCAACACCCTATTTAATGGTCTCATGGCAAACAACATACAACATCTCCAGCATGTACAAACGTAGCAATCAGACTTCTAAAAAACCTCCGTGCCCGTGACCCTGTCTCCCAGGCTCTATCATTGGCTCACTGGCTGCCTGTGCCAAATGTATCTTCAAGGGCTTGATGCTAGCTTTCAAATCCTTGCATGACATGGCGCCGGACTACATGATGGCAAAGCTTCCTTCATATGTGCCAAACAGGTCCCTCTGCTCCTAGGATGAAATACACCTCAAAATGCCTCCTGGTCATGCCCTACAACTGCAAACCACCAAAAGATGTTCCTGCTCCCACTTCATATCGAGCCACTGGAATCAACTGCCCCCTCAGATCAGATCCCTTGAAGGACTCCTCAGCTTTAGGAAAGCAATAAAAACTTACCTGTTCACCTAACTCCCCTGTCCATGACTAACGGTTTAGCCATTCCTGTTCACCTAACTCCCCTGCCCATGACCAATGTATATTAGAACTAGATCTAAACATGTATCATGTTAGAAAAATCCCCCCTGGTATTGAAACATCTTCCATTGTAACTATGGCAAATTTAACCTGTAACTGTACATTATTATGCAGATTGGTATTAGATCCCTAATGAGTGTCTAGTTAGGATAAAAACTTGTATTGAAAAACTTCCACTGTTAAGGATAACTATGGCAAATTGTAACCTGTGAACTCTTGTTTTGTGGTATTAGACCCCTAGTATGTATTGAATTAGGACACAACCTTGTATCGTAAAATTGTACTATAACTGTCGTATTGTAACTTGTTAACTGTATTTTATGTATGTTTAACCTGTAACCCATTCTGAGCTCCTTGAGGAAAATGAGATAGAAAATTAATTAATTAAATAAATAAATAATGAATATGACTGGTAAGCAGACTGAATAGACTGTTCAGGTCTTTATGTGCCATCATTTAACTATGCTATGTACTATGTTACATATTCAAGCAAATATCATGCATGTTAAAAGCATCACAGTCTAGTACATGTGCTCTTATATGTCTCATTTGAATTATAAGGAAACTATAATTGCAGGTTATGCTAAATTAAAATATACTACAGCAACTCATATCCTTAAAAACCATGCATGTTTGCACTTAAAATAACCCACACCATAGGGTAAGTTATACTGTAGTTCTCCATAAGTTACAAAAATAAATAGAACTAACTAGAGTTGTCTTTAAATGCAGTAGAAACTGAATATTTATGGTGTGGTGGAATTTTGAGAGTCATCTTCCAGTTGTTGGAGACTGCATTGCCAAGATGGGGAGACTGAGGAGGATTCCTGCCGACATTTCAGATTTGAAGTTTTTAAAAATAACTCGTGCTTTGCTTCTTCTGCAGCCAAGTGTGTTCTAACTGACCACTCACACATAAAAGAAATTTGGCAAGACAATAGGCATCTGCAGTCCCGATCTCTCAGTGTGTGGTTCTGGCTGATCATACATGCAAAGCAATATCAGATGTAGATAGTAGTGATCTCATTGCAGTTGAAGAGATGCAGAAGGCAAAGGCTGCATTTACAGATCATGCCTATAGTACGACACTGGCAAAAGCCTCAGCATAATCTGGAACCTATGTATCAAATCAGACTACTTCTTTTAGAATCCCAACAGCAAAGGCATGTTGTACAGTAGCTCAAGATAGAACTGATTAAGGGCTTTCGACAGCCCAGAGATCTTGCCAGGAAAAAAAAAAAAAAAGGCAGAAAGAGAACCTGCTATTCCAACAAACCAATCTGTTAAGTTGGGAGCCTCCCTTGGCTGCCATCCCAGTATATAAGTATTTCCTGCAGTTATTCCTTTATAGCTCTGAAGGCGTTAGTTCCCTGTATTGTGTACATAATTTGTGCTTCTGAGGCTAGATATGCATTTGCTGTGAATAACTAGGAAGCAGCTGAATATTGCCACGTGAAGTTATAGTTTCTCTTGTCCTGGAAAGCATCTCTACTTTAATGAAACATAGCAGTGGGTACAGAAGAGATGGTGAAGGATAGATCATTTTATTTGTTTATGAGCCCAAAGTAGATGGACATGAGATTGCCTTCCTCCACTTCACACCTCCTCCACTTTTCACCTCCTACCCACCCCCAATGAGCTGGCAGGGATCTCCAAGCCCCACCAGCTGAAGACTTCCTCCTCTGGCAGCCAGAACTCTTTCCATGCATGACAGCTAGTGGCAGTGTCCCTGAGTTACTGCTATTGGCCTTTCCTTGCGAGTGCAGTTTTCACATGTGTGGGCAGTGTGTGTGTGGGGACGGGTGGGACTTTTGACAGTGGCTCAAGGCAATCTGCAGTCGCAGGCGAGGGATGAGCTGGTGCCCCCCTCCCCCTTTGAGCATCCAGAATGGGGGTGGGACAAGGACTGTCCCAAGTATAAGCTTTTCTCCTTTCACCCTTCTCTCCCACAATCAGCATTTTTCCCATTCCACCATCCCCGCATCTACCGTCAATTTGTCTTAAAAGTTGCTAGGCGGCAGTAGCAATTCACAGAGCTACCTTGCTGCTGGTCCTGGAGTCTTCTCTCCACTGCGTCCAGCTCCAGTGGAAACAGAAAGTTGTCAGAGAAGGTGGGTCACTGGAGAGAAGATGCCGGGACTGGCAGCAGGGTAGCTCTGTGAATTGCTACCGCCGCCTGGCAAATTTTACTATTCCACCTCTCCCCCCGAGGTGTTTTGAGGTGGTGGTGGGTGGAATAGGAAAAATGTTGATTTGGGGGGGAGAAGGGTGAAAACATTAGAAAGGGGAGCAGCAGAGAGAGCCGACCAGCAGATAGGCTGGCTGGCAGCAAGAAGCCGCTCCCTCAACAATGCTGCCTGAGGCTGCCACCTCTGTTGGCTTCATTATAGGGTCAACGCTGCTCAGTGACTTCTGTGGCTGCCATGCTTAAAAGAGTTTTGGCTGTTGGAAGAGGAGTTCTTTAGCTGGTGGGGCTTAGGGATTCCTGCTAGCCATAGCAAGTGTCTCAATTGAGGGTGGGCCTGAGCCCAAAGTAAGTAGGCCACGGGTTTGTACCTGAGGCAATGAAGGGTTAAGTAACTTACCCAAGATCACAAGGAACTGCAGTGAAATTTGGACTGGGTTCTGTTGCTTCTCAGCCTGCTGCTCCATGATAATAAAAGAGGACCAGAGGTTTTCTTCTGCCCTAGGCAAACAACTTTTAGCTATCCCCCCACCCTCCCCTTTCTATGGATTCTATGTTGTTTTTTTATCCATGCTTGCACCTTGCAATTATTTTTAATGCACATTAGAACTTTTAACATGTTCAAATTGATGTACATGCCTGAATTTGTGGGTTAACTTGTATTAATTTTATTATGCATGCACAAAAATGTTTATAGTTGATTGACAAACTGAATAATGTTAACAAATGCACATCCCTAGTATTTACTTGCCAAAAGGATGGCTGAAATGCTGCTCCTGGAAATGTGCTGCCCCATGCAAATTGAGGGCAATTCTGTAAATGTAATTAATTTTGCTGGATCTGAATCTAAGAATTATATCTAAGAGCTATAATTTCTTATATTAACTCTGAATGAACCTAGGCCAGCTGTTAGAAAACTGAAAAACCTGAAACAAAGGAATACAGTACCCATTCAGTAGATTACAAAAGAGAGGCAGGTTGGTGTCAAACAGTGTCAAATAGAATTCTACCCTCCAAGATATGCACAAGAAAAGGACATCAACCACTACAACAAACCTTCAGTCTCCAAGCTATGCACAACAATAAAAGATGCAGAAGTGTTAACTACCTCCACTCTCCATGAACAATACCTAGCAATCAGAGATTGGAATGAGACAAAATTGGGCAGATCCGTGGGCATTCCTAAACTGTATGCACACTGCTATAGAATACGCCTGATGCATGCTGCGCATTGGGCATATTCTATAACAGTGCGTCTATAAATTATAGGAACGTCCATGATCCAACAATGTTTCTTCTTTAGCCATGCCCCCTTTTCAAATTTGTGCACTAGAACTGGCATGCACCACTTTTTAGATCAATGTCCCGCAAACTTTTCTGGCTGGCGGCACACTAAATGCAGTGCCCCGGCCGGAAAGTACTCGGAAGTCGATGTGATGACATCACGCATGTGCGGAGGCCTGTCTTGCCGCGACCTCGCCATTACAGGGATCTGGGAGGTGCAGGGAGAAGAGGAGTGATGCCGGCCAGGAGGAGAATCGTCCATGCCTGCTGATTTCCTACAGGATGTGCCTCTCGCTGCAAGAGGCACGTCTTGTAGGCAGGCAGCCAGCATGGACAACTCTCCTCCACGCCAGTGTGTCGCAGCACACCAGAAATCTCGGGAGGCACACAGTTTGCAATACACTATTTTAGATAATGCTTACCAAGTTGTGTGCGTAACTTCTAATTAGTGCCAATTAACATCAATTATGAGGTATTAATTGCCAAATATTGGTGCCAATTAAACTTGTTAAAAAACTGTATGTGCAAATTGGCTGTGTGCACCAATTTATGCACACAATGTAAGGTGCCATATGCAGAATTTGGGGGTTAATTTCTAGAATATAACATAACATAATAACGGATTTCTATACCGCATAACCCATAGTTCAATGCGGTATACAAAAGATTATGCTATGAGTAAATACAGAGATAATATAATGCACAAGAATTAGCTAGCCAAAAATTTGGAAAAAAGAAAAGTTTTCAAAAGTTTTCTATAATGTTTATAGGATGTTGATCTGGTCAATAATGGGTGAAATTCTTTTGTCGAACTGAGCTGCTTGATAGGAAAGACAATGCCCATGATATTTCTTACTTTTACAGCCCTTAGCTGAAGGGAACGTAAATAGAGCATGAGATTTTCTACTGTTCGAGACTAAGGGCAGTTATGCACCTAGGTGCTAATTAGTTTCAATTTAGGCCTGGTTTTCCTTGGCCTAAATGGGTATGTCTAAAAGTTATCACATGCACTGCCGCTTATCACCATTCTATAAGGTGAACATATCTTTTATAGATTCATGCTATGCGTGATTCTAATCAATGCCGATTTTTTGGATACCATATAGAATATGTCCCCAAATATGTTAAATCTAGAGCACACAACTGCAAGGTGGGTGTTGATATGGGAGGGGCAAGGGTGGATCAGGGGCATACCCAGTACTTACGTGCATATGTTATAGAATACTAGCAGCAACTCGTTTAACTGACAGAAGTTAGGTTTGAGCATTTATGCCAGTCATTAAGCTAGCATAAGTGCTCACACCTAAAGTTAGGTGCATAATTGTGAACTTCTAGTATTCTATAATGCCTATTACGTGGGATGCTGTGCACTAAGCTTAGTGCACAGCATCCCAGTGCCTAACTTTGGGTGACCTGTAGAGAAATAACCCCCCTATGGGTCACCTACAGTATCTGGAATCTACTCTATAAAGAAAAGTAGGCATCAAGAATAGAATATTGGCATTTATGAGTACAAATGTGCATGAATATGACAAAGTTCTGGTAATTCTCATGTGATTTTTAAAAAATGTTTTTATTTGTAATAAAATAAATTATAATAAATAAAACTAATTTATTAATTTTAGTATTTTTTGACCACTTATAAGTGGTTTTACTTGTCCAGTGTCACAAGAAGCAGTGCTGGGCTTGAACCTGCAACCTCAGGGTGCTGCTGAGTCTGCAACCCTAACCACTAGTTGGTTAAATAGGCTGGTAGGTAATTGCCTAGACCCTGGACGAATGGTAGCATAAGGGACCATGGCTGTTTGGGACCAGGGTTGGGACCAACTTTGAAGCTGGGGAGGGGGGCATTGTAAGCACGCATCAGACTGTGCACTCACTCCAACAAAAGATATATATACTGCATATCGGCAAGGGATCCAAGAGGAACAAGGACAAGGAACTGGCGTGGCTCACTGTAATGGTGAAAGAAATGAACAGAGACAAGAAGACTTCATTTAAGGAATGGAAAAGGTCAAAACCAGATGAAAACTGGAAAAAGCATAAACAGCATCAAAGCAGGTGCCATAAGGTGGTAAGAGGGGCCAAAAGAGACTACGAGGAAAAAATAACCAAGGAGGCAAAAAACTTCAAGCCATTCTTTCGATATATTAAGGGGAAACGACCCGCGAAGGAAGCGGTGAGGCCATTGGATGACCTTGGAATAAAGGGAGTGCTAAAGGAGCACAAAGCCATCGCTGACAAACTGAACACATTTTTTGCATCCGTGTTTACCGAAGAAGATATACACAACATATCGGAAGCCAACAGGCTATACTCGGGAAATAAAGATGGGAAACTGACAGGGTTGACGGTCAGTTTAGAAGAGGTATGCAAGCAGATTGATAGGCTTAAAAATGATAAATCCCCGGGACCGGATGGCATCCATCTGAGGGTAATCAAGGAATTGAAAGGGGCTATAGCTGAACTGCTTCAACTAATAGCCAATCTGTCGATCAAATCAGGAAGGATTTCCGGAAAACTGGAAGGTGGCAAATATTACGCTGATCTTCAAGAAAGGTTCAAGGGGAGATCTGGGAAACTACAGACCGGTGAGTCTGACCTCGGTACCAGGAAAAATAGTAGAGGCGCTGATAAAGGACCGCATCATTGAACACCTTGACGGACAAATGTAACTTTAAGAATTCAGAGCTGCATGTGCTACCTGTAGAATTCTGGACAGCACAGCTCTCTCTCTGGGAGGTTTCTAAACTGCCAGAGAGTTCAGTTGGGTGGTTTTACTTGTGAAGAGAGTTTGGTTTTAGTGTTTGTGTTGGAAAAAAGGATTTTTATTAAGAGAAAAGTTTTGAAAAACAAATATTTAGGTAGTTAATGTTGATTGAATTCAAGTGAACTTGATCCTTGAAGAGTAGCTCTTTCAGTTAAATGGTCCTGTATAGACACTGTGTAGGTTTTGTGCTTCGAGGTACATAAGAACATAAGAATTGCCGCTGCTGGGTCAGACCAGTGGTCCATCATGCCCAGCAGTCCGCTCCCATGGTAGCCCTTAGGTCAAAGACCAGTGCCCTAACTGAGTCTAGCCTCACCTAAGTACGTTCTGGTTCAGCAGGAACTTGTCTAACTTTGTCTTAAAACCCTTGAGGGTGTGTTTCCCTATAACTGCCTCCGGAAGAGCGTTCCAGTTTTCTACCACTCTCTGGGTGAAGAAGAACTTCTTACGTTTGTATGGAATCTATCCCCTTTTAACTTTAGAGAGTGCCCTCTCATTCTCTGTACCTTGGAGAGGGTGAATAACCTCTGTTTATCTACTAAGTCTATTCCCTTCATTATCTTGAATGTTTTGATCATGTCCCCTCTCAGTCTCCTCTTTTCAAGAGAGAAGAGGCCCAGTTTCTCTAATCTCTCACTGTACGGCAACTCCTACAGCCCCTTAACCATTTTAGTCGCTCTTCTCTGGACCCTTTCGAGTAGTAAGGTATTGAATCTTTGTACATTCACAGGTGATAGTATTTTTTTATTTATTTATGAGTTGTGCCTCTGAGGCTATGGGCTCCTTTTATAAAGCCGCGCTAGGGCCTTAACGTGAGGAATAGCACGTGCTAAATTGCTGCACGTGCTAGCTTTAACTACCTCCTTTTAAGCAGGCGGTAGATTTCCGACCAGCATGCACTATAGCGTGCGCTAATCCGGTACGTGTGTTAAAATCGCTAGCGCGGCTTTGTAAAAGGAGCCCTATATGTGAAAAAGGTCAGTATTATGAAATTGTAAAAAGACAAATACAAATTTCAGGGTGACATGGGTTTTTGCTTCCTTTGAGGTTTTTTTTTAGTTAGAGAGTACGTCCCGATTTAAAACTTAAGGAGCAACAACTATCAAGAAAGAACTGGTACCCAACGGAGCCCAACATAGAAAGACAAAGAAGAAGAGAAAGGAATTGTAGAGTTACTGGCACCTGCTGTGAAGGAGATTTTTCATACTTACCTCCTGAAAGCCCTGAATATGTATACCCTAGAGCAGTGGTGTACCAAGGGGGGGAGTGTGTGTGTGTGGGAGGGGGGCGGTCGCCCCAGGTGCACGCTTCAAGGGGGTGCACAGCCAGCCAGGTCTGGAAGCTCCCATGTTGCTCAAAACAGCACCCCAGCATGGCTGCCGACTCTACTGTTAAATATGTACGGCAGCAACGCTGAAGTGCAGCAAGGTCCCGCGATGACTACTTCTGCTGCCTCTGCTCTAGAAGAGATAAGTGATGTCGGGGGAGGGGGGTAGACAGCAGCCACAGTCATCGCGGGACCTTGCCGCAAATCCCTGCATCTGCTGGCTCAGCCCCCTCCAACATTACTTACCTCTTCCGGAGCAGAGGCAGCAGAAGTAATCATCATGGGACCTTACTGATTTGGATGGAAAGGAGCATAGCAGGGTGGTGGAAGGAGAAAAAGGGGGGTCAGGGTGGTATGGAAGCTTGGTGAAAGGTGAGAAATGAGATCAGAGTGGTATGCAGCATGGTGAAGGGTGAGAAATGGGGTCAGGGTGGTATGGAAGCGTGGTGAAGGATGAGAAATGGGATCAGGGTGGTAAAGAATGGTGTGGAGGGTGAGAAAGGGGATCAGGGTGGTATGCAGCGTGGTGAAGAGTGAGAAGTGGGGTCAGGATGGTATGGAAGCATGGTGAAGGGTGATAAAGGGGGTCAGGGTGGTATGGAAGCATGGTGGAGGGAGAGAAAGGGGCAGATGCTGATGGAATTGCAGGGAAAGGGGAAAGAGACATAAGGGGGAAGGATACTGGATGGAATTGTGTTGGAGGGAAAGAAAGGGGGCTGATGCTGATGGAATTGGTGTGCAGGGAAAGGGGGGAAAGATAAGGGGGAAGAATACTGGATGGAATTGGGTTGGATGAAAAGAAAGGGGGATGATGCTGATGGAAGTGGGGGGAAGAGAGAGGAGAGAGTGAAATGCCAGACCTTGGGAGTGTGGGAGAGGGAAGGAGAGGGGAGAGATGCCAGACCATTGGAGAAGGGAAGAGAAGAAGATGGATGCCAGACCAATGGGGGTGAAGGAAGAGATGGAAGGGGGAGGTATAAAGTTTCTGGAAGGGGAATAGAAGGAGAGAAGATGCCATATAGAAGGGGCAGAGAGAGGGTAGACAGTGGATGAAAGGAAGAGAGTGACTAGAAGATGAGGATAGCAGAAACCAGAGAAGACAAGGTAGAAAAAAAAATTCTATTTATTTATTTATTTTTTGCTTTAGGGGAGATGCATCGCTGTTTCTGTGGTGTTGCATTATATGCAGAGTCCAGCTTCTTGGTGCTTCAGTTTAACCTTTGTCTACGTATTTTTATTCTATTTCCCCATTTACAAAACTGTAGAGCGTTTTTTAGCGTTGGCATCTGAGGTGTTACCACCATGGCTAAAAACCACACTACAGTTTTGTAAAAGGGGGAGGGGTTAGTTTGTGATTACATACTAGGCAAAGGTGTTTTGCTGTGTTCTGTGTGTTCGAAAAGACATGGTTTTCTGTTAGGATTGACTGTGTAGGATTGATCTGTACTAGTCTGGCTTGTTTAGTTTTACAATGGGTGTATTGATGTACTGCTCACTGCAGTATGTAAGATGCTGCCTTTTCCTAGGTACACTCTTGTGTGACATGTGGATTGTTACTAAAAATCATGTTTTTCATACAGATGGGGGGGGGGGGGTCAAAAAATGATGGGCCCCGGGTGTCACATATGCTAGGTACGTCACTGCCCTAGAGCAGGGGTAGGCAATTCCGGTCCTCAAGAGCCGAAGCCAGGTCAGGTTTTCAGGTTCTCCACAATAAATATGCATGAGATAGATTTGCATCTCAAGGAGGCAGTGCATGCAAATCCATCTCATACATATTCATTGTGGATATCCTGAAAACCTGACCTGGCTCCGGCTCTCGAGGACTGGAATTGCCTACCCCTGCCCTAGAGGAAAGGAGCGGACAGGGGAGATATGATTCAAACTTTCAAATACTTGAAAGGTATTAACATAGAACAAAGAAAATGGTAAAACCAGAGGACATAATTTGAAGTTGAGGGGTGGTAGACTCAAGAGCAATGTAAGGAAATTCTACTTTACAGAGAGGGTGGTGAATACCTGGAATGTGCTCCCAAGAGAGGTGGTGGAGAGGAAAAAGGTGACAGAGTTAAAAAAAAGCGTGGGATGAACATAGAAGATCTAGAATCAGAAAATAATAGTAAATATTGAAGAACTAAGGCCAGTACTAGGAGTACAAGGAGTTCATCGAGGAGGCCTACAGGAGGGTGGAAGAACATGAACGTCGTAGGAAGGACAAAGATACACCCACATGGAATGGAGGACAAGAGCAATCTGACTCCAAGGAAGAGGAAGCCCATAGAGGAATCCCACAGGAAGGGGAGACAAGGTCTTGCCGGTGCCCCGAAGTGGAAGCAGTAAAGCATGCCAAGGACATAGACCTGCGACCGGAGCGAAAACTGAAAAAGGGAAAGTCTGCAATCCTAGTGGGAGACTCGATTCTAAGGCAAGTGGATAGCCACATAGCAGGAGGGAGAGAGGATCGGCTGGTGACCTGCCTCCCAGGAGCAAGAACAAAGGACATCGTAGACAAAATTGAAAGGATCCTAGAAGGAGCAGAGACGGAAGAGACTGCAGTGATGATCCACATTGGGACAAATGATATCAGCAGGAGAGACTACAGCAGGAATGCATTGATCGAATAGTTCAAGATTCTTGGAAGGAAGTTGAAGATGAGGACTCAGAAGATAGCGTTTTCAGAGATCCTGCCAGTACCAAGAGCAGATGTGAAGAGGCAGACAGAGCTGCAATCAATAAATGCATGGATGAGGAGATGATGTGAGGAAGAGGGGTTCCACTTTGTGAGAAACTGGACAACGTTTTGGGGCAAGAACAAGCTCTTCAGGAGAGATGGACTACACCTGAGCACGGCGGGAACTAGACTTCTAGCAAACAATGTCAGGAGAGGAATAGAGCAGGCTTTAAACTAAGAAGAAGGGGAAAGCCGACAGTCGACCAGGTGTCGATGATTCGGAAGAAGGTATCCCGAGAAGATACTGAGTGGGAAAAATGCTGGGAAGACACAACAGGCAAACAACAAGAGTTGATGGAACAAGAGGATGATAAGAAGAACGTAGCACAGGGGGAAAACAAAATGGGCATAGAACAAGAGTTGACAGGACAAGAAGAGGATGATAAGAAGAACACACAACAGGAAAAGAAAATGAAGACAAGAAAATATCAGGACTTAAATTGCATGTTTACTAATTCAAGGAGCCTAAGGAACAAAATGGGAGAACTAGAAGTCATGGCCAAAAAAGAGAACCTAGGCATCATTGGGGTATCTGAAACATGGTGGAATGAAGAAAACAAATGGGACATAGCACTACCGGGGTACAAACTCTATCGCAAAGACAGGTCAGATCAGAAAGGAGGAGGAATAGACCTATATATAAAGGATAACATACACTCGATCAAAGTGGACATGGCGGCGACGACCAACAAATTGGAATCACTATGGATTAAAATACCAGGAGGAAATGGGCCCGAGATAAGGATGGGCCGGTACTATCGTCCACCTGGGCAAACCGAAGTAAACGATGAAGAAATGGAAGGCGAGAATGCAAAAATGGTAACACCATTGTTATGGGAGACTTCAACTACCCCAGGATAGACTGGAATCTTGGATACTCAAAATGCGCTAGGGAAACTGGATTCCTGGAGGCTATACAGGATTGCTTCATGGAGCAGCTCGTCAGAGAGCCGATGAGAGGAAATGCCACTCTGGACCTAATCCTCAATGGGCTAAGAGGACCTGCAAAGGAAGTGGAAGTAGTGGGACTGTTAGGAAACAGCGATCACAATATGATCCAGTTCAAAGTCAAAGCAGGAACACCAAAGGGGAAAAGAACCACAGCGACAACTTTTAACTTCAAGAAAGGAAACTACGAAAAGATGAGAGTAATGGTAAGAAACAAACTTAAGAACAGCTCAAAGAAATCACAGACAGTGGAGCAAGCCTGGTCCTTATTCAAGGACACGGTGAACGAAGCACAAAACCTGTATATCTCCAGATTTAGAAAAGGATGCAAAAAGAACCGAACAAAAGACCCGACGTGGATAACTAAAGAAGTGAAGAAAGCGATAGGAGATAAGAAAAAATCATTCCGAATGTGTAAAAAGGACAAAACCCGGGAAAACTGGAAAAAGCACAGGAAGCATCAAAAAGAATGTCACCGAGTGGTTAGAAGAGCAAAAAGAGAATACGAAGAGAGGCTAGCCAGGGAAGCATGAAATTTCAAACCGTTCTTCAGATATGTTAAAGGGAAGCAGCCGGCAAGGGAGGAGGTGGGACCACTGGATGAAGGAGATAGGAAGGGAGTGGTGAAAGAGGAAAAAGAAGAGGCGGATAGACTAAACAGGTTCTTTTCGTCAGTATTTACAAAAGAGGACACATCCAATGTGCCGGAACCTGAAAAAATCTTCAAAGGAGATCAAGCAGAAAAATTAACATCCTTGGAGGTAAGCCTCGAAGACGTATTCAAGCAGATAGATAGATTAAAAACTGACAAATCTCTGGGCCCAGACGGAATCCACCCTAGGGTATTGAAAGAACTAAAGGAAGAAATAGCGGAATTACTACAGCAGGTTTGTAATCTATCCCTATAAACAGGGATGATCCCGGAGGATTGGAAGATAGCAAATGTTACACCCATCTTTAAAAAAGGATCGAAAGGTGACCCAGGGAACTACAGACCGGTAATAATAATAATAATAATAATAACTTTATTTTTATATACCGCCAGCTATCTTGCGACTTCTAGGCGGTTTACAGTAAAAGAGATTGTGGATACAATAAAAGAAAATGTAAATACAATAAAGAGAAGCTTTACGTACAATGAATTAAAGAGTATAGCAGTATACATCTCGTACCATGCAGTCTACATCTGATAATATTAATAATGTTAGTAATATTAATAATGTTAGTAATGTTAGTTATTAATAATGTTGGTAAGTCTGACCTCGGTCCCGGGGAAGATGGCGGAAGCGCTGATAAGACAGCATCGATGAGCATCTAGAAAGGAACAAACTGATGAAAACAAGCCAACATGGCTTCTGCAAGGGAAGATCGTGCCTAACAAACTTACTGCACTTCTTCTAAGGAATTAACAAACAAATGGACGAACAGGCCCCCATAGACATCAAATACTTGGATTTCCAAAAAGCCTTCAACAAGGTACCCCATGAACGCCTACTATGGAAACTGAAGAACCATGGGGTGGAAGGAGACATACATAGATGGATCAAAAATTGGTTGGCGGGCAGGAAACAAAGGGTAGGAGTGAAGGGCCACTACTCGGACTGGAGAAGGTGTTCCGCAAGTGTCGGTGCTCGGACCGCTGCTGTTCAATATATTTATTAATGACCTAGACACAGGGACGAAGTGCGAAGTTATAAAATTTGCAGATGACACAAAACTTTTTAGTGGGGTTAGGACTAAGGAGGATTGTGAAAATTTACAAAGGGACCTGAACAAGCTGGGAGAGTGGGCAAATAAATGGCAGATGAAATTTAATGTAGACATGTGTAAAGTCTTACATGTAGGAAACAGAAACCCGATGTACAGCTATACGATGGGAGGGCTGGTAATAGGTGAAAGTAGCCAAGAGAAGGACTTAGGGGTACTGGTGGACAAAATAATGAAGCCATCGGTACAGTGCGCAGCGGCCTCTAAGAAGGCGAACAAAATGCTAGGTATTATCAAGAAAGGTATTACAACCAGAACGAAGGACGTTATCCTGCCATTGTATTGGACGGAGCGCCCGCATCTGGAGTATTGCATCCAATATTGGTCGCTGTATCTTAAGAAGGATATGGCGATGCTCGAGAGGGTTCAGAAAAGAGCAACGCACATGATAAAAGGTATGGAAAACCTTTCATACGCTGAAACTGGGGCTCTTTTCCCTGGAAAAGAGGAGGCTTAGAGGGGACATGATAGAGACTTAGAAGATCATGAAGGGCATAGAGAAAGCGGAGAGGGACAGACTCTTCAAACTTTCGTAAATTATAAGAACGAGAAGGCATTCGGAAAAATTGAGAGGGAACAGATTCAGAACCAATGCTAGGAAGTTCTTCTTCACCCAAAGTATGGTGGACACCTGGAATGCGCTTCCAGAGGGTGTGATAGGACAGAGTATGCTATTGGGTTTCAAGAAGGGATTAGATGATTTCCTGAAGGAAAAGGGGATAGAAGGGGATAGATAGAGGATTATTATACAGTTCCTGGACCTGATGGGCCACCGCGCGAGTGGACTGCTGGGTGCGATGGACCTCCGATCTGACCCAGCAGAGGTACTGCTTATGTTCTTATGACTTGCACAGTCTGTGTCTGTATATGGCCTTTTGGATGAGGATGGGTGGGGAGGGCTTCAATGGCTGGGAGGGTATAGATGGGCTGGAGTAAACTTTTATGGAGACTTCAGTAGTTGGAACCTAAGCAGAGTACCGGGCAGAGCTTTGAATTCTTGCCCTGAAATAGCTAAGAAGAAGAAAAAACATTAAAAAAAAAAAAATTAAATCAGGTTGGGCAGACTGGATTGATCATTTGGGTCTTTATCTACCATCATCTACTATATTACTCTGTTACTATTTGTAAGATAAAAAATAAACCAGAAAGCATCAAATTCTAAAGGAAACCAATTCTTAAGTGTTTACAAAATAGGTATAGACCGCTGAGTTAAAATATTTTTACTTATCTGATTTACTCCTGGTTTGGAAATCGGATAAGTAAAAATATTTTCTGGTTTGGAAATAGTGATGTGAAGAAAACTGTGAGGTTTGTCCTGATGCCTGTGAGCCAAATGTTATGATACTGTCAAAATGAATGCATATTTTCATTTATTAGATATTTTAAAAAATTCACTTAGGAAATTTCCTCTTTGCTGAGCGAAGGAGTTGACTTTAAATAAAGTTGCTGCAATTTTGCAATTTAAATTTTGTCACATTTCTGTTTCACCTGTTAATTTTTTATTTGGGTGAAGTAAAATTTTATTTGTACACCTGTTCTCTTGAGGTGGAGGAAAATCCTCAGTGAAATAACTAAATCTGACATCTGAGTGTATTGCAGGCTTCAAGGCAAGTGTTTGGTAAGCCCTTATGTAGGAAAATAGGTGAAGAGGTAAGAGAGACAAAGATCAAAAGCTCAGAGACAATATAGCCATGGTAACAAGATTTCTGAAGCAGTATTATTTTTATAACATGTACTGCGTAACCTCAGCTCAGATAAGTAGATTGTGAATTAGGGCCCTAACATTTCATAAATGTACAATTAAACAAATGGTGCTTTGTCCATTAGTACAAAGTAGATTGCATAAGACATATACGATAATTTATTGACTCATACCATGGCAACTATCAGTAAATATCAAAATATTGACTGCTGTCATAGTGATAGGCTCCTCCCCATGCTCTACTATATTAATATATAGACACAGATAAATCTAACAGGAAGGAGCTTATCAGCATGAAAGTTCATATTGTATCTTACAACACAATCTCTAGATGTCTGTGAATAAGTTTTCCAATTTGTGTTGGATTGAGTACTGTATGTATTTTGTAATGGTTTTGGTTCAATAAATGCAACAATGTGACAAGGTAGGCCAGTTCTGTGATGCCATACCAGTGTTATAGTATATAGAAATAGAGAAAAATGAAGGCAGATAAAGACCATATGACCTATCTAATCTGCCCAATAATGCTATACACTATCTCTTCCTCTCCCTTAGAGATCCAATGTACTTGTCCCAAGCTTTCTTGAATTCAGATACACTCTTCATTTCCACCAACTCCACTGGGAGGCTGTTCAAAGCATTCACCACCCTTTCTGTGAAAAAGTATTTTCTAAGGTTACTTCTAAATCTATTCCCTTTTACTTCCATCCTATGTCCCTTCATTCCAGAACTTCTTCTCTATTGAAAGTGACTCACATGATGTGCATTTATGCCATGTAGGTATTTAAACATCTCCCTTTTCCCATATTTCTTCCAAAGTATACATATTGAGATCTTTAAGTCTGTTCCCATTTTAGTTGTTGCCCTCTGGCCTGACTCCATCCTATTTATATCTTTCTGAAGATGTGTTCTCCAGGATTGTCCACAATATTCTAAATGCAGTCTCACCAAAGTCTTATACAGGAGCATTAATACCTCCTTTAACCCACTGGCCATTCCTCTCCCTATGCAACCAAGCATCCTTCTAACTTTCTCCATCGCCTTTTCAACCTGTTTGGCCACTTTAAGATCATCACTATTGCATCCAAGTCCAGGTCCTCTTTCATGCACAAAAGTTCTTCACACCCTAAATTGTACCATTTCTTCGGATTTTTGCAGCCCAAATGCATGACCTTGCATTACTTAGCATTAAATCTTAATTGCTAAATTTTGGACCATTCCTCAAGCTTTGTTAGGTTATTTCCCATGTTATTCACACCATCAGGGGTGTCTACTCTATTGCAGCTTTTGTTATCATCTGCAAAGAGGCAAATCTTACTAGACAGCAGCAATATCACAAAAATGTTTTATAAAAAAAACAAAACAGGCCTGAAACCGAACCTTGAGGCACACCACTGGTAACATCCCTTTCCTAAGAGAGATCTCCACTGACCACTACCCTCTGTCACACTCCACTCTTACAATTCCTGACCCAGTCTGTTACTTTGGGGCCCATACCAAAGGCACACGTTTATTTATTAAGGGCTAGATTCTATAAACAGCGCCTAAGTGTGCCTACATTGTAGGTGCCAGTAGGTGCAGTTGTCAATCAACCACTAGGCACTACTTATAGAATCACGCCCAGGTTTTACTTGGCTTAATTTACTGTACCTAACTCGGGTGCCTAGTGATGCCGAAGCCAACCATGCCTATTCTCTGCTCCTAACCATGCCTACTTTTCAGGTAGGTATAATTAGGTTTCGGAAGGCGCTTGGGCTTATGTATTGCTAGGTGCTATTCTGAGTTCTGCATAGAACTCTTAATTGGTTAATTTATAATTTCTTTCAATTAACTTCAATGGCAAGGCCAATTACCATGCCTTTGAAGCTAATTAAAGCAATTTGGGTTGCTCGTAGATTTTAGTTGGGTGTTGCTAGGCATCCAAGATTAGGGCGCCTAGCGGCACCTAATCTAGGAACCATTTATAGAATCTGACTATAGACACCTGTGTGGAACACTGTCAAAAGCTTTGCGAATATCTAAAGATACCACATCTAATTTATTAGGTTTTTATATACCGCCTATCAAGGGTATCTAAGCGGTTTTACAATCAGGTACTCAAGCATTTTCCTTATCTATCCCGACAGGCTCACAATCTGTCTAATGTACCTGGGGCTATGGAGGACTGAGTGACTTGCCCAAGGTCACAAGGAGCAGTGCGGGGCAGTGGCGTACCTAGCATATGTGACACCCGGGGCCCATCATTTTTTGGCACCCCCCCTATCTGTACGAAAAACATGATTTTTAGTAACAAGCCACACGTCACACATGAGTACCTAGGAAAAGGCAGCAGTACATCAATGCACCCATTGTAAAACTAAACAAGCCAGACCAGTACAGATCAATCCTACACCGTCAATCCTAACAGAAAACCATGTCTTTCGAACACACAGAACACAGAAAACACCTTTGCCTAGTATGGAATATGTCATCACAAACTAACCCCTCCCCCTTTTACAAAACTGTAGTGTGGATTTTAGCCATGGTGGTAACAGCTCTGACGCTCATAGAATTCTGAGCATCAGAGGTGCTACCATCACGACTGGTGCTAAAAAAACGCTCCACAGTTTTGTAAAAGGGGGGATAAAATAGAAATACATAGACAAAGGTTAAATTGAACCAGCAAGAAGCTGAACTCTGCATAAAATGTAACACCACAGAAACAGTGATATATGTCTCCTAAAGCAATAAATAAATAGAAAATTTTTGTTCTATCTTTGTCTTCTCTGGTTTCTGCTTTCCTCATCTTCTTGTAACTGTCTTCCTTCCATCCACTGTCTGCCATCTCTCTGCCCTTCCCTATATGGCATCTTCTCTCCTTCTATACCCCTTCCAGAAACTGTATGCCTCCCCCTTCCATCTCTCCTCTAGACCCCCCCCTTTGGTCTGGCATCTATCTTCTTCCCTCTGTTCCCTCATGGTCTGGTATCTTTCTCCTTTCATCTCTCTTTTCCTCCCCCCTTTGTTTTTTAGCATCTCTCTCTTCTCATTTCCTCAGCTCAAATCTGATATCTCTGTCTCCTTCCCCGTTCTCTGGCATCTCTCTCTCCTCTCTCTCTCTCTTCCCTTTCCTTCTCTGGTCTTCCTTCTTTATTTTCTGCCTCCATTTAAATTAAATTCTTTCTTACTATGCAGTCCTCAGTTTCCCTCTTTTCACTATGTCTACCCACAGCATGCCACCCCTTTCCTTCACCCCTCCACTATCTCACTAACTCTATCTTCTTCCCCTATCCAGCATATGTCCTTTTTCTTTATCCCTCCTTCAATCCAGTATGTGTTCCATTCAGCATTTGCTCTCCCTTCTCCCCACTTCCATCATTTGACCTCTTCTCTCTCCCCTTTCTACCCACTTCCATCATCTTCCCCCTTCTCTCAATCTCTCCATCCACCACAGGCCCATCTTTCTCCCTTCCTCACCTTTCCGATTTTGGCAACAAGATCTGCAGTGCCCCCCCCCCCCTGGGACAACAGGCCCGGTTCAACAAGCCTCCCTGCCCTGTGACCAGCGATGTCTAAACTACCTTCTTACAGCAGCCGGAGCGTTGTAGTTGCATATGGCTGCCGTAAAGGTCGTCTCTGATGCAACTTCCGTTTGTGTAATAGATGACCTTTACGGCAGCCACACGCAGCTTCAATGCTCTAGCTCAGGGGTGCCCACACTTTTTAGGCTTGCGAGCTACTTTTAAAATGACCAAGTCAAAATAAAATTTAAAAAAAACACAAAGCATACTGTACGCTGAGAAAATGTTAATTATCATTCCTATTCTGGTTTTTTTTCAAAGAGGTCAAGGCAGATGACTCTATGCACTGTCACCTCAGTAACAACCATATAAAAATAGACAAATATACCCCCTCCCTTTTTACTAAACCACAATAGCAGTTTTTAGTGCAGGGAGCTGCGCTGAATACCCAGGGCTGCTCTCGACGCTCATAGGCTCCCTGCGCTAAAAACTGCTATTGCGATTTAGTAAAAGAGGGCCATAGTGCAAAATATAGACAGCAGATATTAATTCAGACACATTTTTATCACTAAATTGAAAATAAAATCATTTTTCCTACCTTGTCTGGTGATTTCATGAGTCTCTGGTTGCACTTTCTTCTTCTGACTGTGCATCCAATCTTTTTTCCCTTCTTTCAGCCTGTATGCTTCCTCTCCTCCAGATCTCATTCCCTCCTCCAACTTTTTCTTCCTCTCTCCCTGCCCTTTTTCTCCCTGCCTCCCTTTCTTTTTTTTTTTTCCTCTCTTCATGCCCCCTTTTTTTCTGTTTCCCTTCTGTCTCCCTGCCTGCCCTCTTTCTTTCTTTCTCCCTGCCCTCCACCAAGCCACTGCTGCCACCATCGGGGAATAGGCCCCAAAGCCGCCGCCGCGGCTGCCCCGAGCTCTCTCTGCTTCCTCTGCTGACCAGCATTCCTCTCCCCGACATCAATTCTGCCGTCGGAGAGGAAGTTCCGCCCAGCAAGGCAGCGATTGGCTGGCCCGAACTTCCTGTCCGACGGCAGCCTTAAGGGGGGGTGCACAGCCGGCCAGGTCTGGAAAATGGTCAATCACCAAGGCAAAGTGAGTCTATCACGGAGCCCGGGATGGGCTCCGCGATCGACTCACTTTGCCTTGGCGATCGACCATTTTCCGGACCTGGCTGGCTGTGCAGCCCCCCTAAGGCTGTACCCGGGGCGGACCACCCCCCTTGGTATGCCACTGGTGTGGGGTTTGAACCCACAACCCCAGGGTGCTAAGGCTGTAGCTTCAACCACTGCGCCACACACTCCAATCCAATTGTCTGGTCAGCTAGTCAAAGAAACTGATCAGCTTTGACAAGACCTACTACCAGGTCCAGTGTTAAGGAAGGGCAAACAGGGCAGCTGCCCTGGGCCCCACAGCTCCAGGAGGCCCCACGGTGCAGGCAATAGCAAGCTAACTCTAGAGATGAGTCCTCTGCCTTCTGCTGCCCTCCTGCTGTTTACCTCAGAATCTGTAGTCTATACAAGGCCTGGCACCAGTGCAGAGCCTTTAATTCTATCTGCTCATGAGGCCCTGTTGGTATTGCCCTTCTGATGCATATGTATCAAAATGAGAGTGCTGGGCTGATCTGAAGCTTCATAAAATGAACTGGCAGATTAGCCTATGGATCTAAACTCTTGGCGGCTGAAAGATCAGGCTTCAGAAGGCATCTATTGAGTCACATGTGCTGTTTGTAATTGACTTGATACAGCTCAAATACATTGCACAGGACATTTTGCTAAATGATTTTCAGGAGGCCCTCAAGGTACTATACCCTTTTAAAGCTACAGGTAGCTGACCCTGTAAGAGTTAAAGGAGGCCCAGATGCAAGAATTCTGCTGGATAAGATCTGTAGTAGTACTTTTGAGACAAACAGAAGGAAGTATGAGACAAGGCACATTAGTTTGCTATCATGGCAGGAGTGCCTTCGGAAATGATCCCATGGCTAACAGCTGGACTGGTTGCACATTGGATGCATGCTTTTAGGATTAGCTGTAGGGAGTGTTATATCCCGCCAAATCCTCCGAGGTCGAGTTTGAGGCGAGTTACAACAAGGAACAGTACTAGTTTCAAGTTTCAAGTTTATTTAAAATATTTGATATAATCGCAAAATCCAAATCCAATGCGATTTACATTAGTTAAAACTTAAGTTAAAAATAAAAGTCCAACAAACAGGACAGTAAAAACTAGTTATAAAAGACTAATACATTTAAAAAGGGAGGCAGAAAAAAAATGGCTAATACATTTGATATATTTATACATTTATACATTTGTTATATTTATTTTTAAAATTTATATACAGTCTATATATAGACGGTTTCCATATAAAACATACATAACATAAAATCAACATTACAAAAAGCTGAATCTTCATGACATTTCTTGCCCACTTCCATCTATGACCTGTACAAACGACATCTTTCCTTACATGAAAGCAAATACAAATAGCTATGTTTTCAATTGTATTTTTTAATTTTAATTTCAAGATAATACATTACAGTGGAAATTGTTTCAGTACAGGTGTTAATATATAGTGTGAAAAACAGTATAACAGAAGCCCAGCTGGTGAACCAACTCCTGTGACTCAGGGTCAGATACACATCTGCTATTTGCATGGCAGGCTGCAGGGCTAGAAAGAGAGATTAGCTTTTGCTGAAGTTGCTCTTTGATCGTATTTCTTTTCTTTTAAATAAAGCTGTGCTTGTTGTGTATTCCATTAAGATAAGGTGTCGATTCCTGCTTATGTTTGTCTTCAGGGTTAGTAGAGGATAGGGTAGGAGCTGAAATCATCCCAAGTACCAGTGTTAGAATTTTTGCTTACATACCTTGTAGTTGTATTCAGATCTATTCCGTATTTCCTTAAATCATTTAATTGAAAATCTGCTCAGATACATAATTTGATTTCTCAATGCTTAAATACAGGAAGGTACATCTTTTTAATAATGTATTGCGATAGATTCTGAACCAGGACTTGCCCGGGCATATCTTTTAGCTCTGCCTGCTGAGTGATACCTATTTCAGAGGAGATATTAACTGACACTTTCCACTGGAACATAAGGGGAATTTTCTAATCTTCCAAATGCAATACCTAAACGAGTACTAGCCCAACATCTGGCAGAGAGAAAGAAAAGTTGGAAGCTTCTCAGTCTGGAATGGAATGACAAAGAAGGAAAAAATGTTTTTTTGGCCCAGTCACCTGCTCTTTTGGACTTCCAACTCAGTTGTAACAGGTCCCTCCCAGCACTTGCCCCGGCATATCTCTCTGTGTGTCTGTTGACTGATACCTTTCTCAGAGGTGATATCTATTAAATTCCTTTCATAGAAACATAAAAGGAATTTTGTGGTTCTCCAAATTCAATACAAAAATCAAATGTCTGGCAGAAAGAGAGGAAAATTGAATGTTCTTAATCCTGCTCAATTGTACTTGACCCCAAACAGAACTACTAAATGCTAAGCCTTCATGTGTTGCTACCTGGGGCTTTTCCTCTACTATTAACCCCCTTTAATCTAGCTCAGCCACTACAACTATAGTCCTTTCTCTGACAGAGGCACAGAGTGCAGTTCCTTGTGGAAACTTGCACAGATATGTCCAACCCAACAAACAGGTGTCACTGCTCATGACGGATAGAACTCCCAGAGAGGGATGCATTCCCAGTTCAAACAGGCCAAAGAAACAAAAATCAGGCTTGGAAGAGGAATATGGGGTTTCCTTATGAAAATGAAATCAACGAGACAGTCCCAGAAGAAATGTATTAAAGGGAAGTATTCTAGATTCACATATTTGGGTTCCATGTCTAGTGCATTTGTATTGAACTTGCAAAGGACTTCTGCCTGTGAAAGACACAGAGGATGATATTCAGTGATGATGCCAACCATAATTTAAAACACTGACACTGTCATTTGCCAATTCAGTGATGCTTAATGTTAGTATTATGCAGTCACTAAACCCAGTGCTATCTATATGAGAGCTGAAAATCCATGGATAGGGAAGTTATATGCTCACCAGCACCAGCTGCTAGTGAATGTTTCATTTCATAGAAACATGATGGCAGATAAAGGCCAAATGGCCCATCCAGTCTGCCCATCCTCAACATTCACTCTCTCCTCTCCCTAAGAGATCCCAAATGCCTCTCCCCGCTTTCTTGAATTCAGACACAGTCTTTGTCTCTACCACCTCTACCGGGAGACTATTCCAAGCATCTACCACCTTTACTCCTGAGCCTATCACCTCTTAACTTCATCCTATGCCCTCTAATTCTGGAGCTTCCTTTCAAATAAGACTTGCTTCATGCACATTTATGCCATGTAAGTAGTTAAATGTCTCTATCATATCTCCCCTATCCTACCTTTCCTCCAAGGTATACATATTGAGATCTTTAAGTTTGTCCCCATATGCCTTATGATGAAAACTGACACTAAAATGGCCATACTAAAGTAGCCTTCCTCTGGACCGACTCCATCCTATGTATATCTTTTTGGAGGTGCGGCCTCCAGAATTGTACACAATATTATAAACGAGGTCTCACAAGAGTCTAATACAGGCACATCAATACCTCTCCCTACGCATCCTAGCATCCTTCTAGCTTTCAGCATTGCCTTTTCGGCCACTTAAGATACTATCACACTCAAGTTTCATTCTTCTTCGTAAACAAAAATTCTTCATCCCCTAAACTGTATCGTTCTCTTGAGTTTTTGCAGCCCAAATGCATGGCCTTGCATTTCTTAGCATTAAATCTTAGCCGCCAAATGTTAGACCATTTCTCAAAATTCATTAGGTCCTTCTTCATGTTATTCACTCCATCAGGGGTGTCTGGAACACTGTCAAAAGCTTTGTTAAAATCTAAATACACCACATGTAGTGCTCTCCTTCTATCCAATTCTCTGGTCAACCAGTCAAAGAAATTGATCAATTTTGTCTGACAAGACCTGCCTCTAGTGAATTCATGCTGCCTCTGGTCCTGTAATCCACTAGATTCCAGAAACTTCACTATTCTGTTTTAAAAGCATTTCTATTAATTTACTTACCACAGAAGTCAGACGTACCAGCTTGTAGCTCCCTACCTCTTCCTTACTTCCATTTTTGTGAAGAGGGACCACATCCGCCCTTCTCCAGTCCTCCAGTGTCACTGCTGACTATAGAGAAGCATTGAAAAGGTCAGTCAGACAATAACTGTGCTTGTAGTGCCCTACAGGTAGACGGATTCCTTTTTGTTTAACTACTAAATCTTTTGACTTTAGGTAAGACAGTTGCTGATTTACCATGATTAGAACATTTTTTTCCTCTAGAACATTTTTTTCCTCATGTGTCATAAGTTTGAGGTCATTATACATATATATTAAAGGACCCTCTCAATAGCCCCTTTTATGCAGACTGTAAACAATCTGTGTAAATTGATCAAAATCTCTTTGCATAAAACATTAGTAGTTATATGCATCTGGATTAATTTTTAGCTATTCTGTGTTCCCAGGCTCCAGGCAAGGTACGTGTCTATTGGTAGAACCCTGTCCTAGAGAGCTCACCTTCTGAATTGATAATTGAGGCAATGGATAAATGACTTGCTCAAGGTCATAAGGTACTTCAGTAGGGGAAGCAGAATTTGAACCCTGGCTTCCATGGCTCTTAGCTAATTATTTTAATCATTTGGCTTCTTCTCTGTCCAGTTCCAGTCACAAGAAGAATCTGTGCACTCAGCTGGTGCTAAGGGTCTCTCTCTCGAATGCTGCAAGGTAAAGATCCTATATAGATACACTTTGCATAAGGGGAGATTTGGAATCTAAGAAATAAGAAAAATTGGTTTGCTCTGACCCCTCCCCCTTAAAAGAGGAGCAGTTACTATATAATGGTTCCTCTGGAGGAGTATTGTGAGCCCTTTGAGAAGTCACCTCCTGAAGGGTAGGTGGAACAAACAAGCTTTTATTATTATTCAACTAATTAACCAGCTAGCCATATACACAGAAGGACTAACATTGTCTGCACATATTGTAGCAAGACTTGCTTATTCACTTCTACCCTATCTGAAATTATATTCATGGAATTTTCTGGCTTCTCCTGCAACTTTCTTTCTAACTTAAAGTTAGACATTTTATGCTTACCAGTTTTATGCTTTCATTTCATAGATACATGATGGCAGATAAAAGCCAAATGGCCCATCCAGTCTGTCCATCCGCAACATCCACTATGTCCTCCTCTCCCTAAGAGATCCCACATGCCTGTCCCACACTTTCTTGAATTCAGACACAGTCTTTGTCTCTACCACCTCTACTGGGAGACTATTCCAAGCATCTACCACCCATTCTGTAAAAAAGAATTACCTTAGATTACTCTTGAGCCTATCACCTCTTAACTTTATCCCATGCCCTCTCATTCTGGAGCTTCTTTTCAAATGAGACACTCGCCTCATGTGGCATTTATGCCACTTAGATATTTAAATACCACCTCTATATGTTCCACCTCTGTGCACACCCTAAGTTATCTACTAAGATGCTTTATTGTATATTGTAAGTAGCATACTGTGCCATAGCATGTCTATTTGATTATATTTTCTACTGAAATTGTTTATTGCCCATGTCGAGATTGTTCTTGCTGTAAATTGCCTTCAGTAAATTTCTTCAAAAAGGCAGTATATATATCTAAATAAGCTCACCATAACATAAAAATGCCTATCAGTGCCTAAATGCTCATTTGATTATTAGCAATGAAGTCATTGAAATCAGTGTTTGTTTTTAATTTCAAGATTTTGGAGGCCAAAATTTTGTATTATCAATGACATGGACAAAGAAAACCAGATGTAGTAGATACAGAAATGTTTCATGCTAAACTGAGCGAGTGCATGGCTGCACGCAGCTTTTGGATTTAATTACTCACTTTTCCAAATCTGAGTACATTTATAATCAAGTTCAGAAGTTTTTTCTGACCAGCACAACTTATAATTCAAGTTTCTACCTGAGGAAATAGAAGCAGCATCGGTGGGAATAGTTGAATTCATAGACAGCGGAATGCTTTTTTCTTTTGGGGGCCCAAAAGCTCAGCCCAAACCCCACCCAAGCTCCGCCCTGACATAGAGGATGATAATAATAATGATAGTATTAATTGTAATACCATTTTTTCCATTCATTTTTCATATATACACACAATATAATCTTATTAACAACACATAATGGTTAAACACAAAATTAAACTACACAAAGCACACTGTATGCTTCTCAACATTCATTCCTACCAGAACACCTGGCCTTGGTCACACATGCAGAACACAGATAATAACCCCTATGCAAACACAGGACCAGAAACTAAAAATACTAATATACACAAACGAAACCCTAAGATGTCAGACTCTACATGCATTATAACACCTGAGAAATAGAAATAAATTCATTTCTTCCAGAGCAGTGCAAAATATAGACAGCAGATATAAATTATCAAAACTGACACATTTCAATCAGTAAATTGAAAATAAAATCATATTCCTACCTTTGTTGTCTGGTGATCTAATTATCTTTTCCCAATCTCTGGTTGCAGTTCTTTCTATCTGTGTTCTTCTGCTTCCATGGCCTTCTTATCCAGTTGCTTCTTCACTTTCTGCTCTACATTCATCTTTTAACATTCAACTTTCTTACATTTTTCTGCTTCTCAAAATCTACTTTTTCGTGTCTTCCCTTCCATCTATCCATGTGTACCATTTTCTCTTTCTTCTCCCCTATTCCCATCTATCCCATAAGAAGCATTTCTTCTAACTCTCTTCCCTGCCACACCCATTGCTGTGCACCATCTCCTCCCTCTCTCTTCCCCCTTCCCCTCCATCCCTGTGCACCATCTCCTCCCTCTCTCCAGTGGTCTGACATCAGTCTTCCTTCTTACACCCTCCCATGGTCTGGCATCTCTCTCCTTCCCTCCCTCTTCTTATGGTCCAACATCTCTCTCCTCTCCTTCCTACAGTCTGGTATCTTTCTTCTCTCCTTCCTTTCTCTGGTCTGGCATCTCTCTTTCCCCTTCCAGTGGTCTGACAACTCTCTCCTTCCCTCCCTCTTCTTATGGGCTAACATCTCTCTCCTCTCCTTCCTGCAATCTGGTATCTTTCTTCTCTCCTTCCTTTCTCTGGTCTGGCATCTCTGGTTCCCCTTCCAGTGGTCTGACAACTCTCTCCTTCCATCACCCTTCTCCAGAATCTGACATCTCTCACTTCTTTGAGTCATCTGTCCTCCCTCCCAGAGTAATATTTTTCTTTCCCTCCTCTCCACCACTATCTTGTCTAACAATTTTCCCTCTTCTTCCTTTCCCCATGTATACCATCTCTCTTTCCCTCCCACTCCATGCACCTATATACAACAGTTTTCTTTTTCTCTTCCCTCCCCCACTGGCAGCATCTCCCACTCTTTCCCTCACTTCCCAGCACCCCATCCATGCATCATCTGTTCTTCCCAACCCCCTCCCAGCCCATGCAACATCTGTCCTTCCCTGTCTCCCCCCTGCCCATGCAGAATCTGTCCTTCCCAACCCTCTACCAGCCTGAGCAACATATGTTCTTCCCTGCCTTCCCATGACATATCTCTCCCTTTATATATATATCCTCCCTCCTATATATCTCCCTTTACACCACCCCCAGGTCCACCATCTCTGCCTTTCTCTTTCTTTCTTCCCTTCTGGTATCTCATTCCCCTTTCCTTCACAGCACCCCTTCCACATTCCCCTTTCCACCTACAGCACTCTCTTTTTCTATCCCTCCAGACCATCACTAGTTCCCTCATGTTTCTGGCTCTATAAGTCCTTCCCCTTCACTCCCCACCTGGTATGTTTTTGAAATCCTTCCCCCATTCTACTTAGAACCCCCTCCCCAAAACAAATAGTATTGGGGGCTTCCTGGCCTGGCATGTCCTCCCCCTTCACCTCCATTTGCATTTTTGTTACAGGGTAATGCTGGCTGCAGCAGTGCCTCTGAAACGCAGCCTGAGGCCTTCCTCACTGCGTTCCTTATGCCGCGGTCCGTCCAGGCTGAAAAAGGAAGTTGTGTCAGTGGGGTGGAACACGACACAAGGAACGTGGGGCAGGAGTCCGCAGGCTGCGTTTCAGAGGCACTGCTGCAGCCAGCATTCCCCTGTAACAAAAATGTCAGCTACTTAGGACCAGCACGCTTAGCTGCCCTGTTCGCACCCCCCATCTTAACGCTGGCCCTGCAGTTCCGGACTTCCCCCATCCCCACACCAGCACCTCACACTTCTGTGATGTCAACGGGTCAGCGCAGCGTTCACTAGATGAGACTTCTGCCGTCGGCCTGCCCCGGAACTCTTGATTCAGCAGCCCCTGCCTAGGCGGGAACAGGAAGCTGCTGCTGAATCAAGAGTTCCGGGGCAGAAGTCTCATCTAGTGAACGCTACGCCACGGCTGCCTTTAAAATAGTAGCTATGGCCAAGCAAAGGGCAGGAAGGAAGGAAGAGGAGGGAAGCGTGGGGGAAGGAAGTATCAGGAATTTTAGGGGAGGCCATGGCTCCTGTGCCCTCCTTCCCCCCATTCCGACGTCTAAGGTCTATGGCTGGATTTGATCCCTATTTTCTCTTCTTGTCAGGTCTGTGCTCTGTGAGGTTACTCATCTGCTCCCATGCCTAACCTCTGTATCTGTATCAGGAACTGGCTGCCTTACAGTTTCAGTTCCTCATTGCCTAAAGCTAATCTGTTGAGCTAAATGAGTTCTTCCCACCTTTCTCTTTTAGCCAATCAGCTGAACCTGACTGAGTCTTCCAACTCAGCTCTTTCAGCTCTGCTGTGGGGATTGCGGAGTGGAATTGGAGCTCATGCTTTATCTTGGCCTTCTGCTTCTTGATTCTGCCTTCAGTCATTCATCTGTGTCTCTTGTAGACTTGGGGGAAGCACAGAATGGAGCTTGTTGTTAAAATGTGACCTCAGTTCCTCTTTCCTCCAGACAAAGGGAAAGGACAGAACTTCTGTAGTTTGTGTTATGAGAAGGAATTTGTACAATGGGATGGATTTTGAGGAATAAAGTAAGTTGTGTAATGCCCTCTTCAGGGCGGCTCTGGGTTTGGGGCCCAATCTGGCTGGATTCCCCCAAAGGCAGTCTCCATCGGTCCCTCACTCAGTTAGCACTCGGTGCCTCCACCTGTGGAAAAGAAATGTTAGCGGGTAGGTTTGCCCTCTCCTCCCCACCCAGGAAAATCCAGAAAAGCTTCTGTGAACAAGGCTGACTAATAAACAGATTTATTTGAACCTTTAAATATAGGCCTAATCATAAAACAAATTGTCATGGATAGTTTTCAACAATTTCAATATTTCCACAATTGAACTAATACTTATGCAGTTAACCCAACACTATGTTTCAGATATCCAAAACCATTGGCTCAGTTGAACCTTTAAACTGTCAGCTCTTTCAGTTCTTATTTTTTCTAATATCTTTATTAAATTAGAACTAATTCCCATTCCAGTTCCTTTATTAAATTAGAACTAATTCCCACTGCAGTTCAGCAGTTGAAATCTTTTGGATAGCTGCTTTAGCTGGTTCAGGGACTCTACAGCAGAAGATTCCTGAGGAAGCCAAATTGGCGAAACAGGGATGACCCTGTCGGATCTCTGCATTTGCCTCCACAGTTTGTTGAAGAAGATGCAGCTGGAAACAGCTGATGAGGGTCTGAAGCTGTGAATTTAAGCAAGCTAAGTTAATTTTGATATTTTTCTGCTACTATGCTATGCTGAATGTTTGGGGACATACTGCCTGCATTTCTTACTGAAGCTACTGAAGAATGTTTGAAGAATCATTTCTAAAACTATATAACTAAAATTAGCAGAAGTTTGGGAGGTTTTTTTGGCCTATGAAGCTCAACTGAGGCCTTTTTTCTCCCAATATAGTGATTGTTACTGATCAATTATTAGTTTGAGGGTGTTAGGCAGTGAACTCTTATGATTTGGTTTGTATGACTCCCCACCATTTTAACTCTCTTTTGAACTCATGGGGAGTAGATTTCTACTTCTATTCTGATTCAGCTCTTCTCAGTTTATATTCCCACATTCATTTGGGCCCACAAGTTTTTTCACATTTAAGAAATAGTCCCTTAAAAGGTATAACATTCCTCCCCTACGTTTGTGTGTTCATTCATCGGTGCATGATTTGCATATGGTGTTATCCAAATCCCCTCTGCTATGTAATCTATGTGAATTGGATGTAATTCTCCTATTTCACAAATAGATGGCAGTCACAACTGATCCCATTCAGTTTCAATGCAAACAGATAAATGCTGATTTTAAAGCAACTATACACAAAGAGTTTCTTCTTTTCAAGCTCTGTCAGAAACCCACCCCCATGGGGTGTTTGAGATGCCTGCAAGAGAACTAAAGAGCAGAAGCTGAGGAAGGGAAGAGGCTGAGTGATACACATGAGTTAGGCAGGGAAAAATGCTGGTGAGAGTATTGAAAGAGGCGAGGCAGATGGTTCTAGAGCAGGGGTGTCAAAGAACCACCTTGAGGGCCGCAATCCAGTCAGGTTTTCAGGATTTCCCCAATGAATATGCATGAGATCTATTAGCATACAATGAAAGCAGCACAAGCAAATAGATCTTATGTATATTCATTGGGGAAATCCTCAAAACCCGACTGGATTGTGGCCCTCGAGGAGGGACTGACACCCCTGTTCTAGAGAGAGAGAAAAAAAAATGGAGGGTTGGTAGAGTGAGACAAGGTGTAAAGGAAAATGAGTGCTAGAGGAATGAAGAATGATGTGCTGATGAACGAATAGGGGAAGGAAGTAGAAGGAATGGGAGACAAAAAGAAACTGAGTTAGAAAGAGAAAGTGGATTGAAAGTATAGCTAAGGGAGCTAAAAGATATGAAAATGAATGAAAAGAGAAAAACTGAATGGAAGAGTAGCCTAATGGCTAGAGCAGTGAGCTGAGAACTATGGAAGCCTGATATGAAACCCCCTGTGGCTGCTTATGACCTTGGGCAACACATTTAACCCTCTACTACCATAGTTACAAAATTAGGGCCCTTCTTGCTAAAGGATATTATGCCTTAACATAGAAACATAGAACATGACGGCAGATAAAGGCCAAATGGCCCATCCAGTCTGCCCAACATGCGCTTAATGCATGAAAAACAGACTACCATGGAATGTGTTAAAGTATTTTGCCTGATAGCATGCCCTAAGAAAGCATTACATATTTTTAAACAATATTTTTAGAGAGAGGTTGTGCCATGGATCAAGAATGGACATAGAAAGGTTAACCAACTAGCATATTCGCATTAGCTTGTGCTAGCACTATGTTAACATGGGAGCACAAAGTGCACCCTAAACCGGAGGCAAAAAGTGCTCCTATGTTAATTTTTTGCAAGTCCCGCAGCCTGTGGTGATGAGAACGAGGGTGACCTGGAGCCAAAACAAAGAGGAGCCACACAGTGAGTTAAGGTGAATAAAATAACATTTATTTTGAAGTGTCAAGTAGGTAAGAAAAGAATACACTAACTAGTCCTTTGATGCAAGAGGAGGACAGAAATAGTCAATATTGGGTTACAAAGTTATGTGTGCAAGAATAGTGCACACCCTGTACAAATTTAAAAAAGGAAGAAATATGGTTTATAGGTTCTCCTTTGGTACCCTTCCCTTGAAGAAAGAGGTAAGGATGGGCGAGAAAAGAATCGTTTACAAGTTACCAGTACTTGTCTAACACTGAGGGGAAGATTCTCAAAACTGATTGGCTCAGGCACTGACAGGAAAGTAAGGTTTGACAGCTCAGACCCCTCCACGCAAATTAAAATAAAAAAAATCCAAACAAACCCGGAATTGAAAATTGGTTGGAGAGGTGCCTGCTCTCCTGCTGCACTGCACAATCACCCGACACTGGCCGCTGTGGGCAGGGGGGGTTGGGCAATGGCGGGAGAGAGTGGGCATCTCTCCCACTGTTGGGGGGAGGGTTAGCAGTATAGGGTGATTGTACAATGTGGCAAGAGAGAGTAGGCATCTCTTCTATTGATCTTCAATTTAGGATTTGTTTTTTAAAATTTTAATTTGCATGGAGGGGTCTGAGCTGTCAAACCTTACTTTCCTGTCAGTGCCTAAGCCAATCATTTTTCGCTCTCTTAATTAATATAAGGACCCTTCCCCAGCCAGTCTACAGGGAACGTGTGGAATTTACACTATGACATTAATTTCTTCCCTGGCCCTTAGAAATTCCTCAAGCTGCTTCAGGTCAAAAAACCGAAATTGTATGCCTTCATAAACAATACAACAATTGCAAGGAAATCTTTAAAAAATTAGCAGAAATCACCTGAAACCTAGCCCTGAGGGCCAGGAAGGCTTTTCGCCTTATCTGTGTATGTCTGACAAATCAGGAAATATTCTTATTTTAGACCCTAGGAACTAAGATTCCAATTGTCTAAAGGAAAGCATCAATACAGTATTGCGGTCTAGTTCAAAAGCAAAGGAAACGAGTAATGTAGTTCTAAGAGTAACCAATTTCAGAGAGGATTCCATATAGGCAGTGAGTCCCAAAGCTTCCTCTCTTCCAGCTGTGCCCTGAGGGCCAATAGAATTCCTCGAACCTTGGAGGTACTGAGCTCATGTTATGGGAGGAGGTGTCTCTGACGGCATCCCCAAAACTTCCACCAAGAATTTCTTAAACATATCCATAGCTGGGATTAATGGAGATTTAGGAAAATGTAAAAGTCTCTAGTTAAGTCATCTCGATTGATTTTCAAGGTACTCTAAGGCAGTGTTTTTCAACCTTTGTACACCTATGGACCGGTGGAAATAAAAGAATTATTCTGTGGACCGGCATCGGTCCGTGGACAGGCGGTTGAAGAACACGGGGCTAAGTTGTGGGCCAGACCCCGCCCTTCTCTACCCAATATCCACCCCAGACCCCACCCCCATAATAGTACTAATTGCACCTTGCACGTCCAGCACCTCATCTGGAAGCCTTCCCTCTGACGTTGAAACATCAGAGAGAAGGCTTCCGGTTCAGGCGCAAGATGCCTGTAGGAGCCGCTGCCTATGGCTTTGTGCACTGAATCAGTTAGGAAGAGGAAACTGGCTCGAAGATAACGCCGCATCGATCACACCGTGGACCAACGGTTGAAGAACACTGTTTTGGGCCTGATGCACATGCTGGCCCTGTGGACCGGCAGGAAATTTCTGTGGACCGGCACTGGTCCATGGACCGGTGGTTGAAGAACACTGCTCTAAGGGCTCCTTTTACTAAGGTGCGCTAGCATTTTTAGCGCATGCTGAATATTAGCATGCGCTAACCCCCATGCTACGCGGAAAATACTTAAGCCAGCTCTATGGAGGCATTAGCGTGTAGTGCATGCGGCAATGTAGCATGCACTAAGCCACGCTAAAACCGCTAGCACAGCTTAGTAAAAGGAGCCCTAAATATTTTGCAATATAAGAACATAAGAACTTAAGTATCGCCTCTGCCAAGTCAGACCACAGGTCCATCGTGCCCAGCAGTCTGCTCCCGCGGTGGCCCCCCAGGTCAGCGACCTGTAATTGATCCTTTATTTAAGACATTCTGACCTGTATAGTACCCGCTCTAACAATACCCTTCAATCCCCTTTTCCTTCAGGAACTTGTCCAACCCCTTTTTGAAACCCAAAATCATACTCTGCTCTACCACCACCTCTGGAAGTGCATTCCAGGTATCCATCACCCTCTGAGTGAAGAAGAATTTCCTAGCATTTGTTCTGAATCTGTCTCCCTTCAATTTTCTTGAGTGCCCTCTCGTTCTTGTTACCCCGGCCAGTCTGAAGAATCTGTCCCTCTCTACACCCTTTATGATCTTGTAGGTTTCTATCATGTCCCCTCTAAGTCTCCGTTTATCCAGAGAAAAGAGCCCCAGTTTCTCTATTTTTCACTACTAAGAATTTGCAAGTCTGCACTGCCTGGACTCTAGCACTCAAGGAGTCCATTTCTTGTTGATATTGAATAGCAACCTGCGCTTGAACCAGCACTGCATCAGAAATATTTTCCAAATCAACAATATTATGTCTAACTTCTTTTAACAGAGAAGAATAAACACGTGGATACAGGTGAGCCGGTTGATGTAGTACATCTAGATTTTTAGAAAGCTTTTGATAAAGTTCCTCATGAGAGGCTCCTGAGAAAATTAAAGAGTCATGGGATAGGTGGCAAAGTTCAGTTGTGGATTAGGAATTGGTTATTGGATAGAAAACAGAGGGTAGGGTTAAATGGTCATTTTTCTCAATGGAGGAGAGTAAATAGTGGAGTGCCGCAAGGGTCTGTACTGGGACCAGTGCTATTTAACTTATTTATAAATGACCTGGAAATTGGAATGACGAGTGAGGTGATAACATTTGCAGATGACACTAAACTGTTCAAAGTTGTTAAAATGAATGCGGATTATGAAAAATTGCAGGCAGACCATAGGAAATTGGAAGACTGGGTGTTCAAGCGGCAGATGAAATTTAATGTGGACAAATGCAAAGTGATGTACATTGGGAAGAACAACCCAATCAAAGTTATCGGATTCTAGGGTCCACCTTGGGGGTTAGCGCCCAAGAAAAGGATCTGGATGTCATCGTAGACAATATGATTAAACCTTCCACCCAATGTGTGGTTGTGGCAGCCAAAAAAGCAAACAGGATGCTTGGAATTATTAAAAAAGGGATGGTTAACAAGACTAAGAATGTTATAATGCTCCTGTATTGCTCTGTGGTACGACCTCACCTGGAGTATTGCATTCAATTCTGGTCTTCTTATCTTATTTTTCTGGAATTTTGTGATACAGTGAGGGGAGGATGAATTCCAAGAGTATGTTAAAAATGCATTTTACTATTAATGCTTTCCTGTGTTGCTCCTGTTATCTGTTTTACTATTGTTTGTATATGGAGCTTAAGTTGATTTATATGTAATCTGTAAACCGCATAGACAGTATGCAGTATATAAATTTTTAAATAAATAAGAAAGATATAGCAGCACTAGAAAAGCAACCAAGATGATAAAGGGGATGGAACTCCTTTCGTATGAGGAAAGACTATAAAGGTTAGGGCTCTTCAGCTTGGAAAAGAGGCGGCTGAGGGGAAATATGATTGAAGTCTACAAAATCCTGAGTGGAGTAGAACGGGTACAAATGGATCGATTTTTCACTCTGTCAAAAATTACAAAGACTAAGGGACACTCAATGAAGTTACAAGGAAATACTTTTAAAACCAATAGGAGGAAATATTTTTTCACTCAGAGAATAGTTAAGCTCTAGAACACATTGCCAGAGGTTGTGGTAAAAGTGGATAACATAGCTGGTTTTAAGAAAGGTTTGGACAATTTCCTGGAGGAAAAATCCATAGTCTGTTATTGAGAAAGACATGGGGGAAGTCACTGCTTGCGCTGGATCGGAAGCATGGAATGTTGCTCCACCTTGGTTTTCGGCCAGGTGGATTGACCACCATGAGAATGGGCTACTGGGCTTGATGGACCATTGGCCTGGCCCAGTAAGGCTATTCTTACGTTTTTATAACTGTATGCCATTAATGGCATCCCCCAGTGATTCAAGAGTCACAACAGCTGATCTTAACATCGCTGGCTTCTCTGAAACCAAAGTTATGCGGGTCTTAGCTTTCATAAGATGTTGCGCGCCCACTATGGGGTCCTTTTACGAAGCTGCTTTAGCAGCTTTATCGCATGTAACTTTTTAGCGTGCACTAACCCCCGTGCTAGCCGAAAAACTACCACCTGCTCAAGAGGAGGCGGTAGCGGCTAGCTTGGCCGGCAAATTAGCACGCGCTATTACGCGCGTTAAACCGCTAATGCGGCTTTGTAAAAGGAGCCCTATGTCTTCTTTAAGATAGGTGTCGTTAGGCTTTGGAGGGTGCCTCAACTTAGATGTCACTAGGCACTGTGCGGAATTTTGTGCACAACTTTTAATTGATTTGTAAAAATTTTAAGAAGTAAAGATCAGTGGCATGATAAATTACCACACCAGTTAAACTTGTTAAATCAACTTGGGTTGTATGCGGAATTTAGTTAGGCATTGCTAGGCGTCTATGATTAGGACACCTAGCAGTGCCTAACCTAGGCACAATTTTTAGAATCTGGCCTTTAGTGCCTAAGTGAAAGCCAGCTATTTTGGGGGTGTTCCAAGGGCAGAGTTGGCATTTAAAATTTCTTAGAATTCTATTGTTTAACTGTTTCTCTTTCCATTCTATTCATATGCCTTCCTCTACCTTTTCTTTTTTCCTCACTTCTAATGTTTATTTTTCTTTTTACATTTCTATATTTGATTTAATTCTTAAAATTATTTTCTATTTAATTAGTTTCCTTCCATTACATTATTATTTTGGAATGTACATTTTGTTTTTAACAGTATGGTATTGAGAGTTCAATGCATTCTTGTTAGGATGCTTCATATCTCATTTTTTCCTCTATCTTTATTTTCCTCTCTATTATTTTGCTAATTTGTTTGTTCCTAGGTACTTTAGTTAGATTGTGAGCCTTCGGGACAGTAAGGGAATTTCAAAGTACCTATTCTTTATTTATTTATCTTATTTTTATTGTATCCTTTAATGTATATTTCTCTGTAAACCTATATTACTTATAATTTTAATGCACCCTATTGTCTATTTTCTGTAAACCACTTAGAATCCTAACGGAGTTTAGCGGTATATAAGAAATAAATTACATTACATTACATTTGGCTGGTTAAATGGTGATATTTAGAACTTGACCAACCAGAGTAACTGCATGAAACCCAGTCCTGTCTTTATGTGGTAACTGATGAATATCGACTTAACCAGCCATGTGTTAGCTAGTACTGTATATTCAGTGTCAAAACCTGGAATAACACTAGTGACAGTTAGCAAAATGCTCACTGCTGGTGGCTGAATACTTACCCCTTTATTTTTATTAATAAAACATTTTTAATTTGCCTAACATATATTTTTAAGCACACTAGCGGTTGCCTATCTTTGATTAGAAGTGCGGCAGCACTGAAGGACAAGGTGGACATGCATGGTGGGGAAAACATGTGAAACACGACTCATGGAATTATTTCCAATATGTTGTATATGTATGTTTGTTATATCAACAGATCAAAATAATTAGAGAGATAATTCAAAAGGATACTCAAACAGAAAACCAATTACTAAAGAGAATCCATTACTACAACATAATATATATTATATATAATTTCATAAATATTTATTTCATACAGATAATAAATAAAATACACATATATATTCAAAATCCAGTGGACTAGAATAAAGATATAATAGAAATTGACATATTAGACTCTTAATAGTCCACACTTCTGGAGTACAAACTCAATCATCAATACAAAAATATATTCAAAAAAACAAAACTTATCTGAAGCAGATCACAAGATCAGCAATAGGTCCAATATTCATTGATGTTCAGTTATAATCCAAAGAGGAATAAGAGAAGAGTGGATCTCAGTCAATTGAAGCAAATTAGGTTCAACTGGAACAACTAGAAATCCATGTGATCCCGCATCTTAAGGTAATCGAAGATGCAACCAAAAAGTGTAAAGTGCAAGTGCAAATTCATCATATCGAGTAAGACAAATTCATGCGTCATCAATTCATTACATATTCGACTCCCTCAACACGAGTCGTGTTTCGAACATTTCTTTATCAAGAGGAATAAAAATCACAGGCAAGGAGAAGAAACAGACTTAGCCATGAGCAGCGACTAACGTCACTAGGTAACCGGAAGCATGCTGTCGCTGCTCATGGCTAAGTCTGTATTTTATTATCTGTATGAAATAAATATAATATATATTATGTTGTAGTAATGGATTCTCTTTAGTAATTAGGTGTATGTATGTTTGACCAGGAGAACAGAAAAGAGTGGAGAGATACGCTGAAAAGAGCAATTCCCTAACTGCTGGATTTCACAGAATAAAAAATTCTATACTGCACAAGCTGGTGCTGCTTCTCCCAACAAAATGCCTTGGTCCGTTTTCTAGGGAGTTTTTTTTCTCTGGCACCCTAAACCAATGTAGGTCCATTTTTGAACTTGATATGACCTTTTACTGTTTCTCTCCCCCCCTCGACACACATATTATATTTGATCCTGTAAAAGTTTTGGAGAGTTACTTTGCTCCAAGACAGATATTCCTGACCCCTTGTGTATAATTTCTTTCTAACATCCATTAGGTGGAACAGAATCAAAATCTCTCTATAGTGGATGAATTGAAGCTTTTCCTGGACTGCATAGTACTTGGATTGAATATATCAGTTGATGACTCGCTGCTGCTACCCTGCGTCTGCTAGCTGCTCATGTAGTCACAAAGTAGGAGTAGACTGTCTGAACTATTATTTTTGAAATATTTATGAAATTATAATCTGGAAGCATTATTCTTGCTCCTCTACACATGCCTTTTCGTAAGCTCATGCAATGAAGATTTGTAGTCTGAAATCAATGTTTCTACATCTGGTCCTAATAGAGTGGACTTGTATCTTTAATGGTATCCATTTTAGGCTTTTTAATCCGTATTCCCTGGATTGAAACAGCAGCCTCATGAATTTATTAATAGGAGGACAGGTGTTAGGCTGACACTGTCTGCGCATGCTTTTCTCCCAATAGGATAATAAAAAAATATCAATACACTTGTTGTTCATGGGGAGCAAAAGGCACAGTTCTAAGACTCAGAAAATGCCCTCCGTGGATACATGACTCCTTTTAGTGATACCCTTGGCATATTTAAATAAGACAAAAGAAAGATTTATTTGCATGAGTCGAGAAAAGAGGCATATGTACTTCTGTTTTGATTACTGGCTACGGTGATTAAGCAGTAGCTTTGATGTTCTGAGGATTTTTATTTACCAGTGTGAGGGCAATTTTCCAAGCCAACTGCCTGGACAAATAGATATTTAACCTGGTATGATGGCCTGACTGAAAATTACCTTCATCAAGTGCAGCTGAAAGTGGCATTCATACTTGCCATAGGAAAATGAGACATTCCTATCAGCATAATTAGATTAGGGGAACGAAACAGCTCCTCTAGGAAAAAGCACAATTTACAAATTTGTGTGCTGTTCCTCCCCTTATCACCATATAAATAATCAGGGGTGGTTCAATGCATGGACCAGATGAACACTGGCTCAGGGCGCCATGCCTAAAAGGCACCCAATAGCCTGCATCACCTGGTCCACTGTAGTGACAAACTCCCTGTTTTCCTGGATTCTCTTTGTCCTTGGGACCAGCAACCACCATCCCTCTCTCTCCCTCCCTGTGTGACCCAGCAGCTCCCCTTACCTTGCAACACTTTTTTTTTCTCATCAGCCCTGGCAGTGGTATGGTTGAGAGAAGATGCTGAGCCAGCCCAGGCAGTGTTCTGTGAAATGCTACTGCTACGAAGGCTGATGAGAGAAAAAAAAAAATGTGCTGAAATGTAAGGGGAGCTGCCAAAATTTTTTTTTTTGGGGGGGGGGCTATGCTTGAGATAAAGAGAGAGGTTGATGCCTGCTTCATGCACAGAATGTGAAGGGAGTTTAGGAGAGATCTAGAATGGGAGGAGAGGGGAGAGACATGGTAGACAATAAAGGGAAAGGGAAGAGAGAGATGTTTTGGACCAGGTGGGAGGCAGAGGGAAGGGTGAGATATTTGACGTACACCTAGAATTTTGAAGAGAGACGGCTCAGGAGATCCTGAACAATGGAAGGAAGGAAAGAGGGAGAAATGGAGTAATGTTGGACCCCAGGGCTTAGGGGAAGGAAGGAAAAGATGTTGACTCTGGACCAAGAAGTGGAAGATAGGGAGAGATGCTGGAAAATAGGAGGTTGGGAGGGAGGGAAGGGGAGGTGTTAGATTATTGTGTGGAGGGAAGGGATAGAGGGAGAAATAGATAACAAGGTGGGGAGATAGGGAAGAGAGATGGAGAAATGTTGGATCATGGGGTGGAGGGGAGGGGAGGAGAAAAATAGGAAGACTGAAGAAAGATGGTCAACATGAGGGAGGGGAATCAAAGGTGCACAGATGGCAGATGCTGTACCAAGGTGTTCCGGCAGGAGAGATTGGGCACCCTCTTGTCAGCGATCTTTAGGGAGGGGTGGGGGGTGTTCGAGGGTGTTCCAGCAGGAGGGATTGGGCATCCTCCTGCCGGCAATCATTGTGGGGTGGGGGTGTTCCGGGCTGCAGGGATTGGGTGGCTGCGGCCACTATACTTTTCGTGGCAGGGAGAAACCGTGCCACGTTAAGTGTAGAGGCTGTAACTGACGTCTGTAACATAGACATCGGTTACAGAATCGGGTTTATTTTAGACGGCCTTAGGCCTCATTCTGTATAGGATGCCCGTTGGCTTCTGAGATCGGGCGTCCTATACAGAATCCGGGCCCATATATAGAATGTGGAGAAAATGGAGTCCATGATTCAAAGTTCAAACAGAATTCAAAAGTTAAAGAAATGCACTTTGTATTGAAGGAGCCAGAATTAGACAATCTTCCTATCCACACCAGATGGCCTGACATTTGGAAATGTTTAAGGAAAACTTATGATTCTTAAACCATTCTTCAAGAGCCAGCAGGTTAGTTATCTGCCAACTGGTAGTACTATGAACTGAAAGATCAAAGAGGAATAAAATCTGTACATCATCAGGGTAGATATAAGGGTTACTACCAAAGTTGTATCTGAGTTGCCAGTGAGGCTACAAAAAATATTACAAAGAGTGGATGTCAACAGGAAGCCTTGTGGTACTCCACATATAAAAGTATGATCTGATCACAAAGGCACTCAAAACTACTTTGAACGTGTAGTCTTCTACACCGAAACATATTAACATAATATATGATAGCAGATAAAGTCCCGCAAGGTTCATTTAGTTTGCCCAGTAAGGTGGCCTGAGCTATACTTGCCAATCCATGTGACTCAGATCATGTGAGAACCTTAGAAGTAATCTGTAGATCTCTGAGATAGCCAGTGAGATGTGAGTGACTCACTAAGCTAAAGGCTGCTGAGCGATCCAGAGAAACCAAACGAGAGCGAATAGAATGCTAGGTATAATCAAGAAAGGTATTACAACCAGAACGAAAGAAGTTATCCTGCCGCTGTATCGGGCAATGGTGCGTCCACATCTTGAGTACTGCGTCCAGTATTGGTCACTGTACCTTAAGAAGGATATGACATTACTCGAGAGAGTTCAGAGGAGAGCGACACGACTGATTAAGGGGATGGAAAGCCTTTCATACGCTGAGAGATTGGAAAAACTGGGACTCTTTTCCCTGGAAAAGAGAAGGTTAAGATGGGATATGATAGAGACTTACAAGATCATGAAGGGCATAGAGAGAGTAGAGAGGGACAGATTCTTCAAACTTTCAGAAAATAAAAAAACAAGAGGGCATTCGGAAAAGTTGAAAGGGGGCAAATTCAAAACAAATGCTAGGAAGTTCTTTACACAACGTGTGGTGGACACCTGGAATACAATTCCAGAGGACGTTATAGGGCAGAGTACGGTACTGGGGTTCAAGAAAGGATTAGACAAATTCCTGCTGGAAAAGGGGATAGAGGGGTATAGATAGAAATTTACTGCACAGGTCCTGGACCTGTTGGGCTGCCGCGTGAGCGGACTGCTGGGCGCGATGGACCTCAGGTCTGACCCAGCAGAGGCATTTCTTATGTTCTTATTAGTCTGCTACCCCTCCATTCTATAATGTAAGCGCCATTTCCACGCTCAGATTGTGGAAGACTAGCACTTTGGTGTGTGAATAGTTGACACTGTGGTATTCTATAATCTTAGCATTCAACTTGCTTAGTTTACAAACGCAAGGGAGTATTTATGTGGGTGGGGCATGGACGTCACCCACAATTACATGCATATTTGTATAATAGTTTCATTTATGTGCTGAAATGCAACAAATTTATGCCAGCCATAGAAATAACAGGGCACATCTAAGGGGGAAGTTATTAACATGAGTTGCTGTTATGATGGGTTATTTTATTACAAATTGTGCTATTTTAGCACAGGTTAAAATGGGACCCTGTGCTACAAAGTTTCCATGTTTATTCACTGTCTGATATACTGTTTATCAAATAATGCCTGATTGGTTCACAATGGATAGATAAAACTATAAGAAATAAAACATACCAGAAAATGGTAAAGTAAATAAAATTAATAACAGGGAATACATAGCAAAATGACAGATTGGAACAGAAGGAAGGAGGGATAGGGAAGGTAAATTAATATACTGAGAGAATGAAAAAAAAAAAAGGGAGGGTAGTAAACGGAGGGAAGAGTACAGTAGGGATGTGGTAAATAACCCATTTTAATGGTAGCCATTTTTGAAATCATCCCCCCTAAATGTTGGCCTATAAATGCCAACCTGTGCTAGTTTTCTACACTGGAATGTGAGTGCCCAGATCCTATTATTGAATTTGTGCTTGGGGCCCAGCTTTTTGGTACTTTATAGAACTGCCCCCTAGAATCCAAGAAAACACATTTAATAAACTTGGGTGCAAGGACTCATTCCTCATTCACCAGCTTGCGTTGATGTTACCTGCTTCCCCATCGGAAATAATGAGGCAAGCAGTAAATAACATCATTTGTACATTACTATGTTAATGAGACTCTAAATTTGTTCCTTATACATTCCCAAGGTCACAAGAAACAGTAGCAGGATTCAAACTCTGGCTTCCATGGTTCTTAGCTGTCCTTCAAGAATGGAGGGGGTTAGTCAAAATTCCCCTTCTCATAATGCCAGCAAAATAGAGACTTCTTAAAGGTGCAATTCACAGGGCTTTTTACCTTGACTGCTTTCAAGCTGTGAAGCAAAAATGAAGGGGTTGTGTGTGAATACACAAGGTAATTGCTTGGTCCTCCAATTTAAAAACCTTTGAGGGATTAGATTCAGTAGAGCATGCTGTTAGAGCTCCCACTGTCTCTGAAACCCAATATATGGATTAAGGAAACAAGTAGGTGGCCTTATTTTCTAAGAATCTTAATAGAAACTGACCACAGTGAGAGACAGGGAGGGGTTACATATCATTTAAAATTTCCATTGCCTAAATCAATTAAGCTATTCCATCAACTTAGTACTTCTTTTAGTTATCAAGTTCTGACTACGGTATTTGGAATTTAAACTTCCTCTCACTATTAGATCATAAACTGATTATTGTATTTAGAAAGCTTTTAAAAACAGTTTTATTCAAGAAATTTTTGAACTGATTGTTTTTATGATTTTTTTTCAATATTGTTCGTTTAAGCGAGTTTGTTTCCGGTCATCTGCTTTATTGTAATCCACCTTGAACTCATAAGGGTTATGGCAGAATATAATGTAATGTAGAGTAATTTATGTATTTATTTATTTGTTCATTCAATTTTTTTATACCGTTCTCCCAGGAGAGCTCAGAACAGTTTACATAAATTTATTCAGGTACTGAAGCATTTTTCCCTATCTGCCCCAGTGGGCTCACAATCTATCTAATATACCTGGGACAATGGGGGACCAGGTGGCCCGCTCAGGGTCACAGGAGACAATGTAGGCTTGAACCCACAACCACAGGGTGCCGAGGTCCTGCACCACACTCTCAGAAATCCTATGGTAGAAAATAGCAATTAAATTAAAAACATTTTTTTGTTGTTTAACTGTTTATTAAATTTTTAGAAAAAAAAACCCAACTAACATAAAGTGCAGACAAAATACATAATAATAATATCACCTAAGCACTTTTATAGAGCAATCCATCTGGCATGCCGCAGGGGACACCACTATCCTCATTGCTTTTCAGTGTTTACATGTCTTCATTAGGTGCGCAATTGTCCTAGCTGGGGATAAAATTATTTAGCTACGCAGATGACTTTACGATCATTATCCCATTCACTACCTCTCTCTCGGAAGCTACCCCTAAAGCAACAGAAGTACTAAATTTGATGGAGCAATGGATGATTGAATTCAGACTAAAACTTAATTCAGAAAAAACAAAATTTTTTGTAGCTTCGCCATACCCACTTGACACTAAAACATCAATGTGCATCAATAATCTTAGCTATCCTATTCAATCTACTATGAAGGTATTGGGTGTAACATTGGACCAGAGCCTGACCATGAAAGGCCAGGTGGACTCCTTGGTTAGAATGAATTTTCTCACCCTCTGGAAGCTTCGGTCCATTAGAGCATATTTTGATGTATCATCATTTAGAATTCTGGTACAATCCCTTATACTGAGCCAACCTGATTACTGTAACATCGCTTATTTGGCAATTTCCTAGAAGAATATGCAGTGATTGCAACTGGTACAAAATGCGGCGGTCAGGCTACTTTGTGAGTTGAAAAAGTTCGATCATGTAACACCTTCCTACCGACTTCTACACTGGCTGCCGATGGAGGCACGTGTGAAGTTCAAGTTTGGATGTTTTTGCTTTATTCGGTTTAGCCCCTAAATATATAACTGACCTTTTCTCTTTCACAACCAACAAACATAAGAGAAGCTCACATCTGAATTTTGTTTCTCCACCAGTTAGAGGATGTAAATTTAAAAGACATGATCAACATCTTTTCTCACATCAAGCAGCATTATGGGGTAAAGATCTGGAACAACTGCTTAAGCTTACTACTTATGGGGAATTTAGGAAACACATAAAAACATATCTGTTCCTGAAGTATTTAGGTAACTGATCTATACAATTTCAGTCCACAACAACTGATCTCTAGAGCTGTTAATCACTAACCCTTAACTTTGTTAATTCTAATAATAATAATAATAACTTTATTTTGTATACCGCCATACCCAGAGAGTTCTAGGCGGTTCACAGCAGTTAATAAGATTACACACGAAAATAACATTGGAATTAACAATTTTTGGAATGTACATGTCGTTGAAGTTGACAGGAATTTAACAATTTTTTTGGAGAGTACAGGTCAATGAAGTTGACATAATATACAATAGAGTACAGTAGGAATATACAAGGAATATATACGAATGTACAATAGGAGTTGTTTTTTTTTTTACAGGGAAAAACATACCAGTCAGTGAAGTTAATTGGTTTGGAGGGTATATTGGGGGGGAAGGTGGAGGTTCATGTGTATTGAAGGGAGTAGAAGAAGCGAGTGGGAGTGTTAGGGATTCTGTCCGTGGAATAAGTGAGTTTTGAGTTTTTTTCTGAAGTCCAGGTAAGTGGGGGCGTCAAGTATAATTTGGGCAAGCCATGAGTTTAGTTTGGCTGCCTGGAAGGAGAAGGTTTTGTCAACGAATTGTTTGAGATGACATAGTTTTAGGGAGAGGAAGGCGAACAGATGAATTCTGCGAGAGTTCTTATTGTTGTGATTTAATTTAAAGTGGGGGATGAGGTAGCTTGGGGATAGACCAAACACCGTTTTGAAGCTGAGGTATGCAAACTTGAACAGTACTCTGGATTCAAATGGCAGGCAGTGCAGTTTATGGTAGAAAGGGGTGATATGTTCCCATTTGTTTAGGCCAAATATAAGGCGGATGGCAGTGTTCTGAATCAGTTTTAGTCTCCTTGTGGTTTTCTTCATGGAGCCTAGGTAAATGATGTTGCAATAATCGAGGATGCTGAGAATGGAGGATTGTACTAACAGTCGGAATGAGTTGTCATCAAAGTATTTTTTTTATGGTGCAGAGTTTTCAGAGCGCCGAGAAGCATTTCCTGACAGTAAGATCAGTGTGCTTCTCAAGGGAAAGGTTTTTGTTTAAAAAATGGAAATGTGAAAAACGACGGAGGCCTGGAACTGCCACAAAATCGACCAGAAAAAGTGTCATAAAGCGGTAAGAGACGCCAAAAGAGTCTATGAAGAGAAGATAGCACAAGAAACCAAAAACTTCAAGCCCTTTTATAGATATATTAAAGGAAAGAAACCAGCAAGGGAGGCAGTGGGTCCTCTAGACCAGTGATTCCCAACCCTGTCCTGGAGAAACACCAGGCCAATCGGTTTTCAGGCTAGCCCAGGACAGGGTTGGGAACCACTGCTCTAGACGACCAAGGAAAAAAAGGGTCAATTAAAGAAGACAAACAGGTTGCCGATAGGTTAAATTCATTCTTTGCCTCTGTCTTTACAAATGAGGACACTACAACAATGCCAGAAACAAAGAAGATATTTGCCGTAAGCATAGAGGAGAGGCTCGCAACAGTACATGTGGGGTTGGACATGATATACTTTCATATTGATAGACTTATAAGTGACAAGGCCCCTGGACCGGACGGTATTCACCCAAGAGTATTAAAGGAACTTAAGATAGAAATCGGAGAACTATTACAATCCTTAGCTAACATGTCAATCAGAACCGGGCAAATACCGGATGACTGGAGGATAGCAAATGTCATCCCAATTTTCAAGAAAGGATCAAGAGGTGAACCGGGAAACTATAGACCTGCGAGTCTCACATCGGTTCCTGGGAAGATAATTGAAGCACTAATTAAAGATACCATAGTACAACACCTGGAAGAGCACAACCTAATAAGTGCTAGTCAACACAGTTTCAGGAAAGGGAAGTCATGTTTGACAAATTTAATTCAATTTTTTGACAAGGTGAACAAGCAAATCGACAGTAGATTCCCGGTGGACATAATTTACTTGGACTTCCAGAAGGCATTTGACAAGGTCCCGCACGCAAGGCTTATGAGTAAATTACTAAGTCATGGAATAGGAGGAGAAATGCACAGATGGATCGGCAAATGGCTAGAGAACAGAAAACAGAGGGTGATCATAAATGGGAAATTCTCGGATTGGGAGAAGGTGACTAGTGGCGTGCCCCAGGGCTCGGTTCTCGGGCCCATCTTGTTCAATATTTTTATAAATGACCTTGAGGAGGGAACGACATGCAATATAATCAAGTTTGCAGATGATACAAAGCTTTGTCAGGGGGTTGGCTCTCCAAGGGACTGCGAGGATCTTCAGAAGGATCTGAATCAGCTGGAAAAATGGGCGATAAAGTGGCAAATGAATTTCAATATTGACAAATGCAAGGTGATGCATCTGGGAAAGAAGAACAAAGAACATGAATATAGATTATTGGGAGTGTCATTAACCGAATGCGAACAAGAAAGGGACTTGGGGGTCCTGATAGACAGGACCCTAAAACCATCGGTTCAATGCGCGGCGGCAGCAAAGAAAGCAAACAGGATGTTGGGCATGATTAAAAAAGGGATCACGAGTAGGTCGGAGGACGTCATAATGCCACTTTTCAGAGCAATGGTCAGACCACACTTAGAATACTGTGTCCAGTACTGGTCTCCATACCTCAAGAAAGATATAACTCTGCTGGAGAGGGTGCAGAGGCGAGCCACGAAACTAGTCAAAGGTATGGAGAATTTGACCTACCAGGAACGCCTCAGAAAACTGGGATTGTTCACCCTCGAAAAGAGAAGATTGAGAGGGGATTTGATAGAGACTTTTAAAATATTAAAAGGATTTGACATAATAGACCAGGAAGAAGCATTACTGACATTTTCTGACGTGACACGGACAAGAGGTCATAGCCTGAAACTGTGTGGCAGCAGGTTCAGGACAAATGTCAGGAAGTTCTTTTTCACACAGCGGTGAGCGCTTGGAATGCTCTCCCAGAGGAGCTTGTGGAGGAGACTAGTGTTCAGGGTTTCAAGCGCAAGTTGGATGCACACCTTCTTGCAAATCATATCCGGGGATAGGGAAAACCGGGTCTCCGACAAGGAACACCTAACTGGGCCTCCGCGTGAGTGGATCACCGGACAAGATGGACCTAGGTCTGATCCGGTGAAGGCGTTTCTTATGTTCTTATGTTGTCTAGGGTGACTCCTAGTATTTTTAGGGTTTGTTCTAGGGGGAAGTCCGATCCATTCACTTGAATTGAGGTATTTTTGATTTTATCATTGGGGGAGGCCAGGAAGAATTTAGTTTTGTCAGCGTTTAGTTTTAGTCTATAGCAGTGTTTTTCAACCTTTTTTGGGCAAAGGCACACTTGTTTCATGAAAAAAATCACGAGGCACACCACCATTAGAAAATGTTAAAAAATTTAACTCTCTGCTTATATTGACTATATATAAAGTAATTCTCTTGAATAGGAATCAAATAAACACAAAGAAAGTATTTTATAATTACTTTATTACGAAATAAAAATTATAAAAATTATAAAATACTTTATTCAGTGCGAAACCTGGGCCTGTTTGGCTGAACACAAAGCTGATATTCTGGCTGGAATCGAAGAAAGACACACACGTAGCTCTTCGTCAACAGCTCTCAGTCTCTCTCTGTATTTGGTTTTTATAGCATACAAAAATAGACAAATATACCCTCCATCCTTTTTATTAAACCACAATAGCAGTTTTTAGCGCAGGGAGCTCGCTGAATGTCCAGCGCTGCTCTTGACGCTCATAGGCTCCCTGCGCTAAAAACCACTATTGCGGTTTAGTAAAAGGGGACCATATTGTAAAATATAGACAGCAGATATAAATTCAGAACTGTGCATAGTAAGTGAAGGGAAGTTTTCATCTCTGGGAATTTACCCAGTTAACTATTAAGTTATTTGGGCAAATTCCTTTGAAAACTGTGGTAATACTGCCTCCACTTTGCTAAATTTAAAATCAAATCATTTTTCCTACCTTGTCTGGTGATTTCTGGTTGCACTTTCTTCTTCTGACTGTGCATCCAATCTTTCTTCCCTTCTATCAGCCTGTATGCTTTCTCTCCTCCACACCTCATTCCCTCCCCCAACTTTTTCTTCCTCTCTCCCTGACCTTTCTTTCTTTTTTTCTGTTTCTCTTCTTTCCTTCCGTTTCCCTGCCTGCCCCCTTTCTTTCTTTCTCCCTGCCGTTCCCCAAGCCACTGCCACTGCCGCTGCCATCGGGGAACAGGACCCACCAATGGATAACAGGCCCCAAAGCCGACGCCGACGCATGCTCTCCCTGACGTCAATTGTGCAATCGGAGAGGAAGTTCCGCCCAGCCAGGCAGCGATTGGCTGGCCCGAACTTCCTCTCCAACTACAAAATTGACGTCGGGGAGAAGAAGACTTATCGGCTCGATAGATTAGATCGCCAAGACAAAGTGAGTCCTGGGTGATCGACTCACTTTGCCTTGGCGAGCTACTGGCGCCCCTGCCTCGGGCCCCCTGTCAGCTCCGGGCCCGGCGGCCCTGCGGCACACCAGGCAACATCTCGCGGCACACTAGTGTGCCGCGGAACAGCGGTTGAAAAACACTGGTCTATAGGATAGCATCCAGAGTTCTATCTGCCTGAGTAAGTGTGATATAGAGTTAAGCAGCTCTAGGGTGAAACTGGTTAGTGGGATGATTATTGTGATGTCGTCTGCATAAATGAAGAATTTGAGCTTGAAGCTGTGCAGGAGGTTTCCCAGGGAGACGAGATAGATATTGAATAGGGTGGGGGATAGAGTCGTTCTTGATCACTCTGTGTAAGATCTATTTTTTAGAAACCCGACAGACAAATCACCAATCTGCTGTCCTCGACCACAGACTACAAAACCTTCAAAAAAGAAATGAAAACCCTACTCTTCAAAAAATACATAAAACCTATTTAACACAGCCAGTTCCTTCCCAATCTCCACCCACCACACCCACTACCTCTTGTTTCTAATTACCCAACATGTATCGCCTCAAGTTCCCGACAATTCTTATATAACTCCTATGTAATTGCTATGACAATTCTTATGTAAAGTTACAATTCTTGTAACTCCAGATAAATCTTATGTAATCCACCTTGAACCGCAAGGTATTGGCGTAATAGAAATCACCAATGTAATGTAATGTAATTTAAAAGTAGGCAATTTTTGACTCTCCTGCTCTCTGCCGCCCTTCCCCACAGTGCGAGCCTGTGGTTTTAAAGTGGGGCTGCACTGTGGGGAAGGGCAGCAGAGAGCAGGAGATTACATAAGATTTATCCGGAGTTAAAAGAATTGTAACTTTACATAAGAATTGTTATAGCAATTACATAGGAGTTATATAAGAATTGTCGGGAACTTGAGGCGATACATGTTGGGTAATTAGAAACAAGAGGTAGTGGGTGTGGTGGGTGGAGATTGGGAAGGAACTGGCTGTGTTAAATAGGTTTTATGTATTTTTTGAAGAGTAGGGTTTTCATTTCTTTTTTGAAGGTTTTGTAGTCTGTGGTCGAGGACAGCAGATTGGTGATTTGTCTGTCTAGTTATGCTGCTTTGGAGGCCATTAGATTGTCTTATAGTTTTCTTCGTTTGACATTTTTGGTTGGTGGGTATGTGAATAGTGAGTGGGTTCTCCTGTGTCTGGTTGAGGTGGATTGAGTTAGTCGGTTGTTCCAGTAGGATGGGCTTTCTCCATTAATAGCTTTGAAAAGTAGGCAGTAGAATTTGAAGAGTATTCTTGCTTGTATTGGGAGCCAGTGTGAGTCATGGTATGCTTCTGTGATGTGGTCATATTTTTTCAATGAGTAGATGAGTCTTAAGGATGTATTTTGTATTGTTTGTAATTGCTTTATCATGGTCGCTGGGCAAGGGAGGTACAGTATATTGCAGTAGTCAGTTAGTCCCAGGATAAGAGATTGTACCACAAGTTGGAATTGTTTATTGTCAAAGAATTTTTGGATTTGTCTTAAGTTTTTCATAGTCACGAATGATGCTTTTATTACTTTGTTGATTTGAGGTTGCATGGTACAGCCTCTGTCAATCAGTATTCCAAGAAGTTTTAGTGTGGGTTGAATGGGGTATGAGATCGAGTTTATTGCTATGTTTGTTAAGGTTGGAGTTTTGCTGTTTTCTAGGAGGATGAAATTTGTTTTGTCAGGGTTGAGTTTTAGTGTGTGTTCAGTCATCCATGTTGCCTCTGTTTCGAGTATTTTATGTATTGTGCCTGTTATGGTGGGTTCTGGGTGGTCGAAGGGGAGGAGAATGGTGATGTCATCCCCATCTGCGTAACTGTATGAGGTTATGCCATGCTTGTCTAGGCAGGAGCTGAGGGAGGCTATGTATAGGTTGAATAGTGTGGGAGATAGAGGTGATCCCCCTATACACCCCCAAAACCCTTTTTTTTACTAGCATATAAGTGATTCCTGCAGCCATAAGGGCTATTGGGGTGGTAGATAAGTGGGTCTAGGGGATTCTGGAGGTGGTTTGGGGGGGGCTCACCATGACCTATAAGGGAGCTGTAGTGAGATGAAGACATGGCACCCTTTTTGTGAAGTTCACAGCAGTGCCCTGTAAGGTACCCCACTATTTAGGTGGTATGTCTGGGTGTTCAGTTCATCACTTTGCAGACCATTCCCACGTCCAACAGGGCTTGTTCTAGGCGCTTTTGACTTGGATGAAAAGTTGGACGAAAATGTGGTATAAAGATGGACGATTTAGCGGCTTGGACGATCAGATCAGCAGGACGTATAGTTAGACGATTTTCGAAACAAAAAATAATTTTGGATGTATTTTTCAAAAATGTGTCCTTTGGACGACTTGCAACTTGGACAAAAACGGACTTAGACGTTCCTTTCGATTATGCCCCTCCAGCTGATTAGTGCAGGACTATCGCATGAGCTCTTTCCACTTACAAACTAGATGTCAGTAAGTGCTCATGCATTAATTGGTTAATGGCCATGTGCTAATGGAAAATCATCATATGGCCATTATTTCAGAAAATAGGAAAATCAGCTATATTTTGGCTGCGTTATAAATGCACTTAGTGTACTAGAAACATAGAAATAGACGGCAGATAAGGGCCACGGCCCATCAAGTCTGCCCACTCCAGTGACCCTCCCTATCTATCTTTGCGGATAGATCCCATATGTCTATCCCATCTGGCCTTAAAATCTGGCACACTGCTGGCCTCAATAACCTGAAGTGGAAGACTATTCCAGCGATCAACCACCCTTTCAGTGAAGAAGAACTTCCTAGTGTCACTGTGCAGTTTCCTGTCCCTGATTTTCCACGAATGCCCCCTTGTTGCCGCGGGACCCTTGAAGAAGAAGATGTCTTCTTCCACCTCGATGCGGCCCGTGAGATACTTGAATGTCTCAATCATATCTCCCCTCTCTCGACGTTCCTCGAGTGAGTAGAGCTTTCAATTTCCCTAACCGCTCCTTGTACGGGAGCTCCTTGAGTCCTGAGACCATTCTGGTGGCCATTCTCTGGACCGATTCCAGTCTCAGCACATCCTTGCGGTAATGCGGCCTCCAGAATTGCACACAGTACTCCAGGTGCGGTCTCACCATGGATCTATACAGTGGCATAATGACTTCAGGTTTACGGCTGATGAAACTCCTGCGTATGCAACCTATGATTTGCCTTGCTTTGGATGAAGCTTGCTCCACTTGGTTTGCAGCCTTCATGTCTTCCCTGACAATCATCCCTAAGTCTCTTTCTGCTTCAGTTCTTGTCAGAATCTCGCCATTTAGGGTGTAAATCTTGCATGGATTTTGGCTTCCCAGGTGCATGACTTTGCATTTTTTGGCATTGAAGCTGAGTTGCCAGGACCTACACCAGTGCTCCAGCACAAGTAAGTCATGCACCATATCGTCTGCCATTGCTTTTTTGTCTGTTGTGCTTTTGCTCACTACATTGCTCAGTTTGGCATCATCGGCGAATAATGTTATTCTACCTCGGAGCCCTTCTGTCAAGTCTCTTATATAGATGTTGAACAAGATCGGGCCTAGGACAGAGCCTTGTGGCACTCCACTTATCACCTCCGACATTTCGGAGGGGGTGCCATTCACCACCACCCTCTGAAGCCTACCCCCAAGCCAGTTCCCAACCCATTTGGTCAATGTGTCGCCCAAACCTAAAGAACTCATCTTGCTCAGCAACCTGTGGTGTGACACGCTATCAAATGCTTTGCTGAAATCCAGGTAGACGATGTCCAGGGACTCACCAACATCCAGCTTCCTCGTCACCCAGTCAAAGAAGCTGATCAGATTGGATAACATTTCATAGATAATGAGATATAAGCTCCAACTTTGTCAGTCAATTTTTTACTTCTCATTATTATTATTTAATTATAACTTTTAAGTTGATTTTAAACTTTTAATCCCCTACTCATTTGGGGGCCTAGTTTACAAAGCTGAGGTAGCAATGTTGCCGCTATAAATGCACCAAGGTACATAGGAATTGAATGGAATTTAGTACATTTACCGCAGCAGCATTGCTACTGCAACTTCGTAAAATGGACCCGTTAGTCTTTTAGGCACTGGTTCTATAAGCGGCGCCTGCCATGGCAGGAACCTACAAAACAGGTGTCTGCTGCATGCCAACCACTGGCAGGTGCCACGTCCAGAATCCCAGCTCCCAAGAACTCTAGCACTTTAAATGTAGGCTTACATTTCTCGTGCCCTTGGTCCTTCCTGAATTGTAATCATTGACACATAGTGACACCAAAGTCTGGTGCTGCCCCCTAACCACACCCACTTCCAGGCTTTGGCATCACTGTGTACTACTAGCCATCAGGGACCGAGGTGCCGGTCCCCGAGGTCACATAGTGGCAGCTATTTTTCTAAACGATGGTTTAATTTGGTTTTAATAGCACAATCAATTATTGCACCACTTAAACCCAAATAAACCAATTAAGTTAGGCGGCAGTAGGGTGAGTACCACTGCCTAACTTTCAGCGGCTTTTGTAGAGTCTTTGTTGGCTCAGGGTCCACTTTCGACATGACTCATGTTTTACCTGATGGCTGTTTCAAGGATTGTCTCCTCACATAAGCCGGTCCTGTCGCTTTGACTTGATATTTTTCCCATCAATGCTATGAAACGTTAAGCTTTTGAGTGGCACTGCTGAGGTCGTTTAGAAAAATATAATAAAATGTAGTTGTATAGTTGATATAGTTGTATTGATTATGTTATAGATTTATATATTTGATGCACAATTTAAGTTCCACATATTTACACATTGTGGTGATATTGATGTTGGAATATTAGAACTTTGGACAGTAGAGTTGCGATTTCAGGCAACCACACTTTGCAACATTCTGTTCTGTTAGGTGCAACCGACTTGTGTTCGAGTTCTAATGACTTGATGAATTACAGATCTAAAAAGAAATTAGTTTTGTGCTAGTCCGGGAAGGTCCTCCAGAGTCATCCCCATGGTTGTTTTCAATGTGTCCAGCCATCTGCAGGTCACCCTCGTCGCCTGGTTCCTTCTATCTTTACAAATATGATGTCCTCCAGTTATATCTTTCTTTTCTGACAGTGTGACCAAAGTAAGACAGTCATAACTTCATAATTTGGGTTTCAAGTGACATAGCTGGTTTGATCTATTCCAAAATCAATTTGTTAGTTCTTCTGGTGGTCTACGGCACACATAAAATCCTTCTCCAACACCAAAGCTCGAATGAGCCAGCATTAGCTCTATCGAAACCACTTATGATGATTTTATTCTGAAGATCCACCTCACATTATATTAAATTAGAGTTGTGATTGATTTAAGTGTCACAAAGGTTCCCTCTTAGGGTGAATTTTGATATTTTTATGTAAAACAGGGAATCACAACTAGCAATTGTCTGTCAGTGCTTTCTAAAGCACTTCTAAAAAGACACAATGTACTGGCTCAGAACAGTTTGTTGAACCCTAACAACCTTTGCTGAAACACAGTTGAGATGTCTTCAAAAGATTTATTCCCTGATGCAATTTGCTGATGCGTAACCATGTCGGGTTTTCTTTGATGATTTGCTCCAATAAAGTTTTCCATGGTTCCTATACTGCCTTTCTGTCTTGTGTGTGAATGTACTTTGGTTTGCCACTCAGGTGCACAAGAAATAGTATGTACCATATAGTTAACATCCAAAATATATGCGCTATATAACTCAAGAATATTTGGTCTTTTGTGTGTGTGTATGTGGCGTGGGGGGGGGGGGGGGTGTGGAGGGGATGGGGCGGGGAGTGTTAATGGAGCTATAAACACAATTAGATTTTACCTTAGGTTATCAAAGGAGAGTAAGGAAATCACTTTGCATTTTCTAATACATATAATGATGCCAGAAATTGCTATGTGGGCACCTTTATGTCCTTTTTTGGCTGGTAGACCCTACCATTGAGGTAAGCAGAAACGAAGAACAAACAAACCAGGAAGAGACCTACATCAGTGGCACATTGGCAGCCTCTCAGTGATTTCTGGCATAATTAAATATGCTTTGCTTCTTCTTCAAGATGTTTCATCCAATCTTTCCACTCTCATCTCTCACAATTTATTATTTTCCTCTTCTGGTTTTCTTTCCCTTCTGCAACATCAGTTATCTATTTTGCTTGTCTAATTCTTTCTCCTTCCTCCTATGCACCAAAAGGATCCCTGGGGGACTGGGGGAAATCAGGCAGGATGTGCTCCCAACTCTTCCTGTTACTTTCTCCAGCTCATTCTCTTGCTGTAATAAAAGTTGATCTCAGAAGGGGGTGAGAACAGCAGTGAAGGAAAGGAAAGGGAAGCACTTTCTTCTCTTTAACTTGGTTGCTTCATATGTAGAGCTGCTACTTCTAGTCCTTGGTTTCTGGCCTGGAGACTGCTCTGGAGCTGCTGACAGCAGTTTTGATTAAGTAACTGCGGTCTTTTTAGCTCTATAATTCATCAAGTTGCTAGAACTCGAACATGAGTCGATGGCACCTAACAACTGAGGTCTAAATTATTTTTGCTTATATCCCAAAGAGCTCTGTGTTCTAAGACACATCAGGGTGGATTCTATAAATGGCATGCAAATTTCCATGTGCAAAATTGTGGACTGTCCTCAGATGCATGCACAACAAAATTGCTTAATGATCCCATTAGCACCAGTAATTGGGAGCTAATAATAATTGACATTAATTGGCAACATTTTGGATTTGTACATGCACCTTACTAAGCTCTATTCTATAAAGAACTGTAAGCAAATCTTAAAGTGTGCAACTCACAAGGGAATGTGGCCATGGGAAGGGCATGGGTAGGTCAAGAGCATTCACTAAAGATGCACACAGTGTTACTGAATACTGGGGATTTGTGCCTAACTTACACTCCAGGATTTACACCAGGTTTCAAATCGTATAAATCCTTATGACCAAAGTTTGGTGTGGAGATCAGTTCTTAGTATTATTTTATAAATGGTTTGCAAATCAAAGTGCCATTTCTAGAATAGTGTGCCACATGGATTTTTTTCAGTGCCATTTTTTCAGCGCTGAATATAGCCTGTTATGGCTTATGTGCTTGTTCATACTAGCAAAAAATGCACTTAATACTCTAGGGGTCCTTTTACTAAAGTGCGTTAACCGATTTAGCATGCGCTAATCAATTTAGCGCGTGCTAAATGCTAAGGCGGCCATTATATTCTATGGGCGCCTTACCATTTCTTTAGCATGTGCTAAATCGGTGAGCACACCTTAGTAAAAGGACCCCCCTAGTTAGGTAACATGAATGCAATAACACTGTTAATACCAGTGAATGAGGTCACAATAAAAATAGTATGACTGTGCTTGTCTTATGAAAGTATCCAAACCATTATTATATGCTGGGTTTCATTCAATTTCAAATCATTGTATAAACTAAGATAATAAAGTGATGTGTGCACAGAAATCCAAGAGCATACGTGAATAAATTCATAAAAAGCACCATTCCAATCACAGCACACAATTTTTTGTAATAGTAATCCAACAATTATTAAATACTGAAAAAACTCACTGTTATTGAAACATCTTTCATTGCTAGTGATCAGAACTGGTGTATTCAGTGCCATTAAAACATAACAGAAGCAACGCCTGAATGTTCAACTGTGATCCAGGAGGAGCTAAAAGGAACGAGTAAGCATCAAACTCAACATATTTTTCATCCAAATAATACAAAGAAAAACACTTTTCAAAAAACTTCAATCCAATGTAGTAATGATGGCATATGAGTTGCAAGCTCTTCTAAGGGAAGACAGGGGAACATTGATAGTACAAAACGCCATCTTTTAAATTACATCTTGATTCTAGCTTGAGAAACCTATTCTAAATAAAAATCCACAAAAATCAGCATATAGCACATATTACAGATTTGTTCGTTCTATTTCTGAATTCAACCTTTTGGATATTAAAGTGTCTTCTCTAGATAAATTTTACTGCAATTGAAGGAGTGTAGTTAATCGCTAGTATGTCAGTCCTGTGGGTTCACAAGATGATTTATTTATTCAAATATTTGTTATACCACCAAATGATCAACAGATATCAAGGCGGTTTACAAAGGAGTAAATACAAGGACTAACCAACAAAAAAATAACCCCCTCTTCTGTTAAACTGCATTAGCAGTTTTTAGTGCAGAGAGCCTCACTGAATGGCCTGTGCTGGTCCCGACTCTCATAGAGTTCCTATGAGCATCGGGAGCAGCGCGGGCCATTCAGCGCGGCTCTCTGCGCTAAAAACTGCTAGTGCAGTTTAATAGAAGAGGGGGTAAATACACAAGGGAAGGAGTGGGGTAGAACAGCAAAAATTACCAAAATACAATGTGTGAAATAAAAACCATCTAAACACAAGAGGGATAGGGATGTAAAGTTAGATAATGGAAGCATGTAACAGGTTGAAAAGAGCAGCAAGCAGACTATCATTCAAGCAAGGGACTCATAGGCCTAATGAAAAAGCCATGTTTTTAATGTGGACTTAAATTTTGGAGGAGGAAAGTGAACATAAATCAGGAGGAGAGCATTCCATAAAGAAGGGGCATATCCTAGACCTTCTTCTCCCCACAACCTGGCAGATGCAGACTTAACTCTCCCCCAACTAGGATGACAATCACTATCCCTCATCCCAATCTGCATTCCCTTGATTGTCCAGAACTTCACTCAAATCATTTTGCACTCTTCCCCTAAGACTTGGGATGTTGCAGGACAGTAACCTACCTCTATCACTCCACTCCTTGAGGGTCATGTTGAAGAGTGGTTTTGTCACATTGAGGAAAAAGTACCACTGAACCTAGGACTCATAGCAGCTGTTTTCTTCTTCCTCTCTGGGAGAAGAAGGCTCTTTAGGTTGATGGGTTTTGAATTTTCATGAATAGAATAGAGTATGATTCTAGACTTGGAAAGTGTGGGTAGTAGGCGTTGTTGTGGGCAGAGGCAGATCCCCCCCTTAGTGGCTCCCCATCCCCTCCAATCTGCAATAGCTGACCAAAACTTTTTGAAGTAGTTATGTGGGTTACTGTTAAGATTTGTTATTTTACTACTAACTCTTTCTTTTTTTTTACCATAACTCTCATTTTATGCAATGAAATCTAGTTACTAATAACTGAGGTTAACAGTAAAATAACATGTCTTAATAATTGACTATGTTGATAATTTCTCCCCTAAATGAGATTTTGGGAAATACATGAGAATTTGTACAAAATGACACAATCAATTTTGTAGAATATAAGTGAGAGTTTCTACTCTTAGGTGTTCATAAATTTTAAATTTCAATTTTCATATTCCAGGTAATTTTGGATTTGTTGAGGGTACTGTGAGGGAGTACCACTCTCTCTGCTGGATACTCCCTCATAATGCCAGATCCACCTTCATATAGGTAACTCCTCCTTAGGGGGAAGTGACATGGGAAGGAGGAGTCAGGAACCAGGAAGTAGAAGAGGCCGGGCCAGAACTAGTTAGAAGAGGCCCAGGCAGTGGCATAGCAAGGGTAAGCGGCACCAGGTCGGAGGGCAGAGGTCTCTGTACAGACCGAGGCCATCCCCTCAAAGATGTCTACAGTCTCAACGCAGACAGAAGTAATGGATCAACCGGACGATAGCCTTTTGATGGAGCTGAAGAGCCTGAGAGAGGAGGTTCAGCGCTTAAGGAGCATCCGAGACGACGAGACCTTCATCGATGGAGTCATCCAGGAGCTGTCTCAGATCGCTGAACAGGAACCTGACAAGACCATCCTGGGAACACCCAAAGCGTCCATAACGGCCACCTTGAGACACACCGCCGGAATGCAGGAAGTGGTTGGAGACGCTGACTCCTGGCAGCTGGTGACTTCCTCCACAAGAAAACGTAGAGGACCTAACTCTGTCTCTTTTTCTCTCTTACAGGACAGCTCTACACCGACACCTCAAATCACCCTGAGGAACAGATATCAGCTGCTACAAGAAGGGCTGGAGAAGGAGGTACAAGAAGTTGATCAGCAGACAGTTCCAGCTCCGGAATCAACAGTACAGCCCACCCCTAAGAAGCGCAGAGTGGTGGTCATCGGAGATTCCTGCTGAGGGGCACCGAGGGACCAATCTGCAGACCAGACCTACAATCAAGAGAGGTCTGCTGTTTGCCAGGGGCCAGGATCCGGGATGTCACTGCTTGCCTTGACAGACTCATCAAGCCCCGAGACCACTTCCCCATGGTTCTAATCCACGTCGGAACCAATGACACCGCAAGGAGCAGCACGGACAGCATACCTGAAGACTTCAGGGCCCTGGGGGAGAAGCTGAGGAGGATGGATGTGCAGGTAGTCTTCTCCTCGATTCTCCCAGTGAGGGGCAAGGGCAGAGCCAGAGAGGATTGAATACAGAGGGCGAACGACTGGCTGCGAGGATGGTGCAAGGAGATGAACTTCGGGTTTCTGCACCATGGAGAAGCATTGCAAGGACTACAGGGACACGACGGGCTACACCTGACCAGAAGAGGGAAGAATGTCCTTGGACACCGTCTAGCCCGCCTACTCCACAGGGCTTTAAACTAGGTAAGTCGGGGGAGGGTACAGGCACAAACAACATACCTGGCGAACTAAACTGCCAATACATTTTTGAGGCTGAGGTAAGTAATCACCGAAATTCTAGGTCTGGGTCAGGGGTGGGTGCACAAACTTTCGAGTCGGGAGTAGGGTCACATCATATTTATGGGTCACATTGTAATTCCGGGTCTAGGGGGAGTACACACTGTAGTTCTGGGTATATGGGGAGTACACATTGTGGTTCTGGGTCTAAGGTAAGCACAAATAATGCTAAAGGTGTTCAAGCAGGAATATCCCCATTGAGACGTAACAAAAATACAACATGGAGGGCTATGTACGTCAACGCACACAGTTTAGGAAACAAGATCCTGGAATTGGAAACAGAAATAAGGAATGCCGACCTGGATGTGGTGGCGATATCCGAGACCTGGCTCACAGACTCCCACGGGTGGGACAGGGTCATACCGGGTTACAACTTGCTTCGCCGGGACAGGGAGGGCAGAAAGGGAGGAGGTGTAGCATTATATACTAAAGATGACATTAAGGTCACGAGAATCTCAGATGTCCAGTATACTGGGGAATCCCTTTGGGTTAATTTGGCCAGAGGGAAGGACAAATGCTTGTATCTTGGCGTAATTTACAGACCCCCAAGACAACAGGATGACCTGGATATGGAAATAATCGGAGATATAGAAAATATCACCTTACGTGGGGACACAGTATTGCTGGGTGACTTTAACATGCCTGATGTGGATTGGGTTACACTTACCTCTGCTTCCGGCAGCAGCAGGAGGCTATTAAACTCTATGAAGGGAGCAAGACTCAGGCAACTGGTGTTGGAACCAACAAGGGATCAGGCAATACTGGACCTGATACTTACCAATGGAGAAAGTGTCACAGAGGTCTCGGTGGGCGACACATTGGCCTCCAGTGACCACAACATGGCATGGTTCAATCTCAGGAAAGGTTTCACTAAATCTACCACACTGACCAAGGTCCTCAAATTCAAGGACACAAATTTCAAAGAAATGGGAGACTTCGTTCACCAGGCGCTACAAGGCCAAGCAGAAACCGATAACGTGGAAGATATGTGATCGACTTTGAAAGCAACCATACAAGAAGCAACAAACCGCTATGTTAAATCAGTAAGTAAACGGCGAAGGAACAATAAGCCACAGTGGTTTACGGCAGAGATCTCAGACCTCATCAAGGAGAAGAAAAAAGCATTCATCTCTTACAAACAATCGGGGAAGCAGGACTCTAGAGCAGACTACCTGACCAAATCAAAAGCCGTCAAAACAGCAGTCAGGGAGGCTAAATTCCACATGGAGGAGTCTCTAGCAAAGAACATCTAGAAGGGAGATAAATCCTTCTTCAGGTATATCAGTGATAGAAGAAAAAACTCAAGCGGGATTGTACGTCTTAGGAATCCAGACGGAGACTATGTGGAAAAGGATTCGGAAAAAGCCCAACTATTAAATGAATACTTCTGCTCAGTCTTCACCCGAGAAGAGCCGGAGCTCGGCCCCCAACTACAGACAAGGGTTGGCTCAGTTGACCCGTTTAGTAACTTTGAGTTTACGCCCAGCAGTGTCTACAGTGAGCTGTCAAAGCTCAAGGTTAACAAAGCGATGGGGCCGGACAACTTGCATCCCAGGGTGCTAAGGGAGCTGAGTGATATCTTGGCGGAGCCACTGTCTGCGCTCTTCAACCTCTCCCTTAGTACAGGCAGCGTCCCGTTGGACTGGAGGATGGCTAACGTCATTCCACTCCACAAGAAAGGCTCAAAGATGGAGACAGCAAACTACAGACCAGTGAGTCTAACATCGATAGTGAGCAAACTAATGGAAACTCTAATCAAACGCCAATTGGATAAGATCCTGGATGAGGAGAATCTACGGGATCTCCGACAACATGGATTTACTAAAGGGAGATCATGCCAATCCAACCTGGTCAGCTTCTTTGATTGGGTGACGGGGAAGCTGGATATTGGGGAGTCCCTGGACATCGTGTACCTGGACTTTAGCAAAGCATTCGATAGCGTACCACACCGCAGGTTGCTGAGCAAGATGAGTTCTATAGGATTAGGCGACACATTGACGCAATGGGTTGGGAACTGGCTTGGAGGTAGGCTTCAAAGGGTGGTGGTGAACGGCACCCCCTCCAAAATGACGGAGGTGATCAGTGGAGTGCCACAGGGCTCAGTCTTGGGCCCAATCCTATTCAACATCTTTATATGAGACTTGGCAGAAGGGCTTCGAGGTAAAATAACATTATTCGCCGATGACGCCAAACTAAGTAATGTAGTGGGCAAATGCACAACAGACGAAGATTCAATGCCCGACAACATGATGCACGACCTACTCCTACTGGAGCGATGGTCTAGGACATGGCAACTCAACTTCAATGCCAAAAAATGCAAAGTTATGCACCTGGGCAGCCAAAATCCATGCAAGTCTTATACCCTTAATGGCGAGATCCTAGCAAAAACGGTAGCAGAACGAGACTTGGGGGTAATCGTCAGTGAAGACATGAAGTCTGCCAATCAAGTGGAACAGGCTTCGTCCAAGGCAAGACAAATCATGGGCTGCATACGAAGGGGTTTCGTCAGTCGTAAGGCGGAAGTCATTATGCCATTGTATAGATCCATGGTGAGGCCCCACCTGGAATACTGTGTGCAATTCTGGAGGCCGCATTATCGCAAGGATGTGCTGAGACTGGAGTCGGTGCAGAGAATGGCCACCCGGATGGTCTCGGGACTCAAGGATCTTCCGTACGAAGAACGGCTTGACAAATTGCAGCTATACTCGCTCGAGGAGTGCAGAGAGAGGGGAGACATGATCGAGACGTTCAAGTATCTTATGGGCCGCATCGAGGCGGAGGAAGATATCTTCTTTTTCAAGGGTCCCACGACAACAAGAGGGCATCCGTGGAAAATCAGGGGCGGGAAACTGCGAGGTGACACCAGGAAATTCTTTTTCACTGAAAGAGTGGTTGATCGCTGGAATAGTCTTCTACTACAGGTGATGGAGGCCAGCAGCGTGCCTGATTTTAAGGCTAAATGGGATCGGCACGTGGGATCTATTCACAGGGCAAAGGTAGGGGAGGGACATTAGGGTGGGCAGACTGGATGGGCCGTGGCCCTTATCTGCCGTCTATTTCTATGTTTCCCTGCCCCCTGCCACACAAATGCACCCTTCCCCATACCTTTTTAACTTTGGCGCGAGCAACCACCCACTTGTTGCCTGCATTGGCTTCGGTGCTCTCTCTGATGTCACTTCCTAGGCACAGGTCCTGGAAGTGATGTCAGAGAGAGCACCGGCAGCAAGTTGGTGGCTGCTTGTACCAAAGTTAAAAAGGTATGGGGGAAGGGAAGGGGCATGTGCTCAGCAGGGGGAGGAGTGGGAAGGGGAGGCAGAGAGGAGGAGGGCTGCTGGTGCCCAGGGCAGATCACCCCCCCCCCCTCCCTCGCCTCACCTTACTACACCACTAGGCCCAGGGGAAAGAAGGAGGAACAGGTGATTTCTGTATGCATCTTGATTACAATCCTTAGATGCTTTGCTTGGTTGAGGTAAGCCCAATACAATACTCCCCCGATATTCATGGGGGTTCCGTTCCAGGACCCCCCGCGAATATCGAAAAACCGCGAATATGGTTTTTCACCTGGGGAGGCAGGAGAGGGCAGCTGGAGTGCTGGCGAGTGAAGGAAATCACTCACAGTATGCTCCGACTGCCTCTTCCTGCGCTAAAGTCAGGCTTCACCAATCAGGAGCTGCTTTGACACACAGGAGCCGCTTTGACTTTAGCGCAGGAAGTCCCGGTCGGAGAATACAGCAAATGACAGGGACCACGAATGACTGGGGGAACACTGTATTCTTTTTGTTGCATAACATCTGTGAATTGCTCTGAGGTTTGGCTGGAGCCAGACTCTGTTGCCTGAGTTAAGCTGTTGAAAGACTATGTATGGGGCAAGGCAGTCACAAGCCACAATCTATGACTTAGGTTCTGTCAGGCTCAAGCCCTCCTCAGGACTTTGGAACCAAAAGATTGTTCATTGTATGGCTGGACCTGTGAAATAACAGGGTGCCAGATTTTTCCTTTTGAGTTAATAAAGAATTTTTCTTTTACCTTCTGTGCTTGTGTCTGGCTGTGTACCAATCCAGACCTTGCCCCGCTCGTGCTGTTACAAGTCAAAAAATGTAGTGTTTATTGGTGTTTCCATGCTATGGGTATTATTTTGGGTACCTTTTCTGGTGGAATCAAAAATGTATATGTGTGTCACTTTGGTGTCATGAATTTAGAAGAGGCATACCAGGAGATGGTGAGAGATTACTAGCAGATGTGATATTTTTCCATTTTTTTATCCACTAAACACCTATTTTAACTTTTTTTTGCATTGAGGTTGTTTTATTGGTGTTTATCAGTCAAAACCTAAAATTAGAAGCCCTATTTATTTATCATGCAAAGGTAACAATCATTGCTTTTTATTAATTGGACCCACAATTTATCAATTACACGTATTTTATTATTTAAAAAGTTATAAAAGAAATAGTACTTTACAGAAAAGTGCTATAGGTTTCTCCAGGTAGGAAGCCTTTGACCTAGTTTTCTGATTCACATAGTTCCTCACAGGTCAAATACAGAAGATTAGAAATGACCTGGCATGTCTCAAGCTGCTATATAATCAGATAGCTTTGTGGGGGTGGGGGTGGGGGTGCTTTTTAAAGATTATTAAAAAAAGAAAAAGACCTGGTAGCAGTTAAATCTTATTATTTCTAAAGTTTATCTTTGGTGAATAATGGCTCCAAAGAGCTTTTTCACATTGCTCACAACCTTTTTCAACCTACTTTAGTGCAACCTTAATGCCTGAGGCTGTCCTAGATTGGGAGCAGATGGTGCTGTACTTTTGGAAGGTGATGGATGCTATTAGGGCCTTCCTTAATTTTACCACACAAGCCTCCTTTTTCAAACCAGATGTAAAACCAGTAATAGAGCCAGATATCATACCTGCTGAGCATTTAGATTTCTTAACTTATAAAGGCCCCCAGGCAACTCAAGGAGCTTGGATTAGTTTTGCTAAGCTCTCAAACAAGATGTCAAAGCCCTGGGTTTAAAAGGTAGCAAGGGCAACTGTGCCATATTTTGTCCTGTTTACAAAGGTAGGAGATGAAGTGAAAGAATGACTTTGGTCTTATTAAATGATCTTAGTGCCCTTTTTTCAAAGCTGCAGTAGCGAGTCCTGGTATGGCAAATGCAATGCAGCCTATAGTAACTGAATGGGCTGTGTCGCATTTGCTGCATGGGAATCGCTACCAGGGCCGGATTTAGATGAAAAGAGGTCTAGGCTATTCCCTTTCACCTCCCATTTTTAAGTTTGTAAATTACATGATAGATAATAAAATACATCATTACTGTGATATATATCAATATGTTAAATGAAACATGTTGTTATTGGTACTAACCTTTATAAAAAATGTGACACGGATAATAAATAACAAAAAGTCGAGAACACTTATTTGGACATTTATTCTCAGCACCATATATAGTACTTGTCACAATAACTACGGTAATCAAACATAACACACAACATTGCCCCTTCCTATGTCCATAGTGCCCCCAGTGTGATCTTCCTCACCTCACCCTCCCTCCGATGCCAGCCTGCCTGCCTCCCATCCCCCTTCCACTGAAATCCCCCACCCCACCCACCCCCCTGATGCCAGTCTGGGCTGCCCTGTCCTGACGGATCCACGTTTTGCCTCTATCCCCGCGGGGCTGGGCTTTGCCCAGCTGTTTCCGGACTGACGTCTTTCCCTCACCGATCCTCTTCCCAAGGCGAGAAAAAGAAAGGGAGAAGCCAAGTCGGCGTCCTGTTGCGGCCGGAGCCGGTTCCGATCCCGAAGCGTAGAATTTCTCCTTATTTTCGGTTCAGTGTTTTAGTGTTCACTGTTTTTAGAATAGTGTAATTTTAATTTTGCTAACAATTTGAATGTAGGCCCCTCTTGATCTTGAGGCCCTAGGCTGAAGCCTAGTTAGCCTATAGGAAATCCGGCCCTGATCGCTACCATGGCTTTGTAAAAGGGGCCCTTAGTCTTTAAGAAGGTCATTTTTATAATTTTTTTCATATATAAAATGCTGATTGATGCACATAAAGGTCTCATACAATTAGGCCATGCATGATGCAAATATATATATATTTACAGCGTATGTGTGATCAGGGGAGGGGTTTGGGCAGAGGGTAGAAGGACTCAATCTTCGTGCATGTAACCTATAAAATATTCACATATGCACTAAAATTTAGGTCTGCTCCTAAGCAGATGTAAATGTCAACACCCGCAATCTAGTTGCTATTTCTGCAGGATTGTGTGTTAGTATTTTATAAAGGCACAAAGATGCCTTGTACCAGATATGAGTGAGCCAGGAATTTAGACCTACCGGTAGTAGATCACCCATATATCCATATTTATTATCTATATATTGCCTTTCAGTTAGTAAAATCTATCAGACTGGTGTGCAATCAAATCATGCAGTACAATAAAAATACAATAACACAATAAAGTCAACTTTTTATTATCATCCCCTTCCCCACCCCCACTAGCAAAAATCCCTCAAAAACAAAACAGAAAAACACATACCATCATACCTAATTGAAAAATCACAGAGGGTCAGTTGTGGCACTCAGATATTGGGTACATGGCCTCTCCTCTGTAGTGTTGCTCAGGGCTCCCTCCTTTACTAGCTCTAGATATCTGAGGTTATTCTAAGAGGTTTCACACTTTCCTGCTATAATTGTGTAGATGCCATAGCAACAATGACAACAAAAAAGCCAATACAAGATATCACTGCTAAGCCAAAATATAATTGATATTCTGTATGCTGTTGAACACTTTCTCAAAACAAGTGATATGGAGTTTCAGTGGGATTTGCTGGTTGGAATGCAATTTTCTGGATTATTAGAGACTTAAGTTGCACAATTGCAAGGCAATATTTAATATGCACATTCTTGTCATAAATGGAGATATTATGGGCACAATAGGTTTCAGTGATTTAAAAGCTATATACTGTAAATCAATGGCTGCTATTATACCTCATCACTTGATATGGCTTATATTGTATTGATGTCTGTTCAAAAAGTTCCAGGACAGATTTTATAAAAATGTATTAAACAATCTTACAACTTATTCCATTGGGTCCCCTTCAAAGTAATAATAATAATAACAACAGTTTATATACCGCAGGACCGTGAAGTTCTATGCAGTTTACAATGATTAAAAGATGCCTCAGATTGAGTAGAATTAACAGAATTAAAAGTTTAGTGGTCATGGTATAGGCTAGGGGTGCCCACACTTTTTTGGCTTGTGAGCTACTTTTAAAATGATCAAGTCAAAATGATCTACCAACAATAAAATTTTAAAAAACATGAAGCATACAGTTGCAGAAAAAATGTTAATTATCATTTGTATTTGGTTTTTTTTTTCAGAGACCAAGGCAGATGACTTTAAAATATGCAATGTCACATCAGTAACAACTACACAAAAATAGACAAATATACCCCTCCCCTTTTACTAAACTGCGATAGCAGTTTTGAACGCAGGGAGCTAAGCTGAATGCCCCTCGCAAAGTACTCCCCTTCCTTACATATACACTTTTCCCAACGTTGTTTCCACTTCTGAAATCAGTCCTTAAATGCATCTTCAGGAGTCACCAAAAGTGGTTGTGTCGATTTTTGCTTTATGTCTTCAATGGTGTCGAATCGTTTTCCTTTCAGCGTGGATTTAAGTTTAGGAAGAAGAAAAAGTCAGCAGGGGCCAAGTCAGGAGAGTAAAGTGGCTGGGGAAGAACCGGTATCCCATTTTTGCTCAAAATTCATGAATTTTGACACATTCAAAACACCTTCCACGACTCATGACATGTTCCCCATAAGCCACTTTCAACATTTTTTAAGTTTTTGTAGCGGTCCTATCCAATTTAAAACAGAACTTCATGCTGTAGCGCTGCTCATTGAGGTCACACATGCTGAAAAATAGCCGATCCTGAAAACATACTCACAAAAACTGCTGTAGCTCAGAGACAAAAATAGATATCAACAAACAGAAAAAAGGAGGCTACTCACGAGGTTTCAAGCTACTCTACATTGCCTAGTGCATCTCAAAAGAACTTCCCTTTGGCGCCCAATTCAAACTGTCCCAGAACATTTTGAACAGACTTCATATGTGGGCTTAGCAGCGATAGCTTGTATTGGGTTTGGTAAACCACGTAGTGCGTTTTGTGTTAGGGAACATGTTATGTGCAAAGAATATGCATGGAAGGTATTTTGGGGCTGATTCTAAAAATGGCGGCTTAAGTTAGGTGGTGGTAGGCACCATACTGCTACCTAACTTAATTGACCACATCATTAAAAAGTCATTAAACCGGCATTAAAAAAAATTTAGCTGCCTGCTGGTGCCAACCAAACCATATCACTAATTTCCTTATTGAGTATTAAAGTGCAATGGTGGTGGGCATATTATCAATTATACAGAACCTCTTATGATGTATACCATTCCAAGTTCCTGTCTTGAGGTCCAAGTTGTTATATTGTCAACGTTGATGGTGGCAAGATCCACCCAATGCCAAAGCTGTGTTGCCTTTCCTTTAGAGTGGGGTGTCCAACCTTTTGGCTTCCCTGAGCCGCATTGGCTGAAAAAAATATTTCTGGGGCCGCACAAATGCGCAAACACTGCAGCAAGACAGAGGAGGGAGCCGGCAAGATGGTAAACACACAGGGGCAGCAGATGAAAACACTGCATCGCCCTTGACCGGGGCCTCACAAAATACTTCACGGGGCCACCTGCGGCCCTCGGGCCGCAGGTTGGATACCCCTGCTTTAGAGTTTGAAGTTTGATATGATCCATTATATTTAATTATATTCATAAGATGTCTTAGGAAGATAAACCTCATGAGTTTTATATATCTTTTCTATATTTATTAAGTTTTAATGGAATATAAATTCAGGGTATCAAAATGAATTAAAAGATTAAAATTTAAAAATGAATTGATAGATTAAAATTAACTCAATAGCACATTTAAATAAGGTTTATTAAAGTTTAATTAGCAATTAAACATTTTGGTAGGAGGTAGTGGACATAGATGATTACAACAAAATACAAGACAGGAACTTGGAATGGTATACATCAGGGGTGCCCAAAATGTCAATCGCGATCTACTGGTCGATCACAAAGGCAATGCCGGTAGATCGCTGAGCCAGTCTTCTCCCTATTGTCTTTAGCATCTTTTAGCCGGGCACTCTGCCCAGCTAATTTAGGTAAGCGCCCAGCTGTCTTACTCAGATGACACGCTTCCCCCTCAGCATCCTCCGTTCTTCACTCTGGACCTATCACAGATGAAAGTTAATTACGGCAGCTTGCAGAGCAAATGCAGCAGGCTGCAGTTGGTCTCTGTAGCATGTTCCCTCTGCCGCGGTCCCGCCCCTGACATTACAGGAGGTGCGGGACCGCGGCAGAGAGAACATGCTACAGAGGCTGACGGCAGCCTGCTACGTTTGCTCTGCAGGCTGCCGTAATTAACCTTCAGCTGTGGTAGTTAGGCCCAGAGGGAAGAATGGAGACGAGGACAGTTTGAAGATAAACTGAGAGAGTAAGTCTGTACCCTCATCTATCCTCTTGTTGAAACATAGCATTTAGGGAAGTACTCCTCCCAGTAAGGCCCCCAGAGTGCCTTCCCAGCTGCCTGTGGTATCTGTTTGCTGTGCACTTTAAAATGTATTCATTTTAAGTTTGCTACTGTTTTGTCTAGTTTTAGAGGCTGAAGTTACAATCAAGAGGTAAGGCTGTGCCCATAGCGAGGGCCCCGGTGGGATGGGGGCTGCCTTAGAGATGCTGGATTGGGGGAGGAGGGGGAGACAAAAGGACCTTAAGGAGGGGAGGGGGAAAGCAGCTTTGAACCAAAAGCCATGAACCAAATGTGAGGGGGAAGACAGATCCTGGACTAGTAGAGTGGTTAGAGAGGGGAAACACCCTGAACCGAGGAAAGAGAGGTTCCAGGCCCTGGGGAGGGGGAAGACAGAGTGAGAGAGACAAAGACCTTGACCAAAGGTGGGAGGACTCAAAGTGTTAGCAGAAGGAAGGGAAGGAGAAACCTGAAACAAAGGGGAGACAGAAGAGAGGGGGGGCAGATATTGGGATATGGAAGGTGCAGACAGAGGAGGAGAGACCCTGAGGAAGAACAGAGAGATGCATGATCATAACAGAGGAGAGAGAGAGAGGGAGACATGTTGCCAATAGGGTTGGAGGAGAGAGGAAGAAAAGTTGGACTCCCGGAGGGACAGAGAGAGATGTTGGTTAGGGAATGGAACGAGGTCAGGAGGACAGAAGAGGTGCACACACTATATATAATAAATAAATATGGGGGTCTTTTACTAAAGCGCGCTAATCAATTTAGCTCATGCTAAATGCTAATGCGTCCAAAGAATATAATGGGTCATTAGCACTTAGCGCTCGCTAAATCGGCTAGCATACCTTAGTAAAAGAGGGGGTATATGTTTAGTGTTTTTATTGTTGGTAGATCATTTTGACTTGGTCATTTTAAAAGTAGCTCGCAAGCCCAAAAAGTGTGGGCACCCCTGCTCTATGGTATGGCCGCACCTTGAATACAATTCTGGTCACCGGATCCGAAAAATAATGTAATAATAATAACTTTATTCTTCTATACCGCCATAATCTTGCGACTTCTAGGTGGTTTACAATCAAGAGAGCTGGACATTCAGCGAATTACAATATGCAGATAGTCAGAGGAAATACAGAGTGCAGAGACTTTAAGAAAGCAAAATTATAGAAATACAATTTGCTGAGCAAGAGTATAAGATATACAGTTTGGTAAGTGATGTCTGAGAGGACCTGTTTGGAATAGGCCGCACATTTCAAAAAATACAGCGAAAAATTATGATATGATAAAGATAACAGTTTGTAGGTATCACAGTACCATGAAATTATATGCGGGCTTATGAGGGGAGAGAGGATAAGGGTAGGAGGTCAGGAGGACCGTTATTGAGGAGAGAGAGAGGAGAGCGGGTCAGTTATTTAGGTATTTCAGGAACAGGTATGTTTTTAGCGGAATTAGAAAAGGCACAGGAAATGGTGACAAAAATAAAAGGGATGGGACAACTTCCCTATAAGCAAAGGCTAAAGCGGCTAGGGCTCTTCAGCTTGGAGAAGAGATGGATTGGGGTGATATGATAGAGGTCTATATACTGATTGGAATGGAAAAGGTAGATGTGAATCGCATGTTTACTCTTTCTAAAAAATACTAGCCCTCTGTTTTACTAAGATGCGTACACCGATTAGCGTGTGCTAAATGCTAACACATCCACAGACTAACATGCATGCGTTAACATTTAACGCATGCTAAATCAATTAGCGCACCTTAGTAAAACAGGGCCTAGGACTAGGAGGCATGAGCTAAAGCTACTTAGTAGATTTAAAACAAACCAGAGAATATATTTCTTCACACAATATGTAATTAAACTCTAGAATTTATTCCTGGAGAATGTGATGAAATCAGTTAGCTTAGCGGGGTTTAAAAAAAAGGTTTGGATAATTTACTAAAAGAGAAGTCCATAGGCCATTATTAAGATAGCTTGGGAAATCCACTACTTTTTCCTAGAATAAGCAGCATAAAATCTGTTTTACTACATGGGATCTTGCTAGGTACTTTGGACCTAGGTTGACCACTGTTAAAAACAGAATACTGGGCTTGATGGACCTTTGGTCTGTCCCAGTATGACAATTCTTATGTTCTTAAATAATATTAATGGTAAGCCAATGCAGACTAGTAGCTGGAAAGTACAAATAATGTACTGTTTTGAAACAGTATACTGTATGGAAGGGCGCTCAGGAGACTGCTTTTATCTTTTCTTTTGATCACTCATATCATCTAGTTTAATTTTTAACTTACATGTCTTTTGAAATTTCACTCTGTCTGCCAACAGTTATTTGTAGGCTGAAGAATGGGTGAGTCTTGCCAGTTTCCCAGACTAGAAAAGCAAGCATAAAATCAGTAATCCAGTGTAGTCCTTTTGCTGTCCCTGTCTTGAAAGAGGCTTGAGGGTTTTTTTTTTCTTTAATCAATAAGCGAAGCATGTTTTAAGACTGCACTAGTTGAGGTGAGGGTGGCACTGTAATATCACTTTTCTGCTAAAAACAAAGCTGATCTGTACAAGATTTAAAAAAAAAAAAAAAAATTAAAATCATCCTTTATAGAAAAATAAATACTGCTGCACACCAAGGACTCCTTTTACTAAGGTGCGCTAGCGTTTTTAGCGCGTGCTAACCATGCGCTAAATGAAAAATACTAACACAAGCTCTATGGAGGCGTTAGCATTTAGCAAGCAAGCGTTTAGCAAGCGTGATAAAACCACTAACACACCTTAGTAAAAGGAGCCCCAAGTATGTGTGTTGGGGGGGGGTTCGTTACAGAACATTTACTTGAGCTGCTTGAACTGAGGTATCCGAGTCTGCAGACTAAAGCTTCAGGTTTTATTTCTGTCCTGTAGTAGTACAAAAAGAAGTGGGAATGGACAATGAACATTCCACTGAAGATCACTGATGTAAAACCAACTTGTTTATTTCATAAAAGGACACAAGCAGAAGCTGTGGACCCGACACCAGTGGCGTACCAAGGGGGGGCGGGGGGTGCGGTCCGACCCGGGTGCCAGCCCTAAGGGGGTGCTCCCGGCCTTGCCGTTCAGTCCACCCCCACCCCCGAAGGACCGCTCACCCCACTGACCTTCCTGCACCACCTATGAAGCAGCCCGCAACAGGATCGTGACTTCAGCGATCCCTGAGCTGCTTGGGCGCTGCTTCCTGTGCTGCGGTCCCGCCCCTCCTCTGATGTCAGAGGAGGGGCGGGACCGCGGCGCAGGAAGCAGCGCCTAAGCAGCGCAGGGATCGCTGATGTCGCGATCCTGCTGCGGCTGCTTCATAGGTGGTGCGGGGAGGCCAGGGGGCGAGCGGTGGGTCGGGGCATCAGGCCTTCAGGGTAGGGCGAGCGGGCAGGCAGGCAGGCTTTCAAGGGGGAGGGGGGTGATAGGCAGGCAGGCAGGCCTTCAAGGGGGGAGGCAGGCCTTCAAGGGGGGGGACAGGCCTTCGGGGGTGTGTGCAGACCTTCAAGGGGTGCAGGCCTTCAAGGGGGGGGCAGGCCTACAAGGGGGTGGGACAGGCCTTCAAGGGGGGGACAAGCCTTCGGGGGGGGTGCAGGCCTTCGGGAGGTGCAGACCTTCAAGGGGGTACAGGCCTTCAAGGGGGGGACAGGCAGGCAGGCCTTCAAGGGGGGACAGGCCTACAAGGGGGGGACAGGCCTACAAGGGGTTGGGACAGGCCTACAAGGGGTTGGGACAGGCCTTCAAGGGGGGGACAGGCCTTCGGGGGGGTGCAGACCTTCAAGGGGGTGCAGGCCTTCAAGGGGGGGACAGGCAGGCAGGCCTTCAAGGGAGGGACAGGCCTTCAAGGGGGGGACAGGCCTTCAAGGGGGTGGGACAGGCCTTCAAGGGGGTGCAGGCCTTCAAGGGGGGGGGACAGGCCTTCGGGGGGGGTGCAGACCTTCAAGGGGGTGCAGGCCTTCAAGGGGGGGGACAGGCCTTCAAGGGGGGGACAGGCCTTCAAGGGGGGGACAGGCCTTCAAGGGGGTGGGACAGGCCTTCAAGGGGGGACAGGCAGACCTTTAAGGGGGGACAGGCCTTTGGGGGGACCCTGGTTTAGAAGTACATGGAGGGAAGGGGGTGTTCAAAGAGACGTGCATATGCCAAACTTTGGGGGGGGGAGAAGTAATGGGTCTGAAAATAGAGGAGAGGGAGAGAGATGATGGATCATGGGATTTAGGGAGGGAGGGAAGGAACAGAAAGGGAGAGAAATTGGACACAAGGGATGGTGTGGAGGAGGGATAGATACTGGATAGGAGGGTAATTGGGAAAAGAAAGGGAGAGATGGTGGACTCTGGGGTGGTGGGGAAGGAGGGAGAGATGCCGGATGAAAGGGTAGTTAAGAAAAGGTGGATCTGTGGAGGGAGATGAAAAAAAGGAAAGATACCAGACTTCCTGGGGAGGGAAGGGAAATGGAAAGGGAGGACAGAGTTGGCAGATGGATGGTTAGCATGCAGAAAGAAGAAAGAAGGAGACCTTGGCAAGCAAGTTATCAGAAGAAAACCAGAGTCTTGAACCAACAAGATTTGAAATATAACAAGACAACAAAAGGTAGAAAAATTAATTTTATTTTCTGTTTTGTGATTACAATATGTCAGATTTGAAATGTGTATCCTGCCAGAGCTGGTTTTGGACTGCAAACGTGAGCTAGGATTTAACAGAGAGAGGAAAAGTCCTTTTTGTTTCTTTATTTTATTTACACCACAGTGCCAGTGTGGTTCGGAGAAGCCAAAGGGGGTGAAAAAGCTATAAAACCCACCAGGAGTTTTGAAAAAAATCACCCAACTGGGCAGGAAAATCAAATTGAAAAACCAATTCAATAGGCTGAATCGAATTGAAATTTTTTTTCCTGAATCTGGCAGCATTAGTTTGCGCCACTGTCTTAGACTTTAGGACCTGAGATTGGGGAGAGATGGCATCCTCAGTACTTTATAATGCAAGTGAAACGAGGATTTGGTCAGACTTTTGAAGGGTCTGCAGAAAAAAAATATTGTATAGGCCGGGGACATGAGACAGCAGGAAATGGGAACTTTTCTTCCTTCTATTTTTGTGAATGGAAAGGCTGAGGATGTCAGAGAGTTCAGTTAAAATATGTGCTTTATAAGAAAATATAATAATTTGTTTTATAAAGTTTATAGCATAGCTGGCCTACCCAGTGAGGTGTTCCTAGTGGTGATGGTGGCAGCGTGTCAATGTGTTGAGAGGAAGAGGTGGTCTGGGAAATTCTGCTGAGCAAACTCCGGGCCCATTTCCACCCCCCAGTTAGTCCACTCCACTTCACTCAACTGGTTAACACTGAGTGGGTCTTTGGGTGTTGTTTTGGGATCTCTTCCAGTGGTTTATCAGTATCTCCTTCTGGTCCAAGGAAGGAAACTTTGTTATCCTTAGCATTGACCTACAGAATATGTTTGTAACAGCGCTGCTTGTGTGGCATTAGGCTATGTAGTGATCGAAAGAAAAAAACAGACCTTTGCACATTTTTGCACTATATGGTGGGTGTATGAGGAGATTCACATTTCCTGCACAACTAAGTCCATGTGAAGTTACCTTATGCTGTATTTGACATCTAGCAAGCTCTCTGTTTGAAAGGAAAGATCTAAACTTAAAAATGAAGTGGCCAGAAGTTATGGTAAAAGCAGATAGTGTAGCTGGTTTTAAGAAAGATTTGGACAAATTCCTGGAGGAAAAGTCCATAATCTGTTATTAAGACATGGGGGAAGTGTCTGCTTGCCCTGGATCGATAGCATGGAATGTTGCTACTCTTTGGGTTTTGACCAGGTATTAGTGTCCTGGATTGGCTACCATGAGAATGGGCTACTGGGCATGATGGACCATTGGTCTGACCCAGTTAGGCTATTCATATGTTATGTTCTCATCTGTAGGGGCCTTTGTTTTCACTTCTTATTTTAATGTATTTTTTTTTCTGAGAACTTATCAGTGTTTTTTATAATGGGAACAAAAATGGAAGAGAATTAATGTGTGTGGGATGAGGGGGTAACTAATTTCTTCAGCTAAATAATTCAATCCACCTCAACCAGACATAGGAGAACTCACGCACCATTCACACACCCTCCAACCAAAAACGTCAAAAGAAAAAAACTGTTCGACAACCTCCTAGCCATTCGAGCTGCAACACTCGACCCCCAACTCTACAACCTATTGACCTCGACCACAAACTACAAAACCTTCAAAAAAGAAATAAAAACTCTTCTATTCAAAAAACACATAAAACCGAACTAACACAATCAGAACTGTCCCAAGCATCACCTGCAACTACTCCATATGTACTTCTGATGTCATGACAATTCAAACATAATTTATGTTATGTTATGTTTGGAATATAAGAAAATTTTCACTGCCTGTTTCTATTCTGACCATTTATTACGTTTCATGGTCATTACAAAAAATATTTTTTTACATGGGGGGGGGTCAAAAAATGATGGGCCCCGGGTGCCACATACCCTAGGTACGCCACTGCCCGACACAGCACTGTGTTTCGGCGTTTGTGGAACGCCTGCATCAGGGGTCAATTAAAATGAAACCAAACCTGTAGCTACAGGTCCACAGCTTCTGCTTGTGTCCTTTTATGACATAAACAAGTTGGTTTTACATCAGTGATCTTCAGTGGAGTGTTCATTGTCCGTTCCCACTTATTTTTGTACTGTTTTTATACCCGTGGGTTCTCTGTTCTGTTGTGTATTATTATTCCACTGATCCATATCTGTTGCTTCCATAATTATGTCAATTCCTTTCTATATAACTATTATTATATTTTAGTGTGGCCTTTAAACCACATAGATAGTTATGATATGCAGTATATTAAGCTCTAATAAACTTGGAAACTACATACTAGCTACCTCCATGGTCATTCCAGAGTTCATCTAAACCATCAGCTTTGACTACTGGCACCCCATATTCCTTCCAGGTATTTTCCAAAAGGCATTTGCCAGATCACCACCTCAGGTTAGCACTTTTCTCTTCTTTCTTTTTTTCCTTTGGCTCTGGTTTACGTTTGCTACCTGGTGTTATTTCTCTCCAGCCTCATTTCCTATTTCAAAGCACAGGACCACTTCCCGTTATCTTCATTCTTCACCTAACTGGCAGCTTTGGGCTCCTTTTACGAAGCCACGTTAGCGGCTTTATCGCACGCAACTTTTTAGCGCATGCTAACCCCTGCGCTAGCCGAAAATCTACCGCCTGCTCAAGAGGAGGCGGTAGCAGCTAGCAAATTAGCGCGTGCTATTACGTGCGTTAAACCGCTAACGCAGATTTGTAAAAGGAGCCCTTTGTCTTATACCTTGTTCTGTGCTCTGGAGCTGTGAAAGTTTTCTTTCTCTCATGGTGCTGCCTCTTTATAGACAGAGTTGATGTTTGAGCATGACAAGCTTGATTTATAGGTTCCAAGTGTGTTTTTATAGGATACTGTGGCCGTTAGTGTAAAAGTTTGCTACTTCTCAGTGTCCTGGTTTTTTGTGGTATCATCTCAATGTGAGCTAAGCTCTCCACACTTTCAAGTTCAACACAATGTAAGACTATTTCTTTTATGGGGCGGCCAGGGGGGAGGGAGGATATTGGGCCCCTCCAATAATTTTGAAAAGTTGGCTCCTATGACTGGACATGTATCTATTAAGGACATTTGCTCCTGATGTCTAATATCTGGGGTGCAATCAAAAATTACTACAAAATACTTTGCAGCTTTTATCTGATGAATGATGTTATCTAGAACTGCATCTCCCAAGATATGGATTTGCTTATTTTGAAATTTTTTTTGCCAAGGTAATTATTATGAATTTCTTTCCTAGAAATTCATCTAAGATGCTCTTGATTTACTGGGCCAATTTTTCTCAACAATTTTACAAATCCAAGAACGTTGCTATTGTGTGACATTCCTTATTATTCAACAGAGCCACAAAATGCCAAATCACAACTCTGATAAAAAACTGAACTAGAGCTACTAATCTTTCAATAACTTGATGCCATTGCTCTCAGTCTTTATTGATTAGTTTCTTTTGAATCTTGTCAATAGTTCTTCAGCAGTGAGTCATCTCTGAAGTTCAGAGCAATTTAGCAAAGCTGCTAAATGCCCTTTTGATTTTTCATGCTCTGCCAATCTAGTATTGACGTAAGACCAGCGGTTGAATCCAAAAGTATTCAAGGCACTTTTCATATTATTTCCAAAAATGCAACAATAAAGACAAAATAACTTGTCTACTGACATGGAATGTATTGCCTGTGGTTTAATGTAACTGACAATATTCTCTGTAACATCGCTGCCTGTGTACAGTCTTTTCCTATGTAAATCGCTCTGAACTGTTTCTGGTATTGTGGTATACAAAATAAAGTTATTATTATTTGGAAAATTTGTTTTGCAGTGGACTTTTGATAACTGACTTCCATTTACATTGTAAGGAAATTCTTCCAAAATAATTTTAGGTGGTCCTTTTTAATCTTTAAATAGTCCATGAGATGTTGGTCAATTCTTTCTGATCAGGTGACAGGATAATCTGTTATGGTTAGCTGACTTTCAAGGCTATTATGGTTTTGATCTATGGCCACTGAAATATTCAAATTTTTACTTTTATTGGAAGTTTCTGTAATGGTGTTACAATACATGAGCTTCTGTAAAGGTATTAGAATAAATAGTTTGCGTTTCCTGGTGTGGTTTCATGGCAGGGAAACACAAACTATTTATTGTAATACCTTTACAGAAGCTCATGTATTGTAACACCATTACAGAAACCCATATAAATCACTCTGAATTGACTCCCCCCAGTCATTAGCAGCGCTATAGAAGCTTCCAATAAAAGTAAAAATTTGAATGTTGTGACTTAGGCCATGTAAAACCAGGTCTAAGTGCCAAAAAGGTATCCAAAGTGACCAGACACTGCAGACACAAAGTACAGACCCTCATACACTGCCCCAGTGATCACTGACCCCCCCCATAAAAATTGGAATAAAAATGTACATACCTGCTTCCAGAAGATCAGCACCTAGGAAAGCCTAGTAGAGCAGCAGAGATGGCTTAAGTAGTGTGGGGGTGGGCTAGTGAACCATAGAGAGGAGGACCCAGGCCCATAAGCCACTCTAACCACTGCATTTATGGTGGAACATGTGCACATATCAAATCCTCCCAAACCCTACTGTACTGCAATAAAGGTACCACCTGCAGCCGTGAGGACTATTGGGGTGGTAGACAGGTGGGTCTAGTAGGTTTTGGGGGGCTCACCATGACCTATAAGGGAGTTATGGTGCGAGGTTTATGTGGCACCGTTTTTGTGAAGTTCACAGCAGTGCCCTGTAAGGTGCTCCACTACTCTGTTGCCACTACTGTAAGGTGCCCCACTACTCTGTTGTTATGTCTAGGTGTCCAGTCCATTACTTTGCTGGCCCCTCCCATATCCAAAAGGTCCTTTTCTAGGTGTTTTTGACTTGGATTAATTTTTGGATGAGAATGTAGTGTCCGGGTCCGGGTGATCAAACAGCTGGACGTACAGTTAGACGACTCTCAAGAAGGGACTTTAGACACTGCCAACTTTGGGCGACTAGTGACTTAGGCCCAAAACGGACTTAGACGTTTCATTCAATTATGTCCCTCCATGTGTTTTCTAAGTTGGTTCTCAATACAGCCCTCTTAAACCACAATCAATTCTCTTCCATATTTCCGCCTATAATATATAATTAATCTACTTGCTTATACATACCTACTTGTATATACTTATATAAAATATATCATATATTTATTCATATATATATAAATATATTCTATGCATCCATATTTAGTATAGTGCACTGTGTTCTTGTTCTAGATTATTTTCTGGATCCTTGATGTCAAGGTATTTTTTAGTGTCTGACTGGGATATTTCTGTTTCATTATTTGTTTCTTGGGTTTTATTGTTGCTTTCTGTCAGCTCCATAGGTTCTGATGGAACATTTTCTTTTCTATCAACTTTCATATCCTTGGCCTGCCATTTTAAATGCCCCAAAGTTCTATCTTCTGACATACTTATATAGAGCATCTTTGTGCTTTCCTTCGGCAGCCTTTTTTGCTTTGTTTATTTTCCTTTTCATATAACCACTGAAGCATTTTCTGCTGGTGTCTCAAGCTCACTTTGTTTCACTCATTATAATGAAATGTGACTGAAAATTTTTGTAAAAGTTATCTTGCAGTGTCAGATTACAGAACTTTCAGAAAGGAAATAAAAACCATATTATTCAGGAAATTTGTCAGGACAAGTTAATGCTGCTCTATAAAATCTACTGAATTGTGACCTCGCTAGAAATGACCGGTCTTTCTCTTATTATAATCCGCCTAGAACTGCAAGGTTAAGGTGGAATAAAAGTCAATAAATGTAATGTAATAAAACCAAGATCCGACACAGCAGCACCCCCTTTCGTACTACCCCCGCTACTTTCCTATATGTATTATATGAGTAGTTCTACCCTCCTTCGCCTAAAATCATATCTTTTTAATAACCCTAGTCCTTGTACGTGTTTAATTAAGATTATAAGAAACATAGAAACATAGAGTATGACGGCAGAAAAGGGCTGTTGGCCCAACACGTCTGCCCACTCAAAAGAACCCTCCCCTTAAAAGAACCCTCCTCTTAAAAGAACCCTCCTCTTAAAAGAGCCCACATGTTTATCCTTTTGTTTCTTGAAGCACATTGCTGGCCTCAACTACCTGACGTGGAAGGCCATTCCAATGATCGACCACCCTTTCGGTGAAGAAGTACTTCCTTATGTTACCATGAAATCTCCCACCCTTGAGTTTGAGCGGATACCCTCTTGTTGCCGTAGGACCCGTAAGAAAAAGGATATCTTCCTCCACCTTGGTATGGCCTGTAAGATATTTGAACGTCTCTATCATGTCTCCCCTTTCTCTGCATTCTTTGAGAGAATATAACTGTAGCCTGCTTAGACATTCTTCATATGGGAGATCCTTGAGTCCTGAGACCATCTTAGTGGCCATTCGCTGAACCGACTCCATCCTCTTCACATCCTTCTGATAATGCGGCCTCCAAAACTGAACACAGTACTCCATATGAGGTCTCACCTTGGACCTGTACAACGGCATTATGACTTCAGGCTTTCGGCTGACAAAAATTCTTTGGATGCAACCCAGCATTTGTCTAGCCTTGGCCGAAGCTTTTTGCACTTGAGTGGCAGTCTTCATATCTTTGCTAATGATTACACCCAGGTCTCGTTCTGCGACAGTTCTTGTTAAGGTTTCACCATTCAGGGTGTATGTTCTGCTGGGGTTACCGCTACCAAGGTGCATAACCTTACACTTTTTGGCATTGAAAATAAGTTGCCAAGTATTAGAGCATTGTTCCAGTAAAAGTAGGTCCTGCCTCAAAGTGTCGGGCACAGTTGCACTGTCAACTACGTTGCATAGCTTAGTATCATCGGCGAATAGTGTAATTTTACCTTGAAGCCCCTGAGGCAGGTCTCGTACAAAGATATTAAACAGTATCGGACCCAAGACTGAGCCCTGCGGCACTCCACTGGCCACTTCCGACGTTTCTGAGGGGGTATCATTTACCACCACCCTCTGAAGTCTACCACTGAGCCAGTCTCTAACCCATGCCATCAATGTTTCTCCTAGTCCCATCGTTTTCATCTTATTCAATGACCTACGGTGTGGGACGCTGTCAAAAGCCTTACTAAAGTCCAAATACACGATATCCAGGGACTCTCCCTTGTCCAGTATTTCGTTACCTAGAAGGCTCCCCGTTGGGCCAGATAACAAATAAGTAAAAACTTGAAATGTGAAATGTCTTCAGAACAGGTATAATTTTACATTTTGATGATTTTTGTTCTACTGGGGTTGGTTCTGGATGCCTATTTTATAAACACACATAGGCATAACCCCCCACTAAAAATAGGTGCCTTTTGGAAATTCTATATAAAATTCTTCCCCATCCACGGGGGTGAGGGGGGTGGAGAGAAAGAGGGGGGGGGGAATCACAAGAGCCCTGCTTTCCTACCATAGTTAGGATTATCTTTTTTTTTTTTCCAGCATTATTTTAATCCCTTTATGTTCTACATAAAGAAACTTACCTTAATAGCCATGGTAGGAGGATAATTTAACCTTGAGAAACAATCTACTAATGTTTTTAATTTAATTTAAGACTTATTAATTGCCTTTTCCATTGACTGCACATGGTGATGCATAATCATTACAAGAACAATAAAACATAATGCTAATGGTGTCTTATATACCGCTGTATCTCCAACTGGATTTAAAGCAGTTTACACAAAATTACTAAAAGTTTACAAAGAGTAAATTAGGACAAAAAAACTAGAAATTAAAGGCAAGAAATTAAGGTAGCTATATCAAAGGGAGATGTAGTAATCAATATTTTTTTATATGCAGGGGACAGCCTTGATACAGCCCAAGGGCGAAACATATCAGCAGGACTCCCCAGCCAACAGAGCCATAACTAAGAACAGCAGTACAAAAAAATAAGTGTCTTAGGCCCTCTTTTACTAAGGTGTGCTAACCGTTTAGCGCGCACTAATTTGATTAGTGTGCGCTAATCAGTTAGTGCACCTTAGTAAAAGAGGGGGTTAGTTAAGAAAGAAAATCCTGAAAAACAACTTAAACATAAAAATAAAAAAAAAGTATACAATGGATCAAATGACAATCTAAGCCAGGGGTGTCCAACCTTTTGGCTTCCCTGGGCCGCATTGGCTGAAAAAAATGTTTCTAGGGCTGCACAAACGCACAAACGCTGAAGCAAGAAAGAGGAGGGAGCCGGCAAGATGGTAAACACCCGGGGGCAGCAGAGGAAAACACTGCATCGCTCTCGACCTGGGCCACACAAAATACTTCACTGGGCTGCAGGTTGGACACCCTTGATCTAAGCAGTTATTCCTTCAAAAGATATGAAGGATTACTGCATCAATATCCGACGATCCATAAATAGCTGAATAATATATACTAATGACTGATTAATATCGCACATTATTGATGGTGATAGGTGTATATCCCAAAGCTAACATATTCACAAAAAGGCCCCTACAATAGAAAATGCAATCACAAACTTAAATAAATGTAGACAAAAATCAAACTTAAACCTCAAGAAGCCATATGCAGTTCAACACCAGAGAAAGAAATAGCACTCTACACTTTGGAAAATAAAAAGAAAGCTGTGTAAATTTACAGTAAAACTGCATTTTTTTCCACTGAAATTAAAAATACAATGATTTTTTTCTACCTTTGTTGATTGGCTATTTTATTAATGTTTATCCCAGTTTCTGCTTTCTTCTGTCTTTTCTTAATTTTCTTTCAGGGTGTTCAGTCTATCTGCCTTTTCTCTCCTTCACTTTCTCATCTACATCCATCTCTGACTTTAACCTTTTCCTTTCAGTTTTCCTCCATTTATTTTCTCTGCATCTCTATCTGCTTCTATTTGCTAAACATTTTGAATATTAATTTCCTGAAATTTAGTCCTATTTTTTATGGTTTTTATTTGTTAAGTTAATTATTGTACACTGAGTCGAGCTTTCTTAGAATGATGACTGGGCATATAAAGCCAAGCCTTAGATTAGATTAGATTATAGCTTTCCATCTCCTGCATCCTATTATTCTCCAAGTTTGTTTGGGTTTTTTTTGCTAACTCTTCCCTCTTTCTCCCTTCCAGCATCTTTTCTCTTGCTCTCTTTCTTCCTTTATTTTCATTTTTCTAACCAGCATCTAGTGTCTTGCCCCCTCCATCCAGCATATCATCTCCCCTCTTTCTTCCACCAACACATCTCTCTCTTCTACCTCCATTCAAGATCTCTCCCCATCACTCTTTCCCTTTGCTATTTCCAGCACTATCTACCTGGTGTTCTAGCTGTGGGGAAGAGAGTCACAGGTCTGGGGCAGTCCCGAAATGTGAGGCAGGCAGCTGATTCCTCTGGGTGGTGGCCATGGCATTTGTCCATGCTGTTTGCCGGCTACTGGGAGGAGAGGAAAATGAGGAGTCAGCGGTTCATCTGGATTGCGATGAACCCTGCCTTCAGTCCTGTTCCCGCTATACCCGCTGGCAATGAAGAAGCCAGATGCTGCAGGGGCTTTCCCTCTTGCCAAGTCACTATAGGCTCTGCCGGTCTTGATCCTGCCCCTCAAAATCAGGAAGTAACCAGAGGGGAGTGGGATTGAGACAGGCAGAGCCTATAGTGACTTGGCAAGAGGGAAGGCCCCTGCGGTGTCTGGCTTCTTCATTGTCATCTGGTTTAGTGGGACCGGGACCAAAGGAAGGTCTGATCGCAATCCACATACGTCGCTGACTCCTCACTCTCCCCTCCTCTCGGTGGCCAGAAAACAGCATGGACGATCACTGTGGCTACTGCTGGGAGGAATCAGCTGCCTGCCTTGCATTTCGGGCCTGCCCCAGACCTACGACTCCATTCCTCATAGCCAGACCTCCGGTAGGTTTAAATTTTGATCTTTTTTTAAGTTAGAAAATACTCAACTGTAGACATGAATATAAACTGAGACCCCCATTTTTTGGCCCCCAAATTTCAGTTTATATTTGAGTATATATGATACTTGTGACTTGGATTGGGCTCTGTGAAGATGGGATACTGGGGTGGATGGACTATTGGTCTGACTCAGTAAGGCTTTTCTTAATGCGCCTCCACGTTACACTTCAGGGCCTTTTTGTTAAATTACAGTAAAATTGTGGTCACTATATTTTAGTTGCAACAATGAATGTGCTGTAGCTATTGGGAGATTGTCCAACATCTTCCCATACAGTTAGCACAGAGACATAAGAACATAAGAATTGCCGCTGCTGGGCCAGACCAGTGGTCCATCGTGCCCAGCAGTCCACTCACATGGTGTCTCTTAGGTCAAAGATCAGTGCCCTGAGTCTAGCCTTACCTGCGTATGTTCTGGTTCAGCAGGAACTTGTCTAACTTTGTCTTGAATCCCTGGAGGGTGTTTCCCCCTATAATAGCTTCCGGAAGTGCATTCCAATTTTCTATCACTCTCTGGGTAAAGAAGAACTTCCTTACGTTTGTAAGGAATCTATCCCCTTTTAACTTTAACTTTTAACCCTCTCGATCTCTTTAGTTTGGAGAGGGTGAACAACTTGTCTTTATCTACTAAATCTATTCCCTTCATTATCTTGAATGTTTCAATAATGTCCCCTCTCAGTCTCCTCTTTTCAAGGCAGAAAAGGCCCAGTTTCTCTAATCTCTCACTGTACAGCAACTCCTCCAGTTCCATAACCATTTTAGTCGCTCTTCTCTGGACCCTCTCGAGTAATACTGTGTCTTTCTTCATGTACGGCGACCAGTGCTGTCTGTTTGTGATCCCCTTCTTAATCATTCCTAGCATTCTGTGTGCCCTTTTCGCTGCTGCCGCATATTGCGCAAACGACTTCATTGACATTCAGTACTCCCAAGTCTCTTTCCTGGGGGGTCTCTCCAAGTACTGCACCGGACATCCTGTATTCGTTTATAAGATTTTTCTTACCGACATGCATCACCTTACACTTATCCACTTTAAACCTCATTTGCCATGTCGCGGCCCATTTCTCGAGCATGTTTATGTCACATTGCAGGTCTTCACAATCCTTCTGTGTCCTCACTACTCAGAATAACTTTGTATCGTCTGCAAATTTAATCACCTCGCTCGTCGTACCAATTTCCAGGTTGTTTATAAATATGTTGAAGAGCACGGGTCCAAGCACCGAACCCTACTTGTGACGCTTTTCCAGTCCGAGTATTGTCCATTTACCCCTACTCTCTGTTTCCTATCCGCCTACCAGTTTTTAATCCATGGCAATCCATGGCAATTTTTTAATTCCATGGCAATTTTTCAAAGTATTCGTTCATGCGGGACCTTGTCGAATGCCTTATGAAAATCCAAATATACAATGTTGACTGGGTCACCCTTGTCTATCTGACTGTTTACTCCCTCGAAGAAGTGCAGCAAGTTCATCAAGCAAGATCTTCCTTTGCTGGCTGCTTCTCATCAGATTGTGTCCGTCTAGGTGATCAATGATGCAGTCCTTTATCAGTGCCTCTACCATCTTTCCCAGTACCGAGGTCAGACTCACCGGTCTGTAATTTCCCGGTTCTCCCCTCGAACCTTTCTTGAAGATCGGCGTAACATTCGCCACTTTCCAGTCTTCCTGAATCCTTCCCGATTTGATCGACAGATTGGCTATTAATTGGAGAAGTTCAGCTATAGCCCCTTTCAGTTCCTTGATTACCCTCAGATGGATGCCATCTGGTCCTGGGGATTTATCGATTTTAAGCCTATCAATCTGACTGCATGCCTCTACTAAACTGACGGTCAACCCTGTCAGTTTCCCGTCTTTGTTTCCTGCGTATAGCCTGTTGGCTTCCAGTATGTTGCGTATATCCTCTTCGGTAAATACAGATGCAAAAAATGTGTTTATTTTGTCGGCGATGGCTTTATCCTATTTAGTACTCCGTTTATTTCAGGGTCATCCAACAGCCCCATTGCTTCCTTCATGGGTCATTTCCCCTTAATATATCGAAAAAACAGCTTGAAGTTTTTTGCCTCCTTGGCTATTTTTTCCTCGTAGTCTCTTTTGGCCCCTCTTACCGCCTTTTGGCATCTGCTTTGATGTTGTTTGTGCTTTTTCCAGTTTTGTCCATTTTTGACCTTTTCCATTCCTTACACGAAGACTTCTTGTCTATGATCGCTTCCTTCACTGCTACAGTGAGCCACGCCGGTCCCTTGTTCTTTTTCCTCTTGGATCCCTTGTTGATACATGGTATATATAGATTTTGTGCTTTGGTGACTGTGTCCTTTAAAAGGGACCATGCTTGCTCTAGTGATTTTACAGTGCTTATCCTCTTCTTAATCTTCTTCCCCACCATGAGTCTCATCGCTTCATAATTTCCTTTTCGGAAGTTCAGTGCCGTGGCCGTCGTTCTGGATCGATGTTTTGCCCCTGTGTCCAGGTTGAAGTGGATCATATTGTGATCACTGCTTCCCAGCGTCCCTTCTACTTCTACGCCTTGTGCCATCCTCGTAGTCCATTTAGAATTAAGTCCAGAATTGTATTTCCTCTCGTATTTTCCTTGACGAGTTGTTCCAGGAAGCAATTGCCTACAGCATCCAGGAACTTGGTCTCCCTACCACAGCCTAAGGTGCCTAGATTCCAGTCTATCCCTGAATAATTGAAGTCGCCCATAATAACCGTGTTGCCTCCCTTGCAGTTGCATTTAATCTCGTCTGTCATTTCTCCATCAGTTTCTTCGGACTGCCCTTGGGGTCGGTAGTAGATGCCGATCTTTGTTTCCGTTCTATTTATTCCCGGAATTTTGGCCCATAGATACTCTAGCTTATTTTTCATTTCTGGTGTGTTCTCTCTGGTAGACTCAATTCCTTCTTTGATGTATAGGGCAATTCCCCCACCTTTTTGACCTACTCTGTCTCTGCGGTATAGCATGTATCCCAGTAGCACAGTGTCCCAGATGTTTTCCTCATTCCACCATGTTTCCGTCATGCCGATGATGTCAAGGTTATCTTTATGTGCCATAGCTTCCAATTCCCCCATCTTATTCCTTAGGCTCCTTGCGTTCGTATACATATACTTGAGTTTGCGACCTGTTACTTTCTTGCATTTCCTTCCCTCTTGTGTCCCTTTTGATCCGTCAGGATTTCTGTCTTGCCTATAATCTGGTGAGTCTTCCCCGATATCTTCCTGCATGGTATCCTCTGGGTATATCATTTCCCGAACCATTGACTCTTGGTCGATTGTCGGCTTTCTCCATCTTCCTAGTTTAAAAACTTTTCAATTTCTCTCTTGATGTTGCTTGCAAGTAGCCACTGAGGTGGAGACCATCCTATATAGCTTGCTCTTCCCCCAGTACGTTGTCCAGTTGCGCACGAAGTGTAATCCTTCTTCCTCACACCAGCGCCTCATCCACGCGTTGACTGCTTGCAGCAACGTCTGCCTCTTTTTGTCTGCCCTGGGTACCGGCAGGATCTCTGAGAACACCACCCTCAGTGATCTGGTCTTCAGCTTCCCTCCTAGCATCCAGAACTGGTCCTTCAGTCCTTCTCTGCTGTAGTTCCTGTTGCTCACGTTGTTTGTCCCCATGTGGATCACCACCGCTGTATCTTCCTCTTCCACGCTGTCGATGATCCTGTTGACAGGGCTCACTATATCTTCTATCTTGGATCTGGGTAGGGAGATCACCAGCCAATCCTGTCTTCCTCCCGCTATGTGGCTGTCGACTTGTCTGATGATGGAGTCCCCCATGACAATCGCTGTCCTCTCTATCTTCTTTTCTTTCTCCAGCCGCATGTCCATGTCACTGGTGTATGTCCATTTCTCCAGCTGAAGGTGCATGTCCTCTGCACACTTCCTTCTTCTTTGAAGGCGGTGGAAGGCAGAATACTCCAGCAGATCCTCTGCACAAGCAGTTGACTATAGTGTGTGTTGAAAGGCTTATAGAAATTGCACAAATTGATTTATCACAAGACTCCTGAGGCAGGCCCTTGTGGGCCGAAACATGGTCGAGTCTATTTCAATAAAAGAGACTGAACACCAATTGGTCACCTTTGTTGTTGTATTTGCAGTGATTAAAGCTACAGTCTCAGCACCCTGAGGTTGTGGGTTCAAACCCACACTACTCCTTGTGACCCTGGGCAAGTCACTTAATCCCCTCCCATTGCCCCAGGTACATTAGATAAATTGTGAGCCAGCAGGAAGAGACAGGGACAAAAATTAGATGGAGAAAGCAAATCACACAATTTTAATGCTAGTCAATTTTTTTAAAAAAACACTGTCTTTATCACAGCTGAAATATGACCATGGAATTGTAAAGCGGAGTCCAATAAGACCCCTAAGTTCTTAATCTATTGCTGTATTGGAATCAGCACCCCATCATAACCAAAACTTGATGGGGCACCTTTAATTCCAGTTGAAGAATGCCACAAAATTTTAGTTTTTGCAACATTTAGATGAAGACAGTTTGCAAGCATCAATGCCTTAGTCAGTCAGCCAAGCTGGGTCACTTTACAGGTAGTGATATTATTTGCTTTTAAGATATTTAATAAATAGTGTTAAAAAAAAATAAAATAAAAGGGCTGGAAACTTTTTGAAGATGCCTCATACATGGGTAGTGTGGTTTGGAAAATTACCTACATGATCTGTGGGTGTTAAAGTAACTACATACTCCAGCAATAATGTAAGTGACATAAAATTGCCCCTCTGTGTTTGGAAAACAGTTTATAAAAGCACATCTCAGCTCATAATATGCACTTTATTATCATCATGTATTAATAATAACAGGTTTTTTTTATATACCGCAGGACCGTGAAGTTCTATGCGGTTTACAAAGATTAAAAGATGGTACAAATTGAATGAACTTAACAGAGGTGAAAGATAGTGGTTAACAATTCAAGGGAACCGTTATTGAAGAGAAAGAATTGTACAGGTCAGCTCTAGATACTTCAGGAACAGATATGTTTTTAGGCGTTTCCTAAATTCCCCATAAGTGGAAGGCGTAAGCAATTGTTCTAGATCTTTACCCCATAATTCTGTTTAGTGTGAGAGAAGGTATTGGTGGTGTCTTTTGAGTTTACATCCTCTAACTGGGGGGTGGGGGGGTGGAAACGAAGCTAATTAACAAGCTAATTAAAACATGATACTAAAGTTTTTTCTGCATAAGAATATAAGTTTTTATATTAAGCCTCTTTATGCCAATGTGTCTGCTTCCTTTCATCTGCCCCCTATGCCAATACTACAGGCAGGCATAAGCTGAACTTGACACAGCATTCTGGAAAAAATTGTGGTCTTAAATTATTGCTAAATTTGCTTTCTGCTCTCTCGATGAAGGCAGTTTTCAAAACCTCTCTGCACATAAAACACCAGATTTACATCAGCTTAAAAGAAAATTGAAGGTGCTTCTTAAGAACTGTTTTTAGTGAGACCTGAATATGAAGGCTCACAGTATGAAATGTGGGGTGTTTTTATTGTCTATTATTTGAGAATATGTAACTTTAATGTACGATTTTGTTTTGGAAGTTGTGAATGTAATTTTGTAAACTACTTTGAATTGATATTGGTTAGTATTAGTAGTATTTTGTAATGAATGTATGTATAATTTATGGCACTTTGTATTAGTTTTGAAAATTAATAAAGATCTATAAAAAGAATCACTATCGGGTCCTTTTACTAAGGTGCGCTAGCTGTTTTAGCGCGCACTAAACGCTAATGCGTCCATTATAGTCTATGGACTCATTAGTGTTTAGTGCTCACTAAAATGGCTTGCGCGCCTTAGTAAAAGGACCCCATAGTGATTTTTTTTTTTTTTTTAAGATCTTTATTAATTTTCAAAACTAATACAAATTGCCATAAATTATACATACATTCGTTACAAAATAAGCACTTAAATTCCATCAATAACAATGAAGATAATAAATATCCCACCCCTCCCATCCAACAATTTGATCAAGAAATGAACCCAAAAAAATATATCCCCCCCCCACCCACCCACCCCGTCCTGGACATGTATAAAAATAAAGAAAAGATTTGAAAACAAAAAAACTATGTTGAATTAACAAAGGATTTCAACGGGCCCCAGATCAAATTAAATACTTTGCTATGCCCCAGTATATCTGCATATTCGTCTTTTCGTATTTGTACCCTAAACATAAACTGGCCCACCAAAACAGAAAGAATTGCCCAATTCCCCTTAGTGATTTTTAATATAGATAAAGATAAGATATAAGTTAGTGGGAGCCCCATCTATGTCCAATATGCTCAGCCCCTATGTATGCTCCCTTGAAATTAGGCAATATGTAGGTTAAGCAGGTATTTACAGAATAGTGTGAGGGGCAGCTGAAAAGTTCTCAGCAGAACCAAGAAGAGAATGATTTGGAGCCATAAAACTTATAAGTTTATTCCACACTTTTCTTGACACTCTTTGTTTCAATGATCTGAAATGAAACGAAAAGTGTCGAGAAAAGCATGAAATAATTTGTACGTTTCATGGCTCCACATCATTCTCTTCTTGGTTGGGCTGAGAACTTTTCAGCAGCCCCTCGTATTTAGGCAGAATTTTTGCATTCGTGTATGAATGTGCAAGAAATGTGTATTTTCAATATGTTTTAGATATTTACTTATGTAAGGCAAAATTCAGTAGATGGCACCCAAATTTATACATCAAATAGTGAGTGCTAGTCTTGCACTTTGGAGGATTATAAGGAGCAATTGGCCACATATAAACAATCCACTTTAGAAGCTAAAAAGGAAGTTTAAAAAAAAAATAAGAAGAATATCAAAGAAGTGGTAGCCTCCTCTAAGGAATTATTTAAAGTACTAAGGAAATTAACTGTCTCTTCTTCTTTGAATGACTATGGTAATTTTTCTAGCCAGGCTTTTGTTGATTTTTTTTTTTCATGAAGGTCAAAACTATTTCTGATGGTCTTAAAGATACCGTAGTTCACTGCCCTTTGAATATGTTTTGTTATCTGAGTGGTAGACTGAATTTGAGTTGGTTTCTGCTAAACAACATGAGTTTATTCTTAAGAGTTCAAAGTTTGTCTTCAAGTCCTCTCAATTCTTGCTTTCCTGCTATAGTAAAATCTTTGAAAAGGGACCTTCTTCCTTCTTTATTAGTCATGATTAATAATTCTTTAAGAGAAGGTTTTGTGCCTTTTAGATGAAAACATCAGTTAATTGTGAGTGCTACTGCTACTACTAATTTCCGCCCTATTTCGTCTTTGGGTTTGGTGGCAAAAATTTTGGGAAACGCTGTTTTAATGCTGTTACAGGATTTTCTGGATGAATATGATAATGTAGATAGCTTTTATTTTGCTTTTAGAAGGAAACATTTGATTGAGACTTCTTGTTTCTGTGCTTGATAACATTTGAGCAGGAACAGTTCAGTTCAAAAGAAATTAATCCAGTAGTATGGGTAAATAAAAGTTTAAGAGACAAATTGCGTTATTCAGACATTTGGACTGATTAAATTATGAATCCATCAGGCCATAAAAGATGTAGGAAATGCTCCATTTGTTCTGTTACCTGTTAGATATCTCTATTTACAGCTATGTGTACTTTGTGGTTCTGGTGTACAGCATATCTTAACCGAGTGTTGTAAATTGTGTTTGTTTCTTTTTTTTTTTTTTGAGAATGATGTGGTACCTGAGTTTTGCCTTCTCTAAATTTGAGCTATTATTGATATACAATTTCTGACATAAGAAACTAAAAAATTCAACCTGATTTCTCAGTGTTTCTTGCCTTAATAAAATAAAGGAAAACTGTGTGCATTCTCCCAAAATGGCTGTGGCAGGGCCTGGTTCCGGGTCCTAGGTCACAGTGTTCTGCACTGTGACACAGGGGATATGGGTTTGGATCTTCCATCTAACATTGCTGGCCAGGCATCAGGGCACAGAGATGATGTACACCAGCCTAGTGAGGGAGAAAAGATGGCTGCTGCTGTAACTGACAATGCTGAAATGTCATGGAAAAACAACCCTTCATTGCTGGGACCAGGAAGGGGCCACTAGTGCCTCATGAGCTGCCCACCTATGGAGGAAATCAAGGAATTGAGGTAGGGTTAAAAAGACGGAATCAACTCTTCTAGGTGCCAATGTGAAATTTCTAAAAAAGAAAGACCCGCCCCCCTGAATTAGCAAATCACATTGACTTTAGGGCTAAAGATACAGACTCGATCACTATTGGCTAATTCGCTGGCCGATATTCCAGCAGCAATCGATGCGCTATCAAGTTTGCAAATGCGACTGATAAATCGCTCAGTGAGTGATTGACACATGTACAGAACTCTGCCCGGCGGCAGGAGGGAGTGGGCTCCCTCCTGCCAATTTTGGGGGATTGGGGGGGGGGACAGTGGCTTTGGAGTGCCTGGCTTTGGGGGGCTATGTTTGTTGGGGGTTATTGGGGAGGGGTGCTATTGGTGGTGGGAGACTTTTCTTTTTAATGGGACAGATATTTTGCATATGTCACACATGCAAAATATCTGTGCCATTGAAAAAAAATGGAAAAAAATCCAGGTAGACCTGTCAGCAACACAGGTCTAGACAAATTGTTTTTTTTATGATCGCTAAAACCCCATTTGTTTGGGGGGTTTTTTTTTTTTTTTTTTGAATAGCCAAGTGATGTTAGTTCATCAGTCGCTTGGCTATTTTGCATGGGATTTTAGCTAATTTTCATGGCCGGATTGGAAAATGGTTGATTGAGGGGAAAAACGCATGGTGGGCCGTTTTGTGCATCGGGTTGGTAACAGCGATTGTCGCTAAAGCTGTGACTTTAGTGCATCCACCACTTAGTTTATTTTTTCCCCCCCATCACATAAAACTCGCTGAATAGAGACACATGATGGCTTTAGGGTAAGAAATGGGCTCAAAGGGACATTCTGACATATCCGTTCCATTCAAGTGGATCTTCTTCTAACACAATTTCAATTTTCTATGAATCTGTTGCATATTTTCCTTTATAACAGAATATCTCTCCCCTTCTTTTAACACAGTTTCCAGTATTCATTTTCAAGTTTCAGTATGAGTTTTCAAGCTTCATTTGGCACTCGTTCTGTTGACATTAACGAGAACATTAATGATAATTTCTTTGGCAAATGTAGATGCTATCGAATGTAGAACAAACTGAAGAAATTAGCCTAGCTGCTGAATCAGCTTGATAAGTTTTGAAACATGAGATTGCCACCCCCCCCCCCTCCCCGTTAAAAGGCCAGTGTACTCCTGACAGAGTGTAAAATGAACACTGTTTAAATACTTGACAAACTTTGCCTATAGACAATACACTACCCTACCAGTAGTGCAAACGTGTCCTAGGGTTAAATTTTTACATTACTCTGGCTCTGATTGTATTATAAAACCTAGTAAGAAGATTAGATCATCAGCAGCACATAAAGCCGGCCGGGGAAAACAAAGCTAAGTACAAGAGTTAAACAGAAAGCTTGTTTTTCCCTAGAAATGGCTGTTAAGATTACCACGTTGGAAAATATATCAATCTATTGATTATAAACAAAACTTAATGAAATTAAGCACCAATTAGAAAGATCTGGTATTTATAAAAAGAAAAAAAAAGTACAAGAGGACTTGAAAGGGACCAATAATAGTTTGCATTAAAACTTTATTGACAAGACCATTTCTAAAGTCATAATAGCCGCAAGCACTGGAGGTAACCTTTCCCCATACCAAATGATATACCAGAATGGCTGTTTAAAGAAATAATTGAGGTATTAAATATAAGGAGGAGGACTCCATTCATGTAAAGCCCATCTATTATTGGATAGGGTGATTAGTCAGTGACATTTTGTTTGGGAAGAGGGTTAAATACACTTGTCATTCATTAGTATAGGATTTCACTTTAGAATTTTTTTTTACATTGAATCTACACATTTGCACACAGTTTATGCATTACAGCTACTTGATATGCCTCTATAAATGCCCTGGAGCAAAGAAAGCAGTTTACAATACAATTAAATAAAGACAATTCCCTGACTTATTCCCATTTTTTTGCTGTTTTATTTAAATTCATTTGAATTACTAATTTGCAGTCTTTATGAAGGAGAGAATACCAGCATTTGAGCTCAGATTGGGGCTATGATTTTCTCTCTTTTCATTAGCGAGGAATGCTGAAGTAGCCATGTTAGCCCACTTTTTAAGCTAATATAGATAAATAAAACAAAACAAAAGGAATAAACAGGATATCTTTTTTTTTTCCGCAAAAGCTAATCAAGCAATGCACTAATCCCCCCTTCCCCCCTTTTACAAAGCCACCCTAGCGGCTGCCACTGTGGTAACTTCCCCAAAGCCCATCGAGATTTAAAGGGCTTCGGGGCTTTTGCCACCAGCAGCCATTAGCACTGCTTTTTTTTTTTAAAAAGAGGTGTGTGTGTGTGGGGGGGGGGGGGGGGGAGTTAGTCCAATAAAAAAAGGTATCACTTTTATTCATTTTGTTTTATTTCTATTTATTTCTATATATTGCATTAGTGAGGAAAAACAAGCTGAAGTGGAACCATATTGAGCACTGAAATCACATGAGTGGGAAGATTTGAATATAAGAAATCAATAAAATATTTTGAACAGTAGAAATCAATGGCTGGTATAATGATATTAGGAACTATAGGCTAAACTTTATTCTTATGCTCCCCACCCTTATGCTCCCCACCCGTTTCATCTACCAATGAAAGCTCTTACCTAGCATCCCCGTTCTTACCCAACTTAACATATCTCTGTTTCTCTCTCTTAGTACCTAGGTATATAGAAACAGTGAATTATCCTAGGACAAGAAGGCAGCATATTCTCATATATGGGTGACATCATCCATGGAGCCCGGTACGGATGGTTTGAAAGTGAATTATCACTTTACGTTTTAAGAAACTTCGCAACTGCCCACATAGAAACATAGAAACATAGAAATAGACGGCACATAAGGGCCCACGGCCCATCTAGTCTGCCCACCTTAATGTCCCTCCCCTACCTTTGCCCTGTGAAGAGATCCCATGTGCCGATCCCATTTGGCCTTAAAATCAGGCACGCTGCTGGCCTCAATCACCTGCAGTGGAAGACTATTCCAGCGATCAACCACTCTTTTAGTGAAAAAGAATTTCCTGGTGTCACCTCTTAGTTTCCCGCCCCTGATTTTCAACGGATGCCCTCTTGTTGTCGTGGGACCCTTGAAAAAGAAGATATCTTCCTCCGCCTCGATGCAGCCCGTAAGATACTTGAACGTCTCGATCATGTCCCCCCTCTTTCTGCGCTCCTCGAGCGAGTATAGCTGTAATTTGTCAAGCCGTTTTTCGTATGGTAGATCCTTGAGTCCCGAGACCATCCGGGTGGCCATTCTTTGCACCGACTCCAGTCTCAGCACATCCTTGCGATAATGCGGCCTCCAGAATTGCACACAGTATTCCAGGTGGGGCCTCACCATGGATCTATACAATGGCATAATGACTTCCGCCTTACGACTGACGAAACCCCTTCGTATGCAGCCCATGATTTGTCTTGCCTTGGACGAAGCCTGCTCCACTTGATTGGCAGACTTCATGTCCTCACTGACGATTACCCCCAAGTCTCGTTCTGCTACCGTTTTTGCTAGGATCTCGCCATTAAGGGTATAAGACTTGCATGGATTCTGGCTGCCCAAGTGCATAACTTTGCATTTTTTGGCATTGAAGTTGAGTTGCCATGTCCTAGACCATCGCTCCAGTAGGAGTAGGTCGTGCATCATGTTGTCGGGCACTGAATCTTCGTCTGTTGTGCATTTGCCCACTACATTACTCAGTTTGGCGTCATTGGCGAATAATGTTATTTTACCTCGAAGCCCTTCTGCCAAGTCTCTTTTAAAGATGTTGAATAGGATTGGGCCCAAGACTGAGCCCTGTGGTACTCCACTAATCACCTCCGTCATTTCGGAGAGGGTGCCGTTCACCACCACCCTTTGGAGCCTACCTCCAAGCCAGCTCCCAACCCATTTCGTCAATGTGTTACCTAATCCTATAGAACTCATCTTGCTCAGTAACCTGCGGTGTGGTACGCTATCGAATGCTTTGCAAAGTCCAGGTACACGATGTCCAGGGACTCCCCAATATCCAGCTTCCCCGTTACCCAGTCAAAGAAGCTGATCAGGTTGGATTGGCAGGATCTCCCCTTAGTAAATCCATGTTGTCGGGGATCCCGTAGATTCTCTTCATCCAGGATCTTATCTAATTGGTGTTTGATTAGAGTTTCCATTAGTTTGCTCACTATCGATGTTAGACTCACTGGTCTGTAGTTTGCTGTCTCCATCTTTGAGCCTTTCTTGTGGAGTGGAATGACGTTAGCCGTCCTCCAGTCCAACGGGACGCTGCCTGTACTAAGGGAGAGGTTGAAGAGCGTGGACAGTGGCTCCGCCAAGACATCACTCAGCTCCCTAAGCACCCTGGGGTGCAGGTTGTCCGGCCCCATTGCTTTGTTAACCTTGAGCTTTGACAGCTCACCGTAGACACTGCTGGGCGTAAACTCAAAGTTACTAAACGGGTCAACTGAGCCAACCCTTGTCTGTAGCTGAGGGCCGAGCCCTGGCGCTTCTCGGGTGAAGACTGAGCAGAAGTATTCATTTAATAGTTGGGCTTTTTCCGAATCCTTTTCCACATAGTCTCCGTCTGGTTTCCTAAGACGTACAATCCCGCCTGAGTTTTTTCTTCTATCACTGATATACCTGAAGAAGGATTTATCTCCCTTCTGGATGTTCTTTGCTAGAGACTCCTCCATGAGGAATTTAGCCTCCCTGACTGCTGTTTTGACGGCTTTTGATTTGGCCAGGTAGTCTGCTCTAGAGTCCTGCTTACCTCGCATGCACAAGTGCCTTCCTTCCCGACACCCGCTCGCAGTACCTCTTTTAGACCGACTCTTTCAGTCAACGTTGCCATCCCGCTTATTTAATTTGTTTTCTTTGAGTTTCTTTGCTTTTATTTAAAATAATAAATAAATAAAAGGAAAGAACAACTTTTATTTTGTTCTAAGTCTTCGGGCTTCGGCCCTTCATTTGTTTCTTTCTTCTTTTTACTCGGCGAGTTTTGTTTCTTTCAAACATTGAGTTTGATCTCACTGAAGAGATTTTCCCCATGTCCATATGTTCTGTAACTTTTATTATAGTAATTGTTGAAAATTGCTTTGCGTATGATTATTGTAATAATTAATAAAAATTAATTGAACTTATTTTTAAAAAAAGTTTTGTGCTAACTGTTCTATGCTAACTGGTTGTCACATACCTCCTCAAAAATACAAAACATTATTAAGCATACAGTTAGGCTCCGATTCTATAATGGGCACCTAAATCCCGCCTAACTTAGGTGTCCAAATTAAGTGGCTAATGAGCCATTTAAGGGTCTTAACGAGCGATAATTGGCACATGGATGTCCAAAGGATGCAGATGCCACTTTGTAGACGCATCCACAATTTCATTGACGACCAGTGGGAAAACTCACCCCTAATGGAATAGGCATGGGCATGGTCTGGGCAAGGCTTCAATATGAGCATCCTTCGATTCATATGCATAATGCTGAGCGACCTAGGGCGTCCATCTCATGCCTACATTGCAGATGAGTGTAAACAAGATCTACTTTTGAGCATAGTTTGGGCTTCAGATAGACATGAGTTCTATGGACGGAACTTAGACACAGTTTGGACGTCCTTAATGTGATCTGCTAAATAGCTCTCTGGGTTTTTATTTTTGCTTTATTAAGCTCAAAATACACTTAATAAAGCACCACATAAACAGGGCACATCAAAACAGATATATTGCATGCAAAACCTTCTGTTTTTGTGGATGATGGGAATAGGGCTTGTACCCATTGAGCCATAGCTGCTTCCACTAATGTCTTTCTTCCTCACATCTGATATGATAGCTTAGGGATCTGCTAAGCTATGATCTTCTCAGGTATTTTCACCATGACAGACAGGAAACAGCTGTGGCTCAATGGGTAAAATCCCTGTGATCATCTTCTAGAGGTCGTGGTTTCAAATCCCGGAACATATTTTAATTGTAGCTTTCTACCTTGCCGATGCACCTTGATGATCTCACAATGAGGTCAGCATTGTGCAGCTGCACACCACCATTTGCAGTTAAGTAGAAGCAATGCTAAGGTCTGTATGGTTTTTTTTCAGTTTTAAAGCTTTACAAATGAAGTTATGTATGCAATCTATATATTTTTCATGTGCTTTCCTTGCTTTCAGTAATGAGCTGATTGGAGCACTGTTTAGTCAGAAAAAAAGGGTAGCTTTTTAGCAAGAAACCTAAAGCTGTGTTTTTTTCATATGCTCTGCTTCAGTTAATGGATGTTTGCCTCTAATTAGCAACTAACATTGCTGTTTGTCCACAAAAATAGAAGGTTTTGCATGCAATATATCTGTTTGATGTGCCCTGTTTATGTGGTGCATTATTAAAAGTATTTTGAGCTTAATAAAGCAAAAATAAAAAACCAAAGAGCTATTTAGCAGATCGCATTAAGGATGTCCAAACTGTGCCTAAGTTCCGTCCATAGAACTCAGGCCTATCTGAAGCCCAAACTATGCTGAAAAGTAGACCTCATTTACAATGCCTATAGGACCTAGTTTTACAATTGCTATGCAACTTGTTAGCTCATTGTGTAGCACAATTGTTAAACCTACAGCCTTCTACCCTAATGTTGCTGATTTAAATCCCAGTTACTCTCTCTGATAAAAGAGAAATAAATAAAAACATTAAACAGATCCAAACTCCCAGTATCACAATTATAATGAAAAACACCATAAAATCGCCATTCTAATAATGTCATAATAATAAAATATTATAACATTAAGGACATTGTTTGGACATCTAACTCTCATCTAAAACCCAATTCTATAAAGGGCGTCCCAAAATTTGGACGTCTGAATGGTGCTGAGCGTCGCTGAGTGCAATTCTATAAAGGACACCTATCTTGGACGTCCAAACTGTGCCTAACTTTAGATGTGCTTTGCAGAATCAGGGCCTTAGTGCATACACATTCAAAAGCTACCATGTGATACTGTAGCACATCTCAGAGTGGTACATTTTTGGTTATGTTAGGTGTGCTTTTGTAAAAGGACCCTATAGCTACCCTGAATACCACAGTAGCAGCCTCATTCTGTCCATTTCCCTTTCCCTTACCCCATTCATACTCAATTTAATCTATGATTTATTTTATTTATTTATTTGCAATCAACCTTGCAAACACATTATACAGAATTTAATATAATCTATAATTAATAGTCCACCTTACACAAAAGGGTTCCAGTGGATTCCTTCTGTCCCTCTGTCATCTGTACTTACTTGCTCTGTTTCTCTGCCCCTTGTACACACTCTTCTTGTTGTGGATGTCACTTTAAAGGCTTGAAGGCACTGGAGCAGACCCGCTAATAAGAAACACAGACTTTATTGATAAAATTAAAAGTATGTCCTACACTGCCATGTTTTGCCAATAAGCAGCTCTTGACATTATTGCAGAAACAAGTCCAGAGAGGTTTCATGTTAAGGATCCCTTCCCAGTTTGTACTGGAACCTGCTACAACTAGACTCACAAAGAATTGCTTTTGTTTTCAAGGCACTTATTATATCAGCAGAAAAAGGGACAACCATGGGGGCTACTAAGGCCAATCTATATGTAGAAAGATTTGCAAAATGTTTCTTTCACAGCATGAATTTGAACAGCATATTGTAGTTTGGAAGCAATATAGTGACGATATTTGTATTGATATGACAAAGTAATGAAACAGAACTTACAAGATTTTATACCTGGCTGAATAGTTTGGATAATAACTTAGGGCTCCTTTTACAAAGCCATAGTACAGGTTTCCACAGTGGGTCAGTGAGGTAAACGCTCCGATGCTCATAGGAATTCCGGCTGCAAAAGGACTGTCTCCAAAAGTAAATAATAGTCTGAGGAGTATAGATGTGTGTGAGTGACAAATCATGCTTTCCATAACGTGGCTTTCATTAGTGTAATCATAACAGATTCTATAAACTTTAGTTTAAGGGCATGTTTAGCACTGTGTATTTCTCTTGTTACTTAAGAAAAAAAGAGCTTTCTTCTCTGTCATCAGCTCTGAAGATACAGATTTAGATGATGAATTCCAAGTGTGTGTAACAGCCAAAGTAATATAGTAGATCAGTGGTTCCCAACGCTGTCCTGGAGGACCACCAGACCAATCGGGTTTTCAGGCTAGCCCTAATGAATATGCATGAGTTTTGCATATAATGGAAGTGACAGGCATGCAAATTTGCTCAATGCATATTCATTAGGGTTAGTCTGAAAACCCGATTGGCCTGGTGGTCCTCCAGGACAGGGTTGGGAACCACTGTAGTAGATAATAAAATCTTTAAATACCGGTACTTTTGGAAAGGTAATGCAATAGTATTTCAATCTGTTTTATTATAAACCAAATCTTACAAAATTTATCACGTGACATATGTAAGTACAAAGCAGAGTCAGTACCTTGCTTACATAATGTCAAATTTTTAGGCACAGACCTTAAGCTAAAATATTATACACAGTAGCTTTCAATCCTTAACCCTACTCCTCTGCCCTCCAACCCAGCCAGCTGATTAACCGTTCCCCTTAATTATATTCATGACATCCTATTTGTTTGTCTTGCCTGTTTAGATTGTAAGCTCTTTCGAGCAGGGACTGTTTTCTTACTCTTTGTGACTGTACAGCGCTGCGTGCGTCTGGTAGCGTTATAGAAATAATTAATAGATGGTCTGCGCATGCTTCAGGATCGCTCACTAACGATCCGTGTGGTCGGTGGGGGGCATTCCTCCAATTGCCCCCATTTGCATGCTAGCCTTTAGTGAATTTGTTGGCCTGTCTGCCCACGGATCGGACCACCAGACCAATTGGGTTTTCAGGCTAGCCCTAATAAATATGCATGGAGCAGATTTGCATGCCTATCATTTCCATTATATGCAAATCTCTCTCATCCATATTCATTAGGGCTAGCCTGAAAACTTGATTGGTCTGGTGGTCCTCCAGGACAGGGTTAGGAACCACTGGTCTAGACTATTAGTTTTGCTAGTTTTATGCAAGAAAGGGGAAACAAGCCTACCTCCAAGATGAAACTTCATGCTAAAATGAGCCTTGATGTTAACAGTTTCAAATGCACCTGCCACATAAATATATGTTCAAAGCAGCAACTAGAAACATTATCATGTTATTATGTTTTCTTATTGGCTAGTTTCTTACTTATAGTATCTGTAACTGCGGCAGGGCTAGACCTAAATGAAAGAAATTCAGCAGAATCTAGACTTGCTATTTTGAAGGCCAAGGGCAAACTTTTAAATTTAGTTATGTCAGTGATTAAGAAAAGATGCATTATTGCTGTATTATAATGCATACATAAACAGATTTTATGTTCTTCAGTGCAATATTAAACACTCAGATTTATTGAGTTACTCTTCATCAGGCAGCGTCATAAGAAGGTTGCAGTTTTGATTTATAGTAGACATAATGAACTTCCGCTGTCAAAGTACTCGAGTTTACTGATCCTTAGTCTATAGTTCTGAAAAATTATAGATATCATTAAACAGATTAAACAAAATCGCTTTATTTGCAAGTTGTGAATCTTTTGAATGCAGTTGCTTGAATACCTACTATTTTAGCTTTCATTTTCCACCTTTCCATAAATTCATCTTAAACACTGCATTGCAAATTATAGTGATGTTTATTAATCAATGTAGGGACCTATTCTCTGAGCTGCATTAACTTTTAGTTCAGTAGTTGATAAATGCTAACAGTTAACTTGGGTACTTTGCTAACAGTTAATGCAGTGCCTGAGCAGTAACATACAGTAATTCCCTCACTTATATCCAATTGTATATGATGTGGAGTAGAAAATGGATGGTGAATGGGCAGGCACAGCACCTAACAGTTAATGCACAAAAAGTTATTGCGTTTTAACTTTTAAACTGCCAGATAGCATAACAAAGTTGATTCCACCAGACTAAGGGCTCCTTTTACTAAGGTGCACTAGCGTTTTTAGCATATGCAGGAAATTTCCGTGCACTTCGCTTCTTGAACTAATGCCAGCTCATTGCTGGCGTTAAGGTCTAGTGCACGCAGCAATGTAGTGTGCGCTATTCCATGCGTTAAAGCCCTAGCGCACCTTCGTAAAAGGAGCCCTAGGTGTAATTAACCGCATCACATTACTAGCTGTTTAGTTAATGCATAGTAAGAACTTTTTCTTTAAGCTTTTTATAAATATTTTTATTGACACTACTAACAAGATAAACTTTTGATACAATTTCATCAATGAAAACGACAAGGAGACTAATACATTGGTCAATAAGAAAGCCTTACTGGGTCAGACCAAAGGTCCATCAAGCCCAGTAGCCCGTTCTCACGGTGGCCAATACAGGTAACTAGTACCTGGCCAAAACCCAAGGAGTAGCAATATTCCATGCTACCAATACAGGGCAAGCAGTGGCTTCCCCCGTGTCTTTCTCAATAACAGACCATGGACTTTTCTTCCAGGAACTTGTCCAAACCTTTCTTAAAACCAGCTACATTATCCGCTCTTACCACAACCTCTGTTAATGCGTTCCAGAGCATAACTATTCTTTGAGTGAAAAAAAATATTTCCTCCTATTGATTTTAATAGTATTTCCCTCCATCGAGTGTCCCTTAGTCTTTTTAATTTTTGACGGAGTGAAAAATCGATCCACTTGAACCCGCTCTACTCCATTCAGGATTTTGTAGACTTTAATCAGCCGCCTCTTTTCCAAGATGAAGAGCCCTAACCATTTTAGTCTTTCCTCATATAAGAGGCGTTCCATCACATTTACCATTTTGGTCGCTCTTCTTTGAACCTTTTCTAGTGCCACTATATCTTCTGTATATTATTTATTCTTTTCTTCCCTCCCCTATCACTGCCTCTGCCTATCCATTCTCTTTCCCCCTAAGTTTTAGTCCAGATTTAGTGGGCTTACTTATACCAAATCCAGGCTTATTGCATTAATTGATGAGAGTAGAGATTAATAGGTATAAAATTTAATTATGCCTAGTGGTTCAACAGTTCAAAGTTAACTTTGCATCCTGTGTGGCATGACTAACCATACCGACGCCCAGAATTTATGAAACATCTTTGTGCTTGGGTCCATTCCAATCTATAGAGTATTTTTTTTATTTTACATTCCCCGGAGAGGTCGGAGAGGTATTCGAGTTCTCCCGGGTTTGTAGTCATGTGACTGGTTTTGAGAATGATGTCACGTGGCACCGCAGTTTAAATACTGGAGGTGTTCTCTCTGGTTCAGCGCCATTTTCAACTTTGCTTTTTCATCTGAGGCTGGTGATTGAGAGCCTGCAACAAAACAGCAGAGTAGGTTCCTGAGGAAGGGGGTTCTTCACTCCCGAAACGAAGTCCCGTTGAACTTTGTTTCTCGCTGGCTGGTTTTTCTACGAAGAAGCTAAGTACCTCCAGTTGGTAGTAATTCTATTTTTTGCATCGCTGAATGTGGACGCTGTTTTTGGCCCACTGGATGAGGGTAGAGACAGCTTTAACGACTTTTTTTGAGTGTGTTTCACCTATTGTTTTCACCTTTAACACATTTGTGTATTGGTTTATCACTAAAATTCACATCAAGGGTGCCCAGGGATGTTTCACAGTTAACACCCTTCTGGGTGTAAGCCAGTGACAGCCGGTGCTTTAGGGGTTTTTCCCCCTTGCAGGCTGTGTGACTGAGGGCTCCCTTGTATTATTATTATTATCTTTGATCAGATTAATCCTGCTGTGGTGGTAAGGATTAGGAGTCGGTTTGAGCTGTCTGTCCCCCCCACCCTTTATTATTCTTTTTGGGGTGTAGGGAGATTTTTTAGTCAGCACAGTTGAGTGTGGCAGGGAGATTCCCTAGCAGTGATCAGCTCAGCAGCAACGTGATTCTCTAACCGGTACCTGTGACATGGGTACCAGTTAGAGAATTGGGGTGGTTAGGCGGGGTTAGGCATCTGTCCCTTAGGGCAGATGCGATTCTGTGTAGGACACTGGTATGCAATTCTCAGTCACTTATTAGGCGGCTGCAGAAACCGGCATCCTATATAGAATTTCCCCCTATGTGTATTCTGTCCCCTGTCCTAGTACCAGCACATCTTTTAAATGAAAGTGTGGATGTACTTTGACTTTGAATACTACCTCTGCAAATTTATGCAAGCTCCCCAAAATGACCAACATGACCATCTTCCACAAACTCATCCCTCTCTTGTGGAATGGTCCTCCACAAACTCCTCTTCCCCGATAACTGGCACTACCTTCCTCCCCTTGCCCAGGTGGCATTAGGCTAACCATTCCATGCTCATAGAAGCCGACATCAATGTTCCTTGCCACGCTTCACTTTTGGCAGCGATTCTTGGCAAATTAAACACACACAGGCACTTGTTGTTACCTTCATTTTGTGCGGTATATTTTATACCTTATTTACCATGGACCCCTGACGAAGGTGTGTTGTCCGAAACACAGACCGTATTGGGTCCCTTGGTTGGTAAAAAGGTTTTATATCACTGCATTTTAACTTTGGAACAATAAATTTTGCCTGCATCTTGTACATAGTCTGCAGTTTTTGTTTGTTTTTCCTTGCCACGCTGGAGCAGAGCCTTGATCTGCATAAACTCAAGGCTTGCCAGCTCCTGCCCGCTGTAAATAATCTGCGTCGGAATCATGCCTCTGTAGGCACTTTAGGGTGTCTAATGCCACTGTTGGCGTGGCTAATGCCAGAAGTATGTTAGACGGCTTAAAGCGCCTATGTAGGCATGATTCAGACCTGTAATAGCCTACAGTACTATGTAGCACTATTTCAAAACTCAGGGAGGGTACTCTTCCTTTGCAGGGGACAGAGGTCCAGCAAATCCATATCTCCCTACTGTAGTCACAGGGTTGGGAAACACAAGTTCTCAAAACACAAGTGCAAACTGTGGTTACTGTAAACATCACCTTGTAATTAGCTTTTCAACATAACACACCAACTCTTGCAATTATTGGCAGAGAATGCGGTAACAACATTTAGGGCTCCTTTTACTAAGCTGTGATAGCGGTTTTAGCGCGTGCTTAGCGTGCGCTAAATTGCCCCATGCGTTAGATACTAACGCCAGCATTGAGCTGGCATTAGTTCTAGCCGCGTAGCCTGGGTTTAGCATGTGCGGCAATTCTATGCGAGCTAAAAACGCTATCGTAGCTTAGTAAAAGGAGCCCTTAGCATAGCCATATCCTTATGTCCTGATGAAATGCAGTTGGTAATGTCCACAGGATATGGGTGGGATAGTAACATAGTAAATGACGGCAGATAAAGACCCGAATGGTCCATCCGGTCTGCCCAAACATACACTCTCTATAATTTAAAGATTTAATTTAAATTGTTCTTTTTCTTAGATATTTCTAGGCCAGAAACCCAGAGCTCTGCCCAGTACTGTGCATAGGTTTCATCTACTGGAGTCTCCGTCAAAGCTCACTCCAAGCTCATCTAAACCATCCCAGCCCATTCTCAACTGAATGGCCATATACAGGACACAGACCGAGGAAGTCTGCACAGTACTGGCCTTAGTTCTTCAATATATACCATTATTTTCTGATTAGAGATCCTCTATGTTCATTCCATGCTTTCTTGAACTCTGCCTCCATTTTTCTCTCCACCACCTCCCTTTTGAGTGCATTCCAGGCATCCACAACCCTCTCAGTAAAGAAAAATGTCCTAACATTGCTCTTGAGTCTACCACTCCTCACCTTCAGATTATGCCCTCTGGTTTTACCATTTTCCTTGCTCTGGAAAAAGATTTTGTGCTACGTTAATACCTTTCAAGTATTTGAACGTCTGAATCATATCTCCCCTGTCCCTCCTTTCCTCTAGGGCAGGAGTGTCCAACCTTTTGGCTTCCCTGGGCCGCATTGGCTGAAAAAAATGTTTCTGGGGCCACACAAATGCGCAAACGCTGCAGCAAGACAGAGGAGGGAGCTGGCAAGATGGTAAACACCCGGGGGCAGCAGAGGAAAACACTGCATCGCCCTCCACTGGGGCCGCACAAAATACTTCATGGGGCCACATGCGGCCCTCGGGCCACAGGTTGGACACCCCTGTATATATACAAAATACTTCATGGGGCCGCATGCGGCCTTCGGGCCACAGGTTGGACACCCCTGTATATATACATATTCAGGGCTTCCAGTCTTTCCTCATATGTCTTTTGGTGCAATCCTCCTACCATTTTCATTGCCTTTCTCTGAACCACTTCAATTCTTCTTATGTTCTTTGCCAGATACGGTCTCCAAAATTGAGCACAATACTCCAAGTGGGGCCTCAACACCTTCTTTCTTCAACTGGTTACACCTCTTTCTATACAGCCTAGCATCCTTCTTGGCAACAGCCACCACCTTCTGACACTATTTTTTTGCCTTTAGATCTTCGAACATTATCACCCAAATGTCCCTCACCCCTTACATGCATATCAGCCTCTCACCTCTAAGCACATACGGTTCCTACCAATTTCTAATCTCCAAATTTATTTATTTATTTTATTTATATACCACTTATATCCTAAGTGGTTTTACATTCAGGTACTTTATCATATTTCCCTATCTGTCCCGACGGGCTCAAACTCTATCTAGTGTACCTTGGGCAATAGGGGGATTAAGTGACTTACCCAGGGTCACAAAGAGCAGCAAAGGATTTGAATCTACAATCTCAGGGTGCTAAGGCTGTAGCTCTAACCACTGCACCACACACTCCCAAATGCATTACTCTGCACTTCTTTGCATTGAATTTTAGTTGCCAGATATTAGACCATTCCTCTAACTGTGCCTTATAATGTCATTTTCAATCATTAGGATGTTGCCAGCTACTTGTGAAGTGGACTGGCAACTGTTGAAAACAGGATCTGGCTCTCGATGGACTGTTGGCCTGTTCAGTATACCCACTGTTGTGCCCCTCTGGTCCAGCCTGTTAACAAGGCTGCAGGAGAACAATTTCTCCCAGCATCTGACCTTGTTGCTGCAACTCCTGTAGCAAGTCTCTATGCATGACTGAGACTTGCTGGAGCAGCTGCATATGGGGTTCAAGGGGAGCGGTCACTGTAGGGGGAACTGCCACGGCAGCAGGTCCTTGGCCCTGAATGGGTAACCCCTGACGCTCCTCTGTCTCTTCTTCTTCACCTTACAAGGGTGGCATATCTGCACAGGGTTTCTTCTCTTCCTCTGTGGCCTTGCATGGTATCTCCTAGAACCTCTGGTCCTCCACAACCTGCTTGTCCTCCTGACACTCAGCCTGCTGGTCCTCCTGGCCCTTAGTCTGCTGACCCTCCTCCACAGCCTGGTGATGCTGGCCTGTATGAGATAAAGACATTCAGTTAGGGTGACCACAACATAGATGCATAATAGTGCTGCAGAGGGCCCAGAGACAGGGAATGGCACAGATATGTGTTTTTTCCCCCTAGAACCAGGGAGTCAGATCTGAGTATTGACACCAATGAGATGACATAGTATAGAACCCTGGCAGGTGGCTTGGCAGTGTGTGACAGAGGGTAGGGTGGTCCATCGATAATGCATGGATGAGACCATTGTGTGTGTACAGGGCTGTGGGAGCAGGCATGTTGAGAATCATATATTATCCAATGCTGCCTGAAGCCCACCAGGGGAGCTTATGCTTCTGCCTTAGCGTTCGTTGCCTCAACTGTGGAGGCCCCCCTCAAAGATGGCACAGTTGTGGTTTGAGGGTAGGGCATTTGACTTTTGGGTACCTGTCTGTGTGTGTGAGTCATGCTAACTGTTGGCCAGCTGAGTGGAGTTTGGGTTGGCAATATAGCCCCTTAGTAAGAATCTTTGGAGGTGCATGGTGAGAGAAAGGAGCACATATGGATATATGTAGGGCTCTGAGCAGGAAGGGGGAGGAAGAGAGACTGTGGTTTTAGGGAAGGCCCTGAACTGAGAATATGTATTGGGCTGCTGGTTTTGGACTTTCAGGTATGTCTTGCAATGCAAGGCAGCATCTCAACCTATGGAGATGACTGTTGTATATGCAATGAGTGTGGTTTAGGAGATGTGAGGAGTTATCGGTTTGAGGAGTCAGGTATATAGTGAGTACCATCTCTGTGTACTGTCCTTCATCCCTTTCCCTTCTGTCAGCTGATTATGTGGCGTACTGGTTTGGGCTGAGGTGTTGCAGTGCTAAGGTTTGGGCTTTCGCTACTTGGTGTTTGTGGTAACTGTGTTTATTTTTTTCCCCCAGCTGCAGAAATGAACTATAAATGAATGTGTTTGAGAATGCATCCTTTGAAACTGATGGGTACCGGTGGATATATGCTTCTTCCTCCCCTAATCCTTCCTATGTCATCTCATTAGTCAAGGTCTTGGGGGTTGCAGGTACAGAGAAGAGGTAGGCGCATCACATCTAGGACATGATGGAGGAATGGGGAGCTTGTAGGGTTACTGTGTGAGGGATACTTATAATGAGCTCTGAGGCATTGTCTTAGATGCCAGATGAGGCCCAAGTTATCCCTGCACACCCACCTATACCGGCCCTCAAGGACTCAAGATCCTTGTGGATCCCAAAGCACCTCCAAGAGACAAGTTAGTGGAGAATGGGGTCAAGTGATGAGCTTACTTGCCTTCACATACTTGATTGTTACATGGCCTTACCCTGTGAAGGTGATTAAGAAAGCACAGAAAAGAGTGAATAACGTCAACCTGGATTGGTTGTTTTTATACCAAGCTAACAAATCAACAGAATATGATATAGTTTGTGTTTCACCCTACTCTAAACAAGCGATGGAAGTACGGGCTATTAGATGCAATTGTCATATATTAGCACTATACACAGAATTAAATGTTCTACCTAGGTTCACGTACACTTGTAGCAAAAATCTATCTGAAATTTTATCAGAATATAAAATTCAAAATAAGGAGACACCCATACAGAGTGGTCATTTCCGTTGTACCTAATGCACATATTGCAAATATGTGATGGACACAAATATGGTGATTAATCCCAAAACAGGTAAAAGATTCTATTTTAGATCTTTTTCTACGTTTTTGTAATTTTATTTTTTATAATAATTTCTGCTATATTAACCAGCACTGAAGTCAGGCTTACCGGTCTGTAATTTTTAGTCTCCCATCCTTGGCAGTTCAGACCCAACTGGCTTGTGTTTGTCCAGCATTCAGACCAGTTTGGTAGAAAAAGAGCCTTTCTACATAGCTGCTTGCACATTGTACTTCTAGTGCTTGCATCCAGGTCAGCTAATATATGGTAATCTACAATTTTTCCTCCTTCTCTTTATGAAACAGAGTGAATCTCTACCCCAAGCTCATCTACCTGAGAATGAAAGGACAAACTGACTGGAATTACAAATATTTTGGCTGTCAGGATTCTACAAAAAGATAGTTTCCTTCAAAAACCATGGGTATATACTGTCTCAGCAGCTATTTTCCAAATCCCTTTTATGGGGCTAGGCTTCATAGCTGCTGTTAATTCTAGGTTCACAGACTTCCCTGAAACACCTAAGTGTAAAGAGAGAGGGGCTAATACCAGGCTTTAGTTATGCCTGGGTCACATTAATAAATTCCAAATGTTCCAAAGGTCTTGTTGAATTGCTATGCCACAGCATGTGCATCCAGATCATCAATCAAATAATTGTACAATTGCAAAGTTTGTAGGCAATCAATGTATTTGTGCTTTCACTACAGTTCCATTTGTTATTTTTTTTCCATGAACCTACTGAGAATATTGAGTTGCCAAGTAGAAATGAATGTGCTTCAGTTTTTCAACCAAATATTTTAATTATGCTACTTAGCATTTTAACTGTAAAATATTACTAGTTCTCTATATTAATCAGCAATTTTATTTATATCTATGCCATTGTTGATTGCAAAACTGCATATCACTTTTTAAATTTATGTCCTTGTGTGTGTAGAATATAAAATAAATGTATTTGCAATAATATTGGCACAGTTGATAATATTAATAGATTAATGGAATTACTAGTGACTACAGTGCCAGGTCAATATATAAACACATTGATTCACAATGACAATACAATAATTAAATGAGTTGGTTGAGGCAATGAGAGACTGAAAATCTTATTTGTGGTCATAAAGAGCCAATAGAAAAATAGTATTGAATGTACATCTGAAGTTTTCAGTAGGCTCTTCCTTCTACTTGTCCATGGACACTGAGACATGAGTATGTTAGAGTGGGGATGGAACTCTTCTCGTATGAGGAAAGACTAAAATGGTTAGGGCTCTTCAGCTTGGAAAAGAGAAGGCCGAAGGAAGATTTGATTAAAGTCTACAAAATCCTGAGTGGAGTATAACGGGTACAAGTAGATCAATTTTTCACTCCATCAAAAATTACAAAGACTAGGGGATACTCGATGAAACTGCAGGGAAATACTTTTAAAACCAATAGGAGGAAATATTTTTTCACTCAGAGAATAGTTAATAATAATAATAACTTTATTCTTTTATACTGCCATAACCAAAGTTCTAGGCGATTTACACTAAAAAGAGCTGGACAATCAGCGAAATACAATAATACAATAAAAATACAAATATTTGTAAAATAGAATTTCAATAATAAAACTCACTAAGTAATAAACTTATCGAACAAAGTGGTCTTAATTAATTTCTGAAAACTGCAATAGGATAACATAGCTTGCTGAATACATTTACCTAACCAAGATTGTTGCCTACCAGCTTGAAATGCTAGGGTCCTCTCTAAGAAGGTCTTATATCTACACCCATTAATTTTTGGATAAGCAAATAAGTAGAAGTTTCTAGTTTCTCTTGATGGTCTATGCCAGTGGTTCATTAGGATAACCCTAATGAATATGCATGAGAGAGATTTGCATATAATGGAGGTGAAAGGCATGCAAATTTGCTACATTCATATTCATTAGGGCTATCCTGAAAACCTGATTGGCTGGTGGTCCTCCAGGACAGGGTTAGGAGCCACTGGTCTATGCAACACAAAATGAGGAAAAAGGTAAGCTGGAGACAAATCTCGATATCAGCTTAAAGCAGATACTAGAACGCGTTGCCAGAGATTGTGGTAAAAGCGGATAGCGTAGCTGGTTTTAAGAAAGGTTTAGACAAATTCCTGGAGGAAAAGTCCATAGATTGTTATTGAGAAGGTCATGGGGGAAGCCACTGCTTGCCCTGGATCGGTAGCATGGAATATTGCTACTCCTTGGGTTTTGGCCAGGTACTAGTGACCTGGATTGACCACCTTAAGAACAGGCTACTGGGCTTGATGGACCATTGGTCTGACCCAGTAAGGCTATGTTTTTATGTCAGAGGCAGGATTAGCCTGTTTTATTATTATTATTTTCTCATGGTTTGCTTAAGCAAGAATAGGATACACAGTTGTCCTTTATTTTTAGTTTGCTCATAAATATGATATATGGGCAGTTCTAGGATTTTACCAAAAGGTTATAGATTATATGACATCTTCAACTCCCTATACTCTTCCTCTCATGTTTTATCATTGCTGCTCTTTCACTCTTCCAAGACTTTTCCTTCTACGTTTCTCCTTCTTCCAAAATCTCTCCCTCCCCAGGTTCTTCTGTTTTCCCCCATGTTCAGTTTCATCTGCCATCCCTCTTGAAACCCTTTCCATTCCTCTATTTCCTTTCATCGTCTCCTCTCCATCTATTACTTGATTGTCTGGTCCTTCAGGCCTGGATTCTGAAAATGGCACCGTAAGTTAGGTGCCAGTAGGTGCCTAGATCGGTCCTTTTGACGCCTCACATAATTGCTTTATTTGGCTTTAATCGGTATGGTAATTGACGGCACCATTTAAAACCAATTAAAAACTCATTAATAAAAGTAGGCGCCGGAATCGTGCCTAGTGACACCTACAGGTCAAGTAGATGTGGTTAGGGGTAGAGATGACCTTAGGTGCCACTATGTGCGATTCTTTATAAAACGTAGACACAAGATATGTAGGCCTTTAACACTCTGGCCTATATTACCAGTACCTAGGTGCCGGAAGCCGCAGTTCTGTTAATGGCACCTAAGTGTGATTGACATGCGGCTGGTGCTGTTTTATGTAGGTGCTGGTTGATTTAGGTGCCGTTTACAGAATCCGGGCATCAGTGACTATAGCTCTTCCCAATTTATTTGATGTTTTACTTTATTTGCTTCTGACAAGGTGCACAGAAATAATAAACTGAAAACCATACAAATACTAGTGCATTACATAAGAACATAAGAATAGCCTTACTAGGTCAGACCAATGGTGGTCCATCAAGTCCAGTAGCTCGTTCTCATGGTGGCCAATCCAGGTCACTAGTACCTGGCCCAAACCCAAGTAGCAACATTCCATGCTACTGATCCAGGGCAAGCAGTGGCTTCCCCCATGTCTTTCACAATAACAGACTATGGGTTTTTCCTCCAGGAACTTGTTCAAACCTTTCTTAAAACCAGATACGCTATCCGCTATTACCATAACCTCTGACAATGCGTTCCAGAGCTTAACTATTCTCTGAGTGAAAAAAATTCTTCCTATTGGTTTTAAAAGTATTTCCCTGCAACTTCATAGAGTATCCCCTAGTCTTTGTAATTTGGGATGGAGTGAAAAATCGATGACTTATTCTTTACATTTACTTGCCTTGTATTGCAGATTCCTCACAAAACTCTGGTAAACATTACCTTTCTTAGTCATATGGCTCTTTCCATATTAACCCACCCATACTCATTCTACTCTCAGCTTCATTTTTCATGAAATTCATGTACCTCAGACATCTGTACTGGTTCCCCTTATTATTCTGCACTTTTCTAAGGTCTCTCTAATGACCTCTCCTTCTACTGCTTGACAAAATATGCACCATACCTGTTTGTATTTTATCCATTCCAGCCTTTGATTTGTTTAATACCTTTTGTCATTCACATGTGGCCATTTCTCACATAGTTCCCTTCCAATGCCAAAGTTGTGAAGGCATCAACTTGTACATAATATTTCCATAAGGTGGCAATATACAGAAACATTTATTTGGCTGTAGGAAATTTCCTTTCTCCCATGATCCCCAAATCAACCAATAGAAGGGTACCATTGCCTGAATTCTATAGATGGCACTACAATTTCATGAAAAAAACATTCAGAAGTAAAGCAAACAAAGAAAGACTTCAGATTGCTAAGGGAGAAAAGAACCTCAGTGTTGCACAGAATAAGTGAAAGGCAATTTTAGCCAGCCACCACTGGCTACCAACTACTGATATTCAGATCAGAAGGGGCAATCACAGAGTGGATGTATGTCTCTTTGGATATTTTTTCTCAACATTTGGACTACTGCTTATCTCAATGTTTAGCAGTTTGGATTGCTGAAGTTCTGTCACTCTGGCACTTAAGCGGCTGCAGACTTCGCTCGCTGAGATAAGTACTTTGTTACATTTATTATGCTTATTTCTGAGAATTTATAAGAGAGATTGATTGAGTAGCCTTGAAAATTGTTATAGATATTGACAGGAGTTTTGTACCTGTGATGTATTTGCCCCTTCTGATTTGAATATCAGTAGTTGGTAGCCAGTGGTGGTTGGCTATTATTGCCTAAACACAAGAATGTAAACTCAAAAATGACTCTTAAATACAAACAAATCAAGAGAGTAAACCTATACATTATAACACACTATTTAGTCAGACCTCACACACCCATAGCATTATTTGAAATACTTTCATGCTCTTACTGGTGCATTCATCATTGGTCTGATTTAGTTTTAACTTTAGGCAGTAGTGAACCCAACTGTGTATATCCAATATATATACAAGAAGAAACACTTAACTTGAAATTGCTAAATACTTCTCTAACAATAATTTTGCAGCTGCAAATCTGAAAAGAATGGGTGGAACCAAGCTAATGTTCCAACAAGATGTTAGAGCTCAGTAGAGGACTTTTTTTTAGCAGTATATCGAGAACTGGCCTATTCTGATAGTTTGTGAACAAAATTGAGAGAAAATAGATGACACTTAAGGCCAAAATCCTCAAAATTTGGCTTAAGAGAAATGATGAAGATATGCTGAGAATCCTGAAACCCATTTCTGAAGCTTTAAACAAAATATAGAAAAGTAGCTGTTGTATTACGGATGCTGTTTAAATTTGGAAGGAACTGAGTAAGCACTTAAAAACAGAACTGCACAATGATAGAATTAAATGACAAGCATAAAAAAATGAATGAGGCAAGTACTGTCTCCAGCTTTTTTTTTTTTTTGCAAATATTGTCAATATCTGATACCAGGGTCAAACCTTAAATGCTGAAGAAGAGGTGTTAGCTATGACATAGGTATCCAGGAATCATCCTTCTGTAATGTCAACTATAATAGACCAGAGCTAAGGGGGAACCATTAAAGAAATATGTTTGTTGATGATGTTTTAAAGAAAGTCACACCAGTGAACTTGTGGAGGTAACTTAATAAACACTTGGATCTAGGGAATGTTGAAGTAATGATTTCACTTTTAACAGAAGTAGCTTCTTCTGCTGGCATAGAAAGAATATTCTCTTCCTTTGGACTCATTCATTCCATACTGAGAAATAGTTTGAGGCTCGATAAAGCAGGAAAGCTTGTTTTTATTTTCCAGATTATGAACAAAGAAGAAGATGAGTGAGCTACAGCAGACAGTATCTTAAGATTTTCACGTGTGAACCTGGCTGAAAGTCTTGTGTTTTTTTAAAGATATTTTGTTTAACCACATCAGTTAACATGGATATTTAAGCAAATACAATAATACATATGCTATAATGTTATTGTTTCGGTTAAATAAAACTATTTAAACTGTTATTAAGGTAATAATTATTTTTCTCCTTTCAATAAAGTACAGCAGAAAAGTTGTTCAGATATGAATGATTAGCCTATTAAACTGAAGTTAAGTTTACCTCACAATAATTTCATAATTATTTATCTATGTATTTAGGATAGTTTGACCAAATCAGTAATTTCTTCTACGAGTAACATTAAAACCAACCCTTAAAAGTGGGTGGGGGAGGGGGGAATATCTTTTTGGTTTATTCTTTTATTAAATTGTTGGATGGGAGGGGAGGGATATTTTTTTCTGCACTATTATTGATTGAATTTAAGTGCTTATTAAGTGATTATTAATGTCAGTATAATTCCTGACACTTTGTATTAGTTTTGAAAAATTAATAAAGATTTTTTTTTTAATGAAACCTTTATCTGGTTGTAAATATTCATATTATACGTACCAGCAAGAATGAGTCTTTCTGTAGGAAACTATGGGCTCTTTTTACTAAGCCGCGTTAGAGCTTTAACACGTGGAATAGCGTGTGCTAAATTGCCGCGCACGCTAGATCTTAACGCCAGCATTGAGCGCATGCTAAAATGCTGCATGCGTTAAAAATGCTAACGCAGCTTAGTAAAAGGAGCCCTATGATTGAAATCAAGTCTTTCTGACTAGTGATTTAAATCAATTTGATTTAAATCAAATCCATCCTGTGGGTAGATAAGGACATTCTTGAAATTTGAATGCATTTTTACTGAATAAAGGAGATCTGAGCTTAATTTAAGAATTTAGATGTGAGAATTTACACTAGGGGGCTCCTTTTACAAAGGTGCGCTAGCGTTTTTAGCGCGTGCTAACCCCATTCTACACAGAAAATACTAATACCAGCTCTATGGAGGCGTTAGCATCTAGCGAGCATGGCACTGTAGCGCGCGCTAAGTACGTGCTAAAAACACTAGTGCACATTCGTAAAAGGAGCCCTAGGTTTTAGTTGGTGTAAATCTTCACATCCAAAATTGTGCACAGATCTTAAAACCAAACTCTATTCTATAAATTGCACCCTATTCTGAGCACCATTATAGAATAGCTGCACTAATTTTTATTGGAGTACAAAACTAAGTGCTATTTATAGAACTGAGTCTTATATGTCCATTCTTTCTTTACTACCTCCAAAGCATGTCACTTCTTTTAATCTTCCCAGTGCAATCTCATCATATAAATATGTCTCCTCTTCAATTTTGCACAGCATCAATTGCATCCTGACTTTCATCTCATGGTTTTGTCTTGAATCAAAAAGGGAGGGGGGATATTTGATGCGAGTTAAAATATGATGATATATTAAGTGATGTTAAAGTATAAATTGATTGTATTATATGATACACTTATTGTGAGTTTTAAAAATGAATAAAGATTAATTTAAAAAAATAAAACAAACAAACAAATAAACAACAACCACCAAAAAACTTTACTTCCATTTATTCATTGTTACATGCCTTTGTTATCTCTAAGTTGGACTACTGCAATTTTATTTTTTGTGGACTAACAGGCTCCGCTTTGTGACAGTTGCAAACTCTCCAAAACTCTTCAGCTAGATTTCATTGCAAAGCCAAAATGCATGATCATGTTAAACCGTTATTGATTAGCCTCCAATGGCTGCCTGTTCAGTACAGGTGTAAATTCAAAATTCTGTGTCTAACTTTTAAGACTTACAGACACACAAAAAGCACACATGGCCTAAAATATAGGGGCAACAAAATTTTAATATGTATGATCCGACACAACCCATGTTTCAGCATGAAGCCTGCATCAGGGAACTTGATACCACAAAGTCTCTTCTTTTTTTTTTAAAAAAAAGAGATAAAAATGCTGAGAGTGTTACAATCTCATTTTTACCTCACAAGTTATTGCACAATTAGGTTGGCAAGACTTTGCTCCTTACAGTGACCAAAAATGGACCAGATATTCAATGCTGCTCACTGGAAACTGCTCAGGAGTCAGCCCAACTAACTCCTATAGTCTGAATATTGGGCCAATACTCTTATGTATTTTACAGTTTTTATTTAGCCCCTGATGCAGCCCTTGAAAGAGTGAACATGGCTGTGTTGGGTTTTTAGAGTGTTTTATTCTTTTAATCTGTTTTTTGGTGAAAACATTTTATATAGCTTTATTACGATGATCTGCTCCATTTCTTTGCAATTACAAATGAGGTCAGAGGGCTTTATTTTTTTGGTGGACTAAAGTAGAAGCACTGAGAATTAAGTCCACTACTCCTCAATGCTGAATTCTGAGAATTAAGTCCACTACTCCTTAATGCTGAATTCCTCAGGCTGCTACAATTAATGTGAATACCCTGTTGGATGAAGTTTATGTTGATAAAGGATGGAGCTTGATCACGGTTGCCTAAGGTTTCTTCTCTAAACCTCAACAGAAAAAAGGGGAGAGCTGGTTTTAAACAATTGCTCATTAAAGAAACAACTGTTTCCAACCTGCTCCCACTGCTGAGTATGATGCTATAATACTATTATTGAAAGCTAATAAATCAAAGAAAGATGATGAATATAAGGGATATAGGATGATTGTTATTCTGTACTGCCTTTGTTATTTCTCTGCTGTATATACTTGTTTGGGCTGTTTGCCATTCTCAATAAAGATATGTTTAAAAAAATTTGTAATTTTAAAACCTACTTTAAAAAAAAAATTTTTTTTAAATGTGCACAACAGTTACAAATCCAATAAAATATTTAAAATATGGTTAAAATGATCATAAATAATTTAAAAAGATAAAATCTGCTTTAAATATTAAATTCAGCTGAATTTTTACAAATTATCTTTGTTTATTTATTTATTTATTCAGTTTTATATCCCATCCTCCCAGAAAGTTCAGAATGGGTTACAAGGAAAAATACAAAGCATTAAACAAACTGGAGGGAATACGGTTACATGCTGGGGAATCAACAGAACATTTATTAGGGTAATAATTCAGGGGTGAAAAGATCAAAATGTCAAGTAGGTTAGTCCATCAACTGGCTGATGCCATAGGTTACGGGCTGTAGGGTCATCCTTGGGCTAATATGGATGTGAGTGTGCTTATTTCTTTAATCCTGGATAGGAGGGATATAGTTGGGGGTGCCAGAAGAGGAAGGTTTTAACTGCTTTCCTGAAGTCAATCATGCTTTCCAATACTCTGATATGCAGGGGTAAGAGATTCCATAATTTTGGTAGGAAGTGGGTGAAGGATTGATTGTGAGCTTTTTTCCAGGAGTAAGGAATGACCTGAAGGTATGTTCAGTCATTTTTCATCCTTAAAGGGAAGAGGCCGTCTGGGTATATAGGGAGTTAGTTTCGTTGATATGTAGCCTGGTACCGTCTGATGGAAGGCTTTGTGAGCTAGCACAAGGCCCTTGAAGATTTTGTGTTTGCTTATGGATAGCCAGTGTGCTGAGTGTAGGGCAGGAGAGATATGGTCATGAATGTGGAGGTTGTTTAGGAGGCAGAACAGCACATTTTGGACTCTTTGTAGTCTGTGTATTATTTATTATTCTAATTAAAACTGTAATTTTAAAACCTTCTTTTTTTAAATAATTTAAAATGTGCAGAACAATTACAAATCCAATAAAATATTTAGAATATGGTTAAAATGATCATAAATAGTTTAAAAAGATAAAATCTGCTTTAAATATTAAATTTAGCTGAATTTTTACAAATCATCTATGATTTCTCAAACTTCACAGAGTCCTGAAACAGAAGTATTATAACATTACAAACTTCTTCAACAATGCTGTACCAGAAGCAACATATGACCAACTACGTACAGATAAGTAAATGTTTTACAAAAATATGACCCTGTTCATCCTTAAAAATTGTTTTTTCCAGTATAAAGGGGCTGATTCTATAAATGGGCTTCCTGATTGTAGGCGGGAATAGGTGTCCTACCGCCGTCTGGAAGCAAATCGGGACACATGCTTTTAGAAAATAAACTCCCTGAGGCAGGACACCTACACTGTAGGCATTTGTCACAGGTCTAGGGAGATGTGTAGGAACAGCTAAGCTTGCCCAAGACTGGGCATGGTTTCACCTGGAAGTGGCCTTGGGTGAATTTAAGTGGCTCTAGTCGTCTCCCTACAACAGATGCCTGAAATGTAGGTCTGCAAAATGCTGGCCTACATTTCAAATCTTAAAAGTAGATGTGGCCAGCTGAGCTGATCGCAGCATGGGAATTCCCGATCAGCTGAGTCAGCAAGACTCACCGAAGCCATGGCAGAGGAAAGGCCCTGCCGGGGCTGGCCAAAAGCTGCTTATTTACTGGCACTTCCTCTGCTCACCTGCTGCCGCTACAACGTCGGGTGAGTAAGTGAGGGAGAAGGAAGGGATGAGGATTGTCAGAACTAGCTCTGCTGTTTCAAGAATGGAGGGAGGGATTTGTCAGAACCAGCTCTACTGCTTCAGGAACAGAGGGAGGGAGGGGGTTGACGGGACCGGTTCTGCTGCTTTGGGTAAGGGAGGGAGGGCGTGGGGGGAGAAGTTGGAAGAGAAAGTGTGAGAGAAAGGGGAGAGAAAGTAGAAGAGAAGGGGGGAGAGAAAGTGACCAACAAAGAAGGGAAGAAGATGCTGGGGGTGGGGGGATGATAGAGTGAGGTGGGAAGGGAGACACAACTATTTTTACATTACCTGTCAAATAACCAGAAACTACAGTGGTCTGGCATCCACCAATCCACATGGGTGCCAGAGATTCTACTATACCACTTATCAAATGAATTTTTTAAGTGGTTAATAATAAAATAGAAAGTTAAAATAAGGGGACAAAGTGTTACATATGATTTACATATGTATATCACATATACCTATAAAACCAAATTTATGAAAGCAAATATTTCAGGTCCATAACTACACTGTGGACCAAATTTTATACATCATACCCAACTAATGCTGCACTAAGCACAATTCTACAAGATGCACGTACCTGTTATAGAATCATGCTTAGCACTGGTACATGACATATAACTTAGACACAGTTATTTAGGCTAGCTAAAACCAGACCTAAATGCCTGCACCTAAGTTATATGTGCATTGGGCATATTCTATAAAAATGTGCCTAACTTTTAGGAATGCCGCAAGTCATGTGTAGATTGCAAGGAGGCATGATTTGGGTGGGGCTTTGGCAAAACTGCTCTTTCACACCCCTAATTATAAATAAATGTGCTCATTTTGGGTCAGCCCTTTACTGGTGGGATTAAGGGCATGCTTTCTTTCTCTGGATTATAGTTATACAAAACTGTGGCTTTTGTTGTTAATTTGTAGCATGTAGGTTTGTAAGACAGCAGATATAAGTATTTAAGTGTCTAACGTTTAGACATGCATATTGTGAGATACCAACTTATACATGTATGTGTCAGCATTTAAATATGTGAATTACGATGGTTCCTATATTCAATATCTCAATGTATATCTTTGTAAACTGACTGATCCTGCTGCAAATGGCAAATGTGCATTCCTGCATGTATCTTAGAAAAGACTCCTAAAGAAACAAGGAGAACAAGATTCTCATGGGTAGACATCAGTAGAAATTTAGTGAGATGAAAAAGGAGAATCAAAGAGCCCAACAGATCAAGTTCAAGTTTCAAGTTTATTTATTCTTGATGAATCGCCTATTTAAATTGCTAGGCGATGTACAATAATAATAACCTATATTAATAAATGAAACAAGTACAATGTTAATGGTGACATAAAAACAAATTTGTTTTAGTTAAAATTTAACATACTTAACAAACTGAGTGTAGACATAAGTTTAAAATAATTTTGTGGGTAAGACATACAAGACATGTGTGGTTAAGAGGGGGAATAGTTACAATTTTTGATAGAAGAGAAGAAAAAACATAAAAGGGAAGAACAAAAAGGGAGGTTATAATAGCTGTTTAAAAAAAAAAAAAAAATAAAATAAAAAAAAAAGAATAAAAGATGTAAAAAAAGAAGTCAATATGGTTTATTACCAACCATAAAAAGGAAACCGTATGTCACAAATTCACGGCAGAAGAAATCAGTCTCAATACAGCCATGTTGAATGTCTTTAGTGGCATAAACAATGTGCCTGTTTATTGACATTAGCCAACATATTAGCAAGCTGCATATTGGACTTCTTTAAATGTTGAAACCCAACAGTAATTAAACACTGGACTCTTGAAACATGGCCTTGTTAAGCCTGTTTTTTTCAGCCATGAGTTTGTGGCATATGGTTTCCTTTTATTTATTCAATTTTCTATACCATTCTCCCAAGGGAGCTCAGAACGGTTTACATGAATTTATTCAGGTATTCAAGCATTTTTCCCTGTCTGTCCTGGCAGGCTCACAATCTATCAAATGTACCTGGCCCTTTGTACTTATGGTTGATAATAAATAATGACTTTTCTTTTAATCTGTGGGAGTCTTTGATTCTCCTCTTAGAAAAGACTCTACATCGCAGATCCTTTTCTAAAAATAATACTTGAAATGTACACATTCCAACCTGGACATATCAATTCCATTTTCTATCTTATATCTAAAATGTAGCTACCCACCTTTCTTTCAGAGGCTAAATGATTTCTGTGTTACATGGTCAGTACTCTGGAGACAGTTCAATATTGATCTTCCAGTGCCAAATTATACTGCTTATCTGCTACATGAAGGTTAGACCTAGAAGCTGAAGGCAGCTAAATGGCCTAATGTAGCGTGGGAAAAGCTCCCTTGTTTGCACAGATTTACCATGACATGATAACATTTTGATAATCCTTCATCTTAAAAAAAGGAACAGTCACATTTGACCATAAACATGGACACTTTCTGCATCTAACAGTTTCATCATTATGACTCTTATTTCTTTAAGTATTTATATGCCACCTATCAAGGTTATCTAAGCGGTTTACAATCAGGTACTCAAGCATTTTTTCCTATCTGTCCCAGTGGGCTCACAATCTATCTAATGTACCTGGGGCAATGGAGGATTGAGTGAATTGCCCAAGGTCACAATGAGTAGCATGGGGTTTTTGAACCCACAATCTCAAGGTGCTGAGGTTGTAGCTGTAACCACTAGGCCACTCCTTTTCTCTCTCACACACAGCACACACCTTCAAACTGACTAGATCGACTTATCGGTCAACTCCTTTAAGCTCTGGTGTTTTCAATGGAAGATGCACAGCATTGCTCTTAGTTTCCTTCCTGTATTCATTTTTGCTGCCGCCGCTGCCTTTTGTAGGAAAGATGGTGGCAGACAAAAAAAATTTGTGCTGCATACTGCACACGACAATGATCTGGCTGATTTTGGCAGGGATGGTTTAGGAATCAAAACTAGTTTTTCCACAAATGTAGGCTACACTCAAAGTCATGGTGGAAAAATGGGCATATTTTATAGCACTTTCAGAGGCAAAAAGGTGGATAAAGGACCTAGCAACCAAGTCAGTGGGGGATAAAGCAAAGTTACTCACCTGTAGCAGATGTTTTCTGGGGACAGCAGGCATATATTCTCATATCTGGGTTACATCATCCACAGAACCTGCATGGACAGTCAAAAAGTATACTGTCACTTTAAAAACTTTAAGACCTAGTACTGTTATGTGGTCAAGCTATTCAGATTTTTCCTGATGTTTCTAGGACAACCCAGATGAGGAGGAAAGCTTTTCTTCAACTTAAAGCAAGGGTTTTGGAAGTTAGGGCATCCTTTTCCCTTAAATTTCCATGTAAATGCTTGATTGATAATAATAAAAAAAGATATGTCTTTCTAGACTCCTTACAATTAGAATCTTTCCTTGCTGGGAAACCAGTTAAAGGAGAATTATCTGCTTAATGATTTGAAAAGATTTTCCTGATTTCTTATTACAGGTGAAAATAGAAGAAAAGTTCGAGTGATATTACTGGAATTGAGCATGCCCCGAGGGAACATTCAGCAGCACTTACTCAGATAATACCACTGAATATCCCCTCCAGTCATGGTACATGGACTTGTCGTGCCACCGGGGCTTGCGCGCATCTGAGAAGCTGAAAAATATGCCATCGGTAATTTCACAACCAGCAGGGCCACCCAAGGTGGACAGATTTCAGTGGAGATGTCAGACTAACGATGTACCACCCATCTGGGCAGCAGCAGATGGGCAGTGTTGGAGGCAGAGGATCACATTTGATGTGACAATGGTGACAACTTCAAATTTATACTGTGCAGAAGAGAAGCCCGGCAATCTACTTCTGTATTCTGTCATGAAAACTTGATGTTCATCAAGTCGCTAGGATTCGAACATGAGTTGATGGCACCTAACAACCCCCTTTAATCATTAAAGCTGAAACCAGCTATTGTGTGGGTGGTCCAGGTACAGAGTCGGGACATAAATAGAATCCTATCTTTTGCTGCATTAACTTAACCTGTTAAAGGCTGGATATCAGTGTTTATCTGCTTAAGTGCTGCATATATCTGGATATTTAATGCTGGTTACTGGACATGGCCTGGCACTGAATATTTGAGTATAATTTTGGCAGCTTGGCAACTCTGCAACATTAGTCTCTAAATCTGTGGTCCACATTTGTGCAAGCATCATCATTTTTAGTTCTTAAACCACTTCGATAACAATAAGTTAAACTATTATCCTTTGAGAAGAGAGAAAATCTAGATTTTCATCAATATAATTGATTTCTGTTCTAAAAGGATCTTTCTTTTTTTGGATGGATGGATCATGCTACAGACTCATGGCAACATTATACCGTTATCTGTTAATGAAAGACAGGGTAGGAAGAAAAGGAGGGGGTGGGGGAGTACCGTTATATGTTAAAGATTATATTAAAGCCACACAATTGCAGGATCTGCTAAGCAAGGAAGAGGCACTATGGATCAATTTGGAGAGGGAATGGCGAATATAATTACATTGGTGTGATATACAGGCCTCCTTCACAGATGGAAGAAATAGAGATTTAATAGTAGGCATTCAAAATATATCTAAAAAAGGGGAAGTCTTGCTAATAGGTGATTTTAACATGCCAGATGTTGATTGGGTATCCCTATTGCGGGGTTTTCTAGAAGTAGGGAGATCCTGGATTCTCTACAAGGACAACTGTTCCAGCAGTTGGTAATGGAACCCACGCGGAATGGGGGTCACACTGGACTTAGTGTTTACAAACGGGGAAAGTGTTTCTGATGTTACAGTGGGTGATCATCTGGCATCCAGTGATCACTGCATGACATGGTTTAATATTAAGATGGGTATATAGAGGGATCATTCAAAAGAATAGATTCTAGACTTTAAAAAAATGAACTTTGTTTGGATGGGGGTTTACGTCAAGGAATTGTTGTCTGGATGGAAATGTCTGGAAGGAGTGGAAATGCAGTGGGCAAAATTGAAAGGAGCGATTGTAAGGGTGACAAACCTTTTTGTGAGGCAAGTAAGTAAAAGTAAGAAGAAAAGAAAGCCTCTTTGGTTCTCAAAAGTAGTAGCTGAGAAGGTAAGGAATAAGACATTAGCTTTCATAAACTACAAAAGATCGCAGAAAGAGGAAGACAGGCAAAAATATCTGGAAAAGTTAAGAGAGGCTGGTCGTGTAGTCAGGAAAGCAAAGATGCAAATGGAAGAAAAAAATAGCTGACATGGTAAAACAGGGAGCTAAGACATTTTAGTGATAGGAAGAAATGCAAAAGAGGCATTGTGAGACTCAAAGGTGAAGGGAGCATACAAAGAATACAAAGGCAAACAAAAGCAGCTATGAACAGTACAAAACAATACAATCATGCCCAGTGTTACTCTGGTTGACCTCAATAAATATGATTTAAAAAAAAAAAAAAAAAAGGTGAAGGGGAGGAATATGTAGAAGCTGATAAAGAAAAGGCTTAACAAATATTTCTGCTCTGTGTTCATGGCTGAAGCGTTGGGAGCGGGACCGCAGAAGACAAACATGAATAGGGATGGAGGAGTAATAGACCCTTGATTTTCAGAGGGTTGTGTTCGTGAGGAGCTAGTTAAAATAAAGGTAGATAAAATTATGGGGCTGGATGGTGTACATCCGAGGGTGCTGAAGGAACTAAGGGAAGTTCTGGTAGCTCCGCTGACTGATCCTTTCAATGAGTCTCTAGAGTTGGGAGTGGTACCAGAAGACTGGAGAAGGGCGGATGTGGTCCCTCTCCACAAAAGTGGAAGTAAGGAAGAAGTAGGGAATTACATGCTGGTAAGTCTGACTTCTGTGGTAAGCAAATTAATGGAAACACTTTTAAAACAGAGAATGGTCAAGTTTCTGGAATCCTGTGGATTACAGGACTGGAGGCAACATGGATTCACTAGAGGTAGGTCTTGTCAGACAAATCTGATCAGTTTCTTTGACTGGGTGACCAGAGAATTGGATAGAGGATGTGCGTTAGATGTGGTGTATTTAGATTTTAGCAAAGCCTTTGACAGTGTTCCACACAGATGTCTAATAAATAAACTGAGTGCCCATGGGATGGATCCCAAAGTCATGGGCTGAGTCAGGAACTGGTTGAGTGGAAGGCGACACAGGGTAGTGATCAATGGAGATCGCTCTGAGAAAAGCTTGCCACCTCTTTCCCTCACCCCTCCAGGATTCATTAACTCTATCCTCTTCTCCACATCCAGCATGTGTCCTTTTTCATTTATCCCCTCCTTCCATCCAGCATCTGCTTCCATCTATCTCTCATCACAACTTCCATCCAGCATAGGCTCCTCCTTCCCACTATCATCCAATATCTGCCCTTTCTCTCTCTCCATCCATCCCACTTCCATCAACATCTGCCCCAATTTCTCTCCTTCCAATCCAATTCTATCCAGTATCCTTCCCCCTTCTGTCTCTCTCCTTCTCCCTGTACCTCAATTCCATTAGCATCTGCCCCCTCTCTCTTCCCCTCCACCCCACTTCCCTCTCCCTCCACCACCCTTCCATACCAGTATCCTGCTCCTTTTTCTCTCCCTCCACCCAGGACCAAATCAAAGGGTAGGCCCAGTAGGCACATGATTAGGGCCCAAAATGGTCAGGGGGGGCCCGCCAGTGCAGTGCTTTAGGGCCGTTTGAGCTCACCTGCACTGGATTCACCACTGGCGGCATCCCGCCCCCCCCCCCGACAAACCTTCCTCCAGCAGCAGCAGCACTGCAGCAGAGGGAATCACTGGCGGGAAAAGACTGCGGGCTGCGAAGCAGTGTGTTTAGAGTGCTGTTGCTGCTGGAGGGAGGTTTGTTGGTCATCTCATGGTGGGAGGATCGGCGGTGTTTGAAGAGGAAAAAAATATCAAGGTGACACTGCCTCTCATGTTCCCTGCCACTTCACATTTCAGGGGTACCGTAGGAGAAGGGGGCCCATGCCCTCCCTGCTCACCACTGCTCTCTAGCTTTGTTGCCCCCTTTGTTAGCTCTGTTTCCCTCAAGTGTATCAGTCAGCTGTAGCCTCGCAAGAGCATTGCCGCCGCCATATGGACTGTGAAAGGTAGGACTGGAAGGAAGTGGCGCCTCACGTGACTAGGCTCTCAGCAACTTTTGATTTGGACAAAATGCCTTTCGATGTCCTGCATGTTTGATGTTTCAGAAGCAAACCGTACTGTAGAATTATGTTGCTAAAAGTTGGTGTATTTAGGTGAAATACTTGTGTCTGTTTTATACTTTCCAATATTTTAATCGCCATTTAGGCCTGGGCATAGAGGGAAGAGAGGGAGGGAGGAAGAGATGCCAGGGTATGGAGGGAAGAGAGGGAGGGAGGAAGAGATGCCAGGGTACGGAGGGAAGGAGGAAGGTATGCCAGACCAAGGGAAAAGGAAGGGGGAAAGAAAGGAGGAGATTTCAGCGCATGGAGGGGAGGGAGAGATGGAAGAAAAGGAAAGGAGAGAGATGCCAGGCAATCAGGGAAGGGAAGGAGACAGATGCTAGAACGTGGTGTGGGAAGGAAAGAAAGGAGAAAAGAGAAATGCCAGAGCATAGGGATGGGGGTGGTGACAGAGAGAGAGAGAGAAATGAAGAGGTGGCAGAGTTGAAATGAATCATATTCAAAGGAGAGAAGGGGCACAGGATAGACAGTTTATGGAAGGAGCACAGAAAAACTGAAGATGCCATATGGAACGGGGAGAGGGCGGATAGTGGATGGAAGGGGCTGATGCTGCATGGAAGACAGAGAAAGGACAGATGCTGGCTAGAAAGAAGAGAGTGAAGACAAGATGATTAAAGCAGAAACGACAGGTAGAAAACATTTTTTTTTTGTTACTTTAAATAAAATAGTATTGTAGTTGTATTGATAAAACATTTATAAACAGAAAATAAGGTAATCTTTTTATTGGACTAATTTTAATACATTTCTTACTAACTTTTAGAGACCAAAACTCCCTTTCTCAGGTCAGGACAGTATAATGTAACAGCAGTATACTATATTGACCTGAAGAAGGAGGCTATGGCCTCTGAAAGTTAATTGAAAAATGGATTAGCCCAATAAAATGGTATATTCTTATTTTCAATTTTTGTTTTATTTTTATTTGTTAATTTGTAAAGTGGTGATTGTCAGTTTCTTCAAATTTACATCTGCTATGTTTATATTTTGCAGAGTATTAGGGGGCTATGTGCCATTGTTTCTGTGGTGTTTCGCTGTATGGAGTTTGGCTTCTTGATGGTTCAGTTTAACCTTTAGCTACATATTTCTATTTTTAGTTTGTGATTACTTATTCCATACTGGGTGAGGGTGTGTCTGTGTTCTGTGTGTATGAAAAACATGGTTTTCTGTTAGCTTTGACTAGCTTTGTTTGGCGAAATGCATCGGGCATGGTTCTTGGGAACACCTTGAATAAACATGATTTGAATCTCCTTATTTTATGCTGATCTTCTTTTGTTTCATGTTGGATTCTTTGGTGGATTCTTGTCTTGTTGTTTCGTTATAAGTTAACATACATGGAGTGGAACGTACTAGAGGGGTTACAGATTTGGTTGTTTATACATACATATGGGTTACAGTTGGTTGATGTAGAATGAAGCAGTTGAGAGGCATTGTAAACTTGGTTATTAATATAGACTTATATTTCGGATAGTATTACTGCTTTACAATATATTTGAACACTTTTATATATATATATATATATATATATATATATATATATATATATATATATATATATATATATATATGGAAAGGGTTCAGAGTTAAAGTCCTGGTAAGTAGGTAAGTAGGTAGGAAGGAAGGGGGATTTGTTCAGAGATGTTTGGAGGTTGCATAGAAGAAAAACTATTCACTAGTATGATAATCTTTGTTTGTTTTGAATTAAAAAAAGAAAGAAATTCAAGTGGAAATAAAGAAGTAAATAAGAAAACAGATAAATGGGGGCGGGGCAGGGATGGGGCACGACCAGGAGGGCCCAGTGTACTTGTGTGCCTAGGGGCCCTCGAAGAATTAATTCTGCCCTGCCTCCACCCCAATGTCGCCATCGAGTATCTTGCTCCCTCAACTCCCCATCGCTGCTGTATGCTTCTTGAACCAGCAGCAGCAACTGTAAACTTAAATGCAGTCATTGTAGGACCTGGCTTCAACTCCCCATGACTGCCAGCTCTGCTCTGGAACAAGGAAGTGATGTTGGAATGGGTGGACAGGCAGCCAGAGGGAGTTGCAGGAAGGTCCCTCGATGACTGAATTTAAAGTTTACTGCCACTACTGCTGGTTCAGGAAAGCGGCAGTGGCAGAGTAGGGTGGGAGGTTCCAGACCCGGTGTGCTGGCTGAGCACCCCCCTTTAGAGCATGCACCTGGGATGGACCACACCCTGTGCCACCCCCACCTTGGTACGCCACTGCTGTAGAATACTGTAAATTATGTGCTAAGGTGTCAAATTTAGGTGGCTACATTTATATCTACTATTGACATGGTGTAAGTGCCTAAATTTAGGTGTATAGATGCTAGTATTTTGTACCAGAATCTGGGTGCCCAGATGCTGTTTTATAATTATAGCTTTGGTGGCCTTTATAGAATTGCCTCTTAGTCATTTAACACTAAACATAGGGAATTCCACAACCGTTGTTCATGCAAAACCAAAGTATAAATCAATGGAGAAGAAGCTGTCACCTCAAATCTACATGCAATCCATTTGTTACACTTTTAAATCTTTTAAATAGTGTTGGGAAAACCTCATACACCCGCACTTAAGCCCTCTCATCTTATTGCTTATGGCTGGTGGGTAGGTGTCAAAACTGTCAATCACACGTTAAAAAACCCCGTCACTTAATTAAATCAAAATACTTTTCCTCCTTCCCCGAGTCCTAAAATAGGGCCATGTGAAGTAGATATAGAATCTTTGGCAACATAACCATAGAACATTTGCCTTCATTTAGAAGAAGGAAAGATCTTTCCACCTCTCAACATAAGTTTTTAATACTATCCAGCTTAACCTGAATATTTGTGTTATACATCCTCTTCATATCTGTGTTCAACAGTATTCTTATGTAAAAGTATCATTTTTTGACCTGGGAGGATGTGTAAAATCCCCTCTAGCATCCTCCTCCATCAAGCATTATCAACATTTATAATTAGGTCCGAAAATACCCTGAATAGTTTGTCTACAGATTTATCACTCTTGGATTATCTCTTTCTGGCTTATAAAGATAAAGTAACATATTATCTGCAAACAGATGGATTTTCTGCTGTGCCTTCCCAGCTGTATCTTGGTTATTCTGTTAAATCTTAGACTTTTATCCCATGGCTCCAGTGTGAGTATAAAAAGCAGTAATGACAGAGGGCATCCTGGGCCTCTAGTTGGTTATATAACTGCATGCGTTTTATGAAACCCTGCCCAAATCAAATATAGAACTCATAACTTACCACATACACTGTACACCTAGGGTTACCATATGACTCCAGGAAAAGGACAGATTGAGACATGGTAGTAAAACCTAGATGTCTCAATCCTCACTTCTATTGCTTTCAATGGAAGTAAAACCCAGATGTCTTTTTCTGGAACCATATGATAGCCCTCTAGAGACCCATATCACCTGGTAAATTTTTTTTCTGTATCTAAACTTGATAACACTGCCTTCTCCTGATCCCATACCCTGTTGTAATGACATAATTGCCCTCATCAGATTTACCAAGGTGCATCATCCCTTTATAAAACCTGCTGGTTCTCATGGATTATCTTGGTATGAGATTATTTAGCCTGGTTGCTGGCACTGTGGTCAAAATGTTGAAATTCTGATTAATCAGGAAAATTGGCTGATATGAACTCATTAGCTCTGGGTATTTTCCAGGCTTGGGGGATCATAACCAAACGTGTCCTGCTTTGGTATAATCCCATTTTACCACCTTCTACCATTTCTTAAAACATTGTTTGCTTGGGTTCCATCACCATAACATCTAGAATTTTGTAGAACTCCGCCTAAACCCAACCAATGCTAGGATTTTAGCTAACTTTAATCCCTTGATGGTCACCCTACTTACCGATGAGTGAACCCCAGTAGTTGAGAATTTACATAAATTGAGTAACTGTATCCTTAAAAAAAAATTCTCTCTAACTTTCATCTGCATCTCCTCTCTTTTATTCAAGTAGTTATGATAGTTCAGAAAACCTGCAAAATGTCTTCTATTTCCTTTAGTTAATCCACACTTCAAATTTTAGTAACATGTTGTTTGATTCTATATGGCCTCACCAAATTCACAATAATTTTTTTCAGCTTTATGTCCCCAGCAACACAATTTGTATTTATATAAAAAATTGTTGGCCTCCTTTACATAAGATTTATTATCTTCCAGTTTCTAAGAAGGCTTCTAAAACTGAGGCTTCATCTGATTCAATAAGTCCTTTGAATGCAACAAGAATTCTGGAAACTTCAGAAGACAAAGTTATTTCACATTCTACACTTCTGGTGTCATTCGTCTTTCAACAAGACAAAGAGGCACTTCTTAGGCTGTTTTTTAGGTTTAACGAAGTGACCTTTATGGATTCTAAGATCTCCATGTTCCCAGATGTTTCAAAATTAACTCAATCCAGAAGGAAAGAGTTCCTGGAAATGAGACAATTTGTATTATCTTTGGGGGCTAAATTTCAATTCAGATACCCTTGAAAATGTTTGATCTATTTTGATCAACATTCATATATTTTTTTTGATCCCCCACAGCTATGATTTTTTTCTTGAGGCAAAAGGAGCAATACTCTCCAGTGCTTCCATAGGTCCAATTTTTCAGTGGAAGATGTAACACTACATTCATGATTTTCATTATTTCCTGTATATATCATTTGATTTTTCCTTTTTCTTTCATTTAATATGTTAAATCTCTCTTTTCCTTAAATATATACTGCTTTAAGTATATTTATAAAAGTATAAATAAAGGAAAAAAAATGTTGGCCTTAGTATAATGAGCCAATAGTTCATCCTGTTGCTTTTTAAATTTCATCTTCTCTTCTTTTTCCTGCTCTGTAAATCTATTCATCTGACCCTTATGAATCATATCTAGTCTCTTAGTAAGGTCAAACAGGCCTCTTCCTCTCTTGACTTGAATAAGTACTTAAATTTCCCTGGATTTACAGTTTTAGCTGCTTACCACAAAGTATTCACTCTTGTCCCTGGTTATTGGTATCTACAAAATCATGCTAGGCTTTCCTAAGAAGAAGGTCAAACTTCTGTTTTTATTACCAAGAGGGTTCATCTTCAAGATAAAATCTCTTTGCTTTGCCAGAAAAAATGGTTACTGTGGATGGGCAGAATAGATGGGCCATTTGGCCTTTATCTGCCATCATGTTTCTATCTTCACCACTTCATGTCATTTGAGGGGGGACCTTGCTGGTGAACGATTTGGCCAAAAGTTCATAGTAATAAAAATATTTCCCCCCTATTATCAATTGATGCCCATCAGTATCATACCTACCATTGAGTGAGCTGAGCAAAAAGCCCTGGGCTACCCTGACTTAAGGTCTCCCATCACTTCTTCCCTTTCACCTTGGTGGTCTGGTATCTCTCCTCCACTCTGGCATTATTTTCTTTGTGTCAAACCTTCTAGCCCACCCACCCCACTATGTCCTATCTTTACTTGCTTTACCACTAGAGGCAGAGGCAGCTATTTACCAGCAGAGGCAGCTATTCACTACCATTGCATGCAGCCTATCCTGGAGCTTTATTTATTTATCAACTCATCACTAAGTATTACTCTGTTGCAAGGATCAAATCATAACATATTAATTCTGCAACTATAGGGTCATACATCATTTAGTCTCACAGAGACTGAGCCACTGATGCACAAAAGCCTGCTGAAAGAAAAGGGTTGTCAGCTTCTTTGTAAAAGTCAGAATATTTGTCACAGTATGTTATTTGCTTTGTAATGCATTCCACAAAAGCAGCCCAGCAACAGTAAACATACATTTTTGTATAGCTGAAGATTTTACAGCTTTCACAGATGGAACATGTGGAGGGGCATAATCAAAAAAACCGTCTAAGTCCCTTTTTGGCCTAAGTCCTTAAACGCTCAAAGCAGAAGCAGGGAAAGTGTCCATAACCAAAACAAACATCCTTGTTTTGATTATGGACTGCCTCTACTAAACGCCCAGATCACCACTACGTCTACAAGTACACCCCCTTGACGTCTACACTTTTTGGCCATAATGAACCCCAAAAATGCAGCAGTTCAGGTAGAGGAGTGATGGCATCGTGGTAGGGGAGATGAGGCATCTCTCCTGCCACGATGCTTGTGGTGGAGGGGTAGGCAGGTTGCTGGGGCCGCTGAGCTGATCGCAGCAGCCACAATCAGCTCAGCGGCCCCTTTTTCGGCACTTAGACCTGGTTTGACTTTGTCTAAGTCAAAAAGGTCTAAATGCCAACTAGGCAACCTGCCTACGGTTTTGGTTATACCTGTTGTACGTCTAGGTGTAGGTCGGCCCACCTCCTGCCCACTGCCCACCCTTTCCCCTCCTCTAAACACGCCTCTTTTCTCTCTGTGCGTTTAGAGGCAGGGGAAAGGCCTAAGCTGTTTTTAGATACGTCTAAAAACCAGCTTTGGTTATGGGTACTTGGACGATCAGGCTTTTTGATCGTCCAAGTAGCCATTTAGGACACTTTTTAGACATTTTTTTTATTTATTATGAACTCTATAGGCATTTCTGCCATGTAGATCTTAATATTTTATTTATTTACTCTTTCATTTATTCAATTTTCTATACCGTTCTCCCAGGGGAGCTCAGAATGGTTTACATTAATTTATTCAGGTCCTCAAGCATTTTTCCCTGCCTGTCCCGGTGGGCAATGGGAGGATTAAGTGAGTTGCTCAGGGTCACAAGGGTTTGAGTTTGAATCCACAACCCCAGGATGCTAAGGCTATAGTTTCTCAGGCCATCAGAAATCTAACATTGATATCATTCATGTAGGTAAATCATCAGCAAGTATTTTATATACCAAACCCAAAATCTGGAATTTTATCCTCTAAACTACTGGTAACCAATGAAGAGACATCAAAACAGGTGAAATATGACCATTATGTCCAGCCCCAGTAATTACTCAAGCATGCAACACATGTCGGTATACCCAAATAAATACTACATGCTCCAAGATACATTCTATTCACAAGGAAACAGAAAGTTGCTTCAAATGGGGCAGGATGCATCAGCTGAGATGGCAGAAGGGGGCTGATGGCAGATGGTGAGGTGGCAGAAAGAAGCTCCTGTTCCATGAAAGAGCAAGTAGGGATATGTCAACCACCCTAGGGGAATGAGTTTCAACCAGAACCAAAAATTGGCAGAAGTTAAAAAAAAAAAGATTATGCAACTGGAGCCCCAGAGGCGGGAGTAGAGGAAGGCTATCAAGTATCACCTTTGGACCATAAGAACATAAGCAGTGCCTCTGCTGGGTCAGACCAGAGGTCCATCATGCCCAGCAGTCTGCTCGCGCGGCAGCCCATCAGGTCCAGGACCTGTATAGTAATCCTCTATCTATACCCTTCTATCCCCTTTTCCTTCAGGAAATTATCTAATCCTTTCTTGAACCCCAATACTGTACTCTGTCCTTTCACACCCTCTGGAAGCGCATTCCAGGTGTCCACCACCCTTTGGTTGAAGAAGAACTTCCTAGCATTTGTTCTGAATCTGTCCCTTCTTAATTTTTCCGAATGCCCTCTCGTTCTTGTAGTTCTTGAAAGTTTGAAAAATCTGTCCCTCTCCGCTTTCTCTATGTTTCAAGTTTATTAGGTTTTTATATACCGCCTATCAAGGTTATCTAAGCGGTTTTACAATCAGGTACTCAAGCATTTTCCCTTCATGATCTTGTAAGTCTCTATCATGTCCCCTCTAAGCAGTGGCGTACCTAGGGTATGTGGCACCCGGGGCCCATCATTTTTTGACACCCCCCCCCCCCATGTAAAAAAATTTTTTTTTTTTTTTTTTTGCAATAACCATGAAATGGAATAAATGGTCAGAATAGAAACAGGCAGTGAAAATTTTCTTTTATTGAACCTCATATATGTAACCATTATTCCAAACATAACATAACATAAATTATGTCTAAATTGTCATGACATTAGAAGTACATATGGAGTAGTTGCAGGTGATGCTTGGGACAGTTCTGATTGTGTTAGTTCGGTTTTATGTGTTTTTTGAATAGAAGGGTTTTTATTTCTTTTTGAAGGTTTTGCAGTCTGTGGTTGATATCAATTGGTTGTAGAGTTGGGGGTCGAGTGTTGCAGCTCGAATGGCTAGGAGGTTGTCGAACAGTTTTTTTCTTTTGACGTTTTTGGTTGGAGGGTGTGTGAATGGTGCACAAGTTCTCCTATGTCTGTTTGAAGTGGATTGAATTATTTAGCTGAAGAAATTAGTTACCCCCCCATTCCACACACATTAATTCTCTTCCATTTTTGTTCCCATTATAAAAAACACTGATAAGTTCCCAGAAAAAAAATACATTAAAATAAGAAGTGAAAACAAAGGCCCCTACAGATGAGAACATAACATAAGAATAGCCTAACTGGGTCAGACCAATGGTCCATCATGCCCAGTAGCCCATTCTCATGGTAGCCAATCCAGGACATTAATACCTGGTCAAAACCCAAAGAGTAGCAACATTCCATGCTACCGATCCAGGGCAAACAGACACTTCCCCCATGTCTTAATAACAGATTATGGACTTTTCCTCCAGGAATTTGTCCAAATCTTTCTTAAAACCAGCTACACTATCTGCTTTTACCATAACTTCTGGCCACTTCATTTTTAAGTTTAGATCTTTCCTTTCAAACAGAGACCTTGCTAGATGTCAAATACAGCACAAGGTAACTTCACATGGACTTAGCTGTGCAGGAAATGTGAATCTCCTCATACACCCACCATATAGTGCAAAAATGTGCAAAGGTCTGTTTTTTTCTTTCGATCACTACATAGCCTAATGCCACACAAGCAGCGCTGTTACAAACATATTCTGTAGGTCAATGCTAAGGATAACAAAGTTTCCTTCCTTGGACCAGAAGGAGATAAACCACTGGAAGAGATCCCAAAACAACACCCAAAGACCCACTCAGTGTGTGAATCAGTTGAGTGGAGTGGACTAACTGGGGGGTGGAAATGAGCCCGGAGTTTGCTCAGCAGAATTTCCCAGACCACCTCTTCCTCTCAACACATTGACACGCTGCCACCATCACCACTAGGAACACCTCACTGGGTAGGCCAGCTATGCTATAAACTTTATAAAACACATTATTATATTTTCTTATAAAGCACATATTTTAACTGACTTCTCTGACATCCTCAGCCTTTCCATTCACAAAAATAGAAGGAAGAAAAGTTCCCATTTCCTGCTGTCTCATGTCCCCGGCCTATACAATATTTTTTTTCTGCAGACCCTTCAAAAGTCTGACCAAATCCTCGTTTCACTTGCATTATAAAGTACTGAGGATGCCATCTCTCCCCAATCCCAGGTCCTAAAGTCTAAGACAGTAGCGCAAAATAATGCTGCCAGATACAGGAAAAAAAAATTTTGATTCGATTCAGCCCTATTGAATTGGTTTTTCAATTCGATTTTCCTGCCCAGTTGGGTGATTTTTTTCAAAACTCCTGGTGGGTTTTATAGCTTTTTCACCCCCTTTGGCTTCTCCTAACCACACTGGCGCTGTGGTGTAAATAAAATAAAGAAACAAAAAGGACTTTTCCTCTTTCTGTTAAATCCTAGCTCACGTTTGCAGTCCAACACCAGCTCTGGCAGGATACACATTTCAAATCTGACATGTTATAATCACAAAACAGAAAATAAAATTAATTTTTCTACCTTTTGTTGTCTGGTTATATTTCAAATCTTGTTGGTCCAAGGCTCTGGTTTTCTTCTGATAACTTGCTTGCCAGGGTCTCCTTCTTTCTGCATGCTAACCATCCATCTGCCAACTCTGTCCTCCCTTTCCATTTCCCTTCCCTTCCCAGGAAGTCTGGTATCTTTCCTTTTTTTCATCTCCCTCCACAGATCCACCTTTTCTTAAATACCCTTTCATCCGGCATCTCTCCCTCCTTCCCCACCATCCCAGAGTCCACCATCTCTCCGTTTCTTTTCCTAATTACCCTCCTATCCAGTATCTCTATCCCTCCTCCACACCATCCCTTGTGTCCAATTTCTCTCCCTTTCTGTTCCTTCCCTCCCTAAATCCCATGGTCCATCATCTCTCTCCCTCTCCTCTATTTTCAGACCCATTATTTCTTCCCCCCCCCAAAGTTTGGCATATGCATGTCTCTTTGAACACCCCCTTCCCTCCGTGTACTTCTAAATCATGGTCCCCCCCAAAGGCCTGTCCCCCCTTAAAGGTCTGCCTGTCCCACCTTGAAGGCCTGCACCCCCCTTGAAGGCCTGTCCCTTCCCCTTGTAGGCCTGTCCCCCCCTTGAAGGCCTGCCTGCCTGTCCCCCCCTTGAAGGTCTGCACCCCCCAAAGGCCTGCACCCCCCCCGAAGGCCTGTCCCCCACTTGAAGGCCTGTCCCAACCCTTGTAGCTTCTCCCCCCCCCTTGTAGGCCTGTCCCCCCTTGAAGCCTGCCTGCCTGCCTTTCCCCCCTTGAAGGCCTGTCCCCCCTTGAAGGCCTACACCCCCTCGAAGGCCTGCACCACCCCCCTCGAAGGCCTGCACCCCTTGAAGGTCTGCACCCCCCCCCCGAAGGCCTGTCCCCCACTTGAAGGCTTGTACCACCCCCTTGTAGCTTCTCCCCCCCTTGTAGGCCTGTCCCCCCCCTTGAAGGCCTGCCTGCCTGCCTTTCCCCCCCTTGAAGGCCTGCACCCCCTTGAAGGACTGCACCCCCCCCCGAAGGCCTGCACTCCCTTGAAGGTCTGCACCCCCCCGAAGGCCTGTCCCCCCCTTGAAGGCCTGTCCCACCCCCTTGTAGGCCTGTCCCCCCCTTGTAGGCCTGTCCCCCCTTTAAGGCCTGCCTGCCTGCCTTTCCCCCCCTTGAAGGCCTGTCTCCCCCTTGAAGGCCTGCACCCCCCTTGAAGGCCTGCACCCCCCCTTGAAGGCCTGTCCCCCCCCCCTTGTAGGCCTGTCCCCCCCCCTTGTAGGCCTGTCCCCCCCTTGAAGGCCTGCCTGCCTTTCCCCCCTTGAAGGCCTGTTCCCCCCCTTGAAGGCCTGCACCCCCTTGAAGGTCTGCACCCCCCCAAAGGCCTACACCCCCCCCGAAGGCCTGCACCCCCCTAAAGGCCTGCCTGCCCCCCTTGAAGGCCTGCACCCCTTGAAGGTCTGCACCCCCCCCCGAAGGCCTGTCCCCCCTTGAAGGCCTGCCTGCCTGTCACCCCCTCCCCCTTGAAAGCCTGCTTGCCTGCCCGCCCGCCCCACCCTGAAGGCCTGATGCCCCGACCCACCCCGAAGGACCGCTGCTTCCTGCGCCACGGTCCCGCTTCCTGACGTCAGAGGAGGGGCGGGATCGCGGCGCAGGAAGCAGCGCAGAGATGCTGACGCTGACTTCGCGATCCTGCTGCGGGCTGCTTCACAGGTGGTGCAGGAAGGTCAGTGGGGCGAGCGGTCCTTCGGGGGTGGCGGGGGACTGAACGGCAAGGCCGGGAACACCCCCTTAGGGCTGGTACCCGGGGCGGCCCGCCCCCCCCACCCCCCCTAGGTACGCCACTGCCTCTAAGTCTCCGCTTTTCCAGGGAAATGAGCCCCAGTTTCTCCAATCTTTCAGCGTATGAAAGGTTTTCCATACCTTATATCAAATGTGTCGCTCTCTTCTGAACCCTCTCGAGTATCGCCATATCCTTCTTAAGGTAAGGCGACCAATATTGGACGCAGTATTCCAGATGCAGGTGCACCATCGCCCGATACAACGGCAGGATAACTTCTTTCGTTCTGGTTATAATACCTGTCTTGATTATACCTAGCATTCTATTTGCCTTCTTAGCGGCCACTGCGCACTGTGCCGACGGCTTCATTGTCTTGTCCACTATTACCCCCAAGTCCCTTTCTATAGTACTCTCACCCAATAATAGCCCCCCCATCGTATAGCTGTACTTCGGGTTTCTGTTTCCTACATGCAAGACTTTACATTTCTCTACATTGAACTTCATCTGCCATCTCGTCACCAACTCCCTTAGCTTAGTCCCTCTCCACTTTCTCTATGCCCTTCATGATCTTCTAAGTCTCTATCATATCCCCTCCAGGGAAAAGAGCCCCAGTTTCAGCGTATGAAAGGTTTTCCATACCTTTTATCATGCGCGTTGCTCTTTTCTGAACCCTCTCGAGCATCGCCATATCCTTCTTAAGATACAGCGACCAATATTGGATGCAATATTCCAGATGTGGGCGCTCCGCCCGATACAATGGCAGGATAACGTCCTTCGATCTGGTTGTAATACCTTTCTTGATAATACTTAGCATTCTGTTCACCTTCTTAGAGGCCGCTGTGCACTGTGCCGATGGCTTCATTATTTTGTCCACCAGTACCCCTAAGTCCTTCTCTTGGCTACTTTCACCCATTACCAGCCCTCCCATCGTATAGCTGTACATCGGGTTTCTGTTTCCTACATGTAAGACTTTAGACATCTCTACATTAAATTTCATCTGCCATTTATTTGCCCACTCTCCCAGCTTGTTCAGGTCCCTTTGTAAATCTTCGCAGTCCTCTTTAGACCTAGCCCCACTACACAGTTTGGTGTCGTCTGCAAATTTTATTACTTCGCACTTCATCCCTGTTTCTAGATCATTTATAAATACATTGAACAGCAGCAGTCCGAGCACTGACCCCTGCGGAACACCACTCGTGACCCTCCTCCAGTCCGAGTAGTGGCCCTTCAAGTTCAAGTTTCAAGTTTATTAGGTGACTTGATCAATCGCTTAATCAAATATTCTAAGCGATGTACATTTTAAAATTTACAATTAAAAAAAAGAAAAAAACAACAACAATTATTATTATTATTATTATTATTCTTTATTCTTATATACCGCCATACCCAGTGAGTTCTAGGCGGTTTACATCAATTAGCAAATGATCTGCATTGAATAGCAGATTTACAACAAAATTAGAGGTAGATTTACAAAATTAGAAGCAGATTTACAGCGTTGGATAGCAGATTTACAACAGAATTAGCAGTAGGTTTACAAAATTAGAGGCAGATTTACAGCATAATTGGAAGAATTTTTGACAGAAAATTGCAGGCTGAATTACGATAAATTACAGTGATTTGCCACAGTCAGCCGTGAAGTTACAGCGATTCTTAACTGTCTGCAAAGAGGGCAGGTTTACATCAATATTACAGAAATTGCAGGTTTGACCGAGCTAGGTAGGGGAGGTAGAGAGTGGGGGAGGGAGGGACTGGTGAAGGAGGAAGGGGGCAGCGGTGGGGTAAGTGTCATGTGAGGTGAATGGGTTATTAAGGGTCGTGTTTGCTGAAAAGGTACGTTTTTAGTAGTTTTCTGAATGATAGGTAAGTGGGGGCCTCGAGTATCATCTGAGCTAGCCATGGGTTCGACTTGGCTGCTTGGAAGGCAAAAGTTCTATCCAGGAATCTTTTGAGAGGGCAATGTTTAGGCGAAGGGAAGGCGAACAATTGAGTTCTCCGTGATGTCCTGTTGCTGCAGTAGAGGTTAAAGTGTGTGTTTATGTAGCTTGGGGAGGAGCCGTTAACCGATTTGTAGCAGAAGCATGCAAATTTAAAAAGAATTCTAGATTCAAATGGTAGCCAGTGTAGTTGGTGATAGAAAGGGGTGACATGTTCCCATTTCTTTAGGCCAAAGATGAGGCGCACCGCGGTATTTTGGACTGTTTTTAGTCTTCTGGTAGTTTTCTTAGTGGCGTTAAGGTAGATGATATTGCAATAGTCGAGGATGCTGAGGATGGAGGATTGTACAAGTAGGCGGAATGCATTGTCATAGAAGTGTTTTTTTATGGTGCGGAGTTTCCAAAGTACCGAGAAGCTTTTCCTAATTATGAGGTCGGTATGGTTATCTAGAGATAAGTTTTTGTCCAGCGTGACTCCCAGAATTTTTATGGTCGGATCAAGGGGGAAGGTCTTTCCTTTTAGTTGAATTGTGGTTTCCTTAATTTTATCTTTGGGGGAGGCTAGAAAAAATTTTGTTTTGTCTGGGTTTAATTTCAGTCTGAATGAAAGCATCCAGAGTTCTATCTGGTTGAGAGTGTTAGAGATGTGGTCGAGTAGTTCTTGTGAAAAGTTGGTTAATGGAATGGTTATTGTGATATCGTCTGCATAAATGAAGAATTTGAGATTTAGGTTGTGTAGGAGTTTACCTAGTGAGGCAAGGTAAATGTTGAATAGGATGGGGGATAGGGGGGAGCCCTGTGGGACCCCGCAGGTGTTGTCCCAGCAGTATGAGAAAGAGTTATTCTTGAGTACCTTGTATGTTCTATTTTGTAGGAACCCCTGAAACCAATTGAGGACCTGGTCTGAGATGCCTATGTGCGCTAGGCATTCCAGGAGAATGGTGTGGTCGACCAGGTCAAAAGCACTGCTCAGGTCGAGTTGTATGATCAGGGCACTTGAGCCTTGACTGAAGAGTGTGAGGAGGTGGTCGAGAAGGGAGGCTATGATGGTTTCAGTGCTGTGGTCCGCCCGAAATCCTGATTGGTTGTCACTTAGAATGTTAAATTTTTCAAGGTATGCGGAAAGTTCCGCTTTTACCAGCCCTTCCGCTATTTTGGTAAATAGGGGGATACTGGCGATCGGCCTATAATTAGAAGGGGAGTTTGGTGGTTCTTTCTCATTTTTTAAAATTGGGGTGATCATTATTTGACCCTGCTCCGATGGGAAGTTACCTTTGGATAATAGGTAATTAACCCATGTCATCATTTTTGCTTTAAAATGGGGGGGGGCCGTTCTCATGATTTTTGGTGGGCATGTGTCCAGCTGGCAATAGGAGTGAGTATACTTATTATAGTAAGTATTGAAGGTTTGCCAATCGGTTATAGCGAACTGTTTCCAACTAAGGTCGACTTTGGCTCCCGGGTCTGGGTTTGGTGGATTCATGTCTGTGAGGATGGGGAAGAGCTCGAGGGGGTTGGGGCTGGCTGGTAGAGTTGTTCTTATTTTTTGGATCTTGGTATTGAAGAAGTCAGCCAGGGTGTTGGCGGTTAAGGTGGCTTCTTCGTGTAGGTTTGTGTAGGTTTCTATATTGTAAAGATCATTGACCAATCTGAAGAGGTTATTGCTATTGGTATTAGGATTACCGATTTTGTTGGAGTAGAATTTTTTTCTTTTTTCACTAGTGAGGGTTTTGTACTGTTTTAATTTTTTTCTCCATGCCAGTCTGTGTTCTAGCGTTCCGGTTTTTTGCCATGATCTTTCGGCTTTTCTGAGGTCCTTCTTGCATTGCAGCAGTTCAGAATCGAACCAGCCTTCTTGGTTGGGGGTTCTTATTCTGCGGGTTTTTTTGGGGGCAATCTCGTTTAGTATATTGGTACTATCTTGTATCCAGGAGGTCATGATTTGTTCCGTATCTTCTATTGGATTGGTGTTGATTTCGAAGTGGGACCAGAATTCCATTGGGTCAATCTTTCCTCTGGTATTGTGGGTTTTGACTGTTCTTGTTTTTTCGCTTTTAGGGGGTTTAAGTTGGCATCCAATGGTGAAGCTGCATAGGCGGTGATCGGACCAAAGGGAGTCTGACCAGTTGCCTTGTTTCCAATAAAAAGTGGGATTGGTCTGTTCCTTGGAGGATAGAGTTACCAGGTCTAACTGGTGTCCTCTTTGGTGGGTTTTGATCGGGGGGTGTTTGTCAAAGCCTAGTTGTGAGAGCAGTGACCAGAAGTCCGCGGTTTCAGGTTGGTCAGTTTGCTCGAGGTGTATGTTGATGTCCCCACACAGTAGGTTGTATGGGCTTGTTAGAGAATTGGTAAGAAGTAATTCAGCGAAGTCGTCTTTGGTCGTGGTCCATTTTTTGGGGGGTATGTAAAATAGAGTGATGGTTAGTGAGGAGGGCAGAGATGTTGATGCTAGGGCGATGGTTAGCATTTCGGAATTAGGTGAAGAGGTTGTGTTAAGAACGGAAGCATTGAGATGGTCTCGGAAGATTATTGCTAGTCCTCCTCCTCTTCCCCATGTTCTGGCTAGGGAGAGTATCTTGAATTTTGGTGGAAGACAATCTTTAATAATGATGTCTTTGTCTGAAAGCAGCCAGGTTTCTGTGAGAAGGACAAAGTCGGGGTTGTTTTCAGTTAGCCAGTCTTTGATTAGTGTGGATTTATTCCTCATAGATCTGATATTCAGGTAAAAGCCCTGCAGGGACTGGTGGTTGGAGTGATTGGGTGGGGAGTAGTGGGAGTACGCCAGTTTTTTTAGGGTTCTTAGTTTTTTTGGGTGGGACTTGGTCGGTTTGTAGTGGTGGGGGGGGTTGTTGGGCAAGTGGGCGTGTGGGTGGTCTTGTGTGGTGTGGAGAGTGTATGTAGTGGTTCTGGGTTTTACCGATCGGTGCAGCGTGATGTGGATGGGAATGGGGGATGCATTGGAGTTGTCTGCGTTGCAGAGCCTGGAAGAGAGCAAGAGGAGTGTAAGTAGAGCTACGCATTGTTGTGTATTTGGCTTGGCCATTGTGAGGGGCTCGTCCCAGCTGTGGTTGGAGACGTTGGGGTGTTTCCTGTGATTGAGGACAGGATTAGTGTAAGGGGGAAAGAACGGAAGTTGGGGTTTCTATATTGGAGGGTCAGAGGGCGGTTTGGTATATTCCTGTAAGCTGTCCTGAAGGTTAAGCAATGTAACGAGGATAAACAATGTGGTTTCAATTCAGTGGTGCTATGATCTGTATAGGTCCGGCAGGGTTGTACATTAGAGTTTTTTGTAACAGTAAAACGTATCCGGATTGGGGGTGTCAGGGTTCTATCCACGAGACCCGGCGTCGATGCTGTTGGATCTGTCTGGGAAGGAGTTCCTTTTTGGGTTGAGACGGTTGAGTCTTTGTTGGAGTGCTGGGCTGTGACTGTAGTGGTCTGGGCAGGTTCTGTGGTCGGTGGGCTGGTATCGGAGGTTGCCTGTGCTTCGCGGTTGGGTTCCTGCTGGTTAGGGAGGGGTGTCCGGCTGAGCGGGGTCGATTCTTGGTGGTATGTGGTCCACCGAGCTGCGTCGGGAGCGGGACAGCCTAGTTGCTAGTAGGCTGGGTGTTGTTGGGCTCCGGGTGAGGGGAACGGGCTCGCCGGTTCAGGAGTCGTTTGCAGTCGCTTTGCAAAGGCGCGTGCTAAGGCGCACGCGCCTTAGACGTGCGCCTTCGACGGCACGCCGAACGGCTGCACGCCGTTGGCGCGGCGGCTTTGAGGCGTCGGGTTCGGGAGAGGGGCGGAGCGTGGCTCGCACGCTCCTCTCCTGCTGGTGCCCGGCTGAAGAAGGCCGCAACTGGAATGAAGAGGATCAGTGGCACTTGTGCCCACGTCACTTTGAGAGCATCCTTTTCACCACCTGGGCTTCCCGTATGTGGATGAATGTTGTGGAGAGAGCAGGGCTGTTACTTTAAAAGTAGGTCTGGCTCTATGTAAAAGTGCAGCCTGTAATCTATTGCCTTTTTCTGTCATTGGCATACCATACGAGTATAATGCCACTTTTTTTTTTAGCATGTGTTTGTATTTCCTATTATGTTTCAATCATTTTTATTACACAAAAGCAACAATGCGTACAACAAATCACATTTTTCAGAACAGTATACAACTCCAATCCCACCCCCCAACCACCCACCCTCCCACCCCGGCAGCAGCGGTAACAAAGTCAAATAATAGTGATGTTTCTAAAATAGTCCAATTAAGTTCTCCAAATTTGGTTTTGAATATAAGGAGTAAAGGTCAAGCTAAAAGGATACCAACATTGAGAAAACAAACGTCCAGGTTTGGTTGACATATCCACCACATCTTGTCGTTCCAATAACATTTGGTGCAGCATAAGTGCTCTCCATTGAGGAATGGTTGGAGGTTGTGGGGAAAGCCACTGCAACAAGATGCACTTCCAAAAGACATGGCAAAAGATTTTCCATTATAATCCTGCCCTTGATAGGAGTAAATATATTCAATCGAGAGGATTCCAGAATGTAAACTTGGAATTTGAGTTGATGAATAACCTCTTCCAGGCAGATTCATGGGTTGGGTTAATGAGACAGCTATGGTGACCCTATTTTCTTTCTTGAGCTGAATATTTTTTTAAAAAGAAACATTTCATAGATCTAGTAAATGGATTTAAGGTGAATCAATACCTTAATTCTTGTACAGCCCAGAATCAGCATAAGTGGCCACTTACGGAAAGTTCTTGTGCACTGTTCACAAAGGGCTAGATTGGACAAAACTCTCTAATTGTGTACCTATGGTCACTAAAACAGTTTGACTGGTTTAGCGACCGATGGAATTTGCCGACCCGATTCTCAAAACAGCTCATCGTGAGGTTTTCCATGCGGTCAAATCAACAAGAGGAAGTGGGAAGGTCAAGATGTTCTAGTAGGTGGTCTTTATTGTCAGTAACGTAAAAACATTCAATGACTCAGTGCTGCATATGTTTCGGTACTCAGGGTACCTTCCTCAGGAGTCTTGAAATTTGTTGTTTTAAAAACCCAAATGGTTATGTTTTAGAGGTACATTAAAGGCATGGTGAGTTTAGAGTATCGGGACACCGTGAGAGGGTTGGCTTCTTACTATCTAGAGCCTGGAATTTTACCTTCAGGACCTCTACTCACCAGTATCCAAACTCCCTGTTAGATACAAAAAACTATCAGAACTATTCAGCACAATAACTGGGAATATAGTACAGAGAGTTCTGCTCCTCTGAAAACCATCTTCCTTATGAAACCTCACCCTCTTCACTGATCTTCCTATCAAATCAATGAAACAGCCCAACTATTCCCTTTAGCTTCAGATATTATCTCATCATCATTAATTGCAAAAATACACGTTTTCCCCTGGACCTCTAATTGTGATAGTGTTGTGTCCTGACACAACATAACAGCTGATTCTCCCCATCTGTCATAAGAACATAAGAAGTTGCCTCCGCTGAGGCAGACCAGAGGTCCATCTTGCCCAGCGGTCTGCTCCCGCGGCGGCCCACCAGGCCCACTGCCTGAGCAGTGGTCCCTGACTAGCTCTACAACCTATCTCTACTCTTATTCCTATAACTTACCTCTACTCCTATCCCTATAACCCATCTCTACACCTATCTGTACCCCTCAATCCCTATCAAAGGCTCAGGCCATGCTTATTCAGGATGTATGAGCTAATGACCCGCTCACTTTGAGCTGGTACTACTAACTACTACTAATCATTTCTATAGTGCAACCTGATATATTTAGCACTGTGCAAATTGTACGCAGGTATTTTCACGGTCCCTAGTAGTCCCACATCTGTTATCGTACCTGGGGCAATGGAGTATTAAGTGACTTGCCCAGGGTGACAGGGAGCTGATGGGAACTGAACCCAGCTTCCTAGGATCAAGGCCCGCTGCACTAACCATTATGCTCCACTCATCCTAGAAGCCACTAGGCAAATAAAGAGGTTTTCACTTGCTCACCAGGCCTGAACTGTGGTGGCTGATAAATCTATCTCACCAGTCAAAGAAAAAAGGAGATTGCTACCTACTCACCTAACTCAACAAAGTTAGACAAGTTCCTACTGAACAAGGACGTATGCTGGTAGGGCTAGTCTCAGTTAGGGCACTGGTCTTTGACCAAAAGGGCCGCCGCGTGAGCGGACTGCTGGGCATGATGGACCACTAGTTTGACCCAGCAGTGGCATCTCTTATGTTCTTAACTCAACTCAAATTTCATCCTAGCAGCCACTTGGCCTTAGTTATGGTGGTTATGGAATGAGTTATGGTGGTTATGGAATGAGCTCTGTGTGTCAATAAAGTGAGGAAAGGGATGTACCCGGGTTACAGAGAACTGAGGGTGAAACAAGGAGAGAAACCAGGTTTAGGGAAAGACAGGGAGAAACAAGATCTGGGAGTAAGGTGGCTGGAACAAAAATGTCTGAACAAGCAGAGCTTTGATCCATTCACTGGGCTACCTCTCAATCTAGTATTTGATTACGTTGTCTAAATAATCTTTTTTAAAAAATCCTAACAAATTAGGTAGACAGAGAGCACTGGAATGAAAGTGCTTATGTTTCTGCCCGATGTAGTACTTAAAACGTGGTATGGTAGAATACGCTTTTTTTAAAAGTCCATCTATTTATTTATTTATTTAAAATTATTTATAACCCGCTTATCCACAAATCTAAGCGAGGAACAAAACCACATACAAAATCATATTAAATAATACATACAAATACAAAACAGCAAAAAAAAAAAAAAATACAAACCCAGGATAAAAAAGAACAGGCCAGCTCACACCAAAAAAGTGCTCAAACAATAGTTTTCACCCCCTTCCTAAAATACCAAAGCATGTCAGATTGGCACAAAGACAAAGATAAAACATTCCATAGCGCCGGGCCCTGGACAGAGAACATAGACTTATGATTCCCTGTAAGCCTCACCACCGTTAATGACAGAACTTTTAAACTTGAGCTATCTGAAGACAGTAACTCATGCGAAGGACAATGCCACTGCAGAAGATACACTAGACGGGCAATTATGCTGAAGCACCTTAAACATCACACAAAAAAACTTAAATTCGTCCCGCATGCCAATTGGCAGCCAGTAAAGCTATCAAAGTATTGGTGTAAAGCGATCGAATTTTGAGGCATGAACAATTAGGTGTGCAGCAGCATTTTGTACCAGCTTCAGTGCCCGCAAGACACATTTAGGCAAACCTAAATAAATGGAATTACAATAGTCATGCAAAGGCGTTATCGTCAATTGGATTCATCTGTGTCAACAAATAGAGAGAAAGAGAGAGAGCAAAAGGCAATCAGTGGACATAGCAGGGAAGTCTTCACAAAAGAGTGACGTTGGACAGCTATTTTCTAGTTAAGGATCTTATAGTTTATAACAGAGGTCCAGAACAGAATGGAATACTTATGTGTGCATTCTTTGCAGATGAAATATTTTTTTTAAGAAAAGCTCACTGCTGAAACCTGCTGAATATGTAAGTGTGGAAGTGCCTATTTAACAGATGATAGTAGTAAAGAAGACAACTGTGTATTATTCCAGTCCCTGGGAAGTATTTTCCGAAAGCCTGGCAATGAATGTTTCACGGGCACAATGAGCATTGCATTGTTAATATTTCTTTTCTCATTTCGCTGAAAAAGATAAGGCCCTTTATTCCTCTGATTCTTTGTGACAAATAATGCAAGCTCATGTCTAAAATACAGCAGGAACACACTATTCTTTGCAAAAAATAAATAAGCATTTTTTTATCATGAGCAATAAATTGTTACAGAGATAATGTTAAAAGTAAGGAGTAATACTAAATGGAGAGTTTTGCATGCAACTATGTTATGAGATCCAATACTGGTACTAAATTATAAATAGCTTCTTGCAAAATGGTACAAATGTATGTTGCCATAGTTGGGCAGTTAACTTCTAAGATATTTCCTTACCTTCAGTTTTATTTTTAAAATATGTTTTATCATTCAATTATTTTATCCATTTATGTATACTTTCTTTTCACGTTTTCACCATGGCATTATTATTTTATCAGATTTGGTTCTGTCTTTTGGCTTTTATTCACATTTTGGCTAATTTGGTTCTGCCTCATGACATCAGTCGATTGATTTGATTATATGTCTTATATATATCTTACATGTTTTATTTTAATATAGTTTTCATGTTTATGCCTCTTTTATTCAGATTGCTATGTTTTAAATGCTGTCTTTTATTAACGTATATGCTTCATGATACATGTCTCATGATTTTAAATGTTTTTCTACGTGTCACATATCTTTCAGTAGTGTCCCCTGAGGAAGGCGTTTCCTATACGCCGAAACAGGGATCCTTGTTGGGACCATCATTTTCAATAAAGATTTTGTCATTGGTTGAAAAGACACCTCCCTTGCCTTTTCTGTTTGACTGTCTATTCTCCAAGGCGAGGTGTTCTTCTGCCTGTCTGCTTACTTCCAGTGGCCCATTTCAGGCACCTCAATCTCGTACACTCTTCTACCTACTCTATCACCTCCCCAGCCCCTCTACATGTAATCCTAGCTCACTGTTTAACATATGATGGGCACTGGAGTTCTTGTTTTTAGGTGGGGAGGGAGAGAACTATTTCCAAAGCCGTCCAGGGGGGGAACACCATCTCTTCTACAGCCTGCTACTGCTTCTACTGGAGGATGGAGTGCTTAGAACATTAACCTCACCTAAAATTAGCACTGATGAATGTTACTTTTCTGCAAATGGTATTGCACAGCAGTATTTGAAAGATTGCCTACTATTATTTTTGTAGTGATGGACTTCCAGATGTAAAGGCACTCAATCAGTGGTGCGCAGTCAGGGCTTTCAGGGGATTCGGTGAATCCCTCAGCTCTACAGTACTGCTTTTTTTTTTTTTTTTTTTTCTTAATGCCATTTTGACTGGTTGAGCACATTGCCTGATCAAGTCACACTGTATCAAGCAAAAAGTAAACAACAACAATAAAAATAGCAGGGCTGTAAGAGCTGGGGATTCACTAAATCCCCTGAAAGCTGTGACTGCTTGCCAGTGATAGAGTACTTTCACAGCTGGAAGTCCATTACTACAAAAATGATAGTTGGAACTTGTGGCTGGGAAGGCTTAGCATCTCCAAGGGCCAGATTCTCAAAACTTAAGGTTGCCTTTAACGCAGTCGCTAAACTGGTTCCAGCCGGTTTAGCATGCATGTATTTTAGTGGCAGATTATCAAAACATCTTACTCTGATCTTTTCCAAAGGGAGGGGCCTTAGGCGTTTGAGCCATTCAGGACCTTAGACCTCTCCCTCTGTATCCCAGGATACAGAGAGAGGATCCAAAAGCCCTGATTGGCTCAGACACCTAAGGCCCTCCCCATGCATCACATAATGTACCGGGAGGGAAAATTCCACCATTTTGGACTGGCAGGCCTACGAGCAGGATATACTGAGCTTTCCTGCTACTCTAACTTCTCTGAAAAGGTATGATAGGGGTTTTGGGGGGTGGGAGTTTGGGGGGACCTCTGATGGCAAGAGGGAGTGGGCATCCCTCCTGCCTTTTTTCAGGGGGGAAAGGGATGGGTAGGGATGTTTGGGGGTGCATGGCACAGGGGTGGGTCTTTAGCAGCAGGAGGGAGTGTGCATCCTTCCTACCATTTTTGTCTCATGCAGAGGGAGGAGCAAATGGCAGGAGGGAATGGTAGGGGTCTAGATTGTTTTGGTGGGCAGGAAGGGGATCAGTGCTGTTTTGGAGAGATGGGAAGGGGAAAATTGCTACTTTGGGGGGCAGAAAGAGGGGGTTAAAACAGATTTGGGCCAACTGACAGCTGGGTGCCTGTCAATATTCAGTGCTTGTACTCTTTAGCCAAGTGACCAAACTTAGGAGTGCTTTTTATGCTATCTTATTTGGTTGCTTAGCTATGTGGGAAGTGGTACTGAGTGTTATTTACATGGACCGGTGTGCCTATAGTGACATTGTACTGGATGCGAGCAAGGGAAAATAATTGCACAACACTGCTCACTGTGTTTTAACTGTTGGAGATGTTCCAACACCATAAGAACATAAGAATTGCCGCTGCTGGGTCAGACCAGTGGTCCATCGTGCCCAGCAGTCCGCTCACATGGCGGCCCTTAGGTCAAAGACCAGTGCTCTAAATGAGTCCAGCCCTGCGGTACCCCACTGGTGACGCTCTTCTAGTTCGAGTATTGTCCATTTACCCCCACTCTCTGTTTCCTATCCGCCAGCCAGTTTTTAATCATGTGAGTATTTCGCCCTCAAATACATGGCTCGCAATTATCCGAAGTAGTTGTTCATGTGGAACCTTGTCGAACGCCTTCTGAAAATCCAGATATACAATGATGACTGGGTCACCCTTGTCTATCCACCTGTTTACTCCCTCGAAGAAGTGCAGCAAGTTCATCAAGCAAGATCTTCCATGCTCTTTATACGATAGAGCAACTTGGAATGATTTGGCTCCAACAATTTTCTGTCACAGCAGTACCACTAAAATTCTTGCCACTCTCGGTGTTATCACAACATGAAGTAGCAAACAAGTTGTCATAAGTATCAAGACCAGCAGCAAACTATGCATGCTAATACAGTATATACTTTTCTACCAAAGTTTCTAGCAGTGTAACTCGTGCAACAAAACAGTTAAGTCTCCACTACAGTTGTTTGAAAAGAGCAGCAGTTATCAAAACAATCAAACAGTTGCTATGTAGCTAGATTAAACCAGAACTATGAAATACCAGCTCCCGAACACACACTCTTCAGCAACTGAAACAGCTGGTTCTTGCAAGTGCCAGTCCACAATAACATCCACAATCTTGAAAATATTTTACCACTAAATAGTAATCTCAGACTCTACTCCCACTTTTATCAGAAAATGATTGAGGCCCTGAGAGGCCATCTTCTGCCAACCATCTGTTTAACTGCTGATACAGTATGTAGACAAGTTAAACTGGATAGAGTAAAGACACCGATTGCCAACTGAGTCTTTCTATGTTATATTTCATTATTATTGTTGCTGCTCTCTTCATTGTCATCAAAAACCTGGGCATTATCCAAACCTTAGGGATTTCTCAAAGGCAATCTGCCCTTTCTATTTTTGGCTTTGGAAACACAGATACTGCAAACAGCATCTTACTTAAACTGAAGAAATAAACATTCTTATCATTTTACAGGTGGTGAAAATATATTGTATGTGTGCCTAGAAATTTGGCTGCACGACTCATTCCATGAGAGCCGCTATATTCACATTACCCTTCTCCTAAGTCACTTCATTGGATTCCGAATACAATTCAAACTTCTTTTTCCCCTATGTTCCCCCCGCAAGCTTCGTTCAGCTGGTAAGTTCCTCCTATCTGTGCACTTCTCCTCTGCCAACTCCAGACTCCATCCCTTCTATTTTGCTGCACCATATGCCTGGAACAAACTGCTCGAATCCCTATGACGGGTTCTGGCAGTGTTCAAGTCCAAGTTAAAATCTCACCTCTTCAAGACTGCTTTTAACTCCTCTCACCTTGGGTTCTACATCCCCAACCCTGTATGTCATGTCTGTCCAAGTTAGATTGTAAGCTCTTCTGAGCAGGGACCATCTATTAAATGTCAAAATATCCAGCACCACCTTTCAGAACTGTAGAAGTGATAAATAGTAGTAGTAGGAGGTGGAATGCTTTGTATTCACTGTTTTGCCTACACTTTGACCCTGGTGTCCCCTTTTTAAATAAATTATACAGAAGATTCTGTTATTAAACTGCTGAATATGCCAAAACTGGAACATATGGAATATCATCTAAAGTAAGAAATTGTCATCAGGTAGAATTTTATCTTCTATGTGCTAGAGAATCTTTCAGAACAATAAAAAGCAATGACCAACTGCACCTTAACCAGTGATAATATGAGGAATTTGTCTCCCTTTGAAGAGGCAGCGTGAGAAAGGAGTGCTGACACTGTCAGCTTGAGTCATGTCATCACTGATCACTCTCCTTAAGGGCGCTGAGAAACAAACTGCAAAAAATAGAAGGAAACATTGTAATGACAAGTTCTTAAAGAGTACTTCCTTTGATCAAAGGCTCTGCGATGCCTTAAATAACAATACAAGGATTTGTAGAATGGAAGATTCTGAACATTATATTTTGGCAACACGGTTGGACCCCCCCCCTGGAATTTAAGATGGATCTGTATTTCTCATCTTTCTTTCCCTCAGGCATAAACATTAACAAAATAAAAGGATCTTATCAAAAGTAGGGACATGCTAAGTGTACTGCCTCGGTAGCTGCTGCCTCTTTTCCTCCAGTACCTGCATTGCAACAGAATATTCTATATCTCTTCAAAACCTCCATTCCTATGGCTTAAAACAAGCGTGACAAAAGACATTTGAGCAGTCTTACAAAACTTGGGGGGGGGGGGGGGGGAAAGACTCTACTGCTAGATAGACTAGTGGACAAATATTCTCTCTGACATGTTTAAGGACTGTGTATAAATGAAGAAAAATGTATCTTCAAATCAACTATGTCTACTGGCAAGAAATCAGCAACATCTGCTAGTCTGGCATTATTCAAGCTGTCCAATACTTGGTGTCCTTTCTTGGAGAATATTGCAATACTCTTCGTGTTATTTTCACAGTTTTTGAAAACCATGCATAAACATACACGCACACACACTAGAGAGTTGCACGGGGAAAGAAATGCCACCCATCCCCACCCGTCCCCGCCAGGATCCTCTCCGTCCCCACCCATCCCCACAAGGAATTACCTCCATTCCCGCCCGTCCCCATAAAAAGCAGTAATTACTTCTGACAGGATCATCAATTCCACAGTTTATTTTGTGTTTGCGCTGCTGTTCTCCTTGTGGAATCTCTTTGGTGGAACCCTTTTTTTATTTTCTGTTCAGGTAATTAACTTATAAACCCCCTCTTTTACTAAGGCTAACGTGTCCATTATATTATATGGACAAACCCTGCTTCCAAAGCCTTCCATCCCCATGGGAGTCCCGTTGGCTAGAGGGGGGTCCTTGTAGAAGTCCCGTTGGCTAGAGGGGGGTCCCTGTGGAAGTCCCGTTGGCTAGAGGGAGGTCCCCGTGGGAGTCCTGTGGGTTAAGGGGGGATTCCCACGGGATTCCCGCGATCCCCGTTCCCTTGAAGACCTCTAACACACACACATACATCACCAATAAAACCTAGTCATAAAACACCATTACTTCATCATTTTGATGGTTAGGAGCTACAACCTCAGCACACTGTTTATGCCTGAGGTTGTGGGTTCAAACCCATGCTGCTCCTTTTGACTGTGCAAGTCACTTAGAGGGTCTTTTACTAAGGCGCGCTAGCCAATTTGCCATGCGCTAGTCAGTTTAGCATGTGCTAAATATTAGCTTAGATTAAAATGGGCGCACTAGCGTTTAGCATGCACTAAATCAGCTAGCACACCTTAATAAAAGAACCCCCATTGCCCACCAGGACAGTCAGGGAAACATGCTCGAGTACCTGAATAAATTCATGTAAGCTCCCTTGGGAGAACGGTAGAGAAAACGGAATTAATTAATTAAAATGTTAAGCACTTACCCCCAAATTATTGTATTACAGTGTTCTCCCATGAATTCGCGGTTCACGAATCGCAGACTCACTAATTCGTGGTATTCTCCAACCGCCTCTTCCTGTCAAAGCAGTTCCTGATTGGTGTAGCCTGACTTTAGTAACAAGAAGAGGTGGTCGGAGAATACCGCAAGTGATTTTGCACCCACCGGTGCCCCAGCTGCCCTCTCCTGCCTCACAAGAATTGCGCACCCGCCAGCGCCCCAGCTGCCCTCTCCTGCCTTTTAACTATATTCGCAGTTTTTCAAAATTCACGGGGGTTCCTGGAATGGAACCCCCCTGAATTTCGGGGGAGTACTGCATATAACATTAGTGTGCGGTCATTAATGCAGAAAATAGAAAATTGGCCACTTTACTGCAGTGCTAAAAATTGCATTAGCTTGCAGGAAAGACCTGCATGAAGCTTTTATTTTAAGCACTGTTTTATAAAAGGGTCCCTTCATTTAATAGTGTGCCTTAAAACATTTAGCCCATGCTAAATGATTGAAATTGTGTTAATCTATGAATTAACTTGAATGAAATCAATTAACACACATTAAATATTTTTTATTAAAATTAATGTGTAAAATGAAGAGAAAAAATGTCTGAAATTTTGGGAAGTGGTCCAAAAATGACCTGAAAATGAATCAAAATCTTTTCCTGCGCACGTCCCTACATACAAAGAAAACAAGTAAAAATCTTTGGAGGCAATTTATCCAGAGGCAATAATCAAAGTCAAACTCTTTCTTTGTGCTTTTGGTGTAACTGAAATGAGAAACTCCATGATCTTACTAGATTTGCTTTGTAGTCAAAATAAATTCATGAATAATTCTCATTTCCTGTAAATGATACCAGTTGTCTTCCAATATTAAATACAGCGGTTGCTATCTCCATAAAGGACATGTAAAAACATAGCATACTATTAACAATGGAACTTGTGTTAAGTGAAATGGACGTGCTAAAACAGAGCTAAGCAATTGATGTGCTTCTTATGTTAAACTGGTTGGACTATTACTGAGGCACATCTAAAGAGACTGCTGCTAAGTACGATAAGAACAAAACTAGTACAACCTGCATGGTGCACCAAGAAAATTCTTCCTGGTCACAGAAAAAGATTTGCCATATAAACAATCATTTACATACAGAGAATGAAGGGCATAGTTACCTATCAACCCATGTTAAGGGAATAATGCACAATATTTACTCACTAATGTGTTAAATGGCAAAATCCTGTTTTATTTTGTGGTAACTTACACAAGTTTATGTCACCACGGGATGCATAATAATGAAATGGAAAGATGCAAAGTATGCAAATGCATATAAAAGAATCTCATTATTATGCAAATTAATTAATACAGCCTGTGTTGGATTTTGCAAGCAGTGTTAATTCCTGGAAAATCAATGCCAGATTCCCACACCCACATCACCCACAACTTGCAGACCATACACCCCCTGGTACAGACCTCCCAACCCTGCTTGAAGACTCCTCTAGGCCTCCAGTCCAGAACCCCCATTCCAAGTCACCTCATTGATTATCTTCCTTCTCCAGAGAAGTCTTCATCTTTCCTTGTGTTAACAGATTAACTGGACGGCTTTATTTGGTTAACTTTAGACCTAATATTCAGCCCATATGGATATGAACTGACTATCCAGAGCTGAAGAATTAATTTTCCTACTCAGCAGCCTTTTTTGATTGTACACTATGGGCTCCTTTTACAAAGGTGCGTTAGGGCCTTAACGCGCAAAATAGTGCGCGCTAAATTGCCACGCTTTTAAGCAGGAGGTAATTTTTAAAATAGCGCGCGCTATAGTGCGTGCTAATCCGGTGCGTGTGCTAAAAACGCTAGCGAACCTTTGTAAAAGGAGCCCTATATTATTATTATCATTGAGCTTATAAATTTGTGCCTTACTTTGGGTCAAACATAGAAGCCTAAATTTTCAGTCTGAAATTCATCTTGATTTATGTATTTACAGCTGCACTTATAAATTAGGACTGCCATTCATTTGCCCAGATTAATGAACATAGGACCAAATTCTAACTACGGTAACTGTATTTAGATTATTTTGTCCTCGATACTTCGTTTGATCTACCGGTTAATGTTATAGTTTATAAGAATGAACATGTGATTTCTGTTCTTGTTGCTGAATTCATACTCACTAACTCTAGATTAAAAGTTATACGGTTGTTTATAAGAATGGACAGTTTTTTTCTTTTCATGTGTTTGGTTGGAGGGTGTGTGAATGGTGCGTGAGTTCTCCTATGTCTGGTTGAGGTGGATTTAATTATTTAGCTGAAGAAATTAGTTACCCCCCCCCATTCCACACACATTAATTCTCTTCCATTTTTGTTCCCATTATAAAAAAACACTGATAAGTTCCCAGAAAAAAATACATTAAAATAAGAAGTGAAAACAAAGGCCCCTACAGATGAGAACATAAGAATAGCCTAACTGGGTCAGACCAATGGTCCATCATGCCCAGTAGCCCATTCTCATGGTAGTCTATCCAGGTCACTAGTATCTGGTCAAAACCCAAAGAATAGCAACATTCCAAGCTACCGATCCAGGGCAAGCAGACGCTTCCCCCATGTCTTAATAACAGACTATGGACTTTTCCTCCAGGAATTTGTCAAAACCTTTTTAAAACCAGCAACGCTATCTGCTTTTACTATAACTTAGATCTTTCCTTCCAAACAGAGACCTTGCTAGATGTCAAATACAGAAAGAACAAGGTAACTTCACAAGGACTTAGCTGTGCAGGAAATGTGAATTTCCTCATACACCCACCATATAGTGCAAAAATGTGCAAAGGTCTGTTTTTTTCTTTCGATCACTACATAGCCTAATGCCACACAAGCAGCGCTGTTACAAACATATTCTGAAGGTCAATGCTAAGGTTAACAAAGTTTCCTTCCTTGGACCAGAAGGAGATTCTGACAAACCACTAGAAGAGATCCCAAAACAACTACCCAGGCACAACACCCAAAGACCCACTCAGTGTGTGAACCAGTTGAGTGGAGTGGACTAACTGGGGGGTGGAAATGGGCCCGGAGTTTGCTCAGCAGAATTTCCCAGACCACCTCTTCCTCTTAACACATTGACATGCTGGTGGGTTTATTTTATAGCTTTTTCACCCCCTTTGGCTTCTCCTAATCACACTGTCCCCCCCACCCCTTGAAGTCCTGTCCCCCCCTGAAGTCCTGTCCCCCCTTAAAGGTCTGCCTGTCCCCCCTTGAAGTCCTGTCCCCCCTTAAAGGTCTGCCTGTCCCCCTTGAAGTCCTGTCCCCACCCTGAAAGCCTGTTGCCCCACCCCGAAGGACCGCTGGCCCCCCACCCTGAAGGACCGCTCGCACCCCCACCCTGAAGGACTGCTCGCACCCCCCCGACGTCCGATTCATCCCCCAGCCCCCCCACACCGTTTGCGGTGGAGAAGCAGCCTACTGTGGGTTCGCGATACCAGTGAGCCCTGCTGCTTCCTCTGCCGGCGGTCCCGCCCCTTCTCTGAGCCCTGCGTTGCTTCCTCTGCCGCGGTCCCGCCCTTTCTCTGATGTCAGAGAAGGGGCGGGACCGCGGCATAGGTATTTGGTTTTAACTAGTTTAATCGGCACACTAATTGGCTACACTGATTAAAAAACAATGAAAACACCATAATAAAAAAAACTGGAGTTGCCTAAGGGCACCTCCAAAAGGGCCCACATTATCCTGTCTATTTATTTATTTTAAAAAATTTCTATACCTTTTAAACCTAAACAGTTTACATAACTTTACATACATAATTTTGTAAAACAAATAAAATCAAACATACATGAACAAATAATCCTCAGAAATTCAACTATTAAACAGTAGAGCGACACCAGGCTCATACAAAAAATCATGTGAACATTCTTCAACAGAAAACAATCATAAGGATCAATATCTAAAAAAAATGCATTTACAAATAACTGCGTTTTAAGTAACTTTTCATAGCATTTTTGTAATTGGCTGACAAGTGAGTTCCACAATTTAACCCTTGCACAGCAGAACATATTTTGGATTAGCATTTGTTTTTAGTAAAGCTAAACTTTCAGAACGCAGAAATCTATTTGGTAAAAAGTTGCTCATCTTGCCCTTAAATAAATCAGGTCTAACATCATACATGAGCTGGTGACAAATCATTGCTGCTTTGTACTGAATTCTATAAACAACTGGCAGCCAATGTAATTGTTTAAGTAGGTGCCTTACAATGCCTAATGCTACTTTAGGCGGGGTTAATGCCACAAGCGGTGCTAGGCATCGTAAGGTACTTCCATAGGTACGATTCTCACAAAAGGTAGGTGTCAGAAATGTAGGCGTTTAAAACCCCGGCCTACATTTCCGGCACTTACCTTTCCCATAGCCGCAATTCTGCAAACAGCGGTGTTGCGTGATTGACATGTGATCGGCGGCTGTTTCTTAAATGGTATTGAACTGAAAAGGTATGACAGGATATAAATAAAGCTATTATTATTATTATTGTTTTTAGAATCATGCCTGTAGTGTCCATCTGCGTGAATAATATTTCTGCCAATGAAAACCAGGCACAAATGCCTGCATCTGATTTTTGTGTGGATCGGGTGCATCTAACTTTTAGGAATGCCCATGATCCTCCCCTAGCCATGTACCCTTTTGAGATCCACATAGAATTTATGCACACATCTATACAGAATAATCCTCTATTATCCCACTGAATGTTATTATGTGTGAGCCTACCAGGACAGATAGGGAAAAAATGCTCAACCTGAATGTAAAACCACTTAGGCTATATGTGGTATATAAATAATAAAAATAAATATTTTGGCATGGGAACACTATGAACTCTAGTACATTCCCTAATTCTAAATTGCCAGGATTATGGGAACATACTTGTACTCTACTGCAGTTTTAAGCTTAATAGCTTGAAACGTATCCAGAATATTTTAAACACAGGAATGAAAGTAATCTATTCATCTAAGAAATACGGCCATGTCACATTCCTCTTCATTTCTGAGCACTGACTGAGTGTAGTGTACCAAAGGTATGAGGGATTTTCAAAAAAGTATCTGCACTTTTAATTTTTTAAACACTATTTATTAAATATCTCAAAAGCAAATTACATTACTTTTCCACATAATCACCCTGTTGCCTGCCTGTCTAGTCACATGACATTCGCCCACCCTGACATTCTCCCACCCTATTTCATGCGAAAATATGAAAGTGCGGAAACCTTTTGAAGAACCTTCACACTTTAAGATTCTCTTATTGATCTACAAGGCATTGATCACTGGACTTCCCATTTATTTAGCCAATCACATCATCTCATTATCTTCTTTGCAGTCCACAAGATCTTAGAATGAAATCTTATGCTCACCTTTCTTTGGTCACTTGCAGAAGGCAGGACTCTACATGCTACTAAGCATTCTCCTTCCTTGCCTAATCATTATGGAATCCCTACCACCATATCTCTGAATCAGGTTTTAAAAACTTGGGCTCAATATTCATAGCAATTATCAGTTAATAAACATTTAGGCAAACAAAAAAGATTATATAATATGTTATGAGATATATGTAATTACTTTTGAAATAGTGGGGTTGGGAGGGTGGGTTTAAATATTATAACTTAAGTTGTATATGAAAGTTAATCAAGTGATATTGTATAAGTTTAATTAATATTGTCTGATACACTTGTTGTAAGATGTAAAATGAATAAAGAATAAAAAAATATATATATATTCACAGCAATTTAAGCAGGCAGGAGAGGCACATGCCTGATTAAATCGCTTAGGGCTGCTCAACCACCAATAGTGGCACTTAACTGGACAGTGCCGCTGAATGTCAGCTTTGATCGACATCCCCCCCCCCCAAATTGGGAAGATCAGGGACAGTACAGAGGGTAGTGTTGGGGAGGAGTTGGCAGATATTGTTTTTTTAAGTATTGTAAACCGTATAGAACCTTATGGCCTTGCGGTATATAAACTGATTATTATTATTATTGTTATGCCGGCAGTATTCAGTACTGGCACCTTACTTTGGGTCAAACACAGAAGCCTAAATTTTCAGCCTGAAATTCATCTTGATTTATGAATTTACAGCTGCACTTATAAATTAGGACTGCCATTCGTTTGCCCAGATTAATGAACATAGGACCAAATTCTTTATAGCTAAGTGAGTGAATTTGACTGTCCTAAATTCACCCGCTTAGCTATGGAGGTTTTAGCACTGAATATTGGATGGGACCCACATAATTTTTAAAACCATTTTTTTCAGGCCTCCTGCCCCCTCCCCAAAACAGCCCCCCTCCTTTTTTTTCCCTATCCCTGATCCACAACCTTAACACCTCCCTCCCAACCCCTCCTGCAATGACCCTCCACACTCATCTCGGTGGGCCCTTTGAGCCTACCTTCAATCCCTGGTGGCCTAGTGGGTGTAATGGTGGTAGGAGTATACCCCCTCATTCCTGCCCCTAGAGGCTGTATCCTGAAAATGGCTGCCATGACCTCTTGAAGCAGCCTAGCAGTACTACCATAGCACTGTGAAACTGACGTGAGAGGTTTTAGCAGCCATATTAAGGAAGCCACCACTAGGGGCAGACGTGAGGATGATTTGCTCCTGCCCCCATTGCTCCAACTAGACTACCAGGGATTGAAGGTAGGCCCTGGAAAAGGTGGGAGGGGGGCTACGAAGACAGCTGCATATCAGCTAGTTTCTTTTTTTTTTTTACCAAAGCCTGTGAGGTCCTCCTTCCTTCCCTCTCTTATCCAGCTTCTTAATGTTTGTATTATGTGCTCTGTATTGCATTAAAAAATCATATTTCTATTTTGTTAGTTCAACTGGGATAGTTTCTTTATTGTTTATATGCTTATTATGATGATTGAAATCCACTACATGTTTGTATTGAAAAGCGATATAGCAATATAATAATACATTCAAGCAACAGTAACACAATCTTGAACAGCCAAGCTTTACTGTGTTTGCAGAATATAAACAGATTATTCACCATTTTCCGTTTCTTATAGAATCTTCCAATGAAGTGGGCCTTTACAGGAGCAAGTTCTATGACCAGTTGGCTGTAATTGAATATCTCCAGGAATCTATAACAATTACTGGCAAATCACAGACTCTGCGCAGGTGTACCATATGCCAAGAAACTCATCCACGCACACAGATAGAGAAGAGCCTGTATACGAGCAAATCTCATTTCCTGCTGCATTTGCAAGTGATGGTGTGGGGTATAAGCAGGTAGCTCTTAAAATGAAACTCCTAACCAAATCCTACTGCCAAAGACCAACATGTAGCTTCTTTTCATTTCAGGAAATTAAGGCCTCCTTTCATCCCAGGAAATAAAGATGTCACTTGTCTTATTCATATTTTAGAATTGGCTAGGTTTCATGGCAGCCACAAAATTATCAAAGTGTTCCTTTCTGATAGCATATTTTGGCTGTATAGGTTTTTTGTATAGATTGGATATTACCGGTATTACTTACTGTGTTTTACACTAGCAGTTTGAGAATGTTGGGTCTTTCCTATTTCTTTCTATGGTGTTGAGCTACATAAATGGTTGTAAGCATATTTAATGAAGTAGACAGATGTTAGAGACAAACTTGGAAATTGTTGCTATCATACAAGAATGTAAGAATTGCCATACTGGGACAGACTAAAGGTACATCAAGCCCAGAATCCTGTTTCCAGAGATCCATGGTTCTATAATTCCCATGGATGAGATGCAAACATACCGAGTTATAATCTTTTTAGAAAGGCCAGAGATCGTTTAAAAGGCAGAGGAGTAGCTCTCAAGTAAAGAACAAATTCCAAACAATCAAAATGCAGGGGCCTTGGGGAAAGGAAGAAGCAATATGGATCACTTTGAAAAGAGAAGATGGAACTTCTATCTACATGGGTGTTTTCTACAGACCCCCAATCCAATTGCAGCAAATTGATAAAGATCTGGTTGCAGATATCCAAAAGTTGGGAAAGAAAGGGAAAGTACTGTTGCTGGTGATTTCAACCTGCCGGATGTGGACTGGAAAGTTCCATCTGCGGAATTGGAAAGACTGAGAAAGATTGTGGATGTCTTTCATGGGGGCTCTCCTAAGACATATGGTGATAGAACTCACAAGGGAAAAAGTAATACTGATCTGGTGCTCACAAATGGGGAAAGTAGTGGCATACCAAGGGGGGGTGGGGTGGAGGAAGTCCACCCTGGGTGCAGACCATAAGGGGGATTGGGGGGGGGGGGGTCAGTAGGAGGGATAGGGCATCTCTCCTACCGAGGAAGGTTGCGGGGGATCACGGCAGGAGGGACTGGGCATCCCTCCTGATGGCGATCATTGAGAATGATGAACTGATCACAGCAGCCACGATCAGCTCAGTGGCCCAATCTGGAACTTATACCTGTTTTGACTTGGTCTAAGTCAAAACATTTAAGTTCTGTCCAGGCAACCTGTTAAACTTTTCGATTATGGCTGCCAGACGACTAAGTCTAGGTGGCCCACATCCCGCCCTACCCACTCCTCCAAAATCAACCCTTTTTGCTCTGGGCGCACAGAGGCAATCAAAAGGCCTAAGCTGGGTTTAGATACGTCTAAAAACCTGTTCTATTATCGGTACTTGGATGACCTGTCTTTTTGATCATCTAAGTGCGAATTTAGGTGGGTTTATAGATGTCTTTTCGTTTTGATTATGTACCGCATAGGCTTTAATGGTTTGTTGGATCTGGGTTGATAAGGAGAGAGAGGAGTCAAAGATGACCCTGAGATTGCGAGCTGACAGGACAGGGTGGAGGAGAGTGTTGTTCATAGAAAGAGAGAACGGGGGGAGTGGGGGAGGTAGGTTTAGACAGAAAGATAAGGAGCTCGGTCTTAGCCATATTCAACTTTAGGTGGCAGTGAGATATCCAGGCGGCAACGTCAGACAGGCAGGCTGAGATTCGTGCCTGGATTACTGTACAGGTGTCTAGTGTGGAGAGGTAGTTTTGGGAATCTTCAGCATAGAGATGATATCGAAAGCCATGGGAGGAGCACCAAGGGAGCATGTATATATGGTGAAAAGTATTCAGGGTGTGGTCACAGCATAAAGCAATACAAGAGCATTATAACATTCTCATTTTTGTTTTAGCTTGATTCCCCCACACACATTCATTATTTTATTTATTTATTTTGATTTCTATCCCGTCCTCCTGACAGCTCAGAACGGGTTACAAACGGACATTCAGAGTAAATTACATTGGACATTAAATTAAACAATTACAGTGACTTCAGGACATTTCTGGTTATAGGGACATTCATAGTAAATTCCAGAGAGATGTTTACAGTAAATTAAGGACCTGACTGGTTGCAAAAACTAGCATTTACTGGAAGGAGTGTGTGTCGAGTAGAGTGTCTGCTAATGGATCTTTAGTTGAAGAGAAAGGTGTTCACAGCTCTTCAGAAAGCCATCAACGAGTTCTGTGATCTAATTTGTGCAGGGAGTTGGTTCCAAAGTTGAAGGAAGAAGTGACTGTTGCAGCGTTTATATAGAAACATGATGGCAGATAAAGGCCAAATGGCCCATCCAATCTGCCCATCCGCAGTAACCATTATCTCTTCCTCTCTCTCAAAAGATCTCATGTGACTATCCCAGGCTTTCTTGAAATCATACACCGTCTATGTCTCCACCACCTCTACCGGGAGACTGTTCCACGTATCTACCACCCTTTCTGTAAAATAGCATTTCCTCAGACTACTCCGGAGCTTAATACTTCTTAACTTTATCCTATGCCCTCTCATTGTAGAGCTTCCTTTCAAATGAAAGAGACTCAACTCATGCGCATTTACATCACGGAGGTATTTAAACGTCTCTATCATATCTCCTCTCTCCTGTCTTTCCTCCAAAGTATACATATTGAGATCTTTAAGTCTGTCTCCATATGTGCAGTTTCCATCAGGAGAGATCTTCCTGGGGGGATGCACAATCATCTCTCTGCTTCAGAGCGGAGGGGGTGTTTGCTGCTCCCATCCCCAAGGCCCAATCTCAGCTATCTCTGCCTCCCCATCCTCATATCTCACTCTACCCCCCAGTCACCCAAGCCACTGCACACTCACCTTGCTCTAGTCCCTTCTCATCCTCAGCCACAGGCAGAAGCAGCAGCTCTGCTTCCCTTCACCTGTTGAGCACATGTAGCAAGAAGAGGCAGATGTGAACTGCTGCCGATCAGGTCACTTCCTCCTTTGCTTGCTGCACAAACTCATTAGGAAGGGAATGAAAGAGTGAGCAGAGTTGCTGTTTGTGCACGTGCTGAATTTTACACGGCAAGAGCAGAATTCTGTGCAAATGCCCTCATGAGTACATGTTCTGTGCAGAATTCCCCTACAAGTACATGTTGCTGTTTCTAGAGGGTGGGGGAGGGAGGGAGGAGATATGCTCATGGCTTTTGTCTGTCTTGTCTGGCTAAGAAGCCAGTCTGCATGGGTTTGATAATGGCCAGACATGTGCAAAGGCACGAGTCTGCTTGTGGGAGCTCTCTGTAATGTTCTTTGAATGTTTCATCTCATGAATAAAGTGTAATTAATGATGTTACCTATTCTTATTGTGTAGTAGGGTCATTTGCCATGATGAATTTAGTGTGGAGTCTGATTCCATCAGACTTCTCAAGCAGCCACAGCACTGGAATCTGTCTTGTATTGGTATCTTCCTAGGTGCATGTTTGACAAAAATAGATAGTGGTAAAGTGGGCTGCCTTGACACTTGAAGCCATACTACCATGTTTCTCTGAAAATAAGAATAATGTAAAATTGGCTAGCACACCTGATCCTTGGGGAGAAAAGTCTAAGGAGATGGGGCAAATCTGCAGATTAATAAATAATGGACATCAGTATGAGCCCTTCATAAGTGAATGAACGTGAACCTCTGGCTCAGGCAATATCTCAAGAGGTGACCAGCACCAGACCACAGTCTAAATGAGAATAGCCTCATACATCATATAGTCCATGTATATCTAAGAATGCATGCTGCATTCCTCGGCCTCCCAAAACTAAATAGACTTTTTTACACCAAGGAGAAGGGGTTAAATGGGCAACACATACATACTTTCCCTAAAAACACACCTTGTGAAAAGAATTTTTTCTAATACACGCAGCAATGAATATGATAAATATAATAAATACTATAAATATGCATATAAAAAAATATATAGAAAAAATTATTTTCACAAGGTGTGTTTTTAGGGAAAGTATGTATGTGTTGCCCATTTAACCCCTTCTCCTTGGTGTAAAAAAGTCTATTTAGTTTTGGGAGGCCGAGGAATGCAGCATGCATTCTTAGATATACATGGACTATATGATGTATGAGGCTATTCTCATTTAGACTGTGGTCTGGTGCTGGTCACCTCTTGAGATATTGCCTGAGCCAGAGGTTCACGTTCATTCACTTATGAAGGGCTCATACTGATGTCCATTATTTATTAATCTGCAGATTTGCCCCATCTCCTTAGACTTTTCTCCCGAAGGATCAGGTGTGCTAGCCAATTTTACATTATTCTTATTACTTTTTGGATATTATTGGCTATTATCCATTTAGGGTTTTTTATTTCTCTGAAAATAAGACAGTGTCATATTAACTTTGGGTCCAAAAAACACACTAGGGCTTATTTTTGGGAATGTCTTATTTTTTTCCATGTACAACAATCACCTCTCCCTTCCTCTCCTCTACCTCAATTCTTCCTCTTTCCTCCCCCACCCCCCACATGTGCAGCATCATTCCTCCCCTCTCATCCATCCCCTTGTGCAGCAGAACTCCACGACCCTCCCACCAAGAGACTAACAAACCTCTGCTCCGAGGCCTCCTAAAGCAGCAGGGGTGAGGGATGCTGAATTGACGAGTCCCATTTTTTTCAGCAAATCACGCAGCACTAGTGTCAGGGATAGAGTCAGGGAATGTCGGGGACATTTGGGGGGGATTGGGGGGGTCAATCTTAACTAGGGCTTATTTTGGGGGTAGGGCTTATATTAGGAGCATCTTTAAAAATCATGCTAGGGCTTATTTTCAGGATAGGTCTTTTTTTGGAGAAACAGGGTATATATCACAGTGAGTTATAGATACTTGCAGGCATTCTTGGGATAAGAAGGGGTGTAGTTGAAGACAGTGTCTACCAAGGATGTGTATGCAGGCACAGTTGCAGTCAGGCCTCAGATCTTCCTGTGCATGCCATCCTCTGTCAATTTCCGCATTATCCATGGAACCACCCCTCCCCCTATTCTTTTTAAGAGTGTAGAACTCACATAGCACAAACACTAGGGTTACCATATGGCTCCAGAAAAGGAGGACGGATTGAGACACCTGGGTTTTACTTCCATTGAAAGCAATCCAGCCCATCTACCCCCTCCAAGCCACTGAAGCCCTCCCAAGCCCATCCCCCACAAAACGGCCATACACAGACACAGACCGTGCAAGTCTGCCAGTACTGGCCTTAGTTCAATATTTAATATTATTTTCTGATTCTAGATCCTCTGTGTTCTTTGAACTCAGTCACCATTTTCCTCTCCACCACCTCTCTCGGGAGCACATTCCAGGCATCCACCACCCTTTCCATAAAGTAGAATTTCCTAACATTGCTCTTGAATCTACCACCCCCAATCTCAAATTATGTCCTCTGGTTTTACCATTTTCCTTTCTCTGGAAGAGATTTTGTTCTACATTAATACCCTTCAAGTATTTGAACGTCTGAATCATATCTCCCCTATCCCTCCTTTTCTCTAGGATATACATATTCAGGGCTTCAAGTCTCTCCTCATATGTCTTGTGGCGCAAGCCTCCTATCATTTTTGTCACCCTCCTCTGGACTGCTTCAAGTCTTCTTACGTCCTTCACCAGATACGGTCTCCAAAACTGAACACAATACTCCAAGTGGGGCCTCACCAATGACTTGTACAGGGGCATCAACATCTTCTTCCTTCTACTGGCTACGCCTCTCTTTATACAGCCCAGCATCCTTCTGGCAGCAGCCACCATCTTGTCACACTGTTTTTTTCGGCTTTAGATCTTCGGACACTATCACCCCAAGATCCCTCTCCCCGTCCGTGCATATCAGCTTCTCACCTCCCAGCATATACGGTTCCTTCTGATTATTAATCCCCAAATGCATTACTCTGCATTGAATTTTAGTTGCCAGGCATTAGACCATTCCTCTAACTTTTGCAGATCCTTTTTCATATTTTCCACTCCCTCTTTGGTGTCTACACTGTTACAAATCTTGGTATCATCTGCAAAAAGGCACACTTTTCCTTATAACTGGTTAAGTTCTGGCTCTTGAAATGAAGGCCTAAATATAGGCAGTTAGTTTTAACTGGTTATCACAGTGCTCATCGCATTTCTAAATCTTGGCAAGAAGGAGATTTGAGAACATGACCTTGATCTTTTGAAAACTTGTTGAGAAACACTGAATAATTGCAATATATAGGTATAGCTAGTTATCTGATATTAAGACTTGTTGCTGAAAAACCTGTTAAGAAAAAAATTGAAACACAAGATAGACAATGATGATAAAGTAGAGAATGGGTTATTAAATGCCACTTTGGTTGCATATATATTGCAAGTGAATTCAGTACACCTGTTAATGTACAAAAAGAGGAATGTCTTAAATGACCTTAATTAAAATACTGTTAACTGTCCTGTTATCTTGAAACTTGACTTGAATCCAAATACTATCATCTAGCCCTTTTGGAAGGAATGAAATAAATGTTTAAATTCTTCCTTTGGGTATTATTCTTGAGAATGGCATAGAAAAAGCATCTAAACCTTCAACCTACCTGGAAATATACACAGTAGACTCTCAGTTAACCGGCACCCATAGGAATTGGTAGATGCCGGATAAATGTACACTTCCCCCTCCCTATTCGCGGTTTTGTTGTTCACAATTTTTATTATTGATGGGTTTTTTCCCCTGGCCCCCCTCCCAGACAGACGCTCGTTGACAGCATGCATTAAAAAAAACGGCCCCAGGACTTAGATCGGGGCAAGGAGGGGGGCCATCAGAGGTGGAGGGGACCATCGTAGGCAGAGGGGGGGGGGCTATTGGAGACTACAACAGGGAGTTCCTGTTGTAGTCTCGTGAGACCAAGGGAACTCACAGCATGGCTGTGCACGGGGCAGAAGTGTAGGAATGCTCCTGTCCCGCGTCACCGCTAGACCACTAGGTAAGTCCGGGGATGGGTCAGAGCCGGCCCAAAGTTATTAGCAAATTTTCCCTATTCGCGGGCCGGCTCCGCCCCTAACCCCCGCGAATAGGGAGGGAGAAGTGTAATCTCTGGTTGCTTGCGAGTTACTATTAAAATTAGACCTAACTAATACATTTGAAAGGAAACTCTGCAATGAGAGAGCATAGGTTGAAGTTAAGAGGTGATAGGCTCCGGAGTAATCTAAGGAAATACTTTTTTACAGAAAGGGTGGTAGATGCATGGAATAGTCTCCCAGAAGAGGTGGTGGAGACAGAGACTGTGTCTGGAATTCAAAAGGGCCTGGGATAGGCATGTGGGATCTCTCGGAGAGAGAAAGAGATAATAGTTACTGTGGATGGGCAGACTAGATGGGCCATTTGGCCTTTATCTGTCATCATGTTTCAATGTTTCTATACCATGCCATATCATATACTGTTCCAGACAAACTACCGGACATGTGGTAGGCAAAGTGTGAGCGTACTCAGGTGTGGTGTGCCAAGCTTACACTTAAATTTCTGCCAGAAATTGATTTTATTTTCATTTTTATATAAAGCATTACAGTACTGTATATAAGAACATAAGAACATAAGCATCGCCTCTGCGGAGTCAGACCATAGGTCCATCATGCCTAGCAGTCCACTCCCGCGGGGCCCCCCAGATCAATGACCTGTAAGTGATCTATTACTCTAAAGCAGGGGTGTCCAACCTTTTGGCTTCCCTGGGCCGAAAAAAATGTTTCTGGGGCTGCACAAATGTGCAAATGCTGCAGCAAGACGGTAAACACCCAGGGGCAGCAGAGTAAAACACTGCATCGCCCTCAACCAGGGCCACAGAAAATATTTCACTGGGCCGCATGCGGCCCTCGGGCCACAGGTTGGTCACCCCTGCTCTAAAGCATTTTGTATTATATAGTAACCCTCTAATTGTACCCTTCAATCCCCTTTTCTTTCAGGAACTTGTCCAAGCCCATTTTGAAGCCCAAAATCATACTCTGCTCTACCACCTCCTCTGGAAGCGCATTCCACCCTCTGAGTGAAGAAGAACTTCCTAGCATTTGTTCTGAATCTGTCTCCCTTCAATTTTTCTGAGTGCCCTCTAGTCTTTGTTGCCCCCGCCAGTCTGAAGAATTTGTCCCTCTCTACCTTCTCTATACCCTTCATGATCTTGTAAATTTCTATCATATCCCCTCTAAGTCTCCGCTTTTCCAGGGAAAAGAGCCCCAGCTTTTCCATTCCCTGTATCATTTTTGTTGCTCTTCGCTGGACCCCCTCAAGTATCGCCATATCCTTCTTAAGGTATGGCGACCAGTATTGAACGCAGTACTCCAGATGCGGTCGCACCATTGCCCTATACAACGGGTGGATAACTTCCTTGGTTCTGGTAGCGATACCTTTTTTGATAATATACTTGAAAATAGACCAACCCAAATATAAACTGTGGTAAACTGTTTTCTCTCCATAAAGGAGGAAAAATGGTTGACTGAAATACACACCGGGGGGGGGGGGGGGGGGGTTTTTTGTAATATTCAAATGTACAATCCTGCCATGCCAGGTTCCTCACTCTGTTCCCCCTCCCTCCCTGTTCTGCATCAATCCCCCTCCCTCCCCTGCCCTTCTAGTATCTGCTCCAGCCCCCTCCCTTCCTCCCATGCTAGGCTCTGCACCCAGCCCACCTCCCTCCCTGCCCTGATAGGTTCTATACTCTGTTCCCCTTCCCTCTTGATGCCTTGCAGGCTTCCATCAGGCCTCCCTTAAATCCTGGTGGTCCAGCAGTGGGCTGGGATAGGTCAACTCTAAGAACTTTTACCTCCCTCTCACCTCCCCACATACCTTTTGAATCCCTGGTGATCCAGCGGTGAACTGTGGCAGGAACAACCTTCCTTTGCTCCTGCCCGTGCAGAGCCACTAGCTGATCGGCTGCCATGAGTTCTCGCTTTCAATGGAAGTAACACCCAGATATCTCAATCTGTCATCTTTTTTTCTAGAGCTATATGGTAACCCTGTCCCCATAGAGGAGCAGGATTGTAGGGATAAGCAATAACATCCCTTAATTCATGTACACTCTAGGTCAGTGTTTCCTAACCCTGTCCTGGAGGATCACCAGCCAATCGGGTTTTTGGGATAATCATAACGAATATGCATGATAGAGATTTGCATATAATGGAGGTGAAAGGCATGCAAATCTCCTCCATGCATATTCATTAGGGCTATCCTGAAAACCTGACTGGCTGGTGGTCCTCCAGGACAGGGTTGGGAACATAAGAACATAAGAGTTGCCTCCGCCGGGTCAGACCAGAGGTCCATCGCGCCCAGCAGCCCGCACCCGCGGCGGCCCATCAGGTCCATGACCTGTTAAGTGTCCCTGTCTTTCCTGTACCTATCTCTATGTCTATCTGTCCCTGCCTTTCCTATACCTATCTCTATGTCTATCTGTACCTCTCAATCCCCTTATCCTGTAGGTAATTATCCAAACCTTCTTTGAACCCCTGTAGCGTGCCCTGCCCTACCACAGCCTCCGGGAGCGTGTTCCATTTGTCGACCACCCTCTGAGTAAAGAAGAACTTCCTAGCATTTGTTCTAAATCTGTCCCCTTTCAATTTCTCCGAGTGCCCCCTTGTATTTGTGGCTCCCCTCAGTCTGAAGAATCTGTCCCTGTCTACTTTTTCTATGCCTTTCAGGATTTTGAAGGTTTCTATCATGTCTCCTCTAAGTCTCTGTTTTTCCAGGGAGAAAAGCCCCAGCTTTTCTAACCTATCAGTGTATGAAAGGTTTTCCATACCTCTTATCAATTTAGTTGCTCTTCTCTGGACTCCCTCAAGTATTGTCATGTCTTTCTTGAGGTACGGTGACCAGTACTGGACACAGTACTCCAGATGGGGGCGCACCATTGCACGATACAGCGGCATGATGACTTCCTTCATATTGGTTGTGATACCCTTTTTGATGATACCCAACATTCTGTTTGCTTTCTTTGAGGCTGTCGCACATTGTGCCGATGCCTTCAATGTCGTATCCACCAACATACCCAGGTCTCTTTCAAGGTTACTTACCCCTAGCAATGATCCCCCCATTTTGTAGCTGAACATCGGGTTCTTTTTCCTTACATGCATGACCTTGCATTTCTCTATGTTAAAGCTCATTTGCCATTTTTTTGCCCATTCTTCCAGTTTCGTTAGGTCCCTTTGGAGGTCCTCGCAGTCTTCCGTGGTTCTAACCCTGCTGCAGAGTTTGGGAACCACTGCTCTAGGTGAAAGGGACATCCTGAAACATCTGGCCCTAGAGATCGTTGGAACAATGAATCAGGAGTCTTCAATGTTTCTGAGGTGTTACATTAAGAAAATAAATAAAGATAAGAGGAGACAGAGAATGCTTCTTCTATCTCCCATTCCCTTCTATCCCTATATATCATCTCCTCCTTCTCTTTCTCTCTCTTATGGTATGACATCTGTCTTCCCCCTTTCCCCTCCTATGGTCTGGGATCTTTATCCTCTCCTTCCCACAGTTTGGCATCTCTCTCTTCTCCTTCCTTTCCCCTTTGTGGTCTGGCATCTCTCTGTCTTTCCCTTCCCCTCCCCCTGCCTTAGTCTGGAATCCCTCCCTCTTCCTTCCTTTTCCTGGTCTGACATCTCTCTCCTTCCCTTTCTCTCTCCATTGGTCTGGCATCTTTCCTTCCCTTTCCCCCCCCCCATCCCTCAATAAAAGGACATGTCAGGGGAAACCTGGACATCTGGTTACCCTAGGCACGTGGGATCTCTTAGGAAGGGCAGGAGATAGTGGATTCGGTGGTTGGGCATTTGACCTTTATATGCCATCATGTTTTTATGTTTCCTATGTTAGATATAGAGCTAGAAGCCCCTTTAAACAATAGCTGCAGCCTCATAACCTTACAAGGAGGTCTTAAAAAAAAAAAATCATATTTTGCCATTGCTGTGACAATATACAAATAATTTCTCAAGAAGTTTAGATAAAGGATGAAAATGTTGTAATATTTACACAGTTTTCAGTGGCTGAGCCTCAGCCCTCCCTCTGACATCACTTTCTCTTCATGGAACCAGGAAGTGATGTCAGAGCTGGTGTGAGCAGCGGGTAGGAGACCTTGCTTGCTGCTGGTGACAAGTAGAAGAGGTATGGGGAGAAGGTGTGTTTGTGTGTGTATGTGGGGGTGGAAGCATGCATCTAAGAGATCCCCCCCCCAATCACCAGAAGTGATGACAGATGCCTTTGCACCAGGCACCACTGGCCCTTCTTATGTCACTTCTGGCATCAGCATGCCACATCAGCAATGAAATATGGATGGAGCATGGGAGGGGGATGAGCAAAGCTCCCAGTTACACCCATAACACCTGCTCTGTGAAGGATGAAAGTGTGAGGCACAAAGATACTGGGTTACACTTGTGTTATACTGTATAATAGAATCTGGGCCCCCAGAGGGCATTATGAAATGGACTCTCACCATGTCACATTAGAATGCCTTCAAGAACCCCTTAGCCTAATAGTAAATGTATAACTATTTTTGAAAATTGACCCCCCCCCCCCAGTTTAGGGCTTGTTTTGCAAAGCTGTGGTAGAGGTTTCTACCTCACGCCGGCGAGGTATATGTTCTGATGCTCATAGGAATTCTATGAACATTGGAACATTTACCTCACCGTCTCACAGTAGAAACCTCTACTGCAGTTTCGTAAAAGCTAGTGTTAATTTCTTCTATAAATAATTCAAACTAGATATGGAGGAATATTTTTTTAAAAAAAATCTAAGATGTGTTTTGAATTTATATCAGAATAATGCTCTACAATAATTTTCAACGGGTTTGAAATGGGGGAAATATCCCCGAGAAATATTCTAATACTTGCAATATAGAAAGACTACCATATTTCCCCATATATAGGCCATGGCCTATACATGGATTTTACAAACCAATGTATGGGGTGGCCTATATAAAACTTTTAAATTATCCCTTCCACCTCTGGTACCTTTTTAGGAAGCTCCCTCGCTGGCGTGCAGCTCAGGTCTCCAGCGGTGCAAGACAGCCACGATCTCTTTGGCATCCGGCCTGCCCCTGCACCGCTTGCTGAGTGGCTGAGGTCAGTTCTTGCGAGTCTCGCGAGAGCTGATATCGGCCATTCAGCAGGCGGTGCGGGGGCAGGCTGGATGCCAAAGAGATCGCAGCTGCCCTGCACCGCTGGAGACCCAAGCTGCGTGTCAGTGAGGGGGCTTCCTAAAAAGATACCAGGGGGGGGGGATGAATGTAAAAGGCAGGGAAGGTGCCGGAAGATAAACCACAGCTAATACCATGGGACGGCTTATCTTCCATTTTTTAAACATAGGCCGCCCTTTTCTGCAGCCTATACATGGGTGCGGCCTATGCAGAGGGGCGGCCTATATGTGGGGAAATACGGTATATATAACCTTATAAAACTGGAATCTGAAAATACCCAGATCATAAAAGAAAGGTGCCAATTTTTTGTAAGCTAATGGTGCTCAATTACATGAAAGGCCTGGATAAAACCGAAATGAAATGGTCTTAAGATGTTGCGAGCACAATTGATTTGGTTACGTGGAATGAAATTAATGAACAGACAAAATCATTAGCTACAATTGATCATTAAAATATTTTTGCACCGAGCATAATGAAAAACTAAGGCAATGAGAGATAAGGAGATACAAGAACCATTCCACATGTAATATGGAATTGCTGAATATTTAGTGAATACTGAAAAACTGAAATCATAGAGTTGTCCGACACCACAGAGCTGGAGCTCCACTATTGCAGTAACTGCTGCATTTGTGACTGCAGAAACATTACAACAGACCAGTTATAATCATGGAAATTGTACGCTGCCTAGCTGAGCAAGGCATTTCCCTGGCCTAGCAGGATTTTAGAAAATCATCTTTGACAAAATGGTAGTCTGAAGTCTTATCAATCATCTCTTGAGAAGACAATACAATGACAGTAAAAATGAAACAATTTTGTAAAATCTAGGACAAAATTGGAGGTTTAATTATATAGGAGAGACAAAGGAAATTGGTGCTTGAATAAAGTAATAGCACACATGCAAACGTGATAATTCAACCATGAGAAATATGATACTAGTTAAATGCTTAAGGCATGATTTCTTAAAAGTCTATGTAAGTGAAACATATGCATATACTTTATACTCTGCAGATTTTGTCAGATCTTAAAAGTACGTTTACTTTCACTTTGAGTTTTTTCCTAGGAAAAGTGCTCACACATATAAATACTTGCTAATATCAGTGAAAAATTCCCCTCCCCCTCCCAACCAAATTTGAAAAGTGCAAAACTCTCCCCAACCTTGTCCCCATCCCATGCAAAATGGCTGAATCTTTAAAACAAACAAACAAACAAAAAGCCCAGGTTCAAATGCCTATACTATACTGCTCTTTGTGATCATGGGCAAATCACTTAAGGGTCCTTTTACTAATCTGTGCGTTTACAGCAGATTAGAATGTCTTACCATAGGACTCACTAAATAACATTCTAGACCAGAATCAACTTCCAGAAGAAATGGGAAAAATAACTCTCACTCCAGTACCTAAATCACAGAATGCAGATCTTTCTGTTCCCTCAAATTACAGACCCATCGCTGGCATACCCATGCTCACCAAACTCCTGGAAACCCATGCAAACAAGCAACTCGCAACATATATTGAACAACTCTCCTGCTTGCATCCCTCTCAGTTCAGATTCCAACCACAGCTCGGCACAGAACTACTCCTCCTGACTTTGACCACAAAAATCAAACAGTTACTTAGCACAGGCCAGCAAGCTGCTCTTCTCCAATTTGACATCTCCTCTGCCTTCGACTCAGTAGATCACCACCTCCTCTTTATGAAGCTCTCAGAAATAGGAGTGACAGGTACCACACTAAATTGGCTTAAAGATTTCATCACAAAAAGGAAATATCTAGTCAGGAAAGACAAAATCTTCTACAACAACTGGAAGTCCTTCTGCGGAATACCTCAAGACTCTCCACTTTCCCCAATTTTATTAAATTTATTTATGAGCTCACTTGGCAATATTAAATTCAATGACAACAAATGCAAGCTATCATACACAGATGACATCCGTCTTCTCATCCCAATAACTAATAACCAATCTGATACAACCCCAAAAAAATCTCAGAAAACAGACAAAATACAAACATGGGGGGAGCTTACTATTATCGGAGGGATACTTCAGGAGATTCTGTCGCTGCCCCGGAGCTTCCCACAGCAGCTGAATTAGCAACTTTCCTTGGCTGGTGCTTGCCTCGCAGGCACTGGAAGAGATGGACCCCTGACATCATTGGGTCCGTCTTCATCAGTTTAAATCTACGCTGCTGCTGCGGCTCAGACGGGAGCTTACTGTTATCGGAGAGATACTTCAGGAGACTCTGTCGCTGCCCCCCGGAGCTTACCGCAGAAGCTGACTTAGCGACTTTTCTTGGCTGGTGCTTGCCTCACAGGCACTGGAAGAGACAGACCCTTGACGTCATTGGGTCTGTTTCCACCAATTTAAATCTATGCCGCTGCTGATGTGGTGTGCGGCCGCAGGGTGTGTCCGAAGGGGCGTGCCCTAAGGGGCATGTTATGCCCCTTGGGAGCCCCTTGGAGTCACTTGGAGCAGGGGAGCTGGAATTAAGGTCGTATTATATTATTATATTATTTGGCTAGCTTGAATATGGGGAAAGGGAAAATTAAGCCTAAAAGTTCAACACCAGCTGTAACTGGCCCCATGGACACGCATTTGACATTATTAATGGATAATCTCCCAGCTGTGGCTCTTAACATGAATTCTTCTATATCAGGTGCCTCAATGAGTCCCCTTGATCGAACTCCTCCTCTTTCGAGTGATAGTGGGATCATGACTAATCATACTATTTCCACCGAGTATGTGGTACCCTCCACTCAGACAAATAAGTTAGCTTTTACTGAAATTCCTAAGGCACTTGATTTTTCAGGTGCAGTGGAAGACCAACCACTATCGGAGGAAACACAAAATATTACTTTAAAAGATTTGTGGTTAGGTATTTCTAGAGTAGAAGGGTTTCTCAAGTCAACAGTGAAACAAACAGTAGAATTTTCACAGTCTGTTTCTCATAAGCTTGAAAATGTGGATTCTAACCTGAGCTATTTGGATAAAAGGTTAAATGTGGTGGAAGCTCAATTTACTATACTCCATGCTGTCTGAGTATATGCAGTTAAGGATACTACAGTGATACATTCTAAAATGGAAGTAATGGAAAATTTATAAAGAGCGAGGAATCTCTGCTTGGTTAATTTCCCAGTAACTCATTTATTGTCACCGGAAATTTTGATAAGAAAATTTTTTAATGAAATACTGGGATTACCCAATGCAGAGAATTTTCCTATTAATAATTACTATTATGTTCCTCAGAAAAAGTTAGAATCTCCCAGGATGTGGACCATTTGATATCAACTGAAATTAATGTGACTGAGTTTCTGGAAGATAGTCAGGATGTGATCCAGACACTGTCCACCGTGGTGATAACATGCATGAGTAAGATGGATAAGATGTTATTAATGAAATTATATTTTAAAAACAGGTTAATGAAATTTTGTGGTGACTTAGTTAGGATTTTTCAAGATGTCTCTAGAGCTATTCAATTAAGGAGAAAAAAATTTTTGAAATTAAAAGTTAGAGTTTTAGCTCTTGAGGCATCGTTTTATTTAAAATTTCTGTTTAAGTGCCTTGTTAAGTTGCAAGACATTGAATTTGTATTTTGGGATCCCATACAATTGCAACAATTTTTAATTGCTAGAGCAGGGGTCTCGAAAGTCCCTCCTTGAGGGCTGAATCCAATCGGGTTTACAGGATTTCCCCAATGAATATGCATTGAAAGCAGTGCATGAACATAGATCTTCTGCATATTCATTGGGGTAATCCTGAAAACCCGACTGGATTTGGCTCTCAAAGAGGGACTTTGGAGACCCCTGTGCTAGAGAAAAGAAATGACTTATTATCTATGAACTAGTCTTTAAGCCCGTTACATTAATGGGTGCTAGAGTAGATGTCTGTCTTTCTGGGTATTTTTTTTCTTTGTCTCTCTCCTTGCATGCTGCCTGTCTGTCATTTTTTCTCTCTGTGAATCTCCCTGTGTCCTTAGTGCCCCCAGTGCCTCCTTCCTCCCCTCACCCCCCCCTCCAATGCCAGCCTGCCTGCCTCCCATCCCCCTTCCATTGAAAACCCCCCGATGCCAGCCTGCCTGCCTGCCATTGAAACCCCCCCCACAACCCTCTGATGCCAGCCTGCCTGCCTGCCTTCCATTCCCCTTCCATTGAACCCCCCCGATGCCAGCCTGCCTCCCATCCCCCTGAGCAGCATGTTTCCATGGAAACCATCCGACCCCCCCGATGCCAGCCTGCCTGCCTGCCTTCCATTGAAACCCCCCCTCTGTTGCCTGCATCACCCTTCCATTGAACCCCCCCACCGATGCCAGTCTGCCTGCCTGCCGCAGCATGTTTCCATGAAACCCCCCCACCCCCTCTGATGCCAGCCTCCCTGCCTGCCTCCCATCCCCTTCCATTGAAACCCCCCTATGCCAGCCTGCCTGCCTGCCTCCCAAAAAAGAGCTGCCTGGCATAAGGATTATAACAATGCAGCCCCAGTTCTTCTCCTTCTTTCAAATACAAAAAACGTCTCGTCAGCTCTTAGCACCACTTGTAGCATCTCCTTCCCCACTGCCACCCAGCAACTGAAGCACAACGAATCGGGCCAGGTCGCACTCACCCGGGGGGTAACTGGAGGATGGCGATTCCCCACGCTGACTCGGCCCAGCCTGAAGAACCGGCCGAAGCCCAAAAATTAATGTCCCGTTCTTGTTCGGCTCCCCCTTCCCTTCCCGCGGGCTGGCCTGCTGTGGCCGAAGGTTTTTTTAAAGTTTAAAAGTGCCTGCGGTGGCTCCTCTCACAATCCCCGCCAGCGTCGGAAGCCTTCTCAGAAGCTGGTGCAGGCTCGTGAGAGGAGCCGACACTGCAGCTTGAGAGGTGGAGAGCAGGGAGTCCGTCCAGTCCTACCGTTCACGGAGGCCACGGCCTTGAGAGGAGCCACCGCCGCTGGCGGCCAAGGTAGGTGCTGGGAAGAAGGCTGGGGACTCACATATGCGTACTCCTGCAGCCACAGACCTACAGATCATGGAAGCACGCAGATAGGAGTGCGCATGCGCGGCTAGCATTTTATTATATAGGATGATGATCTTTGTTTCACCGCTGAGAATAAGAGGAGAATATGAATAATTCCTATTAAGCTAGGAATACATCGAAATCCACAAGGGTGGATCCTGAATTTATTCCTTTTCTTTACTTAAAAATTTTGATCTGAAATTTTAGTACGTCTCTCCATTTATGTCGGCTTGAAAATGAATTATGTATGGAATTGATTATGGTGAAGTTTTTAAGTTTATGAATGCCTTTTTTTTCTTTTTCTTATTATGACAATGTAAATGATTGAAAAGTATAAAAAAAAAAAGACATTCAAACATGGGCAGCAATCAACAAATTCAAAGTAAGTGCATCAAAACCCTAAATTCTCTGGTTTCAGACCCCACTATAGACAGCTCCAACAAACACCATCCTCTCATCAGGAAACACTCTTGTGGTAGAAAAATCCTCCAAAGTGCTAGGTGTCATTTTAGACTCCACACTATCCCTTGAACCGCAAATCTTCAACCTCTGGAAGAAAACCTTCTTTACTATGAGACAACTGAGACTCATCATCAGACCATACTTTCATCAATAACACTTTGCTCTACTTGTGCAGATGTTAACCTAATAACAGCTGTGTGTGTGTGGGGGGGGGAGGGGTCTGGGGTGTGTGTGCCCAGTTGGGGGTTTGGGGAGTGCTTGCCTTCCAGCAGGAGGGCCTTGGATCCCTCCTGTCGGGCATCAGTGGGATTCGGGGGGAGAGGAGGTTCTTGCCAGCAGGAGGGCTAGCATTGAAACAAAATAATAAATTTATGTGAGTAGGGACGTCCTCAGTCTCACAGCCCGCAATGGGGATCACACAGCTGCCACAAACATACACCCAAAATGTGTAACATTCTTGGCCAAACCCTTAAAAAAAAAAATTTCAAGTGCACTAAACAAAAGTGCTAAATGTGCAAAGCAATGAATCAATAAATCATCACTGACAATTAAATTGAGTTCAGGCCATCTCTGCCCCCCTCCCCCACCCAGAGGGTGCACAGTGACCAAAGTCCATCCAAGCCAAAATCAAGATCAAAAAAGCTGAACAAAGCGTGCTACTGAAAAGAGCGTAGTACTTATCTCTCCCGTCTAAATGTGGAGCAGAATTTATTGATTCATTGTTTTGCACATTTAGCACTTTTGTTTAGTGCACTTGAAAATTTTTTTAAAAGGGTTTGTCTGAGGATGTTTCACATGTAATCCCATTTTGGGTGTATGTTTGTGGCAGCTGTGCATTAGGGGTGTGATTCCCCCCATTGCCATTGTGGGCTGTGAGACTGAGGACTTCCCTACTCAGTTAAATTTATTATTTTGTATCAGTGCTAGCTGTTTCTGCTCCCCACCCCCCACCCCTTGGGACGAGGGGATACTTTTTTGTCTTTCTCTATCAGTGTACTCCGTTGGGTTTGTTGTATTTAAGAGACCAGGCCATCAATTCTGCTAACTATTTGCTTCTACATGGCTCTGCATGGGCCTTTAGCAGGCACCTTTCTTTTCTGCAAATCACATCCACCTGCTCAGCTAACAGTGCCTCTCAATTTTGTAGTTCAATCCCTCTTTCCTTTCGTTTCAGTTCGTCTGTCCATTAGTTTGTTACATTAATTTTCCCCAGCGATGCTTATATTTTCTAATCTAGCTGTTTTAATTTACTATTTAAATGTCATTTAAAATTACTTTTTATTGATGTACACTGCCTAGAAGTCTGATTAGGCGGTATAATAAATTTTTAAATAAACTTGAAACTCCCAGCTCATGGCAAGACCTCCTTAACTCCCTGACTTCTAACACAAAGTTCTTGAGGCAGATTTGAGCATGGAACCCCCAAGTTCTTAACCTATTCTCCTCTCTTCCTGACAGAATTCAACAATCCATGAGATCCAACCAACATGAACCACAGCATCCATACTGGACTGTAGAGCACAAGGCCTACTGATCAGCACAGACCGTTCCACTGGCCTGCCTCCAAGGCAGATGGACTGATTTGTTGTGCATGAGGATTCATGCCCTATCCTTCTTCAATCAAACTCACCAAATCAGATATCTGGCTTCTATTTCTTAATCCTGTTGCTGGGATCCTGTCAGCTGCTCTCCTGCACTTTGGCATCACACAGTAAGCCTCGGGCCTAGTGGTGGCCAGACAAAAGTTACTGGTTTCACAGGAAAAGCACTGCACAAAATTCTTGTTCAGCAGCTTACCCTCCTTTCCTTCATCTCCCTTCTGTGAGTCACTACTCCCAACCACCAAACTCAAACACCCCCCACACTTATATCAACATGCTGTTCTTAACTCCCAAACTGATACTCCTTTCTCCTCCCCCTGTGGCCTACCTGAACCCAAACAAAACCCAACCATTCCCATAGCCTATGACTATCTGGGTAAACTTTGGATGCTGGCTCAGGGCCTCTTCTCTTTTGCAGGTAAGGTCCTGTTTTGACCGCTTAAATACCTTAGAAAAGTATCTTCCCTGCGTCATGTGTAAATTGATCTAAATTTTGTGTTTTCTGGAAGTTATATGAATCTATACAATTTGCATACAAGGATTGGGATATCAATGTTCTCAGGAACAGCTGCACAGTCCTGGAATGCTTTGACAGGACAATTGTACCTGTGTAAGCCTAAAGATGTTTTCCAAAAACTTTAGAAAACATACTTATCTGTGTAAGTATTTATATGAATCCATGAGAGAGGTTCCATGTTTAGATTTCATCTTGAGTGAGCGATTTTGAAAACTTCTGAAAACATAGATATCGGCGTTCTAGTAGAGAGATTTTTTTGCCTCGAATGTTGTTTGTGAGATTGCTCACCCAGAGTGGTTTTTATAACATGTATTTTGTTTGAAATTCATGTTTGACGTGTAAATGTATTTGCTTATTTTGTATGTTCTTTGTAAATTTAAATATATATATATAATTTAGAGAGAAAATCATTGAAAAAAAGCGTGGTTCTCTGAACTAGGAACTGTAAGGTAGACAGCTCTTTTGTAAACACAATTTACTGATGTCTCATGCTTTTCCTGTAAATACTTACTACTACTTCTACTAATCATTTCTATAGCACTACTAGACATCAAAACCCAGAAGAGACAGTCCCTGCTCAAAAGAGCTTAGAATCTAGTCACGACAGACAAACTGGACAAGTGCTTCAATACAATATGCTCAGCTGGGGGAATTACAGAGGGAATGATAAGACATATATTAGTGCTTAGAAGGGCGGTTGGAGTTTAGAACTGAAAGCATCTTCAAAGAAGTGGGTTTGAGTCTGGATTTGAATACTGTCAGTGACGGAGCTGAAATATCGAATCTGATACAACAAAACAAATAGCAACTCTGTCTGCTATACAATGCATGCTGTGATCATTTTGTTGAAGAGAAAGCAAGTGAGAAATGTAGTAAAAGTCAATAGTTCACCTTTGTGTCATACATTAGACCAGAATGCGTGGAATTGTTTAACAGGGAAAAATTATGGCTAGTCACAATAGCAGAGCCATTTTCGCTTTTTGCAACTGCTCAGCAGTGCGATCGTTCTAATTAGAAGCATATAGGTAATGAATTGCCTACAGAAACAAACAATGCATGCCACCAAGTCTACCTTTTTACAAGTAAAAAGTAAATGAGAATTCTGCAAACAATTAGAAAATAAAGTAAGGTTTCCTATGGAATCTTATTACAAAACACTGGATCATGAAAGAAATCTAACAAATGTTGGGTTAGTAAAGAAGTACAGTGGTGCCTCGCATAACGAACGCCTCGCACAGCGAACGCTGCGCACAACGAACTTCATGTCTTGCTTCCTACAACGAACTTCGTTTCACACAACGAAGTCGCCCGAGCTGCATCCTTCCGCGCAGGCACTGCGCTTAACTGCCCTCTCTCCGCCTGGCTCCCTGTGCAGTGGCGGACCGTCGGCTCGCAGGGGCCCGGCGCCTACTGCTGATGCGTTGGGGGGGGCAGAGCTACTCTCGCCGCTTCCCCGATGCTAGAAAAAAAAAAAAAAAATGAACAGTTAAGTCCCAGTTTTTGCCGCTGAGACTCTGCCCTCTCTCACTGTAAAATTAGACTCTACTTAGTCTGTCTTTAAATTTAAAAAATGTGTGTTGTTTTAAAAAACAATTATGTTTTTAGATGTATCTAAATAAAAATAATAACAAAAAATTTATCTTTTTTTATGTCATCTTAGCATATTTTATGCTACAGAACGAATTATTTTTTTTAACATGTATTGTTATGGGAAAACGCGTTTCACATAACGAACTTTTCGCATAACAAACTTGCTCCTGGAACCAATTAAGTTCGTTGTGGAGGCACCACTGTATCTTCATTTTAATTAATGAAAATACCTCAATGAGGTGCTTGTACAAATGTTTGAAAAAGATGCCTATTTCAGGTCTAATTTATAAAAACAACCTAAGCACCTATGTGCCTTTATAAATCAGGGTTCCAAAACAGTCCCTATAGCACTCAAAACCCTGTGCATAAATTTATACCTGCCCCAAGGTTGCAAATATGTACATGCAAATGAACTCGTTGCAAGCATTGAGTCTGCGGTGACAGTGGAGATACGCAAAAGTGTTGGTGTGCAGTTTATTCAACAGTCATAAAAAGGTATGTGCGGTGGCTCGACATGCACGTGTTTCGGCCAATGTGGCCTGCCTCAGGAGCCTTATTCAAAATATTCAATAACTTGAATGATGTAGCCTATAATGAACGATATACCTCACAGAGGTGTTATGGGTTCAAATGAAGACACCGTAACGGTCTCTGCACAGACCTTTTTATGACTGTTGAATAAACTGCACACCAACACTTTTGCGTATCTCCACTGTAGTTTGTTTGATCTTGTTTGAATTGTTACAAGTGATATGTCTCAAGGTTCTGTTCTTTATAACATTTTTATAAACGATACTGCTGAAAGGTTGTCGGGTAAGATTTGCCTCTTTGTGGATGATACCAAAATCTGTAATAGAGTAGACACACCAGAAGGTGTGAATAACATGATGAAAGTCCTGGTGAAGCTTGAAGAATGGTCTGCAATTTGGCAACTAAAATTTAATGTTAAGAAATGCATTTGGGCTGCAAAAACCCGAGGGAACGGTACAGATTAGGGAGTGAAGAGCTTATATGCATGACAGAGGAGCGGGACTTGGGTGTGATTGTATGTGATGATCTTAAGGTGGCCAAACAGGTTGAAAAGGTGATGGCGAAAACTAGAAGGATGCTAGGTTGCATAGGGAGAAGTATGGCCAGTAGGAAAAAGGAGGTATTGATGCCCCTGTATACGACTCTGGTGAGACCTCATTTAGAATATTGTGTATAATTCTGGAGGCCGCACCTTCAAAAAGATATAAAAAGGATGGAGTTGGTCCAAAGGAAGGCTACTAAAATGGTGCGTGGTCTTCGTCATGAGGCATATGGGAACACTTAAAGATCTCAATCTGTATACTTTGGAGGAAAGACGGGAGAGGGGAGATATGATAGAGATGTTTAAATACCTACGTAACGTAAATGTGCATGAGTCAAGTCTCTTTAATTTGAAAGGAAACTCTGCAATGAGAGGGCATAGGATGAAGTTAAGAGGTGATAGGTTTTGGAGTAATCTAAGGAAATACTTGTATATGCATGGAGCAGCTTCCCGGAAGAGGTGGTGGAGACAGAGACTGTGTCTGAATTCAAGAGGGCCTGGGATAGGCACATGGGATCTCTCAGAGATAGAAAGAGATAATGGTTACTGCGGATGGGCAGACTAGATGGGCCATTTGGCCTTTATCTGCCATCATGTTTCTATGTTTCTATGCTTCCAGCAGGTTGAAATCTCCCAGCAACAGCACCTCCCCTTTCTTTCCCAGCTTTTGGATATCTACAACCAGATCTTTATCAAGTTGCTCTAATTGTGTTGTAGGTCTATACATAGGCATTGGACCTGGGTGGGGGCAAAGGGGCCATGCCCCCCCAAATTGGCAGCCCAGCATCATCAAAAACTGCAACTAGAAATAAAATCTAAAAAATTATTACCCTTTTATGAAATCACATTAGACTTTTTTATCACTGGCCAAGGCGGTAAAAGCTCCGATGCTCATAGAATTGCTATGAGTGTCAGAGCTAATACTTTTTTTTAATCGCCATGGCTAAAAAAAAAGCCTAACACAGCTCTGTAAAAGGTGGGGTGGGGGTTAAGTTTTAAGGATGCAAGCCACCTTAGCCCAATTCTCAGGGACACAAAAATAACCTGACCAATGAAAAATTATTTTTTAAAAGCACTCTATGGAACCCCAGCAAAATTGAATTAAAACCGCATTTAGAAATTAAAGGCCTTCTTACCTGGCTCCCTAAATGGTCCTCTAGCCACTATCAACCCTCTTCAGAGTTCCGGTGAATCCATAGTGGTAGCAGGAAAAATCTGCAATTTATTATAGAGCTCCATCACATTTGCTTCAAAATCTAGGACCCAGCTTCACTTTGGGCCTAGTTGGAGCTCAAACCTTGTTCTAAGCATGCAACCAGGTTCAAAGCCAGCCAGCCAGCCATTTCCATGCAGCTTCCTTGCCTGCGTGATCCAGGGCCCAGAATGTGTTATAGCAGATTATGCCTGCTGTATTTCTGGGCCTGAAGATCCTTGGAAACTCCCAGAGCCTTCTGAGTTCACCACTGACTACTAATAAAATTAAAAGTTCCCAATGAACCGGGTCAGCCTCTCCACCCTCTGGAACACCAGGACAACCCCTTCTTAAATAAAAAGCTTTCTAAATTTTTAACCACCGTGCAAATGAAACTTTATTGGATTGGCCTCTATTAAAAATAAAAATGCAACAGTGCTAAAGGCATTTACAAAAACATGAGTTGAGTGATCTGCTATAGAGACAACAGTACTGTCTCTTTAAATGTGGTTTTTTTGTGATAAGAAAGAGCAGCCACTGATTTGTAGACTGCTGATGGGTTTGCCACCTTTCCCTCATGATATATGATAGATTAACAGGGCATAGTTATTAGCTAGGCTTGTCAATTTTTCCATGAGAAGAATGAAAATTAAAGTGACAGAATCATTTTCATACACCAGAGGGGAAGATGTCTAGCTGCACCAAGGGACCTGACACAGATATTCCAACTTGAAGCAGGAGGAAATATATTCATATTGGAACACTCCTGGAGCAGAATAAAAATAGTGTAAATGTATGGGCAAATAGTCCTTAGTGTACTCAGTTGGAGGACATGAGTAGAGCTTGTATAGACTATCTCCTTCCAGCATTCTTTAAAAATCTTTTGAGACTTTTTTTTGCTATCTTTTAAATCACAATGGATATCACTTGCATTTCTCCTTTTATAAAAATGACTATTTAGCAAATCACATAACTCTAGAGATTGTTTGGAAGCCACAATCACCAGGAGTGAAGCAATAGCTAATGGAACAGTAAAAAAATCTTGCCGCCTCATTGGCTAATGTTAAAAACAAAACTATAAAATCATGACCTGGACCTCATTTTTGTCAAGAAAGGATACAACACAAATTTCCAAAATATACCCCCCCCCCCTTTTACAAAACTGCGATAGTGGTTTTTAGCACAGGTCAGGAACAGTGCAGAGCTGTGCCGACCTGTGCTAAAAACCGCTATTGCGGTTTTGTAAAAGGGGGGAGGGGGTTATTTCTTATTTGATATGCTGTCCATCGACACAGTCATCTAATCAAGTACTCTAAGGGGCTGAGTCTATAAATGGATGTCCCAATTGTAGGCGGTGGTAGGTGTCCTACCACCATCAGGCAGCCAATCAGGATGCAAATTTTTTTCAAAAAAGCTCCCTGAGGCAAGCCGCCTACACTGTAGGTGTTTGTTGTGGGTCTAGGGAAATGCTTAGGGACACCTAAGCTCGCCTAAGGCTCGTTGTGGGTGTGGTTTCACCCAGAAGTGGCCTTGGGCGAGTTTACATGTCCGTGTGTGTCTTTCTAGAGCTGCGACAGATGCCTGAAATGTAGGCCAGCAAAATGCTAACCTACATTTCAAAACCTAAAAGTAGACGTGGCTGGCTTAGCTGATCGCAACAAGGGAAACCCCAATTAGCTGAGCCGGCAGACCTTCCCTAAGGCGATGGCAAGGGATCCCTTGTTCAGGCAGGCACAATTCTATAACCGGTGCCGGTGACAAGGGGATAAGGCATCTGTTTTTTTAAGATGCGATTCTGTTTAGGACACCGGTGTGCGATTCTCGGCCGACATCCTATACTGAATCAACCCCTAAATATTTTCCCTATCTGTCCCAGTAGGCTCACAATCTATGGACCTTTTCGCCGTTAACCATTTCTATTCCATAACAGATATTACTATTCTATACTCATTTAGCCTCTCTCTGTGTCTTTTCCTTTGTCATATTCTTTTTTTCCTTCCTATACTTTCTCACATCCTTTCTCTTGACCTCATTTAACAGTCTCCCCCATCCTGTCAAACATATCATTAAATTATAGCTCTACATGCAGACTGGTTGCTGTTCTGGAAGGTTAAAAAAAATTCTGTTTAAAATCGCTTCTTTGATGTGACTATGATTAAAGAGAAATTTAAGATGCTGTCTTGACCTATTTTATTTAGAGTTAGTGAGTTCAATCTATTATGCAGTGAAGAGGAGAGTAGATTAGGAGTGAATAAATTAACTTTTGATTCAGGCCATGTCAAAAGTTGTAATCTAATCATGGTAAACCTGTAATTTTAACAAGCATATATAAAAATGATATCCTACTCTGACCCTCTTCAAGAAGGGATTAAAAATTAAAGCTCATTGGGGTCTCTCTGCAAGAAAACATAGAAGCATGAGTTGGAATGAACTGCTTGCCAGTCTGTGCCTGAAAAATCTTCTCTCGTGCATGGTGATCCTGACATTGAGCTTCTTATCTTTTGTCACTCCTGTGAAGTTTTACAGTGCTTTCAGAATAAAGCAAATTTAAATGGTCTCAACCTAGGCTCCCTGCTGAATTTGTCCAGTTGTTTTTCTTGTTTCCTTTCTTTTGTCCCTGAAACTGTGAGATCTACTCATTAGTAGCCAGAAAAGATTTACATGGGTGTACCGCATTAAACTTTCATAATGTTTTGACATTTTCAAGAGCACAGGCATCTCCAGTGGCGTTGGCAAGGGCACGACAAATACGTTCAGATGCTGATTCTGAGCACATTCATCAATTAATTATTACACAGTAACAATAGTGGTTGTCAGCAGATCACTCACCTGGTTTGTCCAGTTCCCCTGCTAATGCTGCTCCATTATCTGTCATCTTCCTCCCTTACCATTTCATTTTGTATCTGCCTCCTGAAATGCTTTTGCCATGATTTTGGTTACTGCCACCTAAGCTCCTAGAAGAATCCCTCTTTTGTATGGTCTATTTGCAGTTCTCATGTTTTTGAGATTTATACTTTAGGCCGTCTTTGCTCGGTCACACACTGAGCTTACAAGATCATAAGCTGTGGTCTCAATAAATTAATTTGAATTATATGCACATGAAACTGACTGTAGTGTCCTTCATATTAGTGTTCCGAATTTGTTATAACTGTAAAACTCCAGAGCCATTCATAGAAGCACCTCAATGAGAAAAGTATCATTAGCAGTTTTGGAGTCTCACTGTGTAATTGTATTGAAAGAAGAAAGAGAAGGAAAATATCGTAAATGCTTTTATTACTATAATTCAAGGGGTGTTTACTAAAGTGTGTTAAACGTAGTAGATACCTCCTCACTATCTGCCAATGCATTTACTATGGCTCACTGTGGCAAAAATAAAAGCCTTCTAAAATATGATACCGCATTTGTGAGAGAGTCTATAGAACACTGCCACACTCCTTTGATAGACTTCCTTACAGTGAAAACAACCTGAAAACTTACAGTCCTGCTCAGTGAAGAAGTGTCAGGAAGGCAGAGGGTGCAGAGTCAGGAGGGCATAGCCCAGAAATATAAAAGCTCAGAGCACAGCTAGGGGGGGAGAAGCAGCAATACCCAACTTCAATTGCCTCCACCTCATACTAAACTGCAGCTGCTACACCCAAGTAGGCCAAGTCCAATATGAAATCATGCAACTTTGGATTTTTGACCCAAGTAACTGCTAGAGACTATATTGGTAACTGTGGGGAACCAGACCAGAAATAAGTAAACAACACAGTTGTGCTGGGAAACAGTTCCTTGATTCACAGGTAACTGCATTAACCACTAGGCTGCGTCTCATAATGCATTTCATGATCCTGTAGGATCATGCCACTGGAGAGCCTTGACATTTTGTATTTATTTACTGTAACCCACTCTGTGGCTCCATTGTATCCTAGCTCCAGGGCCCACCCTTGTTCATTTTGCCACACCCCTGTTTCTCTAGTATCTTCTGATGATCATCAGATATTCTCCTATGAGCATCCCTTGATGTGTCTGGCATTTCTTATTTGGCAGCTTTATTCCTAGTAGTAGTACTACAAGCCTGCTGCTAGAGGTCAGAGTCACCATTTTGAACCTGAGCAGAAACAGAGCAGAAGTGCTTGCAGATCACTACTACTCCACCACTACTCCACGAGGTATCCTTGGTGCAGGGGAATCAAGAATGGTGATGTATACTGTTGCTTATTGTGGAGATCTGTGGGATGGAAAAATATGTTGATGCTGCTCAGGTGTTTTGGGGGGTTGAGGAGTTATGTTGAAACTCATTGCTGGATGCTTGGGTAGGAGCTTATGCTAATGCTCAATAGTAGACCTTATTTTCCCACAGTGGACATGCAACTTTATACCTATAGTATGGGTTCACTTACCATCTTCTCTTCAGGAGACAGTAAGTGCACCTGTGCTATCTATAGTGGTAATAGCACATGGCAACTTGCTGTGCACCAACTGCATTCACTGTTCTTGCTCTTAGGGGCAGATTCTCAAAACTAAAATCTGCCTTTAATGTGCTCGCTAAAATGGTTCCAGCCAGTTTAGCGTGCATGTATTTTAGCGGCGGATTATCAAAACGTCTTACTGAGGTCTTTTCTGAGTTTTCTAGCTCAGATATTCCATGCAAATGTAGTATGAGGTCATAAATATTAAAAATTATCACTCTGAGAAATTCTCTATAATCACTGAGTAATTCTCTAATCTCATTGTGCCACATTTGCGGCCAAAATTTGCTGACAGGTCCTGAGCTGTCATTGCCTTACTTTCTGATCAGTGTCCGAGTGCTGATTTTCTCAGTAATTGACAGGAAAGTAAGGCTCACTCCCCCATATTAAAATAATATTTAAAAAAAATACCATATTGAAGATTAGCAGAAGAGATGCCCACTCTCTCCTGCCTCATTGCACAATCACCTGACACTACTAATCCCCATTTCCCCCCATAGCAGGAAAGATGTCCACTCCCTTCCACTTCCAAGCAATGCATCCCCAACACTCCCTCGACAGTGGAAGAGATGGCCACTCCCTCCTGCCACCACACAACTCCACAACCCCCCATTCCTCTGATGGTCCACGCCCCCTCCCCTTACCTTACTTATGATGGATGGCCAGAGGGATGCCTATTCCCTCTGGCCAGCAGGCCCACCTATTCAAAATGGTGGGCCTTCCCCTCCCCGGTGCACCCTTCTATGGAGGGGCCATAGGCATCTGGGCCAATCAGAGCCTTAGGCCCCTCCCCGGATATCAGGTAAAATTTGCCTCTTTGTGGATGATATCAAAATCTGCAATAGAGTAGACACCCCAGATGATATGAATATCATGAAGAAAGACCTAACAAAGCTTGAAGAATGGTCTGAAATTTGGCAGCTAAAATGTAATGCTAAAAAATGCAAGGTAATACATTTGGGCATCAAAAATCCAAACGTGTAGCGGGTGAAGAACTTATTTATGTGCATGACAGAAGAACGGGACTTGGGTATGATTGTATGTGATGATATTAAGGTGGCTAAAAATGTTGAAAAGTTGATGGCAAAAGCTAGAAGTATGCTAGGGTGCATAGGAAGAGGTATGGCCAGTAGGAAAAAGGAGGTATTGATGCCCTTGTATAAAACTTTGGTGAGACCTCATTTAGAATATTGTATACAATGTTGGAGTCCGCACCTTAATAAAGATATAAACAGGATGGAGTCGGTCTAGAGGAAGGCTACTAAAATGGTCCATGGTCTTCATCATAAGGTGTATGGGGACAGACTTAAAGATCTCAACATGTATACTTTGTAGGAAAGGCGGGGAAGGAAGATATGATAGCGACATTTAAATACCTATGTGGCGTAAATGCGCATGAGTCAAGTATCTTTCATTTAAAAGGAAGCTCTAGAATGAGAGGGCATAGGATAAAGTTAAGAGATGATAGATTCAGGAGTAATCTAAGAAAGTACTTTTTTACAGAAAGGGTGATAGATGCATGGAACAGTCTCCCAGAAGAGGTGGTGGAGACAGAGACCGTGTCTAAATTCAAGAACACATGGGATAGGCAAGTGGGATCTCTTAGAGAGAGGTAGAGATAATAATACTAATAATAATTTATTCTTTTATACCGTCAGACCACGAATGGTTCTAGGTGGTTCACAGCAGATAAGGCTGAACATCCAGCGAATATACAGTTCAAAAACTGGATGGGCCATTTGGTTTTTATCTGCCATCATGTTTCTATTGTTCTATAATATAAGCGGGTTATGGTGAGATGTATACCTGGAACTTTTTATGTGATGTTCCCTGCAGTACTCCCTAGGGTGCCCCTTTTCTCTGCTGAGATGTCCTTGTGGCCAGTTGTTTCTATGTCTTAGGGGTTTGTTTTTGTATGGTTTTCTTTTGGAATTCTCCCCCGCTCAAAGAAAAAAAGTTCTAAAAGATGGATGCACTAAGTTCAAAAACCTCTAGAAAATGGTCAAAAGTCATTTTTCACATTTGAAAATGGCCATTTTCGCTATGCTCTTCCCATCATCTCAACATGTACAGTGAAAGATGTTTGAAGCTACATTTGAATATCAAGGTCCCCTCATCTGGAACAATTTGCCAATATACCTATGACAACCCACCACCTACCTTGACTTCAGAAAGAAACTTAAGACATGTCTTTTCTCCCTATAGCCACTATCTTATCCTCTACCTCTTCTTCCTAACAACCACCTCTCATTCTAACAATATAACTTCCAAACTTGATCTAAATCTTATTGTAAATCGCATAGATTCTTGCAGAAGATTGTGACTTAATATTGAAAATGCCCCCTCCACGTGATTATAATGTAGCCAAAAAATAGGTGCCTACATGCCTTTTACCTCCTTACAGTATGCTTGTCAATATTTAGCTCGCAATAGATTATAAAGTAAATCATGAATACAATTCATAGAAGTAAGTTGAAGTTCAACATTGAAAAATGTAAAGTATTACATGTGGGGAGCAGAAACTCGAGGTACAACTATACAATGGGAGGGATGTTATTGAATAAGAGTACCCAGGAAAGGGACTTGGGGGTAATGGTGGACATGACAATGAAGCCGTCGGCACAGTGTGCAGCGGCCGCTAAGAGAGCGAATAGAATGCTTGGTATAATCAAAAAGGGTATTACAGCCAGAACGAAAGAAGTTATCCTGCCGTTGTATCGGGCGATGGTGCGCCCGCATTTGGAGTACTGCGTCCAATATTGGTCGCCGTATCTTAAGAAGGATATGGCGTTAGTCGAGAGGGTTCAAAGGAGAGCAACACGTCTGATAATAGGTATGGAAAACCTGTCATATTCTGAGAGATTGGAGAAGCTGGGTCTCTTTTCCCTGGAGAAGAGGAGACTTAGAGGGGATATGATAGAGACTTACAAGATCATGAAGGGCATAGAGAGAGTAGAGAGGGACAGATTCTTCGAACTTTCGAAAAATAAGAGAACAAGAGGGCATTCGGAAAAGTTGAAAGGGGACAGATTCAAAACAAATGCTAGGAAGTTCTTCTTTACCCAACGTGTGGTGGACACCTGGAATGCGCTTCCAGAGGACGTTATAAGGCAGAGTACGGTACTGGGGTTCAAGAAAGGATTGGACAAATTCCTACTGGAAATGGGGATAGAGGGGTATAGATAGAAGATTACTGCACAGGTCCTGGACCTGTTGGGCCGCCGCGTTAGCGGACTGCTGGGCACGATGGACCTCGGGTTTGACCCAGCAGAGGCATTTCTTATGTTCTTATGTTAATAATGGGTGACTGAGAATTGGCACAATAGGGCATTGCTCAAGGGCCCACAGCAGTTTGAGGTCCACTCTCCCCTAGCTTCCATTTAATCACTTTTGATAGGTGGTTGGAGGCCAATGACACTTATTGCCCACAAGCCCAGCTCACTGTCAGACTGCTTCTGGAAGCAATGAAACAAATTGTACTACAAAAAATAAATAGGACCTTATAATAAGGGGTACATGGCCTTTATTGAATAGCGTTTAGTGCTGGATTCTGCACCCAAATCTGGGCCCCAGATGTATGCCTGCTGAAACCTGGTGTAAATCATGACACCCAAGTTGGAGGCAAAGATCCAACTTAGAATGCCCCTGACCTACCCTTTTGGGTTACGTACTATGGGATGTAGGCATTCAGCATTATAAGGTGTAGCCAGATGCATGTTGTGACCAGGCAGACACGATGCCTGCCAGGGTCCCTGTTAGTTCAGAAAAAAAAGTAAAAATGAAAACCCGAGGTGGAATCAGGAAGGTGCATGTAAATCCTGAGACTGATAGTTTAGCCTGTGACCACCAGAGGGAGCCTGATTTATGTGATGAAGAATTGGGTGATTCATCCCCGAGCTACCACCGGGGAGCCCAAGAGGTCCCAGCTACTCTGCTGACTCAACTAGAGTAGGGCGTTGCCCCAAGGTATTTAAACCTGCAGTTGAGAACAGACAAGGAAGCCAGCTAGGGAAGAGGTTTAAGCCTTTTCTCCCTAGGGAGTCCCCGGGGCCAAGCAGGAGCAACCAGCCTATTCCCATGGAGCTGTTAGAGGCTGGACAAGCTGAGGAGCTGCTATTTCCAGAAGAACAGCCCATGGAGTGTGAGGAAAGTCTGTCAGAGTATGCTCCTGATGTTTCTGAAGCCATGCAGGTAGACTGGGTCTCTACCTGCAAATAGTGAGTTGCGATTTTTTGCTCTGGACTGTTTGGGACTATTTTTGTTTTGGTAAGCTGGGAGTGTGTATTGTTTGGGAGAGGTTTTGCTATCATCCTGGGTGGGAATTTTGAAAGCCTGTATTGAGGCCTTTCGTTTGCAAAACCTGACACTCTCCTTTCCTGGCAGTGCTCTGAACTGGCCAGAGGCTTTATTAGAACTTTGGGCACTAGAGCTATGGAACAAGTGCCATGAACTGTATTTGTGCTTTTTGAAACTGCCTGCTTGGGAGCAGTCAGTACTAGCTCTGTGGAGCACTGAATCCTCAGGCACAGCTGAGACTAAGTTAATGCTGAGAGCAAGCCTTGAACTTTATTTTGTGCTGTTTTAGTTGCTTGCTTCTTTTGGTATTTTTGTTTTGAGGCTGTTTGAAGTTCTGACAATTTTTCTGCTACATTAATGATCTACTTACCTTTGTGAAGGAAGGAATAAAATGGAATGATTCTCCTATGAACTACAATTGTTGTAGCTGTGATTTATGGTTCCTGTTTAAAGTCCAGTCCTGCAGGGTGACTCCATTTTGGGTCACACGTCAGTGTGCTATTTTGTGGTATCCACTGGGAGTGCTATTGAGCCCTGTCCTGGGCTACAATGTACAAATTTTATGTTATGTAATCAGGTTTTCTATTCCGCCTTTACTTATTCAGTTCAAGGTCGTATTACATTACAAGAGGTTGGGTCAGTTACCCAGGAAGTTACAATGGACAGATTGATGTGGACATCTAATAGAGTTGCTATTGTTGGCAGCCAGTTGTTAGCCAAATAATCTGTGCGTACATCTCAGAACCATACCCAAATTTAGGTACCAAGATCTGAGCACCATATATAGAATCTTGGTGTAAGCATCTAATATGTGGTAACTGCTAGCACACAACGGTCTTAAGGATTTTGTTATAGTTAGCAATTACCATGTGTTAGGATTTTCCAGGCCTACATTTCCGGCATCTATCTTTGTCACGTCTCAGGTGCTTTAGGCTGCCTAACACCATGGTGTTAGGCAACCTAAAGCGCCTATGGAGGCGTGATTCGGGCACAGATTTAGATTGTTTAGATGTAAGCTCACTTGAGAAGGGACTGTCTCCTTTGTGACTCTGTACAGCGCTGCGTACATCTGGTAGCGCTATTAAAATAATTCATAGTAGTAGTAGTAATAGTAGATTTAAGCACTGGTAGGCACTTTTACTTTCATGTTTTTTGCCATTTTAAATGGTATTTCTTAATTTACTTAGGTGCCAGTTAATGTGGGACCACTTATTACCTTCTAAATAGGAGACACGTGTTAACGTTGGCCAAGTAATTGTGCTAACTGGCACTTTAATGTGGGTCCTGTAAATGAAAATGCTGGTTCTCCATCTATTAGTAAATTTGCAGCAACCATGGGGCAAAGTCCTCCATTAAGTTGCATGTGGTAAAATAATTGATGGTGGGCCTGGGCCAGGACAAACTGGAGCCAGAGAACAGGTGCAGGTACAAGAAAACATAATTTGTTATATTTATCGGGTAAGAGTCTGGTTCCATTCATCAATGGAGGAAAAGTCAAACACAAAACTAGTCTATCTGCAACCATAGCAATGTTCTTAGATGGCCTGCTCCTGTAGGGCCACAGCATACCTTACTGTCTCCCAGTCCAGCTGCATGCTTTACTTGTCTGTGGTCTGGTTTCCCATTGTTATCAATGTAATGTCTAGCAGTTATTTAGGTCAAAATCCAAAGTTGCAAGGTTCCAAGCTGAACTTGGCCTCCTTGACTGTAGCAGTTACAGTTCACAGAGGCAAATATAGTTGGGTATCACTGCTTCCCTTAGGGCCCCCTTAACCTAGCTGTGCCCCAGGCATTTATTCTTCCTGGACCATGTCCTTCTGGTTCCACCCCTCTCATGTCACTTCCCCCTTGGGTAGGACTGAGTTTTAATATAGCTCTGATACTTTGAGGGAGTATCCTTAAGGGGTAGTATCCTATAGACTCCTTCACACTGCAGTAACTGCAGATTTTACCACACTTTTGTAAAAGAGCCCCCAAATTCTTTAAAATAAGATAAACTACCAAAGCAGCCCTTCTCCCAGTTTCTTAAAGGGGTCATAAATAGTATTGGGTTCCCAATTCCCCAACTAGAATTGTCAAACCAGGTAAGTTAGCAAATCGTTATAGCTCATGAAAACAAATGACCTTGAAAGATCAACCAAAATAGTTTTCACTGTTGCTTTATCTAACTATATCATTATGGATTGAAAAAAAAAATGTAAAGAGTAGAAGTTTTCATTTTTGTTCCAAGCATGATTGTGAGAGATTACCTTAATGATGTTCATTTTACATAGTTATGTGAAGGTTTGCTACAATTACCTACCATTAAAGTAACAGTTGTGTAAAATTTTGTATGAATTTAGTTCATTCGAGAAGTTAAGGTCTATGATAATGCACATAGTCCTTTTAGGCACTTGTAGCTGTCACTTGACTTATTTAGGCTTCTGAATAGAGGCATTGTTACAACCTGCTCTAGCATGATAAAACTTAAACCATTACCATTATTGCCTGTGGCGTATGTATGCCTAAAGTGGAAAACACTGAAATTACAGTTTACAGATCATCATCCTCATTTATTTATTACACAACTAATAGAGCTTAAACTGTCGCAGAAGTCAGAACCTAAAAGAAAATTGTGGCAGATGTAAATACGTAGGCAACATACAGTACATAGAGGCCTAGTTATCATCTTGAGTCTGTAGGAAAAAGGTTTCCACCTGGGGATCATAGCAGGCAAATCACCAAAACATTTTGTCATTGAAGATAGAATATTTTTTTTTTTTTTTTAAATCCATGAAAGAAACCCTTTCGAAAATGGTATTCACTAACAATGACAGACAGAACACATTTTAAACGGGAAGTGAATTTCTTTACTCAGACCAATGATCTAACATTGGCACTTGCACTCTTTCCTTCAAGTATCAAACATTGCATGTACTCAACAAAACATTGGCCACAGCTTTATTACATATGCAAAGTACCAATAACAAACAAGCAAAAGCAACTTTCTAGAACATAACCTGTCCCTCACTTCTTTGCAATCCCTACCCATGCAGCTAGTCAGTATTGACTTAGCTTCCTAGTACATAAACAGAACTTAGAACAAACGAAGGCAGAGCATGGTCTGTGGGGCCACTGGGCCTAATACTTCTACAGCATAACAATCACCACTGAGAGAATTAGCGTGGCCTGCAGTGCTGCCAAGCCACGTTACAGCTTATGATGATGATGCCCCTAAGTTTCATTCTCATCACCATTCCTCACCCCAGATTTTATCACTTTGCCATAATGCAGCTTAGTCAACCAAGTTCTCTACCTCAGACCAATTTGAAAACACAAACTAAAAGCTGCAATCAAACCCACCTATAACCCCCAGCTCCCCAACTCAGGACTCCCATTATATACCCATTAACCCCACCAACCAAACCAAGAGGTAGAGAGAGAAAGATTGGGCAAATTCCTCACAAAACACACACTCTCACATACACTTCCTCTCTTGGATCACCCACCCACAAAATACTTTACGCCTTTTCATGCCTTCCTCACACACAATCTAAACTCGACCTCCTATCTTTGCCAACCAATCCATGGCCTTCAATTCCCTGAATCCTCACAGCGATAGAATCCAATACCAGACTCTCCTCCAATTAGAACCAACCTCTTATGCACCATGTTCCGCTTCCTGCAACACCATCCCTATTTGTTCCCTTCGCTTGCTGTGGGTTTGACCGATTTTATCTGCCCTTTATAAAACTGCTAACGGTACCCTTATTTGTGGAGGAAATGTCAAAAAAACTCAGAGCATTGCTGATGTTTCTTTGAGAGGCTAATCATCCCTGATGCAGGCAAATGAAACATGATTTATGTTAGTTGCTAAGTTAAGTGAATTCTTTTCTATCCCTAAGTGATTAAATAAAGATATAAATAAAGAATGATGAAGATAAGGTTGAGATCTTTAGTAAATTTGAAATAATGGACTGATGAAGAAATATGGTGAGCTCTTAACTCTGATAGATAAGAGGATAATTATATAGCTGCCATCTCTGATAGGTAAAAAAAAATTGAAAGTTTATTTGAAGTCAATCTTTGAGGATAGCGGATGCATAAAAGCTATATGTCAGGCTTCTAAATTTAATAGATGTGGTAGGGATCCAAGATGGCTGCTGCCTGAGTGATCGGGTACTTGCCGCCGACCAAAGCGCTCCAGTTATCTGTTTTCTGGCTGGAAACTGCTGTTTCTAGCTTGTTTGCACTTGTTGTGGGATGTGATGCCGAAGAGGAGAGGCAGGAGCATTGCTAGTGCCTTGCGGCGCTCTGAGGGACCGTCTCTCGGAGGATGCAGGGAGCTGCATTGTGACTCCGGTTGCCAGCCCGCTGAGGAACCCGAGTGTGAGCGAGACCGGCGGGATCTCTCTTGGGCCAGACACCACCCTCAGCCCGGAGATTAGAGCACCACCTCCTCCACCACAGTCAGCCAGTTCTCCCAGGGGCCAGGAAACCCCGAAAGAAGGGGCGGTACTATCCCCAGAAGTGGACAACTCAACATCAGGGAGCCTGGAAATGGAGATCCCGGTTCGGGTAATCTCCAGAAAAGATTCTGTGGGAATTATAACAGCAGGAGGTGGATTGAACCAGGAGGAACAAAACCCAGGATATCCTAAGGAAGGTGAGAGACTATGCACTTCAATACAAGCTTCCTTTTGGGATAGGCCTGCTGAGGTGACCTTAGAAGCCCTTTGGGACCTGGTAGCAAATTTTGGGAAGGTAATTAGTCCCAATTTCCAACAGATTGAAAATAAACTTATTCATCACTCAGAAGAATTAGAAAAATTAAAATTGGACACAACTTCTTCTAATAATTTACTTCAAAAGACCCAGCAGGATATGGTTTCAGTAAAACAACTCCAGGAAACTATAATTAAAGATACAGTGGAACCTTGGTTTATGAGCATAATTCATTCCAGAAGTATGCTCGTAAACCAAATTGCTTGTATATCAAAGCGAGTTTCCCCATAGGAAGTAAGAGAAACTCGCTTTGATCCGTTCCACCTCTTCCCCCCCAAGGCTACTGGCGCTGCTCCATTACCCCCTCCCCCCTTGAGGCCACCAATGCTGCTCCATAATCCCCTACCGCGATTTGGCATCCTCCCTTGTGATCCGGCATCCCCCCTGCGAACCGGCATCCTCCCCCCGCTCACGTCGCCCCCCCTCCCCCACGATTCAACATCCCCTCCAAGCACCAAAACGAAATCCCTTACCCTGATTGGGCACCGGCACCAGCACCACCGCATAGGACATGCTGGTGCCCGAAGATCCTCCCTCTTCTGTGTTGGGCTGGGCGGTGCATCAGAGATCCTCCCTCTTGCCTGTGCTGGGCTGGACTGGGCCTTGAGCATTTGCGCATGCTCAAAGCCTTCTGGTCTCGCTCTCTCTGAGATTCTCAGATTCAGAATCTTGGAGAGAGCGAGACCAGAAGGCCTTGAGCATGCGCAAATGCTCAAGGCCCAGTCCAGCCCAGCACAGGCAAGAGGGAGGATCTCCGACGCACCGCCCAGCCCAGCACAGGCAAGAGGGAGGATCTCCGACGCACCGCCCAGCCCAGCACAGAAGAGGGAGGATCTTCCGGCACCGGCATGTCCTATGCGTTGGTGCTGGTGCCGGTGCCCAATTGGGGTAAGGGATTTCGTTTCGGTGCTCGGGAGGAATGTAGGATCGCAGGGGTGGGGGGAAGATGCGAGCAGGGGAGGGATGCCGGATTGCTGGGGGAGATGCCAGATTGTGGGGGATGGCGCCGATTTTGTGAATGTTTTGCTCATCTTGCAAAACACTTGCAAACCGGTGCACTCGTAAACCAAGGTTTGACTGTAATTTGAATCTCAGAAGAAAAGTAGAGTCATTAGAGAATCAGGCGCGTATCAATAACTTGAGACTGATAAATTTTCCAAGAATAACTATGGTTACACCTAGAGATATGCTCAGGAGATACTTATTAGAAATCTTAGAAGTCCCGGAAGGTAACCTTCCACCATTCTCTCAAGTGTATTATCCCCCTAGCAAAACTCTGCATCAACAGCAACCTGAGCCTACTGAAGGACAAGCATTGAATATTACCGAGATTCTGGAGAAGTCAGACACGGAGGTGGTTACACCTGCAACATTAGTTGCTACATTGGCTCTTTCTATTGATAAATCTTGGTTATTGAGCCTATTTCTAAAGAACAAACAGAAGGAATTTCTTGGTTGTAAAATTCAAATGTTCCCTGATGTTTCAAGGGAAACGCAAAAACGTAGCCATGACTTTCTTCTTTTAAAACCGGGGGTCATCTCATTAGGGGCTACATTTTATTTAAGACATCCCTGCAAGTGCATCGTCCGTTATCACTCAACTAAATATGTATTCTTTGAGCCTCAACATTTGACCAATTTTGTGGTTATGTCTCGTCTGGACAAGGAGAAAATTCAATCTTGAGCTCTAAAAGAAAATAGTAACTCCGTTCCCGATCTATAGGAATACCATTACTTCTTAATATTGGTTGTTTTTTCTTGTTTTTCTCGCTACTAAAACTCTTGGATCCAAAGAGAACTTGAGCCAATTTCACCATCATTTTTCTTGTAAATTGCTTAACATCTGTTAAGTATGGATTGTTATTATTGTAATATGCTTTGGTTAAATTAGCTTTCTGTACAAGTTATACTTGATATTATATTGAAATCAATAAAAAAATACTTAAATATAAATAGATGTGGTAGGGTTTATGTGTTCTATATCTCAGATGTAAATTGAGACATCTAGATCATCACATGCTCAGTTCTGGTAATATTTTAGAAAAGGATCTGCTAATGTATTTTAAAATATCTGCAGAAGCAGCCATTTCACAATTCTATCCATGGGAAAAATAAGTGAAGGGAACGCGGCAACTTATATGTGTAAATGATAACAGGTACATGTGGAAATTGGCCTGTCTCAATGAAACACATGTATATGTTGGTACATTACACACATACTTTGGCCATTTTGCAAACTTATATGTTCAGAGGGTGCTACATAAATACAGAAGCCACAATCTTTTAAAAAAATCTTTCCTGTAAAAGGCTGGTTGAAACATAGGCATTTAAAAACTTTGAAATATACTAAGGAAATACTCCAAACATTGGGTCACCTCTAGATGATTGCTCTTGAAGTTGACTATCCAGCCCGGATCCTAAGAGATCCACAACTTGTTACACTGCCTGCTTGAACTCTGACCTTGATGGTGCACTGATCAGCCAATTGTCCAGGTATGGGTGTACTAGTATACCTATCCTGAGGAGGTGAGCTGTAACCACCACCAAGGTGCAGGGGGTCGTTGCCAACCCGAAAGGTAGAGCTGCAAACTGGAAATGCCTTTGAAGGACATAGAATCTCAAATATTTTCTGTGGTCCAGGAAAGTGGGAATATGAAGGTACGCCTGCTCTCCACTTTTAATATCTTTGGACACATGATAACTCTCAAATATTTCTCCTTTTGTTATCATTCCCTGAAAAGAATAGATTGATGAAGTTTCCTATTTAAAACATTGATCAAAGTTGGATTTGTGAAGACTTTTGATTCAAGGAAGCCATAGATAAAGACTATATCAATGAAAGATACTTACAGTGGTGCCTCACACAACGAACTTAATTCGTTCCAGGAGCAAGTTTGTTATGCGAAAAGTTCGTTATGTGAAACGCATTTTCCCATAACAATACATGTTAAAAAAAATAATTTGTTCTGCAGCATAAAATATGCTAAGATGACATAAAAAAAGATAAATTTGTCAAAATGGTGAAAATGGTGGTCTTGCTGAGGCCAAACTCTTTGACGAGGTCACACTGTTTTACCCCACATTCACTCCTTCTAATTATTTCCCGTTTCATTTCAACAGAAATCACCTTCCTGCTTTTTTTAGAAGCCATGATATATAAAAAATATTGAGTTTATCTTAAAAGGACGACTGTATACAGTGAGAGAGGGCAGTTAAGCGCAGTGACTAACGACTGCCTGCAGTGCCTGCGCGGAAGGATGCAATACATCGGCAGCTCGGGCGACTTCGTTGTGTGAAACGAAGTTCGTTGTGTGAAACGAAGTTCGTTGTGTGAAACGAAGTTCGTTGTGTGAAGTTCGTTGTGTGAAACGAAGTTCGTTGTGTGAATCAAGACATGAAGTTCGTTGTGTGCAGCGTTCGTTGTGCGAGGCGTTCGTTATGTGAGGCACCACTGTACCTTTAAGTTTAGGGAAAAGGAAAGGAATTGGGATTTTCACAATAACTTTTTATAGTTTTACAACCACACTCAAAGCATTTTACTTATAACAGATCTTTGAGAATCCCTTACACAGATGTGTTAAGGGATTCTCAAAGATCTATTGTAAAATGATTATTACATTACATTACGGATTTCTATTCCGCCTATACCTTGCAGTTCAAGGCGGATTACAAAAGATTTGTCTGGACATTTTCCAGTGAAGATACAATTTTTTTTTTTTTTTTAAACATAGGGGAGATAGCTGGATAGAATCCTATGGGATCTTACGGGATGTATATTAAACTGACAGTGCAGAACTGTGTGAAAAAGACAAATGGAATACAGTTAGAGTGGGTAAGATTACAATCTATTTTAGGGGTTTGTTTACTTAGAAGGTGTTTAGATGGGTAATTTGGGGGAGAATTATCTGGAGGTAGGTGAATCTTCTGGAGGTAAGAGAGGAGGGGTTAAGATATTTGGATGAATTTTTTGAAAAGCAGGGTTTTGATTTCTTTTCGGAATGTTTTTAAGTTGTCTGATATTGTCATCAAATTGGAGATGGAATGGTTGAGTTTTGCTGCTTGTGTTGCCAGAAGGTTGTCAAACATTTTCTTGCGTTGTGTGCCTTTGAGTGGGGGGAAGGCGAGAGGGTTCGAGGTTCTTCTGTGTCTTGAGGTGGCATTAATGGCATTTGAGTTGAAAGCAAAGTGGGATTAACAGATGTTTTTTTTTTAAAGACTGTTAGAAGACTTATAGCTTGGATATTAATGGAACTAGTTTGTGTCTGAATGGGAAATTAGGCTCACATATGGGCTTCAGATAGGTGGCTGACATCTTTGAATAATAGCAAGGTTTATCAAATATACATAGGAAAAAAATCGGAGAAAGTACCGGTATATTCAACGAATAATCAGGCTTTGGAATTTGTTGGCCAATTTATGTGGTTAAGGAATATGGCATAGCTAGGTTTAAAGGCGGTTTGAACAAGTTCTTAGCTGGGTAGACTTTTGAAAGACACTGTTTAACCCTAGGATGACCAGCAAGGAATGATCTGCTCTTTGGGATTGACTGTGCACTTCCTAGTGACCAGATCTGCCCACTGTAGGAAAAAGAATGCCGGACTCAGTGGCCTTTGGTCTGACCCAGAATAGCATATCTTATGCTCTTATGCCTTCACTGGTATATAATTAGGACCTCTGAATTTAGGTGTTGATAAATGCAAATTTTTAGGGGGTCTTTTACAAAAAATAGTTATCACATGCTATCTGCCACAGGACCCATTTTATTCATATGGTCCATAACATGAACTAATTTTTTTAGTAAAAAGGACCCCTTAGTGCTTATTTTTTAGTTTATTATCTACTTGTATAATAGCTTTTTTTTCATCTGCCTCCCTCTTTGTCCACAATATCACTAATATTGTTTTATTAATAATTTTATTGTAAGCATTATCAGAAATACTAATGACATTGTTTTCTCTTTTAATAATAATAATAATTTATTCTTGTATACCGCCATACCCAAGAAGTTCTAGGCAGTTCACATCCGTTAATTAAGATCCGCGATGACACACGGATTTACAAAATTTTGACAAAGTTACAAGCAACGAAGAAGGGAGCTTTAACAGAGTTTTATCAAAAGTACAAGCAGCATCGAAGGTAGGGATGGAAGGTAAGAGAAATCGAGAGAGAGACCAAGTAGGGGGAGGGGAGGAAGGGGGAGAGCAATAGGAGCGGGGTGAGAGTGGGAAGGGGTAGTTGCAAGTGGAAAGGGGTTAAAGGACCTGTTCGCGGAAAAGGTGCGTTTTGAGTAGTTTTCTGAAGCTAAGGTAGGTAGGGGCTTCGAGTATCATTTGGGCTAGCCAAGGGTTCAGCTTAGCTGCCTGGTAAGCAAAAGTTTTGTCAAGGAATCCTAGCACCCTTTGACCTCCCTTCACAGCCACATACAGCCTCAGCGCTCTTCCCATTTGCATCCAACACAGCCATATTAGAAACTCTACAGTTCCTGTACACTTTTACCAAAACTCAACACTTCCCATAGGTGGGCCACTCCTTTCACAGACTCGGCATTTTCTCTTTCAGGCCCACGCTCTCCCACTGAAGACAAATACCCTAGCACTCTTCTTCCACAGCTCTGATTCCCCACTTGGCAGGTCTCTTCTCTTGAATGAGGGGAACTAGAATTATGGGCTGAAGACACATGGACTGGGGACTGAGCCAGCTCACACTCTGCTCCTGGACCTTTTGAACTGGGAGATGAGCAAATGGTGATCCAGCCCTCGGCCTACCTTAAGAGCACACTCTACAATTCCTGCTGCTCCCCTGCCACTATAATTGGTTTTCAGAATATCTCTAGCTTCATTAGAAATGGCCTCAAAGGGCAAGGGAGTTCTTGTAAAGAAGAAAAGCAAAATGTCCATCCTCTGGTGAAATTAGACTAATGTTACTCAACTCCTGTATTTAATTATCTCTCAAAGAGGTGGAAAATACCTCAGGAATAGTGCACAGCATCAGCTGTTGTGAAAGTGTGGTGTAATTACCTCACTCCTAATCAAATCATTGGCATAAAAAACCACCTTTCTCACTCAACTTTAGACTAAAAACTGTTTTTGTTATTTTCTTCTTTTTCAAATATTCGTTATTTACCGTACTATTTTTTAAATCCTATTATGCAATAGCACCACTTCATGCAAGTAATATTAGTTCATGCCTTAATCAGTTTCATGCATAGAGTTCAGTAACAGTTAGTCCCGAGAAACAGCAATCAAAGCAGTAGAGTACTTTCTCTACATAAATTCACTCAGCTCACTTTTAAATTTCTTCTCTTTATCCTTTATTCAGAGCAATCCATCCAGCCTTAATGTAGATATTAGTTATTGGACCTCTTGGTTAAAGTATTGGTCATCCTGACTCCAGGTAATACCTTTCGGTTTTAAGCAATAGCCCTGATTTTTACATTGGTTTAAAAAAAAAAAAAAATCAGAATATTTCAGTGTGAAAATGCATCAACAACAGACAAGATTTCAGAAGAATATGCAATGTTGCTACATTTCTTCCAGAATTGCATATGCCAAATTCTAAAGAAAGAAAATATTTCAAATTGTTCCTCTTCCCCCACTCCTCCCCACCCAATGTGCAAATAAACTATGCACATTGGGTAGGGATGGGAGGGGAAGAGGGGCAATTCTATAACTGGGTGCCTCAGATTAGGTGTCTGGATGCTGCATGCTGACAGAATCTGGACACCAAGATTTTGTTAGAGAATACTAACATAAATTGTAATCACCTTGCTTAATTTAAACACCACTTATACCATATCACTCTATTCAAGTCACGGAATATTTCTACTTCTGAGCAAACAGCTTGGCACTTCCGGGCCTTGCAACACACAAACTGTTGTTAACATTATTAATATTATCAGATGTAGACTGCTTTACTCTTTAATTCATTGTACGAGAAGTATACTGCTATACTCTTTAATTCATTGTATGTAAAGTTTCTCTTTATTGTATTGAGATGTACACTGCTAAACTCCTTAATTCATTGTACGTAAAGCTTCTCTTTATTGTATTTACATTTTCTATTATTGTATTCACAATCTCTTTTACTGTAAACCGCCTAGAAGTCGCAAGATAGCTGGCGGTATATATATAAAAAAAAAAAAAAAGTTATTATTATTATTATATCAATAGCAGGCTAAGTGAGTACACCTAAATGTTTCAAATTAATGTGTAACTTGCAGCATTCCATACACTATTGGCTAGATTCACTAACTCTCGATTCCATGTTCAATCTGTGCCTGACTGCATGTAGGCCGATGAATTCACTAAAGGCCTGCATGCAAATGGAGACAATCATTGACACGCCCCCCCTCTCCCTCCACTGCACGGATCACTAGAGAGTGATCCCTGAGCATGTGTAGACCATCTTCCTTGCCCCCCCCACCCCCACTGCACGGATCGCTAGAGAGTGATCCCTGAGCATGTGCAGACCATCTTCCTTGCCTGTAGATGGTCTGCGCATGTTCTCAGTAGGAAACTTTTTTTTTTTTTTTTTGCAAGCCCGTGGTTTTAACCCACTTTATGCCTGCAGGTTATAACCACGGGCTTGCACTGCGGGGAAGGGTGAGAGAGTCGAGGCTGCAGGAGTTCGGGGACGGCAGGAGATTGGGGCAGGTGGGAGAGTCGGGGCAGGCGGGAGAGTTGGGGCTGCAGGAGTTCGGGGCAGGCATGAGAGTTGGGACTGAAAGCAGGAGTTCAGGGCAGAGGGTAGGAAAACACGACAGAGAGCAGGGCGGCAGAAGGCAGGGCAGTCTGAAAAGGCCTGAGCGACTGGTCCTCAGCAGTCGCTTGTTTGTGATTGGCCAGCCCAGTTGGTGATGCAGGGTTTTGGTTTGTGAATCATGGCCTGCCATCATTTGAATGCCGTTCTCCCTCATTTGCATGCGCGGTTTGGAGGATGATCGGGACACAGGTTAGTGAATCGGATCAGAGGGAAACCGGATTGCAAAGGGCTCGCAAACTGATCGGTACACAATCGGTTTGCTTAGTAAATCTAGCCCTAAGTGCGTAAATATTGGTCCCACCCAGGTGCCGGCTCTGCTTCTTCCTTGTGAATGCATCTCTTATATTTACTTGTATTCCATTAACCTTTTCCTATTGTGTGTCCCGGATGACGGGACATTCCAAAAATGTCATTGCCATCATGGATAAACAGTCTGTATGGACTAATAAAGAGCCAGGAACACAAAATATTTGACTTATGACTTATTTACATTATGTTTACAAAAGCCGTAAATGATACAAAACTTTGCTAAAATAATTACGATTGGAACCAGCGTAATTTAAAATTTATTATGATAGGAAAAGGTTAATGACATGCACAATAGACATACAAATTTAGGTTCCATGTTATATAATGAAAAAACATCTGAGCCATATCCACTACTGAGCTAGCTTGTACAAATCTTTGTGAAATGACTCATCTAAAAACTAGTAGCTTTTTTTCCCATCTTGCTCCCTCTCTGTTCAATACTATCCTTTTCTGAAACTACTTCAACTGAAATTATGAAGTTGACAGAGAAAGGAAAGTAGAACTTTCAGGGATGCAGGTAAATAGATTATATTTAGTTGAAATGGCCAACATCCTTAAGAGGTATATAAAAAAAAAAATAAAAAAGTGTATAGTGTATTTAGCTGCAATAGTAAACCTAGTATTACATGTGTATATACATAGGACAACTGATGTGGTATAAACATGTGCAGATAAGTAGGCTGATGGATTATGACAAAACCATTCCGGTATTAATAACTAACACCACCACAGAGCTCTGTGTATTTCAGCATAGAGCCCATGTATTGTAACACCTCCTTATGTTAACATCTCTACAGAAGCTAATGTATCATAACACCTTTACAGAAGCGAATGTAGACCGCTCTGAATTGACTACCCAGTCATTAGTAGTGGTATAGAAGCTCTCAACAATCAATCAATCAATCATTAGTTTATAATGGGATAGATTCACGAACCTGCCCGATCCGGGCAGGTCCGATGAATTCTCGAAACCCTAATATTCAGATGGGGGTGATCGGAGGAACGCCCCCATCTGCCTTCCAGGATCACTCGATAGCGATCCCAGCGCATGTGCATAACATCTGTAGATGGTCTGCGCAAGTACTGGACCTCCAGGCCTGGCATAATTTTTTTTTTCAGGAGCTGGGAACTTTTAAGAGACTAGTCTTCATGCGCGCCGACTCTCCTGCTCTCCCCAAGCCCTGCTCTTGCTGCCCAAACTCTCCTGCTCTCTGCCCCTTCCCTGCAGTACGAGCCCACGGGTTTAAAGCAGGGCTGCACTGCAGCGTGCAGCCCCGCGGGCTCACAATGCAGGGAAGGCGGCAGAGAGAGTCACATTTCCTGCCTTCTGTTTCTTTTCCTATTGGTTAGAATCAGCTCCAAAGCAGAGCTCAGGGCAGAGAGCAGAGCAGGGACAGAAGCCACATGATTCCCCTAGTGCCTGAAGCAAGATCGGGGCAGAGAGCAAGGCAATGGAGCAGGAGAGTCGGCAGAGACCTATGCAACTGGTCCCAAGCAGTCGCTTCTATTCTTGATCGGCCAAACCAATCGGTGTCCCAAATTTGTGTTGTGAAACGCGTCTGAAGGGGCATATATATTCTTTGAAGTTTTTCTATTCCTGCTTGTGTAAAAGGAACTGCTGAAACATCATTTTGCCAAGAACCCACAAGGTCTTTTCTTTTTGTGTTCTGAGCTCTGTGTCCCCATTTTGTTCTGTAGTTGACGTGTTAAAACAGGGAGAGAGACATCTTTTTGCCTATTTGCATGGGCGTTATTTCTTTCTAAAGAGGTGTCCCCGGATGCATCTGTAGTCAGGACAGCAGAACGAGGCTAATACAATTTGGGACCTGGTTGTTTCAGCATCCCTACCTATTTGCATGTGTTTCTCCTCATTTGCATGCACGGATTCAAAGTGGATCGTTGGAGAGGTCAGTGAATAGGGCCCGAGGGAAATCTGGTCGCAAAGGGGTCGCAAACCGATCGGTACACGATCGGTTTGCTTTGTGAATCTAGCCCAATGTCTGTAATCTCAAGGGTGCTAAGGTGTGGCAAAGAAGAGGTGTAATAAACAAAAAGATGTTAAGTAGCAGCTCTGGAAATTAAAGTAATTGGCAGGAAATTACATCCTGGAAGCTGGAAACTACATCATCAAAAGAATACAGTCAAAATAAGAAGCAACTCAGAAATATAAATCCTTAAATGCAAATCATTATTTAAATAATGCATATTTAAATAATTATTCTGCTGCTTTTTCCAACAAAAAAACCAACAACATATAAAGCAATGTGAAATGTTGACAGGGAAGTGCCTCTTTCAGATTCACAAAGCTTCAAGAGCCTATAAGGCACTAAAGTTGATGATATAGCTATGGTCAGAGTGGTAAAATGTATAAATTAATGTCAGAAACAAGGAGAGAAAGCACTGGTGATACTGATCATGCTAGTACTACAGTATAATTGACATAGATAAGTTAAAATCATGAAAGGGGCAGACAGGAGCTTTCATCTGATAAACACTGTGCTATTACACAAGATTCTTTTTTTCAATTTGACCAGCTTATATCCATGTTATCAGGTGTTGATAACCTGTCCTGCTTTATCATCCTTCATTCTAACACAGCCTGGTACTTTTGGTCAAGTGCAATGTATTAGGAGGAGATGATATAAAGAGATTTAATTGTCAACACTTCTAACTTCTTAATCCTTAAATCCACCTTTTGAGCTTACGTTTAAATCCAAATGATTGGTGCAAAGGTGCCATTGGCATGCCTGTCTATCTATAGATGGTTTCGTTAGTTATTACTGGTATGACTGTAAGACTTGTTTATATACTTCTAATGCTGAAAACAACCTCAGTTAAAAGTAGTGTCGGGTATAATTATCTGAAAATCATCATTAGTGAATTTTGGTCAACCAGGAATGAGAGATTAAGACTTGACAATCCTGTCTTCTATATGAGGTAAAATCATGGGGGAGGGGGGGGGAAGCGGGCTTAAATATAAACATTGGTTGGGAACATAAAAAAGAAGGAACAAGGAAGGGACAGAAAGAGGAAGTTTTGAAAGACTCAGAGATGATTTTGGGGAAAAGGCCAGGAAAATGAATGGAGAAAGGGCTATAAGAAAGGTGACATTGGGAAAGGGTATATGAAAAAGAAGAAAGTAGTGGAGAGGAAGTAGCTAAAAGAAAGAAGAGAAAAAGGTTCACGGGACAAGAATAGTCAAGAAAAAAGAAGAAGTGTAAAGACAGAGATTGGTGTCTGAAATGAAGTGAGAAGTAGTATATATAAAAAAAAAAAAATCAGAGAAAGAAAATAGGTCAGACAGAGTCGGCTGAAAAAACACTAGGGCAATTAGTATATTTTCATTTCTACTTCATATAAATACACAGAGGAGAGGAAAGAGTATGAAAAAGCTAGCCAGTGGAGACATAGAAAAGACATCTCTGCATGAATTCAGTAACAGTGAATTTGTTTACACTATGCATGCCATAAAGTAAAGGGAAAAGGACTTGTATACCACCTTTTTGTAGTTTTACAACTGCACTCAAAGCGGTTTACAAGCAGGTACTTCAAGCATTTTTCCCTATCTCAGAGAATAGTTAAGCTCTGGAACGCGTTACCAGAGGTTGTGGTAAGAGCGGCTAGTGTAGCTGGTTTTAAGAAAGGTTTAGACAATTTCCTGGAGGAAAAGTCCATAGTCTGTTATTGAGAAAGACATGGGGGAAGCCACTGCTTGCCCTGGATCAGTAGCATGGAACTTTGCTACTCCTTGGGTTTTGGCCAGGTACTAGTGACCTGGATTGGCCACCGTGAGAATGGGCTACTAGGTTGATGGACCATTGGTCTGACCCAGTAAGGCTATTCATATGTTCAATTTATCTAATGTACTTGGGGCAGTGGAGGATTAAGTGACTTGCCCAGGGTCACAAGGTGCAACATGGCGTTTGAACTCACAATCTCAGGGTGCTAAGGCTAAAGCTTTAACCATAATGTAATCAGCTCCAACAGCAAAATTGATTCTCATTATTTTCAAATATTTCACATGCTCAAAATACAGGAAAAGAACTAGGTTCTAAGATACATCATTTAAAAGCCAAGAGATATGGAAGAGTCAAAATTGTTCTCCTGACTCCCGAAATGCAATCCTCTTTTGAAAACCATGTAAACCAGTTGGTTAGAGTTATGGACGCTTCATCAGGCTCAGTCTTAATTTTAAGATTTTCAAAAATTGACATGCATTTGTGTTGCCATGTATTGATTGCTGCAATGTCTTATATTTGGGCTTTCCAAGGCAGATTTGATCAAAACCTCAGCTGATTCAGAATTCTACTGCTAAGGTTCTCCTGAGTAATCTTAAATATGAGTGTCACCTTTGCTTAGATCTCTGCACTGGTTGCCAGTTTTATCACGTACTGAATTCTAACTTCTTTACTTATCCTAATTTAAACTATTACATGATCATTGCTCACATTATCTCTCACCTCAGCTAGCACTGCAGTCTAATACAAGCCCATCTCTTTGAGAGTGCTTTCAACTTCTAACTCCTCTCACCTTGGGTTCTGCATTCCCAACTCTATATGTCATGTCCATCTGTCCAAGTTAGATTGTAAGCTCCTCTGAGCAGGGACCGTCTATAAATGCCAAAATGTACAGCGCTGCGTACGCCTTTCAGTGCTATATAAGTGTTAAGTAGTAGTACTAGTTGTATTTAAACTCTAATGCTGGGGTAGGGAACTCGAGAGCTGTATTCCAGTCGGGTTTTCAGGATTTCCCCAATGAATATGCATGAGATCTATTTACATGCACTGCTTTCAATGTGTATTCATTGGGGAAATCCTGAAAACCTGACTGGAATATGGCTCTCGATGACCGGAGTTCCCTACCCCTGCTCTAATGGGTCAATATTTAGCCAGCAGCAGTCAGTGTTTTTTTAATGTATAACAATTTTAATTGAAAGAATCAAATAATCAGTACAATAGGATAATACAAAAATACATTCGATACAATAAGAATTACAATAAATTTCATACAAATTTAAATCATTCTTTCAAATTTAATTTCCATATGAATTAATTCAATCTTATCTACACCCCCCTTAATTCCATCCCCTACCCATTATCTTCCCTTAAATGAAATTCCTCACCCTGGATGAAAGTTGACAAAAATAAAGAATTAAAATAAATAACTGGAATGTAATTAGTAAACCTAATTTTCATAATAAATCATTGATAACCAAACTTCGTATTTTTGGTGAAAGATTCTGAATATAAGGATCCCAACCTCCATAAAAAGACGAGTTTTTTTAGGCAAACCTCGAACCTCCCAACTCTCAAATAAAAATAAGCGATGTAATTGATTCCTCCAATACCAAAAACTTGGAGATTCTTTCTGCAACCAAAATTGCATAATACATTTATGCCCAATCATACAGGCTTTCTGAAATAATTTATTTTTTTATTTTATTTTTTTTTTATTTTTTTATTTTTGTATCCCGCCATACCCGGAAGAGTTCTAGGCGGTTCACATCAATTAAACAAGGTTACAAGTGGTTTACAGCAGTTGAGCGGGGTTATGAGCGGTTCAATAACAAATTGATCAAAGTTGCCAGGGGGGGGGGGGTGAGGGAAGGATGTAGAGGGGAGAGTGGGTGTTAGATAGAAGGGGCGTTGGGATCCTGGTCTTGGAAGAGGCGGGTTTTGAGTAGTTTTCTAAAGCCGAGGTAGTTGGGGGCCTTGAGGGCCATTTGGGATAACCATGGGTTTAGCTTAGTGGCTTGGAAGGCGAGGGTTTTGTCGAGGAATCTTTTAGAGTGGCAGAGTTTAAGGGAGGGGTAGGCGAATAGTTGGATTCTGCGGGAGTCCTTGATGCTGTGATTTAGGGCGAAGTGAGGGATGATGTAGCTTGGGGATAAACCAAATACTGTTTTATAGCAGAAGCAGGCGAATTTGAATAGGACTCTGGATTCTAATGGCAGCCAATGGAGTTTGTGGTAGAAAGGGGTGATGTGTTCCCATTTTTTCAGGCCGAATATGAGGCGGACAGCAGTGTTCTGGATCATTTTGAGTCTCCTGATGGTTTTTTTTGTGGAGCTTAAGTAAATGATATTGCAGTAGTCCAATATGCTGAGGATGGAGGATTGTACTAGCAGGCGGAATGAAGTTTCGTCAAAGTATTTTTTTATGGTGCGGAGTTTCCAAAGCACCGAGATACTTTTTCTGACGGTATTGTCCGTGTGTTTGTCGAGGGATAGATGTTTGTCTAGTGTGACGCCGAGTATTTTTAGGTTGTGTTCAAGGGGGAAAACGGATCCTTTTATTTGAATTGTGGTGTCTTTGATTTTATCTTTGGGGGTTGCTAGGAAGAATTTTGTTTTATCCGGGTTTAGTTTTAGTCTGTATGATAACATCCAGTGTTCTATCTGATTGAGTATGCTTGAAAGGAAGGTAAGGAGCTCTGATGTAAAACTGGTTAGCGGGATGATTATAGTGATGTCATCTGCGTAGATAAAAAATTTGAGCTTGAGGTTTTGCAGAAGGTTTCCTAGGGAGGCGAGGTAGACGTTGAACAGGGTGGGAGATAGGGGGGAGCCCTGTGGCACGCCACAGGAGTTCTCCCAGCTATATGAGAAGGCGTCGTTTTTGAATACCCTGTATGATCTGTTCCGTAAGAACCCGTGGAACCAGTTAAGGACCTGGCCCGAGATGCCTATGTAGGAGAGGCAGTCAAGGAGAATGTTGTGGTCGACCAGATCGAATGCGCTGCTCAGGTCGAGTTGTACAATCAAGGCGCTGGAGCCTTGGCTGAAGAGTTTGTGAAGGTGGTCTAGGAGAGAGGCTATAATGGTTTCGGTGCTGTGGTTGGAGCGAAAGCCTGATTGATTGTCATTTAGGATATTGAATTTATCAAGGTATGTGGTAATAAGACATTTTAGTTGGCCAAAAACCCCACAAGCTGATGCTTTACTAAAAATTATTCCCCTAGGACAACCCACTATCGAATTACCCCATAAAGAACCCAAAAATAATAGGATGGCAAAACAAAGAAGAATCTTAGATTGGCCCATGTGCCTAAGGCCCCACCCATAGGAGGGGCCTTAGGCACATGGGCCAACCTAAGATTCCGGTTATACCTGAATACTTAAATAAAAAGATATATGTTCAACAGATTTAATGTTATCTTATCCATCTAAAGTCTAACATCTAAAGTTCCTGTGTAGGTCTTTTATATATAATGAAAACCAATTAGGCCTTCTGACCAAACCTGTCTCATGGTCGGATTATTTTGTGATTACCTTTAAATTATGTCTTTTTTTTCTGTTAATAAATTCCTTTAGAGGCCTTTGCCCTTATGTGCATTGTGAGAAGATTGAGACAAATGACTTTTTCAAACAGTGCCAAAGCTCTACAGAGAGCTTATAGAGGAAGGAAGATCCTTATGAATGGAATTTCACCCTTGCCTCTGCTCTTGATTCTGTAGCCCCTGTAGTCCTTAGAAAATGTATCAAAGTGCTCTGCTATCAACCCTTGGCATATTAAGAAATTAAGGGCATCTTTTATCACAGTGCAATAAAATTTGGACCTAGTGCATTTAGGGGGGGGGGGGGGGGGGAGAAACTCAAAGGGCGCTAAGCGTGTTAGTGCGTGCTAACGATTAACATACTTTGATCAATTCCCCCTTAATGCAAGATTTTCTCATACACTAAGCCCAGATTTAACACAAACTGTTTAGGGATTTTTTTATTTGTAGATCGTACACTAATGTTGACATTAGCATGCGAGACCTGGAAAAAATTAATGCAGGGACACTTAAGTGCTCCTGTGGTACGTCAGTGTTAACCAGTTAGGTTTCAAGTTTATTTAAAATTTGATAATATCGCTTATAAAACTTCTACACGATGTACATGGTAAAAAAAAAAAAAAGGTTATTAAATTACAGGTTAATAATCTGGACAGAATCAGACAAGGACTAACCTGATACAAAGGGACTGGAGAAGAACTACAATAATAGAACAGAAGCAAATATGGGAAAATACAATCAGGTTAACGAGGGGAAATGTCTAGAGCTTCATCTGACTTCAAATCTTAAGATTCTTTTCCTTAAGGAAAAGCGGAGCATGGAGCTTAGATTTAAACTTCAAAGACGACCAATATTTTTTTAAAGTGTTTTGAAGTTTATTAAGTAATTGTTGCTTTAATGTATTTGTTTGTTAAAAATTATGTATGTTTGTTGATAGAGCGGAATATAAAATTTTAAAATAAATAAATAAGATTGGATTTGACATTTGGTTTCATAGCATTTGGTGGTTCATGTCTCCTCACTTGAGCAAGGGGTTTGCTTCATTGCTCAGTTGCAGTTATCTGATCCCTCTCTATAGCTGCCATGCTGCTGAATGGCTAGTCTTGTCTTTGCTCTTCTTAGACTAGTTACCCACAACTATGTGGTGACTGTGGGCCCTTATCCTCTTCTGGTCAGCGATGGAAAACGGCTTCTTTATATTCCAACCTTTGGTTCCCATGTCTGTGGGTTAAGGATATCTTCCTTCAGGACATGCAGTCATTTAGTTTCACTGGTTCTCAACCTCTGAGTGACAGCTAGCTCACTAGTCTCCTTTGTGACATTGGCTTCTCCGCAAAACTTTCGCTTTCCCATCCTAATGAGGACTGCTTTGTTACATCCCACAAATCTATGGATTCATATGCTATTGATGATAAGGAAGGAAAAATGATGTTTTACCTGATTATCTTCTTTCCTTTAGTCACAGCAGACAAATCCAGACTCCCTCCGTTTCTTATTTCCTTTTCTTGCTTAGGTGTTTAGTCTTCTGGCATCATCAATTTCTGTCAGATTCATATCTAGTGGCTGGGACACTAAGGGGGCTCATAATCAAAACTTTAAAATGATTATAAACCTGCCTAAGTCAGAACTTGGACGTCCTAATAGACAGAATGTCCAAGTGCTGATAATCGAAACCGACTTTCTGGATGTCTAGCAGGATTTCTTATCCTTCTGAATGCTGCTGTGCGCACAGAGGAGTGGTCAGGGCAGGGTCGGATTAACCAATAGGCTCAGTAGGCATGTGCCTAGGGCCCAAAATGGTCATGGGGGCCCGATGAAGGAGGCCCCCAGATCAGCAACATGGGCCCCCCGATCAGCAACGCGGGCCCCTATCGATGGAAAGTAACACAAATGAGCAACGCGGGTAAGAAAGGCAAGGGGAATTGTAATTTTGCAAGCAGTGCTGCTTGCCCAAAGCTTCCCTCTGACGCAGCTTCCCGTTTCCGCCTGGGCGTGTCAGAGGGAAGCTTTGGGCAAGCAGCACAACTTGCAAAATTACAGTTCCCCTTGCCTTTCTTACCTGCGTTGTTCATTTGTATTACTTTCCATCAATGGGGGGCCCGCATTGCCGATTGGGGGGCCATGTTGCCGATTGGGGGGGACCCGTATTGCTGATTGATGCTTGGGGGAGGGCGTAGATGTTCTAAGATAAAAAAAATAGGAGTGAAAGGTGAGTGGTGAGATGGGCCTGGGGTGGAGGGAGAGAGAGAAGGGGCAAGGCAGAGCAGGGCAGATGATGGATGTGGGGAGAAAGGAGCAGGGCAGGACAGATGATGGAAATGGGGAGAAGGGAGACCGAAGGGAGCAGGGCTGATGATGGATGTGGGAAGAAAGGGGCGGGGCAGGGAAGGACAGATGATGGAAGTGGGGAGAAGGGAGCAGGGCAGATGATGGAAGTGGGGAGAACTTGTTCCCAGCCCTCACCTCCTCACCACTGCTACTGCTTTCCTACATGCTGGATGGGGGGAGGGGGGGAAGAAGATAGAGTTAGTGAGATAGTGGAGGGGTGAAGGAAAAGGGTAGCAAGCTGTGAGTAGACACAACAAAAAGAGGGAAACTGAGGGCTGAATAGTAAGAAAGAATTTAATTTAGACAGAGGCAGAAAATAGAGAAGACCAAAGAAGAAAAAGAAAAGGAAGAGAGGAGAGAGAGATGCCAAAGAACGGGGAAGGACACAGAGATATCACATCCGAGTGAAGGAAATGAGAAGAGAGATGCTAAAAACTACAGGGGGGAGGGAAGGAGAGATGGAAGGAGAGAGATGCTAGGCTATGAGGGGAACAGAGGGAAGGTGATGGATGCCAGACCAAGGGGGGAGGGGGCAGGAGCAGAGATGGCAGAGGGAGACAGACATTTTCTGGAAGGGGCAGACAGTGGATGGAAGGAAGAGAATGATGAGAAGATGAGGAAGGCAGAAACCAGGCAACAAAGGTAGAAAAAAAATTTCTATTTGTTTTATTTATTTATTTTTGCTTTAGGATAAGGTATTATTGTAGCTGTGCTGATAATCGTTTATTTAAAAAAAATGGAAATGAGATGATACTGTTTATTGAACTAATTTTAATACATTTTTTTTACAAATTCAGAGACCATAACTCCTTTCCTCAGGTCAGGACAGGAATACTGTAACAGCAGTATAGTTTACTGATCTGAAGAAAGAGGTTTTAACCTCTGAAAGCTAAGAAAGAAATGTATTAGTCCAATAAAATGATGGGCACTAAATTTTCTTCTCGCTATGCCCCATGCCTCCTACCCAAATGCAAAATGTAAATTGGTGGGCTTCCCAAAGCCCTGCCACCTGAAGATCTCTTCCTCTAGGAAAGAAGGGTAGTTTTGTTCAGAGATGTTTGGAGGTTGCATAGAAGAAAAACTGTACACTGGCACTGGTATGGTAATCTTTGTTTTGAATTTTAAAATAAAAGAAATAAAGTGGAAATGAAGTAAATACATGAGGCGGGGCATGGTGGAGGGGCGGGGCAGGGGGCCCAGTGTATTTGTGTGCCTAGGGGCCCTCGATGAATTAATCCTGCCCTGTGTCAGGGCAGTATTTGGGCAGGCTGTGGGCTGACTTAGAAATCCTGCAGGGATAATCAAATGTTTTACTAGACATCCTGGAAGAAATTTAGATGTTGTGCGTTAGACGATGTGAAAACATGTATAAGTGTCAAAATGTTATCGAAAGTGACCAGATAACCACTGTAGAGACAAAGTAAAGACCCCCCCACACACTCCCCCAGTGTTCACTGGCCCCCTGACCCCCCCACAAAGATCAGGTTTAAAAGTTCATATCTGTCTCCAGAACATCAGAATCTGTATTGGAAAACCTAGACGACCTACACACAGGTGCCTTAAGTAGCCAGGTGAGTACGCTAGTGAACCATAGAGAGGAATAGCAACTCCCATAAGCCATTCTAGCCACAACATTCATGGTGGAATGTCTGAGTCCACCAGAACCCCCCCCCAAACCCTTCTCTCCTGTAATGTTGGTGCCACCTGTAGTTATAAGGTCTATAGGGATGATGGAGAGATGAACATAGTGGATTTTGGGGGCTCACCATGACTTATAAGGGGTTTGTGGTGAGATGAACATGTGGCACTCTTTATGTGAAGTTCAGAGCAGTGTCTTTTCAGGTGCCCCACTGCTCTGTAGCCACGTCTGGCCCCTCCCACGTCCAAGTGGCCTTGTTCTAGGCACTTTGGACTTGGACAATATTTTGGTTGAAAATGGGGTATAAAGTTAGACATCCTGGGCATCATGGACGCCGGCAGCCAGAATATCCGGATATATGATTTTCAAAAACAAAATGATGGTTGGATATTTTGGAAGAATGTTTTGACTGATAGCTTTTTTCCATAGAGCAGTTTTTCCTGCTTGCTTTACTCCAGGACTACACCTGAATATCGAAGTGCTCAGATAAGTGACTTCTATTTTTGACAATTGTTGTTTGAAGAAAAGTTTAAAAAAATATATAAAACTATAAGAAAATATATAAAACTATTAGAAAATTAGAATAGAGGTTCACTTACTAATTGGGAGTTTTTCTGACCAAGGATGTGTCTGCTAGGATTAAATTCTGTTTAAAACTAGCCTGTCTATATGGGAAGCTTAAAGAGCCCCTATTAGACACTGAGGTCTTTTCTCCCTTTTTGTAAAGAAAGGTGTCTTTTTTGTCCTGTATTTTGGAGGGTGCAATTTTTTGTGATTTATTTTGAGCATCCTTTTCTTGATTTTTTTGGATATTTTTGGATGTCTAGCAGATCATCTTTCGAAAATGGCTATTTTTCCCTTGCCGACATTGGTCATCTAGTTCTCCATGTCCAAAGTCAGACTTAGGCGCTCTGTTGATTATGCCCCTCTAATTCTCCTTCTGGTTTGTTATGAGAAAAAAACCAAGGAGCATGACATCCTGTGTGACAGTTTATTACTCTATCTCTGAATTCCTCAGCTGTGAATAAAGGAAAAAAAATTATCAGGCAAAGCATAATTTTTCTATCAGTTTTAAGAAAAAAACAAAACAAAAAAGGATAGCACTTTACTAATACTTATTTCCAAAGTAATATACAGTATGCTGAAGATACATGCAATTATAATTGTTAGCACCAAACTAGAAAACTGCTGTCTTCTCCAAATATTGCCTATTCTTATCTTGAATTATGCCAATAATCAACTAAAAAACAAGATATAAATCACAACTTTTACAGACTAGAATCCCTTTACTCACATTCTGTGATTTTATATACTTTACAAGGAGTTTCAAAATCACTTTTCTTTAGGTTATTTTTCTTGGAGACAAAGTCATCAGTCTCCATAATCTGCAGAAGAGTCAAAGACATATATAAAAATGAGTATATTGATTTTTATTGCTTGAAATTTGAAGATGTGCTCAAATCATTCACAGGGATTAATGTACCTTTCACTAAGGGATCTTTCACTAAAGTACAGTGAACAGTTAATGCATGGATTAACCTAGTAGTTAGTGCAGTGAATTTGATTCCCACTACAGCTCCTTCTGACTCTGGACAAGTCATTTAACCTCCATCGTTCCAGGTAAAAAATAACTACCTGTATATAATATGCAAACTGCTTTCATTGGAACCATATTAAGGTGGTAATATTATATCAAGTCCCATTCCCTTCACTTCCCTATTGTGGTTGTGTAGTGCAGTGATTCCCAACCCTGTCCTGGAGGACCACCAGGCCAATCGGGTTTTCAGGCTAGCCCTAATGAATATGCATGAGAGAGATTTGCATATGATGGAAGTGATAGGCATGCAAATTTGCTTCATGCATATTCATTAGGGCTAGCCTGAAAACCCAATTGGCCTGGTGTTCCTCCAGGACAGGGTTGGGAACCACTGGTGTAGTGCACAGACATTTTTAGGCAAACTCCATATTCTGGAACAGAACAAGAAATGTGATAGAATTTGAGTGGAAAATGGACACTGACCGTATCTTGTGATTAGCATATGGCAACTTACTGTGTACATTCTTTTTGTGTGTGCAGTAACTGCACGAGAAGATAGTGGACACACCTGACAGTTACTGCACAGAGTTTGCACTTAACCACCCCATGATTTCAACATTTTATCACACTTTAGTATAAGAACCATTAAGGGCTCCTTTTACTAAGGTGCGCTAGTGTTTTTAGCGCATGCAGAAAATTACCGCGCACTACACCGTGCGCTACGCTTCTAGAACTAACGCCAGCTATTCTGCGCGTTAAAGCCCTAACACGGCTTAGTAAAAGGAGCCCTAAGTCTCAAGAGCCAGCCAGAAGATTCATTTTGCAGCCTACAGTATGAAAAAAAAAAAAAAAAGAACTGACAAATACTTCCAAACTTACGATCATTTACACATCCTAGGGTTTATCCAGATTTGAGGTTTTTTACATAAGTCGCCTTCTTGGAAAAAAATACTTATTTTTTTATAGTTCCCAATTGTAAACATGACTGGTAGAATGGTTTGTACATCCATTCAATACTCACTTTTCTCATCCAAATTTAGATAAATGACTAATATTGGCTTTTACATAGCCGTGGTAGAGGTTTCTATTGCGAGCCGGCGAGATAATTGCTCCAGTGTTCATAGAATTCCTTTGAGTGTCAGAGCATTTACCTCGCCACTCTGTGGTAGAAACTAGAGAATGACATGGGGAAAAAATCTGTCCCCGTCACTGCACCGTCCCCAGCCCACCATCCTCTGCACCGCCCCATCACCGCCTTTCCCTTCACCGCCCCATCACCGTCACCACCACTGCCATCCCATTCACTGCCCCGTCACCGTCCCCGCAGCATCCATATAAGCCTCAGTACTGCGAAACACCATGAAGACAGAAGAGAGTTCTGCCACTACTACTACTGCACTGAGAATCTGTTTCAGTGCCTCTGCCCTGTAGTAAAAACCGAACATAAAATAAATCAATTAACTTGTCCGCCCTTTCAATGACGTGTCCCCCATGTTCACCTATAGCTCAAATCAGGTCACTAAAAATGCAGGAGGATCTGGAACATGAGCGCAGGCAGGCAGTGATACAAAAACAGCAGACACCCGACCGACTGCAGTGTTCCGCCATCTCCCTCCCATCTCACCTTAGATGTAGAGTATGTCGGCTTTCTTTTTCGCCCAGCCGCATGTGCGGGTGCTCATTTGTTCAATATTCTCCTCTGACACAACCGGAAACAGGAAGTTGCAAGAGAGGAGAAGATTGATCAACGCGAGCGCGGCTTGGCGAAAAAGAAAGCCGGCATACTCTACATCAGTGGTTTTCAACCTTTTTACACCCGTGGACTGGCAGAAATAAAAGAATTATTTTGTGGACTGGCAAACTATTAGGACTAAAATTTAAAAACCCTGTTTCCGCCCCATCTCCGCAAGCTCAGTCACCTCAGTAACTATAGAAAAATAGACAAATATAGTGCAAAATATAGACAGCAGATATAAATTCTCAAAACTGACACATTTTGATCACTAAATTGAAAATAAAATCATTTTCCTACCTTTGCTGTCTGGTGATTGATTTCATGAGTTTCTGGTTGCGTTTCCTTCTGTCTGTGTATCCTTTCTTTCATTTCTTTCTTTCTGCACTCAGGCCCAAAAATTGTCCCTTTCTATTCCCTCCCTCTTTCCTTCCTACGTCCTTAGTGCCCCAGTGCTTCCTTCCCATGTCCTTAGTGCCCCTTCCTGTCTTTAGTGCCCCCAGTGCCTCCTTCCCATGTCTTTAGTGCCCTAGTGCCTCCTTCCCATGTCCTTAGTGCCCCTTCCTGTCTTTAGTGCCCCCAGTGCCTCCTTCCCATGTCCCTCTCACTGCCTTCCACACTTTGTCCCACCCCCACCCCTGAAGCCTGCCTGCCTGCCTGTGCCTGTCTACCTTTCTCCCTACCTAACCAAAGCCAGCCTGCTGCCTCCCTGCCACTCAAAAAAAAAAAAAAAGCCTCCGTCCTTTTCCCCTTCTCTTACCGCCATGCTGCAGCTGCTAAAGCCAGAAGTCTTCTTTCCGACTCAATTCTGAAGTCGGAGAGGACGTTCTGGGCCAGCCAGCCAGCCAGCTTTAGTAGCTGCAGCATGGCGATAAGAGCAGGAAAAAAGGAGAGGCTTTTTTTTTTTTCTTCGCGCGGACCGGCAGAAATTCAACCGGGGGTGCTCTTCCAATTCAAAGGTGAGGTGGAGGGAGGGAGATGGTGGGGACCGCGCGATCTTGATTGCCTCACTGCGGGGACAAGTCCATTCACCGCTCCATGGGGCCTTGTCCCCATCCCGCAGAGGCCTCTATTTTTTCTTCCCCATTTTGGCGGGTTACCCACGGCTAAATGCGGGTAACCGCCACCGTGTCATTCTCTAGTAGAAACCTCTAGTGCGGCTTTGTAAAAGGAGCTCTTAACTGTACAGAAGAGAAGCCTCTCACCTGAGACAGACAAGATCATATTCCATTTAAAAACATTTCATATTTAAAACCCTGTCTAAGGACTTTTACATTTTAAAAGAAATGTTTTGATGGAAATTTACACATTCTAAAGCTTAAATATGTTGTTTGCTTCCTACTATAACATTCCTTTCCAGGCCACACTATAACATTCCAGGTTTCTCCACAGTAATACTAGGGCCCTTCAAAATGTTTCTGCACTTTCATATTTTCACGCGCAACCAAAAACATGAATTTCTGATGGCATTAAGAAGTTAATAGGATGCTGAGTAAAATGTATCACAAAACAGGATAATTATGTGGAAAAGTGATATAATTTGCTTTTGGGATATTTAATAAATAGTGTTTAAAAATAAAATAATAATGTGGAAACTTTTTGAAGGTCCTTCCCAGTTGTGACGGGCAGAGTGGTCATTTTCCCATCACATTGCCAGGACCTGCAGTGTTCTGGGCCAGGTTTTCTAACAACCCTCTCTATACTGTCAATACCGGAATTGTTACATGATACTACTAGCAAATCCATCTTTTCAGTTACCGCCCCCTCTCTGTGGAATCCCCTTCCACTAGACGTTCGATTAAATAACTCACTCGGAAAATTTAAAAGCAAACTTAAAACTTTTTTCTTTAAAGATGCTTTTACTTTTTAGCATCCGCCTTTTAGTTCCCTGATTCATGTGTAACTTTGAAACATCTAATACTTCTTTTGAAGTGATTCCCTTCCTAATGTCTTTACCACTCCTCATTTACTGTCCTTTTTTAGTAATTTTACTTCGATGTATTTTAAACAACCTCTCCCTCCCCTACTTTCCTTCCATTTCTTGTATGTTAATCTGAATTTGTCCAGTAGTTTTTAATATTTGATAAAATATTGTTTTTATATTTTAATTGCTTCCTATAATCTTTTATAATGTATACCATCTAGACATGTATTTTGATAGACGGTATATCAAAAATAAAGAAACTTGAAACTATTCACATACATATACACTTCTAAACACTCTTGAAGATATAATGAACACTTTTATTGGTATACAGGACCCGAGTCTGTTCCTTCACAAGCTCAGAGAAACCAAAACTCTATACTTTAAGTTCAGTCTCTTAGTCCAGTGTAACAATTTGTTCTATAGACAGTATCAATTCCCATTCAGTGTTTAGTCAGTTAATCAGCTCTCAGCAATTTCAAAACCTGCGTGATATTAGCTGTTCCTTTCCCAGCAGTGATAGGCTCTTCAGCACACATCCTCAACAAATAATAATTGGCTTACCTTAGCCAGCACCTTTACTATCCAAGCTTCCAATACATTCAGCAGGCTTCTCATCCAGCCAAGAACACCACAATTCACCATGCCTGCTCTTTCATGCAATCCTTTCCAGTCTTCCCAGCTTCCCCCGCTTCTGAGCCTTCTCTGCTCAGGGAAGTCTATTTGTGGAGACTCTCATTTTCCCACAGGTGACCCTTTCCTAAGGCCTCTCATGGGGACTAACCAGCCTAGGCATATGAAGCTCTTCATGCCTCGGTTCCACCCCATGACTCAGCAGGGTAGCCTGTTCATGCAGTTCAACACCACCTGCTGCATGAGGGTTGAGCTCTGAGCTACAAAGCTCAATGCATTTTGGACCCTGTAGTTCAGTGTCACCTGCTGGATGAGGATTAACAGGATGGACAGACCACTACCTACTAAACTTCTGTTTAAACTTCATAACTGGGAACCAGAACAACAAGGCCACAAAGGAAGTGAAACTCATGCGAAGAAAGACCAGACCAGACCTTTTCTGGAACTTAGTTGAGAATACCCTAACCCCCCCTTCAGACTGCACTACGACTATGCTAATGAGCTGGGGCCAAGCCATTACCAACGCATTGGACATACTCACCCCCCTCCACCCTCACAAAACAAAACCATAATTCCCCCTGGTTCACTGAATCTCTAAGATCGGATAAACAACTATGCAGGCATATGGAAACAAAATGGTGAAAAAGCAGAACACTAGAACACAGAACACTATGGCGAGAGGTATACAAATCCAACATATTGGAGGCCAAAAAGAATTACTACGACAGCAAATTAGGCACCAAAATGCTGGATAACAAAAAACTATTTCACCTGATGTGACAGCTCACAACCCCAACGGCTTAAGAACCCAAAGGACAACCCCAACAAAATCAGCGCTCAGGATCTAGCAGACTTCTTTCTCAACAAAATCAAAACTGTACAATCAGAGGTAATCAAATCAATCCCCACCGAGACACACATTCTCAGTGCATTTCAACACACCCCTGAACCCACCAAAGCAGACCAAATCTGGACCTCATTCTCCAACCTGTCCATCCCTGACACAAAAAAACTACTATCCAAACTATCTGCATATTGCAGCTCCCTAGACAACTGTCATAAGAACATAAGAATTGTCGCTGCTGGGTCAGACCAGTAGTCCATCGCGCCCAGCAGTCCGCTCACGCGGCAGCCTTCAAGTCAAAGACCTGTGCCCTAACTGAGACCAGCCCTACCTGCGTTCGTTCTGGTTCAGCAGAAACTTGTCCAACCTTGTCTTGAATCCCTGGAGCATGTTTTCACTTATAGCAGACTCCTGAAGAGCATTCCAGTTCTCCACCACTCTCTTAACTTCTCACTGCTGCTCCTGAACAAATCACCACCTGGATCACCAACCTACTCAATAGCTCCCTAAACCAAGGCCACTTGCCAAAGATAATGGTAAATATTGCCCTCACCCTGATACCAAAATCACCAAAGGCAGATCTCTTTTCGGCTTCAAATTATAGGCCTATCGCTGGCATACCTGTCAGCCTAGCTATCGCTACCATTCAGCATTTTTAGTTGGCATTACTTATGTCAGCAAAGGTCTATGGGAAATTATATCAATCTGACTCTGGCATGGGAATGCAGATAGACTCTGTAAGGCAGGGAGACTGTGTTAAGTATGGTTTTAAGTAGCCCTGATTGAATCATGACTAGCTAAAAGGTGTTAATGTCTGATTAAGAGGGTGCTTAGGACAATGGCCTGCTTGAATGGGACAAAGAAGCCAGAGGCTAATCCCATCACCATGCTTGCAGGTATCACACCCTCCTTAGCAATTAAATTAACCATTGTTTCAAACAGTTTACAAATTCTAAACAGAAAGATACTGGGACATACAATATTTTCTCTATTCAGAATGGGATTCCAAGGTATAAAAGCCTCCTCTCTGCAACACACAGCTATCTCTCTTTCTATCTAGCTATCTCTTGGCTTGGCACTCTGGTTCTCTCTTGAGCTCTCTCTATCTCTCTGTCTATCCTTCTCTTTATCTATGGAACACAAAACATCACCCCATCCCCCTTTCTCTCTCTCTCTGCCTTTCCCTGAAACTTTACACTTCCTTCTGGACTCTGTAAGGCAGCAAGACTGTTTTGCTCTCTGCTTAAGTGTAATACTCTCTGCTTAATTGTAATGCTTATAAATATTACTTTTCTGTAAGCCTATTTCTATAATATATTCTTTATATAATCACCTCTGGCTGTGCTCGTTTATTCTACTCCCTGGTGAGTCATCTGTGAGGGAACTGAACCTGAGACCTGACGTTGGTCAGTGCGCATTTCACTTAACCCCTACTACCATACATTGGGGGGGAAGAACTAACCGAAACTGACAATACCCATTTTCAAAAAATCATTGAGATCTATGTGAGTAAACAACTCACAACTTACATGGAGCAAAACTCATGCCTCCACCCGTCCCAATTCGGATTCTGCCAACAACAAGGCACAGAGCTTTTCCTCCTCACCTTAATCACAAAAAACAAACAACTGCTCAGCACAGGACGCCAAGCAATACTCCTCCAATTTGATATTTCAGCAGCCTTTGATTCAGTTGACCACCATCTACTACTAATAAAACTATCAGAAATAGGCATAACAGGCACAGTGCTAAAATGGTTCTCAGAGTTCCTACAAATCAGAGAATATATCGTCAATAAGAATAGAGAGATCTCCAACCCCTGGAAAGCATTCTGTGGTGAGCCACAAGACTCCCCACTCTCTCCCATTCTAGTCAATCTCTTCATGAGCTCTCTAGGTAACATCAAATTCAAAGAAGAAAGCATAATGTCCTAAGCAGATGACATTTTTCTCCTTATTCCCACAACCAAAAATCAATCGGACTTATCCAACAAAATCTCATACAATATAGAAAAAATCCAAAATTGAGCAACAATCAACAAACTGAAACTAAACACAAATAAAACCAAAGTTCTATACTTCCACACGACCCAGAAAATGGCACCAACAAGCATCACCCTTCGATCAGATGAAACCCTCTCCATCAACGAATCCTCTAAAATCCTAGGTTGCATATTGGACTGCACTCTTACCATGGAACCTCAAATATCTAGTCTCCGAAAGAAGTCCCTTTACACCCTGAGACAACTAAGGCTAATCAGACCGTACTTTCACCAACACCACTTTGCCTTAATCGTACAGCAGATGATCCTACCACAACTGGACTACTGCAACTCCATTTATATGGGAATCAACACTACTCTAATTCACAAAATGCAACTCATCCAAAATACTGCCATAAGACTCATCTTTAACCTGAGAAAATACAACTCAGTCACAACCTTCAAACAACTGCACTGGCTATCCATCCCATTACGAATAACATTCAAAATATCTTGCATCATTCACCGCATACTTTATGGAAACTCTGTGGCCCCACTCATCCAGTTCTTCTCAATAGCGTGGTCTACTTCTCGCAGAACCCTAAACCGAATGCTGCTAAATCTCCCATCCACAAAAGATCTTCACTACAAACTAGTTTTCCACTCCATGCTTACCTTTCTAGGAATAAAAACTTGGAATGGCCTTACAGAAAGGACCAGAACTGAACCTTGCAACATCATCTTCCGAAGAAAACTGAAAATCTATCTGTTCATAGAAACATAGAAACATAGAAATAGACGGCAGATAAGGGCCACGGCCCATCAAGTCTGCCCACACTAATGACCCTCCCTATTTATCTTTGCAGATAGATCCCACATGTCTATCCCATCTGGCCTTAAAATCTGGCACGCTGCTAGCCTCAATAACCTGGAGTGGAAGACTATTCCAGCGATCAACTACCCTTTCAGTGAAGAACTTCCTAGTGTCACCGTGCAGTTTCCCGCCCCTGATTTCCATGGATGCCCCCTTGTTGTCGCGGGACCCTTGAAAAAGATGATATCTTCCTCCACCTCAATGCGGCCCGTGAGATACTTGAATGTCTCGATCATATCTCCCCTCTCTCTACGTTCCTCGAGTGAGTAGAGCTGCAACTTCCCTAACCGCTCCTCGTATGGGAGCTCCTTGAGTCCTGAGACCATCCTGGTGGCCATTCTCTGGACTGATTCCAGTCTCAGCACATCCTTACGGTAATGCGGCCTCCAGAATTGCACACAGTACTCCAGGTGCGGTCTTACCATGGATCTAATCTCCTTTATCCTTTCCTCTCTCCTACCTACCCACCTCCCCTCTCTCCCTCCCCTTCCTCTCCCCTCTCTTTACAGTCGCCTTGAGCCTGTATAGGTATGAGCGACACACAAATAGAAGATTAGATTAGATTGAACTCTGAACTACAGAGCTCAATGCATTCTGGTCCCTGTAGTTTACCCACTAATTGGCCAGCGCCCTCTACTGCCCACCAACATAACAACATCACTTGTGAGGGAGAATCCCTGACTCTTTCACACCAGTTGATACTAATAATCCCTCTTACCCCCCCCCCCACCAATAATGCATCTACCCCCTCCCCCACACACCATTCTCAATAGGAGAGGAAAAATATATAAAATTTTAAATGTTCCTTAAGTGTAAATAAGATATAGGCCCCCGACGCTCATAGGAATTCTGTGGCATGTGATAAAAATCCTAATGCGGCTTATAGAATAAAAAAACAAGCATTACAAACAAGGGGGTGCTTACTGCAGGTTAAAAAGCACTACCACAGGGAGTGCTCAAGCATCCTGCGGTAATTTTGGGATAGGTATGTGCTACCCAACTGCTAAAAAATAGAATTTATTATTTCTGTACTGGGGGCGGAGAGTAGGCATGTTCTACATTAATTGGTTAGCACAGGTACATCTATGCACGCTAACTAACTAATGAGTGGTTAACGCAGGAGTTTGTAGGGGCAAAACCCCTGCATATAGCTTCCATATAGAGCCTAACGACCTCCTACAATGATTCAACAGGTTGTGCCTTAAAGCAAGGTAACCTTTAGCCTACCTATGCCTTAGTAAGATGCATCACCAGACTGGTGTTGTATCATGAACCCCTTGCCTGGGAAAGTAATGAGGGCAGGATGATCTCCAGCCACTAATGAGCCAGAGGATCTTTAAATTCCTCCAGCTACTAAGAAGCAAGATAACTTCAACCACTAATGAGGCAGGTAACCTTCAAGTTCCATGGGAAAGGAACAAAAGGTCATGAGACTGCAAGCTTAGGTGATGCAATGAGGATTTTCCTGGAGTTATCAAGGACAAGAGGTATAAAGAAAGCATCTCCAGAGAGCATAAGGGTCGGTCTGTCTGATCCCTAGATATCTGATCTGAGCTGTGAAGAACTCCAGTGTTCCAGTTCCTGCCCTCTGGAGCTTGTACCTCACTGCCTGGCGCCCTCAACCTGATTCTACTCTGCACTGCATCTTCAGAGTCCCTATGAAGCCTGTCTCTTCACTGGAAGGTTGTATATAACTTAGTGGGGAATCTTAGAAGCACATTTTTTGGCCTTTAGAGAATTGTATACATACTCTGAGGTAAAGTATTTATGCAATAGTACAAAAGAGTTTATTGTATTGATTAGGAGCACCTAGTTTGTTCAGGGCATAAGACTCATATTTTCATTATACAGTTATGACCACTTATTGCTGCCACCTACTTAAACAAATTGCATTTATTTTTTTATCATGTTTGGCTTATTTTATTGATTGTCAGTATTGTTTGGGAGCTAAGGACTTAGATCCAATTATAGGGTAACATAAATAAACATATAAAATCAAATAAATGAAAATACATAATAATTCAGTGTTACTTATAAATTCCATTGCATACTTTTTGTTCCTTTTGCACTGTTTTCCAATAGGAGGGGGAGCTTCTGTGGGCACTCCTAAACACTTAGAGGGGCATAATCGAAAGGGACGTCTAAATCCATTTACGTCCATCTCGCAAGTCGTCCAAAGTTAAAAAGAGCCTTAAGACACATTTTTGAAAGATATGTCCAACTTTTTTTTTGTTTTGAAAATCGGCTAATTATACGTCCTGATCGTCCAAGCCACTAAATTGTCCATCTTTATACCACATTTTCATCCAACTTTCCATCAAAGTCCAAAACGCCTAGAACATGCCCTGTTGGATGTGGGAGGGTCTGCAAAGTGATGGACTGCACACCCAGACATGCCACCTAAACAGTGGGGTACCTTACAGGGCACTACTGTGAACTTCACAAAAAGGGTGCCATGTCTTCTCCTCCCTACAGCTCCCTTATAAGTCATGATGAGCCCCCCAACCACCTCCAGAATCCCTAAAACCCACTTATCTACCACCCCAATAACCCTTATGGCTGCAGGAGCTACTTATATGCCAGTACAAAAGGGTTTTGGGGTGTATAAGGGAGTACACATGTTTCAATATCAATGCAGTGATTACAGGGGCTTATGGGCATGGGTCCATCTCTCTATGGGTCCCTAACCCACCCCCAAGATGGTTTAAGACACCTCTGTGCAGCACGACTAGGCTTTCCTATGCCAGGCAGCCCGGTGATGATGGTCTGGAGGCAGAATTTTAAAGTTATGATTAAAATTTTTATGGGGGTGGGGGGGATGATCACTGGGGTAGTGTGTGGGGGTCTGTTTTATGTGTTTGCAGTGCTTATATGGTGACTTTAGGTGGATTTTTGTGACTTAGACCATGCTTTACATGGTCTAAGTCACAACGTCCAAGTTCCGTCTAGGCTCTGTTGTAAAACTTTCGGTTATACATGCTGTACGACTAAGTCTAAGCTGGCCCATGTCCCGCCCAACTCCCGCCCTAGACATGGCTCCTGAAATACCCTGTTTAGCATTGGTCATTCAGTGACACTATGAAGGCCTAGGTCGTTTAGAAATACATCCAAAACCCATTTTTATTATCGGCACTTGGACGTTTTTGAGAAATGTTCGTCCAAGTGCCAACTTAGGCTGGTTTTTGGATGTTTTTCTCTTTCGATTATGAGCCCCTTACAGTATATTTCCCTTATGCCACACAAGCTCTTACCGTCTATAAAATAGGTAGTGGTAAGGGTTCTTGTGCTAATGGCCACGCACTAATAAGGAAATTAGGGCATGGCCATTAATAGTTAAAAAAAGGAAAAATGAAAGAGTAAAATGTCTCTTCAGGCCAAAAATGGGCGTTGCCTGAAGCGGAGGCAGTTCCTAACTCTGGCAAGGGCAAGCAGGATCATTGCAACTGTTAAAAATGGTTCCTGGCTTAGCTCTTCAGCAATTATTCCCTCACACTCCACACTCCCAGGCATTATATCATATATTATTTCCAGCAGGTTGTTTCACCATGGTATTATCTCCAGTCAGCAGGCCTGCTGCTGCCCTGCCCTGCTGCTCCAGAAATTAGGTCCCTGATCACATCTCCTGCTCTGGGTAAGTCACTTAACGCTTCATTGCCCCAGGTACAAAATAAGTACAGTCCGTTCTTGTTATTCAAGGTAATATTGGTTCCCAGAAAAATCTGCAAACCACGAAATTGCAAATGATGAAATGCTGCACCTATGGGAAAATATAGGTTAGATTCCAGCAGTACATTTTGCACCTCAAAACTGCTAAAGTGAATAATGGATCCTATAGGAAAAATAGGGTTAGGTTTCTGCATGGGACAGCATTTGACAAAACCCATTTATAACGTTGAAGACATGTGGCAATTTTTAATTTACAGTATTACTTATAGAAATAAAATAATTGCATAGAACAGTGCTAGAAAATAAATAAATGTATGGTATTGCACAACCAAAGTAAGCAATTAGTCTGCTCATTAACCCAAGCAATGTACCATGGTTTTCTCACCATTAGAAGTACAGTAATGCTCTTAAGAAATTGTACACACTAGTGCTGAAAAATAATTACGTAGTATGGTTAGAGGTACTGTCGGATGCTATAGCACAGACTGGGAAATGAACATGTATAAAAAGATGGTACATTACCATTATGAAAACATTGCTTGACAAAAAACATCTTTACATAAATACAATACAGGTGTATACTATACTGTACTGAATCACTCAAGATGAATTTCTATCAAATCAACCTCTTGAGAAGGAGAATGGCAATAGAAAATGGAGATGTCGGCATTGGGAGGTCAACTTCAGCCCAATCAACCTCTGGTGCATGAGTCGAGCCTGATAGGTCGACTTCTGACACAACAACCTCCGGAAATGGACAGGCGTACAGCTCAAGAATGACAGTATCTATACAAGATGGAGATGTCAGTGCTGGCAGACTTCAGCCTGATCAACCACTGGCATGGGAGTCTTACAACTTATTGACTTAAACTGTGTCAGCCTTGCCTACTTGGCTTTTCTTCTCAAGTTCTTAAGTGTCTTAGTTCAAGGGGCAAACACAGAGCTTGTCAGATGCTTGAATTTTAGACTGCGCTTCAGCATGGAATCACATTCCTCCATGTCACTGAACAATTTTTCCAACGTTGATGCCCACCCTGCTATTTTTGCTGATTTGAGAGGCACAATTTTTGGAATGCTTTCCTTCATCACTGTCTTTGACAACTTGTTACACCATCTCATTCAGGTCTTCATTGCTAGGCTCTATGATACTCTCTTCTAAAATTTCTTCCACTTCTTCACATGTCATGTCCTCAAAGCCTTCTCCATCGATTATTTGAGCACACCACATGGTTTCCACATTTTTATTTGCGTTTTCTGCAATACCTTCAAATCCCTCAAAAGTTGTTACACAGTCTAGCCAAACATTTTTCCAACAATTGTTCAAAGTAGCCTGGGTGATGCCATCACAGGCTATGCCAACATAGTCTATTACATTGCCAATTGTCACTGTCTTCCATTAATCAAACATGGTGATTTCCTGGTCAGCACCTAAAGCTACACAGTTCTTGCTATACAGCTCTCACATATAGTGGCTCTTGAAAGCCTTTATTATTCCCTGATCAAGGGGCTGATGAGGGATGTTGTGTTAGGAGACATGAAGAAAACTTCATCGTCAGGGTGCACGTTTTCTAGGTCTTGCCAACTGGTGCATTATCCAAAATCAGCAATATTTTAAATGAAAGGTTTTTATGGTGGACATAATGTTCAACTTCTGGAATAAAAAGTCATTGAACCAATCCCAGAATAACCCAGATGTCATCAAAGCTTTGCAATGCTGTCTCCAGTGGACTAGCATGAAGTTCAGGTACTTTCCTTTAAGTGTGTGAGGATTTTGGACTGTAGACCATAAGAAGATTGCATTTGAAAACACCGTTAGCATTGGCAGGGATGTGCAATCTTTAAATGACTTGAATCCTGGGGCTTTTGCTCCAATTTTCATTATATATATAGTATGTCTATTTCTCTGTCTGCTTGTAAAACAAGCTAGTTTCATCAACATTGAACACTTGCTCTGGCACATACCCCTTTTCTTCAATTACTCTTAGCAGGTAAGAACATAAGAATATAAGAACATAAGAATTGCCACTGCAGGGTCCATCGCGCCCAGCAGTCCGCTCACGCGGCGGCCCTTAGGTCAAAGACCAGTGCCCTATTTGAGTCTAGCCTTGCCTGCGTACATTCTGGTTCAGCAGGAACTTGTCTAACCTTGCTTTGAATCCCTGGAGGCAATTCCGGTCCTCAAGAGTCGGAGCCAGGTCAGGTTTTCAGGATCTCCACAATGAATATGTACGAGATGAATTTGCATGCACTGCCTCCTTGAGATGCAAATCTATCTCATGAATATTTATTGTGGAGATCTTGAAAACCTGACCTGGCTTGGGCTCTCGAGGACCGGAATTGCCTACCCCTGCCCTATAACAAAGGCTTATGGTTGTGTGTTTTTTGTGGGGTTTTTTTTTTTAGCACATATTGCTTTTTAAAATGCACTAGCCAACCTGAACTCACAGAAAAGGGTTTCACATTTTCCTGCCTCTGGAAGATGCGTCTCTGACTTTCATCCTGGCTACAATGCTGTCCAATGTGCTTTTTTTTCTCAATTACCAATTGCATTATCCACAAATTTAGCCACTTCTCCATCTTTTCCATTGACTAATCACGAACCACAGATGTTGTTTTGGAACTTTCCAGTGTTAAGCAGGGATGGTGTGCCTCTATCAAAGAAGGGAAGAAGTGTCTTCAGCAGCAGACTGGCTAACCTACTGAAAAGGGCTTTAAACAAGAATCATTGGGGCAGGGTCATCAAAGCCCCCAGGTGAGTATAAGCTCTCAGGTAAGTGAATCACTAAATACTTCTACACAAATAGGAAAAGGGGGCAATGTCTGGAAAGCAGTATACAGTATACTAATGCTCAAAGTATGGGAAACAAAGTTCTGGATTTAGGGGCTGTGAAGGAAGAGGCTGAGTTGGATTTAGAGGTGATCACAGAGATGTGGTTCATGAAGAACATGCCTGGAATATAGTCATACTAAACTATAATCTGTTCAGGAAAGACAGAGTAGGAAGAAAAGGAGGGGGGAGTGGCATTATATGTTAAATATCATATTAAAGCCACACAATTGCAGGATCTGCAGGGTAAGGAAGAGGCACTATGAGTCAATCTGGAAAGAGGAATTGGAAAATATATTTACATTGGTGTGATATAGTGTGATATACAGGCCTCCTTCACAGACAGAAGTGGACAGAGATTTATTAATAGCCATTCAGAATAATAGCTATAAAAAGGGAAGTAAAACTAATAGGTGATTTTTAACGTCAGATATTGATTGGAGTTCAAAGAAGAGCGACCAAGATGATAAAGGGGATAGAATTCCTCTCGTATGAGGACTGACTAGAAAAGTTAGGGCTTTTCAGTAGGAAAAGAGATGGCTGAGGGGAGATATGATTGAAATTCTGAAATCCATCTGCAATATTTTATGTGGAAAAGTACTTATGGCAAGTTTTTTAAGTGACAATATGTGCCTTTGAAAGTTGATGAAAAGCCAGGGTAAAAGGCACTTTTATGTGGCTAGTTTTTGAATTGTCCCATATTATAAAGTTGCATATTTTTCACTCTCTTTGATTTTCTGAAATTCACATTAGAAAAAGTTTAGCTGTGTACATACTGCCGTGAAGCATAATAAACAGTAATGAAAGGGCATTGTTTTCTTATAGTGTACCTTTTAGATGCAATTTTTTCTCCATCAGATATGGATCAAGTAGCTGAATGGTTTTTTGAAAATGTTAGATCATTGGAATAAATGTGCAGCTGCAGTATCAGCTGACTAAGAGATAGATAGGGGTTGCCAACTAACTCCACAAGTACATAAATACTGATAGTACTTTAGTCAATATCTTCTTCTTAGAGCTTAAGCCAAGAGTATACAACTTTCTTCTTCTGTCTTGGCATCATTGAAAACATTTTGGTAGCAAAATGGTTAGTTACATATCTTCTGTTGTTCTAATATTCTCCAAGTTTTCCAACCCAAGATTATCACTTGAAGAATGTTTACCAGACAATTTTGTCTTGTTTTTCTTCAATATGGGAACATTTTCACATGGCGAGTTATACACAGGCAGACATATAGAGGGGCATTTTAGATTGAACATCTAAGTCCAACTGGGGATGTCCAGAGTTGGACATCCCCCCAAAAAAGAGTCGATAATCAAAAAGATGTCCAGGAAGAACAAGACATTTCAAAAATGAAGTAGCTAATCGTCTGTAAAATCGTTGTCTAAAATGCGTTCTAGCTGCTCTAGAAAATGTCTCTGATGACATCTAAACATCAGCGTGGTAGTGACAGGACGTTCCCGATGTCCTGCACGTCAATATATAGCCCTGAATGTGGAATGATGATTCTTTGTGGGTGTAGTGAGCAGTATGGTGGAGAGAAGAGAGCAGTTTAGTGGTGGAGAGAGGAGAGTCATTGAAAAAAGAGTCAGAGACTGAGAATGAGAGAGAGAGTGCCAGGTACGTTAGATAGATTGTGAGCCCACCGGGACAGATAGGGAAAATGCTTGAGTACCTGATTGTAAAACCGCTTAGATAACCTTGATAGGCGGTATATAAAATCCTAATAAAACTTGAAAAAACTTGAAACTTGTGAGAGTGAGAGACAGAGAGAGTGTGATAGTGACAGCTAGTAAGAGTATGAGAGAGAAAGTGAAAAGGGTGTGTGAGAGTGACCCCCAGAGAAGTGAGTGAAAGAGGGTGTGATGGGGAAAGGTGGGAGATCTTTAAATATCTACTATGACGTAAATGTGCATGAGCTAAGTCTTTTTCATTTGAAAGGAAGTTCTGGAATGAGAGGGCATAGGATGAAGTTAAGAGGTGATAGGCTCAGGAGTAATCTAAGGAAATACTTTTTTACAGCAAGGGTGGTAGATGCATGGAACAGTCTCCTGGAAGAGGTGGTGAAGACAGAGACTGTTTGATTTTAAGAAAGCCTGGGATAGGCACTTGGGCTCTCTTAGAAAGAGGAAGAGATCATGGTTACTGTGGATCGGCAGACTGGATGGGCCATTTGGCCTTTATCTGCCATCATGTTTCTATGTTACTCCCCATTGGAGGCCTGGGCTCTGTTATAAGAGGCACTTATTTGAGTCCGCTTGCAGTGTCTCCCTAAGGACTTGGCGAATTATCCGGAGCACCCCTAGAGGTGAGTTTCAGCCAATAGCCTCCACTATCTAAGCCTTAGACACAGGCACCTTGTGCTCATTAGGGCCCAAGGAACTATAAGTGAGCTCACATAACACCAATTGCCTCCTAATATGAGGGGCCCCAATGATGTCAGAAAACTGGGACTGTTCACCCTCGAAAATAGAAGACTGCGAGGAGATTTGTTAGAGACTTTTAAAATATTAAAAGGATTTGATAAAATTGACCAGGAAACAGCATTACTGACATTTTCAGATGTGACACGAACAAGAGGTCATAGCCTGAAACTGAGCGGCAGCAGGTTCAGGACAAATGTCGGGAAGTTCTGTTTCACACAACGAGTGGTGGGTGCTTGGTATGCTCTCCCAGAGGAGGTTGTGGCAGAGACTACTATTCTGGGTTTCAAGCGCAAGTTGGATTCATACCTTCTTGCAAATCACATCGGGGGATACGGGAAATCCGGGTCTCCAATAAGGAGCACCTAACTGGGCCTCCGCGTGTGCGGATCGCCGGACTAGATGGACCTAGGTCTGATCCGGCGAAGGCGTTTCTTATGTTCTTATGTCTTTGAGAGACTGCCTCTTCTCAGCTTCCCATTCTCCAGTCTGCTTTTCTCCTGTGTGCCCCCTTCCTGTTCTGTTCGCAGAAGCCTCGTTATATCCTGTGGATAACCACTCCCCCTCTGAGCAGGTGGGGGAAGGGTTTTCCACACACCGGCTTGCTTCCTGCTATTACAGGCAGGTTTCTCCCTAGTCCTAATTTTAACAGGCTGTTCAAACTGAATAAGCTTTCTGACAGTGGCAGGTCTGCATGGAGTGGAGCTTTTTCTCTTAATCTTATCCTGCCCTGTCTCTTCTACCTCCATGTCAGAATCAGAGCAGAAGTCAGCTTCATCAATCCATTGGCAGGTCACCTGATCAGCCCTCCTGCATCTAGGTGCACTGTGAATACTCCTGATCACTGGGGCAAAACCCGGTACGGATTCAGGTTTGTTTTAGCCAAAACCCGAAACGGACCTAGGTTTGTCACATTGTCGATGGTCGGTATATCAAATATAAATAAACTTGGGAACTTGGATGATGACCAGAATCTGGGTGGTCTCCCAGCAGCAGCTGTCATGGTGGATGACAATGCTGTTCAGGAACAGGGGCATGAGCAGAAGCACACTGTCCTCTATTTCCATGAATTCTCTAATGAAGGTGGTCAGGCAGATGAGGACAGCGAGAGAGGCAAATCTGCCAGAGGAGGGGAACCCAGCGACAGAAGCGCCCCTGGGCCATAACATCAGTTTGGTTGATTGAGACTGAAAGCTGCAGCTCCTACAACAGGGGTGAAGGCCCAGAGGGAGTAGAATGTAGTACAGTGCCAGTACTTCCAGGCAACTGAGGAGATGAGGGAGGGCCAGTCTCAGTCCGCAGACAACCTCAGCTGCCAGGTGGTGGGACTCAAGAGCTATAGAGGCCCTCACTAGAGCTATAGAGACCAGCTATATAGCCCCCTACTCAGTAGCCCCACACACCCTCCACCTCCGGCATGAAGGCAGCACCTAAAACCAAACACCCAGCCAAAAGTGGCTATGCGAACATTCAACCAATCTTGGGGCCGCTATAGCTGTGGGGGGTCTGGGATGGACTGCTTCCTCTGGTGGGCTATGTTGTGAAGCATGCAGTGAAGTCTGGGAGGGTTTGCCTTTTTCAGAGGGCTAGGTTGTGGAGCAAAAATATCTGATCCACCTTCTTGGGTGGATAGAGGTGACAGAAGGTGTGCTCTGCTCAGTAATGGCTCTGGTGCTCCTGTGTCACTAATTGTAGTCCTCCTCTGTAACATTTTGAGGGTGCACAATAGGGGTCATTAGCCAGGCTTGCTGTGGATAGTCTCTTTCACCTACGTGAGGGAAGCAAAGAGAGAGTGAGAGATGGGAGGGGGAAGGGGCGGAAATACACAACTTAGGTGCAGGCATTTAGGTCTGGTTTTAGTTGGCCTAAATGGGTGTGCCTAGGTTAGGGCTCTTCAGCTTGGAAAAGAGACAGCTGAGGGGAGATATGATTAAGGTGACCATACGTCCCGTTTTGAACGGGACCGTCCCATTTTTAGATCCCCTGGTCCGTTGTCCCCACGCACTGAAATGTCCCATTTTCAGGGACAGCGTCCCGAAAATGTGCGGGATGACAACGGGACAGGTGATTGTGTCCCCTCCCTTCCTCCCTCACTGTCGCCAGGGCTGGATTAAAGGGCCTGAAAAGATCAGGGGGCCCCACTGGTGTGGTGCTTGACATCATGCACCAACAAGGACTGCCCAATCCGGTTCGGCGATGGTGATTTCTACTTGCTTCCTGCCTGGTCCTGCACAGCCACAGTCAGCTCCCGGTCTCAGCCCCACTCTCACAGGTGCTTTGCTTGTATTCTTTGCTGGCGTGTCTTTTTATTTTCCATCTTCTCACCTTTCTGCCCTTTGTTTATCGAAATGCCAGACAGCTGCGGTCCCATGCTGATGTCTTGAACTTATTCAGCCAAAGTGAGTAAGTTTTCTAGCTTCTCTGTCCCCATTGTTTGTTTTTGGCTCCACAGGAGGGGCCTAAGGCTCCTGGGCCTATTCTGATTGGCCCAGGTGCCTCAGGCCCCACCTGTGGGTGGGGTTTCTGCTGCCTGGGCCATTCTGGATCCAGCTGGCCTGCTGGACGGGCGGGCTTGGCACCCGTCCATCTGGCCAACTAAAAGGTACGGGGAAGGGGGGTGGGGGGTCATGGGGTCGGCGGGGGTCGGCGGGGGGGGGGCGGTCGTTGGGGGATGGGGTTGTGTCAAGGGCAGGAGGGCCTGGGATACCTCCTGCCCGTATTGTAGTGGGGGGTGGGGGGTAGGGGGTCGCCGGGGCCAGGAGAGCTTAGGCTCCCTCTGGCCCAATCCAGTCGGGGGGGTCGCCGGGGCCAGGAGAGCTTGGCCTCTCTTCTGGCTCGTTGTGTCGGAGGGGGGGGGGGGGGGTCGCCAGGAGAGCTAGGGCTCTCTCCTGGTCCGTTGTGTAGCAGGGGGAGTCGCTGGGGCCAGGAGGGCTTGGGCTCTCTCCTGGCCATATCGAGTCGGGGGGGGCATGATTGCCGGGGCAAGAGGGCTTGGGCTCCCTCTTGCCCTAATATTGTTGGGGGTGCCGCGGCTCGACGGGGCAAGAGGGCTTGGGCTCCCTCTTGCCCCGATGTTGTGTGTGTGTGTGTGTGGGGGGGGTGATGCATCGCGGCAGGAGAGATGCCTCATCTCTACCCAAACTGCTCTACCTAAACTGCCGCGACCTGCGGCAGGAGAGATAGGGCCTCTCTCCTGCCGTGGGTCACGGCAGCTCAGGTAGAGGAGTGATGGCATCGTGGTAGGGGAGATGAGGCATCTCTCCTGCTGCGATGCTTGCGGTGGAGGGATAGGCAGGTTGCTGGGGCCACTGAGCTGATCGCAGCAGCCACAATCAGCTCAGCGGCCCTTTTTTCGGCACTTAGACCTGGTTTGACTTTGTCTAAGTGAAAAAGGTCTAAGTGCCGACTAAACTGTATTGGTTATACCTGTTGTACGCCTAGGTGTAGGTCGGCCCACCTCCCGCCCACTGCCCGCCCTTTCCTCTCCTCTAAACACGTCTCTTTTCTCTGTGTGCGTCTAGAGGCAGGGGAAAGGCCTAAGCTGTTTTTAGATATGTCTAAAAACCAGCTTTGGTTATGGGTACTTGGACGATCAGGCTTTTTGATCATCCAAGTAGCCATTTAGGATACTTTTTAGACGTTTTTTTAAAAATTATGAACCCCTAGCCTGAACTACAGTGTGAAAATCAAATGGTGCAAGCATTGGTTTCAATCAATATAACAAGTGAATTTGTGCAAAGCATGCTTTATAATACATGAACTTGCATCGCATATCCTCCTATCCTAGGATTTTTTTTTTACATTTCTTTTTCAGTCTCTTATAAGACATTTTTTCAAATGCTTTCTGAAAATTCAGATACTCTGCATCAACCAGCTAGCCCTTATCACCATATTTATACCTTTAAAAATATTCTAATAATAAAGCATGCTTTCCCTTTGCTAACTTCATGTTGGCTATTCCTTAATGAAGCCATGCTGATCTATATTTATTTATTGAAATATTTATCATTGGTAGTACTTCAGTGCAAGGTACAACTGTTATAATTCATTAAAAATTAAAGGAAAAGCAATAAAAGATAAGATAAAATCACACAGTAATATGCAAAAAGCTTTAAAATGCAGTTCAACAAAACAAAAATAAACATACCCAAAGGATTACTTAGGACCTAAAAACTCTGTATGACCTGATTAAAAACAATAAAGCATAATGCACAGCAATATTAAATAGATAGCAGACCCAAAACAAAAGAACAGAAATAATACAAAGTTAGGGGCCAATTCAAGATGGTGAACTGCCTCTTACAGAATGCTGCAAATCATTTATGATTCTTGTGCTGTTGCTGGGGGGAGGGGGGGAATTGCTAAGTGGTTAAAGTATCAGGCTGTGATTTAGAGGACACTAGGGTTTAAATTTCACGGATACTCCTTATGGCCTTGGATAACTCTCTGTTGTCTCTGGTGCAATCTAAGTTTGCACCAGAGACAACAGAGAGTTATCCAACGCCATGGGGAGGGGGAGGGGGGCAAGAAAATATAACTTGCCGTGGACTAGAGAATGACACGGTGACAAAATTAATCACCGTTCCCATTCCCGTGGATAACCGCGGGAAACCATCTTCATGTCATTCTTTAAAGAGAGAGGGAAGAATCAGAGTATAATTGGGCACAACCACTGACCCGCAAGCTTTGCTCTGAAGAATGCTGGTGTAGAAGGACCGAGGTTTAAATAGACACTAGAAAATGACATGGGATTATTTACCACGGTTATCCGCGGGAACGGGAACAGTGATTAATTTTGTCACCGTGTCATTCTCTACTGTGGACTACCACTGAATATAACTTGCTGTGGACTACCACTGGAAAGGCATGAGCTAAATACTAATGTAAATCTATGGTGATGTGCAATGGATGTGGTTCTGTTTCCCTTCTTAGCCTAATGGACAACTTTGTAGTCTTGAGGGACAGCTTTAAATGCCTAGGCCTTGTTGAAGGAGATGGGCAATGTGAAGAGGTCATCATTTTCTCCTGAGACAATCATCCTGTCTCCTGAAGTTTGAATCTCCTTGAGTGCGCCAGCAGAGAAAGAAGCTTGAGGCCTCTCAGCTGTGATGGTTTCTAATGATACCTTTGGTGGTAGTATGATTTGATGAGAAGGATGAGTCCCAAAGTGGCAGGCTGGGTCAGGAACTAGTTGAGTGGAAGGCGACAGAGGGTAGTGATCAGTGGAGATCGCTCTGAGGAAAGGGATGTTACCAGTGGTGTGCCACAAGGTTCTGTTCTTGGGCCTGTTCATTTTATAAACAATATTGCTAACGGGTTGTCGGGTAAGATATGCCTCTTTGCAGATGATACCAAAATCTGCAATAGAGTAGACATGCTGGATGGTGTGAATAACATGAAGGAAGACCTGAAAAAGCTTGAAGAATGGACTGAAATTTGGTAGCTAAAATTTAATACTAAGAAATGCAAGGTCATGCATTTGGGCTGAAAAAACCCGAGGCAACAGTACAGTTTAGGGGGGTGAAGAACTTATGTGCACGAAAGAAAAGCAGGACTTTGTTGTGATTGTATGTGATGATCTTAAGGTGGCCAAACAGGTTGAAAAGGTGATGGCAAAAGCTAGAAGAATGCTAGGTTACAGAGGGAGAAGTATGGACAGTAGGAAAAAGGAGATATTGATGCATCTGTATAAGACTCTGGTGAGACCTCATTTAGAATATTGTGTACAATTCTGGAGGCTGCACCTTCAAAAAGATATCAAAGGATGGAATCGGTCCAGAGGAAGGCTACTAAAATGGTGTGTGGTCTTCGTAATAAGGCGTATGGGGACAGACTTAAAGATCTCAATCTGTGTACTTTGGAGGAGAGGGGAGATATGATAGAGATGTTTAAATACCTATGTAATATAAATATGAATGTTGATATCCAAATCAGCAAGGCTAAGATTCAACCCCCAACATGATTCAGTGGCATGCTTCTTTGCCCAGAACAGGAAAGAATGCCCACAAAGCCAGACACAAACATCGACTGGCAAATTCCGGATGTGAGCTATACAAAGAAAAGACAAAAAAAAAAAAGAAATTGACAGACCAATCAGTACTAAACTGGACACACATATCTCAAATACCTGTTAGAAGCCCAATGCCCAATTTTGTAAATAAGATCTGGGGATCCCCCATGTTGTGCAGCAAAAGTGGCAGCCCCAATTCTAAAGGAATGAGTATAGAATCTAAACCCACACTACCCAACACTTTCTTAAAAACTGTAGAAAATTGAAATCGAGTTAGCGGTGCTCCATCAGCATGTACCAACCAATACAAGTTGTGGGCCGTATTTGTACATACATGTGAGCCAAAGACACTGGACACTCCGAAAATTGAGCTGATTTATGCAACCACAGCTAACTACTCTTTCCCATCGGGTCTGCCTTAGAGCGCCGTATTTTGTGGACCGGCAAACTACTAAGACTGAAAGAAAACCCCCCATCTACACCCTCTCCCCGTGAGCTCGGTCCCTGCAAACCATTTGATCCCATCCGCACAAGCCTCAAATAGTTATGATTTTATACTGAACATATTGTAACCCGCTCCTTCTCGAACTGAGTTAAAAGGTATCCCTCTTGAAATAAGATTTATTTTGAAGTCGTAAACACCGAGGGTTAAATTGATACCTTTCCCCAGGAGAAAGAGTGATTTACATAAAAAAACAATAATGAATATAATAATAAAATGTAATTACATTACAATTCAGTACATTAGAGATTTCTATTCCGCCATTACCTTGCAGTTCAAGGCGGATTACAAAAGAATTATCCAAGATGTATTATAACCAGATCGTACAAAAAAAATTGGTCATTTTCAAAGAGAGTAAGAAATGGGTAAGGTTATTTGTTTGGGGTAGTTGGCTTTAGTGAGAGGTGGAGATTGAAACTTGCGGTATTATTTCTTTTTTCAGAGTTTTCTTGAAGAGTATGGTCTTTATTTCTTTTCTGAAAGTCTTGTAGTCGAGGGATGCCGTCAGTAGATTGGCGATTTGGTTGTCTAGTTTGACTGCTTGAGTGGCCAGGAGGCCATCATATAGTTTTATCCGTTTGACCTACTTAATTGGGGAGTATGAGAATGGGGTGTGAGTTTTCCTATGTCTGGTTGCGGTGTTGAGGATGAGGCGGTTATTCAAATAATTTGGACTGTCTCCGTATAAAGTCTTAAATAGTAGACAGTAGAATTTAAATTGTATTCTTGCTGGGATCGGAAGCCAATGTGATTGGAGATATGCTTCTGTAATGTGGTCATGTTTCTTTAATGAGTAGATGAGTCTTAGTGCTGTGTTTTGGATAGTTTGTAGTTGTTTTATTATGGTTGTAGGGCATGGGAGGTAGAGGATTACAGTAGTCAAGTAGTCCTAGTACTAAGGACTGAACTATGAGCTGGAATTGTGTTTTCTCGAAGAATTTCCGAACTTGTCTTAAGTTTCTCATGACTAAGAATGACTTTTGTATTGTTTTATTGATTTGCGGTTGCATGGTGCAGTATCTGTCGATAGTTATTCCTAGCAGTTTTAGGGTGGCTTGTATGGGGTAGTTGATTGCGTTGATTTCAATGTTGGTTATGGTTGGTATTTTGTTGTTTTCTAGGAGGATGAATTTAGTTTTATCTGAATTTTATCTGAATGAATTTTATCAGAATTTTATCTGAATGAATTTAGTTTTATCTGTAACCTGGAAATAAAAAAATGTTTATTAAACATAATAATCGACAGCAACAAAAAGAAATCCAACAAGGTCTGCAGAAAACCAAGCAGCAAGCAAAAAACAAAACACAATCTGCAGACTATGTACAGGATGCAGGCCAAGTTTATAATACCAGAAGAAATGCAGTAAATATAATAAATTTGGCCTGCATCCTGTACATAGTCTGCAGATTGTGGGGTTTTTTTTTTTTTTATTAAACATATAATAAAATAAATATAAAGAAGCACTAAGGACTCTAAATTGGAAATAGAAATAAAATTTAATAAACAAATGCTGTATATCAAATCTAGACAAACTAATTCTATTTCCCCTCTGTATAGTTCTTCTTGGAGGTTTTTCAGGTTAGGATATTTGAGGCTTTATGTCCTTTCTATGTAGGGGTACCACGTTGGCGCGCTGTTGCTAGCAGAATCTCTCTTCCTGGAACCAACCTACTACTCTGACTAAAACAAATCAATAAGGTAGTTTCCCCTCCTCTAAAAACGCCTTTTTTCTCTCTGTGCGTTTAGAGGCAGGGGAAAGGCCTAAGCTGGTTTTAGATACGTCTAAAACCAGCTTTGATTATGGGTACTTGGACGATCAGGCTTTTTGATCGTCCAAGTACCCATTTAGGCCACTCTTTAGACATTTTTTTTTTTTTATTATGAGCCCCATAGATATCATTCACATAGATGGTGCTCCTATCTGTAAAGTTAGGAATTTCTATGAATTATTCTACATGCTTCTCTTCTCTCCACTTCTTCTTGCCCTCCATAGTCCTCCCTACCCTCTTCCTCTGTGATGTTGCCTAGAGTTTGTATAGGTATGTGTGACGCACAAAGGGAAGAAATAAAATAAATGTAGGAGTATAGTGTTCTGCAACAGTTCTGGTACTGCAGAAATGACTTGTAATATTGGACTCCATTACCTAATTTTATTGCATTATAATTAGGGTTATGTTTCTTTCTTTCTTGTTCCATTAGAGTCCTTGCACATCCAGGGAGGGTGGAGGGGTGGGGGGAGGGAAACATATTTTGAGGAGTTAAATTATTTCATTATAATATTGAAATCATATCATATAGATTATTGTTTTAATAATTAAGATAAGAAGGGGAAAAAATGATTGTTTAATGTAATAATTGTAAAGTTAATAGTGTGTTTTTATGCAGTTTGTATGATTTACCATTTGTATTGCACTCTCAGTTTAAAAATCAATAAAGATTTACAAAAAAAGAAAAAATAAATGACTTGTAATATTGTACATACTGTGGCACAGTGAGGGTAGAATGTGCCTGGGATGATGGCACTCTTTTGTGCCCCCCTGCTTCTTCTCTATCCCCCCCACGCCACACTCGCGCCCTCCCTTCCCCCTGTACCTCTTTAAATCTTCATCAATGCAAACAACGTTTCTGGTCTGCTGCTCGCGCCAGCATTGACTTTCCCTCTGATGTCATTTCCTGGCTCTGCAACCAGGAAGTGATTTCAGAGGGGAACCAGGAGTTGAATCAGTAGAAATATTACTAGTGCACCCTTGGTTGAACATTAGAATGAAGTGGGACACCAAACTGGAGAACTTAAGTTTTTGATCTTTAAGGTCATTAAATGAAAGAAGAGAAGAGGAGCCATAGATCTTATTCCTTCACAAGAAGAACAAAGAGTAATTTATGAGATGAAATCTGTGGTACCTTTTGGTCTCAATTTGGAGGTAGATTGGAGCTCCTTCCTTTAAGGTCAGATCTTTCATATTAGCACATTTGAGCATATATGCTCAGTTTTTGTATTGAGACTTAATACATTTTGTCTTTATGTTTATGATTGTATTTTAGCACAAAATTTTATTCTGTTTTATTTATTTTTTGTAATTTGGTTATTATAATCTCTGATTATTGTTGAACTGTACATATTTTAATTTTACACTCTTAGCATAAATGCATGTTTTATTGGAATTTTTTGTATTATTATTATTTTAACAATTTTAGGATTTTTGTTTCCCCATGGTTGTGTTATGTGCTCTCCAAGCTTTTTTCACAATAGATCTCATAATAGGAGTTTCAAGCCTCACTGTCAGAACTATATGTCTTCCAAGCCTCCTTTTTGCATTTCACTGCTCTCCAAGCCTCTCTCTGATGCTTAGTGTTCCAAACCTCTTGTTGAATCTCTATGCCTGACTTACATGCTTTCCAAGCCTCTATTTTACTTGCCCAGGTGTCTTTATTAAGATTAAATGTTTGAAGATTCTGGTTCTTTGACTTCAACATTTGGAAGTGGCTTTTGCATCCTGCTACTCTGGTGAATCGCTCTGACAAGTCCATAATTCTTTCTTCATATCTGTGTTTGGCATTTTGCTATTTTTATCATCTTTGTAGTGGAACTTATATTGTTCCTTTTTCTTTAGTTTGTGAATTATTGCCTACTGTTTATCATTCTCACACCTTTGAGAGGATTCATAGCAGTATGATCTTCCTGTTTTATCGCTATTCTTGCTCTACCTTTTACAGTTTACTTTTAAGCTGTCTACATTGAAAGCTTTCTGAAAAATGCTTGCTTTAGACCATATGAAGAATCAATTAGATGTAATACCTTAAATAACCCACTCATAGACCACAGCGGTGCTACTGTGTGTATAGCAGTTTCCACACACAGATCCAAAGCACCAACCTCTTCATCGGTCTATTTGTTTTAAGTTTTAATTTTTTTTACTATTATATTTTTAATCTTTATATTCCTTTAAAAGTGCTTAATAGTGCATTCTAAAGTTTAAATTAATACTCATCTTTGTAAACACAGCTAGGGGTACATATTGCGACATAGGACTATGGGCTCCTTTTACTAAGGTGTGTTAGGCCCTTAATGTGCGGAATAGCGCGCGCCAAATTGTCACGTGCGCAAGACCTTAACGTCAGCATTGAGCTGGCGTTATTCTAGAAGCGTACCGCGCGGTTTAGCACGTGATAATTTTATGCGTGCGCTAAAAACTCAAGTGCACCTTAGTAAAAAGTATGATCAGTTACTTAAAATCTTATTTTCTATTAAAATCCTTCTAAAATTCTTCAATCGATTACAACAATAACTTAGAAAACCATAATAAGTACTTCATGGGGCCAAGTATTTGCAGTCTTGAAATTTATTGAAAACTTGAGGTTTTGTCTCAGACATGTAGCACATGCAAGAAGCTCTACGAACATTTCTGAGCTAGGAGATATGCAAAGAAAGCTGGTAAAATTCAACAAGCAGGAAACAGTTTGAAGTTGTTATTTGTGTCAGGAAAATGTGTTATATAGCACTGCCTTAAAGAGTGTTCAATCTTTAGCACCTCCACTGTTCTCTTTTTTCAATCTATAAAAAAACCAATCAAACAGCAAATATATTGTATATATGGCCAGATATTCAACTGTGATGGTATTTGTTTTAAATGTTGGATGCTGTGATTAAGTCATATACAAATATTCTGCTAATACTGAATAAGGACAGAGCTGAGAGTTGCCTGTTGTCTTAAGGCAATTTTTGTGCAGTGCTAAATTATCCACATGACTATCCAAATACCAGTGATAAATATTGCTGGTTTCTAAATGATTCTTCCTCTTCCCACCTAGTGCTATCTAGACAGAACCATGGTAGTACTATCTAGATACAGCCATTGAAAATCTGTATATGGCCCCATCAGTGTCACTGATTTGGGTATTGACATCTTCTACAAATATAAATGCCACTGAATATCAGTCCTACTCATGTGGGTTAAAATTTGCAGGCAGATGTTATATCTAACTTTGTACCACAAAGAGAACAGTTCTACATTCTGTTCACCTAGAGATTCATTGAAACATACTATTAGATCACAGTTGCCTAAATCTTTAAATACAACTGTATTATCACACCTATGCTGTTTGCATCTCTATCTAACCAGATCCAAAAGTATCTCCAACCAGACACATTCCAGACATCTTCCCCCTTGCTTCTATGAATACAAAGCATCTGTAAATTAAGACAGTTATCTACTATAAAGCTTTTGACCATGCTCAACTTCTCCAAAGCAAATAAATTCATCAATCTTTTAACTTACAATTATAAAAATGAAGAAAAGTTCTAAACCCCCCCCCCAAAACCCCAAACAACCACATCTAAATAATCCAAAGATTCAAAATGGGTAATCTGATTGATTTTGAAAATCTTTTAAAATATCAATTCTGGAGCTTCTGAAGGCAACAAAATATGATTAAACGCTTATCCTAAGGTACAAAGCGTTTTACAATAAGATTAAAAATCTAATCTATGCAAATAAAATTTCAACAGGAAAAAGTTATTCCACGAGGAAAGGATTAATACACTATAGTCTACAGTCTTACATCAATGTGGAGACAGCTGAGATTTTGAAACTGACCATAAGAGTTGCCATACTGCAAAAGGTCTATCAAGCCACATATCCTACTTCCAACAATGGCCAACCTAGGTCATTAGTGTCTGCAAAATTTCTGAACAGTATTCATTGCACTCTGTGTGGTTTATTGTAAAATATATCCTTTTTTGAGAGGGTCTTAAGTTTACCTGCAAGAGCTAGGTTAGTGAGAGTAAGTTACAATTCAGAATTGGAAAGCTGTAGGTTGGATAAATGATAGACAGACCTAAATGTAGTTGTATTTTTAGTGATTTTAGGGAGAGTATGGTCATAAGGTGGTATGGGAAGGAACATAGGAGAGAGAGAGAGAGATTTGATGACAAACAATTGCCATCGTTTGAGATTTGGAGGGGCATATTCAATATGACATCCAAGCATGGGAATATAGTAGATGCCTCCTGAAAGACACCCAAAAACGTATAGCATGTTTTAAAAATCAGTGAGATATATGGGAAATTGACATCTAGAGACAGTATCACTGTTCGCTGATAAATGCCATTATACGTTTAACATATGCAGTACTACCATACAAAAAGAATGTCAGCAATGATATTAACATGTCACTGTAGTAGTGAAGCGATGTTCCTGTGATGTGCTGAATGTGTATATATAGCACTATGCATGGATAAACATTTCATTGTGGGAGTGGTAGAGGAGAGGTAGTAGATGCAATGAGCACAGAGAAAGATAGAGAGACAGAGAGAAAGAGAAAAGAGTGTGATACAGAGAGAGTGAGTGTTTGTGTGACAGAAACATAAAAACATAGAAACATGAAAGCAGATAAAGGCCAATTGACCCATCCAGTCTGCCCATCCACAGCATCCACTATCTCTTCCTCTCAAGAGATCCCATGTGCCCGTCCTACGTTTTCTTGAATTCAGATACAATCTTTGTCTCCACCACCTCTACCGGAAGACTATTCCACACATCTACCACCCTATCTGTAAAAAAAAGTATTTCCTTAGATTACTTCTTAGCCTATCACCTCTTAACTTCATCCTAAGCCCTCTCATTCCAGAGCTTTCTTTTGAATGAAAGAAATTTGCCTCATGAGTATTTATGCCACATAGGTATCATATCTCCCCTCTCCCGCCTTTCCTCCAAAGTATACATATTGAGATCTTAAGTCTGTCCCTATAGGCCTTAAAATGAAGACCACCAATCATTTTAGTAGTCTTCCCCTGGACTGACTCCATCCTGTTTATATCTTTTTGAAGGTATGGGCTCCAGAATTGTACACAATATTCTAAAAGAGATCTCACCAGAGTCTTAAACAGGGGCAGCAAAACCTCCTTTTTCCTACCTAAGCACCCAGCTTTCACCATTGCCTTTTCAACCTGTTTGGCCACCTTTAGATCATCACATACAATTACGCCCAAGTCCTGATCCTCTTATGTGCATAAAAATTCTTTAGCTTTGTGGCAGAGTCCAGTCCAGGTTTTCTTGAACCCTGTGCCCACTCATATAAACAGCCTGGATAGACCTGAGCCTGTTACCACACAGTTAAGGCAAAACCCTTTATCAGCTCAAGGATAAAAAGGTTTTTTTAAGCAAGATTCAAGGGCTAGACCCACACATAATCCACAATCCTCAGTATAACAAAGTTGACTTACCATAACTAGCCATGTACCAAAAGTCTCACATTGTCAGCTCTTCTAACAGTCCTTACCAGATTTCTTGACTTCTCAGGGCTTTTCTTCCTTAGCCCATGGCTTCTCAGGGCTTTTCTTCCATAGCCCACGGCTCTTCCACAGTCTCATAAGAATCCCTCTGCTTCTCAGGGTTCTCTTTAACCCAAAGCTCTTATACTACTCTTAAATTACCTTTCCCCCGACCATTTTCCTAGCTGATCTTAAGAAGAACAATCTCCAGAAACTTGAAACATATTACTCTTATATCTGGGTGTCATCGTAGACAATATGATGAAACCTCCTGCCCAATGTGCGGAGGTGGCCAAAAAAGCAAACAGGATGCTAGGAATTATTTAAAAAGGGATGGTTAACAAGACTAAGAATGTTATAATGCCCCTGTATCGCTCCATGGTACAACCTCATCTGGAGTATTGCATTCAATTCTGGTCTCCGTATCTCAAGAAAAATATAGTGGCGATAGAAAAGGTTTAAAGAAGAATGGCCTAGATCAGTGATGGCTAACCTTTTTGAGCCCGAGTGCCCAAACTGCCGCACAAAACCAAAGAATTTCCTCAAAGTGCCAGCACGTCAATTAAACCTTAATAACAAGATTTTAGTATCTAAAAACTCTTTATAAAGTTGCCTGAACTATGTAACATCATTTTTAAAGGTTGGAATCTTTGTATTGTCAGAGAATCAATTTGGTTCACAATCCTTTGGTTTTCATTTCAATTTATTGGCAATTTATAATGTTTTAATGATTTCATTCATGGGCCGAATACACACATACTTTTCTCTGTTGCCGCACTCTTTGACCAAAAGATTTGTAAGCCTGCAACCACGTCAAGGTAGACTCTTTCAGAAGCTCCCCTCCCTCCCCCTTACCTTTGTGGCCAAGTCAAAATGATCTACCAACAATAAAATTTTAAAAACACAAAGCACGCTGTACGCAGAGAAAATGTTAATTATCATTTATATTCCGCGGGTTTTCAAAGAGGTCAAGGCAGATGACTTTATGCAATGTCACCTCAGTAACAACTATACAAAAATAGACAAATATTCCCCCTCCCTTTTTACTAAACCGCGATAGCGGTTTTTAGCGCAGGGACCTGCGCTGAATGCCCCACGCTGCTCTTGAAGCTCATAGGCTCCCTGCGCTAAAAAACGCTATTGCGGTTTAGTAAAAGGGGGCCATAGTGCAAAATATAGACAGCATATATAAATTCTCAAAACGGACACATTTTGATCACTAAATTGAAAATAAAATCATTTTCCTACCTTTGGTAATTTCATCAATCTCTGGTTGCACTTTATTCTTCTGACTGTGCATCCAATATTTCTTCCCTTTTTTCAGCCTCCTGTATGCTTTCTCTCCTCCAGACCTCATTCCCTCCCCAAACTTTTTCTTTGTTTCACCCTGCCCCCTTCTTTCTTTTTTTCTCTCTCCATACCCCCTTTCATTCTGTATGTCTGTCTTTCTCTCTCTCTCTCCGTGCCCCATTTTTCTTTGTTTCACCCAGCCCTCTTTCTTTTTTTTTTTTTGCTCCCTGTCCCCCCCTTTCTTTCTTTCTCCTTGCCCTCCCCTATGCCACCACCATTGGAAAAATGCTGCCACCGCCACTGGGGAATAGGCTGCCACTGCCGCTATCGGGAACAGGCCGGCGCCGAGTTCGCCCTGCTTCTCTTCCCCACGGGGCCGACCAACTCTCGCCACTCGACGTCAATTCTAACATCGGAGAGGACGTTCTGGGCCAGCCAGGCAGCGATTGGCTGGCCCAGAACGTCCTCTCCGACATCAGAATTGACGCGGGTGGTGAGAGTTGGTCGGCCCCACAGGGAAAAGCAGGGAGAACTTGGCACCGGCCTGTTCCCAATGGCGGCGGTGGCACTCAAGTGGCTAAAGAGACGCAGTTTGCCAGCCTACGGAGAACACTGGAGGGTGGCCAGCTGTGCACCCCTTTGGGGCGTAAAACCGGGGCAGACCGCCCCACCCCCACCTTGGTATGCCACTGTCTGTACCTCACTCCCTCCCTATGACCAAAAATTCTCCTTTCTTCTATTCCCCGTGTACACAACCATCTCTTTCCCTCCCTTCCTCTCTCCCAAGTCCATGCCTTGTGTCCAAAAACCCATTCCCTCCCCCACCTCAGCATCTATTTCCCTCCCTTCCTCTCTCCCAAGTCCATGCCTTCTGTGTGCAAAAACCCATTCCCTCCCCCACCTCAGCATCTCTTTCCCTCCTTTCCTCTCTCCCAAGTTCATGCTTTCTGTGTCCCAAAACCCATTCCATCCCCCACCTCAGCATCTCTTTCCCTCCCTTCCTCTCTCCGAAGTTCATGCCTTCTGTGTCCAAAAACCCATTCCCTCCCCCACCTCAGCATCTCTTTCCCTCCTTTCCTCTCTCCCAAGTTCATGCTTTCTGTGTCCAAAAACCCATTCCATCCCCCACCTCAGCATCTCTTTCCCTCCCTTCCTCTCTCCGAAGTTCATGCCTTCTGTGTCCAAAAACCCATTCCCTCCCCCACCTCAGCATCTCTTTCCCTCCTTTCCTCTCTCCCAAGTTCATGCTTTCTGTGTCCAAAAACCCATTCCATCCCCCACCTCAGCATCTCTTTCCCTCCCTTCCTCTCTCCCAAGTTCATGCCTTCTGTGTCCAAAAACCCATTCCCTCCCCCACCTCAGCATCTCTTTCCCTCCTTTCCTCTCTCCCAAGTTCATGCTTTCTGTGTCCAAAAACCCATTCCATCCCCCACCTCAGCATCTCTTTCCCTCCCTTCCTCTCTCCCAAGTTCATGCCTTCTGTGTCCAAAAACCCATTCCATCCCCCACCTCAGCATCTCTTTCCCTCCCTTCCTCTCTCCCAAGTTCTTTTGTGTCCAAAAACCCATTCCCTCCCCCACCTCAGCATCTCTGTCCCTCCTTTCCTCTCTCCCAAGTTCATGCTTTCTGTGTCCAAAAACCCATTCCATCCCCCCACCTCAGCATCTCTTTCCCTCCCTTCCTTTCTCCCAAGTTCATGCCTTGTGTCCAAAACGCACTCCCTCCCCCTTTTGTGTTCCCCGTTTGTCTCCCAGCCCATCTTAGCAACTTTCTCAGCAAAATGTAGCTCGAGCCACGTAGGCTTGTCTTCTGTTTCCTGCCTGTCTCGCCGTGCACACATAGCCGACCAGAAGTCTTCCCCGACGTCAGCGCTGACGTCGGAGGGCGGGCTTTGCTTAAGCCCTCCCTCCGACGTCAGCGCTGACGTCGGGGAAGATTTCCGATCGGCTGTGTGAGCGGCAGGGCAGTCGGAGTAGAAGACGAGCCTCGCGGCTCGAGTTATATTTAACTCCACGGGTCCCCCATCGTCCCCGTTCAGCTCTCTCTCCTGTGCACCCCCTGGTAGTACTGCCCTGATGGCAGCCCTGCGCGTGCCAGCTGCAAGGCCTTCGCGTGCCACAGTTGGCACGCGTGCCATAGGTTCGCCATCGCTGGCCTAGATGATAAAGTGGATGGAACTCCTTTTGTATGAGGAAAGACTAAAAAGATTAGGGCTCTTCAGCTTGGAAAAGAGACAGCTGAGGAGAGATATGATTGAAGGCTACAAATCCTGAATGGAGTAGAACGGGTATAAGTGGATCAATTTTTCACTCCGTCAAAAATTACAAAGACTAGGGGAAATACTTATAAACCAATAGGAGGAGATTTTTTTCACTTAGAGAATAGTTAAGCGCTGGAATGCATTGGCAGAGGTTGTGGTAGAGCAGATAGCATGGGTGGTTTTAAGAAAGGTTTGGACAATTGCCTGGAGGGAAAGTCCATAGTCTGTTATTGAGAAAGACATGGGCTTCTGATGTGCCTAAAAAAGTTGTTATGTAAAATGGGTACAAGTCAATCAATTTTTTACTTTGTCAAAAATGACAACGACTAGGGGACAGTTGATGAAGTTACATGGAAATACTTTTAAAACCAATGGAGGAAAATATTTTATACTCAGGGAATAGTTAAGCATTGCCAGTGGTTGTAGTGAGAGCAGTTAACCTAGCTATTTTTTTTTTTAATCTTTATTCATTTTTAAACTTATAATAAGTGTGATAACATATCCATACAAATAACCATAAATATATCACTTAATAATCAACAATGATACATATAATATTCTCTTATCTCCCCCCTCCCCACCCTTATCTATCATATAATCAATACTTATACAACATGTAACAATAAAAATATCCTCCCTCCCACCCCATAATTGAACTTGTAAATTTAAGGGAAACAAGATTTTTCTAATCATTACAATACTTTGTTAATGGCTCCCAAATATCTTGAAATTTCCTGAAACAACCCTGTTGTATTGCAATAAGTCTCTCCATTTTATAAATATGACATAAGAAGTTCCAACAAAAATTATAATTTAATCTATTCCAATTTTTCCAATTATATGTAATTTTTTGAATGGCAACCCCAGTCATTATAAGTTATTATTTGTAGATATCTGACTTTTTGCTCTCATTGCCATACCAAACTGCACAGTATCATATGATAATGCCACAGGGTTATCTAATAAACAGTTAATTTGGTCCCAAACCTAGCTAGTTTTAAGAAAAGTTTGGACAATTTCCAGGAGGAAGAGTTCATAGTCTGTTATTGGGACAGATATGAAGGAAGTCACTGCTTGCCCTGGATTGGGAGATGAAATGTTGCTACCATGAGGGTTTTTGCCAGGTATTAGTGACTGACCTGGATTAGCCACCATGAAGATGAGCTACTGGGCTAGATGGACTACTGGTCTGAGCCAGTAAGGCTATTCTTATGTTTTTATGTGAGATTAGTAACTGAGGCATGGTTGGATTATATTAGATTTTAAATCACAGGTGAAATTTTTTTTCCAGACTGTGACTATTATGATGTTTGAAATACATACTACTTTCAGATGAGTTTTTGACATTTATTGAGACATATGTTCTTTTAATGGCCAGGCTATTTCATTGCTATCTATTTGGGATAGACAACATAATTATGAAGTACTGTAGTTTATTTTAAATACTGCAACCTACCTGGTAATGGAGACATAGCAGTTTAAACCCTTTACTCCCAGTCTGATGGCTTTGCACTGGTTAACAGTTTATATAATGTCTCTTTGGCAAAGTTGTGCTAAAAAGTGGCCTATGCTGTTTCTAATGTGTGGGTTTCCTGTACGCTGATGCCACCTTTTAGCACAGCTCTAGAACAGCAGCCATTTGGTGTTCCCTCTTAATGGTGACATGCTAATTTTGAAATTAAGGCATGACCATTAGTTCATAAACCCTTGCCGCTACTTATTTTGTAGGCAGTAAGGCCTGGATTCTCTATAGGGTGTCAATATCAACAGCCACCTATAAAGCGGCCACTGATCACGTGTCAATCATGTGATGGTGCCCTATAGAGAATCACGCCTACACAAAAGCAGCAGAATGTAGGCCTGGGTTTTCTGGGCCTACATTTCTGGCACCTGTCTTTGTCATGAATTGCGCCTATATAGGCGCTTTAGGACCACCTAATGCCATTTCTGGTGTTAGCCATGCCCATAGCCACGTCTACATTTCTGGCACCCATCTTTGTCATGAATTGCACTTATATAGGCGCTTTTGGACCGCCACTCCTGGTGTTAGCCATGCCCATAGTGGTGTTTGGCGGCCTAAAGCACCTACGTAGATGTAATTCTAGCTTGTATTATTTAGGTACAAATAAATGCTTTAATGGTGCTGTTTTTTGCCATTTTAAATGGTGTTTATTTAACTTAGGCACTGGTAGGGTGCCTACCGGTGCCAAAATTTAAGCGCCATTGCTAGAATTTCCCCCTAAAGGCTTCCAATGCCTACATGCTAACCAATTAGTACAGGATACGCCTACTTTCCACTACCCTCTGCTAAAAAAGTATTTGTTAGCACTTGGTTGGCACATGTTGAGCCCATAGCTAGTGCGGGACTGTAGAGCGCGGCCTGCTTCTACGGATTTTAAGCAGTGGTAAGCAGCTGTTAGTGCTTACTGCCACTTAGTAAAAGGACCCCACAGAATGGAATTTAAAATCTGCTCATTAATTTCTCAGGTTATACAAGTGGAGAATCCACATGCCTTACAGAGGCTATCTCACCATATACATCCTCGAGAACACTCTGATAACATGCAAGTTCTTAATGGGTAGTACCAAAGTTAAATGTAGCATGATTCCCCAAAGATCATACCCAAGGTTCTGGAATTTCCAGCGTTCTTTTTAGAAGAATGGGAGTACTTGTCATTTTGTGTGTGGGGGGGAGGAGAAAGGGAAAAAAATTGCTTAGGCATATGTATGAATTCAAGGGAAAACCATGTTGGTTGTGAGGTAAAGCAGATATATTGTATTGTCCAAATATTGCTTTTTTATTGTTTTATCATTTCTGCAGAAAACAACTGTTAGATTTCTTGAATATAAATGTAAATAAATGCATTACTATCCTATAATAGCAACTGACTCAAGGAAATAACCTGCACATTCTGAAGAGGGATTATTAGAATGAAAAGATATTCCATTATCACAAGTACATTAGGTTTTAAAGAAATAGTGGTAATAACAATAAAAAGAGCTGACAAGGAAATCACCTGAATCCCTGGAACACACAAATTCAGGAAAAAGGATAAATATTAACATCCTATAGGGCAGAGCTTTACAAACGTTTTTGTTTGTTTCATCTTGTTGTGAAATAAACACTATACACCTTTGGCCGCAGACGTTTCAAATATCCAGCAACTTAAACCAAACAACGTACTGCTATAGAAGTATTACTGGGACAACCATTTACCCAACCAAAGGATATATCAAAAAGTGTATATAGACAGAACGTGGAGAAAAACAGACCTCAATTAATTGGCTCTCTGTTTGCAATAAATCGTTTGGAGCCCTTATCATCATAGGTCTGTAAAAAAACCCCTCTACATTACATTTATAATAACTCATACTCATTATTTTCTTCCATTTAAGATTCTGTTTTATTCATATGATGTCCACAGTAATATACTTTCAAACCGTTATGGCTTTCAGATGATCCACAACTCAACAAAATTGTTATAAGAATCTTAGTCTTGCCATGTTTACTCTGGATATCCTTTTTCTCTCAACAAATTCCTGACAGGGGCACTCCTGTTTTGCTTTAAAAAAAGCTACATCAGGGGAATCACACTTTCACTTATTCCACCCCAAATCACACATGGTTCATCTAATATATTAAAAATGGCCACAGCTCCAACAACAACACTAATCTTTTCAAGGCACTATAAAATGATGTAATCAAATTGAAAACCCTTTCAATTCAATCACTTCTATTCAATCACTTCAATCTATCCATATATTCAATCCATCCATTCAATCACTTCAATCCATCCATTCAATCCCTTCTATTAACTATTAATGAAAAAATTAACTTAAACAGTTAAGCAGAACTCCTAAATAATTAGAAGGGTTGCCATTCCACAACTGTGTGGTGGTAGAGACAGTGTCAAGAAAGCGTGGGACAGGCATGTGGGATCTCTTAGGGAGAGGAAGAGATAGTGGATGCCATGGATGGGCCAAATGGATGGGCCATTTGGCCTTTATCTGCCATCATATTTCTGTTTCATATGGTTGAAAAATCCAATGTTGCTCTTTCTGCCATAGTTTTCTTTCCACATAATCTTGATGCAAGGAATCTAATATTCTATCGATAACAATACATTATAACATGAAATTGGTTCATTTGTCTATACAATGAGCCATTATAGGCGCTGTCATCTTTTTAGTATTCAGCAGCTTTTATGTTCAATCGAGTGTCTAAAGTTCTAGAGGTTGGACCCACGTTACGTGGGCAACTTAGGATATAAATCACGTTCACGGATTGACATGAAGTATTATATTTCAACTGATTTATTTTATCCTAACTTGGATCCTGAAAACATGTGTTGCTAATTATCACATTGTAAACCGAATAATGACCACTAGGTTGATGTTTGCCTGGTAGGACTTCAACAGATCGATCAAAAATCTCTTTAGATGTGTGACATAAAATGTCACTTATCGTATTTTTCGCTCCATAAGACTCACTTTTTCCCCCTAAAAAAGTGGGTGGAAATAAGGTGCGTCTTATGGAGCAAATTTTTTATTCATCACTCAGACTTCTGAGGCAGGCCTTTCAAGGCTGAAACACGATCGCGTTGAGTCTTATTAAATAACAAAGTGATGGAGCACCAAGATTTGGGAAGGTGGTATATCCTGTTTCTTTGTACCGCTTTTAGATTGATGGCAACCAAATTGCTTTCAAATATACAGTGATCTCATTAAAGAGCTAGAGGCTTACACTAAATATAGAAGAAACAAGGGTTAAAAATAACTTATACAGCTCTAAAATGCCACATGTGCACCACTTTTGATTGAAACATTAATCTTGTAGTGTTCTGGATAACCATCTATAAACAGCGACCAAGTTACTTTCAAATGCACAGTGACCTTGTCAAAGAGCTACATGTGACAAACTAAAAAACATTTAGCTCTAATTTTTTAAAAATAACAAAAAATTGACCAGGCCTATAAAAATAAACATGTGATGAATCTCCACTAAGCCGGTGTTATCTTCCGCTTCAAACAATGATTATACCAGCAAGAGAATTTACAGAGGAATGTAATATTATCGAATTAGTTGCAAGGGAATTACCCTGATGCAGCAGGAGAGATTGTAACTCCGCGAAACGCTGACAGAGTTGGTCACTGTGTGACAGCGTTCCACAGTACAGCTCATTCCTTTAAAAACAGCCAATAAAAAAGGTAATGACAGATAAGTAATTTAACTGTCATGAATTTTGAAGTTGCTGGTTTATGATTTTATGACCTGCTGAGGCTATCATAAATAAGTCCTTGAATTGACTGTATGATAAAGAACATTTCCACAGACTTATGTATATGAATGTGAGTTTACAGGAAGTCTGAGCACAATATGACCATGAAAGAGAAAATAAGAAAAAAAGATAATCAAAATATTAAATTAATTATTTGATGAATAGGAAGGGTGGGGATTTTTTTTGCCTATGACTTGTTTGGGAGCGAGTGAATTGATCACGCTTGAAACCCAACTGGGTTAATTGCTCCATACTCTGAGGCTTTTTCATCCCCTTACAATCATAATAACATTGTGTAGACCTTCTAAATGAGTGATTGTAGCAATATAATGAAAAGATATCCCAGCAGTACTTAATTCCACAAGCCATGAAAAGTTGTGATTTTATATTGAAATCACTTTATTAAAGTATAAAAAGAAACAATATTCTGTACAACTTTAATTTTATAAATCAGAAATACAGAAAAAAAATCAACAAAACCCTTCACAATACCCTTTCCACTCTCAGGAAAACTAAATGTTACATAGAAAATTCATCCTAACAGAATACCTCAGTAACACACACAGAACACAAATGTCAAATACATAACAGCTGATGAAAAATGATAAACATAAAACAAAATCCAAAGAAGCCACACCTTCCATAAAGTACAACACCAAAGAAATAGATCCATTTCCTCCTAAACTGTGCAAAATAAAAAATATAATAAATGCCAGGGATGGTGTTAGGTCAAGGAGTGCAATTAGGGCAACTGCCCCCTAGCTAGAGAAAGCCCTAAGCCTGCTGGAAGCTGAAGATGGCACAGGCTAGTTGTGGGCTTTGGGGTCCCCTCCCAAATTTCTGCCCTGGGTCCTACCCATGCCTAACACTAGCACTGGCAGGATAATCATTTCAGTTTTCATATATTCTAATCACAAAGTAGAAAATACAATTATTTTTCTACCTTTTGTTGTCTGGTCATTTTATTTTTCAAACAATGTTGGTTCGAGGCTCTGGTTTCTGTTTCCTTTTGTAATCTCAACTCACTTGCCAGGGTCTCCTGCTCATTTTACATTTCTTCTTCTTTGTGCTCATCATCCAGGTTCCATCTTTGTGTATTTATCTTTCCGTTCTCTGTCCCCTATACTTCCCCAACCAGCATCTTTCCTATGTCCATCTCCATGTATTTATTATCACTACTTTATGTCCTGCATTACTCATCTCCCTTCTGTGTTCCTATACTCTCTTGCATCTAGTGCTTTCCCTCTGTGTCCAAACACCCCCTCCCATGTCTGGCATTGCCCCTCTAGGTCCATGTACCATTCCCATGCAGTATCTCCCTTTGTGTCCCTGTCCCTATTCTCCTCTCCATGCCCATTATTTCCCCTCTGTTTCTGATACCTCCTTGCACCTCTCCCTCTCGCTGGTTTCAAGGAGTTCTACAATCCAGCACTTACTGAGTAAAGACAAACAAAGAAAAATCAGAACATCGGTCCAACCCCTGCGACGTATCCCAAGGATCCCCTTTATCCCCAACACTCTTCAATCTCTACATTGCATCCCTCGGCACCTGCCTAGACAAATTAGGCTTAATCTCCTATAGCTACACAGATGACATCACCATTCTCCATCCTTTTGATCAACCAACACCCACCATGACAGACATACTACAAAGAACACTAGAAACAGTAGCAATATGGATGAAAGAACACAAACTGAAACTGAACCCAGACAAAACAAAATTCATACTCCTCGAAAATCATAAAACCCCAACCATAACAAACCTAGTAATAAACTCAATCACATACCCCATTCAACCCACTCTAAAACTTCTGGGAATGATGATAGACAGATGTTGTACCATGCAGCCACAAATCAACAAAACAATACAGAAATCATTCGTGGTCATGAGAAACCTAAGGCAAGTTCGAAAATTCTTTGACAGAAAACAATTCCAGCTCATAGTCCAGTCCCTAGTCCTAGGTCTTCTAGACTACTGTAACATCCTTTATCTTCCCTGCCCTGAAACCATGATAAAGCAACTACAAACAGTACAAAACATAGCACTTAGACTTATCTATTCACTGAGGAAACATGACCACATCACCGCGGCATACCTCGACTATCACTGGCTCCCAATACAAGCAAGAATACTATTCAAATTCTACTGTCTACTATTTAAAACCATAAATGGAGATAGCCCAGCCTACTTGAACAACTGCCTAATCCAAACTACCACAACCAGACACAGGAAAACCTACACACCATTCACGCACTCTCCAATCAGACAAACAAAAAAAACTGTACAATGGCCTACTAGCCACACAGGCAGCAAAACTAGACCACCAACTCTAATTTACTGATCACAACTCCAGACTACAAAACTTTCAGAAAAGAAATAAAAACCCTGCTATTCAAGAAATCCTTAAAAAATAAACTAATTACCACAGAAATCATCTCAATCCCCTGAAGCAACCCGCTCTACTCTAATACCTAGAAATGTCCAGATAACTTCCTATGTAACACGCCTTGAACCACAAGGTAACAGTGAAATAGAAATCACTAATGTAATGTAATGTATTTCATTCCCTCTGCCTTCATCTGCTTAGTATGGCATCTCTTTTTCCCTTCTCTTCCTCTCTACCTTCCCTTCCACAGATGTAGAACCTCTCTCCCTTTCCCTCCAGTTTCCCCTCCTGCAAATCCTGTAGCTCTCTCCCTTTCCTTCAATTCCAGCCCTCCCCTCCATAGGCCAAACACCTCTCTCTCCCTTACTTTCAGCTCCAGCCCACTCATGTGCCCTTACTTCCTGCTCATCTGCTTTGCCTTGCGTTCCCTCCCTCTCTTCCTCAGGGCCGATGGTTCCAGCTCCCCCTCCCCTCGTGGGTCTGGAGGGTCTGGTCCTTTCTACCTCGCAGGTCTGGCAGGTCCAACCTGCCTCCCTCCCTCTTGCTGACACATACCTTTAAGAGCGAGCCGATCACACATGCCTACTTGATGGTGCTCGCGGTCTTCCCTCTGCCGGGCTCCTCCTTATGATGCAACTTCCTCTCTTTGCCAGCAGCAGGGAGGGAAGGAAGTCTGCTAGAGCCTCCATACCCATGAGTGAGGGGAGGGGGCTGGAGCCGCCATACCCGTGAGCAAGAGGAGGGGGCTGGAGTCGCCGTACCTGTGAGCGAGGGGTTTGGGCTGGAGCTGTCAAGCTCATGAGTGAGGGAAGGATGGCTGGAGTTGCGAGGGGCGAGGTATGGCTGAAGCCACAAGGGGGGCTGTGATTGTGGGTGGGGTTCTCTATGGAGTGGCAAAAGCTTTGTTCCTACACTTGCGGTAAACAGTACAAAAGTTTCTGTTCCTCTGGTTTTACTGCAGTTTGCTGCGGTTTACCACAGGAACAGGTCACCGTGCCATTCTCTATATGTAATATCAACTAGGACATAGCACTGGTAAAGATGTCTTGTTTAGCTGCTGGGGTAGGGGGGCATATTCTGCCATCTGCATTTTGCTGGTGCCTTGTCCATTGCTGACACAAGAACAGAGCAGCCTGGAGGAGCCACAGGAGCAGGTATTTGTGCTTTTTATCTATATAAAGACTTTCTGTTAAGTTCAGAGAAAGTAGTTGTCTGAAAGCATGGTCAGGGTAAACAGGAACCACACACCTTAAGAAGTGAAACCTCCTTTCATATTCCCGGAGTCTAATGTGCGCATATAAAATACAGGATTATGGTGTTAGGTTATCTTGTTTGACCTTAATCCATTTCTCTCTCTTTTAATAAGTTCTGTTATAGTAAAAAAAACTATAAAACAATATAGAGTTGAGTACAGCCATATTTGGTACCAAGGATACATACATTTTCAGTAGTTCATATAAAACAATATTATATGCATACTTTTAAATTTGCATAAAACAACACAATTTTCAAACATAAGGTACTCCTAAAATCTAAATATTGAATTTTTATGCAGCTAAATGTACTTGTGTAACTTATCACATTTCTAAACTATAAAGTTGCATGCTTTTATTAAATACTTATGTTTTGAAAACTGAAGTTACACAAACACATGTGAGAATATTTCCTACTATAACAGTTTTTTTTTATTTTTTAGGTCACATGTATTTAAATTATGAATTTGCACACATAGCTTTACAGCAGGTAGCTCTGTTTGTGCACTCCTAGCATGCTGTTTATCTGCATTAGTCCTTATTAAAGCTTTTTAAGTCCCTCCTGCCCCCACCCCCAAACACTAATTGTTATTGTGGTGGCTCTTGTTTGGAAGGATGTGCAGTATTTCAAGGGGCACGTCTGGGCTTTTACTCTGTGTTTCAACAGGAGAGACATTGAAATCCTCAAAGGCAGTTTTGCATGAACTTTGAACCAGACCTTGAAAATGCTGGCGCTCTCATTGCTCTTTGAGGCACTTTTCAAGGATAATAGTCTTAATTGGTGTTTGAAAGCAGCCTTCCTTGTGTGATTAAAAAACTCTAAACATCAAAAGGTTGCAGGTTTATAGCTCCATACCAGCATGGCAGTGGAATTAAAGTGGAATGAGGTGCTACTGTAAAAGAATAATCACAGAAAAATCACAAATAAGACTTACTGATCTGCACAGTATAGTCCTTTTGTACAAGCAGTGCATCTCATAAAATACAGGGTTTTTCCCCCCCTATTTGTTAGATGTTATGCACACAAACATATTCCATAAAAATAGATAATAAAAATAGATAGAAAACTCCCAAGTTATAAAAAAACAAACAACGAATCATGGTCCAAATTAGAGAAAAAAAAAATGGAGCTGGTGGGAAAGACAGAAAATTAAATACTTCAAACAACTAGGGGATATACTCGCTTGTTCCCTAATTAAAAGGAATTACCTTTCAATGTAATTTTATAATATCATGATATCATGATAACACACTAGTGGGAAGTAATTTTATGGGCACTCCCGAGTACCTCTGTTAGGCCCCCTCCAGTTTAAGAAAGCAAGCCTGGAATGTAGTGTTTAGCTCTGAGGGTCTTTTTAAAAAAATATAAAAAATAATTTAAAAATTATAAAATAACTTATTACTAAATTATAAATTAAAAATAATTTATTACTAAATTATAAATTAAAAATCATAAAATGAATTATTTGATTATGAAATTATAAAATTGATAGGGAATTATCAAATTAATAAAGAAACATAGGGAGGAGGAGGTTTTTGAGCCAATGAGGTAGCTCATGAATACAGCCTTCTTGAAAGCTAATGAGTAGTGGCAGGCTGGGAGTCTGAGGCTCTTTCCTCCTTTTCTTATGGTATCCTTTGAGCTGAATATATCATGATAGTATAAAATTTCATTGAAAGGTAATTCCTTTTAATTAGGGAACAAGTGAGTATATCCCCAAGGTGTTTGGAGTATTGAATTGTTGGTTTCCTTGGGGTTGTGCGATTGTGGAGTGTTTCACTTGGTAATTAGGATAAAAGACAGAAAATTACCCTTCTCTACAATTTTTTTAGGAGCCATCTTCATCAGAAATACAGAAAAGCATTAAAAAAACCCAAAACATCAATTTACAAAAAAATGTGCCTGTTCATAATGTCCAACACCCCCCCACCACACACACACACACACACACACACAAGCTGTCTTAGGGTTCCTTTTATCAAATTGCAGGGGCCAGCAAAGTAAATGCTCTTATGCTCATTCAATTCCTTTGAGTGTCAGAGCATGTACCTCACCAGCCCACGGTAAAAGCCCCTACTGCAGTTTGATAAAGGAGCCATAATCAAACAGAAAAAGCATCTAGAGTTTCTGTTTATGGCTGTGAGATGGACATTTTCCAAAATGAAACGTCCGCGTTTTGAAAGCTTGAAAAACAGCGACATGGATGTCTGTTTGACAACCTTTAAAAAAAAATATGGCCACAAAGATGTCCCTGCAGAACAGAGGATTAGTCAAATGGTTAGTGTAGGGAACTGTAATCCAGGGGACACAGGCTCAAACTTTTTTCTAAATGTGATCCCTCCAGCAGGGATATTTTAGTTTGGAAAAAAATAATTAGTTTAGCTTTCATTCATGCCCAAAACATGTAATTTTCATTCTTATTTTATTCTAGCTCTATCAACAATGTTAATTTTAGTTTCTATTCAGTCCTTTTCCAAAAATTTTAGTTCTAATTCAGTTCACAAACTCATGACAAATATTTCAGTTCCTGCTTGTATTTTTTTTTTTTTTTTTGTGAGCAAATCAGACACAATTACAAGTATATCAGAACAGTGCTTAGAATATTACATGTACATAACTTACCCCCTCTTCTGTTAAACTGCGCTAGCAGTTTGTAGCGCAGAGAGCCGCGCTGAATGGCCCGCGCTGCTCCCAACACTCAGTTTCATAGAAGAGGGGGTTAGTATTTTGTTTTGTTTTTTTCAGTGTACAACCAGACCACTAACATATTGGTTAATGCTATTTGCATCGGGCCAGCAAATGCGATCGTTGCTAAAGCAGTCAAAACCGGTTTAGCGACGGGTCACTGGCTTTAGTACATCTGGGCCATAGTCCCATAACAACTTAATGATTCCTCATGAAAAATCAGCAGTTAGACCATTGAACACAACAGACTGCTTGCAAAGTCCCACTTAAGACTGCTGAATGTGAGAGGAAGTAAAGAAAACTGGAATTTTCATTATAGCTTGCAACATTCTTGTTGACTCCATATTTAGCTGCTAGAAAAATCTGAACATGCTGCTTCTTAAATACTGGAGATCTAATCAGTGCCTGTAACATTTTTAGCCTCCAGAGAAACAAAAAAATAAATAGTACAGAGAAAATGACCTAGGAAGCAAACGAGACATAAGCAATTTTCCATAACAGAGTATATATGGGGCTAGTTCCTGTCTTCAGTTATAAGACAGATAAATAATAGAATCATACAAATTTTTTAGAAAGATAGTTCACACCTTCTTTTCTCTTTTATTGGGAGGGAGGGGAATAGTAAGACAAAGTATACAAAACCCAAAACTTTACTGTACTGTGTTTATACTGTGAGATGCCAATACCCTTGTAAACAATGTAAGTATGAAAATTAATCCTATTAGGTTGACTATTACAAGGGGTTGCTGAAAAGTTCTCTGCCCAACCAAGAAGAGAATGACATTGAGCCATGAAACTTATAAGTCATTCCACACATTCATCCCTAAGTTCAACACACTTGAACATCATGTCTGAACTTTCTGTAACCCTTCCAAAAAATACTCTGATGTCTGGTCACTGAAATACTGCTCCACTGCTGCAATCACCTCTGAATCACTGACATATTGTTGCCCTTTCAAACTCTTTTTAAGATTTGGAAATAGAAAATAGGCAGATGGAGCAAGATCTGGTGAGTAGGGTGAATGGTCTACGCATTGAAACCTCAACTGTGTCAAAACGTCCATCATTTTGCCAACCATGTGATCAGGTGTGTTGTCTTACAAAAAGCGAACTCCTTTCCACAGCTTCTTTCTCTCTCTCTCTTTTTTTTTTTCTTTCAATGCCTCTTTTAATCAGCAGCATTCTGCATTAGCTGTTTGGCCTCTTGGAAGACAATCAGTCATTATAACACCTTCTTGATTCCAAACACTGTGGTTAAGACCATTCCTGCTGACTTTTGGGACTTGAATTCCATTGGCTGTGGAGAACCTGTTGTTTTGTCTCAGAATCATAGTGGTATGATCATGTTTTGCCAATCGTAACCAGTTGTTCCAAGAAATTGGCACCAGCTCATTGAAAATGCTGCAAAATGAACTTGGATGTGTCCACTCAATGTCATTTCTCATCAGCATTCAAACATTTGGGCATCCACTTGGCTGACAGCTTTTGTATACCCAGCTGCTCAAGGATTATACACCCAACATGTTCCCTGGATATTTGTAGTTTCTCAGCAATTATTTTAGCCAATATTCACCAATTTGCCAAAATCAGATCATTGACATTGTCAACAATTTCAGGAGTAGACACCGTTTGAGGCCTCTCAGACCTTGCAGCATGTTGTGTCTTGAAATCTCCACGCTGAATGTTTGTACACCACTTCTTCACTGTGGAGTATGATGGGCATTTTGGGCATTTGTCACTCAATGTTTTCATCATACATTCATGGATTTCCTTTGGAGTTTTCCTCTGCAGGAATAGGAACTTCATGATGGCTTGGAGTTCCACCCTTGAAAATTCTACACTTTTCATTGACACGGTTCAATCAATTATCTAAAACAATGTCAAAACATAGCATTACAATTCTGCAAATTGACACTGCAAAATAAAATAACACTCTTTTCAGCTACAGTGGCAAAATAACGCTCAGAATTTAAAAAGTTGGTTGGAATAAGACCACGGGAACTCATGGCAGACTGTCTATAACTAATTCCAAAAAAATGTGTTTAAGAACTTTACAAAAAGCTAAATAAGAATCTAGTTGTAAATAGTTCCAATCTTTAGTAACTTGATAAGCAAATTTTTTCCAGTAAATATTCTTAACACATAATCCAGGATAATTCAACTTAACACAACATAAACTTCTTGACAAGGCTCATTTTGCTGAAATCTATAAATAGCTTGTTAATTGTTCAAAAGAAAATAAACATAAAGGGCTCTTTTTACTATTCCACAGAAGAGCTTGTTACCACAGGCTGATGAGTTAAATGCTCCGATACTCATTCAATTCCTATGAGAGTTGAAGCATTTACCTTGCTGGCCCGCGGTAAGAAGCTCTTTCGCAGTTTAGTAAAACACAGTGAAAGTGATTTATAGACTAAATAGACTATGCTAAATTTAATCTGAAATCTTATTAGCAGCCACTGAAGTCTCCTCAGTAACGGAGTTTCTCATTCATACTCTTTTGTCCCAAAACGTTAGTGTAGCTGAGGTGTTTTGAAAACGTACTTGTAATCTAATCAACAATTTGTCAAAGGCTCCACTTTAAAGAGAATTACAGTAATCAAAATATGTGTGTTTTGATCATCTGATAAGCCCTTGACTACAGGTTCCGCTGTCAGTGTAAATCCCTGGCATGGTATCTCTTATACATTGTAGTTCTACCACCTTTCCTACCTGTTTCTGCTAGTAAAATGTTTGTTCAGTGGAAATCTGTCAAATTATGTCTCCGTCCTTTTAATATAACTTGTAAAACGCTTAAAGGGGCATAATTGAAAGGAACGTCTATGTCCGTTTTCGTCCAAGTCGCAAGTCATCCAAAGCTTAGGACACATTTTCAAAAAATATGTCCAAATTATCTTCCGTTTCGAAAATCGTCTAACTATACGTTCTGCCAATCTGATCATCCAAGTAAATCGTCCATCTTTATACCACATTTTCATCCAACTTTTCGTCCAAGGCAAAAATGCCTAGAAACAGAACTTTTAGATATGGGAGGGGTCTACAAAGTGATGGACTGGACAACTAGACATGGCACCTAAAAAGTGAGGTACCTTACAGGGCACTGCTATGAACTTCACAAAAAGGGTGCCATGTCTTCATCTCACTACAGCTCCCTTACAGATAATGGTGAGCCCCCCCCCCAAACCACCTCCAAAATCCCCTAGACCCACCTATCTACCACCCTAATAGCCCTTATGACTGCAGAAGCCACTTATAGGGCAGTACAAAAGGGTTTTGGGTTTTTTAGGGGAGTGCACATGTTTAACCAGCAATGCAGTTATTACACTGGCTTATGGACATGGGTCCTCCTCTCCATGGGTCCCTAACCCACTCCCAAGATGACTTAAGCCGCCTCTGTGCAGGTCGACTAGGCTTTCCTATGCCAGGCTGCCAGGTGATGATGGTCTAGAGGCTGAATTTTAAAGGTGTGATTATGATTTTTATGGGGTTGGGGGGGAGGTCGGTGATCACTGGGGTAGTGTGTGGGGTTCTGTAGTTTGTGTCTGCAATGCTTATCTGGTGACTTTAGGTGGGTTTTTGTGACTTAGACCATGTTTTAATTGGTCTAAATCACAACATCCAAGTTCCATCTATGCTGTGCTGCATAACTTTTGGTTATACATGGAGTACGACTAAGTCTAAGCCTGCCCATTTCCCGCCCAAATCCCACCCTCGACACTCCTCCTGAAACGCCCAGTTTAGCTATGGCCGTTCAGCGGCACTATGAAGGCCTAGGTCGTTTTTAAATACATCCAAAACCCGGTTGGATGTTTTTGACTGATGATCATCCAAGTGCCGACTTAGGCTGGTTTTTGGATGTTTTTCTCTTTCAATTATGAGCCCCTTAGAAATCTTGATTTGCTTTTAATCAAAATTTTAATAAACTTTAACTTGAAACTTGATTGTGGATGATACCCTCTTTGTTCATTGTTATAGCTCTATAGAATACAAAGGTAGCATTTTAGTTAATGTCCTACTCATCTTTGGGCATTGAGGCACCATAATCATTTGGATGCTTATTATGTGCACATTTCCTTACTTGTAGATATTTATTAATTTATTTCCAGAGCTTGATATACCATAAGTGATCCACGGTGGCAACTATGTGGTTTACAATTAAAACAAGATAAGGGAGAAAGAAAGGGGGGGGGGGCACATAGACAGAATCATACAGCAGTTGGTCCAAAGGATTCAACAGACAGGTAGGTTTTGAGGAGGATTTGAACTTGGGGTAAGAGGATTCTGAATGGATGTGAGGAGGTAAGTCATTCCATAGAGAGGGGCCTAGGTAGCTGAACCAGTCTCTCAACAGACAGTGAGATGAAAAGATGGAAGAGCAGGCTTTGCAAAGAGATTAGCAGTCAAAGAGTGAAGGGTGTGGGGAGGCAGGTAAGAAATGGGAGAATGAGTGGGCAGGCAACAGGAATAAGAACACAGTAATGGGAGTAGTCATGCAAAGAGCTAAAACAGGTACCTGGGACCATCAAGGATGAAGATCAGCATCAGTAACCATATGCAGAGAAGTGAATACTGCAGGTGAAGAGGGAGAACTGGGGAATGATCCTTTGTATCTAATCACCTCCATTTAATGGCATCATACCTCTAGATGTGGGCTCTGGAGGTGAGAGAGCAGTGCAAGGCTAGTCAACTAATTACCTGTGCTGAGTGTTAGCTGGAGTACAATCACCTCCTTCTTGAACAGTGGGAACAGAAGATGCAGCTGATGGAGAGGATGATGGCCCTACAGGAGAGATAGGTAGAGCAGAACAGCCAAATGTCAATGTTCTCCATGACAACAGGCAGGAAATCACATCATCACACAAGGACTGGCCTAGCCAGAAAAGCACTCACTCTGCCACTCCAGCTTCTCTCTTCACAATATTGGCTTGGACCAAAAATGTCACTGGTCTGGCTGCACCTGCAACAAAGATACTGTAAACATCTGGGGGTGTGGTTGGTACCTCCTTATCTTCTCTGACCTCAGGACTACTGTCTACCAGTCCTACATCTCTTCTTTCACAGGTTTCTACAGAACCCTTCAGTGCTGGCCAGAGGAGAATGTTTTTTCCTGATTTCTGTGGGGCTAAACACTGTGCATATCTGTTGGGTAAGATATCTGAAAGCATATCTTATAGCATTGACACCCCATCCAGCACTCTTGCATGACATGAAAGAAGTGGGGTTTATCATAACGTGAAGTGTTGTAAGAGAACTTGGAGAAGGGATGTGAAAGGGGAAGGGAATAGAGAAAGAGTGAAGAGGGAAATCAGGGCAGGTTGGAGGTAGTGGTTGAGAGTGCACCATGGGTAGATGGAAGGGAGAGATCGGACGTGGTCCAAGCCGCTAGTATCCAGGGAATCTTCTCCTTCGTTGGACATTTCTGCCAATTGTACCCTAGTGGTCTGACACCTCCATTGGGCTATTAGTACCAATCTGCACTCCGGTAACCTTCTCTTCCTTTGAAAGAAGCCTCTGGGGCTGCTCCCTGCTGGTGTCCCAGTTACAAACCCTCAGAAGAGCTCTACGACAACCAGTAACAGGGTTTTCCTCTGTTCTTCTCAGCCCTCAGGCACTGATAGTACCTCCACAGGTCCTTTTCTTCTGCCATGAGCTGCTCCCAAAGGCTGCTTGCCTTGAATCCAATTCCCAAGGACTGTTGGTCTTCTTCCCTAAGTTTTCTGCTCCCAAGGGTTGCCGATCCATTTCTTCAAGAGTGCCACCAGAGGTACACCTCTAGTGGTACCCAGCTTATCAGCTTTAAAAAGAGCTTGGTATTAGCAAATAACAGTTTCCCATCTAGGGAGCTACCTCCCATATGAGTATAATGCACAGATATGACTCTATGCAGTACAAACTCATGGATTCTAAACTCGAATTCAGCATGCTGGCACTTTCACCTTCACCATTTCTTCTCTCTTTTGAACTTGTGGGGAGTAGATATCTACTTCTGTTCTGATTCAGCTGTACTCAATTCACATCCCCCACATTCATTTGAGCCCACAAGCTTTATTTTTATTTATTAAATAATCTCTTTAAATGTATAACATTTCATCCAAGTGTCTAGGTGTTCATCTCTCAGTGCATGATTTGCATACTCAGCTGTGTAACTTTCATTAACTGGGTACAATTCTTCTGCAGTCAGATAAGTGGCAGATGGAAACCCTTCTCTCCTTTCAGTTTTAACAAAGACAGATAATTGCTAGTTTCAAACCCATGTTCACAAACACTTCTTTCTAAGCTCTGTCAGAAACCCACTCACATGGGGTTTTATGTATATCAGGTCCAACTGGTTGGATGAGAATGCTGGTTCTAAAGGGGAAGGCATCTGTTATCTCATTCTAGACTTGCAGAATACCTGCATCATTAGAGAGTGATACACCTTTCTATTGTGGTAAGTGAGCTCCCTCCCAGGATCTGATGGGCATATAAGTGCAAGCTAAGACCTCTAGGTCTGATGGGATAAGGCCCATTTCATACTGTAGAACTGGGTCATCACTTGCTAATTCTGCTACACAGTGTGAAGGAAGACTATGGAGCAGTGGCGTACCTAGCATATGGACAGCTGGGGCCCATCTTTTTTTAACACCCCCCTCCTCTATATGAAAACCATGATTTTAAATAATAATCCACATGTCACACAACAAGAGTGTACCTAGGAAAAGGCAGCATCTTACATACTACAGTGAGCAATAGACCATCAATATACCTATTGTAAAACTAAACAAGCCAGACTAGTGCAGATCAATTCTGCACAGTCAATGCTATCAGAAAACCATGTCTTTCGTACACACAGAACAAAGAATCACCCTCTCCCAGTATGGAACAAGTAATCACAAACTAAAAATAGAAATATGTAGACAAAGGTTAAACTGAACCACATAGAAGCCAGACTTTACATACAATACCATACCATAGAAACACTGATGCATGTCCTCTAATACTGTGCAAAATATAAAGATATCAAATGTAAATTTGAAAAACAACAACTGGGAACTAACAATTATTACTTTACAAATTAACAAATCCAAATAAAACAAAAAAATGGAAAATAAGGTAATACTATTTTATTGGACTAATACATTTTTCAATTAGCTTTCAGTGGTCAAAACCTCTTTCCTCAGGTTAGTAAGTGTACTGTTGTTATTGTATCTTGTCCTGATCTGAAGAAGGAGGTTTTGGTCTCTGAATTAGTCAAAAATGCATTAAAATTAGTCCAATATAAGGATCACCTTATTTCCATTTTCTATTTATAAACGTTTATCAACACAGCTACAATACTACTTTATCCTAAAGGAAAAAAAAGAAATAGAAAAAAATTATCTGCCTTTGTCATCTCTGGTTTCTGGTTTCTTCATCTTCTCATCACTCTCTTCCTTCCATCCACTGTCTGCCCTCTCTTTGCCCCTTCCATATGTCATCTTCTCTTCTTCTATGCCCCTTCTAGAAACTGTTTGCCTCCCTATTCCATCTCTCCCTCCACCCCCATTGGTCTGGCATCCATCTTCTTCCCTTCCCTCCCCTCCCTCAATGGTCTGGCATTTCTCTCCTCTCCTTCCTTTCCTTCTCTCACCCCCCCCCCATGATCTGGCATTTCACTCTCTCCTCTCCTTTCTCTTTCCTTTTCTTCCCTTGACTTCCTTCTCAATTTATTTTTTTGCAGTTGTCAAAAATAAATTATTTCTTACTATCCAGTCTTCAATTTCCCTCTTTTCACTGTGTCTACCTACAGCTTACCACCTCTTTCCCTCATCCCCTCCAGTATTTCACTAACTATCCTCTTCCCCTATATCGCATGCGCCCTTTTTTATTTATTACCTACTTCTCTCATGTGCCCTATTTCTCTACCCCTTCCATTCAGCATCTTCTCCTCTCTCTGTCCTCTCCACTTCCATTCAGTGTTTGCTCCCCTCTTTCTCTACTCCCCTCTCTCTTTTCTCCCCACTTCCTTCCTGCATCTGCTCCCCTCTCTCTCTCTCTCATCCTAACTTCTGTCCAGCATTTTCTCCCTCCTCTCCCCTCCCCACTAGCATCCAAAGTTTGCCCCTTTCTCGCTCCATCCACCTCGCTTCCATCAGCATCTGCCCCCTCTCTTTCCCTCCAACCCAATTCCATCCAGTATTCTTCCCCTTCTGTCTCCCTCTCCTTGAACCACAGTTCCATCTGCATCTACTCCCTCTCCCTTCACCCTACTTCCCTCTCCCTCTACCACCCTTCCATACCAGTATCCAACTCCCTTCTCTCTCCTTTCACCCCAATGCCATCCAGTATCCTACCCCCTCACTTCCCCATTGCTGCTGTATGCTTTTCAAAACAACAGCAGCAGCTGTAAACTTAAATGCAGCCATTGTGGGACATTCCTGTACCTCCCCATGTCTGCCAGCTCTGCCATGGGAAGGGTGGTTGCTGGTTATGCTCTGGACCAAGGGGGTGAGGTGGAGGTAGACAGGCAGGATCAGGGAGGTGCAGGAAGATTCCATGATGACTGAATTTAAGATTTACTGCCGCTGGTTTGAGGAAGAATCAGCGACAAAGTAGGTTAGGAGGTCCCAGACCCGGTTGCTGGCTGTGCACCCCTTTAGAGCATACACCCAGACCAGACCATCCCCCTGCTCCTCCCCCCTTGGTACACCACTTTGGTATAGTCTGTATGAGAAAGGCTGTGAAGAACTACATGAGACACTTGGTAGAGGTCAACAGTAACAGCAAGACAGACTGGAAATTTCCAAGGACAAAAAAGGATAAGGCAGAAATGAACTTTAGGTGAGCTAGCATGGGTTATGTCCTGTGTGTGATGGAATGGAGGAGAGTCTTTGATATGGTAATATTTAATTGTGTGACATTTCATAATGCAACAGATAATTGCCAACAGTTAATCAGAAGGACAATTAACTAGACAAAATTTGATAATGCATCACTTAATCATTGTGCAATTGTCAATTAATCACTTCTACCATTAAATACTGGTCATTTAATAGCTGGGTATCCATTATGGACTCTTACAGTTATCAGATTTATACTATAAAACCAAACAAAAAGCCATGGTCACTTCTGAATTTCTCAAACATATGACAAGTGAACAGTACTTCTTAGGCAGATTAGAGTGTTACTAGAGGAACAGCAGTTGACTGCATTTTATACATGTTGCTGTAGATCTTTATATTTCTTTGCTGCTGTTGGCACCTGAAATACCCTGAAGAAAGAGTCTTCTACATTTGCATGTCCTTTCTCAAACCTTGTATGAAATTCCATGCCATCATTTGATGTTATCAGGGATGACTGAAGGGCATTGGATATTCTGGGTGAATCTTCAGCCAAGCTACCCTGTAATTAATTATCTCTCCTTCCCCTCTAATGTCTTCCACCCTCCCAGCTGGACAGCTTTTCATTTCCCATTCCCTACCCTGGTTTCACATCTAGCCTCTCCTACTTTGTCTGCTGCCCCCTCCCCTCCTCCCAAGGTTGCTCAAAGATTTAATAAGCAACAGCACTTCATGGCCCCCATAAGCACAGACCCATGCTGAAGTACCATTTTGTTCTGCCTCCTTCCGATAAGAAGTCGGCCCTGGAGGGGGTGGGACACAGTGGTGCTTCAGTGCAGGTCTGTGCTTACGGGGGCTATGAAGTGCTGTTGCCAATCCAGGAGAAGGTGAGGAGTGGCAGTGGCAGGCTTAGGAAGAGTTGGGATGGGAGTAGCAGCAGCAACCCCTGTAATGAGAAGTGGAGTAAGGATCTTGTATGAGATAGAGCCATGTCACCATCTCCCAAGTTCCACTGTACTAGATGACTACCTACAATATTAGATATTGAATGAATAGATAGATTAGATCAGGGGTAGGTAATTCCGGTCCTCGAGAGCCATAGGCAGGTCAAGTTTTTAGGATATCCACAATAAATATCCACAATAAATAAGATAGATTTGCATCTCAAGGAGGCAGTACATGCAAATCCATCTCATATACTGTATATTCATTGTGGATATCCTGAAAACCTGACCTGCCTATGGCTATTGAGGATCAGAATTGCATACCCCTGGATTAGATAGATAGACAGTCTGCCTAATGGCTGGTCGAGCCCTGGATGCTATTGGAATAAAGCCTGCAAACTTGTACAAAGACTAGGGGACACTCAATGAAGTTACAGGGAAGTACTTTTAAAACCAATAGGAGAAAATGTTTTTTCACTCAGAGAATAGTTAAGCTCTGGAGCAGATAGCATAGGTGGTTTTAAGAGAGGTTTGGACAAGTTCCTGGAGGAAAAGTCCATAGTCTGTTATTGAGAAAGATATGGGGGAAGCCACTCCTTGGGTTTTGGCCAAATGCTAGTGACCTGAATTGGCCAACATGAGAACGGGCTACTAGGCTTGATGGACCATTGGTCTGACCCGGTAAGGCTATTCTTATGTTCTTCAATGGCATTAATTGTTCAAGCTTTGAAGCAGTTTTGAAGTGATTTCAAAATTCAACTAAAAAAAGAGCTGAACCATAATTCACACCACGGCCAAGATGTCATCTACCCTGAATGCATGTTTAAAGTATGACAACAGTTTCAGTTTCTTCTAAGCCAGGGGTAGGCAATTCCAGTCCTCGAGAGCCGGAGCCAGGTCAGGTTTTCAGGATATCCACAATAAATATGCATGAGATAGATTTGCATCTCAAGGAGGTAGTACATGCAAATCCATCTCATACATATTCATGATGGAGATCCTGAAAACCTGACCTGGCTCCGGCTCTCAAGGACCGGAATTGCCTACCGCTGTTCTAGGCTAATATTTCAAAAGCCTCTTGGATATCGTAAGTCAGAATCATAGATGATGCAGTGAATGAACAAACCTAACTTATCATTGGATTCATACTCAGTTCTCATTCGTATTTCTTGAACTTTGTATTGGACACTCTGGGGCTCATTTTGAAAAAAGATAGACATCCAAAAGAGGGCATAAACCAGCACTTGGACATTTTACTAGTCAAAACGTCCAAGTGGGCATTTTCAAAACTGACTTTCTAGGTGTCTTTCTAGTCATTTTGTCTACAGCAGGGGTGCCCAACGCGTCGATCGCGATCGACCAGTAGCTCAGGAAGGCAACGCGAGTCGATCGCGGAGCCTATCCCGGGCTCTGTGATAGACTCGTGTTGCCGTCCTGATCTACGGGCCGATCAGCCTTCCTCTCCAGTTTTCTTTCTCCCTAGGGCCTTTTAGCTGGGCAATCCGCCCAGCTGTCATCTGCCGCTGCTGAACAAAAAACCGGGTCCTGCCTTCGCGGAAACAGAAAGTAGGCAGGACCCGGCAGGAAGAAGAACAAATGCTTGTCTCCCGCATTAGCCCGTAGCGAACGCTTGCTTCAGGGCTCTCAACATGTGCGTGCCGGCTTCTCTTCTCTTCCCTCCGAAACCGGAAGTTATGTCCGGGGGGGGGGGGGGAGGGGAGAAGGGAAGCCGGCGCGCACATGTTGAGAGCCCTGAAGCAAGCGTTCGCTACGGGCTAAGCGGGAGACAAGCATTTGTTCTTCTTCCTGCCGGGTCCTGCCTACTTTCTGTTTCCGCGAAGGCAGGACCCGGCAGCATTTCCCCTAATATGTCGATCGCGATCTTGGGCTGATCAGCCTTCCTCTTCCCGATGGCAGAATTGACGTCAGGGAGAGGAATGCTGGTTGGCCGAAGCAGGGAGAGCTTGGGGCCTGTTATTGGTGGCGTTTGGGTCCTGGTCCCCGATGGCAATGGCAGTGGCAGTGGCTTGGGGGAGGGCAGGGAGAAAGAAAGAAAAAGGGCAGGCAGGGAGACAGAAGGAAAGAAGAGAAACAGAAAAAAATGAAAGGGAGGCAGAGAGAAAGAAAGGGCAGGGAAGAGGAAGGAAAAGTTGGGGGAAGAAATGAGGTCTGGAGGAGAAGAAGCATACAGGCTAAAAGAAGGGAAGAAAGATTGTATGCACAGTCAGAAGAAGAAAGTGCAACCAGAGACTCATGAAATCACCAGACAAGGTAGGGAAAATGATTTTATTTTAAATTTAGTGATCAAAATGTGTCTGAATTTATATCTGCTGTCTATATTTTACACTAAGGTCCCCTTTTACTAAACCGCAATATAGGTTTTTAGCGCAGGGAGCCTAGGAGTGCGAGAGCAGCGCTGGGCATTCAGCGCAGCTCCCTGCACTAAAAACTGCTAACGTGGTTTAGTAAAAAGGGAGGGAGTATATTTGTCTATTTTTGTATGGTTGTTACTGAAGTGATAGTGCATAGAGTCATCTGCTTTGACCTCTTTGAAAACCCTGGAATAGGAATGATGATTAACATTTTCAATGCGTACAGTGTGCGTTGTGTTTTTTTAAAATTTTATTGTTGGTAGATCATTGTGACTTGGTCATTTAAAAAGTAGCTCGCAAGCCCAAAAAGTGTGGGCACCCCTGGTCTACAGTGTATCTAAATCTTAAGGGAGCATGCTAGAAACATGTTTTGGGTGGGATTAGAGTGAGTTTAACATTTGTACATTTTACAGTGATAACACTGCACAACAAATTTTAACTTTTTTTTTCTGGGGCAAGAAGAACATGAGATTTACTTTATAGAATTTGACCTCCTGTGTATAAAAATAGCCTCAGTTTTCTCCTATCACGTATAGTTTTTGAGCAAATTGCAAATATTTATAGCATGAGAAGTCATAATGTAATGTATTGCACCAATTTAAGAGTTCCTATACATATTATTTTCTAGAATCGTTTTGCTGTTGAAGTGCATTTATAAACGAGATTAGGAGCATCTCTAATTAATGTCCAGCAATAGTCAGCCAGCATTGATGAATTCCATCTGCCCTGATACTGTTTTTGCAATATAGCAATGTCCTGGTGAAACCTTTCCCCGTGCTCATCATTAACACTACCAAGATTATTGGGGGGGGGAATCTAATTTAAGGCAAACTGTTTTAATATTGCTATAACATTTACTCCAAGCATTAGAAAATATAGTGAAAATGTTTATTTTTTGAATTATAATGCTCTTTTGCCAAAAATCAGAGGGTTATACCCAAAAAATTAAGGTCAGTTTTGAATTTAGCGACCCCCAAATCACTATAGAACACCCACTACAATTCATTTCCCCCAAACCTCTTTTGCACAGTGAAATCAAACATTTTACAAAATGTCTAATCTAATCTAATCCTTTAGGCTCCTTTTACTAAGGTGCGCTAGCGTTTTTAGGGCACGCTGAATTGCCGCATGCGCTAAACCCATGCTGTGCGGCTAGAACTAACGCCAGATCAGTGTGGCGTTAGCATCTAGAATGTGTGGCAATTCAGCGCAGGCTAAGCTATCACTGCCTGGTAAAAGGAGCCCTTTGTTTTATATACAACATCACCCCTGCAAAAGAGGGCTCAATGTGGTTTACATTAAGACTTTTCACAGTACAGTATATTATATTTTTTTTAAAACACAACCTAATCTGAAATAGCCAAAAACAAGAAAGTCTGCAGATTGATGGCTAATTCATTCCATAAATTAGTAAATAGAAAAGAGCAAGAATGGAAGACTTGACTCCTTATCTGAACACCTTTAAATGATGGAAAAGACAGCTTATGAACAGTAGAAGATCTACGGACACTTTGTCGTGGCAGACCTAAAGGCAATGATAAAAATGAGTCACTTAATTGCCCATAAAATATGTTAAAAACTTGACAGACACATTTGAACTTGACTCTTGACTGAATAGGAAGCTAATGTAGTGGTCTCAAGAGGTCTGTGATATGTTCACATTTATTTTTGTTAAAAATCAGCTGAGCTGCAATATTCTGTATTGGTTGTAGATGTTTTAAATTACCTTTACTAATACTACAATAAACTGAATTAAAATAGTCCAAGTGAGTTAATACAGTCAACTAAACAATTATGGCACAACAATGTTGATAAAATAGGGCTCATACCAATTTCAGGTGATGTAAATTTAGAACTATAGCCCCCTTTTATCAAGCCGCTTTAGGGTTTTTTTATCACCAGCTGCTGCAGTAAAGGTTTCGACACATAGGAATTCTATGAGTGTCAAAACTTTTGCCACAGCGGCCAGTGATAAAAAATCCTAACGCAACTTGTTAAAAGGGGGCCTATATCATTTATCTGTTGCCAAAAAGATAACATATGATATTTTGTAACACCCAAGCTTCTTGATTTTTCAATAGATAAGGCTTCTCCAGAATCTAAAAAAAATTTTTTTAGGAAGTTTCAGACCATCAAATCCTAACCACAATAATTTAGTCTTCAGAGGGTTCAGCTTCATCATGGCCAAAGTTGACCACTGTAAAGTTGTGACGTCAGAGAGGTTTCCGACGCTGGGGCGGCTCTTGAGAGAAGCTGCTGCCGCAGCTTTAAACAGAAAAATAACATTTTCATGGGAGCCAGCCTTCGGAGAAGCTTTGGACACAGGGCAGGATGTAAGAAGAGCCGCCACCGTGAAAAACTTTAGTAAGGGAGCCAGCCAGACCGTGAGTGCGGGGCCGTTGTAAGCTTGCAGGCGCACTCTTGCTGGCCACGGACATACGGATCAGGGAACATGCTGGTATTAGTGCACATGCGCGCTTAGGGTTTTATTATATATGATTATTCAAATTACTGTTGAATTATAAGTTGGTGTCAACAGATAGAGCTGGTAAGGCAGTGGAGTCCTAGGGTAGCTGCACTTCTTGATGAATTTGCTCAATGTCCTGCTCAAATATACCCATTTTGAAAGCGCCTTAAGAACATTGTCTATACTTCCAAATATGTAGCCATAACGACGCACAATCAGACTTATTTGAAAGAATATGCACATGGACTCACACTAATCCTATTTAACTAGCCTGTGATGATGTTTTTACACATGGAGTTTCTTTTGCAGTAGCTTCCCAAGCAGGCATTTTAAGTGGTTTCCCTAGAGCAGTGGTCTCCATTGCATTCCTCAAATAATTGGCTGAAATGCTCTTCAAATCCTATAAAGGCATTAATTTCAGTCTTGGCCACTTGATATAATAAGTGCAATCTCTTAAGGGTGTTACCCAAGTGTCTCGATTATGGGATTTGCTACTGTCGACAGTCCAAAATAAAGTGTGTTTTTAAAATACATCCTTGAAATGCTGTAGAATCAATATTAGTATTCATTTTTAATGTTTAATTCCTAGACTGAACAAGCAGATCCAGGCCGTGGCATAGTAAGGAGGGCGGTCCGCCACGGGCGCCATCTTACTCGGGGCACTGGCACCCCTCCTCCTCTCTGCCCCCTTCTCACTCCTCCCCCCTGCTGCTCGCACCCCTTCCCTTCCCCCATACCGTTTTAACGTTGGTGTGAGCAGCAACCCACTTGCTGCCCGTGTCGGCTTCGGCACTCTCTCTGACATCACTTCTGGGACCTGCGCCTAGAAAGTGACATCAGAGAGAGAGCGCCGAAGCCGACGCAGGCAGTAAGTTGGTGGCTGCTCGTACCGAAGTTAAAAAGGTACAGGGAAGGGGCGTGTGCACAGCATGGGGGGGGGGGGGCACCACCGCCCCAAGTGCCACTCTCCCTCAGATTTTGCAGATTTATTTCAGTATTTATATACCACTTATCATCTAAGTGGTTTACATACAGGTACTCAAGCATTTGTCCCTATCTGTCCTGGTAGGCTCACACTCTATCTAAAGTACCTGGGGCAATTGGGGATTAAGTGACTTCCCAAGGGTCGGCACAGGATTTGAACCCACATGGTTCTAACCACTGCGCCGTACACTCCCCACGCTAAGCTGCTGGATCAAGGTGGTATACAAAATTAGTGGAATGTGTAAGCCTGAAATTTTTTGATGGCTCTCAGAGCTTTCAGGTGGCTCTTTATATGAAAAAGACTGGAGACCAATGCCCTAGAGGGCTTCAAGATGAGCAAATTCTGATACACAGGAAAACCAACCTTTTTTTTGGTTTATTATTGTGTGAGGTATTTCTGCAAATAGGTCTGAGTAGCCCCTCCCCTGAAAAAAAAGATCCACAACACAGCCATTATTGCCTTATTTTCCTTGAATGTTGCATTCAAGTGCGTGACCTCGAGGCCTCTTGAGAAAATGAACAGAAATGAGATAAAGAGACTTCCTCAGTATATGTATTATGAATGTACTTATTTTGAAACACTATTGGCAGGATAATTTCATTGCATCAGAACATAATGAAAAAAATCATCTGTACTTTATTTTAAAAAATGGCCTTGATATGAAAAGACTAAAAAGGTTAGCACTCTTCAGCTTGGAAAAGAAATAGCTGAGGGGAGATATGATTGAAGTCTACAAAATCCTGAGTAGTGTAGAACGGGTACAAGTGGATCAATTTTTTTACTTCATCAAAAATTTCAAAGACTAGGGGACACTTGATGAAGTTACAGGGAAATACTTTTAAAACCAATGAGAGGAAATATTTAAGATCTGGAACACATTGCCAGAGGATGTGGTAAGAGCGTTTAACTTAGCTGGTTTAAAAAAAGAGTTGTACAAGTTCTTGGAGGAAAAGTCCATAGTCTGCTGTTAAAATAGATGTAGGGAAAGCCATTGCTTGCCCTAGATCAGCAGCATGGAATGTTGCTACAATCTGGGTTTTTGCAAGGTACGTTTGACCTAGATTGGTCACCATGAAGACTAGATTGACCATTGGTCTGACCCAGTATGTCTAAGTTAGGTCTGGAATGGTACATGTATAATTGTTATTTATTTCTTTTCCTTTCTGCAACAGAATGTGACTTTTACTTTAAAAAAAAAAACAGCTGGTAGTGTATCAGAATTTTTCCTTTCCTTAGATGGAAGGAAAATGGAATTTAAATTGCTGATCCAATCACTTAAATAATTCTAATGAACCAACCAGATCTCACCCACAGACCTGAAAATGCATATTTCTCTATGAATGATTGATCTGAGTTCCCAAAGCAGCAACAGAATCTGTTCAAGTCTTCACAAGCTGTGCAGGAATTTAAAGCATAAAGCTGAATTCATTGACTGGTTAAAGGGCAGAAAAACAGAACCAATTTCTGGACTTTCAGGAAAACAGAACACAATTAGTTGATTTTAGGCTGTGATTGATTGCACATTAGTTATTTGCTTTTCTGACAATAATATGGTGGATTTCAAGTTTGATATCTATAACAAACACTGGAAAGAGAAACACTTAGAGGCCTTATACTAAAGCCATGGCAAAAGTGGCCTTAGCGCATCCCTTTCACAAGTCTTTCCCATAAGGGCCACATGTGCTGTAGCCAGAAAATAGCACATTTTCCCATTTTCTGAATTGATGGTTAAGTACAAATTTTGCCATTACACGCAATGACTAATAACATTTATTGTGTGAATCCCTATACACCTATTTTGTAAATGGTACAGGTCATGCTCTAACTGCGCTAATCAATTTAACCCCCCTCCCTTTACAAATCTGCACAAGAGGTTTTTAGCGCCAGCCAGCATGCTAAATGCTTTGCACTGTTCCAACAGTTATAGAGTTCCTATGAGCAGCATGAAGCATTAGCACTAAAAACCTCTTGCGCGGTGTGCTTAGAGAGGAAAATTTACCACGGCTCACATCCTGCGATAAGCCTTTTTAACATACAATAAGCGTGCGCTAATGCTTACCACGGGACCCTTCTCTTAAATTCTTTATAGTAAGATCACTGTAGACATTCTTAATACGTTTCATTTTGCAAAATTTGATTTAGTTCTATATGAAAATAAATTTAGAAATGTATTCATCCAAACATATTTGTTCAATTAAGGTTTATGTGGTTTCTAAGAACTTTTGCTCTTATTTATAATATACACTATTTCCCTTATTAAAGGATCTCTTTCCTTCATTATCATTTGAAGGATGTGTCCATCTCATGACATCATTCTCATCTGGAGAAAAGAACAGAAGGAAGTTACTGAGAATGTTCTAAATGTTGATAAAAACCCGAAAGATGAGTCTGGAGCAAGCAACAGGTTACTTTCTGTTCCAGGCTTTTTAGGTGACTTATGTAACTGAACCTCAAGTAGAAATTGACAAAGTTTTTTTGTGTTTTACCTAAATAGTTATGCTTTCTGTTTGGTGGTCAAACTATAAAGCATATTGAATAGCATGGTTCCATTTTCCATATTGTATGAGACTTATCAGAGAGAATATATCTTTAGAAGTGATAATAAATGTTGATTCTTCTTCCCATTCCAAATAATTCTCAAGGTCTCTTAACAGCATTTGTTGAGTTAATATATAAATATATTGCCATTACGAGGGGGTTCTGAAAAGTTCTCAACCCAACCAAGAAAGGAATGATGCCATGAAACTTACAACTTATTCCACATATTCACCCCTAAGTTCAACACACTTAGGGCATCGTGTCTGAAGTTTCTGTAACCCTTCCAAAAAAATACTCTGATTTATGGTCATAAAAATATAAGAATTGTCATACTGGGACAGACTGAAGGTCCATAAGACCAGTGTCCTGTTTCCAACAGTGGCCAACCTAGGTCCCAAGTACCTAGCTACTCTGCTGCTGCAGTCACCTCTGGATCACTCAAAAAATGTTGCCCTTTCAAACTCTTTTTAACATTTAGAAAAAGAAAATACTCAGATGGAGCACAATTTTGTGAATAGGGTGGATGGTCTATGAACCGAAAACCCAACTGTGTCAAAACATCCATCGTTTTGCCAACCTTGTGAGCAGATGCATTGTCTTACAAAAAGAGAACTCCTTTCTGCAGCTTCCCTCTCCTTTTTTTCTTTCAATGCCTCCTTTAATCGGCACAAGTTAGAGTACTATTCCTCATTAACTTTTTCTTGATCCCAAGTCACTGAAGCCATGACTTTTGCTGCTGACTTTTGGGTCTTGAACTTCTTTGGCCTTGGAGAACCTGAGTGCAACTGCTCCATGGACTTTTGTTTTGTCTCAGGATCGTAATGATGTAACCATGTTTCATTAGCAGTAACCAGTCATTCCAAAAGGTTGGCTCCAGCTTGCAGAAAATGCTACAAAATCAACTTGGAAATGTCCACTCAACATCGTTTCTTGTTAGCACTCAAACATTTGGGCACCCATTTGACTGACAGCTTCTGCATACCCAGCTACTTAGGTATTATACACCCAACACATTCACTGGATATCTGTAGTGTCTCAGCAAATGTTTTCGCCAATATTCACCAATCTTTCAAAATCAGGCCATGGACATGGTGAACAATTTCAGGAGCAGACACTGATTGAGGCCTCCCAGTCCTTGCTGAATCTTTGGTCTCGAAATCTCCATGCTGAAAGTTTGCACACCACTTCTTCGCTGTGGAGTATGATGGCATTTGTCACTTAATGTTTGCATCATACATTCATGGATTACTTTTGTAGTTTTCTTCTGCAGGAACAGGAACTTCATGATCGTTTGGAATTCCACACTTGAAATTTCTACACTTTTTTCATTGACATGGTTCAGGCAATGATTTGAAACAATGTCAAAACATAGCATTATGATTCTGTAAACTAGCACTTTGCAAATTAAAATAACACTCTTAAGCTGCATTGACAAAATAATGCTCAAAATGTAGGAAGTTGGTTGAGCTAAACACCCCTCATTCTCGTATATAATCTGATCCGAATATAAACTGAGGTAACCTTTCCCTCCTCCTCCCCCTCCATAAAAAATGGTGGAAGTGAAAAGGATGACTCAAATATAAACCAAGTTTAAAAATTTGGGTTATCACTGTAAGCCAATCTGCAAAGACTAGACATTTTTTTAATAAGTTTTAATACATTATTTAACTTTACAATGTCTCCTTCTAACTTCTTTGTTTCCCTGACATAAACCTTAAATACAGAGAAATGTTTTTGTATATAACACCACAAAAAAGACTGAGACATAAAAAATGGATAAAAGCCAAATCATAAAGATAAAATCAAGCAATATGGCACTTAGGTACAGATTCTATAAACAGGCACCCCGATTGTAGGCAGCGGTAGGCGTCCTTCCACTGTCTGACAGCTAATCATGATGCACTTTTTGGGAGGGGGGGAGGGTTTTTAATTAATTTACATATTAAGAATATAATGTATGATGTTCAAGTGTTATATGATAGTATTTCATGTTGTTCTTTTTGTGCACTTGATGTAAGTTTGAAAAAGAATAAAGAAATTAAAAAACCCAAAAAACCCTGAGGCAGGCCGCCTATACTGTATGAATTTGTCACGTATACAGGGGCACTTAAGCTTGCCCAAGGCTGGGCGAGGGTATTTTTTCACCCAGAAGTGGCTTTGGGTGAGCGTAAGTGGCCCTAAGCATCTCCCTAGGGCTACAACAGACACCTGAAATATAGGCCAACAAAATGCTGGCCTACATTTTAAAAACTAAAACTAGAAGCAGCCGACCAAGCTGATCGCGGCAAGGGAATCCCTGATCAACTGAACTGGCAGGCCTCAAAGGGGGAAAATACCCCTGCAGCGGTCAGCTGAGTGGTTGCAGCAGGGAACCTCCTGACATCGGCAGGAGGGATGCCCACCCCCTCCTGCCAGAACCTCCAAACTCCTCTGCAAAGTCTCCCTTCAGGAGGGATGTCCATGCTCTACTGCCAGAACCTCCAAGCCTCCCCCTCCCGCAAAGACCCCTGACAGGAGGGATGTCCACTTCCTCCTGCCAGAACCTCCACACACCCCCGTGAAGTCCTCCTGGCAGGAGGAATGCTAACTCTCTCCTGCCATAACCCTCCTGAACTTCTGACCCCCCAATACTCCCCTTTACCTTTTTAGGAGAAAGTCCAACCATAGGGATGCTTACTCCCTTCGGCTGACAGGCCCACCTTTTCAAAATGACTGGCCTTTTCCTTCCTGGTGCATCCTGTGATGCACCAGAGAGGGGCCTAAGGCCCTGATTGGCTCAGATGCCTAAGGCCCTTCCCATAGGTGCATCCTGGGATGCAATGGTCATGGCCTAAGACTCTGATTGGGGAAGGCTAACATTTTGAAGAGGCAGGCCTGCTGGCCAGAGGGAGTAAGCATCCCTCCAGCTGGACTTTCTCCTTGGTGTAACAAATGCGATGACAACTGAAAAACTGGGAAAATTGTTTTTCAAATGGTAGGAAGGGAGCTTGAATGATGCAAAAAAAAAAAAATAAAAAAGTGTTAAGATCAGTTACCTTAGCGAAAACTATCATAAAAAATGTTCCCTCCATATTCCACATGGTAAATGTAAAAGTTACTGCAGTTTGGTGGCAGGGCTCTTCTGATTTGGCTTTACAAATTTTTCCACAGGATTATGAAAGAGGGGAGAAAGTTCTAAAGCATTCATCAAATCTGTGAGCGTATTCAGTGAAAAAAGATATGTATTAATTTAGTATAACTTTCCATTTCCTGCTGCATTAGCTGCCAAGAAATAAAGGGAAAGTTGGCAGTTTTACATTATCACAATTCACAAAATTCACACAGCTCACTCATTAGTGATGAATGAATGCATGATGCTAATTGTATTTCAGCACAAATGCAACTGGATTAAATTTGTCTAATCTGATCTAGTCTGGATTTTTTTTTCTGATATAGCAATTAAAACCAATGTTCATTAAAAATATGCCATGAATATCCTCCTGAGGGAGGGGTAGACAAAAACTGTGGTAGAAAAAGAATGGATTCAAAGCAAAACTTAAATTGACTTTCACACTGTAGTCGGGGCATGAAGGGGCATGGAGTGACAAGTACAAATCTGTCTTTATCTGCCATAATTTACCATGGCAATTATAAGGGACGGGGCGAATTTGAAGCAATTCAGTAGGAAGAATGATAAGGACAAATATTACAACAACAACAAAAAAAAAACACTCTAGATAATACTTGTAAATGGTGCCATGGAAATAATATAATTAGGTCTACAAAAATTTGTAAGCTCAGAATCATGGAGAGGTGACTGGGGAGAACCCCAGAAAAACCACCTCACCGCCCAATCATCGCATGTTCAAAGATAGACAGCAGGTAATATTAAGTCTTTTAAAGATGTAAATTGTAAGAATCAAGTTTATCAAGTTTATTCATATTGTTTGATTAAATGCTTAACCAGAAGTACAAAGCGTTGTACAAATAGTAAAAATAAAAGGACATTAACATTTTAAGAAATTAAATGTACATAATTCATTACAGGACATACTTGGGTAACTGCTTTTTAAAGCCACAGGAAACAATAGGAAAGAGGGGGAGAACTACAATTTTAAAGAAAAAGTACATAGAAGGAAAGTACATAAGGGGGCTAAGAAGAAAAAGATTGCTGGCGAAGATAAAGGTCGAATTAGAAAACTGCTAAAATTATTAATTTTGGAAACTGCTGAAATTGATAAGTATTACATTTTAGTTAGACATTGTATTTTCAGTTAAAGGCATCTTTAAAAAGAAAGCTCTTTAAACTGCTTTTAAATTTCTGAAAATCTCATTCCTGTCTTAGATATAGGGGAAGAGAATTCCAAGTCATTGGAGCAGTTACAGAAAAATTCAAAAATAGCACCTGTCTCACTTGAAAAACTTGAAATGTTCTCAGTTTTTCAAGTGAGACAGGTGCTATTTTTGAATCTTTGATGCCCATCGCATGAGCGTTTTTCTATACACTATCGTTGGTTCCCTGAGGCAGGAGCGAAACGTGCATGTCGGAACCTGCAAGCTAAAAGATAAGTTTGCTGAGTTCTTTCAAATCACCTAATGCATGTTTTTTAAGAGAACTTTTTAGCCCTTTTTGGGCTTCTTACAATTTACATCTTTAAAAGACTTGATATTACCTGCTGTCTACCTTTGTACATGCGATGATTGGGCGGTGAGATGTTTTTTTCTGGGGTTCTCCCCAGTCACCCCTCCATGATTCTGAGCATACAAATTTTTGTAGACCTAATTATATTATTTCCATTGAAGCATTTACAAGTATTATCTAGAGTGGTTTTTTTTTGTTGTAATAATTTACCATGGAGCTTATTTTCAAAGCGTATGGATGGCTCAAAATGTCCAAATGGAAGTTCATGTGCTGCCTTGAAACATCCAAATCACAATTTTGCAAAGGCAGAAAACACTGCAGTATGTCCAAATAGTAAAAGGGCGTGTTTTGGTCGGGAAAAGAGAAGGCCCCAAATCAGGGTGTCCAACAGCAATTACAAAGAAGGACATCTTAAGTTAGATCTCTTTCAGTCACATCCAGGGTTAGGGCCACCAGACGTCCGGATTTCCTTGGACATGTTCTTTTTTAGAATATTGATGCCTTAGTGCCCCTTTTACAAAGCCACAGCAGCGATTCCCCTATGAGAATTGCTACCAAGGCTTTGTAAATTGACACATTTCATGGTGAAACTGTCCCTCCCTAGTCTCTCAGAAATGGAATTAGCTTTTTTTTGTACTGTACTTTAAGATTTTGATTCAATCCATATTCCTGGAAGAAACCTCTATTTTCACATGATTATAGGCTGTATGAATGGAGACTCTAATTTCTGAAGATGGGAAACAATATATTCTAGCTACATTTGTGTGTTACCACATTTATGACTCAGTTACACTAAAGGTAGCAGTACTATGAGTAAAATCCAGAAAATAAGTGACCCTGGCTAAAAATATATTCTCTATTCCAAGATTTTCTTTAAAAAAAAATGCTACAAAATTATATAAACTTAGCTGGAAACAGAAATAGAAAAGTGGTTTAATGGAAGGCTAATCTACACAACTAAAAATAAAATAAAACAGAAGACTAGCAATTTTAGATTCTTTTCAGTCTAAGGTTGAAATTAATATCAGAACAGTATAATTTAAAACATTTGAAAATCAGCTGAAAGCAAACTGTCTTGTGTTCTTAGGTTTTTCTCCTGTTTATTTTATTTTTTGAGGGGGTGGGGGGCAGGGAGTGGGGCTAGTTGTTTGTCTTTTTTTAATTGTCTTTTTTTCTTCCTTTTTTCTGTTATAGAAACTTTGAAACATGATGGCAGATAAAGGCTAAATGGTCCATTCAGTCTGCCCATCCATAGCACCCACTATCTCCTCCTCTCCCTAAGATATCCTATTTTGAGGATGACTGGAGGTGAATAACTGTTCATCTAAGCCAGTGAATAAAAATAATTTCTGTTCATAATTGGAGATGCTGTGCAAGAAACTGAACAGAGAGTAAATTATGACAAAATGAAGCAGTTAGGCACTGATTCTATTAAAAATGCCTAAGGTTAGTCATCTAGATCGGTGAACTTAGCCATCTAGGCACCTAATTAATTGGCAAGCTTAATCGGTGTCAATAACAAGCAATTAGGACTTCATAATTGGTTTAAATTAAAATTAATTGGGTGGTAGATACCTAATTCGGTAGTCCAAGACACTTACCAGAATGTAGATGTGATTAGGGGTAGATCATGGGTGAATCGTGGGCATGTTTTGCATGTACAGTAGGTGTCTAAAGTGTACTTTTTTGTTAGGTGTCATCGACTCGTGTTCGAGTCCTAGCGACTTGATGAACATCATCAAATTTTCGTGGCAGAATAAAGAAGTGGATTGCCGGGCCTTTCTTCTGAGCAGTTCAAATTCAATGTTGTCTCCATTGCTGCATCAAACGCGATCCTCCACCTCCAACACTGCTCATCTACTGCTGCCAAGATGGGTGGTACATCGTTACTCTGACATCACCGCTGAAACCTGTCTGCCTTGGGAGACCCTGCTGATAGTGAAACTACCAATAGCATAGCTTTCAGCTTCTCAGCGAACTTAGGCACTGGTATTTAGGCCAAGAAAACCCTGGCATAATTAAGGTATTCCTAAGGCTCAGATGCTTAATTCCACTTTAGGCCCTGCTAGACGTGATTCTATAAATGGAACTTAACTTAAGATCGACATGTGCTATGTGCCACATTCCTTGTACCTATGTCTTAGGTGTCATTTGTAGAATCGGGGCCTTAGTTTCCCAGTATAGGAATCTGTACTGGGGCAGTGCTGTTTAACATATAATTGGAAAGGGTGGGCAGCCAAATGGCAAATTAAATTTAATGTAGACATATGCAAAATGATGCCCATTGAGAAAGATAATCCGAATCATAGTTACCCGATGCTAGGATCTACCTCAGGAGTTAGCACCCAAGAAAAAAAAAAGATCTAGGTGTCATTGTAGATACTACACTGAAATCTTCTGCCTAGTGTGTAGTGGTGGCCTAAAAAGTAAATCGGGATGCTAGGAATTATTAGGGAAGAGATGGTAAGTAAGACCAGGAATATTATAATGCCTATGTATTGCTTCTTGGAATGACCTTGAGTATTGCATCCATTTTTGGTCACTGTAAATCAAAAAACATATAGTAGAATTAGAAAAGGTTCAAAGAAGAACCACCAGAATGATTAAGGGATAGAACTGATTTTAGATAAGGAAAGACTAAAGAGGTTAGGACTCTTCAGCTTGGAAAAGAGAAAGAGGCCTACAAAATCCCGAGTAGTGTAGAATGGAGAAAAGTAAGTTGAGTTTTTACTCTCTCAAAAATTATAAAGACTAGGGGCCACTCAATGAAGTAACATGGAAATACTTTTAAAACAACTGGGAGGAAATATTATTTCACTCAACGCTTTGGAACTTGTTTCCAGAGGATGTGGTAACAACAGGGATTATAAAAGTTTTAGACAAGTTCCTGGATGATATATCCATAGTCTGCTATTGACAATATGGAGACATGGAGAAGCCACTGCTTGCCCTGGGATCATTAGCACAGAATGTTGCTACTATTTGGATTTCTGCCAGATACTTGTGACCTGGATTGGCCACTGTTGGAAACAGGATTCTAGGCTAGATGGACCATCGGTGTGACCTAGAATACCTATTCTTATGTTGTTTTATTAGCTGTCTCGTTTCCCTATGCTCTTTGAATATTCAGATTTACTAAAATGCACTAAAAATTTGCAGTTACCACCTGTAAAGATCCCATGTTATGCCATGGTAGCTGAAAACTTTAGTGCAATTAGAAATATATAGGAGGTTTTTACAGAGCGGTTCACAAAATAGAACATACACAATAAAAAACATAAACATACACTCAATAAATATTTGACATCCAAACAAAAGCGACCAGCGCGCAGACCTTACAAATCATCAATTCCCATATTTCACACTGCAAAACAAATGTCTCTTCGATAAGATGGTAAGTGGACCCGCATTAATAATGTTTTATGCAGGTAGGGCATGGTCAGTGCAGCATGCCACTTGATAACACTTCTATGCCCATTCCCTACCTATGCCACATCTCTGACAGCAGAATTAAGAAAGAGCACATAAGGGTCCTTTTACTAAACTGAGCTAAAAGTGGCCTGTGTTATTATCAGTGCATGGGTTTCTACGTGCTGAGCCGCATTTTCCAGTAGAGTGGAGGAGTGACCTAGTGGTTAGCACTGCTATCTCAGCACCCTCAGGTTACAAGTTCAATCCCAGCCTGTTTCATGTGACTTTGGGTAAGTCACTTAACTCCATTGCCCTTCATACCACAGATAGGGAAAATACTTACGAGCACCTGATTATTATTCAGTGTATTGTAAACAGAGAGTACTTGTCTTGTGCAAACAGGCAAATAAAACAAAAGAAAAAGGCAAGAGAGATGTCCTAATCAACTAATATGTAATCTTTATTTATGAAAAGGGTCCCAACAAGGACCCAAGTTTTGGCATCGAATAATGCCTTCCTAAGGGGACACAGAGTAAATGAGAAAGTAAGAAGCATTTTGGGGCTTGCAGCTGGGAACATCAGTGAATCGCTCAGCAAACTGTATTGCAAACCACATTGAGTGAATCTCTTCACGAAAAGGTGTTTAATAAAATCCAAATAAAAAAATTGTTATAGTCTGCACTTGTATGCCTGTAGTAATTTTATAAGAAACATTGTTGTGGCAAACGTCAGGTGCTGGGCTTTGGACAGCCTGGTGTCCCTGTGGCATTGTGATTTTGATGGCTGTTCATCTCACTGTGACAGTCTTGATTCCAGGCAGATCTGGGGAAAATCAATAGTGGATCTGAAATAAGCTGATGTGAATCTGCTGAAAATTGGCAGCGAGGCTGTTTAGTGGAGGACATTCACAATAGATTTTCTTAGGTTTAATTCAGATATTTTTTTGCAAATGATTCTTTTCCTGGGCTACATGGACCATTGGTCTGACCCAGTAAGGGTATTCTTATGTTCTTTAAGGAGGTTCTATGAACTAAGTTCAATTCTCAATGATTTTTCAGAAATTCATTGAGTAAGATTACAAATTTCCTTTAAAGAGTCTTGTATATCTTTTCTGGTAATAACAGCTTGTTTTAACTACAAAAAGTGTTGAAAAAAATTCAAAATAGGAAACTATACTAAATTTTGTTTTTAAATTTCAGATGTCACTAAGCAAAGGTGATGGAATGGGGGATGCCACAGGGGCCATGGCCTCCCCAAAAATTGGCAGTTAGAAGAGTTGGTTGTAACTCCCCACCTCCTCCCGGCTGCTGTAATTTTAAATCTTTGGGCTGCCGCCGCATAGCATCACTGCAGAATAAAGACTTCTGGAGCAGGCCTGCTCATTGATGCTGTGCGGCGGCTGATGGAAAATTTAAAATTACAGTGACCGTGGAAGGTAGGTGGGGGAAACAGGAGCTGGAGAGAGAGGGTCATGCCACAGGATCCTGCTGGGGCTAGGGCAGAGCCTTTGAGTTCCCCCAAACGAAAAAGCGTTCTGCTGTCTATGTCACTAACTATTACAAATGTATTAAGGAGAAAACCACATTGTACTTGAATGCATAAAGGGAATTTAATGGTATACAATGCTGTGATTAACTGGGCAGGTGACACCTTGGCGCTCTTTCATCCCACACACAATAACAACACACAACAAAATGTCTAAGAAGAAGAGTGGATTTATTATGGCTGTAACATTGTATTACTTACATATGTTAAACCAGGGGTGCCCAATACGTCGATCGCGATCGACCGGTAGATCGGGAAGGCAATGTGAGTCGATCGCGGAGCCCACCCCGGTCTCCGTGATAGACTCGTGTTGCCGTCCTGATCTACCGGGACGATCAGCCTTCCTCTCCCCGGCATCAAAGACGACGACGTCAGGCATCCACTTTAGTCTGATTTTTGTCATTTCGTTGGTGGTGGTGGTGGTGGTGGGGAGGGGGGGGAGTCGGTGGTGGCGGCAGCAGCCTGAAAAATAAATCATCCTGGCTGGGGTCGGTGTCATGCTCCAGAGCTTCTACCTCTTCCAGCAGCCTTCCTATCTGGCCCTCCCCCTTCTACCTGCATCCAGCCACACTCCCTGCTCCGCGGCTCTCTTCAGCAACTCGTCAGCAGCAGCGATCGACACAAGCTTCTGACATCGGGGCCTATTCTCTGTGAGTCCCGCTTGTTTCAACTTCCTTTTTCCACAAAGGCAGGACTCGCATAGGGAAGGCCTTGATGTCAGCGGCCTGTCTTGATCACTGTTGCTGACGAGAAGAGGGCCGCAGGGCAGGGTGTGTGGCTGGATGCAGGTGGAAGGGAGAGGGCCAGATGCAGGACTCGTAGGTGAGGGAGGAGAACAAGAGAGAGAAAGAGAGAGGGGAGGGAAACAAAAGGAAATATGTGTAGGGAGGGTGGAAATATTCTGGCTACAGGGTGCAGTAACAAAGGAAAATGGGGGAAAGCTGAAAATGGAGATAGTGACACAAAGAAGAGAAAGGGTAAGCAGGACCTACTGAATAAGGATAGAGATACAGAGGGGACATTAAGAGGAGGGGAAATAGAGACATAGAAGTAATGCTGAAAAGGGGGGGATAAAGACATTGAAAGGGTAAATGGTGAACATGGGGTAAAGACAAGGACAGAGACAAATGAAGATTCTGAAAAAGTGGTGAGATAGGGATATAGGTGAGATGGACACAAAGAAGGGTGATGCTGGAAAATAGGTGGAATGGTAATTCTGACAGACACAGAAGGGAAATGCTGGATCAAGGAGAGACGGGGTTCAGGCTGGATGGAATGGGGAGAAATGCCTGGTTGGCCTGGAACTTCCTCTCCTACATCAGAATTGACGTCAGGGAGCGGAATGCTGGTCAGCGCGACGCTTCTGCAGGGAGAGCTTGGGGGGTGGTGACTTGGGGGCTGTTCCCCAGTGGTGACGGCGGCAAACTGAGTGGCTTGGGGGAGGGCAGGGAGAAAGAAAGAAAGGGGGCAGGCAGGGAGACAGAAAGAAGGGGGAACAGGGAGACAGAAAGAAAGGGAGGCAGGGGGATAGAAAGCAAAAGTTGGGGGAGAGAATGAGGTCTGAAGAAGAGGAAACATACAGGAGGCTGAAAGAGGGGAAGAAAAATTGGATGCACCGTCAGAAGAAGAAAGTGCAACCAGAGACTCATGAAATCACCAAACAACAAAGGTAGGAAAAATGATTTTATTTTCAATTTAGTGATCAAAATGTGTCTGTTTTGAGAATTTATATCTGCTGTCTATATTTTGCACTATGGCTCCCTTTTACTAAACCGCAATAGCGTTTTTTAGCGCAGGGAGCCTATGAGCATTGAGAGCAGCGCGGGGTATTCAGCAAGAGGGATGTCCACTCCCTCCTGCCGGCAGGCCCGCCACTGCAAAATAGTGGGCCTTTCCTTTCCCAGTGCATTCTGGGATGCACCAGGGAGGGGCCTAAGGCCCTGACTGGCTCAGGTGCCTAAGGTCCCTCCCTGGGATGCACTGGGATTGGCCTAAAACTCAGATTGGCCAGATACTTAAAACCTCTCCCATGGTGTTTTTTTTCAATGTGCGTCCGATTGACTGGTTAGACCGCAGTAGGATGCCTACCGCCGCCTACAATCAGGACACAGTTTTTAGAATTTGGCCCAAACTGCATAAATGCCAGTGTCCTACCATGATTTCATCAGGGGTTGCCATACAAGCACATTTCCCTTCTTAACCGTTGACTCCTTTTCTTTTCCATCAAAGTATGGGGTAGGCACCGCTGTTTCTCTGGCAGTGGCCCACACTCTGTAGAAGATGGGGACCGCCTTGGGTCTTTTACAACATTCATGTCACTGCTAGCATGTGACAAAACAATTTCACATTTGACCACTGTTTAGCTTGATTTCATCAAAACATACTGCTGTGTGCTCTGTCAGCCTAGGAACCCCCACCAAATGCTGTGATGTACCACCTATCTCCCCTATATTGGGGCAAGTGAGATGGGAGAGAGCAGTGGAAGATACAGGCAAAATGGAGATCGTGAAATTGCCAACTCCCCTCTCCATGCTCCTAGTCTCTACCCTTGACACCGCCTCTTAGACTTCCCCTCATTCCTAACTGCAGCTACACATCCCTCTCTAATACCCTCAGCTACCTCCCATTTTCTTATTCCTGTTTTAACCTGCTCAGACATACCTTTGACCCAGCCTCTTCTTTACTACCTTCCTCCTTTCCCCCTCCCCCTCTGCCCCCCAAACCCTATCCCCAGTTGTGTTTCTGCCTTTCCTATGCAGCAAGGTCAGTTTCTACTACAGAAAACTGGACACATGGACACCATCCTTCTTAGCTGAGCGGGAGTCCTTCAACTATAGTCTTGTCACTGGGAGGTGCTGTTTTTCCAGCACATTTTCCGTATGAGGGACAGGCAAACTCCGCATGACTCCATGGAACCTGCATGTCCCTAGTGATTGAAAACACAACATTGAAGCATCACCTACTACTGACAGCAATGCAGTTGGAGGACTCCTGCTTATGTAGCTTACGTAACACTAATTTCTATTAAAGTTCTTTTGATGGAATCATATTGATGCTGCAAAGAGATTTTCATTTAATTTCTTCATTTGTTAATCTAAAAAGCAAACAATGGAGAGAAAATCACTAAGCTTTTTATACAGATGCTGGTTTTGCCTGCCTGTAGTAAAAGCATCAATTTTCTAAACTACCTTACGAGATTTCTTTTATTACCAGCATACTTCACATAACTATAAAATGTATACCTATCCATTGTGTATAAATTGATTTGTCATTATAGGTTGTTTAAGTCAATGCTTCAAAAATAGTTAAGGCTTGAACAGACTTACAGTATACCTCAGCTCATGCCAGATGATCTGAAAATAATTCCAGCTCATTAAATTCATGGGCACCACAAATGACCTCAAAAGAAGCTAAGGGCTCCTTTCACTATGGGGCGCTAGCGTTTTTTCCGCACGCTGCATTGCCGCACACGCTAACCTCAATGCTAACCACACGCTAAGCTCAATGCTGGCATTAGCTTCTAGCGTGTACGCTAAAACCGCTAGCGCAGCTTAGTAAAAAGAGCCCTAAGTGTATCAGATTTTTAGTTCACATTTTGCCCATTAGACTCATTGTCAGCTAGTTCAATTTGATTTTATGGAACAATGCATCATTATTCAGTCCCATCCAGTCAATTGCCACAAATGATCAGAAAATGTGCAACACATTTTGCATCAGCTTTGGTAGAGATTGCTTATTCCAAGGTCTGCTAGCCTTAGAATATTTTTTTTTTCTTACATTTGTAAAGTAATCTGTTACAAATTACTGATTACATACTATTTCAGCATTTCTTTAAGACCAACAAACCTTCCTTATGCACAAACAGAAACATTTCATTGCCCTGAATTTCCAGATGTACATACTTGATTCTACTTGTTTCAGAGTTTGGCTATGGACAATGAACAGGAAATAGAAAAACAACAACCCCAAAACCAAAACAAAACATCCCTTTTTGGGAGCAGAACAGGGGACCTGTCAGGTTTCATTACTATTTGAAGACCAGAGAAAGGTTACTAAAAGCAATCTTATTACTAGTTTAGAATCATTTCACAAAACCTAATCCCTTATCAAAATCCATTACTTAGAAAAGTAAGCAGATTAAAAGCTATTATTTGCTGTAATTACTTATTTTAAGACCAGTCTTATTATAGCAGATTGGATATACTTACTGTACATTTGGAGGTAACATTTAAAAATAGTGAGTGCTTGAAGACATTTGTGGGTGTTCATTGAATTGAGAAAGAAAATATTCTAGATTACCACAAATAAATGTCTGCTACTCATGAATATTTAGTAGTAAAGTGTATGGGTTTGGTTTTTTTAAAAAAAAGTTTTTAGGGGGTGCTTCTCTCCTCCCCCCAAACATAAAAGAATGAGAAAAAATGTCTTAGCGAATGATGTCCTAAATGTGTTTACTAGTTGACGTTCTGTGTTTTGCACATCAGAATTGAAAAATAAAGCATTTAAAGCAGTAGAAAGTTATAACCAAAATGTAATGAGTAAAATTTACCTAAATAATACCTTAAACAGGAGATGCATGTTTTTTTGATTGAATGTCTCAGTGCTTCCTGATGGAGAAACCAAAATTATGTTTCAGTATATAAATAGCACTAGGTTAGCCAAATGTGATGCTGACCTTTTCTTGCTGGAGTCTCATAGCTGGCTTATCTGTCTCCACTTATTTTTGTCTCTGGGGAATTTGGTGTTGGTGAAGCTACTTTCAGAAACATACTATTGCTTATCTGGAATCTGTCCCTCTTAGATGAAAAAATGTGCATTGAATTTGAAACCGAGGGGAATTTCACTGTAGTAAAACAGTCCATGGCTCTGCTGTCCACATGCTACAAACCAGGCTCACAAATATGCGCTTTGAATTGAGAGGGTATGCTAAAAGAACAATTAAGTATATTTGTGAGCACAGTTTGCTCAATGGGACCTTCTAATGCAGGAATCTACAAATCAAAAAGAGGAAAATTTTACATGTGCTACCTTTTTCAAATGCTGTAGGTCTTTTTGTAAAAATGATGAGAACCCATTGGTATGTGATTCAATTATACCCTTGTTTTACACAATTCCCGATAATAGCTTATTTTAGGGCTCGGACAATAGGGGAACAATTAAGCCATCAGAAGTTTGGTTTATGGATAGTCAATGGTGTGGTCAAGTTTTGAAGGGAAGTAAGTGGAGTGACCCTAATACAGGATAGGTTATTAGATCAAAACAAAGTGTGATATAACACAATAAGTGTGTATATCGTTAGATGTCCTTGTGATCTAATTTATGTGGGGAGGACTAGATGGGCGATTAAAGTGCATCTTAATGAACATAAGTCAAGAATTAATACAGATAGTGCAGGTAAGGCCCTGATTCAGGACTAGCTTGGATCGTAATCAATGATATCCACGCATGTGATCTTCGAGTCCCCTCTCTCTTCAAATGACCTGGAATGGCTGCAAAATCCACAGATCCGGCGTGAATGCTGGATCCACAGCCAGACATGCAAATGGGTCCAGGGCTGTTCCTCAAATTTTAGTCCACCCCCAGGTAAAATAAATTTTTTTAACCATAGGTTAGACCAGCAATATTGACCACCAAGCGCATATTGTGACAGCTTGGCTGTTGTCGATGCTATATAGCCCTATGATTGCTGCATTTCCCATCATGCTATTGTTCCTGAAGCTGCAAGAGAGCAGAAAGAAAACAGCTGTAAGGAAGAGGATGAAAAAGAAGTGTTCCTTGTCCTAGAGTCAGTGCCACCAGAGAAGGAAGAAGACTGTCCTGCCTATTATAGAAGAACAGAAATATGATGGCAGACAAAAGCCAAAGGGCCCACCCAGCAGCTGCAGGAGGAGGTAGGCTTCCCTGCACTTGGGCAGCTGCAGGAGGAGCAGTGTCAGGGAACTAAGCAGAACCCATAAAGCAGCTGGTCAGATATACATTGACTTCAGTGGAAACAGTAGACAGATGGGTCATTCTGAGGTGCTAGAACAATGCTGCCATTTTGAAGTCCTGTATGTTTAGTTCCTTTGACAAGACATACAACAGGACTTCAGGAGCATGCAGTATTCAATGAGCCTCATGGTAACCGAGCTGTCACAGATGCTGTTAAACATAAAAGACCATTTTTGATAGAATGTCTAAGTCTGACTTTGGATGTTTCCTGTAAAACATCCAAATTTGGTGGTGGAGAAATGGCTATTTCTGAACGGGACAGCCAAATAATAATAATATATATATTTTTTATCCCCTACTTGGACACTTTGGCTGCTAAAATACAAAACTCTTCACCCTCCTTCTGTGTTTTCAGCCGTGTGGTGCAATCCTTTAGTGAGGGTGAAGAATTTTGTGTTAGGCAAAGACTGCTGATGGAGAATTCATGTCACAGACCTTCATAAAGCTGGAGGTGAAACAGGGTCACTGTTGGCCTTTTTTTGAATGTGAGATAAAGAACGTAGCTGGACTTTGCTTTTTTTTTTTTTTTTTCAACCATTATGGTTGTAAGCTGTGAATGTTTTGGGATTCTATCTATGAAAACTGTGCTTAAAGACACATTTTGGCAAAAATTTTTTGAAGACTTCAATAGAGTGGTATAATTAAAGTAGAGTGTTGTTTTTTTTTTTTTTTTTACCAATGACTGGAGAAGCTCCTTTATAAAAAAAAATATATCCAGTCTTATGAAGTTGGCACTTGTTGGAGCAAGATATCTGAGGTATTTTTTCTCCACTATTTGAAACTACTGTAGTGCAGTCTCTTTTGATATAACTCCTAATGTGCTTAGCCTATTTTCTGGTTATACTTTATATATTTTTTAGACTTTGCTAGTAAGTTTATATAGTTTATTCCTCTTTATAACTTTAATGTAAATAGTACATAGCCAGCTATCCCGCAGCTGAATATCTAGCTTAGTGAATTGACTGGTGACTGGCTATGTCACATGACATAGCTGACCACCACCAGTATTCATTAGCTCACTGGATATTTGCTGGCCAGATATAGCTGCCTAAAAATGTGGTCTGTCTTTGGCTGTTGAGACTTAGCTGGCTAGGTGCTGAATATTGGCATAGCCAGTTATATCTTGGCTGGCCAAAAATAGACCAGAATACGACACCGGCATTGAATTTCCAGGTTTGCCTCAGACCATGGGAGATTATCAGTGAGCTCCGGTAGTCTGAATATTGGGGGGGGGGGGGGGGGGGAGGCAGGGGAGTAGGTTTCTTTGTATAAAACGGGGCCTATGCTAAAATAGCACATGTTATTGGTAGCCACATTAATAACTATGTTCCTTAACATGAGATTAAAAATAAAGAGCTATCAAAGAATAACCTATGTATTAATGAGATTTTTGTAGTTATCTCTTATGAAAAAGCTTAGCATTCTAAAGGTTTATGCTTCCACCTGCATAAATTGTAGGTATTCAGGTCATGAGCAGACGTATTTGCTAAAATTCTTTGACTTGCTACCACTCATTGAAAACATATTTAGGATATTATTTATAACACTAGAGTACTATGGGGCTCATAATCAAAAAAGAAAAATGTCTAAAAACTGGCCTAAATCTGCACTTAAACGATCAATGAGACAGTTCGTCTAAGTGCCAATAATCAAACCGGGTTTTAGATGTATTTAAAAATGACCTAGGACTTCACAATGCTGCTGAACGACTAGAGCTAAAAGGGACATGTCAGGAGGAGTGTCGAGGGTAGGATTTGGGCGGAACGTACTGCATGTATAACTGAAAGTTTTACAACACTGCCTAGATGGAACCTGGACGTTGTGACTTAGGCCATCTAAAACCAGGTCTAAGTCACAGGAAGGTATCCAAAGTGACCAGATAAGCACTGCAGACACAAAGTACAGATCCCCACACACTGCCCCAGTGATCACTGACACCCTCCCCCTAAAAATCATAACAACTTTACATATCTGCCTCCAAAACATCAGAACCTGGCAGCCTGGCATAGGAAAGCCTAGTAGAGCTGCACAGAGGTGGCTTAAGTGGTCTTTGGGGTGGGTTAGTGAACCATAGAGAGGAGGAACCAGGCCCATAAGCCACTCTAATCACTGCATTCATGGTGAAACATGTGCACCTCCCCAAACCCCCCAAACCCTTTTGTACTGCCATATAAGTGGCTCCTACAGCCATAAGGGCTATTGGGATGGTAGATAGGTGGGTCTAGTAGATTCTGGGGGTGTTTTGGGGGGCTCATCATGACTTATAAGGGACCTGTATTGAGATGTTTATGTGGGACCCTTTTTGTGAAGTTTACAGCAGTGCCCTGTAAGGTATCCCACTATTCTGGTGTCATATTTGGGTGTCCAGTCCATCACTTTTCTGGCCCCTCCCATGCCCCACAATTTTTATTCTAGGCATTTGTGACTTGGACAAATTTTTGGATGAAAATGGGGTATAAAGGTGGACAGACAGCTGGACGTACAGTTGGAAGATTTTTTTTAAAATGTTGGATGAATTTTTTCGAAAATGGACCTTTTCTCATGTCTGACTTTGGGCGACTTGCGACTTAGGCCCAAAATGGACTTAGACATTTCTTTTGATTTTGCCCCTCCACGGGGCCCATAATAAGAAAAACATAGACATCCAAAAAGCATCCTAAATCAGCACTTGGACGTTCTAATCGCCATGATGTCCAAGTGCCAATAATCAAAACCGTCTTTCTGTACATCTAGTGAGGTGTTCTAGCCTCAGTATGAGAGTACGAGATGGGCATGGTGGAGGCATATTATGGGCAGGCTTTGGGCAGTCTCAAGGGCAGGTTAGACATGGATGTCTTGTAGCGATATAATCAAACATTTTGCAAGACATCCTGGACAAAACTTATACGTATGGAACTAGATCTGTTTTAGAAGGGTTTAAATGCCACAAAGGTGCCCAAACTGACTAGATGACCACTGCATGCATCAAGGTAAGACACCCCCACACTTCCCCAGTGCTCATGGACCCCCTGACACCCACAAAGATCAGAATACAAATGTACATACATGTCTCCAAAACATCAGCACCTGGTATAGGAAAGCCTAGTAGAACTGCACATAGGTGTCTTAAGTAGCCTGGTGGGTGGACTAGTGAACCATAGAGAGGAGTAGCAAGTCCCATAAGCCACTCTAACCAGAACATTCATGATGGAAAAAGTGAGCCCACTAAACCCCCAAACCCCTACTATACTGCCATATAGGTGCCACCTGCAGTCATAAGGGCTATTGGGGTTATAGACAGGTGGGTATAGTAAGTTTTGGGGGGTCACCATAACCTATAAGAGAGTTCTGGTGAGATGTTTATCTGGCACCCTTTATGTGAAGTTCACAGCAGTGCCTTCTAAGGTGCCCCACTGCTCTGTTGCCATGGCTGGGTGGCCCATCCCAAATTCAAATGGTCTTATTCTGGGCATTTGGGACTTGGACAAAATTTTGCTAAAAAATGTGGTATAAAGCTAGACATCCTGGTGGATTTTCACCTCCCCCCAAAATTATTTCTAGATGGTGGTTTGCCTTTTGAAATAGGCATTTTCTTACTGCCAACTTTGGACGTCTAGCGCTAGAACGTCCAATGTGGACTTATTTGTTTTGAAAATGCCCCTCCACAGATATTCTGGCACTAGTGATAATACCTTCCTCACTGTACTTATTACAATATTTTTGGGGAAGTATAATGATGGGAATTTCTTCAAATTATTACAGTGAGATAAATCAGCCTGAGCAATTAAACTCCTTCTGGTCTCTATAGATATATTTTGTTGATATTCACTTCTTCAATAAAGGCATTTTAAACTATTAACAATAAATTATTAACTTTTGACCTTCTTGGTGTAAATTTTAATGTGGTTATTTTTATTACTTAAAATCCTCACATCTCTGACCTTAGTGAAAGTATTTGAAATGTATATTTTAAATATGTTATCAGTCAGTTCCTGAACCAGTGCACACTGCAATATTCTATACCTAACTACTGCTGAGAGTAAACAATTTATTCAATAAGCATACAGTTATGTATGTTATAAACCTTTACAGTGTTTATATAGCAAAGTTTTTAATCAATTAAGCCTACATTACAATGCTGATAGAATCTCTGTTTATAACTTCTGCCAGAAGAAACTAAAAGTAGATGGGCATACGAGGGGGGCCGCTGAAAAGTTCTCAGCCCAACCAAGAAGAGAATGATGTGGAGTCATGAACCTTACAAGTTATTCCACACTTTTTGTTTCAATAAAATGAAATGAAAAAGTCAAGAAAAGTGTGCAATAACTTGTAAGTTTCATGACTCCACATCATTGTCATCTTGGTTGGGCTGAGAACTTTTCAGCAGCCCCTCATAACTTGGTTTGAAAGGAATTCACTATTTTCATCAGAATTTCACCTCAGGGTACTACAGAGCAACTTGGCTTTCATTCTCTTACTAGAAGTTACTGGAACTGTTAGTGAATTTATCAACCTGCAGTAAATGAATCCTCATGTTTATGTTTATTTAGCATTTACTATAATGCCATATTTGATATCTAGGTCAAGGTGGTGTATGGTCTAAAATAGTAGTTTGGAAAGGAACACAATTGAGTGACATTTGACCAAGAAAGAAGAAAAACATTGTATAAGGTCAGTAAATACCACAACTGGACATCCATGCCTGGAGCCTGGCTACTAAAAGCTAAAAAAAAGAGGGTTTTCAGGAGAACCTTAAACTTTTTAAAGGATAGCTCACTGTGAAAAGAAAGAGGAAAATAGTTCCAGAGTTTTGGGGCTAGAAAATGATGACTGTCTAGTAGATTCATAATATAAAATAGCATTGACAAACTGCAAGGTTTTTATTCTGGGTTCATGAAAGTAAACATTTGTTTTGGAGTTTAATTTAATGAATATATGACCAGGAATATAGCTACTGTATAGCACAAATGCACACTGTGCCTTTAGATAATTTTTTAGATTCTCCTTTATGCCTTGTTATTCCAAATAAAGCAATATGAGCTATGCCTGCAATAAGCCCTGATGATATAAGGAGAACTCAGAATTCAGAAGATAAGAGTTATAAAGAGCTCTGGAGACTGAGTTCAATGAAGGAAAGCTTACTATTTTTTACTCAAATGCTTGATCTCAAATTCTGAATTCCCTTGTGCCTTGAAAAAAATGTTCATATCTTTTTAGATCTTCCAGATTCTGCTCTGTATAAATATAGTATAATTCAAAATGCATTGAAGTAGGAGTTTATTTCACTGATCTATGCAACAAACTTTACACTTTTCATATGAAAGAACAATTATAAGCATATTCATAAGAAGCAAAAAGTTATCATCTCATAGTTCTTTATATCCCCTGACTCTAGGCCCGGACATAGGCAGGTGCCTAAGAGGGGCATTATCAAAAGTTAAAAATGTTCAAAAACCTGCCTAAGTCGGCACTTGTATGTCCTAATAACAGGGATGTCCAAGTGCCGATAATCAAAACAAACTTTCTGGACATTCAGCAAGCTGAAGGGTGATACTGGAGGGGTTCTGGTCCAAACTCCACCGGCTGTAGTGGAGCTGAATGGCTGCGCGGCCTCCTGCTAAAAGGTGTGCAGTCACGCAACTTAGAGGGAACATTGCAGCACTCATAAATACACATACATCCCGACAGACACAAGAAATGTTAATATTTTCCTATCCTTTTATTTAATTTTCTTTGTTATTAATTCTACTGTGAAAACTACTTCAAGAATCATACAGTTTTCTTATTGGTTGCTATGTGTTTTGCCAGTAACATCTGTTACTATAGGCAGACCAGATTAAGCCATTGATAATCTTTGTTTGCACATGCTTTGTGCCCACATGTTCAGGAGAAACCTGTGAGATGTATTCAGGGCTCAGGAGGCTTAGGACTGCAAACTCTGGCTTTTTTTCAGAAGTCAGTAAAAAATGTAAATGTCCAAAAGGCTGAAGGATAAGAACATAAGAATTGCCATACTGGGACAGACTGAAGGACCATCAAGCCCAGTATCCTGTTTCCAACAGTGGCCAACCCAGGTTCCAAATATCTAGCTAGATCCCAAGTAATAAAACAGATTTTCTTTTGCTGCTTATCCTGGGATTAAGCAGCGGATTTCCCCAAGCCATCTCAATATTGGCCTATGGACTCCTCTTTTAGGAAATTATCCAAGCCTTTTTTAAACCCCGCTAAGCTACTGATTTCACCACATTCTCTGGCAACAAATTCCAGAGTTAATCACACGCTGTGTGAATAAATATTTTCTTTGGTTTTTTTTAAGTTCAAAAAGTTTTTATTGATTTTAGCATATAAAAGTACAATAAATGTTAACAAGGCAAGATACATACAAGCTGCATCAATGCAAGGAGTCACAGAATATTATTAATATAATATAATACAGCAAGCAGACCCATGCCTATTTAGAAGGAGGAGAGTATCAGCACAACACGCAGCCAGAAGTACATGTAGTATCCAAAACAGAGAGGGAGACACTGGAGCCATACACCTAAAGGAATGTGTGGAGAGAGCCAGGAGACAACGGCTATGTTCATATGTAGACATCCATGTTCCAGGACTTGAACTGAATGTCATTAGCCTGTACTGCAATAGAAGTTAACTGGACTCCAAATTTTGGTATAGGAGCTCATGGACTTGTGTTTTTCTGCTATAATGCTTTCATACTTTACTGTAAGGCATAGTGTATTCCACCAGGTTATGTAGTTCACTCTAGAAAGGTCTTTCCAGCAATGTAATGTTTTAACGGGCTAGGAATATCAAGATGTTAAGCAGTTGCATCTTATGATCAGGTAGCATATGTAGCAGGCCGTGATTACCTAATATAATGATGCGCAAACTCAAAGGTTCTTGTATGTGTAAGATTTTGGAAATGGTGTCCCATATTTTATTCCAGTAACCTGTTAAATGTGCACAATCATAGATCATATGTGTTAACGTGCCCTCCTGCAAGTTACAAGACCAACATATGGAAGAGAGTCCATTTGAAAATTTTGCTACCTTAATTGGGGTCCAGTGAGTTCAATGCAGCAGGAAGAACATAGATTGAAGAACACTGGCAGATCGAGAGGTTTTAAACAAATTTTTCCAGACTTCTTGCCAAGTCTCATCTTCTAATGAAAGTCCCAAATCTCCATGCCATGCATTCATCATGTTCGACAGGGAGAAAGTCATAGATTTTCTCTTGAGGACATACCATCTTGAAGCAACTCCTTTTTTGTTGTTATTAATTAGCGATGTTCGAGAAATCAGTTCTGGAGTAGTTCTCAATTTCCCCACATTCAGATAAAGAGCTGTCAAACAATGTCTCAGGTGTATCCAGCGATACTGTTGATGAGGTGGCAAATTGTAACGAATGTGAAGGTCCTCAAAGGACATCCATTGGGAATTCTTTATTAATTCCTGAAGAGTCCAGATGCCACAATTCTGCTACAGTTTCCAATCAAGTGATCTGTCCTGTGTCTTAATATGATCATTATGCCACAGTAAAATTTGACGAGATTCATGCCATTTAATTTCCATCAAGTTGTCATAGACTTTGAGAACTTCATGAGTTGAATAGTAAATGAATTGTTGTTTATCTTTTCTCATAGTGGAGTAGATAGAGTGTAGACAAGGCGAGAGTGACCATGCAGATTTTTTCCAATTGTAACCAGATGGGAGAATTATGGGTGGTGTCAGTATCTAATCACAATGAACCGTGGCGCATGATAAAAACTTGCTGGTAGTGTAAGAAGTCAGGGAAATTTACTTCCCCCATCTCTTTGGGTTGCTTCAATTTATGTAGCGCAATTCGAAGTTGTCTATTTTGCCATAAAAATGCACTCAAACAACTTTCAATGTCATGGTACATATGTCGTTTGAACAAAAATGGAAACATGCTCAGAATATAATTTATTTTGGGGAGTAGCATCATCTTAATGGTGTCCAGTCGGCTCCGCCAGGTCAACTTGAGGGGGGACCATTTTTGAGTGGAGTCTTTGATGGTTTTAAGAATATATTCTGTATTGTACTGCTCCACATCTTCCAAAGTGGGGCACACATAAACACATATACTCTCTGGAAAAGGGTCAGTTAAACTCCAATAATATTACCTCTAAATCAGAACCCCATATGGACAACAAACCTCCCCTCTGCAACACTAACAGGCTTTAATTTCACACACACACACACACACACACACACACACACACACACACACACACACAAGCCAATCACACAACAGGAAGTAACAGGGAAAAAGAAAGGAAAGAAAGGTGGAGAAAAAGCCTCAGTTCAGCTTCATCTGGCAAAAAACTCCACCTTTCAAGGCTAACCCTGTACTCCAAAATATAGAACCAGTAGAAAAAGCTCTATGGTAGCCTGCAGGGAGATATTACAAAACACACTGGGACACACAGCCCTCAGTTGTGAAAAAAATGGGTAAATCAGCACTGTAGCAAAGTAGTCCAGGATTCAGCATGGAACACAGCAAAAAAAGAGAACAACTTAGCTGCTTCAGCATCCAGGATCTCTCAGTCCTTCACCTCCTGGGCCCTGCAGCCACTGAACCCGACGGGGAACCCTCCGTTTCGCTCTGGTTGCTGCGTCAGGGGTTTCAACTTCACTGCTTCTCATACGCTCTATCCAGACCCACCAAGCTCTTCAGGCTCTCACACCACTTCACAGAACAATACCGGTGCTCGATTCTCAGCTGCTTCTTAGAGGTATATGGAATAGTAAGTGATATAGTATTTTGTTAACAACTTTGTGGTATAGTATTTTGTTAATAACTTTGATCCTATTTGACAAATTAAGCGTTATATAAAGATTTTTATTAAACATACACATAAACAGAATCAAGCCCAACATTTTCAGTGTTAAAAAAGAACAGATGCTAGAGTAGAAGTAGGAATTAGCCCAATACAGATATCAGACCATGTATTGGTACAAATATGATTAGCTTTGTGTAGTGTAGAGGGAAGGGGGTGTCAGAGTGTAGAGGGCTAATGTAAGTCTTTTTCAGAAGTGGTGAGTACAAGATGAATTAAAGAGTGAACACATTATTTGGAACTAAATGATGCAGGTAAGATAAGGGCGGGGCTAGTGTAGAACCCAGAAAAGCTTGCATGAGGGAGATGTTGTTACAGTTGACAGAAAGAAGAGGGAGAAGGAAGGGAGCTTAGGTGCTTGCAATTGGTTCTAGAAGATTTGCAGAAAAAATGAATAAGCAAGGAGCTCCAGAGTATATTAAAAATGTCAGAGGTTCATAGTAAGATACATAAGAAGGAAATGGAAAGGATGGAGTATTTATTAAGAATGACAAAGGGGGATTTCTTAGAACAGGAAGGGAAAGTAAGTCATTTATTGGCATAGCAAATAAAGAAACAGCAGAGGTCTATAATAATTAAGAAATTGGAGAATGGGAGGGGGAAGTAAAGAGGAGTAATACTGATATGGTTTTAGATAGTTTTATTAGTATTGCATAGTCCAGGGGTAGGTAATTCTGGTCCTCGAGAGCCGGAGATAGGTCAGATTTTCAGGATATCTACAATAAATATACATGAGATAAATTTGCATCTCAAGGAGGCAGTGCATGCAAATCCATCTCATACATATTCATTGTGGATATCCTGAAAACCTGACCTGGCTCCGGCTCTCGAGGACCGGAATTGCCTACCCCTGGCATAGTCTATGCATAGTCTGCATAGAGTTCAGTTGTAGAGGGGAAGACCAGAGATGTCAAAGGTGGCCCATCCTAAATCTGGAAATTTACTACCACTATGCTGGGAATTAAAGGCCACATCTAAAACCAGTTCTGACTGAAGCTCATTCCAAAAACTGACATATTTTAATCAACAAATAGAAAATAAAATATATTCTTCTACCTTTGTTGTCTGGTCATTTTGTTTTTCTTATTATGTTGGTCCAAGTCTCTGGTTTCTGCTTTCCTTTTTCTTCTCTTAACTGACATTCTAGAGTCTCCTTGTCAATTTGGCACTTCTTTTCTCTCCATTTTCACCATCTATTTTCTCTCTGTGTCCCTATCTATCCAACTCAGTATCACCCCTGTGATCTATCTTCCCATGATGTTGAGCATCTCCCATCTCGGTGATCCTATTATTGCCCTGTCAAACATAACTCTTCTGTGTTCTTATGCCCCCTATCTCTTCCCTCCCTCTACCCCTCCTTCCAGGGGTCCACAATTGTTTCTCTCGCTTCCCTTGCTCCTGTTCTGTCTCCCCAATTGCAAGTCTAGCTCTTTCTTCTCCCTCCCCCACCATGTCAGTTCTTCCTCACCATGTATTAACAGAAAAGAAACATTCATTCAATCTCAAGAGAAACAGCATGAAAGAGAGGTAGGGAAGGGGAAGGGGAAGAGAATAAAAAAGGGGGAACAGATAAGATATAGACTCTGCAGCCACAATTGCTAAGCTGCCATTATGGCTATTTTGTTGAGGTATGGCTGTACATTTGAATAAAAACATGGGTTTTCAATTTAATCTTAAACTCTTTAAACTTAGCACACCAATAGGATTTCTATGAGCGTCGGAGCATTTAGCGCTGTGGGCCATGGTAGAAACCTCTACCACCACTTAGTAAAAGGAGAGGGGGAGGGGGATAAAAGTTCAGACCTAATATTAGTGGGAAGATTGAGTTTGGAGGGCAAGAAGAAAAAGGCATAGTTACTGTATGTTACTGTATGTATAGATTCATAGTGTACTCTCCTTGGAGGGGGAAGTACCAGGCAGTGAGCATCAAGGGACCTTAGTTGTCAGTATGGGGTACATGATATAGTAAAGAATGAAAGATAAATGGGACTTTCAATGTGGTGAGTCTTGTGCATAAGACAAAATACACTGAAAATGATACACAGATGAACTGGTGGTGGTTAAGAATGGATTTATGTGATCATGTTTCTGGGCCCTGAATAGATGAACTGCGGAATTTGGTTAGTTGGTTCTTTAAAACACCTGTGTAAACTGAATTAAAAAAAATTAAGTCTCGACATTATGATAGCATGAATAAGAGTGTGTAAGGCTGAAAAGTCTAGGAAATTACAGATGGAATGAAATTTGTGCTTTGACAAAAAAAACGAGTTTAACAACTTGTGACACTTGCTAGGAAAAGGTAAGTCCTGAGTCAAAAATTATGCCCAAATAATAAAAGGAATCAATAGTAGGCAAAAGAATATTGAAGTGATGTGATATAATCAAGGGTTTTGGATGGAAACTTGTGACCCAACAGGCGGTTGTTTTAGATATAAGTTCAAAAGAAGTCTGTGAGTGGGTATTATATAATATAATAACTTTATTTATATCCCGCAATACCTTACAGAAAATGAGAGCATCTAAGCAGTTTTGCAATTGACAGAGGTCAGGATTTATTGGAGTGTTGGAAAAATGAACAGAATATCATCAGCATTGAAGAAACAATTTATATTATGATCCTATATTAATGTAGCAAGGGGACTAAGACATATCTTGAAGAGGAGAGGTGAAAGAATGGGACCTTGTGGGACTCCACAAGAAACGGAATGCTCAAAAGAGGTAGCAGTGAGGGTTGAGCTAAGAAAGAGCGATCAGTGAAATAAGAGACAAACCAACTCAATATGCAATAGCATTGCTCAGTCTAATTTCTTGTAAATGGGCAAGCAGAAGGGAATGGTTAACTAGAACAGAAGAGGCTGAGGGATCCAAAGAAACAACCAAGACTATACCTCCCTCATCTTAATAGGAGCGTTAATTCACTCAAATGTTATAATGGTAGTTTCTGTGCTATGGTGATGATTGAAACCTGCATGTTATAGATGTAATATGGATAAAAGTTCACAATGGCAGAGCAATTAATCAAAAACAATCTTTTTCAGCTATTTTGGAAATAAAAGGAAGATTGTAAACTGGCTGATATTTGTTTAGGCATAATGGATCTTAGGTTGGTCATATTTTATTTTTTTTATATTTGAGTAATAGCAGTTTGTTTCCATGAAATAGAGACATGACCAAAGTACAAACTTTGGGAGACTATTTGGAGACATAATGAAAAGAGACCATGGGAGGAGTAGATGATCCATTTGAAGGATAAGGTAGTTATACTATCTAATAAAGATAGCTGTTGGACCATAGGGGTCTAAAAAGTGGCCCAGTCCACTGATAGCCTAAGCCTTTTGGCATGTTGAAACAGTGGTAAGGTTGAAATGAGTAGTAAACTATTTGGGGCAAATTCTATAAATGGCATCCTGATTGTAGGCAGCGGTAGACATCCTACCACTGTTTAACCAGCCAATCGGGATACACATTTTTAACCCCCTCCCCCCCCGGGTACAGGGAGGCACCTAGGGATGCTTAAGCTTGCCCAAGGCTGGGCGTGGATGTGATTTTGCCCGTAAGTGGCCATGGGCGAGCTTAAGCAGCCCTAGGGCCATGATAGGTGCCTGAAATGTAGGCCAATAAAAAGCTGGTCTACATTTCAAATAGACGTGGCCGCTGAGCTGATTGCTGCAAAGAAATCTCCCTGCTGTGATCAGCTGAATAGCCGCCTGGAAGTCAGCCGGTAGGAGGGATGCCGACCCCATCAATCTACTGAACCTCTGACATTCCCTACACCCCCCCCCGCCACATCCAATTGACAGGAGAGATGCCCACTCCTTCCTGCCACTGGCCCCTTCAATCCCCTGAACATCCAACACTCCCCATTTGAGCAGGTGTCCTCCAGCTGCATTGCTACCACTAGGGGGTGGAATATTTTCAGTCGCTAAGGACAGGTATGTTCCCTGGAGTCCTGCAGAACTTGCCTGTCCCTCACAATTGAAAAATGTGACAGTAAAACAGCACCCTCTATAGGTGAGACTGTGGGTGGAGGACTCCTGCTCAGCTTAGAGGGAACAGTGCTCCCCAACATCCATCTGACACTCACCTGACATTTTGCCAACACTCCCGAACACATCCTGACACCTCAACATTCCCCAACACCAACCTGACACTCCCTCATACCCCAACACCCTCCTAACACCTCCCATCCCCACCCCCCTCGATACCTGTAGGAGATTGCCAGCAAGAGTGTTGTCCACTCCCTCCTACCAGCAGGCCCACCTATTTCAAAATGGCAGGCCTTCCCCTTTCTGGTGCATTTTGGGATGCACCAGTGAGGAGTCTAAGGCTTTGATTGGCCCAGGTACCTAAGACCCCTTCCATAGGCAGGGAGGGTGGTCGTCAGGTAGCCGAGGATGCTACAGGGGTGGGATACTTCAAGGGGGTTGTGGCAGAAGGAATTGGGCAGTCCTCCTGTTGTGGGATGCTTTCCCTGGCATGCTTCGGAGGGTTTAGCGCAGAAGGAATTGGGCAAACCTCCTGATGCAGATAGTCGGGGGTTCTGGGTTTCTGGCATGAGGGAGTGGGCATCCCTTCTGCTGGCCAACTTGTGGGGGGGGGGGGGATTTTAGGGGTCCTTGCTGCTGCTGCTCAGCTGTTGCGACATGGAGATTCCTTTGCCATGATCAGCTCAGTGGCAACGCGGTTCTCTAAATGGCGCCTGTGACATAGATGCTGGTTAGAGAACTGGGCTGGTCAGTTGGGGTTAGGCATCTGTCCATTAGCATAGATCTTATTCTATATAGGACGCCTGTGCGATTCTCAAAAGCCGCTTAGGCGGCTACTGAGACCAAGTGTCTTAAACAGAATCAGGCTTTTGTGTCAGACTGAAAAGAGCTGCATAGTGAGCTAATCTTAGTAGTAAAATAAGTAATCAAGTCATTAGAAGATGGTATAACAAAGAATTTCATGGATGGACCTGTTGTGAGATGGGAGATACAACTGTTTACACAGATTCTGGTGGTGTTTTTGAAAGAGATAAAGAAACATGAATAGATTTTACGGGGTGCTGATGACCCTTAATTGATCATCAGCATCATTTTGATATCCAGAGCCAGATGGGGTGGGATCAGAGGGAAGCTATTCTTACCCCATCCATCTAGATTACAAGGAAATCCCATGGGTGAGGCATGGGGCAGATGAGATCTGCTCAGAGGGTTAGTGTTTGCTGGTGGGGAAGGTATGATACCAGGCTTACCATTCCCCAGGAACATGCATTCGTTAGCACACATTCAGTTTATTACTGTACCTGAACAATTTTAGTACTGAAAAAAATCTATGTAACACATATTAAGCGATGTATTAATATGTGCACAATTGCTCTATGGACAAGAAAAAAAAAATCCAATAAGCTCTAAACGTTTTACAAACAGGACCTGGAAAAAGCACCCATAAATCTGGAAAATTCCCCCCCCTCCAAAAAAAAAAAAATCAATAAATAAAGGAACTACACTTCTCCCTCAGTATTCGCGGGGGTTAGGGGCAGAGTCGGCCTGCGAATGTTGAAAATTTGCGAATAACTTTTTGGCCGGCTCTGACCCAACCCGCCTCCCTCCTGCCTTCCCCCCCAGCATCTCGGACCTAACCTGGTGGTCTAGCGGGCTTTCGGGGCTGGAGCGATCTTCCTACACTCCTGTCCCGTGAAGATTACTCATAGGAAATGGCTGCCGTGAGCTCCAGTCATAGTCTCTTGAGACTATGACTGGAGCTCACGGCAGCCATTTCCTATGAGTGATCTGCATGGGGCAGGAGTGTAGGAAGATTGCTTCTGCCCCGAAAGCCCGCTAGACCACCAGATAAGGTCCAGCGGGCCGGGGAGAAAGGTGGGAAGGAGGGAGGAAAGGTCAGGAACGCAACTTTATTTAAAAAAAAAATAAAAAATATTGCGAATAACCGAATCCGCAGATACTGAAACTGCAGATTCGGAGGGAGAAGTGTAAAATTCAAATCCCTACTATCCCTGTATCCCTTTTCTTCTTTAACTTGGTAACTAAGCAAATGTTTTTGAGACATAGTTTTTTTTTTTCCTTTGATAAACCATAAGCAATATACTGTAGACTGTTGCTGTAAATCCACAAAACCTTTTCTTGGTAAAATCATACACACAGGGTGTTGCCAGCAGCTTCCTGAGTTGAAGAGTATAATGTAGCACAACAGTAATTTTGGGTTTGAGAAGTAGCACACCCAGAGGAATTAAAGCTGATCAGAGGAGCTGATAAATAGCATGTGGCAGAAGAACGTGTCTGTGGCTCCCAGTTTCTGCTTTTTTAAAGTTGGGTCTCAGTCTGCAAGTATAGAAAGGCTGAGCTGGCAAAAACAGCTGGAGATGTTAGAATTCAGGGATGGTTGAGAGTCACTGAACCAGCAACTTAAGGCTAAGTGGAAACGGACACCACGTAGATTTATTCTGTCATTAGTGTCTCTTTTTTTTTTTTTTCTTTTGGAAGAGAATATGTTGTAACAGTGGTGTATAGTTGAGATTATCAGAAGCAATTAAGGAAAGATTTAAAAAACTATAGAGTTTTACCTCATGCAAAATTGTGTTTTAGATTCTAAAGTATCAACTGCAAGAGATAAGATTTTGGTGTAGTCCTCTAGGGGAGAATCAATATCCGAATTGTGCCTGGAAAACTTGTGCCTTAAGGCCCAGATTCTCTAAAAGTGCGTCCCGATTTTAGGCAGCTGTAGGCGTCCTACAGCTATCTAATCAGCCAATCGGGATGCACGTTTAAAAAAAAAAAAATGCTCCCCAGGCAGGCCTGAAGGCGCCTCCGGGAGCCTAGGGAGACCCGCAAGATGCCTAAGCTCGTCTAAGGGCCTTAGGCGGGCCTTAGGCTGAACCTAGGCGGCCCTATGCGTCTCCCTAGTAGATGAGAAGCTTAAAAATGTAGGCCAGCAAAATGCTGGTCTACATTGTAAGTAAACGCGGCCGCTATACTTATCGCGGCAAGGGATCTCTCTGCCGCTATAAGTATAGCGGGCCGTGGCCCCTGACTGATCACTGGCAGGAGGGTGCCCAAACCCTCCTGCCCGAAGACGCGCCCCCCCCGACAATATCAGGCGCTGGCAAGAGGGTGCCCAATCCCTCCTGCCCGAAGACGCACCCCCCCCGGCGCTAACAACCCCCACTCCACCAAACCCGTTCTTACAGATGGGTCTTGCACGTCGAGCAAGCAGGCACGCCTCGTCGAAATGAGGCGGGCCCGCCCCTTCCCGGCCCATCCCGCCGAAGCCTAAGGCCTGATTGGCCCAGTCTCTAGAAGCCTGGACCAATCAGGCCTTAGGCATAGCGGGTCCGCCCATCCCCACTTAATCTAAGGCCTGATTGGCCAATCAGACCTTAGACTTAGTAGGGATGGGCGGACCCGCTATTCCTAAGGCCTGATTGGTCCAGGCTTCTAGAGCCTGGGCCAATCAGGCCTTAGGCTTCGGCGGGATGGGCCGGGAAGGGGCGGGCCCGCCTCATTTCGACGAGGCGTGCCTGCTTGCTCGACGTGCAAGACCCATCTGTAAGAACAGGTTTGGTGGAGTGGGGGTTGTTAGCGCCGGGGGGGGGGGGCGTCTTCGGGTAGGAGGGATTGGGCACCCTCCTGCCAGCGACCGATATTGTCGGGGGGGGGGGCGCGGTCGGTAGTGTCGGGGAGGGGGGTGCGTCTTCGGGCAGGAGGGTTTGGACACCCTCCTGCCAGTGATCGGTCAGGGGGCCACGGCCCGCTATACTTATAGCAGCAGAGAGATCCCTTACCGCGATAAGTGTAGCGGGCAGTGTCTAATCTAACCTGATTCTCTAACCCGCGTCTGTAACATGGACGCCGGTTACAGAATCGGGGTTTAGTTTAGGCCGATTCTGAATAGGACGCCTCTCCCGGGCGTCCTATACAGAATCAGGGCCTAGGTGTCTTGCGGACCTCGCCTTCAATATAGGCGGCCTGCCTGGGGAGCATTTTTTTTTTAAAAACGTGCATCCCAATTGGCTGATTAGACAGCTGTAGGACTCCTTCAGCTGCCTAAAATCGGGACGCACTTTTAGAGAATCTGGGCCTAAGTGTCCAGTGGTCACGTCTGCAAACGCCTTCAGCTCTCACCTCCTCCAGCCCCGGACAAAACTGCCATCTTACATCAAGCAGTCACCGCCAGGAGAGGTGCTGAATTTTGAGAGAGTTCACGAGATTTCGTACACATGCACAAGCTGCTCTGCCTCCAATGGTTACCTTATGTTCTGGAACATTGCCTGCCTCACTGCAGTAACCTCACGCAAGCGCTTTCCTGCGTCTGTATACGATTGTTCTCTCCACTCCACCTCACAATCATATACAGATGCAGGAAAGTGCTTGCGTGAGGTTACAGCAGTGAGGCAGGCAACATTCCAGAACATACTGAGGGCCTCAAAATAGTATCTGGCGGGCCGCCTGTGGCCCATGGGCTGTGAGTTTGAGACCACTGTTGTATAAGGAGCCAAAAGTCAGAGATCACTTACTTTGTTTACTGGAGCTTGGTTCCTTTTTTTCGCAAAGGTTCCTGTGGGCTTACCGTATATACTTGAATATAAACTGGGATTTTTGGGCCAAAAAATTGGGCCAAAAATGGGAATCCCAGTTTATATTTGGGTCATACCCCAGTGACCACCCGAAACCCTCCCGGACTTCCTGCAGGCATGCCTTAGGCCGGGACAGGAGGGATCCCTCCTGTCTCCTGCCCCGGCTGACACTAATAATTACCACCCTCCCTCCTTCCCTCGCTCGCGTACCTCTTCCCTGGTGGTCCAGCGTGTGTGCGCTGAAATCCTCCTTTGTAAACGTAGTAGTCAGCAGCACACCCAGTCTGACACGCAGGAGCGAGCTTTTCGTGCTTCCGGCCGGCCCTGTACCGCTACTTGATAGGCTGCCGCAAGTTCTTACGTGATTCGCGGTTCTCACGGTAGCCTATCAAGAAGCGGTGCAGGGCCAGACGGGAGCACAAAAAGCTCGCTCCTGCATGCTGGCCTGGATGCACCGCTGACTACTATGTTTACAAAGGAGGATTTCAGCGCATACACACTGGACCACAGGGAAGAGGTATGCGAGGGAGAGTGGTAATTATTATTGTCAGCTGGAGCAGGAGACAGGAGGGATCCCTCCTGCCCCGGCCTACCACTAGGTAGTTTAAGTTAAGGGGAATGGTTACCATATTCTTCTGGCTGGGTTAGAGGCAAAGGGGAGTAAGGACAATTAAGCCATTGTGACATCACTGATGAGGTTGGCTCTTTTTAGGGGGAAGAGGGTATAGGGAAGGAAGGTGGGATAGCGTTCAGAGCCTGGAAGGGAGGGGGGCTTGATTCACAGCCTGATAGGGAATGGGACTGAGTGCAGGGTAGGGAGGAGTGCAGGCCAGGGGGGCTAAGTGCAGAACCTGGCAGGGCAGGACACTTGAATATTAAGCCGCCCGACTTATATTCAAGTCAACAAATTTTCCTCCTTTTTTGGGGAAAAACTGGGGGTCTTGACTTATATTCGGATCGACTTCTATTCAAGTATATACGGTACTTAAACTGTAATGCTGCTTTATAAAAGAACATTGAAAAACCAGTTGAAGAAAACCTCTATCTACTCATTCAAAGTTGTCATACTTACCATTTGCATGTCCTGAACAACTTTATAAACTGATGCAGGCAGATCTTGTCTTGTAAAACTCCCTCCCTCAATAAGAGTTTACTGTTGTATAAAATAAACCTGCTATTATATATATATATTTATATATGTATATGAGTATAATATTGACCAAAAGCAAAAGATTTAATTCAACTTAAGTAATTTTCCATGTGTATTATTGAGGAAGTGTGTGGGAGAGAGAAGGAATGAGAAGCAAAATGTGAACCAAAATTGCAGCTTTTTAGGAACTCCAGTTTCTGTCAATTATCACTTTAATTGTTGGGTTTTTTTTATATTTAAATTTTTATAATAAATTCCAGTACTTGAAAACCTGACAGACACAAGTGTCTACTATTTATATCATGTTCATCTGGAGTATTAAGCAGATGTATTTGCATTTTGCAAATCACTTTGATGTCACATAAATATTGTATTGCAAATCTAACAAGGGATCCTGAGCTGTCAGTATCAAAAATCTGCCATTTTTCTTCATGTTATTTTTTGGAATTTCCAAATGATTGGCAGTCTTTCCCACATAAAAAGGAGTTTTACTAGGTAAACTGGCTTATCAGAACATTGACCTCTTCTACCTAGTTACCTACCCTTTTAAAAAGCTGTAGGAGTTATTACAGCCATGGCCAATGATAAAAAAGCCTAACACAGCTTCATAAAAATAAAACCATTGACCATAATAAAAGGGTGGGGGTGGGGGTATAAAATATGTACAGACTCCCACAGTGCACATAATTTTAGATGACTTAGGGCCCCTTTTACAAAGCTGCAGCAGACATGCTACCACAGTAAGGGGTAAATTCTCTATTAGTACGTCTAACTTAGGCGTGCTTTAGACGTCCGGGAAACGCAAGTGCCAATTAAACGGTACTTAGGCGTGCGGTAGACGTCCCTGCGACCTCTTCGCGCAAAATAGACGCAGGTTTCTGAAACGTCATTAAGACGTCTCCAATGGACCCATGATAGACGTGGGTACGTTTTTATTTTTTTTTTAAATTATACTTTATTTATACTCTTTATTATCACTCATTCAGCATTGTAAGTATAGGATGATGAAAAAGATAACTAAAACACAGTATACCATTTTGTAAACTATATATTAGTTAATCTAGCAATATCAGTGAGGTAGGGAATGGCAGACAGAGAACACTGCTGTGTTGTATCTTTTTCCTCTAGGATATCAGAATTGTACAGTTTACCATTAATACAAGGAAAAAAAATATGTTATGTTTCAAAGGAGAACTAGAAGATGAAACATACCGAGTGGGTGTTGAACTTACATTATCAGTATGGAAGGTGGGAACCAGTAGATGTATGCTACACAGAAAGCTGTACAGAAATGTCATACTCACCTCCTATTAGAAGTGAAAAGGATAGGACTTTGAACACCATATAAACTTCGTTTAAGTTCCACAAAGACTGGCAGGAAAGGCACCCTAAGTCATCCAATAAGCTTTCTCTCGATTTCCCAGAGACATTATTTCAGAGAGGATAGTTTAGAAGTGATATCTTGCTCGAAAGAACACTCTCCTGGTCTTAAAACATTGCAACAATCAGCTCATTCTTCAGAACAAAGGTAAATCCCATAACTTACACTGGCCCAACTTAGAAACAGAATCAAAACACAGATTAGACCTGAATGTGGCTTCCAGTTCACAGGAAGAGGAAGTAGCAAGCAGCACAATGCTGATCTCATTGTGACATCATCAAGGTGCACCTGGAAGGTAGATATGCCACAAGTAAAAAACAAGCCGGGAGTTGAACTCACAACCTATGGATAATTGGTACAGCGCGTTTTACTCACTGAGCTACTGAGATACTTAACTCTAGCCCTAACCCTAACCATAAAGTAGCGTCTGACGTCATAGAAGCCGTTAGAATTTTGAAATCGTTTTGGACGTTCATTGGGTGTTCTCAGATCAAATACACCTGTAGATACTTGCAATGATTACCCCTTGTCAAAGCTTGTACGTAAAGCCATTTCTGGAGACTCCCATTCCCAAATCCCCAACATAGCTCAGTGCTTAAAAGCACTGCATGTATCTTCCAAAGGTCAGGGGTTCAAGTCCTGACTAAGGTTACTAAAGACATAATATTATTTTTTTTTTCCACCCACCCAAACATGCATAGCTAAGCTAAACTATGTGAACCTCACTTCCCAATCTTCATTTATTTAATTTATAACTTGTCATTGTGTTTGTTCAAATGTAGATAGTGTGAACCTAAATACATGGGGGGAGGTGAAATTTCATTAGGTTTACATGGTAAGCTTCTAAGCTTGTACCTAAAGTCATTTCTGGAGACTCCCATTCTCAAATCCCCAACATACCTCAGTGCTTAAAAGCACTGCATGTATCTTCCAAAGGTCAGGGGTTCAAGTCCTGACTAAGGTTGCTAAAGACATAATATTATTTTTTTTTTCCACCCACCCAAACATGCATAGCTAAGCTAAACTATGTGAACCTCACTTCCCAATCTTCATTTATTTAATTTATAACTTGTCATTGTGTTTGGGGGAGGTGAAGTTTCATTAGGTTTACATGGTAAGCTTCTAAGCGTTCTGCTGTACTTTTTTGTATAACAGCGATATCGGCGTCGTTGAGCATGTAATCAACAGTGTTGATGTAGCGCGGAGCGGCCGCTGCAAGCACGCCCAAGCGGCACAAATACGTCATCGCGTTTTTTTGCATTGTGATGTCATAGAATCGCCCGTTCTTCATACGCAGTTATTTCTCCTAAAATGGCTGCCAGGAGACAGTCAAATTTTAGCACAGAAGACTTTTGTGGATCGCCTGGTTAATGTGCTCTCATCAATGCTTAGGATGTCCGAGCCATGGTAAGTTGAAAATAGGTTTGCCTAGAAAGGGAAATGTGCACCTTACAAATGGCAAAGTCCACCATGTAGACCCTGTTATAAGAGCTAATAGGAAAAAACTAGGACCTTATTAAAATAAGCAAAGGTGGGAGTCGAACCGGGAAGTTTCAGAAGTCAGAGCTCAGAACAGGAGCATTACTGTGTTGACCTAGTAATGCTTTCTTGTGCTTATAGCAGTTTGGTGAGACAAAACACTGTAGTTGTATATTATTGTTTCTTCACCATTTCAGAAATGTATACTTTACCATGATAAAAACTAACAAAGTATGCCATGTTTAAAAGGAGAAATATAAGATGAGTTGAACTCAAATTCTTAGCATGGAAGGGGAAAAGTTTATTTTTCTGCTACACAGCAAAGTTGTACAGTAATGTTATATTCAACTCCTATAAGAAGTGGAAAGCATCATCAAAGTGCACCTGGAAGGTAGATATGCCACAAATAAAATACAGGCTGGGATTTGAACCCTCAAAGCCCAGAAGATTGGTAGAGAGTGCCTTTCCTCACTGACCTACAGCTCCAATGCCTCTGGCTCTCTTGTCATATCATATCTTAGTGAAGTGCTAAGGGAAAAGGAGTTTAGCTATAATGTCATAGTAGGCTGAAATAAAAGAGTGGTAGCTCAATGGTTAAAAGCGCTGCTTTCACTGAGCCCCAAACCCATATTCCCAAGTGTGCTTGAATACATGTGAGGTGGAGCTCCATTTTTCTCACATGCTAATCTTCATTCTAAGCACTGTACTAATGCATATATGACTGTAAGTAATCTGTTCCATTTAGGCGTCATACCTGGAAAAGTGGTGTTTTTTTGCCCTTGCCGATCAGCGTCATTTGTGCTGCAATTCTTTAATACATAGTTGATATTTGTTTTCTACTTGAAAACCTTCCAAATCTTTAGGCATTCCTTTGCTTAAACTTATTTGAGTTCATCCTGATATGATCGCTAATGAACATAGACAGCTCAGTCAAGTATGATATGGAAGGGTGGTGAGATGGACCTAAGTAGAAGCAGCTGTAGCTCTATGTGTTAGGCGCCAGCCTGTGCTCCTAACATCCAGAGGTTGTGAGTTCTACACCCAGCACATCTTTTAATTGTGGCATACTACTTTGAAGGTGCAGATTGATGAGGTCACAATGAGGTCAGTTTTGTGCAACTGAAGACCTCCATTTTGCAATGAGGGAAGCTGAATGTTAAGGTGTGTATCTGTTTATTCTCTTTTTAAGTGCTGATAATGTGTGCTGTTTTTTCTTTGCTTTCAAAAGAGAGCCGATTGCAGTGCTGTTTGTTGAGAAAAAAAAGGGGGTTGTAAAAGCCATGTGTAAATTATATTATTGTTTGGGCAGAAATGTGGTTTGTTATCCATGCAATATAATGTGTTCCATTGTTATGGTGTCATTATATTTATTAGGACAGAGAAAAGATGAAAATTACCTATTCAAACTCACTATTGGAATTATTGATGAAAAAACACAGCGGACGTCTGCCTCGCGTCTAACAAAGAGCCGCAATTACGATAGTTGAAACGGCATTGAAATCCAAGTTAGACCAGGGTTTGTTACGTCTACATAATACACGATATTTAGACGCGGTTGCTCGCTCAGGTAGCGCTCATCTAGCGTCACCATTTGGCACGCCCATGGAACGCTCACGGAACGCCCACGTCCAGAGCTGGAGACGGGACTATGCTTTCTATAGACGTCAGTTCGTCAACTACCTCATAGGGACGTCTATGTGTCGTTAATTACCCAATTAACATTAATTAAGACCCTTAACTCCGTAATTATTCACTTACATCGGACGTCCAAAGCACGCCTAAGTTAAACGCAGTAATAGAGAATTTACCCCTAAATGTACAGAAGCCTATTCAATTTTTATCGGCTTTGGTGCATTTACCCATACCCCCTTTTATTAAGAACATAAGAATAGTCTTACTAGGTCAGACCAATGGTCCATCAAGTCCAGTAGCCCGTTCTCACGGTGGCCAATACAGGTTACTAGTACTTGGCCAAAACCCAAGGAGTAGCAACATTCCATGCTACCAATCTAGGGCAAGCAGAGGCTTTCCCCATGTCTTTCTCATAACAGACTATGGACTTTTCCTCCAGGAAATTGTCCAAACCTTTCTTAAAACCAGCTACACTATTTGCTCTTACCACAACCTCTGGCAATGTTTTCCAGAGCTTAACTATTCTCTGAGTGAAAAATAATTTCCTCCTATTGGTTTTAAAAGTATTTCCCTGTAAAATCATTGAGTGTCCCCTAGTCTTTGTAATTTTTGATGGATTATAATTGTGAAGACTTCAGTCATATCTTCCCTCAGCCCTCTCTTTTCCAAGCTGAAGAGCCCTAACCTTTTTAGTCTTTCCTCATACGAGAGGAGTTCCATCCCCTTTATCATCATGGTCGCTCTTCTTTGAACCTTTTCTAGTGCCGCTATATCTTTCTTGAGATATTGCATTTAAGAGGTCATGTAACTTGGGGGAAATGCACAAATACAAGAATAGACCAGATAGTGAGGTAGAAGCACGTAGTCATCACCTGTGCAGCCATTGTGTGTATTGTAAACATGTGTTAATATTAGACACCATACACACTGACATAAGTCAACGTCGGGTGTTCCATTTAAGGTCTAACACTGACTGCACCTCTAAGGGGGTGGTATATTGCATTAGATGCCCCTGTTTAAAATATATTGGACACACTAAATGCACGATTAAGACGCATATAGGGGAGTATCTAAGCAATATATGTACTGTCCGCTTACAGGCTCCGCTTGTAGTCCACTAGATGGAGATGGGCCACTCAGAAATGGAATTTCAATATACATTACTTATTCAGATACAGTTATCTGCGGGTGCTAAATTGGAACGTACGCAGGTGAGGCTGGACTCATTTAGAACACTGGTCTTTGGCCTGGGGGCCGCCGTGTGAGCGGATTGCTGGGCACGATGGACCACTGGTCTGACCCAGCAGCGGCAATTCTTATGTTCTTATAGTGACAGAGGGTTGAGTTGTTTCTAGGTACTGTATTTTTTTCTTTTTCTTTATGTGACGATTGGGATTTAAAGATGTGTCTCTTGCAGCTCTCAGATGAATGGAAAATGAAAGCTGCTACTTTGAAAGGTGCCGTCTTGGTAGAGGTGCCAGCACCAGTCCTCTTCTATGCCCTCTCCTTTCCCGCCCCCCACTACCACATGTGTGCACCAGTTCCCTTCCTCACACTTCTTTAACGTTCACGGCAGAAGCAGCAACCCCAACCTGATACTCATGCCAGGGTTTTCAAGTTTCAAGTTTAATATAAAATTTGATTAATCGCTTATTCAAAATTCTAAGCGATGAACAAATCAGTAAAATTACAAAATAGGGGAGACATACAAAAGTAACAAAAAAACTGAACTTTACAAAACATTGAAGACTAACTTAACAAACATAATAAAATGTGAGGAAAGAATGGGGACAGAAATACAATTTGGTTGATAGAAGAAAAGACACTTATGGCTGAAAACAATAGGAAGGAAAAGAATCTCAAAGAAGTTATGAAAATAAAATGAAGCTCCTAGACAGTCCTTTTAGTCATTAAATGCGTCTATAAAAAGAAAGCTTTTAAGTTTGCTCTTAAATTTATCCAAATATTTTTCCTGTCTTAAGTAAATAGGGAAGGAATTCCATGTTTGAGGAGCTGTAACGGAAAAGATGAAGTGCCGTCGTGTATTAATAATTTTAAGTGAGGGGATGACTAATAAGTGTTGGTCATTGGACCTCAGTAATCTGGATGAGGTATAAGGAATCAATGATTTGTAAATGAAAGCCAGAGTTTTGTATATCAGAGATTTGAAGGTAAGCAAACTTAATTTGTACATTATGCGATGTGCGACAGGAAGCCAGTGTGCTTTTTTATGAAGAGGAGTCACGTGATCGAATTTCTTAGCTTTCATTATAAGTTTGATTGATGCGTTATGGATGATCTGTAAACGTCTAATTTCCTTTTGTGCTATTCCCTTGAATAGGGCAATGCAATAATCGATTTTTGAAATAACCAAGGAGTGTATTAATGTTAAGAGACCTTGGACATAAAAATTTTGATATTGAATGGATCCGTGCCTAGGAAGTGATGTCAGAGGAAGAGCTGATGCTGGCACAAGCAGCAGGTTGCTGCTCGTGCAGGGAATGTTAAAGAGGAACAGGGGCAGGGAAGGGGTGAGTGTGTGTGTGTGTGTGGCAGGGGGTAGGGAAGGAGTGGATGTGGTGGGGGGCAGAGACGAGGACGGGGAGGAGCGCCACCACCCTAAGCGTGCCTCACCCTTGCTAGGCTACTGAGTTTGCTTAGTTTTGCAAATTTATGGCCCGATTCTCATAAAAAGCTGAACTTCTAGATTTGTGACTCACTGAATGAAAAGGCACCAAAAGTGGGGTTACAAATAACAGAGATAAAGGCTATCCAAGTTTGGAGGTGCAATTTTCATTTTTGAAGTTTTTGTGTACTATAGGGTCAGTAGAATGGGATTACACCATTTTTTTCACAACTTTGATGCATCAACACTTTTGGGAAATATCTGACTATGAGTCAGCAATTCCAGCTATTTTGGTGGTAACTTCAGCATTGAGCTTGAATAAGGAAAGGCATATTAAGCTTTATTTTAAATATTGTCAAAAGCTTTTTCTTTAGTGTTTTCCTGCATGTCTCCAAGGAAATGCAGAAGAAGGATAGGCAGTTTCTTTTGCTGCATCCAGGAGTTTTATAACTGGACACTTTTTTTATTTATTAAGATTTCATTTTAAATATATTATGTTTCAAGCATTAAAATGTATTTTTTTGAACCTTCACATTTTTCAGCCTTTCTAGCTACCAAACAGCTTTCTCTGACCGTCTCAACTATTGCTCCTAAGGGCACTCTTGAGTTAATCCTTAGCCTTATGAATGTCAGTATGCTTCTTTAAGTATATAAGTACATAAGAATTATTGTATTGGGACAGATGGAAGGTCCATCAAACCTTGTTTCTAACAGTGGTCAATCCAGGTCACAAGCATCTGGCAAGATCCCAAAAGAGTAAAACAAATTTTATGCTGCTTATCCCATGAATAAGCAGTGGATTTTTCCAAATCCACTTTAATAATAGTTTGTGGACTTTTCGTTTAGAAACTTATCCAAACCTTTTTTTTTAAAACCTGCCACGCTAACTGCTTTTACCACATTTTTCTAGCAACAATTTCATAGCTTAATTATACATTGAGTGAGGACATTTTGAATAAGATACACTTTAAAGCATGTGATGGTATTACTGACAAGACATCACCTGCTATGAGTATTTCTTAAGGTGTAGCCATGAGGACTCCACAGAGCATATGTTTTTAGTGTGGCTAGGCTTGCATCCATAGGCTGTTTAGGGATAGGCCTGCTACTCTGGTATTGCTGTGGATCACTAGACAACACATTGTTATTGCTTTTTTCATGACCCAGAGGTTGTGTAGCAATGTCAAAGGTATAGATGGGGAACTGTTGGGATAGAGTCAAATATGTGCTGATTGTAATATTTATATCTGTTACAAAGCTATTAAATCTTCTTGGTACACAGTCATGCAATAGATTGTCAGTATTTCTAAATAAAGATCTACTTTTGGGAACTGCTTTAATTCATGTGTCCATAGGTCAGGATGGGAGAATCTTCTGTTAACATTTACTGAAGACTTTACAAACTATTCAGATTGCACCTTCAAAAAAACAGGATGAAATTGGTCTAGAGAAAGGCTATTAAAATGATAAGAAACATAAATGCCATAAATGGTTGCATTTTAATAACATAAGAACATAAGAATTGCCATACTAGGATAGACTGAAGGGCCATCAAGCCCAGTATCCTGTTTTCAACAGTGACTAACCTAGGTTCATTACAGTACATCAGTTCTTATATACTGCAGCAACCTCACGGTTCTGTGCGGTTTACAGGTCAAAAGTTACTAACAATGTAGCAGATCACAAACAGTCGTAAGAATTTAACAGAAAATAAATTTCTAAAACTAAGATTAATCATGAAGTTTGCCAAAAATATATGTTTTCAACATTTTTCTAAAGACTGAATATGATGTAGAAATTGATATATTAATACCAATTTCTTTCTCCCATAAGGCCGCCTGAAAGGCCAACATTTTACCAAGGAAACGTTTACAGACACATCCCTTTACTGATGGAAAATCAAAGTGACGTACTATACATAAATGTTTCCTATCAACAAATTTGAAAGAATCAGAAACTAGGCAGCAATCTATTCAGAACCTTAAAACATAAGCAGCCCAACTTAAAAATCTCTCTGGCCTCAACAGTCAACCAATGCAATTTATAGTAATACTGTGAGACGTTTCAATCCAAAAATCAACCATATCACAGTATTCTGAAAGAAAAAGAATATTACAAATTCAAAATAAGCGACTGCACCATCAGTCTAAACGCTGCAAAATCAAAATAGGACTTTACCATTCTTAATTTCCAAGTAGCAAAACAGATTCTATACTGATTATCCTAGAAATAAGCAGTTGATTTCCCCAAGCCATCTAAATAATGGTCTATGGACTTCTCTTTTAGGAAATTATCCAAACCTTTTTTAAACCCCGCTAAGCTAACTGATTTCACCACATTCTCCAGCAATGAATTCCAGAGTTTAATTACATGTTGTGAGAAGAAATATTTTCTCCAGTTTGTTTTAAATCTACTTCTTAGTAGCTTCATTGCATGTCCCCTAGTCCTAGTATTTTTTTGGAAAGAGTGAACAAGCATTTCACAGCTACCCTTTCCATCCCAATCAGTATTTTATATGTCATATCACTCCTGAACCATCGCTTCTCCAAGCTGAAGAGCCCTCTCCTCATAGGGAAGTTGACCCATCCCTTTTATCATTTTTGTCACCCTTTTCTAATTCCGTTATATCTTTTTTGAGATACAGCAACCAGAACTTCACATAGTATTCGAGGTGCGGATGTACCATAGTGTGATACAAAGGCATTATAAGATTTTCCATTCCATTCCATTCCTTTCCTGGTCTTCGTCATAAAGGATATGGAGACAGCCTTAAAGATCTCAATATGTACTGTATACTTTGGAGGACAGGCAAGAGAGGGGAGATATGATAGAGACTACATGGCATAAATGCACATGAGGCAAGTCTCTTTCGTTTGAAAGGAAGCTCCGAAATGAGAGAGTATAGGATGAAGTTATGAGGCTCCAGAGTAATCTAAGGAAATACATTTTTACAGAAAGGGTGGTAGATGCGTGGAATAGTCTCCCAGTAGTGGTGATGGAGACAAAGGCTGGGTCTGAATTCAAGAAAATGCGTGATAAGCATGTGAGATCTCCTAGGGATGCTGCAGATACACTAACCGTTGTTACTGCATCTTCTGGAGATTGAGTTCCAGAGCCTTACCATTCCTTCTATTTATCTAAAAGGTATTTCCATGTAACTTCATTGAGGGTCTCCTAGTGTTAAACAGTAAAAATTCAGTACACTTTTCCCCTTTCTACACCACTCAGGATTTTGTAGATCTCAATCATATCCCCTTGAAGAGCCCTAACCTCTTTAGTCTTTCCTCATATGAGACAAGTTCTATCCCCTTCATTATTTTGATTGCTCTTCTTTGAACCTTTCCTAATTCTACTGTATCTTTTTTGAGATATCACAACTAGAATTGAGCATAATTCTCAAGGTGAGGTCACACCCTTTTTATCATCCTTTTCCTAATCATTCCTAACATCTTCTTTGCTTTTTTGACTAACATCGCACACTGGCTAGAAGATTTCAGCTTATTATTTACAATGACACCTAAATCTTTTTCTAGGGTACTGACCCCTAACTATGATTTGGATTCTTTTTTCCTGAGATGCATTGCATTGCGTTTTTCCACATTAAATATCATCTGCTATTTGGATGCCCAGTCTTCCAATTTCCTTCCTGCAATTTTTCACAGTCTGCATGTGCTTTAACAATTTTGAATTGGTTTATGGCATCTTGTATGAGGAAAGGCTAAAGAGGTTAAGGCTCTTCCGCTTGGAAAAGAGACAGCCGAAGAGGAATATGATTAAGGTCTGCAAAATCCTGAATGGTGTAGAATGGGTAAAAGTGAATCAATATTTCACTCTTTCATTTTAAAATAAATAAGAAGAAATATTTTTTTTTCACTTAAAGGATAGTTAAGCTCTAAAACTCATTGCCAGAGGATGTAGTAATAGCAGTTAACATAGCTGGGTTTAAAAAAGTTTTGGACAAGTTCCTGGAGAAAAAGTCCATAGTCTATTATTGAGACAGACACGGGGGAAGTCACTGCTTGCCCTGGCATTGATAGCATGGAATGTTGCTACTATTTGGGTTTGTGCCAGATAATTGTGATTTTAATTGACCATTGTTAGAAACAGGATACTGGGCTGGATTGGCTGACCCAGTATGGTTATTCTTATGTTCTTAAAATCACCTCACTTGTTCCATTTTCCAGATCATTTATAAATATGTTAAATAGTACTGGTCCCAGTACAGATCCCTGCTGCAACCCTCTCAGAGCTGACAATTGTCTCTCATTGGGAGCATGTCTTCCAGATTATGACCTGTCTCCCAAACCCACTCGTTTAGCTTCCATTCATACTCCTTTGAACCTTAGAACCAGTGCATGGTTTTATAATGCTTTTTTAAAAAATTTTTTAAAGAAGAATGTCTGAAAGAGGTTATGCCTAGTGGGCTATTGGAAACTACCAGAGTACACCTTTCTGGGTGTTTGGCCTCCCCTTTTACTAACAGGTACATGCACTGTCCTATTTTGGTCACACTGTCAGAAGAGAGAGATCGTTGGCGAAGGTTTGGAAAGGTCGAAGGGGTGACCTGCAATCAGATGTTTGGACATGTTGAAAACAGCCATGGGGATGACGCTGGAGGACCTTACTTGACTAGCACAAAACCGATTTCTTTTTAGATCTGTAATTCATCAAGTCGCTAGGACTCGAGCATGAGTTGATGGCACCTAAGAAAATGACATGTGTTGTCAGAGGTGTAAAAATTCATTACCACTGCATGAAGAGAAGCATCTTTTAGGACTCCTTTGTGACTGTAGCTAGATCTTTAGAAACTTGTACATATATGGCATCTACTCTTTCTTTTCACTAACCCCAGTGAAGTTCTTTTCTCATTATGTTGTAGTGGTCTTTCTGTGGACCACCTCCATATCACATGAATGTAGATCTTTTAGTATCAGGAAAACACTGACATATCTGACTGCTTACCATGCATTTTTAGCCTAGGTTACCATTCCCATATCATTCCCCTGTTGGCTCTATGTGATAGGAGGCATGCTTGTTAAACTGCCTGGCCAGCTGTTTCCTGGCCTGACTCATTCTCATGCTGTTCTCTGGTCAGATACTGGGAACAGCCAGTTTTTGAGATCCAGCATAAGTCTGGTCAGGAGGTGGGTGTCTTACATGCCAAAGTCTTGAACACTCTGGTAAGCATTTGGGGAATGTTCCTGTACATGCCAGATCAGTATTCACAGCGTGTACAATTGTGTGCAAATGTGAAAATGCCCTATTGCAAGTGGGTATATACTCTGTGCTCACATAGAAGCCTATTTTATAAGTTGTGTGCTCATCTATATGCACTTCATAAAATACCCATGTACTTCTGGATGGACCCATTTGAGGCCATGCCCAGATGTTTGGCTTTCCTTTATAGAAATACCTTCTCTTGCTTGCAGCAGGCCTGGAAAACCACAGTAGTTTAATTCTGCAGATCTTTCAATAGCAATCCGGAACAAACTTGCATAATATATTAGCCTTGAAAAAAGGAACGTTTTCCAAGCTTAAAACATCTCTATTGTAATAAGCATGCCTATTCAGCACATTGTAAATCTGTAATACAAGATCACATTTACAAAAACACAAGGTTAGTGATATAAAATGAAAGCATAGAAAAGGTCCATGAATATAGAAGTCCAGTATATTTAAGGAAGACTTTTAGATTGGAACAAAGGACAAACCTGCGACTCCTGAAACAATAATTTAACAACATCATTATTTGCACAATAGTAAAAGTTCACATTTTCAAACAATAAATATGAAAAGGCAACAGATATTTCAGCTTTTTATTATCCTGCCAAACTTTAATTTGAATTTAGTTAACATAACAGATAATGGATATATACAGTAGAATAGCCAGGAAGTAAGAGGCGAACCAGACAAAAAATAGATTGAAATAAAATATCAGACAGAAATAACAGATACTTAGGGCTCCTTTTACTAAGCTGCGATAGCGGTTTTAGCACTCGCTTAGTGCACGCTAAATTGCCCCGCACGCTAAACGCTAACATCAGCATTGAACTGGCATTAGTTCTAGCCATGTAGCGCAGGTTTAGCGGGCGCTAAAATTCTGCATGTGCTAAAAATGCTATCGCAGCTTAGTAAAAGGAGCCCTTAGAGGTAAAAAAGCAATATACCAAATAGAGTAGGTAGGGAAAATGGTCAGACACGCATAGGAGTTGCTATCATTTTCTGATATATTTGTTCTACATTTCTATTCCTTTCTTGAGCCCCGGTAGAAGGCAGAACAGTATATAACAATGCACTTTACAGCTTAACATATGGCACTCGCACCGCTTCACTTTCCCATATCACATCTACCACTTAAACAATTTATTGGACAATTTTGGCCTCAATTCCTGATAAAACAATGTGGTAACCCCAAATCCTCCTAAACCCTCTTCCAAATGGCCACTCACTGTCAGCTAGTTGGTGATGACTTAGATGCCCTATAAATATTCACAAAATTGTATTCATGTTCAACATATACAGTATTCCTAAAAGACAGGTCGTCCAAGTGCCGAAAATCAAACTGGACATGTCGGACTTTTTAAGGCTATGAATGCTGTTGTGAGCACAGAGCTGAAAAGGGTATATCTGGAGGAGTGGTTAGGGCAGTAAGTGGGCGGGATGGGGGCTGACCTAGACTTAGTTGTCTTGTAGCGATAACACTGGTCAACAAGCATTTGGCTACTGGAGTTCTATCACTTGTACCTTAACAAGGGCCACATGCTGAATCTAAATCTGAAAACAGTTTTCGTCTATCACATCCTGTTTTTAAGTTATGCGTCAGTTTGTGCTTATATCATTGTCGTCAATAATGCTACTGTGACGAGTCGGTATTTTACTGTTTCTGTAACACAATTTTGCATTTTAAGACATCTCATCGATCACATATACCGGTAATTTGAAAGTTTATACTAAAAAGTGATTGTGTTGCTTTTTCTACCTGTGAATTTTTATATTTTGTCTAAGATATTATAATTATTATGGACAGACGAGGTTATGTTAGCCATCCTGATAATTTCTGTTATGTCTGCGGACAATTTACTGGACAAGATCAGCAAAAGAATCTATCCAGCAGACTTCAAAGTGCATACAAGCATTATTTTGGCTGTAAAGTTGGCGACCAAGATAAAGTGTGGGCACCTCATGTGTGCTGCACTGTCTGCTATTCCGGATTAACACAGTGGCTGAATGGGAAACGGAAGAAAATGCCTTTCGCTGTACCCACGGTGTGGTGTGAACCAACAAATCATCACTCAGACTGTTATTTTTTTTTTTACATGACAAAAATTGCTGGATTCACAAAGAGGAATAAATCAAAAATTATGTATTCTGATTGCCCATCAGCAATTAAATCCGTTCCTCATGACTCAGAGAATCCAGTTCCAATTCCTCCTTCCACATCTGCAGCAGAATGTGCTGAAAGTTCAGATGAAGAATGTGCCTCTGCTGCTGTGGAGGAGTTGTATGAACCTGAAGTGGATGAAAAACAACCTCACCTGCCAACTCAAGAAGATCTTTTTTTTTTTTTTTTTTTTTTTTAAATAATTCTTTATTCATTTTCACAAATTACATTAAGTGTTAATATTTTCATTCACAGTAACAATAAATACATCACTTATACACAATCATTGGTATATTACATAGATTCTTATCCCTATCCCTCTCCCATCCCTCCCAACCATATACTCCATTATTGAATGATATATGTAATAATAAAAAAATAAAATATCCCCCAACTCACGAAGATCTTATTGATCTGGTTAGAGACTTGTCACTGTCAAAGAAGAAGGCAGAATTGTTGGGTTCAAGGCTAAAACAATGGAATCTTTTAAGGTAGGACACCAAAATATCTTTTTTTCTGTGATTGTCACACCATCCTGGCTTCCTTTACCAAATGGAAGGAAACATTTGTTTCTGTACTGATATTAATGGTCTCATGCATGAACTGGGATATGAACATGTTTCTGACGAATGGAGACTAGTCATTGATTCAAGTAAAGGAAGCCTTAAAGTGGTACTTTTACAAAATGGAAACCAGAAGCCATCTGTTCCTGTTGCTCATACAGATGGGTTGAAGGAAATGTACGAGTCGATGGAGACACTTTCAAAACTCACCTGCTATGCAGATAACCAATGGAACCTCTGTGGTAATCTCAAAGTTGTGTCACTCCTTCTGGGTCTACAACTGGGGTACAACAAACACAGTACATGTGCTTCTTGTGTCTTTGGAACAGTCATGATGATGTCAACCACTACAGGTAGAAACAATGGCTAAACCGAGATGAATCCGTACCTGGCAGATACAATGTGAAACACCTGCTGCTAGTACATTGTGAGAAAATCTATCTTGCAGCACTTCACATAAAACTGGATTTGCTGAAAAATTTTGTCAAGGCAATGGACAGAAATGGTGATGTGTTTCAGCACCTAAGAAATATGCTTGCAGAGACGAGCAACAAAGCTGGTGAAAGGTATGGAGAACCTGGATTACGAGGAAAGACTTAAGAGACTGGGGTTGTTCTCCCTTGAGAAAAGGAGACTACGAGGGGATATGATCGAGACATTCAAAATACTGAAAGGAATCGACAAAATAGAGCAGGAAAAAACGTTATTTACAATGTCCAATGTGGCACGGACAAGAGGACATGAGCTGAAGCTAAGGGGGGACAAGTTCAAGACAAATATCAGGAAGTTCTGCTTCACGCAACGAGTGGTGGACACCTGGAATGCTCTCCCAGAAGAGGTAATTGCGGAATCCACCATTCTAGGATTTAAGGGTAAGTTAGATGTACATCTCCTTATGAGTGGCATGAAGTAACATGGGTAGGGGTAGGCTAGATGCACTTCTCTTTATGAGAAGCGTGGAGCGATATGGGGACCAAAACTATGCCAGGGTACACCTGGCGGGGCCTCCGCGTGTGTGGATTGCCGGACTTGATGGACCTAGGGTCTGTTCCGGAGATGGCACTTCTTATGTTCTTATGTTTCGCGAAAAAGCCAAAATCAAAGAAGTTGTTTTTGTTAGACCCGAAATCCGTGAACTGATCCTTGATGATGCGTTAAAACAGAAGCTGAACTCAGCTGAATCTAAATTTTTTGCACATTATTATGTAATATAACAGAACACAGGTGATTTTGTAATTTGAGTTTTACATTTTAATGCCAGTGTGCATTATAGAGGAAACAACAAAGAGGCACTGGAGATGTCAGAACCAACTGATGGACATGAGTCTTTTATTAAAGATAAAATATAAAAAATATATATATGTACTTTTCAGGACATACACTGGGGAATCCCAAGAGAGCCACAGATGGTTGCTGCGTAACTACCAGTCAAGACTCTGCCTGACCTCCAGTGCTATTCACAGTACAAATTCACTATTGTCCCTTAAGGAAGGCGACGTGGTCACCGAAACTTGGATCCTAGTCGGGAATTTTGTTGTTTCATATATTTTGTAGATGTTTTATCTTTAATAAAAGACTTGTGACCATCAGTTGGTTCTGACATCTCCAGTGCCTCTCTTTGTTGTTTGCTCTATTGTAGTTCGAGGCTTGGTCTCTTCTTTTCTTTTCTCCAGTGTGCATTATAGGAAATGAAGTAGACGAATAGTTGTGAAACCACTTTGAAATAAATTTTGTTAACTGTGAAGCTTCATAAAAAAAACCCCCAAAACAAATTTAACTCCCTGAAGAGTAACCATACATTTACAGGACTATCTAAGCACAAATGCAACCCCCAATTTCAAAACCTGAGATTGCAAAAAGTATAAATTATTTCCTCTTCTTCTGAGTAATTCTTGATACATCTGGATACATTCTAATTTTATGATTCATAAAAAAAATTATCTTGGTGTTTGAAAAACATTTTCAGCAACAAATCTCTATCTGAGTCCAATGCTAATTGAAAAATGTAGCCAAGGCCACCACTTCCATATCTGATCTCTCCAAAAAATTGGTCAAATCCAGACTATCTGCTAAGAAACCTTTTTGGCCAACCACTGATTTCTTCTTTCCTAGAGATTGATGGATAGGAGGATTCTGGAACTTTTAAAACCTCAGACAAATATCTCTTAAACATATCAAGAGCCATATAGAATAAACTTTAGGAAAATTAATTAGTCTGAGGTTTTGTCATCTAGTAACATTCTCCAATACCTTTAATTTAAAATGAATATTCCCACTGTCCTTCATCAAAGATTGATTTTATGCTTCTAAAATCTCTATTTTAGTTTCTTGCGCTACAAATTTGTTTTCCATCTTTTCCACTCTGTCCTTCATATTCGATGATTCCAAGAGCATTCCTGTGCAGTGGGATGTTAAAGTCTGTATCTGAGTATCCAGAGAAGTTTATAATGAGGAAATAGCTTTCAAAATTGAATCCAAATCAATAACTGAGGTCTTTTTAGAGGGGGGATCAGAGGTATAAGTCTAAAATTATTAGATTTCACAGTACCTGAGAGTAAATTAGTGGCAAATTGATCCTATGCTCCTCTTCCTGAATGCAAAACATCACATAACATTTGCTGTAGCAATGAATCCACTTGTAGCCATTGTACCATGGGATCTTCTCTCTCTTCATGGTCTACAGGCCAAGCTGCCTTACTCCCCACACTAATTGCATCACACAACACATATTAGGGAAGCGGTTGTGCCGACAATCTTTGCTCCTCTGGAGAAAGTCTGACTGCCTCGAAGGAAGTTCTGGAGTCCTCCATCTGGCTCCCAACCACTGGCCAAGGTCTTTCACTTTGAACTACTCTAGGCCCACGTTTGATGAAGGCATCCATTGGACCAGGTAATTGTGATACTAGCCTGGGTTCAGAAGGAAAAACCCGGATTTTAGATTTCCTTTTTACCATCAGAAAATCGGAAAAGGTCAACGGCATCTTGTCACACACCTTCAGGCAGCCATCTTAGTCAAGCTCCTCCCCTCCCTCCTAAAAAATCTAGACTGTTTTAATAATGAATAAGTGTCAAAAAAGTGCTCAAACTGGAGGGATATAGGCATAGGCTCTCCTTTCTAGTTTCAAAGCTATGTCAGCTTTGTAACATCTGAGGCGTTTTCCCCATTGTGCTGTAGTGGCTTGAAGTTGACTTGTAGCTATATGTTTAAGAGGGGTGAAAGTATTGAGCATGTTTCACCAGTGTGTATTTAAACTGGAAACTTTGTTGTGTTTGACTGTCAATTATAAAGATGCACACATATGCCACTCTAACTACACTTATGGTGGAATATGTGAACCTTCCAAAACCCACCCAAATAACCATTGCTTGAGAAATGCTGAGGCATCAGAGCTGATTTCTGCTTTGGGGAATTATTTTAATTTTATTCCTTTATTTTTCACCTATGTTCTTTTTTTAATTTTATTATTGGAATTCTTGGAATTCTATTGCCTAACGGCTCCTCCCTTTCATTCTAGCCACTGCACTCTTTCATCTTGTGTACTCATATTTCCTATAATTTCATTTTTGAAGGTTATTTAGCACAGATTGTGTTACTGTCTAGGATAGTTAGGAATATCTCTGGAATACCTATTTTTAATATATGTTGTTGATCCTGTGGCTTTTGTGTGTAACGTATGTATCTCTGATTCTGAAGACTCTGTGTATGTATCCTTGTAACCCATTCTAGGCTTCTGGGGAGGACGGGCTTTAAAAATGAATGAATGAATGAATAAATAAATAAATAAATATAGGTAGTACTTACATGCATAAGGGCTATTGCTGTGGTATACAGTTGAGTAGATCTTGGGTGGGTTTTGGAGGGCTCTTCACACACTATAAGGGGGTTATAGTGAGATGTGTACCTAGACCTTTTTAGATTCAGTTCACTGCAGTGTTTCCTAAGGTGTCCCACAGCTCTGCTGGGATATCAGTGTGGCCTCTCCTACATCCCAATGGCATGTTTTGTGCATTTTTCTTTTGAACATTTTTTTTTTTTTAAATGGTTAAAAAATATAGGGCCTCTTCTACTAAACCGTGCTAGCGGTTTTAGCGTAGGGAGCCATGCTGAATGGCCTGTGCTGCTCCCGAAGCTCATAGGAATTCAACGAGCGTCTGAAGCAGGGTGGGCCATTCAGCGTGGCACTCTGCGCTAAAACCACTAGTGCGGTTTAGTAGAAGAGGGAAATGCCCATTTTCGCAAAAACAAGATAGACATTTTGCAGTTTTGAAAATGGGCATGCTTTGATACTGGATGTTTATGTGTGTTCCACAAAACATCTAACCTCGGATTTAGACATCATATAAATAGAAAATGCCCTTCCACATCTGTGCATTATAGTCACATTTTGGTATATAGTAAAGTCCCTTTTATGAAATCGAAGTAGTGAGTCCCGCATGGCAAATCTGATGCAATCCACTCAATTCCTATGAGCTTTGTCGTATTTGCTGGATCATTTATATTTTTGTGTATTTATGACTTGCTATATTGCTTAGCCTTGTGCACTCCTGTCACATACCAAAACATGACCATGTAAGGTCGTGTTTCTTCAGCTGCAAGGTCAAACTTTGTTAGAGGACTTTTTGTCTCCAATTAAGAATAAATAGAAATTATTATGACATTCTTTGGACTCCTTGGTTTCCTTGTCTTGGACCTCACTTCTTTTCTTCTGCTTGTGGCTCATGAGGATCTTGTTTCCCTTGTTTCTGACTGCATTCAGTCATGCACATGAAAGTAGTCCCTCACCTTGGAGCCATCTAGACAGAGAAAAAAAGCTGTAACCAGGGCAACATCTTTGATGACACAATTTGAAAAATTTTGACGTTTGAAAAATTTGACGTTGGAACTGAATGCTAATTGAATGCCGCAGTGCTGGCCCTGAAGCAGCGGACAAACAGTGAGTCCGCGAGGCTTGTGCAATACTGGCTTGTGCAACTATTTGAGCACTGCTGAAAAAAAACATATCCAGAGACAAGCGCCGTTTAAAGATAAGTAGCTTGTCATTTTTTCAAATCCTTAATAGTGCATACAAAGTGGGCAAATTTGCACTGATAGTGAGGTTTTCTATAAAATGAATTAAAATAAAATGAACTAAATAAAATGAACTAAAAGTATATATATTTTAAAAAAAGTTTTCTACAAGAAATATTTTAAGATTAAATTATTAAAGTTTATATGTTTTAAAACCTAAGCGGTCGATGATTGGAGCAGGGAGCTAAATTATTACGCTGATCACTCGAGTTTGTGATATAAATACCTTGCGTAGGCTCCAGTTCTGAGACCGTGATAGAAGAGTGTGATGCACTTCATGGTTATAGTGGTATGCTAGCTTGTTTCCATTTATTATTTACTACCACTTGGGATACTTGTTTATAGATTGTACAATTTTTCCTAGCCATACTTCAGTTGGAGATTTAGGGGTCCTTTTATCAAGCTGCGGTAGGGGTTTAACGTGTGTAATGCAGTGCGTTAAACTGCCTGCCGCGCTAGCCGCTAACACCTGCATTGAGCAGGTGTTAGTTTTTTTAGCCGGCCGCGGGGGTTAGCACGTGATGAAATGTCCGACACGCTAACCCCGCTAACAAGACTTGATAAAAGGACCCCTTAGAATCTGTAGAAAGAAAGAAAGAAGATCTACCAATATCCTTACCTTGTCCTTAACTGAACTTAAAGTCAGTTGATGAAAAGGTATGGACTTTGGATGGAGACAGACATGGGGGAAGCCATTGGTTACCCTGGATCAAAAGCACAGGATGTTGCTACTATTAGGGTTTTTGCCAGGTGCTTGTGACCAGGATTGGCCACTATGGAGATGGGCTAAACGGACCCAGTAAGGCTATTCTTATGTTCTTAGGTTACGCTCTCATTTATGAGCAATAATGTTTTCACACCCAGTACAGGCTTAAGTCACGTATAAACTTGTTTATATGTTTTGAAGTTAAATATTTATTTTTATCCACAATTTCTAGCTAATTTTTGGATTTCAGTCAGACTAGGTTTGACTGTTTCTTTTCGTATATTAGATCTGCCACCATTTAACAGATTTTGTTGACTCTGCTTTTTGTCAGCCTATTTGTATATGCAAATCTTATTCTGCCAAACACCAAAATAAGATAATATAGCATCAGAAAATACTGTTATCCCCTCTGACAAATTCATGCATAGACTCCATTACTTTATATAATGAGGAGAGAGGGAACATAGAAAAAGTAACAGACAAATTATATTGATTGCTGGGTTGCTGTGTGAAACACAATCGAATAGCACATTGGTTTGCAATGAAAAGACAAACAAAAGAAAACAAAAGTTTAATTTACTTATCCAAAATAAGTATGTAGAAGAAAATGCTTGTAAAAGGAATCTTTCAGCTGTCATTGGAACTGGACTCAAATGCAGCACAAGCAGACCACAGACATTAATCCACATAAATGCTTAATTCTGAAAGCGACATAAATGTCTAAAGGTTGCCAGAACTAAAAATTAATTGTAGTTTAGTTACAGCGTAAATATGCCTCAAATTTTAGCAATTACTTCCATAATAGCTGAAATTGCTTCCCAGATATTCATAACAAGTATTAAGATACGTCTGACATATAATATGCTTATGTGGCCATTAAGATACATCTCTCTTCTTGTCAGAATCATTCCCTCCTGCGGGTTCTATAATGGGTTGATGATGAGGTAAAGAGATTGTTTTTTTCCCTGTGTTCCAGAGACTGCAAGAGTCAGTGCTTGGACATGAAAAGAGAAGTCCCCTGCTCGCTACATACGCTTATTAGATAATAGAAAAATTTGACTCTCAGTCCTCCAGCACAAACTAACAAAGTGAACAAATTGTTAACCCTTTTCCCACCTTTTATAAATATAAAATTGAAAGAAAAAAAGAAAAAACACATCATTTTTTTATTTTCAGTTTTTAGGCATGCTTAATTCAAGCAATGGCACTTATAAGGGGGTTTCCAGTCATCTGTCTGTCTCTGTCCATCTATGAGAGGGTGCTGAAAAGTTCTTATCCCAACCAACCAACTTCCTAAATTCTGAGCATTATTTTGCTGCTGTAGCTGAAAGAAGTTCTTTTATTTCATTAGGTGCTAATTTGCAGAAACATTCTCTGCTTTGACATTGTTTCAGATCATCGATTGAACCATATCTGTGTCATTCTCTTCTTGGTGGGGCTGAGCACCCCCTCATATGTCTATAAGCAAAGACACAAAGACACACACACAAAAGTACATGGACCCATATACGCATTAACAAAGACACACGGAGACACAAATTCTCAGGGGGCAGAGTGGACATCCCTATGCAAATTGGTTAGTGTGTCGGCATTGCTGTGTACTAACCAATTAGCACCAATTAGCACTAACCAATTAGCGAAAAGTTGGTGTACCTCATGGCTTTGTCTTGGGACTTCTCCTTTTTCCATCTATACCTATTCTCTTGGTGCTCTGATCTCATCCCATAGTTTTCACCTATACTGATGACTCAGAGATTTAGGAGGACTGACAATTAATTTCATCAACTCATCCTAGATAAAGTGCTTCATACCTCATTGCTGAATATCACTATGGTCACCTTCAAAGAACTCCCCTTGGGAAGCTATGCACTGATGCCAGCACTTAGTCCACCCTTCAAAGCAATTTTGGAATTCTTTTTCTGGAATGGCCATCAGAGCTGTTGTCGTACTACCCTTGATGTCCTGAATGTCATAAAATGTCTTCCTTTCAATATTTCCTTTATCTTCAGGTAGAGAAAAAAGTCATTGAGGGCCAGATCAGGTTATTTGTTTACTGGCTAAAAACTCCCTCACAGACAGTCCCATATAAGCTGTTGCATTGTCATGATGCAAGAGCCACGAGGGACCATTTTTGCACACACCTTTCTCACGCCAAGATTTTCAGTTAAGATTTTCCTGTTTAAGAACATAAGAAGTTGCCTCCGCTGAGGCAGACCAGAGGTCCATCCTGCCCAGCGGTCCGCTCCCGCGGCGGCCCATCAGGCCTAATTGCCTGAACAGTGTCCCTGACTAATTTTTTAACTGCCTCTAATCCTCTAATCCTATCCCTATTACCTACCTTTACTCCTATCTGTACCCCTCAATCCCTTTGTCCTCCAGGTACCTGTCCAGACCCTCTTTGAAGCCCTGAAGCGTGCTCCTGCTTATCACATCCTCCGGTAGCGCGTTCCATGTATCCACCACCCTCTGAGTGAAAAAGAACTTCCTGGCGTTTGTTCTAAACCTTTCCCCTTTCAATTTCTCTGAGTGCCCCCTCGTACTTGTGGTTCCCCGTAATTTGAAAAATCTGTCCCTGTCTACTCTTTCTATGCCCTTCATGATCTTGAAGGTTTCTATCATGTCTCCTCTAAGTCTCCGCTTTTCCAGGGAGAAAAGCCCCAGCTTCTTCAGTCTGTCAGTATATGAGAGGTCTTCTCTGTCAATGTTTTTTTTGGTCTGCTGTGCTTCTCACAGTCATTAAAAACTTACCCTGGGATGCCTCAACATGCCTTGCCATATGTCTCGTTTAGATTATTGCAATTCATTACTAGTTGAACTTCTATAGTATCAACTGCATCGACTCCAACTACTACAAAACACTACACTTCAGCTTTGCTACCGTCACTCAAAATTCAACCATATTACTCCGCTTCTCAAAACTGAGCACATGCTTCCCATCTCCTTCAGGATTCTTTATAAATATAACCTACTTACTTTTCAGATACTGGTTTCTGGTTCTCCTCTATTTTTATTTTCTCATCTGATTTCATACTCTCCTGGAAGGGAGCTGCGTTCCTCCAATCATTTCTTACTGACGATCCCAACAATTAGGCAGCTTTTTCTAGACATTTACAGAGATTCTAGTTTCTCTGTAATGGCCTCAAAGCTCTGGAACTCCCTTCCGCTATATCTGCACACAGAAAAATCTCTTAAATCATTTAAATCACAATTGAAAGCCTATTATTTCAAACTGGCGTTTGACCCTATTTCTTAACACTTCAGTTTAGTTCTTCCTTGCTTTCTTCTTCTCACATTTTTTCCCATATCCTCCAGTTTTTTTTTTTAAAATCTTATTTGTTCTTACCTCTTGATATCGTAAACCTTTCCCGCCCTTAATTGTCATTTTGTGTCTAGTACTTTTAATTGTACAGCATACATTTTCCTGTTGTGTTTATTTTATTGTTGTTTTTAAATAAGTCCCCTTTGACGTTTATCTGTTGTTAACCGCTTAGGCCCTCTTTTACTAAGGTGCGCTAACCGATTAGCATACACTAAACGTTAATGCATGCATGTTAGTCTATGGACGCACTGGCGTTTAGCACGTGCTAATTTGATTTGCGCACGCTAATCGTTTAGCGTACCTTAGTAAAAGAAGAGGTTTGATTTGACTTTTTTTTGTTAATGATGGCAATATATCTAATAAAATAACTATAACTGTAACTGTCATTTTAATGCTTATTGCAGCTTTGTAAAAGAGCTCCTTTGTGTCTTGAAAACTGAACAGCTGAAAATTTTTTTATTTAACATGTTTTTCTGTCACTTTATTGCAAGGGTAGGGAACTCTGGTCCTCGAGAGCCATATTCCAGTCAGGTTTTCAGGATTTTCCCCAATGAATATGCATTGAAAGCAGTGCATGCAAATAGATCTCATGCATATTCATTGGGGAAATCCTGAAAACCCGACTGGAATACGGCTCTCGAGGACCAGAGTTCTCTACCCCTGCTTTATTGTCATAATTAAAATATCCAAAGGATTCAGTTTACCTAGCTTGAGGGTGGGGAGAATAACTTGTTTGAAAGCAGGATAAATAAAAATAAAGGGGTCAATGTCACTGGATAATACATTTTTCCAAAAGTTTTGCTTCCTTAAACAAATTGGTGATTATGATAGACCCCTTCAATATAAACTGTATCACACAGGAATTTTGAGAAAGACAATGGCATCTTTAATTAACTATAATATAACACATTCACAAGGATAGTGCTAGTGAAGGTTCACAACTACAGCATAAGCTAGGTAAACCACACATGGGCAAGGGTCCTCCCACCACCTGGGTCCTCCCACCACCAAGGGTCCTAACACCACCTATAAGGTTCTCTGCCTGATCACCTTATACCACCTGATCACCTTATACCAGTGTTTTTCAACTGCTGTTCCGCGGCACACTAGTGTGCCGCGAGATGTTGCCTGGTGTGCCGCAGGGCCGCCATCAGGGCAGTACTACCAGTCCTGCATTCAGGGGCCCGGAGCTGACAGGGGGCCCGGGCTCCCCCAGGGTCCTAGGCAGTGTTCTAAGGCAGGGGCGCCAGTAGCTCGCCAAGGCAAAGTGAGTCGATCACCCAGGACTCACTTTGTCTTGGCGATCTAATCTATCGAGCCGATAAGTCTTCTTCTCCCCGACGTCAATTCTGCAGTCGGAGAGGAAGTTCGGGCCAGCCAATCGCTGCCTGGCTGGGCGGAACTTCCTCTCCGATTGCAGAATTGACGTCGGGGAGAGGAAGACTGATCAGCCCGAAGCAGGGAGAGCATGCGTCGACGTCGGCTTTGGGGCCTGTTATCCATTGGTGGGTCCTGTTCCCCGATGGCAGCGGCAGTGGCAGTGGCTTGGGGAACGGCAGGGAGAAAGAAAGAAAGGGGGCAGGCAGGGAAACAGAAGGAAAGAAGAGAAACAGAAAAAAAGAAAGAAAGGTCAGGGAGAGAGGAAGAAAAAGTTGGGGGAGGGAATGAGGTGTGGAGGAGAGAAAGCATACAGGCTGATAGAAGGGAAGAAAGATTGGATGCACAGTCAGAAGAAGAAAGTGCAACCAGAAATCACCAGACAAGGTAGGAAAAATGATTTTATTTTAAATTTAGCAAAGTGGAGGCAGTATTACCACAGTTTTCAAAGGAATTTGCCCAAATAACTTAATAGTTAACTGGGTAAATTCCCAGAGATGAAAACTTCCCTTCACTTACTATGCACAGTTCTGAATTTATATCTGCTGTCTATATTTTACAATATGGTCACCTTTTACTAAACCGCAATAGTGGTTTTTAGCGCAGGGAGCCTATGAGCGTCAAGAGCAGCGCTGGGCATTCAGCGCAGCTCCCTGCGCTAAAAACTGCTATTGTGGTTTAATAAAAAGGATGGAGGATATATTTGTCTATTTTTGTATGCTATAAAAACCAAATACAGAGAGAGACTGAGAGCTGTTGACGAAGAGCTACGTGTGTGTCTTTCTTCGATTCCAGCCAGAATATCAGCTTTGTGTTCAGCCAAACAGGCCCAGGTTTCGCACTGAATAAAGTATTTTATAATTTTTCACTATTCTGTTTACTTAATATTTCATAATAAAGTAATTATAAAATACTTTCTTTGTGTTTATTTGATTCCTATTCAAGATAATTACTTTATATATAGTCAATATAGGCACAGAGTTAAATTTTTTAACATTTTCTAATGGTGGTGTGCCTCGTGATTTTTTTCATGAAACAAGTGTGCCTTTGCCCAAAAAAGGTTGAAAAACACTGCCTTATACTACCTGATCACCTTATACCACCCGATCACCTTATAGTGGTATAAGGTGATCAGGCAGAGAACCTCATAGGCATAGGTGTTACGATCGAGCTTGAAGATAAGTTTGAGTTTATGTTACTTAAACCATGTTGACCACAATTTTGTTTTTTGTTTGCACTATACACTTCTTCCTACGTATCTGCGGATTCGCTTATTTGCAATTTTTTGGCTGCTTACTCCGCCCTCCCAAAATTACATCATCATTAAAGTTCCTTTTTCTTTTACTGTACCAATAAAAAAATGTATTGCTTACCATTCACTCTGAAAATCACTGCTTCCATGCGGTGTTGTTCGCTTTTTCGACCGAGAACTCTGCTAATTCCTTGGCCAGGGGAGAGCCGTTGACCATCGCAGCATGGTGAAAGTGGAGAGCAAGTGGGAAAGGCTTGCCGAGCTAGGAAATACCACCAAGAGCTAGTCGGGGCAGGGAGAGAGTGTAATTCTGTGGACTCTCGAGCGCAAGTGTTTTGATTTGAGTATTAACTAAGCTTTTCAGATCTGGAGAAACCTCTCAGTGTTTATGATGACGGGTGACAGTTAGGTGCTGCTGGCAGAGAAATCCTCTATGCACACACACAGTCTATGGCAGTTCTCTAAAAGATTTCGGGAACAGGTCCAGCGCCCTAACAAGACAGTTTCTGAACAACTCCAACACGGGGACTAGCGGTGTTAAAGGTGCAGTGACCTGGGTTAGTCACTGTTGGAAACAAAACATAGAAAACATAGAAACATAGAACATGACGGCAGAAAAGGGCCATGGCCCATCTAGTCTGCCCACACTAATGGCCCACCCCCTAACTACCTCCATGAAGAGATCCCACATGCCAATCCCATCTTTTCTTAAAATCTGGCATGCTGCTGGCCTCAATTACCTGTTGTGGAAGATTATTCCAGTGATCAACCACCCTTTCGGTGAAGAAATATTTTCTGGTGTAGCCATGAAATTTCCCACCCCTGATTTTCAACGGATGCCCTCTTGTTGCTGTGGGTCCTTTAAGGAAAAAGAGATCCTCTTCCACCTCGATACTGCCTGTGACATATTTGAACGTCTCAATCATGTCTCTCCTCTCTCTGCGTTCCTTGAGTGAGTACAGCTGCAACTTACCCAGTCGTTCCTCATACGGGAGATCCTTGAGACCTGAGACCATCCTGGTGGCCATTCGCTGAACCGACTCAACTTTCCGCACATCTTTTTGATAATGCGGCCTCCAGAATTGTACACAGTATTACAGATGGGGTCTCACCATGGATCTGTACAACGGCATTATGACCTAGGGCTTACGGCTGACGAAACTTCTACGGATACAGCCCACGATTTGTCTACCCTGGATGAAGTTTTCTCCACTTGATTGGCAGTCTTCATTTCTTCGCTAATGATCACCCCCAAGTCACGTTCTGCTACAGTCCTTGCTAGTATCTCACCATTTAGGGTGTAAGTCCTGCATGGATTTTTGCCGCCAAGGTGCATGACCTTGCATTTTTTGGCATTGAAACTTAGTTGCCAAGTCTTTGACCAATACTCCAGCAGGAGTAGGTCCTGCGTCATACTGTCGGGCATTGAGCTTTTGCCAGGCACTGTGCTTTCATCTGTTGTGCGGTTGCCTACTATGTTGCATAGTTTGGCGTCATCGGCGAATAATGTAATTTTACCTTGAAGCCCCTCAGCCAAGTCTCTTACGAAGATGTTAAATAGGATTGGGCCCAAGACCGAGCCCTGTGGCACTCTGCTCTCCGTTGTATCGGAGAGGGTACCGTTTACCAATACCCTCTGAAGTCTGTCTCTAAGCCAGTCCCTAATAATGCAAACACATCACAAGGAGCATAAAACTCCCGTTCCATCCGAAGAGAAGTGTAAATACTTGTCTCATTAATCCAATCTCCCAAATGACGAAGCAGACATGCATAATTATAAATCCGCATATCCAGTAGACCTAACCCCCCTTTATTCCAATTCCCCAGGAAATATATCAACTTTAATTTAGGTTTTTTAGCCCACCAACAAAAACGAGTAACTTTTTTAAATAAAAGATACATAAATCCTTCTTCAATAAGCACAACGGCAAAGTCTGTAACATATACAACCATTTAGGAAATATAAACAGCTTAAACAAGCTAATACGACTCATCAAAGAAAGAGGCAACATCTGCCATGTATCTAGTAAGAGTTCCATTTTTTGTTGTAGTTTGTCCACATTAAGGCAATATAATTGGGAAGTCAACATAGTCATGACTATCCCTAAGTACATAAACTGCCCTTGCGCCCAAATCATAGGAAACTCCGATCCCCATAATGCCTTTACCGCCTCAGAGGATGCTAACGCCTCTGATTTATCTAAATTTAATTGAAAACCTGCATAGTGACCATATTCTTTAATTAATTCCAATAATGCTGTTAAAGAAGACAAAGGATCTGTAAGATGCACTAAAATATCATCAGCAAAAGCCGACAACTTAAAAGTAGTACTTCCAATATCAATCCCTCGTATAGATGACAATTCATATATCTCTCGAATAAGGGGGTCCAAAGTAAGTACGAATAATAACGGAGATAAAGGACAACCTTGTCTCATCCCCCTACAAATAGGAAACTTATCAGTTTCAAAATCCTTTAACACCAATTTAGCCTGTGGAAGAGTATACAATGCATGTATTGCCGATACAAAAAAACCGTCAAAACCATATGCTGTTAATGTTTCATAAAGAAAATCCCACCTGACTTTGTCAAATGCCTTTTCAGCATCAAAGCTGATTAGCACAGAAGGTAAATTATATCTCGCCTGCTGTTCTAAAGACAGTAACAGTTTTCTTACATTTTTAGCTATTTTCCTTCCCTTCACAAATCCCACCTGAGCCTCATGAATAATGGAGGGCAATACAGTTAGGAGGTGGGCCATTAGTGTGGGCAGACTAGATGGGCCGTAGCCCTTTTCTGCCGTCATTTTCTATGTTTCTATGTTTCTACAGCAGCTAACCTATTAGCCATAATTTTCGCTAACAATTTAACTTCCGTATTCAATAAAGAAATAGGATGATATGATGACGCTTTTTCAGGGTCTTTATTCAGTTTAGGCAACACCAGAATTCGAGCCATATTCATACCTTCCGACAAAGCTTCAGCACCAACCATAATATTAAACATCCTAGCAAGTGGTTGGATAATCTCTTCACTTAATAGTTTATAAAATTCAATATGCATACCATCCTCACCTGGCAATGGACTATTCCCAATTGCCCAATACTCTTCCTCTGGAGTAATTGGCGCATTCAAACGCTCCCTATCACTCTCAGAGATACCGGGCAATTTTATCTCATCCAAATAGGGACCTGCCAAAATTCCCTTGTCTAACAGGGTATCATAAAGAGTCTTAAAATAGCAGAAAAAAAAAATCTCCAATCTCTTAATATGTTATAACCTGCTTCCCTTGTTCATTTATCAAGGCCTGAACCCTATTGGGACCCATTCTAGATGAAACTAACCGGGCCAAAAGTTTTCCCCCCTTATTCCCATGTTTATAAAGTTGGTACTTATAATAAACAAGGGATTTGTGTGCCCGCTGATGTAAAAGAGAATTGAGAGTTACTTGATATTCCCGTCTATGCAACTCCTGTCTATGCACTGAGTCACCAGATTGTCCAAATTTCCTCCTAGCCTTTACAATATCCCTCTCCAAATGCAAAATTTCCCTATCTCAAGCTTTTTTAACATGACTACAATAACTTATAATGTCCCCCTCAATACTGCTTTTGTTGCTTCCCAAAATAAAATAAGATCTCCTGCATGAGCATTATGCCTTTTATAATCTTTCCAAGTGTCCAATAACCGTTCCCTATAATTTTGGTCCTTATACAATGCTAACGGAAATACCCAACGCCATATCCCCTGAGACCCTCTTCCTCCCTGCCACCTCACATGTACCCATGCATGATCAGAGATTTTATAAGCACCTATATCCGCCCACACCAACTGCCGAAACACCGGTTCTATTACCCAAATATAGTCTATACGAGATTGTGAACCATGTGCTCGAGACACATGGGTATAATCTTTCTCAGAACCATGTAGAACCCTCCAAGGGTCTATTAATTCCAGATTTTCACTAAATTTTTGGAGTTCCCTTTCCCCTACCCGATGCAAAGCACTCCCTGTTCCGTACAATCCAAACTAGAATCATAAACAGCATTAAAGTCTTCCCCAATAATTAAAGAGACCTGAGTAAAAGGTAACAATAAGCAAGTTAATTTGGCATAAAATGCTGGATCATTATCATTAGGAGCATATGCACAGCAAAATACAAAATTTTGTTGCGCTATCACCCCTTGACAGAGCACATATCGTCCCTCACCATCCTTAGACAAAATTTGTAGATTTTCCAAAAGATCCTTACGAAACAAAATCGCTACTCCTCTGTGTTTTTTTTTGTGCAGAAGCTGCCACACATTCCCCCACCCACCATTGCTTTAATTTCGAATGTTCAAGATCAGTCAAATGAGTCTCCTGAAGAAAGGCCACGTCCACTTTATGACGCTGTAATTGTTGCAAAATTTTTGAACATATAAAGGGGGAATTGATTCTCCCCACATTCCAAGTTACAAAATTAACCAGGATCCATTTTCATTAACCATTTGACATCTTCTTCCAACATTACCTGTATAACCCGGACACCCCAGCCATTGACCAGGCTCTACCAGAACACCAGCTGACCATCAGGAATCAAAGTTAAATAGATAGCACCATCTCTCCTCTCCCATACCCCTATTCCCAACCCATCCCTCATTACCCCTCTATTATCTCTCTCCCCCCCTAAACCCTACCCAAAATTGTATCTCAAGACCTTCCATACAGATCTCAAGATTTTAAGAAGTAACTTCACCATCCCAGCCACCACCTATTATACATTATACACTCACAAACAATCTTCAAACCCATCAACACATATTTTATTCAAAAATAGCACACATACTTCCAAATCTCACTACTTTTTAACTACTAAAACAATCCTCCATTTATCCACCATTCCACCCAAAAAAAAACCCCACAAACACATTCACTCACCCTATACCCAACTTTCAAAATACACAAACATCCAAACCAAATAACAACAACTGTTTCACACCAGTCATCCCGAAGACACATTGCTTCCTGAATTTTTCGCTGTAGATCCTCTTGTTTGATGCTGCCATCCAGAAAGTCTAGATATATCCTTTCCTCGATCATCAACTTGTCCTCTCTCTGTGTGATTAGGAGTACCCAATTTTTGTAACTCTGACCAAGCTTCAACTACTGTTCGAACCCGCTTAGTCGTGTTCCCACTGTTAGAGCCAAGGCGAATGGAAAAAGCCATCTATATTTAATACCCTCTCTGCGAAGATAGGTTGTCAGTTCTTGCATATCCTTCCTTTTTCGCAAGGTGGCAAGCGCTATATCCTGATAAATATCCACTCGCAAATTATTCCATCTCTAATCCTTTTGATTTCGCGCTGCATTAAAAATTTCCTCTTTCATCCGAAAGCTGCCCAGACATAAAATAATGTCACGAGGCAATTTAGAGTTAAGCGATCACCTCACTGGCAAAAAAAAGCTTCATCAGACTGGAAAAAAGCTCTGTGCTGTGCTTAAAGAAGACGTTAAGAGATAGGAGAAAAATCTTTTCAACTTATCTTCTGTTGATCGGTACACCAACGGTAGCCAGCGTTTCACAAGTTTGCTGCCTCAGGGTGTAACACATCCGATCAAGCTGGAACCAAGATAAAAACCTTTAAATGGAACGCCAAACGCATCTCCTGTAGGAGGGCCCTTATCTGAGGCTTTTTCCTTCATTTTCAAATCGCCATTAAGCCTGTACTGTTCTGACATTTTAACACTCAGCATTTTGTGAAGACACAGAAGGATTGTGAAGACCTGCAACGTGACATAAACATGCTCGAGGAATGGGCTGCGACATGGCAAATGAGGTTTAACGTGGATAAGTGGAAGGTGATGCATTTTGGTAACAAAAATCTTATACACGAATACAGGATGTCTGGTGCAGTACTCGGATAGACCCCCCAAGAAAGAGACTTAGGAGTACTGGTAGACAAGTCAATGAAGCTGTCCGCACAATGCGTGGCGGCGGTTTAAAGGGCAAACAGAATGTTAGGAATGATTAAGAAGGGGATCACAAATAGAAGTCTGCACGGGAACGGGGATCGCGGGAATCCCCCTTAACCTACGGTACTCCCACGGGGACCCCCCTCTAGCCCACGGGACTCCCATGGGGACCCCCCTCTAGCCAACGGGACTCCCACGGGGATGGAATGCTTTGGAAGCCGGGTTCATCCATATAATATAATGGACACGTGAGCCTTAGTAAAAGAGGGGGTTTATAAGTTAATTACCTGAACAGAAAACAAAAAAAGGGTTCCACCAAAGAGATTCCACAAGGAAAACAGCAGCGCAAACACAAAAGAAACTGTGGAATTGATGATCCTGTCAGAAGTAATTGCTTCTTTTTATGGGGACGGGCGGGGATGGGTGGGGACGGAGAGGATCCTGATGGGGATGGGTGGGGATGGAGAGAATCCTGGCGGGGATGGGTGGGGACGGAGAGGATCCTGGTGGGGATGGGTTGGATTTCTGTCCCCGAGCAACTCTCTAATCACAAACAGATCAGAGAAGGTTATCATGCCGCTTTACCGGGCCATGGTATGCCCCCACCTGGAATACTGTGCCCAGCACTGGTCGCCGTACATGAAGAAAGACATTGTACTACTCGAAAGGGTCCAGAGAAGATCAACTAAAATGGTTAAGGGACTGGAGGAGTTGCCGTACAGAGAGAGATTAGAGAAACTGGGCTTCTTCTTCCATGAAAAGAGGAGACTGAGAGGGGACATAATCAAAACATTCAAGATAATGAAGGGAATAGATTTAGTAGATATAGACAGGTTGTTCACCCTCTCCAAGGTAGAAAGAACAAGAGGGCACTCTCTAAAGTTAAAAGAGGACAGATTCTGTACAAACGTAAGGAAGTTCTTTTTCACCCAGAGGGTGGTAGAAAACCGGAACGCTCTTCCGGAGGCTGTTATAGGGGAAAACACCCTCTAGGGATTCAAGACAAGGTTAGACAAGTTCCTGCTGAACTGGAATATACGCAGTTAAGGCTAGACTCAATCAGGGCACTGGTCTTTGACCTAAGGGCCGCTGCATGATCGGACTGCTGGGCATGATGGACCACTGGTCTGACCCAGCAGCGGCAATTCTTATGTTCTTATGTTCTATGAGGCTTTTACTTGCCTGGTTATAATTTGCAAGGGCAGATAAATGACACATTCACTTTTATAATTAGAAAAATGCTTAAATTCAAACTTCTCCCCTGAAACTGGATGCACAAGAACTTTAGCTTTGAGATCAGCACGGCAAACAGAGCAATTATGACAGGGAAAACACCCTCAAGCTATTTCTTGTGTGTGAATGAATGTGCAGATTGTACTAAGATATCCCTCAGATTCTTATATCTTTAAAAAAAAATCAATAACTCTGTCAGCAAAATGTGGCATGGATTGTAAAATATGCCAGTATTTACTAAGGGGGAAATCCTGTATAGGATGCCTATTTATACAGCCGCCTAAGAAGCAGCTGAGAATCGCATACTGGCACCCTAAGAGACAGACAACCAACCCCGCCTAATTGGCATGATTCTCTAACCGGCACCCATGTCACAGGTGTTGGTTAGATAATGGCATCTGATCCATTCCCATCAGCTGACATTGGCAAGGGAATCCCTCTGCCACGATCAGGTGAGCAGCTGCTGTAGGGAACCCCCGACCCCCACACCCCATGAACTTGGCCAGCAGTAGGGATGCCCAATTCATCCTGCCGCCACCCCCGAACCCCCACCCAACACTGTACATGACAGGAGGAATGCCCAATCCCTCCCACCGACACCCCTGAATCCCCCTCAAAATCCCCCGGCAGAAGGGATGTCCATTCCCTCCTGTCATTGGCCCTGTTGATCCCCCACTGACACTCCCCAACACCCATCCGACACTCCCCATCACCCACCCGACACTCACCAGACATTCTCCAACACTCTCCAACACACCCTGACATTCACTCGACATTCCCCAATAGCCATCTGACACTTGCTGACACTCCCCAACACCCACCTGACACTGTCAATGGCAGATGCCCACTCCCTCCTGTCACTGGCCCCATTGATCCCTTGAACCCCCGATACTTACCAACACCCACTCAACACTCTCTAACACTCATCCAACACTCACCCAACATTCTCCAACGCTCCCCAACACACTATGACACTCACCTGACACTCCCTAACACCTCCCTGACACTTATCTGACATTTCCCAAGACTCTTCAACACACCCTGATACTGTCTCACACCCCAACATCCCACCTGACACCTCTCAACACCCCTCTGTACCTTTAGGAGATTGCTGGCAAGATGGATACCCACTCCCTCCTGCCAAAAGGCCCACCTCTTCCAAAATGGTGGGCCTTACCCTTCCCGGACACTCCCCAACACCCACCCAACATTCTCCATTTCCCAACAACATTCTGGGATGCACCAGGGAGAGGCCTAAGGCTCTGATTGACCCAGGTGTTTAAGAACCCTCTCATAGGAGGGGCCTTAGGCACGTGGGCCAACTGGAGTCTTAGTCCTCCTTCCCAGTGCATTTTGGGATGCACTGGGTGTGGCCTAAGATTCCAATTGGCCTTATACCAAATGCCCCTCCCATGGGAGAAACCTTTGTTATCTGGCCAATTGGAGTTCTAGGGTACTCCCAGTGCATCCCATAATGTTGTTGGGAAATGAAGAATGTCAGGTGGGTGTTGGGGAGTATCCGATGTTCAGGGGTTTGACGGGGTTGGCGGCAGGAGGGAGTGGGCATCCCTCCTGCCAATTGGATGTGGGAGGTATCAGGAGTGTAAGGGGTTTGAGGGCAGCTGCAGGATGGAGTGGGCATCCCTCCTGCAATAGATAGTGTTGGGAGGGGTTTCGGGGGTGGAGGTGGGACAGAGTGGGTATCCCTCCTGCCGGCCAACATTGTTGGGGTGGGGGGCGAGTTCTTTGTTGCGGCCACTCAGCTGATCGCGGCAATGATATTTCTATGCCGCAATCAGCATAGCAGCTGCGTCTATTTGAAATGTAGACCAGCTTTTTGTTGGCTTACATTTCAGGTGTCTATCACAGCCCTAGGGAGATGCCTAGCGCCACTTAAGCTTGCCCAATTCCACTTCTGGTGAAACCATGCCCACACTCAGCATTGGGTGAGCTTAAGCATCCATACATGTCTCCCTCAACCGCAACAGATGTCTACAGTGTAGGTGGCCTGCCTCGAGGTGTTTAAAAAAAAAATAAAAAAATGTGCATCTCAACTGGCTGGTTATGCAGGGGTAGTATGCCTACTGCCACCCACAATTGGGACACTGTTTATAGAATTTGGCCCTAAGAGCTTATGTAATGTCATGGAACAAATAATCATAATACAAAGTGCAAACTATCTTATCTTGCTTTCTTTTGGGTTTTACAGTCAGAAGAGAGTTCCTGTCTTTTTGCTGAGCTCTGATTAGACCTTCTCTAGCATATCTGTCAGGATAATCTCTTTCCTGAAATCTCACACACCACATTTAACTGACAGTGTGCATCATATTGGTCAGAACATATTCTTTTGACTTGTAGGAACTGACTATAGTACCATATTATGACAGCTGTCAAAATGCAGAACCTTATTCATGTCAGTGAGCTTGCGGTATACATATAGTGGTACATATAGTGAACTTTCCATCTTTACACTTAGGGCTCCTTTTACTAAGCTGCGCTAGCGGTTTTAGCGTGCGTGCTAGACGCTAACGCCATCATTGAGCTAGCGTTAGTTTTTATGCGTAGTGTGGGGGTTAGTGCACGCTAATCTGCAGCGCGCGCTAAAAACGCTAGCGCACCTTAGTAAAAGGAGCCCTCAATTTTAATATCTAACAATGAAACCTCTTCTTTACAATAATCTACCTGAAACCTCAAATTACTGTCCTTGGTATTCAGCCAGTCATGGAAGGTTACAAGCAAACTGCTTCCTCGACTCCAAATCTTGAGAACATCATCAATATATCTGCATAATAAAAGAATATTGTCTCTTTACAGACTGTTTGTCAAAAATGTCTTCTCAAAATGAGCAACTCACATGCTGTGTTAACACAAAAACCCAAAAGGGATAACAAAGGAGGTATTCCCCAATAAAAGTACCAAAAAGAACCTCGTTTGTGAAAGTGCCCAACAAATAGAAATTATATATATGTGTATATATGAGAATTTCAGTATAAGGGAACTCAAGATAACTGAGAAATCCCCACAGAATCTCATGGAACTTTGATAAGCAAGCAAAAAATGTCTAGGGTCCATGTTACATCTTTCATTCATAACACTTCTTCTCAAAAAATAGTCCAAGGGCAATTAAAACAACACCCAGAATATGACTGTGTAGCAAAGTTACTTCGTTGAATGCTAGATGCGATCCCAATGACACCCAGCAGAGTTCTCTGTCTCGTCTCGTCTCTTCTCTTCTCTTGTACAACTGGAGATGTTACAAATGTCAGGGAATGGCAATGTTTGTAATCTAAACAAATGATAACAACAGATGCAGCCCATTCTGAGGATAAAAAAAAGTTTCTAAGGAATTAGTTTAGTAAATTGCAGACCACCCCTGAAGAAGAAATGAAACAGAGCACTCTGGGGAAGATAAAAATCAACAGGCCACTGTTGAAGCCGTTCTTGTAATGATTTTAAAAAGGTGAGTCATTCTCCAAAAACAGCACATGCACATGAGGTTCACAGAGTGGAGTGTAGGCTCACTAAATTTACTTGAAATGAGTCACTGGTGGTAACAATAGAAACATAGAAACATAAAAAGATGATGGTAGATAAGGGCCATAGCCCATCAAGTCTGCCCACACTATTTATCCGCCCTCTTAAATCTACTGACCCCCTAAAGTATAATTGTGATTATACTGTCACTCTACTATCCCGCTCATTCAGTCCTAGTAACCCTATCCCTTGGCATGACCTCGCAGGGATCCCACATAGGTATCCCATTTGTTATTGAAGTCTGGGATGTTGCGTGCCTCGACCACCTGCACTGGAAGCTTGTTCCAGTGCTCAATCACTCTCTCCGTGAAGAAGTACTTCCTAGCGTCTCCACAAAACTTCCCTCCCCTGAGCTTGAGCGGATGTCCTCTTGTGGTCGAGGGTCCCTTGAGAAGAAAGATATCATCTTCCACCTCGACCCGTCCCGTGATGTACTTAAATGTCTCAATCATGTCTCCCCTCTCCCTACGCTCCTCGAGAGTGTAGAGCCGCAATTTGCTCAGTCTTTCCTCGTACGGGAGACCCTTTAGCCCCGAGACCATCCTGGTGGCCATCCGCTGAACCGATTCAACTCTGAGCACATCCTTACGGTAATGTGGCCTCCAGAATTGCACACAGTATTCCAGATGCGGTCTCACCATGGCTCTGTACAATGGCATCATGACTTCAGGTTTCCTGTTGACGAAGCTTCTCTTGATACAACCCATCATTTGCCATGCTTTAGATGAAGCCTTCTCCACTTGAGTGGCTGCTTTCATGTCAGCACTGATGATTACTCCTAAGTCTCGTTCTGCCGTAGTCCTGGTTAAAGTTTCTCCATTCAGGGTGTAAGTTCTGCAAGGATTTCCGTTACCTAGATGCATGACCTTACATTTCTTGGCGTTGAAGCCCAGCTGCCAGATCAAGGACCAACTTTCTAATGTACGCAGGTCTTGCTCCATAGCATTCTGAAGATTATAGCCGTTTACTATATTGCATAGTTTGGCGTCATCAGCGAATAAGGTTACCTTGCCTTGAAGCCCTTGAGTTAGATCCCCAATGAATATGTTGAAGAGGAGTGGACCCAGGACCGAACCCTGTGGCACTCCGCTGGTCACCTCCGACATTTTAGAGAGGGTACCATTGACCACCACCCTCTGAAGTCTGCCACTCAGCCAATCTTTAACCTATGCAGTTAGAGTCTCTCCTAATCCCATCGATTAGGTGTGGGACGCTGTCAAACGCTTTGCTGAAGTCCAGGTACACGACGTCCAAGGACTCTCCTGAGTCCAGTCTTCTTGTTACCCAGTCAAAGAAGCTGATTAGATTGGACTGACATGACCTACCCTTGGTGAATCCATGTTGGCTGGGATCCCGGAGATTTCCCTCGTTCAGGATCGTATCTAATTTATACTTAATTAGTGTTTCCATGAGTTTACACACTAATGAGGTGAGGCTCATGCGCAGAATACACCCGCATATATATATAAAAACCCAGCCCAAATCTAAGATCAGCAGGAGAGATGCCCACTCTCTTCCGCACAACCTCCACACATCCATAGCAGTAGGAGAGATGGCCATTCTTTTCAACCACGCTCGCCCAAATTTCAGACACCCATCCCTGGCAGTGGGAAGGACCTTAAGCAACCTGGGCCAATCAGATCCTTAGGTCTCTCCCTAGCACATCCCAGAATGCACCAGGATGCACCTGTCATTTTGTAAGAGGTGGCCAGGCTTCCAGAATAAGGTAGGGAGGGGTGGGGTGTTTGGGGGCATTGGGGGAATTGTTGGAGGAGGTGATGGCAGGGGGGTAGAGTCGGAGGATTGTGTGAGCATGGCGGGAGAGAGTGGGCATCTCTCCAGCTGCAGGGGAGGAGTTAGAGTCAGGAGATTGTGCAAGTGTGATGTGAGAGAGTGGGCATATCTTCTGACTATCTTCAATTTGGGGGCTTGTATTTTTTTTATTTTAATTTGTGTGTGTGGGGTGTCTGAGCTGTTAAACTTTACTTTCTTGTCAGTGCCTGAGCCAATCAGTGCTTGGGCACTGATCAGAAAGTAAGGCTTCGGCAGCTCAGATCTGTCGGCAAATTTTGGCCGCAAATGTGGCATGAGTTTAGGGAATCACTCGGTGATGATAGAGAATCGCTCAGAGTTCTCATTTTTAATATTAATAACCTCATTGTATTACATTTGCAAGGCTATATCAGAGATTGCTGGAAAACTTGGAAAAGACCACGGTAAACCATTTTGATAATCTGCACGCTAAACTTTTTCAGTAGTGGCTCAAAGTGCGTTATATTCAACTACTCTGGGTATTTCCCAGTCCCTCAAGGGTTCACAGTCTAATTTTGTACCTGAGACAATGGAAGGTTAAATGACTTACTCAAGATAGCAAAGAACAATGGTGGGATTTGACATGGGCACCCTTGAATGTGAAGCCTAGTACTCTAACCACTGAGCGACTCCTTCACTCTGACAGTACAACTAACCTGACTATAATTACATTATGGCAAAATAAACTAAGAAGACGTCAATGTGATATATCTTTACTTAAAATAATTGCGGGTGGCAGATAATAATCCTATAGCCAGTCAAACTGTCTTTGTGTTTTTTAGCCAAAACCTTGCACAGACATTGCCAGTTCAGTCCATTTTGCTCTCCTTCTCTTGATAACAATAGTTTGTTCCCAGTGGACCACTTTGTCAAGGTAAAGACTCGTTAATGTATAGTCCTGCAGAGAATGACTTTTTATTGTTTTGACAGACTGTTTAAAATACCTCATAAAGCAATGTGGTATTAACTTTGTTCATCTAAATATATCTTACAACAGGGGAACAATTATTCCCATAGTTGTCATAGCAGGTGAGGCATGAATTATTCAGTATACAAATACACATGTGGCAAAGCAGTTTCTGTTATGCAAAATACACAATTTATAAGGCATCTGTTTTTCTGGGTTTTTTAAAAAACATTTTTTAAATTATCATTTTAGAGGTAAATAGAAGACACAAAGGGCCCCTTTTACAAAGTCATAGTAGCGAGTCCCAGTGTGTCAAATGTGACACAGTCCATAGAATTTGAATGGGCTGTGTCGCATTTGTTGTACGGAAATCACTACCACAGCTTTGTAAAAAGGGCACAAAGGTAACAGAGTGCAAAAATATCCAGAGAAATCTTTTTAGTAAGAAGCGCTACAAAGTTGCGTGCTCTAGCTCCAATGTGGGTCTTTCCCATGTGCTAAGGCTCTTGTACTGAGCCGCGGTAGATGTTTCTACCATGGCCCGCAGTGCTAAATGCTCTGACACTCAGGAATATTATGAGCATCAGAGCAGCGTTGGAACATTTAATGTACCGGGCCATGGTAAAAACTTCTACTGCAGCTTAGTAAAGTGTATGTGTGTGTGTGTGTGTGTGTGTGGGGGGGGGGGGGGGTGTCCACTTTTAATCCTGCCAGTAAATGGCCAATTTTTACTTTTCTGCAATATTGGCCACCTGCCAATATTGGCCATTACTGTGCAAGCACTTATCAACACTTATTTTATAGGCGGTAAGGGCTCATGCGCTAATCCTGTTCAGTTAGTATGCAACAATGCCCACACTAACTGATTAGTACCCACTCTCTATCCCCAAACACACCTCCAGCGCTATAAAATGCATTTTATTTTTTGGTGAGTTGGTAGCATGTGCACATGCAAAACTTACTGCGGAATGCCTCTGTACACACTGTGATGTCATAGAAACATAGAAAGATGACGGCAGATAAGGGCCATAGCCCATCAAGTCTGCCCACACTATTTACCCACCCTCTTAAATCTACTGACCCCCTAAAGAATAATTGTAATTATACTGTCACTCTACTTACCCGCTCATTCAGTCCTAGTGATCCTATCCCTTGGCATGACCTCGTAGGGATCCCACATAGGTATCCCATTTGTTCTTGAAGTCTGAGATGCTGCGTGCCTCGACCACCTGCACTGGAAGCTCGTTCCAATGCTCAATCACTCTCTCCGTGAAGAAGTACTTCCTGGTGTCTCCACGGAACTTCCCTCCCCTGAGCTTGAGCGGATGTCCTCTTGTGGTCGAGGGTCCCCTGAGAAGAAAGATATCATCTTCCACCTCTACCCGTCCCGTGATGTACTTAAATGTCTCAATCATGTCTCCCCTCTCCCTACGCTCCTCGAGAGTGTAGAGCTGCAATTTGCTCAGTCTTTCTTCGTACGGGAGACCCTTTAGCCCCGAGACCATCCTGGTAGCCATCCGCTGAACCGATTCAACTCTGAGCACATCCTTACGGTAATGCGGCCTCCAGAATTGAACACAGTATTCCAGATGCGGTCTCACCATGGCTCTGTACAGTGGCATCATGACTTCAGGTCATTTTAAGGTGAAGTAAGTATGCTTTAGTGCCTTCTGCAGCTTAATAAAAGGTTCACTAAGGGACAAAGTTATCAGTGTGGGCTGTGTTTAAGATGTGTTATTTTACTGTTAACCCTTTAATAGACTAAATTGAACTAAACTAAAACTTACCCCCTCTTCTGCGAAACTGTGCTAGCAGTTTCTAGCGCAGAGAGCTATGCTGAATGGCCTGCACTGCTCCCGATGCTCAATGAATTCCTATGAGCCTCGGGAGCAGCGCGGACCATTCAGTGCGGCTCTCTGCGCTAGAAACTGCTAGCGCAGTTTCGTAGAAGAGGGGGTTAGATTTATAGACTGGGTCATCTTCATATAATAAAGCTCGACTCGGTTTACATCAAATAAAAAATAAAGAAGTAGACACAAACTTACAATTTTGAGAATAGCCATGTTTTTTAGATTTTGGCGAAAAAGTTGGAGTGAAGCTAGTGGGCCCTTTTACTAAGGCGCGCTAACTGATTTAGCGCACGCTAATCGATTTAGTGCACGCTAAAGATTAGCACACGCTAAATGCTAAGGCGCCCATTATATTCTTTGGGCGCCTTAGCATTTAGTGCGCACTAATCTTTAGTGCGTGCTAAATTCAAGTTTCAAGTTTTTTATTTATTCTTGATTAATCGCTTTCTCTAATTCAAAGCGATGTACAAATCAAATTTAGTTAAAAGAGAACAAACAAACAAACAGAACAAACTTTGGGAATTACAAAGCTTACAAAGGTTAAAACTTGTTATACAACATTGGGTAAAAATAGGGTTATGAAATACATTCGTTATATAAAAGATTAAACATAGGAAAACACATTAGGAAAAACAATAATTAAAAAATCAGGAATTAAAAGCATCATTAAAAAGAAATGTTTTTAATAGTGATTTAAATTTTACCAAATCTTGATCGTTCCGTATAAAAATAGGAAGAGCATTCCAGGTTTGAGGGGCTGTTACGGAAAATATAAATTGCCGTCTAGTATTAATCAATTTCAGTGAAGGTACTGTTAATAAATTTTGATCAATAGATCTTAATGTTCTAGTTGGAAGGTAAGGTATTAAAAGTTTATGTATAAAAGCAGGTGTCTTATATAGAAGTGTTTTAAATGTAAGTAAACAGATTTTATAAGTTATTCTATGGATGACAGGGAGCCAATGTGCCTTTTCAAGTAGGGGAGTAACATGATCAAATTTTTTAGATTTTGTAATAAGTTTTATAGAGACATTCTGTATAATTTGTAAACGTTTGATTTCATTTAATGCAATACCTCTAAAAAGAGAATTACAATAATCTATTTTTGATATGACTAATGAATGGATAAGAATGTTTAAAGATTGGGCATTCAGAAATTTTGAGATGGATCTAATTTGTCGTAATCTATAGAATGAAGTTTTAACAATATGACTTATATGGTCATGAAAATTTAATTTAGAATCAACAATTACTCCTAATATTTTCGTTTTATTAACTATCTGTAGAGGAATATTTCTTATAGTAATAGGGGTGATAAGTGTGGGATTTTCCTTCCATGGAAAGATCATCAAATTTGTTTTTTTTATATTAAGGGCCAGTTTATTAGTGCGCCTTAGTAAAAGGACCCCCTAATTCTCTTAGCCTTAGAGAATATCATTCCATATTTCTGTTAGTTTAAAAGAATAGGATAGAAGCAGTTCCTTTAAGAGAGGGAAAAGACAGTTTAAGTTTTTGCATGGTCCTGACAAGACCCAATCTTTGAGAGTTCCAGGAAAGAGGTACAAGTGAGGAACATATGCCAAATAGTTAAAAGTTAAAAAAGTTAAAAAGGCACATTTAAAGTGTATCCTAGAAAATATCGGGAACCAGGGCCGCCATCAGGGCAGTACTACCAGTCCTACATTCAGGGGCCCGGAGCTGACAGGGGGCCCGGGCTCCCCCAGGGTCCTAGGCAGTGTTCTAAGGCAGGGGCGCCAGTAGCTCGCCAAGGCAAAGTGAGTCGATCACCCAGGACTCACTTTGTCTTGGCGATCTAATCTATCGGGCCGATCAGTCTTCCTCTCCCCGAAGTCAATTCCGCAGTCGGAGAGGAAGTTCGGGCCAGCCAATCGCTGCCTGGCTGGGCGGAACTTCCTCTCGACGGCAGAATTGACGTCGGGGAGAGGAAGACTGATCGGCCCGAAGCAGGGAGAGCATGCGTCGGCGTCGGCTTTGGGGCCTGTTATCCATTGGTGGGTCCTGTTCCCCGATGGCAGCGGCAGCGGCAGTGGCTTGGGGAACGGCAGGGAGAAAGAAAGAAAAGGGGCAGGCAGGGAAACTAAAGGAAAGAAAGGTCAGGGAGAGAGGAAGAAAAAGTTGGGGGAGGGAATGAGGTGTGGAGGAGAGAAAGCATACAGGCTGATAGAAGGGAAGAAAGATTGGATGCACAGTCAGAAGAAGAAAGTGCAACCAGAAAGATTGGATGCACAGTCAGAAGAAGAAAGTGCAACCAGAAAGATTGGATGCACAGTCAGAAGAAGAAAGTGCAACCAGAAATCACCAGACAAGGTAGGAAAAATGATTTTATTTTAAATTTAGCAAAGTGGAGGCAGTATTACCACAGTTTTCAAAGGAATTTGCCCAAATAACTTAATAGTTAACTGGGTAAATTCCCAGAGATGAAAACTTCCCTTCACTTACTATGCACAGTTCTGAATTTATATCTGCTGCCAATATTTTACAATATGGTCCCCTTTTACTATACCACAATAGTGGTTTTTAGCGCAGGGAGCCTATGAGCGTCAAGATCAGCGCTGGGCATTCAGCGCAGCTCCCTGCGCTAAAAACTGCTATTGTGGTTTAATAAAAAGGATGGAGGGTATATTTGTCTATTTTTGTATGGTTGTTACTGAGGTGACAATGCATAGAGTCATCTGCCTTGACCTCTTTGAAAAAAAACCCAGAATAGGAATGATAATTAACATTTTCTCAGCGTATAGTGTGCTTTGTGTTTTTTTAATTTTATTGTTGGTAGATCATTTTGACTTGGTCATTTTAAAGTAGCTCACAAGCTCAAAAAGTTTGGGCACCTCTGAGCTAGAGCGTTGAAACTGTGTATTTCTATTTTATCCCCCCTTTCGCAAAACTGTGGTGCGTTTTTTAGCACCAGCCCTGGTGGTAGCAGCTCTGATGCTCAGAATTCTATGAGTGTCAGGGCTGTTACTAATGTGGCTAAAATCCACACTACAGTTTTGTAAAAGAGTGAGTGAGGGGTTAGTTTGTGATGACATATTCCATACTTACTAGGCGAATGTGTTTTCTGTGTTCTGTGTGTTCGAAAGACATGGTTTTCTGTTAGGATTGACGGTGTAGGATTGATCTATGCTGGTCTGGCTTGTTTAGTTTTACAATGGGTGTATTGATGTATTGCTCACTGCAATATGTAAGATGCTGCCTTTTCCTAGGTACTCATGTGTGACGTGTGGTTTGTTACTAAAAATAATGTTTTTCTTACATATGGAGGGGGGGTGCCAAAAAATGATGGGCCCCGGGTGTTACATATGCTACGTACGCCACTGTATGTAAAGATACCAGAAAGCTGGCGTAGCAAAAACTTTAAGTAAATTGTTATTCTTCTAAGTTTTGAGTATTTAACCCTCCCACAATCTCACAGGCACTCGTTTCAAGTTTCAAGTTTATTGAGATTTTGATTTAAACGCAATATCAAATATTTTCAATGCGTATAACAAAAATAAATTTGGGGAAATAAATAAAACCATTTGAACAATAAACATACAAACATATCCATAGATGATTAAAATTACATAAGGAGTACAAGGATAAACTACATTTGTTTAAAAATGCATTCTCCGCGCCTGTTCATAAATTTGTTGACTGGAAGGATCCAGCAATGTGGCCAGATGCCATTCAGAACAAAGACAGAGAAAGAATTGTGCAATTTGGATTAATGATGGAAGATGATTTAAAGCAAATGTCACAGTCTATGAGTAAAGATCTTGACGGACGTTCTTTTTATGAATATCTCCTCTATGCCAAATCACCCAATGGACGTGAGAAGATTTTACGGGACTGGCTTTGGTGGAGCACTAGCAGAAAAGTATGTGTGTATTCGGCCCATGGAAGAAGAGGGGGTGTCAGGGGGGGGGGGAAGGGGTGCGTGGGGGGCCCAATAGGATTGCTCAGTAAGGGGCCCAGAAATTTCTGATGGCGGCCCTGTCGGGAACCCATGAAGTTTGGCCAGTAACGGAGATACATGCTCAAATTTACCCTTGCTGAAAGTCAGCCAAGCCACGGTATTCTGAATTAACTGGAGCCTCTGTAGGCTATTCTTGGTTAGACTTAGATAGATTGAATTACAATAATCTAACCGAGAGAGGATAATAGATTGAACAGGAACAAAGAAATGCTGCTGATGAAAACAGGACCTAACTTTTCTCAGCATATGAAGGCTGAAGAAGCATTTTTTTTTACTAGAGAATTAATTTGTTCATTGAATGAGAGGGAAGAATCTACTATGACACCCAATATTTTGGAAAATCAATTTGTAGAGAAATACCTGACGGCAAGGAAACCGAAGAAGGAAGATGATCCAATTTTGGACTGAGCTATAAGAGTTTAGTTTTGGTTTCATAAATTTCATTTGAACAGAGAATGTCCAAGTTTGTAATTTTGTTATACACCAAGTTATGTCCAAGGAAAGATTAGAGAGATTTCAATCTACCTCAAGAAGGATGAAAAGTCTTCTGCATAAATGTAAAGAGATTCAAAGATTGATGTATCAAGATATTTCAAAGTAGTCATATAAATACTGAAAAGGATGGGAGATAAAGGCAAACCCTGTGGGATCCCACACAATGGCTTCCTAGGTTTTATTGCATAAAATGGAACCAGTGCTAAAATAGCATGAGTTAGTAGTACAATAACACATCTTAATGGTAGCCCACATTAATAACTCCACCCCTCAGTTATAAAATAAGGAATTTTATAAATGTTGAACATCCTGGACTGATTTTTGATTTGTTTACATTATTCACATGCGTTATGGCCAATTTTCAAATGGAAACCACCTGCATGTTTGCCTTTGTAAAATGTATGACTGAAAAATATGTGAGTATGGGAAAACGTGATACTAAAACATTCTCATAAATGTGCCTATTTAATCCTATGTGTCTTTATAATATTGGCTTCTATAATTCACAGTTGTGCACAAAGGGCTATATTCACTAATTCTAAGGATCCGGTCTGATCTGTGGGCGATCCAATCTGTGGCCGGGGGACTGATTCACGATGCATCCTCATGCAACTTATTGCAATCGGAGGCACTCCCCAAACCAACCACGCGGATTGCTGAAGAACAATCCTGATGCATGTGCGCAAGGAAGAGCTGAAAGAAACTTTTTCATGAGCCTGTGGTTCCTCGGAGAGTCTCCTATTGGCTCGCGCCTAGCTGAAGGCTGATTTAAAATCCCTTCCCCCAGATGGTGTGATGTGCTCTGGAAAAATGCACAGCATCGAGAAATGGTTTCCCTCTCTATTTCTGTCTTTTCATGCAGAGGGGGAAGGGGGAGCAGCTCCCGGCCTTGCAGTGGTTGCATGCCCGGTCTAGCGTTGGCGCTGCTAAGCCCCCAATTGGTCGCCTCCTTCCTGTAAACTTCCCGCCTGCTATTTCATGAATTTTAGCCAGAAGCACATGATGTGAGAAATCCCTTCTCCAGTGGGATGCAAAGCCTTTATCTGACCTATTTATTTACTCCTGCCGTTGACCATTGTGAGAGTTTTAAAGAAAGCTGGTTCCTCGTGCAGACTGAAATGAAGAAGTCCATGCCGCCCCCTACTCTCCTGCTCTCTGCCGCCCTTCCCCACAGTGCAGCCCCACTTTAAACTCGCAGGTTAAAACCACAGGCTTACAATGTGGGGAAGGGCGGCAGAGAGCAGGAGAGTCGGGGCAGCAGAGAGCAGGAGATGTGCCTCAGGTGGTTGCTGATTCCTTTCAGGGCAGAGAGGCAGGGCAGCAGAGAACTGGGTTTTTGCTGCAGGGTAGGGATTTTAGGGCTGCAGAGAGCAGTAAAAGACGTGAGCGAGCCCAGTCGGTGTTCCCTAAATTGTTTAGTGAATCACTGCCTTCCTAGATTTGCATGCCATTTCCCTCATTTGCATGCGTGGATTGGATCAGGAGGAAGGTTAGTGAATCGGGTCGGGGTTGCAAGTGGTCACAAACTGGTCGGGACACAATCAGTATCCTTGGTGAATCTAGCCCAAAGTGTTCCCACAGTTATACCCATGTGCATACGCACATGGGTCAGAAAGGGAGCACACATGTCTACCAACTACCATACATACTCAAATATAAACTGAGGTAACCTTTTTTCCCTGAAAAAGGATGACTCGAATATAAACAGAGTTTAGAAATTTGGGTACGTGAGTTTCATTTGACATCCCCACTAGAACACCTGGTCTCAGTCACACATGCAGAAACCAGAAAAAAACAAACAAACCCTTTTCAAATACAAATCCACAAACTAAAAGTACTATTGTACATAAACAAAACCCTAATATGCCAGACTCTGCACACAGCATACCACAAGAGAAATAGAAAGAAATGCATTTCTTCTTGAACAGTCCAATATATAAAAACAAGAGATGTAAATTTTCAAAGTTAACATATTTCAATCACTAAATTGAAAATAAAAACCATTTTCCTACCTTTGTTATCTGGCGATTTTATTTTTCTGGTCATCTTGTTCCATCTGTGCTCCTAACTCTGTTTCTAAGGCTTCCTTATGCATTTGCTATTTCTTTCCTCTCCTTCACTTTTTGCATTATATCCTTCTTTGACACTTGATTTTCATATTCAGTTTTCTTCCATTTTACTGCCTCAAATCTATCTTTTCATCTCTTCCCCTTCCCTTCGTCCCTGTATACCATTTCTTCCCTCTCTTCCTCTTCCCTCCATCCATGTGCCCAATCTCTTCCCCTTCCTTCCGTCCAAGTGCTCCATCACTTCCCTCCTTCTCCACTTCCCTCCATCCATGTGTCCCATCTCCCCTCTCCTCCCCTTCCCGCCATCTATGTGCCACCATCTACTTCCTTTTGCTGTCCGCAGCCTCCCCTGCACTGTTCCTTTGCTGTGGTCCACCAAAGTGGAAACAGGAAGTTGCTTTAGAGGGGAGTGGACCATGGCAAAAGAAAAGTACAGAGGAGACCACCGTCTTAGGTACTCCTATGCTCCACTACTTGCTACTCTCTGCCCCAGACTGACATTGCACTTACAGTCCCAATGCTCCAGAAGATGACGCCAATGCTCTGAGCTGGACTGGTGAAGGGCCTTGAGTGTCTGCGCATGCTCAAGGCTCGCTTGACTCCCTTTGAGAATCCTGGAGAAGGCAAGAGCCAACACTCTACGACAACTAATTCTTCTAGAATCATCATAAGCACCTGTCCTTTCCTTAATTCACCTAGGATCTTCATTTCCTGTCCCTTTTCCATTCCATCCTCCCTCCATACCCAACTTCCCCTCCTTCCTCAAGTCACCTAGAGCCTGTTTAGGTTGTGCGATGCACAATTATTAGATTAGATTAGGCCTTGAGCATGCACAGATGCTCAAGGCCCTTCAGCCCACTACAGAGCGTTGGCATCGACTTCCGGAATATCGGGACTGTAAGTGTGATGTCAATCGGGGCAGGAGGGAGCGGGTAGTAGAAGATAGGAGTACTGGACAATAGGGGGGAGATAGGAGTGCCGGTCATCGGGGAAGGGGGGAGCAATAGGAATGCCAGTCATCAGGGGAGGAGGAGGAGATAGCAATGGTCATCAGTGGGGATAGCAGTGCTGGTCATCGGGAGGTGGAGAGAAATAGCAGTGCTGGTCATGAGAAGAGGGTGGCAGATAGTGGTGCTGGGCTTCTGGAGGGGTCAAAAATAGCATTGTTGGTTATTAGATGAGGAGGGGAGGAAAAAAGCACCATTATCTAAAGGAGGCTCAAATATAAACTGAGAACCCCATTTCTTGGACCAAAAATCTCAATTTATATTCGAGTATACATGGTAAGCGCACAAAATGTTTGCTAGCTTTCTTTACTGTGAACATAGGCTATACTAAACACATGAAGCTCAGGCTGAAATTTTGCACACAAACCCTCAAATTCTATATATGGTGCTTTGAGTTGCTCATATAACTTAATTGAATAATGAGCCAATTAGCACTGATAAGCTTCTTAAGCAATTATCAGCATTAACTGGATTTAATTTAAATTTATGAGTGTAAATTTAGGCATGGGATCTGCCTCACATTTTATGTGCAGCGTCAAAAAGGGAGCACAGAAATGGGAGGGTCATAGACAGATTGGGGTATTTCTCCCTAACTTTAGGCACTGTTTATAGAATATCACTTAGGCATGTTGTTTTGGTGCCAGTTTTTTAAGACGCTATGGCCCTGATTCTCTATAGCAGGGATGTCCAACCTGCAGCCCCGTGAAGTATTTTGTGCGGCCCCGGTCGAGGGCGATACAGTGTTTTCCTCTGCTGCCCCCTGGGTGTGAATAAACATGTGGATAAAGGTGAGCCTGTTGATGTAGTGTATCTAGAGTTTCAGAAAGCTTTTGACAAAGTTCCTTATGAGAGGTTCCTGAGAAAATTAAAGTCATGGGATAGGTGGCAAAGTTCAGTTGTGGATTAGGAATTGGATATTGGATAGAAAACAGAGGGAAGGGTTAAATGGTCATTTTTCTCAATGGAGGAGAGTAAACAGTGGAGTACCAGAAGGATCTGTACTGGGACCGGTGCTATTTAACTTATTTATAAATGATCTGGAAATTGGAACGACAAGTGAGATGATTAAATTTGTGGATGACACTAAACTGTTCAAAGTTGTTAAAAAGCATGTGGATTGTGAAAAATTGCAGACAGACCTTAGGAAATTGGAAGACTGGGTATATAAGTGGCAGATGAAATTTAATAACCCAAATCACAGTTACCAGATGTTAGGGTCCACCTTGGGGGTTAGCACCCAAGAAAAGGATCTGGGTGTCATTATAGACAATACAATCAAACCTTCTGCCCAATGTGTGGCGGCAGCCACAAAAGCAAACAAGATGCTAGAAATTATTTAAAAAGGTATTATAATGCCTCTATATCGCTCCATGGTACGACCTCATCTGGAGTATTGTGTTCATTTCTGGTCTCCATATCTCAAGAAAGATATAGCGGCACTAGAAAAGGTTCAAAGAAGAGCGACCAAAATGATAAAGGGGATGGAACTCCTCTCATATAAGGAAAGACTAAAAAGATTGTGGCTCTTCAGCTTGGAAAAGAGACAGCTGAGGTGGCTATGCATCCCCCAAGGGAGATTTCTCCAGATGGAACCGCCCGTAAGCGCTCCTATAGCCATTTTGTCCCACACCTATGGAATCAACTGCTTGCACAGATCAGATCACTGAACTCATTGATGAGCTTCCTAAGAGCAGTAAAAACCTTCCTCTTCACCTGAACTACCTCCAGCAAGCAGCTCCCCTTTACTCTCTTCTTCCGATGAACACCGTTATAAAATCAGCAGGAATCACCTTCATGACGGCTATGATCATCTCTCTGCATCCTGTCATGTCCTACACTATCATAGCTGTCCTATGTAATGTACCATGAATAGCTATATAACTATTTAACTGTAATGTACCATGAATGTATAATATAACTGACTATATGTGTCTACTGTAATCTACTGTGAATGTGCTTTTGTAACCCGTTCTGAGCTCATGGGAAGACGGGATAGAAATCTAAATAAATAAATAAATAAATAAATAGATAAATAAATAAATAAATAATGCTAGAAATGGGCAGATGCTAGTGGATGGCATTAGAAGAAAGGGAACAGATACTAGGAGAATGAGAAAAAGATAAGACTAGGGAGGTGGAAATCAAGGCATGTGCAGTGGAGATGAAGGAGCAGAGGGATAAATGATGGAGCTGAGAAGGGATAAAAGCAGAGAAATGTACATTGAGAGAGACTGAGAGGGAGGGACAAGTCTATAGTGAGTAGGAGAGAGGGATTTGAAGTTAGAGTTAGGGTAGGGAGAAGGGGAAAAGTGTGACTGGAAGGAATGTAGAGAAATTTTGTGAAGGACCAGGGGTCTAGGGTTTTAAGAGAAGGAACTATGAAGAGCATGGAGAATATGGAAATTGGACAGAAATTTAAGAGGAGGTATGGGAGACTGTTTAGGGGGTAGATACAGAAGAAATAGTCTAGATGTCAAGAAGGGTTCAGTTACAGGAATGAAGCTCAGGCTGGTGAGAAAATGAGTCAGAGGAAGATAAATAGGGAGTAAGTACAGAGGATGGAAATGGGAGACTAGAGTGAGTGAAAAACATTCTGGGGAAGAAGAGAGAGCGAGAGAGACAGGGATTATGGGAAGTCAGGAAGAGAGGAAAAAGTAAATGATGACAGTGAAAATAAAACAAATTTTAGGAGAAGAATCACACAAAGGAAGTGGAAAAGAGATCGGAAACAACCCAAGTAGAAAAATGAAATGCCAAGGGCATTACAATTGTTGCTTGAAATTTACCAACCCAGAAGAAACCTAATCTGAAAATAAATGAAATTGAGTTTAGAGGGTAGGATGTCTATTGTGCATGTTAGGACTGGAGCATCAATGATGTCAGTGGCTGGTGTGAAACTTTGGAATGCCCTGTCTGGTGTTCTGCGATGTTGTGCTGGGAAGATTAACCTCAAGAAAATGTTGAAAACACAGCTTTTTGTTAATGCTTTCCTATGCTAATATTTCTGCAGTTGCTTCAGTTTTAAGATACAGTATTAAAGAATAGTTTGTCTTTAACATAATATTCAATGTCCTTCTGCAATTTTATTGTTGAAATTCTGATTCGATAATGTCTGTATTGGTATTGTGTCATCTACCATGGGGGGATGGGAAATTTGCATCTGTCTATTGTTTGTGTCATATGTGTGCGACTGAAGGGTGAGCAGGATAATGTGTATGTAAGCAATGTGTTAACTGCATAGTTTTAATGTTGTATATAAATTGTTAAATAAATAAAACAATAAAGTTAGAAAAGAAAAACTTACCCCCTCCCTCCTTTTACAAAAACATATGCGATTTTTAGTTCCAGCCATGGTGGTAACAACTCCAACGCTTCTAGGAATTTTATGAGCATTGGCCAGCGCTAAAAACATTACGGTTTTGAAAAAGGGGAGGGGGGTTATTTTAAATTCTGAGGAACTGGAGTGTGTCAACTTTGGAAAAGTACATCTTTCATTTTTTGCATATTGTAGTGTACAGAAGGAAATGCATTTCTACTTCTTGTTTACCAGTACTGCACTGCTTATATCAGGGGTGTCCAACCTGCGGCCCCGTGAAGTATTTTGTGTGGCCCCGGTCGAGGGTGATGCAGTGTTTTCCTCTGCTGCCCTAGAGTGTTTACCGTCTTGCAAGCTCCCTCCTCTGTCTTGCTGCAGCTTTTGCGCGGCCCCAGAAACATTTTTTCAGCCCATGCGGCCCAGGGAAGCCAAAAGGTTGGACACCCCTAGCTCATATAATCCGGCTTCCTTAGACATTTCAAGTTCAGTTATTGTCTGTCTGTTTCTACTAAATTGTGGCTTCTCATTGGGATGACAGCCTGTCCATATTCTGCATATGTGACTGAGGTAAAGGATGTAGTTCCTGTGCAGTGATCTGTAGTGATCCAACTAGTTTTAGTTTCCCAACAGTAGCTGTATTTGTGCTTTAGGGCCTTGTGTAATATTTACAGTTTTTTTCCTATGTATGTACTATGACAGGGAAAGCAACTGAAGGGGAAGCTAAATTGAAAGAAGAGTTGAGAGGAGATGACAAGAACAGGAGAAACAATTATTGATTACTAGTTTTTTAGCTCGTTACATTAACGGGTGCTAGAATATATGCGTAGACTTGGGCATCTTTTTCTTTCTTTCTCTCTCCCTGCCCCCTTTCTTTCTTTATGTCTGTCTTTATTTCTGTCTCTCTCCCTGGCCCCCTGTCTGTCTGTCTTTCCTGCCTGCTGTCTGTCTGTCTGTCTGTATTTATTTCTTTCTGTCTCTCCCCCCTGTTCAGCAGTAGCCCTTCTCTCTTCCTTTTACCTCCCCCCTGTGCAACAGCAGCATTTCTCTCTCTCCCCTCCTCTGGTCTTCCTTCTCCCTCACTCCTACTGTCTCCCCAAAAGGGTGCTGCTGCAGCATTCCCCCCGCAGTCTCACAGCCATTGGCAGCATTTCTCATTTCCCTCCAACCCCCCCCTCCCTCCCGGGTCTCACCCAGCCGTTGGCAGCGCAGCATTCACAACTCACTGCTTTTGCTTGCTTCGGTCCTTCATCTCTGCCATGTCCCACCTACTTTCTGTTTCCACATAGGAAGGACCCGGCAGCGAGGAAGGCCCGAAGCAAGCAGGAGCAGTGAGTTGAAGCCTCCATCCTTGCCCTATCTTCCTTTAATGCTGCCCTAGACAGGAAGCGACATTGGCCATGCTCCGAGGGCTCTAACACTTTGCTTTTCAGCTTCGCTTCTCCTCCCTTCCTCCGTCTCCGGTTTCAAAGGAACAGGGTCGGGAAGCCAGCAAGCACAGCGTAGTCAGAAGTCAGCTGGCGTTGGGGATCAGGAAATCAGCTGAGGTAGGCACTGCGCATGCGCGGGCATGGCACCACGGATCATGGACCCAGCAACTTTGAAGTGGGCATGCGCGCTAAGGGAATTATTATAGCGGATTCTCATCCATTCCTGTGTTTACCAGTACTAATAAGGTTTTTATTTTTAATGGTTGTAGGTTGGAGTTGGTTGGGGCTGGGGCATATACTAAATCTCCTCAAAAATGAGATCCCCTTGGCTCCTCAGGAAATCTTGTATTTTTTGTCTATTCTGTAAATAAGTGTGGCATCCATTCCATCAGTCTGACATTATAGCAGAGCTCTAAGAAGATAAACTAGTAGAAAAGACACATTTACACATTTATTTCTAAAATCACACTCTACATAATAAACTGATGTAATTCACAATTGAGATTTATTTGAAGTGTTATATAGCTTCATTATAATATTTGCCACTGCATAATGTAAAGTGCAGGGCCTCACAATTTAAAAATAGCCATTTCCTCTTTTTTCTATCTTTCTTAAATGCAAACTTGTAAACCTGCCTTGAATAAGACACTCTAGCAAAGGAATGGCTTTTTTCAATTCCATTTCTTGCATGGTGCAAACCTGAGATACCATAGATTAGTGACTCCTGCAGTAAATATCACTGTGGTAAAATGTATTATTTTACTACAAATGAGTAAAAATCATTCTTTCTTGCAATATTTTGAATACTTTGTAATTGATCCAAAGAACAAATATTCAACACATTGGTGTCTTCTATCCCGCCAATACCTTTCAGTTCTAGGCAGTTTACAAGAATTGGCCTGTGCATTCCCAGGGAGATTACAAGGTTGATCGATAAAGTATGCATCGGGATCTGGGGAGGGTCGATAAGGTTTGGGACTTATCGGCCCTGTGTGCTTGGAATTTCTTCAGGTTTTTCACACAGCTTCTGATTTCTCAGGATTCAATAATAGTACATTTTATTTGAATGTACTAGTATTTATATAGGTATGATATATTAATAGGGAAGGACTGTTGTTTGCTGATAATAGTGTGTATCCATCTTAAAAAGTGGACCGGATTCAGTAAATGGAGTGGAAGGAAAACCTAATGGTTAGTGCAGGGGTAGGCAATTCCGGTCCTCGAGAGCTGGAGCCAGGTCAGGTTTTCAGGATATCCACAATAAATATGCATAAGATAGATTTGCATCTCAAGGAGGCAGTGCATGCAAATCCATCTCATACATATTCATTGTGGATATCCTGAAAACCTGACTTGGTTCTGGCTCTCGAGGACTGGAATTGCCTACCCCTGGGTTAGTGCAACGGCCTAAGAACCTCGGGAACTGGAAAAATGACATAAATATTTGTTCTAGCTGCCCATCCCTATTTAATAACAATTTATGAGAGAATAGCCAATTTGTAATCATATCCCAACATATATTAAGCTTGTTCAAAGTACTACTATTTATAATTTCTTTAGCGCTGTTAGATGCTAAAGCAGGGACTCTTGCATCATTGAAGGCTTGTATTGTGACTTATGAAAATAAGATCCCATATCTACCTAAAGAGATGGGCCAACAGTATGGCTGATGAAAGATCTGCATTTGTAGATTTTACATTAAATTATTCACTTTTTCCAGTTCTAAGCTCAGAGCACATTACAAGAAGGTACTTATTCATCTATTCAAGTGGACTTATACTAAGTTGTACCTGAGGCAATGGAAGGTGCCCTAGGTGGCAAGGAGTGTTTTTCTCAGACTGCTTTCTGTCCACTAGGACAAAGTGATATGGAGAGAAAGTAGTCTAAATGGCACAGATATAAGGAAAATCCAATAATAATAATATTATATAATACTTTCACATGGACAGTGCAAGGTGAAGAAAAGAAGAAACACAAGCACAGATCAAAGGTGATAAACTCAGGGGAGGAAAAAGCTTCAGATAGAAAGTAGAACATGGCAGCTGTAGCCTAACTGGCTTCATGGCTACCTGAGGTGAAACACTCCCTGCTTCAACTGCAGAACCTCCTCTTCCAGAACGGGGAAGGGGGGGAGGGGGTGGGGGGTGGTAGATTTAAGTACCAGAAGAACAACTTTCCATGACTCTGTTTCTGAACAAAACAAGTCTCTTTGTTTCTTAGATTTTCCTTGTAATTAATCTCAACAAAATAAACCCCATTAGTTCTAATATATTTTTCTACAGGCAACTTGAATACTTTTATCAACAAAGTTTCTCTTTTTTTAACACTTGAAAGTAACAGCCCTTTCTTAGTATTTTCTTAGAAGCTCTCTTACCTGCTAATGAGTCTCAAGGAAAAAAAAACCCTACTTCTAAGAACTCACTCACACTGCACTAAATATGTTCCCCAAGCTATTAAACATTCAATCCCAATAAATGCTCACTTTTCACAGTCAGACACTCAAACAGCAGCTTCTCTGTGTGATGCCTATTTTTTTTTTTTATAACCCTCATTATATCAGAGCTGTGCTACTCAAAATTCCACTGATGACATGTGCATTGCAGAGTTCCAAAAGCAGGCACACAGCTTTTGCACAACAGAGTATCAGTTAAGTAAATATCAATTTTCCTGAATATTATTTCCTCAGACTTAGTTCAATGCACTTCTGAATGAATGTTACACTGATATTAACAACAAGAGTCCAAACCTTTTAACATTAACAACCAGAATTTTCTGAGCATGTTCATTTAAAATGTTTGTAACCACTGGTTACACTAAGAAGGGTTATTTTACCACAAATCATGCTATTTTAGCAAAAGGTCTCATTGCATAAAATGGGACACTGTGATAAAATAGCAAGACATGGTAAAATAATCCATCTTAATCATAACCCGTTAGTAACTTCTGCTCACAATGGAAGAGAGAAAGGTTATTTTTACTGAATCCACTTTTCCTCATTTATGACACCCTGTACTCACTGTCTGTTCAATGTTCTCCTCACAAATTATATCCAGCTATTCGCTGGCTTTTTTACAACCATTTCAATGTAAGTTGCCATAAAAAAAAGTATATCTTTCCTCTTGCCAATTTGCACTATGTAATCACTGACTGCCCAGTGATCTCTTCCTTATTTGTACACTGTTAATTCGCTGTAATCTCTTCTTTATCTGTATACTGTAATTCGCTGACTGTACAGCTAATCTTCTCTGTGAACCGCCTAGAAGTCGCAAGATTATGGCGGTATAGAAAAATAAAGTTATTATTATTATTATTAGAGATACTGCTGCTTGGCCAAAGCTTCCCTCTGTGAACTGTCCAGGAGGAAACAGGAAGCTGTGTCAGAGGGGAAGCTTTGGGCTGAGCACCGCTTGCAACAGAATAGCTGCTGGTTGCTGCCAATGTCGGGGAGGAGGGGCAAGAAGCAAGGGGGGGCCCACCGCATATTTCCGATCTTTCCCTGGGGGGGCACATTAAACATAAGAACATAAGAGATGCCGCTGCTGGGTCAGACCAGTGGTCTATCGCGCCCAGCAGTCCACTCACGCGGCGGCCCTTTTGGTCAAAGACCAGTGCCCTTGCTGTGGCATAACGATCATATCAAGATACAGAACAGATCACTTGATTGGAAGTTGTGGCAGAATTATGGCATCTGGACTCTTCAAGATTTACTAAAGGACTCCCAATGGATGACCTTTGAGGATCTTCACACTCGTTATCATTTGCCTTATCATCAACAATATCGTTGGATTCAATTGAGACACTGCTTGAAAGCTCTGAATCCGGATGTGGGGAAATTGGGAACTACCCAGCATTGATTTCTCAAACTTCATTAATTAATAAAAATTATTCCCTGTCGAAGGTGATGAATGCCTGGCATGGAGATTTGGGACTAGCTTTAGAGGATGAAATTTTTTCAGGCAGTCTGGAAAAATTTGTTTAAATCCTCTAGATCTGCCAGCATTCTTCAATCTATGTTCTTTCTGTTGCATAGAACTCAATGGACCCCAATTAAGGTAGCAAAACTCTCAACTGGACTTTCTCCCATGTGTTGGTCTTGTAACATGCAGGAGGGCACTTTAACACATATGATCTATGACTGTGCACACTTAGTGAATTATTGGAATACAGTATGGGAAACTATTTCTAAAATACTAAACATAGCAGATCCTCTGAGTTTACGCATTATTATACTAGGTCATCATGGCCTCCTGCATTTGCTGCCTGATCACAATGCGAGACTGCTCAACATATTGATATTTCTAGCCCTTAAAAATATATTACATTGCTGGAAAGACATGTCTAAGGTGAACTATAATACATGGTGGAATACGCTATGCCTTACAGTAAAATATGAAAGCGTTATAGCGGAAAAACACAAGGCCATGAGTTCCTATACTAAAATATGGAGTCCAGTTAACTCCTATTGCAACACAGGCTGACGACATTCAGCTCATGTGCGGAAACATGACTGTCATCATTTAAATCTGGCTCTTACCTTACGGCTCATTCCCAATGTTTGTATGGGTGTATGGCTCCAGTGTCTCTCTGTGTTTTGGATATTACATGTACTTTTGGCTGCGTGTTGTGTTGCTACTCCCCTCTTTCTAGATAGGCATGGGTCTGCCTGCTGTATCACATTATGTAGATAATTTCTTGTGACTCATTGCAATGGTGCAGCGTGCATGCTTCTTGCCTTGTTAAAATTTATTGTACTTAATATACCAAACTCAATAAAAAATTTTGAACTACAAAAAAGACCAGTGCCCTAACTGAGACTAGACTTACCAGTGTACGTCCTTGTTCAGTAGAAACTTGTGCAACTTTGTCTTGAATCCCTGGAGGGTGTTTTCCCCTATGATAGCCTCCGGGAGAGTATTCCAGTTTTCCACCACTCTCTGGGTGAAGAAGAACTTCCTTGCGTTTGTACGGAATCTATCCCCTTTCAACTTTAAAGAGTGCCCTCTCGTTCTCCCTACCTTGGAGAGGGTGAACAACCTGTCCGTATCTACTAAGTCTATCCCCTTCAGTATCTTGAATGTTTTGATCATGTCCCTCTCAATCTCCTCTGCTCAAGGGAGAAGAGGCCCAGTTTCTCTAACCTCTTAACCATCCTCCAACCTCTTAACCATCTTAGTCGCTCTTCTCTGGACCCTTTCTAGTAGTACCGTGTCCTTCTTCATGTATGGCAACCAGTGCTGTATGCAGTACTCCAGGTGAGGGCGCACCATGGCCCGGTACAGCGGCATGATAACCCTTTCCGATCTGTTCGTGATCCCCTTCTTTATCATTCCTAGCATTCTGTTCGCTCTTTTTGCCGCCGCCGCACATTGTCTGTTTTTTCAGCGGGCCCCTCTGACAAGTTTGGGCCCTAGGCACGTGCCTACTGGTCCTACCCGTTAATCCATCCCTGATCTTGAGGTACTATGATTTGAAGGAAGGTCAATGTCATAATTAACTAAACTAAGCTTGGGGTTAGATAGGTTACCAGAAACAGGTTGGGAAGCGGGTCAGCAATATACAGTAAGCATCACAAAAAGTAACAATTCAAGGCACCGTGGGAAGAGCAGAGCAGAGAAATTATTGTATTAGTCTTTCTATTTGAGGCCAAAATACTCTTGTGGTACGACACAACAGCAGCTAAAGTGGCAACCACTCTTTACTTGGCAATTTATACCTCAATTAATTGGTTAATCTAATAGGTGGCACCAGATGTTTCCTAGTTTTTTTTATAAGGATGTGCAGGCCAAAAACTTTCATATCTGGTTAATATTCATATACCAAATCACTTTTGAAATTCTCTTATTCATTATCATTGAAATCAATCACAAAAGCTATTGTAAAGTGTAATGATGGGATGTCATGATTAGCACGTGCTAATCGGTTAGCAGACCTTAGTAAAAGAGGGCTAATCTTTAACTGGGATTAGGGAGATCATCTTCAAATAGATTTATTCTAGCAGGATGTCACTTTCTGGTCTTTTCTGAAAATAAATTTTCTGTGATGAAGATTTACCCCCCTCACCCCCTCTTCTATTAAACTGCATTAGCAGTTTGTAGAGCAGAGGGCCACACTGAATGGCCCGCGCTGCTCCCAACGCTCGTAGGATCTCTATGAGCGTCGGGAGTAGCGTGGGCCATTCAGAGCGGCTCTCCGCGCTAAAAACCGCTGGCACAATTTAATAGAAGAGGCCCTTACTGTATAGAGGGTAGTTTTCAGCCCATTGCTATTTAATATCTTTGTCTTGCCACCTTGGTACAAAGCTACGGAGAAGATATAGGTACACAAACGATGCTATGCTTTTTTTACTATTGGTAACCAGTACACTCTGTGAGTGTCTCTATAGTAGCTACTACTATTAATTATTTCAATAGTACTACCAAACGTATGCAGCACTGCACATAGTCACTCAAATGAGCTCACAATCGAATCGATCAAGAGAGACAAACAGCGAGGTGAAAGGAACACAGTCTGGAATTGGCAGTGGGAGAGAAGGGTTCAGCCAAAAGTAACTTATCTGCTTATCCTCCCATCCGTTGAAACTGAACATTTTGAAGTGAGAGGCTGTTTGGTTTTGTGGACAGAAGTTCATGTGAACTGCTCTGAATTAACTGCCCAGTCATTAGCAGCAGTAAACAATAAATAAAAAAGAATTGACATCATTTTTTCCACATATTTCGTTAAGTTCGTGATGAAGGATGCCATTTCCATTCAGGATGTTACAATTGATAATCGGGTAGCCTTTAACCCCCTGAGAACCAGTGTTGTAATATTACAACATCACATTTAAGGCTACAAAATAAACCCTCCCCCATTTTTTTTCTTTTTAAAACTTCATGTACATTACTAATAGAACCTATTGTTCAGTTCTGCAACACCATTGGATGGTTGAATGTGTAAATAGGTCTGTTTATCTGGCCATGAAGTCATACAACCCTGTTGCCTGCTTTGGAGTATATCATCTTGTTGTTTTGGACGGGATACATCAGGACTAAAGTAAGTAAAAAGCTTGAAATATTTTTTTATGTGATCATTAATATGTGTAGATCATGCAGATTTTATGACATCATTGAATATACTGATTTTAAGAGATTTAGAGCTGGTTATTTCTATGTTGTAATTTTACAACAGTGGGTCAAAGTGATAGCAAGGTTTTGTCTGCACTTTAAACAATACAGTATATCCCTTCTGTAATACAGAAATCTATGCACTTCCTCAGGATCATTCATTCTTTTCATCCATGCTGAATAAATGTCTACACGGATGATACTTCATGTTTTTGTAAGGAAAAAGGTAGATTACTGTTAATTCTCTTGTCAGAAAGACATCTGTGAAACTGAAATGCCAACAGTTACTGCAGTAAACATTTATACCAGGCTAAGAAGTCTGACCATGCAACTCTGCTGCTGAGGGACTGTCCTCCTGTAACAACAAACATAGGATTTAAGATTGTAATATGATACTTTTGCCCTCTAATTTTATATAGAATGCTACAAGTTAGGCCCTAGTTATGCACCCAAATGATGCTTAAATGATAGATAGTTGCCTAACTAGACTTAAGCGCTATTTTATAAGTGAGCACCAAAGTGCTTTACTCCTCCCCCTTTTACTAAACTGCAGAAGCGGTTTTTAATGCAGGCCAGCCCGCTGAATGCTCTGCGCTGCCCCCAACACTCTTAGGGGTCCTTTTACAAAGCCGTGCTAGAGGTTTTATCGCACGCACCGGATTAGCGCACTAGCCGGAAATCTACCACCTGCTCAAAAGGAGGTGGTAGCGGCTAGCGTGTGCCGCAAGTTAGCGCACGCTATTCCACACGTTAAGGCCCTAGTGCGGCTTTGCAAAAGGAGCCCTTAGAGTTCCTATGAGGGTTGGGAGCAGCGCACCGGCCTGCACTAAACACTGCTTCCGCGGTTTTGTAAAAGGGGAGGGATTAGTGCCAAACTGCAAAGAGGGCAGACATGTGGGCAGGGCATGGGCAGATCATTGTAAGCACTGTTCTATTCTATTCTATTTCATGCACTTTTATATCACATTCTACCCTAGAATTAGGTCCCAAGGTGACTTACAACTTGAACAGGAGCACACGTAAGCTAAATAACAAAACAGCAGCACAAGAAAAGAACTAATTCAGGACAAAGATCTGCCAAAATAAAATGACTTAAGGATATGTTGAAACAGAACATAAGAATCAATAATTCCAAGCTTAGTCGCGAGAGTATTCCAAATAGCTGTGGACTCATAAGAAAGACTGTTCTAACATTTTCTTAACATGAACACTTTTAAAGGAAGAAAATTTCTGAGACAATCTCTGATCTAGCTTACCATGAAAGAAATATAAAATATAAGGCCAGTTCATCAGGAACAGTCCCATTAAAAAACTTAGAAACCAAAGCAAGAAATTGTAAGAAATGTATTCTCTATGAAGCTCTCTAAGATGTGAAGTCACATGCTTAAATCTAGATGTCCCAAAAATAAGACAAGTAGCTGTGTTCATTACAAACTGCGATCTTTTCTCCACTCTGGAAATGAGGATTTGACTGTAATGCCTGTGAAATGAAGTAAATTTGAGAAGGTGTCAGAGGCTGACCTATTGGCTTGTTTGCAGTCTCTAGTAGAGAATGACATAGGAACAAATTTCTCCACGTCCCCCACGGGAACTCATTTTCCTGTCCCTGCCCCATTCCTGGCAAGCGCTGTCCTCATCTGTACAAGCCTCAAACACAATCCTAAGTGTTCAAAGCTTAGGCAGAGCTTACAGGAATGGGACAGGGACAGTGACAAAACTCACAGGGACGGGGAAATTGATTTCCTCGCTTAATATTTTGATAAGCGATAGAATCAAATTTTAATAAAAACCTGAAACCTGACGGGGACAAATTTGTCCTCGTATCATTCTCTAATCTCTATGCAATTGGCTGATCCATATTCATTGTCTATAGTGAAACAGTTAGGTAAGGGAATTGTACCATCCTTGACGATGATTGTGAATAAATAATTAGAAACAAGCACAAGCCCTTATTGAAGAGAGAAAACTTGGATGTTACGGTACTAGGGAACTACAGGCCAATTGTGGTATTGCCATTTGTAGGGAAGATCATTGAGAAAGTAGTTCTAAAACAACTGGAGGGTTTTCTGAACCAAGAAGATTTACTAGACTGCCATCAATATGGATTTCAGTTTTCACTGACGGTTTCAACGATTGATGATTTGCGACAAGAGATTGTAACACTGGATGTTTCATTGGCTTTTGATTTGACAGACAAGATTTTATTAGATATCTTAGCTACAATGGGGATTGGAAAATCAGCGAATGACTGGTTTGTATTGTATGTTCAAGATCGTTCAATACAAGTTAAAAATAGAGATGGTGTAAGGGGGTACCTCAGGGACCCACTTTATCAGCACTCCTTTTAAATCTATATATGGCATCACTAGGAAAGATGTTTCCTGAGTCGCACATTAGTTTTCATCTATATGCAGATAATATACAGTTTATTTTCCTATGCTTGATTGGCAGAGTGAGCTGAAAGATAAATTAGTTGACTGTATGCTTATGTGCAGTGAATACCTGGATGATGCATCAGAAATTAGTACTAAATCTTTCAAAAACTGAGTTGTTACCAGTAGGGAGACCTGAAGATCCATCATGACCTGAAGTTGTTGAAGTAGACGGTGTAATGATTCCAGTTCAAGAAAAGCAAAAAAATTTTGGCTGGATTCTAGTTTAAAAACAACAATCAAAGTGGGGAAAATTCAATATCATGCATTCAAACAAAAGCATTATGCACAACTCAATACTGCTGGCCAAAAAAAAAAAAATAATAATAATTGAAAAGGAGGAAAAAAGACCTCAGACACCCTTCAATGGCAAAATGAACATAAGAATAGCATTTCTGGGAGCATTTCTGAAAATGCAACCCTGGAGGATCTGGATTTCAGCTTTCTACCTAAGAGCCTAAATTTGGCATCCAGAACCTCCCTCCCACATTTACCTATGTCATTGGTAACTACATGTACCAGGATAGCTGTCTCCTCCCCAGCACTATCTAAAATCCTATCTATGTGATGCGTGAGGTCTGCCACCTTCGCACCAGGCAGGCAAGTGGCGAGGCGATCCTCACGCCCACCAGCCACCCAGCTATCTACATGCCTAATAATCAAACACTGCCTACTCAATGGGGTCACTTAAATCACTGGTCAGAAAACCTCCTTGCAATCAATACTGCATACATTTTAATAGATTAAACTGAAAGATACTGATCCCAACGGGGACCCGTTTCATGGTCTGCTTCTTCAGGGGATCAAAATGAAACATTGTTTTCAAAAAACAGTGCTTTGCTTTACAACTTATTCTTTATTCATCCCTGTCATAAATCGGCTCTATGAAGCACTGTTTGTTTTTTGTTTTTTTTAAAATTGGTATTAGTAAATGGTAACAGCATACGTTAAATGATAATAGGACATGCCAAAACCACTTAGGGATACAGATGCATGCAAACTGAGGGTTGTGGGTGGGAATTTGGATACTTTCGCATCTCAACTGGATGTGCACCAATATCTTTATATCATTTCTCTGGTATCATAACAGTTGCTGTTTTGTGAAAATAGGTGAGTGGGGTGGGGATAAAGGAGAAGTGAAGGGAGATCTGTTTATGTTTTTAGCTAATCTAAGACCCAGACAACATACAAATGCTCTGGCAATGTGTCTCTCTTGTGTGCTGTCTTGCAAGTAGAGAGTGCAGGGTATAGTCACAGCGCTCTGATGCACACCTTTTGAAAGAAAATTTACATTTAATTTAGGTCAGTCAGTGCATGACAGTGTCTTCTTCTTTTTTTTTTTTTTTGACAGACTCTCAGTGGCAGTGAGTGAGTGTTGTCTGCTATGCCTAGCGGCACACAGGATATCAGCTTTCTGAGATGCTGCATTGCTGATGGACTCTTACTGTGGATTTGAATGCGGATTTGAGATTTAATTATTGATCTTTGCCAATCCAAGCTCAAGGCAAGTAGCAATTCAGGTGCCATAGTTATTTTCCCTGTTCAAGAGTAATAGAGGGAGAAATGCTTCTCATATTATTATTTGAGGCATGTCTCTCAGAAAAAGAGAAAACACCTGTTGTTGAGAATCAGTCTGTCTCTCTGTTTGTGCCATCCATTCATATGCATCTGTAATGGAAAGAACAGTGGACAGTAGAGAGAGGGATTTGCAGTCTCTGCTAGCCAGAAATGAGCCACAGCCGCAACCATTAAAAACAGAAAGTGTTATGGGGCTCCTAATCCCTACAACACAAGGAAAAGAGAACCTGACAATGAATGAATGTTTTGTCTATGGGGACACAACCGGTGCCAGTCACAGTATGTTTGATGCTCTAGGAAAACCATCTGCATGCCTCCCCTCTCCCCCATCAGCTCAAGGCAAATTGCTGTTTGAGGCAAGGGATAATATGGGACACTGGATAGCCATGTTGTTAATTGTAAACATGTGATTCTACATCCACAGAAGGATCCCTCACCAAACAATACCTGATTCTGGTTTCATCTTAATAACAGCAACATTTCCACTACAAGGCATATTATGAAGTAGTACAAAGCCCTACAAATTAACCCAGGACCAGAACTTGCACAACTAGGATCCTACCCAAAGAAAGGCAGCACTGCAAATATTGCAATTGGCTCTAGAACATCGTTCCAGCTACTGGAAAAACTGAACAAGTTGGGTTACCACGGACCTCTACACTGAACGTCAAGCAAGGCCTCAGTTCCATGATGAACACAGATGGATGATCACAAAACACAGAATAAATGACTACAAATTAAAAATAGAAATATGCAGGTAAAACAAATTAAACCCCACACAGCCTCACTCTGAATGCAGTGCATCATCAAAGCAATAGAAATAGGGTTATATTTCCCTATGCTGGGATAGTCCCAGGAAGCAAAGTTTACAAGGGCCAGACTAGCAGGGAAGGTGAGCAGACTGTCAAAAAAAAAAAAAAAGGGTCAAAGTGTTAGTTAAAATACATATCCAGAAATTCTATGATCCTCGGAGCCATAGGTGTTGGAATGGGGAGGGGGGGGGGCACAGGGGCTATGACCTTCGCCAAAATTTCCAGTAATATAACAGGGCCCAACAGCAATCATGTAGGGCAATAAGTGGCATCTTGCTACCGGCCATCGTGCCTGCCGGTCAGCACTCTCGGCTGTGTCCCCTCACCACCATCTAGTCCTTCCCACTGCATGTATACCTTTAATTTATTGTAAAAATGCAGCAACCTCCTGACGTCAGCCCCAGCATCTTCCCTCCACTGTGGCCCGCTCTAGCAGAAAAAGGAAGTTGTGAGAGAGGGCGGGCCGCAGTGGAGGGAAGACGCCAGTGCTGATGTCAGGACAGCGCTGCACTTTTACAAGAAATTAAAGGTATTCGCACGGTGGAAAGGAGTAGAAGTCGGCGAGGGGACACGGCCGAGAGAATCAACAAGCAGGCATGCTGGCTGGTAGAAAGGTGCCTCTTTCACCGGAGTAACATTTCAGATTTGGGGGAGAGAAGGAGTGAGGGAAGGGAGAGATGTTGGACTCAAATGAGGGCAAGAGGGAGAGATGTGAGGAAGGGAGAAAGGGAGGGAGAGAGGCACATTGGGTCACAAGAGGGAGGGAGAGGGGCAATTTGAGACATGGAAGAAAGGAAGAGAGCATGAACTGGGGACAAAGGAAGGAAGGAGGGACATGAATTTGGGAAACAGAAGGGAGAAAGGGGGCACAGCCACAGACTTGGGACAAAGGCTGGAAGGAAGGAGGGAGGGGGCACTAATTTGGGACATAGAATGAAGGGAGGGGGAAAAGAACAAGAAATCAATAAAGGGAAAGGGGTTGGGATTTGATATATTGTCTTTCTGAGATTACAGTGAAATAACTCTACAAAGTGCTGCATAAAATCTGGGCATAATCAAGCTAGAGAAATGGGCATTGACATGGCAACTGAGGTACAACGTGGATAAATGCAAAGTGATGCATGTCGGTAACAAAAATCTCATGCATGAATACAGGTCATCCGGGGCGGTAGAGACCTCCCAGGAAAGAGACTTGGGAGTTCTAATCAACAAGTCAATGAAGCCAGCTGCACAATGTGTTGTGGCGGCAAAAAGGGCGAACAGAATGCTAGGAATAATAAAGAAGGGGATCATGAACAGATCGGAGAAGGTTATCATGCCGCTGTACCGGGCCATGGTGCACCCTCACCTGGAGTACTGCGTCAAGCACTGGTCACCGTACATGAAGAAGGACACAGTACTACTCGAAAGGGTCCAGAGAAGAGCGCCTAAAATGGTTAAGGGGCTGGAGGAGTTGCCAAACAGTGAGAGATTGGAGAAACTGGGCCTCTTCTCCCTTGAAAAGAGGAGACTGAGAAGAGACATGATTGAAACATTCAAAATACTAAAGGGAATAGATTAGTAGATAAAGACCGACTGTTCACACTCTCCAAGGTAGGGAGAATGAGAGGGCACTCTCTAAAGTTGAAAGGGGATAGATTCCGTACAAATGTAAGGAAGTTCTTCTTCACCCAGAGAGTGGTAGAGAGCTGGAATGCTCTTCAGAAGTCTGTTGTAGGGGAAAACACCCTCCAGGGTTTCAAGACTAAGCTGGACAAGTTCCTGGGACATACGCAGGTGAGGCTGGACTCATTTAGAGCACTGGTCTTTGACCTGGGGTCCGCCGTGTGAGTGGACTGCTGGGCATGATGGACCACGGGTCTGACCCAGCAGCGGTAATTCATATGTTCTTATAGCATGCAGGAAAGTCCCCCCTGATAATCTATTCTATTTAACTGGCCAGGAAAGGCTTCAGTTAGCCAATTAGCCGCTAATATTTCATGGTAGATAGCCAGTATTTCTGCTAAATATTCTCAGTTAGCTGCTAGCCACTAAAGGTTCTATTGCGTTACTTAGCCAGTTAGCTGCAAATGTTCAGTGGTGGCCAGCTATGTTTAGCTGGCAAATTGGACCACATAAATATATCATTCCTATCTTTGGCCCTTATTAACTTAACCGGCTAGTGCTGAATATTCACTTAGCTGGTTAAGTTAGAGCCATCTAAAAAAATTTGGATGTTAAATGCCAGTCACTGGCATTGGGCGGACAGTACGATTCCTAGTACTGTGCTGGCTGAAAATCACCCAAAGTCCAGATTTTGCTGCATTGTAGTGAAAGGGACCCTTAATGTATAAAAGCATGTTTCATGGTTCGCGGTCTTTTCATTCTTCACAATAGATCTAGATTTCTTTCCATTCTCCTCATTTGAGCCACACCTCATAACAGAAGGTGAACTGAATGACCTTGTCATGAATTTTTAAACCACCTATAAATAAGGCAGAGCTGCTGGGTTCCAGATTACAGCAATGAGATCTGGAAGATAATATTAGAGTTCATATGTTCTGTGTCCATCAAAATGACCTTGACCCATTCTTCTTCATGGAAGGTGATCGTGTAGCCTGCAACAACATCGACGGTCTAATGGCAGCATTCAACATCGTTCATGACCCTGTAATAGCTGTGTGGCGACTTAAAAGGTGCTTCTCTCTTGCTTTGTGTGTAGACAGGATGCACAAAATATGCCTTTTTTCTGTGACTCATGCAAGAGATTCCAACTACATCTAGAGAGACTGGCTGTCCAGCCTGGGTTGAAAATTGTTCAGCATCCATTGCTTGTTGAATCAAAGAAGATTTTGTTGCCACCTTTGTGCATTAAGCTGAGTCTAATGAAGAACTTTGTCCAGACCATGGACAAGAGAAAACTAGCTTTCCAAGGTTAAGGCATTTGGGTGTCTTTCAATGCTGCTGTGGTAGGAGAAGGAGAAAGGAGAGGGATCAGAAGAGGGAAGCAGAAGGTTGGCAGAACATCAAGCCAGGACCTGGAAGTTACTGTAACTGGGCATGGGTCAATATTCAGACTGGTTCCTGGTTGACTTTACTGCATAAAGTTGGGAAAGGCTCTTTTGTGTCCCAAATTTATGTGGTTTCTCAGCTGGTTAGTAGACTAGCTAAGAAAAAAAAAAAAAAAAAATTAAAATTGAATCAGGTTGGGCAGACTGAATGGACCATTTGGGTCTTTATCTGCTATCATCTACTATGTTACATTTCTGGCACCTATCTTATGCAGAGGTGTGATTCTCTATAGGACGTTATTGTGTGGTCGATACGCGATCAGCAGCCGCTTTTTAGGCAGCTGCCGATATCGGCCTCCTATAGAGAATCTGGACCTTAATGCCTTGGGATGTATTTGTCTTACACATTTCTCAACAACCTTAGAATAACATACAAAATAGCCCTAATAACTTTCAAAGTTCAAATGTCAAAAGCACCTTCATTTCTGGAAAGAATACTCACTCTTCATGTTCCATCTAGATCACTAATATTCGAGGATAAACATTTACTCTCGGTTTCTTCTTTAGAAACTATCAACACTCAACGAGATACGATCTTTTCTGTGACAGCGCCTCATTTATGAAACTCGCTACCTGCAAATTTGAGAGAAGAAACTAATCTAAATAGATTTAACGGAAATTGTAAATGCTTTCTTTATGAAGATGCATTCAAACCGTAAAAGCTACAAGGCCATCACATTACATACATTTTAACCTACTGTTGTTATCTTTCATGTTCTCCTGTTCTTCATGCATTATAGTTCTTCCCTCCTTCCTTTTGTTCCTGTCTTTGTATATTTGTTTATGTCTATGTTTGTCACTCCCTTTTTTAAATTTTATACATTGCATTGAATTTATGATATTGCTTTTAATCAAAATTTTATTAAACTTGAACTTGAGGTGTTGATGTCATTTCTGCTATATTGTCCCTTTCTTGGTAACTTGTGGCATTGTTTCAAGTTTCAAGTTTTATTAAGGTTTGTTGTACACACAATGTCAAATACTTCAATGCGTAGAACATTTTAAAAATAGGGGACAAAACAGAACAGTTTTATACAATTAAATACAAAATATATACATGCTAATAAATAACTGGTACAGAAGGTGAGGGGGATGAACTACAATCTTTATAGAAAGAGAAGAAACATTTAAGGAAAAACACATATGGTGGGTAACACAAAAGAAAAAAAGAGATATAAAGGCAGAAATAATCATAGATATAAAGAAGATAAATTTATGACCTACGCGTAGGTCTAATTAGGATCTGTGAGATTTAATGATTGATACTATCTATATTTCAAATGCATCCTTATACAGGAAACTTTTTAAAGAACACTTGAATTTTTGTAAAGAGGATTCATTACGTAAATATATTGGTAAATTGTTCCAGAGAACCGAGAAAATAGTAGATCTCCTGGTCCCTATTACTTTTAAAGAAGGGATAGTCAGTAAATGTTCTGTTGCTCTAAGTGCCCTGAATGGAGAATACGGTATCAAGAGACGATCCAAAAATATCGGAGCATTAGATTGTTGCATTTTAAAAGTTAACAGTATAATTTTAAAAGTTATTCTATGTGTAATTGGTAACCAATGTGTGTGTTTCCATTGTTCCTTCTGTCTTTCTCCACTCTTGACACCTTGCGCTACTTGGGCCTCTGCTTTTGATGCTTGTCTGGAAGTTTCATAAAACTTGAGTGGGAAACCTCAGTGTTAGAGTCAAAATAGAATGCTTTGCTTTCCCACTACTTCAAGGTAAGGGCATACATAATATAAACCAGTGGTTCTTAAACCTGTCCTTTTTTTTAAGCCCTGCATTTTCTGTTTCTCCTTACATGCTCCAGTCTCACCTCCTCTCCTCCAGTGGAAATAGGAGGGAAAGGGTAAAGTTGAAGCAGCCATTCAGGTTTTCAATTAATACACATGAGGCAGATTTGCATAAAATAGAGGTGTGACAGGCATGCAAATCTGCCTCATGAAAATTAATTAAGGCTATCTTGAAAACCCGACTGGCGGGAGGTCCCCGGGACAGATTTAAGAACCACTGATATAAACTATTTTAAATGTCTTTTACAGTTATATTGTCTTAATTCCTGATGGTAGAAAGATGGTAAATTTGTGTGTGTGTGTGTGTGTGTGGGGGGGGGGGGGGGTTCAAAATCAATTAATAATAAAATGAAAACAAAAATAAAGGGGGGAATTAGACAATATGACACAAGATAACATTTTTTATGCACACAGTTATTATTCAACAGTTGATATGAAAGAAAACCTGATGTGAATTTTTTTATGGGAAGGAGTATTACAGCTTACAATTTCTCAGTTAACTTTCCATCACACGTCTATAAGGCCTTCCTTTTTGTATTTTTAAATCATGTTAAATAAGGCATTATTGTGATAATAAATTAATATCTTTTTCTAAATTTTGTGCCTTATTATAATAACAATTTTTAATCAAAAGTTTTGGCTGTAAAAAATTGCTCACAGATTTGGTAGAGGGAACATTAGCTGTAGTATAATGAAGTTCCGTGCTTACTGTCTTAAAGTACTTTGTATGCAGTAAGCGGAGAAACTTTCATCCTGGTAAAGACAGATGAAGAGAGGACTTGGACTCTGAAAAACAACTAATACATATTTTCTTCCTTGTTAAGTGTCAAAGATATCTCCATCAACTTGTCACCTTTGGAAAGGAATGCCTTGCTCTAGACAAAGAGTGGGAGTGAGAGCTACAGCAGTTTAGGCAAGAAACAACCCATAATAGAATATCTGAAATCATTTCTCCTGGGAAGCTAAGCAGGCACAATGCAAAGTGTGTGTGTGTGTGTGTGTGTGCAGCTAAGCAGGCACATGACAAAGAGTGTGTGTGTGTGTGTGTTTGTGTGCAGCTAAGCAGGCACAATGCAAAGTGTGTGTGTGTGTGTGTATGTGTGTGTGTTTGTGTGCAGCTAAGCAGGCACATGACAAAGTGTGTATATATGTGTGTGTGTGTGTGTGTGTGTTTGCAGCTAAGCAGGCACATGACAAAGAGTGTGTGTGTGCAGCTAAGCAGGCACATGACAAACCCCTTCTATGAAACTGCGATAGCAGTTTTTAGCGCAGTGAGCTGCGCTGAATGACCCGTGCTGCTCCCGTTGCTCATAGAATTCCTATGAGCGTTGGGAGCAGCGCAGGCTTTCTGCACTACAAACTTCTAGCACAGTTTAATAGAAGAGGGGGGAAATTGTGTGTATTTGTGCAGCTAAGCAGGCATATGACAAGGAGTGTGTATGTGTGTGTGTAAAAATAAAAAAAACAAGACAAAACTGCAGGGGAATGTACAGGGTGCAGGAATTTATTCAATAAAATCAACAGAAATCATAAAAACATATGACATATATAAAATAAATACATAAACTACAATAATTATATCCAAAAAAACTGGTCCTAATATTCGTGTGGTCCACACAGGAGAATTTCACACCTGTTCATTTTATCCAATCTGGTTTTCTCATACTCCACGTACCAACATTCGGGACCCCTGAGGAAGAAGTGTTTTTTGAAACACAGACCGTGTTGGGTCTGGTCCACACGAATATTAGGACCAGTTTTTTGGATATAATTATTATAGTTTATGTATTTATTTTATATATAAATAAATGTAGGGATCAATATAATATCCAATTGTGATGTTAAACTAAATAACTATATTCATATCACAATATTAATAAATTAAATAAATTAATTTAAATAGTGCTCAGACCCACAACAATTAGTGTTCAAATGTAAAAGCACACAACACCGGCTGTCGTCAGACCATTATGGCACTATTTGTGTCTGTACCACCATTTAACAATCTAAAATCCGTTTTCTATAAGATTAACTTATCTTTTATGGTAGTTGATACACCTCCGATGGTCACGTGATAGACAGCTTGGTGTTATAAAGTGCTCGTGCAAACTATAAATAATTTCAGGAAGCCAAAGAACACATGTCCTCCCTTCTACTCGAGTTTCACCTTGTGCTTCCTTAGGAAGGGATTATCACTGGAGACGAGATTCGACACCCAGGGCAATCACAGATTGGAGGATCTACCTGTAAGATTCCTTTAGACATGAGGGTCTTCAAACTTTTTCAGAAAAGCGGCAATTTCTCCTCCTCCTCCTTCCGGGGCTCCAGGTCCACCGGATGCTGGGGGGAGGGGTGCCGGAAAGCTGAACCCCGGGTGGTTCAGCAGCCTGCCGCCTGCCAGAGGAAACCCCGGAGGTGTCATCCCTCACTCGCGGAGGAGCTGGCAGTGACAAGTCCGCACGGTCTGCTCAACGCATCAATTTTCCAAATAGTGCCATGATGGTCTGACTTCAGCCGGTGTTGTGTGTTTTTACACTTGAACACTAATGGTTGTGGGTCTGAGCACTATTTAAATTAATTTAAATTAATTCAATTAATTAAATTTAATAATATTGTGATATGAATATAGTTATTTATTTTATATATGTCATATATGTTTTTATGATTTCTGTTGATATTATTGAATAAATTCCTGCACCCTGTACATTCCCCTGCAGTTTTGTCTTGGTTTTCTGCTTTGCATCTTCACTGCAGTTTTTGTTCAGTTCTTTTTGTTTTGCCTTTGTGTAAAAATAAAACAAACAGGACTGCAAATGCTCCAGCCATAGATAAGCTACAAGAACAAGCATGAGATACATTCATCATTTTAAGTAACCATTTTCTGATTTCTAGCAATTTATTATATAAAAACAACAACAACAACACTGTAAATCAAGAAGACAACATTAAAAAAGCAATTAAAGTATGTTTGCTTATTGTGAAAAGAAAGCCAACAGTGGAAAATAAAGGAAAAAAGTAATATCCAGCCAGAAGAAAGTACTAGAATGACTAGGGGAGGCCAGTTATCAAAACCATTTATCCAGATAAATTGTTCTGACTGAAAAATTTGCCCTAGAAAAAACAGGGAACGTAGATTCACTAAAGGAAGTCAGAAAAGCATTCAAGGTAAATACGGAAAAAACTGACTTCAATAAAAACTGTCTCCAGAGAGTGATCAAATTTTATATAATACGCTGAGATATGAAACTCCAAGAGGGGGTGTATCACCACCCTCGCGGTAAGAGTTCACCGTCCAGTCATTGCGAACTTTATATATATGATCACTCTCTGAGACTTGAATGAATTTTATTTATATTTTTTACTTTTTAAATGATTTTATTTCTTCATTTTCTTGGATGATTTATAAATATCTTAAATTGCAAATAGCTGAAGGGATCACTGGAATAATTAATGAACACTTCACTTAACTTTTGAAAATAAAATTCATTCAAGTCTCAGAGAGTGACCATATATATAAAATTCGAAATGACTGGACGGTGAACTGTTATCGCGAGGGTGGTGATACACCCTCTCTTTTGGAGTTTCATATCTCTGAGCGTATTATATAAAATTTGATCACTCTCTGGAGACAGTAGCTTTATTGAAGTCAGTTTTCTCCGAATTTACCTTGAAAAATTTGCCCAGCTGAAAGTGTGTGTGAGTTTCCATGGTGCATTACTGCACCTTCAGGCAGGATAAAAAAAGAAAGGGATGAGGTTGAGGAAGGAAAGGAGTGCACACAAATCTTATTTCCTAATTTACATAAGCTATTTTACCCTCTCCCCCTCAACCACCTGTTCAAATGGTAGATGTACAATATGGAAGCCCCTTAATTACACACGTTGTATGCACAGCTGCCAAATTTGCCAGTTACAGAAGGGACAATTTATGGCTAATTTTTGTTTAGAACTTTTTAAAACTTATATCTCAAAGCAGGATGGAATCTGTAGTCCCTTGATAGCCCTGCAATTTATCCTAGCTAATCAAAGAGAATCTAACTGGGTAGTTCCTGTTTGGAAATTTACCACAAAACACAACCATAGTTTGCAACTAGATAGTCTATTGATAATTGTTCCCTTAAGATTTTGTTTGAAGCAGTCCTGACATCATTACAGCAATTGATATTTTTACCTGTAACAGATGCTCCTAGGAATGCAAGAAATCAGTTTCAAGAAGCTAGTGTCTAAAACACCGTCCAGTTGGGAATGTACTTTTACCTCAACCAGACCCAGATTTGGTACCTCTGCATCCATACGCACTTTCAGCAGAGGGACTGGGGATTTTGTTGCAACTGAAGAGCAATATTTACATGCCCCATGCTTACTTTTTTTCCTTTACTGAAGGAAGGGGAGAGACGGACAGAGCGCTATCCACCAATATATTTCAAGACATGGCCAGCAGGAGATGAGATCGGCATAACTGGGAGCTTAAGAATACATATAATTTTCTCTCTTCTCCTTCTCTTCCATTCAGGAATGACACCAGTATTCTTCCTTCTCTCTCTCTCTCTGGCCTGATCCCAGTACTTTTACTTTTCACCTTTCCCTTGACCCTCTTCATCCCTCTCACCCTCCATAAATCACTTATAATTCCCTAACTTGTTTGCCTTCCTCATCCCCATTCTGTCCTAAAATAAATCTCTAGTACGAGTAGTGAAGGGCTGTTAAAGAAATGAATGTCGTCTGCCAAGAAGAACATACACTATCCTCCAAATTCTATAAAAGAAGCTCATATTTGGGCACCCCAAAATTGCACATAATCCTGAGATCTGTATACAAATAAATCAGTCAGTGAGCCATTAACGATCAATAATTGGTTGTTAACAATCAATTATTGACATTAATTGACTCTAATTTGGATTTGTATGTGAATCTGGCTGCACATGATTATATAAAGATTTGTGCCCAAATCCTCTTGTGCACAACCCATAAGGGGATGTGGCTATGGAAGGGGCGTGGGCAGATCAGGGGCATTCCAAAGAATTATGCAAGTATTACAGAATTTGGGGGGCTGTGCATCCAATTGAGCGCCAGGATTTACACCAGATTTCAGTCAGTGTAAGTCCTCAAGCCCAAAGATCGGTGTTGGACTATATGATAAATGTTATTCTATAAAGAGCATAGGCAATGGAATGCTTTTCTATTTGGAGTGGCCCAAGGGCTCTGCTCTAGTCGCAGCAGGATCCTGTGGCATGACCTCTCTCTTCAGCTCCCAACTCCCCCACCTACCTTCCCCGCTTGCTGTAGTTTTAAATCTTCCGGCAATGCCACGCTGCATCAATGAGCAGGCCTGCCCAGGAAGTCTTCGTTCTGCAGCAATGCTGCTTGGTGACTGCTGGAAGATAACAGTGGCCGGGAGGAGGTACCTAAAAAATTGGTGCTGGAATTGTGCCTCCATAGGCACTTTAGGCCGTCTAATGCTACTGTGGGCATGGCTAACACCAAAAGTGGTGTTAGGTGGCCTAAAGCGCCTACATAGGCCCGATTCATGACAAAGATAGATGCCGGAAATGTAGGCCTGGAAAACCTTGGCCTACGTTTCCAGTGCCTATCTTTCCTAGAGGCACAATTCTCTATATGGCGCCGTCATGTGATCGGTGGCCGCTTATTAGGTGGCTGCCGATATCGACACTGTCTAGAGAATCCGGGCCTACTCCTACTGGAGCGATGGTCTAGGACATGGCAACTCAACTTCAATGCCAAAAAATGCAAAGTTATGTACCTGGGCAGCCAGAATCCATGCAAGTCTTATACCCTTAATGGCGAGATCCTAGCAAAAACGGTAGCAGAACGAGACTTGGGGGTAATCGTCAGTGAGGACATGAAGTCTGCCAATCGAGTGGAGCAGGCTTCATCCAAGGCAAGACAAATCATGGGCTGCATACGAAGGGGTTTCGTCAGTCGTAAGGCGGAATTCATTATGCCATTGTATAGATCCATGGTGAGGCCCCACCTGGAATACTGTGTGCAATTCTGGAGGCCGCATTATCACAAGGATGTGCTGAGACTGGAGTCGGTGCAAAGAATGGCCACCCGGATGGTCTCGGGACTCAAGGATCTACCATACGAAAAATGGCTTGACAAATTACAGCTATACTCGCTCGAGGAGCGCAGAGAGAGGGGGGACATGATCGAGACGTTCAAGTATCTTACGGGCCGCATCGAGGTGGAGGAAGATATCTTCTTTTTCAAGGGTCCCACGACAACAAGAGGGCATCCGTTGAAAATCAGGGGCGGGAAACAACGAGGTGACACCAGGAAATTCTTTTTCACTGAAAGAGTGGTTGATCGCTGGAATAGTCTTCCACTACAGGTGATTGAGGCCAGGAGCGTGCCTGATTTTAAGGCCAAATGGGATCGGCACATGGGATCTATTCACAGGGCAAAGGTAGGGGAGGGACATTAAGGTGGGCAGACTAGATGGGCCGTGGGCCCTTATCTGCCGTCTATTTCTATGTTTCTATGTGCATAACTGGGAGATATGCCCATGACCCAACCATACTCCGCCCATATGTATGCCCTCTTACAGTGAGCACAATGGCACTTTGGTGCTACTTTACAGAATAGCAGCCAGTACGCCCAGGGGCCAGACAATCAATGATACCTTAGACATGTATAAGTACTGCATACCTCTAGGTGCAAACTTATAGAATCACCTTGAACGCATACACTTACTTTCTTTCAACTGCATCCTCTTGCTGATGGTTCTAAAATTACCCTCCTTAGGTTCCTGAATAGTTTACAATTCCAAATCATCATGACCCCAACAGTGAATTTATTAAGTAACTGCTCTGAGTGCATTGAATAATAACTCATGTGAAAGTTTATATTGTGTGTATTGAACAGAATGGCATGTCCATTTAGCACTTAGAATGATTTATTGTTCATAGCGAGCATTTTGTTCTTAACAAGTCAAATTCAACTCCCACTGCTTCATTCTGGTATAATGATCAGTCAGGTTTAGTACTTAAAATAATCTTTTCTAATTAATCATTTTAACAGGATTCCATAGTGTGTTAATGGACTGGCAGTAGTTTTAAACCACAGAGTTATAATACAGATTTGGAGACTGTTTAGTTTTCTCTGCCTGTCACTCATTGTGGACCCTTCTGCAAGTGACTTGCGGTTTCAGAGTTGCACTTCAAACAAATTGTAGTGATTTTACTATAAAAATAATGCATCAGTAATCAATGTTTTGTCTAAGCAGTGCAACCAGCTGCAGCGCTAATGGTGGCCAAAAGGTGTCAATATATTCTATGGAAATATAGACCCCCTTTTATCAAGCTGCATTAGGGTTTTATAAAAAAAAAATCTCAGGCTGCTGCGATACAACCTCCGATGCTCATAGAATTCCTATGAATGTTAAAACTTTTACCGCAGCGACTCGTGATAAAAAAGACCCTAATGCAGCTTGATAAAAAGGGTGCCCTAGTTTTTGTCAGTCTTAGAAGTTTATGCATCAGGTCACCAGGTGAACATGTGTAGACTAAAATTATGGTTTTGATCATCTTCAGGCTGTGGAGCTGTAGCATAGAGTGGCATGCCAGTAATGTCCACTGAGGAGAGTGATTGATGGTGAAACAAATAGCATCAAAGAAAATGGATTACAAACAATAGGAGAAAATATTTTTTTCACTCAATGAATAGTTAAACTCTGGAACTTGTGGAGGATGTGGTAAGAGTGGTTAGTGTAGTTGGGTTAAAAAAATGTTTGGGCAAGTTCCTGGGGGAAATGTTCATAGTCTACTGTTGAGACAGACATGGAGGAAGCCAATGTTTGCCCTGGAAATGGTAGCATAGAATGTGACTAGTCCAAACCTTTTATAAACCCATCTACATTAACCACTCTTACCACATCTTCTAGCAAAACATTCCAGAGCATCGTCCCTCATCTCCCTCTTTGTGCTGCATCTTCCCTATCTCCTGTTCCCTATTCTTCCCTTACAAAGTCGGTTCAAAAAGTTTCAGGACAGTTTGAATTGCACGCCAACGGGAAATCAACTAGGAGATTGAATTAATTAAATGAAGGAAAGAATCTCAGAATTGCCACTCCAAGGATCATAATATTATTATCCATGTAAGGAATTGTGGCGTGGGTATCTTTCATCGACCCAAAACCTTCATATTTTGAAAATAACTGTGTGTAACACTTTTTTCCAAAATGTAGTAATTACTACTCAAAAAAATCATTTTAAATTACTTATTTTAAATTATCTTGTGTTTATATTTAAAAAAAATTTTTTTTTAATAAATTATCTTTTTTACTGATGTTTGTTTTTTAAAGAGAAATAACTTGTGCAAAAATAGCTTTTTAGAGAGAAACAACTTGTGCAAATAGCATTATTAAGAACAGACTGACTCTTCAGATAATCTGATTTTGCTATTTTCTCATTTGCATTATTCTTCCACCAGATTAAGTGGTACATTTTCCACACCTTAGAAGAATAAGGTATAAACAACAGCTTAACTCCTCTTTTGTTTAAGTTGCCATTACAATTTGGAATAATCTACCTGTTTAAATTAGAACTGATATCAACTACTTAAGGTTTCATAAAAATTTGAAAACTTTTTTATATGATGTGGTAATATTCATGTTATGATGATATTTTAATTATTGATTGCTTTTGTATTTTCTCGTAGATTTTATGGCCTCTTTGAATGTAAATCACCTTGAACTTTTTGGAATAGTGTGATTGTATATTAGATTAGATTCCTTCACTCCTCCTATCCACCCATGTCTTTTTACGCACTGCTGAAAGCTGACAATTGCACCTCACTTCCCTTCCCCTCTATCCAATAGCATTGGCATGCCTATGATTGACACAACGACATAGCATTTGCTGGTAGTTCTCTGTCCCTCCTATCTACCCATGCCTCCTTCCATGGACTATTCTGCGCATGTGCTGATCGCTATCACCAGCGACTGATCTCATGTAAATCTAGTGACCCTTCATGATCCTCTGCAAACCTCATTTGCATGCGTGGTTCTTTGAGAATGGCTTGTCTTTTTTGAATTGTTAGATTTACGGCCACTACAGTGAACCGTCGGATTTTACAGGTGATATTAGAGAATCCGGCCCTCAGTCCTATCTTTGTCCAATTGCACTTATGTGCTTTAATATCACACCTGGCCGATTAAATAGCATTCAATATTGGGTGGAACAACTTTAGAAGAAAGGCAGGAAAGGGAAGATATGATGGAAACATTTAAATACCTCTGTGGTTTCTTTAAAATGTCAGAATGTTCTGGAATGAGGGGCATAAGTTGAAGGTAAATAGGGAGAGACTTAAGAATAATCTAAGAAAATACTTCTATATGGAAAAGGTGTTGGAGGCATTGAACAGTCTCTTAGTGGAGACTGTAACTGAAGTCATGAAAGTGTGAGACAAGCACATAGGATCTCTTAGGCTGGGTAGGCTGGATGGGCTATTTGGCATTTATCTGCCATCATTTCCTGTTTCTATGTTTTTATTTGAAAATTATCCATCTTCCTTGTAGATAAAGGTACCTGAAGCTAGTTCATTGGCTGTTACAATCTATGGGCTCCTACGCTACTGTTTAGTAGCATGCTGAATGCAAAGGAGCCCATTCTATTCCCTCATGCTTCTTTGCATTCAGTGAGCTGCTAATCGACAGTGCATCTTTTAAAAGGAGTCTCTTATTTTGTTTTGACTGTTATCTGTTTTTTTGTTCTCTCCTGAAGCTGCCACCAAGTTTGCATAATGGTTAAGCTTTCCTTGGATAGGACGCATTTTGTCACCAAGTCAGCAAAATATAATTAGATTAAAGCAGTATATTTTTTTCAATGTCATCTTTCTATAACTCACTAATATCTTCCTAAAAATAGGCTACTGCTAGATCAAGAAATTCATATACATGAAATTAGACTAGGATGAAATTGGAATGGATCTCAAGTGCCCACAGTTATTTTACCTTTAGAACAAGTCTTGGCTAATAATTTTCTTGCGAGCTATCATCGGTCCATTTGTCTCTTTTATACTTTTTAATTTATTTTATGTAAAAACTTTTTCTTTATAAAATTCATTTTTTTTATCCTTATCTTAAAGGTTTTATTATTATTGTTATAGTACTTAGCTCGGGTGTGGTTCTCTACCCGGCCGTCTAGAAACAAATGACAGATCTCCGTTTCGTAAACAAAGAGCTTCTTCAGGAAAAGAGCATTTAGTATTTGCCAGCACTGTGGGAGTGAGCGCATGAGAAGTAATTTCCTGAAACATATACACAGGAGACCTGGAAATCAATTTATAAATCCACTTCCTGTGGAACCAATTGGATCTGTTAGGAGACAGTGAAATAGCAAATCCTCAGCCAGCCAAGTATCAGCAGTCTCACAATGTAAGTTCCTGCAAACAGTCCTTTCCAGACTTAACTTCCCAGGGTTTTCCGTAATCTACGACTAGGGAATTCTCCTGGAAAGTGTTTCCTGAAGCTTATATCAGCCTCTAGATTTAGAAGCCTCCTCTCACCCTGGGACATCTGTGAATAAACTCCAGACTGAGCATGTGAATCTCCTGCCTGGGTTACACCCCATGACTCAGATCCAAAGTCTCTAGTCTAATTTCATGTCTATGAATTTCTTGATCTAGCAGTAGCCTATTTGGGGGGAAATATTAGTGAGTTTCACTTGTCAAAAGAAAGTATTATCTTTCTATAACTGTCAGTAAACAATGTAGCTCCTTCTCTTTTTGAAACAGAAAAAAATATTTTGTTTGGTCCAGATTTTTTCCCGCATTAAAACTGTATTTTCCTTCATATGATTATTTGATTTTAGTTTAGAAAATGAAATAACACCTGAATTTCTTTATTTCCAGCTGCAAACCTAATGTGGAAATGCTTTGCCACTGCTTAAATAATAGGCTTCCAGCAAGATGATGAAGGCTGGTCTGTTTCTATGCATCTACCTTACTTTTCCCCAGGCCAGAACAACTCTAATCTATTTAAAGACTGAAGATAAAGTGAGTGATCTTTCTCCATTATTTTCAATGTGTATATATGGCATTTTGTTTATGATGTTCACATGATACATAGAAGGTCATAAAATATCAAAAATGATAACAAAATTTGGCTACTAAAATAATTCTTGATAAAGAAAAGCTTTCATAGTATATACTCTGTTATAAATTATATAAAAGTGGCAAGGATCATATTGACCTAGACTGCTTACAATCATGTTTTGGCATTGACTCTATTTTCGAATGTTATTCCCTTGCCAAATGGCTTATTGCTAGAATAGATTTTCTTTCAGTTTTGTGCAGGCTGAGACACCGTCAGGAAGGAATTAGTTTTAATCTGCCAGTGTTGTGATTCAGGTTTATGACTATCTCAAATCAAATCATTAAACAAAATGTGAACATTTTATTGTAGACTTGCTGTCATAGATTTAAAACCAAAATATGTTTGACAACCTGCTAGATAGGATTTCAGAAGGTTCATATTACAAGGATAGGTCAGAAAAGGCAACAACCATTTGGAGAAGTCAATTTTCCTTTGTTTTCATTTTTAATGGCTGAATTAAATGCACAAGGACAAAAAAATGCCACATAACTAGCAGCTAGAAATATTCTTTAATAATATTTTAAACAAAAGTATATAGAGTATATGTTTGAATTCATGTCAGAACAGTTTTATGATGGTGATTGAAGACACAGGGGTAGCATTGAAGCACTATTTTGGAGTGATTGGAGATATTCATCTGTAGTGACTGAGCAGATAATGTTTTATCACTGTTTGAGATGTTATTTTATATAACGTTTCATAAGAATTGCTGGTAAAATAGACTACATTATTTGACTCAAACAAAATCTTTTCGTACCCATGATTAGACTAAATGGCGGAATCTATTTTGGCAACTGTAACTCCTGTCACTGTTCCTCTATCTATGATGGTCTTCTTCATAAATATATGTCTTGCTATTGAAAACATTACTAAGGAATATAGGCCCCCTTTCACACTTGGCAAATGCGCTGATGCCCATTCAATTCCTATGAGCATTGGAGCATTTACTGTGCTGGCTCGCGCAGCCAGCTTTTACAAAAGAGGGAAATACAATATATAGCTATTTCAATTATATTTATTGAGCTTTTTTTTTATTGTTACTGATTGATACCTGGCATTGTTTTTGCTATTTTGGATCTCTTGTATTTGATCATATACGTAGTTGTTGCATATTCTGTATTCACTATATAGCATGAAGGTAGCTGTACAGATTTAATTCCTCTAATTCAGTTTGGAAAATAGAAAAATGCTTGCTTTTCATCTTTCAGTATTTATATTAGCAGGTAACAGAAACTAAATAATGTAGAACTAAGTGAATGACAACAAAGAACTGAGAGCAATGGTTCCAGAGGCTTTGAAGTGTTATAAGTTGTTATGAATCCTTCTCAGAGGTATATGTGCTGTCAGTAAAAAGCAATGTTTTCTGGAGGTTGAAAAGTTGAGGAGATTTTTGGCTACTATGGGAGAGTATGGCACAGTGGATAAAGCTACAGCACCATGGGGTTATGGGTTCAAATCCCGCACTGTTCTTTGTGACCCTAGGTAAATCACTTAATCCTGTCACAGTGAGCATGTAAGATAGTACATCACGATTATCGGTCTGGAGCCCTGACGCAGCTTGTGGGTGAAACGGCAGCTAGCTTGACATCGGTGAAAGGACTGGTGGGGATGCAGTGACATTCAATATTTACCGATTAACCCTGCCCTGCTTCTAAAGCTAAGTTTTTTTTGTTTTTGACTTTTATAAATGATAAATTATAAAACATAATTTGAAGAAAAATCTTTATTCAGCAGGACAGGAGGGGGATTAAGAGCTGGTGAGGATTCATTCCCTTTCCAGTGCGGTTGTTTAAACTTTGCAACGCACAGGGATCTGAGGCTCTCCCCTTAGGAGATAATTAATATGATTTGATGTATCTAATGCAGAAGGATGTTTTTCAATATGCCTTTGCAAACGGGCTCCTTTTACTAAGGTACGCTAGTGTTTTTGGTGCACGCACAAGATTAGTGCAAGCTATAGCACGCGCTAGCCAAAAAATTACCGCCTGCTTAAAAGGAGGCGGTAGTGGCTAGAGGGCGCTAAGCACTAGCGCGCCTTTGTAAATGGAGCCCTAAATGTTCTAAAAACAATTTGAGAAAGGTATTGGAGTTGGAATTTGATGATTTCTTTCTCACTCTTGTATATTATTTTTGGGTGATACAAGTCACTTAATCCCCCCATTGCCCCAGGTACATTAGACGGATTGTGAGCCCACCAGGACAGACAGGGAATAATGCTTGAATACCTGAATAAACTCATGTAAACCGTTCTGAGCTCTCCTGGGAGAATGTATAGAAAATTTAATAAATAAATATGTTGAGAAGTCTGTTGTCTAAGTCAGTTCAGGATATTTTGTATCTAACTAGAGTTACCCAGAATCATACGAAAAACCAGGCCCTGGGAGGTAAGATTGCAGCGGTGCGGGCCGGGGGAAAGGAAGGGCAGGAGGACCCGGACCTGGCCCGCTGTGCATCCCCCCAAGCCGTGTACCTGAGGCGGACTGTCCCCCATGCCCCCCCTTGGTACGCCACTGCCCCTTTGTCAAGGTTCCCCATTGTCACCCTTACTCTTCAACATCTACTTTGCTTCCCTAGGAGAACAACTCAGTAGTCTAAACGTCTCCCATTACAGCTATGCTGATGACATTACAGTCGTCCTTCCTGTCACATGCCTGACGCCCACAGAAATACACAGAATAGACACCATCCTGTCTACAATAGAAAATTGGATGACCAACTTCAAATTAAAACTGAACACCAAGAAAATGAAATTCTTCTTACCCACAGTCACAAATTCTTCAATAAACTCCATAACCCTAAAGAGAACCAACTTACCCATCTCTTCCACAATCAGAATCCTGGGCATGAATCTAGATAGACAGCTGTCCATGTCTGTCTAAGTCAACCATGTCACATGAAAAGGATTCAACATACTCTGGAAACTCATCCATCAGAAAATACTCTGACCAGGTGCCTTTCAAACTCCTAGTTCAAACACTAGTCCTAAGCATCCTAGATTACATCATCTATCTAGCAGGACTACACAAAAACTTCCGGAAACTAAGTGTTATTCAAAACACCACAGTGAGGCTCATAATCAACCTGAAAAAATTTAATCAGATCACACCTTTCTACCAAAAACTTAATTGACTGTAAATTGAGAGCTGAGTACTTTTCAAATTCGAATTTATCTTCTTCAAAGCTCTGTACAGTCTACTGTCTAACTACCTTACCAATCAGTTCACATTTGCCAGACCCAGACAATCTACTAGACTTCAATCATTCTTCCCCTCAATTAAATGATGCACCTATAAGAGATTCATCAACAGACTCCGACCCTACTAAGCAGCCTCCAAAGTCCCGAATGGAGCCAACTGGTCAGAACATCAATCTCTTACATGCACTTCAGAAAGCTCCTAAAAATGCTCCTCTTCCCCAAACAGGACGACCCATCTTAAATTTTCCATGAAAAGACTCCGACCCACTGACTATTCCAAGTTGTTGCTCTAATACTGTGGAAATCCAATGTTCTTGATGCTTCTTTTATTCAGTTAATCCTTTCAAAATACAATGTCCACATTTGTCATGGAGGACCTACCTAACAAGGGCTGTGTTGTGGCAAAACATGCCTTCCTCAGGGATCCAAGAGATTGAATACACAACCTTTACAAATGTGGGATAACAAAAATGTCTTGACAAATCAAACTGAAACCCGCCGGTGAGGCACAAAACCTGAGCACTGCAGAGACAAACTCAGTATATTCCTCGGATCCCTGAGGAAAGCACAGTTACTTACCGTAACAGGTGTTATCCAGGGACAGCAGGCATATATTCTGACATGTGGGTGACGTCATCTACGGAGCCCTGCGCGGACAGCTTTTCAAGCAAACTTGATTGAAGTTTCAAGTTTGCACACTGCACCACGCATGTGCTAGCCTTCCTGCCCACTAGAGGGCGCATCCCCACCTCGTGGTCCTCAGTTCCATATCAAGCAAAGAAGCCATCCCCGGGGAGGTGGGCGGGTTGTGAGAATATATGCCTGCTGTCCCTGGATAACACCTGTTACGGTAAGTAACTGTGCTTTATCCCAGGACAAGCAGGCATGATATTCTCACATGTGGGTGACCTCCAAGCCAACCAAAAAAGGGCAGGTGGGAGGATGGCAATTCAGGAAAACAGGTTACGTAACACCGACTGGCCAAACTGGCCGTCGCTTCTGGACAAAGTGTCCAGGCAGTAGTGGGAGGTGAACGTATGAACCGAAGACCAAGTGGCAGCTTTACATATGTCCTCCACAGGAGTAGACCGGAGGAAAACAACAGAAGCTGCCATAGCCCGGACCTTATGCCCCGTGACTCGACCATGGAGCGTGAGACCAGCCTGAGCGTAGCAAAAAGAAATACAAGCCGCCAACCAGTTGGACAAGGTGCGCTTGGAAACAGGATGTCCCAATCGATTAGGATCAAAGGACAAAAACAATTGAGGAACCTTCCGATGAGACTTGGTACGTTGGAGATAAAAGGCCAACGCCCTCTTACAGTCAAGCGTGTGAAGCGCCACCTCACCAGGATGAGAGTGGGGCTTCGAAAAGAACACCGGAAGAACAATGGACTGATTGAGGTGGAAATCAGACACAACCTTAGGCAAAAATTTAGGATGGGTGCGAAGAACCACCTTGTCATGATGGAACACAGTAAAAGGTGGATCCGCAACCAAAGCCTGCAGCTCACTAATCCGACGAGCGGATGTGAGCGCAATCAAAAAGACCACTTTCCAAGTGAGAAACTTAAGATGAGATTTATCAAGAGGCTCAAAAGGAGGCCTCATCAGCTGAGCTAAGACCACATTAAGATCCCAAACTACAGGAGGAGGTTTCAGAGGAGGATGGACATTCCCGAGACCCCTCATGAAACGAGTTACCAGAGGATGAAGAGAGAGAGATCGACCCTCGAGATGCCGATGGAACGCCGCAATGGCACTGAGATGCACCCGAATGGAAGTCGTCTTCAGTCCAGACTGAGATAGATGCAACAAATAGTCCAGCACCGAAGACACGGGCACTGAACTAGGGTCCAGATGGTTCGAGGAACACCAGGATGAAAATCTGGTCCATTTCTGGGAATAACAGAGCCGAGTCGAGACCTTGCGCGAGGCTTCCAAAATCTCCCTCACCGACTGAGAAACAGGAATCGAAGTCAAGGGGAAAGGAACCAAGCGGTCAGATGTAAAGACTGCAGATTGGGATGTAACAGCGAACCCCGACTCTGAGACAACAGAGAGGGAAAGACAGGCAGAAGCAGAGGCTCCCTGACACTGAGTTGAAGAAGCAGGGAGAACCAGTGCTGTCTTGGCCAACGAGGCGCAATGAGAATCATAGTGGCTCTGGTCGATTTGAGATGTACCAGCGTTCTCAAGATCAGAGGAAAAGGAGGGAACGCATAAAAGAACCTCCCCTCCCAATCGAGAAGTAAGGCATCGGCCTCGAGACGATCCCGGGAATACATCCGGGAACAGTAGAGGGGTAGTTTGTGAGTCTCCGGGGAGGCAAACAGATCCACCTGAGGGGTCCCCCAGCGGTCGAAGACCTCGCGTAGAACCCGGGCGTTCAGCGACCACTCGTGCGGCTGGAGAAGACGACTGAGTTTGTCTGCCAGACAGTTCTTCTCTCCCTGGATGTAAACCGCACGCAGGAACATGTTCTGGGAGACGGCCCATTCCCAAAGGCGCAGGGCCTCCTGGCATAGAGGCCAAGAGCCCGTCCCCCCTTGTTTGTTTACATAATACATTGCCACCTGTTGTCCGTCCGCACGAGCACTACTTGATCGTGCAGTAGGTGGCAGAAAGCTCGTGCAGCCAGAAAAATGGCACGAAGCTCCAACACATTGATGTGACAACAACGGTCCTCGGCCGACCATAGGCCCTGCGTTCGCAGACCGTCGAGATGTGCCCCCCACGCGTACTCCGAGGAGTCCGTGGTCAGGACCTTGCGGCATGGAGGAACGAGAAACAGCAAACCTCCGGAAAGACTGGAAGAGTCGGTCCACCAACGGAGCGAGCGTTTCAAAGAAGGAGTCACTGCTATCGGACAAGAGACTGGGTAGCGATCCTGTCGCCATTGAGAGGCCAGAGTCCACTGAGGAAGCCTCAGATGCAAGCGAGCGAAGGGAGTGACGTGGACCGTTGATGCCATGTGGCCCAGAAGGATCATCATACGCTGAGCCAACACCACGGATAGCTTCAACACTTGGCGACCTAACCGAAGCAAGGCCTCCCTCCGAGGAGGGGGGAGGAAAGAGCGGAGGCGAACCGTGTCCAGCACGGCGCCGATAAACTGTAGAGACTGAGCCGGGCATAACTGAGACTTGGGAAAGTTCACTTCGAACCCTAGTCGTTGAAGTAAGATGATAGTCTGTTGGGTCGCTAAGATAACTCCCTCCCTGGTCGGGGCCTTGATCAGCCAATCGTCCAGGTAGGGAAAGACCTGCAGCCCCCGAGAGCGCAGGGCTGCCGCGACTACCACCATACACTTGGTGAACACCCGAGGGGACGACGCCAGACCAAAGGGAAGGACCCGATACTGAAGGTGCAACTCTCCCACCTGGAACCGTAAGAACTTGCGGAAAGCGGGATGCACCGGAACATGGGTATATGCTTCCTTCAAGTCCAGGGAGCACATCCAATCCCCTTCCTCCAACAGGGGGTACAAAACCGGAAGCGATAGCATACGGAACTTCTCCCGGACCAGGAACTTGTTGAGCTTCCGGAGGTCCAAAATGGGGCGCAAATCCCCGGTCTTTTTCGGGACCAAAAAGTAACGGGAGTAAAACCCCCGACCTCGCTGGTCTGGAGGGACCGGCTCCACTGCTCGTAGGTTCAACAAGGCCCTGGCCTCGACCAGGAGAAGGGGCAACTGGCTCCGATTGGACGGGCAAGCGCTGGGCGGCCTGTCCGGAGGCTGTGATAAGAAGTTTAGTGAATAGCCCTCGGAGACGGTCCGGAGCACCCATGCGTCGGATGTAATCTCGGTCCAAGCCCCGGAAAAGGACCTGAGTCGACCCCCGATGGGGAGGGGGTTCGGCGATATCGCGGAGGGGGCCCACCCCCAACCGCAGATCCCGTCAAAAAGACGGCACGGGCTTGGACGCTCCCTGCGCTGGGGGTTTAGACTGACCTCCCCTACCCTGTTGGGGTGGACGTCGGGGCGGAGGTCTTGAGAAGGCCAGCGTAGATTTTTGCGGATATCTTCTCGGGGCCTGACGAAAAGGTTTTTGTGGCGGGGACTTAGGTTTGGGGCGGACCAGGGAGGACAGAGAACGCTCCTGCTCTGACAGACGCTTGGTCGCCGCCTCCAGGGAGTCGTCGAACAGCTCAGACCCCACACAGGGCAAGTTCGCCAAACGCTCCTGCAGGTTGGAGTCCATCTCGAGGGTGCGGAGCCACGCCAGCCGGCGCATAGCCACCGCACAGGCCGACACCCTCGAGGCGAGCTCAAAGGCGTCGTACACAGCATGGAAAAGGTACAAGCGCAATTGCGACAGCTGTGACATGAAAGTGGCGAACTTCTCCCTGTGGGAATCAGGCATGACTTCCCTAAAAGATAGAAGGTCCTTCACCATGGTACGCAAGAAGGACGAATAGGAAAATGCATAATTTAAGACCCTGGTCGCCATCTGAGAGTTAGCGTAGAGGCGACAACCAAATTTGTCAAGGGTCCGACCTTCCCTCCCCGGCGGGACCGCTGCCGACACCCTGGCAGGTTGAGACTTCTTAAGCGCCGACTCCACCAGGAGCGATTGGTGGGAGAGTTGCGCCTTCTCGAACCCCTTAGGAGGGAGGGTCCGGTATTTCGACTCCATCTTGGACGGCACCACCGTGACTGTAAGAGGAGTCTCCAAATTTCTCAGTAAGGTCTGATGAAGCACCTTATTCAGCGGAAGGCGAGGGGGAGCCGGAAGATCCTGCTCTTCCAAAAACTCCTTGGTATAGTGGGAACCTGCCAACAAGTCCACTCCCAAAGCCCCCGCCATATCCTGCACAAACCGGGAGAATGACGAAGGTCTGGCAGGCGGAGAAGGAGACCGCAATTTCCCCGCCGAGCCGAAAGAAGAGGCCTCGCGGGAATACCTCAGCTCTCTACCGGACCCCGATCCCCATGAGGCACGCTCCCGGGACCTCGAGGGGGTCGGGGACCGAGTATGCCTGAGAGGAGCCTCGGGGGAACCCCCCGGGGTACGAGGAATCGAGGCCCGTCCCTTCCGCCTCGGCGAGGAGGTATGGGAACCTTCCCCGACCGGGGAGCGGAAAAGGCTGGGGTTATCCAGTCGGAGCTCCGAGACCTGTAAGGTCTCGCCCCCGAGCGGCGACAAACGACCGCGCCTCTGAGGCAAGGCGCGAGATCGCTTCGCCTTCCTCGGACGGCGCCTCGTCCGAGGCCTGCCCGAAGGCGAGGAGCCTCTCGAGGACCTCGAAGAAGAAGAGGACGAGAGTCTCCGCACCCGGCGCATCTTATCACGGGGCCGCACGCTACGCTCAGGTAGTCCCACCGATGCCGGATCCGAGGGCAAGGCCGAGGGCGAGGCAGTACGAACCTCGGGGGCCGAAGCGCCCAAGGCCGAGGTCGCCAACTGCGGGGCAGCTGAGACCGAAGCAGTCGAGGTCGAAGCCTGCTGCAGGTGCTCAATGGCCCCGGACAGCTCCGAGGCGATCAAAGCCCGGAGTAAGTCCTGGAAGGCCGGGATCGTCATCCCCGGTGGTAACACCTGTCGATGCTCCTCAGAGGGCGACCTCGGTCTCGAGTATTCCCTCGGGGCAATCGACTTTGATACCTTGGGCTGGGCGGAGGCAGACCCTCCCGCCGTCGAAGAGCCCGAGGATGGCTTCTTAGTCGAACCTGGAGCTGAGGAGGGAAGTGGAGACTTACCCGAGGTCGGCTTGGACGAGGCAACAGGCTTCGGCGGGGTCGAAGGTCGAGGCGAAGCCGAGGGGCCCGAGGCCGAGGTCGAGGCCAAGGCCGGGGCCGAAGCCGAGGCCGAACTCGAGGCCTTCCCGGTCGGGGACTCAACGGCAAAAAGTTCCGCCATGCGGGCCTTGCGACGTTTGAGAGCCCGCTTTTGAAAAGTGGCACACCTGGCACAAGAGTCTGTCGGGTGTTGGGGCCCCAAACACCTCAAGCAGCACCGATGAGGGTCAGTAATCGACAGGAGTCGGTCGCACCGACCGCACTTCTTAAATCCCGTCACGGGCCGGGACATGGGCCCAAAAAGCGGCCGAGAACAGGTGAGGTCCCACGGCCGCGGCTACCGGGAGCCCCCAGAGTTACCGAAAAAATAAACTTTTTTTTTTTTTTTTTCAGAAGAACGAACAATCAAAGAAGAAAACAACAAAACGCAGCGACCGCGTCGATTAAGTAAGACACAGCCGCGGCGACAGAAGGCAAAGCAGAGCACAATTTTCCACAGGGCTTCTGGCTCCGCGGATGAAATTGAACTGAGGACAACGAGGTGGGGATGCGCCCTCTAGTGGGCAGGAAGGCTAGCACATGCGTGGTGCAGTGTGCAAACTTGAAACTTCAATCAAGTTTGCTTGAAAAGCTGTCCGCGCGGGGCTCCGTAGATGACGTCACCCACATGTGAGAATATCATGCCTGCTTGTCCTGGGATAAGGCGTGTTTTGCTGAAACATGGCCCATATTGGGTCCTCCAAGACAAATGTGGACATTGTATTTTAAAAGGACTAACTGAATAAAAGAAGCATCATGAACATTGGATTTCCGCAGTTTCATTTGTATGGGCTATCCTTTTTCTCCTGTGGAAATTTGGGTCTTCTCTTCTTATTGCGGCTCTATTACTATGAACATTTCTACCTATTTATTTTTTTCCCTCCTTACAAAACCCTGCTTAACCTCCCTCTTTACAATCTATACCATTTTCAGTCCTCTCTGAAGCTCTGAAGCTCTCTGAAGCTCTCTGTAGCTCGCTGATTCTCTTCAGCCATTTCTCCTATAAACCTCCTTGAACCGAAAAGCTTTCATGTTGTATAAATAAAGATCTATGTTATGTTATAATCTAGATGCTGCGTTAGATCTGGATTTAGCATGCAGTAAAATCCCATGTTATAGCACTTTAAGTCCAGAACTTAGCACATTTCAGTAAAATGCCCAATCAACTTTAATTTGTCCTCAAAATCAGAAGCATTGTAATTAATTTTTAATAATAATTTGTAATGCCTTTATTGGATTATTGCAACTCTTTATATTTAGGGCTTCCAAATTATATGCTCCAAGCTCTTCAGACAAAACAAAAATGCTGCTGCTCATATGTTATTTTGTTTGTCAAGATCGTCCCACATCACCTGAATACTGGAAAAAAAAACTTGACTGGTTACTGATTTTATAGAATGTAAAATTTAAGGTCTTGAAGAAGAAAGATTCTATTAGTTTAGTCAGTTTAAGAATTTACAAACCAACACAAAATTTACATTTTGCAGATGTTACTGCTAGATGTGCCAACTTTTTTAAAGAACTGTTAAACTCCTATCATTCCTCTATGATTTATATAGGAGGTGTACTGAAAGGTCACTTGAACACACAAAGTCAGAGGCGTGAAGAAAGTACAAGAGGTTTATTTACAGCATGCCGGACTCTTGTGCAGTGAGCAGCCTGCTTACAAGAGTGCCAGAAACAGGAAATGCATGGACTTTTATGCCCTTTTCACAAACTAATATATGCAAAATCTACAACTTCTCATTTGTTACTTCTATAACTTTTCTACAATTATTATTGGTCCTAAGCCAGCACTTCTGATAGGTTCAGGGGTACAATTTATAGTCCTATAGGAAGCTAGTTCATTTACCTGCTTATCTAAGCCTTGCAGTTCTAACTGTTACATGTTCAGGAGGGCAGGGTACATCATGGCTCAAACTCTTATCTATTTAGCTTACAATGTGGTAAGGCAGGGACATACATTTCAAGCAGATGATGTCAGCAGATTGTACACTGTTTCCAGCTATGTAGGCCAGAGCAGTATTTCAAACAACATTTAACCATTTCATGACCCTACAGTACGAGGGAGTGCTGAAATGTTCTCAGCTCAACCAACCAACTTCCTAAATTCTGAGCGTTATTTGCCACTGTAGCTGAAAAGAGTGTCATCTTATTTCAATAACCCCCCCCCCCTTTTTACAAACCTGCAAAAACGATTTTTAGTGCAGGCTGATGCGCTGAATGTTCAGAGCTGCTCCCGATGCTCATAGGAACTCTATGAGCATCGGGAGCAGCCAGAGTATTCAGTGCACTGGCCTGCGCTAAAAAACACTTTTGCGGTTTTATAAAAGGGGGGGGGGGGGGTAAATGCCAATTTGCTGCAACAAAATTCTATGTTGTGATATTGTTTCAGATCATTCATTGAACCATATCCATATTATTCTCTTCTTAGTTGAGCTGAGAACTTTTCAGCACCCCCTCATAATGTTATGGATCATACTTCCATTTGAAATCAGACAGATCAGTTCTATTATGCAATGAAGACTGATGCAAGAATTCATTTACCCCTCTATTATCATTGTACTCCTATGCGTGGCTCAGTATTTAGCTCATGCTGCTCAGCAACATAGCTTTATAAATAAAAAAAAGGGTGTGTGTGTAGTATTTCCACTATAGCCTTTCCTTCCTTGAGTGGCCTCTTATTCCTCGATCAACTAGCAGTCTAATGAATTCTTTTATCAGCTTCTTACTTTCAATGTACCTACAAACATTTTTATTATTCCATTTATTGCATAAAATCTTAGATTGGTCCTAACATTATGACAGAATATTTATTCAAAAATGAGGGAAAAATAAGAATGAATCTTTACTTATAAGGCTCAGACCTCTTTAAGCATTTTAAAGACATTATTGTTCAAATAGCAAGTTTTTGTGTACGAATTAATCTTGCCCTGGTAATAAGTGTTCTTTCTTAATTGCCTCTGCCACAAAAGTATAGAAAATGGCTATCATTCCCCTTAAACTTTATTTTTGTGACCAGGATATTGATATTTTCCTTTTTTGCAAAACATTTCAGATTGATTCCAAGCTGAGCAAACTTAGGGGCCCTTTTACTAAGGTATGGTAGGGTATTGCCATATGGCAAACAATACTGCAGGCATGCTGTACTTACTGCTATGGTAAAAAAAAAAGATTTATCGTACAGCAATTCAGGCTGTAAAGGTGTGTGGCATTTCTTGCACAGGAAACTTTACTGCCTGCAAAAAGGCAGGTAGCAAGGGCTTTTCAGACACACTGTTACCACTGCACGAGTGGGCAGAAGCCTGCCTCCCAGCAGTAACACCTACAGCCATGCTTTTTTTTACCTGAATTGTTGCGATTTTTCGATTCGATTTGATTTTCCTGCCCAATTGGGTGTTTTTTTCAAACATCCTGGTGGGTCACGTGAACCGGATATTAGAGAAGTCAGGAGAGTTATGAAGGATGAAGCTCTTCTTATTAAATGTCAACCAGTTTAAGCGGGTTCTCTGAAGAAGCCGTCTTGGCGAAACACATCAGTCCCCCATTTCAGCAAGACAAGTTTTCACCTTGATTCGACTCGCAAATGAGTTAAGTTGAAGTTTATATATTGAAAATCTTCTGAAAATTTATCAAAAAAGTCTATTTATGAATAATTGCAATTTATTTATAAACACTTCTATTGATCAAGTTTTACATCATATGAAACAACTTTATATAAATTCAAGATGGAGCAATGATAGACATGTTGAAGTACACTGTAGGGTTTATCCCTGATTGTGATTTCTATACCAACTTACGGTTCTGAGCTCCTCTAATAAATTTATAAAGTGTTCTTATGATTGGAGTGTTCCCTTTTTTGTTTTTGTTGAGTGATTCACCATTTTGGGACACAAGTCTTTAAATTTATTATTATCCAGCAGTGGTCTAAGGGGTTTATTTTATAGCCTCTTTACCCCTTTTATAGCCTCTTCACCCCCATTGCCTTCTAACCACACTGGCGCTGTGGTGTAAACAAAATAAACAAACAAAAAAGACTTTTCCTATCTCTGTTAAATCCTAGCTCACGTTTGCGGTCTAACACAAGCTCTGGCAGGATACACATTTCAAATCTCACATACTGTAATCACAAAACAGAAAATCAAATTATTTTTTCTACCTTTTGTTGTCTGGTCATTATTCAAATCTTGTTGGTCCTCGGCTCTGGTTGTCTTCTGATAACTTGCTTGCCAGGGTCTTTTATCTCTGTCCTCCCCTTCCATTTCCCTTCCCTCCCCAGGAGGTCTGGCAACTTTCCTTTTTTTCGTCTCCATCCATAGAACTACCTTTTATTCAGCATCTCTCCCTCCTTCCCTACCACCCCAAGGTCCACCATATCTCCCTTTCTTTTCCCAACTACCCTCCTATCTAGTATCTCTAACCCCCTCCACACCATCCCATGTGTCCAACTTCTCTCCCTTTCTTTTCCTTCCCTCCCTAAATCCCATTGTCCACCATCTCTCTCCCTCTCCTCTGTTTTTAGACCCATTATTTCTTCCCCCCAAAGTCTGGCATATGCACATCTCTATGAACCCTCCCTCCCTCCGTGTACTTCTACACCAGGGCCCCACTCCCCTAAAGGTCTGTCCCCCCCTGAAGGCCTACACCTCCCCTTGAAGGCCTGCACCTCACCCCTGAAGGCCTGCGTGTTCCCCTAGAAGGACTGTGCCACCATCCCAGACATAGGAGAACCCATGCACCATTCAAACACCCTCTACCCTCTTTCAGTAGTAGGGTGGCATTCGTTTGCCTCGATTTCCACAGAAATTTTGCTGCTGTGTTTTGTACCATTTGAATCTGCTTAATCATGTGTTTTGGAATGCCCAATAGGATCACATTGCAGTAATTGAAGATTGAGAGTATCAGGGTTATTATTACGATGGACATTGCTTGATGGGTGAGGTAGAGTTTAAGTCCTCTGACCCAGTAGAGTGTGCCATATGTGTTTTTCATGATGCGTTTGATCTGTTTTGTCATGTCTAGGTTTGGGTTCAGCCATACTACTAGGTTTCTCACCCCCATCTGTGGAAGATTTTATAGTGTTGCTGTTCAATGTTAGTTGATATCTTGGGCTATTTCCTCCCCATTTGTTAATTAGCAATAAGAACACAAGAATAGCCTCACTGGGTCAGACCAATAGTTCATCAAGCCCAGTAGCCCGTTCTCATGGTGGCCAATCTAGGGTGTAGCAATATTCTATGCTACTGATGATACAGGGCAAGCAGTGGCTTCCCCCATGTCTTTCTCAATAACAGACTATGGACTTTTCCTCCAGGAACTTGTCCAAACCTTTCTTAAAACCAGCTACGCTATCCGCTCTTACCACATCCTTTGGCAATGCGTTCCAGAGCTTAACTATTCTCTGAGCTTAACTATTCTCTGAGTGAAAAAAAATGTCCTCCAATTGGTTTTAAAAGTATTTCCCTGTAATTTCATTGAGTGTCCCCTAGTATGTAATTTTTGATGGAGCGAAAAATCGATCCACTTGTTTCCATTCTATTCCACTCAGGATTTTGTAGACTTCAATCATATCTCCCCTTAGCCGTCTCTTTTCCAAGCTGAAGAGCCCTAACCATTTTAGTCTTTCCTCATACGAGAGGAGTTCCATACCCTTTATCATCTTGGGCACTCTTCTATGAACCTTTTCTAGCACCACTATATCTTTCTTGAGATAAGGAGACCAGAATTGAACGCAATACTCCAGATGAAGTCGAACCATGGAGTGATACAGGGGCATTATAACATTCTTAGTCTTGTTAACCATCCCTTTTTTAATAATTCCTAACATCCTATTTGCTTTTTTGGCCGTTGCCACACATTGGGTGGAAGATTTCATCATATTGTCTACGATGACACCCAGATCCTTTTCTTAGGTGCTAATCCTCAAAGTGGACCCTAGCATCTGGTAACTGTGATTCAGGTTATTCTTCCCAATGTGCATCACTTTGCATTTGTCCACATTAAATTTCATCTGCCATTTGGACGCCCAGTCTTTCAATTTCCTAAGGTCTGCCTGCAATTTTTCACAATCCGCATGCGTTTTAACAACTTTGAAAGTTTAGTGTCATCTACAAATTTAATCACCTCACTCATCGTTCCAATTTTCAAATCATTTATAAATAAGTTAAATAGCACGGGTCCCAGTACAGACTCCTGCAGCACTCCACTGTTTACTCTACTACATTGAGAAAAATGACCATTTAATCCTACCCTCTGTTTTCTATCTGATAACCAATTCCTAATCCACAACTGAACTTTGTCACCTATCTCATGACACTTTAATTTTCTCAGGAGCCTTTCGTGAGGAACTTTATCAAAAGCTTTCTGAAAGAAGTCAAGCAAATTTGTGAGGCAAGATCTCCCTCAGCTGAACCATCTCATTAAATCATGTTTGTCTACGTGTTCCACAATTTTATTTTTTATAATCGTTTCTATAATTTTGCCCGGCACCGAAGTGAGGCTTACTGGTCTATAATTTCCCAGATCTCTCCTGCAGCCCTTTTTAAAAATCGGCATAACATTGGCCACCCTCCAATCTTCAGGTACTACAGACGATTTTAGCGACAGGTTACAGATCATTAACAGCAGGTCAGCAATTTCATTTTTGAGTTCTTTTAATACATAAGAACATAAGAACATAAGCATCGCCTCTGCTGAGTCAGACCATAGGTCCATCGCGCCCAGCAATCCGCTCCCGCGGAGGCCCCCCAGGTCACTGACCTGTAAGTAATCCTTTACTTAAGACATTTTGTCCTGTATAGTATCCCTCTAACTATACCCTTCAATCCCCTTTTCCTTCAGGAACTTATCCAACCCCTTTTTGAAACCCAAAATCGTACTCTGCTCTACCACCTCCTCTGGAAGTGCATTCCAAGTATCCACCACCCTCTGAGTGAAGAAGAACTTCCTAGCATTTGTTCTGAATCTGTCTCCCTTCAATTTTCTTGAGTGCCCTTTTGTTCTTGTTTCCCCCACCAGTCTGAAGAACCTGTCCCTCTCTACCTTCTCTCTACTCTTTATGATCTTGTAAGTTTCTATCATGTGCCCTCTAAGTCTCCGTTTTTCCAGGGAAACGAGCCCCAGTTTCTCCAGCCTCTCAGCATATGGAACGTTTTCCATGCTCTTTATCATCTTTGTTGCTCTTCTCTGGACTCTCTCGAGTGTCGCCATATCCTTCTTAAGGTTCGGCAACCAGTATTGAACGCAGTATTCCAGATGCGGGCGCACCATCGCCCGATATAGCGGCAGGATAACTTCTTTGGTTCTGGTAGTGATTCTTTTTTGATAATGCCCAACATTCTGTTCGCCTTCTTTGAGGCCGCTGCCCATTGTGCCCCCTGCTTCATTGTTTGGTCCACAAAACCCCCAGGTCCCTTTCTAGGTTGCTTTTCCCCAATACCATTCCCCCCATCTTGTAGTTGTATATCGGGTTTCCTTTCCCTATGTGCAAGACTTTGCATTTCTCTACATTGAAGCACATTTGACATTTATTTGCCCATTCACTCAGTTTGTTCAGGTCCTTTTGTAGTTCTTTACATTCCTCAACAGTTCTAACCCTACTGGAGAGTTTTGTGTCGTCCGCAAATTTTATAACTTCGCACTTCGTCCCTACTCCCAGGTCATTAATGAATATATTGAACAGCAGTGGTCCCAGTACTGACCCCTGCGGGACACCACTCGTGACTGCTTCCCAGTCAGAGTAGTGTCCCTTTACTCCTACCCTCTGCTTCCTGTCCACCAGCCAATTACAGATCCATCTGTGCACGTCCCCTTCCACCCCGTGGTTCCACAGTTTCCTTAGCAGGTGCTCATGGGGTACCTTGTCGAAGGCTTTTTGGAAGTCCAGATATATGATGTCTATGGGGTCACCTTTGTCCAATTGTTCATTTATCCCCTCAAAGAAGTGCAGTAGGTTCGTTTGGCAAGATCTTCCTTTACAGAAACCATGCTGGCTGGTTCTCATCAGATTATTTCTTTCTATATGCTCATTGATGCTATCCTTGATTAATGATTCGGCCATCTTCCCCGGAACTGAGGATTTATCATTTTTAACCTATCGATATGGCTTAGTACATCTTTCAGATTCACTGAGATTTCTTTCAGTTCCTCCACATCATCACCCTTGAAACCCCTTTTCGGTTCAGGTAGATCTCTTACATCTTCTTCTGTAAAGACCAAAGTAAAGAATTTATTCAGTCTTTCCGCTATGGCCTTATCTTCTCTGAGCACCCCTTTCACTCCTTGATCATCCACAGATTCCCTCACAGGTTTTCTGCTTCTGATGTACCTAAAAAAAAAAATGCTATGAGTTTTTGCCTCATTTGCAAGCTTCTCTTCATATTCTTTCTTAGCTGTCTTTATCGATGCTTTGCATCTAATTTGCCAGTGCTTGTATTTCTTCCTATTTTCTTCATTCGGATCTTTTTTCCATTCTTTAAAAGATGTTTTTTGGCTCTAATAGCCTCTTTCACTTCTCACTTCACCTTTTAACCTCACCGGCTCTCGTTTCCTCTTCTTTCCACCTTTGCTGATACATGGAATGCATCTGGTCTGGGCTTCCACGACTGTATTTTTAAATAACATCCTTGTGGGCTACTAGTCCATTTGTTTGGAGCCATCTAAAGATTTTTCTCATTCCTGCTTTGATCTTCAGTTTAGTTTTCACATTTTGTTTCTTTAGTGGGACAATCAATTGGATGTCATCTGTATAGATGTTGAACACAAAAACCTAAAAGGAGGAGTACAAAAAGTAGCTGTAGACAAAACAAGTCTCTCCTTAGGGTAGGTGGGCAGACAGCCCTGAAAATTCCAAGTCTAAATTATAAAGGTGAGTGGGGAAAGTCCTCAGTCTCACAGCTGCAATGGGGAATCACAGCCACTATATGCACAGCTGCCATACTTTTAAACCCAATACCTGTGAAACATCCCAGGATTAATCCCAAAATTTTTTACAATCAAGTGCACTAAATAAATGTGCAGTGAGATTGAAGTCTTTCCTCATTCACCTTTATAATTTAGACTTGCCATTTTCAGGGCTGTCTCTACCCTCCTACCCTTTAGGGGCAAGGGGAGACTTGTTTTGCCGGTGTACTGTAGATGTAGCATTCCCATTCCAGCTTTCTGATGAAATTCCCCAGTGGTTGGTTGAAGATGTTGAAGAGCATGGGTGATATGGGTGATCCCTGTGGTACCCCATGTCTGTTTCTTTTCAGCTGCTTGTATTCTCCTGCCATTCCACCCTCATTAATCTTTTTGTAAGAAAGGACTCTAAGCAATGATGTTTCCTTTGAGCTTACAATATCAGGACAAGCACTAGATGTAATTCACTTAGATTTCAGGAAAGCCTTTGACACAATTCCTCATAGGAGGCTCTTGAATAAACTTGACAAGCTGAAGTTAGAAACTGGTTGACATACAGATGCCAGAGTGTGGTGTTTAATGGAATTTGCTCGGAGGAAGGAAAGGTGAGCAGTGAAATGCCTCAAGGATTAGTGCTGGGGCCAATTCTGTTCAATATATTTGTGAGCAACATTGTTGAAGGTTTAGATGGTAAGGTTTTTCTTTTTGCGAATGATACTAAGATTTGAAACAGAATGGACTCTGGAGGGAGTGGAAAATAAAAAGAATCTCCAAAAGTTATAATTAATATACTGTTCTCCCAGGGGAGCTCAGAATGGTTTATATGCATTTATTCAGGTACAAAAGCAGTTTTCCCTGTCTGTCTTGGTAGATTCACAATCTATCTAATGTACCTGGGGCAATGGAGGGATTAGGTGACTTGCCCAGGGTCACAAGGAGCAGTGTGGGTTTGAACCCCCAACCTCTCGGTGCTAAGGCTATAGATTTAACCACTGTGCCACACTCTCCCCTGGTGTAATGTTTGGCAACTAAAATTCAATGCAAAGAACTGCAGAGAGATGCATTTGGGGAGTAGAAATCTGAGAGAGCAGTATATACTAGGAGGTGAGAGGCTGACATGCACAGATAGGGATAGGGATCTTGGTGTGATAGTGTCTGAGGATCTGGAGACGAAGAAACAGTGCAACAAGACAGTAGCTGTAGGCAGAGGGATGCTGGGCTGTATAAGAACATAAGAAGTTGCCTCTGCTGGGCCGGACCAGAGGTCCATCCCGCCCAGCGATCCGCTCCCGCGGCAGCCCATCAAGCCTATTACCTGTTGCAGTGGTCCCTGACTATTTCTATATCTATAACCTACCTCTACTCCTATCTGTACCCCTCAATTCCCTTATCTTCTAGGAACCTATCCAAACCTTCCTTGAAGCCCTGTAATGTGCTCTGGCCTATAGAGAGAGGCATAGCCAACAGAAGAAAGGAATTATTAATGTCCCTGTACAGGTTATTGGTGATGCCCCATTTGGAGTACTGTGTTCAATTTTGGAGAGTATATATGGTGAACGATATAAGAATACTTGTAGTGGTCCAGAGAAAGGTGATGAAAATAAGGGGTTTGAGCCAAAAAGTGTAGAAGAAGAGACTGGAAGATCTTAATATGCATACTCTAGAGGATAGGAGAGGCAGGGGGAATATGAAATGTAAATGTTTAAATATTTAAAAGGTATTAATATAGAACCAAATCTTTTCCAGAGAAGGGAAAATGATAAAACTAGAGGTTATAAATTGAGGTTGTATGATGGTAGACTTAGGAGTGCTATTAGGAAATTCTATTTCATGGAGAGGTTTGTTGATACCTGGAAAGTGCCCTCCCATGGGAAGTGGTGAAGAAGAAAATGGTGACAAAATTCAGAAAAATATGGGATGAACACATAAGAAACTGAAGTGTATAAATTGAAAAAATTAGGGCCAGAACTGGGCAGATTTACATGGTCTGTGTCCTATATATGGCTAGTCAGTTTGGAATGGGCTGAGGAGGGCTTAGGAAATTCCAGTAATCTGGGATGGTTTAGATATGCTCAAATGAGCTTTGATGACAACCCTAGTAGTTGGAACCTAAGGACAGTACCGGGCGGACTTTTGTAGTCTATGGCCCAGAAATATCAAAGAAAAAAGATGATTTCATTTAATCATGAATTTATAATGCTTGTAACTGTTGGGCAGACTGAATGGACCATTCAGATCTTTATCTGTCATCATTTACTATGTTACTATGTAATTTGTCAGAGCTCTAGATAATGAATTGGCAGCCTTCAAGAACCTTCAAGACATCTTCCCTAGTCTGTCTGAGGCAAAGGTCAAAACTGGTGTCTTCATTGGACCACGGATAAAGAAGATCCTGGAGCTCAGAAAGCAGCTTGGAAAAGCTTTGTTGCAGAGATTTGGGACTTCCTGGGCAGTCACAAGGCCAAGAAATATGTGGAGTTGGTTGAGAATCTGATGAAAAATTACAGTAAAATGGACTGTAGGGTGTCTCTCAAACTTCATGTCCTTAATACTCATCTTGAGACATTCAAGAAGAATATGGGAGCATACTCAGAAAAGCAAGATGAGTGCTTCCACCAGGAAATACTGGACTTCAAACACTGCTACCAAGTACAATATAATGAGAACATGATGGGGATGATTTGTGAAAGTTAAAACTCATAATTGAAGCCAATTTATTAATTAAGCTAGGCACCTTTTTAGAATTTACCTCTTACTGCCCAGGAACAAAAATCATGTGACATAATGTCACTAAGGATTCTAGACTGAACTAAAAAGGTTTCCATATACAGTTAAACCTTGGATTGCAAGTAACTTGGTTTGCAAGTGTTTTGCAAGACAAGCAAAACATTTGATTAAATTTTAACTTGATATACAAGCAATATCTTGCAATACGAGTACATACAGTATACACGCGTCACATCATCACAACTGAGCCGATGGTTCTTCTGTCTCTGATGCTGCGGGAGTATAGTGACTGTTCTAAATGAGCGAGGTCTTGGGGAATCATGGGGAATTAGTTACATCACTTTGGCAAAAGAAACAGGTTCATTCAAGATTAAGCAAAATTAAGAAAGTGAAATACATGACCACTAGAGGAATTATAAATCCAAGTGAATTTTGGACACATTATGAGCTTAACCCTATTGTAGAAGTAGACTCCAATTTTCCTATGAGATGGAAAAATTTTAGCAATCAAGTGTTAAATAGCATAGTCCCTCAAAAGTCACATAAAAAGAGATAGAGACCTTCAAATGATGCTGATTTATTAGCTTCCAAACAGAAATTAAGAAAAGTGGAAAGGATCTGGTTAAAATCAAATAGGGAGGAAGATAAAATAAACTGGAGACATAAATAAAGAGTTATAAAAACTTAATCATAGAAAAACATTTGAAATTTTATGTACAGAAAATTGGTTCATCTAAAATTAACAATAGAGAATTATTCAAGTTGTTTAATATGTTAACGAACACTGACTCGGTTCTGAAGTCAAATGCAGACTGTCCTTTTTCTGAAACCCTTGCAGAGTTTTTTGAGAAAAAAAATCTTTGATTTGAGAACAACTTTACAATCTCCTACTTACAATTTTGAAGCTTTACAACTGAAGCACTCTGACGAAGGTCTGAAGGTAGATTTTTTTCTGGTACCAATTCCATACCCCAGATTGGCAACAATTTTTTAAAATTATTTAACAAATTTGTTAAATCGAATTGTCTACTGGATAGCTGTCCTTCTATTATAATGCAAAATGCTCCATACACTTTTAAGGTTAATTTATTCAAATGGACTACGTTTTCATTGATAAATGGAATATTCCTTGTTGATCTTAGTCAAATCTTGATTACCCCCATTCTTAAAGACCAGAAAGTATCAATTGCTACTACATCTAATTACAGACCAATTGCAAGTATACCTCTGTTCATTAAGCATTTGGAGGGTCTGGTCAACTTAGAATTGGTTAATTACTTAGACAAGTTCAATATTCTTCATGACTATCAGTCAGGATTTAGAAAAGGCTTTAGTACTGAGACTGTCCTTGCTTCTATGATTGATTATCTTCACTGCCAATTCAGCAGAAATACCAGTGTGCTGATTCTCCAGCTAGATCTTACCAGTGCCTTTGATCTAGTAGATCATGATATCCTGTTGGGATATTTAGACACAATGGGGATCTCAGGAAATGGTCTGGAAATGGTTCCAAGGATTCTTGAAAACACGATCCTATCAAGTGATTAGTGATGGACATTATTCTTACCCTTGGAACAACCTTTGTGGTGTACCCCAGGGCTCTCTATTGTCGCCTACACTATTTAACATCTATACTTCCCCACTTGGATATCTATTGCAGAGTTTAAATTTGAAATTTTACATATATGCTGATGACATCTCTATTCTGTTTTCTTTAAACAAGTTTACTGTGGAAGTCATAAATCAGATATCCATATTATCTCAGATAGAACAATGGACTATTAGTTTCAGGCTAAAACTCAATATGGAAAAAAACAAAATTTTTTTTAGCCAGTCCCAATGATAAAATAACAGAAACATCACTTGTCTTAATGGACATGTCTATCCAATAACCAATTCCATAAAAATTCTGGGTATCACGCTTGACCGCCAACTGACTTGGATCAATCACACCAACTTGGTAGTACAAAAATGTTACTACATATTGTGGAAATTATAGACCATTAAAAAATATTTTGATCCAGTGTCTTTTAGATTACTGGTATAATCATTGATCCTACCCATTCTGGATTATTGTAATATCATTTATTTGGGATCTGAGAATTGTTCAGAATACTGCAGTTCAATTGATATTTGGTCTGAAGAAGAATGGCCACATTAGTCCATTTTATCGATTATTGCATTGGCTAGCATTGCAAGCAAGAATACTATTTAAGTTTTCTTATATTTGTTTTAAGATGACTTCAGGAGAGTCTCCAATTTATTTGTCCCCTCACTTTGAATTTTATAGACCATCAAGGTTTACAAGAAGCTCTAGATTATTTATCTATCCTAAGCCAAATGGTGTCAGATATAAGACATTTTTTGAAAGGACCTTAGCATTTCAGGCAGGCACACTACAATGTTGGCTCGGTGAATGTCTTCATCAAGCCATGTCTTAATATTGTTTTCGAAAATTAGTAAAATCTGCTTTGTTTGACAAATTTATCACATAATTAGGTCTTTTTAACATTGTAATTATTTTACTAACTTTTAATCCTGGGTTTTTTAAAAATCTTATGACATGTATGTACTTCACTGATTGTTCAATTTCTTATGTTACCCTAGAACTCTTAGGTAATTGCAGTATAGAAGAATAAATTTATTATTATTATTATTGTAGTGAAAGGTTACACTGTTACAAGAGGGGAAAAGTTATAACACCTTGTAGAGGATGTTTACATTGTTGCAAGAGGGAAAGTAGTTATATCACATTGTAGAGAACAGTTATATTGTCATGGAAAGAGGGCATTGCTCATGAGCTGAAAGCTGGAGAGAACGTGAGGGCACTCTCTAAAGTTAAAAGGGGATAGATTCCGTACCCAGAAAGTGGTAGAAATCTGGAATGCTCTTTCGGAGGCTGTTATAGTGGAAAGCACCCTCTGGGGATTCAAGACAAGGTTAGACAAGTTTCTGCTGGACCAGAATGTACGCAGGTAAGGCTAGACTCAATTAGGGCACTGGTCTTTGACCTAAGGGCCGCCGTGTGAGTGGACTGCTGGGCATGATGGACCACTGGTCTGACCCAGCAGCGCAATTCTTATGTTCTTATTTTCTTAATACAAGTATGTATAATATTTTGTATTAAAGTTTTTGGGTTGTGGAACGTATTGTCTGAGTTTCCATTATTTCCTATGGGAAATTTGCTTTGATATACGAGTGCTTTGGATTACAAGCAAGCTCCTGGAATGAATTATGCTCACCAAGGTTACAGTAATAACTTGTCTTGTGTATGCATTGTTCTAAAATTAAAATGATTAGTTCTGCAACTGTTTTGACTACTTAATATAATGAAAACATCACACAGTTAAGTGTAGGCATCAAGTATTTTCCATGAAAGAATTAACTGATGTCAAAAAGGTTTCTTCACCAAAAACAACAACAACAACAAAGAAAAAATAAATTATGCATAGTTTACAGTTTAGAGAAATAAAGGATTTGATCAAACAAGTTCACCAATCTGCATTTTTATACTCAAAATATTTCATATAAGCAAATGTGCTGACAGCAACCATTTATGTATGAGCATTTCCGAAACATATAACACAGAAGCAGCGAAATTTCAATAATTCCTAAAGACAATTGTCAAAAGCAGTTTCTCAAAGTGAAAGTAAGGATGCACATTCACTTTTGGATAAATGGTAAAAAGCAGCAAATGAGGACATTTTCAGCTCTTATAATAGTAACTTTAAACACACCAAATGACCATGCTTCATGCATGAACCAAAAATGCATTCATTTTAAGCAACATTATAGTTAGCATCCTCTGTCTTCCAGGGCTAGAACCCAGTTTGGTATTCTACAATGAATATAAATAATATCTATTTGCACTTAAGCTCCTGAATGAATCAGAGATGTGAGCAGCTATATTGAGGATGACCACTGAGCTATAAAAATATCAGCAGGCTGGCTAGCTAAGTGCTCCCAAGGGGCTGTATCTGCTAGCAGCAGAATTCTGCCCTGCAAGTCTCTGTCTTATCCCAGACAGAGGTCCTACCAAGTGGGAACCTTCAGGCACCGAGCCTCCAAAGAACACTAAGGGCTCCTTTTATGAAGGTGCGCTAGCGTTTTTAGCGCATGCACACGATTAGCGCACGCTAGCCGAAAAACTACCGCTTGCTTAAAAGGAGCGTGCACTTTTGTAAAAGGAGCCCTAAGACAAAAATAATAAAACCTCATAGCAGATCAAAAACTCTTCTGAGCAACTTGCTGAAAAGAAACTGAGGGGGCAGGAACAGCTCCCTGGGAAGGAGATGGAGTTGGAAAACATGATTGACAGTTTTCTGCAAGGAACGTGTTAGTTCAGATACAAGACCCTAACTTTCCTTCCACAATCAAACCAGTGCTGTCGTGCGAAAATGCTTCTATCGTCTGCGCATGATTCTTTCTCTTTCTAAAGTCCTCGACACACCATCCATGAACATATTAATTCATTCTCTTGTAATTTCTTGTCTTGACTATTGTAATGCCCTTTGTAAGGATATAACACATAAGGAAATCAGACATTTACAAATAGTACAGAACACCTCAGTTAAAATAATATATAAAGCAAAAAAGTTTGATCATGTTTCTTTGCTATTAAAGAAAGCTCACTGCTTACCAATTGAACATGGAATTACCTACAAAATTATTTTGTTAACATTCAAAACCCGATCCAGTAACATACCAGAATTTATTAATAGATTTATTGTTCCCTACTCTCCTCTCAGGTCCCTTTGCTCCGTCAGTCAGAACCTATTTCCCCTCAAAAGAAGACCACAATTAAAAGCTAAGTACCCTTGAATATGCTAGATGGTTTGTTAAATAAAAATTTAAAAATGAAGTTTGTGAGTAAAAATTGATAACGGCTCAAGTGAGGAGGTAGTACATAAAGCCTAGGTCTGTGTAAGCTTTTGAGTCCAGGTGGTACTTATGAGGAGCAGGGGATTATACATTAGAGGTGAGGAGTTTGAGATATATATTGAGCTTGATATATATCTTGGTGAGAGTCATATTAAATAATGTGCATTAATTCACATTATAGCATGTTAATATACTTAACATAGTAACATAGTAGATGACGGCAGATAAAGACCTGAATGGTCCATCCAGTCTGCCCAACCTGATTCAATTTAAATTTTTTTTTAATTTTTTCTTCTTAGCTATTTCTGGGCAAGAATCCAAAGCTCCACCCGGTACTGTGCTTGGGTTCCAACTGCCAAAATCTCCGTTACAACCTACTCCAGCCCATCTACACCCTCCCAGCCATTGAAGCCCTCCCCAGCTCATCCTCCACCAAACAGCCATATACAGATACAGACTGTGCAAGTCGGCCTAAAACAGGCTTTAGTTCAATTTTTAATATTATTTTCTGATTCTAGATCCTCTGTGTTCATCCCACACTTCTTTGAACTCAGTCACAGTTTTACTCTCCACCACCTCTCTCGGGAGCGCATTCCAGGCATCCACCACCCTCTCCGTAAAGTAGAATTTCCTAATATTGCCTTTGAATCTACCACCCCTCAACCTCAAATTATGTCCTCTGGTTTTTACCATTTTCCTTTCTCTGGAAAAGATTTTGCTCTACATTAATACCCTTCAAGTATTTTAACGTCTGAATCATATCTCCCCTGTCTCTCCTTTCCTGTCACTTCCATTATATGCAAATTTCTCTCATGCATATTCATTAGGGCTAGCCTGAAAACCCGATTGGCCTGGTGATCCTTCAGAATAGGGTTGGGAACCACTGTTCTAGGGCATACATATTCAGGGCTTCCAGTCTCTCCTCATACGTCTTCTGGTGCAAGCCTCCTATCATTTTCGTTGCCCTCCTCTGGATCGCTTCAAGTCTTCTTACGTCCTTCGCCAGATACAGTCTCCAAAACTGAACACAATACTCCAAGTGGGACCTTACCAATGACCTGTACAGGGGCATCAATGCCTTCTTTCTTCTACTGGCTACGCCTCTCTTTATACAGCCCAGCATCCTTCTGGCAGCAGCCACTGCCTTGTCACACTGTTTTTTCGCCTTTAGATCTTCGGACACTATTACCCCAAGGTTCCTCTCCCCGTCTGTGCATATCAGCTTCTCACCTCCCAGCATATTGTGGCCGGCCTTATAGCCTAAATCAGGGCTCCGGAACAATCCTGAAAGTAGCCACCAACAATGCACCAGCGTGTGACCCAACAGGGAGTCACCCTGCAGGACTGAACCTTCAAAAGCATTCACAATTATTTTCCCACAAGAATAAGGTCTTCACACAAGGAAGCAGATTTTGAAAAATAAGTCAATTTTACTCATTCAATAAAGCAGGTAAGTAATTCTTCACTCTTTGTCACAGTAGTCAAGATTCCATGCCTCATTAAAGAAGAAAGAAAAGAAAACTGCCAAAAACAAGAAGGCATGAAAACAAAACAGTTCACCAACAAAATCAAGCTTTCTTCTTCTGCTTCTTGATTCTCAATTGTCTTTTAGATCACAGTTCAATACAGAGGTTGCTCTGCCTGCTCCAAAGCAGGTATGTCAGTACAGCAGCAATAAAGTTCAGCATTCAGAATTCCTCAATTCACAATCAAAAAACCAAAATAAAAGAAAGCCTCTGGCAACAATCTAGGTCTGCCAGGAATAGGAGAGTGTAATAGGTTTTGCAAAAATAAAGGCCTTAAGATAGGCTTTCAAATTCCCTCCCAAGGTGGAAGCAAAACCTCTCCCCAATTTACACTCCTAGCTTTCTCAAAGTTCCCATCCATTAAAAAAGGGAAAAAAGAAAACAGCACACAAACAGATCAAAAACAACCACACTCACTGTTTGTGGCTGGAAGCCAAGTCCACCTGCATCAGCTCAGGGTAATTAGATTCACTGCCAGAACAGGCTTCTTGAAAATCCATAGGTTCATCCCTCAGGAGGGACAAGTCTTCAGCTTGTTCAGCCTCGATCAGCTCCATGGGTTGTGGCCTGCTGTCCCTGTTTGGCTCAGGAGGATCCCTAGGGAGGCAAGGCTTAAACTTCCTCCCTAACCGGCTTCCCGGTCTGAATGCCAGTGCAGGCTTATCTAGTCTAGGAGCGTGCCCTGTTCTAGGTGTGTCAGCAGATCTCCAGGGGCCTCTAGAGCTCCCCTGGTGGTGGTTAGTGGCATTATTTCTCCAACTAACATCCTTGAAAATCCTGAAATCTTCTTTCCTGGGTTATACTTTTACTTTTTTGCTTGGTTTGACTGGGACCTTGGCAGAGCCCTGATCTGCCTGGTCACAATATACAGTTCCTTCCTATTATTAATCCCCAAATGCATTACTCTGCATTTCTTTGCATTGAATTTTAGTTGCCAGGCATTAGACCATTCCTCTAACTTTTGCAGATCCTTTTTCATATTTTCCACTCCCTCTTCAGTGTCTACTCTGTTACAAATCTTGGTATCATCTGCAAAAAGGCACACTTTTCCTTCTAACCCTTCAGCAATGTCACTCACAAACATATTGAACAGGATCGGCCCCAGCACCGAACCCTGAGGGACTCCACTACTCACCTTTCCTTCCTCCAAGCGACTTCCATTAACCACCACCCTCTGGAATCTGTCCGACAGCCAGTTTCTAACCCAGTTCACCACTTTGGGTCCTAACTTCACCCTTTTCAAGTTTGTTCAACAGCCTCCTATGAGGAACTGTATCAAAGATTTTGCTGAAATCTAAGTAAATTACATCTAGCATATGTCCTCGATCCAGCTCTCTGGTCACCCAATCAAAAAATTCAATCACGTTCATTTGGCACGATTTATCTTTTGTAAAGCCATGTTGCCTCGGATCCTGTAACCCATTAGATTCAAGGAAGTACACTATCCTTTCTTTCAGCAGCACTTCCATTATTTTTCCAACAACTGAGGAGAGGCTCACCGGTCTGTAGTTTCCTGCTTCATCCCTGTCACCACTTTTATGAAGAAGGACCACATCCGCTCTCCTTGAATCCCCAGGAATCACTCCCGCCTCCAGAGATTTGTTGAACAAGTCTTTAATAGGACTCGCCAGAACCTCTCTGAGCTTCCTTAGTATCCTGGGATGGATCCCGTCTGGTCCCATCGCTTTGTCCACCTTCAGGTTTTTCAAGTTGCTCATAAACACTCTCCTCTGTGAACGGTGCAGAATCTACTCCATTTTCTCGTGTAACTTTGTCATACAATCTCGGTCCTTCTCCAGGATTTTCTTCTATGAACACAGAACAGAAGTATTTGTTTAGCACATTTTCTTTTTCCTCATCACTCTCCACATATCGGTTCTCAGCATCTTTTAGTTTAGCAATTCCATTTTTCATCTTCCTCCTTTCACTAATATATCTGAAAAAATTTTTGTCTCCCTTTTTTACATTTTTAGCTATTTGTTCTTCTGCCTGTGCTTTCGCCGGACGTATCTCTCTCTTGGCTTCTTTCAGTTTCATCCTGTAGTCCTTTCTGCACTCCTCTTCTTGGGTTTTTTAATATTTCATGAATGCCAACTCTTTTGCCTTTATTTTCTCTGCCACTAGTTTGGAGAACCATATCGGCTTCCTTTTTCTCTTGTTTTTATTGATTTTCTTCACATAAAGGTCCGTAGCCATTTTTATCGCTCCTTTCAGCTTAGAGCACTGTCTTTCCACTTCTCTTATGTCCTCCCATCCTAACAGCTCTTTCTTCAGGTACTCTCCCATTGCATTAAAGTCCGTACGTTTGAAATCTAGGACTTTAAGTATCGTGCGGCCGCTCTCCACTTTAGACGTTATATCAAACCAAACCGTTTGATGATCGATACTTCCCAGGTGAGCACCCACTCGAACATTAGAGATACTCTCTCCATTTGTGAGGACCAGATCCAATATCACTTTTTCCCTTGTGGGTTCCATCACCATTTGTCTGAGCAGAGCCTCTTGAAAAACATCCACAATCTCCCTACTTCTTTCCGATTCCGCAGACTTCTGACAATCATAATTCTGATTGGCCCAGGCACCTTAGGCCCCACCAGGAGGCAGGGCTTTGGTGCCCCTGGGCCAATCCAGCCCCATTCTTCATTGAGCTGCATGCCGGACGGACGGGTTTGGCACCCATCTGTCCGGCCAACCTAAAATAGGTACGGGAAGGGGGGGTGGGGTGGGGGGTCACGGGTCGGCTGGGGGGGCCGATCGGGGGTTCTTGGGGGTGAGGGGGGTGCGTCGAGGGCAGGAGAGCCTGGTATCCCTCCTGCCCGTACTGTAGTGGGGGTGGGGGTAGGGGGGTCACCTGGGCCAGGAGGGCTTGGGCTCCCTCCTGGCCCGAATAAGTCGGGGGTGCCGTGGGTGCCTGGGGCAAGAGGGCTTGGGCTCCCTCTTGCCCCAATGTTATCGGGGGGGGGGGGGGGTTGCAGCTGCCGCAGGGCAAGAGGGCTTGGGCTCCCTCTTGCCCCGATGTTGTGTTTTTGGGGGGGAGTGATTCATCATGGCAGGAGAGATGCCTCATCTCCCCTACCGCGATGCCATCACTCCTCTACCCGAACTGCCACGGGTCACGACAGTTCGGGTAGAAGAGTGATGGCATCGCGGTAGGGGAGATGAGGCATCTCTCCTGCCGAGATGGTTAGGTTGCCGGGCTGCTGAACTGATGGCGCCAGCGGCCATCAGCTCAGCGGCCCCTTTTTCGGCACTTAGACCTGGTTTTATTTCGTCTAAGTGAAAAAGGTCTAAGTGCCGACTAAACTGTATTGGTTATACCTGTTGTACGGCTAGGTGTAGGTCGGCCCACCTCCCGCCCACTGCCCGCCCTTTCCCCTCCTCTAAACACACCTCTTTTCTCTCTGTGCGTTTAGAGGCAGGGGAAAGGCCTAAGTTGGTTTTAGATACGTCTAAAAACCAGCTTTGGTTATGGGTACTTGGACGATCAGGCTTTTTGATCGTCCAAGTAGCCACTTAGGACACTTTTTAGACGTGGTTTTTTTTTTTTATTATGAACCCCATATTGTCTAAATTTCTCTGCAAGGTTTCTTTTTCCTGCTGTAGTAATATGTAGCCCCTCAGTGCAATATAGCTTCTTGTCCTTCCATGTATTTCCCCATCCTTCTCTGTACCTGAAGCCTCCTTGATGACACCAGGCTTTGAGCCATCTATTAAAGTCCTCTGTGTTTTTCACTCTTTGCTCTCCGTTTCCATATGCAGGCAGTATTTCAGAAAAAGTTAAAGTCTTTACAAAAGGTTTCAAGCCCTCACCAAGCTCTCGAAAAGCTCTCTGTGCTGCAAGTGTGGAGTTGTTGGCCAGGTCATTTGTTCCCAGATGGATAACAACATCAGTGTTAAAATCCTTAGTTTCTTCCTTAATTATAGTCTGTATTTGCCTGGAACTCCTGGTAGCTGAGGATCTTGGAAGACATTTCACTATTTTGGTCTCCTCGCCTTGTGTTCCAAGGTTAATGCCTCTGATGATGGAATCCCCCAACAGTAATTTTCTGTTTTTGGCTTTTTTATTTGTGCTTAGGGTGCGCTTGTTCTCTTGAGTTACCTTCATTGGTTCCAGTCCCACCTCCCTTCTGTTTTCCTGAGTATCGCAGTGCACTAGTGGAGCAAAGGAATTCTGTAGAGGTAATATTAGTGAAGGTGAATGTTTCTGTGTTACATGTCGCAGTCTTCCTGAGCCTACTGTGACCCATTTATTCCTGGGCTGTTTTATTCTTTGAGGTAGAGGTGGTAAGTTGGTATGATTTTGTGGAGTGATGGAAGCTGCTTTAATTGTATTCAATTCCTGTTTAAGTTTGCAGAGCTCCTCTTTAATACTAGCAAGTTGAAGACAGATGGGGCAAGCCCTAAGCCTCCAAATAGTGTGTCTTGGAATTAAAGCACCACAGTGATTGCATAGAATAAAGGTCATCTTGATTGGTTGTGAAGTGACTTGATTTGAGTAGTCCTGATTATTTGGGTCTCTATATATGAACAATGGTCCCTGGGGTGGGTGGGATTATAAGTCTTACCCTTAGTCCTATGAAGAGGAAGAGGAAATAAGATTTAACAAAGGAAAGAGAAGGGTTTATTTTATTGTGGTTTTTTTAGTAATAAACAGGGAGGAGGAGAAAAGAAATTAAGCAGATATAATGCTGAAAAACAGTGAAAAGAGCAGAATATGAAATGCTGAGTAACTTAGCTTTTAGAAGTTCACAGGGCAGACTTGTTTACAGAACTGTCCCAAAGATAATGCAGTTAACCTTTGTAGTAAATCAGAGCCCCTCCCTTCTCCACCTAATCAATAGACACAGTGGTTGAAAACTAGTAAGTCAGAAATACAGGCTCTATACCAGGGGTCTCAAAGTCCCTCCTTGAGGGCCGCAATCCAGTCGGGTTTTCAAGATTTCCCCAATGAATATGCATGAGATCTATGTGCATGTACTGCTTTCAATGCATATTCATTGGGGAAATCCTGAAAACCCGACTGGATTGCCGCCCTCAAGGAGGGACTTTGAGATCCCTGCTCTATACCACCCTAAAACACAGAATTTTAAACAAAAATGCAGGCTCTATACCAGAACTGTGGCTACTCCAAAACACAGGATTTTAAACAGAAATGCAGGCTCTATACCTAATCAGTGGCTACCCTAAAACACAGGATTTATAACAGGATTTTCCCTACTTTAGTCACCCTGTGCCATAGGCACCAGGATTTAATTAGAGTTCATATAAGTCTTACCCTTATTCCTATGAAAAGGAAGAGGAAATAAGATTTAACAGAGGAAAGAGAAAGGTTTATTTTTTGTACTTTTTTGTTTTTTTTAAAGTAAGAAACAGGGAGGAGAAGAAGAGAAATTAAGCAGATATAATGCTGAAAAACAGTGAAAAGAGCAGAATATGAAATGCTGAGTAACTTAGCTTTTAGAAGTTCACAGGGCAGACTTGTTCACAGACTGTACATTAAAACTCAGTAACATATTAACATAAATTAATAAATGAGGCTATTAGATTGTAAACTTACAGAGCCAGGAAGCTATTTACTGTACTTTATTGTAAATTGCCTTGAGTTTAGATTTGGAAAGGTAAATTTAATCCAAATCCAAACACCTTTGCTCTACTATTCATGTTTATGCTCCAGATACTTATTCAGAAATTATATACCATGATAAGCAAAAAGCTAAAGTACATGTACTATTGTTTTATTCCTATGAATCCTATTTAATTTTGCTCTGTATCTGTTACTGTGGTAGTTAAATATTTCTTAGTCCTGTTGGTTTTTTGTTTTTTTTTTCCTTAAGTGTGTGAAAGGCAACTTCAGTATGTTATGACAGCAATATATCTAACCTTAGAAGAGAGATGCCTCAATTACTGCTAATGGGACCCATGAGACATTCTACTGAATAATTAGCAGAGGAAAGGATAGATTTTCTCTCTGCTGTTGAAGACCAGAAGAAATACCAGTTTCAAGAGGGATAGGATTGGTGGCTTAGATGCAGCATAAAGCTGAATGGAATTGAAAAGAAGCGTGATTATGAGTAGCTGAAAAGTCAATAAGTGTCATTACAAATAGCACAAACTAGGGCACTTTAAACTGTTGATAACAATATGAGTGTTCAAAACTTCACCTTTTAATCAATAGTTTGTGTCACTTGTGAAACATTATAACACAGCCTTAGAATCACTGATAAATTATATTTAATCTGTTACATTGGAAGCTTGTCACATGATTTTGGTTTCACTTTTTTTTAGATGTTTTCTTCCCTTTTTGCATATTTTAAAATACGTTCCTAAATGCATAATTCTTCAATTAAAAAAACTCAATTAATTCACATTATGACTGGAGATGATATTGGACAACTAGACTTTTTAAGTCTTTTTTCACACTAAAAGACATCAGGTTTATCCTTTTGAGTGTCTTAAAGGGCTCCTTTTACTAAGCTGCGTTAGGGCATTAACGCACGGAATAGCGCGTGCTGAATTGCCGCACATGCTAGACCTTAACACCAGCATTGAGCTGCCATTAGTTTTAGCCGCATAGCATGCGGTAATATCCTGCGTGCGCTAAAAACGCTAGCGCACCTTAGTAAAAGGAGCCCTAAGTCATTTGGCTTCTCACATATTCCTGTGCACATTGATATTTTAGACATGAACAGAGAAATTTTAGAAAATGCTATTTGAACTATCTGAGTTTTCTAGCTGGGGGTGGACAAAGGAGAGGAGAGAAAATTGAGCAAAAGAACTTAAGATTTCTGCCTTCTGTATGTCTCCATCCATGCTTTTTCCTTTCAACATAATAACACAGTTGAATAATAGCAGAAATAGACCATCCATCCCATCAGTCTGACCAGCTAATCTGTCCTTCCAGCTGCCATTCACTAAGGGTTCCTTTTGCGAAGCCACGTTAGCGGCTTTATCGCACGTGACTTTTTATCATGCGCCAACCCCCGTGCTAGCCAAAAAACTACCGCCTGCTCAAGAGGAGGCGGTAGCGGTTAGCGCAACCAGCAAATTAGCACACACTATTATGCGCGTTAAACCGCTATCACGGCTTCATAAAAGGAGCCCTATGTGTGAGCATCTGCAAGATTTCTTTTCCCAATCCAATGAAGAGACCATTTAGGCTCTGCCTTGCTTAGATGGCAGAGATCTCTAATGGCTCTATGAAAAGCATATACAGTATTGTGACCATATAGTGCCACTTAACAGTTTCCAGACTAGGGGAGGATACTCTGCAGTCTGCGGGAGCAACTCTTACTTGGAGGGAAATTTGAACTGGTATACAACCAGTCCAAAGGTAGTATTTTGTCTTTCCCTTTACATATATTGCCATATCACCAACATTATATACCCTTCCCTTTTACATACATAACCATGCTATACATACATTAACACCACATAAACTCATCCAAATGTATATAATCATTCCCCTATGTATACCACCATACTGACATACTGTATAGCCATTTATATCTTGCACAAAAATTAATGGCTGTACATATAAGACCTTAGATAGGACCCTAGCATTTCAAGCTGGTAGGCAACAATCTTGGTTAAGTAAATGTATTCAGCAAGCTATATTATCCTATTGCAGTTTTCGGAAATTAATTAAGACCACTTTGTTCAATAAGTTTATTACTTAGTGAGTTTTATTATTGAAATTCTATTTTACAAATATTTATATTTTTTACTGTATTATTGTATTTCACTGATTGTCCAGCTCTTTTTACTGTAAACCACCTAGAACTTTTGGTTATGGTGGTATAAAAGAATAAGGTTATTATTATTATTATACATCTATATACTTAAACAGACTCTTTCTGTAACATTCATTCAACCAAAATCATATACTTCAAACATACAGAATCTTTTACATGTATGACTGCAGCATATTAATCTCAACACGGGCATTAATCACACCCACACAAACATCTATTCTGCTTCCACTAGATACATCTAGGTGCAAAAACTTCTCACGCATGAGGGATTGCATATATGAGGGCATCTGTTTGGAGGGTATAGTTGTGTAAGTATGTTAATATTTACACATGTTTGTATATACAGTATTTCTATCTATGTTCAGTGTTTTTTTTTTCCTAAGCAAAAAGAAGAATATCCCTAATGTTAATTTTTTTCCTTGCTAAATTTTTTATTTCTTCCCTTGAACCCCCAACTTTTACGTATGGATTATTTTTATACACTGTATTGTTATCTATTATATTTTAGATTTTAAGCCAACCTGAAGGTTTTTCTCTAGGGTGGGATAGAAAATTTTAAATAAACTTGGGGGGCTAACCGATTTAGCGCATGCTAAATGCTAAGGCTCCCATTATATCCTAATCTTTAGCACATGCTAAATTGATTAGCGCACACTAAATCAGTTAGCGCGCCTTAGTAAAAGGACCCCTTTGTATCGGTACTCATGCAGGGTCAACCTTAGGGGCCAGGATAACCAAGGCTTTTTTAAAGTGGTATGGTGTATGTAGCCAAGGGACCCAGAATAGATCTTCCTAAAAAGTGGCTGACTCTGACTGTAAGGATCCCAAGTTTGAGTCTTGCTGGTGCACCAAGGAGTTTGAGAGTACAAGACAGGAGAAATGTAATGAGGTACATAGGGTGTTTTTTGAAGGCAGGAAAAAAGGTTGAAAAAATCCCTGTCTATACCTCAAGAAAGATAGACTGTAGATATATGAGGGGGGTGCAGGAAAGTTTTCAGCCCAACCTACGAACTTCCTAAATTCTATGCGTTATTTTACCATTGTAGCTGAAAAGAGTGCTCTTATTCTGTTAAGTGTCAGTTTGCAGAAACAAAATTCTATGTTTTGACATTCTTTCAGATCATTGATTGAGCAGGCAACAAAAGGGGAGAACCAACAGAGTCTGCAGTCAGGAATATGAAGACAAACCAAAACAAGAAAAACTGCAGACGGGCGTACAATGATGCAGGCAAAGTTTATTAATAAAATGGTTTAAAGCAAATGAACCAATGGACCCGACACGGTCCGTGTTTCGGAAAACACGCTTTCATCAGGGGTCCCAAATGAAAAGAGAATCAGTTAAAACCGCAAACAAGCTTTGCCTGTGCCATTGTTTTCTTGGTTGGACTGAGAACTTTTCAGCATTTCCTCATAAATATATAGAGATAGATAGATATCTTTCAAACAGATACCCCCATGCATACAAACCCTCACATCTACATCATATACAAACTGATACCACAACATCTTACTCACCAAAACATATGCATCAATGTTGCATGCTGTACCCTCACATACAAGACACAGATATATGCCTCCAAACATGCCCTACCACAGACACCTCACTTAAATCCATATTCTTTAATCTCACATGAACCTGATACAAAGTATACACATACACATACACAGTAATTCCTTCTACAAATCTAATGACAAGTTATTTCTGTAGCCATGTCTCTTCATGGTTCCCTTACTTTATTTCCTCACAGACAAAAAATTAGAGGAACAGCTTCATGAATGAGGCCCATGTACTCTTTCAAAAAATACAAAGACCAGAGGATACTCAATGAAATTACATGGATATACTTTTAAAACTAATAGGAAGAAATATTAAACTCTGGACCTTGTTGTCAGAGGATGTGGTGACAGTAGTTTAGTGCGTCTAGGTTTAAAATAGGTATGGACAAGTTCCTGGAGGCAAAATCCATAGTCTGCTATTGAGGTAGACATTGGGGAAGCCATTGCTTGCCCTGGGTTCGGTAGCATGGAATGTTGTTACTATTTGGGTTTCTGCCAGGTACTTGTTACCTGGATCCTGTATTGCCCACTTTTGGAAACAGGGTACTGGGCTAAATGGACCATTGGTCTGACTCAGTATGTCTATTCTTATTTTCTTATATGCTTATGTGGTTACATATAATATTTAAGTTTTCCAACCAACAGCTACTAGGCAATGGTTAGGGCCTGGCATCTACTGATGCTAAAAATAGTCATTTATATAGTATGGTCATGGAAATGTTCCAGAAATCTAAATTTATATATTTCCATGGCTACATGTCTCACTACAAAGGTTATAGAAACATAGAAACATAGAAAATGACGGCAGAAAAGGGCCATGGCCCATCAAGTCTGCCCACTCTAATGACCCACCCCCCTAACTACTTCCCCTAAGAGATCCCACATGCCTATTCCATTTTTTCTTAAAATCTGCCACGCTGCTGACCTCAATTACCTGCAGTGGAAGTTCATTCCAATGATCATCCACCTTTTCGATGAAGAAATACTTCCTGGTGTCGCCATGAAATTTCCCGCCCCTGATTTTCAGCAGGTGCCCTCTTGTGACGTGGGTCCTTTAAGAAATAAGATATCATCTTCCACCTCGATATGGCTTGTGATATATTTGAACGTCTCAATCATGTCTCCCCTCTCTCTACGTTCCTCGAGTGAGTAAAGCTGCAATTTACTCAGCCTTTCCTCATGCAGGAGATCCTTGAGTCCTGAGACCATCCTGGTGGCCATTCGCTGAACCGATTCAGCTCTCAGCACATCTTTTTGGTAATGTGGCCTCCAGAATTGTACAGAATATTCCAGATGAGGTCTCACCATGGATCTGTACAACGGCATTATGACTTTGGGCTTCCGAAACTTCTACGAATACAACCCATCATTTGTCTAGCCTTGGATGAAGCTTTCTCCACTTGATTGGCAGTTTTCATGTTTTCACGAAGTCATGTTCTGCTGCAGTCCTAGCTAAGGTCTCACCATTTAGGGTGTAAATTCTGCACGGATTTCTGCTGCCAAGGTGCATGATGTTATATTTTTTGGCATTGAAGCTTAGTTGCCAAGTCGAGGACCAATGTTCCAGTAAGAGTAGGTCCCATGTCATACTGTCGGGCAATGTGCTTTTGCCTACTATGTTACATAGTTTGGCATCATCGGCAAATAATGTTATTTTACCTTGAAGCCCCTGAGTCTGGTCCCTAACGAATATGTTAAATAGGATCGGGCCCAAGACCGAGCCCTGCGCACTCCATTGATCACCTCCGATGTTTCGGAGAGGGTACCGTTAACCACCACCTTCTGAAGTCGACCGCTTAGCCAGTCTTCGACCCATGCAGTTAATGTTTCTCCTAATCCCATCAAACTCATTTTGCTCAATAACCTGTGGTGTGGGACACTATCAAAAGCTTTACTGAAGTCCAAGTACACTTCGTCCAGAGACTCTCCCATATCCAGCTTTCTTGTTACCCAGTCAAAGAAGCTGATTAGATTGGATTGGCAGGACCTTCCCTTTGTAAATCCATTTTGATGGGGATCACGTAGATTCTCCTCGTTCATGATCATATCTAATTAATGTTTAATTAGTGTTTCCATAAGTTTACTCACTATTGATGTGAGACTCACCGGTCTGTAATTCGGAGCCTCCGTCCTGCATCCCTTTTTGTGGAATGAAATGACGTTAGCTGTTTTCCAGTCTAATGAGACTCTTCCTGTACTTAGGGAAAGATTGAAGAGTGCGGATAACGGTTCCACCAGGACATCACTCAACTCTCTAAGCACCCTGGGGTGTAGATTGTCTGGTCCCATGGCTTTGTTCACTTTGAGTCTTGATAATTCACAGTAAATGCTGCCGGGCGTAAACTCGATATTCCGAAATGGGTCTTCCGAGTTTTCCTTGTCTGCAACTGTGGACCAGACCCCGGCGCCTCGCAGGTAAAGACGGAGCAGAAGTATTCATTTAGTAGTTCAGCTTTATCGGAATCCGATTCTACATAATTCCGTTCTGGTTTCCTAAGGCGTACTATCCCATCTGTGTTTCTGAAGAAGGATTTATTCCCCTTCTTAATGTTCTTTGCTAGATTCTCTTCTATTCGGAGTTTGGCCTCTCTGACTGCTGTTTTGACAGCTTTAGACTTAGCCAGATAGTCTTCTTTTCTCTCCCTTTTTCCTGATTGTTTGCAGGAGATAAATGCTTTTTTCTTCTTTTTAACGAGGTTTATTGTTTCTCCGCCGTTTACTTGCTGTTTTTATGTAGCGGTTAGTTGCTTCACGTAGGGTAGATTTCAGAGTTGACCACATAGCCTCTACATTATCGGTTTCAGCTTGGTTTTGCAGCGCCTGATGGACGAAATCTCCCATGCGTTTGAAGTCAGTTTCCCGAAAGTTGAGGACCTTTGTTGCTGTGTTTGATCTAGTGAAACCTTTCCTGAGGTTGAACCATACCATGTTGTGGTCGCTGAAGGCCAGCGTATCGCCTACCGAAACCTCTAAGACGCTTTCTCCATTGGTGAGTACCAGATCCAGTATCGCCTGATCCCTAGTGAGCTCCAATACCATTTGTTTGAGTCGTGCTCCGTTTATGGAGGTTAATAGCCTTCTGCTGCCGCTGGTCATAGCGGAAAGTGTGTTCCAATCTGCATCAGGCATATTGAAGTCCCCTAACAATACTGTGTCCCCACGCAAAGTGATGTTCTCTATGTCTTTGATCAATTCTATATCCTTGTCTTCCTGTTGTCTTGGAGGTCTGTATACTACACCAAGATACAGGCATTTGTCATTTCCCCTGGCCAGGTTCACCCAGAGGGATTCCCCGGTGTACTTGACATCTGTGATTCTGGTAACTTTGATGTCTTCTTTAGTGTATAGTGCTACTCCTCCTCCTAATTTGCCCTCTCTGTCTATTCTTACTGATCACTACTATCATTTAAGGTAGTGATGAAGTTTAGTAGAAATTGAGACTAACACAAACACACACACTACTTCCATTGTTCTTGTTCTTTACCATTCGTTACTCGAAAACAGCTTGTATGTACTATACTATTTTCTCTTGCCATTTAGGGCTCCTTTTACTAAGCTGCACTAGCAGTTTTAGCCCGCGCTTAGCATGTGCCACATTGCCGCACGCGCTAGACACTAATGCCAGCATTGAGCTGGCATTAGTTCTTGGCACATAGCACGGAGTTAGCATGCATAGTAATGCAGTGTGTGCTAAAAACGCTAGCGCACCTTAGTAAAAGGAGCCCTTAGTGGTAATGTGTTTTTTTTTTCTCTCTCTCTTTCTCTGTTGCTTTCACTTGTATTTTTCTTTGCCATAACCTATGCTTTCTCTTAATCCAGAAAATTTTTGAAAATGAAAACAAATAGCAATGGAGAATAAATTTTAAAATCTGAGGCAGTAAGTGATTGGAAATGTAAAAGCAAATGCTCTTGATGCTTTCAGTCCAATGAAAATTTGCATGACAAATCTCAAATTGTTGGCTTTCCACATACTTCATTACTTTATTTGTGCTCGATGTTTGTTTTCTCTCTTGAGCACCCACTTTTGGCCCTCTTTAATCAAGCCATGGTAGCACGGGCTGGCGAGGTAAATGCTCCAACCCTCATAGAAATTGAATGCATGTTGGAACATATACCTCGCTGGCCCATGCCAGAATGCTCTACTGCAGCTTGATAAAAGGAGCCCTTTGTGAGGACTTACTCTTTGGAGTAAAATTGTACTTTTTCTTTCATTCTTCACATTTAATAATTTATCCAAATTTATAATTTACTTTCCTACCAGAACATTCTGACTGAACTTCAAAAGTACAGTAAAACCTTGGATTGCAAGTAACTTGGTTTGCAAGTGTTTTGCAAGACAAGCAAAACATCTGATTAAATTTTAACTTGATATACAAGCAATGTCTTGCAATACGAGTACATACTGTATACACTTCTCCCTCCATATTCTCTGTGATAGGGGATTAACAGACCCACGAATACAGAAAAATCACAAATAACTTTTTTATATGTTATTCACCGTTTTCTATTAAAAACCATCATGAATATGATGAAACCACGAATAATATGGTAGGAGACCTGGCCTGTTCCTGAAGGAGAGGCAAAATACGTTGAAGAAAGTGCTGGGAATCAGCTATTTTCTCTGTAAACGCTCGGAATCAGCGATTTCACTATACAAGCTGACGTAATTGGGGAGAGTAGCCAGCAAGCTAAAAACCGTGAATAATCAAAACCACAAATGCTGAAATTGCAAATACAGAGGGAGAAGTGTATACACATCACAACTGAGCCGATGGTTCTCTCTCTGACGCTGTGGGAGTGTAGTGATCAGTGGCGTACCTAGGGTATGTGGCACCCGGGGCCCATCATTTTTTGACACCCCCCCCCCCCCCCCATGTAAAAAATTTTTTTTTTTTTTTTTTTTTGCAATAACCATGAAATGGAATAAATGGTCAGAATAGAAACAGGCAGTGAAAATTTTCTTTTATTGAACCTCATATATGTAACCATTATTCCAAACATAACATAACTTAAATTATGTCTAAATTGTCATGATATTAGAAGTACATATGGAGTAGTTGCAGGTGATGCTTGGGACAGTTCTGATTGTGTTAGTTCGGTTTTATGTGTTTTTTGAATAGAAGGGTTTTTATTTCTTTTTGAAGGTTTTGCAGTCTGTGGTTGATATCAATTGGTTGTAGAGTTGGGGGTCGAGTGTTGCAGCTCGAATGGCTAGGAGGTTGTCGAACAGTTTTTTTCTTTTGACGTTTTTGGTTGGAGGGTGTGTGAATGGTGCACAAGTTCTCCTATGTCTGTTTGAAGTGGATTGAATTATTTAGCTGAAGAAATTAGTTACCCCCCATTCCACACACATTAATTCTCTTCCATTTTTGTTCCCATTATAAAAAACACTGATAAGTTCCCAGAAAAAAAATACATTAAAATAAGAAGTGAAAACAAAGGCCCCTACAGATGAGAACATAACATAAGAATAGCCTAACTGGGTCAGACCAATGGTCCATCATGCCCAGTAGCCCATTCTCATGGTAGCCAATCCAGGACACTAATACCTGGTCAAAACCCAAAGAGTAGCAACATTCCATGCTACCGATCCAGGGCAAGCAGACACTTCCCCCATGTCTTAATAACAGATTATGGACTTTTCCTCCAGGAATTTGTCCAAATCTTTCTTAAAACCAGCTACACTATCTGCTTTTACCATAACTTCTGGCCACTTCATTTTTAAGTTTAGATCTTTCCTTTCAAACAGAGACCTTGCTAGATGTCAAATACAGCACAAGGTAACTTCACATGGACTTAGCTGTGCAGGAAATGTGAATCTCCTCATACACCCACCATATAGTGCAAAAATGTGCAAAGGTCTGTTTTTTTCTTTCGATCACTACATAGCCTAATGCCACACAAGCAGCGCTGTTACAAACATATTCTGTAGGTCAATGCTAAGGATAACAAAGTTTCCTTCCTTGGACCAGAAGGAGATAAACCACTGGAAGAGATCCCAAAACAACACCCAAAGACCCACTCAGTGTGTGAATCAGTTGAGTGGAGTGGACTAACTGGGGGGTGGAAATGGGCCCGTAGTTTGCTCAGCAGAATTTCCCAGACCACCTCTTCCTCTCAACACATTGACACGCTGCCACCATCACCACTAGGAACACCTCACTGGGTAGGCCAGCTATGCTATAAACTTTATAAAACACATTATTATATTTTCTTATAAAGCACATATTTTAACTGACCTCTCTGACATCCTCAGCCTTTCCATTCACAAAAATAGAAGGAAGAAAAGTTCCCATTTCCTGCTGTCTCATGTCCCCGGCCTATACAATATTTTTTTTCTGCAGACCCTTCAAAAGTCTGACCAAATCCTCGTTTCACTTGCATTATAAAGTACTGAGGATGCCATCTCTCCCCAATCCCAGGTCCTAAAGTCTAAGACAGTAGCGCAAACTAATGCTGCCAGATACAGGAAAAAAAAATTTTGATTCGATTCAGCCCTATTGAATTGGTTTTTCAATTCGATTTTCCTGCCCAGTTGGGTGATTTTTTTCAAAACTCCTGGTGGGTTTTATAGCTTTTTCACCCCCTTTGGCTTCTCCTAACCACACTGGCGCTGTGGTGTAAATAAAATAAAGAAACAAAAAGGACTTTTCCTCTTTCTGTTAAATCCTAGCTCACGTTTGCAGTCCAACACCAGCTCTGGCAGGATACACATTTCAAATCTGACATGTTATAATCACAAAACAGAAAATAAAATTAATTTTTCTACCTTTTGTTGTCTGGTTATATTTCAAATTTTGTTGGTCCAAGGCTCTGGTTTTCTTCTGATAACTTGCTTGCCAGGGTCTCCTTCTTTCTGCATGCTAACCATCCATCTGCCAACTCTGTCCTCCCTTTCCATTTCCCTTCCCTTCCCAGGAAGTCTGGTATCTTTCCTTTTTTTCATCTCCCTCCACAGATCCACCTTTTCTTAAATACCCTTTCATCCGGCATCTCTCCCTCCTTCCCCACCATCCCAGAGTCCACCATCTCTCCGTTTCTTTTCCTAATTACCCTCCTATCCAGTATCTCTATCCCTCCTCCACACCATCCCTTGTGTCCAATTTCTCTCCCTTTCTGTTCCTTCCCTCCCTAAATCCCATGGTCCATCATCTCTCTCCCTCTCCTCTATTTTCAGACCCATTATTTCTTCCCCCCCCCAAAGTTTGGCATATGCATGTCTCTTTGAACACCCCCTTCCCTCTGTGTACTTCTAAATCATGGTCCCCCCCCAAAGGCCTGTCCCCCCTTAAAGGTCTGCCTGTCCCACCTTGAAGGCCTGCACCCCCCTTGAAGGCCTGTCCCTTCCCCTTGTAGGCCTGTCCCCCCCTTGAAGGCCTGCCTGCCTTTCCCCCCCTTGAAGGCCTGTCTCCCCCTTGAAGGCCTGCACCCCCCTTGAAGGCCTGCACCCCCCCTTGAAGGCCTGTCCCCCCCCCTTGTAGGCCTGTCCCCCCCCTTGTAGGCCTGTCCCCCCCTTGTAGGCCTGTCCCCCCCTTGAAGGCCTGCCTGCCTTTCCCCCCTTGAAGGCCTGCACCCCCTTGAAGGTCTGCACCCCCCCAAAGGCCTACACCCCCCCCCGAAGGCCTGCACCCCCCTGAAGGCCTGCCTGCCCCCCTTGAAGGCCTGCCCCCCCCCCCCCGAAGGCCTGTCCCCCCTTGAAGGCCTGCCTGCCTGCCTGTCACCCCCTCCCCCTTGAAAGCCTGCTTGCCTGCCCGCCCGCCCCACCCTGAAGGCCTGATGCCCCGACCCACCCCGAAGGACCGCTCGCCCCCCTGGCCTCCCCGCACCACCTATGAACAGCCGCAGCAGGATCGCGAAGTCAGCGTCAGCATCCCTGCGCTGCTTCCTGCGCCACGGTCCCGCCCCTCCTCTGACGTCAGAGGAGGGGCGGGATCGCGGCGCAGGAAGCAGCGCAGGGATGCTGACGCTGACTTCGCGATCCTGCTGCGGCTGTTCATAGGTGGTGCGGGGAGGCCAGGGGGGCGAGCGGTCCTTCGGGGTGGGTCGGGGCATCAGGCCTTCAGGGTGGGGCGGGATCGCGGCGCAGGAAGCAGCGCAGGGATGCTGACGCTGACTTCGCGATCCTGCTGCGGGCTGCTTCACAGATGGTGCAGGAAGGTCAGTGGGGCGAGCGGTCCTTCGGGGGTGGCGGGGGACTGAACGGCAAGGCCGGGAACACCCCCTTAGGGCTGGTACCCGGGGCGGCCCGCCCCCCCCCCGCCCCCCCCTAGGTACGCCACTGGTAGTGATGATTCTAAATGAGCGAGGTCTTGCAATACAAGTACGTATAGTATTTTCTATTAAAGTTTTTGGGTTGTTGAACGAATTGGCTGAGTTTCCATTATTTCCTATGGGGAAATTCGCTTTGATGTACGAGTGCTCTGGATTACAAGCATGCTTCCGGAACAAATTATGCTCGTAAACCAAGGTTTTACTGTATACTGCAATATTAACCCACTCGTTTACAAAGCCATGCTAGCAGCTGCTGTGCAGCAAAAGCCCCACATTTATTTATTCAAATTTTCTGTACTGTTCTCCAAGGGGAGCTCAGAATGGTTTACATGAATTTATTCAGGTACTCAGGCATTTCTACCTGTCTGTCCTGATGATCTCACTATCTATCTAATGTACCTGGGGTAATGTGGGGATTAAGTAACTTGCCCAGGGTCACAAGGAGCAGTGTGGGTTTGAATCTACAACTTCAGGGTGCTGAGGCTGTAGCTTTAACCACTGCACTACTCTCTCCCCTAAAGCCCTTTAAATCCCTATGGGCTTTGGGGGAGTTAGCAGCCTGTGCTATCGGGCTTTGTAAAAGAAAGGCTAAATTATGTAAAATTATGCAATAATATAATTAAAGTCCAAACAAATGCAGCTATAATCCAACTATGTTACCTGGATATTATTTGGAGAGACTCTTTTCTTTCTGAGTCTGAAGACACATCCTCCCCAGTAATTAACTGATAGCACACCCAAATCGACAATCTATTAATGAAATCCACCTCTCTTAAAAACATTTGCCCAATGCACCTACTGCAAATTTACCATAATAGCAAATATCACAGTATTAAACGCTAAACTCAAAACCACAATATTTACATGTTTTCATAGAAGTATACACTTGGATCAATGATTCCACATTATCATCATCATAATTAAATCAACGGAGTTGACCACATGAATAAGTCCTTCGTACAAAATGCTATCTTTTACTATATACATTAAACATATTTAACAGAAAAGCTAAAAATGGAGCCATTTATTTTCTAGGTCACAGTTCTTATATATAAAGTTTGTTCTCCTGCATTCTCCTTTGATGTAAAACACGTATATAGCTGTGCCTATAGCATTCATTCAACTTCAGAAACATTATTTAAGTCTGGGGGCCATGTTCCCAGTGCAGCTGATTTAAGAAATTAAGAATACATTGCCATCCACAGAGGTAGACAACTGAATAGATAGCAATATGAAAACTACAATTATGATAATGTTTTAAGCCAAAAGCAACTCTGCCAAATGAATCAAATGGAGGTTTTGCAAGGCCCAGAGAGTAATAACCCACTTACCCTTCATTTTTGCAATTTGTTGTTGAAGTCTGCCTTAAGCAAGAAAACCTTTGTGAATAAAACCGTGTTTCATTTTATTTCAGCTTTATATTCTATATTTTATATTGTTCTCTTCTTTGGTTCATTTTTATGCTTCTCGTTTCTTAGATCTATTCTTTATGTCTCTTCTTCTCCTCCTGGCAATTAACTGAAACTGAGAGCTTATTCTCGCACTGCAGTAATATCCTACTTTTCTATTTGTATGTAATATATCAAAGAACGTGAAGGAAAGTCTGAACTGAGACTTCAGAATTTCAATAGCCATAACTAAAACAAGAGTTATCCCATGTAAAGAGAATTCTCTTAAGAATATCTATTTGGCTAATTTCCATAGCTACTGTAGATTCTGCAGACTAACTGCAGAATCAGAAATAGCTTCCAAGAAGCCCTAGTGATAATAATTCCGCATGACAACTGAGATTAAGGCCAAAGGCACCCCCCAAACCATGCTTTATTGACTTCTGTTGTCATGCCTCACCAAAAACTCTTGATGTGTGTTACAATAAATTTAAAAATAATGACCACTTGTAAGTTTGGACTCCATTTACCAATAAATCACACAGATCTGCATCGATGGTGACATGGACTGGCCAGAAGGAAAGCATAAGCATGGCTCAAATTAGGGTTTCGGTCCTGGACTGCCTTTGGATGATGTCTCCACATGTGCATGTCAGTGCATGTGCACACTTCTGTGTTCATACGTAAATATATCATATAAAATACATGTGCATCTGTGGGCTTATACAGTACTTGTGGGCAGTGTGCACATGCTTCAAGGAGAAACACACGTATATTACATCTCTGTATAACTCACAATAGTTCTATCTACCCAACCAATATTAAATTACCCACTATTATGTCATCTGAAAATGTTATCACTTCACTTCTTGTTCTCTATTTCATGTTATGAAGAGATTAAAAACTGGCTCTTATTGAATTCCCTCTGACACACTACTATTTAACTATTGCCACTGGGAGAACTAACCTTTTAGCAATACTCTTGGCAATCCTTTTACTAAACTGCAGCAAAAAGTGGCCTTAATGTGCCCCTTAAGTGGGTCTTCCCCACATGTTAAGGCCACTTTTCCCTTGGCTGGAAAATGGCTGATTTTTCAATTTTGTGAATTAATGGCCATGCACTAATTTCACTATTAACATATGGCCATTAAAAAAAATGTATAGTGTACTTTAGTACTCTGAGCACTTCAACAATTTTTAAATTTTCAATTTTGAACTAATTCTTGAGCCTCAGCCCCACTCAAAATACTTTCATCGCGGCTAGCTTTACGTGGTTATTTTCTCATTGGCTCATTTTACTTTCTACTTTTCTTTTCAACTATTTTAAAAGTGCATTGTGCCTTGTATTATTGCACATTTTCCTAATACTTATAAATCAAAGTGCTTAGTGCTTACTTATTTCATCAACCTCATATATATATTTCTTTTATGAATAAATAGATAGATGTAGATAAAGCAAAATAACTTAGCTTTATATCGTTTAGTTCATTCATTCATCTAACTTCATAAACCTTCAGTTTAGTTTTGTTCGATTTGGGAGGGTTGGACCCGACATGTTTCGCCCACTGCTGTTTCAAGGGTCCTCCCTATTACAACAAAGAAGAGTTTAACAAAATTCATTCATTAGGTGAACAAAAAGCTGACCTAATGGAGCAATACCTACCTTTAAGATACCTAGTTGATGCCTCAGTCCTCTCAGGCACGCTAGATGTGATTCTATAAATGGTGCCTAGCGGTTGATTTACAACTGCACCAAGAGGCACCTATAATGTAGATGTCATTAGGCGCCATTTATAGAATCTGACCTGGGTCCAATTCTGTATATGTTGCCTAAAATAATCAGTGCTGACTGGTGTGGCACTAAGTGTGATTCTATAAAATTTAGGTGCACTGTTTAGAATCACTGCCTAAGTGACGTTATGTGTACTAACTTTTAATCACACCCTATTTAAGCTAGGATTTTCTTGACCTAAATGCTTGTAACTTTAGAAACGGTATAGATGAAATGTAAATAAAATAAATAAGTTGTGTGTACAATGACACTTAACACCAGGCGGTTGACCTGAAAACATGCCCATGATCTGTGCCTAACCACACCCACTTTTAGATAGGTGCTTTGGGCTAGGCACATACCACTTTATGCTATGTACCTACCAAGCTATGCACCTAACTTGCAATTAAGTCCAAATTACATCAATTATGGGTTGTTAATTGCTACTTACCATCAATTAAGCCTATTAAGTTGGGCACCTACATCGACTAGGCACTTGAGACAAACCTTATAGAATTTGGAGGTTAATGCATGGCTTGCTAGACACAAACCACAAAAATACCACAAAGATCCTTAACACAGCTTTGTGCTAGCAGCTGTTGCACAGTAAAACGTGTTAAGTATTTACTGCAGTTTAGTAAAAAGAACTCTCTAAGTTGTCTTTCCTCAAATTGATAACCTGTTTAGTTCTAATTTTCCAGTACTTTAGAGTCTACTTTACGTTTTTTAAAACATGTCTTTTGGCTTTAACAACTTTTCCACAGCACCATTTAGCTGCACTTGCTGAATTCTTCTTCCTTTGCCCTTTTGATGAATAATATGCAATGTACATTTTATCTGGATTTAAAGATGGTATTTTTATGGTTTCCATACCTAAGGTGGATTTTATAATTTGTAAATGCTTCATTTAGTTTCCTCATTTTATTATAATATTCCTTTTGAAGTCTATAGGATAGTGTAGATTTATTAGGCTTCCTCCAGTGGTAACATCGAATTTGATTGCATTATAATCACTTTTGCCAAGTGGCTTCTCCACAATTGAACCTTGGATCTGATCGTGCATTCAACTAAGAGATATATCTAAGCAGCAATTTCTCTTATTGGTTCTAGGATCAATTTTCCATAAATTTGGTTATAGCTTCCCTGATATGCCCTAAGAAGAAATTTTCCTATTTCAATTTGGAATAATTGAAATTTCTCATTACTGCAACCAGGAAGAATATAATTGAATTAATGTGGTATAATTATTATTGTTCCTGTTATTATTATTTTACCTACTGTGGCATTCAGAGGCTTTTGACTGTGACAAGGCATTTGACCCATGCAAACAGCAGCAACAGCAGTTCCTAAGCTGCTGCACTACTCTGCAGATGATTATGGGAAATAAAAGTCATGCACAAACCCAGAAACTTCAGTACCGGCAGAAAAAGGGGATCGAGGGGAGAGAGAGTACTCTAAGTAATTAAAAAAAAGGTTATGCAATGATTCAGGGCTGCAGGTACTGCAAGTGAGAGGGGAAGATCTATATATAAAAGAAATGTGAAGCAGTATTAGAGGTCTATATGTATTGTATGTTGCAGAGGGATGGAAGAGAAGTATTGAAAAGGCAATGGAGGTTAGGGTGAGAAAAGGAATAAGGCACAATGGAAACATAAACTAATAAATAATTGAGACAGCAATCTCAGGCCGCAGGCTGCCATGGTGAAATATGAAAACAGCCAGAGGGACTGGAACAGGCAGTGCTATGCCTTAGCTCTGGTTTTTTAAAAGATCATGCTCAATAGTGAAATGATTTATATTCCTAACTTTGCGGTCTTTTTGCTAAGGTATGCTGAGCCCTAATGTGGGGCATTCCAAGGAGATTTATAGATGGCACTTAAAATTCAGAGTCAGAAAACCCTCTAGCACTAGGCACTATTTTGTAAAGGGCATGCACCTTTTATGGAATCATGCTTAGAATAGATTCCTGCACCCAACTCTCAGACTTATGCCTACTAAAACCTGTTGTAAACCTGGCATGCAAGTTGGACACAGATCCTCCATATTCTATAACACTCCATATTCTATAATACTCCTGACCTGTCCATGCCCTTCCCATAACATGCCATGCCCCCTTTTGGGTTGCAAGCTAAGGATTTGGGCATGCCACATAAGAACATACAAATAGACTTACTGGGTCAGACCAACGGTCCATCAATCCTGTTCTCCTGCTGGCCAATCCAGGTCACTAGAACCTGGCCAAAACCCAAAGAGTAGCAACATTCTAGATGTGCATGTAAATCCTAATTGCTGCCAATTATCAGTAATTGATTGATAGCATCAAATTATTGATGGTTCAAAGCTTGCTAACCAAAATATTTGTACATGCATCTTGGCTCCGTGCCCAATTTTCAGCACCCAAATTTATGTGCCATATATAGAATTGCTTACTACAGGATTCATTAAAGCATCATGTGGTAATTTCCCTCTTTACCTGCCCTAATCACATCTCTCCTGTCGCAGGTCGTGGCAGTTTGGGTAGAGGGGTGATTGCCATTGCGGCAGGGGAGATGAGCCATCTCTCCTGCCGCGATGGATGCGGTAGGGGGGGGGTAAGTTGCCAGGCTGCTGAGCTGATCGTGGCAGCCGCCATCAGCTCAGCAGCCCCTTTTTTGGCACTTAAACCTGTTTTGACTTGGTCTAAGTCAAAACGTATAAGTGCCGACTAGGCAACTTGCCTAGTCTTTTGGCTATACTTGCTGTATGTCTATGTCTTGGTCGGCCCACCTCCCACCCACCTCCTTGCCTTTCCCCTCCTTTAAAAATGCCTCTTTTCACTCTATGTGTTTAGAGGCAGGGGAAAGGCCTAAGCTGGTTTTAGATACGTCTAAAACCAACTTTGGTTATGATCATCCAAGTACCCATTTAGGCCACTTTTTAGATGGGTTTTTTTTTTTTTATTTATTATGAGCCCCATAACTTTTAAGCTCCTAAATTATGATGAATTTTCAGCTGGAAACTTAGTGGTCCTTTTCCTAAGACAGTAAACAGAACATACTCAGGCTGTCTGTACTAAAAAAAACAACCCAAAAATAAAAAGCAGTTAGTACAGTAAAAAGCCCATGTTAACTGCCTAATGTGGGAATGGACAGGAGCTGGGCATGACATGGCTAAGCAGTGGTCTGCTGTGTCAACTATCGCATTGCTCAGTACCAAATGCTAGTTGTCATGACTGTTGATAGTGCAGCTATAGTTACCACTTCTTAGATGGCAGTAAGTACAGCTGGGCCATTGGCAGTCCAGGGGTACAGCTTCTGTCATTCTTCTTGCTGTGGTGGTACACTCCTCTAACATTTCCAATCTCAGCTTCAAAATATCCCTCTACATTTGATCATGTGCCATAATATCTGATGATCACTTCTGATAACCCCACATCTGATCTCCTTTCCCAATCCCCTCCATATATATCCAATGTCATCCTAAGGCCCAATCCCCCCTGTGCACAAACCCTTCCCCATTCTAAAAACCACACCTCAAATAAAACACCCAACATTGCCCCTCCCCAACCCCCTTGGACCTACACAGGATCACCTTAGGTGAAACGATGGATCCCAAGTGGGAATGGAACCCCCCTGCTTCTTTCCAGGCTTGTTGAAAAAGGCGGAGACTGTGGATTACAATGTTCTTGAAATGTTGTTTATTAAAAAATAAAATCAAGATAAATACATCCATTGTAAGGAGACCCTATTGGTAGCAACGGACTCAACATGTTTCTTGGACATCCCTGTTTATTGGTCAAAACACATCCAAGATTACGCTTTTGAAGCCTTACTACTTTTTAGCACAATGCATCTTACCAGGGTAGCACTATCCTTCCCTCATTATTTTCATCAGTCTCTCACAGATATAACTTTTTTCACATTCCCAGGACCCCTGAGGAAGGCATGTGTAAGCCGAAACACAGACTGTGTTGGATCCATTGCTACCGATAAAGTCAGCTGCTCCTTTCAGTGGATGTATTTGTCTTGATTTTATTTTTTAATAAACAACATTTCAAGAACATTGTATTCCACAGTTTCTGCCTTTTTCTGGTATCCCTTCTTTTACTGTGGAACCCTTGGGTCTTTTTGTTGTCTTCCCAGGCTTGGCCATGATCTAAAATAGTTACCATGACTCCTAGTGGTAGTCTCTTGCTACTACCACTAGAGGGCATATTGAAGTTCCATATAAGGACTCCTTAAATGGAAAGATGCCCCTAGCTCTAGCACTGCAAAACTATCAGTAGGGGTCATGGTAGCCTTTTTGGAGCCTTGTTGAGGGGGATCAGTCCCACTTGGGGATCATTAGACACCATGGGAAGCCTCAGGTAGGTCCTTGGGGGGTGGAGGGGGAATGGTTGGGTGGTAGGAAAGGGGCAGCCTAACAGGAAGGATATTTTCTTCAAAATAATATTTTTGAATGGGGATCGGGGTTTTTCAACTGGGATGATATCAGAGCTTGAAGATGACTTCAAAGAGGGATCAGAAGTCCCAGGGTGAGGGAGAATCTGGGAAGTTTGGAGCTTCAGGAGGTGAGATCAGAGTGAGGAGTGTACTGGTTAGGGGCATGGGACATGCAAGGTGGAGTGCCACGGTGGACCTGCTTTAGCAGCAACCATTTTACCTGTCAGCATCATATTCACACTTAAAACCTTGTTTTGAGGTGGTGCTAAGTGTAGTCATGTTATCAGCTGTTGTGACTACTAGCATGCTGTACAGACATGCATACTAGCTACCACAACTGACCATATCTTTGACCTACCACATTATGCCTTGTTCTTGCCTCTATTGGCATTAACATGTAGTAGACAGTGCAGAAAAAAATCTTTGCTAGCTGCTTAATGTAGCTTATTAAAGGACCCTAGATATGCTTAAGCTGTCTTTGTACAATAGCCCTAAAATAGGTGCCTGTTGGACCTCCTATCAACGCAACTTGTTATAAAATTACTCATCTAAGAAGTAATGGCAAAGAAAAGCTAACATATTGAGAAGATTAATTCACAGTAATAATAATAAAAACAAAATTAAACCAAACCTTGGCAATTTTGAATATAGGTTCTTTCCTTGGGACTTGAGATAGTTAATGTGTATAGGTGAAGGTTAAATATGTACAATCTATAATGTACCTGCCTGAACACTGAAATCATAATGCATTTTACATCACAGATTGGTGAAACATTTTCTTTTCTTAGTGGTTAAATGATTTGCTTTCTGAACACGTTGACTGTTTTTTTTTTTTTTCTGAAATAGTAAATTAAAGAATGAAATCATTTCTTTTCAGTATTGCCTTTAGATTGTGGAGACTACATGTACCTCTAACTCTAAGTTATTGCAGGAAAAACACTAGGAAAGTCATGGATTGTTTCCAATTTTCCACAGTGGAAGACAAGCGGTCAGACAATGCAGACAAACAGAAAAATCAAATAAGAAATTCACACTACTGTTTGGCAATGATCAGTGTAATATGTATTTCCTCTAGTTCCTTGAAGCATAGCATTGAATGTGAAAACATCTCATCTCTCAAAGATGACATGCTTTCAGAAAAGCCCAGAGAAATACAGTTAAACTTTAAAAGTACTTTCCATAATCTCAATTCTCTACAGAGTTTTCTTATTTGCTAAACTATTCAGGCAGTATTTTTAAACCTTTTGTTTTTGGTTTTCTTTTCATTTCACTTGATTATGTTATTCACCTCTTGAAGCTGCTGCAGGCTCCTGCTAAACATGTCTCAGGTAGTTTCCACCTCCTTCTACTACCTCCGCCAACTGAGAAGGATCAAATCCTACATCTCCAAAGCAGACCTATCCCAACTCCTCTATGCCTATGTTCTCTCCAGGATGGATTACTGAAACTCCCTATTTAATGGAGTGGGCAAAAAAGATCTCAGACGCCTCCAGTGTGTCCAAAATGCAGCAATCCATCTCCTACACAACCTCAACTACCACAACCCCATCTTCCCAGCCCTCCGCACAGAACACTGGCTGCCGATCAACAAACGCTGCGCCTTTAAGGCCATGGTAATAGCACATAAAAGAATCTACAGCACCACCACAGCCTACATAGGATCCAAGCTAACCCTGTACACCCCACCTGCCTCCTCCGCTCTGAAATGGAGAAACACCTATGCATCCCCCCAGGAAGGTCTCTCCTGTCAGAAACTGCCTGCAAACGTTCCTACAGCCACTTCATCCATCAACTCTGGAAACCACTCCCCCTGCAAATCAGATTACAGAACTCATTGATGACCTCTGGAAAGCGGTTGAGACCCTCCTCTTCAACTAAAAATCCAGCTGCAATCAACCCCTCTTCTCCCCCCTAAATACCCCCTTCCTTTCTGCCCTCTTTTCTCCATTTTTCTAAACTTGTACTTAAGTTGCTGAATAGTCATTGTACTGTCCAACTGTATTCCACTGTGAATGTTAGCTCGTAACCCGATCTGAGCCACTGGGAGGACGAGATAGAAATTGAATTAAAGAAAGAAAGAAAGATCAATTGAGATAGGGATGTCACCATGTTAGCAAGAGAAATAATTTTAGAAAACCATTATCTTTGCAAAATTATTTGCAGTTCTCTTACAGAATGATCAGAGTATTGCTTTGTGCTTGGTCCTCCTCGGCCCACATAAAGGCCTTCACAAAGGGCCCTTTGGCATGGCTCTTTGCTGAGGGCCTGCCGACGGGTAAGGCCCACCTGTGTGGCGGTCCTTAAAGGGCTGAAAAAGGTCCAGGATAGATGTAGGTGGTGCTTCCTGCTGGTGATTCCAGAGATTAAGGGCCTATCTACATCTTCACCTATAGGTTCTAATTGATCACAGATCTCATCTCAAAACTCCTCTGTTGGTATCTTGCCAAGCCTTTCTGTATGTATTGCTTCTTTAGTTGTTGAAATGTTTATATGGTCTATCAGGGGAAAATTTAATCCTTTAGATATAGCAGAAATGTAATGTAATTTATTTCTTATATACCGCTACATCCGTTAGGTTCTAAGCAGTTTACAGAAAATATACATTAAGATTATAAATAGGAAAGGTACTTGAAAAATTCCCTTACTGTCCCGAAGGCTCACAATCTAACTAAAGTACCTGGAGGGTAATAGAGAAGTGAAAAGTAGAGTTAGAGGAAAAATAAATATAAAATAAACATTTTAACAAGACAGCATTGATCTAAATACTTTGGGAGGTAGAAGAGAGGAGAGAAAGGAATAGAAGCAGAAGGGGGAGACGTTGAACAGTAGAATTCTGGAGAAATTTAAATGATAGAAATAGAACAAAACAAAGACAAAATGCAAAACAATAGATAAGATTAAAGATAAATCATAAGCTGGAAAGAAAAATAAAATAAAACTTTGTCTTCAATCCACGGTTTCAGCGTCAGTGATGAAGTGGAGCAAGTAAGTTTAGGAGGAGCGATGACGTTTCCAGAAAAAGGGCTTCTTCAGGGAAGAGACTTGGCCGACAGTCCCAGGATGTCTATGTCTCCTCCCCTGCGATGTTCTCCCATCCATGCATTCCCTCCCAGACACACTGCCCGTGCCCCAGCCGCTCCAAGGAGGCTGCCCCAGATGAGGCCCACGGTGAATGCAGGATTCTCTCCTCTGTGGGAAAGCCGCCCGGAGCCAACAGTCGATCTTCATAGCGGATTGCAGGGGGGGAAGAGTTCACACTCTTGGTAGGATCGGGTCTGTGTTCTCTCGGTGGTTGTGGCTGGTCTCGTTGCTGCTTAGGTGTAAAAGCAGTTGATCTCCACTGCTGCTGATATTTAAAAGCAGGCAGATTGATCTCTCCAATGGACTGCAGGGGGAGGAGTTCACAATCCTGGCAGGATCGGGTCTGTGAGCTCTTGGTGGTTGCGGTAGGTCTCGCTGCTGCTTGTATGTAAAAGCAGTTGTTTTTCTACTGCTGCTGATATTTAAAGCAGGTAGATTGATCTCTTAAACGGGATATAAGGGGAGGAGCTCTCGATAGTGGCGGCTGGTCTTGGTGCTGTTTAGGTGTAAAAGCAGTTGATCTCCTCCTTCTGATGATATTTAAAAGCAAGCATATTGATTTTTCCAACGGAATGCTGGGGGAAGAGCTTACTTGTCTGGCTGGATCAGGGCAAAGGGCTCTCGGTAATGGTGGCTGGTCCTGTTGCTGCTTAGGTGTAAAAAACAGTTGATCTTCCTAGTGGACTGCAGAGATGAAGTCTAGACCAGGGGTGTCCAAATTTTTGGCTTCCCTTGGCCGCATTGACAGAAAAAATATTTCTGGGGCCGCACAAATGCACAAACACTGCAGCAAGCCAGAGGAGGGAGCTGGCAAGATGGTAAAAACCCGGGGGCAGCAGAGAAAAACACTGCATCGCTCTTGACTGGGGCCGCACAAAATACTTCACTGGGCCACAGGTTGGACACCCCTGGTCTAGACTGTGGCCTCCATTATGAGTTGGGTTGTGAGGGAAAACAGCACAACTTAATTGTATCAAAAGTTTATCAAAGGTGCAGACTTTAGTATCCTCATATACTTCCAAGTGTAGATTTAGGTCCTCGAGAATTATCAGATTGGTGAAGATTGTGTTGCAGTGGGAGATCAGATTAAAGAGTCAGTCCTCCAGCATGTTCCAGTTGCCAGGTGGTTTATAAGTACAGAGTATACTTCTCCCTCCGCATTTGCGGTTTCAGCAATAACGGTTTCAATTATTGCGGTTTTTAGCTTGCTGGCTCCTCCCCCCCAAAATTACATCATTTTGCTGATTCCATGCATTTACAGAGAAAATCGCTGATTCCCATCACTTTCTTCACTGTGTTTTGCCTCTCCTTCAGGATCAGGCCAGGTCTCCTACCATGGTATTCGTGGTTTCACCATATTTACAATGGTTTTTTAATAGAAAACAGCGACTAACATATGAAAAAGTTATTTGCGTTTTTTCTGTATTTGCGGGTCTGTTAATCCGCTATCGCAGCGAATATGGAGGGAGAAGTGTATACCTAATTCTGTACTTTCTTCTAGGATCTTCATACTGCAAATCATGCATTCTAATTGATGATTATTGCAACTATCTATTAGCCTTAATGAAAGAAATGATCTGTAAACTATGAGTAATCCCTCCCCCCCTTTTAATTTTCTTTGACAATGAATCAATTTGTATCCTGGCGGACATAGCTCTACTAAAGTTGGGGTGTTATCATCTGGGATCCAAGATTCTGTTATACAAACTATTCCTGCCTGGGAACTTGTTATCAAATCTCTTAGATCAAGGTCTTATTACAGACTGAGCATGCATTCAGATACAAATATTCTATTGGCATATACACTAGGCTTCATTGGTGGGCATTTCTGTAACACATGTTTTAAATTCTTATAATCCCTTCCTCTATATTGACAGGGAGTAAGGTCTTTAGCCTTTCTATTGCCTATAATCACCTCAGGTGTGTTAGGCTTAGTAGCACCATGCTCTGACTAGTTTCTTGACTATTTCTTGACTATATCTGAGACCACCCCTGATCTTCAGGTGACATATTCTATTGTAATCTATTTAGAACCGTGGAAGTGGATAAATAGAAATGCTCCATTTGTAAACTCAAGAGCACTATTCCAACGGAAGAAAAGGCCTCAGGTATTATCACGGCAGAGCATAAAAGCTCAAACCTCCTCCACCCACATAATTGGCCAAAAAACGTCCGGAAAGAATGTGATACTGCCACTACTCTAGCAGGACTAAAATCACTAGCAGCTTTTCATACTATGTAGGTAACAGTAATACAATGTAATAGCCAAGTTTCACGGTATACAACCATTTCTTCAGGGCTTTATCCACTTTCACTTCCCCACATATATTGCGTTTGTTAGTGATTTTAGGGTTCATAGTCTGTCGCGCATGAGACACCAATGTGCCGACAATCCAGCGCTGATAATTCAGCACAAGAAAGAAGCGTGCCGCGGAAAAACTTAATTTTAAAGAGCTCCGAAGTGGGGTGTGAGTGGGGAACCCCCCACTTTACTGCATAGTGTTCGTGCTGATGTTGGGGGGGGGGGGGTTGGAGGGGTTGGAACCCTGCATTATAGAGAAAATTTAACTTTTTCTGATTTTTTCGGGAAAGTTCCGTTTTCACTATAATGCGGGGGTTTGTACCCTCCACACCCCCCAACGGCAGCATGAACACGATGCAGTAAAGTGGGGTCCCCCCACACACCTCCATCGGAGCTCTATAAAATGAAGTTTTCCCGCGGCGCCCTTCATTCTTGCGCTGAATTGTCAGCGCTGGCTTGTCGGCGCGCTAGTGACTGGCATGCGATTATCCTGTCATCGATTTTAGTCCTGCTAGAGTAGTGGCAGTAGCACATCCTTTCTGGAAGTTTTTTGGCCGAAGATGTGGGTGGAGGAGTTTATATAGTATTGTAGGACATCATATTAATGATTGTACCAATGTTATTTTGAATGAGATTTACTATGTGCCCCGTCTACTAAACCTGTCTTAAACAAGAATAGACTTATTAAGGTTAGGTAATAGAACATTAGCCTCTATATCTTTCTAAATTCCAATTGGTCTACCTTCAATAATAAAATGAACTCTGTCTCATAATAACTGATTGCTATAAGAGAAGGACAGTGAAATAAACTGCTGAAGCCCAAATTGTACCTTTCCCCAAGTTTGAATGCCAGCCGATAAATTATTCCAATGGAGTTTTTCTTTCCCTTAGCAGATCCTCACTGAGCACCTCTTCAGGGCAAGGAGCAGCAGAGGTCTGGGTTATCTTTTTGTTGCTTTTTTGGAAGCTATTAGAGCTAAGAGAATCCTTCAGAAAGTGGAAGAAGGATCAGACTGAAAATAATAAGGAACAGCACAAGGAATGACAAATCAAATGGAAGGCACTGATAAGGAAGGCACAGAGAGATCTTGAAAAGAAGATTGTGCTGGAAGCCAAAACACGTAGTGCTATGGACTCTTAGGGGCTGATTCTGTAAACAGTGCCTGCAGTGGCAGGCACCTAAAAATGGGTACCTGCCATGTGTCAATCACGGACAGGCGTTGCTGACAGAATTGCGGGTATCAAGGCCCCTAGGTGCCAGAAATGTAGGCCAGGGTTCTATAGGCATACATTTCCAATGCCTAGGGTCCATTCAGAATTGGAGCCAGCAGTATCTAGCAACACCAAAGTCTGACGATGCCTCTAAACATGCCCACTTCCAGACTTTGGCATCACTAGGCATCATGGACCCAGGCGTCAATCCTGGAGGCTGTCTTTTTAAACAAGGGTTTAATTGGTTTTAATGGCAGGACCAATTATAGCATCACTTAAAACCAATTAAGACAGATTTTTCAAAAGACAGAAAGAAAGACAGAAAGAAAGCAGATGGTAGCTGGGGAGGGAGGCAGATATGTGAGCAGCAGGAGAGAGGTGTAGAGGGAAATGAGTAGAGCCTTGTAGAATGCAATTAATTGAGACATGGCATGAATATTAGAATACTACTCCCACCTTGGTACACCCAGTGAGACTACATTCTTTAAACTTGTTACTATTCTATTACTTTCCTGTCTGTCATTTGCTCTTTCCCTGTTGTGAATCTTATTTTATTAGAGGTCAAGTTCCATTAATTTTAGAAAACTCTATTTATGACAGTAAAAACATAGCATTTACCCTAGCAAGTTTTGAATTTTTATATTCTGCATTAGTTTAACATCAGAGCAAACAACATGATTCTTTGCCTTTTTAATATGCAAAACACATTGAAAATGATATAAACATTAAGATAAATTTCTGTGAATTGCTTTGCCTTTAGTAATCCCTCTGAGCAATATGTGGCTTTCTATGATCTCGTTAATTAATAAACTATAAGGGAAGGTGAGGAAGTTTTTCTGAATAAAAACTGGAAGGTGTAACTGCGTGGGTGTGAAAGCTGTCATTTTTCATTTTCATTTTTGTTACTTACTCAGTTAGGTCTCTAGTCTATAAAATTCAGAGGTGAGAGAAAAATATACACAAAAATAAATATTATTCAGGAAAGCTTGATTGTTTTGTTTTGAAGCATGACCAAGGATCACCGGGCGAGTCATGTAACAGCAGTGCTTCAGTTTTATCATAATTAATTTTCAACCCAGTAAAAAGACCAATCAATTAATAATTTGCATCAGGTGAGGGAGGTGGACATCAGCATGTCAAATGTAAAGAAGCATATCATCTGCAAATAGGCTAATACGAAATTCATGCATCCCTATGCCCAAGCCTTGTAGATTTGAATCCTGATGGATCCGGATATCCAGAGGCTCCAGGGAAAGAATGAAAAGCAAGGGAGACAGTGGTGCTTAAGGTGTCTAAGACTTCCAAGTCGAAGCACATTTCTACTGCCTCTGTGGAACCTCCAGCCAAAGCAGGTGGTCTGGTTTCAAACGCGGATCCATCCTTGCCGGCTTCTTTCCAGAGAAGCAATTCATTCAGTTCCTCACTAATATGGGACCGAAGCTTGTTACTCTAATCCAGCCTGGGCATTCTGCAGATTCCCGCGAGGTCGAGCCTCTTCCTATGCCTCAGTCTGAGCTTACACACTCTATGCAGGGAGCAGAGTCTCTGCGAGTGTCTGGTCTGGCATCTATGCACGTGAAGCAAGGAGCAGATTCTTTGCAAGTGCTTCGACAGGAATCCTCACACTCCATACAAGGAGCAGAGTCTTTGGGAGTGCATCGAGGTTCCTCCATCAAGCCTCTGGAGCTTCGATCCACAGTTTCCAGCCCTATCCATTCCTTGGTGGCATCGACTGTTTCCGTCTGCAGGGAAAAGTCTCCTCGATCTTCGAGATCTGCTTCCAAGCACCATTTTCACCAACGATCGAAGCCTTCCTCGAGGCATACTTCCAGGCATAGCTCTTCTTCCAAAGAGCATCCTTCTTCAACTAAGCTTCGATCTACACCTTCCAGTTCTACTAGACCACCGACTCCTCGATCGAGGTCTCCACTTCCACACCTCGAGGACTCAGCGGTTTCGATTGCTTCGTCCAAGTCTTCCTATTCTTTTGATGCCTTTTTTCATGCCAAAGCTTCATCTTTGACCCAGGCTGCCTCGATAACCTCGAGTCCTTCTCGAGGCAAGGCATTGGCGGATCAGCTATCTTTCTCCTCTTTTCTTAGTCAGATGGTTATTGACTTGGACCTTCAATTTGATGCTAGTTCCAAATACTCTTAAGGAGTATCTCGAAGTCATGCATTCTTCCTCAACCTCTGGCAGAGTCACTTAAGATTCCTCTTCACAAGCTTTTGTCTCAGACTTTTACCAGATGCCTGGAGACTCCTTATGCAATTCCAGCTGTTCCAGGTAAATTAGACTCCAGATATAAAACTCTCCATTGCAAAGGATTTGAGAATTCATAGTTATCTCACCAATTCACCAATTCCTACTTGTGGAGTCATCTTGAAAAGGTCCCATCCTTCCAAGGTTTATGCTACCGTTCCTCCTATAAGGGATGGGAAAACTATGGACAAATTTTGACGTTGCATCTATCAAAATGCCATGATGTCCTCTAAAGTCCTTAATTACAATTTCCATTTTATCACTTATTTTGAGTTCCTCATTGCTCCTTTGCACCCCACAGTCTGGTATCTTCCCTTCCCTGATTCTCTGGCATCTCTCTCCTTTCCTTTTCTTTCATCTTTCCCTCTCCCTCTATGCTCTGACATCTCCCCTTCCTTTTCCCTTAGGCTGGCATACCTTCCTCCTTTCCTCCAAGCCCTGGCATCTCCTTTCATTCCCTCCCTCATCTTCCTTCTCCTTCCAGCTGGGTACAGCAACACTCTCCCCTGCAGCTTTGGACTTCCCCACACCTGCTCCCCCCCAAATTGCCATGTTTCGCTTCTTCTTCTTCCTTCCTCCCTCCCTCCGCGGGACTCTGCGGCACCATCAGCTCTTACTCCCTCTAACGCTGGCCCTGCAGCGCCGGACTTTCCCACACCTGCTCCACCCCCCCCCCCGATCGCTATTATTTTAAATGTTATGGCAGCCGCAGCGCTGTATCCGTCAGAGGATACTTCTAGTCGGCACACTTTGCCCTTTGGCAGAAATAAATTTTGACAGTTGCTGAGGTTCATAGAAAACATATCTGTTACCTTGATAAACCATAACACATCTCAAAATGAACGTTGCACCCAACTGTAGGGCCTGAGGTCTCAAAATTAGAAACTGTTTTCTTCTCTTCTGGGTTGAACATGAAACGTCATGATACATTCTACTAACTTTTGACATGAATGGAACATCTTTATATTAAAAAAAAAAGCTTCAGCATCCATTCCCTATCTGAATCATTAGCAAATTGTACCATAAGCGCAGCAGTAGTGGTCTGGACTTCACTATCAGACCTCTCTAGGAAATGAGTTAAATCCAGACAAATTCTGCTGGTTTGTATCTTGAGCTTTAACTCTAAAAGGCAAATACATTTTTGTGAGAGGCGGATAGGAAAACTCAAGCACCTTCAAAATTTCAGTAAGTTATTTTCTGAACATATGTCCAGACATAGAAGGTAATTTTGGGAAATTTATAATCCGAAGGTTAGATCTCCTAGTTGCATTTTCCAACATTTCTATTTTAAAGTGGAGGTTCCTACTGTCCTTGACCCATGTTAAGGCCTGTGTTTCAACAACTAATCTAGTCTCATATCCTTCTATTTTGTTTTCCACTTTAGTTAGTCTATCTTTTATGTCCAGATTTTCTGACACACTGTTGTGTAGTGCGCTGTAAGATGCTGCATCTGAGTCCCCAGAGAGAACTGTAAATTAGATATTGAATCCCATAGTGTTTCCAAACTGAAGACTTCGGGTCTTTGCAAGGGTATAAGCTCAGTTCAGGGACCCACAGGACTGTAGAATTACAGTACCTGTGTCCTCAGTAGAAGTGCCTTTCAATTTAGGAAAAACTTCAGGAGTCTGCTTCTTCTCTCTCTCTAAGCGCACTGATGGTTGCAACACTGGCTTCTCAGACTTCTCTCCAGAGTCGATTCCTGCACTCCGTTGGGCTGCAAAGAGAATGTCCTGGGCCAATTCCACCTCCAACGCTCCCTCTGGCTCCCCCGGACGGCTTGGAGGACTCCACTCCTTCGGAGACAGGGTAGTAGCCTCAATGGAAAAGTCCGACGCTTCAGTCTGCGTGCCTCCCACAGTCGAGTGTTCGGGTTCCACACTCGACAAAGATGTCCATCAGACCAACTGGAGTACTGGAATGGTCCGGGACAACCCGGACCTTTGATTTCCTTTTCACCATCAGCAAGAGGTAAAGAAAAAGATTTTACCCCAGCAACATCGCAGCGTCTCAGGACGAGCTACCAGCCGCCATCTTAGCTAAGCTCTCCATAATGAAACTTCTCCATGTGATATGTTTTAATGCATAATTATATTTAATAAACCTCTTTGTTCCTAAGGCTGATGTGTACAGTCCCTTCCCCACTTGTTTTCTTGTTCTGATTTATCTGACATGGGATTGTTTTCCTTGTTTTTGTGGATTGTATTGGCTAATATTATCACTTGGCCATCCCCCATGCCATCCCTGACTTGTCCATTTTTTATGGGTGGTCAGATTTAATACTCAGTGGCATTGCCTGGTTTAGTAGTACTGAATATAAAGAGGCAGGTGGCCACAGGCAATTTAATCAAGCAGGAGACTCTCCTGCCCACTTAAATTGATTTGAATATAAGCTGGACTATTTTATATCTGTTGGTAAGAAGCAACATATAAAACACATGCATACATGCTGACCCACTCCATCTTGACCAATTCTCTATCTCTGGGAAAGCCTGTGCATAGATTACATAAAAGTAAGCTCCTGCATCGCTTCACAGTGCGACCTCATCAGGAGTATTGCATTCAATTCTGGTCTCCTTATCTCAAGAAAGATATAGTGGCGCTAGAAAAGGTTCAAATAAGAGCAATCAAGATGGTAAAGGGGATGGAACTCCTCTCGCTTAGGCCTTTCCCCTGCCTCTAAATGCACAGAGAGAAAAAAGGTGTTTTTAGAAGAGGGGAAAGGGTGGGCGGTGGGTGGGAGGTGGGCCGACCTAGACCTAGGCGTGCAGCAGGTATAACCAAAACTTTAGGCAGGCTGCCTAGTCGGCACTTATACGTTTTGACTTAGACCAAGTCAAAACAGGTATAAGTGCCGAAAAGGGGCTGCTGAGCTGATCGTGGCTGCTGCGATCAGCTCAGTGGCCCCAGCAACCTGCCTACCCCCTACAGCAATGATCGCGGCAGGAGAGATGGCTCATCTCCCCTGCCGCGATCCACCCTTCCCCCCCGACAATGATCAGGGCAGGAGGTAGCTCAAGCCCTCCGGCCCCGCAGCACCCCTGAACCCCCAATGAAGATCGATGCAAGAGGGAGCCCAAGCCCTCTTGCCCCGGGCACCCCTGAACTCCCCGACAGGATCGGGGCAGGAGGGAACCCAAGCCCTCCTGCCCTGGGCTCCCCCAGAACTCCCCAATAGGATTGGGCAGGAGGGAGCCCAAGCTCTCCTGCCCTCAACGCAAGGGCCCCCCTGAACCCCGATCGCCCTCCCTGCCAACCCGCCGACCCCCCTCCCCGTACCTTCAATAACATTGGTCAGATGGACGGGTGCCAAGGCCGTCCATCCGACAGGCCAGCCATCCGTTGAATGGCTGGCCTTAGGACCTGATTGGCCCAGGCGGCTCAAATCCCGCCGACAGGTGGGGCCTAAGCCTACTGGGCCTATTCTGGTTGGCCCAGGCGGCTCAGGCCCCACCTGTGGGTGGGATTTGAGCCGCCTGGGCCAATCAGGTCCTAAGGCTAGCCATTCAATGGATGGCTGGCCTGTCGGACAGACGGGCTTAGCACCCGTCCGTCCGATCAACGTTATTGAAGGTATGGGAAGGAGGTGGGGGTGGGGGGGTCGTGGGGTCGGTGGGGGGGGGTCGCGGGTCAGCGGGGAGCGATCGGGATTCAGAGGGGCCCTTGCGTCGAGGGCAGGAGGGCTTGGGCTCCCTCTTGCACCGATGTCGTGGGGGTGGGGGGGTGGATTCTGTAACCGGTGTTGTTTTTGACAGATACCGATTACAGAATCCAGCTTTTAGGTGAAGGACTGGCTCCTCCTTCACCTAAAAGCCCTTGTTTTGGACATTTGGAGCTTAGGCTTTTTTTAGGTTGATTATATGGTATAAGTTTAGACGTAGTGGTGGTCTGAGTGTTTAAACAGCTGAACGTAGAGGCAGGCCATTATTTTAAAAAAAACCCTCCTTTTGGATGTTTTTTTTGATAATGGAAATTTTCCCTGCTTCTGCTTTCAATGTTTAAGACCTTAGGTCAAAAGGGGACTTAGACATTTTTTATTATTATTATGCCCCTCTATCTGTCTGCTTCCATTGTTCATATGCATTTCATACAGTGACACATATCTTACTTATTCAACTACAGTGTAATCCTTTTATGAACTAGGACCATGTAGTAAAACCATGCAAGCAAGAATTGCAAAGGCAATTTCAATGGCATTAATTGTGCCTTAGAAGAAATGTACTGTCTTTTGAATATATTAAACTAATGTGTCCTGGAAATAGGATTTTGAGTAAATGCAGAGGAGAAGCCTTCTTCAGGCAAGGGAAAATGCAGAATAAGTTTAGTGAATATTAATGATGCATGACCCTCAGGAGCCCCCAAAGCTACAACTGTGTTTCAAATGCAGTTCTTTTTCTTGGATTCATTTTGTCCGTGTTGTTTCTCTTTGAACCTTTCTATCTTATAGCTATCCAACTGCTAGGAATGAATTCTCCCTTCCCATCTTTTTTTTTTCCTCTCTGTTCAAGTTATTTATTTCTTCTATTCTGTCAACACTTTTAGAGGAACCAATGAATTAGAGGAACTAAAAAGTCCAGAAAGATGATGACTAATCCTTCCAATTATATTTCTGACAAACATCAATTTCAAATGCAGGTCTGATGAGGATTCAGTGCTAGCAGAGGAGGATAGAGGAAGCATAATTGTATTTTTAGTACTAAAATGCAATATTGCAGAGAAATTAGATCTTTGAGAGTATGTCAAGGATAAATGAATTTTGGAAGGCAGAATGAAGAGGAAACTTCCCACAGAAAGAGGCTGCTACTTTTCTTCCTGACTACTCTAAAAATTGTGCCTGCAGTTTTGGTTAGCTCACCAGAAATATACACAAGAAGGATGCTGAAATGACATATGAATGAGGAAAGACTTCAGCGATAACAGTCTGAAAACCTTGATTGGCAATTCATGTTCTAGCTTTTTTTTTTTAATGTCTAAGGATGGAGCATTACTGGCTATGAGAGTTAAAATCCACTACCTGCAGGGCACACTCACACATCCAGTGATAGTTTTTGGATCTGAGTTATCTGACTAAGGGCTATATTCACTAAGCAAACTGATTGTGTATCGATCGGTTTGTGACCTCTTTGCAACCCGATTATTCCCTCTCAATCCGATCAGCATCCGATCTAATCAGCACATGCAAATGAGGGAAATGGCATGCAAATTTTGGAAGGCAGCGATTCACTAAACAATTTCTACAACACTGATTGAGCTTGCCAATCAGAAAAGAAGTGACTGCTGAAGACCAGTCACTTCTATCCTTGCCGACTCTCCTGCCAACCACGGGCTCACAATGCTTTTAGCAGAATATATATAAAAAAGGAATTTTTTCCTTTTTTTATATATTCTGCAAAACACATTGTGAGCCGGTGGTTTTAATCTGAGAGTGCCCCCCCAAACCCAAAAATATGCCCCTCCACACTGAAATGACCCCCCCTGCACCAATGTCCACCGCTGCTGACCACCCACCCCCTCCTCACACGCGAATGAATATGGCAGGAGGTATGTCAACTCCCTCCTGCCATCGCAAACTCGGTTTGGCCTGGCCCACCTTCCTCCTCATACCTTTAGCTTGGCTGGCCGGCTGGCCAGGCCGAGCCCACCCCGCTCCCCGTACCTTTAAAAACGATGGGAGCAGGAGAGGTGCTCAGTCCCTCCTGCTCCAGGCCTCCTCCGACGCACTGCGGCGCTAGGTCATGCCCTGGTACATCACACAGGGAGGGGCCTAAGGTCATGATTGGCTGAGGCACCTCAGGGTCCTCCCTTGGGAGGGGCCTGAGGCACCTCAGTCAATCAGGGACTTCCTTGGACTCCTCTCTAAGGAAGTCCCTGATTGGCTGGGACACCCTGGCCCATCCGACCACAGCCAATCATATGATGCACCGGGGTATGACCTAAGGCCGCAGTGCGTCGGAGGAGGAGGCCTGAAGCAGGAGGAACTGAGCATCCCTCCTACTCCCAACATTTTTAAAGGTATGGGGAGGGAGGTGGGCCAAGTCGGGTTTACGATGGCAGGAGATAGTTGGCATCCCTTCTGCCCTTTTTGTCTTCGGCAGGCCCGCGTTCGGTGGATATTTGGGGGTGGGGGGGTTCAGGAAGGGAGGAAGCACTTTGTTGGGGGGGGACTTTTTTTTTTTTTAATCGAGCAGTTATTTTGTGTGTGTAATACAGGGGTGCCCACACTTTTTGGGCTTGCGAGCTACTTTTTAAATGACCAAGTCAAAATGATCTACCAACAATAAAATAAAAAAAAAACACAAAGCATAGTATGCATAGAAAATGTTAATCATCATTCCTATTCCAGGGTTTTTCAAAGAGGTCAAAGCAGATGACTCTAAGCACTATCACCTCAGTAACAACCATACAAAAATAGACAAATATACCCCCTCCCTTTTTACTAAACCACGATAGCAGTTTTTAGCGCAGGGAGCTGCGCTGAATGCCCAGCGCTGCTCTCGACACTCATAGGCTCCCTGCGCTAAAAACCTCTATTGCGGTTTAGTAAAAGGGGACCTTAGTGTAAAATATAGACAGCAGATATAAATTCAGACACATTTTGATCACTAAATTTAAAATAAAACCATTTTCCGTACCTTATCTGGTGATTTCATGAGTCTCTGGTTGCACTTTCTTCTTCTGACTGTGCATACAATCTTTCTTCCCTTCTTTTAGCCTGTATGCTTCTTCTCCTCCAGACCTCATTCCTTCCCCCCAACTTTTCCTTCCTCTTCCCTGCCCTTTCTTTCTCTCTGCCTCCCTTTCTTTTTTTTCTGTTTCTCTTCTTTCCTTCTTTCTCCCTGCCCTTCCCCAAGCCACTGCCACTGCCATTACCATCGGGGACCAGGACCCAAACTCCACCAATAACAGGCCCCAAGCTCTCCCTGCTTCGGCCAACCAGCATTCCTCTCCCCGACGTCAATTCTGCCGTTGGGAAGAGGAAGGCTGATCAGCCCAAGATCGTGATCAACCTATTGGGGGAAATGCTGCCGGGTCCTGCCTTCGCGGAAACAGAAAGTAGGCAGGACCCGGCAGGAACAAGAACAAATGCTTCACTAACCTGTCTCCCGCATTAGCCCGTAGCGAACGCTTGCTTCAGGGCTCTCAACATGTGCGTGCAGGCTTCCCTTCTCCCCCCCTCCCCCTCCACGGACATAACTTCCTGTTTCGTAGGGAAGAGAAGAGAAGCCTGCACGCACACGTTAGAGCCCGGAGCATAAGTTCGCTAGGGGCTGAAATCTCCAAGCCGGTTTTTTTGGTTTTTTTTTTAATGTTCAGCAGCGGCAGATGACAGCTGGGCGGACCGCCCAGCTAAAAGGCCCTAGGGAGAACACTGGAGAGGAAGGCTGATCGGCCCGTAGACCAGGACGGCAACACGAGTGCGATCGACTCGAGTTGCCTTCCTGAGCTACTGGTCGATCGCGATCGACGCGTTGGGCACCCCTGGTGTAATACATGCAAAATATCTGCCCGATTAAAAAACAAAAACAAAAACGTAAAAAGCCCTGACAGCAGTATCAGGAGGCTGCTTCTCCTGTCACTACTGTCAGGGTCTGCCCAGACTGAATCGCTTTTGAGTCGGAGTTTGCATGCAAATGATTTGCACTTCCTTGCAAATCATTTGCATGCAAACTTGATAGTGAATCAAAAGCGATTGACTCACTATACTTTAGTGAATCTAGCCCTTATTCTGATTGGCCAGCTCCAAGTATCAATGCTAACTAGTCAAAGTTAGAGCTTCAGAAACTCTGCATATTTTTTGGAGAGGGAGGGCATTTTTTATGCTCTACAAATTATTCACACAAATTTTAGCAAGTCAGTTGGAAAGGAATGAATGTTGACCTTGAAAATTTTCTATCTACATCTCAAAATTGTTAAAAATGTTGTAGCATTATCCTCTTAGGGCCTGATTCTACAGTACAGTATACCGTATTTTTCACTCCATATGATGCACTTTTTTTCCACCCAAAAGTGGGTGGAAATGTCGGTGCATCTTATGAAGCGAAGGTACAAATTTCGTTACCCAGCCGTACCACCTTTTAAAGCCAACCCACCCACTCCTGCCACCACCGCACCACTTTTTTTTTAAAACACCCCCCTCATCGTTGTCTCCCCCTTTTTACCCTGGTGGTCCAGCATGTATTCTTCGTCTTATTTCCCGGCCTGCGGTGCAGAGATCAGCATCGCGGACGTCAGGAGCAAGCTTTACGCTCTCCTGCTCTGCCCTGTGCTGTTTTCTGAATGGCTGCCGTAGGTTCTCGCAGGACTCGCGAGAACTTACGGCAGCCATTCAGAAAGCAGTGCGGGGCCGAGCGGGACAGTGTAAAGCTTACTCCTGATGTCTGTTTTGCTGATCTCTGCACCGCAGGCTGGGAAATGAGGAGCCCGGAAGAGCGAAGGCTGCCGCGGAAGGCAGGGAGGGAGAAAAACAGGCTGGAGCTGCTGGGCAGAATTTAAAAAGGTACGGGGGGAGGGGGACTTGCCTGGGGCTGGCTGGCTGGTTGGCCTGGAGCTGGCTGGCTTGGAGCTGGCTGGCTGGCTGGCTGGTTTGGGGCTGGCTGGCTGGTTTGGGGCTGGCTGGCTGGTTGGCCTGGAGCTGGCTGGCTTGGAGCTGGCTGGCCTTGGGCTGGCTGGCTGGCTGGTTTGGGGCTGGCTGGATGGCTTAGGGCTGGTGGGCCTGGGGCTGGCTGGCTGTTTTGGGGCTGGTGAGATGACTTGGGGCTGCCTACCATTAGATGTGCCCACCACTAGATGTGCCCTGTACCCCGTCCCAGCCTACCACTAGACTACCAGAGGGGGGTACAGGGAACACCATTTGGTTCTAAATTTTTTTATTGGGTTTTCCTTCTCTAAAGGTGGGTGCATCTTATAGTCAGGTGTGTCTTATGGAGAGAAAAATACGGTATATAGCACAATAGAATTAGTATCATCTAGAGCAGCGCTTAACATAATTCTACAAGGTGTGTGTACCTTTCATAGAATCGTACTAAGCGCCTGTGCATCACATAACTTTTAGACATACCCATTTAATCTAGCTAAAACCATGTCTAAATATCTTCACCTTAGTTATGCATGGATCAGGCATATCATATAACAATAAGTATAATTTTTAGGAATGCCTAAGATCTGCTCGTGGTCACTCCCCCTTTTCAAATTCACATACTGAAACTGGCGCATACTTTTTAGAGATCCATGCTTTCCAAGTTGTGTGTATAACTTTTAATTAGAGCCAATTAGCACTATTTATGAGGTTTTGATTGGCAAGTAGCACCAATTAGACCAATTAATCAATTAAGTTATGCACGCAAATCAATTGTGTGAACCAATTTGTGTATACAACTTAAGACACCCTTTATAGAATTTGGGGTTGGGGCAATTCTACAACTGGTCATCTTCTACTAGGTGCCCAGATGGAGTGTGGTGAGGGCCAATTCTGTAATGGATTCTGGGAGCCCAGATGCCATTATAGAATACTAATATAACTCATTGTTAATATATCTAACAGTTATGTGGCTGCAGTTACACCATCCATAGATCTGGTGTTAGCTATATAAATGCAGAAGAGGTGCACATTTCTTACAGTATTATGCTGCAGGTTATACATGCAACAGGGAGCCCTGCTCATGATCATCAACATGCAGCACAATGTAAAGGTTCCAAGATGAGAACAGTTATCGCAGAAGAAGATGTAGTCGTATAGCTCCCTTCAAAAATCTGGTTACATCAGGATGAGAAGCCAAAGAAACTTTTTCCACTCGAGCCCTAAAGCATGAGAGGCCTGCCACCTATACTTTGAAGGAACCAACTGCCAGTCCCTTTTCTAATCCGTCCTGAAGAAATGTTAGGACCACTGACAGCGGAGCTTTGAAAGGCTCCACCTTAGTATAGGCCACCATAATCACCAATTTCTTAGATCTTAAGAGGGTAGCCTTGAACATCATCAACCTCAAGCTCTCTTTTTAGAGTCCCCAGCACCAGCTTCCAGCTGCCTTCTCTTTTCTTCTTTCTCCCAGTTCCCAATCTGCAATCTCCCAGCTTCCTTTTCTCATAGATCCAGCTCTGGCATCAGACTCCATCACCATTCAACCAGCCCCAAGATTAGCCTCCAGCCCTTCTTCCAGTCACCCACACCAGCCTTGGTCTCTAGCACATTTTATTTGGTTCCAGCTCCAGCATCAGACTCTAGTTCCCTTCTAACAATCCCCAGACCCAGTATCAGCCTCCAGCTTCCTTCTCCTAATCTTCAGCTCCAGACCAGCTTCTAGCTCTCTTTTCCTGGACCTTGCCCCCTCCCCAAATCCCAGCATCAGCCTCTATTCCCTTGCTCCAGCTCTAGAATACTCCCCTAACTGTTTGTCCTCAACTCCAGCTTCTATCTTCCCCAGCAGCAGTGGTAATATGTTCTTCCCTCCTTTGGTTCTACTACGTTAGTCCTCTTTATCAGGCTGTCCAGCAGGTTTGAAACATGAAATGAGGCATTTCCTCTTTCTTTTGAGCATCAGCCTACTGCTCCTTTCACTATATTCCCCAGCCCCATCATCAACCTCGAGCTATCTTCTTCGAGTCCCAGCACCAGCCTCCCACTCCCTTTTCCCCTTTCTTTTTTCTCCCAGCCCCAGCCTCTCATGTATTTGAGGAAAAATATATCAATGTCTGCATGTAAAAATTGGAGTTATCATTTTACAATATCAGTGGTAAACTTAGAGGCAATCTCCAAGCATGCCTGGTTTTCTTCAACAAGAGCACACTATTTTGAATTACCCCTACTGGCCTGAAGTCTGTATAGAAGCAGTAGAATTATGTTTCAAGCTGTTCCCCCAGAAATAAAGCTGTGCCTAGTCCGATCACACACCATAAGGATCCCATCAGATCATAAATCTTGGCATAATGCTTCTTTCACTTATGGCCATTTATGGCACACAATGAGCTAAGTTTTCAAGAAATTGCATGGTGGTTAGATGACTAGTATTCCCACACCCTCTAGGCTTTAGGGAGCCAGGCTATAGGACACTCCAGCTTTATGTGGTGAGGTCTGTACTTACAGTTTCCAATACAGTACGGACTTTATTTGGCTTTATTATAACCATATGTTCTTTACTATTTCTGCATAAATCAAGCCAATTGTTCTTAATTTTTTCCATGCCCTGATTTTTTTTTTTATGAAATACACCATTAGGTTTGTTTATTATGATTTACCATATTTCTATTTATATATATATGGATTGTTAGTGGTTGAATCACCGCCTTCATTTTTATGAATAAGAACCCTGAAGTAAGTAAATCAATTACAGATGAACTGTAATGTGGCTTTGTCCTGAGATTGTCTTTTTTCAGGAAAGCCAAAAATATGTCTTTGCAAGGCTACTTAAATAAGAAAATTACATGCTTAATTGTTTAGGACCTTCTTTATTAAACAGTTCATCCAAGGGGAAAGAATGAGGAAAGGGCAATTATAAATAAGAACAATAGATGCATAAAATGAGCAACATAACAATTAAGAGGGTAATATTTTGTGATGGCAACCATATCAGTTTAAACAATAGCCATGACATATACATTAATGCATATATTCAACACCTTTACCTGTATAGTGAGGTAATAAATATTTGCAGGGACTTTTTAGATAGTAACCGTTTCTCCCCCCCCCCCCAAAAAAAAAAATCCAAAACATTTTGAAGCAGGTATAGATCTAATCTAAAATCAACATCTCACTCCCCACAAGAAAAAAAACATACACATGCAAGAAATATGCATATATAGAAACATTAAAAAAATGAAGTCAGATAAAGACCATATGGCCTAGCTAGCTTCTAACCTTGTTAATTTGTACCATTTCTTTAACCATTGTAAACCGCATAGAACTTCACGGTCCTGCGGTATATAAACTGTTATTATTATTATTATCTAGTAGAAATTTGAGCGGGGACAGAAATCAAACCAGTCTCTGTCCGTCTCTGCTGGAATCAAACCCATCTCAGTCCATTCCCGCTGGAATCAAACCTGTTCCCGTCCATCCCTGCAAGTAATCTCTTCCATCTCCACCCATCCCATAAACTTCAGAAGTAGTTATTTCTTTTAATTATGCTACTGAATTAGAGGCTTTGGTAAAGACCCATTTATAAATAAGCAAATATACTTCATTAATTTGGAAATATTAATTGGGAACACATAAAACAGGTCTCTTCCAGAGCATCTAATGTAAGTATAAAATATAAATACTCCAGCTGATGAGGACCTTTGAGCTATGTCAGCTGAAAACTTCCTCTGAAGATGGCCAAAACTCCCTTTTACTAAACTTGGCAGGCAACAGCAACATCCCCTAATCCTCAGATGCTGGCACCTCAGAGGCTCAAGGATGCTGCCAGCAACTTGGTAGAAGGGCAGAAGGGCGTTCTAGCCACCTTTGGAGGAGATCCTCAGCTGGTGGTCATGGAAGTTTGTGAACAACTAACAGCAAGTAGTATCATATTTTAAAACATTCTATTTCTTTGTTTGTTATAGGAGAAGCAGTAGTCCTCTTGGTTGTCACAAGAAGTGGTGGGTTCTCTGAGGCAGCCCACAAGGGCGAAACGAGTCAGAACCTGATAGTACCATCACAGTCAGCTTCATTGACTTCACCAGGCTATGGATCTTTTTAGCATTCATATGAAATGATTGAAATCTTAAGCATGAATTTCAAGCACTAAGCCCTTTATATAAAAGAAGACAATCACTATAAAATAATAAGATTAAACAGATTTTTAGTGTAGGAGGAAGTGCAGTGATAAACCAAGGGGGTTTGCATTTTGGGGCGTGTCCCCGTTTGTGGCTTCTCTACCTGCGGGTTATGAGCACTTCCGAAGTTAGTTTACATATAATAATTAAGTTTAAAATGATATACGGAGGGGATCAATTCTTTATATAATTGAATTGTTCATCATTTGGATCCACCAAATATTAGATTTATATTTCCCGAGTTTGATTATGAATTTGATACTGGCAGAAAAAACTTAAGGCCTTGGGGATTCATTGTGATAGTTCTTTGGATTTTAAATCTCAAATGGTCTCAAATGGTCAAGGATTGTTTTTTTCATTTGTGGTTTATTAAATAACTAACACCATTTTTGAATGAATCTAATTTGGTAAATATTGTGCATGCTATAACAACTAATCCAAAATACTACTGCTAAATTGATAATTGGAAAAAATAAAGCAGATCATGTTACACCTATATTAGTTGAATGCCTATTACAGGACAAAATTACTTTTAAAATTTTATGTTTGGTGTTTAAAGCTTTGAAGTGGAATGTCCCAGAGTATTTGTCAGATAAATTGAGTAAATATGCTCCAACATGTGTTCTGCGTTCATCTCAGAAAAACTTGCTTCAGTTACCATCATTGGATAAAGTGAGATTGACTGGAACACGGAAAAGAGCTTTCTATTATGTTGGACCTAGCTTGGGGAATAAGCTGACAATTGAATTGTAATCAAAGGAAAATTACTTGGGTTTTTGTAAGGTATTGGAAATGTAGCTTTTAACAGAAAACTTTTGTATTATGAAATGAACACTATAACATGGATAGTAAGGAGAGTCAGAATACTATGGGTATCAGCTATTTATTGAGGTCTTCTATATAGTTAATGAGTGAATTTGATAATGAGAATTACAATTAGATGATTATTATATTTGGGGTGAGTCCTATGGATGTGATGGTATAATTAGTATGATAATAATTGTAATTGTGTAATGAGATGTTTTTAAGTTTGTAATTTGTTATAATAAGCTGTTTTTAGAATTGTGTACTGCTATAGCTCTTTGTTTTTTAGTGATATATTAAGTATTAAAATAAAATCAAATGCTGCTGTTGGTCTGAAGAGAGTGAGTGCAGCTGGATAGAAATTGACCTGGAGGAAGATACTATACCCACTGGAGCCCCGAATAACCACTTCTATCCCCAGGGGAACCCTGTGGACCTGGGGACCAGGCACTGCACATCTCAAATTGTGGGATTCCTGTTGTTCCCCATTCCCCTACAGCTCTCTACTATTTAGTCTGCCCAAGCATGCCAACTACTATCTTCTCCTTTTTCCTACTGGCCATACCTCTTCCTATGCACCCTAGCATCCTTCTAGCTTTTTCTACTATATCTTCTTTTACCTAAGAGATCCCACATACTGGACACATGCTTTCTTGAATTCAGACACAGTGTTTGTCTCCATCATCTACTGGGAGACTATTCCACGTATCTGCCACCCTTTCTGTAAAAAAAAGTATTTCCTTAGATTATTCCTGAGCCTATCACCTCTTAACTTCATTCTATGCTCTCTCAATCTGGAGATTACCTTCAAATGAAAAACATTTGCATCATGCACATTTATGCCTTGTAGGTATTTAAACGTCTCTATCAAATGTTTCTCTTCTCCCACCTTTCATCCAAAGTACCGGTATACATATTGAGATCTTCAAGTCTGTCCCCATAAGCCTTATGATGCAGACCATGAGCCATTTTAGTTTCCGTCCTCTGGACTGACTCAATCCTGCTTATATAATTTTGAAAGTGCGGTCTCCAGAATTATACACAATATTCTAAATGAAGTCTCACCAGAGTCTTATACAGGGGTATTAATATCTCCTTTTTCCTACTGGCTATACCTCTGTCTATACACCTTAGAATCTTTCTAGCTTTTGCTGTCACTTTTTCAAACTGTTTCACCACCTTGAGATCATCATATACTATCACACCCAAGTCCTGCTCCTCTTTCATGCACAAAAGTTCTTCACCCCTTAAACTGTACCATTCCCACGAGTATTTGCAGCCCAAATGCATATCCTTGCATTTCTTAGCATTAAATTTTAGCTGCCAAATTTCAGACCATTTTTCAAACTTTGCTAGGTCCTTCCTCATGTTATTCACACCATCAGGGTATCTACTCTATTACAGGTTTTGACAGCCATTCAGCAACATTGCTTACAAAAAACATTAAAAAGAACAGGCCCTTTCCACAGAGTGATCTCCATTAACCATTACCCTTTGTCACCTTCCACTCAACCAGCTCCTGACCCAGTCTGTCACTTTGTGGCCCAATCCGGAAGTCACTCAATTTATTTATTAGATGCTCGTCTCGAACACTGTCAAAGGCTTTGCTAAAATCTAAATGCACCATTTCTAGCATATTCCTTCTATCCAATTCTCTGGTCACCCAGTCAAAGAAATTGATCAGACTTACCTGACAAGTTAGTAAATCCATGTAAATGAAGAGAGTATCATTGGGTAGAGAGTACTACAGCTAGAAGCTGTAGACTTTAAACTGTAAGCTAGCTTTCAGTTTTAATCTTTTAAACTGTTACAGTATATCAATAATAAGATTTTTTAGCATGTGCTTTTATAAAAGGTATACAATCTGATAGAGATTGTATATTCTCAGTGTGCAGTGTAATAACATTCTTTCTTTCTTAAGGAACAATATTTCAAAATAGGTTAGTTTTGTGTCTACCATGACAATAAAGAACTTCACACCTAATCCAGGATTTGTGGAATATGATCTCAATCTCTCAGATTTACTGTTAATGCTGACCTTAGTACTTTTATCATGCCAAAGAGAGCTTCATTCGATTTTTGATGAACCTTACTGTATCTGCATACCCAATATAATCAAATACAGAGTTTGTGACATACAGTGGTTGTAGCAGAACATTATCCTTATTTTATCTTCATGTTTGAGCCCTCTTAGCTCTTTCATTATTCTCTCCTACTGCCTTGACTTTTTGAACAAATCTATGGGATTCCTATCTTTTCCTGAAGGTTTTGCAACATTGCTGCCACCATCTATAGCCCTAGTAGATAAAGTATGGTTGTGCTCTTAAGAACATAAGAATTGCCGCTGCTGGGTCAGACCAGTGGTCTATCGTGCCCAGCAGTCAAAGACCAGTGCCCTAACTGAAACTAGCCTTACCTGCGTACGTTCTGGTTCAGCAGGAACTTGTCTAACTTTGTCTTGAATCCCTGGAGGGTGTTTTCCCCTATAACAGACTCCGGAAGAGCATTCCAGTTTTCTACCACTCTCGTTTGTACGGAATCTATCCCCTTTTAACTTTAGAGAGTGCTCTCTCGTTCTCTCTACCTTGGAGAGGGTGAATAATCTGTCTTTATCTACTAAGTTTATTCCCTTCATTATCTTGAATGTTTTGATCATGTCCCCTCTCAGTCTCTCTCCTCTTTTCAAGTTAGAAGAGGCCCAGTTTCTCTAATCTCTCACTGTACGGCAATTCCTCCAGCCCCTTAACCATTTTAGTCACTCTTCTCTGGACCCTTTCGAGTAGTACTGTGTCCTTCTTCATGTACGGCAACCAGTGATGGATGCAGTATTCCAGGTGAGGGTGTACCATGGCCCGGTACAGCAGCATGATAACCTTTTCCGATCTGTTCGTGATCCCCTTTTTAATCATTCCTAGCATTCTGTTTGCCCTTTTCGATGCCACCACACATTGCGCAGATGGCTTCATCGACTTGTCGACCAATACTCCCAAGTCTCTTTCCTGGGGGTCTCTCCAAGTACTGCACCGGACATCCTGTATTCATGTATAAGATTTTTGTTATAGACATACATCACCTTACACTTATGCACGTTGAACCTCATCTGCCATGTCACGGCCCATTTCTCGAGCGTGTTTATGTCACTTTGCAGATGTTCACAATCCTCCTGCATCTTCCCTACTCTGAATAACTTTGTATCATCCACAAATTTAATAATAATAATAATAATTTTATTTCTTGTATACAGCCCAACCAGAAGTTCTAGGTGGTTCACAACAAGAGAACTGAGGCATATCAGTGAAGATGCAAGATACAGTAGAATACAATGCTATACAATACTTAAGGGAGGAAGATTTCATGGTGACACCAGGAAATACTTCTTCACTGAACGGGTGATTGATTGATGGAATGATCTTCCCCGCCAGGTGGTCGAGGCCAGTAGCGTGCTCGACTTCAAGAGTCGATGGGACAAACAGTTGGGAGTACTACATAGTTATGCTCAAACGATAGATACTCCAGGGAACAAGGGTTCTTGAGTAGACAGACTAGTTGGGAGGGATGATTCTTGAGTGGGCAGATTCTTGAGTGGGATGATTCTTGTTGGGCCGTCGGCCCTTTTCTGCCGTCATATTCTATGTTTCTTTGTTTCTATGTTTCTAATACAATAAAATAGAACATGATATAATGTAGAGTGGTAGAAAGCAAAGTCATCACATAAATTTACCAAACAGATAGGTTTTCAGTGATTTTCTAAACTCATAGTAAGATTGGGAGTGGGCAATCAAAGAACACATCCAAGAGTTCATTCTCCCCGCTTGAAAGGCTAGAATTATGTCTAAAAATCTTTTTAAAATGTCGTACCAATTTCCAGATCATTTATAAATATGTTGAAGAGCACGGGTCCATGCACCGAACCCTGCGGCACTCCACTGGTAATGCTTTTCTAGTCCGAGTATTGTCTATTTACTCCCACTCTTTGTTTTCTATCCGCCAGCCAATTTTTAATCCACGTGAGTATTTCACCCTCGATTCCATGACTCACAATTTTTCAAAGTAGTCATTCATGTGGAACCTTGTTGAAAAGCTTTCTGAAAATCCAGATATACAATGTCGACCGGGTCACCCTTGTCTATCCCTCTGTTTACTCCTTCAAAGAAGTGCAGAAAGTTTGTCAAGTAAGATCGTCCTTTGTTGAAGCCATGCTAGCTGGTTAACATAAGATTGTGTCCATCAAGGTGCTCAATGATGCGGTCCTTTATCAGCGCCTTTACCATCTTTCCTGGTACCAAGGTCAGACTCACTGGTCTGTAGTTTCCCGGATCACCCCTCGAACCTTTCTTGAAGATCAGTGTAACATTTGCCACCTTCCAATCTTTAGGAACCCTTCCCAATTTGATCAACAGATTGGCTATCAGTTGAAGCAGTTCAGCTATAGTCCCTTTCAGTTCCTTGATTACCCTCAGATGGATGCCATCCAGTCCTGGAGATTTATCATTTATCATTTTAAAGCCTATCAATCTGAATTAAATGAATATTAATTGTTTAAATACACTAAAATTACAGCTGTATGCTACATTTTGCAGAAGAGACTTGACTGGTTGCCTAAAAAAAGAGAGCAATAGCCATAACCTTAAAAAGGAAGGCTACAGTTACCGAGATATTGCAGCCAAAATTGGTCAAGATGTGTCACTGGACAGGATACTAAATCTCTGAAAACACTTTGAAGAGACTAGAAGCATAAAAATAAGGCTGGAAGGGGCCAGAAAAGGTTACAACACCTAAGACTGATAGAAGGATAGTGAGAATGACTCTACAGAATTGGAAATTAACTATTACTGACATCAATAAGTCACTGTCAAAAACAAAGGTGTTAGTGTCAGGCCGGACAGTTCACCGGAGATTGCTGAAAGCAGGCTTGCGAGCAAGAATTCCCAGGAAAAAGTTCTTCCTCAATGCAGTTTATCTTCATAAACATTTGAACTGGGCTAAAGGGCATGCCAGCTAGACCACAGAGCAATGGAAGAAGGTGTTGTGGAGCAATGAGACCCGAATCTACATATTTGGCAGTGACAGTATTCCCCTATGTTCTTCAGCGACCAGGCAAGGACTGCTTGCCAAAGTATACTACTGGCACCATAAAGCATCCTCTGAATGTGATGGTGTGGGGCTGCATGTCCAGAAATGTGGGTTGATGGCAGTTGCTTGATGGAGTGATAAATGCTGACAAATACATAAAGGAGGTCCTTTAGCCCAAGGTCCTAACCTCATCCAGAGACATCTTAGGTATCAGTCGACCCTTCATTTTTCAACAGGATGGCTCACCATGCCATCCAGTCAAGAAATATCTCACCTGGTTTAAAGAGAACAAGACTGAGTTGCTGGATTGGCCGGGAAACAGCCTAGATCTCAACCCCACTGAGAACCTCTGGGCTAGATTAAAAAACAGTAGTAGCAAAGCGACAGTTCAACACATATGAACTGTTAGCAGCAATCAACTCCTGATTCCACATAACATCTATTGATCTCCAAAGACTTGTGGATAGTATGACAAGAAGATGTGAAGCAGTAATCAAGGTTAAGGGATATCTAACGTGCTACTTAGTGAGACTGATAAAGTCATTGAATAACTGGACACATTATCATTATTAGCTTGGGTAGCTTAAGAAAAGCATTGTTTTGTGTAATGTGCCAAATATTATGCAGGTCTTGTTAAGTGATTACAGAGTTTCTGATTAATCAAAAATTTAGGCATTAAATACAATTATGATATTATAGCCATGATTTTTTAAAGGGTAATGCCTAAAATGTGTGTTTCCACAATTTTGTCCATTAGTGTAGGCTGAAAAGTTTTCATGCCAACCAAAAAAATTCCTAAATTCTGAGCGTTATTTGCCACTGCCGCTGAAAAGAGTGTTATCTTATTTTGTTAAATGCTAATTTGTAGAAATAAAATTCTATGTTTTGACATTGTTTTAGATCACTGATTGAATCATCCACATCATTCTCTTCTTGGTTGGGCTGAGAACTTTTCAGCACCTCCTCATATGTAAGTGTTAAGTAGGCACCTAGGGGCAGATTCTATAAACAGGTGTCCCGACTGTAAGCAGCAGTAGGCATCCTATCTCTGTTTAGCAACCAATAGGGACATATGTTGTTGTTTTTTTTAACCCCAAGGCAGGATGCCTACACTGTAGACATTTGTCGCGGTTGAAGGAGATGTGTTGGTATACTTAAGCTTGCCCAAGGCTTGGCATGGACATGGTTTTACGCTGAAGTGGATTTGGTCAAGCTTAAGCGGCCCTAGGCATCTCCCTAGGGACATGACAGATGACTGAAATGTAGGCCAGCAAAATTCAGTGGTAGAGAACACCTCCACGAAGTCCCTCAGCAGGAGGGATGCCCACACCCTCCTGATGGAAATGCCAGTGTCCCCTACTCCCAAGAAGTCCCCAAGCAGGAGGGATACCCTCTTCCTGCTGCCTGAACTGCCAACCCCCCCCTGAAGTCCCCCAGCAGGAGAGATGCTCACTCCCTCATGCTGTCCCTCCTTGGAAGTTCCCAAGCCCCCCCAACCAGTGAAACCCCCCTCCAAACTCCCCAGACCTCCCCACACTCCCATAAACCTATGGGCCCCCCTGTATACCTAAGTCCTCCCAACACCCCCCTCTGTAGCCTTACACACTCCTGCCGGCAGGCCTGACACTCCAAAATGGCAGGAATTTCCCTTCCCAATGCATTCTGGGATGCACTGGGGAGGAACCTAAGGCCCTTATTGGCAAAAATGCCTAAGGCTCCTCCCATAGTATTAATCTGGCCTTTGTTTCCCTGAGCTATACCATAATTTTTACTCATGCCAAAGAGTTATATATACTGTAGATGGGGAAATGCTGAAGTCTCCTAAACATTTTTGTTAAGATTAATTTCTTATAGTTAGTATACTGTACAACTCCCACAATTTCTTTTATTATTAACATATATATTTTTTTAGCTAAAATGTATTGCTTTTTGCAAACTTTTTTTTTGTTACTATCTACTACAAGCATTTGGAGTCAATTATATAAACCATGCAATGTAAATGAGTAATCGTTTGAAGAAGATCGGACATATAAATTGAACAATATGATCTGGGTGACTATGGGCTGTAAACTAGACAAGTGAAATTTCAGGTTAAACTTTGCTTCAGTGCCAGAGCAATTGAGGGCACAGATCTGACTGGTATGAGCAATAAAAGATTGAATGGTAACACTTCCCTTCCTGCTTTTTAAGAGCTTCAAAGAATTAAATTTCATAGCCCAAACAGTAAGAAAGCAAAAAGCAGTATGATTCTTATATCTACGTGAAACTGTAAATTAAATATTTATAGTCATGCTACGAAGCAGAGAGAAAACACACAGGGGCCTTTTTACCACACAGCGATCAAAAGTTGCCTTAGCGCACCCTTATGTGGTTCACTTGCTAATGCCATTTTTTACACTGGGATAAAATAGCCTGTTTTCCCAATTTTTATCTTAATGGCCATATGCTAATTTTCCCATTAGCACATGAGTCCTTATCTCAGATTACCATATGGTTTCAGAAAAAGGAGGATGGATTGAGACATCGGGTTTTACTTCATTGGGTTTGGGAGGTTTAGTATGATTCTTTCAATAAAAATGTTATAAACTAAATTAGGAGGGAGAGGTTCAATAGGGAAAAGGGAAGGGGGGTAGGAATTAGGGGGAGGGGAATTGAGAGATTGTAATGGGTATTTGGGGAAATATATTTTGAAGAAATGAAAGATATTTGATGGAAATTAATATGATGAATTTTAATTTAATGACTATTTTATTGTATTATATTATTGTATATATACTGATTTCTTCAATAAAAAAATGTTATAAATCTAAGAATATGAGAAACAATACTGGTAGAAATGATACTGGTATTAATTTTTAATACTCAGTCTGATCAAGCAGGTCAAAGTGGTTTACAAAATTAGTAGTATGTATAAGCTTGAAATCTTTTGGTGACCCTCAGAATTTTCTCGTATTCACACTGCGGCCCTTTACATGAAAAAGGTTGGAGACCGCTGCACTAATTGATTAGCCCAGCATTAGCCCCTGAGCTCTTGCACCTACAAAATAAGTGACAGTAAGGGCTCATGTGCTAATTTTTGGTATTGGTGACATGCTACATAGCCATTAAGTCAGAAAATGGAAACTTGGTTATCTGGAGCCATAAGGGCTATTGGGGTGATAGACAGATGGGTATAGTAAGTTCTTGGGGTGTTTTGGGGGGCTCACCATGACCTATAAAGGAGTTATGGTGAGATGTTTATGTGGCAACCCTTTTGTGAAGTTCACAGCAGTGCCCTGTAAGTACGCGACTATTCTGGTGCAATGTTTGGGTGGCCAGTCTTGTTCTGGGCGTTTTTGACTTGGACAAATTTTTGGATGAGAATGGGGTATAACGATAGACAGCTTAGCGGTCTGGATGATCAAATGGCTGGTCATCCAACTAGATGATTTTCAGGGGGGGGGGTATTTTGGATGTATTTTTCAGGAATGGACATTTTACTTAGCCAACTTTGGGCGACTAGCGACTTAGGCCATAAATAGACTTAGACGTTTCTTTTGATTATGCCCCTCCACATGTTTTAATGATCTTTGTTAGTAGGTAATTAAAGTAAGAAGCAGAGATCTCAGACTTGTTGCATGTAATATTTCAACGCTTTCACACAGCTGTGTTTAGATACTACTACTATTATTATTATTAATTAGTTCTAGAGCGCTAACAGATGTAAGTAGTGCTGTACAGAGTCACAAAGGAGACAGTCCCTGCACAAATGTGTTTACAAACTAAACAATCAAGACAAACAGGATGTCAGGGTATGGTTACATTGATGGCTATCTTCTAACCCGTTCTGAGCTCTTCTGGGAGGACAGGATATAAATCCAAATATTTATTTATTCATTCAATTTTCTATACTGTTCTCCCATGGTTTACATGAGTTTATTCAGGTACTCAAGCATTTTTCCCTGACCTGGCAGGCTCACAATCTATCTAATATACCTGGGGAAATGGGGGGATTAAGTGACTTGCCCAGGGTCACAAGGAGCAGCATGGGTTTGAACCCACAACCCCAGGGTGCTGAGGTTGTAGCTTTTAATCACTGCGCTACACTCTCTGCAGAGGGCAGAAGGGAGTAGGGTTATGAGTTGATGGCTGTCCCAAAAAGGTAGGTTTTCAGCTTACTTTTGAACAAGGGAAAGGAAGGGGCATGGCAGACGGACTCAGGTAGTTTATTCCATGCATATGGGGCAGCGAGCTGAAAGGAACGAAGTCTGGAATTGGAAGTGGAGAAGAAGGATACGGATAAAAGCAATTGTATGAGGAACGGAGTTCTCGGGGAAGTACATAAGGAAAGAGAGGAGAGATACTGAGGGGCTGCAGGTTAGTAATAGGAGTGCTTGTAGGATACCGGGGGTGGGGGGGGGGGTTGGAGGGCTTGTAGGTTATTAATAGAAGTTTGAACTGTCTGCAAAGGCGGATAGGGAGCTAGTGAAGTGATTTGAAGAGAGGGGTAAGATGAGTGTAGCGAGGTTGGCAGAAGATAAGTTGTGCGGTAGAGTTTTGTGGAAAATGCATGGGGAAGAGGCAGTTCAGCGGGAGACCTGGTAGAAGTAGATTGCAGTAGTCTAAGCATGAGGTTACAACAAGGGTCTGGGTAGTATGCTCAGAGAGGAAGGGGGCGAAGTTTGATGATGTAGATTTATAAGTGACAGGCTTTATTAGTCTGCTGGATTTGAGTAGAAAATGAAAGGTCAGAGTTGAAGACAACTCCAAGATTATGAGCAGAGAAGGCAGGAACAATAACAGTATTATTTACAGAGACAGAGAATGAAGAGAGAGAAGCAGAGGGGTTTAGGAGGAAAAAGGAGCAATTCAGTTTTGGACATGTTTATTTTCAGGTCGTGTCAGGACATCCAGGCAGCAATACATCAACTCACATTGGCTTCCAATCCAAGAAAGAATCCAATTCAAATTCTACTGCATACTATTTAAAACCCCTAACACGGAGACATGCCCATCATACTTGAATAATCGCCTCATCCAAGCACCCACTACCAGACACAGAAAAACACACTCACCATTCATACCCCCCCAATCAAAGAAGTAAAAAGAAACAAAACTACACGACGGCCTCCTAGCCACTCAAGCCGCAAGGCTGGACAACCAGATCTCCAACCTTCTGATGACCACTCCAGACTATAGGACGTTCAAGAAAAGAAATAAAAACCACACTTTTCAAGAAATTCCTGAAGCAGCATTACATCACGACCTCTTAGTAACTCTAAAAACCGACATCTGATCTACCCATTACTGTACTAACAACAACAAAAGAACCTCCACTATGACCAACTATTAATTCTCTTACAAACCCAACCTCACCCTCAAACAAACCCGTTTAATGTTTATAAAATCTACAACTTACCTATCTAGCCAATCAATGTAACTCTGTATTTCTAAATTAACCTTTTGTAATCCGCCTTGAACCGCAAGGTAATGGCGGAATAGAAATCCCTAATGTAATGTAATGTAATGTAATACCAGCTAGACAGGTTGAGACTTTTTCTTGGATTTTAGGTGAGCTCTCGGATATAGAGAGTTAGATCTGGGAATCATCAGCATATAGGTAATACTGGAATTCATGGGAAGATATCAGGGCACCAAGGGAAGAGTTGTACAGAGAGAAAAGAAGAGGTACTAAGACAGAGCCCTGAGGTATACCAACCACTAGCGGAATAGCACCAGAGGAGGACCCTAAAGGTGCGATGGGAGAGGTAGGAGGCAAACCAGTAGAGGACAGATTTGCAGAATCCAAGTGAGGACAGCATACCAAGTAGTAAGCAGTGATTATCAGTATCAAAAGCAGCAGACAGGTCAAGAAGAATGAGGATAGAGAAATCTTACAATCTCTGAAACACATTTCACTAATGTTCTCTATATCCTTCTTACAGATACTCATGTTATGAAACCTCTTCAGCTAAGAAACCCCTAAGGTCTTTTGTTAACAGAGAATTTCAACTATTGCTGATGCTATCAGATAAGTACAAGTTACATAAACCTCTGCCCTTTCCTTTCTTGTATAAGATAGATTTTTTTTTTCTCAAATTTTGTTTTACAAGTAGGAAGGTTATATACAATTACATAGATGGCAGGACTGCTTCTCACTGGGTAAGTTAGTTTTTGCTTATGTTTTTCTGCATGTGTTATTGGTGTTTGTCTGTGTTCTCTGCATGTCTCTCTTCTCTTTTTCTACAGTGCAGTCTCTTAAAATTAACTAAAGAACAACTTTGGTTTATTGGTTCACTGCCTTCTTGCATTGGCTAGCTCACCTTCCTCTGGGTCAGGTGTCTGTGGTCTACCATCTTTTCTAGAACTCCTCAGCTGGATCTATTTCCTATCTATAAAAATTTAGAAAGAGAAAGAACTAGGTTCCTGCTATGTGGACTTGGTCTTGGTATATGAGTTACTCTCCTGTGCAGTGTTGTTTTTAATGAAAGATCACTTTGTTCTACCCTGTCAATCCTGGAAAAATAAATGAATAGCTAAGTGACCCTAAGTAGACTCTCCTTCAATGAATATACCTGCGTTCAATTATTCTTTAAATCTTTGGGTTGTCTGCCTCTCTATTGTCACAGTAGTTTAACACTCCTATAATCTGACTGACCATGGGACAGAATGACTGATGAACACTAATGCTTCAATTCAGCATCTAACTTCAGTGCAGTGGCATAGCCAGACAGCCAATTTTGGGTGGACCAGAGCCCAAAGTGAGTGAACATCTCTATCCCTCCCTTCCCACCCCTTTCAGCCCATGCAGCAGCCTTTCTCTCTTTCCCTCCCAGCCTGTGCAACAGACTCTCTTTCCCTCCCTTCCCATCCCTTTCAGCCCATGCAGCAGCCTTTCTCTCTTTCCCTCTCAGCCTATGCAACAGACTCTCTTTCTCTTTCCCTCCCTTCCCCACCCCTTTCAGCCCATGCCAGCAGCCTTTTCTCTCTTTCCCTCCCAGCCTGTGCAACAGACTCTCTTTCCCTCCCTTCCCATCCCTTTCGGCCCATGCAGCAGCCTTTCTCTCTTTCCCTCTCAGCCTATGCAACAGACTCTCTTTCTCTTTCCCTCCCTTCCCACCCCTTTCAGCCCATGCAGCAGCCTTTCTCTCTTTCCCTCCCAGCCTGTGCAACAGACTCTCTTTCCCTCCCTTTCCCACCCCCCCGCCCATGCAGCAGATTCTCTCTCTCTCTCTCCCTCCCTTCCACTTCCCCCAGCTGGTGTACCATTTCTTCAGGTCGCCAACTAGCGGTTCCTAATTGCTGCTGGCGGCTGACCCAGAAACCTTCCCTCTGGTCGCAAATGCAAATACATCAGCCAGCAGCGTGTACAAATTGTTGTCAGTGGCCAGTAGCTATTGGTTGACCAGGCATGAAACAAAACTGGGTAGGCCTGCCCATGGCTACGCCCCCCCTGCCTCAATCTGCTTCTCATTAAATTAATTCTAATGCTATAGCTCAGGCTATAGCTCAGGCTACAAAGAGATAGAAAGTTCTCTTTCAGCTCTTCTATAACTCTAAGGCGAAAGCAGACAGCTTTTAAAGCTCAAATGACTGCTTCCATCATCACTGCTTTTAATGTAGGTGTTTTTATATTCACAACTGCCAGAGCAGCCCAGCTTTAAGCTGGCAGTATAGCTCTGTTTTAAATTGGCAGCATTAGTATCATTGGGAAGGATTCATTTTAGGAGTAGTGCAAACTGGCAAACATGTTCTCCAATAAACAGCTTACAGATTGCTAGTCTGTAATTATAACTCAAATATGTTTGCTTCTTTTTTCGCAGTCACTCTCTTCTGTTCCTGCGGAGCCTTCTTGCCACATGCATCAGCTCTCTACCATATAATTAGCTCCCACTCACATCATCACTCAGACAGACACTTTGAGAGGCATTTTTGATATGATGCCCAAATCCAAGTTTGGACATTTTGTGGAGCAAGCATAAAAATCGAGTAGCAAATATGACCATTTTTGAAACAGAAAACAAATCTATCTTTTTGTTTTGAAAATGGCCATTTCTCTGATGTGATTGTCCTCAGCTTGTCCATCCTTACTTAATGAGTTTTATTATTGAAATTCTATTTTATAAATATTTGTATTTTTTACTGTATTATTGTATTTTGCTGATTATCCAACTCTTTTTAGTTTAGCTAAACCGCCTAGAACTTTTGGTTATGGCGGTATGAAAGAATAAAGTTGTTATTATTATTATTATCCTGTGCTGTAATGAGGGAGATTGGCACCTGGGGAGGTGACGCCTAGCATTGCCAAATGGTGTGCCTCCCCACTCTTCCTTGCCACTTGAGCACCCCCACCCTATGTACCTCTTGACATGTTCACCAGCACGAGCAGTATCTTCCTCTTGCTGCTCATGCCAGCCTCAGCTTCCTTATGACATCACATCCTGATCCCTTGACCTGGAAGTGACATCAGCAGCTAGTGGAAGATGCTGCTCACACTGGCAAACACTTAAAGAGGTATGCAGGTGGGTGAAAAGGAGGAGAGGCTCCGGCACCCCTAACATAGACAGCAACTGGGATGGTCTGACCTCCCCCCCTCCCCACACACACACCTTTACTACACCACTGCATCTATCTTTTGAAACCATTAAATTAAAACACATACAAAAGAAAACTGCACAAAACAAGCTATTAGGATGTACGAGTAGACTGGCCACAGTGGGCCACCTTAGGGTCACTGCATTGAACTTCATAGAAAAGGCCCAGGCACATATCTCATCATAACCCCCTTATAGCATATGGTGAGCCTACCAAAACCCACTAGACCCAACTGTACACCACACCAATAGCACTTATGCCTGTAGGTGATGCTTATATCTAAGTACCATAGGATTTTGGTGGGTTTTGGAAGGCTCACATGTTCCACCATATGTGTGGTAGTTAGAGTGGGATATTGGCCTGAGTCCCTGTTTCTATGGTTGACTACACTGCCTGCCAGCTACTCCAGGAACCTGCTTGCTGCTGTACTAGGACTGTCCATAATATCTGAAGCTATCATATATGCAAGTATGTACTGTTTCATTCACATTTGGGAGGTTGGGGTGGGTGGGGTCAGAGAACATTGGGGGGTTGTGTGTGGGGGTCATGCCTTCATCCCTCCAGTTTGAGCACCTGTTTTGGCACTTATTCATTGTTAAAAAGTTTAGCCCCCAAACATCCAAATTATGCCCTGGACATTTTCTAAAAATATTTGATTATTGCAGAAAAACATCCAGATCATAAGCCTGCCCTAGTGCTACCAAAGCCATGCTTATAACACCCCCCCCCCTTCAGACTTCTAGAAAATGGGTTTTGAAAATAGTAAATTGAAAGGGTTTACTAAGAAAAATATCCATCTGTCCCTTGATGCCACTTTTTGGACATTTTTCTTTTTTCCAAAAATGAGCCCCCTTGTCATTTTTTCTCTCGCACACTAACTAGACTAAAATTTCCTTTCAAATCCATCAGCCGAGCAGAATGTCCCTGAAAATATCTATGGCCATGCCCCTTTTAAGTTACACACTAGTAGACTTAGGTGTCATGCCTTATAAATTACAGGATACTGGGCTGAAAGGACCATTAGTAGGACCCAAGATAAATATTTTTTGTTTTTGTTTTTATGGTGTTATCTGATTAACTGTAAAGTATGCCCTTGGAATACATCCAATCTCTCTCATACCCCCCTCCCCTTTTTATAAAATCATAGGAACTCTCTGAGCATTCAGAGCACCAGCCTGCGGTAAAAACCGCTATTGCAATTTTGTAAAAGGAGGAAGGGGGGGGGATACTTAACTAGCTAAAATGCAACCAGATATTGAGTTCATGGTTCAAAAAAAATTAAGTGGCTTCTGAGTCTGAATGTTAGACTTAATTCTCTGAGTTTACAAATTCAGTCTTTTAAACATAGGAATATCAGCCATATTATTACTATTGTTTGTTATATCATGTGTAAAATGTTTGAAAAAATTATATAAAGGATCAATGCCTATCTGCCCCTTGGTAGTAAAACAAAAGGAAGTAGTAATTTATTACTATTTTTCAGAATTATTTTGCTAACTAGGGACAGATGAATAATGATTCTTTATATAGGGCCTCTTTTATCAAGCTGTGCTATAGGTTTTTAGTGCAAGCCAATGTGGTAAAAGCTTTGATGCTCATAGAACTCCTATGAGCTTCAGAGTACTTACCACACTGGCCTGTGCTAAAAACCTCTAGCGCAGCTGGATAAAAGAGAGATGGGGGGGGGGGAGAATAATTATTTCAAATATTTTGTACATGATATAACAAACAACGGGAAGTACTACTGGTAGGTGATTTTAATATGCTGAATATTGATTGGACTGTCCCAGCTGCGGGATCATCTAGAAGCAAAGAGATCTTGGATTCACTACAAGAAGAATTGTTCTAGCAATTAGTAATGGAACCCATGCAGGACAGAACTATTTTGGACTTGATGCTTACATCAAGTGTTCCTGAGGTTATGGCAGGTGATCATTAAGCATCTAGTGATCACAGAATGGTGAGGTTCAATATCAAAATGCAGAATGAGAGGACTTACTCAAGATTGAAGGTTCAATACTTCAAAAGAACTAACTTTGTCAAGATGGGGGGAATACCTCAAGGAAGAGTTAGTTGGATGGGAACAGCTGAATGAAGCAGAAATGCAGTGGGCAAAACTGAAAGAAGCTATTCTAAAGGAGACAAATCTTTATGTTAGGAAAGTACATAAAAGTAAAATGAAAAGAAGGCCAATTTGGTTCTCAAATGCAGTAGCTGAAAAGCTAAAGGAAAAAAGGTTAGCCTTCATAAATTACAAATGTTGCAGAAAGAAGAAGACAGACAAAAATATGTGGAAAAACTATGAGAAGCAGGAAAAGCTGTCAGAACAGCAAAAATACAAATGGAAGAAAAGATAGCTGATAAGGTGAAATTGGGGGACAAAACTTTTTTTAGACATATAAGTGATAGGAAGAAGTATCAAAATGGCATAGTGAGACTCAAGAGGCAAAATCTGATAAGGATAAGACTGAACTGATTAATTATTTCTGTTCTATGTTTGTGGATGAAAGACTGGGGGTAGGACGAACTCAAGTCTGGGGGCAAAAAAGAAACTCAAGTGGGAATGGATGTGTAGTAGACCAGGAAAGATTCTCAGAAGACTGTGTTTGTGAGGAACTAGCTAAATTAAATGTAGACAAAGCTATGGGGTCTGATTGGATACATCTGAGGTTGCTCAAGGAACTCAGAGAAATTCTGGTGGCTCCATTGTCTCATCTTTTTAATGATTCCTTAGAGTCCAGTGTGGTCCTGGAGGACTGGAGAAGAGTGAATGTAGTCCCTCTGCACAAGAGCGGAAGTAAGGAGGAGGTTGGAAATTACAGATAAGTTAGTCTGACCTCGGTAGTGAGTAAACTAATGGAAACACTTCTTAAGTGGATAATAGTGAAATTTCTGGAATCAAATGGACTGCAGGATCTGAGACAGCATGGTTTTATGAGAGGCAGATCTTGTCAGATGAATATCATTGATTTCTTTGACTGTGTGACCAAACAGTTGGATATGGTAGGGACGCTAAATGTAGTGTATGTGGACCTTAACAAAGCTTTTGACACGGTGATTCATAGAAACATAGAAGCAAGATGCAGATAAAGGCCAAATGGCCCATCCAGTCTGCCCATCTGCAGTAACCATTATCTCTTCCTTTCTCTGGGAGACTGTTCCATGCATCTACCACCTTTTCTGTAAAAAAGTATTTCCTTAGATTACTCCTGAGCCTATCATCTCTTAACGTCAACCTATGCCCTCTCATTCTAGAGCTTCTTTTCAAACAAAAGATATTCAATTCATGTGCATTATGCCACATAGGTATTTAAACATCTCTATAATATCTCCCCTCTCCCGCCTTTCCTCCAAAGAATACATATTGAGATCTTTAAGTCTGTCCCCATACGCCTTATGATGAAAACCATGCACCATTTTAGTAGTTGACTGATAAATAAACTGAATGCATGGCACCGAAGTGATGAACTGGTTTAAAAGCTAGTTAAGTGGAAGGAGACAAAGGGTAGTTATAAATGGAGTTTGCTCAGAGGATAAGAATGTTGTTAGTGGAGTGTCACAGGGATCTGTCCTTTGGCAGGCTCTATTTAACATCTTGATGAGTGATATTGCATAAGAACTGACTAGCAAAGTTTGTCTTTTTGTGGATGATACCATGCTCTAAAATAGGGTAGACACTCCGGAAGGTGTGAATAATCTGAGGCGAGATCTGGAAAAGTTTGAAGAATGGTCTGGAAAATTATCAGCTAAGATTTAATGCTAAAAAAATGCAGGGTCATGCACTTGGACTGCAAAAAATCAAGGAAAACATAAGTATAAGTATAGGAGGTGAGTACTTCTGTGTGAGGAAGAAGAGCAGGACTTGGGGGTGATCATGTCTGATGATCTCAGGGTAGCAAAACAGGTAGAAAAGGTGACGGTCAAACCCAGGAGGATGCTTAGGTGCATAAGGAGAGGAATTGCCAGTAGCAAAAATGAGGCGATAATACCATCGTATCAGTCTCTGGTGAGGCCCCATTTGTGGGCAATTTTGGAGACCCCACCACCACCTTCAAAAATATAAAAAGAGGAGGGAGTTGATCCAGAGGCCTGCTACAAAACTGGTTAGTGTTTTTTGTCATAAATTATATGGGGAGAGACTTGGGGCTCCTTTTACAAAGGCGCGCTAGTGCCTGAATGCGCGGAATAGAGCGTGCTAAATTTCTGCACGCGCTAGCCGCTACCTCCTCCTTTTGAGCAGGCAGTAGATTTTTGGCTAGCGCACATTATAGCACATGCTAATCAGGTATGTGTGCTAAAATGCTTAGCACACCTTCGTAAAAGGAGCCCTTAGAGACCTTAATATGTACGTATACTCTGGAGGAAAAATAGGAGAGAGGTGATATGATAGAGACATTTAAATATCTCCATGTCATTAATGTACAGGAGGTGAATCTTTTTCAAATGAAGAAAAACTCCAGAAGGAAATGGCATAGGATGAAGTCAAGAGATGATAGGCTAAGGTGTAATGTAAGAAAATACTTCTTTACAGTAATGGTAGTAGATGCATGGAATAGTCTCCCAATGGAGGTGTTGGAAATTAAGAACATAAGAACATAAGAATTGCCGCTGCTGGGTCAGACCAGTGGTCCATCATACCCAGCAGCCCGCTACCGTGGCGGCCCCTAGGACAAAGACCAGTGCCCAAGATGAGACTAGCCCTACCTGTGTATGTTCCAGTTCAGCAGGAACTTGTCTAACTTTTTCAGGAATCCCTGGAGGGTGTTTTCCGCTATAACAGCCTCCGGAAAAGCGTTCCAGTTTTCCACCACTCTCTGAGTGAAGAAGAACTTCCTTACGTTTGTACGGAATTATCCCCTTTTAACTTTAGAGAGTGCTCTCGCATTCTCCCTACCTTGGAGAGGGTGAACAACCTGTCTTTATCTACTAAGACTATTCCCTTCAGTATCTTGAATGTTTCTATCATGTCCCCTTTCAGTCTCCTCTTTACAAGGGAGAAGAGGCCCAGTTTCTCTAATCTCTCGCTGTACGGCAACTCCTCCAGCCCCTCAACCATTTTAGTCGCTCTTCTCAGGACCCTTTAGAGTAGTAGTGTGTCCTTCTTCATGTATGGCGACCAGTGCTGGATGCAGTATTCCAAGTGAGGGGGTACTATGGTCCAGTACAGCAGCATGATAACCTTCTCCGATCTGTTCGTGATTCCCTTCTTAATCATTCCTAGCATTCTATTCACCCTTTTCGCCTCCGCTGCACATTACTTGGATGGCTTCATCGACTTTTTTGACCAGTACTCCCAAGTCTCTTTCCTGGGGGGGTCTCTCCGAGTACCGCCCCGGACATCCTGTATTCTTGTATAAGATTTTTGTTACCAACATGCATCACTTTACACTTATCCACTTTGAACCTCATTTGCCATGTTGCGGCCCATTTTTCGAGCATATTTAAGTCACGTTGCAGATATTTGCAATCCTCCTGCGTCTTCACTACTCTGAATAACTTCTTATCATCTGCAAATTTAATCACCTCGCTCATTGTATCAATTTCCAAATTATTTATAAATATGTTAAAGAGCATGGGTCCAAGCACCGAACCCTACAGCACTCCACTGGTGATGCTTTTCCAGTTCGAGTATTGTCCATTTACCCCCCACTCTCTGCTTCCTATCCGCCAGCCAGTTTTTAATCCACGTTGAGTATTTCACCCTCGATTCCATGGCTCATAATTTTTCAAAGTAGTCATTTATGTGGATCCTTATCGAATACCTTCTGAAAATCCAGGTATACAATATTGACCAGGTCACCCTTGCCTATCCGCCTGTTTACTCCCTCGAAGAAGTGTAGCAAGTTCGTCAAGGAAGATCTTCCTCTGCTGAAGCCATGCTGGCTGGTCCTCATCAGATCATGTCCGTCAAGGTGCTCAATGATGCGGTCCTTTATCAGTGCCTCCACCATTTTTCCCGGTACCGTGGTCAGACTCACCAGTCTATAGTTTCCTGGATCACCCCTCGAACATTTCTTGAAGTTCGGCGTAACATTCGCCACCTTCCAGTTGTCCGGAATCTTTCCCGATTTGATCAACAGATTGGCTATTAGTTGAAGCAGTTCATCTATAGCCTTTCAGTTCTTTGATTACCCTCTGATGGATGCCATCTGGTCCCGGGGATTTATCATTTTTAAGCCTATCAATCTGCTTGCATACCTCTTCTAGACTGATCGTCAACCCTGTCAATTTCCCGTCTTCATATCTCGCGTATAGCCTGTTGGCTTCTGGTATGTTGTATATATCCTCTTCGGTAAACACAGACGCAAAAAATGTATTCAGTTTGTCGGCGATGCCTTTGTCCTCCTTTAGCACTCCCTTTTTTCCTTGGTCATCCAATGGCCCCATCGCTTCCTTCGCTGGTCATTTCCCTTTAATATATCGAAAGAACGCCTTGAAGTTTTTCGCCTCCTTGGCTATTTTTTCCTCGTAGTCTCTTTAGGCCCCTCCTACCACCTTATAGCACCTGCTTTGATGCTGTTTGTGCTTTTTCCAGTTATCATCCGTTTTTGACCTTTTCCATTCCTTAAACAAAGTCTTCTTGTCTCTGATCTCTTCCTTCACCGCTACAGTGAGCTATACCAGTTCCTTATTCTTTTTCCTCTTAGATCCCTTGTTGATATGTGGTATATATAGATTTTGTGCCTTGGTGACTGTGTCCTTTTAAAAGGACCATGCTTGCTCTAGCATCTTTACAGTGCTTATCCTCTTCTTAATCTTCTTCCCCACCATGAGTCTCATCCCTTTGTAATTTCCTTTTTGGAAGTTCAGTGCCATGGCCATTGTTCTGGATCGATGTTTCGCCCCTGTGTCCAGGTTGAAGCGGATCATATTGTGATCACTGGTTCCCAGCATCTCCTCTACTTTTACACCTTGCGCCGGTCCTCGTAGTCCATTTAGAATTAAGTCCAGACTTGCGTTTCCTCTTGTATTTTCCTTAACAAGTTGTTCCAGGAAGCAATCGCCTACAGCATCTGGGAACTTGGTCTCCCTGCCGCAGCTGGAGGTGCCTAGGTTCCAGTCTACCCATGATAATTGCATTGCCTCCCTTGCAGTTGCATTTAATCTCATCCATCATTTCTCCATCAATTTCTTCGGACTGCCCTGGGGGTCAGTAGTAGATGCCGATCTTCGTTTCCATTCCATTTGTTCCCAGAATTTTGACCCATAGAGATTCTAACTTATTCAAGATAGCATGGGACAGGCATGTAAGATCTATTAGGGAAAGGAGGAGATAGCGGATGTTGAGGATGAACAAACTGGATGGTCCATTTGGCCTTTATCTGCCATCATGTTTCTATGTTTCTAATTTCTATTGGCATTTTGAGGTTAATAGCACTATGGGCTCCTTTTAAAATGCCACAGTAGTGATTCCATTCAATGACTATGGGCTTTGTTGCATTTGCCACACCAGAAATTGCTACTATGGCTTTGTAAAAGTGCCCCTATGTTAACTGTTTTATATGTACCTCCTTAGATTTCTTGATCTATGCTTACGAGGAGCCGGTGAAAAGTTCTCAGCCCAACCAAGAAGAGAATGATGTGGAGCCATGAAACTTACAAGTTATTCCACACTTTTCTTGACACTTTTCATTTCAATGATATGAAATGAAACAAAAAGTGTGAAATAATTTGTAAGTTTCATGGCTCCACATCATTCTTTTCTTGGTTGGGCTGAGAACTTTTCAGCTGTCTCTCATGTATGTTTTTGATATCTGTTGAGAAGTTCAAAGGAGTTTAGCTGGCTTTCAAATACTCAGTAAATCCTGGCACTGCTCTCCTAAATTCTTGCCAGAAAATAAAATCAACTTCAATGAGTTTACAGCATTTGACAGATAAAAAAAAAAAAAAAAGTATGTGAATAAGTCAACACTCAGAATATTTCAAAACTATATCAGTAAAAGAAGTGTTTTTCTTATAGTTTTCTAGTTTAAAGTAAATTGTACCATATTCAGCATACACTTGTGAATTTAGAGTCAAAAAATTAATATTCAAAAGATCTGGTGTAGGTATTTTCCTTACCAACTTCCCAGATATTCCTAAATAGAAATCTCACTGTCTTAAGTGCCTACATTTTAGGTATCTCTTTCACTAGCTACTTACATTTAATGGGTAGCTATAAAGGTGTGTCACACACGTTAATATGAAGTATCACAGGTAACATAGTAATAGGATGCAAAGTATACAAATGCATACAAAACAGCTCATTACTATGTAAATTAAATAATAGCTTGTGATGAACACCACAAGTCATATTATTCCTAAAAATAAAATACTGCCAACAGAAAGCTAATGGTATTTATACACCCTGGAAGCACTGGGTCACAAAGCCATAGCCTGATGCATCTAGATGCTTCTTAAAGGAACCAGATCACACAATCAGAAGCTCTCCTCTTCCTCTTGCCTACTTTTTTTTTAGAATAGACATTTTAAGTGCCATCATTTGTGACATATATTATATGCCCTCGTATAGAATTATCCTGCATGTGAAGACTAACTTACAGGCCATTCTAAAAGGACTAATTTAAAAATCTGTGCTATTGAAATAACATATTTTTAAACTTATTCATCATTTTTTTATTTACTTTGAATTTAATAATTTACCCCCTCCTTCACTAATGTGTAGTGCGGATTTTAGCGCCGGCAGTGGCGGTAACTGCTCCGGCGCTCATAGGAATTCTATGAGCGTCGCATTAGTAAAGGAGGGGGTTAATGAGATGCATACCACAAGTTAAATTGTTCATTATATTTGGAAATTCTATAAATGATACCTAAAGTTATGTGCTAATTCTGCACCCAAATTTCAGTGCAGAAGTACGTTTTGATGGATGCAATGTGCCGAAACGGGGATGAATCAGCAAATCAGTGCAGAAATACACATACATGTCCAGTTATAGGTTAGCTTAAGTGTATCCATGTTCATTTGCAAAGGGGGCATTCCCATGGGAGGGGTATGGGCGGGTCAGCTGCATTCTGAAAACTTGCATGCAGTATTATAGAATAGTGCAGATGCGTGCCCAACCTGTGCACCAGGATTTATATCTGGTTAAACTTGGTGTAAATCCTCATGCCCAAAGTAGGGCATGGAATTCAGTGACTAATGGTATTATATAAAGATCATTCATCACGGGGCACCCTTCAGACGATATTGCTGGGTGCCATTTGCTGAATCCGGTCCTAAATGTGGAATAAAATAAAAGTCTGCATTGAAATGAAGGCAAATATAACTTTATTTCTATGTCAATATTATGAATAGAGGTGGAAGCTGAGTTTAGCTAATACCTCTAACTGCTAAATTTGTTGGCAGGGGGTGGGTGTAACATTAGGAAGTGGCAGCAAAGCAAGTGAGAGGAGGCAAGTGAGAGGATGGATGCAGGTTCATGGCATAATGGGTAAGGGGCCTGAGGGTCTCTCATGCAGTGGTCCTTTTTATACTTCTTTTATGATTGTAATTTTGGGCTAGATTCACTAAGGACACCGATTGTCCTTAGTGAATCTAGCCCACTCGATTTTCTTCTGACCCGATTCACTAACCTCATGGCCGATCATCCTCCGATCTTTATCCACGCATGCAAATGAGTGGAAATGGCATGTAAAGTAGGCAGGCAGCGATTCACTAACAAAAAACTGGAGCACCTACTGGGCTGGCCGATCAAGAAACAAGCGACTGCTGGGGCCCAGTCACTCATGTCCTTTCCAACTGCATCTCCTGCTCTTTGACCCAACTTTCCTGCTCTCTGCCCCGATCGCAACCCTGCTTCTGCCCCGATCGTCACCCTGTTTCTGCCCCGACTCTCTTTGCCTTCCCTGCAGTGCGAACCCGTGGTTTTAACCCACAGGTTTAAAGCAGGTTAAAACCATGGGCTCGCAAAGTATAAGTAAAAAAAGTAAAACAAAAAAAATGGTTGCTGCTCTGTAAGCATGTGCAGACCATCTACAGATGGTCTGCGCATGCGTCGGGATCGCTATTCAGCGATCCGTGCAGTCGGTTGGGGGGGTGATTCCGATCGTCCCCATTTGCATGAGGAAGTGTCGTGAATCAGCTCCCCGGCCACAGATCGGACCCGGATCGGATCGGATCGGTAGGGGAGTTTAGTGAATCTGTCCCTTTATCTTTTCCTACTTTATTGAACCTGTCAGAATTATTGTGTAAACTACTCATAAGATCCCATTTATTAGCACTAATTGGCTCATTAATCAATTAAATTGCGCACACATCCAAATTTGTGTATGCAATTTTTAGCGTTTTTTATAGAATTAGGGGGCGAGTGATTTACAGATAGGGTTATTAATATGTTATTCCCATTAACACGTTATTTTACCACAGTTCCCCTTTTATGCAATGGGATTAATTTACTAATAATCTGTATTAATGATATTAGTGGATGCTAATGTGGTAGAACACATTAGTAACTCTAGTTGTCAAATGACCAGACGTATGGGTTTAAGTGCAGATATTTTTTTAAACCTGTGATCGACACTAGAGAATGACATAGGGATGGGGACCCACGGTAAATCCATGAGAATAGGGATGTAGGTTCAAAGCTTTTTTTTTTTTTGCTTTTTTTAACCAAGGGGGAGGGTTTGCTGCAGCTGCTGAACCTGTAAAAGGTGGGGGCGGGGGGGCTGCTGGACCCTTGGGGGTTGCTGACAAGCCGACTGATTCCAGAGTTGGAGCTGTAGGAAAGGGTGAGAGAAGTTCTGGATCTGGTCTGGGGACTGGGAGGAATGGAGGAATGAAGATAGGTGCTAGACTCATGCGGGGTGGGGGCTGGTTCTAGAGAGAAGAGAGAGAGGTGGGGGACTGGAGCTGGAGGGAAGGGAGAGGTGCCAAACCCATGCCTGAGAGCTGGAGGGAGGGGATAAAGAGGTATTGGACTCATGGAAGAGGAAACTAGAGGTAAGGTAGAGAGATGCTAGACTCCTGTGGGGGGGAGGGGGCTGATGCTGGAGGGAAGGGAGAGAGGTGCTGAATTCATGGGAGGGGTGCTGATGAAAGGGAGAGAGGTGCTGGACCTGGAGAGAGAAGGGAGGAAAACAGATACTCAACCAAAGGTGTGAAGGAAGAGAGCATGCAATATTGAACATAACAGAGGGAGGGAGAAAAGATAGAGGGCAAGAGACACAATAGTGTAAGGTAGTAAGAGAGGGGAGAAGCTGAACACAGGGAAATATATGAAGAGGGGAGATGGTGAGCAGGGATGGGAGCATAGGAACAGGGACACAAAGAGGAATGTTAAATGAGGGTGGTATATGAATGCAGAGAGGCAATAAAAGTCAGTAGTTGGAACTTTTTTAAAAATCTTTATTGATTTTTAATCTAAAACAGTGTCATACAAATGAACAAACAGTAGGTATTACATACATTACACTAATATCTGTACAGGTAACATATACATCATTCAATATTTTCAGTTATCTTACATATAATAATCACATAATATAACATAATATATAGTATAAATAAAAAATAATGTTACCCAAATGTCTCCATCAATATTTATTCCCCTCCCTCCAATCCCCAGAACAGTACCGTGCAGAGCTTTGGATTCTTGCTAAGAAATAGATAAGAAGAAGAAAAAATCCCAACAAATTTTTAGATTGAATCAGGTTGGGCAGACTAGATGGAACATTTGGGTCTTTATCTGCAGTCATCTACTATGTTACTATATATAGACACAGAGGAATTTGTCTAGACATGGGGGAGAATAAGAATGCAGAATGGAGATGCTGGACTTAGGGGGTATACGATATAGAGGAGTGATACTGGACACAGAAGGAGGGGATAGGGACATAGAATCGTGACGATGATGAAGGCAGGGAGATGGGTACAGGGGAAATACTATAAAGGGAAATATAGGAGACACATGGAAGGAGATGCTAAATATGGGGAAAATACATACACAGAGATAGAAAATGAATGGCAAGCATGGAGAAAGAAGAAATATGAAATGGTCAGGAGACCCTGGCAAGTTTGTTAAGAGAAGACAGAAGAAAACAGAAAACAGACTCTGAGACCAACATGATTTGAAGAATAAAATGATGGGACAACAAAAAGTGGAAACAATTTTATTTTATATTTTGTGATTAGAATATATCAGATTGAAATGTGTATCATGCTAAAGATGGTGTTAGATATAACAGGGGACCACAAAGCCCACTAGCAGCCTGTGCCTTTCTTCAGCTTCTAGCAGGTTTACTGCTCTCTCTGGCCAGGGGAGAGTTGCCCTAGTTGCACTCTCCTAACACTATTCTTGCCATGCCATGTGTGATGTTAGTTTTGCACAATATAGTAGGAAATTGATCTATTTATTTGGTGTATACTACATGCAAGGTGTGGCTTCTTGGGATTCTGCTTTAATTTACTGTGTGTTTATTATGTTTGGTAAGCTGTGATGGATTTGGTATTTGTGTTGTGTGCATATGTGTGACCAAGGTATTCTGTTAGCATTATTTTTCTATGTAGCTTTCTGTAGTAATTTGGATTGTACAATCTTTTTGATAGTGTAGGGGATATTTGTCAGAGGGAAGGGAAAACAGGGCTTTTGTTGATTTTTGTTCTGTATTATTTGTGATTTATAAAATGACAGTTATACAGAATATTGTTTCTTTTTATACTTTAATGAAATGGGTTCAATACAAAATCATAACTATTTGAGGCTTGTGTGGATGGGATCAGACAGTTCATGGGTATAGGGCAGGTATGGGTGCAGAGTTCACAGAAATGAGGCAGGGATGGGAACAAAGCGCACGGGAATGGGGCGGGGACTAGAAATGATATAAGCGAATATCAATCTCCTAAGAACATAAGCATTGCCATACTGGGGTAGACCAAGGGTCCACAAAGTCCCAATATTCTGCTTCTAACAGTGACCAATGCAGATCACAAGTACCTAGAAATAACCAATGAATTTTCCCAAGTCCATCTTAACAATAGCTTGTGGCCTTTCCTTTTACAAAATGATCCAAACTTTTTTTAAACACTGCTAAGCGAACTTCTTTTATCATATTCTCTGGCAATGAATTCCAGAGTTTAATTACATGTTGAGTGAAGAAATATTTTTATTGCACTAAAGAAAATATTTGACTACTATTTTATTTTGAAATTGTCAAAACTTTGAAACTTTGCCTGCCTAAATCTCATTACCATCTCTAGAATGAAAAAAACCCCCAAACACCCAAAACAAAACACAGAACTATTTTCCCTTTTCTCTGACAGAAGGTTATGAGAATCACCTCAGGACACATTGCATTTTTTTTTTTTTTACTGTATCCTAATCCAATTACATCGAATGAAATCAGTAACTTAAGAAAAAGTGGCATAACAGTTCAATCTCAGAGTTATTTCTAATCCTATTAAAGAGATGGTATCACAACAGTTCCAATACATCATGGTTGCTTGTTTGTTAAAGCATTGGGATAATCTGCACTGAATGGCAATTACAAGTCTAAAATCATTGGATCTTTGTGAGAGCACTGGAAATAGCCTACCCATCTTCCTTCCTAAGTTTGGAATGGTCAAACCAATGAGGTTGAAACTGGAACTCAACTACTCTATCTTCTTTTTTTTTTTTTTAACTTTTAGTTTTTAATGCTGACAAAAAGTGCAATACAATTTATATACAAATAATAATAATCAAATAAGCACTTATAAACAATCAGAATCTATACAAAAGATAAAAATTCCCTCCCTCATCTATCTTTACCATCAGGAATAATACCAAAACAAAATATATACCCCCCTCCCACTCCCACCCCCACCCCAACCCCCCTGAATGTGTGGGTGCAGTACAATGGAAAATAAAAATAAAGATAAAGGGCAATTATAACAAATCTACAAAAGATGTCAATGGACCCCAAACCAATTTGAATATCTTATTATGCCCCAGCAAGTCAGCATTCATTTTCTCATACTTATAAGTTAAGCATAAGCTTGCCCATCAGAAAGGAAAACTAAGGCGATCCCAATTCTTCCAATTGCAAGTAATCATTTGCATGGCTATCTCGGTCAAAATTAGGAAAAGCTGGCATTTATAGCAGTCCATGGGGGACTTAATATGCAATAACGTTCCACATATAACCACCTCATACATCAATGGAATTGATGCCTCCACTATTGACTTCCAAAAGTTAAGTATCAAAGGACAATAGAACAGCAGATGATCCATCTTCTGATCTAGCCTTATAACCTATAAAAATACCCAAGATTTATATCCATTTGTTGAGACATAAGGAAGAACTGTAACATTACCTGCAATTGTTCGCTGCTGTATCCATCTTTGTAACTGTCTGTATCTCTGATTCCCTTCACTGTGTCTCTGCCACTTTGTAACTGTCTGTATCTCCGATTCCCTTCCTAGTTCTCTGCCACTTTTATTTCTTTACCATGTTTTGTAACTTTAAGCCCTTCTCAGCTTCCAACTTTGTTTACAGCACTGTTCATCAACCGCTGGTCTGCGGATCAGTGTCGGTCCGCAGAAAATTTCTGCCGGTCCGTGTAGGGCTGGCGAAATCGAGTTGGCAGTTAAATTTTGTGCCAACTGCAATAGTGTTGGAAAGCTGCTGTTCCTCCCAGCCTCGGGCGATCAAGACAGGCTGCCGACGTCGGGGCCTTCCCTCTGTGAATCTCACCTGTTCAGATAAAAGGAAGTTGAAACAAAATAGGTGGGACTCAGAGAGTGAAGATCCCGATGTCGTCAGCCTGTCTTGATCGCCGCCCCTGCCGAGTTGCTGAAGAGGGCCGCGGGGAAGGTGCAGATGGAAGGGAGAGAGCTACAGGTGCAGGTGAAAGGGAGATGGTCAGCGTGTGCGGGAGCAAGATCCTGAGGAGTCTTCGACAGTGACTGTATCCCCTCCCAGCAACTCTCGTACTTTCCAGGGCAGTGATTCATTGGCAACTTCCTCTTTCCTCTTTCCTCAATGGATCCAAGGTTGCCTAAGTAAATTGCTGCTGCAGGCAAGTGCTGAGAGCTGTTGGAAGGGGAGGAAGCCATTGCTGGAGGCTGGGAAGCTGCTGGATAAAGAGAGAGCTGCTACTGGACCTGGAGGGAGGTTGAAGGAGAGTTATTGTAGGATAGGGGGAGGAGGGAAGGGAGAAGGAAAAATGGAAGGAAACAGCTGGCAGGGAGATTCCAGGGGTCAGGATGGAATGGAGAGATCAGATGAGGGAAAGGGGAGAGAGAGGAATGAGAAAGTAGAGAGAGATTGATGCTGGAAAGGGGGTCAGCAGAGAAATGTGAGAGGGATAAAGATGCTAGATCTGGTGTAGGAGAGATAAAAATGAAGAAAGCAGTGAAGCTGGAATGAATCATGTTAAAATGAGAGAGAGGGCACAGGTTGGATGGAAAGGGGAGAGGGGCATCGAAAGAAGTCAGATACATATGGAAGGGGGAGGGGCGGACAGTGGATGGAACGGGCAGATGCTGGATTGAAGAGACAGGACAGACACTGGAAGGAAAAGAGTGAAAAGAAGATGAAAGCAGAAACCAGAGATAAAAAAAAGGTAGAAAAAAATAATTTTATTTCTATTTTGTCATTAGAATATATCAGATTTAAAATATATATCCTGCTAGAGACATAACTGGGGACTGCAAAGCCCAGGCAGTGCTTCTTTAGCTTCCAGCTAACTTAGGGTCACTCCCCTAACACTATTCCTGTCATGTGTGACTGTAGTATTCTGTTAGCATGATATTTCTGTGTAGCATTCTATAATAATTTGGCTTGTTCACAGTTTTCTTGATAGTAGAGGGGATATATGTGAAGGGGAGTGGAGAGGGGTTTTGTTGGTCCTTGTTCTGTATATTTGTATTTATAAAATTACAATTGTACAGAATATTGTTTCTTTTTATACTTTAATAAAATACATTCAATATAAAATAATAACTGCGGCTTGTGCAGATGGGATCAGATGGTTTGCGGGGACTGAGCTCGCGGAGATGGGGCGGAAATGTTTTTTTAAAATTTCAGTCTTAATAGTTTGCCGGTCCACAAAATAATTATTTTATTTCTGCTGGTCCACGGGTGTAAAAAGGTTGAAAAACACTGGTTTACAGCATTGATATCTTCATCCTTTTCCTGCTACTTTTGTTAATTTATTTTTGGATATATTGTAAAATGCCTTCCTATAGAAACAAGATGTGGTATAGCATACAGTAATTCTAATCTAATTTAATCTAATATTTGCGTGTCGCGCATACCTAATCAGGCTTTAGTCGAATTGAGGAAGGGAAGGAAAAGAGTAGAGGACATGAAACCTAAAACTTAGGCAAATAAGTAAAGGTCAGATGCTTATGATGATCTTAGAAGATTAGTTGTCAAAGAGTGAAGTTTTCAGTTTCTTTCGAAATAGGGTGTAGTTGGTTTCTGTTCTTATAGTCTCTGTGAGTTCATTCCAGATTTTAACATCTAGGTAGGTGAACATGGACTGGAATATTCTTTTGTATTTAAGATTTTTTGTCGAGGGGAGGTTCAATAGGATTCTGTTAAGAGATTGATAAGTGGAACTGTTGAGTTGCCCTAGATAATGTGATGCATGATACTGGCTGTTTTGAATTTTATACAAGCTGTGATTGGTAGCCAGTGGAGTTGTTTGCGGTGGGTTGAAATGGAGTCGTATTTTTTCAGACCAAAGTTGAGCCTTACTGCAGTGTTTTGGATCAGTTGCATTTTGTGGATGAGAGTGGCATTGATTCCTAGGTAGGCGGAGTTGCAGTAATCCAGTTGGGATAGAATCATCATCTGGACAATGGTGGCAAAGTGACGTTGGTGGAAGTATGACGTTGGTGGGAATCTTAGTTGTTTCATGGTGAAGAAGGCTTTCTTTCAAAGTTGGGATATTTGCGGCTCCTTGGAGAATTTGGAGTCTAATATACATCCTAGAATTTTGGAGGGTTTTTCTACAGCAAGTATGTTGTCCGACTGGAGTGTGATACTCATTGGTGCTGTTTGTTGGGCATTGTGGAAATAGAGGACTTTGGTTTTGGTGGCGTTTAGTTTAAGTTTTTGGGCAGTAGCCCATGCTTGGATCTTTCCTATGTTATCAGAGATTTTCTTAGGAGCATCAGTTTGGTTTCCTGCCACTGGTATGAGGAGTAAGATGTCATCTGCGTATGATAGTACGCTCTCATCTTCAAGTTGGATGTCTCCGAGTGAGCTCATGAATAGGTTGAAAGGAGTAGGTGAGAGCGGTGAACCCTGCGGAACTCCACAGAAGGCCCTCCAGTTGTTGGAATAAACACCGTCTTTTCTGACTGTATATTCTCTGTTCTTGAGGAAGTCAGTGAACCAGCACAGTACTGTGTCTGTTATCCCTAACTCAGAGAGTTTTGCTAAGAGTAGCTGATGATCAACTGAGTCGAATTGAAGGAGTATGGCCTGTCGGCCTGTGCTTAGCTGTTGTTTGATTTTGGTTAGTAAGGTCAGAATGAGGAGTTCTATACTGTGCTGTTGTCTGAAACCAAATTGTGTTTGATGGAGGCATGAGTGCTGTTCTATGTATGCTGTTAGTTGTTGGTTTATGTGGGTTTCAATAAATTTGGTAAGGATGGGGATGCCAGCGATGGGCCTGTAGTTCGAGAGGGTAGTGAGATCTGCGTTAGAAGATTTAGGGATAGGGGTTAGAGCTATTTTATCCATTTCTTCTGGTAGGCATCCTTGGATTAGGGATTTGTTCAGGAAGGAGTTGATCCATATGATAATTTCTTTGGGTGCCGATGTGAGGATGTGGGGGTGGGGGACAATTGTGTAAGGGGCTGCAATGGGCAGCCAGTTTTCCTAATAGTTTTTGAGTGTCAAAGATGGACAGGGTAGTGAAGGTTGATCAGATGAGATTGGCCTTACTGGTTATTGTGGATAGTTTAGGTGCTTTTCTGGGATGTGTCTGTGCTGGTGGCTTGCTGGCTACTTCTGTTTGCATAGTCTTGATCTTGTTCAGCACGTAATCTGCCAGCTCTTGAGCTATGGGTTTGTTGAGGTGATCTGTCGTGTGGGATGGGGTCGTTAGCTGTTTAACCAGAAGGAATAATTTTTTATAGTTGGTGGTTTCGGTTCCTATTGTGTTTGCATAGTAGCTTTTCCTGGCTTCTGATATGTTGAATTTATATTTATTGATTGCTACTCTCCACAACACTCTGTGGTTTGGCGTTTTGTCCTTTCGCCATCTCCTTTCTAGATGTCTGCATGCTTGTTTGTCAGCTCTTAGAGATTTTGTGTACCAGGGGGAGGCTCGGCTTTGAATTATTTGGCAGGGGTGTGGGGGGGAGAGGGCATCTAAGGTGTTGATTATGGACTTGTTCCAATTTGCTAGCATTGTTCTGGTGCTTTTTGAAGGGGAGATCAGGAATGTCTTTACTTGTCTCCAGAAGAGTTCTGGATTCGGGTTTTTTTTCGTATTAGTTTTACTTCTTTTGCTGTTTTGCTTGCATGGTTTTCTACTGTGAGGTTCAGGTTGAATCTGAGAAGGTAGTGGTCAGACCAGGGAATAGGGGACCATTTGATATTTGTGGTGAGTTTGGTGGTGGTAGTAGCGAGCAGGTCAAGAGTGTGTCCTTTTTCATGAGTAGGGCCTGATGGTATGATATTGATTTGACAGTCTTCGAGTAGGGTCTTGAGTTTAGAGACATCATTGTTGTTGGTCAGTTCAAGAGGTAGGTTGTCATCTCCAATGATGAGCAGGTTGGTGTGTTGGTATGTCAGGTTTGCTATTATTTCTAATAGTTTGAAGACTGTGTTTGAGTGGGAGTTTGGGGGTCTATAGAACAAAAGAATTCCTATATTGTTTAGTGTAGAGTTGGGTTTGTCCTCTAGTTTTCAGGTTAGGTATTCCAGGTCTGGGAGGATGGCTGAGTCTAATTCTGTGATGGTATATGAGTCTCTATAGATTACTGCTAGTCCACCTCCTTGTTTGTGTTTCCTAGGGATATGGAGTATGTTGTATCCTTGCAGGCACAGGTAAGGTAGTTCAGGGCTATTTTGTTCTTTTAGCCAAGTTTCTGTGATGAGAGACAGTTCTATGTTGTTGGTTGTGATTAGCTCACTTAAGAGGAGTAGTTTGTTTGCTACTTGCGTTAATATACCTGCATGGATCGGGGTGATAGTTTTATTGTTAGGTTTGGTGTGTTGATGGTTGTTGGGCTTTAGGGTGATGTTTGCTTTGATAGGAGGTTTTTTTCTTTTGTTTGTTTTCTTTATTGCTTTTTTGTGTTTGTTCCAAAGAATGGGTATGATGTTCTGGAGGTGGTCATGTTAATTGTTGTGTGTGTTCGTTTGGAGTGAGGGTTTAAATCTTTGTTGATGCATGAGCTGCCATGAAGAGGTGGTGCTGTATGTAGGAGGTACACAGTGGGTAGCTGCAATGCAGGTAATATACAGTAGAAGTAGGATTAGCGTGATTGGGATTCTCATTTTGTGGTCTGAGTTTAGGTTGGTTTGGTGGGCTGTTCTTTTGGGAGAGTTACCGTGCGCCTTAGGAGTGCGCCTTAGGAGTACACCTTAGGCAACACGCCGAGCGGTGGCACGCCACTAGGCACACCGCCCTAAATGGCGGCGCTTTGTGCCGCAAGGGACATCGGGAGGCAGAGCTCATCTCCCATGCCGGCCCGACTTCCTCCCCCTGCGGCATAAGAATGTGACTTGAACGGGGGGGGGGGGAGAGGGGTGGGAGAGAGGAGCAGCTCTCGATCGCAATGGAGCTGCCCTGAAGAAGTAAGCAACAATAATAATTGACCACCAGTCAATTAATGACAAAATTTGGGCCGCAGCTTTATTAACTCCCAAAAGTACAATAAATCCATCTGTGAAAACAATATATCAAACACAGTGTAGCATAACAATCAAAACCCCTGGAGCTATTCGGTAACAAACTAGCTCCACCAACAATAATGTCCCCACAATTCTAATACCCCATCCCAGCAGGGCTCACGGTTCCACAGAGTCCTGCCACCACCCATAGTGGTGTCGCACATGAGCAGCTCCAAAAACAAATCCCCCATTATTTTCATAGTTACACTGGTCCACATTTTCCCCCTAAACATCAACTTTTTCTGCAATAAAACTGTGACCATCCTAACCACCCACCCCATTATGAACCAACAATCCCCAGCCCAAAACCCATAATGACAACAAAAAGGGGGAGGGGAATGGGTAGGAAACTTTTCCCATACAAAACCCTCACCCTACCGACCTCCCTCCCAACCAAAAATACCACAAACCCGCCAAAACTTTCCTTCTAAATCACCACTCCTCACACACCCTCCCAATCATACTTCACCTGCCCACAATTCCCTCCCACTTCTCTCCACACCCTCCAATCCCGCTAAATCCTCTACCATAAATACCTATCCCACTACCTCCCTATTCACCCCCTCCTGCCTCCAACAGCCCACTAAACTTTAACCCTTACCTACCCCTTCCCTAACCAACTGGCTCAGCCAGTGTTACGTGCTCACAGTCAAAACTGTGAGCATACTAATAAAATTATGATTTCAAGTGCCATGTTTTTTGCTTCTCCCCTACCTGAGACTCTTGCACTCATCTCTTATCCGGTGTTTCTATGTTTTTATCTAATATAAAGCCAGTCATAAGACATCAACTTCCACTACACAATAGATAAGGAGGAGTTCATTTATGTTAAAAGCAATACAGCTGGGGCAAATGGAACAAATATACATGCAACCCAGTAAGAAACCCATTAGCATTGAAAATCAATGTGAATTTACAAGAGGTCACTGACTTTGACCTCATAACAGTTACATTAGGATTTGTCTAATAAAATTCAAGTATATACATGAAAACATCTGCATAAATGAGTTTTAATGGAATACAAGTTCAGGCAAGCTGTATAATAGATATGAAAACAAAGCTTCAGGGCTGTCTTGTTCAAGCTTACAAGTTATTCCATTCAAAACTAAAGGCAAAATACACTTCAGAGGAGTAGATACATGGTTGAAGATGGAAGAGTGGGAAAATGATAGAATTCCATAGCAGTAATATTTTGGTTCCCTAGCATTCATTCTCAAAGTTTACATAATCTAGAAAAGAGAGTTGGAAAGGGCAGAGAATAATTGATTTATTTTTTTTTTTTTTTAATATTCATTGGGGATGAAAGTATCTACTTCCCTCTCATCTCATACTGGAGCTCTGAGGAAATAAAAAAATAATCTCTGGCCTAGTGCACTGATGCTATTCCAACAGAGGAAACTCTTCAAGCATACTTTATTTTCTCACCTCTGATTCTCATTTCCAACTACTGTGGAGCACACAACCCTCTTTTTCTCGAACGATGCCACAAGTTTTACAGGCCATTATAAAGCCTTGTATAAGGTGATATATTCCCCCCACTGCTGATTCTGAGTGCCAGGAGATCGAAGAAGGGTTTTATATTATAGCAGGTTTCCTCAGAATGACAGAGGCCATCAATTATACCCACATAACTCTCCATCCAGCCTTAGAGCACATTTTCTACACGAAGACTTTCATTCTATCAATATACTGTAGAAGTCATCTGTGGATTTAAGCATCCTAGGGTCATTTTCAAATAGCACATATAGCTGCACATTATCCCCTCGATTCTCTAAAGATCATCCAAATTTGGACATGATCCTGAGATGTGTGTGCAACTTAATTTGTTAAGAAGCCATTAATAAGCAACAATTGAATGCTATCAATTATTGATGTTAATTGGCACCAATTAGGAGTTGCTCATGCATCTACCTGGCACTATTCTATAAAATTGGTGCCCAAATCCCATAGCATGCAACCCATAAGAAAGCACAGCCATGGGAGGTCAATGGTGTTCCAAAAATGTAGGTACAGTGTTATATAATGCTTAGGATGTGTTCTACTACTGCTAGGATAGATGCCATCGACTCCTATTTAAGCCCTAGTGACTTGATAAACGTAGTTTTCATGGCAGAATACAAAAGCAGATTGCCAGGCTTTTCTTCTGCGTGGTATAAATTCAATGTTGTCGCCGTATGTCACATCAAACGTGATCCTCCACCTCCAACACTGCCCATCTGCTGCTGCCCAGATAGGTGGTACATTGTTAGTCTGACACCTCCACTGAAATGCGTCCGCCTTGGGAGGCCAGGCTAGTAATGGAACTACTACTACTACTACTCATTTCTGTAGCGCTACTAGAGATACGCAGCACTGTATACCAAAACATAAAAGAGGCAGTCCCTGCTCAGAAGAGCTTACAGTCAAGACAAACAAACTAGACAAGAAGGTGCATCAATACACATTGTTCAGATGGAGGAATTACAGAAGGAATGATAAGATAGATATTGGTGTTTAGCAGGTAGATTGGAGTTTGGAATTGAAATGTGCTCCCATCTTGTGCACCAGGATTCACACTTTGTTTCAGCAGATGTAGGTCCTCGTGCCCAAAGTTGGGTGAGTGAATCGACACTATGCTGGTAGGGTGTGTTAATTTTGGAGACGTCATAGTTTTAAAATGCACTAGTGATAAAGGGTACAATTTCATGTGGGAAATTAATAACTAGCTTTAAATTTTGTGTAATATGTTCATATCTACCTGGAATTTCTAGGAAATTATGCAAAAATAAATTACTGCAATATGATTAAGTGCTGTGATAATAGTTTCTATGTGTTTGCATTGCATATTAATGCCTTTTGTGCTTCAGTTGTCAAATTTGTCTTATTTACCCATATTGTAACTAAACACTTTAGCTTCATTTTCTCATTCACAGGTTTCAACATAGCATCATCATAGTGATAATCTAACATTGAAAATGTCCAAAAGAAAAACAAGACTGCAAGTTTGGACTCATTTAAATCATTTGGTGAAATCAAGCAGAAAACTACCTGTAGCTGACCTACCATTAGATATGGATTGTATTTGAGAGACATCAGTGATCAAGACAGACAAAAGTACAGCACTGATGAACTGCTCAGTGACCTAACGACTGGATTACTTGCTCAGTGGTAGAGAGCACATCCAAACTTCAGTGGTCTTGTTAAAACAGACATGTTAGGATTAAAGCAAAGTTGAAATCCACATGGGAACAAGACAGCAAAGTTTCTGTGGGCAGAGCAAAACTGGAGGAGAAAGATTTATGGACAAGCTTGACCCCCTGATGGGGATGGGACTTAATATACCGCTTTTTTTCTGTGTGATTATAATCAAAGTGGTTCACATATTTTAGACAGGTACTTATTTTGTACTTTGGGCAAGGAAGTGTTAAATGACTTGCCCAGAGTCACAAGGAGTTGCAGTGGGAATCAAACCTGGGATGCCGAGACAGCTTCTCTAACTACTAGGCCATTCCTCCACTCTACTTATATTGAGTGTGAAATAGAGATATACCGTACTGATGTGGGATGCAATTCTGCCTGTGTCAGTGGAATACACATACTTTGTAATTGCCCATATTTTCAGTGGTGGTAGCCCCAACGCTGTGGAATGCACTTCCACTTGCTCTTAGGCATGAATCCAACCTCTCCAAATTCAAATCAATGCTTAAAACCTCTCTCGTTAAAGAAGCTTACGAGATCTAGATTTTGAACTTATCCTCTACAACGCAGCTTGCCCTTTTGTTTTTCCCTTTCCTATCACCTTTTTATTTTTAGCAATGCAACCCTTTCCTTTGCCCTCTCGTGTGTGTAGTAGTTGTTTAGGAAACTTGTCTACCTATATATTTACGGTTTTGTCTACTTTTCTGTTTAAAAATTTTTAAAGATATGTATTGTTGTAAACCGCTTTGGCAATGAAAAGCGGTATATCAAGCCTTAATAAACTTGAAACTTGCAGCAGAGAGAAGATTCCTGAAATTGAGTTAGCCTTTATAAAAGGTCAAAGAGAGAACATTTAAGAGTGTTGAACCACATCAGATTGGACCAGTTAACCTCCCTGAGACCAGAACACAAGAGCTGCAGAAGGAAAGGCAGGTAAAAAGGAATGAAGAAGAGTGGAGGATGAAGGGTAAAAAAGTGGAGGATGAAGAGTGAAAAAAAAGAAAAGTGGAGGATGAAGGGTGAAAAACAAAACAGCAGAAGAGCAAAAAAATGATGGAGAGATTTGTGCTTGATGTGGAACAGGAGATTTGGATCATGTGGCAGGAGAACCAATGGAGAAAGCTCCTATTACTCTAGAAAAAAAGCTAGGAAGATACTTAAATATAATACTGAGGATAGAACCAATATAGCCCTTGCAAGTTTAAGACACTGGACTGAGAGAGACAGCAGAGATTGCTACTGCTGCCTGAATTGATGCAAGACTCATCACTCACTTGGATACTGCTTTTGTGATTCATCACAATAGGGTGAGGAGAGTTCAGGCAAGAATCATTTAACCCTTTCAGGACCATAAGGATCGTAGGCCAATTTTTGTGGTTTTGACGACATTTTTATGGTAAAAAGGGCTTGCAGATGCCAAAAAATTGATTTTTTTTTGTGAAATATCATTATTTTTTTTAAAAAAAATCACACTTCTGGCTTATGGACAGTGTGGCAAGTGAATCTTCTCGTCCATCTGGCAACGACGCTAATGAATGAATGTCGGAACCAGTTTGTTTACATAAAGGCAGTATCATATGGAATCCGTACATATCAAATTTAGAACTGTAGACTATCCCAATCAAAATTTATAGGATTTTAAAGTTATGGGACAAATATGTCCCTTGGTCCTGAAAGGGTTAAAAAAATGGATGTACGGTTTGAGGACGAACTGCAGACGAACGGCATCAGTTGCATTTTTTTCAATGGTCATCGTGTTGATACCAGGGTGATGTTAAAGGTAGAAGAATGTACCCAGGTACGATGAAAGAGGAACATTACCCAATTTGTATGGAGCTAATTTTTTATCACCCCCCCCTCAAAGAAGTGATATTTGTGGCATTTTGTAACCTGCATACAGGAAAACTGCCATTCAGACACTTGGGCCTGGATTCTCTAACCAGCGTCAGTTTTTTAGGCAGTTGCTGCAAGCTCAGTTAATCTAAAGCACCATTTAAATAATGTTTATGACTGAGTTTCAAGGTGCCTAAAAAATTGGAGCTGGAATTTAGCCTCCATAGGCGATTTAGGCAACCTAATGCCACTGTGAGCTAGGCTAACACCAGAAGTGGCATTAAGGGGCCTAAAGTGTCCATGGAGGCACTATTCACATTAAAGCTAGGCGCTGAAAATGTAGGCCTGGAAAATCCTGGCCTACATTTCCAGCGCCTTCCTTTGCTGGATGCATGATAAACATGTGATCGGTGGCTGCTTTTAAAGCGGCTGACGACAATGGTGCCAGTTACATAATCCAGGCCTTGGTGACTGCTTTAGATGGCAAGCCTTTAAGCAACAACAAATGGGCAGAATCCATTGGAAAAATGCTGAATTCTGCTACTGAAATGGAAATAAATCCTGATTTTACTAAGATCTCTGCTGGCACTGATCTTCCTCATCTCAGCTTGGAATAGACGCCATAATCAGTGCCTTTAATATGTAGACATCTTATCATAGAATTACCTTCACAAGGGGCAATTCTGTAAAGAGTGTGAAAACGTAAACACCATCATGCAGCACATTAAACACTAAGGGGCTCATAATCGAAAGAGAAAAACGTCCAAAAACCAGCCTCAGTTGGCACTTGGACGAACATTTCTCAAAAACATCCAAGCGCCGATAATAAAACCGGGTTTTGGATGTATTTAAGAACAACCTAGGCCCGAAAGCCCGAGGTAGTAATGCCGCTGTATAGGTCCATGGTAAGACCACATCTGGAATACTGTGTACAATTTTGGAGGCCACACTATCAGAAGGATGTGCTAAGAATGGAATCGGTTCAACGATTGGCCATCAAGATGGTCTCAGGGCTCAAGGATATCCCATATGAAGAACGTCTAGGTAAGTTGCACCTTTACTATCTCGAGGAACGCAGAGAGAGGGGTGACATGATAGAGATGTTCAAATACGTTACTGGCCGTATTGAGGTGGAAGAAGACATCTTCTTCCTTACAGGCTAAAAATCAGGGGCGGGAAATTCCATAGTGACACTAGGAAGTACTTCTTCACCGAAAGGCTGGTTGACCGTTGGAATGATCTTCTACTTCAGGTAGTTGAGGCCAGTAACGTGACTGACTTTAAGAGCACGTCGGCTCACTTCAAAGAAGAACTTAGAGGGGAGGTTTATTTGAATGAGGCCCTTTTCTGCCGTCATATTCTATGTTTCTATGTTTCATAGTGCCACTCAACGTCCAAAGCTAAACGGGGCATTTTGGGAGGCGTGTCAAAGACGGGAGTTGGGCGGGACATGGGCCGGCATAGACTTAGTCGTACAGCATATAAAACCGAAAGTTTTACAACAGAGCTTAGACGGAACTTGGACGTTGTGACTTAGACCATGTAAAACATGGTCTAAGTCACAAAAATCCACCTAAACTCACCAGATAAGCACTTCAAACACACTACCCCAGTGATCACCAACCCCCCTCCCGACCCCCATAAAAATTTTATTCACTACTTTAAATTTCAACCTCCAGACCATCATCACCTGGCCGCCTGGCTTAGGAAAGCCTAGTTGTCCAGCCCAGAGGCAGCTTAAGTCATCTTGGGGGTGGGTTAGGGACCCATAGAGAAGAGGACCCATGCCCATAAGCCCCTGTAATCACTGCATTGATACTTAAACATGTGCACTCCCCTATACACCCCCAAAACCCTTTTGTACTGGCATATAAGTGGCTCCTGAAGCCACAAGGGCTATTGGGGTGGTAGATGTGGGTCTAGGGGATTCTGGAGGTGGTTTGGGGGGCTCACCATGACCTATAAGGGAGCTGTAGGGAGAAGAAGCTATGGCACCCTTTTTGTGAAGTTCACAGCAGTGCCCTGTAAGGTATCCCACTATTTAGGTGGCATGTCTGGGTGTTCAATCCATCACTTTGCAGACCCCTCCCACGTCCAACAGGTCTTGTTCTAGGCGTTTTGGACTTGGATGGAAAGTTGGACGGAAATGTGGTATAAAGATGGACGATTTAGCGGCTTGGATGATCAGATCGGCAGGACGTATAGTTAGACGATTTTTGAAAGTAAAAAAAAGTTGGACGTCTCTTTCAAAAATGTGTCTTAGGCTCTTTTTAACTTTGGACAACTTGCGAGATGGACGGAAACGGACTTAGACGTCCCTTTCGATTATGCCCCTCCAACTCTATAATGGCATCTGGACACCCACATGCCATTACAGAACAGTAGCATAAATTAGCATTTATGCTGCAACATTTAGGCACCCCCACTCATGCCATGTTACTAGTGGGTATAAATGTGCATACCTAAATGTGGTACTTTAGCACATAACTTACAGCATTCTGTGTGTAAATGTGGAGCCTGCCTATGCCCTGCCAAAATTCTGCCCACTAGTATGCCACTTTGCATTTACATATAAGTAAGTTATGTGGCTAGGCTATAGAATGTTGCTGAGTGCATAGCTAACACTTATACATATAATTGAAACAATTATGTTCATATGTGCTAGCATTGTATAAATTATGCATACAATTGGGCCCAGATTCCATAAAAGACGTTTAATGTTAGGTTCTTAAATTGTCGTGCCTAGTCGATTTAGGCATCTAAGTTAATATAGTTAGCGTAACCCTTTAATTGGAAGATGGTGAAACAGCTGCTTTATATAACTTGATGTTGAATGAGAGCAACAGTGCCAAGTAAATAAGCATTTGGAGATGCAGATCTCCCATAAGAGCCATAGAAGACACAGGTTGCTTCTGAGCAAGAATTACAAATAAAGGGCTACTCAGCACTGGTAAGAAGCTTAATTGGCAAAATAATTAGCTTAAATTAAAATTAATTGCTAGTTAAGCACCTAAATTGGTAGGGGCCTACTGATTTTGGGTAGGCACCTAGTCTGAGGTTCCTACCAGAAAGTGGGCGTGTTTAAGGGCAGATCATGGGTGGATCTTGGGTGAACATAAGAACATAAGTAATGCCTCTGCTGGGTCAGACCATATGTCCATCGTGCCCAGCAGTCCGCTCACGCAGTGGCCCATCAGGTCCAGGACCTGTATAGTAATCCTCTATCTATACCCTTCTATCCCCTTTTCCTTCAGGAAATCATCCAATCCCTTCTTGAACCCCAATACTGTACTCTGTCCTATCACGCCCTCTGGAAGTGCTTTCCAGGTGTCCACCACCCTCTGGGTGAAGAAGAACTTCCTAGCATTGGTTTTGGATCTGTCCCCTTTTAATTTTTCTGAATACCCTCTCATTCTTGTAGTTTTCGAAAGTTTGAAGAATCTGTCACTCTCCACTTTCTCTATGCTCTTCGTGATCTTGTAAGTCTCTATCATATCCCCTCTAAGTCACCGCTTCTTCAGCGAAAAAAGCCCTAGTCTCTCTAATCTTTCAGCATATGAAAGGTTTTCCATACCTTTTATCAAACGCGTTGCTCTCTTCTGAACCCTCTCGAGTATCGCCATATTCTTCTTTAGGTACGGCGACCAATATTGGACGTAGGACTCCAGATGCAGGCGCACCATTGCCCAATACAACGGCAGGATAACTTCTTTTGTTCTGGTTGTAATACCCTTCTTGATTATACATAGCATTCTATTCGCTTTCTTAGCTGCCGCTGCACACTCTGCTGACAGCTTCATTGTCTTGTCCACTCTTACCCCCAAGTCCCTTTCTTGGGTACTCTCACTCAATGGCAGCCCTCCCATTGTGTAGCTGTTCCTCGGGTTTCTGTTTCCTACGTACAAGACTTTACATTTGTTGGCACCCAAATTGGGCTTAGGCGCCGGCAGGCACCTAACAAGCACCAGTATTTAGGGCAAGAAAACTCTGGCATAAATAGGGGGTACCTAAGATTTTGATGCCTACTGACACCTAAGTCTGCTCTTCTAGGCACCATTTATAGAATCAGGGCCTTGGTGCCTATTTTAGGCAAAGCAATTACAAAAAGGAAGAACATAAGAATAACCTTACTGGGTCAGACCAATGGCCCATCAAGCCCAGTAACCCGTTCTCATGGTGGCCAATCCAGATCATTAGTACCTGACCAAAACCCAAGGAGTAGCAATATTCCATGCTATCAATACAGGTCAAGCAGTGGCTTCCCCATGTCTTTCTCAATAACAGACTATGGACTTTTCCTCCAGGAACTTTCTTAAAATCAGCTATGCTCTCTGCTCTTATGACATCCTCTGGCAACATGTTCCAGAGCTTAACTATTGTCTGAGTGAAAAAAATTTCCTCCTATTGGTTTTAAGAATATTTTCCTGTAACTTCATCCTTTAGTCTTTGCAATTTTTGATGGAGTGAAAAATTGATCCACTTGTACCCGTTCTACTCCACTCAGAATTTTGTAGACTTCAATCATATCTCCCCTCAGCCATCTCTTTTCCAAGACAGGACCTATGTTCCAAAACAACTGGTAAATCCAAAACAACAAAACGGAACAATAGTCTCTGGAAGTCACAGGAAGTGTTGGTGATTAAAAAGATTATTCGCAACAAATATCAAAGCACATATTGCTTATACATTGTTCAAACTGCCAACAGCTCACAAGGATGATAACATGTGGCGGACCCAACATGGTCTGTGTTTCAGGTCCTTAGCCTTCGTCAGCGGTCTTTAAGAAATAAAAATGGATCTCATTGAATGTTAATTTGTAATGCAAAAAGGGATGTGAATACTGAGTGAAAGTAAAAACATGCCAAAAATTGTGTGCATGGAGTGAGATGTGCAGGATACACATTATGTGAATGATGAGTGAAGGTGAAATAAATGATTTTGGCCTAATTAATTAGTGAGATATGAAAAAGTTGTGAATCAAATGTTAGCAATGCTGATTGAATTTGTGCGTGCATGTGTTGTCAGTGCAATATAATTTGCAAAATGCTGAAGTGCCAGATGTGTAAAAGAAATGCCTATTTTAGGCAGCCTGTTAGATAATGAGGGGAATATTGTTAGGTTAATATTTTTTTCTAATGAATAGTGTTAGTGTTTGATATGAATGCTTGCAACAATCCCATGATGTATGATTATAAATATGCTCAAAAATGTGAGGAATGGGGGGAGATATATAACACTATCTCAAATACCACCCCCCAAAAAATCAGTCAAAGTACACCAATCTGAATGAAAGAAAAAGCCTCAGGATCTAGGTGAGCAATTATATGCCCTACCTACCACCAACCGCATCATCGGCATAAAAAACTTTCATTCAAAAATCTGTGAAGCAAGTGCAAACAAGGCTACCACACTTTCCACAGCTCACAACGTTGCAAGGCACTTCTGCCGCTTCTTCAGGACTGCATAGACTTCCAATCTAGTCCCACAGCTTCTTTATTAATGATTAAGAACATAAGAACATAAGAAATGCCTTCACCGGATCAGACCTTAGGTCCATCTAGACCGGCGACCCGCGCACGCGGAGGCTAAGCTAGGTGTTCCCTGATGACTACCTTGTTTACCCGTATCCCTCAACGTGATTCGCAAGAAGGTGTGCGTCCAACTTGCCTTTGAATCCCCGAATGGTGGTCTCCGTCACCACCTCCTCTGGGAGAGCATTCCAAGCGTCCACCACTCGCTGCGTGAAACAGAACTTCCTGACATTTGTCCTGGGCCTGTTGCCCCTCAGTTTCAGTCCATGACCTCTTGTCCGTGTCACATTTGACAATGTGAATAACGATGTTTCTTGCTCCCACAGAGCAGGAATTGTTCCTCATATGTCTAGTAGTACTGTAACAATGATATAATTATTGAGGTAGCTGTGCTTTCCAGGTGGACATACACATATGAGTAAGTGAAGTCTGGGATGAACACGGGCAGGACTCACACAAGCATAACATAGAACACCATAAGTGTACCTCTCCTGCATTTAAGCGCAAGGGCGTACAGTAGCTCTAGGCTGCTATGAGTGTGCACACCTAAATTATAGCTGCCTATTTTACCAGTCACACTAGTATTCTGTAAAGGATAGTAGATGCCTACTTTCCTTTACAGAACAGGTGCCACATAGGTGGAATATTTTCATCTGTTGTATACTATCATCCAATTTTCCCATCTGTAGATGACATTCTTTAAATCAATATTCACTAAGGGAGATTGACTAATCCATAGAACCCATATTTCTTATATTAGTAGTCATTACATTGCCATCATTATCTCTACAATTGATCCAGCCCCTGACCTTAGGATGCCCACTAAGCAAACCGTGGCAGAAAATTGAATTTACCAAATATATACTGCCATTAAAGGGGATATTTGGCTACTTTCTGGTGTGTTTTGAGACATTCTGAAAGTTCATTAGAAAGGCTGGGAAAAGATATTGGGAACGCTGTAGAACATTAACCCTAAAGTGCCTTACTTTATGGTCTGGCAATTGTTCTGCAGTGCTTTTTGAATATGTTTATGTTTGCATAGTTGTTGCTTTGGATTATTTCCCTGTCTAAGTTACAGGAAATTAAACTTCTCAGCATGCGATGTGCTATATCAAAAATTCTTTAAGCAAACTGGAGAGCAGGTTTTGTACACTTTTTTCTCTTTCTTTTTTTCTCTGCTTTTCCCTGAAAATTTAATCTGTCTCTAAAACTAAACAGGTCAATACTTGTATGTATTTTTTATGATGGAAAAATCATGCTCTTTTAACATGGTTCATAGGGTCGACATAGGGCAAAGGGCAAGACATAAATAACAGGTTGGGGGAAAGGAAGTATAGAACATATGACCACATATATTTCTTTATTTAAAAGATTTATTACCTGTTCTATTTAGAATTCTAGACAGGGTACAAATTCACATAGAGCTCTTTGGAGCATTACCTATCTTACCCTTTTTTTTTAGGTATCTAATAATACTTCTTACCAGAGGGCTATTAGATATCTGAAAGACAGAATATGTTTTTGAATCATATTTTTTCTTGAGATAGAATCGAGCTGCATGTCTTGAGTAATATGCTATCTGTCCACATCACTAGAAACTATTGCAATTGAATTGCTATTAACAGCTGTACAGCTTTCTTGCAACATCTGACTTCTGCCAAAGAAAAGCTCCTGAATCAAAAACAAACTGTGAATTATTTACTGTTCAGATTAATATCTAAAAGCTATGGGAAATGAAGTGGAATATCGGTATTGGTATAGCAATTCAAATGCATTTATGGAATAAGTAAGGCATTTTTCTTCCAAATGCTAGGATTGATTTTTTTTTTTTCTTTCAGATTTATAGCACTGGTGGCTATGAAAAGAAAATTGTTTCTCTGCTGTTTCACAAACACTTTCTTTTATAGTAGCCACCTATTTCACATACTAAAATGTTTCTGTTTATGTATATTTTTAATGAGAAATATTTGTTCTATTAAACAGATGTAAAATCTATGTTTTGTGATTTTTGAATTACTTGTTCATTGGTACTCAAAAAGGTAAATAAAGCATATTTGATTTTTTTATGAAAATCATTTAAATAGATTTCCAGTCCTTAAAATGACTGCTTTGTTCTAGGGAGCTATCTTTGATCTGGTTCAACTAACACCTTGTTTCACAGTTACAGAACAGAAAACAGTCATTTTGGGAATAAGGACTTTAGCATATTATTTATGTCAGTGTTTCTCAACTCGGTCCTGGAGTACCCCCTTGCCATGAAAACAAATGGGCAAGGGGGTACTCCAGTACCGAGGATACAAAAAATCCACAAGAACCAGGATACAAAAAAACCCTGTAGATCCAATGTAAAATTTATTCACCACATAAAGGGCTTTTAATTATTTATGTATTTATGATTTTATGTGGTGAATAAATTTTACATTGGCGTATTGGGCCTCTATTCTGATTTACTGTGGTTGTTTTTTTTCTTATCCTTTGCCAGTCAGCGGAGTGGTACGGGCAGTGAGTGGAGCGGAATGGGCAGGCGTGAATCACTTGGTTACTCTTTCCAAAAATACTAGGACTAGGGGGGAATATAATGAATCTACTAAGTAATAAATTTAAAACAAACAAGATAAAATGTTTCTTCACTCACCCCCAAATTCTATATATGACACATACACACAAAAAAAACCCAGTGCTGATCAGTATGGTGCTTATTGCAATTCTATAAAATGCTCCTACTATATATAGAATCACGCTTAGGCACACTCATTTAGCCAAGGAAAACTAGGCCTAAATACCTTCACCTAAGTTGTGCATGAATCAGGCATATTCTATAACAGTGCGCCTAACTTTTAGCTACATCCATGATCTACCCATGCTCCTCCCATGTCATAAGAACATAAGAATTGTCATACTGGATCAGACCGAAGGTCTATGAAGCCCAGTATCCTGTTTCCAACAGTGGTCAATCCAGGTCCCAAGTACCTGGCTAGATCCCTTTTTGAGATTTTATTTATTTATTCATTTATTTATTTAGCATGTCCTCCCAAAGGAGCTCAGAACGGGTTATAAGAGTACATTCATAGTATGGTTAGGACATGCTTTGGTGAGAAATACAGACTCTACAGCATTTACAGTATAGACAAAGGGGTTAGATTACAGTATAGACATAACATGCAGACATAAAATACTGACTTAGTGGGCATAGATTCATACACTAGAAATTGTTTATCGTTTAGTAAACTTGATATACCGCCTTAGTTGCAGCACAATTCAAGGCGGTTTACAATAAAATTCATCAACAAAATAAAATGAAAAATAGAACGCCATTAAAAATGATGTATACCACTTTATAGAATCCAACCAAATTGTGTGTGTGTAGTTTCTAATTAGTGCCAATTAGCATCATTTATTAGGTATTAATTGCCAATTAGCTATGCCAATTGGTCTTGTTAAACAATTAAGTTGCATGCCCAAATTGTGCGCTTTGTTTTGTGCTTCCATGTACGGTGCTATATACAAAATTTGGGTGTCAATGTGTAATTTGTCATCAGAGAATGTGGTAAAAGTAGTTAGCTTAGCAGGGTTTAAAAAAGGTTTGGCTAACTTTCTAAAAGAAAAGTACATAAGCCATTATTATTTCCAGAATAAGCAGTATAAAATCTGTTTTACTGTTTGGGATCTTGCCAGGTACCTGTGACCTCAGTTGGCAACTGTTGGAAATAGGATACCACACTTGATGGACTTTCAGACTGTCCCAGTATTACAACTCTTATGCTCTTTTTGCTGTCCTAACTTTAGCTGCTTATCAACTGGTTAGTTGTCCAAATATTAGCAGGTACCTGTCCAGCACTATCCTATTAATTGCTGCTGAATATCAGCATTTAGGCAACCAGAGTGCATTTAACCATATAGGAATCTCCCTTTCTGGTTAAATCCTTTTGAATACCAGGCAGTAGGTTTTTAAGTATTAACAACTTTAGAGTTCTTTAGTGTCACACTATATCTACAAGTTATCAGTGTGGGCTATCATTTATTTTATTGTTAACCCCAGTTATTAATAACTAGGGGGTCCTTTTACTAAGGTGCGCTAGCCGTTTTAACACGTGCTAAAAATTATCCTATGGATGCGTTAGCGCACGTTAGCATTTATTTTTAGCTCACGCTAAATCAGCTACCGCAACTTAGTAAAAGACTACTAGGTCTCATTGCATAAAATGGGACTGGTGCTAAAACAGCTCAAGTTAGTAGTAAAATAATATTTCATAATGGTAACCCACATTGTTAACTAATCCCCTTAATAATTCCAACATATGACTAGGAAAAGTCGCATATTTTAGGAATCAGTCATTAAAACTCTCTTCTTGATATATACCAATCCTCCTTAAAATAAATAATTTTATAACTAGGAATTCCTTTCAAGCAAATCTTCAGCAAAGCATCTGTCACATGAACAGATTGCATTATTTTAATGTGTATAATTTTTCCTAATTATGAATACTTGTTAAGACCTTGGCTTCTACAGAATGTATCAAAAGGAAATATCTGAGAAACAGGTGGCTCTTATTAGTAAAGTACAATATTTTCATTCTCAGACTGTTCATTTCATCTTTAGCATATGATTACAAAATTCCTTGTTATTTATTTGAAGCATACTGTTCTAATAATTTCAGAGGATTCTTGCTTTGTTTTGCAAAGCAGATGGCCCACTTCCTACTGATATATGAGACTTTAATTTCCAAAATTACCAGTTTATATTGTAATGCAGTTTAATAACACGAAACAGTAATAATGAATATGGTCAACATAAAACAGCAGATATTATGAATGCCGCAGGAACAGAGACTGCATGCTGTGAACATACAATTGTCTTTACATTTCTTTTTTCTTTATGTTTAGACTACTGTACTATTCTTTGCTGTATTTTTACTTCTTTTCATTGTTCTACTCGTTTCTCCCTAGTCCTTCATCATTCTATTTTAGCTGATCCTGTTGTCATTCTCACATTGCCCCACTTCTAAGCTTGCCACCTCTTCCTCCTTTAGGATGTAAGTTTAAAAAATGGGCTAAGAAGGATCCAAGATGGCATTCTGCTAGCATGTAGCTGGGAGGAGCTCTGGTGAGGTCACTGGTTTTTTGCACTGTCTACAAGTGATTCTCCTGCACAATGGGGGGAAAATGAGAGGAAAGGTTCAGGGGATACCCTCAGCCCCCAGAGTAACTTCATTAAGCTGACAGTCAACCCTTGACCAGTTCCGGGTTAAGCCAGTTCCACATGCAGCTTATGCTTCAGCCCTTCCAGTAGAGTTCTCAACGGGGAGCAGCATAGATGGAGCTTCTCTTAGCCCCGTCATAAGAATGGCGCCTCCTTAACCCGGAAGTGTTATTTGCTACAGAGTCAGCATCTACAGAGCCCAGAGTGGGTTGAATCGATAGCATTGGATGGAACCCCTGCAGTGGTTTCTTTGCCTTGAGAGCCTACTGTGGGAATTTCTATCCTAATTCCTTCTGCACTTAAGGCAGTAAATGATGTAATAACTAAGTGGCCTCAGATGATAGTTTCTATGGTAGAACAGCAGATTGAGGGGGAACCTGCTATTGTGACTATGGAGTCTTTATGGGCCTCAATTAAAGGCCTTAACTCTTATTTTAAGGAGTTCTCTACTAGTTTCCTGTGAGTTCTCTACTAGTTTCTCTGTGGACTTAACAGCAATTTCACAAGCAGTGACTGTTCAGGCTCAGGCATTGGGTTAGAAAGCTAAGGTTGGTGCTCTTGGTGCTAGTGATCAGGCGATCCAGAATCTTGGTTTATCTTTGGTGAAAGATAATGGTTATATATACAAAAGGCTAGAATATCTGGAGAATCATGCAAGAAGATACAATCTGTGATTTCTGATTTTTCTGAAATCTCCCTTGTACCACCAATTGACGTGGTTAAGAAATATTTGCTTGAGGTATTGAAAATATCTTCAGACTCTTTGCCTTCTATAGTTAAGGAATTTTGGCCTGGATTCTACAAGCAGTTCCATAATCAGCAGGCACCTGATAAAAAAGGGTATCGGTTGCATGCCACTCAGATTATGGCACCTTTTTCAAAATTGTGGCCTGCATCGAAGGTAGGTGCCAGAAATGTAGACCAGGCCTACATTTTAGGCACCTGCCCTTTGATGTAGGATCATGCTTAGTGGTGTCAAACGTCAACCCCACCCATAACTACACCTCTTTTGACATTTGGCGCCGCTAGGCATCTGCATAGATGCGATTCCAGTGTCATATTTTTTAGGGATCTCATGACACCTACTTTTTTTTCTTTTAATTTAAGAATAAGAACAGCCATACTGGATCAGATCAATGATCCATCAAGCCCAGAAGCTTATTCTCATGGTGGCCAATCCAGGTCACTAATACCTGGCCAAAACCCAAGGAGTAGCAATATTCAGGGCAAGCAGTGACTTCCCCCATGTCTTTCTCAAAAACAGACTATGGACTTTTCCTCCAGGAATTTGTTTCTAATTGTTTTTTTTAAGGCACAGTCAATTACCACACCATTGATAGCCAATTAAAACAAATAATTTAGGTGCAAGTAAAGTGCCTACCAGACCCTTCCTATCGGTGCCATTTTTAGAACCTTTACCTTTATGTTTTTCGATCTACTGAGGAAAATCAATGAGATTTTCAATCTCAGCAGTGAAAAAGAGTGCAATTCTAAATATATCCAAATTTCTGGAATCTTCATTGGAACTTATTACTCAGAGAACCACCATGATTGCTACATTTGAGCTGGAATCTGATTGAAATACTGTTTTTTTTGTTTGTATTTTCGCTATATGAATGACATGTTTTGAGGTTTAAAAATAAACATTTTTTCTCCTTTATCTAGGGCATTCCAAAAGAGGTACTATAATTTTAAAGATTGAAACCCAGGGTTTTAGCTCTGGGTGCTTCCTTTTTCTTAAGATTTCCCTCTATATGTTTAACTTTCTTTGAAGGTAAAATGTATCAATTTTTTGACCCAAAACAGTCGATTGATTTCTTAAAGGCATAAGAGAATGTTATTGTTTGAATTTAGCACCTAATGCTGTATTAGGCTGGCTGCATAAAATGTGACTAGATGCCATGCTTTTTGAACAATCTTCATTTTGAATTATAGTTTTTCTTGGATCTTGTATTTTGGCCAAATTTTGTTGATTTAGGCCCCGATTTATGCCATTTTTGGTGGCCACTTTAAAAGTGACTGCCAATCACATTTCAATTACAGGACGGCATCCCAATCCAGCCCATGTGCCTAATGTCCCGCCCACAGGAGGGGCCTAAGGCAACTGGGACAATTCCTATGGGTGGGGTTTTAGGCACATGGGCCAATCAGGCCCTAAGGTCCGCCATTCTGTGGATGGCGGGCCTGCTGGACAAACGGGCTTGGGACTCATCTGTCCGGCCAACTTTTTTAAGGTACGGGGTGTCGGGGGTGGGAGAAGGTGTTGCGGGGTCAACGGGGGTGTCATGGGGTCGGCGGGTATGGGGGGGTTCGGGGAGGCCGATCGGGGGCTTGGGGGAGTGGTCATAGGGGGTGCATCATGGGCAGGAGGACCTGGGATCCCTCCTGCCCGAATCTTAGTGGGGGTGGGGTGTGGGGGTTTTACCAGGGCAGGAGAGGTTGAGCTCCCTCTTGCCCAGATGGTATCGGGGGTGGGGGTTTCGCCAGGGCAGGAGGGGTTGGGCTCCCTCCTGCCTGAGCTGATTACAGGGCTGCGTCAGGGCAGGAGGGGTTTGGCTCCCTCCTGCCCGGATGGTATCGGGGGTGGGGGTTTCGCCAGGGCAGGAGGGGTGAGGCTCCCTTCTGCCCGAGCTGATCACAGGGCTGCATCGGGGCAAGAGGGCTTGGGCTCCTTCCTGCCCGAGCCAATCATGGGGCTGCATCGGGGCAGGAGGGGTTGAGCTCCCTCCTGCCTGATCTTGTCGGGGGGTGGGGGTGGGGTGGATCACGGCAGGGGAGATTGGCTATCTCTTCTGCTGTGATTGTTGCTGGGGTGATTCTGTAACTGGTATTGTTTTTGACAGACACCGGTTACAAAATCAAGCTTTTAGGCGAAGAACTGGCTCCTCCTTCGACTAAAAGGCCTGATTTTGGGTGTTTGGGACTTAGGCTGTTTTTTGGTTGGCAATGTGTCTTAAGTGTAGACGTAGTGGTGTTCTGGGCTTTTAAATAACTGAACACAGAGGCAGGCCATTATTAAAAAAAAACCTCCTTTTGGACGTTTTTTTTGAGAATGGACATTTGCCCTGCTTCTACTTTCAGCGTTTAGGGCCTAGGCCAAAAGGGGACTCAGACGTTTGTTTTTTTTATTTTGACCCACCACGTGTCCATATGAATTTAGAATTTGTGTATGTGTGTATTTGTACTCATTTATATAAGTATATGTCAGCATATTGCCTAAATGTATTATGCAAATGCATGCTTAATTTACAAACTGCATATTTGCAAGGTGGGCAAACACAGAGCATATGCAGGTCATTGGTGGGACTCCCACTTATGTGTGTAATGTACAGATTACTGTAAATTATGCAAAAATCTGCCATAATTATGGATGGCATAAGTGCTCATACCTAAATGTTAGGAGAGTTTTTCAGTTAAGCTAGTATTCAATAATGATTCAAAATGATGTGTGATCGTGGCACCGAGGTAACCCCCTCTTCAAACACAGCATGCACCCCAAAAGAGGGAGAAAAAGCCTCTGACTAATGTAGCAGTATAGAACCAAAAGGTTCAAATCAAAACTGCGTTTGATACTTTCACTGGCATAAAAACTCCCTGAGGCTTTTTCTCCCTCTTTTGGGGTGCATGCTGGGTTTGAAGAGGGGGGGGGTACCTCAGTGCCACAATCACACAACATTTTGAATCATTATATGAACATATTATATGTTGTGCGTCTTCGTATAATTTATGCCTACAATCTTTTCTAGAATAGAATCCTACTACAAACTCTTCAGATGTCAAATTCTAATACAGTGGAACCTCAATTTGTGAGTAACGTGTTTGGCGAGTGATTTGCAAGATGAGCAAAACACTCAGCAAACTTTTGTCTCGCAAAACGAGCACTGCCCCAATGAATGAGCACTTACCGCTTCAGGGGGATTTCTCTTCCGTCCACCAGCCAACATTCCACACCGGGTGCCTTCCGCATGTTGGAGAGTTTCTATCTGAGCCTACGCATCCGAGTGCCGTCCCACCGGCACGTTGCGCATGATCACACACAACGTCAATCATCGACGTTGTGCGTGATCATATGCAATGTGCCGGTGGGACGGCATTCGGCAATGTAGGCTCAGATAGAGGCTCTCCAACATGTAGAAGGCACCCGGTGTGGAATGCTGGCTGGTGGACGGAAGAGAGGCGCCCTAAAGTGGCTCTGTGTGGGCTTAGGGGATCTTCAGCAGCTGGCAAACGGAGGAGTCGTTTCCTAGAGACCTGGCACCCGACAGGTACACACCTCTGGGCCACCCCTCGCCACTTCCTCGGCACCTTTTGGGTTCTGGAATGAATTGTCAGCGTTGCCATTATGGCCTATGGGGAAAGTTGCTTTAATATACGAGCACGCTTCTGGAACAAATTATACTCGTAAACCAAGGTACAACTGTACTCTATTTTAGAATTACCCCCTCAACCCTCCAGTATTCTGGCCCCCAAGATTTAACTCTGCTTACTCTGACAAAGTAGATTGAAATATACTATATGGACTGCTGAATGTTAAGCTACATTCTGCAGAATAACCTTTGTCAGTCAAATTGATCTACAAACTGATTAATTCCTCTAACCAGTAATCTTTCCAGCTCCCTGCCCATTATCCAAGCCCTGCTTCTCCTTTCATGCGATTTTAATGCACTGGTATTTCAGTAAATATCTGTTAGTAGTTTAAGGAATGAAATGCTGCCAAAACCTCTTTCAAAGTAGGCACTGCAATGGCATTCAGAGTATGAATGCAATCAGTATGTTATTATAAAATCTTTTCTAAAAACATATATTTTGGTCAATAATCTTAATTTTTTGCTTCACTATAATTAACATAGAAGAAGTCAAAGTGTGTTTGCTTGATAAAACTCAACTAATATTTTTCAGAGTAAATCAATTTCTCCGTGTTCAATCAAGGTATGAAAACTAAAACATATCTTTGAGATCCAAAATACCTAATTAATGCCATTCAGACATAGCATGTAGTCTACTAACTGAGCTCTGTGCTTAGAAAAGTGAACATTGGTTTAATTTAGATAAGCCACCCATGAAATATCTCTGAAATGAGAATGACCAAGAATGTTGATTTCATTGCTAAAATGAGCATGTGCTCTTTTATTTGCAGTTTATCATGCATGTAAGTAGCATTTTATGAAGAGAATTTTAATAACCCTTGATTGAAACTAAAAATCCACACTATTATTTAGCTTAATAGAACATAGCCAGCCAGATTGCCTCTGTTATATCTGGGACCAAGAGTAGCCATAAACTGGGATGGAGCCGGCTAACTCTTCAGTCAGCTGGCTAGAACCTGCTAAAAATTACCAACAAGATATGTGGCGGGGAGAGGATTTGGATTTTCAGGTACATTACTACTACTGCTACTCGTACTACTACTAATCATTTCTCTAGCACTAATAGACATACGCAGTGCTGTACATCAAAACACAGAAGAGACAGTCCCTGCTCAAAGAGCTTACAATCTAGTCAAGACAAAACAAACTGGACAAGAAGGTGCATCAATACACAGTTCTCAGGTGGGGGAATTGCAGAGGGAATGATAAGACAGAAATTGGTGCTTGGAAGGTGGGTTGGAGTTTTGGAATTGAAAACATCTTCAAAGAAAGTGGACTTTGAGTCTGGATTTGAATACTGCCAGAAATGGAGCCTGACAGTTCGAGTCGGGCAGTTTGTTCTAGACCTACGGTGCAGCAAGGTAGAAGGGATGGAGTTGGCTGTAGAGGAGAGGGGTACAGATAAGAGAGACTTATCCGATGAGCAGAGTTCCCAGGATAGGGGAGTGTGGGCAGTAGTGTAGCGAGGATGAGAGGTTGTGACAAATCTAAGATGAATTCAGGGTTTTCTCCCTTGAATAGCCAGGATTTGCGCAAGGTTATGTTTAAGGTTCTGTCCCTTTAAGGCACTCAAATTCTAGAGGCAGGGATATTTTGCTTGCTTCTCAGTATGAAGTGCCTGATACTATTTTCCCCACCCTGACTTAGGGACGTGGCCTAGAGCTGCTTAAAGTCAAGCTCAGGCTTCAGAGCAAGGGGGAGCAGGAGGAGAAGCAGGGACGAGAGCTACAGAGAAGACGAGGCTTGAGAAGGAGAGTGTCTGAAAGCAGGCAGACCAAGAGCCTAACTAGGCACCAGCAGGAGCTGCCTACTAAAGCTGAACCAGCAGTCTGGGGTATGCAGGAGGTGGGCGAAAGTTCTCCTAAACCAGCTACTGAATTTAAATCAATGCTAGAAGCTATGGTAATTGGAGAAGGCATATTTGAGTTCCCTGAAGCTGTAGAGGTTATGCAGAGTGATTGAGCCTATAAGTTATGTTCCTCTCTCATTCTAGTATCATGCATGCTAAGAAAGGATTTGCGTTTTGTGACATAAGAAAGCACAGTGTTTTAGAAAAGCACGTATAAAGTGTCTGGGGCTGAGGTGCCCCCTCCCCCACCCTCATCTCCACACCCTTCTTCCCCAATCCCCCCTTCCCCCGTGCTTCTAGTTGTTCACCACCCTGAGTAACAACTTCAATGTGATCCTCGTGACCCTGGCGGCTCTCCCTTTGTCACTTCCTAAGCATGGCACTGGGAAGTGACATCAGCAGGAGGGCTGACATGATTGCGAGGGACACGCTGAAGTTGTTACTCGTGACGGTGAACAACTGGAGGTACAGGGGAAGGGAAGGGGGCACGTGTGGAGAGGGTGGAGAGGAGGAGGGGTGCCGGCGCTCCCACTAACATGGCGCCCCGGGTGGACCGTCCCCCTGCCCCCCTACCACCACCATTATTATGCCACTGAGTATGGGGAGAGAGGAGAGATACTGAGGAGCTGCTGAGCAAATGTTCTTGTAGGTTAGTAAGAGGAGTTTGAACTGGATGTGGAAACAAATAGGGAGCCAATGAAGTAACTCGAGGAGAGGGATAATGTGGGCATAGTGACATTGATGTAATATGAGTTATGCAGCAGAGTTCTGAACAGACTGAAGGGGAAAGAGATGGTTTAGCGGAAGGCCAGCGAGAAGCAAGTTGCAGTAGTCTAGGCAAGAGGTAATGAGGGTATGGATGAGGGTCTTGGCCATGTGCTCGGAAAGGAAAGGTCTGATTTTAGTGATATTGTAGCGAAAGAAACAATAGGTTTTGGTGGTCTGTTGGATATGTGAAGAGAAGGAGAGAGATGAGTCAAAGATTACCCCAAGGTTACAAGATGACAAGACAGGGAGGATGAGGTTATTGTTCACAGAAATAGAGAACGTGGGGAGAGGAGAGACAGGTTTAGATGGAAGGATAAGGAGCTCAGTCTTGGACATGTTTAATTTTAGATGACAGTGAGCCATCTAGGTAGTGATAGCAGACAAGATTTCAGGTGTAGAGAGATAGATCTGTGAGTTGTTGGGATAGAGATGATACTAAAAGCCTTGGGAGGAGATTAGATTATCAAGGAAAGAAATATAGATGGCAGAAAGAAGTGGTCCCAGGACAGAGCCCTGAGGTACACTGACCAACAGCAGGATGGAAGTGGAGGAGGATCCACCACCGCATACGCTAAAGGTGCGATGGGAAAGATAGGAAGAAAACTGCAATAACAGAACCCTGAAATCCAAGCAAGGACAGCATATCGATGAGTAGGTGGTGATTTACCATACCAAAAACTTTGGATAGATCAAGAAGGATGAGGATGAGGTAGAGGCCTTTGGATTTCAGCAGGAGCAGGTCATTGAAGACTTAAGGGCAGTTTCTGTTGAATGAAGAGGGAAAAAGCCTAATTGAAGTGGGTCAAGGATAGCTTGAGAAGAAAGTCAAGACAATGGTGGTGAACAGCTTGTTCAAGTAGCTTGGATAAGAAGGGGAGGAGACAGACAGGACAATAGTTGGAAGGGCAGGTAGGGTCCAGCGAGGGTTTTTTGAGAAGTGGTGTAACAGCAGCATCGGGCACAGTTGTGGTAGATAGTGATAGGTTGAGGATATAGTAGATAGAGGGGATGACAAAAGGAGAGATAGTGGTAAGCATATGGGTAGGGATGGAATCAATGGAACAGCTGGTGAGTTTGGAAGAGGAAAGAAAATTTGTAGTCTCCACCTCAGTAATTTCAGGAGAGGAAAATAAGGTGGTAAGGGATGAGGGGGAGGGTTGGTAAAGCGGGCTTGGGGAAGTGGTTCGGTTGAGAATTCAAGATAAATTTGTGAACCTTGTTGTAGAAATACTCAGCCATAGTAAGGGGTGAGAGTGACAGAGGGGTGGAGGTGGGGGGACCTTGGAGTAAGGAGTTCAGTGTGGCAAAGAGGTAGAGAGAGTTGGAGCTGAGATAGTCAGTCAGGTAGGTGTAGCAGTCTTGTTTGGTAAGTGAAAGAGCATTTTCATAGGAGGTCAGGAGGAATTTAAAATGAATGAAGTCAGCTTGAGGATGAGATTTGACCCAGAGACATTCAGCAGACCTGGCACAGGAGCATAAGTAGGAGATATTAGAATTTATGCAGGGCTGGAGTTTGGGGCAAGACATTTCTCCCACAGTGCATGCTTAACTTGGACATCTTGCAATAATAATCAAACCTTTTCCAAGACATCCTGGATGGAACTTAGACATTTGGAGCTAGACCTATTTTAGAAGGGTCTAAATGCCACAAAGGGGACCCAAACTGACCAGATGACCACTGGATGTCACTTAAATGTATGACCCCCCCCACACACACACATACACATACATGCTCTCCCACTGCTTACTAACCCCCTCCCACCCCCAAAAAATCCTGAATGAGAGTATATACAGCAGCACTTGGTATGGGAAAGCCTAGAAGAGTGTCTTAAGTAACCTGGTGAATGGGCTAGTGAACCTTAGAGAAGAGGACCCACATCCATAAGCCACTCTAACCACTACATTTATGGCAGAAAGTGTGAGCCCACTAAAACCCACCAAAACCCTACTCTACTGCATATAGGTGTCACCTGTAGCCATGAGAACTATTGGGGTGGTAGACAGGTGGGTCTAGTAAGTTTTAGGGGAGTTTTAGAGGGTTCAGCATAAATTATAAGAGATATTTGGTGAGATGTTCTTCTGACACTCTATGTGAAGTTCACAACAGTGCCCTTTAAGGTATCCAACTGCTCTGTTGGCATGTCTGTGTGTAACTACAAAAACCAGACCAGCTCTCTAGTCTCCAGACACCTGAAGGGTTTCGGAGCAACTGGACCCCTTATGCTAAGTGTTTGTTTGGATGTTACAAACAGAGTGTTACAGTAAGTGGGAACTCATGTGAAAGGTTTTGTCCGAGTTCACCGGGGTTCAACACCGTCAAATGCACAAACGTGCTTGGCAGACATTACCCACTCACATCATTTTAAAACACTCTGTGGGCTAATCTAAAAATCTGTAATTCGTAGTGCAAATTTTTTTTTAAAACTGCTTTTTTACTTTTTCTCTTCAAGCTATAAATTGATGCAAAAACTGTTATCAATCGCCCAAAACCCTGGTGTCTATATATTGTGGAGAATTAAATTTAAATAGAATTCAAATAAATAAACCATCAATTCAACAACGCTTTTAAATGACATTGGTGAAAAGCTCCTGAGAAGTATAAAGCCTGGTGAATTTTAAACCCTTAAAAAATTGGCTTTTTTAAAATTATTTATTTATAAATTTCAAAATTTAACACAAGAATCCTCTTGTTACAGCAAATCAGAGAAAATACATACAAGAAAATTATCCATTTGTTACACAACATAATCCAGTAATTCTTAATAACATAAAGTAAAATGAAATAACAATAATTTCAACGTTGTGAATAAATTATCCTTTCTTAGACCACAATAACCTCCTAACAGGGCAAGATGTAAAGAGAAAGGGAGTTCTCAACCAATGTAACTAATTAAGAGGAAAAAGGCTCAACATGATTCAAACCAGTCAAAAAATAAAATTACAGCCATCACACTTAGGTAAATTTATAAATACACTTTTGAAATTTATAAATAAATAATTAAAAAAAAAAATTGGCTGAAAAACAGGAACTTATCTGCAAACTGCTGTTTTGTTTTTTCATGCGGGGTGCCAGCTGATTGCCCTACAGAGCCCCGTTTCTTGTCCTTCATCTGGGGCAACCTCAGGGGCATCTGCCAAAGCAGTACAGATCAAAAGATGATTCTCTGCGGTGCGGCGTCTGTGTGGCCAGTCTATCACAATGCTGGCCCCTCCCAAGTCTAAATGGTCTGGATTTGGACATTTTCAACTTGGATGTTTCTTTGGTTGAAAATGGGATATAAAGTTCAGCATCTTAAGGGTTGGACATCCTGTCAGCCTAGATCTCCAAGAAAATGATTTAAAAAAAAATAAATTTTTGGGACGTCTAGCAGGTCGGTTTTCAAAAATGGATGTTTCTGTGCTTCCAACTTTGGACGTTTTGCAGAAAATGGCCAAATCGGACTTGGACATCCTTTTTGAAAATGGCCCTCTCTGTGTATAGCCCTCGATGGTGACTACCCCAACTTTGTTGGTTGGGCTGAGAATTTTTCAGTGGCTCTTGTACTCATTTCTAAAATACACATTTGTAGAAGCATGTGCATTTTATAGCATTCAATAATTTCTGTATATAACAATGCACCTCACTCATTCTCCACTCAAACGCTACAAATGCTTTTGTCCATCTTCAAGCCACACACTAATGCATTTAAATGCCTGTTCATAAAATTGTTCCTAGCCAGACTTATGAAATTTAGAAATCCATGTGCACAGATAAGCACATAAATGCCTGTATTCTAATCATTTACCCGCACATTCAGCATGTAAATGCTAGTGCTTTAACTCCTCCCCCCTTTTATGAAGCCACATTAGGATTTTTTATCACTGGCTGTGGTGGTGAAAGCTCCAACACTCATAGGAATTCTATGAACATCAGAGTTTTTGCTGCTCGAGTCAGCAATAAAAAACCCTAATGTGGCTTCATAAAGAGGGGGGTAAAATTTATAAAATTATCCCCAAATAAACAGTTATAAATGTATAAGTTAGCAAAAACAAATGACATAAAAAAAATTAGAACAGACCTAGTTGTTCCTACTATATTTACATGCTGCTTAAGTAAAGTTTGGTAATTAATTTCTTTTCCATCTCTGCTACACTATTATTGGCATAATTTAATCACTGTTTTTATATTTTTATTATCTTATCTAACCACTGTAAACCGAGTCGAGCTTTCCCAGATTGAGGACCCGGTATACAGAATTAAGCATTGCATTACATTACATTAAAGCAGCATGAGTGTGGAAAAATATTAAATAGTTCTGTTGAAAATTAACCTTTTTCTCTTTCTCTTTATTTCTTTTCAGGATATCCAACAGAATGGTTTGCAGACCCCTCCCATTGATCCATTTCTACCAATTTTAATAAAAGGGTCATAGTTTCTAAGCTTTGTTCCCTATAGACACAGAAAAGCAGAGCAAAATCTCATAAGACACAGCTATATTGATGTCTACTAGAAGGCCATACAGGCATCACACTGATATATCTAATGAATACATGAATATTAAATGAAGAGTGGTCTTAGGGAAGAAGATTTGACTTTTTGCTCATGGCATGGTTAACTCCATAACTACTAAATAATAAACCCCACACATGTAAAGTAGAAACCTATGAATAACACATATCTACACTTCTACTGTGTGATGATTAATCACATTAGGTGCCATGCAAATTGCTATAAAAAGTCATAAACAGTATAATCACCATGTATGCATTCACCGACAGACTGTTATAAGTAGGGAGGAAAAAGCCACATGTATACATGGTGATTAAATTGTTTATGACTTTTTATAGCAATTTGCATGGCACCTAATGTTATTTATTATCATACAGTAGAAGTGTAGATATTTGTAACTCCATAACTACCAACATGCATTTGATTTGATAGCAGAGGAAGTACAGAATTACTAGGCACTTAGCCCCTCAGCTAAATGATAAGCTGAATTGTAGAAAAGCATTAACATGATATCTATGTTATTTAGGTTTCAGGTTTTATTAAAATTTGATTTAATCGCTTATCTAATTTCTAAGCGATGTACAATAATAAAATGGGTACAAAAAATAAAAACATAGGGGCTTAAAAGTCTAAATCCGTTGTGGGCCTAGGGTGCTAGTCTCCCAAAATCAGCAGCGTCTAAAGTCCATTCTCGAAAAATATATCCAAAATATTATTTTTCCCGAAAATCATCTAACTATATGTCCAGCTGTTTGCCGCCAAGTCATCTATCTTTATACCACATTCTCGTCCAAGTCCCAAATGCCTAGAACAAGACCTTTTGGACGTGAGAGGGGCCAGCAAAGTGATGGACTGGACACCCAGACATGGCAACAGAGTAGTGGGGCACCTTACAGGGTGCTGTGAACTTCACAAAATGGGTGCCACATAAACATCTCACTACAATTCCCTTATAGGTCATGATGAGCCCCCCCTAAAACACCCCCAAAATCTACTATACCCACCTGTCTACCATCCCAATAGCCCTTATTGCAGTACAGTAGGCTTTTGGGGGAGTTTGGTGGGTGCACATTTTTCACCAGGAATGCAGTGGTTAGAGTGGTTTATGGGCCTGGGATTTCCTCACTATGGTTCACTAGCCAACCCCTCAGACTAATTAAGCACCCTCTTTACAGTTCTACTAGGCTTTCCAATGCCAGGTGTTGATGTTCCGGAACCAGGTATGTATGTTTTTATTCTGATTTTTATGGTGGTGTGAGGGGGTCAGTGATCACTGGGGGAGTGTGTGTGAGGTCTATACTTTGTCCCTGCAGTGGTTATCTGGTCACTTTGAATACCTTCTGGGCACTTATAACTGTTTTTAGATATCACCTAAGTCACAACGTAGGCAGTCTAATTAAACTTTCAAATAATCCCTGCAGGATGACTAAGTCCTGCACACCTCCTGCCCTAACCACTCCTCCAAAAATGCCCATTTGAGCTCTGGATGCAAAGCGGCAGTCAGAGGCCTAAAATGCCTCTAGATATATCTAAAAACCCATTTCAATTATCGGCACTTGGTCATCCAAGTGCCGATTTAGGCATGTTTTTAGATATATTTCTGTTTCAATTATGTACCTCATACTGTAGGGTCATGAAATGGTTAACTGGCCTACATAGCTGAAAACAGTGTACAATCTACTGACCTCATCTGCCTAAAATGTATGCCCCTACCTTACCACATTGTAAGCTAAATAGATAAGAGTTTGAGCCATGATGTACCCTACCCTCCTGTACATGTAACATTTAGAACTGTAAGATTTAGATAAGCAGAGAATTAGCTAGTTTCCTATAGGATTATAAGTTGTAGCCCTGAACCTATCATAAGTGCTGGCTTAGTACCAATAATAATTGTAGAAAAGTTATAGAAGTAACAAATGAAAATTGTAGTTTTTACATATATTAGTTTGCATATGTTTAGTGAAAAGGGCATAAAAGTCCGTGCATTTCCTGATTCTAACACTCTAGTAAGCAGGCTGTTCACTGTACTAAAGTCCGGCATGCTGTAATAAACCTCTTGTACTTTCTTCACGCCTCTGACTTTGTGTGTCCAAGTGACCTTTCAATACCATAGGTGCTGGAACAGGGGGGAGGGGGGCACAGGGGTTGTGACCTCCCCAAAAATTTGATTCCTGGTGGTCCAGGGCAGCAGCGAGCAGGAGCGAGCTTTCTGCGCAACTGACCACTGCTAATCTGGTTGGTGGCAGCTTATTTGTTTTGTCGCTGAACAGCAACAAGCAGGAATGTGCTTTGGCGCTGCCTGCTCAGCATTCAGTGGCTTCTTTGATTGGCTCCCACAAATTCTCACGAATCAAAGAAGCCGCTGAGCGTCAGAAGAAATCAGCTGCCATCAACCGGTAGGAGGTAGGAGGATAGGGCAGGGTGCACTGCAGAGCCTGGGAAGGAGGGGGGCTGGGTGAAGAGCCTGACAGGGGGCTGGGAGGGAAGGAAGGAAGGGGGCTGAGTGAAGAAACTGACAGGGGGCTGGGTGCAGAGTCTGACAAGGAAGGGAGAGAGGGAAGGAAGGGGGCTGGGTGAAGAGCCTGATAGGAGAGGGAAGAGGACTGGGTGCAGTGCTTGATGGGGAAGGAGGGGACTTTGGTGCAGGGCCTGACAAAAGAGGGAGGGAGGGGGCTGGGTGCAGAGCTTGGCAGGGAGAGGCTGGGTGCAGGGGGTAAGGCATTGGGAAGGCAGGGAGGACAGATGCTCAGGGGTTTGGGAAAGACAGATACTGCGCGTACTGGGAGAAGGTTAGGAAGGACAAATGCATGGGCTGGGGGTGTTAGGAAGGAGGAAAAGAAAGATGCGGTGCAGGTAGAGTAGTGGGAAGGGAGAGAAATAAATGCTGCCGGTGGAGGAGGGAAAAGGAACAGAAAATTGTTGGATGTAGGTGTGTAACGTGAGAGGGAAAGAGAGCTGATGTATATGGGGAAAGGAAGAAAGAGGGAGAATTGTTGGACATAATAGCGGTGGAGAGGAGGGATGAAGAAATGTTACACTGGGAATGAGGAGAGATGACCCAAAGAAGGGAGAGATGTCAGACCACTGGAATGGGAAGGAGAGAGAGAGGGGGAGAGAGAGATGTCAGACCACAGAATGGAAGGGAAGGAAAGGAGAGAGAGATGCCAAACCGCAGAAAGGAGAGGAGAAGAGGGAAGAGGGAGGGAAGGAGAGGAGAAAGATGCCAGACCATATGAGGGGGAAGGAGGAAGACAGAGATGTCTGACCATGGGAAAGGGATGAGATGGTGCATAGGGATGGAGGGGAAGGGGATACAGAGGGAGAAGATGGTGCACAGCGATGGGTGCGACAGAGAAGAGATAAGAAGAAATGCTTCTTATGGATAGATGGGATTAGGGGAGAAGAAAGAGGAAAGATATGGTACACATGGATAGATGGGAAGGGAAGGCATGGAAAAGTAGATTTTGAGAAGAAAGCAGAAAAATGGAAGAAAGTTGAATGTTAAAAGTTAATGCTCAAGACGGGTGTATGGCAAAAAGTGAAGGAGAAAAAAACAACAAATGGATAAGGTGGTCCTAGATACACAGTTAATAGCACAGACAGAAGGATGTGCAGCCAGAGACTGGGAAAGATAGTTTCATAGTTTATTTAAGTTTTGATTAAATGCTTAACCGAAAATACAAAGTGTTGTACAAAGTATTTAAAAAATAGTTAGGGGACAAACAATTTTAAATGAATTAATTAGGCATACAAGAACTGATTATTAGACATACAGAAACCAAACAAACGTACTTATGATTTGAAAACAATGGGAAAGGAGGGAAGAACTACAATTTTATAGAAAGAATACATAAAAGGAAAATACAATTGGAAAAGGGAAAAGTTTAAAATTGCTGTGTGACCAAAGCCAGGTGTTCTGGTTGGAATAAATGTTGAGAAGCATACACTGTACTTTGTGTAGTTTAATTTTGTGGTTAACCATTATGGGGCTCATAATCAAAACAAAAAAAACGTCTAAAAAGTGGCCTAAATGGGTACTTGTACAATCAAAAACCCCGATAGTCCAATTAACCATAACCAAAGCTGGTTTTAGACATATCTAAAACCATCTTAGGCCTTTCCCCTGCCTCTAAAGGCATAGAGCGAAAAGAGGCATTTTTAGAGGCGGGAGGAGGGTGGGAGGTGGGCTGACCTAGACAAAGCCGTACAGCAGGTATAACCAAAGGTTTACACAGGTTGCCTAGTCAGCACTTATTAATTTTGACTTAGACCAAGTCAAAACAGGTATAAGTGCTAAAAAGGGGCCGCTGAGCTGCTCATGAGGAGGTGGTAGCGTGCGTGGCATTTTAACTCGCTATTCCATGCGTTAAGGCCATAACGCACCTTTATAAATTGAGCTCATAGTTTTTTACTGTATTTTTCACTATTGAAATATTGTACTGCTTTTCTGTGTGCTTTGTATCTTATGTACCAAGCAAGTAAACAGCAATTTTGGTTAGGCAACTACATTAATAGAGTTTGAATGATCTACGGCGCCTTTAGGAAAGAAATAAAAACTGCATTGTTTAATAGATTTATCTCCTAAACAGAAGTTTCACTAAATCTAATACTGCTATTATGTCCACTCTTGTGTAAAATGTTGTATTTTAATAATTTGCATATTGTAATTGTAATTCGCTGATTTCCAGCTCTCTTCGGTGTGAGCCGCCTAGAAGTCGTCTGATTATGGTGGTTTAGAAGAATAAAGTTATTATTATTATTAATATTATTCTACCCTTGTTCCTCATCATGGGACCACTTCTTCTCTGCCAGACTGCTACCACCTGCTTTGGCCCCTGCCTGCCGGTAAAGGGAGAACCAAGCCAGAATCTTCCTCAGTACTCCAGGCTTTGACGAGGATCGGGCAACCAAAAGCCCTCTCACAATAGGATTCAGGCTTTTTATCTTCCAGCTTATCACACCCCTCCAGACTGGTTTCCCGCATATCCTACCCCATGGGTGGCTCTGCAAGCTCCCAACACTGTAGTGACCCCCAGGATATCCTCCCATCTCCTACTCTGCAGCCAGGGCATTCTCTTGGAGGATCACATGCTGTGCTACCTTATTTCCTTCTTTAAGAAATGTAATCAGAAGTAAATAGGATTCTTCTAAAAATGCAAATGTGGCGCAATCTAAGAAAAGGGACCAAGTCTTTGTGCACGCTTACATGAGAAACAAGGCAACAGTGTCAGTTGGATTCTATTTATTTGTTGAATAATATTGTTAACAGAAATGGTATATCTCTGGCAAATGAAATGATAGAAAGATGTGGTTTGTTGCATTTGAATCAGCATCTTCTTGATTACTTAGCCAGCTGAATAACTCAATTTCTAAGGCTTGGTCCCTTTTCTTGGATTATGACACATATATTTGCAGTCACTGAGGGACCAAACTGATCCAGGCCTTCCATGATTTATTTTACCTATTTCCAAATTTACCATGCCATTTTAAATGTATGCTCTGCTATTTGAACATTTGTTTTATTACCACACCATTATTATAATTGTAAATTTCTCATGTACAGATACACTTGCTTTACACCACCTAGATGAATTTCTTCAAAAGGGTAACAAATTCTAAATAAACAAATGAATAATTCATTATGTTTTTTCTATATATGAAATTAGGCAGAAAATGGAGTCAGGCCATTAAGGACTCCTTTTACGAAGGCGCGTTAGGGCCTTAACGCGCAGAATAGCGTGCACTAGCCGCTACCGCCTCCTTTTGAGCAGGTGGTAGATTTTCAGCTAGTGCGTGCTAGAGTGCGCGCTAATCCGGTGCGTGCTCTAAAATGCTTAGCGCACCTTCGTAAAAGGAGACCTAAGAGTGGTACTTATCAATGGCAATGCAGTAAATAACAAATCTCAAAACAAATTATACAGTATAGGATAATAAGAATCACCTTTACTGTAAGCTTTGATTGAATTACAGTACTGACCCCAGAAACTCAGTACAAATGCTAACACAGCAGGCATTCTCAGCCCATTGCTCAGGACAAACTTATCCCAGTCAGGTTTCTGAATATCCACAATAAATATTCATGAGATAAATTTGCATGTGCTGTTACTGATGCCTGCAACATGCCATAGTTACACCACTCCTCAAAAAACCTTCACTGCACCCTACCTGGCCTACCCTATCTTCCTCCTCCCTTTCTTATCCAAGCAACTTGAAAGTGCTCTTCAGAACCATTGCTTGACATTCTTTCATCTCAAACTATTTTTGACATACACGTCTCCCTCCAAATCCGCGAGGGTTAGGGGCAGAGCTGGCCCGCAAATATGGAAATATCACAGATAACTTTTAGGGCAAATCTGACCCACCCCGCCTCCCTCCTGCGTCCTGGACCTCCCCAGACCTTATCTTGTGGTCTAGCGGTGATGCTGGGCAGGAGCGATCTTCCTACGTTCCTGCCCTGTGTAGAGCCATCATCAAAAATTGCTGCTGTGAGTTCCTGTTGTAGTCTCATGAGACCACGGGAACTCACGGCAGCCATTTTTGATGATGGCTTTGCATGGAGCAGGGGCATAGGAAGATCGCTCCTGCCCCGCGTCACTGCTAGACCACCAGGTAAGGTCTGGGGAAGTCCGGGACACAGTGATTCAGCCTTTAAAAACTAGGGGGAGGTCCGGGGCAAAAAATCATGAATAACCGAATTTGCGGGTACTAAATCTGCGGATTCGGAGGGAGAAGTATACTTCAATCTGACTTTTGCCCTCTACATTCAACTTTAATATCCCTTGCTAAAGCTTCCAATGACCTATTCCTGGCCAGATCCAAAGGCCAGGAATGAGGATTCTATCCTCATTCTTCATGATATATCTGCTGCTTTCGAGATTGTTGATCACCACCTACTGTACTCTTTGATATGCTGTCCTCACTTGGATTTTAGGGCTCTGTTCTTTTTTTTTTGTTTGTTTTCTTCTTACCTCTTCCATCACACTTGTACTGTACAGTATATTCTAGTGGATATTCCTCCACTGCTGTCTCACTATCTGCCAGTGTACCTCAGGACTCTGTCCTGGATCTCTACTTTTCTCTATCTACTGTATAGTTATTCCCTTGGGGACTAAAATTCAGGCTTTGGGAGTTAGCTGGGCTGACTCTTTGAAAATAGTTTCAGGATATGGGAAGGCTCCATAAAACTAACTGGTAGAAGATATAACATTTAAGAAAATATTTTTCCTTTAACACACTATGGGCCACATATTCAAATACTGGACTGACTACCACAGTTGGCGTTGAGTCTGGATATTCATTGCCGGGCCATTCCAGTGAACAGGTTTATTTTTGGTAGCTATAAATGTAGCCTGCTAAATCGATATTCAGCGCTGGTCGGCTATGTTTATAGTAGCCAAACATAGATCAGTTATTTAAGTGGCCCAATTTGGCCACTAAACATAACTGGCTAATGCTTTAAATTTCACAGTTAACTGTCTAAGTTGCGTGACATAGTCAGCTATCAGTCATTATGCTCTAATATTAAATGCTGGATATTAGTGCTTAGCCACCTTAGTGCTATTTAACTGGCCAGATGCCATTTCTGCATCCCCAACCCTATATATCATGTCTGTCTGTCCAAGTTAGATTGTAAGCTCTTCTAAGCAGGGACCGTCTATAAATGTCAAAATGTACAGCGCTGCATACGCTTTTCAGCACCATATAAGTCAGGGGTGTCCAACCTGCAGCCCGAGGGCCGCATGCGACCCGTGAAGTATTTTGTGCCGTCCCAGTCGAGGGCAATGCAGTGTTTTCCTCTGCTGCCCCCGGATGTTTACCGTCTTGCCGGCTCCCTCCTCTGTCTTGCTGCAACGTTTGCGTGTTTGTGCGGCCACAGAAACATTTTTTCCGGCCAATGCGGCCCAGGGAAGCCAAAAAGTTGGACACCCCTGTTATAAGTGATAAATAGTAGTAGTAGTAGGAAGAGAGAAGAAAGAAGTATTTGAGATAAGTCCACTTTGTAACAATGATTAATATGAACTTTTTTGAATATAACTGCTGATCTCTAACCTTGTTGTGTTCCTTTCTATGTCTTAGCACGTTGTGTATTAATTGAAAATCTTCAATAGGGATATTTGGGGGAAAAATTTGGCATAAAGAATATTCTTTGGGGAAAGGGGGGGAAGGGAGGGATTGTCACTCTTTGCTGGTTTTTGCTCTTTTCTCTTGCACATTCTGTAATGTTCCGGGTTTTCTTGTTGGTTAATAAAACAGATTTAATTCTAAATCTGAAAAAAATGTGGGTTTGTTGTTTTTTTTTTTTTCATGAATCTATTATATAGGATAGTGAATTCCTTTAAAAGAAATTTGAACAACTTTTTCTAAAGGTGACTGTGCTCCATTTATTTTCAAAGTGCTTACTTTGAATTGACTTCTTTGTAATATGCTTTCTATTAATTATCCCAAAGACAAACAAAGCTCTTGTTTGAACTGCACAGCTGTAATTAACGAAGTGACCTAACTGTATTTGCAGGACATTAGCTTCTCTTCATTGTAGGCAAACTGCTGACACTGCATTTCTTATTAGTTTCTGGATGCTATATTTAAAAGTTCACAAAAGAACAAACTTCATGGAAGGAATAAATGCATATAGGGCTCCTATTACAAAGCCACAATAGCAAGTCCCAAAGCGGCAAATGCAATGCAGCCCATAGGAATTTGCCACATGGGAATCACTACAAGAGCTTTGGGAAAGGGGCCCTCAGCTACTTCCATACCTTGTCATAAAAGGTAGAATGTTTTAATGATGATTATACAGGACAAGCGCCCCACCCTATAGGAGGCAGCGTCGACAAAAGGGCCAAGGCCGCTGCCTGGGGGGGGGGGAACCGAAAGGGAGATAGGAAGGGGGAGGGGAAACCCAGGGTATTGGGAAATAGGATCAGGAGGGGGCCAATGAGGGTCAGGGAGGTAGGCACAGAGGGTGGGGTGTGCGAGGGTGAGGCAATCCGAACTGGAGCGGAAGCTGCAGTTTGGCCCTCGTCGTGGGAGCGTCGCAACATTTTAGCAGGAGACCCCCCACTGCCGGCCTGCTCCTTCTTACCTTGGTGCGTTTCAAGACGGTTAGCAGCAGTGCAGTGAGAACCGAAGCTGCTGTAGCTGCAGGGAGCGGGGCGGTGCAAGGTAGGCGGTTGGGGAGACTGTTTTTCCCCAGGTGGGTTTAGGTGGTGCTCCCTGCTGCCAGGCAGACCCGATGGTTTTGGCTTGCCTCTGGTGGCGTGCCATTGGGACGGGAGCATGGGAATAAATTGGTTCGGTGTTGGGCCTCTTCCTGCTTCGGAGTGCAGGGTGGCAGCGGCCGAGTTGAAGCAGTGTTTTTGTAGGACAGCATCAGAGCTCCCTTCCTGCACTGTGGAGCGCAGGATGGCGGCAGTCAAGGGCGGTGATGAGAAGTTTGGCAGGGCGCAGCCTAGAAGCGTGGTGTGTGGGCGGCAGAAGCATCCAGGGATGCTTAACAGGCCGCGAGCTGCGGTGCTTGGTTTTGGCGGCATCTGAGCACAGGGCAGCAGCAACAGCAATTTGGGGAGCTCTTCTTGAGGCCTACTGCATCGGATGCCGAGGGCAGAGATGAGGCGTCTGATAGGGCGTGGCCGTGGAGTGCTGGGTGCGATGACTGTCTGCATAGCTTGCGAGCCTCCGATGTGTAGCGCCACTGCGTCGGGTTTCTTCTTAAACTCGCCGAGTGCATGGGTGGCGTCTGGGATCTCCCACTGCTGCCATTGGCCTTCATAGTGCCGAGGTTTTGAGGAAGGCAGCTGGATTTCTGGCAAATGGCCTGGCAAGAGCAGGATGGCATAGCAGGGTAAGAGGGAGGGGAGGCTTCCGGGTTCCCTCCTGTGTTTCGCGTTGCGGTGTTGTAAGGGAGTGGGGCTGAGGTTTTCTTAAGTGGATGGGGAGGGGCTGGCCGCGTGCATGCAAACCCAGCGCCATGCCCGTTGGAGCACTGCTGGGTGCCGAAGTTGGCCGAAGGGGCCATTCCCCTGAAGAAGAAGGCTGAGCAAGCCGGGAGCAGAGGGTTTGATTTACATTTGTCCAAGTATTTGGGGGCCAACTCATGCGTGAAGGCAGCCAGTGTTGCAGTTCCCCCAGGGCTGGCAGTTGCCTTGGATCTCAGACCTCTGCTGGGCTGGTTTGTGCTGGGCTGAGGTGCATGGTCCGGCAGTTTGTGGGCACATCTGCATCTAATTTTCTTGTCTGCAGGGATGTCGGGCATTCGGTTAGAAAGCTGGGGGTTTTGCATTAGTTTTGAGCAGGGAATATTATATATATATATATATATATACTAGTCTTTAAGCCCGTTACATTAACGGGTGCTAGAATACTGTTCACCCTCTATGTTGCCCCTTCCATTCACTGCCCTCTCTTCTCTTTCCATCTCTCTCTCTCTCTCAACCATATGGCCTCTCTCCATCTCCTCCTTCCTTTTGCCTTGGTCTGGCATACCTTCCTCCTTCCCTCCAAGCCATTCTCTCCCCTTCTGCTCCCTTTCCTCATTTAATTACTTCATTGGTCAGCAGCAGCATTCACAATTCATTGCTGTTGCTGGCTTCAGATCTTTCTCTCTGGCCGGTCCTGTCTTCATGAAAACAGGAAGTAGGCAGGACCGGCCAGAGAGGAAGGCCTGAAGCCGGTCACAGCAGCGAATTGTAAACGCTGCTGCTGCTTGAAGCACCCAAGGCAGACGCTTATCTCCCCTCCCAGTCCAACCCCCGCTGACTCTGCGACCCTCCCAGCAAGATGACTTTAATATCAAACCTCCCTCCAGCGTTGGCAGCCGCAGCACGCTAAACAGGCTGCTTTGGCTTTCTTCTGCCGTTGAGTCTATCTGTCGCGTCATTGATGACGTCATCGGTGATGTGGCAGAGGGACTCAACTGCAGGAGAAAGCCTGAAGCAGCCTGTTTAACATGCAGCGACTGCCAACGCTGGAGGGATGTTTGTACCAGTGCAGAAGTGATATGTCTCTCCCCCTCCAGTACCTGTGCAGCACTTTGCTGCGGCGCATCCTCCCATGGGGGGGGGGGATTTGCACAGTGGGAGCCGGGTGAGAGCGGCGATCTCCAGTTGGGGGGGGGGTTTGCACAGTGGGAGCCGGGTGAGTGTGGCGATCTCCAGTTGGGGGGGGGTTGTTTTAAGTTGAAAGCCGGCGCTGCAGCTCCTCTCTCGATCCTGGTGCAGTTCGAGAGAGGAGCCGGTACCATTCACAGTGAGAGGCGGGGGTGAGGAAGGCCGCCGCAGCTGTGTAATTTTTTTTTTTATTATTTGAAAGCCGCCGCGAGCAAATGGTGACGTAAAACCCGCGCATGCGCAATCGTGTTTTCGCGACGGATCAGGGAACACGATTTTTTAGTGCACATGCGCGGCCTAGCATTTTATTATATTAGATATATATATATATATATAAATTTTATTGAAAGGGGGGTTGTGCTAATTTAGTCACTGCTTATTTCATACCATGTTAAAGCAGGTTATGAACCATGTTACCAGGTTACAGGTGGGTTCCCCTCATAGATACATGAAGGCAGATAAAAGCCTGATGTGTGTTGCAGAAGGGTTCGGATGGTTCCTGGAAAGGGGGAGGGGTCATGGGGGTGGCCACTGCTTGTCTGGGATCAGTGGCCTAGAGTTTTGATGCTCCTTGGGTTTGGGGCCAGATATTGGCGACCTGGATTGGCCACCAGGAGAGCGGGCTACTGGGCTTGATGGACCATTGGTCTGGCCCAGTAAGATCAATTTTTATGTTTTTATATTGGTTAGGGCTAGCGACCTCTGGCCTCCATGGGAAAGGGCGATGGCTCATTGGTCTGACCCAGTGAGGCTAACTTTGATGTTTTTATATTGCTCGGTGCTGGTGATTTGACCTGGCCACTGTGGGAATGGGCTATTGGGCTGCATGGATCAGTGGCCTGACCCAGTAAGGCTAATTGCACGTTATTCATGATGTCTGCATCCGATCTCTACGTTTCAGTGCAGTCTTAACAACATAATGTCATCATCCAGTGGTGGCAGGTACGTATCCTCATGGTTGTTTTCATTCGGCATTGGTTTTGAACTCAGGCGGCTACACATATGTTGTCATACATCTGTTGCCATAATTCAGGCTAAGTGGGCCAGTAGGTAAATATGGTAAAATATATAGCATTAAAGAGGGAATGCCATATGCGAGCAAGTACAAGGCCTGGGCTTTGCCCCCCCCCCCCCACCCTCTCCCGCCATTGGTAGGTGGGCAGTGGGGAATATGTACAGAGTGATTTATAAAGCTAACTTTTCAAAGCTTTTCAAAATGGTATGCTACTTGCCAGCACAAGCAGCCTTGTGCCAGATCTAAAGAAGATCTTGTAGTTGTCATTCTCACCCTGGTACACACTCGTTCTGAAACAGGAGGTACCAGGAGCCTCTAATTCTATATTAGTCCAAATAGAAATCTAGTTTGTACAAGACTAGACTAGCTGTAAGAACTTTATACTGTAGAATCATGATGCTATTGCTTTAATATAAGGTCAACATACCCGGTCTTATTATCAGTTTTGTCCCTGCTCCAAAGGCGATCTTGTACGTGTTTGTATTCACACAGTGCTTACTCTCATAACAAAAGGTTAAAGAACTGAAACATTCCCGGCAGCCTTAATGCAAGCGAGTGAGTCAAAGATGCCAGATCATAGTTAGGGGTGTGAAGTGGTATGGGACATGTCAGGCACAGTTATTTATCTATTTATTCTTTCATTCAATTTGCTATACCGTTCTCACAGGGAAGCTCCAGAAGGTGGGGTAATATTACATAACAGATGTCTACAAGGATACGTCGGTCTTCCATGTGCAGGTATGTTAGTGAGGTCCTGTAGCTTCCTTTGCTTAACAATAATGATAACTCTATTTGATATACCACAATACCATACACAGCGCAAGGTAGTTTACTGAAGAAGAGACTGTATACAGACAGCAATATTACAAGAAATTTTCAAATGACAGTTGAATGTTAAGGCAGCTGGAGATGCATCAGGGTTGAAGGGGGGGGGTCAGAGAAATTGGTCTTGGCATATCCTCTGGTCGGCGGGTGAGCAGTGTTATGTCATGTTTTGCACAGGTTGTTTCTGTTCTGACACCAATTGAACCCAAGTTATCTTCTTCCCACCTGGCTTCGTGAATTGGCTTCATTACATTACATTGATGCCATCTATCCTGCCAATACCTTTCAGTTCTAGGCAGTACGACCACAAGCAATTAGCCTGGGCATTCCCAGGGAGATTACAAGGTGGACAGCAATAGTATTCATCAGGATTTGGGGAATGGCATGGTTGATAGCTACAGTAGGCATCTGGATCTGAGAATGGCACATGCAAGAAGGCACATGCAAGGTGAATAGAGGCGTCCTTGCCGGACGCAGAGGCCAAGGTCGCGCCGCAGAATCGTTGTTGTTAGCATTTCCTCTTAGCCTTCTCCACCACACAATGGACAACAAATGTGTGTGTTGCTGCGGTGATGTACCATCCACTGCAACCAGGCAGGGCCAGCAATGCTCATTTCTTAGGAGTTTACCTCAATGGTGTACAGCTTATCTGGAAATGTAGGAACAGCTGGTGTGACTTCCAACAGCAGACTCCAAGGATCTAAACAGTGAATGTTTGCTAGTGAAGTGAGAAGCTGCAGTTTGTATAGGGGTGTCTAGAGTGTCAATTTCTGGTAGGTGTAGGGGCCTGGGCTTTTAAGAACAACTGGAGGGGGGATGATGCAGGTTCCGTTGTGATTTGTACTACTTTATTGAATGTGCCGCCAGATGGTGCAGGGACTACTTTTATTTGTTTGCCAAATAAATAGTGGATTACTCGCAGGCGCAGCATTCGAGAGTATCCCGACTCCCGGTATGGGGCATATCAGTCCCGAACATAGGGACCATTTCTTCTATGTGCCATTTGATGATGGACTCTGACTATGTCCTTTTATGGCGGACCAAACGAGCTGGATAGTCGGATCCATTTGGGTGAGAATCACCATGATTCAAATGTGGCTTGGTACCCTCTATGATGACACAGGTATCATGTTCATCAAGCTCATCCTGGGCCTTGCTGTGGGTATGTACATATGTCAAGTAACCTGACTTTAGTCATTCCAGTTGTCCATCATTCCAAGGTTACCTGAGTTTATGCGTCATCCCAAACTTGGCTTTACGTACAACTTCGGAGGAGCTTGGTCTTAGCGGTGGATAGAAGGAACCTCCCATGTCATAAGGTAATTGATGGCATCCAGGGGTACAAGTATGTATGACTTTCAACTCGGAGGGGGATTTAGAGTACAACCTTTCCAGACCACCGGGTGAGGGTTGTGACTTGAGAATGTGAAGGGGAGGTGGAGTTCAAGAACACGAATGTACAAATTTCTGGGCTTCTATGCTGAACGGCCATTCTTCCAGACATCGGGGCTCACTCCCATCTTGATAGAAGGCATCCTTCACTCCCATTTTGATAGAAGGCATCCTTGGGTCTTGGGCCTTGTCACCTTTCAGGCCTTGTCACCTTGCACCCATAAACATCAACAGACCCCCTTCCCCAGGATCTCCCTGGAAGTACCTGCCCAATCACTGGTGATCTACTGGAGACCAGGCATTGTATTTCCATGTTTTTTACCCCTCTCCTGTACCTTTGTAATCCTGGTGGTTCAGCGGTTTATTGGTAGGAGCGAGCTTTCTGCGCTCCTTCCTGGCCCCGGGCTGCTCCCTGAATGGCTGCCATCAGTTTTTGCGAGTCCCACAAGAACTGATGGCAGCCATTCAGGGAGTGGCGTGGGCCCAGGCAGGAGTGTGGAGAGCTCGCTACAGCTGATACACCGCTGGATCCCCAGGATTTAAAAAGGTAACATTTGCTCCATAAGACGCACAGACATTTCCACCCACTTTTTTTTGGGAAAAAAGTGTGTCTTATTGAGCGAAAAATTCAGTAATTGGTGATTTTAATGTTCCCATATACACATTGCTGATTTATTTTGGTTTTATATTCAAGTGGGCTTGCTTAAATTACTTGGGCTTGCCTAACCACCAATATTCTGTAATACTTAACCAGGCAGAGCCACTAAATATTAGCACTAACCAGTTGCACAGGGATATTACAGAGGATTAAAGTATTCAGTGTTGGTGCCCACATAGCTAAGCAGGCGTATAAGACCACACAAAAAGCAGTCCTAACTATGCCCACTTAGCAGTGTGGGTCCTGGAAGTGCATGACGACCAGCACTGTCATAACTTCCAGGTACCGTCTGAAGTGTTTCTATCCCTCCTGCCCTCCCACCCATAAACATCAACAGACCCCCTTCCCCCAGGATCTCCCTGGAAGTACCTGCCCAATCACTGGTGATCTACTGGAGACCAGGCAGGAGTGATACTTACTCGCTCCTACTGGTCATAGCTGTCTCTTCAAAATGGCTACCACTGCCTCGAGTGTCACCCATTCCAAAGAGATTTTTTTTTTTTTACTATTATGATTGGTTTCAAAATATGAAGGCATATGTTAGATGGCAGATGTATTATTAAAAGTATAAGTGCAAGTGATCAAATGTAGATTTAGTACATGATTTTAGAAGAGCAGGCCTGCATATTTAGGTCCATAGGCGTCAGAACAGGGGAGGCCACAGGAGCCATGTCCTCCCCCAAAATTCTCGGTTGCTTTTTATTGGCCCTTCCGCCCACCCTTCGCCGAGTGGTGTTGCTTCTTAAATCTTTGGGCTGCCACTGCGCAGCTGCCATGCAGCGTCAGACAGCAGGCCTGTCCCATAACCCTTCGTTCTACGTACTTCAGGGAGCAGGCCTGCTTATGGACGCTGCACTGCGGCTAATGAAGATTTAACTAAAGCGTCGGGAGGAGGTGGGTGGAGGATTTGGTAGCTGTTTAGAGGTCGTGTACCAGAACAGAGCTTCAGCTGCCTATGTGTAGGTCTCATATAAAATCAACATATCTCTACCCCTAACAATACAAGTGTGTGGGGGGGGGGGGGGGGGGGGAAGGACTGGGGACAAAGAAGCGCATATATATGCACCACAACTAAGAAATCAATGGAGAAAGAGCATGCTAGTTCCAAGAATGGAACATAAAAATCTGTTTCCAATCTAATAACATTGGGTCAATGTTTACTATTACTCAGTATAACTAAAGATTTCCAGAACTAAAAACATGCACATCTATCTTCTACAACTGAACTAGCTAAAATATAAATGACACAAACATTAACTTGGGAATGAGATCTTTCTTTTCTTCCTAGTTCTGGCACAGCTGGAGTCCTGCCTCTGCAGTCCTTGCCTAAGGCTGTTTCAAATACAGCAAGCACTATCCAAAAATGTCTAGTTTAAAACCAAGTGAATCAAAGACAGCTCTGTGAAAGCTCATTTGGACTTCACTAACTAACCCCTGCCTTGGATTAGCTACAGATGATTACCTTATGATAAGATGTCATTAGGGTGGCAACTGATTGTCAGTCGATGGCACAGCACCAGTTCCATATGGTTACTTGTTTCTCCATGGAGTTATTTTAAACTTTAAGCTCACTCTCTCCACCTCCTCCCTGCTTTTTTTCCCCCCCTATGCTATGAAAAGAACAGAATCTAAGCTGCCAAACATCCAGAACACTTTAGAGGTAAATTCTATAACTGGGTGGATGGCAAAAGCGTTTTCTATAAAGAAATGTAGGCACCTACATTCTTTTACAGAATATTAGCTTAACAATGAAAATACTGTATATGTCTATGAGTTAGATGTGAGTAGAGCCAGCATAAGCGTATACACCTAACTTCTAGTACTATGCACGTAACTTATAATGTTCCATATTTGAGTTCTGCCCACACTGTCCAGACTCTACAGTATGTGAACTGTGTTTGATATATGCTTATTTACAAAATGGTATACACATGTATATCAATCAGTAAAATGAGGAAAATTCAAAATTGTCCAATATATCAATTCAAAATACAAAATAATTGAGAACAAAAGTGATATCAAGTGGAATTGTAAGCTAGACCTCAAACACCCAAGGCACTACTTAACATCTTTTTTCGTGCCCTTACTGGGGTGGTGTTCTCATCATTGGTCTTAGCAAAAGTGACTTGTGCAAAAAGAATTTTTGAATTAATTGTAAACAGGCTCTATATAGTTAATAAAGTGCAAAAAGTGCAGTAAAGGAAAGGCTTTGTATTGCTCTATAGTGTGGCCGCACCTCAAGTGCTATATACAGTTCTGGTTGCCATATCTCAAAAAAACTAGTGGAATTAGAAAAGGTACAGAGAAGGGTGACAAAATGATAAAAGGGATGGGCAACTTCCCTATGAGGGAAAGTTAAAGTGGCTAGGGTTCTTCATCTTGGAGAAGAGATGGCTCAGGGGTGATATGATAGAGGTCTGTAAAATACTGAGTGGAATGGAATGAATAGTTGTGAATCACTTGTTTACTCTTTCCAAAAATAACTAGGACTAGGGAGCATGTGATGAAACAATGACGTAGTAGATTAAAAAGAAACTGGAGAAAATATTTCTTCATTCAACTCTAGAATTCATTGCCAGAGAACGTAATGAAAGCAGTTAGCTTACAGAATTTAAAAATAGTTTGGATAATTTCCTAACAGAGAAGTCCATAAACCATTATTAAGGTGGTTTGGGGAAATCCACTGCTTATTCCTAGGATAAGCAGCATAAAATTGGCTTGTCTTCATGGACACTGTTAGAAACAGGAAACTTGGATTGATGGACCTTTGTTCTGTCCTAGTATGGCAACTCTTATGGGTGTCAGGTCAAAAGCGCGCAGGGATAAAGGCGCGAGCATACAATTGAGCGCAGCGCGGAGGTGTGCGCCAAAGAAAATTACTGTTTTTAGGGCTCCGACAGGGGGGGCGTGGGGATAATCCCCCCACTTTACTTAATACAGATCGCGCCGCATTGTGGGGGCGTTGTGGGGGGTTTGGGGGGTTGTAACCCCCCACATTTTACTGAAAACTTTACTTTTTCCCTGTTTTTAGGGAAAAAGTTAAGTTTACAGTAAAATGTGGGGGGTTACAACCCCCCAAACTCCCCACAACGCCGGTGCGATTTGTATTAAGTAAACTGGGGATGCTCCCCAACAAAAACCCCCGTCGGAGCCCCTAAAAACAGTAATTTTCTTTGGCGCGCGCCTCCGTCTTGCGCTCAGTTGTTGGCGCACGCCTTTGTCTTCCGCGTTGTTGTCTATGAACCGTTCTTATGTTCTAAGACAGATAGGGCAGAAGACTGACGATCTTTGTTCCTTCTGCATGTGTGTGTTGCACTTCTGTGGGCATGGTCTCTCACAACATATTCCCCAAAGGCATCATTGTTGATCTGGGCTGTCAGGATGGTGAGGGCATTCTGGTACTGAGTTGTGGCCGGAGTTCTGCTGCTGGGTGTATATGATATCAAACTGGTGTTTGGATAATTTGTATTCTTTGTGGAATCTTGCATGTTCATGTAAAGACTTAACTGTGCCAGAGCTCTCTAGATTCACAGCTTCATGAAACACCGGCTGGCTAACATCGGCAGACAGTTTATTTATAATAAGTTGGTTTACATGTGGAGGACAAGTATGCCCATGGAAGACATCTGGCATCAGCTTGAGGGGACTGGTTGGCTGAGATAAGTTTATAATCATTACAACTATGAAATGCTGAACAGGAATATTTCATTGCTGAAGTTTTTGTTTAAAAGGACACAAGAGTTTGGCAAAGAGGGGCATGTTCAAAACATACGTCTAAGTCTGATTTGGACGTATGGCACTAGACAGCCAAACTTGGCAGTAAGAAAATGCCCATTTTTGAAAGGCAAACCACCATATGTCTAGAAATATATATATATATATATATATATATATATTTTTTTTTTTTTTTAAATCCTCTATCTGGACGTCCAGGCCATTGGGATTCCCAGACTGCCAGGACATCTATCTTTATACCACATTTTCAACAAAAATTTCATCCAAGTCTCTCTCACTCATTCTCTCATATAGATATATATATATATAATATAGAAACTCAACAACTTCAAAATGCATGAACATTATGGGGCTCATAATCGAAAGAGAAAAACGTCCAAAAACCGGCCTAAGTCAGCACTTGGACGATCGTATATGAAAGACGTCCAAGTGCTGATAATTGAAACGGGTTTTGGATGTGCTTACAAATTCCCAGTGCCGCTGAATGACCAAAGCCAAATGGGGGGTTTCAGGAGGAGTGTCGAGGGCGGGATTTGGGCGGGCCGTGTGCCATGCTAGACTTAGTTGTACTCAATGTATAGTTTGTGTCTTTAATCCCCTTACCCAATTTTTATTTATAAACCACTTAGATTTTAACTTTGGTTTTATATTGGCGGTATATCAAATAAATTGAACTTGAACTTGAATCATTCACAGTTCTGAGAGGTTTCCAAAAACATATTCATAGCCTAATTAGACTCAGAGCATTCAGCAACACCATGCATCTAAAAATACACATAGCAATTTTGCTTCTGCAACATCATCAACTCTGATCTCTGACAGCTTTTGTGATTCCTTACTTTATTCCAAGGGTGTCAAAGTCCCTCCACGAGGGCCGCAATCCAGTCGGGTTTTCAGGATTTCCCCAATGAATATGCATGAGATCTATTTGCATGCACTGCTTTCATTGTATGCTAGTAGATCTCATGCATATTCATTGGGGAAATCCTGAAAACCTGACTGGAATGCGGCCCTCAATGAAGGACTTTGACACCCCTGCTTTATTCCAATGTTATAGTCTTTACCCTATTTTTTAATCTACCCCTCATTCCTTTCTGAAGGATACAGGGGCGTCCTTCTATAGACCAGACATGATGTTCCAGGACATGTGCTGTCTGCTTCTTGACAAAATTCAAGATGTTACATTATGTAATTATTTGATGCTGCTCATCCATGTTGGCACTAATGATACTGCTAGGTACCCTTCTAAAAGTATCAAAAGTTACTTTGGGAGAGAAGTCTACTACTACTACTACTACTACTATTTATCATTTCTATAGTGCTGGTAAGTGTACGCAGAGCTGTATAATCAAAACACAATAGACGCTCGCTGCATAGAAGAGCTTACAATCTAATTGGACAAACAGAGGGTAAAGGCCAAGGCAGAGAAGCTTGCATCCTAGAGGTGAATGTGTGGGTGCACATATGGTGTCGTCAAGAATGTTTTAACTTCCTGGATCATGGGATGGTTTTCTAAAAGCTGCAGAGCAGAGTTGGTATGCATCTATGAAAGAAGGGAAGAAGGCTCTTCAGCAGCAGACTGGCTAACCTACTTGAAGAGGGCTTTAAACCAGAATTGTTGGGGCTGGGTGATTAAATCCTCCAGGTAAGTATAAGCCCTCAGGTAAGCGAATCATTGAATACCTCTACCCAGATGGGAAAAGGTGCAATGCCTAGAAAGCAGTATATTCTAATGCCTGTAATAAAGGAAATAAGGTTGTGGATCTAGAGGCTGATTTAGATTTAGTGGCAATCATAGAGACGTGGTTCATAGAGAACCATGACAGGGATACAATTATCATAAACAAATATATATAGTGGTCAAATAAACTATCAAAGAACAACAAAAATCCCACTATAGTAGCCTTCATTATATCTTACTATATTATGGGGTAGGAAAAGCCTCAGAACCCGGGAGCTATACAGTATATTTCCTCAAACAAAAGGCTTTTTTTCATGCTCCTGCTCCAGTCATTAATCATCAATCCTTCTGTTCACCCAAGTGCACACAAAATATGCTCACTATATACTGTATGCTCACAGTATATGCTCACAATATATGCTCATAAAGGGCTCCTTTTACTAAAGTGCGCTAGCGGTTTTAGCGTGCGCTTAGCACGTGCTACAATACCGCACGTGCTAAATGCTAACGCCTCCATAGAGCAGCTTGCATTAGTATTTTTCATTTAGCGCATGGTTAGCACACACTAAAAATGCTAGCGCACCTTAGTAAAAGGAGCCCAAAGTCTTCAGCATTTAATTACCAGGATCACAGCATCACCATTCACCACCCAATTGTTTTTGAAAGCAGGTAGATTTACGTGGATATTTCTTAACTGGTCATGGAATTATTTTAATTATTTTATTAATAATATTCACGTTATGTTATTTATACTTTTCTTAAATAAACTCTATTTTTAACTTTCCCACACAATTTTGTCATGAGTTTTATAGTTCTGAAGAACCAGCTGTACTTATCTTAAAGCTGTTCTACTGCGCGGTCTGGGGAGGTTGAACCTGACATGTTTCGCTGACATAGCTGTATCAAGGGTCCTACTTAGAAAAAGTAGCCCAATCATTATTTGTTCATATTAGAAGATAAAACAACTTATACTCACATACACCATTACTCCCCACTACCTCATTTGGTATGAAATACTGTCCAAAATGTTTTCCATTGTGAATGTTGGCAACTGGGAGGACGGGATACAAATCGAAATAAATAAATAAAAATAAATAAATACATACATACCAGAGCCATTTCATGCCTTCCAGCTTGCACAAGTTTAGCAAGACAAGATGGCAACGGCATTCATTAATCAAGTTTAAAGGGCTCACTCTCAAGCTGACTCAAATGTGCTGACCAATTAACAACGTGGACTCAGAACAGGGATGCCTACTCAAGCTCGTTGTTTAACCCCGCCCCCTCCGGCTCTACTGTGTTTAGCATATAAATATATCTTTGTCCCTTCTAATTCAATAGAATTTCAGAATTACCACCCTCCCTCCCCCTGCAATTCAGAGCTAGATTATGGTTGCCCAACTGCAAGTTGATTTGGTGTTAATATTACTGTACAGGTACAAGTTCCTTTATCTGAAATCCAGTTTTGAGAATTTTTTGGTTTTTGGAATGGTAATGCTAAGTCAGAAAAAGACAATAAAACTGTCACCAAACTTTGTTATTTCAACATACGGCAAACATTAAACACTTCAAACACAAACATGTTCCAAACTGTGGAACTGTTTCTCACTGCCACTCTAAATGGAATCTGCAGCTCTCTGCCATTTTTCCAAATGTTAGTTTTCAGAGCTTTTCAGTTTTCAGAAATTCAGATAAAGGATCTTGTACCATTTTTTAATTTGAATATTCTAATTTTTGGAATTCATAGTTGATGTGGAGTCAGAAGTATTAAAGTGGAGGGGTGCTAGGATGGAATGAATAGATACTGCTTATCCCTGGGGCTAAGTAGCATGGAGTCTTCTATTTTGGAGAATTCTGTCAAGTATTTTTGACCTGGATTGGGTCCTGTTAGAAACAGGATATTAGATCAGGTGGATCTTTGATGTGACCCAATATGGCAGTTGTCACTATCTTTTAAGGTGGGTGCAGTTGGTCAAAAAGTGTTCAAAGTGAGAGCCAAGACAATTACTGGAGAAAGTAGCATACACACTGTCAACCTCTGCCATCTTGTTTCCCTTCTAGTTTTTAATCTCCCCATATAATCTCTCTCTGCAGGCTTCTTTGTGGTGTCACCTTCTGAACAACTACTCTATTTTCTTCCAGCACTACATAGCTCACAGTACATTAGAACTGCATGGTTGTCTTTCATAAACAGCTTCACTGAGAATATGCAGGAAGTGAGGTTTGTTCATACCGGCATCGCTACTATTTAGTGTATTTCTAAGATGGCTGCAGCGTCCCTAACCATCATTGTATTTTTATTAAAAACTTTGTGTATACCTCAGTGCTATATATCAACCAATCAGATTTCTTTCAGATTGTATTCATTCACACCGACTTGCTCATCTATTTCTAATTGGTAGCTGTAACTAACCAATCAAATTTGACATCAACTGTCCATTCATTCAAACCAGCTTTTTTGTTGGTTCTAATTGTAATGCAATAGATAAAATGCATTTATATTTTTATCATTAGTACTTATCTCTGAATGGACATAAGATTTCAGAATTGCTATTAATATATCATGTGGCATATTAAGACCCGCAGGCAATCACTTATTTATCTTGATGCCATTAAATATATATACAAGCTCATCGCATAAAAAAACAGATCCACATTCAGTGTTTGCTTAACTATTACTCTGGTCAAGCAATTTTAAAGCAGTCACCTCAGTAGTATAAACAATATTAGCATTTAATATTATATGTCAATTTTGGTTTCTTTACAGTTTTGTGCTGCACCTCAACCCTGATGAAGTGGTTGAAACATGGTTCTCTCACAGCCTTGTGAGAATAGAGTGGAATTCTGGGACCACAACTCAAACTCACTAAGAGCTGTGTGGGACAGATACCAAATAGAATAATACAGATATTAAACATGCTGTTGTACACATATGTGTCAGTTTGTATCACACATATTTGCCAGCAGCAGATATGAAGAAAAGGAAGGGGAGGTTGCATACTGGGGAAAGAGTTAAGGAACCAAAATTAAGGTCAACAGGGACTGCTTTTGACCCTCAAGTCTTGCAATGAAGAACACTGCAATAGGGCAGTTCTTATCTTCTTATGAAATAATGGACAATTCTATATGTGGTACCTAAAAAAAAAACAAAATACTGAGTGCTATTCTATAAACAGCACTTAAAAACATAACCCCCCCCCCCTTTTTTTTACTAAACCATGATATGGTTATTAGCACAGGGAGCCACACTGAATGCTCCGTTCAGCTCCCAATGATCACACAGTTCCTATGAATGTTGGGAGTAGCACAGCTCCCTGTACTAATAACCACTATTGTGGTTTAAGTAAAAAAGGAGGGGGGTAGAAATATCATCCAGTCCACAGTATCCACTTTCTCCTCCTATCCCTAAGAGATTCCATGTGCCTGCCCACACTTTCTTGAATTCAGACACATCCTCTGTCTCTACCACCTCTACTGGAAAATTATTCCACGCATCTACCACTCTTTCTATAAAAAAATATATTTCTTTAGATTACACCTGAGCTTATCACCTCTTAAATTCATCTTATGTCCTCTCATTCAAAGCTTTCTTTCAAATGAAAGAGATTTGCCTGATGTGCATTTATGCCATATAGGTATTTAAATATCTCTATAATATCTTCCCTCATCCACCTTTTCTCCAAAGTACTGAGATCTTTAAGTCCATCCCCATACACCTTATGACGAAAGCCACCAACCATTTTAGTAGCCTTACTCTGGACTGAATATTCTGTTTATATCTTTTTGAAGGTGCGGTCTCCAGAATTGTACACAATATTCTAAATGAGGTCTCACCAGAGTCTTATACAGGGGCATCAATGCCTTCTTTTTCCTACTGGCCATTCCTTTCCCTAAGGAGTTAAACCTTTACTACTGACGTTTATCTCATATTTGCATTTTAGGTGACAGTTGAAGACTTACTTATTTTCAAAGTTTTTAGGATTCTATTACTAATTATGTATTTATAGCTAATCTTTTGTAAACCGCGTAGAACTTAAAGGTGATGTGGTCTAGAAATGGATTTTATGTTATATTATGCTATGCAGTATGCACCCTAGCATCCTCCTAGCTTTTGCCGTCGCCTTTTCAACCTGTTTGGCCACCTTTAGATTATCACATAGTATCACACCCTAGTCCCGCTGTTCATTCATGCACAAAAGTTTTTCACCCCTAAACTGTACAATTTCCTTGGATTTTTGCAGCCCAGATGCATGATCTTGCATTTCTTAGTTATGGTTTACAGAATAGTGCTTAAACTCGAGAAACATGCCTAAATATAGGTGCATCTATTTGCATCAACTAAAACCTAGTGCAAAATGTTGCTCCTAAAGTTAGGCATGAATCCCCCTTAGTCTTTATTTACATATGTAACTCAGAGCAATACCCAGGATCCACCTAACACTATCCCATTTCAATGCCTCCTTGTGTTACTCGTGCATAAGATTTAAGTAACATAGTAGCATAGTAAATGATGGCAGATAAAGAACCGAGTGGTCCATCCAGTCTGCCCAACCATACATGCTCCATAAATTAATTTAGTTTAAATGGTCCTTTTTCTTAGATATTTCTGGGCCAGAAACCCAGAGCCCTGCCCAGTAGTGTGCTTAGGTTCTATCTACTGGAGTCTCCATCAAAGCTCACTCCAGCCCATCTTAACCATCCAAGCCATTGAAACCCTCCCCAAACCATCCTCAACAGAATGTCCATATATGGGACACAGACCGTGCAAGCCTGCCCAGTACTGGTCTTAGGGCTAGATTCACTAAGCTCACCAATCGTGTCCCAACCAGTTGCGAGCCTTCTCTGCTCCCAACCTGATTCAATAATCATCTGCCTGCTCCTATCCGCACCCAATCTGATTCACACATGCAAATGAGGGGAAATGCATGCACAAGTAGGAAGGCATCGATTCACTAAACAGAAGAAGGAACATTGACTGGGCTTGCCGATCCAAAAAGAAGCGACTTCTGAGGACCAGCTGCTCACGTCCTTGCTGACTGTCCTGCTCTCTGCCGCCCTGAAATCCCAGCCCCGCAGCCCTGAAACCATCAAAACAAAAAAAACATCTCCCTTATGCATAAAGTGCCCTCCTTTCTGCCACCCTGTTCTATGCCACCCTGCTCTCTGTCGCTCTGCCTCTCTGTTTTAACCCGCAGGTTTAAAGAGGGACTGCCCTACAGCGTGTTCTGCTTAGTTGTTCCAGTCTGGCTGAAAAGCATGTTCTGTTCCCTTGAAATGATTCTCGTGAGGCCAGCGAGTGCAGCCACCCTACTTTCTGTTTTGACCTCAAGCTTGTGCGGAGAGCAAGCACATGCGCAGATCACATCTCCAGGTTGACAGGATGGCCTGCGCATGCGTCTGGATAGCTCTGCAGCGATCCGTGGGATCGCTTGTGGGCGTGTGTCCTATCAGATCATTTGCTTGGGGACTCTTTAGCGAATCGGTCACCCAGCAAGTCTCAGACACGGATCGCCCCCGGATTGCCCCCCAAAAGTTTTGTGAATCTACCCTTAGTTCCTTCAATGTATACCCATTATTTTCTGATTAGGGATCCTCTGAGTTCATCCCACACTTGTTTGAACTATGTCACCTCTGCAAGCTTTACATGTGCATCTTTTAATTAAAGCAAATTAGCACTAATAATTGCTCATTTAGATTCCAATTATCTGTGCTAATTGGCTGTTAATTCAATTAAATTGTGTATGAAAATTGGGAAACTATCCAAATCTGTGCACACAATTTTTAGCACTTTTTATTAAATTCAGGGGAATATGGTTAAGGCTGCCAGAAACTGTGCTACTTTCTAAATCAAACATTTTAAGCAAAACCACATTTCTATGTGATGCCCTCTTGTTTTATATTACTTTTCTTCTGTATCAATATAGTATTGACAGCACTAAATTGCAGGACATAAAACATGGAAGATCACCATGTAGCACATTTAATTAGGATAATGTTCAATAAGTTTCCATACATAATTCACTAATATTGATTTCCATATCAAGACCAACAACTTGAAATATTTTTCATGTCAAAATAAGATACAATTATATCTTATCTTTTTTTTTTTCTTTCTAAGCTGAATCCTGCATTTTGAGAAGAGTTTAGATCTGGAATGGATTCTCACTAGGAATCTAAAATGTTCTGTATTATCTACTATCAAAAATTACTGTGACTCTTGGCAGTTAAGAGAGAACAGTAAGACAGAAACAATTTAGGAATAATTATGATTTTTTATTTACCATATGTATTAAAATCTTTTAGGGCTCCTTTTATGAAGCTGCGTTAGTGGCTTTATCGCACCGCGACGTTTTATCATGCGCTAACCCCCATGCTAGCCGAAAAACTACCGCCTGCTCAAGAGGAGGCGGTAGCAGCTAGTGAGACCGGCGGTTTTTGCGCATTATTTCGTGTGTTAAATCGCTAACGCGGCTTCATAAAAGGAGCCCTTAATGTTTCATCTTTTGGGAGGGAATGGTTCATGCTTAGAAGAATAAAAAAAGTCTGTTAAAAATACACATGCAATGTATAAAATAAAAGTCTGAGGATGATGTCAAGGAACATTAATGACAATAAATGTTTTCTTATTCATTCTTACTTGTTGTCATAGATTTATAAATTCTGATCGTTAATAAGAATAAATTAGTTTGAACATCAGATAAGTGCACATGAATTTACTTTTATTTCCCTTCCTCCTAATTTCCATCTCAGCACTTTGGGGTTCATTTACTAAGGCGTGCTAATCAATTTAGCGTGCGCTAAAGATTAGCATATGCTAAATGCTAAGGGGCCATATAATGGGCGCCTTAGGGCTCCTTTTAACAAGGTGTGCTACAGGGGTTAGCGTGTCGGACATTTCATCATGCGCTAACCCCCGTGGCAAGCCTAAAAACTACCGCCTTGTCAATGGAGGCGTTAGTGATTAGCGCGGCAGGTGGTTGAACACGCGGTATTCTGCGCATTAACAGTCTACCGCACCTTGATAAAAGGAGCCCTTAGTATTTAGCGCACACTAATCTTTAGCGCGCACTAATTCAATTAGCACACGATAAATCGGTTAGTGCGCCTTAGTAAAAGGACCCCTTTGTTTGGGAACCAATTAGCATGGAAGCTCAATGTGGAGGGATATGTTCAATATGACATCCAAATCAGTTTGGACGTTTGTTAGAACATACACACATAAAAATCTCGTAGCAAACATGACCATGACCATGAATCTTTTTGATGTGTTGGGTTTTTTTTTATAATTCAAAAAGATAGATGAACTGAGGACAAGAACATATGCGAAATGACCATTTTTGAAACAAAAAAATGTCTTATCTTTTTGTTTCAAAAATGGTCATTTCGCATATGTTCTTGTCCTCAGTTCATCTATCTTTTTGAATTATAAAAAAAACCCCAACACATCAAAAAGAAAAATGTACGAAACAAGCCATTGGGATTTAGGAGGGGCCAACATTCTCAGTAGACTGGTCAAATAGACATCCCAGCAGAGCAGTGAAGTACCCTTTGGGGCTCTGCAGTGAATTTCACATAAATAGGCCCAGGTCACAAGTACTTGGCAAGATCCCAAAGAGCAAAATAGATTTTATACTGCTTATCCTAGGAATAAGTGCTGGATTTCCCCAAGTCCATCTTAATAATGGCTTATAGCCTTCTCTTTTAGGAAGATATTCAAACCTTTTTTAAACTCTACTAAGCAAACTGCTAAATGAATTTCAGAATTCAATTACAAGTTGAGTGAAGAAATATGTTCTCCTGTTTATTTTAAATCTACTACTTAGTAGCTAGTATTTTTGGAAAGAGTAAACAAGGAATTCATGTCTACCCTCAGTATTTTATACACCTCTATCCAGTGGCGTACCAAGGGGGAGCGGTCTGCCCTGGGTGCATGCCTTGGGGGGTGCAGAGCCGGCCAGGTCTGGGTCATCTGGTGCTGGTCTGAAGTTCTGTTGATGCCGGGGGTAGAAGGAGGCCCGTTGCCGATCTTAAGTGTCATCGCAGGGGGGGGGGGGGTTGTCAATCTTGTTGCCAAAATCAGAAAAGTGAGAGGAAGGGAGAGAGATGGGCTTAGAAACATAGAAACATAGAAAGATGACGGCAGAAAAGGGCCACTGCCCATCAAGTCTGCCCACTCCATTTACCCACCCTATTAAGTCTGAGTGCTAATGACTTAGTTCCTTAACTCGACCGTCGCAGGGATCCCACGTGGATGTCCCATTTATTCTTAAAGTCGAGCACACTGGTGGCCTTGATCACCTGCACCGGAAGTTTGTTCCAGTGATCTATCACCCTTTCTGTGAAGAAATACTTCCTGATGTCACCACTAAATTTCCCTCCTCTGAGTTTGAGCGGGTGCCCCCTTGTGACCGAGGGTCCCTTGGGAAAGAATATATCGTTTTCTACCTCTACACGACCTGTGACGTACTTGAATGTCTCGATCATGTCACCCCTTTCCCTGCGCTCCTCTAGGGTATAGAGTTGCAGCTTGCCCAGTCTTTCTTCGTATGAGAGACCCTTGAGTCCAGCGACCTTCCTAGTGGCCATCCGTTGGACCGACTCAGCTCGAAGCACATCTTTCCGGTAATGTGGCCTCCAGAATTGCACACAGTATTCCAGATGAGGTCTCACCATGGTTCTGTAGAGTGGCATTATGACTTCAGGTTTGCGGCTGACGAAGCTTCTATTGATACATCCCATCATTTGTCTTGCCTTGGATGAGGCCTTCTCTACTTATTTGGCAGCCTTCATGTCTGCGCTGATGATCACTCCCAAGTCCCGTTCTTCTGAAGTCTTAGCTAGTGTTTCTCCATTCAAGGTGTATGTTCTGCATGGATTTCTGCTACCGAGATGCATGACCTTACACTTCTTAGCGTTGAAGCCCAGCTGCCATGTTGAGGACCAGTTTTCCAATGTGATCAGATCCTGCATCATACTATCTTTGAGATTGCTTTCACCTACTATATTACACAGTTTGGCGTCGTCGGCAAACAGTGCTACTTTACCCTGTAGTCCTCGGGTCAAGTCCCTTATGAATATGTTGAAAAGGGATGGTCCCAGGACTGAGCCCTGCGGCACTCCGCTAGTCACTTCCGATGTCTCAGAGAGGGTGCCATTGACCACCACCCTCTGAAGTCTTCCACTCAGCCACTCCTTGACCCATGTAGTTAGTTTCTCACCTAACCCCATTGATTTCATCTTGTTTAATAGTCTACGGTGTGGGACACTGTCAAAGGCTTTACTGAAATCCAAGTACACTATGTCCAGAGACTCTCCCAAGTCCAGCTTTCCTGTCACCCAGTCAAAGAAGCTGATAAGATTGGACTGGCATGACCTGCCCCTAGTGAATCCATGTTGGCAGGGATCCCTCAGATTCCCCTCATCCAGTATTGTGTCTAGTTTGCCTTTAAGTAGGGTTTCCATGAGTTTACACACTATTGATGTGAGGCTCACTGGTCTGTAATTCGCAGCCTCTGCTCTGCAACCCTTCTTGTGTAGAGGAACAACGTTGGCAGTTTTCCAGTCTAGGGGGACTCTCCCCGTTCTCAGGGAGAGATTGAAGAGTACGGCTAACGGTTCCGCCAAAATATCGCATAGCTCTCTGAGCACTCTTGGGTGCAAATTGTCCGGTCCCATGGCTTTGTTCACCTTGAGTCCTGACAATTCTCTGTAAACATCAGCTGGTGTGAACTCAAAATTCTGAAATGGGTCTTCCATGCTTTGCTTTGCTTCCAGCTGTGGCCCTTGTCCCGGCGCCTCGCATGTAAAGACTGAACAGAAGTAATCATTCAGTATTTTGGCTTTATCGGAATCTGTTTCCGCATAATTCCCATTTGGCGTTCTAAGGCGTACTATCCCGTTTGCGTTCTTTTTCCTGTCGCTAATGTATCTGAAGAAAGATTTGTCCCCTTTCTTAATGTTCTTCGCTAGAGTTTCTTCCGTTCGAAGTTTGGCCTCCCTGACTGCTGTTTTGACCGCTGCAGACTTTGTCCTGTATTCAATGGTAGCTTCTTTTTCCCCTGTGCGTTTGTATGAGAGAAATGCTTTTTTTTTCTCCTTGACTAGGTACGAGACCTCATCTGTGAACCATTGGGGTTTCTTTTTCCTTTGTTGTTTGGTTACCGATTTTATGTAGCGGATAGTTGCCTCATGAAGGATCGATTTCAAGGTTGACCACATAGCTTCCACATTATCAGTCACTTTTTGAACCTGCAGTGTCTGATAGATGAAATCTCCCATGCGTGTGAAGTCGGTGCCCCGGAAATTGAGTACCCTTGTTTTTGTTTGTGATCTAGGGAAGCCTTTCTTAAGGTTAAACCATACCATGTTATGGTCACTGGTGGCTAGCGTTTCTGGTGGCTTGTGGTGGATGGAGAGATTGAGAGAAGGGGGCAGATGATGGAAGTGGGGAGAAGGGGGAGAAAGAAGAGGGCAGATGATGGAAGTGGAGAGAAGGGGGAGAGAGAATAGAGCAGGTGATGGAAGTGGGGAGAAGGAGGAGAGAGAAGAGGGCAGATGATGGAAGTTGGGAGAAGGTGAGAGAGAAGAGGGCAGATGATGGAAGTGGAGAGAAGGGGCAGATGATGGAAGTGGGGAGAGAGAAGAGGGCAGATGATGGAAGTGGGGAGAAGGGGCAGATGATGGAATTGGGGATAAGGGAGAGCATTTGCTGAATGGAAGTGGAGAAAGAGAACACATACTGGATGGAAGGAGGGATAAAGAAAAAGGACATATGCTGGATGGGGGAAGAAGATAGTTAGTGAGATAGTGGAGGGGTGAAGGATAGGGGTGGCATGCTGTGGGTAGACACAGTGAAAAGAGAGAAACTGAAGACTGCATAGTAAGAAAGAATTTAATTTAGATGGAGGCAGAAAATAAAGAAGGAAGACCAGAGAAGGAAAAGGAAGAGAGAGAGGAGAGAAAGATGCCAGAGAACGGGGAAGGGGACAGAGATATCAGATCTGAGCAGAGGAAATGAAAAGAGAGAGATGCTAAAAACCACAGGGGGAAGGGAAAGAGAGATTAAAGGAGAAAGATGCCAGACCATGAGGGAACTGAGGGAAGAAAATGGATGCCAGATCAAAGGGGGGGGGTCTAGAGGAGAGATGGCAGGGGGAGACAGACAGTTTCTGGAAGGGGCAGACAGTGGATGGAATGGGCAGATGCTGGTTTGAAGAGACAGGGCTGGAAGGAAAAGAGTGAAAAGAAGATAAAAGCAGAAACCAGAGACAACAAAAGGTAGAAAAAAATTATTTTATTTCTATTTTGTCATTAGAATATATCAGATTTGAAATATATTTCCTGCTAGAGACATAACTGGGGAATGCAAAGCCCAGGCAGTGCTTCTTTAGCTAGATGGAAGGGGTAGAGAAAGAGGGCACATGATGGAAGGAGGGGATAAATAAAAGGAGGGCAGAAGATGGGGAGAAAAGGATTGAGTTAGGGAAATACTGGAGGGGGGGTGGTGAGGGAAAGAGATGGCGAGCTGTAGGTAGACAGTAAAAAAGGAAATTGATGAGAGGGTAATAAGAACGTAATCTGATGGATGCAGAAAATAAATTGAAAAGGAAATGAGGAAAGAAAGGTATTGCAGAAGAGAGGTGTGGGAGATGGAAGGAGAGGAGAGAGATGCCAGACCAATGGGGGTAAAAGGAGAGATGGAAGGGGGAGGCATATGGTTTCTGGAAGGGACATAGAAGGAGAGAAGATGTCATATAGGGGCAGAGAGGCGGCAGACAGTGGATGGAAGGAAGAAAGTAACAAGAAGATGAGGAAAGCAGAAACCAGAGAATGTTATGATCAAATGAACAGCACTTGTTGATGATTCCATCCCTTAAGATCATTAATACAAGACGACAATTTATTTTTTCTTTTACGGCCCCTCAAGTCTGGAACTCTCTTCCTATCTATTTGAGAGAAGAGTGCAATCTTGATAAATTTAAGAGTAATTTAAAAACCTTTCTTTTTAAAGATGCTTTCGATAATTAATTTTTTCTTTTTGATTTACTCTGTCTGTTGATTATGATTATGGAATATTTAGATCCCTTGCCTTATGTTTTTTCCTTGATTGTTCTGCTCTTTTAAACATTTTGTAGTTTATTCCCCTTTTCCTTATATTTACTTGTTTGTTAAGTTTGTTAATAGTCCTTCCTGGACTTAATTTTATGTTAAGTATTGTATTACTCCCTTAATACTATAATTTTATTATTATGTTCATCGCTTTGAAATATGATTAAGCGATTAATCAAAAACATTATTAAACTTGAAGATAAAGGTAGAACAAAAATTTTCTATTTATTTATTGCTTTAGGAGATATGTGTCACTGTTTCTGTGGTGTTGCATTGTATGCAGAGTCCAGCTTCTTGCTGGTTCAATTTAACCTTTGTCTATGTATTTCTATTTTATCCCCCCTTTTACAAAACTGTGGAGCATTTTTTAGCGCCAGCTCTGATGCTCAGAATTCTATGATGCTCTAATGCTCAGAATTCTATGATGCTCTGATGCTCAGAATTCTATGTTACCACCGTGGCTAAAATCCACACTACAGTTTTGTAAAAGGGGGAGGGGTTAATTTGTGATGACATATTCCATACTAGGCGAAGGTGTTTTCTGTGTTCTGTGTGTTCGAAAGACATGGTTTTCTGTTAGGAAATAAGTTTTATTTTATTTTTCTTTCCAGCTTATGATTTATCTTTAATCTTATCTATTGTTTTGCCTTTTGTCTTTGTTTTGTTCTATTTCTATCATTTAAATTTCTCCAGAATTATACTGTTCAACGGCTCCCCCTTCTGCTTCTATTCCTTTCTCTCCTCTCTTCTACCTTCCAAAATATTTAGATCAATGCTGTCTTGTTAAAATGTTTATTTTATTTTTATTTTTCCTCTAACTCTACTTTTCACTTCTCTATTACCCTCCAGGTACTTTAGTTAGATTGTGAGCCTTCGGGACAGTAAGGGAATTTTTCAAGTACCTTTCTTATTTCTAATCTTAATGTATATTTTCTGTAAACCGCTTAGAACCTAACGGATGTAGCGGTATATAAGAAATAAATTACATTACATTACATTAGGATTGATGGTGTAGGATTGATCTGTACTAGTCTGGCTTGTTTAATTTTACAATGGGTGTATTGATGTTGTACTGCTCACTGCAGTATGTAAGATGCTGCCTTTTTCTAGGTACTCATGTGTGATGTGTGGCTTGTTACTAAAAATCATGTTTTTTTGTACAGATGGGGGGGGGTCGTCAAAAAAATGATGGGCCCCGGGTGTCACATATGCTAGGTACGCCACTGCCTCTATCATATTTCCCCGGAGCTGTCTTTTCTCCAGGCTAAAGAATCCTAGCAACTTTAGCCTTTCCTCATAAGAAAGTCATCCCATCCCTTTTATCATTTTTGTCACCTTTCTCTGTACCTTTTCTAATTCTGCTATATCTTTTTTGAAATATGGAAACCAGAATTACATACAGTATTTGAGGTATGGACATTCTTCATAAGTGAGTGTGGCCAGGTGTGGGGTACAGGCATTCTAAAGTGCTACACATACTGTTATAGATTAGCATCATTTATGTTATGAAATCCTAAGAGTTGGGTGCTGGCATTTACACCAGGTTTAAGCTGGCGTAAATTCTGGTACTCAGCCATAGGTGCAGGAATCAGCTCTAAGAACTATTTTACAAAGTTTTCTTATCTTGGAACAACTTTTATAGAACAGAATTTAGCACCATTTTTTTTCCATGTAACAATAAAGTAATCTACAACACTGGAGTTGCTGGTAGTATTCAACTTACCAGTCAAGATGTTTTCCCCTCCCCCCTGAGCTTCATAGCACCCATAGTCGCAGCATGTGACAATAAAGTAATCTACAATACTGGAGTTGCCGAAGCTTCACCTGTCTTTTGCCATGTGCAGGACACAGACCATAGAAGCCTGTCTGGCATAAGCCTCCATTCCCACAATGCTGGAGTTGCTGAATCTTCTTTCAGTCTTTTGCCATTCGCAGAGCACTGACCTAGCAGTTTATCCAGCATCAGCCTCAGTTTCCCTATTGCCCAAGGCAACACCTCAACGGCCAAGTTGTGTTTCCATCTTTTTTCTGTTTAGAAAACCACTGTGTCTATCCCATGCATTTTTGAAGATGCTCATCATTTTTGACTCTACTACTGCATCTCTCCTGGAAGGGTATTCCAGGCATCTCTGCCCTCTCTTTGAAAAAGTATTTCCTGACATTACTCCTAAGTCTACTTCCCTGCAATCTCCATTCATGTCCTCTATTTCTTCCACCCCCACATCTGTGAAAGAGGTTTGTTTGAATATTCATACCTTTCAAGTACTTAAATGTCTGTATCATATCACCTCTCTCTCTCTTTTTCTCTAGTGTATGCCATACCATACCATTTCTTATACCCTATAAATATCAGCAAGGAATCTTTGTGGCTTACAAGATTCAGGGATTCAAAGATATTCAAGTCCTCCAATCTCTTCTCCTATTTCTTATGGTTCAAACCTGTACCATTTTTTGCTACCTTTTTCCGAACCGCCTCAAGTATTTTTATGTCTTTGAAGAGATACAGCCTCCAAATGACTTTTACAGGGGCATCCACACCTCCTTTTTTTTCTTTTGGTTATGCCTCTCTCTATGCAGCCTAGCATTCTTCGCTGCCTTGAGATCCTCAGACATTATTGCCCAGGTCTCTTTCCTGATCTGCATGTCTCAGTCTCTCATCCCCTAACAAAGTGGTAGGCAAACTCTTAGTCAAAAGAGGCAAAGATCAGTAGTACAATGATTAAGATTTCTTTTGAGAGCCAAATTTCTTTTCAAGAACCATGTTTTTAGGAGTCGGTTTAAACTAGCTACTAAATAAATAAAACCAGATATCATCATAATAATAATAATCTTATTTATTGACAAAAAATATTTTTCTACCTTTTGTCGTTTCTACTTTAATTATCTTGTCTATACTCACTTCTTTCTAGCCCCTTCCATGTCTACTCTCTCTCTCTGCCCTTGTTCACCTGTTCACCCTCTCACCATTCCATATGGCATCTTCCTTCTGTCTATGCTCCTTCCATAAACTGTCTATCTTGTGCCCCTTCTCCCCTTTGTACAGGATTCATTTTAGCTCTGCCACCTCTCCATTTTTCTCTGTCACCACCTCCTCCCCTATGCTCTGGCATCTCTCTCTTCTCCTTTCCTTTCCACCCCACAGTCTGGCATTTCCTTCCCTGATTCCCTGGCATCTCTCTCCTTTCTTTTCATCTCTCCCTCCCCATCCATGCTCTGACATCTCCTCCTTCTTTTTCCCTTGGTCTGGCATACCTTCCTCCTTCCATCCATGACTTGGCATATCTCCCTCCCTCTCTTTCCCCCATGCCCTGGCATCTCTTCCTCCTTCCCTTTCTTCCCTCCATGCCCTGGCATTTCTTCCCTCCATGCCCTGGGATCTCTTCCTCTCTCTCTTCCCTCCATGACCTGGCATCTCTTCCTCCCTCCCTTCCCTCCAAGCCCTGGCATCTCCTTTCATTCCTTCCTTTCCCTCCAGTTGGGTGCAGCAATTCTCTCTCCCTCTGTTCCCTTTCCTCCTTCTGTCACCCCGTCTCCAGTTGGCAGTGCAGCCCCTAAGCGGGTGTTCTTCTTCAGGCAGCAGCAGCATTCACAATTTGCTGCTGTTGCCGGCTTCGGGCCTTCTTCTCTGTTGGATCCTGCCTTCATGGAAACAGGAAGTAGGCAAGACTCAGCAGAGAGGAAGGCCCGAAGCCGGCAACAGCAGCTAATTGTAAACGCTTTTGCTGCCTGAAGAAGTTAAAGATGCCAGGCCTTGGAGCACCCATGGCAGACCACTTCTCTCCCTGTAGCTGGGGCCCCTCTGAAAAGGAACATTTAGCTCTCCCTCCCATGCAAACCCCGCCGACCCACCGCATGACGACCGACAAACCTCCCTCTAGCACTCATTAGCAGCCGCAGCACTCTAAACAGGCTGTTTTGCAGTTTGCGGCCTTCTGAAAGTGATTCCCTCTGCCGCATCACTGATGATGTCATCAGTGATGCGGCAGAGGGAATCACCAGCAGAGGGCCGTGAACTGCGAAGCAGCCTGTTTAGAGTGCTGTGGCTGCCGATGAGTACTGGAGGGAGGTTTGTCAGTCTTCTCACAGTGGGAGGGTCGATGGGGAGGACCCGGGACGATGATGCTGGGTGGGGCCCGGGATGATGACGTTGGGGGGGGGGGGGACAATGGCTCTGCTGCGAATCCAGCGAGGGTGAGGGAGATGCCCAAACGGCACTAAAGCACCGCACCGATTGGCCCCCCTGATCATTTTTGGCCCTATCATTTAATCCGGCCCTCATGGCAGCCGTTCTCACAAACTGCCGGCAGCTGCCCCATCAGAAACAGGAAGTTGCGGCAGAGGGAAAACTTCAGGGAAGCCGCCGGCAGCTTGTGAGAACAACTGCTGTGTTGTGGCCTTTCTAAAAAGGAAAATTTTGGCTACTGGCAGAGCCTGCACTCAAGTGGCTAAAGAACCACATTTGGCTCGCGAGCCGCGGTTTGCTGATCACTGCCCTAGCACATACTGCTTTATTGGATTTCTACACCCCAAGTGTATTGCTTTGCACTTTTATTTTGTATTAAATTTTAATTGTCAAACATTCAACCATTCTTCTAATTTTTGTAGACCTCTTCTTACGTTGTCCAATCCCTCCAAGAAGTCCACTCTGTTGCAAATTTTGGTGTCATCTATAAAAAAAGCTAATTTTTCCTTTTAACTCTTCAGCAATGTTGCTCACAAACATGTTGAATAGAGTGAGCCCCAGTACTGATACATAAAGCACTCCACTACAGTGAACCCTCGATTTTACGAGCCTCGGTTATCTGGATTTTAGATTTACTGGACCTCATAATTGTCATCACCCACTTCCGGGCAAGAAGGCTGAGCATGCGCACTTGTCTCTTAAACAGCCTTTTCCGTTTCCGGCAGCGAATTAAGACAAAGCGCAGTCACGGATAAAAAATGAAAACACACAAACTTGAGTATAAAACAAAAGTTGGATCTCATCGAGAAAGTGAAATCGGGCGTATGTGTGGCACGGGTTTGTGAGGAATATGGTGTCAAAAAACAAATGGTAGCAGATATTCGCAAAGCAAAAGAAAAGCAGAAAAATTTTGCTTTGCCTAGTGATGTGGATTCTAACACTTTGCCGAGAAAATATCGTAAAATGATACATGAATCTTTGCTGGAAGAGGCTGTAATAAAGAGGTATGTTCAGCAACGTTCCTGTGGTGTAAATGTGCGGGGAGTTGAATTGCAATCTGCAGCAAAGACATTAGCTGAACACTGAAATAAAAATTAGTGATGGGTGGTTGTGGAGATTTTGCAAGAGACATGGAATCATAAACAATCGGACTTACGGCAAAGTGTTGAGTGCGCCGACAGAAAAGATCAAACCATTTCATAAGATATTATCCAAATATAATACAAGAGGAAAATTTATTGAAATGTCAGCTTTATAATGCGGATGAGATCAGTTTGTTCTGGCATACACTGTCAGAAAATACCCAAGCTTCTAAAAGAGAAAGAACTGTTTCCGGCAGCAAATTAAGCAAAGAACGAATCTCCGCCCTACTTTGTGCAAACACTGATGGTTTACATAAATTAGAACCAGTGATTGTTAGCAAATCATGTCGCCCAAGAGCATTGAAAGACTGCATGAATAAATTACCCGCAATTTATCACAATTCTAAAAAAGCTTGGTTTACATCAAGTATTTTTATGGCATGGTTTTTTGAACATTTTGTGCCAGAAGTTAAAAGGTTCCAAGTGGAAAAATTATCCATACCAGCAGAAAACATCAAAGCACTGTTAATACTTGACAACACACCAGCACATCCATCTGAAAAAATTATGTGTGGTCAGGATGGGAAAATTAAATACATGTTTCGTCAAAAAAAAAAACAACAAACAAACATCTATTCTCTAGCCTATTTACCAGGATATACAAGAAAAAAATTTTTCAAGAAGGTATGGTGGTGTTGGAAGACGAAGCCAAAGAAACAGACATCAGCGGGGAACGCACGTTGCAAAATCTTAAAAAATATAACATCAAATCGGCTATATATAATTTTGAAGCCGCTTGGAAGGTAGTGAAGTGTGAAACATTAGTGAATGGGTGGAATAAACTTCTAAATAACATCGGAGGGAAATGCAGTACAATGGATTTGAAGTTGAAGATTTTTACACAACAATGAAAAATGCAGGAGAAAATAATACAACAGAAGAAGCTCTACTAGAATGGTTGGAAGAAGACAAGGGTGATCCTGGTTATCAAATTATGTCAGAGTGAAATAGCTGAAGAAGTTATGAACCAAAAAAAATGACAAAAGACAAGAGCGATGAAGAAGAGCCTACAATAAAAAGAATGAAACTGAGTCAAGTAAGAAGTCATCCAAATGACTTGGTTTCATTTATTGACTCATCGTCAGAACCTGAGTTGCAACAATATTATTCTCATTTCCTAAATTTCAGAGAAGTTATAATTAATAAACAACAATGTTCCAAAAGGCAAATGACATTAGAAACGTTTTTTTTTCTATTTTTTTTCAATTATATTTATTAGCAATTGCAATAGGTAATAGATAACCGAAAGTAAGACAAATGGTAACAATGTGAAACAGCAAGGTACCACAGCAAAGGGAAAGCATGCCAGCGAAAATACAAAAAGAACAATAAACCCCTGGTTAGATGCCCATCACAATTAACATGTTATGGATTAAGGAACCCCCAACCATGCACAATCAATCCACAGCCAACCATCCTCAAGTCTCAATATACGCTCACCATGCACCCAACCACTCATACCCCCACACAGCCATATATCTACCAAGATAAGAAGTGGTGATTGCCCCCATAGGGGTCAGTTTGTAGGATCTACAGCAGCAGTGTTGCCAGGACACAGGAGCAAGATCTTCCGCCAAAGGGCTATGCATGAGTTTCCCCAACTTAGGAGTTCACTGTATTTCATAGCGGCCCACCTCAGCCAAGCGAGCAAGCCACTGCGGGAAAGAAGCCACCTTGTCAGCCACTCAATGCTGCAACAGAAGCCTTTTCACCACCAAGATAGCCATGTATAGAACTTTCTGCTGAGGCAACGTGAGCTAATTGAAAAAAAAAAAAAGAAACTTTTTTTTCGGTCAATAAGAGAATAAATGGCTAAACCTCATTGTATGCTGCAATACAGTGATTTTGATATTTTTTAAAAAATTTGTTTATATATAAAAGTATACTTTTGCAACATATATTGTCTTTGACGTAGTTTATTGTGTCTTTTTGCATCTATTTAGCATGCATTTGGATTTTACGGACAGTCGCATATAACGGACAACCCTTCCCCTTGAGCAGTCCGTTAAATTGAGGGTTCACTGTATTTACATTTCTTTCCTCTGAGTAGACTCTGTTTACCACCACCCTCTGCCATCAGTCAGTCAACCAATTCACAGTCAACCAATTCACAGTCAGTCAACCAATTCACAATCCAGTTCACTTCTTTAAGTCCTAACTTTAGCCTGTTGAGTTTATTTATGAGTCCCAATGAGGGACTGTGTTAAAGGCCTTACTGAAATCCAAGTAATCTACATTCAACACATGTTCATTATCCTAAATAAAAGTGCACTCCATGCATTGATAATCCTTACTTTTATGTGTGCATATCATAAGGCAGTTTTAAACGCCTATTCCTACATGTAAAATATTTTATGCACTAAAAAAGACTTACCCTGTTTACTATGGTGCACTAAGCATTTTAGCACATGTTTAGCGCACGCTAAATCTACGCATGCGCTAAATTCTAATGCGCCCATAGACTAACATGCACATGTTAGCATTTAGCTTGTGATTAGCGTGTGCAAAAATGATTAGCGTGTGCAAAAATGCTTAGCGTACCTTAGTAAAAGGAGCCCTAAGACAATTACCCCCATATGGCTATGGTGTCCATGCTAAATTTTCATGCATAACCTCCACCATACAAGGTTATAAATCTATCAAACACTATCTGGGATAAAAACAGTTCTGAACAGAATATTACAATTCCTCTGTAATTGGGAATTACACGCCTTCTTAGTTCTTCAAGCTATGTTTGCCCATTGGGATAGAAAGCAAATTTGAAACCAAATGCCCTATTCCTTCCTTACTAAGTTTAGTATTCAACCATTTATGCACCAAAAAATCTGCAAATTGAGACAGTGGGCCTAATGTGCTCCTTTGTCAATGAATTAAGGAAGATTTAATGAAATTCTCTGTGCCATTTGTCAACCTGTCAAGATAAGCCAGTAGGATATTTTCTCTCAGAGTTTACCAGACTGAAAACTATAGAGCTAAGTAATTTTAAGTTGCACAGTTTGCTTAGCAGACACTAATACTTACGTGAATTACTTCTTTATGTGGTTTTCTCAATTTGTAATATATAGTGGGGTTTTTTTTTAAAATGTGGTCTGTATTATAACATAAAAGCATGTATTTTATTACCAATAAAATAAGAACACAAGAAAGACCATGCAAGCTTAGAGGGGCATAATAATACATCTACTCTCCCCCACCTCCTTTTTTTGTGTTCACCATGACTGTTGATTTCTATATTCATTAAGGACGAGAGGGGTGGGATAGGGGTTAGGTCAGAGGTGTCAAAGTCCCTGCTCGAGGGCCGCAATCCAGTTGGGTTTTCAGGATTTCCCCAATGAATATGCATGAGATCTATTTGCATGCACTGCTTTCATGATATGCTAATAGATCTCATGCATATTCGTTGGGGAAATCCTGAAAACCCGACTGGATTGTGGCCCTCGACACCCCTGGGTTAGGTGAAGATTTTCTTGGAGGGCTATCAGAGTCCAAGTCCTCTAAGTTATAAGTCTGTTGGTAATTAAGCTGAGATGTTGGGGGGGGGGGGGTCAGGAGGCTGTTGCGGAGGGATACTTCAGGACTTATTGTTTTACTGATTTGTACTTGGTTCATTTTTGTCATTGTTGATTTTTGCTTGTATTGTAAACCTATTAAAAATTGTTACACCTTAAATACGAAAAAACAAAACATTTAAGTCCATTTTGGGCCTAAGTTGCTAGTCACCCAAAGTTGAAAATGTCCAATTCTCGAAAAATACATCCAAAAATTTTTTGGGGGGGAGAATCGTTTACTTATACGTCCAGCCCTTTGATCGTTCAGACTGCTAAGCCCTCTATCTTTATACTCAAAATAAAGAATGGAAAACTTAATCGATTTTGCCCCAGACTGCCTACAAAATAGCCAGTTTTGGCTTAGGCACTAATTGGTATGTTCAGCAGCACTATCCAGTTAAGTACCACTGATTGTGCCCAGTTAGCCCTGGATGAGCAAATTAAATGACCAGAAGCTATTTAAATCTCTTTGAATATTAGCTCTTGTTATGAATTGTACACATTCCTCAACCAAAATATGAGCATTGTGACAAGGATCTTGCTAGCCCTACTAGAAACAGAGAGAAAGTCCCTGTAAGCCCCATTAAAAACCCTGTTACCAGGTATAGGAAACATCCTGAACAGTGTAGAAATCCTGTGCATGACTTTAGAAAGGAGCCCGTCCCTTTAAAAGTATCCAGAGCTCAGGCTGACATTGAGAATGCAGGGCCCTTTAAGAGTTTGTCTATCTCTGCTAGGAGGGGGCGTGGCTGGTTTCCGAGGCTCCCATTTACTGAGCTTTCCTCATCAGAGAAAGAGAAGAAACAGCTGGAAAAAGCAGCTGAACCTAAGCTGGGAAGGAAGCCAGTCCTTCCAGCTGAACCAGGGCCAGCTCAAGGCAGTTTCTCTGAGGACTGGGAGATGCAGGAACTGGAAGCTAGCCATACCAAACCAGTCTCAGAAGCCCAGCCTGAGGACTATGATATGGAGTGCCAAGATGACTATGTTTTACCTGACTGGGAAGAACAGCTGATGGACTGTGAGTAGGCTGTTAAGCCAAGCAGTTTTTTCCTCACTGGAGTTTTGCATTTTGGCCTTTTGTTTTAAAGCCTGCCAGAGTATTATGCTGGGGCATTGCGGGGTTCTAGCTACCCCAGGAACTGTAGAAACCAGAAGCTGAAAGTTTTGTGTTTTATTTTTGGAGCAGCTTGTGCACTGCTCTGAATTGTGCTTGGGGGTGAAGAAGTAAAACCTGAGCCTGTCTTTTGGGAGGGCGGCAACACCTGTAGTGTGCAGGCCTATCTCCTTCTAGCCTGTTGGGGATTCGGCTCTACCCAATAGGGCCACAGCCAGAGCAAGAGGTGGAACTTGTCTGTTTCCTAATAAGAATGAACTGAATTCATAAAAGCCTTTTTTTTCTTTTTGCTCGTGCCATTTCTGCAATTGTGTTTGAAGTTTGTTTACCATTAAAGTGTTTTGCCTTATTCAACCAGGGAAATCTCAGTGTGCAATTCTTGGGAGGCACTGAATGCTGTGATCCACCACCTTTATTCAAACTCTGGGACTGGAATTCAGAGGGGCAACTAGGCCTAGCCAGGATCCTGTCCCACAGCATTGAATCATTCTTTTCTGTGCCTTTCAACCTGACCAGATGTCACTGATATGAAAACATTTGAGATGCTTGGTATTTTTAACAACGCAAGCCCTAAAGAAATGATAAATCTGATGTAACAATTTGAAAGAGTAGTTTTAGTTTTGATCCCTGTCCATTATGGCTGCTGAAGCATGTTCCTGAGCCTGTAATGCTATGACTTCTCAATATTTTGAGATTCTCACTCTCTAGGGGATAGTTTCCAGATATACTGAAGGAAGCAGAGGTTAAACCAATATAAAACGGCATAGGACTGATTCTATTGCTTCTAAAAAAAAATTCCATCCTCCTTGTGTTAGCTAAAATTAGAGAACAATATGTTCTTCTAGGGTTGTTTATAGGAACCCTTTTTGTTTTGTTTTTTTTCAATCCAGCTTCAATTGAGCTTATTTTTGAGACCCCAAAATGTTATGTTCCTTTCATTCAGTTCTATTAAAGTGAATGGAGGAAAACTTTGAATGATACAAAACAACTCCTCTGACATACAGGAACGCGTCAGAGGGAATGTGCTACCAAGGTGGAGAGAAGTCTGCGAGGTTCGCTACATCTGGCCGGTGATCCTCAGCAGGCTGCTTTGAAGAGGAGGGCAGATGCGAACGAAGAGCAGCAGCAGCGGCAGCGTTTCGTGCCGCTGGGCCAGAAGAGACCAGGAAGTTGGGATGGAGGAAGGGTAAGAATGGTGGTTTAGGAGCAATACAGGCAGGCAGGGGGCCAGGGGGACAGCGAAAGGGGGCTGCTTTGGGGGGAGGGGTGTGCTGGGGCAGGCAGCAATCATGCATTGCTCTGGGAGGGGGGAACAGAAGGGGGCCACGGAGCAGGCAGGAATGACACAACAGGGGAACAGGGGAGAGAGAAAGGGGGCTGCTTTGGGGAGAGGGGTGTGCTGGGGGGCAGACAGCAATCATGCTTTGCTCTGGGAGGGTAGAAACAGAAGGGGGCCATGGAGCAGGCAGGCATGGCACAACAGAGAAATGCAGGCAGGGGGCAGGGGGACAGCGAAAGGGGGCTGCTTTGGGGGTGTATGTGCTGGGGGCAGACAGCAATCATGCTTTGCTCTGAGAGGGGGGGGGAACAGAAGGGGGCCATGGATCAGGCAGGCATGGCACAACAGATAAATACAGGCAGGCAGGGGGCCAGGGAGAGACAAAGACAGAAAGAATGATAGACAAACAGGGGTCCAGAGAGACAGACAGAAAGGAAGACAGACAGACAGCATCCAAGGAGAGAGAGACAAAGAAAAAAAGACAGACAGACAGTATCCAAGGACAAAGAGACAAATAAAAAAAGACAGTGGCCAAGGAGAGAGAGATAAAGAAAGACAGACAGACACACACATCTATTCTAGCACCCGTTAATGTAATGGGCTTAAAGACTAGTTTAGTTATATTTCTTAGTCCCTTCTATTGAATCTTCCTGAAGTGATAAACAACAATCAAATGAAAACAATACAAACAATCCAAATAATACAATACAATCAGCTGAGATATAATATACAGCATTGACCCTAAAACCATTAATAACTCCCCCAGAAACCAAACTATCACATCTCTCCAGAATGCCAACAGAAATCACAAAAATAAATATTGTAAAAAGCTGTTTGCCTAGAAAATTAGTAGGTTTTGCATGCACTATCTTTGTATTCATGTGCCCCGTTTATGTGGTGCATTTTTAAATGTATTTTGAGCTTAATAAAGCAAAAATAAAAACCCAGAAACCTATTTAGCCGATCGTATTGGAAATGTCCAAAGCATGCCTATGTTTCATCCACAGAACTCACCTCTATCTGAAGTCCATACTACACTCAAAAGTAGTCTTCCTTATAATGCCTATAATCTAATCTAATCCTTAGGTTTGTATACTGCATCATCTCCACGTTCGTAGAGCTCGACGCGGTTTACAGTAGGAGAAATAGGAAGGAACTACAACAGAGGGTTAGAGGTAGAAGTGTGAAGAAAATTTAGAGGGATGCCAAGATATAAGAGTTTCCTTGATTCCTAAGTTGGAGGGAGACTTACATTTTTTGAGAAAAGCCAGGTTTTTAGATGTTTGCGGAAAACTTGGAGAGAGCACAAGTTCCGAAGAGGGGAGGTAAGGTTGTTCCAGAGCTCAGTGATTTTGAAGTGAAGGGAGGTCCCTAGCTTTCCTGTGTGTGAAATGCCTTTTAGCGAGGGGAAGGATAGTTTTAATTTGTGGGAGGATCTGGTGGTATTAGGGTTTGAGGAATTCCAAGAAAGAGGGATAAAGGGAGGGAGTTTACCATATAGGATTTTGAAAGTTAAACAGGCGCATTTATAGTGGACCCTGGCGATTATCGGAAGCCAGTAGAGCTTGGCCAGGAGCGGGGAGACATGGTCAAATTTACTTTTAGCGAAGATGAGCTTGGCCGCGGCATTCTGAATCTGTTAGAGTCTGTGGAGGTTTTTCTTAGTTAGGCTTAAGTAGATAGAGACCTAGTTTTACAATTCCTATGCAGTTTATTAGCTCAGTCTGTAGCACACTGATTAAATCTACAACCTTCTACACTGATGTTCCTAGTTCAAATCTAACTCACTCCCTGTGACAGAAGATAAATAAATAAAAAGATTACAGATTTAAAAAAAATAAAAAAAGGTGACAACATTTTACAATTCTAATGAAAAAACATAAAATCGCCATTCTAATGTCATTATTATAACATTAAGGACTTTTTTGGATGTCTAATTGACACCTAAAAAATGATTCTACATAGGGGGCCTAACATGGACGTCCAAGTGGTGCCTAACTTTAGGCGCGCTTTGCAAATTCCGGGCCTAAACCTTCATGTGCATGTTGTGTACCATGACTCAAGGATGCATTCTAAAGGTCCTCATTTCCACGTCTACCTTGCCATTCTGGCATCCCTGCTGATTGGTCAAAGCAAAATTGTACTGGGCGAAGAAATGACCAAGCATTCTTGCCCAAATTATATTTTGAGTAGTATTTAAAAATTCTAATTCATTCTGGTCTATGAACATTTGTATTTGATGATGTGAACTTCCAGAAGATGGCAACTACTACTGTTTATCATTTGTATACCGCCACTAGACATATATTTATCACTGTACACTCGTTAACCACTTTATTTGGACACCTAAGTCTCACCTAATGTTAGGTGCCATTTAGGCACCCTTTATAGAATCTGGGCCTAAATGCTAAGGCACCCATAGAATATAATGGATGCCTTAGCATTTAGCGTGCGCTAAATTGGTAAACGCGCCTTAATCAAAGGACCCCTCTACTTTTTAGTCATAAGTTCTGTATTCCTGAAATATTTTTCATCATTGCACAGGTTATTTCTTTTTCATTTAACCTTATAAATGCTCTTGAATGGCTGGTATAATTCTAGCATGGAACTTTTAAATGGCTCAGTTGGCATATGCTAAAGTTCATTTTAGCAATCCATGAATGACGATGATGCAGTCTAAGCATGGGCCATGTCATGCATGCAGAACCTTTCTATTTTTCAAAAGGGCAAGAAGCTTTCACTCACATAATGCACATTTATGACCAGGAAAAATGCCATCGTATGATTTTTTTTTTCTAACTAGTGCATTTCTTTTTCTTGCTGTGCTGTGACTGATTTTGCTATTTCTCTAGTTCAGTGTCTCTCCAACTTTTTTAGCTCTAGCACACTAAACGGAGCAAATGTTTTTCATGGCACAGTATAACTGAACACACTCACTTTAAATGGGAGTATCAAAATATTATATTACAAATTCTCTAATAGTTAATAAAACTTTCAAAAAAAGGAAAATTATAAATTTTAATTTTTTTTTATAACTAATTAATAATTTAATTAATAAATTAATATTGCTCAGTGAAAGCCAATATGAACCATACAACGAGCACAGGACTCTACCAGTTCAGGCTTCAGTCATCATTGCACTCCTCCCTTCCTACCAATAAATCTAATGCTATAAATAACAGTGAAAAAATATATCAGTGGAAAAATATATATAGAAGTAGAGGAATACTTATCTCAACTGGAATAATCGTTTAAAGACCTTGGCTCAGCTACAACTTTAAAGTGCTTAGTGCTCCCCAATCACATCCGAAAAAAATAAAAAAACAAACGCAAAAATCCAAATACACAAAATCCATTCAAATAGTTCACAGTTCATCAGTCCAAAGAATCCAAATAACTCATCTTGTTAAAGTCCAGAAACTTCCTCGACACTGTATAATAATAATAATAATAGTAATAACTTTATTTTTGTATACCGCCATACCCCGAAGAGTTCTAGGCGGTTCACATTAGTTAGACAGAGATTACAAGTGGTTACATATCAAATTGATCATAGAGTTGCAAACAGCAAGGAGAGGGTAGGTACAGGTGGTTACATATCAATTATATCATGGAGTTGCGAACAGCAAGGAGAGAAGTAGGGGGGAGAAGGAGGGCGACGGGGGGGGAGTAGATCAGAAGGGGGGGAGGAGGAGGATTGAAAAGGGGCATTAAGGGTCTTGGTCTTGGAATAGGTGAGTTTTGAGTAGTTTTCTAAAGTCAAGGTAGTTGTAGGCCTTGAGGGCCATTTGGGCTAGCCAGGTTTGGTTTAGTATGTGGTCTCTGGTAATTATATGACACAATACATGTTTCCCCTTCTGCTTTATCAAGAGGAAGATACTTGCAGCACTATGGAAGAAGTAGCAACATATCAGCATCAATCAAAATACTACATTCTATACAAACAAAAAAATGTTCAAATTCTATAAATACATACATCTTCTTAGTGATGAGCAGCCTCATATTGGATCAGAGTCCCATGCAGGACTTCATGGCGGCACACCCGCTAACAAATGCTTTCTCTTTTTCTGCAGCTAACTGAATGCTCACATTTCATTCCTAAGTCACATGATGACTCCTGACGTCTTTTAAAATGATTAGACCAATCATAATTAGCATCCCAAAGGCCACTCCACTACTTTATTTAGTCCATTGGGGGATACAGTATTCCAAGTAAAAATAAATCTTTGTTCACAATTCACTAATTGCCTTGTAATATTACCCCCATGGTTGACGTGAAACCGTTTCAACACTACAAATCTCAAATCGGATTCCCGATGATGTTTCATAAGCCAGTGCTCTACCAATGTCGCTTCTTCTTTCTTATTATGTAGACAACTAAGATGTTCTGCTATTCTAAGTTTTACTAACCGGCAAGTTTGACCGATATACATCAAACCGCACGGGCATATAATTGCATAAATTACTTGCGTCGATGTACAGTCTGTATAATCATACAGTTCATATTGTTGATTACCATGAGATATTTGTACACTGGTAGTTGTCAATGCGTTTTGGCAATAAACACAACGCCCACACGGGTGATGTCCTCGATCAGTATTCAAAGAAAAACCACGAGGCTTTGATCTTTTTACAAATTTTATAGATTTTGACCCCATTTATATGCAAAACGAGGTAGATCAACAAATTCAGGATGGTATCTTAAAATGTCCCAGTGTTTTTGTATAGTGATACGTAACTGCAGAGTTTCAACTGAGTAAGGAAGAACACAAGTAAGTGTTCCTCGTTTCCCTTGTTGTGATTTACAATTCAACCATTCCCGATGTGCATTAGAAGCACGTTTATATGCTGTCTTTAAACATCTATCAGGATAGCCCCTTTCTTTAAATCTATGCATCATGGCAAGGGCTTGATTTTTAAAGTCTTGGTTGGAAGAACATAGTCTCTTTAGTCTAAACATCTGTCCTACTTTGTTTCAAATTCTTCGGATGGTGACTCTTGTAATGTAACAAAGAATTTCTATCTGTGTCTTTGTGATGAATAGAAGTATCAAAATTATCATGCTCATATTTGATAGTGACGCAAGGTAATGGCGGAATAGAAATCTCTAATGTAATGTAATGTAATATCTAGAAAATTTATCTGACAAGCATGAATGGTGGCTGAGAAGACAAGGTGCGAATTACACTGATTTAAATATTGCACAAATTGATGAACCTCTTCCCTTTCTCCCTTCCAAATAAAGAAAATATCATCTATAAACTGACGCCACATGACAATATTAACAAAAAACTGAGAATAATAAACAAACTGTTGCTCAAAATCAGCCATGTATAAACACGCTACCACTGGTGATACTGTGGCACCCATGGCTACTCCTACTTTTTGAAGATAAAAATGAGTCTCAAAACTGAAATTACACTGAATAATAAACAGCCATATGTATCAAGAGTTCTTTTTTACCTTCAACCATATCAGATCTCAGTAAATACCTTTCAATTGTGAGCAACGCCTCATTCTGAGGGATACTTGTGTACAGAGAAGTGATATCTAGCGTCACTAGCCAGATATCATCTTCAACGGCAATTGAACCAGCTGATTCATGTAAACTATGTCAAAAGTCCATAGAGTCTCTGATATAGAAGGGCAAGCTTTTCAAACTCCTGCCCCGCTGCTAACCAGCGACGCGATCAAATTTCTTCATCTCAGCGGCACGAGCAGCAGCGCGATTTGGCGCTGCTTCTCGACGCTCAGGGGCTTCCTTACTGGCTCCCGCGAATTCTTTGAGATTACTGGCACATTCAATATCGGTTTAATGTGCAGGAAAGTCCAGCGCTAAATCACACTGCATACATTTTTTATGCATTTTTAGTGAAATGGCCCCTTTGGCTTGTAAGATTCCCATCATCTCACAGGATTTTAGATAAGCCTTGAAAACTTGATTGTTTCAATAGTGTCAGGCAGGTGATTATCTCTGGCCAGGTTAGAAAGATTGCATTTGGTATTGTTATCTGCCTTGAGCAACAGATGATAAAGCAGATATAAGGGTGCCTGCCTCTATAAATGGCACATAGCAGTGTCTAGCCCAGTGTATCACAAACTGTGTGCCATGCCACACTAGTATGCCTCCCAAAATTTCTGGTGTGCCATGAGATGCTAGTAAGGAGGAGAGGCGCTGGCGGTCTATAGGACGTGCCTCTCTTGGCGAGAGGCACATCCTGTATGAAATCAGCTGGTACCAGTGCCTCTCCTTCTCTCTGCTTGTCTTCCCTTCCAGCATCTCCCCCCCCCCCCCACACACACACAAACTGGTGGTTCAGTCCTTCTGTAGGGCCTTTGCACATGCGCGTGATGTCATTGTGTCAACTTCCGTGCAATTCTGGATGCCTCGAGCCAGGGCGACTAAGTTCAGTGTGTCGCGGCTTGACAAAGTTTGCGAGATACTGGTCTAGCCGAATTCTGTGCACCATTAAAAGTCAAGTAAAATATACATTATAACTGAAGTTGCACATGGAATTAAGCACGGTGCCTTGTAAACCTGCCGGTACCGGCCTTTGGGGTTGGCTACCGAACAGGGCTCAACAAACACAGTTCTTGGCGTGCCTTCAAAAAGGGTTGAAAGTCCTGCTGGGTTCTATAATCAATGTAACACAAAAATGTCAGGAAAATAAAGTGTTGTCAAAAGGTGAGTCCAACTTTAATTCTTAGCACAGTTCTAAATAGCAAAGCTGCCACAGTTCAAGTTTTGAAGTTAAATAAAACATAAACAGAAAACTGGGCTTGCAAAAAGACAGCCCACACCTTTCTTGCAGGTAAGTGTCCAACAGTTCTGTTGCAGCTCTGTCTTACAGTCCCCACACTCAAAGGGAAAAATAAGAGCTACAAAAACTTGCATAGTCTTGTCTTAGGCTTCAGTAGAGTTCATAAGCCCTAGTTCAATATACTGAATATGCCTGGCTTCTGACAGGCCTTCCCAGCCACCTTAACAAGATGGTGGGGGAGGGGAGTAGCTGAATCCACAATCTAATGCTTGCCAAAAATGGCACCACGATCCCAACCCAATAAGATCTTCAGTGGATTCTCCCCACTACTACCCCTCTCACCCATTCAGTAACAGAGTCTCATACAAGCAGCAAAAGGTATAAGAAAAAAAATGCAAAACAAACTTCATTCAGAGTCCCCAAAAATAAGGCGCCGTTTATAGCAGTGAGCCTAGCAATGCTCACTCTGCCAGCACTAGTCCCATCCTTCTAGACAGCAAAAGGATTCAAGAAAAAAACAGTAAGGAAATCAAACTTAACTTTCATCCATGTAAACTTCTGAAGAATCTATGGAAGTGTCCATGTCCTCCACTGCTTCAGTGCTGGCTGGCTGGTTTGCCTCAGGGAAAGTTTCTACATCCAATATCTCCACCTCATTACCCTGCTTGCATTCAGGAGCACTGTCCTTGGAGACCCCTTCCTCTGCTGGCTCAGGACAGACTGCTCTACAGTTCCTGAGCTCTGCTTCTTTAGTTCTGGGCTGGACACGCCCTAACCTGTATGGGGGAAGGGCAAATTGCTGCTTTTGCTGAGCTTTCTCTTGTGACTTAATTAGTCTCAGCAGCTGTGCACTCCCCGAGTTAGGAGCCCACCTCTTAGTCTGTTCCTTTTCCAAGGTTACTCTGGGTTCCTCAAAGCTGTTCTCCCGGTGTTCCTCCTCCCCCCAGAGTTCCTGTTCCTGAGCACTCATTTTGAAACTCAGAACCTGACTACCTTCCTGTGTTAGAGCTGGTACATTGATCAGCCCTTTTCAGTTTCAGACTAGGGTTCTGAGGAGTTCTATCGGGCACAAGCCTAGCTCTAAGGCTGGGCTTGTGACAGCCTTCAGACACTTAAGTCAAGGCTCCTACCAATACCTAATGATGCCATAAAATTGCACTTATATACTGCTATACCTTTCAATTCAAAGTGATTCAAAGTTAAACTAAAAAGCTTTCTGTTTAAAGATGTATTTGTATCTTAAGAAAGCAATTGAAGCTCTTCCTCATATGTACACCCCTACCTTGTATTAAAACCTTCATCACTTTCCTATAACAATTGTAGTTCTTCCCTTTCTCCTCTTGATCATTGTTATGTCTATGTAATTGTATATTATTTTAAGTTGTCTGTTCTCCTATTAATTGTAAAATGTACATCGCTTTGAAACTCTGTAAAAGCAATCCAATCCAATTTTAAATAAATTTGAAACTTCACAAAGTAAGAAAGTTATACAATCATAACAGATTATAAACTCATTTATAAAATTTATCAAATAAGTCATTAATGCCTTTCTAAAAACCTAATAAAAACTAGAATCTGTATTAGTTTACCAAAAATTTTTTTTCATAACGCAACCTGATAAGCTAAAATTCTTTGGAAAAAAACCGTTAATAGACGCAACCTTTAACTGAAGGAAATGCAAATGTAGTAAGTTTGTGCAGTGTTAATTTTTTATCGGTGAAAATGAAGTGATCAATGAAATAATTTGGCACAAGGCCCGATAACATTTTAAAGCTTTAAAACAATTTAAAGAATATCCGCACCTAAGCTGGAAGCCAGTGCAACATATGGTAGTACTTTGCCTCATGCTCTGATATTTTCAACTTGAAAATCAGTCGAAAAGCTGTATTCTGGATAAGCTGCAGTATTTTTTTTATTTTTTTTAATTCTTTATGGGTTTTGCAAACTTCAAAAGTGCTATACATAAAATGTAAGATATAATACTACAATAAGAGCACATTCAGCTTACACATATTCATAATCAATCATTTTCACCCACCCACCCAATGATTATTCAATAAAACACAGACATAGATAGCTGCAGTATTTTGATATTCTTTTTATGAGAGACTAAATAAATAATATTGCCATTGTCTAGAAGGCTCAAAATCAAAGACTGAACAAGAAGTCTGAATGCAGGAAAATCAAAATATGCCTACTTGAATAGTGGATGTGGATAGGGGCCAGTAAACTAAGCCAGGAAAAACCTAGGCATAATATACCAGCAGCTAACAAGGTGCCTAGCAATGCCTAAGTAGGTGCGATTCTGTAAATGGCACCTACGCTGAGCGGTGCTTAAGATTTAGGCGCAGTTTATAGAATCAGGCCTTAAGGGTCAGATTCTGGAAATGATGCCTGCAAAATGGGCACCTACAGTGTGTTAATCACCGGTAGGCACTGTTTCCAGAATTGCGTCTATTTTCCTCTATAAACGCCTTAAATGTAGATCAGCATTTTATAGGCCTACATTTAAGGTGTCTGACTTGCACCTACGAGAAGTGCCTAGGCATGTCTAGGGACATCTAAGGCCACTTCAGGCATAAACCACGTCTACGACAGCCTTAGGCATCCGTAAGTATGCCTAGATATTTCGGTATGTGCGCCAACATTGCCTACATTGTAGGTGTCCTTCGCCCTATCGATTTTTAAAAAAAATGTGCATCCCGATTGGCTGTACAATGCCTACCACCATCTACAGTCAGGATGATGTTTTAGAATCAGGCTTTAAATGCATATATATTAAATGTTTATTGAAAATAATCTAATCTAATCTTCCATTTGTGAGTCGCACAAACCTATACAAGCTGAAGGTGACAGATCAAAGAGGAAGTGGGAAATTAGAGGGGGGACATGGAGAAGCAAAGGGAGGGGCCTAGAAATAGGGTGTGCAATACAGAAGCGGAACAGTTAAATGCAATGTATAGTATGTCTCTTTCCTGATTGCACAACAAGAACAATACTGAGCATACTAGATACGAGACCTCCAGGTAATAGACCCAACATAAACCTAAAATTCACCCCACACGGCAGCATTATATAGTACAAAATAGACAGATAAACACTGAACACTGTAGATAAACACGTGGAGGGGCATAATAAAAACGTTCAAAGCAGAAGCAGGGAAAGTGTCCATAACCAAAACAAATGTCCTTGTTTTGATTATGGCCTTCCTCTACTAAACCGGGTTGGGCCCATGTACCTAAGGCCCCGCCCACAGGAAGGGCCTAAGGCTCCCAGGCCTATTCTGATTGGCCCAGGCACCTCAGACCCCACCTCAGACCCGGGTCATGGCCGGGGGGGGGGTCATGGGTCGGTGGGGGTATGATTGGAGGTTCTGGGGAGGTGGTCGTTGGGAGGAGGGGGTTATGTTGAGGGCAGGAGGGCCTGGGATCCTTCCTGCCCGTATTGTAGTGGGGGTGGAGGGGTAGGGAGTCACCGGGGCCAGGAGGGCTTGGGCTCCCTCCTGGCCCGTTCATGTAGGTGGGGGGGTCACTGGGACCAGGAGAGGTTGGGCTCTCTCCTGGCCCGTTCGTGTAGGTGGGGGGGTCGCCGGGACAAGAGAGCTTGGGCTCCCTCTTGCCCCGATGTTGTCGGGGGTGCCTCGGGTGTCCAGGGCTGGAGTGCTTGGGTTCCCTTCTGCCGGACCATAATCGGGGGGGGGGGGGGGTTAGCGATCGTGGGGCAGGAGGGCTTGGGCTCCCTCCTGGCTGACCGTAATCAGGGGGGGAGGGTTAGCGATCGCAGGGGAGGAGGGCTTGAGCTCCCTCTTGCCCCGATGTTGTCGGGGGGACCGCGGTTCGACGAGGAAGAGGGCTTGGGCTCCCTCTTGCCCCGACGTCTGGGGGGGGGTAATGTATCACGGCAGGAGAAATTGGGCATCTCTCCTGCCGTGATGGTTGCGGTGGGTAGGTTGCCGGGCCGCTGAACTGATCGCACCAGCAGCCATCAGCTCAGCGGCCCCTTTTTCGGCACTTAGACCTGGTTTGACTTCGTCTAAGTCAAAAAGGTCTAAGTGCCGACTAGGCAACATTACATTACATTACATTAGTGATTTCTATTCCGCTTGTGCCTTGCGGTTCTAAGCGGATTACAAATTAGAAGATATCTGGACATTACCGAGAGAATTATATAACAAAGATTCAAGTACATTACATGATACAGTTGAGAGTTACAAATTAGAGGATATCTGAAGTTATCCGATGGAATTACATAGTAAAGATTCAAGTACTTACAGGAAACAGTGGAGAATAACAATATATTCGGGTAACTCAAGAGGATTACCTAACATTGAAGGGATAAGTTTATTGGATACATGTGGTAGATGCTTGTTTAGCGGTCTGGATATTTTTTTGGTAGGTATGATTCGAGGAATTGACTAGTGTGTCATTCACGGGGAAAAAGCATGTACGAGTGGGAGGAGATTAGTGAGTAAGGACGTGATTTTTGAATAGAACTGTTTTGATTTCTTTTCGAAACACTTTGATGTCTGTTGTTTCGATCATTAGTTTGGTGATGGTGGGGTCAATTTTCGCTGCCTGTGTCGCCAGAAGGCTGTCGTAAAGTTTCTTGCGTCGGGTACCATTATGTGGGGGGAAGGTGAATAGGTTCCGAGTTCTCCTTGATCTGGGTGAGTGGTAGCGGTGTAGGCAGTTGTTTAGGTAGCTGGGGGCAGTGCCATGGGTTACTTTAAATAGTAGACAATAGAATTTGAATTGAGTTCTTGCTTTTATCGGAAGCCAGTGCGCATCTACATAGGCGGGAGTGATGTGGTCAAATTTGCTAAGTGAGTAGATGAGTCTGATGGCTGTGTTTTGAACAGTCTGTAGTTGTTTTATCATGTTGTTTGGGCAAGGTAGATAGAGGCTGTTGCAGTAATCTAAGGTACTAAGTATGAGGGATTGAACAATGAGCTTGTAGTGTTCTTTGGTAAGGAATTTTCTTATTTTTCTTAGGTTTCGCATGGTGAAGAATGCTTTTTGTATGATTTTGTGGATTTGTGTCTGCATTGTGCAGCATCTGTCTAATTGTATTTCTAGAATTTTGAGAGTGCTCTGTATTGGATATTTGGTTGCGTTTACTTCCAGTTCTGTTAGGGATGGTTTTTGTTCCTTCTCTAGTAGTAGGAATTTGGTTTTCTCTGCATTCAGTTTCAGCTTATGGTTCTTCATCCATTTTTCTACAGTTTCCAGTGTTGTTTTCAGGCGTCCGTTGGAGATGGGGTCTTGGATGTCGAAGGGGAGTAGGATGGTTATTGTCATCCGCGTAGCTGAAAGATGTTATATTTAGGGCGTCTAGGGCAGTGCCTAAGGAAGCTATGAAGAGGTTGAAAAGTATGGGTGAAAGAGGGGATCCTTGTGGTACTCCGCATGGGTTTGTCCAGGGGTCGGATAGAAGATCATTTGACTTAACTCTGTATGATCTATTTTTAAGGAATCCTTGGAACCAGTTGTGGACTTTACCTGATATTCCTATGGCATCTAGTGTCTGGAGTAGTATTGGATGGTCAACTAAGTCGAATGCTGCTGAAAGATCGAGTTGGATGACTAGTAACTTATTTGCTTTGCTGAGGTGCTGTCTGGCTATATCTAGTAAAGATACCAGTAGTGTTTCTGTGCTGTGGTTAGCTCTGAAACCAGATTGAGTTGGATGCAGAATGTGGTGGTCTTCTAGGTAATTGGTGAGATATTGTGCTACTATACCCTCTATGAGTTTGACATATAGTGGGATAGAAGTGATTGGTCTGTAGTTTGTTGGGTTGTCTATTGGTCCTTTGAGGTCTTTTAGTATGGGAGTGATTATGATTTCACCAAGATCCTGAGGGAACTGACCTTCCCTGAGGGTGGTTTGCAGCCATAGCGTGAGACCTGCTATGAATTTAGTGGACGCTGTGGCTAGTAGATAGGGAGGACAGTTGTTCAGATCACAAGAAGATTTGCTGTATTTTTTGTACAGTCGGTCGAGGTCTGACCATTGTGTCATTGGGAAGTTGTTCCAGGTCCTATCTGCTGAAATGGCTTCGTCTATTGTGGGATTTATTAGTATCTCTTCTATGATGCTTTGAGAGTTATTGAATGTGGATCTGATTGTGGTGATTTTATTTTTGAAGTGGTCCGCTAGTTGAGAAGCTGATGGGGTCTGGGTTCCTTGGGTGGCGAGGAAGGGTTTGGTATCGGTGAGGTTTTTTACAATGCTGAAAAGTTTTTTGGTGTCCGGTTTTTCGGTGCCAATGAGTTTGGCGTAGTAGTCTTTGCGTTTATCCTTCAGTTTGATTTTGTATTGTTTGATTTAGTATCTCCATTCTGTTTTATTGTGGTCTTGTTTCTGTTTTTTCCATGTCCTTTCTAATTGTCTGCATTGCCTTTTTAGGTGTAGGAGTTCGGCGTCAAACCATTTGTCTGATGGTCTGCATACTTTGTTTTTTGTTTTTAGTGGTGCTAGTTTGTTCAAAGTGGATTCACTTGTGGAACGCCAGATGTTTATGAATTCTTTGGGGTTGTTTAAGTCTATTGCTGGATCTACTGTGTCCCAGAATGTTTTAGGTTCGATTTTCTGTCTGGACTTGAAGCTTGATTTGAGTGGAGTAGGTTTGATGCTATTATGCTCCCAGTTGATGGTTAATGTGTACTTGTAGTGGTCGGACCATAAGGTAGGATGCCATGTGCCGTTGGTGATATGGATGTTTTGTGTGTTGAGGTTGGAATATGTGTAAGCGGCAATATCGAGTTGATGGCCCTTTTCATGCGTGGGTTCGGAGTTGAGTATTTGGTATGATAGGGTGTTGAGGAATGTAAGAATATCCATTACTTGTTTGGAGGTATTATCTTCTAAGTGGAGATTAATGTCTCCTAGGATCAGGTTGTGTGAGGACGAGAGGGAATTCTGGAAGATAAATTCTTCAAGTTCTTGTTTAGAGGTATTCCATTTTCCTGGTGTGACATAGCATAGAAGGCAGTTCAGAGTTCCTGTGAGAGTGTTGTCAGAGAGTTGGCAGGCTAGTAGGTCTAGGTGAGGGTTGGAGTGCTTGGTGAGGACTTTAATGTTGAGGTTGTTTTTTACAATGATTGCTAGCCCTCCACCTCTTCTGTTTTCTCTGCATACTAGCTCTAGTTTGTAACCGTTTGGGCAGAATTCGGTAATGCGAGGGTCTGAGTCGGAAGTGAGCCAGGTTTCGGCTAGGAAGAGGCAGCTTAGGTTGTCTTTGATCAGCCAGTCTGATTAGTTCTGTCTTTGGGCTGATAGATCGTATATTCATATATGCGCATTTTATTGCTGTGAATATAGTGGGACCTGTCAAATGGTTTGGTTATACCTGCTGTACGCCTAGGTGTAGGTCAGCCCACCTCCCACCCACTGCCCACCCTTTCCCCTCCTCTAAACATGCCTCTTTTCTCTCTGTGCGTCTAGAGGCAGAGGAAAGGCCTAAGCTGGTTTTAGATACGTCTAAAAACCAGCTTTGGTTATGGGTACTTGGATGATCAGGCTTTGACAAGGTCCCACATGCGAGGCTTATGAATAAACTACTAAGCCATGGAATAGGAGGAGAAGTGCATAGATGGATCGGCAAATGGCTAGAAAACAGAAGACAGAGGGTTAGCATAAATGGGAAATTCTCGGACTGGGAGAAAGTGACCAGCGGAATGCCCCAGGGTTCGGTTCTTGGACCTATCTTGTTCAATATTTTTATAAACGACCTGGAGGAGGAAACAACATGCAATATAATAAAGTTTGCTGATGATACAAAACTATGTCGGGCGGTTGGCACTCAAAGGGACTGCGAGAACCTCCAGAAAGATCTGAACCAGCTAGCAAAGTGGGCAACAAAGTGGTAGATGAACTTTAACATAAACAAATGCAAGGTGATGCATCTAGGGAAGAAAAACAAAGAATATGATTATACGATGTTGGGGGTGAAGCTAACAAAATGCCAACAAGAAAGGGATTTGGGGGGTACTGATTGACAGTACCTTAAAGCCTTCGGTACAATGTGCGGCGGCGGCGATGAAAGCAAACAGGATGTTGGGCATAATTAAGAAGTGGATTATGAGTAGATCGCAAGAGGTCATAATGCCACTATACAAAACATTGGTCAGACCGCATTTAGAATATTGTGTCCAACACTGGTCTCCATACCTTAAGAAGGATATAACTCTGCTGGAGAGAGTTCAGAGGCGAGCCACAAAACTTGTCAAAGGGATGGAGCATTTGAGCTACAAAGATCGACTCAAGAAACTAGGACTGTTTTCCCTCGAGAAGAGAAGACTGAGAGGGGATATGATAGAGACTTTTAAAATAATAAAAGGATTTGATAAAATAGACCAAGAAGCAGCATTACTAACATTCTCAAATGTGACATGGACTAGAGGTCATAGACTGAAACTGAGTGGCAGCAGGTTCAGGACAAATGTCGGGAAGTTCTGTTTCACACAGCGCGTGGTGGGTGCTTGGAATGCGCTCCCGGAGGAGGTTGTGGAGGAGACTACTATGCTGGGATTCAAGCGCAAGTTGGATGCACACCTTCTTGCATATCATATTGAGGGATACGGTAAAACCGGGACTCCATAAAGGAGTACTAAATTGGGCCGCCGCGTGTGCGGATCGCCGGACTAATGGACCTCAGTCTGATCCGGTGAAGGCGTTTCTTATGTTCTTATGATCGTCCAAGTAGCCATTTAGGACACTTTTTAGTCGTTTTTTTTTTTTTTTTTTATTATGAACCCCTTAACACAGTAGTCTCACAGCAAACCTAAATACATATATTAAATTAAGGGGCCCTTTACTAAGCTGTATTAAGTACTAACTTGTACCTAATTCAACAAAACTGGCCTAATGTGGGATATATTAAGGCGTTCTGTGTTAGTTTTTCCATTTGTGAATGTTAACTGGCAAATTTGCACGCATTTGAGAAACTATTAAAGTGGCATCTATTTTGTTTGATGACAGCAGCCCTCTGAGACTTCAGCATTCAGGCTCCTTTATATTTTGCTGACTTGTATATTGAGTTTTGTTTGTCTTTTTAACTATGTATGTTACATTGTTATCCACCTTGGACAAAGGCAGAATATAAGCCAATAAACCATAATACCTTGTAATTGATGCTAATTGGGACTAATTAAAAGTTATGTGTACAACTCATCACAATTCTATAAAAGTAGGCACCACTTGCAGTGCATGAATTTGAAAAAGGAGTATGGCCAGAAGCAGATCATGGGTGGATTGGGAGTGTTCCTAAAAGTTAGTCGCATTGGGACTGATTCTATAAAGGCATCTAACGTAATCCTAGATGCACTAAGAGGATCGGTAAGACCATGTGGGTCTAGTCTGATCCGATTTTTTTGTGTCCAATTCAAAAAGAGCTATTGATGCACTAAAAAGTTTGCATACAAATGATTCACTTGGAGGATCATCATAATCCCCGTCTTTCCCGTCCGATTGATGGCTGTGAGAATGACTTTCACACATGCACAGAGCTGGCAGGGGAAGCCCGAACATCTGAAAAGCAGGGGAAGCCCTGAAAGCAGCCTCCTGCCACTCAGCTGTTTGGAGCAGGAAACCTTTTTTTTTATGAGCACAGATGCTTTGTGTGTTACACATGTACAATATCTGCCCCATTAAAAAAAAACGTCCTTGATGAACCAGCACTGGCACCAGGAATCGACCTCCCACCCACCCACCCCCGTCCCCCCATGGCAACAGAAATGACAAGAAGAATGCCTAATCCCTCCTGTCATACTGACCCCACCTCTCCAGATGAGAAAAAATGGCAAAAGGGAGGGTTACTCCCTTCTGCCATGACGACTACCCCTCTCTGTGCAAGAGAAAATTGACAGGATGGAAGCCCACTCCAAGCCAACAGAGGCTCCCCTCCACACCATCTCCTACCCTCCCCTTCCCCCAAAAAAATAAGGCAGGAGGGATGCCCACTTCCTCCTGCCACTGGATACTCCTCCAAATCCCCAAACCTCCCTTGGTACATTTTTCCATTGAAAGCAGGAGGAAAGAATGGTCCTTCCATCTTCAAGGCCCGCTGATCTAAAATGGCGGGTCTTCCCTTCATGGTGCATTATGGGATGCACAGTGAGGGGCCCAAGGTCTTGATTTGCTCAAGGGGAGGGGCCTTAGGTGTCTGAGCCAATCAGGACCTTGGGCTCCTCCCTCTGTATCCACATATGATACACAGAGAGGGGCCTAAGGCCCTGATTGACTCAGGTGCTTAAGGGATCTTAGGCGCCTGAGCCAATCAGGGCCTTATGCTCCTCCCTCTGTAGATAGGGAGGGCTGTCATTGGGAGTGGGTGCTTTTTTTTAATGAGGCAGATATTGTACATATGTAACATGAAGTGGCATACCAAGGGTGACCAGCGCGCGTGGTGGTGGTGCTCCTCTCCCTCCCTCATCCCCACCCCCACCATGCATATGCATCTACACCCCTTCCCAGTACCTTTTCAACTTCGGCGCGAGCAGCGACAAATGTGTTGCCCGCTTCAACTTCTGAGCTCTATCTGATGTCACTTCCTGGCTCTGTGACCCAGAAGTGATTCAGAGGCGAACCAGGCTGGTGTAAGTAATAGGCAGAAGTTGCTTATGCTAGCGAAGATAATATGGAGGTACAGGATGGGGAGAGGGATGGTATTTCACGGCGGGGTGGAGATGTGCCAGTGCCCCCACCGACTTGGCTCCCGGGGAGGTCCGCACCTCCCTTACTACGTCACTGTGTGTGCTAATGGTAAAATTAGCTCATGACCTGCAAAAAAATAATACTTTATAAGAAAGCTGCATAAAATCTAGGTTTAGCATGTGGAAAGTTCCGTGTTAGGATGTGGTGTAACCAGATTTTACCATCCTATAGTAAAAGGGTTTCATCTGTGGCAAACTGACTGATGTTTTCAGTTTTCACTTAATTAAATTATCTGTTTTGAAGCTTTTCTCCCTAAATTAGGCAAATCAGGATATAATAGAAAATTATCTTTTGGGACACATCCTCATTCTCATAGATTATTGATGCTATCATTTGTCTGAGCACATGACACCGGTTGGAGGGTCACAACTAATTTAATTTTTACTTTTTGAATTACCAAAGGCTGATTTTCACTTTTTGAATTACCAAAGGCTGATTATTTTAATCTGAAATGACTGTTAAAAGAGAGTTTACTATCTGAAATATCACTAACAGATTTTCTTTTACTTAATTGTGTAGTTTATATGTTATGCCCTGCTAAAAAAAAATTCATGTCCTCTTGTGGAGGCTTCACATCTTCTGTGATAAGGATCAGTCAATGAAGGAAATCATGTGTGGGGTATGATATGAGAGCTTATGTGCCGCCGCAAGTGAAGTACTGTAAAGGAATTTAAACAGACCTTTGTTAACTTGAAAGAGCTGATTAAGATAGTGGGTTAAAGGATTTCAATAAAGGACCGACAAGATAAGAAGGATAGGGGTTATTGTCTCACTTACTTCCTGTCTGTCTTATTAAAGATAAGATTGTGTTAGATATACACAAGTGTGGATCACCACTGACCCTTCTGTCTCCTGTCCATTTTGATACACTTTTTCATTAAGGGCTTGATTCAGTACGACTTTCTTCTTAATCTGTGACTATAGGTGGGGGGAGGGGGGAAATGGTGAATCAGGCCTTAAGCAGGAGAATTTCTTTTTTTTTTTCTTTTCTTTTGCTGTAGCATGAATGTGAAAATTGAATTGGAAATAATAACTCTCTTCTGGTTCTTATGAAAGGGTGAAATGAGAGATCAGTGTGATTTTGTTGTAGGTCTGCAGAAGTGTCTTTCTTTTGTGAAAGGCATGATTAATCCAATACTGGGAAGTGATGTAAATAGGGGAAAATTATCTTAGGTTTTATACAATGATTGTTTCAATGATTCTTTGAAATCCTTAACTCACTGTACAGTACCAGCATTTAAAAAAAGAAGTAGATATAGTATTAAGAATTACTCAGAAAGGAACAGCAAAGAAAACTGGGGATATAATAATGACTTTGCATTGATCAATGCTGTCATACTTTGAGTGCTTGTGTTTGTTGTGGACCCCATGGGTGATTGGCCTTTACTAGTAGTTCCAAAGGCTACATTTATAAACACAGAAATCTCTCTTTACGTTCTGTATGTTACTTAAAGGGGAGTGTCAAGGCCTATCTTGCACTATATGGCCACCAATATCTTGCTCTCTACTCACCCGAGTTCAGCTGTGGTTGTATGTGTAGATCAATATCCAAAGGGAAGTATCCAGACATTTCGCTTACTATAGCTCTCTGGGAATATTCAGTAGCACTATCCTGGTGGTGCTACTGAATGTCTTTACAAATCACCTTAACCCCTTCCTACCGACTCCTACACTGGCTACCGGTGGAGGCGCGCACGAAGTTCAAGCTAGGATGTCTCTGCTTCAAGGTACTAAATGGTCTAGCCCCAAAATACATAACAGATATCTTCTCATTCCCAACCAACAGACATGAAAGAAAAACACACATGAAATTTATCTCCCCACCGGCTAGAGGGTGCAAATATAAGAGACACCATCAACAACTGCTATCATATCAAGCTGCCATATGGGGTAAAGACCTAGAAAAACTAATTGCGCACACAAACAACTATGAAGAATTCAGAAAACACCTAAAAACTTACCTATTCTTGAAATACCTAGGTAACGAACCGGAACATCAACCCCCCTCGTAACATCACCACACACCTGAATTTTCAACTGTTAACCCCAAACCCCCCTAATCACTAAACATGAACACTATACGAACTTACGGAATATTTCTACTTCTGTCTAAACAACTTGGCGCTTCCTGGCCTTGCAACACACAAACTGACGTTAACATTACTAATGTCATCAGATGTACAATGCTATACACTTTAAGTAGTTGTACGAGAGATACACTGCTATACTCTCTAATTCGCTGTATGAAAAACTTCTCTTGATTGTATTTACAGTTTCTTTATTGTAAACCGCTATACCCTCTAATTCGCTGTATGTAAAACTTCTCTTGATTGTATTTACAGTTTCTTTATTGTAAACCGCTATACTCTAATTCGCTGTATGAAAAACTTCTCTTGATTGTATTTACAGTTTCTTTATTGTAAACCGCTATACCCTCTAATTCGCTGTATGTAAAACTTCTCTTGATTGTATTTACAGTTTCTTTATTGTAAACCGCTATACTCTAATTCGCTGTATGAAAAACTTCTCTTGATTGTATTTACAGTTTCTTTATTGTAAACCGCTATACTCTCTAATTCGCTGTATGTAAAACTTCTCTTGATTGTATTTACAGTTTCTTTATTGTAAACCGCTATACTCTCTAATTCGCTGTATGTAAAACTTCTCTTGATTGTATTTACAGTTTAGTTTATTGTAAACTGCCTAGAAGTCGCAAGATTACAGGCGGGATATAAGAATAAAGTTATTATTATTATTATTATTATTAACATCATTGGGATAGTACTAGGATGCATGAGTATGAGCGGTCTTGACCATTATCCCCCCCAATTCTGTAAAAAGCACTAGCAATTGCACATGCAATAATTGGGATCTTGGCACTAATTGGTTTTAATTAAAAGTTATACATGTAAATTTAGGTGCAGGATCCTTGCCTAAATTACAGTATATGTGTGAATCCAAAAAGAGGGTGTAGAAATGGGAGGGTCATGGGTGGATCGGGGACATTCCTCCAAGTTATGTGTGTAGTTATAGAATAAGGGAGGATCCACACTTAATTTAAGGGATTTGCTGCACATTTTCATTGGTGTAAATGACCATACCTAAGTAAGAGCCCCTTTTATGAAGCCACATTAGACTTTTTTATTCCTGGAATTCTATTTGAGTCGGAGCTAATACTGCCATGGCCGCTGATAACGCAGCTTCATAAAAGGGAGGATTAGGTTCATTTCACAGTGCTAAGCACTATTCTATAAATAGTTTTTTTGTTGTTTATGTAACTTTGAATGTCATTTATAGATTAGCACTCGGCAATTTTTTGCGCAATACTTTAGGTGCAATATATATATAGAATCTAGTCTATCTAGTTAACATTGATATTCAGACTGCTAACAACTGGATAATTAACCAAAGATAAAAATATTGTCTTTATAAAATAGTTGAAACATATGTGCTTTCCCTGTCTAGGCCCTCTAAAAAAACCAAAAAAACTCCCTTTATCCCATGAAATGTAACTCCAATTTAATAACTTAGATTACAGTGAGAGAATGAATCTACTCTTTTTGAGCTCCATTTATGTTATTCTGAGGCATTTCCCATTTATTGAGTTCTTTGATCACTGATATCATTTTAGCTTCTACTTCTGGAGCATCGTATATCATTATGGGAACTGTGTATCTCTGTGTCACAGCTCTTACCAGCTCAAAGTTCACAGTAATCTATCTATTCTTTTTTTTTTTTTTAATGTATGTGAGATTGAGGCCATATTTATTGTATGTTGCATAGTGAAGATAAGTACGGTAAAACTAATTCCTCTTTGAGTTGTCAAATTAATTTTTCATTATAGGATTAAGGTACCACAGTTATAAGATTGAATAATAGACATTTTGTTAATTTGTTTTGCAATAAAACACCTGTATGATGATGATTATGATGATGTCTTCTTGATCCATTTGCAACATAAGACAGACAGACACATCTTCAACTCTTGTCATTATACAACATAATCATATAATTGTCTTCTCAGGTGCTTTAGCTAGATTATTAGCCTTCAGAACAATTAGGGAAGTTCTAAGTACCTAATTTTATTTTATTGTAACCCGTTCTGGGCTCCTGTGGAAGACGGGCTATAAAATGAACAAATAAATAAATAAATAAATATTGTGTTTCATCAGTGAGGTCATTGTCAACTGCTTAATATCCTGGGCTTCCGGGTCTTCTGCTCCTTTCTAGTTTGAAGTTCATGGTTTGCCTTCAAATGCACTGTACATCTTTTCTTTATAGGTGCCCAAGCCATCAGAATCCCTGCTGCAAAAACTATGTTACTTCAATTTTAACCTTCTCTTACCCCTTGATATGTAGGATTCTTTTAAACTGCATAAATCAACCCTCTTAAAAATACAGCCACAAAATACCCTCCAAATCAAATACCTTATCCCACCTTTTACAAACCCATAGTGTAGATTTTAGTGCTAACTGCAGTGGTAACAGCTCCTATGCTCATAGAATTCCTTCAGTGAATGTCACATAAAAATCCCAGGTCCACATCTCACCATAACTCTCTTACATTATATGGGGAGATCTCTAAAACCCACCCAAAAAACAAAAACCCTGTAGGCTTCCCATCAGCTGATCGTGGCAGAAGGAATCCACATCATCTGAGCCAATTTTGGGAATTCCTGGTGGCTCAGCTGATGGGGATTCCCCCTGCCAGGATCAGCTGAGCCCTACACCCTTCCCTCTGACATCCTGGACTTCCCTCCTGACCTCCCCAACATCTTCTGGACATTCCCCACATCCTCTCCCTGATATCCCCCACATCCGACATCCTGGACCTCCCCCAATATGGCCTGACATCTTCGGCCTCTCCCACTGCATTCCAAGTTGCATTGGGAATGGGAAGCCCCATCACTTGCAGCACATGGGCCCTGTAGGCAGGAGGGAAGGAGTTTACCTCCTGCGTTTGATCTTCCAAAGGTGGGGGGTGGGTTTCCAGGGATGTGGGAGGGGTGCCAGGAATGTTAGGGGGATGTGTGGGGTGGAGATGTCAGGCTGTTTTGAGGGAGGTTTGGGATGTCGGAAGGATGTTGGGGTGTCACAAGGATGTCGGGGATGTCAGGGGGTATCGGGAGGAGGGGTGTAGGGCTCAGCAGCTCAGCTGATCCTGGCAGGGGGAATTCCCATTAGCTGAGCTGCCAGGAATCCCCAAAACTAGCCAATGATACATATAGCCCAGTATCCTGCTTCCAACATGAGGGCAGCCATTGCTTGCCTTGGGATCAGTAGCACGGAATGTGCTACTGATCCCAAGGCAAGCGATGGCTGCCCTCATGTCTATCTCAGTTTCTGAGCTTGACAGATTTCTTCTCATGAATGAAAAGTGTTAACGAGAAAAAGAGTTCCATAAAAAAATAAAAGAAATATTTTAAATCATTAGTGAAGATGTGTACGAGTATACAGTTTTATTTTCTAAAATAGAAGACATACCAAAGTAGTTATTAACAGTAACTCACTGGAGGAATTTGAGCTACCTCCAAGCATAAAATGGAAATACTGATATAACAACTCAGTTTGAATTTTCTTCTTTGTAAGTACTAGATTTATATTTAAATGGTGCAAATCTAAGCAGTGGCAGACAGTCCAACTTCAGAAATACAAACTCAAAAAAGTACCACTTGGCAAGAGGAAGATTTTGTAATTTTAGCCGAAGCAAATCGCTCCATAGCAGTCTTATCTCCACAGAGCTTCTAACTGTGAAAATCATTCTGATTGTAATTCTCCTTGGCACACCTAAAGGGGATTGTGTGAATTAAAGTCAGTGTTGCAAGAAATGTCACCAGCAACCATTCTGAAAGACTAATAAATCAAAATGGTCTTTGTTCACTCAGTTTTTGAAAATGTTAACTCACTTGACCATGCAAGAGTGTCATTCAATTTCGAGTTAATATGACATAGGATATGTCATTAAAACATTTTTTTTAATTGCACACTGATTTGGTTATAGTAAAAAAGTCATATAATAAGATTAAAGAAATACAAAACATTTAAGTAATGCAATGAAAATAAGAGCGATGGATGATGAGAATGTGGAAAATATATGTCTATTAAAACCAAAGATTTCGAAAGGGTATTTTTGTAAACATTGTTTTAAAATCCCTGTACAGGAATGAAGAGTAAAAGAATCAAGCACAAGAACACTTCAGTACTCCCACATTAATATAAACTAATGGATATAGACTTATGAAATGAACACAGCAGGGATGCTTTATATGCACTCATTTGTTTTTCTCTTAATCAAGTCTCTAGATATTTAGACAATAAATACTATCCCAAATAGGAAAGCTTTATAACACCACTCAAAGAAAAGTACCTACCCTGGGGATCCTACTTTCAATGCGGGTATTATGGATGCATTAATTAAATGCCACCTTTTTATGCAGTTGCCTTTTTAAAAGGCTGAAGAGAAATTTGCTCTCTTATCTACTGAATTTATTTATCTATTGAATGATAATACAGCATGGATAGCAACATTGGTATCTTTTATACCAGATATAAGTCACATAATTAAGGAGTTTGGTAGCCAGATCCCATGGGGGAAATTTCCCTCTCTCAGTAAACATTTTGCCGCTTGGTTTTATTGTTTATTGAAAGCTTCTATACTGCTACTAATGACTGGGGAATCAATTCAGAGTGGTTTACATGAGCTTCTTTAGAGGTGATAAAATACAAGAGTTAACGTTTTCTGAAATGGTTTTCAATACAGGCACTGGAAATCTGCTTCTCAGAAACTCAGCATCTCTAAAGATGGAATCAGGTTGAATGAAGTGAGATATTTCTAATTTTAGGCATTTATCCCCCAATTCTGTATATGGCACCATAAGTTGCACACACAAATCAGTGCACACAGTCGAATTGCACACATGACTTAATTGCTTAATAAGACTAATTGGTGTTGATAATTGGCAATGAATACCTAATAATTGATGTTAATTGTCACTAATTAGAAGTTACTTGCATAACTTGGTAGGCACATACTAAAACGTGGTGCATGTTAGTTCTAATGCATGGATTTCAAAAGGGGGAATGGCCAGGGGAGGAACATGGGTGGATTGTGGGCATTCCTAAAAATCAGGCGCATCATTCTAGAATATGTCCAATCTGTACAGAACGCAGATGGAGGCATTTATGTCTGGTTTTCCTTGGCCTAATAAGGTCTGCTTAAATGTTATGTCAAGTACATCCACTAAGAGCAATTCTATGGGGTCCTAAGCATCTAAGTGGCTCTTTTTCTAAGATGTGCTATGAAATGGGCTTAGCATGCCATTACATGGGTCTTTCCCACTTGCTAATCCTATTTCTTGCATGGCTGTGAGAAGCCTTCTATGTACAGTCAAACCTCGGTTTGCGAGTAACCCGGTGTGCGAGTGTTTTGCAAGACGAGCAAAACATTCTCGCAAAACTTGTCTCGCAAACCGAGTGTTGACTTGATTTGCGAGCTCCCCTTCCCCCCGAGAACCGGCATCGTTTCCCTCCCCCCGCTCGAACTGGCACCCCCCCCTGCGCGAACCGGCACCCTCGCCCGAACAACTTGAAACTTACCCCCCACAGGACGTGCTGGTGCTGCTTGAAGAACTTCCTGCCTCTGCCAGGCCTTGAGCATGCATCTGCGCATGCTCAAGACCTTCTAATTCTCCCTCTCGCTGAGAATCTCGGAGAGGCAGGAAGTTCTTCAAGCGGCACCAGCACATCCTGTGGGCTTCGTGCTGGTGCCAGACGGCAAGGTAAGTTTCAAGTTATTCGGGCGGGGGGTGCAGGTTCACGCGGGGGGGGGGATGCCAGTTCGCATGGGGAGGGGGGCCTTTGCGAGCCTGGGGGAGCAGCGCCGCTGGCCTCAGGGGGGTTGGGGGTGGGTGAGAACGTATCAAGCGAGTTTCCATTATTTCCTATGGGGAAACTCGCTTTGATGTAAGAGTATTTTGGTTTACAACCATGCTTCTGGAACGAATTATGTTCGTAAACCAAGGTTCCATTGTATTTGTTTCATTTATGGTGTGCAGGCTTAAATTAGAATTTTCATTAGCAAGCATACGAGGGGCTGCTGAAAAGTTCTCAGCCCAACCAAAAAGAGAATGATGTGGAGCCATGAAACACTTTTCTTGATACTTTTCATTTCATATCATTGAAATGAAACATGTTAAGAAAAGTATGGAACCGCTTGTAAGTTTCATGGCTGCACATCATTCTCTCAGTTTTTTTCTTTTTTTAAAAAAGTCTTTATTAATTTTCAAAGTTTCAATAGTGCAATATAACAAATGCAATGTATAATTATACAATAAAAGCACATTCAACTTACACTTGTTCATAATCAACCATTTTCCACCCACCCACCCAATGATTATTCAATAAAACACAAAAACATATATTACCGCAAAAACCTTACCCTATTCTAAATACTGATATCTTCACACCCACCAGAAATGTAAATATTTAAAAATCATTTTATAACAGAAATAACCCCCCCCCATCCTTCCCTGGATATGTACCAAAATAACAAAAACTGACTCACAGTCAACAATCAATTATAATGATGTAACATAAGATGTCAATGGGCCCCATATCAATTTAAATATATTACCATGCCCCAAATTCTCAGCGTTCATCTTTTCAAATCTATAACTTGAGCAAAGATTTGCCCACCAGAAAGGAAAATTTAAACGAACGGTTCTTTTCAATGGCCCCTCGTATCACCTTTAGAAATAGATTAATTTTAGGCCCTTTGCAGATCACTGAGGGCTTCTTTTACTAAGCTGCGCTAGCGGTTTTAGCGCACACTTAGCACACGCTACAATGCCGCACATGCTAGATGCTAACACCTCCATAGAGCTTGCATTAGTTTTTCCATGTAGCACAAGGGTTAGTGCGCAATAAAAACGCTACCGCAGTTTAGTAAAAGGAGCCCTGAGAAGCAAACATAAAATAATAGTGCAAAATATACCTAATAGGGATATGCATTAGTTTTTGTACTAAAGGTAAATTAGAAGTAATGGTAGCATATTTGATTAGTTTTGCTACAAACTGATTCTGCGAGACTGCAGATTTTTTGGGTGTAACATTGGGAGAAATTCAATATTATAGCTGTGTGAATTTATACCTTCTGTTCCATATGTCATTCTTTTGTGCTGGTATGCCTATTCTTTGCAACCTTTTTCTGTTTTAGGTGTCCAATCAACGAGAGCAGGTTGCCTGCAGATTCTGGTAGCGTTTTGGTGAACTTTTGTGTTTCCTACATCTGCTTGTTAACTCAGACCTTCTGGTACCAGAATTTTCCAAATATCTGGAGAAGTCAGTTGAAGGGAATGGAAGTGAAGAATGGGAGGGGGGTAATTTTTATTATTATTATTATTAGTTGGGGGGGAAGGATGTTCCTGGTGACAGCAGTAAACTTCCTTTAAAGTAATTTAAGCTCCTGTTTTGTCTGCCATAATTATCTTTGGTCATCTCCCAGCTCTGATCATTCATCTCTTAGGGAGAGCTCATATTTTTCCTGCAATGCCTGTACTGAAATTCTGAACTGCAGGGAACCAGCCTGCCTATAACCCCACAGGAAGGAATTGTTTGGCTGAAATAACTTTGTGGACAGGCTACATACACGCCTCAGAGGAAATCGAAGAATTCCTCACAAGAGTGTAGCTAATAGTCAAAGCTTTGAGAAGCATTTCTGCATCCTCCAAAATAATGGGACCTCAGAAAGGCTTCTCAAATACAGGTGACTGGCCATTTTATTGGGAATGATGACAGGAATTAATTCATTATTAAACAAACAAAGCTGGTACATCGTTCAATTACAATCCATTTACAAATTACATACTTCAACAATATTCTGTTGGTTCTATTCAAGCCACATGGTTTCTGGTTAAATTTTATTTCCTTAGCAACAATGACTTAACTCATCACATGCTATTGAATAGAAAGAAGTGAATAACTTGCTTACTGAGGTAATGCTGACCTTGCAAACATGTTCTATTCTATTGCAAATATCTCATTTACAGAAATAATCACATGATTTTCTATAACTACAAGCTCATCAATATTTGCCCTATGTTAGTGGAAGAAAACTATGTTCTTATAAACGTGTTTTTCTCTCTAAACCATCTAAACAACTACTTGAGGAAAATATGTTTTTATAAACAGATATGTTAGTGTGACTTAACTCATTTTCAAGGACCTATTGTTATGGCTCCTTCATCTTGTTCCAGATATTAAACCAAAATATTTTGTTCTATGAAGGAAAAATATGTACTCTGCAAGCTGTGCTGTTTATACGTTGCTGTGTCAATTATTCAGCTACATCTTTCATATAATATTAGTGTCTTTTAAAGTCTTAACTAAAAGTGTATCTAATACAAATTGGTCCCCCCCCCCCCATATTCTGCATAATAAAATTATCCCCATCAGAATTACAGGCAGTTATTTTTTAATAAGGATTGAGTAGTTTCTGGGACTAGAACCGGAGCTAGAAAAGTTGCTGACTGGCACTGTGTGGTGGCATGGGGAACCACTGCATACCAGAAAGATCCAGGTAAAGGAGAGGGAGATTGTTTGGAACTGTGTATGCCATCCAGGCTAAAACCCTGTCCCAGGTAATGGACTGTATACATCTGTGATAGAGGGGGGATTCATTTAACTTGTCCCGCAAACCATGTGCAGGTTGCAGAGCTGTCATCAGGTTAATTGCTATTTTCTCCACCAAGGTATTTCTAATTGAAATTTAAAAAGTATAATAAAGGAACAGTCTTGCCAAACAAGACTGCTACATCCATTTGATAAACTCTTTTGATTCCAACCCATGCCATCTCTTTGTCACACTGAACTCTCTACTCAAAGTGTCCCCTTCACTTTCTCCCCAGACTATGACTGAATAATTCCTTGACAAGGTTCACAAGATTAACCTTGAATTCCTTCACCTCTCCTTCCACCAGTTTCAAGTTTATTGTATATTTGATTAATTGCTTACTCAAATTTCTAAGCGAAATTACATAAAATTAAGGAAACAACAAAACGGCAAAAACTAAACATACATAACATGTTAAAGACTAACATTACAACAAAACAATAGCAAAAGAAACTCGGATATGTGAAATATCAAGACTAACATTACAAACATGTAAAAATGAGAGGAAAGGATGGGTAGAGAAATACAAATTGCTGATACAAAAGAAGACAATTATGGTAAAAATAATAGGGAGGGGATAAACAGTCTATTCTGTTAATCTTCCTTTAACTCCTGCCACCTTTTACTCCTTTTCTGAAATCACTGAAAAGGAAATTGCACATTTTCTTGCCCCTCCAAACTATCTACCTGTTCCTCTGATCCTATTCCTATCCATCTACTCAGCACTGTCTCTCCTACTGTCATCCCTTCTATCTATCATATCCTCAATCTTTCACTTTCCAGCACAACTGTTCCCGATACCTTCAAACATGCCATAGTTATACTACACTAAAAAAAAAACCTTCATTGGACCCTTCTTGCCCTTCCAACTATCATTACTTACATTACATTACATTAGGACTTCTATTCCGCCTATACTTTGCAGGTCAAGGCGGATTACAAAAGAGCTAATTGGACATTTCCAGTGAAGTTACAACAGTATTGGTTGTTGTTTTTTTTTTTTGGTTACAAGGGAGGAGAGGTAGCTGGATTAATTCATCCTATATTCCTCTTCTCTTTCTTATCCAAGCTACTTGAATGTGTTGTTCATTACCATTTTCCTGACTTTCTTTCATCTCAAGTTATCCTTGACCTACTTCAATCAGACTTTTGCCCTCTACATTCAACTGAAACAGCCCTTACTAATGTCTTCAATGGCCAGATTCTATATTCATTCTTCTTGATCTATCTGCTGCTTTTGATACTATATAGCACTACCTAATCTTCGATATACTGTCCTCACTTAGATTTCAGGGATCTGTTCTTTCTTGGTTTTCTTATCTCGTCCATCATACTTTTAGGCTACGCTCTGGGTGGATTCTCTACCATAGCTATCCTACTATCAGTTGGTGTACCTCCAGGTTCTGTCTTGGGACCTCTTATTCCCTTGGTGCTCTGATCCCTCCCATGGTTTTTAGTATCATCTTATGCTGATGACTCCCAAATCTATCTCTCTACATCATAAATTTCAACAAGAATTCAGGCTTAAATGTCAGTCTGCCTGGATGTCTCACTGCCATTTAAAACTGAATAAGGCCAAGACTGAGCTTCTTATCTTTCCTCCTAAATGCACTTCTCTTCCATCATTCTCTACTACTACAGATAACACTTTTATCCTCCCTGTCCCATCAGCTCTCAACCTTAGAGTTATCTCTGACCCCTTGATCTCTTTCTCTGCACAAATCAAACAGACCACTAAAGCCTGTCATTTCTTTCATTATAATGTCACCAAAATCTAGCTTTTCACTTCTGAGCACACTTCTTCTTAGGTGCCATCGATTTGTGCTGAAGTCCTAGCCACTTGATGAATTACAGATCTAAAAAGAAATCGGGTTTATGCTAGTCCAGTAAGGTCCTCCAGTGTCATCCCCATGGTTGTTTTCAAGGTGTCCAACAATCTGATTGCAGGTCACCCTCTTCGCTTGGTTCCTTCAATCTTTCCAAACATGAAGTCCTTCTCCAATGATCTTTCTTTTCTGACAGTATGACCAAAATAAGACAGTCATAACTTTATCATTGCGCTTCTAGTGACATATCTGGTTTAATCTCTTCAAGAATCGATTTGTTAGTTCTGGCGGTCCATAGCATGCACTACTAGTGGGTTTACCATAAAAAAATCTCTCCCGCCTCCAAGGTGTACACAGCCATTTGTCTCCTGAAAACCCTAGGCTTCTGAGACCATGTTACCCTAGACCATGCATCCATGCATTGGTTACCATTCCAAAAATGCTGCACCTTTAAAGCCTTGATCCTAGCCTTCAAGACCTTCTACAAGCTGACACTGAACTACATGACATCAAAACTACAAATTTATGTCCCAAATAGATAACAGAGAGATGGCTCATACTACCACCTGGTCGCTCAGTCAAAACTGAAACAGCCCGTAAACGCTCTTATTCACAGTTTATACCCAGATTCTGTGGCACATCATCCCCACATCTATTAGATCACTAGACAATCTATGGAACTTCAGGAAGGCTGTGAAAACCTTCCTCTTCACAAATCCAGCTCCTTAATGTCCAATGCTACTCACGAGCTCCATAATGACCGATGCTACTCACAGGACCTAAACTGCCAACCACTAATCATGTTCTCGCTTACAACACTAAAACTTTAGTACAATTATGTTATGTTCTGTTAGTACAGTGAATGCTTTCCTAAATCTATACTATGCCATGTAATATCTTCTATGAATGCCGCAAATTCTTCTAAGGTATGTCTGCCAAAAATGTCTTTCAATAATTTTGTCCTTCTATACTGTGAATGTACCTTTGTAACCCGTTCTGGGCTCCTTTGGGAGGATGGGCTAAATAAATGAATAAATAAATAAAATCCTTTTCTAACACCAAACCTCAAATGAGTCAATCTTCTTTCTGTCTTGTTTCTGTAGTGCCCATCTTTCTCATCTGTAATTGACCACTAATAAAAGGTTGAGAAATGTAAAGTACTACATGTGGGAAGCAGAAACCCGAGGTACAGCTATATGATGGGAGGGATGTTATTGAAGGAGAGTACCCAAGAAAGAGACTTGGGGGTAATGGTGGACATGACAATGACGCCGACAGCACAGTGTGCAGCAGCCGCTAAGAGAGTGAATAGAATGCTAGGTATAATCAAGAAAGGTATTACTACCAGAACAAAAGAAGTTATCCTGCCATTGTATTGGGCGATGGTGCGTCCGCATCTGGAGTACTGCATCCAATATTGGTCGCCGTACCTTAAGAAGGATATGGCATTACTCGAGAGGGTTCAGAGGAGAGCGACACGTTTGATAAAAGGTATGGAAAACCTTTCATATGCTGAGAGATTGGAGAAACTGGGACACTTTTCCCTGGAGAAGAGGAGACTTAGAGGGAATATGATAGAGACATACAAGATCATGAAGGGCATAGAGAGAGTAGAGAAGGACAGATTCTTCAAACTTTCAAAAAAGAAGAGAATATGAGGGCATTCGGAAAAGTTGAAAAGATTCAAAATGAATGCTAGGAAGTTTTTCTTTACCCAACGTGTGGAGGACACCCGGAATGCGCTTCCAGAGGGCGTAATAGGGCAGAGTACGGTACTGGGATTCAAGAAAGGATTAGACAATTTCCTGCTGGAAAAAGGGATAGAGGGGTATAGATAGAGGATTACTGCACAGGTCCTGGACCTGTTGGGCCGCCGTGTGAGCAGACTGCTGGGCACGATGAACCTCAGGTCTGACCCAGTGGAGGCATTGCTTATGTTCTTATGCATGGACAAGTCTAATCTTTGTTTGGAGTGTTATTTCCTTGCCTTTGAATACTTTGTTGAGATCATCATTGAAGAGCAACCAAGTGCTATTCTGCAGAGTATATTTTCCCTGCTAGTTGTGTCTTTGTTTACAAAAGATCACAAGAGATTGAAATCCTATACAACTTCTATTCTATCACCTTCAAGCTCAAAATCTTCATCATTTTTCGTGTTCATGATCGTCATCTTGTTATGTTCAGTTCTAATGACCTTCCGATTTCACTTTTCTCAGTAGATACAGCATGTCTTTGCTGCTGGTGATGAGCATTGTATCATCTGCAAAGCACAGTTTGTTTATATTTTGGCCACCAACTTTGAAACCAATGCTCTCTTCCAAATTTGCTTTTCTGAAGATGGCTTAACCATAAAGGTTAAACATCCTTGCCTGATGCCACATTATATTGGAAATCAATCAATATTGCCACTGCCACTGACCACACTACCACATTCTTCTCCTCTAACCACACTCTTATTACCTCACACCTAGTTTACTCCTGCAACTTGCTTCTTGTAGTTTTTCCACTAAATCATCTCTCTCCCCTTCAAATCATTCAAAATATTCTGCTGTATGACTTACATTCCTCCAGTGTCACTACACTCACAATAGTCCTTGCCTCAGGTCACTTCATTGGCTCCCTATCCATTTCTGCATACAATTCAGACTCTTCTTATTGACTTACAAGTGCTTTCATTCTATATCTCCTCAGTATCTGTCTCCCTCTCTTTACATCTTCTTGGGAACTCAATTCATCAACTAAGGCTTTCTTTTCCATACCCTTCTTCTCTACAGCCAACTCCAGACTCCGTCACTTCTATCTTACTACACCATATGCCTGGAATAGACTTCCTGATTTTGTATGTCAAACTCTATCTTCTGCTGTATTCAAATCTAGGCTAAAAGCCCACTTTTTTGAGGCTGCTTTTAACTTCTAACTCTTACTCACTTGAAAAGTACCCATGTCTATTTTAATCATTCCCACCATAAGCAATTACATAACTCCTGTTTGTCTGTTTTGATTAGATTGTAAGCTCGTTCAAGGAGAGATTGTCTCTAACGAATATAATGTACAGCACTGTGCATGTGTAACAGCACTATAGAAATGATAAGTAGTAGTAAAAATTATTTTTCTGTACTTGAGAGGAGAAGCAGAGGACTGATGTATATAAGCTGGCCGACTGTATATTAATTGTTATGATAATCTTTGGTTTTATTAATTGGAACTAAAAGTAAAGTTGAGTTTATTTCTAGAGCTATATGTCTGATGCTATGCTTACCCAGCCTGCCAGGATATTCCTGATCCCAGAACTGGCACCCAAAGAAATTCTAAGTGTGCCCTTCTTCTCACCATCCCAGGCAATGACTAGGCAGCTACCTCAACCACATCAACAACCAGGGAGGGTCGAGTTAAGGAACTAGGTCATTAGTACTCAGACTTAATGGGGTGGGTCAGTAGAGTGGGCAGACTTGATGGGCTATAGCCCTTTTCTGCCGTCATCTTTCTATGTTTCTATGTTTCTATTTATAGAGCAGTCCATTCTGATTCCTAAAAACTCTAATGCCGTATTCAAAGCGTAAGGGGGGACGGTCTGGACTGATTCCCCTGCACCCTGGACCTCGAGTCCCTGAGGCGCAGGTGGCGCAGAGTCCACCGGGAGAACCCAGCCCTCATCCGGCGCACCAAACACCGCCTCCGAGCTGGATGTAAGTGGCAGCCCCCCCCCCCCCAAACAAAAAACACACTTGTCTTATTCATTTTTATCATCACTAAACACATTGGAATGACTCTTTAAGGGGGAGAATGGTGGGGAACAATCCAGAAACATTAGGCCCTCAACCAATCATGGTAGAACTCTTTCACAAGCAGCTAAGGCAGTCCATCCTTGTTGGACATATTGAAATCCCTTGGGTAATATCACAGCTGGGCTTGAAAGACACACAAGTTCAAAGAAAATTATTTTGTCTCAGACTTACAGAGAGGGTCATAGTTACCATATGGCTCCATATAAAGGAGGATGGATTGAAACATTTTATTTATTTATGTATTTCATTTTCTATCCCATTTTCCCCAAAAAGCAAGTACAAGTTTTTTGATATAAGTTTTTATCTTAATTTGATACATACCAGGGATCTAATACCAATATACATAATACACAATTTACAGGTTGAATTGCCATCGTTACAGTTCAAGATGTTTCATTATAAGTTTTATCCTAAAGTGATATATACCGAGGATCTAGTACCAATATACATTTCTTTTGATCCATTGGTCGTGGCGGGAGAGTTAGGTGAAGAGGTATGTTTTTAATTGCTTTCTAAAGTTGAGAAGTCCTTCAAGGGATCTGATCTGCGGGGGCAGTCAGTTCATCTGGGTTTTACTTCCGTTGAAAGGAATGGAAGTAAAACCCGGATGTCTCAATGCATCCTCTTTTTTTCTGGAGCCATATGGTAACCTTAGAAAGGGAAGGTTGGGTAGTATCGGGGAAGAAAAGCCAGGAAAGAAAACAATTCTTCCACAGGCTACAGCACAGTGACAGACACAAGTAGGCAGGCCACACACAGCACCAGGCACAGCTGGAGAGAAAACTGTGCTGTCTGTGTTTTCAAGTCTGAAGGTTCACTTGCTGACTGACTGCTGCCAGTGTCTGATCTTGGAGGGAAAGAGTACAAAAGGGGGGTCAGGGAGTGATAGGCAGAGGCAAGGATTCAGAAGTCATTTAGGAAAGGCTAAAGAAAGCTGTCTGTTGCACGTGCACTGCTTAGATAGCTTTTCAAGTTTGTCAGTCTCCAATTGTTTTGCAGATAGGCATTATGCACCTGGAGTACTGTGTGTGAAGGACTGGCCACACACAAAGTGCTGAGTGTTGTGACAGTCTATCTCTATCTTTTGCACAAGCATTATTTCTAAATTCTTAATGCAGTCCCTTAAAGTGACATCAGCCTAAATATCTGACAATTTAATTCCAGGTCTTGAAGGGTTCTCAGCCAAACTATCTAGCAAACCATAGAAGGGGTGCATGTCTCCTGAATTCCAAAAACACTCTTTTGTTACACTGTAAGTGGTTTTGAAGAGATACCTAAGAAAGACAGTCCCTGTACATGAGATCTTACAAGTTAGTCTTAGGATATCAGTTGTGCTGATTCGAGCAGTAGCAGCAGGACAGGACAGAACACTAAGTGCCAATGGACAGTCTAGGCAGCAAAGGGAAGGGTGGTCTGGCAGGCTCTTAAAGGGAGCTCAGACCAAGTATTTCACAAACAATAAAATGGGTTGCATGACTGCTGAATTCTAAGGGTGCTATTGGATTAAGCAGTATCCTACCCCTGCTCTAGGGTATACATTTTCAGGCTTCCAGTCTCTCCTCATTTTCATGTAACTTGCCTAGGTTTTAGGCAGGAGGTTGCATGCTCTTAGATGGTTCATAGACAAGTCGGCGAAAGACAAAGGCGCGCGCCGACAACTGAGCGCAAGATGGAGGCGCGCGCTGAAGAAAATTACAGTTTTTAGGGGCTCCGACGGGGGTTTTTGTTGAGGAGCCCCCCCAGTTTACTTAATAGAGATTGCGCCGGCATTGTGGGAGGTGTGGGGGGTTGTAACCCCCACATTTTACTGAAAACTTCAATTTTTCCCTGTTTTTAGGGAAAAAGTTAAGTTTACAGTAAAATGTGGAGGGTTACAATCCCCCAAGCCCCCCACAATGCCGGCGTGATCTCTATTAAGTAAACTGGGGGGCTCCTCAACAAAACCCACCATCGGAGCCCCTAAAAACTAATTTTCTTCAGCGCGCGCCTCCGTCTTGCGCTCAGTTGTCGGCGCGCGCCTTTGTCTTTCGCCGACTTGTCTATGAACCATCTAAGAGCATGCAACCTCCTGCCTAAAACCTAGGCAAGTTACATGAAAATGAGGAGAGACTGGAAGCCTGAAAATGTATACCCTAGAGCAGGGGTAGGTAGGGGTAGGTTTTCAGAACATCCACAATAAATATGCATGAAATAGATTTGCATCTCAAGGAGATAATACATGCAAATCCATCTCATACATGTTCATTGTGGATATCCTGAAAACCTGACCTGGCTCTCGAGGACCAGAATTGCCTACCCCTGCCCTAGAGGAAAGGAGGGAAAGGGGAGATATGATTCAGATGTTCAAATACTTGAAAGGTATTAATGTGGAACAAAATATTTCCAGAGAAAAGAAAATGGTACTACAAGAGGACATAATTTGAGATTGAGAGGTGGTAGACTCGAGTAATGTTAGGAAATTCTTCTTTACGGAGAGGGTGGTTGATGCCTGGAATGCACTCCCGATGGAGGTGGTGGAGAGGAAAATGGTGACGGAGTTCAATAAAGCCTGTACAAGTCATTGGTGAGGCCCCACTTGGAGTATTGTGTTCAGTTTTGGAGACCGTATCTAACGAAGGACACAAAAAGGCTTGAAGCAGTTCAGAGGAAGGTGACGAAAATGATAGGAGGTTTGCGACAAAAGAAGTATGAGGAGAGACTGGAAGCCCCTGAATATGTATACCTTAGAGGAAAGGAGGGACAGGGGAGATATGATTCAGACGTTCAAATACTTGAAAGGTATTAACGTAGAAAAAAATATTTTCCAGAGAAAGGAAAATGGTAAAACCAGAGGACATAATTTGAGGTTGAGAGGTGGAAGACTCAAGAGCAATGTAAGGAAATTCTTCTTTAAGGAGAGGGTGGTTGATGCCTGGAATGCGCTGGGGAGGAAAATGGTGACAGTGAAAAAAAAAAAAAAAAAGCATGTGATGAACATGGTATTGCAATTTTTAATATAATATCTATGTAAGTTGATTCTAATCTTTAGCATATGGCCTGTTTCACCAATGTAGCATCTCTTTTTGTTCTTTTTTGCATTGAACGATGTACACCAGGGCTGCCCAAGTCCAGTCCCCGAGATCTACTGGCAGACAAGGTTTTCTGGATATCCACAATGAACATGCATGAGAGAGATTTGCATACCTAGAAGGCAGTGCAGGCAAATCTCTCTCATGCATTTTTATTGCGGATATCCAGAAAACCTGGCCTGCCAGTAGATCTCGAGGACCGGACTTGGGCAGCCCTGATTTACACCATATTAAAAGATTAACATGTGAAGGATCCCCTTATGTTGAAAGTTTTTCCCATATGAGTGACTGTGGGATCCTTTGAGACGTGTGATAATGTGTGAATGCACAAACCAATTTGTATGTGCAGAAAATGTGCACATTATTACAAAAAAGTGCATATTTTCAAAAAGGGGGGTTACTCTTCACAAATAGTGAGCACTCCTTGCAAAAATGTGCATTCTTTTGAAAAAAGCACATTCAATCACAAGAGTGCAATATTAACAACATGTGAAAATAAAACACACATTTTTTTTTTGTTCCTGTTATTTTTGAAAAAAAAATACATGACTCAGCACTGGAAATGTCAAAAACATTTCTCATGTTATTTCAGATAAATGTACATCCCTATTTAGTGTTTGTATGTGCTTTGCAGGTGTTGTGTCTGTGGGATGGAGCTAGGTGTGGTGGGGCAATTTGCCAAGGGTTGTTGTGATGGATTGTTAGTTTGTGGGGTGGTGGTACAGTTGTGGGGAGATAGTTTTTAAGAGTAGTGGAGTTTGCAGGGTAGTGGGGCAATTATTTGGGGATAGATTCTGGTATGTGAAGCTGTTCGTGGTCTACTGGGGAAGTTGTTAGGGGGAGGCTGGTTTTTTGGTAGTGGGGAAAGATTGCAGAATAATGGGGTAGTTTGGAATGGAGCAGTTCACAGTATGCTAGAGAAGTTGTGGGATTAGCTTTTGGGGGGTTGTGGTAATTTGCAGAGCAGTAGAGCAGTGGTAAGAGGTAATTTTATGGATGGATAACATACAGGAGAGTGGAAAAGTTGTAAGCAGGTAAGGGGAAATGTTTGGGGGGTAAAATTAGTTTATAAGGTGTTGGAATAAGAATTGCCGCTGCTGGGTCAGACCAGTGGTCAGTCGTGCCCAGCATTCCGCTCACGCAGCGGCCCCAAGGTCAAAGACCAGTGATCTAAATGAGTCCAGCCTCACCTGCGTACATTCCAGTTTAGCAGGAACTTGTCAAACTTTGTCTTAAATCCCTATAGAGTATTTTCCCTTATAACAGACTCCGGAAGAGCGTTCCAGTTTTCTACCACTCTCTGGGTAAAGAAGAACTTCTTTACGTTTGTAGTGAATCTATCCCCTTTAAACTTTAGAGAGTGACCTCTCGTTCTCCCTACCTTGGAGAGGGTGAACAATCTGTCTTTATCTACTAAGTCTATTCCCTTCAATATTTTGAATGTTTCTATCATGTCCCCTTTCAGTCTCCTCTTTTCAAGGGAGAAGAGGCCCAGTTTCTCCAATCTCTCACTGTACTGCAACTCCTCCAGCCCCTTAACCATTTTAGTAGCTCTTCTCTGGACCCTTTCGAGTATTAACATGTCCTTCTTCATGTACGGCGACCAGTGCTGGATGCAGTTCTCCAGGTGAGGGCGCACCATGGCCCGGTACAGCAGCATGATGTAATGTAATGTAATGTAATGTAATTTATTTCTTATATACCGCTAAACTCCGTTAGGATTCTAAGCGGTTTACAGAAAAAAACAAACAATAGGGTGCATTAAAATTATAAGTAAAATATAAGTAAAATAGGTACTTAGATATTCCCTTACTGTCCCGAAGGCTCACAATCTAACTAAAGTACCTAGAAAAATGACAATTAGTAGAGTAATGAAAAAATTAAAATAGAGATAGATGAGAAAAAGTAAGAAAATAAACTTTCTAATAAGACTACAATGGTCTAAAGGACTTTGAAAGGTTGAAAAAAGAGGGGAGATAGCCTTCTCCGATCTGTTCGTGATCCCCTTCTTAATCATTCCTAGCATTCTGTTCGCCCTTTTCGCTGCCGCTGTTCATTGTGCAGACGGCTTCATTGACTTATTGACCAGTACTCCAAGCTCTCTTTCCTGGGGGGGTCTCTCCAAGTACCGCCCCGGACATCGTGAATGGGATTTTTGATACCGACATGCATCACCTTACACTTATCCATGTTGAACCTCATTTGCCATGTCACTGCCTATTTCTCGAGTGTGGTTATATCGCATTGCAGATCTTCACAATCCCCATGTGTCTTCACTACTCTGAATAACTTCGTATCGTCCGCAAATTTAATCTGCTCACTCGTCATACCAATGTCCAGATTATTTATAAAGATGTTAAAGAGCACGGGTCCAAGCACCGAGCCCTGCGGTACCCCACGGTGACACTCTTCCAGTCTGAGTATTGTCCACTTACCCCCACTCTCTGTTTCCTATGCTCTAGCCAGTTTTTAATCCACGTGAGTATTTCAACCTCGATTCCATGGTTTGCAATTTTCCGAAGTAGTCGTTCATGTGGAACTTTGTCGAATGCCTTCTGAAAATCCAGATATACAATGTCGACCAGGTCGCCCTTGTCTAACTGCCTGTATACTCCTTCGAAGAAGTGCAGCAAGTTTGTCAAACAAGATCTGCCTTTGTTGAAACCATGCTGGCTGGTCATAGAAACATAGAAACATAGAAGATGACGGCAGAAAAGGGCTACAGCCCATCAAGTCTGCCCACTCTGCTTACCCACCCCCTGTCTATGCCCTAATGACCCAATTTCCTTATCTTGACCCTCGTAGGGATCCCACATGGGAATCCCATTTATTCTTAAAGTCTGGCACGCTGTCTGCCTCGATCACCTGCACTGGAAGCTTGTTCCAATGATCAACCACTCTCTCTGTGAAAAAATACTTTCTGGTGTCGCCATGAAATTTTCCGCCCCTGAGTTTGAGCGGGTGCCCTCATCAGACTGTGTCCATCAAGGTGATCAATGATGCAGTCCTTTATCAGTGCCTCTACCATCTTTCCCGGTACTGAGGTCAGACTCAACTGTAACAACTGTAGTTTCCTGGATCTCCCCTTGAACCATTTTTGAAGATCAACGTAACATTTGCCATCTTCCAGTCTTCCGGAATCTTTCCCGATTTGATCGACAGATTGGCTATTAGTTGAAGCAGTTCAGCTATTCTCCTTTTCAGTTCCTTGATGACCCTTGGATGGATGCCATCCGGTCCCAGGGATTTATCACTCTTAAGTCTATCAATCTGCCTGTATACCTCTTCTAGACTGACCGTCAACCCTGTCAGTTTCCTGTCTTCATTTCCAGCTTATAGCCTGATGGGTTCTGGTATGCTGTGTATATCCTTTTCGGTAAATACAGATGGAAAAATGTGTTCAGTTTGTCAGTGATTGCTTTGTCCTTCTTTAGCACTCCCTTTATTCCATGGTCATCCAACAGTCCCACTGCTTCCATCATGGATCGTTCCCCTTAATATATAGAAAGAACGGCATGAAGTTTTTCACCTACTTGGCTATTTTTTACTCGTAGTCTCTTTTGGCCCCTCTTACCACCTTATAGCACCTGGGTTGATATTGTTTGTGCTTATTCCAATTTCCATCCATTCTTGACCTTTTCCATTCCTTAAACAAAGTTTTCTTGTCTCTGATCGCTTCCTTCACCTCTACAGTGAGCCACGCCGGTTCCTTGTTCTTTTTCTTCTTGTATCCCTTGTTGATATGCGGTATATATAGATTTTGTGCCTCGGTGACTGTGTCCTTAAAAAGGGATCAAGCATGCTCTAGCATTTTTACATTGCTTATCCTCTTCTTAATCTTCCCCACCATGAGTCTCATCCCTTTGTAATTTCCTTTTTGGAAGTTCAGTGCTGTGGCCGTCATTTTGGACTGATGTTTCGCCCCTTCATCCAGGTCGAAGCAGATCATGTGATCACTGTTTACCAGCGTCCCTTCTACACCTTGTGCCGGTCCAAATAGTCCATTTAGAATTAAGTCTAGAATTACATTTCCTCTTGTATTTTCCTTGACAAATTGTTCCAGGAAGCAATCACCTACAGTATCCAGGAACTTGATCTCCCTAGTGCAGCCGGAGGTGCCTAGGTTCCAGTCTATTCCCGGATAGCTGAAGTCACTCATGATAACTGTGTTGCCTCCCTTGCAGTTGTGTTTAATCTCATCCATCATTTCTCCATCAATTTCTTTGGACTGCCCTGGTGGTCGGTAGTAGATGCTGATCTTCGTTTCCAGTCCATTTGTTCTTGGAATTTTGACCCATAGAGACTCTAACTTATCCGTCTGTTGTGGCGTGTTCTCTTCAGTAGATTCAATTCCCATTTTTGACATATATGGCAATGCCCCCACCTTTTTGAGCTAGTCTGTCTCTGCGGTATAGTTTGTATCCCGGTAACACAGTGTCCCAGACGTTTTTCTCAGTCCACCATGTTTCCGTGATGCCGATGATGTCCATGTTATCTTTTGGTGCCATAGCTTCTAATTCAGCCATCCTTTTCCTTAGGCTCCTTGCGTTCGTGTACATACACTTGAGTTTGGGGCCTGTTCCTTTCTTGCATTTCCTTCCCTCTTGTGTCCCTTTCGATATGTCTTGCATGTGATCTGGTGAGTGTTCCCCTCTATCTTTTTGCATGGTATCCTCCGGGTATACTGGTTCCCGAACCTCGACTCTCTCTCTCAGTTGACTGTCGGCTTTCCCCTTCTTCCTAGTTTAGAAACTTCTCAACTTCTCTCTTGATGTTGCTTGCAAGTAGCCTCATTCCGTCTTTGCTGAGGTGAAGTTGGTCCTATCTGAATAGCTTGCTCTTCACCCAGAATGTCGTCCAGTTGTGCATGAAGTGGAATCCTTCTTCCTCACACCAGCACTGCATCCACACGTTGACTGCTTGCAGCTCCATCTGCCTCTTCTTGTTGGCCCTGGTTTCCGGCAGGATCTCCAAGAATGCTATCCTTTGCATTCTGGTCTTCAGATTCCTTCCTAGCATCCGGAACTGATTCTTCAGTACTTCCCTGTTGTAGTTCCTGTTGCTCACGTTGTTCATCCCCATGTGGATCACCACCACCGTATCTTCTTCTTCCACACTATCGATGATTCTGTCGATGCAGCTCTGATGATGGAGTGCCCCACAACAATTGCTGTCCTCTCTATCTTCTCTTGATTCTCCAGCCGCAGATCCCTGTCCCTGGTGTATGTCCATCTCTCCAGCTGTAGGTCTGTGTCCTTTGTTCCCATCCATTTTCTCTCATCTTGGCATTGGCTTGCACCGGACTCGTCTTCTTGTGGGTTCCCTCCACTGTTTCCAGATCTCGCTGTTGTAGCAGAGCCATTCTGTGGGATGGTAGAGTCGTTGTGGGTATACATTTGGGAACTGGAGAGTTTGTTAGATAGTGGTAGAGTTTCAGGGATAGGAGACTAGGGGTTAGTTCAGTTTGTGTGATGGTGAGACAGTGTTGGTGTTGGGTGTGAGGCACATTGTAGTTCAAACAGTTGTAAGGGCAGTATTGTAGGTGAGGAAGTTTGCAGGTCAGTGGGAAGTTACAGGATAGTTATTAGAAGTAAAATCAGTTTGAGAAGTGGTGGGATAACTATAGGACATAGATTTTTTTAGAGTGGGGCAGTTTGTAAGGTGGTGGAACAGTTGTAAGGGTAGTTTGTGTGGGTGGAGCAGTTAATAGGCAATTGCAATGTTAGTTATTGGAAGCTGAGTACATTTCTGGGGTGGTGGGAGAATTGTGAGTTTTTGGAGCCAGTACAGTTTGTAGGGTAATAAAGTAGTTTTAGGGTAGTTTGTGGAGTGATGGAGCAGTTGGTTGGTAGCACTGGTGGTGCAGATAGTTTGTGGGATGTTGGCAGTTGCAAGGTTAGTTCTTAGGAGATCAGCAGTTTATAGGCCAGTAGGGCAGTTGGGGGAAATTTTAGGAGGTATGGTTAGTTTGCAAGGACAGGACACTTTATGGAACAGTGGGGGAGCTGTGGGGTATTTTTTGGGGGGATGGGGTAATGAGAGAGTTGAGGGGTAATTTTAGATTTTGGGTTAATTTGTAGGATGATGAGTCAGCAGCAAGGGCAGTTTGTGGGATGGTAGAGTAATTGTGAGGAGCAGATTCAGGGGTAATACATTTGAAGTATAAGTAGAGAGTTACAGGGTTAGTTATTGGGGGGAGAGGTCAGCTATAGGGTGATGGAACATAAGAACATAAGAACATAAGCTGTGCCTCTGCTGGGTCAGACCAGAGGTCCATCATGCCCAGCAGTCCGCTCACGCGGCGGCCCATCAGGTCCAGGACCTGTATAGTAGCCCTCTATCTATACCCTTCTATCCCCTTTTCCTTCAGAAAATTGTCCAATTTCTTCTTGAACTCCAATACCATACTCTGCCCTATCATGCCCTCTGGAAGCATGTTCCAGGTGTCCACCACCCGCTGGGTGAAGAAAAACTTCCTAGCATTGGTTCTAAATGCCCTCTCATTCTTGTAGTTGTTGAAAGTTTGAAGAATCTGTCCCTCTCCACTTTCTCTATGGCCTTCGTGATCTTGTAAGTCTCTATCATATCCCCTCTAAGTCTCCGCTTCTCCAGAGAAAAAAGCCACAGTCTCTCTAATCTTTTAGTGTATGAAAGGTTTTCCATACCTTTTATCAAACGCGTCGCTCTCTTCTGAACCCTCTCGAGTATCGCCATATCCTTCTTTAGGTACGGCGACCAATATTGGACGCAGTACTCCAGATGTGGGCACACCATCGCCCAATACAACGGCAGGATAACTTCTTTCGTTCTGCTTGTAATATTCTTCTTGATTATTCTTAGCATTCTATTCGCTTTCTTAGCGGCAGCTGTGCATTGTGCCAACGGCTTCATTGTCATGTCAACTATTACCCCCAAGTCTCTTTCTTGGGTATTCTCACTCAATAACAGCCCTCCCATCGTGTAGCTGAACCTCGGGTTTCTGTTTCCTACGTGTAGGACTTTACATTTCTCTACTTTGAACTTCATCTGCCATCTCGTCGCCCATTCCCCTAGTTTGTTCATGTCCCTTTATAAATCTTCGCAGTCCTCTTTAGTCCTAGCCCCATTAAATAGCTTGGTGTCATCTGCAAATTTTATTACTTCGCTCTTCGGCTCTGTTTCTAAATCATTTATAAATAAATTGAATTTCAGCAGTCCAAGCACCGATCCCTGTGGAACACCACTTGTGACCTTCCTCCAGTCTGAGTAGTGGCCCTTCACTCCTACTCTACCCAGTTGTTGGAGATGGGTTTTGAGGGTAGTGCAGTTTGTAGGGTGGTAAGGAAGTGTGTGTGGGGGTAGTTTTGGAGATTACAGTCAATTTCCTGGTTGTTAGAACAGATGTAGAAGCTAATTTTGGGGAGTGGGGCAGTTTATGGAATAGTAGGACAGTTGCAGAGATATTTGGGGGTGAGGCAGCATGTAGGGTATTGGAAGTATTCCAGGGGTAGCTTTTAAGGGTAGAGTCAGTTTGTGTTGTTGTGGGACAATAGTGAGAGCAATTCATGGCAGGGTGAGTGGTGACAGGAGGTAGATTTTGCAGGGTGGTCAAAGAGTTGCAGGGTTAGTTATTGGGAGTGGAAAACAAAGTTTTGGAGGGTTGTTTGGGTGTGAGGTAACTTGTGAAATGGTGGAGCAGTTGCAACGTGCATATTTTGGGGATGATGGCAGTTTTTGAGCTGCTAGGAAAGTTGCAGGGACTAGTTTGTAGGGGTGAGACACTTTGTGAGCATTGGGATAATTTCAGGGAGTAGATTTTGGTGGATGAGTTATTAGTGGAGGGATAGCTTGGGAAGGTAGAGAATAGGGAAAGGTAATTTTAAAGAAACAATTTCCTAACTGCTATGTTTCATTGTGTGTAAATTTTTATGCCACAGAAGCTAGAACTCTTTATCCCACATAAATAAATTTGGGGTACTTCTGAGGGAGCTTATTTATCTGGGATCACCAGTCTGATTTGATTTATTTTCAAATTCAATGTGTCTTTTTTTACTTTTTCCCCACATGCCAAGTTTCACCTCTTTCCATTAAACTTTTTAGTGTTATTTTGTTTCCAGATAGACAGATAAACAGAATTCTTCAACATACTATAATTGTATAATTCTTTTCAAATTTAAGCTTTTCCAGCTGTTCAGGATCACATGGTTTGTAGTTCAGTATCTTCAAAGATACTGGCCAAATGCAGCAGTTAGATTATCCCAGTAGATAGGTAATTATGTAAGCCAAAAAGTCTAGGAGTTTTTAAATCCAGAACAGATAGAGATAAATGATTCCAAATTATTCCAGTCAACTGCTATGGAGGTTGTAAACATACATTAAAAAGAAACCCAACATACTTTAAATTGTTAGTATGAAAATGCTATGTCTAAAAAATAAGAGAGTTAGAATATATGGCAAAAAAAGAAGAGACATAATATGCCTCTCAGGGGGAATCATCCAAAAGTCTAAGAGGGATCTTCAGGGTTCTCCAGCCTAGTCCATGCACTGACTTCAAAATGATGTCTCTAGTAGCAGTCTCCAATGACTGCCACTATGGGTCATATTTCCATATAAGGATATAGAGTTGGTGGTAGGAGTGGTAGCATTCAAATTGTTACCAAAGTTAAGTATGTCCAGCAGTATATGTCCAGCAGTGTTAGTTTTTCTTTCCAACTCATGTTCTGTGGTCAATTGTGTTTGGTTAAGTGGACACACCAATGTCCATTGGGCCCAGAAGAGGGCAACTGTATTTCACTGGTGTTTGAACTTGGGATTGACCTCTCTAGGCATGAGGATATACTGCCTTGGCCTGAGGGGAATGTTATGGGATCAGTTTCTACCTTTTCTCCTACAGTAAAGTGTTTTCCTCATCTCGGTTGATCATAGTCCACTTTGAGGGTAATTACATATATATTTTATAGCTTTTTAATCATTACATAAATACATAATAAATAAGGAAAAGGAATAATCCAGTAATGTAATTCATTATAAAACTCAGAAGTATGTTTTCTTTGAACCTTCCCAACTGACAACCTTCCTGTCCTTGTCCCGATTAGAGAAGGAGAGTGCTAAATAGAATAAATGTCCTTACTCTCTGATAGCTTATGATTCCATAAAGATTGTTTCTTTTGATTTACTCGCATTTGACTTACATTTTGGATCCATTTGAGGACTTGAGAAAATTTATGTTATTTTAATTGCTTGTTTAATTGTTCTGTGATAATTTAACTTTTCTTATCATGAATCCTCTTTCTGTACAAGTTTATCTTGATTGTAAAAATTGAAAACTTATAAAAAAAAAAAAATAGAGTCCCAAAAAGCCACAAGATTTCATGTTACTTAACCTCAAGGATAAGCTGTGGCTTTCCCTAGGTCTGCCTTAATGATAGAAACATTGATTTATGGACCTTTACTCCAGGAATTTGACTAAACCTTTTAAAACTCAGCAATATTAACTGTTTTTTATCACTTGTTTCAACAATGAGTTATAGAGCTTAACTATACATTGAGTGAAAAACTTTTTTCTCCTATTTGTTTTAAATGTGTTGCATGTGTAACTTCATGGAAGTCCCCTAATTTTAATACTTTTTGAAAGAATAGACTATCAACTTACATTTTCCCATTCCAATCCATTCAGGATATTATAGACCTATATCATATCTCTCCTCATCTATCTCTTTTCCAAACTTAAACCCAGAAACATAGAAATATGATGGCAGATAAAGGCCAAATGGCCCATCCAGTCTGTCCATCTATAGCATTCCACTATCTTCTCCTCTCCCTAAGAAATCCCATGTGCCTGTCCCACACTTTATGGACTTCAGAGACAGTCTGTGTCTCCATCACCTCTACTAAGAGACTCCCATGCATCTACCATCCTTTCTGTAAAATAGTCTTTCCTTAGATTACTCCTGAGCATATCACCTCTTAACCTCATCCAAATCGGACTTAGACATTTGTTTTGATTATGCCCCTCCACCTACCTAACTATGCATCAGAATGAGCTAGGATTTGATACTATTGGTGGTTTCCAAGACCATCTTTTTCAACATTCAGTCTGTAGCTTCCACTAATACCTTGTGCAGATCCACGCACAGATCATGCACAATGTTCCTGCCTCCATGTGTCTGATTTATGAGTACATAAGAGATTACCTAGTTGTATACATAATTATTTTTATGAAATAAATATTTATTTAGCATTAGCAAATGTACGGGCATTTGGTGTCTTGTTATTTTTCTTGTCAAAGATTGCATTTATTTTGCAATGCTCCATTTTGACTTGCTTCCATATTTATATTTGTATAAATTGATATTAAAAAAAAGAAACAAAGAACTGAAGGAAAACAATTTCATTTGAATAGCAAAATGATTTTCTAATAAAGGCTATATAAAAAAAAGAAATCAGGATACAATTGCATAAGCTCAGCACAATATTCAAGACCATTCATAGGAACATGATAGATTGTACTTTGCCTTTCTCATCACACATAATTACTGAAAAGGCATCCTGGCTGAAAAAAATATATTTTTTAATTTTCAGTTCATAATTATAGATAAGTAGTTGTTCCATTATTTGTTTCTGAGTTGCAGTATAAGTGGAAGCACTACATATGCTGCAAACCAACCAACCATGGTACTTAAAACGCTGAGGAAAGCTGCTGCCGATGACTCCGTAGGCTGATCCGGTTTGGGGCTTTAAGCATCTGTGCTGCTCAAGGCCTGCCAGCTACTGCCTTCTCTGAGAATCTTGGAGGGGATGGGAGTCAGCAGGCTTTGAGCATTCAGTGAATACAGTGGATTGGTGGTGAAACCACCAACGGGTAAGTACAATGCTATGTGTGTGTGTGTGGGGGGGGGGGGGGGAGGGTATGGAGGATAGCAGATCCAGGGGGCTGTGTATGGAGGTTAACGGCTCCAGGGGAGTCTGTATTGTGGATAGCAGCTCCAGGGAGGGGGCATGTATTGTTATGGCTCGGAGGGGTGTTTGCAGGATAGCGACACCAGAGTTCAGTGGAGAGCAATAAGAGGACAAGATAGCAATGCCAAAGTTCAGCGGGAAGCAGGAGGAGGACAGTTGTACTGGTGGTCAGTTCATGGTTCAAATATACTAATGGGCTCATAATCAAAACTGAAATACGTCTAACCCCCCCCCCCCCCCAAGTTGGCACTTGGATGACTTAAAAGACAGGTCATCCAAGTGCCAATAATCAAACCTATTTTGGGGATGTATCCAAGGACTTTTTAGGGCCTCTGAATGCCGCTGTGCACCCAGAGCTAAAAGGGGCCTGTCTGGAGGAGTGGTTAAGGTGGGATGTGGGTCAACCTAGAGTTAGTCATCCTGCAGGGATTAATCAAAGATTTTACTAGACTTTCTGGACAGAACTTATATGTTGTGACTTAGACGATGTAAAAACAGGTATAAGTGCCCAAAAAGTATTCAAAGTGACCAGATAACTACTGCAGAGACAAAGTAAAGACTTCCCACACACTCCCCCAGTGTTCACTGACCCCCCCTCACACCCCCACAAAGATCGGTATAAAAACATATATACTTATCTTCAGAACATCAGCACCTAGTATAGGAAAGCCTAGTAGAGCTGCACACAAGTCTCTTAAATAGCCTGGGGGCAGTGGCGTACCTAGGGGGGGGCGTGGGGGCGGGCCGCCCCGGGTACCAGCCCTAAGGGGGTGTTCCCGGCCTTGCCGTTCAGTCCCCCGCCAACCCCGAAGGACCGCTCGCCCCACTGACCTTCCTGCACCACCTGTGAAGCAGCCCGCAGCAGGATCGCGAAGTCAGCGTCAGCATCCCTGCGCTGCTTCCTGCGCCGCGATCCCGCCCCTCCTCTGATGTCAGAGGAGGGGCGGGACCGTGGCGCAGGAAGCAGCGCAGGGATCGCTGACGCTGACTTCGCGATCCTGCTGCGGCTGCTTCATAGGTGGTGCGGGGAGGCCAGGGGGGCGAGCAGTCCTTCGGGGTGGGTCGGGGCATCAGGCCTTCAGGGTGGGGCGGGCGGGCAGGCAAGCAGGCTTTCAAGGGGGAGGGGGTGACAGGCAGGCAGGCAGGCCTTCAAGGGGGGACAGGCCTTCGGAGGGGGGTGCAGACCTTCAAGGGGTGCAGGCCTTCAAGGGGGGCAGGCAGGCCTTCAGGGGGCAGGCAGGCCTTCAGGGGGGGTGTAGGCCTTCGGGGGGGGTGCAGACCTTCAAGGGGGTGCAGGCCTTCAAGGGGGGGAACAGGCCTTCAAGGGGGGAAAGGCAGGCAGGCCTACAAGGGGGGGGGACAGGCCTACAAGGGGGGGACAGGCCTACAAGGGGGGGGGACAGGCCTTCAAGGGGGGGGACAGGCCTTCGGGGGGGGGCAGACCTTCAAGGGAGTGCAGGCCTTCGGGGGGGGGGGTGCAGTCCTTCAAGGGGGTGCAGGCCTTCAAGGGGGGGAAAGGCAGGCAGGCAGGCCTTCAAGGGGGGGACAGGCCTACAAGGGGGGGAGAAGCTACAAGGGGGTGGTACAAGCCTTCAAGTGGGGGACAGGCCTTCGGGGGGGGTGCAGACCTTCAAGGGAGTGCAGGCCTTCGAGGGGGGGTGGTGCAGGCCTTCAAGGGGGTGCAGGCCTTCAAGGGGGGACAGGCCTTCAAGGGGGGAAAGGCAGGCAGGCAGGCCTTCAAGGGGAGACAGGCCTACAAGGGGGGGGAGAAGCTACAAGGGGGTGGGACAGGCCTTCAAGTGGGGGACAGGCCTACAAGGGGGGGAGAGAAGCTACAAGGGGGTGGGACAGGCCTTCAAGTGGGGGACAGGCCTTCGGGGGGGTGCAGGCCTTCGGGGGGTGCAGACCTTCAAGGGGGGGACAGGCAGGCAGGCCTTCAAGGGGGGGACAGGCCTACAAGGGGAAGGGACAGGCCTTCAAGGGGGGTGCAGGCCTTCAAGGTGGGACAGGCAGACCTTTAAGGGGGGACAGGCCTTTGGGGGGGGACCATGATTTAGAAGTACACGGAGGGAAGGGGGTGTTCAAAGAGACATGCATATGCCAAACTTTGGGGGGGGGAAGAAATAATGGGTCTGAAAATAGAGGAGAGGGAGAGAGATGATGGACCATGGGATTTAGGGAGGGAAGGAACAGAAAGGGAGAGAAATTGGACACAAGGGATGGTGTGGAGGAGGGATAGAGATACTGGATAGGAGGGTAATTAGGAAAAGAAACGGAGAGATGGTGGACCCTGGGGTGGTGGGGAAGGAGGGAGAGCTGCCGGATGAAAGGGTAGTTAAGAAAAGGTGGATCTGTGGAGGGAGATGAAAAAAAGGAAAGATACCAGACTTCCTGGGAAGGGAAGGGAAATGGAAAGGGAGGACAGAGTTGGCAGATGGATGGTTAGCATGCAGAAAGAAGGAGACCCTGGCAAGCAAGTTATCAGAAGAAAACCAGAGCCTTGGACCAACAAGATTTGAAATATAACCAGACAACAAAAGGTAGAAAAATTAATTTTATTTTCTGTTTTGTGATTATAACATGTCAGATTTGAAATGTGTATCCTGCCAGAGCTGGTGTTGGACTGCAAACGTGAGCTAGGATTTAACAGAAAGAGGAAAAGTCCTTTGTTTCTTTATTTTATTTACACCACAGCGCCAGTGTGGTTAGGAGAAGCCAAAGGGGGTGAAAAAGCTATAAACCCACCAGGAGTTTTGAAAAAAATCACCCAACTGGGCAGGAAAATCGAATTGAAAAACCAATTCAATAGGGCTGAATCGAATCAAAATTTTTTTTTCCTGTATCTGGCAGCATTAGTTTGCGCTACTGTCTTAGACTTTAGGACCTGGGATTGGGGAGAGATGGCATCCTCAGTACTTTATAATGCAAGTGAAACGAGGATTTGGTCAGACTTTTGAAGGGTCTGCAGAAAAAAAATATTGTATAGGCCGGGGACATGAGACAGCAGGAAATGGGAACTTTTCTTCCTTCTATTTTTGTGAATGGAAAGGCTGAGGATGTCAGAGAGGTCAGTTAAAATATGTGCTTTATAAGAAAATATAATAATGTGTTTTATAAAGTTTATAGCATAGCTGGCCTACCCAGTGAGGTGTTCCTAGTGGTGATGGTGGCAGCGTGTCAATATGTTGAGAGGAAGAGGTGGTCTGGGAAATTCTGCTGAGCAAACTCCGGGCCCATTTCCACCCCCCAGTTAGTCCACTCCACTCAACTGATTCACACACTGAGTGGGTCTTTGGGTGTTGTTTTTGGATCTCTTCCAGTGGTTTATCTCCTTCTGGTCCAAGGAAGGAAACTTTGTTATCCTTAGCATTGACCTACAGAATATGTTTGTAACAGCGCTGCTTGTGTGGCATTAGGCTATGTAGTGATCGAAAGAAAAAAACAGACCTTTGCACATTTTTGCACTATATGGTGGGTGTATGAGGAGATTCACATTTCCTGCACAGCTAAGTCCATGTGAAGTTACCTTGTGCTGTATTTGACATCTAGCAAGGTCTCTGTTTGAAAGGAAAGATCTAAACTTAAAAATGAAGTGGCCAGAAGTTATGGTAAAAGCAGATAGTGTAGCTGGTTTTAAGAAAGATTTGGACAAATTCCTGGAGGAAAAGTCCATAATCTGTTATTAAGACATGGGGGAAGTGTCTGCTTGCCCTGGATCGGTAGCATGGAATGTTGCTACTCTTTGGGTTTTGACCAGGTATTAGTGTCCTGGATTGGCTACCATGAGAATGGGCTACTGGGCATGATGGACCATTGGTCTGACCCAGTTAGGCTATTCTTATGTTATGTTCTCATCTGTAGGGGCCTTTGTTTTCACTTCTTATTTTAATGTATTTTTTTTCTGGGAACTTATCAGTGTTTTTTATAATGGGAACAAAAATGGAAGAGAATTAATGTGTGTGGAATGGGGGGTAACTAATTTCTTCAGCTAAATAATTCAATCCACTTCAAACAGACATAGGAAAACTTGTGCACCATTCACACACCCTCCAACCAAAAACGTCAAAAGAAAAAAACTGTTCGACAACCTCCTAGCCATTCGAGCTGCAACACTCGACCCCCAACTCTACAACCAATTGATATCAACCACAGACTGCAAAACCTTCAAAAAGAAATAAAAACCCTTCTATTCAAAAAACACATAAAACCGAACTAACACAATCAGAACTGTCCCAAGCATCACCTGCAACTACTCCATATGTACTTCTAATGTCATGACAATTTAGACATAATTTATGTTATGTTATGTTTGGAATAATGGTTACATATATGAGGTTCAATAAAAGAAAATTTTCACTGCCTGTTTCTATTCTGACCATTTATTCCATTTCATGCTTATTGCAAAAAAAAAAAAAAAAAATTTTTACATGGGGGGGGGGGGGTGTCAAAAAATGATGGGCCCCGGGTGCCACATACCCTAGGTACGCCACTGCCTGGGGGATAGGCTAGAGAACCATACAGAGGACCTAGGCCTATAAGCCACTCGAACCACTACATTTATGGTAGAACATGTGAAACCACCAACCCCCCCCACCACCAAAACTCTACTGTACTGCCATATATGTGCCACCTGCAGCCATAAGGGCTATTGGGGTTGTAGACAAGTGGGTATAGTAGATTTTGGGGATGTTCTGGGGGGCTCAGCATAACCTATAAGGGAGTTCTGGTGAGATGTTTATGTGGCACCGTTTTTGTGAAGTTCACAGCAGTACTCTGTAAGGTGCTCTGCTGCTCTGTTGCCATTTCTGAGTGACCAGTCAATCACAATGTTGGCCCCTCCCATGTCTAAATGGCCTTGTTCTGGGCATTTAGAACTTGGACAAAATTTTGGTTGAGAATCTATGTATATAAAATCGGAGGTATGTATGTGTGTATGTATGTGTGTGTGTATGTGTGTGTGTATGTGTGTATGTGCCGCGATCACACAAAAACGGCTTGACCGATTTGAACGAAACTTGGTATGCAGATCCCTCACTACCTGGGATGATATGTTCTGGGGATCTCGCGGCCCACCTGCACACGTGGGCGGAGCTACAAACATAAAATCAGATTTCACCCATTCATGTCAATGGAAAAAATGTAAAAAGCTGCCATTCTCACAGTAATTCAAAAACGGCTTGACCGATTTGAACGAAACTTGGTATGCAGATCCCTCACTACCTGGGGTGATATGTTCTGGGGGTCTCGCAGCCCACCTGCACACGTGGGCGGAGCTACAAACAGAACATCAGATTTCACCCATTCATGTCCACGTGCAGACAGAGGGAGAACCAGGACAGAGGGCAGAGGTCCCTGCACAGACCGAGGCCCTCCCCATCCCTATCCCCAAGCAGACAACTACAGCCTTCACACAGACGGACGAGACAGACCAGCTAGACGGAGACATCCTGCGTGAGCTGACGAGCCTAAGAGAGGAGGTGAAGCGCTTGAGGAGCATCAGGGAGGACGAGGCCTTCATCGACGAGGTCATCCAGGAGCTGTCCCAGATCACCGAGCCGGAGCCAGGCAAGATCATCCTCGAGACGCCCAAACTGACCAAACCTACAACTTTGGCACCAATGACTGGGTGCAGGAGGAGGATGGGGACGCTGACTCCTGGCAGCTGGTAACCTCCTCCACGAGAAAACATGGAAGACCTTCTTCTTTTTCTTCCTTTTCTTCTCCTGTCTCCTTCTCTTGCACACAGGGCAGCCCTACATCGACCCCACTAATAACCTTGAGGAACAGATTCCAGATACTACAGGAAGGATCCGCGAGCGAGGCACAGGAGATCAACATTCAGACAGTCCCAGTTCCAGAGACAACTGATCAGCTCCCCTCAAAGAAGCGTAGAGTAGTGGTCATTGGGGACTCCCTGCTGAGGGGCACCGAGGGACAAATCTGCAGACTGGATATGCAGTCGAGAGAGGTTTGCTGCCTGCCAGGGGCCAGGATCCGGGACGTGACCGCCTGCCTAGACCGACTCATCAGGCCCGAGGACTACTTCCCCATGCTCCTTATTCACGTGGGTACGAACGACACTGCCAGGAACACCCCAGAGAACATACCTAAGGACTTTGAAGCCCTGGGTGAGAGGCTGAGGCAGATGGGAGCGCAGGTGGTCTTCTTCTCGATCCTCCCTGTAAGAGACAAGGGAAGAGCTAGGGAGGAGCGTATCCAGAGGACGAACGAGTGGCTACATGAATGGTGCAGGGACATGAACTTCGGCTTCCTGGACCATGGAGAGGCACTAAAGGGACTGCACTGACAAGGAGAGGCAAGAACGTCTTCGTACATCGACTAGCCCACCTCCTCCGAAGGGCTTTAAACTAGGTAAGTTGGGGGAGGGTACCCACTCATGTACTAGCGCAGTAAGTAATTTTTCAGGAGAGGTGAATCGACACTCCATTTCTGAAACCGAGGTAAGTTCACACAGTAAAAACAATCATACAAAAGCCACTCAAACTCAGGCGGGAAATTCTACACAGGGTCTTAGCAAACATAAAGTATGGAGGGCTATGTATGTTAATGCACACAGCTTAGGCAATAAAATTCTAGAATTAGAGACAGAGATAACGAACGCCGACCTCGATGTAATAGTGATATCTGAGACTTGGTTCACAGACTCACATGGGTGGGACATGGCTATACCAGGATACAACTTACTTCGTCGGGACAGAGAGGGAAGGATAGGGGGTGGGGTAGCACTATAGTTTCAAGTTTCAAGTTTATTGATTTTTAATATCCCGATCATAAAACAAATATCTGACCGGTTAACAATAAAAAAAAATTTAAAATAGGAGAGTAGGAACTAGTTAATGATGTGTTAGAGATACACTAGAGATAACATCAAAGTCACCAGAATCACAGATGTCAACTACACCGGGGAATCACTCTGGGTGAACCTGGCCAGAGGAAACGAAAAATGCTTGTATCTGGGTGTAGTATACAGGCCCCCAAAACAGCAGGAAGACAGGGATATGGAACTAATCAAAGACATTGAGAACATCACTTTACGCGGGGACACGGTTCTGCTAGGGGACTTCAATATGCCCGATACTGATTGGAAGACACTTTCCGCTACTACCAGCGGCAGCAGATGGCTTTTAACCTCCATAAAAGGGGCGCGACTCAAACAAATGGTGCTGGAGCCCACCAGAGATCAGGCGACACTGGACCTGATACTCACCAACGGAGAAAGCGTTTCAGAAGTTTCGGTAGGCGATACACTAGCCTCCAGCGACCACAACATGGTATGGTTCAACATCAAGATAGGCTTCACTAGGAGGAGGAGTGTGTGGCGCAGTGGTTGGAGCTACAGCCTCAGCACCCTGGGGTTGTGGGTTCAAATCCAGCGCTGCTCCTTGTGATCCTGGGCAAGTCACTTAATCCTCCATAGCCCCAGGTACGTTAGATAGATTGTGAGCCCACCGGGACAGATAGGGAAAATGCTTTAGTACCTGATTGTAAAACCGCTTAGATAACCTTGATAGGCGGTATATAAAAAAACCTAATAAACTTGAAACTTGAATAATAAACTTGAAACACAGCAACAAAGGTCCTCGACTTTCGGGGCACTGACTTTAAACGCATGGGAGACTTCGTCCATCAGGCGCTACAAAACCAAGCTGAAACCAATAATGTAGAGGCTATGTGGTCAATCCTGAAATGCACCTTGCATGAGGCAACAAACTGCTATATAAAAACAGTAAGCAAACGATGGAGAAAGAACAAGCCCCAGTGGTTCTCTGCAGAGATCTCGGATCTTGTCAAGGAAAAAAAAAAAGCTTTTATTTCCTACAAGCATACAGGAAATAGGGTGACAAAAGAAGACTATCTGACCAGGTCTAAAGCAGTCAAAGCGGCAGTCAGAGAGGCCAAGATTCAAACAGAAGAACAACTAGCGAAAAACATTAAAAAAGGGGATAAATCCTTCTTCAGATACATTAGCGACAGGAAACGAAACACAGATGGGATAGTACGTCTCAGGAAAACAGACGGGACCTATGCAGAAACGGATTCTGATAAAGCCAAACTACTAAATGAATACTTTTGCTCAGTCTTTACTTGTGAGGCGCCGGGGACCGGTCCACAACTGCAGGCAAGGCAAACCTCGGAAGACCCGTTTCAAAACTTCAAGTTTACACCCAGCAGCGTCCATGGTGAACTATCAAAACTCAAGGTGAACAAAGCCATGGGACCGGACAATCTACACCCCAGGATTCTTAGGGAGTTGTGTGATGTCCTGGCGGAACCGCTATCTGTGCTGTTCAATCTTTCCCTAAGTACCGGAAAAGTCCCCATGGACTGGAAAACAGCTAACGTCATTCCATTGCACAAAAAAGGTTGCAGAATGGAGGCTGTGAATTACAGACCGGTCAGTCTCACCTCAATAGTGAGCAAACTCATGGAAAGACTTATTAAACAAGAATTAGATACGATCCTGACCGAGGAGAATCTACAGGATCCCCAGCAGCATGGATTCACAAAGGGAAGGTCCTGTCAATCCAATCTGATCAGCTTCTTTGACTGGGTTACAAGGAAACTGGATATGGGGAAGTCTCTAGACGTCGTGTACTTGGACTTCAGCAAAGCTTTTGATAGCGTCCCGCACCGCAGATTGTTGAGCAAGATGACTTCGATGGGATTGGGAGTGATATTGACGACATGGGTCAATGACTGGTTAAGCGGTAGAATCCAGAGGGTGCTGGTTAACGGTACCCCCTCCAATACATCGGAGGTGACCAGTGGAGTGCCACAGGGATCGGTCAATATACATAAGAGACCTGACTCAAGGGCTTCAAGGTAAAATAACACTATTCGCCGACGACGCCAAACTATGCAACATAGTAGATAACAGCACCTTACCCGACAGTATGGAGCAGGACCTGCTCTTATTGGAACATTGGTCCTCGACTTGGCAGCTGGACTTTAATGCCAAAAAATGTAAGGTCATGCACCTTGGCAGCAAAAACCCATGCAGAACTTACACTCTGAATGGTGAGACCTTAGCTAGGACTAGGGCAGAACGTGATTTGGGAGTAATCATTAGTGCAGACATGAAAACTGCCAAGCAGGTGGAGAAAGCTGCATCCAAGGCTAGACAAATGGTGGGATGCATCCGTAGAGGTTTCGTCAGACGGAGGCCCGAAGTCATAATGCCCCTGTACAGATCCATGGTGAGACTTCATCTTGAATATTGTGTTCAATTCTGGAGACCACATTATCAAAAAGATGTGCGGAGAATCGAGTCGGTTCAGCGAATTACCACCAGGATGGTCTCGGAACTCAAGAACCTCCCATATGAGGAAAGACTGAATAAACTGCAACTATACTCGCTCGAGGAACGTAGAGAGAGGGAGGACATGATTGAGACTTTTAAATATATCACGGGCCGCATCGAGGTGGAAGATGATATCTTCTTTCTTAAAGGACCTTCATCCACAAGAGGTCATCCGCTGAAAATCAAAGGTGGGCAATTTCATGGCGACACCAGGAAGTATTTCTTCACCGAAAGGGTAGTCGATCATTGGAATGAACTTCCATTGCAGGTGATTAACGCCAGCAGCGTGCTCGATTTCAAAAAGAAATGGGATATGTATGTGGGATCTCTAGCTGGGTGCTGGGGGTGGGTCATTAGCGTGGGCAGAGCTACAAACAGAACATCAGATTTCACCCATTCATGTCAATGGAAAAAATGTAAAAAGCTGCCATTCTCACAGTAATTCCAACTATAAAACACTTTATATGACACTATAACCACTAGGGACATCTTTTCTATTCTACCACGGACACCATACATATAGAGTTTGTATGTTCTAACTGTGTTTGTAACTGTTTCCTTCATGCACCCCAGTTCATAATGTTATTACATTACATGAGTACTCACATATGCTGAACTAGGCACACAGGTTCCATTCTGAACCGGGAAAAAACTGCATGGAGTTTCTTTTCAACCTGAGTTTCCACATATTGAGTTGTTTAAATCAATACTGAAACTTTTGGATGCCACTTATTCCAACAGATCTTCCTTTTCAGTTTAAGAGATTGCTAATTCCAGTGAGACTTGCATTCATTCACCACTATAAAGTATCTTTATTTGAATCCATTTACAGTGTTATTGCTATAATTAAATACCCGTGCAACGCCGGGACATCAGCTAGTGTAGTATAAAGATAGATGTATCTATATATATATATTGTAGATGTATTTTTTGAGAATGGGCATTTTCCCACTGCCGATTTTGGGTATCTAGCTCCATATGTCCCAATTGGACTTAGACATATATTTTGATTATGCCTTCCATGACACTCATTTTTGGAACACTGAAAAGTTCTCAGCCCAACCAAGAAGAGAATAATGTGGAGCCATGAAACGTACAAGTTATTCCATACTTTTCTTGACATTTTTCATTTCATGTCATATAATTGAAACAAAGGTGTCAAAAGAAGTGTGGAATAACTTGTACGTTTCATGGCTCCACATCATTCGCTTCTTGGTTGGGTTGAGAACTTTTAGCCCCTTCATATACAGTATATGCAGCCCCTTCATATACAGTATATGCAGCAACCAGATTTGCACACAATATCAAAGTACAGTCTCACCATGGAATGAAAAAGAAGCATTTGCTTTATTCTCTATTCCTTTCCTAATAATTCCTAACATTCTGTTTGCTTTTTTTACCACTGCCACACACTAAGCAGAGGATTTCAATGTATTATCCATAATAGCATCTAAATTCTTTTCCTCAGTGGTGAATTCTAATGTGTAATCTAGCATAATGTACCTGTAATTTGAGTTATTCTTCCCAATGTACGTTACTTTGCACTTGAAAACACAGGAGAGTCAAATCCACAGTAACAACACTCAAGACACGAAGGAGTGGATAAGTCCAAAAAAGATTGGTGAACTCTAAGTATTCCACAAAATCCTTTATTCCTTTAATACAACACACATCGACTCGACATGCGCATGTTTCGGCCCAAATGGCCTGCCTCAGGAGTCTCACAGGTCTGTGTATAAGTCAAAAAATTCCAATGATCAGTTAAGCATCAATGATACACGCTGCAAAAATGCCACCACTTGCAAACTGCATACAGCATACGGCAGTTTGCAAGTGGTGGCGTTTTTTGCAGCGTGTATCATTGATGCTTAACTGATCATTGGAATTTTTTGACTTATACACAGACCTGTGAGACTCCTGAGGCAGGCCATTTGGGCCAAAACATGCGCATGTCGAGTCGATGTATGTCGAGTCGATGTATGTTGTATTAAAGGAATAAAGGATTTTGTGGAATACTTAGAGTTCACCAGTCTTTTTTGGACTTATCCACTCCTTCGTGTCTCACTTTGCACTTGTCCACATTATATTTTGTCTTCCATTTAGATGTCCAATCTTCCAGCTTCCCAGAGTCCTCCTGCAATTTTGCACAATCCACATACAATTTAATAACTTTGAACAGTTTGTGTCATCTGCAAATGTGATCACCTCATTTATCATTCCCATTTATAGATCATCAATAATAATAAAATGCTAGCGGCGCACGCGCTCTTGAAAATTTGTGAGCGCTGGCGCCATGAGGTGTGCTTCTGTGCCAGTCCTCATGGCGCCTGCGCGTGACTGTGCAGAAGACACCAGCGACTCCTCCCTCCCGCTCCTCTTCAAAACGGCCTGCTGAGGTTCGCCAGCCGCTGTAGCGAACCTCGCAAGCCGCTCTCCACCTCCGTGCAGAAGAAGGAGTCGCCGTGTCACTTCCCGCCCTCACTTGCCGCTGCCGCCGCTGATCCTCCTCTTCAGAGCAGCCTGCGATCGTGGCCGGCTTTAAAGAACCTCGCAGGCCACTCTCCAGCTTCAGTAGCACGCTCTCTCTGACACACGGGATCGCGTCAGAGGGAACATGCTACCGAGTTGGAGAGCAGCCTGCGAGGTTCACTAAAGCCGGCCACCACAATCACAGGCTGCTTTGGTGAAGAGGAGCAGGCCAGAAGACACCTGGATGTTGGGAGGGTAAGAAGGAAATCAATTCTGGGAGCCAGGGGGAAAGGGAAAGGGGGCTGCTTTGGGGGGAGGGGTGTCCTGGGGGGAGACAGAAGGGGCCATGGATAGGGAGAAGGAAAGGGGGCTGTTTGGGGGGAGGTGTGTGCTGGGGGGAGACAGAAGGGGCCATGGAGAGATAGGGAGAGGGAAAGGGGGCTGCTTTGGGGGGAGGTGTGCTGGGGACAGACAGCTTTGCTCGGGGGGGGGGAGACAGAAGAGGGCCATGGAGAGACAGTTAGGGAGAGGGAAAGGGGCCTGCTTTGGGGGGGAGGTGTGTCCTGGGGGCAGACAGCTTTGCTCATGGGGGGGGGGAGAGACAGAAGGATACAGACAGCGGCCAAGGAGAGAGAGAGATAAAGAAACACAGACAGACAGACAGACGCATCTATTCTAGCACCCGTTAATGTAACGGGCTTAAAGACTAGTGTATAAATATGATAATAAGCACCATTTCAGTACAGATCCCTGCGGTACTCCACTATTCTCCTTCCTCGATTTAGAAAGCTAACCATTTGACCCTACTCTCTGTTTTCTAACTTTTAATCAGTTCCCATTTCACAACTGGACATTGCTGTGAGCTTTTGCTCTATGGCAAGCTTATTTTCAAATTCTCTTTTAGCCTTCTTTAGCCTCATTCTCCTAGATTTTAATCATGCTGGCTGCTATTTAGCCTTCTTTTTAACCTTTTTTGATACATAGACTGTATCTGGTCTGGGCTTCGAAGGCAATATTGTAAACAATGTCCATACCTGATTTACAAGGAGCCACTGAAAAGTTGTCAGCTCAATCAAGAAAAGAATGATATGGAGTCATAAAACTTACAAGTTATTCCATACTTTTCTTGACACTTCTCATATCAATGAAATGAAACAAAATGAAAAGTGTCAAGAAAAGTATGGAATAACTTGCAAGTTTCATGGCTCTACATCATTCTCTTCTTGGTTGGACTGAAAATTTTCAGCGGCCCCTTGTAAACTCCTATACAACTTTGCGGCTGTTCCTTTTTTCTTTTTTTTTTCCATCCATTTTTTTCATTTTATCAAAGTTGCCCATTCAAAAGTTAAGTATGAAGCCTCAGACTGAGCTGTGGCTACCTCAGACTGAGCTATGGCTACTTAACACTGAATTACAAGGAATGTGTAACCAGACTTGCTAATGAGAATCAGCGAGGAGGGGGTGGTTGATTGGTGAGGATGAGCCCAAAAACTGTTTGAACATGTTAGAGGGCTTATGTTTCGGTTTGGATTTGGTGGAGAAGGAGGTTTCTTTCCTGATTTGGCAGTTTTTTGTTGCAGTTTGGAGTGTGATATTACTCTAATTGTGGGTTTTGGAATGGTGAATATTTGTTTTTCTGAGTTGTCTGAGTGTGAGCTAGTTTAGTTTGACAGCAGTGATGGGGGTATAGATTAGTATGCTGTTCGTGTGAGGAGCTACTGAGACATCTGAAGGCTCTGTAAATTATATGAATAAAGTGTGAAAGGACAGTGCAGTTTTGTTGTCAAATTATTCATTTTAATTACCTTAATCAGTGCAGGAGAGCTGTGGGAGTCTGGTCTTTTCAGTTGCAGCAGCACTGAGAAACTGGGGCAGTCTGTAGGAAAGGAGTGTCTGAACTGTAAGAAGGGGCGCTGAAGAACTGTGTTTAATTAGGGCTAGAACAGCTGAACTGAGTTTGTGAGAGCCTTGAGGTCCAGATTCTCAAAACTTTAGGTTGCCTTTAACGCGGTCATTAAACTGGTTCCACAAGATCGCTCCTGCCCTGCTTCACCACTACACCATCAGGGCTCAAAGGAAAGCTGTGGAGGAGGGTAGGAGGCAGGAGGGAGGCTGCTTGTTTGGAGACTCATGAATAACTGAATTTGTGAATCCCCAAATCATGAACATTTATTTATTTATTTTATTTATTTGTTCATTTTTATAACCCGTCCTCCCCAGGAGCCCAGAATGAGTTACAATAAAATAAAATTAGGTACTTGGAACTTCCCTGTCTCGAAGGCTCACAATCTAGCTAAAGTACCTGAGAAAACAATTATTGAATAGTAAAGATATAACAATTCAAATAATAAAAAAGAAAAAGAATAACATTAAAGGAAATAAAAAACCTCAAAGACCCAAAGCAATAATTATAATTATAATAATAATAATAATTTATTTTTTTATATACCGCCATACCAAAAAGGTTCAAAGCGGTTCACAACAGGAAAAGTTGGTGCATACAGTGCAAATAGATAACATACAGATAAAACAGGCAGATAATATTAAAATACATCAATTAAAAGGTGAGATAGTTTAAAACAGAATGCATTAAGATATCAAGCTATCAAACAGATGTGTTTTTAACAGTTTTCTAAAATCAAAATAGGAAGTAGCCTCTTGCATAGTTTTACCGAGCCACATGTTCAATTTAGCAGCCTGAAATGAGAAAGTCCAAGCAAGACAGACTAGAAGTTCAATTTAGGTAATCAGTATAAGGCAACAGCAGGATACAATGGCCAAGAAGAACTCTCGATGATAGTCTATCACTGGCTGAAGATGATCTCTAGATCCCAACCGTGGGTGAGGGCTAACTGCTGAAAATTGCAGATAGAAAGGAGGAGGCAGGTCACAGCTGATCCACCGACCACAAGGGCACAGCACACATCATTCGTGGGCTCTCCCTTCACAGCCTCTCCGACATCTGAGCGGCATCTCGATCCTCTGGTTCGGGGACAGGCCAACAGGCCATCGAAGCAGCCCCCGCCCAGCGTGCAGGAGGAGCATCAGCACCCGCTGTGGTCATCCAGGGAGAGCAGTCTGTCCCCGAACCAATTGCCCGCCAACGCCACTCCTCCCATCATACAGGGACGCAACCTGTCAAGCAGGCCCAGACAGACAGGGACTGCGATGGCCCAAAGGGAAGGGAATTGAAAGCCCAAAGCAGACCCCGCCCGAACAAGAAGAAGGACAAGGTCCAAAGCCGGGTAGCCAAGGAGCAGAGCCAGAGCCCTCGAAGAGGAGAAAAACACCACACTCCCAATGAACCCGCAAAAAGGGCCATGGTACAGGTAAGGCCTCACAACCATTGAACAGCCAATGGTCAAATTCAAAAAACTTCAGTATTGATGGCAGGAGACAGTTTCAGAACCAACAGTAAAATTAGATAAAAGAAAACTATCAAAATAATGCTAATAAAGAAATAAAAAATTATGGGCTCCTTTTATGGAGGCGTGTTAGGGCCTTAACACGCAGAATAGCGCACGCTAAAATGTCACACATGCTAGCTGCTACCGCCTCCTCTTGAACAGGTGGTAGCTTTTTGGCTAGTGCATGCTATAGCTCGTGCTAATCTGGTGCGTGCGCTAAAAACTCTAATGCACCTTCGTAAAAGGAGCCCTAAATGAAAAGGATAAAAGAGATTAAAATGAAAGTTTAAAAACAAGGAAGGAAGCCATGCACTATGCTGCATACATCTGGTAGTGCTACAGAAATGATAAAAAGTAGTAGTAGTAGTAGTAGTATATAGTAGTTTTATTTACTGGGGTTAGTTAAGGACACTAAGGTTCCAGAAGAAGAAGAACAAACAGAAGCTGCATCATTAAAGGAATGAGGATCTCTCATTTTTGTAAAGTTAGGGAGTAGATATACTTACCTAATCCCAATTTGATGGTTTCTGGTTCCTGCATTATCCAATGCAAGAGAGCAGCAAGACTAGTGAAGAGCGAAGGTTTTCTTTTTTTGCAATTAATTTTTCTTGGGGCTCCTTTTACTAAGCTGCAATAGCGTTTTTTAACGTGCGCAGAATTGCCGCGCGCTAAACCCGCACTATGCGGCTAGAACTAACGCCAGCTCAATGCTGACATTAGCGTCTAGTGCGCACTAAAACCGCTATCGCAGCTTAGTAAAAGGAGCCCTTAGTGTGCACACTTATTTCTTTTTAAGGGCATTTATTTTTCTAGCAGCTGAATAGTCAAGCTAATCTTTGAGAGACATTCTACGGCTCATTAAAAAAATAAAAAAGAAAGATGTTGGAAAAATGCCATAAAGGGGCAGATGGATGTTTTTCTAGCTAACCCCTTCCAATTTGCTATTTTCAAAATATTTTTATGGTGGATATCTACAGTGTGTCTAAATCTTGAAGGGGCATATTAGAGGTGTGGTTTTGGAGGGACTCGGGAGGGCTTATGATTTGAATGGCTTTTTTTTTAGCAATAGTCAAACATTTTAGAAAATGTCCAGGGCACAATTTGGATGTTTGGGTCTAGAGTCTAGACCTTTCCCAAACTCCCTTAGTAGTCACTGACACCCTCCCATTATACACAGTCCTTGTAGAGCAGCAATCAGCTTCCAGGTTGGCAGTGTAGTCACCCATACAGATGGGGACTCAGGCTCATATCCCACACTAACTACTATACTTAAGATAGGCTTTTGTTTTAGGAAATTAACCAAATCTTTTCAAAACCCTGCTAAGATAACTTCTTTCACCACATTCTCTGGCAACAAAATTCCAGAGCATTGAGTGAATAAATATTTTGTCAGGTTTACTCTAAATCTACTTTTTAGTAGTTTCATTGCATGCCCCATACTCCTAGTATTTTTGGAAACAGTAAACAAGCAATTCACATCTATACTTTCCATTGCACTCTATTTTATAGATCTCTATCATATTTATTTATAAAATTCCTATACCGTTTTTTTCTAAAATGGTTTCCAAAATGACTGTAGGACCCTAGTTGTTTTAGCCTTTCCTCATAGGGAAGTTATCCCTTCCCTCTTATCATTTTTGTTGCCTTTCTCTGTATCTTTTCTAATTCTGCCATATCTTTATTTCAAATGCAGCAACCAGAATTATTATACACAGTATTTGAGGTGCAGCTGCGCTATGGAATGATATAAAGGTATTATATTTTCATCTTTGTTTTCCATTCCTTTCCTGATAATTCCTAATATTCTATTTGCTTTCTTAGCCACCACCACACAGGTTGCTGAGGGTTTCAAAGTATTCTCAATGATTATGACACCTAGATCCTTTTACTGGGCAGTGACTCCTAATGTGGATTTCTGCATCATGTAGCTATATGGTAGTTTAGGACTCTCTCACATGCATCGTTTTGCACTTGCTCACATCTGCCATGATGCCTAGTTTCCCAGTTTCGCAAGGACCTCTTGCAATTTTACACAATCCTCTTGCAATTTAACAACTTTGAACAACAAATTCATTCCTCCCCCTTTTATGAAGCTGTGTTAGTGTTTTTTTTGTTATCACTGGCCACGGTAGTGAAAGCTCTAATGCTCATAGAATTCCTGAGTGTCAGAACTTTTACCACCATGGCCAGCAATAAAAAAAATGCTAACGTGGCTTCATAAAAGGGGGTTATCTATCTCACTAGTTATTTCCATCTATAGATCATTGATAAATATGTTAAAATGCAGAGGTCCTAACACAGGCCTCCTGGGAACCCCACTATTTACTGTTGGAGAGATACCTTCCTCACACATAAGGTTAGGCCTCTCTGATGTCACAAAGCCTGAACCATCTTTTGCAAGAATAAAATAAATCATCTTTGTCATCTCTGCTGCCTGCCAGGTGCATTCTGGGCATGTTTACAAGAACTCTGTGTTTCTTCAGTCAAGAACATCTGTCCGGCTCAGCTCCTGAGAAAGTTGGAGGAAGGTTGAGCTGCCATGATCGGTGTGTGTCTCTCTTATCTACTGAGGTACCTCTCTCTGAAGGCCGGTACATGAATATACAGAATGGAAACTAATTGGTGAAAGGCTACTAACTTGTGTTGTGGCTGGATTGGTCAGAGGGAAGTCATCTCATTAGAACTAAGGAGAAGGTGCCTAATTAATTGGTAGTCTATGCTGTGATGTAAGGTAGCTTGGATCTTCGCATAGGTTTCTCTACACACCTTATATAATAATAAAAACTGATAAATTACCTCTTGTGACTAGCTCTCTTCCAGAGAGTAGAGAAACAGAGCTCTTTATACAGATCTGGATTCCCTCACATAAGGAACTGAGAAACAGACCTAATTTACAGCTTTTCCAGTAACTAACGGACTGTTCCTGATCAGAAGAATTCTGTTCGCTGCTGTGCTGAGGAAACGGAAGGATTCCATCTCCCCAATTCTACTAAGGCCTAATCTGAGGGTGAGAAAGGAATTATATTTTCTTCCAGTGGGGCAAGAGAGAATTCTATTGTCTTTGGGATAAGGAAAGTGAAGCTCCTTGGGTGATAAGCTATGTTTAGATTGCTGCTATAATCAGGAATTTATTATTATAAGGAATTACCTAGTGTGTGTAAGAATTAGTTATATTTACTCATTTACTTAGGGATTATTGTGTAATAATTATGTAATGATATATATATATATATATGTATTCAGATATTTCGTGAACAATTAATTAGTTATTATTTGCTGCTGGCTTATGAATTATATTTTTCTATTTCTATAATAAAAATATTTCATATAGCTCTGGTCTTTGTAGTCGTATAAGTAGGCAAAAATTACCGAATCTGTGGAGGTATTTATGGTGTTCTAGATACGAGATATGTGCATGATTTGTTTATGTAGCACTAACTTGTTATACCCATAAAGCTACCTACATTACCTTGAGAATATTGACTATTTAATCCTACTCTCTATTTTTTAACCAGTTCTTAATCCATAATAGAACATTAACTCCTATTCCTTGACTTTCTAATTTCCTCAGAAGTCTTTCATGTGATACTTTTTCAAATGCCTTTTGAAAATCCAAATATATGATTCTGGAACTTAACTGCAAGACAGTATGGTGATTTTACTGCTCCTCCCTCATCAGCACAATTCAGCTAATTTGATAGCACAAGTGATCAAATTCACACTCCAAAAGGGAAAAATCAGATTTGTGAAATATTCTGCAGCTGATATGGCATCAGGAAGACAGTCTAAATTGGAAACAGCATTTGCTGCAGGAGCCTCAGCTAAAAGGGCTAAATAAGATCTACCCACTCCTTCAAAAGTGCCATTGACTAAGGACACATCAGAATTGTTGGAACAAGTTATATCTGAGCTGAAAGCTATAAGGGAGATAATGCAGGTTAATACTACTGAACTAAAGATATTAAAAGAAGAAGTTCAAAATCTTAGCCAGAAGTTACAGATAAGTGATGATAAAACTGTACAGTTGGAACACTGGGTGTCAGTTATGGAAGGCAGTTTGAATAAGCTACAAAATGAACATAAAGCAGTGAATCACCTGACTAAAGAATTGGAGGAGGCTAACAACAGAAGTCGGAGGAATAATATTAGATTACTAGGGCTCCCAGAAGGGGTAAAGGGATCAGATGCTGTATCGTTTCTTGAGGATTTATTGCTTAAGATGTTCACCCTCAACCTAAAGTATCCACTGGAAATAGACAGAGCATATCAAATTCCATCCAGAGCCTCCAACAGTCAAAATGGTTCCATGCCCATGATATTCAGGGTACTGCGTTTTAAACAATCTTTGGATGGTTTGTCTACCACTAAGCAAATGAGGTTGGTAAAATGGCAGTAAACAAAAATCCATCTCCTGCCTGATTTTGCTAAAGTCACGGCTAGATTAAGAAAAAAGTTCCTGCTTCTCAGACCTCAGCTTATACAAATGGGAGCAAGATATGGGCTGCTATATCCAGCAGTAATGAAAATAACCTTTAATAATAAAACCAGTCATTATGAAGACACAACTAAACTACAGGACTTTATTAATCAGCATTTAGACCCAATGACATAGAAAGTGATATGAAAGGTAGATTCTGCTATTTTTATTTCAACTTTGGATTTTATTTTAACTTTATGTTTTATTGCTGTTGTGCGGTCTGGACATGAAGGGGTTCCTTATTAGTTGTACATAAATTATACTTGAGCATGGTTTCCTCTTTGGATTTGCAGTGAAACTGTGGTGTGTGCAGATTGCAAGACATGAGCAGACTTAGATAGCTTTGTGCCAGCATCACACAGCGAGCGCCATTACATTTCAGAAGCAGCTAAAACCTTTCATGAAAAACCTGAATGAATGCAAAGAAAATGTGTCTGTGCCTATGGGTGGCATCTCGGTACCTCATATTCTTCCTCTGATTAGCATGATGGAGGGGACAGAGCTGTGGGAACACACCAAGGAGGGCTGTGAACTGCTGCTGCGCATACTGGAGTCAGCACGTCCAATCGCAGGGAACGCGAGAGTTTAACATAAGAACTGCCATCTCCGGATCAGACCTTCGGTCCATCGAGTCTGGCGATCCACACATGCGGAGGCCCAGCCAGGTGTACACCTGGTGTAATTTTAGTCACAGAGAACCAACTTGCAGGTTTTGAATCCAGCCCACAGCTGCTTGAGGCCTTTAGGGCAGAGTTTGCTCTCCAGTTGTTCTGGGATAGTAAAAGAGCTGAGGCAACGCAGTGTAAACAATATAAAAAATTTGCTTAAGTTTTGACTGTTCTTTCCCAGAAACTGGAGCCAGAGAAGAGACTGGAGCAGTGTCTTCCTGGAGCTGGGGGTGGAGGGAGTTCAAGGCTGTGCCCCCTGCTGAAGGACACAGGTGCAGGATCACTTGGGGAGAAAAGAAGCAGCAAAGACTTTGGGGGGCTGCCCTAGAGAGACATACAGCAGAGATTTTAGGTGATGGTTGGCTTGCCCATGCCTACAAAACATTACATTACATTACATTACATTAGTGATTTCTATTCCGCTTGTGCCTTGCGGTTCTAAGCGGATTACATTAGAAGATGGCTGGACATTTCCAGGCGATGACAATACAATTATTTGTATAACTTTACAAACTTTGCAAACCTAACTTTACTTAACTTTTCGTACATAACTTTACATAACTTTACGTACATAACTTTACATAACTTTACGTGGAGTTACTTTGTGTTACTTTACATTATCCTTACCGTGCTTGCATAACTTGCATTAAGTTTACATAATTTATCTTACATAATTTATCTTACATAACTTTACAAGACTTTACGTAGAGTTATTTTATGTTATTTTACCTTATTATTCCAGTACATTGCATAACTTACATTACATGATATTACAAAGCATAACCTTATGTTATATTACAACGCATAACCTTATGTTACTTTACATAATATTACAACGCATAATCTTATGTTACCAAAAAATCGTCTGTTCCTAGGTTGCTATATCTGATTTTTTCGGTATTTGGGGAGACTGTGTTTCTAGATATGAATTGGCTTTACGCCCGATGCAGCTAGATTAGATGTTGCCTATGGGGACGAAGTTGCAGTTGGTTGTGAGTTGCAGTAGGTTATGAAGGGAGAGAAGATGATGGTAGATTATAATATTGGGATGTGTTTTTTGAATAGTATGGTTTTTATATCTTTTCGAAACGCTTTGTAGTCCGTAGTTGTGGTCAGCAGCTTGGATATGGTGGGGTCAGTTTTCGCGGCCTGTGTAGCAAGTAGGTTGTCATATAGCTTTTTGCGTTTTGTGCCTTTGAGTGAGGGGTAGGTGAATGGAGTCTGGGTTCTCCTTACTCTAGTTGAGAGGTTTCGGGTTAGGCGGCTGTTTAGGTAGAGAGGTGCTGTTCCGTTTAGTGCTTTGAATAATAAACAGTATAGTTTGAATTGAGTTCTTGCTTGTATCGGTAGCCAGTGTGAGTCGAGATAGGCATTAGTGATGTGATCGTATTTTCCTAGCGAGTAGATAAGTCTGAGTGCTGTGTTCTGTACTGTCTGTAATTGTTTGGTCATGTAAGCGGGGCAGGGTAGATAAAGGCTGTTGCAGTAGTCTACAAGTCCTAGTACAAGTGATTGGACTAAGATCCTGTATTGAATTTTGTCAAAGAATTTTCTTATTTTTCGCAGGTTGCGCATGGTGTAGAAGGCTTTTTGGATGGTTTTGTTAGTATGAGTCTGCATTGTGCATCTCCTGTCTATTGTTACTCCCAGGATTTTGAGTGCTGGCTGTATTGGGTATGTGATTGCATTTGTCGTCAGATCAGTTAAGGTAGGTTCTTTGTCTTTTTCTAGCAGCAGGAATTTGGTTTTATCCGTGTTCAGTTTCAGTTTGTGGTTGGTCATCCATGTTTCTACCGTTTCCAGAGTTATTTTCAGTCGTCCTGATGAGTTGGGGTCTTGGGTCTTGAAGGGGAGAAGGATTGTTATGTCGTCTGCGTAGCTGAATGAGACTATATTTAGGGAGTCTAGAGTGGTGCCCAGTGAGGATACGTAGAGGTTGAAAAGTATGGGTGATAATGGAGATCCTTGTGGTACTCCACAGGGGTTTGACCAAGGGTCAGATATGTGGTCTTTTGTCTTTACTTTATAAGTTCTAGTTTTTAGAAAGCCTTGGAACCAGTTGAGTACCAAACCTGTGATCCCTATGGCGTCTAGTATCTGGAGTAGTATGTTGTGATCCACTAGGTCGAAAGCTGCTGAAAGATCTAGTTGGATAAGTAGTATCCTGTTCCCTTTGCTGAGGTGTTGGTGGGCTATATCCATTAGAGATACAAGTAGTGTCTCTGTGCTGTGGTTTTTTCTGAAACCTGATTGTGATGGGTGTAGTATGTTGTGGTCTTCTAAGTAGTTGGTGAGGTATTGTGCTACAAGACCTTCTTGTAGTTTGATATATAATGGGATTGAAGCGATGGGTCTGTGGTTGGCTGGATTATTGTTTGGAGCTTTGGGATCTTTCGGTATGGGGGTGATAATAATCTCGCCTAGTTCTGGTGGGAAGTGACCATCTGTGAGCGTGGATTGTAGCCAGTTCATGAGGTTAGCTTTGAACTTGATGGATGCGGTTGTTAGCAGGTACGATGGGCAGCTGTTTAGGTCACAAGAAGTTTTACTATATTTGTTGTATAGTCGAGTCATGTCGTTCCATTGTATTTTGGGGAAGTTAGTCCACGTTCTGTCGGCTACTAAGGCTTCATCTATTGTTGGTGTTGTTATAATCTCATCGAGGAGGGTTAATGAATTGTTGAATGTGGATCTGATATTGGTGATTTTGTGCTTGAAGTAGTCTGCTAATTGGTGAGCTGAAGGAGATTGGTTTCCTTGAGTAGCTAGGAAAGGTTTGGTGTCTGTGAGTTTTCTTACAATATTGAAGAGTATTTTTGAGTCTGGGTTTTCAGTGCCTATTAGTTTGGAATAGTATGCTTTCCTTTTTTCCTTTAGTTTGATGTTATATTGTTTGATTTGGATTCTCCATGTTACTTTTGTTTGGTCTTGTTTCTGTTTTTTCCATATTCTTTCGAGGTGTCTGCATTGTCTTTTTAAATGGAGAAGTTCAGCGTCGAACCATTTGTCTGAAGGTCTACAGATTTTGTTTTTTGTTTTTATTGGTGCTAGCTCGTTCAAAGTAGCTTCGCTAATGGTACGCCAGTGAGTTACAAATTCTTTGGGGTTGATTTCGTCGAATGCTGGATCTACCTTCTCCCAAAATGTAGTAGGATTGATTTTCTGTCGTGTGTTGATGTGGATTTTTTGGGGTTCGGGTTTGTGGTTGTTTTGAGCCCAGTTTATGGTGAAAGTGTATTTGTAGTGGTCTGACCAGAGGGAGGGGTGCCATATACCGTTGGATGTGTGTATGTTTTGAGTGTCAAGATTATGGGTCGTGAATGCTGCAATGTCCAGTTGGTGGCCTTTTTCGTGTGTGGGTTCGGGGTTAAGTATCTGATAGGATAGGGTATCGAGATATGAGAGTATTCCCTCTACTTGTTTGGAGGAGTGGTCTTCTAGATGGAGATTTAAGTCTCCGAGGAGTAAGTTGTGGGTGGAAGTTAGTGAATTCTGGAGAATGAATTCTTCGAGTTCTTGTTTTGATGTGGACCATTTCCCTGGTGTGACATAGCATAGAATGCAGGTCAGGTTTCCAGAGAGAGTGTTATCGGAGAGTTGACATGCTAGAAGGATGACTTTTGTATTTATTAAGAATCAGATGCTATCTGGAGGCCTCCTGGTCACTCAAGTATCATCATCTATCTTGTGCACATACTTCTGGAACTATTCTGTGATTAAAAACGGTTATTTGCAGAACAACAAAAAAAGCTGGAAACAAGGGCATGGGATGTGTCCTTCTAAATTAGATTTTTTTGTTAAGACTTTGGAATAAGAAAGGGTTCACCACAAAAGAGAATCTGAGAATCTGATTAAAATGTTTTGAAGCAGAGGATCCAGTCCAAGGCGAAGTCCCATTTGAAGTCGCACTCAACTCTGTTATCCAATTGTCCAGGCATCAAATTATGATTCTGAAGTGATGAAAACCCTCAAAGAACGAGAGGATCTGCAGTCCATGTTGAAAAAGTATGAGCGTCACATATCAGAAATTCAGGCTTTTTATTGGTTTAAAAAAAAAAAGTTTGAATATGGTTTTATAATTACCTACCATAATGGAAATTATATGTTTTTAAAATGGTCTTGTTAATCCATTGGGGGATTCTTGTTCTCTATGAATTTGTTTACGTTTTGGGTATTTTTAGTGATATGCATATAGTGGGATTTGGGAACTATATGAATTAATTTCAACTCTAGAATCTTTGTTTATTTTTTGTTCTATGGATTCTGAATTTTCATTTTATTAAATTTGGTGTGTACTTATGAGTTTAACTATGGTTAAGATGAAGCGAGCCTTTAGAATGGTGTCATTTATTCCTTATAGTTTGATGGTGTCTAACAGTATATTCTTTATGGGTGTTTATTATTATGATTTATGACTATTCATTTTGTTAGTGGATAATTTCTGGGAACATGACTGATATTAGTTAATAGAATCTCATGAATTTTTATATTTAATTATTTATTTATTTTGTTTTTTATCCCATCCTCCCAGTAGCTCAGAATGGCCTACAAGCAAACATTCACAGTGAAATACATGTGGACAATACAAAAGATTATACAATAGTTTAAGCATAAGGACTATACAGCAATATTCTTAGTAGAGTAAAGTTCATAATGAATTAATTATATTTTTATTATTTTTATTTTTTTACTATCTTCATGCAAATGTTCATGTCCTAGAAGGTATGATTTGTCTTGTTCTTTAAAAGAAACTATTTAATAATAAATGGTAATGTATTTTGTTTATTAATTACTTAAGATAAATTAACATTGTATGGTTTTGTGTTTTTATACTTGATCTTATTAATATTTTGCAGAACATGGAGGGTTAATTTGGGACAAATTAAGGTGCTTGGGAGGGGAGGATGGTGATCTCCTAGTCTAAGTGCTCCTTTTACTAAGCCGCGTTAGGACTTTAACATGCAGAATAGCGTGCACTACATTGCTACACATGTTAGACCTTAATGCCAGCATTGAGCTGGCGTTAGTTCTAGAAGTGTAGCGCATGGTAATTTCCTGCGTGCGCTAAAAACGCTAGCGCATCTTAGTAAAAGGAGCCCTAAATGTTTGCATACAGGTTTTCATGTGATTTACAGGGGTGGGGGGTGGGATGGGGGTGGGATGGGGGGGATTTATTGTTTAGGGTCCTGGATGTGTGTGGAAATTTTATTTTTAAATTTGGTCAATAGGAAATTATTGGTTTATTATTTAAGATTTTGTAATCAAATAAAATGGCTTTAAAGTTATATTCTTTAAATGTCAATGGACTTAATCATCCCATAAAAAGGAAAAAGATTCTTAATTTTATGAAGAAACAACAAGCGGACATTTATTTCATACAAGAGACTCATCTGTCAGCTGCCAAGGTGGCTAAATTGGAAGGGGGTGGATAAAACATTGTTATTTTGCACTAGCAACAGGAAAGAAATCAGGTGTGGCAATCCTAGTTAATCAGAAGATTTCTGCTACATTTGATAACTTTTGGGCTGATCCCATGGGCTCTATGTTAATATGACTCCAGGAAAAGATACCGTGACACTTCTTAATATTTATGCACCTAATTTTAATCAGGCAGATTTCTTTTAAAAAACTCCAACAAACAATTTTGTCATTGGCTACGACTAATTTAATCGTAGCTGGATCTAATAATGGATAAACAACCGAGTAGACAATTAAAATCATTAGGTCTGGATAATCTTGCACTTATATGTGGATTAAAGGATACATGGCGATTTTTACATTTTAATGCGCAGGAATTTTTGTTTTGTTCCCAAGTTCACAAATCATTTTCAAGAACTGATTTTTTTTTTTTGTTATTTCAGATAATTTAATTTAACAGGTCACAAATGCTAGTATAGATCCAATCATTCTGTCGGATCATGCTGGTATTTGGATAGAATATCAATTTGCTGAAGAAGATTCTAATAGACCTGTTTGGAGATTCAATAACTGCTTGTTATATATAATTTTTTAGACCCCTGTTCATTTACAAAAGTTGGATAGTTCAAAGTCTAATAGATGCTAGCACTGTCATCTTGAAGTAGGGACACTGGATCACTTATTGTTTTATTGTCCCTTGATACTCGACTTTTGGAAGTCTATTTGGGGTAAAATTAATAGGATATTGGAGGCTTCTCCACTGTCATATGACGTTGTTTTATTTGGGACTTTATTGTAACCTAAGAATCCAATTGATTCAAAGAAAAACAGACTGTTTCTTATTATGACAGGGGTAGCTATGCAGTTAATAACAAGAAATTGGAAGAACTGGGACAGATTGAACTTTAACTTTTGGTGGGAAACTATGGGCTCCTTTTACAAAGGCGCGCTAGCGGTTTTAGCACGCGCTTAGCACGCACTAAAATGCCACACACGCTAGCTGCTACCGCCTCCTTTTAAGCAGGCGGTAATTTTTCGGCTAGCGCACGCTATAGCATGTGCTAATCTTATGCATGCACTAAAAACGCTAGTGCACCTTAGTAAAAGGAGCCCTATATGTCAATATTATAGATTTGAAAGAATGAATTCTGAACAAATGGGACATAATAAAAAAATTTAAGGAAACAGGGGGTCCATTAGGGGAATTTGTTAAAACTTAGTAATCGAATAAGCCTTTAATTCCTAATTGACCTTTACACACATCCAGGGAGGCTGGGAGGGAGGGGGAGGGGTAAATATACTGTGTATCATTATTTGTTTGAATGTAAGTGCTGTTTAATGCATTAATTGATTGTATATTCTTTGCACTTTGTATTTGATTTGAAAATTAATAAAGAATTAAAAAAAGAAAATCCAAATATATAATATTGACTGGCTCACCTTTATTTACTTGTTAATTCACCCCTTCAAAGAAATGTAGATTGGTGAGGCTCTGTCATTTTGTTCTTTATAATAGCCTCTACCATTTTGTCCGACACAGACATCTACAGTTTCCTAGATCACCTTTGCAAACCCTTTTTAAATATCGGTGTTATGTTGGTACCTGCCTGGATTTAAAAAAAAAATTCACTAAGGATAGTTCTACAAATTAATTTTTCAATTCTCTCAGCACTCTGGTATGTATACCATTAGGTCCAGGTGATTTACTACTGTTCAGTTGGTCAGATTGACCTATTACATCTTCCAGTGTTGCAGAGATTTATTTTAGTTTCTCTGGATCATCAGCATTGAATACCATTTCTGGTACCAGTATTTTCCCCATATCTTCCTTGATGAAGTTTGAAGCAAAGAATTCATTTATTTAGTTATTTATATACCGCCTATTAATTGTCTAAGCGGTTTATTTTCAGATACTTAGTCATTTGTCCCTATCTGTCCTGGTTGTCTCATAATCTATCTAACATACCTGGAGCATTAAAGGATTAAACGACTTGCCCAGGGTCACAAGAAGCAGCGTGGGGTTTGAACCCACAATCTCAATTTGCTGAGGCTGTAACATAAACCACTAGGCCACTCCTTCCTCACTATGGCAATACTCAACATAAAATTATTCATATGGTTAGCTTTGATTATTAGTGCAAACTTCAGAGGTAGGAAGTAGAGAATGACACGGGGAAAAAATCTGTCCCCGTCACCGCCCCGTCACCGGCCCACCATCCTCTGCACCGCCCCATCACCGCCATTTCCTTCACCGCCCCGTCACCGCCATCCCTTTCACCGCCCCGTCACCGCCACTGCCATCCCATTCACCGCCCCGTCACCGTCCCCGCTGCATCCATTTTCCGTTTTCATCCCCTTGGCCCAGAATCCTTTTCCCTTTCACTCCCTCCTTACAGTTTGAGCCGGGAACACGGGTGATCGCACGGTCCTCGCAGCCCCCACCCGCCTGCCCAATCGATCGTAGTGATTAGCCAGCTCTCTCCCTTCTCCTCACCTTAGTTTGCAGGCTTTCTTTTTCAGCGACCTGCACGCTTTCCCAAAGAGCCGCACACACGCGGCTGCTCAGTGTTCAATCTTCTGCTCTGCTGCAACTTCCTGTTTCCGGTTGCGTCAGAGCAGAAGATCGAAACTGAGCAGCGGCGGGTGCGTGGCTCTCTGATAGCGTGCGGGTCGCCGAAAAAGAAAATCTACAAACAAAGGTGAGGAGAAGGGAGAGAGCTGGCTAAACACTAGAATCGATTGGGCAGGCGGGTGTGAGCTGCGGTGACCGCGCGATCCTTCATGCCTCACTGCGGGGACAAGACCCATTCACCGCCCCGCGGGCGGTGAATGGCCTTGTCCCCGTCGCCGCAGCGACTGCTAGTTTTCTTCCCCGTTTTCGGCGGGTGACCCGCGGCTAAAATGCGGTGGCCGCGGGTAAACCGCCACCGTGTCATTCTCTAGTAGGAAGTACCCACAGAACTGGCACTAATGCAGGCAATTTTATATTGACTAATTAATGAATATGGTGATCTTTTTATTTTCACTAGTGCTCAGATCTATCTCCTTATACTACTAATTGTCCCTAAAAACCTGCTATATTCAGCTCTCCCCCCTCCCCCAGGAATTTGGTAACAAATCAATATTATCTTTCAATGAATAGTTATGAAGGCAGAATAGACACAGGCACTAAAAGAAACTGGTGTATTGTTTTTAGTCAATAAAATATTGAAGTAAATCAAATTCAGAATGAATGAGTTTTGGAATAAATACAAATATAGAATAAGCCAATTGCTTTGAAATGTATAATCTGTTCATAGTGGATTACTAATAACTACTGCAAATGCCAGATGAATGCAATATTAATGCCAGGCTCATATCTATCAAGCATTTATGCTTGTGTTGATGGGTTTGCTGTGCTTTGTGCCAATAACACAAAAAGAGAAAATTTGTTCTGCAAACCATCAAGGTGAGTCAGAAAAGTGAAGGACAAAAGACCAGGTGTAGGATGAATTAAAAGGAACTAGTGAATAAAAACTGATAAAATATAATAACTTTTATCAATAAAACATAGGAAATACAATGCTTTTATTTTTCAAATATGTTGTATTAATCAAGACTATTATCAATTGTTATTTACTTGTTCCTATTTATTTATCCTACACTTTGGTCCTTTGGTTCTTTGTGCCACATAAAAGGGCTTTTTAATATACAGTGCATTAAGTATATGCGTTCTAATTATATGTATAATTCCTTTTTTTCACCGGCCATGGAGGTATTAGCTTCGACGCTCATAGAATTCCTATGAGCACTGGAGTTAATACCACTGCGCCTGGCAATAAAAAAGCCTAACATGGCTTTGTAAAATGGGGGAGTGGGGTTAAAATAATGGCAAATATATGCATAAGTGCATATGCATGTAAATGCCAAATTTCTTCCTATGTGCATGTCTCTTTAATTGCATATATTTTACACACAATACTACACAAATCTCCAGGAAATACTGCAGCAAATGCTTCAAAAGACATGAAAAAGAGCAGTAATAGTTAATAGGTTTTCATAGCAGGGACTCTGTCGGCACACAGAACCCAATACACCACTTAACAAAACATAATAACGATAATAAATTTATAATGTGAGGTGAGCCCTCAGTGTGACAGGTTAGTGATAGAGAAATAAATCCTCAGCGCTTAACTGGACCAGTGAGTGAGCTTAATAAACTCAACACACCTGCACACCATCACAGGGCTCACCCTGCATGCAAATGAAAGTGTACAACACAAACGTGTAGATGTACTGTATTTAAAATCTTTTTTAATGGTACAGTGCAGTGAACGTACTTGGGTGTATTCATATTTGCATGGATTCACATATGCATGGGTGGATTCACATTTACATGAGTAGCTTATAATTTATGTGTGTAAAACTGGAACTTAAGCACACATACATAGGAGTGTTGGAAACAGGATTCTGAGCTTGATGGACCTTCAGTCTGTCCCAATATGAGTAACCTAATGGTTAGTGCAGTGAAATGAGACCCTGGGGGCCTAGGTTCAATTCCCACCATAGATCCTTGTGACCCTGGGAAAGTCACTTAGCCCTCCATTAACCCAGGTACCCAAAACACCTAAGATTGTGAGCACTTTAGGAACAGAGAAAGTACCTGCACATAACATGAACAGCACTGAATACAGTGCATATGTCCAGTAGTACATTTGCCAGTTCTATGGCTGATGCAAGTATTCCTGCCTTACTTATATCTACATTTCTTTATAGATTAGGTTTCTACCAGGTACCCTCTGTTACCCATTTGCAGAACTACCCACTTAATGTGCAATTGGCATGTGCTGTTAGTACATATCCATGATAAAAGTTATCATAGTGGCTTGACACTTAGCCTGCACTAATTTGTGTATTAGGTGCAAAGCATGGAAATGGAGAGGAATGGGCAGGAAATGGACACAGAGTCTGCCTTACAGTTAACTTACAGAATCTTATCATTAATTATTAAGGTGGCATACTACACCAATCACATAGGCACATAAATTCTAGACACAAAATTTTTTTCAAATTACTAAAGAAACTGACAAACACCAAGCCCTATCTGGCAACCAAAGACCCCCCCCCCCCCACCATCAGCCACCCAACTAGCAAAATTCTTTAGAACCAAGATCACTACAGCCAAGAATACCTTCGCCAGAACCCCAAACCACCTTGAGATTGTACTGTCCCTCATTGAAAAAGAGTCCTGTGCAGCGGAACCTGGTCTGATTTCTCTAAAATACAATGGTCTGACCTGAACAGACTCTGCAAAAAATACAGCCATGCAGCGTGCAACCTCAACCACTGCCCATCATACCTGTTAAAAACCTTTAGCCTGAAATTCCGCACCCACCTGATACAGTGGATACAATCCATGCTTACAGAGGGCCTATTCCCACAAGATATCAATGAAATCATCATCACCCATATTTTGAAAGATCCAAAGGTTGCGACAGATCAACCATCGAACTACAGACCCATAGCCAAAATACTGCTATAAGTCAAGCTATTGGAAGATCTTGTGGCAAAACATCTCACTGACTTTCTAGAAAATGACAATATACTCCACCCCTCACAGTCAGGCTTCAGGATGAACTACAGCACAGAGACACTAACTACTAGGTTCTCTCCTAGACACAGCCTGACAACACCTGAGCAAAGGCAAAAAAATGCTAGCCATACAACTTGACCTCACCGCAGCATTTGATCTGGTAGATCACGACATACTACTACAAATGTTGGAAGCAATAAGAATCACAGATAGGATTCACACATGATTCCAAGGATTCCTACAATCTAGGAACTATAGAGTAAAAACAACCAAAGAAAAATCAGAATCCTGGTCCAACCCCTGTGGCATACCCCAAGGATACCTGCTTGGATCAACTGAGCATAACATCATACAGCTATGCAGATGACATCACCATCCTCCTCCCTTTCGACCAGCCAACCCATACCACAATGAATACACTACATAAAACAGAAAGAGTGACACAATAGATGAAAGACCACAAACTAAAGCTGAACCCAGACAAAACTAAATTCCTGCTTCTTGAAAAAAACCCCAAACCCCAACCATAACAAACTTAGTAATAAATTCTATCACATACCCCATACAACCCAACCTAAAACTACTAGGAGTGACGATTGACAGAGGCTGTACCATGCAACTACAAATCAACAAAATAGTCCAGAAATGCTTCACAGTCATGCATAACCTAAGACAAATCCGAAAATACTTTGACTGAAAACAATTCAGACTCCTGCTCCAGAGCCTAGTCTTGGGACTCCTAGACTACTGCAACATCCTACATCTACCTTGTCCTGCAATCATGATAAAACAATTACAAACAGTATAAAATACAGCTCTCAGACTAATCTATTCATTGAAGAAGTTCGACCACATCACCGCTGCCTACCTAGACACACACTGGCTCCCTGAACAAGCACAAATACTTTTCAAATTCTACTGCATACTATTCAAAACCATAAATGGTGATAGACCAACCTACCTGAATGATTGCCTAACTCGGAACAACACATCCAGACCAAGGAGAACACAGGCACCCTTAACTCTCCCCCCAATCAAAGGCATACAATGCAAGAAAATGTATGACGGCCTACTTGCTATGCAAGCAGCAAAACTAGACCACCACCTCTCCAACCTACTGATCACAATACTAGACTACAAAACCTTCAGGAGAGAAATAAAAAAACATGTTATTCGGGAAATTTACCAAAATGAGCTAATGACATAAGTGAACTCCTCAATCTATCCCCAGATCCCAACGTCCCAGCTACATATCTATCTTCTAATTGTTCTGGATTTTTCAAAATTGCCTCTTGTAATCCGCCTAGAACCGAAAGATATTGGCGGAATAAAAGACACTAATGTAATGTAATTATTCTATAAAGGGGTGACTATTTTCCTTTACAGAATGCTAGAATGATCTTTCAAATATGTATATATTTTAAGTGTGACCACTTACAAGTCATAAAGTCAGTAAAAATGCTTGCTACTAGATTGTCAAAGAATGCATGTAAACTATTGCACGCAACTGTATATCTTGCCCATGATTCACTCAAGCTATGTCAATGCCCATCTATAAAGTATGTACCATATAATATTTTGTATATATAGTACATACAAAATAGTGCATAGTGGAATATGGTCATATACACAATGTGAGAAATTGCTTAGGGGTGATTTAAAAATACTCCTTCATTAGGTCATCTTCAGAATATGTTACTTAGCCTGCCTAGCCAGAGGGTGGGACTCTAACAGAGAGCAGGAAGTTAAAATCCCAGAATAGAATAAGACAGGAAGGAAGGAATCTCCCAAGCTGGATGTAGTACCAGAAAGGGAAATACTTTGAAGAGAGGAAAACCCTTAAGCTTAGGTCTCCATAGTCTATAGGTAAAAAAACTGTCAAGGTAGGAAATTTATCTTGATTTCTTTGTAAAGACCTTGGTCCTGTGGTCCAAGTGGGAACCAGGCCTGGGTTTGTTTGTGAGTGCTTTGGAACAGAGGTACCTTGTAATAGGCTTGGCCTGAAGCCTTTCCTAATAAGATTTAGCACTCTGATTTGGGAACAAACTTCATTAGCACAGTATTAAGCCTGTGAAACAGCAGTTCTTTTTTACTTATTTTAAGACAAAATAAAAGGTTTTGTTTTACCTGCAAACTCCTGTGCAGCGATGTTTATTGAAACTCTTGGCCTGGCCACTTCTCATGCTACCACCCATGCATATATGTTGAAGTGAATGCTAACATTTATATACATTCTTGCCACCTAAATCTATTGGCTAAATATACTGTTTCTACTACTATCCATTCATTCGTGTCTGACCCTTGGATACTCTGTAGGTCAGTCTTTGCCATGCTTCCTGTTTTCCACAGCTTCTTTCAATTGCTTGATGTTCATTCCCGTGCCATTTTTTATGGTATCCAGCCTTTGGTTTCTCCTGCTTCCTTTTACTACTGACCATTCTGAGTAGCACCTCCTTTTCTAGTGAAATTGCCCTCATCACATGTCCATAACAGGTCAGTTTCTGTCTGGTTATCTTGCCTTCCAGGGATAACTCTGATTTATATGATCAAGACCATCATTTTTGGTGATCCTAGCAGTCCACGGGATTCATAGAAGTCTTTTATAGCACCACAGCTCGAAGGCATCAATTTTTCTTATATCTGCTTTCGTGACTGTCCATGTCTCACAGTCATATGTCACGATTGGAAATGACCTGGTAACCTACCCCAAAAAACTTCACCATGAAACTCTATGGATCAGAATCAATATATTCTATATATGATGCCCCCAAAAAAATTGAAGCCAAAAAGGGTGGACCTTAGCATGATTTTATAAAACACCTCCAAAGTTATGCACAGTTTATAGAATCATGCTTAGTGCCCATATGTGCGACTAACATTAAGGCACACTCATTTAGGCCAATAAAAACTAGGCCTAAATACCTGTACCTATGTTGCACGTGGATTGGAGTATTCTATAACAGTGTGCACAACTTTTAGGATTGCTCATTCTCTTTCCCACTCCATGCCTCCTTTTGAGATTCATTCACTAGAATTAATGTGCAACACTTTATAGAATATGCTTAGAATGTTGTGCACATAACTAATGCCAATCAGCACTAGTGCCAGTGGCACATAATTAGTGCCAATCAGCTTCAATTATTAGGTGCTAATTGCCAATTATTGGTGCTTGTTGGCTTGTTAAACAAGTTGCATGCTCAAGATGTGAGGCTGGGAAAAGATGACTGAGCGACTGGGAGTGGGTTTGAAAAAGGAGTAGCAGGAGGGCTCGGTAGAGCATGGAGTCCAAGAGGGCTCAAGCTTGGTCACTGGCGGAGGGATCAGGGGGACCCAAAAGGCCAGGGATCTAAAGACCAGCGGTGACTCCACAAGCAGTTAGAAGAGCTGGAAGAGTTTGAGGCCCAAGGCTGAAGGTGACTGGTGAGGGACCAGCAGGACTGGTGGTGACTGGTAATGTGACCAGGAGCTGCCAGAAGACCCAAGAGGAAACAGCCTATTGACCCCGAGAGCATTGGCCAAAGGTGACTGGTGAGTGACTGACAGAGGGACCGGCGGGGCCGGTGGTGACCAGCGAAAAGACTGGTAAATGGTATGGAAGCTGCCAGAATACCGAGAGGGCCAATGAAGGGTTAGAGAGGACCTGGAAGGACCAGGAGGAGAACGGCATCCAGGGAAGACCAGTGGTGACCAGGAAGTATCTGGAGGAACCTAGTCATGGGTTTTAGAAGTATATGAATAAAGTGTGTTTTGTTGTTGTTTTAACAGTATCTGGTGACAGAGGAAGGAAGACAAGAAGTGCTTGGGGACAAATGAGTGATGGGTGATGATTGCTTGGCCCGATCACAATAATATAATTTGCTATTTACAGTGTCAATACAATACACATAAACACATTTTAATAGACAACAAAATGGAGGTGGAATAAACATACAAATAAGTAGAATAATATGAATTAGAAGATAAGGGTGACTAACTATTTATCTCCAGTTTAATATTTATTAAGTTATGTCAAAACAATTACCCCAAAAAAATAATACTCAAAATAGAGTAAGTTTAGTGCATGAATGAGAGAATGAGAGAAAACAGAAAGAAGTAACTTTCTGTCAAATGAGATCATTTGGTTGCAAATAGGCCATGAATTGGGCCCTATTCATCTTAGGGATAATTCTTGTAAGGTCACCTAACATTAGGTGCTGGGGTGATATGTGTTTAATGTGAATTCTATATTATTAGTGTAAGTCCTATGTTATACAGCCAGCTTTAGATACAAACACATATGATAGGTCAAAGGCTAATATAAATGCTTACATCCAACTGCTAAAACAGTATACTGTGCAGTCAGCTGTAAGATACTGAACTCAATTCATCTCTTCAAACACAAAACAGTATCATATTGACATTTTTTTAAAATTCATATTTATTTATTTTCTTTTTTTTAAGACCTTCAGAAGTACCAGTTTGTTAGCCAAGTGTTTTCAATGGCTAAAAACATTTGTATGGCAGTGGCCTCCTCATTAGGCCCGTGAATTTACTTAATCAACTTAATCAATTTAATCAACTCTTCAAAAAGTGCTCAGTGCTCTATTTATAATAATTTCATTAAATAGCTGTAATAAAAAGCTAAAACGTATCTTTTGTTTGGTATTTGTTTGTTCATTTACATCGGGAAGGGACCTGTCATTTTGACATATTTTGCCCGAAGGCTGTTTCAAGAAAAGTTCCATAGAACACAAATTCATCTGTTTAGTATATTAGTGCCCATATAGTAAACTTAAAATCATTTTTACACTCTTCTAATAGAAGTAAACCAACCCTAAATCATTAAAGGCAGGATATTTACCCCTTCCGTTCTCTTTCTGCACCATCCCGATCTGATCACTGCTTGTAAACCAAGATGGCTGTGGCGTTTTTTTCTCTACATTAAATCCTCCCCTTCACTGATATCAAGGAAACACGGTAGCGAATCAGGAATCACAATAATGTCATCCACTCTATTTCTTGATTTAAGCCCCCCCGGTTCTACTGTATTCAAACTAAAAATCCAGCGTTGTTCATTAAAATTTAATTTGCGTTTATGATTACCTTCCCCTCACCCTTCTTTTATTAGATCTATCACTCGCCACTGTATATCTTCTATCTTGTGAGAATACTGCATCCAATGTTGTGTCAGTGGTGCTTCTAGACTTATGTTCATTAAGTCTGATGTTAACCAGGTGATTCGTTCTCCCCACATAGATTAAATTGCATGGGCAGATTATGAATTTTGCATGTGGCCCTAGTCTTAGATCTTATAACAGTATCTCTGCCTGGAGGTTGCCATTCACTCCCTTCAATTATTTTAGCACACCACTGACAATTCTGGCATTTCACATGTTCCTTTACTTCTAGTTCTTCAGTTAACCCCCCCAGTATATCTGTATCGTGCTAGACGTTCCCCTATGTTGTTGCCTCTATTATATGCTATAATAGGAAACTCTTCAAAGAGATCAGGAATAATCTGTAATACATGCCAGTGTTTTTTTATACTAGTCACAAGAATGTTAGATCTGTTATAAAATAGAATGACACATGTCATTCTATTGTCTTACTGTTGAGATTGTGTTGGTGTGTGTTGATTCAACAACAATTCTCAATTGGCGTACTTAGCTCTAAGAAAGGCTTTTTGCACAGATTTCTTAGGATAACCTGTCTGCAATATCCGTAATTCCAGTTCTCTTGATTGGTTCAAAAACTCCTCCTCTTCTGTACATATTCTTCGTAATCTGAGGAACTGACCATCAGGTAGATTAAAATTCAATTCATAGGGGTGGTGGCTATGAAATTGAAGTAGGGTTTTTCTTTCAACAGTGTAGTTTTTAACCCTGGCTGATCTCGAATGATGGTAAGGTCTAAAAAAAAAATCTATTTTCCTACAATCATAAGTTAGAGTAAATTTTATTTGTGGATCCAAATAGATTCAAATATGCACAAACTTTTTCAATGACTCCTCCGTGTCATTCCAAATAAAGAAAATATGGTCTAAGAATCGTTTCCAAATCATTACCCTCCTGAATTGTTCTAAAGGATATATCAGAGTATCTTCCATCCTTGCTATATATAAAGTCGCTACTGAAGTGGCTAGGGTTGCTCCTATTGCTACCCCCTGCAATTGTACATAATAATGTCCTGAAAACAAAAAATAGCCAAAATTACTAATTCAGCCAATTCATCAAAAATTCTGTTCCTATTCTTGGTTCTCCTTCCCTTTTGTTCAAATGATATCTGATAATCTCTAAAGCTGCTTGCTGAGGTATCGTGGAGGGGCATAATCAAAAGGAACGTCTAAGTCCATTTCCGTCTAAGTCGCAAGTCGTCCAAAGTAAAAAACAGCCTAGGACACATTTTCGAAAATTACGTCCAAAATTTTTTTTGTTTCGAAAATCGTCTAACTATACGTCCTGCTGATCTGATCGTCCAAGTCGCTAAATTGTCCACATTTTCGTCTAACTTTTCGTCCAAGTCAAAAATGCCTAGAACAAGCCCTGTTGGACATGGGAGGGGTCTGCAAAGTTATGGACTGAACACCCAGAAATGGCACCTAAATAGTGGGGTACCTTACAGGGCACTGCTGTGAACTTCACAAAAAGGGTGCCATGTCTTCTCCTCACTACAGCTCACTTATAGGTCATGGTGAGCCCCCCAAACCACCTCCAGAATCCCCTAGACCCACTTATCTACCACCCCAATAGCCCTTATGGCTGCAGGAGTCACTTATATGCCAGTAAAAAAGGGTTTTGGGGGTGTATAGGGGAGTGCATATGTTTAAGTATCAATGCAGTGATTACAGGGACTTATGGGCATGGATCCTCCTCTCCATGAGTCCCTAACCCACCCCCAAGATGGCTTAAGCTGCCTCTGTGTTGGACGACTAGGCTTTCTTATGCCATGCTGCCAGGTGATGATGGTCTGGAGGCTGAATTTTAAAGGTGTGATTACGATTTTTATGGGGTTGGGGGGTCTGTTTTATGTGTTTTCAGTGCTTATCTGGTGACTTTAGGTGGGTTTTTGTGACCTAGACCATGTTTTACATGGTCTAAGTCACAACATCCAAGTTCCGTCGATCCTAGGCTGTATAACTTTCGGTTATACATGCTGTATGACTAAGTCTAAGCCGGCCCACATCCCACCCAACTCCCGCCCTCGACACTCCTCCTGAAATGCCCCATTTAGCTTTGGTCGTTCAGCGGCACTATGAAGGCCTAGGTCGTTTAGAAATACGTCCAAAACCCATTTTTATTATCGGCACTTGGACGTATTTGGACAATGTTCGTCCAAGTGCCAACTTAGGCTGTTTTTTGGACGTTTTTCTCTTTCAATTATGAGCCCCATAGTGTATAGTGAAGTTATATCTAAAGTAGCAAGGATAGTTGATTATGGAAGTAACTCTAAACTTTGCAACGAGTCTTTTATATATGATGATATTTCAAAAGTAAACGGTTATAAGAAATGATCCAAGAACTGGGACAGGGGTTCCAATACTGAGTCCCTAGTGGAAACAATGGGTCGTCCAGGCAGTTGTTGAATGTTTTTGTGCACTTTGGGGTCAAAATAGATATTTGGAGTACTAGGATACTTTTCCATCAAAAATGATATTTCTTTTTTTGTTATCATCCCCCTTTGTAATGCAGACATTTAATTCTAGTTTGTACCCCCTTTATCCGCCTTTAATATAAGAATATCCTTCATATCCACCATCTCTGCCAATGCTTCCCATTGTTTCTTGGTATATCCAGTAAAGTCCTTCTGTTCTCCTTTCCTGAGATCACTCAGTACCAGCTATTGAAAGGTGACAATCGAAGAGTGTGTGTTATCTGGGTGCAACCAGTTGCTGGTTGGTTTCTTAATAGATATGTCATGAGAATGACTGATAGTGTTCTAGAACCCATATGTGTAAGTGAAAGAAGATATCATTTGATATATTGCTTTTTTATTACAATCAAAGTGATTTACATATTATACTGTTCATGCCCCTGTATAAGACTCTGGTGAGATCTTATTTAGAATATTGTGTAAAATTGTGGAGTCTGCACCTTCAAAGAGATATAAACAGGATGGAATCAGTCCAGAGGAAGGCTACAAAATGATTAATGATCTACGTCATAAGGCGTATGGGGACAGACTTAAAGATCTTAATATGTGTACTTTGGAGGAAAGGTGGGAGAGGAGAGATATGATAGAGACATTGAAATGTCTATGTGGCATAAATACACATGAGGTGAGTCTCTTTCAATTGAAAGGAAACTCCAGAGTGAGATGGCATGGGATGAAGTTAAGGGGTGATAGGCTCAGGAATAATATTAGGAAATACTCTTTTACAGAAAAGGTGGTAGATGTATAGAATAGTCTCCTAGTAGAAGTAGTGGAGATAAAGAATTGAATGATTGAATTCAAGAAAATGTGGAACAGGCACATTGGATCTCTGAGGGTGAGGAAGAGATAGTGGATGCTGCAGATGGGCAGACTGGATGGGCCGTCTATGCAGCTTCACCATAGGATGCCAACTCAAACCTCCCCAAAATAATAAAACTAGAATCACCAAAACCCACACCACCAGAGGAAAAATCGACCCTATGGAATTTTGGTCCCACTTCGAAATCAACACTAATCCAACTGAAGAAACAGAACAACTCATGAGCACCTGGATCAAAGATAGTACCAATACACTAAACGAGATAGCCCCTTTCAAAACCCGCAGAATTAGATCCACAAACAAAGAGGGCTGGTTCGATTCAGAACTGCTGCTAGTTAAGAAGGACCTCAGAAAAGCAGAAAGACTATGGCAAAAATCTGGAACCCTAGAACACAGATTGGCCTGGAGACAAAAACTAAAAAATTACAAAAACCTCACTAATGAAAAAAGGAAAAATTTCTACTCCCACAAAATCGGCAACACTAAAACCAACAGTAGTAACCTCTTCAAATTGGTCAATGACCTTTACAACATCGAGACCTTCACAAACACACACGAAGAATCAACGCTAACTTCAAATTCAATTGCAGACTACTTTAATACCAAAATTCAAAAACTAAAGTCCACTCTACCCACCATACCCAATCCCCTCGAGCAGTTCCCAATTCTCCCGGTCCCGGATTTATCTAACCCTGACCCAGGAACTAAAACAGACCTAAGCTGGAAACAATTTAAAACAATCGACTGGCACACCTTTAATACCTATTACAACAAATACTCACACACCTTCTGCAAATTGGACACATGCCCTCCGAACATTATGAAAGATGCCCCGCTCCACTTCAAAGCAAATATGATGACATGGGTTACCTCCCTTCTATCCACAGGAAACTTCCCGTCTGAGCAAGGTCATATCATGATTACCCCAATCATAAAAATGTGAAAGAACCACTAGATTCCCCATCCAAATACAGACCGATCGCAAGCATCCCCTTATTCACCAAAATAGCAGAAGGGTTGGTAAAGGCGGAACTCGCAGCATATCTAGAAAAATTCAACATCCTAAGTGACAATCAATCAGGTTTCTGCGCAGATCACAGCACCGAAACCATCATAGCCTCCCTTCTTGATCACCTCCACTCGCTCTTCAGCCAAGGCTCAAGTGCCCTGATAATACAACTGGACCTGAGTAGTGCCTTTGACCTGGTCGATCACACTATTCTCCTAGAATGCCTGGCACACATCGGCATTTCTGATCAGGTCTTCAACTGGTTCCAGGGGTTCCTAAGAAATAGATCCTACAAGGTTTTCAAAAACAATGCGTTCTCATACAGCTGGGACAACACCTGTGGGGTCCCTCAGGGCTCCCCCCTGTCACCCACCCTGTTCAATATCTACCTGGCCTCCCTAGGTAACTTCCTACACAACCTCAAGCTCAAATTCTTTATATATGCAGATGATATCACAATAGCCATCCCTCTAACCAATTTCTCACAAGAACTACTTAACCACATCACAAATATTCTTAACCAGATTGAACTTTGGATGCTCTCGTTCAGACTGAAACTCAATCCCGACAAAACAAAATTCTTCCTAGTCACCCCCAACGACAAAATCAAAAACACTACTATTCAATTGAAAGGAATTACTTTCCCTTTTGAACCCACCCTAAAAATTCTGGGAGTCACTCTGGACAAAAATTTATCCTTAGAAAACTACACTGACCACTTGGTCAAGAAAAGCTTCTCCGTACTATGGAAACTACGCACAATAAAAAAATACTTCAACGACACCGCTTTCCGCCTACTGGTTCAATCTTCCATCCGCAGCATTCTTGACTACTGCAACATCATTTACCTAAACGCCACGAAGAAAACCACCAGGAGATGAAAAATAATCCAAAATACCGCCGTGCATCTCATTTTCGGCCTAAAGAAATGGGAACATGTCACCCCCTTCTACCATCAACTACATTGGCTGCCATTCGATTCAAGAGTCCTTTTTAAATTCGCATGCCTCTGCTACAGATCGGTTAATGGCTCTACTCCAAGCTACATCAACACCCACTTTAACCTCTATCACATAAACAAGAAATCCCGTAGAACTCAACTGTTCGCCTTCCCCTCGCTAAAACTCTGTCACTATAAAAGATTCATAGACAAAACCCTCGCCTACCAAGCAGCCAAGCTCAACACATGGCTGGCCCAAATGATACTCGAGTCCCCCTCCTACTTCGACTTCAGAAAATCTCTCAAAACTTACCTATTCAGCAAACAAGACCCCTAGCAGCCCCACCCGCTCACATTTCACCTCCCCCCCATCCTCCCCCCCAGCTCTCAACCTCCTTTACAGCTCCTCTCCTCCCTTTCTTCAACAACCTCCCTCCATCCTCTGTCAATTTCAGTTTTACTTGTTACTTAATTGTTTATTTGTTACTCCTCCATTTTGTATAAGTCTCTACCCCCACCCATGCTTTTCCCAGGTCCACACCCCTTTGCAATTCCATGCTTTGGATTTTGCATGCACACTTTATAGTATCCCAATTAAGGGAAGTTACATGTGTAGGTGCTAATTAGTATAAATTAGTGTCAATAATTGATTAAGGCAAATTAGCAGTGGTTATTATTCTATAAGTACAGTATACTTTGCACACACAACTTTGTGTGTATAGTGCACAATTGCAAGTTTATAGAATTGGAGGCTTGTATATAAGGCTGATCTCCCCCCCCCCCCCTTTGTTGGTGTTTGAAATGCTTTTCCTTCATAACTTATGGTGCCTGATAGAAAATAATATCTACCACCTTGAATTTCTCCAAGATAGCGTGGTATATCAAATGCCAATAAACAAACCCGTGTGGCAATGTTTTCTAGAAGTCCTGTTTGGCAGTAGAACATCCTTGAGAAACTACATATACTGTATATAGCCAGCTACTACCCTTTTCCTGCTTTCAGTGAAATAGGTGTTGAACACTGCTCTCAGTTTTCCTAACCTCTCCAGATTGCCATGATCCAGTGTCCCCTGAACCAAGGGACCATCAAAATGAAAGGGGCAGAATATACTGATCAGGTAGCCATGTACCTCTGTGGATAGTGGTATCATCCAGGTCCTTAATAGTACAGTATCTTGCCACTGTACAGATAAGTGTTCTGAAGATTGAGCCTCATGATTTTAGTGAAGCAGTAATTTACTTGTGATAGAGGAAGTTCAACTTGTGATATTTTTGTAGACTGATTTATCATTTTTAGAGCATAACATGATTTCTTGGACTGGTGAATAAGCAGATCATCAGTCAAGTTCAATCAAATCTTAAATTATAGTTTAAAATACTGAATAAGCTAGAAAAGAAGAAATTTGAAGGAAAAGGGTACAAGAGAGAAAAAAGCATTATAAAAGGGTTGCACAAGCATGCTTAAGTAAATGATCATTTCAATAATTCTGTATAAGATAGAATATTCAATGCTAATTTAGTATTACAAAATATAGCTTAGAGGGAATTTTGGTCCTATATGTGTTTTTTTAGCTCTTCAAATATTTTTCTAACCATTTACATTTGATACAAACCTTGAATTGATCATTAACAGGACATAATTACAGTACTTCCAAACAGCAGCAAAATCAGCCTGTTTTTAAATTTGTTATGCAAGATTACTCTCATTATAGATGATTGAGTACTGCTGATGGGATTCAAGTTCAATATCATGGTACAAATCAACCAGGCACTAATTACTTCCCTCCTCCCACTCAATATCAGGTTCAGCTGCCCTTAGAAATGTGATAATGCAAGTGACTCCACCTGGAAGGATCAATTCTTTAGAGACTTCTGTGAAAAAAAGGTACTCCTTACAAAAAACATATGTAGAAGAACCAGCTGAGTTTGCTGGCTGCTGTTTTGTTTTTCTCCTGGCAACAAGGTCTTGTTTCTTTGGATTTCAGATCATTTGGAAACTGCCCCAGCTGAGGTACTAGTGCCATGAGTTTCTTTTACAAATATATGAAATTGTTTGTTTATTTATGTATTCATACTTTCATGTGCAGGAGTAAAATTGTGGAATAGCCTTGGCCAAATTTGAAAATGTAGTGATAGGAGTTCATTCAGGAAACTGTTGAAAACACAACTATTTTTTGATGCATTTCTTTGAGCATTTGACCTTTTGTAAGAACATAAGAATAGCCTTATTGGGTCACACCAATGGTCCATCAAGCCCAGTAGCCTGTTCTCACAGTGACCAATCCAGGTCACTAGTACCTGGCCAAAACCCAAGGAGTAGCAATATTCCATGCTACCAATACAGGGCAAGCAGTAGCTTCCCCCATGTTTTTCTCAATAACAGATTATTAACTTTTCCTCCAGGAACTTGTCCAAACCTCTCTCAAAACCAGCTACGCTCTCCGCTCTTACCACATCCTCTGGCAACGCGTTCCAGAGCTTAACTATTCTCTGAGTGAAACATTTTTTCCTCCTATTGGTTTTAAAAGTATTTCCCTGTAACTTCAAGTGTCCTCTATTCTTTGTAATTTTCAACAGAGTTAAAAATCGATCTACTTGTACCCATTCTACTCCACTCAGGATTTTGTAGACTTCAATCATATTTCCCCTCAGCCGTCTCTTTTCCAAGCTGAAGAGCCCTAACCATTTTAGTCTTTCCTCATATGAGAAGAGTTCCATCCCCTTTACCATCTTAGTCGCTCTTCTTTAAACGTTTTCTAGTGCCACTATATCTTTCTTGAGATAAGGAGACCATGGAGCGATACAGGAGCATTATAATATTCTTAGTCTTGTTAACCATCTCTTTTTTAGTATCCTGTTTGCTTTTTTGGCCACCGCCACACGTTGGGCAAAAGGTTTCATCATATTGTCTACAATGGTACCCAGATCCTTTTCTTGGGCGCTAATCCCCAAGGTGGACCCTAACATCTGGTAACTATGATTCAGGTTATTCTTCCCAATGTGCATTTTTCCACATTAAATTTCATCTGCCATTTGGATGCCCAGTCTTCCAATTTCCTAAGGTCTGCCTGCAATTTTTCACAATCCGCAAGCATTTTAACAACTTTAGTGTCATCTGCAAATTTAATCACCTCACTCATTCCAATTTCCAGATCATTTATAAATAAGTTAAATAGCACTAGTTTTAGTACAGACCCCTGCAGCACTCCACTGTTTACTCAGCAAATATAAATTCTCAAAACAGAAACATTTTGATCACTAAACTGAAAATAAAATAATTATCTTTACCTTTGTTGTCTGGTGATTTTATTTTTCCAATCATCCTTTCCCATTGTTCTTCCTTCTGGCTATGCTCTTAACTGTGTTTCCAGGACCTTCTGATCCATTGACTGTTTTTCTCTCCTTCTTCACATACTGCCTGCATCCATCTTTGGCATTAACTTTTAAAATTCAACTTTTTTTCATTTTTCTGCTTTCTTCTCAAAATCTATTTTTCTTTGTCTTCCCTTCCCATCTTATCTTTCTCCTCTTCCATGGTCTGGAATCTCTCTCTCTTTTCTTTTCTTTCCCAGTGGTCCGACATTGCTTTCTGTCCTTTCCCGCTTCCCACAGTCTGGCATCTCTCCTCTCCTTACTGCAGTCTGGCATCTCTCTCTCCCCTCCTTTCCTTCCATTCTCTGGTCTGGTATCTCTCTCTCCTTCCCTCCCCCTTCCCCTTCCACTAGTCTGACATCTCTCTCCTCTCCAACTCCTTGCAAGTCTCTGCAACTCTCATCTCTCCCTCCCTCCCCTCCTTTCCCCAACCCATAGCCAATGTATTCTCCTTTCTCCAGGCCCCAACCCTTTAATCTCTCTCCCAACCCTACAGTTCACCCTCCCCTGGGCCTACCAATGTACTTGATGGTCAAGTGGGAGTCTTTGTGGCAGGAGTGCAGCCTTCTTGCTTCTTCGTGGTTTATTCTAAAATGGCTGTTGTGATCTCTCGTGGCAGCTCGCTGTACTACAGGAAATGCCACAAATAGCTGTAAGAGAGCATGGCAGCTATTTTAGAAGGCAGCCATGAGGATGCAGAAGTGAGAGAGCCATGTTCCTGCCACAAAGACTCCCGCTGGACCACCAGGTACCTTGGTAGGCCTGGGGACCCGGGGGTAGATATTGTAGGATTGGGAGGAAGATGAAAGGGTTGGGGCCTGAAAAGCGATTCCATCAGGCAGCCTCGGGGCCTTTGCTAGGCCGGCTCTCTCCAAGGAAAGAGGAAGTTGCATGATCGGAGGCGGGCCGGCTTAGCAAAGGCCCCCGAGACTGCCTGATGGACTCGCTAAAGTAGCGCTAGCGGAAGCTGTGTGTGGAAATTAGAAGCACAGTGAGCTTCCGCTGCTAGTTTGGGAGAGCTGGGGAGAGAAAATGATGATGTCAAAAGAGAGCTATGCGATGGCAGAAGGAGGATGGGAGACTTACAGCATCGTGCTGCGTACCCCCTGACAATGGTGCGCATAGCCCCTGGGGTACACATACCTTATGTTGAGAACCTCTGCATTAAATATTAAAACTTCAACAAACATAGGGACCCTTTTACCAAAAAGTGGCCTTAATGCAACTGTTCGCTGAGTGAGAGTTCTCCAGCTACAGTCCTGCCAATGAGAGGTCCTGTTCTACTATCACATTTTCAATGATAGTAAAATGCTTTACACATCTCTACCTTAGTCTGCTTATCTTTGGCGGGTCTTTTACTAAGGCGCACTAAGCAATTTAGCGCACGCTAAATATTAGTGCGCGCTAAATGCTAACGTGCCCATTATATTCTAACATTTAGCGCATACTAATATTTAGCCTGTGCTAAATCAGCTAGTGTGCCTTTGTAAAAAAAAAAACCTTTATGAATATTTTTGAAAATAATCTTTTGATTCCTAATAATTTATAAGGACACCAGAAAGAATGTACCAATAGTTTTAAATGCATTCTGTTTTTTTTCTTATTTAGAATATTATTTCCTATTGAACATTGGACATCTTTTTTTTTTTTTTCCAGTGCCTATGAGCATAATATCTAGATCATGAATCCATGAAGAAATGCAATTCCATTATGCTTTCCTTGTTGTCAAACATAGCACATTCCTGCAATTAACAAGTAGTCTTATGATATCATTTTTTATTTAGAACATAATTAAGTCTTTAGGCATTTTCAGACTAGAACAAAAACCTCTTTCTACATATTTTTTATTAAGACTCGCTGAGGCATTGGCTTTGGTCTTTGCTATTGAGCTGCATATTAAAATGATCCCTGAGAACAATCTCAGATTTGTAGCCTAGTACTATAACTCTTACTAAACTATTGAAGACAAAACCAACTATTCCAAGCACTCATATTTTGAATGGCAGCGAGATTTGCATTTAGTTATTAAAGTCTGAATCTATCAGTCTGAATTAGAAAATACTTTTTTTTTCATAAAAAGTAAATCTTGAATTAACATGCAGTTTCATTCTCATTTAAGAGAAAAACTGTTGAATGTCTTCTTTTTGACTGTCTTTCAGTGCACTAAGAACTGAACATTTTCCAAAGTTTATATTGTAGATGTTGCATTTTTTTATCATGTTCTTTTTTATCATATTTTAATTTCATCAAGTTTAATAACATTTTTTTCAGTACAGAATGGATAACCCAATCAATAACCAAAATATTTGTGTGATCAGCATTGGGGGCAAAGTGGCTAATTTTATAAAGTGAACATAAACATTTAGATACCAGATATGTACACAAATGACCAGAACAGTGACATATGTGCATGTATGTACACACACATGTGCCTAAATACAAATAATCCAGATACATGCTATTCTGTAACTATGCACATATCTTCAATAGTGTAGAGTTTGCAAGTGGTCATTCACCTGGCCATACTTACATATATAACTTCTAAAATACTATGGTATCCCCTGTATTCTATATGGTATGCCCAGATTTGCATGCCTGAATTTAGATGCACTCCTGATCTGCATGTAGAAATTAATCGAATAATGAACACATATTTATCATTAATTGGATGCTATCAATTATTGATGTTAATTGGCATCTGTTAGAATCTGTGTGTGCATCTGGCTACAAGTTTGTGCTATTCTATAATGCAAACCTAACTCCAATAGAACATAACTCAAAAGGGAGTGTGGCCATGACAGGCGCATGTGCATGGCAGAGCTATTCTAAAATGTTATGCACATTGTTATAGAATAACTGTTTCAATTGTGTGTGATCTTTTTAGTCACTTGGCATTTTCATATATTGTTGCAATCCTTCATACTCTTTTACAAAAAGACTGCTTAAATCGTCATTGATCCTTTATTTTTTCTATTATAACTTACTATATTTATTTAACTTAGTTTTTAAAAACTATTTTTTTCTTAGAGCACTTATCTTTCTTAGCTGGAACCCTGTCAGCTGGGGACTTCTGCTAACATGTTTTGCCTCTTTGGCTTTATCAAAGCTGACCCCATTTATTACCACAATCCACCATCCAGTCAGATTGCCGAAGAGACGAAATATGTTGGCAGGAGTCCTCAGTCGACAGAGTTCCAGCCACGAAAGATAAGTGCTTTAAGAAAAAATAGTTTTTAAAAACTTAGGGCTCCTTTTACAAAGGTGCACTAGCATGTTTAGCGCACGGAGGATATTACTGCGCACTACGCGGCTAGAACTAACACCAGCTCAATGCTGGCATTAAGATCTAGCGCATGGGGCAATTCAGCGCGCACTATTCCGCACGTTAATGCCCTAACGCAGCTTAGCAAAAGGAGCCCTAAGTTAAATAAAGTAAGTAATAATAGAAAAAAACAAAGGATCGATGACGATTTAAGCAATCTTTCTGTAAAAGACAATGAAGGATTACTGCATTACTTCCGATGATCCAAGGCAACAATATATGAAAATGATGAGTGTCTTAAAAGATCACACACAATTGAAAGAGTTTATTTATTTATTTTATATACTACTTATATCCAAAGTGGTTTGCATTCAGGTACTTTATCATATTTCCCTTTTGTCCCAGACTCAAACTCTTATCTAGTGTGCCTGGGGCAATGAGGGGATTAAGTGACTTGCCCAGGGTCACAAGGAGCAGTGAGGGATTTGAACCCACAGCCTCAGGGTGCTGAGGCCGTAGCTCTAACCCCTGCGCCACACACTCCAGTCATTTTAGATATTAGTGTGATCACTGAATGAACTAGCCATAACGAGTGTATTGTCTAACTTGCACACCTTTAGAAATCGGCACTAAGCATGATTCTATAAAGGGCAGGGCATGTAATAGAATCATGCGTAGTGCCAATTTTTTGAGACACTGAATTTTAAGAGCCACTGATACACCAGCTCTATGATTTGGATAAGTCCTTGTACAAAACCATATGTATGCATTTACCGTATTTTCACGCAAATAACGTGCACCCGTGTAAAACGCGCACACGGGTATAGCGCGCAGAAATCACGATGATATGTACAAAAACTTTTGTATACCGCGCTCACGGGTATACCGCGCATGATGCCCGACGCTCCTTTCGCCCGCCCTGACTTTCCGTGCACTGCCCTGACTTTCCGTGCGCTGTCCCGACTCTCCGTTCACCCCCCCTGACTTCCGTGCACTGCCCTGACTTTCCGTGCGCTGTCCCGACTCTCCGTTCACCCCCCCTGACTTCCGTGCACTGCCCTGACTTTCCGTGCGCTGTCCCGACTCTCCGTTCACCCCCCCTGACTTCCGTGCACTGCCCTGACTTTCCGTGCGCTGTCCCGACTCTCCGTTCACCCCCCCTGACTTTCCGTGCACTGTCCCCCCTTGAAGTCCTGTCCCCCCTTGAAGGTCTGTCCCCATCCTGAAAGCCTGATGCCCCCCCCGACGTCCGATACATCCCCCCCCGGCAGGACCACTCGCACCCTCATCCCGAAGGACCGCCGACTCCCCTACAATATCGGGCCAGGAGGGAGCCCAAACCCTCCTGGCCACGGCGACCCCCTAACCCCACCCCGCACTACATTACGGGCAGGAGGGATCCCAGGCCCTCCTGCCCTCGATGCAAACCCCCTCCCCCCAACGACCGCCCCCCCCCAAGAACCTCCGCCCGTCCCCCAGCCGACCCGCGACCCCCCTGGCTGACCCCCACGACACCCCCACCCGCCTTCCCCGTACCTTTGTGTAGTTGGGCCAGAAGGGAGCCCAAACCCTCCTGGCCACGGCGACCCCCTAACCCCACCCCGCCCTACATTACGGGCAGGAGGGAACCCAGGCCCTCCTGCCCTCGACGCAAACCCCCCCCCCCCCCAACGACCGCCCCCCCCAAGAACCTCCGACCGCCCCCCCAGCCGACCCGCGACCCCCCTGGCCGACCCCCACGACCCCACCACCCCCCTTCCCCGTACCTTTGGTAGTTGGCCGGACTGACGGGAGCCAAACCCGCCTGTCCGGCAGGCAGCCAACGAAGGAATGAGGCCGGATTGGCCCATCCGTCCTAAAGCTCCGCCTACTGGTGGGGCCTAAGGCGCGTGGGCCAATCAGAATAGGCCCTGGAGCCTTAGGTCCCACCTGGGGGCGCGGCCTGAGGCACATGGTCGGGTTGGGCCCATGTGCCTCAGGCCGCGCCCCCAGGTGGGACCTAAGGCTCCAGGGCCTATTCTGATTGGCCCACGCGCCTTAGGCCCCACCAGTAGGCGGAGCTTTAGGACGGATGGGCCAATCCGGCCTCATTCCTTCGTTGGCTGCCTGCCGGACAGGCGGGTTTGGCTCCCGTCTGTCCGGCCAACTACCAAAGGTACGGGGAAGGGGGGTGGGGGGTCGTGGGGGTCGCCAGGGGGGTCGCGGGTCGGCTGGGGGGGCGGTCGGAGGTTCTTGGGGGGGGCGGTCGTTGGGGGGAGGGGTGTTTTCGTCGAGGGCAGGAGGGCCTGGGATCTCTCCTGCCCGTAATGTAGTGCGGGGTGGGGTTAGGGGGTCGCCGTGGCCAGGAGGGTTTGGGCTCCCTTCTGGCCCGATATTGTCGGGAAGTCGGCGGTCCTTCGGGGTGGGGGTGCGAGTGGTCCTGCCGGGGGGGGGGATGTATCGGACGTCGGGGAGTCGGCCGGGCAAGAGGGCTTGGGCTCCCTCTTGCTCCGATCGTGGATGCGGGTGCGGGTGGGAGCGCGTGCGAGCGGTCGTTCGGGGTGGGGGTGCGAGCGGTCCTGCTGGGGGGGTGAATCGGGCGTCGGGCGGGGTGGGAACTATGTTTAAAAACTTTTGTATACCGCGCTCACGCATATAACGCGCGAGGGGTATGCGCGGTAGGTAAAAACGCGTATAACGCGCGCGTTATATGCGTGAAAATACGGTATGTACCTCTGTCCTTTGTAGAATAAGATCCATATAGGTACTCTCTAGATGCAAAATTAGATATTCTGACCTCTACCTACTATTCCTGTACTGAGTATGTTCAGAGAATTAAACCTGGGGTTGCTAATTACCAAAGAAGACACTCCAATCCTTAATCCAATTCTTCATTTAATACAGTTAATGACAAGATAAATCAATCACAGTTGTGTTGAACCAGATTAGGGATTTTGTACATACAGAGTGAGTCATATCTGTGATTAGCCCCTTTCCCATAGAAGAAGAATTGTCAGTGGCTGGTAATATGAAATATTCAAACACAGCACTAACAGTAATCACAGCAGCAACTTCAGCGAGTGAAAAATCACAATGGATTATTTTGAGAGGAAAAAACAAGCAGCAGGTTGTTGCCTCAGCATGGAGAAAGAAGAACACCAGATTCATCTAGTGTGATATAACATTAGCTGAGCTGATGTCACCTGCTGGCAATATTTATTGAATGGTGGTATGGGTAAAATGGGGGGGGGGGGGGAAGGGCAGAGGGTGAGGGGAATATATGAGGTGTTGTCAAGGGACTGTAGAATAAGGATTGTCAAGTTTATAAGAGGAGGTAAGAAAGGGTTAATAGACAGAGCTTGTAAATTTCTAAGGTGATGGGGTGGAGAAGTCATGGGATTGGTTGGATGTTCTGGCAGGCTGGAGTGAGTTCTGTAGGGTAAGGGGAACAGTAGAATAGTCTCTTCAGGAAAAAAAAAATTATCCCTCCCTCCCATTTGTGCTGGTGTTATGTTTTGTGTCAGTGTTGCAGGGTGGGGGTAGGGGTGGGGGGTTTGCAGGTTATATGTCGACTTGGGTGGGTTTGGTTGAGCTTATGGGGTTAGGGGGGAGGTGGTCACAGCTTTGGGTGGGGAGGAAAATGGGGTTTGGCCCAGTTGAATCTGGGAACTGAGCAGTTAATAAATAAATAAATGTAACACTCGTATACGATACAGCTGTGAGGGGAAGCATGGCCTTGGGTCACCATGGTCATATTTTTGGGGGTAAGGGAAGCATGACCTTGCATCACTGTGGGTCATGTTTGGGGAAGGGGAGGGGAAGCATGGCCTTGCATCACCATGGGTCATGTTTGGGGGAATAGATCCCTGGGGGGGGGGGGGTAAAATTTGCATTGGGGGTTTGTTGGTTTTTGAACACAAATTGTATTGTAAGTGGAGATAATATTCAGATAGATAATAAAGCTGCGGCCAAATATTTATTCCAATAAAATTGAGTTGTGTGATTATTGATTGATAGTAATTAGCTTTCAGTTGCAGGTGACAGGAATGTGAATGCTAATGTTAGTCAAGCTCCTACACACTCAATCTATGTTGTAGGCACAGTTCTCTAAGTTTTGCCATTTCTTTTCTATTTACCTCGGGAGAACAAATGAAGGGAAAGGGGAAATCTGTTCATTCCAGCATTGTCAGGGGCAAACAACAACAAAAAAAGCTCCTATAGGTACTGAGAGCAGAACACAGCTATAACGGCTAATCACAGAGGACCATAGAAATGCAGGGAAATGGTTACACACAGACAGAATAAACTGCCCCATGTGCCCCTTTATAGAATAGCTCTCTAACTGCCTAAGGGCGTCATTTTGAAAATGTTGCAATGGTAAATAAGTCATAGAAGATATGGCCATACAAGTTTACATATTGCCAGAATTTATCCATTTAAGTTTAAGAGGTACCAAGGGCATTTCAAGGGCAAGGTCAAAATTTATCTGAATAATGGTAATATTTACTTGCCCTCTGAACTATGTATTAGGCAATCTTCTTTAAAATGGACAAGACCACAGAATATCAGACATTAAAAGGTAATTTATCATCCCTTTATCTTTATGTAGTAGATGTGTCTTTGAATATTGACCCCAATATTTTCAAGATAATGGACCAAATTCTATGGGCTCCTTTTACTAAGCCGCATTAGGGCTTTAATGCGCAGAATACCATGCGCTAGACCTTAATGCCAGTATTGAGCTGGGGGGGAGGAGGATTCCTTTGGTCGGGGCTCAGAGTTATAGTGCGTGGTAATTTCCTGCATGCGCTAAAAACGCTAGTGCACCTGAGTAAAAGTAGCCCTATATATGGCACCAAAAAATCAACATTGATAAAATAAGCACTAAGGCCCTTATTCTATAAAGTCTTCCTAAAGTTAGGTGCTGATATCAGCACAAATTTTTATTAATTTTACATTTTAACAAAATTCAAACATTTTGTACAGAAAGATTGTATTGTTAACACACCATTTGAACAAGAAAAGAAAATTTTTTTTTTAAGATTAATTTTTCTTCAAACAATCTCAAGTCCACATTTTTGATCCAAGAATTTATAAGTGAACATTAAAGAAAAATCAAAAGATTATACTAGGCAAAAAAAAGGTATCTGTGATTGGTTCAAGGAGCATAACTCTAATTTACTAGTCCAATGTTCCTTCCTTTTCCAGGAGTTTCAGCGTCAGGAAGGTTGTAAGATGAGCCGGTTCAAAAAAGACATATTTATTATCTCGATACCTTACAATACATGGGAAGCGTAAGAAAAAATACCATCCATCTGAGTGACACCTGGCTTCAATAAAAGAAATTGTCGTCTGCGCTTTTGAGTTTCTTTACTAACATCTGGGAAAACTTGAATTTTCAAACCTAGAAACTCCTTATGTTTATTTAAAAAAAAAAACCAAAAAAAACACAACATTTTTAATATCCATTCTTTATCTGGCAATAATGCCACAGATAGTAAGAGAGTTGCTGGTTTAGCCAAATCCTTATCAGATACTTCCAAAATTGCTGTCAGATCTAGTTGAGGATCCTGCTCCTGATTCTGATAATTCTGATCTGCTTGCTGTTGCAATACTTTACCGGGCAAATAATACACCCGAGTAAAGGGAGGTATTGAATCCTCTGGGATTTTCAAAATCTCCATGAAATACCTTTTTACCATTTCCCTTGGACTTATAGAAGGAACTTTTGGAAAGTTCAGCAAGCGTAGGTTATTAGCTCGATAACTATTTTCCATTGTCTCTAATTTTCTTCTAATAATCTGATTATCTTTTATTATTGTCGATTGAACTTGTTTAATCATAGTCACTTTTTTCTCAATATCTCCTACTTTAACTTTAACATTAGAAATTTCTTGTCTATTTTCTTATATCTCTTGTTTCCGAGTTTTTAAGTTCTTTTCACCTTCTTTAATCTGTTTAGTCAAAGTGTCTCCAAGTTTGGAAACCAAGTCCCATATTGAATCCAGGGTAACTTCTGCTGGCTTCTCTAAGTGAAAGGAAATTCCTTGTAATGTTTGTTTCGGCTCACCTTGTTCGCCTTCTGTCTGCTGCACCTAGTCATTTCCTCCCAATAATAATCTAGCCGCTGGTATTGTCTCAGGGCTTAAACAGTCCATTGAGACCTCTATTAGCTGGCTTCCAGATGGTTCAACCTCTCATTCAGGGAGTGCTGCCGCTCCTGGCTCACTACCTTCGCGTGGTGAGCTAGCACTTAGTGGGGGGGGGGAGGGGAAGAGAGGAGGATTCCTTTGGTTGGGGCTCAGAGTTGTTTCCAGTCCAGGGACTTCTAGCTCAGCTTCACTCCACGTTGACGGGTCCAGTGGGCGACTCCCCAACATTACTGGCTCGCTTTGAAGACGCTGCAGGAACTGCTCAATAGTAGCGAGAGGGGGGACCTCAGAACGCCGCGAGGCTGCAGTGGCACTCCTACCCCTTCTCTTCGGCATCGCGGGAAAAATCCCAGCAGGAAAATCCGCTACAGCAATCAGCAACTCTCACAGTGTCCCCCCAGTCAACAGGTACCTGACGCCATCTTGAATCGGGCCTCCATGAGTCATGTGCTGGGGAGGGGGACTCGGCACAAATTTTATAAAAATGTAGGCATCCATTATAGAATCATGCTTAAGTGCCTCTTAACATCCTAACATTTAGGCATCCCCAGTTTATCTCAGGGTTTTCTTCGCCTAAAATTAGGCACCAATATCAGAGCTTAACAATACCTAATCCACAAATAAGCACCTAACTTAAAAACATGCCCATGAACTACCCCCTAATCACACTCACTTTTAGTGTAAGTGCTTTGGGCTAGTCCATACATTTTACAGAACTTTTTTTGTTGGGTTAGGTACCTAACTTTCAATTATATAAACATAGACACATAGAAACATGATGACAGATAAAGACCAAATGGCTCATCTAGTCTGCCCATCCACAGTAACCATTATTTCCTTCTCTCTCTGAGAGATCCCATTTGCCTATCCCAGGCCCTCCTGAATTCAGACACAGTCTCTGTGTTCACCACCTCTTCCGGGAGACTGTTCCACGCATCTACCACCCTTTCTGTAAAAAAGTATTTCCTCAGATTACTCTGGAACCTATCACTTCTTAACTTCATCCTATGCCCTCTCATTGCAGAGCTTCCTTTCAAATGAAAAAGACTTGACTCATGCTTATTTATATTAAATAGGTATTTAAATGTCTCTATCATATCTCCCCTCTCTCGCCTTTCCTTCAAAGTATACAGATTGAGATCTTTAAGTCTGTCCTCATACGCCTTATCACGAAGACCACACACCTTCCTCTGGACAGACTCCATCCTTTTTAAATATTTTTGAAGGTGCGGCCTCTAGAATTGTACACAATATTCTAAATAGGGTCTCACTAGAATCTTATACAGAGGCATCAATACCTCCTTTTTCCTACTAGCCATTCCTCTCCGTATGCAACTTAGCATCCTTCCAGCTTTCGCCGTCACCTTTTCAACCTATTTGATCACCTTAAGATCATCATGTACAATCACACCCAAGTCCTGCTCTTCCATCATGCACATAAGTTCTTCACCCCGTAAACTGTACCGTTCCCTCTGGTTTTTTAATCCCAAATGCATGACCTTGCATTTCATAGCATTACATTTTAGCTGCCAAATTTCAGACCATTCTTCAAGCTTCGCCAGGTCTTTCTTCAAATTATTCACACCATCCTGCGTGTCTTCTCTATTGCAGATTTTGGTATCATCCGCAAAGAGGCAAATCTTACCCAACAACCCTTCAACAATATCATTTATAAAAATGTTAAAAAGAACAGGCCCGAGAACAGAACCTTGAAGCACACCACCGGTAACAGCCCTTTCCTCAGAGTGATCTCCATTGATCAATACCCTCTGTCGCCTTCCGCTCAACCAGTTCCTGACCCAGCCTGTCACTTTGGGACCCATCTCAAGGGCACTCAGTTTATTAATCAGACATCTATGTGGAACACTGTTAAAGGCTTTGCTAAAATCTAAATACACCACATCTAGCGCACATCCTCTATCCATGAGTCCAATGAAAGCATATTGTGAGGTGTTGAGTGTCAATATCAGCACTGATTAAGCCTATTGACTAATTAAGTTTAGGTGGATTTTATAGAATCAGGGCCTTAGTGCTATTCTATAAACAGCACTCTGAGTTGAGTGTTGTTTATAGAAGTGCACCTAGTGCCAAGATTCACAGTTTTCTTTTAGATGTAACAATTTATACCAATTGAAACCTGGTGTAAATCCCCATGTCTAAATTAGGTGCAGATTTACCTTATTCTGTAATACTGTACACAAATTCTAGGAATGCTTATGTTCTTCCCATATCATGCCCCCCTATTAGATCCATGCACAAGAATTTATGTGAATATCAACACTTAGCAGAATGTGCATGTAAATTTTAATTTTTGACAATAATTGATTATTAACACCTAATTATTGGCACTAATTGGTTTGTTGCTCAAATTGTGAGAACAAATCCAGCCCTTGCTCAAATTTGCACACACAATTTTGTGCACCATGTATAGAATCCAGGGAATGTGTATTTTCTGCCCAGACATATTCTATTAATGGGTGGCAAGAACCTTTGAAGCAACTCCTATAACCAAGCTTGTTGCAAGCAAACTCAGTGGTCTGGTACATTCATATATACACACAGCCAAAAATATTTTAGTTCAAATAATGATATTAATTTTATACTCTATAAATAAGGATTTGCTAGTCACAGAACATGCTTTCTTGAACCACTGCATTGAAAGAAACATGGAATAACTTGGAGAAAATAAGATCTTCTGTTGCTATTGGAACCACATAATAAATTAGTCAGAGTACTGAAAAAAAGAGCTAGAAGGCATGAAAAAAATCAGATGCCTAGCCCCTATAATTAACCACATAAAACAAATTGGGTTATTAACATAGAAACAAAATAGAAGTGAGAATAACTTGGTTCCTATGCTATTGCAACACTTAAATAAATTGGAATTTTACAAGATAAAATTGCTCTGTTATCTTGTTGAAAAATAAAGCAAAAATAAGGTCTACATTCAAATTAAATGGATTTGTTGCCAAGAAAAATATATTTATCTTTGAACCATATAATATAGAGAACTATTGTGCAAAGCAGCAAAATACTGAAATTAAGGGCTGCTTTTACAAAGCACATTTTTAGCGCGCTCTAACCCCCCATGCTAGCTGAAAAACTACTGCCTTCTCAAGAGAAGGTGGTAGCAGCTAGCGTGGCTGGCAAATTAGCGTGCGCTATTACACATGTTAAACCGCTAACGCGGCTTCGTAAAAGGAGCCCTAAGTCCTGGTCAGCTAATAGATTTCCTTTCAGATATGCTGTCATATTCACTTGATTTCCATTAACTGTTAACTGCATGTCTTCAAGGCTTTGCAAAAGCCCAGTTAAAGTAATGCTTAGTCACTTAAATGAGAACATTCTTTTCAGCACCTTTTTGGTTTCACAGGTTATTTTCATCAAGTGTGAAACAACTTTTTAAATTCGAATAGCAACCTATCACTTCAATTTAAGATTCCATGATTAGCAGCATGGACATGTAATAAATATGCTGTACATTTTGTAGTTATGAATCATAACAATTATGTTTTAATCATCAGTTTTCCTCAAAGGAAATTCAAAAATTTCATAGCGAAATGAGCTGATCCTTTTATCTTGTATATCCAATATAATGCAATCTTTAGTTATATACCGCCAATACCTCCATGAAGTTCACAGCGGTTTACATAAATAATTATGAAAAGACAAATTACTAAGTAGTATTATAATATTTAGGAATTATTAATAACAAATTTTTGAAATAGATAGGTCTTTAGGTCTTTTTTGACAATCTTAAAATTAGATTCTTGGTTAATATTAGTCGGTACAGTTTTCCAAAGTTTTGCTGTTTTATAAGCCCATGTGGAGTTAAAAGATCGATTGCATCTTATATTCTTAATGACTGGATACCAAAAAGTGTCATTATTTCTCAGATTCAAAGATGGGTTATAGAAAAATTAGAGAGCTGAGGCATATATATATCTAAGCTAAACACAGCTGTACATAGCAACTTAAAATGAAATGATTCAGAATTGTTTGTATAGAGTTCTGTAACTGAGCTTAACATTCACACTCTGTCACCTTCTATCAATAGTAAGACACACCCACAACTACTTAATTGCACAACTTATATTAGTGGAAGAACTATTTGGCTGCAGCTTTATTAACTATCTTAACATCATCTCAAAATCACATCAAATCCATATCAAACAACCCCAATGTGGTTTTCACACCCCCAGGAAGCTATTCGGTGACAAAACTAGCTCCCTTTAAGTTCTTAAACACTGTAGCCTCCTCCAAACATGATCCACAGTAACGCCAGGCCTTGCTCCTCTTGTAGCGCTGTCGCCTGCAAGAGTTGCATTTAATTATTTATTAACTACAGATTCTCCAAACACAACTGGGTCCAATACCACATTTTTCTACCCCCCTTGTCAGCTGCGACCTCCCCCTCCCACCCAAACGCTGAAAGCACCCAATGCCTACTAACACAGAAAAACTTCCAACAACAACACAGCCCAGGGGAAGGGTTGGTGGGATAAATTTTTCCTAGCCCTACCCTATCCTTCCCTGTTTCCTCACACAAACACTCCAACCTACCAAATCACCTGACCAATCATCAAACTACTCCTCCCCCAATTTCCCCATTTACCTCAACCAATCATCCATTTAATTACATCTACCTTTAACCCTTTATCTCATGGTTCCCAACAACTTGCATTCTAATCCCCTGCCCATCAGCATCAAAAACTAACTCATTTCTTACCCCCCTTCTTTTAAACTTTAATCCTCCTAGCAGGTGACTAGGCTCAGCCAATGTTATCTTCCACCAGCTTACTCTGGTGTCTCCTTTATGTTGAAATTGATTCTAGAGCTATAACCATCAAATGTCCCAAAGCCAATATCTCCAGACTTTTCCTCCAGGAACTTGTTCGTACATTTTTTTTTAACCCAGATATTCTAACTGCTGTTACCCCAATCCACAGCTTAGCTATTTGTTGATGGTGTTTTTTAGTGCAGGCCAGCACGCTGAATGCGCCGCGCTGCTCCTGACGTTCATAGGAACTTTAGACTACAAAGAAATGTATATTGGTACCAGAACCAGTATGTGTCACATATGGATAACTTGTATCATACACTATCACTTTCTGTGTGTCAAATTAGGATATAATTTGTACTGAAAAGCTTGCACTGTAAAGACAACTAAAGCAAATTGTAAGCAGTAAACTGTATATTATATATATTATTATTAGAGGTCCAATGGTTTGCAACCCCCTAACTCATTGGACCCCTGAGGAAGGTGTGTTCGCTGAAACATGGACTATGTAGGGTCCGGTTGGATTTTTATCACAGTTTTTTTTTTTTTAATCATTAAAAAAATTTTTATGGTTTTATATGTCAGTGTTCAATAAATTATCTCCAGAACATCTGTATCCACAGTTTTTGTTTTTGTTTTCATCGGTGGATTGTCTTCACTGTGGATCATTGGGTCTCCCCATTTTTCTTTATTATTATTAGACCCTAACATGTATTGTTAGGATAAAAACTTGTAACATAAACTTATACAGAAATTATGTATGTTAAACCTGTAACCCATTCTGAGCTCCTTAGGGACAACAGGCTAGAAAATGAATGAATTATATAAATAAATAAATACCCACTTAACTTACAATACACATAGGGCTCCTTTTACGAAGGCGCGTTAGGGCCTTAACGCGCGGAATAGCATGCGCTATAATGCTGCGCGTGCTAGCCGCTACCGCCTCCTTTTGAGCAGGTGACAGTTTTTTGGCTAGCGTGCGCTAATCCTGTGCGCTAAAAACGCTAGCGCACCTTCGTAAAAGGAGCCCATAGTTCTAAAGGGAAAAGGGCACAAAGGGGTGGAGAATGTGTGAGATTCAGACTAGAGAATGACACGGTGACAAAATTCATCACCGTTCCCGTCCCCGCGGATAACCGTGGGAAACGATCTTCATGTCATTCTTTAAGGAGAGAGGGAAGAATCAGAGTATAATTGGGCACAACCACTGACCCGCAAGCTTTGCTTTGAAGAATGCAGGTGTAGAAGGACCGAGGTTGAAATAGACACTAGAAAATGACATGGGATTATTTCCCGCGGTTATCCGCGGGGACGGGAATAAATTTTGTCACCGTGTCATTCTCTAATTCAGATGGGCCTCTCCCAAGCACAGTACTGTAAATTACGTGGCACCTGCTGTATTTAGGTGTTTTTACGCTCACACCATCTTTATGCCTAAAGCGAGTGCTCTCTTCTAAATGCATAAACCAGGCTTCACTATTATTCTATAAAAGAAATTAGCTGTCTCGTGGGACTGAATTCTATAGATGGCACTGAAAAATCGGTGCAACAAAGAACGCTAACCACTACTCTATAAACAGAACTCAAAGTTAGGCGCTTGATACCGGGAACTGCACCTAAGTTTTGGTTTGACCATTTACACCAGCTAAACCCTGGTACAAATTCTCGTGCCTAGATTAGGCATGGATCCCCTTTATTCTACAACAATGCATTAATTACAGGAATGCCCTCAATCCTCCCAAGACTTTCACGTAACCATGCACTTTTTGGGAACTGCGGGTAAAATGTACACATGGATCTGGAAGTGCAAATATGTGAATATAACTTTTCATTGATTCCAATTAGTACTGATAATTGATTGTTTGAGCCAAATTAACGTCACTAATTGGCTCATTATGCAATTGAATTGTGTGTACAAATTGGGTGCCTGCCCAAATTTGCATGTACAGTTTTAGCACCATGTATAGAATTTGTAGGTTACTGTGAACTCTATGATAGAAATGCTCCCTACAAGGCCAGTTACCACAGTATGTTTATATAGTGTTAAAAATCTACAATCCTGTTCAGGCCCTGAAGCACTTGTTTGTTACTGTTCCCTCCTGTACAACAATTTCACCTTGTGTAAACTTACAAGTACTTTTTTATGGTGAAATAGAATGCCTTTTGTTTTGAGAAGATAAGTAGACTCATCAGTGTATAGGAAGTGGTTAAATGTTATGATGGGGTGTTGACAAGTTCTCAGCCCAACCAAGGCGAGAATGACATGGATATAGTTCAGTCAGTGATCTGAAACAATGTCAAAAACATGGAATTTTGTTTCTGCAAATTTGCACTTAATGGAATAAGATAACATTCTACTCAGCTACAGTAGCAAAATAACGCTCAGAATTTAGGAAGTTCGTTGGTCAGGCTGAGAACTTTTCAGCACCCCTTCGTATGAAACTAATATTCAAAATCATTTCTATTTATTTCCTTGTTTAATGGTGTTCCTCTCTTAATGTGAATTGTATTTGTAAACAAACTTATGTAGTTGGTGGTAGCACTAGATGTATATTATCACACTTATTGTAAGTTTGAAAATGAATAAAGAATTATAAAAAATAAAATAAAATAAAATTTTGTGGGCTGAACAGGTAATTTAGGATGTATAATTTAGGATATAGCCTTCAATCCTTAACCCTACTCCTCCCCAGCCAGCTGATTAACCATTCCCCTTAATTGTATCCATGACATCCTGTTTGTCTGTCTTGGCTGTTTAGTTTGTAAGCTTTATTGAGCAGGGACTGTTTTCTTCTTTGTACAGCGAAACATAGTCTATGTTGGACAAAGATCCCCTGCTATGCTTCTTAAACAGATGAGTATTTGAATATTGATACTGATAAATTAAAATATTAAAAAATTAAATATAAAAAATAGACCAATGAAGATTTTGGTGCTATTGGATCTGTGTATGAAAACGGACACACAGCTGCACCGCTGAGGTCATTAAATGAGTTATATCTAAGGGAGGTATATCTAAGGTGGTTATTTCTTGATACTTCTGATTGGAAACCTTAGAAGAATATACTTTATTGTGAGACTATCCTCAAGGCCAGAAGAGGTCAGAAATAGAAACACTCAGGTGTCCAGCCATAACTGCCAAATTAGCAAGCACTAAGGCAAATTCTGTAAATGGCGTCCTGATTTTAGGCGGCCTATTGCTGTCTAAGCATGTTAAAAAAAAAAAATCATCCCGGGCAGGCCACCTACTTTGTAGGCACCTCTGTAAGCCTACAAAGGTGGCGCATAGGGCAACCTAAGCTTCCTAAGTCTAGGCATGGGGTGGTTTCACCCAGAAGTGGCCTTAGGCAAGCTTTGGTGGCTCTACGCACCTCCCTTAGCACGTGATAGGCACCTGAAATGTAGGCCATTCCCCCTACAAAGATCGTTGGTTAGAGAATCGTGGTGTTAGGCGGGTTTAGGTGTCTGTCTGTGAGGACAGACGCGATTCTAAATATGACACCCATGTGCGATTCTCAAAAGCCGCTTAGGTGGCTTCTGGGACCGGGTGTCCTATACAGAATTTGGCCCTTAGAGCTTGACTCTAAAAACATCGCCTTGGGTGCTTATATTGTAGGTTCTGCTCAGCATGGTTATCAATCAATCGGCCTATTTGTTCATAGCATTGGGATCAAAATCTTTATTTTATGAGCTTGAATTATGAATCTGTGTTCTCAGCTTTCGTACATGGATCCCCTGTCATCTGTCTCCAAATTTTTCTCTGTCTCTTATCCTTAGGCTTCTTTACTTCTTGTAGCTTCCTCATTTCATCCCATTCTCTCTCTCATTCACTTCCTCTCCTTATCCCCTTCCTGCTGCCCTTTTTCATTTCCACCTTGCTAACCCCCTACTGAATACTTTCCTGGATATTTGTGTACCTCCTTCCCTTTCTCAGGACAACCCTTCTGACCATCCACCAAGGAGAACAGAGGTATCTGCTAGGTCTACTTCCTCTTGCTGCGTGACCAAACTCATGGGCTGAACTATATGGAACACTGGAGGAGTGTGTGGCGCAGTAGTTGAAGCTACAGCCTCAGCACCCTGGGGTTGTGGGTTCAAACCCTGCATTGCTCCTTGTGACCCTGGGCAAGTCACTCAGTCCTCCATAGCCCCAGGTACATTAGATAGATTGTGAGCCTACCGGGACAGATAGGGAAAATGCTTGAGTACCTGATTGTAAAAACCACTTAGATAACCTTGATAGGCGGTATATAAAATCCTAATAAACTTGAAATGTCTACTGTGTCTCAGAGTCAAAACAAAAGGTTGGCCTGAGTGAAATACTCAAATACTGCAATACACAAGTTTTTCAAGTACTAATGTTGTTATTTAATCTAGCATTACATTCTAGTGGTTTGGTCTGAGACATAATAAAATAGGTGATACCACAAATCCAAATAATCATAGAGACAGCTGTTTAAACAGTAACATTAGCAAACTGTTTTGTAGTATACTCAGCAAAAAAGTACTATAATTTCTAGTGAAGATCAAAAGCTTACCCCCCAAACAGACTGGATTCCTCCTTGAGCACTTAACCACTGACCACATCCTCATCATTCAGACACTGATAAACAAATAAGAAAAAAATAAACAAACTCAAAAACACAATAATTCCTCAGGAAACTATTAGCATATTTTACTGAATTTGAAATAACATTTAATTCTATTTGGCATCTTAGTCTGAACTTCACACAAAGACCTAGACACAGAACCCCGACGGGTGAACTGTAGGGTCACCCCAGACCCCTGGTCGGACCACCACCTCATTGAATTCCAACTTCCTCACAGAGCAACCCACGTCCGACCCAATTGACACCCAGAACTACACAAATGCAGACCAGAGACTTGGTCGATCCTCAAATCATGGCTGCTGGTATCAGAGACCTCAGCAATACCTGCAACCAACATCTCCACTCCATCGACTTGGCTGCCACAACCTGGCACTCAGGAATCCAGTCCCTCTACAATGGCCTGACCCGGAAGAGAACAACCCAACTACCCAGCAACAAACCTCCAGCCCCCTGTTTCACTATCAACCTACGCAAAAGAATGCTACGGCAAACTGAAAGGCAGTGGGTCAAGAACCAAAACGAGGAGATTAAGACCCACTGGAAAAACCTCTCAACCTCCTACAAAACTTCCATCCTAGAAGCAAAGAAAACATGTTATACACAACTCCTACAGAGAGTTCCAAACAGATCTAAATGCCTATTCTCCCTGACAAACCACCTCTTCACCACCACCACCCATGGAGACAGTAACAACACCACCACTAACCTAAACAGTGAATACCTCTCTGACTTCTACCAATCCAAAATTGATGAAATCCATAACAAACTAGATACCACCTCTAGCAGAAGCTTCCCCCAAATCCTCTACCCATACACTCCTGAAGCTGTGTCAAAAAGAACCCTCTCCCAGTTACACCCGGCCATAAACAGTAAACTTCTGGAAACCCTGAAAGAGCTCAGACCCTCCAACACTATCCTTGACCCCTGCCCATCTAGCCTCCTTCTATCCACAGCAGACGCCCTAGCAGAATCCATCCTCCCAATCATAAATACCTCCCTAGCAATAGGGGAGATTCTGCGTAGCTGAAAATCTGCCATTATCAAGCCAACCCTCATAAAGCCTACCCTAGACCCAAACGTCTCTGGCAACTACCAAACAGTCTCTAACCTCCCTTTTGTCTCCAAGCTCCTGGAATGAATAGTTCTCCACCATCTACTACCATTCATACAAGAGCAGGAAACCCTGTTCCTATCCCCCTTCCAATCTGGCTTCCGGGTAGGACATAGCACGGAGTCACTACTTGATAAATCAATACTTGATAAAGGGAGTGACGCCCTGCTAGTGCTACTCAATTTAAGCACAGCCTTTGACAAAATTGACCACCAACTCCTATTGCAGCGACTTACAGACCTCGGAATCAAGAACTCTGCCCACAAATGGTTCACCTCCTTCCTCCACCAAAGAACACAATCTGTACTACTAGTCCCAAGCAAATCTGATCCTAAACCCATCAAATACGGAGTCCCCCAAGGTGCCCTATTGTCCCCACTCCTATTCAACCTCTATATTAGACTAATCATAGATATTGCTCATAAATACAACATCAAAATCCACTCCTAAGCTGATGACTTCCAGCTGCTGCTCCCTCTAGGTGAAAACCAATCTTCCCAGCTCTCCAATCTCCAAAACTGCCTCTTCGACTTAAATAACTGGATGACAGCCAACAAACTCCAGCTGAATACCTCAAAAACCGAACTCCTCTGGATCAAGAAACGAAGTACCAACTTCACCCGCCCGACACTAACCTGAGAATCAACCTCCCTAATAGCAAAGGATCAGGTACGTAGCCTTGGATTGATACTGGACGGCCACTTATCCCTCTTGGCCCACATCTCACAGATTGTCTCCAGCTCCTCTTATTACCTATGACAACTCCGAAGGATTAAACCTTACCTCTCCAAACCCGACTTAACCTAACTCATCCACACCTATGTACTCTCAAGACTTGACTACTGTAACTCTCTGTTAAATGACATCACCACAAAGGAACTCAAATGGCTCTAGTGAGTCCAAAATGCAGCAATCCAACTCCTATACAGCCTCAACTACCATGACCCCACCTCTCCGGCTCTCCAGGCAGAACATTGGAAACGCTGCATTTTTAAAGCTTTAATAATCGCTCACAAAAGATTCCACAACATAACCCCTATATACATAGCTTCCAAACTATAAAAGTACACCCCCAATCGCCCTCTCCACTCAGCCATGGAAATACGACTGTGCATCCCTCAGGGATAATCCCTCCAGATGGAAACTGCTTGGAAATGCTCATACATTCATTTCATCCCTCAACTCTGGAACCAATTGCCTGATCAGATAAAATCTCAGAACTCACTGATGCCATTCCGAAGAGCAGTGAAGACCCTCCTTTTCAGCTAAACAGACTCCGACAGATTCCACCTCCCTTTCTGTATCCCTCCTTTGAGCCCCTTAGTCTCTGTGAAATTTCAATATTTTTCCATTATGTACCCACTACCCTATGACCAGTCATGACCTTCGCTTTTGTAAAATGTCTGTACTGTGAATGTCCTTATGTAACCCATTCTGAGCTTTGGTGAGGATGGGCTAGAAATCAAATTAAATAAATTCAAACTCTTACAAAGTGGAATCAGAAAAAAAAAAAACACCTAAAAAACTATGATAATTAAATCAGTGCATTCACCCAACTGCTGGTAGATGAAGATAAACATATTAACAGATAGCTTCAGGCAGGTGTGAGGAATGACAGGAATGCAGTTTTTTTCTACCACCTTCAATAAGCAAATGAAGGACTATCTAAACAATTGGGCAAATCTTTAACATCTGGCCTGAAACTAATTATAATTCAAATGATTTGATTATGCCCATATTTATTTATTTATCTATAGATACATTTACATATGTTTTAATGTTTGATATTATTTTGTTATATTGGCAATTGATTTTAGATTTGTTTCTGTGATGTGCAATATGTTATATGACTAATATTAGCCACTGAAATAGCCCAGGAAGGGTAAAACTTGACCAAGTTGGGCCTAGGCTTTTCACTCCTAGCTTTCTTAATAAATTGTTCTATGGACTACAGTACTATGGTTTTTGACATAGTCTGATCACCTTTTTGTTTGCCACACTAAAACTAATTCAAACATCAAAATTCTACTGTATCTAATCTAATCTAATCTTTGATTTTTTATACCGATTCATCCCAACAGGAGGGCTTGACTCAGTTAACAAAATATTAATAAAATTATACAGGAGATTAGAACAGAAACTATGGGCTCCTTTTACGAAGGCGCGGTAGCGGTTTAACGTGCGTAATACCACACGCTAAACTGCCGGATGCGCTAGCCGCTACCGCCTCCTCTTGAGTAGGTGGTAGTTTTTGGGCTAGTGCTGGGGTTAGTGCGTGATTAAACATCTTACGCGTTAAAGCCGCTACAACGGCTTTGTAAAAGGAGCCCTATATCTTTTAGGCCAGAATTTTATCTTTTATGACTGATTATTTGAAAATGAAGGATCATTAGTAAATTTCTGAAATAAATATGTCTTCAGTACTTTACATAAAGTGGGTAGAAGGTCATTCCAAACTTTTATGAATAAAAAAGAAAATGATCGATAACAATTAGCCATAGTTTTTATTCCTTTAACAGTGGGAAAACCAAGTTTATATTTCTGAGAGCTCCTAGAATTAGATATTTCTTGTGACTAAAATGACAGGAACCAAAGGAGAAAAAATATCATATAGGATTTTGAAAATTACAGTTGCACATTTAAATTGGATCCTCCAGTAAACAGGAAGCCAGTGATCTCAGGAAAGGTGTGACATGATGCCAGCTATCTAGTTATAACAAGGGCAACCTGTAATTAAACTCTGGAATTTGTTGCTGGGAATGTGGTGAAATCAGTTAGGTTAGCAGAGTTTAAAAAGGTTTGGATAATTTCCTAAAAGAGAAGTCCATAGGCCATTATTAAGATGACTTGGGGAAATCCATTGCTTATTCCTAGGATATGCAACATAAAATCTGTTTTACTATTTGGGATCTAGCTATGTAGTTGGGACCTGGATTGGCCACTGTTGGAAATTGGATACTGGGCTTGATGGACCTTCGGTCTGTCCCAGAATGGCAATTCTTATGTTCTTAATTCAATAACTGGGCATCCACATTTTAGTGCCACTTGTTTGCATAAATGTAGACTATCAATACTTTTGCAAGAAAATGTACACTTAAGCACATATGTTGCAGCAAAATGGCCAAGTGACTGTGTGACTATGATACCTGATTTGACAAGATGGCATGGAACCATCAGAAAACACACCACAGGACAGTATAAGGTCAAAAGGGTCAAAACAAGGGTCAAAACAAGCCTGTTTTCTAACAGGTTCAATACTCTTCATGGAAATCTCTTAAACACAATCTCATTTTCATTATTCCGCATCTAGCATGGCTACTCTTGTCTATATACAATGTCTTCATTACTTACAACCACAGTTTAGCAACCAAAGTATTCAGCGCCTACTTTGGCAGTCTTCTTTTTTTACAAACTCTCAACCCTAGAATTCCTTCAAGCATAAGCATACAAAGTCTGAGCTAGAGCCACCCTTCTTCATGGAACTCCACCAGGTATTAAAGCCTAAGCTAGGTCACCTTCTGAGGATTCTTGTATTAAAGACCTCTGCAGGAGACCTCTGTCTTTAGGGCCTCCTTTATTCTATACTACCTCAGGACATTTAACCCCATCCTGGCCTGATTCCCAACTGTCTGAATCAGCCTCTGAGACAGCCTTTTAGCACCAACTGCTGTAAGAAGGTTCAACTGCACCCCCCTCCCCCTCCGCAAGTGAGGGAGTGATCTCGGAGACACACCTGTCGCTATACTACTCCCTCTCTCACAGTGACATAGTGCATAAATGCTAAGGGGAATTCACATGGACAGAGCATGGACATGCGACTATAAGTTGTGCATGATCTTGCTGCACTTAGGCATGCAGAGTTATGTTAGACCTATGGCTGGCTGGTATAAATGCGGGAACCCATATTTTAGACACACAATCAGGCCCATTTTCAAAAGACAAACATGTCTAAAAAAGTTTCAAGTTTCAAGTTTATTAGAAATTTGATGAATCGCTTATAAATAATTTACTAAGCGAATTACATTAAAATCCAAAGTATGCATACAACATACAATTTAAAAATTCAACTAAAAAAAAAAAATAGGGGTTGGACGGACAGACAAGCAGACAAGACTGAATACGAAGGGAGTAAAGGGGTAAAGTTACAAAAATAATAATTTTGAAAAGAAGAGGGGTATCCATTTTTTCTTTCTTTTATTTTTGATTTTTGGTAAGGAGTCTACTGCACTGTATATATTCCAATCAGAGGCTAAAAGCATCTTTAAACAAGAAAGTTTTTTAATTTTTTTTTAAACGGCTAATGTCTTTTTCATCTCTTATGTATTGGGGTAGGGAGTTCCAGACCTGGGGGGCCACTATTGAAAACATATCATGTCGTCTAGTGCCAATAACTTTTAAAGAAGGGACTACAAGTAGACCTTGGGCCGTAGAACGAAGAGAGCAGGATATGTTATACGGAATAAGTATCCTATTTATAAATTGCGGCTCGCTTGTAGATAAGGTTTTAAATACTAAGAGTAGAATTTTAAAGGTAATGCGATGATTAATGGTAAGCCAGTATGAATCAACCAGGAAAGGAATTACATGATCATATTTTTTACCGTTGTGAATAAGTTTAACGGCAAGGTTTTGAATTATCTGTAAACGTTTCTTTTCGAGTAATGTTTAATAGTAATGAATTACAATAATCCAGCTTGGCAATGACAAGTGAATGTATAAGAATATTCAGAGATTTGGGTTCCAGAAACTTGGAAATAGAACGAATCATACGTAATCGATAAAAACAAAATTTAATAATGTTACTTTTGTGCTCATGATAAGAAAAATTATCATCGATGATGACCCCAACAGCATAAAATGGCACTTGGATGTCAGCAGTTCATCTAAATTTCAAGCGGAGTGTTGCAGATCTGCTTTGGATGGAGCTAGAGCAGGCTTATGACTATGTTTTGCTGTGATAATCGAACATTTCACAAAATATCCAGGGCACAATTTGGATGTTTTGAGCTAGATCTGTTATAACAATGAATAAGTGGCAACAAACTAACCAGATGACCACCGGTTGCATTAAGGCATAACATCCCTCTTTCTCTTAGTGGTCACTGACCCCCCTCCCACCTCCCGCCCCCCAAAGATTTGAATAAAACACTAACATATGACAACAGCAGTGGTAATGGCCAGTCCTAGTAGAGCAGCAAAGAGGTGTCTGGAGTAGCCTGGTGGTCAGTGCAATAAACTGCAGAGAAGGGGACCCAGTCCCATATCCCACCCTAACTAATACACTTTGTGGTGAAAAATGTGAGCCCACCTAAACCCTATAGTACTGACATATAGGTGATACCTACAGGCATAAGGGCTATTGGGTAAAGAGGCTTTTAGATATGTTATGCTGTTAGGTGTGTGCCATTATATGCTCACCATAAAATGTAAGGGAGTTATGATGAGATGTATACTTGGGACCCTTTATGTGAAGTTTACTGCAGAGCCCCCTAGAATGTCCCACTTCCCTGCTGGTATGTCTATGTGGCCAATCTACTAAAAATGCTGGCCCCTCCTATATCCCAATGGCTTATTTTGTATGTTTTTCATCTGGATGTTTTATTGTTTGAAAATAAGAACACAAGAACATAAGAATTGCCGCTGCTGGGTTAGACCAGTCCATCGTGCCCAGCAGTCCGCTCTCACGGTGGCCCTCTGGTCAAAGACCAGCGCCCTACCTGCGTACATTCTGGTTCAGCAGGAACTTGTCTAACTTTGTCTTGAATCCCTGGAGGGTGTTTCCCCCTATGACAGACTCCAGAAGAGTGTTCCAGTTTTCTACCACTCTCTGGGTGAAGAAGATAGATGCACTAAGGGCAAAAAGAAAAGATGTTTTGTGGTTTTGAAACTGACCATTTTCTCTAGCCGATTTTTAGACACACTTCATAAAACGTCTAAATTAAGACTTAAATGTCATATCAAAAATGACCCTTCACATCAGGTTGTGCTAGTATTCTTAAATGAAATCATGTATGGTTGGGCAGACTGGATGAACTGTTCAGGTCTTTATCTGCCGTCATTTACTAGGTTATGATGTAAATCTGATATACTTCTCTAAGGGATTCAGGTCTCTAAGATATTATTTCTTGGCTGAGGATTTGTTCACCCCCATATGGCATGAGTGGCTTTTTTCTTCTCTCTTTTCTTCTCCTAATATTTAAGACATTGTGGACTTTGAATAATGACACCTGGGGTACATTCCTATCCCCTTTAGTGTTGATAGTTTTTGATGGTTTAGATTGTATAGCTTGTTAATGGGAGGTGTAATTTTATGCATGTTTTTGTAGAAGCTTATTGTTCTTACTAAGGTGCACAAGTCATTTTAGCTCGCGGTAAATATTAGCGTGCGCTAAACGCTAACGCACCCATAGATTATAATGGACACATTAGCGTTTAGTGCACGCTATTTAGCGTGTGCTAAAATGGCTAGCACACCTAAGTGAAAGGACCCCATAGTAAGACAAATTCACGATTAACCATGTACCTCTAAAATATGATTGTATTGTTTCTACCCTACAATCTCTACCCCTGTACCCTAAACACTGTGAATATACTACTGTGACCCGTTCTGAGCTCCTGGGTAAGACAGGATATAAAACTGAAATAAATAAGTGAGTGAGTGAGTGAAAAGAAATGAAAGATGCCATTATAGAGCAAGCTCTCACCACACAGCATTGGAACTCCTTAAAGGAGGTGTCCACTTATAGAATCATCCCCCTTTACCTCCTTCCCCAAAAGTTTTACAAAATAACCTATACATGCAGAAAACTATTGCAAATTAGAAGCCTTACATGGAACTCTGGGAAAGGAAGAAAAACAGATTTTTCAGGATAAACAAAACATTCAAAGCCAATTTTAATTTTGTCTGAAAGGCTAACCAGTTCAGCAGACTCTAGAATAAGCATATTTTGGCCTGACAATAAGTACATCTGAGAGTTTTGAATATGCTTTAAAGAAAAAGCTGTAAGTATCAATAGTATGTCAGTTCTCAAATATTGCAAATGAATCCGATTTTCAGGATCTACCTAAAGAATATAGGAATCCTGTGTGCTTATCCTACACATTTTTTAAATTCTGTTACCATTTTTCCTCTCTACTACCTCCTCTAGGCGGGCATTTCAGGCATCCATTACCTTCTCCGTGAAAAAGTACTTTCTGACAACCTTATAATATTTATTTAAAAAATGTATACCCCGCTTGAACTTAAGTGGTTTTCAATTAAAACATACATTTTAAAAAAACATATAACCAGTCATGATAATATAAACCTCCAGACATTCAATCTTTCCAAATATATCATCATACATCTACAAAAGCTTGCAAAAATAAGTGAGTTTTTAATGCCTTTTCAAATTGTTGCAAACTTGGGCAGAAGCACAAGTATCCGGCCCATTGCTATTTAATATATTCATAAATGATCTAGAAACAGGGACGAAGTGTGAGATAATAAAATTTGCGGACGACACCAAACTATTTAGTGGAGCTCAGACTAAAGAGGACTGCGAATAATTGCAAAGGGACTTGAACAAACTAGGAGAATGGGTGACGAGATGGCAGATGAAGTTCAACGTTGAGAAATGTAAAGTATTACATGTGGGAAACAGAAACCCGAGGTACAATTATACGATGGGAGGAATGTTATTGAATGAGAGTACCCAAGAAAGGGACTTGGGGGTAATGGTGGACATGACAATGAAGCCGACGGCACAGTGTACAGCGGCCACTAAGAAGGCAAACAGAATGCTAGGCATAATCAAGAAGGGTATTACAACCAGAACGCAAGAAGTTATCCTGCCATTGTATTGGGTGAAGGTGCGTCCGCATCTGGAGTACTGCATCCAATATTGGTCGCCGTACCTTAAGAAGGACATGGTGTTACTCGAGAGGGTTGAGAGAAGAACGACGCATCTGATAAAGGGGATGGAAAACCTTTCATACGCTGAGAGATTGGAGAAACTGGATCTCTTTTCCCTGGAGAAGAGGAGACTTAGAGGGGATATGATAGAGACTTACAAGCTCATGAAGGGCATAGAGAGTGTAGAGAGGGACAGATTCTTCAAACTTTCAAATAATAAAAGAACAAGAGGGCATTCAGAAAAGTTGAAAGGAGACAGATTCAAAACGAATGCTAGGAAGTTCTTCTTTACCCAACGTGTGGTGGACACCTGGAATGCGCTTCCAGAGAGCGTAATAGGGCAGAGTACGGTACTGGGGTTCAAGGAAGAATTGGACAATTTCCTGCTGGAAAAGGGGATAGAGGGGTATAGATAGAGGATTACTGCACAGGTCCTGGACCTGTTGGGCCACCACGTGAGTGGACTGCTGGGCACGATGGACCTCAGGTCTGACCCAGCAGAGGCTGCCACTGTAAAGATAGTCTTCATATTTTCTACAAAATTTATATCTGCTGGTGAGAAAACTGAAATATATCCCACACCTTCCAATGATATACTCTTAGCTCTGTTGGATTTCATTCAGATTAATCTAGACTCCAATCAGGAAGTATGTTTCTTCACTTGATCTTACAGCAGAATTTGATTTCCTGAATTATTCAGTCCTTCTCCACTAACTATCTGACTTTAATATCTCCAGAAATGCTCTTGCTGGTTTCAATCTCATCTTGTAGATCAGGGTTGTCCAATATCTGTCCTCAAGAGCCACAATCCAATCGGGTTTTCAGGATTTACCCAATGAATTTGCATGAGATCTACTTGCATGCACTGCTTCCATTGTATGCAAATAGATCTCATGAATATTCTTTTGGGAAATCCTGAAAATCTGACCTGGCGAGGGCCAAGATTTGGACAACCTTGTTGTAGATGGATCATTCTGTATTCACTGGCATAGATCTTCATCTAGAACTCATCCCCCCCCATGTGAATAGAGCATGCCCTCATTACCAAAGAACAACATTCTCACTGACTATGGAAGAGGTAAAGGCTGCTCCAGCGGGTTTAGATAAATTTAACATAAGAAAAAGCTGTCCCTTCAGTTCACAAGTATTTTTTTCCATATTGACTCTTTTCTAAACATTACTTAGGGCTCATTTTATGAAGGTATGCTAGCGTTTTAGCGCGTGCGCTACATGCTAACGCCTCCATAGAGCTGGCATTAGTATTTTTCATGTAATGCGGGGTTAGCGCACACTAATCTTCAGCGCGCGCTAAAAACGCTAGCGCACCTTAGTAAAAGGAGCCCTTAGTCATTCTTGTCTGGACAGGGGATTAGTCATTTTCTGTAACCTTGTCAGGGTGCTTCTTGCAGGTCAGTAGAAGTGAACATAAAATACATCTGAGCTTAACATGTGCAATCCACAATGAAATGCTCCCTAGCAAAATCAAAAATACAATAATAAAAGCCAATAAAACAGCTAAAATAAAGGAAAGCTCACAATGATTTTGAAAGCAGATACCTCTACTTACATCCAAAACTGTGGAGCACTAGGGCATCTCCCATCACATGTGAATGAAGGAAACTTCCTGGCCACATCATTGCTAATACAACTCCGGCATGTTAGGCCCCATTTGTTCAATTTATATAAATTCTCCATAGAATGTGTATCTGAGTAGAGATCAGAGTTGATGAATGAGAACATTTGACAGTGAAGTGCTAAACTGATTTCTAAAAACATTCTAATTTCATATAGCACAGGTGTCAAAGTCGGTCCTCAAGGGCCAGAATCCAGTCGGGTTTTCAGGATTTCCCCAATGAATCTGCATGAGATCTATTTGCATGCACTGCTTTCAATGCATATTCATTGGGGAAATCCAGAAAACCCGACTGGATTCCGGCCCTCGAGGAGGGACTTTGACACCCCGTCATATAGGATGGATAGGTGGGAATTCACAACTCCAAATTAAGGGATCATTTTACTAAAACCAGCCTTAGTGCACCCTTAAATGTATATTTTCCACATGCTAGCCTGTTTTTATTTTATTTTTTTCCCATTAATTGGCATGCACTAATGTTGCCATTATTGTGGGACATTAAAAAAAAAACCCACAAAAAAAAAACCATGCAAGCACTTACTACCACCCATTTTGCAGGTTATAAAGGCTCCTGCTTTATCTACTGTATGTGGTAATGTTGATGCACTAAATGGTAAGTGCAGAAATACTCTCCACCCCTGCCCTGACATGCTCCCTTAAAAAAAAATAATTTTGAACATTTACTTCCTCTTTTATGAGCATAAGAAGAGCCTTACTGGATCAGACCAAAGGTTCATAAAGCCCAGTAGCTCGTTCTCATGGTGGCCAATTCAGGTCCCTAGTACCTGGTCAAAACCCAAAGACTAGCAACATTCCATACTACCAATCCAAGGCAAGCAGTGGCTTGCCCCAATGTCTTTCACAATATCAGACTATGGACTTTTCCTCCAGGAAATTGTCCAAACCCTTCTTAAAACCAGCTACATTATCTACTCTTACCACAACCTCTGGCAATGCGTTCCAGAGCTTAACTATTCTCTGGGTGAAAATGTATTTCCTCCTATTCATTTTAAAAGTATTTCCCTGTAACTTCGGAGTGTACCCTAGGATTTGTAATTTTTGATGGAATGAAAAAAAATTGATCCACTTGTACCCGTTCTACTCCACTCAGGATTTTGTTGCCTTCAATCATATCTCTCCTCAGCTGTCTCTTTTCCAAGCAGAAGAGCCCTAACCTTTTTAGTCTTTCCTCATACGAGAGGAGTTCCATCTCCTTTATCATCTTGGTCGCTCTTCTTTGAACCTTTACTAGCGCTGCTATATCTTTCTTGAGATAAGGAGAACAGAATTGAATGTATTTATTGCCAGCTGCGGCGGTATTAGGTCCGATGCTCATAGGAATTCTCTGAGCATCGGAGCTAATACTGCCATGACCAGCAATAAAAATGCCTAACGCGGCTTCATAAAAGGGGGAAGGGGTTAGTTAGCATGTACATATTTCACAGTTATTGTAGGATGCCTGAGCATGCCCTATAGTACATTTTTTTGCTGTGTTAGTCCCTAAAGTAGCTTACTGAAAGTATTCCTCAGTGCATTATAAATGTGGGAAAACAAGTTTTTCAGGTTATCTCACAAAACATAAAAATATAAATAACTGTTAAGATGTAACTCACTTTAGATATTCTATTTTGAATGAAGTGAGACAAATTTAAATATGTGAATGATATATAAAGAGCTGAGTCTATCTTTACATGCTGTATTTGCTCATAAATAAGAACAACTTTTTTGTATTGTCATTGTTTCATTTGGATTCACCTCACTGAAGCTGCACATCAACCGAGAAGCAAAGCAACAGTCATTAGTATACAGGGTACCATGATGAGGAAATAATTCAAAAGATCATCAAATGCACACATTATGCAGAAAACTATAATACCCAGGTGAGGGTTTGTTTTTGTTTTTGAGTGTGTGAAATTGTGCATCACTATTTTATGAATCATATCTCTTCTAAACAAGTTGGTGTCTCTTTAACACAAAACACAAATGCTCAAAGGTAATTAATCAACATAATAACTTAGGAAATTGTTTATGCAAATCTTGCAATTGCGGTTGGTTGCAATGTCCTGACTTACAAGAGTCAAAACATGAAATTTATCTTTTGTTTTCATAATGATATTATCAAGTTAAGATTTTGAAAGTATTTTAAGAGGGAAAATCTATAAAAGGCGCCTAAAGATAGGCGCCAAATAGATGCCTAAATAAATTAATGAAATAAGTTGAGCAAAGTAAATGAAAAAAGACTCCAGCTTATTCAAAATACTGCTGCAAGATTGATATTTGGTAAAGCAAAGTATGATCATGTATCATCTCTGATAAGGAATTTACATTGGCTTCCTTTTCGATTGAGAGTTCAGTTTAAATGTGCTGCATGGTTTTTGAAATCTTACATGGTATCTCTGATTCGCTATTTCCTCTAGCTTTAAATTATTTGAGATCTTCAAGAAGTAGAACTATCCATATATTTAAACTCTATTTTCCTACTGTAAAAGGCAGATCTATCAGTAAGATTGCTTGTGCCTTCCCTTACCTATTAACTGCAATTTGGAATAACCTATCATCTCAAATAAGATCTTGTTTATCTCCTCAAGTTTTCCCCAAACTTCTGAAAACTGCATTGTTTCAGAGCACTTTCTAGCAGATAGGTTTCCATGATATCAATCCTTTCTTTAACTTCAGCTGTTGTTAACCGAATCAAACCTTGCTTTCAGGAATGACTCGGTTAACAAAGCAATGGGGCCAGACAACCTACACCCCAGGGTAATCAGGGAGTTAAGTGACGTCTTAGCGGAACCGCTATCCACACTCTTCAATCTCTCCCTTAGTACAGGTAAAGTCCCATTGGAATGGAAAACGGCTAACGTCATTCCACTCCACAAAAAAGGATGCAGGTCGGAGGCTGCTAACTACAGACTGGTGAGTCTCACATGCAAGCTAATGGAAACTCTAATTAAACGCCAATTGGATACGATCCTGAATGAGGAGAATCTACGAGATAAGCGTCAACATGGATTTACTAAGGGGAGGTCCTGCCAATCCAATCTAATCAGCTTCTTTAACTGGGTGACAGGGAAGCTGGATGTTGGGGAGTCCCTAGACATCGTATACTTGGACTTCAGCAAAGCATTCGATAGCGTACCACACCACAGGTTGTTGAACAAGATGAGCTCTATAGGATTGGGAGACACGTTGACAGCATGGGTTGGGGACTGGCTTGGAGGTAGGCTTCAGAGAGTGGTGGTAAATGGCACCCCCTCTGAAACAATGGAGGTGATCAGTGGAGTGCCGCAGGGCTCGGTCTTGGGCCTGATCCTATTCAAAATCTTCATAAGGGACTTGGCTGAGGGACTTCAAGGTAAAATAGCGCTATTCGCCAATGACGCCAAATTATGCAATGTAGTAAGCAAGAACACAACAGACAAAAGCACAGTGCCGGACGGAAACTCAATGCCCGACAGTATGGTGCACGACCTACTCCTACTAGAGCGCTGGTCCAGGACCTGGCAACTAAGTTTCAATACCAAAAAATGTAAAGTCATGCACCTTGGCAGCCAAAATCCATGCAAGACTTACACCCTTAATGGTAAGATCCTAGCGAGGACTGTAGCAGAACGTGACTTAGGGGTGATCATCAGTGAGGACATAAAGACTGCCAAGCAAGTGGAGAAAGCTTCATCTAAGGCTAGACAAATCATAGGTTGTATACGTAGGAGTTTCGTCAGCCGTAAGCCCAAAGTCATTATGCCATTGTATAGATCGATGGTGAGATCCCATCTGGGATACTGTGTACAATTCTGGAGGCCGCATTACTGCAAAGATGTGCTGAGACTTGAGTCGGTCCAGCGAATGGCCACCCGGATGGTCTCGGGACTCAAGGATCTCCCATATGAGGAATGGCTGAAAAAATTGCAGCTATACTCACTCGAGGAACGCAGAGAGAGGGGAGACATGATCGAGACGTTCAAGTATCTCACGGGCCGTATCGAGGTGGAAGAGGATATCTTCTTCTTCAAAGGCCCCACGGCAACAAGAGGGCATCCGTGGAAAATCAGGGGCGGGAAACTACACGGTGACACTAGGAAATACTTCTTCACCGAAAGGGTGGTTGATCGTTGGAATAATCTTCCACTGCAAGTGGTCGAGGCCAGCAGCGTGCCTGATTTTAAGACAAAATGGGATCGTCACTTGGGATCTCTTCACAGAGAAAGGTAGGGGAGGGTTATTGGGGTGGGCAGACTTGATGGGCCGTGGCCCTTATCTGCTGTCTATTTCTATGTTTCTAAAAAGCTGTGGAAACACAGGTGCAAGGGGAGGTCCACCGATGGATCAAAAACTGGCTGGCAGAAAGGAAACAGAGGGTTGGAGTAAAGGGCCATTACTCAGACTGGCATTGGGTCACGAGCGGAGTTCCGCAGGGGTCGGTGCTGGGACCGCTCCTGTTCAATATATTTATTAATGACCTGGAGGCGAGAACAAATTGCAAAGTTATTAAATTTGCGGATGACACCAAACTCTACCGCAGGGTTGAAACCATGGAAGACTGCGAAGATCTGCAAAGGGACCTAATGACGCTAGAAGAATGGGCTAAAAAATGGCAAATGAACTTTAACGTAGGGAAATGCAAGGTCATGCATGCAGGGAAAAAGAACCCAATGTTCAGCTACAAAATGGGAAGATCACTGCTAGGGGTAAGTAACCTTGAAAGAGACCTGGGAGTGATGGTGGACACGTCTTTGAAGGCGTCGGCACAGTGCGCCACAGCCTCAAGAAAAGCAAACAAAATGTTGGGTATCATTAAGAAGGGTATCACGACCAGGACAAAGGAGGTCATCCTGCCACTGTATCGTGCAATGGTGCGACCGCATCTGGAGTACTGTGTCCAGTATTGGTCACCGTACCTCAAGAAGGACATGGCGGTACTTGAGGGAGTCCAGAGAAGAACAACTAAACTGATAAGGGGTATGGAAAATCTCTCATATACTGACAGACTGAAAAAGCTGGGGCTGTTCTCCCTGGAAAAGCGGAGACTTAGAGGAGACATGATAGAAACCTTCAAGATCCTGAAGGGTATAGAAAAAGTAGAAAGGGACAGATTTTTCAGATTATGGGGAACCACAAGTACAAGGGGGCACTCGGAGAAATTAAAAGGGGACAGGTTTAAAACAAATGCTAGAAAGTTCTTTTTCACCCAGAGGGTGGTGGACACATGGAACGCGCTTCCGGAGGCTGTGATAGGCCGGAGCATGTTACAAGGCTTCAAAGAAGGTTTGGATAGGTTCCTAGAGGATAAAGGAATTGAGGGGTACAGATAGGAGTAGCAGTAGGTTATAGGGATAGTCTGGGACCATTGCTCAGGCAATGGGCCTGATGGGCCGCCGCGGGAGCGGACCGCTGGGCGAGATGGACCTCTGGTCTGCCTCAGCGGAGGCAACTTCTTATGTTCTTATGTTCTTATGGTATACAAGTCCAAGATTTAGATATGATTCGATTACATATTGGGTTCAGCTATGAGTTTTAATAAGCTCATAATTGAAAAAAAATACAAAATAAATGGGTGATAAGTGCCTATCTTCTTAGGCATGATTTTACAAAACTCCAAAGTAGGCATGTTTAAGGGCGGAGAAGGACTTAGGCACCATTAGGCGTAATTCAAATTTACAATTTTACAAGCATAAATCTTGACAATGAAAATAGAATTACAATGCAATAACGTAAAAGAAATTCTTATCCATCCAGGGAGAGAGAACAAAAAAATTATTTCTATTGCAATTCTAATTACACCACATTGATATAAGAAAATATAAGACAACAAGAGGCAAGATGAAGAAATAACAGGGGAAAAAAAGAAAATTATACAGGAAAATCTTGTTTTATAATTGGCGGATAGCACTTTAACTAATTTTCCACTTCATACACATTTGAAGGTGTGGAAACTGCTATTGGAACTAGAGGTTTCCTTGATTCCAGAAAATTTTGTAGATGTACATGCGTAATTTTCTATAGTACTTAGGTGCCTTTAATACAATGTAGGCTTTTAAAACCCTAGCCTACATTGTAGGCCCCTAATAGGCACCTAAATTTTAATTAGGCACAATTCTGTATTGGGCCCCTAAGTGTGATTGCCATGAAATAGTCAACATCAACAAACCACTAACAAATGAGAAAAAAACTATAAGGATTACTCTGGGGGTTGAAAAGCCTCAGAATCTGGAGTCATGTACCCAATTCGGGTTATATTAAGAGTTTCTCACATACTTTTGTTCATGTCACAGACTTACCCCCCGATTTGGGTACATGACTCCAGATTCTGAGGCCTTTGAACCCCTAAAAGAGTAATCCTTATAATTTTTTCTCATTTGTTAGTGGTTTGTTGATGTTGAGTATCGAATACTGCTGATCCACAAGAAATTTTTTGGATGTTGCTTTGACATGAAATAGGTACCTAACTTTAGGTGCCTATCGTTTTAGGCATCCAATTACAAAATCTGTCCCTAAGTTTCTGAATTAAACTAAACAAAGCATTTCAGCATTACATTGATGTCTAGCCTGTGCAACCTGTCTTTGTTTTTCTGCATATACAGTATATTGCTGCTGCTTTCTACAGGGAGTCAGTCATTGTAACCAGTGTAAAGATAAGGCATGCGTCTATCCAATGTGAAGTGCTATCTATCAATAGAAAGAAAATCGTTCATTTACAATTTCTACAACATTTTCTTTCATATTGTTGTGGGAAATGTTATTCCCACTGTTCTGTTCAACATGATAATATGCATTACATTTCAGTGCCCTACCGTGAATTTTTATAACCCATCACTAGTGATGACAGTTCTCTTCTTCTTGGCTTATACCTGATTTCATATTTTAAAAAAATGTGAGAAAATCTGTCATTTCCTGCTCTGGTTTAATGGAAATTTTGTGTTATTTCAAAACTTTTTTCCCTTGATGATAAGATGCTCAACTTAGAGTTTACATGTTGGTTTTATCAGAAATGCCACAGAAAGACTGCTTTTTTCCCTTCCCTTTTTTTAAATCTAAGTGCTCCTTTTACTAAGCTGCGGTAGCATTTTTAGCACATGTTACAGATTAGCACGCACTGCCCCCCCGCGCTACGCAGAAAAAACTAACACCAGTTCAATGGAGGCGCTAGCATCTAGCGAGTTTGGCATTAGAGCGCGCGCTAAGCGTGCACTAAAACCACTAGCACAGCCTAGTAAAAGGAGCCCTAAGTGATAATTCTGTAATCTGGTATATAGAAGAAGGCAATACAAAATAAGTATCTGAGTGTTAAGCTTCTAAGGTAGCCAGGCTTTACGTACTTAAGAATATAGGACCTCAAAATCCAATGGGATAAAGCTCTCTGAAGCACAAAGGCTTAGGAAAAGAGGCTATCACTGGTCCTGCTCCGGTAAAATAAACCAGCGGAGATAAAACCCACAGAGGGGGAAAAAACTCTCCAACTAGAGAACCGGGCTTAAACAAAAGGCTTAAAAATGTTAAGGAGCCCCTACATTAAAGCATTAAAATGATCAGGAGGTAAGTTGTCTGAAAAAAATCAAGGGTAGGCAAAATTTCCAAATAGCGTCTTAACATTCAACTACCAAAAAATACTGAATCATTCGGACTTAGCTTTACTGCAAGTTTTTGCAATGTCTATCAAGTGCAGTATGCCGTATCTTAAGAACATAAGAACATAAGAAGTTGCCTCCGCTGAGGCAGACCAGAGGTCCATCTCACCCAGCGGTCCGCTCCCGCGGCGGCCCTTCAGGCCTATTGCCTGAGCAGTAATCCCTGACTATTTCTATAACTTACCTCTTACTCCTATCCCTATAACCTGCCTCTACTCCTATTAGTACCCCTCAATCCCTTTGTCCTCTAGGAACCTATCCAAACCTTCTTTGAAGCCCTGTAACGTGTTTCTGCCTATCACAGCCTCCGGAAGTGTGTTCCATGTATCCACCACCCTCTGGGTGAAAAAGAACTTCCTGGCGTTTGTCCTAAACCTGTCTCCTTTCAATTTCTCCGAGTGCCCCCTTGTACTTGTGGTTCCCCGTAATTTGAAAAATCTGTCCCTGTCTACTTTTTCTATGCCCTTCAGGATCTTGAAGGTTTCTATCATGTCACCTCTAAGTCTCCGCTTCTCCAGGGAGAACAGCCCCAGCTCCTTCAGTCTGTCAGTATACGAGAGGTTTTTCATTCCCTTAATTATCTTAGTTGCTCTTCTCTGGACTCTCTCAAGTACCGCCATGTCCTTCTTGAGGTACGGCGACCAGTACTGGACGCAGTACTCCAGGTGCGGGCGCACCATTGCACGATATAGTGGCAGGATGACTTCCTTCGTCCTGGTCGTGATACCCTTTTTGATGATACCCAGCATTTTGTTTGCTTTCCTTGAGGCTGTGGCGCACTGCGCCAACGATTTCAATGTTGTTTCTACCATCACTCCCAGGTCTCTTTCTAGGTTGCTCACCCCTAGCGGTGATCCCCCCATTTTGTAAGTGAACATCGGGTTCTTTTTCCCCACATGCATGACCTTGCATTTCCCTATGTTGAAGCTCATTTGCCACTTTTTGGCCCACTCCTCCAGTGTCGTCAGATCCTTTTGGAGATCTTCGCAGTCTTCCTTGGTTTTAACCCTGCTATATAGTTTGGTGTCATCTGCAAATTTAATGAGCTCACATTTTGTTCCTGCCTCCAGGTCGTTGATAAATATATTGAACAGGAGCGGTCCCAGCACCGACCCCTGCGGAACTCCGCTCGTGACCCGTTGCCAGTCTGAGTAATGGCCCTTTACCCCAACCCTCTGTTTCCTGTCTGCTAGCCAGTTTTTGATCCATCGGTGAACCTCCCCTTGCACCCCGTGGTTCCATAGCTTCTTAAGCAGTCTTTCGTGAGGAACCTTGTCGAAGGCTTTTTGGAAATCAAGGTAAATGATGTCTATGGAATCCCCTTTATCCACCTGGCTGTTTACCCCCTCAAAGAAGTACAATGAGTTTGTGAGGCATGACCTACCCTTGCAGAAGCCATCTTGGCCTCTATCCAGCTGGAAATTTCAAAGATGCTGTTAGCTGCCAAAACCCTGATTTGCTTTTGTTCTTCAACAAGAGAGTCCTTGTTTTGCCATGTTTAGGGGCAGAGAAGGACTTAGGCAGGTTGCTGTGTCAGGAAGAGCTAACCTCTCTGGTAATTACTGCACTCGATGTGAAGAGAGTGGAACGCCATAAAAGAGCCCAGGTGATGTCATTAGGCGGAGAAATTTCAAAGGAACACAAAAATTTAAAGAGACAAGGTTCAAAAAACTACCATTGAAAAGGATAACAAATGTTTTGTGTTCAAGGGGAGAAAAACTACTGCAACCCACCCTAATAATAAAGTCCAATGGTGAATCAACATTTTATTTTGATTTTTAATTTCATTTTTAATAATTTTTATTAATTATAGCAATACAGCTTTATTTAAAAAATTTTCCAACCTATACCACCACATCAAAAAATACAGAATTCAAGAAAAGATTCAAAAAACTCAGAAAGATTTGAAAAAAATCATAAAAGAAAAATAAAATATCATTTAAAAAAAGCCTTCCACTCTACCATTGTATTCAAGTCAATTGGCTCTATAGTTTGTAACTCAAAAATCAATCTTTGTTCTCTTCTACGTAGAAAGCAAATGGTATAAATTAAAGAACTAAGGCTGGTACGGTTTGTGTCCCATTTATGATGATTCGGTGTAGGATGGGCTAGAGAGGGCATCAATGGGAATTCCAGTTGCTTGGAACATGAGGACATTAAAGACCAGTGAACAAATCTGAAAGGAACTATTGTAAGGGCATAAAACCATTTTGTAAAAGTAATCAAAAGTAAGAGGAAAAAAAAGGCTGCTTTGGTTCTCAAAAGTAGTAGCTGAGAAGATAAGGAAAAAGAGGTTAGCTTTCATAAATTACAAAAGATTGCAGAAAGAGGAAAACAGGCAAAAATATCTGGAAAAGTTAAGAGAGGCTGGTCAAGTAGTCAGGAAAGCAAAGATGCAAATGGAAGAAAAAATAGCTGACATGATAAAATGGGGGTAATACTTTTTTATTTATTTATTTATTTGTTCATTTTTATAGCCCATCCTCCCCAGAAGCTCAGAACGGGTTACAATACAATAAAATAAAGTTAGGTACTTGGAAATTCCCTAACTGTGCAGAATTTGATGAGCAGTGGGAGGAGAGGACAAGGTTGAGGCAGTGACCTTTCTGGTGTGTAGGAGCGATAAATCCTTGTGAAGTGCCACTATCACCCACACTTTTCAACATCTTCATAGCACCACTATGCCACCTATTATCACAACAAGAATTCCTATACTTCTGAGATAGGCATTTGGGATCTCTTAGAGAGGGGAAGAGATAATGGTTACTGCAGATGGGCAGACTGGATGGGCCATTTGGCCTTTATCTGCCATCATGTTTCTATTTTTCTATGCATATGATATCACAGTCATTATCCAATTTTCCTCCATTGTAACATTGATTTCTCCTTGAGTCAACAGGTTTTATTCCTGATGGAATCCTGGATGCAAAAATTCTGACATAAACTTAATCCAGAAAAAAAAAATTCTTCCTGCCAGATAAATTGGGATTAGGCATTACAATCTGACAAACCTTCTCTGTCTTCGTATCCATGATAAGAACACTAGGAGTTCACTTGGAACCTAGTCTGACACTGCAATACCATACCTCCACAGTCATCAAGAAAATCTTCTTGATACTAAAAAAAAAGCTGTGTGCTATCAGAAATTTCTTCCATGGAAATCATTTCAGAATCATACATAAGCACATAAGCACATAAGCAATGCCTCTGCCGGGTCAGACCTGAGGTCCATCGTGCCCAGCAGTCCGCTCACGCAGCGGCCCAACAGGTCCAGAACCTGCATAATAATCCTCTATCTATACCCCTCTATCCCCTTTTCCAACAGGAAATTGTCCAATCCTTTCTTAAACCCCAGTACCGTACTCTGCCCTATTACATCCTCTGGAAGCGCATTCCAGGTGTCCACCACCCGCTGAGTAAAGAAAAACTTCCTAGCATTTGTTTTGAATCTATCCCCTTCTAATTTTTCCATAGTCCAAGCTCAAGTACTGAGCATTTTGGACTACAGTAATCTAATCTACCTAGGATGCCTCCAGTACCTGCTTAAACAGCTACAATCAATCTAGACCACCAAAGTAAAACTAATATTTTCCCTACGAAAAACATGACCACATAACCAGATATTACAAGGAACTGCACTGGCTATCCATGCATGCCAGAATCAAGTTCAAGTTCGCCTGCATCCTTTATTCAATGGCCAAGCTCCACTCTACCTGACCCAGAGGTTCACTTGGAACAACCAGCAGTGGGAAACTCGGAACACAAACCTTTTTGCTTTTCTGTCCATTGCCAGTCATAAAAAGGGGCAGATACACTGAAAAACATCTGGCCTACCAAGGACATCTTCAACCACTGTGCTCACACAGACCCCCTAACATAGCCTCCAGGTGCAAGCTAAAAGCACATCTATTTAAGGCATGGCTGGCCCAATATGGAGACTAACCAACAAACTGTGACCAATGACTTCCTTTCTCCCATGTGTTAACCTTATACCTCCCCTTCTATTGCTTTGTAACCCTCCCTCTCTCTAATGTAATTTCCTTTACAATGTAAAACCCGATACTTTGTACTGGTCCTCTTATTGTAATCTGCTTAGAATTTATTATTATTATTATTATTATTATTATTATTATTAATAAAGCTAATGACAAGATGAGGGCTTGGAAGTCTGACCTAAAATTTTATTTCATTACCTGCCATAGAAGGCATGAAAGCAATTCCTACATTTTCAACCTGATTTATATTGACAGATGGATGTAATTTATGAATGCATAAGTAAATATTTGAAAAAAGTGCATTTCTTTCTTTATAAAATAAGAACTAACCCCAATAGCATACAAATTTACGTCTTCTTTCATGTATTTTATTAATTAAGCATATACATCATATCCTGCTTCTACTCTATGCAAGCATATCAAAATTAAAGTAAAAACAGTAAAAAAAAAAAAAAATAATAATAATAATAAATAAAAAAGTCTAAATAGAGAATGAAGGAATAGGTGCAGGGAAATATTTTTCTGGATGGTCATCTGGAAGAATATTTGCCCATGGCTGCAAAGTATTAGGAGGGGCTAAAGGCAAGTTTAGGGTAGATAGGGATAAACAGAAAGGGGCTTTGCTTTCCCTGGCACAGCTAGAAGATGTGGTAGGGCATATCATCTTATCTTTTCAATATTTTTACCTGAGACATTGGATCTTTAAACTAGATAGGAAGGCCAATGTACTATACTGCCTAAATAATAGTGAGAAAAATTTTGTTTAAGGCTAGTAACAGGAAGCTGCTGGTGGTCCAGATTTTTAAAATTGACTCCTTCAGGATTTTAGTCCAGTAGCTACTTTACATCAAACTTGGCAGGATGATTTTGGGAGGGTATTAAGGAAGGAGCAATGGCTTAAAGATACACATGCATAATTGCTTGTTTACAAATAATCATAAACAGCTGCAATCTAAATTTTGTTTAGAAAATGAATACAAGTTCTTAAATGTTATTTAAGACGAGTAAAGTAGCTGTAGATATCTGATGAAGGATTTACCCAGATATGTCCTCTTTATAGATGACTATCTGAGTGTCCTGACGGTTTTCTCAAACCTGGCAATTTGTCTGGGTTTTGAACTCTCTCTGACTCCAGCCTAATTTTTTTTTTTAAACCTTTGGGCTGGCAGCAGGGGGTCACCCATGAGTAGGAACAGCAACAATCACAGTCCTGCAGTGGGAACTGCTGGTCTGGGCACAAGAACTCTTGTTGCGAGACACTGTAATAGAGTGAGAGAGTGGTTGTGGCACCGTGAAAAAGGGAGACAGCGAAAGTGGCACATGTTACATATCAGTGGAATGAGTCCCCTGAACTATTTGGAACAAATAAGCTAAGTCATTGCACTTTATTATTAAATAAGATTATAAATGATGGAAATGTTTACAAGATTGATTAACTATATAAGCAAAAGACAATTTAAATGGTTCAGTGTTGATTTGTTGTAACAACTCCTTAGCAGGAATGAAATCTTTATCACTAAGGAGATACATCGCTGATATCCAATAACATTTAATTACTACATATCACATATTGTGTATGAATGGCTTGACTAGAGGATTGTTATGTATGAATGGTTTGACTAGAGCCATGTCTTTCAGTTCATCCTAGATTCAAATTGGCAGTAACCAAAGTTGATATCATCTGAAAATCATTTGGGGGAAAATTCTCTTCTGTTAAAATCCTGATTCACTCATTTGTCATTTCCCACATAGACTACTGTAATTCCTTATATCACGGCATAGTACAAAAAGAAATCCACAGATTACAACTCTTACAAAATGCTGCCATTAAACTCATATACAAGGTAAAGAAATATGATCACATTATCCCTCTACTCCGCGAAGCACATTGGTTGTCCATATCATATAGTAGAACATATAAAATTCTCCTACTTGCCTTCTGGACAAATATCTAATTCCATATGCTTCCCCACGTGTACTATGATCTAACGATCAAAATTTACTAACAATTCCATCCATAAGGGAATTGTTTTATGACATAACCTGCAACTCCATATTCTCCGTCACAGTCCCCACATTATGGAACGCTCTCCCATCAGATATCAGACTCGAAAAATCACTTGACAAATTTAAGTCCAAACTAAAAAATTTTCTATTTAGGGACACTTATCAGACCTAAGAAAGGATGCTTCACACAGCTAAGATGATCAACCTTAGTAATGAATAAGAACCGTTTTTCTAAAGCAACTTCCCCTCCCTAATGTTCTTTCCACCCCCTCCTACCTCCCTTTTATTTTTTTCTTTTACCTCAATGTATTTTTCACCATCCTTCCCTCTGATTTTTATCATTTCAGTGTACCTTGTCTCGTCTATCTTCTTTTAACCATGAAACATTTCCCTTTACTTCTATTTTAAATTACTTTTTTTTCTTTTAAATTTTAGTATTGGAAACCATCTAAGTATACTTTGATAGACGGTATATCAAGTATAAAATAAACCAGGATAGTCTTGGGATTCAAGGATCTCCCGTATGAGGAAAGGCTGAGTAAATCACAGCTATACTCACTTGAGGAACGTAGAGAGAGGGGAGACATGATTGAGACGTTCAAATATATCACGGGCCGTATCGAGGTGGAAGATGATATCTTTTTTCTTAAAGGATCCACGGCCACAAGAGGGCATCCGCTGAAAATCAGGGGCGGGAAATTTCATGGCGACACCAGAAAGCATTTCTTCACCGAAAGGGTGGTTGATCATTGGAATGAACTTCCACTGCAGGTAATTGAGGCCAGCAGCGTAAGATGCTTTTCCCCAATTTAGTAAAAGGAGCCCTAAGCCCTTTAATGCAACATTAGACATAAGAACAGGCTAATGCAAAATGCATTATTTTGTGGCCTCTTAGTGCATGATAACTCATGTACTATTTATTTATTTATTTGTTTTTAAAAGATGTTTTGTAAAGGGCATAACATGGGTAGAAAGTAGGTACTCCTAAATTCAGTTTTATTTATTTAAATATTTATATACCACTTATAGCCCAAGGCCCAGATTCATTAAAGATAGCGACTCAATTGCTGTTGGCTGAGTCTCTGGCCAATTTTTTAACAGTGATTATTCACTATTAAGTTTGCATGCAAATGATTTGGATGGAGGTGCAAATCATTTGCATGCAAACTCTCCGACTCAATCGCTCAGTGAGCAATTGAGTCGGTGCAGAGCCCTAACAGTAGTGACAGGAGAAGCAGCCTCCTGTCACTGCTGTCAGGGCTTCTGTTGACCGCCCACTGAACTTATGGCAGGAGAGAGGCCAACTCCCTTCTGCCATCTGCCCACTCCTCCTACCACGCAGAACTTCCCCCTGAATCCACCCTCCCGCAGAACTTATAGCAGGAGGGATACCCACTCCCTCATGCCATCAGCCCACTCCTCCCCCAGCAGAACTTCTTTCCGAACCCACCCACCCACCCACTGAACTTTTGGCAGGAGGATGCCCACTCCCTCCTGCCATTGGCCCACTCCCCCCTGTAGAACTTCCCCCAAACCTCCCAACTGCCTGCCAAACTTATAGAAGGAGGGATGCCCACTCCCTCCTGCCATTAGGCCCCTTGCGGTCAGGTCATTCCCTGCCACCATCTCCCTCCTCCCAAACCCCAGTACCTTTAAGTTGGGAGCATGCCCTTCCCCGTGCATCACAGGATGCACTGGGGTGGGGCCTAAGGCCTGCATTGTGTTGGAGGAGGCCGGAGGAGCAATAGGGGCTGAGCACCCCTCCTGCTCCCAATTTAAAGGTATGGGGAGGGGGAGGGGGTGTCCGCTGTATGCTGGCAGGAAAGAGTGGGCTTACACTCTATCTAATGTATATGGGGCAATGAGGGATTAAGTGACTTGCCCAGGGTCACAAAGAGTGGCATGGGGTTTGAACCATCAACCTGAAAGTGCTGAGGCTGTAGCTCTAACCACTGCGCCACACACTCTCCACAGTTAATACATTATGATAAGTGTGCATTAACTTGATAATGCAGAGTTAATGTAAAAGCACCCAGAGCTTTCATGATAATGGGAACATTAGTGTATGACTTGCAAATATATATTTTAAAAAACTTAAAAATTGCCACATTAAATGTGGGTTTAGGGGAGGAGAGAGGACTATGGAGCTCTATAGGTCAAATGGTGCTAAAACTGGCGCTAACTGGAGCTAGATGTGATGATAAAAGTGTTTGATGTCATTAAAGGATGCTTTCTGCCCTTTTAAAACTGGGTTTGCACTGTCTCTAACTGGAGGAGAGAAGACTGCAAAGATCTATAGGCTAAATAGTAGCCTTATTTGCGTGTGCTTTGACATCTTTATTTCTACCTGGAGACTGGTATGATATGTATAGTGTCTGCATCATCAAAGGGTGCTTGGTGCTCCTTTAAAACCTGATGAGCACGGTCTCTACCAGGAGGAGAGAAGACTGTGGAGACCTATAAGCCACATGGTGGTTGTATCCAAGAGTGCTACAACATCTTTGTTTGGCCCTGGAGCTGGGTCTGATGAGCATGGCATCTGACATCAGCAAATGATGCCTTGTATCCCTTTAAAACCCAGTGAGTACTGTCTCTAGCTGGAGGAAAAAGGATTATGAGACCTACAGGCCCCATAATGGTCTTATTTGAGAGTGCAACAACATTTTTATTTCTACTTGGAGCAGGGTATGATAAGCATGGCATCTGACATTATCAAAGACTCCCAGTGCCCCTTTAAACCTAGTGAGCACTGTGACGCACAGCTGCCGCCACGCAGCTGCAGGACATGGTTGAAAAAGCATGGCCAAGGCGGCCCACAACAAGGATGCTGTGAGAGACTATTGGGCCTACCCGAATTTTAGTTTTATGAGCATGACTTATTTTGCTTGTAAGTTAATGGGCAAGAGAAAAATTAAGTCTAAAACTGCTGGGACATCAACACTTACAGTAGGAATCTCTATGGATAATGTAGTTAAAGGAGAAGCAGACCATGAATAGTCTTTTATCAATAAGGGGGTTACAGTTGAATTTCCCAGGTGAGTAAATTAGCCTAGCTGCTGTATTCTGTAGTATTTGCAGCTTCTTTAAAAGTACACACATCCAACATATTGCAAATTGCAGTAATCCAGCTGGTTTAGTATCAGAGCCTGGACGATCAATTTAAATTGGGCACCATCAAAACAATACCTAATCCTTCCCAAGCGTGGTAAATAAAGAAAAACTTTCCTTGTAAGCAATTAAACCTTTTTCTCAAAAGAAAGGCAGCTATCTAAAACAACTCCCAACATTTTTATAACAGTTTCTAAAGGGAAACAAGCTCCATTAATTGTCAGTGTCTGACAGAAACCAATTTGTTTTAAAGGATATGACAAAAAGAGTGAGTTACAGTAAAATAATATTGCTCAGTTAGCATTACTGGAAAATATTAAAGTTTTAAAACAGATGTATGTTACAGCTATTTCCTGTCAGATTCCTATGAGATTGGGAAATAAATGAGTCCTAGTAGGTCATTATCTCCTAAGTGAACATGTTGCTACCCCCTCTATTGCTGACAGAGGTGAAACCAATAGCATGTGATAACTAAGTCATAATAGTTGCTAGGGAAAATTACTAATGAAAGAAATCATGTGACTTGAAACTATTATGGACACAGCATGCCGAGTACAGGCTTTCCTGTTACCAGTGAAGCAAAGAGAAGTATCTGATGTTGGTCTAATATCTTGAAAACAAGACCCTGATGATGTGACAGTCATAACATAACAGTAGGCTATAGATAAAAGTCATAAACAACTTATAAATAACAGAAATACAGGCTAGTGGTCAAACTGACCTGATAATATGGGAAGCAAAACTTACCTGTTTATATGAAGCTTTTGTTTATTTCTCCTGGGGGAATATTAGGGTGAACCCACCAGCTAACACTTCTTTTCCTCAGGTGGAGGCATCAAGCACTAACCAAGTGAGGGATTGACAGAGACTGCCTTTGGGGGATTCCAGTCAAATTGGACCATGGATCCAGAGCCACTCTGAAGAGGGCATTACACATAGAAGTTTTAATACTTTAGATGTTTCACTGAACATCCAATAGTTCAAGCAGGGGGACCTGGTTCAAATCTTAGTATGGGTCCTTGTGATCTAGACAAGTCACTCAATCCTTGATTGCCTCAGTACACTCTTAGGGGTCACTTTTACTAAACTGCATTGATGGCTTGATTCTATAAATAGCACCTAAATTGGTAGATGCCGTTGAAAATGGCACCAACTGTATACTATTAAAAGTTAGGCACCATTTATAGAATTGCTCCTATCAGTGCCTAACTCAAGCTATGTGTTGGTATATTAAGCCATGATTTTCTTAGCCTAGAATACTAATGCCTAAATAGACACCTACAGGGCTTAACGCATTCCATGCCCAGACTTCGCCCCTAACCATACCTACTTTTTGGGTAGATGCCTAAGTGTAGATGCCTACATGCTGCCTACTAAGCTAGATGACTACCTGAAAATTTTTTAAATTTTTTTTTAATGTTGCTGTTGAATTAACAGTGCAGAATTAACTAATTTAAAAAATTAAGTTTGGCACCTAAATTGGCTAGTTGCACTGATCTAGGTACCTAATAGTAGGTGTTTTTTTAACTAGAATCAGGCCCCAATTACTAACATACACTTAACGCAGTAAAAATAGCCTAAGTGGGACATGCTAAAGCAAAACTGTAGAGCTGGCCGTGGCAGTAACAGCTCCAATGTTCATAGAATTCCTATGAACGTCAGAGCAATTACCGCCGTGGCCGGTACTAAAAACCATGTTACAGTTTTGTAAAAATGGGGGTGGGTGGGGGGGATCTGTGGTAGTTTCAGCATGCACATGTATTAAACACATGGTAATTTTTTTCTGTCATTTTTTCAGGGCAGTGTCAGGGGCAGAAAGTGGACATTCCTGCACTAACCAGATAGTGCATCTACACTACCATGCTCTAATTAATTAGCTCATGGTTAAAATACAGGCTCCCATGGTAATTTTTTTAAATGGCCAAATGTTGATGTTAATATCACCTCGCCACCATATATTGAACTAAATAGAAAATAACCTATTTTCACAGCTGCAGTAACAGTGGCCTTAGTATTAGAGAAAGTTCAGTAGTTTCAGGTCAGCCTCTCACTACCAGGTGCATCGTTTACAAAGCATATGATACCATGATAGCACTCTTCTTTCATTCCCATTGCCATGTTCATCCCATTGTCTGTTATATAAAACAAAAAGGCAGGGAGCATAGTGGCCTTTCTCTGGCCTAGCTACCTTTATCATGCCTCCCAATGTCTCATTTGTACCCAGGTATGGTTATTTTCCATCAAAGGTAGTGCAGAACACATAAATACACAGAGAGTGGACAAATTGGAAAATAAAAGGCCACGTGAAAGGAGTCTGCATAATTTTCTGGAGCAGAACTTCTGAGTCACTTTTTAAACTGAAGATTAATGGGTTTTTTTACAAGGCTGCACCGCCGAGCAGCACATGCTAAATGCCAAGCTGCTCATAGGAACAGAGCAGGCGTCCCAGGCATTTAGCATGCGCTGCTCAGTAGTGCAGCTTTGTAAAATGACCCACAAATTATTTTTATTCAAGAAATAGTTGAATATTTTGCAGGTATTTTTTTTTTCATTGTCTTGAAGTATAAAAACAACCACAAAAGGATTTTTCTAACTAGTGAAAAAAATTGCAGTGTTATTATTCATATTTGTATTACATTATCAGGTATATATCATGTAAATTCCATTCTTGTTTTTTGCTTCTTTGAAGAATCAGAATGCAATCGGTACTTTTTGTTTTCTTTTATAATCAATAACTCTCTGATCAAGAACTTGATTCCATTGACTGGCTACAGCTAAGACAAATGGACTTCACAGTTCTCTAAATTACTTTCCACTGCCCAATTTGTCTGCCTCTGCTTTGAGTATCCATATTATATTTTGCCTAAAATAGCTTAGAGTATCTGCTTTTCTCTCTGAACTGTAATCTGAACCTACCTACATTGTAAACTACTTTGTTCATATTGATGCATGCTATTCTTTTATTTTTTTAGAATTCTTTATTCATTTTTGAAGTCAATTCCATAGTACAAAACAGATGAACAATCAAGTGTTTTAACATATTGCACTCTATTCCAACAAATTGACACAAAGCTGTTTACCCCCCCCCCCCCCACACACACACACACCCTAACCCTCCCCCCTCCCTTCCTGGATGTGCATAACAATCTTTCATGAATCAAAGGGAAATAATGTTAGTAATTCACATTTATATCTTACAATACTTTGTTAATGGGCCCCAAATTTTCTTGAATTTGCTATGGTATTCCCTCTGTAAAGAATTAATATTTTCAAACTTATATATCTGGCATAAGGACTCCCACCAGAAACTATAATTGAAGTTATCCCAACTTTTCCAATTTTTCATTATCAGCTGCATGGCTATTCTTGTCATGATGAGGAGCAGTTTATTCTGGTTTGCATTGATTGGTTTCTTGGGGAATAATATCGTTCTAAACAATATTACATCATATGATAATGAAAATGGAACTTCTAATATCGTAATAATTTGACCCCAAATGGATTTCCAGAATTTAAGTATCAAAGGACAATAGTATAGCAAATGATCCAGTGTCCCTATATCGAGATGACAGTGCAAGCATCTATTAGATTTAGAACTGTCTAACTTTTGTAACCTAACAGGGGTCCAAAAACATTTATGTAACAAGAAATACCAGGTTTGTCTCATAGAGGGCCATTGAGATGCAGAAATTTGCTGCTTTGTCTTAATACTCCAAATGTCTCTAAGACTAGTTTTTGCTATTCTTTTAGACCAAATCTATTTATGTCCAGAAATTCCAATATAATCCTAATATATGGGGATACTATAATATGCTTAATTTGCTATTGAAATTGCTTGAATGAACTTCATTCAGCCGGAGTCAGCTAATTGTTTTCTTTATTCCCAAGATGCCGATCTAGGCACCTAACTTAATTATTTAAAAAGCTCAATCAGCACTGAGAACAAGAAATTAGCACCTCATAATTGACTTAAAATTAATTGGGTGGTAGACACCTAAATTGGTAGGCAGTAGGGCCCCGATTCTGAACCATGTACATCTGGTGAGCCTCATCATATAACACAGTCAGAATTAAATGACCTGGTCAAAGACTTATGTTCGTCAAAAGCAAAAGAAGAATTATTGAGTTCAAGACTGAAGGGATGGTGTTTGCTCTCACCAGGTATAAAAATTTCTGTCTTTCGAAGCTGCCATGTTGATTTAACAAATATCTTTGCACAGGTTGAAAACCTCTGCATCTGCACTGTGCACAGGTTGAAAACCTCTGCATCTGCACTGACATTGAAGGGCTATTCATAGCTTTGGGTTGTACACATGACCCACAGGAGTGGTGTCTTTTAATTAATTTATCAATATTAAGTCTCATGGATGTTTTGTTACACAATGTCAATGTGTACCCATCGATACCTATTCGCTATACTGCACACATGAAAAAAACATATGAAAACATGGAACTGCAGTTAAAGTATATCCAGTACACAAAGTTCAACTGGAACATCTGCAGTGATCTTAAAGCAGTAGTTCTGCTACTTGGAATGCTGCTTGGATATACTGTACTAAGTACGGTTGTTTTATTTATGAATGGGACAGACATTCTAAGGAGTTGCATTACATTCCAAAGAACTGGCCACTCTGAAAGAAGTTGGTTCCAGGGATGGGAAAATGTGGTACATGAACCACTTGTTGACCTGATAAAGATATTTTTGCCTCCTCTTCACATAAAACTTTTGTTGACCTGATAAAGATATTTTTGCCTCCTCTTCACATAAAACTTGGACTAATGACAAATTTTGGAAAAGCGATGAACAAGGAAGGCAAAGGTTTCTTTATCTAAATCAGATGTTTCCATGAATAACTGACACCAAGATTAAGGAAGGCATTTTTGTTGGTCCACAGATCAGACACGTCATCAATGACGAGAGATTTGAAGATCTGTTAGTCGGGCCAGACAAAATCACCTAGAAAGCATTCAAGGATGTTGTTGAGAATAATCATGGCAGTTACAGAGCACCAAACTATATTGAACTAGTTGACAAACTTCTTAGAGCATACAAAACCATGAAGTGCAACATGTCACTGAAGATGCACTTTCTACATTCACACTTGGACTTCTTCGCTACAAATCTTGATGCAATCAGTGATGAACATGGCGAAAGGTTTCACCAGGACATCACCACTATGGGAAAAAAAGATATTGGGGCATCTGGAATCCATCAGTATTGCCTGACAATTGTTGGATTCTGCAACGAGATGCACCGGACATGGAGTATAAATGAAAATCAGCAGGAAAACACTTTTAGCCACGGTAAACTATCACAGAGTATCAGAAACTTTGGGCTCCTTTTACTAAGGTGTGCTAACGTTTTTAGCGCGTGCTAGCCATAAAATTACCGCCTGCTTAAAAGGAGGCACTAGCGGCTAGTGCGCGTGGCATTTTAGCATGCGCTAAAACCACTATCGCGCCTTTGTAAAGGGAGCCCTTCATGCGTTAAAACATGTTATAGTCAATTAAAGATACAATCGTGTTTCTCAAAATTCCTACATGATACAGTCAGTGGGAAATTATATTTGTGTTTATTTTGAAGGGGGTCTATCATAATCACCTGTTTATTTTAAGGAAGCAAAACTTTTGGGGAAAAAAATTGTTCAGTGAAATCATTGTCTTTTGAAAGATAATGAATAAATTTTTCCAAAGCTTGTTTTGTTTCAATAGTAGCAATTTCTCAAATGTGTGGTTTGTTAGTCTGTTGCACTGTGGCATTTCTTTTCTTTTTTTTTTTTAATCATTTTTATTAGAAAGGGTATAACAACACATGAAGAATAGAAAAACCAAAGGTTCAAAAACAAATAGTCAGGAAAAATACAAGAAAAATACACTCTCTACTGATAGTTATTGGATTAAGACAGGTAGCACAGAGCAACAAAAGAAAAGAAACCGACGCCCCCTAGTGAGTTAAGGTGAGGATATAGGTAGAACAAACAGACAATAGAGGAGCGTCCCCGGTACCACAGAAAAGGTAGGATGAAAGACAACAAGCCCCACAACCCCCCTATGGGGGAGAGGTGAGGCGAAAAGAACATCCCCTGTCACCCAGACGACCCTTTACATTTTCGGTTTTATAAAGCGTACAGACATCCCATCGGGAACAGCCCAATTGCAGCAAACTGCCATTCTACTGGAGCTAATGAAGGGAACATTATATTGACTCTAATGAAGAGTTTCTTTATAGCAGGAAACAAACACAAACTACTGTATCAACTGAAGAGCTTTGCATAGAAAAGATACTTCATAGCCTGGAATTTAAAAGTAACAGAAGACTTTGGAATTCCACTGGCCTCTGCCACTGGCTCATCAAAACCATAATTATCGTTGCACAGTCTATGTGTCGATTGACTTACAGATTGGATCTCTGAACCATTAACCCCCCACAAGTGTCAACCAACAACTGGGCAAACTCTTCTCTTTTTTTCTGAAGTAACTCACTATGTGGAGCACCAAATAGTGGCAAGGACGGCATCTCTTATGGTCGCATCAGTCATGTCATTTCCCCATGCTATTCAGCCAGTGGCGGTAAATTATATTTTAAATGCTTACTGTCATTCATGGGCGTCAGAATGGGGGAGGCCACAGAGGCCATGGTCTCCCCAAAGACGGCTGTCGGAGGAGTCGGTTATAACTGGCTCTACTCCCCTATCCACCTCCTCCCGGTCATTGTAATTTTAAGTCTTTGGGCAGCATCAATGAGCAGACCTGCCCTGGAAGTGTTAATTCTGCTGTGTAGCTCATTGGCACTGCACGATGTCTGCCCTAAGACTTAAAATTACAGCTACCAGGAGGAGGTGGTGGTGGTGGTGGGGAATTGGGAGCTGGAGAGATACATGGTGCAGGATTTGGCTGGGCGGAGCTCTTGGGCCCCCCATACAAAAAAAAAGTGTCTTGCTGACTTTGCTGTCACTGATTCACTGATGGGTCATGTCTGGTCACCAGCACTGAATATGAGTAGATAATTTTGGGTGGCCTAAACTACTGCAAATTTAGGTGTTCTAAATTCCCTTGTTTAGATGGGACTCATCTGAATATCGCTGGGGCCCGCATAAGTTCCGACTGCTCCCCAGCACTGCCCCCTGGCCCACCTCAAACCACTGTATGTTTTGGGGGGCCGGTCAGAACTGATATTCAGTGGTACTGCCCAGTTTAGTGCAAACTGAATCAAATGGATGAAGACTCAAGTGAGTGTTCAAGTGCAACAAATCCTCAGATTGACATAAAATATAGAACACTCACAATTATATATAGTGCTTAATGTGTGTTAAAAAAAGAGGGAAAAGACCTCCAAATACCCCAGGAATCCAGTCAATAGATTGAAACCAATTTGGAGTTAAGGTATCATCATGTGATTCTATGTGTCATTCAATGATTAAATATCTATTTCTCTCATATTAAAATGGTGACTGAAATTAACTGCAATGATATTCCTTCTGGCATGATCAAAAATCAATACGAAACTGAAAGGAATTGAAATGATAATCTATATAATGCAATGTTTCTTTCTCTCTTTTTTTCAAAGTTTTTGGGCAATGATAAAACGATACTGGCAAACTAGCAAGTTTTATCATTCCCTTTGAAGAAGCCCGTTGGTGCGAAACTGATTGGGCCTCCGTCAGGCCACAAAGATAAGGGCTTGATTATAGTTTTGATCATGCCAGAAGGAATATCATTGCAGTTAATTTCAGTTGCCAGCTCTCCATTGCTCATTTTAATATGAGAGAAATAGATATTTAATCATTGAATGACACATAGAATCACATGATGATACCTTAACCCCCAATTGGTTTCAATCTATTGATTGGATTTCCTGGGGTATTTTGAGGTCTTTTCCCTCTGTTTTAACACACATTAAGCACTGTATATAATTGTGAGTGTTCTATATTTTATGTCAAACTGCCCAGTTTAGAGCCACTGAATGTAGGCAGATGGGTAGCTATATGCATTTTAAGCGGGCCAGAGCCTCTCTGGCCTGCTGAAATCACTCTGAATATTGGCCCCGTTTTGATCAAAGGCCAGTATATGCTTGAGTTCCAATTCCAGACAATTCATTCACCAGTGGAATAGGTATGAAAATTGTCAAAAGCTAATTTCCTAAGTTAGCATTAAGTTGACATAACTTTTGCAATAATTTGCCAGAGAAACCTTCACTGTCTCCTTGTAATTCATCTAATCACTCTGCTAGTAGTTCCATAACTTTTGCATATTCTTTCAAATATGCCACCTCCATATGAATAAATGTTGGCATTTCCATCTTTTCACAGCTTCTGGCTAGTTTATCACTCAATTTAAGTAGTAGAGCTACTGCATCATATGTTGAATTTCATCTAGTTGGGCATGGCATGATGATTGACTTACCTGCACAATTATCAGCTATTGTGTCTGATGGTTTGACGATTTGGATTGCAGTGTTCCATAATACCTAGCACTTTTGAAATGTAACATGACACTCACAGACAACTGCACTGCTGGTTACCAACTCTTGTTGGATCAGCATCTCTTATTGCTACAATGTTCAACGTATGACACACATACCTGACATGTCTTGGTAGTTGTATTATGCTAATATCAGCATGGGCCCCCATGCTAACACTGCTGACAGCAGGCAAGTTTAGTGTCCCGATTATGCCAATCAGGAACAGTTGCCGAGTATCACTAACATAATCGATATAACCATGATCATCAGAGAATCAACCTTCATGTACTCTTTAAGTGCCTTTATAAAGTTGGTTGCATTGTCTGTAACTGTACTCACAATTTTACTTATATCCAGGTCAAACGTCTCATAAACACTACTGAAGGTTCTTTTAACGGCAACGTATGGCTTCCTTTAAATTGCCAACATGCGATGGCTGCAGAATGCCTTTTCAAATCCTTATTTATCCAGTGAGTGGTCATGCTCAAGTAACTTTTCCTATTAGTGGAGCAGATGTCAGTGGATGTACATATATTATAGGTGGATTCTGCAAACAGTGCCTACATTAGCGGCTGCCTAAAAAAATGCTGCCAGTCTTGTGTCAATCATGCTATGGTGTTGTTTGCAGAATCACGCCTACTGTCAAATACAAGTACTGGTAATTTAGGCCAAGTTTTTGAAGGCCTACATTCCTGGTGCCTATTTTTGACAAGAATCACATCTACAGAGGTGCCTAGCGGTTCCTAAGGTCATTTCCAGTATAAAACATGCTTACTTTGACCTTAGGCGCCCTTAGAAGCCTCTATAGATGAGATTATAGCATCCTTTTATGTAGGCACCTAAGGTCACCTACATTTTTAAAATTACATTTTAATTACTGTACTGATTAAACCAATTAAAACAATTAAGTTAGCCATTTAGGAATTTGGGCCTATGAGTATTTGCTAGCTGCTGCTTAAGCTTACAAATCATATTTCTATAAGTGGTCACAATATACCCCAACAGTGTTATCTGACTTATGAGAGTTCTGTTAGGAGCTAAGCCTGTTATTGAGTCTACAACTAGCAGCTTCACTACTTATTCTCAGGATAAGCAGCATAAAATATGTTTTACTACTTGGGATCTAGCTAGGTACTTGGGACCTGGGTTGGCCATTGTTGGAAACAGGATTCTGGGCTTGATGGACCTTTGGTCTGTCTCAGTATGGCAATTCTTATGTTCTTAAGTTAAGCTGAGTGAATGGAATAGAGAAAATATGAAAGAACAAGTGTTGAGATTGTTAGAGAGGGCAAAGCAAAGGAGTTATATAAGGGGCAAATTTAATCTAGGTTCAGCCATCACAATTTTGGATATCTTCTCTGGCATGGAATGTGTGATTGGGCAGCATTCCTGACCACCATGATCCTGAAGCGTTCCATTAGCAAATGATGTTTTTATTTTTATAACCGTAAGAAAATAAAAAATCACTTGAATATGTGATTTCAACTCTAAAATCAAAACCAGGGTAAAAGATTGATTTAAAAAAAAAAATTAAAAAAAATCATGCTAAATAATTTTAAATCATGATTTCAATTCACTTGATTTGCAATCATGCCCAAAACTGACAATGAGATATGTCCATTTTACCAACCCACTTGTAATCAAGACTTTTTCTTTCTTGCTTCTACAACTCTAATTATTTTAAAAGTATGCTGATCAAAAATGCATAACAGCACTTCATAGCATTTTTCCTGCCATTCAACTTAGATCTATCTTCTACAATTCCCTTGTGAGCTCCTACAACATCATCTAGCATTAGCACATCTGACATGAAAACAAGAGTTAGGCACACGAGATTTCTCCTTTACTAATTATAAATCATGTGCTTCATGGAAGCTCCATTACAAGAGATTCAGACAACACAGCAAGAGCACAGAAAATGCCATCTAGTTTTCTGATGTATAACCAAGTTAAATTTCAACATTTACAAAGTAAATACGAGTTCTAGGGTTTCTCTCAATGTATTTTAGCTGCATCTCTAAATTCTTGTAATTTTCTGGTTCCAATAAATTTAGGGGCTCTTTTACTATAGATTAACGTATGCTGATGGAGTTAGAGCATACTACAGGGGGCTGCTGAAAAGTTCTCAGCCCAACCAACAAAATTGGAACAGACTCTATTAAGGGTTATACACTTCAGTCCAGTGATTTTGCACTTTTGTGTTCCATATTTTTCTGACAATGGAAAAAGTGGAAAATCACTGGACTAAGTGTATAGCCCTCGATGGAGACTGCCCCAGCTTTGTTGGTTGGACTGAGAACTTTTCAGTGGCCCCTTGTAACAGCAGTCTCTAAACCATTAACACAGTTTACATTTTAGTAAAAGAGCCCTTTAAAGTTTTATTGGTATTGCAGTAAACTCTCAATTATCTGGCACCCAAGAAGATTGGTGGATAGCGGATAACTGCAGTCTCTGGTTGATTGTTACTGTAACAATAGTTTTGTCTTCCTTCCTAACTCACTCCATCATCCCCCCACCCCAACTTGTAGGTCCAGCATCAGTTCTTCCTTTCTTGCTGGGTCACTTTCTTTTCCCCCCTTCTCTCCCACTTTCTCCCTCCCCCCTTCTCACCCACTTATAGGTCCAGCATCCAACCATCTCCCCTCCACTGCACCCTTCTGGACTCTCCCCTCACAGGCCTACACACACTTCTGGTCTACCTCCCCCCTTTCTGGTTTGCCCTCCCTCCCTCCACATGAACTCCTGGACTCCCTTACTTACAGAAGCAGCAGGGGCAGCCGGTCAGCAGAGGCAATGCTGAAAACTGGCTGCTTGTGACCAACCCCAGCAAGGCCTTTCCTATGCTACATCAGAAGTGACACATCAGAGGAAAAGCCCTGCCGAGGCTGGCCGTGATCAGATTGTTTTCAGCGTTGCCTCTGTTGACCGGTTGCCGCTGTTGCTTTGGTAAGTGAGGGAGGGAGGGGGGTTCGTAGCTCAGTACCGCTGCTGCTGCTACTTCGGGGCTGGAGGGAGGGGAGTTTGCAATTCAGGACCACTGTTGCAGCTTACTTCAGGGCTGGAGGGAGGGCTGGAAGCATGGCTGGAAGGAAGCCTGGATCAGGACCACTGCTGCTGCTTTGGGGCTTGGGGGGGAGTAGGGAGAGTCAAGGCTTAGAACTGCTGCTGCTGCTACTTTAGGGATAATTTTTTTATGCTGGTGAATTTTCAGTTGGATGACAGTGCCAGTTGCTTGAATACTGGTTTATCGGGATTATACTATAGCAACTTCCATTCATACTGGATAATAGAGGCCATGTCTTGCTCTTAGATCTCTTAAAGATTATCTCATAGTGAGGAAGCTTTTATATTTCTGTGTTTTTTGCTTTTCTTTAGCTTCAAAGATTCCAGTTGTCCAGACTTCAGAAACTTTTAATTCCAATCCTGCCGTGAGACCATTAACCTTTACAGGTTTTAGATTTTAATTGGCCATGGCTCCTTATCTGTGATTATACCTGTGTTCCTTGGTTCTTATCCATCTCTTCCGTTTCCAGAGGGCTGTGATCCCTAATTCCTGCACTTGTCTCATGCTCAAGCTCATTTTAGGAAATCATTATGGGAAAAATATTCAGAAGAATACTGAGCTCCTTCATTTAAATTACTAAGCTAAATTCCTAAATTTATATATGTACATACGTACAGTACATATATACAGTATATGTGTGTGTGGAAATTTTTGAAACTATTTTTGTATGTCAAATGTCTTACAAATGAAATCATAATGGGAGGCCCTACGGGTCGGGAAATACGTCATTACGTATCTTCGGGCTGATTGGGCTCCCCAAAATATTTAAATGAAAGAATGCTGTTGCTCACGCTGTAAAGTATTGATGGTTACAACGGGGGTCGACAGCAAACGGGTGAGTAAAGATTCTAATTCCCTGTAAAAGTTTAGCTGGGTAGGAAAGAGCTTGTTTCGTTATTAATGTGACTGAAACAGGTTTTAATATGTGGTTATGTTGGTTATTTCCATAGGGATGGAGCCTTGAAAAAGCAAACTAGGCGAAACATGTCGGCTTTGACATCCCTTACTAATGCTGACATCTCTAGTCAAGAAGACTTAGCCACATTTTAAGCTAAGTATTAATCTTTATAAGAAAAATATAAATAAAATTAAAATAATATTGAGCTCTACTAAGAACTAATAAGACCCTGTGACGAGTTGACACATAAAGCTCAGGACAATGAGATGTTTGAGTCCTGAGTGGTGCCACTGAGGGTTTGATAAAGTTAAGCAAGGTGACTTTATGAGCTGGAAGTGAGTTTATACTCTGGCTATAATAGAGAGTTGAATGAATTAGCACCTTGATATAAAACAGTGCATTGACTTGACTTACAAATGAAATCATGCATGCCAGTGAATACTGGTACCAGACATCCAGATTTACCTGGATATGTCCTCTTTTTAGAGGGCTTTTCCGGGCGTCCGGATGGCTTTTCAAAACCAGGCATTTTGTCCAGGTTTTGAAAAGCAAATCGTGTCGGGAGAGGCATCCGCGCATGGGTGGATGTAACGCAGTGACGTCATCATGTCACATCTATGCATGCACGGATGCCCTCCCAACTGAGACAAGCAGGCTGGGGGGGTGGGTCTAGGGGCAGGGCTAGGGGTGAGGCTTAGGCAGGGCATGGGTATAATGGGGTGGGGATGGGTGGAACTTGGCGGGCCTGGGGGGGGGGTGGACCAAAGGTCCAGACTTTACATATGTAAAACCTGGTAACCCTAGGTACAGAAGGTATGCTAAGGGGCATGGTATGGAGCTAGGGTGGATCATGATTTACTGATAAATATGTCTCATAAAATACACATAATATCTATATTGTCCATGCATACAGGTATAACTGCTCTTGAGCCAATTTCTATAGGATTTGTGCTGGTATTTTTATAAACACACTAGTATATATGTATCTTTATAAAGAGAGTTAGGAGTCCTGTTATAAAATTACTCATTTAAAGGCACCTAACATATGTCCTAGGTTGCAATAAAAATGGACTTACTGCATGGGACAAACCATGTAAGAGAGCACTAAGACCAACTTTTAACTGTGTTAGAAACATAGAAACATCATGGCAGATAAAGGCCAAATGGCCCTTCCAGTCTGCCCATCCACACCATCCACTATCTCCTCCTCTCCCTAAGAGATCCCATGTGCCTGTTCCATGCTCTCTTGAATTCAGACAGTCTTTTTCTCTATCACCTCTATCAGGAGACTATTTCTCATATCTACCACCCTTTCTGTAAAAAAAAAAGTATTTTCATAAATTATTCCTGTTATTTTATATGATTCATGAATGTACTCTATATATGAAACTTTGCATTCCACCTAGTTGATAGTACAGACTATAAATTGAATAAGTTCAATAAATAAATTGAGTACACAATTATAGTTTTATACAGATAAGTTATCCATATAAAATTATATATGGCTATCCAATGATGGAACATATGTATTTTGATGATTTTGAGGTTTTTGTTTTAGTGTATTTGTGTTTTATATTTTTATGTGTGTTAATTCTGTAAACCACTGAGTTTTTGGACGGTATGACAATTTTTTAAATAAATAAATAAATATTTGCCATTGATATAGATTTTAGGTTTTATAATTTTAATATGAGATTTAGTAATGTTGAGATTGTCAGAAGAATTATAGCTCAAGTTATTTTGCCAGGCAACTGATAAATCAATAATGCTAATCTGATAATGATTCTTGTGTAGTGCAGACACATACAATTTACTTTCCAAGCCAATCTAGCAATGCCAGATTTCTGTTAATTAGAAACAATTTATCTTAATTAGAATGATTAACCACTCTAACAAGAAATATATTATATTAGCACTAAAAACAAGTTTAGTCAACTGTTTAATTTCATTTAAAGCACTTTGGTAAAAGAACATCAGTGAGAGCTTGCTAGGTTAAAGGTACAATACTTAGGGGCCTTTTTTCTAAGGCACACTAAGCCATTAATACCTGCCTATTTTATCTTTTTTTCAAGTCCCTCTCCCTTTGGTGATATGTGATAATATGCATTAAGAGGGGAAATTCTATAAGAGGCGCTTATAGCAGGTGCCTAAATAAATAGGCATCTAAAGTTAGGTACCTAATTTACTCCCCCTTTTACAAAAGCGCAGAAGAATTCTCTGCGCACTGAATGCTCTGCGCTGCTCCGACACTCATAGGAACTCTATGACCATCGGAGCAGTACAGAGCATTCAGCGCGTCGGCCAGTGCTATAAACCTCTTCTGTTCTTTTTTAAAAAGATGGGAGGGGTTAATTAGTAAATTGGCTTCAATAATGAGCTTTAACAAGCTCATAACTGGAAAAAAAAAAAAGTTAAAATTTAATTGGGAGATAGGCGCCTATCTTTTTAGGCATGATTCTACAAAAGATAGGCCCCTATATTATGTGGTGCCTGGCAGCACCTAACACCAAAGTAGGCATGTTTAGGGCTGGAGAAAGACTTAGGCATCACTAGGCACAATTCTCTAAAGAATTTAGGCACCTGTAATGTAAACACTGGCCTACATTAGAGGCGCCTACATTTTAAGTTATACCAATCACCTGACACGGAGCTAATTATATCATATAAATAGTGTTATATATACAACATGTATCCACTCAACACTTGCTATTATTAAAACTCTATTAGGCAAGATGGCAGAAACAGAGTACACCAGCCGATCACCCGTTTTGGAACTACACCCGATTTCAGGCTGTAAAGTAGGAGGAGAGACCCCCACCCCGACAGGCATGCATAATTTAATTTCATTCAGCTCCTGAAGACGCATTGATTGCGAAACATCGAACTATGTCGGGCTGAAAAGCTGAATTGATTGTTTTTGCTTTTGAAGAAGAACATGGATAAAACAATGAATTTGGATAAAGTATCCATAAAGCAATATTGAGCCTGGAAGACTGTGGTTGAACAACAAGGCAAACTTTGTACAGAGATCTACAGTAGGATTTGAACAATGAATGAATTAACTTTGGGGTGATTGAAAGGAATGGGAGGGTTTCATTTTATAACAGTGGGGTGAACGATATTGTGTATGTTATTATGATATAATTTATTACATAAGTATATAAAAATAATAAATGTTTGAAATCTAAATTAATAGAGTTTTAATAATAACGAGTGTTGAGTGGATACATTTTAAGTTAGGTGTGATTGTGTAATGGGCACCTATATGCGATTGACATGCAATAGGTGCCTAAGTTTAGGTGCGTATCTCTTTTAGGCGCCAATTACGGAATCTGCTCCTAAGGGAATAATTTTGCCATTAAATAGACACTCCTATAACCTTGTATATACTCATGCATATATGAGCACCCATGCCCACAAAAGTGCCAGCAGGATGCTTAGATGCTCATCTGCAAATGCCTTTGTAACTTTTACATACACATGTTATCAAAGGGATGTATACAATGGTGGAGCACTTGAGTAACACGAGCAGGGCTCCCATTTAACATGTAATTTACAGAATGCTATAATTTTCTGAGTTCCTACTGCTGGCTGGTGCAACCACAGGGGCCCAAATGTTAGGTGCACTGTTGCCATGTTATACCAGTATTCTATTACAAAATTTGGATGCCCAAGTTCCATTATAAAGTGGGCTCCAACAACATGGCCCCCAATACACCTAAATGGAGGTGCCCGGTTGTAGAAATGGCCCCTAAGAGAGCAATCCTATAACTAGTCACTTCAATTTAAGCACCCCAAGGAAGCATGGTAGGAGCCTAACGTAACCTGAGTGCCTAGTTTCCATCTTAAAATACTAGCATAACCAGGTACTGACACGCCTAATATTTAGATACCTGCATTTATACCAGCCGTAGAGCTGTGGATGCCTAAGGATGATAACGACATATTAAACTAACAATATGAATAAATGGAAACCTTGCTTATGTCTCACCCATACTCCCTCATTGTGTATATCCCCTTTGCAAATGATATGTTATTGAAATGGCAATTTGTAGACTAACAGGCAGCATGCTAGTGTTTACATACATCTGAATTCTATGCAGTCATGGGCAATAGAGGAAAAAGTGAACCCAGTGGTATAGGAAGGGCAGGAGGCATCTGGGATGGTGGTGCCCCTATGTGCCCTCCTCTCCTCCCCCCTATTGCTTCCATGCCACCCCCTCCCCCACTCCTTACACACCTCCACGCCACATTTACAGCCTCCCTTTCCACCCCTGTACTTCTTTAAATCTTTGCCAGCATGAGCAGTTTCTCTGGCCTGCTGCTTGCACATGAATTGGCTTTCCCTCTGACATGACTCAGAAGTGATTTCAGAGGGAGCCAGGCCGGCAAGAGCAGCAGGCCAGAGTAGTTGCTCATGCTAGTGAAGATTTAAAGAGGTATGGGAGACGGGGAAGGAAGGACACGAGTGTGTTGTGGGGAAGCAGAGAGGTGAAAGTGCTTCCACCAAAACAGTGCTCGAGGCAGTCTACCCCTCAACCCTCCTCCCTTACTATATCACTGAGTGAACTGCTGCACAGCGGATCATTTCCTTCTCCTGTGCCAGCTTAGACTCAACTGTTTATGTGAACCATGACCTTGCATGCGCAGAATTCTGCCAAGAGTAATATATGCTAATATTTCTAAACACTTACTTGTGTATGGCCCATAGATTACAGAATTGTCCCCACTAACGTGCATAACAAGGATAATTCTATAACCTAAGCATTCATATTTGTGTGCATGCTACATGCATAAATATTTAGAATAGTAGCATTTATAAGCCCAGATTCTATAATGAGCCAATTAACATTCCCTTTAATTGGACACAAAAAAATCAATTATTGTTGTTATTTGGCAACCATTAGGGGTTGTGTGTGCATCTGGGTGCTTGCTATTCTATATGCCTGGCCACCTAAATCCCATAGCTTACAACTCAGAAGGGGGGGGGGGCATGCGAGGGGGCATTCTCATAAGAACATAAGAATAACCTTACTGGATCAGACCAATGGTTCGTCTAGCCCAGCATCCCATTTTCACGGAGGCCAATACAAGTCTCAAGTACCTGGCAAAGCCCCAAATAGTAGCAGCATTCCATGCCACTGATCCAGGGCAAACAGTGGCTTCCCCCATGTCTGTCTCAGCAGCTATGGACTTTTCCTCCAGGAACTTGTCCAAACCTTTTTTAAAACCAGCTACATTATCCTCTGGCAATGTGTTCCAAAGCATAACTTTTCTCTGAGTGAAAAATATTTCCTCCTATTGGTTTTAAAAGTCCCCTAGTCTTTATAAATCTTGATGCAGTAAAACATCGATCCACTTGTACCCGTCCTACACCACTCAGGATTTTGTAGACTTTGAACATATCTCTCCTTCCACCATCTCTTTTCCAAGCTGAAGAGCCCTAACCTTAAAAGGTGCACGTAACGTTAGAGAATTTGGGATCCACATTCAACTTGTGTTCCAGAATCTGAAGCACATTGTTCTTCTATTGGGCAATCTTGCAATGAAGCATCCATTTCTGACCCCGTGGCTGCCAAATGACTAAAGGCTGAGCATACACTGTGCGTGGACAAACTATCCAAAAGACAATGTATGAGTACATATGTTGCATTTCACTAGCTCTGTTCTGGTTGTCACATAATTTAACAATTGTATTTAATTTTTTATTTGCCCTCATAATTATATTGGCAAATTGCAGGCTGTTCATGTCTTACAATGTATTTATCTTTGTCAGTTGTTAGGGGATTTAGCCCTTTCAATATGACCCATAAGGGCTATTTCCCCAGAGTGAATTATAACATACAGTTCAATTAAATTACCAGATTATAAACCAGGGGCAGAATCAATTTTAAACTAATTCTATTTAAAGATTGTAAATTCTATGCTCGGAATTCTAAGAGTCAGATTGATCTAAATCTAGTGATTAGTATTAAAAATTACACTACAAGCAATGAGCTTCCAGTCTCTTTCTATATTGTTCTTTCATTACTCATTTTCTATCAAGGAATTCTTTCTATCTCTGCTTCACTCAATGATAAAATAATTGTTTTTCAAATATATTTTAACCTGTGGGTTAAGAGCACCCTTGGTTCAATTTTTTCATACTAACAAAATAATAGACATTTAGGGGCATTTTCAAAACATCCAAAAATCAGCACATTGATGTTTTTCTCAACTTTTGGACGTCCAAGAGCTGATAATCAAAACAAAGAATTTAGATATTATGTGGGACGTTTGCCCTCCAAACTGTCAAATCCAGAAAGGGGTATGTTAGAGGTATATTTTGGGTGGGATGTGGTTGGGCTGTGGGCCGGGTTAGATTTGAAGGTTTTGTGGCAATAATTGAACCTTTTGTAAAGCATCCTAGACAGAACTTAGACATTCTGAGCTAGAGCTGTTTTAAAAGTATCTAAGTGCAAAAAGTTCCTCAAACTGACCAGATGACCATTGCAGTAGTCACTAACCTCCTTTCATCCCCCAAAACATGAATAAAACAGTACATACCTGTCTTTAGAACGGCAGCATCTGGGATGGGAAAGATTAGTAAAGCATCACAGAGGTGTCTTTAGTAGCCTGGTGGGTGGGCCTTTCTCATACCTGATACTGCTGTTTTAGAGACAAGTATATACTGTTTTATTCTTTTTTTTTTGAGGGGGGAGGCCACCAAAGCCCTACTATACTGCCATCTGCAGATATAAGGGCTGTTGGGGTGGGATACAGGTGGGTATAGTAGGTTTTGGGGGAGTTTTGGAAGAATCAACATTAGAAGAGGGTTATGATGAAAAGTATATCTGGTACCTTTTATGTGAAGTTCATAGCAGTGCCATCTAAGGTGCTTGCTCTATTGGGATGTCTTTGTGGGATAATAATAATAATAATAATAACTTTATTTTTCTATACCGCCATAGTCAGGCGACTTCTAGGCGGTTTACATTGAAAGAAGGCTGGACAGTCAGCGAATAGCAATAAGTCTAAATAGAAAGCTTACATACTACTTGGAGTTCCATGGGTAAAGAATACATGAGAGAAAGAAAAGCTGTTTACAGCGGGGGAAATCCTAGTGAGAGGGAGAGGACTGATTCAGTCAATGAATTTGTCGAATAGGGCGGTTTTAATTGATTTTCTGAATGCACTGTAAGTCAGATTGGGTTCATTTATGCAGTTTCACAGCCAGACTTGCTGTCTGTTTGCTTGGAACTTAAAGGTTCTATCCAGGAAGGATTTGTATCTACAGCCCGTGATCTTTGGGTATGCAAAGATGTTTTTGTTTCTGGTTGTTCGTGTGGGGTTGTGTAGAATGAAGTGAGTTTGCAGGTAGGAAGGTGCTAGTCCCCAGACTTGTTTGAAACAGATGCAAGCAAATTTGAATAGTATTCACGCTTCTATTGGTAGCCAGTGCAGTTTTTTGTAGTAGGGGCTAATGTGGTCATTTTTTCCTCAGTCCAAAGATTAGGCAAACGGCGGTGTTTTATAATAATCTCAATTTTTTTTACTGTTTTTTGTGGGATACCCAGGTAGTCAAAGATGTGGGTAGCCAGGTAGTTTTTTGTGGGATGTTGCAGTAGTCAAAGATGGATAGGATCAGCGATTGCACCAGCAACCTGAAGGATATTGGGTCGAAGTATTTTTTAATGGTCCTTAGTTTCCACAGCGTGAAAAAACATTTTTTTTCACCAGTAAATTTGTGTGGTCAGTCATGGTTAGGTGAGTATCTAGAGTGATACCAAGTATTTTTATGGTTTTGGACATTGGGTATTGGTGATTGTTTATTTTTATCGATGTTCTCGTAATTTTGTCATTAGGGCTTGCCAAAAAGACTTTTGTTTTCTCTGCGTTTAGTTTCAGTTTGAAATTGGTGGTCCATTTTTCGATTTTTGTCATTATGTTTGAGAGGTTGTCTACAATTTCATTTGTGATCTAGTTTAAGGGGATTAAAATGGATATGTCGTCTGTGTATATGTGTATAAGTTTAGTTTTTGTAGGAGGTGACCTAAGGATGCGATATAGATATTGAATAGAGTGGGCGATAGGGGGGGAGCCTTGGGGCATGCCCGCTGGGTTTTTCCATGGGTTGGAGTAATTTCCATTGCTGGTTACTTGGTAGGATCTGTTTGTTAGGAATTATTGGAACCATTTCTTTACCTTTCCTGAGATTCCCATTACATCAAGGCACAGTAGCATGATGTAGTAGGATGTCTATTGGGATGTCTTTGTGGCCAGTCCGTTACAGCGACGGAGTTCACAAAAGCATGGGATGAACACAGAGGATCTAGAATCAGAAAATAATAGTAAATATTGAAAAAGTAAGGCCAGTACTGGGCAGACTTGCACGGTCTGTGTTTTTATATGGCCGTTTTGTGGAGGATGGGCTGGGGAGGGTTTCAATGGCTGGGAGGGTATAGATGGACTGGAGTGAGCTTTGACGGAGACTTCAGTAGTTGGAACCTAAGAACAGTACTGGGCAGAGCTTTGGATTTTTGCCCATAAATAGATAAGAAGAAGAAGAAAAACAACAACAACAAATTTTTAGATAGAATCAGGTTGGGCAGATTGGATGGACCATTCAGGTCTTTATCTGCCATCATCTACTAAATGGTGCTTATTTGACATTTCTAACTTGGACTTTTTGGGGTTGAAAATCTTGAATAAAGTTAGATGTCCTAGAAGTTTTGGCAGCCAAGATGTCCAAGTAGGGGATTTTTTTTTTAAAAAAAGGATGTCCCGTTTGAAGATGGCCATTTCTCTGCTTCTGATTTTGGGCATTTTGTGAAGAATGTCCAAAGTTGGACATAGACGTCCTATCAAAAATGGCCCTCATTATTATTTAACAGCTATTATAAGCTATTAGTTGGTCATAACAGATCACTGTAAAACAGATTTAGGATATACTGCCAGAATGTAAGATACATACTACAAAAAATATATAGGCTAGTGGGATAGGGAAAATGCCATCATTAATCAATTGTGTGCGTTGAAAAGAAGTATTTATTTAAAGTCTCTCTATATCTAATTGGTTACAGTTGCAATTGCAAGATCAATACAGAAATATATATTTTTTATCTTATTAATTCCTTTTGCAATAATTGCTTCAGATCCTCAAAGGTAAGGGCTGCAGAAGAAACATTATTTTATTCTATAGAACATGAGACAAACCATATAGATCAGACACTAGACAGAAGCTGGGGGCAATTTATAGACTATCAGATGTATTGCTTTTGAGCACAAGAGCAGACTTCATCAGATACATATAAAACACCTCTCTCCTGGAGTTGGTAGGGAGGGAGAGGGGAGCTAAATACTAGGTAAAATGAACTGCAGTATAAAAAGGGCAGAACCTACAGACCTCTGCAATTCAGTATGAGCTGTCAGCCTGGGCAGCGTGAATGTGTGATTATAACCCTGCTGTGAATTCTGGAGGGGTATAAATCAAAGCTTTCAGGCTAGAAATGTGCATAGTGCATGAAATGTTAATTCCCTGGTTAATTCTTGACCCTTACTACTAAACTGCAATCTAAAAACACTACACAAATAAAAGAGGAATATGTGCTGGAAAAGTGAGAAAAGACCTCTACAAATGTTTTTTTATCAGACAAATCCACATTGACTGATAAGCACATGACAATTTCACTGGACAACTGCATTGCAGAGCAAAAGTAAAAAAAAAAAAAACCAAACACACACACACACACACACACACCAAGTAGATGAAAGTAATTCTCCCTCCCCCTTCCCTCTTCCCTTTCCCCTTTTCTCCTTCCTCCCCTTCTTTGTATTATTATGTTTGGCTCTCAATCTTGTTATTTAGAAAGGAAGATCCCCTGGCCTCCAATCAAGGAAAGCTTAGAATGCCATGGACTTAGCCATTGAAAGAACCTTTTCTAACCAAGAAGGATTGAAGGGGCAAGCTATGGGCCTGGCAAAGCTATAACCAGCCATGACAGAAACTCCTCCCAGTGATAGCAAGAGCTTGAGCGGGTCTGGGCAGAGCTTGGGCAGGTCTGGGGCTGAGCTTGGGGGCCCCCCCAAACAAAAAGTGTTCCACTGCCTATGTGTCCTAACACTATTCTAATCTATTCCAGTCTATTCTATTCTATTCTACTGCATGTAACATTTATAGCTTGCTCTAATCTCCAATAAGATTCAATGTAGATGATATTTAAAAATAATACTTCAAAGTTCTTAGCAAATTTACAATAAATCAATTAAAATGAGTTTTTAAATTTTTTTGAAAGATATAATATGAAGAAACTTTCCTTAATTCAGTAGGAAGATCATTCCAAAGTTTGGATCCAGCATATTCAAAAGATTTACTTATCAAAGACTTCAAATGAATATATCTACTTGTTGAATAACTGAGCTTCAAAGAATGCTGGAAACGAGAAGTAATCCTACTTGTACCTTTGGAGAAGCGTTTAATCAAAATTCAAATAAACTATGAAACTACTTACTAGAAAGGATAAATATCTTAATAAACCTTCTTCTTATCCCTGTCTTATAGTTTCAATGTCAGTGTTGTTAAGCATTTTCTAGCAACTCATAGTTGTATAGTTTGATGAGTTTTTGTTTAAATTACCTGATCCCTGTGTACATCCTCATTTATTTTCAGATTTTCTTAAAGACAATAGAGGGAAATCCTACCTATTAACATCCTTCTCCAAGTGGTGGCACCACATACCAAGTATCCAAGGATTGATGAAGCCCACCCAAGAAGAACTTTTGCCGGCTCAGTCTCAGTCCAGCAACTATTCCTACAGGGTAATTGGTTGCATATGTCTTACATGACCAACAGGCAAACAGTTTTGCTCTTATCAACATTTGAAGGACTCTTGTTTACAAAAGAACCTAATTTGTCAGATATGGATCAAAGCAAGTTTTTTTAAACATGAAGAGCAAATTTACAAGCATGCATTAATACAGTATGTTAATATGTTTCTCAACATAAGCTATGCCAACAGTTAATGAATAGTCTTTATTGCAACAATGAGGATTGCATATGCATTAAATCACATGAACTTGTAGTAACACTTTTAAACTCAATAGCAAACCTTGCCCTAAATTGGTACAATAGCAACAGATCATAGTTTAAATTGTATACAGTCTCTTTTCTGTTGCTGTATGATTTGAAGTTTTATTCCAAAATTATGCTATTGCTAATATATACAATTTGGCAAATAAGTTGTCTGAGAACAATTTTTATTGACTTAATATATTTTTTTTTATTTGTAGAAATTTTCGGTATAACAATGTACAGAATATTCCTACTTCATAACGAAAAGAATCCTCTTTGACATCAGAAATTCAAACAACTAGCAACGAAAAAGGGAAATAAAAACCACACAACCTCATAAAACAAAGGAAGAAAAATTCTGGCTACTGGAGCAATCATATTGCAAAGGTTAAACAGGATCCTTAGTGCTTATGAAAACTTCACTGGCTGTACGCATTTCCTTCTTTACATTTTTTAATTAACCAGGAACTCACTCCCAGGCTATATTAGAGAAGAACCTACATTAGACAAGTTTATTGAAACAGTTTTTATTGAAGGAAGAAAGTATACATCAAAAGAGTATATCAAAGTATACAATATTAACAAAAGTAATCATATTAAATAAAGCCTTACTATACATCCTTCAAATTTTTTAAATTGAATATATCCTATCCCCCTCTATTACCCCCCTTACCTTTCCTACCCCCCTACTCCCGGATGGAAGGTGATTTAAACAATGAAGGTAAAAAAAATCATCTTAAATCAAGTTTAAAGGTTCATTCAAAACCTTTCTTTATAAAGATATTTTTGAAAATTAAAACCTTCATTCAAAGATAATATTACCATTTGAATACATTTTCATTATTTTATCTTAAAAATGATTTACTCTTTCTTCCCCGACTTATCATGTTAGCCTTTAATGTCACCTTTCTTTAAAATATTGTATTTCTATCTCTTTTCCTTCTGTTTCTGTATGTGTGTCTTCAGAATTTGTTACCCCTGATTTTAATATATGTAATTCACTTTGAAATAATATTATAAGTGTTTGCATCAAATTTTTATAAACTTGAAACTTGAACTTGCTCCTCTAAATTTGATTACTCATTTTGCAGAAAATTTCAGAAAAAGAATTATGTTCCCATATCAGACAACTTGATGTAAAACCATCTTGAGTCCTTTTGCAGAAATCAGAAAAAGTGGGGGGTGGGGGGTATAATTCACATAAGATGGACACATGAGCTGACTGACTGACTCCTTCCCCTCAAAAATAATTTCAGCTGCAGCCCTACTGAAAAGCATACAAAAGCAGCAGCAGAGCAGGACATATTGGTTTGAGAACTAGCAGATGATTTGGGAATCTTTCCAACAGAAATCAGCAAAAGAACATTAACATTTTTCGTATACTGGACGGTCTGGAAGAAACAGATATATTGGGCCTAATCAGACCACAGGAGTCAGCAGGGCTGTCAGATATTCAATGCCAAGCCATTTCTGGTCACAAAAAAATATATATACTGTACTTAAAAGGAACAAAAATAAGCAACAATGACAAAAGGCTGAACCTAAGACTCCTTACTGGGTAAACAATTAATCCACAAACAATAATGCGCAAATTGAATCAATATAATAGGTGATATGTGCCCTCAGTGTGAGAAAGTAAGCTAGAGAGCCAGCAGAATGTGCAACTCAAATGCTTAATCTTAGGCAGAACAAGAGAGCTAAAAAGCTCACTTAACCGTCGCATACCATCATCGGGCACAAATGTGTGTTACTATAAAGTGAATAAGATGAAAAACCACTAATAATAGTGAAAAAAATCAAAAGTTATTTTATGGAGCAAAAAATACCAGGGAAATTTATCCACAATTTGGTCAGTTTGATAATCAAGGACAGTCTTAGCCCCCTCCACAGATGAAAATAATTCAAAAATACTTAGGGCTCCTTTTACGAATGTGCGCTAAGGGGCTCATAATCAAAAGAGAAATACGTCCAAAAACTGGAAAAGTCGGCACTTGGACGAACATTTCTCAAAAACGTCCAAGTGCCGATACTAAAAACAGGTTTTGGACGTATTTCTAAATGACCTAGGCCTTCATAGTGCCGCTAAATGACCAAAGCTAAACGGGGCATTTCGGGAGGAGTGTCGAGGGCAGGAGCTGGGCAGGACATGGGCAAGCTTAGACTTAGTCGTACAGCATGTATAACTGAAAGTTATACAGCCTACGATCGACGGAACTTGGACGTTGTGACTTAGACCATGTAAAACATGATCTAAGTCACAAAAACCCACTTAAAGTCACCAGATAAGCACTGCAAACACATAAAACAGACCTCCACACACTACCCCAGTGATCACCGACCCCCCCTCCACCCCCATAAAAATATTAATCACATCTTTAAAATTCAGCCTCCAGACCATCATCACCTGGCCGCCTGGCATAGGAAAGCCTAGTCGTCCAGCATAGAGGCGGCTTAAGTCATCTTAGGAGTGGGTTATGGACCCAAAGAGAGGAGGACCCATGCCCATAAGCCCCTGTAATCACTGCATTGATATTGAAACATTCACTCCCCTATACACCCCCACAACCCCTTTCTACTGGCATATAAGTGGCTCCTGCAGCTATAAGGGCTATTGGGGTGGTAGATAAGTGGGTCTAGGGGATTCTGGATGTGGTTTTTTACTTTGGACGACTTGCGAGTTGGACGTAAACAGACTTAGATGATCCCTTTCGATTATGCCCCTCCACGCATTTTAGCACATTCACTGGATTGCGTCTCGAGGCTCCAGAGGCGCTTTTTCCTCTCCGCTTCGGCATCGAAAAAAGTTAATAGGTAATAATTTGCCAAGTTTTTCAAGCGTCTCTCACACCCTCATCGTCTCGCGGCCATCTTGGATCCCCAGAAGTTACTTGTTTTATGATAATCTTCATCATGGTTCAACCAAGCACTGATGTCAGGAGCCAGCACTAACAGAAGCACAAGAAAGACGCTGTCAGAATGAAAAGGCTGCCAAGCACGGAGTTAGGCTCCTCCCTTTAACCTCTGACTCACTCCAAGCTTGGTAGCCATTTCATTCTGGTGGCGTCCTGTTTGTGCTTCTGTTAGCACTGATTCCTGAAGAAGGAACTTTGTTTGTTCCTGAATCAAAATGGCGGCGGGTTAGCTGCCAGTATTAGCGTTCCATTTTTACCTGACCATTTTACTCTAAATAGAACCTGACATTGTTCGGCGTTCTATGCTGGCATTTTGCAAGAATGCCACATACGAAAAGGAAGGGCTCTGTCTAGCCAAATCTCTCTACGCCTGGACAGATAATGATGGAATGCTTTATGGCAATCTCCCCATCTACATTCGGAGTTAAACTGCCTGTGTTTACTTTGGAGGAAGGAGCCTCCAGAGTTTTTGGACTAGAGACATCTCTGTCTCCTGCCTCCACCATGTCCGACATCAGAATTCAGTGACGCAGTTGCGTCTCCAATCCAGGGAGGGTTGCTGCAGACACACGAAGAGAGAGCCGAGCTGCTGCCTGTTGCCGATGTTCGGGTCAACCATGGAGTGAGAGATTCAAGCTCCCTCGCAGTGGTTACACTGGATGGCATCTGGAGTGTCCTACAAAAGCTGGAAATTGCAGTAACTAAATTGACCTCGGAATTTGCCACGGTTGTGAGTAAAATTGATGATTTAACAAAGTCAGTAGAATCTATTAAAAAGGAAACAACCGAAAGGCTTGACCAGATGAACAAAGACGTTTCATCTTTACAACATTTAACTGGGAACTTAATTAAGGACAAACTTTTCATTCAAAGCAAAATTGAACAAACTGAAAATTTTAACAGAAGGTTAAATCTTCGGCTCCTTAATTTTCCTAAAGCCATAGGGATAACATCAGGTGACATGTTTAAAAAATATTTGACTGAAATTTTAAAATTTCCCTTAGATGCAATGCCGCCCATAAATTGTGCTTACTATCTTCCTGAAAAAAAGAAATTGGAATATATCCCTGAGGCTGGAAACCTACAATTTGATGATTTAAATAACCTATCTGCATTTTGGAAAAATCCTTATAAATGCATTCTCGACCTACTATTCTTGTCTCATTTGTATTTGAACAAGACCTAAGTTCAGTTAAGGTTTTTTCATTTTTCTCAAGCTTTATTCCTTGGACAAAGAATTTGGGTCTTTCCCAATATGACTAAGGAGTCCTTTTATAAAGCCACGCTAACCCTGTTAAAAGGGTTGATAAAAGGACCCCTAAATCTGTGCAAGATTGTAAAAAAGTATTACTAAATATGAGAAGAAATTAAGACATTGGAGGCTACTTTCCTGCTATGTTACCCATGCAAATATTTAATTATACATTGGGACAATTTTTTTTTTTTTTTTTCCCCAAAGCAGCTTAGGGCCTTTTTGGATACTAAGGGGTCCTTTTATCAAGCTGTGGCAGGCGGTTTAACGTGCGTAATACCACACATTAAACCGCCTGCTGCACTAGCCGCTAACGCATGCATTGAGCATGCATTAGTTTTTTAGACGACCGTGGGGGTTAGCGCGTGATGAAATGTCCGACGCGCTAACCCCACTAGCACGGCTTGATAAAAGGACCACTAAGAAGCTGGTCCAGGAAATTCAGGGATGATTTAAATTTAGATGATGTTATAGCTCGCTAAGTCTATACCTTATTACTATGTATATTGGTTGATCTCCTTATCATTCTTTTTTTCTCCCCAGTGCTATTTGTGGTCTGAAGAAGAGATAATAATTTGCTGTCATTAGTAGGGATATTGTTAAATTCCCTTTTCTTTGTTCTAATACTTTATTCTCTGTATTTCCAAAACAAGTGGATGCTTGTAAATTTATTGATAAAATAAATTAAATAAATAAATAATGTTTATAGTAAAGTAATAGTTTTTTTTATGCTTAATAGGATGATTGATACCTCTGATATTCATTTAAAGAACTTTAAATGATGTCATAATACTGAGTCTTATGAAATGGGTTTAAAATGCCCTATACACTAAGCAGATATAAGAAAGACCTGAAAATGTAAAGGCTTCCTCCATTCCAAACATATAATAAGGAAATATCCTGGAAAACCTTTATAAAATGCAATATAACTACAAACACACACCCTACCACCCTCCCTACAGTAACTCTAACCCCCTCCCACTTGCAAGACAAAAGCCTTGTACTCATCCCAAAAAACGGCACTAAGGCTTCTGGGGGGAAAAATATACAGTCCCATGAAGGCCCTGTGAAGTGCTCACACCGACAATAACCCTTACCAAAGGATAAAGAGAGAAAATAGATTAGAATTGAACAAACTGCTCCCAGCACAAATAACAGAAAATAAAGAGCAAATATATCCACAAATCTACCAATTATCTAGCAAATATATCCACAAATCTACCAAATATCAGAATATAGACAAAGTGATATAAAAAAGACGCAAAACACAATGTGAAGGCATTAAGAGAATTAGCTGGTCATCTCTTGAAGACCTTCTTGTTCTCACAAAAAGTGCTCCACTGCCTCTGATTCAGTATAAGTTTTAGTCCAGTTATTGTAAGTCACTTTAAAGCGTGCTGGAGAAAGCAAGCCAAAGTGCATATTCAGCGCTCACAATCATGGTCGAAAAGCCAGAAATTGATGGCATTTTTCTATCATGATTTTGGTGAAATTGTCTGTGATGTAGATGGTCTGGCCTTGCCATTCAATTTTGTGCAAAGTTTTCATTCTGTCTAGTTTGGCTACAACTTGAAGGAAATGCAGATGTTTCAACACCACAGGCCTAGCTTTATTAGCTCCAGAAGAGATTTTGGATGGCACACAGTGGGCACGTTTAAATTCTACTGCCCTCTCAAAGTGGAGAGAAAAAACCTTAGGGGACCATGCTTCAAAAATTTACAGGCATCGGACCCTTCCATATCCTCATGGAGACCAATGATTTGCAAGTTGTTTTGTTGACAACAATTACTGAAGTCTTCTAACTGAATTTCTAGGCTGTGAATCGCGTGAAGATCCATTTGTTGATAAGTCACAACATTGTTGATATGAGCACACTTGCGCTCTAAGGTATGCATTTTCTGATCCAAAGCCGACATTTTAGATGTTAAGTTCATAATTTCAGTATTAATGTCCTTGATGTCATCCTTTGCTCTCGTGAAAATATTAGAGATATGTTGTAGCTGTTCTGCTACTGCAGCGATGTTGGTATCGGCAGATCCAGAATCACCTTTGGTAGGAGAGGGCGGATCAGGTTTCGGGCATTTTGCACTGGAATTCACTGCAAAGACCTCAATTTACTGCAAAGGCCTCAATTTTACCCAATTTTGTGTACAGCATCCTTAGAGGCAAGTGAAAAACAATGGTAGAGGCAGTAACTGGGAACAAATGTTCATATTAGGTTGTTGTCAGCGGGAGCTTGTGTCTCAAGCCTCCATGTTGTTTGTGTTCTCAAATGCTCCCCCCCATCATTTATTTATAAATGGTTTCCTCACTATCTCATATGAAGCCATAGATATTTAACAACAACAAAAAACAACAACAACTGAGTAACATTTATATTCAAGAGATGTGATGACTAATAGTTGCATGAAAAGCTACTGTTCCATGTGTTCACTACATTTCCCAGGAGATCTCTGAAAGCCTTTATACTTTAGAGATTAACCAAATGGGTATTCTTGTTTTTTATAGTTAAATTCAGTCTAGCACAGATTCACTGTATCTCTCTGGAATTTTCCAACTGCTTTCTTTCCTTTGTACATTAAACATGAGTGTCCATAATAATTAATCTCCATTAAATGAGTCAATTTTCATTCAGTGCTCATATTCTCACACGCATTATAATGCAAAAATATACTTTACAGACAAATCTCATTACTTCATGTGATCTCATACCTCTATCTTTATATATTTAGTAGTTGGCAAAACTCAGGTTGCTGTGTAAAGTTAAATAATGTCTCAGCAAATATCTGTAAGATTTCCATATAGACTTGGGTTATTAAGATGCATTCCCCAAATGCTTATTACATGTCACAGGACATTTCTGGCTTTTTTATTTATGTATGTATTTTCATTTCATTGTGTTTTTTTGTTTATATAGTCAAAAGGTGATTTTCAACACTAATTTCCCTTTGACAGATGGTAATTTCAAAAAGTATTTTTATTTATAAAGCAGTACTTGGGATTTTATAAAACACCCTCTAATATGCAGGTAATAGTGCACTCCCCGTATCTGAATGCCTGTACCAGCATTTGAGAGACACCTTCCAGAGAGCAGATATTTCATTTTCATACAGTCTTTTAGATATAAACTATAAGGGGGTAATTCTATAACTGGCACCTCACCAACACCATGCATTGACTGCCAATTTTATAATGGCATCTATGCACCAAGATGACATCACAGAATGCTAGTGTAAACCTAAATTTGTGCATCTGCATTAGGTATGTCTATTTATGCCAAATATACATGCAAATTACACAACTTAAAATATTCTGTAAATTATATGCATACGCTAACACACTCAAGCCCCTCCCATTCTCTGCTCACATATACATACTTCTTTCAGTTACATGTTAAGACACTTAGGGGTCCTTTTATCAAGCTGCGCTAGCGGGGTTAGCGCGTTGGACATTTCATCATGCGCTAACCCCCGCAGCCAGTTAAAAAACTAACGCCTGCTTAATGCAGGCATTAGTGGCTAGCGCAGCAGGCGGTTTAACGCGCAGTATTATGCACGTTAAACCCCTACTGCAGCTTGATAAAAGGACCCCTTAGGCCTGGATTCTCTAAACGGTGCCATTATTGATGGCTGCCTTACAGCAGCTGCTGATTGCATGTCATTCAAGCGATGGTGCCGTTTAGAGAATTACACCTCCAGCAAAGGTAGGCACCAGAAATGTAAGCCAAGTTTTTCAAGGCTTAGAGTTCTGGCACTCGCTTTGATGTGAATCATGTGTCCGGAGGCACCTACCAGCACCTAACGCCACTTTTGGTGTTAGCCATGCCTAAAGTGGCATTAGGTGCTGGTAAGCACCTCTGGGGGCCCGATTCCAGTGCCTTTTTTTAGGCGGTGGTAGGCACCTTGAAATTTATTTTAAGGACCATAGGCATACCACGGGCATTTCTAGGATATGCATGCAGTGTTACAGTGTCCTCACATCAGTGCCTAAATTAGGCACAGGGATTTACACAGGGTTTAGTTGGTGTAAATCTTTGTGCCTACAATTTAGCATGGATCCTAGTTCTAAGCGCTATTCCATACGTAGCATCAACTTTGAACATCATTTATAGAATAGTATTTGGCACACTTTTGGGGGCATCCAAATGTGGGTACCATTTATAGCATTTAGTCCTATATGTCTTCTTTCAGTAACCTCAGAAGTCCTTTGTGATTTGTCTATCTGGACTCTGGTCCTCATGTCCAGGGGTTATCAACCCAATTCTTGGGACACACCCACCCAGTCAAGTTTTCAGGATATCCACAATGGAGGCAGTGTATGCAAATTAATTGCATGCATAGTCATTCGGGGTGTCCTGAAAACTGGCTGGCTAGGTGTGTCCCAAGGACTGGGTTGAGAGCCCTTGCTCTAGTCCAGTCTTTTTCCACTGTCAGGATTCTGGATTTCCACCTAGTGTTTTAATAATAGCAATAAAAAATGACTGTACTATTGTTCTTCTGCCAGCTATATATGTCTTTTTTTTATAGACATCTAATGTGTTTCCACTAGCTATTGAAAAACAAACACAATTGAAATACCCTACCTAATGATTATCTATAGGCTTTTCAGAGAATTAATCTTGTGTCAGATTTAAATTATGGCTCTCAATTGCTTTTAATCTTTTCAGTCAGAACTGAATGTTTATCAGTCTTGATTTCCTTTGTTGAGAAATGAATTATGTCATATGAATCCTCAAACCTCACTGAATATTGCACCTCTTCAGAAACACTGACACAATATTCCTTAAAAAGGTTCAGTTACTTCATGACACTGTCATCCATTTTCTATTAGCAGATTACTTATGTCTAGACAGTATTCCGTTTTCTCTCTCTTCCCCTTTAGACACTGTCCAGGAAAATGCAGTTAACCATTCTTTATCTTGTACTCAAGATACATTCTCATCATTGACTCTCACTTCCATCAAAGCCATTTTATTTTCAATGAGGGTTACAACCTGCCCTCTGGATCATCTTCCTTTGAACTGGCTGAAATCTGCTACTACAATTGTCTCATCACTTTGCACTTATTCACATTAAAAATCATCTGCCATTTTGATTCCCGGTCTTACAAAGTATTCTTGCAATTTTTCACAATTTTTTGTGATTTAACAACTTTGAACAACTTTGTGCCATCACAAATTTAATTATCTCAGTAATTATCCCCATCTCTAGATCATTGGTAAATATGTTAAAAAGCAGCAGTCCCAGCACAGATCCCTGGGGAACCCAATATTTACCCTTTTCCACTGAGAATATTGACCATTTAACTATATTCTTTGTTTTCTGTCTTTCAACCAGTTCATAATCCATAATAGGACGTTACCTCCTATTCCATGACTTTCTCATTTCCTAAGAAGTCTTTCATGAGGTACACTGTCAAACACCTTTCGAAAATCCAAATATACAATATCAACTGGCTCACCTTTATTCACATTTTCATTCACCCCTTCAAAGAAATACAGTAGATTGGTGAGGCATGATTTCCCTTGACTAAATCCTTGTTGGCTTCCTCTCATTAATCCATATTTATGTATATATTCTGTAATTTTGTTCTTTATAATAGTCTCTACCATTTTGCCTGGCACCAACATCAGGGCTATAATATTCTGGATCACTTCTGGAATCTCTTTTAAAAATTGATATCACTTTGGCCACCCTCCAGTCTTCCAGTCCTATGCTGGATTTTAAAGAAAAATTACAAATTACTGTATTAACAATAGCTCTGCAAGTTCAAGTTTCAATTATATCAACACTCGGATGTATACCATCTGGTCCAGGTGATTTGCTAGTGTTCAATTTATCAAATTATCTCATTACATGTTCCATTGTTACAGAGATTTGTTTGAGTTTCTCTAGTTCATCAGAATTGAATATCATTTCTGGCACCAGTGACTTCCCCACATCTTCCTATGCTATGGACTTGTCTTCTCCAAGAGCCCCTTTTATCCCTTGGTTGTCTAGCGATCCAACTGATTCTCTTTCTGGCTTCCTGATTATAATGTAACTAAAGGTTTTACTGTATATTTTTGCTTCCAGTGCAATCTTCTTTTCAAGGTCTCTGCCTTTCTTATTTGTGCCTTACATATGACTTGTCATTCCTTGTGTCGTTTACAATTATTTTCAGTTGGATCCTTCGTCCACTTTCTGAATGATTCTTTTTTTTTTTTTTTTTTTTTAGCTCTAATAGCTTCCTTCACCTCACTCATTAACCACACTAATTGGCATTTGGTCTTCCTTCCTCCTTTTTTAATACATGGAATATATCTTGTCTGGGCTTTCAGGATGGTATTTTTTAATAACATCCTTTTTATTATACATCTAATGGTTTATCTGATTCAGTTCTCTCTTGGTTTACTTTATTCATACATTACTATTTTTTTTAAAATCAAATTATCTACTATTTATTTAGGCCTTCCGCTATATTTGTCTTCAATAATACACCCTGATGCTTCTTAAGGTCCCTAGACTTACATTTACTGATTCTCCTCAATCCAAAACAGGCTCATATTGAATACACTTGACTATCTGCTTTCTTTTTCTAGCACTGAAGATGTAGAATCTAGCACTGAAGTTGTAGAATCTAGAACAGAAGTTGTGCAATCTGCCTTCCACCCAGACTAAACGATCATACATGAAATTTAAAATCCTTATAAAATCCCATTTCTTTACTATTGTCTATGAGGAGTTTGCAGAGAGCTAACCAGCCAATGGGTAGCTACACGTTCATCCCCAGATTCTATAAATAGTGCACAAACTTATGCTATTCTGAGATGCATGAGCAATTAAATTGGCTAATAGTTCAATTAGTGCCAATAATTGGGTGCTATCCATTTATTGGCATTAATTGCTATCAATTTGGATTTATGTACACATCTGCATATAAATCTTATAGCAAGCAACTCAAAAGGAGTAATCTAAGGAAATACCTTTTTACTGAAAGGGTGGTAGATGCATGGACTAGTCTCCCAGAAGGGGTGGTGGAGACAGAGACTGTGTCTGAATTCAAAAGGGCCTGGGAGAGGTACATGGGATCTCTTGGAGAGAGACAATAGTTACTGTGGATGGGCAGACTAGATGGGCCATTTGGTCTTTATCTGCCATCATGTTTCTATGTTTCTATGACCATGGGAGGGGAATGGATGGGTTAGGGACGTTCAATAAAGATGTACACAGTATTACCGAATGCCAGGGATCCTTACCTAACTTAAGTGCCAGGGATGTTTTGAAATGAGGTAGAGAGGGTTCAGTCTGAATCTCAGAAGGGAGACTTTTGCATAGGGCAGGGGCTGTTTAGAAGTAAATACTTTGCTAGGTTTGCTTATGTGGGGCTAATCTTGGACTTGGTAAAATCAGTTGATGATCATTAAGAGATCACAGTGCACTGGAAGGAGTATCATAAGGGAAGAAAGATAGGAGGGAGATCCAAAATGCAAACCTTAAAAGTTAAAAGGAAATTTTTGTATTTAATTTGATAAGGAACTTTCCCTTGCCTCTAAACGCATAGAGCGAAAAAAGAACATAAGAACATAAGAACATAAGCAGTGCCTCTGCTGGATCAGACCAGAGGTCCATCGTGCCCAGCAGTCCGCTCTCGCTGCGGCCCAACAGGTCCAGTACCTGTGCAGTAATCCTCTATCTATACCCCTCTATCCCCTTTTCCAGTAGGTAATTGTCTAATCCTTTCTTAAACCCCATTACTGTACTCTGCCCTATCACGTCCTCTGGAAGCGCATTCCAGGTGTCCACCACACGTTGAGTAAAGAAGAACTTCCTAGCATTCGTTTTGAATCTGTCCCCTTCTATCTTTTCCGAGTGCCCTCTTGTTCTTTTATTTTTTTGAAAGTTTGAAGAATCTGTCTCTCTCTACTTTCTCTATGCCCTTTATGATCTTGTAAGTTTCTATCAAATCCCCTCTAAGTCTCCTCTTCTCCAGAGAAAAGAGACCCAATTTCTCCAATCTCTCAGCGTATGAAAGGTTTTCCATACCTTTTATCAGACGTGTCGCTCTCCTCTGGACCCTCTCGAGTAACGCCATATCCTTCTTAAGGTATGGTGACCAAAATTGGATGCAGTACTCCAGATGCGGGCGCACCATCGCCCGATACAACGGCAGAATAACTTCTTTCGTTCTGGTCGCAATACCCTTCTTGATTATACCAAGCATTCTATTCGCTTTCTTGGCGGCCGCTGCACACTGTGCCATCGGCTTCATTGTTGTGTCCACCATTACCCCCAAGTCCCTTTCCTGTGTACTCTCCTTCAATAATATCCCTCCCATCGTATAGTTGTACCTCAAGTTTCTGCTTCCCATATGTAATACTTTACATTTCTCAACGTTGAACTTCATCTGCCACCTCGTCGCCCATTCCCCTAGCTTGTTCAAGTCCCTTTGCAATTCTTCGCAGTCTTCTATAGTCCGAGCACCACTAAAAAGTTTGGTGTCGTCTGCAAATTTTATTATCTCACACTTTGTCCCTGTTTCTAGATCATTTATGAATATATTAAATAGCAGTGGCCCGAGCACCGAGCCCTGCGGTACACCACTCGTGACCCTCCTCCAGTCAGAGTAGTGGCCTTTCACTCCTACCCTTTGCTTTCTACCTTCCAACCAGTTTCTGATCTATCTATGTACATCTCCTTCCACCCCATGGTTCTTCAGCTTCTGGAGTAGACGTTCATGGGGCACCTTGTCAAAGGCTTTTTGGAAATCTAGATATATGATGTCTATGGGGTCTCCTCTGTCCATTTGTTTGTTAACTCCCTCGAAGAAGTGCAATAAGTTCGTTAGGCACGATCTACCCTTGCAGAAACCATGTTGACTGGTTATCAGTAGTTCGTTCCTTTCGAAATGTTCATCGATGTTTTCTTTTATCAGAGCTTCTGCCATTTTTCCCGGAACCGAGGTCAGACTCACCGGTCTGTAATTTCCAGGGTCTCCTCTTGATCCCTTTTTAAAGATGGGCGTAACGTTGGCTATCTTCCAATCCTCCGGGATCACGCCTGTTTTTAGGGACAGGTTGCAAATTTGCTGTAGTAGTTCCGTTATCTCCTCCTTTAATTCTTTCAGAACCCTTGGATGTATTCCGTCCGGACCCGGGGATTTGTCAGGTTTTAGTTTTCCTATCTGCCTGCGTACGTCTTCAAGGCTCACTTCTATGGATGTTAATTTTTCTGTTTGACTTCCATGAAAGAATTGCTCAGGTTCCGGTATGTTTGAAGTGTCCTCATTTGTAAATACAGACGAAAAAAACATGTTTAGCCTTTCTGCCACTTCTTTCTCCTCTTTCACAACTCCCTTCCTGTCTTCGTCATCCAGCGGTCCTACTTCCTCCCTAGCCGGCTCCTTCCCTTTAACATATTTAAAGAATGGTTTGAAGTTTCGTGCTTCCTTAGCTAGCCTCTCTTCGTACTCTCTTTTGGCTTTTCGAACCACACGGTGACATTCTTTTTGATTTTTTAGAGGAGGGGAAAGGGTGGGAGGTGGGAGGGAGATGGGCCGATTTAGACCTAGACTTACAGCAGGTATAACCAAACATTTTGACAGGTTGCCTAGTTGGCACTTATACGTTTTGACTTAGTCCAAGTCAAAACAGGTTATGTGCCGAAAAAGCTAGTGCGATCAGCTCAGTGGACCGGCAACCTACTCCCCCCTCAGCAACTATTGCGGCAGGAGAGATGGCTCATCTCCCCTGACACAATGCGATCACCCCTCTACCCAAACTGCCTCGACCCGCAGCTGGAGAGATGCCCAATCTCTCCTGCCGCAGTTTGTGAAAGTTTGGGTAGAGGGGTGATCGCATCGCGGCAGGAGAAATAGCCAATCTCTCCCGCCATGATGCCTTACCCCTCTACAAGATTGGGAAGGAGGGAGCTCAACCCCTCCTGCCCGGCGACTTACGACACCCCCCGGGCGATTACGATCAGGCCAGGAGGGAGCCCAAGCCCTCCTGGCCCAGCGACCCCCACACCCCAACCCCCTCCCCTTACCTGTAAATACGTTGGCCAGATGGACGGATCCCAAGCCCGTCTGTCCAGCAGGCCCGCCATCAGTTGACCGGCGGGCCTTAGGGTCTGATTGGCCCAGGCGCCTCAAACCCTGCCCACAGGTTGTCTGGGCCAATCAGAATCGGCCCAGTAGCCTTAGGCCCCTCCTAAAAGCTCTTATGTTGGGTGTTTGGGACTTAGGCTTTTTTTGGTTGATTATATGTTAGTGTAAACATAGTGGTGGTCTGGGCATTTAAACAGCTGAATGTAGAGGCAGGCCATTATTTTTATTAAAAAAAACTCCCTTTGGAGTATTTTTTTTATAATGGAAATTTTCCTTGCTTCTACTTTCAATGTTTAGGGCCTTAGGCCAAAAGGGGACTTAGACTTTTTTTTTTAAATTATGCCTCTCTATATCTATATCTATCTATCTATCTATCTATATACAGTAGAAACAAATATTTTTTCCTTTTAAGATATTTACTAGGGATGCAGATACAATAAGATTCAAAGAAAAAAAATCCTTCCTAATAATATATGAAAAGCAAATGGCCAATTATAAAACTTGCAATATAAAACCACTCAAATGCAGCAGTAGCAGAAATAATATTAATAATTATGTAAAGGGAGAGTCCTCAGTTTGCACAACTTAACGCCAAATAACCATAAGGCGAAGTTAATACTTTATATACCCAAACAGGGTTCACTTGTGAAACATCCCTGGACTAACTCCCATTGGTGCAATTTGCAGTGAAAAAAGTGCATTAATAACAATAAGTGCTTTTCACACTTTATTAGGAAGGATTTTTTCTTTGGATATTATCACATTCTTTCATAGTGGGTTTATATTGCTGATACAATAAGATTAACATCTTTATGAAACCACAAACTGAAAGCTACAATATGCTATACTAACACTTGCAGAAGAAGACTGTATTTTATACACAATATAAAATGCATAACAAATGGGGCTTGTCATAGGCACACATTGTCGTACTTCTGTTTTTTATGGAACTCTGGAAATTATAAAAACACAGGAAAAATTATGATTGAAACAATAGAAGAAAGATAACCTACATGATTTAGGAGTCTTATACACTTCTCCCTCGTTATTCGCGGGGGATAGGGGCAGAGCCGGACCTCAAATGGCGAAAAACCCACCCCCGCCTCCCTCCCGCCTTCCCCCAGCATCCCGGCCTTACCTGGTGGTTTAGAGGATTTTCGGGGCAGGAGCGATCTTCCCACGTTCCTGCCCGTGCAGATCGCCAATAGGAAATGGCCGTGGGGATATAAGGGGATGAGAACATAGTGCTTCTGGATTTGTAGATTGAAAATCTCAAGAGTGAAATTCTATAAAACAAACACTTCATTTTATACATGTACATGAACAGAATACTGACATCTATGTGTGTATTTTCAGTCATACCTCTGTAAGGGCTCCTTTTACTAAGGTGCGCTAGCGTTTTTAGTGCACGCACAAGATTAGCACGCGCTATAGCGCACGCTAGCCGAAAATTACCGTCTGCTTATAAGGAGGCGTAGCAATTGGGCGCGTACAGCAATTTAGCGCGTGCTATTCCACGCGTTAAGGCCCTAACACACTTTTGTAAAAGGAGCCCATAGTGCGCGCTAACCGATTCAGTACGTGTTAATCGATTTAACGCGCACTAAATGCTAATGCGTCCATAGAATATAATGGGCATGTTAGCTATTTAATTGTTAGCATGTGCTAAATCGGCTAGCATGCCTTAGTAAAAGAGGGGGGAAAGCTATATAATCAGCCTAAGCACTATCTGGTAAATTACCTGTTTAACTTCTATAATGGATATTTACAAGAGGGGTATGCACAGGGGAAGAGCAGTGGTGGGAGATAGCATTTGTCCCACTTACACAGACATCTTAGAGAATAAATGTCATAGCTCAAATCATACTAAATATTCCAGTTTAACCATTAATTATAAAAACTGCTCAGCTGTGTAGAATATGAAGAAAGGAAGTCTGCCAAAGATATATATTTTTAAAGTTTTATAGGGATTCTTCTGTGAAATAATATATACATTTACTTTTTTTTGTTAAACACATCGATTTTTATAACTACTGTTCGATGTTTTACATATTTCTTCTTATGCTCCCTGTTATTTCTGCCCTCTTCTTTTATCCTCACTCTCACTTCCCTCCAGTTTTACCCATTTCCTCCTTCATCCTCTACTATTCCCTTAACATTCCATCTTTCCTTTTCTTCATTTCCCCATTGCTTATTCTTTCTTCTTCCTATCAATCTTTTATAGTATATTCTTTCCCTTCACCCTTCCATGCTTTTACAATCCCCTTTCCTCATTCTCTTATTTATTGATGATTATTATTTTCCATTTACCACATCCTGCAGCGCTCCCATCACAGACTGTTGCCTCTCGTTACTTTTTCCCATGCTCTTTTCCCCACCATTACAAAACTTTTGAAAAGCATTTTATGTGTGTGTATTAAGGTGTCATTATACTAAAGTGCATTGGAGTTTGCATTTATTGCACCTTAACACAATAAATGTAATGCAAGATGAGTGCATTAATATGTCAGTTATTGGGGTTGTGCCCAGCATATTCTTTGCAGCTCCTGCATTACAATACTACTACTTAACAGTTACAGTTACTTTATTTGATATACTGCAGTTATTAACACAAAAAGTCAAATCAAAGCGGTTTACAACAATAAAAGCAAGGGTGACATTTCACAAATAATTAAACACAGCCAAGGTAAAACCACAAAATCAGACAAACACAAATGGGGAAAAGGTGATAGGGAAGATTTATAATATATTATAGGTAAAAAGGAAGGAAAACAACAAAAGGGAAAGGGAAAAAGTAAAAACCTTATACTAACCAAATTAAAATAGATTTATAAAGGGATTATCTCAAATGCCATTTTAAAATAATAAACCTGTAGTTGTGACTTAAAATTTTTAAATGATTTTTCAGTCCTTAAGTATAATGGAAGAGAATTCCACAAAGTAGTGGCCATTACCAAAAAAAAACTAGAGTCACTGTAAACATCCAAAACATCTGCGTAAAGGAGGGAACAGTCGGCAAAGTTTGATGAGAAGAGCGAAGATTCCTTTGTGGTAAATAAAGAACTAAATGACTGGCCAAAAAAAGAAGGAAGAATTGAAGGCTGAATCTGGAAAGAGAGTACATTGTGCTGATAGACATACACAGCACTGTACAACAACATATTTAAGGGTCGGTCCCTGCTCAGTAGAATTTACAATCTAAAATTCACAGACAACATGACAAGTAGGGGTTTAGGGCAGTGTTCTTCAACCACTGGTGCCGGTCCACAGAAATTTCCTGCCAGTCCACAGGACTGGCTTGTGCATCAGGCCCAAAACAGTGCTCTTCAACCGCTGATCCATGGTGTGATCGATGCAGCGTTATCTTCGAGCCAGCTCCCTCTTCCTCACTGATGCAGTGCACAAAGCTACGGGCAGTGGCTCCTACACGCGTCCTGTGCCTGAACCAGAAGCCTGCTCTCTGATGTCAGAATGTCAGAGGGAAGGCTTCCAGATGAAGCGCGGGATGCGCAAGGAGCCGCTGCCTGCAGCTTTGTGCACTGCATCAGTGAGGAAGAGGGAGCCGGCCTGAAGATAACACCGGAGTGGCATAAAATGGCCAGGTGGGAGCAGACCAGAAGGTAAGGCATAGCATGGAGGGAGGGAGACATCAAAGGTAGGGGGAATGATTTTATTTTTGAATTTTGTGATTGAATTATGTCAATTTTGAGAATTTACATCTGCTGTCAGCGTGCTTTGTGTAGTTTAATTTTGTGGTTAACCATTATGTGTTGTTAATAAGATTATATTGTGTGTATCTATGAAAAATAAATGGAAAAAAATAGTGTTACAATTAGTACTATTATGGGGGCGGGGTCTGGGGTGGAGATTGGGTAGAGATGGGCGGGGTCTTGCCCACGACTTAGCCCAGTGTTCTTCAACCGCCGATCCGCGGACCTATAATGGTCCACAAAATAATTATTTTATTTCTGCTGGACAATAGGTGTAAAAAGGTTGAAGAACATTGGTTTAGGAAGTTACTCAGGGTGCTTAGGGTGAGGGGGTTATAAGTTAAATGCATTCTTGAAGAGGTGGGCTTTTACTCTGGATTTGAATAGTACTAGGCACTGGTCTTTGACCTGGGGGCCGCTGCGTGAGCGGACTGCTGGGCAGGATGGACCACTGGTCTGACCCAGCAGCGGCAATTCTTATGTTCTTATGTTCAGGGATGGAGCTTGGTGTACTGATTCAGGCAGTTTGTTCGAGGCAAGAGAGAAAGAGTGCAGTCTGGAGTTAGTAGTAGAAGAGAAGGGTACAGATAGGAGAGATTTGCTTGATGAATGGAGTTCTCAGGGAGAAGTGTAGGGATAGAAAGAGAGGGGAGATATTGACGAGCTAAAACAGTGTTTGAACTGAATCGGTGTTTGAACTGTATACAGAAGTGGATGAGGAGTTGGTAAAGTGACTTGAGGAGAGGGGTGAAGTGAGCTTAGTGACTCTGGTGGAATATAAGTTGTGCAGCAGCATTCTGAATGGATTGAAGGGGAGAGAGATGGTTATGTGAGAGGCCAATGAGAAGCAGGTTGCAATAGTTTAGATGAGAGGCAATGAGGGAGTAGATAAGGGTTTTGATATTGTGCTCAGAGGGGAATGGTTGGATTTTGGTGATATTATAGAGAAAGAAGTGACCGTTTTTGGTGGTGTAAGGATAAGTAGTTTCAGTCTGGCCCATGTTTAGTTTTAAGTGACAGCAGGACATCCAGGCTGCAATGTCGGACAAGCATGCTGAAACTTGGTCTTGGATTCCTGTAGAGATTTCAGGTGTAGAGAGGTAGAGCTGGGAGTCATCAGCATAGAGGTGATATTGAAAACCATAGGAGTAGATCAGAGCACCAAGGGAATGAGTATAGATGGGGAAGAGAAGAAGACCCAGGACAGAGCCTGGTACTCCGATCGATAGTGGGGTACTCCGATCGATAGTGGGAGAGCAGTGGAGGAGGATATACCACTGCATATACTAAAGGTGTGATGTGAGAGATAGAAAGAGAACTAGGACAGAATGGGGCCCTGGAATCCAAGTGAGGACAGCATACAGAAGGCAGTGGTATACAGTGAGAAGGCAGTGGTATACAGTGTCGAAAGCAGTAGATAGATCAAGGCCTTGGGAGATCTTGACATCCTACTAACTGGTATATACCAACCAAGAATCTCCTCGAATTATAAGTGACTGGCCACTCAGGATTTTGTAGACTTCAATCATATCTCCTCTCATCTGTCTCTTTTCCAAGTAGGAAGCACTTTGACTGCTCGCTACTGACATTAAACCTGGCTTGTCAATTCTGGACCATTTCAGTGACCGGCATTGAATATCCGAGTTTTCAACACCAGCTAGTGCATAGTACTTCCTATGCACGTTTTAATAATTTTTTACATCGTTTTAAATTTTATATAACCAATTTTATTATAACCCATTTAGATATGTTTGATAGATGGTATATCAAGAAATTAATAAACTTGAAACATAGCTGGTAAAGCTGAAATTCAGACTTATGCAGCCATGGCTTAATAGGCAAAGATAGGCCGGCTTTTTATGTGGACTTATTTGCCCACTTAGGCTTGCCACTTAAGTTCTGAATATTGGTACTTAAGCAATCATGCCCCCAGAATAACCCCAGAACTAGAAAAAACCTCCCAAACCCCAAGAGAGGAAAATGACTAGGGGAAAGAGACAAAGACCAACTGAAAACTCAATCAACTGTATTAGGAATTATTAAATACTTAAGCGGGAGAGCCCTCAGTCACACAGCCACCACTGGGAAACCCCAGGGAAAAGCTGACGCGAATTTACACCCAGAAGAGTGCTAACTGTGAAACATCCCCGGGCTCTCTCCGCATAATAAGTGAATAAATAAAGTGCAACAATAAAGTGCAATATGTGTGAAAAAATATACTTAAATAAAAAAACACACCAATGAATTACGATTGAAAGTTGTCTCTATCCCCTAATCAGGGGGCCAAAAGGAAAATGAGTGTCCAAATCTAACCAAGCTGAACACAAACTAGAAGAACTTAGCTTCTCCGTGTGTAGGCAGTCAGCGAATGATGGCTTCGTCCTACGGGACTCCGTTTCGGGGGTGCACACCCCCTTCTTCAGGAACTCGACTGCGCTGGGTCTCTCAATTTCTCCGACACAGCTTGGAAAGCGAGGTAGAAAATGGCTAGTTCCCAGAATAACCCCAGCATTGCCGCCTTATTTTTTTGTATTGATTGACGTTTTCAGTAGTGATAACTCATGTCTTGGTAGCTAACCAGGCATTTTCAGCAGCATTTAATCAGTTAAGTGGTCAGTAGCAGTTCCTGGTCAGTTAATTTGCGCTGAATATCAACCAATAGGTGTCTTGTTTCCAGATAAATGCCCACTTATAGCATTCCCTATACAATGTATTTTTTATGCCTGAACACATTATGTTGCAATAATTTTTCCCCAAGGCTTTCTGCCTCTTTTGGAGAAATCCGTTCAGCTTGTTTATGAGTTTCAACATGAATCATTAGAAAATACATTTGGAAAAAAGAAAACTGTTTACTTGTAACTGTTTTTGGATGGCAGAATTTTAATGCATTCTTATTACTACTCATGCTGTCTCACCTTTCTTTGGGAGCAACCCACTCTTCTCTTTCAAGATCTATAATTGCATGTGTCAAAAAAACAATTAGCATTTGGCTTGAAAAGTTTCTAGTTGGTACACAGTAGACATCTAAGCACTAATGGATCAATATTCAAAAGGAAATGCCTGGATAACATCCAATATTACATAGGTACAGTAAATCCCTTGCTTTTAAATTTTCTTTCCCTTCTGAATGGCTAATTTGTAACTATGCGAGTCAATGTATTGCTAAATAGGATAAAGTGAGATATGATCAGGTGTGTTAGCCATTATCTTGATGACTTATCCATGTATGACTTAGGCCCTCTTTTACAAAGGTGCGCTAAACATTTTAGTGCACATTTAGCGCACGCTAAATCAACGCATGCACTAACTGCTAACACGTCCATAGGATAGCATGCACACGTTAGCGTTTAGCACGGACTAAAAAGCATAGCGCACCTTAGTGAAAGAAGGGGTTAGGGGCAAATATTTATACAGGAACATTCAGCAATTTGAAGGGGGGGGGGGCTGCCACCAGCATGGTGCCCAGATTTTCAATGCCGGGCCATTGCACCTAGCCACCTAGGTAAAAAACCAGATTGTTAGGTAAGAAACCAGATTAAGATTGTTGTTGTTAGGTAAGCAACCTCAAAGGAGACGGTCCCCTCTGCACATGCAGGTCCATGGTTTTCCTATCCAATTGGGCTACTTTGAAACTCTAGTTGAGGGAAATTTTGAGTAGCTGGAGATTGCGGATTTTTGGGCTGGTTTTAAACTATAGTGTGGTAATTTGGGCTGCATCATGGCACAACTTGTGTTGGACAGAAAAGAGAAGGAAAGTTGCGAACTTGTTAGAGGGCAATCTCATGAGTTTGACAGTAGGATGGAATGGTGGTGGAAGAGTTTGAGGGAGAGGTGCCAGATCGCAAACAGTGAAGAGAGCAGAATCAAGAAGGAGGGATGGGAAACCACAAAGAGGGAAGACAAGTCCCCACCTCCCCATCCTCCCCTCCCCCCCCCCCCCCGGTTCACAATTTGCTTCTCTTGTTGGCATCTCTGCTGCATTCTTCCTACTTCCTGTTTCCACTAAGGCAGGACCCAACAGAGAGGAAGGCCCGACTGTAGCAGTAAATTGCAAATGGTATGCTGCCACCTGTTGGGTGACAAAGGAAGGGAGGGGAGAGAAATGCTGCACTCGATTGGGGATAGGAAGGGAGAGAGAAGGAAGACCAGGGAAGGGAGAGGATGCCAGACCAGGGGGAAAGAAAGGAGGGAAGGAAAGGAAGGAAAGGAAAGGCCAGGTCATGGAGGGGAAGGAAGAGATGCTAGAGCATGGGGAGGATGGAAGGGAAGGTGACAGAAATGCCAGACCAGGGAGGGAGTGAAAGGAAAGAGGAGATACCAGATCATGGAGGGAAGGGAGAGTGTGGGGCTATAAGGGCTAGAAATAGATTCCCTAAGCCCCAACTAAAAAAAATGTATACTGTTTGTTAAGCTCCATGTGCTTGCATGTTCAAAAAAGATTAGGTTGGCCTATGTGCCTAAGGCCTCGCCAATAGGAGGGGCATTAGGCAAATGGGTCAATTTCAGTTGGCCCAGGTGCCTAAGGCCTCTCCTGTGGGTGGGACCTTAGACATCTGGGCCAATCAGACCCTAGGCCCATCCCCGGTGCATCTCAAAATGCACCGGGAAGGGGCAGGCCCACCATTCAGAGGAAGGTGGGCAGCCGGCCAGACAGAGGGAGGACTCATCCGTCTATCCATCTATTAAGGTCTGGGGGGAGAGGAGGTCAGGGGTGTGCATGGTCATGGGGGAGGGGATTCGGGGGAGTGTCCGGCAGGAGGGATTGGGCACCCTCCTGCCGGCAATTGGTCATCATGCGGAGTGCTCAAAACTGTCATCATTTATATGTTCATGATCTTTGTTTTGTAGATACAGCATGTCTTATTTTCTGTTGGTGATGAGTATTGTATCATTTGCATAGCACAGGTTGTTTATATTTCAGCCATCAACTTTGAAACCAACGCTCTTTTCTTCCTAATTTGCTTTTCTGAAGATGGCTTCACCATAAAGGTTGAACAGGTAAGGTGACAAGATGCATCCTTGCCTGACACCACATTTTATTACTTGCATACTTGAATTTCAGATTTTACCACAACTAAAATTCAAGGGGACCCAATTACAGAGTCAAGCTAGAAAAGGAAAAATCTAGAGGTAGTTTCGAACACCAGAGAGGTAAACCCTGGAATCAATCTGGTCAACTCCAGGTCCAAACAAGCAGTTAGCTGACATGCACAGAATGCTGTGGAACAAGTATAAATCAGTATCTTCTAGACTTTATGAAGTATGAATGTAGTACCATTGTTATAGCTGAAATACAGGCATCCTTTCTCTATGCATCTCCTTCAAAACTGCACATGCTGTGGATTTACATATATAAATATAGATATTACAGTAAGTTTCATGAGATCCTTGCCTACATTGTTTTAGCATGCCATAGCTTTTATAAGCTTGTCTATCTTAATTTGTTTTTTCATGGTTTCATTTCTTTACTGTACTGCTTTTGTTGAGCCATCTAAGATTACATATTAAATGCTTTGCTCATTTAAGATGTTTAAATGAAGATGCATACTCTTGTGTTACGAAAAGCCCAGATCACACTGTGAGATCATAATAGTGACAATTATAAAACAAAAATATTTGGAATGGAAGATATAAATAAAAAATGAAATATCTGTCACTGGGGAGAATGGAATCCTGACTGGTAGAAAATGTTTAAGTCAGCTGAAGGCTTGAGAAAGCTACAGGGGGTAATTAGATTACATGTTGACATATTATTCCTTGCTGATAAATAAGGAAATGCTGTAATTTTAATACACATTAACAGGCTACATTTTATGGTGCCAAATGTGTGTTCCATTTACTGAATCTAGTCTATAATGTTATAAATTTAATTCCATCCTGCGAGGCATTTTTTTACTCATATTCATGACCTTTCCCTGATGCTTCAAGTATCTGCTGTGATCTTCAATTTAAATATTTTAAGTTTGAACTAAACCATCTAATTAATTTAAATAATTCCTTATATCAAGAAATACATGTATGTTTCATGAATGAAGCATGAGTATCGCACACTGAATTTAAAGTGAATTATCCAGGGTAATTTGACTAAATCACATTCTTGGAGCCTTCACAGTGGGGGGAACTTAGAGGAATCTCAGGATGGGCTTGGAACCCTGAGTGAGAGAGAGAAAGCCTAGTACAGAATCCCCTGAGAGGAAGGGACTTCAGAGCAGAGTTAAACTTGAGTCCATGAGAGAAAGCAGGGTAAAAATAATTTATCTTACTCAGGATCTCTTGAAACCCTATCCAAAAGCCAAGGGGAATACATGGAAATGCCAGAGAAAGAAGCTACCCTGAAGAAGCAGCAGCCAGATCCTGGATAAAGTCCTTGAATAGGAGATATGGTGATCCTTGGGGCAGAGCAACTACAGGAAGATCTGTGGAGACTGGCAGTTTTGGCCCAGTACAAGAAGGAAGTCTTAAGAGAAATGTTGTACTGTCATGATTACAAATATGAGAGAGAAGCAGCTCTGATTCTGACTTGATACTGGAAAAGGCATGGCCTAGAATGTTCCTGAAGGCTGTTGTTTGGGTACCTCTTCCCTACATGCATGACTTTGTGTTAGTTGCATTAAATTTCATCTGCCATTTTGATTTCCAGTCTCCCAGTCTCATAATGTGCTCTTATAATTTCTCACAATCCTCTTGTGAGAAGAAATAATTTTGTGCTGTCAGAATATTGATCATCTCACTCATTATTCCCATTCCCAGATCATTTATAAATATGTTAAACAACAGCAGTCACAGCATAAAACTTTGGGGAACCCCATTGTTTACCCTTTTCCACTGAGAATGTTGACCATTTAACCCTACTCTCTGTTTTCTATATTTTGACCAGTTTTTAATCCACAATAGAACATTGCCTCCTATTCCAAGACTTTTTAACTTCCTCAAGAGTTATTCGTGAAGTACTGAAAATCCAGAACACAGGCTTAAACAGTGGAACTTGTTGGATGACAGTGTTCATGTCACATATCAGAGGAAGTATTACCACCTTCTTCACCAATCAAGATGGGCTCTGCTTCTGCCACAATACGACCAGTCTGAGGCAATTGGAATTGCCTGTAACCTAAAAGAATAACATCTCTTCATTGACAGCTCATCCAGGAACATCAAAGTTGTTCTGATCTATAATGAGAACAAGTACCTATCTCTTCCACTGGTTCACTCAGTGCACCTCAAAAAGGAATACAACAGCATGAAGAACTTTCTAGGCACCTTCAAATATGATGAGTATGGCTGGGAGGTCATCGGAGAATTCAAAATGGTGGCATTCCTAATGCGTCTCTATTTGTTGTAACTTTGCAGTATATCATTAAAAGGTATCCTATACTTGCCTCCAAAGCGATTTTACCAAGTTTTCCTGAACTGGCCACAGTGGACCGAGTTCCCTGTGAGGCAAAATAATGTCAAATGGGAACCACTGGTGGATCCCCAGAAGGTGTGATGCCACCTCAGCACATCAAATTGGGCCTAATGAAACAATATGTCAGAGCTCTAGATAAGCAGTTAAGAGCCTTCCAAAACCTTTAAGACATCTTCCCTAATCTGTCTGAGGCAAAGGTCAAAGCTATTGTCTCCAACCAACCACAGATGAAGAATATCCTGGAGTGCAAGGAATTTCCCAAAAAGCTAAATAGGAGGAAGAAAGCAATTTGAAACAGCTTTGTCGCAGTAGTTCAGGGCTTCCCAGACAATCACAAGACTGAAAACTATGTGGAATCGGTTGAGAATCTGGGTGAAGAATTACAGTAAAATAGGCCGTAGGTTGTCTTTCAAAGTTCATGTCCTTGATGCTCATCATGAGACATTCAAGAAGAACATGGGAGCATACTCAGAGGAGCAAGGTGAGCGTTTCCACCAGGATATACCAGACTTCAAATGCTACTACCAAGGACAAATCTTAAGGAAATATTTACCATCTTGCTCTTTACAATCAAAATTAGCAATGAGATTATCGCTTGAGCATGTGCATGAGATACAATATAGAAAAACATGGGCAACAGCAATTTCAGTGGCTGGTCCATAATGAACAGGTTCATTAAGATTATGCCAAAATTTGAAATTTTCGAAGCATTATTAAAAACTCACTTATTTGTTAGGGCTTTCCATTAGACTGGCAGATTCTGTTTTTATTAGATTTGTTTGATGTTATGTAAATTACATTTATGTATTTGAATACTGTAATCTGCTTAGGTTTTACATGAAATAGAAATTTTTTAAATAAATAAATAAATATAATAAGAACATGACGGGAGATGACATCTGGGGGCTGATTTGTAATAGTGGTTTACAATATAATCTCAAAAAACTATAGTACTACTAAATCTGTGCCCATCTTTGTATAACTTCAATATAAATATATACTAATTGTCATTCATATGTAGGTTTTTTATGACTTTATGAGAATGAAAAGATGAAAATTTGGCATTTTCACATTTTAAATAGGCAAATTGCAAAATCTGGCTATCCTGGTCACAAACGCAAATTTTTATGGAAATAGACATTTTCTATACTTTTTAGGCATGAGCAATTAGGAAATTACACTTACTGCTCAGGAACAAAAATCATGTTACGTAGTGTTCTTAGCTCTCCTGTGAGACATAACACTGTTTGCAAGTACTTTTGCAAACCTGATGTCATTTATTATTACTGGTAAATTTTAATTATTATTTATTTAGAGGGTCTTTTACTAAGGCATGCTAGCCGATTTAGCTTGCGCTAATAAGTGCTAACACACCCATTATATTCTATGGACGCGTTAGCATTTAGCACGCTAAATCAGCTAGTATGCCTTAGTAAAAGACCCCCTTAATCATCTGATTAATAGGTTACTGCATGCTTTTTATTTTCCCCATTAAATTTATGTGTGATATCTGTGATTTTGTTTTAATTTCAGTGTGTTTTTACCCCTCACATAGTCTACATGTCCATGTCAGGTTTTATGATTTACTCCCACCTCCCCTTTTTTTTTTTTACAAAACCGTTTACAAAACAGTTTTTAGTGCCGGCCATGGCAGAAATAGCTCTGATGCTCATAGAATTCCTATGAGAACGTAGGAACCCAAAATATACTAGAACAGCACAATAGTCGCAATAAGCAAAAATTCTAGAATATACTGACTTGAGGCTGGGTAGTATAGACTGCAAAAAATATAATAATAACTGATAATAATAATAATTTTTTTATGATAAGATCTCAGTGTGGATTAGTAAGTCAAATGAACGGATAGAATTCCTATGAGCATCGGAGCTGTTACCGCCACGGCCAGTGCTAAAAACTGCTCTATGGTTTTGTAAAATGAGGGGTGGGGGTAGTGGGGGTTAACATCCTAAACTGAGCATACCTTGCGTTGTTGCTGTTTTTGTCATTAACTCCTAGCCTTCTATTTGAGCTAAATCATCATAGTGATGAGGAGAAATAGTTCCGGTAATTATTGAACTAGACATTCAGCATCAAAAAGACAGTGGAAGAAGGGAAACATGAACAGCACAACATAAATCCCAGTAGGACTGAAAACATATAACTGTAGGGAACAGGTATAAAAAGATGGCAAATATCAGTGAAGTTTCACATTTTAGATTTATTTTATATACTGCTTCTTCAAAGCAGTTTGCCACTAGTTAAATGGAATGAAAGCTGAAGCAGATAGAAGAGAGCTACAATTGCAAAAGGAAGGACAGACAAATAGAAATCACTCTGCTACAGGACTGCCCTTAGCCATTCTCCCCCAACGCTGAAACGACAGGATTGCAGGAGATTATCAGTGTTCAAATACTCTGAAAAAAAAGTAGCCTTAACATTCTGAACAGACTGTTCCTAGTGAAAGGATAGAGAAAGGTTATTCTATAACAGTGATCTCAAACTCGCGGCCCGCCAGGTACTATTTTGAGGCTCTTGGTATATTACCATTGTTCTAGAATGCTGCCCGCCTCACTGCTGTAACCTCACGCAAGCACTTTCCTGCATCTGTACACGATTGTGAGGTGGAATGGAGAGGACAATCGCGTACAGATGCAGGAGAGCGCTTGCGTGAGGTTACAGCAGTGGGGCGGGCAATGTTCCAGAATGTAATATAACCATTGAAGGCAGTGTAGCTTGTGCAAGTGTACATAATCTCGTGAACTCTCGTGAAATTCGGCACCTCTCCTGCTGGTGACTGCTTGATGTAAGATGGCAGTTGTGTCCCGTGCTGGAGGAAGGGAGAGCTGAAGGCGGTTGCGGACGCGACCACTGGATACTTAAGGCACAAGTCGGATATTGATTCTCCCCTTTACAAAAAATTCCTAGAGGACTACACGAAAATCTTGTCTCTTGCAGTTGAGACTTTAGAATCTAAATGACAATTTTGCATGAGGTAAAACTATAGTTTATAAATCTTTCCTTAATTGCTTCTGATAATTTCAGCTATACACAGCTGAAAATAGTGCAATATGGAGAAATTTCACTTTCTGCATGTTGCATTGCTTTCAGCTGTGTATAGCTGAAATTACTAGAAGCAATTAAGGAAAGATTTATAAACTATAATGAATTTTACCTCATGCAGAGTTGTCATTTCTTTAATAACACATTAACTATTTTTTTCTGAGGCCCTCCAAGTAACTACAAATCTAAAATGTGGCCCTGCAAATACTGTATAAAAAATGTGGCATAATGTTGCGATCACAAATGGGCCATGATAGGAAGAATGTAAATTGCATACATAGGCATGCATAATCAGATAAAAGGAAAGGAAACAGGGCATTCCAGAATAAAAACCTATGGTGCTCCTTAGGGCTTTACCAAATATCCGTATTCAATTTGGTTTGGCCCTAAATATATTCATTCATATTTAACCAAATAGTGATTTAAATTCAAAAAGGGAAAATCCATTTGTGTCGGAGAGGGGGGTCGCCGGGGCCAGGAGAGCTTGGGCTCTCTCCTGCCCATTCGTGTCGGAAGGGGGGTCGCCAGGGCCAGGAGGGCTTGGGCTCCCTCTTGCCTCGATGTCATCAGGGGGTCGCGGTTCGACGGGGCAAGAGGGCTTGGGCTCCCTCTTGCCCCGATAATGTCGGGGGTAGAGGGGGGTGATGTATCACAGCAGGAGAGATTGGCCATCTCCCCTGACGCGATTGCGATCACTCCTGTACCCGAACTGCCACAACCCGTGGCAGGAGAGATTGAGCATCTCTCCTGCCGCGAGTCGCGGCAGTTTGGGTAGAGGGGTGATCGCATCGTGGTAGGGGAGATGAGGCATCTCTCCTGCCGCGATGGTTGCGGTGGGTAGGTTGCCGGGCTGCTGAACTGATTGCGCCAGCGGCCATCAGCTCAGCGGCCCCTTTTTCGGCACTTAGACCTGGTTTGACTTCATCTAAGTCAAAAAGGTATAAGTGCCAACTAGGCAACCTGTCAAATGTTTTGGTTATATGTGTTGTACGTCTAGGTGTAGGTCGGCCCACCTCCTGCCCTTTCCCCTCCTCTAAACACGCCTCTTTTCTCTCTGTGCGTCTAGAGGCAGGGGAAAAGCCTAAGCTGGTTTTAGATATGTCTAAAAACCAGCTTTGGTTATGGGTACTTGGACGATCAGGCTTTTTGATCGTCCAAGTAGCCATTTAGGACACTTTTTAGACGTTTTTTTAATTATTATTATGAACCCCTTGGTCTTTGTCTTCACATTGCTTGCTTAATTATTTCTTCGGCCATTCTAGGATATGCAGCATAAAGTCTGCTTTACTCTTTGGGATCTTACCAGGTGCTTGTGACCTGGGTTGGCCACTGTTGGGAATAGGATACTGGGCTTGATGGACCTTTGGTCTGAACCAGTGTAACAACTCTTATGCTCCTATTTTCTTAACCTTACTGCAAATTTTCTGGCTAGACTCTGAGAGTGCACTACACAGATTTTATACTTGGTTTGGACCGTTTGGAATTGGTTCACTGTTGAAATATACTTTTAACCTGGCCATTACATGGTTATACATCAAACTCAATGACCTGCTGATGAAGGCATTGTGTGTCAAAATATGACTCGTGTTGGGTCAATAAAGACTGGTGTCTTTCCTTAAGACTTTTGGTCTTAACCTTTGCCAGACTATCAATATAGAAAATAATCTCCTGAGCCTTATTGCAGCAGAATGGTGGGTAAGAAAGGAACTCCCCCCACCAACAGTCATGCACTTAGCATAAACCAGCATTTATTTGTCCTAGCTTCAGGTGGCTTCTGACTTTAGGAACTGGTAGCCAGGCTACTCTTTAGCCCACACAGTGCACACAAATTGAAAAAGAATTTCAGCGGTAAAAGTCAAATTAACTCAGGATAACAAGATTCATAACCAGAAAGGAAACAGCATTTCAGGCACATCACTAAGCAAAGCAGCCCAAAATACATAAGCAAACAGAAACAGCAGTTCAGGCACTTCAAAAGCAGGGGCAGCAGTCAGGAATTCATAAACAAAAGAAAAAGCACTTCACAGCTTCCAGCTGGAGGCTTACCTTACTCTCAGTCCTATAGTAAAAAGGAAACTACCATAGTTAGAACTTTTTCAGGCTCCTTCTGTCCTTGCGTCCCCTCCCCACCCCACCCCCCACCCCCAGGGTCTCTCTCTCTCTCTCTTTCTCTTGCCCTGTCCTTTTGATTCCTGTTCACTTCCTGTTCTTGACAGTGTTCTTGCCAGGACTTGCCAACTAGAGAGAGAGAGAGCTTTCTGCCTGGTTCTCTAACTAGGTGGAGAATTATTCACTAGAGGGAGAAGTCTATAGACTCCTTCACACAACCTCCCCCTCAGCTCAACTCAGTCCAGTTGAGCAGTCACCCTGTCTGGCTCCATCACCTGAGAGAGGAATTCAACCTTAGGGTGTGCCCCTTCGGTGACAGACCTCAAATCAAAAGCGTGAAGCCACATGAACCAGCGCATGAGATGGCCTTTGGATTCCCAGTGCTGGGCAATCCACTGGAGGGGAGCGTGGTCCATAAGGAAAATGAAGTTGCGGCCAAGCAAATAGTACTATAATGTCTCAAGTGCTCACTTGATGGCGAGAGCTTCTTTTTCAATAGTGGCATAGTGCTTTTCTCAAGGTAACAGTTTATGGCTGATAAAAGCAATGGAATATTCTTCACCATCTAGGTCTTGAGCCATGAAATCCTCCAAGTCCACTTTCAAGGTATTTATTTGAACTAAGAGCTAGATTCACTAAACAAACCGATCGTGTACCGATAGGTTTGTGAGCCCTTTGCGACCCGATTTCCCACCAACCTGATTCACTAACCTCTCCTCCGATCCAATTTCGATTCATGTATGTAAATGAGGGGAAACGGCATGAAAAGTAGACAGGGATGTGATTCACTAAACTTTTCAGGGAACACTGACTGGGCTGGCTGATCCAAAAAGAAGCGACTGCTGAGGACCAGTTGCTCAGGTCCTTTCCGACTGCCCTGCTTTCTGCCGCCCTGCCCTCTGCCCTGTTTTTCTGCTCTCTGCCCCGAATTCCTGCGCTCAGCCCTGATCTGCTCTCTACCCCATCTCCTGCTCTCGCCCCGACTCTCCTGCCCTCCCCCACAGTGCAAGCCCATGGTTTTAACCCGCAAACTTAAAGTGGGTTAAAACCACGGGCTTGCAAAAACAAAAATAGCAAAATAAAGTTTTCTACTCTGCCGATCATGGAGGGCCAGCGCATGCAAAGACCATCTACAGTCAAGGAAGATGGTTTGCGCATGCTCAAGGATCACTATCTAGTGATTTGTGCGTCGGTAGGAGGCATGCTAACAATTGCCCCCATTTACATGCAGGCCTTTAGTGAATTCATCAGCCTGCATGCAATCAGACACGGAAAGTAAAGTTAGTGAATCTAGCCCTATGTTTGGATTTTCCTGGACTTCTGGTAACTCTAGCCAATAATCCATAAACAAACGAAAACAGCAGTTCAGGCACTTCAAAAGCCAGGGCAGCAGTCAGTAATTTACAAACAAAAGAAACCACACTGCACAGCTTCTAACTGGAGGCTTACCTTACTCTCAGTCCTGTACTGTAGTGAAAAAGGAAACTAGTTAGAACTCTCCCCAGGGTTCTTGCTCTGCCCTTTTATTCCTGTTCCTTCAGGTGTTCTTGACAGGGATTGCCCACTAGAGGGAGAGAGAGAGGGAGAGAGCGAGCGGGGAATTATCCACTAATGGGAGAGATCTATATATTTATTCAAGCCTATATACTCAGGCGTGAAGTAAGTTTGGATTGAGTTGGTATAAAATGGTATTTTTGAGGACCAGCAAATTAGGGGGCTGCCTTAGATGGTCTGAAAATGATGTGTTCATAACCACAATCAGCAGTGTTTGAAGTCTGATATATTTGGCAATGTCTCAGATCTTTAGTACAAGAGACAAATTGACAGAAGGTATTTAGCGTGATCTTGGAGCCTGGAATCAGCACATTCCTCTAGAACATAATGCCAGGGTTGCTTGTAGCTATCTATCCTCATTGCCTGCCACTTTAGATAATGTCAGTTTCTGCATATAATCCTTCTTGTGCCTACTCCCAGCCCTTGTCACTACTGACACTAAAGGAAAATCACTGTCTTCATACACCAATAGCTTGAAGAGAGGAAGAAGGGCATGAAAACTGACAAAGACCTAATAGCATGACTACATTAGAGTTAACTGTCATTTTAAAGGACATTCCTAACATTAAAAATAAATGATCCTGTCACAGAGTACAGTGGTGGCCTCTAAAGAAATGGGACACAATGCAGAGCATTTTACTCTCTCGGTACATATGCGACTTCTGGGGGTGGGGAGAACCTTTCTAAGCCTTTTCTTTATACTATTCAATTTTTATTTGGCTTACTTAGTCAAAAACCAGCCAGTTCTTAAATTGAAACAAATTTGTTTAACAGAAGAAAGTTTTCAGACATACCAGTCCATGAACTTTCTAGTCTGGGAATGTAGTAACCGTGTTTATTTTGTCTATGAATCATTTTGTTATCTGAGGTTCCATTGCTTTGCTATCTAAAGGATCAAATATCACTGACATTTATTGTAAACTTCCTATCCACTAGAAAACAAAACACTGCAGAGCACAAGGGCAATGTTGCCTTGCACTTGTCTAATTGTTATCTTTAACCACATATACAAGCAATAATGAGTATCATAGTCAGCCGCTCACCTATATTGAACATGATGTTCTAACATAAAACTGTATATCATGCACTGAAGTCTGAAGTATGCTCACTCAGCAAGCAGCAGCTTGTTAAATCCTGGCAAAAAAAACCAACAACAATGCTATCAACAGCTGTTGAAAACTACTATTGGAAGCACATAGGTAGGTATCAACTGTAAAATATTTATTTATTTATTTTATTAATATCTTTGGTGGAGCTTACTTAATATGAATAGAGAAATTTAAGCAAACCTAGATTCTGAAAATGCATTTTTTTAATCATAAATAAAGGTAGAAGTGTGGCCTAGTGGTTAGAACTGCTGCCTCAGCACTCTGAAGTTGTGTATTCAATCCCAGCCTGCTCCTTGTGACTCTGGATAGGGATACCAGATGTCTGGGAAAATACAGACTGTCTGAGTGCTGCGATGCTTTTTTGTTTGTTTGTTTTAATGGGGAAGTCTATGCAGGTTTAGCCAGCTCTCCCGACTCTCCCACCTACCTCTTCCCTGGGCTGGGCGCAGAAATTGAATCTTCAGGCAACCAACAGTAGCAGCGAGGAGAGCCTGCTGCTAGTGGCCTGCCTTGGAAGCTGCCTCTCTGCAAGTCCCACCTATGTGGGAACAGGAAGTTGCAGAGAGGTAGCTTCTGGGGCAGGCTGGCAGCAGGCTCTTCTCATTACTACTGCCTTGAATATAGCCCTAAGCCACAATCTCAAGCATAGTCTCCCTGGTTCTCTCTAAATGTACTCCAGTTTTGGACTCAGAAGATTCCAGTGGCCCTGGAACCCTTGAACTCTCCCACATAGAGCTTGGGTCACAGTGTTCCTGTTAGCTTTTGATTATTAACACCAATGACTGGCTCTCTCCTGCTGCTGCTGAGGATTTCCTGAACCTGTAAGATGCTATGTGGGGTGTAGGGAGTCCAGTTGTGAGGGGCTTGAAGAATTCCATGACTTTCCATGATGGGGGTAAGTATGCGTCAGTTTGAGGAGTCTGTGACTCCATAAGAGCATGACTGAATATAAGGGGCAAGGATCTAGATCAGGGGTGTCCAACCTGTGGCCCCGGTTTAAGACTATGCAGTGTTTTCCTCTACTGCCCCCAGGTGTTTACCGTCTTGCCGGCTCCCTCCTCTGTCTTGCTGCAGCGTTTGCACGTTTGTGCAGCCCCAGAAACATTTTTTTCGACTAATGCGGCCCAGGGAAGCCAAAAGGTTGGACACCCCTGATCTAGATGATTGTCCAGGGCCTGCCAAAATGATAGTTCAGATTTATAGAAGTCCTATCATTAGGGTTACCAAACATCCGGATTTACCCGGATGGCTTTTCAAAACCCAGCACTTTGTCCAGGTTTTGAAAAGCTTCCTCTTCAGATCACATCGGGAGGGGGCTCATAAAAATTCTATGAGCGTCGGAGCTGTTACCGCCACAGCTAGCGCTATAAACTGCGCTCGGGTTTTCTACAAGTGAGGAAATGTTCACTTTGTTGCATAACTTGGTATCGTCTGCAAAAAGATAAACTTTTACTACTAACTCTTCAGCAATGACTCCTAAATATATTGAATAGAATTGGCCCCAGTACAAAGCAGTGTCCTAGCGAGGGTGGGAGGTGCCCAGGATGGTGGTGCCCACCCACCCTCTTCTCCACCCCCACTCCTTCCTTGCCTCCTGCCACAGACATGTGCCCCTTCCCTTCCCCTGCACCTCTTTAACTTCCTTGGTATGAGCAGCATCTCCTTAAGTTGTTTTTTAAAATATAAAGATCTTTCCTTTCTATCAAATAAAATAAGATTGTATCCAGACGTATCTCATCCTACCCAGAAGAGAAGAAAGCAGTTTCTTATTTTAAGACCTCAGACTGTGAAGTTAGGGGTGACCTTTGTCCTGAGAAACCCATGTACGTGTATTTTGGTATATAAAGAGAACAGATATGTTTTCTAAGAGCCGCAGAAGTTATCTAAATTTATTTTGTCTAAGGATGATAAGTAATTACCCTTTGATTTCAGTCTCTTTTAATTTGCTCAGAGAGGAAACGTTTGAGGGCACTCAAGCCACATTTATAAGTTTTCCAGTTATGTCTTTAATGGTAAAATTTCAGCTAATTTTCAGCTCCGTCTCTATGATTGTAATATAATATTTACCTGTGATATATATATAGTTTCATTTTTCCTTGCATTGCATTTTTTTTTTTTTTTTTTTTTTGGACTAATGGAATGTCAAAAATTATAAAATCAATAAATAAAGAATTATTTTAAAAAAAGAGCAGCATCTCCAACATGCTGCTTGCGCTGGCCTCGGCTCTCCTTCTGACATCACTTCATGGTCCCTTACTACACCACTGCCTTTAAGCACCTCATTACTCACCTTTCTTTCCTCTGAGATAATTCCATTTACCACCACTCTCTGTTTTCTGTCTGTCAACCAATTTCTAATCCAATTCACTACTTTGGGTTCTAAATTCAGACTATACAGTTTTATTTATCAGTTCGGCTGCAATCCACTCTCTGTTTTTCAAGTCATTCATGAACACTTTCTTCTGTGAACGGTGCAACATCTACTCCATTCTCATATATACTTTTGTTGGCCATCTGTGACCCTTCTTCAGAATTTTCATCTATGAACACCAGTCTGTTTGCTTTTTCCTCATCTCCGCATGGTGGCTACAGGCGTCCTTTAGTCTAATAATTCCATTTCAAACCTTTCCCCAATATAACTGGTGAAAAAAAATTCTTATCACCTCTCTTAATATCTCTAACTATTTTTCTTCCACCTGAGCTTTTGTCAACCTTATTTCTCTCTTTGCTTGTTTGAGTTTTTATCCATTATTCATTTTTTGATATATTTTCTTGCATTCTGCTGTATTTCTTGAAAGCTACTTCTTTGCTTTATTTTTCAGCTATTTGTTCAGAGAACCACATTGGTATTCTTTTCATCTTGCTTTTGTTTACTTTGTTTTTACATTCATATCTGTTGCCATTGTTATAGCCTCTTTCAGCTTTTACCACTTCAACTCTTTTTTTTTTTTCAGGTACTCCGCCTTTTTACTAAAGTCAAATATTTGAGAGTTTTTGTTGTTGTTATTTCTATTCTGCTTTAGGTCTTATATCAAACCAAACCCTGAGATGATCATTGCTGGCTAGGTAGGGACCCAACCAAATATTAGACACATTTTCTCCATTTGTGAGCACTAGGTCTAGCATTGACCCATCCCTTAACATAGCACTTTGATAGGCAGCTACTATCTTTCTACTTTTTTTCTGATTCTGCAGACAGGATCTTCCAATCTGTATCCAGCAGATTGAAATCTCTGAACAACAGTTCTTCCCCTATCATTCCTAGCTTCAACCAGATCTTTGTTTAGCTTCTCTGTTTGTGCTGGAGGTCTGTAGACAACCCTGTGAAGATAAAGGTTCAATCTTCTCTTTCCAGGATGATCTGTATTGCTTCCTTTTTTTCCCAAGCGCCCCCCTCTCCCCCGGCACAACAGCCACTTTAATATTGGATTTTGCATACAGGGCTACTCTGCCATCTTTTTTTACCATCTCTATTCTTCATTAAACCATTCTCTGTAGGAGAAATGCTAGCCACCAGTGACCATAACATGGTATGGTTTAACCTTAAGAAAGGCTTCCCTAGATCACAAACAAAAACAAGGGTACTCAATTTCCGGGGCACTGACTTCGCACGCATGGGAGATTTCGTCCATCAGACACTGCAGGTTCAAGAAGTAACTGATAATGTGGAAGCTATGTGGTCAACCTTGAAATCGACCCTTTATGAGGCAACTATCCGCTACATAAAATCGTCAACTAAACAACAAAGAAAAAAGAAACCCCAATGGTTCACTGATGAGGTCTTGTACCTCGTCAAGGAGAAGAAAAGAGCATTTCTCTCATACAAACGCACGGGGGGAAAAGAAGCAAACATTGAATACAGGACAAAGTCTGCAGCGGTCAAAACAGCAGTCAGGGAGGCCAAGCTCCGAATGGAAGAAACTCTAGCGAAGAACATTAAGAAAGGGGACAAATCCTTCTTCAGGTACATTAGCGACAGGAAAAAGAACACAAACGGGATAGTACGCCTTAGAACGCCAGACGGGAATTATGTGGAAACAGATTACGATAAAGCCAAACTACTGAATGATTACTTCTGTTCAGTCTTTACCTGCGAGGCACCAGGGCACGGGCCACAGCTGGAAACAAAGCAAAACATGGAAGACCCATTTCAGAATTTTGAGTTCACAACAGATGATGTATACAGAGAACTGTCAAGACTCAAGGTGAACAAAGCCATGGGACCGGACAATTTGCACCCAAGAGTGCTCAGAGAGCTATGCGATGTTCTGGCGAAACCGTTTGCCGCTCTTCAATCTCTCCCTAAGTACAGGGAGAGTCCCCCTGAACTGGAAAACAGCTAACGTCGTTCCTCTGCACAAAAAGGGTTGCAGAGCAGAGGCTGCGAATTACAGACCAGTGAGTCTCACATCAATAGTGTGTAAACTCATGGAAACTCTACTTAAAGGTAAATTAGACATGATATTGGATGAGGGGAATCTAAGGGATCCCTGTCAACATGGATTCACTAGGGGCAGGTCATGCCAATCCAATCTTATCAGCTTCTTTGATTGGGTGACAGGAAAGCTAGACTCGGGAGAATCTCTGGACATAGTGTACTTGGATTTCAGCAAAGCTTTTGACAGTCCCACACCGTAGACTTTTAAACAAGATGAAATTGATGGGGTTAGGTGAGAAACTAATTGCATGGGTCAATGATTGGCTAAGTGGAAGACTTCAGAGGGTGATGGTCAACGGCACCCTCTCTGAGACATCGGAGGTGACTAGCGGAGGGCAGCAGGGCTCAGTCCTGGGACCATCCCTTTTCAACATATTCATAAGGGACTTGACCCGAGGGCTTCAGGGTAAAGTAGCACTGTTCGCCGATGACGCCAAACTGTGTAATTCAGTAAACGAAAGCAATCTCAAGGATAGTATGATGCAGGATCTGATCACGTTAGAAAACTGGTCCTCGACATGGCAGCTGGGCTTCAACGCTAAGAAGTGTAAGGTCATGCATCTCGGCAGCAGAAATCCATGCAGAACATACACCTTGAATGGAGAAACACTAGCTAGGACTTCAGAAGAACGGGATTTAGGAGTAATCATCAGTTCAGACATGAAGGCTGCCAAACAAGTAGAGAAGGCCTCATCCAAGGCAAGGCAAATGATGGGATGTATCAATAGAAGCTTCGTCAGCCGCAAACCTAAAGTCATAATGCCACTTTACAGAACCATGGTGAGACCTCATCTGGAATACTGTGTGCAATTCTGGAGGCCACATTACCGTAAAGATGTGCTTCGAGCTGAGTCGGTCCAGCGGATGGCCACTAGGATGGTCTCCGGACTCAAGGGTTTCTCATACGAAGAAAGACTGGGCAAATTGCAGCTCTATACTCTAGAGGAGCGCAGGGAAAGGGGTGACATGATTGAGACATTTAAGTACGTCACGGGTCGTGTCGAGGTGGAAAACGATATATTCTTTCCCAAGGGACCCTCGGTCACAAGGGGGCACCCGCTCAAACTCAGAGGAGGGAAATTTAGTGGTGACACCAGGAAGTATTTCTTCACAGAAAGGGTGGTGGATCACTGGAACAAACTTCCGGTACAGGTGATCAAGGCCACTAGCGTACTCGACTTTAAGAATAAATGGGACATCCACATGGGATCCCTACGAGGGTCGAGTTAAGGAACTAGGTCATTAGCACTCAGACTTAATGAGGTGGGTCAGTGGAGTGGGCAGACTTGATGGGCTGAAGCCCTTTTCTGCCGTCATCTTTCTATGTTTCTATGTTTCTATTAAAGTTGGCCACAACTAAATATGTATATTTAGTGCTGCAGTTTCTGCAAATAGCAGAGTTGTGTACATGGGCAATCTGAGTATCATGGCTGGCATTTGAAATAAAGACTGATCCATAAGAGAATATTTGCACAAGGCATCCAGATTGGAAAACAAACAAACATTAAGGTCCATGCATACGAGGAGGTACTGAAAAGTTTTCAGCCCAACCAACCAGCTTCCTAAATTCTGAGTATTATTTTGCCACTGTAACTAAAAGAGTGCTGTCTTAGTTTGTTAAGTGCCAAGTTGCAGACAAAAAAATTCAATGTTTTGGCATTCTCTTCTTGTTTGGGTTGAGAACTTTTCAGCACCCCCCTCGTACCAAACTGTGACCATATTTCAAAACCTGGTTCTGTTAATTGTCCTGTTAATATAATACCAATAGAAAGAAAATGTAGTAACCCTTTGTTTTAGGAACAATCAATATTTTAGAGGTTTTTAGTCTTAATTCTTGGCACGTATAGAAGGTGAACCAGATTTTAACAGAGCCTTGTTGATATTATGTGAGAAAAGATTTCTTTTGGATCTGAACGCATTGTGTGGGCATTGAAAACACAGCATCAGGTTGAGTGACACACAGCGATCCTTTCAAAATAGTGTTTGCTTCTGCCAACAGTAAACCAGACAGCAGGAGCCCCTCAACACTGCCAGGAAACAAAGTACCCTCTAATTGCTTATGTTGCTGGCACATCTTTCAATAATATCTTGATCATGTAGAACACAGCTCAGATCCTCAAGGGATGCTGGTTGCACTTACGTCCAGTTTCAGGCTTGACAGTGAGGCACAGAAAAATCAGAGGAAAGACAAAAAATATACAACAAATAAAAGGGGAAACTGAGCAAGTAATTCCTATTGTTAAAAGCCCAGGGAGTAAAACTGAGCTGCAGATAAATACATTGATTTTATTAACATGATAGAAACCCTTCCCAAAAATAGACAACATATATAAAATGTGTATGTGTATGAAAGAATGGGGTTTATGTCATACATTGATAACATTATCACAATATAAAGTAACTTAAAGGGAAAGTGATTTGATATACGACTAAGAACATAAGCATTGTCTCTGCTGGGTCAGACCAGAGGTCCATCATGCCCAGCAGTCTGCTCATGTGGCGGCCCATCAGGTCCGGGACCTGTTTAGTATTCCTCTATCATAAGAACATAAGCATCGCCTCTGCTGAGTCAGACCACAGGTCCATCGCGTCCATCAGTCCGCTTCCACTGTAAGTGATCCTTTATTTAAGACTTGTCCAACCCTTTTTTGAAACCCAAAAACGTACTCTGCTCTACCACCTCCTCTGGAAGCGCATTCCAGGTATCCTCCACCCTCTGCGTGAAGACGAACTTCCTAGCATTTGTTCTGAATCTGTCTCCCTTCAATTTTCTTGAGTGCCCTCTTGTTCTTATTTCTCCCACCAGTCTGGAGTCTGTCCCTCTCTACCTTCTCTATACCCTTTATGATCTTGTAAGTTTCTATCATGTCCCCTCTAAGTCTCCGTTTTTCCAGGGAAAAGAGCCCCAGTTTCTCCAGCCTCTCAGCATATGGAAGGTTTTCCATGCCCCTTATCATTTTTGTTGCTCTTCTCTGGACTCTCTCGAGTGTTGCCATATCCTTTTTGAAAGTCCAGAAATATGATGTCTATGGGGTCACCTTTGTCCAATTGTTCGTTTATCCCCTCGAAGAAGTGCAGTAGGTTCGTTTGGCAAGATCTTCCTTTACAGAAACCATGCTGGCTGGTTCTCATCAGATTATTTCTTTCTATATGCTCATTAATGATTCGGCCATCTTTCCCGGAACTGAGGTTAAGCTCACTGGTTTGTAGTTCCCCGTGTCGCCTCTGGATCCCTTTTTGAAGATTGGTGTAACATTCGCTATCCTCCAGTCCTCCGGGATTACACCTGTTTTCAAGGAAAGGTTGCAAATCTTCTGTAGTAATTCCGCTATTTCGTCTTAGAGCTCCTTCAGTATTCTCGGGTGGATTTCATCTGGTCCCAGCGATTTGTCAGTTTTTAATCTATCTATCTGTTTGAGTATGTCTTCGAGGCTCACTTCTATTGATAATAATTTTTCCTCTTGATCCCCCCTTGAAGTTTTTTTCCGGATTTGGCACGTTGGATGTGTCCTCTTTCATGAAGACTGATGAGAAGAACGTGTTTAGCCTGTCTGCCACCTCCTTTTCCTCCTTTACCACTCCTTTCCTGCCTCCCTCATCCAGGGGTCCCACTTCCTCCTTTGCCGGTTGTTTTCCTTTCACATATTGAAAGAATGGTTTAAAATTCCATGCCTCCTTGGCAAATCTTTCCTCATACTCTTTTTTTGCTGTTCTGACCATGCGGTGACATTCTTATTGATGTTTCCTGTGCTCTTTCCAGTTTTCCTTGTTTTTATCCTTTTTCCACTTCTTGAATGATTTTTTCTTGTCTCCTATCACCTTCTTAACTTCATTGGATATCCATGCCGGGTTTTTTGTTTGATTCTTTTTGCTCCCTTTTCTAAATCTGGGTATATAGGCTATATCTATACCCTTCTATCCCTTTTTCCTTCAGGAAATTATCTAATCCCTTCTTGAACCCCAATCCCGTGCTCTGTCCTATCACACCCTCTGGAAGCGCATTTCAGGTGTCCACCACCCTTTGAGTGAAGAAGAACTTCCTAGCATTGTCCTCTTTTAATTTTTCTGAATGCCCTCTCGTTCTTGTAGTTTTCAAAAGTTTGAAGAATCTGTCCCTCTCCACTTTCTCTATGCCTTTCATGATCTTGTAAGTCTCTACCATGTCCCCTCTAAGTCTCTGCTTTTCCAGGGAAAAGAGCCCCAGTTTCTCTAATCTCTCAGCATATGAAAGATTTTTCATACCCTTTATCAATCGTATTGCTCTTTTATGGACCCTCTCGAGTATCCCCATATCCTTCTTAAGGTACGGCGACCAATATTGGACGCAGTACTCCAGATGCGGGCGCACCATCGCCTGATACAAATGCAGGATAACTTCTTTCATTCTGGCTGTAATACCTTTCTTGATAATACCTAGCATTCTGTTCGCCTTCTTAGAGGCCGCTGCACACTGTGCCGACGGCTTCATTGTCTTGTCCACCAGTACCCCCAAGTCCTTTTCTAGGCTACTTTTACCCATTATCAACCCTCCCATCGTATAGCTGTACATTGGGTTTCTGTTTCCTACATGCAAGACTTTACATTTCTCTACATTAAAGTTCATCTGCCATCTCTTCACCCACTCTCCCAGTTTGTTCAGGTCCCTTTGTAAATCTTCATAGTTCTCTTTAGTCCTAACCCCACTAAATAGTTTTGTGTCGTCTGCAAATTTTATAACTTTGCACTTCGTCCCTGTTTCTAGATCATTTATAAATACATTGAACAGCAGCGGTCCGAGTACCAACCCCTGCGGAACACCACTGGTGACCCTCCTCCAGTCAGAGTAGTGGCCCTTCACTCCCACCCTTTGCCTCCTACCTGCCAACCAATTTCTGATCTATCTATGTACATCTCCTTCCACCCCATGGTTCTTTAGTTTCCGCAGTAGGCATTCATGGGGTACCTTGTCAAAGGCTTTTTGGAAATCCAAGTATACAATGTCTATGGGGTCCCCTTTGTCCATCCGTTTGTTAATTCCTTCAAAGAAGTGCAATAAGTTCGTTTGGCACGATCTTCCCTTGCAGAAGCCCTGTTGGCTTGTTTTCATCAGTTTGTTCCTTTCTAGATGCTCATTGATGCTGTCTTTTATCAGCGCTTCTGCCATCTTCCCCGGAACCGTAGTCAAGCTTACCAGTCTGTAGTTCCCCGGGTCACCTCTCGATTCTTTTTTGAAGATGGGCGTAACATTAGCTATCTTCCAATCCTCCGGGATCACGCCTGTTTTCAGGGATAGATTGCAAACCTGCTGTAGTAGTTCCGCTATTTCCTCCATTAGTTCTTTCTTTTTTTTTTTTTTTTTTCATCTTTATTCCTTTTTATTTCTTTCAACAAGTGTACAATATTATTACAAGTAATTCACATCACTCACTTGACATTCTTAAGCAATATTATTACACATGTTTTAATTCCCTCCACCCACCTCCCATCCCCTCCCCTATCAACAAAATATTTTATCCAAACATATACATATTTAGACTCTCCCTCCCCCCCATTTTTACAAATTATCCCCTAAGGAAAAAGAATAACCTTTAATCATTACAATATTCAATTAATGGCCTCCACACCTCCTTAAACCTTTTAAAATATCCCCTCTGTACGGCAAGAAATCTTTCCATCTTATATAAATGACAAACTGAGTTCCACCAAAAACTACAATTCAATCTAGAACAGTCTTTCCAATTAGTCGTTATTTGTTGAATTCCCACTCCAGTAAGAATCATCAATAATTTGTTGTTTGCTGCAGATATCTGACTTTTGGCCCTCAAACACATTCCAAAAATCACTGTGTCGTAGGATAATGCTAGGGTGGATTCCATCCGGGCCCAGAGATTTGTAAGTTTTTAATCTATCTATCTATCTATCTTCAAGGCTTACCTCCATGAATGTTAATTTATCTGCTTGATCTCCTATGAAGATTTTTTCAGGTTCCGGCATGTTGGATAGAAGAGGGAGCAAATGTTGTGCACGTGTACGTTTATATTAAGACAAAAGTTGTTCTATTGAATCAACTATACCATCTTTGTTCAGTGAATAAATTTATTAGGGCTACTTGATTGTAATTAGTTTTTGTTGTATTGGTCATTGCTTTATTGTTTTACATGACCCTTTCTGCATTGTAATTCTTTTTATTAGGAATTTGATTGTAATTAGATGTTATTTTACTGGTTGCTGTTTTATTGTTTTGTATGGACTATTTTATAACCCACTCAGTTCTCCTGGTGCTGGATATATATGCCAAATTAAATTAAAATCTATTCTGTTTTTGGATGAAATCCACTATCTGCTAAGAAATTCCTACTGGAAAAGAGGGACATTTTATGTCTTGAGTCTGGCTTGTGATCAGTTCCAAATTGCTTGATTTGATTCAGCTATGATGGTTTGACTCTGATCTATGGTATTCTCTGATGCAATGAGTCATTGAGCTGGACACTTGCTTAGAGCTTGAGCCCCTAATTTTAGTTTGGAAAGGAGGCTGAAGCAAATAATTCAAGACATTTAGCAAATTAATAAAAAGGAAAAAATGGAAGCTTGAGCAGAAGTTGTGTGGGAGGCCAAATAGTAGTGAACTGGACAATAATGAGGATATAATGAAACATTTGGGACCTGCCTGCTGTGAATCACTGAATATATTATCAGCTTCATTACGATGTGCATGACATTCATAATTTCTTTCCTGTTATGCAATCATTCAGGTGACTTCAGTTCCATATAAAAAAGACAGAGAAAAAACACTGTGCATTGTTTGAAATGACATGGGACATGTAAACAAGATGTTGTTTCAAATGACAGAAATATACTTGAAATTTCTAATTTCATTTTATTGCTGTTTTTAATAGTTATTAAACCAATACAACAACCGTAAGAAGTTATCTTACTGTTGTGACTAACTTCAATTTATCCAGTTATTGTATTGGTTTATGAATATTTACTTCAATCAAGATTCATATTAATGGTGCCTGGGGATACATTTAATAGTTATTAGGCATGAAATGGCCTTGAACTACTGCTGCTGTATCTTGTATTTTGGGTAATCTTAGTTCCTGTTTTTACTGATTGGCCCAACAGGGAACAATCCAGAGCAAGCTTGTTCACTGTTGGTTCATTGTTCCCACCTCTGGGCTAGTTCACCACTGGTTCATCATTCTTCTCTTGATGCCTTTTATTTTCTTGTCCATCCTTGCATTTGGTTTCATGATGCCTCATGATTCCTGCTTCTTCTTAAATACTTTCTGTCCAGTATTCAAAGTGCCACTTAACCCAATAATGAATGAATATTGACTCAGATAAGCCATGTCAAGAGTAGGCAGGTCAGGGTTAGCACAAAGGGCTTAGTTAGGAAAGGGCCAACAGTTATATGAGTTATACAACTAACTGGGTAAATTTAAGGCAGCTCAAAAGCTATCCTAAATTCAGCTTTTTAGCTACACAGGTGCTGGTACTGAATGCAACGATCGCCTCATCTCCCCTGCTGCGAAAGCGATCCCCGAACTGCTGCAAACTGGACCTATTCCAGTTGGCCCAGGCGCCTAAGGCCCCTCCTGTGGGTCCCATCTGCCCAGCCAACTGATTATGAGTAAGGGGGGTGTCGGGGGTGGGGGGTGGTTGCGGGGTTACGGGGTGAGGGGGTGATTGGGAGTGAGGGGGCAATTGGGAGTTTGGGGGCAGTTGTGGGGGGTACATCATGGGCAGGATAGCCTGGGATCCCTACTGCCTATATTTTAGGGGGTGGAGGGTCGTTGTGGGCAGAAGGGCCTGGAATCCCTCCTGCCTGTATTTTAGAGATGGGGTGGGGGTCATCATAGGCAGGAGAGGTTGGGCTCCCTCCTGCCCGTACTTTAGGGGGGTTGGGCTCCCTCCTGCCCATATTGGTTTGGGGGGGTCATGGCAGGAGAGATTGGCTATCTCTTCTGCCATGGTAATGATCCCCTGAAGTGCTGTGAACAGCACTTTGGGGTAAGGATCGCAGCAGGGGAGATGAGGCATCTTTCCTGCCGCAATCATTGCTGGGGAGGGGTGGATTCTGTAACCGGTGTTGTTTTTGACAGACACTGGTTACAGAATCCAACTTTTAGGTGAAGGACTGGCCCCTCCTTCGCCTAAAATGTCTGGTTTTGGGCGTTTGGGACTTAGGCTATTTTTGGTTGATAATGTGTTGTAAGTTTAGACATAGTGGTGGTCTGGCCGTTTAAACTGCTGAACGTAGAGGTAGAACATTTTCCAAAAAAACCCCCTCATTTTGGACATTTTTTTTGCGAATGGACATTTTCCTTGCTACTACTTTCAGCATTAAGGGCCTTAGGCCAAAAGGGGACTTAGACGTTTTTTTTATTATGCCCCTCTATGTATTTTCATGCGGAGTACCACAAGGATCCCCTCTATCGCCCATACTATTCAACCTCTTCATAGCTTCCTTAGGCATTGCCCTAGACGCCCTAAATATAACTTCTTTCAGCTACGCAGATGACATAACCATCATCCTCCCCTTTGACATCCAAGACCCCCATCTCCAATGGACGCCTGAAAATAACACTGGAAACTGTGGAAAAATGGATGATGAGACATAAGCTGAAACTGAATGCGGAGAAAACCAAATTCCTACTACTAGAGAAGGAACAAAAACCATCACTAACAGAACTGGAAGTAAACACAATCAAATATTCTATACAGAGCACTCTCAAAATTCTGGGAATACAATTAGACAGACGCTGCACAATGCAGACACAAATTTACAAAATCATACAAAAAGCATTCTTCACCATGCGAAACCTAAGAAAAATAAGAAAATTATTTACCAAAGAACACTTCAAGATCATTGTACAATCCCTCACACTTAGTACCTTAGATTACTGTAACAGCCTCTATCTACCATGCCCAAACAACATGATAAAACAACTACAGACCGTTCAGAACACAGCCATCAGACTCATCTACTGTCTCAGCAAATTTGACCACATCACCCCCGCCTATATAGACTCTCACTGGCTTCCGATAAAAGCAAGAACTCAATTCAAGTTCTATTGTCTACTATTTAAAGTAACCCATGGTACTGCCCCCTGTTACCTAAACAACCGCCTATACCGCTACCACTCAAACAGATCAAGGAGAACTCAAAACCTATTCACCTTCCCCCCTCACAATGGTACCCGACGTAAGAAACTATACGACAGCCTTCTAGCAACTCAGGCAGCGAAAATTGACCCCACCATCACCAAACTGATGATCAAAACAACAGACATCAAAGTGTTTCGAAAAGAAATCAAAACATTTCTATTTAAAAAATACGTCCCCACTAACTAATCTCCTCCCCATTCGCACAAGCTCTCCCTCACGTGAATAACACATTAGTCAACTCCAAGAACCTTACCTTCCAAAAACTATTCTGATTCCTAAATAAGCATCTACCTTCAGTATCCAACAAACTTCCTCCTTCATTATTAGGTAATTTTACTTATGTAACCAGTATATACTGATATTCTCCACTGTACCCTGTTATCACTTGATTCCCTTCTATGAAATTCTTTTGAAAAAATCTAAATCTCTCATAGTTTATAATCCTCTACCGTACCATGTAAAGTACATGAATCACTGTTATGTAATTCTCTCGGTAATCATTGTTATGTAATTCTCTCGGTAATGTCCAGATCTCTTCTAATTTGTAATCCGCCTAGAACCGCAAGGCAGAGGCGGAATAGAAATCACTAATGTAATGTAATGTAATGTATAATGCAGGAACTACAATGTATTCTGTCCTCTCTACCTCTCACCTGATATATACCGGTCTTTCAACTGTAAAACAGAAGGTAAAGCAATAAATCTATGAGAATTCTTAGCTTCATATGTGCATGAGATTTAAAAAAAAAAAAAATGACATAAAAGTTAAAAAAAAGAACTAATTAATTGAATAAGTGTGAGTTTGATGGGAATTATACAGAAATTGTCTCTAAAATCTATATATTGGTACAGCACATCACTACTTGCAATTGGTGCTTTCAAAACATTGAACAGTGCAAAAAGAAAATGGTAGAGTCCTTCATAATGATAGTCCCGCACCGTAGACTATTAAACAAGATGAAATTGATGGGGGTTAGGTGAGAAACTAACTGCATGGGTCAATGATTGGCTGAGTGGAAGACTTCAGAGGGTGGTGGTCAACGGCACCCTCTCTGAGACATCGGAGGTGACTAGCGGAGTGCCGCAGGGCTCAGTCCTGGGACCATCCCTGTTCAACATATTCATAAGGGACTTGACCCGGGGGCTTCAAGGTAAAGTAGCACTGTTCGCCGACGACGCCAAACTGTGTAATATAGTAATTGAAAGCAATCTCAAGGATAGTATGACGCAGGATCTGATCACGTTGGAAAACTGGTCCTCGACATGGCAGCTGGGCTTCAACGCTAAAAAGTGTAAGGTCATGCATCTCGGCAGCAGAAATCCATGCAGACCATACACCTTGAATGGAGAAGCACTAGCTAGGACTTCAGAAGAACGGGACTTGGGAGTAATCATCAGTGCAGACATGAAGGCTGCCAAACAAGTAGAGAAGGCCTCATCCAAGGCAAGGCAAATGATGGAATGTATCAAGAGAAGTTTCGTCAGCCGCAAACCTGAAGTCATAATGCCACTTTACAGAACCATGGTGAGACCTCATCTGGAATACTGTGTGCAATTCTGGAGGCCACATTACCGTAAAGATGTGCTTCGAGCCGAGTCGGTCCAGCGGATGGCCACTAGAATGGTCTCCGGACTCAAGGGTCTCTCATACGAAGAAAGACTGGGCAAATTGCAGCTCTATACTCTAGAGGAGCGCAGGGAAAGGGGTGACATGATTGAGATGTTTAAGTACGTCACAGGTCATGTCGAGGTGGAAAACGACATATTCGTTCCAAAGTGACACTCGGTCACAAGGGGGCACCCGCTCAAACTCAGAGGAGGGAAATTTAGTGGTGACACCAGGAAGTACTTCTTCACAGAAAGGGTGGTAGATCACTGGAACAAACTTCCGGTGCAGGTGATCAAGGCCACCAGCGTGCTCGACTTTAAGAATAAATGGGACATACGTGGGATCCCTACGAGGGTCGAGCTAAGGAACTAGGTCATCAGCACTCAGACTTAATGGGGTAGGTCAGTAGAGTGGGCAGACTTGATGGGCTGTAGCCCTTTTCTGCCGTCATCTTTCTATGTTTCTAATTAAAAAGCATACATAACTGTAAATGTTCTAAAAGGGGATTGCATTTGAAAACGGTGTACTTATAATAACTGTCTTCTAACATCATGCAAATTTATTAACTGGACACTGAAAGCCCTGAATGCCAGATAATAATTACTCTAGAGTAGATGGCACCTGCAAAACAGATGTCATTTTGTTTTTAATTATGTATGATTCTATGGCTTCACTTGACAAATATTAAAAGTACAGCCTCAGCAGCATTCCTCATCTTTGAAGTTAAATCAAAAAATGAACATTTATGTTTATTTGTTTGTCAGATGGCTTGGCAATATATCTAAGGAAAACGTCATGTTCCATGCAACATTTTGCAGGCCCTCAGATTCATCTGAAGGGCTGTTAACAGGAGCTGAGACTGACAAACTGGGAGAGTTCATTTTTGGCACAGAGATGGGAGGGAAAGGGGGATGGGATTGGAAGTAGAAGAAGGAAAGTGTTAAGAGATGGAGGAAGGAGGTATTGGTGAGATGGGAGTGTGGAAAACTGTAGAACTTGGTCAGTTGGAAAATTGTAGAGATTGGTCAGTTGTTTTATTAGGGGTTTGTGATTAGTCAAAAGTCAGGGACAGGATATGGAATGCGGGATTATTGGTTAAGGGATTTTGCGCCGGAGAGGGCTTGCTGTGTGGAAATGTTCAGGCAGCGGAGGATGAAACGTAAAAAAGTTCTTCTTCACCCAGAGAGTGGTAGAAAACTGGAACGCTCTTCCGGAGTCTGTTATAGGGGAAAACACCCTCCACGGTTTCAAAACTAAACTGGACAAGTTCCTGCTAAACTGGGACGTACACAGGTGAGGCTGGACTCATTTTAGAGCACTAGTCTTTGACCCAGGGGCCGCCGCGTGAGCGGACTGCTGGGCACGATGGACCACTGGTCTGACCCAGCAGCAGTAATTCTTATGTTTTTATGGGTGATAGGAGAAATGTCCCTCCCTGTGGTATTTGGAGGGTTGTGGGTGGGGCTAATATGTTTCTATGATTTTGGTTATACTGTAACATAATGTTAATTGTTCTTCATGCTTCTTGTTATTTCCAGTATGGTACAGGAGTTACAGTGAAGGGACTGGAGAGAGGTTGGTAGGCGGTGTTCATATCTATGGCTTTGGCACTGGAAGAGGCAGTATTAGACCCAATCAAATGCTGATATGAGAGCTAAGAAATTGATGCCCCACTGCCCTGAGTTAAAGTGTGGACCTGCAACACTGTGGTCCATGATGATCTTGCGAGCTACTTCGACACCAAATAGCTCAGGTGGGGTGATGATAACTGTTTAAATGAGTTCAGCATTTACTGTCTGGGTTTTTTTAAGATAATTGCATTGTGATGGCAGGTTATATATTTGAATAAAGCTTCAGCCAAAATTATTATACCACATATTTAATTTGTTCATAATTCTTTGTCGTGTTTGGGGTAGATATGTGAGTGCCAGTGTCAGTGTGAATGCTTATGTTAAGGAATTACCATGTTTGCTACCATTGTGAACTTAAATGTAAGGAGTTACAAAATAGCTGCCTTTGGCAGTGCAAGTTTTCTGCCTCAAAGAAAAGCCCACTTGTAAATGACAGAGCCAGAATCTGCTCAGGATTCCCATTGGCTGGTGAGTGTCTGGCGATGACCGGATTGGTTGTGAGAGTTCCGTGGCTAGGGAGGGTTTAGCAACTAACAATAAAGGCATCACATCGTGAAGAGTCCGATTTGATCCTGGAGCCCAATATTAATCCAGTCAGTAGGACAAGTGGTATGATGTTTTGGACTGCTATTTAAGGAGAAGTGATTCTGATCTAGAGAAAAAGGCACAGGATTAGTAACCACATCTGAATACTTGGGAGCCCTTGGAAAATGTTCGAGCAGGGGAGCAGCTCACACCCCGTCCTCCTCATACTGATCTGCCAGGGGTAAATCAAGTTAGGAATCCCACAGCTTGTCGCTCTGCCGGACCCAGCATGTAGTGAACTCCTCTGACTCCCCCCCCCCCCACCTTGTAACCCTACCTTGTCTCTTCGACATACCTCCGGATTTCCTGACCACTCCCGACTTGCTAAGCTAAGCTGATTGACTTATTTGTAACATCACTGTATATGTACAGTCTCTTACTCTGTTAACCGCTCTGAAATGTTATGGTACTGCGGTATACAAAAATAAAGTTATTATTATTATTCAAAGCATCAGGCGGGGAGGTGTTACCCAGAGTAACAGTGATTATAGACAAGTCTCAAATTAAGCTGGAGGCTCAGAGTTTCCGCAAGTTTATTAACAAGGAAACTGCATATGAGGATTCCCCTTGGAGGTGTCTGTAGAAGTGGCAGTAGGCTCAATACATCCACAAAGGGTAAGGACGATGGAATTTGATATCCTGTCTTTCTGTGATACAATCAAAGTGCTTTGCATTTATCATATACTTTCTCTTTCCCTAGTGGGCTTACAATCTAAAGGCCCCATTTACAAAGCCACAGTAGTGATTCTCCCATGGCAAATGCTCCGAAACCCATAAGAATGAAATGGGCTTCAGTGCATTTGCCATAGCAGAATTGCTACAGCTTTGTATCTGGAGCAATGGAAGGTTAATTGACTTGCCCAGAGCCACAAACTTTGCATCAGCTTTGCAGCATGTACAAATATATATGAAAAATACGATCAATGATTTCAAAATGAAAGTCTTGTGTGTACTTTTTCTCCCCCAATCTAAGCTTACTCCAGATCTATCTTTTTCCTCAAAAATGTTAAAGTGCCTGTGATATGATCAGTGCAGCAAATTTTACCCAGAGAAGGGATGAACACACAGGTGAACAGCCCTCATAATTAGCAACAAAACAATTTAGGATAATTGGCCAAAACTAAAGAAATGCAGAGTTCTATTAGGTCTGGTGGGTGCTAGAATCCTAGGATCATATGAGGGGCATTCAATAATTTATCTACCTAAGTAGTAAAGAAGAGCTTTCAACAAATTGTAGTTTTGTTTTTAGTATAGGCCCCTGATAGTTCCATACACTTCATCCACTTTTCCTGCAATGACTTTAACCCTTTTGAAAATAATTCTTATGTTTGACCTTCAAACCAGGATATCACAGTTTCCTTGATGTTTTCATCACTTGAAAACTGCTATCCACTGAGAGCTTTCTTCAAAACTCAAAACAGGAAATAATCCGAGGGAGCCATGTCAAGACTGTAGGGTGCCAGCCTATGATTGTTGTTATATGTGCACTTGCATGTTGTGAAGAAGCAGTATGCCTGCTGTAAGCTTTCCTCATCTTTCCTCCTTGATTGACTCCCACAGCAATAATTGGTGTAACTCGCCCTGTGTATCTCTCCCTGGTTGTGGTTGTTATGTGTGGCATGAACTCCATAAGCAAAAATCCTTCACAATCCCAGAAGACATTTCTCATGACTTTGCCTAAAGGTTTTTCTGTCTTGAATTTTTTTTGGGGGGTGGGGGATGACTTGTGCTTCTACTGCATTGACTCTAGTTTGGATTCAAGAGCTCTGTGATAGACCCGATTTATTTATTTAGTCAAATTTCTAGCCCGTCCTCCGAGAAGAGCTCAGAACAGGTTACAAGTTCACATACACAGTTGAAGGTTTAGCAAGAAGATTACAATTTCATATATAGCAGATAAACAGAACAAATTAAAGGGATGAAGAGCAGTAATAGAAATCCCTATGTACATGTTTTGGGTACTGAGCACAGTAGCATGGCAAACGATGGGCAACATTAAGGATGCAATTTCACATATAATATATTCAGAACAGCAGATTAAAGGGAAGAAAAGCAGCAGAGGGATAATTCTTATGAACTGTATGGAGGGATGAATACAAGATTTTGGGGCTGAGCACAGTAGCATGGCAACCGAAAGGCCCTATAAGTAAAGTAGCTAGGATTACAATACATTCTAATTATAGGACAATTTATAGCATTTACGGTGTGGGTACATGTAGTAGGGAGATAAGATCTTGCATAGTTTTGCACCAAGTGTGTTCCTCGAGGCAGTTCTGCCTGTAAGTCAAGTGGAGGGCACATTTAGTGTAGCAGAATAATTTTGCTTAAATAGAAATAGAGGGGGAGCCTTGTTCATTTGGAGGATACTACCTGAGGGGATTGTGAGCCGGTTCCTGGCCTCCTGCAGCAGCGGTTTGAAGTTTATTTTCCTTTGCTGGCAGGCACCTACAGAGACAGACCCCCTGACGTCATCGGGTCTGTCTCCAACGCCTTAAAACTAAGCCGCCGCGGCTGAACCGGGAGCCTTGTTCATTTGGAGGATACTACCTGAGGGGATTGTGAGCCAATTCCTGGCCTCCTGCAGCAGCGGTTTGAAGTTTATTTTCCTTTGCTGGCAGGCACCTACAGAGACGGACCCCCTGACGTCATCGGGTCCGTCTCCAACGCCTTAAAACTAAGCCGCCTCCGTGGCTGAACCGGGAGCCTTGTTCATTTGGAGGATACTACCTGAGGGGATTGTTAGCCGGTTCCTGGCCTCCTGCAGCAGCAGTTTGAAGTTTATTTTCCTTTGCTGGCAGGCACTTACAGAGATGGACCCCCTGACATCATCGGGTCTGTCTCTAACGCCTTAAAACTAAGCCACCGCTGTGGCTGAACCAAGAGCCTTGTTCATTTGGAGGATACTACCTGAGGGGATTGTGAGCCATTTCCTGGCCTCCTGCAGCAGCGGTTTGAAGTTTATTTTCCTTTGCTGGCAGGCACCTACAGAGACGGACCCCCTGATATCATCGGGTCCGTCTCCAACGCCTTAAAACTAAGCCGCCGCTGCGGTTGCGGCTGCAGCTGTGCAGCCGCAGGGCGTGGCCGAAGGGGCGTGCCGTAAGGGGCACGCCAGGCCCCTTGGGAGCCCCTTGGAGCCACAAGGAGCCCGGGAGCTGGAAGCCAGTTGGTAATATAAAAGTCTTCCTATAATTTTTACATGACTGCTTAGAATATGGGAAAAAGAAAGATAAAACCTAAAAGTTCTACACCAGTGATATCGGGTCCAATGGATAGACATTTATCATTATTTTCTGACAATCCACCAGTGGTACCACCAAATGTAGATTCCTCCTTGTCAGGAGCCTCAATAAGTCCTCTCAATCGTACTCCTCCCCTTCATCCGGTACCCAGTGATAGTGGGAATATAACACCCACCATATCCGATGCTCAAGTGATTTCATCTACCCATTCAAGTAAATTAGTATATGCTGAAATACCTAAATCATTGATATTTTCTGGTGGAGTGGATGAAAACACACGAACAGAGGAAACACAGGATATTACCTTAAAAGACTTATGGTTAGGTATATCCAGAGTTGAAGGGTTTCTCAGGACAACGATGAAACAAATGGGAGACTATTCTCAGTTAGTTTCTTCTAAATTAGAAAATGTGGATGCTAACCTAGGTTGTTTGGATAAACGACTAAATGTGGTGGAAAATCAATGTAATAATTTACAAGCTGTCTCGGTATCAGCTGTTAAAGATTCTACAGTAATACATTCTAAAATTGAATCTATGGAGAACATGAGTAGAGTGAAAAATCTACGCTTGGTCAATTTTCCTGTAACTCATTTATTGTCACCTGAGATTTTATTAAGGAAGTTTTTTAAAGAAGTACTGGGAATGACCAATGCTGAGAATTTTCCAATAAATAATTATTATTATATCCCTCCAAAATAACTTGAATCTGCCCAGGAGGTGGACCATCTGACCACACCAGAGGTAAATTTGACTGAATTTCTAGAAGATACACAGGATGTGATTCAGAGCCGGTCCACCCTGGTAATAACATGCATGAGCGAGATGGATAAGATGTTGATAATGAGACTACTTTAAAAACAGGTTAATGAAATTTTGTGGGGATTTGGTTAGGATTTTTCCGGATGTATCCAGAACCACACAGTTGAGAAGGAAAGAATTTTTGAAATTGAAGGATAGAGTGTTGGCACTGGATGCATCCTTTTACCTGAAATTTCCCTGTAAATGTCTGATTAAGCTACAAGATATTGAATATTTTTTTTTGGGGGGGGGGGATCCTATACAACTACACCAATTCTTAATTGCAAGAGAAAAGAAATAGAAATGAGATTTGTTTCACCTCGCTGAGAAATATGAGGAGAATTAATATAAATAGTATCCCAGTTTAAGGAATGATTCAGGGTTCATTAAACATGAACCAAGAATCATTATCCTTTATATTTCTTGAACTTTATTTTATTAGAAATAGCAAGATATACTCCCCATTAATGTGGGCTTGAAAGGAGCTTTGTATGTATGATTTGATTATGTATTGTTTTATGCGATTTCCTTTTTCTTTTGAATTATTGGATATTGTAATGTATTCAAAATTATAAATAAAAAAAAAAGAAAAAAAATGAAATAGAGGTTAGGGGCGTGTTTGCAAGAGTCAGGAAAAATGGTGGGTTTTTACTGCTTTCCTGAAGTTTTGTAAGCCTGTCAGTGATCTAATGGTTGGTGGGATTGTGTTCCATAATTTGGGTAGGAAGTGTGAGTAGGAGTGTTTGCGGGCACTTTCTAGTAGGAGGGTTTGTGCTGGTGGGGTGGACAATCTTATCTCGGCTTGTAATTACAGGGGTCGGTTGGGGATGTAGGTTGTTAGTTTTTTTGCCATGTAGGATGGGACCATTCTGTTGAAGAATTTGAAAGCTGGTGTAAGAACTTTAAAGATGCAACGTTTCCAAATGGGTAGCCAATGTACAGCAGCCAGAGATGGAGCGACTTTCGCGAATAGACAGGTTCTTCAAGAGGCGAACTGCTACATTTTGTACACGTTGCAATCTTTGTAGGTTCATTACAGATAGTCCAACTAAGAGTGTGTTGTATTAGTCCATGCGTGATAAGACATAGGTGTAGAGCAGTTGGATGAATTCTCCTTCTGAGAAGTATGGACAAATTTTCCGTAGCTGGCGCAGGTAGTAGAAGGAGGTTCCTACTACCTGTGAGACATGGCTCGTTAGTGATAGGTCTGCATCTAGGGTGATTCCAAGGCTGCATACTTGATCCTTAGCTTTAAGTGTCATATTATCCCAGGAGAAAACTATGAGAGGGTAGAAGCAGTTTTTCTTGTGAATCTACATAACATAACTTTATTCTTCTATACCGCCATAACCAAATGATTTCTAGGCGGTTTACACAGAAGAAAGCTGGACAATCAGCAAAATACAAATAGTTAAAAATACAACAGTTACTTAGATACACTCAAAGTAGAGTTTTGCTAAAAATTGTACCCACGTTTAAGAAATAAATTTGTCAAAACAGCGCTGACTTAATTTGCACCAGTAGTTCGGTTTTGTATGCATTGTCATCTAGTCTTTGATTTTGGAAAGGCAGCCTTGTAGATTTTTTATTTGAGTGTCCTGGTTCATATCTAGTGGGAGGTAGAGTTGAATATCATCTACAAATGAGTGAGTCTTGATGTTGTATTTTGATGCAATATCAAGCGCTGTGGGGTATAGGTTGAATAGCAGTGGTGACAGTAAAGTGCCTTGAGACACACCATATTTGAGTGATTTAGGATGTGATAGGTGCAATTCTAGCAGTACACTCTGAGATCTATTCTTTAGGAATGAAGAGAACCAGTAAAATTCATGCCACTGATGCCAATGTCGGTAAGTCTGGAGATAAGAAGAGTGTGGTCCTTGGCATCAAATGCAGCACTGAGGTCAACGAGAACCAGCAGCACATCTTCTCCCTGATCGAGGAATTTCCAACTGTCGACAATAATGTCTAATAGGACTGTTTCGGTACTATGGGATTTCCTTAATCCTAATTGGTAATTGATAGGGCTTTTTGGCTTTCTATGTAGTCTTGTAGTTGTTGTAGGACTATTTTTTCTAGGATTTTTTTTTATATAAATGGGAGGTTTGAGACTGGTCTGAAGTTGCTTGGTTGATAAGGGTCTGCGTTTGCTTGTTTTTAGGATAGGACAGACTACTGCAGTTTTCCAGGATGCAGATAGTTCTCTGGATGTTAGTGACTTATTGATTAGGGCAGGGGTAGGGAACTCTGGTCCTCGAGAGCCGTATTCCAGTCGGGTTTTCAGGATTTCCCCAATGAATATGCATTGAAAGCAGTGCATGCAAATAGATCTCATGCATATTCATTGGGGAAATCCTGAAAACCCGATTGGAATACGGCTCTCGAGGACCGAAGTTCCTCTGGATTAGGGGGACAATTGAGTTTAGGAAGTCTTCTTTAGCAGATAGCAGTAGGTTAGCTGGGCAGGGGTCTAAGATTGAGCCTGATGGGCGTAGTGAGTCAATTGTTTTGTTCAGGTCCACGTAAGAGATTGTTTTAAAAGTGACAGAGGGTGTTTGCTTTTGAGTTGGTGTTTGGTGGTGTAATGGTAGGGCCAATTTGTAAAGGGTTGCCAGCTGAGTCAAGGTTAGAGCAGAATTTTTGTATTTTTTCATGGAAGAAGTTGGATAGTGTTTCACTGTCTAGGCTTGTTTGTGGGGATTTCCTTGGGCCGCAGTGAAGAAGTTCTTAGTGCAAATAGACTTCTGGATCTGTTTGGCGCTTTTAGTAAGAGGTTAGAGTAGTAGGCTTGTTTTTCTTTCAAGATGAATAATTTATAGTCTTCTAATTGGTTCTTACAAAGGGTTTTCTCTTCGTGGTTTCTTGATTTTTGCCATGATCTTTCAGCTCTCCATGCTTCTCTTTTCTTTAATCCGAGGCTTTCAGTGAACCATGGGGATGTTTTCTGATGTGTTGGTGCTCTGGTTAGTTTTGGTTTTGCTAACTTTTCATAGCTCGACTGAATTCCTTTGTGACATGCTATGGTTGCCTCTTCCAGGGAATGGTTCATAGGCTCTAGTTAGATTGGAGATGTCTGTGGAGAAGGATTTGAGGTAGAGAATGACACGGGGAGCGATCCCCGCAGCGAACCGCTGCGTGGCTGCGGTTTGGCTGCGGGTTATGGTGACCTCATTAGCAAATCGCCGCAGACGCGGGGACAAATCCTTTCACTGACCGCAAAAACGGTGAATAGATTTGTCCCCGCAGGCCAATGTCCCCCCCTTCTAGGAACCGCTATTTACCTGTGTTTCACCGTGCTCCTCATTTGTCAGATCAACCCTTCCTGCCAATAGAACCCGCCCCCTCCCCGACGATCGCCCTCAGCACTTCATGCCGACAGAACCAGCCCTCCCCAACGATCGCGGCAGGAGGGTACCCATCCCCTCCTGCCTACCCAAACAGCCCCCCCCGACGATCGCAGCAGGAGGATATCCAACCCCTCCTGCCAGCTCCCCAACAGCCCCCCTATGATCACTGGTAGGAGGGTGCCCAACCCCTCCTGCCGGCACCCCCAACGGCCCCCTATATCGCCAATAGGAGGGTGCCCAACCCCTCCTGCCGGACCCTCCCCCAACAAACCCCGCCATCCCGAAACACCACCCTTAGTCTTACTTTCCAAGTTGGACCGGACAGCTCCTCGCTCGTCTGGCCAGCAGGCCTGCCTCCGTCCAAATGAGGCGGGCCCGCCCCTCCCCTCCCCTGCCTAACCCACAGGATCCTAGGGCCTGATTGGCCCAAGCACCTAAGGCCCCTCCTATAGCGGGAGTGGCTTTAGGTGCCTAGACCAATCAGGCCCTAGGATCCTGTGGGTTGGGCAGGGTAGGGGCGGGCCCGCCTCATTTGGACGGAGGCAAGCCTGCTGGCCATACGTGTGAGGAGCCGTCCGGTCCAACTTGGAAAGTAAGACTAAGGGGGTTCCGGGGTGGGAGGGTTCGTTGGGGGGGGGTCCAGCAGGAGGGGTTGGGTGCCCTCCTGCCGTGATCGCTGGGGAGAGGGGAGACTTGCAGCCGTAGCCGCGGTCACTATGCTAATCACTATTGCTAGCCCCAGGGGTGGTGGAAGATTAGTGATTGAAAAACTGTATGAAAAATAACTATTTTAAATTTAGTGATCAAAATGTGTCAGTTTTGAGAATTTATATTAATTAATTTTTTCTCTGTGTGTTTTGTTTTTGTATAGTTATTAACTAATATTTAACTAAGTTTTAAAGTTTTAAAGTTTTAAAGAATGTTTCCTTGATACGTAAATAAAGAAAAGTATATAAAATCGTACCCGTTTGAGGCTTTTATGTATGCAGCGGTGACGGTGACGGGGCGGTGAATGGGGTGGCAGTGGCGGTGACGGGGCGGTGAAGGGAATGGCGGTGACGGGGCGGTGCAGAGGATGGTGAGATGGGGACGGGGCGGTGACGGGGACCAATTTTTTCACCGTGTCATTCTCTAATTTGAGGTTTATGGAATCAGGATTGAGTATCGTTTTTATTCTGGATTTGTCCTTTTGCATGGTTTGTTTGTATTTGATTGGGAGATTGAAAGTGACAAGGAAGTGATCCGACCATGGTACTAGGGTATTGGTGTAGATGGCCGTTTTTTGGCCTTGACGGGGAATATCTAGGGTGAAGATCAGGTCTAATATGTTTCCCGACGAGTGTATGGGAGAGGTTATCATCTGAGAGAAGCCTAAGTCTGTTAGTGTTCTTGTGAAGTTTTGTGGTGTACCGGTGACTGTAGGGTAGTCGTAAAATTTGAAGTCTCCTGAGACTATTATCTGCTTGTGGGATATCACTAGTTTGCTAATGATAGCCAGCAGGTCTTCGAGGGTGCTCATTGGTGAATGGAGGACATGGTAGTTTACAATGAAGTCTCATTTCCAGTCATCAGACAATGAAAAAATAATAACTTGGTCTTCACAGAGCATCTCCAAGTTCTCCTGACTGCACTGGAGCCTCATGACCTTCTGACATGGCATCAGCATTCTGTACCTGTTGAGATTCTCATTTCTTCGGCTATTTGGGGAAAATTTGTCTGACAAAATTAAATCCTTGACTTTCTTGCAAATTTCTCTGGAAGTTGCTTCCACAGGCAGTCCAGTGTGAGGCCCATCTTCAATGAACTCTGTACCCCACTTACTCCAAAATTTTGCTATGTAGGCTGATGGGGCAGACTTACCATAAACTGCAGTCATATGTTCATGGATCTCCTTTGGCTTTTTCCCTTCTTTTGTGAGAAATTTTATCACTGAATGGTGCTCCAAATCTAGCAGTTTCTTGATTTGCAAGAGGAATCTCCTGACATCCTGTCTCTTGGAATGTTAGACTCATACTGAGTCGCAACTGTGCATGAGTAACCTTGAGACATGTCACAACATGCACAGACTTGTTTCAACATGCTTGCTACTTTCGTTCATACTCAGGTAGATAAATTATTGAACACTCCTGGTATTAAACATATATTTTTATTTTTTCATGGGCAAGGAATGAGAAATAGTCTTTTTTAATAAGGTTCTTGCTGGGTTGTGACACCTTTATTTGAAAAAATATATCTTTCTATGCTGACACTGTAAAAAGTATCATATCCCTCAAGTATTCCAGAACTAGAGTAAATTAAACTGCCAAAGAGCAATCTTGTGAGAGAAACAAGACTCTTGGCATTAATAAACTTTGGGGGCAATTTTCAAATTGTTCATATATCTGCAATTTCCCTGGATAATTTCTGAATCAATTTTCAAAGTGAAAGTACTTTTACTTTGAAAGTTTTACTTTGAAAGTTTACTTTTACTGTACATATCTGTGCTTCCCTTTGTGCAAACACTGGCTGATATTCAAAATGATTTAACCAGCCAAAAATGGCTGTTGACCAGTTAAAAACACTTGTTCAGGGCTATCTGCCAATTTTCAATTTCACTTAATTGCTAATATTCAGCAACGATAACCCGCTAGGTGTGGATTCTATAAAGGGTGCTACCTAAAAACGGCTGCCGATCGTTTATCATTCATACATCAGTTCTAATGAGAAAAAAAAGTCTTAATTGTCCGTTCAAAGCAGCATAGCAAACAGGGTTGAATTTAAATAAATGGCCTCAAAGAACAAATGACCAGAAAATGTCCCCAGGGGCCGCAGCTCCTATAAAAGGAACTAATTTAAATCATAGGCTAGCTCCGGAATAATTACCCCAAGGAAAAAACTCCTGTGCACGGAAGAAAAGCCTTGGGTGAAATCCGAGCTAAATAACCACTGAATCCAGCTTCAAAAAAGTCTGGCTACTTTGAAAAGGACAGTTGTGGAACAATTGTGAGGCAAAGCAGCGTCAAAAAATATAACAAAAGGTCCAGTCCACTTATCTCAATCCGCTGCGGTCCCGGGCAGCCTCCCAAAGCTTTGCTTTCTGTCAGCGACTATTATAATCACAAGTGGGAACCGGTAGTATCAGAAACTCATCTCTCTCAGAGATTTAAGGCCTACATTTAAGTATTTTACAGGCCTGCATTTAAGGCCTATCTTGCACCTATGGAAGTGCCTAAGGTTACCTAAGGATGCCTAAGGCCACTTTGGGCGTAAACCACACACATGCCAGCCTCAGTTGTTCTTAGGCATGCCTAAGTGCTTCCGTAGGCATGCGAACAGCACCTTCAACCTAGGCACAATTCACTTCATCGATTTTTTAAAAAAAGTTTGTTCTGATTGGTTAGTTAGACAGCGGTAGGACGCCAATACTAGAATCCGGACCTTAGCGCCTAAATGAAAATCAGCTATTTTGAGGGTGTTCTGGGGGCTGAGTTAGAACTTGACCAGTTAAGTGTCAATATTTATCATATAACTGGCCAGGGTAACCACATAAGTGGGAATGCATAAAAGATAGCCCTGTCATTATGCAGCAATCCAAAGCCAATTAAGTTCTGAATATTAACTTATCCAACTATACTGTATGTTAACTGGCACTACATAAACTGGATATTCAGTGCCGAAGACTGGACCCAGCCCAGTATTTAATATCCTGGAATAATACCAGTGGAGGTCAGTAAAATGCTCACCATCACTGACTGAATATTTACTCCATTATATTTCCAAGTAAACTATCATGCACATTTCAAAATTCAAAAGTAAATGTGCATTTAGAAACCCCATTCCAACACCACCAATATCAATGCCCCACACCATGGTTGTGAATAAAGTTATACACAGGGAGGGAGTAGTTTCATTATAGGAAGCTATTTCAGATTTCCAATAAAAAGCATCTATGTTCTGCTGACTTGGCGCACTTTCTTGAATTTACCTTTTTAATGCTTTGTAAAAGCCATATCATACATTTGTACTTATTTAATAAAGACATATCATAAGGCAGGCCTTGACAAATATTCTTGGGATTTAGGAGCCAGTTCAAAAACTTAGGAGCCATCCATGGGAAAAATAAACTTAGTAAATCAGAACCTTAATTCATTCCTAAATGCCACACACAGTAATACACATGGTCATCAGCCAGCCAGCCAGTCCTTTTCACTCTGTTCACCCCACCTCTCAAATAATCATCCAGTCTCACTCTCTCTCCTGGTCTTATAATCACTCTCCATCCCCTTTGATCACCCAATGTCTTTTTAGCCCATTCTGCCTCACCTGTCTCCCTTGTCTCTTATGTCAGCCTCACCTGTCTCCCTTGTCCCATATATCAGCTCTATCTTGCATCCCAGGGGCAGCAAAATGCCTTTTTGTTTTGGGGTCCCTAGATGATAAGAACATAAGATAGGGATTTTGAGGTTTTTTTTTTTCTCTTTATTTCTTTATTCTTATTTCTTTTTCTTATAATTTTTTATTATTATAATTAATATTTTTTCTTTTTTTTTTTTTTATTTATTTATAAAATTTAAACATTTATTATCAAGCATAATCTTGTACAGAAAGTGAGATCAAGAAAACATAGTATTATTTACTCTCCAACCTGAAAGTAATTCAAAATAATAAATAAAAGAAGATATTCATCATAACTTAATCACACACTAGTCCTCAAATTAGGATCCAAGGTTAATAATAAGAGTAGAAATTAAATTAAGGAAAAAAACATTTTAACAAGAAAGATCGCTTAAACTGCTACTGGGAAGTGAGCTAATTATTATCACAATGGTACTGATGGTTCTACAAATTCAAGATGTTTCGCAGAAAGGAAAGCAGTCAAGTGAGCTGGTTCTACAAATACATATTTCAAAGAACGGTATCTTATGACACATTTACAAGGGTACCTAAGAAAAAATAAACCCCCTATATTAGTCACTCCTGATTTTAACATTAAGAATTCCCTTTTTCTCTTCTGAGTCTCTCTCGAGACATCAGGAAATATCTGGATGTGGAAACCCAGAAAGTCCTTGGCCCTATTTTTAAAGAAAAGTTTAAGAATCCAATCCTTGTCTGGGGCCAAAGCCACAGTCAATAAGAGAGTGGCTGGAGTAGCCAGTTCTCTATCTGATTGCTCTAACAAAGTGGAAACGTCCAAGGGTTCTTTCTGTGTTATTCCTTCATCTTCTTTCTTTTGAGGATCCTGATTTCTTATAGGTAAATAATAAACCTTTGTAAGAGGTGGTAAAGCATCTTCAGGTATTTTAAGGATTTCCAGAAAGTACCGCTTTATCATATCTCGTGGAGAAATTGATAATACTTTAGGAAAATTAATTAAACGCAAATTATTAATCCGAATATTGTTATCTAAAGCTTCCAATTTTCTCTTCATAATCATGTTATCTTTAACAAATAAATCTTGATTACTCTTAATTGTTTTTAAATTCTTCTTTTCTTCTTGGATATCTAATTTCAGTGATACAGTCTCTTCCTTTAAAGTTTTTATCTCTTCTTTCTGGATTTGTACTTCTTTATCCAAATTTTTTACCTGTAAGTTAAGGGCATTTCCAAAATTGGATACTAAATCCCAAAGAGAGTCTAGAGTGACTTCAGAAGGTCTAACAGGAGTAACAAAAATTTCTTGTGTCATTAATGAATGTTCACTTGGTTGTTTTACCTCTCTGGAGCCTTGATCCCCTTTAACTATAGTTGTTCCTGCCGCCGGTTTTCCTGAAAGGAGTAATTCACTTTCAGTTTCAGCTGTCTTCAGTAGCAAGCCCTCCGACGTACTAGCCTCTCGAGAGGAAAACACTTCCTCCTCCGGTGTGCTCTCCTCTCGCGGTGAGCTTGCTCCCAGCGGCAACGGCTGTAGGGGCGGTGACCTTACGTCGGGGCTCAGCGAAACTTCCAGCCCAAGGGAGTTCGCCGCGGCACTACTCTCTGCCGGCGCTCCCAGCGGGCGATTCCCCGACGAAACCTGCTCATTCAAAAGACGCCTGAAAATGGCATCCACTGCGGGCAAAGGGGTCTCCGAGCGTCGGGAGGCTCCACCAACGCTTCTTCCCCTTCTCTTAGGCATTTCTCAAAGGTAAGCGAGACACTCCTAAGCGTCCTCTCAGCAGCTGCAAGCGGCAGCCATCTTGGATCCACCTGATGGCAATTAATATTTTTTCTTATTGAATTTTGTTATATCTTTACTATTTAATAATTGTTACTTAGGTACTTTAGCTAGATTGTGAGCCTTCAGGACAGATAGGGAAGTTCTAAGTAACTAATTTTATTTTATTGTAACTCGTTATGGGTTCCTGGGGAGGATGTGCTGTAAAAATGAACAAATAAATAAATAAGAGTTTCCATGCTGATCGTGGGCAACTCTAAACAAAAAGGCATTTTGCTGACCCTGGGATGAGAGGTAGAGCTAAGGGTGGCTGATATAAAGGAGGACAACAGATGAGGCTAAAAAAAGACACTTGGTGACCACGGGGCATGGAGAGTGATTTTAGGACCAGAAGAGAGAAAGTGAGATTGGGTGATGATTTAAGGAGTGCGGTGAACAGAGTTAGCTGGTGATGACTGGGTGTACTACTGCTCCCATTTCCACCACCAGTGTTTCCCTACCATCGGCATGCCCTGGAACTCTTCATTCAGCAGCAGCTTGCCCAGATGGGAACAGGAAGTCACTGCTGAATGAAGACTTCCGGGGCAGATCAACAGCAGAAGGCTCATTTCATTGATGCTGCAGCTGCCCAATGATTTAAAATAACAGCAACTGGGGAGGAGGTAGGTGGAGGAGTCAGGAGCTAAAGAGAGAGGTTGTGCTGCAGGGTCCCACTGTTGGTGAGGTGGGGGGAGGGAGAAGAAGAACATATGCTAAACAATAATGATTTAAAATTAGAGTGGCCAGAAGAGGAGGTAGGTGAGGGAGCAGAGCCACCACCAATTTGGGGGGAGACCATGCCCTCCCCCATTCTGATGCCTATGAATAAATATACCAATAGGTAAAAATAAGAAAAGAACTTCATAATTATAGATAGGACAGAAGACATTCGCTCGGAGTATATATACATAGCAGCTAATTCAGATTGCAGTGTCCCCCCCTCTACTTTCATTTCTCTTCAATTAATAAATGTAACAAGAAATTGAAGTTACTAATTCCTTATTCAAAAGCAAACTTACCCCCTTCCCTTTACAAAGCTGTGTGGCAATGACCCTGAAGCCCTTTTAATCCCTATGGGCATCAGAGCCATTACTGCAGTGGCCCATACTAGATGGCTTCATAAAAGAGGCCCTTAAAGAAGGAGGTCTTAAGGGCTGATTGAAATTTCCCATGAGAATTGTCAAAGCGCAAATGGAGAGGTAACACATTCCAAAGAAATGAGATTATAAAGAAACATGCTATTCCTGATTGATTCCTGAGTACCTATGTAGGGCATGGAAGAGCCAGTCTATCTATGGCTGTTCAGAGAATGAAGATGACAAGTAGGTACACATGGAATCACCTGTGAACCTAAATAATTGGTGGTGGTATCATACTATTACTACTACTGTCCATTTAGTCATGTCCGACCCTTGGATACTCACCATGCTTCCCTGTTTTCCACGGCTTCTTTCAATTGTTTGATGTTCATTCCCATGTCATTCTTGATGGTATCCAGCAACAGGTTTGTCTTCCAGGGACAATTTGGGTTCATATGATCAAGAATATCTTTGTTGGTGATCCTAGTTGTCCATGGGATTTGTAGACATCTTCTCCAGAACCACAGCTCAAAGGCATCAATTTTTCTTCTATCTGCTTTTGTGAGGGTCCATGTCTTGCAGCAATATATCGTGATTGGGAACACAATGGTAGTGATCAGTCATTGTTTGATGGTGATTAAGACATGCTTGCACTTCCATATTTGATCCATATTTGGTAAAGAATGTAACTGTTTGAATGTTAGCAGGGTGTTTTGTAGGGCTTGAAGCCTTTTATGACTGCCTTTTGAGATGCCTGCATATATATATTTATTTATTTATTCATTCATTCATTTATTTAGCCCATCCTCCCAAAGGAGCCCAGAATGGATTACAAGAGTACATTCAAAGTATAAGCAGGACAAACTTTAGTGGGAAATACAGACCTGGCGGACATGGGGGGGGGGGGGTTACAGTAATAGTCTTGAGAACTTTAAAAGGCATGGAACAGTATGTACTGTATAGATCAACTTTGTCTTATCTTTGGGACAATGCTGTGAACAAGGCTGCCCTGTGAACTTCTAAAAGCTAAGTTACTCAGCATTTCATATTCTGCTCTTTTCACTGTTTTTCAGCATTATATCTGCTTAATTTCTCTTCTCCTCCCTGTTTCTTACTTTAAAAAAAAGCACAAAAAAGCCCTTCTCTTTCCTTTGTTAAAAATCCTTTTAAATCTCTATGGGCTTCAGGGCCATTACCACGCTGCAGCCACTAGTACAGCTTTGTAAAACAGGCCCTTGGTTTCTAAAATGTTTAGTAAACAAGAAAGTTTTTTCCGAAATAAAACAAAGGGACCTAGACTTCTAAGTAAAAGTGGTAACTCATTCCAGAGCTCAGTTAGTTTGAAAATGAAAGAGTGGCTGAATCTCTTGAAAGTTCTATTTTTACCCCTATGGGAAGGAAATGTAAGTTTTAATTTATTTTAACTCCTAGCGAGATGAGATATGTGTACATTCCAATCTAAAGGAACCAAAGTAATTAAAATACCAAAGAGAATTTTAAATACTATACAAACACACTTAAATTGAACTCTAAGGTACACTGGAAGCCAATGTAATTCCTTGAGCAATGAGGTTACGTGATCAAATTTACTCTTACAAAAAATGAGAGAGGGGGTCACGTGACGCTATGAGCGAGTAAAGACGTCTCCTCGCTCGCTCCGGGGCTGCCCTACTTCCATTGTTTAATTAACGGGACGGATCTGTTCTCCGTAGCTTGTGCTGCTCCTCATCTGATCTATAATTATATGGACAACTACGTAACAAGATCGCAGGACTCCATGACAGCCAAACCAGCTAGGAAAGATCGCGAACGCGTGCGGCCCGTGGAGCCTAAGATGGCGGCGAGCCCTGCAGCGGCGGTCTCTCACTTTACTGAGACCGCGCTGGGCGACATCAGGGAAGCGATCGCGCAGGTCCTGAGTCCTAAAATGGAACTCATATCTTCACAAATTTCAAATATTGAAAATCTTCTCTCGGCAGCAGCGGCTCGCACTGCCGAATTAGAACAGCGGGTCTCGAATTTGGAAGACTCCTCAGAGACTAGGGAGACGGCCTTATCCACGCTACAGGCCCAGATGTTGTCACAGGCAGAGAAGATTGATGATTTGGAGAATCGCTCCCGCCGCTCTAATTTGAGACTAATTTGAGACTAATTAATGACTAATCCGGAAACGCTTGCGGATCGCCTATTGCTGGATACACTGGAACGCTGGCTGCAGGAAGAACTACCCCTCCCACCCTCTTTGGGCCCTTTGAGGTTGGAACGAGCTCATCGCCTGGGGCCTCGAGCGGGCTTGGAAACCCGTCCGAGGGTGGTGATTCTTAAGCTGTTGAACTTTCGCCACAAGGTGGAATTGCTACAACAATACCGGGCCAAACGAGATATGCTCAAGTATAATGGCACTCAGGTTCGCATTAGTCAAGACTTTTCGGTGGCTTTACAAGACAAGAGAAAGCCATACTACCCTCATTGCACTAAATTAGCTGAGCTTAAAAGGAGGTTCCAGTTCAACTACCCGGCCCATCTTCGGATTCAACATAATGGAAATCCTTTCAGTCTCCTGAGGCTGCTGCAGATTTCATAAAACTTCTGGACAACCCTACCAATGGGGAGGCTTGACTGTAGTGTGACAGTAACCTAATTTTGGTTTGTTCAGTTGATATATTTTACTGGAGCAGTTTCCAGTCCCAATGGCTCTTGGGGAGCTCGTTTTTGCGGCTTGGGCGGCCCCGGGCATGGTGTCTTTTGTGCCCTGTGTTTCTCCCTCTTTGTAGGGAGTTTTGGGAATGTTTGGGGGGGTTGGGGGGTAATTGGTTATGGGGTGGTAGCAGCAGCATGGTTTTGGGAATGGGTTATTGTGCATGTTTGGTACTGGGGGATTGCTATAGTGGGGATGTATGAGTGGTTTGAGTGGATTGTATACTTTGGATCTTGGGGTGAGGCTGGGCACCCTGGGACCTTTTCACATTGGTGGTTGAGTTGCTTTAGATATTTAGATGGGGTCCCTTATGGGTGATCAGAAGTTGCGTATATTATCTTGGAATGTGTCAGGAATTACATCTCCTGCAAAACGTACTAAGATATTATCTCAATTGAAACACCACCGTGCAGACATCGCATGTCTCCAGGAGACCAGACTTACTGACATAGAACATGGGAAGCTCCAGAGGGGTTGGGTGGGATCCATCTATTATGCATCTGGCCCAGGGAGAAGGGCTGGGGTGGCCATTCTAATACGGAGGGGTTTAGCGTGCTCTGTGCAGGTGCAAAGGCGCGATGTACAGGGCCGTTATCTTTTAGCGAAGGTGGAGGGACCTGGGGGATCCTTTAGACTTTTGGTGGGATATGGCCCTAACGGATATCAACATTCTTATTTTCAAAATTTGGTTAATATTTGCCTACAGGACTCTGATACTCCCCTAATTTTGGTGGGTGACCTGAATCAAGTATTAGATTCGACCATGGATCGCTCTGGGACGTCGGGTATATCATCAACGAGGCAGACTAAAGGGGTCCCTTATCTTTGTCGAACCCTGGGGCTGGTTGACCCCTGGCGCTTGCTACATCCTACTGAGCGGGATTATACACATCAGTCCAGAGCGCATGGGACTTTTTCACGAATTGATTACACCTTAATATCAGAATCCCTTTTCTCTCGGGTCACTGAGGCGACCATCGGCCCCCTGGAGGTATCTGACCATACTATGATTTGGATTGATGTTGCGGTGGGTGGACCGATAGGCCAGGGAACGGGTTGGAGATTTCCCTCTTATTTATACCATGATACCCATTTTCAAAAGTTCTTACTGGATAAGTGGGAAGCTTATTCGTCTTTCAATGCACAACATGCTGACCAGCCTGGTTTATTTTGGGATGCAGCTAAAGCTGTACTCCGTGGGGACATCATAGCTTGTGTAACTACTCGCACGCATCGCATAGCACACCGTATTGTGATACTTGAACGGCAACTGGTGTCCTTAAAACGAGATTTAATACGCAATCCCACTGCGGCCACTAGAGAAGAATATCAGACAGTGTTGGTAAACTTAAACTCTCTTATTCATGACCGTACGAAAAAATCATTGTTTTTTCGTAAATTTCAATTCTATAAACATGGCAATAAGGCCGGGAAATTGTTGGCGTCAATTACTAAAGGTTGGAAGGGGTCTCGCTATATCCCGATGATACATGATACTTCTGGGAAGATACTTACCTCAGCGGGGGACATTTCTGATAGCTTTTATCGTCATTTTGAGGCTTTTTATGCGTCACCGGGTCCCTACACAGGTCCGGATGTCTGTGATTATCTAGAGGACGCCGGTATGCCTCGATTGACGGCTGCACAGACATCATGCCTAGATCAACCGTTACATTTACAGGAGGTACTTCTGGCAATTCAGAAACTAAAACCATGTACAGCTCCAGGGCCTGATGGTTTCTCCCCTGAGTTCTTTAAGATTTTATCTCTCTCTATTGGGGGCTCGCTGTTAGATTATTATTCGACCATTCAAACAGAGCGCACGTTTCCTCGCTATTCTAATGAGGCCCTGATTACGCTTATTCCTAAACCATCTAAGCCACCTACTGAATTGAAGTCCTACCGCCCGATATCGCTGTTAAACGTAGATGTAAAAATTTTTGCTCGTATCTTGGCAGATCGATTAGCATCTTTGTTGCCTTCCCTTATTGTCCCTGAACAAGTGGGGTTTGTTCGGACTCGCCATTCTGTACTTAATGTACGGAGGGTTCTTCTTGCGTTTTCTCATGCACAACTGTGACTACCGGGTTTGCTGGTTGGGTTAGATGCTGCGAAGGCTTTTGATAAGGTTAATTGGCATTACTTATTTCAGCTTTTGCAATACATGGGATTTCCCGCTAGTTATTTAGCTTCTATACAGGCACTTTATTCTAATCCTGTGGCCTCTGTGTTAGTTAATGGCATGCGATCTCACTCATTCTCTATTGGCAGAGGAACGCGTCAGGGGTGTCCTTTATCCCCTCTTCTTTTTCTTTTATATTTAGATCCATTGTTGCGCACCCTTCAGGGGGACGATGAGATTATGGGACTGCCAGAGGGTCAATCTCAATTGAGGGTGTTGGCCTTTGCAGACGATCTTTTGCTTACCTTGGGCAACCCTCAGCGCTTGCTATTTCGGGCTCTGGAACTCCTAGAGGAATTTAGTATGTACTCGGGCTTAGTCCTGAATAAGCAAAAGTCTATCACCTTGCCAACCATGCTGGAAGTACAACAGAACTGGAACGGGGAGTTTCCGTTGCAGTGGGCTTCCTCCCATCTGGTTTATTTGGGGGTGGTCATTCCACAAAAATTGGACAGGCTTTATACGGATAATGTTTTGCCCTTACTCCGTCGTACTGCTACTACGTTACATAATTGGCAGTCTTATCCTCTCTCTCTCTCTGGCCGTATAGCTCTTTATAACATGATGATTCTCCCACAATGGCTGTACTTATTCCAAACACTTCCTATCATGCTAACAAAACAACACTTATCTCAACACAGATCTCATCTCTCAGCTTACTTATGGCAGGGTAAACGAGCTAGGATAGCTTTTTCTAAGCTGCTGCTTCCTATTACTCAGGGGGGGTTGGGTCTGTTGTGTGTGTCTAGATTTAATCTTGCTTGTCAATTGCGTCATATTCATGACTAGTTTTGTAATACTGCTTGTTTTTCCCTACCTGATATTGAATGTTTTCTCTTTCAGCCATACCATTTTAGTTATCTCTTACATGCTATTCACTTACCTGATTTGCCTCAGCTGCATTCACATCTGTTATTGCCGGCTATGCGTGTGGCTTGGCGGATGTTATGTCGCTTATTGAAGATCTCGTCACGCAGAACCCCTTGCCTGCCTATATGGGGAAATGGAGACTTTTTGCCTGGCTTGGACTCTGCTTTATTTCATCGCTGGTCCGGTGTGGGTCTGCAGTATGTGTCTCAGGCAGTAACACACGCCGGTCTCCCCATCCCTTTTGCAGAACTACAGGCGAAGTTTCATCTTCCTTCTACAGATTGGTTTGCACATCGACAACTTCAACATTACTTACTCACTTTGACCCCGGCGGTATTGCTGGAGGACGTTCAAGATAAGTTGCAGGAGGCTCTTTGCCTCACGGCTCAGGAACCTATACCTTTGAAACTTTATCATAAATCCTTACTGGTGCTATCTGGTACCTTAGATTATGTGACTTTGGCCCAGAAATGGACTGCTGATCTTCAGATACCCATTTCGGAGGAGATGATCTGTCGAGGTATTCGCCTGGGCAGTTCTGCTGCTTTATCTTCAGTGGAGAAGGAGAGAAATTATAAATTCATACTCCGTGCTTTCTATGCTCCGAAGAGAGCATACTTGATGGGGATTGGATTGGGACATAGCTATGGCAAATGCACTCAACCTTTGGCTACTATTGGACATATGTTTTGGACGTGCCCATTGGTGTCTTCTTACTGGCTTCAAGTGCTGTCTTTTGTGGCTCACCTCTGGCATTGTTCCTGGCGCCTACATCCAACTTTTCTCTTCACCTTACAGATCCGGTTGCATCCTCCTCGACCTGGCTGTTCCGCCTTCGTTCGGAGGACAGTGTTGCTGGGACGGAAGTGTATCCTGTTGCAATGGCTCTCACCCCAGCCTCCCTCTCTTTCTTAGTGGAGAGCATTAATGCTCCAACAAATGTTATTAGAACGAAGGGACATTGTTGATCTCTCCTCTAAAGCAGGGCGGTTGTTTCGCCTATGTTGGCTGCCCTTTAGTTTAACTTTCACTCATTATATTCAACACAAGCTTTGGGATGTTTAATATATTCCTGGTACCTTTCTTTATTTCATTCCTATTATTTTTCTACTTTATGTTGGTTGCTGCTGCTGCTACCGGGGTTGGGTGGGAGGTGGGTGGATGGGTGGCAGGGGGATTGGAGTTGTTTTACATAAAAATTTGGAGTTCTGTGGTATGGTATATTGCTGTGTATTTTGTTTACTCTAATAAAAAAATGATTTAAACACAAAAAATGAGCTTGGCAGCGGTGCTCTGTATCAGTTGAAGTCTCTGTAGACTGACCTTTGAGAGACCCAGGTATATTGAGTTGCAATAATCCAACTTTGACAAGATAATTGACTGACCCAATACAAAGAAGTGTTGCTGAGGAAAGAGCGCTCTCACTCTTCTTAGGATACAAAGGCTGAAAAAACACTTTTTAATGAGAGAATTTAGCTGATCTTTAAATGTAAGAGATGAATCAATAACAATACCCAATATTAGTGAAGAAAATTCAATTATCAGAGATTTTCCTGAGTCCAAGGTCACAGCTGAGGGAAGAGAATCTAACTTTGGACCGATCCATAAGAGTTTGGTCTTAGCAGCATTCAATTTCATCTAGACCATCATCGCCCAGGACTGAAGCTTAGCAATGCAATGGATAATATTGGGTGTTAGATTAACAAGATCTGGATCAACTTCAAGTAGTATGAAGATGTCATAAGTGTACCGAATATTCAAGCAATAATATTTCAAAGTACTCATGTAGATGTTAAGATTGGAGACAATGGGGAGCCCTGGGGAACACTACTAAGGGCTCTCCAAGATTTTGAATTAGATCCTTCCATGTTAACTGAGTAAGAACAGGAGGATATAAATTTATCGAACCAATCCAAGACAGTCTGATCAAGACCAATGGCTGAGAGCAGATAATGCAGAATATTATGATTGACTATTTCAAAAGCTGCAGACAAATCGAACTGAAGTAAGATAGCATGTTTCTTAAAAGATTGTAACTGTTGGATCTTGGAAAGTAGAGAGACCATGAAAGCAACAAAATCTCTTCATCAAACTAATCAGCTTTTTATTACCTATAATTCAGCTAAACCATCAGCTTCAAAGAGAACCATCTCCATGTGGCTATCTCATTGCATTGCATTCTGTTACACACAGGCAGACCACTTTGATTCAGGCAGAATTGGAGCACATAGATTATGTGTGTCAGCTTCTTCAAAAACCAACTTCTGCTCTGTTCCCATCCAAGACATATGCAAAGCAGCAACTTGGTCCTCTAGCCATACTTTTACCAAATACTATTGCTTAGACAAAAAGCTCATCACAGGACACTCATTTTGCACAATCCATACTACGTAACCTCTTTGCTCCTTAATCTCTTATTTCTCATCTCTACCTATATTTCCCCTACTTGTCTCCAGAGAAAGCATAGTTGCTTACCTGTAACAGGGGTTCTCCGTAGACAGCAAGGGAATGTAGCCATACTTGCCTTCCCTCCATCCCCGCTAAAAAAAAAAGAAAACAAAACAACAAGGTGTTCATCATGCCATAAAAGCAAGAACTCTGCCAATGTATGCCTTAATAGATTTTTAGCTAGTGAAATAACTGTCAGGATAGGGGGAGGAGCTAAGGAGACTACAGTCCTGGTACATGCTCAATAAGCGAAAAGCTTACTTTAGCTAGGGGAGAGCACCGACACACAGGCTCAGTTTGAGGACTTCACCAACAAGTGTGGCTGTATTGCCCTGCTGTTTAAAGAGAGCCCCTGTAACAGGTAAGCAACTTCGCTTTCAGTAGACATATCCCATAGGGTTGGAAATGGCCATTTTCTGGCTATACATGATTCTATAAGACACACCAATATTTGATGGTACATATTTGCAGGTGAATATTGACATGGATAGAATTTGGGTGGATCATGAGTGACAATTATCATCTATATGTATTCTTTAATAATTTAGTAGCAAGTAGTTGCATGACCTGTATAGCATGTGTAAGTGATCACTCTCTAAGTATAGGTATGTTTTGGCCTGTTATACTAGTATTCTATAAAGAAAACTAGGAACTTATTTTTCATTATAGAATTTGCTTCAAATAGGCACACTTTAGTGCCTAAACTTAGGCAAACTTTTATGGTCTCGCCTTTCACATGTGCATAAAAATATGTTTCGTTTTTTTCAGATGTTTTCAGCAGGTGCTGTTGATGCAGTCCTTATCCAGGTTCAAAAACATGTTTCCCAAGAAATTTCTCCTTGTACTCTATCTCCATTAATATCTGCTACTTTTCTGTCATATTCACTCACCTAAGATCATTTACCATCACATTTTAATTATTCCACACACCTGTGCTTTTCTGAAACTTTTATTTCCTGAAGAGTGACAAGTCCTAGGGCAATGGAACAAGTCAGGCAAAAAGACCAAGCAGAGTTTTTAATGATGGATTTAATTACTGAAAATGTAATTATATGTGTGATTAATGTATTAGAAGCAATATAAATGAAAAGTGCAACTATGAAAAATTCACTGTCATTCAATAAGTGTGTAAAGAACGTTTAATGTATCAACTCAAGTCAATTAATGCAGATTCATTCCAGGGAAGGATTTGTGACGTTATACATTTCAACAAAGAACTGGAACGATTCATGAATTTTCACAGAACTTCATGGTAGAATTATTTTTCTGAAATTTAGCTTGGGCTGCCTATGCTGTCTTTTATAAGCCAAATCCAAAAATATTTGGTAGTGTTTGTCACATGCCATGATTTTCTTCCTTTTAACAGTTAATTCAATTCAGAACAACTGTTTAAAAGCTATAATAAAGAAGGTCTTGCTCAACACGATGGTGCTGTATGCAGACAACCAGATATAGAAAGACTTGCTCCTCCATGCCTACTGATAGGATATATATGAGCAAGGGAGGAGCATGTAGGAATTAAGAAAATGCATGCATAGGGGCCCCTTTTACAAAGCCATGGTAGTGATACTTTCTTGGTAATACAGCAAAGCTCATTCAATTCCTATGGGCTTCGGTGCATTTATCACAGCACCATTGCTACCGTTAGTCTAGAACAGGTATGCAGGCAGATTGATAGGCTTAAAAATGATAAATCCCTGGGACCGGATGGCAACCACCCAAGGGTAATCAAGAAACTGAAAGGGGTTATAGCTGAACTGCTTCAACTGATAGTTAATCTCTCGATCAAATCAGGAAAGATACCGGAAGACTGGAAAGTGGCAATGTTATGCTGATCTTCAAGAAAGGTTCAAGGGGAGATCCGGGAAATTACAGGCCAGTGAGTCTGACTTCGGTACCAGGAAAGATGATATAGACTCAGATAAAGGACCACATCATTGATCACCTTGACGGGCACAATCTGATGAGCACCAGCCAGCACGGTTTCAGCAAAGGAAGATCTTGCTTGACAAACTTACTGCACTTCTTCGAGGGAGTAAACAAGCAGATAGACAAGGGTGATCCGGTCGACATCATATATCTAGATTTTCAGAAGGCATTCGACAAGGTCCTGCATGAACGTCTAATTTGAAAAATTGCAAGCCATGGCATCGAGGATGATATACTCATGTGGATTAAAAACTGGTTGACGGATAGGAAACAGAGAGTGGGAGTAAATGGACAATACTCGGACTGGAAAAGCATCATGAAAAGACTGCCACAGGGTTCAGTGCTTGGGCCCGTGCTCTTCAGCATATTTATAAACGACCTGGAAATTGGTACGACGAGTGAGGTGATTAAATTTGCGGACGATACAAAGTTATTCAGAGTAGTGAGGACACAGAAGGATTGCAAAAACCTACAAGGATACATAAACATACTCAAGGAATGGGACGTAAAATGGCAAATGAGGTTCAACGTGGATAAGTGCAAAGTGATGCATGTCAGTAACAAAAATCATATGCACGAATATAGGATGCCCATGCTGTAGTTTGAGAGAGCCCCCAGGAAAGAGACTTGAGAGTACTTGTAGCCAAGTCAATTAAGCCGTTCACGCAATGCACGGCGGCAGCGAAAAGGGCAAACAGAATGCTAGGAATAATAAAGAAGGGGATCACAAACAGATCTGAGAGGGTTATCATGCCGCTGTACTGGGCCATGGTGCACCCCCCACCTGAAATACTGCATCCAACACTGGTCACCGTACATGAAAAAGGACATAGTACTACTCAAAAGGGTCCAGGGAAGAGCGACAAAAGTGGTTAAGGGGCTGGAGGAATTGCCATATAATGAGAGGCTAGAGAAACTGGGCCTCTTCTCCCTAGAAAAGAGAAGACTGACGGGGGACATGATCGAAACATTCAAAATATTGAAGGGAATTGACTTAGTAGAGAAAGAGATATTGTTCACTCTCTGCAAAGTGGAGAAAAAAAGAGGGCACTCTCTAAAGTTAAAAGGGGATAGGAAGTTCTTCTTCACCCAGAGAGTGGTAGAAATCTGAAACGCACTTCCAGAGGCTGTTATAGGGGAAAGTACCCTCTAGGGATTCAAGAAAAGGTTAGATAAGTTCTTGCTGAACCAGAATGTACACAGGTAAGGCTAGACTCAAATAGGGCACTGATCTTTGATCTAAGGGCCGCTGCCTGAGCGGACTGCTGGGCATGATGGACTACTGGTCTGACCCAGCAGCAGCAAATCTTATGTTCTTATGTAAAAGTGGCCCTAGATCTCTTAGCAGTTAAAGTCAAGGATTTTTTTTATTTTTATTTTATAAGCATTTTAACTTCACTGCTTAAGAGGAGATGTGGCCTAGGCTTGTTTATGACCTTCATGCCTTTGGCCAGATGGAGAATTAAGAGATAATTGGTAAATAAATAATTGAATGAATGAATGAATTAAAAAGCAAATGAATGAATAAAAATGTCAGCGAGAGTCATGCAGTTACTGAGATTTGGTTTTGCTCTACCCTTCCATTCCCCCTTTCTTACACATGGACCATATTCTGCTTGGTACACACTATGGCAGGAATAATTTTGCAAACAAGTATACAGAGATACACAGTAAAAACAAACAAACCCTAATTCCAAAATTAATCAGATATTCATGCATATTGTACCTTGGGTTAGTATATCCCAGTTGCTAAAGTGCTATAATATTCCTGGGTTCCAAATACCATTACTGGGATCTATTACTGAATTTATTGTGCTTCTTTATACTGTATACACAGCTTTATGGAACGTATCTGGCAGCAGAAAAAAATTAATGAGAGACTGTAGATTCTGTCCATGGCAACTGAAAGCAACAGCAGCTGTTTGGATAAAACACACCAAACAGATGTGTTTGAGATGAGGAAAATCATGATCAAAACTTAAGTGGAAAAGATTTCACTTGTTATCGTAGCAGTATGGGCATCACTGCTTACAGCCTAATGCTCAGTCTATGCTCTAATGATCTCTTGACCTTTTAGCTGTCCTAGGACAACATGAGTGTTTGCATTTTGAGTTTATAATTACTGGGCCAAGCTAAACAAATGCACTGGTCTAGCAGCTCATTTACTTATATATTTACTTCAGGTTTTGTTTTGTTTTTTATAGAGCACCTTGCACAGCACATCCAAAGCAGTGGGCAAGAGTAAAGAGGCATAAGAATAAAATGCAATTAACAAACTGAAAGGTTAGATATCCAACTTGAAGCCCCCACAGGTATTTTATAATCTTTTTTTTCCCACTCTGGTTACATTTGCCTTTCCTTTTTATTTTTTATTTTTTAAAGTACCGTATTTTCACGTAGATAACGCGCACCCATGTAAAACGTGCACACGGGTATAGCACGCGGAAAACACAAATTTATGTACATAAATTTTTATATAACGCGCACACCCGTATACCGCGCATGCTGGCCGACTCTCCTTTCGCCCGCCCCGACTCTCCTCTCCCCCTTGAAGTCCTGTCCCCACCCTGAAAGCCTGATGCCCTCCCCACGTCCGATTCACCCCCACGAAGGACCGCTCACACGCACTCCCACCCGCACCCCCACCCTGAAGGACCGCTCGCACCCCCACAGCCTCCCGACCCCCCCCCATCATGTAGAAGCTCCTACCGGTGTCCTGCTGCTTTCTCTTGGCGGTCCCGGCCCTTCCGTGAGCCCTGCGCCTGCGCTGCTTCCTCTTCCAGCGGTTCGCCCTTTCTCTAACGTCAATCCCTCTTGCCCCGCCGACTCCCCGACACGATCGGGGCAAGAGGGAGCTCAAGCCCTCTTGCCCCAGCCAACCGCGGCACCCCCGACATGATCGGGGCAAGAGGGAGCTCAAGCCCTCTTGCCCCCCGACACGATCGGGGCAAAAGGGAGTCCAAGCCCTCTTGCCCCGCCGACCCCCCAACTCCCCCGACACGATCGGGGCAAGAGGGAGCTCAAGCCCTCTTGCCCCAGTCAACCGCGGCACCCCCGACACGATCGGGGCAAGAGGGAGCTCAAGACCTCTTGCCCCAGCCAACCGTGGCACCCCCGACACGATCGGGGCAAGAGGGAGCTCAAACCCTCTTGCCCCCCCGACACAATTGGGGCAAAAGGGAGCCCAAGCCCTCTTGCCCCGCCGACTCCCCAACTCCCCGACAATATCGGGCCAGGAGGGAGCCCAAACCCTCCTGGCCAAGGCGACCCCTACCCCCACCCCGCACTACATTACGGCAGGAGGGATCCCAGGCCCTCCTGCCCTCAACGCAAACCCCCCTCCCCCCAATGACCGCCCCCCCCAAATAACCTCCGACCGCCCCCCCAGCCGACCCGCGACCCCCCTGGCTGACCCCCACGACACCCCCACCCCCTTCCCCGTACCTTTGTGTAGTTGGCCGGACAGACGGGAGCCAAACCCGCCTGTCCGGCAGGCAGCCAACGACGGAATGAGGCCGGATTGGCCCATCTGTCCCAAAGCTCCGCCTATTGGTGGGGCCTAAGGCGCCTGGGCCAATCAGAATAGGCCAGGGAGCCTTAGGTCCCTCCTGGGGGCGGGGCCTGAGGCACATGGGCCCAACCCGACCATGTGCCCAAGGCCCATCCCCAGGAGGGACCTAAGGCTCCCGGGCCTATTCTGATTGGCCCAGGCGCCTTAGGCTCCACCAGTAGGCGGAGCTTTGGGACGGATGGGCCAATCCGGCCTCATTCCGTCATTGGCTGCCTGCCGGACAGGCGGGTTTGGCTCCCGTCTGTCCGTCCAACTACACAAAGGTACGGGGAAAGGGGGTGGGGGTGTCATGGGGGTCAGCCAGGGGGGTTGCGGGTCGGCTGGGGGGTGCGGTCGGAGGTTCTTTGGGGGGGCAGTCGTTGGGGGGAGGGGGGTTTGCGTCGAGGGCAGGAGGGCCTGGGATCCCTCCTGCCCGTAATGTAGTGTGGGGTGGGGGTAGGGGGTCGCCGTAGCCAGGAGGGTTTGGGCTCCCTCCTGGCCCAATATTGTATGGGAGTTGGGGAGTCGACGGGGCAAGAGGGCTTGGGCTCCCTTTTGCCCCGATCGTGTCGGGGGGCAAGAGGGCTTGAGCTCCCTCTTGCCCCGATCGTGTCGGGGGTGCCGCCGTTGGCAGGGGCAAGAGGGCTTGAGCTCCTTCTTGCCCCGATCGTGTCGGGGGTGCCGCGGTTGACTGGGGCAAGAGAGCTTGAGCTCCCTCTTGCCCCGATCGTGTCGGGGAGTCGGCGGAGCAAGAGGGCTTGACGTTAGAGAAAGGGCGAACCGCCGGAAGAGGAAGCAGCAGGACACCGGTAGGAGCTTCTACATGATGGGGGGGGTCGGGAGGCTGTGGGGGTGCGAGCGGTCCTTCAGGGTGGGGGTGCGGGTGGGAGTGCGTGCGAGCGGTCCTTCGGGGTGGGGGTGCGTGGGGGGAACTATGTAAAAAAAATTTTATATAGCGCGCTCACGCATATACCGCGCAAGGCTATGCACGGTTTGTAAAAACACGTATAACGCGCGCGTTATATGCGTGAAAATACGGTATATGACAGGATCTGGTAGCTCAGAAGTAGTATTAACTGTTGCCATGCAGAGGATCAATTTTTCACTCTGTCAAAAATTACAAAGACTAGGGGGACACTCAATGAAGTTACAGGGAAATACTGCAAAAACCAATAGGAGGAAATATTTTTTTTCACTCAGACAGCAGATAAGCTCTGAAACATTTTGCCAGAGGTTATTGTAAGAGCGGTTGATATAGCTGTTTTTAGGAAAGTTTTTGAGTATGGGCTTCTAGGCTAGCTAGACCATTGGTTTAACCCATTAAGGCTATTTTTATGTTCAAGGTCCCAGGCAATGGCCTCTACTCCTCATGCTAATCAGGGTTGGGGACACCATTAAAACAAAACTGACAGCCTCTTGGTGGTAAGCAACCTTAATCAATGAATTGCAAGTCCATGTAGCTGCCAGGCGCAGAGTTCCAGACAAAGATGATAATTGGGATGAGGTTGGAGAAGGAGTAAACAGCCTTTGATTCAGAGACTTGTTACTCCTCCTGCCTGCTTGTTTTCTTAGTGGAGATATATTTACAGAAGATTTTTTTTTTTTTTTTTTCAAATAAACATGACAGAATCAACATGTAAAAAACCACCAATACGTTTCATGACAAGAAAATAAACAAAAATTGACCCTTAATACTCCACAGACCTGAAGGTCAACCAAGACAGGAACAAAAACACTGTGGAGATGACGATGTCCAAGATGCAGGTCTTTATTGAAAATACAGTGAATGAATCCACATGATGAGATGTCAAGGATCCATTTTTTGGGTCCTTGACATCTCGTCATGTGGATTAATTGACTGCATTTTCAATAAAGACCTGCATCTTGGACATCGCCATCTCCACAGTGTTTTTGTCCCTTTCATGACAAGAGAAAGCATACTTTTATGTCCAGAATCACAAGGAATAGCGTGGGGTTGAACCCATATCCTCAGGGTGCCGAGGCTGTAGCTTTAACCATTGTTCCTTTTAGTGTTGTCACAGGAGTGTTGCATGGCAGCCCTGTCAAAGCGGTATTAATGATTCTTTGTCTGTGAGGTCAAGGAAGCATTTGTGGGGCCTAAAAATGTTCATACAGATATATCTCCTGTGGGATACTCCCCCACCATACTCTTTCACCTACAGCAAAGCTTCCACCTCAAGTGCATTGAGTGAATCCATCTCCCACAACCACAGGTACTCCCCGATGTCCCTAGTGTAGCCCCTGGCCTTCTATGGGACCCTGTGACTAGTTAACTTCACAGTAGACAGACCAAAAGAACACTACCAGGTAAAATGAGAGTAAATAGGAGAAATAGAAATTCCCCCTTCACCAGTATATTCAGGGTTTAGGAACACTGATCCTCAGAGCTAATGTATAAAAGTACCAGCTGCTTAGAGAAATCTCTGCCAGTTCCTACAAAACTATTAACCAGGGAGAGAAAAGCTGCCTTTCTCTCTACTTCAAACTGCTTCCTTCCCCTTCTCCCACCAACTGCCACTGTCCTTCACTCTAGTCTACACTGTTTATCAGTCTGAAAAAAATCTCTGACTCTTTCAAGAGCCAATAGGAGCTCTCTGCTCTTGTCAGTGAGAGGAGTCCACACAGTGTGCATGATAGTTTCACTGTTGCTATGACATCAGAGGCCTACCTGCTGAATCTCTGCACCTAGACAGATTCAGGGAACACGGGAATCCCCCTCCTCTAGTGGCATAGCAAGGGTGAGAATAGAAATCCAAAACTCCAATGCTGTAAAAACTGACAAAAAAAATAAAATAAAACAATATGCTAGTACATATTGTAAAACATTAAAGAATCAGCCATTAAACATCTGTGTAATCTTTCCCAAATCAGTTATAAAACTTAAGAATGTAGAATCAGCCAGTCTTACAAAAAAAAAAAAAAAAACCCACAAAAAAAACATACACTTGCAGTTTGTAAGGGAGATGATAGAAGGCATGTGTTTTATAGACTGGCTGATTCTACATTCTTAAGTTTTATAATCGATTTGGGAGAAATTACACAGATATCGAATGACTGCTTCTTTAATGTTTTATAGCTATAGCCAACAGATGATACCTATTGAATAACACCTTTTGGGTACATTTTAATAACATTTTATGTGATCTTATTCATTAGCATAGTCTGTGATTTTATGTTCTTATGCTTTTGATTGGATAATTTATTGTGAATGTACTAACGTGGAGGGCATAATAATAATAAAAAAAACATCTAAGTCCCCTTTTGGCCTAGGCCCTAAACACTGAAAGTAGAAAAAGGGAAAATGTCCATTCTCAAAAAAAAAACATCCAAAATGAGGGGTTTTTTTGAGAATGGCCTACCTCTACGTGCAGTCGTTTAAACACCCAGACCACCACTACGTGTATACTTAAACACATTACCAACCAAAAAAAACAGCGTAAGTCCCAAACGCCCAAAACCAGACATTTTAGGTGAAGGAAGGGCCAGTCCATCACCTAAAAGCTGGATTCTGTAACCGGTGTCTGTCAAAAAGAATACCTGTTACAAAATCCCCCCCAGCAACAATCGTGGCAGGAGAGATAGCTCATCTCCCCTGCTGCTATGGCGATCTCCTGAACTGCTGCTAAATGCGGCACTTCGGGGTGAGGATCGCAGCAGGATAGATGAGGCATCTCCCCTGCCGCAATCCTCCCCCTGAATTGGCCCTCTGGATTGGCCACGGTTGGCGGCAGTTCTGCGGTTGGCGGCAACCCAGCCCATGTGCCTAAGGCCCTGCCCACAGGAGGGGCTTAAGGCAACTGGACCAATTCCAGTTGGCCCAGGCACCTAAGGCCCCTTCTGTGGGTGGGGCCTTAGGCGCCTGGCCCAATCAGGCTCTAAGGCCCGCCATTCAGTGGATGGTAGGCCTGCCGGGCAGACGGACTTGGGATCCGTCCATCTGGCCATGCTTTAAGGTACTATTTGGTTTAGCCCCTAAATATATAACTGACCTTTTCTCTTTCTCAACCAATAGACATAAGAGAAGCTCACGCTTGAATTTTGTTTCTCCACCGGTTAGAGGATGTGAATTTAAAAGACATCATCAAAATATTTTCTCATATCAGGCAGCATTATGGGGTAAAGATCTGGAACAATTACTTATGCTTGCTAATACTTATGGGGAATTCAGGAGACACCTAAAAACATATCTGTTCCTGAAGTTCTTAGGTAGCTGATTCGCACAATCTTTCCCACAATAACTGATCTCTGGAGCGGTTAGACACCAGTTTTTGTAACAATTTGTAGCATTTTTTAATCATTGAAAACAGCAAAGAACTTCACGGTCCTGCAGTATATAAACTATTATTATTATTATTACTTGGACGATCTGGCTTTTTGATTGTCCAAGTATCGATTTAGGCCACTTTTTAGATGTGTTTTTGATTATGAGCCCCATATTGTTTTATTTTTTTTTTTTATTGCCAGTTTTTACAGCCGCTGATGTAGCCCTTATGAGGGTGAAACATGGCTATGTCAAGCTTTTTATTGTTTATGTATTTATGATTTCATGCGGTGAATACATTTTACATTGGAGTTTTGGACTCATATTCTGATCAGTTCTTTTTTTTTGGGGGGGGGGAGGGATTCTGGATATTGTGGATCGGCTGCCCATTTGTTTTCTTGTATGTTCAGTTTGTCATTGTTTTCATACTTTTGTATCTTGTGTGGCTAAAATTTTAAACTGTTGCTCTGTATGCAGTGCAATTGCAATGTCTAGAGCCCCTGAAGAAAACTGGAGGACCCTTAAAGTAAGCAGTGTAGTCTTGGGATGTCATTAAGATATGGGATAATTGTGCCTCCTCCCCCCTCCCCCCCCCCCCCCCCACACACACACACAAACACATTGCCATCCCTCTCACAAACATGGATCCTAACTTCACTAGTTATCTATCAGGTCTCAAAGAGAACTAGTAGTGAATCTATTCTTCCAGCAACTTCCCTGCTTTGGTGTCAGGAGAGGATAAATGAGTAGAGTACATTTTATCTGTACAGGATGTGTCTGAGACTATTCCAGATAAAGAATATTATAGGGTAATGCAAGTTTTCTCTTTGACTGCACATCTTTCTCTTTTTTCTAATGCTCCTTTAGTCCCTTCCCTTGCTTATATCCCAATTTGACACCTCTATGGCCTAATCAAACTGAACTCTTCCTTAACCGGCCTTCCCTGCCACTTCCTTCTGCATGGCTTATAGACTCAGATTAACTGTCTGAATCATGTTATGCCCCAGAGATTCCATCTCAGAAACACAGCATGATTTCAACTGCTGGTCAAAAACTCCAAAGGCACAAAAGAGAGAGGCATGGGAGCTAAAGACAGATTACAGAAGAGTCAGGCTATCCACACTTTCCCAGTTTTTCAGTATAATGGGCAAAGCCTGGATGTTCTATTTTGTTTATAATAATAACAATAATAACAGGACCGTGAAGTTCTTTGCGGTTTACAACGATTAAAATATGCTACAAATTGAGTAGAATTAACAAAGTTAAAAGCTAGTGATTAACAGCCCTAGAGATCAGTTATTGTGGAATAAGATTGTACAGGTCAGTTGCCTAAATACTTCAGGAACAGATATGTTTTTAGATATTTCCTAAATTCCCCATAAGTAGGAAAACTGCAAAACTAAATAATTATAATTATTAAAATTAAGATTAATACATTTTTAAAAATATATGTTCCATATATTTAAATTTACCCCTTTTATGAAGCCACATTAGGCTTTTTTTTTTATCACCGGCTGCAGCAGTAAAAACTCCAACACTTATAGTAATTCTATGATCATCATAGTTTTTACAGTGGCAACCAGTGATTAAACCTAATGTGGCTTCATAAAACGGGGGTTCATTCCTTATTCTCTCAGCACCTAAGGCTTCTCCCAATAAGAGTCTTAGGCCCCTCCCAATGCATCCCAGGGTGCACTGAGAAGGGGCCTAATGCCCTGATTGACCAAGGAGGGGCCTTAGGTACTTGTGCCAATCAGAGCCTTAGGCCCCTCCCAGTGTATCCTAGGGTGCACCAGGAAGGAGAAGGCCTGCCATTTTGATGAGGTAAGGCTGCCAGCATGAGTGAGTGGCCATCTCTCATACAAATGTTCCATAAAAGGTACAAGGGGTGTGTGTGGAGATGTTGGGTTCAGGGGAGGTGTTTTTTCCTTGGAGGGGTAGTGGGGAAGATCAGTGGGTGGGTGGGTGGGTGGGAGGGAGGGAGGAAGAGAGAGAGGAATTGGGGATTTCCCTATCAGTTCAGCTAATTGTAGCAGGGGAATCCCCGATCAGCTGAGCTGGCAAGACTCCCCAAAGCTGTGGTTTTGGGAATCCTGCTAGCTCAGCTGATTGGGGATTCCTCTGCCATGATCGATAGCATGGAATATTGCTACTCCTTGGGTTTTGGCCAGGTACTAGTGAATTGGATTGGCCACTATAAGAATGGGCTACTGGACTTGGACCAGTTCTGGAATAGTTCTTAGCCTGTTGGAAAAGATAGGTTTTCAGGGATTTCCTAAATAGATGATGAGAGATAAGAGATTTAATCTCGTAAGAAAAGACATGAAGGATATCATGGTTTGGGAAATGAGCTGTGTGTAGGGATGAAAATCACCCATTCTCGCTTTGCAGCATGTCTGCTTTTCTGTTGTTGAATGTCTATTTCCTCATTGGGTCCATGTCTGTGATATGCCTTATGGCAAGTATTCTTGTTAGCAATTTTATTCTTGTTTATACTTTTTGCATTTTTTCCAGCCTACACAGTTACTGCTTTTCTGTCATTTGTGCCTACATGTGATATGCTGAGATGCAGTTTCAGATCTGTGTTTTGGGAGCCAGTTGTCTGCATTATGCCAAGGAAAGACACATGCTGTTTGCCTGTGCACAATAAGAGTTGTCTCAAAGTGGTTCCCATCTGCCCAAACTGTTATTACACTGCTTCTCTACTGATTTCTGGATATCATCCTCTTCATGCTACTTTTGCATGCTACTTTTTTATATTTTTTCTGGATGTGCCGAGTACAGTTAGGTGGAAATTCTATAATTGTGTGCCTGTGTATAGGCACCTAGGCCCTGTTTCTATAAATAGCGCCAAAGACATAGGTGCTGAGGAATTCAATGCATAGCACCTGTCAATATTTGGTTAGGCACCCAACCTAGACTTAGGTGCCGGTAGGTGTCTAAACCTTAAGCTCCTCCTCCTATTTATGCCAGGGTTTCTTGGCCTAAATACCGGTGCCTAAGTTAGGCGCCTACTGGCTCCTAAGCCCATTTTAGACACCTATATGGAAAATATGCCCAAGGTCCACCCAGGATCCATGGTTAACCATCCCCACTTTCTGGTAGACACCTTGGGTTAGGCACGTACCCAAAAATAGTAGGTGCCTACTGAGTTAGGCACTTGCTAGCCAATTAATTTTAATTTAAGCTACATAAGTTGCTGATTGCCAATTATTAGTGCCAGTTAAGCTTATTACATTATTAACCTCCCCCCCCCCTTTTAAAAAGCATCAATAGTGACTGCCATGTGGCAAATGCTCCAATGACCATTAAATCCTTTTGGGGTCGGAGTGATTATCGAAGCAGCAGCCACTACCATGGCTTTGGAAAAGGAGTCCTAAGTTAAGCTAGGCACCTAACTTTAGGCATCTTTTATAGAGTCAGAGCCCTACAGAGTATCTGATAGGAGCATATTTGATAAAGGAAAGGAGACACTTGGATATATATATATTTTTTAATGAGGATGTACATGCGTATGCAGACAAGCATAAGCACTTATACCAGCAATAGAGAAAGATTAAGGGCTCGTACCTAATTTTCTGAAATACTGTACTGTATACACATAACTGCACTAGTCTGCAAATTATGTACTTATGGGAGTTCTGCTTATTGTAACCCTCCCTCCAGGAGTGTCACCCAGCCTCTCAAAAGTATGTAGTCATGAACCAAGTGGTATAGATACCCACAGATAAGTAGGTTACAGAAGTCAAAAACTTCTCCCAACTTGATAAAACCAGAAACGGAAAAGGAATTCAATTTAATTTGCTTATAATAGAAACGTTATAATACAGAGAATCAAAATCTATTAACCACTGAACTCAAGACAAGGTATCTGAACACAAAGACAAGGTATCTCAATATAATTTGTTTTTACTGTTCAGTTAAATTAAAAACAAAATAAAAAGAACACTACCTTTCAGCTGCAAAATAGTAACACTCTTATAACTTAGAAAGGAATGAACTACTGGCCAGTTCTGTCAATAGCCAAATTTTCTGAAACATTTAGGGCTCCTTTTACTAAGCTGTGACAGCGGTTTTAGCACACGCTTAGCGCGCACTAGACACTAATGCCAGCATTGAGCTGGCGTTAGTTCTAGCTGCGTAACACGGGTTTAGCGCACATGGCAATTCTGCGCACTCTAAAAACGCTATCACAGCTTAGTAAAAGGAGCCCTTAAAGTTACTTAAAATATTTACTTAGGGATTGATTCTAAAAATGGTGCCCAAAGTTAGGTAGTGGTAGCTGCCCTACAACCACCTAACTTAATTGGTTTAACTGGTTTAAATGGCATACTAACTGGTTGCACTGATAAAATAAAATAAAATTTCATACCATCCTTCAAGCTTCACTAGGTCTTTCCTCATGTTATTCACACCATCCAAGGAGTCTAATGCAGATTTTGGGATCATCTGCAAAGAGGCAAATCTTACCTGACAACCCTTCAGCAATATTGCTTATAAAAATGTTAAAAAAGAACAGGTCCAAGAACAGAACCTTGAGGCAAACCCTTGGTAATATCACTTTCCTCAGAACAATTTATTGACCACTACCATCTGTCATCTTCCACTCAACCAGTTCTTGACCCGGCCCGTCACTTTGGGGCCCATCCTGAGGGCACTCAGTTTATTTGACGTCTGTGTGGAACACTGTCAAAGGCTTTGCTAAAATCTAAATACACCACATCTAGTGCACTCCCTCTATCCAATTCTCTGGTCACCTAGTCAAAGACATTAATCAGCTTTGTCTGACAAGACCTACCTCTAGTGAATCCATGTTGCCTCTGGTCCTGTAATCCACTAGATTCCAGAAACTTCACCATTCTCTGTTTTAAAAGTGTTTCCATTAATTTGCTTATTAAGTGTCTAACCTATGTTTTCCTCTGCTGCCCCCGGGTGTATACCGTCTTGCCAGCTCCCTCCTCTGTCTTGCTGCAGCGTTTGTGCGGCCCCAGAAACATTTTTTTCATCCGGTGCGGCCCAGGGAAGCCAAAAGGTTGGACACCCCTGATGCACACCTTTCAGCCACATTGCTTCATCTACCTTTAATTTAGCTAACTCCTCATGAACACAACCCTCTGAAAATCGATCAGGGTCTACCACTCCTCCATCCCTATTTGCATTTGTCTTATGTGGTCCCGCTCCCAGCGCTTCTCCATTTAATACCTAACCAAATTACAATAGAAGCATGCATATTCAAAACATACAAAACATGATCTCCAGACTCCTCCCCACCAACCCTGAACAAATCTGCTAAAAATAGCACACACTAATAAAAAATTTGCTCTTTGATAAATAAATAAGTCTTCAATTGTTTATTAAGCAATTCAGTCTTATTTTTATCAGCTTCTACATATTTCTCCCCTTCACCTTCGGGTCTCACAAGCTACTTTTGCACTTCTTCCTATTACTGATACATCTAAAAAATGTCTTGTTTCCCCATTTTACTAGCTGTTTTTTCTTCCATTTGTATCTTTACTTTCTTGACTACTCAACCAGCCTCTCTTAACTTTTCCAGATATTTTTGCCTGTCTTCTTCCTGTAATCTTTTGTAGTTTATGAAAGCTAACCTCTTATTTCTTACCTTCTCGGCTATTACTTTTGAGAACTAAAATGACCTTCTTTTCAATTTTGCCCACTACATTTCTACTCCTTCCAGATGTTCCCATCCAGACAACAATTCATTGATGTAACCCCCATCTGAACAGTTAGTTTTTTTTAGACTAGAACCTTTACTTTAAAATGAGCTCTCAATACCCATCTTAATATTAAACCATATCATGCACTTATCACTGAATGCGAGATGATTGCCCACTGTAACATCAGAAACACTTTCCCCGTTTGAAAGCACTAAGGGCTCCTTTTACTAACCTGCGCTAGTGGTTTTAGCACGCGCTTAGCACCTGCTACAATGCCGTGCATGCTAGACGCTAATGCCTCCATTGAGCTGGCGTTAGTTTTTCTGTGTAGCGCGGGGGTTAGCGTGCGCTAATATGCAGTGCGTGCTAAAAACGCTACCGCAGCTTATAAATCTTTATTAAGTTTCAACCACAGCTTAGTAAAAGGAGCCCAGTATGACCCCCATCTCACGTGGGTTCCATTACCAATTGCTGGAACAGTTCTCCTTCTAAAGAATCCAGGATCTCCCTACTTCTAGAAGACCCCAATCAACATCCGGCATGTTAAAATCACCTATTAGTAAGACTTCCCCTTTTTTAGAGATATTCTGAATGTCTACTATTAAATCTATGTCCACTTCTTCCGTCTGTGAAGGAGGCCTCTATATCACACCAATGTAGACATATTTACCATTCCCTCTTTCCAAATTGATCCACAGTGCCTCTTCCTTGCCCTGCAGATACTGAAATTATGTGGCTTTAATATGATCTTTAACATAACTCAATTTAAAAAAAAGGAGGCATCTAAGAGTGTCTCCAAAAAGGCCACCATTATCCCACCTGTAGTTGTGATTTACGAAGCCTTAACACCACTGTAGGCGTGCAATTCTTATTAGAGAATGACACGGTGAAAAAATTGGTCCCCGTCACCGCCCCGTCCCCGTCTCACCATCCCCGTCACCGCCCCGTCCCCGTCTCACCATCCCCGTCACCGCCCCGTCCCCGTCTCACCATCCTCTTCACCGCCCCGTCACCGCCACTGCCACCCCATTCACCGCCCCGTCACCGCCACTGCAATCCCATTCACTTTTCTTTATTTACGTATAAAGGAAACATTCTTTAAAACTTTAAAACTTAGTTAAATATTTGTTAATAACTATACAAAAACAAAACACGCAGAGAAAAAATTAATTAATATAAATTCCCTGACTTCCCTGCACTGTCCCCCGTTGAAGGTCTGTCCCCATCCTGAAAGCCTGATGCCCCCCCCCCCCCGACGTCCGATACATCCCTCCCCCCGAAGGACCGCCGACTCCCCAACAATATCGGGCCAGGAGGGAGCCCAAATCCTCCTGCCCTCGACGCAAACCCCCCTCCCCCCAACGACCGCCCCCCCCAGCTTCAAAATGATGCCTGAAGTTACCTTGGGGGTTCTGAGCACTATTAATTTTAATTTATTACAGCACTCCAGAAATATTTTTCTAATTGTTTTAACTTGGAAAAGCGAACCAGGATTGTCTTAATGAAAGGCTTATGTTCTGCACTGCAGCCCTCCTGCCCTCGACGCAAACCCCCCTCCCCCCAACGACCGTCCCCCCCAGCCGACCCGCGACCCCCCTGGCGACCCCCACGACCCCTCCACCCCCCTTCCCCGTACCTTTGGTAGTTGGCCGGACAGACGGGAGCCAAAACCGCCTGTCCGGCAGGCAGCCAACGAAGGAATGAGGCCGGATTGGCCCATCCATCCTAAAGCTCCGCCTACTGGTGGGGCCTAAGGCGCGTGGGCCAATCAGAATAGGCCCTGGAGCCTTAGGTCCCACCTGGGGGCGCGGCCTGAGGCACATGGTCGGGTTGGGCCCATGTGCCTCAGGCCGCGCCCCCAGGTGGGACCTAAGGCTCCAGGGCCTATTCTGATTGGCCCACGCGCCTTAGGCCCCACCAGTAGGCGGAGCTTTAGGATGGATGGGCCAATCCGGCCTCATTCCTTCGTTGGCTGCCTGCCGGACAGGCGGGTTTGGCTCCCGTCTGTCCGGCCAATTACCAAAGGTACGGGGAAGGGGGGTGGGGGGGTCGTGGGGGTCGCCAGGGGGGTCGCGGGTCGGCTGGGGGGGCGGTCGGAGGTTCTTGGGGGGGGCGGTCGTTGGGGGGGAGGGGGGTTTGCGTCGAGGGCAGGAGGGCCTGGGATCCCTCCTGCCCGTAATGTAGTGCGGGGTGGGGTTAGGGGGTCGCCGTGGCCAGGAGGGTTTGGGCTCCCTTCTGGCCCGATATTGTCGGGAAGTCGGCGGTCCTTCGGGGTGGGGGTGCGAGTGGTCCTGCCGGGGGGGGGATGTATCGGACGTCGGGGAGTCGGCCGGGCAAGAGGGCTTGGGCTCCCTCTTGCTCCGATCGCGGGTGCGGGTGGGAGCACGTGCGAGCGGTCGTTCGGGGTGGGGGTGCGAGCGGTCCTGCTGGGGAGGTGAATCGGGCGTCGGGCGGTAAATAGCGGTTCCTAGAAGGGGGTACATTGGCCCGCGGGGACAAACCTGTTCACCGTTTCCGCGGTCGGTGAATGGCCTTGTCCCCGTCACCGCAGCAACTGCTAGTTTTCTTCCCCGTTTTCGGCGGTGACCCGCGGCTTAAATGCGGTGGCCGCGGGTAAACCGTCACCGTGTCATTCTCTAATTCTTATGAAAGATAGACACCGGAAATGTAGGCCTTGAAAACCCTGGCCTACATTTCTGGTGTCTACCTTTCACATAGCCGTGATTCTGTAAATAGTGCTGTTGCGTGATTGGCATGTAATCAGCGGCCATTGTTAAGGTGGCCGCCGATAATAGTGCCATTTACAGAATCTGGGTATTAAAGCTCATTTCTATTCAACTTGTAAGTTTTTAATCTGTTTCTTTGCTTTAACTCCCAGAGCATGGTCTTGTAGCGTCTCAGGGAAAAGTTCCAAAAACAGCTCCAAAACTTTGGGCTCCTTTTACGAAGGTGCGCTAGCGTTTTTAGCGCACGCACACGATTAGCGAAAAACTACTGCCTGCTTAAAAGGAGGCGGTAGCGGCTAGTGCTCGCGGCATTTTAACGTGCACTAAGCGCACGCTAAAACTGCTAGCGCACCTTTGTAAAAGGAGCCCTTTGTTAATTCTGTGCACTTATCTTCCTGCTTTCTTGGATTTATTCAGTACTTTTCCTTTCTTGACTTGTTTTCTTAATCATCTCCCTACACCTGACTTAAATAAATTAACAGGAGTAAAACTATCTCCTTGTATATGAAAAACTAATAGCCTGCTTGACTGGATACCTGAAGTATAGATACTTATCTTGTAAAATAAAATAAATTTATTTTCCTTGGCTAAAATTTCCTAACTACACTAGTTTTTATTTCCTGGCTTCACTAAAGGAGAGATTTGAATTCTGTGATTGCTGGCATCACCTATTCTGTGAAGAAGATGACTCTGGAACCCACTGTCAAACTCACTCTATCACACAGACTTCAGAGAAAAAAGAGAAATAAAGGAAACCTTCATAGGGTTTTTTTTTTTAATCCCATTATTTCTGGTATGACAGATTCACTATTCCTGTTTTTCAGGAATAGCCTTTATTAATGCTTCTCACTTTAAGAAGCTCTTGACACTAACCTCCAAAACTTTTAAAGAAATTTTCTGCAAGCTGTTCTCAATTAAATTGTGATAATACTGATGTTCAATATCACAGCTTATTAAATTTAAAGCTTTAATCAACAATCTTTGCATTTTTAAGTAGTCACTTCAATAGCAGTTTCTCTAATTAAGCTCCTTTCTTCAAACAACTGACAAAAAAAAAAAAATCAAAATTCAAACAGAAAATGTCTGAATAAATTTTCTTTGAACCTCATCCACTTTTATAGACAGAAAATTCTTTACCAGAAACAGCCCAGTTCTTTCCTCAAAGAAATTTGAGGAAAATTACAAACACTCTGGGGAAAATTCTGTATAGGATGCTGGTTTCTGCAGCCGCCTAAGAAGTGGCTGAGAAACGTACACCAGCATCTAATACAGAATCGCTTCTGCCCTACGGGACAGATGCCTAACCCCGCCTAACCTTCCCGATTCACTAACTGGTACCCATGTCACAGGCACTGGTTAGAGAATCGCGTTGCCACTAAGCTGATTGTGGCAAGGGAATCTCCCTGCCATGATCAACTGAGTGGCAGTGACCCCTCCCCTGACACCGTCTGCAGCAAGAGGAATGCCCAGTTTCTCCTTCTGTTAACCCTTGAATCTCCACCCAACATTATCTGTGGCAGGAGGGATGCCTACTTCCTCCTGCCGCCACCCCTAAACCCCCACATGACACTGTCTGCAGTAGGATGGATGCCTAATTCCTCCTGCCACCACTCCTGAACCCCATGACACTGCCCACGGCAGGAGGGATGCCAAATTCCTCCTGCCAGAACCTGAAACAAACCCTCCAACTGATAAAAGCAGGAGGGATGCCCACTCCCTCCTGCCAGCAGGCTTCCAATACCCATTACTCCACCAATCTATGAACCCCAGACTTGAATCACCCACCCTAGCACCCCAGACCCAAACCCGACACCCCAAAATCCACCTGACCCCCCAATATCTTTATCAGCAAGGCTAGCTGGAGGAATGCATACTCCTTCTGGCTGCCACAATAGCAGGCCTTCTCCTTCTTCTTTTCACAATAGCAGGTTTTCTCATTCTCAGTGCATCCTGAGATACACCAGGGAGGGGCCTTGGGCACCTAGGCCAACCAGAGTTTTAGGCCTCCTTCCCAGTGCATTCTGGGATGCACTGGGAGTGGCCTAAGACTGGAAAAGGGAAGGCCTGCCATTGTGAAGTGGCAGGCCTGGCGGCCAGAGGAAGTATGTATCCCTCTGGCCTGCTGAACTACAAAAGGTACAGGGAGGGGTTAGGGGGGTTGGGGTGGAGGGTTTGGATCTGGGGGGGGTGCCAGGGTGAGGGTTTCTAGTCTGGGATGTCATAGGTGGGGGGTCATGGGTTCAGGGGGGCCTGCTATCAGGAGGGAGTGGTCATTTCTCCTGCCTATCATGGTTGGGGGAGTTATTTCAGGGGTTCTGGCAGGAGGAATTGGGCATCCCTCCTGCTGCAGACAGTATCAGGTGGGGGTTAGGGGGTGGCGGCAGGAGGGAATGGGCAGTGTTGGGTGCCCAAAAAGTTAACAACAGGAGTGTTTGTTGGTCCAGTGCAACTGAGGTTATGGGACTAATGATGCACACTCTCAGTGGAGGCTGGCCTGTTGGCCAGAGGGAGTAAGAATCCCTCCAGCTAGCCAATTCAATAAGGTACTGGGGGAAGTCCAGATGGGGTTTCTGGCAGGAGGTACTGGGCATCCTTCTTGATGGGGAATATGTCGGGGGTGGGGGGGTTTGATGTCTGGGACTGGGCATCCCTCCTGCTGGGGGATGTCTTGGGAGGGTTCTGGCTGGGGGATTGCTAGATGGGAGGTTTCGATGTCTCAGGGATAGGGTTGGGGTTGTTCCGGCAGGAGGTTGTCTCAGAGGAGGTTGTCCTGCTGGAGATTGTCTCAGGGTGGTGGTGGGTTTCTGGCAGGAGGGGGATGTCTTGGGGTGGTGGCTTCAGGAGGAATTGGGCACTCCTCCTGCCATGGACATTCTGAGAGAGGGGGGCAGCTTCAGGGTTTCCAGCAGGAAGGTCTGGGCATCCCTGCCACAGCTGCTAATCTGATCATGGCAGGGAGATTCCCTGCCAAAATTGGATCAGCAGCCACGTCTATCTGATATGCAGGCCGGCATTTTGCTGGCCTACATTTCAGGCACCTATTGTGGCCCTAGGGAGATTCCTAGGGCTACCTAAGCTCACCTAAGGCCATTTCTGAGTGAAACCACACCCATGCCTAGCCAGGCGGCTCCATGCCCCTCTCTAGGCTCTTGAAAATGGCTACAATGTAGGTGACCCTCCTTGGGCCTTTTTGTTTTTTTTACTGCCACCTACAATCGGGATGCCCCTTAGTGTTCAACTTTTATGGTGAGGATACCTTCAGAAAAAAAACAAAGTTAGAAGAAGAGTATTGGTTTCAAAGTTGGTGGCCAAAATATAAACAACCTGTGCTTTGCAGATGATACAATGCTCATCACCAGCAGCAAAGAAGATATGTTATATCTACTGAGAAAATCATAAACAAGATGACCATGAACACAGAAAATGATGACGATTTTGAGCTTGAAGGTGACAGAATAGAAGTTGTAAAGGATTTCTATCTCCTGGGCTGTTTTATAAACAAAGACATAACTAACAGGGAATAAATATTCTGTAGAATAGCATTTGGTCGCTCTTCAATGAAGGGTCTTGACAAAGTATTCAAAGGCAAAGAAATAACACCCCAAATGAAAATCAGACTTTGCCATAAACTTATTTTCTCAGTGGTCAATTATAGATGCAAAAGCTGGACACTACAGAAAGATTGACTCATTTTACTTTGGTGCTGCAGAAGGATTTTTTGCATGCTGTGGACCACCAGAATAAATAACAAATCAATTCTGGAAGAGATCAAGCTGGCTATATCAGTTGAAGCCCAAATGATGAAGTTAAAACTGTCTTATTGGAGAAGAACATCAGGTTTGGGAAGATTATAGGAACCAGATGAAGAAAGCAACCTGCGATCAGATGGCTGGACTTGTTGAAAACAACCATGGGGATGATGCTGGAGGACCTTACTGGACTAGCACAAAACCGATTTCTTTTTAGATATATAATTTATTAAGTCACTAGGACTCAAGCACGAGGTGATGGCACCTAACCCAATCTAAAATACTTCTCATAAGGCTGGGTTTAACACATCTGGGGCCTGACTCTTGAAATGGTGCCTGCCACAGTGTCAATCACCAGTAGGTGCCACATCTAGAATCACATCTATTTTCTTCTTTTACAGGCCTACATTTAAGGCATCTGACTTAAGCCTACAAAAGCACCTAGGCATGCCTATGGATGCCTTAGGCCACTTCTGGCATAAACCATGCCTATACAGGCCTTAGGCATCTGTAGGTATGCCTAGATGTCTCCGTACGTGCATGAACAATGCCTACATTGTAGGTGCCCTTCGCCCCATTGATTTTATTTTTTTTAAGTGTGTTGCAATTGGTCTATTAGACGGTGGTAGAACACCTACCACTGCCTACAATTAGGATGCCTTGTTTTAGAATCTGGCTCATAGTGAAGTGCTAGGTATCTCATTCTGTAGAAATCTTATATTTTTACTCACTCTGTACCTAGTGTTTCTTTTTAATAGAAAATTTCTCACTTTAGTAGCCAAATGAGCTGTGTTTTGAAACATTGTTCTAGTTTTCTGGGGTTGGGGTGGGGGTTGTACATTGTTACACTGGCTAGCAGGGTCTATATACTAGAGAAATTGTTATAACTATTTATTTAAGATAATTTTAGTTTTCACAAGTCAACATTTCTTTAACTAGTTTGAAAGTATGAGTACAATAAATCATCTCTGCACTTAACTAGGTCTAATTCTCATTTGGTCTTACAGAATTCACGAGTTTACTCTAACTTTATTTCACCCATTTTACTAAAATGTTGGATGAAGTTTAATTTTCCCATGTAAACCTGACTCCTCTTTCTGAGAGAATTTCTGTTGATTAGCTCAACTAAATGACTACTGTACAGACAATTTGGAGAACTGCAGATCAGAGGTAGGACAGGTTACATTTTGATCTGCCCAGATTCTAACTGCAGTGAAGGAGTGTCCTAATGGTTAAAGCAATGGGTTGAGAATCTGTGGAACTGGGTTTCATTCCCGCAGCAGCACCTTGTAACTTTGCACAAGTCATATACAAGGGAATTCTTTTTTATTTATTTATTTATTTATAGATTTTCAAGTTACATACCAAGTAATCACTTGTACAGAAAGTAAGATAGTGAGGATATGACTTATAACAAGTATTAATATCATTTATACCTTTATATAATTAATAATAAAGAAAAATATTTTCAATTAACCCAACTCAAGTCCACAAGCTGTTGATCCAAGATTACATACTAGCAAGCAAAAGAAAATTAAAGATATATAGCAAGATTAACTACAGACAGGGCTGAGGTAGGAGCACCTTATGCAAACTATAGAGCAGTTAGGAGTGTGTGGCGCAGTAGTTGGATCTACAGCCTCAGCACCCTGGGGTTGTGGGTTCAAACCCTGCGCTGCTCCTTGTGACACTGGGCAAGTCACTTAATCCTCCATAGCCCCAGGTACGTTAGATAGATTGTGAGCCCACCGGGACAGATAGGGAAAATGCTTGAGTACCTGATTGTAAAAACCGCTTAGATAACCTTGATAGGCGGTATATAAACTCCTAATAAACTTGAAACTTTCTCTTTATCCAGTCGAGACAAAGCCAGAAAAGCAGTTAACTGTTGAGGTTCAAAGAAAATGTATTTAACTGAACGGTGGCAAATAATACACATGCATGGATATCTTAAATAAAATGTCGCCTCCAATGAAATGATCCCAGGTTACAGGAGAAGAAATTCTCGACGACGCTTTTGAGTTTCTCTAGAAAGATCAGGAAACATTTGAATTTTACATCCAAGAAACTCCTTCTGTTTATTTTTGAAGAAAAGTCTCAATAATCATATTTTATCAATTGCAAGAGCTACAGTCAATATCATTGTAGATGGTACTGCCATCTCTCTATCTAGTGATGCTTGGTCAGATATTTCAGACTGTAACTGAGTCCCATTTTTATTTAGCAAGTAATACACTTGAGTAAATGGTGGTAAAGTTTCTTCCAGAACTTGTAAAATTTCAATCAGGTATCTCCTAAGCATTTCCCTAGGAGTAATCATAGTTAGTCTAGGAAAATTGATAAGTCTCAAGTTATTATTCCGTGAATTATTTTCAAGTGTTTCTAATTTCTTTCTAAGATTAATGTTATCCTTGATTAGGGACTCTTTTATTTGTTTAGTCATCCAACAGTTCTCCAGGGGCAGAGGAAACCCCGGAGTCGGGGGAGGCACTTTCCCCTGAGGCAGCATGTGTGTCAACGGAGATGGTAAAAGCAGTGCTCTCTGTTTAGGGAGTACCTGCAGGATAAGCTGGGGTAGAATTAGCAATCGGAGGTGAAGGAAACCAGCTAGAACCAAGCCAGGAACTCTCTTTCTCTTCTGAGGATGAGTATATTTACATTCAGCAAAAGTTTCCAGTATGGGAGAAGCCAGCACAAGTGACCTTGGAGTCATTATGGAATTTAGTTGCAAACTTTACTAAGACCATTAGTCTCAATTTCCAGTACATTGAAGGTAAATCGATTCAACATACTAGAGAGCTGAAGGTTTTAAGTGAAGATCTGACTGTTTCAAAAGCTTTAAGTCCAAAGCTGGATCAAGACTTCTTGATGACTATACAAGGGAATTCTATATATGGCACTCAAGCTCATGCATGAAATTTAATTGAGCAACATACCAATTAGCACCAATAATTGGGTGCTAATAATCAACTATTAGCAACAATTTGGATTTAAATGCTTATCATACTAGGCTGTATGAGCATGGTTTATTTCCTGATCTCCTGAAGAAGCTCAGGGTGAAACGGGTCCCGTCAAAATGAGATATCAAAAGTGTATTGATTGCAGCTACTGGGACTTGAGATCAGAAGTTCACTGACTACAAGCTAAGTCTCTGTTTTGATTTGTTTTGGAATTGTTGCATACCTTAGTTATACTTAATTTATGAATGGAAGGGATGGTGAACCGATGATTGAAAAGACAACCCCATTGAATGGACCAGCATTTGTTGCTCCATTGTGAGTAGAGAAGGAGTGTCTGAGGTCCTTCCACCTTCCTCAAATATTTTTGAGACATCTATAAGACATCCTTCAGTCAACATAGGTTTGATGTTTGATGCTGGCTTGTATCTTGTAATCCATTAGATTTTAGGAATTTTATTATCCTTTCTTTCAGCAATGCTTCCATTATTGTTTTCCAATAACCAAAGTGAGGCTTACCAGCCTGTAGTTTCCCACTTCATCTCTATGGCCACTTTTGTGATGAGGAACTACATCTGTTCTTTTCCAATCCCATGGAACTTCTCCTATTTCCAGGGATTTGTTGAACAAACCTTTAAGAGGTTGTGCCTGAAATTCTCTGAGCTCCCTCAATATCCTGGAATGGATCCCATCTGGTCCCATGGCTTTGTCCACCTTCAGGTTTTTCAAGTTATTCATAAACATTTTTTTTATGAATGGTGTGGTATCTATTCCATTCCCACATGTAACTTTGCCAGCCAATTGCGGTCCTTCTCTATGATTTTCTTCCGTGAACACGAGGCAGAAATATTTGTTTAGCACATATGCTTTTTTCTCATTACTCTCCACTTAGAGGTTCATAGCTTCTTTCAGTCTCACAATTACATTTTTCATCTTCCTTCTTTCACTAATATACCTGAAAAAAAATTGTCTCCATTTTTATATGTCTAGCCATTTACCCTTCTGCTTGTGCTTTCACCAAATGTATCTCTCAGCTTATTTCATTTTCATCTGGTATTCCTTTCTTTGCTTCTCTTCTTGAGTGCCAAATGCTAACTCTTTTGCCTTTATCTTCTTTGAAGAACCATATCAGTTTACTTTTTCTCTTCTTTTTATTTTTCTCACATAAATGTCGGTAGCCATTTTTATTACTCCTTTCAGCTTGGACCACTGTTTTTACACTTCCCTTATGTCCTCCCTTACTATTAGCTCTTTCTTCAGTTACTCCTCCATTTTATTAAATAAAACTGTGGAATACATAGAAAATTATGGAACACATAGGCTGTTATAGAACATATAGACAAACATGGTTTAATGGGACCAAGTCAGCATGGGTTCAGCCAAGCGAGGTTTTACCTCACCAATTTGCTTGACTTCTTTGAAGGTGTGAATAAAAATGTGGATAAAGGTAATCCACTCATATATCTACTGTAGATTTTCAGAAAGCTTTTGACAAAATTCCTCATGAAAGGCTCTTGAAAAAACTAGTCATGGGATAGGAGGCAATGTTCAGTTGTGGATTAGCAATTGGTTATTGGGCAGAAAACTGAGGGTAGGATTAAATGGCCATTTTTCTCAGTGGAGGAGGGTAAATAGTTGAGTGCCACAGGAATCTGTACTAGGACTGATATTATTTAGGATTTCAAATATATTTATAAATGATCTTGAAATTGGAACAAGTGAAGTGATTAAATTTGTATATGACACTAAACTGTTTAAAGTTGTTAAAACGCATGTGGATTGTGAAAAATTGTAGGCAGACCTTAGGAAATTGAAAGTCCAGGCTTCTAAATGGCAGATGAAATTTAATGTATATAAAAGTAAAGTTATGCATATTGTGAAAAATAACCAAAATCATAGTTACCAGATGCTAGGGTCCACTTTGGAGGTCAGCACCCATGAAAAAGATCAGGGTGTCATTGTAGACAATACATTGAAACCTTCCGCCCAATGTGCGGTGGTGGCCAAAATAAGCAAACAAGATGCTAGGAATTATTAGAAAGGGATGGTAAACAAGACTAAGAATGTTATAATGGTTCTGTATTGCTCCAAAGTATAGCCTCACCTTGAGTATTGCATTCAATTCTAGTTGCTTTATCTCAAAAAAGTTTCAAGAAGAGCAACCAAGATGATAAAGAGAATGAAATTCCTCTTATATGATGAAAGTCTAAAATGGTCAGGAATCTTCAGTTTGGAAAAGAGATGGCTGAGGGGGGATATGATTGAAGTCTACAAAATCTTGAGTGACATAGAATGGTTACAAGTGGATCAATTTATTACTCCATCAAAAATTATAAAGACTAGGGAACACTCAAAGTTATAGGGAAATACTTTTAAAACCAACAGGAGGAAATATTTTTTTCATTTAGAAAATAGTTAAGTTCTGGAACGCATTGCCAGAGGATGTGGTAAGAGCAGTTAATATACCTGTTTTTGTTTTTAAAGATTTGGACAAGTTCCAGAAAGGAAAAGTCCATAGTCTGCTATTGAGACAGACATGGGGGAAGCCACTGCTTGCCCTGATCAGTAGTATGGAATGTTGCTACTATTTGGGTTTTTGTCAGGTACTTGTGACCTGGATAGGCCACCGTGAATATGGGATAGTGTGTTAAATGGACCACTGGTCTGACCCAGTAAAGCTATGTTCTTATGACGAAGTGAACCCATGTACATTGAACTACACTGGCTCCCCTTTGAAGCAAGGTGTAATTTTAAACTATATACAGTGATCTTTTTAATCTTCCATGGCAAAGCACAGATTACAGGTTGTGTTTAATCAAAATACCACCCAAAGAGAAATATATCCTGATCAGCAAAAGGTAGAATCCTTAACTAGCATAATTAAAAAACACCCTTCCTACCAAAACTGTCATAAAGGCCTAAAAACATAATTATTTGGAAAATACCTTACCTCATCCCCCACAAAAAAAACAGGTTATAACCACCAGACATAAACCACCTCTCCTACCTCGATAGATGACCAAGCTCCCTAAAACTGGGAAACAGCCATACTAAAACCCGTAATATCAAGACTACAACATCAGATATAGTCAATCATTTCTCCAAATCATATGCTATAATCATACACCTACATGAACACAAACCAAGTTATCTGTGTCATGATCTGGCTCTTCTAAATTGTAAATCATATTGAACTTTTTCTGGAGCATTTTAGCAAACCATAAATACAAATATAATATAACAGATAGAGCAATTAAAGGGTTTAAAAAGGTTTGGATAATTTCCCAAAAGAGAAGCCCATAGGCCATTATTGAGATGGCTTGGGGAAATCTATTGCTTATTCCTAGGATAAGCTGCATAAAATCTGTTTACTACTTGGGATCTAGCTAGGTACTTGAGACCTGGGGTGGCCACTGTTGGAAATAGGATACTGGGTTTGAAGGTCCTTCAGTCTGTCCCAGTATGGCAATTCTTATGCTCTTACGGTTTCATTGTATAGGCCATTTTTGCTTACATGTGCATGGCCTAATCTTTGAGGCAAGAATATGCTTTTGACAGGATCAACCAGATAGCTGTGGCTGCTGCCCAGCTGGTTCAGGAACAAGAAGGAGGAGGAGGCAGCAGACCCTGAGGACTCCCCCTATGGGTGCTCCCTCCTAGCTGCCTGCACCAGACTAGTGGGGAAAGACAGCGAGCCCAATTTCCACTCAGTGGCCTCGGTGCAGCTGAAACAGAAACAAAAACAAAAAGAAAACCAAAGTTCACAACTCCCGTGAGAGAGAGTGGGAACCAAGACCTCACTTTCACTGGCTCCAGATCAGGCTCTTCCTGCCTCTTCCTTTTCCACAGTTTCACTGTTACTGCTGGAATTAATAGTGCTAAGAAGAGCACACCTATGATTCCAGCAAAGTGCCTGGGTCAGAGGTCAGTATTTTTGATGATGGTCGAGGCCAAAGTTTCTCCCTCAGACCACACTTTCTCTAGCTCCATGTCAGTCTCTTCTTGCTTCTCCCTTCCTATATTTAACAATTTAAATAGCTGAAGAAACATGTCCATCTGTCTTTGATCTTTAAAAACAGCAGTTATGTGGTCTGTGCTGCAATTGACTACATAGCAGCTTTTAAGTGCTGAGGCCATGGTGGTTTCTCAAGCATATGTTTTCTTTATTTAAGCTATTTCTGAAGGCTGAATATAACTGTATTTTAAGGAGGAGTCTGGTTGCATTGGGATTTTAGGATTGAAGTTAAAGTTTTATGGCTTATAATTTAAATTGTCTCTAATGTTTTAGGCTTTAGGGTTTGATGCTGTCATATACTGATGTTTATACAGTACATATTATACTTTATTATGAATACCTTTGTGATTCTGAAGAAAAATACAGTTTGAAATGAATAAAGAACAAGCTGGATAAATAAATATCTGATATTCAATACTGGGTCATGTCTGGGTATTACATTAAACCAGCCAGATAGGACTGCTGTTTATGTAGTCCTGTTTAGATAGTTAATTTAGGCCACCTTTTATCAAACCGTGTTAGGGTTGTTTATTGCCAGCCGCTGTGGTAAAAGTTCCGATGCTCATGTTAGGATTAATGATCTGGAAGCTTTGACCCTAGACTGAACTTAATGTAAATATTATACCCTGGACTAGTATATAGCTTATGGTCCTATTTACTAAGCAGCATTTGCTTTGAATGCAGCAGTTAACATACTTAGACATTTCTTTTGATTATGCCCCTCCACGTGTTTAACAATTAAAAAATTAAAAAGGGGAACAATTAACATACTTGTTAATGACAAGATGTAACTTACATGAAAACAAAAGGATAGTAAGGGGAAATACAATTTTAAAAAAGAAAAGAGTATAATTACGGTTAAAAACAAGAGGGCAATAGAAGAAATCATATCAATGTTGAATGTGATTACTACAGAAATCGGTAATGTGGACACAGAGATCATTTAGCATTCATTTGCATCTTTAAAGAGGAAACTTTTAAGGTTTCTCTTAAATGTATCTACATTTTTCTCAGACCTTAAATGTGAAGGTAAAGAGTTCCAAATTGTAGGGGCTATAGTCGCAAATGAAAAAGCCTTATGGGTACTAATGATTTTTAAAGATGGGACATGAAGAAGGTGCTGAGATGCTGATCTTAAGATTCTTGAAGGATCATGAGAGATAAGGATCTTATGAATGAAGGCAGGTTCTTTGGCGTTCATGGATTTAAAGGAAATTAAAACAATTTTATATGTTACTAGTCTTTTAGCCCGTTACATTAACGGGTGCTAGAATATATGTCTGTCTGTCTTTCTTTCTTTCTGTCTCTCTCTCTCTGTCTTTTTCTCTCCCTGGCCCCCTTTCTTTGTCTGTCTTTCTGTCTCTTTCCCTGCCCCCTGTGCAGCAGCAGCACCATTTCCACCCCCCTCCCCCTAAAATAACTTCTTAACCACTCTGATCTGAAGAAGCCAGGAGGTCCATAAAATTTTAATAAACAGACATGCTCTAGTTCAAAATGCCTGCTGCACGCTATGCAACCTGTTTTCTCGTGTTATAGTAAGGTGCCCACTGGCTGTTTAGATCTTGTACGCACTCTGGCACTAATTAGCTGGGCACAGGTCCAGTTGGGTGAACTACCATGAGCCTGGCGAGAAAGCTGTGTGAAGCTCATATACGGTTCGCTTGTCATCGAGCTAAACCTGACTGGGATTAAGAAAACTAAGCACAGTAATACTTTACCTTCACCTGGGCAGCCACAAATGTGATTTTGCTAAAAGTTTTCTACCGCTGAAAAAAACAAAAAAATCCATCCCACACAACCTTCAGTCTTAAGGCAACCGCTTCTGATTTGTTTAAAGTTTCTGCCATAGCTGCCTACCCCTCCTTTCTATGGAATTTTTTTTTTACCATCAGTCTCTTCGCTCTTAGTTGGTGCTCTGCCTTGTAGCCGGTGTCGCCATGTTGGGGGCTGTAGGCAGTTGTTCGGTCGTGGCCCTGCGTGCGTTGAGAGGGGGGAGGGGGAAGGGGTTGGGGTTGTGGCTCGTGGAGGCGATCGGCGGCTGGCTGCGGTCCCGGCTGGAGTCCTGGTGACGTAGTAAGCGCGCATGCGCACTCTTGCTGGCCACATCCCGACAGATCAGATCTCAAGGAACACGGCTTAAGAGTGCGCATGCGCGCTTAGCGTTTTATTATTATAGATTCATTAAGGGATTGTTAACCAGTGTGCACTCTTTAGCAAGGGGGGTAACGTGATCAAATTTCTCATTGTTCGTTATAATTTTTATGGCAGTGTTTTGTATTAATTGTAGATGTTAGATATCTTTTTGACAGACACCTTTATATAAAGAATTACAATAATCGAGCTTGGAAGTAATAATAGAGTGAATTAGAATGTTGAGAGACTGAGGGTCAAGAATATTTGCTAAGGATCTGATCATTCTGAGCTTGAAAAAACAGTTCTTAACAACTGCACTAATCTGAAGGCAGTAGGATAGTTTACTGTTGATCAGAACACCAAGGATTTTAACTGAATTGACAGATTTTATCAGCATGCCATTGATTATAATAGGAGATGTTAAGTGAATATTTTCTTTCCAAGGAAAGAGAAGACAGTTGGTTTTGGTGGTACTTAATGATAGCATATTATCACAGAGCCATTGGCTGATGTTGTCTAATTTTGAGTTGTCGAGATTAATGTCATTGGAATTTGATGTGTCAATGGGATTGATAATCTGAATATTCATTTCAAGCCATTGAGGTAACCATAGCCCTTAATGTTCTCATATATAGAGTTAAGGAGCTGTCTAGTACATGGTCTCCTTTATGGATCACATGGTGGGGCAGATTAGCAGAAATTTGCATGATTAATACTCCCCAAATTTTATGTGTTACAAATGTTGCCTACTCTTTTTTCTCTGGGTTTATTTAAAATCATTGATTTTTATAGAAATCTAAATCCCCTCAACTTGCACTGCATATACTACAACGACCAAAAGGTATGGGAGGAGTGGGTTTCCTTAATTTTCAGAGATTTGTTTCTGCAGCTAATTTTATGGTCCGCCTGTTGGTGGTTTCAACTTACTCCTACTTCTGGAGATCCAGTTTGGCTTAATGTCGAATGTTCTTTGGTTCACCCATTGTCTTTAGTTCACCTATTTGGAGCCCCAGCACTCCCTCTTCTCCAGTCCTGGCCTATCCTAAAGACCACGGTGACAACTGTACATGGTTTTGATAAAACCTTTTCAATTTTGCTCTCTCATGCATTGTTGTCCCCCTTGTGGGGCAATCCTCAAGTAAAGATAAGGAAGAGGCCCATTTCCTGGACTACTTGGGTAGACCATGGCATATACTTTCTTTCTTTTTTTTTTTTTTTAAATAAAAGCTTTTATTAAAATAAACACAGCAAACATTACATATACATAGGAGATGCAACAACAAGAAAACAACAAGCAATACACCACACTCCAGAAAATGCCCGAAGTGTAGCCAAGAGCAGAGACATGTGCAATCCCCACAGTCCAACAAAAACAACAAAAACCACCCACCAGAACGCAGCCAATACCCCCTCCCCTTCCCCCCAGGGACAAAACACCATACCTACAGCACCCAAAAGGTTGAGAATCATCCGATTTTATACGTAAGCAAAAAGTGGAAGAGAAAGATGATTATAGGGTCCCCCTAATCCCAGTCTTTCCAGTCCAGCCCCAAGCTCAACTCAGAACCCCCCTCCACCCCTGCCACAAACCCCCACAGAAGCCCGAAATCTACGCCAAATGTGAGCATAGCCATGGAGTTTGCCATGCCGTAGGGCCGTTAAATGGTAAAGAAGCTGCCAATTAAGCAAGCGTTGTTCCACCATGTCCCATGTGGGAGGGTGCGGTTGATTCCACAAGGAGGCTATTGCCAGTCTAGCAGCAGTGAATGCCAACTTTCAAAACAGAGAATCCCCCCAAGCTAGATCCAATTGATGCCAGAACAACAAGGCATGACGCCAATCAACCGGAATCTGGATATCCAGGATCTGGGACACTCGAGAGAAAACCCCAGTCCAGAACCCACACACCCTCCCACATTGCCACCACATATGGAAGTAGGTACCCACCTCCCCACAGCCCCTCCAGCAAAGATCACTCCCACCCCCCTGCCAGCGTGCCACAACCTGAGGGGTATAGTACCAACGAAAGAGGACCTTATATCCATTCTCTATCAACAAAGCAGCTATACCCGCCGAGGAAATCTCTGACCAGATGTCACCCCAAGTGTCCCAGGAAATAGCAGAGCCCCAATCACCCGCCCAAGCCCTCATGTAGGGATGCTGTGCTCCCCGACAATTAAGGCACCGATATACAGCGGACAGAGCTCCCTTCCGGAGCACCGGACCCAGCAACAGCTCAAAGGGAGTCTTGCCACCCTCAAATCCCCCAGTAGACCCGAGGTCCGGATATAGTGAACAACTTGTAGATAGGGAAACAGAGCCCGGACCCCAAAGTCGAACTGGCCCCGGAGCTCTGCAAAGGGTCTAATACGGCCCAAGACCGGATCCCACAATTGTCCCACACAAACTAAGCCTCTAGATTCCCAATCAGTAAACACTCCCCTACCCCTTCCCGGTGGAAAGTCTGGATTATGTCTCAACGGGGTATACCAGGAATGGCGCCTACCCAACAATAAACCACCTCGGGTCTGGTTCCATACCCTCAAAGAAGTTCCAACCGAGGACAGGCCACCTGCCAACCGCACCCTGCCAGGTAACCATGGTCGATGTAACAAAGGCACCCCATCACTTAAACTTTGCTCTATCACCACCCACGGCTTCGGTGTCTGCGTCTGCCACTCTAAAAGGGCACGCAACTGGGCCGCCTGGTAATATTTTACCACATTGGGAACCCCCAACCCCCCATCACTCCTCCCCATACATAGGACCTTCCTACTCACTCTAGATCTCCGACCAGCCCAAATAAAATTGAAGATATGCCTTTGGACCCCCTCCAACGCTCCCCTGCCCACCCAGAGCGGCAATACCTGGAATAAGAAAAAAAGACGAGGTATAATCATCATCTTCACAATTGCCACCCTGCCCAACCAAGAAAAATACTGATCTTTCCAACTAAGCAAGTCTTGTCGAATGCGGCGAAAGAGCGGAGGAAAATTCAGATCATAGAGATCCACTCCCGGTGGTCCGAATCGGACCCCAAGGTATCGCAGTGAGTGCTGCACCCACCGAAACGAAAACCGGTCACGGAGGTAAGACACTCGGTCGTCAGGCAGGTTAATATTAAGGAGCTCAGATTTTCCAACATTGACTCGAAAGCCCGATACCTTACCAAAATCCTCCAACTCCCGTAATATAGCAGGCAAGTAACTTTCAGGATCCTCCACTGTGAACAAAATATCATCCGCAAACAAAGCCAACTTATAATCCCCTCCCGGCACCATAACTCCCTTAATATCCCGATTCATCCGCACCCGCTGCGCCAGGGGCTCCACCGACAAAGCAAAGAGGATCGGGGAAAGAGGACACCCCTGACGTGTTCCCCGTGCTAGAGAAAAAGTCTCCGAGTACCCCCCATTCACCTTAATACAACCAAGCGGACAAGTGTAAAGGACCCACCGACTCCAAGACCCGAAACAAGAAAGGCCAGGGGACCCTATCAAACGCCTTCTCAGCATCGATAGATAGAAACACCGTTTCCCGCACACCCTCCCTGGCCCGTTCAAACAGATTATAAACCCGTCGAGTATTATCGCCAACCTGACGTCCCGCTACAAAGCCCGACTGATCCGGATGGATCAGCCTGGGAATCCAGCTCATCATTCTGTCTGCCAAAATCCGCGTGAAAATCTTAGTGTCAACCCCCAATAGCGAGATCGGTCTATAGGAAGCACATTGAAGGGGGTCCTTCCCCTCCTTGGCCAACACCGTTACACCCGCCAGTCGCATGAAGAAGGGAAGGTCACTATTCTCTTGCAAAGAGTTAAGGAAGCGCAACAAAGGAGGCAGCAAAAGATCCTGGAAACGTTTATAGTACCGAACAGTAAAACCATCCAACCCAGGCGACTTACCAAGTTTCATAGAACGCAGTGCTCCACGAGCCTCGATCAGCGTGAGAGGATGGTCCAACCGCACTACATCATCATGTGCAATCCGGGGCAACGCCGTCGAAGTTAAATAAGCATCCAGGTCCTGCAAGGGCCCAGGATCTTCCGGAGTATATAGATGGGAGTAGTACTCCACAAAGCGGGCACGAATAGCATCCTCTTTCTGCAACAGCTCACCTGAGGCCGCCCGAAGCGAGAGAATCTGATTGCGCGTCTGCCGCACTTTCAGACGATGGGCAACCAGTCTACTAGCTTTATTAGAAAACTCAAAGTATCTCTATTGAAGAAGTTGCAAATTATGGTGTAATCGCTCTAAATCTAAAGCTTGGAGATCCCGGCGTGCTTGAAACAATCGCCCACGCAATTCAATATCCCAAGGGCTACGCTTATGCAAGCTCTCCAACCGACCAATCAGAATCAACAAAGCCGCCGCATCTTCCCGTCTCTTACGCTGCCGGGCCGAGGCCAGGGCAATCAATCTACCCCTAAGGGTAGCCTTTAACCCCTCCCAAACCGCTTCCAACGAAGCTCCACACTCCACATTCACATCCAAATAGTCCTGTATCCACCCCTCAATCTGTTATCCCACCTCCGGGTCATCTAGGAGACTATCATTAAAACGCCAGAATTTCTGTCCCGAACCACCACCCGCCCCTTGTAACTGCACCCAAACTGGGCCATGATCCGACCACGTAAGGGACTCAATCCCTGCTGACTCCACCCGACGGAGCAGTCCCCGCTCCACAAAAACATAATCGATTCTAGAGTAGGAGGAATGTAGCCCCGAAAAATAAGTATAGTCCCTAACCGAGGGATGTAACCACCTCCAACAATCCACCACATTCAGAGTGGCCAATGCCTCTCGCAACAATTTACGATCCCGTCTCCCATAGTAATCCGCCCTCCCCGAATTATCCAAATGGGGGGTCACAGTAAGGTTAAAATCCCCTCCTAACACCAGGGCCCCCCCCCTTAAACCGTAGAATCCGAGGAACCAACTCACGAAAGAAGGCCCCCTGGCCCTCGTTAGGGGCATATATATTAACCAGGGAGTACAAGACCCCCTCAATCAGTGCCTCCATCATGATATATCTACCCTACACCACCCTATGGACTTCACAACGAATCCCCTTACGAATAAGAATTCCCACCCCAACCCTCTTGGAAGTGCCCACCCGCGAAGCCCACCAAGCTTGAGGAAACCTAGGATCCCTAACCATAGATTCATGTGACTGAAGCAGATGAGTTTCTTGGACAAAACAGACATCAGCCCTCAGGCGCAGCAGTTCTCTAAAGAAAGCTTGTCTCTTATTAGGGGAATTCAGACCCCTAATATTATAAGATACCAACCTAAACCCTTCCATATTCCAAATAAAACAAGGACAATGCAAACCCAACCCCATCATACTTGTCCCCATATCCCTCTCTTCCCCCCCATCCCTCCCCCCCACCCCCCCCTCCCCCAAAGTGAGAGTCCTCAGATCTCCCACCAGCATACAAGGAAGTGAACCATCCCCATGGCCCCTTACACAAACCCCATAACCAAATGTCAACTATCAAGAACAGTACCCACACCAATCCCCATGAACCAATCCACCAACCCCACATGCCCCCCACACCACAATTCGCACTCCCCCCCTCCCCCGCCCCCCCACACTGCAATGCTCCCCTACATATCACAAGAACAACCCTTCAACGTCCCCCTTCCCACCATAGCCCCAATCCAGTCCATGGGCTTCCCCCACAAAGCACCCATCCAACACTCAAAACCCAGGTACCTATCCCCAAGGAAGGAGTCAAGAAACCCCCCACACAGGCATGAAAAGTACATAAGAAACTGGAACAAAACAAACACAGTCAATCAGCCCTCAGGGGGGGGCACTCGAGGAAGAAGCGGTAGCTCGGAGAGGGGGTCCTCCCCCTCGGCCACCCCTCCCGCTCCTGGATCCACTCTCCACGCGTTGCCATCGGGAGGGTGTGGGATGCCCCGCTCGGTTGGGTCCCGCACCCCCTGCAGAGGTCGCCTCCTCCGGAATCTCGATACCCGCTTGTTGCAATAGACCACGAGCCTCCCGAACTGTGGTAACTTTGGTATGGACTCCATTAATGGTGATAACTACCCCAAAAGGGTAAGTCCAGCGGTAGCGCAAATTGCTGCGCTGCAAAGCCTTGGTCACTTCTCTGAATGCCCGGCGTTTCTGGAGCGTGCCCGCAGCCAGGTCTTGATAGAACTCCAACCGATGACCTAACCAAGTAACCGTGCCCAACTCCCGAGCTCTGCGGAAGATCTGCTCTTTAAGGACAAAGCTCTGCAGACATAGCACAATATCTTTAGGTTGATCCGTTGTCCGGGGTCCCAGAGCTCGATGCGCTCGCTCAATTCCCGGCTCCAGTGTGTTATCCTGTAGCAGCCACCTGATCAGCTTGATGGTAGTAGCACGAACATCTTTAAACTCAGGCAGATCCGGTAGGCCCCGCACCCTCAAGTTATTATGCCGGGTGCGGTTCTCCAGGTCCTCGACCTTGTCCAGGAGAAGTTGGTAGTCGGCAGAAGCAGTTTCCAAAGATCTCTGCACTCCAGTCACATTTTCCTCGCAGCTATCTAGACGCATCTCTACCACTTCGACCCTCGTGCCCACCTCCACCAGGTCAGTGCGCAGCTCCTGCACTGCCTCCCGAACTTGCACTGCCACTGCCGAGATTTCGGATTTCACCTCTGCAATCCAGCACTGCATGTCTGCTTTAGTGAGTGGTTCCAGCGAGGCACTCTCCGGCAGCAGGTCCGTGACCATATCAGCCACAGCCGCGATGGCTCCGCTCAATTTCGCCGCCTCCCCGCTACTCGTCTCCAGGCCCACGCTGCCACGTGCAGCCCGGCCCAGCGCTTGCTCCATCGTGCGCTGGCCAGGTTTTTCGCCAGGCAACTTTTTTCACGTTGTCATGGTGTCCGCTGTCCCCCCACACACCACACCAGCACCCGGGGATAAGAAAATCGCACCGTTTACACACCAATATGATAGTTAAAACGCCGGCCCGAACGGAGCTCTCAGTTCAAGCTCCCATCCGCGGCGATGACGTCACTTCCTTTTTCAACATATACTTTCTTAAGGATATACTTGTGCGTAATCAGTTTCGAACCTTTGAGTCATTGCAACAACACCATGGTTTGGAACCCACACAACATTACAGATACTTACAACTTCAGTGTTGTTTAACCAAATCATACCCATATAGCCTCTCTTCCTTGTTAGAGCAAGAACCACTGCTTTTCATATCCTTACACGATAGTATACATGCACCACACGTGTTATCCAAATTTTATCATCATCTCTCAGTTGCATATTATTCATCCCCTGTTTCTGTTCAATCTATTTGTGAAACAGAGCCCCAAGTTACATTATCTCCTGCTCAATGGATGCATTTTTGGCAAAGGAGTAATATACCTGTACACTCTGCACCTATTCAACAAACATTGTTTTATATTAGTCACAAGATCATTTGGACTTCTCTGAAGGCCCACAAATTAGTAAAAAAATTTCCCTGTTTACGCCAATTGTTGGAATTGTTTCTCGAATGTAGGTACCTTACAGCATATGCTATTTGATTGTCCATGTCTCACTTCCTTGTGGTCTGCTGTGTGGGAGACGGTTGTTTATTATACTTCTTGTCCACCTTCTTGTACTTTTGCATTGATTGTTTTGAGGTTTGTAATCCTACCTGCTAGTATAGCGGACACTCAAACACAGCTTTTTGACATCATGATTGCCATAGCATTGAAAGTAATAATGCAGCAGTGGAAAGATACCTTATCTGTAACATACTCTCATTGGTGGAATTATGTGTGCCTTGTAGCGAAGTATGAATTCCATTTAGCAGAACGTGATAACAGATTTATATAAACTCATTTGGGGCTCCTTTTACTAAGCTGCGCTTGTGGTTTTAGCGTACGCTTAGCATGCGGTACAATGCCGTGAACGCTTAGCACGTGGTACAATGCCACGTGCGCTAGACGCTAATGCCTCCATAGAGCTGGTGTTAATTTTTCCACATAGCGTGGGGGTTAGCGCGTGCTAAAAATGCTAACGCAGCTTAGTAAAAGGAGCCCTTGGTCTCAGTTTTTGTAATGTATTTGTTTTACTACTCTCCTTGCTTTCTTTCATTTTGTGCTTCTATTTGTTGCTGTATTAGTGTCTTCATTGCTTATAGTTATTGTTATACTGTGGTGATACAGTTCCTGATATTCCTATTGTGCCCTGTTTTTCCAGTTTTATACAGAATAAGTACCTTTGTTAAGCTTTTGCTTTATTTGTTCCTGTATTTTGTTTTGTAGCAAAAAAATATTCAATAAAAAGTGATTGAACTAAAAAAAAAAAAAAATGAACTCTTTGGTAAGGGCAAATAATATACCCAAGTTAATGGTGGAATTTTCTCTGATGGAACTTGCAACACTTCTATAATGTATCCATATGTCTTTAGGTGATACAAGTTTCAAAAATGGACAATTTTTAAAAAATGTAAATTATTCTAGCAGAATTTTCCAATGCTTCATTTCTTTTTCAGAGGTAATTTATATCCATGATAAAAGCAGCCTGAGCTGCTGTAAGATTTTTAATTTCTTTTTTTTCTCACTACAATCTTCTTAAACAATGTTAGTCACTCCAAATTGTCTTTATCTATCTGATGTTCTACTTTTACAATTCTTTGCTGAAGAAAATTATTCTAAAATATCATAAACTTCACCGATCCACTAGAGTCTGCCATATCACCTCTTGGGTAACCTCAGAAGGGGTAAATGTAAAAAAAAAAAAAAAAGTTGGTATACCAGATTTCAGTTCCAAAGAATCAAGTTCAAGGGAATGCTCACCAACTGATTCCTGGAAAAAACTCTTCAGATAATTGTACTGCATCTGAAATGTGAAACATCATTTCCTGCAGCTGCTCACTAACTGCTGGGTGTTGTTCCATCTCCCCTCACTCCAAATTGTTTCTACCAACTCTAGGGTAGGACACTGGCAAAAGTGTCTCCAGCAAGTTTATAGACTGAGGTTGAGGAGGCAAGGATCTAGTATCAGGGCTGAGAGTGACTTCAGGTCTGAAAGGAAACAATAGTTCTCCTCTCATTGTCATTTCTTTAAGCGGGTTCTCAGCATTCTTCAAAATCATCTGTGAGCTAGGGTTCTGCAAAAAATTATCAATAGTTCCAGCAGTGGGAGAAGCACTCTGCTGAGAGGAATGAGCCCCCGTCGTTTTGGCATAATTATTGAGGAAGATTTCCAAAGTAATAAAATTGGAATCGCAGTGTGTCAGCCATCTTGAATCTCACAGTGTCCTTCATATTCTGATGTTCAAATTACTATAATATATAACCAAAGCCTCCTAAGCACCGTCCATGGGTAAATACTATTTATCATTTCTTTAGTCCTACTAGAAATATGTATAGACGATGGGCTGCCTTTGCCATTGGTAATTGTCTTTCACTACAATTGTCCAGTGTCTGATAACAATTTAGAAATATTCTTCTAACCTTGATTGCATCACATATTAGTATTCTAGGATTTCACTTTTCCCACTTTATATCTCTATCTCTCTCTATATATCTATAACTCTATATATTAATCTATAGAAATAGCCATTTTTTTAATGTCTTGCCTCCTGAAGTCTTAAAGTAATAAAATTACAATGAAGAGAAAAACTGCCAATTTTTTAAAGGTTAAACACAGTGAAATTAAAGTGCTTTAAAGGGCAAACTCAGTACGCATTCAGTGAAAAAAGGTAGAGAGGACCAGAGGGTAAATTGAATGGTGGGCATTAAACAAAAGGATTTGGCAAGGACAGGCAAGTAAGCACAGTAGAAACAAAAGAATCTAAGCTTTCTCTCTCTCTCTTTCTCTCTCTCTCTCTCTTCTTTGAGTTTAACACTCATTAAAATATATCCAGCGAGTCAAGCATGAGAATAGAGCTATTTTACAAACTGACCATGCACTTAGGGCTCCTTTTATGAAGGTGCACTAGCGTTTTTAGCACGTGCTACAATGCCACACGCACTAACCCCGCGCTACACGGAAAATACTAATGCCAGCTCTATGGAGGCGTTAGCATCTAGCGTGCGCGCTAAAACCACTAGCGCACTTTTGTAAAAGGAGCCCTTAGTTTAATATATATTGAACATCTAAGTTTGCAGCAAAATAAGAACAAGTATTGTGCTAAAGCATATTAATCTAGGTTGTATTTATTTAGCTTGCTCACCGTATCCTGCTACTAAATATTGAACAGAAACAATAATGAATTCTTTAAAAATATGAGGGTATTGAGAGGAATTTCATCATCTGCTCTCCATGTGCTGCATGTCACAGATACTTATCCCAGAGGGAATTTTTTGGTACTTGGTTTTCAGTGAACTGTATCTAATAGGGAGCTTTGAGTTCTTAAATTGCCAGTGTTTCCTTAGGATATTGAACAGGGCACAATAAAATCATTGTACCTGTAAGGAGAAAAAAATAAATAAATGAAAGTTATTGTTTCATTTGTCTTCTTTGCTGTTTTATATCGTTTGCTAGATTGCTGATGCTTCTTTTAAACCTTGGGCACAAAATGGTGAAGGATGGAATTGTAATGCAATATATCATGATGAGGGTGAGAACATCTTATACAAAATTAGTTGTATTATTTTTAATACATTTTTTTCTGAGAGTATTTTTCATTATGTCACTTTTATGTCCATTGGGAACAATTCTAAAACCAGAGCACTGAGTACAAATTCTATAATGGCATGTGGGTGCCAAGATTCCATTACAGAATACTAGTAAAAGTCAGCATCTGTGTGCCTACATTTAGGAGTGCCTACTTACACCATGTCAATGTACAGCTCTAAATGTGGTACTTTAGTGCATTATTTACAATTTCTGTAAATTTCATGTGTCAGTATTGGTCTTGTCCATGTCCTGTCCATGCTGTGAATGTTCCCCGTGAATTTACACACTAAATCAGTTATAGAATGGCTCTGAGCATGCATCTAGCAGTTATACATTTAAGTGTACACTGAGGGAAAAATTCATCAAGCAGTGTTAGGGTTTTAAGTTTCATTAATTGGAATGTGTGGTGCAGTGGTTAGAGCTACAGCCTCAGCACTTTCTTCACCCAGTGTATAATTAAACTCTGAAATTTATTCCTAGAGAATATGGTAAAAGCAGTTAGCTTAGTAGGGTTTTAAAAAGGTTTAGATAATTTCTTAAAACAAATGTCCATAATCCATAACATTAGCATTCGCATTCCCGTCACCTGCAACTGAAAGCTAATCACCATCAATCAATAATCACACAACTCAGTTTTATTGGAATAAATATTTGGCCGCAGCTTTATTATCTATCTGAATATTATCTTCACTTACAATGCAATCTGTGTCCAAAAACCAACAAACCCCCAATGCATATTTCACACACCCCAAGGGAGCTATTCGGTGTCGAAACTAGCTCCAGTTAAGTCTTTAAATTTATAACATTCCCCCAAACGGCCCACGGTGACGCAAGGCCATGCTTCCCCTCCCCTCCCCCCAAACATGACCCACGGTGACGCAAGGTCATGCTTCCCCTCCCCCCAAACATGATCCACGGTGACGCAAGGTCATGCTTCCCCTCGCAGCGGTATCGCATACGAGTGTCACATTTATTTATTTATTAACTGCTCATCTCCCAGATCCAACTGGGCCAAACCCCATTTTCCGCCCCACCCAAAGCTGCGACCACCTCCCCCCCAACCCCATAAGCTCCATCAAACCCACTCAAGTCGACATATAACATGTAAACCCCCCACCCCACCCCACAACACTGACACAAAACATAACATCAGCACAAATGGGAGGGAGGGAGGGATAATCTTTTCCTGAAGAGACTACTCTACTGTTCCCCTTTCCTCACAGAATTCACTCCAGAGTGCCACAACATCCAACCAATCACGTGACTGCTCCACCCCATCACCTTAGCAACCTCCCTAATCATTTTTCTTTCTTACAAGCTCTATCTATTAACCCTTTCTTACCTCCTCTTATAAAATTGTCAATCCTTATTCTACAGACCCTTGATAACACCTCATATATTCCCCTCACTATCTGTCCCCCCTCCCATTTTACCCACACCATCATTCAATAAATATTACCAGCCGGTGACATCAGCTCAGCTAATGTTATATCACACCAGATGAATCTGGTGTTCTTCTTAACATTAGCATTCGCATTCCCGTCACCTGCAACTGAAAGCTAATCACCATCAATCAATAATCACACAACTCAGTTTTATTGGAATAAATATTTGGCCGCAGCTTTATTATCTATCTGAATATTATCTTCACTTACAATGCAATCTGTGTCCAAAAACCAACAAACCCCCAATGCATATTTCACACACCCCAAGGGAGCTATTCGGTGTCGAAACTAGCTCCAGTTAAGTCTTTAAATTTATAACATTCCCCCAAACGGCCCACGGTGACGCAAGGCCATGCTTCCCCTCCCCTCCCCCCAAACATGACCCACGGTGACGCAAGGTCATGCTTCCCCTCCCCCCAAACATGATCCACGGTGACGCAAGGTCATGCTTCCCCTCGCGGCGGTATCGCATACGAGTGTCACATTTATTTATTAACTGCTCATCTCCCAGATCCAACTGGGCCAAACCCCATTTTCCGCCACAAGCGGTGACAGCCTCGAGCTTGTCACCGCTCCCCCCACCACATAAGCTGCGGCCAACAGCTTTAAAACAAGTTTCCAATAAAATAGGCCAAACCTATGCCTGAAAGGTTGACAGCATCAGGACAATAATGTCCATGGAAAATAGCTGCAACAAACTCATGAGAAACCACTCTAAACCCCCACATGCTATCCATAACTCCAAAAGCTTAGTATTAAACCCACTCAATAGCAACCATGTCCCAATCCTCCTTACACACTCAATAGAGGACCAAACAAAACAAAAAGGGGTGGGGGCATTAGGGAAAACACAGACAGCAGACAACAGATCCTGCCTCAGGGGCAGTATGAAATCCTCTCCCTTTGCTGAACAAATGTCACAACCCATCAAAAGAATCATAAGGGAAGCAGAATAGAAGATTAGGAAACTGTCTTTGCTGGAAAAGGATTAGCAAGGGTCACTCCCAACAAATGCTCCATATACCTAACCATAAAATCTATAGTCCATGCCCCACTGGACTCGGAAACAGCTAAGAAAATCCTCACCAGCCCAATAGAATGGTAAACAAGATATTGCACATTCCCGTTACTCCACACACACACACACACACACACACACGTATAAAAGAATCCAAATTCCTGATCCTTCCAAGAAGGTGACCGGGGAATAGGCAATTGCATTTAACCTGCAGTCAACCCAACATCTCCAGACAGCTACCCCGTGAACACAATAGCAGGTCAAGAAGGTGCCAGTTTACCCACTCGATAATCTGCCCAGTGCTGCAAAAAGGCTAATCGCCAGAGCACCACTACAAATCATGAAGTGCACACATCAGGCAATACTGCAAACAAATGTCACTAAACCCTCATACAAAAAACAAACAAACAAGTAAACCCTGCACATGGACACCAGATCACACGCACCCACAACCAATTTCATAACTTCCATAAAATCCCCACACCAGCAAATGTCAAGTGAACCATCTTCTAAAATCATCCTACAAACAAACAATACAGTATTAATAGAACATGCGGCTGCTCCATATGAGAAAGGAGCAATGCACCTCTGGCACCCAAAATTGCAGAAAATGAGTCAAACAAAGCAGTTTGGCTCTCAGCACCTATCCAGCGCCTTGCAGTTCCTCCAGTCTGAGGACACAAACAAAGCCACTTAGAAAAAACATAAGGACAGATAAAGACCAAAATGCCCAGCCAGTATACCCCTCCACAGTAACAATTAACTCCTTTCTCCCAGAGAGTCCATGTGCCTATCCAAAGTCGTCCTGAATTCAGAAACTATTTCATGCATCTACTACTCCTACACCTACTGGAATTCCAAAACTATTTCATGCATCTACCTCACCTTCTGTAACAATGTAGCGCCATACCGTACTGCACAGCCCAGCACTGCTGCACTGCATCCCCTGCCCTCTTACTTTGGATTTGCTGTCAAATAAAAGGGGAGTCATCTCATGTATAGTTAGGCCACATAGGTATTTAAACATCACTATTATCTCCCTTCTCATGCTCCTCCTCAAAGTATACAGATGGAGATCATGAACTCAGTTCCCATATGCCTATAGGACATAGACCATCAACCCTTGTAGTAGCCTTCCTTTGAACTGAACTTAAATGTACACAAAATTCACAAGGAGGTCTCACCAAAATTTGTAGAGGGGCAGCAAACTTCCATTGTCCTGCTGGCCATACTGATTCCCATGCATCCAAACATCTGTCTAGCTTTTGCTAGCACTGTTACAACCTGGTTGCCTCCTGAAGCTCATCACATACAATCACACCAAACCCGCACTCCTCATTCGTACACCAAGGTCTTCACCCTTTAATCGCACCATTCCCTTGTGGTTTAGCAATGCAAATGCATGACCTGACATTTCTAAACATGAAATCTGAGCTGCACAATATGAAGCCATTCTACAACTTAAGCCCATCCTCGTTAGGCACACCATCAGGACCGTCTGGTCCATTACTGCTTTGGCCTCCTACAACAATCCCACTTACATAATTGTGAAAAGAACAAGCCCAATAACAAACCTTCAAACACACTACCGATAAGATCTTCCCTTGGCATAACCATCTCCTGGGACCACAACCCACTGACACCTTACTGACCAACTAGTTCCTGCCCCAGACCACCAGTGGAGCCCTCCATACCGAGAACACTGAATACGATATGCCTATGAAAATGGTAAAATGACTAAAATCAAAATACACCATATTCACCACACTCCCCTTATCTAATGCCAAGATCACCCAAAGAAAGTAAGCAGATTTGTCGATCCAAATCTGTCTCTAGTGAATCCCCAAGCTCTGTTGTAAAAGTGTTTCTATTGAGATACTCACCAATAAGTCAAACTTACCGGTCTGTATATCCCTAGTGCTGCCTTTTCTCCATTTGTTGTGGAGGGAAACCATATTCTCCCTGCTCTATTCATGCATTACCCACTCCCTACTCTACAGAAGCAGTGAGAAGGTAGTCAGCAGAGTCACCAGAACTACCCCCAAATTCTTGCAGTACCCTTGGATGTACCAGCCATTCCCCTCGTGGTATCCACCCGTAGTTCTAACGAACCCTCACAAACCCAAGCCACTGAAAATCAATCAGGGTTTTTTACACCTCCTGCCCCAGTCACATGAGGTGTTTGTACACCCTCCCCCCCCAAACACTTCAGCTGTGAACCCAGAACAGAAAATATTAGTGAAGAAGTCATCTATCTCTTTACCATCTGCTACTTATTGGCCTCTTGTACCCTTGGGTTCCACATTGCCACTTTTGCATGTCTTCCTATCCCTAATAAATCCAAAAATGTCTTGTCCCCCATCATTATCGTGGCAGCTATTTATCCTTCCATCTCTATCTTTACTTTCCAGACTACTCGACCAACCCCCTCCCCCTTGCCTTGCACCTTATAAGAACAGAAGAACAGAAGAATTGTGATACTGGGACAGACCAAAAGTCCATCAAGAACAGTATCCTGTTTCCAACAGTGGCCAACCCAGGACCCAAGAACCTAGTGAGATCCTATAATCCAAATTCTATGCCCTAGTAATAAAACAGAAATTATGCTGCCTATCATAGGAATAAGCAGAGGATTTCCCCAAGCCATCTCAATAAGGCCTTCTCGGTTAGGAAAGTACCCAAAACCTTTTTAAACCCCGCTAAGCTAACTGATTTCACCTCATTCTCCAGCAATGAATTCCATAGATTAATCACATGTTGTGTGAAGACATATTTATCTGGTTTGTTATAAATCTACTACTTAATAGATTCATTGCACACCCCCTAGTCCTAGTATTTTTGGAAAGAGTGAACAAGCGATTCACATCAACCCTTTTCACTGCACTCCACTCAGTATATCCTATACATGACATACACAATAGGTTGTTACCCTTACAATAACTTTGTTTAAGTTTGCTCACCACTTACCTAGATGATTCCCCACTAACACCATAAAAACCTTTACCCTTTAATTTCTCCAGCACAAATAAACCAAACCCTCAACTTTACTACAATGAACCCTCTCCCTTTCCACAGAGACAAACACCAAGAAATCTATTTCCCCCTAACACACACACACCACACACACCCAGAAAAACACCACAAGTACATAATATGAATGTACCTGAAACACCAAGAACAGGTCATCTCCAGCTGAGCTAACAAATCAGGACAGCTGACACCATGCTGAATCACCACAGAAAGAATGGCAGACACAGGAAGATCCAAGAGACCCAGAAAGGCCACAGCACAAAAGGAAAATTAGGAAGATGGCCCCTATTGACACTCCAAACAAAATTTTAAATCACAATACTGTGAATGCTGATGCCATACAGTCTTGCAGCCGCTGAGCACATAACTATTGCAATGGCAGCTGCCAGTGCTCCTAAGCTCCCAGACATTTGAACACCAAATCTGTGAAGGCCACAAATCCACAACTCTGCCTAGCTGTAAAACAAACACCTGAATGCAGCATCGGCACCTCCCAACTCCCTCCCTCTAACACCAGAATTTAGAGTCAAAGCCTCAAACCTATCTAGAAGTGCCCTACCATGTGGCACACAGACCAGCCAGTCACTACCCTCGTGAACTAAAGACCAACCACCTGCCAGCTCCCCTAAACTTGCCTACTAAGAAACAACCTGGCAAAATTACACCTCAACAGAAAGACCTCTCTGTGTCACACAAAATAACCCCAACAGGTAAGTCCCTCTCTCACACACCGTACATTAGCGAGCAAACACCTTTCACATCCCATCTCCCTCACAGCAAACCCACTCTGCTCACTGTCGTGCAGACAGCGCTAACTGCAACTCCACACAGGGGACTGTTGTGCTGCCAGGCTGTGAAACCTCCACAGAAGAGCCCAAACTGCCCCTCTCCATTGCAGTCTCTGCTTCCTCAGGCAACAAATCCAGCACCTGGCAGACAAAATAGCCTGCTCTGACTAAAACACAGACACAGAGAAGGTTAACAAGGCAAAAAATTATCTTACTCAAAATAAACCAAACTTCCTAACATTAAAATCACAATGAAGAAGAATATTTTTAGTAAGAATTAATATACTCTGAAGAGAATAATCTTTTCCTGAAGAGACTACTCTACTGTTCCCCTTTCCTCACAGAATTCACTCCAGAGTGCCACAACATCCAACCAATCACGTGACTGCTCCACCCCATCACCTTAGCAACCTCCCTAATCATTTTTCTTTCTTACAAGCTCTATCTATTAACCCTTTCTTACCTCCTCTTATAAAATTGTCAATCCTTATTCTACAGACCCTTGATAACACCTCATATATTCCCCTCACTATCTGTCCCCCCTCCCATTTTACCCACACCATCATTCAATAAATATTACCAGCCGGTGACATCAGCTCAGCTAATGTTATATCACACCAGATGAATCTGGTGTTCTTCTTTATTAAGATGGACCCAGAAGTCGCTGGACACGGAGGGCTATTATCGGGTTACAGAGGGAATAGAGAAATCTCAAGCCCTTGAGAGAGGGATGCTCTTTTGGCCCTCTTCAACGCAGGGACAATTTCTCTAGTTCCAAGTGAAGGGTTTACTGCCACAAAACAGTTGATCATTTGCTGAATAGGGGAGGACACAAGGACTGGTGGGGGGAACTGTCCTCATTACCCCCTTTAACTTGGTATGTGGCATTGTCAAAAGTGGCTCAAGAAAACTGTATATTCAGGTAAGAGTAGCAGCAAACTCTCTGACGTTTTTCGCAGCAGATTCACACCGCCACCATCTTGGCCACTCCCTACTCTTCTTTAAGGGTCATTTTCAAATAAAACCATCCAAGGGAAAAATATACAAAAACAAGGCGTTGGATGTCTGGGGGCCAGCAGTCTTACTAGACTGGCCACACATACATTCCAGCCAAGAAGTGGGGTCAGTCTGAGGGCACTGCAGTAAGCTTCACATAAAAAGTACCCATCCCAAGTACACATCACATCATAACTCCCTTATATCATATAAGAAGCCCTACAGGAGTAATCCAATCTAATCTTCAATTTCTAGGTCGATCTATGCCTATCTAGGTTAAGGTGACTTACAAATCAAGATGTTTACTTTATTTTTAGGAGTTACAACAATGAAATATAAAGTAAGAAATATAGTATGAGGTAGCCTACAGCCTGGTTGTCCTGGGTAGACCTGCTTTTACCAGCAGAAACTAAACAGGCTCAGGCCTAGCTAGTACCTGCATGGGCGACCACCAGGGAGTATTAGGTGCTGAAGGCTGAAAGGGTCCTATTTTGGGCAGCAGCAACATAGTGGAGCCACACACTGCATGGTAGAAGGCAATGGCAAATCACTCATGTACTCTGCCATGAAATATCACAGGGTGGATTTCTCACTGTGCATTTTGCCAGGGGTTGGTTGGGTTGGTGGCTAGGGGGGAGGTTTGCCCTGGGTGCCATATTGGTAGGGGCACCAATACGCTTTCTCCTCTCCACCCCGCCTCTTCCCATTCCTCCCCTCCACACACATGTCCCCTTCTCTTCCCCCATACCGCTAGAGGAAGCTGTTGTTCACGGCAGTCAACAATATAGTCTTCGCGACCCCCATCGGCTCTTCCGCTGATATCACTTCCGGGTGCCGTGCATAGGAAGTGACAACAGAGGGAGAGCCGACGGGGGCGCAAGGAGCACATTGTTAACCGCCGTGAGTAACAACTTCAACTAGAAGTATGAGAGAAGGGAAGGGGGCACGTGTGGCAGGCAGGAATTGGTGAAGGAGTGAGGGGAGGGGAGATGAGATGAGAGCAGGGGGAGGAGTGCCACTGTCCCGGGCGCCTCACATATTTGCTACGCCACTGCCGCCTCAGTAGCATAATCCAGCCATACTATGAGGTAGTTGCCAGAGATAGAAGACGTAGTAGTCCTTATGCCTGCAGGTATCACCTATATGTTTGTTAAGTAGTTATTTTGCAGGTTTGGGGGTACCACATTTTGCACAAGTGTACCATTGAGAGTGGGATACGGGCCAGGCTTCTCTTCTCTACACTGCATTGACCACTGGGCTATTCCAGGAATGTGCTTGATGTTCTAAAAGGAATTACCATTATATCTGCAGCTGTTATAGAGTCTGGTATGTACTGTCACTTTCACCACTTGGGGGGAGGGGGGTCAGTCACCACTGAGAGATTAAAGAGGGAGGAGTCATACCTTTATCCCTCCAGTGGGCACCTTTTTGGCACTTAGTTGTTATTGAAATAGGTGTATACAAGCCATCTTATATTTTACTGGATGTTTTTACAATGTTCTATTATTGCAGAAATGTACTCAAATTATAAGCCTGCCTTAGTCCCAATCACAACATGCCTCCAACGCTCCCCCTTGAGATACTGTGGAAAAAAGTATCTTACAAACAAGTTTTAAAAATAGCAGCTTGTACTTTTTTGATGGAAAAAATATCTATCTGCTGTGTTGTGTCATTATTTGGACATTTTATGTTTTATAATATTAGTTATGCTGCTTTTTTTTTTTTCTTCTAACCACAACAAACATTACTTTAAGGAACAGGGTGGCCTGTCAGTGCTCCATGTTCTGGTATGAATTAGGTTAATTCAATTGTAGTATGGTTACTGTTTAGGTTAAACAAGACTAATGAAAGAGTTAGCAATGGTAACATATTCTGATTGAGAACTTCCAAATAATTACTATTTATTGACACCGCAAAGCATACATTAAATTGAAATTGCATCCTATGAAACAGACACACATGTTATTACCTGAGCCCATGGAATGGGTCGGTACAAAATATGAAGTTTAACAGCTTTATAATATATGAAGTGGTGCTGAAAAGTTCTCAGCCCAACCAAGACGAGAATGACATGCAAATGGTTCACTCAACGATCCAAAACAATGTCAAAACATAGGGCTCCTTTTATCAAGGCGCACTAGCGGTTTAACACGTGTAATACCACGGGCTAAACCACTGTCCTTGCTAGCCGCTAACGCCTCCCTTGAGCAGGCATTACTTTTTAGGCCAGCACGGGGGTTAATGCGTGATGAAACGTCATGCGCGTTAACCCCGCTAGCGCGCCTTGATAAAAGGAGCCCATAGAATTTTGTTTCTGCAAATTGGCACTTAACAAAATAAGATATAGTTATAAAATAAAGCTCAGAATTTAGGAAGATGTTTTGGTTGGTCTGAGAACTTTTCAGCACCCCATTGTAGTATAGGAAAATATTATTCTTAGTCTCATTATCCTTCTTTCATGCTGAGAAGGTGACAACTTTGAAATATGTGTAGAGGAGCAATACCACAATGTTCTATGTAAAAATTAGGCTTTAAAATTTTGCACACAGTATGATTCTGGCTCAGATATAAACTTCAGCGAGAAATATAATACTGCATTGTGTACTTCCTTTATTAATATGTGTTATGTTTTCTGATGAAATAGAATATCAGTTTCTCTCTGTCATGTTTCAGTTCTAACAGAAAATTATTTTAGCCATTTAAAGATGATGATGCATTGCAAACTGAGCACAAACCAGCATGATTGCCAATACAGATTAGATTGCTGGAGTTATTTTATTTATTTATTTATTAAATTTTCTATATCGTTCTGCCAGGCATATTTTATAAATTGAAAATTTACAGTAGTATATTCTATTATTTGCAAACAAATTAAAGCACACACAGTTTGGATGAAATCTTGGAATAACCTGACTCTTCTGTCATCTTATATACAGTCTTCTAATTGTGTCTGTCAGCAAACAAAGAAGTACGTTTTCAGGTTTGGGTGAAGTGATTTATCTAGCTTGCCTTTTTATTTTATTTTTTACCTATATAGTCAAACCTCAGTTCGCGAGTAACCCGGTTTGCGAGTGTTTTGCAAGACGAGCAAAACATTCTCGCAAATCTTGTCTCGCAAACCAAGTGTTGGCTCGATTTATGAGCACCCCCCTAATAACCGGTATCACTCCCCCTCTGCTCACACAGGCCCCCCCCCCCGCACGAACCGACACCCCTCGCCCAAACAACTTCAAACTACCCCCCGTCTGACACCGGCATGCAGCCCACAGGACGTGCCAGTGCCGCTTGAAGAAGTTCCTGACTCTGCTGGGCCTTGAGCATCTCAGAGAGAGGGAGAACTAGATGGCCTTGAGTATGTGCAGATGCATGCTCAAGGCCCAGCAGAGGCAGGAACTTCTTCAAGCGGCACCGGCATGTCCTGTGGGCTGCGTGCTGGTGCCAGACGGGGGGTAAATTTGAAGGTGTTCGCGCAGGGGTAAGTGTTGCCATACTGTGACAGATTGAAGGTCCATCAAGCCCAGTTTCCATTCTCCAAGAGTGGCCAATCCAGAACGCAGAACGCAAGTACCCAACAAGATCCCAAAATAATAAAACAGATTTTATACCGCTTACTCAAGAAATAAGCAGTAGATTTTTCCAAGTCCATCTTAGGCGGGCTTGCGGGCCTTTCTAGGCTCCCGGAGGCACATTCATATAGGTGGCCTGCTTGGGGAGCATTTTTTTTTTTTTTTTTTTTTAATGTGCATCCCAATTGGCTGATTAGACAGCTATAGGATGCCTATAGCTGCCTACAATTGGGACGCAGTTTACAAAATCCAGGGCTCGGTGTAAATCACTCAAACAACTGCTCGGTCAGACAGGGATCCAGCCGGCTATGAGGAGTTAGCCGGGTGTTCCTGTCAAAATATATATAAAAAGAGAAAATAGTCCTTAAAAAAACACACACTAAGGGCTCCTTTTACTAAGATACGCTAGCATTTTTAGCGTATGCAGGAAATTACCTCGCGCTATGCTGGCGTTAAGGTCTAGCATGCGTAGCAATGTAGCGTGCACGCTATTCCGCGCATTAAAGCCCTAACGCGGCTTAGTAAAATGAGCCCTAAACACAAAAACATCCAAAGTAGAGTATCTTCAAACTAAAAAGGTGAACATTTTTCTAGTTAAAAAAATAACTATGGGGTCCTTTTACCAAAGTGCGTGAGCCGATTTAATGCATGATAAATATTAGCGCGCGCTAAATGCTAACACACTCATTATATTCTATGTATGCATTAGCATTTATCGCACACTAAATCAGCTAGCCTGCCTTAGTAAAAGACCCCCTTTGTTTGGCACTGGATTTTTTGCAAAACATCTAAAATCAGATTTGGATTTAATATAAAAAATGTCACTCTGTATTAATTTAAAAATATTTATATTCCACCAAATTTCAATTTTTCTCATCAGACTGCTGTTACAGCAGCAGCAGAAAATGATAAAATGTACTCAGAAGGCAATGGGACTAATGCTTATTTGACCTGTATTAATTAACCATTAGCAAACCACACTACTTTAGTTTTGAGGGTTACTTATCCATGAAGACTTCTGTATAGAAGACTTTACTTTAGAAAGAATGATTCGAGGACTCATATATAAGCCATCACATATGTTAGAGTGCTATTAGTGGATCCATGGAGTATTCAGTGGCAGGGCCTGATCCACAATGACAGGACACCCACATTATTGATTCAGTAATTGTGCTTTTAATTACACATTTTGGTGGGCAAACATGTTCAACCTATAAGTATGAGAGAATGAACGCTGAATGTTTAGGACATAGTAATGCATTCAATAAGGTGTGGAGTCCATTGACTACATATATAGGGTCACATTAGCTGACATGTACTTTTTCTTATTAGATTACTTCCTTGCACATCCAGGGTGGGAGGCTGCCAAGGAGAAGACTCCAAGGCCTGTTCCAGTTTATAGTGTTGCCTTTTGACTTTCATGAAGCTCCCGCTACCTTTTAACATTTGGTTGATCACCTTCTCAAGCTGCATGGGGACTATGCGGCTGCCTGCTTAGACAACATTGTCATCTATAGTAAGGACAGGAGGATCCATCTCATCCAAGTGGAAGCAGTTCTGGACAGTATATGGACCAATCAAAAAAATATGATAACCAGTATATGATAACCAGCATATGATAACCAATCAAAAAAATATGCCTGGGGTACTTAGTAAGGAAAGACCAAGTGAAACCTCAGATCTAGAAAGTGGAAGCCATTACTCTTGTGCCAGTTCCCTAGACTAAGAAACAGGTGTGAGCCTTCCTAGGGCTATCCCAGAGTTTGGTGAAAAGGTAGAACCTATGACCAGGACTCACAAATATGTAACTTATACATTAGAAACATAGAAACATAGAAAAATGACGGCAGAAAAGGGCCAAAGCCCATCAAGTCTGCCCACTCCAGTGACCCTTCTCCTTGATTTTGCTCACCACCCCTGCCCTTACATCATTAGAGATCCCACATGAATATCCCATTTATTTTTTAAATCTGCCACGCTGTTGGCCTCAATCACCTGCCGTGGGAGTTCATTCCAATGATCGACCACCCTCTCAGTGAAGAAATTTCTGGAGTCACCATGAAATTTCCCTCCCCTGATTTTCAGCGGATGCCCTCTGGTGGACGAAGGTCCCATAAGACTGAAGATATCCTCTTCCACCTCGATACGACCTGTGATATATTTAAATGTCTCAATCATGTCCCCTCTCTCTCTTCGTTCTTCAAGTGAGTACAGCTGCAATTTATTCAGCCTTATTTCATACGGAAGATCCTTGAGCCCCGAGACCATCCTGGTGGCCATCCGCTGAACTGACTCAATTCTCAGCACATCTTTCCGGTAATGTGGTCTCCAAAATTGAACACAATATTCCAAATGAGGTCTCACCATGGACTTGTACAGTGCAAAGCAGTGTTCCCGCTAAGCTGCGCTGGGGTGCGCTGGCGCACAAAATATTACCTCGCAGCTCACAAGTTTCTCGTCACAGCGCACACAGTGTAGAGCACAGTTCTTCAACCGCCGGTCCGCAAACAAAATCTTGCCGGTCCGCGAAGGATTCGGTCCCCGCCGCAACGAAAGGCCGGCGTCAGCTGACTTGCAACTTCCTGTTGCAGTCGCTGTGCCGGGACTCCTGCCTTCGCCGGGACTCCTGCCTTCCACCGCGTTTGCCTCCTGCCTTGTCTCCGCACCTCCAGACCAGCAGCGGCAGCTGTGTATGCTTTTAACTTCGGCACAGAGCTGCCCCTAATCAATAGTTTAGCGCGGTTTCATAAGGCAGCCTCGGGGCCTTTGCTAGGCCGGCCCACATCGCATCATCGAAGCGGGCCGGCTATCAAAGGCCCCGAGGCTGCCTCATGAAACCGCGCTAAACTATTGATTAGGGGCAGCTCTGTGCCGAAGTTAAAAGCATACACAGCTGCCGCTGCTGGTCTGAACTCTTGGGCCGCTGAAGGAGGGCAAAAAGCAGCTGTCCTGGAGGTTTCCCTTCCTCTCGCCTTTACAGGTTCCTTTTTTCCACCTTTTTTTTTTTCCTTCAAACGGCAACGGGCCCCAGCATCGACATCAATCAAGTAAGTTCCACTGTCAATCAAGCGGTTCTGCTCGGCCAAAGCTTCCCCTGTGACATGAGCCACCCTCAGGGGAAAGAAAGTGACCCACAAAGGTGAGGGGAAGGGGGGCAGATGATGGAAGTTGGGGGGGGGGAGAGAGAGAGAGAGAGAGAAGGGGCAGATGATGGAATGGAGGAGATGAGAGAGAGAGAGAAGGGGACAGATGATGGAAGTGAGAAGAAGGGAGAGAGAGCAGAAGGCAGATGGATGTCAGTTGAGAAGGGAGAGCAGATGCTGAATGGAAGTGGGGAAAGAACACATACTGGATGGAAGGAGGAGATAAATAAAGGGGGAAGAAAATAGTAAGATAATGGAGGGGTGAGGGAAAGGGGTGACAAGCTGTGTGTAGACACAGTGAAAAGAGGGAAACGGGACTAAATAGTAAGAAAGAATTTAATTTAGATGGAGGCAGAAAATAGAGAAGGAAGACCAGAGAAGAAAAGGGAAGAGAGAGCAGAGAATGATCAGATCTGAGTGGAGGAAATGAGAAGAGAGATATGCTAAAAACCACAGGGGGGAGGGAAGGATAGAGATGCCAGACCATGAGGGGAACAGAAGGAAGATGATGGATGCTAGACCAAATTGGGGGGTGGGGGGGGCAGGAGGAGAGATGGCAGGGAAAGACAGACAGTGAATGGAAGGGGCAGATGCTGGACTGAAGAGACAGAGAAGGTTATCATGCTGCTGTACCGGGCCATGGTACGCCCTCACCTGGAGTACTGCGTCCAGCACTGGTACTTTAAGAAGGACACGGTACTACTCGAAAGGATCCAGAGAAGAGCAACTAAAATGGTTAAGGGGCTGGAGGAGTTGCCGTACAGCGAAAGATTAGAGAAACTGGGCCTCTTCTCCCTTGAGCAGAGGAGATTGAGAGGGGACATGATAGAAACATTCAAGGTACTGAAGGGAATAGACTTAGTAGCTAAGGCAGGGAGAACGAGAGGGCACTCTCTAAAGTTGAAAGGGGATAGATTCCATACAAACGTAAGGAAGTTCTGTGGTAGAAAGCAACATATTTATTTGGCTCATAACTTGCTGGCGCCCGATATTTTTAGCTCACAGTGAAAAAAGTTTGCTCACAACACCCGCCCGCTTAGAGGGAACACTGATTATGACCTCTGGCATCCTGCTGATAAAACCTCTATGGATACAACCCATCATTTACCTTGCCTTGGAGGAAGCCTTTTCCACTTGATTGGCAGTTTTCATGTCATCACTAATGATTACTCCTAAATCCCATTCTTCTATGGTCCTAACTAAGGTCTCACCATTTAACGTGTAAGTCCTGCACAGATTTCTTTTACCCAGGTGCATCACTTTACATTTTTTAGTATTAGTATATGTTTTAGCATTAGTATATGTTAAACACATATCACCATAACTTAGGGCTGGCTTAAGTTCCATGCCTAATTAATAGGCACATATTTTCATGATTAAGGTAGTCTGTAAAAGAAAATTAGCATCTGCATTCATTTATAAAAGAGACATCTAGCAGTTACTCTCTAGGCCTTTATTTATAGGCACCTAGTTTTAGAGTCCTATAATAGTTAAGCTAATCCAAAAATGTTTAAAGAACTGTGATTTGTTTTGCATATAATGTTTGGAGAATTGTGTCAAATATGCCATTGTAAGGAATCTTCATAAGAAGTACAAGACATTATCAAGTGATGCACTAGGAAAAACAAGAAAACTAAAACGTATATACTACAGACAACTATCTATCTGCTGGCATAATATGAATTGGACTCGCTGTGATGCAAAGATATTTACAAGGGCTCAAGAAATATACCAAATACCAAACTAATTGTTTATGTCATTGCCTTTTGGCCTGGTAACATTTTATATGCAAATATGCTTGAGCAATTTGTTTTACATGTGCACTTATTTAAATGGATTGAATTATCAGTGTAGGAGAAGCCAAAATGGCAAAAACATTTCATTCAATTTGAAACGGGTTGGCAGTTCAACATTATGCTTTATGATGCTAATTGAGATATATTTGCACCCCTGAAAAACAGTGATAAACACAATAAATGAACACAATTATTCAGGCAAATGAAAAATCTAGGACATTAATTTTATGCTGACTACTTATCTGACGGAACTTTATTGCAGCATGATCCAGTGATAAGGTTATTCAGCTGTGCTGCTAAAACAATACTTTAATTGCATTTAACAAAATATTTTGATGTTGGCAACAAGTAAGAAAAGACATTCAGGGCTTATTATTGAATGTTATGCTGCTTGGTGCATTATCCAGAAGCAAAATAAGATTGGACTAATTGTGGGCTTCTGTTATATATAAATGCAATATTTCTATACTTATGTTTATAGCTAGAGTCTTGCTATAGAAGCGGGTTTTAAAATGGACATATAAATTGGAATTGGGACATCTACATTGGGATGTCTCAAGTTCCACTAGTATTTTAGAAATTGATCCACTCCAGGAATGGACATATGAGTATTTACCCCAGTTATGTGTGGTGGAGCAACCGATTCATAAGCATTAACATCTAAAATGTCAGTGTGGTCAAAAATATGCATGTGATCGTTAAGGTCAGAGTCTGCCTCTTAGATCGTTAAGGTCAGAATCTGCCTGAGGTTAGCAATTGAAGTGCTTGGCGAGGCTTATTATAAAAAAGACACAAACAGCAGCCATTTCTGTGGCAGGTACTCAGAAGTGGAATGCATTACCGGGATATTTGAGAACATGTAAAGATAAGATGTCTTTTAGAAAGCAACTAAAAATATACAGCTCCCCCTCCCGATTCGCGGTTCCCCTACTCACAAATTTGGTTATTCGCAATTTTTTTTCTGCCTTTTGCAGGATGCCTTAACCTCCCCGGACCTTACCTGGTGGTCTAGCAGTGATGCAGGGCAAGAGCGATCTGCCTATGCTCCTGCCCCGTGCAGAGCTGTCATCAAAATGGCTGCCATGAGTTCCCATTGTAGTATCGAGACTACAACGGGAACTCATGCCAACCATTTTGATGATGGCTCTGCATGGGGCAGGAGCATAGGAAGATCGCTCCTGCCCTGCATCACCGCTAGACCACCAGGTAAGGTCCGGGGATGCAGGAGGGAGGCGGGGGTAGGTTAGAGCTGGCCCAAAAAATTATTCACGATTTTCCCTGTTGGGCCGCCGCGTGAGCGAACTGCTGGGCACGATGGACCTCAGGTCTGCCCCAGCGGAGGCATTGCTTATGTTCTTATGTTCCCTATTCATGGGCTGGCTCTGTCCCCTAACCCCTGCAAATCTTGAGGGTCTGCTGTATTTGTTTATGAAAGCTTTTTATTAGCTATTGTTGTTTTATATACTTTATAGTTTGCTTTATCCAAATTTTTAGCTATGTGCTATTTTTAGTAGAAGTGTTATGGATTTGAGGAGATTTGATAGGAAAATATTGCTACTAGACTATGTGTGTGTATACTTGATTGTGTATGTTTACATTGTGATCCACTTAGGCACTAAGCGGAGAAGAAATTTTTAAAATAAATAAATGTTCCAGCATATACACCTACTAGTATATGTCATCCATTTTAGAGTGTGTTGCAGTGGTTAAAGCTACAGCCTCAGCACGCTGAAAAGAATAATGTGGAGAAAATATTGGTCCTGCCCCTTCCCCAACAGCTTGGACCCATCCCCGCCAGCTCAGTCCCCGTCCCTGCACCGTCCCCATGAGCTCAGTACCCATCCTCGCTCCATCCCCACAAACCATCTAATCCCATCCACACAAGCCTCAAATAGTTATGATTTTATTCTGATCTTATTTTATTAAAATATAAAAAGAAACAATGTTCTGTATAATTGTCATTTTATAAATCACAAATAATACAGAGCAAGGACCAACAAAACCCCTGTCTATCCTCTCCTCCCTCTCATAAATATCTCCTCCACTATTGAAAAAGCTGAAGTCAAATTGGTACTATAGAATGCTACATAAAACAATCAAGCTAACAGAATACTTCAGCCATACATGGCTGGAATAGTGTTAGGGAAATGCAACTGGGACACCTACCCCCTGTTCAGAGAGCCCTAAGCCAGCTGAAAGCTAAAGAAGCACAGCCTACAGTCCCCAGTTATGTCTAACACCAGCTCTAGCAGGATACATATTTCAAATGTGATATATTCTAAACACAAAAATATTTTTTTTCTACCTTTTGTTGTCTGATCATTTTATTCTTCATATCATATTGATCTCAAACTCTGGTTTCTGTTTCTGTCTGTCTACTCTTAACCCACTTGTCAGGGTCTCCTGACCATTTGACATGCCTTCTTTCTCCATGCTCACCATTCATCTTCCATCTCTGTGTATGTTTTTTTTTCCCCTCATGTTTAGCAAGCATCTCCCTTCTCTGTCTCCTATCCCCCCCTCCCAAGTCAACAACAAAGGAGTCGTGAGGATGAGATGTCAATAATTCAGCCTTGAGTGTAAAATTCAAAGTTCACTTTATTGATAGTAGTACTGCGAGGACTCGACAATGACAGTGTTTCGGCATCTATGCCTTTGTCAAGAGTTTCAATGGCTGGTAGTTCTATCACATAAATAGAGCATTCAATACAGGTCAAATTTAGAAGTGAGCAGGAAAATATCTGGTGTCTGTGCTGTTCCCAATGCTCATAGGAAATCTATGAGTGTCAGGAGCAGCGCAGGGCATTCATTGCGCAGGCCTGCACTAAAATCCACTTCCTCAGTTTTGTAAAAGGGGGGATAAATATATAATTTTATCATTCCTGCACTCAAGGAGTATGGTTTTGTTAATTTCTAATTGCAAAAACCTCTTTAAGAAAACCAACCAAATGAAAGTGCAGCAGCTCGAGTGAAGGCATAGCCAAGAATTCTAGAAAAAAAGATGCCAAAATAAAAGGAAAGAGGCATTTTAATGTTCTATATATTTTATTCTAAAGAGAGTGAAAACAGATACAAAAGCTATTGCAGTATTCTTTTATAGTCAAGGTCATGTCAAATGGCTGCTGAAAGAGACAGGGGCCCACAATAAAAACACTAGTAGGCTATATTGAATCTTTGGAGGGTTATATACACAACAATTTGAAGACTGAATTTACAGAAAAATATGTATTAGCAGGGCAAGTGTTTCTTTTAACCTTTGAAAACTGTCATATTAATCTAGTAAATAACCTCCCTGGAAGGCTTACAGCACTGCTCTCAACTGAACATTGCTTCATCTCAAGAAGCGCTTGCCTCTTCTTTTGCTCATGCATCATTGTAGGAGTGTAAGTGGATTTCTTTACTGATCTTTATCAGCTAGAAGTTCAAATTCAAACTATATCTTTGAAAAATATTTAAATATGATTTTACCACAGCTAGTCTTTGAAGGTATGATTTATATCCCTGTCAAGCCAAGCTATTTTCTTGTTTCACACTTCAAGCATTGCAAACGGCAAAAGCTAAACATAAAATGTCATTGAATAAGCTTATAAACACTGTTACTCTAATTTTGCCCAATTTGCAGCAAGCTTAATATTCAAAAATCACTTAGGAGTCCTTTTACTAACGGCCTCTTTTCCAAAGCCATGCTAGCGACTGCCGCGCGGCAACAGCCCCGAAGCCTTTTAAATCTCTATGGGATTCGGGGCCATTAGCGCAACGTAGCCGTTAGCATGGCTTTGTGAAAGAGGCTGTAAGCTGCAGTAAGCATTAATGTGTGCTTTATGCAGCTTAAAATAGTGAACTGCAGGGTACGCTGAAGCATCCATGGTAAGTTGCAAATATGCACACACTACCCATGTGCTAAAAAATAATTTTTATTTTTTAGCTGAGGGGTCTTTCTCGTGTATTAAGGCCTTTTCTATCACAGTCAGAAAATAGCCAATTTTCCATTTTCCAAATTAAAGGCCATCCACTAATTTTGCCATGAGTTTGTGAACACTAAAAAGAATTAGCACATGAGTCTTCACCACCTATTTTATAGGCAGTGCCTAGCCAAATGGTACCTACCGCATGTCAATCAAAGTTAGATGTTGTTTATAGAATCTTGCCTAGCAGTGCGTAAATTGACTTCGGTGTCATAATGTTAGACGCCAATATATTAAGCCAGAGTTTTCCTGGCCTAATATACCGGTGCCTGGCATAGACACCTTACCATGCCTATTTTCATGGTAGATGCCACTAGATGTCTTGGTATACACGCCTACTGCAAGGTGGTAGGTGCCTACTGAGTTAGGTACCTACTGGTTAATTAATTATTTTACATGGTTTTTAATCAGTTTTTAATGATGCTTTCAATTATTACTATCAATTAACCAATTTTTTAAAAAAATTAGGTGCCTAACTGGTAAGCTCCCCGATCTAGGCTTTTGTAGAATCAGGGCCTAAAGGCTGATATGCTAATCACTGTGCTAATATGTTAGAGCAGATTCACCCACTCTTCACCCCCCAGACATGTCACCTTGGCTAAAATGCCCATAAGAAAAAAATATGTTTTTGTGGTCTTTATATCCTTATTTTTCCTGACATTACTAGAGCCACCCAGTTAACTAGAGTTTCAGATATTAGCTCTCAGAGCATCCTTCTCTCTTTGATTTCTCTGTAGGTGTTTAATCACACATTAAGGGGTCTTTTTACTAAGGTGAACTAGATGTTTTAGTGCACGCTAAAGGCTAACGTGTACATAGGATATAATGGATGTGTTCGCATGCATTAGCCTTTAGCGTGCACTAAAACAGCTAGTGAGCCTTAGTAAAAGGACCCCTAAGAGTATTTTTTTTAATGATCCACCTTAATTGGAAGCATTTCTGTTACATAAAGAAAAAGAGAGAGGTGATATTTAGGTCTTAGAATTATTAGATCTGTAATGTGAATAGAATAATCCTGTTTTCCTGGTTTTGTTTCTCTAGTTTATGGATATATCTTTATATCTCCATTAAGATGAAATATTTTATTTCTTGTTTTTCTTTGTATATTGTGCAATGAAAAATAAATATATCTTAAAAAGAAATATATCTTGCCCAATATCAGACAGATGTACCTTGTCTGACTGATCAAACCAGCACAATCTTTCAAAACAAGCTCATGGGCGATAACCAGTCCAAGAAATAATAACCCATAAAGGAAAATATAATAAAGATCCCCAAATTAAGATAACTGCATTTTATAAAAAATTTGTGATGAAAAAAAGTATTGTACTATTACAGACTGCTACAAGACCTTTTCTAGTCCCGCAATCATGCTGTTATAATTCAATTGTATTTCTTATAGTTTTCCATGATTGAGGTTTTATTACTTCTTTGACCCCTGAGGAAGACGTTTCATTGAAACAAGGACCGTGTCAGGTCCCGGTTTCTAACATTGAGAACCACATTGTGGAAAACAATAGTTTTGTGTCTTCAGTAAAGTTCCTGAATCACGTACATCATCTCTGCAGTTTTCCTTTCTTTGTTTAGTCGTTTGCTCTCACTGCAGATCTGTTGGACTTCTCTTTGTCTTGTCATACAAATAGCTATCCTAAAATCTATCAAGATACTGAAGCTCCTCCCCTCTATCATTTTGCCTTATGTCCTTCTTAAGCTCCTATATTATTTTTTCTCTTTTTGTTTGGTTCACATTGATTTAATATGCCCCCTTTGTTTTTTAATTGTACACCACTCAGACATTATGGGCCAGATTCTCAAAATGGCATCCAGATTGAAGGTGGTAGTAGGTATCCTACCACCATCTAAAAGACCAATCAGGACGCACGTGTTTTGGTTTTTTTAAATCAATGCGTTAAATGACGCCTACAATGTAAGTGTCATTTGCGCGTGTACTGAGGCATGCCTATGGATGCCTAAGGCCAGCGTAGCATGCATGGCTTATGCCATAAGTGGTCTTAGACATCCATAGGTGTGCCTAGGTGCTTCCGTAGGCAAGGGTCAGATGCCTTAAATGTAGGCCTGTAAAATGCTGGCCTACATTTAAGGTACTATAAAGATCCTTTCAAACAATGATTCAGAACACTGGGAGACCCATACTTCATTTAAAATTGTTACCAACTGAGCAGTGGATGCAAATTGTATGAAGGTCCTCAGTTATCACGACTCTCATTGATCAGGACAAGCCTGTAGCAGAATTGTGAGCTGTCTTAACTTAAGAAGGGTAATTCAAGTGTAAAACATCCCTGGACCTGTGCTTATGTGCTCTAAATAACTGTAGAAACCAAAATAATGGTGTAATATAAATAATTAAAGAGTCACTCCAAATGTAAACTGCAAAATTGTGCAGATTGAAATTCAATGTTCAAAACAGGAGACAAAAACTCCCTGACAACACTCCCGTTAACCTCTATTCAAGTGCGGTTGAATTCCAGAGAAAAGTTAGTTGAAAATATACTTATCACAAAATTCCCGAGTCTTGTCCATATGTTAGCGAAGTGCTTCATGCCCAAAAAAAAAAAAATAAATCGATCTACAGAGCTCCGTTTCGGAGAATCAAGTCCCCTTCTTCGGGAGCAAGCAGTAGAATGGCTGGAGGAATGCTAGAGAGAATGTGCAGATGCTGAATCTCAAAATGAAAAAATGGCGCTACATGCCATTTAATAGTGCTACATTTAAGGCAGGGATCTCAAAGTCCCTCCTTGAGGGCCGCAATCCAGTCGGGTTTTCAGGATTTCCCCAATGAATATGCATTGAAAGCAGTGCATGCACATAGATCTGATGCATATTCATTGGGGAAATCCTGAAAACTCGACTGGATTCCGGCCCTCAAGGATGGACTTTGAGACCCCTGATTTAAGGCATCTGTACGAAAAAATAGATGCAATTCTGGACGCGGCGCCTACCAGTGACTGTCACGCAGTAGGCATCCATTTTGCAGGCACCTACCATGGTAGACACCGTTTCTAAAATCAGGCACTTAATAAATGTATGGTATATCAAAATAAACTTGAATTAAACTTTTTACCCAACAGGTTATACATTATTTTACATTTTAAAGGGATATGCCATGGGTTTTACTTGAGTGCAAGCAATACAAGCTTTTAGATGCAGAATAACGATTTAAAACAAAACTAACAACTCTTCAACACATACTATAATTTTTAAATGTTTCAAGTTGTTCTATTTCTGCATTCATAACAGTTCTAAAATATGCAATGGAAAGAAAACAACATGTATTTATGCTCATGACTATGGTCAACATATTTGTGCTGGAAAGGAGTGGGTGATTCAAAAGTGCAGGCTCTACAGCAAATAAAGAAAAAGTGTGCTTACCTGCAGGCTATATATGGGTGTGGGTTATATACAGATATGGGGTATATACGAGAAAATTTGCTAACTCAACAATTCTTGTGTGTTTGATTGGACCAGATATTCAGCCTTGCCCTTAACTGATCAAATGCAGTTGAATAGTGGGACAAAACTCACCAGTTAAGCTTAAATGATTAACGTTCTCTTTTCTTTACCACTCAACTCCTTATTAGCTTGGAAGCAATTTTTTTAGAAACTGCTGTTTACGAAGACGTGTATTTGTTGTCTTTAACCTGATACTTTACAAATACAAATATCTGCCAATACACAATTAATGGTGTCCATATCCACTATAATAAAACCCTTAGCACGCATACACACTTCAATCTTCATGCGCCATGCTCCGTGCTTCTGTGCTGTGCATGCGCAGTGCCTGCCTCAACTGATTTCCTGCCCCGATCTACGACGCCAGCTAACTTTCTGCCTTCTGACTACGCTGCCGGGATGCCTCTTCTTCTCACCCCCGGACCAGAAGCGGCAGCAGTCATGTTTTCATCAAGCAGCTGCGGGGCATTTGCTAGGCTGGCCCACTTCAATAATGCGAGGCGGGCCGACCTAGCAAAAGCCTCGAGGCTGCCCAGGCTAGCGGATGCTGGACAGGGGGGAGCAGGGAAGGGAAAAGGGGTACTACTGGACAGGGGGGAGGTAAAAGTAAGGGAGAAGGGCTACTGCTGGACAGGGGGAGCAGGGAAGGGGTGCTGCTGGACAGGGGGGGAAGTAAAAGGAAGGGAGAAGGGCTACTGCTGGACAGGGTGAGCAGGGAAGGGGTGCTGCTGGACATGGGGAGGTAAAAGGAAGGGAGAAGGGTTAGAGCCAATATGGATTTGGCAGAAGGAAACTTTTCTTTGCCAATGGGTTAATAAACATGTAGATAAGAGGGGTGGTTAGGTGTCATCGACTCGTGCTTGAGTCCTAGTGACTTGATGAATTGCAGATAAGAGTAAGCCAGCTAATATAATGTTTCTGAATTTTCAGGTTCCTGAGGAAATTAAAAAGTAATAGGATGGGAAGAAATGTCTTATTTTATATTGTTAACCGGTTAAAATGATGGAAAACAGAAAGTAGTGCTCTGTGGTCAGTTTTGTTTTTCTGTTTTGAATAGAGATCTGTGGATCTGTTCTGGATTCAGTATATTTTTTGACATTTATAAGTGTAATGGAAGAGGAACAAGTGAAATGATCAGATTAACAGATTACACAAAATTATCCACAGTTATTAGATCACAAGTCAATTTAAATTGTGAGGAATTCAGAAAGGGGCATCCAAGTCTGACAGCAGGTTGTGGGATCTCTCTACCACCAGTCCTGGGGGTGGAGCCTTTAAACGGTGGATAAAACATAATGTGGACAAGTGCAAAATAATGCACATAGGAAAGCCTAATCTAAGCTCTCATTTACATGATGCTGATTTCTATATTGGAAGTCATCACCCAGGAAGAAGTATCTTGAAGTCATTGTGGACAGTACATTGAAATAATAAAATAAAATAAAAAAAATAGAATGCTAGGTATTATTAGGAAAGGAATGGGAAATACAATAGAAACTCATAATGCTTTTCTATCGATTCTATGTGCAGTTATGGTCCTTTTATCTCAAAAATGACACAGAAGAGCTAGAAAAGGTACAGAGAAGTGTGACAAAAATGATAAATACAATAGAATAGCTCCCCTATGGAGAAAGGCTAAAGAGGTTATGAATCTTCAGATTCAAGAAGATAGCTGAGAGAAGGTAGGATAAAGCTGTGCAAATAATGAGTGTGAGACTGATTCTATGAAATCTCATTGGATACTTGTGACCTGGAATTAACCACTTGTGGAAACAAGTTACTAGCCTTGGTGAACCATCAGCCCGACCCGGTTTGGACTGTTTTTTTTGTGCTCTTATGTTCTAAAACTCATATAACACATTTTGTATTGCATGCGTTTACTGTGTAGCAAATTGTACTTGACTCTGTAAGCAACATTTTATGGGAAAAGATAAATTATTAAATGGAGGATGAAAAGAATTTGTACCACTTTAAATGGACCATTTGGTAAGTGACATAGTCAGTGAGGTATTAGCTTTTCCAATATGTAATTTCTTGAGATGAAAGTAAAACTATGGGATAGACCACTAAAGCATTACAGCTGTAAGAAACGCTGTGATTTAATTTGTGGTACTGGGGGATCTATATAAAGCAACAGGGTTTCCTGCTGATGCACATAGATAGATTGTCAACATAAATCAACAACTTTTTGGTGGTCTGCACTGCACTGCATCTATTTTCACTAAATATCCATATTCTGTTTACAGGTAACTTAAGCAAATGCTATTCTGTCGTGCTGGTATAATTTCACTCCCTCCCAAGCTCTATAATTAAATATAAGTACAGACCTTCCGAACACTTGCCTTCATTTTTGGCAAATCTACAAAATTGCAATGTGATATAAGAATTAAGAAACCCCCAGTGTTAACTAGTATTTTTAATACAAAAATATTGCTGACAATCTGTACCTTTGAATAAAAACTTCCCAGCCTGCAGTGTATGCATAACTCTGGGAATCTGAAATCAGTTTGTGTGATAACTCTGCTTTTTTTTTTTTTTTTTTTATCCCTTTCCCCATTTTCTATTTTGGTGGATAATGCTCTCAACCTCCCTATCCCATCAGCTTGCAACCTCAGGGTCATCTTTGACTCATCTCTTTCCTATTCCTCATATATCCAACAGACTGACAAAAATTGTTGCTTAGCTCTACATAATATCACTAAAATCTGGGGTTTCCTTTCTGAACATGCTGCCAAGATCCTCATCCATGCTTTCATCACCTCTTATCTGGATTACCTCAACTTGCTTCTCACAGGTCTTCCGCTAAGCCATCTCTTTCCCCTTCAATCTGTTTAGAATTCTGCCGCATGCCTCGTATTTCGTCAAAGTTGTTATGCTCACGTTACCCCTCTCAAGACTCTTCATTGGCTCTCTGTCTGCTTCTGCATGCACGCCAAACTTCTTTTACTGACCTACAAGTATATTCACTTTGCAGCTCCTCAATATCTCTCCTCTCTTATCTCTCCCTATATTCTGTCCCAGAAACTCTGCTCATCGGGCAAGTTTCTCTTCTCTGTGTACTTCTACATCTATTGCCAACTTCTGACTCCAACCTTTCTGTCTTGCTGCACTGTTTGCTTGGAATAACTTGCCTGACTCAGTACACCGGGATCCATCTCTGGTGGTACTCAAATCCAGGCTGAAAGCCCATTTTTCGAAGCTGTGTTTAAGTCTTAACCCTACCACCTTGTAAACCACCATATTTGTTTGTCATTCCCTCTGTAGTCATCCACTCACTCTACCTCTTTATCCTTTTGCATTTTCCTACATGAGCAGCATATATTAAGTCACCATTTTTGTCCAATGGTCTGCCATATTTAGATTGTAACCTCTTTTGAACAAGGACTGTCTCTTATGTATTTAATGTACAGCATTACATGTGTCTGGTAGTGCTACAGAAATAATAAGTAATAATAGTAAATAGTACAGCTGAAATGGGAAATTATGAAAACATAATCTTATATCTTGTCTGTTTCTACTTCTCTACTTATCACGTATATAGCGCTGAAAAGGTGTTTGCAGCGCTGTACATTTTGACATTTAATAGATGGTCCCTGCTTGGAAGAGCTTACAATCTAACTTGGACAGACAGACATGACATAAAGGGTTGGGGATGCAGAACCCAAGGTGAGATGAGTTAGGAGTCAAAAGCACTCTCGATGAGGGTTTTTTTTTTAACTGGGCTTTGAACACTGTGAGAGATGGAGCCCGCCATAGGGATTCAGGCAGCTTGGTGCAAGCATACGGCGCAGCAAGGTAGAAGGGATGAAGTCTGGAGTTGGCAGTTGAAGAGTAGGGCACAGATAGGAGGGACTTACCAGTTGAGCAGAGCTCATGGGGGAAAACATAGGGGGAGATAAGGGAAGAGAGATAGTGGGCAGTCAAGTAAGCACATTTGTAGGTCAGTAAGAGGAGTTTAAATTGTATTTGGAAACAGATGGGAAGCCAATGAAGTGACTTTAGGAGAGGAGTAACGTGAGTATAGCGGCTCTCCCAGGATACGAGTCATGCAGCCAAATTCTGGACAGATTGGAAGGGAGTGAGATGGCCAAGCGGAAGGCTTGAGAGTAGGAAGTTGCAATAGTCTAAGCGCAAGGTGTGGATAAGTGTTTTGGTAGTGTGCTCAGAGAGGAAGGGTCAGGTTTTGGTAATATTATAAAGGAAGAAGCAGCAGTTTTAGCTATTTGTTGTATCTGGGTGGTGAAGGAGAGCGAGGAGTCAAAGATGACCCTAAGATTACAAGCAGACAAAACAGGAAGAATGAGAGTGTTGTCCACAGAAATGGAGAATGAGGGAAGCGGAGAGGTGGGTTTTAGTGAGGAAGATGAGCAACTCTGTTTTAGCCATATTCAGTTTTAGATGGCAGTGAGACATCCAGGCAGCAATGTCGGATAGGCAGGCTGAGACTCTGGTCTGGGTTTCAGTAGAGATATTTGGCAGAGAGGTAGATCTGGGAGTCGTCAGCATAGAGGTGATACTGGAAGCTGTGGAAGGAGATCAGTGCTCCAAGTGAGCAAGTTCAGATTGAGAAAAGGAGTCGTCCCAGGACATTTTTTTAAAAATATACATGTGGGAGGAATTCTATACATGTTTCAAAACTCAGTACCTGAAAAAATCAGCACTAAGCACTATTCTATAAAGAGTGCTCTGGGATGAGCACCCTTAACATAGTACAAAACTAACAAAAAAATAGGAACACTTGCAATATATAATGTGTGTATTTTTATAAACAAGGGAAAAAAGACCTCAAAATACCCCTAGAATGTGATCAATAAGTCACAACTTTTTGGGGGTGAGTATCATCACTGGTCAAAAACCCTTGATTTTTTGTTTTAAATATTTTAAATACAATTTTTTGTGTATGCTTTTATAATTTATTTTCAATGTGAGTCAAAACATGACAATTAAAAATTTTTCTTCTTATGAATGAGCATGTTTGAAACTAGCATCTTGTATGTCAAGTATTCACATAATATTTATCATGTTTTAAATGTAAAATACTGAAAAAGCACTTATCTCAACAACCCGACGGAGGCCCAGCCCATTTCGCACTGATGGGCTTCTTCAAGGGTAATCATAAAGCTCAAGATAGTGCTAGTATGGTATTCAATATTGCTCAGAACTCAACCATGCAGAGGTTTATTTCTATTTCCTCTGAAAGAGTAGGATCCAGCTGTGGCTCAGCAATTTCCATGTTTTCACCTCCTAAGCATGGTCCTCATCCTTTGACTTCTGCTTGCCCTGGGGAGTTCTTTTCAGCCACTTTTTCAGCATACACACAATAAAAAGTTTGAAATTGGGTTGGTGGGGTAGATGTCATTGACATATGTTGGTCAACAGCATCACAGCCTAAGCACAGTTGGATCCAAAGTGGCTCCAGCTTAAAAATTAATGATTCGGGAGACGTCGGGGAGTGAATCCCCGCTGGACCCGATGATGCTGCCTTTGACCCCGGAGGTGATTCAAGCTATGCCGGTTTCCAGCAAACGGCAGAGGGAGGAGGAGGCGTTCAGGGAGCAACGAGTGTGGGAAATAGAGTCTCTTCTCCACTTCAACCTCTGAAACCCCTGATTAAGCCAAAAGTGGTGGATATGGAGGCATTGTGGGGAGCCATGGAGAGCCTTCACCAGGTATGCTCTCAATTTATTTCCTCAACCCAACAAACTGCAGTTCAAATTAAAAACTGTGAAGGGAAAATTCAACAACAAGCAACTAGAATGGATAATATTGAGAAGACATTCTCTGAAATAAAACTTGTATCAAACTCAAATGAAAGAAAAAAACTTAATGATCAGGAAAATTGAAAATTTAGAAAATGCAAACAGAAATTTAAACCTGAGACTTTTAAATTTTCCTGTATCTAGAATATTATCACCGAGAGAACTTTTCCATTCTTTTTTGACTTCAGTTTTAAAATTTTCAGAGACAAATATGCCACCATTGCACAAACTATATTATCTTAATATAGTTGAAGAGGATAAGGACAAGTCAACTACTCATCCCGGAGAATTACCTCACTGGGATGTTAGAATCTTCACGGATTGAGATTTCAGCGAGAGCCACTTTGCTAGTAACTTTTGTTTTCTTACAAGATAAAGAAGCTCTTCTCCGCCTCTATTATAGAACTGAAAGTGTTGAATTTTACAATCACAAAATTGCAATTTTTCCTGATGTCTCAAAGTGGACGCAGCTTAGACGTAAAAAATTTCTGACATTTCGTCAGGCAGTTTTGGCTTTGGGAGCAACCTTCCAACTTATGTTTCCTTGTAAATGTGTATTACCTATCAAACAAATAAGTACATTTTTTATGATCCAGAACAATTGCAATTTTTCTTGGAAGGTAAGGCTGCCATTAAGGCTCCCGACCCGACCCCTCTATAATTTCAACCACTTAGGCCCTAATGTAATTAACCAAAGAACCCTGTATATTTGAGGCTTATGTAAATATGACCGAGTTTAGTTTTTCTTTAATTCAACTACCCTTGATTGTGTATGGTTTCACTCTCCCTTTTTGTGGACTATGATCATTGTACTGGAATTTATGACTTGATAATAATTTCTTGAACGTATTTAGTTTGCCTGTATCAAAGTGTTCTTTTTTGATCTTTGATGTGAAAATGAATAAAATAGATTTAAATAAAAATTAATGATGACCACTGATTTAGATGCTTAGAACAATATTTATCAAGGAGTGTTATTCACAATAATTTAAAATAGAAGTAATCCTTTGATAAATCAGCTCTAGAGCTTCTTTAAATATTGCCTTTATGTTTCCTTTAAAATAGTCTTTCTTCTCTAGTCATCAAGAGGAGCTCAGGAAACTGGTTCCAAAATAATGAAATTTATGGCCCTCTAAGAAATACTGATTGCATGCCTGTATTCTGATTTTTGTTTCCCTTCCTCTTGCTTTTGCTGGTTTCAGTTCTCATTTTGGTTATTGCAGTCATGTTTAATGGGCTTAATGGGGCAATCAGCAAGCCAATTACCGTATTTTCACGCATATAACGCGCGCGTTATACGCGTTTTTACCTACCGCGCATACCCCTCGCGCGTTATATGCGTGAGCGCGGTATACGAAAGTTTTCAAACATAGTTCCCACCCCGCCCGACGCCCGATTCACCCCCCCAGCAGGACCACTCGCACCCCCACCCCGAACGACCACTCGCACGCGCTCCCACCCGCACCCGCATCCACGATCGGAGCAAGAGGGAGCCCAAGCCCTCTTGCCCGGCCGACTCCCCGACGTCCGATACATCCCCCCCCCCCCGGCAGGACCACTCGCACCCCCACCCCGAAGGACCGCCGACTTCCCGACAATATCGGGCCAGAAGGGAGCCCAAACCCTCCTGGCCACGGCGACCCCCTAACCCCACCCCGCACTACATTACGGGCAGGAGGGATCCCAGGCCCTCCTGCCCTCGACGCAAACCCCCCTCCCCCCCAACGACCGTCCCCCCCCAAGAACCTCCGACCGCCACCCCAGCCGACCCGCGACCCTCCTGGCCGACCCCCACGACCCCCCCACCCCCCTTCCCCGTACCTTTGGAAGTTGGCCGGACAGACGGGAGCCAAACCCGCCTGTCCGGCAGGCAGCCAACGAAGGAATGAGGCCGGATTGGCCCATCCGTCCTAAAGCTCCGCCTACTGGTGGGGCCTAAGGCGCGTGGGCCAATCAGAATAGGCCCTGGAGCCTTAGGTCCCACCTGGGGGCGCGGCCTGAGGCACATGGTCGGGTTGGGCCCATGTGCCTCAGGCCGCGCCCCCAGGTGGGACCTAAGGCTCCAGGGCCTATTCTGATTGGCCCACGCGCCTTAGGCCCCACCAGTAGGCGGAGCTTTAGGACGGATGGGCCAATCCGGCCTCATTCCTTCGTTGGCTGCCTGCCGGACAGGCGGGTTTGGCTCCCGTCTGTCCGGCCAACTACCAAAGGTACGGGGAAGGGGGGTGGGGGGGTCGTGGGGGTCGCCAGGGGGGTCGCGGGTCGGCTGGGGGAGCGGTCGGAGGTTCTTGGGGGGGGCGGTCGTTGGGGGGGAGGGGGGTTTGCGTCGAGGGCAGGAGGGCCTGGGATCCCTCCTGCCCGTAATGTAGTGCGGGGTGGGGTTAGGGGGTCGCCGTGGCCAGGAGGGTTTGGGCTCCCTTCTGGCCCAACTACCAAAGGTACGGGGAAGGGGGGTGGGGGGGGTGGTGGGGGTCGCCAGGGGGGGTCGCGGGTCGGCTGGGGGAGCGGTCGGAGGTTCTTGGGGGGGGCGGTCGTTGGGGGGGAGGGGGGTTTGCGTCGAGGGCAGGAGGGCCTGGGATCCCTCCTGCCCGTAATGTAGTGCGGGGTGGGGGTAGGGGGTCGCCGTGGCCAGGAGGGTTTGGGCTCCCTCCTGGCCCGATATTGTCGGGGAGTCGGCGGTCCTTCGGGGTGGGGGTGCGAATGGTCCTGCCGGGGGGGGGGATGAATCGGACGTCGGGGGGGGGGTGAACGGAGAGTCGGGACAGCGCACGGAGAGGCGGGGCAGTGCACGGAAGTCAGGGGGGTGAACGGAGAGTCGGGACAGCGCACGGAAAGTCAGGGCAGTGCACGGAAGTCAGGGGGGGTGAACGGAGAGTCGGGACAGCGCACGGAAAGTCAGGGCAGTGCATGGAAGTCAGGGGGGGTGAACGGAGAGTCGGGACAGCGCACGGAGAGGCGGGGCAGTGCACGGAAGTCAGGGGGGGTGAACAGAGAGTCGGGACAGCGCACGGAGAGGCGGGGCAGTGCACGGAAGTCAGGGGGGGTGAACAGAGAGTCGGGACAGCGCACGGAGAGGCGGGGCAGTGCACGGAAGTCAGGGGGGTGAACGGAGAGTCGGGCAGCATGCGCGGTATAATCGTGAGCGCGTTATACCAAAGTTTTTGTGCTTATCATCGTGATTTCTGCGCGCTATACACGTGTGCGCGTTTTATACGGGTGCGTGTTATTTGCGTGAAAATACGGTAGGTTTGCTATCATTAGTCTTCTTTATATGCGCTTTGTTTCCACAAAGCTTCACATAAAGGAAATCAATATTGTGCTATAGATAGCCTGTAAAATAAAATGGATTTCAAGCAAAACCAGTTATTGGGGTTTCATGTGGCTCATGAGTTCTTGTTGAAGTTGATCAGGAAGACAAAGCAAACATTCTGAAAGAAAGCTGCCAGGTAAAAATTAGGTTAAATGATGTCAGCTAGAAAGAAACTGAGAGACAACAGAGTTCAGCTTTAGTTACTCAAATAATAAAGTCTAAGTCACTCGATATGTTGAAACTATAAATCTTCCAAGTGAACCCTTTTCCAGACTGCTCAGATGTTATCTTATTTTTGGAACTGACATATGCAGGAGAATCTAATGCACAAGTAGTGAGAAAAAAAAAACACATGCTTAGTCCTTTTGGATGTCAGTGGAGGCAAACTAAACTGAAGATGGAATCCAAAATACAAGAAACATAGGTAATTACATCTCACAAAATCTTTAGCTATGATAAGGGTTGTATTCTTGTTTTAAGGTCACCTTTTAAAAAATTGCCAACAGGAATAGGAGAAAAGCAGATAAAGGTCTGGATTCTCTAAACGGCACTGTTGTCGATGGTCGCCTTAAAAGTGGCTGCTGATCTCATTTGAATCACATAATGGCAGTGTTTAGAGAATTGCACCTTTGGGGAAAGGTAGGTGCTGTAAATGTAGGCCAGGGTTTTCAAGGCCTATATTTCTAGCATCTACCTTTGATGTGAATTGTACCTATAGAGGTGCTTTATGACACCTAAGTCACTTCCGGCGTTAGCCATGCCTACAGTGGCATTAAGTGTCATGAAATGTCTCCATAGGCATGATTTGGGTGCCATATTTTTAGGGATTGGTAGGTGTCTTATAATTTCGTTTAAAAGCACTTTTAAACAGAGTTTTTCTCTTAACCTTGCCATCAGTAGGGTACCTATCGGTGCTTAAGTTGAGACACCATTTATAGAATAGGGGCCAAAGTTATTAAAAAATGAAGGATGTAAATTAAAGAGCTAAGGCCAGTACTGGATAGACTTGCACAGTCTGTGTTCCATATATGGTGATTTGGTGTAGGATGGGCTGGTTAGGGTATCAATGGGAATTTAGAAAATGAGAATGTTATTGGCAAGACTTATGGTAGATATCCTGCAAACAGGATGGTTGGATAGGCTGGAGTGAGCTTGGATGGCAACTTTAACATTTGGAACCTAGGACAATACCATGTGGCCTTAACAGTCTATGACCCAGAAATATAAAAAAAAGAGACAAGTTAATTTAATCATAAATTTTTAATGGTTATAACTAATGGGCTTTCACAGCAGAAAATAATGTAAAATCAAAGGGAAATTTTTGTCAGGATCCAAATAATAAAAAAGTAAATTTTACCTATCTTCTGTTATAGCACTTACTGTTTTGTTCTAAATATGAGTTTCATAATCTGAGAAGAGAGGTGCCAAAGCAGATCAGGATTTTAAGATAACCTGAGCCTCAGACCAAATGTATATACGCCTGATGAAAATTCATTGGGGACAAGTCTACACAGGGCGGCAAAAGTTAGGTGCTAAGATGCAGCATGCTAAACCCCAATTCGGTAATGGCATCTGGGTTCTTAGATTCTATTATAAAATACTAGCATAAATTTACATTTATGTGTAAATCTTTTTTATTAACAAGAATAAAACTTCAAAACAATGGCAATGAGACAAGCAAAGTACAAAAAAAGCTACCTACCATAGAGGACTGTATTCTGATATCCTCTATGGCCCCCAATATAACCCCCCCCCCCCCGACCAGAAAACCCCCACCCCTCTCCATTTCCAAATAACCAACAAAGAAAGAACGAGCCATGGTTACACAGGTGGGCTGGTAAAATATATACACTTTTTTGTGCCAACATTTAGACATGGGCCCTCTTTTACTAAGGTGTGCTAACCGATTTGGGCATGCTAAATGCTAACACGTGCATGTTAATCTATGGATGCGTTAGCGTTTAGTGCTCGCTAATCAATTAGCGCACCTTAGTAAAAGAGGGCCTTGGTCACTAGTTTATACCATGTCAACAGTAGGCATAAATGTACGTACTTAAATGCACAGTCCTACAGTGTGCACAAAACTCCAATGACAAATATCCCAAAAATACCTTGATCAACACTATATAGAACTCAGAGTCAGAACCCGGTTAGCCATATATAGATTCCTTCGTTTATTACACTTGAAAGTATATTTCATGGATTTGATACCAGGAGAGGACCATTCTTTAATATCTAGAAAATCAGACTGGAGCCCCCCGCTACCTATACACCCAAATTTAAGCACGTTTTTGGATCTGGTGCTTCATGATGTGGAAGAGCTTGAAAATATCAGACAGAATACAGCGGATAATATATTCAAAGAATTAAGAACTGCTCTTAAGGAGTTAAGAAGACAGGATAATATAATTATATCCAGAGCTGATAAAGGGGGCGCGATTGTAGTTCAATTGCGTCAGGCATATTTAAATGAGGCAGAGAGATAAGTTAATGATCTTCAATTTTATAGACGGCTGGAGGAAGATCCTGTTATGACACTCAAAACTGAAATTTCACAGATAGTCTCTCGGGCCTTTAAGGCCAAATTTATCACCACTAAGGATACCAATATACAATTTTCTAGTACAGTTAATCAGTATGAGATAACATTTTTGGATTTAAGAATTTTTAAATCTCAAGGAAGATTGCTAACGACTATATATTGCAAACCTACTGATCGAAATAGTATATTAAGATATCATAGTTTCCACCCTAGTAAGCTTAAGGATAGCCTACCCACTAGTCAATTCCTGTGGCTTCGCAGGATATGCCATTCTAAGGAAGAATACAAGAAACAAGCTCGGATTATGAAACAGCGTTTCCAACAGAGGGGATATCCCAAACAAGTAATATATCGGGCATATTCAAGAGCAAAATATTCAAACTAAACTTGGAGAGTGTGGTGCAGTGGTTAAAGCTACAACTTCAGCACTCTGAAGTCATGGGTTCAAACCCCATGCTGCTCCTTGTGACCCTGGGCAAGTAACTTAATCCTCCACTGCCCCAGGTACACTAGGTAGACTGTGAGCCCACCGGGACAGAAAGGGAAAATGCTTGATGCACCTGTAAGTAAACCGCTTTGAGTGTGGTTGTACAACTAGAAAAAGGCAGTATGCAAGTCCCAGTCCCTATCCCTAATAGCTTAGTTGGAAGGTAGAATGAATAGCTTTCAACACTAGAACATTGTTTTTAAATATGTCTGCCTTGAATATCTATCTTGTATCTGATACTGACATGCTTTGACTAAATTTGAATGCCAAGAAAGAAAATTACTTATTTGCAGCCTGAGGGCAACATTTATATTATAATCCCATTATCAAAACTGAAAGAGTTTAGGAAAGAATGCTATAGCCTCATCTTGTAAATGATCAGTTCTCACCAGTCTACTCTCCTTGTCTGCTATCAAATGATCAAATTGAACTAGTGAATTAATTTTCAGAAACTTGGCCAGCACTGACTTATCTACTTTGAACATTAAATTATATTGGCAGGTGGTGTTTAGTTGTGTCTTCTAAATGTATTTGGTAAAAATAGTTTTGATATCCTAGTGCCAAGATATTATTACTGTTGCATTCCAGTCAGTCCCATGTATTTTAGACCTTTGGATTGGCCTAAAATTAAAACAATATAATTTTCTGAGTGCAGAGTCTAATGATTTCAGATTCCTTTTAACTGCACACCTAATATATATATATATATTTATTTTTTCAGGGAAAATGTTCTTTATTTGTATAACCTATGATTTTTAGACTCATTGCTATTCAAGTGCTTAAATGCTCTACCGTAGCAGTGGGATTTTCTTATTTGTTTTTCCTCTTTATTGATTTTTGTTATTAATTTTATACCAGTACAATCTGTTTGAATGTGTTGATGCATAATTGAATAACCTGATTGACAGATTTATTTGATGATTCTACTGCAAAGCAATCCATTTTCTGTATATTTTTTTAGTATTCCGATATTCTCCAGGATACTCTTCAAATGTTCCTGCTTAACTTTTAAGATTCTATTTGGCATATGTTCCTCACTTGTACCTCTTTCTTGGAACTCTCAAAGGCTGGGTCTTGTTAGGACCATGCAAAAATTCAAACTATCTTTTCTTTCTCTTAAAGGAATTATTTTTACTGGTAAATTGGGGAAATCCTATCCTTTCAAACTAACAGAAATATGGAATGATATTCCTCTAAGATTAAAAGAATTAGGTTCATTTTGACTTTTTTGTAAAAACTTAAAAACGTGGTTATTTTCTAACTTGTAATTTCGTGTTCTTTTCTATTTTTTCTTAATTGATGTAAACCAAGTCAAACTTTATTACATGAAGATGACCCAGTCTATAAATCTAAGTTTTAGTTTAGTGGAATAATGGAGAACCACTAACACCTATGCAAGTTATAACAAATAAGGGTGCAATGGAACACATAGAAGTGAAACTACAATCGCCCAGGAGATGGGAACATGTGATGAAGCTACTAAGTAGTAGATTTAAAACAAACTGGAGAAAAATATGTCTTCATATGTCATGTAATTAAACTCTAAAATGCATTGCTGGAGAATGTGGAGAAATCAGTTAGCTTAGCAGGGTTTAAACAAAGTGTGGATAATTTCCTTAAAGAGAAGTTCATAGGCCATTATTGAATTGAAAAGGGCTAAGGATAGGCACATGGAATCTTTTGGAGAGAGAGATAATGGTTACTGTGGAGGGGCAGACTAGATGGGCCATTTGGCCTTTATCTACCATCATGTTTCTACGTTTCTATTATTGAGATGGATTGTAAAAATCCACTCCAAGGATTTCTATTCCTAATCCTAGGATAAGCAGCATAAAATCTGTTTTACTACTTGGGATCATGCTAGGTACTTAGGTCCTGGGTTGGCAACTGTTGGAAACAGGATACTTAGTTTGATGGACCTTCGGTCTGTCCCAGTAAGGCAATTCTTATGTAGAAAACTTTCAAGAGATAAGTGGCAGTGCAGAAACACATATTCTTCCTCTTCTGTCTTGAGTAGTAGATGGAGCAGCTCCTTGGATTCTAATGTCTTGAACGATTCATTCATTGCTGATGATGTCCTCTCTTCATGTCATTCTTGATTAGCCATACTTTTGAGTGACAGTCCTTAGGTCACTTAGGCAGATGATGTATTCTACCTGTTAAAGCAGAGGTTCTCAACGCAGTCATTGGGTCACATCAAGTTAGTCATGTTTTCAGGATACCCATAATGACTATGAATGAGGAGTAAAGTAGCCTAATTGTACAATGAGCTGAAATTCTGGGGAATTGGGCTCAATTCTTTGTGACACTTAACCCCCTACCCCCAATGTTCCAGGTATAAGAAAAAGACACCTTAGATTGTAAGCCTACTAAGACAGAGAAAGTACCTGTATATAATACATACAGTGCTGCATACATCTAGTAGCACCATAGGAATGATAAGTACTAGTAAAGATTTATATACAATGGAGGTGGTGCATGCAAGTTTATCTCATGATTATTTATTATGATATATTCAAAACCAGACTGGCTTGGTGTGTTCTGAGATCTGGATTGAGAATCCCTGTCATAGAGGGATGGCAGAGGACATGAGAAAACAAGAAATTACTAGAGGGTTGAGAAAAGGAATAGGAAACCCATTATCTAAGAAACAGTGACCTGGATAAGAAGCCAAGATGGCAAAAAAAACATCAAATTTCCAGTTTTGAATCTATAAAAGCTCGTAACAGCAGCATGCATGAACTCATGAAGAAGTGGAACCTGGAACCTATGCAGAGTGCCAGATTGAACTCTGTGGAAGGAAAGTTAATAAAAGGAAACCAATATACTTCTCCAAACAGATGGCAAAAGAGGGGTCTTTTAAATAATACAGAACTCAAAGAAAAACACTGAAAAAAATACCATATAAAGCTCAAAGAGATAAAGAGATTTGGCAAAAGCACAGGCAGAAGCAAAAGTGGCTAGAGATATAAAGAGAGGAGACAAGACTTTTTCAAGTATATTGAGGAAAGAAGGAAGACTAGACATGGAATTGTGAGACTGAAAGATGCTGTGACCTGCTATGTGGATAGTGATGAGTTAAATAAGATATTCTAAACAAATACTTCTGCTCTGTGCTCATGGAAGAAAAGTCTAGACAATGACTTCACTTGGCTGACAAAGACATATTTGGGAATGGCATAGATATCACATCTTTCACAGAAGAAGCTGTTTATGGACAACTTGAAAGCTAAAAGTGGACAAAGCCATGAGACCAGGCAAGACCCATTCTAGAATATTGAGGGATCTCAGGGAAGTTCTTGCAGGTCCTCGCACAGATTTGTTTAATAAATTCTTGTAGATGAGAGAGGTTCCTTGGGATTGGAGAAGAGTGAATGTGGTAACAGAGGAGAAATCGGAAACTGCAAGCCAGTATACTTCATTTTGATGGTTGGAAAATAATGGAAGCTCTGCTGAAAGAAAGAATAGCAAACTACCTGGAATCAAAAATGGGTTGCAAGATCTGAGACAATATGATTTCACCAAGGGAAAACCAGACTAAATTAATCTGATTGATTTATTTGACTGGGTGACCCATTAATTGAATCAATAACATGTGCTAATGACCTAGATTTCAGCAAAGTTTTTGATACTGTTCTTCATAGCAGCTTATCAATAAATGTAGCAGACTGAAGTTAGGGCCCAAAGTGGTGACCTGGATTAGAAATTGTTTGATGATAGCAGAGAGTGGTGGTAAATGGAATATGCTCAGAGGAAAGAAAGGTAAGTAGTGGTGTGCTACAAGGATTGTTAGTGGGGCCCATTCTATTCAATACATCTGTGAGTGACTACTGAAGGATTAGAAGAAAATTTGTATCTTTTGAAGATGACACAAAGATTTGCAACAGAGCGGACACACCTGAATAAATAGAAAACATGTGAAGAGATCTGCAAATGTTAGAAGGATAGTCTAATATTTAACAGGTAAAATTTAATGCAAATAAGTGCAGAGGAATATATTTGGAGAGTAAAGAATGGTGTTAATGCTCTTGTACAAGTCATTGATGAGGTCCAACTTGGAATATTGTAAAAAGATTTGAAAAAGTCCAGAGGAAGGTGATGAAAATGATATCGGGATTCTTCCAAGAGACATATGAGAAAAGATTTGAATACCTGAATATGTATACATTAGAAGAAAGAAGGGATAGAAGAGATATGATAAAGACATTTAAATACTTAAATGATATTAACCTACAAACAAATCTTTTCTAGAGGCATAGAAACAATAAAACTAGAGGGCATAATAATTAGCAGCTCATTAGCTTATTAAATGTTGCATGTATCTTTATTCTATAAATTACACACACAACTTTGTGCACTATTCACAAATGTGGGTATGCCATTTTGTACAATTAAGGGGATAATGGGACGTTCTTGGAGCTTACAATATAGTTAAGAGATGACAAAACACATGAGAAAAATGCAAATATGGACGTCAATATAACAATGAGTTAATGATAGGAAAGATATAAATGATAAACCTAAAAGGCATCACCAATGCTGTCATTAGTTGTTGGTCTTTGAATTTGAAACATATTTTTGTACATGATCATAGCTGTTGATGTATGTTTATTCTTATGATTGTATGGTTTTTCTTTAATATATTAACTAATAAACAGACTGGAAATATTGAAGATTTTAGAACTAGAAAGACTTTAGTTGTACTCTCAGATATCCGCCAGGTTGATCATCAAAGATCTCAACAACCTTATATAGCGGGATCGAATATCAATCATTGAGTACTTTTTCTAAATGTCACAGTGTACTAAGTGTATAAATAAGCTAATAAATAAAGCACTTATCTTAGTGAAGCATTAAATAAGACCACTGTGCCCTGAGGCTTTGAAAAAAGCCGCTATTCCCTACGGGGACCCGTTTCGCCTTAACTAGGCTTCATCAGGGGTCAACGTTCTGAAAAGATAATAAATCAAGAAAAAACTAGTTAAAATCTTTTAAGATGAAGGAAAGAAATACACTAAATATAAACTAACAGGATAAAACTTTCAGACTTACTTATGTATCGGCTCGGGTTCACGAGACAAAATGGCGTTAAAGCTCTGTGAACGCCGACGCATGCGCTGTATTTATATGGATACCTAGTGTCAATATTAGCGCATGCGTATTCTCTATCATCTTCTGAGTATGTGCTAGATGTTATCACATATATGTCACTAATTAAACGTTTATTAAAATTACTGTTCAATAGAATACCTTCCAGTCTATTGTACTGTTCAAACCTTTAGGACTCATAGTCTGGAGTCTATAGATCCATCTTATCTCCCTTTGTGCAAGACGTTTTTTTCTATCTCCCCCTCTATGGTGATCTTCTTCTTTATCTATACAACAACATTTTAAATCTTCGAACTTGTGTTTAGCTGTGTTACAATGTTCTACCAAAGGGGCAGATCTTTTATTCAGTTTGATGTTAGATTTATGTTCGATCAATCTGGTTCTAAAACTTCTGGTCGTCATACCTATGTATATTTTATGACATGGACACATTATCATGTAAATCACGAAGTTCGAAGAGCAGGTTAAAAATTTTTTAATATGGTAGATTTTACCGTCTTGTGTATTGATAAAAGAATTTTGGGAGACTGTTATCGCACAGATGCTACAGTGACCGCATCTATGAAAACCGTTGGGTAACAGTCCATATGAATTTTCTTTATCTGTAATGTCCCTCATTGGAGTAAATATTTCTTTCAAGTTACGTTCTCTGGAATACGCTATTCTTAATTCAGTGTTTTCAAAACAACTTAGTGACTGAACGATCTTCCAATTGTTTCTGAATATCTGGGCCAGTTCGCTACCTTTATTAAAGTACTTCAAAACGCAAGTCATAATTTCTTCTTTGGACTGCTCGGTACTGTGATCTACCTGTACATCTTGGTGTAAATGTTGTTCTTCATGTATTAACCACTCTCTATGTGTGTATCTAGCTCTCTTCTGAGAATATTTCAAAACTTGTTTAGGATAACCTCTCGTTTTCAACTTTCGTAAAAAATCTTTAGAATGTTTAGAATAATCAGTCTCTTTTGTGCAATTTCTTTTTATCCTAAGAAGCTGTGAGAAAGGTAAGTTCTTCTTCAAACCATAGGGATGACAGCTACTGAAATCTAAAAAGGTGTTTTTATCAGTGGGCTTCACATACAAATCAAATTCAAAACTATTAGATGTTTGTATTATAATCAAATCTAAATACTCAATCTGTTTGGTAGAATATTTCATCGTGAACTGGATATTCTCGTCACAGTTGTTAAGCCACTGTATAAACTGATTTAAGCTGTCAACTGAACCTTTCCACAGTAACAAAATATCGTCTATGTATCTAAACCATTTTGAGATATTATTATCAAAAGGAGAATGCTGTATCCAAATTCTCTCAAATTCACACATGTATAGGTTAGCGATCGACGGAGCGAAAACTGCTCCCATAGCCACTCCCGATTTTTGTAAATAGAATGTCTTATTGTAATGAAAAAAGTTTTCTTTCATAGCAATTTGTGCCAGGTTTAGAATGAAGTTAGTAGGAATTGTATGGGGTCTAGTTCTTCTCTCCAAGACCTCCTTCACAACTTCAAGGGCTTCAAATTGAGGGATGGAAGTGTATAATGATACCACATCCAGTGTGACCAAAATATAAGGAAAACTTTCAATATCAATTTGTTCTAACTTTATCATAATATCTCTAGAATCTTTGATATATGAAGGTATTTTGATGACTTCTGGTTTAAGAAATTCATCTACAAAAGTAGAAAGCGGCTCTAACAGAGAACCCTTTGAGGACATTATAGGACGCCCTGGGGGATTTTCCACGTTCTTATGAATTTTTGGTACTATATAAAAAGTTGGTGTCAAAGGGTTTAAGGGATTCAAATATTTGTAATCTTTTTGAGTGATGAACCCCTGTAGTAATCCAAGATTAGTAACTTGTTGTATCTTCCTTTGTAATTTCCTAGTTGGATTGAAAATTAAAGGTTCATAAACTTTAGAATCTTGTAGTTGTTTCTTAATTTCTTCATGATATTGATGACTATCTTGGACTACTACTGCTCCTCCTTTGTCCGCCTTAGATATAATAATGGTACGATCTTTGGAAAGTATATCCAACACTTTCCTTTCTTCTTTATTTAAATTATTATAACTAAATGTATGTTGATTAGTCTCTTTCCAATCATTAACATCAATAGTAAACATCTCTAAGCGTCCATTATCTGCCATAGAGGTAAATGTTCTTTCAAGGGGATTATCTTTCATACCGTCTACAGTATTTAATGAAGTACAATTTAATATAGATCTTGAAAAATTAATAAGAAAACTACATCTCAAAGTGTTTTTTCAAGAAGTAACATCGACAGAAGATCGTACTATCATATCTCCAAAAAGTGTATGGTGTCCTCCCACCCCTTTGGACCCAATTTTACACTCTTTCAAACAATGTATTATCAAAGATGTTAATGATTGGAAAGAGACTAATCAACATACATTTAGTTATAATAATTTAAATAAAGAAGAAAGGAAAGTGTTGGATATACTTTCCAAAGATCGTACCATTATTATATCTAAGGCGGACAAAGGAGGAGCAGTAGTAGTCCAAGATAGTCATCAATATCATGAAGAAATTAAGAAACAACTACAAGATTCTAAAGTTTATGAACCTTTAATTTTCAATCCAACTAGGAAATTACAAAGGAAGATACAACAAGTTACTAATCTTGGATTACTACAGGGGTTCATCACTCAAAAAGATTACAAATATTTGAATCCCTTAAACCCTTTGACACCAACTTTTTATATAGTACCAAAAATTCATAAGAACGTGGAAAATCCCCCAGGGCGTCCTATAATGTCCTCAAAGGGTTCTCTGTTAGAGCCGCTTTCTACTTTTGTAGATGAATTTCTTAAACCAGAAGTCATCAAAATACCTTCATATATCAAAGATTCTAGAGATATTATGATAAAGTTAGAACAAATTGATATTGAAAGTTTTCCTTATATTTTGGTCACACTGGATGTGGTATCATTATACACTTCCATCCCTCAATTTGAAGCCCTTGAAGTTGTGAAGGAGGTCTTGGAGAGAAGAACTAGACCCCATACAATTCCTACTAACTTCATTCTAAACCTGGCACAAATTGCTATGAAAGAAAACTTTTTTCATTACAATAAGACATTCTATTTACAAAAATCGGGAGTGGCTATGGGAGCAGTTTTCGCTCCGTCGATCGCTAACCTATACATGTGTGAATTTGAGAGAATTTGGATACAGCATTCTCCTTTTGATAATAATATCTCAAAATGGTTTAGATACATAGACGATATTTTGTTACTGTGGAAAGGTTCAGTTGACAGCTTAAATCAGTTTATACAGTGGCTTAACAACTGTGACGAGAATATCCAGTTCACGATGAAATATTCTACCAAACAGATTGAGTATTTAGATTTGATTATAATACAAACATCTAATAGTTTTGAATTTGATTTGTATGTGAAGCCCACTGATAAAAACACCTTTTTAGATTTCAGTAGCTGTCATCCCTATGGTTTGAAGAAGAACTTACCTTTCTCACAGCTTCTTAGGATAAAAAGAAATTGCACAAAAGAGACTGATTATTCTAAACATTCTAAAGATTTTTTACGAAAGTTGAAAACGAGAGGTTATCCTAAACAAGTTTTGAAATATTCTCAGAAGAGAGCTAGATACACACATAGAGAGTGGTTAATACATGAAGAACAACATTTACACCAAGATGTACAGGTAGATCACAGTACCGAGCAGTCCAAAGAAGAAATTATGACTTGCGTTTTGAAGTACTTTAATAAAGGTAGCGAACTGGCCCAGATATTCAGAAACAATTGGAAGATCGTTCAGTCACTAAGTTGTTTTGAAAACACTGAATTAAGAATAGCGTATTCCAGAGAACGTAACTTGAAAGAAATATTTACTCCAATGAGGGACATTACAGATAAAGAAAATTCATATGGACTGTTACCCAACGGTTTTCATAGATGCGGTCACTGTAGCATCTGTGCGATAACAGTCTCCCAAAATTCTTTTATCAATACACAAGACGGTAAAATCTACCATATTAAAAAATTTTTAACCTGCTCTTCGAACTTCGTGATTTACATGATAATGTGTCCATGTCATAAAATATACATAGGTATGACGACCAGAAGTTTTAGAACCAGATTGATCGAACATAAATCTAACATCAAACTGAATAAAAGATCTGCCCCTTTGGTAGAACATTGTAACACAGCTAAACACAAGTTCGAAGATTTAAAATGTTGTTGTATAGATAAAGAAGAAGATCACCATAGAGGGGGAGATAGAAAAAAACGTCTTGCACAAAGGGAGATAAGATGGATCTATAGACTCCAGACTATGAGTCCTAAAGGTTTGAACAGTACAATAGACTGGAAGGTATTCTATTGAACAGTAATTTTAATAAACGTTTAATTAGTGACATATATGTGATAACATCTAGCACATACTCAGAAGATGATAGAGAATACGCATGCGCTAATATTGACACTAGGTATCCATATAAATACAGCGCATGCGTCGGCGTTCACAGAGCTTTAACGCCATTTTGTCTCGTGAACCCGAGCCGATACATAAGTAAGTCTGAAAGTTTTATCCTGTTAGTTTATATTTAGTGTATTTCTTTCCTTCATCTTAAAAGATTTTAACTAGTTTTTTCTTGATTTATTATCTTTTCAGAACGTTGACCCCTGATGAAGCCTAGTTAAGGCGAAACGGGTCCCCGTAGGGAATAGCGGCTTTTTTCAAAGCCTCAGGGCACAGTGGTCTTATTTAATGCTTCACTAAGATAAGTGCTTTATTTATTAGCTTATTTATACACTTAGTACACTGTGACATTTAGAAAAAGTACTCAATGATTGATATTCGATCCCGCTATATAAGGTTGTTGAGATCTTTGATGATCAACCTGGCGGATATCTGAGAGTACAACTAAAGTCTTTCTAGTTCTAAAATCTTCAATATTTCCAGTCTGTTTATTAGTTAATTTGTTTTTCCTAGACTTGGAACATTGAGTTAGTTAAGTTATTTTCTTTAATATATCCCAGATTCCGCAATTTATACTATAATAAATAATATTATATTAAAAGTATAAAGTGCTCAGACCCTCCAACCAAAATATTCAGTGTATTAACTGTACTATGGCTGCCATGGGACCATCATAGCCTTTACTAGTCCCTTACTGCCCCAGTGTGTTAGCTAAATATACACTGTATTATTGAACCCCGATCAGAATATTAATTAAACCAGAACTTAACTTGACAATTCAGGGCGATGTTCCGGTGTATTCTCTTGGCAGCCACAGAAAAAGTGCTAGTGCTGACAAGTGTTTTAAATTGCTAATGTTGCGCCGTTAACTGAAATGACTCCCTCCTCCCCCGACTCGAGTTTTGCACCCTTCATCAGGAGGGGGCACTGCAAACATATTAAAACATATATACTAGTAAAAAACAAGTAAACCTCACTGAACAGTTTCGTAATAATTCTAACAAGCTTCATTAATGACTGCTCTGTATATCATAAATTTACCTCCTCATGGCAAACACACACCAGACGAACTGGCCAAAACTGGGTGGAACCTAAGCGCTCTTCCTCCCCCTCCCCCCCACGAGCAATGTAAAGGAGGAAATGACATCATACCCCAAACTACAGCTAAGTAAGGCTCACATCTGACCTATTACTGATTAAAGCTGGACCCAATCGATTTCAGCATTTAATCCTACAGGGGACAAGGTATGCCATTCATAAATAAATCTGTGTTCTTTTACAAAAAGGAACTTTGGCAGGTCCCCTGAAAATTGTGACACATGAACCAGTACTGTATAACTGAACTCTTCAATAGAATGTTTACTTCCTAACCAATGAGAAACCAGAGGTGCCAATAGGCGACCTCTACGGATGATGCTTAGGTGCTCAGCCATATGGATCTTTACCTTCCTGATTGTGTGCCCTATGTAGTATTTCCCGCAAGGCAAACTACACAGTATGTCACTCCTGATGACTCACGTGGTGTTAGATCTTAAATAAAACTTTTTACCTCCACTACAAGGGATCTTATAGATCCCTTATATGAATAAGTCACATCTAGGCCAGATTTAGATAATAAAAATAAGCTGGGTTAATTATATTGTATGGGCCACAGAGATTTTGTAAACTGGATGTTCTTGCTTAGGAAGTTAATTTTGACAAAGCATAGAGCTACAATTGACAGTGCTAAAAAGCCAAAAGACAGAAAAGTCTGTTCTTATAATCGGTCTTCTTCTATAGCCATCTTCTCTTTGTTATATAAGGTTTAGAATCTACCCAGCATGGACTTATGTGCGTGAAAATGAGGTATACCAATCAAAGGAAAAAGGTTCAATCAACGGTGCAAAGTAAAAACAGCAGCAATCATTTGATTAGTTTGATTCAGTCACAAAATAGGAAGACGGATCAAAGGTTGTTTGGGTCCGATGGCTTCTTACTGAAGCTAAGTAAGGTTTTCCAGCTGATTTTTGTTCTTTTAAAGCTAGTTGAATATAATCAATGAACCCATATACAGTATAAAAGAACCCTTTTTTTTTTTTTTCTATCAAGGTCACAGTAAGAATCTTTGTGTGGAAGTTCCTGTCATAGACTTCATGCAGTCATAAGCAAAGCATCCCATTTTATGACTCTGTTCAAAGTGGTTAAAATGCATGCAGACTTTGAAAAATAGCAGGCTGAACTTAGGAAACTGGAATGCTGGGCATCCAAATGGTAGATGAAATTTAGGGCTCCTTTTACTAAGCTGCGATAGCGTTTTTAGCACACGCAGGATTTTAGCGTGCACTAAACCCGCGCTACGTGGCTAGAACTAATGGTAGCTCAATGCTGGTGTTAAGGTCTAGCATGTGCGGCAATTCAGCGTGCCCTAAGCGTGCTCTAAAACCGCTATTGCAGCTTAGTAAAAGGAGCCCTTAATGTGGACAAATATAAAGTGACGCACATTGGGAAGAGTAACCCAATGCTAAGGTCCACCTTCGGGATCAGCACCCAAGAAAAAGATCTGCGTGCCATTGTAGACAATACGCTGAAACCTGTCCAATGTGCAGCGGTAGCCAAAAAACAAACAAGATGCTAGGAATTATTAGAAAAGGAATAATAAACAAGACTTAAGAATGTTATGTATAATATCTCTGTATCACTCCATGGTGTGACCTTACCTTGAGTATTGCATTCAATTCAGGTCACCTTATCTCAAAAAGATATATTGGAATTAGAAAAAGTTTAAAGAGCGACCAAAATGATAAAGGGGATGGAATTCCTCTCATATAATGAAAGATTAAAGAGCTTAGGGCTCTTCAGTATGGAAAAGAGAGAGCTAAAGGGAGCTATGATTGAAGGCACTCCATTAAAAAGTCTAGGGGGTACTCTATGAAGTTAAAGGGATATGCTTTTAAAACCAATAGGTTTTTTTTTTTTTCATTTAGATAATAATTAAGCTCTGGAACACATTGCCAGAGGATGTGGTAAGAGCAATTAACATAGCTGGTTTTAAAAATAGGTTTGGATAAGTTCCTGGAGGAAAAGCCCATAGTCTGCTATTGAGACAGACATGAGAGAAGTCATTGTTTGCCTTGGCTCGGTAGCATGGAATGGTGCTGCTATTTGGGTTTTGCCAGGTACGTACTTGTGATCTGGATTGGCTACCATGAAGACATGATACTGGGCTAGATGGACCATTGGTCTGACCCAGTAAGGCTATTCTTATGTTATGATACTTCCCAGAGGAACTTTCCAAATAACCAAAAGTCCACAAACTTTTTCTGTTCACCCTTCTTATATTTAGAAACAAGAATCCAGAGCACTGGAAAAGAAATGTTAGAACAGTGAAGTTCACAAACTAGTTTGAGTTAAAGAGAAGGCAATTTTATGTTCAAATAATTTTTATTGAAGAGGAAGCAAAAAGCAAAACCATACAAACACTTCCAAGAGTTTTCATGGAAAGACAACAATGCTCTCCTTCCCTTCCACCCATCCACTCCCCAATCTCCCCCCCCCCCCTCCCTACCAGGGTCACTCAGTACATGACAGAACAGAACTAACAAATACAAATACAAAGCTGACATCAAAAATTCAAAAGACGACTCCTCGCCAAAGGAGTCATAGTGTTCCAGAATGGTTCCCACACTTGTTGAAAGAGGTGCCCCGAGGGGAGGAGAACTCTACAATGTCTCTGCGCTCCCACATCAGAAAGGAAATCACTCGAGTCCTCCACAATGATAAATCCGGAGCTTCTGCATCTAACCATTTTAGAAGAATGCACTTCAACGCAATTGCCAATGACTATTTAAGAAAAGTAGCAGTACCCCTAGTCGGGGTACCAAAAAGTAGCAAAGGAGAGTGACGTAGTTTTATCCTCCGGATACATTCTATAAAGATGAAGATGCAGTCCCAAAAAGCTGCAACCAAAGGGCAAGACCACAACATATGGCCTAAACTCGCTTCTGGGAAGGAACAGTGAGGGCACTGAGCAGATGCCCGAAAACGAGCCAAAAACGCTCTTTTAGGAGAAATAGAGACACAGCACCACTTTGTAGTGTTGCTCCCAAAATGTCATATATTTCTGATAAACAAGTAATTTCTTAACAGCAATTGAGACCACATCTTCAGATAACAAAATTTGCAGATCCTGGGCCCAAGCATCCCGGAGCTGAATGCGATCAAGCAAAGGGGATTCATCATTCAAATGTCGATGGTGAAATTTAAGAGGAACCAATTGCTGAGCACCAATCGTATATGCGGTGGACAACAATTCATGCTGACCCGCAACTCGATCTTCCAAAGGCAAAGATTGAATGTAATGTCGAATTTGAAAATAGGCAAACCCATCAGTAGGAGGCAAACCAAATTCAGTTTGCAATTGGGTAAAAGATTTAATAGTCCCATCATCTGTCACCAATTGAAACAAATAATGAATCCCCTTTGCTTCCCAATGGAAAAAAGCTGCAGAATCCATACCAGGAAGAAAGGAAGGGTTGAGACAAACAGGGAGGAAAGGGGAAGTTCGAGATGAGACACCATGAAAGCGGCATATCCAAGTCCAAACCCGTTTTAAAGCACCATGTAAAATAGTGCGAGGAAGATGTCCCCTAGGTTCAGAGAAGATATCCCCTAAGTTCAGAGAAGACGCCGTGGAGATATGCGCTAAAGTGTAAGTTCTGAAAACAGGAAAGTTCCAAAGGAGTATTAGTAAAGTAAGTAGTACCACAAAACAGGTCATTAATATGACGCATACCACACCCAACAGTGAAAAAATGGAGATTCAACAAACCCAAGCCTCCCTTACACCATGGCAGTGCCACTCGCCGATACGAAAGACCGGCCCGCTTACCAGACCACAGAAAACATTGCACCAACCGAATGAGGCGTTGCTCGTCCCTATGCGTCAGATAAAGCGGTAACACCTGAAAGACATAAAGTCAATGAGGGACCACTACCATATTGTAGAGACTAACTCGACCCATGAGAGAAAGTGGGTATCCCTGCCAGAGCCGCAGTTGTATAGACAAGTCACGCAATAAGGGTCCTACATTAAAGGCATATAACTGTGACAAATCCATAGGTAAAAGAACACCAAGATATTTAAGATGAGAATCAGCCCATTGCAACGGAAAGAGCCCAGGCCAGTTAATACGAATCCCCAAGAAAGATGGAAGCGCCATAGATTTCTCCAAATTAAGGGACAAGCCAGAATAAAATCCAAACTCGGAAATCAAATCCAAGGCTGTTGATAAGGACCTCACAGGATTGGTGAGAACTAAGAAAATATCATCAGCAAAGGCCAAAGTTTTAATTTCCCTATCCCCAATACGCAACCCGCTCACCTGATCAAAGAGATGCACAATACAAAGAAGAGGCTCGTCTAAAGTAAGAAGGAATAAAAGCGGAGAGAGGGGGCAAACTTGGCGAGTGCCCCGTAGAATAGGAAAAGAATCAGAGCGGGTGCCATTTACCAACAAAAAAGCCCGGGGATTAGCATAAAGAGCCTGAATCGCATCAAAATAAAGGCCTCGGATACTAACATATTCCAAAGTAGAAAATAAAAAGGACCAATGAACACTATCAAAGGCCTTAAAGGCATCCAGACTAACAAAAAGAGCAGGAATACGACGATAATGACAATGAGACATAGCAAGTAAAACCTTACGCACATTACACACTAATTGGCGTCCATGAACAAACCCCACCTGATCTTCATGAATCAGAGAGGGAAGAAAGGAAGCCAAATGCGAGAAAATTTTAAGGTCCACATTTAACAAAGAAATAGAGCGGTAAGATCCAGGATCATCCCCTTTCTTTCCCGGTTTCCTAAGTAAAGTAATAAGGTCTTCATTAGCGAAACGGGGAAAAGAGCCCCTTTGTACAGCCTCATTAAAATAACACAGTAATGGACCGCAGTGTTGAGGCAACAGCATCTGGTAAAATTCCCCCAAAAAGCCATCGGGACCCGGTGCCTTTCCCGATTGTTGTGATTTAATAGCTTTCTGATGTTCAACAGCCCGAAACGATTGATTCAGGCTAGCAATCACACGCTCTGACAGATGAGAAATCCCTGACGATTGCAAATAATCTTCTATAAGAGCCAAAGGCGCATCAGGAGGCGACGCGTATAACTGAGCAAAATAATCATATAGAACCTTTACCACAGCATTGGTCTAGGAGACCATCTCTCCTCCCGCATTGCAAAGGGCCAAAATTGGTTAGCGACAATGATGGGTATCAATCATGCAAGCCAATAAACAGCCAGGCTATGACCAAAATGTTGAAATCAATAAGTATGATAAGAAGTCCATTTCTGGATGTGAGAATGAAGGAGCGAATTAAGGGATGCCTGCGTCGTCAAATACTGTTCTCTAGTTATAGGCGAAGGCTTAGAAGTATGTGCCCGCTTGGCCACCCTCAAAGCTTTTTCCAGCACAATGATGCTGCTATTTAATCGGCATGTCCAAGAACAAGTATACGAAAGTATATGCCCCCTCAAAACTGATTTAGCTGTTTCCCAGAGCAAAATGGGATCGTCCTGATGTTGAGAATTATGACATAAAAAATCATCCCATTGGTCTAAAAAACATTTTTTTAAATCAGGATCCTGAGCTAAATATTGGGGAAATCGCCAAGAGAAAGACCTAGTATAAGTAGGGTCCAAGTGAATATCTAACCAAATTGGAGTGTGATCTGAAATGCACAGAGGGCTAATCTTGGTGGCCACCACATGAGGAAAAAGTTCAGGAGAGGAGAACAAGTAATCTATTCTCAACCATGCATTATGGGCTCTGAAGAGATGGATAAAATCTTGAACTTCAGGATGTAAGAGACACCAGGGATCAACCACCGGCAGTGAAGAACAAAAATCTGCCAGAAGCTGTCCCCGAGCCCCAAAGGGTGTAACTGGTTGAGAAGATTTATCCATATCAGGATCAGAAACAAGATTAAAGTCGCCAAGTAATAACAAAGGATTGGACGAATATCGAGAATGAAGAGCAAGGAGGCGTTGAAGAAAGGAGGATTCAGCAACATTAGGTCCGTATACCACCAAAAGCAAATACGATTTAGCACCCAAAGAAATACGAAGAAGTAAATGACGACCATCAGCGGCTGTATCCAAAACCTTGACCCCGAGTGGAGACGATTTCCGGATTAAAACCACTATACCTCCATGCCTGCCCGAGGAGGAAACAAAATGCACCTCACCCACCCAAGAACGGCCCAGTTTAAGATGTTCAGCGTCTGTTAAGCGGGTCTCTTGGAGGCATGCGACATCAATTTTGTGGCGTTGTAAATTTGCTAAGATCTTAGTTCTTTTAATGGGTGACGTAATGCCTCCGACATTCCAGGAGGCAATCCTAAAAGCAGAACTCAAACAGGAGAAGAAAAAAGGGAAAAGAGGAGAAATCCTGGTATGGAACTACAGATACACACTCCAGGAGCCCAGCCCCCACCACCGGATCGTCTGTGCAGCAGATAATGGATACAGAATATCACAGAAAGAGAACCGCTGTGGGAACACAGTCCAGTAACACATCATAGAAAGAAACAAATGCCATGAAAACAGAAGAGAGTAGCCCTAGTCCCCCAAACACCCTTCCCACAAGTAACACCCCTACCAGCAGTAGGAGTCCCAATATAACAGTAGAGAATTCCCCACCAAACCCCCCACCCAGCCCCCAGCCCCCACCACCCCTCCCCCACCCCCCAAATCCCAACAAAACACCCACTTTTCTCGCTCCTGGAAACAAGGAGCAAAGGAGTCGGAGCCACGTGCACATGTGTTCCACCCCCGGACCACAACCGCTCCAAGTCAGACTAGCACCAAAGTCATCCATACGCAACAAACACCCCCCATATACACTAGTCGCAAAAGAAACTCCCCCCAAAACATTCATACCCAGCCATCCAGAAAACCCCAGTCAACAAGAAAATCTAACAGAATAGAAACCCACAAACACTCAAGAACCCGAGACATAACCCATCCGCCATGTAATTCCCCAGATTAAATCAATACTCTCCCCTTCAGAAAATCCCAGCCGTAAATGCTAGGAGTCATACAATAAGAGTGCCTAGATCCAAACCACCAAGAAAAGAAGGGACCCGAAAGTCCACCAGTCAATCAGCCGAAGTAGATTCCGCAGCTGCAGATGGTAAAGAGTTGCAATAAGCACCAGCCGCCGCCACGGTATCAAAAGTGCGCCACCCAGATGATGTAAAGACTCGCAGCAAAGCTGGTTAGGCCAAAGTAAAGCGTAGTTTCTTCTGAGATAGTGAAGCACAAATTGTTGAAAAGAAACGTTTTTCCAGCAAGGAAGAAGAATAGTCTTGAAACAGGCGAATGTGTTGGCCATCGTACTGCAGATCGTCGCGATGTTGCCGGTAACACTGCATGAGAGCTGCCTTACATGCGTAGTTATGTATCTTAGCAATAACTACACACGGTCGTTGATGATCATCTGTTCTCCGTCCAAGCCGGTGCACCCTTTCCTTGCGAATTGGGCCCACACTGGCTGGAAGAGGCAAAGAGGCTTGGAGCCACTGTTCTAGAGTAGAGGCCAGGTGAGAGTCAGAGATAGACTCGGGCAGCCCGATGATATGGATGTTGTCCCCGCGGAAGCGATTTTCTAAATCGTCCAGCTTTTCCGCTTGAAGACGAAGTTGCTTTCGCAGGGAATTGAGGCCTTCCGTGTGAGTAACCACCATTTCCTCAATCTCATCCACTCTCACCTCTAGCTCTCCAGTGTGACGAGAAACCTCAGAAAACAAAGCTTCCAAACTAGAGAGCTGCCCAGAGAGCTGGCTAAGGCGGGGCTCCAAAGCTTGGACAACCACGGCGGTGACACGTGACCCCCGAGAAAGCAATTTTATAAGCTATTGTCAAGGCATAGAAATAGACATTTATAAAAGTGCTCAGGAATTCATGAATAAAAGTATGTGCTAATAATCTTGTGAAAGAGAGTTCTATAACTAGGTACATGCAAATAAAATACACACACCCTTCACATGCATATAAAATGCTATAAATAAATGAACTCTGATTATAGAATTATTACAAACCACATATTAAATAGTTCTGCAACAATTCATAGGTGGGTAATGTAAGAAAATCTTTATCTATGTCTCCAGGATAACAATTTTCTTTCATAATTTTCTCTATTTTAAGTTTCTAAAATCATTTCGGCCTCTCAGTATTTCAAATTTGATTTTCTGCAAGGCCAACACTCCCACCATCCCATTCTGGTTAGCTTGGAGGTCACCCACATGTGGGAATAGGCTAACTGCTTGTCCTGGGATAAAGCACAGTTACTTACCGTAACAGGTGTTATCCAGGGACAGTAGGCGGATATTCTCACAACCCACCCACCTCCCCTGGTTGGCTTCATAGCTGGCTATCTAAACTGAGGAAATGTATGCCCTGCATCAGGCGGGAAGGCACTCGCGCATGCGCGGTTCTGTCAATCGCAAACTTTCTAAAGTTCTTAAAGCAAAATGCTTTTGCAGCTGTCCTCATCGGGGCACAGTGGATGATGTCACCCGCATGTGAGAATATCTGCCTGCTGTCCCTGGATAATACCTGTTATGGTAGGTAACTGTGCTTTACCTGTAAGGCAAGCTTCTTTATAAATTGTCTTTCTGCCTGTATCATCAGTACTTATGTTGTGTCTTATGCCTGCCCCATCAGTACTTATGTATGTCTTTGTCTCACTCTCGCACAGGAACACACTCAACATTTACTTCTGGTCCAGGGCAGAGCCAGTAGCTGAGCACACAGAGGCTGTGAGTGTCGCTGCTGATCATTTGGAAAAGCTATAGCAGTGGCTTGAGTGGCAGCAGGAGAGGAGGTGGGGAAGTGCTGCTTTTGATGCACGGCAGCCAAGAACTGCTGTGCTGGGTTCTGAAAAGAAGTCCATGCACAGCTTAGAGCAGGGGTGTCCAATGTCAGTCCTAGAGGGCCGCAGTCCAGTCGGATTTTCAGGATTTCCCCAATGAATATACATGAGGTCTATTTGCATGCACTGCTTTCATTGTATGCTAATAGATCTCATGCATATTCATTGGGGAAATCCTGAAAACCCGACTGGATTGCGGCCCTCGAGGACCGACATTGGACACCCCTGGCTTAGAGGGAACATTGCTTCCCACTATTGCCTGGTATATCATTTGTATATAGAAACAGATTGACTTACCCTAAGAGATACAAAGTTGTTAACCTAAAAAGGAGCTTAAAACAGAGGGGTTTTTATTATTTATTTATTTTTTTTATAACAGGCAATATTGTACAGATAATATTATTGCTTTAAATAGAGCACTTTTATGAGTATGCAATTTTCTGTAAAGTCTTCCAGAATACATAAAATGTAAATGAGAAGTCTACTCATGCAGAATTATATTTTAATAAAAACTTATTTAGAGGTCTATGTACTAGGGATGTGTATGGCAAAACAAACAAACCAGTTCATATTCATTTCAATCACCTGTTCAATTTCTTTGAGAATTATGAATTAACCCCCACATTCTGTATATTGTTCCCAAGGTTGTACACGCACAATGGTATGCATAGCTGATGTGTACATACAACTTAATTGATTGTCTTAATCGGAACCAATAATTTCCAATTAAAACCTGTTAATTGACATTGATTGGCATAAATTAGATGTTACATGCAGAACTTGGTAAGCACATTGCACTAATTTTCTCTCTCTCTTCCTGGGATGGAATGATCTGTATTTGAACTGAGAGCCAGATAAATAACTGCTTTTTTTTTTTTTGAAAGATGTTGGTTTGAACTGTTACTGATCCAGTTCTTTTAGTAAGTTACAGGGTAAAATAGCACTACAACTACACTAGGGGGTCCTTTTACTAAAGCACGCTAAATGATTTAGCGTGCGCTAAATGCTAAGGCGCCCATAGAATATAATGGGCGCCTTAGCATTTAGCGTGTGGTAATCGTAGCACGCTGTAAATCGGTTAGCACGCCACAGTAAAAGGGCCCCTAGGTGCATGAAACAAACTAATATTAATACAAGGAAGGTTTTTCTGATCAATGACTGTGTGCTGGATGGCACAGAAGCTTAACTGACAAATCGTGCACTCCGCACTTGTTGCTCCATCCCCACCCCCACCGATAATCTTGAGACAATAACAGTACTCCAGTATTCATCAACCAGTGTGGAATTTATTTTGGCCGCAGTCATAACTGCACAATATAACAAATCATGAACCGTAATCAACTAGACAGTACAACAAATCATGAACAGTAATCAACTTTACATCAAGACTGAACATATGATATCACTTGTTACTAGTATGCAATATAACAGCCACATGATCAGGTGCACAGCATATGCCTCTCCATCAGCTCACATTGTGGGGTGCCGTACAAGCTTCCCACTGCTCACCCTGACCCAGCCCATTCAAGGATGGGTCCTTTCCATATGCTGTACTTTGCTTTGAATACCATGGCCTGGCCTCCCCACTGTCCAAACAAGGACACATGCCCCTTTTTCCTAACCTATGTCTGAGTTGGCTTAGCCTAGTTCTCTACAAGTTCTTATTAGATGTTACACTAAAAATACCTATCACAGAAAAAAAATATAGAATAAAAGGCAGTCTCATCAATAGGATATTGCAGGGATATTTAAATAGAAGCTATGGAACTCATTCATTTGAATATAAGGAGTATTTGTGCTCAGTAGCAAACAGAAAAGTTCAGGGGCTCAAAAAGGGAGCTTCTGGGTTCATTCAGAGCAGGTTGACCCATCCCTTGTTGAACAAGAATAAGGTGAAAGGCTGGACCAATCATATATAATAAAGCAGGAACCAAGTTAACAGCATGGAACACTCTAGTTACAGGCATAGAGAAAGCTGAAGAGATGCCTTCACGTAGGATAATTAATAGGACACTAAAAAATTGCAGATTGGTACCTTCCAAAAAGTGTAATTTGGGGATAGTGAAGCACACTAACAGCCATGCCGAATGCATTGCACAGAAATGGGGTTTGAATTCTTCAGTATCGGTTTTGAAGGAGGAGGCCAGTTCAGTGATTAAGTAGGTGAAGTAGCCGGGCCCAAGTGAGATGCCACTGGCCTCTTCTAGTGATAGGACCTCACTGGCATAAATAGCAGTGTCTAAAATGATCTGTTGCAAATAGGTGGTACATTCTATTATGCTGGTTTATTTTATGGTACAAACAATTTTTGTTTGTTGGTATACGGAAAGGTTGGTGAATTTGTGGAACGGTCTCCTAGTATAGGTGGTAGAGAAGAAAACTGTATCTGAATTTAAGACAGCTTGGGATAAGTGCATAGCATTTCTAAGGGAGTAAAAGGGAGAGTGATATGGATGGGCAGATTGGATAGGGCCATATGGTTCGTTTTCTGCCTTTATTTTTCTCTGTTTATAAATAAAAGATATGGCCTATTATATAGCAGCACCTAGGCATCAAGGCCCTGATTCTATAAATGACACCTAGGCTAGGCACTGGTAGGCATCTAGATAGGCGGCGCTCAGCAGCACCTAGCCCAATTTTCCACATAGAACCTAAATTTTTTTAAATTGGCCTAAATGGCATGATAATTAAAAACTTCATTAAAGGCCAATTAAAAAAATTATTAAAGTTCTTCACAGAAATTGGCACAGTGCCTACCTGCGCCTATGTAAATAGTGGGTTTGGTTAGAGAGTTTAGGCTTAGGATGACTTAGGCGACCATAGGTGTCTGTTTAGGCACCAGTAAATTAGGTTAGGAAAACCCTGGCTTAATATACTGTCGCCTAATATTATGATGCCTACTGACACCTAAGTCGAGTTAATGCTGCTAGATGAGATTCTATAAAATGGCATCTTAATTTGATTAAAAAAAATAACCAACAAATATTCAGAATAAAGCTGCTAATAGTGGAAGGAAACAGGCTGAAAGGCAAGTAACTAACATGGAGAAAAAGACCAAGAAACCACATGTTCAGTTATAAACTGCCATACAAAACACATCCCAGGTCAAAAAACTCCATGGAAAAGATTCATAAAGATACAGTTTAAAATACACAAGTTAAACTGCAAAAAAATAGCAAAAAACTGTAAAAACTTGCACTTATCTTCCATTCATCTCCCACAAGCAGTGGAAATAAATATCCGTTGCTCCAATACGGAACCAGACACACTTTTCAAAGAATGAACTCAGTATTCCCGGCAGGCCCTGTTTCGCCAAGTGGCTGCGTCAGGGGAATATCTTTAGAAAGAGAGCAACTGCTTCAAAAAATCTTCCACGGGAAAATGGCATTTTGACAGACACCGGTTACTGAATCCTTCGCCTAAAAGCCCTTGTGTTGGACGTTTGTGGCCTAGGCGTGTTTTTGTTTCATTATGGCTAAAAAGTGTAGACATGCTGTGGGAGTACTTTTAGACGTAGTGGAGATTGGGCGTTTAGGTAGAGGAAGGCCATAATCAAAACATGGACATTTGTTTTGGTTATGGACACTTTCCCTGCTTCTGGGTTGAACGTTTAGGGACTTAGGCCAAAAGGGGACTTAGACACTTTTTTTGATTTTGCCCCTCTAATTGATTTTTTTTTTTAATCTTTCAAAAATTACAAAGACTAGGGGACACTCAATATGAAGGAAATACATTTAAAACAAATAGGATGAACTATTTTTTCACTCAGCAGATAGGTAAGCTTTGGAAGTTGTTGCCAGAGGATATGGTAACAGTGGTTAGTGAGGCTGGGTTTATAAAATGTTTGGACAAGTTCCTGGAGGAAAGGTCCATGGTCTGCTATTGAAACAGACATGGGGAAAGATACTGCTTGCCCTGGGACTGGTAGCATGTAATGTGGCACAGTGGTTAAAGCTACTGCCTCAGCACCCTGAGGTTGTGGGTTCAAACTCATGCTGCTCCTTGTGACCCTGGGCAAGTCACTTAATCCCCCCATTGCCCCAGGTATATTAGATAGATTGTGAGCCCGCCGGGACAGAAAGGGAAAACTGTAAACTGTTCTGAGCTCCCCTGGGAGAATGGTATAGAAAATTGAATGAATAAATAAATATTTGGGTTTCTGCTAGGTGCCTATAACCTGGATTGGCGACTGTGGGAACAGGTACTGAACTAGATGGACCATTGGTCTGACCCAGTAAGGCTATTCTTATGTTCTTATAATATAAATCATTATGTAATGTAATGTAATTTATTTCTTATATACCGCTATATCCTTTAGGTTCTAAGCGGTTTGAAGAAAATATACATTAAGATTATAAATGAGAAGTAAGAAGGTACTTAAAAAATTCCCTTACTGTCCCGAAGGCTCACAATCTAACTAAAGTACCTGGAAATTAATAAAGAAGAGAAAATAAAGATGGTTGAAAAAAGAAAAATTCTATGTGAACTTATAGGATGGAAATTAAACTGACAGTGAAGAACTGTATGAAAAATACATATGGAATGCAGTTAGAGAGGGTAGGTTACAATCTATTTATATTTTAATATATTTATATTAAATTATATAACCACTTGTAATTATTACGCAGTCAAAAATAATCAAAACATACAAGCCTATATGAATGTTTAACCAATATAAACATACATCCTATATATACAACAAATACTTTTCCCCTTTGTGAAAACTCACATAAATCTCATCCAATAAAGTTATCAATAACATTTTGGTGCCATGCTTAGGTCTAAACCCACATGAAATTAAGAAATAGCTAATTTTATCCTACAAAATTTAGTAATTGATGTAATACTAATTTCTTCATTATTTTAGAAATGACAATGAAAGGATAGACTTGAAATTATTAACCTTTCTACAATTTACAAAATTATTGTTCACTATCCTCTCTAATAGAAACTGAAGGAACTGTCAGTATCAAAACAGCTAGTTATTTTATAAAAACTTTCCTGAAAACTACATTCAAATTGATCAGCTGTTATATTTTTACAGTTCAATTTTTCAGCTGATAACAATAAACAATAGACAATTCTCTAGAATCTAAAGAAGCCTTCTTTAGTCTCAAAATAATTTTTTAAAGAATTCATGACAATATTGCATAACAACTTTATAATTTTCTAAAGTATAGGCATCTCTTTCTTAGCTCCCTCTTCAGTTCTCAGTTTCTGTGTAAACCAGGGCCGACATTTGATCTTTCTAGAAGTAATCTTTTTTAAAAGGAGAAATTTTATCTAAAGCTAATTCTAAAGTTGGATTCCAAAGGTCAGTAGCATCAGCTACTGACAAGAATCAATATTAGGTAAAGCTAGAATCCATAATAAATCTTAAAAATATTTTTTTTTCAAGACTTCTACAATCTATTCTATTATAGACTTCTATTATAGTTTTGAATTTGTTGTTAATATCAATTGCACATCCAGAGGGGATGGGTTGGGTGCGTGGGAAGGATCGGGTTGGGGTTTGCACAATTAAATATTTGCATATTTGGAAGCGTATGAATTTACTTTATCAATAACTTTATATATAATAATTTTTACAGGGGAAATATGTTGATCTCACTATATATTGTAAAGACTTTAGGTGATGTATAAAGTGTAAAATGTATTCTTTTCCTTGTATTCACTTAATGAAAGTATTAAAAATGAATAAAGAATAAAAATAAAAAGACTTCTACAATCTTTAATTTTTAATGAAATCTCAAATAAAAATTCAACTGATCATATTGAAGGCAATTCTATAAGTTTGTGCCTATGGGTAGGCCCCAAATACCCATGTTACAGAACACCAGCATATACATGGGTAAGAGGTGCTGCTAATTGACATTTAGCCATGATTCTACAAAAATATGCAAGTATTCACTTTAGCGTGTATGTGAAAAGGTGAACATTCATGTGGGCAATCCATGGGTAGCTCTACTAGATACCCATGGATACTGTATTTTACATGTAAATATGGTGCCACAATCTAAATATGGTAGTTACAATTTAAGAAACAGTTGAAAACGCAGCTGTTAGTTACAGCAGAATCATTTAATTAAGAGTGATTTTATTTAATTTTTTATCTTGTAATGTTCATTTTATATATGTTTTATTTAGTTTTTAGACGGTATATAAAATGTTTAAATAAATAGCCATGAACACTTATACTGCATAAGTGGTATCTTATTCTCATATTCTATATTGGCACTTACCCACATAAGTGCCCTTACAGAATACCATTTAGTGCCATTGGGCATCCTTTACTGAATTGCCCCAACATGAACATGACACTTCAACTAATCAAGTATTAAGTATGGCCATTGATATGTGTAGGGTTTGAAATCATTTGAGTCCAGCCCAACTGAAGCATCAAAATTGATTAAAAAAAATAATAATTGATAGTGTATACTTTGGAGGTGGGCATACACACAAGCAGAGTCTGGTTAGGGTATTTTTCTGGCTCAAATTTGGGGGTAATGCTATAATAGATAAAAAATTGAACAAGATTCAGGCAGAGTTAGGCGCTGTCAGGATTTTATTAAATGTTCTTATCAAGAAAGATATAGTGGAACTAGAAAAGGTTCAAAGAAGCGCAACCGAGATGATAAAAGGGATGGAACTCCTCTCATATGAGGAAAGACTAAAAAGGTTAAGGCTTTTCAACTTGGAAAAGAGAGATGAGGGGAGATATGATTGAACTCACAAAATCCTGAGTGGTATAGAACGGGTACAACTTGATCAATTTTTTTACTTCATCAAAAATTACGAAGAATAGGGGACACTCGATTAAGTTACAGGGAAATACTTTTAAAACCAGTAGGAGGAAATATTTTTTACTCAGAGAATAATTAAGCTCTGGAACACGTTGCCAGAGACTGTGGTAAGAGCGGATAGCATAGCTAGTTTTTAGAAAGGTTTGGACAATTTCCTGGGGGCAAAGTCCATAGTCTGTTATTGAGACAGACATGGGGGAAGTTCCTGCTTGCCCTGGATCGGAAGCATGGAATGTTGCTACTCTTTGGTTTTTGTCCTGTACTAGTGACCTGGACTAGCCACCATGAGGATGGGGTACTGGGCTAGATGGCCATTGGTCTAACCCAGTAAGGCTATTCTTATGTTCTAAGGTAATACACCATAATGAGCAGGCATAGTATTGTATTTAATTACTAGAAGATGACATAGCTGTGTTGCACAAGGAAGCAAATAGCAACTGATTAATCCTACAGAAACTTACTTTGGACCGACCTAGAAAATGGCTCATGAAGGAATAATTGGAGGCGTGTTTGAATTATTAAGGTGTGGATGCAGCAGCAATAGGGACTTTTGTACTGTGTGAGATCTTTGCAGATTCAACACTGCCTATGCCTGGAGAACTAGTTCTCCAGGCCATTACCCCCAAACTAGTTGAGGAATGAATATACAGAATTTCAGCCTAGCATATTGAACGGGATAGGAGATGGCTCATTAACTTGTTCAAAGGATAGACATAAAGCATTGCTAGAGTGAGTACAGAGTTCTAGAGAACTTAGCTGTAGAAAACGTAAGTTATGTATAATATAAATCTCCCCAAAAGCTGAAATACAGCTACAGGATACCAGAGGCTGGGTGGGTGCCAGAACATTGACTGCACCGATGTTGGAATTTACACACTGCCTGATCACAGCGCCCGGCATTATAAACTGGAAACCAGGAGGTGCCGAGTCCACCTTTTTTGACAATTTTTGTTGGATGGAATTTCACTGTGCATTATTCCTGTACATAGCTATTATGCCAAAATAAGATTGCTTGTGGATTTTTCCATATTGCAAACTGCCCCAAGCTTGCGTGCTTCTGCCATGTTCATTTTTACTCAGATTAAATAAATGGCATGCACATTTCTGCACACAAAATTGTGCACTATCCTGAAATGCATATGCAACTAAATTGGCTAATGAGCCAATTAGCACTGATAATTTGATGCTAATTAGCAATAATTTGGATTTGTGTGCACATGACATTCAGAACTATTATAAAGATCCATGCAGAAATCTTATAGGGGCATAGACATGAGTGAGTCAGGGGTGTTTACTAAAGATATGACCAATATTACTGAATTTTGGGGATCCATGCCTAAATTATGTACCAGGATTTATACCAGGTTTCAGTTGATGCATTGCAAATCCTTGCACCCAAAATATGATGCAGAAATTGGAACTAAGCACTATTCATTAAATGCCACCCAACTTGGAGCTGGAAAGGAGACCTAGCCACCAAATCTCACAAATGTTGCAACATCAAAGAAGAAAAAGTGAGGTACGACAAGCAAAGAGAGCCATGCATGTCAATAAAGCACTTTATTTGGAAGACTTGACATGGCCGTGTTTTGGTGATGACGACTGCTTCAGGAGTCGATCAACCTTAAAAGCAATGGAATGAATAAAACATTAAAATAGCTGTTCCCAGTGTATATATACAACTGAGTATTGATACATTTTCCACTTTAATTTTACTTAAGGCTTTGTATTCAGTGGTAAAATGCCCAACGTATTTTGAACATTTCAACTTGGATTCCCTTTTTTCTTATGAAACCTGAAAATACAATGGTCTTTCTTTAAAAATATTACAAACATTTTTGTTATTTTCTTCTATTGATAAAATATACAGAGCACTCCCTAGAATTCAGCACTTCTCAACAATGCTGGTATATTTTTCAAATGCTGCTTTCAAAAGTCTCATTCCTCTGGCTAATTTCATGACTTTTTTTTTTTTTTCTTAGCTAAGAATAGGCTTAAAGCCATCATTCTTTTTTCTTTGAATAAATGTATGTTGCCTAAATCCCTGGCCATTTTTTTTTTAGGTTAAAATGTTTTTATCAGAGTGTAGCAAAATATATGGCTATAATCTTTCATAAAGAAATACATTTTTTTTTACTTTCCTCTTGCCCTTTTGTTTTCTTTAATGGCAAACACTTCTGTCCAAAGCATGGAAGTAAGGAAACAGAGGATAAATTTATATTTTAAAATGTTGTGTTATCAGTAGATGTTGCAAATCCACAGCAAAGAACAAAACTTGTGTGGGTGAGTTATATTAGCAATTCAAAGACATTAATCCATATAAGATGACAATAGATAAAAACCTTGGACATAATCAACTAAAGATCAACAGCATTTAATCGATACTGTACTCCAAGATTTGAAAGAAATGTACCAATCGGGGCCATAAACAGGTTGAATAACATTGCTGAGAGAGAAGAGCCTTGAGGTACCTCATGGTCCAAAGGGATTTAGGCCTTAAGCATGTGATCCACATTGAACCTAGTGAAAATCGAAGCATAGAATTACCAATAATCAAATAGAACAAGGGAGAAAGAAGGAAGCTGGCCTCAAAATAAGCACAAGAAACACAACAAAGAGCAAGAGAGATGTCTGAACCAACCGTTAATTACGTTTATTCAAAACAATATATAGGAGGTCTAAAAGTCCTAACGGTTGGTTCAGACATCTCTTGCTCTTTGTTGTGTTTCTTCTAATAATCAAATAGAACAGCTTAGAAGATACATGACTGACACAAGAAATAGAAAAAGTCTTGATATAGATCTGCATTCCTATGACAACCTCCAAAGAAAGCCTCCAGGAACAAGTCAGTGCTACCGTTAGAGTGTGTATCATAATACAGCGATGCTGACATCATTGGCTGCAGCTGAATCCTCAATACTAGCAGGGATGCATGTCAATGCATAGTAACATTGTAAATGATGGCAGATAAAGACCCAAATGGTCCAACCAGTCTGCCCAACCGTACATGCTCTATAAATCAATAATTTAATTTAAATGGTCCTTTTTCTTAGATATTTTGGGGCCAGAAACCCAAAGGGGTTTAAAAAAAAAAAAATCTTTATTCATTTTTACAACTTACAACAAGTGTAATCGGAAATAACATTTAAACTTACAAACATCACTTGAATTTCTGTTACAATCATTTTAAATTAATGAAATTTATCCCCCCCTCCCACCCTTACCATATCATATGTAATCACGTATATCATATAATATATTCTTTTCTACTAATCCAAACAATTAATATAAGATCAGAAACCCCCCACCCCCACCCTCTCATTTGCAATTGTATAATTAAGGGAAAAATGTTATTTACTCATTACAATAATCGGTTAATGGTCCCCAAACATCCTTGAATTTATTAAAATGTCCTTTCTGTATGGCTAATATTTTTTCCATCTTGTATATAAGACACAAAGAGTTCCACCAGAAATTAAAGTTTAATCTACTCCAATTATTCCAATTAAATGTAATTTGTTGAATGGCGACTCCAGTCATAATTAGCAAGAGCTTATTATTTTTTGGGGATATTTGACCCAGAGTTCTGCCTGGTAGCGTGCTTAGGTTCTATCTACTGGAGTGTCAGTCAAAGCTCACTCCAGCCCATCTAAACCATCCCAGCCATCAAAGCCCTCACCAGCCTGTCGTCAACTGAATGGTCATATATGGGACACAGACTGTACAAGTATGCCCAGTACTGGCCTTAGTTCCTTCACTGTATACTAGAGAGTTGCGCGGGGACAGAAATCCCACCCGTCCCCACCCGTCCCCGCCAAAGTCCCACCCGTCCCCACCCGTCCCCGTGAGGACTCCCACCCGTCCCCACCCGTCCCCGCGAGGAATCCCTCCGTCCCCACCCGTCCCCGCGAGGAATCCCCTCGGTCCCCACCCGTCCCCGCGAGGAATCCCCTACGTCCCCGCCTGTCCCTATAAACTACAGAAATAGTTATTTCATTTAATTATGCTACTGAATTAAAGGCTCTGGTAGAAACCCATTTAAAAATAAGCAAAAAGACTTTATTAATTTGGAAATATTAATTGGGAAGAATACATACTTTGTAAACGGGTTTCTACCAGAGCCTCTAATGTTTATAAATTTTTATCAACACAACTAATATACTACTTTATCCTTAAGCAAAAAAAAAAAAAAAATAATAATTTTTTTCCTACCTTTATTGCCTGGTTTCTGCTTTCTTCATGTTCTCATTCAATTCCTTCCATCTACTGCCTCTCTTCTCTCTGTGTCTTCCATTTGCTCTGTTACTGTGCCTCTCCCTTTCTCCCCCCTCCCAAATTGGTCTGGCACCCATCTTTTTCCCTCCGCTCCCCCCATAGTCTGGCACCTCTGTCTTCTTCCCTGCCAGCGTCTTCTTCCCATTCCCTCTTCCCCATTTCCTTTCAGTGTCCTTCTCCCCCACCATCTTTCCCATGTCCTGTCAGGCAGCATCCTTCTCCCCTCTCTGCCTTCCCCATGTCCTTTCAGCGGCATTCTCCACCCCTTTGTCTTCCCCAGTGCTTTCAGGGTCCTTCCCCCCCCTTCCTCCCGATTACCCCATGTCCTTTCAGCGTTCTTTTCCACCCCTTTGTCTTCCCCAGTGCTTTCAGCGGCCTTCTCCCCCCTTAAGCGTCTTTTCTTCTCCACTCCACCTTTCCTCCCTCCCTGCCTCCACCTTTGTGGCGCTTTTGCACCCGACCGACAACAGAACAGGCCCGGTCGGACAAATCTCCCTGTCCTGTAGCCGCGAAACTAAATTACCTTCTTACAGCAGCTGGAGTAGTGAAGCTGCTGTAAGAGGTAATTTAGATTCGCGGCTACAGGGCAGGGAGATTTGTCGGCCGGGCCTGTTGTCGGTCGATCGGGGGATCTGACCGGCTGTGCACATTCTCCGGGGCGGTCCGCCCCCTCCCCCCTCTTTCGTACGCCATTGCCTTCTTCCTACCTGCCCTGCCGCACACAGCCGACCGGAAGTCTTCCTGATGTCAGCGCTGACGTCGGAGGAAGGGAGGGCTTTGCTTAAGCCCTCCCTCCGACGTCAGCGCTGACATCGGGAAGATTTCCGTTCGGATGTGTGCTGCGACAGGGCAGGTAAGGAGAAGGAGACTACCCTCGCGGCTCGACCAACCCCGCTGCGATCCAACCCCGCAGGAACCCCGCGACCCTCGGAGGCGTCCCCACGGGATCCCCGCGACCCTAGGGGGCGTCCCCACGGGATCCCCGTGACCCAAAGGGGGAACCCGCGGGATCCCCGCGGGTCCCGCGGGATTCCCGTCATCCCCGTTCCCGTGCAGCTCTCTACTGTATACCCATTATTTTCTGATTAGAGATCCTCTGTGTTCATCCCACGCTTGTTTGAATTCTTTACCATTTTCCTCTCTACCACCTCCCTTTGGAGCGCATTCCAGGCGTCAACCATCCTCTCTGTAAAGAAGAATTTCCTAACATTACTCTTGAGTCTACCACCCATCTCTAAAGAACTCTGTAGTCATAATAGCATATCCAAACAATGCTCATCAGTCATGCTCACCCTTGTCTATTCATGCTGCCTTGATAGCATGAGAGACACCCCAGGTAAATAAAATGAACAGGGTATACTCATTGTGACCAGTAATGGCAGAGGGCACTCACTCCACATCTAGATCTGTAAAAGAGTTCATATGAGGGCAGAAAGAGAAAAGGCCCTGATGAAGAACTTCCCTGTTCTTCATTCACTGACTGATTTTTCATGCTGAGATGGGTTTGAGATGCTTCTGGAAAAATAAGAAAGAACTTCCTTCTCTGAAATTTCTTTGTGAGAAAGGCCAGGAGTTAAATCTCTATTGTTTCAACTCTGTTGCTTTTCTTAGCATCTACCATATGTAGGCTCTGATAAAAGGAGAGTTGACCCAGGCCAGGCATGAAATTAAATTTATATTTTGTTTCAATTAGACAGTGGTTCCTGGTTGTTGATACACATAGAAGGGAGGAGAATGTGATGAAGATGTAATGCTTGCATTGAAAGGAGGAGGAGTCTGAAGAGTTACCGGCATCTTATACAGAGGAGAGAAGGATTTGGCTGTAGTGTCATCTGTTTTCATAGTTGAGTAGGGAGAAAGACTGAAGGAGGCACAACCATTAGGCCCACTCAAAAAAAAGGAAATCTACTGCTCCTGTTGCTTGGCAAATTATATAGTAGAAGAAAAAACTGTTCAACAAAGTATGAAACAGAGTAAGCATACTAGGAAGTAGACAGAGAGTACATGGTAGAGACAGAGTAAATGGTTGAGAGAGAAAGAATGAGAGGGATTTGAGCAGGGTAGAAGGTTGATAGGAACTTCAGAAAGACAGAAAAGTGAAACAAGGAGAAACGTTTAGGAGAAAATGAGAGAGAAAGAAAATTGGGGACAGGAAAGTAGATTGAGAGAGAGAAAGCATGATGGATGATGGGGACAAGGTAAGAGGTTGAGAGAGTGATAGGGAAAAGAGTAGAGGCTAACAGAATAAGTTGGGATAGAATAAACAGTCGTGAGAGAGATTGAAATAGGGAGACCCTGGTGGGGGCACTTTAGATCTTTCCTCTTCTATTCAATAAATATTTCTACCAGCACACACACACACACACACACACACATCTTTCTACATACTACTTCTACTAGTCACTCATTTTGTATATATTCAAATGCTCCCATTTATATCATCCATCATTTATACATTATTATAAAAACATACGCATAATTAAGTAAGCCTGAATTGCTTTCCTCTATTTACCACATAGTCATTTCTATATCTTGCTCACATATATGCAACATTATTCAGGATGATTTATATGGATATCAGCTATTACTATATTATAAGGACAATAATGAAACTCCATGGAACATTAATTCCCCTATGAATGTAATCCAGTTTTCAATAAGAATCTTCTCAAGTTTATCTTTGAAATGATGGCAGTTCACACACTTTAAGTACAAATGCAATGCAATTTTTGCTTATGTAGTGTGGTATGAGGTACAAAGTACAACATATGCACGGGGTATTTATTTATTAGGCATATGTATGAAAAATATTCAGATCAGATCAGTTCCAGTTCCATATCCCATTCAGTTTGTCTTAGAAACCAAATCATTGTCAGCTTTGTTTAATTTGTTCCCACTGAAATTAACAGAGTAAGCAATATACAGTAAAAGTGGAATTTCCATCCATTTTTTTTTCTTGATATCATTTATCCTATACAGATAATATGATGATATAGGAAAAATAAACATTTCAATCCACATCAATGGAGACAGAGCATAGACCAAGGAAATGAAAGCTAAAGCAATGTAAGGAAAAATCAAAAGATTCCTACTACAAGATGCCCAATCAATGTAACCATTACTTTTACCCCTATTTAGCATCTTTCTTAACTAACATTTGTTCTAATTGCAATGAATCAAAAAATATATTCAGTGGAATGCCAATTGTCCAAACTCCAATTATCCAGATGTCCAGTTATCTGGACCAGTGCTGGCGTATGTTTAAATTCGAAAGTACAAGTAGTGCATGTTGTACTATACGGTAGTGTGCATACTAGTGACAGGTTATTTTTTTGAAAAAATACAGCACACTACAAAGATTATGTAGAAAATTGAAAAAAAAAAAAAAAAAAACTGTTCTATGTATTACAGTATGCAGTACCTGTACTGCAATGGTGTAGCTATTGGTGGGCTTGGGTTGGCACAGGCCCACTCAGCAAACAGTGACTCACTCTCCTGTCTCCATCCCTTCTGCCAATGACCCAACATGTTCCCCAGTGCACCTCGGAGGCTTCCAGCGGCTGCAGCAATTCATCCTCACATCCTGTGCTGAACTCTGCAGACTCCCCCAGGAAATGACATCAGTGAGAGCAGAGACGTGACAGAGGAAAGCCCCGCCTTTTCCTTTTCCTCCCAACTCCCATGAGGAAAGGTTTCTATGGTACAGTGCTGTGCTTCTTTCTCAAAACAAGAACATTCAAATGCCGGCAAAGCAAAAAAAAGAAAAAAAAAAGGTTGGTTTGTTATTAAAAGACAAAACAGATATTGTGGAAAGTTAAAAAACATGAGTGTCAAGAAAAAAAATAAGCAGAAAAATATGGTTTAGAAACATCAACAATATCTAACATAAAAAGACAAAGTGATGCTATTGTCAACTACATTTCAGTTCTTGAAAAAAAGGAAGGGAGGTGTTCCAGAAAAAAAAAAATTTATGACATTATCAAATCTGTAATCCTGATTGTGTCTATAATGCAGACAAAATCACTTCCAAGAAATCTTTGGTTAGTCATAAGGAGCAATCAGCTCCTGGGTTTAGGTCATCCAAAGAACATGTCACACTGTTGGTGGGGAGAAATGCAACTGGAAGTCATATGTTGGAGTTATTGCTAATTGGCAAATCTAAAAACCCTCGTGCTTTCAAAAATGTACATAAGCTACTGTTATACAGAATCCAAAAGAAGGCCTGGATGAATTGCGAAAATTTCCTCAACTGGTACGACAACTGCTTAATACTAGAAGTGAAAAGATTTCAGCTTTCTACAGAAAAACAATGCACCATCACATTCTTCGGCTGAAAGCTTAGAGAGGAAGGCGGATTCAAGGTACTTTTTCTTCCTCCAAATGCGACATCTGTAATACAGATCAAGGAGTTATTGTTTCCTTGAAATGACTTTATAGGAAACAATCGTTACTTCTATTGGCTGATATTGATGATGAATGTGGAATGATCCAATTCACAAAAGAATTGAATATAACAGATATGTTTATAAATGGTTGCTGGTGCTTGAAATCAGCCCTAAAAATCAAACCCTAAAAATGCATGGAACATTATTCTAAACAAATCAGAAAGATATGTGATGGAGAAGAAGATGATGTCCTTAAAAACATTGCAAAGGATGTTGTACAGGTTCCTGACTGCTCTGATTGTGATGCAGAGAATGTCAGCAAATGGACACTAATGATCCAGGGTATCAGATCATAACAGATGATGAAATTGTGGAATCAGTTCAAGTCAAGGAACAGGAGGAATCAGAAACTGATGATGACCGACACATGCAGAAGCCTTTGAATGTTTAAATTCAGCAATGACTTGGCTAGAAATGCAGAAAGAGAACAGTGTGACCCAGCTTCTTTGTCTGAAAAGTCTATGTTCTCTTGCAGCACCGAAACAAAAATCAGCATTAAAGCAATTAAGAATTGCTTCCTTTTTTTTACATAGAAATACAGTAGTATATGTACTACAAATACAGCACTGTACTGTAGTTTGGTATTATTGTCCCCTTTCTTGTTGAAAATATTGTTGAAAATAAAAAATAACATTCAATATGCAATGCTCACAATGTGTGTTCTGTTCAAAAAAGTGGTACACGCAGGACAATTGTGCCCTGACAATTGGGCTTCGTCAAGTGCACGCATGAAGGGAGTGGGATTTTTGGGGCTCAATTATAAGTGTATTGGGGGAGTTAGCGGCAATCTTCAATGTGGGCATCTCCCTGAATGAGAGCGTGATTGTAGGGGTGTTCCCCCCACTCCCACCCCTTCAGAGTGGAAGAGCGGAAACGGGAAGGCTTTGGGAGGAGAGCGCAAATTTTAAATGTATTGGGAGCGCGGATGTGTAGCGCCCTCAGGGCGCAAATAGGAAGGCATAGGGGGCGGCGCACATTTGTCTTGCATGCAAATGTTGGGGCGGAATTGTCAGCACGCCAATGTCCTGCGTGCATTTGATGGGTCACCAAAAAAGTATGTCCAATCATATGGATTTCCCTTTATCCGGACTATCCTCTGCTGAGGATAGTCCAGATAATCAGAGTTCCACTGTATTTAGTATCAGGAAATCCAACTAGAAATTTTCAAAGACATTTCAAAAAATATGTGGGACCAACAGCCAAAACACACCCTTTTAACTGAAGAAAAATCTTACGGCGATGCTGTGTAGCACGAGCTACATCAGAAAAAATCTGTTTATCTTTTGGTTACTATCCTACATTCCCTCTAACTGGTAGTGGCTCTCAATCCTCTTCCTACCCTACCTATCTAACCTCCCGCAAATCTTTTTATAAATATGCTTGCAAGACTTTGATCTTATCCACCCCACTAGAAATGGATACTAATAGGGTAGCTCGTTCAGAAATGTTGTCTTGAGATGTTTCAAGAAATTTGGTTAAATTAAAACACAAATTATCCACTGACAACACTCCTGATTCAGTCCCCCCTTAATCAACGTGTCTCTTCTGTTTAGGCAAATAATAACAATTAGAAATGTATGCATGATCTGAATCTCCAATTACTAACACCTCTTTTAAATATTTTAAAAACAGTATTTCAGCAGATAATGGAGGAACTGGACATTTTTAATATATGTAAATTCCTACTCCAATAATTATTTTCTAAGATCTCTAGTTGTCTATGGAAAAACACATTATTTATTAGGGCTGATTCTGGAAGCGGCACCTGCCGTGTGTCAATCACAGTCAGGCGCTACTTCTAGAATTGCGGTGAGCAGGGACCCTAGGCACTGGAAATTTAGGCAGGGCTGTTGGGTCGGAGTTAAGTAGTCGGAGACATTTTGGGTACCTGGAGTTGGAGGTATCAGAAACTGAGCAGTCGGAGTCGAAGGATTTATCTACTGACTCCACAGCCCTGAATGCAGGCGAGGGTTTAACAGGCCTACATTTCTGGTGCCTAGAGTTCTGTCAGAATCACAGTCAGTTGCACATAGTGACACTGAAGTCTGGCATCGCCCCTTAAACATGCCCACCTCCGGGCTTCGGTGTCACTATGCACTGCTAGCCACCATGTTGGGCCAATAAAGACCGAGTCCCTGTTCACTAAGGTCCTATGTTGTTGTTGTTTTTTTTTGTGTGTGTGTGGTTTGTTTGTTTGTTTTTTGCCTATCCTTAAAGTTAGAACACCACTTTTTTTTTCCAATAATAAATCAGCAAAAATGTTTTTATTGCTATAACAGTAGGTTACAATTTTAATGACTCCTTTTCAACACTAGATTTGCAATATCCCTCTTCATTGCAAATTATTATTTCAACATCTGCATGTTCTATGGTGCAGACATAAATGAAGAATAAAAAGCCATGCTTTGGCTTTGAACTTTTAAACACTTGTATGTCTGATTAGTCATTTATAGAATAATAAAATTACATTCATAAGAACAGAGCAAACTGAAAAAGTTCAAATGATCTAATCTGAAACAGTGTAGAACTGACACTGATAGTGAATTTAACAATTTTTGCATTTAATTGCATGAGGAAATTCCTTAGGATGAAGGGAGGCTAGAATTTATGGGAAATTTTCCTCAGCGTGTGGAAAGAATTTCCGCCCTCTGAACTGAAGCTTGCCTTTGTTGCCTCAGGATATAACTTACATTCCATTCCTCTCTTGAAGGGTAGATTCACATTTTCCCACATGCTAAACACTAAAAAAAAGCCTTCATGAAGAAATATTCTTGTACTAACCTAAGCATTTAGCAGTTTCTTTCCAATTTTTTTTTTTTTTAGACCTATGACACTCCATTTGTCAAAGAACTTGCAGATCAAAATGGAAACATCCAGGTCAAGACATGCTAGTTCTAGCGGTATTTTAGAAAAGTATCTACCAACACAGAAACATGCAGGAGTGGACATTGGTCGGTACATGCAGCAGGAGCAGCTAATTTACGAACATACACATTGAAAAAAATTAATGGCATGACTTGCTAGGTTCCATGTGGAGGGTTCAGAGCTTATATCAGCAAGAGGCGATGTCACAGTTTCCACATAGAAGTGTCAGCACTTCAGAACACTTCCACGTGTAAATGTCCTATTATACAAACTATGTGCCATTAGTTAAGTAGTGAGGCTGTAATTGAATATGATTTCATTTCAGAAGTGTGCATAAACTACATGGGATTAAAGGTTCAAAGAAGAGTGACCAAGATGATAAAGGTGATGGAACTCCTGTCTTATGAGGAAAGACTAAAAAGGTTAGGGCTCTTCAACTTGGAAAAGAGATGGCTGAGGGTAGTAACATAGTAAATGATGTCAGATAAAGACCCAAGTTGTCCATCCAGTATGCCCAACCATACATGCTCCATAAATTAATTTAGTTTACATGGTCCTTTTTCTTAGATATTTCTGGGCCAGAAACCCAGAGCCCTGCTTAGGTTCCATCTACCGGAGTCTCCATCAAAGCTCACTCCAACCCGTCCTAATCATTCAAAGCCATCGAAACCCTCCCCAGCCTGTCCTCAACTGAATATCCATATACGGGACACAGGCTGTGCAAGCCTGCCCAGTAGTGGCCTTAGTTCCTTCAGTGTATACCCATTATTTTCTGGTTAGAGATCCTCTGTGATCATCCCATGCTTGTTTGAACTCTGTCACCATTTTCTTCTCCACCACCTCCCTTGGGAGCATATTCCACACATCAACCACCCTTTCCGTAAAGAAGAATTTCCTAACATTACACTTAAATCTACCACCCCTCAAACTCATATTATGCCCTCTGGTTTTATCATTTTCCTTCCTCTGGAATATATTATGTTCTACGTTAATACCTTTGAAGTACTTAAACGTCTGAATCATATCTCCCCTGTCTCTCCTTTACTCTAGGGTATACATATTCAGGGCTTCCAGTCTCTCCTCATACGTCTTTTGGCGCAGACCTCCTACCATTTTCATTGCCTTTCTCTGAACCGCTTCAAGTCTTATGTCCTTTGCTAGATACGGTCTCCAAAATTGAACACAATACTCCAAGTGGGGCCTCACAATTGACCTGTACAAGGTCATCAACAACTTCTTTCTTCTACTGGTCACGCCTCTCTCTATACAGCCATGTTTCCTTCTGGCAACAGCCACTACCTTGTCACACTGTTTCTTCACTTTTAGATCTTTAGACACTATCACCCCAAGGTCCCTCTTCCCTTCCATGCATATCAGTCTTTCACCTCCCAGCACATACTACTCCTTCCGATTTCTAATCTCCAAATGCATTACTCTGCAATTCTTTGCATTTAATTTTAGTTGCCAGATATTAGACCATTCTTCTAACATTTGCAGATCCTTTTTCATGTTTTCCACTCCTTCCTCGCTGTCTACTCTGTTACAAATCTTGGTATCATCCGCAAAAAGGCAAACTTTTCCTTCTAACCCTTTGGCAATGTCACTCACAAACATTGTGAACAGGATTGGCCCCAGCATTGATCCCTGAAGGACTCCACTACTCACCTTTCCCTCCTCCGAGCGAATTCCATTAACCACCACCCTCTGGCATCTATCTGTCAACCAGTTTCTAATCCAGTACACCACTTTGGGTCCTAACTTCAGCCCTTCAAGTTTGTTCAAGAGCCTTCTATGATGAACTGTGTCAAAGGCTTTGCTGAAATCTAAGTAAATTATGTCTAGCATATGTCCTTGAACCAATTTTCCAGTCACCCAATCAAAGAATTCAATCAGATTCGTCTGGCATGATTTACTTTTTGTAAAACCATGTTGCCTCAGATCCTGTAACCTATTTGATTCTAGGAATTTCACTATCCTTTCTTTCAGCAACACTTCCATTATTTTTCCAATAATTGAAGTGAGGCTTACCGGCTTGTAGTTTCCCGCTTCAACTCTGTGACCACTTTTGTGAATAGGGACCACATCCACTCTTCTCGAATCCCCAGGAACCACTCCCATCTCCAAGGATTTGTTGAACAAATCTTTAATAGGAGATATGATTAAAGTTCACAAAATCCTGAGTGGTGTAGAAAGGGTACAAGTGGATTGATTTTTTTACTGCATCAGGATTTACAAAGACTAGGGGACACTCAATGAAGTTACAGGGAAATACTTTTTTTTAGTTCAAGTCTTTTTATTGGAATTATTTAAAACCAATAGGAGGAAATATTTTTTTACTCAGAGAATAGTTAAGCTCTGGAATGCATTGTCAGAGTTGGCAGTAAGAGCGGATAGCATAGCTGGTTTTAAGAAAGGTTTAGACAATTTCCTGGAGAAAAGTCCTTAGTCTGTTATTGAGACAGACTTGGGAGAAGCCACTGCTTACCCTGGATAAGTAGCATGGAATTTTGCTACTCTTTGGGTTTTTGCAAGGTACTGGTAACTTGAATTGGCCACTGTGAGGACGGACTACTGGGCTAGATGGACCATTGGTCTGATCCAGTAAGGCTATTCTTACATTATGTGTAAAAGCTGACATGGAAATATTTCCCATAAACATACATTCTTCTGTGAAAAGGAAAATGCACAGATCCTGCCCAAACCACAACCAAATTACACCCCTTTGAAATCTCTATGCAGTGTGTATAAATAAAATTGTTGTTTCCATGTGAATGCAATATATACTTGAAAATCATGAAAAAAGGCTTTTAAAATAATCTTCATGGTTTCCTACCACCTTCTTCTTAGTTGGGTAATCTGTCCCAACTTTGATCACTTCACTGGATAATTCCATTCCTTGATTTTACAGCAGAAGCTGAGAGAAGATATTTCATAGCCCTCCAGTCTTAATAGTCTCATCATAGAGATGGGAGTAAGAGAAATGATTAATTTCTAGGACCTTCACATAGGGATAATTTTGCAATGCGCAATGATGACCATCCTTAGCCCCTTCTTACCCAATATCCGGTAACTTTCAATATATTATAGCATATGCTACATTTGAAGGTTGGACAATAAATCTTCCAGTTTTTTAGGTGATATGAAAGGAGAGTACAGTAGAAACTAACAGAGGAAGTCTCTACTTGTAAAGCAGTACAAGGATTCTAGCTTTCTTGTAACTTATTTCTCAGTCCCATAGGCAGCAGAACGCTTTTTTGTTGGGAGGGGGGGGGGCAAAAGCTCCACCCTAGACCCCACCCCAGACATGCCTAAGCTCCTCCTTAGACCTCACCCCCATAATAATAGTACTAATTGTAAATGCCATTTTTCCCATTCATTTTTCATATACACACAATATAATCTTATTAATAATACACAATGGTAACCACAAAATTAAATTACATAAGTGCACTCTTTATCCCCTCCCCACCACTGCACAGCATTTTTTCCTCTCTCCTCCACCCTCATGTACAACGTCTTCCTCTCTCTCGCTGTCCATCATCTCTCTCTCATTCCCTCCCTTGTTGCAAAGGGAGTGGGGAAAGGGATCCAGGGTGCCTCTCTCCCACCCCTTCTACTGCCACATCCAATATTTTTCCATCTCTTATCCCCCAGACTGTGTGCAGCATCTTTCGTCCCTTCCCATCATCCCCATGTCCAACATTTCTGCTTCTATCATCCTTCTTCAGCTCCATGCCACATCTCTTCCTCCATTCCCTCCACCACCATGTCCAGCATCTCTCCCTCTTGCATCCATTTCCATCTGCCCCACTGTTTCCTCTCCACCACCACATCCAACATTTCTCCTTCTTATCTCTCTCTACCTCACTCCTCTCCCATCACCATGTTAAATAATTCTCCTCTTTCTTCATTTCCCCATGTTCAGTCGACTCCGCTTAAGTGCAAGGCTTCAGCACCGGACTGCCACAGGCGGTCGTTTAGCCAGTATCAGCAGCTACCTGGGTGATGGCAGCAACAGCAAGCAGTGCTGAGAGGAAGGTGCTTGTGAGTGCTCGGCGTGCTAGCATAGGTCTCCCGTCTACTTGCTGCCTAGGATGGCTCGTGATACTGTGACATTCCAGGGAGGGGGATGGGGGATAGTAAATGCAGTGGAATAAATACAGAGGACCCCTGATTGCATTTAACCGGAGTGAATGTAACGTGAAGGAATAGAGGTGGGACCTATGACATCAGTGTGCATAAGCGGATTGTGTGCTTATAAGAAGTGCAATTATCCAGAGTTTACGTCCATTGACTTTAATGTAAAAAAACAGGACCGTGGTGGTAGGGTGTGGATAACCAGAGCGTGCACTTATCCGATATGCACTAAGGTGGAGTCGACTGTACACCATCTCTGTCCCTCTCGTTCATACCCATGCTTAACAATTCTCCCTTTCTATTCCCTCCCCCACCTCAGCATCTCTTTCCCCCATTCTTCCAATCCTATGTCCCAAGTTCATGCTTCCTCCCTCCCTCCTTTCTAGCCTTTGTCCCAAGTTTGTGTCCCCTCTCTCCATTCTGTGTCCCGAATTCATGCCCCCTCCTTCATTTGTCCCAAATTTACACTCCCTTCCTTCCTTGTCTCAATGTGTCCCTCCCTCCCGTGCCCCAACATGCCCCTCTCCCTCCATCCCTCCCTCCTGTGACCCAATGTACCTCTGTTCCTCCCTCCCTTCTGTGTTCCAAGTTCATGCCCCCTCCCTAGAGTGTTTGAAAATATACCATAACTTCCCCACAGACTTTCATTCACCCATTCAGTCCTCATTCAGTCCTCATTCATACTTACTTCTTCAAGGTCCCAATCCATCTCAGGATTACTAACCATGTCAGAATATTCCTGCCTTACTTCCGTGGGCATCTCCTCCTCTTCTGAGCAAATGGATTCCCCTCTTCTAGGGGCAAATTCACAAGGCTCCTGCCCAGGCTTTTTCAAAATCCCTTCTAACTCCTGTCTTAGAGCAGGATTTCTAAGAGCTCTGGTACAGCCTGGAATTGTGTGTTGGCGAGGCATAGGGACTGGAGCACAGTTCCCTGCTGAACGTTCTCTGCCTTCCCCAAGGCATTCTCTGCTGTGGATTCCTGATTGCATCTTAAGAACAGCTGAATTCACTTTTCATGCTGTGCCTTCAGGTTTGCTCTGTCTCCCAGGACACTCTGGAGCTTCTGAGTCTCTTCCCTTTCCTTTACCCTTGCTGTGCCTTCCTGTCTACAAAGAGCCTTTGCCAGAGAGTTGGGGTTAGCTTTTGGAAAGTAATAATAGGGAAGTAGAGCAAAACTCATGCCTCTCTCTAAAGTGTCCCCCTTTGTATAACCTGCCTGCCCTCCTTTAGGACTGGGCACAGCCTTAGTGTGCAGGTTTTGCTCTTTGGGCACAGGTGTGTTTTCCTTCCTGGTTTGGTTTGAACCAGTGGAAGGGGGCTTCCCTACCACAGTATATTGTTCTTAGATTATGACGTTTCTCATGTGTATATTTCCCATGTATATATTTCCCATGTGTATACTGTTCTTAGATTATGACGTTTCCCATGTATATATTCAATTTTTTTTTAAACCGCTCAGACTTTTTTTTTTTTGATGAGCGGTAATCAAGAATTAAATAAACTCGAAACTTTGGAAGGTTCTTATTTTGTAGTTTCCCTGTGGATTTGCAGAAAGAGCACCCATTGTTGTATTTTAAAACAAAATAAAAATCTTATCTTTTTGAAAGGGTTACTTGGCCATTCTCTCTCTCTTTTTTTTATTTGTAATTTGGTGTTAGGTAGGGTTACCATATAGCTCCAGAAAAAGGAAGATGGATTGAGACATCCAGGTTTTACTTTCATTGAAAGCAGTGGAAAGGAGAACAAATTGAGACATCTGGATTTTACTTCCATTCAAAGCAATGACTCAATCCATCCTCCTTTTTCTGGAGCCATATTGTAACCTTAGTGTTAGAAAGATATTTATTAAAGCAGTGGAGGGGCATAATAAAAATAAAAATCATCTTAGTCCCCTTTTGGCCTAAGGCCCTAAACACTGAAAGTAGCAGCAGGGAAAATGTCTATTCTCAAAAAAAAAAAAAAACCACGTCCAAAATGAGGGTTTTTTTGAGAATGGCCTACCTCTACGTTCAGCAGTTTAAACGCCCAGATCACTACTACATCTAAACTTACAACACGTTATCAACCAAAAAATAGCCTAAGTCCCAAACAAGACCTTTTAGGCGAAGGAGGGGCCAGTCCTGTACCTAAAAGCTGGATTCTGTAACCGGCGTATGTCAAAAACAACACTGGTTACAGAATCCACCACCTCCCACAAGAATTGCAGCAGGGGAGATGCCCAATCTCTCCTGCCGCATTTGTGACCCCCCACCCCCGAACCAATACCGGCAGGAGGGAGCCCAACCCCTCCCTCACCACCTGTACTCTGGCCGAGCGGTTTTCTAACGCTAGGCAGTGACACACTTCTCACACCTGGCGTGAGCCCCTTTAAAGTAGGGCTACCTTGCAAGCTGGATATCCCTGGACCAGTTAAAGTGTGCTTTATAACAAACAGTCCAGTAGTCAGAATGGCTTAAATAGAAGCTGAGAACTTTATTTAGGCGCACAGCCTCAGCCACACAAATTAATACTGTTTCAGTGGTAATGCTCTCCCAGTCACATGCTTCAATTCAAAACAGACTTGAAAACCATAAAGGAAAATTATATGCCACAATTCTTTAAGCTAGCCTTGTCAGTAACCAGCATGGCAAACAGAGCAGTCCTTAAGTTAACTTTACCCAGCTTCCCAAAGCTCACGGAGTTAGTTGTGCTTCACAGATTGCTTAGGGTAATTGGTTAACCGATACAAGCAGGCACGGGGTTTGTAATATGAAACCAGAGGCTCTCAGTTGCTTCCCCTCTCGGACTTGAAAGGGCTGAGCTACGGCTGAAGCCACATGCATAAACTGTTATGCTTCACATAGGCATATCTCCAGGGATTTAACTTCTGCCTCAACCTTCACAGTTCCTAACATAAGGTAGAAAAGGTAAGTGGGAAAGATACCTTCTTATCACATTCCTCGAGGCTAAGAAATCTCCATTCCTTCAGGTTGGGATTCAGGGAGATTATAACTGTCCTCTATCACCATAGGTTCAGGCATACACAGATCTATAGGAAGGTTCCTAACCTGGTCCTCTTCCATGATCCAGTCATTTCCCTTCCCATCATCCCCATGTCCAACATTTCTGCTTCTATCATCCTTCTTCAGCTCCATGCCACATCTCTTCCTCCATTCCCTCCACCACCATGTCCAGCATCTCTCCCTCTTGCATCCATTTCCATCTGCCCCACTGTTTCCTCTCCACCACCACATCCAACATTTCTCCCTCTTATCTCTCTCTACCTCACTCCTCTCCCATCACCATGTTAAATAATTCTCCAGGTTCTGACTGCTTCCCAGTCAGCACAGATTCCCACAGGGCTTCTTCCTCTGTCCTGGGACTCCTCCCCGATCTGGTTTCCGTTCCTCTGCCTGCTTAGCTCATTACAGAGTCTCCGTTTAAGCTGAGGGAAGAACACTCCCCTTTTGCTGCGGGGGAGGAAGTTTTCTTCCCTTGGCTTGAACTGTTATCAAGGCACCCTGTTGTGCTGTCTTCTGCTTCACAGAATCTGCAAACCAATAAGGCCAATCCTTACTGTTTGACCTCAGGATGTTATCAGGGAAGTCCCAGCTTTCTGGACTTACTTCCCTTTCTCCCTCTGAGTCCATCGAATAGTCAGCTGACTTACTCCCCCGGGCTCTGACTTGGTTCGCCCTCCTGCATCTGGGCTTGTAACTCTTACCAAATCTCTCTGTGACAAGCCTCGGGGTTGCAGGATTGTCACACACCCCAACCCTGAACCAATACCTTCAGGAGGGAGCCCAACCCCTCCTGCCGAGGCACGACCCCCCCAACCCAATACCGACAGGAGGGAGCCCAAACCCTCCTTCTGAGACTTGAACCCTCCACCCCCAAACCAATACCAGCAGGAAGGAGCCCAACCCCTCCTGCCGAGATGTGACCCCCCACCCCTGAACCAATACCAACAAGAGGGAGCCCAACCCCTTCTGCTGAGGCACGACCCCCCATAAAATATGGGCAGGAGGGATCCCAGGCCCTCCTGCCCATGGCGCAACACCCTGCAAAAGCCCCCTGAACCCCCGATCGGCTCCCAACCCCCATTTGCAACTTCCCAAACCCCATGACCCCCCTGACCACCCCACCCCCGATATCCCCCTCCACTTACAGTTTGTTGGTCAGGTGTACGGGTCCCAAGCCCATCTGCCAGGCAGTCCCGCCATCCTCCAAATGGCGGGCATTAGGGCCTGATTGGGTCAGGCACCTAAGGTCCCACCCACAGGCCAATCATTGATCCCCACGGCTTCTGAGGCCTTTTTCCTCCTTGTAAAAGAGAAAAGAAAAAGGTAGAAAAATATAGAAAAGAGATGTGTATTCTAGTTGGGAAACTGTAAGGCTTTATACTCAGCACTTTAACTGGAGTTTGGACTGTATTTGTATTGAAAGAATACTGAACATTCTAGATTAGATTTGGTAAAAGTTGCTCAAACTTGGGCACCACCCCCCCCAAAAAAAATCTGCACAGCGTGCTATTCTATTAATGGAGCTCCAAGCTGTGCGCCATTTATAGAATAGCGTTTAGAGCCAATTTCTGTACCAAACTCTGGGCACGGGGATTTACACCAACTGCAACCTGGTATAAATTCTGTATTCAGTAATACTGTGCATATCTTTGATGAACGCCCCTCACCCGCCCATGCCCCTCTCCTAGCCCTGCCCCATTATGAGATCCACACACTAGAATTTACATGCACCACTTTATAAAATATGCTTAGAAAGTTGTGCAAATTCTAATTAGTACCAAGAATTGTTTATTAACTGGCAATAATCAATACTGACTGATCACAAAAATTAGCGATGTACACAGATTTGCATATGCAACTTTGCTTACAGTATACAGAATCTGGCCCACAGTGTACAAAGTAGGTGGTGGAGAGGAAAACGGTGACGGAGTTCATAGAAGCGTGGGGATGAACACAGAAGATCTAGAATCAGAAAATAATAGTAAATATTAAACTAAGGCCGGTACTGGGCAGACTTGCATGGTCTCTGTCTATATATGACCTTTTGGTTGAGGATGGACTGGGGAGAGCTTCAATAACTGGGAGGGTGTAGATGGGCTGGAGTGAGATTTGATGGAGACTTCGACTGGTGGAACCCAAGCACAGTACTGGGTAGAGCTTTGGATTCTTGCCCAGAAATAGCTAACAAGAAAAAAATTTAAAAATTTAAATTGAATCAGGTTGACTAGATGGACCATTTAGGTCTTTATCTGCCGTCATCTAAACTAAACTAAACTAAACTAAGCCTTAAGTTTATATACCGCATCATCTCCACAGAAGTGGAGCTCGGCACGGTTTACAAAGCTTAAAAATATAAGGAGAGGAGAAAGATTTACAAAAGCATATGAACAGAGGGAAAATAAACAGGAGAAGAAATGTTATATGTTAGAAAAAAGCCAGGTTTTCAGTTGTTTACGGAATAATTGGAGGGAGCCCAGATTCCGCAGCGGGATTGTGAGATCGTTCCAAAGGCCCGTGATTTTGGAGAGGAGGGAATTTCCCAGTTTGCCTGCGTAGAGAATACCGCGTAGAGAGGGGAAGGATAGTTTATGTCTTTGGGCGGATCTGGTGGTAGCAGGCCTCAAGGCGTTAAAGGATAGTGGGATTAGGGGAGGGTATGTATTATTATGTAAAAAGGGAGAGCGGGTGTTACTGATTTATTCCCCCTTTTACTAAGCCACAGTAGAAGTTTCTACCGCAGCCCAGAGTGCTAAATGTTCCAATGCTGATCCAACCCTCAAAAAATTCCTATGAGTGTCAGAGCAGCATTTGAGCATTTAGCACCCCGGGCCACGGTAGAAACCTCTACTGTGGCTTAGTAAAAGAGGACCTTACTTAGAAAAATAATGAGCTGCTAAGTAGTAGATTTGAATTGATTATGAACAGGCTGGAATGTTTTTGATATTAATCAATAAGAGAGATGAGGAAAAGGAAATATTTATAGCGAGATACTCATAAAGATTCCATGGATTGACTTACTAACAAATTCATGCATTTAACCCTTGCAATTCAAGAAGAATCAAATAATCATAATTAGTAGGACTTGGAGTTTTGAATACAAAATTAAATTATGTTAGTGGCAAGAACATTATTATACCGTTAAAGTTAAAGTTTTGCTGGTGTAAAACTGGAGGATTTGATGAGGTATACAGCTTTTCCCTTTAGGCCACAAATGTAATTATGAAATGTTCTGAACTGCAAAACAGTCTTGTCAGCTCTTTTTATGAAAGATAAAAGATCCCTTTCGGTAAAAGATTTTAGACAAGAGGGGATAAAATTAGAAAAAAAAAATTGTATAAAAGCACGGAAGGCAGAAAATAAATATGAAGAAAGAAAATATAAACCAAACTGGATGAGGATAATTTATTGTTCAATTTTTAATAAACATTTCTTTATATTTCTCAGCGTTATGTAAAGAATGATAGCTATAAATGTTGTTGATTGAGAAGGATAGTTACTGGGATGCGGTAAAAGCCATGTCTTTACCAGACCTTAATTTTCTCATGGGACTTACTAACTGTGGCATTTCAGAACTGCAGCTTATTCATTTGTATAGTACAAGTGCAATGTTGCTTGTGATCAACCTCACAAGCAGTGTTATTCATAATCCCCTGTGTAAAAGGCAGGTGTTAATGTTAGCACCTAAATATTGGCACCTTCCAATTACATACTAAAGCACTTAGGAACCTGAGTAGAGTTACATGTGTAACTGCTGTTTACCCCCCCCCCCTCAGTTTGGAGGTTAACGTTTATTTTGAGAATCAAAAGTTAGGTTCTGAATTGATGCCTAACTTGTGGCATAATAAGGAATTAGAATGTTCATGCCTCAGAGCAGGGATAGGCAATTCCGATCCTTGAGAGCCGGAGCCACGTCAGGTTTTCAGAATATCCACAATAAATATGCATGAGCTAGATTTGCATCTCAAGGAGGCAGTGCATGCAAACCCATCTCATACATATTCATTGTGGATATCCTGAAAACCTGACCTGACTCCGGCTCTCGAGGACCAGAATTGCCTACCCCTGCCTCAGAGCATCAAAATCAGCAACATTTATTTGGCTAACAGGTGCTGTTATCGGGATAAATGCTTCTGAATATTGACCAGTTCAGAAACAAGCACTAGGCTGAGGTAGTCATTCAATGGGAGTCAGTGGGGCATGGTACTTCAATATTGCATTTTCAATTGCTAGGGACAGTCAGGTTCCCTGGAATCTTGCAGAGCTTGCCTGTCCCTCACTATTGAAAATATGATAATGAAACACCGCCCCCCACTGGCAAATATAGCTGGAAGACTCCCGTTCAGCTTAGAGGGAACAGTGATAATGTGCCTTCAGTTCTACACCCAGAGAGCACATATATAGCCTATTCAAAACAAGAAATAACGTACCTACTTTCCTTTATAGATTACTAGCTGATGACCGGCGTTGCACGGGTATTTAATTATAGCAATAACACAGTAAATGGATTGAAATAAAGATACTTTATAGTGGTGAATGAAATTATTTTTTTACAGCTTTATAAAAAGTACAATAATCAAATTATAATGTGAAATATTTGACAAAATGAATACAATACAACTAACACAAAACTTGATTATAAACAACAATTTTAGTTTCACCTCCAGGAGCAAGAACATATAAATTCTTGGGTGAACCCACCCTTGATCAAGCACATAGAGTTGTCCATGGGAAAAACAGGGGGATCTTAAATCCACTCCACAGTATGTAATAGTCTGTCCCTGTGATTTGTTGATTGTGATAGAGAATGCAAGTCTCACTGGAATTTGCAATCTCTTAAACTGAAAAGGAAGATCTGTTGGAATAAGTGGCATCCAAAAGTTTCAGTATTGATTTAAACTACTCAATATGTGGAAACTCAGGTTGAAAAGAAACTCCATGCAGTTGTTTCCCGGTTCAGAATGGAACCTGTGTTCCTAGTTCAGCATATGTGAGTACTCATGTAATGTAATAACATTATGAACTGGGGTGCATGAAGGAAACAGTTACAAACACAGTTAGAACATACAAACTCTATATGTATGGTGTCCGTGGTAGAATAGAAACGATGTCCCTAGTGGTTATAGTGTCATAGAAAGTGTTTTATAGTTGGAATTACAGTGTGAATGGCAGCTTTTTACATTTTTTCCATTGACATGAATGGATGAAATCTGATTTTCTGTTTGTAGCTCCGCCCACATGTGCAGGTGGGCAGCGAGACCCCCAGAACATATCACCCCAGGTAGTGAGGGATCTGCATACCAAGTTTCGTTCAAATCGGTCAAGCCGTTTTTGAATTACTGTGAGAATGGCAGCTTTTTACATTTTTTCCATTGACATGAATGGGTGAAATCTGATTTTCTGTTTGTAGCTCCGCCCACGTGTGCAGGTGGGCCGTGATACCCCCAGAACATATCATCCCAGGTAGTGAGGGATCAGCATACCAAGTTTTGTTCAAATCGGTCAAGCCGTTTTTGCGTGATCACGGCACATACACACACACATACATACACACATACATACCTCCGATTTTATATATATATAGATAAGCACAGCTAGGTATAATTATTAATTTTTAGTTTTAATACACCACTTATAGCCTACGTGGTTTACATTCAGGTACTCAAGCATCTGGAACAATGGGGGATTAAATGACTTGCCTAGGGTCAGAAGGAGCAACATGGTATTTGAACCCATAACTTCAGGGTGCTGAAGCTGTGGCTCTAACCCCACTGCACCACACATACTAACCACTGCACCACACACATCTATAGAGCTGGTGTAAGCATGGACACTTAAGTGCTGCAGATACCCATGCAACTTATATAATTCTGTAAGCTATGCATGCAAGTTTGAACATAAGAATAGCCTTATTGGGTCAGACCAATGGTCCATCAAGCCAAGTAGCCCATTCTCATGGTGGCCAATCCAGATCCCTAGTACCTGGCCAAAACCCAAAGAGTAGCAACATTCCATGTAACTGATCCAGGGCAAGCAATGGCTTCCCTCATGTCTTTCTCAATAACAGACTATGGACTTTTCATCAGAAAATTGTCCAAGCCTTTCTTAAAACTAGCTACGCTAACCGCTCTTACCACAACCTCTGGCAATGCGTTCCAGAGCGTAACTATTCTCTGAGTGAAAAAATATTTCCTCCTATTGGTTTTCAAAGTATTTCCCTGTAACTTCATCAAGTGTCCCCAAGTCTTTGTAATTTTTGACAGAGTGAAAAATTGATCCACTTGTACCCGTTGTACCCTACTCAGGATTTTGTAGACTTCAATCATATATCCCCCCAGCCATCTCTTTTCCAAGCTGAAGAGCCTTAACCGTTTTAGTCTATCCTCATACGAGAGGAGTTCCATCCCCTTGAGCTCCTCCCATGCTAATCTTTAGATAAAAGACCTCTTAAATGAATTGTTAAATTTTGTAACAACCAGATTTCATAGCTTCTATAAATTAAGGAACCATGATTTGAAAATATTTGAAACAACAAACTGTACTACTGAAACCATTCTAAAAGAGGCTTTCACATGTTGTAAACATTTTTTTAAAGAGTATTCTAAGACAGGTTAAAAAAAAAAAAAGAAGATACATTTCCAAAGTCAAAGTCATCTTGCTTTATTTTCATATTCTTTGCAGATATGTTGCTCTGAGGGAGAGGAAGATGAGGAAGGCTGCCTCAGGTTGTCAAAGGGAAACAAGCGGGTTGATTAGTTTTGGGCACCCCCTGCGCTAGGGAGAACACTGTAGTGGGTTGCTAAAAAATGGGACAAGCTAATTAAAAATGGGACAGTCCCTTTCAGAACGGGACGTATGGTCACATTAGACCTACTGTATATCCTCAGCTGCGTCAGAGAAGATATATTACAGTGGAACCATGTGTTATAATCATAAAGGTATATAAAAAAACTTATAAAAAGAATATTATGGTAAATGCTAAAGAGATGCCCAGAAACCAAAAAAATGTATGTATCCTAAGATCTATGAACTTAACAGAACCTTTCCAAAAGGAAAACAACAATAAAAAAACTAAATAACATAACATAGGTTACAATAATGTGATCATATGCTGCTGAGAAAAGGGCTAGCAAACTGCCTTCATTCTAGAGACAACCTAACCATATAAACTGGAAAATGTGGACTCTACATATAACAGTGTACTGCTATACAGTATATTACTCCAGAAAGCAGACAACAAAAGTGTGACAAATGCCACAGAAACAACCACTACATAGGAGTGCTTTGATTTAAAACAAACCTTATCCGTAGAAATTTGGATTAAAACCAGGTTGATATGCACAACAGTGCATTAGTCTCCTGCTACAATGCTGAAAGCTCCCATAATCCACAATGCTGTGTTTTAGTGCTCTCTGGGGAAATTATGTCAGTAAAGCTGATACCAATAAACTAGATCAGTGGTTCCCAAACCTGTCCTGGGGGGCCCCCAGCCAGTCAGGTTTTCAAGATATCCCTAATGAATATGCACGAGAGAGATTTGCATATAATGGAAGTGACAGGTATGCAAATCTCTCTCATGCATATTCATTAAGGATATCTTGAAAACCTGACTGGCTGGGGGTCCCCCAGGACAGGTTTGGGAACCACTGAACTAGATGAATGAACTAATGTTTAGGGTTACCTGATGTCTGGGAAATCGCAGCCATGTCCTCTTTTTAGAGGACTGTCCGGGCTCCTGGACGGACTTTCCAAAAATGGCAGTTTGCTCAGGTTTTGGAAAGCCCTAATGAGCTCTGGCTGCATCTGGAGGGCATCTGAGCATGTGCGGCTGATGTCACACCCATCCGCACTTGTTCCAGGTCCTACGGACGTGACCGGAACTTGTCAGGGAAGAAGAGAGGAGGTTTGTGGCTTGAAGATGGAGGCTGAACTGGAAGGGGCTGGGGAAGAAATAGGGCAGATATAAACCATACTAGTCTTTAAGCCCGTTACATTAACGGGTGCTAGAAAATATGTGTGTGTGTCTGTCTTTTTTTCTCTCTCTCTCCTTAGCCGCTTTCTTTCTTTCTGCCTTTATTTTTCCTTGGCTGTCCATCACCACCCCTTGCCTGCTCCCCCTGTCCATTTTCCCTTCCTTTTACCTCCACTGTGTCCACCACCACCCCTTCACTGCTCTCCTTATGCAGCAGCAGCCCTTCTCCCTTTGTTTTACCTCCCCCCTGTCCAGCAGCACCTCTTTCCTTCTCCCTCTGTCCAACATTAGTCCTCCGTTCCTTTTTCTTCACCTCCCCTGTCCATCAGCATCTCTTTCCTTCTCCCCCTGTCCAGCAGTAGGCATCCCTTCCTTTTTTATCCTCCCTCCTCCTTCTTATCCCTATGATACTCTTACCTTGCTCTGCCCCTGATCAAAGGTTCCCGACAGCTGCCCAGTTGCACCCATTGGAAAAGTTCCCACTGCCGCATCCCGCACCCCTCCTGACATGGCTCCCGCTGTCCTTTCTGTCTGTCTCTGTCCCTGGCCTCCTTTGCCTATGTGTCTTTCTTCTTTCCTTTCTGTCTCCCTTCCTCCCTCTGTCTGTCTGTCCAAAGCAGCATTCCATCCCCCTCCATTTCCCTCCCCCCACAACAGTTCCCTGTGCACCTGCCCCTGTGTCTTTCTTATTTTCTTTGTGTTTCCCTTCCTCTCTCTGTCTGTCTGTCCGTCCAAAGCAGCATTCCCTTCCCCTCCATTTCCCTCCCCCCCCCACCAGTTCCCTGTGCAGCAGCATTAGCGTTTCCTCTACCCTCCCCTTTCCCTTCCCGCGGGCCGGACTACAAAGGTGGTGATTCCAGCAGCGCTTGCATCAGTCTCCACACGCTGCTTCGGGCCCTTCTACTGCCCTGATTTACTCTGGCACGTCCCTGATGACATCATCAGAGACGCGGCAGAGCAAATCAGGGCAGTAGAAGGGCCCGAAGCAGCGTGTGGAGACTGATGAACACGCTGCTGGAATCGCCATTCGGGCCCGCGGGAAAAGAAGGGGGTGGGCGGCAAAGGAGAAACGGAGATCGGCGGCGGCGGCAGGAGAAACGGAGAACGTCGTCTGGCTGCGGTCCGGCTTGTGGAGGCGATAGGCTGGTGACGTATTAGCGCGCATGCGCACTCCTTAGGCCACAGACCTACAGCGCACGGAACACGCAAATAGGAATGCGCATGTGCGAGTTAGCCTTTTATTATATAGGATAATCAGTATTGCAACTATTGGAAAAGTTCAGATGGTAGGAATGTCCAGAAGAAGGGTTCCTAAAGACAGACAAAGCCATGGAGTGGCAACACACAGAGCATGACCCACAAGGTCTATGTCCTAAATGAGGAGGTTTGGGTTCCTGAGGCTCTGTAAGAATAGAAGGCACTAATCTAGATTTCTTCTGCATGTATAGGCATTTGTTCGGAATGTTAGGCATTTGTTCTGGAAGCAGTTATGGGGTTTTAAGGTGTGCCAAAGCTTTCTGACGATACTCTGAATATCATAGGAGAGGTGTGAAAAATTCAAAGTACATACAAAATCGGGCGATGTGCGGGATTTAACTCCAGTGGTTTACAAGTCCTCTCGGTACTGACCCTTGGATTTGAGGTAACCATCATAGATGCATCTGCGGGGGTATCCCCCTCTGTTTAAATCTTGTTGCCATCCCTCGACTATAAGACTTTTAGAAAAGAAATAAAGACCATACTCTTCAAGAAAACTCTGAAAAAAGAAATAATACCGCAAGTCTCAAACTCCACCTCTCACTAAAGCCAACTACCCCAAACAAATAACCTTACCCATTTCTTACTCCTTTTGAAAATGACCAATTTTTTTTTTTTTTTGTAAGTTCTTGTTGTAATACATCTTGGATAATTCTTTTGTAATCCGCCTTGAACTGCAAGGTAATGGCGGAATAGAAATCCCTAATGTAATGTAATAGTGGCCTGGGTTTCAAATTCTGCCGGTTCTGAACATAGCTGTCATAATCTTAAAAGTTGGCTGTATAACAAGTTGTATTTGAGGTTTCAATTATGAAAACTTGTGCAATGTAAATAATTGTTTTTTGTCTGTCAGTTTTCTGTAGATTGTAGCTGTAAACTTGTCATCTCTCCAAGTAAGAATGTTGAGGAAAGAAATCTCCTTTGTATTATGTTCCATTTTAAATTTGTAGTTATTGTCTCTGGTGTTAATCCATTCTAACCAAGTAATGTCACCCTTCCATAGATTAAAGATGTCATCTATATATCATTTATATGGTGACGGGACAAAAGTGCGTGAGACTTTGGCACGCCGACATTGCAGCGCAGACAATTCGGCGCAAGACCCCAGCGCACCACCTAAAAAGTTACTTTTAAAGAGCTCCGACGGGGGTGTGTGAGGGGGAACCCCCCCCACACACTTTACTTCATACTCTTCGTGCTGCTGTTGGGGGGGGGTGCAACCCCCCACATTATAGAGAAAACAACTTTTTCCTAAAAAATCAGGAAAAAGTTAAGTTTACTCTATAACAGAGGGTTCCAACCCCCCAACTCCTTCCCAATGGCAGCGCGAAGAGTATGAATTAAACTGGGGGGGTTCCCCACTTATACCCCGCTTCGGAGCTCTTTAAAAGTAACTTTTTAGGTTGCACGCCGAAGTCCCGTGCGCAAATGACTATGAACCCATTTATATAACTTAATTTCAGACATAAATGGGTGGTCATGCAGAAAGAACTCTTCGAAATGTGCAACATATAAATTAGCAATATCAGGGGCCACTGATGCCCTCATTGCCATTCTCTTAATTTGTTAATAAAATACAGTATATGTTTGGAAGCAAAAATAGTTTTGAGTCAAGGCCAAAGTAGCCAGTCAGTATAAATCAGTTTGGGATGTGATGTGGCTCTTCTCTGTTGTTCAGTGTTTTCTCCACAATGTTGAGTGCTTCAATTTGAGGAATGTTTGTATACAGAAAGTAGATATCCAGCGTTAGAAGTAATATGTCACTGAGATCGCCATCAAATTCATCAAGTAAAGTGATCATTAGTGCAAAGTCTCGCATGTAAAATGACATTTTTGAAATAAATGGTTGTAAAAAAATAATTAACAAAATCAGATAGTGATTCTAAAATGGAACTGTTGCCTGAGATAATAAGTCTACCTGGTGAGTTGTTCAATGATTTGTGTATCTTAGGGAATACATAAATAGTGGGAATCACAAGATATTCCACAATAAGAAATGTCTTCTCATTGCACGTAATGAAACCCAGAGAATATGCAGCTTCCACAATTTCTTTAATGTCTTTAAATAAAGATGGTGTAAAATGCCAAATCTGTTATTTGCTGTCTATCTCTTTTATATATTCATCTGGATCCATTAGAAAAAGTGTTCTTCAACCTTTTTATACCTATGGACCGGCGGAAATAAAATAATTATTTTGTGGACTGGCACCGGTCTGCAGACCGGCAGTTGAAGAACACTGGGCTAAGTCGTAGGCCAGACCCTGCCCATCTCCACCCTATCTCCTCCCCAGACCCCGCCCCATAATAGTACTAATTGTAATACCATGTTTCAATTCATTTTTCATATATACACACAATATAATCTTATTAACAATACATAATGGTTAACCACAAAATTAAACTACATAAAGCACACTGTATGCTTCTCAACATTCATTCCTACCAGAACTCAGATAACCCCTATGCAAATACGGTACCAAAAACAAAAAAATACTAATATATACAAACAAACCCTAAGATTCAAGACTCTACATGCAGTACAATCCCAGAGAAAAAGTAAAAAATGCATTTCTTCCTGAACAGTGAAAAATACAGACAGCAGTTGTAAAGTCTCAAAATTGACACAATTGAATCACTAAATTAAAAAATAAAATCATTTCCGCTACCTTTTTTGTCTCCCTCCCTCCATGCTGGTCATTACCTTCTGGCCTGCTCCTGCCTGGCCATTTTATGCCACCCCTGGTGTTATCTTTGGGCCGGCTCCCTCTTCCTCACTGACGCAGTGCACAAAGCCATGGGCAGTGGCTCCTTGTACATACCGCGCCTCATCTGGAAGTCTTCCCCATGACATTGCGACATCAGAAAGTAGGCTTCCGGTTTAGGCGCAGGACATGCGTAGGAGCTGCTGCCCAAGGCTCTGTGCACTGCGGCAGTGAGGAAGAGAAAGCCGGCTCAAAGATAATGCCGCATTGATAGCACCGTGGACCAGCGGTTGAAGAACAATGTCCGGGCCAGATGCACATGCTGGCCCTGGGGACCAGCAGGAAATTTCTGCAGACCAGCGGTTGAAGAACACTGCATTAGAACAATACCATAGTCCTTGTCTGTTGGCTTGATAAGAATGTTGTGGTTTGTCCGGGAAATGCTGTAGGATCCAAGATGGCGTTTTGAACAGACACTACGCGGTGAGCTCTGTGCTAGCGCTGTTCTGCAAACCCTCTCTCCTTTTACCTCAGGCGGTTTGTCCATGAGATTTTGATAGTGCCGGCTGGTGCTTGCCTCTGCCGGCCTTTGTCTTTTTCCTGCGGGCCTCGGACAGTGCAGCGGAACAAACACGGGAAGAGTCCTGAATGGGGAAGAGGAAGGGAACTACCCGGTCTATTCCTCTGGAAGCTGGGAGTTCCAAGAATTTGGTGCAAACAGCGCTAGAAGCTGGGTTCTCCCGCCAGCCCAAGGAGACTCTCCCGACTCTGACAGTACGCCGGGCTCAGCGAACCTTAGCGACGATCGGATTTCCCTTAGCCCGATTTAGGGGCGAAGTCCTGTCCAACCAGGAAGCAGCCCTGCAGAGAAAATGGCTGAACAGCTTACCATGGAAGGTGGATTGCTGTCTAGCCCTGGAGAAGCAGTGGGAGGAGAAGCAATGGAGGAAGAAGTCCCCACTGGAGCCCTGATATCGGCACTCAAAGCAGAGGCAGGAAAAACTTCTGTGAGTAATAACATCCAATTTGGACAATTGACTAAGCCAGCAGTAGTGAATTTAGAGGAGCTGTGGAGGGCTATAGAAATCATGGGCTCTAACCTCGAGAAGGCTATGATTAAGGTACAGGTGGACTGTGTCTCTTTCAGCTCTCAGGATGGGGTTCATGAGGAAAAGCTAAGAGAACAAGCAGATGAAATTAAAAAAAAATCCATGAAGATCAAATTACACAAATAAAGAAGGTAGAAATTGAGATTATTAAAGAAAGATCCTTTATTTAAAAAAAAACAACAAACTAGACTATATGGAAAATAAACAGAGAAGAAACAACTTGGGACTTTTAAATTTTCCCAAATCTCCAGTATTATCTCCACTTGAGATGATGCGTTGATATTTGAAAGAAATTTTAATGATCCGCAAGATAATTTGCCGCCTATTACCACAGCCCAATATATATCTACAGGAAAGAAACAGGAGAGTTCTACTCTTGTTGAAAGTGGAGAGGGGGGCGGATCAAGATGGCGGCGATGTAGAGGAGCTGTGAGAGACGCTGAACAATTCTCTCCTAGCCTGCATTTCCTCAGCTAAAAAAAATACCTCGATTTCTGGATGCCCCATACCAAGAGGAAAGGGGTGGTCAGGGCTTCTTCCTCGCTGGCCCTGACGTCCACCCCGATACAGCAGACCATGGACCGTTTTTTTTCGGCTCTTCCGGCACCTGTGTATACCGGAGTGGAGAGCTCGGCATTGGGCGGCGAGTTGAGGGAGTCGCTAGCCCTTTCGGGCACTGAAACTTCTCTATCTCCTCCGGGCTCCTTCATGCCTCCGTGTCCGGCGACCGCTGAGACGCTGCGACGAGAGACACATGCTCCCGGAAGTGGAGATGTGGGGTCTCCCGGCGAGGACACAGGGTCGACAGCAGGACAGCTGATGGAAGCCAACAAGAGAGGGGAATTTCTATCCTCTCCGACAGAGGTCTCCATGAACAGCATCTGGAATCTGCTTCAGCGGATGGAGGGGAAATTGGAAAAATCAACTGAGGAGGTAACAAAAATAACTGAAAAATTGGATTTGCTAACTGGAACAGTTGAAGCTATAAGAGTAGATTATACTGGCCAAGCTAAACAGATACAGGAGGAAATTCAACATTTACAACAATTTAAGGTGGCTTCAATTAAAGATAGTTCCTCCATACACAAGAAATTGGAACAATTTGAAAACTTTAATAGACGTTTGAACCTCCGTTTCTTAAATTTTCCTCAAATTCCAGGTGTCTTGCCTTTAGATTTACTAAAAAGATATTTAATTGAAAATTTAGAAGTTTCTTCAAGTTGTATTCCTCCAATAAATAAAATTTATTATTTACCGAATAAGAAGACGCCTGGAAGAGAAGAAGGTGAAAATGAGATGGAAAGAGGAAAAAGAGGAAAAATTAATGAAATAGATTTTGCAAATGTGACTGCTCTACTTGAACAAACAATAACGTCTGATACGGATAGAGCAACGCTCTTAGTATCATTTGTTTTCGAGCAAGATGTAAATATGATTATGAAATTTTACTTTAAAAACTCTCAAAAATTATTTGGGGGACAGAAAATATGGATATACCACGATGTTGCCAAGACACAAGAACGGAGGAAAGAATTTCTTTCTATTCGTCAACAGACTATAAATATGGGAGCAAAGTTTCTTTTGGCATACCCTTGTAAATGCTTGGTCAGCTACTTAGGTGTTAAATATACTTTTTTCTCTCCTAATCATTTGAAGGAATTTCTAGATGTTAAGAAGATCATTAAGGATTGAAGGACATGGTTGTAAAGGGCACTTGATACATAAGCCTATAGGTTTAATTATTGCCTCTTAATTTTCTCTCATAAATTATTTTTGCTTGCTCACCCCCTATTATGGTGGTCTAAGAAGGGGATAATTGGTATGAGTGTATAAAGAAGTATTTTAATTTGTTGGTTGGTTTCCTCCTTGTGTTAGATGGAACAAGATGTAGTCTTGTGAAATTTGAATGTATAATTAAAAAAATAAAATATAAAAAAAAGAAAGTGGAGAAATGGAGAAGGAAGGAATGAACTTAACAGATTTCTTAGAGAATTCCCTGGAAGTAGTTACGGAAAGGATAACTTTATTGGTAACGTTTGCCTTAGAGCATGACAGAGACTTTGTATTTAAACTATATTTCAGACACATGAATGATAAGTTCTTTGGCTCGGCAATCCAGACTTTTCCTGATATTTCGCAAGTGACACAGAAGAGACGGAAAGAATTTATTCTTTATAAACCTAGAGCCTTGGCTCTAGGAGCATCCTTTATTTTGAAATTTCAAGCAAAATTCTGTGTTTCACTACAAGGAAAACATTTTTTATTTTTCGAACCAAAGCAATTGTTGAAATTTATATCTGCCAAGGAAGGGGAGAGAGTGATGATTGGTCCAATAGCTCCACCAACAGTTTAAGTCCAGGCTATCGGGGGTTTACATCATTGTCTCCTGAGCTGCTCTTGTAATTAATAAGTATATTTCCTTTATTATTGTACTAATACTTGGATCCATATTTTTAAGTTTGTGGACTAAATAATTTATACTTTTTCTTTTCCTTGCATTACTGTAAGTGAGGTTAGGTTTATTAAGTTTCTTGCTAACGATGTAAATCTGTATTTAAGTATTGAAGTGCTTGTTTAACAATTTGAAAAACTGAATAAATAAATAAAGTGGAAAAAAAAAAGAATGTTGTGGTTTTCTGAAAGTGATCTCATGGCTTCAAATTCAGCCTTGGTAAAATGATAATATTTTGGTTTATTTTCTTCTGCTCTAATTTACCAATGTCCCGTAACATGCATTCATAAAATGAAGCAAATGTGCGGGTTAACAGGTCCAGGTGGTATCCATCTGGAACGATCATTCTCAGTCACTTTTCTTTGAGAAAAGAAATGGCTAATTTGAAGTTATGGAGGGATTCAAGGTGAAGATAGCATGCACATGGAACCATAAGATTGGGGAGGCCTCACCGGGGGGTTCCTGTCTACCCCCTTTCCCTTCCCCCCCCAAACAAAAACAGACACCAGGGTTAACTTTCTGCTAAGGAGTTTATTTATTTATGGCCGCAGCATGGTTACAACGCAAAATATTTAACATAATCACATTTATGTTCATAATTAACATGATTGATATGATAACATTGGAATAACCATAACTTGAAAACATATCGAACTTCAAATCATCCTAACTTGTACTAGCACTCAGGGAGGGGGTCTACCACTCTACCAAGCGGGGCCCAAACTGGGGGGGGGGGTCCATCAGCACTACATATGAGTAGGCATCGCCGTTCAAGCGAATGCTCTACTCCCACTTGGCCCGAGCTGGGAACCCCTTTTAACGCTTCCTGCCGCCCCTCCCCTCTACCTATCCCTGCCTTGCCTCTTGTCCTATCCTGCCTCAACCCCCCGGAGCCCCCCCCCCCCACCTTATGCCGGCCCTCCCCGCTAATCGCTCCTGGGGGGCTTCTTTCCTTCTGCTTAAGTAACATTTTCTGTCTGCACAGAGACTGAAGTTGTAACTTAAGCAACAGCTTTGGTGACACAATGTTTCCTAGCCATACTGTGACATAGTAACATAATAGATGACGGCAGATAAAGACCCGGATGGTCCATCCAGTCTGCCCAACCTGATTCAATTTAAATTTTTTATTTTTTTAAATTTTTTCTTCTTAGCTATTTCTGGGCAAGAATCCAAAGCTTTACCCGGTACTGTGCTTGGGTTCCAACTGCCGAAATCTCTGTTAAGACTTACTCCAGCCCATCTGTGGTTGCAGAAGTACTCATACCTGAGGAAGAAAAAAAAAAAAAAAGAGAGAATAAAAAGCAGAAAAATATCCTATCAAAGCAATGTCCTCGTCCTACTTATCATTTCTACTACTTATCATTTTTATAGTGCTGCTAGATATACTGTGGACTCCTTTTACAAAGGTGCGTTAGGGCTTTAACGCGCAGAATAGCGCGTGCTAAAATGCCACGTGCGCTAGCTTCTACCGCTTCCTTTTTAAGCAGGCGCTAATTTGTCAGCTAGCATGCGCTAATCTTGTGCGTGCGCTAAAAACGCTAGTGCACCTTAGTAAAAGGAGCCCTGTATGCAGTATTTATGTTTGTTTATTAAAAGTTATAACCGCACTTCGGTTTATCAACAGCACGGTGTACAAAATACATAAAACAAAAACAAGAAAAGAAAGGAATGCCATGTAAAATAGGAAAGCAAAAGAAAAAAAGAGATAATAAAAAAAGCACAAAAAATGTAATTAATTAATTAATTAAATCTAAATAATCTAAAAAGGCAAATAATTTTGTTTAAATCTTGTTTAAAATAGTTGTCAAAAAATACTGGATCCCAATATACCAATCTTCTCATAAGAATTCTAAACCAAAAAGATGATGTATATTAAATATGTAAGAGACAAACCCTGTTCAATAGATCTTACAATCTAATTAAAACAAACAGTTTAAATAGGGGTTAGTGAATTTCTTACAGGGGGGTTGAGATGGTAAAATCTTATGATTTTTGCTGATGTAAAGGATCTTTATGTTTTGAAAGTCTTGAAATCTATATGTAATATTGTGAGCCACCTTGGATAAAGGCAGATTAAAACTGTTTTAAACCAGGGATCTCAAAGTCCCTCCTTGAGGGCCGCCATCCAGTCGGGTTTTCAGGATTTCCCCAATGAATATGCATTGAAAGCAGTGCATGCACATAGGTCTCATGCATATTCATTGGCAAAATCTTGAAAACCCGACTGGATTGCGGCCCTCAAGGAGGGACTTTGAGATCCCTGGTTTAAATAAATAAAACAGACATGGGTACTTTACAAGTAACGTGGGCTTTTAGCCTAGATTTGAATACTGCCAGAGAGGAAACTTGAAGTGCTGACTCAGGTAATCTGTTCCAGACATAAGATGCAGCAAGGTATCAGAGACACCCAATGAACGAAGTTCCCGGAGAGGAATATAAAGAGATAAAAGAGGAGAGATACTGAGGAGCTGCAAAGTGAATGCACTTATAAGTCAATAAGAGGAGTTTGAACTGTATGGGAAAATGGATGGGGGGGGCCAATTAAGTGACTTGAGGAGAGGGGTAATGTGAGCATAGCGATATGGTCAGAAAATAAGTCATGCAGCAGAATTTTGGGTTCATAGACAACCCCGCGAAAGACAAAGGCGCGCGCCGACAACTGAGCGCAAGACGGAAGCACGCGCTGAAGAAAATTACAGTTTTTAGGGTCTCCGACGGGGGGTTTTGTTGGGGAGCCCCCCCAGTTTACTTAATAGAGATCGCGCCGGCGTTATGGGGGGCTTGGGGGGTTGTAACCATCCAAATTTTACTGTAAACTTAACTTTTTCCCTAAAAACAGGGAAAAAGTGAAATTTTCAGTAAAATTTGGGGGGTCACAACCCCCCAAACCCACCACAACGTCCCCACAATGCGGCGCGATCCCTATTAAGTAAAGTAAATGCCCCCCCCCCCGTCGGAGCCCTAAAAACAGTCATTTTCGCCGGCGCGCACCTCAGCACTGCGCTCAATTGTCTGCTCACGCCTTTGTCCCGGCGCGCTTTTGACCTGACACCAAATTTTGAAGGGGAGAGAGATGGTTTAGTGGAAGACCTCTGAGATACAAGCTGCAGTAATGCAGACGAAAGGTAATAAGAGTGTGGATAAGTGGATAAGTAGTGTGCTCAGAAAGGACAGGTCAGATTTTGGTGATATTATAGAGAACAAAATGACAGGCTTTAGATGTCTGTTGGATTTGTGCAGAAAAAGAGAGAGATGATGCAAAGATGACTCAGAAGTTGCCTGCTGATGAGATAGGATGAGAGTGTTATCCACAGAAATAAAACATGGGCGGAGAGGAGAAGTGAGTATAGGTGGAAAGATAAGAATCTCAGCGCATACAACTTGTTAGACACAATTACTCCTAATGCTCATAGGCTGTTGCCAAATTGAAAAAATGTACTGAATACATAGACCGTGGAACTCAAGTGACTGCTGGTATCACCTTCAGAACTAGTCTCAGTGAGTGACCATACTGCAGACTATCATTGATCCAATTGTCTATTTATTAATTTCTAAAAGATTTTTATTTTATATTTTTTTCTTTTGATTTTATAAATATTTTTCTTATATATAAATACGTGAAGGGCTATTATTGCTGTGCATCCATGATAAAAGTCTTATCTGAAACTTGTTACTTAGCTTAAATGTAGCTTCTTGACCCTCTGCCCTGAGTTGTCATTACGACGGAGGAACTCTGTTTTGCTCTGACTTGACTAGAGCGTCTTCAAGAAATCAAAGTCTAGCGATGGTAGTCACTACAAACGTAAAAAAAGAAAACGTATCATTCTCTTACTCACGCGTTTATATCACCCACGCATTTATATTTTACCTAATTCATTCTTTAATTTAACAATTTAGCATTTCAAGAAAACTGCTCGGGGACCTTCTTCTGGGTTTAAATCATCCTATAAACTTAGTGACGCCACTTTTCCTAATCAATCTGGACAAACTAATACGTATTTATTTTAAATAGTTTTCATGCTATCCTTAACTTTAAGCTTAAATATCTAAAGCCGTGAGTGTACATTGGGTTGATCGGCAGAAAAAGATCGCTTACCTTTTTCTACTCCTCTGCATTCTTTTACCGTTGTTGACGCCGCTAAAATCGAAAATGGATCTAAGTCCTACTCGTTCTGCTTTTTTAAAGGTGATTTACGTCATTTCCTGTCTTTTTTCCTAGTCAATTTTTCCGGAAGTATTATTCAAAATGAACTGCTTAATAAACAGCTTAATAAATGAACTTCAGATTTAAAAGCCATATTACATTTGTTTGCGGCTATTACTTACTTTATATTTTACCTTGCCAAAACTCTTTGGCTTAATTATTTCATGTTTAAGCTCATTATGATGCTACCTTACGGTGCTATCTGTGTTTGTGAATGTTTCTAGTTTTGTGACAATTTATTCTTTTTTATCCTGATACTAGTTCTGAAGGTGATACCAGCAGACACTTGAGTTCCATGGTCTATGTATTCAGTGCATTTTTCAATTTGGCAACAGCCTAAGAGCATTAGGAGTAATTGTGTGGCACAAAGTATTATGTGCCAAGTCCAGTGTGTGAATCTAGAAGGGACATGGTCAGGGAAGGATCGTGGATATTCCTAAAAATTATGCACCGACCAATAGGCATGTTTGCTTGTCCTGGATCGGCAGCATTGAATATTGCTACTCCTTGGGTTTTGGCCAAAGACTAGTGACCTGGATTGGTCACTGTGAGAACGGGCTACTGGGCTTGATGGACCATTGGTCTGACCCAGTAAGGCTATTCTTATGTTCTTATGTTAGAAACATAGAAACATGACGGCAGATAAAGGCCAAATGGCCCATCTAATCTACCCATCTGCAGTAGCCATTATCTCTTTCTCTCTCCGAGAGACCTCACGTGCCTATCCCAGGCCCTTTTGAATTCAGCCATCTACTAGCGCTAAGTTGATTCCATAAGGTACACATAACTTTTACAGAATCACGCTTACTAGTCAGCACCAATTTTTTAGGCACCATATGTAGAATCAGGACTCGCCAAATAATGTGCACTCATATTCAAAGACAACATAGGATGGAATTTTGGATTTTTCCTAGTAATTTTCGGTTTCCATCGACATGAAATGATATGGGTTATATCATTGATAATACTCATATCTTTTCCAGCAGTAGCCCGTCCCTAATCAGAAGCACAAATCTTAACAAAGATGGAGGTCCTTTTATTAAGGAGTCCTTTTATCAAGCTGCGGTAGGGGTTTAACGCCTGTAATACTGCGCGTTAAACTGCCTGCCGCGCTAGCCGCTAACACCTGCATTGAGCAGGCGTTAGTTTTTTAGCTGGCCGCGGGGGTTAGCGCGTGATGAAGTCTCCGACGCACTAACCCCGCTTGCGCGGCTTGATAAAAGGAGCCCTAAGGCGTGCTAGCCATTATAGCACGCGCTAAACAACAACACGTCCATAGACTATAATGAACGCATTAGTGTTTAGCGCATGCTAAAGTTTCAAGTTTATTAGGATTTTACATACCACCTATCAAGGTTATCTAAGCGGTTTTTTCCCAATCATGTACTCAAGCATTTTTCCCTCTCTGTCCCGGTGGGCTCACAATCTATCTAACGTACCTGGGGCTATGGAGGATTAAGTGACTTGCCCAGGGTCACAAGGAACAGCGCGGGGTTTGAACCCACAACCCCAGGGTGCTGAGGCTGTAGATCCAACCACTGCGCCACATACTCCTCCAATATGTAAAAGGACCCCATTATATTTTCCCTACGGTCCTCCAATATGTGACTTCTGAAGAGAATCTGGCTGCCATACAAACGTATATCTTTTTGAAAAAAAAGGCAAAAGGGGGGGGAGGCTGTTAATTCCACACTTGAATTTTCAACCGTGCTCTAAACATATGAAGAGAAGCTTATTGATTTGTACAAACTTTTGTACGCATTAGCAAGGCATAATCTGTCTGATCAGCAGCCAACAAGCACAGCTTTCCTGCCTAGAAGGATTGAAAAATGCCTTAGAGAACAGCAGTCTACAGTGTCAAAATAGAAATCCTGGCTATAAATTCAGCAAGAAGAAAAGGACGTAAATGTTTACAATGCCATCTATTATATTGTTGTAAATGACAAAACAGACACCGTCTCCTTAAGTGAAATACCATCTCTCTAAAGTTTAGTGCAATCTTTGTATGGACATTTTCGGTCTATATTTATATCATATTAAATTCCTTTAGTGGCAATCCTAATATTAGCTAAATATTTAAACTATAATCCTTCATCCGCATTATGGTCCCCTTTTACTAAGTGGCATTAGCGAGTGCCCCATGGCAACTGCACTGAAACCCATGGGAATTTAAAGGGCTTCAGTGCAGTTATTGTGCTGGGCCACACTAAACGCCTTAGTAAAAGGGGGCCTATATTAGGAACTATATTAACATTTTGCTGCTTGCGACTTGTTTTATGGTTTTGAATTCAGTGCTGGAGCGAGAAGGCAATGATATGTTGCCTCAAGACAGAAGTGGGGAAACTGAACTAGTGGGGGATAGGACCGTGAAGATCACCAATGGAGTTCCGGGTGAGATAGGAGGGGGATCTATGGAGTGGAGCGCCAAGAGCTGTCATCAGAATTTCTGGGGCAGAAAGGAGGGAGGAAGGAAGTGTAGTTTTTTTAAGTGGCTGAGGAACTCATAGTCGCCAGGCAATATTTAAAAATATCAGTATTTAATGTAGTTGTTTTACTTTCATATTAAGGGATTAATATTATATTTTTCCCCACACAAGCAAACCCAATTTTAGCCATGAAAAATATTTTTTGATAAAATTACTACTACTATTTATTATTTATAAAGTTCTTCCAGATGCATGCAATGCTGTACAACAAACATGTAAGAGATGGTCCCTGCTCAAAAGAGCTTATAACCCAATTAAGACAGACATTAGGACAAAGGCTTATACATGCTACTTTGGTGAGGAAATATAAGGGACTAGAAGTAGGGGAGTAAAGAAGGAATGGCAACAGATATGGGTGTTTTACAAGTTGGGAGGGTAGGGCATAAACGTAGTTTCAAAAAAGTGGGATTTTAGCCTGAATTTGAACACCTTGAGAGATGGGGGTCCAATGTATTAAGTCAGGCAGAATGTTCCAGATATAATGTTCCAGACGGGTTTACTGCAAGCTGGTCATTTTGCCCTCCGGACCTCTTCGGAGAAGTTAAGTACTTTTGTTCTTTTTGATTTTGTTCGAGTTTGAGCCAGCCCGGTTGATTTTGGACACCACTTGACCCGGCCCGGATGGGGGATAGAGACAGTTGAACCAATTCACTGCTTTTTAGTGATCTTTTCATTCATTTATTCTTCACTTTTAGCACATTTGTGCACTAATCAAATTCAAGTGGGAAACCCAGGGATATTTCACAACTAATACCCTTTCTGGGTTTTGATTGTGACAGCTGGTGCTTTAGGGACTTGTTCCCACTGCAAGCTGTGAGACTGAGGGTTTCTCACTCACATTAATTATTAGTTGTAGGTTGGCTTGTTTTGGTTCGGCTGCCTCTACCCTTCATCCTGTTTTTGGGTCAGGGGAGACTTTTTGTTTTTGCTTATTTGTAGTTTTCCCCATTTTGGGTTCTTGTTTTGTTACAGATATAAGGCACAGCAAGGCAGAAGGGTCAGAACAGAGAGTTGGCAGTAGAGGGGAAGGGTTATAGACAAGAGAGATTCGTCTGATGAACAGAGTTTCCGGGGCGGAGTATAGGGAGAGACTATGGAGGAAAGATATTGAGGAGCTGTAGAATGAATACACTTGTAGGTCAGTAAAAGGAGTTTGAAATGCATGCAGAGTCAGACAGGGAGTCAGTGAAGCGATTTGAGGAGAGAGTTAACGTGAGCATAATGCACTGGTGGAATATGAGGCACGCAGCAGAATTCTGAACAGAAGAGGAGAGAGAGCGCTTAGCAAAAGACCTGTGAAAATCACATTGCAGTAATCCAGGTGAGAGGTGACAAGAGCGTGAATGAAGGTTTTGGCAGCGTGCTCAGAAAGGAGAAGTTGGATTTTAGCAATGATGTAACAAAAGAAATGAAAAGGTTTGGTTGTCTGCTTGATATGTGAAGAGAAGGGAAAGAGATGAGTCAAAGATGACTTCAAGGTTTCGAGTTGATGAGACAGGGTGGATGAAAGTGTTAGCTACCGAAATAGAGAATGGGGGGGAAAGGAAGAGGAAGGTTTAGGAGGAAAGATAAGGAGTTTAGTCTTGTTCAAGTTTAATTTTAGATGGCGGTGAGACATCCAGGTGGCAGTATCAGATAGGCAGGTTGATACTCGAGCCTGGATTTCTGTGGAAATTTCAGGCATAGAGAGGTAGATTTGCAAGTTGACAGCGTAGAGGTGGTACTAGAAGCCATGGGAGATTAGAGCACCAAGGGAAGAAGTGTAGATGGAGAAAAGGAGAGGCCCCAGGTCAGAACCATCATGGTAGATGCCTATAAATGTAAACACAGTGACAGGAAGGCTGTGTGTATATATGTTCAGGTATAGCATTTTGGCAGAGCATGCTTAGAAACATGAAGTATGCATGCAGATGATAAAATATGCATGTGTATACATAATCCACATGTGTACATTTATGCTTGCTCCTGAGTGTCTGATGCATGTTTTGTGAGGCTACTTTATAATGACAAAAGTGCCTATGGTGGAAGTTATTAACATGAGCTATCATTAAAATGTGCTGTTTTAACAACTAATTTGTGCTATTTTAGCACAGGTCCCATTTTATGCAGTTACAGATAACTGGAGTTAACAGTAAAATAATATGTCTTAATGACAGTCCACATGTCCGAACATAAATCTTGTTTAAAAACAGAATGGCGTGAGACTCCATTGGTACAACACCACCTGGAGTTTGGACATATCTTGAACCAACTGCGTTGTTTTGTGATAGATATGGTTCAGGATTCTATAAGGGGGTGGCGATAGGGGTATAAGATTGATTCAATTAGAGCAACGCTGGATATAGTGATTGAAAAGTTTGCATCCCCAAGGCTTGAATGGTAATATTAATTGAAGAACATTTTTATGATTCAAGTATCATCAAAGATCTAAAGGAGTATCTATGGCAGTAACAGCATCCGATTCTTATTGAACGGCAATAGCAAAACCAAAGCAGATTTCCTGCTTCTAGGTGGTTTGAATTTCTAACAATTAATGGAACTGAGAAAAACTTCTTTAAACAGCCATTTGTAGCTATATCTGAGTCTGTCCTGTCTGCTTTGTTCATATATGAGGATGTCCCTTGTCGATAAAGTTAACTGAAAAAAAAAGAAAGAAGAAGATCTTGATGTTATGGTGAAGCTCTGAGTGTTATGGACATAAAGAATGACGTGGCACCATTTTTTGGAATGATTGTTGTTCATCTCACCAGTGTAGGGAGGATGAACTCCCCTCCTGACAGCGCTGCGGTGTTTGGAAGTAAATAATTATTTCCTATACTCTGCAAACAAATATATGCAGCCTGTTGGAGGAGTGTTTGCTGTTCCCAAGTTTTGACGGGTTGGAGACTAGGTAAAACTGTATGAAAAAGATAAAAGTTACTATTCAAACCAGCATTAGCATTGAACAAAAGGTTTTTGTGGAAGGCGTTCCTAATAGTGCTCCTTCCAGCTGCTGGACTTATAGCATGATAACATTAGCATTCACACTCTTTCACCTACTCTACATCTAACTGTATGACTCACCCACCACTAAATAATCACACAACTCATATTTGTGGAAAAACCATTTGGGCCGCAGCTTTATTAATTATCTTAAACAAACATCAGAAAATCACAATAAAATCCATATCAACCACCACAAACCCCCAGTGTGGTTTCACACCCCCGGGAAGCTATTCGGTATCAAAACTAGCTTCCTTTAAGTTCTTAACTGTAAAATATCATGTCAATCACAATCCAATTCATATCAACAACCACAAACCCCATTGTGGTTTTCACACCCCATGGAACTATTCAGTAACAAAAGTAGCTCCCTAACAGCTTGATTCATGAGCCTGCCCGATCGGGACTGATCCATGTCCGATGTATTCTCCAAAATGCAATATGCAGATGGAGGCGATCAGAGGAACGCCCCTATCTGCCTGCCTGAATCGCTCTATAGCAATCCCAGCGCATGTGCAGACCATCTGTAGATGGTCTGCACATGCGCTGGACCTCCAGGCCCGGCAGAGATTTTTTGTTTTCTTTTTTAAACTTTTTTGGAGCCCATGGTTTTAACCCGCTTAAACCCACAGGTTAAAACCATGGGCTTGCACTGTGGGAAATGGTGGAAGAGTCGGGGCAGGCAGGCAATCAGGGCAGGCAGGAGATCAGGGCAGTGGGCGAGTCAGGGCAACAGGAGAGTCAGGGCTACAGGAGGCATTCGGGGCAAGCAGGAGATCCACCATAGAAAAGTGTGCCAGGAACCATTTTAATGACCAGGAAGAAAGCGCCGTATACAAGGAGCAGCTGATAGGGCAGAGAGCAGGGCAATAGAAGGCAGGGCAATCAGAAAGGGCTTGAGTGACTGGTCCTCAGAAGTCGCTTGTTTGTGATTGGCCAGCCCAGTCGGTGTTGCAGGGTTGTGGTTAGTGAATCGGGTCCCTGCCTACTGTGCATGCCGTTCCTCTCATTTGCATGCGCGGATCAGAGGATAGTCGGCAGAGAGGTAAGTGAATCGAGCCGGAGGGAAATCAGGTCACAAATGGGTCGCAAACTGATCGGTACACAATTGGTTTGCTTAGTGAATCTAGCCCTAAGTTCTTAAACTGTATAACCTCATCCAAACATGACCCATGGTAATGCCAGGCCATGCCTCTCCTCGCAGCGGTATCGCCTGCGAATGTTACATTTAATTATTTATTAACTTCTGATATCCCAGCTGCAACTGGGTCCAATACCAACTTTTTCTGCCCCCCCCACCTTATCAGCTGCGACTGCCCCCACCCACTAAAGTGATCAAAATACCCCAACAATCCCTTAAACCTAGAAATCCAGTAATAGCCCACACCACCCATGTGAGGGAGGGTGGGATAATTTTTCCTATCCCTACACTATTCTTCCCTGTTTCCTCACACTATCCCTCTAACCTGCCAAAAACACCTGATCAATCACAAAACCTCCCCTAATCTCCTCACTTACCTCCAACAATCAATCACCCGTTGCTTAACAAATACCTTTAAATCTTTCTCTCCTTCTTCCAAACAACCTGCATTTCTTAATCCCCTGACTCTCAGCACTTAAAAAAACACATTCCTTAACCCCCCCCCCCCACACACACACACACACACTAATCTATAATTACTCCTAGCAGGTGACAAGGCTCAGCCAATGTTATCTTCTTCCACCAGCTTACTCTGATGTCTTCCTTAATATAGCATGATTAATATAACACTTATAGCATGTTTGAATGTGATCTTGCCAAGGAAATTTGAGTCATCAAAATATGTAAGGATGTTTTGCTCCTGAGGAAGCTGTTTTTCTATTTTACAGTGAAACGGAGAAGCTCTGTAGAGCATTGTGTGCATTACATCATTGCTTTTGTTGAATTGTTTTTCCATTCAATACCAAGCTAAGTGGTTTCGGTTACATTAAATGAGTGGATTCTGTGTGCATTGCAGATATAAATGGATACTTAATGGATATATAAGAGGAAGAATATAACTCAAATTAAAAAGTTGAAAAGTTGTAAAGAAAAAGTTAAAGGAAAAAGAAAAAATTAAAAAAATCTTGGATCACTAACATAACTAAGGAAAGCAAGAGGAGTTTTTTTGGACTAATGATGGCTCATTAAATGTGAACAGTAGATGAATTATATTATGTTTCAAAGTTCTGTCTCACTGAGCTCTTGAAGTCTTTTTCTCCTCTTTCTTTAATTGTTACTTCTTTTTGTTAACCACTTTAATTGTACAATTATTGAGCTTGACAGCTACAAGTTATAAGTAAGCAGTTCACAGCCTTAGTTATTTTGTTCTGCTTTTGCAAGAAAGTGTTTTTTTCAGCGTGGGTTACTATTTAATAAATAGCACAAAATAGGCACATACCTGGCAGTGGGGTGGGGGAGGGGGTATTTCAAGATGGCAGACATATGACTGAGTCTACAGCAAGTTTACCTTTCACTAGGGGAATGGGCGACAAGATGGCAGATGAAGTTCAACGTTGAGAAATGTAAAGTATTACATTTGGGAAACAGAAACCCGAGGTACAACTATACAATATGAGGGATGCTATTAAATGAGAGTACCCAAGAAAGGGACTTGGGGGTAATGGTGGACATGACAATGAAGCCGACGGCACAGTGCGCAGCGGCCGCTAAGAAGGCAAACAGAATGCTAGACATAATCAAGAAGGGTATTACAACCAGAACGAAAGAAGTTATCCTGCCATTGTATCGGGCGATAGTGCGTCCGCACCTGGAGTACTGCATCCAATATTGGTCGCCGTACCTTAAGAACGACATGGCGTTACTCGAGAGGGTTCAGAGGAGAGCGACGTGTCTGATAAAGGGAATGGAAACTGGGTTTCTTTTCCCTGGAGAAGAGGAGACTTAGAGGGGATATGATTGGGACTTATAAGATCATGAAGGGTATAGAGAGAGTAGAGAGGGACAGATTCTTCAAACTTTCGAATAATAAAAGAACTAGAGGGCATTCAGAAAAGTTGAAAGGGGACAGATTCAAAATGAATGCTAGGAAGATCTTCTTTACCCAATGTGTGGTGGACACTTGGAATGCGCTTACATAGAGCGTAATAGGGAAGAGTACGGTACTGGGGTTCAAGAAAGGATTGGGCAATTTCCTGCTGGAAAAGGGGATGGAGGGATATAGATAGAGGATTACTGCACAGGACCTGGACCTGTTGGGCCGCCGCGTGAGCGGACTGCTGGGCACGATGGACCTCAGGTCTGACCCAGCAGAGGCATTGCTTATGTTCTTATGTTCTTTGAAGAACATAAGAATTGGCGCTTCTTGGTCAGACCAATGGTCCATCATGCCCAGCAGTCCGCTCCCGCGGCGGCCCTTAGGTCAAAGTACCAGTGCCCTAACTGAGACTAGCCTTACCTGCGTACGTTCTGGTTCAGCAGATAAGGCTAGTCTCAGTTAGGGCTCTAACCTGCAACTAACCTGCAATAATAGGCAAGCGGAAAACTGCAAAGAGGGCTAAATCTCCCCAAGCATCCAGCCCAATTGATTCCCATGTTTAATGTGATACAGAGTGGAAAGAATGCAGACCAGAGCAGAGCCTGCAGGGATGCAGCCCTGATGGAGGAGGGACTGAGCATCCATTGGGTTGGATGATACTTTGAGTGTGGGCCCAAGGACGCCACCTCTTCAGGCAAGAATATTAATCCCCCATTCTTGGTGATAAGAGCAAGGTAGGCAAATGTGCCAAAACTCCGATAGAGACAGGGAAGATTCTGGAAGATGTTATTCCTCCCATTGCAGACACATAAAACCAACAAAGCTGTAGAGATGTCTCCTGGTACTTTGGTTGTGAGACCATGGGAACAGTTTACCCTTAGAGCTGAAGGAGGAATACAGGTATGAAATTCTGACTCTGAAGAAGCTTTTTTTCTCTAATATATCTTGGATATTTGCTCATAAGCCCACTGATATCTCTATGGACCTGATATGGTTAGCAATAGCTGATCTGATCAAAATTCTTTCATCGGTTATACATTTGAAACCTCATGCTACTGCTTTGGAAAATAGATTTAAATACAAAGAAGTGCAACTACAGTAAATGAATTTAAGGAAATCTCTGTTGGTAACATGGGAAAATTGCACAATTAGTTGCTCAGGTTCAATCTATTCTGGTGAAAGATGCGTCTTCTATTTGTGCTAAACTGGAAAGCATTAACAATGTCAAGAGGAATACTAATTTGAGGATATTAAACTTTCCTAAAGAGACTAAAATATCAGCAAAAGAAATGTTTAAAAGTTATTTAACAGAATCTCTTTAGTTATCTGGATAATCTATACCAGCTATTCTTTGAATGTATTATCTTCTGGGAGGGTCAATGAGGATATTTCAGCTGATTCACTGGATAATTCAAGAAAGTATTGGACAGGCGATCACCATTATGCTACTTTAATGGTAACTTTGGTTAATGTATCTGAAAGGAATCATTTATAATTTGTTTAAGGGAAGAAAAGTCTTTATTTTTCTAGACATACTGTATCTAGGGGGACACAAAAGCAAAGGAAACATTTTTTTTGCTACTCTGACCTGACATTCTTCAACTGAGAGCAACATTCTGTTTAAAATATTCATGAACTATGGGCTCCTTTTACTAAGGTGCGCCAGCGTTTTTAGCGCACACAGGAAATTACCGCGCACTACACCGCGCCATGCTTCTAGAACTAACGCCAGCTCAAAGCGCGTGCGGCAATGTAGCGCGTGCTATTCCGCTGATTAAAGCCCTAACGCTCCTTAGTAAAAGGAGCCCTATGTTTTCAGGACTTAGCAGACTCCCATGTGTTTCAAGTTTATATTAAAAAAAAAATTTATACCGCTCAATTAGACTTCTGAGCGGTGTACGATAATATAGAATTACAATGGTAAAACAATGTTAGAGATTGACAGGGGATGTTAGAAAAAAACACAAAAACAGAAACAGAAACAGAAGGAAAAAGGGGAAGAACTATAATATTTTGAGAAAAGAGAACAAATAAGGGATAAACAATAGGAAGGGGGATTTCATTAAAAATGTCAATAAGTATTTAGCCCTTGTAAGGGCAGTTAAGTTTCAAAAGCATCTTGGAATAGAAATGTTTTCAGCTTTGTTTTGAAATGGGGCGGAGATGTTTCTTCGCGGATGTAATTGGGAATAGAATTCCAAAAAGACGTGAAGGAGGTATTATTTACAATACACTACTGGTAATCAATTATATCCTTTTTATTTCCTTTTCTTTGCTCCTGGGGGGGGGGGGAGGGTGTGTCCTCCTGAGGGTTTTCCTAATTTGCATATCCTCCACATGAAGTGTATTGAAACTTTCCTTTTTAGGGACTAGAGCTTTTTTTTTATTACTTTAAAATTTTGTTCTAAATGAAGGTTAATTTTCTTTATATACTTTTTTTTTCCTTCCTTGCCATAAATGTTTAAAATTCCTTGATTGTCATTTTGAAATCTTAAACAGTAAATAAAAAAAAATAATAGGTCAGCTATTATAAAATTATCTTTATTCCTGATGTAATATGGTATAAAATTATTTACTTTATTCCTGATGTAATATGGTGAGTCGATGCAAAAAAATCAGTGAAATGCAATTTTACATTAAACATGATGTTAAAAAAGGACAATAAACGGTAAGTAAAGTGTAAAAAAAAAGTTAAATCCCTCTTTTACTAAGCCATGGTAGAGGTTTCTATCATGGCTTGGGGTGCTAAATGCTCCAACACTGTTCCAATGTTCATAGGAATTATATGAGCTTTGGAGCAGCATTTAACGCTCCGGGCTGTGATAAAAACCTCTACTGCGGCTTAGTAAAAAAAGGGGTGTGGGGTAAATTAACTTCAAGCTTCATGAAGAGGGATGTCAATGACCTCCAAAATGACCTGTCCCACCCTCACCCCCAGTGGAAAAAGAATACTTACCTAGCTCTGGATATGTGTTGCAGATCCTCTTCACACACCATCACCATCTTTGAAAATAGTAGTGATTGAGTAGATGTCAGATATGTCATCTGAGGTTAAGATGATGTAGTTGATATCAGCTGTATTACCACCATGTTTCAATATGGCAGTGGTTCAAGAGAAGAACAAATAATGCTTTCCTGGGAGGATGAGCCATGGGAGATATTACCAGTTTTTACAAAGCATTTCCACAATCACCTGTATCTGTAAGACTTCATCTTGTGCTCACACGGATATCATGATGCCCCAACCCATGTAGAGAGCACTCTTTGAGCATTTGAATCTGTTGCTGCACAGTCTGACTATCATTCTGTAGAATCTCAGGCAACACGGGATTAAGTACTCTGGGGACTTTCTCTCTGAGGTCCTTGTACAGGGGGCCTGACCCAGGATGCCCCTGGATCTGGATGTAAAGGCCAGATGTACTTAGTTTAAGGTACCCCAGGCAGTGGTGCTCTGGAACTTGGATGGGGTCAAACTGGTCCCCATGAGGATCCCAGGCTGATCATTTCTCCCCAATGGCTTCCTTTGGAATCAATGGGAAACTGGAACTTCACTTTACCTCTGGAGGTTACTTTTACAGGTTACCTTTACTTTATCTTTACAGGTTAAATGAAGCTTCAACTCTATGAGGAAGTATTTAAAAAAAACAACAAAAAAACCTGTGCTAATATTTAGCAGTTTGGTACTTTGTAAGTAACTCATTAGCATTCATTTCCATGATATTTGTGCTAAAGTAAGCACACCAATTTACTTACCCTCCTTTTATAAATCTACCAAAGCGATTTTTAGCGCAAGCCGGTGAGCTGAACGCTCTGCGCAGCTCACAACACTCATAGGAACTCTATGAGTATTGGAAGTAGCGCAGAGCATTCTGCATGCCAGCTTGTGCTAAAAATTGCTATTGTGGTTTTGTGAAAGGGGGGGGGGGATAATGATACAGTATTTTGTGTGCACCAAGATTCTTGTTATATTAGAATTAATTATAGCACACAAACACCAGTGATAAACCAACACTGTGCTGAAATGAATGCAGTTGATTACACTAGACATTAAAATGTTAGGGAGGTAGACCCTCTGAAGGTGCTCAGCAGTCTGTTTTCAAAAAAAATCATGAGCACTTCACTTATACCCCCCTCCCTCTTTTTACAAAACTGCAGAAATGTTTAGTGCAGTCCGGCATGCTGAATGCTCTGCCCTGCTCCCGACACTCAGAGTTCTGGCCCTTACAAATGATAAAATACTAGCACAAACCTGTTTTGATGCACCAAAAGTTAGGTATAATCACTTATGCCAAGACAATGGCTGGTGGGAGAGGGTGCCCCTAGGTACACCAATCAACATGTGCAACTAATAGTATTCCAAAAGTCTCAGATCAAGAAACCATCTTACATGTTACAGTCATCTCTTGTTTGGACGACATCAACATCATCTATGCAAGTCTCCCAAAGTCATCTTTGAAACTTCTTCAATCAGTCCAGAATTTGGTTATTAGGCTCTTGTGTAGGGCCAGGAAGTGTCATCCCTATTATATCTTAGAAGAAAGCTAGTGTTGAATGTTGGCCATGTGTAACAGTCTAATTTGATATTGGGACAATTATTTTTGATAAGAAAATTATATGATAGACAATTAAAAAGACCCCTGAGGCAGGCCAAGAGCCGAAACACTGGCAGTGTCTGGTCTCTTACAGAAGAATTATTCTTCGCAGTTTTGTTGGCATTTACACTTCTTTGTATGTGTTATCCCTATTATATCAACATCATTGTCTTCCACTTCAATATCGTTTCAAGAGACTTGGGAGTTCTGATTGACAAGTCGATGAAGCCGTCTGCGCAATGTGCTGCGGAGGTGAAAAGAGCAAATAGAATGCTAAGAATGATAAAGAAGGGGATCACGAAAAGATCGGAGAGGGTTATCATGCTGCTGTACTGGGCCATGGTGCGCCCTCACCTGGAGTACTGCATCCAGCACTGGTCGCCGTACATGAAGAAGGTCATGGTACTACTCGAAAGGGTCCAGAGAAGAGCGACTAAGATGGTTATGGGGCTGGAGGAGTTTCCGTACAACGAAAGATTAGAGAAACTGGGCCTCTTCTCCCTCGAACAGAGGAGGTTGAGAGGGAACATGATCAAAACATTCAAGGTATTGGAGGAAATAGACATAGTAGATAAAGACAGGTTGTTCACCCTCTCCAAGGTAGGGAGAATGAGAGGGCACTCTCTAAAATCGAAAGGGGATAGATTTTACGAATGTAAGAAAGTTCTTCTTCACCCAAAGAGTGGTAGAAAACTGGAACGCTCTTGTGGAGTCTGTCATAGGAGAAAACACCCTCCAGGGATCCAAGATGAAGTTAGACTAGTTCCTGCTGAACCAGAACATACGCAGGTAGGGCTAGTCTCACTTAGGGCGCTGGTCTTTGACCAGAGGGCTGCCGCATGAGTGGCCTGCTGGGCACGATGGACCATGGGTCTGACCCAGCAGCGGCAATTCTTATGTTCTTATATACTTGTCTTTAAGTCACTTTACACTGGTTCTCCTCCATACTTGGCCATACTTCTGGTTCCATAGCATCCGTCCTGCTATCTTCACTCCTCATCTGAATTATTACTTAATTTGCCACTGCTATCCAAGGTGTATTTAGACTGAACTAGGTTCACACCTTTCTTTTACTTCTCACTGGCTTTATGGAATTTTTTACCCTTGGCATTTAGGCTGTACTTTCTTTTGTATAATTTAAAGTAGGTTTGAAGACTCACTACTTATGGCTGCATTTAACAAAGAATAAATAATAAATAACAAAGAATAAATATTTAGTGTTGGGGCTTAGGGGTGACATGTGTCTGCCATAGATTTTTCTCTCCTATCTCCTAAATTATTATTTTCTATCCCTATTGTTCCCCCATCCTATCAATTTAATTGGAGTTCTTTTCTGGCTGTGTTTTAGACTGTAAACTGCTTTACGGTGGCAACACTGAGAGGTGGTATAGTAAATACCTAATAACCAATAACCAATATTCCGTAATTCATGTGAGATGTTTGGCAACACACCCATGGCCCATCCATGTTCTGCCTAGATGTACGAGATGGTGCTGAAAAGTTCTCAGCTCAACCAACCAACTTCCTAAATTCTGAGAGTTGTTTTGCCACTATAGCTGATAAGAGTGTTAACTTATTTCATTAAGTGCCAATTTGCAGAAACACAATTCTATGTTTTGACATTGCTTCTGATCATTGAATCAGTGGCGTACCTAGCATATGTGACACCTGGGGCCCATCATTTTTTGACACCCCCCCATCTGTATGAAAAACATGATTTTTAGTAACAATCCACATGTCACACATGAATATTTAGGAAAAGGCAGCATCTTATATAATACAATGAGCAATACAACATCAATACACCCATTGTAAAACTAAACAAGCCAAACTAATACAGATCAATCCTACAGTCAATCTTAACAGAAAACCATGTCTTTTCGAACACACAGAACACAGAAAACACCTTCGCTTAGTATGTAATCACAAACTAACCCTCCTCCTTTTGCAAAACTGTAGTGTGGTTTTTAGCCACGGTTGTAAGAGCTCAGATGCCAACGCTAAAAAACGCTCTACAGTTTTGTAAATGGGGAGATAGAATAAAAATACGTAGACAAAGGTTCAGCTGAAGCACCAAGAAGCTGGACTCTGCATACAATGCAACATCATAGAAACAGCGATACATCTAACCTAAAGCAAAATATAATAAATAAATAGAATTTTTTTTCTACCTTGTCTTCTCTGGTTTCTGCTTTCCTCATCTTTTTGTCACTCTCTTCCTTTCATCCACTGTCTACCCTCTCTCTGCCCCTTCTATATGGCATCTTCTCTCTTTCTATCCCAGTTCTAGAAACTTTATGTATCCCCCTTCCATTTCTCCCTTCACCCCCATCTTCCTCCCTTCCCTCCTCCAATGGTCTGGCATCTCTCCTCTCCTCTTCTTCCCTTCCCTCTCCCACACCCACATGGTCTGGCATTTCACTCTCTCTTCTCCCTTCCCCCCACTTCCATCAGCATCTGCCCTCTTTCTCTCCCTCCAATCCAATTCCTTGCAGTATCCTTCCCCCTTATATCTCTTTCCCTGCAATTCCATTAGCATCTGCCCCTTTCTCTCCCTCCAACACGCTTCCATACCACCCTGACCCCCTTTCTCACCCTTCACCATGATTCCATACCACCCTGACCCCCTTTGTCACCCTTCACCATGTTTCCATACCACCCTGACTCCCTTTGTCACCCTTCACCATGATTCCATACCACCCTGTACCCCCTTTATCACTCTCCACACCCTTCCATACCACCCTGACCCCCTTTATCACCATTCACCATGATTCCATACCCTGACCCCCCTTTGTCACCCTTCACCATGATTCCATACCACCATGACCACCCTTTTTACCCTTCACCATGATTCCATACCACCCTGACCCCCTTTGTCACCCTTCACCATGATTCCGTACCACCCTGACCCCCCTTTGTCACCCTCCACAGCCTTCCATACCACCCTGACCCCCCTTTGTCTCCCTTCACCATGATTCCATACCACCATGACCCCCCTTTTTACCCTTCACCATGATTCCATACCACCCTGACCCCCTATGTCACCCTTCACCATGATTCCGTACCACCCTGACCCCCCTTTGTCACCCTCCACAGCCTTCCATACCACCCTGACCCCCCTTTGTCTCCCTTCACCATGATTCCATACCACCCTGACCCCCCTTTGTCACCCTTCAGCATGATTCCATACCACCCTGACTCCCTTTCTCACCCTTCACACCCTTCCATGCCACCCTGACCTCCTTTCACCACCCTACTATGCTCCTTTCTTTCTCCATCCCAAAGGTCCCGCGATGACTGCTTCTGCTCCGGATGGAAGAGGTAAGTGATGTCGGAGGGGGCTGGGCCGGCAGACGCAGTTAGTTGTGGCAAGATCCCGCGATGACTGTGGCTGCCGGTCCACCCTCCCCCCCTCCCCCTGATGTCACTTACCTCTTCCGGAACAGAGGTGGTAGACGGCGCAGACATCGCCGGACCTTTGTTCACTTCAGCGCGGCTGCCAACTGTGCTCTAAGTATGGCAGCCGCGTTGAGGCACCGTTTGGAGCAGCACGGGAGGTTCAGGATCCGGCCGACTGTGCACCCCCTTGGAGCGTGCACCCGGGGTGGATCCCCCTCCTCCCCCCCTTGGTACGCCACTGCATTGAATGACATCATTCTCTTCTTGGTTGGGCTGAGAGCACCCCCTCATATGCCTTCTTGTATTTATGCACTATAGCACTTAGGTGCTGCTTATATAATACTTCCTGATGCTTATACATGCTTCATTGCCTGCCAATTACTGGAGTCAATGAAATGCACAATTGTGTAATCCTAGGGGCCTGTTTATAGGATCACCTTTTATATTGGATTGGATTTATTAATTTTAAACACTGCTTTATATCACAGTGTTAAAGTGGTTTGCATTGAACAGAATTAAATTGAATTTCTAATAAAAAAAAAATATTGGAAATACTAATCCTTTGTATTATTGTTCCCCTGGTTTGGGGCATTACATTACGGATCTGCTATGATTCAATATACGTCTTAATGCAATGTTTTGATGTTACACATCTGTATTATTTTCTGTTTTGTTGTAAAACCTTAATAAAAACTCATTGAACTTAAAAAAAAAAAAAAATGTAAAAAAAAAAGACACAAATTATTAAAACAATGTTGAAAAAAAATTCACATTTTAAGAAGATAAAACTCAGATAAGAAAAAGCATTATGGAGCTCATGAATCAAGAAGTTCCAAAGCAGAGGTCTAACATGAAAACACCTTGTTATTGAGAGTTTAATAACATCAATGGAAGGAAGCTGGAGCAGATAATTTGAGAAGAACAAAGGAACCACTGAGGTATATACTTTTCAATTGACTGGAAAGATTGATTGATTTTTTTAAATCACATTTCTAGCCCGTCCGCCCAGAAGAGCCCAGAATAGGTTACAAGTTTACATACACAGTAGAAGGTTTAGCAACAAGATTACAACTTCACATACAGATTTAAAGGATGAAAATCAATAGTAGAAATTTCTATGTACATGTATGGGTATTGAGCATGGCAGCATGGCAAACGATGGGCAACAAGGATGCAAATTCACATATATAATATACAGAACAACAGATTAAAGGGAAGAATAACAACATAGGGATAATTCTTATAAACTGCATGGAGAGCAACAGAGGGTTACTGCATATATTCAAATATAAGTCAATCCGAATATAAGCCAAGACCCCCATTTTCCCCCCCAAAAGGAGGAAAAATGGTTGGCTCGAATATAAATCAGATGGCTTAATATTCAAATGTCCTGCCCTCTCAGGCTCTGAACCCGGCACCCTCCCTGCCAGTCATTGTACCCAGCCCACTTCCCTCTCTCCCCTGTCAGGCACTGCACCCAGCCCCCTTCCCTCCCAACCCCTGTCAGGCTCTTCACCCAGCCCCCTTCCTTCCTTCCCTCCCTCACTTCCCTCTCAGACTCTGCACCCAGCCCCCCTCCCTCCCCCAGGCTCTGCATCCTGTCCCCCCTCCTTGCCCTGACTTCCTACCTCCTCTGACAATCCCTGGTGGTCCAGAGGTGCAGCGGGCAGAAGCAAGCTTTTCCCGCTCCTGCCCCACTGCTAACCTGGTCGGTGGTGGTTACTGCAAGATCCGGTTTCTTCTAATGCTGAACAGCAACGAGCAGGAGCATATTTGGCGCTCCTGCTCAGCGTTGAGCAGCTTCTTTACTGGCTCCTGTGAATTCTCGCAAATTGGCCCAAAAAAATCCCGGTTTATATTTGAATGTATACGGTAATTTTTATGAACTGCATGGAGGAATAAATACATGATTTGGGGGCTGAGCACAGCAGCATAGCAAACAATAGGCCTTATAAATGTAGCAGCTAAAAATACTGGAAGTCCCAAATGAAATAATTTGTAGAGTAAATATAGGGAGTAGACTAAATTCTGTATATGGTGCCCAAAATATTTGTGCTGAAAAAGGTGCTATTCTAGAAGCCATGCTTAAAGTTAGGCCCAGTTTAAAGAATAGCACTTATGCCCAGGAATCACAACTAAATTTAGGCACAGCCATGTGCATCGAGGAGAGCATGGTGTAAATGCCTGTATCTAAGTTTAGGTGTAGATGCCCAAAATCCACAATTACCCCCTCCCCCTTATACAAAACCATAGCACAGTTTGTAGCACTGGCTGTGGCGGTAACAGCGCCGATGCTCATATAATTTTTATGAGTGTTGGAGCTGTTACCGTTATGGCCAGTGCTAAAAACCACACTATGGTTTTGTAAAAAAAAAAAATAAAAAGGGGGAGGGTACATGCATTACTGAAAATAATGCCCTTGATCCGCCCATCACCTGCAAATTTCTGTGCCCCCATTTTCAACTTGCATGCAAACTTTACATACAGATCCCACACAAATTTAAGTGCGTAATAAGTAATTGATTTTAATTAGCACCAATAATTTCTTGTTAAGCCAATTATTGACATTAATTAGCTTGTTAATTAAATTTCATACACAATTTTAGTACTTTATCAAATTTGGGGAAGCATCTGAAAGGTAATATGAGTAGCCACTAGAAAGCAGTAGTTTGTATTCTATAGACATAGAGGGGCAAAATCAAAAAAAGCGTCTAAGTCCCCTTTTGGCCTAAGTCCCTAAACGTTCAACCCAGAAGCAGGGAAAGTGTCCATAACCAAAACAAATGTCCATGTTTTGATTATGGCCTTCCTCTGCCTAAGCGCCCAATCTCCACTACGTCTAAAAGTACTCCCACAGTACGTCTACACATTTTAGCCATAATAAAAAAAAAAACGCCTAAGCCACAAACGTCCAACAGAAGGGCTTTTAGGCGAAGGAGGAGCCAGTCCTTCGCCTAAAAGCTGGATTCTGTAACCGGTGTCTGTCAAAAACAACACTGGTTACAGAAACCCCCCCCACATTGATCCAGGCAGGAGGGTGCCCAAGCCCTCCTGCCATGTCAAACCACCAACCCCCCCCCCCCCCCCCCGACACGATCGGGGCAAGAGGGAGCCCAAGCCCTCTTGCCCTGCGGCAGCCGTAACACCCCCGACACGATCAGGGCAAGAGGGACCCAAGCCCTCTTGCCCCGCGGCAGCCGTGACCCCCCCAGATACGATCGGGCCACGAGGGAGCCCAAGCCCTCCTGACCCAGGCGACCTCCCTATCCCCCCGACTCGATCGGGCCAGGAGGGAGCCCAAGCCCTCCTGGCCCAGGCGACCTCCCTACCCCATGACTCAATCGGGCCAGGAGGGAGCCCAAGCCCTCCTGGCTCAGGTGACCCCCTACCCCCACCCCCTACTACATTACGGGCAGGAGGGATCCCAGGCCCTCCTGCCCTCGACAACCCCACTCCCCCCAATGTCCGCCCCCCCAGAACCCCCGATCAGCCCCCCCAGATGATCCGTGACCCCCCCGGCTGACCCCATGATCCCCCAACCCCCACCCCCATCCTCCTGCCAGTAATGTAGTGGAGGGTGGGGGTAGGGGGGTCGCCTGGGCCAGGAGGGCTTGGGCTCCCTCCTGGCCCGATCGAGTCGGGGGGTAGGGAGTTCGCCTGGGCCAGGAGGTCTTGGGCTCCCTCCTGGCCCGATCAAGTCGGGGGGGGGGGGGGGTAGGGAGTTTGCCTGGGCCAGGAGGGCTTGGGCTCCTGGGGGGGTAGGGAGGTCGCCTGGGCCAGGAGGGCTTGGGCTCCCTCCTGGCCCGATCGTATCGGGGGGGGGGGGGGTCGTGGCTGCAGTGGGGCAAGAGGGCTTGGGCTTCTTCTTGCCCCGATGTTGTGTGTGTGGGGGTAGTGATCCATCGTGGCAGGAGAGATGCCTCATCTCCCCTACCGCGATACCATCATTCCTCTAACGGAACTGCCGCGGGTCGCAGCAGTTCAGGTAGAGGAGTGATGGCATCGCAGTAGGGGAGATGAGGCATCTGTCCTGCTGTGATGGTTAGGTTGCCGGGCTGCTGAACTGATGGCGCCAGTGGCCATCAGCTCAGCGGCCCCTTTTTCAGCACTTAGACCTGGTTTTATTTTGTCTAAGTGAAAAAGGTCTAAGTGCCAACTAGGCAACCTTTAACTGCTTTGGTTATAGGTGTTGTACGCCTAGGTGTAGGTCGGCCCACCTCCCGCCCACTGCCCGCCCTTTCCCCTCCTCTAAACATACCTCTTTTCTCTCTGTGCGTTTAGTGGCAGGGGAAAGGCCTAAGCTGTTTTTAAATACGTCTAAAAACCAGCTTTGGTTATGGGTACTTGGACGATCAGGCATTTTGATCGTCCAAGTAGCCACTTAGGACACTTTTTAGACATTTTATTTTTTTGATAATTACCCCCATAATATAATCACACTATCTATTTCTCACAATTAATCTGGTTGCAGTATTTTGCACTAATTGCAATCATTGAAGATTAGTTTTATTGTTGATTTAAAAAAATCCATATATAACTGGATGGCCTGTTAATATGTTTAAAATCTAGACCTGCTATTTAGCTGTTGACACTTTAAGCTACATTCAAACAGCAGTTTTCAAAAATCTCTATTTGCATACAGAAAGGAATAATAAACTTTTTTGTCTCCACCTGAGACCAGCACTTTCCAAGTAAAATTCCATCTAAGATACTATAGTAATGATTTTGTGCTGATCAAGAGCTGGTCAATAAAAGCATGCCATTTATGAAAATATGTATCCACTTTCTATCTATCCTTCAGTTGCTCAGTAATTTTATCAATTGCCATCACCTCTAACATCAATTTACATCATTCAGAAAGCTCATGTGAATTGCTTCTTTCCAATTTCATAAGTAGAGATTTATTTCCATGGTTTGATATCTGAAAAATCACCCAGCAAACAAATCAAGGATAACCCTGGAAAATCCCCTTTGCAGAAAGTCTTTACACTGTGTACACCTAGATTCCAAAAGCCATTACTTTAAATTTCTATAAATAATTCAAGAAATATCCAGGCAAGTATTTATATACTTGCACATAGAAGTGAACATGTATAGGTAATTATTATTTTCTATCCCGAGATGGGGAAGGGAACAAACAGTGAATCAGTTTAAGACACAGTTCTTCAACCACCGGTCCACGGACCGGTAACGGTGCCGGTCCGCAAAAAAATCTTGCCAGAACGTGAAAGATTCGGGTCCCCGCCGCAGCAAAAGGTGCAAGCATCAGCTGACATGCAACTTCCTGTTGCCATCGCTATGCCGGCACTCCTGCCTTCCACCACCGACTCTTGCCGTGTATGTCTCCTGCTCCAGCCTTTGTCTCCGCACCCCCAGACAAGCAGGGGCAACTCTGTGTGCTTTTAACTTCGGCACACAACTACCCCTAAGCAGTATTTTAGCCGCGGTTTCATGAGACAGCCTCGGGGCCTTTGCTAGGCTGGCCCGCTTCGATGATGCGATGTGGGCCGGCCTACCAAAGGCCCCGAGGCTGCCTCATGAAACCATGGCTAAAATACTACTTAGGGGCAGCTGTGTGCCAAAGTTAAAAGCGCACAGAGTTGCCGCTAGCCTACATAGAGGAAACATTTGCTGGAGGGAAAGGAGAAGGGGTACTCCTGGACAAGGGAAGGGAAGGGGGTACTGCTGACATGGGAGAAGGGAAAGGGAAGGAATGAGAGTTACTGTTGGATAAAGGGAGAAGGAAAGGGAGAAGGGGTACTCCTGGACAAGGGAGGGGAAGGGGATACTGCTGACAGGGGAGAAGGGGAAGGGAAGAGAGTTACTGTTGGATAAGGGGAGGAAGAAAGGGAGAAGGTACTGCTGGACAGGGGAGGAGGAACATTGGAAGGAAACAGCTAGCAGGGAGATTAGAGGAGGGGAAGGAGTCTGGATGGAATGGAGAGATCAGATGAGGGAAAGGGGAGAGACAGAGGAATGACAAAATAGAAAGAGATTGATGCTGGGAAGGGGGGTCAGATGAGAAATAAGGAAAGAGGGACAAAGATGCTAGATCTGGTGTAGGAGAGAGGGGCATAGAAAGAACGCAGATACCACATGGGGAGGGGGCAGACAGTGGATGGAAAGGGCAGATGCTGTATTGAAGACACGGCAGATGCTGTAAGGAAGAGAGTGAAAAGACGATGAAAGCAGAAACCAGAGACGACAAAAGGTAGAAAAAAACAATTTTATTTCTATCTTGTGATTAGAATATATCAGATTTAAAATTTGTATCCTGCTAGAGCTAATGTTAGACATAACTGGGAAGTGCAAAGCCCAGGCAGTGCATCTTTAGCTTCCAGCTGGCTTAGGGCTCTCTCTGACCAGGAGGCAGTTGCCCTAGTTGCACTCCCCCTAACACCATTCCTGCCATGTGTGACTACGCTATTCTGTTAGCATGATATTTGTGTAGCATTTTGTAATAATTTGGCTTAATCAGTTTTCTTGATAGTAGAGGGGATATATGTGAAGGGGAGGGGGGTGGGGGTTTTGTTGATCCTTGCCCTGTATTATATATATTTATAAAATGACAATTGTACAGAATATTGTTTCTTTTTATACTTTAATAAAATATGTTCAATTTAAAATCATCAGTCACTTAAATATGGAGAGAGATATATTATTCCTCTGTGATATTTAAATAATCAAAATATCTTCTAAAATCACAGCTCTAAATGATAATAGTAATGATGATAATTTAAATTGTGAAAACCTCAGACCCTGAACCCGTGACTGGTGATGACACCGAACTGAGGTTCATTGGGGGACCATCATCGTTTTCACTGTCCCCTTTACCATCCAAAGATAAATATAAATACAATGAGCAAATGAAAAAAATGAAAAAAAGATGGAAAAAAAAGAACTTATCTGAAATGGATGGTATCCAATTGTTAATGATCCTCAGCGGTGAATAAAGTGACTGGTGCGTGTACTGATTAAAAAAACCACTTTACTCCTCCATTATATAATCCCTGTCCCCCCGACTCGAGTTTCGAGTATTTTCTTCTTCAGGGAAGGACTCTGTTGAACCAAAGTATAGTGAAGTGAGTCAATGTGGATTTATAAAATATAATAAACCTTTAAAACCTATGTAAACGGGAACCAGCAACTAATTCATTGAAACCCATAAATACACTAAATCTTGAATCTTAAATCTCATACCTGTTATTGGCTCTGCATTTCAGCTTGGGACCGAGAGCGGGGCTAATGTGAACTAAGACCACAGAGTTTTCCTTTATAAAGGAATCAAAACGGACATGCCTGAACCTTAACCTTAAATCCGGAAGTGATGTCACTAGGGGGGGTACTAGTTACAGAGATAACCACTCGATCTCATGATTTAATCCGTTAGGCATTAATGTGTGCCATTCATAAATGAAACGTTCTTTTTGAATTAGACATTTTGAGAGGTCGCCCTCAAAATGTCTAATTTGAATCAACACGGTGTATCTCAGATCGTCAATTGAATGCGATTTCTCCAACCAATGGGCAGTGAGGGGGGCGGTAACTCTTTGGTTTCGAATACCACTTAGGTGTTCCGATATTCTGACTTTAATTTTACGAGAGGTCTGCCCAATGTATAATTTTTGGCAAGGGCATTTAATGCAATAGACCACTCCTGTAGAATCACAGTCAGTCCCAGAATTGAGCTTAAAATTCTTGCCCACCACCCCGGATATGGCTATCTGGGAAATCTCCCATACATATTGACACAACTGGCATTTACCACATGATTTATGTGGTTGGAAAGATTTAATGTCATCAATAATGGGTCTGTGTTTTAATTTTTCACCAAGATTGGAAGCCCTAGAAAAGGCAAATTTGGGTTTATCCTGTAGCACACTGTGATATTGTACAATAGGCCAGTACTTAAGAATAATTTGTTTGATATCATTGCTATTATTGGTATAAGGCATTACACATACCAGTTGTTGCTGATTGTTGTTTTTTTTACTGTTGGTTGTCATGACCCATGGGCGGTGGCAATTCTTAGCTCTTTTCCACGCCCTGAAGAAGAAAATACTCAAAACTCGAGTCGGGGGGACAGGGATTATATAATGGAGGAGTAAAGTGGTTTTTTTTAATCAGTACACGCACCAGTCACTTTATTCACGGCTGAGGATCATTAACGATTGGATACCATCCATTTCAGATAAGTTCTTTTTTTCCATCTTTTTTTTCATTTTTTTCATTTGTTCGTTATATTTATATTTATCTTTGGATGGTAAAGGGGACAGTGAAAACGATGATGGTTCCCCAATGAACCTCAGTTCGGTGTCATCACCAGTCACGGGTTCAGGGTCTGAGGTTTTCACAATTTAAATTATCATCATTATTATTATCATTTAGAGCTGTGATTTTAGAAGATATTTTGACAATTTAAAATCATAACTATTTGAGGCTTGTGCAGATGGGATCAGATGGTTAATGGGACCGAACTCGCGGGGACGGGGCAGCAATGGGGTTTTTAAAAATTTCAGTCTTATTAGTTTGCCGGTCCATGAAATAATTATTTTATTTCCTCCGGTCCATAGGTGTAAAAAGGTTGAAGAACACTGGTTTAAGGCCCTCTTTTATGATGCCACATTAGGCTTTTTTATCACCAGTATTAGTTTTATCACGCGGTATTAGCTCTGATGCTCTTAGGAAATCTATCAGGGTCAGAGCTTTTACCGCCGTGGCCAATGATAAAAAAAAAAAAGCCTAACATGCCTTGATAAGAAGGGGGAGGGGTAAATCAAGTTTTCATATTGCATCTTATGGGTTACCTTAAAATATTTTTTCAGGTATTCATTTAAGAGTTGTTCCTTCTTGTCAAATTGTGTTAGCCATTAAAAATAGGAATTACCATGTGCTAATAACATGATCCCACATTAAGGGCCTCTTTTATAAAGCCATGGTAGCGAAGCTACCTTGGCAAATGCACCGAAGCCCATAGGAATTGAATGAGCTTCAGTGCATTTACCACAGCAGTATCGCTACTTGTAAAAGGGGCTCTGTTAGCTAGTACTAATTCCTATGTTAAACAGCTCCTGTACCTCAAAATATTGTGTACAATTTTGGTAACTGCATCCCATAACAGATATAGAGAAAAGTTATAGTTAAGGGCAACCAAAACGATAAAAGGGATGGAATTACTCCTCTCTTAGGATAAGCTAAAAGATTAGGACTCTTCAGCTTAGAGAAGAGGTGGCTGAGAGGAAACATGTCAGAGATCTATAAAATAATAACTGGAGTAGAATGGGTAAGCATGCATAACTTATTTACTTTTTCCAAAAATATAAGGACAAGGGAACATTCAATGAAGTTACTAAGAAAAAATGTAAAATAATTTGATAAACTATTTCTTCAATCACCGCCAAATTCTATTATATAGCTCAAAAAAATAGCAGTGCCATCTAGAATGGTGTGATTCTACAAGGTATGTATATCTTTTATAGAACTGTGCTTAGCATCTGTGTGCATCAAATAATTTAGGAACACCTATTTAGTCCAGCAAAAATCAGGCCTAAATGCCTGCACCTAAGTTATGCATGGATCAAGCATATTCTATGAGGGGCCGCTGAAAAATAAATTTTGTAAAAATACAAGATTCACTGACAACTTATGACCTCAGTATCTTGAAACCATAAAAGCAAAATAACTCTATCCCTAGTGACAATCTTGTCATGAGCCACAGCAGGCAGAAGGGTCACACCTCCCCAAGCCCCCTCTTCAAAGTTCACAGTCATTCAATACTGTTGAACTACTCCCCCTCCTCTCTCCTACTGTGTGAGATGCAGCATGCTGGTATTTAAGTGTGACATAGCTGTTTAAAAGGACAAATAAAATCTCAATTCATCTTTGAGGAAAAAAAAAATTACTTTTTTTATGAATTTAAGTGAGAGAAAAAATGTAGCCACATCATTTTAAAAGTAAAAAATGAGCAAGTTAATTGTATGCCCATTTCTAAATCTCTGCTGCTTGGAGCTCGAGGGTATTTGGTTGAAATATGTTCAATTTAGGGATACTTGGCTTGAAGAACTTAAGAAACTTGGGGCTCCTTTTACTAATCTATGGTAGCATTTTTAGCGTGCGCTGCAGATTAGCGCACGCTAATCCTCGAGCTACACGGAGAAACTAACACCAGCTCAATGGAGGCGTTAGCATCTAGCACGCATGGCAATTTAGCGTGCAGTAAAATCGCTAGCGCAGCTTAGTAAAAGGAGCCCTTGATATATGTCAAAGAGCTTCTCTGAGACATATCCATTTAAAAATTAGCTGGTAGCCCTGCAGCTTTCAAAGGGCTGGAAATAGCTTTCCCATACTAATGCATATTAAAATGCTGTTTAATGTACAACAAAAAATAAATAAGAAAATAAACTGCAGTAAGCACTAATACATGTTTACCACAGCTTAAAATGCCTTACCTCAGGGTATGCTCAGTGTCCCATAGTAATTTTGGCACCTGCACACTTCCCATAAAAATAGATTTAGGGGCTCATTTTCAAAGCACTTAGGGCTAGATTCACTAACCTGAGATCTGTGTCCGATCCTTATCCGATTGCATGCAGGCCGACAAATTTGCTAAAGGCCTGCATGCAAATGGAGGCAATCATTGGCACGCTTCCCCCCCCCCCACCCCACAGACCGCATGGATCACTGGAGAGTGATCCTTGAGCTTGCGCAGACCATCTTCCTTGACTGTAGATAGTCTGCGCATGCCCTTCGAGATTTTTCACTTAAAAAAAACTATTTGACTGTTTTTTTTTTTTAACTTTGCGAGCCCGTGGTTTTAACCAGCTTTAAACCTGAGGGGTTAAAACCATGGGCTCGCACTGCAGGGACTGGGCAGGCGAGTCGGGGCTGAACAGGGCTGGAGAGTCGGGGCAGAGAGCAGAGAACAGGGTGGCCAGAGCAGGAGAATCGGGGCAGAGATCAGGGTGGCTAGAGCAGGAGAATCAGAGCAGAGAGCAGAGAGCAGGGTGGCCAGAGCAGGAGAATCGGGGTAGAGAGCAGGGCAGCCAGAGCAGGAGAATTGGGGCAGAGCAGGAGAATCGGAGCAGAGAGCAAGGCAGCCAGAGCAGGAGAATCAGGGCAGAGAGCAGAGAGCAGGGTGGCCAGAGCAGGAGAATCGGAGCAGAGAGCAGGGCAGCAAGAGCAAGAGAATTGGGGCAGAGAGCAGAGAGCAGGGTGGCCAGAGAAGGAGAATCGGAGCAGAGAGCAAGGCGGCCAGAGCAGGAGAATCAGGGCAGAGAGCAGAGAGCAGGGTGGCCAGAGCAGGAGAATCGGAGCAGAGAGCAGGGCAGCAAGAGCAAGAGAATTGGGGCAGAGAGCAGAGAGCAGGGTGGCCAGAGAAGGAGAATCGGAGCAGAGAACAAGGCGGCCAGAGCAGGAGAATCAGGGCAGAGAGCAGAGAGCAGGGTGGCCAGAGCAGGAGAATCGGAGCAGAGAGCAGGGCAGCAAGAGCAGGAGAATTGGGGCAGAGAGCAGAGAGCAGGGTGGCCAGAGAAGGAGAATCGGAGCAGAGAGCAAGGCGGCCAGAGCAGGAGAATCAGGGCAGAGAGCAGAGAGCAGGGTGGCCAGAGCAGGAGAATCGGAGCAGAGAGCAGGGCAGCAAGAGCAAGAGAATTGGGGCAGAGAGCAGAGAGCAGGGTGGCCAGAGAAGGAGAATCGGAGCAGAGAGCAAGGCGGCCAGAGCAGGAGAATCAGGGCAGAGAGCAGAGAGCAGGGTGGCCAGAGCAGGAGAATCGGAGCAGAGAGCAGGGCAGCAAGAGCAGGAGAATTGGGGCAGAGAGCAGAGAGCAGGGTGGCCAGAGAAGGAGAATCGGAGCAGAGAGCAAGGCGGCCAGAGCAGGAGAATCAGGGCAGAGAGCAGAGAGCAGGTGGCCAGAGCAGGAGAATCAGAGCAGAGAGCAGAGAGCAGGGCAGCCAGAGCAGGAAAATCAGGGCAGAGAGCAGGACGGCCAGAGCAGGAGAATTGGGGCAGAGAGCAGGGTTTTAGCACAAGCAACTGGTCCTCACTAGTCGCTAGTTTTTTGATCGTCCAGCCAGTCGGTGTGCCAGAAGATAGTTTAGTGAATTGCGTCCTTCCTGCTTTGCATGCCGATTTGCATGCACGGATTGGGATCGGATCGAAACACAGGTTAGTGAATCGGGTCGGAGGGAAATCGGGTCGCAAAGGGCTCGCAAACCGATTGGTACATGATCAGTTTGCTTAGTGAATCTAGCCCTTAGGTTTACGAGGGACAACTGAAAAGTTCTCAGCCGAACTAACAAAGCTGGGGCAGTCTCCGTTGAGGGCTATGCACTTACCCCCTCTTTTATAAACCCATTGTGTGTTTTTTTAGCACCAGCCACAGTAACAGCTTCAATGCTCATAGAATTCCGATGAGTATCAGAGCTGTTACTACTGCAGCTGGCACTACAAACCACGCTAAGGTTTTATAAAGGGGGGGGGGAGATAGTCTAGTGATTTTCCACCTTTTTTATTCCATCAGAAAAATACAAAATGAAAAAAGTGGAAAATCACTTGACTAAGCGCTCTTTGTACAAAGGTGCGCTAGCGTTTTTAGTGCATGTACCGGATTAGCGCGCGCTAGCTGAAAAACTACTGCCTGCTCAAGAGGAGGCGGAAGCAGCTAGTGCACATAGAATTTTAGTGCGCGCTATTCCGTGTGTTAAGGCCCTAACGCACCTGCGTAAATGGAGCCCTCAATGGACCAACTTTGTTGGTTGAGCTGAGAACTTTTCAACGGCCCCGCCCTCAGAGATCCATAGGTTGCAATGTAACTGTAAGTCTAAATGTTTTGAAAATACACCTCTTAATGTTTTAGCACTGGGGGTGGGGTGGATCGGGGTAGAAAAAAGGTAATTGCACTAATGGTTTAGAACAATTGTATCACTGCACACTAACCAATTAGTGTATGGCTAGCATGTGATCCCTTACCGTGTACAAAATAGGTGGTGGTAGGGACTCCCACCCTAATGACCTCATGGTAATGAGAAAATTATTAGCATGTAGCCATTAATTTTTTTTTTCCAAATCTTTATTCATTTTCATTTCTTACAACAAGTGTACAATAAAATATCAATTAGGCCATACAAATCACTTGAAAATCTAATCAAACATCAGCATAAATATATAAATAAAACCCCCTCCCCCTCCCATCCCTACCAACAATAGTATTAAATTCATTCAATATTACATATATTATAAACAAAAATAGGAAAAATTATAACTCTAAATACCCTCCCCCCTTCTAACTATGTTCTGTTATGTAAGAAGATGTCTAATCATTACAAAATGCTATCAATGGCCCCCAAATCTTCTTAAAATTATTATAATTCCCCTTTTGTAAAGCAATTATTCTTTCCATTTTATATATATGGCATAGTGAGTTCCACCAAAAGGTGTAATTGAGTCTGGTATAATCTTTCCAGTTTCTAGTAATATGCTGAATGGCAACTCCTGTCATTATTAATAGCAATTTATTATTATTTGCTGAAATTTGGCTTCTCAATCTCATAGAAGTACCAAATAAAACTGTATCATAGGATAGGGCTACATGGTTTTCTAATAGAGAATTAATTTGGGACCAAATTGATTTCCAGAATGCATTGATACAAGGACAGAAAAAAATTAAATGATCTAAAGTCCCTGCTTCCAGATTACAGTGCCAACATCTATTAGACTTAGAGCTATCTAACTTTTGTAAACGAACTGGGGTCCAAAAAGCTCTATGCAATAAAAAGAACCAAGTTTGTCTCATAGATGCAGACACTGTACATCTCATTCTCCAAGACCAAATACGTGGCCATTGAGATGCAGAAATTTGGTGCTTGATCTCAATGCTCCAAATGTCTCTAAAACCAGTTTTTTGTTTTTTATTCAAATAGCCATATAACAATTTATACCACTGTGCGGCTTGATGTCCCAAGAAATCCGCCTGAAAGCAAAGGAATTCCAAACTATACTGATTATCAAGATCTTTCCATCCAGGGAACCCCTCCTGAATAGCCTGCTTCAGTTGCAACCATTTAAAACTTTGTGACTTATTTAAACCATATTTATGTTGCAACTTTGAAAAACTAAGCAGTGTACCATTTGAAATAACATCATTCAAAGTTCGTATACCTGCAATAATCCAATGCTTCCAGACGATTTGAAATCCGCCAATTTTAATCTTGGAGTTTAGCCAAATGGATTGATTTAATGATTTAGAAATTGGATTAGGTGATAAATTGCTAACATAACGTAAAGTTTTCTAGGTATCTATTAAAATTCTATTTTCTTTATACTTTCTAGGCATTTTTATACTAATAAGATAAGAAAGATGCAAAGGAAACATGGGTCGCCATTCTAAATACAGCCAATCTGGGACATTTTCCATGCCATTAATTTTTTTTAAAAAAAAGAAAAGAAAACCCAACCATTTTACCCATACAGTAAAAATGGCCTTTGCCTGTGAGAATGACCTTCATGAGTACACACTAAGGCCACTTTTTAGCATAGTTTGGTAAAAGGACCTCTAAATCTCACAGAGTCGGGCAAAATCAATCAAGCTTGATAGTGGTCAATGTGAGTCTCAAGTATCTGGCAGATCTTCCCCCCAAAAGTTGAGAAATTGGTAAAAAAAACTGTGTGTTATTGTTCTCGTTTAAAATAATTGTTGGCAAGATCCATTTATGTTTCTACAATTCTTTCACAAAGAAAAGAAAAAAGTGAGCTTTAGGATGTTTCAAGATAATATAAGATCTACAGTTTTCTAGCTGAGACCCATCTCTTGTTTTCCCTATCGAAACACAGTCTGAATAAGAAAGATGTTTTTCTTTTTTTTGCAGATTATGAAGCCTTTTGCAGAACCAGTAAGTGTGTTATTCTAAGATATTATTGTTATTGAGCAGTCAAGACTACGCAGGTCCTCTCTTCAGTTGTCAACAATGGAATGAACAATGTGGAATTTTGTCATTATGTATGCATGTATTCAAAAATTAGCTTACATTAGGCATGCATAACTCAGCTTTCTCACAGAAACTAATTTTTATCCATTATCCTCTTTAAACTACAGCAAACGTACTACAATTATGCACACTAAAGCATTGTGCTATAAAGATTTGTTAAGTAATTTCTACTCTGATACATTACTGAAATAAAAAATATGCAGATTTACCTTACCTTTCATTCTTGATTTCCTGTCCTTTTTCTTTTTACAGTATAGTACAGGAGGCGAAGTACTTCTGTGTGCGGAAGAAGAATGGGACTTGAAGGTGATTGTGTCTGACAATCTCAGGGTGGCAAAACAGGTAAAAAAGGTGACAGTCAAAGCCAGGAGGATGCTTGGGTCCATAAGGAGAGGAATGGCCAGTAGGAAAAGGGAGGTGATAAGTCTCTGAGGCCCCATTTGGAGACCCCACCTTCAAAAAGTTATAAATAGGATGATTAGTGGTCTTTGTCATAAATCATATGAGAACAGACTTAGAGACCTTAATATGTACGAGAGAGAGTGGATATGATAAAGACGTTTAAATATTTCCTTAAACACTTACTTAATGTACAGGAGGTGAGCCTTTTTTCAAATGAAGGAAAACTCCAGAAGGAGAGGGCATAGGATGAATTTAAGAGGTGATAGGCTCAGGAGTAATGCAATAAAATACTTCTTTACATAAAGAGTGATAGATGCATAGAATAGTCTCACGATGGAAGTGGTGAAAATGAAGACTGTTGCTAAGTCAGCACGCTGATGTGCTAGTATAAAATGAACGCTGGCGCCATTTTACCGCTGTTTGGAAAATCCTTGGCAGCCGAGAACAGTAAGTTACATTCTGCTTAATAGGAATAATGTTGAGAAACGTTAGTAATTCTATTTTATTTTAATGTATTATAGATGCTTGGATGTTTCTGCCTCTGGCCCTGAAGCAGTGGATTGATAGTTACACCCACGAAACGCTGGCCGCGTCGGCAGTAGACTGGCAACAGATAAGGCAGCATATGACAGCACTCATAGCAATGTTATTATTTAAAGTTTGTATTGTATTGTTCATTCTGTATTTTTTAAAGAATGTATTTTAAATTGTTCATCGCTTTGAAATTTGACTAAGCGATCAATCAAGAGATCTATTAAACTTGAAACTTGATGTTGAGATAAGTGCTTAGCTGTCAGTTTTTTCAAACCGAGGGAGAGATGCATCCACAATTATGAGTTTAAGTTTTAAAAAGTTAAAAAGTCTACTACTTAAAACTATTTATATTATTTAAAAACTATTTAAAAATTATTTAAAAACTATTAAAAATTATTTGAAAAGTATTAAAACATAATCTCAGGTTTTTCTGGCCGATGACTGGAGCAAGGAGCAGAAAACACTACGCTGATGGTTCAGTCTGTGATTGGACTGTGCGTAGGCTCTAATTCTGAGGCCTTTTCCTGAGTACATTAGTTATAAGATATTATGAATAGAAGTATTCTGGATGCACTCTCTATGAAAAGTGGTATTGATATATTAATTTGTCTGAATTCAAGATAGCATGGGACAGGCATGTAGGATCTCTTAGGGAGAGGAAGAGATAGCGGGTGTTGTGGTTGGGCAAACTGGATGGGCCATGTGGCCTTTATCTGCTGTCCCATTTCTTCTTTTATTGCTTCTTCTTTCACCTCCCCCCCCATGGGTTGTTCTCTCTCCTCCTCACTTTAGCTTCTTCTTCTGTTTGCATTTTCTCTGTTCTCCCTCTATGAATTGTCCCATGGCCTTTTATTCCAATTAAGCATCTCATTACATTCCCACATATTCACATTTTCATAGATTGTTACTTTTCCTGCCATTGTTTGTTTTAGTGGCCCCATGTACTACTGTTTTCCGGAACATATCTTTCCATGCCTCAACAAACCACAAAGTAATTTATTCCCCAAGACAATGTTATGCTATGTTAATCAGGTTTTCTATTCAGCCTTTACCTATTCTGTTCAAGGTCGGAGTACATTACAAGAGGTTGGGTCAGTTACCCAGGAAGTTACAATGGACAGATTGAAGTAGACATTCATTTTGGTTGCTAGTACAGATAGATCAGTATAACTATTAATATAGTTAGGTCATAGTTTCAACTATATACAGTAGTTACAAGTACAAATAGATCATTGTTGGTTCTTTGTTTTATCCTGGCAGTTGCATTAGACAGTTTAGGAATATGCTTTTACAATTACTGTTTCAGTTACTTCAGGATTGGCTTGGTACAGAAATGCTTTTAGAAGTTTTCTGAACCTGAGGTAGTCACAAGATCATAGTGTAAATGATAGTTGGTTCCAGCATTTTGCTGATGGATAGGGTAATTTCTCTGGTAGACTTTATAGCGTCTCACATAAAGACTTATCCAGAAAAACAATTCAACCCTGCATATACATATCTATTGCATAAATATTACCATCATTCAAAAAATGAAGAAAAGACCTCGGTGTCAAATAAGGGCATTCAGAAAACACAAATACCCTTACAGACAACCCTGTATCAATAACGAGATAGCACAGGGAGACACATCCTTGGTCAGAAAAACTCCATTCAAATGTCAATCTTCATTTAAGGTGCAATTCACAGTACTCAAAAGTAAAAACTGCAATTTTAAATTTATGGTAGAAAAACCACACTTATCTGCAAGCAATGATAAATAATCCTGTGCAGTGTCAATATCAGGTGGTAGAAGCAAAGAGTATGCTGAAAAAAGCCAATGTGAAAAAAATTTATGGCAACACACTCGCCGTTAATCAGCTGTTCTCCAAAATATCTCTTTCTCAGAATTTCCAACAGGGCCCCTGTTTTGCCGAAACTTCCTCAGGGAAATGCTAGGAAAAATGAACTTTATATTGTTGCATGCTGGGAATTTTAATTGGAAACGATTTCTGGTGGAACTATCTGTTGGAGGCACCCTGGAGTAGGACATTCCCTCTCAAGATCTTAAAGGCAGCGATGCCCAATTTAAACCTGATCCTTGTGGTTATTTTCTGATGGATCTTTGCTTTCTCATCATAAGGAAAGATTGTTTTATTATTGATTGTATGTGGCTTTTCATGGATAGGTGGTTATCAATTTCTACTCTGAAGATTCAAGTTTGTAGTTCTAATGGAAAGTCTGTGTCATCTACTGTGATCCTTAGAGGGGCATAATCAAAACAAATGTCTAAGTATGTTTAGGGCCTAGGGTGCTAGTCACCCAAAGTCGGCAGCGTTCAAAGTCCATTCTCAAAATATGCATCCAAAATCTTTTTTTTTTTCCAATAATTGTCTACTTCTACATCCAGCCGTTTCATTGTCCAGAACGCCACTACGTCTATCTTTATACCGCATTCTCATCCAAAAAATTGTCTGAGTTCCAAATGCCTAGAACAAGACCTTTTGGATATGGGAGGGGCCAGCAAAGTGATAGACTGGCCACTGAGACATGGCAAAAGAGTAGTTTATACTTTACAGGGTACGGCTGGGTACTTCACAAAAAGGGTGCCACATAAAGATCTCACCATAACTCCCTTGTAGGTCATGGTGAGCCTCCCCAAACCTACTATACCTACCTGTCTAAAACACCAATAGCCCTTATGGCTGCAGGTGCCACCTATATGGCAGTACAGTAGGGTTTTGAGAAGGTTTGGTGGACTTGGATTTTCTACCATGAATGCAGTGGTTAGAGTAGCATATGGGTCCTGCTCTCTATGGTTCACTAGCCCATCCCCCAGACTACTTAAGCTACCTCTGTGCAGCTCTACTAGGCTTTCCTATGCCAGGTGCTGATGTTCTGGAGGCAGGTATATACATTTTTATTCAAATTTTTATGGTGGTATGGGGGGGCTTAGTGATCACTGGGGGGAGTGTGTGGGGGGTCTGCAGTGTGCAGGGGTATCTGCAGTGGTTATCTGGTCACTTTGGATACCTTCTGGGCACTTAGAACTATTTTTAGATTGCCAAAGTCACGAGATATAAATTCTGTTCAGGCAGCCTCGTAAAACTTTTGATTATCCCTGCAGTACAACTAAGTCTAGGTCAGCCCAAGTCCCACCCAAATCTCACCCTCACCACTCCTCCAAAAATGCTCCTTTCTTCTCTGGGCGCACAGCGGGATTCAGAGGCCTAAAAAGTCTCTGGATATGTCTAAAAACCCAGCACTTAGACAACCTGTCTTTTTGATTGTCCAAGTGCCAATTTGGGCGAGTTTTTAGATATATTTCTGTTTCAATTATGAGCCCCATAGTGTGCAGCCTGAATAGCGTATAAGTGCAAGGGGGAAACACTTAAGCAGAGCATGGGTGGGACATGGACAGGTTCCACACTTGGGCATATAACTCTTGTAGTATACAGTAAGTTATACACTAAAGTGCAACATTCACATACTAACATTTATGCCTGCCTTTTACATGCTGTAAGTGATCGTACCTATTATAAATGCTGACTTGCAAATGCTAACTTAGGCTCTATTGCAGTAGTCTTCACTGATTTTTAAGTTTGGACCACTTTGGATCTATGAGTCGAAGGAACACTGTCAATGTATCTTTCCATGCGAGGTCATGACACTGCTGACCAGTGTTTGTCAATAATATCCTCCCCACCAGACAACTTTCAAACAGTTTATTGTGTGTATTCTCAAAGAAATGATCCAAAATTACAATTGTTGTAATTTTGGATAATTTCCCCATTCCTCTCTGTTTGAGCTTTTGTCTAGTACCTAAGATTTAGAAGATGTCTCCTCAAGGAAATGGGCATTTTCAAATGCATTTTCTTTACCTATTGAGAAATGCCTTTTCCTCCAAGCATGTGGCTCTTCCTCCCATCCACTTCCCTACTGAGCTAGAAATGGGAATAACTAGTGAGATAATTAAATTTGCTGATGACACAAAGCTATTCAAAATTGTTAAATCACAAGAGGATTGTGAAAAATTACAAGAAAGCCTTGTGAGAATGGGCATTGAAATGGCAGATGGCGTTTAACATGAACAAGTGCAAAGTGATGTATGTGAGAAAGAGGAACCCAAACTATAGCTACATGATGCAGGGTTCCACATTAGGAGTCACTGCCCAGGAAAATGATCTAGGTATCATTGCTGAGGATAAGTTGAAACCCTCAGCTCAATGTGCGGCGGTGGCTAAGAAATCAAACAGAATGTTAGGAATTATTAGGAAAGAAATAAGAACATAAGCCATGCCTCTGCTGGGTCCATCATGCCCAGCAGTCCGCTCACGCGGCAGCCCATCAGGTCCAGGACCTGTATATTAGCTCTCTATCTATACCCTTCTATCCCCTTTTCCTTCGGAAAATTGTCCAATCCCTTCTTGAACTCCAATACCGTACCCTGTCCTATCACTCCCTCTGGAAGCGCGTTCCAGGTGTCCACCACCCGTTGGGTGAAGAAGAACTTCCTAGCATTGGTTCTGAATCTGTTCCCTTTTAATTTTTTGGAATGCCCTCTTGTTCTTGTAGTTGTCGAAAGTTTGAAGAATATGTCCCTCTCCACTTTCTCTATGCCCTTCGTGATCTTATAAGTCTCTATCATTTCCCCTCTAAGTCTCTGCTTCTCCAGCGAAAAAAGCCCCAGTCTCTCTAATCTTTCAGCGTATGAAAGGTTTTCCATACCTTTTATCAAACGCATTGCTCTCTTCTGAACCCTCTCGAGTAATGCCATATCCTTCTTTAGGTACAGCGACCAATATTTGACGCAGTACTCTAGATGCGGGTGCACCATCGCCTGTTACAACGGCATGATAACTTCTTTTGTTCTGCTTGTAATACCCTTCTTGATTATTCCTAGCATTCTATTTGCTTTCTTAACAGCCTCTGCACATTGTGCCGATGGCTTCATTGGCATGTCCAATTTTACCCCCAAGTCCCTTTCTTGGGAACTTTCACTCAATAACATCCCTCCCATTGTGTAGCTGTACCTTGGGTTTCTGTTTCCTACATGTAAGACTTTGCATTTCTCTACATTGAACTTCATCTGTCATCTCGTCGTCCACTCCCCTAGTTTGTTTAGGTCCCTTTGTAAATCTTCGCAGTCCTCTTTAGTCCTAGCCCCATTGAATAGCTTGGTGTCATCTGCAAATTTTATTACTTCGATTTTCATCTCCGTTTCTAGATCATTTATAAATACATTGAATAGCAGTGGTCCAAGCACCGACCCCTGTGGAACACCACTCGTGACCTTCCTCCAGTCTGAGTAGTGGCCCTTCACTCCTACCCTCTGCTTTCTGCCCGCCAACCAATTCCTGATCCATCTGTGTACGTCTCCTTCCACCCCATAGTTCTTTAATTTCCGAAGTAGGCGTTCATGGGGTACCTTGTCAAAGGCTTTTTGGAAGTCTAAGTATACAATGTCTATCGGGTCCCCTTTGTCCATCGTTTGTTAATTCCTTCAAAGAAATGCAATAAGTTTGTCAGGCACAATCTTCCCTTGCAGAAGCCAAGTTGGCTTGTTTTCATAAGTTTATGCCTCTCTAGATGCTCCTCAATGCTATCTTTTATCAGAGCTTCTGCCATTTTCCCCGGAACCGAGGTCAGACTTACCGGTCTGTAGTTCCCTGGGTCACCTCTTGATGGGCGTAACATTGGTTATCTTCCAATCCTCTGGGATCACGCCTGCTTTCAGGGATAGATTACAAACCTGCTGTAGTAGTTCCGCTATTTCCTTCTTTAGTTCTTTCAATACTCTGGGGTGGATTCCATCCAGGCCAGGCGATTTGTTAGATTTTAATTTTTCTATCTGCCTGTGTACGTCCTCAAGGCTTACTTCCATGGATGTTAATTTCTCTGCTTGGTCTTCTTTGAAACTTTGTTCAGGTTCCGGTATGTTGGATATGTCTTCTTTTGTTAATACCGACGAAAAGAACATGTTTAGTCTTTCCACCACTTCTTTCTCCTCCTTCACCACTCCCTTCCTATCTCCGTCATCCAGCGGTCCCACCTCCTCCCTAGCCGGCTGCTTCCCTTTAACATATCTGAAGAACGGTTTGAAATTTCGTGCTTCCCTGGCTAGCCTCTCTTCATATTCTTTTTTTACTTTTCTAACCACGAGGTTACATTCTTTTTGATACTTCCTGTGTTCATTCCAGTTCTCCTAGGTTTTGCCCTTTTTCCATTTCTTGAATGAATTCTTCTTATCCCCTATCGCTTTCTTCACTTCTTTAGTTATCCACGCAGGGTCTTTTGTTCGGCTCTTTTTGCACCCTTTTCTGAATCTGGGAATATACCGATTTTGCGCCTCGCTTACCGTGTCCTTGAATAAAGACCAGGCTTGCTCTACAGTCTGCCATTTCTTTGTGTTGTTCCTGAGTTTCTTCCTTACCATTACCTTCATTGCTTCATAGTTTCCTTTCTTGAAGTTAAAAGTTGTCGCTGTGGTTCTCTTTCCCTTTGGTATTCCTATTTCAACTTTGAACTTGATCATGTTATGATCGCTGTTTCCCAATGGTCCCACTACTTCCATGTCCTTTGCAGGTCCTCTTAGCCCATTAAGGATTAGAATCAGAGTGGCATTTCCTCTCAAGCTGATCCATGAAGCAGTCCTGTATAGCTTCCAGGAATCCCGTCTCCCTAGCGCATTTTGAGTTTCCAAGATTCCAGTCTATTCCGGGATAGTTGAAGTCTCCCATAATGATCGTGTTACCGTTTTTGCATTCCCGTTTCATCTCGGCTTCCATTTCTTCATCGGTAGTTTTGTTTTGCCCAGGTGGACGATAGCACAGGCCCATCTTTATCTCGGGCCCTTTCCTTCCCGGTATTTTAACCCATAGCAATTCCAATTTGTTGGTTGTCGCTGCTGTGTCCACTCTGGTCAAGTGTATGCTTTCTTTTATGCATAGAGCTATTCCTCCTCCTTTCTGCCCTGACCTGTCCTCGCGATAGAGTTTGTACCTCGGCAGTGCTATGTCCCATATGTTTTCTTCATTCAACCATGTTTCGGAGACCCCAATGATGTCTAGGTTCTCAGTTTTGGCCATGACTTCTAATTCCCCCTTTTTGTTCCTTAGGCTCCTTGCATTAGTATATATGCAATTTAAGTCCTGTTAATTTTTTGTCTTCATTTCCTTTACCTGTGCTTCGATCTTTATTTTCTTCTCCTGTGCTACAATCCTCTTATCCTCCTCCTCTGGTTCAATCCGCTCCTGTGTTTTACCCGTTGTTTTTTCCCAGCATTTTTCCCTCATAGTATCTTCACAGGATACCTTTTCCCGAATTGTCAATACTTGGTCGACTGTTGGCTTTCCTCTTCTTATTAGTTTAAAGCCTGTTCTATTCCTCTCTTGACGTTGTTTGCCAGAAGTCTAGTTCCCGCCGCGCTCAGGGGTAGTCCAACTCTCCTGAAGAGCTTGCTCTTGCCCCAAAATGTTATCCAGATCCTCACAAAGTAGAACCCCTCTTCCTCACACCATCTCCTCATCCATGCATTTATTGATTGTAGTTCTGTCTGCCTCTTCACATTTGCCTTTGATACTGGTAGGATCTCTGAAAACGCTATCCTCTGAGTCCTCATTTTCTACTTCCTTCCCAGAATCTTGAACTAGATGAAAATGTTATAATGCCCTTGTTAGCTCTATGGTATGGCTGAACCTCGAATATTGTGTGCAATTCTGGTTGCCATATCTCAAAAAAGATGTAGTGGAATAAGTAAAGGTACAGAGAAGGGGGAAAATAATAAAAGAGATGGGATGACTTCCCTATGAATAAAGACTAAAGAAGCTAGGGTTCTTCAGTTTGAAGAAGAGATAAGAACATAAGAATAGCCTTCCTGGGTCAGACCAATGGTCCATCATGCCCAGTAGCCCATTCTAAAAGTGGCCAATTCAGGTCACTAGTAGCTGGCCAAACCCCAAGGAGTAGCAATATTCCGGCTACCGATCCAGGGCAAGCAGTGATATGATAGAGGTCCATAAAATATTGAGTGGAGTGGAAAGGGTAAATGTGAATTGCTTGTTTACTCGTTCCAAAAATACTAGGACTAGGGGGCATGTGATGAAGCTACTAAGTAGTAGATTTGAAACAAAACAGAGAAAATGTTTTCTCACACAACATGTAATTAAACTCTGGAATTCATTGCTAGAGAATGTGGTGAAGTCAATTAACTTAGCAGGGTTTTAAAAAGGTTTGGATAATTTCCTAAAAGAGAAGTCCATAGGCCATTATTTCCATAGGCCATTATTGAGATCACTTGGGTAAATTCACTGCTTATTCCTAGGATAAGCAGCATAAAATCAGTTTTGCTTTTTGGGATCCAATTGGATACTTGGGACTTGGGTTGGCCACTGTTGGAAACAGGATGCTGGATTTAATATACCTTCAGACTGTCCCAAAATGGCAATTCTTATGTTCTGTCATGATCTTTGTTAGAAAAACAGAGCTTAGTAGGGGGGAAAAAAGCCAGAATGATGAGGGCCATCAATGAGGTTTCCAAGGGCTGTCATTGGCCTCCGGGTCTTGCACTGAAGAACATTGCTCTATTGTTTAATGGGATGAAATTCATTCTCAGTGCCCTGCATTTAAGTACTCAGATTTAAACAACTTTTACATAATTGTTCCTTTTACTCAAGGAATCCCTTCAATACCAAATCAGAATGCAGTCTTTTCTGAAGTCAAGGTGAGTTTGAATGTTTTTAAAAATTAAAAATGTAAGTTTTTTGGTAGATTCTTATTTTACTAAAAACTATCCTTTTTTATAGAACTAAGAATCCTGAAATAACTGCAATATTCATTTACTGTTATTTATTATACTGTAGAAAATCAATAGTTTAATCAAGATGAAAATATGCTGAGAACTGGAAACATCACTATGCAATGATAAATTGGGTTTTATTAATTGAAGATTCAAGCAGCATTAAGCCAAACCATATGAAATGCAATATTCAGGTCAATTATTCTGAAAAGTAATCCAAAAAAAAAGGGAAAATTAAAAGAAATAAATCAATTAAGGAGAAAATATTGTTGTTAACCAGATCATTAGAAAAAAGTTCCAGAAATTCATTTATTAAAATATTTCTAATTATAAATTTATTTGAATGCAACTCCTTCAATTTGTTCTAGATTGGACATAATCTTTATACTAGGCCTTTTTTTCCTTTCTAAAGACAGAATAGGAAGCAAATATCACTTACCCCCCTCTTTTACAAAGGTGTGTTATCCATTTTAGTGCATGCTAAAATGCTTAATGCGCCTTTGTATAAGGACCCCATAGTAATTCAGACAGCACTGGAGTTCTTGCCTGTTTTTATATCTGAGTGTCAAATATACAATACCTATCTCTTCCCTGAATCAGTGAAAAATTCAAAGTGATGAAGATATGAAGTAATAGAATCACCATTGCCACATATAATGTCACTTAGCAGTGTCAGTGTCATTTTTTGTACTTACTTTATATTGAAAAATTCAAACACTTGGCATGTAGCCAGTGGCATAGCAGAGATGGGACGCCCACACTCGCACTCTCCCTTCCCACCCCTGTACCTCTTTAAATCTTTGCCAACTTCTCCTGCCTGCTGCTCGCATTAGTTTCCCCTCTGATGTCACTTCCTGGACCAACAACTCGGAAGTGATTTCAGAGGGAGCCAGTCCAGCATGAACAGAATGTTAGAGTAGTTGTGCATGTTGGCAAAGATTTTAAAGAGGTGCAGTGGGTGGGGAAGGGAGGGCGCAAGCATGGCATGGGGGGGAGGGTATTTTGTAAAAGGGGTCCTATGTTAGGAAAACTGATTAGTGTTTATTAATTGTGCAAAAATTAATTTATAGATAGTTACTACACATTTGGCAGAATTTTATGTACTTGGTGGTTGTTAAGGGGTGGAGAAGAGGAGATAGGGGACCGTTGGATACCATCTGTTCTCAATGAAACATTTATGCTTACTTCCATATTTTCTTTTGTTTTATTACTGTTGCATTTATATGTTTTTGTGTTTATAATCTAAAATTAAATAAAGTTGAACTAAAGAAAAAGAACTTTTTTTTTTTTTTAAAATATGTTTATTAAAGGATCAATGCATACGAGAAAATACAAATTATGACCATACAAGAAGGACATCATGTACAATAATCAAGGGTGCAGGCAAAGAATAAACAAACAGAGATAAATCCACAACATATCATCCCCCATGCAGATCCAATTTTTGAAGGAAACCCTCCCCTCCAACCCCTCCCCCCCACCCTGTGCACCCACGATCTCTAACCAGCCCTAAAAGGAACTCCAATAATCCAAATAGGTCCTAGATTTCCAGCTCGCAGCCCCCCGGTGGTGCTGCCGCTCCCACCCAGCCATCAGAGACATATTAGCCCGCCACTGTTGCACTGTTGGCCGCGTGGTACCAATCCAGTGGTGAAGGATTAGTTTCTTTGTGATTCCTAAGGCCACTAAAAGAAAGCGCCTTCCAAGATCGCTAACACCCGCTTCCACCAGGGGACCTGTGACACCCAACAGCAACGTCTTATAAGACCAGTCTATAGATAATCCTATAACGTTCTCCAGCTCCCGAAGCACAAAAATCCACAGGGCCCTACATGTGAACACTCCAAAAAGTGATGTACCAAGGTGTCCCGACGAGCCGGACAATGGGGGCAGCAGTCATCAGGCCATAACCCCATCGTTCGTCCCTTACTTCTCGTTAAATAAGATTGGTGCAGAATCTGCAGGTGTACTTCCCGCAAACTCACATTAGGGGAGGCTGAGGTGCATTCCTGAAAACACAAAACCAATTCATCAGCAGTGACCTGCTCTCCCAAAGCCGAAGTCCAATCCATTGACATAGCATCAAGAAACCTGTCAGACCGTCTTTCCCTCCCCACTTTATACCACTCCGAGAGCGTGTTAAATTCCGATGGGGCGGACAAAAACTGTTGATCCAAGGAAGTGAAAGTGGGCAAACTGCCCTCCGACGAACGGAGCGCCAAACAATAGCTACGCATCTGCAGGTATGCCAACATAGACCCTGCGGTCCAACCCCAGCGGTCCTGACATGCCAGAAAAGAGGGGACCGATCCCGACCCCACTTCAACAACCTGCCTCACAAAGCGGCACCCAGACGTCCGAACTGAGGCAAAAAATGCATGTAACGAACCAGCAGGAAACTTAGGGTTACCCACCAATTCCGTAAAAGGCGAAGGGCCCACCGCGTCCCCCAAGGAAGACCGCCACCAGCACCAGGCCATACGTAAGGGTTGAAGCATAGAAGGGCAGGGTCCCGCCCCATGCCACAGGAGGTTAAAAACTGACACCGGAGCTGACAAAAGGTACCAGAATCCAACCGGGGTGAACCTGACAGCTCCCGTATATAATTCATGCACCCACCTCAACAAAGCAGCAACATTATAAAGACGCAAATCGGGTAAGTTCACACCTCCGTGCTTGCGTCCCCTAATCAGTTTGTTATAGCCAATTTTCACCCGGCGAGAGCGCCATATAAAGGATGAAACGACCCCCCTATAAGCCTGCACATCTTTCTGTTTGATCCAAATGGGCACCATTTGTAGTGGATACAGGAGCTTCGGCAAGAGGACTATTTTAATAAGGGCAATGCTTCCCAGGAGCGAAAGAGGAAACTCCATCCATTTCTTACACAGAGCTCGGACTGCATCCAATTTATCAAGTACGTTCTTCCGATAGACCACCCCCGGATCTGCATGCAGATATATTCCCAGATATTTGAGCGTACCCTTAGACCAGTGCAGCGGAAAGGAAGGATCATGCCATAGAGCACACGGGGGGCGGACCGCCAGAGCCTCTGACTTATCAAAGTTCGCAACCCAGAAAAGGCTCCAAATCTCTGTATAAGATCTATTAATCGAGGAACCCTCTCTTCAGCATCTCCCAGAAAGATAAGCATGTCATCCGCAAATAAATTAATTTTTAATTCCTGGGAACCCAACCAAATACCACGCAAGTCGGTACACTGATGGAGCTTAGCCGCAAGAGGCTCCAGAGCCAAGACAAAAAGCATCGGGGAGAGGGGACAGCCCTGGCGCGTCCCCCTCTCGAGCTCAAAAGAAGAGGTAAGCTCCCCTTTAATCAGGATCTGGGCCGTAGGATGAGCGTATAATGATCGAATCCCAGTCAGAATGCTCCCCATAATGCCGAACTGAGGAAGAACCCAAAAAAGATAATCCCATAACACTTTATCGAACGCTTTTTCCGCGTCTAGACTAACAATAAGAGCGTTCTGCTGTCCCGGGTGTTGCCCAACAAGTCCAGGATTCTGAAGCACCGAAAGCGCCTTCAGCACATTAGCAGATGAATAGCGGCCCGGCACAAAACCTGCCTAGTCCGAATGAATTAAATTGGGCAAAACCCGACCCAGGCGAGCCGCCATAATAGCAGCAAACAACTTGATATCTTGATTGAGCAGAGAAATAGGTCTATAGGATCCCAGCTGATCTTCTGCTCGACCCGGTTTCGGTAGAACCACAATATTGGCGTGAGTTAGTCTATGCGGAGGCAGTTCACCTCTACTAAGAGCCCCACATAGGGCTTGAAATGGGCCCACCACTCATACCCCCAACAACTTATAATATTCAGAACCCAGTCCGTCAGGCTCAGGGGCTTTAGCCAGTTTTAAGGCCCGAATAGCTTGTTGGATTTCCAACCCTCGTACCGGGGCATTTAACACCTCCCGCTGCTCATGTCCCAGGGACGAAAGCTGTAGGTCTTGAAAGAAAGTCGTCCTCTGTCCTGTGTCACAGGTCCCCTTATCATATAGCGCCCTATAGTAGTTAACAAAACTCTGCTGTATCCCAGCTTGGGCAGTTACCTCTCTACCATCAGGCGCCCGGATCCTTGAAATAATACGCTTCGGAGCCCTTGAGGTAACCAAGGATGCAAGCAGTTTCCCCGCTTTGTTACCCCAGCGATGGAAGCGATATTTATACAATCTGATATCTCTAAGGGCTCTTTCTGCCAATAAGTCATTAATTTGCCTATGTAGATCAAGATATTGAGATCGAGCTGTCGTGACACCCGGAGCATGTAAACTCCCACGCAGCGCGGCCAGACGCTGTGTCAAGTCCAACAGTGTCTTATCTTGGGCTCTGCGCTTGCGGGTAGTATACTCAATAATTTTACCATGCAAGACCGCCTTGCTCACCTCCCAAAACACCACCTCTGATACATCAGAAGCAGGGTTTTCGTTCACAAAGAAATCCCATTGTTGTTCCAGGAAATCCTTAAACTCATCATCTTCGTATAACGTGGGATTCATACGCCAACCAGTAGTCGACCTCTGGGATCCCGGCCTATCAATGAGCTCCAGCCAAACCAAGTGGTGATCTGACAAAATACCGTCTTCAATCACCACTCGTGGAATACCCGCCAGCAGAGAAGGAGCCACCAGCAGGTAGTCCAAGCGACTATGAACATCATGCACTTGAGAGTGAAAAGTGAAGTCAGATTCAGTAGGATGCAGCGTGCGCCAGATATCGAGCAGACCCAGTTGGTGCATCACAAAGTTCACCCCCTTGTGATCGCCTCCTTTCAACCGAGGCTTAGGCGGCTTGCAATCAACAAGTGGGTCTGCAGTGATGTTAAAGTCCCCACCCAATACCAATTGGTATTCAGAAAAAGGCGTCAAAGCCGCTACTAATACAGAAAAAAATCTATGAGAGTATACATTAGGTGCATAAAGAGAACAAAACACATATTTCTTCCCCAAGAAAACTCCTGCCCAGATCACATACCGCCCCTCAGGGTCCTGTATTACCTTGTGCATAGTACAAGGATGCTTTTTATGAAAGAGGAGAGCAACACCTCGCTGTCTGGAGTTATATGAAGCAAAGCTACTTCCCCTACCCAATCCCTCTTCAGTTTAACATGTTCTGTCACGCTGAGGTGAGTCTCCTGAAGCATTAAAACATCTACTTTTAATTTCTTACAATATTGAAGTAATTTGCTGTGCTTCACTGGGGAGTGCAAGCCATCGATGTTGAAGCTGGCAATCTTAACAGAACTCACAATAACAGTTGGTAAGAAGTAAGTCCCCCCAGAGACAACAGGCCTGTGGGGCAGCAGCGCTGGCCTCCCAGCCAAACCAGCACGCCACCCACTGAAGTATCATAACAGTACTGATCAGAGACCCCAGGATACTCCCAGGATGCAGCCCACCCTCCCACCCCTCCCCCAACAAAACTTCCTGTTCCTTCAGATAAACCCCCCACCCCCCACAGATATCTCCCTTATCCAGTCCCCCCTTCCGTAACACCCCCCCAACCCACAACCACACTCTCATCCACACTCCCATAGCACCAACCCCAACAGTAAGCAAACACAGATACTCACACTCCCCTCCCCAAAGCTCCCCCCCCCCCATCTACCCCCGTGACCAGAGAACAAATACCAGAATTGTCCAGAACCTGCATGAGAACAAAGATATGTGCAGAGGCATATAACTAGAAACGTAGAACTGTAGAACTGGCGACCTGGGAGGACAACAACATAGCCCCCCTCAGAACAAAAATAAGTCCAAAAAAGAGTCTGATTCGGCCCCCTGGAAGTTCCCCGGGAGGCAGCCCTGCCGTAAAGGTCCTCGTTGCAGGTACTCCTCCGAGAGGGCCCCTCCATCCAAAACGTTAGGATCAAAAGACAAGGTCTCGCACAAATAGTCTCACACGATGATACTGGAGGCATCAGCAGGGACCCCGAGGGGCCTCTCCCCTCGAGATGGAGACATAAAGATGAAAAGGGGAACGACACGGCTCCTTCAGGTCCAGATCCAGATCGCCCAGAAGGTAAAGAGCAGTCAGGTTTTCATAAGAGGCCTACTGGGCGGGAAGGCTCTCGATAAAGCGCTTGAGTTCCTCCGCCTGGGACACAGTAAAGGTGCGATTTTAATGGGTCAGGCGCACCTTAGCTGGATATAGGAAAGCAAATTTGATTCCCCTTGCGACCAGCTGTGAGCAATAAGGTGTGAAGGTTCTGCGCTGTTCAGCCACCTTAATAGAGAAATCCTGGAAGATCAAAATCTTGGCACCCTCATACTCCAGACGCCGGGACTTCTTAAATAGCTCAAGCAGACGGGCTTTGATAGCATAATTATGAAAGCGGGCCAGCACGGCTCTCGGTCTACTAGCGCCCTCATGCTCTCGTCGCTGTCCCACCCGGTGGACACGTTCCACCACCACTGGGCCCGCATGCTCCGGGAGGCCCAACTCCTTCGGCAGCCACTTCTCCACAATCTGGAGGAGCTCAGGGTCCTTAACAGACTCTGGAATTCCGATGATCCGAAGGTTCTTCCGTCGGGCCCTATTTTCCTGATCTTCAACTTTCTCCATGAGCTGACCAACTCGAGTTTCCAACAGGTCAAGCCTCCCGTCTGCTACCCCAGCACGATCCTCCTGGGCCGACACCCTCTGCTCCACGTGTTGCAGCTGAACAGCTTGTCCCGCTAAGGTGTCCTTTAGTTCATCCATAGAGGCATGCAGTTTAGCTAGTTTGTCATCTAGCAACTGTGATAAATGCCTCATGGACACCTGCAGCACATCGTCAGATCGATCCGTTGGGACGTCGGTTTGCGTGCTGGCCATCTTGCACGCTGGGCTCCCACACTGCTTCACCGGACGAGAAACTTTCGGCGGCATACCCCGCGGCCAAAAATGAATTCAGCGCCTCCCCGGACTGCAACAGTACGCCTCTGCACTAGCGCCTATACTGGCGATCAAAAAAATAAATTCTCACCCGGCATGGATCGCTATTAGGGGGGAGAAACAGGGAAGTCGGAGCGGAGCTCTGTGCACAGACGTCCGCTCAGGAACCTGCCATCACGTGACCCCCCAAGAAAAAGAACTTTTAATATAAAATACTTTACTGTAACTGTAGCCTTGAAATAATAAGGAAATACTCTGGATAAAAGTGAAGCACTGAAGGAAAATAAAATGCTTGGGAAAACCAGTTACAAGGTGTTTTTTGTTTTGTTTTTTTGGGGGAGGAGGTTGGATTGAGTTTGGGAAAGGATCAGATGCAGAGCTAGCTGTCAGATTTCAGAAGCATCTTGAAGTAAAACCAGCAAAAACAGAACATGAAAATAAAAGAGAATACACTATTAAGGAGGTGCAGCCCAAAACAGGTAGAAAAGGCAATGGTCAAAGCCAGGAGGATGCTTGGGTGCATAAGAAGAGGAATGACTAGTAGGAAAAATGAAGTGATAGTGCATTGTATACATCATTTGGAATACTGTGTGCAATTCTGGAGACCACCTTCAAAAGGATATAAATAGGATGGAGTTGATTCAGAGGGCAACAACAAAATTGGTTAGTGGTCTTCCATTATAAAGCATAAAGGGGGACAGACTTATATACCTCAATATATATACTCTGGAAGAAAGGGAAGAAAGAGAGAGGGAATATGATAGAGATGTTTAAATATCTCTGTAGCATTAATGTACAGGAGGTAAGTCTTTTTTCAATTTTTTAAATATTCTCCCTTCTCTCTTCTTCTAAATCAATGTGGTGTTCTTTTCTCTGATCCCACTCCATTGAGCATCTACCCCGCTCTCTTCCCTCCCTACTCCAACATCTGACTCATGCACCCTTCCTCCCTCCTGTATAAGTTCAGCATTTGAACCTTCCTCTATCTCCTTGGTCTGTCATCTCTCTTTCTCCTCTCTCCACCATCCTGTAGGTCTGGCATTTCTTTCCCTTCCCTCCAGCCTCCCTATCTCCAGTAGGTCCAGTATTTCTTTTTTCCCTTCAGCTTACCTCCCCCCCCCCCAAGAGGTCCAGTGCCTATAACTTCCCTCCAGCCCTCCCTACTCTTGCAAATCCAGCATTTCTCAATATTTTTTTCCTCCTTAACTTCTGCCACTGACAGGCAGCAATTCATACAGACTGGCACTGAGGCCTTCCCTCTGCCACATTCCATCTTCTCTGATGCAACTTCTTTTTACATAATAGCAAGAAGCGACAGAGAGGAGGCCCCAGAGCCAGACTGTGAGAATGATTGCGAGGCAGCATATATAATGTAAGGCGAAAGCACTGCAGTGGTGGTAAGGGAGGGAAAACAAATAGAGAAGTTCCAGTCCCATGATAGGGGGTAAAAGCATAGGGAAGGGAAAGAAATGTTGGATCAATGGAAGAGGAGAGGGAAGGGAGCAAGTGATGCCAGATCGTGAGTGGCTGGAGTGCACCACTTCCGGGTGGGCCTTGGGTAAAAATTGGTGAGCCTCAGCCCACCTGAGCCTACCAATGGCTATGCTCCTGCTACCTCTGTCTCTTATGCTCTTTTACTTGCTGTCTTTTCTCTGAATATTTTGCTATCTCTCTTTCAGCGTTTAAGAATGCAGCTACTATAGTGCAAATGGTTCCATCCTGGTAAAACGGAACTCAGAGCTACTCTATACTTAATATGGTAGATTAATCAAGTGCCTGCCTGCAACTGACATTAATATTTTAGAACTGTTTCCCTTGTGAAATAGCTTTTATAGCTTATCACATTTATAGCACCTGAATGTTTCATATTAGATTTCTTTATACATTAGTATGCTATTTATATTTACTGCTATTACAACCGCTAATCAATTCTGCAGCAATGTACAGATAACGTATAAGAAATAGCCACTATTCCTATGAGGTTTATAATCTGGTACAAACATGCAGGCAAGACAAATCCAAATCTTAACATTTTTCTTTAAATATTAATATGCAAATAATAAAAGGCTATGATCAAAAAAAGACAGGATTTAAGATAAAATTCATGTCAGAAAGATTGTGGTCCCAAATTTCTCTTCTTTACTATTCCAAATACAGAGACATCAGCAATATATGTACTTCTCCACTAAGGAATACCATATATACTCGAATGTAAGTTGATCGGAATATAAGTTGAGACCCCCATACCCCCCCCCCCAAAGGGAGGAAAAATGGTTGACTTGAATATAAGACGGAGACTTAATATTCAAGTGCCATGACCTGCCAGTCTCTGCACCCAGCCTTCCTCCCTGCCAGGCTCTGCACCCAGCCATTTTCCCTCCTTACCAGCCTCTGCACCCAGCCCCCCCTCACTCCCTGCCAGGCTCTGCACCCAGCCCTCTTCCCTCCCTGCCCTACCAAACTCTGCACCCAGCCCTCTTCCCTCCCTGCCCTACCAGGCTCTGTACCCAGCCCTTCTCACTCCACGCCAGGCTTTGTAACCTGCCTCATCTTCCTACTTCTATTGGTCTAGTGGTAGGCTGGAACAGGAGGGATGCCTCCTGTCTCCCATCCCGGCCGACTAACTTTTTTTTACCCCCCCTCCCCCCAGCGCGCTTACCTTTTCCGCCATTTTTAATCCCTGGTAGTCCAGCGGTGTACGGGGCAGGAGCGATCTTTCCGCACCCTGCCCCATGCTGAGCCTCTCCATCCTCATTCCCTTTTGGCAGCCAGCAGCGCACCCGACAAGGCTGAGCTCTTTCTACTTCCTGCTCAGCCCTGCGCTGCTCTCTGAATGGCCGCTGCCAGTTCTCACTTTTGTGTGTGTGTGGGGACCAAATTTATCTTGATGTTTCTAGGGCTACCCAAGTACGGTGTAAACATTTTTTTTCAATTTAAGTCAAGGGATTTGGCCTTGGGGGGCTACCTTTTTTCTAGTCCCCCTCTAAAAGTTGGATTATATTTTCTGAATTCAGTTATGTGGAACTCAATAGTCGATGTTCGAGTTTGTTGTGACAGTGTTCAAACCTGCCTTCCCTTGTTGTCTGCAAACTTAGCCTTAAAGTTGCCTGCTGTCCTGGCCTGGTTGCTTCTATCATAGTGGACATGGTTTTCATGTCTGCTGCATTCTGAGGGATTGGCCCTGATGGAGGCGACTGGCTGAGGAGGCCTGCAGCTTTTCCCCTTTGGTGGCGGCAAGGCCCCAGAGTCGACAAAGTTTTTTCATTTGCTGATGAGCTGTAGTGTGCGTTGTGCCAGTTCCCACCCTTAGTAGTCTGGAGGCCTGTGTGGCTTGTGATCACCAGCGTTGGATCGGCATCGAGGGATCTTCGTGACATCCCTTCGATCCCTGCCTGCTATCCTTGCATGAGATATGCTGTGGTAACGGAGCTGACTTCTGCTTCAGGGAATCGACAGCCAAACAACAGAAATAATATCGGGCTGAAGAGATGATCTCTAAGATTGACATTTATTCACCTCTTATTTTTTTGTTTTATTTTTTCTTTATTCATCATAATATCGTTTCTTTTTCCTTTTCAATTCATATATACAGTATAGTTCTACCATTTTTCTTAAGCACCTTATATTAGATTTAGCATGGTGGACTGCTGTGTTGTACCAGATGACTACTGCCTTACACTGGTCTGTGCCAATCTGAACTTTTATTTTGTTTCATTTTTATTTTTTCTTATATTCCATTATATATTTCTTTCTTTTGTTTATTGTGATTTCATACTGTTTTCTTCTTTCTATTATATTCATATAGTTCCACCATTCACTTTTTAGGCTACTAAGCATAGATTGTGATCCCGTCTGGGACAGAAAGGGAATATCTATGTGCCTTGATACCATGGTACAGTTTATTCTGTCTTTAATGTTGTTAATTTTTTCCTTGATGAATTCTTTTTGTACACCACCTAGAACCGGTATATAAATAGACTTACGGTATGTTATGTGTTTTTTTTTGTTTTTTAAGCCAGAACAATTAGAACAGTTGCTGTTAGATAGGGAAGGGAAACACAGTGGTACTCGGTTTATGAGTGCACCGGTTTGCGAGTGTTTTGCAAGATGAGCAAAACATTTGCAAAATCGGCACCTCGAAAACCGAGCATGCCTCGATTTGTGAGCAGCGCCCCCGCAATCCGGCACCCTCTCCCCTGCGATCCGGCACTCCCCCGCTTGCATCGCACCCCCCCCCCCCCCCCCCGCCACTATCTGAAATCCTCCAGACACACCCGAACACGCTTCTTACTTCCATCTGGCCACCGGCACCAGCACCGGCATTTCCTGTGCATTGGTGCCGGTGCCCGAAGATCTGCCTCCTCTTCTTTACTGGTCCTTGAGCATCTGCGCATGCTCAAGGCCTGCGAGTTCACGCTCTCTCTGAGATTCTCGGAGATCTCCTAGAATCTTGGAGAGAGCGTGAACTCACAGGCCTTGAGCATGCGCAGATGCTTAAGGCCAAGCAAAGAAGAGGGGGCAGATCTTCATGCACCGGCACCAACGCACAGGACATGCTGGTGCCGATGCCGGTGGCCAGATGGAAGTAAGAAGCTTGTTCAGGTGGGTCTGGGGGATTTCAGATCATGGCGGGTGGGAGGGCGACGCAAGCGGGGGGTGCCAGATTGCGGGGGGGGGGGGGAGGGTGCCAGATCACGCGGGGGGGGGGCCTTCGGGGGGAGCAATGCTGGCTCTCAGGGGGGGGGGCATAAAGCAGCGCCGCTGGCCTCGGGAGGTGGGGGTGGGTGGGAACGTATCAAGCGAGTTTTCCTTAGTTCCTATGGGAAAACTCACTTTGATATACAGGTATATCAACGAATTATGCTTGTAAACCAAGGTACCACTGTAATTTAGTTGTGGGTGGGGTATTGAATTGGATCACCTTATTGTGTACCAGGATGTAAATGGATATATCTGGTTTATTTGTAAGTTTTCTTTATTTTTATTTTTTTTTTCTCTCCCATGACGTGGGCTGTTTTGTTTTCTTAATGAGTACTTTTCTATCCATGATATTAAAATGAAATTTAAAAAAGAAATATAAAAAAATTCTATAGGGCCTTTTATTAAACTGCTGGAAGGTTTTTCATTTACCACACATTAAGTACAAAACTTAAATAGTACATTACCAACTCCGCATTTGCCATTTTCCACCTTTGCCTCCTATTTGCCTGAAACAATCTTCCAGATTTGGTGCATCATTTACCTCATTACAATCCTGTCAAAAACCTAGATGGAAGTATTCAGCTGACTCCTGCATTTGCTAACCAGGAAGAGATCCTGTGGTAAACTGTGAAGTCAGCAGTTGCCATGTGAAAATATTAGATGCCATTTCCTGATGCAGAAGACACAGGGTCCTTATTGAACTGGAGGTATCTATCAATCTTCACTGTTGTCAAGCTTGATGCATTTTGGAAGGATGCATGAGAAAAGTCATCATTTTCTATTACTTCATATGAGAACTGATTCTCATGTTGGGCAGGCTTTAGCATTATCAGCCCAGCAACTCTAGACTTGTTATTAAATTTGAAGACATGATGTATTCATTGTGACACAATTCACACTGTTGTGCATTTGCACTATGAAGGAACCAAGGATGGGATTTTGAGTAAGAAATTATTGCTTTTTTGGGCAGTGCTTTCATTTATTTATATGCTTTTGTAAGCCACAAAAATTAATCGGTGGCTTAATCTGTGGTCACTTTAATACACAATAAACTGTATACTTAATATTCATTATATATTATAGGTTTTCTGATCATGCAGAATTTCAGAGATTTTTCTTTGGAACACTGGAGAAGGCACAGATAAAAAACAAGCTCCCATCCTGTTTAGGGGGGAGCGTGGCCAAATCGGCCAAAGCCATTGCGAAGGGGGGTAGGAATAAGGGTTAAGGAGAGGCAGAGAGAGGCATGCCAGGATAGGGGAGGGGAGGGGAGGGGCAGTGAGGAGGGCCAATCAAGGAAGAGTGGGCTAGGAAAGGGAGAGAGGATAGCAGAAGGCGGAAGAGAAGTCGCCCTTTTGAATCCGGCAACCGCAGGAGGCAGACGCGACTTACTTGGCAGGCCGTAGCAGCGGCGGTGATCATCGTGTACCTCTTTCGGAGAGCGCTACATCCGGTCAGAGCGGTAACTTCGGCAGCACACCGGCAGTCACATGGCCAGCGTGCACTCTACAAGAGTCGGAGGCACGCACATCGTGTTACACGAACGCCGCGGCCGGGTCGGAGACACGCCGGAGCAGCACGTGGCCAAAGGTGCCAGCAGTGGATATGTAGGCCCTTGCTATCCCGAATAGTGGAGGGTACCAGATAGGGATCATAGGCACAGCATATGAATAACAGAGATACACCTTCACATAGGTTAGGAAAAAGGGGCATGCCTCCTTGCTTGGACGGCGGGAAGGCCAGGCCATGGAATTCACAGCAAAGTACAGCATATGGAAAGGACCCTTGAATGGGCTGGGTCAAGATGAGCAGTGGGAAACTTGTACGGCACCCCACAATGTGAGCTGATGAAGAGGCATATGCAGTGCACTTGATCGTGTGGTTGTTATATTGCATACTAGTAACAAGGGATATATACATAGAGTGGTATGTTATGTTCATATGTTCAGTCTTGATGTAAAGTTGATTACTGTTCATGATTTGTTGTATTGTGCAGTTATGGCTGCGGCCAAAATAAATTCCACACTTGTTGACGAACACTGGAGTATTGTTATTGTCTCGTGATTGGTGGTGGGGTTGGGATAGAGCAACAAGTGCACGATTTAAAGCAATTTGGCTGATAAATGAGTTTACTAAGGGCTCCTTTTACTAAGCTGCGGTAGCTAACCCCCGCACTACACGGTAAAACTAACACCAGCTCTATGGAGGCGTTAGAGTCTAGTGCGGCATTGCAGCGCGCGCTAAAACCGCTAGCGCAGCTTGGTAAAAGGAGCTCCTAAGAGTGGTAAAGGTGTAGATTAGCAAAGAGGGGAATGAAAAGTTGAAGAGTGAATACACTTGTAGGTGAATAGAAGAAACTTGAAATGACATTCCATCTACTTATTATTCAAATCATTCATGTAAAATTTAGCATCTTTATTTGACTTGCCAGTTCTATACTTTTCTTTTTCTCAATAAAAGCTTTTTGTCTGCAGTAAATTTAAATTTGCAACAGTACGTCATATAACCATTTATTGAACGCTGACAATTTCACTGTGCAGCAATGGCATTTATCATGAGAAATCCATTATTGCAGTTTAATGGGTAGACCTTACTATGCCCATTTGCAAATTCTTTATTTTTACACTGTAATAACTACTATAACCTGCATATCCTACCATGAATCAATAAAGTCTGAAAGCAATATTTTCTACTGAACACTTCCTTGAAGGACCAAGTCTTAGGGCTCCTTTAACTAAGCTGCTATAAAGATTTTAGTTTGCCACGTGTGCTAGACGCTAATGCCAGCATTGAGCTGGCGTTAGTTCTAGCCGTGTAGCACAGGTTTAGTGTGCACTAAAATTCTGCGCGCACTGAAAACGCTATCGCAGGTAAGTAAAAGGAACCCTTAGTTCAGACCAGGCAATGGCCTTTGCATACAGGTGGTGATTTTCAAGCTGTCTCCGTTGGGACAAAGAATTTTCATCCTCTATCCAAGGGCTTTGGGGCGATTTTATAGTTTCAAGTTTCAAGTTTATTTAAATTTAATGGTTCGCTTAAAAATTCTAAGCGAATAACATTACAATAAATATAAGGGTAAAAACAGTTAAGATCATTTTTGTGCATTAACAAACATATTCGTGAACACTTAACAAAACAGACACTACTGGAGGGGTTGGGAAAAACAAGTGGGGTAAAAAGTTACAATGTTATTGTGTCCACATAGATAGACGAAGAAAATTGGATAGGGTAGGATAGAACGTTGGGATGGGGGTACCTAAAAGTAGAAAATTTTCGGAGTTTATGATATTTTCAATTGATAAAAGAAGATTCCTGTTTAAGGGTTAAAGGAAGCCTTAAATAGAAATGTTTTTAGATTAGTTTTAAATAAAGTAAGATCTTTGATATTCCTAATGTAGAAAGGAAGAGAATTCCAGATAAGCGGGGCTTTGACTGAAAAAATATCATGTCGCCTAGTTCCTATTATTTTCAATGATGGAACCATAAGTAGCTCCTGACTATTAGACCGGAGAGAGCGATTTGAGGAGTGTGGAATTAATAAGCGGTTAATGAACTGAGGTTCATTTGTAGTAGTTGTTTTAAAGACTAATAATGCTATTTTATATATTATTCTCTGGTTAATGGGTAGCCAATGAGATTTTATCAGATATGGAGTCACGTGATCATATTTCTTTCCATGATGTATTAATTTTATGGCGGTGTTTTGAATTATTTGTAAACGTCTTTGTTCCTTGTTTGTTATGTTTAGTAATAAGGAATTACAGTAATCTAATTTGGATATTATGAGTGAGTGGACTAAAATATTTACTGATTTTGGCTCTAAGTACTTGGACATTGAACGGATTAGGCGCAAACGGTAGAAGCAGTTTTTAACTGTGTTGCTAATATGTTCTTGGTAAGAGAATTTACTATCGATGATTACTCCTAAAATCTTAAGTGAAGTTGCTAATTCAATTGGTGTGTTGTTAATCGAAAAAGGGATTGATAGTTTTAGATCTTGTTTTGAAGGGAAAAATAGAGCCCTTGTCTTGGATATGTTTAGTGCTAGTTTGTTTTGTACTAGCCAATTTTTTATTTGTTCTAATTTTTGGTTAATTTGAACTATGTCATTTGAGTTTTCCGGGTTGAATGCATGAGTCAACTGGATGTCGTCTGCGTAAGCATAGGTGGTAAAACCTATGGATTGGCTTAGGTTTAGTAAGGGGGCTAAAAAAATATTAAATAAAAGAGGAGACAAGATAGAGCCCTGGGGGATACCATAATTTTGGGAAAAAGGTTTCGAAATTGTATTGTTAAAGCGTACCGTAGAAGTACGGTTAGAGAGATAGGAGGTAAACCATTGCAAGGCTAGGTCGCTAACGCCTATAGAATGGAGTCTGTCCAGAAGAAGAGAATGGTCAATTGTGTCGAATGCGGCTGAGAGATCGAGAGAAAATAAAATTACCGAGTTGTGGTGATCAAGATTATAAATGATATTGGTGGTGAGCCCAATTAAGGAATACTCTGTATTATGATGTTTCCTGAAGCCTGTTTGATTGGGATGTAATGCATTGGTGGAATTGGCAAAGTCTGATAGTTGAGTGAATATTACTTTCTCTGTGATTTTTGCTAAGATAGGAATATTAGCAATTGGACGATAGTTAGTGGGGTCGTCATAGCTGATTTTGTGGTCTTTTAATATAGGAGATATTGTTGATGCTTTCCAACTTGTTGGTACTGCCCCTGATGAAAGGCTTTTTTTAATTATTGAGTGCAATAGTGGGCCAAAGCAAGAAAAATATTTTTTTAAAATTAAGGGAGGAATGATCTCAGAGGGAGTGTTTTTTAAATTAATATTTTGAAAAATTGATTTTATTTCGTCTAACGATGGAACTTTAAAGTTAGAACACTTAGCGCATGGGATTAGGTTATTAGTGTGTGACTCCGAGGGATTAATGGTAGGATCAGAGATAAAGTTTTTACGGATGTTTGTGATTTTTTCGCAGAAAGCCTCTGCCATGATTTGGGCTGAAAGATTTGAGCGTTTATTTTCGTTTTGAGGTTTTGGATTGAAGGATTTTAATATAGAGAATAAGATAGAAGAATTTCTGGCTAATTTAATTTTATTTGAGTAGAAAGTTTTCTTGGACTCATTAATTTTATTTTTATAGTATTGAGATTGTTCTATGAAAGCTTTTAAGTTTACGTTATTTTTGTTTTTTCGCCATTTTCTTTCCAAAGATCGTAGTTGCCTTTTAATTAGTGAAAGTTCTGGTGTATACCATGGGTTTTGGGTTTTTTTGTTAGGTATTGTTTTATTAATTAGGGGAACCTCTTTGTCTAAAAGGAGTTGGATTGTTTCGTTCCAAGAATTAAGTTGGTGTTCGAGGGTATCACTTTCTAATAAGGGAGGCCTTGAGAGAAGGAAAGCAGAAACTAATTTTAGTCAGCAGAAAGGTATGCAAATGGGGGTAGTCTAATTATTTACAGATGAAAGTGGTCACTTACATCTGTAAATGACTGCTTATAGAATACTGCCTAGCTTAAAAAGTACACGCCATGGTTAGATGTCTTGTACTTTGCCAGTGAATAAGCACGTGGAAAGAATTTGGACAAGGCATACAGATAGATTCATAAAGTATAGAATTCTATAATTTCTGTGTAAACATGTTAATGTTTAGACATGCATACATAAGAGAACAAATCAACATAAAGTTTGATTGAATCACCAGACCTCAAATACCCGAGACACTACTTAAATGATCTTTTGTGTCTTTACTGGGGTAGTGGAGTTCATCATTGGTCTTGGTAAAGTGACATGTGCTCTAAATTAATTCTGTAAACTTGATTTAATAGCATACCAATAAATATAAAGTGCTTTTAGTGCTTAAGGTGCTAAAGAAAGGAAGGCACTTATCTCTTGTGCCCGACGGCTGCCCAACCGTTTCACACTCGGTTTCATCAGGGTCTATGCCTCCTTCTACGCATGCACCACAATTAAAGAAGAGCGAAAATCACCAGCACCCGCACAGCAATTATCACTGGTTGGAAAGACTCCTTCCTTGTCTTTTTGTTTGACTACATATTTCTCAAAGCGAGGTGCTGTACTTTTTGCCTGTCTGTACAATTCTGGAGACCGCACCTTCAAAAACAAAATAAACAGGATGGAGTTGGTCCAGAGGAAGGCTACTAAAATAGTTGATGGTCTTCATCATAAGGCACATGGGAATAGACTTAAAGATGACAAAATGTATACTTTGGAGGAAAGGTGGGAGACGGGAGATATGATAGAGGTGTTTAAATACTTATGTGGCATAAATACGCACGAGGCAAGTCTCTTTCAATTGAAAGGAAACACCAGAGTGAGAAAGCATGAGACGAAGTTAAGAGGTGATAGGAAATACCTTTTTTTTACAGAAAGGGTGGTTGATGGATGGAATAGTCTCATGGTAGAGGTGATGGAGACAAAGACTGTGTCTGAATTCAAGAAAGCATGGGACAGGTACGTGGGATCTCTTAGGAAGAGAGAGTCGATGCTGCCGATGGGCAGACTGGATGAGCCATTTGGCCTTTATCTTGACAAGTTCCTGGAGGAAAAGTTCATAGTCTTTTATTGAGAAAGACACGGGAGAAGCCACTGCTTGCCCTGTATTGGTAGCATGGAATATTGCTACTCCTTGAGTTTTGGCCAGATACTGGTGACCTGGATTGGCCACCGTGAGAGCAGGCTGCTGGGCTTGATGGACTATTGGTCTGACCCAGTAAGGCTATTCTTATGTTCTTCATGTTTCTATGTTTCCAATATGTTCTCCAGACAACATTTACCTGCTTACCGGAGGGGAGGGCAGAAAGATATATTAACCCTGAAGATTTGTCCAGATAACTCACAAAGTAAATCACATAGAGCCCAATAGTCAAAAAGCTGCGGAGTCAATATTGACACCATGGGGATAGGCAGCTTGTAAATTTCTCACAGCAATAAGTTGAGTTAACCAGGGCATGTCCGGCCTCTAGAAGTCAATATCAGTTAGTGTAACAACGCAAACATTATTGAGACTGGTGCTCAACTAATACAATTAACTACTGTAGTCAGACTAAATATTGCCATTAACCACTTAAGTTCGAGCTCTACACAAGCTGCAGCCTAGACCACCTAATCTCACTGTCTGTGAATGGCCAGCTCGGCAGAGTTAACCAGTCAGGAACCTTTCTTGCCTGGTTAAACCCTTTTGAATATCGGCCCCTGAGCTCTTAAATCTATGCCCTTTTTTTCTGCAAAATTTAGGAGCATAAATTTTCATCTGAAAATGTGTCTTAATTAAGGAGCTTAAAAGATATACTAAATTTGTGAGCCTAGTGCTAAAATCAGTTTCAATCTCCAAACTTTTTTTGTGTGCCCTAAATTCGGCTTCTATGCTGGACTGAACTAACTCCAGATATTTATAAGTGGGGCATGCGTGGCTTCCAGCACTGAACATACACGTATGTGTGGCAAGTGTGGCAAGTACACTGGGCACCAGCTGATTTTCAGACCAAAGCCCCGCCCCGCCGTGCCGCCGGACCAATCAGCAAGCAAGGCTTTCATCTGTGTACGTGCTGAGCTCACTGCTCAGCATGGCTATTTCCTGCCGCGACGCCGGACTTGTAAGCTGCACGCCTGAAAAAGAAATCATCCTGGCCGGGGTCGGTATCATACTCCGGAACTTCTACCAGCAGCCCTCTCCCTTCTACCTGCTTCCGGCCACACCCCCTGCTCCGCAGCTCTCTTCGGCAACTCAGCAGTAGCGATAGACACAAACTTCTGACATCGGGGCCTACCCTCTGCGAGTCCCACTTGTTTCAACTTCCTTTTTCCACAAAGGCGGGACTCGTAGAGGGAAGGCCTCGATGTCGGCAGCTTGTCTTGATCACCGCTGCTGACGAGTTGCTTAAGAGAGCTGCAGAGCAGGGGGGTTTTGTCAGGTGCAGGTAGAAGGGAGAGGGCCAGATGCAGGACATGTGGGTGAGGGAGCAGAAGAGAGAGAGAAAGAGAGAGGGGAGGGAAACAAAAGGAAATATTTCATACTGAGCTGGGCCGGAGTGGAGGGAGGGTGGAAAGATTCTGGCTACCGGGTGCAGTAACAAAGGAAAAAGGGGGAAAGCTGAAAATGGAGATAGTGACACAAAGAAGAGAAAGGGTAAGCAGGACCTACTGAATAAGGATAGAGATACAGAGGGGACATGAAGAGGAGGTGAAATAGAGACATAGAAGTAATGCTGAAAAAGTGTGGGGGGGGGAGATAAAGACATTGAAAGGGCAAATGGTGAACATGGGGTAAAGACAAGGACAGAGAGAAATGAAGATTCTGAAAAAGTGGTGAGATAGGGATATAGGTGAGATGGACACAAAGAAGGGTGATGCTGGAAAATAGGTGGAATGGTAATTCTGACAAACACAGAAGGGAAATGCTGGATCAAGGAGAGATGGGGCTCAGGCTGGATGGAATGAGGAGAAATGCCTTGTTGGCCCGGAACTTCCTCTCCTACGTCAGAATTGACGTCAGGGAGCGGAATGCTGGTCAGCGCGACGCTTCTGCAGGGAAAGCTTGGGACGGCGGTGGCTTGGGGGCTGTTCCCCGATGGCGGTGGCAGCAAACCGAGTGGCTTGGGGAGGGCACGGAGAAAGAAAGAAAGGGGGCAGACAGGGAGACAGAAAGAAGGGGGAACAGGGAGACAGAAAGAAAAAGTTGGGGGAGAGAATGAGGTCTGGAGGAGAGGAAACATACAGGAGGCTGAAAGAAAGGAAGAAAGATTGGATGCATAGTCAGAAGAAGAAAGTGCAACCAGAGACTCATGAAATCACCAAACAGCAAAGGTAGGAAAAATGATTTTATTTTCAATTTAGTGATCAAAATGTGTCGGTTTTGAGAATTTATATCTGCTGCCTATATTTTGCACTATGGCTCCCTTTTACTAAACCGCAATATCGTTTTTTAATGCAGGGAGCCTATGAGCATTGAGAGCAGCGCGAGGCATTCAGCGTAACTCCCTGTGCTAAAACCTACTATTGTGGTTTAGTAAAAAGGGAGGGGGTGTATTTGTCTATTTTTGTATTTTGTTACCGAGGTGACATTGCATAGAGTCATCTGCCGTGACCTCTTTGAAAAAACCCGGAATATGAATAATTAACATTTTCTCTGCCTTTCATTGTGCTTTGTGTTTTTTTTTAAATTTTATTGTTGGTAGATCATTTTGACTTAGTCATTATGAAGTAGCTCGCAAGCCCATAAAGTGTGGGCACCCCTGCTCTTACTCTGGGGCACCAGACCTCCCTCACGGCACACACACGGCAAATGGAAGAAAGAGGAGAATTTTTGGTCGTAGGGAGGAAGGTACAGAATGTGATAGGGAAGAAAAAGATGAGAGTGAGAAATGTGGCAAGGGAACAATGGGACAGACTGAAAGGGATGCAAGAGGGAGGAATATTGGACAGTGGTGAAGGGAATGGAGGGAGAGATGTGGCATAGTGTTGGAGAGGGGTGATAGAAGGAGAAATGTTGGGCATGGGGCTGGTGGGCAGGCATGAAAGATGAGAAAGAGATAAATGCTGGACCATGGTAGGGGGAACCAATGGACAGCAACAGAAGAATTTACAGAAGATGGGAAAGCGGAAAAAAGAAACTGGGACCAACTTTATGGAAAAATAAGTCTCCAGACAACGAAGGTAAAAAATGGAATTTATTGACTAAAATATGTTAGCTTTGGGAAATGTATATGGCAGATGTCTTTGTTTTGTGTTCAAAAGAAAAGGAAATGCATTTCTGGTTTTATTTCTACAGTGTTGAAGTACTTGTTGACCCTTGCTGTGACTGGTGGGGATCCCCAAGCACCGCCAGCAGAGGACCTCCTCTAGAGATGGCCAGAACTCCCCTCCACCAAGCGCAGCAGTCGCTGGCAGCATCCATGAGCCAATGAGGTGCCAACATCTGTGACTCAGGGACGCTACTGCTGCCTGCCAAGCTTGGCAAAAGGGACCCCCGGCCAACTGCAAAGGAAGTCCTCAGCTGACAGTTTGCGGGTTCTCATCAGCTGAGTATTTATATTTTATATTTACATTAGAGGTTCTGGTAGAAACCCATTTACAAAGTATGTATTCTTCCCAATTAATATTTCCAAATTAATAAAGTCTCTTTGCTTATTTGTAAATGGGTCTCTACCAGAGCCTTTAATTCAGTAGCATAATTAAATAAAATAACTATTTCTGAAGTTTATAGGGAAGGATGGTGACGGAGGGGATTCCTCACGGGGACGGGTGGGGACGGAGGGGATTCCTCGCGGGGACGGGTGGGGATGGAGGGGATTCCTCGCGGGGACGGGTGGAGACGGAGGGGATTCCTCGTGGGGACGGGTGGGGATGGAGGGGATTCCTCGCGGGGACGGGTGGGGACGGATGGGATTTCTGTCCCCGCGCAACTCTCTATTCCACACCAGACTGCTTCTAATCTAATTGGTTCACTTTTTGTGAACAGTGTACACACTATGACATTATCCATCAAATGAAAAACTATTAAAAAAATATATATTTTTTTTATAAATGACAGGGGAAACAACATTTTTGCCCTGCATATCACTATTAGTCAATTATTATCATCTGAATAAAACTATGTGTCCCAAACCTCATTTGGAACATAACATAAGAATTGCTGCTGCTGGGTCAGACCAATGGTCCATCCTGCCCAGCAATCCACTCACGTGGCAGCCCCAAGGTCAAGACCAGTGCTCCAAATGAGTCCAGTCTCACCAGTTTAGCATGAGCATGTCCAACTTTGTCTTGAAACCCTGGAGGGTGTTTTCCCCTATAACAGACTCCGGAAGAGCGTTCCAGTTTTCTACCACTATCTGGGTGAAGAAGAATTTCCTTACGTTTGAACGGAATCTATCCCCTTTCAACTTTAGAGAGTGCCTAGCCAAGAATGCAAATATATGGTATATGGTATAAGCATAAGAGATGATTTAATGCATGGGCTCACAAGGTATGGAAATCTATGTAAAGTCATATTCACTGTGCAGATCCTGAAATCCTAGCAGGATAGTTATGCTTTCAGGACAGTGCTGGGAAAGATATTGTGTATCAAATGCCTACAATACAATGCAGAGAAATACATAAGAGACAGTCCCTTTTCCTTGGATCTTACAATCTAGATAGGCTGACAAAAACTGAGATAAAACAAAAACAAAAAACTAGGAGGCTGTGATTGTGAAAAAGTAAATTGCATAACTTATAAGAAATACTGTAGCAAGGTGTTGAACTCATGTATCACTTATAACTCAGCTGCATGTTACAGTGAGTCTAATAATATCTTAAGCCATAATTAACCTATGTAACCATTCAGCTATAAATGTTTATTGCGTTTTCTCTCAAGATGGATGAAAGAGATAGAAGAATACATTCATCGATCATGTTGATATATTCACCAACATAAAACTCTGCAGGAATTACACTATAATTTTCTACAGAATTTACGGCTGTAGACTTACGGCTTCATCAGCAACCACATGGGTAAAAATGGGAGTTAGGTGGATAAACTCTCTGAATCCACTAAGACCCTGATTCCAGCTAAAGTTAGGCATCTACATAAGTGTGCCTAGCCGATGTTGGCATGTGGAGGGCCATTTTCCATAGTGTGTCTAAGTCCGATTTATACGTCTTGAGAAATGCATCCAAAAATTGGGGAGGCAAAAACGTCCATTTTCAAAACAGCTCCGAAAATCACCTAGCTAGACATCTTGGCCCTTAGGATGTCCAATTTTGGGGGGCCGTTTTCAAAAAGAAAAAAAGTCCAAGTTCAAAATGTCCACAAGCAAGCCATCTGGACTTAGACAGGGCCACCATTTATATTACACTAGCCACACAGACATGCTGTGAAATTCACATAAAGGGTGCTAGGTGTACATCTCACCATAACTCCCTTATAATGTATTGTGAGCCCTCCAAGACTCCCCCTAAACCTACTATGCCCACTTGTCTACTACCCCAGTAGCCCTTATGGCTAAGGTGTCACCTATATGGCAGTATAGTAGGTTTTGGTGGGTTTTGGTGGGCTCACACTTTCCACCATAAATGAAGTGGGTAGGTTGGGATATGGGCCTGAGCCACTCTGTCTATGGTTCACTGCCTCACCCACAAGGCCACTGCAGACACCTGCTTACTGCTCTACTAGGATTTTCTACACCAAGTGCTCTTGTTGTGGGCAGGTATTTATTGTTTATTTCACATCTTTGGGGAGTGGGAGGGATTAATTGACCACTAGCAGAGGGTTGGGGGGGGACTGAATGTCTAGTAGTCATCTGCTCATTTTGGGTACCGTTATGATACAGATGCTTTTAAGACAGAGCCTGGGCCATAGACTTAGCGGGGATGGGTCGGGAAGGGGTGGGCCTGCCTCATATTGACGAGGTGGGTCTGCTGGCTGGATGGCAGCAAGACCCATCTGGCCAACAATTAGAGGTAAGTTGGGGGGAAGTTAGTTGTGAGGGAGAGGTTAGGGGGGTCATTCGGAGGTGTTAGAGTGGGGTGGTCTGGAGAGGGGCGTCTTCTGACAGGAGGGATTGGGCACCCTCCTGCCGGTTATCGGGGGTATTGGGTGGGCGGAATTCCAGCAAAAGGGGTTGGGTACCCTCCTGCTGGCAATCGGGGGTGGGTGGGGGACAGGCGGCTACAGCCGCTATACCTATCACGGCAGGGAGATCCCTCACCGTGATAAGTGTAGCAGCCGCATCTACTCTAACCCAATTCTGTAACCGGCATCTATAACATGGATGTTGGTTACAGAATCGGGGTTTTAGTATAGGCCCGATTCTGTATAGGATGTCCCTCCCAGGCGTCCTATACAGAATCTGGGCCTAAATGCTGGGGTGGAAGCAGTCGGAGCTAGAGATTTAGAAGGGAGAGTGATTACTCCCCTTCATATAATATCATCTCCAGTGATAACTCTAAGAGAACATATGGAATGCTCTCCTAAAGCTAAATTTGTCCGTCAACAAGTTTTCTCATGAGATTACAACACTTGTAAGTATAGTAAATACCTTGGCAGAGAAACTTGAAGGGACTAAGGAACAATTCGCACTTAAGGTTCAACAAGTTAAAGAGAAGGTTGAAGATCTGCAGTCTTTATCCACCGGACTAGTTAGAAATAAAATAATGCTTAGTAGAAAAGTGGAACAATTAGAGGACTATAATCGTAGGCTCAATGCACGTATCCTGAATTTACCAAAGTCCTTTTACTAAGGTGCGCTAGCATTTTTAGTGCACACACAAAATTACCGCGCACTAAACTGCATAGTACGCTTCTAGAATAACGCCAGATCAATGCATTAAGGTTTAACGTATGCGGCAATTTAGCGCACACTATGCCGCACATTAAGGCCCTAATGCACCTTTGTAAAAGGAGCCCTAGGTATGTCTCCTAAGGAAATGTTGAGAAAATTCTTGATTAAAATTCTAAAATACTCCCCAGAAAATATTCCGCCAGCCAATCGCATATATTATATACCTATGAAAAAGGAAATAGGAGCCACCCCAGAAGAAGGTGTACAAAATGTGATTTCTGGAGAACCTTTGAAGATCACTGAATTGCTTGAAACCTCAATATCTGAAACTTCAGAACGAGTCACATTACTGGTTTCCTCTGTCTTTGAGCAAGATGTGACAGCTTTTTTCGAACAATATTTTTGAAATTCTCAAGCTTTGTTTCTGGGGATAAAAGTGTGGCTCTAACCAGATGTTACCAGACAAATGCAGGAATGTAGAAAACAGTTTCTAGCTATGAGAGCTGAAACAGTAACTCTGGGAGCAAGTTTTCTCCTATCTAATTCTTGTAAATATATCATTAAATACTTAGGGGTTAAATATGTATTCTTTCTGCCTGAAAAATTGTAGATCTTGCTGGATATGAAGAAGTTGTTAACTGGGGGAACTTAGCTAATGTTTTTGAACAGCATGGCTAAATTATGGGAATCTGTTAAGCCAATTCCTATTTGTTCTTTTATTTTTCTTTGAATCTTAAATTAGGCCTCTTCACTAATTTACTGATCTCTCATTGAATTTGAAGATGTTACTTAAAGTTTTCCAATTTTCTATTTTCTGCTGTATTTCTGAAGCAAGAATTATCTTGCATATTAGTATGCAAAATTAATTTTAAAAACAACCACCAAATGCCTGGCAGAAACCCAAATAGTAGCAACATTCCACATTACTTTTTTTAGTTCAATATTTTTATTAGTATTTGCACAAAATACAGAACAATACATTATAACATGAGTAATATGTATATAGAAAAGAGAAAGAAGAAACAATACACACAATTAACATTTGTTCATTAATACTATCATAAATACAACAAGACATATGGATGTACACCTCGTTCAAACAAATCAAATGGTGTTCTTTCTCTTTTTTGGATGCCATTTTCCTTTTTTCAGTGTTCTAAATATATAATAATGTATGTGTGCTTTTCTTGGTGCTATATTTTTTTACTAGTTTTTCTTTTAATTTCATTTCAGGTTCTGACTCTTCATGATACTTTATATGATGGTGAAATACGGATGGAAAATGAGGTGACTTTATTTGCTTCTCCATGACTGGCTCTTTATGTGTTTTCATGCGACTAGAAATACTGTTCCTTGCAAGGCATCTTATCAAATGATTGAAAAATTTATGGCATTCCACAGGAAAACTATCCCACAATGCAGTGCAGCATTGATGAATAATGTACATGATTTTTCATATATGGGGAAAAGGACCACTGTAATAGTTCATTGTCACAATGTTGTGGTTGAATCTATTTCACAAAAACCAATCATTGGTCCTGAAAAAAAAAAACCAACAAAACACCCTGTATTTTATATTACTTATATGTATATAGTTGCAGGGAATGGGACCAGAAGGTTTAATGAAGTATATAAAATTTCCAATAAATAGAGCTACCTCTTGGTATAAACATTCATTGAGGCTTACTATTCTACAAGATTATATGGTCGTTTGAAATCTTTAATGAGCAAATCTTTTGAGTTTATAAGCAGCAAAGCTTTAGAATGATCTTCCAACTGCACTAAGAAAAGTTTCTTCTCATTTTATCTTTAGAAAATTGTTAAAACCTTTTTATTTTTTAATGATTGTTAAATGAATAATCCCCCTCACCCCTATTTTATGAATCCACGTTAGGGGTTTTTTTTTAAATCGCTCGCCACAGCAGTAAAAGCTCTGACACTCATAGAATTGCTATGAGCATCAGAACTTTAACCACCGTGGCCGGTGATAAAAGAACCCTAACACAGCTTCATAAAAAAAGGGGGTGTGGGGGTGGGAAGGAGGTGTTGTATGAACACACTATATTTTAAATTATTGTTATCCACCTAAAATCTATTATGAGAATAATGCAAAATATAAAAAAAATAAGAATAGAATAGAAAATATATAAACTGAGACTCAATTATCAAACTGCTCAAATTTGCTTTATATATTATGACCTGACTGCACAGTAATATGAAAAATTAATATGCAGTAAATGTAGGGAATGTACCACACATTTGCCCTGCACTTACCAGATAGGGCAGACTGTTAATGCATGGGCAATTTGCCTTATACCTTATGTGCAATCAGCCTGAGGTTATCAAGAGTTGCCAAAGTGGCTGGGCAATCCTGTGTTGATTTTGGTTCAATAAATGCATGCATCTTGGAAGGTCAGTGTACATTTTAATAATCAAGTCCCAGTTTAGGCACTATCAGATAAGTGCTATATTTAAATTACAAAATACACCATTATGTCATAAATGTGGGATTGGGAGTCATACTTTGGGACATGCATTTTGGACTTGTCCCATTAGTCAAAATTTTTGGAAAAGAATAATATTCTATATGTCAAAAATAATTGGGAGATCTTTACGTAGATTTCCGACCCATTTTGTTTTAGATTTGCCATAGGCTTTCAGACATTTGCCTAGGGGTCATCGGGTGCTGTGTAGGAAGATGAGTTTATTGGCCAAAAAATGTATTTTACAATATTGGACGGTCCCTGACCCCCAAAGTTTTGGCATTGGCGAAACTAATTACATCAGTTGGCCATCTGGGAGGCAAGAGATGCTGGAAGGCCTGAGAAGCGAATGTTGATGTTATGAATATATGGGAACGTTATTTACAAACCTTGCATCCTAAGGGCCGTAATGAAGTCTTAAGACGGGTTCCTAGAGTATATTGATGTGTCATAGTGAAGTGAATTAGAGAATACCATTGGGGGGAGGGTTTTGGGGGGAGGTGGAGGGTATTTATGCTTCTTATTTTATATTATTTGATGCATTGTTATTGTATTATACATAAGGTGAATCTCTTATGTTGTTTTTAATGTTGTATGCATCAATAAAAATTGTTTCAATCTAAATTACAAAATACAAATTACAAAATAATTTATATGAATATAAAAATAAAAATATTAAAAAAGGGGGTTTTCAGAACTGATGATTTTTTTTGGGGGGGGGAATAGATTTAACCACAAACATAGGGCACCTTTTACAAAGCCAAGGTAATGACTCTCCCAAATGCACCAAAGCCTATAGGAATTGAATGGGCTTTGGTGCATTTGCTGCAGAGGGATCGCTACCATGGCATTGTGAAAGGATCCCATTGTGACCATGAACTAGGGTTACCAGACGTCTGATTTTCCCCGGACATGTTCTCCTTTTGAGGACATGTCCGGGGGTCCAGACTGCTTTTCAAAACCTGGCACTTTGTCTGGGTTTTGAAAAGAAATCGCATCGGGAGGGAGCATCTGCGCATACGCAGATGCCTTCCTGCCTGATGAACAGACAGCAGAGGTGAGTCAAGGGGGCAGAGCTGGGGCGTAATTGGGCGGGTATGGGTAGATCTGGGTGGGTCTGGGCTAGTCTTATAGCCCGTTACATTAATGGGTGCTAGAATATATGTGTATGTGTCTCTCTTTATTTCTTTGTCTCTCTCTTCTTAGCCGCTTTCTTTCTTTCTGTCTTTCTTTTTCCTTGGCTGTCCACCCCTTGCCTGCTCCCCCTGTCCATTCTCCCTTCCTTTTACCTCCCCTGTGTCCACCACCACCCCTTCAAAGCTCTCCTTATGCATCAGCAGCCCTTCTCCCTTTGTTTTACCTCCCCCCTGTCCAGCAGCACCTTCCTTCTCCCCCTGTCCAACATTAGGCCTCCGTTCCTTTTTCTTCACCCCTCCTGTCCATCAGCACCTCTTTCCTTCTCCCCCTGTCCAGCAGTAGGTGTCCCTTCCTTTTTCTCCCCCCCTCCTTCTTATCCCTATGATACACTTACCTTGCTCTGCCCCTGATCAGAGGTTCCCGACAGCCGCCCAGTTGCACCCATTGGAAAAGTTCCCTCTGCGGCATCCCACAACCCTCCTGACACGACTCCTGCTGTCTTTCTTTCTGTCTATCTCTGTCCCTGGCCCCCTTTGTCTGTTTGTCTTTCTGTGTATCTCCCTGCCCCTATGTCTTTCTTCTTTACCAACATAAAATCTTGTAACCCTACCATGAACTATTAATGAGGTCCTTCCCCTCCCCCCTATATAAAAAAAAATCATGTGCATTATTCATCACAATTGTACTGCATTGTGGGTAGTTACTATATATAAATTTGGCATGGTACTTCCATCGATTTGTTGAGTAGGTGATTCCACAGAAAAATCCATCATTGCAATTCTTCTTTGATAATGTCATTTTCATTTTAATATCAGTGCTAATACGTCAAATTGAAACAAAGTGGATTTATGAATAACCACTGTTTAAATACATAAGAATTAATTTATTGTGACAAGTTTGACAGTGTATCATCAGTAACCACATGATGAGCAAAAGTCACTGTAATGTTTCCTAATGAAATCAGCAGTTCTTGATCTTAAATGCATAATAAAGGAAGCTCAAAACATTTCAGTTCTGCTTGAATCTTCTCAATTTTGTCACCCAGTGTATCAAGTGTCTTTTTAATTTAATATTTTGTACTTCATTACACACTTGAACAACTATTTAATCTTGCACAAATGCCCATATGTTGAGAAATAAAACATAGCACAGCAAGAAAAAGGCAAACTGTTTAATCTACTTACGTTAGAGTTGCTTATCATTTTCATAATGCCTGTAGAAAGATGAATGGGGACAGAAATTTCACCCAGCCCTGCCCATCTCCACTGGATTCTAACCCATACCCATCCTTACCCACGAAGGTCAATTCCATTCCCACCCATCCCCTCAATTAGTGTCCTTCATCCTACCCAAACCTGCAGGAGTCAATGCTGTTATTTACTCGCTCACAGCCCCTCTGTTTCTTCTCAACCCCAAAAGCCTCCCTTGGTTTTGTAGATGGTATTCACTATTCAACCATCAAGTGTTCCAAGTCTCAGTGGAGGTCCAGTTGCTTTTCTGGGCATTCCAAGCCTCATTCTGGTGCTTCAATTGTCTCTCTCAATGAATTACAAGCCTAATTCTGAAAACACCAGATTTTTTTTTTACTATACTTCCGTGGAAACCCCATGGCTGCTTTTTACATACCCCCCTAGGAATCCTAGTTTCCATTAGATTCACACAACTCCCATTTCCATGCAGCTCTCTTTTGCAGACAATGCAAATGTCAAAGAAGTACACAGATACAAGAGCCTGAAAAGAGTGGCTCCACGTGACCACTGGAAATGTGCACTGCAAAACATGGGGATCCCCTGATAGTGCTACCGATAATGTCAGGAAAATAACATGGGTACTAACATTTAGGTACCCACTGCACACATAAATGTTTAGAATAATGGCATTTACACATGTATATACAAACATACTTGTGTAATTATCAGAAGTCAGCCTAAGCTCTATTTTGCATATACCACTTAACTTACATAAGTTTGGAATTGCAATGGAGTATATTCAGAGGTGGAGCATGGATGGAACATAACATGTGGTGCCCATGCATTAACAGTCTGCCCTATCTGGTAAGTGCAGGGCAAATATGTGGCACACCCCCTACATTTACTGCATATTAATTTTTCAGGTCAAGCCCTGCTGCAATTTAAGAATTGCCATACTGGGACAGACCAAAGGTCCATCAAGCCCACTATCCTGTTTCCAACCCAGGTCCCAACTACATAGCTAAATCCCAAATTTTATGCTGTTTATCTTAGGAATAAGAGGTGGATTTCCCCATGCCCACTCAATAATGGCCTATAAACCTATCTTTTAGGAAATGATTCAAACCTTTTTTAAAACCCTACTGAGCTAACTAATTTCACCATATTCTCTGGCAATGAATTCCAGAGTTTAATTATACTTATAATAGCTCTTGATCCTTTTTGTCACATATGGGACAAAGAATATAGAAATCTGTCAAGCATTGGCTACACCGCCCCACACTGCCCCATGGCTGGAGTTGACATAAGAGCTATCTCCAGGCCCCTCCCCCCCAAAAAAAAATAAAATAAAAAAACCTGTCTTGCCATATATGTGGCACAGTCCGTCCAGCATCATCTTCATTCCCTGCAACTGGACTTCTATTTAAGCACCACTCCTACAAATCATAAATGAAGATATCGTTTTTGATCTGTCGAGTTGTGTCAAAACTATCCATTTTCTGTTTAGGGATTCTTTGTGTTTATCCATGCATTTTTGAACTCCGTCACTATTTTTGCCTCCACCTCAGCGACTATTAAAGAAAAATGCCTTCATAATTGACCCAATCAATGTGATCAATGTCACATCATATATAGCCAATTTTACATCGCTATGTCATTTTAAAAAATGCCTATGACATTTCTACTTTTAAAATGTCATCAAGATTGACCCAATCAATTTAATCCTCGTCAAAACATATTCAGCCAATCTGAGTAGTAAAAATTGTGCATTTCAAAAAACATTATGAATCCTTGTCTACAATGTCAAATACTGTCACATCAAAAACCTCATTCTGATTTATCCACTAGAGTTGCAGGAAATGAAAAAAGTGCTTCATAAAAACATTTTCTACTCAATGTGGCTGTTCAAGCTAGAGAATGACACGGTGGTTGTTACCCGTGGCTAGCCGCGGGTAACCTGCCAAAATGGTGACCAAAAAAAAGGTCACCGTGAGATCGGGGACAAGGCCATTCACCGCCCCGTAGAGCAGTGAATGGTTAGCATGCGCGGTGAATGAGCGTTCGATCCGGCAGCTCCCTCTCTCCCGCCGGCCATGCATCTCCCTCCCTCCCTCCTTTTCCCTTACCTTTTCTTGTTGAAACTGGCGATTTCTATAAGGCTATGAGCTGTATTACAGCCGGAGCCTTGAAGTTGCGTGGCGTTGCCTGCTGGAAAAATCTCCTCTGACGCAACTTCCTGTTTCTGGTTGCATCGAAGGAGACTTTTCTAGCAGGCAACCCGACGCGACTTCAAGGCTTCGGCTGTAATACAGCGCATAGCCTTATACAAATTGCCAGTTTCGCCACAGAGAAGGTAAGAGGGAGGGAGGGAGAGAAATGCACGGCTGGACCGCATGAAGGGTGCTGGGGGTGGGGGGATGGAGAGGAGAAGACGCTGAAGACGGGGACGAGGCGGTGAAAGGGACAGCGGGGATGGTGACGGGGCGGTGAAGGGGACGGTGGGGACGGGGCGGTGAAGAGGATGGTGGTCCGGTGACGGGGCAGTGACGGGGACAGAAATTTTCCCTGTGTCGTTCTCTAGTTCAAGCCATCAGGTTGTAACAAGTTTAACCAATGTATCCATTGCTGCTCTCTCTACAATAGCATTCTATTGTGGTCTCTACCCCTAATGTTATATTCTAATATATCAATGACAAAACATTTCAGATTATTAAAATTATGTTGATGTTTCTGACAAGTTTTCCACTAGGGATGCTTCCATGCATCCTCTGCTTAAACTTGATCTTTGTTCATTTAGGGGTCCTTTTATCAAGCTGCGGTAGGGGTTTAATGCGCATAATACCGCACGTTAAATCGCCTGCCACGCTAACCGCTAACGTCTGCATTGAGCAGGGTTAGCATGTGATGAAATGTCCGATGCACTAACCCCGCTAGTGCGGCTTGATAAAAGGACCCCTTACTCTAATTTCAATTGCCTGTTGAAGGGGCAATGATTACATATATGACATATTCACTGTTACAATTACTAAACTGTTTTAAATGATAAATCCTATTGTCCACTGGATTGGTGAAGCTCTTTAATTGTATACTGATTTCACAATTCTGACCAATAGGCATAATCGCTGGTACCTTTTTACCTTGTGAGGAATAGGATGGACTTAATTTTTTAAGAAAGTTAGCACGTGAATAAAATATTCTCAGTTGTGTATCTTTAAAATAAGGATGAGATTGTACCCCTTTCCGTTGTCTGTATAATATCCTACTAACTATAGGACTCACATTATTATAATTTTGTGGATCTTCTTCCATTTTGACATCATTCCATAACCAGTCTGGATATTTTTGGTTTTCCTTAAGTCTTCGTTACTGAAAAAAAAAGTATATCAGCAACAGTAATTCATATCTTGTAGAAATGGCTGTAATGATCTGAGCATCCTCAGGTAATAAAAGAATGCTCTAACAAAGAATATGATTCCAAAAAGTAAGATGAGCTGCTTAGACGTGTTTCATGATAGGTGGGATATCAAGTTCTAAATAAACTTCGAAATTTGATTACACCTAAGCCTCACAATCTTTCAAGGAATTAATAAATGCAGAACTATGGGCAGCCCCCTCATGTTGTTCACATCACCTCTGACTTCAGAGGATTTTGGAGGGAATTAATCAAGGAATGCTAACCAATTTAGCCCACGTTAAAGTGGTTAACGCTCCTTGATGAATTAAGAATATAAGAATAGCCTTACTGGGTAAGACCAATGGTCCATCTAACCCAGTAGCCCGTCATCACGGAAGCCAAGCCAAATCACAAGTACCTGGCAAAAAACCAAATTGTAGCAGCTTTCCATGCCACCGATCCAGGGCAAGCAGTGGCTTCCCCCATGTCTGTCTCAATAACAGACTATGGACTTTTCCTCCAGGAACTTGCCCAAACCTTTTTTAAAACCAGCTACATTAACCGCTCTTACCACACCCTCTGGCAATGCATTCCAGAGCTTAACTATTATCTGAGTGAAAAAATATTTCCTCCTATTGGTTTTAAAAGTATTACTCTATAACTTCATCAAGTGTCCCCTAGTCTTTGTAAATCTTGATACAGTAAAAAATTGATCCACCTGCACCCCGTTCTACTCCACTCAGGATTTTGTAGACTTAAATCTCCCCTCAGCCTCTCTTTTCCAAGCTGAAGAGCCCTAACTTCATTAGTCTTTCCTCATATGAAAGGAGTTCCATCCCCTTTATCATCTTGGTTGCTCTTCTTTGAACCTTTTCTTGTGCCGCTATATCTTTGATACAAGGAGACCAGAACTAAAAATGAGGTCGTACCATTAAGCAATACAGAGGCATTATAACATTCTTAGGGCTCCTTTTACTAAGTCGTGCTAGCGGTATTAGGACACACTTAGCATGCGCTACAATACCGCACACGCAAAACGCTAATGCCTCCATAGAGCTTGCGTTAGTATTTTTCATTTAGCACATGGTTAGCGCGTGCTAAAAACGCTAGCGCACCTTAGTTAAAGGAGCCCTTACTCTTGTTTACTATCCCTTTTCTAATCATTCCTAGCATCTTATTTGCTTACTTTGTCGCTGCAGCGCATTGGGCAGAAAGTTTCAGTGTATTGTCCATGATGATACCTAGATCTTTTTCTTGAGCACTAAGCCCTAAGGTGGACCCTGGCATCTGGTAACTATGATTTGGATTATTCTTCCCAATGTGCATCACTTTGCATTTGTCCACTTTAAATTTAATCTGCCATTTGGACGCACTGAATGTCAATCTCTGTCTCACCAGTCAACATAGAACAGAACTCAAACAGGAGTTGGCCTCTGTCAGGTCTGGAACAGTGGATCAGTGTAGTACACCAGTGGTATGTCATTTGCATAATTGTACACATGAACTCCATAGTTCTCAATTAGAGTAGATAATGGGGCTAGAAAGATTTTAAATAACAGTATATATTTTTATAATTGTATTTTGGGATTTTACATTTAGATATATGATGCATATTAAGTTACATTCTAGCTTCCACTATAGTATGAATCCATTTTTAAGCTATTTTTCATTTCTTTCATTTGCAATATTGAATTAATTTTATGGACTGAGCAAATTTAAGAAGCAATGTACCACAGACTCCTGTTGATTAATGGTGTTTAATTAAAATATACTTTGTATTGCCTTATCCCGTGCTTCAGCAACAATATATTTCATTAATATGTCGGCATGTCATTTTACAATCTTAGCATTCCAAAGTACTGTGCAAGCATGATCTTTCAGAAAAGAGACGGACATTTAAGGACTATACCACAAAAAGTCAAGGTGTTAAAAAAATATCTTATATGATAGGGACAAAAGGTGATCTACAAGATCAAAGGCAACACTTACATTTAATACTACCAACAAGACAATTTTACCAGCATGGACATTCATGACAATTTCATTCCTTAGAGCTAATCTAATCTAATCTAATCTAAACCTTAAATTTATATACCGCATCATCTCCATGAGAATGGAGCTCGACACAGTTTACAAGAACTTAAAATAGTGGGTAGAGAAGAAGAAAAAGGATTACATGAACTTATGTATAGAAGGGGGGAGAGAAAGGGGGGAAGGATAGAGCTACAATCTGCTGAAAAGCCAGGTTTTAATAAAGTTAATTATGTGCTGTAAAACTTTCTTAAACCCGTGCTGTCTTCGGTGAAATGTATTTACCTTATCTTAAAATTCAGTTGCCCCATGACTGACTTTCCTATAGTTTTGGCAAAAAGTACATTAGAGACAGGTCGATAGTATGAACGATCAGTTTGATCTAGCTGTCTCTTCTTCAATGGGGGCTTAATCCTGGCTTTTTTTTTTTTTTTTTCCAACATTCAGAAAGAGTACATGGCTTTACAGCTTTACGATCTCAGTAGCTTTCTGAAACCCCTAACAGTATTATAAATTGTATGGGCAGTCTTGCCATTCCCAGGTCTAGATTTTTCTTGTAATTAAAACTTGGAAGAAAACAAAAAAACAAAAAAAAAGATCCCATGGATTATAAAAGATTGCTAAAGGTCACCGATTTTATTTTGATAAAGGTTAATCAATTATTTATTTTACCTGCTTAGTTTTTGGAAGAGAACAGTTTTGCAAAAGCAGGAGTATTAATTTCTAATATTTATATATTATCTACCCCAAAACAACAATACAAGCAGCCAGTATTATTTGATAGTCTGTCACATTTCCTCCATCGTAGTCTTATAATAAGCATAGACAAAGAAGTTGGAAAGCAAAGACTACAGACTTGTTATTGGACATATACAATCATGATCCAGACTACCGACACATCTCACTTGGTTTGTCATCTTCTGATGCACCAGTTATATCATTGGTGCCCCATAATATTCCACTTTATTTGAACAACTGTAAATATAAAGTGGTCAAATGAGTTAGACATTGTAAAAACAGGTATAAGTGCTAAAAAGGTATTCAAAGTGACCAGATAACAACTGCAGGGACAAAGTAAAGACCCCTACACACTCCCTCCATGTTCACTGACCCTGCGCACCCCCACAAAGGTCAGAATAAAAACGTACATACCTGCCTCCAGAACATCAACACCTGGCATAGGAAAGCCTAGTAGAGCTGCACAGAGGTGGCTTAAGTAGTCAGGGGTGGGGGGGGGGGTAGTGAAGTATAGAGAGGAGGACCCAGGCCCATAAGCCACTGTAACCAATACATTAATGGTGGAAAATGTGAGCCTACCAAAACTCCCCCAAACCCCAATCTGCTGCCAGATAGGTGGCACATGCAGCCATCAGGGCTATTGGGGTTGTAGACAGGTGGGTCTAGTGGGTTTTGGGGGGCTAACCATAACCTATAAGGGAGTTCTAGTGAGATGTTTGGCACCATTTTTGTGAAGTTCACAGCAGTGCCCCACTGCTCTGTTGCCATGTCTGGGTGGCCAGTCCATCACAATGCTGGCCCCTCCCACGTCCAAATGGTCTTGTTCTGGGCATTTGGGACTTGGACGAAATTTTGGTTGATAATGTGGCATAAAGATAAAAGTAGTGGTGGTCTGTACGATCAAATACTTGGAAGTATAGATAACTTTCAAAAAACAACATTTTAGATGTATTTTTTGTGAGAATGGACATTTTGCCGCTGCTAACTTTGGGCCACTAACGCCCTGTGACCAAATCAGTCTTAGATGTAATTTTTGATTATGGCCCTCCATGTGTCTTGTATATGGCCATTCAGTTGAGGACGGGCTGGGGAGGGCTTCAATGGCTCTAGATTTCTGGCCCAGAAATATCTAAGAAAAAGGATAATTTGAATTAAATTATTAATTTATAGAGTGTGTATGGTTGGACAGACTGGATGGACCATTCAGGTCTTTATCTGCCATCATTTACTATGTTACTATTTATTGTAAGGGCAACAAACCATTTTGTAAGTAAAAGAGGAAATGAAGACCATTCTGGTTCTCAGACATAGTAGCTGAGAATATAGAGAAAAAGAGGATAGCTTTCATAAGAGGAAAACAGACAAAAATATCTAGAGAAATTGAGAAAGGCTAGTCAAGTAATCAGGAAAGCAAACATGCAAATAGCTGGCATGGCAAAACAATGAGATAGGACATTTTTTTAGATATATTAGTGATAGGAAGAAGTGTACAAGTGTCATTGTGAGACTCAAAGGTGAACGGTAGGAACATGTAGAAGCTGATAAAGATAAGGCTGAGTTGCTTAATAAATATTTATGTTCTGTGCTCACAGCTGAAGCGCCAGAAGCAGAAAAACAGAAGACAAACGCAAATAGGAATGGAGGTGTGGTAGACCGTGATCAATTTTCAGAGGATTGTGCTTGTGAGGAGCTAGCTAAACTAAAAGTGAACAAAGTGATGGAGTTGGATGGTGTACATCTGAGGTTACTGAAGGAAATTAAGGAAGTTCTGGCAGCTCCGCTGGGTGACCTTTACAATGCTTCTTTAGTGTTGGGAGTGGTACTGGAGGACTGGAGAAGGGTGGATATTGTCCCTCTCTACAATAATAGAAGTAGAGAACTACAGGCTGATAAGTCTGACTTCTTTGGTAAGTAAATTAATGGAGTACACTAGATGTGTTGTATTTTGATTTTACCAAAGCCTTCAACAGTGTTACCCACAGAAGTCTAATAAATAAGCTGAGTGCCTGCAGTATGGGCACAAAAATGGACTGGGTAAGGAATTGGTTGAGTAGAAGGCAAATGATGGTAATGGTCAATTAAGATCACTCTGAGTAAAGGGATGTTACCCTTGGCTTGCCTCAAGGTTCTGTTCTTGGGCCTAGCCACTAGGTGCCTTTTATAGAATCAGGGCCATAGTGCCTAACAGCAAGAGGACTACATGTGGGAAGAGCATAGACATGTCTATTAGTTGCATGTGCTGTTTTATAGAATACTATAAGTTACACATCTCACTTAGGCATGCCATCTTGCACCTGCTATTGATGTGACATTAGAGCAGCGGTCTCAAACCCAAACCCTTTGCAGGGCCACATTTTGGATTTGTAGGTACTTGGGAGGGCGGCAGAAAAAATAGTTAATGTTGTATTAAAGAAATGACAACTTTCTGCATGTTGCACTGCTTTCAGCTGTGTAAAGCTGAAATTATCAGAAGTAATTAAGGAAAGATTTATAAACGATAAACAGTTTTACCTCATGCAAAATTGTGATTTAGATTCTAAAGTATTAACTGCGTGAGACAAGATTTTGGTGTAGTCCTCTAAGCTTTTTTGTAGAGGGGAGAATCAATATCTGACTTGTGCCTGGAAAACATGTGCCTTAAGTGTCTGGTAGTCGCGTCCGCAACCGCATTCAGCTCTCACCTTCTCCAGCACCGGACACAACCTCCATCTTACATCAAGCAGTCACCACCAAGAGAGGTGCCGAATTTCACGAGAGTTCTTGAGATTATGTAGACACGCACAAGCTGCACTGCCTCCAATGGTTACCTTACGTTCTGGAACGTTGCCTGCCTCACTGCTGTCACCTCACGCAAAAGCTTTCCTGCATCTGTACGCAATTATCCTCTCCACTCCATCTCATAATCGCGTACAGATGTAGAAAAGCGTTTGCGTGATGTGACACCAGTGAGGCGGGCAATGTTCCAGAACAATGGTAACATACCGAGGGCCTCAAAATAGCAACAGGTGGGCTGCGTGTTTGAGACCACTGCATTAGAGGGTGCTCCTAAATAAGGGTGCCAATGTCAACAAATGCTAGTATTATATTGCAGAATCTTGGTTCCAATATGATGTTATAGACCAGATATGGGCAACTCTGGTCCTTGAGGGCCGGAATTCAATCGGGTTTTCATGTGCATGAGATCTATTTGCATGCACTGCTTTCAATGCATATTCATTGGGGAAATCTTGAAAACCCAATTGGATTCCGGCCCTCGAGGACCAGAGTTGCCCATGTCTGTTATAGACAGTACTAGGTGCACAACATTGGGATGCCTAAACTGAGGTGCCAATTTGTATAATTACCCCATTCACCTATTATGATTTTGTCTACACTCTGGGGCTGATTCTACAACTGGGTGTCCCAATTGTGGGCAGCAGTAGGCATCCTGCCACCATCTGGCAGCCAATTAGAACACACATTTTTAGAAAAAAAAGTTAGGCGAGAAAGGTTGCCTACATTGTAGGCATCTGTCGTGGGTCTACAGAGAGAAATAGGGACATTCAAGCTCACCCAAGGCATGGGCATGGTTTCGCCTGGAAGTGGCCTTGGGCCTATGTGTCTCCCTAGAGTTGTAACAGATGCCTGAAATGTAGCCTGCAAAATGTTGGCCTACATTTCAATCCTAAAAGTAGACTGCTGGCTCATCTGATCGCTGCAAGAGAATCCACGATAAGCTTAGTCGACAGGACTCCCCCAAATTGTGGCTTTGGGGAGTCCTGCCAGCTCAGCTGATTGAAGGGGGATACCCCTGCTGCAATTAGCTTTCGAGGAGTCCTGCTGGCACAGCTGATCAGGGATTCCATTGCCACAATCAGCTGAAGGCAAGATAGGCAGCTGAGTCACCTATCTTTGCAATCAGGTTAAGGTGTGATTCTCTAACTGGTGCCGGTGAAATGGGCACTGGTTAGAGAATCGGGGTGGGGGTGGGGGTAGGGGCAAGCTATCTGTTTTTTAAGACAGATGCGATTTTGTATAGGACACTGGTGCGTGATTCTCAGATGCTTCTTAGGCGGCCACTGAGACCAGCGTCCTATACAGAATCAACCCCTCTATGCCCACTGATTCTTTGGCAAACTGACCCTATCAGTAACCTTCTCTACTGATAATCTAGACTCTGCACATTCTGTCTTGCTGAAATGTGTGCCCAAACTAAAACTCCTGAGTTGTAGCATCATGGTCCATCCTTCGCCATATTTAAGGTATAATGAAAGACCCACTGACCCGCTCATATTTTACATATTTTATTGTTATACACATGATTACCAGAATGTATTATATTCATTGAATATGCTAATCTATTATAGTTTCAATTAAGTTTAAAGTGGATTAGTGCGTTAGTGAATTGCTTCTAAGTACAGTAAAATAATAGAGCTGCATTAACTAACATTCGCTAATCCACATTAAAGTAAATAGGAACCACATTTATTTAGCACAAGGTAGTGTAGGGGTTCTACTGAATTGTTGTCCTTTAACTAAATAGTAATCTCCATGGAGAAGGGACTCTATTTTTTGTATCTGCACAGCACTAAGTGCATCTGGTGGTAATATGGAAGTGTCAAGTAGCAGTAGTTAAAGTTTCCAAGAACGGAACAAACACTCCAGCCCTCTTAATTTTTTCTACCTGTAATTCCCAACCTTCTTTCACTACGCTGTATATAGAAACATAGAAACATGATGGCAGATAAAGGCCAAATGGCCCATCTAGTCTGCCCATCCGCAGTAACCATTCTAATAATAATAATAATAATAATAACTTTATTCTTTTATACCGCCATAACCAAAAGTTCTAGGCGGCTTACACTAAAAAGAACTGGACAATCAGCGAAATACAATAATACAGTAAAAACTACAAATATTTGTAAAATAGAATTTCAATAATAAAACTCACTAAGTAATAAACTTATTTCTTCCTCTCTCTCTGAGATCCCATGTGACTATCCCAGGCCCTCTTGAATTCAGACATAGGGCTAGATCCACTAACCTGCCTCTACGTGCCTGATTCGTAGCCAATCCGTGGCAGGCTGAGCAATTCATGAAGGGAGAATATTCAAATGAGGGCGATCAGAGGCACGCCCCCATCCGACTACACGGATCACTGTGTAGCGATCCTGACGCGTGCACAGACCATCTACTTTGCCTGTAGATGGTCTGCGCATGCGTTTGCTGTACGTTTTTGCTGGGGGGGTTAAAACTTTTTTTTTTTTTTTTTTACTGGCCACGACTCTCCTGCTCTCCCAGGGAAGGGTGATCCCTGACGGCACCAGCCTCTTTCCCTTGCAGACTGTAGCGGTGCTCAAGTTCACTGCCCCGGCAAGTCCCTGCCATAAAGAGCCACAGCTAACTTTTTAAAAAGCAGGCATAATTATTGACTCTCCTGCTCTCTGCCATCCTTCCCCACAGAGAAGCCCCGCTTTAAACTCACGGGTTAAAACCACGGGCTTGCACTATGGGGAAGGGCGGCAGAGAGCAGGAGATTCGGGGCAGAAAGAGTAGGGTAAGGGCTGTCCTCCGGTGCTGTTTTGTGAAGGAAAAGCGGCAGAGGGCAGAGAGCAGGGCGTGTTTGATGGAACAGAGAGCAGTTTTTTACACAAGCGACTGGTCCTCACTAGTCGCTTGTTTTTTGATCGGCCAGCCAGTTAGTGTGTCAGGAAAAAAATTAGTGAATCGTGTCCTTCCTGCTTTGCATGCCATGTCCTCTCAATTGCATACATGGATTGGAATTGGATCGGAGGAGAGGTTAGTGAATCGGGTCGGAGGAAAATTGGGTCGCAAAGGGCTCGCAAACCGATTGGTACACGATCAATTTGCTTAGTGAATCTAGCCCACAGTCTCTGTCTCCACCATCTCTTCCAGGAGACTGTTCCATTCATCTACCACCCTTTCTGTAAAAAAGTACTTCCTTAGATTACTTCAGAGCATTTCAGTCTGTCCTATCTATGTTTAAGTTCTTTCACCACATGAAACTGTTTTGAATGCACATCTGTGCTTTTATATATATATATATATATATATATATATATATATATAAAAATAGCTTGTGCATGACGTGCAACAGAAAAGGAAATAGATTTATACAGTCAGCAAGAAAAAAAGAAATAAGTATACCAGAAAAATTAATAAGAGGCACGTTAATTGTTAATGTTCATTTACCAAAACCAGCGTAAACTCTTTCAGCCTCAAAGCTAATTTCATACAATTTGCCTTTTAATTATGGATTTTTGCTCTGAGTTCTGAGCATAATGATTTTTTAATATGTTGCAGTGTTCTATATTCAAAGTAAGATTTAATCAAGTAATTTATTCAGTTAGAACTAACACATTTTCTAGTACCATGAAGCATATGAATAAGTGCAAGTTTTGATATTACACTTTAAGACAAAACTAAAAAGGATTTTGTTTTCAAGTTCATGGAGTCCTATTTCCAAGTTGCCCTGCATATATGTAAAACTGCTTTGACTGTACAAACAGAAAGGCAGTACAGTGGTACCTCAGTATCCAAACATCCCAGAATTTGAACAACTTGAAATCCGAACTATTTTTTAAAATTAAATTATGCCCCGGAATCCGAACGCTGCTTTGTAATCCGAATGTACGGGAACTGTAAGTATTGCTCAGTCCAAAGCTTCCCCTCTGATGCAGCTACCTCCTAATGCAGCCTGGGCGGTTCGCATCAGAGGGAAGCTTTGGGCTGAACACCGCTTGCAGTTGCCATTCAGAGTAATAAAGACGCAGGGGGATTGCGAAGATCTGCAACGTGACATAATCAAGCTCGAGGAATGGGCATCGACATGGTAGATGAGGTTCAACGTGGATAAGTGTAAAGTGATGCATGTTGGTAACAAAAATATCATGCACGAATACAGGATGTCCGGGGCGGTACTTGGAGAGACCTCCCAGGAAAGGGACTTGGGAGTTCTGATCGATAAGTCGATGAAGCCATCCACACAATGTGCGGCGGCAGCAAAAAGGGCAAACAGAATGCTAGGAATGATAAAGAAGGGGATCACGAACAGATCAGAGAAGGTTATCATGCCGCTGTACTGGGCCATGGTACGCCCTCACCTGGAGTACTGCGTCCAGCACTGGTCGCCGTACCTGAAGAAGGACACGGTACTACTCAAAAGGGTCCAGAGAAGAGCGACTAAGATGGTTAAAAGGCTGGAGGAGCTGCCGTACAGCGAAAGATTAGAGAAACTGGGCCTCTTCTCTCTCGAACAGAGGAGATTGAGAGGGGACATGATCGAAACATTCAAGGTACTGAAGGGGATAGACTTAGTAGATAAGGACAGGTTGTTCACCCTCTCCAAGGTAGGGAGAACAAGAGGGCACTCTCTAAAGTTGAAAGGGGATAGATTCCGTACAAACGTAAGGAAGTTCTTCTTCACCCAGAGAGTGGTAGAAAGCTGGAACGCCCTTCCAGAGGCTATTATAGGGGAAAACACCCTCCAAGGATTCAAGACAAAGTTAGACAAGTTCCTGCTGAACAAGAACGTGCGCTGGTAGGGCTAGTCTCAGTTAGGGTGCTGGTCTTAGACCAGAGGGCCGCCACATGAGTGGACTGTGGGCATGATGGACCACTGGTCTGACACAGCAGTGGCAATTCTTATGTTCTTATGATCTTGCTGTCTATGCTGGGGGAGGGGGGGGAGGCGATCTTGCTGTCTCTGCCAGTGTGTTTACTGTTAAATTTATTTGAAAATCTGAGTTTGTGGGACCAAGGAATGGATTAACCCAGTTTCTATTATTTTCAATGGGAAAAATTGTCTTGGAACTCAAACGTTTTGGACCTTGAACAGGATTCTGGAACCGATTAAGTTTGGATTCTGAGGTACCTCTGTATATCAAATCCATGGTCTTTTAAATGGGCATCATTTTTACATTAAAGTAAATTACTGACATTATTTTATACAAATGTTAAAGCAAACTTACAGCTTAGTATTTTCTTCTAATATTTTTTTTCAGCTTTTATGTTAAGGAATTTTAGGGCATAGTTATCAACATGGACCATCATTAAAATATGTTATTTTACCACTAATTTATGCTATTTTAGCACAAGTCCCTTTTTGTTAAATGAGTTGTGGAGGGACATTTTCAATATGATGTCTAAATCTGAATTTAAATAACACTGGAATTCGCATCTCACTCAGATTGATCATAAAATACACAACACATATAAAGTGGCAAAAAATGGGCCGCAGCTTTATTGTCATAAAATCAGACTTTAACAAAAACTTAGAACTTTCCAATACAGTGTAGCTTATTCTCAAAATTCTGGAGCTACTCGGTGGCGAACTAGCTCCTCATCCAAAATTCACCCCCATTCCCCACTTCCCTTTCGGCAAGACACGCGGTGTCGCAAAGTCCAGCCGCCACCCATGGCGGTATCGCACATGAGCAGTTAACAAAATTTAATCACCCAATCTGTTGCATAGCTACACTGATCCAAAATTGTTTCCCCAACATAGAAATTTTCCGCCAACAAAACTGCGACAAACCAACCCTCCCCTCCCCACCCACCAAAAAACACCAAACCACCCAGAGAGGACCCATAAAGAGGGAAGGGAAGGGCGGGACAAATTTCCCTCACAACTCTAACCTTCCTACACTCCCTCCCACTTTAATTCTCCCTTGCCCGCCAATTCTCCTCACAAAAAACCCTCCAATCCCAGAGCCCCTTCCTCAGCCAATCCACACTTTCTCTCTCTACCCTATCCTTGCATCTCTTACTTCCATACTCCTCCCTTTTTCTAACTTGCCTAACAACCCACTATCTATTCTCCTAACTTCCTGCTAATATCAATTAACCCTTTTCTTCCCCAATCCAATCTTCGCTAGCTCATCCAGCGTTATAAGCCCGCAGATTAATCTGCAAGCCACTATATCATAAAAAGTATGCAATCATACTTGACTTCATCAATTTCTATATTCATTTGTCATTATTCAGGATCTTCCAAATCAAGCACACTAGTCCTTCATTAATTTTTAGAAGTACTGCTTAAATCGTCATCGATCTTTTTTTTTTTCAAACTATTCATATAAATACTTTTATTTGCTATTATCTTTTCTTATTATTATGCTTTAAAACTTTTAGCTCCCAGAAATAGGCACTTATCTTTTCAAGTTGAAATTCTGTCGGCTCGCACTTGCTGACATGTTTTGCCTCTTCGGCTGTGTCAAGGCTGTCCCCTCACAATATTACACACCACCACCAAGCCCCTTGTTTTCTCTGGATTTAGACATTTGGAAAAAAATGACCAAATATCCAGTAGAGAAAATGGTCATTTTCAATCTATATTTTTAAATGATTATTTTCTAGATGTGTTCGGCCTCAGTACATCTATCTTTTTAAACCATTTTGTTGGGGAAAAAAGGCCAAATGAAAAACACAAAAAACAGCCATGGGGACATAGGCGGGGCAAGCAATCTTAGCAGACTGGTCACAGAGACATCCCATTAGATTAGTGGAGCACCCTAAGGGGCACTGCAGTGGACTTTACATAAATGTTCCTAGGTACACAACTCACAATAAACCCCAAACCTACGGTACCCAACTGTATACAACACCCATAGCCCTTATGCCTGCAGGTGTCACCTACTGTATATGTTGGTAAAGTAGGTTTTGGGTGGATTTTGGAAGGCTCACATTAATTAGTACTAATTAGACTGGGATTGAGCCTTGGTCCCCATCTCTGTAGTCCACTGCACTGACCACTAGGTTATTCCAGAGACCTGCTTGCTGCTCTAATAGGACTGGCCATAACATCTGAAGCTGTCATACAAACTGGTATGTACTGTTTCATGCATATCTTTGATGGGTGGCAGAGGGTCAGTGACCACTGGGAGAGTTATGAGGGCTATTTCTTCACACCTCCAGTGGTTATCCATCTACTAAACAAAAAGAAGAGAATTTAGTATTGAATGGAATTGCTTATCCTTTTAACTCCTCAATTAAAATCCTGGGAGTGAATCTGGACAGAAAAATAACAATGAATGTTCAGATAGAAGCTGTCATATAAAAGGGCTTTTATATGCTCTAGAAGCTTTGTTCCATTAGATCTAACTTTAAACAATCTGTTTTCTATTACTTCAAATCAAGGATTGTACCAGGATCTTGGATTAATGTAATTTTGTTTATTTTGCAGGTCAGAAAAAGCATTGTCAGACTCCATATAATTCAAAATACATCAGTTTGTCTAATATACAATTTGAAAAAGTCTGACCATATTACTGTATATACTTAAATATAAGTTGATCTGAATATGTCGCGACCCCCATTTTTCCCTCCAAAAAAGGAGGAAAAATGGTTGACTTGAATATGTCAGGCAGCTTAATATTCAAGTGCCCTGCCAGGATCTGCACCCAGCACCCCCTCCTTCCCCTGTCAGGCTCTGCACCCAGCTCCCTCCTCTGTCAGGCACTGCACACAGCCCACTTCTCTCCCTCCTCTGTCAGAATCTGCTCCCTTCCCTTCCTCCCTCCCAGGCTTTCCACCCTGTCCCCCCTCCCTGCCCTGTCTATTATACTTCCTCTGCCACTGGAATCCCTGGTGGTCCAGAGGTATAGTGGGTAGGAGCGATCTTTCCGTGCTCCTTCCCTGTTGCTAACCTGGTTGGTCGCTGCTGCGAGTTCTGGCATCAGCCACTGAGTGGTACCGAGCAGGAGTGGTACCGAGCAGTTCTTGACCAGCCCGTCACTTTGGGGCCCATCCTGAGGTCACTCAGGTTATTTTTTAGACATCTGTGTGGAACACTGTCAAGGGCTTTGCTAAAATCTAAATACATCACATCTAGTGTACTCCCTCAATCCAATTCTCTGGTCACTCAGTCAAAGAAATTGATCAGATTTGTTTAACAAGACCTACTTCTAGTGAGGCCACGTTACCTCTGGTCCTGTAATCCACTGAATTCCAGAAACTTCACCATTCTCTGTTTTAAAAGTGTTTCCATTAATTTGCTTACCACAGAAGTCAGACTTACCAGCCTATAATTCCCTACTTCTTCCTTACTTCCACTTTTGTGTAGTAGAGGGACAACATCCATCTTTCTCCAGTCTTCTGGTACCGCTTTGGCATTGCTGCTCAGCTCTGAGCGGCTTCCTGAATGGCTCCCGTGAATTCTTGCCAGTAGGAAAAATATCCATTTTCAAAGCTGCCAAATTGAAAATGAGCTAGGTATAAGTTTTGGTCTTAAAGTTAAATGCCCATCACTTATCAATCACATGTTAATCACCCTTAGGCGCCAATTACAGAATCATATTTAGCGATGCATTAATGTAAAACTTTGGGACCTTTAATATAGGCCTGCATTATAGGCACCTAAATCCTTTAGAAAACCAGGCTTAGTGGTGCCTAAGTCACTCTCCATCCCTAAACACACCTACTTTGATATTAGTTGCCCCTAGGCGCCATGTGTTAGGTACTTTTGTAGAATCACGCCTAAGAAGATAGATGCCTATCTCCTGACACATTTTAATATTTTCTTTTCATATATAAGCTTGTTAAAGTTCATAATGAAGTCAATTTACTCATTAAGTTAGGCCCCCAACTTTAGGTGCCTCTTATAGAATTTCCCTCTATCTATATAAGTGCCATTGAAAATTACCAGTTTGGCCTGAACAAGTCAGGAACTGTTTCTGGCTAGTTACTTCTCTTTGAATATTGACCCCATTGCTATCAGCTAGTTACTATATTTGAATTCTCTCTTTCTACACCCCCTTCTTTGTTTACATTGTCTTAATACTCAATACATTGCAAATTAACATTACATTACATCTGATATTTCTCTTTTGTTAACATGTTAATTGTGATTTATTTACGTTAATTTTTTTATATAGAAGCCATTCAAATGGTGTACATTCGGGTGCAGTAGGTATTTCTGTTCCCAGAGGGCTCACAATCTAAATTTATACCTTAAGTAGTGGAAACTTAAGAGACTTGCTCAAGATCATAAAGAACTGTACTGGGATTTGAACTGGTCTTTCCTGGTTTTCAGCTTGTTTAGGCTACTCTCCACTGCATTGTATTATACTGTAATATTTGGGTTTCTAAATGAATAACACTTATTTCCATGGAAAACAAGACAACAAATGTGTATTTTACTTATAAATTAAATGATAGAGGAATTCTAAGAGGTTAGACATATTACAATATGCATTTGTGTTTACCGCACATAAAATAGTGTTTCGGAGCATTTTTATTGCAGAAGTTATATGTCAAAAATAGAGACATTGTCTGCCTTTATAATCAATACTTTTCTCTGGAGCCTTCGACTACTTGCTTGTACAGAGGAAAGTCTGTAATATTGGACTGAATCTTTCATTAGGACAGATGCATTACAGTGCACCCCCTATTCTGCAACTATGGGAAAAAGTCTTAACAAATATGACTCATTGTTTTTATAGTGACCTCATCTTACCCCCTAGATTCTACAGGGTAACTTCTTATAACTCATAGAATTTCATTCCACTATAATGAAAGATTCAGACCACACATTGTTAAAGTGTAAATGCTTCAGGTCATGCAGTAACAGCTCCTCTCTATGCCTGACATCAGGGCACATCAAATCTAGTAGAAAGTATTGAGGCAAAAAGAATGCCTATGGGGCCGTCCTATTAAAGGTGCCATGTTAGAAACAGGCTTAATATTAAGGACTCTTAAAGACAACACACTAAGCTGACTACAAGGAGCACATTCATTTGATGGATTGTGCTATCAAATCACAATGATCTTTTCTAACTTGCCACCCACAGTGCACATGTACACTATGGTAGAAAAATAAACCATTAGCATTACACAGGACTAAATTGTTTTAATATGTTAGCATCCTTTACACCTGACATGCTACTTGATAAAATAAGATCATTAAAATATCATGTTTGGGAATCAGAGAAATTGTCTAAAGATGTATTGTATTAAAGTCATGCTAAAGAAGTTTATTAAAATCAAATGTTTCTTATAAAAATACTTTTTAGCTAGAGAGTGTGGCATAATGGGTAGAGCTTGAGCCTCAGCATCCTGAGCTTGTGGGTTCAAATCCTGTGCTGCTCCTTGTGACCCTGGGCAAGTCCCTTAATCCTCCACTATCCCAGGTACATTAGATAGACTGTGAACCCACCGGGACAGATAGGGGAAAAATGTTTGAGTACCTGATTGTAAACCACTTAATACACCTACCTGTACTAGCAACTCTATTAAATGTCTGTGTAAAACTAAACCATCCTTTGTAACTTCCTGGGTAACTGATCCAACCAATCGTAATGTAATAGAACCTTGAACTGAATAGGTAAAGGAGGAATAGAAAACCTGATTAACATAAAATAATATACCTTGTCTAAGCAGTATATTAATAAGTCATATTCCTGATCTAAAGCAACATAAATGTAACAGCTTGGTTTCAATGTTTGTGCACACAGTATGGTATTAAATTTGACAGAATGCATGTAAACTGTTTAAGGCTCATTTGTTTAAAAAATCATTTCCAGGCAACTAACTGCTACTCTTCAGAATGTGAAATTCATACCTGGGTGGTCATTGGAGTGATTATTGTTACTGTACTGTAGATGTATAATTACTGTTTATTTTGGCAAGTGTTTTGAAAGATACGGTAATTTAAAAATGTTCAGATTGATGACAAATGCTGAGCTTACCCTTTTAGTCTAATGCTTTCTTTAGTGATAGATCTGACAATAAAAATATGTGTGATGTAATTTAAGGGTGAGCTGCTTAAGGGTTTAAAACAGCAATTTAGGCAGAATAATTGGGATTTTGAATATTGTTCACAACATTCTTGCATTTAATTATGGATGATATTTTAGAAACATCTCTGCGTGTAAATGGCATGTACACATGTTGGTTTCATACATGTTTAAGGGGGGAAGTTGTCAACATGAGTTAATATTAGGATGGGATATTTTATATAATGAGACCCTGTGCTAAAATAGCATGACATGATAAAAATAACTCATCTTAATGGTAGCACACATTGATATTTTTTCCCTTAAATGATGATTCCAGAAATCAGTTATTTGCGTATTGAGATCCACACCATGTAGACTGAGATTTCTGGGTGGGGGTGAAGGGGGTATGGTAGGGGCAGGGTATGGGTGTTCCTTGGATGAGACAAAGGTATAAACATATTCCCTTCCCATTGTTTAAAAGGAAAAAAAAACTATTTTTAGAAAAAAAAAATTTTTATTGGGTTTTATACCAACTGAAAGGTAAGAACGGAGCAACATTTTTGAAAGAACATCTAAGTCAGAATTGGGATGTTCTGCTCATAACATTAAAAAAACAAATCCAACATCTATCTCACAGCAATTTTTGAACAAAAAAAAATCATCCGAATTTTCTCTTAGAGAATAAATAAGGATGTTCTTACACTGGAAACATCTAAAATATGAATGTCAAAAAAACAGATACAAAAAAGTCTGTCTGGCATCATTTGTACAAAACAAAGGGACAATCTAGTTGTCATTGCAGTGGACTTTAAACAATGAGACCCAGGTACTAATCCCACATTAATTTCTTTATACAAATTGCCATACTGGAACAGACCGAAGATCCATCAAGCACAGTATCCTGTTTCCAACAGTGGTTAATCCAAGTACCAAGTACCAAGCTAGATCCTAAGTAGTAAAACAGATTTTATGTTGCTTATCCTAGGAATAAGCAGTGTATATCCCCAAACCATCTCAATAATGGCTTATGGAGTTCTCTTTTAAGAATTTATCCAAATCTTTTTTAAACCCCGCTAAGCTGATTGATTTCATTACATTCTCTAGCAGCGAATTCCAGAGTTTAACTGCACATTATGTAAAGAAATATTTTTTCTGGTTTGTTTTAAATCTACTATTTAGGGCTATATTCACAAAAGTTACTGATTGTGTACCGATGGTTTTGCGATCGTTTCCCGATCCGATTGTTCCCCGACCCAATTCATTAAACAGCTGTGCGATCAATCGCCGATCCGACCCGATCTGCACATGCAAATGAGGGGAAATGGCATGCATAAGTAGGAAGCCCTCGATTCATTAAACAGAAGAAGGAACACCGATTGGGCTTGCCGATCCGAAGTGAAGCGACTGCTGAGGACCAGTCATTTCACTTCCTTACTGACTCTCCTACCCTCTTCTGCCTTTAAAACCATGGGCTTGCAATGCAGTTTTTGCAGAATATATAAAAAAATGAATTTTTTATATATCCTGAAAAAAGCGCATTGCGAGCCCCTGGTTTTAACCCACGCCGATGCCCCCCGCACGCCAATGCCCGCCGCCGCCTCAAAAATATGGCAGGAGGGAAACGTTCTACAATGTGAGAAGACTAAGGGCCCCTTTTACTAAGGTGCGCTAGCGGTTTTAGCGAACACTACATTACCGCATGCGCTACACGCTAACGCCTCCATAGAGCTTGTGTTAGTATTTTTTGTGTAGCATGGGGTTAGTGCGCGCTAAAAACACTAGTGCACCTTAGTAATAGGAGCCCTAAGACTTATCTGACATTTTTTTCAAGAGCATAACTTTGTTATACTAACGGAAATGCTTATTCTGTCCCAGTTGGATTACTGCACTCCTGAACAAACTCTACACTTCTGAACAAACTACAGATGATACAAAACACGATGATCAGATGGATATTCAAACTAAAAAAAAAATTGAATCTGTCTCACCTTACTATAAGAACTTAAACTAACTTTCCATCAAAACTCATATTGCCTTCAAACTATCATGTATAATGTTCCAAATTCTATATGCAAAAACATCAGAGCCACTCAAACTTATTCATCAATTCCTGGTCAATATCAACCAGAAAAGTGGAGTCGCTTCAATTATTCTTTCCAACTCTCAAAGGGTATAAATACAAGCACACATTTGACTTGCTCATCACTTATCTTGGCACCAAGACCTGGAATGACCTCTTGACTGACATTAGGATGGAAACATTCTACAACAGTTTCAGACAAAAATTAAAAACTCTCTTCTTTAAAAGACAACTAGTTCAAAATACCCAATATCACTAAATCCCATTACCCAACTCAAATGTGAGGAGTGTGTGGCGCAGTGGTTGGATCTACAGCCTCAGCACCCTGGGGTTGTGGGTTCAAACCCTGTGCTGCTCCTTGTGACCCTGGGCAAGTCACTTAATCCTCCATAGCTCCAGGTACGTTAGATAGATTGTGAGCCCACCGGGACAGATAGGGAAAATGCTTGAGTACCTGATTGTAAAAACCGCTTAGATAACCTTGATAGGCGGTATATAAAATCCTAATAAACTTGAAACTTGATCAGTACAGTTACTCTGTCCTTCTCAAAGTGCTTTAACATAATGTTATATATACATCTGTAATACCTTATATTGTAAATCACCTTGAACCTTTTTGGGCATAGTGTGACTCAGAAATACGGGATTAGATTAGTTGATGCTATTCCTAAAGACAATGAATTACAATAATCAATTTTAGTTAACACCATTCTTTGCACCATTCCTTTGAAATTGTTCAATGATCATAAATGGGAAAAAAAAAAAAGATATCATAATCACATGATCTACTTGGTTTTGCATAGTCAAATTTGAATCTAGAAAAACCCCATGATTTTGAAAACCAATTTTAACTGTTAAAATCAAGACCTTGATATTTCAACACGAGGCAAAACTGGATCCAGACATCTTCAAATATACATAATCTCAGCTTTTGCTACTTGGTCATTCAATTCATTGTAGATCATCCGCATACATGTGGTATGACATGTTAAGCTCTTGAAAAACAGAACACAACAAAGTCGTAAACAAGTTTAAAACAAGTGCAGAGTTTCCTGTAGTTCAGATATGAAATAAGCCATTGAAGTACACGTCCTCTTACCGTGACCATGTAAGTTTTGTAATAAAAGTGTATGGTCAACTGTATCAAAAGCAGATGTTATATCTACAGTAACCATGCTGAAACATTTATGTTGATCCATACCAATTCTCAACTCATTTATCATGGACAATAACAGAAATTCCACACTAGGATGTTTCCTGAATCCATATTGGTGACAATCTAATAAATCTTTTTTTTTTTTTTCTACAAAACCCAACAGCTGATGTAACACAACTTTTTCAAGTACTTTTCCTAAATAAAAGCACAACTGAAATTGGTCTATAACTGTTTAGTAGTGTCACATCAGAAAATGACTTTTTAAGAAGAGATTTTAGTGTTGTTTGCTTCATAAACAACCATCATATAAATATTTATTTGCAATCTTCATCAGTGGAGCTGCTACCAAAATCAATGATCTGAACAGACTGGATGAACAAGGTTCAGAACATGTTCTAGTTGATTTGATTTGATTTTAATACTTAATATACACCTAAAAATCAACTTGCTATATAGCATTTTACAATTGTAATAACAGCTCATTATAACAAGTTATAAACTTACCCCCCTCCTTTTACAAAACCACAAAAGTGGTATTTAGCGCCAGCCAGCATGCTAAATGCTGTGCGTTGCTCCGAAGCTTATAGAGTTCCAAAGAGTGGCAGAGTAGCGCATAGCATTCAGCACGCCAGCCGGCGCTAAAAAAAAACACTTTTGTGGTTTTATAAAAGAGGGGGGGGGAGTGGTTAATAACATCTGATTGTGCAACAACAATTATTATTATTCTAATTATGCCATAATATCCATAGGACCCACCCTAAATATAATAATCTAATTGCAACCCTCGTTATCAAATCTACTCATTAACTATATAAAATACCTCAATAAATAGCTAATACCCATAGCATTCTGACTCTCCTTACTATCCATGTTATAGTGTTCATGCCACAATGCAAACATTTTCAGTAAAAAGTGACATTTTTAATAGCTTACAAAAACCCAAGTAACTTTCCATTGATTGCAACTCAGTTGGCAGCTTATTCCCCAAGTTAGGTCCAGCATAACAGAATGCTCTTTTCCGTGTTCCAGTCAGTCTCACTTTATCCACTGACGTTCTTCTGAGATGAACGCAGAACATGTGTGGGAGCATATTTACTCAGTTTATCTGACCAAATGTAAAATTTTAAAAGTAATTTGTCCTGTAATAGGCAACTAATGCAAATTAACTAGGTGTAACATTATCTTTCTTGCCGTTACCAATGTAGCAGCAGTATTTTACACTAGTTGTATTCTTGCTAAACAATTCTTACTTAATCCATTGTACAAGGAATTGCAATAACCTGATCGACTAGTTATTAAAGCGTGCACAAACTTAACCAAATTATATTCAATCAAAAATGGTCTTAGTTGTTTAATAATAAATTAGCACTTCCACAAAGGTCAGATGTACACTGTCTGAGAGTGTGTAAAATTCAAAGTGCAGGTATGAACATTTGTTCTCAATGGAGGAAAAAGCCTCAGAAAAGGGCCCTCCCACCTCCACAATGGTGGTAGAGCGTTCACCTCACTGGCTTAAAAAACCTCCTTAAACTAAAAAACACTGCATTGTTTTAGAGTGTAATAAATGTACTGGGTGATAGATGAAAAAAACACCTTATCAACTTAACTTGAATGATCGGTACACCGACGGTGGCCAGCGTTTCACTTTACAGCTACCTCAGGGTGTAACGTCTCCGATCAAAACTGCAACCAGAAAAACAGCGAATTAGAACTGGACCAGTACAAATCATCTTTGAGTAATAGTAAAAACAATGCCAGACATACCTTTTAAACGGATGCTAAATGTGTCTCAAACATCCAAAGATGGCTCCCCGGCGGACTGCTTGGATTTTAAATCCTCCTGGCACCTTGTCATTGAAGCAGTCGATCTACAGACACTCTTAAAGGCACAGAATACTAAATGACAAAAAGGCAGCCGTTGACCACCATACCTATTTGAGATTTAAAATCCAAAGAACTACCACAATGAATCCCCAAGGTCTTAAGCTTTTTTTCTACTAATGTAATGTAATTTATTTCTTATATACCGCTACATGTCATTAATCTTTGGTATAGACCATAATGGTCTATTCTGACACGATATCCATATTGGTACAGATTTTTTTCACATTCAGCACTAAGGGCTCCTTTTACAAAAGTACGTTAGGGCCTTAACGCGCGGAATAGCACATGCTAAAACGCAGTGCGCGCTAGCTGCTACCGCCTCCTTTTAAGCAGGTGGTAATTTTTTGGCTAGCACACACTAATCTTGTGCGTGCGCTAAAAACGCTAGCGCACCTTAGTAAAAGGAGCCCTAAGTCATGGTTCTCCAAACCACTCAATTTCTCTAATGTTTCATTAACTTAATTATTGCAACAACATCTTCCTCATACGCCATTTAAATATCCATCTACAAATTATTGGCTGAAATTTCTCTTGTAGACACACCTTTGGCATCTAAATCAACCATCAAGGGTTCATCAACACTTACCCCCACTCCTTTACAAAGCCGCACTAGCGTTTCAGCACCAGCCACCGCAGTAACAGCTCGGATGCTCATGGGAATTCTATGAGCATCCGAGTGGGGTTTAGGAGTTAAACACAGCCTTGAAAAGGTAGGCTTTAGTCATAAGAACATAAGAATTGCCGCTCCTGGGTCAGACCGGTGGTCCATCAGGCCCACTGGTCAAAGACCAGCACCCTAACCAAGACTAGCCCTATCAGCACCCGTTCTTGTTCAGCAGGAACTTGTCTAACTTTTTTCTTGAATCCCTGGAGGCTATTTTTCCCTATAACAGCCTCTGGAAGATTATTCCAGCTTTCTACCACTCTCTGGGTGAAGAAGAACTTCCTTGAGTGGTTTGGAGAACATGATTTAGGGCTCCTTTTACTAAGGTGCGCTAGCGTTTTTAGCGCACCCACAAGATTAGTGTGTGCTAGCCAAAAAATTGTACGGAATCTATCCCCTTTCAACTTTAGAGTGCCCTCTCGTTCTCCCTACCTTGGAGAGGGTGAACAACCTGTCCTTATCTACTAAGTCTATCCACTTCAGTACCTTGAATAATGTCAGGGACAGAGCTTGACGTATTGACTCAGGCAGTCTGTTCTTGGCATATGGTACAGAAAGGGAGAAGGAACATATTCTGGAGCTGGCAGTACAGGAGAAGGTACAGCTAAGAGAGGCTTGCCTGATGAACAGAGTTCCCTAGGAGGAGTATAGGGATAGGTAAGAGAGGAGAGACATAGAGAAGCTACAGAGTGAATGCACATATAGGTCAGTAGAAGGAATTTGAATTATATATGAAAATGGATAGGGAGTCAATTAAGTGACTTGAGGAGAGGGGTGATGAGAAGCAGGGTGACTGACAGAATAAGTCATGCAGCAGAATTTTGAAACGATTGAAGGGGAGAGAGATAGTTACGTGGAAGACATGTGAGAGGCACGTTGCAATACTTTATGAGGCTCATAATCAAAGCTGAAACATTCAAAAATCTGCCTAAATTGGCACTTAGACATCCTAATAGCCAAGACATCCAAGAGCTGATAATCAAAACCATTTCTAAGCTGCTGAATGTCTAGAGCTCAAAGGGACATGTTGGGAGGTGTGTTATGGGCAGGCATCAGGTGAGCTTAGACCTGGACGTCCAGCAGGGATAACCAAAGCTTTTCCAGGACTGTCCTAGGCAGAACTTAGACAAAAGGAGTTAGACCAGTTTTAGTTATGTCTTAGTTCCACAAAGGCGCCCAAACTGATAAGAAGAGCACTAAAGGGTTTAAGGTATGACCCCCCTTATCCCCACAGTAGTCACAACCCCCACCCACCATCCAAAGAGTGAAAAAAACAGTAGGTCGAGGTTCCCATCAGCTGATCATGGCAGGGGAATCCCCATTAGCAGAGCCCTGGCATTATTCTGGCTCAGCTGATTGTGGATTCCTCTACCAGGATCAGCTGAAATGGTAGGGAGAAAAAAAATTGTCTCTCTCTCCCTCACACCCACCGATCCCCTACACCCCTCTCCCTGACATTCCCCAGACATCTCTGGACCCCCTTGACATCTCCGGATCCCCCAACATTTCCCTTTGAGTGCATTAACACATTTACACCACCTTTGGCATGTTTTAATCAGGAAATAAAAAATTGCACAGCACCTTAAAATGTGAAAATGCTTAGCATCAGAGTACTAAAATGCCATTTACTGTATCTGCATCTTGGTTTTGGGTTTTATTAGTTTGTTTTATTTTATTTTTGCAAAAGAAATATAGGCAGACCTGACTGAATAACTTGTGTCAGAACATAGACAAGTCTGGGTCAGCAGACATAAATAAGTAATGCATTAGTTTCAAAGCTGTCATAATATTTCTGTTACTATGCTGCTGTAGTCTACCATATAAATCTGTTCCCAGTGGGTAGGATGACTGAGTTAGCATATGTTAACGCAATATGTCACTGAACTGAACAAAGCACATTATGTTACACTTTCAATTTACATGTGTTCCTACTACTGTATATCTTGTATCAAAAAGCAGAAATATGAAAAATGTCAATGTTCTTTTTGAAGGTGGCATTGTCATGGGCACAGAGTGAGGATTCCTGCGTTATCCAGCTAACATGTTCTGATTTGCATATACTAACTGGATAGCGCAGAGTTAATATAAAAGGAGGTAAGTGTTACCATGTTAACCATGGTTTTTTTTTTTGGGGTGGGGGTTTCACTAACATGGGATTCTCTGGCTTTGTGCCCTTTCCGTTGTGAGGTCCTGGGGTAATTTTATTGAGAGTATATTGAATGATTTTTGTTATTATTTAAATGTATTTAATTTCAATAGATTTTTCATAATAGGTTTCAGGTAACCGTTTCATATTTAGGTACATATTTTTTATTTTGATTTTTAGTTCCAATCTTCCTCCTGATGAAGCAATCTCTGGTGAAGCATGATCGGTGTTGAGGAAGTACTGAGTCTTGAGGACTACCATTTAATATATTTTTTATATTAAAGGATTTGGTCACACTTTTCTTCACACGTTGGGATTTATTTTTTGGGGTCTATTATCACAGTGACATTTGAACTTTTGAATTTAAACCAGCGGTAATGACTCTGTGTAATATTTCTTAACCTCTTGCACCTGAACCTGGATACTGCCTACCACCAAGTGAAGCTAAGTACCATTTTCTGTTTCAAAAATTTTTTGTGGTCTAGTTTCTATATATACCAACATTAAGTGACTTCAGCAATTATGAATAGGTTGGTAGGTAGGTGGGTGCAATGATATAAAGTCACAACATCTTTATTCAACAATTCTGCTGTGTTTGAATAAGATCATACACTGAGCACTCAATTTTAATCAATAGTTAGTTTATTGATTCATAATTTTTCTTTAAGTTGATACATTATTGAATTCACATATTTATATACAAACTGTATGCGGGTACCATGTACTAATAGAAAAATGGATGAGTAGCCTAATAGTGCAGTGGCCTGCAATGTGAATTTCATTCCTACATCAGCTCTTTGTGACTCCGGGCAAGTCACATAACTCTCCTTTGCCCTAGGAATAAAATAAGTACCTGTATATAATACATGTAAATTGCATTGATTTTAACTGCAGAAAGGCAGTATATCAAATCCCATCTCCATCACTACTACTACTACTTATCACTTATATAGCACTGAAAGGCGTACACAGCACTGTACAATTTGACATTAATATACTGTCCCTGCTCAGAAGAGCTTACAATCTAACTTGGACAGAAAGACATGACATATAGGGTTGGGAATGCAGAACCCATTCCATTCCCAGTGATTTGCATTAAAATATATGAAAGTCTGCCCATAAGTACCATGTTAAATCTAAGTTTAGCACATGGGAATGTCCCACAAAAAATATATAGATTTTATCACAAGTCAATGAAAAGGTCCCTTAAATAGAACCTTTTCAAGAAGGGTCAAGACCATAGATTTGATATTCTGCCTTTTTTTTAGGTATACAGCAGTTTACATATATTAATTATATGCAGGTACTTTTTCTGTCCCTAATGGGCTCACAATCAAAAAAACAGACTTATGCTGGAAGGCCCCCCTTCTGCTCTCAGGTTAAGGCTCATGTCTTACTATATTATCCATGCTTTGTAATACTTTTTATTATTATTCTGTGTTATATATATACCACTTATAGCCTAAGAGGTTTATATTCAGGTACTCAAGCATTTTTACCTATGTGTCCTGGTGGGTTCACATTCTAATGTACCTGGGGCAATGGGGGATTAAGTGACATGCCCAGGGTCACAAGGAGCAGTGTGAGATTTGATCCCACAACCTCAGTGTACTATGTTTTGCCAAACTATATTCACCATGCTATGTCTCATCATACCATGTTTTGCCATATCATGTTTTTGTACCATTCTTTGCTAAATATGTTTTGCCATCTTTGCTAATATTTACCGTACTATCTGAGAATGTGGTGCAATGGTTAGAGCAAAACCAAGAAAAATCCAACGGGCGGGTCTGCAGTAAAAGGCAAACACCCAAAACAAGAAAAAGACTGCAGAGTGGAATGTACAAGGTGCAGAAATCTTTATTGGAAATCTATAAAAAATTGTAATCCATAAAAATGGCTCTCATATACATGTAGATGGAGTAAGGACCCAACACGGTCCATGTTTCGTTGAAACACTCCTTCCTCAGAGGTTCGGGATATCCTATGTATCACATATAGAGAGTCATGCGGAGAACAATGTTGTAATATAAAATCATCAAAATTTGTGAATCGGAGGCAAGAAATTCCCCTTCTGAGCTAACACACAGGGTGAGTACAGCTACCGAAAGTGGTTAGAGCTGCAGCCTCAGTGTTGTGGGTTCAAACCCATGCTGCTCCTTGTGACCCTGGGCATTGCCCCAGGTACATTAGACAGATTGTGAGCCCACCAGGACAGACAGGGAAAAATGCTTGAGTACCTGAATAAATTCATGTAAATCGTTCTGAATTCCCCTGGGAAAATGGTATAGAAAATTGAATATATAAATAAAATGAAAATTGTGCTTGGTGGGCAGATTGTAGTGGCAAGGGTTTAGTTTTGCTGCAGTTGTGTGGGATTTAATTGCTGCCATGTGTGTTAACAATTACATTAACTTTTGTTACTTAAGAGGAAGTGTATTAGAAGTTACCTCTCCCCTTATAAAACACACTACCCATCAAGGAGAGGATAACTCAACAATAGAGAGCTGCACAGGAATTGAAATTATGGAAATCCTACATAACCCATGGAATTCCCACAGATACAGAAAAATTTGAAATGGGATTCCCACACAGATAGAAGAAATTGCCATGGTATTCCTATGTAGTATAGTCAAAATCTCTGGTGACTTCAGAATAAGGCTTGGCATGCACTGAAAGAGGGAATTTGAACAATAGAATGAGGTTTAGAACTTATGGAGAGAGATAGTTTCAAGTTTATTTAAAAATTTGATTTGATCGCAATATCATAATCCAATGCGATTTACAAATAGTAAGAAAATCAGGGTAAGAAAAGGAAAAAAAAAAAACAACAACCAACAATAAAAAAACAAAAACCACACAATTGTTAAAACTATGACACTACAGGACACAAGAGGAGGATAGGTTTAAATACAATTCATAAACAAATAAAATGAACATAGGGATTAAAACAATAGGATGCCAGAATGAGGCTTGGAATTCCCAGAGAGACAGCCTGAACATCAGAATGAGTCTTGGAACACTCATTGATTGAAGAGTAAATACCATTTAAAAAAATCACACAAAAAAAACCCCTACCCCCCTCCCACCTGCTGGCCTCTGAGCATATGTGGATTATCCGCGCATGCTTAGAAGGCCCTCCAGATGTGGCAGGGCTTTCCAAAGCCAGACAAACTGCTGGGTTTGGAAACTGCTGGCACCTGGACATATCCTCTAAAAAGAGAACATGTCCGGGTTTTCCTGGACATCTGGTTACCCTAATACTCTAGATAGTCCTTTTCTGGACTGAAAGCAAATTTAATATCAGTACTGATGCCTTAACCTAGCTTGGAAAGGAAATATTCTCCTTCAGTCACAGTTGTAATATGCTAAATAGTAATGTAGCAGCATGGGTGAGGACAAGCCTGGAATCTTGACAAACCACATCCAGACAGTGGTTTTAGAGGTAAAAACAAAGTACTTTATTAATTGTGCAGGGCAACTTGTTTCTTTCACAGGTGTAAAGAAATGAAACCCATTTTGGAATTCAAGATTTCTCTCCATGGCCTGCTCCGACATAGCCACAGCGTGCTGTTCTCAACTTGGTCCTGGAGTACCCCTTTGCCAGTCAGGTTTTCAGGATATCCACAACGAATATGCATAAACTTGATTTGCATACATTGCCTCCATTATATGCAAATTTCTTTCATGCATATTCACTATGGATATCCTGAAACCTGACTGGCAAAGGGGGTACTCCAGGACTGAGTTGAGAAACACTGTCCTAAACTGGTAGGGTAGGGTTTGAGGTGGAACAGGGCAGGTTGGAGGCCAAATGGGGTGGGACTGGAGGTGGAACAGGGTGGGGCTGCGTCCAGGATTTTACCATTTTAAATATAACCCTATATTTATTTATTTTTAAAATTTATGAAATCGCTTAAATCTTAGCGATGTACAAAACATTTACATCCACAATTTCAAACACAAACAAACATCTTAAATTGCAATAAACAAACAAGTCAATCTTCTCCACAAATTTCCTAGAATTCTCTAAATACAAAACAAACAACCATACAAATAATTGTGTTTTTTTAACATTTTCTTAAAAGACATACGATCTTATGCATAATCTCATTATACCTGGAATTGAATTCCAGAGATTCTTCCCGGCAAGTGAGAAAATAGATATTCTAGATTTAACATAACAAATCCCATTTTCTTTTAAACTGATGAGCAACATCCCTTTCCTCAGATCTCAAGCATCTTGCAGATTGATAGATTTTCCATAAGTTTTGAAAACAAGTAGGAGAAGAGGAGAACGACAGACAGAGCTTTATAGCAAATTCTTAACAGGTAACCAGTGGAGAGCTTTCAAGATTGGAGTACCGTATTTTCACGCATATAACGCACGCGTTATACACGATTTTACTAACCGAGTATAACCATGTGCGTTATATGTGTGAGCACGTTATACAATTTTTTTTTTCTCATTACGATCCAGCATCCCCCCTGTGAACCGGCATCCTCCCCCCCGCTCGCATCACCCCACCTCCCCCACGATCCTACATCCCCCCCGCACCGCAAAGACATCGCTTACCCGATTGGACACCGGCACCAGCACCAATGCACAGGACGTGCCAGTGCCAGTGCCCGAAGATCCTCCCTCGCCTGGGCTGGGCTGGGCTTGGTGGTGCGAGGGAGATCCTCCCTCTTCCCTGTGTTGGGCTGGTCTGGGCTTTGAGCATTTGCGCATGCTCAAAGCCTTCTGGTCTCGCTCTCTCCGAGATTCTGAATCTGAATCCTGGCCGCCTGGCATAGGGAAGCCTAGTTGTCCAGCACAGAGGCAGCTTAAGTCATCTTAGGGTTGGATTAGGGACCCATAGAGAGAAGGACCCATGTCCATAAGCCCTTGTAATCACTGCATTGATATTGAAACATGTGCACTGCCCTATACACCCCCACAACCCTTTTTTACTGGCATATAAGTGACTCCTGCAGCCATAAGGGCTATTAGGGTGGTAGATAAGTGAGTCTAGGGGATTCTGGAGGTGGTTTGAGGGGGCTCACCGTGACCTATAAGGGAGCTGTAGTGAGGAGAAGCCATGGCACCTTTTTTGTGAAGTTCACAGCAGTGCCCTGTAAGGTACTCCACTATTTAGGTGGCATGTCTGAGTGTTCAGTCCATCATTTTGCAGACCCCCTCCCACGTCCATCAGGGCTTGTTCTAGGCGTTTTTGACTTGGACGAAAAGTTGGAGGGAAATGTGGTATAAAGTTGGACAATTTAGCAGCTTGGACGATCAGATCAGAAGGATGTATAATTAGACGATTTTCGAAACAAAAAAATGTTGGGACGTATTTTTTGAAAATGTGTCCTAGGCTGTTTTTTACTTTGGATGACTTGCAACTTAGACGCAAACAGACTTAGACGTCCCTTCCGATTATGCCCCTCCACACATATAGCTACTCCATACTTCAATCACTGGCCAAAAACCTGCTCGTAATGTTTTTACTATTTAGTTTTTTATCGTATCATTCTTGTGCTTTTCTTAATACTAACTTGTAACTATTAGCTAAACTCATATATTATTAAATATTTTTAAATATTTTTAAATATAGACCTCTTCAAACATTTGAAAAAAACAACAGAATGTTACTTATCTTCGATATTCTGTTCTTTTTCTTTTTGTTTTTTTTTTGTTTTTTCCAATCTTCTGTTTTAACTGTGCCGTGTTGGGCTATCAAGGCCAAGGCCGGGGTTATTCCATGTCTCAGAGCCAAAGCCAGGGCCAACGCGGCCTGCGTTTCATGGACCACTAGTCTGTCCGCTGCTTCAGGGCCAGTTACAGGGCACACAAGACAAGGTAAATCCACGAGACAAAGGTAAGGTATGCCCTTAAACATGTAAACTGTAAAACAGCTGGAGTAGTATAAATCATTAAGTGCCCATGTGATCTCCTCTATGTGGGCCAAACATCTAGATGCTTTAATATTAGGCTCACAGAGCTTAAAAGCAACATAATAATAATAATAATTTTATTCTTATATACTGCCAAAGCCACGGAAGCTCGAGGCAGTTTACAACAAGAAGCTCTGGACAATCAGCGAAGAGGTCACAATCAAGTCATCAATACAATCTTACATAATGAAAGAAGTGGAAAGCTATATAGTTCTTAAGGTTACTGGTTGAATTAACAGAGCTGTATAGATTCTTAGTTTACAAAACGATTGAACAAACTCATTTTTACTAATTTTCTAAAATTGAAATAGGATGAGGAGAGCATGATAACATTACTAAGCCAATCGTTCCATTTGCCTGCCTGGAAGGCAAGAGTTCTGTCCAAGAATCTTTTGTAGTAGCAGGCCTTTATTGTCGGATAGGTGAACAGATGTATTCTTCATGTGGGCCTAATAGAACTTGCCAGATTAAATTAGGAAACTAGGTAAGTGGGGGCCAGACCAAATATTGATTTATAACACAGACAAGAGAACTTAAACAGGATTCACGCCTCCAGGGGCAGTCAATGGAGTTTTTGATAGTAGGGGCTTATGTGTTCCCATTTCTTCAGCCCAAAAATCAGTCGAACTGCCGAATTTTGAATGACTCTGAGTCTTAGAATGGTTTTTGTGAAAGATCCCAAGTAAATGATGTTGCAATGATCGAGCAAGCTTAAGATGGAAGATTGAACCAGTAAGCGGAAGGATGCTTCATCAAAGTATTTTCTGATGGTTCTGAGTTTCCATAGTACTGAGAAGCATTTTTTAACCAATAAATCTGTGTGAGCATTTAGAGTGAGGTAGCGGTCTAGGGTCACTCCCAGGATTTTAATAGAGTGGTCAATAGGGAAGTCCTGACCATTCAAGGAAATCGATGAGTCTTTGATTTTGTCGTTAGGGCTTGCAAGGAAAAATTTAGTTTCGTCTGTGTTGAGTTTCAATTTGAATTTGGTCATCCATAGTTCAATTTGCTTTAGAATGGATGATATATGAATCTTTGTCTCGGAGGTCAGAGTAGTAAGGGGAATAACAATGGTGATATCATCAGCATAGATATAAAATTTAACTTTTAAGCTTTGTACTAAGTTCCACAATGAGGCAAGGTAGATGTTGAACAATGTAGGGGATAGAGGAGAGCCCTAAGGGATTCCGCAAGAGTTTACTCAACTACAGGATTTTTTATTGTTACTATAGACTTGATATGACCGTTAGCTCAAAAAACCCCGAAACAATTTTAACATGTTACCTGAAAGACCAATTGACTCCAGACGGTCAATCAGAATAGCTTGGTCAACCAGATCGAAGGCACTACTTAGGTCTAGTTGCAGAATTAGAACACTGGTACCCTGACTGAATAAGGTATGAAGGAAGTCCAGCAGTGATGCAATGACAGTTTCAGCGCTGAACCCAGAACGAAAACCAGACTGATTGTCTTGCAGTATGCTAAATTTGTCCAGGTACATTACTAGTTCCTGGTTGACCAATCCTTCCATCAGCTTAACGAACAAGGGGGTGCTCGCAATTGGTCTGTAATTAGATGTCAGTTTGGTAGATTCTCTAGGGTTTTTGACGATTGGGGTGATCAAAATCTGACCTAAATCCTCAGGGAAAGTACCGGTTAGTAAGAGAGAGGAGAGCCAGTTGTATAACTTGGCTTTAAATGAGAATGGAGCAACTTTCATTATGTTTGGGGGGCAGCTGTCTAATCTTCAGTAGAAGACAGCGTATTTCGTGTAATATTCATGTAATATTTGTGGAGAATTGTTGCCAGGATGGGGTAGTGAAATTATTCCAGGCCATATCTACCCTAGGATCATCTATGTGTTGGGCAACTTGGTAGTTCAAATAGTTGGTTGTGGAGCCCATTAGTTTAGATCTCAAATTGTTGATTTTGTTGTTGAAAAATTCAGCCAGATCGTCTGCAGATGGTGGGGAATCTAGGTAGAACATGAGAAGGCCTGTGTATCATAGAGATTGTTGACTAATTCAAAGAGATTTCTAATGTTGGTGTTCGGTGATCCGATATTTTGGGCGTAAAAGTTAGTGCGCTTCTTTATTATTAGTTATTTTGTATTCATTTAATTTTTGTCTCCAATTTGACCTCCCCACACTGTCCCCTGATTTCAAACATTGTCTTTCGAGCAGGTTTTTGGCCAGTGATTGATGTATGGAGTAGCTATGGGGTTCATAATAAAATAAATAAATAAAACGTCTAAAAAGTGGCCTAATTCGACACTATGGGGCATTCTAAAACCAAACTGCATGGAATCCAAGCATCCTAAAAACATCTAGTTGCTTCATAACAATTTTCTCCAACACTTTACCAAAAAAAGGTACAATCGAGATTGATCGATAACTTGCAGGCAAAGAATGATCCAAACCTTTCTTTTTCAAGGTTGGATTTACAGTGGACCGTTTACAACTTTCCGGAAAATGTCCTGTTGACAGGGACTCATTAACCACCTTTGTAACAAAAGGGGCAATCTGATCAGTTAAGTTAATCTTGGTATTACAGCGATCCTGCAGTGATCTAGTTGGCATAATTTTTGAGATTACCTTACCAACCTCCTCTCTACATTCAAGAACTGAAAATACTCCCATTTTAAATCTCTGACTGAACAATCAAAAAATGAATCAGCAAGAGTTAATATCTACAATTGAATCACTACACTCTTATCTTTTCAATCAAATAGCTAGCAGACTCATCCACTGCCACTCTAACCTCATTTTCAAAGCTATTACCACCCTCAAATAACGTACTGTCTGAAATAACTCTCTTGGTCTATCCTTTGCAATCTTTACATGGTTCTGAATAAAACTATTCTGTAGTCTCACATAATGACTTATACTCAATCAGACTTTGGTGCTTGTTCTGATGTTTAAGAAAAGTTTTTCCATCAGTAAACTGGTGCATTTTTGTAAGGAGGCATAGTGTGAAACGGTTGGGCAAGCCTTTGGGTATGAAAGATAAGTGCCTTCCTTTTATAGCACCATATGCACTTTATATTTATATAGAACCTGTTTAAAAATAAATTGAAAATAAATCAATTATGCACATGTCACTTTACAAAGACCAATGATGAATACAGCACCCCAGTAAGGGCATGAAAAATTCAATAAATAGTGCCTTGGGTGTTTGAGGTCTGGTAATTAAATTTACTTGATATAAGTTTGTTCTCTATTTTATGCTGATTAGTTTATTGAACAAATTTGAATTTTCCTTACTTCAATTGATCTTTAATTGACTATAACATGTTTTAATGCACAAAATTTCTTATATACTGTGATAGTTTGCCATGACTAAAAGTTTTTTCCTGCTGATTTTAGTTTATACTCAGTGTCCAGTGCATCTCGTTGCAGTGTCCAACAATAGTCAGCCAGCATTGATGGATTCCAGTTGCCCTAATATCTTTTCTCCATAGTGGCAATGTCCAAGATTAGCGGGGAAGAAGTCTGAGTGTGAATGTATAAAGTGCATCTTCAGTGTCATGTTGCACTTTATAGTTTTGTATGATCTAAGAAGGTTTGTCAAACAGTTGAATACAGTATAGTTTGGTGCTCTGTAACTGCCAAGAAAATTCTCGACATCCTTGAATGCTTTCCAGGTGATTTTCTCTGGCCCGACTATCAGATCTTCAAATCTCTCATTGGAATGACAAAAAGGCCTTCCTTAAGCATGGTATCAGTTATTCTTGGAAACATCCATCTTAGATAAAGAAAACCTTTGCCTTCCTTATTCACCGCTTTTATGAAATTTTTCATCAGTCTAAGTGAAGTGGAGGCAAAAATATCTTTGTTGGGTCAACAAGTAGTTCATGTACCACATTTTTCTATCCTGGAGCCAAATTCTTATGGAGTGGCCAGTTCTTTTGAATGTAATACAACTCCTTAGCACTGCTGTCCCATTCGAAAATAAAACAACAGTACTTGGTATATCCAAGCTGCATTCCAAGTAGCAAAGTTACTGCTTTAAGATCACCGCAGATATTTCAGTTGTGTACTGGATATGCTTTAACAGCAGTTCCATGTTTTCATATGTTTCTTTCATATGTGCAGAATAGCCAGTAAGTCTTGATGAGTAGACATCGTCGTATAATAAAACAGCCTTGAAGCTTAACACTGACAAATCAATAAAAAGATGCCACTCCTGTGGGTCATGCGAACAACCCAAAGCTGTGAACAACCTCTCAATGTCAGTGCAGATGCAGAGGTTTTAAACCTGTGCAAAGAAATTTGTTAAAACATATTGGCAGCTTCAAAAGTCAGAAATGTTCATAGCTGGCGAGAGCAAACATCATCCATGCAGTCTTGAACCCAATAATTCTGCTTTTGCTTTTGACAAACCTAAGTCCCTGACTAGGTCATTTAATTCTGACTGTGTTATAAGATGAGGCTTACCAGGTGAACATGGTTCAAAATCAGGATCAATGTCATTGTCAGTGCTTGGCTGTACATTGTAAATTCTTTGTCAGTTTTGTTTAAGCTCCATTTCTCTGGAGACTTTGGTACCGGAAGACTATCATCATGAGGCACTGAAAGAAGATTGGGGTATTCAATTGATTTCTTATTTTTACCAGAGAAACCAGACAGAAGTAACAGTCTGTCAAGTGATACTTCTGTTCTCGCCATATCATTGGGATAGCGAATGGCATTGACTTCCAAGTACCTCAGAGCCAAGTTCTAAGATTGATGGCAAATCTTGGACAACAAATGTGAGAAGCCCATGGTTTGTATTGATCACCAATATTGCAACTATATGCTTTCTTAACAAGTCGGGTCATGGTGCGTCTTTCAGGCTTAAGTGTGTACTTGCTACAAATGTAACAGAATGTATCACAGCTGTTGCAACATCAATGAGATATTTCTGCTGTCATACATCATCCTATCCTATAGCAATTAATAATTAACTGGCTTACTGGCCATAGCACCGAAACCATCATAGCCTCTCTACTCGAACACCTGCACTCACTCTTCAGCCAGGGTTCCAGCGCCCTGATCTTGCAACTTGACCTAAGCAGTGCTTTCGACCTAGTCGACCACACTATTCTCCTAGACTGCCTTGCACACAACGGCATCTCCAGCCAGATCCTCAACTGGTTCCATGGGTTCCTTAGAAATAGATCTTACAGGGTGATCAAGAACGACTCTTTTTCCCACAGCTGGGCCAATTCCTGTGGGGTTCCCCAGGGCTCACCCCTATCCCCCACCCTGTTCAACGTCTTTCTCGTCTGCCTGGGAAACCTCCTGCACAGCTTCAAGCTCAAATTCTTCATTTACGCAGATGACATCACTATAGTTATCCCTCTAACCAGTTTCACTCTAGAGCTGCTTAACTCGCTATCAAACTTACTCAGACAGATAGAACTCTGGATGCTATCCTACAGACTAAAACTAAACTCTGACAAAACCAAATTCTTCCTGGCCATCCCCAACGACAAAATCAAAGATACCTCAGTTCAAGTGAATGGATCGGACTTTTCCCTAGAACAAACCCTAAAAATACTGGGAGTCACCTTAGACAAACACCTATCCCTTGAGAAAAACACTGATCTTACCGTCAGGAAAAGCTTCTCGGTGCTCTGGAAACTCCGCACTATAAAAAAATACTTCGATGACAACTCATTCTGCCTATTAGTACGATCCTCCATTCTCAGCATCCTGGATTATTGTAACATCATTTATCTAGGCTCCACGAAGAAAACCACCAGGAGACTGATTCAGAACACCGCCGTCCGCCTTATATTTGGCTTAAACAAAAGGGAACATATCACCCCTTTCTACCATAAACTGCACTGGCTGCCATTTGAATCCAGAGTCCTATTCAAGTTCGCATGCCTCTGCTACAAAACTGTATTTGGTCTATCCCCAAGTTACCTCAACCCTCACTTCAAGCTAAATCACAATAATAAAAACTCTCGCAGAATCCATCTGTTTGCCTTCACCTCCCTAAAATTATGTCATCTCAAAAGGTTCCTCGACAAAACCTTCTCCTTCCAGGCAGCCAAACTAAACTCATGGCTTGCCCAAATTGTACTTGACGCCCCCTCCTACCTTGACTTCAGAAAAAAACTCAAAACTCATTTATTCTATGAACAGAGCCCCTAACATCCCCTCTCACCTCTTCAACTCCCCTCAATCCACGTGAACCTCCACATTCCCCTCCTACCAATTAACTTCCATGACCAATTTTCTTTCCTGTAAATAAATTTTTACCTTCCTATTGTACACTCTTGCATACTCCTGTCAACTCCAAAGACCTGTACACTCCAAAAAAAAAAAAAAAATTAATTCCAATGTTCTTTCATTGTCTGTAATCTTAATTAATTGCTGTGAACCGCCTAGAACTCTCTGGGTATGGCGGTATACAAAATAGAGTTATTATTATTATTAATTAAGTTACTTAACATAGACAATGCTATGCCTTGAAACATCAATATGCACCTGAACTGACAGACATGTAATGAAGATTATCCCTGTGTGCAAACTGCTTTTATATAGTCTTTTCAGGCAGAATCCTTCAAGCACATATACAAGCATGCCCAGGCATGCCCAGACTGCATCACTTCCATGGACATTATGCAACCGTGTTTGGAAGCCTAGCTCTAGGGAGACACATAGGAATGCTTAAACTTGCCCAAGGCCACTTGCTACTACTATTAACTTATCACTTATATAGCGCTAAAAGGTATATGCAGTGCTGTACTGGGTAGTCTCCTCCTATATAAGGAGCTCTGTGGTGGTACTTCCCTCACTTGATGTTTTCCAGCAGGAACTCTCAGCTAGAGATCTGTATCAGAAGTAATTTCAGGTAAAAAGTTATCATTTTAAATAGTTTAAAAAGTTGTAAGTTAGGTATTCATAACTAGGAACTGAGGATTAATGGTTATTAGAATGTATTTGACTGTAGTAAATGCACTAGTTGTAGTATTTAGAAAACTCTTATTATTATCTTAGTACTTATATCTTCAACCTCCCTGATGATGGACTCAACTGAAACTCAGCTGGAGTTCTTTAAGGATTAAGAAGAGAGAACCTCAGAACTGATTAAGCATTTCTAATTGAATCATTAATATAAGGAACAACTGGCCTGGTCAAGCCTACAGATTACTACTCAAGGAGATATTGTGGCTTTAATTGACTCATCATTAAGTTAAGTGAGCTTCATTGGGCCTGAATGGCTTTAAAACTTAACACATTAAGAACCTTGAAGATTGATTGATGGACTCTACTTTAAAATTCTCGACATCCTTTACCTGTACCTGTAGCTTTTCCCAGCCTATGATTTTGTTATTAGTAGCACTTTGCACTTTGCATTACATGTTATTGTAGATTTTAAATGTAGATGAAATAAATTTTGTTAGTTTTTAGGATATGAATTGAATTAAAGAAATCAATAAATTAAATATTTAATTAATTTTATGTTATGGTATTCTTGGTATAGCATTTTAATGAATTGAATATCAGTAATTGACTATGGGCTATTGCCCTCGGATTTCAGCGATGTAGCTCCACTGCAATCAGAACTTCATTGCTGTTAGGAGATGTCTATGTCACTGATCCATTTGTTTTTAGAAATACTTATATATTATTTAGATTTTTTTTCTTTCTTTATATTCTTATACTTCATTTAAATATAAATAAGGGCTTAAATTGCAAAACTTAGCTTTTATAGTTTTAGTCGGTAAAGGGGGCTTTTTCCACTAACATGTCACATTTTGCTTTCGCTGTCTCAAGGCAAACCACCTCCCCCTTATTCCTTAGTATTGCTACCACTCTCACACTCTGCTTCAGGGAGAGGTTTGCTGCTGAACTTTACTCCAGTTTACATATTAGACCCTATGACAATCAATGATATCTGTGGCTGGTGTACAACTAAGGAATGCCATGCCTGGTATCCTGCGGTTTTGTATGGGGAGGATGATTTTTAAGAAAATGCTGAAAACTCAATTGTTTGCTAATGCCTTCTTATGCTAAGATGTATTTCAGTTGATAATCATCTTCTAGAATTTTTTTGACATCGAAGTATGATTTAAAGCTTGTTTGTACTTCTGAACTGATTGAATTTGTGCTCTATCCCTATTATAACACGATGTTGTCTTGATATGTGTGTTATATGTGACAATCATAGGGAATAAGATTCTATATATGTAATTTGGAAACCGCATAGTTGTATGCGGTATATAAATTTTTAAATAAATAAATAATCTCTCCAGGTCCAGCTGCATTTAAAAATTGTGCACCAACATCATTAAAATTTCAAAAAACACAAAGGCAGTTGATCTGCAAAGATCTCCAAAATGGTGCAAACACAAGGCACAGATCACCAAGAAAAAGTCCAAGAGATTTATTCACTACAACTTAAATGCCCCCCCCCCCCATTTTTTTTTAAAATGAAGCTATGTTAATGTTTTTTATTGCTGGCCACTGCAGTAAAATTTCCGATGCTCATAGGAATTTTTCCAGTTCCGGCACGTTGGATGTGTCCTTTCTTGAAAAGACCGACGAGAAGAACATGTTTAGTCTGTCTGCCACCTCTTTTTCCGCCTTCACCACTCCCTTCCTGTCTCCCTCATCCAAAGGTCCCACCTCCTCCCTTGCTGGATGCTTTCCTTTCACATATCGGAAGAACGGTTTAAAATTTCGTGTTTCCCTGGCTAGTCTCTCTTCGTATTCTTTTTTTGCTTTTCTGACCACGCAGTGACATTCTTTTTGATGCTTTCTGTGCTCTTTCCAATTTTCCTCGGTTTTATCCTTTTTCCACTCCCGGAATGATTTTTTCTTGTCTCCTATCGCTTTCTTTACTTCATTGGTTATCTACACCGGGTCTTTTGTTTGATTCTTTTGCACCCTTTTCTAAATCTGGGTATAAATAGGTTTTGCACCTCGTTTACCATATCCTTGAATAAGGACCAGGCTTGCTCCACAATCTGTGCTTTCTCTGAGCTGTTTCTGAGTTTCTTTCTCACCATTAGTCTCATGGCATCATAGTTCCCTTTCTTGAAGTTATATGTTGTTGCAATGGTTCTCTTTCCCTTTGGCATTCCTACTTCCACTTTGAACTGGATCATTTTGTGATCACTGTTTCCTAATGGTCCCACTACTTTCACTTCCTTTGCAGGTCCTTTCAGCCCATTGAGGATTAGATCCAGAATAGCAGACCCTCTCGTTGGTTCCTTGACAAGCTGCTCCATGAAGTAGTCCCGTACAGCCTCCAGGAACTCCGTTTCCTTTGTACATTTTGAAATTCCAAGACTCCAGTCTATCCCAGGATAGTTGAAATCTCCCATAACTATGGTGTTTGCATTCTTACATTCCCGCCTCAACTCAGCTTCCAGTTTTGTATCATTTGCTTCAGTTTGCCCAAGTGGATGGTAGTACAGTCCCATCTTTATCTTGGATCCATTTCTTCCTGGTATTTTAACCCATAGTGATTCCAGTTGGTCATTTGTCGCTGCTGCGTCCACTCTGGTCGAGTGAATGGTGTCCTTTATGTATAGTGCTATTCCTCCTCCTTTCTGATATGTCCTGTCTCTTCAGTAGAGCTTGTACCCTGGCAGTACTATGTCCCATTTGTTTTCCTCGTTCCACCATGTTTCCGTGATCCCTATGATGTCTAGGTTCTCATTTTTGGCCATGACTTCTAATTCCCCCATTTTGTTCTTTAGGCTCCTTGCATTAGCGTACATGCAGTTCAAGTCCTGGTATCTTCTCTTCCTTGTTATTTTCCCTTGCGTTTCATTCTTTTTTCTGTCCCCTTCCTGACCTGCCAACTCCTGATTTTTGTCTCTTTTGTCTTTCCCTTGTGGTACATTCTTGTTGTCCTCCTCTTGTTCCTTCCCTTCATCTTGTTCCATTTTGACTTTCCCTTGTAGTACGTTCCTCCTATCCTCCTCTTGTTTCATCCTGCTCCCTTGTTTTTTCAGCTCCTGTTGTGTGACATTTGTGTCTTCCCAGCATTTTTCCCACTCAGAATCATCTCGGGGTTATTTTCAGAATGGCAAATTTCAGCCACAGATTCAGTTTTGGCTGGAACCAAAGAAACCGTTTTGGTTTCCCTCTCAAATGAGACATCCAGGTTGGGAAGCTAAACATATGATCCTTTTGTAAAATGGATATAAGGACATGCACGAATCAACTTGAAATATGGGTCTACTTGGAATGTACAACCAAATATTCATTTTGAAAAAGCTATACATGCAAAAAAAAAAAAAAGTCTGATATCATTTGGGGTTTTATACATGTGAAGGGGCATTTTTAAAAGAACATCAATGTCAGAATTGGGAAGTGCTGCTCATAATGTTCAAAAAAATGTCCATCTCACAGCAATTTCAAACAGAAAAGACATCCAGATTTCCTGTTCAAAAATATGTGAAAAGGATATCCTTATGGTGGAGACATCCATCCGAGACAGCCATTTTACAAACTAGAATGTTAAATTATAAAATGTCCCAGAGATATTTGGCAGCATTCTTATTAAAATGGTTCCAGATATCCTTGCAGAACAGAGGAGTAGCCCAGTGGTTAGTACGGTGGCTTGTAAATGAGGGGGTAAAAGTTCAAATCCCAGTTTAACTTTTATTCTTTGTACAGTTTGTATTGTGGGGGGGGGTTGGGTGGGGGAAGGGGATGGGAGGTTGGGGTGAGGTATAGTAGCACTTGTATTATAACATAGAAACATAGAAGATGACGTCAGAAAAGGGCTACAGCCCATCAAGTCAGCCCACTCTGCTTACCCACCCCCTGTCTATGCTCTAATGACCCAATTTCCTTATCTTGACCCTCGTAGGGATCCCACATGGGTATCCCATTTATTCTTAAAGTCTGGTACGCTGTCTGCCTCGATCACCTGCACTGGAAGCTTGTTCCAATGATCAACCACTCTCTCTGTGAAGAAATACTTTCTGGTGTCGCCATGAAATTTTCCGCCCCTGAGTTTGAGCGGGTGCCCTCTTGTGGCCGAGGGTCCCTTGAGAAAGAAAATATCATGTGTTTGCAATACTGCTTTGTTTGCTTGTCATTTCAATTTTCAATAAAAACATTTTCACATAACTTTTTTTCTTTTTTATAAATGTGATCCCTCCAGAAACAGAATAATATCTATTGTACATCACTTCAATAGCTTTCAGATATTGGGATTTGAACTTGCATTCCTTGGTTTACAGTACACCTCACTAACCACTAAGCTATTCCTCTGATCTGTTTGTTGCTTTGTTAAGAATGGCTATAATGCATGCAGTTGACTTACAGCCTAGTTTTCCTTTTTTGTTTCACTTTGGGAAGGAGGACAGCAACCACTTGAGAATTAAGGAGAAGGGTCTCAATCAGAGCACCTTTTTGAAACTTGAACATGACTGAAACAGGTCTAGATAAAAACATCCTTCTTTGACATTGACATTTCTTACAGCTCGAAAATCACTATTGGACATCCTAGCATGCCCAAAATATACATCCTTGCTATTTGGACAAACTGCAGTATGAATTGTTCAAATTCTGACATTCCAAAATCGAGTTTTGGAGGATTTTAGCAGATGGACTTTTTTAGTCATAACATAACAATATGCTTGTATATGCAGCTACCTCTCAGTTCTGTTCGGTTTACAGAGTAAAAATACTGGGCATTCACAGTGAATTACAATCCATTAGTTAAAATTTTACCAAACAAGTATGTTTTTAACAATTTTCTAAATGCCAGATAGGTGTTGGAACTTAATATAAAATTACCAAGATGTTTATCCTGATAAGATAGAATTATTTTTTCCCCCAGTTCAAAAAGTTTTATTGAATTTGTAAATAAAACAAAATACATATCAAAGAAAAACAGTTGCACAACAGAAGGCATAAGAGGAAAAAAAATTGTTTGTAAACACATCCCTTAATAGATGGAAAGTCAAATATCTACGAACCCCTACGAATATCTACGAAGGTGTTTTTTATTAACAAATTCAAAGTGGTCAAGAAAATAACTTGGTAAAAGACCATGTAAAGACTTAAAACACATACAACCAAACTTAAACAATATTCTCACCTCAATTGGCAGCCAGTGCAATTTTTGGTAATATTTTGTCACATATTGTAGTTAAATTTATGCAGACTGAATATCAAACAAACAGCTGTATTTTGAATAACTTGCAACCTCTTGATGTTTTTCTTACAGATTGACAGAGCTCTGGGAGTAGAATCAACAAGTACCCCATACTTGCTCTTAATGAAACCACAATAACCACTATATATACTCTTAGACTTTGAAAAATATAATGTCCTGATCACTTCTTTGGATTGCAGCATTAAATATACATACACAAAGTAAAAATTCTCTACGATAGTACCTCTTGAATGGAATAAGCTGCTAATGGTGTTAAGATTAAAGATAGTGCTAATTTAAAAAAGAAAGTTAAAAACTCTTTTACTTTTTGTTGTTTTTTTTTTGACTAGCATATGATGGGAAATGATGATTGGGAAGCAGCATTGAGTGAATGGGATGTGTTTATTTGGGACCTGAGTTTCTCATTTACGCGGAGTTACTGTGGAACCTGTTCATTAGGAATGATTAGATATTCCACGAATTCCCATTTTAGGATCAACATGGACCCCTGAGGAAGACATTCTTGTCAAAACACATACCATGTTGGGTCCAAAGTTATCGGGTCCTAGATGCTTTTATGTGGATTATCAAGTTGATTTTACAAAAAAGGGAGCCACCCAGGTTTGGCTGGGTGGCAGATAACATTGGGCGAAGGACAGACGGAGGGTGGGCAGCAAGGAAAGAAGCTGAGGTAGGAAGGGCTAGGATTGGTGGAGGGATAAGAAGAGGGAGGAGATTGGAGGAATAAAGTTAGCTGATTGGATGGAGGAAAAGATTAGGGTGGACTCAGAAAGGTTGGGAAGGAGAGCGGGTTTGTTTGGAGAATTTGGTGGGCGGGAAGAAGGGAGTTTGAAAGAGTAGGAGAAGAGGAAGGTTGGGAGCATGGAGCGGAGTTTCCCTCCTGCCCTCCCTGGTGCTGTTGCTATTAACTTTTGGGTGGGGTGGGTGGTTTGAGGTTGATCGCAGCTTTAGGTGCTGGGGCGTAGATATGAACATTTATTTTGGAAGGGGTAAAGTGAAGACAATATGGGAGTAATTGAATATGGACTTGTGGGCGACACCGCCGCGAGTTAAGGTGGCTTGATGGCACCTTAAGTCACAAAATGTTATAAAGTAATTTATTGTATACTGGAGCTAGTTTCGTTGCCGAATGGCTCTAGTGAGTATCAAATAATTTACAAGTTTGTATTTGATATATGCTGAAATTTGTTATCGGCTATTGAAATTGGTTATGGAATTTAATGGGTTAATTTAAATAAAGCTGTGACTAATGTTATGCCAACAATTCTAGGTGTACTGGAGTTATTTGATGTGAAGTAGTAATTGAATGTATGGCTGATATCTGAGTCCCAATGTTAAGTCCATATCAGGAACATCAACTCTCCACAGCATTCTTTGTTGTTGGACTTTTATTCTGTGGAGACATTAGGGTCATTTTTTTTGTTTTGTTTTGGATCTGTGTTTGGGTCATGTTTTGTAGCATTTTTATTGTTTTAGATATGATTTTTTTAAAAATATGTGGATTATAACCCTCTTAGGGCTCCTTTTACTAGACCGAAGTAGAGGTTTCTATCACGGGCTGGTGAGGTAAAGCATCAAAACATTTACCTCGCGGGCCCGTGATAGAAATTTCTACCGTGGCTTTGTAAAAGTCAGTTATGAGGCGGACTAGAAATGTGCAATTAATTAATTTAATTGATAAATACTCAACTATTATTTTAAACAAACCCTGATCAGTACTTTTGAATACTGACTCATTAATTTAAAAGTATCGGGATGATGAGCTGTTTAATCTTTACAAATAAATTCTAAAGGAATTTCTACCAACTATCAGTGAGTCCCAATGCAGTAATTGTAAGTAAAGTCATGTACGAGTGTAAGGTGCATTACTTTCTAAACTATGGCAGCTGTGAAGTATTTTGAAAGGAATGTGAAAGAGTGAAGCATATGGTGAATGATATGCTGCCTCTCAGGAAACAGCATGTGGACTGTGAATGTCTGAACGTGGAGAATAGTCTACGGCATATTTCCAGTTTTTGTGACTGATGTTCATATATTAATAAACCACTTTACTGTTAACTGTGTTCCCAGAAGGCATTTGCAGATTTAAGGCTTTCCATATGAGGTCTTGATATATAGTGCAGCACAATTTGATGCTTGTTATGTAAAGTTCATTGCACTGAGTTGTCTCAAAATATCTTACAGACTGGCTTAGCAATTAACATCTTAAAAAAGGAAAAAAGTGCCATTTAGATATTTGTGAAAATTAAACTGTAAGGTCTTAGAATACCAACATTTGGAATTTCCTGGAACTTTATGGCAGTTTACTATGTATTTGCCTTTGTGATGGGGGATGGGGAGGTAATTTTATAACATGGTGCCTAGATAGAAAATGGACATAAAGTCATGTATTTTGACTATCTTAGACACACACACAAAAAGACACTCCAGCCTTATAACCGTTCCAAAAATTTGGACTATTCAAAATAAAATCTTAATCCATTTAAATTTTTTCATCTTTTTTTGTTTTTTATGTTGTAGGACTATTGTATAAAGGGCAGCAAATCATGCCCAATTTTAGGGTTCCTTTTATCAAATCACAGTAGAGCTTTTTACTGTGATCAGGCGAGGTAAATGCTCTGATGCTCATTCAACCAGTCCATGGTGTGTGTGTGTAAAACACAGGATTTTTCAGGAGGTCTCAGCCAGGTCTCCTCTCCTCCCCCCCCTCCTCCCACTACCACCACCATTTACCCTCCTGACAAAAAACTACAGTCTTGAGTCCATGGTAAATTTCTGCTAAGATAAGTTTATTGTGAGGCCACAGCGTGGTTACATAACGATAAGCAATACAGTGATTATCACCAACATGGAACTTAATTCCTACTTAGGTATAACAATTCCTAGCACTAACAATAACTACTCATCTATCACAAATTTCTACCCTTGCGAGTAGCTGTCCTCATCTAGACCCGAGGACCACCCAGTATCATACAAAGTGGTGGAAACTGGGGCTGCTACCATTTGCATTAGTCATTCTCTGAGTGTGTACTGCTTATATATGAGTAGGCACCACCATTGAAGCCGTACTCTACTCTCAGTTGGCCCAAGCTGCCTTCTAAGCTTCTCAGGCCCTACTGACTGCCCCTGTCCCCCTTTCACTGTTCAAGTGAGTGGGTGCTGCTGATCACTTCTTGGGCATGCCCTTCCATCCAAGAGGTGTTTCTCATTAGCCATTGAGGGATAGGAGCCCCCACCTTTAGAGTGGCACAAATCTTCATCCCCTTCTTCCAACATGCCCCCCCTTCCACCCACACTCATCTCATGGCCCCTTGGTCATTAATCCTGCTACAACTCGAGGCAGTGACTCCTCACTTGCTGAGAGTCCCCACAGGAACTCCCTTCCCCAGGCTTCAGCCTTCCAAGAGAGCACAGGCAATTGTATCTGAGCATCGCTGATGATAATATCCAGACCTATATCTGAGAGATGAGCCCCATCCGAGTGGTAAAGCCCTGGGCAATCCTCTGTGATCAATACTTATGGAATGTTGCTCCCTTGGATCACATGTATGAATCTGTGCATCCACTTGTTTAACTTTTTTTTTTTTCATTCTCTCCACTGCACACTCACTTTTCACACTCAGCTAGGGATGATGCTGGACCACACCAGAGGTGTGCTTCTGGCTAATTCCGTAATGTCTTTCTGCATCCTATGTATCAACTCAATAATATGCATGGGAGTCACATCATTAATGTATGATGAGTGCTCATGGAAGTCAGAAGATCATTGATTATTTAAGCTCATGATATATAACCGGTTACCTCAATATATCTCCAGATCTTAAACGTTCCAACCAAATAGCTATCTTGTAATCTTAAAGATATGACCAGAATCTCCTCTTTTAATCTGCCTTGAACCACAAGGTATTGGCAGAATAAAAGACACCAAAGTAATGTAATGCATGATCTGGACCTACTTTATACCTTGCAATCCCAGCCATGCTAGGAGCCTAAGAGCCAAAATGGGAGAGCTGGAAATCCTAGCCAGCAAAAAGGGCCTAGACATAATTGGAGTCACAGAAACGTGGTGGACTGATGACAATGAATGGGATATGGCTTTACCAGGATTCAAACTCTACAGGAGAGATAGGTCACACAAAAAGGGTGGAGGAATAGCGCTATATATAAAAGATTCCATACCTTCAACCAGGATGGAAACAACAGTAAGGGCGGATGACTTGGAATCACTATGGGTTAAGCTACCTGGAGGAACTGGAGCAGACATAAAAGTGGGTCTGTACTATCGCCCACCTGGACAACCGGAAGCACTCGACCAGGACCTGGAGGCTGAGCTGAGGCAGGTATGCAAAAGCGGAAGCGTGATGGTGATGGGGGATTTCAACTACCCTGGGATAGACTGGAGTATTGGACACTCAAACTGCATGAGGGAGAGCAAATTTCTGGAAACCACGAGGGACTGTTTCATGGATCAGCTGGTCACGGAACCAACACGGGGAGATGCCACTCTTGACCTAATCCTCAATGGGCCAGGGGGATCTGCAAAGGAGGTGGCAGTGCTAGGGCCCCTAGGAAATAGTGATCACAACATGATCCAGTGTAAGCTGGAAATTGGATCATCAAAGGTGAAAAGAACCACAGCGACAGCACTCAACTTCAAAAAAGGGAATTTTGATGGCATGAGGAATATGGTGGGAAAGAAACTCAAAAGCAACGCAAGGAAGATGGAGTCTGTTGAAAAAGCATGGTCCCTACTCAAGGGCACGGTGCATGAGGCACAGAACCTGTACATCCCCAGATTCAGGAAGGGGTGCAAAAAAAATCAAACAAAAAACCCAGTGTGGATAACAACTGCAGTGAAAAAGGCGATAAGTGACAAGAAAGCATCGTTCAAAAAATGGAAAAAGGACCAAACAAAGGACAACCAAAAGGAGCACAAAGAACACCAAAGGGAGTGTCACCGTGTGGTTAGGAAAGCTAAAAGAGAATATGAGGAGAGACTGGCGGGGGAAGCGACAAACTTCAAATCGTTCTTCAGATATGTGAAGGGGAAGCAACCTGCAAGGGAGGAAGTGGGGCCTTTGGATGATGGAGACAAAAAGGGAGTGATAAAGGAGGAAAAAGAGATAGCTGACAGGTTAAATAAGTTCTTCACTTCAGTCTTCACGAGGGAGGACACATCCAATATTCCAGAACCGGAGGACATCGTAAATGGGGATTGGGATGAAAAGCTGGCCCAACTAGAGGTAAGCCGAGAGGATGTCCTCAAGCAGATAGACAGAGTAAAGAGTGACAAATTGCCAGGTCCGGACGGCATTCACCCAAGGGTACTCAAGGAACTAAAGAACGAAATAGCAGAGCCACTTCGCCAAATATGTAACCTGTCCTTAAAAACTGAAGAGATCCCGGAGGACTGGAAAATTGCAAATGTCACGCCCATCTTCAAGAAGGGTTCAAGGGGGACCCGGGAAACTACAGGCCGGTGAGCTTGACCTCGGTCCCTGGAAAGATGATGGAAGCGCTGATTAAGGACAGCATCTGTGAACACATAGAAAACAATGGACAGCTAAATCCGAGTCAGCACGGCTTCTGCAAGGGTAGGTCATGCCTCACAAACTTATTGTATTTCTTCGAGGGGGTAAACAGTCAGGTGGATAAAGGGGAATCCATCGACATCATTTACCTTGACTTTCAAAAAGCCTTCGACAAGGTACCACACGAAAGGCTGCTTAAAAAGCTGTGGAAACATGGAGTGCAAGGGGAGGTCCACCGATGGATCAAAAACTGGCTGGCAGGCAGGAAACAGAGGATTGGAGTAAAGGGCCATTACTCAGACTGGCAATGGGTCACGAGCGGAGTTTCGCAGGGGTCGGTGCTGGGACCGCTCCTGTTCAATGTATTTATTAATGACCTGGAGGCGGGAACAAATTGCGAGGTTGTTAAATTTGCAGATGACACCAAACTCTACCGCAGGGTAGAAACCATGGAAGACTGCGAAGATCTGCAAAGGGACCTAGCGACACTAGAAGAATGGGCCAAAAAGTGGCAAATTAGCTTTAACGTAGGGAAATGCAAGGTCATGCATGTAGGGAAAAAGAACCCGATGTTCAGCTACAAAATGGGGGGATCACTGCTAGGGGTAAGTAACCTTGAAAGAGACCTGGGAGTGATGGTAGACACAACCTTGAAGGCGTCGGCGCAGTGCGCCACAGCCTCAAGAAAAGCAAACAAAATGTTGGGTATCATTAAGAAGGGTATCACGAACAGGACGAAGGAGGTCATCCTGCCACTGTATCGTGCAATGGTGCGCCCGTATCTGGAATACTGTGTCCAGTCCTGGTCGCCGTACCTCAAGAAGGACATGGCGGTACTTGAGGGAGTCCAGAGAAGAGCAACTAAACTGATAAAGGGTATGGAAAACCTCCCATATACTGACAGACTGAAAAAGCTGGGACTGTTCTCCATGGAAAAGCGGAGACTTAGAGGAGACATGATAGAAACCTTCAAGATCCTGAAGGGTATAGAAAAGGTAGACAGGGACAGATTTTTCAGATTATGGGGAACCACAAGTACAAGGGGGCATTCGGAGAAATTAAAAGGGGACAGGTTTAGAACAAATGCCAGAAAGTTCTTTTTCACCCAGAGGGTGGTGGATACATGGAATGCGCTTCCGGAGGCTGTGATAGGCCGGAGCACATTACAAGGCTTCAAAGAAGGTTTGGATAGGTTCCTGGAGGATAAAGGAATTGAGGGGTACAGATAGGAGTAGAGGTAGGTTAAGGGATAGTCTGAGACCACTGCTCAGGCAATGGGCCTGATGGGCCGCTGTGGGAGCGGACCGCTGGGCGAGATGGACCTCTGGTCTGCCTCAGCGGAGGCAATTTCTTATGTTCTTATATTCTTATGTTCTTATGTGACTCTCCTATGGCAGACAGGCCCTCCTGTGTGCCAAGGCTACCAATCAATACCACTTCCGTGCCTAAAGACTAAAGACAAGACACGCAAATGTGCAAAGCTACCACAAGGTAAGAAACAGCTGCTACTGAGGCAAATGCCAGTGCCTTCTAAAAAGCCACAAGGCTTGAAAACAGGGAGGGAAAAACAGAACATATAAAAGCGTGAAACTGCCACAAGTTAAGAGATAGCTGCTACTGAGGCAGAAGCCTAATGCCCTCTAAGAAGTAATGAGGCTCAAAAGCAGGTAGGGAACAGCTCTACCCTCCCATACCAGCTCTACCCTCCCATACCTCCTGGGCTCGTAATAGAATACATAAAGTCCTAGTCATTAGACGGAAGTCCCCCAGCAGTGCACCTCATGGAGAGAACACACCAAGATAGTGATCCATAGGCATGGTATCTGCTCCAAGAAAATTCACCGGAAGAAAATGCTCCTTTTGAGCACAGACCCAGGCTCCCCTATGAATCAGCAGCCATGCCACATTATGCACCTGAGACGCCATACTCCACACCTAACTCTAGTAGTCAACCTGGATATTCCCTGTGGGTATACTATAGACCTTGGAGAGGGAAGATCTAGCAACATATATGGCACACAAAAAGGTGGTGAAAAACACCATAGTGATAAGGAAGCTGGCACCAGGGCCAAGATGAGCCTGATGATAAAATGGTTAGGACCAAAGTCAACAGAGAAGGAAACGAGACCCAATCAAGGATAATGACATGTAATTGGTTCTAAGTAATCTTCTCCAAAGACTCAGAGCACTCAAAGTTGGTCCACATATCCGAGGCCTAAGCTACCTAGATTGTAGGACATCAAAGAAATGGTAAACTATAGATATGCAATATAAAGAGGACAATTGAGGGAGATTCCTTCCATTCACATGCATCATAGAGGACATCAGAAAAACTGGCAAAACAAGTAACGATCCTAGTTCTGGGATAATGGGCCTGAAGCAGGAAAATTAAACTACTTCCAGAAAGAGGAAGTCAATAGGTACAGCACTTCTGCCAGGTAATCCTCAGCTGTGCACAAGACAAGATGTGCCACCCACAGCAGCTCCACCAACTGGCCGTCTTCCAACTGTAAAGAAAATAGAGGATTCAAAATGGAAATAGAGGATTCAAAATGGAAATGCCCAATACATAAGGAACAACATCCTCCATGGACATGTTGAGGTGTTCATGGAGAAAACCTGAGAGAAGCAAGAACCGTTAAGAAAATATGGAGTATGCTACAAGTGTTGCTCCACATCCAAGCACAAGGCCCAGCACTGTTTAGATTTACCCTTGGTTTTATATTTGTGGTATATTAAATAAATTGAACTTGAACTTGAATGCACAGTGTGTGACAGTGGCCCATGTCTTACATCCTGACAAGAACAGTTCAATCTCCTGAGAATCTAGAGTAAATACCAGGCCCCTGGCAAGGACAGTATTCCTTGACTTATTTAACAACCAGGGAAACCACTACCTCTATGACCTCACAACCTGTGCAAGCAGGACAAGGAAGATGGGTAGCAAGTTACATGATAAAACTTCAGATGGCAGCATCAAAAGAGATCTGCCAACCTGATCGAATGTAAATCAAATGCCAGATGGCAGGGAAAGAATCCCTACACCCGAGATTGCACCTCCTCACCCCTTGTACAACCAATAGCAGAACATCTGCCACCAGGAGTATCCTAAGGTCAATATCCTATGCTTACTAGGAAGAGGCAGACCAGTCCTGGTCAGAGCTCCTGAGTTGAAGGTGGAACCAGCTGAGGCTCCAGGTGCTGTCTGTCTCTACAGGCTGAGAAGATGGCAAATGAGTGCACCACCTTGTTTCCACCAGACCCATCTGCAAGTGAACAAGTTTTACAGCTGGGGGAAACCCTAGACCCAACTACATTCACTACCAGTTCTAGAAATGGGTGTTATGCTCTAATTATTGCAGAAACCAAACAACAACACACAATAGTGCTGGATATATCATCAGTATTATTCTTTGCTCATTCTCAGTTAAGTTCAGCACAGAGAGTACTTCTTGGGAATTCAGGTTTCCACCCCTATCACATAGGTACAGATGGTGGGGTTCTTCACCATTCCTAGTACCTCATCTGTTTTTCATATGTACTTATCCATTTCTTATTATGTATTTTTATATATCATTTATTTTCTGTTGCTGTTTCTTCAATAAATATATAAATAGCATAACTTAGCTTTTCATTTGTTTTGTTAGGAGTTCATTCCCCTTCCCAACGCATTTTGCCTAGCTTTTTCAAGGTCGGGGGAACTATAAATCAAAAAAACAAAAAGTACAGATTAATAACAAGATCCTATTTATACCATAAAGGAATCAACCTTTTTCTTACATTTTACCCGAACATTGCAAATCAGCTTCTCCTATTATCAGTCACCTGCAGTGTACAAAATGGCTGCGGCGTTCTGAACCAACACTAATAGGCACCCTCCCTCAAAGTGACATCAAGAAGTCACCCTACTATCTGCTAATCTAAACAAACTGCTGACGGGGCCATGGATCGAATTAGCTGTCAACTTGGGACATGCAGTCCGAGGTTTCATTAAGACCATTTGGGGCCATAGTCTGGAGTTCAAACATTCATCTAAGTTCCCTCAAGTTTAAAGTACGTTCTACATTTCCTCCCTCCCACCCTATCTGAACAATATCAACCACTCTCCATTTTAGATCTACTAGTCTATGTCCACAAAGTTTCCAATGATGGACCAATGGAGAGGCTTCACTCTGAGTGTTAACTCTGGATTTATGTTCAGTTAGTCTTATTCTAACGCTACGAGTCATATGTCCGATGTATAGTTTAGGGCAGGGGCATTGTATAAGGTAGATGACATGATGAGAATTACAATTGGTCAAATAGCTAGTTTAATAAACCTTGCCCGTGATTGGATGGCTCCATGGCTCCCCTGCCAAGGTGTATGAACACCATTGGCACTGTCCACAAGGTAAATGAACCCCTGTGGTATTGGGAATTGGTTCTCTCAAGATGCTATTATTTATACTTTCTCCAATATTTATACCTCGCTTATATGAGCATATAGGTTTATCACTTATAGTAGGAATTGCTAATCTTACAATATGCCAATGTTTTTGCACAATATGCAAAATTTTCTGAGCATAGATGGAATATTGTTGAACAAAGGCAATAGTTTCCTGACTAGCATTCTTCTCTGAATCATATTGTAGAAGAAGTTTGTGATGAGCATACTTAGCACACTTATAGGCTTTCTGAATAGCATCATGGGGATAACCACGCTGGTAAAAACGATTTTTCATATCCTTAGCTTGAATTTGGAATTCTTCCTTCGAGTGGCATATTCTCCTCAACCGAAGAAATTGGCTAATCGGTAGACTGCGTTTTAAACCACTAGGGTGAAAGCTATGGAAACGTAGAAAACTATTTCTGTCAGTAGGCTTCCTGTATAGAGTAGTTAATAGTTTTCCTTTAGATTTTCTAATCTTTATAACCAGAAACGCAATTTCTTGAATGTGAATATTAGTTGTAAATTGTATATTCACATCAATTCGATTCAATCCCTTCACAGACTTCTGTAGTTCTTCCTCAGTGGCTGACCATATACAAAAAATATCATCAAGGAACCTCTTCCAGATAACCACATGGTTGAACTCATTCATTTTATATATATGATCTTCCTCAAGCCTAGCCATAAATAAATTGGCTAGCAATGGTGCTAAGGAGGCACCCATAGCAATCCCATGGGTTTGTAGAAAAAATTGATTATGAAACCAGAAATAGCTTTTAGTGAGCACCAATTCTGCCATACTACTCAAAAATTCTTCAGTTATATTGGATCTAATAGTTTGTCTATGAAAAATGTTTTGAAGTAGAGTCATTGCTTGATCTACCGGTATCATTGTATACAACGCTGTTAAATCTAATGTAACCAATATCCAATGAGCTTCTACTTCTTGAATTTCAGACAGCATTTTCAGCATGTGAGTAGTATCTTTCATATATGATCTTATTTCTGCCACTTCTTTCTGAAGAAAAATATAAATAAATTTTGAAAGGTGAGGTTTTTCCTTGATATATACAAATAATACAGAAAGATGGCTTAAATGCAGACTACTAATTATTGCAAAGGCAGGTCCAGCAGTTGGGTGGCTCCCCTGAACCCCAAGGGGCAAGCTCAATCTCAACTTACTCCACCTCAAAAGGCAGCAGTTTGTAACCTTCATGCAAGACAGATGGATAATGAAAATACTGGATACTGACCTACCTTAAGCATTAACCATGCACAAAACATGACCAGAACAGAATTGTGTTTAGACTCTAGTGCTTATTAACAAGGATTTGTCCTCAATGGCGTATGGCTTCTGACAAGATTAACAGCTAACTAGGAGTCCTGATTCGTTCTAGGTAAAAAACCTATCGCCATAGCAGCAGTAGACATCAAATATATTCTACTGCTTTCTAGTGCATCCAGATTCCAGAGAAGTCGAGGTTCCTGTGGTATGATGATCATAACCTCATCAAGAGATTGTGGAATACAGGATGAAATATCATGTCTTTAGCAATAACCCAAAAATAAATGGAAGAGTACAGTACTTCCCTGATATTCGTGGGGGTTCCATTCCAGGAACCCCTGCGAATATTGAAAAACCGCGAATACGGTTATTAGCAGGGGACACAGGAGAGGGCAGCCAGAGCGCTGGCAGGTGAAGGACATCACTCGTGGTATGCTCCGACTGCCTCTTCCTGTACTAAAGGCGGGCCTCACTTTGCCCACCCCTTTCCTCCTCCTATTGGCTTCTCAGTTCCCTTCTACTTTTCCTCTGTTCCTCCTCCCTATTGACCCATGAGCACCCCCCTCCAACACCCCTTTGTGGCAGGCCTCACTAGTTGTTTCGGCCTGCTTCTTTCTCACTACCTGGCTATTCCCTGTATTCGCTACTCAAGCTTCATCTTCTTTTTTCTTTCTCTCCCCTTTGCATGTCACCATTTCTTCCCCTCTCCTTCCCCCACCAGCCATTTACCCTTTCATCTATTCCTTCTTTTAACCACTCACTCCTTCCTACATATTTCTTCCTTGCTGTTGCTGCTTTTTTTTCTTTTGCCTCCGAGGGTTGGGTCCCTTGCCACAATATCCTGCACATTTTATCACCACAGTGGCAGCCTCTGATTTCTTATGCCACCAAGATATAGGACCCTTGCAGGCGTGAATGTCTGTATTCCATGATCTTGGCAATATTACTCCAGAATTTTTGTGAATATTTTGTAAAGACACGTGGAGGGGCATAATCAAAAGAAAAAAATGTCTAAATAGTGCCCTAAATGGCTACTTGGACGATCAAAACGCCTGATCGTCCAAGTACCCATAACCAAAGCTGGTTTTTAGACGTATGTAAAACCAACTTAGGCTTTCCCCTGCCTCTAGATGCACAGAGAGAAAAGAGGCGTGTTTAGAATAGGGGAAAGGGCAGGCGGTGGGCGGGAGGGGGCCGACCTACACCAAGGCGTACAACAGGTATAACCAAAACCTTAGGCAGGTTGCCTAGTCGGCACTTATACGTTTTTGACTTAGACCAAGTCAAAACAAGTCTAAGTACAGAAAACGCAACCTGCCTACCCCTCCACCGCAAGCATCACGGCAGGAGAGATGCCTCATCTCCCCTACCGCAATGCCATCACTCCTCTACCTGAAGTGCCGTGACCTGCGTCAGGAGAGATGCGGCCCATTCCAGTCACGGGGGGAGGGTGTCACCGGGGCCAGTAAGGTTTGGGCTCCCTCCTGGCCCGATCGTACTCAGGGGAGGTCTCCGTGGCCAGGAGGGTTTGGGCTCCCTCCTAGCCTGATCGTAGTCGGGGGGGTCTCTGGGGCCAGGAGAGTTTGGGCTCCCTCCTGGCCCGATCGTACTCGGGGGGGGGGGGGGGTTGCCGGGGCCAGGAAGGTTTAGGCTCCCTCCTGGCCCAATCGAGTCAGGGGGGGGCACGATCGCCGGGGCAAGAGGGCTTGGGCTCCCTCTTGCCCCGATATCGTCGGGGAATCGTGGAGTCAGCGGGGCAAGGGGGCTTGGGCTCCCTCTTGCCCCGATATCATCGGGGAGTCGGGGAGTCAGCGGGGCAAGAGGGCTTGGGCTCCCTCTTGCCCCGATATCATCGGGGAGTCGGGGAGTCAGCGGGGCAAGAGGGCTTGGGCTCCCTCTTACCCCGATGTTGTCGGGGGGGGGGGGGGGGTCGCAGTTCGACATGGCAGAAGGGCTTGGGCAACCTCCTGCCTGGATCGTTGGGGGTGGGGAGGTTCTGTAACCGGTGTTGTTTTTGACAGACACCGGTTTCAGAATCCAGCTTTTAGGCGAAGGACTGGCTCCTCCTTCACCTAAAAGCCCTTCTGTTGGATGTTTGGGGCTTAGGCGTTTTTTGGTTCATTATGGCCAAAAAGTGTAGACGTCATGGGGGGGTGTACTTTTAGACGTAGTGGTGATCTGGGCGTTTAGTAGAGGCAGGCCATAATCAAATCATGGACGTTTGTTTTGTTTATGGACACTTTCCCTGCTACTGCTTTGAACATTTAAGGACTTAGGCCAAAAGGGGACTTAGACGCTTGTTTTGATTATTAACCCCATAGGTCTTCCAGCTCTGCAAATTAAAGTATCTTGTTAAAATAGATGTAAAAAGTGGCAAGAAGAAACTGTCCTGTCAAAAATAAATGGGATACCTGCAGTTGTAGTATAATTTGTAGGAGAAATTTTAAAACAACATGAATGCTACTACATCAACACATACAATAGGCATTACTGCAGTTTTAAGTTAGAGCAATGCAAATAATATTTGACATTTGCATTACCACTTTTTTTTATTTTACTCAGCATTGATATATGTCTCCAGAAACATCAGTAAAATACTTTGATAGGGCTATACAATGTCTGTCATGTGAGCTAAAGAATTTAATGCCTGAAGTCAATATTTGAATTTAAGTTTATTTTTTAAAAAAATAGCTCCACATTTATCATAAATTTTAATAACACTCCAAGGTGTACTAGCAAAGATTTAATAACTGAGTCAAGAATTTAAATGAGCCACAGCAGTGCCCATATCTTCTTTCTTAAGCTTTGCCATAAAACATTTTTTTAAAAGAAACTCTGTATGGTGTTCACACGTTAATATTTTGATAATCTCTAAACAGCCTGTTTGCCCCAATTTTGCATTATAAAGAAGCATCTTTTTGCCTGCAGGCTGTTCTTTGTTGTTTTGCTTTTTCATAATCTTTCTGTCAAGTTTGCCATCTTTGGAATTCAGATAAAGATAAGAATTTATTATTAGCAGGTTATCTAACTTTATAGGGGTGAACATGTAACAGGGCGAAAGTGGGCAAGATAATCTCCTGTTCACTTAAACACTTCTCAGTGGACTATCCCTGGATATACAGCAACACATAATTTCAAAGTGTCACTGAACATCTGCTCTGACCACTGTGACATTGTACATTTAGGGCCTGATTCTGAATAGGATGCCCAGTCTCAGCAGCCACCTAAGTGGCTTTTGAGAATCGGACAAATGCCTAACTCTGTTTAACCACTCTGATTTTCTAACCAGCGTCACCTAACTCCACCTAACCATTCTGATTTTCTAACCGGCGTTCATGTCAAAGATGCTGTTTAGAGAATCGCGTTACAGCTGAGCTGATTGCAGCAAGGGAATCTCCCTGCCGTGGTCAGCTGAGCGGCAATGGCAGGGAACCCCTGAACCCCACTGCAAGTCAGCCAGCAGGAGAGAAGCCCACTCCATTCCATCACAACCCCCAGATCCCCTCACACTGTCCGCTGCAGGAAGAATGCCTACTCCCTCCTGCTGGCACTCCCCCCCAAAAAAAACAAACAAAAAAAAAACCTACCACCCAAAGCCCACCAGAACCACTCCTCCAAACCTTTAACAGAAAGGGGTAAGTAACCTTGAAAGAGACATGGGAGTGATGGTAGACATAACATTGAAGGCGTCGGCACAATGCGTGACGGCCTCAAGGAAAGCAAACCAAATGTTGGGTATCATTAAGAAGGGTATCATGGCCAGGACGAAGGAAGTCATCATGCCACTGTATCGTGCAATGGTGCGCCCGCATCTGGAGTACTGTGTCCAATACCTCACCATACCTCAAGAAGGACATGGCAGTACTTGAGGGAGTCCAGAGAAGAGCGACTAAACTGATAAAGGGTATGGAAAACTTCTCATATGCTGACAGGTTGAAAAAGCTGGGGCTATTCTCCCTGGAAAAGTGGAGGCTTAGAGGAGATATGATAGAAACCTTCAAAATCCTGAAGGGCATAGAGAAGGTAGACAGGGACAGATTCTTCACACTGTGGGAAACCACAAGTACAAGGGGGCACTCGGAGAAATTAAAAGGGGGCAGGTTTAGAACAAACGCTAGGAAGTTCTTTTTTACCCAGAGGGTGGTGGACACATGGAACGCGCTTCCAGAGGCCGTGATAGGCCAGAGCACGTTACAGGGCTTCAAAGAAGGTTTGGATAGGTTCCTAGAGGATAAAGGGATTGAGGGGTACAGAGAGGAGTTGAGGTAGGTTATAGGAATAGTCATGGACCACTGCACAGGTGATGGGCCTGGGGGGCTGCCGCGGGAGCGGACCGCTGAGCGGGATGGACCTCTGGTCTGACCCAGCGGAGGAAAATTCTTATATTCTTAAAGGTTGGCCGGAGGTATGCCCACTCTCTCCAGCCGGCAGGCCTACCTCTTCAGAATGGCAGGCCTGCCCTTTCCCAGTGTATCCTGGGATGCACCAGGGAGGGGCCTAAGGCCTTGGTTAGCTCATGCGCCTAAGGCCCTTCTCATAGGAAGGGCTTTAGGCATGTGGACCAACTGAAGTCTTAAATCTCCTTCCAAGTATATTCTGGGATGCACTGCCATTCTGAAGAGGTGGGCCTGCCGCCTGGAGAAACTAGGCATCCCTCCAGCCAGCCTTCCTGTTAAAGGTCTGGGGGATCCAGGTGGGCTTTAGGGGTGGGGGCTTGAGGGTATGTGCTGGCATGAGGGAGTGGGCATCCCTCTGACCTGCCTTCCTGTTAAAGGTCCGGGGGTGGGTCCGGGTAGACTTTGGGGGAGTAGAGGTTTGGCGTGTGTGTGCCAGCAGGAGGGAGTAGGCATCCTTCCTGCCGGGGATATTGTGGGGGTGCCAGCAGGAGGGAGTGGGCATCCCTTCTGCCAGGGATTGTTTCATGATTTGTGGCAGGAGGGAATGGGCATTCCTCCTGTTGGCCAACCTGAGTTACATTCAGCTTGCAGTCATCATCGGCTTTAAAACTGCAGACCACTATTCAGCCACTCAGATTTAAAATTTTATTTTGTTGCAGTATAATAAATACAAGATTGTCTGGCAACTTGTTTGCCAGGTAGTTTGCTTGAGTTATAAGAAGCCACCTTTTCTCTATCACTGTCTTTAATGGACCTTTTTACAATCAGGATAGTAGCAGATGGTTTCACATATCATGACAGGTAGTTATTTTAGAAGCTCTATTTTTGCTTTAGATGTCTGAAAACTGGCATTTAAACATTCATTGAAACATCCAAATCCCAATTACATAAAGCCAGGATATGAATGTCTAACACTGCAGTATGTCTATATGGCAAGTGGGTGTGGTTTGGGGCTAGACTAAATATGGATGTCCATCTCCAATCACAGAAAGGGAAGGGATGTCCATGTCTAAAAAGACATACATTGTTATTTAGACCTGGTTCATGGCATGTCCAGGTTACAGAAAGGTGCTCTAATTGGGCAACTGTCCACTGGAGGGTTTAAGGCAGAACACTTCTTTAATCCCCCAGTGGCTATCCCCTTTCCATTTACCAAATATGAAACCGGCAAGGGATACAGCAGGGGTGTCAAACTCAATCACAAAAGGGGCCAAAATCTAAAACACAGGCTAAGTCGCGGGCCATATTTTTTTTATTAAAATACTAGTCTTAGTAGAAGAATTCTTGAATAGATGGACCATGGTCTGACCCAGTATGGCTCTTATGTTCTCATGTTCCTCAGAGTGATCTCCATTGACCACTACCCTCTGTCATCTTCCACTCAACCAGTTCCTAACTCAGTCTATCACTTTGGAGCCCATCCCGAGGGCACTCAGTTTATTAGACATCTGTGTGGAACACTGTCAAAGACTTTGTTAAAATCTAAATCTAAATACACCACATCTAATGCATGCAATACAACACCAGAGAAATAGAAACAAATGAATTTCTTCCTGAACAGTGCAAAATTTAGACAGCAGGTGTAAATTTTCAAAACTAACATATTTCAATCACTGAATTCAAAATATAATCATTTTCCTACCTTTGTTGTATAGTGATTTAATTTTTAATCATCTTTTCCTAGTCTCTGGCTGTACTTCCTATTGTCTGTGCTCTTAACTCTGTTTCCAAGCCCTTCTTATCCATTTGTTGATTTTCTCTCCTTCACTTTCTGCCCTATATCCATCTTTGTAACAATCAGAAATCCCAAAATACAAATCAAGGGAGATGGGTAGCACTGAATATAAAATTTATAATTTTATTTTATAGGTATAAATATATACAATTATATGAGGCCTCAGTGCAATAGTAAAAGCTACGGTGCTCTGCCAAACCAGTGCTCCAGGCTTAACACTTTAAGGGAGGCTATTTTTCAAGCCCCACCATGGCCTACATACATGCACAAATCATATTAATAACGTGTTAAGTCAATCAACTTTTTCACACAGTGTTAGTGAAATTACAGTGCTACCAACATCTCAAGATTAAGGCTCAAAAACCAGTGAAGTGCTTGAAACTTATCTGCGATATTTGCCTGAAAAGTTCATATCCAGCGTTCAGAATATTTACGCACCTGCATTTATGTCAGCTCAATGACTGGTTTAAGTGTAAGAACCTATATTTATTTATTTATTTAAAAAATTTCTATTAACTAAACGGTTAATGCTAGTATTTTATAATGGAACCTAGACACAGCTCTGTTATACAATAAGTTCCCACCACATGGCTTCAAGACACCTAAATAGAGGTATTCAGTTATAGAATTATCCTTTGAACCCCAAATTCTATAACAAACCAGTGGCATAGCTGTGAGTGATCTTTCAGTCCCACCCAGTTTAGTCGCCCATGAGGCCCCCAAAACATCTCAGTAGCAGCACCTCGCTCTTCTCTCTCCCTTGTCTCCACTCACAGTGCAGTGCAACATCTTTTTTTTTTTCTCTCTCTCTCTGAACCCTACCCCCATCTATCTGAGAGCTGTTGCTGATAGCAATTCCTTAAAGGCATCCTGCACTTTGCATTTTGATTCACAGAGTGCAGCGCCTTATATAGGAGAGTTTTATGCCTGTTCATTATCGATTTTGTTTACCTTATCCAGCTGATTTTCTGATACTCTGTGTACCAACACTAGGGACCCCTGAGGAAGGAGTGTTTATTCGAAACACGGACTGTATCGGGTCCGGTCCACAGGAATATTGGGACCAGTTGTTTTGGATACATATTTTTTATGCAGTTTATGTTTTTGGTTTTAGATTTTTTTTTTTTTTTTTTGTCATTTTAGGTTCAAACAGTTTTTGTCATTTTAATAAATTCCTGTATCCTGTACATTTTCTTGCAGTGCTGTTTTTGTTTGCTTTGTGTTTTTTACTGCAAGTCTTGTTGGTTCTTTTTTGTTTTGCATCCTGCACTGGCCCTGCAGCTTCACTGTACTGCTTCCCTGTCAGTGAAGATACAGGATGTGACATCAAGAATGGGATGCAAGTTTATAAAGAGATTCCAGACCATTAATGAGGGGAGGGGAACATAAGAACATAAGAATTGCCGTTGCTGGGTCAGACCAGTGGTCCATCGTGCCCAGCCTGATCTGGGGTGGAGGAGAGGGAGAAAGATAAAAACATGTGACAAGGAACAGAAGGGATGGATGGGAAGAGAGAGGGAGAGATGAATGCACAGGGGCAGAGAAGAAGCTTTAAAAAACTGTATTGTATATACAGGAATAGAGAATGTCTAACCAGGTTAACTATGGGCCCATCCAAAACAGCAGGTCTGACTACACCAGGCACCTATAAGCACCATTTGCATGCTTACAGGAATAAAATGAACATAAGAACAAAAGAATTGCCATACTGGAAAAGTCCAAAAGTCCATTAAGCCCAGTATCCTGTTTCCAACAGTGTCCAACCCAGGTCTAGCACTTATGTGGTGAATGTACACTTATACACGTAAGTACTAGCAGAGCAGTATGTGCAAAAATGCCTTAGCATAGTAGTTCTTAAATCTGTCCTGGGGACCCCCCATCCAGTCGGGTTTTCAAGATATTCCTTTTTTTTTTTTTTTTTTTTTTGTAAATCAGAAAAACTGCACAAAAACACACTGTTAACTATACATTTCTCCCTTTCTTGTCTTAATTATTAAAACAATAATACATATAAAATGATTTAAATATTATAATGAAATAATTTAACTCTTCCAAATAAATTTCCCACCCCCTGTCCCTCTATCCTCCCTGGAGTGCAAGGAATCAAATGAAAAAAGAAAGAAAGAAACATAACCCTAATTATAATGCAATAAAATTAATCAATGGATTCCATATATCATTAAAGGATTTATTATTCCCCAAATGTTCTGCCATCACCCTTTCATACTTGTACGTGGTATAAAAGTTACCCATCAAAAAATAAAATTAATCCTATCATGATTTTTCCAATTATGAGTAATCAGTTGTACCCCTATTCCTGAGAGGATTAGAAAAAGATGACTTTTATACTTGTCCAATGTAGGTTTAGCTTGAAGTAGCGTACCACATATTATTACCTCATATGACAATGGGATAGATGATTCAAAAATGAGATTAATTTGTCCCCAAATTGACTTCCAGAAACCAAATATCAATGGATAAAAATATAACAGATTATCCAAAGTCCCTATATTAATATGACAATGAATATGCATGAGGCAGATTTGCACATAATAGAGATGTTGGGCATGCAGAATCTTTGTGAATTTAGGTAAACTGATTCAAATTGCTCATGATCCTGGCTCTTCATTGGAAATCTATTGTTCAATCCCACTTTCTTCATTAGGCATTCAAATCTGCCTCATGCATGTTCACTTGATCCATGTCCTGTTAAGTGTACTTTCTAGTATTAGAGAAATCATAACACCAGCTTTATCAAAGATAATTACAAAATCTTTGACTGAGAGTTGTGTTGCTGTAGATCGGAAGAAAGTAACTGTTAGACCACTATTGAAGGCTAAGCTGAGTGGAAAAGAATTGGATCATTATTGGACAATTTAATCCTTGAATTTTCTGGCAAAAGTGTTAGAAAAAGTTGTACGTTTTCAGTTACAGGAGTTTCTGAATAAGTTTGACATTTGAGATAACTTTCAGTTTGGATTTTGTCCTAGACATTCTACAGAACTATTGTTGCTATCTGCGCTGGACTTTTTGAAACGTGGTCTTGCACAAGGGAATATTTTTGTGTGATTTATCTTGACATCTCTTTTGCACTTGATACATTCAACCATGAGATTCTACTAATAGGATTGAAGGATCTAGGTATTGAAGGCATCATATTAGGTTGGTTTTGCTAATTTCTATCAGAGAGGACATTCCGGGTGGAAATTGCTCAGGATCATTCAGATTGGGCCACTTTGGTTAAAGGTGTTCAACAAGGGTCAGCATTGTTGGCTGTATTATCTAATATAATAAAACCCTAAGCAGCGCATGCGCACTCCCACTTGCGTGCTCCCGTTTTCTGTGAGCTGTAGGGCACCGCAGGTAGGAGTGTGCATGTGCGTGAATCTCTATCTCTCTTTCTCTCTTCCCCCGAGGCGGATGTCGGTCGCGGCTGTCGGCAGATGTGGGCCGTGGCGGTTGTCGGCGGCTGCAGGCCGCGGCGGCAGAGCACGGAGCCACCAGCAGCGGGTGGCGGTCAGCCCGAGAAACCCCTGACAAAATGAAAACCGGAGGACTGAGACAGAACAGAAATAGTACCAAGACAGTCAATTAAACTACTGGAGACCATCCACAATTATGCAAAGAAGATGAAAGATGTTCATGGATTCCAGCTGGAGCAATTATATCCAGCTTTAAAATAGGACACCAGATTAATAGTTGGGGCTGGGGGGGGAGGGAAATAATTCAATTAATAAACAAAATTATTATTGTATCATCTAATTTAATAAAACCCTAAGCCGCGCATGTGCACTCCCACCTGCGTGCTCCCGTTTTCTGTGAGCTGTAGGGCACCGCAGGTAGGAGTGCGCATGCGCACGAATCTCTCTCTCTCTTCCCCCCGAGGCGTATGTCGGCCGTGGCAGCTGTTGGCAGCTGCAGACCACGGCGGCTGTTGGCGGCTGCAGGCCGCGGCAGCTGTAGGCTGCGGTGGCTGTCGGCAGCTGCAGACCGTGGCGGCTGGCGGTGGCTGCAGGCCGCGGCGGCCAAGCACGGAGCACGGAGCCACCAGCAGTGGGGGCCGGTCAGCCCGAGAAACCCCTGACCTACAGGCCGGGCCAAAGTGTAAAGTACTGAGTGTAGGAGGGGCAGGAGAAGCTAGACTGAGGGAAAAATGATGATGCACAGGGAAATGGAGGGAGAAGGAATGCTGCGGCTGCTGCACAGGGAAGTAAGGAAGGAGATAGGAAGAAAGACACAGGGACAGGGGCAGGGAGAGAGACAGAAAGACAGACAGACAAAGGGGGCTAGGGAGGGAGAGAGACAGAAAGAAAGACAGCAGGAGGAAGAGAGACAGAAAGAAAAATACAGGGGTAGGGAGAGAAACAGAAAGAAAGACAGACATATATTCTAGCACCAGCGGGAGGAAGGGAGACAGAAAGAAAAGAAGAAAGACACAGGGACAGGGAGAGACACAGAAAGACAGACAGACAAAGGGGCCAGGGAGAGAGATAGACAGAAAGAAAGACAGCGGGACAGAGAGAGAGACAGAAATAAAGACAGACAGACATATATTCTAGCACCCATTAATGTAACGGGCTAAAATACTAGTTTAATATATATTTGTTACCTCTTTGTCAGGAATTAAGAAAGCTTGATGTGAATTTTCATATATATTCCGATGATATACAGTTCCTGAAACCAATTGATGAATCTGTACCTGATGCACTTTTACATCTTCAAAATTGTTTTCAAGTTGTTAAAACATGGCTACATCAAAATCAGTTAAAGATAAATGTTGGTAAAACCGAGGTACTGTGCATAGGTCGTAACGAACAATTGGAAAGCTTACCATCTAATATAATGATTGATGGGAAGGAGGTTCCTGTGTTGCAACAATGTAGATACTTAGGTGTCTTATTAGACTCCACACTATCATTCAAACCTCACATCAAGTCCATGATAGCTCAAATCTTTTTAAAACTTTGGTTGCTATGGAGGCTAAGGTATAAGAACATAAGAAGTTGCCCCCGCTGAGTCAGACCAGAGGTCCATCTTGCTCAGCGGTCCGCTCCCGCGGCGGCCCATCAGGCCTAGTGCTTGAACAGTGGTCCCTGATTAATTTTGTAACTTACCTCTAATCCCATCCCTATAATCTACCTCTACTCTTATCTGTACCCCTCAATCCCTTTGTCTTCTAAGTACCTATCCAAAGCTTTTTTGAACCCCTGTAGCGTGCTCCTGTTTATCACATCCTCTGGTAGCGTGTTCCATGTATCCACCACCCTCTGTGTGAAAAAGAACTTCCTGGCGTTTGTTCTAAACCTCTCCCCTTTCAATTTCTCTGAGTGCCCCCTTGTACTTATTGATCCCCTTAATTTGAATAATCTGTCCCTGTCTATTTTTTCTATGCCCTTCATGATCTTGAAGGTTTCTATCATGTCTCCTCTAAGTCTCCGCTTTTCCAGGGAGAAAAGCCCTAGCTTTTTCAGTCTGTCAGTATATGAGAGGTCCTCCATGCCCTTTATTAGCTTAGTTGCTCTTCTCTGGACCCTCTCAAGTACCTCCATGTCCTTCTTGAGGTATGGCGACCAGAACTAAACACAATACTCCAGGTGCGGGCGCACCATAGCACGATACAGTGACAGGATGACTTCCTTTGTCCTGGTCATGATACCCTTCTTAATGATACCCAACATTCTGTTTGCTTTCCTTGAGGCCATGGCACACTGCACCAACGCCTTCAATGTTGTGTCTACCATCACTCCCAGGTCTCTTTCAAGGTCGCTCACCCCTAGCGCTGATCTCCCCATTTTGTAAGTGAACATCGGGTTTTTTTTCCCTATATGCATGACCTTGCATTTCCCTATGTTGAAACTCATTTGCCACTTTTTGGCCCATTTTTCCAGTGTTGTCAGATCTTTTTGGAGATCTTCGTAGTCCTCCATGTTATTGACCTTGCGATATAGTTTGGTGTCATCCGCAAATTTAATAACCTCACATTTTGTTCCTGCCTCCAGGTCGTTAATGAATATATTGAATAGGAGCGGTCCCAGCACCGACCCTTGTGGAACTCCGCTCGTGACCCATTGCCAGTCTGAGTAATGTCCCTTTACTCCAACCCTCTGTTTCCTGTCCGCCAGCCAGTTTTTGATCCATCGGTGGACCTCCCCTTGCGCCACATGGTTCCATAGCTTCCTTAGTAGTCTTTCGTGTGGCACCTTGTCGAAGGCTTTTTGGAAGTCAAAGTAAATGATATCTATGGATTCCCCTTTATCCACCTGGCTGGTTACCCCCTCAAAGAAGTATAATAAGTTCGTGAGGCATGACCTGCCTTTGCAGAAGCCATGCTGGCTCGACTTTAGCTGCCCATAGTTGTCGATGTGTTCCCAGATGCTGTCTTTAATCAGCGCTTCCATCATCTTTCCCGGGACCGAGGTCAAGCTCACCGGCCTGTAGTTTCCTGGGTCTCCCCTTGAGCCTTTCTTGAAGACGGGCGTGACATTTGCTATTTTCCAGTCTTCCGGAATCTCTCCAGTTTTTAGGGATAGGTTGCATATTTGTCGAAGTGGCTCAGCTATTTCGTTCCTTAGTTCCTTGAGTACCCTTGGGTGAATGCCATCCGGACCTGGTGATTTGCCGCTCTTTAGCCTGTCTATCTGCCTGAGGATATCCACCTTGCTCACCTCTAGCTGGACCAGATTTTCATCCTGCTCTCCTTTTACGATCTCCTCGGGCTCCGGAATGTTGGTTGTGTCCTCCCTCGTGAAAACTGACGTGAAGAACTTATTTAGCCTGTCAGCTATCTCCTTTTCCTCTTTTACCACTCTCTTTCTGTCTCCATCATCCAAGGGTCCCACTTCCTCCCTTGCTGGTTGCTTCCCCTTAACGTATCTGAAGAATGATTTGAAGTTTGTTGCTTCCCCTGCCAGTCTCTCTTCATATTCTTTTTTTGCTTTCCTAACCACTCGATGACACTCCTTTTGGTGTTTTTTGTTTTCCTTTTGGTTCTCCTCTGTTTTGTCCTTTTTCCATTTTTTGAATGATGCTTTCTTGTCACTTATCGCCTTTTTCACTGCATTTGTTATCCACACTGGGTTTTTTGTTCTATTTTTTTTGCACCCTTTCCTATACTTGGGGATGCACAGGTTCTGTGCTTCGTGCACTGTGCCCTTGAGTAAGGTCCAGGCATTTTCTACAGACTCCATCTTCCTTGCGCTGTCGTTGAGTTTCTTTCCCACCATTTTCCTCATGGCATCATAATTCCCTTTTTTGAAGTTAAGTGCAGTCGTTGTAGTTCTTTTCACCTTTGATGATTCAATTTCTAGCCTGTACTGGATTGTGTTGTGATCGCTGTTTCCTAGTGGGGCTAGTACTGCCACCTCCTTTGCGGGTCCCCCTAGTCCGTTGAGGATTAGGTCAAGAGTGGCATCACCCTGTGTTGGTTCCGTGACCAGCTGTTCCATGAAACAATCCCTTGTGACCTCCAGGAATTTGGTCTCCCTCATGCAGTTTGAGTGCCCAATACTCCAGTTTATTCCCGGGTAGTTGAAGTCTCCCATCACCACCACACTTCCGCTTTTGCATACCTGCCTCAGTTAAGCCTCCAGATCCTGGTCGATTTCTTCCGTTTGTCCAGGTGGGCGATAGTACAGACCCAATTTTATGTCTGCTCCAGTTCCTCCTGGTAGCTTAACCCATAGTGTTTTTTTCCTAACCCCTCTTTCTCCTTTTCTTACTTACAATGTAACTTTACCCATCCATTCCCTCTCTCCTCACTGTCAAGTCTGTCTTGTCATTGTTGTTAATGTTCACTATACATTATTTAATTTATTTAATATTTTTCGTTTTTTATTTTTTTCTCAATTGTTTCTACTCTTATCTGTAAATTTTTTAAATCCAATGTAAACCGTCCAGATATTTGCTTAATGGTCGGTATATTAAAATCTAATAAACTTGAAACTTGATTCCAAGTCGTCCGCCCTTACTGTTGTTTCCATCCTGGTTGAAGGTATGGAATCTTTTATATATAGCGCTATTCCTCCACCCTTTTTGTGTGACCTATCTCTCCTGTATAGTTTGAATCCTGGTAAAGCCACATCCCATTCATTGTCATCAGTCCACCACGTTTCTGTGACTCCAATTATGTCTAGGCCCTTTTTGCTGGCTAGGATTTCCAGCTCTCCCATTTTAGCCCTTAGGCTCCTAGCATTAGTGTATAGGCAAAGTAAGTCCTGTTTGTTCGCCTTTCTTGCTGTTTTTCCTCGTGGTTTGGCGCTCCTGGCCCCCTCGTGAGTTGCCAGACCCCAAGCCTCGTCTCGGTCATCCTCCTCCTGTGGTGTGTCTGTTTCGTCCTCAGCCTGTTCCCCTGTTTTTGGTTGTCCCTCTGGATTCTGTTGTTCTCTATTAGTGCTGCTTGCCAGTTTTGTTCATGCACTAGACCCCTACAATTCTCCCTTAGGTCCTTTTTCAAAAAGTTCCCACTCAGATCTGAGCCCTCTTTTACAGTGTCCTTGCTCAATATCTTTGGCCCGGGTCCCCTGTGTTGTATCCTTAGGTCCTTTTCCCAAAAGTTCCCACTCAGTCCCCAGTCCTCTTTTACAATGTCCCTGCTCAGTATCCTTACTTGATACTTTTGTCCGATGTGTCAGATCGACTGTCGGCTTTCCCCTCTTCCTCAGTTTAAAGCCAAATCAATGACGCTCTGGACGTTGCGTGCCAGCATCCTTGTCCCAGTCGTGCTCAGGTGCAGTCCGTCTCTCCTGTAGAGCTTATTCTTTCCCAGGAAAGTTGTCCAGTTCTGTGCAAAAAGGAAACCCTCCTCCTCGCACCATCTCCTGAGCCAACCGTTTATTGCTTGTAGTTCGCTCTGCCTCCTTGCGTCCGCTCTAGATACTGGCAGGATCTCTGAGAAGGGTGAAGTCTAACCAGCAAATGAGAACTTACATTTAAATAAAAACACTCCGAGGCAGGCCGTCTACACCTTAGGCATCTGATATGGTTGAGGGAGATGCGTAGGGTTGCTTAAGCTCACACAAAGCTAGTCGTTGATGTGGTTTTGCCTGGAAGTGGCCTTGGGTGAGTTTATGTGGCCCTACACATCTTCCTAGGACTGCAATAGGCACCTGAAATGTAGGTCAACAAAAAGCTGGTCTATATTTCAAATAGATGAGGCCGCTATGCTATTCGCGGCAAATAAATCTCACTACCACGATCAGCTGAGCGGTGGTGGCAGGGAGCTTGCACCCCTCCACACCCCCACACCCCCACTCTGCAAAGTTGGGCAGCAGGAAGGATGTATTTTTGACTCTTACTTTCAACTGTGATTGTATAGAAGATTGAAATGTATTTTATCTATTGATTTTCAGATAGTTCTTGTTAGGATGGATTATTCTTTGTTGTCTGGTTTACTTTTGTGTTTAAAGTACTTCAATTTGTTCTCCTTGGCCCTATCTTATTTTGAACACATTACAGTACCTTTACATTGGGTAGTATTGCTTTGATTGATTTTTAAGGTTCTGAATTACAATGTCTTCATCACATAAAGCAGGATAATATGAATAATAGGATAATATAGTCTTAGCTAAGGTCAACAAAGCATTCACATTTATTCAGAGAGAAAGACCTTAGAATAACATCTTTATATAAAGCTTCATAGACCTCAGTGGTGTAACTGTGTAAGAATCAAGTTTCAACACACACAGTGTATTCTACACCAAAGATCATCATTGGTCCAAGATTTTTTTCAAAAGTGCTTAAGGTGCAATTTTCATAAATAGTTTTAATAAATAGAAATACTCATCTTAAATGTGCAAGAAAACGCGACTCGGGGGTATGTACTCTGACACAGAGCTATGTTTCACCGGGTGGCTGTATCAAGGATTCCCCCTATAATTAAATAAGTATAAATCAATATCTTATTTCTAAACTATAAATAAAGAAAATCCAGAAAATCATTTTGTAAAACCAACCTTTAAGTCGGCCGGAGCGATGTCTCCCGCGTTTCCAAGTTCGTGCAGAAAGACATGGCCGCGGCATCCTAGTCCTTATACATTTTCAAACTAGCATGATGAGGTAAAACTGTACATGGCCAATCAGGAGGGAAAAGCCCTCTAGTGATGTAGAAAGATCAGCTCATGTTATACCAGCGTCATCCACTCTAACTCAGCATTCAGGCCCCTAGGTTTCACTGTATCCAGAGTAAAGATCCATTTTTGTTCTTTAAAATTAAGTTTCTCAACTAGGTTTCCACCCTCCCACCCTACTTTTACTTAATCGATAATTCGTCATTTAAGATCTATTATCCTATGTTTTTTATCCTGACAATGTTGGACTAAAGGTGCTTCTATAATCCCTGTGTTAATCTTAGATTTATGCTCTGTTAGGCAAACTGATATCTTTCTACTTGTACGCCCCAAGTAAAGGAGATCACAGGGGCATTTTATGATATATACCACAGATGTACTAGAGCATGAAGTCGATGAATTAGCATAATGAGTTTTCTTTGTTTTAGGGTCTATCCAGCAAGGGCCCGTCATAGTTTGCACACACCATTGACACTGTCCACACTCAGAATGGACACACTCAGATTACGGAAGGTCTGCTCTGACAACGCTGATTTCGATCAGCAGGCCACGTGTATGTATGTGAAGTTTGTGGAACGTGGGTATCCCCCTAAGGTTGTGAAACAGGCATGGAAGAGAGTCCACAATCGCCAGCGTGAATGGTTATTACATCCCCAGGAACGTAGGGATGAACGGGCTACGGTATGTGTGTTACCCTTTTCTAGCCATAGCTTTCAGGTTAAGCAGATAATCCTTAGGCATTGGTCAGTGTTATAGATACATGATGACATGAAAGAAGTTTCCCGGTTCGCTTTTACACGTGGGCGAAATTTGGCTGAGATCCTTAAACATAGGGACTGTCAGCCTACATTGGGACCCCACGAATCTTGTGAGCAATGTATATAGTGTTCATATGTTTTGCACACTGACCAATTGAGCATCCCAAGATCTGGTGGTAAAAGATTTTATTTACGTACTGGCACTAATTGTCTGCCCGGGGTGTAGTGTATTGTATAGTGTGCCTCTGTGGGATGTATTATATAGGTCACATTAGGCGAGTGATCAAAGTACGTATAGCTGAACATTTAAGTAATATTCGCTGCAAACGGGAATCTGCTCCTCTTGTCAGTCATTGGCTAGAAATGAAACACACAGTTGAAGACAGTGCTGCTTCATGCTCATAAAGATACAGGGAATGTTTCCCAGTATTTGCTGTATCGTGAACACAGGTTTATATTTCAGTGGCACACTTTGGCTCCAGTAGGGTTAAACAGTGAAATTGACTGGTTTCAAATCTAGCTGTCAGCTGTGTGAGTTCTCATGGAGTGACGCTTTTCAGAATGCTTGGAGAGGGAGTGTATTTAAGGGGTGTGGCCTTCTGGTTTGTAACGCGATGCCAGAGTGTGCTGTGTGTTGGAGGAAGGAAGTTGTTTGTCCCGGTAAGCCTGTTATAAGAATTTGTAAGAAGTATAATTTGAAGTTGTGTAAGTTTTAACATTCTATTGTATGATTTAGTGCGTTTGGTGAACTTTGTTTGGTGTGATGAGGAGAGTGAGTGACCGGGTGTAATTTTGTTTTGTAGTACCCCTCCTGATGAAGCCAACTGGTGAAACCTGGGTTGGGGGGGTCGGTGAACATGGGGGTGTCGGTGAACATACATTTTGTGCAGCAGTGGTGATTAAGAATGTACCCGGAGTAGCTGTAAAGACTACAGTACCACCTTACTAAGATAAGTAGTTTTTGTTCCTTTTTTAGGAGCTGTGGATGTCGTTAGAACTTATGTTATATAGTAATGGTGGGTGAGACTGTGAACAAGTAATGATGGTCTCTTTACACAGCTTCTCTGTGATATTTCACTGGGATATAGTTGTGGGTCTGAGCGTTCACTATTAAGCACGTATCATATTTTGTGTGTTCATTTTTTATATATACAAAGATTTATAGATTGCTGATGGGTGACTAATATAAGCATGATCTTAAGATGGCCAAACAGGTTGATAAAATGATGGTGAAAGCTAGAAGGATGCTTGGGTATATAGGGAGAAGCATAGCCTGTATAAGACTCTGGTGAGACCTCATTTAGAATATTATGTATAATTCTGGAGACCACACCTTCATAAAGATATAAACAGGATGGAGTTGGTCCAAAGGAAGGCTACTAAAATAGTCAGTGGTCTTTGTCATAAGGTATATGGAGAAAACTTAAAGATTACAATATGTATACTATGGAAGAAAGGTAGGAGAGGGGACTAATGAGAGATGTTTATATATCTACATGGCATAAATGTTCATGAGGTAAATCTCTTTCAATTAAAAGGAAATTGGAATGTGGGGGCACAGGATGAAGGTGAAAGGTGATTGATTCAGAAGTAAACTCAAAAAATACTTTGGTGAAACGGTGGTTAATACTTGGAATGAGCTCCTGGTAGAAGTGATGGAGACAAAAAGTGTATCTGAATTCAAGAAACTTTGGACAAGCGCATTGAATATCTAAGGGAGAGGAGGGGATTTTAGATACCATGATTAGGCAGACTAGATATGCCATATGGTTTTATCTGCCTTCATTTTTCTTTGTTTCTATGTTTCTACATAGGGCCTGCAAAATAAGGGTGGTGTGAACTCAACAGACAAGGAAATGTCAATATTCATGGTGTTTGTGTCCAACTGACTGCTATTAGTCCATTCTAGTATATTTGCTACTATCCTTCTTTGTGCTATCCTCAGGCTTCTAGCAATACTACCTGATGATTCTTCAAATATATCATTGTCCATAAAGACTTAAGCTATTGTTGTTGATCAATAAGTGGGGATAATGTGTGGTCACCATTCTTCATAGTAGTTTGTTCTCAGAGGTTGTATGTGTGGGGTGGGGTGGGGGAAGGGACGGGAAGAGAGAGATATCATCTGATAAAAGTAACTCTGCTGATTTCTCTAACTCAAAGCTATTCACTAGACCAGGCTCAGAGTTGAAATGAAGATTATGGAGCTCAGTGGTAACATTTCAGGAATATGCAATTCAAATGCTTCTGTTGATTCTTCAGAGTGTTAGAATGAGGTCACCCGTATCTTCTAGAGAAATGGATTTCTCAACATTCTCCCTATATTCCCACCTTCCAGTAAGCACAATAACTGTGATATCCTAAGCAGTTAATTTTGAGATGAATGAATTCCTGGATATTGAACCGGGATTTAAGATTATAAATTATTGATCTAATATGTTCTCATATAATTATGTTGCGGTTTCTAGACTATTGATGATCAACCAGATGGTTTATGGTTCCCTAAAGTCAAAGAATCTTTTTGTCAGTTTAGTCAATCAAAGGTGAACTTAGTCTGCCATTTCCCATCTTACTTTGGTGTTGCTGCATTTTGGATGATTTCTTCTAGTTTTGATATCACTGTGTGACTCACTAATGGCTTTAAGTGCCACTCTAATGTTACTGAACTTCTTTTCAGCTAGAGACTTTCATGTCAAATCTAAACCAAACAGGACATTGTTTATTTCAAATTTGCTATATCATTTTTTAAAAAATAATAAATTGCAGGTCTATGGGCATTTTATATTCACAGACCTGCAACCTTCCCAGGTGTTTTTCAAAATTGTCCCCATGAAACCTTAAACTACAATCCAGTTTAAAGTTATATTTATTTGATTTTAATTGTTTTCTGAGCTGGTTGATATATTCTCAATTTCTTGTCAAGCTTCCTGGCATTCCATTCACATTATACTTCCAAATATTAATGGCAGCCAAATTAAATTGGCAGTTGTTTTTCTTTTTTTTTTTTTCAAATTGGAAAATATAACTCAGTTTTTGCATGCTTCTGGGGGACTTAATCTTGAGCACAGCAAGTAATGTTAATATAAGCTGTTCCCTGAGGCTTATGATCTTATCTACTTGGTATCCAGAGGTTGTAAATGTCAAAATACCAATCAAAACAAGGAACTTAATAAGCACATACCATGGATGATATTAGTTCTAATAATATTACTACTGAATGCAGACTTTTAAAACTTCATGGACCTGCATTCCTTTGTGAAAATTGAAGCTTTAAAATAGCCTATAAAGAAGTTTAAATGATGGTTAGTAACCTTAATACATTTCTGGATATTAACCCCATTAAGCTGTTCTAGTCTTTATCTTTTTGATGAGCTCCAGTTGATAACACTTCTTAGATTTCTCTAGGGCATGAAACTAAAGATACACTTGTGGTCTTGGCTCAACACATTTCTATTTTGAATAGCTAGAAAACTATGATAGAAATACGTTTCCTTATCAATGTACTTCTATCACCAATATGTGCTTTAGAGATTAAAGGAAAAAAGTAGTATTAGATAAAATAATTCTTCATAGTTTCTTATTTTTTGTTACTTTTATCTTGCATAGTAACAAATATTTTGTGGAATTAGCATTTGTTGAGAAAAAGGTTTAGGCAACAATTAATGAAATGCAAATTAATTATTTGGTTAGCAATGGATTTATAAAGATTATTTTCATAGTGAAGACAAAATGTGATCTATACTCCCTGCATTTTCACTGAGAAGCAAGGAATAAGAGCATACATTTTTTTAAAAAGTAAATATTATTTAGATAAATCATATAAGGGATATTCAATAATTTATCTCCCTGTGTATGACAGAGAGTAGCAAGGGTGTTGAAGCAAGTTTACGTATATTGTGATATGTCTCAAGGTTACTCATGCACAGTTTGGTTCAGTGTGAGTTTAACATTCCAAGAGAAAGGATGTCAGAAGAGTCATAGATTTGGAGCACCGTTCAGTGATAAAATTTCTCATAAAAGGGAAAAAGCCAAAGGAGATCTATGAATATATGACTGCAGTATATGGTGAGTATGCTCCATCATTTTGGAGCAAACAGTTTAAGTGGGGTAGAGAGTCCATTGAAGATGACCCTCACACTGGAAGCAACTTCCACAGAAATGTGCAAGAAAGTTGAGGATTTAATTTTGTCAGACAGACAAATTAAGGTTTCCGAAACAGCTGTAGAAATGGAAATCTCGGCAGGTACAGTTTGGAAAACAATTTATGAAAAGTTGGGCATGTCCAAGGTTAGTGCAAGATGGGTTCCAAGAATGTTGATGCATGTCAAAAAGCCACGAGGCTCCAGTGCTGTCAGGAGAACTTGGAGATGCTCTGTGAAGACCAAGTTAATTTTTTTCATTGTTTACTGACTGGAGATGAGACTTAGGTCTATAATAGAGATCCCAAGTCTAAAATGGAGTCAATGCAGTGGAAGCACAAGAAATCCTCCACCTCTATAAATGTTCAAGATAGAAAAATCTGCAGGCAAGCAAGGTCATCTGAACTGTTTTCTGGGATGAATGACTTTTGCTTCTGGAGTTCATGCCACACAAAACAACCATAACCTGGGAGAGTTACACCAACATAATGACCACTTTGTGGGAGTCAATCTAGGAGAAAAGATGAGGGAAACTCAAATTAGGTGTGTTATTCCTTCACGATAATGCACTGGTGCACATATCACAACAATAACAGGCTGCCATCCCAGAATGTGTGTTTCAACAGCTGAGCCATCCACCCTACAGTCCTGACCTGGCTCCTTTGGATTGTTCCTGTTCTGAGTTTTGAAGAAATCTCTCCGTGGACAGCAGTTTTCAAGTGATGAAGATATCAAGGAAGTTGTGACATCCTGGATTGATGGTCAAACAGAAGAATTATTTTCAAAGAGGGTTAAAATCATTGCAGGAAAAGTGGATGAAGTGTATGGAACTATCAGGGGACTATATTGAAAAATAAAACAATTAAAAAAAAACAAACAAACAGATAAATTATTGAACACCCCTCAAACTCTTGTTATACAAAAATGAGTAATTGGTTCATAGGTTAGAAAATGGTTTCATAAAACAAACTTATCTATAAATAATTGAAAGGAAGTGTGAAATCAATTTGATCATCCCAGAATTGCAACAAAACAGTAAATTTGGTATACCAAGGGGATCATTTTCAAAAAAAGAAAAGCATCCAGAAAAGTGGCATGAAGAGGCTGATAAATGTTTTTCTTCTCAAACCCTACCAATTTGCGATTTTTGAAATTTATCTTCTAAACAGATATCTATGCTGTTGGTCAGTAATTTGTCAAAATCTCACCATGTTAGGTGCATGGTATGGGTGGGACTAGGGCAGGCATCTGACTTGAATAAATGGAGTATGCACATTTTTATGATATTCATGCATGTATTTATGCTTGATTTGTATGCAATGGCATTTTACATTAATTTTATATGTTTTTTGTTTTATGTGGAGGTTTTCTGATGTAATGTTATGTTTCAAGTTTCAAGTTTAATTAATTTTAATATACCGACCATCGACGTGCACCTGGCCGGTTTACAATGCTAAAAATGAAAGGTTAAAATAAATTATTATAGGGGGAGGGGAAATGTGAACATTAAATGGACAAATTACAGTACGAACATGAGCTTGAGGGTGAAGGGGGAGGGGAAAGTTAATAATTACATCATTAAAGATAAAGTAAAAAAAAGGGGGAAGAGGGGGGAGGCTATAACATCAGGAAAGGGGATCGCTTCTTAAAAGCGGTTCATATTTATTTTGCTAGCTGTTGAAGAGGAAATATTTAAATGCTATGGTATGAGTCTTGGAATAAAAACGTTTTTAGTTTAATCTTGAATTTGTTGAGTGAAATTTTTATTACACAATTCATTTTTTAGACTCCTGCGGCAGGCCTTTTGAGGCCAAAACATGATTGTGTCGAGTCTGTTTTATAATTAAAGGATTGAATACCATCTGGTCTCCTTCATTGTTGTTTTTGAATATTTTTCTACAATAAATATTTAAGAATATGTCCAGTGCACAATTTGGAGCTAGATGTGCTTTAATAACGAATAAGTTCCAAAAAAGTGGCTAAACTGACTAGATGACCACTGGAGGGAAGCAAACATGACCCCCTCCCACACACACACACACACACATACTGTACACTCTACCTGTGGTCACTGATCCCCTCACACCCACCTCTAAAGAGGTTAATGAAACAGTACATACCAGCCTGTATGACAGCTTCAGATGGTATGGCCAGTCCTAGGAGAGCAGCAAGCAGGTTCCTCGAGTAGCCTAGTGGACGGTGTAGTCACCCATAGAGATGGGGACTCAGGCGGATATCCAACTCTAACCACTACATTTATGGTGAAATCTGTGAGCCTTCCAAAGTCCACCCAAATCCCACTGTACCTATATGCAGGTGATACCTGCAGGCATAAGAGCTATTGATGTAGTACACAGTTGGGTTCACCATACAACATATGAAAGGGGGTGGTGGTAAGATGTGTACCTAGAGCCTTCCTTTTATGTGAAGTTCACTACAGTGTTCCCTAAAGTGCCCCACTGCTTTGCAGAGATGTCTATGTGATCAGTCTACTACAAATGCTGGCCCCTTCGACATCCCAGTGACTTGTTTAGTATGGTTTTCATTTGCATGTGTGTGTGTTTAAGTGGTTCAAAATATAGAAGCATAGAGCACAAACGCATCCATTTTCAAAATAACAAGATAGATGTTTTGCAGTTTATAAAGTGGGCGTGTTTGGTACTAGAATTTTGGGCATGTTCCACAAAACATCTAAACTCAGATTTAGATGTCATATCAAAAGTGACCCTCCACCTGTCTAACAAGATTACTTAAATATTTGCTGAAGCTCATAATGTCGTGGAGGGACATAAGCGAAAGGAATGTCTAAGTCCATTTTCGTCTAAGTTGCAAGTCGTCCAAAGTAAAAAACAGCGTAGAACACATTTTCAAAAAATATGTCCAAAAAATAATTGTTTTCAAAAATCATCTATCTATACGTCCAGCTACCTGATCATCCAGATCGCTAAATCGTCCATCTTTTTACCACATTTTCATTCAACTTTTCGTCCAAGTCCAAAACGCCTAGAAACAGACCTTTTGGATGTGGGAGGGGTCTGCAAAGTGATGGGCAGGACACCCACACAGGGCACCTAAACAGTGGGCTACCTTACAGGGTGAACTTCACAAAAAGGGTGCCACGTAATCATCTAACTACAGCTCCCTTATAGTTAATGGTGAACCTCCCCAAACCACCTCCAGAATCTCCTAGACCCACCTATCTATCACCCCAATAGCCCTTATGGTTGCAGAAGCCACTTATAGGGCAGTACAAAAGGGTTTGGTTTTTTTTTAGGGGAGTGCACATGTTTCACCATCAATGCAGTAATTACAGTGGCTTATGGGCATGGGTCCTCCTCTCCATGGGTCCCTAACCCACCCCCAAGACCACTTAAGACGCCTCTGTGCAGCATGACTAGGCATTCCTATGCCAGGCTGCCAGGTGATAATGTTTTGGAAGCAGAATTTAAAAGTTGTTATTATGATTTTTATGGGGGTGGGAGTGGGGGTCGGTGATAACTGGGGTAGTGTGTGAGGGTCTGTACTATGTGTCTGGTCACTTTAGGTTGGTTTTTGTGACTTAGACCAAGTTTTAAATGGTCTAAGTCACAACGTCCAAGTTTCGTCTATGCTGTGTTGTAAAACGTTCGGTTTTACATGAAGAACGACTAAGTCTAAGCCAGCCCACGTCCCGCCCAATTCCCGCCCTCAACACTCCTGAAATGCCCCTTTTAGCTCTGGTCATTCAGTGGCACTGTGAAGGCCTAGGTCGTTTATAAATATGTCCTAAACCCGGTTTTATTATCGGTACTTGAATGTATTTTGACAATGTTCGTCCAAGTGCTGACTTAGGCCGTTTTATGGATGTTTTTCACTTTCGATATGAGCGTCATACTGCTTAACAACTTTGGGTTAATAGACAACAAAGCAGTCACATTTATATAGAGGATAGCAGCCTAAAGGTTGGCTCAGTGGACTGAGAACTGGGGGAACTGGGTTCTAGTTTGAAAGTGGTACTCATTTTCAAAGCACATGGATGTCTCAAAATGCACCCTCCACCCTCAAAAAAAAAAAAAGTCCATCTGCCAAAAATGTCTAAATTACAGTTTTCGAACACCCAAATGGAAGAGATCTAACTGAGCTAGGTATCTCAGTAGAATGTTTTCTGAATGGGCATGTTGGAGCTGTGCTGAGAGTGTCATTACAATTGGGCCATTGTTAGACACTTACAGATAGTTGGGCAACATCTAGGACAAGAAATGAAAACTTCTATTCCTAAACCTGATGTAAATGTGACTAATTTATTCATTCAATTTTCTATACTTTTCTTCCAGAGGAGCTCAGAATGGTTTACATGAATTTATTCAGGTACTCAAAGCATTTTTTCCTGTCTGCCCCAGTGGGCTCACAATCTATCTAATGTGCCTGGGGCAATGGGAGGATTAAGTGATTTGCCCAGGGTCACAAGGAGCTGCATTGGTTTGAACCTCCCCATTGCCTTTTTTGACACATTTGCGCTTCTGCCGAGAGGAGAGAAGGGGTTTGTGCATTGCTTGCTATCTTCATTTGCCCATTGTGAAACATTGGACCTCACATACCCTGCCTGTTTTGAGTGCCCCGCCTGAACCTATTGACCACACCTGCACCCCCCCCCCATGTCAATACTCATTCCCTGCTGTCTCTGAGGCTCCCTTCCCCCTTTGTTATGTTCTTCCCCTACCAACCCCTCTGGTGTAACTGAGGGCAAAGGTATACATAGATTACAGTATTCTGTAAGCTACATTTATAACTGAAAGCCTCACCTTTGTCCCACCACAACTTCACACATATGTACACCCTTTTGTATTTGCATAACATTGCATGTGCATTCTTATACAGCAATGTATTAATGTTTATGAAATTGATATTACTTGCCATTATCACTAATAATAAAACCCTAAGCGCGCATGCGCACTCCTACCTGCGTGATCTGTGCTCTGTATCTCCGTGGCTTCACATGCGCAGTAGAAGGAGTCAGCGGTGGTTTCTTCTGCGCATGCGGAGGCACCTTAAACAGGGACACATGGAGATGACTCCCCCTCCCGCCCTCACTCCATCTAACACAGGGACTGTGCCAAAGTTATTTATAAGTTCAAAGCCACCGCTGCGGCTCCTCTCACGAGCCGCATCTGCGTTGGAAGCCTCTCTGACGTCACGTCAGAGAGAAGGCTTCCAACACAGGCGCGGATTGTGAGAGGATTCGCCGCAGCAGCTTTAAACTCAAAAATAACTTCTGCAAGGGACTGTAAGGGAGCCGGCCAAAAACAAACAGAAATGCTGCTGCACAGGGTAGTGGGGGGGGGGGGATGCTACTGGTGAGAAAAGGGGGCTAGGGCTGGAAGCTGAAAGGGAAAAGATGGGAGAAGGGGACTGGGGGGGGGGTAAAAATGGGTTTGGAGCTAGGGGCTGAAAATAGGGGACATGTGAGGGAAGGAGGCTTTACTAACACCCATTAATGTAATGGACTTAAACACTAGTTATATATAAAACACATACCTATTTTGTGCTTTATATACTTTGTATATGCAAATGACTTTGTAAAAGCCATGTCTGTATTAAGATAGTGATTATCTGTTTAGTCTTTCATGCAGCGAGTCATTAGCATGCTGCTGTTATTAAAGGTTTCCCATTGGGAAGATATAGCTGTATTAGAGATAAATGTTCAACAAAGATGACTTTCTGGTTCATCCAAAGAAAATTAAACCGATTGTTAATGAGAGGTGATGAGAGTGCAGTACAATCAAGCATGAAAAAGAAAAAAACTTCAAAAGTAAGCTTTGGTATTAATATAAAGGCTTACCAAAGCCTGTGGCATTTACTTTCTATTTTTCATTGCCTGAAAATCTTGCAATAACTCAAAAAACAAAGATCAAAACCAGCATGTATTAAAATCTGAATGTCTCCAGCAAATATATGACTACGCAGTCCAAATGTTTCAATAACAGTTAATGATAGGCACAACAGTATTCTGAGAAATAGAGGAGAGCGGATGGAACTTTAAGGTAGACTGCAATCCTAGGTAACCCAGTTAGAATATTCTAGATTCCAAATTACTCTGAGCTCTGCTAGACAGAAAAATCTAAACCAATACCAAACCATTCCTCAGACCACTATATCTAATAGCTATTCAACTGTGTTAAAAGAACCAGCAATGAATTTTGACTCATATAGCTCTCAATATCACTGAGACTGAAACCTAAGACCTTTTTGGTGCCATCCTGCCTGATCTCATAATTTTATTTGCTTGTCTTTGTTGCATTTTTCATTGTTTATGCTTCTTTACATATTTTGTTTTATTTTATACCACATACTTTTTATTTTTTCATTAAATCTTTATTGATTTTCAATTTAAATTTCAAGTATTACACTTGTACAGAAAACAATAATAGAAGGCACATTAAATACAATGTAATTATAACTCATAAAGTTAACATGATTTTTAACTGTTTATGCTCAAGTCTTCAACTTAGGATCCAAGACTCAAAAACATTGAAACATAAAAGAAAATACTAAGGGGTCCTTTTATCAAGCCGCGCCAGTGGAGTTAGCGCGTCAGACATTTAATCACTTGCTAACCCCCGCAGCAAGCCCATAAACTAACGCCTCATCAATGGAGGCATTAGGGACTAGCGCGGCAGACGGTTTAACATGCAGTATTCCGTGCATTAAACCCCTACCACGCCTTGATAAAAGGACCCCTAACAGTTTAACAAGAAACTGAAAGCTGTAGCTCTGAAATGAGGTCATCTAATAACAAATTATAGGGCTCAAAGATTTCTTCCATCCAGATGAGACATTGCCACAAAAGTTGTCAATTGAGATGGTTCAAAGAGCACATACTTAACAGTACGGTAACACACAATACATTTACATGGATGTCTCAAATAAAAAGTTGGCCCCAAAGATATAACCCCAGGTTTCAAAAGAAGAAATTCACGGTGGCGCTTATGCGTCTACCGTGCTAAATCTGGAAATATTTGTATTTTATGACCAATGAAAGAATGGTTATGCATCCAGTCTCAACTTCTTTTCCAGTTCTAATTTTCTGTTACTATTACATTACATTAGTGATTTTTTATTCCGCCTTTACCTTACGGTTCAAGGCGGATTACATAAGAATTGATTAAGATATTAAGAAGTATATATTGTTAAGAAATTAAGATATAAGAAATATTTGGGGAATTGATTGAACATTTCCTGGTTTGCTGATGGGTAGTTGGTATTGTAGAAGGAGATTGGAGCATGTTTGTTTGAGTTATATTGGTTTTATGTATTTTTTGGAAAAGTAGAGTTTTTTCTTTTTTGAAGGTTTTGTAGTCTTTGGTTGAAGTCATCAGATTGGTGAGTTGTTGGTCCAGTTTCGCTGCTTTGGAGGCCAATAGGTTGTCATACATTTTTCTTCATTTGACATTTTTGGTAGGTTGGTATGTGAACATTGTGTGGATTCTTCTGTGTTTGGTTGAGGTGGATTGAGTTAGTCTACTGTTCCAGTAGGTAGGGCTGTCCCCGTTTATAGCTTTGAATAATAAGCAGAGGAATTTAAATTGTACTCTGGCTTATATAGGGAGTCAGAGTGAGTTATGATATGCCTCTGTGATGTGGTTGTATTTTTTCAGTGAGTAGAGAAGTCTTAGGGCTGTGTTTTGTATTGTTTGGAGTTGTGTTATCATGGCTGCTGGACAGGGGAGATAAAGTATGTTACAGTAATCATTTAGGCCGAGGATCAGTGATGAACCACTAGTTGGAACTGTTTTCTGTCGAAGTATTTTCGTACTTGTCTTAGATTTCTCATAGTTGTGAATGATGTTTTTATTATTTTGTTGATTTGAGGTTGCATGTTACAGTTCCTGTCTATTATCACTCCGAGGAGTTTTAGTGTGGGTTGGATGGGGTATGAGATTGTGTTTATCATTAGGTTGGTCAAGGTTGGGACTCTGCTCTTTTCTAGGAGGATGAAGTTTGTTTTGTCAGGGTTAAGTTTCAGTTTGTGTGCTTTCATCCATGTTGTTACTATTTCAAGTGTTTCGTTTATTGTTCCTACCATGGTGGGTTCATGTTGCTCGAAAGTATGGTGTATGTCATCTGCATGTATGGTGATGACATCTGCATGTATGGTGATGTCATCTGCATAGCTGTAGGAGGTAATGCCTAATTTGTCTAGGTAAGAGCTTAGAGAGGCAATGTATATGTTGAAGAGTGTGGGGGATAGGGGTGATCCTTGGGGAACTCCACATGGGTTGGACCATGGTTCTGATTTTTCTGTTTGTTTTGACTCTATTAGTTCTGGTTTACAGGAATCCTTTGAACCATGTCAGTACCATTCCAATAATTCCTAATGAGTCTAGAGTTTGTAAAAGGATATAATGGTCTACTAGATCGAAGGCTTGCGGAGAGGTCTAATTGTATGATCAGCATTTTTTTTTCCTGTGCTGAGGTGTTGTCTCGCGATGTCCATGAGTATTATCTATGGATTATAACCTTCTTTTCCTTGTTTTGTTGATATGTTCTTCTTTGAGCTTCTAAGAAATTAATGATGGAATCTTTATCAATTTAAATATACATGTTGCTGTCTTTTTTCAGCTTTTCAGTGCCACAATAATGATCTTAATTTCTGTACTAGTTTTTGAATGCCTACTTTTGAATTATCAGGACACCAACTGGACATTGAACAGACAAAAGCTAATTTCTCTTAATGTCAAGGATATTAACCATACTATAAAAAAGGAAAGAGATAATGTATTTCAAAAAAATGTCAGGCTGATAATCTGTTTCTGTAGAAAACAAAGTTTGAGAAAGACTATCCTTAGAGTCCTTCACAAGGAGACAATCCTATAATAAGGCACCAACATAAGTATTCTGTAGAATGTTAATACAAACCAGCACTAGTGTGCCTAGCTGTAGGCACACTCATCTATGCCAGGTCTATGGATGTCATGCATCCATTTAAGGTCAGAGGGAACGATGTGATTACCTATGCACGTACACTATGGGCTCCTTTTACAAAGACACGTTAGGGCCTTAAAGTGCGGAATAGCGCACACTAAACTGCCGCACATGCTAGCCGCTACCGCCTCCTTTGGAGCAGGTGGTAGATTTCTGGCTAGTGCGTGCTATAGCTCACGCTTATCCAGTGCGTGTGTTAAAACCGTTAGCACGGCTTTGTAAAAGGAGCCCTATGAGATTACCTCTGCACGTACACTATGAAAATACAAGAACAACTGTAATTTCGATAGCAGTGGTATCCCTATGGAACAATTTGAAGGGACCATTGAGATTACTTTCAGACATGCAAAAATTTATGATACTTAAAACAACTCTATTTATGGAAACCTTTCAATGAAAAAGTGTAACATTTACTGAGAACATTGAAACTATTATGTTTTGTTTGTGTGTTATTTGATGTTTATGGCTGTACTTTGTAAGACACATGGAGGGGCATGATCAAAAGGAACGTCTAAGTCCGTTTTCGTCAAAGTAGCAAATCGTCCAAAGTAAAAAAACAGCGTAGGACACATTTTTGAAAAATACATCCAAATTTTTTTTCATTTCGAAAATCATCTAACTATACGTCCTGCCAATCTGATCGTCCAAGCCGCTAAATCGTCCATCTTTATACCACATTTTCATCCAATTTTTCATCCAAGTCAAAAACACGTAGAACAAGCCCTGTTGGACGTGGAAGAGGTCTGCAAAGTGATGGACTGAACACCCAGACATGGCACCTAAATAGTGGGGTACCTTATAAGGCACTGCTGTGAACTTCACAAACAGGGTACCATGTCATCATCTCACTACAGCTCCCTTATAGGTCATGGTGAGCCCCCCAAACCAACTTCGGAATCCCCGAGACCCACTTATTTACCACCCCAATAGCTCTTATGGCTGCAGGAGCCACTTATATGCCAATACAAAAGGGTTTTGGGGGTGTGTAGGGGAGTGCACATGTTTCAATATCAATGCAGTGATTACAGGGGCTTATGGGCATGGGTACTACCCTCCATGGGTCCCTAACCCACCCCCAAGACGGCATAAGACGCCTCTGTGCAGCGCAACTAGCTTTCCTATGCCAGGCTGCCAGGTGATGATGTTCTGGAGGCACAATTTTCAAGTTGTGATTAATATTTTTATGGGGGTGGGGGAGTCGGTGATCACTGGGGTACTGTGTGAGGTCTGTATTATGTGTTTGCAGTGCTTATCTGGTCACTTTAGGTGGATTTTTGTGACTTAGACCATGTTTTAAATGGTCTAAGTCACAACGTCCAAGTTCCGTTGATCCTGTGCTGTATAACTTTCAGTTATACATGAGGTACGACTAAGTCTAAGCTGGCCCACATCCCGTCCAACTCCCGCCCTCGACATTCCTCCTGAAATGCCCTGTTTAGCTCTGGTTGTTCAGCGGCACTATGAAGGCCTAGGTCCTTTATAAATACGTCCAAAACCTGTTTTTATTATCGGCACTTGGCCACATTTTGACAATATTCGTCCAAGTGCCGACTTAGGCCGTTTTGTGGATGTTTTTCTCTTTCGATTATGAGCCTCTTAGGTTTAAGCAGGTAAGAAATTTTTTAAATAAATACCTTATTTTTTGCTCAATAAGATGCACCTGACCATAAGGCGCACCCACCTGTAGAGGAGGAAAAATCAAGAAAAATAAATTCTGAATCAAATGGCGTGCCCTGCACCTTGTCCCCTTTCTAGTGGTCTAGTGGTAGGCCGGGAAATGGTGGTGGGCATGTCTAATGGTAGGCACATGTACTGGCAGTCAGCCAGCCATCCCTAAGGCAGCCAGCCAGCCAGGCAACCTCATGCCAGCCAGCAGCCAGCCCCAAGGCAGCCCCCCAGTACCTTTTTTTCCCAACCCAGCGGTCCAGCACGCTTTCTGCACTCCTGCCTCGGTTCTCCGGATCTCTTATAACAGCAGCACAGCGATGCATGAGGCAGGCACATGCTTTTTGCATGCCTGCTTGGTCCCGCGCTGCACTCCGAATGGCTGCCTGTCAGTTCTCGCAGGACGAGAACTGACAGGCAGCCATTTGGAGTGCAGCGCTGGACCAAGCAAGCATGCAAAAAGCATATGCCTGCCTCATGCACTGCTCTGCCACTGTTGCTGCCAGAAGAGAGCAGGGGAACCGAGGCAGGAGCGCAGAAAGTGCGCTGGACCGCCGGGATGGGAAAAAAAGGTACGGAGGGTTTGGGTTTTTTATATTCGTTCCTTAAGATGCACCCTTATTTCCACCCCCTTTTTGGGGGTGGAAAAAGTGCATCTTATGGAGCAAAAAATATGGTAAATACCTAAATGTAGCATATATGTGTCTTATTCACAGTATTCTATAGGCACTTCACAGACAGGCTACATCTTTCTGCATCAGGAAGACTATCTTTAAGGCATAGCTTTTTATTTTTCCATATATAGTACAGTATTTCCCATCCTGATATTTATCTAAAATCTTCTTGTTGATATCAGATTTGAGCTACCTATTCTCTGTATTATGTAGTCTACTCTATGGGCTCCTTTTACTAAGGTGTGCTAGCGGTTTTAACGCATGCAGGATTTTAACGCGCACTATACTACGCTTTTAGAACTAACACCATTTCAATGCTGGCATTAAGGTCTAGCACGCACGGCAATTTAGCGCACGCTATTCCACATGTTAAGGCCCTAACACACCTTTGTAAAAAGAGCCCTAAGTCTTTACTGTATAAAATGCAATTTTCTTTCTAGAATGTCATTTTACTGTATGTTATATATTTACCTCCCATAATAATGCAACACCAAAAACATTAATTAGATTTATGTAATAAGGAAAATAAAATACAGTTTTTGCAATTTGAATTTCTCAGATTTTCTTTTTCTGCCAAATTTACATTAGGCTTTAAAAGATGCTTTCATACTCTCTACCCCAATTATATCACAAAGTAGAAGTCAATCATTCTTATCTCACTACGACTAGACTCACAGAAGCCCAGGGAGATCTAAGTGCTTTCAAGTCAGTCATCCTTAGTAATTCTTCCACCCTAGTAATAAAACTCTCAGTTTAGAAATTGTCCTTCAGGATTGTCATTTCTTTAATCATTTAAGCTGATCTATTGAATGATTTTGCTTAATATTGACATCTTTCTATAGTGTGAAACAGTGCAATCGGACATATTATTAAAGAAGAAATATTTATCTTTGAGTTAACATGCATTTAGAATCAAATTATAACAGCTGACTGAAATTATTCTCCATGAAATTGTTTGCTTGAAAGTTTGAAGAAGTGAAAGGATTAAGACAATGGAATCATATGTAAATTAAAAGCAAACAGTAAAGAATCCAGGCAGCTCTGCATTCATAATACATCTGTAGGGCAGGTTTTAAAGTATTCAGGGAGTCTAGAGGTCTATGAATACTTTTTAACCTTGTAATCATATACATGCATGCTAATTTTTCAAAAGAAAGTTTTAGATGGGCATTTTCAATATGATATCCAAATCCAAGTTTGGACGTTTTGTGGTAGATGCACAAAAAAATCCAGTAGCATTTTGAAAACTGCAAAATGTCTATGTTGGTTGGTTTTTTTTTTTATTGCCATTTTTCAGATATGCTTGCCCTCAGTGCATCTATCTTTTTGAACCATTTTTTTGAAAAAAAAACAAAACAAAAACCCACGGCCAAAAAAAAAAATAATGCACAAAACAAGCCATTGGGATGTAGGAGGGGCCAGCATTTATAGTAGACTGGCCACACAGTCATCTCAGTAGAGCAGTGTAAGTGAACTTCACATAAAAAGTTCCAGGTACACATCACACCATAACCCCATTATATTGTCTGATCTCACCAAAACTAACCAAAAACCTACTGGGCCCAACCGTATACCACCTCAGTAGCCATTATGCCTGCAAGTATCATCTATATGATGCTACAATAAGTTTTTGTTAGGTCTTGGTAGGTTCACACTTTCCACCACAAGTATAGTAGTTAGAGTGGGATATGGACCTGGGTCCCCTTCTCTGCAGTCCACTGCACTGGCCACCAGGCTGCTCCAGAGACCTGCATGCTGCTTTACTAGAACTGGCCATAATATCTGAAGCTATCTTGCAGGCAGGTGTACTGTATACTGTTTCATTTACATATTTGGGTGTGGGTGGGAGAGAGTCCGTGACCACTGTGGTAATGTGTGTGGTGGAAGGTGGTCATGCATTCCTCCAGTGATCATCTGGTCAGTTTGGGTACTTCTTTGGCACTTATTCATTGCTAAAACAGATCCAGCCCAAACTTCCAAACTGTGCCCTAGATGTATTCTAAAGTGTTTGATTATGGCAGAAAAAAATCTAACAAAAGACCAACTCCCAAGTTTTTTGTGATTTGCACATGGTACTTTCAAGTTAACAAAACTTAATTCAATAATGAAGGTGAATTATCAGTTTCTGAGAATAACCTTTTAGTTTTATGTTTTCACCCGGGTATATCCCACAGCCAACATGCACCATAAAGCACACTGTGGGCCTTACCCAAAAACATCATTTATAATCACCCTCATTTTTTATTTTTCAATAATTCAAAAGTGCCTTGTGCAATAAAAAAACTTTAAAAACATTTAATATAAGTGTCACTGTGATTCCTTAATGAAATAAATAGAAGTTGCAACAACCAATCAAAACATTGCTTTAACTTATCTGGAGATAATTGCAGCTGTCCAAATAATCTAGGGTGCCTTAGCTGAATGCCCTACAGAGATCCCCTGATTTGTGTCCTTCCTCAGGGGCAAGATCAGAAGTTCAACCTGCTGCCGTAAAAAAAAAAACGCCATCTCCAAAGCATTCTTCTCTGTTCTTCCTGGGCACTGGGAACTGGGAATCTCCAGGCAGAAGCAATGAGGCTCTATCGAGTTCATCCCGGGACTGAAAGAGTAGTGTCTGAGCACCTGAGGAGGAGTGAGAAGCCCGTGAACTGGATACACAGTGATCACCGCTTCTCAGAGCTGGTATGAAGGAGTCACGGCGACCAATGCTCCAGGAGCTCCTGACTTTAGTTAGTAGCAGGTTATATCAATTATAGCCAGGCTTTTTACTTGGCAGCCAGGTCTAAAATAATCAAGAAGTATGTTCAGAAAGCAGGGCTGCTTTAAGGTTCTTCTCCAGACATGGGATTGTGTCCCTCCACTAAAGACTAGTTTGGCCAAACTTGGGAAGAGGTACAGTAACTGCTTTATATTACAAAAAAGTGTGGGCATCCCTACATTAGGGTTTGATTAGCTATATCTCCTGTTGGTCCAGCATAGCCTGGTAGGGCAGGGAGGGAAGGGGGCTGGGTGTAGGGAGTGAGGGAGGCTGGGTGCAGAGCCTGGGTTCAGAATGTTTTTTTTTTTCTTGTTTTCCTCCTCTAAATCTAGGCCGCGTCTTATGGTCAGGTGTGTCTTATAGTGCGGAAAAATACTGTACCTTGAAGAATGAACTAACACAGCCACCTCACCATTTCAACATCTCTTTACAAATATGCCATAGCATTGTCTGATATGTTTTATTGGTATACCCAGTAGTGCTATAAAAATAAGTATTATTATACCTCTAGAATGGATTTAAATTTCCATTTGCAGGAGGCTCATGAAGAATTTAGACTTCAGCTTCATTCAGTCTTTGCACTGACATTTTACTATTCTTTATAAAAAAAAAAAAAAAGTATGCTGACTACCTAGGTAGTTGAACTAGTTTGTCTCACATTTTGATTAATAAGGATTGCATTTAGCATAATGAGATTTCAACTAGTTGAATGGTGACTCGATGGAACACTGGAATTTTTCATCAGACTGCAAAATAAAATCAATTAATTCTGCTGGCAGGTCAGTAGCTGAGCTTAATAGTAGCATGCCCTTAGTAGAAGGTGATGTTGATCCTTCATCGCTCCTGAGATGGCAATTATACTTTCTTAATATAACCACATTCAATTTTTTGTAGCCATACACAACACAATGCATTCAAAAACAGTACAAAAGTGAAATGTGCTAGAACACTGAAAAAATATTGCCCAAAATAAATCTGAAAAATATCTCTGTTTTACAAGTCATTCCACCAAACTATGTATCAAAAACAGTTTTATTAACTGGATCTTTTTAGCTCAGAGATAAATAGAGAAAATTTAGGGCTCCTTATACTAAGGTGTGCTAAGCATTTTAGTGTGCGCTAACCACGCGTGCATGTTAGTCTATGGACATGTTAGCAGTTAGAAGGCATATAGATTTAGCATGCGCTAAACATACTCTAAAACGCATAGCACACCTTAGTACAACAGGAGGTTAGCAGTAGTGCTGCCTGATTCAGGAAAAAAATTTTTGATTCAATTCAGCCTAGTAGTTGATATTTATCTGCTTCTTTCCTGTTGTAATTGGTTTTTGACTGTATATTGATTTGGATTATGTTTTCGCTCTTTTAAAGTTGAGTATAAAATCGTACCAGGGCCAAGATGACAGGTTTGAGAGTATAGGCTCCCTATTGTCCTTTGAGATTCATGATGTCAGGGGGGTGTATATTAAGTTTGTAAGGAAAGCCACAGCCATTTTAGAATGTCTAATGGCCGCTGGATTAGTAGAGCTGTTGTGCTCAGAATGTTGGTAAGTTGTTTTTTTAATATAATGGGAAACATAGTAGGTAGTTCAGAGTTTGGGATTTGATGAGTTGTGTTTGTTGTTTGTATTAGGTGCCGCACTAGCCCCATCCTGAAGAAGAATCGAAACACGTTGGTGGGGAGCAGTGCAACAACACAACACTTAAAGCTAAGTTTAAGAATGAAAGAAATGAACTGAAATGAATTGAAGAAGGAAATAAGAATTGCACTTTATAATTGAGGAACAGTTAAAAGATAAACAGCATTATAAAAATTAAAGATTAAAGATTAATTCATTTAACTATTTATTTATATAAAAACAAGTAATTGAAGTAGTTATGAGATATACCGGGTGAGATCAGTGACGACTGCTGCTACACTGACAATTTCTATATCAGAGTAGCGTTCTGAGAATTCCCCGTGTTTAACATCTGCATACTGCTTTCTTACAAACTTGATTTTATATAGCAAGAGGAGATTAATTCAATAGTATTAAGTACTTGCTATATTGCCTATTTTTAAATTGAGTAGAACATAAATCAAACATCAAGCATCATATATTGAAAGAACCTTTGATATACCATTGCATTTCTGCTAATCATAATTTTTCTGAGTTATGTTGATGCAGTCTAGAAGAATGTCCGTGGTGGTGATCGTATTCTCACTTTAAGACAACGTGAATCTCTTCATCCCAATGGTCTCAATGATAAAATAGATTGGGGTGCCTACTATTGATTTTTCATTGATTTTTTTTTTTATTCAAATATTTTTCTTTGACTATCTGTAAATGTTTTCATTGGCTACGACTTGCGCCAAAACACTTACATAGATGCTGTGCATTGTTACACACAAGCACCATTTTTTTGAAAGCTGATTAACTAAGCAGTGTTTCTATCTGCTCTGACTTAAAGTTAAGTTAAAAATAGATTTGCCATTGATTATAACATTTTCATCACAAGTGCATTTTCTTCAGCATTGCTCCTGAGGAAGCCACAATCTAAGCGGTGAAATGGAGGCCCAATAGAACTTAAAACATCTGATGCTGGTGTTTGCAGTGGCGTTTCTGGAGAAGCTAAGTGCCATTTATTTAAATTAAGTTTGCACTGCTTTTTCACTTATAAATATAGTTAAAGTTTGTGGCATCGAGAGTTTTTGACCAGTGATCAAGACATGACTGACTACTTTTATCACTTTTCATAGTGCAGTAGTTTTAAAAAGGTCTCTGAGGTCTTTTCTCTTGTTAACTCTAAAAAGGGTGTATTTTGGTTTATTTTGATTGATTGTTACTCCTGAAGTTGCTGCTGAAGTTGTGGTTTGGAAAGATCCACATTCGGTGATTTAGGTATTGGCATGAGTATTCTGGAAGTTGGCCTTTGTTTAGGATACAATTTAGGAAACCGGTGATTCATGTGATAATTGTTTCAGGTGTGGAAGAGAGAAGGTAGGAGGGACAGTTGTCCAGGGAACTGCAACGAATGGAAAGCTTAATTAGTAAATTTTTTGTCTCTCTGGCTGATAGTAGAGTGAAGGAGTTCCATATTTGGTCAGCATTGCTGGGTTCCACTGGATTTTCATGTTGTGTTTGTTTATGTACAATGGTTATTATGGCAACTTCTGTTTGAACTGTTTTAATCTTATTAAGGAAGAAGTCAGCTAGGTCCTGGGCTGTTGGATGTTTATGGTGTCCTGTGGTAGCTTTTTGTTGTCTAGTGTTTTGTTTTCAATTTCAGTGGTATAGTAGCTCTTCTTAGCCTCCAAGATGTTGTATTTGTATTTGTTTACTGCCTTCCTCCATTGAGATTTGTGTTCTGGTGATTTGCTTTTCTTTTTTTTTTTCCAATTCTTTATTCATTTTCATATCTCATAACAAGTATATAATAATCATTCAATATTCATACAATTCACTTGTATATTTCATATAATATTAAATCTTATATTATCCCCCCTCCCCCCTTCCCTTCCACACATATCAACATTTTATTTGAATCTCACACATTATACCCTCCCAATCCCATATCATATTATTCTTCTATATAAAAAAAAAAAAAGTGTCTAATCATTCGAATATTCAATCAATGGCCCCCAAATTTTTTTAAACTTGTTATAATTTCCTTTTTGCATAGCAAGAATTCGTTCCATTTTATAAATATAACATATAGAATTCCACCAAAAAGTATAGTTAAGTCTTGTATAATCTTTCCAATTTCTAGTTATATTTTGAATGGCAACCCCTGTCATAATCATTAGTAATTTATTATTATTTGCTGAAATTTGACTTTTTGCTCTCATCATTGTTCCAAACAAAATTGTATCATATGACATAGCAACTGGATTTTCTAGAAAATAATTAATTTGAGACCAAATTGACTTCCAGAAGGCGTTAATACAAGGACAATAAGGTGATTTGCTTTTCTGACATAGTCTTCCAAGCCTTTGGCACAGTTGTTTTTCAGTTTTCAGTGTTTCAGTAAACCATGGGGAGGTTTTAGCTCATTTTATTTTGCGTGGGTGTTGTGGGGCAAGGGTGCAGTTTGGTGAGATAGAAAGAGATTCATTAACTTTGTTCCAGTAGGTGGTAGGATTTGTCTTCCCTCGTATCAATTTTCCTCTTTAGGATTTTTTATTGTACGGACTTCCTTTTGCAAGGTTCAGGTTGAAGTTAAGGAGGTATTCCTGCTCCACAAAAGCAGAAATAAGGAAGAGAGAGGGAGCTACAGGCCGGAAAGTCTGACTTCTGTGGTAAGTAAATTAATGGAAACACTTTTAAAACAGAGAATAGTGAAGTTGTTGGAATGTGAACTGAGGCTTGTCCTACCGATGCTTTTCATCTAATTTGCCAGTGATTATCTAGTCTAATCTCTCTCTCTATATATTTTTTACTATTTCCAATCAGTCAAAAGCAGCAAAGAAAAAAACCAATACAGCTTTTGGAATGTCACATCTGGTAATGAAATACAATAAGCATTATATGAAGTCAAAAATTAATTAAATGAAAATTTTTCATTGATTTATGAAATGTTATAAGATTTTTTCAGTTTAAGGGTCAAAGGAAGACTATTCTAAAGATTTGCTGATTGATAAAGAAAAGATCATTTTTCAATTTTTAAAACTTTTTTTGCAGGGGGGAGGGGTAATAGACTTTTTCATCTCATCTTTGAATCATGCTAGCTGTTTAAACTTCCTTTCAATCTTCTTTTTTTAAATATATGGAACACCTTTGGTCTAGCTTCCAAGCTGGTATTTTCAAATTATATGTTCACCTGATTTAAACTCTTAAAATCTTTTGGCTGTTCTTTAGAGATTTTTTCTAAGCATTTTTCTCATTTTACCACAGTCCTCCTTTTGAAAGTTAAATGCTACCTCATTAGAGTACTTCAGTGTTTTGCCTCGAGTTAAGTAAAATTTGATCATATTATAAACACTATTGCCGTACCATTATCTCTCACTCCAAATCCTGTGTTTCACTGAAGTCAAAAAATAACCCCCTTTTCTGTCAATTCCTGAACCATCTGGTCCATAAAGCACTATTGTTTTCATCTAGAAATTTTACCTTCCTCGCATATCCTGATGTTGGGTCATTTGAAATCATCCATTACTGTGTTGCCAATTCCGTTGGCATCCCTAATTGCTGTTACCTCTTCATCATCTGTCCGTTCATTCTAGCCAGTTGGATGCTGTTCATAAATGAAATTTTTATCCATAAAGATTTTACAGTGCAGAACATTTATCTTGTTTGACTCAATGATTTCTTTAATACTGTATATATTAACACCATTTCAGCAATCTGATTCATCCCATCATTGCAACATAATTTGTACCTTTATAACCAATTGCACACTCTGATATCATCCTCCTGCAGTCTGAAAATCATCCCCAAGGCACCAACTGTGCAGCATCGCATTATATTACATTGGAACACCAGTTTTGTGAAATGATGTGTTTTGTGTTGGACCATATACCTTCCTCAATCAGAGGAAGTGAAAACAAGAGAAAACTATTACACTATGAACAAAGATTAAGTACAGTAGAACTGTAGGTATAAAGCCAATGTATTGAGTGGAAACATTTATTTTATTTTTTTTAATCTCTTTGAAGTCTCTTTAACCAATAGCAAAGAAGGAAATGCAGGTTTCTAATTGGCTATCGGGTCTGGTGGTATCTTTGTTGAGCCATGATGCCATTTTGTTTTCTTGTTACACTGAGTAAAAAAAAATCTGAGTTCAATTGCAGATATTGAAATCTAACATTGGCTTATTTTTTTCTGGGCATTGTGTTGTTTTGAGCACTGAGTACAGGAATCTGAATTCAGTCACAGGTATTGAAGTCTAAGATTTGTTGAGCACTTTACTGTTTAAATCAAATATTCATTATTTGCTTTGTAGACACATTGGTCTGAGCTCCCTGAAGCAGTGGTGTAACCACAAAATGTTGATATGATAATAAGAACATAAGAATTGCCGCTGCTGGGTCAGACCAGTGGTCCATTGTGCCCAGCAGTCCGCTCCCGCGGTGGCCCTTAAGGTCAACGACCAGTGCCCTAATTGAGACTAGCCTTACCTGCATATGTTCTGGTTCAGCAGGAACTTTTCTAACTTTGAGCTCCTTTTACTAAGCTGTGATAGCGGTTTTAGCGCACGCTACATTGTCACGCACGCTAGACACTAACGCTATCATTGAGCTGGCATTAGTTCTAGCCATGTAGCGTGGGGTTAGTGCATGCTAATATTCTGTGCGCACTAAAAACGCTATCACATCTTAGTAAAAGGAGCCCTTTGTCTTGAATCCCTGGAGAGTGTTTTCCCCTACGACAGACTCCGGAAGAGCGTTCCAGTTTTCTACCACTCTCTGGGTGAAGAACTTTCTTACGTTTGTACGGAATCTATCCCCTTTTAACTTTAATACATGTATCATATCTTCTCCCCATCTCTCCTTTCCTCTAAGATATATAAATTGAGGTCTTGTGAATTGTAGTCTTTACTCTCTGGCTCAACTCAATTCAGTTTGGCCTCACAAAAGGAAAACCCTGCCCTACTTCCAGTGGCATAGCGAGGTTGACCGGGATGGTGGCGCCCCTCATCTACCCTCTTCCCTGCCCCCCTGCTGAACGCAAACACACGCCTCTTCCCTGTACCATTTTAACTTCAGCGCGAGCAGCCACCATCATGCTCCCCACGTCACTCTCTCTGATGCCAATTCCTAGGCGTGGGTCCCGAAGTGATGTCAGAGAGAGCACCGAAGCCGATGCAGGCAGCAAGTTGGCGGCTGCTCGTGCCAAAGTTAAAAAGGTACGGGGAAGGGAAGGGATGCGCACGTGGCAATGGGAGGAGTGGGAAGGGGGTCAGAGAGCAGGAGGGGTGCCAACGCCCCGAGTAAGACTGTGCCGCGGGCCCCTTTACTATGCCACTGCCTACTTTGGAGCCTTTTTTTAATAGGGAAGTGGTCTCCTCTCCTAAATTCCCCCCCTGGACCCTAGTTAGAGAGACCTAATTGGATGTCTTTTTTATTGAAGAAATTAGAAAGCCTGCTTCTGCAGTTCTGGTGTTTACCCTTTCTGTCTTCCTTCACATGGATTAATTTTGTGTTTCAAAGCCTGTTTTTTAGCTCCCTGTTGGGATATGGAGCTGATTTTTAATTTTTTTTAGGAGGGGGGTCTACTCTGCCTTCACCTGTTTCCCATTTTCCTGGGTTTCTTTAAGTGAAAGAATATAAATATTACCACACCCAGAATGCACAGATTTAAAGGGGACATGTTTTAGATTGGTCACAAGTTATACACGTACAGTAAAACCTTGGATTGCAAGTAACTTGGTTTGCAAGTGTTTTGCAAGACAAGGAATACATTTTATTACATTTTAACTTGATAAACAAGTAATGTCTTGCACTACGAGTACATACAGTATACATGTGTCACATCATCACAACTGAGCTGATGGTTCTTCTCTCTCTGATGCTATGAGAGTGTAGTGACTGTTCTAAATGAGCAAAGTCTTACACTATGAGTACGTACAGTATTTTGTATTAAAGTTTTGGGGCTGTGGAATAAATTATCTGAGTTTCCATTATTTCCTATGGGGAAATTTGCTTTGATATACAAGTGCTTTGGATTAGAAGCATGCTTTTGGAACAAATTATGCTCGCAAACCAAGGTTTTACTGTATTTCCGACTTTACAATGGCAGTATACATTTACTTCCAAACATTTCCGTATGGGCTATTACACTTACTGAGGGTCACTCATAAGGTTTTGCAAATGGACCTTAAATGGTTTCTGTGGGGTCTGTAGCCAGAACATTTTGTTTTGTATGGTTTCCCATGTCATTTCAAGGAAAATTAATTTTGTTTAGATTTTTCTTCATTATGTCATCAGTGTACTGCTCAAACATGCACTATTAGAAAAGCATACACTGTTTGTGAATAGTGTGCAATCTTCATGAATCCTGAATACTATTGTATGCTGCTGTTTTTGTTTTTTGTTTTTAAAAAGCGCATATTATTGACATTCCACAAAAAAATCATGAACTTTCGGGTTTCCTTCTGCTCATTTTCATTTGTCAATGACTTATAACATTGTAAATGTTAACATGTTCCATATTGTTTAAAAAATGCATATTCTTATTGCTGCTTCAATGTATGTACTACAACACAATACAGGCAAGCAATCCTACAGTCAAGAATCTTCTTATTAAACTAATACTCAAAAGAAAGTTGAGCTATCCCCAACAAAATAGATATGTGTGCACTCATAGATCCGATCCTTGAAGGAATGACCATGATGTCAAAAGAAGACAAATAGTCTGTTTTAAGTTCTAATTATAGTACACAACTAAAACCATTTTATATATGAATTGTCACCACCAGTAACTAAATGTGGAAAAAGTGATATCAACACTTATCTTATTTCATACAGTGGTCAAACTTTGGCCCCAATGCGGACTATGTTTTGCAATGGCTGCTTCAGGAAGCCAGAAAGTGCTTTCACAAGGATGTTCATAAAAGGATAAAAGATCTTTAAGTGTCCATAAAAATCTTTCAAACTACACTGATGTAGAACAATAAACTTAAACCCCAAATTGAGCTAATAATTCAGATAAATACATAAACATGAAGCCCTGGATAGACATTGAAAGATCTTCTTTTGACATCATGGTCATTTTTTTGAGGAACAATTAGATCTTATTTTGAATTTACTGCTTTTAGATTACTGGTTCAATTGTTACTACTGAGTCTTCTCGATTATTGTAATATTATCTATCTGACAGTCACCAAGAAAGAATTAGCAACATTACAATAATGCAGAATACAGCGGTCAGAATGATCATGTTACACCCTTTTATCGTGAATTGCATTGGCTGCCAATGGAGGCTCAGTTATTGTTTAAAATAGGCTGTTTCTGTTACAAGGCTGTTTCTGGTACAGCTCCTTCTTACTTAGTGAATAGATTTTCTTTAGCATCATACAGACATAGTAGAAGAACTCATCCTTTGTTAAATTTTCCATCTGTCCAGAGTTGCAGATGTAAGAAATTTCTGAATCATACTTTGGCATCTCAGGCAGCTCTTCATGACAACAAATTCCGAATATTGATGCTTACTACCCATTCCTATGGCCATTTTAGAAAACAATTGAAGACCTATCTTTTTTCTAAATATCTGACTGTTTAATGAATCATCTTATTTCATGTAACATGTTTACATTTATAACTTTTTATAAACCGCGTTGAACTTCTGGTAATGTGGTCAATAAGCACAGTGTTATGTTACGATCACACTCACATCTATTTAGTTGGGGATAGCTCAACTTTATTTTTAGTATTACCTTTATATGAAGATTTTTGTCTGCAGGTCTTTTTGCTTGTATTGTGTTGTAGAACTTTTCCTCCAGAGTTGTGCATTTAAAGATTGTTTGACTTTCTCCCTATATTTTGTTTTGGGTTATACATGTATGTACTGACAAAGATTTGTTATCCTATATAATATAGTATATGTAATAATATATGTAATATATATATGTAATACTATATATGTAATATATATAGTATATGTAATATAGTAAGTGAAAACAATCTTAAGGATGGTATGACGCAGGATCTGATCACGCTGGAAAACTGGTCCTCGACATGGCAGCTGGGCTTCAACGCTAAGAAATGTAAGGTCATGCATCTCGGCTGCGGAAATCCATGCAAAACTTACACCTTGAATGGAGAAACACTAGCTAGAACTTCAGAAGAATGGGACTTGGGTGTGATCGTCAGTTCAGACATGAAGGCTGCCAAACAAGTGAAGCAAGCCTCATCCAAGGCAAGGCAAATGTTGGGATGTATCAATAGAGGCTTCATCAGCCGTCAACCTGAAGTCATTATGCCGCTCTACAGAGCCATGGTGAGACCTCACCTGGAATACTGTGTGCAGTTTTGGAGACCACACTACCAAAAAGACGTGCTTCGAGCTGAGTCAGTCCAACGAATGGCCACTAGAATGGTCTCCGGACTCAAGAGTCTCCCATACGAGGAAAGACTGGACAAACTGCATCTCTATACTCTTGAGGAGCGTAGAGAAAGGGGAGACATGATTGAGACGTTTAAGTACATCACAGGTCGTATCGAGGCGGAAAGCGATATATTCTTCCCCAGGGGACCCTCGGTCACAAGGGGGCACCCGTTCAAACTCAGAGGAGGGAAATTTAATGGTGACACCAGGAAGTATTTCTTTACAGAACGGGTAGTAGATCACTGGAACAAACTTCCGGTGCAAGTGGTCAAGGCCACCAGTGTACTCGACTTTAAAAATAAATGGGACATCCAGTGGGATCCCTACGGGGGTCGAGCTAAGGAACTGGGTCATTAGCACTCAGACTTGATGGGGTGGGACAGAAGAGTGGGCAGACTTGATGGGCTGTAGCCCTTTTCTGCCGTCATCTTTCTATGTTTCTATGTTTCTATAATAAAACCCTAAGCGCACATGCGCACTTAGGATTTCGTGTTCCCTGCCGCTGTGGTGTGTGATCCGTGGCAGCCAACCCAGCAGCAGGGAACATTCTGGCCACTCCCCTCCTCCCACCCTCACTCACCCTGGAAGCCAGGCAAGCTCTCTCCCTGCCCGCATCCTCAGCAGGGAACACACCTCGGCCCTCACTCGCTGCTGCCGCCGCCGCTGCTGCTGATTCTCCTGTAAAGAGCAGCCTGCGATGGTGGCTGGCTTTAGCGAACCTCACAGGCCGCTCTCCAACTCGGTAGCACGTTCCCTTTGATGCGATCCCATGCGTCTGAGGGAACGTGCTACCGAGGCTGTAGAGCGGCCTGCGAGGTTCGCTAAAGCCGGCCACCATCGCAGGCTGCTCTTTACAGGAGGATAAGCAGCATGAGAGGAGCCGCCGCCGGCACTTTTAAAACTTGAAACAAAAACCTTCGGCCGCAGCAAGCCAGCCCGCGGGAAGGGAAGGGGGAGGGGCCGAATGGAGTAGGCCAGATCACATTAAGAGAAGGGAGGGGCCGAACGGAGCAGGACAGCTCACGGTAAGAGAAGGGAATTGCTTCACAGGGACCTGGAGGGGAGGGGAAGGGAAATACCGCTGCTGCTTCTGCAAAGGAAAGTGGGGGGGGGGAGAAGGGAGTGGGGGGGAAATGCTGCTACTACTTCACAGGGACCTGGAGGGGAAGGGAAATACCGCTGCTGCTTCTGCAAAGGAAAGTGTGTGGGGGGAAGGAGAGACAGAAAGAAATACAGACAGACAAAGGAGGCCAGGGAGAGAGACAGACAGAAATAAAGACAGACAGGGGACCAGACAGACAGACAAGGGGTGCCAGGGAGAGAGAGAAAAAAATAGCAGGAGGGAGAGAGACAGAAAGAAGGGAAGAAAGAGACAGGAACAGGGAGAGAGACATAAATAAAGAAAGACAGACAGGCATATATTCTAGCACCCGTTAATGTAACGGGCTTAAACACTAGTCATTTATATATTTATTTTACAAAAGGATCTGTATTCAGAAAAGTGTGGAGCGAGAATTTGTATGTCATATTCTTTCCCATAGAACAAAAATCAAATGAAAATTTGTGGTTCTAAGTATTATACACCAATATCCAAAAAATTCCACTGAGTGACTGAAGCAGTAGCGGTGGCAAAGTTTTGGCAGCATCAGAATCGCAAAAGGCTATAAGATAAGTGAAATATTTATAACAAGAATATAGCCTAAAGCAGCAGTAAATGATATTACTTGGAGAAAAGTTTTGTTTGGAAAGTGACTCCGATTCTGTGCAAGGCAACTTGTGGGAGTAGCTGTGTTAATTACACCATCTGAGCTAATTCCGGCATTTTTTACGGGTTTATTAATAAAAAATAAATTTCTTAAAGAAAAAGATTAGATTTAATTGAATTGAATAATAAAGCATTAAATTAAATAAAGTATTTTTATAAATTATAATAAGTAGGTGGTAGGGTGGAACTCGGGCCAATGAGGTGAACATGAGCTTTTGAAGATTGGTTAAAAAAAAAGACCCGTAGTAGGTAAATCAGCTCAATAAGTCTGAGGCTCCTGTTCCGGTAGAGATATTAATTGAAAAATTTGTTTTCCCACAAAGTTGTTTTGTATTTTACGTGGAATTTTTTGGATATTGGTATATATCCTTTCACATATCATTTGCAAGAATGTTCTTTTTTTTTCTTTTTCAATTTGTCATCATAAGAACAATGTCATTATGTGCCCTGTTTGGTAATAGTGTACTTAACATTCGCATTCACATTCTCTCACCTGCATATTTATAACATAATCAACAAACAACCAAAAACCACACTCACATTAATTTGTGGAACAAGTATTTGGCCGCAGATTTATTAACTATTCACATCACCTTTAACTCATAATTCAATCCAAATAAAACATCAAATACCCCAAAGTGGCTTCACAATCCCAGAGAGTTATTTAGTGACAAAACTAGCTTCCTTTAATTTCATACTTTTAAAACAACTATGATCCATGGTAACGTCATGCCAGGCCTTCACTCATAGCAGTGTCACCTGCGAGTGCTACATTTTAATTATTTATGAACTGCTCACCTCCCCAGCCGCATCTGAGATGAATGCCCCATTTTCCACCCCTCACTCCACAGGTGTGGCCTTTCCACCCTACCCCAAACCCATGTTAAACCCCCCACCCCAAAGCCTAAGTATTACTCAAGAACCACCAAATTTACCACAAAATAAAACATATGGAGGGGAGGTAGAAAAATTGCAATAGGTGTCTTCTAGCCTTCTCCTTCCCTGTTCCTCACAGACTAATCCCTCAAGCTTGCCAAAAGATTTCACCAATCCTCCATTTCTTTATCTTCACCAACCCAGAATTCTGTCACATCTCTACTTCCACTCTTAATATCTCTTCCATATGCACTATCCTACATATCCTTCACTACCCACATCACCTCCCTATATCACCCCAACTTCCAACCCATTTACATAAATCCCATCTGCAGGTGCTCAGCTCAGCTAATGGTATTAACACAGATTAGTATGGTGTGTCTCCCTCTTTCAAAAAGTTTCATTTCTCTTTTCCAATATATATACATGCACTATCAGGACAAAGTAGGCACACTTTCTGAAAGAGTACATACTGTTAGGAAATAGTGTGCATTCCATGTGAGCAGTGCACACTCTTTGCAAAGGGAGCACACTCTTTCAAAAGAGTGCTCAGTATTAATGGTCATAAAAAAATATATAGAATTTTGAGTTTGCCAAAGACATCAAAAGACATAGGAAATGTTGTTTCACATCTCTATGAATGCACATCTCTATAAAATACTGAAGGAAATGTGACTGCCCTGATCTAGACAAAAAAACAAAAGGAATTGACCCCAAAATATCCACAAAGAAGAAAATCCAGAGAAAACCAAAAAAACTCTGTGGAGTGACGATGTTCCCAAATGGACTTTATTTGAAAGTGTCAAAGTTCCAAAGGTACACTAAAATCATCCACATAAAATAATTCCATCCACATAAAAGTAAATCATCCACATAAGAGCCTTAAAGGACCTTGTCCGCTAAGGATACAGGACCCAACATGGTCCGCGTTTCGACAAAAAGTCTTCTTCAGGGGTCCCTGGGGGGTCCTATAAAGGTGAGTACGTGGGAAAAATTGTGTGGTGAACCGGAAGTGAGACACTGCTTGCCCTGACCTAGACTTCACAATTCTTTCCACAATGACCAATACAAATTGAGTTTATTGTTTTCCATTTTCATTTCCTGTTATGTATCTTAACTCATCCCTATTTATGTTTAGCATATTGGCGTGCGGTCATTTCTGGTCACTTTATTCACTTCCGATCACTCTGGTCACCACTGGTCATTTCCAGTCACTCTGATCACCACTGGTCACTCTGGTCCACTCTTGGACACCCTGGTTACTCTGAGTACCCTTGCCCCCTACCCCCACCAGGCAAAGTCCTTGTCCACATGCTGGCCATGTCAGAATCCTTTTGACTTACCAAGAGTTAGGCAAAGGCTAGCATTTACCCCCTCAAGGGTCACCTGAAAGATCCTGATAAGCTCATTTTGCAGGTTACTAGCCCTGGGAGTCTTGCTTTCTAACCCCTTTTCCCCTCGGAGTGAGTAGTGAGCTCTAAGGTATCTGTGCAGTAGCCATAAATGAGTATATCAAAGGTATCTGTTCTTGGCTTTAAACCTATGTTGCTTTTGGGTTATGTGTTTTCACTGAGACCTTCTTTTAATTTGGGGGTTCAGGTGATGGGACGCACACCCTGTCATACATATTTATTTCCATAACAGTATTAAGTTGAGATGTACCTGAACAAAGGCTGATAATCCTTCTGCATTACAAAAACTTTGGCATAAATATGCAATTTTATCTAGAATGAAACTTGAAAACTGTTTGTACTTTTTTTTTTCTAGCCTGAAACTACAGAACTCAATTTGTGTCCTAAATCAAATTTAAAATAAAAGAAATAAAGGCTTGTACTAATTCACAATATCATATTTCCATTTTATCTTCTAAAACGTTTAAACCAAGTTTTATTGTTTTGCATAAACTGACTATGGTTGGGTGTTCGTTTCAATTAAAATGGAAGTAAACATGCAAGGGGCATGTGTAATGAAAATGTTATTTTAGTGGTGCTGTTTAAGTAGATCTTTCATAGCTAATCCAGACTTTTTAATAAGCAATGTAAGCAGATTATTTCTACTAAACCTTTCTTCATGGTGACGCGAGCAACTAAAAACACAGAACCATGCTTAGCAAACGGAGAGGATTAGAGAAGATTGTTGAAATGAAAACTTCATGGATCATTCTCCAGCCTGTGGGAGGAACTTAATTCCCTTAATTCAGACTTGAAATCAGTAAGGAACTCAAGTTAATTCTTACTGACTCTAGTCCTTTTCCTCTAAGAATTCTCAAACATTTGTCATGAGAGCACAGGTTCTCAACATAGGCTTTGAATAATTCTGCAGGTCTTACTAAAATGTCACATGATTATCAGTAGTGCAATCTAGGCTACTCTAAACTGCAGAATTTATCATGAACTTGATATTTTTTTTTTGTATTGTCAGTCATCAATGACCATGTGTACTTTATTCCTAACAATCAATAATCTTTTTTCTTTTTTTTTTTTTTTATAAAGGCAGGATGTACATTTTGTCACACAGCTATCCCCTGCTCTGATAGGCAGGCGGTTTAGGTGTGCCAAATCCTGACCTGTCGGCGTGGTTTCCCATGAAAGAGGAAGGCTTTTCTGGTAAAACAGACCTAGGCTTCTGCCTAGTCTTCCATGCCACACTGAGATACTTTGCCAAAAAAAAAGGGAAACACAATTCAGGTATGTTCAAATTCTCATTCTTAGGCTTTATTGAACAGGGGGTCCGAATACTATCAGCCACCCTCATGGAATGCAAAAATTAAGCATAAAGCAAAAAAAATATCATACAGTTGTCAGAATTGTCAGAATGGCTCAAAGTCCATGTATGGCACATAACTGCATTCTCCTGGACTTTCTCTGTTTAAAGATAGTCCTCTTCACCAGGGTTTAAATAAGCCGAAATGTCATGAAAATAAACTTCCCAACAATGAAAGTAAACTGTATAAACTTAGCCAGTAGAAAAGAATAGCAAACTTTAGAAATAAAGTTCCCGGCTTAGGCTCAGTTTAGACCTCTACCTTGCACTCGAGCTCATCAGCATCAGCTGAGCATTCCAGCCCTCGGAGCATAGCAGGGTATTAGATAAGCTGTTAGTTTTACAGAGGCTTTAACACAAAGGCTTCACACGTTCACAGATACAGTTCCTTTATCAAGCAATCACCTCCAGGGCAGTCCCAGAATAAAACAGAGATGTTTTCCTTCTCTCCCTAATCAAGGCCAGCTGGTCTCAGGTTACAGAGAGCCAACACACAAACGCAGCTTTGTTTCACTTCCCCTCATTAACTAACCTCCATTCCCTCTGGGTTATAGTCAGCTTCCTGAAGCAATTCAGTGATGTCCATTGCCTCAGCTTTCTCAGCAGCTGGGGTCAGATTTGGGAAGTCCTCTGTCATCTCCACATCCTCACTACTGTGGGGTTGAGGAGGGAGACTCCTCTCCTCACCTGTCTCTCTGCTATGCTGCTGGTGCCTTTGCCTTGATTCCTCAGCTTCACCTCCATTCCTGCCTGTGTTCCTGCCCTCCTCTCTGTGATTCAGGGCTCTGCTTTTACCGGTGTCATAGCCCCACCCCTCTCTCCTAGGAGCAGGAGGGTTGGGCAGGAAATCCCTAGGGAAATAACTCTCATTTCTCCTAGGCTGATAGTGTGAATACCTTGTAGGACTAGGTCTCCATTTCTTAGTAAAAGTCCTATCAGGCTTTCTGATGAACTTATTCTGATATGGTATTCTCTGCTGTATATTCTTAGGTTTAAACCCTTCCTGCTCTACCTCACTGTATGAGGGGTAGTCAGCCAATTCAATATCCTTACTTTTAACCTGGTCAGCTCTCCTGACCAGGGACCGTGCTCTGCTTTTATCTATTACACGGACAAAGCTAGCTACGGGTTTGTCCCAATTTACAATACAATGATTGCTTCACTATCTTAATTTAGTGTACAGTGATAGGGATGTGCATAGGCCACAAATGGATTCATTTTTTGTTCATTTGGCTTTTTAAATTTATTTATTAATTTATTACACACTTATATCCCACAGATTTGGTCAGGACCATCCTATGTGACTTCTGCTTCCCCTATCCCTGATGTCTGCCTGTCACTTCCCCTCTACCTCCATTTCTTTGTTCTCTCTTTCCCCCCACCAGCCCTTTCTCCCCCCCCCCCCCACCATGATCTAGCACCTGTCCCTTTCTCTTCCCTCCCTCTTTTCTCTCCTTTCCTCTATCCCCCTCACTGTCCAGCATCTCTCTCATTTGCCTCCACCCCTACCCTTGATCCAGGATCACTCCCTCCCTTTCAAACCCTTTTCCCTAGCTTAAAACTTGTTTTTATCTAGAGGTTTCTGGCAGCAGTAGTAATTACATACACTACCTGTGGCCTGCTTTGGTTCATTCTCTCTGCCACTGCATCTAGCTTTCTCTGATACAACTTCCTAATACCTCATGGGTGGGTGTATCATAGGCAGCATATGTAGAGGAAAACAATCTTCTAAGATAGCCAGGAGAAGGTATGAAAAAGTCACTAAAGAGAAGCCCAGTAAGAATGTTACTCAGGTTAAGCATAAGGCTTTAAAAGTTAGAGATGCCCCTGTAACAAAAAATTATTTGCCTTCAGGTGAAAAGCCTGTGCATCAGCATTTAATTCACTTCTCCTGGTAAAGTCCAGAGAGGAGGTGGGGTGGATACAATTATACATAAGAACACACCGGGGAAAACTTTATTCAAAGCAGGCAGGCTAGTTAAGGATCAGCCAATGAGAACTCAAACTATCTCTGCAGGTGTACATAAACAGACAAGAGAACTGAAGATAGGAAGGAATGGCTCCATTCCCAACCAAAGCTTGATTCCTGGTACAACACAGGAGCCACAGGACAGAAGCCTATTGTCCTCAGGAGGTCAAGCTACTGGAGGAACCAAAGCTAACCCAGGACTTCTGGCAAGGGAATTTTCTAAACCCAGTCTATAGAAAGGTCTGGTCTTGATTTAACCCAGGTGGGCAAGATATAGACCTAGTTTCTTTATCTGGGAGAATTGATATTCAGCTAGAGTGTGACGTGTGCATGAGTGAATGGGAATATGATACAATAAGCTTGTTGGGAGATAAAGAAATGCAGTGGGAGCCAGGATACTAAAACATAAGGAATGAGTATGGTATTAGTTTGAATGTGTATTACAATGAGAAACACTGAAGAGTAGAGCTGACATGTCTCTGAGCAGTTTTCAGTTCCCATAAGAGGATTTACTGTGGGGGAAGGGAATCCTTGACTCTGTCCCTCTCTAATTGAAAAGCACAACTGCAGCAATACTAAATCCTAAAGATAAAGCCCTAATCTTCAAAATAAATATACAAAGTATACAGATAATTATTATAAATATACAAAAGATAACTCAAACATGAAACAGAATTGAAATTCATCAAAGGGTTTTGTTTAACATGAGGGTTATAGCCAGGCAGGTTTATCATCTCTCTCAGTCCAGGCAACTCCAGTAAAGGACTCAGTGACCAATTCTTTAGCAAGATTAGGAGAGCTTTAGTGCAAAGGCAAAATGCTGTAAGCATGATTCAAGCATAACTAGCAGAGCCTATAATGATCTGTCTGAACAGCACCAGTGCATAAAGTTTGGCAAGAAGCCACCATATTTGATAGATTCATGGGAGTTATAGTCAAGTTGCTGAATTGAAAGTGGAATCAAGAGGAAAAGTAATCTTGTATCTGCATTACAGACTATGTTTGAAGCAACTTGCTTTTTCCTTTGTGACAAGAAGTTTATGCTTTGTTTTGAAACTGTTGTTTTGAATAAATCAGTGCATGGTGGAAGTACTGGACTGAACTTGGTTACACTTGCTTCAACACCCCAGAGTTTGGGGAATAAAAGTCTTTACGTTTTTGCACATGTGTGTTTTGGTTTTCCTTTTTGAGTTTGCAAACCCCTTGTGTGTGTTGTCAAGTTTTGTGTGGAGTCTGTAGACATTTCTGTTACTTCCCTGAATCTTACTTTGCTTCTTGGTGCTTCCTACTTGCTTCTTGCTCCTGTCATGTTATGTGATGTTTGTTTTCTTTATCTTGTAAACTGTTTTGACATGTGCAATGAAAGACAAACATAATATTGATTGGGTACATCTAAGCATCAACTGAACAACTTCATCTTGTCCAGGTTTGTCTTGTTACATGCATAGGCTTTCACTTGTAATTTTCCTATTGATACTAAGCAAACCTAAACTACAGCTCCATTTATAGAACACTGACATTTTGAGTAGAGAAGTACCCTATTGCTTAAAGCAGCAGGCTGAGAACTAGGGAAGCTCAGGGTTCAAGCCCCATTACTGCTCCTTGTAATCATGGGTAATACACTTAACCCTCCATTGCTTCTGGTAAACTGTAAGCCTACCAGGGCTAAGATGTGCATCCAAGGGCTGCCCTGGATGATCTTTCCCAGTAAGGGAGTAGCTAATTCTATCCTAGAAAGCCCATTCATCGCACCAGGGAGACTTACACTTCAAAAGCTCCTCCAATAGAAATAAAAGCTGCCAACTATGTAGAATCAAAGAATGTAAATTTATAATACCTCACACATTTACAGAGAAACTTTAAGAAAAATAAAGCCCCCATTTGTTGAACTGAATGCCTATTTTCTCTGTTTATTAGAATCAAGAAACATCTGGATACATCCAAATTTTACAAGTCAAAAATATATTTTCATGATGTCTGAAGAATACATGTAAAAGCTATTCCTTAATGAAAAGATAATCAACAGATTATCAGGCTGTCTTTTTATTTTTTGCCATCAACAGTTGATTTTCTGTTCAAATTAATTGGCCTCGGCATGGTTATTGGAAGGTCTAGTCCTGTCCCTCTTTATTGATTGTCTGCCTCTGTACATCATCTTGTATTCAACTTGACTCAAATTTCTTATGTCGTTTCATAAGTTTCTCCCATTTTTTTTCTGTTCTTCATTTTCAAATTCTAACTGTAATCACGCATTGCAAATTGCTTTAACAGAATGACTGTGGAAAGCAGTGCCTAAAGTCAATACATCAAATGAGTGTGTTTCATGTTTTGCATTTTGTCTAGTCCTGACTTTAAATGTTGATTTTCTAATTATATGGTAAACTGTTTTGGCATTGACATGAATGATGGTATAGTAAATCCAGTTACATATTCAGCTCAGTTCAATAGCATTGTGGTAGCTGACCTGGTTTCAAAAGGTTTGTGTGATTGAAACTTTTATTTCAGGGCTGCAACAAAGGAAACACTGAGAACTGGAGAAATATTGTACCTTTATACAACACTCTGGTACTTATTTTAGAACTATTTGTGTTCTGAACGTCTGAAAAATGGTATTTAGACTTTTATATTCCATAGACTCCAAAATTCTGATTTTATAAAGCTGGGATATGAATGTTTAAAACTTTTGTATGTCCATATGGCAGGGGAAGTGGTCTGGGTGTGTTTTGGGTTGAACTACATCTAAAAGCGCTTTAGAAATGATAAGTAGTAGTACACTTCTCCCTCGGTATTTGCGGGGGATGGGGCAGAGCGGGACTGCGAATTGAGAAAAACCGCAAATAACTTCTCATCCGGCTCTGACTGCCTTGAGTTTCCGTAGTTTCTCGAGACTACGACTGGAGCTCACGGCAGCCATTTCCTATTGGTGATCTATATGGGGTAGGAGCGTAGGAAGATCGCTCCTGCCCCCGAAAGCCCACTAGACCACAAGGTAAGGCCGGGAGGAAGGCTGGAGGGAGGCGGGAACGTCCAAAACTATAGTGTTTCCCCCTCCAAAAAAAAATAAAATCACAAATATGTGACCGCGAGTCTCGAAACCTGAATGGGGAGGGGGAAGTGTAGTAGTAAATAGAGAGGGGCCAATAGATGACACTCAACACCAACTGCAGAAGGGAAAAAAAAAGATAGATGTCCATATTTAGACCTAATACTTGGCACATTCATATTATAGAAATGTGCTCTGATTGAGTTCTCCATTGAATAGAGAGTAAAGGAAGTCACAGTAAATATTGTATTTTCTTGTACTTGTAAGGCTCACAATTTATTTTTTTAAAAAGAGGAATAATAATTTAAAAAAAAAACCTGCATTATGACTTCAACTGATAACCTTTGGATCTCTGGTCTGGTTCTCACCAAGAGCTCCTTTTACAAAGGTGCGTTAGGGCCTTAACACACGGAATAGCGTGCGCTAAAATGCCGTGTGCGTTAGCCACTACCGCCTCCTCTTGAGCAGGCGGTAGTTTTTCAGCTAGCATGCGCTAATCCGGTGCGTACGCTAAAAACGCTAGCGCACCTTTGTAAAATGAGCCCCAAGTTGATCTAGCAATTAGGCTATTTCTTCACATGGACACCCATCTGGCCATCTTATAGCATTAATCTCAAACAGTAATCTCCAGCTCAAATATTCATACAGTTCATTCATATAAATTTCCAAGTAAAGACCTCAGTGGCTACTCTCAAAGCACATTATAATTTTGTTATGCTTTGAGACTTTTGTAGCCAGCCTCTTCATCACTCTTGAGCAATATTCAAAAAAATATATTTTTATGCAACATATCAATCTTCCTTTCAATCATCATAGAATCAACTCTTAATATTCATCTTAGAAATGATGCTTCAGGGCTCCGACATGAATTCATGCTTTTTCAAGCATGCTTTTTCAAGCAGCTTCCCCTATAAAATATCAATAAATGAACTTAAATATGTAATGTAATGTAATTTATTTCTTATATACCGCTACATCCGTTAGGTTCTAAGCGGTTTACAGAAAATATACATTAAGATTAGAAATAAGAAAGGTACTTGAAAAATTCCCTTACTGTCCCGAAGGCTCACAATCTAACTAAAGTACCTGGAGGGTAATAGAGAAGTGAAAAGTAGAGTTAGAGGAAAAATAAAAATAAAATAAAACATTTTAACAAGACAGCATTGATCTAAATACTTTGGAAGGTAGAAGAGAGGAGAGAAAGGAATAGAAGCAGAAGGGGGAGCCGTTGAACAGTAGAATTCTGGAGAAATTTAAATGATAGAAATAGAACAAAACAAAGACAAAAGGCAAAACAATAGATAAGATTAAAGATAAATCATAAGCTGGAAAGAAAAATAAAATAAAACTTTGTCTTCAATCCACGGTTTCAGCGTCAGTGATGAAGTGGAGCAAGTAAGTTTAGGAGGAGCGATTGACGTTTCCAGAAAGGGCTTCTTCATGGAAGAGACTTGGCAGACAGTCCCAGGATGCCTATGTCTCCTCCCCTGCGATGTTCTCCCATCCATGCATTCCCTCCCAGACACACTGCCCGTGCCCCAGCCGCTCCAAGGAGGCTGCCCCAGATGAGGCCCACGGTGAATGCAGGATACTCTCCTCTGCGGGAAAGCCGCCCGGAGCCGACAGTCGATCTTCTTAGCGGATTGCTTCCTCATCTCCAACATACAAACTAACCTTCTGAAAAGGTCCCTGTCATACTTGATTCACTCTAGCAATGTTGATTTATGAGTATATGGTTTCTCCTTGCTCTTATATATACTGTAAGTCATAATGAGTGGTCATCTTATAAGATTGGCATTTCTCTACTGCAAGACATGTTTCTTTTTTGGCCCCATTCATAATTTGGATGTTTCAGGTGGTAAAATAATGGTTCATGCTGGACATAACCAGAGCTTGGAAGTCTAGTTTCTTCTCAACGTCAACAGATCTTATTCTAAAATGCGAGACATTGATGTAATTTCTAAAATTCAACTCTTAGGGTAAATACAGTGCAGTGTACATCTGCTAGCACTTAACAAAAATAAATCATAATTTTTAAAACCAAGTCTAGGTTCAATATCCTGTTACCTCTAGGAACATTACCAATGATGAAATAAGCTCAGTGAGGTACATTTGCCATCATGTTTATTGAACTGTATTTTGTTAGCATTTAATATACTTTAACTGTAGTCCTTTTGGTGGGATCAACCAGCTAAATGTTTAATTATGTTGCATGCTACAATGGAACAAGTGATCTGCCTAAGCAAAGTATCCAGCACTTAAATTTATAAACCATTTAAAGAAGATACTTAGTCAGCTTAAATACTCCAAAATAATTACCAAAGACTTGAACTGATAGATGTTTTAAATGTGCAGTAAGTTACAGCTAATATAAGATCTGAATTTGCATAGCTTTGGACTTAATTTCATAGAAACACATTTATGGTTGACAATTTATGACTGCCCATCATGAACTGCAAATGCCTCTGTTTTCATAAGTATATTGCTTATGTACTGATTTATTTTTATAATGAAAACATACTGTATAATAGTTGAGCTATACAAGTAATTCATTATCTTGTTCTATATTAATTGGAAGGAGTGTCATCATGTTGAATGTGGAAAAAAAACGGACATAAAATGTGAATAATCTTTTGAACCATTGAAACCCTAAACTAGTTAGGGTCCTCTTTTACAAAGCCATGGTAGCAATTCTCCTGTGGTAAATACATGAAAGTCCATAGGAATCGAATAGGCTTCGGTGCATTTGACGTTGGGGATTCACTACTGCAACTTTGTAAAAGGAGCCCTAGATTTATTAACTAGACACAAAATTTCACTTTGCTCAAAATGGAAACAATTTACAGCCAACAGTTTAAATTAGAGTTTGCTTAATACAAAAATAAACAAAAACAAAACAACAAAACCGTGGTAAAAAGTGCTGATCAAATAAATACCCTTTGTTAAAGGTGCATGACCTAGAGCTGGCTTCCTCCCTGTCAGCCAGACTTCCTTGGCTCAATTTGCAACCTTTTAATCTAAACTGGGGGGGCTCATAATCAAAACTTAAACATGTCTGAAAAAAGGTTGTCCAAATACCGATAATCAAACTGACTGTCTGGACGTATCCAGGGACTTTTTAGGCCTCTGAATGCCACTGTGCACCCAGAGCTAAAAGGGACATTTCTGGAGGAGTGGTGAGGGCGATATTTGGGCAGGATGTGGGCCAACCTATACTTAATCATCCTACAGGGATAATCAAATATTTCACGAGACTTCCTGGATGAAACTTATGCGTTGTAAGTTAGATGATATAAAATCAGGTATAAGTGCCAAAAAGGTATCCAAAGTGACCAGATAACCATTACAGAGACAAAGTAAAGCCCCCGTCACACTGCCACAAATATCAGAATAAAAATGTATATACCTGTCTCTGGAACATCAGCACCTCCTATAGGAAAGCCTAGTAGAGCTGCATACAGGTGTCTTAAGTAGCCTGGGGGGGGAGGGGGGGGCTAGTAAACCATAGAAAGGAAGACCCAGGTCCATAAGCCATTCTAACCACTACATTCATGGTGGAACATGTGAACCCACCCAAAAATCCCAAAACCCTACTCTACTGCCATATAGGTGGCACCTGCAGCCATAAGGGCTATTGGGGTTGTAGACATGTAATGTGTTTTGGGGTGGCTCGCCATATCCTATAAGGGAGTTCTGGTGAGATGTTTATGTGGCACCCTGTAAGGTGCCCCACTGCTCTGTTGCCATGTCTGTGTGGCCAGTCCATCACATTGCTTTTATGAGATGGTATTGCACACCAATGTTATATGCCAAGATGCAAGGGGGGGGGGGGGTCCTGTGGGTGTGTTCTGTAGGGGATGCAGGCACGAGGTTGTGGAAATGTATACTCCTCCAGGAGTTCTGGGACTCTGTTTGATATGCTTTCTCAGATCCTAGACAAATGTGTTGAGGCTTCTGTTGAAAGTGTCTTCCTTCACCACTACCCACCTGATCTGGATGAGGGAGATGTTTACTTTTGTAAGTTGCTGCTTGCGGCAGCCATAGTCTTGGCCACCACATGGAAAAGACCGATCCAACCAGATAGGAGAGTGGTGATTGCTGAGCTAGGGGATTGGAGAATCATGTACAGATTGACAGCTGTAAAACATCAACGACTTGGGAGGTTCTACGAAAAATGGCATAAATTTGAATTTTGGAAAGGGACTAATATGAAATGCAGAGTAGGGGGAGAAGGGGGGGCATGAGGATACTGTTACTTTTTTTCCTTTTATTGAAAAATAATGAAATTAAAAACATCCAAATTTGTACAGTTGTATACAAAACAATTCATTATAATAAATACTGAAATTTTTAAATTATCTATATTGTCTGATATTTCTCAACCCTCCCACCCCTCCCCTCCATTCTCCCTCCCCCCCAACACCCGTGGAAGGATGTGTGCAAGAGACATGTATAGTGTAAGCACAGATTTATAAATCAAAGATCAGTTAGGGCTATTGTTTTGGGAAGTATTCCAAATTTCATATGCACTCCAAATGGTATTATAATTCTGTAGCTGATTTCTCTGAAGAGCTGTTAATTTGGACATCTGCTGTATATATTGTACTTTAGCCAGTAATAGTTTCAGCCCTGGTAGTTCTGGTTGTTTCCATGCGGATGCCAGAACAAGTCTCCCTGCTGTCATTATCAAATGTATCCATTTATGATTCTTCAAAGGCAGGGCCTCTGGTCCTTTGTTCAGCAAAGAGCACTCCATGGTCTTAGGAATCGGAATGCCTAGTACTTCCTCAATAAAGGAAATTGCTTTATCCTAATAAATATGTGCTTTAGTACAGTGCCACCAAATATGTTCAAAAGTGCCTACTTCTGTACATCCTCTCCAACATTTATCCAATCCATTCCCATACATAGCTCGCAATCGTGCTGGCATATAATACCAACAAAAGAACATATTATATCCATTTTCTATCATATTGCTGCCTATAGTGCCATATAAAAGAGAATGCAATATTTTAAACCACTTCTTGTCAGAGTAAGTTTTATCAGTAATCTTTTCCCAGCGACGTCTATATTTCAAAGGGGGATGAAGATGCCCCAATTGTGCACTATATAATCTAGTAATGCTTCCTCTCCCACTCTCTCTTATCATTGCCATCTCTAAATCCGACTGTTATGCAGCAACTGATCCTTTTAAAACCACTTTTCTAATAAAACTTTCAATTTGTCTGTAATAAAACAGATCACTTGGTACGAGGCCATATTCTTCTCTCAGTAATTCAAAAGGGATAATTCCCCATCTTCCTTCAATTGGCCTAATTCTTTTAGACCTTTCTTTCCCCAGAGATGAAAGGCCACATCAACTTCTCAAGGATTAAAATTAGGCATACAGTGGTACCTTGGATTACGAGCATAATCCGTTCCAGGAGCATGCTCGTAATCCAAAATGCTCGTTTATTAAAGCGAGTTTCCCCATAGGAAATAATGGAAACTCGCTTTGATAGGTTCCCCCCTTCCCTCCCCCGAGGCCATCAGCGCTGCTCCCCCCCACCATGAGAACCAGCATTGCTCCCCCCGAAGGCCCCCCTCGTGAACCGGCACCCTCCCCCCCACGATCCGGCACCCCCCGCCGCCATTGCCCCCCCCCCCACCGCCATCAGGCACCCCCCGCCGCGACCTGAGGTTCCCCAACCCACCCGAACCCTCTTCTTACTTCAGTGTAGCCTCCGCACCGGCACCAGCATGTCCTGCCGGTGCCCGAAGATCTGCTTCCTGTGCTGGGCCTTGAGCATGTGCCAATCTAATCGTCTAAGCCACTAAATCGTCTATCTTTACACCACATTTCCGTCCAACTTTCCGTCTAAGTCCAAAATGCCTAGGACAAGCCCTGTTGGACGTGGGAGGGGTCTGCAAAGTGATGGACTGCACACCCAAACATGCCACCTAAATAGTGGGGTACCTTACAGGGCACTGCTGTGAACTTCACAAAAAGGGTGCCATGTTTTCTCCTCCCTACAGCTCCCTTATTGGTCATGATGAGCCCCCCAAACCACCTCCAGAATCCCCTAGACTCACTTATCTACCACTCCAATAGCCCTTATGGCTGCAGGAGCCACTTATATGCCAGTACAAAAAGGTTTTGGGGGTGTATAGGGGAATACACATGTTTAAGGATCAATGCAGTGATACAGGGGCTTATGGGCATGGGTCCTCCTCTTCATGGGTCCCTAAACACCCCCAAGATGACTTAAGCCGCCTCTGTGCTGGACGACTAGGCTTTCCTATCCTAGGCGGCCAGGTGATGATAATAATAACAGTTTATATACCGCAATACCGTTAAGTGATGATGGTCTGGAGGCTGAATTTTAAAGTTATGATTAAAATTTTTATGGGGGTGGGGGGGTTGGTGATCACTGGGATAGTGTGTGGGGGTCTGTTTTATGTATATGCGGTGCTTATCTGGTGACTATAGGTGGTGACGTCCAAGTTCTGTCTAGACTCTGTTGTAAAACTTTCGGTTATAAATGCTGTACGACTAAGTCTAAGCGGGACCATATCCTGCCCAACTCCCGCCCTCGACACGCCTCCCAAAATGCCCCTTTTAGCTTTGGTCATTCAGCGGCACTATGAAGGCTTAGGTCATTTAGAAATACATCCAAAACCCGTTTTTATTATCGGCACTTGGACGTTTTTGAGAAATGTTCGTCCAAGTGCCGACTTAGGCCGGTTTTTGAACGTTTTTCTCTTTCGATTATGATCCCCATAGCACTTAACACACTTCTTCCACACACCATTCATACACTTTTTCATCACTGAGTCCCAAGCAGTAGCAAGATTTTTTATACACTTAAGAATGTTATACTGTTTCCAATAGTCAAGTAGTGATAGTTCAGGGTCTGCATCTATAGCAGCTATGGCTTGGGCGAAAGTGGTTCTGAGATAGTTTGCCTTCAAAGTAGCAATCGCCCCATGGTCCATCGGTTGAATAAGTGGTGTATTTTTCGGGGGCAAAAATAACACTTTCACATTGGGACAGAGATCAGCTAAGTGATGTGGATGTCTAGGCGCATTATCAGGCGTTCAGAGGCAGGGTAAAGACCTACGCTGGTTTTAGATACGTCTAAAACCAGCTTTGATTATTAGTACTTGGATGATCTGTCTTTTTGATCGTCTGAGTACCGATTTAGGCCACTCTTTGAATGTTTTTTTTTAATTATTATTATAATGAGCCCCACTGATTAGATTAGAAGGGAAAGCTGTGCAGATGATTTAGTGGATCTTTCTTTTACTAAAAAGTGTTAAGCATTTAACACCTGAATTAACATGCATGTTTGCAGTAACTTATCACAGTGGCAGGACTGAACATTTTTATTTGTATGTTAATTGCATGCTCTATTAGGGAGCAGGAACTGAGGGCTAAAGGATGGAAAATTGGTATAGACTACACATTGTAGTTAATACACAAGACTTACTGCACAATGTCACTTATCGCTAGAGGGGACATACCAGGCATGCCCCCAAGGATTACCTCACAGCATTTGCCCTTACTGTCTGTTCATTTTTGTTGTTAAAACACAAGTGCAAAAGCTTATCACACATAAGGACCCTTTTACCAAACTGTGGTAAAAAAATAAGTGGCCTAAGTTTATGCTTGTGCGGGTCATTCCCGTGTGCTATAACTATGTTTTTCACATCGGTAAAATGGCTGAATTTCCAATTTTTTCTAGTAATGATCATGCACTAATTTTCCTATTAGCATATAGCATTAGCCTCTACCGTCACCTGTTTTGCAGGCAGTAAAGGCTTACATGCTAATCAGAACCACCCCCAGTGCTAAAAAAAAAAATAAATAAAGAGATCATTTTACTAAGCTGTGGAAAGCACTAATATGTGTTTACTGCAACTTAAAATGCCTTGCCATGGGGTACACTTAGCTGTCCAAGTTTCCAAGTTTCCAAGTTTCCAAGTTTAATTCAGTTTTGATTAATCGCTTTATCTTAATTCAAAGCGATGTACATTAAAAATTACATTATAAACAAAGTAATACGTTGAGGATAGTTGACTGAACTTAGGACAAAATGACAATACTAGAAACATATGGGAAAGAGAAGGTAAGAAGTTACAATATAAAATAAAGATGGGGCTCACATTTAGGGAATGAACATGGGGAAGGGGTGAAGCTTGGTCCTGAAATTGGTTTATGATGAAATTATTCTTAATTTATGAAGGCGTCATTGAATAGAAAGGTTTTCAGGTTGCTTTTGAATTTCTCTAAATTAACTTCTTGTCTCAGGTAGTAAGGTAAAGAATTCCAGGTTTGGGGAGCAGTGACGGAAAAAATATATTGGCGTCTTGTGTTTATGATTTTAAGAGATGGGATTGATAGTAGATGTTATTAGGTTATTCAGAGAGGTTGAAAAATAGATGTTTTATGATTCACTTCCAGAAATATGTCCATTTCAGTATCAAATACAAGTAAATTTCACTCAAATGAGCAACTAATGAAGGAAGTAATTCCAGCCCAAATTAGCCCTGCAGAATATATCAAGATGTCCTTTTTATAAGTTTTTTTCCACTTGTAAAAGCCATTTTATATGCAAGAAAAAAAAGACTTTTATAAAATTGCATAGTTGAATAATTACTGTAGACAACAAGATATCTGTACCTATAAAGACACTATATATAGATATTCCTGAGATATATTCTACGTGGAAAGGTACAAAGTTATATAAAAGTTATATATTTTGTAAAATACTCAAGTACATCTGTAGCGTGCATGTACACATATATACCAGCTTTGAAGTAGGAGTAAATGTGTGTTCTGGCATATGCATTGTTCTGAGGCTGTTTTGGAGGGCATATTTTGTATTGTCTTTAGAAAAAAAAAAAAATAGATGCCTTTTGGATTTCACACACAGAAATCCTGCTATAAAACCATGCCCCAGTTTCCTTAGCATGAATTTCATTATCCTTTTTCAAAATGTAAAGTTGCTATCCTGCTATTAATACCATATAGACAAATAATATGAACAGTGATATCAACCTGAAAATGTTTGCTTGCACTTCAAACCTTGAATCATCTCCTTTGCAACATACAGGAAAGTTTGCTTGTCACATTCACCAACATTCACTGTGAGAGCAAATTTAGTTTATTTGGATGTATATCTATGAATTAATGCAAATGCAACTGGTCTGCAGACTAAGGTCTTGATTCTATAAAGGACGCCTAAGGGCGCTTAAGGTCCACCTAAAGTTAGGCAGGACTTAGGCGTCCAATCTAAGTGGTTAATAAGCGATTTAAGGGCCTTAAGTGATAATTGGCACTTGGACTTCCTAAGGATGTGGATGCGAGTTTTGAAATGCGCCCACAATTTTGTGGAGCGTTGGAGCATTTACCGCGCTGGCTCAAGCAAAAACCCGCTAGCTCAGTTTGTTAAAAGGGGCCCTTTGATTTTTAAATCTAAGCAAATGAATGGCAATTCTAAATTTTAGAGCAAAACATTCAGCTGAATACTTAAGCTGGAAAAAGGGGACACATTTAAGAACCAAACTTAGGTTCTGAAATTTAGGAGCTCAGCTTAAGACCCTTTGTTCTTATCATTTCAATGCAAATAACTACAGCCATTAGGCTTTAAGAAGTGAAGGCAAATTAATTGTCTACACAAAAGGCTTTAAAACTAAATTGCATTTCTTGGATCACAGACAAAATCTTAAAGTGGTAATTTCTATGCCAAGCTAGCTTAGAAAACATACTTACTGACCTCTGTCCAAGTATTTTGCTGAATTTCTCTGATGCAAAGTAATTAGCTGTTATTTCTCCATTGTCATTAATCTTAAGGTGTCATGCAAACACAGAAGAAAGTATCTCTATTGAATAAACAATCTGCACATTAAATCTGATTGCTGGATTTGGTTCAAACATATGCCCTTGTATGGAAATTCATGTTTACATATTTATTAAATGATTTCTTAATTGCTTTTCTGGTCTTACAAAAAAAACATTGTACTGTAAAATAATAATAATAATCATGTATAAACAAACACAATAAGCCAGAAATCAGTAGTACAATAAAATGAAACATAATGAATGAAAATATACACAAAGCAACATCATGTAGAAACAGTAAGACTGTGAGGTAGCCTATAGGATGCTGCCACTTTCCCTTAAGGATACCCCATCACAGTATCAGAACCACCTTAAATCCACACCGATCCTTGAAGAACTCCACTACTCACCTTTCCTTCCTCCAAGTGAATTCCACTAAACACCTCCCTCTGGCATCTGCACGTAAAGTTTCTAATCCAGTTCACCATTTTGGTTCCTAACTTCAGCCCATCAAGTTTGTTCAAGAACCTCCTATGAGGAACCATGTCAAAGGTTTTGCTGAAATCTAAATAAATTGCATCTAACATATCTCCTTGATCCAATTTTCTGGTCACCCAATCAAAAAATTCACTCAGATTTGTTTGGCACAATTTACCTTTAGTAAAACCATGTTGCCTCGGATCCTGTAACCCATTAGATTCTAGGAATTTCACTATCCTTTCTTTAAGCAATGCTACCATTATTTTTTCCAATAAACAAAGTGAGGCTTACCAGCCTGTAGTTTCCCGCTTCATTTCTGCGACCACTTTTGTGAATTGGCACCACATCCGTTCTTCTCCAGTCCCCAGTAACCAGTGAACAAATCTTTAATAGGACCCACCATAACCCCTCTGAGCTCCCTCAATCTCACAAACACCATAATCATTTTGTATAATTTCATGTAATCCATTTATTTCTCATAATGTCAAGGAAGTTTATTCCAAACAGTAGGAGTTGCAACAGGAATTTTATGTCATAATTTTATCTTTTTTAACTTTATTAATCCTTATTAGCCACAACAAAACTGTTGTCTGAATGCAAAGAATGAACTGGAATATACTACTCCCATTGATTTTTAAATTGTTAAAATACGAAGATATAACACTTTATTATGAAAAGCTGCACTGACTGAGGGATGAGTACTTTTTAAATATGGCTGTTTTTTTTTTGTTTGTTTGTTTTTTTAATAAAGCTTTAAATGGCTTACTGCCAAAATATTTGGTTGGTATATTTTTGTTTGCATCTTCAGAACGTATATCACAAAGTCCTTCTTCATTTGCTTTTTCTTTGGTGAAAAGTTGCTCACACAAAAATTATGTTAGCAAGCAATTTGCTTACCAAGCAGTTTTTTGGGTCCCTGGATTTTGCCCCTTGCTTGGTAATTGTACTTATGTGCACTTTAGAGGGCTACCTAGATTAACCTGGGTGGCTAACAGCATTGGTAGAAAACAAGGCTGCTCGAAGTTGATGTGGGAGGGGGGGTGAAGGGTTAAGGCTATTAAGGAGGAAGGAGAAGGTAGGAAGAGAGATTAATTAAATGAGCTTGGCTAGAGGAGATGATGGTAGTCAGGTGGTAACAAGGATAGGAGAGGATTGAGGGAGGAAAGGCAGGCATGCGATTGGGTGAACAGGAAGGGAAGAGAGATGGAGTAAGCATTTTGGGTGGGTATAGTTAAGGTGACCATATGTCCCGTTTTGAATGGGACTGTCCCTTTTTCTGATCCCCTGTCCCGTTGTCCCTGCACTCAGCTTCGGGACACCTAAATGTCCCGTTTTCAGCAACGGCGTCCCAAAGCTGTGTGTGTGGACAACGGGACAGGCGATCACAGGAGAATGGTAATCTCCCAGCTTACCCACCCGCCGCTGCAACAAAAGCTGGAAAGGCAAGTTCAGACGCCGGCCCAGAAGCCTTCTCCCCGACTTCAATTCTGGCATCGGAAAGGAAGTTCCAGGCAAGCCAATCGCTGCCTGGCTGGCCCAGAACTTCCTCTCTGACATCAGAATTGACATTGGGGAGAAGGCTTCTGGGCCAGCGCCTGGACATGCCTTTCCTGTGGTTACAGCAAGGGCAGGAAGTAGCAGCAGGCGTCGTCGACAGGTCGGGGGGGGGGGGTAGAGCAGAAGAATCGGGTAGGCTTGGGGGGGCAGGCAGACAGACAGGAGTCCTGCAGTTCAGCTTTCTCATTCGGCGCAGCAAGGAGGGAGGGAGGCTGGCTGGCTTCGGAGGAGGGAATGGGACAAAGGCTGGAAGGCAGTGAGGGGGAGGCAGGCAGACAGGCTGGCTTTGGCAAGGGAGGGGCACTAAGGACATGGGAAGGAGGCACTGGGGGCACTAAGGACATAGGAAGGAGCACTGGGAACATTAAGGACATGGGAAGGAGGCACTGGGGGCACTAAGGACATAGGAATGAGGCACTGGGGGCACTAAGGACACAGGAAGGAAGGAGGGAGGGAATAGAAAGGACAATTGTTGGGCCTGAGTGCTGAAAGAAAGAAAGAAATGAAAGAAAGGATGCACAGTCAGAAGGAAATGCAACCAAAGACTCATGAAATCACAGCAAAGGTAGGAAAAATGATTTTATTTTCAATTTAGTGATCAAAATGTGTAAGTTTTGAGAATTTATATCTGCTCTCTATTTTTTGCACTATATTTGTCTATTTTTTTATAGTTACTGAGATGACATTGCATATTTTAAAGTCATCTGCCTTGACATCTTTGAAAATCCCCAAATATAAATGATAATTAACATTTTCTCTGCTTATAGTGTACTTTGTATTTTTTTTTATTTTATTTTATGGTTACCATTATGAATTAATAAGATATTATGTGTACAAGAAAAATGAATGGAATAAATTGGGTGGCGGGGCCTGACAATTAATAGATGTCCCATTTTAATGAAAAAAATAAATGGTCACATTAGGTATAGTGGGTTGTGGTGAGGGCAGGAGAGGGGAGTAAAAAGTTTTCTCTGCGGGAAAGTGTCTCCCTTCTACCTGCCCCTTGGAAGGGTATTGGAGTGGTGGGGGGCTGGTTTTAGTTGCTGCTGAGGGTGGGGGGGATAGTTGTGGGCTCTTTATGGAGGGTATAGGGAGGTGGGGGGGAGGGTCGGTCGCAGCTCAGGCTTGAGTATAGGCAACGAAAATCAGTCTTGCTCCAGATGCAGCTAGAGATATGAATTTTGACTTGTGGGCAGTACCGTCATGGATAGAAGGTGGCTTGATGACACCATAATTCCCCAAGGAAGCAAGAGTAAAGAATAATATTCAATAATGGTACTAGTTCTGATACTGGATGGCTCCAGGGAGTTGCTCAGTTACACAGGGGAGTATGATATTAACGAGTTATGGATTTAACAGACAGATTAGACATTTAATGCAACATCAAGATTGGATGCCATTTTCTGTGTTAAAATATAAACATGGTCTACCAGAACATCAATATTATAGATGGCTTCAACTATCACATTGTATAAATCAGTCCATACAAATTCCAAGTTACAGTATACATTATGCAACTAGACTGTGTATCACTTTCTTCTATGATTTCAGCAGGAAAAGGAGCAGCTTCTCAATGGTATAAGTGTTTAAAATTGAATACATGTAAGATTCCAAAGGGATTACAAAGCACTTGGGAATTTTATGTAGATCAGAAAATTGATGATATCCAATGGAAAACAGTTTGGAAATCAATTACAACTTCATTGCATTTGGCAAACTTAATGAAATCCTCGTTCTTCTTAATGCACAAGGCTTTGTGGGCCCCTTTAAAATTGTCAAAAATAGATGTCTCTAAAGGGAAATTCTGTTGGATTTGTAAAGATACTATTAGAACTATGGAACATATGATATTCAAATGTCCATATGTAGCTATGTATTAGAATAAGGTTTAGACAACCATGTCAAATTTGCTTTCTATATCAGAACCACTAACTTACTCAATAATAATTTTAGGTCTAAAATCTGTGATAGTCCCAAAACACAATATTATCTAATTGGAAGGACTTTTCTAGATTGGATTATAATGAATGGTGGGACACAGTATACCTGTATGATAAATATGAGAAAATATATGCAATTAGAAGAGGTGGCTTGAGAAAATTCAACAAAATATGGGATTTTTTAATTAATTTAAATGACTAACTATATTGGATTGTTGTGACCCCTTAGGACTAATTTTTATTTATGTTGTTCTTAATATTGTTCTGTATGTATTTTTATTATTTAATATTGTGTTTATTAGTCTGTTATCTTGTTGTAATGTTTAAAATTTTAATAAAAATATTTATGGAAAAAAAAATACAATTGTAATGAAATAAAGCTGTGGCCAAAAATGTTTTGCCAGGTTGATATTTGAGTGGAGATGAATTATTAGTGTAAGTGGAGAGAGGAGATTAGTGTCATGAATAGTATTGGTTTGACTGCCAATGTTATTAAAAACTGAATTGTTTGTTAAATATGTTAATGATTGAATTGATTTTATAATTTGAATATCATGTAATTTCACTGATAATGGTCAGTTTTTTAAATTTTGAACATTGCTTTGACTTGAAAGGTACTGAAGTTCATAAATGTGTACGTTATGTTATGTTTATCATATAAATAGCATGCAAACCCATAACATGCAAAACCAAAGTCAGGATTTTAAGAAGGGGGAGGGGCATTATTAAAGTCATAACATGCTCTGTTGGATTCTGTATAAGGAAAGGAAACTGGATGGGATTTCATATACAAACTTTTTGTGGTTACAGTCAAAGTGGCATACGAATCCACCTTCGTGTTCAGGGACCCAGAATATGGAACAATCTCCCACTTCACCTTCGACAAATATGCACATACTATGGGGCTCAATCAAAAGTTTAAAATGTCTAAAAAGCAGCCTAAGTCAGCACTTGGACGTCCTAATATAATAATAATAATAAACAGTTTATATACCGCAGGACCGTGAAGTTCTATGCGGTTTACAGTGATTAAAAGTTACAGATTGAGTAGTACTAACAGAGCTAAGATTTAGCAGTCAGTTATTGTGGGGAGAGATTGTTCAGTGTATCAGGGACATCCAAGTGTCGATAATCAAAACCAACTTTCTGGACGTACAGCAGCACTTCTAAGCTGTTGCATCCAGAGAGCAAAAGGGCATGTTAGGAGGTGTGTTATGGGTAGGAATCGGGTGTGCTTCAATCTGGATTTGATTAGCCATAATTAAAACTTTTCTAGAGACACCGGCAGTTAGACCTGTTTGAGTTGCGTCTAAGTTCCACAAAGGTGTCCAAACTGACAAGAAGACCACTGGAGGATTTAAGGCATGATCCCCCCCTTACTCCCTCAGTGGTCATGACCCCCTCCCAACTCCCAAAGATTGGGGGGAAAAAAAATCCCAAATCCCTAGGCTTCCCATCAGCTGATCGCGGCAGAAGGAATCCCCATCAGCTGAGCCAATTTTGGGGGATTCCTGGTGGCTCAGCTGATGGGGATTCCCCGGTCAGGAAGAGCTGAACCACAGAGCTCTACACTGTTCCCCTTGACATACCCCTGATATCCCCCACATCTCCCTTATCCCCCCTCACATACCAACATTCCCATGATATCCCGTACCTTCCCCTTACATCCCCACATCCTGTCACATCCTGACATCCCCCTGATATCCCATATAGCCCTCAACATCTTCACCCCCCTCATCCCCCCAAGGTTCCTGGGCCCCCTTCCCACATCCCCGGAACCCTCCCCCCCCATGCCTTTGGAAAAGCAAACAGCAGGAAGGAAGCTCATTCCTGACTATATGGTTACGTGCTGCAATCACAGGGCTTCCCCCTCCCAATGCCATTGTGATCCAATCAGCCTTCGGCTCCTTCCAATGCATCATCGGATGCAGTGGGAGGGGCTGAAGGCCCTGATTGGCTGAAATTCACAATTTTAAGCCAATCAGGGCCTTCAGCCCCTCCCAATGCATCTCAAGATGCATTGGGAGGGGGAAGCCCCTTCATTGCAGCAAGCTTTAATCATTGTGCATGATCTCTAAAATCTTATTGTAAATAGCATTGAATCCTAGTCGAAACTTTCAGTTTAGAAGAAAAATGTATGGTATGGTATGGTATACATGTACTTATTTTGTACCAGGAATAATGAAAGGTGAGTTGATTTGCCCAAAGTCACAAGGAGCTGCAGTGTGAATTGAACCTGGTTCCCCTGATTCTCAGGCCACTGCACTAGTCATTAGGCTCCTCCTCCTCCTCCAGAGCAGGGTGTGCAATTTTGACACAGATCTCAGATCCTTGTATAAACTAATTAGCTAATAGCAAACAATCATTGTCATTAACAAGCACTTAATTGGCAATAATTAGGAGATGTGCAGATATGCTCTATTCTATATCATACACATAAGTGTCACTAAATATAGGTAGCCAGCTTGCTCTGTGAGATTTAGCTAGGTAGGAACCTCCCTTGCCTAATTAAACCCTTTTAAATATCAACCCCAGTCTATCTGTTCTTTTTTCATCACCCAAAGATCCTTAAGAAAGGATATGTCTTGCTTATAAATTCAGAGCCTCTGTGTGTAATTCTATAGATTTCACAGATCAGCAAGCTCCTGAGGTATGGATCTTTGCAAAATGCTTGTTGGTTTTTTTTGTTTTTTTTTAACTCCAGCTGAACTTCCTAATTGGGTTCATTTGGCCAATTACCAGTCCAAACTGTGTGAAAATTACAACTTCCATAAATTGGTTTTTGCAAGTAATTACAACTGCCTTATCTTAAGGTCTTGGACTAACAATCAAACATTTGCCAGGGACTAGCCCTAATGAATCTTTCTATTACTTTAATTAGTCTAGTTAATTCGCTTAGGGGGGTCTTTTACTAAAGTATGAAAAAGTTTTGAAGTTACTACATGATGATTGCAGAAAGTGCCAGAGAGTAACAGCTAAACTTCTGTTTCATGATGTTTAATTCACTAGAAGGAATAACAGGGATAGACCAATGGACTTCCAATATTGAAAAAAAGGAGACCCAAGGTCATAAACCAAAAATATTTATTGAGTATATTGTAGATAAATTAGACTTGACAACAAGCCATGCTTTAGCAAAATAATGCCTGTTTCATGATTTTGTACATCTGATGAACACTGTTTTGACAAACTTATGGAGCCTTTGTAATTCTTACGTATCAAACAAAAATATCCTCAAGCACTGCTATGGCATTTGTACATTTTTTCTCTCTCTTACACAATTCCCATAGTTTCCATACATTTTGTGGGTTGTTGTTGGTTTTTTTTAGCTTGGATCTCCTTTCTTTAGTATTGGAAGTCTATTGGTCTATCCCTTCTGTTCTTTGTGGATTCGATCTTTGTAGGGAACTTGTCAGTCTCATAATGTCCTCTGTCCTTTCAATCTCAGCAGGCTTTGCAAATACATATAAACAAAAAAGCAATGTGATCAATTCTTTCAAATAAGAAAACCTACTGCCAAGACTCTAGAGCATCAGGGGAATTGTCTTTCTTTCTCAAGGCAGCAATTTGGCATTGCCCATTGAGTTTGAAGGGCTATTATCAATATACACACTATTGAAGAACAGTGCACAGTACTGTTTAATAGTGCACATATGAGCATTAGTGCATACATTGGAAGAATAGTGTGCACTGTTTTGAGTAATAGTGCACTATTTAAAATATTGCCCCAAAACAAAAAAAATAAGTAAAAATAAAATAAAACCTGAACAGCATGAAAAATCCCCAAAACAATAATTCAAACTCCTCATACTGACCTATGAGTGCACTTACTCTACAGCCCCTCAATATTTATCCATACTTATCCCCCCCATGACCCCCCCACAAACTCTGTTAATTGGGCAAGTCCCTCCTATCTGCACTGCCAACTCCAAACTGCAACCCTTCTATATTACTGCAGCATATGCATGGAACGGACTACCTGAGTCATTACACAAGGCTCTGTCTCTAGCAGTATTCAAATCCATGCTAAAATCCCACTTTTTTGAGTCTGTTTTCAACTCTTAACTCCCACTCACAATAAATTAGCTATGTCCAACTGTGACAGGGCGACATTCCTGTCATGGGACAGCAGGGGGAAGTCTTAGCAGCAGAAAGAAGGAATTAATTTGCATAAGATCCTGCAAAGGCCCCTGGAAGCTGTCCACTCACCCTGAGTAAAGTAGGGTGCTGAAAAGGACAGTTCCAGAGCCAGAACACCCTAGAGGGGAGGAATACTGACTTCAGCCTAACCTTCAGTAAGCCTGATAGACCGGCATGCCTGGTAGAGCTTGGGAGTCCAGAGGGTCCAGGAGAGTGAGCAATTGGAGAGTCTTCATGGAAAGAGACTGAGTGACTGGAAGGAATCCTGAGGGAGAGTCCTCAGGGCATATGTCTGGGAAAAGATGGCTGAGTAACAGGGAGAGTCCTCAGGGTGTGGGTTTGGCAAAAGATGACTGAGTGACTGGGAGTGGGTCTATAAAAATAAGTAGCTGTAGAGCTTGGCGTTTAGGGGGGGGGGGGGCTCAAGCTTGATGACCAGTGAAGAGTGTTCAGGATCTGTGGGGACCCAAAAGGCTGGAGATCATAGGACTGGCAGTGGCCCCACAAGCAGCTAAAAGAGTTTGAGGTTTTATACTGATGGGGACTGGTGAGTAACCAGCAGAGGGACTGGTGAGATTCAGTGGTGACTGTTGGAGAAACCGGTAATGTTACTATGAGATGCCAGAAAACCCAAAAGGAAGCAGCCTGTAGAGTCTGAGAGCATTGGCCAAAGGTGACTGGTGAGTGACTAGCAAAGGGACCAGCAGGGCCAGTGGTGACAAACAGAGAGACTGGTAAATGGAACCAGAAGCTACTCAAAGACCTGGAGGGCTATTGAAGGGTTGGGGAGGACCTGGTGGTAACCAGGAAGTATCTGGAGGGACCTGGTAATATGTTTTTATAGAACATGAGTATTTTTGTGTTTTAACAGTGCCTGGTGGAGAGAATAATAATAATAACTTTATTTTTGTATACCGCCATACCCAGGGAGTTCTAGGCGGTTCACATCAAATTAAACAAAACTTAATAAGAAATTACAATAAACTATCTTTACAAGTAAAGAAGGTATTGGAACAAAATTAACAAGAAATTACAATTGATCATAGTTACAGTTGATCATAATGCCAGGCAATGAGGTGATAAAGAAGGAAGACCAGATGTTCCTGGGGATAGATGAAGTGATGAGTAATGACTGCTCTGCCTGATCACATTTGTGGCAGTGGTGGGATTTCAAAATTGCTCATCATATTTGGAGTAATGGGATTCTGGAACAGCCTAAATGGAATCCCATAACAGATAACCCCAGGTGAGAAGGAAAGGGAGTGGCTATAGGGGAGGAAGAGGCCACAAAGGGCCATAGGGGAACCCACAATGGAGGCCAGGAGTCCTCAGTACAAGGGGGGGTGGACTAGGTTTTGAAAGGCTAAGGGGACTAGTCCCACTTTAGAGAGAGAGGGAACTGCAGTCAGTTAGTTAGAGCTGGACATGTAGGATTTTTTTCTATTTTTGTGTCTGAGGAGAGTGCCCACCAACCCTTTTGATGAGGGGAGTGTGACAGGGTGACATTACTGTCATGGGCTAGAAGGAGGAAGCCTTAGCAGTAGAAAGAAGGTGATAATTTGTATAAGATCCTGCAAAAGCCCCTGGAAGCTGTCTGCTTACCCTGAGTGAAGTAGGGTGCTGAAAGGGACAGTTCCAGAGTAAAAAGCTCCTTCAAGAGTCAGGCAACTATTGAGGGGATGAATGCTGGCTTTGGCCTAACCCTCAGACTGGCCTGCCTGCTAGAGTTTGGAGTCTAGGAGGGTCAAGCTTGATGACTGGCAGAGGGACCGGTAGAGAATGTGTGAGTGAGCAACTGGGAGAATCTTCAAGGAGAGTCTGATTGACTGGGAGTCCTGAGGGAGAGTCATCAGGGTATGGATTTAGTAAAAACCTACTGAGTAACTGGGAATGAGTCTGGAAGAAAGAATGCCTGGATGGCTTGGTAGAGCTTGGGAGTCCAGGGGGAGGCTCAAGCTTTACAACTGATGGAGGGACCAGTGAAGAGTGTGCAGGACCCATGGGGACCCAAAAGGCTGAGGATCAGAGAATCAAAAGTGGCCTCACAAGCAGCTAGAAGAGTTTGAGGTCCTAGGTTGATGGGGATTGGTGAGTGACCAGCGGAGAGTCCGGCAGGACTGGTGGTGACCAATGGAGAGACCGGCAATGGTACCGGGATCTGCCAGAAGACCCAAGAGGAATTAGCCTGTAGACCTTGAGAGCATTGGTCAAAGGTGACAGGCAAGTGACCGGCAGAGAAACTGGTGGGGCCAGTGGCAACCAGTGGAGAGACCAATAAATGGTACTGGAAGCTACCCAAAGACCCAGAGGGCCAATGAAGGACCCAGTAGTGACCATGGAGTGTCTGGAGGGACCTGGTCATATGTTTTAACAGAGCATGAGTGTTGTATTTTAACAGTCTGGTGGAGAGAAGGAAGACCAGAAGTGCCTGGGGATAGATAGAGAGATGGGTAATGACCACTCGGCCTGAACACACCAACCTATCATTCACTCTGCAAGAAACTCTCCAACTTCTATATATCCTGTTGGTCTGTCCAAATTAGATTTTGAGCTCTTCCGAGCAGGCACCGTGTATAGCATGTTAAATCTACAGTGCTGCTTATGCCTTTCAGCACTATAGAAATGAAAAAAATTGTGGTAGTAGTAGTAAATAACATGGGGGACTACACAAAAGAAAAAACAATGTTAGCCTGCCAACACTAGGAAATACTAAAGTATAAAAAAACAAACACAAGTAATAATTATTTATTCTTTTTCTTAAGCCTTTACTATTTTATTGTTCCTGACATTTTTGGTTTCTAGATTTTGATGTTGTTATTTTTCAGAGAAGTCGGTGCTTGTATCCTTGTTTCAAAGATTCTCTGATTAACCATATATGTAATACTTTGGTTATATCACAGAAAGGCAGTATATCAAGAATCTTATATAATCTCATACATGTGCATTCTGGCTGCAAAGACCAAATAATTGAGAGAATTTCAACCTTGTGAAATATTAATCCATTATATATTACTCATTATCTTCACATAAATCTATCTATATACCTAGATCTAGATAGATAGAGACAGAGAGAGAGAACTGAAGATGCAATCTCTTTCACAGCTTTGTAAAAATAATCATCATATTGACTTTATTTTGACTCCAGTTATAGATAACATAGATCCCAAATTCTTAGTATACTTCTTTTGTGTTTTATCTATATATCATTTGTGCTCCATTTGACCAAGATTTTCTTTATTGCCCTGCACCGACTGTATTAACATTATACTAATCTGTCATAAGCAAAATACTGGTGATAGTGAGTGTCTCTTCTGTGTAATAACCTTTTTTCCTGTTGCTCAGCTTGTCTTTATTGAAGACAAAACACTTGTAAATTATCCAGGTATTGTTTATTGTTTGTTCAAGGACTTGCTATACCATCTTTCCAAAAGTCAAAGTGGTGTATAGGCTAAAATCAGAATATAGACAGGAACGCCATATTGATTTTTAAAATAGGAAAGAAACAACTATACACTCATTAAGAAAGAAAAAAAATCTCTTTTGCAGAACCTAACGGGCAGATCCCAGGATGCTCACAAATAAGCTAGCTCAAAAAAGTGATTTTTCTGCGGGTTTGTTTTTTTTAAATGCTGGAAAATTGTTAGATCTCTAATTGATTGAGGAAGATTATTCTACAAACTTGGGCATCAAAAGAAAAATGCTGAGTTTCAATTTGATTCATAATAGGCTTTGGAAGAGAGAGAATGACCAATCCATGCACTATCCAAGGAACGGAAATTCCTGGCTGAAGTATAGTCTGAAATTAGATTTGGAAGATATGAAACTATATTGCTGTTGTAACCCTTATTTGAAATATCTTGGAATCTTTAGAGGTTTTAATGATATCTTTTAATTTTTGTTGCAAAATGTGTCACTTGGCTTCCCTGTGGAGGCCATTCATAAATGTCTAAATTAGCACTGGCCCTTATTTTAGAAGCTTTATTCATGTTTTGGACGTCTGTCTTAGTCGTATTACTAGATTGCAGGTCATCATTTTAAAATCTACCTCATTGATTGTATTTATGTCTATATATTTGGTTATTTTACAATTGTTATGCTGTTAACAAAACTGTGGGGTCCTTTTACTAAGGTGCGCTAACCGATTTAGCGTGCGCTAATTGATTTAGTGCGCGCTAAAGTTTAGCGTGCACTAAATGCTAAGGTGACTCTCGATGTCGTCTCACTGTACACGCGGATTCCTCAAGATGAAGCACTGGCAGTGATCAGGGAGGTACTGCAAAACAGACCCAACCCCCGCATATCCACCGATTTTTTGATGAAATTGGCCACATGGGTCATTAAGAACAATTATTTCCATCATTACCATCAATTCTATCAACAAACCCAGGGGGTCGCGATGGGTGCCACCTTGGCCCCCTCGGTAGCTGCCCTATTTATGGCACGTTTTGAAGAAACATGGGTATATCCATCTACATGGAGCCCATATATTTGTTTTTGGGGCAGATTTCTTGATGATATTTTTTTCATATGGCAAAGCAATGAGCGGGATCTTGAAGCTTTTTTTGAATATTTGAACACAGTGGATTTAAATATCAAGTTCACAATGACACATCATCAAACAAAAATTGATTTTTTAGATATTGCCGTCCGAGTACAAGAGGGTACAATAAACACTTCCCTATTTAGGAAACCAGTTACTCGCAACACCATATTACATTTCACCAGTTTTCATCCCTTTAAACTTCGCTTTAACTTACCTGTGGGTCAGTTTTTGCGGATACGTAGGGTCTGCTCTACTCTAGATGAGTTTAAGGTACAAGCTGGGAAATTGAAGGTACGACTCCGCAATAGAGGCTATCCAGAGAGATCTATAAAACAAACCTTCTATAGAGCCAAATTTGCACATAGAAATTTGTTGCTGCAGGAACCATCTAGTGAGTTAGAGGAACCTGACCAACTCACTTGCGTCCTTCCTTATTCAAGAGCAGTGAAAACAGTAGTGGATATCTTTAGGAAGTACTGGTTCATAGTGCAACCTCACAAATCCTTATATAGTTTTCCTAGGATAGCATACACAAGAGGTGCCACTTTAGGGCAACGTTGCAATTTTCAGAAATACAGAGTCCGTTCGGAAGAGGGGGAGGGGGGCACCCACAGTATATGTGGTCGATGCCAATGGTGCCCTTTTGCCATTCAAGGGGACTCTTGGCAGGTCCCTGGAAGATCGATCATTTTAAATTCCAAATATAAAACGGACTGTAACTCACAAGGGGTCATCTACATTATTGTATGTCCCTGCGACCTCATATATGTGGGACGCACTAATAGAAGAATAAGGACGAGATTGACTGAACATAAATCTCGCATTCTAAATGAAACTGTACATGCACCTCTTGTAGATCACTGGATGCGGTGCAAACATTCTATCTCAGATTTTAGATGGCGTGTCATAAAGAAAGTGATGGGATGGGCTGGGGAGGGAGATCAAACTAAACTAAATGAAAGTGAGCAGAGATTTATTTTTTCATTGGACACTGTTGAACCACATGGGCTCAACAGTGAGATCGAATGGGGGACATTGTAATTTCTATCTGGGTCAAATTGAATAGCAGGGGGCGGAGCTTGCATTGAAAAGGAGACTATTTAAATTTCGTCCGGAGGACGCCGCCGCCATCTTGATCTCACAATTGTAGGAGTCGGATGACAGCGGCACCCTTGGTGAGCGATTCTTTTGAATGTATTTAAAAGTGAAAATGTTTTACTTAGTAAGGGCAGCGCACAATTGCATGTAGTAGCTCTTTTTATTTATATTTGCAAGGAGACCCTTGAAAAAACACCAGGACGTGTGAAACATGTCGGGTCTGACTCCCTGGGTCTTTGGCTGAGATAAGTACTAAGTACTATATATTTTCCAAAAGATATAAATGGATACCATTAAGCATTAAACATAAACATCTTATGATAACTAATTTAAATTGAAAGATAAAAGAAATCTTTATACATTTAAAAACACTAAAAAACTTTTATTTCAAAAAACGACAGCCAATGATGAAGCACCACAATATGCTTCCCGCGATATGAAATACTTTGAGCGGTGGAGTGGTGGGGCTGAGGCGTCTTTTTGAAAAAGAAATAAAGTTTGTTCATCCAGACAATCACTATTTTCATTCAAATAAAGGTTTGCTCTGGATATACTACACAGTAACAATTTTTTGCCACAACGGATAGCATAGAATATAATAGGCATTTAGCGCACACTAATCTTTAACACGTGCTAAATCAGTTAGTGTGCCTTAGTAAAAGGACCCCTGTATATTAAATTGTATCTGCAGTAACATACTGTAGAAGCATGAAGGCAGATAAAGGCCAAAAGGCCCATCCTGTATGCCCATTCACAGCGTCCACTATCAAATCCTGCATCTACCACCCTTTCTATAAAACAGTATACTCCTGAGCCTATCACCTCTTAACTTCCTCTTATGCCCTCTCATTCTGGGACTTCCTTTTAAATGAAAGAGAGTTGCCTCATGCACATTTATGCCACACAGATATTTAAATGCCTTTCATATCTCCCCTCTCCCGAATTTCCTCCAAATTTCCTCTTTGTCTGTCTCCATACGTTTTATGATGAAGACCACCGACCATTTTAGTAGCCTTCCTCTGGACTGACTCCATCTTGTTTATATCTTTTTGAAGTGCTGTCTCCAGAATTGTACACAATATTCTAAATGAAGTCTCACTAAAGTCTTATACAGGGGCATCAATACCTCCTTTTTCCTAATGGCCATACCTCTACCTATGCACCCTAGCATCCTTTTAGCTTTTACCATCACCTTTTTAACCTGTTTAGCCGCTGTAAGATCGTAATATACTACCACACTCAAGTCCCGCTCCTCTTTTGTGCACAAAAGCTCTTCACCCCCTAAACGGTACCATTGCCACAGGTTTTTGCAGCACAAATGCATGACCATGCATTTCTTAGCATTAAATTTTAAATGTCAAATTTCAAACCATTCTTCAAGCTTCGCTAGGTCTTTCTTCATGTTATTCACACCATCCAGGGTGTCTATTCTATTGAAGGTTTGGGTATCAGCCCCATAAAAGCAAATCTTACCTGACAACCCTTCAGCAATATCGCGTTTAAAAATGTTAAAAAGAACAGAACCTTGAGGCACACCACTGGTAAAATCCCTTTCCTCAGAGCAACCTCCAATTGATCTCTACCCTCTGTTGTCTTCCACTCAATCAGTTCCTGACCCAGCCCATCACTTGGGGGAGCCTATCCTGAGGACACTCAGTTTATTTATTAGGCACCTGTGTGGAACACTGTTAAAGGCTTTGCTAAAGTCTAAATACACCATATCTAGCACATTCCCTCTACCCAATTCTCTGGTCACCCAGTCAAAGAAATTGATCAGCTTTGTCTGACAAGACCTACCTCTAGTGAATCCATGTTGCCTCTGGTCCTGTAATCTACCAGATTCCAGAAACTTCACCATTCTCTGTTTTAAAGTGTTTCCATTAATTTGCTTATTGTTATGTAACCATGCTGCGGCCTACAATAAACTTCTCTTAGCGGAAGATTTACCTCGACTCAGACTGCATTTTGTTGGGGAGAAGGGGGAGGGGGGAGGTCATGGACAGGGTGACCCGGCTGATGCCTCCCCGATTTTGAGTTTAATAAACATGAGATCATCACATTTTCAGCTCAACATTTTGTACGAGGGCTCTTCAAAAAGTTTCCGCACTTTCATATTTTTGCAGGGAATAGGGTTACAGAAGTGGTAACGAGGTGTGTCATAGAATGTCAGTCGGGCAAGCTGGCTCACCTGTGAAAAGGTGATATAATTTGCTTTTAATATATTTAATAAATAGTGTTTAAAAAAATTAAAGTGCAGAAACTTTTTAAGGATATTCTACTGCTTCTTACAGACCTTGCTTTAGAATTGGTTGCACGAAAGAAGAAATTTGGTCCTCAAATACATTCCTATGTAATTACTAATTTAACAGTCAAAATTTTACAACTCTCAGTCTCGGGTGAGCCAAACTCATACTTTTCAAAAAATCTGCCTTCTTCTATAGTGAATAGTGACAACTTTATCAATAGCTTCCATTATAATACAGGGCAAACACAATTACCTAGAGACTGTGATCAATGTGCTTTCATAGAATTTTGAGAATGCTGCTTTGTGACCCAACTCAGTGAGGTGCACTGTAATACTGTTTTGATTTTTGAATGCTGTGTTTTATTGATTTAGAATAAGTAATTGTATTCGATGAATGAATGTGAAATTATCATCTTCTACAGTACAATAGGAACAGAAATGACAACAAAATTATCTGTTTTCTGAGACAGAAGACCCAGAATTATAAAGCTGTGCAATTGTGTAAGTCTAATAATATGAAAATTTATTGATAAAGCAAACTTATCCATGATGTCAGCTGTTTTTGTTTGTGACCCTCAATGTTCAGGGATAATCCTTAACTCCAAATCTAATGGGATTTTTTTTCTTGTGTTGTAACCTTGGAATATTAAAGGGATAAACATAGTTCAGACTTAGCTCATCTTTATAGAATTCAAGAACTCTTAAATATACACTACTCATTTGCATTTATATTGTAACTTAGAATATGGGACTGTAAATATTAATGCTGCATCATTTTCTCTGTTTTTTCAAAATGACATCTGTTCTAATTTTTGACTGAATGCTTTGTTATGCTGGGCTCAATTTTAGGTTTTCTTATTTGCTTGCCAAGTTTTATTTCATATTTTTACTTTATAAATTGAAAAATAATATATTGCTGCATTTTTTTCCATGTCATTTAATATCAATGCATATTGTATTCATAGCTTCAATTTGCATTAGTGGCATCAGCACTGATTTCTGCTCATGGCTCATACCATTTATAGGAATAGTAAAGTAGGAGGAATTTTGAAAATGTCAAAAAACATTCTTTCAGTTACAAAGAAAAGAAAAATGATAATAATCTTACTTTTCTAAAGGCTGCTTGAATTATTTAAAAATGTTTTGGTAACACTGACATTTGAAAAGTTTCAATCTTCACTTTTAGTTACTAAAGGAAAACACACTTAAAAGCTCTTAAAGTGCCATCAGTCTTTGATTGGAGTTAACAGCTGTCATTATATGCCTCTGGACTTTTTTACACAATCATTTTTAGTACACTTTAATCAAGTTAAAATGCCTCTGAATGTACTTAACCTTAGAAAACCCATACAAGCATTTATTAACTTAGGCACTTGCAATGCACTCTTTATTCTCATCCCTCGCCCTATAATTACATTGAAGAACACAAAATTGAACCCAAAGACATTCTTAGTGTCTTAACAATGATCACAGTTTTATTATACATAAATCAACACAAATATAAAATATTAGTACAACTCTAAAATACTCTAAAAGCAAATGTAAACTAAGCATATAACAACCCATTTCCCAATCCAGCTAGACAGTATTGAACTAACTATGAAAAATCCTCATCCCCCCCAAGGCCCATGGTGTCAATAAACGCCCCCCAAAAAACCCAATCACTTGAGGTGGATTACACACTTGAGGATACAAAATACTATTTGTTGCCAAAATAAAACCCCATAGTGACTCCTATCACTATCAATTCTTGCCACAAGTGGTGACAGCTTAATACTTGTCACTGGCCACCTCCTTAAAAAATCTGTAGCTCTACTGTAACAAATTTCATAAGGTGCTAAGGAAAATCCAGCCTGATATCTGATAAATGTACTCAGTCAAGTCTGTAAAGGTCAGGGCAATCAGTCATTAAGAGTTCAGGAGAAATCACCAAGCCCCTCAATGCCATGACAAACTTAGAAATCTCAGCGTTAACTCCTCTTTGCAAGCACTCAATCACTTTAGGGGACCTGTCACCTTTCTAGACCAAACAGGGAATCACATGACCACATTAACTGAGCATAAGGGAAATAACACGCTGCAACAAAACCAGCTTTTTTCATACATCTGAGTTCCACTCCCTTTGCTTGACAGAGAACATTACATCCCAAATGAAAGATGATATATAAGGTGAAGAAAAATGTTTTACTTGGAGCAGGGTTGACAGGAGCTGATCCCATAGCATGGCTTCCCATCCAGTGAATGCAAATTCCCAGAGCAGCTAATCCCAGGTTCACACCCCAGGAAAACCCAGTGGCTATCTTCCAAGCCCAAAACATGAAAGAGTGCCCAATCATCCAGACACACATCTCAGAATATAAAGCAGCCAAAGAAGAATCTATGAAAATAACATTAATCAGATATCACCAGGGACAGGATGCATATAATGCAAATATTGGCTAGACCCCCATCAACCTAAATATTCTATGAATCCAGGTGATGCACCTGAGGCAGCAGCCACAGATGTGCCACTTTTTTAAATACTGCAATAAACTGAAAATGGATAAGTGGATAACCATCCTGATAAATGAGCCAATAAACTCTCTCTCTCTCAGGTATGCCAGTGGTTAAATGCCTGTGCATAACCTACCAGGCAAGTAATCTTACCTGGAAGTGTATGCAACTGAACCCAACAACCCCTACACACTTGATCAATTTTTGAGTGACAAATACAAAACAGCAACATGGATGAATATAAACTATATATACATTGGTCCAAATTCTATATACATAAAAGGCCCAAATTAGGCAAAGCCTTTTTATTAGGAGTTACTAACTTTCCCATCCTCAAGGCCATGAAAAAATACAATAAGAATGTCAACTGAAACAATACTGTACTTAAGAACATAAGAATTGCTATACTGGGACAGAACAAAGGTCCATCAAGCCCAATGTCTTGTTTCCAACAGTGGCCAACTCAGGTCCCAAGTACCTAGCTAGATCCCAAATAGTAAAACAGATTTTATGCTGCTTATCTTAAGAATAAGCAGTGGTTTTCCCCAAGCCATCTCAATAATGGCCTATGGACTTCTCTTTTAGGAAATTATCCAAACCTTTTTTAAACCCTACTAAGATAATTAATTTTACCATATTCTCCAGCAATGAATTCCAGAGTTTAATTGAGCTGCCAAGCCTCAACAGTTACCCTACAGCACCAGCACCTTGTTCACCGGGAGCCTAGACAACATGCAAACTGAGTCATAAAAATCCAAATGAGTATATGGACCCTCAGACTTTTCTTCAGTCAATGGGATGTCCAAAACATTGGCCACACCACATAAAGCTACAAGAAGCTAATCGGACAGCGATGAGTTTGCCGACTCCTAAATAAAAAATCATCCAAATAATGTACAATCATGTCCAAACCAGAAACTTGCTACACTAACCAATGGACAAAGGTGAAAAAGCCTCAGTATGAACAGTCCTTAGGATTCCAGTAATCAAAACAAAATTGTCCCTCAAAATGAAAACCTGACAAATGAAAAGAGCTTAGATGAACGTTCAAGGAGTGACCACGAATGTTGAAAAACCGCAAATATTGGAGGAGTACTTGTGACCAGTCAGACTCAGTGCCTTACGTGTTCCCAGCTAGAAACCCCAGGAGAGGCAGAGATAGGGCTATGAAATTGTTCCCAAGCCCCGCAAAGCCTAGCAGCCTAGGTTCCCTATTTACACTAGGGAGGATCTGACTGAAGATGAGTTTCTTTCTGACCATTCAGAAGCTGAGGAAATGGAAACTCAGCCCAGCTCTGCAAGGTTTGTCTCCAAACCTGTGCATATTAGTTTTAGCCAAAATGCTCCTATGAGAAAACCCAACAATTTCCAGAACATCCACAGGGGGAGCCCCAGAGCAGTGCTGGCACACTGGGAGCAGGGCGTGGCTTTCCCCCTGAAAAGCCAGCTGCTTTCTCTTAAAAATCAGAGAGGCCAAGGAGGGAAAAGGTCCTCTCTCTGGTGCTCAGCAGCTAGCTAGCCAGCCAGCCAGCCCAGAGCAACTAAATAGCCTGGAACCCATGGAAGTGGAGATTGTAGCTCCTTGCCAGGAAGCTGAGGCCACACCTCAGATGGAAGAAATGGAGGTTGGTGAACAGATATTTCCAGAACATGCGGCAATGGAAATAGGTATTGCCTGCAAAGCTAGTAACTGAAAAACTGTGTTTTCTTTTTTGAGAAGTTTTCTAAGCCAGCCACTGCTTTAAAGTGAACTATTGTTTTGAATACTGTTTTTGTAGTTTTGCTTGGACAATTCTCAAGGCTTGTGTTGCAGCCTACAGCTTAGAAAGGAAGAAGTTTTTTTTTTAATTTTCTTTCTTTCTGCTACCTGGGCTCACAGCTCTAGTGAGGCCCAATGCAAGGCCCCAGATGGGGGCAGGACTCTGTGGCTGGAAAGTTATAAAGGACTTAAGCTTTCAAAGTTTGTTCCACTGAAGAAATGTTTTGTTTTATTTTGAACTGTGTGCTTTTTGTTTGAGCGCAGTAAAGCCCAGGAACTGAGAACTGTACTAGTGAGGGAGAAGTTTGTCAAGACCTCGGGTGGGAATATTTGAATGTTTGAATATTATTGAAGACAAAATTGGCAGTTCTCCCGCCCCAGCTCAGGAGCAGAGCTGAAGGCCTCCTGAACATTTACTTTTTGCTTTGGTGTTTTGTGGAAGTGATGCACTGTGATAGTTGGACTTAACTCTCTTTTGAAAAGGGCCCAGTTTTAGGGCCAGAACCAGGCCTAGGTCCAGGCAAGGCCTAGCTTCAGAAAACTGTGCCAAACTTGCTAAGGCACAGAGACTTTGTATATCCTGATTTGCTGACCAGGATTTTCACTTTGAGTTTTTCCTTTTTGTTTCTTGTTTGCCATTCTGATTTAGTTTTATGGAATAAAGAACCCTGGATAGGATTTTGACTAATTACCTGATTTCCTTTTGACTGTTTTATTTGATATTTTGCCTGTGGGGACTGTCTCCTTATCGAGCAGCACGCCAGCACAGTTTTCCTGTGGTCCATTTGGAGCGCTATCCGCCTAGTCCAGGGCCCGGAGGCCACATACTGTAACTGGCACTCCCCCCTCCTCCTCCTCCTCTCTTATTCCAGCCCTGCCCACTTTGTTTGGGTTTTCTGGAGCTCAGCACTCTCTGCCTTTGTCCACGGCCCGAGCTGCGCTGCTTACCTGGTCAGCGGCGTCTCCTCTTGCCACGCCGGACCTTCTTAGGTAGCGGGTCCCGGATGTCTCCCCGAGCTCACGCATGCCAGCCCCTTCTGAGTCTGCAGGTGAATGTTGAAGCGAGGAGCACAGGCACGGGAGGCGCATGGCCAGAGAAGACCACAGGTTGGGGAAGGGAAGGCTGGCTGTGCTGAATTGGTAAGAGGCAGCATAGGGTAGCGGGTAGTGACAGAGAGCTTTTCCATTGGTCAGTCATTCGTGGTATTTTCTGACCGAAAGAGGCAGTCAGAAAATACCATGAATGACTGAGTCCACGAATCGCGAACCATGAATTCATGGGGGTATACTGTAAATGGAATGTAGACTATTTGCTTTAAAAATCTATATAGCCTAACACTGTGTCTGAGGGGTCAACTCAAAATGTACTAATACAAAATGCATACTCCTGTATCTCTAAATTTGCACACAGAACTCTGTTTATAAGATTTATTCTTTTAGAAATGACTGTCAATTGCTTGCACCCAGGAGGTTTATCAGTCTATGGGAACCTCTTTCTAATAATTAGAAAGTTCACCAGGGTATATCCACAATTCATTTGCACTCTAAAACACACTGTAGGGTTTACCCACAGAAAACCAAAAAAACTCTGTGGAGTGCCGATGTTCCCAAATGGACTTTATTTGAAAGTATCAAAGTTCCAAAGGTACATTAAAATCATCCACATAAAATAATTCCATCCACATAAAAGTAAATCATCCACAGAAGAGCCTTAAAGGACCTAGTCCGCTAGGGATACAGGACCCAACACGGTCCGCGTTTTGACAAAAAGTCTTCTTCAGGGGTCCCTGGGGGTCCTATAAAGGTGAGTTCGTGGGAAACAATTGTGTGGTGAGCCGGAAGTGAGACACTGCTTGCATTTACCCACAAACATTATTTGTTACCTTTCCATGTTTTAAACATTTATTAAATTTCCAAAAGTGCGTGCAAAGATAAAATAGAGCTATCAAAAATATTTAGTACAAAATCACAAAAAATCGTTTAAACCCACGTATCATATCATAATGAGAGAACGTTTCCTCCTTATAAATCATTTTGAAGGGAAACTTATCTTGAGGTGTCCGCAGATGGTTGAGAATTTCCTTAAGAGGGGTGCCTCAGCTGATTGCCCTGCAAAGGACCCGATTTCATTTCCTTCTTCAGGGGCAAACTCAGGGGCACATCCCTCTGCATTCTCCTTAACATTGCGGAGAATGCAGCGGGATGTGCAGAAGGTCAATAATTTCCTTAAGAGGGGTACCTCAGCTGGTTGCCCTACAAAGAACCCCATTTTGTTTCCTTCCTCAGAGCAAACTCAGGGGCACATCCCTCTGCATTCTCCGTATCGTTGCGGAGAATGCAGCGGGATGTGCAGATGGTCGATAATTTCCTTAAGAGGTGTGCCTCAGCTGGTTGCCTTATAAAGGACCCCGTTTCATTTCCTTCCTCAGAGCAAACTCAGGAGCATCCTGCTGCATTCACCGCAACGATACGGACATCTCATGTTTTGCTGCTGAGGAGGAAATAGCAGTGGTAGCCAAAACAGCTACACAGATCCTTCCCAGCTGAGAAGAAATATGTTTGCACTTACTGGCACATGTTGGAAGAGTGTAATTGTATCAGATGGCCACTTCACAGTCCTTTTGCTATGATGGAAATAAGGTGCAATGACCACTCTGGTGAAAAGAGGGCGCCCACCTGTTCAATAAGAATCTGAAAATAAAATATTAATAGCGAATTAGGATCTATAAACGTTGTCACCTTATGGCAAGCACAATTCTTTGTAATACTTTGCAAATAACACGTTCTGCAACAAAACACAGCCTGCCAAGTGTTCAGTGTATTTCGGGAAGAGAGAAGAGGGGTGGAATCTTTAATTATTTGTTATTAGCTATATTTTGAAGAACACTACATTATAATTAGAATGACAAACACATCGAAGTAACTCCATCTATCCTTATGCTACCTGAGATACATGTTCATAACACGCTAACTAAAAACATGAGATTAAAGCTAAAAGTACATGACCGCAATTCATGATCACGTCTAGTTTAAGGCATGATATAGATAATTATGACTTTAGTGGGCACTCTAGTGAATAACTTTAGAAAATCATAATCCTTATTTAATCGGTCTCTTATTTAAAATGCCTGTTTTGAACTCACACATGCTAAAACGCATCACTATGATTGTCTTGGTCACAAAGAGAAAAAAAATAAATATCAACCTGTCAATCATCAGGATCATAAAGATATACAAATAACTATTAAAAAACAGTTTGTTGGCAAAAGATTTCTCTGGCAGTTAATCTCAAAATTAAAGTTCTGAACTGGTATACATCTGCTTTAAGCCTAACCTTATTTATTATAATTAGCAATACTGTGGGGGTGACAACAGATAAATAGGCATCTCAGAACCAGTTGCGGGTAAACCTTCATATGTCACATAGGAGCCCTTATAAAAAGACATGTGCTATTTCCCACACACTGAGGACACATATGAAGAAATTCTAAAGAAATTAGGACTCTTCAGCTTGGAAAAGAGAGGGCTGAGGTCTTCAAAATCCTGAGTAGTATAGAATAGGCAAAAGTTTCAAGTTTATCAAAATGTATTATAACACCTTATTAGAGAATGACACGGGGAAAAATTATGTCCCTGTCCCCGCTGTCCCTTTCACCGCCCCGTCCCCGTCTCTTCTGTCCCCTTCACCGTCCCGTCACCGCCCCGTTGTCTCTTTCACCGCCCCGGCCCCATCCCCGTTTTCAGCGTCTTCTCCTCTCCATCCCCCCACCCCCAGCACCCTTCACGCGGTCCAGCAGCTCCCTCCCACCGGCCAGCCGTGCATTTCCCTCATTCCCTTCTTTTCTCTTACCTTTTCTTGTTAAAACGCGCATTTTCTATAAGGCTAGGAGCTGTATTCCAGCCGGAGCCTTGAAGTCGCATCGGGTTACCGGCTAGAAAAGTCTCCTCCGATGCAACCGGAAACAGGAAATTGCATCAGAGGAGACTTTTTCCAGTGTGCAACACGACTTGACTTCAAGGCTCCGGCTGTAATACAGCTCCTAGCCTTATAGAAAACGTGCGTTTTAACAAGAAAAGGTAAGGGAAAAGAAGGGAGGGAGGGAGATGCATGGTCGACTGGCCGGCAGGAGAGAGTGGGCTGCCGCTCATTCACCGCACGTTCCAGATGGTTCACCGCCCCGTGCTACCATTCACCGCCCCACGGGGCACTGAATTGCCTTGTCCCCGAACTTGTGGTGACCATTTTTTTTGGTCACCATTTTGGCGGGTTACCCGTGGCTAAATGCGGCTAGCCGCGGGTAACCGCCACCGTGTCATTCTCTACACCTTATCAAAATTCAAGGTGGTTGTATATAGTTAATAATTAAAAAGTAGATTACCAAAGGACGAGCCACTAAACAACATAAAAATAAAACATAAGACAGCAAACCCATTGACATTTATAACAGACTGGTACAAAAGGGATCAGGGAGTGAATAGATTTTTTTTTTTCTCTTTCAAAAATTACAAAGACTGGGGACATTCAATGAAGTTACATGGAAATACCTTTAAAACAAATAGGGGAAAATATTTTTCACTGAATGAATAATTAAGCTCTGGAATTTGTTACCAGAGAATGTTGCAACAGTGGTTAGCATAGCTGGGTTTAAAAAAGATTTGGACTGGTTCCTGGAAGAAATGCTCATAGTCTTCTATTGAGGCAGACATAGGGGAAGCCGCTGCTTGCTCTGGGATTTTTGCACGGAATGTTGCTACTATATTGGTTTCTGCCAGGTACTTGAGACCTAGATTGGCCACTGATAGAAACAGGGTACTAGACTAGATGTACCATTGGTCTGATCCAGTATGACTATTTCTATGCTCTTATACTATTTCAAAACCTCACATAACTTTGGATTCTCTGAGCAGCAATAAAGTAACTCAAATGAAGAGAGAAAAGAAGCCAGGATGCAACATCACTCATCTGTGCCTGGACTCTTAACATGTAAAAAAAATGATAAAAGCCCACCAAGGTTGCTCTAAGTCCCTTTTGATGGTGAAAACTTGGGCTAAGAATCTTCTGTTTCCTCCATAAGAACATAAGAAATGCCCTCACCGAATGAGACCTTTGGTCCATCCAGTCCGGTGACCAGCACATGCGGAGGCCAATCTAGGTGTTCCTTGATGGAGACCTAGGTGTTCCCTTATGATGACCATATTTAGCCGTATCCCTCAATGTGATTTGCAAGGAGGTGTGCATTCAACTTGCACTTGAATCTCATAATGGAGGTTTCCATCACAACCTCCTCCGGGAGAGCATTCCAAACGTCCACCACTCGCTGTGTGAAACAGAACTTCCTGACATTCGTCCTGGGCCTGTCGCCCCTCAATTTCAGCCCGTGCCCTCTTGTCCGATTCTCATTTGACAACGTGAATAACGATGCTTCTTGCTCTATTTTGTCGAGTCCTTTTAGTATTTTGAAAGTCTCTATCATATCCCCTCGCAGTCTTCTCTTCTCAAGGGTGAACAAGCTTAGTTTTCCAAGGCGTTCTTTGTAGTTCAAATTTCCCATACTAGCTTCGTGGCTCACCTCTGCACCCTCTCCAACAGGGTTATATCCTTCTTTAGGTGAGGAGATCAGTGTTGGACACAGTACTCCAGGTGTGGTCTGACCATTGCTCTGTAAAGCGGCATTATGACATCTGCCAATCTACTTGAGATACCCTTCTTTATCATGCCCAACATCCTGTTGGCTTTCTTTGCCGCCACTGCACATTGTGCCGATGGCTTCAGGGTCCTGTCTATCAGTACCCCCAGGTCTCTTTCTTGTTCGCTCTTGCCCAACGTCACACCTAACATTTTATATTCATATTCCCTGTTCTTTGTGCCCAGGTGCATCACTTTACATTTGTCTGTTAAACTTCATCTGCCACTTTTCTGCCCACTTCTCTAGCTGGTTCGAATCTCTTTGGAGTTCTTCACTGTCCATTTGTGACCCCACTGACCGACATAGTTTTGTGTCATCTGCGAACTTGATTATGTTACTCATCGTTTCCTCTTCCATTGACAGGGAACTAAATGCAATAGGCCCTTAGTTGGTGCTAGGCCAGGTTAAATGTCCATTGATAATTCTTGTGTCGGCATTATGAAGAAACTAAGGGCTCCTTTTATGAAGCTGCGTTAGCGGTTTAACACGCAAAATAGCGTGCACTAATGTGCCGGCTGCGCTAGCCGCTACCACCTCCTCTTGAGCAGGCGGTAGTTTTTCGGCTAGCGCAGGGGTTAGTGCGGTTCAGGATGTTTTTCTCTATCTACCCCTCTAGTCCAGCATCTGCCCTGTCTTCCCCCTCCCTTTTGGTCCATCTGCTTTTTCGCCCTTCCTCAAGGTCCTTTTCTGTCTCTCTCTCTCCCCCCCCCTTTTGGTTCAAGTCTGCTTACCAGCCCCTCTTCAAGGTCCTTTTCTGTCTCTCCCCCCTCCCCCGTGTCCAGATCCAATACAAGGAGCTTGCTCAATATTGGGAGTCATCAATACCCATTGGCACCTATGAGTTGGCTCCTATGAAAATGGCAACTCATGTGAGAGTTGTGCTTTCAGTACCTTCAAAGCACGTAGATCTAACTAGCCCCTGAAAACCCAATTGGCTAAGAGTGTTCCAAGAACAGAGCTGAGAACCACTATGTTCCATTATAACTAACATGACTATTTATTTTTTTCATCAAAACGGGACATCTATTAATTGTCAGTCCCACCCCCAATCCTGCCTTAGCCCAGCCCCAATCCCACCACCAATTTCTTCCATTCATTGACGTTGGGAAGAAGGCTTCTTGGCGGCAAGAAGCTGCGGCAGACTGGGGGGGGTAGAATCAGGGAGGGAGGGAGGTAGGCTTTAGCGCGGCAGGGAGGAGAAGCGATCGCCGGTCGTTGTCCCCGCGCACAACTTCGGGACGCTGTCCCTGAAAACGGGTCATTTCGGCGTCCCGAAGCGGTGGGTCAGGACAACGGGATGGTCAGTCTAATAACGGGACATATGGTCACCTTAATTATAATATTTTCCAGGCATAGCCCAGTAGAATACCTATTACAACACTAAAGAGGCATGAGTCAAAAAATAAAATATACAAAACCAGGAGTCATTGCATATTTCGTCCCTCACCGGCTCCCCAGTCAGATTAAACCTTCCTGTACTGAGCTGCTTCAAATCTAAGAACCACTCAGACATCAACAAAACCTATATCTATGCATTATTATTAATATTATTTTTTTATTTTTTTTTACCAGAGGGAAAGAAAGCTAAAACAAGAGGTCATAGCAATTCTTCCTGGATTTATCAAAAGGCCTCACAGAGAACAGGCAAGACCAATAACTGAATTTGTTTGCTCTCGCATTCCCTTCTCCAAACTCTTTATTTAAAAACACTGGCATTAATTTTTTTAATCTAGCTATGCTTTGACATGGCATAAAGACAGGTGATATACTTGATTTGGTTTTCCTTTACATTTTCTGTTCACATTTTTTGTTTGTACTATCTCAGATACTTAGGAATTCAGGACAAAGCATCACATAAGATAATTCTGTCCACCTGCAATCAGTTTTCCTTATTTTTGTATTTATATAATGGCTAAACAAATAGCTGTTTTGTACACTGTCTATTGAGGGGAAGGATGTTTGATACTCTCTTATGCTTCGGATTTTGTGCTTTAATATAAAAGGTCATAAAGATCAGCATTTTTAGATCTGTAAATTTCCCTGCCCTTCCTCACTGCCCTATCTCTCATATATGCATTTCTGTCAAATGTTCCTTGTATGAATTGCCATTTTCTAAATACAATTTCTTTCAATAAAAGGAAAGAACAGAAAAAAAAAACCCAAATCCACTGGCAACATGTGCAGATTAACATTCTGCTCATGATGTCTCTTTTTTGATCCGGGAAAAGTCATATATGAAAAAAACATGCCGTACATTATAGAACTCTTAACAAGCAGAACCTGCCAGTGGGATGTGCAGGGTAAAAAGCCCAGGAATTCGGGGTTGTAGGGAAATGCGATCTCTTTACACTGTGGCCTCGGACAGGACTCGAAGCCCCTTCTGCGGGATCCGCCGCGTCACAAACACTTTCTGTAGCTGCTGCATGGTTGCACTCACACCGCCAACTGCGGCCTGAAAAGAAACCAAGACGGCCTTACCAGCTCTCAACACTGGTGGGCCCATGAGAGGCCTAGAGCGTGCATGGGACCCGCCTTCCAAAGGTAATATGATCCTGTCACTTTAAACTCGTTCTGCAGTTGCAGCACAAAGAACGGCTCCTTAACTAGAATACTATTCTAGGGGCAGGACCGCGGCAGAGGAAACAGCCGGGCGCTCACCTAAATTAGCCGGGCAAAAGACGCTAGGGAGAACACTGTATTAAGGTTATAGCCTAATATAATGCAATGAATGCAACTCATAAATCTTTTCATGAAAAGGTAGTTAATAAATCTAAATAAATAATAATAATATTGTTAATGACCGTCATTCATGTGAGTCATTATATTAAACCAGCAGAGCTAAAAAAGCGTTCAACAACTGCACTGGCAGGAAGTGGAGTGTTCAGTCTGAAAAAGGTTCCTTTCAAATCAGACCGCGTTCAAGAATTACTGCTGTCTTCTGACAGAGTTTGCAAGTATTAATCAAGGGAATCTCTGAAACACTGGACTTCCTTAAAGCAAAGAATGCTTTATCATCATCATTGTCATCATCTGCATCAAAAGTAGTGCTAATTCATCACTTGCATCTTCATCTTTATCTTGTATCGCTGTCATGATGTCCAATTACATAGAAGGCTTTCACAAGGTTGCAATTATTGTCTGTTGTCCTAAGAGGTTTTTTTTTTTTTGTCTGATTGCAAATTCCATATGAATGTCTTCAACAACTCATGTAAGAATGTCAAATGTGTGCGAACCCTGCAATCTTCTTAAAGCCAGACAGGGAGACATTCTCTATAAAGTGAGAGTGCCCAAAAAAGATCTTACCGTGGCTCTGGAACTACCTACCAGCATAAAATTATTTAAAAGGCCTACTTAATTTCAAGAAAGTTATAAAAACACACCTCTTCCCCGATCCTGCGCTAATCCAAATCCCCCAGACCCTCTTACAAAGGGCCCCGAATGCTCCACTGTCTTGAATCTCACAAGCTGATGAGCTCCATCCTATGTCTAACCATACCACATTCTATCATACAATGTTCTACCACACTGTCCCCCTATACCATATTGTATGCCATATTTGCAAACTGTGTCTGCCACACTGTTTGCTATGCTACAATCTCTTAAGCCATGGTTGCCACAAAATGTTTGCCGTTCCATGTCTTCCATGCTATGTCTGTCATGCATGCTTTCGTTACCATTTTGTGAAGCCATATCATACTATATTAACCATGCTTTGTAAAACTGTTTGCCATGCTGTTTTGCCAAACCATGCTCGCCATGCTATGTCTCACTATTTCAAGTTTTTTACCATATTATGTTTTACCATGCTTTGTTAGTTAGCTATGTTTTGCCATATTGTCTAAGTTTACCATATTATCTGTCACCATACTATGTCTGTAAATGCAGCACCATGGTTGGAACTGCAGCCTAGGGACCCTGAGGTTGTGTGTGCAGGCCCACATTGTTTCTTGTGATCCTGGGCAAGTCACCTGCTCCCCCATTGTGAGCTCACTGGGACAGAAAGGGAATTATGCTTGAGAACTTGAATAAATTCAGGTAAACCATTCTGAGCTCCCCAGGGAGAATGGTATAGAAAACTGAATAAAATAAATATTATCAACAAATATGGGTGGCTAAAGGTGCTAAGCTGGCTCCGTTACTTGCCACTATATATGTGGCCTGTTTTGAATCTGAATTTTTATATTCTGTACCTGTTTTTAAGAAGATTCTTTTATGGGAATGTTTTTTTGGATGATGTCCTTTTTTCGATGGACAGGTATTGAAACTGAATTATAGATTGTTGTATAGTGGATAAATGCCTTACAGTTTGAGGTGTCTTACCATTAAAAGAAGATAGAATTTTTGGATATGTGGATAATGCAAGATTGTGGTAAGATTACCACTACTCTTTCATAAGTCACTGGAATGGAATAGTTTACTGCATTTTGACAGTTTTCATCCATATCATTTCAAGTTTAATCTGTCTATAAGTCAGTTTCTTTGTCTCTCTAGGTTATGTACTACTCTGGTGGAATTCAAGAAACATGCAGAGGATCTTAAAAGGGATTCCAGGAAAAAGAATATCCAGAAAAGGCTATTAAGCAAGCTTATCTGAGAGCTTGTTTTGCACAGAGGAATCTTTTAGTTCAAGGCCGGGCAAGGATCCCAGAGGAAGATATATTAATTTGTGTAGGTACTCCCTTACACGATTTGTTCAAGTAATTAGATGCCCTGACATATTCTTCAGTTGAGTCCAGCTTTTACTGAATTTCCTACTATGGCCTATAAACATGGTAAACCAATTAGTGAACACTTGTGTAACAGTGTTATTATAAGCCGCTGGTAGAAGATACTGTTGATTGTTACTGTTCTCCAGGTATTGCCGTGATTGGGTAGTTAGAACCAATGTTTCAGCTTTCTGAAGCAACCTACTGCATGATGACTGAAATGTTGGGTTCTATCTATCCAGAAACAGTGAAACCCAGAAAATCATGATACCAGTTGTGGAAGCATAAGAGAACAGAAGATAATGTTTCCCACATGTAGCATGTGGACAATGCCAATGTTACCTCTTTATAATTTCTGGATCTGTTTGGAGGGATAACATAGAAACATAGAAAAATGACGGCAGAAAAGGTCCAAAGTCCATCAAGTCTGCCCACTCTAGTGACCCTTCGCCTTGAATTTGTTCACCACCCATGCCCATTGGAACATAACCTGTAGTAGTAATGTAGTTTATCTAATAATATGCCCTTGTGAGTTGATTTATGCAGGGTACAATAATCGCCCTGTAATGCTTTGTCTAAATGAACATATAGCACATATTAATATAGAAAATTTAAAAGCGATGAGTGGAGAGATATTGAGGGGCAGCAGAACAAACACACTTGTAGGTCAACAATAGAAGCTTGAACTGTATGCAAAGGCGGATAGGGAGCCAGTGAAGTGATTTAAGGTGAGAGGTGACATGAGTGTAGCAAGGTTGGCAGAAGATGAGTTGTGCAGCAGAGTTTTGCACAGATTGCACGGGGGAGAGGCAGCACTGCGGGAGATCAGTTAGAAGTAGATTGAAGTCGGAGGGAAGGCTTGGGGGCACTAACTTGGGACATAGGAGGGAGGGAATAGAAAGGGAGAATTGTTGGGCATGAGTATGTGAGTAAGAGAGAAAGAGATGGTACACATGGGAAAAGGAAGAAAGAAGAAAATTGGACATAGAGAGAGGAGAGAGGTAGAAATGCATGAGGGAGAGAAGGATGAGAGGGAGAAATTTTGGATATGCTGGTGGAGAGGGAACAGAGGGACAGATTGAAGGGGATGCAAGGTGGAGGAATATTGAACATAGTGATGGAGGGAGAGAGATGGCATGGTTCTGGAGAGGGGTGATAGAAGGAGAAATGGGCATGGGGCTGGTGGACAGTGGTGAAAAATGCTGCACATGATCCGAAGGATGAGAGAGAGGAGAAATGTTGTCAATAGGGGTGGAGGAGAGAGGAAGAAAAGTTGGATTCATGGAAGGACAGAGAGAAATGTTGGTTGGGGAAGGGAATGAGGTCCAGAAGAGATGAAGCATGCAGGAGGCAGAAAGAAAGAAATATTGGATGCACAGTCAGAACGAAGTGCAACCAGAGACTCATGACATCACCAGACAACAAAGGTAGGAAAAATAATTTTATTTTCAATTTAGTGATCGAAATGAGTCAGTTTTGAGAATTTATATCTGCTGTCTACATTTTGCACTATATTTGTCTATTTATCTATAGTTGTTACTGAGATGACATTTCATATTTAAAGTCATCTGCCTTGACCTCTTTGGAAAAAAAACCCCACAAATATAAATGATAATTAACATTTTCTCTGTGTTTAGTGTACTTTATGTTTTTTAATTTTGCAGTTACCATTATGTATTAAAAAGATTATGGGCTCCTTTTATCAAGGCGCGCTACGGGGGTTAGCGCGTTGGACATTTCATCATGCGCTAACCCCTGCGGCAAGTCAAAAAACTAACACCTCGTCAATGGAGGCGTTGGCGACTAGCGCGGCAGGTGGTTTAACGTGCGGTATTCCGCGCCTTGATAAAAGGACCCCTATATTGTGTGTATATGAAAAATTAATGGAAGAAATTGCGTTACAATTAGTCCTATTATTATGGGGGTGGGGTCAGGTACAGAGCCTTACCGGTTCTGGGGCAGAGCCTTGTCAGGTCTGGGGCAGAGCCTGGGTGGGGGTACTCCAAGGATTTAAGACAAAGTTAGACAAGTTCTTGCTGAACCAGAATGTATATGCAGGTAAGGCTAGTCTCAGTTAGGGTACTGGTCTTTGACCTATGGGCCGCCGCGTAAGTGGACTGCTGGGCATGATGGACCACTGGTCTGACCCAGCAGCAGCAATTCTTATGTTCTTAGGGGGTACTTGGCTTGAAGAAGATGAGAAGCACTGCCCTAGTCTTTGTATTTTTGAAAGAGTGAAAAAAAGGAAAAGATTCACTTTTACCTGTTCTACACTACTTCGGATTTTGTAGACCTCTTTTCAAAGCTGAAGAGCCCTAACCTTTTTAGCCATTCCTCAAATACTGTTACGGAGTTTCATCCACCTTTTTTATTTTGGTCAATCTTCTGTAAACCTTTTACTGTGCCTTGATAACTTCTCTTTTTACATAAGTAAAATATATTTTCCCCCAGAAAGTGTGTTTTTTGAAAAATGCTAGTTTTTTTATGCATTTGTCCACATCCTGCAGAGGCTTTTCCTCTGGGAAAAACCGCAACACAAACAGGGCTCCATGGTTGAGGTTTCTATCATGGGCCACAGCTTTGTAAAAGTCAACGTTATGCATGCCTTTGCTTGGGAAAAGCACCAGTAGAAAAAGTATACACACATCTTAGAAGGTCATTTCTTCTGCAACAATAATTAAAGCAAAATTACTAGCACCTTTCACTAGTACAGTCAGTTTGATTATTGCCCCTCTCATAGCTATTTGAAATTTTGCTTTTACAATGTTGTCAGTGGCAGACAATTGCCACCTAATACTGCTCTCTGACTGACTCCTATATTTGTTGTAATTGCAGAGACTTTCTGAATATAACACAATAGATGCACCAAACAGGAAATGTAATTATCTCCTTTCAATGACTGTTGTAGTTACATAAATAAGGATAGGTTTAATTTTTGCCACATATACATGCTAATTCCAAATAATGAGTAGCTGCTATGTTGCAAATAACAGACCTCTAAGAATAGTATACTATAATTATGCAGCTTGGGGCTAAATTCAATAAGTATTGGTATTATTTTCATTTTCTCCACTTACTGCTTCATTATTGTTTTTACAAGAACAGTTTTGGCTTCATGGCAAACGGCTATTTCTATACCACCTAAAAGGCTTTTATAGCTCTCACTTTCAATAATACTCATTTTGAACCTGGGTATATTTTAATAATGAAAAGTAAACATTGTTGCTTCATTTTGCTTCTGTAAGTTTTAAATTTATTGAGATCAATTTTAATTAGAGCTCCTTAGTAGACTGTATCTAAGTATGTCTAAAATTTACTCAGCATTTCTGATTATCCAGCTAGCTCTACACACAGACATATGAAGGGTTGTGGACATATACACATAAACTTGTCTGTCAAAGTAGCAATCTGCTTTTTAGACAATTTTTAAAGGAAAATGTGCTTGTTCTGTTTGCTTGAAATGTGGTACAAGTCCCATCTGTGTGTTTTGTACCTGCCTGCAGAGCTTGCTCCATAACACTGTATAATAGCTTGGGAAATTTGAAGATAAGCTCTATTTTCCCACTGTCTTTGAGTCACACTGTAGGCAGATCAACTTATTTTCACCCTCCTACTATCGAAAGTGCAAATAAAATGTTTTTCTTTTTCTTAACATTTACATAAAGTACACTATGTGGCAGAAGTGTGATTTCAGTTCACTATCATTGCAAACAACATGTTCATTTCTAAAAGTGGAATTAAAAAAAGAAACCCCTCTTAAACTTGCTGGTATTCAAGGCACAAAGGTCAAGATTCACTAAACCTCCAAACCGTGCACGATCCATTTCCGTTTGCATGCCGGCTAACTGATTCAGTAAAGGCCTGCATGCAAATGGGGACGATCGTTAGCATGCCCCTACACGCCCCCTACCCACGGCCAGAGCGATCCCCGCTCATGCGCACACCCTGACAGAAGCAGCCTCCTGTCACTGCTGTCAGGGCTCAGCCTAGCCCAGCCCAGATCTCTTTTGCCTGCTCCCAGACTCTCCTGCTCTCTGCCGCCATTCCCTGCAGTGCAAGCCCGTGGTTTTAAAACGGGCCTGTACTGCGGGGACGGTGGCAGAGAGCAAGAGAGTCTGGGAGCAGACAAAAGAGATCTGGGCTGGGCTAGGCTGAGCCCTGACAGCAGTGACAGGAGGCTGCTTCTGTCAGGGTGTGCGCATGAGCGGGGATCGCTCTGGCCGTGGGTAGGGGGCGTGTAGGGGCATGCTAACGATCGTCCCCATTTGCATGCAGGCCTTTACTGAATCAGTTAGCCGGCATGCAAACGGAAATGGATCGTGCACGGTTTGGAGGTTTAGTGAATCTTGACCTTTGAGGTTTGTGAATCTTGACCATGCTCTGCCACTCCGCCCCCCCCGGGGAAAAAAGCAGGAGGGATACCAACTCCCTGCTGTCATCAGCATTAAAAAAAAAAAAAATGCTGAATGCATGCAGCATGGCCCTCGCCCCCCTCCCGGCACGGCCCACACCCCCTGGCACCAACACGTTGTGAGAAGGAGGGGTGCTCAGTCCCTCTTGCTCCTAGGCCAACCACCCCCCGGCCCATCCCTGGTTGGCCCAAGGGTCGGGCCTGGCCCATCCACCCGGTACCTGTAAAATAATTGGGAGCAGGAGGGGTGCCCGGTCCCTCCTGCTCCTTGGGCAAGGCTCCCCAACATCTTTGGGAGCAGGAGGGGTGCCCAGACCCTCCTCCTACGCACCGCCAAAATCTAAGGGAGCAGGAGGAAAGTCCTCCTGCTCCTACTCTTCGGCCGCCCGCCGCCCAATGGCAGCCTTAGGCCCCGCCCCGGTGCATCATCTGATGCACAGAGAGAGGCCTAAGGCCCTGATTGGCTGAGGTGTCTCAGGCTCCTCCCTTTGGAGGGGCCAGGGCACCATAGCCAATCAGGGACTTCCTTCCTTTGGCCCCTCCTGCTCACAACTTTTTACTGCCAGGGGTGGGCCGTGACGGTCGTGGGGGGGGGGGAACGAGGGCCGTGCTGCATGCATGCAGCTTTTTTTTTTTGTAAACACTAATGGCAGGAGGGAATTGACATCCCTCCTGCTTTTTTCTCCAGTCGGGGATGGAGGACGCGTTTTAGTGAGGGGGTAGTTATTTTGACAGGCCTGCCTGTTTTTTTTTATTCATTTTTTTTTTATGGGTCAGATATTTTGCGTGTGTAACCTTTTACTAGCCCAATGAGCCCATGGTTTTAACCTGCTTTAAACCCGCAGGTTAAAACCATGGGCTCGCAGTGCGGAGAAGGGCAGGAGAGTCGGGGCAGCAGGCAGGAGAGATTCGGGGCAGAGCACGAGATCGGGGCAGGCAGGCGACAGTAGGAGATCGGGGCAGGCAGGAGATCGGGGCTGAGACAGGGCAGCAGATTGGGGCAGAGAAGCAGGGCTGAGAGCAGGGCGGCAGAAGGCAGGGCAGTCGGAAAGGACCTCAGTGACTGGGCTTCAGCAGTCGCTTCTTGTGTTGATTGGCCAGCCCAGTCGGTTTGCAAGATTTCTGTAGTGAATCGTGACCCTGCCTACTTTGCATGCCATTCCCCTCATTTGCAAGCACGGAGCAGAATCAGATTGGAGGAGAGGTGAGTGAATCGAGCCGGAGTAAAATCGGGTCTCAAACCGATTGGTACACCTATTATATTCCTATGGGTATCTTATTGTTTAGCACGTGCTAATCATTAGTATGCACTAGCATGGTTAGCATGTGCTAAATTGGTTAGCGCCCCTTGATGAATCCCACCCCTCCCCCCTTAATTTTCAAAATCAGAATTCTCAATGTCAGCTTTTTTTCTTATGTATCATTCCTGCATATCTAATTTTACCAAACTGGTATAGTTTTCAGTCTCTTTTCTTATCCAGTATTTTGATGTATTCTCAGATAGATAAATGTGTTAAAATCTAAAGTGTTCTAAGCAGATAATGCACAAATTAGCATGCTAGTTCACATGTTAACTGCATGTTGGTTTAGAGGGCTGGAATTAGGTAGGTCATGGGCAGAGAAAGGGATTAAAGTGCTTGCTAGAGTTAGCATTCTGACCTGCCATTTAGACAAAGTGGTATAACAAGAATAAAGAATAAGTAAAAAAATAATTACCATGCACTGCCAATTTTGCAGATAGCACAGGCTCACATAGGCCCAGATTCTTTAACTGGCGTCGTTGTCGGTGGCTACCTTAAAAGCAGCCGCTGATCGATCACACAATGGCACCGGTTAGAGGATCTTGCCTCCAGCAAAGTAAAGAACTGGGAATGTAGGCCAGGGTTTTCCACCGCCTACCTTTGATGTGAATCACACCCCCTTAGGCGTCATTAGCCATGCCTATAATGCCATTAGGTGCCATAAAACACCTACGGAGGCACATTTCTGGCACTGATTTTTTTTTAGGTGCTGATAGGCATCTTGAAAATCAATTTAAAATGACATTTAAATGGTATTGTTCACTGAGCCTGGGCACCTACTAGCACTTTCACTTTTGCGCAGTTTCGGAAATCGGAGCCACGCAGCACTCGAATGATATTTTACTTACAGAAACAGTTCTCATTTTGAGCTTTCTTGCAGTGAGACATAGATGTTTAACTGCTTTTGCACCATCTACTGGATACATGGACCGTGTCGGGTCTGGAAAGAACCACAAGATATTTTGGTTATTTTATATGTTTTAAATTACAATAACAGACTGTATCCAATAAAAACTTCATTATATCCCAGGCCGATGTGTATAGTTTTTCTCCCACTTTCATTTTGTTGTGTACTTACCATGGGTTGATTTGCCTTGTTTTGTGGACAACACCTTTATAATCAGTAACGTTTAGAGCAGTGGCTCTCAAACTTTCTTGAACCAGGGCACATCAAAGGTAGTGCCCACGGCTTGAGGCACCCAGAAGTGCGCAGATGTCGCCGTGATGACATCGCTCATATGCGTGACATCATCACGTCAATGTTTGCGCATGTGCAGAGGCCCTCCAGATGGGCCCTGAGACGCTAGTAGGGGGTGCCAGGAGGGAAGAGGGCCAGAGAGAAGGCGCCAGCTGATTGCCTACAGCAGTGTTTCTCAACTACTTCAAGCTAAGTACCCCCTAAGTCTAACAAATATCAACTGAGTACCACAACCACAGACCTCCCTAGGCCCACCCAGATATCATCCCCTTTACTAATTGTAATGCAATTTTTTTCCATTCATTTTTCATATACACAGCAGATAATAAATTCTCAAAACTGACACATTTCAATCACTATTTTGAAAATAAAATCATTTTCCTACTGGTAATCCTCTGCAGGCTGCTGTAATTTGCTTTAAAGGTGAGACCGGGAGGCCAGGGGGAAGCCGGAGGACGCTAGAGAGAAGGGGGGAACATGTAGGCCTTCGATGAATTGGACAGCACTGGCGCTGTGCCATGTAGGGAAGTCAGCTGGCAGGTGCCTCTCTTCCTCTCCGTGTGCCGCAGCACACTTGGAATCTCAGGAGGCACACTAGTGTGCCTCGGAATACAGTTTGAGATACACTGGTTTAGAGAATCCGGGCAATAGTGCTTCTTCAATGGGAGGTGCTAAGTGCATCCACACTAATCCATGATGCTTAGCATTAAGATCTATAATCTTGAGTCTTTTATTCTTACTCAACTTTTGTAAATTTTGAAAACCCAAATAGTAGCAGCATTCCATCTACCGTCCTATGTCTGTCTCAATAGCAGACTATAGACTTTTCCTCCAGGAATTTATCTAAACCTTTTTAAAAACCAGCTACATTAACTACTCTTACCACATCCTCTGGCAACACGTTCCAGAGTTTAACTATTCTCTGAGTGAAAAAAATATTTCCTCCTATTGGTTTTAAAAGTATTACTGTGTAACTTCATCGAGTGTCCCCTAGTCTTTGTAAATTTTGATGTAGGAAAAAAACTCGATCCACTTGCACCCGCTTTCAGGATTTTGTAGACTTCAATCATATCTCCCCTCAACCATCTCTTTTGCAGGCTGAAGAGCTCTAACCTCTTTAATCTTTCCTCATATGAGAGGAGTTCCATCCCCTTTATCATCTTGGTCTCTCTTCTTTAAACTTTTTCTTGTAATTCTTTTGTAAACCACTTTGAATCCAGTCGGAAATATAGTGGTATATAAGACATTAACATAAATTGCAACCAGGCTTATGTGCACTAGTGTAGTTTTCAGTGCTGTAATTGATGAAGACATGCTCTGCATATCTTACCAATAATTACCACACAGCTTTTGCACTTAGAATGCTTTAATTTGTGCTTTTAAGGTATACTAACATCAAAAACTTAGCACACCTTAATAAAAGGACCCTATAGTCTTTTTCTTCTCTTCTGAAATAGGTTATTGCTATGTTAAGTTGCTATATCTTGAAATCTTTAGGCAAAATATAAAGAAAAATGTAATTTGAAAAGATTAAAAGCCCATCTGGGAAAAATCTGACAATGACAGTGAACCTTTGTTAACTTTTTTTTTTTAATATCAGTCTCAGTTAATGGAATTGCATACAACAATGAATAATACAACTTTCCATTTGGGTAACACATTTTTCAAATACTTTTTTCATTACCATCTTTATACCCTCAGTGATAACGTTCATAGTCCATGTATGGATGTTGCATAAGTTAGATCATTGAACACAATCTATTGCATGTCATGCTGAGACATATTCAATTAAATTGGAGTTAAGAGGCATTCATTGTTCTCAATGAGAACAATGATTTCTAGTCATGTTAACTTAAGTTGTATTACAATAAGCATAATCATGACAAATTTTCAGTTATTTTACGTCACTACTGAATACCTATATTGAGTTATTAGACCGTTTCATAGTTTAGATCAGTGTATCGCAAACTGTGTGCTGCGGCACACTAGTATGCCTCATGAGATTACAAGTGGTCCCTGGCTCACAGAGGAGGAAAAGAAGCGTGTATCTCCCTGGACTCCTGCCTTCTGCGTCTTCTCTGCACCCCTGGAACAGCAGCGGCAGCTCAGTGTGCTTTTAACTTGGCCAGAGAGCTGTCGCGAGGATTAATTTAGATGTGGGTTTCATCAACAGCCTCGAGGCCTTTGCTAGGCCGGCCCATTTCAATGATGCAACTTCCTCTTTCAAAAGGAAACCCACGCACTAGCTATAGCACAGGCCACTTTGTAGCACAGCTTAGTAAAGGGACCTCTTAGATGTCTTATTTAGGAGCATACATTTAGGCACTCAGCATTTCTTTTTAGTTCAATTATTTTTATTAAGTATACACAGAAATAAAACAGAAAGAGTGTCATGAGCTCAGTGGTGAAAAACATATATACACAATGCAGTTCAAGGGTAGTTCTCCAACAAAAAAGTACATTGTGTAACAGTTTTAGAAATTTACCCAGTGTCCCTAGCGCAATATTATAAGAAAGGATTCCAAATCTTATGATATGTCCCAACCGTATTTCAGTGCTCAGCAATGTGAAATTTGTATTGTACTATAAGACTGAGCCAATTTCACCAATAATAAGCTGAGAGAACATTGGCCTGCTTCCAACATCCAACAACCAGTTTAATGGCAACTGCTGGCACAATATCTAATAATTTACACAAGTGTGAAGGCAGTTTATCTAGAAAGAGTATGGAGCACAATAGAACAATAGTTTGAGACATAGGCATGTGGAAAGGTAGAATGGCCATAATAATATCACATACAGCATGCCAATAAGATGTAGAACATGAAAATGTTCATTGGGGAGAGAAAATCCTAGAGGCAGTAGTAAAGCATATCCCCCAGGCCCCAATTGTTGTAATGAAATAAATATAATAGAAAATGTAGTAGATAGCATAACAACATGAAATAACCAAACACTTAAACTAGTAGTCCAAGGCATAGCCAATACTATAAACCACAGGCAATATTGCATTAAAAAACCCCAATGTATGCAGTATAGAATTGTGAATGTAACTTACCAGATACCAGATATTCAGTACAAAAATCAAGTGACCATTTGGAGAAGAGCTTCCTGTTCAACTAGAAATTTATCTAGAATCTAGATCACTCAGGTCAACATAAATTTTAGTTTGATTGTTGTGAGTAACTTTCATTCACAGGGGTGCCAACAAGCCATAGCAAGCTTCTATGACCTTGAGCCTTGGTCTGAAGCATAGGAATCTTCTTCGCATGTCAGCAGTAGTTTAGTATAATCCACCAAATGTATTCATCTTGACCTTACCAGCTGATCTTCTATTGGGTTTTCATGTGCTGGAGGATTGTGCTTACTTGAGGAAACTAAGCACTCATAGCACCACAGGCCTTGGTTTGGCACGCTCGCTGGCTGCACATGTTGATGTTTGATGAGCCCTTTCAATTTCAAATGGTCTTTCAAAGGTTAATTGCAGCACTTTGGGTAGCCACTCTTCAAAGAACAGAATCGGATCACAGCCTTCAACTCCCTCGTAGAGACCAGTGATGCGCAGATTATTGTGATGATTTCTGTTACCAAAATCTTCCAGCACCATTTCTGTCCATGCACTGATTTGATACAAGTGCATCAGTGAGAGCACACTGTTTCTCCAGTGTGAGAAGCCTGCAATCCATGCTGAAACCTTTGCAGTCAAATTAATAAGGTCAGTTTTAATTTCCTTGATATCCATTTTAAAATCAACAAGTAATGAAGAAATTTGCTGTAGTTGCATAGCCACTTCAGCTATATTGTCTGCGTTTGGTGCTTGATGTTGGGGCAAAAGCCACCTCAATTTTATCAGACTTTGGATTAGGCATGGTGGTCCTGATGTTTGAGATCCATAAAAGATTCCCAAAGAGCAAGTTCTGCTATCAAAGATTACTGAGGCCTGGGAGCTATCTCCTCACATGTCTACACTTATTGGGCTGTTGAGTGCCCCTCCACCCTCCAGCACTTATAATTTTTGAATATTATAGTAGTAGTAGTAATATTGGGACCATTGATTTTATTTGTAATTTAGAAAGGACTACAAAATAGGACTGAAGAAGTTTACAGAACTGATGATTATAATTTAAAGCATTGATTACAATGATATCAAGTCATTGCTGTTTTATCTCTTTGGTCAAATGGTTCATTCATTATGACTTAAATAACCTTAAAATTGAGTCAGTCTTATTTGTAACTGGAGCACATTGTTTTGTACAGACACTTGTTTTCCATTTCTTATATACAGTCTTCCTTTCTCTCATCTACTTTAGTGAAGAAAATAGGGACGTGGAATTCAGCAAGGACTGTAGCTACGAGTGGGAGAATGTTAGGGGCACTAATTGGTCGATGGCAGAATGTCCATGGTTCAATCAGACTAAAAGAAAGGTTTGAGGGAGATTTTGTGGGACAGGCTGGATGGTGGGAAGGTTTGTCAACCGTCCCTCTGCTATACAACCAATATACTTAATGTAAGCTAGGATATTACGAGTTCATGTTCTAGTTGGTAAGTCAGCCATTCCCCTTGGTATGATGTTATTAATGGAGTATTACAAAAAAAAAAGACTACATTGGACATTAAAGGAGAGAGAGATAGAGATTAATGTGCAATACTGCTATAAACCCTGGTAATTTGACAAGGATTTGCATTACTGCAAACCATGCCTTTTGGAGAGTTATTCAAAATGCTTGTTCAAATGGTTTCTGGTTAGTTTGGTACTGATTAGCCAATGTATTTGCTTATGGGTTGTTGGGTTTTGTGGGTTTGTTTGTTTTTTAAGAAGTTTTGGAAAGTGATTTTTAGGTATTTGTTGAACTTTTGGGGAATGGCATGGGCTAGAAGTTAATGTTAACAATGTAACATAATAAAGCTGCAGCCAGTTGCTTGCCACATGTAGATTGTTTGGTGTTTTGTGCATTTATTTTGGGTAAGAAAGAGGGAGGGCAAGTGTGAATGCCTATGTTATGTACTGGAAGATATTGTGGGAGCAGAACTTGGAGCCACTGAGGGAAGGGAAGAAGTCTTTTGGAAGGTAACACCTGGTGGCTGAGTTTAGTATATATGATACAGTGCTGCAGTGATCAAAGAATAGTGGGAATGTGTATTAAAGCTGGGGGGGGGGGAATTCCCACAAAGTTGTGAATGAAGACACATGGCATCAGTATCAAAGAGCTTTTTCCAACTCAGCGGGGAAAAAAAGGAGAAAGAAAGAACTACTGACCCAAATAAAGAGAGAGACTGCCATAATTGTTCTAATGTGCATGCCATTATTGGTCTGAAAGGTCTAATTAAGGGGAGAAGGATGGTCACATCCTGTGCTCATTCCTCGCAGCTTTCTTCCCTTCTTTCTAGAAGGGTCAGCGCCACAGGAAAGACTTTGCATGTCCAAAAAGGGATAATGAGGTTCATGCATATTCTAATGAGATTGATAAGGTTATTTCACAGTGCAGAGATAGCTGGGCCCCGAATGTCTCATTATACACTCATTGCCTAAATTAAAGCTATTCAGCCTTCTGTACAAGTTTCAATCCTATTTGCTTCACCTTGCTGAGCATTTGTTCCTCATAGCCATCTCTGCTCTTAAATTGGGTAGATCAACCTCATAATGGTGTTACAGAAGCACTATATATTTTTTTTCTCTTTGATTATAGCTACTGAGTTTAAAACATAGCAGCTTCAAACAAAATAATGAATTGCATGTTATACAATCTGCTAGTGTCCCTTAATGTTGTACTCTAATGTATGCACTAGGGGTTAAAATCTCAGAAAAAAAAAATTGTCTGACAATTATACTTAATCATTTCCTTCTATGATGGCACTTTAGACCTTGTAAGGATTTTTTCAGAATCTTATGTGACATGATCCCTTAGGGAAAAGCTAAATTCAGTCAACATATAATTAGTTATTAGATTTTCTGTCCCTTCGGTTTCTCTAATGAGCTGGGAAATTAAGCTTATATGCTCCAGGCAGCATGAAGAGCTCATCTTCTTTTGGAAGCAATGTATTCATATGAGATATTTCTTTTCTAGCATATGTTTAGCAACATTTTTAAGGAAACAAGTTTTTGGTGCTTTTTTTTTTAACTAAAAAAATATAAGCTTTTTACCCAAAGACTTTGCCTCAGTTTTCAAAGTGAAAGTTCACAGGCTCTTTCACTCTGAAAGTGATCTCTGGAAATCTCAAATGAGCACCTGCAATTCGGTACCAGGTATTTCCCAAAGAAAAATAAATACAAACAGTACAAGTTTAAACTAGGTGATCACCAAAATACACCAGTCACGTTTATTACGGAGGGAAAGACAATGGGACCATGTAGCCTCACTGTTAAAAGATGAGCATTGACTCCCAATTACTCACAGAAGTATATTTAAAATTTTTACATTTGTTCAAAAGATTCATCAATTGGATTGCTATTTTTCTTTTCTTGTTTGTTTATATCTTACCCTTTACCTAGACTTTAAGATCTAGTCACCAAAATTTCATTGTGATACCAAATTTTAGTCATATTTCTCTTGAAACAATCTGCCATTGTGATGGGCCCTTTCTTGTTGAACAACTTACCTGAACTTTGCCATCAATATGCTCAATTTATAGTCATCCTCACCACCTTTCCCAAACAAAATAATACAAAACACACATTTAGATGGAAACATTAAGATCATAGCTTTCTTAACTTGCAAAATCAATAAGAACATTTTCTGATAATTCCTAATATTCTATTTTCTATCTTGGTCACCATTGTACACTGTGCTGAGGACTTCACTGTATCCTCAATAATGACACTAAAATCCTGCTCCTGGGTGGTGACCCTTAACATGGAATCCTACATCACATAGCTATAGCTTGGGTTCCTCTTTCCCATATGCATCACTTTACACTTGCTCACATTAAATGTCATCTGCCATTTTGATGCCGAGTCTCACAAGATCCTCTTCCAATTTTTCACAATCCTCTTGTGACTTAACAACTTTGAGCAACTTTATGTCATCAGCAAATTTAGTCAAGTTATTCCCATCTCTAAATTATTGATAAATATGTTAAAAAGTAGTGGTAATAGCACAGACTCCAGGGAACCCCACAATTTACCACCGAATACCTCTCAAGTGGATCATTTTAATTAAATCTTAAACGAGTTGCGTGTTCTCTCCACTAATGTCGCCTATAAAACTTCAAATCTTTTGAGAAACGATTCACGTTTCCAAAATTACAGGAAAAAGTTGTTCTAGGAGAAAAAAAGCCTCAGATCCCCGTATGCCGCCAGTGGTTAACTTTGCAGGCTATACTGGAAAGGGAAACCACCTCATCGGCTTCAAAAATCTCCTACTTGAGCAAATTCTATGCATTCATTCTCAGATTATTTAAACACTCATGAGCATAGCAATTTAACATGCATAGGAACCAAAACTTAAGCTTATCTTGCTCAAGTTTTCTGCTGTTTGATCTTTGTTGTGTCTCCAGTCCACTAGCCAGTGTTTCTCTGATGAGCTGTGTCAGGCAAAGGACTTGAATGAGCTATCGGCGCTTGTGCTTCGTGCTCACAATAAGCAGCATCAATCTTAAAATATAATAAATCTTAGAAGATAGTAAATAATTTGTTTTCAGCTTTCCATACCTACTGTCCATACCTGATGCCTGTATCCAACATTCTAAAACATCTTGTATAGCACTTAAGAAAATATCCAATCCAATATCCAAGAGATGAACCCCATAAGACATAAAAAGCCAGGACAATCCGTCATTATTAAGTCATGAGTGACAATACTACCTTCTAATAACAAGACCAAATTATTCTTTTCAGAGCTTACCCTTTTTCTTAAACACCGAATGGCTTTAACTTTTTTAGTTCCTTTCCAGACTCTTCTGGAAGTAATAATAAACCAAATAACTTTGACTTTCGAAAACATATCACAAATTCCCAAAATATTCTCTCTCATCTGCCTAATTAGGTCCACTCCCTTAACAAAGCATAAATCATCTCCCCCCCCCCCCCCGCATACACATGTAACAAAATATGAGGCTCCACAAAGCAATGCCTCACTTGCAATAAAATAAGGAACAACGGGTCCCGTTACATTCCTCTAACTCCAAGCCATTAAATCCAAATTCCTTGCAAAATCAATCTCAAATGTGATCCCATTCTTGACTTCTCAGTATGTTTCTGTGCCCCAAAACATAAGAATCACCACAAATTCAAACCACAATCTCTTCTGCCTGCGGTAAGAGTCACAGCTACAAAGAAACATTTGATTGATTCACATATTTCAGCAGTAACGCACATAGGGTTCCTTTTACTAAAGCCGTGGTAAAAGTGACTTTAGCACGGTGCTTACGCACTAAGGCCAGCGCTCCCATTTTCTTAATGAATAGTCATAAGTTAATTTCTCCATTAGTATGTGGCCATTAAAAAGAGTTACCGTGTGAGCCCTTACGACACTTATTTTATAGGCAGTAGGGGCCAGATTTTATAAATGAAGCCTAAGTGTGTCTTCATTGTAGGCACCGATCAGCACGGTTGTTAATCAGCCACTAGGTATCATTTACTGTATAGAATCATGCCTAACGGCGACTAAGGAGACTTAGGCTTTACTAGATGTGCTAAACATAGGTGCCATTCCATTAGGTCAGTTTTTCACTCATCTAATTTGGCAGCTCTGTTGGACACAAATCTTAAATTGCTTAATTAATTTTATTTAAATTTTGATTGGCTGAAAACTACTATGGTCCATTACCATGCCAATTAATTCAATTAAAAATAAAAAAAGTTAGGCGTGGATCCTAAACTTAGTTATCATTAAGAGGCTGCAATTGGGGTGCTATTTCTAGAATTTGGAACCCACACTCTAACCCTAAGCTTACCAATTAGTGTGTAGAAACATCCACTCTCCACCCCCAAACATGCTCCCATAGCTAACATTAAGAAAAAATGTTTTAATACATGTGCAGATAGGCAAATTTACTGCAAGCCAGCAGCGCTTAATGCCGCTGAATATCGTCGTTTGGGAGGTAAAAATCGATGTAAGCAGTACAGGTGTTTTGGGCTAACACTGTCCACCACAAGTGTACTAGTTAGGGTGGCATATGGGCCTGGGTCACCTTCTCTGCAATCCACTGCACTGCCCATGAGGCTACTCTAGAGACCTGCTTGCAGCTCTACTAGGACTGGCCATAGTATCTGCAGCTGCCATAGAGACAGAAATGTACTGTTTCATGCAGATATTGGGGATGGGGGGTGGGTGGGAAGGGATAGGTAACAATTGGGGGAGTATGTTGGGGTCATATTTTCATCCCTCCAGGAGTCATCTGGTCAATTTGGGTACTTTTTATGCCCCTATTCATTAAAAAAAAAAAAAAAAGGGTCTAGCCAAAACGTCCAAATTGTGCCCTGGCCATTTTGTAAAATGTTTGATTATTGTTGTAAAATTTCCAAATGCTAATCCCACCCAAAATACACCTCTAACACATTCCCTTGATATTTAGACACACTGGAGACAAAATGACTAGAAAAAAAATCTAGAATCTGTTTTGAATATGCCCCTTGGACGTTTTTGACTAAAACGTTCATGTGCTGGTTTATGCCATTTTTGGATGTCTATCTTTTTTGAAAATGAGCCCCTTAGGCCCAGATGCATTAAAGCCAGATATCATCGCTAAACTTGTTTTGACAGCTTTAGTGACAATCACATTTGCTGCTTGATGCACAAAACAGCTTACCATGTGTTTTCCCCTTGATCGCCCATTTTCCGAGTCAGCCGTGCAAATTATCTAAAATCCACATTCAAACTAACCAAGTGATTAATGCACTAACGTTGCCTGGCTATGCACAAAAAACAAGCAAGGGTTTTAGGGATCCGAAAAAAAACAATTGGTCTACACTGGTTACTGTGTTACCGATAATTCTGCCTGTTTTTTGTTTTCATTTTTTTTAATGACACAGATATTTTGCATGTATTACATACACAAAATATCTGTCCCATAAAAAAACAAATGAAAAAATCCTCATTCCCCATGATGACAGCCCTCTGCGACAACCCCTGATGAATGTGGCATTGGGAATTCTCCCCCCCCCCCTGCAAACAAAAACTAGCAGGAGGGATGCCCATTTTCTCCTGCCGTGCCACCCACCTCCCCACGTGAGAAAAAAATGGCAGGTGCCCCTCAAACATCCCATCCCCTCCCCCTTTCCCCCCCAAAAGGAGGTATGCCCACTCCCTCCTGCCACCAGAGGTCCCCCGAATACCCCTACTCCTGAACCCCCCATGTATCTTTCAAGGAAGTTGGGAGCAGGAGTGATGTACAGTTACAACTCCTCCCAGGCCCGCCTGTCCAAAATGGTGGGCCTTCCCCTTTTCGGTGCATCATGTGATGCATGGGGAGGGACCTAAGGCCTTGATTGGTTTAGATGATAAAGGCCTCTTCCCTTGGGACTTAGACTCCTCGCCTTACATCATGGGATATAGAGGGAGGGGCCTAAGGCCCTGATTGGTTCAGATGCCTAAGGCCCCCCTTTGTTGTGGGGGAAGGGGGAGGGTAGGGGATATTTGGAGGGGCGCCTAGTACAGGGATGGGCCTTCGGAGGCAGGAGGCAGTGGGAATCCCTACTGCTGTTTCGCTGCTGCAGGATTTTTTAATGGGGCAGATATTGTGCATGTGTAACACACACCGCATCTGTGCTCATAAATAAAAAGGTTTCACGTCTCAGACAGCTAATTAGTTGCCTTCTTCAACCCAGTTGGAAGGGCACTGCTATCCAAAGAAACATTCACAATATGTATCAACATGAGCACTGCTAACTTCCATTGCTTCCAAAAGTGTGGTAAGCATAGATCACTGAAGACATAGCAGGTCTGCACATTTGAAAACTAGATTTCACCTCTCTCACTAACCTTACAAATTCCATCCATATATCCTGATCAATCAATTCTTCCATCAATAAAACTATCTGTAACTTGTGAAATCTTAGACTAAAAAAAAAGCATCTAAAGATCTTTAACATTAATTAATTAATGTACTAATCTTTAAAGCTCTTTAGGTATATTTAGGGACTAAGATATTCTCTATCTATAATTATTTATTTTATTTATTTATTCAATTTTCTATACCATTCTCCCAAGGGAGCTCAGAAAGGTTTACATTAATTTATTCAGGTACTCAAGCATTTTTTTCCCTGTCTATCCTGATGGGCTCAGAATCTATCTAATATACTTGGGGCAATGGGGGGAGGGTGTGGCACAATGGTTAGAGCTACAGCCCCAGCACCCTGAGGTTGTGGGTTCAAATCCCATGCTGATCCTTGTGACCTTGGGCAAGTCACTAGATCCCCAATTGCCCCAGGTACATTAGATAGAGTGTGAGCCCACCGGGACAGATAGGGAAAAATGCTCAAGTACCTAGAGGGGCATAATCAAAAGGGACGTCTAAGTCCGTTTACGTCCATCTCGCAAGTCATCCAAAGTAAAAAGCAGTTTAAGACACATTGTCGAAAGATAAGTCCAACTTTTTTTTCATTTCGAAAATCATCTAATTATACGTCCTGCCAAACTGATTGTCCAAGCCACTAAATCGTCTATCTTTATACCACATTTTCGTCCAACTTTCCGTCCAAGTCCAAAACGCCTAGAACAAGCCCTGTTGGACGTGGGAGGGGTCTGCAAAGTGATAGACTGCATACCCAGACAAGCCACCTAAATAGTGGGGTACCTTACAGGGCAATGCTGTGAACTTCACAAAAAGGGTGCCATGTCATCTCCTCCCTACAGCTCCCTTATAGGTTACGGTGAGCCCCCCAAACCACCTCCAGAATCCCCTAGACCCACTTATCTACCACCCCAATAGACCTTATAGCTGCAGGAGCCACTTATATGCCAGTACAAAAGGGTTTTGGGGGTGTATAAGGGAGTGCACATGTTTAAGTATCAATATAGTGATTACAGGGGCTTATGGGCATGGGTCCTCCTCTCCATGAGTCCCTAACCCACCCCCAAGATGACTTAAGCTGCCACTGGGCTGGACAACTAGGCTTTCCTATGTCAGGCGGACAGGTGATGATGGTCTGGAGATTGAATTTTAAAGTTATGGTTAATATTTTTATGGGGCTGGGGGGGATTGGTGTGGGGGGCTGTTTTATGTGTTTCCAGTGCTTTTCTGGTGACTTTAGGTGGGTTTTTGTAACTTAGACCATGTTTTACATGGTCTAAGTCACAACGTCCAAGTTCCGTCTAGGCTCTGTTGTAAAACTTTCGGTTAAACATGTTGTACGACTAGGTCTAAGCCAGCCCATGTCCCGCCCAACTCCCGCCCTCAACACGCCTCCCAAAATGCCCCATTTAGATTTGGCACTATGAAGGCCTAGGTCATTTAGAAATATGTCCAAAACCCATTTTTATTATCGGCACTTGGACGTTTTTGAGAAATGTTCATCCAAGAGTTGACTTACGCCGTTTTTTGGACGTTTTTCTCTTTTGATTATGAGCCCCATAGGCTATAAGTGGTATATAAATACTAAAATAAATAAAAAATAAAGTGACTTGCCCAGGGTCACAAGGAGCAGAGGTAACCACAATCTTATAGTATTTTCAATAAATATATATTACAACTGTCCTCATCCATAATTCTCCTCCAGTCCTTCTCTGTACACCGGAGCTCACAATGTAATTGCCTCAATTTAGTCATGAGCCATGGCAAATATTTCTTTCTTTGTCTTAATCTACTTGTTGGAATGGGACAGTTTGATCCAATGCCTCTCCCAGGGAGCTAGCTCATTTTGAATTAGTCCTGTATATTCATTGCCGGTGCCTAAATATGACCTAGCACTGAATATTCAGGGCTTTTTCTGCTCAAGGAGGTCAATGTTTAAATATTGCTGACCACTATGGGCTGAATATTGAGTGGTATGTTATCTGATCTTACGTGAAAAATCTAATAAGAACATAAAAATAGCCTTACTGGATCAGACCATTTTTACATCTAGCCCAGTATCCCATCTTCATGGTGTCCAATCCAAGTCACAAGAACCTGGTAAAAACCCAAATAGTAGCAGCGTTCCATGCCACCAATCCAACAGCACCAACACTTTTAATCTGACACTTAACAGGAAAAGAAACATTAAGAAGTTTAGGTTCTTTTGATTTATTCCAGAAAGTTCTGAAAACTTTTTTGTTTGCTAAACATTTTTGGAAATTAACTATTTCAATCTACTTTTTCTTGTCAAATTTATGTATTATGTTTTACATTATTGTAAACCAAGTCGAGCTCCTCTTGGTTGATGACTTGGTCTATAAAACTAAATTTTAGTTTAGTTTAGTTTTAGTTTTAAAAAGAAATCACTGAAGGCAATGATGAATCTTAGTGGTGCTCTATAACTATAACCTCTGTCTTCACTAAATTCACATCACATTTATTAGCTGTCATCCAACCAGTGACCATACCTAAACAAATATTCAGTCCTACAGAAAAATCCTTACTGGAATCATCAATCAGAAAAAAAGAACTGAATGTTATCAACATAAAATCTAGTACTAAAATCAAGTTCTTGAAACACCTTACCTAATCATGATATATACAGATTAAAGAGTAGGGTAGACAATACTGAGTCCTGAGGTATACCTGATTTTACTGGGTATATCTCTGACACAGATTCATAAAGCTTTACCTGCATAGTCTAGCCTTGCAAATATGATAAACACCAATTGTAGACACAGTCCTGTAATCTCTCTCTCTCTCTCTCTAATATATACGATCTACACATTGCTCAACATATATACAAGTTTCAAGTTTATTATGAAATTCTGAATTCTAAGCAATGTACAAACTGATAAAAAAATTACAAAGTTAGGGAAGACAAACATAACTGACAAGTGCTAAATCTACTAAAACATATTAATAAGTCAATTTGCATATACAATCAAACACAAGGAAAACTAGGAAAGAAATACAATCTGGTTATAAAGAAAAACAATTAGGGTTAAAAACAATAGGAAAGGGAAATGAAAACTATCAAAAAAATCTACTTGTAGCCCAATTTATACCAAAAGGGTCTCAAAACTATGAGCTTTCTATAACCCATACTGATATGGGTCTAATAGATTCCACATATCTATATAATATGCTTCAAAACAGCTACTGTACTGTAGACAAAACAGATATTGGTCTATAGTTTCTAGCAGCTATTGGATCTACAGTCTCTTTCCTTAACAAAGGCTTAATCAGGCAGGTAATACTGCTGATTTAAGAGACTGATGGTCATCAATTCTAGAGCTATGAAGTCAGTTAGATGTCTAATAATTGAATAACATGGATTATGGAGTGAACTAATCGAGGCAAGAGACCATAATCAACATATGTAAAGCCATCCATATATGGCCTAAATCAACATCAGTCTGGATTTTAAAAGCTAAAGGAAACACCATCAAATTCTGTTCCAAAAGGAGGTCTATTACAAAGTTAGGCTCCCTTTTACAAAGCCACACAGTCAAGTGGCATGTGGCAAATGCTCCAACACCCATTCAATAGGCGTTGGAGCATTTATTGCACTGGATTTTGTAAAAGAGAGGGTTAATTCAAAACAAATTGTATTACCATGAATGTATATAATTTCTAAAGCTATCAGAGAGCTGTATATCATTGTCAGTTTCATATTGAGGTCAATATGGGAGTCGGGAGGTCACACTACAGACACTATATGCAGGGGTCACTTTAATAAAAAGACCTATTGCAGTGTTATAGTAATAGTACTCTTACTAGTATGGAAGGCTGAGAGGACACTTGTGCTACATAAAAATCTGGATTAGTTTAAGAATGTGGTGAGCTCATGCAAATGCAACATGCTGGCTTTTTTTTTTAAGCTAAAGTATTCTCAAGATGGATGGCAGTATACATCTTCAGATGGTCTGCTTCTGACATAGATATAATTCTTCAGTGATGCTGCTTTAACTCTTTCTCTCTCTCAGTGCCTTAGGGTCTTCATGTCACTGTTAATTTATTGATTTCACATGCTATAATCCCATTGTTCCAGAAGCCACATTTGGGAATGACCAATAGTAGCTCCTTTGTGTCAGGGGAACAGTAGATAGGAATTCTTAAAGCTTCAGTCTAATCTTCCTTTCATAATAGGGGCCCTTTGTCTTTTCATGCAATCTTTCTAGCTGTGTGAAAAAGTAGCCCTTACGGACAAATTATTACATTACATCAGAGATTTCTATTCCGCCATTACCTTGCTTTCAAGGCGGATTACAAAAGAGATAAAAAAACGGAGGGTTACAATGGAAGAACATTTGTCCTTTCTAGAGAGGTAAAGAGTAGATTATGTAGTTTCTGTGTGGCGGGAAGAGGGAGGGGGGAAGGACGGTAAGTTTGAAGTTAGGGCTGTTTCAGGAATTTCTTGAAGAATGTAGTCTTTATTTCTTTTCTGAGCTTATGGCTGTTTCAGGAATTTCTTGAAGAGTATAGTTTTTATTTCTTTTCTGAACGTCTTGTAGTCTTGAAAAAACTGTCTGTAGAGGCACTTGAATATTTCATCACATACACCTCTAATAGGCTCATTTCCTCACAAAATTCCAACCTTAACCTAACTCTGTTGGTACTTTTTTTTTTTTACTTAACATTGAGATGATTTGATACCGGTGATACTTTATTCCACTTACATGAGCTTTTAATATTTTTGCTACTGTACTGTTAGTGCCATTTGCCCCTCTTTGGGTACTGTTGAGTCTTTACAGTATTCTTGATGTCTCAGAGCAGTGTTTCTCAACATGGTCCTGGAGTACCCCCTCGCCAGTCAGGTTTTCAGAATATCCACAAAAAATACAGCTAAGACACCACATAACTCCACTAGATATAGCTTCACCAGTGCCAACTAACAATAACAGTGAACGGAAGAAAAAGCCTCGGAACCAGAGAGAGCATAGATGTTTGCTCTTCTCTCATACATCACAGGCATATTTTTTTTTTTAAAACCCTCCATAATGCTGTGATTAATGGAGAAAACAAGGAAGGCAACCAAGTCACATCAAGGTCTGTGTGGGGGAAGCTCACAGTGCCAGACTTGTCTCACAACTTATAAGCCAAATACAGTGTAACATGTCAAAAAAGCATGTCACACTGTATAATGTTGTAGGGCGCTCTCAGTGTGAACCCTCAGTGATAGGAGCGCAGCTCCGACACTTCACTACTGGGTCAAGGCAATAAGCCTCCACCCACACACCATCATCGAGCGCCCTGTGTGTGCAAGAATCAAAGCAATCAACAATCAAAGTGAGTAAATAAAACTCAACACAACACAAACAACCTGAGCGACCCCCACACAAACCCTGCCAGCCAAACCCCCTCAAAAAGCACGCACAAAATCACAGCAAAATCAAAAACCATACCAAAAATACAGATGCAAAAAATGTGTTCAGTTTGTCAGCGATTGCTTTGTCCTCCTTTAGTGCTCCCTTTCAGTGGCGTACCTAGGGTATGTGGCACCCGGGGCCCATCATTTTTTGACACCCCCCCCCCCCATGTAAAAAAATTTTTTTTTTTTTTTTTTGCAATAACCATGAAATGGAATAAATGGTCAGAATAGAAACAGGCAGTGAAAATTTTCTTTTATTGAACCTCATATATGTAACCATTATTCCAAACATAACATAACATAAATTATGTCTAAATTGTCATGACATTAGAAGTACATATGGAGTAGTTGCAGGTGATGCTTGGGACAGTTCTGATTGTGTTAGTTCGGTTTTATGTGTTTTTTGAATAGAAGGGTTTTTATTTCTTTTTGAAGGTTTTGCAGTCTGTGGTTGATATCAATTGGTTGTAGAGTTGGGGGTCGAGTGTTGCAGCTCGAATGGCTAGGAGGTTATCGAACAGTTTTTTTCTTTTGACGTTTTTGGTTGGAGGGTGTGTGAATGGTGCACAAGTTCTCCTATGTCTGTTTGAAGTGGATTGAATTATTTAGCTGAAGAAATTAGTTACCCCCCATTCCACACACATTAATTCTCTTCCATTTTTGTTCCCATTATAAAAAACACTGATAAGTTCCCAGAAAAAAAATACATTAAAATAAGAAGTGAAAACAAAGGCCCCTACAGATGAGAACATAACATAAGAATAGCCTAACTGGGTCAGACCAATGGTCCATCATGCCCAGTAGCCCATTCTCATGGTAGCCAATCCAGGACACTAATACCTGGTCAAAACCCAAAGAGTAGCAACATTCCATGCTACCGATCCAGGGCAAGCAGACACTTCCCCCATGTCTTAATAACAGATTATGGACTTTTCCTCCAGGAATTTGTCCAAATCTTTCTTAAAACCAGCTACACTATCTGCTTTTACCATAACTTCTGGCCACTTCATTTTTAAGTTTAGATCTTTCCTTTCAAACAGAGACCTTGCTAGATGTCAAATACAGCACAAGGTAACTTCACATGGACTTAGCTGTGCAGGAAATGTGAATCTCCTCATACACCCACAATATAGTGCAAAAATGTGCAAAGGTCTGTTTTTTTCTTTCGATCACTACATAGCCTAATGCCACACAAGCAGCGCTGTTACAAACATATTCTGTAGGTCAATGCTAAGGATAACAAAGTTTCCTTCCTTGGACCAGAAGGAGATAAACCACTGGAAGAGATCCCAAAACAACACCCAAAGACCCACTCAGTGTGTGAATCAGTTGAGTGGAGTGGACTAACTGGGGGGTGGAAATGGGCCCGGAGTTTGCTCAGCAGAATTTCCCAGACCACCTCTTCCTCTCAACACATTGACACGCTGCCACCATCACCACTAGGAACACCTCACTGGGTAGGCCAGCTATGCTATAAACTTTATAAAACACATTATTATATTTTCTTATAAAGCACATATTTTAACTGACCTCTCTGACATCCTCAGCCTTTCCATTCACAAAAATAGAAGGAAGAAAAGTTCCCATTTCCTGCTGTCTCATGTCCCCGGCCTATACAATATTTTTTTTTCTGCAGACCCTTCAAAAGTCTGACCAAATCCTCGTTTCACTTGCATTATAAAGTACTGAGGATGCCATCTCTCCCCAATCCCAGGTCCTAAAGTCTAAGACAGTAGCGCAAACTAATGCTGCCAGATACAGGAAAAAAAAATTTTGATTCGATTCAGCCCTATTGAATTGGTTTTTCAATTCGATTTTCCTGCCCAGTTGGGTGATTTTTTTCAAAACTCCTGGTGGGTTTTATAGCTTTTTCACCCCCTTTGGCTTCTCCTAACCACACTGGCGCTGTGGTGTAAATAAAATAAAGAAACAAAAAGGACTTTTCCTCTTTCTGTTAAATCCTAGCTCATGTTTGCAGTCCAACACCAGCTCTGGCAGGATACACATTTCAAATCTGACATGTTATAATCACAAAACAGAAAATAAAATTAATTTTTCTACCTTTTGTTGTCTGGTTATATTTCAAATCTTGTTGGTCCAAGGCTCTGGTTTTCTTCTGATAACTTGCTTGCCAGGGTCTCCTTCTTTCTGCATGCTAACCATCCATCTGCCAACTCTGTCCTCCCTTTCCATTTCCCTTCCCTTCCCAGGAAGTCTGGTATCTTTCCTTTTTTTCATCTCCCTCCACAGATCCACCTTTTCTTAAATACCCTTTCATCCGGCATCTCTCCCTCCTTCCCCACCATCCCAGAGTCCACCATCTCTCCGTTTCTTTTCCTAATTACCCTCCTATCCAGTATCTCTATCCCTCCTCCACACCATCCCTTGTGTCCAATTTCTCTCCCTTTCTGTTCCTTCCCTCCCTAAATCCCATGGTCCATCATCTCTCTCCCTCTCCTCTATTTTCAGACCCATTATTTCTTCCCCCCCCCCAAAGTTTGGCATATGCATGTCTCTTTGAACACCCCCTTCCCTCCGTGTACTTCTAAATCATGGTCCCCCCCCAAAGGCCTGTCCCCCCTTAAAGGTCTGCCTGTCCCACCTTGAAGGCCTGCACCCCCCTTGAAGGCCTGTCCCTTCCCCTTGTAGGCCTGTCCCCCCCTTGAAGGCCTGCCTGCCTGTCCCCCCCTTGAAGGTCTGCACCCCCCGAAGGCCTGCACCCCCTCGAAGGCCTGTCCCCCACTTGAAGGCCTGTCCCACCCCCTTGTAGCTTCTCCCCCCCCCCCTTGTAGGCCTGTCCCCCCTTGAAGGTCTGCCTGCCTGCCTTTCCCCCCTTGAAGGCCTGTCCCCCCTTGAAGGCCTGCACCCCCTTGAAGGCCTGCACCACCCCCCTCGAAGGCCTGCACTCCCTTGAAGGTCTGCACCCCCCCCCCGAAGGCCTGTCCCCCACTTGAAGGCTTGTACCACCCCCTTGTAGCTTCTCCCCCCCTTGTAGGCCTGTCCCCCCCTTGAAGGCCTGCCTGCCTGCCTTTCCCCCCCTTGAAGGCCTGCACCCCCTTGAAGGACTGCACCCCCCCAAAGGCCTGCACTCCCTTGAAGGTCTGCACCCCCCTGAAGGCCTGTCCCCCCCTTGAAGGCCTGTCCCACCCCCTTGTAGGCCTGTCCCCCCCTTGTAGGCCTGTCCCCCCTTTAAGGCCTACCTGCCTGCCTTTCCCCCCCTTGAAGGCCTGTCTCCCCCTTGAAGGCCTGCCCCCCCCTTAAAGGCCTGCACCCCCCCTTGGAAGGCCTGTCCCCCCTTAAAGGTCTGCCTGTCCCACCTTGAAGGCCTGCACCCCCCTTGAAGGCCTGTCCCTTCCCCTTGTAGGCCTGTCCCCCCCTTGAAGGCCTGCCTGCCTGTCCCCCCCTTGAAGGTCTGCACCCCCCGAAGGCCTGCACCCCCTCGAAGGCCTGTCCCCCACTTGAAGGCCTGTCCCCCCCCCTTGTAGCTTCTCCCCCCCCTTGTAGGCCTGTCCCCCCTTGAAGGTCTGCCTGCCTGCCTTTCCCCCCTTGAAGGCCTGTCCCCCCTTGAAGGCCTGCACCCCCTTGAAGGCCTGCACCACCCCCCTCGAAGGCCTGCACTCCCTTGAAGGTCTGCACCCCCCCCCGAAGGCCTGTCCCCCACTTGAAGGCTTGTACCACCCCCTTGTAGCTTCTCCCCCCCTTGTAGGCCTGTCCCCCCCTTGAAGGCCTGCCTGCCTGCCTTTCCCCCCCTTGAAGGCCTGCACCCCCTTGCAGGACTGCACCCCCCCAAAGGCCTGCACTCCCTTGAAGGTCTGCACCCCCCTGAAGGCCTGTCCCCCCCTTGAAGGCCTGTCCCACCCCCTTGTAGGCCTGTCCCCCCCTTGTAGGCCTGTCCCCCCTTTAAGGCCTGCCTGCCTGCCTTTCCCCCCCTTGAAGGCCTGTCTCCCCCTTGAAGGCCTGCACCCCCCTTGAAGGCCTGCACCCCCCCTTGAAGGCCTGTCCCCCCCCTTGTAGGCCTGTCCCCCCCCTTGTAGGCCTGTCCCCCCCTTGAAGGCCTGCCTGCCTTTCCCCCCTTGAAGGCCTGTTCCCCCCCTTGAAGGCCTGCACCCCCTTGAAGGTCTGCACCCCCCCAAAGGCCTACACTCCCCCCGAAGGCCTGCACCCCCCTGAAGGCCTGCCTGCCCCCCTTGAAGGCCTGCACCCCTTGAAGGTCTGCACCCCCCCCCGAAGGCCTGTCCCCCCTTGAAGGCCTGCCTGCCTGCCTGTCACCCCCTCCCCCTTGAAAGCCTGCTTGTCTGCCCGCCCGCCCCACCCTGAAGGCCTGATGCCCCGACCCACCCCGAAGGACCGCTCGCCCCCCTGGCCTCCCCGCACCACCTATGAACAGCCGCAGCAGGATCGCGAAGTCAGCGTCAGCGATCCCTGCGTTGCTTCCTGCGCCACGGTCCCGCCCCTCCTCTGACATCAGAGGAGGGGCGGGATCGCGGCGCAGGAAGCAGCGCAGGGATGCTGACACTGACTTCGCGATCCTGCTGCGGGCTGCTTCACAGGTGGTGCAGGAAGGTCAGTGGGGCGAGCGGTCCTTCGGGGGTGGCGGGGGACTGAACGGCAAGGCCGGGAACACCCCCTTAGGGCTGGTACCCGGGGCGGCCCGCCCCCCCGCCCCCCCCCTAGGTACGCCACTGCTCCCTTTATTCCATGGTCATCCAACGGTCCCACCACTTCCTTTGCGGATCGTTTCCCCTTAATATATCGAAAGAACGGCTTGAAGTTCTTCGCCTCCTTGGCTATTTTTTCCTCGTAGTCTCTTTTGGCCCCTTTTACCGCCTTATGGCACCTGCGTTGATGTTGTTTGTTCTTGTTCCAGTTTTCATCCGTTTTTGACCTTTTTCATTCCTTAAATGAAGTTTTCTTGTCTCTGATCACTTCCTTCACCTCTACAGTGAGCCACGCCGGTTCTTTCAATTTCCTCCATGGATGGAAGGAGGAATTTATGAAATTGTACATTGCCTAGAAATTGTGATAGGCGATTAATCAAATTATATAATAAACTTGGACACTTGGAATGCATCTACTACAAAGCAGTGTAAATCGGTGAACGTATGAGAAAACTGCAAGACTAAAATGGTTAGGGCTCTTCAGCTTAGAAAAGAGATGGCTGAGGGGAGATATGATTGATACAAAATCCTTTGTGGAGTAAAACGGGTACAAGTGGATCGATTTTTCGCTCCGTCAAAAATTACGAAGACTAGGGGACACTCGATGAAGTTACAGGGAAACACTCTTAAAACCAATAGGAAGAAATTTTTTTCACTCAGTTAAGCTCTGGAATGCATTGTCAGAGGATGGTTTTAAGAAAGGTTTGTACAATTTCCTGGATGAAAAGTCCCTAGTCTGTTATTGAGAAAGACATGGGGGAAGACACTGCTTGACCTGTATTGGTAGCATGTAATATTGCTACTCCTTGGCTTTTGGCCAGGTACTAGTGACCTGGATTGGCCACCATGAGAATGGGCTACTGGGCTTAATGGACCACTGGTCTGACCCAGTAAAGCTATTCTTAAGTTCTTATGTTCTATATTGATCGCACTCCCGTATAGCCCTTCTGATAGCTTTGACACTACCTGGTTAGTGCTGGTGAAGTACATGGCAGAGTTTGGGTGAAGCTAGGAGTTAGGTGGGGGGCACCAATGAGTTTCAGTGCCAGAGTATGCATAACCATTTAGGCAAGTAGAACTGTTTAAATAATGGTTCTATCTTTGCCTGGTTAGCTATTCAGACTTGAACTGAATAATCGGCCATATCCATATGACTTTCAGGCAGTACCAAAAACCCAGATATTTAGTGCTGGTGCCCAGATTGGGCCTGAAACTGAATGGTGGATTCTACTTTAGCTGGTGGTATTCACCATTGGCTACGATTGGCTTGATAAATATTTTCATCGTGCTTCTGAAAATACTAACCCATTTTTTTCTGAGTTTTGAATACAAGCAAGGACACTGTCGGTAACCAAAATCTTATATCCAAAATCAAAGAAGAACAACAAACATATCTTACTATTGCTTTGTCAATGAAAAATTGCTATGCTTTTTCAGTAGAAGCCCATTCACTGGATGGTTCACTTGCCTAAAGCTATTTACTTAGCCTTTGATTATCTTCCTGAGGAGGAAAAAATGAGCCTCTTAATGAACTTCTGTAAAACATATATTTTTTTTGTTATTAGTGGTTCACAAAAAAATGTTACTCTCTGATTCAGCATAATTATGCTCATGTAATTTCTGAAAAGCACGTACTTATTTTACATCTTTAAAAATTAAATAATATGGTGTATAGAAACTTAGGAAGCTGCAGTGTCAATTTGATTAATATTGTTTTGACTTGAGTGTGCCACCTAATCATTTACTGGGGTCAGAGTTTCAGTATGGATGATAATGTGCATGAGGGTAACAGCTGCTTGCAGGAGGAAGGCTGATGTTTAAACAATACTTGTAAAAACAGATTTGCAATTTGTCATGGAATTTCTGTTAACTCCTTGCTTCAGGAAGCAGGAAATGATAATAATGGCAAACTAATTAGAAAATCCTAGCTTAGTTTCATTATGTATAAATCATATCTGATGAAGCTTCTTGCACAGAAAAAAAATTTAAGACCAGGCCTCATGAAAAGCTGTTACAGAAAAGTCATCTCCCAAGATGTGGATCCACTTCATCAAGTATAATTGACTGGTAAACAGAAAAAGGAGTCAAAGTCCACAGGAACAAGAAGAATGATAGTAGCAGAAACACAGAAAATATTTCTATGGTCTGGAAATATGGCAGTTGTTACAAGAAGCATCATCTTCTTCAATCATGTGAAAGGAAGCAAAGACTATAAAGATACCAAGAAATTCTAACAATATGTGTAATCTTTTGGGTATCAGGAAATCTTATATCACTGGGTTCTTATATACTTGAGTTCTTATATATATATGTATATATATATGTATATGTGTGTGTGTATATATATACACACACATGCAATAAATGCACAGGATGTAAGTTTCTTTCAATGGAAAGGATGCTCTAGAATGAATGGGCATAGGATGAAGGACAAAAAGGACAGACTCTGCACCCAGAGGTTGTGATATCAAATCCCAGTGCTGCTCCTTGTGACCCTGGGCAAGTCGCTTAATCCTCCAGTGCCATCAGCTTTGAAATGCCAAAGCAACAAAAAGGCTGTATATAAGTCCTTTTCCCTTTCTCCTGTCTTTTTCCCAAAGTATACATATTAAGATCTTTAAGGGCTCCTCCTCGTCACTTTTAAAACAAAAAACTCTAACCAACCAGCGTTCATAGATAAACTTTTGATTCCCTACTCATCATCAAGGGTCCTCTGATCAAATAATCAAAATTTACTCTCTATACCGTCAATACGGGAATTGTTTCACGACACTACTCGTAAATCCATCTTTTCAGTTACCGCCCCCTCTTTGTGGAATGCTCTTTCCACTAGACATTCGATTAGAGAACTCACTCGGAAAATTTAAAACCAAACTTAAAACCTTCCTCTTTAAAGATGCTTTTACTCCTTAGCATCAGCCTCCGCTTTTTAACTCCCTGATTTATATGCAGCTTTGAAAAATCTAATACTTCTTCTGAAGTGATTCCCTTCCTAATGTTTTTACCACTCCTCATTTACCGTCCTTTTTTATTAATTTTACTTCGATGTATTTTAAATAACCTCTCCCCCCCTACTTTCCTTCTGTTTCATGTATGTTAATCTGAACTTGTCAGTATTTTTAATATTTGGTGGATATTGGTGTGGATGGGCAGACTAGATAGGCCATTTGGCCTTTATCTGCTATCATGTTTCTGATGAAGACCACTGACCATTTTAATAGCCACCCTCTACATCAATTCCTTCATTTTTTAAAGATGTGGTCTCCAGAATTGTACACAATATTTTAAACAATATCTCACCAGAGCCTTATAGAGGGGCTTCATCGCCTCCTTTTTCATATTGGCCATTCCTCTCCCTATGCAGCTAAATATCCATCTACTTTTCAACATTGCCTTCTCTACCTATTTGACCCCATTAAGATCATATACAATCACACCCAAGTCCCAGTCCTTTTTTGTGAACAAAAGTTCAAAATCACAGGTCTCTGGAACGACCTTACTATCCCGTTGCGGAACCTGGGCTCTCTCCAACTATTCCGCAAGCAACTGAAAACTTGGCTTTTCTCTAACATGTAATTCTATTTTCCCCCTTACTCTTCCATTCTATATATAAGCTCATGTAAACCTATTCCTTTCTCTTCTTATATTTTACATTCTTGTAAACCGTGCCGAGCTCCACTTCCGTGGAGAGGATGCGGGATATAAACTTAAGGTTTAGTTTACCGTATTTTCGCGGATATAACGCGCGCGTTATACGTGATTTTACGTACCGCGCATACCCCTCGCGCGGTATATGCCTGAGCGCGGTATACAAAAGTTTTTAAACATAGTTCCCACCCCGCCCGACGCCCGATTCACCCCCCCAGCAGGACCGCTCGCACCCCCACCCCGAACGACCGCTCGCACGCGCTCCCACCCGCACCCGCATCCACGATCGGAGCAAGAGGGAGCCCAAGCCCTCTTGCCCGGCCGACTCCCCGACGTCCGATACATCCCCCCCCCGGCAGGACCACTCGCACCCTCACCCCGAAGGACCGCCGACTCCCCAACAATATCGGGCCAGGAGGGAGCCCAAACCCTCCTGGCCACGGCGACCCCCTAACCCCACCCCGCACTACATTACGGGCAGGAGGGATCCCAGGCCCTCCTGCCCTCGACGCAAACCCCCTCCCCCCAACGACCGCCCCCCCCAAGAACCTCCGCCCGTCCCCCAGCCGACCCGCGACCCCCCTGGCCGACCCCCACGACACCCCCACCCGCCTTCCCCGTACTTTGTGTAGTTGGGCCAGAAGGGAGCCCAAACCCTCCTGGCCACGGCGACCCCCTAACCCCACCCCGCACTACATTACGGGCAGGAGGGATCCCAGGCCCTCCTGCCCTCGACGCAAACCCCCCTCCCTCCAACGACCGCCCCCCCCAAGAACCTCCGACCGACCCGCGACCCCCCTGGCCGACCCCCCCACCCCCCTTCCCCGTACCTTTGGAAGTTGGCCGGACAGACGGGAGCCAAACCCGCCTGTCCGGCAGGCAGCCAATGAAGGAATGAGGCCGGATTGGCCCATCCGTCCTAAAGCTCCGCCTACTGGTGGGGCCTAAGGCGCGTGGGCCAATCAGAATAGGCCCTGGAGCCTTAGGTCCCACCTGGGGGCGCGGCCTGAGGCACATGGGCCAAACCCGACCATGTGTCTCAGGCCGCGCCCCCAGGTGGGACCTAAGGCTCCAGGGCCTATTCTGATTGGCCCACGCGCCTTAGGCCCCACCAGTAGGCGGAGCTTTAGGACGGATGGGCCAATCCGGCCTCATTCCTTCGTTGGCTGCCTGCCGGACAGGCGGGTTTGGCTCCCGTCTGTCCGGCCAACTTCCAAAGGTACGGGGAAGGGGGGTGGGGGGGTCGGCCAGGGGGGTCGCGGGTCGGTCGGAGGTTCTTGGGGGGGGCGGTCGTTGGAGGGAGGGGGGTTTGCGTCGAGGGCAGGAGGGCCTGGGATCCCTCCTGCCCGTAATGTAGTGCGGGGTGGGGTTAGGGGGTCGCCGTGGCCAGGAGGGTTTGGGCTCCCTTCTGGCCCAACTACACAAAGTACGGGGAAGGCGGGTGGGGGTGTCGTGGGGGTCGGCCAGGGGGGTCGCGGGTCGGCTGGGGGACGGGCGGAGGTTCTTGGGGGGGGCGGTCGTTGGGGGGAGGGGGTTTGCGTCGAGGGCAGGAGGGCCTGGGATCCCTCCTGCCCGTAATGTAGTGCGGGGTGGGGTTAGGGGGTCGCCGTGGCCAGGAGGATTTGGGCTCCCTCCTGGCCCAATATTGTCGGGGAGTCGGCGGTCCTTCGGGGTGGGGGTGCGAGTGGTCCTGCCGAGGGGGGAGAAGAATCGGACGTCGAGGGGGGGCATCAGGCTTTCAGGATGGGGACAGGACTTCAAGGGGGGACAGGCAGACCTTCAAGGGGGGACAGGCAGACCTTCAAGGGGGGACAGGACTTCAAGGGGGACAGGCACGGAGAGGCGGGGCAGTGCACCGAAAGTCAGGGCGGGTGAACGGTGAGTCGGGGCAACCAGAGGAGAGTCGGGGCAGTGCACCGAAAGTCAGGGTGAGTCGGGGCAACCAGATGAGAGTCGGGGAGAGCGAAAGGAGAGTCGGGGTGGCCAGAGGAGAGTCGGGCAGCATGCGCGTTATATGCCTGAGCGCGGTATAGAAAAGTTTTTGTACATATCATCGTGATTTCTGCGCGCTATACCCCTGTGCGCGTTTTACAATGGTGCGCGTTATATCCGCGAAAATACGGTAGTTCACCTCCTAAATTGTACCATTCCTTCAGTTTTGCAGCCCAAATGCATAATCCTGAACTTTTTAACATTAAATCTTAGCTGCCAAATTCCAAACCATTCCAGACTAGCACTTTCATATTGTTATCCACACCATCAGGGCCCTCTATCCTATTATAGATTTTGGTATCATCTGCAAAGAAACAAACCTTACCAGGCAGCCCTTTGGCAATATATCTTACAAAAATCTTACAAAGAATTGGCCAAGAATCATACCTTGTAGCACATCACTGGTAACATCATTTACCTCAGAGTGAGCTCCATTTACCTCTAACTCTGTTATCTTCCACTCAACCAGTTAAGAACCCAGTCAGTTATTTTAGGTCCAAGGGCTCTCAGTTTATTTATTACTCATTTAATCTGAGGTTTTGCTAAAATCAAAATACACCACATCTAATGCTCTTCCTTGATCCATCTCTCTAATCACCTAGTCAAAGAAATTGATCAGATTTGTCTGACAAGACCTGCATCTAGTGAAACCTTGTTGCCTTGAGTCCGGTAATCCATTAGATTCCAAAATGTTTACTATTCTCTTTTTTTTTTTTTAAAGCATTTCCATTAATTTACTTACCACAGATTGTAAGACTTACAGGTCTGTAGTTCCCAACCCCTTCCTTGTTGCTGCTTTTGTAGAGAGGGACTACATCTGCCCTTCTCCAGTCCTCAGAAACCACTCTTGACTGTAGAGTTTGGACATTTTGAGGAAGATGCACAAAATAGTGAACATGACCATTTTTGAAACTGCAAAACATCTATCTTGTTTTTCAAAAATGGCCATTTTTCAAATGTGTGTTTATCTTTTTGAACTATTTCTGTAAAGAAACCTACACCCTAAATAAAAACATACAAAACAAGCCATTGGGAGGGACCAGCATTTTTAGTAGACTGGCCACACAGACATCCCAGCAGAGCAGTAGGGTCACTGCATAAAAAGGCCCAGGAACCACATTACAGTGAATGGAGAGCCCTGCAAAACCTACTGTACCAAACTGAATACCACCGCAATAGCCCTTATACAGCAGGTATCACCTAAACATAGGTATAGTAGGATTTGGGTGGGTGTAGTAGACTGGGATATGGGCCTAAGTCCCCATTTCTATGGCTGACTGCACCGCCCACTAAGCTACCCCAGGAATCTGCTTGCTGCTCTATTAGGACTGGCCATCACATCTGAAGCTGTCATACAGGCAAGTATGTACTGTTTCATTCACATCTTTGGGGGGATGGGAGGGGTTAGTGACCACTGTAGGAGTATGTGTGTTTGGGGGGGGGGGGAGTCATGTTTGCATCCTTCCAGTGGTCATCTGATCAGTTAGGGCACCTTTTTGGCACTTATTCGTTATTAAAACAGGTCTAGCCCCAAACGTCCAAATTGTGCCCTAGACATTTTCTGAAATATTCAATTATGACAGAAAAAACATCCAAGTCTTAAACCTGCCCTAGTGCTACCCACACCACGCTTCTAACATGCCCCCTTGAGATTTAGACAAACCGCAGACAAGCAGCATAGAAATCCATCTAGAAAGTAGGTTTTGAAAAAAGAAAATTGTGACAGTTTGCCAAGAAACATGTCCATCTGCCTCTTTATGCCACTTTTTGGATAGCTTTCTTTTTTTTGAAAATGAGCTCCATAATAACATAAATAACTCCTGTGGTGTTGCATAAGAACATAAGAATAGCCTTACTGGGTCAGACCAAAGGTCCATCAAGCCCAGTAGCCTGTTCTTCGGGTGGCCAATCCAGGTCACTAGTACCTGGCCAAAACCCAAGGTGTAGCAATATTCCATACTACCAACATGGGGCAAGCAGTGGCTTCCCATGTGTCTTTCTCAATAACAGACTTTGGACATTTCCTCCAGGAACTTGTCCAAACCTTTCTTAAAACTAGCTACGCTATCCACTCTTACCACATCCTCTAGCAACACTTTCCAGAACTTAACTATTCTCTGAGTGAAAAAAAATTTCCTCCTATTTCAGTCTGAAGAATTCCTCAAAGTCAATGTTTTCTGCATCCTAGGATGCTCAACCTCATTAATTCCCATGCTATAACAACATACTCATATATTGAATTTGCTACATTTCTTATGTCCCTGATCCTTTCCATTGCTTCTCTGCAATTGCTCCATGGAGACATTTTTCCAGCGATCAATTTAGTTTGAATCGGGCTTAAGTTTATTTTTGGTGTGTATTTAATCTGATACTTTTCAAATTAGGGACCCCCTGATGAAGGCGTGTTAACAGACCATGTCGGGTCCCCTGGTTTGTACAAAACTGTTGACACTAACCGCAACCCATAATTGTTTTAATAAACCTAGCCTGCATCTTGTACTTTTGTCTGCAGTTTTTCATTGTTTGTGTTGATTGTTGTTCATTGCAGACTAGTTGGATTTTTTTTTTTTTTTTCGTTATCCTTATGTCCCTGATGAACATTATTTATATTCACCGGCCGGCAATCAGGTAAGGAAGAAGGAATGATCTGCTTCCTTAAATTCTTTTCTCTATAGTAGGCTATTACTAAATGTTCATCTTGAAACAAGTGTGTCCCTCCAAAATATTTCAGTGTGTATGAATAATTTGGAGAGTTTCTCCTGCATGATGTGAGTATCTAAAAGTACATACTGTATCGGGTACTCATCTTTCTGTGTGTGACAATAGGTAGTCCCTATATTGAGATTTGGCCTTGTTATATCCATCTCATATGTTTAAAAGGGTAACTCCTATTGGAAAATTTTCCAATCATAGCATGTGTATGTTTCTCAAAATCTATAAAATCAGTGCAAATTCTTCTCACACAAAAATTATGAATGTGGTAAATTCTTCTTCAAAGACTGGTTATAGAAACTATTCTATACTATTCTACACGTTCCTATCTGTAGGTTTCCCGTAGAGTCGACGGTTGGGGTGAAGTAATAGTAATTCTTTTCGATTAGCAAATCTAAGTAGATGATCTCTTCATTGTGAAAAGTCATTTTAAATGATAAAACTATTGTTGATAAAACTTGCAAGATGAATGTTGTCCCCATGCCACAATATAAACATATCATCTATACAGTATTCAATACTTGTGATAAAATTATATATTGTCCTTAAAAAGATGATCTTGGAAGAAAGTTCTCAAAGTGTGCCACATAAAGGTTGGCTATGTCAGGAGCCATGGCTGCCCTCATAGCTGTACCCATAATTTGTTGATAAAATCAATCCTGGAACACAAATGAATATTTCTTAAGTGCCATTGTGCTGTTAGGTACCATAGGACTGGGCTATTTTTCTATGTGGACAGTTATCTTTAGCTATGCTTTCCCCAGAGGTCTGTATATATTTCAAAGTTACTATTGGGAAACTATTTCTAGATCCCATAAATCACACTTCACAAACAATACTCCCCCAAATATGACAAAGGAATCCAGAACTGAACTTGGAATAATTAAATTAGTTTATTATAGGAATCAATTCAGCAAATTGCAAAGGAAAATAACTTAGTACAGCTGGTTAAATATATAACTGGAGGCAAACAGATATATTTGCAAAGTTTGATCACATATCAAAACCTTTCTCAACCCTCTAGCTTACAGTTCTTCAACCGCTGGTCCGCGGACCAGTGACGGTCCGCAAAAAAATCTTGCCGGTCCGCAAAGGATTCAGACCCCGCTGCAGCAAAAGGTGCCAGCGTCAGCTGATGTGCAACTTCCTGTTGCCGTCGCTATGCTGGCACTCCTGCCTGCCACCACCGACTTCTCCGCACCCCCAGAAAAGCAGCGGCAGGTCTGTGTGCTTTTAACTTCGGCACACAGCTGCCCCTAAGCAGTATTTTAGCGCGGTTTCATGAGGCAGCCTCGGGGGCCTTTGGTAGGCCGGCCCGCTTCGATGATGCGATGTGGGCCGGCCTACCAAAGGCTGCCTCATGAAACAGCGCTAAAATACTGCCTAGGGGCAGCTGTGTGCCGAAGTTAAAAGCACACAGAGCTGCCGCTAGCCTACAAAGAGGAAACATTTCCTGGAGAGGGAAGGAGGGAAGGGTGTAGGGGTGCTCCTGGACAAGGGAGGGGAAGGGTCTACTGCTGGCAGGGGAGAAGGGAAAGGGAAGAGAGTTACTGTTGGATAAGGGGAGGAAGAAAGGGAGAAGGTACTGCTGGACAGGGGAGGAGGAAATTGGCAGGAAACAGCTGGCAGGGAGATTAGAGGAGGGGAAGGAGTCAGGATGGAATGGAGAGATCAGATGAGGGAAAGGGGAGAGACAGAGGAATGACAAGGTAGAGAGAGATTGATGCTGGGAAGGGGGTGTCAGATGAAAAATAAGGTAAGAGGGACAAAGATGCTAGATCTGGTGTAGGAGAGAGGGGCATAGAAAGAACGTAGATACCATATGGGAGGGGGAGGGGTAGAGGGCAGACAGTGGATGGAAGAGGCAGATGCTGGATTGAAGAGACAGAGGGCAGACGCTGGATGGAAGAGAGTGAAAAGACGATGAAAGCAGAAACCAGAGACGACAAAACGTAGAAAAAAATAATTTTATTTCTATCTTGTGATTAGAATATATCAGATTTAAAATATGTATCCTGCAAGAGCTGATGTTTTAGACATAACTGGGGAGTGCAAAGCCCAGGCAGTGCATCTTTAGCTTCCAGCTGGCTTAGGGCTCTCTCTGACCAGTAGGCAGTTGCCCTAGTTGCATTCCCCCTAACACCATTCCTGCCATGTGTGACTGTGGTATTCTGTTAGCATGATATTTGTGTAGCATTCTGTAATAATTTGGCTTATTCAGTTTTCTTGATAGTAGAGGGGATATATGTGAAAGGGAGGGGAGACGGGGGTTTTGTTGATCTTTGCCCTGTATTATTTATATTTATAAAATGACAATTGTACAGAATATTGTTTCTCTTTATACTTTTTAAAAATATGTTCAATATAAAATCATAACTATTTGAGGCTTGTGCGGATGGGATCAGATGGTTAACGGGACCGAGCTCGCAGGGACAGGGCGGCAATGGGGTTTTTAAAAATTTCAGTCTTATTAGTTTGCCAGTCCACGAAATAATTTTTTATTTCCGCCGGTCCATAGATGTAAAAAGGTTGAAGAACACTGCTCTAGCTCTTCACTCTTATTCTTTTTCTCCTAACTTAAAAGCACACTAGTTCCTCAATTTTATATCTGTAAACTAAAAACTTTAAATTAACTCAAAGAAAATATATTACCCAAGCAAAAGTCTGTCAGCCAACTTAGAAAGAGACCACTTCTCTTGTTATCCATTTTAAAGTTGGCATCTATTTCACTTATCCCCAATTCACAAAGATAAAATAATATAATTTTAAAATGTGTTCCTAACATTTGCCGGGAAAGGGGGGGGGGATAACAATCTCTTCATGGGCAGAGATAAGAAATACTGCTACAGTGAAATTCTGTTTTAAATCAGACCTTTTTTTTAGAGCAGTACTAGTCTTACAACAACTAGCAAAGTTAAAAGCATAAGAATAGCTTTACTGGGTCAAACCATTAGTCCATCAAGTCCAGTAGCCCGTGCAAGTTCATTCACTAAAGGAGGGGTAGATTAGAATAAATAAGTAGTATTGACTGTTTGGAAACATTAAATATAACATCTTACTGAGACACAGAGATTGTAAGTTTCTATATATTTCTTTAATCTGACCTTAATTAAGATTGTTGATCTATGTTATGTTATTGATTTGAGCTAAATAAATCAAATTTAAAATCCCAAGCACCTCTTGTCTATACATATGAAAGCATAGCACTGAGAAGGTATAAACAGATCTTGTTACAGTGCAAAGGACAGAATAAGATAATTAGGTATCTTGTGATTACAAATACATCCTGCCAAAGTATTTTGAATAACCATCAAAGCCTCTAATTGGGGAATATTAGTGTAAAGTGAAGCTATATCCAAAGTAACTAAAGTATACTTCCTTACTGGCTGAACTCTATGGCCTTAGCCTCTGAACCAAAAATGCTTAGAGAAAACAGTTATCTAGCCATTCAGGGCATTCATTTTATAGCAAGAAATCACACACCAGCACATTCTACTATCTGACACACACAGAGGCACAACCCCACATAGCCACAGAAAGAAAGGCAAACACAGAGCAGGCATAGACAAAGGGCTGGGGGGTATAGGGTTACCAGACATCCAGATTTACCCGGACATGTGCTCTTTTTAGAGGGCATGTCCGGGCATCCGGATAGCTTTTCAAACCTGGCGCTTTATCTGGGTTTTCAAAAGCAGATTGCGTTGGGAGGGGCATTCACGCATGTGCCGGGTTTTGAAAAGCCATCCGGACCCCCAGACATTCCTCAAAAAGGAGGACATATCTGAGGAAATCCAAACGTCTGGTAACCCTAATCATTTTTTCATAAACTTGTGCAAATGCTGCATGTTTTCTTAAATTGATTCCATTACTTATGAGCTCAGCATTTTATGTGTTTTCCAAGGCTATGTTTGCAGTGTATTTCTAATAATTTGTTGTCATTATTGTGCAGGTTATTTTGTCTTTGATTCTACATTGTAAAACTACATTAACTGAAAAACAAAAACAAAACTGCAGGAAATGTACAAGGTGCAGGAATTTTAGTCAAATAAAAATATAAAAATCGATAAACAATATTAACATGAAGTACAGTATATTAAAGTTCAAGAACCATTGGATTAAAAAAAATAAAGATTATGATAATACTATGATAATACTGCTCTGAGAAACGCTGATCGCAAAGATGAGAGGATTCCTACGATTCTTTGTTTTTTTTATCCAACGGTTCTTGAACTTTAATTTACTGTACTGAGGAAGAAGTGTTTTTCGAAACACAGACTGTGTTGGGTCCGGTATGTCCTATATTGAGAACTAATGGCTGGATTTTTATTATTGTTATTTTATTATTGTTATTTTATTATTGTTTTATATTTTTATTTGAATAAAATTCCTGCGCCTTGTACATTTCCTGAAGTTTTGTTTTTGTTTTTGTGTTGCTATCCCCACTGCAGTTATTGTTGGGTTTTTTTGTTGTTTGAAACATTAACTGAACATATTCTAGCAAAAATTTTTGTCTGAAATTAATTAGTTTAACTTGCCAGAATTGTTGTCAGGCTATCTGATCTGTCTCTAACTCTGCTCTCATTGAAACTTTAGTTTCAAACTGGATCTGATTTCCATATGTTCATATTTTTGAAGCAAATATGCTGAAGCTTGTTCAACTTGTTAGTTACAGAAAAGTAGCAAAATGATTTCTTTTAAACTTGGCATGAATTAGGCAGATTTATAAACCTAACATAATTTTCTGCACCACTTCTAAAACAAAATGTATTTTTGTCATTCTAGACATGAGAAAGTGTTTTGGTTTCATGAAACAGCTACTTTTAGTTGATGATTTGTTAATCCCTTTGGATTCTCTTCCTCTGAACTCCGAGTTCAATTAAATTTATCTGTTAGAGGGTCATGAGCATTGTCGTATTGCATTATCAATTGAGTATAGTCTTGCTTTTCTAAAATAACAGTACAATCAACCAATTGCTGGCAAAATATGTTAAATCTTATTACATGCTTGATTCTTGCCCACCTTATTTAATGAACTCAACCCCACCTATGCATTGAGAATGTCTGCTGACTACGACACCAATGCCCAAAGACCATCTTCAGTATCGATATCAGTGTAAGCATCGACAACTCAACCTCTACACTGTTGGTGCTGCCTCTATCAGGGTAATCAGCTAAAAAGGCAAAGAAACAAACACTCTTCCTCATCCAAGCATACATTGGCATTGTCTTAGGTACTAACACCATTGATGCATCTCATGTTGACACACAAAGACAAGATCTCTGTTCTTGCAAGTGGTGTCACCTCAGAGGCGTGCCTCATCTTCGAGGTCACTAATGCCTCAATACCCAATATACCCTGAACCATCTTTACTGATGATTACCACAGTACCAGTACCATCCCTACAGGACCAAATCAGAGAATTGGTACAAATGGAGTTGGCTTGCTTGTTACAGTCCTGCAAAGTGCAATCCTCTGCCATGATGCCTCCAGTACCAGTCCAGATTGAGCAATGCTCCAAACTACCATCGAGAGCTAGATCTCAGACTCCACAATATTGATGTTTGAAGTCCAGGATAGTTGCATTATTGAGGAATCACAGTTCTTCTTCCCCTTGAATTGGCACCACAGAACATCTCAAAGTTCTCCTCAGTAACATAGTTGACACTCTCTTGCACACTCACTCAAAGTACTCCACAACACTCACCTCGGCATCAGTGGCGTATTTAGCATATATGACACCCAGGGCCCATCATTTTTTGACAATCCCCCCCCTCCATTTGTACGAAAAACATGATTTTTTAGTAACAAGCCATATGTCACACATGAGTACCTAAGAAAAGGCAGCATCTTACATACTGCAGTGAGCAGTACAACATCAATACACCCATTGTAAAATTAAACAAGCCAGACTAGTACAGATCAATCCTGCAGTCAATCCTAACAAAAAACCATGTCTTTCGAACACACAGAACACAGAAAACACCTTCGTCTAGTATGGAATATGTAATCACAAACTAACCTCTCCCTCTTTTACAAAACTATAGTGTAGATTTTAGCTACTGAGGTAACAGCTCTGACGGGCTGGCCCGGAACGTCCTCTCCGACGTCAAAATTGACATTGGAAAGAAGAATTCTTGTCGGTGATTAGCAGCAGCAGCAGCGGGGAGGTAAGATTGCAGGCGCAGACTGGGGGAAAGATAGGGCAGGAGGACCCGGACCTGGCCGGCTGTGCACCCCCCAAGCTGTGCACCCGGGGCGGACCGTCCTCCCCCCCTTGGTATGCCACTGCTTGGCATCCATCTCAATGCTCCCCAGCTCTGATTCTAATTCATCTCACCATCTAATTCATCTATGATTCTAATTCATCTCACCATTCCTCCTCTGATTACCCAGAGCTGCCTGCTGAGAAGTCTTATGGAATTCCATCAGATCCATCTCCTCCATCTCCTGGCAGAAAGTCACCACCCAAAAGTCTCTCATTTACTCAATTTATCAGGGAGAATGGAATGGAATCAGAGTCTGAGCCTAGAAAATATTTCTTTAATTCTTTAGACTCCAAAGAATGGCCAAAAAATTGTTTCAAACTTCCTTTTCATAATTTGATACTATGTTTAAAAACTGGGAAGCACCTCTTCTAGTTCAACTGGCTCCACACGAGTTGGACACTTTGTATAGAGTCCAATCTTGTCCAGGATTTGATAAGCCTCAGTTACAGCACCAATCACTCTTGATAGAGTCTGCATTGAAGAAGGCTAGCAATTCAAGAACACATGCTAGCAGTCCTCCTGGAAAAGAGGGCAGAATCGTGAATAAATCTGGTTGTAGACTTTTTTCAAAACACCATGTTAACTATCAGGATACTCAGTTATAATTTTTACATGACATTTTATATGAAATCTCTAGTACATAAATTATCCCACTATGAACAATAAGTACCTGAAGGCCAAAAGAATGTATTCCATCATGTCTACAATGATCTTCTTTAAATAAGAAAGTATGTGGAAAGCTCTGTCTTTGATGCCTTTGATGTCACCTCACAAGCATCAGCACTATCCATTGCCAAGAGGAGACAAGCCATGGCTCTGAGTGTCTGACCTAGATGCCAAGAGCACTTGGCCAGTATTCCATGCCTGGGAGATAAGTTATTTGAAAACAAAACTGAGGAGATCACCCCCACCCCCAAAAAAAAAAAAAGTCATGAGGACTCAATGACTACTCTATCCTCTTCAAAGTCATCCAAGACCCAACTCTTAAGCATTTTTACAATCCTAAATTTTTCTCCTACTATCCCAAATGCAGATATAAATGTACCATCTATATCTTCCAGAGCTCTTCCATAAACGATGCTCCAGACAAGAGCTCAAAAATCCCAATTGCAGACTCATCAGAAATCTCAACAGTCTTTTCCTCAGATTCTCCCTATAAGAAGTCATCTCACTCACTTCTACCAACATTGAGCCCTTATAACAACAGATCACAGGGTCCTCAAAGTAGTGAGACAAGGTTATGACCTTCACCTATAGAAAAGACCTCCAAACCATCCTCCATGAGAGTCTTCTTTCAATGCCCATAAGACTACCGTCCTTCACCAGGAGCTCTCAGCACTCTTCCAGCTCAACACCATCAAACAACTACCTCTTCAGTAGAGGGGTTGAGGGTTCTACTCCAAGTATTTCCTCATACCGAAACAGACTGGAGGTCTTCATCCAATTCTGGAAGTCCGTGCTCTCAACAAATATTTAGTGAAGGAGAAGTTTTGCATGGTCTCTCTAGGAACTCTGTTACCATTGTTAGACTAGCTGTGCTCTGTAAATCTCAAAGAAGCATACACACACCTTCCCATCTTCCCAGCTCAGAGGAAATATTTTTGCTTTCATGTGGCAATGCTCTATTTCCAATACAAAGTTCTCCCATTTGGCCTGGCTTCTGCACCCAGAGGATTCTCTAAATGGCGCCATTGTTGGTAGCCATCTTGAAAGCGACTGCCAATCATATGTCAATCATGCAATAGCGCCATTTCAAGCATCAAGCCTCTGGCAAAGGTAGGCACAGATAATGTGTTTTCAAGGCTTACATTTCTAGTGCTTACCTTTGATGTGAATCACACCTATGTAGGTGCTTTATGGAGCCTAATGCTTCTTCCAGTGTTAGCCACACCTACAGTTGCAATAAGTGTCATAAAGTGCCCCTGGAGATGTGATTCTAGCTCCATTTTTTTAGGCACTAGTGGGCACCTTGAATTTTCTTTTAATCTGGTTTTAAATGGTGTTTTGAACTTAACTTAGGCACCAGTAGGGCACCTCTGGCACCTAAGTTAAGGTGCCGTTTACAAAATATGGACAAAAATGCTTAGTGATAGTGGCTGCAATCCTCCGCTCCTGCAGTTTGCATGTGTTCCCTTATCTAAATGACTGGTTGATCAAGGTTTCAACACCTCAATAAACTCGCCAGGACTTGAATACAACAGTTCATCTATTAGAATTCCTGGGATTTGCAGTCAATTATGAGAAATCCCATCTACAAACTCAAAATTTGGAGTTGATTGGGGCACTTCTGGACACAACTCAAGCTTGTGCTTTTCTATCTAATCTGGGTCACGTCTCCGCGCCAAGTCAGTGAACTTCATGTGCTTGTATCAGATCCAACTTATATAACATTTTACCATGATAGGGTAGTTCTTTGCACTCATCCCAATTTTCTCCCTAAGATCATCTCTGAATTTCATCTGAACCAGTTTATAGTTTTTCCCATCTTCTTTCCTAGACCACATTCTCACCCTGGTGAAATGGCACTCTACACATGAGACTGGAAATGTGCTCTTGATTATTACTTGGATCACACCAAACCTCACAAGACTACCACCCAGACTACTACCAAGTTTGGATTGAATGTTCTTGTCATTCAATCCAAACTTGGAGCTCCTGTCACTGAAAGAACCATCTTCACATGGCCAAAATGCTGAATCTCCAATTGCTATGCTCAGGTTGCGCTGCTGCTGGAGGGTCATGTTACTGCACATAAAGTAAGAGCAATGGCAACTTCAGCAGCCAATCTAAATTCCACTCCTATTGAGGACATCTGCAAAGCAGCCACCTGGTCCTCAGTTCATACATTCACATCCCACTATTGTTTGGAGAGTCATTCTAGAAGGGATAGTCGATTCAGGCAAGCAGTTCTCCATTTAGATGCCAACTTCCCTTCAACCTGTTGGCTTTGCCAGGCTCACAATCATGATCCTGGTAGCTAGGGAGTCCCACTTGTGCTGTACCCTAGGACATCTGCCAAACTTTTATGACTCACAACAAAATATGAGAAAATAGTAACCTCAAACAGTAGTGCTCAGGAAACCTTACACACTCCAATGGGAATTCAGATTCCACTGTACTCAGAACAAGTCAGTGGTGTTGGAATTCTTCACCATTCCCTTTACATGGAGAGTGAAAAATATTTTTTGTGGAGATACAATTTTGTTCTTTTTTTCTTTTTATCTTTTTACATCCTTGTATATTCTACATCCCAATAACTTATAGTAGCTTAAAAAGCATATATATCGAAAAGGAATTAAAAGTGTATCACTTAGCTTAAGATCCTTATCGGTTCCCCTTCCCGACGCGTTTCGAATCTTTTTCAAGGTCGGGGGAACAAAAGATAAGGTTAGTCCTTAACCATACATTTTCTGCCACTGGATTATCTTGTTGGATAAGCCAGTGGCAGAAAATGTATGGTTAAGGACTAACCTTATCTTTTGTTCCCCCGACCTTGAAAAAGATTCGAAACGCGTCGGGAAGGGGAACCGATAAGGATCTTAAGCTAAGTGATACACTTTTAATTCCTTTTCGATATATATGCTTTTTAAGCTACTATAAGTTATTGGGATGTAGAATATACAAGGATGTAAAAAGATAAAAAGAAAAAAAGAACAAAATTGTATCTCCACAAAAAATATTTTTCACTCTCCATGTAAAGGGAATGGTGAAGAATTCCAACACCACTGACTTGTTCTGAGTACAGTGGAATCTGAATTCCCATTGGAGTGTGTAAGGTTTCCTGGGTACCCTAGGACAAGCAGGCAGCATATTCTCACAACTCTCCCACTTCCCCTAGTTGCCTTCTTAGCTTTTTTACTGAACTGATGGTCTCGTGAGCTGATGGACGGGAAGGCATTGGCACTGCATGGTACAGGTAGTCTCAAGAGTTTACAGCCTCTTAAAGTGACTACACTTTTGTACTGTCTGTACCGGGCTCCATGAATGATATCACCCACATATGAAAATATCTGGCTGTTGTCCTCAGATAACACTTGTTACAGTTAAGCTACTGCTTTTTTGGCATATTTTAAAATCTTTGCAATATTAGAAATCATATGAAATTAAATTATCCATCTGTAAATGAGATTAAGAGTTTGAGAATGCTGTCATCATCTTTTTCTTACCAAGCAGTCGCTTTGTGGAATAGTCTTCCATTAAATGTGAGACAGTTGAGTAATTATCGTAAGTTTAGAAAATGATTAAATCTATTCTTTTAAGGATTATTTACAAGGAGGCAATTTAATGTCTGTTATAAAAGATGTAATTATAGAGTTTAAAAGATTTGTTGTTGTACTAAGTTATTAGAATTTTATATTTGCATTTATCCTGGGCATTCTATCTTCTTATATTATGTTATCTGAACTGAGCTGCAAATATAGTATGTGGAATAGTATTGGGTATACAAACCTCCTGTATGAAGATTTTCACTCAAGATAGTGTACAACTTAACATAAAACTTATAGCTTTGTTCACAGTATAAACAATAGTAAAATGCATACACACATTAGATAGATAGATAGATAATTTTCCCTATGGTGGGAGGTTTGATAGGACTGTCTGTAGGTCTTGATGGAGACCTTTAATTTTGTTGACAAAGTATGTGACAAAATTATTGCTTGATAGTTGTGACTGGAAGGGCTGGCTCTTTTGTGGTGTTTGCAGTAGATTATTTACTAGTTTGAACAGCTTTTAAGGAGCATCTGGCCACATAGCATACAAACTGATGCTTCTGGGGAACCTTTAAGGGCCAATATTAAAGAATGTGGTATGAGGACCTCACTCCTCACAACCACAGAGTCCCTCCATCTACAGCTAAAAGTAACCACCACCCCAGAATAGGCCATCTGGGAATATAGTCCCAGACTTCTTTACTGGCCTTCATCTCCCAATAGAAAGACTTAGACCCCCCATCCCAACAACCCTCCTCAGAATTACCCTACCTGTGACTTATTGGGGGTTTCCTGGGGTTTAATTAGTGGAGGCAACATCAGGAACTGGACTCAAAAGAATGCCACTGACCTCAAATGATGGTCTGCTGATAGTGGTCAGACTACCATGCAAGAGACAGAGAAAAGCCTGATGATCCTGGTAAGAAAAAGAATACCATCTGCATTATTCCAGGTGCATAATGATGTGATTGCTTTACATGCTTGGCATTTCATTATTATGTACTATAGTGTGTGCTGTAATGTGCATTACAGCAAAATAATCTACAATTTTGCTAATTAACAAATGTTAAGTGGCAAACTTCACACATTAGTCCCTTGTTGCATATTAGTAACTACCCCTCTAAATTTTCAAGTCTAATTCAACCCCTCAATCATTAGTCACAAGAAAGACAATAACTGTGATATCCTTCTTTGCTTTAGATTATTTTATTTTACCATGGTGAGAAATAATTAATACTTTTCATAAAAGGTACTGAATAATAGTTTGCATCTCAGATAGTTATCTTGCCCCGGTGGGAGTGTGTATAGCAAAATCCCAGTCCAATTACTTTAGTAAAAGCTGTCAACAAGATTTTTGCTCCAAGAAGACAATTATGTAAGATGAATCTTCATGCTTTTTAATGTTTTCAGTCTTTCCAACATTTAATGCTCAGGTTTTGAAGCTGCAGCAGAACCTTAATGTCACATAACTCCCTCTGAAACTTTCAACTGATTAGCTGTCATGAGCATTTAATTTTTTTAATTATATACAATATTCGAAAGCCCCTTCTGCCTGTTCATTCTCATTACTGATGTCAGAAAAGTAGAATGTTTCTCCATGTAATGACATTTTAAATCCATACTTAATGCATGCTTAATAAATTTAAACTATAAATACTATTACAGTCTCATCAGCTGAAGAGTGACCACTGGGGAAAAATGCAAAAAAAAAAAAAAAAAATATCATGATAATAATTTGAGTTACAAACCCTTGGCTTCAGTGACACATACAAATAAAAGAAATAAAGGGGCCTTTTTACTAAGCTGTGTTAAAAAGTGGCCTGTGTTAATTTTAGTGTGTGGTTACCCATGTGCTGAGGTCACTATTTTGCATAGCTCTAAAATGGCCACAATTTCCATTTTCCTATTAATGGCCATGCGCTAATTTTTGAAATTAGTGTGTAGTCATTAGCAAGTGAGCCTTTATTTTCTCCTGATCCTGCTTTAATTCGGTACTATTCAGTAAGAACATATGAATAGCCATACTGGGCCAGAACAATGGGCCATCAAACCCAGTAGCTCGTTCTCATGGTGACCAATCCAGGTCACTAGTACCTGGCCAAAACTCAAGAAGTAGCAATATTCCATGTTACCAATCTAGGGCAAGCAGTGGCTTCCCCCATGTCTTTCTCAATAACAGACTATGGACTTTTCCTCCAGGAAATTGTCCAAACCTTTCTTAAAACCAGTAAGCACACACCAATCCCCACACAATAGGTCAGATTTTATTAACAGTGCCTAGCTGCGCCTACATTGTAGGCACCTCTCAGCGTGTTTGGTCACTGTTGGAAACAGGATATTGGCTTGATGGACCTTTGGTCTGTCTCAATATGACAGTTATTAACCCTCTAGACACCGCCGATAGAATCCCACCTAGTGGTGCCTAGGCATGCTTAGCTGCTGTTAGGCAAAAACAAGGACATCAGCCATTAAGCACTAACTATATGCTAGTTGGTATTTAAGGGGATAAAGACCTCAGAGACCTTAATTAAGGCAATCAAACTGCTAAACATGGTTTGTATAGCAGGTCGAGCCTCAATCATCGGTCAAAACCCCCAATTTTTATGTGTGCAAAACATTAAAAGTGACAAAGCAAAATAATTTAGCTCAAAATATAAGTTTAACAGATAGCGCCAAATATAAAAAGCACATATGTGACGGTATCGTCCACAACACTCTGAGCCATGCCTGAATGTCGTATGGCATAAATGTTGTGGTCAATGTTCTACCTGTCAGCATGTGATGTCAAACCACATCATCCACCCATGGCTGGGCTACACCTTTCAACCTAGGGCAGTGACTACCTACAATTCTGTGGGTGTAGTCTACTTAATTTCATGCCCGTGTGATCTTTTTTATATAGTTCACACGGTGCGGTGCATTAAGACCCGTATTTCTGAACATCTGAGCAAGATCCAGAGAGGGGATGTTTTGGCTCCACTAATGGCACACTGGCAGGAGAAGTCCTATACGATTCTTGATCTCAAATGCACTGTGCTGGAGGCACCTGCTTTAACCCGTGGCGGCGATATAATGGAGATCCTGTGGAGGAAAGAGCAAAAATGGCTTTACAGATGGGAAACTGTTTCACCGTGGGGACTCAACAAGGAAGTAGAGTGGTGGGCGTTTTTGAACCATTCATAATGCTGTTGAGATCTGTATTTTTGATTATTCATTCATTTTTCATTTTTGCTGGGTACATGATGTCATTTCTGGTTTGTAGCCCTTTAAACAACGAAAGTTTGGTGAGTGCGTTTTCTGCAGTTGTAAGGTTGGGCGGGGTGAGACAGGTACTCCTAAGATGCCATGACTTGTTTTAAGTTGTTGCTTTTTATGTTTTTATGTACTTTTTTGTCTTCAGTTTGTGATTTTTGTCTTTGTCCTTTTGTGTTTTACAGACCACTGATTTTTGAACTTTTGGGCAGCATGCCCTACGGGCTTTGTGGCACAGCTTTGGCGAAATGCGTCAAGCCCAGAGTTTTTCAAAACGGTTTGATGGCAGTGCAAATATTTCAGATAAGTGGTTCTTGGTTTTTTTCACTTGCAATTTTTTTTTTTGTTTGTTTGTTTTTTATTATTCAATTTTTAAACATTATTACTTACATAATAACAAAGAAGAATAATACATATACAAAATTAAAAAAAAAATAGCATTACAACCAAAAGAGGTTCATCAAAACAATTCTCTAGTCCTCATAATTATGGGAGAATCAGATACTAATTATCATAACTCAAAAATCTCAAAATAAACATGATCATATAGATCAATCATAATAGTGTTAAAAAATTTTTTTAAAACTCCAAATAATTAATTTATGTGGTTACAGAACTACTAATAATAGATTCTTGATGTTGCAAAAATTGTTCTAGCTGAATTGAATCCCAATAAACATAATCATTCTCCTTAAATTTAATCAAGCATTTACAAGGAAATTTCAAATAAAATGTGGCTCCTAAAGCCAACACCCTAGATTTCAAAGCCAAAAAGGATTTTCTTCTTAATTGTGTTGCTTGGGCCACATCTGGAAATATCAATACTTTATCTCCACAAAATTCTTTCTGCTTATTTTGAAAATAAGCTTTCATTATCAAAGATTTATCTATCTCTCTTGCACAAGTTATAAGAAGTGTAGATCTAGTTTGAATAATATCCTGTGAATCTTCTAGGAAACCAGTTAAATCAAAGTCAATTTGTTCCAACTGATCTATACCTGCTTCTATGGGAACTTTTTTCCTCTGAGGAATATAATAAAGGTTTGTTAAAGGCAAATTTTCTACGTCAGTCATCCCCAAAACTTCTTTAAAATACTTCTTAACCAATATTTCTGGAGATAATAAATGAGTTTTGGGGAAATTAACTAGGCGTAGATTTTTTGCTCTATGTAAGTTCTCCATTTTCTCAAATTTCATATGAGTGATATGAAAATCCTTAACTGCTGATGAAGAAACTGCTTGTAATGTAATCACTTGAGATTCAGTTGTTCTAATTGATTTTTCAATAATTTTTAAATTAGAATCAACATTTGCAAACTTTCCAATCACCTCTTGCGAAAATTTTTCATTTTGTGTAACCACAGATTTTAATAACCCCTCCACACGAGTATTAATTTGCCAAAGATCTTTTAAAGTAACCTCCTGAGGTTCAGTCTGGGGCTTTCTGGCAAGCAAAACCTCATCTTGAAAAGTTAAGGCTTTGGGCATCACTTCATAAACTAATGAAAGTGATCCCATCTGCTCAGAAAGTCCATCTGACTGACTACTGGAGCCAGACTTGGGCTCCAAACGATCAGGATTATTCGGTGGAGGAGGAGGAGTTCTACCTGGGGGGCTGAGAGATGCCCCTGAAAGCGAATCCGCTCCCTGGCTATGACCTAAGGCACTGGATGAAATAAAGTGCCGGTCTATGGGGCCCAATAATGTTGGAGTAGATACCTTAGCTTTACCTTTCCTTTTCCCCATATCAATAAAATTTAATACATACAGTTCCTCCCGTTCCTCCCAGTGTCTCCAAGGGGCTCCCAAGGGGCAAACGTGCCCCTTAGGGCACGCCCCTTTGGCCATGCCCTGCGGCCGCGCGCCGCAGACGCGGCGTCTCTTTAACCCCGAAGGCAAGGACCCGCGTGACGTCACGCAATTAATATATTGAAAAACATGTGCGATGATTTAAAGTTTCAGAAGTTGCTTCTTTACTGGATATGTATGATGTTTAATCTTTGAAGTTGGCAGTTATATTGTGCTTTCCCTTTTTTGTGTGTTTTTAAATGTAAGCACTTACATTAGGCATAGAGTTGCTATTATTTCTCATAGACTGAGGAGTTACACATATAACGCAGTATTGGAGAGATATGAGTAAGTCCACCCTTACTCCACTACAGATTCCAGCCATGTGAATGCCCACCTACAAAGTAAGTGCTATTGAAAATATGAATGGACTTACAACAGTGAGAAAGTGGAAAATTGCTGGAATAAGGCCCTCTTTTACAAAGGCGCGCTAAGCGTTTTAGCACGGATTTAGCATGCGCTAAATCATTGCCTGCGCTAAATGCTATCGCATCCATAGGATAGCATGCACGCATTAGCGTTTACTGTGTGTTTAGCGCGCGCTAAAAAGCTTTGCGCACCTTTGTAAAAGAGAGCGTAAGTGTATAAGCTGTCGATGGAGACTGCCCCAACTTTGTTGGTGGGGCTGAGAATCCTTCAGCGGCCCCTCATACTGTAAGTAATCCTAGCATTTGCTTACATATTTGCCACCTAAATCTATGATGCTCCTCTTAGAATTACCTCCTTAATTTATAAACTATTGGCCAAATTCTGTAAACGGTGCCTAAAGTTGAGCGTGTACATCGGTGTGTGTAGCTGGAGCTGTGCAGGGCCCTGTCCACAGCAGCCTTTGCCTTCTGTGCCCTGCAGTTTCTACTGGTGCTGCAACTGCATACACAGAAAGGAAATATAGACACGTGAGTAAGTGCTCGTTTACCGAGGCAACACTCGGTTTGCAAGTCAAAGTTTGCTGGAGTGTTTTGCTCGTCTTGCAAAACACTCGCAAACCAAGGTTTGACTGTACTGCTATGAGGCTCATTTTTGGCAATGGTGTTTCTGCAGCACATAATAGACTTCATTGGTTGTCTATTAAGAAGCAAATTGAGTTTAAATTTTCATGTTAAATTCATATATTCCAAACTGTTCCTCTAATAACCTTGTTTTGTTCTTTTTCTCAGTTACATTATTCTTCTGCTAGGTAAAGTGGTACATTGATATTACATTTTCCACAAACTAGAGGAGTACGATTTAAACATTAATTGAACGCCTTATTTGTTAACGTTGTTATTACTATTTTGAATAATTTACTTGAGCAAATAAGGACTGAATTAAGTTATTTGAGGTTTTGTAAAAAGCTGAAAACCTTTTTCTATGATATTATTTTAAATTTTATTTAATGTGAATTTGACTGGCGAAGGACATAAAAAGACTTGAAGCGGTCCAGATGGTAGGAGGTTTGCGCCAGTAGATGTTGGAGAGACTGGAAGCCCTGAACAGGTACACCCTAGAGCAGTGTTCTTCAACCGCTGGCACATGCATCGGGCCTGATATAGTGTTCTTCAATCGCCAATCCGTTGTGCGATCAATGTGGCGTAATCTTCGGGCCGGCTCCCTCTTCCTCAGTGCTGCAGTGCTCCTACGTGCGGCCTGCGCCTGAACTGGAAGCTTTCTCTCTGATGTCACAATGTCAGAGGGAAGGCTTCCAGATGAGGTGCGGGACGCGCATGAGGAGCCGCTGTCCACGGCTTTGTGCACTGCATCAGCGGTCCCCGGTGTTATCTTTGGGAGCCAGCCCAAAGATAACACCGGGGACAGCAAAAAACAGCCAGGCCAGGAGCAGGCCAGAAGCTAAGGACAGCATGGAGGGAGAGAGACAACAAAGGTAGGGGGAATGATTTTATTTTTGGATTGAATTGTGTCAATTTTGAGAATTTACTTCTGCTGTCTGTATTTTGCACTCTTCAGGAAAAAATTGCATTTGTTTCTTTTTTTCTGGGGTTGTCCTGCATGCAGAGTACTTTTAGTTTTTAGTCCTGTATTTGCATAGGGGTTATCTGTGTTCTGGTAGGAATGTTGAGAAGCATACAGTGTGCTTTATGTAGTTTAATTTTGTGGTTAACCATAATGTGTTATTAATAAGATTATATTGTGTCTGTGTATATATATATATATATATATGAAAAATGAATGGAAAAAATTGTGTTACAATTAAAACTATTATGGGGGCGGGGGGTGGGATTGGAGATTGGGCAAAGATGGGCAGGGTCTGATCCACGACTTAGCCCTATGTTCTTCAACTGCCGGTCCACAAAATAATTCTTTTTTTTCCGCTGGTCCATAGGTGTCAAAATGTTGAAGAACACTGCCCTAGAGGAAAGGAGGGACAGGGAAGATATGATTCAGACATTCAAATACTTGAAATGTATTAACGTAGAACAAAATCTATTCCAGAAAAAGGAAAATGGTAAAACCAGAGGGCATAATTTGAGGTTGAGGGGTGGTAAATTCAAGATTAATGTTAAAGAAATTCTTCTTTACGGAGAGGGTGATTGATGTGTAGAATGCGCTCCCAAGGGAGGTGGTGGAGAAGAAAACGGTGACAGAGTTCAAACAAGCGTGGGATGAACACAGAGGATCTCTAATCAGAAAATAATGGGTATACATTGAAGGAACCTTATAAGGCCAGTACCGGGCAGGCTTGCATGGCCTGTGTCCCGTATATGAACATTCAGGTGAGGACGGGCTGGGGAGGGTTTTGATGGCTGGGAATGGTTAATATGGGCTAGTGTGAGCTTTGATGGAGACTCCAGTAGATGGAACCTAAGCACACTACTGGGCAGGGCTCTGGGTTTCTGGCCCAGAAATATCTTAGTAAAAGGATCATTTAAACTAAATAATTAATTTATGGAGCATGTATGGTTGGGCAGACTGGATGGACCACTCGGGTCTTTATCTGCCATCATTTACTATGTTAAAATGACTGCTCTTTTCATTTTCCCATAGATTGTTTATAACTTCGTCTGTTGTAATTTGCCTTGAACTTATTTGGTATAAGAATGATTAACAAATCGTGTATTCAATTAGATGATATTAATAAACCTAACTGGCACTGACAATTGGCAATTAACACCTCATAATTAACCCTGTATCTAGCTCTCTCTCAGAGGATTCCAGTCAACAATAACTTATTGAACGTGTAGCCTATAATATTACCAGCCTGGACTCTGTGGTTCCTTGAACAAGGTTCTTTAATATGAAACTTAAAGAAACAAACTTACATTTCAGTTGTTCTTAAGGATTTCTTCTTCCATAGAATCTACACTCAACCAGCACCTCCTAAATTTAGGGCAAACTGGTCACATTATACATACCGTGTTTCCCTGAAAATAAGACACTGAGAATAGAATCGGTTCAATGGTCGGCCACCAGGATGGTCTCAGGACTCAAGGATATCCCATATGAAGAATGTCTAGGTAAGTTGCAGCTATACTCTCTCGAGGAACGCAGAGAAAGTTGTGATATGATAGAGACGTTCAAATATGTTACTGGCTGTATTGAAGTAGAAGAAGACATCTTTGTCCTTTAAGGAGGGCATCCACTAAAAATCAGGGGCGGGAGATTTCATGGTGACACTAGGAAGTACTTCTTCACCGAAAGGGTGATTGACCGTTGGAATGATCTTCCACTTCAGGTAGTTGAGGCCAATAACGTGACTGACTTTAAGAACAAATAGGATCAACATGTGGGTTCACTTCAAAAAAGAACCTAGGGGGGAGGGATTTTTGAGTGGGCAGACTTGTTGGGCCGAAGGCCCTTTTTCTGCCATCATATTCTATGTTTCTATGTCTTATATTAATTTGGGGCCCAAAAAAAGACACTAGGTCTTATTTTCGGGAGTGTCTTATTTTTTTTCATGTAATGGCACCTCTCCTCCACCCCAATTCTTCCTATTTCCTTTCTCTCCCACACTTGTGCAGCTTTTTTCCTCCCCTCTCATCCATCCCCTTGTGCAGTATCTTCCTCCTTCCCATCCCACTGTGCAGCAGAACCCTGGCAGCTTCTATCCCTCCCTTCCTCCCATCCCCCTGTGTAACATCTTTCTATCCCCCCACTATCCGCCGCAGCGGCGCACCCCCCACTCCCCTATCCCTGCTGACATATCTCTTCCTCCCATCCAACCCACAAAACATGAAATACCTTATAACAGCATCAGCAGCAATCTACACTGGCTGCTTTGGACCTTCTATCTCCCAGACATTCCTCTGCTGCGTTTGCTGATGACATCAGAGGAACGTTCAGAGGAACGCCCAGGAGATAGAAGGCTTCAAAGCAGCATGTGTAGATTGCTACCGATGCTGTTATAAGGTATTCCTGTCTCACAGTTTGGATGGGAGGGAGAGATGGGTCAGCGGGGGCAGGGGGTGCGTGGCAGCGGGTGGGCATGTGGGCGGGGGAAAGTGCTGCTGCTGTCAGCAACTAGGGCTTATTTTCAGGGGTAGGGCTTATATTATGACCTATCCTGAAAATCATGCTAGGGCTTATTCTTGGGGTAGGTCTTATTTTTGGGGAAACACGGTAGTAGGGTGTGGTTTCAAAGGAAAAAAATATATAATTTTGTTAAAAAGGTAAGATAATTATTATAGAAGACATTAGTGTTAATGAAATCCATTAAAATAGTTAATAAAAAATAGATTTCTTTCTTTTTAAAGGTATACTTTTTTTTGCTGGTGTAGCGTACAATTAAATAATTATATTTTATGCTGTAATTAAAACGATGTGGTTTCAGGCTTTTCATTTGGCTTGTTTTAATTAGGAAATGAATTCTTCTGTAGAAGACTAATAGCTTTCTTCTTGGATGATTACCCTTCTTGGCCCTTATCTGACTGATTAATGACCTTGCTCCAGAGGGTGGTTATTACTAATATAAATTTGCGATCTGTAAGTCAAACTGGTGCATAATTTTAGAATAAAAGGATTGAGAGAAATAATTTTTCTAAGATATGAATGGATGTGTCAAGCAATTTCAAGTTCTGTGAAGTGTCACTGTTTCAATAATGAACACTTTTTGACATCAGTCAACCAGTCAGAACATTCAGAACATGGAATGTGTGGGACCTCAATTTCAGGACTGTGCATGTGTATCCATGGCATTTAAAAAAAAAGTATGCAACCAACTAGTCATTCTTGCCTAACAATTCTATTCATGTAAACATTTTGCAAATACCTTAAAGGATAATTCTATAAAGTGCATTTAAATGCACATAAATGGTATCATTATTTGGCATTTAACCCCCTCTTCTACAAAGCCGTCGCACGGCAACAGCCCCGAAGCCCATTAAATCTCTATGGGCTTCGAGACCGTTACCGCGTGGCTTTGTAGAAGAGGGGGTAAGTGTGTAAGTGCCATGCTCTATTATATAAAATATGCACCAAATTGCATAGCCCTGGATTCTATATAGGATTCACAAATTTGGGTGCATGCCCGATTTGCATATGCAGTTGAATTGATTAACAAGCTGATAACTAGGAATAATAAGGCCCAAATTCTGTAACCAACACCTAAAGTTAGGCACCTATTTCTAAGGCGCCCATCTAGATAGGCGCCTATCTAAATTGAATAACAAGTCCAATTCAGCTTTTTAATCAGAACTGATTGAAACATAGGCGCCTATCCAGAAAAACGCGATTCTGTAACAATGCCTTCAAAAAATAGGCGCTATGCATGTTAGGCGTGGGTGTGGCTATGTGTTAGGTGCCTTCTTACAGAATCACTGCTCTTAAGTGCTCAGCTAGGCGCCTAACTTTTAAGTGTGCCTAGAGCTGGCCTATTTAATGGGCGCCTCCAAAATAAGTGCCCAAATATGTGCCGCTCAGCGTGATTCACTAAATAGCACCCAATTTTACTTGAATCACGCTGAACAGTGCCTATGTAGGCGCCTAACATTTGGGCGCTTCTTATAGAATTTGCCCTTAACTGCTAATTATTGAAGTTATTACTAGGTTCCAATTAGGGTATGAGCGTATATCTTGTTAAGCATTATTCTATGAAAAGGGAGCATGGCCAAGGGAGAAGCATGGGCAGGTCAGGAGCGTTCAATAAAGATGCATACAGTATTATAAAATTTAGGTATGGCTCCCAGCACTAAGCACCAGCTCGGAGTATCATTTCTAGAATAATGTTCACCATGCATTTTCTTTAGCATCCAAATTTGGAAATCATTTACTGAATCTAGTCCTTAGCATGTAAGTGTGAGGGGCATAAACATGGGTGGAGTATGTGAAGGCTATGGAGGTGTCTCTGAGATGAGATGCATGTCTAACTTATAGAATACTATAAATTACACATACTTCAGGGCAAATAGTTACAGCTGCCATTGACTGCCCACCGTTATGCATACCAATGTCAACTTAATGTTAGTATTATAAACCAGCATTTTGGCACCAAGATGTCATTATAGATTTGGTACTCAATGCAAGGCATTGGGATACCTAAACCTTGGTGCAAAGTTACACAATTTCTACCTTAGGCCATCTTTTACTAAGTTGTGGTAGAGGTTTCCACTGAAGCCTAGGGTACTAAATGCTTTGACACTGCTTCAACGCTTATAGGAATTCTATGAGTGTTAAAGCATTTAGTGTGCTGGGTCATGGTAGAAACCTCTACCATGCCTTAGTAAAAGGGGGGGGGGGAGGTAATTTGTAAATGGTTCATTCTAGCAATTGACTTATCTTTGTGTTTAAAATATATCTTGACCTTGGAGAGCTTACATTTTATAAACTAAAGACAACTATGCAAAGAACAATCATATAAAATTAAACATTTATTTTTTTAGCTAAAAATAAAAAATTCTGTAATGAGATACTAGTGCCAGAAATAATATTCAATGCTGATGAGTCAGAGGAAATGAAACAAATCATCTGGATTAGATGGTATTCATCCCAGAGTATGGATAGAAATTAAAAAAAATGAACTTGCAGTGCTGCTGTTAGTAATACAGTAATTTAAAATCAAGCATGGTACTTGAAGACTGGAGGGTGGCTGAATTTTTTAAAAGGGTTCCAGAGATGATCAGAGAAATTTTAGGCTGGTGAGTCTTATGTCGATGTCAGACAAAATGGCAGAAACTATTATAAAGAACAAAATTACTGAGCATGTACATAGGCCTGGAATAATGAGACAAAGCGAACATGGATTTAGTCAAGGGAAACCTTACCTCACCAATTGTTCAGACCACTCAGAAACTTAAACTAATTGGATCTGTAACCTCATAACATTATCAGATTGGACTCTAAATTCCTTAAATGAATCTCTTTTAATATAGAACTCAAAAACAAATAAATAAAACTTACAATTCAGTCACTCTCAAGGAATCTTGCCTTCTTCAAAGGTCAACACTCAACCAGAGCTCGGAGTAGCTGAGAATGTATTCAATAAATGTTGAAGAAAATGTTGTACTTCTGAACTTAGCACTATCAAACTTTACTTAGAGACTAGCAGCTCCAAAGGTGTAAAAAAGATGGAGAACAAAACTTTCCTATGGCTGTGTGGCTGCCTAAAATGGAGCCTGACACTTACCCCCTCTTCTATTAAACTGCGCTAGCAGTTTTTAGCACAGAGAGCTGCGCTGAATGGCCTGCGCTGCTCCCGACACTCATAGGAACTCTGTGAGTGTCGGGAGCAGTGTGGCTGTCTGTGCATTCAGACAAACTTTCTAAAATGCTACTCCACAGTGTCAGAAGTTTGTTGAAGATAAAATCATAAGTCAACTGTAGATATAAGAAATGATGATTAGACATTAAAGTTTGGCATTAAATATAATATTATTTAGACATTGGAAATGCAAAATAAAGTTAACAATATTTTTTGTAAGCATACACATCCATCTTATATTATAATTTACTTTTGACCTTTGTCTAGTTGGATGCCACACTGATTTTATCACAAATTGTCAGTGCTGTTATAACATATAACCTTGAAAAATAATCTAGAGACTGAATTAGTGTAACAAGGTTGGCAGGCATTAAGCAGACCTGTCACTGGAATCATGTACAATGGGATATAAAAAGACTTTCGGAGATTCTTGTTTTACTGTTATTCTAAAAACGTATCCTTTCTGCTTAAATTTCTCTTTGCAGGATAGAAAAGAAACATTCTAATAACATATTATACCAGAGAACTCAACAAGGAATTTATTTAACATGGTCTTCCACACCATGTCCTTCTTCCTACTTCCACACCATGTCCTTCTTCCTACCCCAATAAACCACACAGACCCCACCCGTTTACCTCTTCATGGTTTCATACCCTCTTTAACTCTCTCTCAAAAGTTCTTTTCAACTTTCCCTTACGGTACTTGTCCGTTATCGGTCTTGTGTGAGTTTACCACCCACTTTGGGCTGCATTCCCAAACAACCTGACTCTGAGAAGACCCAGACCTGGCACACCAGGGGCCGCTACCGGCTTAACACTGTCCGCAGGCTGGGCCTCAATCAGAAGGACTTGGGCCCCTGAGCAGCGCTGAGGAGGTGATCTTGTGTACGCTGCATTTCCCGTACCCACTGCATTGGCAAGGATTCAGCACTGGGCTCCTCCCTCTTCACTCGCTGTAACTGAGGGAATCCTAGTTAGTTTATTTTTCTTCGCTGAGTAATATGTTTAAATTCATTGGGTTGCCATGTCTGATCTGAGACACAATGAGAAGCATTTTAGAAAGGACATCCAATTCAGAATATGGACATCTAAGTCAGAATGTCACAAATGAACTTCATCTCCAGTTTTAGAGCAGGATGCAGCCTATTCTAAAATACATGTGACAGATGTCCATGTACTGGAAACATCCATGAAAATCAAATTTATAAACTGAAATGTCCAAATTATGAATGGATAAAACAAGGGACATGGTAGTCTCTGTACAGAGAAGAGTGACAAAAATGATAAAAGGTTTGGTATGACTTCCCTATGAGCTAGGGCTCTTCAGCATGGAGAAGGCTCAGGGGGGATATGATAGAGGTCTATAAAATACTGAGTGGAATGGAAAGAGTAGATGTGAAATGCTTATTCACTCTCTCCAAAAGTACTAAGGCTAGGGGACATGCGATGAAGCTACTAAGGGCTCCTTTTACGAACTCACATTAGCGGCTTCAGCACGCGTGACTTTTCATCACGCGCTAACCCCCGCGCTAGCCAAAAAACTACCGCCTGCTCAAGAGGAGGTGGTGGCGGCTAGCATGGCCGGCAGTTTAGCGCATGCTATTACGTGCGATAAACCGCTAGCGTGCTTTCGTAAAAGGAGCCCTAAGTAGTAGATTTAAAACAAATCGGAGAAAATATTTATTCACACAACGTGTAATTAAACTCTGGAATTTGTTGCTGGAGAATGTTGTAAAATCAGTTAACTTAGCGGGGTTTAAAAAAAAGTTTGGATAATTTCCTAATAGAGAAGTTCATAGGACTTTATTGAGATGATCTAGGGAAATCCACTGCTTATTCCTAGGATAAGTAGCAAAAAAATCTGTTTTACTACTTGGGATCTAGCTAGGTACTTGGGACCTGGATTGACCACTATGGAAACAGGATACTGGGCTTGATGGACCTTCCATCTGTCCCAGTATGGCAATTCTTATGTTCTTAAAGGAACATCAATGATATAAAATGGTCACACATACCCCCCCCCCCCTTGCAAAGCAGAGAGGTAGCTTAATGGTTAGAGCAGTGGGCTCAGACTTGAGGGACCCAGATTCAAATCCCACTTTAGATGTTTTTGTCTTTTTTTGTGTGTGAGCTTTCCAAGAATAGAAAAATAACTACTATATCTGAATGTACACCACTTCAATAGCCTTTAGGCTTGCAGATGTTTTGCAGTTCCCGGTTGAGTTCTCTGGTATAATATGTTATTAGAATGTTTCTTTTGTATCCTGCAAAGAAAAAAAAAATAAGCAGAAAGGATAAGTTTTTAGAATAACAATAAAACAAGAATTACCGAAAGTCTTTATATATCCCCTTGTACATGATCCAATTGCTTTACATGCTAAAATAAAATCATATTATTCTAAGCAATTAGGTATAGCTATTTCAAATATTAAGGCTTTATTTCAATTGGTTAATAAATTAACTGATACCACTCAATTTACTCAACCAGAAATGACATATGAACCTTCAGCAAATCAATTAGCTGTTTGTTTTTCAGACTAAGAAAGCTCATGCAAGAGCTTTATTTACAAATATATTGTAGGAGGAAAACATTTAGAGGGGAATTTTCAATAGGATGTCTAAGTCTGACTTTGGATGTTTTATTGAAGCCATGTGTTATAAGTACTAGCGATAATAAAAGTAATGTACAAACTATCCACTGCAGTAACTGCCGTTAAGCCCATAGGGAGTTAAGGGGCTTTGGGGCTTTTTCCACGCAAAAGCCGCTAGTGTGGCTTTATAAAAGAGGGGGTAAATCCTATGTATCAAAAATGGCCGATAGAAACATCCAGCAAAAGTGCATCCAATGCCCGAGTTACTGTTCTTCCTAAACATCCATCCTATAATTGACTATGGAGACCGTTGGTAGTGATGTCAGAATGTTTCCACAGTGGTGAAGCAATTTCCCCAAGACATCCTGTATATAGCCTTAGGAAATATGTAAGGTGCATGCTATAATGAAGGACACATGACAGAAGTGACTATTTAAGAATGTTTATTTATCTAAACATGACAAGATAATGCTGTGAAAGAACAGATCAGCAAGAGCAGTGATATGGTACCTTTGTCACAGGTGACAATTGTCAGGAGATATAGAACTGTGTCAAAGAATACCCACAGATAATACTGTGACATTACATCACGTGTCAAAGGTGATGCTAACAGATACCACTTTCAATAATATAAATACACGTACTGCATAGGCAATAAATTACAGCTTTGTACCATAAAACCAGTCATAAATAGATGGTTAAAATTATTACACATTTGCTAAAACTATTATGAACAGATAAAATTATGTAAAAATATCCTAATCATAAAAAATAAAAAAAAATTATGCAATCATTAAATTTTCTCTTTTGTGTATTCTTTATGAGGGGAAAAAGTTTTATTTTTATGATCCTACACAGTTAGAACATATCTTGAGAGCTAAGGAAGATGTTAATGTAATAATGTAATCTCATAACTTCACTATTAAAACCCGTTAGGAGGAGGTTTGTGGGGCAAGATGCTCACAGTTTAATAGATTGTCATATGCCTTTTATTTCCTTATTCATTTTGGGATCTTATTGCTATTATGTTGTGGATGAAAATGATAAATATATTCTTATTTATTTTCATGTAAGAATTTTCCTAATTTTCTGTTATCTCAATAATATGGTAATGTATTAAGTTTGAAATGTATAAAAATAAAATTTTTAAAAATCTCTCTTGTATAAAATCTTTGGTTAAAATATGGATCTCTGATTTTTTTTTTTTTTTTTTGGGGGGGGGGAACTGCATGGCAAGAATACCAGAACAACCATGGGAGGTAGGAATGGAAGTGCTGTTCTTGGTGCATGGCAAAACAGCAGCAGCCAGTGTCAGGTAGTGAAGAGACAGGAGGGAAATATGATGAAAAGGGAGAGGAGGTGAGAAAGAAGAAGACACCGGATGGAAAGAGAGAGGAGGGATGATACTGTATAGAAGGGAGGAGACGCTAGGAGACACTGAAATATCAAACAAAGAACCACCCTCGCTTCCATGATCTGCAGAGAAGGTCCACTTCATAAAATTGTCTGAAGCTCCAAAACACACCAAGCCGAGACAATGGCAACCAGAATGACAGACTTGATCATCAGATCCAGAAGAGAAGCATCCTTCAGTGGCTCGAATGGGCTTCAACAAGACCCTGCAGAATGAGGTTAAGATGGCTTGTGGAGAAAGAAAGACGGAAGGGAGATTGCAAGTGAAGTGCCCCCTCGCAGAAACCTGGTTACATTGGGATGAGCAGGAAGCAAAATGGAACCCCTATGTGTTTGGAAGCATGAAAAGCCTGTTATCTAAACCTTAAGGAAGGTCACAGCTAAATCCATATCCAAGTCCACTGGAAGAAAAGACAGAACCACCAGATAGGGAGCCCACTTAGGCTCTACTGGGTCCTTGTTATACTACTGTTGGAAAGCCTTCCAGGCTATGGCATAAGAAGCCAAAGTAGAGGTTTTCTTAGATGTCAAAAACATTGAAACGACCACATCAGAATAACTACACTTCATCAAGGTGAGCATTCAAGAGCCATGCCGAAAGACCAAAGCGCTGTGGAGTTTCCATGGGTACCAGACCCTTACTGAGAAGGTCACAAAGAAGAGGGAGCTTTTGCTTCTGGTCCCATTGAAGATGTATGAGATCCACAAACCACGGAAGACAAGGCAAATCTGGAGTTGCTAGGATTATTAGGTCAGGATGCGATGCTATCAGCAGATGAATTGACCAACCAGATGCCACAGAAAGAACACAAAGGAGGTCATGATCCATCCAGGGCAGAACCAAGGCATCCAGACCTAAACTTCCATGCTCTGTTCTTCAACTGAAGAAGTGCCTGAGCTACGAAGTCCTGGCTGAAGTCATCAAGTCCAGTTGTGGTGGGCCGCAATGCTGTACAATAAGATAGAACACACTTAATGATAGGAACTATTCTCCCAGGTCCAGGATATGTTGACTGAGGAAGTCTGGATATATGTTTTTTTCTCCGGCCACATGCCCTGCAAAGAGATACAGAAGACATAATACCACCTAGCAAAACAGCATGTGCACTTGCTGGCCCAAGGAAGTGCTTCTAGTTCCCCCGTGATGATTCACATACACCACTGCCATGGAATTGTCAGAGAACACTCACACTTCTTTCCCCTGCCAGAGTGGTCAGGAGAGCAAGAAACTGCCAGCAGAATTACCCGAAGCTCCAGATGATTGACTAACACTTCTGATATAGTAGTCCACTGCCCCTGAATTAAGAAGTCCCCGCAGAGAGCACCCCAGCCTGACAGGCTGACATCTATCATGAGTGAACCACTCCATAGCCAAAGAGATGTGTCCTGGCAGAGAGCCACCACCTAAAGTCACCAGCAGAGACTAAACCTGGTTCCATCCAGGGTAGCAGCATCTAAAGTGGATGATACTGTGGAGAGTAGCAAAAGAGGAGAGACTCCTGCAGAGGGCGCCTGAGTGCTCTGGCCTAGAAGTCATCACCAGAAAGGTCACCATGGACCTCAGCAACTGCAAATAATGCCAGGCTGAGGGAATCGGAAGAGTCAGGAGCTCTCTGATTTGCTTCTGAAATTTCTGTCTGTATAGCTCAGGAAGAAACACACGGCCCTGCAGAGTGTCAAAGAGAAGTCCCAAATACTCCAGGGTCTGCACTGGCAGCAACCGGCTCTTCCTGAAGATGACAATCCAACCCAAGCATTGTAGTAGTGACCTCCATCTCCACTGCTCGCTCACACTCCTCTGAGAAAGAGCATGGATCAACAGTCATCCAAGTAAGGATGGTCCTGGACACCCTGCCTATGAAGAAAGGCTGCTATAACTACCATCACCTTGGCGAAAGAGTGGGACGCTGTTGCGAGCGCAAAGGGCAGAGCTGCAAACTGGAAATTCTATTACAGAACATGGAAATGCAGAAACCTGTGATGCTCTGGGTAGATTGGAATATGGATGTAAGCCTCTGTGAGATCCAAGGACATCAGAAACACCCATGGAGAGACAGCAGCTATGACCATTGTGCACAGTTTCTATTTGGAAAGGAGGAATCAACAAGAAGCAATTGACCGATTTGAGATCCAGAAGGGGCCTCCAGTCCTCCGAGCCTATCTTTGGCCCGATGACATATAATTTGTTTTCCCGGAATGGGCCCTATTGCTTGGATGTTCAAGAGATGGTGTAGGGTAGCATGGACCTTTGACTCCTACTCCGTCTGACCTGCCAGAGAGTCCAGAACAAACCCAGAGGCAAAAGAACATCTTGTGCCCCTCCTGAATGATGTCCAGCACCCTTTGATCCAAGGATATGTGAGGCCACTCCTTGTAAAACAGAGAGAGAGAGAGAGAGAGAGAGAGAGACCCATCTGTCTTCTTGCATTATTAGGGCTTTTTAAAAAAATTAGGGGCAGTAGCAGCATGGAATCCAGACACCTGAGGATGTCTTAAATTTTTAGTGTGGTAATGGGGATGGTATCCTTGGGAATTTATATGTGGGCGGAAAAGCCCGAGGTTCTCTTATGAAAGCTATGGAAGGGATGAAAGGTACTACCTCCCTAAGTCCGGTCAGCAACACTGGCCAGGAGTTTGCTTAGGCCTGTTCTAAAAAGAAGCTTACCCTTGTAAAAGAAGTCTGCTGAAAATGGCCTTGGAAGCAGAGTTCCCAGCCCAATAATGGATCCAAAGAGTCTGACGTGCCGACACCTCATGAGATTTTACTGAGAACATCCTCCACACTATTCACACTGTCCATCACCATGTGGGGGACAGGTATCTTCTTCCACAGAGGGTATACAGTGCAATCTTGAGAAACAAGCACGTGCTGCAAAGGAGGCTGCTGTTGATGCCTTGATACCTGAATAAGCCACTTCAGAAAGCCTTTTCAAAATAATGAACATGCTGTGATCTTGGCATCCATCTGACCAGTAGGGGTAAGAACGTCTTCGGACACCGGTTAGCACGACTGCTTCACAGGGCTTTAAACTAGGTAAGCTGGGGGAGGGTACCCACTCACATACTAGTGCAGAAAGGAATTATCCTGATGAGGTGAGTCGAAACTCTGCTTCCATGTCCAAAGTAAGTACCCACATTGCAAACAGTTCTTTAGGAGTCACACCGACTCGGGTAGGATACGCCTATCAGGGACTTAGCAAACACAAGATTTGGAGGGCCATGTATGTCAAAGTTTAGGTAATAAAATTCTAGAATTGGAGGCTGAAATAAGGAATGCCGACCTAGACGTGGTGGCGATATCTGAAACTTGGTTCACAGACTCACATGGGTGGGATATGGCTATTCCGGGCTACAACCTACTTCGTTAGGACAGAGAGGGCAGGTTAGGAAGAGGGGTAGCTCTATACATTAAAGAGGACATCAAAACCATCAGGATCACAGATGTCAAGTACACCGGGGAGTCCCTCTGGGTAAACCTGGCAAGAGGCAGAGAAAAATGCCTGTATCTAGGTGTGGTATACAGACCCCCAAGACAACTGGAAGACATGGAATCAGAATTAATTGAAGACATAGAGAATATCACTCTATGGGGCGAAGCTGTACTGCTAGGGGACTTCAATATGCCTAATGCAGACTGGAACTCATTTTCAGTGACAACCAGCGGCAGCAGGAGGCTATTAACCTCCATAAAGGGAGCACGTCTCAAACAAATGGTAACGGAGCCCACTAGGACCCAGGCGATCCTCGACCTGGTTCTCACCAATGGGGAAAGCATCTCAGCGGTCTCGGTAGGGGATACGCTAGCCTCCAGCGACCACAACACAGTATGGTTCAACCTTAGGAAAGGCTTCCCTAGATCAAACACGAAAACAAAGGTACTCAATTTCCGGGGCACTGACTTCGCACGCATGGGGGATTTCATCCATCGGACGCTGCAGGACCAAGCGGAGACCGATGATGTGGAAGCTAAGTGGTCAACACTGAAATCAACCATACATGAAGCAACTAGCCGCTTCATAAAATCAGTACATAAACAACAAAGAAACAAGAAACCCCAATGGTTCACCGCGGAGATCTCGCACCTCATTAAGGAGAAGAAAAAAGTGTTTCTTTCCTACAAGCGCACGGAGAAAAGAGAAGCAAAAGTAGAATATAGGACCAGGTCTACAGTGGTCAAAACAGCAGTTAGGGAGGCCAAACTTCGAGTGGAAGAAACTCTGGCAAAAAACATTAAGAAGGGACAAATCCTTCTTCAGGTATATTAGTGACAGAAAAAGGAACACAGGCGGGATAGTACTCCTTAGAAGATTGAACGGAAGTTACGTGGAAGCAGATTCCGATAAAGCCGAACTACTGAATGAATACTTCTGCTCAGTCTTCACCTGTGAGGCACCGGGACACGGTCCGTAGCTGAAGGCAAAACAAAGCATGGAAGACCTGTTTCAGAATTTTGAATTCACACCAGGAGAAGTTTACAGCGAACTAGCAGGACTCAAGGTGAACAAAGCCATGGGACCAGACAATTTGCACCCAAGAGTGCTCAGAGAATTCAGCGATGTCCTGGCGGAACCGTTGACTATGCTATTCAATCTCTCCCTAAGTAAGGGGAAAGTTCCCCTAGACTGGAAAATAGCTAACGTTGTTCCTCTGCATAAAAAGGGTTGCAGGGCAGAGGCTGCGAATTATAGACCGGTGAGTCTCGCATCGATAGTGTGCAAACTCATGGAAACACTAATTAAACGTAAATTGGACACGATCTTGAATGAAGGGAATGGACCCCAAGTCTGAGAAGGGTGGCACAAGCAGGTTGACCCCACAAATCCATGGACGTTTTTCTGTGAATCAGCAGTCTGGCTCCCCAGTACTGTGTCCTTTCCTCTGGCAAAGAACACCGCATGGGGACTCGTGGCACTGAAGCCACCGAGAAAAATGAACTTTAAGCAAAAAAGAAAAAGATGCAGAGCAGAACAAAAGACTTCTGCACGGATTGCTTGTAGAAATTGAAAACTGTAGGGGGTTCTAACTCTCTCTAAAGTAGAAGGAGTAAATGCTCAGAAAAGTGTTTGGATTTCTGCAACTTCCGGATTGAGGAAAGGGATCAAACACCTAGAGTATGGAATCCAGAAGGGACATAACAGAATTTGGGATTGGCATGGGGGAATGTGAATGGTTGAGTGGTGGCAGGGTATTGAAAAATTGGATGTCAGAGGGGACAGATAGGGGAATCAGAAATGGAATGGGGATGTGTATAGGGAGTACATTTATTTATTATCTGCTTGGATCGACACTGTATTACTTGCAGTGCAGATAACATGGTCACCCCCACCAACTGACACTTTGGGCTCCTTTTACTAAGCCGCGTTAGGGCTTTAACGCACGGAATAGTGCACGCTACATTGCCGTGTGCACTAGACCATAACGCCAGCATTGAGCTGGCGTTAGTTCTAAAAGCATAGCGCGCGGTAATTTCCTGCATGTGCTAAAACGCTAGCACACCTTAGTAAAAGGAGTCCTTTATGTAACACCATGTGATATAGTAAATTTCTGCCCTATCCTGAAATTGCAGGAAAGATACTGGGAATGCTTCTTACATTTACGGCACAGGCTTCACACTTACCACATGTTAATTTTTGCTGTTATTGTGCGGTAAGTGCAAAACCTTTCTGCAACAGCGAAAGAGCCACATAGTGAACACAAAATCTATTTAATGTATGAGAAGTTAACCTAAGAATTAAAATGTATATAACCAATCTGCAGGCTTAAAAAAAATCTAAGAATCTAAAACCAAACTGAAAATCATTGCCTGAGTATGTCTCTAATAAATATACTTTATTTAAAATATATTTTAAATTCAATTAAAAAAAGAACAAGTTATGATAGTTGTAAAAGTTGGTCAAATAATAATTCTACTTATCAAATTAGTAAAGGTGTAAACACTGTAGTGTTTTGCTTAGGTAGAACAAATTGTGCCAAGTGAAAGAAATAATTATTACTCAATTTTCCCTTATTTTCCTATTTTTAAACTCCAGAATGATCTAGTAGTTTGCCACAATTGTTTTCTTTTAGAATTCTGTATGGCGTAGAGAACAATTGATTAGTTCTGAGGAAAACAAGTCTGTAAGTTCTCAGAACTCAAACTTCAATACATTGAATTACAATAAAAGTATTAATTACTCACTTCTAGGTAGAGAAATGTTTACCCAATAGATAAGAAAGTGATATAAGACATTCCCCTATACTAGGATTTATTATACCATTGTAAAAAAAAAAAAAAAAACCTCTAACATTCAGTATGATTTCAAGTTTATTATTTTTCATATGATTTTTATGACAATTTTAATTAGTTATTTAGTTGAACAATTGCTCTTTGTTCCACCAATGCCTCTCATTCACACAATTTCATACGCCAGTTTAATTGATCCTCAGAAACACCACCTTGGACTCCTATAATTCATTGTTCTAGGCTTTAAGTGCTATTTCCTCACTGGATCATTTTAAATTCATAATAATGTTTTTGTGTATATATATATATATATATATATATATATAAATAGTATAATATATATATAAATAGTTTAGCTGTGACTATTAAGATAAAATTTATCTCAAATGTGGTCTTCCTTAATGGGATAACTTTGCCATATTTCACTATCGAGTTTTTTCAAGGCCGTTCATCCCTTAGATAGACCCAGTAAGTTACATATGATCTCCAGCTGTTGCAAAAACTCATACCAGCTAAAGGTAAACTCTGAATACAGAATTCTAATGTTCATTAATCTACCATTATCTCTAACTCTACAATATATAGAAATACATTGTCTTTATTTGATATTAATGCAGTTTCTCATAAATTAACTGGCATTAAAACAGCAGTGCTGTGATTCTAAATTTAAGTCAGCACAAACAAAATATGAACATTTTCATTTCTGTCTGATTCTATTTGATTCCCATAGAAAAATATTATTTTTATTTTATTTAGGAAAGGTTCATGGACTCACTGGGGAGCAATGCAAAATGGCTGAGCTCCTTTCTTTCCTCTTCATTAAGAGTCCTGACAGCCTGGGGAGAGGATAGGGAGGAACAGGAGCAGTGAGTATGATTATATCCAAGCTAATTTCAGGCACCCATAGTCATGCATGCCTGCTGAGGAGACCACCATTAGCATGGCTTGGTGAGCAGAGCTACTTATAGAGCCAGTGGGGAAGTTGTGAGTTGTGAAATGGTCTATGAAAGAAATCAGCACCAGGGTTACATTGATTGTGTGGCTAGCTGCTTGTATGTTCAGGTTTTAGAGGAGTGGATTTTTTTTTTAATGGAGGTAGCTATTGCCATTTGTTCAGCCAATTTTTGACTTGCCACCTGACTTAGGGAGGTGAAGTGAGTAGGGCTGTTTTGTCAAGTATGTACTGACAGCAGGAGTGCTGAATTAGGCTATTTCTGTGTGCTGCCTTATGTCATTGAAGGATTGAAAGTGCTGGTAGTGGCTATGCATCAGGTCTGGATACTGCAGGTCCTAGTACCTGCTGGTTTTGTTGCAGTTCCAGCTGTTGGGCTTTTATGTGGGATTTGGGAAATACTTTTGAGGGTTCAGAGAATGGAAATTTCTGTTGGGGCAGCAGGCTTTGTGAAGTCTGAGAAGTTATTATTATTATTTTTAAGGTGGGAATAGACCCGAACACTGGATTGGAATGGGGGAACATAAGAACATCAGACTTTTCACCATCCCTAGTTTTACAGAAGAGCAATGCTAAATTACGGAGAGCCTCTGTAAAGATTTGCTTGAAGAATGAATGCACCATCTACAAAAGGAATAATGACTATGAATGTTAACAATATAGGCAGTCCCCGGGTTAAGAATGAGTTACGTTTTTAAAGCTATTCTTAAGACGGATTTGTATGTAACTCAGAACTTGTAGATTTTAAGATTCTTGTTGCTTACCTCTTCTCCCAGCTGACAAAAGGGCCAACTGTCCCTACCAGTGTTCTCTCTAAGATACGCTAAGGTCCCTCTAAGGTCTGATCACCACAATTTGTGTGGCGCAGTGGTTAAAGCTACAGCCTCAGCACCCTGAGGTTGGGGGTTCAAACCCACGCTGCTCCTTGTGACCCTGGGCAAGTCACTTAATCCCCCCATTGCCCCAGGTACATTAGATAGATTGTGAGCCTACCGGGACAGATAGGGAAAAATGCTTGAGTATCTGAATAAATTAATGTAAACCGTTCTGAGCTCTCTTGGGAGAACGGTATAGAAAATTGAATAAATAAAATAAAATAAAATTTTTCGTAAGCCCAGCTCAACCCCGACTCACCACAGGCTCACGAAATATATAAAAGACACTGAGATACCACAGCTTCCATCCTTATAATCTCAAAGCAAGTCTGCCTATTAGCCAGTTCCTGCGATTGCGCAGGATTTGTTACTCTCTGAAAGAGTTTAAACATCAAGCCCGAATAATGAAGCAGAAATTCTATTGGAGAGGCTACCCTAGACCAGTAGTCCATCAAGCTTACTTGAGAGCTAAGTATGCTTGACGGTCCTTACTCCTACAATACCAACAGGAACAAGAAGAGGACCAGCAGATAATATTTGTTCAACCTTACTTCCTCCTAGCTACTAAAATCAATCAAATAATTCGAAGTCATTGGCATGTGGTCCAATTGATCAATCAAACAATAGGGGAGGCCCCGATCTGTGCATATAGAAGAGCGAGGAATTTGGGGGAAGTTTTGAAGAGTAGAAAAGATCATGGAGATATAAATCAGGGCACTCATAGGGCATGTAATAATTGTCAGTGGTGCCCTTATACTATGGAAGGGGGATCTTGGACCCATCCTGAGACGGGCAAAACATACAGATCCAAGCATATCACAACTTGTAATTCCTCATATGTGATATACATTATACAATGCCCTTGCCCAAAATTGTATGTTGGCAGAACCATTCCCCCGATCAAGGTGCGCTTGACTGAACACAAATCGCGTGTCCATACTCAAAACGAAACTGCTCCCCTTATCCGCCATTGGAAATTGTTGAAACATTTGATTAAAGATCTAAATGGCGTGTACTCGATGTAGTGGAGATAGGGTGGAAGGGTGGCAACATCAATTGAACTTTAAATCTAAAAGAGCTTCGATGGATGCATGAACTACAAAGTATGCAGCCTTCAGGACTCAATGAAACAAATGACTGGCTAACTTTAGCTGAATAAATAGCTATAACAGTAATTCTCCTACTGCTTTCAAAAACCTGATTGTGGGTGATCTGTATGTATGTGAATGCTTGTTCAATAAAATTTTTAGGTTTCCTGTGAACTGCTGGGTTTGATTGAGTAGCCTATGGATGACATTGTAAGGAGGTGTATATCAGGCAGGAAGGGAACGCCGCGGCCATCTTTTGGAGATTGTCTGGGCGTTACTCGAATGAGAGAGTGAAATGTAGTTGGTGAGTTTTAATATATTTGAAGAAGAATATAAGAGATTTGAGTGTCCCTCATTAATGAAATTCTGCTTTTTGTTCTAGTTAAAGCACTTCCCTGTCCTGATAAAGATACGAAATGCGTTGGTGGGGCTTAGTGTTACAGCAACAATGAACAAAGGTAGAAAAAAGTGTTTTATTTTTAATTTATTAGTTGGAATATATTAGCTTTAGGATATATGTATCACAGATCCTTGTATTGTGTTCAGTGGCTTACCAGACAGCTGATGTGGGGGAGAGAGGTGGCAGTAGTCCTAAGCTCAAGGTGGGTGGCAGGCACCAAAATTTTCCATATCCTCCCCCATGCGCCCTTGCACAAATGCAAAATATAAATACCCAGTCTGGTTGGGATCCCAAAGCCCTGGCAGCTGAAGACATCTCCTTCCAGCTCTGCAGAGTCACTGCTGCTAGTTGCAGAGCTTGGAGATTTCTGGCTGCCAGACCGAAGGTGGTGGTCTTCAGCTGGCAGGGCTCTAGGATCACCACCAGCCACAGCAAGAGAGCTGGCTAATTTTGAGGGGGCCTGGGCCTAGTAACCCTGTGTGTTCAATATAAAAAATGTACATCTCCAATGTTGAAATATTTGCTGAGTTTAATTTCTTGGGGTTTCCAGTTCAGATTCTATTTCTATTTGTAATCCCTTGTTTTGTGTTTGGCAAGGTCTATCTGTGTTTTGTGTGTGATTAAGTAATTTAAAGTTGTTTTATTTGTAGTAGTAATGGCAGAAGAGGAGATCAAGGGAGGGGACAGGGAGGAGAGGGGATCAAGGGCCTCCTCCTTAATTTCTTCCCTGGGCCCCAGCTTGTCTAAAACCAGCCCAGCCTGGTGACCTAGACATTTTTGCATCTAGACGTCCAGGTAGGGGATTTTAAAAAATGTATATATTTATTTATACATTTGGACGTCCTATTCAAAAATTACTATTTCTCCGCCTCCAACTTTGGACATTTTGTGGGAAAAGTCCAAAGTCGAACTTATGTGTTGTATCGAAAATTGCCCTCCATATAATTTTCATTGGAAGATGAATACCAAGTTTTGGTTCTCTAATCAGAATGTCAACTATACCATTTTTGATTTTGGAGCCACTGCTGGCAGGAGGTAAAGTGATTCCCTCCTTTCAGTATAGATTTATAAGCTATGTTCAATGATGAATTGGTCTGGACAGTGAAGGAGTTTGAGGAAGGATCTATAAGACTTACATTCTTTAGGGAGTTGGAGATTGAGTTGGCATCCTTTCCTATTTCTGGGACCAGCAGAGCAAGCAGCAGCATGAACAATGCAATATTTCTGTGTTGCCTGCCTTCTGTTATTTGTTGATGCTTTCCTGCCACTGTGCAGACAGGAAGAAGTAGCAGCCTGGACCTTGGGATCAAACAAGGAGTGGTAGGGAGGAAAGGGAGATAGATGCAGCCATGCAAAATGGTGCCTGATGGCAGAGATGGGGCCATGCAGGATCATTGTGGAGCAGGGAAAAGAGATAGATGATGCAGTTGTTAATTGCATTATTAAAGCTACTAGTCTTTAAGCCCGTTACATTAACGGGTGCTAGAAAGCAGCCCCCTTTCCCTCTCCAGTTCCTCCCTAACTGACTTTCCATAGCCCCCCTTCTGTCTTCCCCCCCTAAGCAAAATGATCTGCCTCCCAGCACATCCCTCCCCCCCGAAGCAGCTCCCTTTCCCTCTACCCCTCCAATTCCTCCCTGACAGTGTCTCCGTGGTCCCCTTCTGTCTCCCCTCCCAAGCAAAGCTGTCTGCCTCCCAGCACACCCCTCCCCCCCAAAGCAGACCCCTTTCCCTCTACCCCTCCAATTCCTCCCTGACTGTCTCTCCGTGGCCCCCCATTTTGTCTCCCCCCCAAGCAAAGCTATCTACCTCCCAGCACATCCCTCCCCCAAAGCAGACCCCTTTCTGTCTGCCCCTCCAGTTCCTCCCTGTGTCTCCGTGGCCCCCCTTCTGTCTCCCCCCCAAGCAAAGCTGTCTGCCTCCAAGCACACCCCTCCCCCAAAGCAGGCCCCTTTCCCTCTCCCGCTCCAGTTCCTCCCTATCTCTCTGTGGCCCCCCCTTTCTGTCTCCCCCCCCAAGCAAAGCTGTCTGCCTCCAAGCACACCCCTGCCCCAAAGCAGGCCCCTTTCCCTCTCCTGCTCCAATTCCTCCCTATCTCTCTGTGCCCCCCCTCTTCTGTCTCCCCCCCAAGCAAAGCTGTCTGCCTCCAAGCACAGCCCTTCCCCAAAGCAGGCCCCTTTCCCTCTCCAGCTCCAGTTCCTCCCTGTCTCCCCCCCCAAGCAAAGCTGTGTGCCTCCAAGCACACCCCTCCCCCAAAGCAGGCCCCTTTCCCTCTTCCTCTTCCTTCTTCCCAGTTCCTCCCTGTCTCTTCGTGGCCCACCCGATTTTATCTTCTCACGTCTGGCCAGCTCCCCTAGTCCCTTGCCGCCGCCGCCACCCCCTTCCCTTCCCGCGGTCGACAAACCTCTTGGCTTGAGCAGCGGACGCAGCACTGTAAATACGCTGCTTCGCGGCCTCTACTGCCCCGATTTGGTTTTCCGTGTCTCTGATGACGTCATCAGAGACACGGAAGAGTAAATCGGGGCAGTAGAGGCCGCGAAGCAGCGTATTTACAGTGCTGCGTCCGCTGCTCAAGCCAAGAGGTTTGTCGACCGCAGGACAGGAAGGGAAGGGGGTGGCGGTGGCAAGGGACTAAGGTAGCCGGCCAGACCGCGAGAAGAGAAAATTGGGTGGGAGGCTCAACGGGGATTGGGGGGGAGGGGCGAAGACGATGACGAAGACTGAGCCCTTGCTTTCTCCCTAGCTCCCAGTACACCGCGATCTGGAGAGCAGGGAGTGCAACGGTTGCGGCTGGCAAACAATGCGGCTGGGAAGCAGTAAGGCTCGGGACTCGCGCATGTGCACGTCTGCAAAGCCACGGATATACATCTCACGGAACAGGGATTTCAGATCACGCAGATCTGAGTGCGCATGCGCGTCTACCGTTTTATTATATTAGATAAATGTGCAGCCCTACCAACAACCCATTCATTTCATTGATGAGTAAATGGGTTTAGGATGATGCCTTGATATAAGGAGAGTTTAGTAGATGTCAGGGATAGGTACAAGGAAGCCTAATGGCTGATCATTCGATGAATAGATGGATTTAGATAGTCATTCATTTTTAGAAATAGTAGTGTTGGGTGTTATGGGAGTCCCATTTGTATTTTTGCATATGAGATGCAGTTAAGTTCTATAAGCTCTAAGATAGCTGGGAAGGCACCATTGGCATATGTAATGCTGGTAATAAGCAAGAAAGTTAACTATAATGTCTTGCAGTGGCCGCTACTAACCTTCATGGGTATTAACAGTGGATAGTACTCCATGCATTAATATCTATTGAGGCCATATATTTTTGCATCATTTGCATCCATATTAGTATTGATATTGAGAACTATACCAATGAAAGTGTGCATTCAGTAGTATGAATGAATGATCTTACTGAATGGGTACTAGCTAATGGTCATATTAATGAACATTTAGGGCTCCTTTTACAAAGGTGCGTTAGGGCCTTAACGCATGGAATAATGTGCGCGCTAGCTGATACAGCCTGCTCTTGAGCAGGCGCTAGTTTTTCGGGTAGTGTGCGCTAAAAACGCTAGCGCACCTTTGTAAAAGGAGCCTTTAATGCTAGCCTTAACACAATTCCCCATTAATATGCAGGCCTCATAGTGATCAATTTCCTTTTACTAGAAAGCAATTTTTCAAAATAGTATTGGCTCACAACTGGAAGGATATCATGGTCTCTTTTATTTTCTTACATTTAAATGCTCTGTAAATATTATCCATTTTCAAGTAAGTAGAACAAGCATGAACAGCATATTTTTAAATTGTAATACAGGCTGTATCATGCTTAGAGTTATGCTAGGTTACCAATTTGTTTTTCAGTGAAGTTTAGTCTCTTTACTTGATAATTCTTCCATGTTCACCCTAGGAGAATTGTTTTATGCTGTCTAGCTTTCCAGTTGCATTCTTTTGAATCTCTTTGGCCATTGTTCTTTGTAAATGACCCAGAGCTTTGAGTGATATTTCCAATATAATACTGTACCTCATGACTTTTCCTCTCTCGGTGATTTTGTCAAAATGCTTTGAGAAATCTCACTGTTCTCAGCATTTCCATTGAAATGTACCACAAAGGCAGCATTTCACATGGTGAAACTAAAAAAAAAAAATGAAATAAAGGCTGGGAAGGACTGAATTTTTGGCTTGCATCCACTGGATCACAACAAAATGAATTTGTCCACCAGTGCAAAAAATGTCACTGTAGGTGATCAGTTGAGTATAAAGGTCCAACTCATTAATGCTAGTTTAAGTCTTGTGGAGTTCAGCCTCTAGACATTGTTTGACCTATCCTGGCAATTCAGTTTTAAATGCAGCATGTTCCTTTGCTCTATTTATCCTTTTGATTTAGGCTTTAGCTAATTGACCATGGCAACAGGACAAGCGGCTATGGCATGGCAAGGATATTTCAATAGGCATTCCCTTATGTTAAAAGAAAAATAGATGAAGAAAATTGTAAGAGATTACATGGTCACTTAAACCATAATATAATAGCTTTAAGACTGAACTTAGAAAGGACCCTCAGGCTAGTAAGATTCTAGGCTTTAGTATATGCAGATATTTAAGGCAGTAGTTTTTACAGTAAGGAACAATAAATAGTTTCAATTTTTTAAAAAAAATTTTTTAGGGGAAAGGAATTGGAACTTGTATACTGCCTTTTTGTAGTTTTACAACCACACTCAAAGCAGTTTACATAAAGGTACTTCAAACATTTTCCCTATCTGTCCTTGTGGGCTCACAATCTGTCTAGTGTACCTGGAGCAGTGGCGGATTAAAGCCCTGATTCACTAAAGTCAGTGATCGTCACTAAACCTGTTTTTACAGATTTAGCGACGATCGCTGCTAACCGACCCGATTCACAAAATGGCCCACCGCGTGTTTCCCCCCTCGATCACCCATTTTCTGATCTGGTCATGCAAATTAGTAACCCCATGCAAAATAGCCAAGCTTGGCTATTTTCCATCGGGTCTTATGATCCTAAAAACTAAACTGCTATAGACCTGTCAGTAACTGTGTTACCAACAGGTCTGCCGTTTTTTTTTTTTTAATGGCACAGATATTTTGTGTGTATTACACATGCAGAATATCTGTCCCATTAAAAAAATCCCCCACTGCTGCCGATGGCCTTCCCCAATGACCTGCTGACAATCAAGCGCCCCTACCCCTGGACAATTGCCGCAACATCACAGCTCCCCCTGACACTCCCCCCCACCACCACCACAAATATGGCAGGAGGTATGCCACTCCCTCCTGCCATCGCCCCCCCCCCCACACACACACACACATGAACTGATATGGCAGGAGGGATTCCCACTCCCTCTTGCTGTCGGCCCCCCCCCCCTTGCCATTGGGTCCCCTGTACCTGTAAGTCGGGAGCAGGAGGGGTGCTCACTTCCTCCTGTTCCTCCACTGGCTGCCGTCAGCAATGTGGGCCTTAAGCCCCTCCATGGTACATCATGTGATGCATGGGGAGGGGTCTAAGGCCCTTATTGGCTCAGGCGTCTCATGTTTCTCCCTTGGGAGGACCTGAGGCATCTGAACCAATTAGGGACTTCCTTAGGGAGGAGCCTAAGGAAGGCCCTGATTGGCCAAAACAGGGATTTTATTTCTCTTCAGAGGGTTTTGTAGTCTGGAGCTGTGATCAGTAGGTCAGAGAGGTGGTGGTCTACTTTCACTGCCTGAGTAGCTATTAGGCTATTGTACATCTTGTGCTGTGTGCCTTTGATTGGGGGGGGGGGGGTAGTAAATGGTATCTGTGTGCTCCTTTGCCTGGTTGAGTTGTTCAGAGGAGACAATCATTCAAGTAGGTTGGGGCATCGCCATTCAGGACTTTGAATAGTAGACAGTAAAATTTGAATAATATTCGTGCTTGTATTGGGAGCCAGTGTGAGTCTAGGTATATGGTGGTGATGTGATTGCACTTGTTCAGCGACTAGATCAGTCTGAGAGCTGTATTATGTTCTGTCTGTAATTGTTTTATCATGACTGTAGGGCATGGGAGGTTTAGGATATTGCAGTATTCTAGAAGTCCCAGGACTAAGGACTGGACCAGAAGATGAAATTGTTCTCTATCTAAGAATTTTCAAATTTGTCATAGGTTATATATGTCTGTGAAGGTTTTCTGGACTGTCTTGTTGATTTGTAGTTGCATGGTACAGCATCTGTCAATCATCACCCCAAGAAGTTTTAGGGTGGGTTGAATGGGATATGTTATAGAGTTTATTTCTATATCTGTTATGGTTGGTGTTTTGTCATTTTCAAGTTGTAGGAATTTTATTTTGTCCTTGTTCAGGTTTAACTTGTAGTCTTTCATCCATTTTCAACTGTTTCTAAAGTCTTGTGAAGTTTATCTGTTGTAGTGAGCATGGGTTGGTCAAAAGGAAGGAGTATGCTGATGTCATCTGCATAGCTGTATGATGTAATACCTAGTTTGTCCAAACTGGTACCGAGGGAGGCAATGTAGAGGTTGAAGCGCATTGGAGATTCTTAGGGTACGGCACAGGGATTGGCCCAGGATTCTGATTTTTCTCTGTTTGTCTTGACTCTGTAAGTTCTGGATTGTAGGAAACCTTAGAATCATGTGTGTACTCTGCCTGTGATTCCTATGGCTTCCAATATTTGTGGTAGGATGGTATGATCTACCAGGTCAAATGCTGCGGTGAGATCAAGTTGTATGACCAGCAATTTCTTGCCTTTGCTAAAGTGTTGTCGGGCTGTGTCCAAGAGAGATCTTAGTAGTGTCTCTGTGCTGTAGTTGGTCCTGAACCCAGATTGTGAGGGATGAAGAAAGCTGTGGTCTTCTAGGTAGTTGGTGAGGTATTATGCCACTAGGCCTTCCATTAGCTTAATGTACAGTGGTATTGAGGATCACAAGGAACAGTGTGAGATTTGAACCCACAACCTCAGGGTGCTGAGACTGTAGCACTAACCACTACACCATAGTGATTTTTTTTAATTATTATTTTTAAATCCAAACATATTAACATATACAGACAATTTCATGTTAATAGAAATAAGATTTAAAAATGTCAATAACAAACCAAGTAAGATGTACAGTTTAAATAAAGAGACCTTTGCATCTAAGAAATATCTAAAACCTAAATTACATACAAGTAGGGAAAGAAAAAAATAGAACTTTCCTTATGTGGGTTTGAGTAGGAAGGAAACAAAAAACAATGACAGCTATAGAAGACTTCTAGTAACTTATAGAAAAAAAAACCAAAACATTTGTGTTTAAACCTCAGTTTTGTAGGTTTTTGTTTGGTTTTTTTTTAATATGGAAACCCCAACTGAACCCTCCTCCCACCTCCCTTGAATAGTTCCAATTTTTCACTTAGGGCAATTGTCAAACTGCATTTTGGAACATAGTGCATAATGTTTTTTACCCATGGCCTTTGCTTCAATTTTCAAAGCAATTAAAAAAAGAGAGAGAGAGAGAGCACATACTCCTACTTGTACTGCTGGCAGCATTCAGGGTTTTACTGATGCTGCCAGTGTTATGCCTAGAAATTCAGTGCCAGACCATGTCCAGCATTGAATTTTAATGGGAAAGTCTTTTGGTCACAAATTTGAATTTTGATGGGAAGATCAGTTGGTCTCTGTTTCCTATAGAATGGAAAGTTCTCTGGTGAGCTTAAAGATATTCTCTCTGTGAAGCTAGGTAACATGCTCTTTTAGGTTTCTGCGGCTGGCATCATACTGGTTGGAGTTCCCACCAAAATTCAGATTGGTGACCAACATTCTTTTCTTCCTCATTTACCTCAAGCCCCAAACAATCAGGACCCACTATAAGAGCATAAGAATAGCCTTACTAGGTTAGATCAATGGTCTGTCTAGCCCAGTGGTCTCAAACTCGCGGCCCGGGGGCCACATGCGGCCCACCAGGTCTTATTTTGAGGCCCTCGGTATATTTATCATAATCACAAAAGTAAAATAAAACAGTTTCTTGATCATATGTCTCTTTACCTATAAATTACAATATTATTATTAAGACTTAGCCAAAAGGAAAGATTTATAAACTATAAAGAGTTTTACCTCATTCAAAATTCTCATTTCTTTAATAAGAAGAAATTAGCTATTCTTTCTGCGGCCCTCCAAGTACCCACAAATCCAAAATGTGGCCCTGCAAAGGGTTTGAGTTTGAGACCACTGGTCTAGCCCATTATCCCGTTTCCAAAGAGGCCAATTCAAGCCACAAGTACCTGGCAAAAACTCAAAAAGTACAGCAGTCCATGCCACTGATACAGGGCAAGCAGTAGCTTCTCCCATGTGTCTCAACAGCAGACTATGGACTTTTCCTCCAGGAACTTGTCCAATCTTTTTTTAAAAAAACAGCTACATTAACTGCTCTTACCACATCCTCTGACAATACATTCCAGAGCTTAGCTATTCTCTGAGTGAAAAAATATTTCCTCCTATTGGTTTTAAAAGTATTACTCTATAACTTTATTGTAAATCTTGATGCAATGAAAAATCAATCCACTTGTATCCGTTTTACACCTCTCAGGATTTTGTAGACTTCAATCATATCTCCCCTCAGCTGTCTCTTTTCCAAGCTGAAGAGCTCTAACCTCTTTAGCCTTTCCTAATACGAGAGGAGAACCATCCCTTTTATCATTTTGGTCTCTCTTCTTTGAACCTTTTCTAGTGCCGCTATTTCTTTTTTGAGATAAGGAGACCAGAACTGAATGCAGTACTCAAGATGAGGTTGTACCATTGAGCAAAGCAGAGGCTTTATAACATTCTTAGTCTTGTTTACCATCCCTTTTCTAATCTCTCTATATAAAGACAAACTGAAGACCACAGATTACCCTGAAGAAAGCCACAGCATGATGGCTGAAATGTTGGTTCTACCTGACCAGACGTAGCAAAACTCAGAAAACTGCAATAAGCATCTTACGAGTAAAAGCTAAACAGCTTCTATGTTCAATTAAACATGTTTTTAACATGTGTGTTATCTGACCCACATATAGCAGATAACAAGGATATTCAAGTAAATAAATCACATGGATGAACTGACAATTAATGGGATCATTCAAAACAAAATGCTGCAATGTTTTATGATGGCAATAAAAATCAGATTCAACCATCTCACAAATAGAGCAATGATTACATTTATGGTGACGATCACCTTCGTCCACATTCATATTTAATAAAATCCAAACAGTTGGTTTACTTAAGATCTTTTAAATGACAATTCCTAGCGTAAAAGAACATTCATTCAACATCTTTTCGCCAAAATAGAGGATCCCACGGTGGTATATTTAATCCCATAGGTGACCATCAGATGATGCTCTTGAACCTGTTAGTAAAATATCTCCAGTACTGCATAAAACTGTTATGCGAGCCTTATAAACTACATTCCTTAGTAATCACAGAAGCTATTTGTTCTGAAGGATCTTCTTCTAAAAAGTTTATATATTTTAACATCCATCTACTGATGCATACATTCACATATGCAATCATTAGTATTAAGGACTACTACTCATTTACAAGAGATCCATCTTTATCTGCTCTACAAATCACAACAGATGGCTCATATTTTCAATTTATGTAAAACATCTGTCTCATCTTTAGACAAATTCTGCTTAAAATAAAAACTTTTTTTTCTTCAAAATAAGAAAGGCCTCTGAAGACCAGTTCTTTAAAAGCTTAAACTATTGGATCTAGCAGACCGGGGGGGGGGAGGGGGGGGGTGAATCAGAAAGAAGTCTCTTTGACCCATTAATGATCCAACTTATCATGAACCTGTTCAGACAAAAATAATTTTAACTGTGGTTTCTATATCTATACAAACTTGAAAAGCAGGAACAAAGGATAAACCTTTACATAATAGATACTCATCTACAAGGGAAAGTGAGTAATTACACAAATTAACTACTACTGATTCTTGGTTTGTTGAAAACTGGTGTAAGGCCTGTTTTGACAGTTCCTTCTTACCTTTCATCTGTGTTCTCCTCATGAGCCCTTGCATCAACCTAATTCTCCATCAGAACCATCCCTACCCCCCTCCTCACTCCTACTAGAGCTAGAAGCAGTAGATTGAAACCCTACTTTTTTGTTTTAACTTCCTCTGGGGATCCTATCCTAGAATAAACCTACTCCTCTGTATAATACCTCTAATCCAGATGGAATGTTTTCATTTTCTGTAATTCTTTCCTAAATTTCTCAATTTTAGTGTTAACTTCTTGGGACTGTTCTACATGGTCCTTTATTTATTTATTTATTTTTTGCTAATTCAACAATTGCTCAACTGCAAGTCGGCTGGCAGGGATGCCCATTCCCACCAGCCGACTTGCGGTGGGGTTTGGGGTTCCCTGCTGCGGCCACTCAGCTGATCACGACAGGGAGATTTCCTTTCCGCAATCAGTTTAGCGGCCATGTCTATTTGAAATATAGGCCCCAAAACACTCCCACCACACTGTCCATAGCAGGAGGGATGCCCACTTCCTCCTGCCGCAAGCTTTAAAACAATCCCCAGCAGAAAGGATGCACAATCACTCCTGCCACATACTGTGAAACAATCCACAACAGGAAGGATGCCCATTCCCTCCTGCTGGCACCCCCCACAATATCCCTGGCAGGAGGGATGCTAACTCCCTCCTGCTGGCACCCCCTGAACCTATAACCCCCGAGCCCCCACCCCCAATACTGTGAACCCCAACCCCCCAAAGCCCACCCAAACCTTTAAAAGGAAGGCCGGCCAAAGGGATGCCTAATCCTTCTGGCTGGCAAGCTCGCCTCTTCAAAATATCAGGCCTTCCCCTTCCTGGTGCATCCTGGGATGCACTGGGGAGGGGCCTAAAGCTTTGATTGTCCCAGGTATCTAAGTCCCCTCCCATAGGAGGGGCTTTAGGCACCTGGGCCAACTGTAGCCTTAGGCCTCTTCACCAGTGTATTCTGGGATGTACTGGTAGTGGCCTAAGACTCTGATTGGCCAGATACCTAAAACCACTCCCAGATCAGATTAGGGCACAGATAGCAGTTGAGGAAAGTCTTGTTTGGTGTTTAATTCCCACCCACCCTCCCCTGCTCCCACCCATCCCTATCCTGATCGCTGATTTATAGTTCCTTGAACCAATTAGAAGGCTATAAACATAATTAGCTAGTAATTAGCTCTTAAGAAATTGTCTGAGATATTCCTAGAAGGTAATCTACCAATTATAACATTGAAAAATGATAATATAAAATAAATATTACCATAACCTAACATATAACTAGTAATCTTAGAATACATATTCTAACTCCCATAGCAACTTAGGGCTGGATCAAAGGTGGGCAACTCCAGTCCTCGAAAGCTGGAATCCAGTCAGGTTTTCAGGATTTCCCCAATAAATATGCATGAGATCTATTTGCATGCACTGCTTTCAATGCATATTCATTGAGGAAATCCTGAAAACCCGAATGATTCCGGCCCTCAAGGACCGGAGTTGCCCACCCTTGGGCTAGATGCACTGAAGTCAGCAATTATTGATAAACCTGTTTTCACAGCTTTAGCGATGATGGCTTTTACAAACCCAATGCACAAAATGGCTCACCGCATGTTTTGCCCATTTTCTGATCCAGCCACACAAATTAGCTAAAACCCCATGCAAAGTAGCCAAACAATTGATGCATTAACATTGCTTGGCTATGAAAAAATAAAAACCAGGGGGTTTTAGCTATCGGAAAAAAAGACTACCGTATTTTCTCGCATATAACGCGCGTGTTATACGTGGTTTTTATGTACCGCGCATACCCTTGCATGTTATACGTGTGAGCGCGTTGTACAAAAATTTTTTTACATAGTTTCCCCCCCGACGTCCGATTCACCCCCCCCCCCCCCGCAGGACCGCTCGCACCCCCACCCCGAAGGACCGCTCACACGCACCCGCACCCCCACCCCGAAGGACCGCTCGCATACACTCGCACCCGCACCCCCACCCTGAAGGATCGCTCGCACCCCCACAGCCTCCCGACCCCCCCCCATCATGTAGAAGCTCCTACCAGTGTCCTGCTGCTTCCTCTTGTCGGTCCCGACACCCGACACGATCGGGGCAAGAGGGAGCTCAAGCCCTCTTGCCCCAGCCAACCGCGGCACCCCCCGACACGATCGGGGCAAGAGGGAGCTCAAGCCCTCTTGCCCCAGCCAACCGCGGCACCCCCGACACGATCGGGGCAAGAGGGAGCTCAAGCCCTCTTGCCCACCCGACTCCCCGACACGTTTGGGCCAGGAGGGAGCCCAAGTCCTCTTGGCCCTGGCGACCCCCCCCCTAGTTGTTCAGGCCAGGATGGAGCCCAAACCCTCCTGGCCACGGCGACCCCCCTACCCCCACCCCGCACTACATTACGGGCAGGAGGGATCCCAGGCCCTCCTGCCCTCGATGCAAACCCCCCTCCCCCCAACGACCGCCCCCCCATGAACCTCCGACCGCCCCCCCCAGCCGACCCGCGACCCCCCTGGCCGACCCCCCCACCTCCCTTCCCCGTACCTTTGTGTAGTTGGCCGGACAGACGGGAGTCAAACTCGCCTGTCCGGCAGGCAGCCAACGACGGAATGAGACCGGATTGCCCCATCCGTCCCAAAGCTCCGCCTACTGGTGGGGCCTAAGGCACCTGGGCCAATCAGAATAGGCCCGGGAGCCTTAGCTCCCACCTGGGGCGGGGCCTGAGGCACATGGGCCCAACCCGACCATGTGCCCAAGGCCCCGCCCCCAGGAGGGACCTAAGGCTCCCGGGCCTATTCGGATTGGCCCAGGCGCCTTAGGCCCCACCAGTAGGCGGAGCTTTGGGACTGATGGGCCAATCCGGCCTCATTCCGTCGTTGGCTGCCTGCCGGACAGGCGGGTTTGGCTCCCGTCTGTCCGGCCAACTACACAAAGGTACGGGGAAGGGGGGTGGGGGTGTTGTGGGGGTCAGCCAGGGGGTCACGGGTCAGCTGGGGGGGCGGTCGGAGGTTCTTGGGGGGGGCGGTCATTGGGGGGAGGGGGGTTTGCATCGAGGGCAGGAGGGCCTGGGATCCCTCCTGCCCGTAATGTAGTGCGGGGTGGGGGTAGGGGGGTCGCCGTGGCCAGGAGAACTTGGGCTCCCTCCTGGCCCGATATTGTTGGGGAGTTGGGGAGTCGGCGGGGCAAGAGGGCTTGGGCTCCCTTTTGCCCCGATCATGTCGGGGAGTCGGGGGGGGGCAAGAGGGCTTGAGCTCCCTCTTGCCCCGATTGTGTCGGGGAGTCGGGACCGCCAAGAGGAAGCAGCAGGACATCGGCAGGAGCTTCTACATGATGGGGGAGGTCGGGAGGCTGTGGGGGTGCGAGCAGTCCTTCAGGGTGGGGGTGCGGGTGCGGTTGGGAGTGCATGTGAGCGGTCCTTCGGGGTGGGGGTGCGGGTGCGTGCGAGCGGTCCTTCGGGGTGGGTGTGCGAGCGGTCCTGGGGGGGGTGAATCGGACGTCGGGGGGGCATCAGGCTTTCAGGGTGGGGACAGGACTTCAAGGGGGAGAGGAGAGTCAGGGTGGCCAGAGGAGAGTCGGGGCGGGTGAAAGGAGAGTCGGGCAGCATGCGCGGTATACGGGTGTGTGCGGTATATAAAAATTTCTGTACATAAATTTGTGTTTTTTGCGTGCTATACCCGTGTACGCGTTTTACACGGGTGCGCGTTATCTACGTGAAAATACGGTAGTCTAGACCTGTCAGTGCTTGTTTTTTTCTATTTTTTTTTTTTCAATGTCACAGATATTTTGTGTGTGTTACACACAAAAAATATCTGTCCCATTAAAATAAACTTCAAAAACTAGGGAGATTACCAATGTGAATCTGTGATGAATATATCAAATCACTTAACTAAATCATAGTTCTTAATATAACTAAATAAAAATAAAAAATAAATATATGTATATTTGTAAAGTGCTCAGACCATATAACCAATAATTTAGTGATAACACCAAACTGTGGCTATTATAGGGACCATCATCGCCTTTACAGTCCTTGACCCAACCATTAGAAATTATTAATGATAATAGGTAAAAAAACACTTATCTGAAATGGCTGGAAAGTTGGATACTCTAACTACAGCTGTGATAAAGTGCCAGTGCTCAAACGTGCATTCAATATGACTAAGTAGCCATGTTAAAATCCCTGACCCCCGACTCGAGTTTCGGCTCTTCATCAGAAGGGGACACTGTTAAATCAAATCAAATATATAAAGACCATTAAAAAAAACTATGTGATATCTCTAATACTGTTACTATATTATCATTACCACAATATAACTTCATTAATATATTCTAAATTTCTAAAACTAATCAAATTTTATAGGAGACTAAACATCATACCTTTTCTCGGCGTTATATACCCGGAAGGCAGCGAAGTAAGGACAAACTAGATAAAGACTCCAGTGACTACACAGTTTATAGGACTGTTCTACTCCTGACCGGAAGTGATATCAACCGGAAATTATGAGAAGTTATAGTTGGAACCAATCTATATTTAAATTTAATCCATGAGGAGTTAGGGTTTGCCAATTATAAATGAATCTTTGTTCTTTCATCAGTAAAAACTTTGATAAATCTCCTGTATACTCCCTGATCTGTAAAAGAAGGGTATATCTGAGAGCGTCAATGGGATGGGCCTCCTGCAACCAATGAGCTACCAAAGGGGCGGTGACTCTTTCTCTACGTATGTTACTAAGGTGTTCACTTACCCGGACCTTAATCTTTCTAATAGTCTGGCCGATATAAACCTTGCCACAGGGGCAAATTAAATAATAAACCACCCCGCTTGAATCACAATCTGTCCCGGTGGACAAGAAATATTTCTTGCCCCCAGATAAAGGAATGTCAATGTATGTTTGATCTAAAACATACCGGCATTTACCGCATTTTGTGTGTGGAGGTAATCTGTGTGTACTCCGTTCCATTTTTCTATGTTTTAATTTTTCACCCAGATTTTGAGCACTTGAAAAGGCAAATTATGGTTTCTCCATCAAAGCAGGATGATATTGTAAAATTGGCTAGTGTTTTTGAATGATCTTTTTAATGGCATTGCTGTTGTTTGTGCATGAAAAAACACAAGCTATATTCTGGTCATTGTTGCGAGTCATTGGTTGCAGGAGCCACTGACGTTGGCAATTTTTGGCTCTCTTCCACGCTCTTCAGATAATTTTCCCTGGGTATTTACCTACATGGCCAGCATATACAGTATTGACTCACCATATTTGTCCAGTGTGTCTTTCATAATTAGATTGTAAGCTCTTTCGAGCAGGGACCTTTTCTTGTGTGTTTAATGTACAGTGCTGTGTGCATCTGGTAGTGCTATAGAAATAATAAATAACAATAGTAGTAAAGTTTTCTTGTAGATGCACAGTTACCGGCATATATAATGGCCTCATGTTTGATTTTAAACCCCAAACTAACCTTCTTTCTTAGTGATAAAAGATTTATTGAATATAAAAGGATTATTGAATATTTGTGATCTGCTGTTATACCATTATTATAACGGCCTCTTCTAGTTTTGGATCTAATTTTGAAGTCATGTCTTTTTATTTTTACTTTGCTGTGTTTTACCCCCTGTTTTACTAAGGTGCGCTATGCGTTTTAGCATGCATTTATCGCGCTAAATATACATGCCTGCTAACCACTAACATGCACACGTTAGCATTTAGCGCATGGTTAGCGCGTGCTAAAACGCTTAGTGCACCTTTGTAAAAGGAGTCCTTCTTTTTTATTTTATTTTTCCTTATATATATATTCCCTTTTGCTTTGTTCTGATCCCTCTTATTGTGGACAGTTTACCTGAGAAAATCTTCCATTATGGCCCCCTTTTATCAAGCTGTGTTAGGGTTTCTTATCGCACATCACTGCGTTAAAAGATCCTATGTGCATAGGAATTTTATGAGCGTTGGAGCTTTTACTGCAGTGACGTGGGATAAAAACCCCTAACGTGGCTTGATAAAAGGGGGTTCAATATTATTTTTATTTTTCTCTGATTATTTCTCTGATTTCTTTCAAGATAACAATTGTATATAATTTTAAAACTGCATAGATAAAAATTAAGGCCCCCTTTTATCAAGCCATGTTAAGGTTTGTTATCACCAGTTACTGTGGTAAAAGCTCCACCATGCATAGAATTCCTATGAGCGCTGGAGCTTTTACCGCAGTGGCCAGCGATACAAAACCCTAATTTGGCTTGATATAAGGGGGGCCTAAATTATAAACAACCACAGCGAAATAGCCCTCCTAATTTACCCAGTTATTTACCTTGGTACCAGTGTTGAATTTCTGCTGTTCACAGATATGTTCTGCGCTTACAGCGCAGCGCTGCATATTTATGAGGGGCCTTTGAAAAGTTCTCAGTCCAAACAACAAAGTTGGGGCAGTCTCCATCAAGGGCTATACACGTTAGTCCCTTTCCATTGCAAATGCAAGCAGTTTCTCGCTTCCGGCTCACCACACAATTGTTTCACACGTATTCACCTTTATAGGACCCCTGAAGAAGACTTTTTGTCGAAACACGGACCATGTTGGGACCTGTATCCCTAGCGGACTAGGTCCTTTAAGGCTTTTATGTGGATGATTCATTTTTATGTGGATGAAATTATTTTATGTGGATGATTTCAGTGTACCTTTGGAACTTTGACACTTTCAAATAAAGTCCATTTAGGAACATCGTCACTCCATAGAGTTTTTTTGGTTTTCTATGCACGTTAGTTCTGCAGTTTTCTACTTTTATTGTTCTGTAATTTTCCAACGGAAGAAAAAAAGGGGAAAATCACTGGACTAAGGGCTTCTTTTACGAAGCTGCGTTAGCAGTTTAACGCACGTAATAGCGTGCACTAATTTGCCGGCCGCGCTAGCTGCTATCGCTTCCTCTTGAGCAGGCGGTAGTTTTTCGGCTAGTGCAGGGGTTAGCGCACACTAAAAAGGTATGTGCGATGAAGCTGCTAACGCAGCTTCGTAAAAGGAGCCCTAAGCATATAACCCTTGAAGGAGACTGCCCCAACTTTGTTGGTTAGGCTGAGAACCTTTCAGCAGCCCCTCGCATATGTTTCAATGCCATGGTCAGCATTTTAAGGCAATACTGACCACAGAGTTTTAATATTGGTGTATCTGTTTATTATGGTAATATTAAAATTTAAGCTCCCCTTTTACAAAGCTGATTACCATAAATGGGTTTAGTGCCATTACAGGCTCTGTAAAGAGAGGGGTGGTATATTAGCAACAATTGTCAAAATTTCAGAATACTTAAAGTGTTATTTCTATTGAATAGGTTATATGGTCTTTATCTGCCATCATTTTCTCTGTTTCTATGTAAGAATGAATAACACTATTTACTTAGCCTTTCAAGCTATATCATGATAGGAAAAATAATACACTTCAGCAGGAACCTAATTATATATCCTAACAGCAATTCACAAGTTTGAAAAGTATTTATGAAACATATAAAGTAAGGCAGCTTTCTTTTTTCTTTTTTTTTTTTTTTTTGCTTGTACACAAATTGTAGACCTTTTAGATAAATGAAGTAGGGGTAGACAATATAAAAGTTAATTTTTAAACTTCTGAACTAGCACTTATAAATGCACAAGATTTAAAGACAGGTAATTATCAGTTGTCGAGAGAACAGCAAAACCAATTTAATGCTGAATTGAGTTTGTCATCATTCACTTGGGCATGCATTTTGCTTCAGAAGAATTATGCATACTGCAAAGACTCTGAACTGATTTTAGATTAAGTGGGATAATTTATGTCCACTGAGATTTAATGATAGTTGTCACACAATACTGAAATCTTTTTATATCCCCCCTCCCCCAAAATGATTTTAGGTAATAGTTTTCAGAGATAATTGTATTTAATATAGTACCACAAACACCTCACAGCTGGAGAAAACTTGATCTCATTAAGGTTGTGGTACATTTTACTGTACCAGTAGAAAAGCTATTTGTAAATATTTTCTTGGGCGTGAACTTTCAAAACTATATGTGCCTTCCATTTAACAAATTTGGACAATTCTTATATTTGTTTAGTAAAAAATATCACAAATTGATATAGGAAATAGAGGGCTCATAATAATTTTTAATAATAACAAGGGGCACGAGAGTTGGGGCAGAGAGCGGGATGACAGAGAGCAGGGGTTTTTGCACAAGCGACTGGTCCTCCGCAGTCGCTTGTTTTTTTGATCGGGCAGCCCAGTCGGTGTTCCTGAAATTGTTTTGTGAATCGCGACCTTCCTACTTTGCATGCCGTTCCTCCTCATTTGCATGCGTGGATCGGATCGGGCGCGGATCGGATCGGGAATAAGGTTAGTGAAATGGGTCGGGGTCGCAAAGTGGTGGCAAACTGGTCGGCGCACGATTGGTGTCCTTAGTGAATCCAGCCCTATGTACTTATCACAAGTTTTCAGTGATATAGGGGAAGAGTTGGCAGATAGCTTGACAGAAACAATATATTGGACTCAACACTATCTGAAGGAGCAAAGATCGAGATGACAGATAGACATAGAGGGAAGAGATAGGTAGATAGCATAAGAGGAAATAAAAAAGAGAGTAGAAGAGTATAACAGGAAGGTAAAATGAGGCACAAAACATACAGGTCCTTATCTGCTGTCATCTACTATGTTATGTATGTCACACTAATGGCCCCCTAACTTCCAAGTAAAACATCAATCAACATACCAGATCCCAAGAGCATAAAAGTATGCACCAATGTTTAATGCTGCAGATATACTGTATAGTAATTTATAGAGAACATTGGAGTACTTTAGATTAATTCCTTTATTTACAGCTTATCACAATGTATTTAAGTGGTTAACAAAAAATATTAAAATACAACTATAGCTAAGTATTTCAACTACAGAAATCTAAAAACAGAAAACTGTTCCAAAATTCATATATCTTCAAAACAATAACATAAAATATGCAGTGTCTACTTTTGTGTCCCACCCGGTATATAACTATCCATTGCCCTGCACATATCCATATTGTGTGTGGCCTGACAGATGCATTCTACCTAATTTAGGTACATATTACCCCACTTTATACAATGGTATGCAAAACATAGGCCTCCTTTTACGAAACTGCGATAGCAGTTTCTAGCGCGGGGAGCCGCGCTGAATGGCCCATGCTGTTCCCAACACTCATTGAGTTCCTATGAGCGCCAGGAGCAGCGCGGAGCATTCAGCGCAGCTCCCTGAGCTAGAAACTGCTATCGCAGTTTCGGGAAAAGAGGTTATTGCAATTTCGTAAAAGAAGGGGATAGTGTTAACATATTTCACTATATGCCATTTATATGTATGTACATGCTGCATAATCTTATTAAAATTCATCTAAAGTAGGCAGATAAAGCAAAGCAGCTAGGAATTAGAGGACTTTATTTCTTGACAACTACTGTGTTATTATGCTACCACTGTACGTATATTATATGTAAGATGATACAATGAAATGTCTTTTGTCCACATTGTGTATAAGAATATAGTTCTTATTGAAAGGTTTAATATCTTCTACTACAATGTGACTTTGCAAAGACTGAAGGGCATAAAAGAAAGATGTTGAGAAAAGGCTAAAACTCTGAGAAAATTAAAATTTTCTTTAATATGAAATTTATATTATGTTCTAGTTTGTTGAATCAAGCTTTACAACTAAACCCAGGGGTACCTCAATATTATTGTTCTCTTTGAGAATGGAACACTCCTTAACATTGGCCACAGCATTTCTGCAGTTCACAGTTTGCAGGCGAGTAAAACAGTTATGACAATAGATGAGGCTACTCGCTTCCCTTCCTGGAATTGCTTTGACAAAACAAGAACATCTATCAGCCATACTAATACCACTGTCTTATCTTTTAGCAAGTTATTCTGGTCTTAGATTATACAGTAAGAAGAAAACAGAGAACAGTAATTCAGGGAGACTAGAGATACCCTGATCTTTCTTTAGAAATTAGAAATGTGTCACCAATATAGAGATGCTAGTAAATGATAAATTTAACTGTAAAAGTCTTATTTCCAAAAACATTTTATAGAGTCCATTTAAAGGAGGATGTGAAACAGAAAGTCTATATATAGTAAAGGGCAATTTTAAAATGCAATTCTGTTAAAATGTCAGGGTCATAGATTTGATATACTGCCTTTCTGTGAGTACAATCAAAGTGGTTTTCATACAGTATACTACTGTATATGCAAGTACAGTAAAACCTTGGTTTGTGAACATAATTCATTCCAGAAGCATGCTTGTAATCCAAAGCACTCGTATATCAAAGCAAATTTCCTCAAACGAAATAATGGAAACTCAGAAAATTTGTTCCGCAACCCCAAAACTTTAATACAAAATACTATACGTACTCGTATTGCAAGACTTTGCTCATTTAGAACAGTCACTACACTCTTGCAGCGTCAGTGAGAGAAGAATCATTGGCTCAGTTGTGATGTGTGTATACCGTATGTACTTGTATTGCAAGACATTGCTTGTATATCAAGTTAAAATTTAATAAAATGTTTTGCTTGTCTTGGAAAACACTTGCAAACCAAGTTACTTGCAATCCAAGGTTTTACTGTACTTTTTTTCTGTCCCTAATGGGCTCACAATCTAAGTCCTGTACCTGGGTTAGGTGACTTGCCCAGAAACACAAGGAGCAGCAGGGAGAATTGAACCCAGTTGTTCTCACTGCATTAACTATTAGTATATAGTGTAAACTTAAGCATATGGGGGAAGGGAAGTTATCAAGCTACAGTAGGGCCTTATATCAAATTGTGGCCCCTTAATGTGACTTAAAAGCCTCTAACATAGCTTGTCTTGCGCAGGAAGACTGTATATTGTCTTTCCCCTGTGGGTGCATTTCTCATTCATTGGTCCTTAAAAACCTCTCATTTTTCAATTTTTGCTGTGAAAGTGATATTGTGCTATAAACTTCTAAATATTACTTGCATAGTCTACTGTCCTATGCTTCTCTCATATAGCATATAATACTTAATATTCATGCAATATTTTGCACAAAGATACATCATGCATTGGAAACACAAAATGAGCACTTATCTTTAACCCATTGGGGATCACTATTTCACCAATACTGGCTTCCTCAGGGTTTGTTTGTTTGTTTTTCATCTCAGTATGCATTATAGTGCTTGCACTGCAAACTTACTGCCTGTAAAAATTGGCATAGTGTTCACTTAGATCCAATGATAATAAGATCTTACAACTCACTTTCTCCAGAAACTACTTAAAGGGAAACATTCATATTAAGATTTCAAAATGGCGTTCAATCTTAAAGACTCCATGAACAGCATATAGACGTAGGCATAGACAAGGCATATCACACTCATGCTCGTCCACAGGAAATACTCTACCTGCAAAATGTTTAATTCTAAATAGTCCAGACAAACAATATCACATTCTTTATACAAATACAGCTTAATTAATTGCACAGGCCACAAACTGACTTCTTGATGTTATAACCCTCTACTAAGAGTGTTAATCCAAGGGATCTTCACTACCAGTCAGTAGAACACCACCTCCTGATCACATCAGCCGCCTACTGATCATTCCCCCACCCCCTCATTCACTGATCATTTTATCCACCAACTCCCAATCACTTTCCCCACTATATGATCAAATCCCCATGGGGGGTGGGGGGCTTCACTGAGAAGGGGGATTGATGGGGGGGCACAGATGGCTGTTCTTGAATGCCTTCATTCTTACTAGAGCTGTCGCTGCTGTTACAGCTTCAGATAGATTCCCCTATGTCCATGATTGTCTCTCTGGCTGCTTTTGCAGTTGTGGGGAGGGGGGGTTATGGACCTGGTTAGGAGTAGTAGTATGGTATTATGGGAAGTGTAGCATGCCTGCTCCCTAGAATCCTAGGCAGAGGTCCAATGCTGATGACAGGCACAGGCCTCATGGACACAGTCCTGGTCATTTGTCATGAGTTGAATGGCAGTAGGGTTTGGCTGGTGGTCGATGTGGGATACCAGGAGAGGTCTTTCCCAGGGCAGTGTCATATTATCCAGTCCCTCATTGAGCAATTCCATCCACCAGGTCGGTGTCTGCATTGCCATACTATTGCCTTGTTTTGCTGCACCTGCTCTGTAAGAAGTGCCATCTATTTTTTCATGAAAGGAAGTTGTCTGTGTGGCAGTGATTCACAAGCACTGCCTGCAGCCTCCTCAGTGCTGTTCCTTTGTCACAGTCTGCCGCTCTCTGAAGCAACTTCCTGTTTCCACTTGGGTGTACTTAGCAATGGAACAGTACTGAGGAGGGTTCATGGAGTAAGTGTAACCAGAAGAGATTACAGTTTATTCAGAATACGGCTGCCAAATTGATTTTTGGTAAAAACAAATATGATCATGTCACTCCATTGTTGAAGGCACTGAACTGGCTTCCGATGTATTGGAGGAGTCAGTTTAAATGTGCTAATGTTTTTAAGAGTTTATATGATATTTTTTTTCTCCACTGTTTCCTCTTTCTTTTAACTCTTATCGTGTCCAATCTACGAGGAACATACATAAATTAAAATTAATATTCCCTTCTGTTAGAGGGATTCAAACTTTATGTAGGCTTTTACACTCTTTGGCATTTACTATGGTGAAAGTTTGGAATGATTTCCCTTCAGATATTATAACTTTTTCCTCTTTGACTAGTTTTAGAAAAACCCTGAAAACATATTTGTTTAAGAAATTTCTAACTGATAACTGAATGATGACATATCCATTAAGAATTTTCTAGTTGAGGACGGAATTCTGACATTTACTGACTTTTCCTGTCTAATTATTATTCATTAATGTATCCTTAAGTTAAGTTTTGTTAACCGGTTTGAGTCCCTCAGGGGAATGACCCGGTATATAAGGCTAAAGATTCGATTGGATTGGATTGGAGATTTAGAACCGGTTAGGGAGAAGAACAACCCAGCCCACAGGGGCCTTCTGGAGCAGTGGACCCCAGGGATGCTACTTCGTTTTCTCCCACCCTCCCCGATAAGCCAGCCTGTATGGGCTGCCCAAGAGGTCTCTGAGGACTGCCACAATCTTGCATGCCTTGTATTTAAGAACAGGGCCTTAGCATGCCTGTGGATTTCCCTAACCTTGTGTTTCAGGCACCTCCCTTCTATGAAACACTGCATTTAGCCAGTGGCAGATCCCAATCCATACCTTCTGATTGGTATGTGTGCTGATCTATTGTCCAGCCACACCAAATATACTCTTATGGTGTTTCATGACCTTCCTGACCTGTATCTAAACCCCATTTCAAGTCAGGACTTGTTGCTCGGTCCAAATTTCTGTTTGCAATTTTTTTGTACTGTTTATTGAATTAGGAGTTGAGGAGTGGCCTGATGGTTAGAGCTGCTGCCTTAGCACCCTGAGGTTGTGCTTTCAATCTCAGTACCACTCCTTAAGACCCTTGGCATGCCACTTAACCCTCCATTAGCTACCATAGTTACTTTGTGAGCCCGTTGGACAGACAGGGAAAATACTTAGAGTACCTGCCAAAAAAAGGTATACACTGTTCTGAACTTCTCCAAGTATATAAAACGCTAATATACATAAACATGCACTAGTTGATGCATATTTACATATATTTGTTATTGTTCCTTCATTGCTATGTTGCATCTTTGCACGTGATATTTTATCATAAAATACAAAAACATACACACCACAATTTTTAGTTAGTATTTCAAGATTCCTTGCACTTTTGGAACATAAGTCATTTTGAAACAAAGGGGAGGTCATAGGAGTATAAACCCCTGCCACAAATAGGTTCTCTACAGAGCTTGCCAACTTATGCCTGAGGTATTGTTTATACCTATCAATTCTGTGATTCAGTGTTCCAATATAGAGACTTTTGCTAATTCTTCAGAATCATGCTTCTTCTAATTAAAGAGATTTACATATTCAAGCATGCCTATATCCTCTTGGGCAATCCAGCTGATTCAAAACTATGAAATGTTGCCACATTGACCATCAAGACTATTTGGGGGACAGAATTCAAGAAAGCATTGAGAATGACTTCAAAAAAGCAACCTCTTAGTCTTCTTTGAACCCAGAATTTGAATAAAATCTTCCAGAATGATATTAAAATACATTTTATGTGGTTTTACAAACCATGGATACAGATGTTCTGGAGATAATTTATTAAACACTGACATATAAAAACATGAAAATTCAATTTAAAAAGTACAATGATAAAAAATACTGTGATAAAAATCCAACCGGACTTTACACGGTCCGTGTTTCGGTGAACACGCCTTCCTCAGGGGTCCAATGCAGTGGCGTACCAAGGGTGGGGGCGGGGGGAGGGGGAGATCCGCCCCGGGTGCAGCCTTAGGGGGGGTGCACAGCAGGCCAGGTCCGGAAAATGGTTGATCGCCAAGGCAAAGTGAGTCGATCGCAGAGCCCATCCTGGACTCCGTGGAAGACTCATTTCAACTTGGCGATCGATCTTTTCTGGACCTGGCCGGCTGTGCACCCCTCTAAGGCTGCCATCGGAGAGGAAGTTCGGGCCAGCCAAATGCTTCCTGGCTGGGCGGAACTTCCTCTCTGACGGCAGAATTGACTTCGGGGAGAGGAATGCTGGTCAGCCAACGCTGGGAAGCAGAGAGAGCTTGGGGCAGCTGTGGTGGCGGCTTTGGGGCCTGTTCCCCGATGGTGGCAGCAGTGGCTTGGTGGAGGGCAGGGAGAAAGAAAGAAAGGGGGCAGGCAGGGAGACAGAAGGGAAACAGAAAAAAAGAAAGTGGGCATGAAGAGAGAAAAAAGAAAGGGAGGCAGGGAGAAAGAAAGGGCAGGGAGAGAGGAAGAAAAAGTTTGGGGAGGGAATGAGGTCTGGAGGATGGGAAGCTGAAAGAAGGGAAGAAAGATTGGATGCACAGTCAGAAGAAGAAAGTGCAATCAGAGACTCATGAAATCACCAGACAAGGTAGGAAAAATGATTTTATTTTCAATTTAGTGATCAAAATGTGTCTGAATTTATATCTGCTGTCTATATTTTGCACTATGGCCCCCTTTTACTAAACTGCAATAGCGGTTTTTAGCGCAGGGAGCCTATGAGTATTGAGAGCAGCCCTGGGCATTTAGCGCAGCTCCCTGCACTAAAAACTGTTATTGTGGTTTAGTAAAAAGGGAGGGGGTATATTTGTCTATTTTTGTATGGTTGTTACTGAGGTGACAGTGCATAGAGTCATCTGCCTTGACCTCTTTGAAAAAACCCCAGAATAGGAATGATAATTAACATTTTCTCAGTGTACATTGTGCTTTGTATTTTTTTAAAATTTTATTGTTGGTAGATCATTTTGACTTGGTCATTTAAAAAGTAGCTCGCAAGCCCAAAAAGTGTGGGCACCCCTGAACTAGAGCGTTGAAGTTGCGTGTGGCTGCCATAAAGGTCATCTCTGACACAACCGGAAGTTGCATCAGAGACAACCTTTACGGCAGCCATATCCAACTACAACGCTCCGGCTGCTGTAAGAAGGCAGTTTAGACATCGCCAGCCACAGGGCAGGGAGGTTTGTCGGCCCAGGCATGTTGTCCAGGGTGGGGGGGGGGGGCTGGCATTGCAGATCTTGTACCCAAAATCAGAAAGGTGAGGAAGGGAGAAAGATGGACCTGTGGTGGATGGAGAGATTGAGAGAAGGGGGCAGATGATGGAAGTGGGGAGAAGGGAGAGCAAATGCTGAATGGAAGTGGAGAAAGATAACACATACTGGATGGAAGGAGGGATAAAGAAAAAGGACATATGCTGGATGGGGGAAGAAGATAGAGTTAGTGAGATAGTGGAGGGGTGAAAGAAAGGGGTGGCGTCAGAGCTGTTACCACCGTGGCTAAAATCCACACTACAGTTTTGTAAAAGGGGGAGGGGTTAGTTTGTGATGACATATTCCATACTAGGCGAAGGTGTTTTCTGTGTTCGAAAGACATGGTTTTCTTTTAGGATTGACGGTGTAGGATTGATCTGTACTGGTCTGGCTTGTTTAGTTTTACAATGGATGTATTGATGTACTGCTCACTGCAATATGTAAGATGCTGCCTTTTCCTAGGTACTCATGTATGACGTGTGGCTTGTTACTAAAAATCATGTGTTTCGTACAGATGGGGGGGTGCCAAAAAATGATGGGCCCCGGGTGTCACATATGCTAGGTACGCCACTGGTCCAATGGTTTGCAATCTCACATATAAAGAATTGGATCCCTGAGGAAGGTGTGTTCGCCGAAACACGGACCGTGTAAGGTGCGGTTGGATTTTTATCACAGTATTTTTTATCATTATACTTTTTAAATTGAATTTTCATGTTTTTATATGTCAGTATTTAATAAATTATCTCCAGAACATCTGTATCCACAGTTTTTGTTTTTGTTTTCATCGATGGATTGTTTTCACTGTGGATCATTGGGTCACCCCATATTTCTTTGTTTTACAAACCATAACAGTTAGGACACAATAAATCATCTGGTACAGTGTTATCAATACATCGGCAACAGTGGTGTTATCAGAATGGCATAGAAGACATTAACTCAACCCATCAACAACATCATCCAACCTGATTTCATCTTATCTGTCAAGGCAACAACAACATTCTGACCTTCACTGGAACATCATACACTGCTCACAGACCAGATGTTCCCCAGGGATAGACTTGTTTCACAAAGGTCATGAGACAAACTCTGTAATTGCTTTTCCTAAGGAAATGATCTAGTGGCCAATTTTAGTGTCATAGAGAGCTGTGTGTATTTGTTTTAACTAATCTTGATTAGTTTATACATCATTTTAGAGAACTGATATTTTGCTTTTGCTCTTTGACTTTCTAAATGTTACTGCTTGTTTCTGTCTTTGTTCATTAATTTGCACATTACTCTTATAAATAATTAATTGTTCATGTAAATAAATTTGTTAGGAGATTGGACTTGGATTAGTTCCTTATGAAAGCGTGAAATATAATTTCTTACTTGCACATCTCGGATCCATCATTAGGCAGTGAATTATTGTCTTAAACATCACTGTTGACATGTCTTGGAGCATTCGGGGAACCCTGAGCCTACTGCTGTTCCTTTTTTGGTTCCTGTCATGGCACTTTATTTCTGAATCTTCTGATTAATGTCCTCAGATCCTGCCTATTATTCTGCTCCCCACTAGAGAGCTGCACGGGAACGGGGACAACGGGAATCACTTCGGGTCACTGGGATCCCGTGGGGACGCCCTTCGTGCTCTTGGGGATCCCACGGGGTTCAATGCCGCGAGGCTCATCTGATTTTCCTATTTGCCCTGCTGCGAGGCTCGTCTTCCATTTCCTGCCTACCCTGCTGCAGCACACATAGCCAATCAGAAGTCTTCCCCGATGTCAAAGCTGAAGTCGGAGGGAGGGCTTAAGCAAAGCCCTCCCTTCCTCCGACGTCAGCGCTGACATCGGGAAGACTTCCGGTCGTCTGTGTGCGGCAGAGCAGGTAGGGAAAAGGCAATGGCGTACCAAAGGGGGGGGGGGGCGGTCCGCCCCGGGTGCAGCCATGGGGGGGAGTGTGCACAGCCAGTCAGGTCCCCTTACCTTTGTGGTGCTTCCGCCGAACGACTGACAATAGGCCCGGCCGACAAACCTCCCTGCCCTGTAGCCGTGAATCTAAATTTCCTTCTTACAGCAGCTTCAATACTCCAGCTGTTGTAAGAAGGTAATTTAGATTCATGGCTACAGGGCAGGGTGGTTTGTCGGACCGGGCCTGTTCTGTTGTCGGTCGGGTGGGGAAGCGCCTCAAAGGTAAGGGCAGGAAGGGAGAAAGGAAGGAAAGGTGGAGTGGAGAAGAAAAGACGCTTAAGGGAAATGGGTAAAACTGAGGGGGGAGAAGGACGCTGAAAGCACTTGGAAGACAAAGGGGTGGAGAAGGACGCTGAAAGGACATGGGGAAGACGGGAGGGGAGAAGGATGCTGAAAGCACATGGGGAAGACAAAGGGGTGGAGAAGGACGCTGAAAGGACATGGGGAAGACAGAGAGGGCGAAGGACGCTGAAAGGACATGGGGAAGATGGGGGGTGGAGAAGGACGCTGAAAGGACATGGGGAAGACAAAGGGGGGAAAAGGACGTTGAAAGGACAAGGGGAAGACAGAGGGGAGAGAAGGACACTGAAAGCCTTGTGGAAGACAGAGAGGGAGAAGGATGCTGACAGGACATGAGGAAGATGGGGGGGAGAAGGACGCTGAAAGGAAATGGAGAAGAGAGAGTGGGGAGAAGATGCTGGCAGGGAAGGACAGAGATGCCAGACCAATTTGGAAGGGGGGAGAAAGGGAGAGGCACAGTAGCAGAGCAAATGGAAGACGCAGAGAGAAGAGAGACAGTGGATGGAAGGAATTGAATAAGAACATGAGGAAAGCAGAAACCAGGCAATAAATGTAGGAAAAAAATTCTTTTTTTTTTTTGCTTCAGGATAAAGTAGTATATTAATTGTGTTGATAAAAATTTATAAACATTAGAGGCTCTGGTAGAAACCCGTTTACAAAGTATGTATTCTTCCCAATTAATATTTCCAAATTAATAAAGTATTTTTGCTTATTTTTAAATGGGTTTCTACCAGAGCTTTTAATTCAGTAGCATAATTAAATGAAATAACTATTTCTGAAGTTTATAGGGACGGGCAGGGACGTAGGGGGATGGGCGGGGACAGAGGGGATTCCTCGCGGGGATGGGTGGGGACGGAGGAATTCCTCGCGGGGACGGGTGGGGACGGGTGGGAGTCCTCATGGGGATGGGTGGGGATAGGTGGGACTTTGGCGGGGACAGGTTGGGACGGGTGAGATTTCTGTCCCCGCACAACTCTCTACTCCCCACCCCGCCCCTCCTTCCCCTCAATGCTGTTGTATGTGGACTGATACTAGTTGGAATCAGGCTGGCTCAGCTGAGCCAATTGTACACTGAGTTAAAAATAAGATAAGTATGCCCTTTTTTTCTAGGCAGATTGAGGGGAGATTAGGGAGAAAATGAGGAAAGAAAAAAAGTATGTTGGTAGTGGATCAAAGAGAGGTGAGCACAAGATGGTGTTGCATTTTGTAATTATAAGAGAAAAAGTAGTAGGGCATAAAAAAGGGAAAAGGAGACAGCGGGACAGGAAAGAGTTGGAGAAACATAGGAGAGAATTTTGGGCAGCAAGGAATTAAGAGGGAAGCGATGGGGTAGAATGGCAAAAGAAAAGGGAATGGGCTAGGAAAGAAAAATGGGGAGTGAGGGTAAAATGAGTGGAAAAGAAAGGAAGGAGGGTGGCAGACAGGATTAAGGAAATTTCAGAGCATTAAAAGGAGAAAGAATGGAATGGAGAAAAGGGGGAATGTAGGGTAGGGTCATGACAGGAAGAGAGGGGTGCAGCAAAAGAAGGTGAAAAATACAGTAGAGATTAGAAGGGAATAAGACATAGGAGGCAAGGAGACACCAGGATAAGGGCATGAGGAGTGTGGGTAAGTCTCTGAGGGCTGCCACTGGGATGCAGTAGGTGGCACAAAAAGTAGAGAAATCTGTTGAGAATGCAGGTGGAAAGAGTATTAGGAAGGGAGATTATAGTGTTTTGTGAGAGTGAAAACTTAAGTTGTAGCCACTGAGCTCTTTTATTTTGGGGTTTTTTTTGGTGGGGAGGCATGATGTTGGGCTGCTAAGATCTTCTTGCTTTTGTTGGAATAGATAATGTTATGTTGGAGCCATTGAGCCACTATTATAGTTTTTGCTTGATTGAGAGGTACAGTAAGCCCCTGCAAATTTGCAGTTCGCGAATCACGGACTCTGTAATTTGCAGTATTTTCTGACTGCCTCTTCCTGGTACTAAAGTCATGGTTAAACCAATCAGGAGCTGCTTTGACACGCTATCTGGCGTGTCAAAGCAGCTCCTGATTGATGTAGCCTGACTTTAGTACCAGGAAGAGGCAATCAAAAAATACCACGAATGATTTTCAGCACCCACCGGTGTCCCAGCTGCCCTCTCCTGCCTTTGATCAACTCCTAAACCACATTTGCAGTTTTTCAAAATTATCAATTCCGTGGGAGTACTGTATTATGTTGGGATGAACTCCTATGATTATGTTGCTGTAGTGGATAGTCCCTGAGCCCCTCTTGTTCTGACAAAAAGTACATTTCATTTCATTTATCTAACATTGCTAAGTGGTGAACCTCATTCTACACATCATTTAAGCAAAGGTACTGTACAAACAGTTCTGTAATCAAAAATACAATCATATATAATTTCAGCAAATGTTGCAGATGGTTTTTAGAAAATGAGCAGTCGCGCGTGCGGCTGGGTGAAAAAGAAAGCCGGCATACTCTACATCTAAGGTGAGGTGGAGGGAGGGAGATGGCGGAACGCTGCAATCGGTCGGGTGTCTGCTGTTTTTGTATCACTGCCTGCCTGTGCTCATGTTCCAGATCTTCCTGTTGCTCATTGTACTGCAGCATCTGCATGATTATGTGCTCAGGTGGGCATTTTTAGTGTGCACAATTGACCTGATTCGAGCTATATGTGAACATGGGGGACACGACATTCCAAGGGAGGACAAGTCAATTGATTTATTTTATGTTCTGCTTTTACTACAGGGCAGAGGCACTGAAACAGATTCTCAGTGCAGTAGTAGTAGTGGCAGGACTCTCTTCTGTCTTCATGGTGTTTCGCAGTACTGAGGCTTATATGGATGCTGCGGGGACGGTGATGGGGTGGTAAATGGGATGGCAGTGACGGGCGGTGAAGGGGGTGACGGTGATGGGGCGGTGAAGGGAATGGCGGGGATGGGGATGGTGAGCCGGGGACGGGGCAGTGACGGGGACAGATTTTTTTCCCTGTGTCATTCTCTAATAATAATAACTAGCTGATGCCCCGGCGTTGCACGGGTATTTAATTATAGCAATAACACTGTAAATGGAGTCAAATAAAGATACTTTATAGTGATGAATGAAATTATTTTTTTACAGCTTTATAAAAAGTACAATATTCAAATTATAAAGTGAAATAATTGACAAAATGAATACAATACAACTAACACAAAACTTGATTATAAACAACATTTTTAGTTTCACCTCCAGGAGCAAGAACATATACATTCTTGGGTGAACCCACCCTTGAGCAAGCAACATAGAGTTGTCCATGGGAAAAACAGGGGGATCTTAAATCCACTCCACAGTATGTAATAGTCTGTCCTTGTGATTTGTTGATTGTGATAGAGAATGCAAGTCTCACTGGAATTTGCAATCTCTTAAACTGAAAAGGAAGATCTGTTGGAATAAGTGGTATCTGCGGGATAAATACGGTTTCACCTTGTCCCTTTCCGGTTAAGATAGTCGCTTCAATTACATTGGCCAGTAACCTCTTTACACAAAGCCTTGTGCCATTGCAAAGTTTTGGTGGGTCAAGGTTGCTAAGTAAAATAACTGGAGATCCCACAGCTTTTTACATTTTTTCCATTGACTTGAATGGGTGAAATTAGATTTTCTATTTGTAGCTCCGCCCACGTGTGCAGATGGGCCGCGAGACCCCCAGAACATATCACCCCAGGTAGTGAGGAATCTGCATACCAAGTTTCGTTCAAATCGGTCCCACAGCTTTTTACATTTTTTCCATTGACTTGAATGGGTGAAATCAGATTTTCTGTTTGTAGCTCCGCCCATGTGTGCAGGTGGGCCGCGAGACCCCCAGAACATATCACCCCAGGTAGTGAGGGATCTGCATACCAAGTTTCGTTCAAATCGGTCCCACAGCTTTTTACATTTTTTCCATTGACTTGAATGGGTGAAATCTGATTTTCTGTTTGTAGCTCCTCCCATGTGTGCAGGTGGGCCACGAGACCCCCAGAACATATCACCCCAGGTAGTGAGGGATCTGCATACCAAGTTTCGCTCAAATCGGTCCCACAGCTTTTTACATTTTTTCTATTGACGTGAATGGGTGAAATCTGATTTTCTGTTTGTAGCTCTGCCCACGTGTGCAGGTGGGCCACGAGACCCCCAGAACATATCACCCCAGGTAGTGAGGGATCTGCATACCAATTTGCGTTCAAATCGGTCCCACAGCTTTTTACATTTTTTCCATTGACTTGAATGGGTGAAATCTGATTTTCTGTTTGTAGCTCCTCCCATGTGTGCAGGTGGGCCACGAGACCCCCAGAACATATCACCCCAGGTAGTGAGGGATCTGCATACCAAGTTTCACTCAAATCGGTCCCACAGCTTTTTACATTTTTTCCATTGACTTGAATGGGTGAAATCAGATTTTCTGTTTGTAGCTCCGCCCACGTGTGCAGGTGGGCCGCGAGACCCCCAGAACATATCACCCCAGGTAGTGAGGGATCTGCATACCAAGTTTCGTTCAAATCGGTCAAGCCGTTTTTGCGTGATCGCGGCACATACACACATACACACACACATACACACATATATACCTCCGATTTTATATATATATATAGATAATAATAATTTATTTCTTATATACAGCCAAAGCCATGGAAGTTCTAGGCGGTTTACAGTAAGAAAAGCTGGACAATCAGCGACATAGTTACAATGTAGAATCAATGAATACAAGTACAAAGAATGCAAATATAATAAGAGAAGTTGGACAATCAGCGACAAGGTTATAATGTAGAGGCAATGAATATCAGTGTACAGAATAGGAGAAATGATGAACGGAATAGGAGAGGGGTAATGAACGGACAAAATTCTTAGGTAACAAATCGGTTGAATTGAATTAATTTATACAAAATTTGGAAAGTTGTGATCAAAATATCTCTTTCCAATTTATAATCTCTTATATAAAGATTCATTTTTTGGATATGCAAATTTCTTGGGAGCATGGCCATTTTGTTACATCTGTTTTTAGAAAGCAGACCGATTGGAACACTGTTCTAGATTATGCTAGTTATCGTCCTAAGAATTTATGGGATAGTGTTCCGATTGATCAGTTTTCTTAGGTTAAAATGATTATGTGCAGAACTGACTGAGTTTTTTAAACAGGCAAAATTAATGAGTGATTTGGTTCAACGTGAAGAGGGATTAAAAAAAAAAAAAAAAGAAGACAGGGATAGTATGAGAACATAATCATTTCTATAACAAAGGTTTTCTAAGGGTGGAAGATCTGATGATTAAAACCCCCCATGCTGCTCTGTTATGAAAAAAAAGAGATGTAAAAATGTACTGTTATTAATTTCAATGTGATTAGTGCTGGAAATAAGGATGTATTAAGAAAATCATAATGTTATATGAATTGTTGTATCTATGATTGTTTAGAGAGGATTGGGAGCCTTATTCATTCACAGCTCCTAAAGACGCTTTGCAGCGAAACAGTTCTGTGTCAGGCTGGACTGTGTAATCTTTACTGGCACAGGAATTGAGTAAGCAGGAAGGATTTGAAGAAAGAAGAATATTAATTTGCCATTGAATAAGGATTTTAAGCAAGTGCTTTTGACAGCATACATGGACTATTATGGACACTGAACAGAATACTATATTTTACGAGAGTGTTTGAGTGGTAGGGCTCTTGTTTTTGATCTGTCTCTAACAATGTGTGTTATAATGAAGGTTATTTATTAAAGAATTAGGTAAGAATGTAATATTAATTGGAAATTTTGTATCATATGAAAATTAAAGTAAAAAAAAACAAAACAGTTTTCTAAAATATAGCTGCTGTGAAAAGGTCACTGTGGTAGTAATAGGATGTTCCCACTGTCCTTCATGTCTATAAAGCCCTGTACATGGAATGATGATTCTTTGTGGGTGTAGTGAGGAGTAGTGTTGGAGAGAGGACAGGTGGTTAGTAGTGGAAAGAGGAATTAGTGAAAAAAAGAGTCTGAGTAAGAGAGAGACTGAGAGAGTGCTAGTGTGTGAGAGAGAGAGTATGAGAGTGACAGAGAGACTGAGATAGACAGAGGTGAGACAGGGTGTGTGTAAGAGCAAATGACCCTCAGAATGTGTGAACAAGGGAAAGAGTGTGAATGAGAGAATCTGCAATTGAAAGAGTGTGTGATGGGGGAAAGAAAGAAACCAAATTGTTCCCCATGAGAGATGGAGGCTCTGGTGGAGCTGTGCCTCCATTATAGAAGAGTATCTGAGGTTACCCGTTCATTCGCCCTGCCCAGCTGGCTTTTTCTGCTATGAATATTAAGAAAAACATGCAGCACTACTAAATAGAACCTCCCTGACAACGAGCAAATCGAAACTCAGCTTGAGTTGGAGGTGGGAGATCACTGGTAGCAGTGGTAAACAAATTTAGGGCTCCTAGCGGCTTTATCGCACGTGACTTTTAATCATGCGCTAACCCCCGCGCTAGCTGAAAAACTACTGCCTGCTCAAGAGGAGGCGGTAGCAGCTAGCGTGGCCGGCGGTTTAGCGCACGCTATTATGCGCGTTAAACCGCTAGCACGGCTTTGTAAAAGGAGCCCTTAGAAGCAGTAAGGCTTCAGGAGAAAAAAAAGTTTTAAATGGATGTGATTCACAAGCACTGAGCACTTTATTTTTGAACTGGGACTTGGCTGCACTTAACAAGAAAAGTAATCCGGACAAATAAATTTCTGAGTGGTAAGACTACAATGGACTGTGCAAACTGAACTGTTGTGAGTAATTTAAGGACTAAAAAAACTTTTTCTGCTAGTCTTACAAAAACAAGACTCTCTTCAACAAACGGAGAAATTAAATGAAATTGATGGCAGGTCTGAGAAAGCAGCCATTTATAAGTATACACAGAACTTTAATTAGCACTTTAGCTTGCACTTTATGAATGTAATGATGTTATGTGTATTAGATATATTGTGAAATTTTAAATAAGTAGAGGGGCATAATCGAAAGGAACGTCTAAGTCCATTTTCGTCTAAGTCGCAAGTCGTCCAAAGTAAAAAAACAGCTTAGGACACATTTTTGAAAAATACGTCCAAATTTTTTTTCATTTTGAAAATCGTCTAAGTATACGTCCTGCAGATCTGATCGTCCAAGTCGCTAAATCGTCCATCATACCACATTTTTGTCCAAGTCAAAAATGCCTAGAACAAGCTCGTTGGACGTGGGATGAGTCTGCAAAGTGATGGACTGAACACCCAGACATGGCACATAAATAGAGGGGTACTTTACAGGGCACTGCTGTGAACTTCATAAAAAGGGGGCCATGTCATCATCTCACTACACCTCCAGAATTCCCTAGACCCACTTATCTATCACCCTAATAGCCCTTATGGCTGCAGGAGCCACTTATATGCCAGTACAAAAGGGTTTTGGGGGTGTATAGGGGAGTGCACATGTTTCAATATCAATGCAGTGATTACAAGGGCTTATGGGCATGAGTCCTCCTTTCCATGAGTTCCTAACCCACCCACAAGACGACTTAAGATGCCTCTGTACAGCACGACCAGGCTTTCCTATGCCAGGTTGCCAGGTGATGATGGTATGGAGGCACAATTTTCAAGTTGTGATTAATATTTTTATGGGGGTGGGAGGGTCAATGATCACTGGGGTAATGTGTGGGGTTCTGTATTATGTGTTTGCAGTGCTTATCTGGTCACTTTAGGTGGGTTTTTGTGACTTAGACCATGTTTTAAATGGTCTAAGTCACAACGTTCAAGTTCCGTTGATCCTGTGCTGTATAACTTTCGGTTATACATGCAGTACAACTAAGTCTAAGCTGGCCCACGTCCCGCCCAACTCCTGCCTTTGACACTCCTCCTGACACGCCCCATTTAGCTCTGGTCGTTCAGTGGCACTATCAAGGCCTAGGTCATTTATAAATATGTCCAAATCTCAGTTTTATTATCGATACTTGGACGTATTTTGACAATGTTCATCCAAATGCCGACAGGCCGGTTTTTGGACGTTTTTCTCTTTTGATTATGAGCCCGATAGTGTTTAATAAATAATTGATTTAAATTTAATATTTATTTATTATTTATTACCTCCATTATAGGAGGCATTTATTTGAATACTAGCTGATGCCCCGGCGTTGCACGGGTATTTAATTATAGCAATAACACTGTAAATGGATTCAAATAAAGATACTTTATAGTGGTGAATGAAATTATTTTTTTACAGCTTAATAAAAAGTACAATATTCAAATTATAATGTGAAATATTTGACAAAATGAATACAATACAACTAACGCAAAACGTGATTATAAATAACAATTTTAGTTTCACCTCCTGGAGCAAGAACATATAAATTCTTGGGTGAACCCACCCTTGAGCAAGCAACATAGAGTTGTGTGCCGCGAGACCCCCCAGAACATATCACCCCAGGTAGTGAGAGATCTGCATACCAAGTTTCGTTCAAATCGGTCAAGCCGTTTTTGAATTACTGTGAGAATGGCAGCTTTTTACATATTTTCCATTGACATGAATGGGTGAAATCTGATTTTCTGTTTGTAGCTCCGCCCACATGTGCAGGTGGGCCGCGAGACCCCCAGAACATATCACCCCAGGTAGTGAGGGATCTGCATACCAAGTTTCGTTCAAATCGGTCAAGCCGTTTTTGAATTACTGTGAGAATGGCAGCTTTTTACATTTTTTCCATTGACATGAATGGGTGAAATCTGATTTTCTGTTTGTAGCTCCGCCCACGTGTGCAGGTGGGCCGTGAGACCCCCAGAACATATCACCCCAGGTAGTGAGGGATCTGCATACCAAGTTTTGTTCAAATCGGTCAAGCCGTTTTTGAATTACTGTGAGAATGGCAGCTTTTTACATTTTTTCCATTGACATGAATGGGTGAAATTTGATTTTATGTTTGTAGCTCCGCCCACGTGTGCAGGTGGGCCGCGAGACCCCCAGAACATATCATCCCAGGTAGTGAGGGATCTGCATACCAAGTTTCGTTCAAATCGGTCTAGCCGTTTTTGCGTGATCGTGGCACATACACACATACATACATACACACATACATACCTACGATTTTATATATATAGATAATGAGATGTGACTCTTCCCTCCTCCTCCAGAGGTGAGTGTCAACCAGTGGCCTCCACTAAGTCCTAGATACAGGAAGCCTGTTTTCCTTAGGGATTCAGGGCTGTCAGAGGCCAACATGTTTGTCTAACGCAATGTGTGAAGCATTGCACAGCATGTCACAACTAACAATCATGTATGTGAAGCCAAGAAGACCCATCACCTGACCCCATTCTCCACCAACTTGTGTCTTGCAGGCATTTTGGAGTCCACAGGGACCTGGAATCTCTCAGGTACTGCTATAAGCAGGCGTGATGTGAAAACCCAGCCCTCATCCAGCACATAAGATAGCACCTTAAAGCTCAACATAAGTACCCCACACACAGTAACCCTGTTCCCCCATCATATCCTAGATGTGATGCGCCCACCTCTTCTTTGACCCTGCTACCCCCAGGACTTCAACCAATGAGATTCTAAAGGATACATTCTTACACACACTCATATATTATTCATTGATGCATCTGGGGAAAAACATAAAGTCACTACAAGCACCAACAGTGGGTATTTAACCCCACCCCCAACCCTTGGCATTGCAACACCTCAGCTCAAACCACTACATCACCCAAACAGCTGACAGAAGGGAAAGGGATTAATGATAGTGGGCACTCACTATATCCTTGGCCCCCCAAAACTGATAACCCCTCACACACCCCCAAACCCCATGCATTGCATACACCACAGTTAACTCCATACGTTGGGGTGCTGCCTTGCAAGACATACCTGAAATTCCAAAGCCAGCAGCCTATTCAGTGGCATAGCGAGTTAGATTGGTGCCCAGGGCAGTGGCACCTGGCATTGCCACACCATGCACACCCCAACTGATTTTGAGCCAATCAAGGCCTTAGCCCCCCCCCCAAACTGCATTTATTGTAAGAGCCATGTGTGTGTGTGTACTCTATGTGGTATGACTGTGATCTTTACTATTTTAATTGGCATTATTTTCAGTTGCCATTTATATATATTACATTTTAGTTTTAATATTTTGTAAACTGCTCTGACCTGTGAATCAGAAATAGCAGTATGTCAAGCTTCTTCGTAAACATAATATAAATCTTTCTGCTTAGACTGTTGAGAAGGGAATTAAGATGTCTAGCCCATCCTCCTAAAGGAGCTCAGAACGGGTTATAAATCAGTTAACCAAGCATTTTCCTTATCTGTCCTGGCAGATTCACAATTTATGTAATTTATCTGGGGCAGTGGAGGATTAAGTAACTTGCCCAGGGTCATAATCAGCGGCACAGGGTTTGGACCTACAACCTCAGGGCATCAAGGCTGTAGCTCTAGCCACTACACAAATGGAACACTTAAGTGATATGGTTCAAAAATGATGGGAACAGGGGCAATTCAATGAATAGATGCTAACGTCCATGCACTTATTACATGCATGAATGTTTAGAATAATGGCATGTATATATTTATGTACTGTGATCCACTTTCAAACATCACCTTACTAAGCCTCCCAGTTTTTGCTGTCATACCTACCAAAGTATGTTCTTTTAGGTTGCTCCTTCTTTGTGGAACTGTTTATGAGAACAACTCTGGACTGATCATTTCTATATTAAATTTCAGGGTGTTTTATAAACTTACCTCTTATCACAAGCTTTTATACGGGTGTCGGGCTCATAGGATCTACCTTGGTTGGTTGCAATCTGTGTTCTCTCTCTTTCCTTTCCTTATGCCTACTTGTAGTTCATTTCCAATTTTCCATTTTTAGAATGTAAAGCATTTTGACTGACCTCCTTGTAAGGTGAAATGTTAATAAACATTTATGCTCTTAGGCATGAGCACTTACACCAACCATTGAGAGGATATACCGGTAAATGTGGACCCTCTATGTTTCAGTAACTTATTCTATATGTTATATATACTTTGAGCTCCACTCATACTCTGTCCAGAATCTGTCTATGTGCATACCCATCTGTAAACTATTCACTATAAACCCTCTTTACAAAGCCCTTAGGAATCGAATGGGCTTAGGTACATTTACTGCAGCAGCATTGCTATTGTGGCTTTGTAAAAGGGACCCTATGAAAGATATGCATATAATTATAGAATAGTGTTTAGATACATATCCATCATAAAAATGCATATGTGTCTTTCAGTTTGTGGTTTGAATGTGTAGACATTAATTTGTCTTTTGGGTCCAGAAGATACTGGCTGAATCCAGATGGGGAATTCACTTGGGCCTTGTTGCGACCCTGGATAATGCTATTTCAAATGCAGAAGAAACATGAAGCAGCACCCTAAATAACCACAACAATATATTATGCAATATTGAACTACAAATCTTTTATCCACATCTGAACCAAAAATTATAACTAGGGTCACAGCTCCCCTGAATTCTAGACACCTGCAGTGGCTTGGACTTTAAGGTATGTGGTGAATCTGATTGCTACCATTACTTTTCAAAGCCAGGAACTCATCAACTCTGAGATACATATTGATTCATTGAATGGGAATGATATATGTTTCATTAAGGGGATAAATTTGATACAGTAGATTAAACAGGATTTAATGATAATTCATTGATATTTTCATGAAACTTTGGTTATGTGATCATAAATTTTACTAGGAGAGTATGGAGGGATGTTATCAAAACTTAGGCAGTGGTGAGTTATCACAGGGGTAGCTAATTTTGGGGTCCTTTTACTAAGACATGCTAACCGATTTAGCGCACGCTAAAGATTAGCACGTGCTAAATTTCAAGGCACCCATTATATTCTATAGGCACTTTAGCATTTAGCGTATGCTAAATCGATTAGTGCGCACTAAATCGGTTAATGCTTTAGTAAAAGGGTCCCTTTGTAATTCTCTTGGGAGAATTAGTTATCTGGGGGGGGTGGATTGTGACAGCTTGAATTGGGATGAATGTCTTTAAAATTGGATGACCTAATTCTTACCAAGACACTCTATGCAAATCTGTTTTACTACTTGGGATCTTGCTAGGTACTTGGAACCTAGGCTGGCCACTGTTGGAAATAGGATACTGGGCTTGAAGAACCTTCAATCTGTCCCAGTATGGCAATTCTTATGTTCTTATGTAGAATGTGTTGGAAGGAAAAGCTTTTCTAGCCCACTACCTTAATAGAGAGCTAGTGACATGCTGATTGCAGACCCCACTTTTAATGGTAATTGGGGGAGAACGGGGATGGAGCAAAATTACATACATTTGACTCCCAGACTAGCAGAATAAAATTAATAAGAACATAAGAATTGTCGCTGCTGAGTCAGACCAGTGGTCCATTGTGCCCAGAAGTCCGCTCCTGCGGCGGCCCTTAGGTCAAAGACCAGTGCCCTACTTCAGTCTAGCCTTACCTGCATATGTTCTGGTTCAGCAAGAACTTGTCTAACTTTGTCTTGAATCCCTGGAGGATGTTTTCCCCTATAACAGCCTACAGAAGAAGAACTTCCTTATGTTTGTACAGAATCTATCCCCTTTTAACTTTAGAGAGTGCTCTCTCGTTCTCTCTACCTTGGAGAGGGTGAACAACCTGTCTTTATCTACTAAGTCTATTCCCTTCATTATCTTGAATGTTACGATCACGTCCCCTCTCAGTCTTCTCTTTTCAAGGGAGAAGAGGCCCAGTTGCTCTAATCTCTCACTAAACGGCAACTCCTCCAGCCCCTTAACCATTTTAGTCACTCTTCTCTGGACCCTTTCGAGTAGTACAATGTCCTTCTTCATGTACGGCGACCAGTGCTAGATGCAGTATTCCAGATGGGGGCGTACCATGGCCCGGTACAGCGGCATGATAACTTTTTCCGATCTGTTTGTGATCCCCTTCTTAATCATTCCTAGCATTCTGTTTGCCCTTATTTCCGCCACTGCGCATTGTGCAGATGACTTCATTGACTTGTCTACCATTACTCCCAAGTCGCTTTCCTGGTGGTTGTCTCCGAGTACTGGACCGGACCTCCTATATATGTGTATAAGAGTTTTGTTGCCAAAATGCATCACTTTACACTTATCCATGGTAAACCTCATTTGCCATGTCACGGCCCATTCCTCAAGTGTGTTTATGTCACATTGCAAGTCTTTGCAACCCTTCTGTGGCTTCAATACTCTGAATAACTTTGTATCGTTTGCAAATTTAATCACTTTGCTCATCGTGCCAATTTCCAGGTCATTTATAAATATGTTGAAGAGCATGGGCCCAAGAATCGAACCCTGTGGCACTCTTTTCCAGTAGTTCAAACATGGGTGATATCACTACAGAAACACTATGGTTATTGCCCACTTCTGGAGTTTTGGATAGTTTTTAAAATGAACACTAGGCTGATATCATTTAGTCTTGTTTAGCTAATTTGGAAGGGATGATTAAGTTGTAAGTTTAATTGATATTCTGGTTACAGTAATAAAGTTGTGACCTGGTTTTACCATTATCTTTTGAGTTGATGCTATTTGTAGTGTAGGTGTGTGTGAGGATGATGTAGAAGAGAAAATGATGGTGCCTATGCTATAAAATCTAGCATGGGTTAGAACTTCTTAACTTGCAGAAATTGTATTTATATTAATTCATAGGTTATTGCATGATAAAATAATGTTTACTCTAAGGTGATAATTTAGAAAGCTGGCATGAAACAGCAGTGTTTACCTGTATAAATGGCCAATGAATGCAAATAGCTATTTTGGAATGCCATTATTAACATATGTAGATCAACATCACACATAATTCCCAAGGGAGCATGCTGTTGGCGGTGTAGAAAAAATGTAGATTTCCACTTTACCAACCAAAATATATACCTTCTTTAAAAAATTTGATGTCATCTACAGCCACTATGAGACAGGTATAAATATAAGCTATTTATTTGGAACTGAGTTTTAACCAGTGAATAAGGTGGCAATTGTGCTTACCTCTGTGATATTTAAATCCATATTCAGAATTTTTTTTAAAAAAAAATTTGTTTGGCTTTTAATTGAACCCTCCAGGACATCAACTTTTGAAAAATCTTTAACCTACACAAGTGTCAGAATTTATACACCGAAACCCTTAACTCTCTCTCTTCCTCTTTTTGGATATGCTACTTTTAAAAATTGTTGTTCCCATTGCATGTGCCAGAACTTGCACATGTATCCTTCTTATATTTTAGAAAAGGCCACAATGCACTTGTGAACATCCCAACCTGGATGACCTACCATATTTTTTGCTCCATAAAACGCACCTGACCATAAGATGCACCCTAGATTTAGAGGAGGAAAAACCAAGAAAAAAATATACTGAACCAAATTGTAGAAAAAGTGTGTCTTATGGAGCGAAAAATACGATAATTCCTACCTAGACATTGTATGCAAAAATCAGGCTTCACATTTCTGAGTGATGCAAAGAACTGAATACTTACTAATGAATATATATCCCTAATACCCAAGTAGACTTCTGATATAATGGCCCAGGGCTGCCATCAGGGCAGTACTACCAGTCCTACATTCAGGGGCCCGGAGCTGACAGGGGGCCCGGGCTCCCCCAGGGTCCTAGGCAGTGTTCTAAGGCAGGGGCGCCAGTAGCTCGCAAAGGCAAAGTGAGTCGATCACCCAGGACTCACTTTGTCTTGGCGATCTAATCTATCGGGCCGATCAGTCTTCCTCTCCCCGACGTCAATTCTGCAGTCAGAGAGGAAGTTCGGGCCAGCCAATCGCTGCCTGGCTGGGCGGAACTTCCTCTCCGACGGCAGAATTGACGTCGGGGAGAGGAAGACTGATCGGCCCGAAGCAGGGAGAGCATGCGTCGGCGTCGGCGTCGGCTTTGGGTCCTGTTATCCATTGATGGGTCTTGTTCCCCGATGGCAGTGGCTTGGGGAACGGCAAGGAGAAATAAAGAAAGGGGGCAGGCAGGGAAACAGAAGGAAAGAAGAGAAACAGAAAAAAAGAAAGAAAGGTCAGGGAGAGAGGAAGAAAAAGTTGGGGGAGGGAGGAGGAGAGAAAGCATACAGGCTGATAGAAGGGAAGAAAGATTGGATGCACAGTCAGAAGAAGAAAGTGCAACCAGAGACTCATGAAATCACCAAAGGTAGGAAAAATGATTTTATTTTAAATTTAGCAAAGTGGAGGCAGTATTACCACAGTTTTCAAAGGAATTTGCCCAAATAACTTAATAGTTAACTGGGTAAATTCCCAGAGATGAAAACTTCCCTTCACATACTATGCACAGTTCTGAATTTATATCTGCTGTCTATATTTTACAATATGGTCCCCTTTTACTAAACCGCAATAGTGGTTTTTAGCGCAGGGAGCCTATGAGCGTCAAGAGCAGCGCTGGGCATTCAGCGCAGCTCCCTGCACTAAAAACTGCTATTGTGGTTTAATAAAAAGGATGGAGGGTATATTTGTCTATTTTTGTATGGTTGTTACTGAGGTGACAATGCATAGAGTCATCTGCCTTGACCTCTTTGAAAAAAAAACAGAATTGGAATGATAATTAACATTTTCTCAGCGTATAGTGTGCTTTGTGTTTATTAATTTTATTGTTGGTAGATCATTTTGACTTGGTCATTTTAAAGTAGCTCACAAGCTCAAAAAGTTTGGGCACCTCTGAGCTAGATCGTTGAAACTGTGTATTTCTTTTTTATCCCCCCTTTCACAAAACTGTGGAGTGTTTTTAGCGCCAGCCGTGGTGGTAGCAGCTCTGATGCTCAGAATTCTATGAGTGTCAGAGCTGTTACCACCGTGGCTAAAATCCACACTACAGTTTTGTAAAAGAGTGAGGGGTTAGTTTGTTATGACATATTCCATACTAGGCGAAGGTGTTTTCTGTGTTCTGTGTGTTCGAAAGACATGGTTTTCTGTTAGGATTGACGGTGTAGGATTGATCTGTGCTGGTCTGGCTTGTTTAGTTTTATAATGGGTGTATTGATGTACTACTGCTCACTGCAATATGTAAGATGCTGCCTTTTCCTAGGTACTCATGTGTGACGTGTGGTTTGTTACTAAAAATCATATTTTTCTTACAGATGGGGGGGTGCCAAAAGATGATGGGCCCCGGGTGTTACATATGCTACGTACGCCACTGTATGTAAAGATACCAGAAAGCTGGCGTAGCAAAAACTTTAAGTAAATTGTTATTCTTCTAAGTTTTGAGTATTTAACCCTCCCACAATCAAACGGGCACTCGTTTCAAGGTTCAAGTTTATTGAGATTTTGATTTAAACGCAATATCAAATATTTTCAATGCGTATAACAAAAATAAATTTGGGGAAATAAATAAAACCATTTGAACAATAAACATACAAACATATCCATAGATGATTAAAATTACATAAGGAGTACAAGGATAAACTGCATTTGTTTAAAAATGCGTTCTCCGTGCCTGCTCATAAATTTGTTGACTGGAAGGATCCAGCAATGTGGCCAGATGCCATTCAGGACAAAGACAGAGAAAGAATTGTGCAATTTGGATTAATGATGGAAGATGATTTAAAGCAAATGGCACAGTCTATGAGTAAAGATCTTGACGGACATCCTTGTTATGAATATCTCCTCTATGCCAAATCACCCAATGGACGTGAGAAGATTTTACGGGACTGGCTTAGGTGGAGCATTAGCAGAAAAGTATGTGTGTATTCAGCCCATGGACGAAGGGGGGGGTGCCGGGGGGGGGGGGGAAGGGGTGCGTGGGGGGCCCAATAGGATTGCTCAGTAAGGGGCCCAGAAATTTCTGATGGCGGCCCTGTAATGGCCTCTTGGTTGAAATCAAAGTATGCACATGCTTTCTCCCTGAAACTTGGTACAAAGTCCATGTATACAAATGTACACACAAACTCTGCCCCAAGACAAACATTTTGAGATTGTTTGCTGTTTTAAAATACTCAGCAATAGCCTGTAGAGAAACGGAAGACATTTATCGACGGCTGCTACCTATGAAAAATCTCATTATTTCTGTTGAGAGTGGTGGTTGGTTTGTTTTTAGAACAATTTTCATTGTTTGTGCTCCATTTATTAGAAGGTCATGTTTTATGATATGTCACTGATGACTTCCTCCAGTTACTGCATAACAATCCATGCCTCAAGCTTCACAATTGCGTAAAAATGCTCAATTAGCAGAATTACATCTAAACTCTTAGCCTGGAGATTTTATTGTTGTGGTCTACATGACCTTAGTAATTATTTTGATAGCATATTACTTTGTTTAAGGATGATTATAGCTAATTATAACTTAATGACAAAAACCTGACTTAGAAAGAGAAGTAAACCTGCAAATGTACTCCTAAGATGAAATTAAACATCGTCCCCAGCTGCATTTGTTTATTCAAAAAAACAAAACAAAACACACCTTTTTCCTGAAATGCTAATTAAAATAAATGAGCTGCTTAGCTTGAAATATCTTTTGAGACATTCAGTGGTTGCAGTACCCCAAAAAAGTATTAACAGCATGATGGGCTCTGTTCCTCTCTTATTGGCAATTACAAATGGATATGTAGTGCTTTGGACTGCATTCTATGCATAAGGTCCATTGTTATTAAAGGACTTGTACAACTGTACTATTCCCTGTGGAAAGAAAATTAAATCATAATTTTCAAAATATTCTAACTAGGAATGTAAAATGGTAGACCTTGACCTTTTCTTATTACCACATAAGGGTCAATGCAAACTGAAGCATAGAAATATAGAAACATGATGACAAATAAAGGACAAATGGCCCATCCACAGCATCCACTATCTCCTCCTCTGTCTAAGAGATTCTATGTGCCTGTCCCATGCTTTTTTTAATTTAGACAGTCTTTGTCTTCACTACCTCTACCAGGAGACTATTCCAAACATCTACCATCCTTTCTGTAAAATAGTATTTCCTTAGATTACTCCTGAGCCTATCACCTCTTAACTTCATCCTATGTCCTCTCACTCTGAAGTTTCCTTTCAACTGAGTCTTGCCTCACGCATATCTATGTCACACAGGTATTTAAACATCTCTATCATATCTCCCCTATCCTGCCTTTCCTCCAAAATATATATTGAGATCTTTAAGTCTATCCCCATGCACCATATGACATAGACCATCAACCATTTTAGTTGCCTTCCTCTGGACTGACTCCATCCTGTTTATATCTCTTTGAAGCTGTGGTCTCCAGAATTATGCACAATATTCTAAATGAGGTAATACCAGACTCTTATATGGAACATCAATACCTCCTTTTTCTACTGGCCATACCTTTCCCTATGCACCCTAGATCCTTCTAGCTTTTGTCATCATCTTTTCAACCTGTTTGGCCACCTTAAGATCATCACATACTATCACAAAACCATCACATACTATCACTTGACCATACTATGACAGAATTACAATCCTGATCACTGTGTCATGACTAATTAAAGACAACAGAAAGAAGAAATTTTGGTGCCCCTACCTAGCTTGCACCCTCAGTACAACACCACACTGAAGTGTGGTAGAATCTTTACAGCACAGCAAAGTTATTTTTTGTAGAAAAACAACCTCTTTTGGCTGTTGTAATAAACTTTTCTGCAAAGGTAGTGTCATCATGGTTACAGTGCTTGTTAATATAATGGTTATTGGTTTATTAAGCACTTTATATTCTACTTTCAATACCATGTTCAACAAAGCGGTGAGTAAACCATAAAATTATTTGACATAGAAAAGAACACCATAATTCTGGTAGGATAATAAAGAACTTTACCAATGTAGGCAAGAAGATAAAACCAAAATTAAAATTCTTCATAAAAACAATAAAAGGAAAGGACCTAGAGAGAGAAATAATACTAGGATGCTTGAGGCCCTTTTCCTTGTTTTTTTATGTTTTTAGATTTTTACCAGTTGTATCAAACATACTGTGCTCATTTATATTAGTCACTCAGAAATGGGTGCCAGAAAAGATTGGTGTTAAGCACTATTCTAAAAAAGGCACACACACTTTGTAGAATAGCATTTAACACTGATTCCCATTCCCAACTCTTGGTGCCAGACTTAGGCCTGTTGAAACCTGGTGTAAATCTTGGTGCTCATGCTGAGTCCAGAGACCCATTGTTCTAAAACAGGGCTTCCCTATTGGGTTTTTTGTGTTATACAAGTAGAATTAGTAGGAAATTATTGTGTTATACAAGTAGAATTAGTAGTAAATTAGGAAATTATTTTTTCACAGAAAGGTATTTGATGCCTGGAATGCAATCTTAGGAGAGGTGGTGAAGATTAAAACAATGACAGAATTTAAAAAAGCATGGGAAGAACACAGTGGATCTCTAATAAGAAAATGAATGGTATAAATTGAAGAATTAGGTCCAGTACTGGGCAAACGTGCAAGCAATTCAGTTTAGAATGGGCTGAGGAGGACTTTGTTGGGAACTTCAGTAATTTGGAACATGAGAATGGTGCTGGGCAGAATTTTACAGATCGGCTGGAGTGAGCTTTGATCCAACTCCAGTAGTTGAAACCTAAGATACCGAGCTTTGACAGTAATTTCAGTATTTGAAACCTAAGGAAAGTACCAAGCAAACTTCTATGGTCTATGACCCAGTAATATCAAAGAAAGTATAACTATTGGGCAGATTGGATGGACTATTCAGGTTTTTATCTGCCATTATTTACTATGTTACTATTTTATATTATACTAGCTGATGCCCCGGCGTTGCACGGGTATTTAATTATAGCAATAACACTGTAAATGGATTCAAATAAAGATACTTTATAGTGGTGAATGAAATTATTTTTTTACAGCTTAATAAAAAGTACAATATTCAAATTATAATGTGAAATATTTGACAAAATGAATACAATACAACTAACGCAAAACGTGATTATAAACAACAATTTTAGTTTCACCTCCTGGAGCAAGAACATATAAATTCTTGGGTGAACCCACCCTTGAGCAAGCAACATAGAGTTGTGGGCTGCGAGACCCCCAGAACATATCACCCCAGGTAGTGAGGGATCTGCATACCGAGTTTCGTTCAAATCGGTCAAGCCGTTTTTGAATTACTGTGAGAATGGCAGCTTTTTACATTTTTTCCATTGACATGAATGGGTGAAATCTGATTTTATGTTTGTAGCTCCGCCCATGTGTGCAAGTGGGCCGCGAGACCCCCAGAACATATCACCCCAGGTAGTGAGGGATCTGCATACCAAGTTTCGTTCAAATCGGTCAAGCCGTTGTTGAATTACCGTGAGAATGGCAGCTTTTTACATTTTTTCCATTGACATGAATGGGTGAAATCTGATTTTATGTTTGTAGCTCCGCCCACATGTGCAGGTGGGCCGCGGGACCCCCAGAACATATCATCCCAGGTAGTGAGGGATCTGCATACCAAGTTTCATTCAAATCGGTCAAGCCGTTTTTGCGTGATCGCGGCACATACACACATATATACATACACACATACATACCTCCGATTTTATATATATATAGATTAAGTCATGTCAATGGTCCATCTAGCCCCGTATTCTTTTGGTCAATCCATAGAAAGATGAAACATAGAAACATGACAGCAGAAAAGGGCTACAGCCCATCAAGCCTGCCCACTCTACTGACCCACCCCATTAAGTCTGAGTGCTGATGACTTAGTTCCTTAGCTCGACCCTCGTAGGGATCCCACGTGGATGTCCCATCTATTCTTAAAGTCGAGCACGCTGGTGGCCTTGATCACCTGCACCGGAAGTTTGTTCCAATGATCCACCACCCTTTCTGTGAAGAAGTACTTCCTGGTGTCACCACTAAATTTCCCTCCTCTGAGTTTAAGCGGGTGCCCCCTTGTGACCGAGGGTCCCTCGGGAACGAATATGTCGTTTTCCACCTCGACTCGAACTGTGACGTATTTAAATGTCTCAATCCATGTCACCCCCTCCTCTAGAGTATAGAGCTGCAATTTGCCCAGTCTTTCTTCGTATGAGAGACCCTTGAGTCCGGAGACCATTCTAGTGGCCATCCGCTGGACCGACTCGGCTCGAAGCACATCTTTACGGTAATGTGGCCTCCAGAATTGCACACAGTATTCCAGATGAGTTCTCACCATGGATCTGTAAAGTGGCATTATGACTTCAGGTTTGCGGCTGACGAAGCTTCTCTTGATACAGCCCATCATTTGCCTTGCCTTGGATGAGGCCTTCTCTACTTGTTTGGCAGCCTTCATGTCTGCACTGATGATTACTCCCAAGTCCCGTTCTTCTGAAGTCCTAGCTAGTGCTACTCCATTCAAGTTGTATGTTCTGCATGGATTTCTGCTGCCGAGATGCATGACCTTACACTTCTTAGCATTGAAGCCCAGCTGCCATGTCGAGGACCAGTTTTCCAACATGATCAGATCTTGCGTCATACTATCCTTGAGATTGCTTTCACTTACTATATTACACAGTTTGGTGTCGTCGGCGAACAGCGCTACTTTACCCTGAAGCCCCTGGGTCAAGTCCCTTATGAATATGTTGAAAAGGGATGGTCCCAGGACTGATCCCTGCGGCACTCCGCTAGTCACCTCCGATGTCTCAGAGAGGGTGCCATGGATATCTGGCAGAATCCCAAATAGTAGCAAAATTCCATGCTACTACCGTATTTTCGCGGATATAACGCGCACCATTGTAAAACGCGCACAGGGGTATAGCGCGCAGAAATCACGATGATATGTACAAAAACTTTTCTATACCGCGCTCAGGCATATAACGCGCATGCTGCCCGACTCTCCTCTGGCCACCCCGACTCTCCTTTCGCTCTCCCCGACTCTCATCTGGTTGCCCCGACTCACCCTGACTTTCGGTGCACTGCCCCGACTCTCCTCTGGTTGCCCCGACTCACCGTTCACCCGCCCTGACTTTCGGTGCACTGCCCCGCCTCTCCGTGCCTGTCCCCCTTGAAGTCCTGTCCCCCCTTGAAGGTCTGCCTGTCCCCCCTTGAAGGTCTGCCTGTCCCCCCTTGAAGTCCTGTCCCCATCCTGAAAGCCTGATGCCCCCCCTCGACGTCCGATTCTTCTCCCCCCTCGGCAGGACCACTCGCACCCCCACCCCGAAGGACCGCCGACTCCCCGACAATATTGGGCCAGGAGGGAGCCCAAATCCTCCTGGCCACGGCGACCCCCTAACCCCCCCCCGCACTACATTACGGGCAGGAGGGATCCCAGGCCCTCCTGCCCTCGACGCAAACCCCCCTCCCTCCAACGACCGCCCCCCCCCCAAGAACCTCCGACCGACCCGCGACCCCCCTGGCCGACCCCCCCCCCCCCCTTCCCCGTACCTTTGGAAGTTGGCCGGACAGACGGGAGCCAAACCCGCCTGTCCGGCAGGCAGCCAACGAAGGAATGAGGCCGGATTGGCCCATCCGTCCTAAAGCTCCGCCTACTGGTGGGGCCTAAGGCGCGTGGGCCAATCAGAATAGGCCCTGGAGCCTTAGGTCCCACCTGGGGGCGCGGCCTGAGACACATGGTCGGGTTTGGCCCATGTGCCTCAGGCCGCGCCCCCAGGTGGGACCTAAGGCTCCAGGGCCTATTCTGATTGGCCCACGCGCCTTAGGCCCCACCAGTAGGCGGAGCTTTAGGACGGATGGGCCAATCCGGCCTCATTCCTTCGTTGGCTGCCTGCCGGACAGGCGGGTTTGGCTCCCGTCTGTCCGGCCAACTTCCAAAGGTACGGGGAAGGGGGGTGGGGGGTCGGCCAGGGGGGTCGCGGGTCGGTCGGAGGTTCTTGGGGGGGGGCGGTCGTTGGAGGGAGGGGGGTTTGCGTCGAGGGCAGGAGGGCCTGGGATCCCTCCTGCCCGTAATGTAGTGCGGGGTGGGGTTAGGGGGTCGCCGTGGCCAGGAGGGTTTGGGCTCCCTTCTGGCCCAACTACACAAAGTACGGGGAAGGCGGGTGGGGGTGTCGTGGGGGTCGGCCAGGGGGGTCGCGGGTCGGCTGGGGGACGGGCGGAGGTTCTTGGGGGGGGGCGGTCGTTGGGGGGAGGGGGTTTGCGTCGAGGGCAGGAGGGCCTGGGATCCCTCCTGCCCGTAATGTAGTGCGGGGTGGGGTTAGGGGGTCGCCGTGGCCAGGAGGGTTTGGGCTCCCTCCTGGCCCGATATTGTTGGGGAGTCGGCGGTCCTTCGGGGTGAGGGTGCGAGTGGTCCTGCCGGGGGGGGGATGTATCGGACGTCGGGGAGTCGGCCGGGCAAGAGGGCTTGGGCTCCCTCTTGCTCCGATCGTGGATGCGGGTGCGGGTGGGAGCGCGTGCGAGCGGTCGTTCGGGGTGGGGGTGCGAGCGGTCCTGCTGGGGGGGTGAATCGGGCGTCGGGCGGGGTGGGAACTATGTTTAAAAACTTTTGTATACCGCGCTCAGGCATATAACGCGCGAGGGGTATGCGCGGTACGTAAAATCACGTATAACGCGCGCGTTATATCCGCGAAAATACGGTAATCCCTGGGCAAGCAGTGGCTTTTTCCATGTCTATTTCAATAGCAGCATTTGAGGTTTTCCTACAGGAACTTGTCCAAACATTTTTTAAACTCAGATGAGCTACCCACTGTAACCACATCTTCTGGCAACGAGTTTTAGAGCTTGACTATTCATTGAATGAAAAAAATTTTTACTCATATTAATTATCATGTAACTTCATTGAGTGTCCCTTAGTCTTTGTATTATTTCAAAGAGTAAAACATCAATTCACTTTTATCTGTTCTATACCACTCAGGATATCGTAGACACTATCATATCACCCCTCAGTTGTCTCTTCCAAGCTGAAGTGCCCTAACTTCTTTAATCTTTCCTCAAATGAGAGGAGTTCCATCCCCTTGATCATTTTGGTAGCCCTTCTTTGAACCTTTTCTAATTACCCCCCTTTTACAAAAGTGTAACACGCTTTTTAGCACCAGACGCAGCAGTAACAGCTCCTATGCTCATAGGAATTCTATTAGTATTACCGCCATAGGTGCTGGAACAGGGAGGACACAGGGGCCATGGCCTTCCCAAAAATTGCTGGTCGGCTCTCTCTGCCATGGACCATTCCCCACCATTCATTCCTTTCCTCCCCCCCCTCCCCCGTGTGTCTACTATGCATTTCTTTCGGATATTTTCAGAAGGAGGAACCGATTCTTGGCACCACCCTGCTGCTGACGTTTTCTGTCCACTGCCCGCCTATTCTGACAACTTCCTATTTCCACTGGGGCAGGTAGTGGAGAGAGGTTGTTGGCAGCGGCAGGGTGACGTTGAGAGTCATTTCCTCCGCCCAGTTACATTTGCAGGCAATGTAGAGTAGACGCGTGGGGGGAAGAAAAGATGAGGAGGGTTTGCGATGGAGAGAGCTGACCAGCGTGTGGGCTGGCTGGAAGGAAGATGCTGCTTCCACCAGAGTGCTGCATAGTGCCACCAGATTTGGAGGAGGGATAGAAGGTAATGAGAAAGTAATATAGGACTTGGGAGAGGGAGAGATGTTGAATGCAAATGAGGGAAGGTGGAAGAGATGTGACACTCAGGAATAGGGTAAGGAGAGGTAGGAAAGATGTCAGATTTGTGAGGGACAGGAAGAAATGGACAGGGACAGCAAAGAGGGTAGAAGAATCACAGGGAGAGGTGGCAGAGGGGCTAGAAGAGGTACAATGAGAGATGGATTTGGTGGAAAGGGCAAAATGTGGAAAGAGAAGGAGATTCAGGGGAGGAAGCAGAAGGGGGAGGAAAGATAGATTACTGAGGAAGAGCAGAGAAGAAAGAGGAAAGATGGACAGGGAAAGGCAGAGGGGATATAGACTTGGGGCCGAAAGGGGGTTGGGAAGCAAGATGTCACACTTGGGTGGAGGGAGTGGAAGGGCAGAAACGAGAGATGTTGGACTTGTGGGAGGGAGAGAGAAAGAAAGAGAGGAAAGAAATGCTGGGTTACAAGGGTAGAGTAAGCAACAAGGAGGGGAGATGCTAGAAATGGTGGATCCATGTGGAAGAGCTGTCAAGAAGATGAATGAGCAGAATGAGTATATTTGGATAGAAATGTGGTAATGGGAAGCAGATAAAAGGGAATAGAAGAATGATAAATGTGAAAGCTAGGAGGTGAGAAAAGGAGATAGAAATTTGATTAGATAAAAAGTGAAAAGGAATAAAGCAATGACTGTGCTTTGTATAGTTTAATTTTGTGGTTACCGTTATGTATTGTTAATAAGATTATATTGTATGTACAGTATATGAAAAATGAATGGAAGAAATGGCATTTACAAGTACTCTTATTATGGGGGGGCGGAGTCTGGAACAGAGCTTGGATGGATCTGGAGTAGAGGTTTGCATGGAAACGGGGATCGCGGGACTCCCACGGGGACCCCCCTCTAGCCCACAGGACTCCCATGTGGATGGAAGGCTTTGGAAGCAGGGTTCGACTTACTGAGGCCTACCTAAATTCTGACGCAGCTGAGAGACCAGTCCGACACCATGGTGGAAATAGCCATGCTGAGCAGTGAGCTCAGTAAGCACACAGTTGAAAGCCTTGCTGATTGGTCTGGCAGCGGGGCGGGAACAGCTTACAGCTCAGCATGTACACAGCTGAGAGCCTTGCTTGCTGATTGGTTGGCAAGGCTAGAGCGGGAAGACACTTATTTAATGATCTGCCCAGCACCCTGAAAGCCCTGATACCAGCGAGACTCGTCTCAAACTAGAAGAGAGTGACCCGAGGTTGCAGGAGACAAGGAACCGAACAATTTATTTTTTTTCAGACCCGAGCTAAGGACGGAGCAGCAGTGAGTACAGCAGGCATGAGGAGGCGCTTCAGAGAAGCAGAAGGATTCAGCAGCTGGCAGTCACATAATTAATTTAAACATAATAGAAACTGTGGAATTGATGATCCTGATGAAATCTTTACTGTGTTTTATATTTTCATATTGTGTTTTATTTTTGAATTCATCTGCACCTTTTTCAAATAAAGATTTCATCAGGATCATCAATTCCACAATTTCTTTTGTGTTTGCGCTGCTGTTTTCCTAGTGGAATCTCTGGTGGAACCCTTTTTTTGTTTTCTGTTCCGGTAATTAACTTATAAACCCCCCTCTTTTACTAAGCTTGAAGTGTCCATTATATTCTATGGACGTTTTAGTATTTAGCGCACGCTAAATCGGCTAGCATACCTTAGTAAAAGAGGGGGGTTTATAAGTTAATTACCTGAACAGAAAACAAAAAAAGGGTTCCACCAAAGAGATTCCACAAGGAAAACAGCAGCGCAAACACAAAAGAAACTATGGAATTGATAATCCTGTCAGAAGTAATTGCTGCTTTTTATGGGGATGGGTGGGGATGGAGGGGATTCCTCGCGGGGATGGAGGGGATCCTGGCGGAGACTTGTGGGGACGGAGGGGATTCTAGTAGGGACGGGCGGGGATGGGTGGGATTTCTGTCTCCACACAACTTTCTAGTCTGGGGTGGAGCTTTTGGGCCCCCCCAAACAAAAAAGTGTTCCGCTGCCTATGATTATCGGTTAGAAAGGCATACAGGGACTCAATATAAATACCAGTCAGAAAAGGAGTTATATTGATGAATGAGAGACTGACTGTAATAGTATTAAATACCAGTGGGGAGAGAGCAAATGACTCCTAAAAACGCTCAGAAAAGTGAAACTCTGAAAGGGAGGTGGATACCTCCCCTTGAGGCAAGAGTTTACCATCCAATCATTGCATTTGCTTTGTAGAACATCACTTTCTGACCACTGGTAAAAACTAGTATTGTGTAAATAAACTCTGTTAAATTGACTAAAATGTTCAAAACAATTATGCACAACTCTTGCTTGGATCGATGATACCATTCACTTATCTGTACCAACTTTAAAGTTTGTAGTTGTAAGGGCTCTTGGGGGTCTCAACGCGGCCCCGTTTCGAAAATTCTGCTTCAGGAGATGATTATCGGTTGGCAGGCACTAAAAAATGTGCTACACTTTTGTAAAAGGTGAGGTCTGTTATTTCTTTTTTGAGATATGGCGACCAGAATTGCACACAATCCTCAGGATGAGGTCATGCAATTGAGCAATACAGAAGCATTATCTATTTTCCACCCCTTTCCTTATAATTCCTAGTATCTTGTTTGTTATTTTGGCTGCCACCACACACTGAGCAGAAGATTTTGGCATATTGTCTACAATGACACCTTGATCTTTTTCTTGGATACTGATTCCTAATTTGGACGCTAGCATTACGTAAATATGATTTGGATTAATTTATTAATTTATTCAATTATCTAAACTGTTCTCCCAGGTGAGCTCAGAACGGTTTACATGAATTTATTCAGATACTCAAGCATTTTTCCCTGCCTATCCAGGTGGGCTTACAATCTAATGTACCCATACGCAGAGACATATATGCAGTATCTAAGGCAAGGTTCACTTGCATTAGAAAAATTATAAAACTATAAATAAAAAAGGTGTTTTCTTAATCAAGTTACTCATATAAACACTAACAGATAGCATATAAGAAGTAAGAGTATCATAATTTACACATCAGTAAGATAAAATTTGGTTTCCAAAAGAAATATTGTGATATTGCAATAAATCACTGCAGAAACATTGAAATTATCTGAACTGTTACAGTAAACGATGTTATAGTTATTCAGCATGGCATCATTATTTTTATCATTTCTGTTCCACGTTACACTTTATTATCATTTTCATAATCATTTACATTTGCAATATAATTTAATTTAATTTGCTTTGCTGATTTTTTTAGAATGATCAGACTAAAAATGTATTTGTGCTCATGCTGTAATTATGCACAGGGTGTCAATTTAGTTACACACACCTCAATACCTCTTGACTTTTCTTAAGTTTTAATTTGCAATCAGCAATTTAGCAAATGAAATAAAAGATGCATTTTACTACTTCTAGTACCACCATTTATTATTTCTATACTGCTACCAGACGCATGCAACACTGCACATCAAACACACAAGAGAGAGTCCCTGCTCAAAAAAAGCTTACAATCTAATTATGAAAAACACATTGAACAAAAATGGCGAATCAGTATGTACTGCTCGTGTAGGGAAATATAAAGGTAGAATTGGCAGAGAGGGTAGGGGGCTACAAAGGGAATGACAAACAGATGTGGTTAGTCCAGAAGTTTAGATTTCTGTTCAGTAAGATCTCAGATACAGCGAAAAGTTAAATTACTGGGGTCAGTATTCAGCATGAGTTAACCAAGTAGGAGCATCTAGTTCACCAGATCCTGGGTTGATATTCGACAGTACTTCTCGTAACTGGAGAGTACTGCTGAAAATCAAGTTTGAGTACTTCAACACTATCTAAGTAGTACCGGTGCGGTCCAGAGGAGGACCAAAGGAGGAGACATTATCCCAGCATCATCAATGTTCAGCGCTTTACCCAGGTAAGTATCCAGACAAGTTGGGCTGTCTTAACTTGTTTGGCTAGCTATCTGGGTACCGGCACTGAATATTGGCTGCACCCAGAGAATGTCTGGTGGCTGTTGATGAAAGAGAAATTCAGTACCAATATCTGAGTGTGACCCAACATTGAATATCTGGCTCTAAATCAGCCTGCAATGGTCAGTGTTAAAAAAAAAAAAATACAGACCAACACAGGCTGAATATTGACCCAGTTGGGGCAGAATGGGGAGAAACACCTTAGTAAATCAAAAAGCACCATTGGTACAAATTTCCAAGATGTTGTGTAGACCTATTTGTTCCAGTGATGGCCCCCTTTATGAAGCTGCATTAGCAATTTTTATTGCCAGCGGCGGCGGTGAAAGCACCGACACTCATAGAATTCCTATGAGTATCCTTGAATGACTTAGGGCTCCTTTTACAAAGCCGCGCTAGCGGGTTTAACGCGTGCGACTTTTCATCATGCGCTAACCCCCGCGCTGGCTGAAAAACTACCGCCTGCTCAAGAGGAGGCGATAGCGGCTAGTGCATCCAGCAGTTTAGCGTGCTATTACGTGCATTAAACCACTAATGCACCTTCGTAAAAGGAGCCCTTAGATGCCTTAGGTTGGCGGTATATTTTCCTTAATCTGTAATAAATGTGGGTTAAGAAAGCTACAAACTACTGTGGCAAAAAACTCTACATTATACACAACTGAGTTCCTCTTTCTTCCCTCCTTGAAATTGGCCTCTTCTTTATCTCAAGAAGACCATGTCCTCCCTGCTATATAGCCTAACCTACTTAAAAAGATTCCATAATTTACTCTGGAAAAGGCTGTTCTTGTCATTAAGGACTATTAGTTGCACTACTAGATATATACAGTAATACAAACACTTAAGAGATAATCAGTGCTTGACAGAGCTTACAGTCTATTGAAGATAAAGAGATTAGGGAGGTTCATTTATTATGAGAATGATTGAAACAGCATGGGGATATTATACAGGCATATAACGGGTTAAGATTTAAAAGCAGGCCTAAGACAATGAGATTTTAGTCTGGATTTCAACAGGCTCAGAGATGAAACATTATGTACCAGCTCAGGAAATCTATTCAAGTCATATGACAGAAGATGGAAAGAACAAACTGGAGAAGGAGGAGGACTCATAAGTGAGTGACCTGATGAACAGAGTTCAAGAGATATATACAGAGAGACAAGATAGGCAAGATGCCAAAGAATTGCAGAATAATACATTTGAAACTCAGTAAGAAAAGTTTACCTATACTGTAGATGGAAATGCATAAGGAGTTAATGAATTGATTTGAGAAAAAGAGTTATGTGAGTGTAGTGACACTAGAGGAAGATAAGTCATGCAGTCAAATTTTTAATAGATTTAATGAGAGAGGGGAATTCAGGTAGACCTGTGAGAAACAGGATGCAGTAATGTAAGTGGGAAACAGTGAGTGTGGATAAGGGTTTTGGTTGTATATTTAGAAAGGAAGGGACAAATTTTGGAGGTCATACAGATAAATAAAAATAGGTTTTAGCACTGTAGGAACCGATGGGTGTTTTGCACAAACATGGCGGCAAATTTTATACATGGCATACTGATTTTAGGCAGCAATAGGCATCCTACCGCTGCCTAACCAGCCAATCAGAATGCACGTTTTTAAAAAAAAAACTATCTGAGGCATTTTCGTAAGTCTAGGGAGATGCGTAGGAACACCTAAGCTTCCCCAAGGATGAGCGCGAGTGTGGTTTCACCCAGAAGTGGCATTGGGTGAGTTTAAGCAGCCCTAGACATCTCCCTAGAGCTGTGACAGACGTCTGAAATGTAGGCCATTAAAATGCTGGCCTATATTTCAAATAGATGTGGCTGCTGAGCTGGTCATGGCAATACAATCTCCCTGCTGCGATCACCTGAGTACCCCTCCCCCCGCTGCAAATTATGACCGCAGCTAAAGCACATCCTCAACTTCTCTACCAGGGAAGGAAATTTTACATTGTACCAGACCTTGCAAAATCAACAGCCCTTAAATGTAAGGAGTTCCTCTCCTTTCGACAGGAATTAAAAGATATTGGAGTGAAATATGGTCTCATGTACCTAGCCAGAATGAGGGTAACCTAAAATGTTTGCACCACTTCATATGCAGACCCGAAGGATCTCCAAATCTTCCTGGAGTCCATGAAAATGCAATGACTTTCAATTTGGGGAGTATAATTCCCCTCTTTATATTCTCTCATAGCTAGAATGGCCTCTCATCACTTTGATAGCCTGGTGTGGGGCAGTTAATGCTCCATGGCACTTCTCACTTGTTCCTCAGGAACACCCACATATTATGTGTTTGGTTTTTTTTTGCACGGTAACATATATTTTTTCATAACTATGTTTAGTGCTAACTGTTCTGGTTTATCTCTATCTTTACTTCTGATTTTTTTTGTGTGTTTCATTACATGTCAGTTACAAACTTTTGATATCTTTTCTTACACTCATATGTATATATTATTTACTATGCAATCCTGTAATTTAGATGATGGCTGATCTGCATATAATCTCATATAATGTTAATGGGCTTAATCATCCAGTTATGCGTAAGAAAATTGCTAATTATCTCACTGCTAAACATCCAGATATTATTTTCATGCAAGAAACACACCTCCTTCAAGCAGCTGCACTCAAACTTAACATTTTAGGATATTCTTCCCATCTTTTTTCTCCTGCCACACAACAAAAAAAATGGTGTATCTATTCTCTTTAAAGCAAATTTACCTGTTACTATTATGTCTCACAAAACGGATAAAGAGTGTAGATGGTGTTTAGTTCATGCTGTGTTGCACTCAGTGGAATATGTTTTTCTCAACATTTATGCCCCTGTATTAGATCATCCGGAATTCTTTAGAGAGCTCCAGATCAGTGGCGTACCAAGAGGGGCGGGGGAGCGGTCTGCCCCAGGTACAAGGCCCGAGGGGGTGTTCAGCTGGCCACTTACCGGAGAATAGGCTGCCGCCGGGAAAAGAAAGAAGCCGGAGATGAATTCTCCCTCCCTGCTGCTTCTCTTCCCCGAGCCGAGCAACTCTAGCCATCCGATGTCAATTCTGACGTCGGAGAGGACGTTCTGGGCCAGCCAATCGCTGCCTGGCTGGCCCGGAACGTCCTCTCCGACGTTAGAATTGACGTCGGGCAGCCAGAGTTGGTCGGCCCACAGGAAAAGAAGGAGGGCGAAATCGGCGCCGGCCTCTTTACGATGGCCAGTGGCAGCCTTTCCCCGGCGGTGGTGGCAGCATGGTGGTGGTAGCGGCGGTGGCATGGGGGAGGGAAGGGAGAAAGAAAGAAAGGGGGGGAGCCAGGGAGCCAGAAAGAAAGCAAGGGGGGTACAGGGATTCAGAAAGAAAGAAAGGGGGCAGGGTGAAAGAAAGAAAAAAAATGGGGCATGGGGAAAGAGAGAGAAAGACAGACATAGAGAAAGAAAGGGGGCATGGAAAGAGAAAGAAAGAAGGGGGCAGGGTGAAAGAAAGAAATGGGGCATGGAGAGAGAGAGAAAGACAGACATACAGAAAGAAAGGGGGCATGGAGAGAGAAAGAAAGAAGGGGACAGGATGAAACAAAGAAAAAGTTGGGGGAGGGAATGAAGTCTGGAGGAGAGGAAGCATACAGGAGGCTGAAAGAAGGGAAGAAATATTGGATGCACAGTCAGAAGAATAAAGTGCAACCAGAGACTGATGAAATTACCAAACATAAAGGTAGGAAAAATGATTTTATTTTCAATTTAGTGATCAAAATGTGTCCGTTTTGAGAATTTATATATGCTGTCTATATTTTGCACTATGGGTCCCTTTTACTAAACTGCAATAGCAGTTTTTAGCGCAGGGAGCGTCGAGAGCAGCGTGGGGCATTCAGCGCAGCTCCCTGCGCTAAAAAACGCTATCGCGGTTTAATAAAAAGGGAGGAGGTATATTTGTCTATTTTTGTACAGTTGTTACTGAGGTGACATTGCATAAAGTCATCTGCCTTGACCTCTTTGATAACATTTTCTCTGCGTACAATGTGCTTTGTGTTTTTAAAATCTTATTGTTGGTAGATCATTTTGACTTGGCCACGAAGGTAACGGGGAGGGAGGGAGGGGAGCTGCTGAAAGACATCTAGTAATCCTTGAAGGCTTGACTGCAGGGAATTATTTTTGTAAAATCATGTTTTGTTATGTGACTGGCATTATTTAGACTTTAATTTCTATGAATGAATAGAATGAAAATGATATAAAATTACTTGCTTGTTTAAATGTGCGTGCGCTGAAGGAAAGTGGAGAGAGAGTGGGCTGAGGACGCTGAAGGGAAATGGGGAAGAGAGAGTGGGGAGAAGACGCTGATTTATAAATTGACCATTGTACAGAATATTGTTTCTTTTTATACTTTAATATAATAAGTTCAATATAAAACAATTCAAGGCTTGTGTGGATGGAATCAGGTGGTTTGTGGGGATGAGGACCGAGCTTATGAGGATTAGTCCAATAAAATGGTATTTTCATATTTCTCATTATTTGTTTTATTTTTATTTGTTAATTTGTAAAGTGGTGATTGTTATATATCAGTTTTTCAAATTTACATCTACTGTCTTTATATTTTGCACAGTATTAGAGGACATGTATTACTGTTTTTGTGGTGTTGTGGTGTTGCATTGTATGCAGAGTCTGGTTTCTTGGCAGTTCAGTTTAACTTTTGTCTACATATTTCTATTTTTAGTTTGTGATTATTCCATATTGGGCAAAGGTGTATCTGTCTGTGTGTATGAAAGGGACATGGCTTTCTGATAGCATCAACTGTACTGGATCAATTGACTGTGCAGGATCTGGTTTGTTTAGTTTTACAATGTATGTGTTGGTGTTCTAGTGCTCACTGCAGTGTTTAATATGCTGCCTTTTCCTAGGTACACTCTTGTGTGATATGTAGATTGTTACTAAAAATCATATTTTTCATATAGATGGGGGGGTGTCAAAAAATGATGGGCCCCGGGTGTCACATATGCTAGGTACGCCACTGCTCCAGATGATCCTTCTTGAATTTGACTCATGTTCCTAATAATAGGGGGTGACTTTAATCAAATTCAAGATTTCCTTTTAGATAGGTCTTCCTCCTGCAAACCCTCTAGAACTAAAACCTTTTAGGAATTGCACAGTCTCATAGATAATTTTTCTCTGGTTGATCCCTGGTGCCTGTTAAACCCAAATGGCAAAGAATTCTCTCATTTCTCCCCACCACATAACACTTATACAAGAATTTATTACTTCCTTATTTCCCCCAAGCTTACTCATACCTTGACCAATGCCATTATCTATCTGATCATTCTGACCGATCATGCATCTATTTCTATACATTTGAATATCACAATAGGTCTCCTTCATAGAGACTGAACAATCACCTTTTGCTAGATGATGAAATTATGGAAAAAATAACCCTTTTCACCACCAAATTTTTTATTCTTAATTCTAAAGACTTAGAGATCTATCCCTCTATAGTTTGGGAAGCCTATAAAGCCTCCTTAAGGGGTAAACTAATTAAACTCTCAGCCTGGAAGAAAAACAGATGATATTAAAGGAAAAAGAACTAGAACAATCTATTAAACAGGTAGAGTCCCAACATATGTCAGAACACATGCGATGCTCCACTATCCCTCATCAACTCCTGAAAGTAAAATATTAATACAATTCCCTTGTATCTTACATAGTGTGACCAGACAGACAAGAAGCATGCCAAGGTCCCAGCTAAGCCCGGAGAAAAAGTTAATAGGAAAACCCGGATGGGATTGTATAAAGAAGATGTTAAGGTAAATAGGGATGATTTTCAGGTTAACCACCAGGGGGAGCCTGAAATCTCCAAGGATCTCCTGGATGAGCAGTATCTAGGTCACCACAGGAGGAGCCCAAGAGCCCCAGGCAGGTCTGCTGACTCATGTAGAATAGGGCGTGCCCCTAGAGTACAAAAACCAGCAGCTGAGAGCAAACAGAGAGGCAGGCTAGGGAGAAGGTTCAGACCTTTCCTCCCTGAGAGTCTCCTCGGGCCAAGCAAGGGTGATACAGCCTCACCTATGGAGGTGAAGGAGGCCGGAGAAATGCTGGATGAAGTCTTTTCTGATTCTGATCTTCCGATGGAACTGGACAACCTGCCTGAGGAAATAAGTACTGGTGAAGAAACCATGGAGGTTGGTCTTTCCACCAGCTGCAAGTCCCAACTGGATTGAAACAGCTTGCTTTGTTTGAAAAAGACTGTTTGCTGAAGCTGAACCTTTTTGGGATTTTGCTTTTCTTTTCTTTACTGTTTTGCATTTTCTGTGAAGCTGATAGTGTCTGTTTTGTGAGAGGTTTGCTGTTACTTGGGAGGGCATTTTGTAGGCTATATTGTAGCTAAATGAAAGCAAACCTAAGGCACTCTCCATTGCCTGGCAGTTTAGCGAAAGGCTGCCAGAGGCTTCACTTTGAAGCACTGAGAATAGGGTATCCAGTGTCTTGAACCCTACTGCATAGAGGAACTGAATAACCTGCTTGGGAGCAGGCTGCCTTAAACCCTGAGGTGAGCCAAACCTCAGTGGTTCCAGGAAATAAGAAGAAAGCAGTTGATACTTTATATGTTGGACTGTTTGCTGTGCTTTCTTTTGAAGTTTGGACTGCTTAAAGATTTATGACCCACTTACCTATTGTTTGAATCCATGATTTTCCTGATTTTTTCTTTGTTTGGAGGAATAAAACCAAGACATTCTGATTTATAACCTTTTGAATAGATTGTGGGTTTTTCTGTTTTTGATTTTCTATTGGTGTCAGTCCAGGCCTGCAGGGTGACTCCAGGCCGGGTCACACACTATGGCTGTTCGTTATTGTAACCACTAGAGGTGCTGTAGAGTCCCGGTTAGACCACAGTGGTGGTCACAATAGCAAGGCAGGATCTTTTCATTAGCTCCTCCAGCCACTACATGGGGGATAATGTAATTGGGAAACCTCTAGCCAGATATTAAAGAAAATACTAGATAAAGGCCAGTATCTCCTCTGTTCAAGACCAGTCGAGGAAAACTATGACTACCAATGAACATAAGAACATAAGAATTGCCGCTGCTGGGTTAGACAAGTGGTCCATCATGCCCAAAAGTCCGCTCACGCAGCAGCCCTTAGGTCAAAGACCAGTGGTCTAAATGAGTCCAGCCTCACTTGTGTATGTTCCAGTTTACCAGGAACTTGTCCAACTTTGTCTTGAATCCCTGGAGAGTGTTTTCCCCTACAACAGACTCCGGAAGAGCATTCCAGTTTTCTACCACTCTCTGGGTGAAGAATCTATCCCCTTTCAACTTTAGAGAGTGCCCTCTCGTTCTCCCTACCTTGGAGAGGGTGAACAACCTGTCTTTATCTATTAAGTCTATTCCCTTCAGTATCTTGAATGTTTTGATTATGTCCCCTCTCAGTCTCCTCTTTTCAAGGGAGAAGAGGCCCAGTTTCTCTAATCTCTCGCTGTGCGGCAACTCCTCCAGCCCCTTAACCATTTTAGTTGCTCTTCTCTGGACCCTTTCGAATAGTATGTGTCCTTTTTCATGTATGGCGACCAGTGCTGGATGCAGTACTCCAGGTGAGGGTGCACCATGGCCCGGTACAGCGGCATGATAACCTTCTCCGATCTGTTCGTGATCCCCCTCTTTATCATTCCTAGCATTCTGTTTGCCCTTTTCGCCACCACTGCATATTGCGTGGACAGCTTCATTGACTTGTCAATCAGAACTCCCAAGTCTCTTTCATGGGAGGTCTCTCCAGACATCCTGTATTCGTACCTGTTCCTCCAGCCAACCTACCCAACCTTACCTTCGACTCTCTCACTCCAGTCCCAACACTCTACTGTAACGCTGGATCAGTCCGCAATAAGACCCAAATACTAAAAGACCTACTTGGACACTTCGATCCAGGTTTCTTGTGCATCACAGAATCATGGATCGAAAAAGATGATTTATTCACACAAAACGAACTCTGTCCTCCTGGCTACTATGGCCTCTTCTCACCTAGAATCAACCGGAAAGGAGGAGGCCTGGCTCTGCTTTACAAATCATTCTTCGATGTCCAGCTCCTTGAAAAGGGCAGCCATACCTCTTTAGAATTCATGTTAGCTTCAGTCAACGATGAACTTCATCCCTACCTATTAGGTATCCTGTTACTTTACCGCCCACCAACCCCCTGGAACAAATCCTCTGAACTCGTTCTCGAGGCCTTCCTAAAATTCCAGAGACTACTGATCATTGGAGATATTAATCTCCACCTAGACGATAACACCAGCAAGGATGCAACCGAATTCAAAGACTTCCTCACCTCCCTAGGCTTCACCGCTCCTTCGCCCACCCCTACCCACGATAAGGGGCATACACTAGACATCATCAGCTTCCTTGACCTGACCGAGCACAAAACTTCTGCCGAAGAGGCCCATTGGGAACATGTCCCCTGGTCTGATCACCTAGGCTCTTTCTGCCTTCCCATTTTCATGTCTCATCTTGGCACTCCACCCCGACCCATAAACTCTATCACCTACCGCAAAAAAATCACGAGTGAACTGTTCTGGACCCAATTTCCCAACCAACTCCCCCCTTTTCTTAAACATGCCAACCCAGATTCCAACTGGCATAATTGGGTAACCCTTTCCGGGACTACCTACCGTGCTCTTGCCCCTTTGTCTACTAAACCTATCTCCCACTCCCGCAAGGCTCCCTGATATCTTCCATACCACAGGGAATTAAAGCAGAAATGTCGAGCCCTGGAACGTAAATGGAAAAAATCAAAATCCCCTTCAGACAGACAACATCAAGTTCTATAACACAGTACTAAAAAAAGCAAGGAAGAATTTCTATGGAGATAAAATCACCAGATCAAAAAACCAAAATAGTACACTGTTCAACATCTAGCGCAACCTAACCTCAAAAAACTACTCCACCTTTCCCCTTTCCCCCCCCCATCCGCAAATGACCTAGCTAAATTTTTCAACGAAAAGATTACTACCTTACAGATTTCTATTGGTTTCATAACTAGAGGCTTTCAAATTGTAAGTCACTCTTGTGCTCTGCATAACCCAAAATGGCAACTTTGTCTAGTCACTGCAGCCCAACAAAGCCTCCAAGAGAATTACAATTTTGGGGATAAATACAACTCCTACTACTAACTTAACCCCCCTCCCCCCTTTTACAAAACCATGCTAGAGGTTTTTAGTGCCGGCCAGTAAGCTGAATGCTTTGACACTCATAGGAACTCTATGACTGTTGGAGCAGTACAAAGCATTTAGGGGTAAATTCTGTAAAGGTTGCCAAAATCCCAACTACAGTTAGGGAGGAGTTAAGCATCCAAATAAAGTGGTTAATAAGCAATTAAAGGGTCTTAACGACCATTAATTGGAACTTGGATGTCCAAAGGATATGGACATCAATTCCTAGATGCATCCACAATATCGTGGACGCCTATCGGAAAAAGCTACACCTAAGGAAATGGGCATGGGCATAGGCATGGCAAGGGAGAGGCTGTGTATATCACTAGTGGCATATATTCATCATCCGTGCTGCTTTCATTTAACTTAATTTAACATATTAAGTTAAGTTAAATGAAAGCAGCATGGATGATGAATATATGCCGCTAGTGATATATACAGCCTTTCCAGTCGCATATGGCTGGTGGTGGTATGTCTGACGAATCAGCTTTCAAGTTGAAAAGTATATAAATTTATAAGATTTAAGTTGCCTATTTTAGTAGTGGTATCCTACCTTGATTAAGTATAACTTAATTAGCAAGGAATTATCACTGTCATTAAGACAAGTTATCAAAAAGATTGATCTTGTCTATATCTTATCTTGAGAAACCTCTATAAAAGCAGTGAGATCTAATTCTGAAGATACTAGACAATCAACTCCTTGATCATCTGGGAGCTTTTTCTTATCAGGAATATAATAACATTTTTCCATACCTAGAATCTCTGAGGTATTTCCTCAATAGGATCTCAGGTGGAAAGTAAATATATAATAGGAAAATTAATAAATCTGAGGTTTCTAGCTCTATCTGCATTCTTAAGTATTTCCATTTTAAAATGTATATTACAAGAGTCTTTTATTGCAAAGGCTGAAGTAGCCTTGTAGAGCTTTGACCTGAGATTAAACCATCCAATAAAGTAACATTTCAATCCACATTGACACATTTTTTGACTACTTCTTATGAAAAAATCTTATTCTGAGAAATAACTGATCTTAACATCCCTTTCATTCTTTGATTAATATTCTATATATCATTAAGGGTAACATCTTGATTTTCTTCAGATACTGGGTCACTCAGTGAAGGATATAACAAAGTCACCATCTGAGGTATTTTATTAAAAATTAATTTTGTCGGTCTTTGTACATCCTTCAGAGATCCAATTTCTGATAGAGGGTCTTCTAATAAAGTCCTCTTATCACAAGACATAGAAGGAGGAGGGGGAGGAATGTGCTCCAGGAAGAAGGGAGGGAGGATGGATAATGAAACCTCTGTTGATGAAGAATCTTGATTTTGACTAAAATTCAAATTACCTACTGATGTTACATGACAGACCATGGGGCCAACTGGAACTGGGGTGGATACTTTAATTTTACCCTTACATTTTCCCATTATCAATCTACTTAAATAAAGATTAAGGAATACTTTTATCTTTATTCCCCCCTCACTCCTTGGATCTCCAAAAGGCTCTCAAGGGGTTGAGTGTGCCCCTCAAGGCATGCCCCTCCAGTCATGCCCTGCAGCCGCACACCACAGGAGCACGGGTCTCTTGTAGAGAACTCTGAGGCTCCTATAATGTCATTGGTAAGTGACCTCAGTTTGACTGGTAGCGTTGGCAACTCATAGCAAGCCCATTAAACACCATGATAGCTGTAAACACGGGCTCAGAGATCCCCATTCAGTTATGTTGTAAGGAAATAACTTCTCAAATAATTACAGGAGCACGGGTCTCTTGTATGGAACCGTGAGGACCCCTATGATGTCACTGGGAGGCAACCTCAGTTTGCCAGGCAGCATTAGCAACTCAGATCAAGCCCAATAGACGCCAAGGTAGCTGGAAACTCAGGATCAGAGATCCCCACTCAGTTATGCTATAAGGAAAAACTTCTCCTCAATATTTATTTGACTTCTTTAGGATACAAACTAACAAATCTGGGTATAAAATTTTACAGTTATACAGATTATATAACTATTGTGATTCCAATTTCTTCTTTATTGAGTTAAGCTAGGCAGTTTATATCTATTGTAGTTTTAACCTGTGAACAGTGGACAAACCATTTTAAGCTGAAATTCAATACAGATAAAACTCTTCTTTGCTATTCCACAACCCAACATCTTTATAAGATACCCCCTCAAAATGTCTAGAACAGGGGTGTCCAACCTTTTAGCTTCCCTGGGCTGCATTGGCCAGAAAAAATGTTTCTGGGGCCGTACAAATGCGCAAACGCTGCAGCAAGACAGAGGAGGGAGCCAGCAAGATGGTAAACACTCGGGGGCAGCAGAGGAAAACACTGCATCTCTCTCGACTGGGTCCACACACAAATTACTTCACAGGGCCGCAGGTTGGACATCCCTGATCTAGCATATATATATATATATATATATATATATATATATAATCATCTATCTGGATGGGTTGTTCATCCAGACCACAAGTATATTCATCTTTATACCACATTTTTGACCAAAATTTTGGCCAAGTCCCAGATGCCGAAAACAAGACCATTTAGACATGGGAGAAGCCAATCTTGTAATGGACTGGCCACGCAGACATGGCAACAGAGCAATGGGACATCTTACAAGAAACTGATGTGAACTTCAGAAAAAGGGTGCCAAATAAACATCTTACCAGAACTCCCTTATAGGTTATTGTGATCCCCCAAAACCCACTATATCCACCTGTCCTCAACCCCAATAGCTCTTATGGCTGCAGGTGGCACCTATATGGCAGTAAAGTATGGTTGGGGGGGGGCGCACATGTTCCACCATAAATATAGTGGTTAGAGTGGCTTATGGGCCTGTGTTCTCTATATGGTTCACTAGCCCACCCCCAGGCTTTTTAAGACACCTCTGTGCAACTCTACTATACTGGCTGCTGATGTTCTCGAGACAGGTATGTACGTTTTTATTCCAATCTTTATGGGTTTGTGATGTGATCAGTGAACACTGGGGGAATGTGTGGGGGTCTTTACTTTGTCTCTGCAGTGGTTATTTAGTCACTTTGAATACCTTTTTGATACTTATACCTGTTTTTACATTGTCTAACTCACAACATTTAAATTCCATCCAGGATGTCTAATAAAACCTTCTATTATCCATGCAAGACGACTAAGTCTAGGTTGGTCCACATTCCACCCTAACCATTCCTGCAGATACATACCTTTTAGCTATGGGCGCACAGCGAGATTCAGAGGCCTAAAAAGTCCCTCAACACGTCCAGAAAATTGGTTTGATTATCAGCACTTGGATGACCTGTCTTTTAGGTTGTCCAAGTGCTGACTTGGGTGGGTTTTTAGACACGTTTAAGTTTTGATTATGAGCCCCATTCTATGTAACTCTAGTCTTCAGTAAGATTAACCAATCACTTTAAATTTTCAATAATCCTGAATGTTTTGGCCATTTTGCATTTCTAGGAAGGAATATCCATGAGTAATATTTAAGAATGTAAACAAAAAGCAACCAAAAATACATTGTTTAGAGCAGTATCCAGAAATTGTACACAAAGTACTAAAAATATATATATGGTTACAGCCTGTGAGCCTTTTTACATGTTCCCTTCATCTTATTGACTCTCTGCATCTCAGTCCAGTTAGTACTTTATTTTTGATAGGGAACAAAGGCTTCACCCCACACTCTGGGGTGCAATACTTCTTCCATTCTATTTCTTCAGCTACCATTCTTGACCTTCCTCTGGGTTTAACAGTTCTAAATCTCCAATCCCCTCCTCCCCCTCCACTGAAGGCCCTCTTTCTGAGCTATTCTTGGAGAGTCCTCCGCTTTTTGGATGGGTTCTCTGACCTTTTAGCTCACTGCCTCCTGAATCCTGTAGTTCTCCCCTTCTTAAAGGTGATGTTACCTTTTCAGCTTTATATGCCAGTGTCCTGTCCTGACAAGAGCTCAGGTGTCCTGTCATAGTGCATCCTTTCTGAATATTTTATTTCTATGTTTATACTGGGAAATCAAGACACTAAGTAGGACGTGAAAGGAACCATCTTTTTATACCAATATTCACATAGAAAATTTCCCATTTGCATTTAAATGAACTTCAACTTTTAAATTGTCTATTTTAAACTGCGAACAAAAGACCATTCACCAGCATCAGAGAAAACAAATTAAACTGCAAATAGTCTTTCAGGAGCTATTATTTCTATTGTTATTGTTTTAGTAAATGGATAGCAATAATGATTACAAATAGACTATAAAATGGTATTTTACATTCTTATATCAAACCATGTACTAACAACTAAGATTTCCCAGTCATTTAAATTTGATTAACTATGCCTTTTGATCACTTTGAAACTGAATAATTAAAATAAGGAATCATATTATATTTGCCTTTGGTTTAAACATTACAGACAATGCAACCTTTTTTTTTCCCCCCAAATATATATGATGTGAAATAATTAAGTTCCTTAGACAAAAAAGTATCAGTTTTTGCTCCAGGTGCCTGTGAATGTTTGCCTACAATGCATTCATTTGTGCACATGTCTGGCATATGGATTTACAGTGTGGAGATCATTCAGTGTGGAAATATGCTTTGAGAGTCATTATTTGACAAAGCTAAAGACGTGGAATCGATATGCAGTGCTACATCACTGGGTAGAAGAAAACCCTCTCCAGTTAAGTATCAATGACTGGTTCATACTTGGATTTTCAGCAAAACATAACCAAATAGTGCTGCAGAACATCCAGGTAGACCACTTGACAGCAGTTAGTTAATGTGAGGCAGTACAGGTCCTGAATCATGGCAAGCCAAGAGTTAACTAGGCACTGCTAATATTAGACAGTGACCAGATAGCAAAACAGATGGATCACATATAACCAGTAGAAAAATAAGGTGATAATGCTTCTTTATGTGATCATAGTGAGACCTCATCTACTATGTTGTGATAGGTTCTGGAGACTATGAGGCTCATTTCCAAAACAGAAAAACATCCAAAAAGTGGCAGATGGATTTTGTTTTTCTGCCAAAATGTCCAAATCACTATTTCTATGCAGTACATCTAAATCACGAGACGTGTTATAGGCATGTTTTAGGCAGGACTAGGGTGGGCTTATGATGTTTAGATGTTTTTTCTTTAGTAATGGAACATTCCAGAACATGGCCAGGGCAAAAATTGGATGTTTTAGATTAGACCTGTTTCATTAATGAATAAGTGTCAAAAAGGTACCCAAACTGACCGGGTGACCACTGGAAGGAATAAGGCATGACCCCCTCCCACCCCCAGAGATATGAAACAAACAGTACATACCAGCCTGTATGACAACCTCTGATGTTATGGCAAGTCCTATTAGAATAAGCAGGTCCGTGGAATAACTTACAGTAGCAGTTGGTGCAATGGACTATAGAGAAGCAGACCCAGGTCCATATTTCACTCTTAACTAATACACTTGTGATAAAACATGTGGGCTGTCCAAACCCCACCCAAAACATACTATACACCTGCAGGTATAAGGCTGTTGTTAGAAACATAGAGAATGTGGTGCAGTGGTTAAAAGCTACAGCCTCAGCACCCTGAGGTTGTGGGTTCAAACCTGCTGCTCCTTGTGACCCTGGGCAAGTCACTTAATCCCCCCCATTGCCCCAGGTACCTTAGATAGATTGTGAGTCTGCAGGTACAGATAGGGAAAAATTCATGTAAACCGTTCTTTGCTCCCCATCTAGTCTGCCCATCCACAATATCCATTATCTCTTTCTCTCAATAAGAGATCCCACGTGCCTATCCCAGGCCCTCTTGAATTCAAATACAGTCTCTGTTTCCACCACCTCTTCTGGGAGACTGTTCCACGCATTTACCACCCTTTCCGTAAAAAAGTATTTCCTCAGATTACTCCGAAGCCTATCACTTCTTAACTTCATCCTATGCCCTCTCATTGCAGAGTTTCCTTTCAAATGAAAGAGACTCGACTCATGAGCATTTACATTATGTAGGTATTTAAATGTCTCTATCATATTCCCCTCTCCTGCCTTTCCTCCAAAGTATACAGATTGAGATCTTTAAGTCTGTCCTCATATGCCTTATCACGAAGACCACACACCATTTTAGTAGCCTTCCTCTGGACCGACTCCATCTTTTTTATATCTTTTTGAAGGTGCAGCCTTCAGAATTGTACACAATATTCGAAATGAGGTCTCACCAGAGTCTTATACAGAGGCATCAATACCTCCTTTTTCCTACTGGCCATACCTCTCCCTATGCAACCTAGCATCCTTCTAGCTTTCACCGTCACCTTTTCAACCTGTTTGGCCACCTTAAGATCTTCACATACAATCACACCCAAGAACAGGCCCAATAATAGAACCTGTTGTGGTGTACAATGCCATTTAGGTTGCTCCAAAGCTTTTCTGGGATGTCTGTGTGGCCAGTTTACTAAGAATGATGGTCCCCTATACATCCTAAAGGCTTATTTTTATGCATTTTTCTCTTGAATTTTTTTTTAATGGTCCCAAACAATAGACACACTGATCTCAAAAACATCTAGACAATGGTCATTTTCAAAACAAAAAGTTGGACAAAAATCATTTTTTTCTACTGAATTTGTTAACATTTGTCAGAAATACCCAAAAAACTGATTGAAATGCCCCTTTATGTCATCCCCCGAGATATTTACTTAAAGATAATCTACTAGAATAGCTTCCATAGGTAGTCCTGAGCACACAGACATCTCTTCTGCCAGGGATCTACTAGATATAAAACAGATGTCCTGGTGTCGGGACAAATAATAGTCTGGATGTTCAGATAGATGGTTTTCGAAAAAAAAAAATTCTAGATGTATTTTTCGAACATGGGTATTTTCCCACTGCTGACTTTGGGTGTCTAGCACCATACGCCATACGCCAAAATCGAACTTAGACATTTGTTTAGATTATGCCCCTCCACGTATTCTAATATACGCTGAGTTGGATCTACTCTGTGAACTAGGCAGACTAGATGTGCCATTTGGCCTTTATCTGTCGTCATGTTTCTATATTCAAGAGGGCCTGGGATAGGCATGTAAGATCTCTCAGAGAGAGAAAGAGATAATGGCTATTGTGGATGGGCAGACTAGATGGGCCATTTGGCCTTTATCTGCCATCATGTTTCTATGTTTCTGAAGATGGAAATAACTGTATGTTAACTTAAAAACCAAACTGTATGCTAAACCTGAGTCTGTTCTACTCCTGTTGGTACCCCTTTAGCGTAACTTTTACTCCTTATGTTCAACACCAAATTTGGAATATTTGAATTATTGATTTGCATTTTCCTTTACTTTGACAATTACCGCTGCTGCCGGGGTGGGGGGGAGGGTGGGGAGGGTGGGGGGTTTGGAGGGTGGGGATTGGATTTCTGTTATATTCTGAAAAGCGCTTTGTTATGAACCTTGTTATCCTTGTGTTATTTAATAAAAATGATTAACCATAGTGTACAAATATAAATTCATAATTTGTTTGTCTATGCTTTATGTATGTTACCCATTCTGAACTCATTGGGGAGGATGGGATATAAAACTAACCAAATAAATAAATACATAAAATGAGAGATGCTGAACTAGAGAGACCCCTAAGAATCTGAAATGTTCCACAAGAACAATCAGTTTCCCAGAAATCAAAGGGGTAAAGAGCTGGTTGACTTGTTAGCAAGTTAAGAGGCAACATACCCAAATTATTCAAGAACAGCATGTCTAATTAGTATTTACCAAATAGATCATTACGTTCTGAGAGTTTAGCTCTACTGAAAACAAATGTTAACCCGAAGCATGCGGAGACTGGTAAAATGACCATCTGTTGTGCTGGCGTTAAAATATGGAACTCCATTGTGGGACAAATATGAAAATGCTGTGAAAAGGATAGTTTTAGAAAATTACACAAGATGCAATTATTTGTAGATGCCGTTTTCTAGTCAATAATTTTTAGTGTTGGTGATTGTAGAACCATTCATGACACTTTGTATACGCCTTTGGTGTTACTTAGTGGATATGTTCTCTGAGGATTATTTGTTTTGTTTGTCTAATTATGTTTTTTTACAATTTTATGTATGTAAATTATATAAACTGTTTAGTTTTAAACGGTATAGAAACTTTGGGCTCCTTTTACGAAGCCACGTTAGCGGCTTCAGCACGCGTAACTTTTCATCACGCACTAACTCCCACACTAGCCTAAAAACTACCACCTGCTCAAGAGGAGGCGGTAGCTGCCGGTTTAGCACGCGGTATTACGTGCGTTAAATCGCTACCGTGCCTTCGTAAAAGGATCCCTTTAAAAATAATAAATAAATAAAAAATTAAGAGCATTATGATTTTAGCTCAACCATAATGCTACAGCATTCAGACAGGATTGCATGTAGGCAAGGTAGGGAGAAAAGGATCAGTCTATGATACAAGAAAATATCAGGCTAATAAAAGGCACTGTCACCATGAATTTAGTCAAGGATAGTAATAAGAGGAAGATATTAAAGAGCAGAGGCACTGGCATGGAATCTCAGTAAGGTGAAAGGGGCAGAGAAACAGACATGGAGAGTGATACTGAAAAGCTTCTACCATGTAATAAAGATGAGATCCAATGAAGTGCTGTTTCAGTGATGACAATTCTTTCCAGTCATGTTAGCAATAGATTATATTTGACAAGGGTGAATGCTGCAAAAAGATTAAATGAAACTACTAAGGCTATCTTCCCATTTTCAAATGCAGAATGAAGATCACTTAGGAGGGTGACTAGGATGGTTTCTGTACTGTGACCTGGCTGCAAGACATTGGTACCATCAGCATGTTGAATCAGTTGCCAAAAGACCAATCTTTCTCTCACCTTGGAAAGAAAGCAGAGATAAGATGGTGAGGTTGGCAATGGGTTTCTTCAAGATAAGCTGTAAGATAGCATGTTTCCAAAGTGTAGGAAAAAAACCAGAGGTTAAACTGGAATTAACAAGTAGCATGGTTATTTTGTAAGATTTTATACCAAGAGAAGGGGCATTATAACATTCTTACCCCCTCTTCTATGAAACTGCGCTAGCAGTTTCTAGTGCAGAGAGCCGTACTGAATGACCCGCGCTGCTCCCGACGCTCATAGGAACTATATGAACGTTGGGAGCAGCGCGAGCCTTTCAGTGCGGCTCCCCGCACAGAAACTACTAGCACAGTTTCATAGAAGAGGGGGTTAGTCTTGTTAACCATCCCTTTTTAAATAAATCCTAGCATCCTGTTTGCGTTTTTTGGCCACAGCCACACATTAGATGGAAGGTTTCATCGCATTGTCTACGATAACACTCAGATCCTTTTCTTGGGCGCTAACCCCCAAGGTGGACCCTAGCATCCGGTAACTGTGATTTGGGTTATTCTTCCCAATGTGCAACACTTTGCATTTGTCCACATTAAATTTCATCTGCCACTTGGATGCCCAGTCTTCCAATTTCCTAAGGTCTGCCTGCAATTTTTCACAATCCACATGCGTTTTAACTTTGAACAGTTTAGTGTCATCTGCAAATTTAATCACCTCACTCATCGTTCCAATTTCCAGATCATTTAGCATTATTGCCTCCCAATAGTGATTGAATTTAAATTTTAGGTTGGGGGACTCTGATCCTAGCCCTCCATCTCTGACAATGATATCACCTCCTCCTCAAAAGTCATTTTACCCAAGAAAATAGCCAATTGAAAATTCTCAAAGTCTCCTAATACATTTTAAAATATACTTGTAATTATCCACCCCTTTTACTAAGCTGTGGTAGAGGTTTCTACCGTGACCCAGTGCACTAAATGATCAAACACTGCTCGACACTCAAAGAATTCCTAAGAGCATTGGAGCAGTGTCAGAGCATTTAGCATTCTGGGTCACGGTAGAAACCTCTACCGCCACTTAGGAAAAGAGCGCCTTTATGGTGCAATTATGCAAGTATATACTGATTTGATATTTTCATTTCATTCCAAAATTAGAACAAAAATAACACCAATGCTCTTTGGAATATTGAAGAAAAGAGATATATTAGTTCTTTTGAGGAGAGCATTCCTTTTCTTCCACAATGGATGCTTTTAAGGCTGAAGTTTTCTTATAAATCTTTTAGAAACTATCATATAATGAGATCAGAACTGTCTCTTTCCAAATCTTCTTAGAAATGGCTTTCAGAGGTTTGATATCAAATACAGACGGTAATGCACGTGGATAGGTATGTTATCAGGGGAACGCTGTGTGATACAGAAGGACAGGGTATGACTCAAGGTGATGTGCATCATATCGCTGATGGTTATGTTTTCTGAGGTGAATTTGATGTGCAATGAGAATAAAGTAGGCCTGGTATTAGAGAATCTATGCTACCAGTAATTAAAAGAGACAGAAGCTATTACTCTGCACTATTACTTTCTATTCTTCGGTGAGACTTCTATTTCCTTGTACTCGCAAGGTTCATCACATGGTTGCTTGGAGTCAAATGGAAAGTCCAACCTGTTCAAGCAACAATAATATAATTTATTTCAATGGCACTTTCGTACATAATAGGAATTTGATTCACTAAACTATGCAAGCAGGTCTTTGGATGGAAATAGCAGTTTAGACCTGCATTACATTGTGTGATGTTCAACAAGGTTGTTTATGCAATATTTTCATGCATAGATGCAAATAGATGTATTCATGTCAAAATGCTCTGTATTTTGATATTAAAAAGATGAGATTATACAGTATAAAAGACTCATTGGGTGTGGTGCACAAATTAGTGTGCAATTTACGAATCCACACAAATGTGACCAACCACATACATACACTTTTGTTCAGAAAATTTTGCGATATATCAGGATTTTAGGTTAGAGACATTTGATCATTTTCTCCTGCTTGACTACCTACATGAGATACTGATTGAAAAGCACAGTTACTTAACGTAACAGTTGTTATCCAGGGACAGCAGGCAGGTATTCCCACACATGGGTGACGTCACCGACGGAGCCCCGCAGCGGACAGCTTCGAAAGCAAACTTGCTTGAAGATCTCGATCTTTCGAGGGCTGCACCGCGCATGCGCGCGTGCCTTCCCGCCCGAACTAGGGGGCGCATCTCCTGAGAGGATCCTCAGTTCAGATACCTAGCCAAGAAGCCAACCAGGGGAGGTGGGAGGGTTGTGGGAATATCTGCCTGCTGTCCCTGGATAACAACTGTTACGGTAAGTAACTGTGCTTTATCTCAGGACAAGCAGGCAGCATATTCCCACACATGGGTGACCTCCAAGCTAAGTAAAAAGGGACGGAGGGAAGTTGGCAATTTATGAAAAAAGATTTTGCAAAACAGATTGGCCAAAGTGGCCATCCCTCCTGGATAAGGTATCCAGACAATAATGAGAGGTGAAAGTATGAACCGAGGACCAAGTGGCAGCTTTGCAGATTTCCTCAATAGGAGTTGATCGGAGGAAAGCTACAGATGCCGCCATAGCTCTAACTTTGTGGCCCGTCACTCGACCTTGCAGAGGAAGACCAGCCTGAGCATAGCAGAAAGAAATGCAAGCAGCCATCCAGTTGGAGATTGTGCGCTTTGATATAGGACGTCCCAACCTATTTGGATCAAATGAGATGAAAAGTTGAGGAGATGTTCTTTGCGGTTGAGTGCGTTGGAGGTAGAAAGCCAAGGCACGTTTACAATCCAAGGTATGAAGGGCCACTTCTCCAGGATGAGAATGAGGCTTTGGAAAAAATACAGGTAGAACAATAGACTGATTGATGTGAAATTCTGAAACAACTTTAGGTAGGAATTTAGGATGAGTACAGAGGACCACCTTGTCATGATGAAAAACTGTGAAAGGTGGATCTGCAACCAGCGCTTGTAACTCACTGACTCGTCGAGCAGATGTGAGAGCAATCAGGAACACAGCTTTCCAAGTGAGATATTTGAGGTGAGCTTTGTCAAGCGGTTCAAAAGGAGGTTTCATAAGTTGAGCTAAAACAACATTGAGATCCCAAACCACTGGAGGTGGTTTAAGTGGTGGATGGAGATTGAGAAGTCCTTTCATAAAGCGAGAAACCATAGGATGTGCAGAAAGAGGTTTTCCATCCAGAGGCTGATGAAAAGCAGCTATAGCGCTAAGATGGACTCGAATAGATGTAATTTGAAGTCCAGATTGTGACAAATGAAACAAGTAGTCCAGAACTGATGCTAAGGAGGACGAGATAGGTTGCAAGTGACGTGTAGAACACCAAGTAGAAAATCTAGTCCATTTCTGGCCATAACATTGTCTAGTTGATGGCTTTCTGGAAGCAAGTAATATATCTTGAACAGACTGAGAAAATTGAGGAAAGTCTGTTATGCAGAAAGGTACCAAGCTGTTAAGTGTAGAGACTGCAGATTGGGATGAAGCAAAGATCCTTGACTCTGCGTGAGTAGAGAAGTAAATATTGGCAGAAGTAGAGGTTCCCTGGTGCTGAGTTGAAGTAGTAGGGAGAACCAAGGTTGCCTGGGCCACCGAGGAGCTATCAGAATCATGGAGGCATGTTCTGACTTCAGTTTGACTAGAGTCTTGAGAATCAGAGGAAACGGAGGAAAGGCATAAAGGAACTGATTCCTCCAATCCAGTAGAAACGCATCCTCTTTGAGACATTGAAGAGTGTAAATGCGGGAGCAAAATTGAGGCAGCTTGAAGTTGAGAGGTGATGCAAACAGATCTATCTGCGGAGTTCCCCAACGAGCAAAGATTTGGTGAAGAGTAGGAGAATTGAGCGTCCATTCGTGAGGTTGTAGAAGACGACTCAATTTGTCCGCCAAACAATTGTGTTGACCTTGAATGTAAACAGCCCTGAGGTAGAGGTTGTGAAGAATTGCCGAATGCCACAATTTCAGAGCTTCTTGACATAGGGAATGAGATCCCGTCCCTCCCTGTTTGTTGACATAATACATGGCTACCTGGTTGTCAGTACGTACAAGAAGCACCATGTCGTGAAGGAGATGTTGAAAAGCTTTGAGAGCATAGAATATTGCTCTGAGTTCCAACAGATTGATATGACACCGACGGTCTGCTTGAGTCCATAGACCCTGAGTGCGAAGACCGTCCACATGAGCTCCCCATGCGTTTGTTGACGAGTCGGTTGTGAGGACTTTCTGATGAGGAAGAGAGTGGAACAGCAAGCCTTTTGAAAGATTCAAAGAGAGCATCCACCAACTGAGAGACTTCCGCAATGAAGGAGTTATGGTAATCATTTGAGTTGGTGGATCCACGGATTGCTGCCATTGGGATGCCAGTGTCCATTGAGGAATACGAAGGTGAAGTCTGGCAAAAGGAATCACATGAACTGTAAAAGCCATGTGACCGAGCAGAACCATCATCTTTCGTGCTGGAACAGTTGAAAGGTGGAAGACTTGTTGAGAAATCTGAAGAAGGGCGGCCTGACGTGGTTGTGGAAGGTAGGCTCTCAGATTGATAGTGTCCAGAGTTGCTCCTATGAACTGGAGAGACTGAGAGGGAGTCAACTGAGATTTGGGAAAGTTGATGTGAAATCCCAAACTTTGTAGAAAAAGAATAGTCTGTTGGGTCGCTGCAATAACCCCTGAAAAAGAGGGAGCTTTGATGAGCCAGTCGACGAGGTATGGAAATACTTGGAGACCCTGGTTGCGAAGAGCTGCAGCCACCACTACGAGACATTTTCTGAAAACTCTGGGAGAAGAAGCCAACCCGAAGGGGAGAACTCGGTACTGCAGATGAACGCTTCCTACTTGAAATCTGAGGTACTTGCGAAATGCTGGATGAATAGGGATATAAGTATACGCCTCTTTGAGATCGAGGGAACATATCCAATCCCCTTGATCCATTAAGGAATATAAAGTTGGCAGAGTAAGCATTCAAAATTTCTCTTTGACTAGATATTTGTTGAGAGCTCGGAGATCCAGGATCGGTCGCAAATCCCCCGTCTTTTTGGGAACTAGAAAATAACGGGAGTAGAATCCCAAGTTCCTTTGTGGAAGAGGAACTTCCTCCACAGCTCGCAGGTGAAGCAGAGCCTGAGCTTCTTGAAGAAGAAGGGGAAGGCGCGACTGATCGGAAGGACACTCTCTTGGATGACGATCTGGAGGCACCTGCAGCAACCGAAGAGAGTATCCCTCTCGTAGGATGGAAAGCACCCAGAGATCTGATGTAATGAGCTCCCACTGGTGATAAAATGTGGACAGACGACCCCCTATGGGGAGGGGAGAATTTGGAAATAGAGAAATTGGAATGCTCAGGCTGAGACTGTCAAAAAGACTGAGCTGGTTTGGTGGCAGCAGGAGTCTGAGACTTTTGCTGGTGCTGTTGTTGAGGAGGACGACGAGGAGGAGGCCTGGAAAAAGCAGGAGTCGTTTTCTGAGGATAACGACGTGGAGTCTGTTTAAAACCTCTAGTTGGTACAGGTTTGGGTTTTGGTCGAATGAGGGAAGCAAAAGAGCGTTCATGTTCTGAGAGACGCTTTGTAGCTGCTTCAATAGAGTCATCGAATAATTCGTTACCCTGACAAGGTAGATTCGCCAATCGATCTTGAAGATTGGGATCCATGTCAACAATACGTAACCATGCTAAACGACGCATGGCTACCGCAAAGGCGGACACTCGAGAGTAGAGTTCAAAAGCGTCATATGAGGCTTGTAACATGAAGAGTTGCAATTGAGAGAAATATCCGGGTAAAAAGATGGTAAGATCTTCAGAAAGTGGTTGAAGTAAGAAGTAAAAATGTAGCTATAGTTAAGAACTCTATTTGCCATCATAGAGTTCTGGTATAACCGGCGACCAAACTTATCCATGGTACGACCTTCTCTGCCTGGAGGAACTGAAGCGTAGATTTTAGAAGGATGTGCTTTCTTCAAAGATGATTCCACTACCAGGGATTAATGAGAAAGTTGAGATTTTTCATAACCTTTACATGGAACTGTTCGATAACGAGATTCCAATTTAGAAGGAATGGCAGTGATAGAATAAGGAGTCTCCATGTTATGAACAAAGGTTTGTTTGAGAACAGGAGTCATGGGTAAACGTAGTGACTCTTTAGGTTGATGAGGAAGCTCCATATCTGCTAAATATTCAGGAGTATATTTAGAATCAGAATGAAGATCTAGTTTGAGAGCTTGTCCCATATCAAAAATAAATTTAGCAAATGAAATGGATTTGGAATCAGATGCTTCCTCAGGAGACACACTGCGAGATCTAGGAAGTGTTGAGTATGAAGGAGAAGCCTCTCTGGAATATGGTGACAGTGGTTCTGAGTCAAGGCGTAGAGTCACCGAAGAAGCTGCACTGTGAGGTGGAGTAAGAGAATATTTTCTCTTAAGGCTCCTGGATGGAGAAGTACCAGGTGTATGTGGTACTGAATGAGTCGAGGTCTGAGGCGAAGTGTCTCAACGAGCCGGCTTCGATGGAGGAGTCTTCGGTCGAGAAGGACTTTGAGTCGATGCTCGATGGTGTCTGTGCTTCGACTTTAAAGAATGGGGCAGAGAAGTCTCGGTATCCAAAGCCGAAGACTCCCTCCGAAGCTTAGAAGCACTATGTCTCGAAGGCTTCGACCGGTGCTTCGGAGGAGGTGAGTCCGGAGAAGAGTCAGATGAAGGTATTCTCTTCGGTGTCCGGGATCGGCCTCGAGATACTGGATGCTCCGGTTGGGTGACAGGCTGATCCACCCGAGGCAAGGTCGAGGACGGGACCAATTGAGCCACTAAGGAGGAAATCTGCGTGGTCAGTATAGATTTGAGCATGTCCTCCAATATCGGCACCGAGACAGAAGGTTCTGATCTCGTAGGTACAGCAGTACCCTCCGAAGAGGGCGACCTCGAAGGTGAGTATTCCCTTATCTTGGAGGTACGCTTGGAAGATGGACATGCAGAGGACTCTGGTGGCTTCTTGGGTACGGTACCTGAAAGAGAACCCGGAGACTTACCCCCCATGGCAATTTCATCGAGGACACCATCTTCGAGGGAACCGAAGCAGGCAAGGTTGGGGCCTTCGAGACCGAAGCTCCAGCCGGAACTTGGGTCGAAGCCTTCGAGACCGTGGTCGTCGATGATGTCGGAGTCGAAGCCTTCGATACCGGGGCAGCCGCCGAGGTCGAAGTCGAATCCGAAGGTTGCTCCATGTCTCCAAAAAGTTGAAAGAATTGGGCGCACCTGCGTCGAAAAGCCCGTGGAGTGAGAGTGAAGCAACGGTGACAATCTTCTGGGGAATGGGAAGGACCCAGGCACTGTAGACAGCGACAGTGGGGATCAGTGACCGAAATCACACGATTACACTGACGACAACGTTTAAACCTGGTGAGAGGCCGGGACATAGAAAAAATAAAGTCCGTGTCGAATGGAAGGAGCAATTGGGCTCCTTTTGGACTTTTTTTTGATAATGGACATTTTCCCTGCTTCTACTTTCAACGTTTAAGGCCTTAGGCCAAAAGGGGACTTAGACTTTTTTTTTGATTATGCCCCTCCACACCTTTTAGACCTTAATCAGTCCTACGAGTAGGTCGCAAAATTATCCATTTTTTTAAATGATTATTTCTGCCTTTATATCTCCTTTTTTTTCTTATGTGTTCTTCCCTAAATGTTTCTTTCCTTTCTTTAAAGATTGTAGTTCATCCCCCCTTGCCTTCTGTACCAATTATGTATTAAAACATATATAATTTGTATTCAACTGTATAAAAATGTTTTGTTTTGTCCTCCTCTTTTTTAAAAATGTTATACACATTGAAGTATATGATATTGCATAGATAACAAACCTTAATAAAACTTGAAACTACAGTAGGGTTTTTAGGGGGTTGGTGGGTGCATATGTTTCACCAAGAATACAGTGGTTAGAGTGGCGGTAAAAACTCTGGCACTCAGAATTCTTATGAGTGTAGGAGTTAATACCTCTGTGGGCAGGTATTAAAAAGTCTAACGTGGCTTCATAAAAGGGTGGGTAAGTTAGTCTGTTTCAAAAAGTAATATTTTTTCTTTGTTTTTGTTTTATATATTATCATAAAATACATATAAAATGCCTTGTTGCAAAATTATCCCATTAATATTATTCTTTTATATATGTTCTATGTTAGCCATATGCAGGACAATATTGAACTTGGGTGGTCATTTTTTTGTTTTGTGTTTTTTAATAAATTGCAGTTACTGCAACTGAATTAAATCTAGACATTCAACACCAATCTCTGGATAGTGGCCATGTTGAATATATTCCTGATGCTATCTTAATACCACAACTCCATCCACAGCCTCACTTGACATTACTCAGAAACCCCCAGATCTGGGCACACATTCAATTTGCATGCACAATTTAACTGATAGCTAGCAATAGTTGGGCACTAACAACCAATTATTGCAATTAATTGGCTGTGATTAGCACACATCTTGCTTATCACCATTCCATAAAGGTATGCATGCAAATCTTTTAGCATGCAACTAATAAGGGATCATGGTGGGTCAAGGGTAAGAGGTATTCTCTAAAGATACAAGCAGTATTGTAGAATTCACGGGATCCACACCTAATTTTCATTGTGAGGATTTACACCGGATTTCAGTTGATGTCAGTCCTCAAGCTTAAAGTTGAGTGTGTATCCCAGCATTATGTGTAAATGGTATCTAACTTGGAGTGCCGTTTATAGAATAGCACTCAGCTTGTGTTTTTTGGCACCCAAATTTGGACGTAATTTATTGAATCTAATCCATAGCTCTGACGTGGTCAGCTGAATAGCTGCAGATAAACCTTACTGAACCATTTATCTGTGTTTCTTTGTAACTCGCTCATAATGGTAGGATGTTAGCGAGTAAGAAATTTTTAAAATAAATAACAGCTATTGTTACCTGGACAACTTGCTTTGAATATTGACTGGATAGCCTACAATTATTCATTCAAATGGGACATTCTAAGACCAACTAAAAATGATCTCCTAACAATCTATGCAAAAGAAAACATAGTAACATAGTAACATAGTAGATGACGGCAGATAAAGACCCGAATGGTCCATCCAGTCTGCCCAACCTGATTCAATTTAAAATTTTTTTTTTTTTTTTTTTTTTTTTCTTCTTAGCTATTTCTGGGCAAGAATCCAAAGCTTTACCCGGTACTGTGCTTGGATTCCAACTGCCGAAATCTCTGTTAAGACTTACTCCAGCCCATCTACACCCTCCCAGCCATTGAAGCCATTGAAGGGTGTTCTACTTTATAACCCAACATACAAAAATGTAAATCCTTATTCTGGTGTCACATCAGTAACAGCAATACAAATTTCGCTATCAGCCACTCTGGAAAGTAGCACATAATGGTGCAAGCAGAAACTCAGAAACCTATTATACTCAAATTGCTTTAGTTATAAAAAGCCAACATTACAAGTATTCAGGAATATCATTACAATTTCAGCTTGGAAAATATAACAAGCTGGAGTACTAGAGAACCTGCCTGTTAGCAAGATCCATTTCCTAGTTCACACACACACACACACAGATTTGGCCACTGCTTAATAACTATGATGACACTGCAGATTAGAAATAAATACACAGAAAAATAAAATGGAAAACTGGAGAAATCAGATTTCATAAGCAGTTAAATCCAGAAGAAAGGGAGATAAATGCATTTTCCTCTTGTACTAAAAAAAAATACAGACAGAAGAAATAAACATTTTCAGAGCTGACATATTTCATTCTGGCAAAAAAAAGGAACATGCAGAGATCATTAAAATATCAGCCTCCTCTAATAGAATTCACTAATTTAAATTCAGTTCTTACCATAGACCTGTTGAAATCATAAGGTTTTCAACTCTCTTTTGAACCACCCCATATTTTGAGTAGCTTTTAATTGGGAGGGAATTCCACTGCTTGGGTTATTATACAAAAATCAAAGGATCAATATTCCTACAATCTCACTCTATGAAAAAAAGGTATATTTAACAAGGTTTTCTTAACAGATCTCAAAGCTCTTGCTAGTTGATAAAGTCTGAGATTTGTTGAGATGATCACAGAAACATAATTATTTATTTTTTTATTTTTTGAAAATCTTTATTCATTTTTAATACTTTCATTAAGTGACTACAAGAAAAAAGATACATTTTACACTTTATACATCACTTAAAATCCTTAGAATATATAATAAGATCAACATATTTCCCCATTAAAAATTATTATACATATAGTTATTGATAAAGTATATTTATACCCTTCCAAAAGTGCAAATGTCAAATTTCATCTTTATAAGGAAACATAATTATTTAAAACTTAAAACACTAACCCCCCTCCCCCCCTTTTACAAAACTGTAGTGTGTTTTTTAGCATCGGACATGGGCTTTTTGGGGGGGTTTTTAGTTTGAATATTTTATTGATTTTAATATACAATGTACAATAAGTACAGAAAGAGAAATGTTAACGAGGCAAGATACAGACATGTTGAACATATAAATGAAATTCATACAATAATATCCTCGTGATACAACAAGCTGATCTGACACTCATAGGAATTCTGTGAGTGTCGGAGCTGTTACCGCCGTGACCAGTGCTAAAAACACTAGCGCAGTTTTGTAAAAGGGGGGTTACAGGGCAGATTCTATATAGTCCACTTAAATAATTGTCATCAATTAGTGAGGCATTAAGCGTTATTCTATCAAAGTTAGGTGCACTGTATGGAATCATGCTTAGAGCTGCCTAAGTGGCATTAAGTTTGACGACTTTTAGGTGCACCCTATTTATGCCAGGGTTTTCTTGGCCTAAATGCCCGTGCCTAAGGAGCACAACAGCACCTAAGACAGAAACCGATGCCTAACTCAAAAACATGCCTATGCTCTGCCCCTAACCATGCCCACTTTAAGTACTTGCTTTGGACTAGGTGCCTACAATTCATAGAATTGCATTTTTTTTTTTAGTTAGGTACCTTTCAATTAAGTCCAATTAGCATCAATTATGAAGTATTACATGCCAATTAATCAGTGCCAGTTAAGCCTATTAAGTTAGGCACCTACATTGGCTAGGTGCACCGATATAAACACCTAACTATATAGAATCTGCGCCTAAGAGCAAAAAAAATTAAATTTGATCCATTGTTCAATCTGTCACCAATGCAATCTTTTATAAAAACTGAAATGATATGGGAAAAGTGTGATAATCCAGTTACAACTTTCACAGTGGCATTTGGTGTTACTTGAAATGCCTTCAGCAAATTTTTTGGGAACCCCAATTAATAAACTATTACAGTAATCAAAACTGGGGATGATACTTTGTATAACTAATCTAAAATTATTTTCATTTACAAAATATATTAATCTCCTAACAACCCTCAATTTAGAAAACATCTAATAATTTTAAACACTTGGAAGGGCATAATTGAAAGAAACATCCAAGTCCGACTTTGATGTAGGGCGCTAGTCACCCAAAGTCGGCAGCAGAAAAATGTCTACTTTTTTTTTTGCAAAAAATCGTCTACCCATACGTCCAGACATTTAATCATCCAAACTGCTACTACATCTATCTTTATATTGCATTCTCAACCAAAAATTTGTCCAAGTCCCAAATGCCCAGAACAAGAACTTTTAGATGTGGGATGCCGTGTCCCTCCTGCCGGAACACCCGAAGCTGACCCCCCCACCCCCAAATGTCCACGGCATAAGGAGCGACCAATTCCTCCTTCCACCACGTCACTCAGACATCCACCAGTAGGAGGGATGCCCAGTCCCTCCTGCCAGATCCTCCATCACCAAAAGGCATGCTCCCCAATGACCCCAAGCCCACCCAGACCCCACAGTACCTTTTTTAAGTTGGCCAGCTGGAGGGATGCTTCCTCCCTCCAGCTAGCATGCCCGCTCCAACTGAATGATGGGCCTGCCTCTTTCCGCTGCATCATGGGATGCACCGTGGAGGTGCCTAAGGCCCTGACTGACCCCAAGGATCACATGAAACTTAAACATAAGTATGAGGGAGTGAAGGGAAGAGCCTACCATTCTGAACTCCCCTGGGAGAATGGTATAGAAAACTGAACAAATAAATACAAAAAAAGTTTGTGTGGCTTTGGAGAGTGTGAATGACCTAGCCAGCACGTGGAAGTGAGAGACCTGTCTAGAAAAGTGGATGGACCATCAGATTATTAAAAGGGTGGAACGGTTACCCCCACTGGCCCAGATTTAAAGGCAGGTCAGTAATGTCAAAGTGACTTAGGAAGTCAGGAGGAGGTTTCTTAGAATAGTGCTTAACAATTGCTATACATTTCGTTTAGAAACCTTAAAAGAGGAATTTGTAAAGACATAGGGGCTATTTGGTCCAGCATGCTGGCTAATGAGCATAGATGAAAGGTCCAGGCATGGAGAACTGCAAGAACTGTGCTAAAGGAAGCAGCTGGACTGCACATAAAAAGCAGGTATGCTGATATAATGTGAATTAATCTGATGAACATTTAAAGGGGTTTCCAATATGAACTGATTTACTAAAGAAGTATTGGAAAGGTTACCAGATTAATTGAGTGGCCAAGCCAGTAAGCTGGAGACTGGAAAATAAATAAATATATATATATATATATATTTTTTTTAACTGATATCAGGATCCGAGTCTGATTAACAATCCTCTAAGGTGCATTACCCTACTGGTACTCCAGGGGGTGCTGGATTGTGCGCTAGTAGTGGAGGTCGGGCCCACCTGTCTGTTGGTAGACCCTGGCCCCACCATACTATTCATTGAGTGAAAAAAATATTTCTTCCTATTTGTTATAAGGGTTTTAAAGATTCTAATAGTTTCCCATACAAAGCAAGTGTTTCTGAAAATACTGACCCAGTATTTCTACCTTTCCTGATCATTTAAATATTTGCATACTGCATGCTAAATTCTAGTCCATTCTTTGAAAAATGATGTTTCCTATAGATAAATGGACAGAGAGATGGACATTGATTCCTATTACTCAATTTTTAAACATTTCATTAGTTAGAAAATGAACACAGATATTGTTGTTATACTGTTTATAGAATGTATTAAACAAAGGTACTATTTACGTACTAGATTATGAACAAATAGGGAAAAAGAACAAGCAAAATAAATTATTTGTACTAATGGAAAAATGCATTATTTATAAATAGCATGCAGTGAAAACTGAATAAAATATATGTGAGCTTTTAGTACAGGAAACAATATTTAGAATGAATAATTCATATCAGGATACTTCCGTTTGCAATTATAATATGGTACATAGAAATATTCAATGAAAATAAAATGAATCAGTATATGGGTCATAAGAAACATAGGAAAACAGAATCCAGTATATTGCTAAGTTGGCAAATCACTAAACACAATCCAAACATTAGCCAAACACATTCAGGTAATTTATCAACCATGCCAGTGAGCCTATTCATTTACAATATATTTTGCCATTGCACACTAGAGAAATGACAAATAGAAGTAATAGTAATAGTGCTGGTAATATGTAAGCTACTGGCATTGGTTTACATTATCCTTTACATTGTGGATGTACGTTGGTCTCCCTGAAGTAGCCTGAGTGAAATATGCTTTGTTTTGGGGACCTCCTATTGTTTTGAACAACGTTGCTTAATGCAGATTTTAAAACATGGCTTCAAACTGATACACTATCTACCAGTGTACCTATATTCTAAGATAAGCATATTTGTTTTTGCTTTTTTTAGATAAGTGTATTAAGTTTGAGGCAAGATCTCCCTCAGCTGAACCCATGCTGACTCTGTTCATTGAATCATGTTTGTCTACGTGTTTTATCTTTTATAATTTTTTCCACCATTTTGCCCTGTACTGAAGTCTATAATTCACCAGATTTCCCCTTTTTAAAAATCAGTGTAACATTGGCCACCCTCCAATCTTCAGGTACTAAAGGTGATTTAGGCTATAGATCACTAACAGCAGGTCAGCAATTTCATGTTTGAGTTCTTGCAGTACCCTGGGATGTATACTATCCGGTCCAGGTGATTTATCACTTTGATGAACCACTGTTTTTATAGTTCTTTTACAATGTTCTGAGTTTTGTTTCTCATACAAACTTCTTAAATAAATTTGTGTAGTGATTAAACTTTGGGGGATATTCTATAAATGGAGCTTAAGCTTAGGTGCCAGTAGGCATCCTATTGGAGCCTAAGTTAATTGAGAAATGCTGTTTGAAATGGCTATTAACATTGAATTTAAAGCACCTACCAGTGCCTAAATAAAAGGCACCAGAATCACACTTCCAGAAGTGCCTACTGGTGCCTAACTCTACTATAGGTAATGCCAGAAGTGATGTTAGGTGCCATAAAATACCAATGTAGGTGTGAGTCCCAGTAAAGATAGGAGCCATTAATGTAGGTCTGGAAAATATATTTCATGGAGGTACAATTCTCTATATATGACCACTACATGATTTATATGCAATCACCAGCTGCTGTTTAGGCACCCATCAATATTGGCACTATATACAGAATCTGGGCCTTTGTGGTGTCAGCGACTATGACTCCAGTTTGAGGCTGCCTCCATCACTTATTATAAGCACAAATGAAATAATTTTTAACATTTTAAAAAAATTTTCTATACAGCATTATGCTTGGGGTTATGTTATTTGATTGCTTTATATATATAACATAATTTGGCACTTTTCTGTGAGATGGAAAATACATTATCCATATGCAACTGTTACTTTTGGCCCATTTAAAAAAACTTGGGGTCCATTAATGGAATTTGGATGAAGTTTTGGATGAAGCCTTGGATGAAGCTTTCTCCACTTGATTGGCCGTCTTCATGTCTTCACTAATGATTACCCCCAAGTCTCGTTCTGCTGTAGTCCTTGCTAAGGTCTCACCATTTAGGGTGTAAGATCTGCATGGATTTCTTAGTTGCCAAGTCGTGGACCAATGTTCCAGTAAGAGTAGGTCCTATGTCATACTGTCTGGTACTGTGCTATTGCCTATGATTTTTTAATAGGCAAGCAGAATGAAGAGTGGTGTATAGCACATGTTCTGTATCTAAAAAAAACTAGAGCTGATAGGAGAAAACTGGTGCCATATTTGGAATCAGCAGGTCTGATATACACAGAAACAGGTCTAACATTTGAGGCACCAAAATGAGTGTTGGCCAGTGTTATTTATATAGTACTTAGATGATTCCTCTGTTGCCCCCTTCCCCCCCTCCACAGGCCTCAAAGTATCTTCATTTTTTTTCTTTTTCTTTACCAAACAGCAAAATACTTGGAGCACCCAAACCATTAGAGGATTTGTATTTACTGTGTATTAGCTTTGACAATTGCTGTGCAATAACTGCACAGATTTGGTGCTATTTAGTTAATGAGACCCATCACGTTTATGATCCTGTTAATCTGTACAGTCACCTGCTGCAGACATGGGGGTCTTACACATAGGGCTCCTTTTACTAAGCTGCGTTGGGGCTTTAACGCACGGAATAGCGTGCGCTAAATTGCCACCCGTGCTAGACCTTAACGCCAGCATTGAGCTGGCATTAGTTCTAGCCGCGTAGCGTGGGTTTAGCGCGCACTACAATGCTGCATGCGCTAAAAACGCTAACGCAGCTTAGCAAAAGGAGCCCATAGATTCATTTTAGATCAGGTTTTCAGCGGAGAATTGAAAGAAATATCAAACACAAAGATTTATTATGCCTCATTGCCAATTTTGAGGGCTGATCTCTACACAATATTAAAGCATAACAACACATTTTTCAGCAAGACTTTAGAGAAAGTTCAGATTAAGAAAATAAGTTTGATTTATTCTTTGATTTCCTCTTTGGATTCATAGTTGTCAAATTTTAAGATTTCATTTTTCTAGTGAACTGTTGAAATTTAATAGTTGATATATAACATCTTACTGCAGTTTTACTTCCATATTAGCAGTTTGCCAAAGGGAAATTAAACAGCCATAATTGTACTCTAGAAAAGTAAAAACTGAGGTTTAGTGAACTGCATGTTGTCTGATTCATTTGGGGAGAGAGGAGGTCAAATGTATGAAGCAATTTTTCCATAGACATAAAATGTGAAAACCTTCTAGTATATTGGGCCCTTAGATAGATATCTAACCTCAGGGCCTGACATTATTTGAAACAGAATTTGAATGCAGAATTTCAGTATTCTACAACTATGCCTTCCAGCTCTTTTGACACACTCTAAGAAATTTATGACATGAATTAACTTCAGGCTTTGCACTTCATAGTTTGTAAATTAAATAGTTCTTACAAAGGAATGAAATGAAATAAAATTACAAATCAGAATGTGCACCCACACTCCACTCTAATCAGATCTGATTACTGTACTCTGAAAGCTGTGACATCATTTGCTTTAACTTAGAAACCACTAATAATGGAAACTTTTAAAGCAGAGACAAACCTGATGGATATATTATTTAGTTTACATTTTGAGATCTTAAGAGTTTTTTTCCCCTTATGTATTGATTTTGCCTCAGGTTTTCTGATTGTTCTATGCTGTTTTTGATATGGTTTCTTGCAATTTTTCTTTACAAAGGTTGTAAGAATTTGAAATGGAAAGATTTATTCTTGATTGATTGTTCATATGTAATAGTGGAGAACAACATTCAAACCATTGAGCAAAAAGCCTAGAGCAGTATATCATCTTCTCATCCCCCCACTCTCTCTCCGGTTGCTGCCTTACTTCTTCTTTGCCCAAAGTTTATGCTTCCTCCCTTCCTTCTGTGTCCCAAGGCACCTCCTCTCTCTCATGGCCCAATGTGTGCATCTTCATCCTTCCCTCTCTCTATTCTGTGTCCTAAGTTCATGCCGGCTTCCTCCTCTCAACTGCACCTCTCTTCACAAAGCTATGACTGTGGTTCCTACATGCGGCCTGCAGCTTACCAGGAAGCCTAGAGGGAAGGCTTCTGGGTCAGCACAGGCAGTGTGCAGGAGCTGCTGCTGCTCACGGCTTTGTGAAGAGAAGTGCAGCTGGGAGGAAAGAGCCAACCAGAACCCGGGGACTGCCCATAATGTAAATAAAATAAAAATTTATGTACGGCCTGGTTCAGCACACTCCACAGTCTAGTACTGGTCCATGGCCTGGTGGTTAGGGACCCTTGCTCTAGACCAGTGTTCTTCAACCTTTTTACACCTATGGACTGGCGGAAATAAAAGAATTATTTTGTGGATGGCACTGGTCCATGGACCGGCAGTTGAAGAACACTGGACTAAGTCGCGGACCAGACCCTGCCCCCATAATAGTACTAATTGTAACACTATTTTTTCCATTCATTTTTCATATATACACACAATATAATCTTATTAACAACACATAATGGTTAACCACCAAATTAAACTACACAAAGCACACTGTATGCTTCTCAACATTCTTTCCTACCAGCACACAGATAACCCCTAAGCAAATACGGGACCAAAAACTAAAAGTACTAATATATACAAAGGAAACCCTAAGATTCAAGACTCTGCATGCAGAGAAAAAGAAACAAATGCATTTCTACCATGACAGACACACTACACTGAAAACTAGAAATAGCAACCTGGATGGAAGATCCAGGGCCGCCATCAGAAATTTCTGGGCCCTTTACTGAGCAATCCTATTGGGCCCCCCACGCACCCCTTCCCCCCCCCCCCCCGACCTCCCCTTCTTCCATGGGCCGAATACACACATACTTTTTTCTGTCGCCGCACTCTTTGATCAAAAGATTTGTAAGCCTGCAACCACGTCAAGGTAGACTCTTTCAGCAGGGCCCTAACCTAACCTAAACTAAACTAAACTAATCTATACCTATCTATTCTAAACTAACATATGTCTAATACTGAACTAATAACAAACTAGCAAACATCTGCATAATAAATAACTAATAAATAATAGTGCTAGTAGCTATAATTCACTTTTGAATGTAAAATCTCAGTTAAGGATTTCTTTTGACCTTTGTAGGCCAGAAGTAGATCACAATTGCACAATATTTTTTGTAACAAGTATTAAATGTGTTTTTATAAATACTGTAAGCTTAATAAATATATCAGAAAAAACTACATATCTGAGCGCATATCTGAACATACACATCTGTATGATCCCATCCTCCTCAGCTTGCCTATAGCTGCATCATGCATGTTAAAAATGTACGATATGTTGATATGTGCACCTTCCTTCCTTCCCATCCATCCTCCTCAGCCTGTCCTTACACATCCACAGCTGCAAGTTAATGATGATGTATATGTTATGATGATAAATAAGTGCATATGAGCACATCATTAACATGCAGCTATGGATGAATATAAAAAAGAAACAATATTCTGTACAATTGTCAATTTATAAATCAGTGTCTTCTCCCCACTCTCTCTTCCCCATTTCCCTTCAGCGTCCTCAGCCCACTCTCTCTCCACTTTCCTTCAGCGCACGCACATAAAAACAAGCAAGTAATTTATATCATTTTCAATCTATTCATTCATAGAAATTAAAGTTTAAATAATGCCAGTCACATAACAAAACATGATTTTACAAAAATAATTCCCTGCACAGTCAAGCCTACAAAGATTACTAGATGTCTTTCAGCATCTCCCCTCCCTCCTTCCCCCTTACCTTTGTGGCCAAGTCAAAATGATCTACCAACAATAAAATTTTAAAAACACAAAGCACGCTATACGCAGAGAAAATGTTAATTATCATTTATATTCCGCGGGTTTTCAAAGAAGTCAAGGCAGATGACTTTATGTAATGTCACCTCAGTAACAACTATACAAAAATAGACAAATATTCCCCTTCCCTTTTTACTAAAACGCGATAGTGGTTTTTAGCGCAGGGAGCTGCGCTGAATGCCCCACGCTGCTCTCAACACTCATAAGCTCCCTGAGCTAAAAAACGCTATTGTGGTTTAGTAAAAGGGGGCCATAGTGCAAAATATAGACAGCATATATAAATTCTCAAAGCAGACGCATTTTGATCACTAAATTGAAAATAAAATCATTTTTCCTACCTTTGGTAATTTCATCAGTCTCTAGTTACACTTTATTCTTCTGACTGTGCATCCAATATTTCTTCCCTTCTTTCAGCCTCCTGTATGCTTCCTCTCCTCCAGACCTCATTCCCTCCCCAAACTTTTTTTTTGTTTCACACTGCCCTTCTTTCTTTTTCTCTCTCTCCATACCCCTTTCTTTCTGTATGTCTGTTTTTCTCTCTCTCATCCTGCCCCCTTCTTTCTTTCTCTCTCCACACCCTCTTTCGTTCTGTATGTCTGTCTTTTTCTCTCTTTCCGTGCCCCATTTTTCTTTGTTTCACCCTGCCCCCTTTCTTTCTTTCTGGTTTCCTGTCCCCCCCTTTCTTTCTTTCTCCCTGCCCTCCCCTATGCCACCACCATTGGGAAAATGCTGCCACCGCCACTGGGGAATAGGCTGCCACTGCCGCCATCGGGAACAGGCCGGCGCCGAGTTCGCCCTGCTTCTCTTCCCCGCGGGGCCGACCAACTCTCGCCACCCAACGTCAATTCTAACGTCGGAGAGGACGTTCTAGGCCAGCCAGGCAGCGATTGGCTGGCCCAGAACGTCCTCTCCGACGTCAGAATTGATGCGGGTGGCGAGAGTTGGTCGGCCCCACAGGGAAAAGCAGGGAGAACTCGGCACCGGCCTGTTCTCGATGGCGGTGGTGGCACTCAAGTGGCTAAAGAGCCACAGTTTGCCGGCTTAGGGAGAACACTGGAGGGTGGCCAGCTGTGCACCCCCTTGGGACGTAAACCCGGGGCGGACCGCCCCCCCCCCACCTCCTCACCTTGGTATGCCACTATCTGTACCTCACTCCCTCCCTATGACCAAAAATTCTCCTTTCTTCTATTCCCCGTGTACACAACCATCTCTTACTCTCCCTTCCTCTCTCCCAAGTCCATGCCTTCTGTGTTCAAAAACCCATTCCCTCCCCCACCTCAGCTTCTCTTTCCCTCCCTTCCTCTCTCCCGTCCATGCCTTCTGTGTCCAAAAGCCCATTCCCTCCCCCACCTCAGCATCTCTTTCTCTCCCTTCCTCTCTCCCAAGTCCATGCCTTCTGAGTCCAAAAACCCATTCCCTCCCCCACCTCAGCATCTCTTTCTCTCCCTTCCTCTCTCCCAAATCCATGCCTTCTGTGTCCAAAAACCCATTCCATCCCCCACCTCAGCATCTCTTTCCCTTCCTTCCTCTCTCCCAAGTTCATGCCTTGTGTCCAAAACGCACTCCCTCCCCCCTTTTGTGTTCCGCGTTTGCCTCCCAGCCCATCTTTGCAACTTTCTCAGCAAAACGGAGCTCGAGCCGAGAAGCTTGTCTCCTGTTTCCTACCCGCCCTGCCGCGCACAAATAGCTGACCGGAAGTATTCTCCGACGTCAGCACTGATGTCGGAGGGCAGGCTTTGCTTAAGCCCTCCCTCCAACGTCAGCGCTGACATCGGGGAACACTTCCGATCGGCTATATGTGAGCGGCAGGGCAGGTAGGAACAGAAGACGAGCTTCGCGGCTCGAGATGTATTCAATTCCACGGGTCCCCCGTCCAGCTCTCTCCTGTGCACCTGGGGCGGACCGCCCCCCCCCTAAGTACGCCACTGGGACCGGCACCGGTCCGCGGACCGGCGGTTGAAGAACTGTGGCCTAGGACCCTGGGGGAGCCCGGGCCCCCTGTCAGCTCCGGGCCCCTGAATGCAGGACTGGTAGTACTGCCCTGATGGCGGCCCTGGGAAGATCACAAACTGAAACTCAGCACAGACAAAACAAAATTCATCTTCCTCGAAAATAACAAAGTCCCAATGATAACCAATATAGAAATCAACTCAATCAATTACCCCATTCAAACCACCCTAAAATTACTAGGAATGACAATAGACAGATGCTGCACCATGCAACCACAATTAAATAAAACAATACAGAAATATTTTGCAGTTATGAGAAACCTAAGACAAGTCCAAAAATACTTTGAAAGAACTCTTTTGTAATCTGCCTTGAACCGCAAGGTAATGGCGGAATAGAAATCTCTAATGTAATGTAATGTAACAATGTAAAATACAGAAAGCAGATGTAAATTCTCAAAATTGACACAATTCAATCACTAAATTCAAAAATAAAATAATTCCCCTTACCTTTGTTGTCTCCCTCCATGCTGTGCTTCAATTAGGTGCCTGCTCCCACCTGGCCATTTTATGCCACCCCCAGTGTTATCTTCGGGTCAGCTCCATCTTCCTCACTGCCTCAGTGCACAAAGCCACGGTTAGCATCTCACGCCTCTTCCAGAAGCATTCTCTAGGACATTGACGTCGGAGAGAAGGCTTCCGGTTCAGGTGCAGAATGAGAGTTGGAGCCATTGCCTGCGGCAGTGAGGAAGAGGGATCCAGCCAGAAGATAAGGCACATCGATCGCACTGCGAACTGGCGGTTGAAGAACACTGTCTCGGGCCCAATGCACATGTCAGTCCTGGGACCGGCAAGAAATTTCTGTGGACCAGCACTGATCCATAGACCGCTGGTTGAAGGACACTGCTCTAGACTATATATGTTCAGGTGTTGAAGTTTCTTTTGGCATAACCCTGTACTATTATTGTCACCTTCCTTGAACTGCCTCAAGTCTTTTATGTCCTTGAAAGATACAGCTTCCAAAACTGAACACAATACTCAAAGTGGGGCTTCATAGCTTCTTCAGATATTGTTGCCTGTTTGCCTCTTTCAGCAATCTCTTGTAGTTTATGAAGGATCAACTATTTCTCCTTATGTTTTCATCTACTTCTTTTGAGAAGCAAAGTGATCTTTTTCATATACCTTTATTGACTTTCATTATTAAACATTTTGCCTTGCCTTGCTTTTGCATGCTTACTGATAGAGTTTTGGGGTTCTCCTATCTACCATAGGATCTCTGGATTTCTTTGCTGTGCCCTACCTGCTCTTCTCAGCCCAAATCTCGCTGGTTCAATTCATTGATGTTATCTATGGATTTCTATGCTGTGCCCTACCTGATCTTCCTTGTCTGAATCTCACTGGTTCAATTCATTGATGCTATCTCTGGATTTCTTTGCTGTGCCCTACCTGCTCTTCCTGGCCTGAATATCACTGGTTCAAATTACTGACACTATCTCTGGATTTCTTTGCTGGGCTCTACCTGCTCTCCCCAGCCCAAATCTCACTATTCTACTCGTTACTGCCCTCCATCATGTCAAGCTCTCATATATAATCATTGGCTCCAAATGCACAATCTCTCCTATAAATATGAACATTCATGGACTACAGCTATGTCAGCCTTATTCAAATTCCCCCAGCTTGGTTCAGATTCCCTGCATTTGGAAGCTGCAACTGTAGTCTGTGTGATGAAACACAATGAAATTGTGGAAATTTGAAAATGGAAATCATAAGAACATAAGAAGATAAGAATAGCCTTACAGGGTGAGACCAATGGTCCATTAAGCCCAGTAGCCCATTCTCATCATGGCCAATCCAGGTCAATAGTATCTGGCCAAAACCCAAGGTGTAGCAATATTCCATGCTACCAATACAGGGCAAGCAGTCTTTCTCAATAACAGACTATGGACTTTTCTTCCAGGAACTTGTCCAAATCTTTCTTAAAACCAGATACGCCAGTGGTTCCCAACTCTGTCCTGGAGGACCACCAGGCCAATCGGGTTTTCAGGCTAGCCCTAATGAATATGCACGAGAGAGATTTGCATATAATGGATGTGACAGGCATGAAAATCTGCTCCATGCTTATTCATTAGGGCTAGCCTGAAAACTCGATTGGCCTGGTGCTCCTGCAGGACAGGGTTGGGAACCACTGAGCTACATTATCTGCTCTTACCACATCCTCTGGCAACGCATTCCAGAGCTTAACTATTCTCTGAAAAAATTTGCCTCCTACTGGTTTTAAGAGCACTTCCCTGTAACTTCATTGAGTGTCCCCTAGTCTTTCATTTTTGACGGAGTGAAAAATCAATCCACTTGTACCCCACTCAGGATTTTGTAGAGTTCAATCATATCTCCCCTCAGCCGTCTCTTTTCCAAGCTGAAGAGCCCTAACCATTTTACTCTTTTTTCATACGAGAGGAGTTCCATCCCCTTTACCATCTTGGTCGCTCTTCTTTGAATCTTTTCCAGCACCACTATATCTTTCTTGAGATAAGGAGACCAGAATTGAATGCAATACTCCAAATGAGGTTGCACCATGGAGCGATACAGGGGCATTATAGCATTCTTAGTCTTGTTAACTATCCCTTTTTTAATAATTCCCAGCATCCGGTTTGCTTTTTTAGCCGCCACTGCACATTGGGTGGAAGTATTGTATTATCTACAATGATACCCAGATCCTTTTCTTGGGCGCTAACCCCCAAGGTGGACCCTAGCATCCGGTAATTGTGATTCAGGCTATTCTTCCCAATGTGCATCACTTTGCATTTGTCCACATTAAATTTCATCTGCCACTTGGATGCCCAGTCTTCCAATTTCCTAAGGTCCGCCTGCAATTTTTCACAATCTGCATGCGTTTTAACAACTTTGAACAGTTTAGTGTCATCTGCAAATTTAATCACCTCACTCATTGTTCCAATTTCCAGATCATTTATAAATAAGTTAACTGTTCCAATGCTCATAGGAATTTTATGAGTGCTGGAACATTTACCTCACCAGCCCATCAGAAAGTAAGCTACTATGCAAGTGGTAAGGTCCTTATGAGACAGTGTAAAAGACAGGTCCAGTCAAACACAAAGTGGCCCAACCAGACAACAGAATCAAAGCAAAAATCTATCATGACAATCTATTAAAGATATGGGCTTAAGTGACCACAATGCTAGTCCAGGAAGAATAGACCAGAGGCCCTAACTCATCCAGAGCTACTACAAGTCCCATTTGAAGACTGTCTTTCAACCACCCAGAAATATGACTTGGAACAGTTAGTCCACCAGAATAGGAACGTGTTTTCCAACATACCGGACTCATCTTGTATCCCGTGATCTAATCACAGATAGAGGAGTGGTGATCCAGCAATACCCATACCAAATTTCAAAAGCCTGTCAATAAAGCAGTGGTGAAGAAAATAGCTGAAATGAAATTAGGAGTTATTGAGCAATCCACCAGTAACTTGCCATCCCTTTTAGTGCTGGTACCCAGTGGCGTACCAAGGGGGTGGGGGCAGGGGGGAGGTCCACCCCGGGTGTAGCCTTAGGGGGGATGCACAGCCGGCCCGGTCCCTATCGTGCTCCCTCCCTCCTTACTGCCGCCCTTCTTACTTAAGGTGACTAACCGACCCGTTGTCCCAACCCACCGCTTCGGGACGCCAAAATGTCCCATTTTCAGGGACAGCATCCCGAAGCTGAGCAAGGGGAGAAGGGATCGGCGATCGCTTCCCCTCCCACGCTAAAGCCTGCCTCCCTCTTTCCCTCCCTACAGCGCCAAAATGGTCAGGGGAGGGGGTCGTCAGGGCCAGCATTAGGGGATGGCAAGGGGGCCCCGCGATCCAGGCAGCTCTCTTAGCTGCCATCAGCCCTGCCTTTGGCTGCGCAGGTAAAGCTAAACTGGATGGTAAAAGCAAAGAGAGACGCCCGGGGACTTTTCCACTTGCCTGCATCGCTCGAAGTTCTGCCGCTCTTGATCCCGCCCCTCAAAAACAGGAAGTCACTTCAGAAGGGGCGGGATCGAGAGCGGCAGAACTTCGAGCGATGCAGGCAAGTGGAAAAGTCCCATAGCGTCTCTCTTTGCTTTTACCGTCCAGTTTTGCTTTACCGGCGCAGCCGTAGGCAGGGCTGATGGCAGCTAAGAGAGCTGCCTGGATCGTGGGGCCCCCTTGCCATCCCCTAATGCCGGCCCTGAGAATAGGGAGGGTGATTCTGGACCTGGCGGCCCCCCTGACCATTTTGGCACTGTAGGGAGGGAAGGAGGGAGGGAGGCAGGCTTTAGCGCGGGAGGGGAAGCAATCGCCGGTTACCGGCGGAGCCGAAGGCAGGGCTGATGGCAGCTAAGAATCGCCTCCAGTCTTGCAGCAGCACTGGAACACTCTGAGGGACTTCTATACCATTCAGGCCTATTAAGTTGGGGAAAAGAGGGGAGGTAATGAAATGCTATGTGGGAAAATGGTGGGTTGGCTGGCTCAGGAAAGGGAAGAAAGCTGCTAAATCAGAAAAGGAAGAAAAAAGGAACACAGGAAGATGCTGGACATGGAGGTTGTAGGGTGAAGGGAAAAAAACAGACATGATGTGAGTAGAAAGACAGGTGGGAGATTCTGGACACGGGGTGGATGCAATAAGAAGAAAAAGGAGGTTCTGGATATTGGAGTAGTAGGTAGATAGGGGGCATGCTGACACAGAAGGAGGGAGAGGAACGAGATGCCAAGTCCATGGGAGGGAAGGAAAGGAAAGGAGATACCAGACCATGGAGGGGGAGGGAGAGATGCCAGGGCATGGGGGGAAGGAGACAGATGCCAGACCATGGGAAAGGAAGGAAGGAGGGAGGGAGAGAAAGGAAGGAGAGGAGATGCCAGATAATGGAGGGGGAGGGGAAGTTGGAAGGAGAGGAGAAATATGCCAGGGCATGGGGGAGAGACAGGAAACAAATGCCAGACCAGAGGGAGAAGAGGTGCCAGAGCATAGAGAGAAAGAGATGCCAGGGCATAGGGGAGGGAAGGAGATAGAGATGCCAGACCACGGGGTGGAGTGGGAAGGAAGGAAAGGAGAAGAGAGAGATTCCAGAGCATAGGGAGACAGAAAAATGGAGAGCGGGTGAGGCTGAAATGAATCATGTACAAATGAGACAGTTTATGGAAGGAGCATAGAAAGAGGGAAGATACCATATGGAAGAGAGAGTGGGCAAGGGACACTGGATGGAAAGGGTAGAAAGGGCAGAGAATGGAAGGGGCAAGACAGAGGGTGAACAGTAGATGGAAGGGGTAGAGAGAGAGGGACAGACACTGAATGGAAGTGTGGGGGAGAGGAGGAACAGACGCTGAATGGAAGTATGGGGGATAGGAGGGACAGACACTGAATGGAAGTGTGGGGGATAGGAGGGACAGACGCTGAATGGAAGTGTGGAGGAGAGGAGGGATAAACACTGAATGGAAGTGGGGGAGAGGAGGGACAGACACTGAATGAAAGTGGGGGGAGAGGGGGGCAGACTGAATAGAAGTGTAGGGAGAGGGGGAGCAGACGCTGGAAGGAAGTGGGGAGGAGAAAGAAAAAAGGGCACCTGCTGGATTGAGGGAAGAGGATAGAGTTAAATACTGGAAGGGTTGAGGGAAAGAGGTAGTGAGCTGTAGGTAGACAGTAAAAAAGGAAATTGATGAGAGGGTAGTAAGAACGTAATCTAGATGATGCAGAAAATAAATTGAAAAGGAAAATGAGGGAAGAAAGGGATTTCAGAAGAGAGGTGTGGGAGAGGGAAGGAGAGGAGAGAAATGCCAGACCAATGGGGGTGAAAGGAGAGATGGAAGGGAGAGGCATACAGTTTCCGGAAGGGGCATCGAAGGAGAGAAGATGCCATATAGTGGCAGAGAGATGGCAGACAGTGGATGGAAGGAAGAGAGTAACAAGAAGATGAAGAAAGCAGAAACTAGAGAAGACAAAGGTAGAACAAAAATTTTCTATTTATTTATTGCTTTAGGAGACATGTGTCACTGTTTCTGTGGTGTTGCATTGTATGCAGAGTCCAGCTTCTTGCTGGTTCAATTTAACCTTTGTCTATGTATTTCTATTTTATCCCCCCTTTTACAAAACTGTGGAGCGTTTTTTAGCGCCAGCCGTGGTGGTAGTAGCTCTGATGCTCAGAATTCCATGAGCATCAGAGCTGTTACTACCGTGGTTAAAATCCACACTTCAGTTTTGTAAAAGGGGGAGAGGTTAGTTTGTGATGACATTTCATACTAGGTGAAGGTGTTTTCTGTGTTCTGTGTGTTCAAAAGACATGGTTTTCTTTTAGGATTGATCTGTACTAGTCTGGCTTGTTTAGTTTTACAATGGGTGTATTGATGTTGTACTACTCATTGCAGTATGTAAGATGCTGCCTTTTCCTAGGTACTCATGTGTGATGTGTGGCTTGTTACTAAAAATCAAGTTTTTCGTACAGATGGGGGGGGGGCAAAAAATGATGGGCCCTGGGTATCACATATGCTAGGTATGCCACTGCTGGTACCTAAACCAGATGGGAGCATCTAGGTTTGTATAGATTTCTGGAAAGTGAATGTCATCTCCAAATTTGAGGCATACCCAATGCTAAGAGTTGATGAACTTATTGAACATCTGGTAGGGGCCCAGTTCATCTCATAATTGGACCTGACCAAGGGATATTAGCACATACCTCTTACTTTAGCTTCAAAAGAGAACACAGCCTTTTCAACACCTCGAGGCCTGTTCCAGTTTACAGTGTTTCCTTTTGCCATTCGTGAAGCTCCAGCGATATTTCAACATCTTGCTTGACTGCCTCTGGAAGCCACGTGATAGTTAAGCAGCTGCCTCTTAAAATTTCCCAGATTGTCTTCCCTGCTCCATTGGAAAATCCCGCATTAGCATTCACTAAACTCATTTCCTAGTGCTATTTAGTAGACAAACCCCTAAGAGACTTTGAGCAAGTTTAATAAGGTTAACAGCAAGTTCACAGTAACAGCACACTGCTACGGTAATGGTTAGAGTTCTGGCAAGTCAGTTATTATAAGCTAATTCACATAGTAACTGCATACTCTGTTTAGGGTAGGAAATGGGCATTTTGGGGACAATTCTGTAAGTGGACACATTCTTTTAGGTGGTGAAAGCCTATTCTGTAATAGAGCCATTGTAGAATATTAATATAACTCAATACAATGTGCCTTACATTAATATGCCCACAGTTATACCAGTCATTAACCTGTCACACACCCTTGGAGAATAGTGCTTAGCCAATTTTCTGCCACTTGCATACATAAGTACCAATTTTCCTATACACTTATACACTTAAGTGTCACAGAACGGTAAGCATCCTGTTACAGAGCTGACTTTTCAATGGATGGGGCATGGCAACAGACTGTACATTCCAGTTAATGCATAGTAGCGTACCCTATGGCTTTACTGGTGTAGATAACATGAAAGCACTCACCACCTTCATGCTATCTATGCTATCTTTAAGTACACTTATTTTTTTCTTTATTTGCATTTTAAAGCATTACAGATTCAAACAAATAATCAAGAAATGAAAACCATTTTCATGCATATAGTCCACAGAGATCTTCTGCAGTCTACAAAATGGAGAAGAGCCAGAGAAAAATGAAGCACAAACTAATAAGAGAAAACTACAATTGAAAATTCAAGTGAAATGTCTCAAATGCCATTCCAAAATCTACTATACCCTAAATACCATTTTAAGTACATTTATAATGTGGTATAATATTTTTTGGTGTGGTAGCATAGGGGCGTGTTCAGCATCTTCCCATAACAGAAAGTATGGGACAAGCATGTGGGATCTCTTAGGGATAGGAAGAGATAGTGGGTGCTGTGGATGGGCAGACTTGATGGGCCATTTGGATCTGCTATCACATTTCTATGTTTCTATGTTTACTGAACAGATTTCACACTTACCCTGTGGTAACTAGGGCACATGGCAATTCTATATTAAGGCACCTATCAAAAGTTCTGGTTCTTTCTAATACTTATTTTAAACTTCCCCCTTCCCCCTTTTACATAACTGCGATAGCGGTTTTTAGGGCAGGCTGGCACACTGAATGCTTCATGCTGCTTCCAATGCTCATAGAGTTCAGGAGCAGCACATGGTTTTGTAAAATGGGGGTGGGGGGGTGGGAGGGGGGGTAAATCTATTTTTTAAAAAAGTAAATATTGATTTTCTTTATAGGAGTGTCTCTCCAACATTTTTTTTTTAGCACCAGCACACTAAATGGAGCACATGTTCTTTGTGGCACATTATAATTGAGATTTAAAAAAATTGCAAAACCAACAAAAAATTACCTCCTCCTCTCTTTTACAAAAATGCAATAGCGGTTTTTAGCATAGGCCAGCACGCTGAATGCTCTGCGCTGCTCATAGGAACTCTATGAGTATCAGGAGCAGAGCATTCAGTGTGCCGGACTGTACTAAAAAACGCTATCACAGTTTTGTAAAAAGGGGGGATAAATTTAAGAGTTGTTTTTTTAAACTATGCATGGGTAATTGTAACAACAGTGAAACTAAAGTAGATAGAATAGAATTGCTAATCAATGTAATGAATATACTTGTTTTTGAGTGCAAATTAACTCAAAACATGGCTCGATAGTCGACAAGCAAACACACATTTCATCATCCACCATCTGCAGTCGTTCTCTTTGGATTGATTTAAATTTTATAAATGAGCTTATAATCTACTGTGTTTGTACAGTATTTCCTTACTTCTTTGTAAACCACTTAGAACTGAAAGGCATTGCAGTATATAAATGGATTTTTATGTTTTCTTATTTCTGTCAGAACTGAAAATCCAAGTTCGCAAAGATAAGAAGATTCAAACGATAACGAAGCCTTGATTGTTTTGTTGTTCAAGTTAGGATACCTACTGCATAAAAATAAATAAATAAAATCACTTGTCGTTAGTTTTCTGGGACCAATCACATCAAAAAATTATGTTTGTCTGGACAGTTGAATCCTTACCCACACAGACATTCATAACATTGACAGACTCTTGCATATATGATAACGTACATGTCATCTAGGGTGCACAGTTTGAGGTACAATGTTTTGTAGAATAGTAGCACAAGTGGGCAATATGGGGTCCTTTTACTAAGGTGCGGTAGCCGATTAAGCGCATGCTAAATCGGCTAACAAACTTTAGTAAAATACCCAGTATCTGCTTAAATTTAAGATGTGAACATTTATACCAACACTATGGCTGGTATAAAGGCCTATGCTTAGTTTAAGCTAAAACACATACCTGTATACTGTAAACTATAGTATTTAATCATTTATGTATGTACTTGTGTACTCTACCTAAACTCTGTCTACTGTATATGCATGCCCACCACAAAAGTGTGAACCATCAAATCAGAGCAATTACTTTTTTCACTAGTCAATATTCTATAAAATGTCATTCGCATACATAAGTGACCACTTACCGTATTTTCACGCAAATAACGCGCACCCGTATAAAACGCGCACACGGGTATAGCGCGCAGAAATCACGATGATATGTACAAAAACTTTGGTATACCGCGCCCACTGATATACCGCGCATGCTGCCCGACGCTCCTTTCGCCCGCCCTGACTTTCCGTGCGCTGTCCCGACTCTCCGTTCACCCCCCCTGACTTCCGTGCACTGTCCCCCCTTGAAGGTCTGTCCCCATCCTGAAAGCCTGATGCCCCCCCCGACGTCCGATACATCCCTCCCCCCCCCGAAGGACCGCCGACTCCCCAACAATATCGGGCCAGGAGGGAGCCCAAATCCTCCTGGCCACGGCGACCCCCTAACCCCACCCCGCACTACATTACGGGCAGGAGGGATCCCAGGCCCTCCTGCCCTCGACGCAAACCCCCCTCCCCCCAACGACCGCCCCCCCCCAAGAACCTCCGACCGCCCCCCCAGCCGACCCGCGACCCCCCTGGCGACCCCCCCCACCCCCCTTCCCCGTACCTTTGGTAGTTGGGCCAGAAGGGAGCCCAAACCCTCCTGGCCACGGCGACCCCCTAACCCCACCCCACTACATTACGGGCAGGAGGGATCCCAGGCCCTCCTGCCCTCGACGCAAACCCCCCTCCCCCCAACGACCGCCCCCCCAAGAACCTCCGACCGCCTCCCCAGCCGACCCCCCTGGCGACCCCCACGACCCCCCCACCCCCCTTCCCCGTACCTTTGGTAGTTGGCCGGACAGACGGGAGCCAAACCCGCCTGTCCGGCAGGCAGCCAACGAAGGAATGAGGCCGGATTGGCCCATCCATCCTAAAGCTCCGCCTACTGGTGGGGCCTAAGGCGCGTGGGCCAATCAGAATAGGCCCTGGAGCCTTAGGTCCCACCTGGGGGCGCGGCCTGAGGCACATGGGCCCAACCCGACCATGTGCCTCAGGCCGCGCCCCCAGGTGGGACCTAAGGCTCCAGGGCCTATTCTGATTGGCCCACGCGCCTTAGGCCCCACCAGTAGGCGGAGCTTTAGGATGGATGGGCCAATCCGGCCTCATTCCTTCGTTGGCTGCCTGCCGGACAGGCGGGTTTGGCTCCCGTCTGTCCGGCCAACTACCAAAGGTACGGGGAAGGGGGGTGGGGGGGTCGTGGGGATCGCCAGGGGGGGTCGCGGGTCGGCTGGGGGGGCGGTCGGAGGTTCTTGGGGGGGGCGGTCGTTGGAGGGAGGGGGGTTTGCGTCGAGGGCAGGAGTGCCTGGGATCCCTCCTGCCCGTAATGTAGTGCGGGGTGGGGTTAGGGGGTCGCCGTGGCCAGGAGGGTTTGGGCTCCCTTCTGGCCCGATATTGTCGGGAAGTCGGCGGTCCTTCGGGGTGGGGGTGCGAGTGGTCCTGCCGGGGGGGGGGATGTATCGGACGTCGGGGAGGCGGCCGGGCAAGAGGGCTTGGGCTCCCTCTTGCTCCGATCGTGGATGCGGGTGCGGGTGGGAGCGCGTGCGAGCGGTCGTTCGGGGTGGGGGTGCGAGCGGTCCTGCTGGGGGGGTGAATCGGGCGTCGGGCGGGGTGGGAACTATGTTTTAAAACTTTTGTATACCGCGCTCACGCATATAACGCGCGAGGGGTATGCGCGGTAGGTAAAAACGCGTATAACGCGCGCGTTATATGCGTGAAAATACGGTACACATGTAAATGACTAACATAACTGAAATTTATATACTTTCTTGCCAACTAACTGGCACCTTATAGAATTATCCCTTTAGGGCACAGTTAATTGCAAAACTTTAGTGCACTAAAACGATGATCCAGTTAAATACAAGTATTATGAAGGCCTGTGTGTGAAAGTTATTGCATATTAGTTTATGGAGTGCTTTGAGACTGAAGGCGCCCATTGAACTGATTTACTTTGCTGTTTTTCCCTTATTAACTGCGAAAAGGAAGGGGGGGGAACTTTAGTAAATCAGACCCCAAGATTGCCTTCTCATAACAATGGCAAAGAAAAATGCTTGAAATAAATAGTGATTTGTATATTAGATTGTTTTCATTTACCGTGAATCCAGTAAAAAATGTCAAGTTACAGGCCCCTGTATTGTGGAAAGGAAAGAGACATTTCTGACAGTTTGAGAGAAACGTAGAAATTTGAAAGCAAGGTTGAATTATTCTTTTCTGTGAAGATGAAGTTACTGTGAATAATACCAAAACATTTGAAAATTCTAAAGAATTTAGAAAACAAAAAAAGAAACTCAATAACTTATGAGGTAATTTTATAAAGCAAATTCAATATGTTAAGCATGTTTCATATACAGAAAGAACTCTTAAAAAAGTGGATGTCTGATTATGCAGTATAATTATGTTTTGCAACAAGATGGGACATAATTATATTCATGCCAGGCACAGGCATTCCTGAGACTGTAATTTGGGTGGGGTCAGGGACCTCATCTTGGATATGGGCTGTGTAACAGTCTTCCAAAGTCATTCAGGCAGGAAATTATTTTTTTTTAATCTTTCAGGAACAAAGCAAAATCATGGTGGTTCCCTATGGCATAATTGGGCAACACAGTTAGGATAAGATAGTAGGGTTGTGGTTCCTGAACGTGTGGCCAGATTTGAATAAAGATGTGGGAAAAAGATGATTAAGGCAACAAATTTAGGAGCATGTTTTCTAAAGCGCAGTAAGTGTTTGCACTTATCACACATTATATTTTAAATCTAAAGTGTAGTAAGTTCAAATCTTGTGTGGTAAATGCGGGGAATGATACCACCGGGGCCTGACCTGATTTCAATTTATCCCTGGTGCTTATCATTTTTGATTCAGGTAGGGTTACCAGATTTTAGTTAAATAAAATCTGGACCCATAGCCATGCCCCCAGATCCACCCAGTTCCGGCAAGCCCCGCCCCATTATACCCACATCATGCCATGGCCCGTCAACCTGTTCTCGTCGGTCAGGAGGGCATCCGCGCAATGCGTGGATGCCCTCCCAACGCGGTCCCAAAGAAGAGCCGGGTTTTGAAAAGCCAACCGGACACCCGGACATGCCTTCTAAAAAGAGGACGTCTGGGTAAATCCGGACATCTAGTAACCCTAGATTCAGGCATAGCTCCTGCAGGCCCAGAAGCAGATGCAAAAGGGAGGTGGGATTGCACCAGTAGAAGGATCTGGAATATCTGGTGGAAAAGGGTTGTGAGATCACATGGAACACGAGAATCTAGAGCAGTGGTTCCCAAACCTGTCCTGGGGAGCCCCCAGCCAGTCAGGTTTTCAAGATATCCCTAATGAATATGCATGAGAGAGATTTGCATACCTGTCACTTCCATTATATGCAAATCTCTCTCATGTATATTCATTAGGGATATCTTGAAAACCTGACTGGCTGGGGGTCCCCCAGGACAGGTTTGGGAACCACTGATCTAGAGGATTCAACACAGAAGTTGTGTTAGGCTTTCTTATTGCTGGCTGCGGCAATATTAGCTCTGACGCTCATAGGAAGTCTATGAGCGTCAGAGCTTTTACCACCGCAGATAGCAATAAAAAGCCTAACGCGGCTTCTTAAAAGGGGGGGGGGGGGATAGGTCTTTGAAATGATTTGCTTTCATTACGTTGGGCTCCTTTTACAAAGCTGAGATAGCAGCTTCGGCTGTTGTGGTAATCAATCCAATGCCCATAGGGATTTATTGGGTGTTGGGGCATTTGATGCATGGCAGCTCCTTCCATGAGTTTTAAAAGGAGTTTATCCCTTGAACAACATTTCAAGGATTCAGAGCTCTATCACACACTAACAATGTGGTAATTGCTGTACAGCCTGTGTGAAACAGGGTACTTTAGCTAGCAATTAAATAAAAATGTATCTTTAAAGAAAAGCTTGCCAAGATTATCATTCCCTTCCAGAGTAAGGATTTGAGTATATGAGATAAAATGCATTTTCTTTTTTGGCAAATACTTGGTATATTGGGAAATATCACAACTGTTTCCTAGGGCAAGATGAACCATTTTTGCGGCTCAGTTGTTTAAAAATGTAAACAGAAAAGGATAAAAAGCAATTCCCGAAATGACTTCATTGTCATCATAAACTGATGAGCTTGCTCATAATAATTTGAAAGATTTCACTTCTGATACTTTCAGCAGTGTCCATCAAAATACTCTGGGTAATAGCCATGGTCTTTCTCAAGACAATGGACCCTTTTCATTCAAATGAATTAAGGAGACGGAGGGTAATTCTATAGAGAGGTGCCCATTTTTAGGCCTCAAAAAGTACCTAGCATTTCTAGTTATAACTGCCAATTTGTGGTGCCAATCAAGCATGTAGGTATTCTATAAACCTGGCAAGCAAATTTGTGCCTTACATTAGGTGCATCTTATTCTTTAAGCTTCATTTATTGCAAAAATTAAGAAACTGCTTTAGGATGGATAACTTTCATACTGTATTTGGGTCGAGAGTTGAGTGCAAATTTTTTCCTTCGGGCCCTTAAGGGGGTACCTGGTTTGGTTTACAATGCAAAGCTTAGAGAATGTCACTATTACACTATGTTGAGCCTATGCCTCCCAGAGTCAGGCCTATTATATCGGCTGTGTGGATTCTCAGTTGTGTCAAAAATGCTCCGCTGTTGGGAATTCCTATTTTCATGGGCTATGGTTGTGTACTCTTATTCAGGATTTATGGAGAACTCTTGCCTCTTTTATTTTGAAGGGCTTTTACAAAAGCCTCTTTCGGTGGCTGCTCTTCCCATGTTATTTTCCCAGTTTTCTTCATGGTCCATGCTCACCTCTTCGGAAAGGGTGTTCATGGACAAATGTAATAAATTAGGGAAGAAATGTATCTTAAATCATTGGAAATCCAGGGAAGCACCCTCTATTTGGTATTGGAGAAATAAATTGCATGAGTTTATGGGATGGGAGGCTAGAATGGCATATCACTCTCTTAGGAAAAATCGTGACTTTGTTAAGATTTGGACTCCAAATTTATATATCTTGTCTCCGAATGCCCGTGGTCATATCTTGAACAGACTTCAGTTGAGTGCACACCCACCTGGGGGAGTTTTGTTTTGTGCGTGAGGGGTGGGTTAGGCTTTGTGGATGTTTAACTTTTGTGTGTGGGTGAAGGGAGGGGTTGGATCCAGGGGAGGGGGGATTTGGGATGGGGGGGATTGTTTAAACTTGATGATTTGCGGAGCACAAAAAACTACAGAGGAGTTGGGTGGGAGATTTACATTTTGCGTCCTCCCCGGGGAAAAAGGCAGGGATTGCCATTCTAATTAGAAAGGGTCTGGCATGCGAAGTGCAAGTACAAAGGCGAGACCCCCAGGGTAGATATCTATTGGTGAGGTTAGTGGGACCTGGTAGGCCTTTCCGGCTCTTGGTAGTGTATGACCCTAATGTGTATATGCATGCTTACTTTCAAAATTTGGTGAACATGTGCATACAGGATTCCACTTGCCCTTTGATTATGGCTGGGGACTTTAATCAAGTATTGAACCTAACCCTGGACAGATCCAATACTCCTGGGGTGCTTTTCTCCAAGACGATGAAAGGGATACCATATCTCTGTCACTTTTTGGGATTGGTAGATCCCTGGTGGTTGCACCATCCCCAAGAGCGAGATTATTCTTATCAATCCAGGGCTCACCAGACCTTTTCTAGAATAGATTATCTATTATTGTCAGAACACTTGTTTTCTCATGTCACGGAAGGGACAATCGGTCCTTTAGCAGTGGATAGATATAGGGGTGGGGGAGCCCCACAGGATCACGAGCGGGCTGGAGATTCCTTGCATATTTGCATAAGGATGCGCATTTCCAAAAGTTCTTGATGGACAAATGGGAGGAATATCTCCATTTTAACTTGCAGCACCTAGACGAGACAGTTTTGTTTTGGGATACAGCGAAGGCTATTATTCGAGGGGAAATAATAGCCTACATTTCGAAGCGTACTCGACAAATCGCAAGTCATATAATTGCATTAGAGAGGCAGTTGGTTTCGTTGAAAGGAGTTTTATTGCAAAATCCCTCGAGAGGTAATCAAGAGGCGTATCAGACAGTGTTAACAGCCCTTAATGCCTTGATACATGAACGCACAAAAAAAATATTATTCTATCGTAAATATCACTATTACAAGTATGGCAATAAAATGAGTAAGTTATTAGCTTCTCTCACCAAAAGCTGGAAGGGGTCCCAATATATTTCTGCTATAACTGATGGTCAAGGTAAAAACTTGACCTTGCCGACAGACATATCTGATTGTTTTTACAGTTACTTTAAAATTTTTTATGCAGCACCAGGACCAGATATTACTGACTATTTGGAAGATGCTGGTATGCCTAAATTTACTGACACCCAATATGAACGACTGGGTAATAGTCAAAAATAAAGAAAAAATGTTCCTGAAGGGCAGTGGCAACTAACAAACTGGTAGAGGACCAGTAGAACTACTTCAAAAAACTTTTAACTTTAAACGGTGCTCAGAATCCAAGATGGAATTTAAGACCTCAATGTGGGGATTATACCCCTAAAGAGGCTCTTATGGTATCTATCATTGCACCATGTATATCGTAAAAGATTTTTTGAAGTGCTTAATAAATTAACTCATTATGTTCAATTGTCTATAAAATGCAAAATATTGTCCAACTCTTAAGTGATTTCCAATAGATGAACTTCAAAAATAGTGACTTAGCTGAAAAATACAGATAGTGTTGATTTAGCTGGGTCTTGACGCGTTTCGCCACTCTGGCTTCCTCAGAGAACCCGCTTGCAATCTTAAATCTGATACTTGTCCTGATAAGACAAAAGGACATGATGCGTGTAAGTGTAAAACTCCAGAGCTGGATCTTCCACTGGGAGACGGTGACTCCTTCTGGATTGAACAAAGAGGTGGAGTGGTGGGCGTTTCTCCACTAGGTGATTGACACTTCTCCCTATGTATATATATTGGGTGCTCAGCTGAGCGCTTACGTCACAGGAAACAGAAAAACCACTGGTTTGGAGTAGGTACCTTGCCGACAGCGTCGTGAGTTTGGTATAACTTAGGATATTTTATAGCACAATTGCAGTTTTACACTTACACGCATCATGTCCTTTTGTCTTATCAGGACAAGTATCAGATTTAAGATTGCAAGCGGGTTCTCTGAGGAAGCCAGAGTGGCGAAACGCGTCAGGACCCAGCTAAATCAACACTATCTGTATTTTTCAGCTAAGTCACTATTTTTGAAGTTCATCTATTGGAAATCACTTAAGAGTTGGACAATATTTTGCATTTTATAGACGATTGAACATTATGAGTTAATTTATTGAGCACTTCAAAAAATCTTTTACGATATACATGGTGCAATGATAGATACCATAAGAGCCTCTTTAGGGGTATAATCCCCACATTGAGGTCTTAAATTCCATCTTGGATTCTGAGCACCGTTTAAAGTTAAAAGTTTTTTGAAGTAGTTCTACTGGTCCTCTACCAGTTTGTTAGTAGTAAATTTACTGACAATCAGATTGTACTATTAAATAGGCCATTGCTATTGCGGGAAGTGACACAGGCCATACAGAAGCAGCGGACGTGTACTGCGCCGGGACCTGATGGTTTTGTGCCTGAATTTTACAAAATTATGTCAAATTTCATTGGGGGGCCACTCCTGGAATACTACAAGACAATTCAGATGCAGCAGACTCTCCCGCGTAATGCTAATGAAGCTCTGATCTCTTTAATACCTAAGCCTTCTAAACCGCGCACAGAATTGGAGTCCTATAGACCAATATCGCTCATAAATGTAGACATTAAAATTTTCTCTCACATATTGGCAGAACGACTGGCTCCCTTATTACCTGCTATAATAACACCAGAACAGGTGGGTTTTGTGAGGCCACGCCACTCTGTTATTAACGTTCGAAGAGTACTCATGGCGTACTCTAGAGCACAACAAAACCGGCTTCCTGGCCTTCTTGTGGGACTGGATGCTGCTAAAGCATTTGACATTGTGAATTGGCATTATTTATTTCAAGTGCTGCAGTACATGGGGATACAGGGCTGGTATTTTGCATCATTAAAGGTTCTATACATGAACCCAACTGCCTCGGTGCTAGTTAATGGGGCGCGCACTGCATTGTTCTCAATAGGTAGTGGTACAAGGCAGGGGTGTCCACTGTCCCCGTTACTCTTCCTTCTGTATCTAGATCCACTCCTTCACGTGATACTGTGGGATGATGAGATTGTGGGGTTGCCGGAGGGTACTTCTCAGTTACGTGTGTTAGCTTTTGCAGATGACCTCTTGCTTACTCTGGGTAATCCCCAGCACTTGCTTTGTCGGGCGCTGGAACTTTTGGATGAGTTCTATCTTTACTCCGGATTAACCCTGAATAGGCAGAAATCATTAGCCCTCCCCACAGCCCTCGTTGTGCGCACACAATGGAGAGGTAACTTCCCCTTACAGTGGGCTCTAATCATTTGGTTTACCTAGGGGTAAAAATCCCACAAGATTTGACCAAATTATACAATCCAAACATGCTGCCTTATTTCAACAAACTGAGGTCACCTTACATAGTTGGCGAGCTTTCCCACTTTCTCTCTCCAGTCATATAGCCTTATATAATACTGCAGTGGCTTTATTTATTTCAAATGCCATCTAGTCTGACACTCGACTCAATTGTCAGCCTTCCTGTTGCAGGGTCGACGGGCTCGGATCTCGCTGTCTAAATTGTTGTTGCCCAAAGATCAGGATGGGTTTGGCTTTTTAAGTATCTTTTGGTTTAACCTAGCTAGTCAATTTAGACATATTCATGACTGGTTCTGTAATGCAACACATTTTTCCCTGCCCGAGGTGGAGTGTTATCTATACTGTCCATATCATTTTAGTCATTTACTCCATGTTAAACATTTACCTGCATTACCATAGCTGCAGAAGGATCCTTTCTTGCCTGCAATGTGTACAGCTTGGAGGACTGTGTGTGGTCTACTTAAGATTTCATTGCATCGTATCCCATGCCTCCCTATTGTGGATAATGGGGACTTCCAGCCTAATTTACATTCTTCCTCCTTTCGACAGTGATCCCAAAGTGGACTTCAATATTTGTCTCAAGTGGTGATGTCGGATGGACTACCAATCAAATTTGAAGAACTTCGAGAGTCATATTACTTGCCAATCACGGATTGGTTTGTTTATAGACCATTGCATTACTAGTTTACGCCACCCTTATTAATGGAGGAAGTTCAGGAAAAGTTGACAGAGGCGGTTTGTCTTACTGCACAAGTTCCTATACCATTGAAATTTCATCATAAATATCTGCAGGAGCTTTTGGACGACTTGGACTACGCGGACTTAGCTCGTCAATGGGCCATGAATTTACATGTTACCATTATAGATGACATGATAAAGAAAGGAATTTTACAAGGCCATAAATACATCTCTCAAGCCATTGAAAAAGAAAGGAATTAAAAATTCTACCTGCGCGCTTTTTGTGCACCACACCGAGCTTACAAAATGAAAATATGCACAGGACATTGTTGCGCCAAATATGATCATCCTCAGTCCAGTCTTGGTCATATGTTTTGGACACGTCCTCATGTCTCTCGTTTTTGGATACAGCTCATATCTTATGTAGCGAATTTATGGGGCTGCTCTTGGCGACTTCACCCAAGCTTCTTATTCACTCTACAGGTCTGATTCCACCCTACACGACCTGGCTGTTCAGCATTTACTCGGAGAACTATATTGATGGGCCGTAAAAGCATTTTGTTGCACTGGCTCTCGTCACAGTCTCCTACCATCGCTCAATGGAGATCTCTCATGTTGACTCAAGTGTTGATGGAGCGGCAAGACATTGCAGATCTGAACTCGCGTGCAGGACAGTTGTTCCAGCAGTGTTGGACACCCTTTAGTGCCACACTTACACTATATGTTAGACGACAACTTTGGGGTACCTAACCTATGTATGCTTTTGATTAAACCTGGCGGATTTCTTTTGTTTAGTTACACTGCTGCTGCTCCCAGGGAGGGGGTGGGAGGGGGGTTGGAGGGATGGAAAGTGGTTTGGGGATGGTTGAGAATATTTGAGGGTGGATACTGTTTTTGAATAGTCTAGTTATATTTGATAATTGTCAAATTTTCAATAAAAATGATTTAAACATAAAACTTGATGATTTGCTGTTTGGGTTTTTGTGATACCTGTATTTGTCTTCTTGTGATGCCGAGCTCTCATATCTTTGACTGGTTGTATTGCTTTAGTCATCAATAAAAACTGTTTTAAAATAAATGCTTTATCCCAAACATTTTAAACATTTTCCCCAGTGTCTAAGAAAAGAAATTGGTCCCACTTGACAAAGATCACCAACAACTTGGGGTCTTTCTCATAGGTATATTATGGTTTTGGGGGGGGGGTGGTTTGGGGCTTGTAGGCTATAGGGAAGTTAGGTTAAATTTAGGCTTTGCTACATAGCTGTCCAGACCAGGCATGAACTGTATTTTTTTAAAGAGAATTAAGCTGTCAGCATTATTGATCCAAGCTAGAACACTGCAGTGTGGACCTGAACTGTTTTTCTTGGTGAGATTATGGGACAGAAACACCGTGGTGCAAGATCATGATGATCTTAGACAATTATTCCCACCCAAGAAGGTGGTCAGAGGGCAGGTCTGTTGAGATTCTCCTTTGATGGGCCTATCAGAGAATGGGTTGAGTATGCTTAAGTTGACTAGGCTGTGCATTATAGGACCAATTCCTATGACTTAATACTCATTAAGATGGACCAATCATGAATTGCCAAGCTACATTTCATCCATGTTAGCCTGTAAGCCAATGGCAGAACATACCATTAATGCCTATGGAGATAAATCCTATATAGCATAGGATTTCTTGGATATTAGCCAGAGTGGGGAATGAGATCCAGAGTTCAAGTGTGTATGTACGAGAGAGTGTGGGAGAGAGATCCAGAATAAGAATGGGAGCATGACAGAATGTGAGAGAGAATTGGTGGCTTCCAGTCCAGCAGAGGGACTGAAAAGTTGTGCCATAGAGAATGTCTCTCCGGAGGAGGGGGGAGAATCAAGAATCTCTCCCTGAGTTGAGCTGAGAAATTTCTATTCAAATTGATCTAATGTCAGAAATGTTGCTACAGTGAAAATTTCATTTTAAATCAGACTCCTTTTAGAGCAATAGTAGCCTATGCAAATCTTGTCTTCAGCTCATTGGTTGGGTATCAATCCCTTGTCTCCCAATGCTCAGGGAATTCATTAAGAAAGAGACCTAAAGGTTAGCTCACCCCTGCCACTTCCCAGTATAGTCCTCCCTGATCACCTACAGCCTGGGATAGTTTCTCTGTTACTTGCTCTATACTAGGAAGTGGCAGGGATGAGCTAACCTTTAGGTCTCTTTCTTAGTGAATTCCCTGAGCATTGGAAGACAAGGGATTGATACCCAACCAATGAGCTGAAGACAAGATTTGCATAGGCTACTATACAAAGGGGGGGGGGGGGGTTGTTATGGAGCTACCTTCCAATCCAAGTTGTCATCCTACAGTATATTGCCTATTCCTATGACATTTTTTCTGGATGATTCCCTGCTCCCCATGATGGGACATATACCCTGTCATAGCATTGTATAAACCACTCCGAACTCTAAGATAGAACAATGTTGAGTGGGGTTGTTGTTTTTTTTTTTTTTTTCTTTTTTTCAGTGTTGATTTTTTAGGTATCACATATAAAATTTACCTCTATATCTGTGATGATACTAGAACAATAGCTACCATTGCCATCTGATATTCTGGCTTGGTCACAGTTTTAAGTTTTAATTAAATTGTTGTATTGTTAATATGTTTGTTTATAGATTGGACTGGATTGTATGATGTTGTAGTCACCTTAGGAAGACTGTGCTGAAATAGCAGTTTATAAATAGTTGAAGATAGACATTGTTACTTTAAATTTTGCCTCTGAACAAAGCACTGTTCAGATTCTTCTTTTTTTATTAATATGTATAATACATTATTGAATTCAGTCATCAACCACACAGCATGTTCTAAACATAAACAATGCAAAACAGAGGTTTCTGCTATCATTTTGGGTCATGTCTTTAAATTTACAAACTCTGCGCCTCTAGCTAAAACCTCACAAGTATAAATTGTGCTAAGTAAAAAAGCAGTAACTAATTTTTTATGCTTCAGATGTTAAATTTAAAAAATAATTTGCCAAATATATTTGTAAGTAAAAATTTAAGAAATCCTATCTGGTTTTCTTCAGGCAATACATTCTTACTAAACTTCATTAGGTGATATATTCATGAATATGCAGAAAATAAAATTAATTTGGGGAAAAAAAACAATTTATCTTTCTGTACAGTGAATCTAAAATTGTAAACAAATGTTTGAGCAAGATGCAAACTAGAGATCTTCCTTAATAGCACAGCTGTTGTAGTGAATTTATAATGAATAATAGATAAAATTCTAGGCTTACAGAAAAATGTCTATGTCATAATGCCAAATTGTTTTACTCTATTTGCACTATCAAGTGGTAAACATGTTTCTCTGTTTAGCCTTTCTACCTCACACAACTACATACTTCAAAATCTCACTAGTCATCCTTCAGGTCATTAGCCATAAAATAGATTTTAAAAGTAGTCACAAAAAATGAACTGAAGACAAACTACGAGGGGGTGCTGAAAAGTTCTTAGCCCAGCCAAGGCGAGAATGATGTGGATATGGTTCAATGAATGAACTGAAACAATGTAAAACAGAATTTTGTTTCTGCACATTAGTACTTAACAAAATAAGATAACACTTTTTTCAATTGCAGTAGCAAAATAACGCTCAGAATTTAGGAAGTTGCTTGCTTGGGCTGAGAACTTTTCAGCATCCTTCGTACCTTGATAATCTAAGGGTGACATCTTATCAGAAAGGAATATGATTCCAACTTTGTACATCACATTAGACATCTCAATATCTACCAATATTAATTGGTTTGGGCAAATTCCTGGAGGAAAAGTCCATAGTCTGTTATTGAGAAAGTCATGGTGGAAGCCACTGCTTGCCCTGGATTGGTAGCATGGAATGCTGCTACTTCTTGGGTTTTGGCCAGGTACTAGGGACCTGGATTGGCCACCATGAGAACGGGCTACTGGGCTTGATGGACCATTGGTCTGACCCAGTGGGACTATTCTTATGTTCTTATGCTGTATGCAACTGTATTCATTTTAACACTGTATTTTCTAGTCTCCCGAAAAATCCTTAGACCAAGATTTACCAACATACTTAATAATAAGTCATGATTAACTGTGTCAAAAACTGAAGTCAAACCAACTGCAGGAGTCAGAACTTTTGGCTGACAAATTCTTGGCATCCGGGGCCAATGCAACAAAAAGTGACACTGTACTATATAATGTTCTAAAACCAGATTGACCTTGATTTAGGTAATTAATGTCACAAAGCAACAGCAATAGTGGCTGAACAACTGACAACTTTGCCTGTAAAGGTATGTTTGTAAAGAGGTGAAAGCTGACTAGTTCACTTAAATCTAAACCTTTTTTTGGAATGGGGTCAGAATGATATGACTGCAGGATAATGACCTATGTTTAGCAACTTATTGTCACAGAGATAAGCCATTTCATTACTTGAAAGGGAGGATTAAATAAAAGATAGGAAGGGCAATAATCTAAAAGACAAGATGAAGAGAACAATTTTTGAAACAAAGATGACACCTTTATTAAATTGTTCCCATCTGCCAGAAGGAATTTCCAGGTAAGAGCTTGTTATGCTCTATTTTATCTGAGAAATATAAAGCCAAAGACTCAGTTGAAGTCAAACGGACAGTTATAGTCAGGGAATTAATTAGACCAAAAGGCTTTTTTGATCGGTTCTAGAATGTTCCACTAAGATTGAAGAAAAACAGAATAAAACACTGAGACTGATATTCAGCCAATGGTGATCTGTGTTTTGCTGACTGCCGCCGATGTTACCCCAGAAATTCAATACCGAAAACAGGCAGTTAAGTGGATTTCTCAAATCAGTCTTACATGGATAGTGGCTGAATATTATTATTATGACTGAGGAAATATTGTGGTTGTCTACACTACAACAGAAACTCCCTGTTGTAGGCTTGTGAGACCACAGGAACTCACAGCATGGCTCTGCATGGGGCAGAAGTATAGGAAGATCGCTCCTGCCCCGCATCACCGCTAGACTACCAGGTAAGGTCCAGGCTCCTGGGGCGGCTGCTCGCCTCCTCCACCTCCGATCACTCCTTCCACCTCTGATCACCTCCCTCCGCCTCCGATCGCCTCCCTCCTCGCCCCGATCCAAGTCCCTGGGCCGTTTTTTTTCAATGCGGGCTGCCAACGAGCGATTATGGGGGGGGGGGGGCTGGGAAAAAATAGTGAATAATCGAAACCGCAAACGTCGAAACCACAAATAGAGGAGGGGGAAGTGTATATAAAATGTAAACTGCTTTGACTAACCACAGAAAGGCAATTTATTTAATTCCAGGATTTATATTCCAATCGTTACAAAACACTGCTGCGCCACACTCCTAAAAGTGATCATGTGACCCCACATTGCATTCTCTACATTGGCTTCCTATTCAATATGAAACATAATTTAATAATAATAATAACAGTTTATATACCGCAGGACCGTGAAGTTCTATGCAGTTTTCAATGATTAGAAAGATGCTACAAATTGAGTGGAACTTACATAGTTGGAGATTGGTAGCTAACAGTTTAAGGGATCAGTTGTTATGGGAGAGATTGAGATGGGAGATTGTGATGAGAGAGATTGTACAGATCCGCTACCTAGGTTCTTCAAGAACAGGCATGTTTTTAGGTGTTTCCTAAATTCACTATAGTTATTTGCGTGTATAATTAGTTTTTCCAGGTCTTTGCCCCATAATGCTGCTTGATAAGAGAGAAGATGTTGATGGTGTTTTTTAAATTTACATCCTCTAACCGATGGGGAGACGAACTTCAGGTGTGTACTTCTCTTATGTCTATTGGTTGAGAAGGAGAAGAGGTCAGTTATATATTTAGAGGCTAAACCGGATAGTATCTTAAAGCAAAAACATCCCAGCTTCGCATGTACTCCCATCGGCAACCAGTGTAGGAGTCGGTAGGAAGGGGTTATGTGATCGGACTTCTTCAACCCAAAGATCAACCTGACCGCTGCATTCTGCACCAGTTAAGATTCTATGTCTCACTTTTAAAGCCTATCATTTGGATACTCCCTTCTACTTGTCAACATTTACCATACCATACATATCTACTCATACTTTATGTTCCCCTGATGCCCTTCTTCTTGTACGTCTGGCACCAAAGAAAGCTTATTACTAATCAAATAGGACAGTAGCCTTTTTAAATTCTTCTTAACCTCATGTCTTTGGAATGACCTACCTCCTTATATTAGGTCAGAACAGTCATTCCCTTCAACTTAAAACAATCCACCCCCACCCCCTCTGCTTTTACAAAACCAAGCAAGAAGATTTTAGCACTGGCCAGTGTGCTGCAGTGGCGTACCTAGCATAGGTGACACCCGGGGCCCATTATTTTTTTGACACCCTCTCCCCATCTGTATGAAAAACAAGATTTTTAGTAACAATCCACACGTCACTCAAGAGTGTACCTAGGAAAAGGCAGCATCTTACATACCGCAGTGAGCAGTACATCAATAAACCCACTGTAAAACTAAACAAGCCAGACTAATACAGATCAATCCTACACAGTCAATCCTAACAGAAAACCATGTCTTTTCAAACACACAGAACACAGAAAACACCTTCGCTTAGTATGTAATCACAAACTAACCCCTCCCCCTTTTACAAAACTGTAGTGTGGTTTTTAGCCATGGTGATAACAGCAAATGCTAAAAAACGCTCTACATTTTGTAAATGGGGAGATAGAATAAAAATACGTAGACAAAGGTTAAACTGAAGCACCAAGAAGCTGGACTCTGCATACAATGCAACACCACAGAAACAGCGATGCATCTCCCCTAAAGCAAAAATAAATAAATAAATAAATATAATTTTTTTCTACCTTGTCTTTTCTGATTTCTGCTTTCCTCATCTTCTTGTCACTCTCTTCCTTTTATCCACTGTCTACCCTCTCTCTGCCCCTTCTATATAGCATCTTCTCTCCTTCTGTTCCCCTTCCAGAAACTTTATGCCTCCCCCTTCCATCTTTCCCTTCACCACCATTGGTCTGGCATCCATCTTCTTCCCTTCCCTCCTCCAATGGTCTGGCATCTCTCTCCTCTCCTTCCCTCTCCCACAACCCCATGGTCTGGTATTTCACTCTTACCTCTCCCTTCCCCCCCATTTCCATCAGCATCTTCCCCCTTTCTCACCCTTCACCACACTTCCATACCACCCTGACCCCCTTTCTCACCCTCCACACCCTTCCATACCACCCTGACCTCCTTTCTCTCCCTTCACTATCCTTCCATACCACCCTGACCCCCTGTCTCACTCTTCACCACGCTTCTATACCACCATGACCCCCTTTCTCACCCTCCACACACTTCCATATCACCATGACCTCCTTTCTCACCCTCCACACCCTTCCTTACCATCCTGACCCCATTTCCCTCCCTTCACCCCCCTTCCATACCACCCTTTTTCTCCTTCTACCACCCTGTTATGCTCTTTTCTCTCTCCATCGAAATCAGCAAGGTCTCGCGATGACTACTTCTGCTGCCTCTGCTCCGGAAGAGGTAAGTGACATTGGAGGGGGGCTGGGCCAGCAGACACAGGGATTTGCGGCAAGATCCTGCGATGACTGCCGGTTCACCCCCCCCCCCCCCCTCCGATGTCACTTACCTCTTCAGGAGCAGAGGCAGAAGAAGTAGTCATCGCGGGACCTTGCTGCACTTCAGCGCAGTTGCCGACTCATATTTCAGAGCAGAGTCAGCAGCCGCGTTGAGGTGCCATTTTGAGCAGCACGGGAGCTTCCAGACCCAGCCAGCTGTGCACCCCCTTGAAGCGTTCATCCGGGGCGGACTGCCTCTTCCCCCCTTGGTACACCACGGGTGTGCTGAATGCTCTGCGTTGTTCCGATGCTCATAGGAACTAAGTGACCGTTGTAGCACAGAGCATTAACCGCGTTGGCCGGAACTAAAAATCTCTTGTGCGGTTTTGTAAAAGAGGGGGTTATTTGAATTTGCATATAGTTTTATACCCTAAGTAGGTTTTTAGAGCAAGACAAGGTAGTTCCTTAAGTTTGCTGTCAATTCCTTAATTTGTTCTATTTTCTTCTGTTGTGAATGAATAGTTAAGGTCTGTCCTATCATTTTTCTGACATTTGTGTTTTTGGTTTTATTACCTTTGTAAACCACTTTAACCTTGTTTTAGATAAAACATTCTAGCAAATTCTGCTCAACAAACAATAATAAACAACATTATAGGTACCTGCGGCTTCCCACCCATTCCCAGTCCTCCCTCTAACACAACACAGCAATACGGCACCCAGATCTGCTATCTTAACCTCCCGACCCTGCCTTCTGACATCACTCTCGACACTCCTGATCTAATATCAGTCTCAACACTCCCGTTCATAATGGGGGTAACAAGCCAACAAGGCTGCCTTTCACATAAGCCCACTTCTTGGATCTAAAAATCCTGCCCGCCTCCAAATCCCAACTTACCCCCCTCCTCCCCCTCCAATTGCCTTCCAGCTCTTACCCAGGAGCTGCAGTAGTGACAAAGTGGTGCCAGGCAGCAGCTGTCCTCCTCTGCCGTAATCCGTTTAGCATCCCTGTCCAAAATGGTGTCTCTGCTCCCTAGTACTAATCTCTTGAGAGTACTGCTAGGAGGCAGAGGCGCTATTTTAAAGGGTGGTGCTGATTCAGGCTGCACCAGAGTAGGATTGCTGCTACTAGCATCACTGAGCCACTGATCCTCTGGTGAGTTCCAGGGAGGGGTGGGACAAGTAAGTCAGGGTGGAGTTTGATGGCTGGGAAGGTCCAGAGTGGACAGTGATGTTTGAGTGGGGGGATGAAACAAGGGCAGCTGGAGACTGAATGCTGGAGAGCTTTACTTGTGAAACACGGTAGATGTCAGGGAGGTATACTGCCTCGGGAACATAAGAATTGCCACTGCTGAGTCAGACCAGTGGTCCATCATGCCCAGCAGTCCGCTCACGCGGCGGCCCTCTGGTCTAAGACCAGCACCCTAACTGAGACTAGCCCTAGCAGCGCACGTTCTTGTTCAGCAGAAACTTGTCTAACTTTGTCTTGAATCCTTGGAGGGTGTTTTCCCCTATAACAGCCTCTGGAAGAGCATTCCAGCTTTCTATCACTCTCTGGGTGAAGAAGAACTTCCTTACGTTTGTACAGAATCTATCCCCTTTCAACTTTAGAGAGTGCCCTCTTGTTCTTCCTACCTTGGAGAGGGTGAACAACCTGTCCTTATCTACTAAGTCTATCCCCTTCAGTACCTTGAATGTTTCGATCATGTCCCCTCTCAATCTCCTCTGTTCGAGGGAGAAGAGGCCCAGTTTCTCTAATCTTTCGCTGTACGGAAGCTCCTCCAGCCCCTTAACCATCTTAGTCGCTCTTCTCTGGACCCTTTCGAGTAGTACCATGTCCTTCTTCATGTACGGCGACCAGTACTGGACGCAGTACTCCAGGTGAGGTTGTACCATGGCCCGGTACAGTGGCATGATAACCTTCTCTGATCTGTTCATGATCCCCTTCTTTATCATTCCTAGCATTCTGTTCGCCCTTTTTGCTGCCGCCGCACATTGTGTGGACGGCTTCATCGACTTGTTGATCAGAACTCCCAAGTAGAGAGCTGCACGGGAACGGGGATGACGGGAATCCCGCGGGACCCGTGGGCATCCCGCAGGTTCCCCCTTCGGGTCACGGGGATCCCATGGGGACGCCCCCTAGGGTCGCAGGAATTCCATGGGGACGCCCCCTAGGGTCGCGGGGATCCCGTGGGTATGCCTCCGAGGGTCGCGGGGTTCCTGCGGGGCTGGATGTACTAAGTCGCGCGGCTTTTCTCCCTACCTGCTCTGCTTACAGCACAGAGCTGAACGGAAGTCTTCCCGACGTCAGCGCTGACATCGGGAAGACTTCCGTTCGGCTCTGTGCTGCAGGCAGGGTAGGTAAGGAGGAGTAGCCTCGTGGCTCCAGTGGCTACCAAGGGAGGGGGGGCGGTCCGCCCAGCCCCGCCCCACCCCAGGTGCAGCACAGCCGGCTAGGTCCCCTTACTTTTGTGGCGCTTTCCCGATCGACCGACAACAGCCCTGGTCCGACAAACCTCCCTGCCCTTAACTGCAAATCTAAATTACCTTCTTACAGCAGCTGTAAGGTCTGTAGTTCCCCGGATCTCCCCTCAAACCTTTCTTGAAGATCGGTGTAACATTCACCACCTTATTTTTCCTCCTTGGCCTTTTCCTGCCTAAGTGTTTACTAATTCATTGCAGCTCTTACCAACTCCTCTTAAGATGGTTGTAATTGCAGCTGTGTTATCAGTCAGGACAACTAGCACATGGTAATCTATGCACTAGCTGTCAGGACAGACCACTCCTTAACTTAGCCCAGGTTTCTCTCATTGTCACATTAAGCAGTGAGCGAGGCATTTTTACTACGTGGTTTATCTAAATGTTAGCACAAGTCAGTAGTTTATGAAAGCGAATCTATTTTTCCTTACCTTCTCAGCTACCATTTTTTGAGAACCAAAGCAACCTTCTTTTCCTTACTTTTCTTATAAAATGGTTTGTTGCCCTTATAATGGCTCCTTTCAGTTTTTCCTCCTTCTTCCAGATGTTACCATTCAGAAAATTCCCTGACATAAACCCCCATATGAACAAAGTTAGCTTCTTTAAAGTTTAGAATCTTCACTTTCAAATGAGCCCTCCCTACCTTTGTCTTAATATTAAATCACACCATGCAGTGATCACTGGATGCCAAATGATCACCCACTATAACATCAGAAACACTTTCCCCATTTATAAGTCCCATCCTACTTTGGTTCCATTATCAACTACTGGAACACTTCTAGGAGGTCCCGCAATAGAAATACCCCAATCAACATCTAGCATATTAAAATTTTATTTTAGTAGTACTTCACCTTTTACAGCTATATTTTGAATGTCTTCTATTAAATCTTGTCCACTTCTTCCATCTGTAAAGTAGGCCTCTATATCACACCAATCCCTTCATTCCAGTGCCTTTTCCTTACCCTGTAGATCCTGCAGTTGTATGGCTTTAATATGATCTTTAAGATATAATGTTACTTCCCCTCCCTTTCTTCCTACCATGTCTTTCCTGAACAGATTATACCCATTATAACATGGATCTCTGTGAACCACATCTCTGTAATTATCACTAATCCAACTCAGCCTCTTCCATCACAGTCTCTAGATGCAGAAACTTGTTTCCCATACTTTGAGCATTAGCATACATTGCTTTCCAGACATTGCCTCTTTTTCTCATTTGTGTAAAGGTATTTAGTGATTCACTTACCTGAGGGTAGTCACAGTAACATCCACAAAATTAGTGATGTGTTGTCCTTTAGATGGCTGCACTAATTCCACACTCTGATTCTTTTTACTTCTGCAGGTTTACCAGGGGCTAGGTAAGCTGCCAGCATTCTTCCCCCAAGGGTTACCCATCCCTCTGCATAAACCAGCACAGAAGGTTCTAATTCCCTCCTACTTTTTTCATCAGGGTGAGAGGAAGACAAACATGAGCAGTCCATCAAATAAACAGTCTAGACTTAATAATTCCCAGGAAGATTGAGAAAAAGTCTCTTGATATTCCAATGAGGTTCTAAGGAGAGACATGATGCCCACTGACTCCTTCCTGTGATGGTACTGGCTGCTGTGACCTCTAGACCCATTGTTATTAGCTCCAAATATTCAATGTTAGTGCCCGGACATGCCTTGGCATTGAATAACTGGGAGCTGATGTTGATCATTAATGGTCCAATACTACAACCTTAAGAAGTTATCTTACTGTTGTGATTAACTTCAATCTATTCAGTTCAATATCATTCATAGGTCCTCAGCGGGCCACCACATACTCAAACAATTTCATTGTATGTGGCTTTATGCTCCAAATCCTCATCGGACCATATATTCATTTTTAATTTTTTGATTTTTTGAAGGTAAAGCTTATTAGAAATAAGTTCTAAATATATGCTAAGAATACTTAGCTTAATGTGTTCGACGTTAGTCAGAAGTGAACAGATGTCGCCAACATGTTTCGCCCGGTCAATCCCCAGGGCTTTATCAAGGCTCCCTCTCACCACTCGTTTAGCTCACTCCACCATTACGTCGGAACAATATTATTAACGAGTGGTGAGAGGGAGCCTTGATAAAGCCCTGGGGATTGACCGGGCGAAACATGTTGGCGACATCTGTTCCCTTCTGACTAACGTCGAACACATTAAGCTAAGTATTCTTAGCATATATTTAGAACTTATTTCTAATAAGCTTTACCTTCAAAAAATCAAAAAATTAAAAATGAATATATGGTCCGATGAGAATTTGGAGCATAAAGCCACATACAATGAAATTGTTTGAGTATGTGGTGGCCCGCTGAGGACCTATGAATGATATTGAACTGAATAGATTGAAGTTAATCACAACAGTAAGATAACTTCTTAAGGTTGTAGTATTGGTTCATGAGTATATACTTCAAGCAAGATTTACACTAACGGTACCTGGTAGATCATTAATGGTCAGCATTTAATAAACACTGACCATTGCAGACTGAATACTGGCCAGAGTGTTCACCTACTCCAGATCCTATTTCTGGATATATTTTCTGATAGAATTAAATATGTACCATACATTAGTGTCACATAGAAGTTGTCAGCATAGAAGAGACAAAATACTGAATGGAGGATACAAGAGAGAGCAGGAGAAGGGTAAGAAAGTACTGGGAGTATTGGTATTTTTCTGGTATCTATCTCATAATTAACTTTTTCTTTCTTTTTTGGGGGGGGCACAAGGGTGTTTTATCAGTGTGTATTGCAGGGATGCCCACACTTTTTTGGCTTGTGAGGTACTTTTAAAATGACCAAGTCAAAATGATCTACCCAAAATAAAAATACTAAACATATACCCCCTCTTTTACTACGATGCGCTAGCCGATTTAGCGTGTGCTTAGTGCTAATGCGCCCATTATATTCTATGGATGCGTTAGCATTTAGCGTGCACTAGTAAAAGAACCCCATATTTATTTATATATATACATCGAGTGCACCTCTTCTGTCCTCCAGACCTCTTTCCATTCCCCAACCAACATCTCTCTCTGTCCCTCCAGGAGTCCAACTTTTCTTCCTCTCTCCTCCACCCCTATTGGCACATGTCTCCCGCTCTTTTCCTCCTCTGTTATGATCTTGCATCTCTCTGTTCTTCCTCAGGGTCTCTCCCCCTCTATCTCTTCTGTCTGCACCTCCCATAGTCCATCTGCCCCCCTCTCTTCTGCATCCCCTTTGTTTCAGGCTTCTCCCTCTCTCTTTCTTCCATCTGCTAACATTTTGAGTCTTCCCACCTTTGGTCCAGGTCTTTGTCTCTCTCACTCTCTTTGTCTTCCCCCTCCCCAGGCAACCCCCATTCCGCCGGGGCCCTCACAACGGGCACACTCTTACCCCGATTTGCGGGACCTTACCTCCACTGCTTCCCTCAGACTGGATCATCGAGCAGTTCTTGCCTCTGGGCCTAACTACCATAAGTTTAAAGTAATTCCGGCAGCCTGCAGAGCAAATGTAGGCTGCCTCTCTGTAGCACGTTCCCTCTGCCACGGTCCCACACCCTTCTAATGTCAGGGGCAGGACTGTCGCAAAGGGAACATGCTACAGAGGCTGACAGCTGTCTGCTACGTTCGCTCTGCAGGCTGCCATAATTACTTTAAAGGTGAGACAGTGACCATGGGGGAATATGCTAGGGCAGGGGTGGGCAAACTTTTTGACTCGTGGGCCACAATGGGTTCTTAAATTTGCCAGAGGGGCCAGGCGACTGGGGGGGGGGAGGTTCTGATGCGCCACAGAATGATGATGGTAAGAGAAAGGGCTAAGGCAAAAAGAAAGAACTCCCCCTCCCAAAGGGGATCTGGATTAGGTAAACACTCTGGCCAATATTCAGTCTGCAATGGTCAGTGTTTATTAAATGCTGACCATTAATGATCAACATCATCTCCCAGTTATTCAATGCCAAGGCATGTCCGGGCACTAACATTGAATATTTGGAGCTAATAACAATGGGTCTAGAGGTCACAGCAGCCAGTACCATCACAGGAAGGAGTCAGTGGGCATCACGTCTCTCCTTAGAACCTCATTGGACTATCAAGAGACTTTTTCTCAATCTTCCTGGGAATTATTAAGTCTAGACTGTTTATTTGATGGACTGCTCATGTTTGTCTTCCTCTCACCCTGATGAAAAAAGTAAGAGGGAATTAGAACCTTCTGTGCTGGTTTATGCAGAGGGATTGGTATCCCTTGGGGGAAGAATGCTTACCTAGCCCCCGGTAAACCTGCAGAAGTAAAAAGAATCAGAGTGTGGAATTAGTGCAGCCATCTAAAGGACAACACATCACTGATTTTGAGGATGTTACTGTGACTACCCTCAGGTAAGTGAATCACTAAATACCTTTACACAAATGAGAAAAAGAGGCAATGTCTGGAAAGCAATGTATGCTAATGCTCAAAGTGTGGGAAACAAGTTTCTGCATCTAGAGGCTGTGATGGAAGAGGCTGAGTCTCTGGTTTCTGCTTTCATTTTCTTCCTTCTAGCGTCTGCCCTCTCTGTCTCTTCAATTCAGCATCTGCCCCTTCCATGTACTGTCAGGCATAATTCTCTTTTTAACTTGCTCTTTAGCCTGGACACCCAGGCCCTCGAATTCTGTATGGTTGAAAAATACAGCAAACTGCTCCCTCATACCAACATGAACTTGAGTTGACTGTAAACACAGGCTTGATAAAGAACTTCTACATAGGCCCTTTCAGTACAGAACTTTAATTTCTTAATCCTAGACCAGATTTCAAATCTGAAAATTTTGAAACCCTTAAAACTCTTGCCCTAATCTGAATTAGACTTAGATATCTACATTATACGTAGTAAAAAGCAGAAAAATTGCTACAGCATCCCAGCGAATGTCCTGTCAAAAGGTTATAAAACTCCTGTCAGTCTCAAATCCTAGAGTCCTTTCAAGAGAGGCAGGGTTGTACCATTTAGAACGCCCAGTCTAAAACAAGAACACTTTGAACATGAAAGTGATTAAATCTTGTAAAATGTATGGCCCCTCCCTCGTGAAGTTTAAAATAAAAAACATGCAGCCATTATAGTAGGATTTTTTTTTTTTTTAATCTAGCTGTCAAAGCGTAAACCTCATTTCTAGATGAGTGTTCCTCCTACCTCTGAGGCTTCAGTAGAGCTGGAGGACAAAGAGTAAACTCCCAAAGTGACATGTGAGCAAAGTTTCTAGCACAGTTATCACAAGGGACAGTCGAAAAGTGTCCAGAATGACAAGCACTGCTGGAGCGCTAAAAGCCAGCCACTCTCCTTTCTACTTCGGGGCCAGCGGCACACATGGCAGGCGTGAGCTTTTCGTGCTCCAGCCTGGCCACGCGCTGCTTCCTGAATGGCTGCTGTCAGTTCTTGCAAGTCCTGCAAGAACTGACAGCAGCCATTCAGGAAGCAGCGCACGGCCATGCTTGTCCATGAAAAGCTTGCGCCTGCCTTGTGCGTCGCTGGACCAATTTAAAGGTAGACATGGGCTGGATTAAAAAAACTAAACGGGCCGTACTTTGCCCATGTCTGCACTAGGGAGAACACTGGCTCTGCAATCTACCGGCATTGCCTTTGCAATCGACCAGTAGATCGCGATCGACGTTTTGGGCACCCCTGGTGTATTGGTTAAAAACCAAAATAAGACCTCTAAGATATGTTAGGGATGTGCGTTTGTTAGTACATATTAAATTAATTAATGTTCCTTAAATTTTTAGTGTGTTCAAAATCTATTTCATGTACATTACCCTAACTTCCACCAGATATCCCAGTACACTCTTTCTTTTGGTATAAATCCTGTGTGATTATGTAGTTCTGAGAGCTGTCAGATGATATTTACAAGTCTAAGAGCCTTGAAAAACAAAGGACCTAGGAGAATGGGGTGTTTGGTGACTTCTAGTTTCCCAGAAGTACCCTTATATCTGACCAAAGAATGGAGTACAATTCCATGTTACTTGCTAATAGTGGACTTTTACAGGAAAAAAAAAATGCAAATGCATCTTCAGATTGATTTACAAGAAAAAAAAAAAAAGTGTTGCACCAAGTTTTAATAGAACTTGTGATTAATGCTTCATTTCCAGGTACTGATTCAGATACATGCAGGAAACAATCTAGCATCTAGTTAGATAACTACTCTTCCTGCAGTGTTGATAATTTATTGCATCAGTATGAATAATTAATACATGTGGAGCTCATGTTAATGTCAGTTGATATAATATTTCACTGTAATTCTTCAGTTAGCTATAAAATTGAAAAATTGCTTTATTTTCCTTTCATTCGTCCCTTTATAGAAATGATCTTTATGCTCTTTGTCACAACAGGCCTTTTCTGACTTGCAATTCAGTTGTGTGAAGGACTGCACTAGGGTGAATGAGAGATGACTACATCACAATGCTTAAAAGGTCAAAGCAGCTTTTATTACATTCTTCCATGTAACATAAAACAACTTTCAGGCCACATTTATAATGGAAATAGAAGAGTAGTTCATAAGGTTTTATGAACGGTTCAGACAAATAATCTCAGGGTTTTATACAATAGGTCCTGGGATTGGGACTTCAAACTGAGAAAGAAATGAGTGAAATCTTCAGTGTCTGCCAATTTTTCTCCGTACAGATGAATTTATATAGAGGATTTTATAAAGAAGGAACATAATTTATTATTTTTATTATGATATATGGTGTATCGTCATGTTTTGTAGTAAAGGTTAAGTACAGTACACATATATAAGAAGTTTTATTTATACAAAAGATTACTGGTAATGAATACACAACATGAAAACCAAGTATCTACTCAAGCTAAAGTACTGCAGCAGGAATAGATTTGGCAGAGAAAATGCACCTTCTTTATTTGCCACTATATTCTTTGTTTATATTTATACTAGTGTTTAGGCCCGTTACATTAACGGGTGCTAGAGTATATGTCTGTCTGTCTGGTTTTTTTTCTTTGTCTCTCTGTCCTTGGACGCTGTTTGTCTGTCTGTCTGTAATTTTTTCTGTCTGTGTCTCTCCCTGGCCCCCTGACTTTCTTTCTGTATGTCTCTCTGTCTCTCTCTCTGGCCACCTGCCAGCCTATATTTTTCTGTTGTGCCATCCCTGTCTCTCCATGGCCCCCTTCTGTCTTTCCCTCCAGAGCAAAGCTGTTTGCCCCCAGCATACCCCCCCCCCAAGCAACCCCCTTTCCCTCTCCCTGACTGTCTCTCCGTGGCCCCCTTCTGTCTTCCCCCCAGCTGACTGCCCCCAGCACACCCCTACCCCCTTTCCCTCTCCCCCTCCACTTCCCTGAGCATTTGAGAATTTTTACCAGCATGGGACACCTGCAGCACTGGCATGACACCCTCCAGCCGTTCCTCTCAGCTATCTGGAGAGAAACCGCCACCACCGCTCAAATTCATCCACGCACCGACAGCCGTCCAAGTTGGTGCATGCGCCTCAAGCTGCCACGCGTGCCGCATGCCGTAAATATAATACGGCTAAGGAGTGACACAGCACGATGTCAGGTAGTACAGCCTCCTAAGTGTGCATATGTGCTTTAGAGGATTACTAGTGGCGGAGAAAATAAAGGTGAAAGAGTTGGCGTTCGTGAAATATTAAAAAACCCAAGAAGAGGAGTGCAGAAAGGACTACAGGGTGAAACTGAAAGAAGCCAAGAGAGATATACATCTGGCGAAAGTACAGGCGGAAGAACAAATGGCTAGGGAGACAAAAATTTTTTCAGATATATTAGTGAAAGGAGGAAGATAAAAATGGAATTGCTAAACTAAAAGATGCTGGAAACCGATATGTGGAGAGTGATGAGGAAAAAGTAAATGTGCTAAACAAATACTTCTGTTCTGTGTTCACAGAAGAAAATCCTGGAGAAGGACCGAGATTGTCTGGCAAAGTTACACGAGAAAATGGAGTAGATTCTGCACCGTTCACGGAGGAGAGTGTTTATGAGCAACTTGAAAAACTGAAGGTGGACAAAGCGATGGGACCAGACGGGATCCATCCCAGGATACTAAGGGAGCTCAGAGAGGTTCTGGCGAGTCCTATTAAAGACTTGTTCAACAAATCTCTGGAGACGGGAGTGATTCCTGGGGATTGGAGGAGAGTGGATATGGTCCCTATTCATAAACATGGTCACAGGGATGAAGCAGGAAACTACAGGCCGGTGTGCCTCACTTCAGTTGTTGGAAAAATAATGGAAGTGTTGCTGAAAGAAAGGATAGTGTACTTCCTTGAAGCTAATGGGTTACAGGATCCGAGGCAACATGGTTTTACAAAAGGTAAAACATGCCAAACGAACCTGATTGAATTTTTTGATTGGGTGACCAGAGAGCTGGATCGAGAACATATGCTAGATGTAATTTACTTAGATTTCAGCAAAGCCTTTGATACAGTTCCTCATAGGAGGCTGTTGAACAAACTTAAAGGGCTGAAGTTAGGACCCAAAGTGGTGAACTGGGTTAGAAACAGGCTTTCGGACTGACACCAGAGGGTGGTGGTTAATGGAAGTCGCTCGGAGGAAGGAAAGGTGAGTAGTGGAGTCCCTCAGGGTTCGTGCTGGGGCCAATCCTGTTCAATATGTTTGTGAATAACATTGTTGAAGGGTTAGAAGAAAAAGTGTACCTTTTTGAAGATGATACCAAGATTTGTAACAGAGTAGACACCAAAGAGGGAGTGGAAAATATGAAAAAGGATCTGCAAAAGTTAGAGGAATGGTCTAATAACTGGCAACTAAAATTCAATGCAAAGAAATGCAGAGTAATGCATTTGGGGATTAATAATCAGAAGGAACCGTATATGCTGGGAGGTGAGAAGCTGATATGCACGGACGGGGAAAGGGACCATGGGGTGATAGTGTCCGAAGATCTAAAGGTGAAAAAACAGTGTGACAAGGCAGTGGCTGCTGCCAGAAGGATGCTGGGCTGTATAAAGAGAAGCGTAGCCAGTAGAAGGAAGAAGGTGTTGATGCCCCTGTACAGGTCATTGGTAAGGCCCCACTTGGAGTATTGTGTTGAGTTTTGGAGACCATATCTGGCAAAGGACGTAAGAAGACTTGAGGCGGTCCAGAGGAGGGCGACGAAAATGATAGGAGGCTTGCGCTAGAAGACGTATGAGGAGAGACTGGAAACCCTGAATATGTATACCCTAGAGGAAAGGAGAGACAGGGGAGATATGATTCAGACGTTCAAATACTTGAAGGGTATTAACGTAGAACAAAATCTTTTCCAGAGAAAGGAAAATGGTAAAACCAGAGGACATAATTTGAGGTTGAGGGGTGGTAGATTCAAGAGCAATGTTAGGAAATTCTACTTTATGGAGAGGGTGGTGGATGCCTGGAATGCGCTCCCGAGAGAGGTGGTGGAGAGTAAAACTGTGACTGAGTTCAAAGAAGCATGGGATGAACACAGAGGATCTAGAATCAGAAAATAATATTAAAAATTGAACTAAGGCCAGTACTGGGCAGACTTGCACGGTCTGTGTCTGTATATGGCCGTTTGGTGGAGGATGGGCTGGGGAGGGCTTCAATGGCTGGGAGGGTGTAGATGGACTGGAGTAGGTTTTAACGGAGATTTCGGCAGTAGGAACCCAAGCACATTACCGGGTAAAGCTTTGGATTCTTGCCCAGAAATAGCCAAGAAGAAAAAATTTAAAAATTTAAATTGAATCAGGTTTTGCAGACTGGATGGACCATTTGGGTCTTTATCTGCCATCATCTACTATGTTACTATGTTAGGATCATGCCTGAAGTAGAAGAGAATATTATAAAATCACCTTCATTTAAACCCTCTTTTACAAAGCTGCGCTAGCAATTTTAGTGCCAGCTGCGGTGGGAACAGCTCGGACGCTCATAGGAATTCTTTGAGTTTTGGGGCTCTTACCAAATTGGCCAGCACTAAAAACGCTAGTGCAGCATTGTAAATGAGGGAGTTAATGAAGTTTATATACTTCTATTGATAGTGAACAATAATTTCTACCGGATGTAAAATAAGGGGTAAATATTCCAAAGCAGGAAGGAGGAACCCCCCAAAAGCAGACCTTAATCATAAATAGCCTTTATTGTTCTTTGAAATTGCTCCCATTTATAAAACACTGTTGCCTGACGTGACTATGGGCCTCTTCTATTAAACTGCGCTAGCAGTTTCTAGCGCGGGGAGCCGCGCTGAATGGCCCGCGCTGCTCCCGACGTTCATAGAGTTTCTATTAGCGTCAGGAGCAGTGCAGGCCATTCAGCGTGGCTCGCTGCACTAGAAACTGCTAGCGCAATTTAATAGAAGAGGGGGTACGTCTCACTGGTCAACTGCATTAGGGGCAATAAAAGCTAAAACATACTTTAAAAAAACATGTTATTAACATATATGATAAAACATTAAATAATCATTAAAATAATATGACATTTAAAAAATAGTACAGGAAAACCAGGCAGTTCAAATAATAAATAGATTTAATATATTTAATATACCATCCCTTTTACGATGCCGCATTAGGCTTTTTTATTTCCGGCAGTGGCGGTATTAGCTTTGACGCTCATAGGAATTCTATGGATATTGGAGCTAATACTGCCATGGTGGATGATGGAAAAGCCTAACGTGGCTTTGTAAAAAGTATGTGGGGGCGGAGGATGGTGGCAGTTTCATCATATAAAGCATAAAAAGAGAAAGTCAAGATACTACATGGCAAACATTGAATAAAATTGTATCTCTCCAGATGGGATGGCTTACCCAGTTGGTGATAAATTCTAGCTTCATCAAACTGGACACAAACACACTGTCAAGAAAACCACTTTGACCCATGATAATTGCAAAAATAACAAGAAATAGCTAAATAAAATAAATAATTAACAGCCCTTTTATCAAGCTGCGCTAGAGGTTTTTAGTGTGAGCTGGCATGGTAAATGCTCCAATGCTCATAGAATTCCGATGAACATTGGGGCACTTACCTCGCTGTCCCACACCAAAAACCTCTAGTACAGCTGATAAAAAGGGGGGAGGGTTAAATAATAAAAGAAGGGGAAACTCACTACTTACCAGTACCTCAGCCTGGAATTAATTGTATTGAGAGTCAAACATGCTTGATGTGACAACCTACCTTAACTATCTTCCCAACAAAGCCATATCATTTTTATTGTGTCTTTTGTTGTTCTATATATATGTAGCTCTGATCCCACCTGCCCGCATTTCCAGGGCTGGATTAAAGGATAGGTCCAGTAGGCACAGGCCTAGGACCCAAAACGGTCTGGGGGGCCCACCGGTGCAATGCTTTAGGGCTTTACCCTTGCTAGATTTTCCAACATCAGCAGCAGCCTCCTCATCATCTTGGGACCCACCCCCACACCGACCCAACTCTCCTATCTCTCCCTTCCTGCCATGCGAAACCCGCCACCCTCCCATTGCAAGATGACCGATCGACAAACCTCCCTCCAGCAGCGTGGCAGCCGCAGCACTCTAAACAGGCTGCTTTGCGGCTTTCTTCTGCCGGTGATTCCCTCTGCCGTGTCATTGATGACAGCGTCAGGCCAGTAGCACTCTAAATAGGCTGCTTTGCGGCCTTCTCGCTGGGGAATTCCCTCTGCTGCATCACTGATGATGTCATCAGTAACACGGCATACAGAAGGCCCCGGCGATAAGGCCGCGAAGTATTTATGGTCGTGGTCGGCGACTAGGCAAACTGCCTAAAGTTTTAGTTATACCTACTGCACACCTAGGTCTAGGTCGGCCCACCTCCTGCCCACCGCCCGCCCTTTCCCCTCCTCTAATAACGCCTCTTTTCTTTCTGTGCGTTTAGAGGCAGGGGAAAGGCCTAAGCTGGTTTTAGATATGTCTAAAACCAGCTTTGATTATGGGTACTTGGACGATCAGGCTTTTTGATCGTCCAAGTACCCATTTAGACCACTTTTTAGATGTTTTTTTTATTATTATTATGAGCCCCATAGAGTATATAGGTATATGTAAGAATGACATGCATATATAAAAGAAACCAATGTAGAAGAATATCCCATATAAATAATACATAAAACATAGCTAATAAAAAGGCAATGTAACATATAACATGCACCACATGTTAAACCAGAAACAGTAGCACAACCTCATGTATGGATGTTTTTAATCTGGTGCAGTTTTTTATGTTCGGTATTTTCCCAAGTTATCTAAATAATTTGCCTAAGGATTTCTCTTTTAGGAAATTATCCAAACCTTTTTTAAACCCTGCTAAGCTAACAGATTTTGCCACCTTGTCTGACAACAAATTCCACAGTTTAATTACAAATTGTGAGAAAAAATATTTTCTCCAGTCTATTTTAAATCTAGTACTTAGTAGCTTTATCGCATGCCCCCTAGTCCTAGTATTTTTGGAAAGAGTAAACAAGAGTAAACATCTACCATTTCCACTCCACTCAGTATTTTATAGACCTCTATCATATCACCCCTGAGCCTTCTCTTGTCCAAGCTGAAGAGTCACAGGGTATTCTGTTTGGTTGTTTGTGGGTATTCATTGTTTAGTTTTAATGCCAAAAACAAAGTCATACAATTTGTTAAGAAATATCCAGAGGCACCCAAATGCAGAAAATGAGCGACTGCACCTTAAGATAAGTATGTAATTTCAGACATAAGAACATAAGAAGTGCCTCTGCTGGGTCAGACTAGAGGTCCATCGTGCCCAGCAGTCCGCTCACATGGCGACCCATCAGGTCGAGGACCTGTATAGTAATCCTCTATCCCCTTCTATCCCCTTTTCCTTCAGGAAATCATCCAACCCCTTCTTGAACCCCAATACTGTACTCTGTCCTATCACACCCTCTGGAATCGCATTCCAGGTGTTCACTACCCTCTGGGTGAAGAAGAACTTCCTAGCATTGGTTCTGAATCTGTCCCCACTTAATTTTTCTGAATGCCCTCTCGTTCTTGTAGTTTTCGAAAGTTTGAAGAATCTGTCCCTCTCCATTTTATCTATGCCCTTCATGATCTTTTAAGTCTCTTTTATGTCCCCTCTAAGTCTCTGCTTTACCAAGGAAAAGAGCCCCAGTTTCTCTAATCTTTCAGCATATGTAAGGTTTTCCATACCTTTTATCAATCGTGCCGCCCTTTTCTGAACCCTCTCGAGTAACGCCATATCCTTCTTAAGGTACGGCAACCAATATTGGACACAGTACTCCAGATGTGGGTGCACCATCATCCTATACAACGGCAGGATAACCTCTTTCATTCTGGCTATAATACTTTTCTTGATAATACCTAGCATTCTATTCGCCTTCTTAGAGGCCGCTGCGCACTGTGCCGACGGCTTCATTGTCTTGTCCACTATTACCCCCAAGTCCTTTTCTAGGGTACTTTCACCCATTACCAGCCCTCCCATCGTATAGCTGTACTTCGAGTTTCTGTTTCCTACATGCAAGACTTTACATTTCTCTAAATTAAACTTCATCTGCCATCTTGTCGCCCACTCTTCTAGTTTGTTCAGGTCCCTTTGTAAGTATTCACAGTCCTCTTTGTCCTTACTCCACAAAATAGTTTGGTGTCATCTACGAATTTTATTATTCCACCCTTCATCCCTGTTTCTAGATTGTTTATAAATAAATTGAACAGCAGCGGTCCGAGTATCGACCCCTGCAGAACACCACTTTTGACCCTCCTCCAGTCCGAGTAGTGGCCCTTCACTCCTACCCTTTGCTTTCTACCTGCCAACCAATTTTTGATCCATCTATATACATCTCCTTCCACCCCATGGTTCTTCAGTTTCCGTAGTAGACGTTCATGGGATACCTTTTCAAAGGCTTTTTGGAAATCTAAGTATACGATGTCTATGGGGTCCCCTTTGTCCATTTGTTTGTTGATTCCTTTGAAGTGCAATAAGTTCATTAGATATGATCTTCCTTTGCAGAATCCATGTAGGCTTGTTTTCATCAGTTTATTCCTTTATAGATGCTCATTGATGTTGTCTTTTATCAGCGCTTCCGCCATCTTCCCACAACTAATGGGATTTAAATAGGCAGGGCATAATCCACTCTCTGTGTTTGGGGAACCACCATGTTTGATCGAGGAGTTGATTTGAGAGTATGTTGAAAAGTGTCCGGCCCATTTCATTGAGAGGTTTGAGCAGCTATCCTTCCACTCTCTGTGTTTGGGGAACCACCATGTTTGATCGAGGAGTTGATTTGAGAGTATGTTGAAAAGTGTCCGGCCCATTTCATTGAGAGGTTTGAGCAGCTATCCTTCAAACGTTAAGTATTTGATCATATATAACTTTGTGTTTTGCAGGATTGACTGTGACTTCACATCCTGAGGCAGCTTTTTTTTTTTTAAGTTCAATAATTTTTATTAAGTATTTTAAAGGATACAAGAATCATTTAAAGTACATAGAAACAAAATAAAGCTTTCTGTATATAAAATATATAAATCTATGTTTAACTGTATAGGAGCAAAGGCTCCAGTTATTAAAAATGTATGTAAGGGATATATAAGATAAAGATGAGAGAGAGCAGTAAAGAAAAAGGAAAGAAGAATGAAAGAGAGAAGAGAGGAGAAGAAAAGGATAACAGGAGTGTCTAAGAAGATGAGCGTACATAGGAGTCTAAGAATGACCATGGAGATTTGTTGTATTTCAAGTTCATGCAGGTTCGGAATGTAACTCTCTTCTCATATGCATAGGATTCAAATCTATGATACATACTCAGAGAGTTCCACCAAAAGGTATAATCTAATAGCGAGGGTGATTTCCAATTTTTAAGAATGTGCATGAGAGCAGTCACCAACATGGTATCAATGAGTTTAGGTGGACAATTTGATTGTGTGAAACATGGGTGTTGAGAGCGAAGGATTACAATGTCTATAGAGATTTCTTCTGAGCAGTTAGTAATAGATTGTATGGTGTTCCAGACATATGTCCAAAAAGAGCGGACTAGAGTACAATGAAATAACATATGATCAAGAGTTCCTTCCTCTTTCAAGCAGTTCCAGCAAACAGAGTCTTGCTTTAAGTTAGCTTTCCACATGCGAAGTGGGGTCCATATTGCCTGCCACATAAGAAAGTACATTGATTGTGATACTCTAGAAGATAAAAGCGGGCGATTTGTCGATGACCAGAAAAGCTCCCAATCAATGTCAGAAAGCGGAGTGGTAAGTATAGCGTCCCAGTGCTTCATAGAGTGAGGTGAAAAAGTGAAGGAGTGATCTCTTAAAATATTGTAGAAGGATGATATCGCCTTGCCTTTTAATAGAGACAGAGAAGACCAGTTGTAAATAGTATTTTTGGAAGTCATATAGTCAAATCGTATATGCAAAGAAGGCAACACTCCAGTGAGAGAACGCCATTGTGAATAAGTAGAAGGAGGCAGCGAGTATGTAGAGCACAGTATATCGAATGGAACTAACGAGTTGAGGGTAGACAATTGATGGACAAACCATATACCTGCCCGCTGCCACCTTTTCCATGATAGAGATTTGTCGTGATTTTGAATTTTGGGATTGTTCCAAAGGGACATGAGTGGACTAACATTAACTGAGATTTCAGTCAATGTATCTATAAGATAAAGAGCATGCTGCGTTGCACCCAATAAAGAATATCTCTTTAAGTGCCTTGGTATTGACACCGTTAGTAAGCATGAGATGTGTAAAGGCGTACATAAAAAACATTCCATTTCAAACCAGGCAGGAAGATCTTGAGGGGGAAGATTTTGAGTGGAGGAGTTAGTGAGCCAGTAAGCTCCATATTTGGCTAATGAAGCAATATAATAGTGATAGAAATCAGGAAAGTTGAGACCACCGTTGATCTTAGAGGCTTTCAGTTTGGCGAGAGCAATTCGAGGTTTTTTCTTGTTCCAAATGAATTCAGATATTTTCATATTTAGCCAATTAAATAATGATTTCCGGCATAACAGAGGGAGCATAGAAAGGATATAATTAATTTGAGGGGCCAGAGTCATTTTGATGGATGCAATTCTACCCCACCAGGATAAAAAAAGTGGAGTCCATCGAGGCAGCTTATAATTAGCGAAACGCTGACCACCGTCGATGTGCAGTGTCTTTCTGTTTACTCAATAGAATTTGGCTTTTCAAATCATTTTCAGATCATAGGGGTCCTGATACAAGGCAGAGTATATCCCACTTGCATTGCACAATGGCTTTTCTCTATTGAAATATTATTGAGGAGGTTTTTTATGCCAGTGACTTTATTACACCCTGTAAAACTCCACCTGTTTTCAACCTGAGTTTCTCGGTTTGGTGAAGGGGGGAATCTGAGGCTTTTTCCTCCTCTTAATAATTTTCACAGAAGAAGCATTGCTGATGTGCGAATTGTGGGTTTTTCTGCCCTGTTCTGGAACTTTATGCCTGTGGAATGTTTAGTACTTCTCTTTGTGGACTCTGCTGATCTTTCATGAGTAGTGCTGTGCTGTAAACCAGGTCGAAAGTGTAGTGAGATTATAAAAGATTTTAATGTCATCAGCAAAGCAATAAGATATACATTCGTGATCTTGAAATACAGTGAGCAGGGGGGGGGGGGGGGGACCAAGAAAATATTAAAGAGAATTGATGCTAGGATAGAACCCTGGAGAATGCCTAAGAGGACAGGACAGGTCGCTGAGATTATATCCGAGTGAGAAAGTTGGAAATGTGAATTGTTAAACTAAAGATACATGTAGTATTATTGAATTTAGAGGAATCTTCACCTAAGATAGGCTCAAAATTTACACCTAGCATGAGCTGGTATAAATCCTCATGCTAAAAGTTCAGTGTGGATCCTGGTTTTATGCGCTAATCTATAAACTGCTCCCAACTCAGAGCACTGTTTATAAAGTAACATTTGATGCCAATTTTTGCAGGTGCTATAAACAGTGCTTGAGTTTGCTTACATATGTCATTTGGGACTTAGCGAGTGTGTTGCCATGCTATGAAGTAGGATCCTAAAATAAAAATGGGGTCTAAAATAAAACAAAATGTGCAATGCTGTACATGAGATGGGAAAGGAAACAAAAAAAAATATTTAGGCTACCCGCCCCTAATGTTAATGCAGTTTAGTACATTGGCCCCTTGATACTCAAAAGTAAATTTCTGAACCTATGAATTTTTTAGTTGTGTATAAATGAATTGAAATTTAATCGATACAAAGCTATACAACTATATCAATGCTCTGTTTTTGGTATCAAGAGTTTGTGTTTGCTAATGTTTGCTGATGGTGGAAGCAGGTGGGGAATGTGGAAATGAATATATGTAATAATGAATTATGCAGCCAATATTCTTCTGACGAAGCAAAATACCTGGCAGAAGCTTGAAATGTAAAATTTCTTGAATAATTCATGTTTTGATTCCATCAGAATACAAAATATTCTTGTGAATGTTATTATGGGTTCTGGGTGTACTCATATGCAAAATCTAATGAAATATTAACATATCTGGGGTGATGGTAGATTATAAAATTCATGAAACAATAAATTTGAAACAGAAAAAGCAACATTGTGAATAATGGCATGACTACACACACTTTACAATATATAGTACACTGAAGCTTATATTAGATGTAGCAATTGCACTTATTCAATATATTATAATAGCATATACAGATTGAAACGATCTGAAAATTCAGTCTGAAATTACTGACAGAGAACAGCATTGCAAATATTACATGACTGACTATCTGTCCCTGAAGCAGCAGATGAAATAATTAAAATTCCGTGAAACGCTGACCACGTCGGCCCCGACTTTTTGTTGAACGGCACGGAGGAATGTTAAATCACATAAAAAGAATAAACTAACTGATCGTTTCAGTTTGTTGGTACTTTCAAATAGTTGGGTTTCCTGCTGTGAAATTAAAGTTAAATAAATGTAAGATACGGACACAATTAAGAAAAAAAGCAAAAAATAAAGTATTCAGTAGGAGACTCATAATAAAAACAAACATCTAAATAGTGGCCTAAATCGGTACTTGGATGATCAAAAAGCCAGATCATCCAAATACCAATAATCAAAGTTGGTTTTAGACATATCTAAAACCATCTTAGGCCTTTCCCCTGCCTGTAAACGCCTAGAGTGAAAAGAGGCATTGTTAGAGGATGGGAAATGGCAGGAGGTGGGTAGGAGGTAGGCCGACCTAGACTTAGTCATACAGCAGGTATAACCAAAAGTTTTAACAATTTGCCTAGTTTGATTTAGACCAAGTCAAAACAGGTATACGTACTGAAAAGGGGTCACTGAGCTAATTGCGGCTGCCGCAATCAGCTCAGTGGCTCCAGCAATCTGCCTACCGCCCACCGCAATGATTGCGGCAGGAGAGATGCCTCTTCTCCCCTGCCGCGATCCTCACCCCAAAGTGCCATGGTTTAGGGGGGTGGGGGATCACAGCAGGAGAATAGCTAATCACTCCTGCCGAGATGTAACCCCTCACCCCCTCTCCTGCCACAATCCGCACCCCCCCCTACCGAACCAATACAGACAGGAGGAAGCCCAATTCCTCCTGCCCCTGCAACTCCCCCGATCCGATATGGGCAGGAGGGATCCCAACCCCTCCTGCACTGGTGACCCCCCACCCCTCAATCCAATATGGGCAGGAGGGAGCCCAACCCCTCCTGCCCCAGTGAACCCCCCATCCCCCTGATCCGATACAGGCAGGAGGGAGCCCAAACCCTCCTGCCACGGCGACCTCCCCACCCACCCCAATCTGATACAGGCAGGGGGGATCCCAGGCCCTCCTGCCCATGATGCAGCCCCCCCCACAACTGTTCCCCAATCGTACCCCATAACCTGCAACCCCATGACACCCCCCCACCCTCAACACCCCCTTACCTAAAATCAGTTGGATGGACAGATGGGTCCCAAGCCCATCTGCCAGGGAGGCCCGCCATCCACTGAATGAGATCCCTTCTGCCTGTATTGGGAGGGGTCACTGGGGAAGGAGGGGTTGGGCTCCTGCCCGTATCGGATCGGGGGATGGGGGATTGCCGGGGCAGAAGGGGTTGGGCTTCCTCCTGCCCATATTGGTTCGGTTTGGGGGCGGGGCGGATTGTAGCAGGACAGATTGAGCATCTCTCCTGCAGCGATCACGATTACCCCTCTACCTGAACTGTCACGAACTGGCAATTGTTATGTTCTTATGTGGAATATACTGCCTGTTAACTGTATTAAGAACCATAACATTTTGTGTCAATTGATTTAGGACCCCTGATGAAGACGGAGAATTTGCCGAAAAACAGACCATGCAGGGTCTGGATCTCACTTTTGTGAGCTTGTACACACCCAACTAATGGAATATCTTGACCAATTCTCTCTTCTGCACGAACTCAATCTGGTTTTAGGCCTCTATTTAGCACTGAAACAGTAATTGCGGCCATTTTGGACAATTTGCGTTACTTGTTCAGTAAGGGCCTCAACGCCCTAATCATGCAATTTGACATGAGTTCTGCCTTTGATTTGGTGGACCATGGAAAACTGTTACAATGCCTAGACGCAATCAGAATCAGAGGAGAAGTACTGAACTGGCTTTGAGGTTTCCTTATATCACGCACCTACCAAGTCCGTTTTAATCACGATCTCTCAGATACATGGAGCAATCCATCTGGCGTGCCACAAGGATTACCGCTATCCCCTTTGCTCTTCAATGTTTACATATCCTCATTGAGTGCACAACTGTCCCAGCTAGGGATAAAACTATTTAGCTACGCTGACAACTTCACGATAATTATCCCATTCACCAACTCTGTCTCAGAAGTCACCTCCAAAGCAACAGAAGTACTAAATCGGATGGAGCAATGGGTGACTGAATTCAGACTAAAACTAAACTCAGAGAAAACAAAATTTTTCATAGCATCGCCATACCCACTCGACACTAAAGCACCAATGTGCATTAATAACCTAAGTTATCCCATTCAACCCAATATGAAGATATTGGGAGTAACACTGGACCAGAACCTGACCATGAAAGACCAAGTAGACTCCTTGATCAGAAAAATCTTTCTCACCCTCTGGAAGCTTCAGTCCATCAGAGCTTACTTCGATGCCTCATCATTTCGAATTCTAGTACAATACCTTATACTGAGTCAACTCGATTACTGTAACATCGCCTACTTGGCACTCCCCTAGAAGTATATGTGGCGATTGCAACTAGTTCAAAATGCAACGGTTAGACTACTTTGTGGACTGAAGAAGTTTGATCACGTGACACCTTCCTATCGACTTTTACACTGGCTGCCGATGGAGGCACATGCGAAATTCAAGTTTGGTTGTTTTTGCTTCAAGGTACTCTATGGCTTAGCCCATAAATACATAACAGACCTTTTCTCTTTCACAACCAACAGACACAAGCGAAGCTCACACCCGAACTTTGTTTCTCCACCGGTTAGAGGTTGTAAATCTAAAAGTCATCACCAACATCTTCTCGCACATCAAGCAGCATTATGGGGTAAAGACCTTGAACAACTACTCGTGCCTACTACCTATGGAGAATTCAAGAAACGCCTAAAAACACATCTGTTCCTGAAATACTTAGGAAACCAACCTATTCAATCTTAGTCCTCAACAAACGATCGCAAGTGCTATCAATCACTAAGTCTGTACTTTGTTTATTCATTCAATCTGTAACATTTCTAATCATTGTAAACCGCATAGAACTTCACAGTCCTGCGGTATATAAACTGTTATTGTTATTATTATTATTATTATATAAAACCTGATGTTGCTGTGATTTGTTTGTAACATGACTATTTGGATTAAGAAATAATATCTCCTGGACATCTGGAAACTCATGTTCCACTTTTTGCTTTTGTTTCTTGATCTCAGTGGTGGAATGCTGGTCCTCCATCTGCTTGGATCTGCTCCCATATTATTTCATGCACTGATTCTGAGTGGTCTTACTGTTCCTACTTTGTACATTATTGTATTTCAAGAAACATAGAACAGTTTCACTTATTGAATCATTACCATATAAGTAAAGACCAATTTCAATCAAACAAGGGTATCATGACAAGAACTTATAATTCTTGGAGTTCACAAGCTTTTTTTCAACAACATAATTCTTAAGTAATAAACTTTATAAGTTTTTCTCCTGATATTGTGGTTATAGGTAAAGACAGCAAAAGGAAGTCATGAACACTGGAATAGATATTCAGCTGGCAGGGGTCATAAGAACATAAGAATAGCCTTACTGGGTCAGACCAATGGTCCATCATGCCCAGTAGCCCATTCTCATGGTGGCCAATTCAGATCACTAGTGCCTGGCCAAAATCCAAGGAGTAGCAATATTCCATGCTACCAATACAGGGCAAGCAGTGGCTTCCCCTGTGTCTTTCTCAATAACAGACTAGTTTTGTTTTTTGCTAATCTGGGCATTATATCCAGATTTTCAATGCCAGGCAATGCTCAGGCACCAACATTGAATATCCAGCTTTGTGTGGCCAGGTTGAGCACCTAAGTGCAATATCCAGCCCTTAGCATAAATAGGACAGTGCTTTATGCAATCCTGTTTGTCCTGTTAAATTATACAATTAAATGCCCCCTGGACTGTCCAAAAGATTACTGGCTTTGGGTTTTATGGTTAGTGTTGATGTTCAGTGGTACTATTAATAATAATAATAATAATTATAACTTTATTTTTTGTATACTGCAAATACCACAAAACAGTTCAGAGCTGTTCACAATGCAAGAGACTGTACATATACAGCGAAGATACAGAGAATCAATTATCACAATGTCAGGGACAAAACAGTTCAGAGTGGTTCACAGTGCAAGAGACTATACATATACAGCGAAGATATAGAGAATCAATTGTCACGATGTAAGGGACTGTACATATACAGAGAAGATATAGAATCAATTGTCAAGTATAATGGTCATCAGTTTCAATTACAGGAGAGTAAATTCAGCTCCTTGTGACCATTGGCAAATCACTTAACTCTCTATTGCACGAGATACAAAATTTTACGTGAGCCCACTAGGGACAGAGGAAGTGCCTGCATATAATGTATACAGCACTGCTTACATCTAGTAGCACTATAGAAATGATAAGTAGTAGTTGGAAGAGGAGGAGCCTCTCCCGCCTAGCTAAATAACTTTGAATATTGACACCTTTATTTTGAAGAGAAATTAAGGGGCCAATATTCAGACTTAGGAGTAAGCTAGGCTGATTCCTGTGATCGGTCTGAGCCCAGATATTCAGTGTGGACCGTTTCTGGTGACCAGTGTTGAATATCTAGTCTATCTTGGCCAGCTGAAACTTAGCTGGCTAAATCGATATCACAGCCAGAGATAGACCAGCTATTTACATAACTCGATTTGGCCACTAAATTTAGCCAGCTAGTGCTTTAAATGTTGTCACATACCAGCTATCCACTAGCAGCTAAGCACTAATATTCAAGGTCCATCTCACACTGAACATTTCTACTCCAATTCAGACCAGAGAAATACTTTGATCCACAGAGAGACAGGTATCTTATAGATATGTATTTAAAGACCAAACATTGCAATAATTAGAAACAGACATTAAGAAGTTATGCTGCATGATAACTTCCTGTTTAACTTGGTCCTTTGCCTGGTTTTAATAAGACAATATGTGTATGCTGAAAAAGGAAAGTATGCCCTTTTGGAATGCTTTGCAAAATAACTCTGAGCAAGAAGTGGAAGATATTTCTGAAACTGTGAGGGAAACAGAGCTGGCTCAAGGAATAGAGCAGGTGAGGCACTAGCTCAGGATACAAAGCCTCAAGGGCACCAAATATCCTGCCTCACTTGTTACCCTGCAACGGCCAAAACATCCATCTTTTTTTTTTTTTTTTTTTTAATTTATAAATTTAAAATTTTACAATATCAAAGATATCAAAGATAAAGGTTACTTACAACAAATTTTGCACTCATATACAAACACAAACATTCCTTTTCAAGACCACAAAAAAAAAATAAAACATCCATCCTATCTCTCTAAAGTCAGCCTCCCCTGGTCTACCTTGAAATGTGTTTTATTTCCCTTCCCTAGCACTGGCATTATTTCCTTTAATGTTACCCTCATGAGTTCTGGTGTTTTCCCTCCGCTTCTCTACCCCACTTTAACATAACTTCCTATTTCCAAAGAGGTGCAGCAAAGGGAAGACACTGTGTAGCCGGTTTTGGTAGCATTAGGGGGAATGCTACCAGAACTCAGAAGGTGATGACAATTGCATTTAAAGACAAACTGGGGGAAGGCCAGCCTGAGAGAAATAGAAAGGGAGGTGCGCTGATTGGGGGGAGGGGTGCACAGGGGCGCCAAACCAAAACTTTGTTTAAGGTACCAAGGTCCCTTAAAGTCACATGAAAAGAGATATTCCACAAGGCAATTTTAGGGCTAGATTTTCAACAACACATGTAAGGGGGGTCAATATTCCAAGCTATTTAATTGAGTAGATGTAATTCAGCCTAGGAACGGATGGTCAGACAGTGAGCAGGTGGTATTCCCTGTTGAGGGTAAGGGCCAAGTCAGAGAAGCACAAATCCTGGAGATGAATGTGTGGCTATGTGGATGGTGTAGTTGAGATCATTTTGACTTCCTGGACCATGGGATGATTTTCCAAGGGCTGCTGAGCAGAGATGGCATAAATCTATCAAAATAGGGAAGAAGTGTCTTTGGCTGCAGGCTGGCTAATCTATTGAAGAGGGCTTTAAACTAGAAGTGATGGGGCAGGTTGATCAAAGCCCTCAGGTAAGTAAATCACTGAATACCTCTACATCAGGGGTGTCTAATGTCGGTCCTCGAGGGCCGCAATCCAGTCGGGTTTTCAGGATTTCCCCAATGAATATGCATTGAAAGCAGTGCATGCACACAGATCTCATGCATATTCATTGGGGAAATCCTGAAAACCCGACTGGATTGCGGCCCTCGAGGACCGACATTGGACACCCCTGCTCTACATGGATGGGAGAAGGGGACAATTTCTGGAAAGCAGTATATTCTAATAATGCTCAAAGTATGGGGAAACAAGATTCTGGAGCCCAGCTGCTCCTATGCTGCTTCACATATCCTGTCTTCAATACGTGGCATAAATGCGCATGAGTCGAGTCTCTGTCATTTCAAAGGAAGCTCTGGAATGAGAGGGCATATGATGAAGTTAAGAGGTGATAGGCTCAGGAGTAATCTAAGGAAATACTTTTTTACAGAAAGGGTGGTAGATGCGTGGAACAGTGTCCCAGAAGAAGTGATGGAGACAGAGACTGTGTCTGAATTCAAGAAGGATTGGGATAGGCACATGGGATCTCTTAGAGAGAGGAAGAAATAATGGTTACTGCAGATGGGCAGGCTAGATGGGTTTATCTGACATCATGTTTCTATTTTTCTCTGTTTCTATTACCTCTGGATATTAACTCACTAGCATTGAACACATCAGCATTGAACTCTGTGCTTCTTCCCAAGGTGAAGCTTGTTCAGGGTGAAGCTGAGAGTTATGTGGGCACCAGATATATTCAGTGTTGGTGCTTGCATTTCTAACTGGACATGTTGGGACTACATAAATAGAACTTGTATCTAGGCATATTTAGGGCCACCTTTACAAATCTGCACTAGCATTTTTAGCTCCTGCCACGGTGATAAGAACTCCGGTGTTCATAGAATTCCTATGAGTGTCGGAGGTCTTACCACTGTGGCCAGTGCTAAAGACACTAGCACGGCTTTGTAGATGAGGGGGTTAGTTATACAAGCTTACAGATGATGTGATATATGGAAGTAAGGATTTTTGTTTTATAGTATTATGTAGCTGTATTTGTTTGTTTGTATTTTCATTTTATATGATTTTACTTTTACCAGTTCAGTGGATAAGTGGGCTATAAGTGTAATAAATAAATGCTACATTAGATATATGGGTAGAGGACAGAATGTTGTCTGGATAGTTCCAGATACTTCCAAATCTAGATATTTAATGCCAGGGCTCAGATAGGGCCTAGCATAAATATCTAGATCTAATTTAGCTGACAGTGGTTAGTATTTTTTAAAAATGTTCATCACCTCCAGGTGAATATTGTCCTTTTAAGTGTAAATATTCAGCTGGCAGTGTTCAGTAATTTTGGTTACTCCCAGCGTTACGCCCTAATGTTCAATGCCAGGCCATGACTAGGCATTGGCATGGAATATTTGGATTTCTGCAGCTGACTATCCCTTATACAGTTAAGTACGATATTCAACAGTTAACTACTTAAACAAAATCAGATAAAGATAGGACTGTGTCCGATTTTCTCTGATTAATCTAGGAGGTTAAGAACTGAATATCAACACTTAACAGCATAAGTGCTAACTCCACCTCTGATATTACTCACAAAATAGCTGACTACAACATTAGTGGATAGGGCTATCTTCAGTAGCACTAAGTCCTGGATTTTCTATAGCAGGGGTGCCCAACACGTCGATCGCGATCGACCAGTAGCTCAGGAAGGCAACGCGAGTCGATCGCGGAGCCCATCCCGGGCTCCGTGATAGACTTGTGTTGCCATCCTGATCTACCGGGCCGATCAGCCTTCCTCTCCAGTGTTCTCTCTAGGGCCTTTTAGCTGGGCGGTTCGCCCAGCTATCATCTGCTGCTGCCGCCGCTGCTGAACATTTAAAAAAAAAACAAAAAAAACCGGCTTGGAGATTTCAGCCCATAGCGAACTTATGCTCCGTGGCTCTAACATGTGCGTGCCGGCTTCCCTTCTCTTCCCTCAGAAACCGGAAGTTATGTCGGGGGAGGGGGGGGAGAAGGGAAGCCGGCACGCACATGTTGAGAGCCCTGAAGCAAGCGTTCGCTATGGGCTAAGGCGGGAGACAGGTTAGTGAAGCATTTGCTCTTCTTGCTGCCGGGTCCTGCCTACTTTGTTTCCGCGAAGGCAGGACCCGGCAGCATTTCCCCCAATAGGTCGATCGCGATCTTGGGCCAATCAGCCTTCCTCTCCCCGACGGCAGAATTGACGTCGGGGAGAGGAATGCTGTTCGGCCGAAGCAGGGACAGCTTGGGGCGGCGTCGGCTTTCGGGCCTGTTATTGGTGGTGGTTTGGGTCCTGGTCCCCGATGGCAGTGGCTTGGGGGAGGGCAGGGAGAAAGAAAGAAAAAGGGCAGGCAGGGAGACAGAAGGAAAGAAGAGAAACAGAAAAAAAAGAAAGGGAGGAAGAGAGAAAGAAAGGGCAGGGAAGAGGAAGGAAAAGTTGGGGGAAGGAATGAGGTCTGGAGGAGAGGAAGCATATAGGCTAAAAGAAGGGAAGAAAGATTGGATGCACAGTCAGAAGAAGAAAGTGCAACCAGACTCATGAAATCACCAGACAAGGTAGGAAAAATGATTTTATTTTAAATTTAGTGATCAAAATGTGTCTGAATTTATATCTGTGTCTATATTTTACACTAAAGTCCCCTTTTACTAAACCGCAATAGTTTTTTAGCGCAGGGAGCCTATAAGCGTCGAGAGCAGCGCTGGGCATTCAGCGCTGCTCCCTGCGCTCTTAAAAACTGCTATCATGGTTTAGTAAAAAGAGAGGGGGTATATTTTTCTATTTTTGTATGGTTGTTACTGAGGTGATAGTGCATAGAGTCATCTGCTTTGACCTCTTTGAAAAACCCTGGAATAGGAATGATAATTAACATTTTCTATGCGTACAGTGTGCGTTGTGTGTTTTTTTAAATTTTATTGTTGGTAGATCATTTTGACTTGGTCATTTTAAAAGTAGCTCGCAAGCCCAAAAAGTGTGGGCACCCCTGCTCTATAGGATACCAATATCAGCGGCTACCTAAAAGGCGGCTGCTGATTGTGTGTCAATCATACAACAGCACCCTATAAAGAATTGCTCCTCTGTGAAAGATAGGTGCTGGAAATGTAGACCAGAGGTTTCTGGGCCTATATTTCTGGCACCTATCTTTGTCACAATAACCAAAAAGGATTGAAGGAACAAAAATATCACTACACACTATATAACTCCACTGTAACTTCCCTCTCAGCACTACTAACAATCTTTAAATTAATGGAGGAAAAAGCCTCAGAATTGGAAAGAGCCATAAAGTTAGCTCAATTTCCCAGACATCATAGACACAAAAAACCTCAGGAATTCTGAAAATACAATGCATCCATGAGAGCACCTCTATTTTAAAAACATCCTGTTGTGATCTAGCACAATAGTTTATATAGTAGAATACTCCAAATAAATGTTTTTTTAATACAAAATTTTAGCAAGAATTTAAGTCTGTAAATTTGGGATGATAAGTTTATTAGGAATTAGCCACTCTGTTGAGATATGGAATCAAATATTAAGCTCTACAACCTTCCCATACCTGGCAGCAAAATGGAAGAATCCTTTACCAGCACACTTATGGAACACTCCCCATTGACTGGGTATGCAGACTGAAGTCCACCTTATGTACCTTCAGCGGCATAGTAAGGGGAATGTGGGAGGGGGCAGTCTGCCCCAGGTATGGTCTTCTTCAGGGCACTGACACCCCTCCTGCTCTCTGATCCCTTCTAACTCCTCCCCCTGCTGCACACATGCCCCTTTCCTTTGCATAAAGGTCTAAAAACCTATCTATTTAGAAAATACCTTACTCCCATCTCACCCACACATAAACAACAGGCTACGGCTAACAGAAGCCAAACAAGACAGAAATCACCTCTCCTATCTCGATAGATGACCAAGCTCCCTACAAGCCAGGAGAGACACCTATGCCCAAACCCATAACATCAAGACTACACAAACCAAATTATCTGTGTCATGAACTCTACTACTACTACTACTACTACTACTATTATTTATTATTTCTATAGTGCTACCAGATGCACACAGCACTGAACATTAAGCATGCAAGAGGCGGAGCCTGCTCAAAAGAGCTTACAATCTAATTATGACAGACATGCATGACAAACGGTGAATTTATGTATGTTTAGGCATGGAATTGTAGGGCAATATCTGCACTGCCATTTTAGTCTTTTGGGCCTAGTGACATCAAGAATAATTTTCACTCCTGCCAGCACCTCTTGGAATTTTTACATACTGTTTGTTTATCAGCCAGGCCAGCCTACCTAGCAGGCCCCTCACTTTCAGAGGAATTTGAGATAAGAAAGTCTCCAGCTTGGAACTGTAACAACCCTTATCTCTCTAGGGCAGGGGTAGGCAATTCCGGTCCTCGAGAGCCGGAGCCACGTCAGGTTTTCAGGATATCCACAATGAATATGTATGAGATGGATTTGCATGCACTGCCTCCTTGAGATGCAAATTTATCTCATGCATATTTATTGTGGATATCCTGAAAACATGACTTGGCTCAGGCTCTCGAGGACTGGAATTGCCTATCCCTGCTCTAGGGCAATTTATGGTGACATCAAACATTGGCCAGAGACTTCAGGAATTTGGTATGTAACCAGAGAATGCCCTGGTAACTGAGACACTGATTGGCCAGAGACATCAGTGGCAGGAAGAAGAAGAAAGAAGAACAAGAACTATCTTCAATGTTAGGACAGAATTGGTGAGAAGTTGGAGGAGGTAACCCCCAAGCAGTGTGCTGGAGGAAGTTTGGAGTTAGAGTGAAGAGACTAAGGCAGTCAGGAGAAGAGTCTCTGTTTAGACTGATGTGCCTTCCTGAGCTGCTGTGAAACTAGGTTTCATGGAACAGTCTCCTTGTGCCTTCCTACACAACAGAGACAAAGAGTGAGACTGTCCCCAGCCAGAGAACGTAACTTCATCTCAGGTATCAAAGGACTGAAGGCTGTTGGTGCTGGTTTATATCTTTCCAAGAACTGATACCTGTGGTGGGTTGTAATCAGTCTGACACCCACATAACAGAGAAGGCACTGGTTGACTGTTCGGGAGAGAAAGCATAATTTTGGAGAAGCTCCTCCTTTTCATTGTTGAGCAGGCATACCCTTCTTCTATAGTTCATCTTGGTATTGATAGATTGATTCACGGCTTTCTTTCTTGCCTTGGGTGGTATTTATGTGACGTGATACTTAGTTCAGGTATAAATCCTAGCTGGGTTTTCCTTTCTCTGAGTGACTTAATTACTTATGCATAGTCTGTGTCACAGAATTACTATATGTGCACATAATGTTAAGAGTTGTATGCATCTATGAATATTTCTCATGCATGTATGTATATAAGCTTTGCATTATCCTATATCCATGCATGATTATTCTCTGTTGGGCTTGCAGCACAAATAAAGACAATTGCTTTTCCATGTCTGCGTGGTCAGTGTTTACAATCGAGTAACCAAGCAAAAGTAGTTCCCAGGACAACATAAGACAGTGCTCCACTAGACATATGAGATTCTTTTATTACCAGAATAGTATAGCACTAATTTATCTTACAGAATTACAGAGGGAATGATGAGGTAGAGAGTTTAAGGGACTACAGAGGGAATGGCAAAAAGATTTTGGTGATAATAAAATAATGTAATCCCTAGATATGACCAGGCTCTTCTAAATTGTAAATCATATTGAACTCCTTCCAGGGTCCATAAATACTAATGTAATGTAATGACTTTTGCTGTCACTCCAAGTGTGGTACAAAGTCAGCCACAGTAACATAACCATGCTTTTAGTTTCTATTTTAATTAGCTGCAGTCCGTGTGTAGAGATTATTTTGCTTGGAGGAAAAATATGGTCTTTCGTTATTTAAATGATATTTTGGCTTTGATACTGTGGGTTCAGCAGAAGGGTACAGACTACAAATTCTGAAAATCCCTGGCAGACCTCAGTGGTTCACATTCACACAACCAAATTTCAGTTTTTGATTTTAGTTTTGGCTTTGGTCAAAACCAGGCGAGTTTTGGCTTCATTTTTGGTTTTGGCCAAAAACTTTCAGTCAGTTTCAGGGACAGTTAGGGCTGTGGCCCAAACTGAGAAAAGTATTTCAGTCAGCCTCTAATGAAGGTAAATCCTTTTATGAGGAGTTGGTTTGTTGCAGATGTGGAGGGTAATTTTACAACAAGGCTTCTACTAATAGTACCTTTTATGGTGCCTATTTTAAGCTGTTTCTATAGAATAATAGCTCAAGTACCGTATTTTCACGCATATAACGCGCGCGTTATACGCGTTTTTACCTACCGCGCATACCCCTCGCGCGTTATATGCGTGAGCGCGGTATACAAAAGTTTTTGTACATATCATCGTGATTTCTGCGCGCTATACCCGTGTGCGCGTTTTACACGGGTGCGCGTTATTTGCGTGAAAATACGGTAGTAGAAAACACCCTTACATTTATGGTGTGATAGCTGGTGTGAATGTCCATGCCTAGCTGTTAGAACACAAATAATAATATATTTGCACATATACTTGTGTGCTTTGTCCATGTTGTGCCCTTACTCATGCAGACTGACATCAAATCATGGTCTGTTCCTTTCTGATAGTCAGTATTCTCTAATATGGCATTTATACACTGAAGTGACTACTTATACATGCAAATGACCAGAATACCACCATTTCTATCTATTTCCTCTTGCTTATACTTAAGCAACTCCTTACAAAATTACTTGCATATTTCGCAAACTCTTTCATGATAGCTGGTACAGGAAATTAAGCTCTACTATACAGCAGATGAAACTTCATTTTCTACTAGTCAGACAATTTTGTCTTGTTTTAATGTGCTGAATATTGTTGTGAGCTGCCAAGCAGTGCAAGATTTGACTATCGAATGTTCTGAATAATTGAAAGCTAAATAAGCGGAGAGCTGTGTGTCACTTAAGGACAGGATACAATAGCACCAGAATCATTTGTGTTTACATGCTGCACTACTGCAGTCTTTCATGAAGTTCACTTTCTAAGCTTTTATCATTGTTTATTCCAATATGAATCTATGTTATTTTTAGAAACTCTTTGTTTCAGTTTCATATTCTTTAACAAAAAAAATCTTTAACAAAAAAAATCATGTTTCAGTTATACAAGCTTTAACATAATTCTTTTTTTCCCCATTTTTTAATGTTTGATCCTATAGCAATGTTAGCAGATGCCAGCAAGTGGTCATTAAGACTATGGTGCATATTTCTTCTGTAGATAGTGTCAAATAGCTTATAGAACTATCCCATTATGCCACAGGGGACTTTTTTTGTCTTACACCAAAGCCATGGGCATGTTATTTAAGGCAGTGGTTCCCAACCCTGTCCTGAAGGACCACCAGCCACTCAGGTTTTCAGGATAGCTCCAATGAATATGCATGAAAAAGATTTGCATATAATGAAGATGATAGGAGTGCAGATCTGCCCCATGTATATTCATTAGGGCTAGCCCAAAAACCCGACTGGCTAGTGGTCCTCCAGGACAGGGTTGGGGACCACTGATTTAAGGGATTATACATTATTACCTATTCTTTCCTGTGAAGCAATGAGAGGCAGAAGAATGTTGGCTTATAAGTTAATTAACCAATAGTTCATCTTTTAAAATCAAAACTTTTAAAATCTTGCATGGAGAAAAAGGATGTTGTTAGTGGAGTGCTTCAGGAATTTGTCCTTGGGCAGGTTCTTATTAACATCTTTGTGAGTAATATAACAGAAGGTCTGTTGTAAAGTTTGCCTTTTTGCAGATGATACCAAACTGTAATAGGGTAGACTTTGGATGGTGTGGATAATATGAAGTGGGATCTAGTGAAGCTTGAAGAATGGCCAAGTAGTTGGCAACTTAGAATTTATGCTAAAATGTGTGGGACCATGCACTTAGGATGCAAAAATTCAAGAGAATAATATAGTATCAGGGGCAAAGTTTTTCTGTGTATGGAAGAAGAGCGGGGCTTAGAGGTGATTGTTTCTGATGAATTTGAAGTGGTAAAACAGGCAAAAAAGGCAACAGTCGATACCAGGAGGATGCTCGAGTGTACAAGGAGAGGAATTGCCAGTAGGACAAAGGAAGTGCCCGGAACACTCCCCACTCCCCTTGAAGATAGCCGGCATGAGGGTGCCCAATCCCTCCTGCCGGAACACCCCCAACCCCCCCTGAATATCACCGACATGAGGGTGCCCAATCCCTATTGCCAGACCAGTCCCACCCCCCTTGAAGATGCTCTGCCACGCTCATCAACATTTTGCGTGTTTATACATAACGCACGTGTACATAATCAATTAGTGGGACGGTGCTCATCTCAAATATAGCAGCTTGCACTTCAAATGCACAGACCGGCCGGCTTACTTTGGGAGTTGAGAGCAGCGGGATCTGAGCCTGTATTTGTTGGTTGGCAGCCAGGAGCCTGTTTTGGCCTGCCTGGGCTGTGCTGAACTTACCTCGCAGCCCGGGACCAGCTACATGGGCTCAGGGTTCTCCAAAGTGGGGTGGAAAGAGAGGCTGGCGGACAACAGAGGCATCACCCTGAAGCGCATCCATCAGGAGGGCAGTGACATGTGGCGCTGCCTGCAGCTGTACGGGGACCCCAAGGATTGCTAGTACCTGGTCACCTACAAACTGCTGAAGGAAGTCACCCTGCTGAAGGGGCTGTGGCACCCGGGCATCATCCAGGCAGGTACCCACCCCTGGGCTACCCCTCATCACTTCCTCCCAGTTCCTTATAGCACCTTGTAGCAAACCTTTTGGGTTGTGGAAAAAATTGTCTGAGTTTCCATTATTTCCTATGGGGAAATGTGCTTTGATATACGAGTGCTTAGGATTACAAGCATGCTTCTGGAACACATTATGCTCATAAACCAAGGTATCACTGTATTCTGAAAAAAATAGACTTGCTATTTTCAAAGAAATGAGCTTGGGATCCAAAGGTCTATAAAATGTAGTTTAGAAACACAAAAATCAGAAATGTTTAAAAACTTCAAAATCTGATGCATCAGCAATACTTGAATCATAGGCAGTAAAATTTTGCTATTGCTGGTGTCATGCTGATTTAATGCACACATATTTGAGGGTGTTTCTTCCAATCTAATGGCAACATCTTGCCTAGGGTTTCCAATATGTTTCTTCAACTGTTAAATTAACAAACTAACTCCAGAGGCTGTCAGTTAAGAATGTTCCTATCTATTTGTTATCAGCAAGGAACAATGTTCGCTTTGCAGACTCAACAGTCTGTCTAGGTTAAGTCATGTGGTAATGATATGGTCTATTCGATAGGGTACATTTAATATAAAATTAAGTTTTGTGCTTTGACAGCCTTAATACAAATAAATACGTAGGCATTATTCATAAAACCTATTGCATGCTGAGACAAGAATGATACTGTAATATTTCTGAATCTTTTCTGTATAAAATGAATCACATTCATCCTTAGACAAAACATACATTCAGTTTAAAGCTAAGCAAAGAAAGTTATTTTTGCATTTTTCTATTTTAATGGGGACTGATAAATGTGACCTTAATTCTAAAAAAAACCCCCAAAAAACCATTAATGGACAATGTGAGAAATAAGTTTAATTAGTTACATCCTTGACAATGAAGATTTATTAGCACTGTGTGATTTGATTATAGCTTTATTCCCACAAAGCAATAATAAGTTAATTACCCTGTAGAAATGAATTCAGTCATTGCTACCGCTCTTTCTGGGAGAGAAAAAATGTCCTCTGCATAAATAAATATTGTTATCTTCTTGTCCTAACCCAGATCTAAACTGACTGCACAAAACAAACACTTCTATCTTTCAAACACAGTCCCAACATATTTGAATCAATCATTACAAAACAGACATTGCCATTTTTACGAGTGTAGTCCTACCAATTCTGAATTAAAATGGTTGCTTCTGTGTTTCTATCATACATTAGATCCAGAAGTTCTGTAGCGCTGCTTCTTCATTAAATTAATACTACTGTCTTTCAAACTCAGACCCAGCAGTTCCAGCAAAAAAATCTAATGAGAAAATGGATGCTACTCTTTTCCTACCATAGTCTCAGCAGTTATGGAAAATAGTTTCTTCAGAAAACAAGTGCTGCTATCTTTCTACCACTGTCACAACAAATCTCTAAAAAGCACTCTTAACAGAAATGCAACATACCATTGATGAATGCTACTACTTTTGTCATTAACCTTTCTTATTTCACAGATCAACTTTTGCAATAAATCACCCTCAGTAGCATTATCATTGGCTTCAAGGTTTTGGACAGTTTAACAAGATGCACACAATAAACATTTAACTTTCATTCTTCTCTTCTATCTCCATTACCTCTTGTTGAGGTATAACTTCCTTCTGTGGTATCTCTATTTTTCTCTTCATCTGCACTCAGCATGGTTTTATTCCTACATGTTTTTCTCTTGACTCCCTAACTACAAATGTCATCTGATGATGGTAATTCTCATCTAATATCCAGAGAGAGTGCAAGAATACTCACAATTCATATCCCACAGGTCCCCCTTGGTGAAGTGGAAAGTTCCTCCTTTTCAACCTCTCAGTTACCTGTCTTCGTGTCAAGGATAGTGTTGTGAAATGTAGTTCTGTTACATCCAGAGAAAGGAAAATGGTAAAACCAGAGGACATAATTTGAGATTGAGGGGTGGTAGATTCAAGAGCAATGTTAGGAAATTCTACTTTACAAAGAGGGTGGTGGATGTCTGGAATGCGCTCCCGAGAGAGGTGGTGGAGAGAAAAATGGTGACGGAGTTCAAAGAAGCGTGGGATGAACACAGAGGATCTAGGATCAGAAAATAATAGTAAATATTGAACTAAGGCCAGAACTGGGAACACTTGCATATGGCCTTTTGGTTGAGGATGGGCTAGGGAGGGCTTCAATGGCTGGGAGGGTATAGATGGGCTTGAGTGAGATTTGACGGAGACTTTAGAAGTTGGAACCCAAGCACAGTCCCGGGTAGAGCTTTGGATTCTTGCCCAGAAATAGCTAAGAAGAAAAAAATTTAAATTGAATCAGGTTGGGCAGACTGGATGGACCCTTTGGTCTTTATCTGCAGTCATCTACTATTTTACTAGTGGGCTCCCACTCTATCGAATGCACCTGGGGCAATGGGTGATTAAGTGACTTGCCCAGGGGTCAGCATGAGATTTGAACCCACAACCTCAGGGTGCTGAGGCTGTAGCTCTAACCACTGCGCTACACACTCACCAAGAGTAAGTGTTGCCTATTACATATGTCAAAGGTAAACTCACATGGAAACACACATACAAGTCAATTGGCGTGCTCAATATTTTAGACTGAACAATACAGTGCAAAACTCAATGCAAGAAAACTAGGGACAAACACAAGAACAGAACTACTAAGAGTCAGTGCCAAGTAACTACTTTGTATTATGTGTGGAGAAGGGAAAGATTGTCAAATATAAAGAAATGCAGAGACCAAGAAAATGTGTTGGAAAGATACATAAATTATCACAGTTGATTGGGTAACACTGGCTTGATATGTTGCCTGCGCATCTTATAGCTTATTGCTTCCAGAAGGAGGATATCTTTGGCACAATGCAAATGTTGAGGTAAGCATTAGTAATGAATCTGAGAGATTTAAGATCATTTCCAGCATACCCTGGCATAGGAACAAGACTTGCTTTGTAGACAAAAAGAAAGTGGAACAGTAGAGCCAAGGCTGGATTGGGGAGCAAAGTGACTAGTCTCTGCTTCAGGCTTTTCCTTCTCCTTCTCTGGGAGGATGATACTGGTGGAACCATGTTACAGACTACTTCTCCAGGAATTAAGCATTGCTTAGGAGTCATGTTCTTTTCTGTCACAATATAAGCAAAATGTATCAGTTTAGAGACATTACTCTAGGAAGATCCAATAAAACAGGAGTCCTACATTGCAGTCTGATTTGCCAGATGGCTAAGCCCACGGGAGGGGCCTTAGAGATCTGGCCAATTGGAGTCTTAGGCCACTCCCACTGCATCTCAGAATGCACTGGTTAGGAAATCTAAGACTTCGGTTGGCCCAGGTGCCTAAAGCTCCTCCTATGGGAGGGACCTTAGGCATCTGGGCCAATCAGGGCCTTAAGTCCCTCTCTGGTGCATTCCAAGATGTACCGGGAAGGGGAATTCCTGCCATTCTGAAGAGGTGGGCCTGCCAGCCAGAGGGATAAAGCATCCCTCTGGATGGCCATGCTGATAAAGGTACCAGGGAGTCTGGGTAGGCTTTGGGGGTGGGGCATTTGGGGGTCATGTGTTCGTGGGATGCAGGCAGGAAAGAGTGGGCATCCCTCCTGCTAGGAATTGTTTTGGGGGTGTGGCAGGAAGGAGTGGGCATCTCTCCTGCCTCAGAGAGTGAGGGGGGTGAGGTTGGGGGTGGTGGTGGTGGGAAGGAGTGGGCATCTCCTACCGGCAAACTTGTCATGGGGTTTGGAGGTTCCCTACCAATGCTGCATAGCTGATCATTGCACCTACCTCACCCTACAGATCAACTCTTTCTTCTAGGCACTAAAATCACCCCATGTAATACTTTCCGCTATTTTGGTATACTTTTCAACTTTCAGTTATCCATTGTCCCTCAGATCTCAGCACTTAGTAAATCATGCTTTTTCATCCTCAGACAACCACGTACAGTTAGAAGCCTCTTTGATGCTGCTACATTTTCAACTTATTATCACTCTTCATAACAAAATTGAACTACTGTAATATCATTTACTCAGAAATCACTCAAGGCTCTTTATGCAAACTTCAAACCCTTCAAAACTGTGCAATTCATCTTCTATGCCGAGTGAACAGGTATACCCATGTTTCACCATTACTTCAGAAAACGTCATTGGCTTCTGGTTCAATCTAGAATTAAATTCAAAATTCTCTATCCCATATTCACCCTCTCACATTCTTTGTTCATGAAATGACAATGATTACTTCTCCCTCTACTTTAACAAGCTCACCTGGAATCCACAAGACAATCTGCATTTTTTTTTTTCTGCCAGGGCCCTCTCAAACTTTCTGCCTTTAAATATTCACAAGGAATCTAATTAAAACAGCAGTTAAAACTTACCTTTTTGAAAAAGCATTCTCTGAATAAGCAGATAGTACTCAGTGTCATACAGTCAATATCTGTGTCCCCCCTCCCCTTCCATCTGCCTCTCTTCCCTCTTCCCCTCTCTGTTCCTTTATTAAGACTGAATGATATCTTGCTTTGAAATATTCTTTTCTATCCAAATAATTGTAATTCCTTTTTTTTTTTTGAAGATTGTACACCGCCTTGTCTGCTTGATCCATTAAAGCCAATATAGTAAGTCTTAAATAAATAAATAAAATGGACACAGGAAAGGAGGACATGTCCGGGAAATCCGGATATCTCGTAACCCTACCCACACAAAATTTGAGATTTGGCTACACCTCTGATTTATGTTTTTAAGGACAAATATTTTATTTATTCTAAAGTTTTCGGTCAGTTTGGAACAATTAGCTACTTCTTTTTAATGAAGGGAAGAACTATGAGAACAGAGTCATGTTGCTTTTCTTGTTCAGATGTATGTTGCTATCATCCATTAAACGTGCTGCATAGAAAAGAATGACTAATTCTGAATTCCTATTCCATTTATTTATTTATTTTATTTATTTATTTAATCATTTATTTAGCCCGTCCTCCCAAAGGAGCCCAGAACGGGTTACAAGAGTTCATTCACAGTAAAAGCAAAACAATCTTTCGTGAGAATACAGAGATTGGCGGACGTAGGGATTTAGATTACAGCATTTACAGTATAGGTGTAAGGTATAGACTTGGTAGACATAGGACACAGCATTTACAGTGTAGACATAACATACATACTTAGATACAGACATGGTTTAAATTGCAGCATTTTCTGTATAGATAGGCATAACAGAGGTAAAAAGTTTTCTTTTCAGGTGGTAGTGGTTCAAGTAATATTCGTGGTGGCATACGAGTTTTGGTGAGATTCCGTTTGGTCTATTAGTCGGTGCCTTTAGGATCCATCTGACAGGGATGCAGGCGCGGGTTGTTAGGGAGCTGGGTTTGTAAAGAAGAAGGTTTTCAGAGCTTTCCTGAAGTTCCATAGACTGTCCAATGATCTAATGGATGGGGGGATGGTGTACCATAGTCCTGATCATGAAAGACATCCCTAGCCCCCTAGGCCTCCGGATAACTTATCATCTTCCAAGAGGGGTGGGGTGGGGAAGAGGGCAACCGTGACCTTCAAATCTGCTTAATTGCAACAGAATCCACTTCCAGGGCAAAGCAAAACCTCCCCTAGGTGCTATAAACATGTGGTTTTCCTTGGTAATTAAAGCAGGCCCATAGCAGGCAGTTCTGAAGCCTCCCTTTCACCAGTTTTGATCTTTCACTGTAGATATTACAGGTTATTGTAAGTACATTTACAATACAGTATGTCTGTGAAATGATTGCATTTTGAAAATAATATACCATGAATTAGCTCTCTGCATGACTGTAATATAATTTTAATAAATACAAATACAATTCTGACTGAAGAAGCCATCTGTGCTCTTCCTGTTTGATAATAAAAATCTAATTTCTAAATGATATCCAAAGAGAACCAACTATTAATTTCTCTTATGATATAATTTATCCTTCAGCAGCATCTTACAAATTAAAGTAGCAAGCTGATTGCACTACAGCATCTGTTTCTTAATGTTTCCTAATGTTTCCACAGAGGTTGTCTCAATTTATAGAAAATAGCAATCATGATATAGGCAGTGCAATTTGCTTGAAATAGAAAGCAACCTACAACAGCACCAGTGATTTCTGTGGAATTTGCTTTATCTTCTAATAAACTATAAAAAAGGCAGGAATAGTCAAAGGTTCAGAGAGTGGTCGCTCAAGGTAAAATACCTGTACACATAACGTACATAAATTCAATAGAGATGAGGTATAGGTTAGCGGCAGTGTTTTTGGAGTTTTTCGTCTCGTGTTATCTTCTAATAAAGCATGTCTATTAATCTATGAAAATACTGTATATGGAGGGCCAGTTTTGATAAGGACACCTAAGTTCGATTTGGCCATTTTCTTCTAAATGTCCAAAGTCAGAAGCACATAAATGTTCATTTTTGAAAGCTGAACTGCTAGATGTCCTTTTTTTTTTTTTAGTCACCTACTTGGACGTCTAAGCTGACAGGATATCCAACACTTAGGGCTCCTTTTAAAAGGTGCGCTAGCTTTTTTTTAGCGCACGCACCAGATTAGTGCACGCTATAGCACGTACTAGCTGAAAAATTACCACCTGCTTAAAAGGAGGTAGTAGTGGCTAGCGTGTGTGGCATTTTAGCGCACACTAAAACTGCTTGCGCGCCTTTGTTAAAGGAGCCCTTAGGATGCCTAACATTATACCCCATTTTCAACCAAAGAAACATCCAGTGGGGCTAAACAACTGTACAACCTCCTACTAAAAGGTGTGCAGACATGTAGCTTCTGAGGAAATTAGAAAGTCATGACATAGGAGGTAATGTCCTTTTATGGACTGAGAGCTGGTTGAAAGATAGAAACAGAGAGCGGGTTTAAATGGTCAATATTCTCAATGGAGAAGGGTAAATAGTGGGGTTCACTCTAAAACAACCTTTACACAGCTAGAATTTGTAATTGCAAGTTTCAAGTTTCAAGTTTATTGGTTTTTTATAACCCGATCATAAAACAAATATCTGACCGGTTAACAATAAAATCTAGATAGAAAAGAAAGAAGTATTTAGATGTGTTGGGAGAGATTAGTGAGAAAGAAAAAATAGAAACATTTAGAACATATGGACTAACCTGACAGTGAGGGTAATTGGGAAGGTTGGGAGAAAGTTACATAATCTTAGAAGAAATGAGATAGAGGGAAGGGATAAAACATGGGGGGCGGGGGTGCCTGGTGTGAGAGATATGCTGAGAGAATGATAATTAGATTGAAGAAGAAATCAGCAAGTGGACAAAAAAAAAAAAAAAAGATTAAGATTTGGCATGGGCATCTTTAAATAGGTAAGTTTTAAGGAGAGTCTTAAATTTTGGTAATTGGATTTCGTCTCGAAGAAATTGGGGGAGAGAGTTCCACAATGTGGGTGCAGTTATGGCAAAGTTAGTAGTCCTGGTGTAGAAAGATTCTTTTAGAGAAGGAATGAAAAGGAGTTTTTGATCAGATGATCTTAAAGAACGAGAAGAACTTTGGGGGATTAGAAGTTTATCTAGAAACAGGGGCAGGTGAGATTGTTTGATTTTGAAAGTAAGTAGTATGATTTTATAAAGTATTCGATGAGTGACATGTTTATATTTGAAAAGAGGAGTGACATGTTCATATTTGCCAACATTGTAAATGAGTTTAATAGCAGTATTTTGAATAAGTTGCAGCCGCCGAAGTTCTTTTTGGGGGAGTCCATTGAGAAGAGAATTACTATAATCTAAGTGAGAGATGACTAGTGAGTGAATTAGTATGGTAATCGATTCGGAAGTTAAAATAGATCTGAGGGAGCGAATGATACGTAGTTTGAAGAAACAAGTTTTTATAACAGAACTAATGTGATCGTGAAATGTAAGTTCGCTATCTAGGAAAACGCCTAATAATTTTATTTTAGTTTCCATACGTAATGGTGTAGATTTGATGTAAATTGTTCCGGGTATTATTTCAGATTTTTTAATGGGGAGAAGAAGACCGCAAGATTTGTCGACATTGAGCGAGAGTTTATTAGAGAGAAGCCAATCACTTAAGATAACCAGTTTGGCATTTAGATCGGCAATATCTAAAAGATTTGAGGTGTTAATCGGGTATAGCAACTGAATATCGTCAGCGTAGGCGAAAATAGAGAAACCTAGTGATTGTGCGAGAGAAAGAAGAGGGGATAGAAAGATATTGAACAGTAGTGGAGACAAGATGGAGCCCTGAGGGACTCCGAAATTTTGAATTACTGAAGAAGAAATTTGGTTTTTTGCATAAACTTTGAAATTTCGCTGATGAAAATAGGATATGAACCAGTTAAGCGCGTGTCCTGTGATGTTACAATCTGACAGTCTAGATAGTAATAATGAATGGTCGATGGTATCGAATGCCGCGGATAAGTCGAGAGAGATTAGTATGACCGATTTTAGGTGGTCGTGAAAGTAATGTATTGTTGAGATGAGACCTAGTAATGATAGCTCGGTGGAATGTGAAGAGCGAAAGCCTGTCTGATATGGATGAAGGGCATGTGTTTGATCAAAATAATCGGATAGTTGAGTGTGAACAATTTTTTCAGTAACTTTAGAGAGTAGAGACAGATTTGCGATAGGACGATAGTTATTAGGTAAAGAGGGATCAGCGTTATATTGTTTGAGTTTAGGGAAAACTAGTGCAGTTTTCCATGATGTTGGAACTTGACATTCAGAAAAAGATTTGGAAATCATTTCCTTTATGTAAGGTTCGAAAAATGAGAAAAATTTTTTAAGTAAGTGTGGAGGAAAGGTTTCGATTATATTGTTAGGAGAATTTATTGAGTGCAGAATAGTGGATAATTGGGAAGAAGTGGGTACTTTAAATTGAGAGAGAGAACTGAGGGGCAAGAAGGAGAAATCATTGTTAGTGGTCGGAGAAAAAGGGGGAACAGATGGTCCAAGATGAGTTCTAATATCAATCACTTTTTTGTGGAAAAATTGGGAGAGTTCATCTGCCGTTGGGGATGTAGCAGTTGGTGGAGGAAGTTTCTTTTTTGAATATTTAGAAAGAGATTGAGCTATGTTAAATAGGGTAGATGAATTACTGGTTTTTGAGATAAGTTTTGAATAATATTCTTGTTTTGTCTGTTGAATGGTCTTTTTGTAATGGGAAGCTTTTTCTTTATAGAGGAGTAGGTGAGTATTTTTATATGTTTTGCGCCATTTACTTTCGGCTGAGCGAACCTGTCGACGTAGAAGGATCAGTTTATCGTTAAACCATGGTTGATGTTTTTTTGGTGAAGGGTTAATGGTAGATTTATTTTGTATTTTGGAGTTAGGAGCTAGTGAATCTAGGAGAGAGGTCGTGGCGGTCTCCCAATTAACTGTCTGATCTGTTATAGTTAAAGAGGAAAAGTCTTTAAGATTCAGTTCAAAGGAGGATTGGATAGCTGGAAGAGAAATGTTACTTAGATTGCGAGTAAAAGAAGAGTTATTTATTTGTTTGGTAGAGTGTGAATAACTTGTAAAATTTGATTGCCAAATGATTAGAAAATGGTCTGACCAGGGAACTGGAATGGATTCGATATTGTGGAAAAGAGAAGTCGTAGTACTTGGGCATAATTGCAAACAACCAAAAAGCTTTGAACCAAGTAGTGAAAATGAAATAGCAGCATATATCACTTCCTTGAAAGGAGGAAAAGCTTTGGAACCTCATTAGGGAAGGAACCCTCCTCTAATAACGTCATTGGCATAAAAATCTGCTATAAGTTTGTATTATAGCTTACAAGCCTAGATTGTAATGCAAGCTTATGTAATGGCTTGTTAGTAGCAACTGATTCAAACTCAGCTCTGATAATTGTAGTAAATCATGCACTGTTATTAGAGATGATACTGTCCAATGACACAGTTAGTGCTATTAGTAGAATAAATTAGCAAAAGCAGTCCATAGTGAACTTATCTTTCAGCATGTCCAGGCAGAAGCACCTGCCCCAACCGATGATGGCCAAAGTGTTTCATCTCGCAGATGCATCAGGAAAAGGGAAGGTAAAGCCTGAAAAAAATAATGTGAAAAACCTTGTTATTAACTTGAAACCTGTATTCCAAAGAACTTCAAAAAAACTGCTGACTTTCAGTTACTTTCAGATCAGCATTCGAAGTGTTCACAACGTCCCCAGAAAAGAGACTGCCCGGCATTTAAAACAAGATGTCAGACAGCTCTCGCAGATTGACGAGCAGGTCATTGAAAATCAAGGGCAGCAAAAAGAACTGAAAAAAGACCATGGAGACCCTGGCAGAAAAATTGAAGGTTAAGGATGGTAAGACAGGCAAGTGGGTAAAGCAAAAATCAAGCCCTCAGCTCCCAATTGGAACAATATAAGTCCCAGCTAGGGAGAGTTGAAAGTTCCTTGAAGGAGGTAGGGTGTAATATAAAGGATTTACAGGCCCAGATGGAGAAAACAAAACATAGCAGGATAGAGGTTATATCTGAGGCTATGGCAGCCCTTGCCCAGAGGATGCAAATCTTGGAGGGAATAGATTATGTGCAAGGACTAGGAGAGGAAGAGACAAGTAAAGTACCTGTGTTACAGTGGCCAGATGATTTCCGGGATAATAGTTCCAGCAAATATCCTCCTGATAGGAGGAACAGGAATCGGAGGTGTCACTGGAAATACTGTCTAGAATCCCTGAAAACACGGGAGTTTCTAAGGCACACTGAGAAGTAAGCTCTTAAGTGTGTGTGTGTAAGGGGGGGGGGGAGGAGAATGTGATAAACCCACTGCTAACCCTGACTTTGTCCCAGGGAAAGTTAGGGAAAACACCCGGTCCCTGATCAGAAGTGCTGACCAGATTAGGGCCAAAGACTCTGAGACAGCTGCCTACTCCTCAGATAGTGACTGGTCCAGTAACAACAGCCAGGAAGTTCCATATCAGAATAAAACTGTTATAAGGTCTGACAAGTTTACTATTTACAAAAGGAAGTCTATCCCTTTAGGGTGGCCCCAGTGCAGGGAGTATAGGAGAAGCCACACTCTGCTCCTGAGAGAACTAAGCTCCATCCCCCTTCCCAGGAGGAGCACTGTACAGAAAAACATAAGATACTTTAACTGAATGTCTAAATCCTGGAGATGTCTATGTGAAGCTCCTTCCCAGCAATATGGACTTTGCTATTAAAGGGACAGACCAAATGTGAGCTTTTGACAGAAACAGAATATTTTGAGGCCTCTAGGGATGCTGGAGCTCATCTTACTAGGAGAGAGGCTCTCTGTTTCCTACATGGTCAGAAATAAAGGCTAATAAATAAAACCAAAGAATCCCCCTCCCACTGGATTATATTTTTCATCAGCTTTCATTGGCTAAAACCCCATTCCTCAAGTCAGGACAGAATAAACAAAAGATACTAATACTGGAAAATATAAGTAAGTCATGAAAAGGGAGAGCAGAGATAGGGCAGAAAAATTTTATGTCTTGTAATGCATTAGAAAGTCCAGATATTTGTTAAATCCTTTTTTTTTTTTATAAGCGTGAATACTTTAACTTCTAATCTGGTCTCAAAGGGCCAGATTCTGTAAATGGCACCTACATTGGAGGTGACTACAAAAACGGTGCTGTCCATGTGTCAATCATGCATAGGTGCCGTTTACAGGACTGTGGCTTACTGGTGTCTAAAAAAAAAACATAGCTGGTAATGTAGGCCAGGGTTTTAAAGGCCTACATTACCGGCACCTAAGTTTGATGGAGAATCATGCATAGCAGCGCCTAAGGTCATCTCTGCCTATAACCATGCCTACTTTGACCTTAGGGGCCATTAGGCTTCTGCTGAGATGGGACTATGATGCCTACCTTTGTATGGTATAGTAAGGCTATTATTATGTACTTTTAGTTTATGGTTCTGTATTTGCATAGGGTTCATCTGCGTTCTGCATTATGTGACCAAGACCAGGTGTTCTGGTAGGAACAAATGTTGAGCAGTGTTACTTGAAGATATTCGTCAGCTCTCCTTCAGCCTTTTTGGACCCAAAACAGCCCTCACTTAAAAATTAGCAAAGTCTACTGCTCCAAGGTGTCCTACTGCTCTGTTGGCTTATCTGTGTGGCCAGTCCATCACAATGATGGTCACTCCCACATCCAAATGTTCTGGATTTGGACATTTTCAACTTGGACATTTCTGTGGTCAAAAAGGGGATATAAAGTTCGGAGTCCTAAGGATCAGATGTCTTCCAAGTTTCCAAGTTTATTTATTTCTTGATATACCATCTATCTCAAGAATCTAGACAGTTTACAGTTTAACCTTAACATAAAGGGGAATAGACAGACTTGACAGACATGAACTAATAAGAAAGAGGGGAAAGGGAAGCAAAGTTACAATATATATACAATCGAGAAATGGTAAGGGAGAGGTTGAGCACAACCAGGTAAGAGTGTCATTGCATAGTTTTATAGGGGCAAGGAGGTTATCGTGTATTAAAAGCATCCTGAAATAGGAATGTTTTTAGTTTGGATTTGAATAGAGGTAGCGATGTTTCTTGTCGAAGTCCTTGGGGCATAGCATTCCATAATGTTGGGGCCATGATGGAGAATATTGATTTGCGTGTAGTGTCATAGAATATGTTTGGCTTTCAAAAATGGGCATTTTTGTACTTCCAACTTTGGATGTTTTGCAGGAAACGTTCAAGTCAGACTTAGAAGTTTTTTTCAAAAATGGCATTTCAGGTCACCATAACCACCACTAAATTCATCATCACAGCTTCTTCATCAAGAACTTTATTTCCTATACTATGGGCATTAGTATAAACAGCTTTCCAGATGTTGCCCTTTTTCCACATTTTTATAGAAGTATTAAATGCTTTACTTACTGAGGGTTTTTACTTATCTGGGGGCTTTTTTCACCCATTTCCAATGATTCTACTTCAGTGCCCTCTTCATTAGGTTAGCCATTCTGCTGCAGAAGACACTTCATTTTTTCTTTGATAGGTTGACACCATTTCTCCTCAGTAGCCCTTGGAAAATCATCCCATGGCCCAGGAAATCAAACTATTTGCAGAGCCATGCATTCATCTCTAGGATGTGAGTTTCTTATTTTGGCCTTTACCCTCAACAGTAAGAATTGATAAGAAAATCATATGTACTCCTCTCTCCTAGAGCCATGAAGTCATGTTTGATGTGTTTAGTGAGATACCTAGCAATATCATTTCTGCCAACATAAATAAGCAACATCAGATAATAGTAAGCTTGATGAGTCTCAACAAACTCTCTATAATGTCTTGTATTTTTGGCACTAGATAGACAGCACTAGCCCTGGGACATCATGTAGGATCAGCAGATGGATGCATCCATGCCTGTCAGAAGAAATCACCAACTATCATAATCATTAGCTTCTTTGTAGTTCCTAATTCATCACCTTTGGGGGGTTTGAGTTTCAGTAACTCAAGTTTCTGGAATGTTTTCACCTTCTCCACTTCCAGGACTGTAACCAGTTCTACAGTTCAAAAGAAAGTAGATTTGGGGCATTGATTCTAAGGTCTGGTGATCTATGTCCTGTTGTCCTCTGCCTCAAGAAGCATTTCATCTATGTATTTCTCATCATGGATGTTGTTCAGCATTGACACCTCCTCTTTCCTGTTTCCACTGCTTTCATGGGGATTCAATCTGCAGATATCTCACATATGGAACCAATCCCTCACCTTGGGTCATACTTTCAATCTGGACAGAAGCAGAAACTGTAACCAAGGCAACAGCTTTGGTGCCAAGATATTTCCCAGCCATACTTTAGTTGTAAGATTTTTTTATACTTGTTGAAAGAAAAGATACTAAAGTTTTTACTTAATCCTTGACTGTTCTGTAAATAAAAGAAGCAGCTACCTTCTCTTATGTGAGATCTAACCCCTCCTCCACATTACTAAGTAAGTACTGAGAGGCTGCTGCTAAAACTTGTGGTGGCCATTTTGAGAATGAAACCATGACGGGCAAGATTTAGTGGGCATCACTCCTGCCTGTAAGACCCTAAATGTATTAAAAGGGTAAGCCTGGGAGGAGGACCTACAGGGGTGAGTGGGATAGGGAAATCTGGTCTGGAGCTCACTAGCTTCATGGGAGGGAAGAGGGATTGAGACTGGTGGGAAGGAGGGAGGGAGGGAGGAAGTCCATCAGTTCCTTAGACTCCTACTTGGAAGTTAATTGGGCACCAGTCAATATTTAGAGCAGTGTCCAATTAGCTCATGTGGATAAAATTGAGAGAGCCTTCCTGCTATCCTAACTTTTTGTGCTTACTTAACCATTTAGCAGTGTTGATATTGCTGCCAACCTTTTAGTTCCTGGCTCCATTCATGCTCCACTCTAAGACCACCCTGGAACTAACTGGACAGAGCAGGGGTAGTTAGGCTGCCCAGTAAAATCACTTTTTCCTATATATTCATTGATTTTCAGCTGCACTTAACAGGACTGTGCTACTGATAGTAGATACTGATAGTAGCACAGTCCTGTTAAGTGCAGCTGAAAATCAATGAATATATAGGAAAAAGTGATTTTACTGGGCAGGAGGCTTTTATTGGAATAACAGCAATTAACTAAAAATATAAAGAGGTAAGGTATACACTTACCATCTGCCAGTGAAAACACTTTCACTGTTTACAACTAGCCTAACTGTTTATTATTATTATTATTGTTTGTTTTATGTGGCAATTTTGATTTTGTTTCATGAAAAGAAACAGGTTATTTCAGATCAAATAAAGGCCTTTTATCAAGCCGCATTAGGGTTTTTTTATCGCTGGCCACTGCTGTAAAAGCTCTGATGCTCAAAGGAATTTTATGAACATCGGAGCTTTTACTGCAATGACCAGTGATAAAAAATCCTAATGCAGTTTGATAAAAGGGGGCCATAATTTCTGGGAACTCAGATCATATGGTAATACCATCAAGAATTTTTACAATTTTCTTATTCTTTCTTAAAACCTATAACCCCTTGATCACATGGAAGTCTGTACAATGACAGACCCTAAAATTAGTAGTTAATGTGTGTGAATGAGATGCATAATATGACAGGCTAAATATCTCAGTTAGTGGCTTAATGCATGTATTAACATGCATGCGCATTCCTTAATGGACATTAGCATAATAAACTTGCATGTTAATTAACTACCATTATGGAACTCTCTACCAATGAATATTAGATATGACTTGAATTATATGGCATTTTAGATAACGTTTTCAGCCTGACTCTTTCTGAGTTAAATTATATAGAGAAGTGTGGTCTTTCTCTTTCCTTCTGCCTCTGTCTTAATTTAATGATATACTTATGCTGCACTGAAACTAATTTTACCATCATATAAGGAAATAATTTTCCTGAATTCCCATGTTTTTAAATTTCTATCTCAAATGTAAAAAAACAAACAACAAAAAAAACCCCCAGAAAACTTGGTGGTTTAAAAATGTTAATTGACACCATGTTATCTGTAGTTGTGATGGCAGTTATACATAGAGGCTAGAAATCATTACTTTCCATGTCTAAATGCCAGCATGCATACACAGAAACTGCACAATATTACTCCTCAACGAACTTTGCCAAAGATACTTAAAAAGATCCAAAAATAAGGCAAACACTAGTCTAAGGGTTCTGAGAGCTATTACCAACATCTCCATTACTGCCTGAAGATAAGTTGGCTGTGGCCTTTTGTTATCTTTATCTGTGGGAGTTGGCTGAGGAGGGTTCTTTGAGTGCTTTTTGCTTTTTTCACACTGAGTATTATTATGACTTGATTGTGGTGTATCACTATTGATTTGATTTATGCACATGTGAGGCTACCAGTGATGGTGTGCAGGCAAAGGTATTACACTTTTATCCTTTTGTGTGAAGCGCTGGAGTTTTTCTCCCTTCGCTGACCCTCACACTGAGGTTGCCTCTATCACTTAAATCACTTATTATTGTTTATTTATAAGAACATATCTTTGTTATTTAACTCAGGTGTGCCTTTTTTTGCACTTAGTACTCTCAGAACCTTAGACTAGTATTTGTCTTATTTTTGAATACACAGAAACTGCTGCATAAAGCTGCTCCTTGTTTCCAAAATTTACAGAACTAAGAACATAAGAACATAAGCATTGCCTCTGCTGGGTCAGACCAGAGGTCCATCATGCCCAGCAGTCCGCTCACGTGGCGGCCCATCAGGTCCAGGACCTGTGTAGTATTTCTCTATCTATACCCTTCTATCCCCTTTACCTTCAGGAAATTATCTAATCCTTTCTTGAACCTCAATATCGTGCTCTGTCCTATCACACCCTCTGGAAGCGCATTCCAGGTGTCCACCACCCTTTGGATGAAGAAGACCTTCCTAGCATTAGTTCTGAATCTGTCCCCTCTTAATTTTTCCGAATGCCCTCTCGTACTTGTAGTTTTCGAAAGTTTGAAGAATCTGTCCCTCTGCACTTTATCTATTCCCTTCATGATCTTGTAAGTCTCTATCATGTCCCCTCTAAGTCAGACGCAAGTAAACATAGAAACATAGAGTATGACGGCAGAAAGAGCCGATGGCCCAACAAGTCTGCCCACTCAAGAACCCTCCCTCCTTCGAGAATCCATCTTTTAAGCATTCCTCTGGAGCGACCCCACCTGTCTGTCCCATCGTCCCTTGAAGTTGAGTGATGAAGGTGAGGTAGACCCTGATTGGTTTTCAGAGGATTGTGTTCACAAGTAGCTAGTTAGACCAAAGGTGGTCAAGGTGATTTTTCTATTATTTTTTTTTTTTTAGTATGTATACACTGCTTATAGCCTAAGCAGTTTATGTATATTCAAGTACTCAAGTATTTTTCCCTATCTGTCCTTGTGGGTTCACAATCGGACTAATATACCTGGAGCAATGGAGTGTTTAGTAACTTGCCCAGTGGCACAAGGAGAAGTGCTCCTTCTGTATGGGTCAGCAGATACATTTGTATTTGCTGGAATCCTTCTTTATAATTTACCAAAAAAGCTCCACATTTAGCAGATGCATTTGTAAAGTACAAATGGCTTTTGAAAATTTAGTTGTGTTAAATGTTTTTATTATTGGACACAGCTGAGAAGGCATTTTCAAAAAAAAATTTCCACATGAATAAATAACATTCATAGACAATGAAGTTTCTCATTGATCCTTTCTGAAACAGATGAAATTCTCCCTTATGCTGCTTCAGTTTAGTAGTGGTGGTGAGATTTTGAACTAAATATGGAGGTACATTTTGGAGGAACAAAAAAGGTGATTTTTGAAAAATTCTGCACATAACAAGAGCCTCTACGAAAATCAAGAAGCTGTAGTGAGAACTTAATATGGCAACACTGATTAGTTTCCATTAAAATGTGGCATCAGGCAAGAATGCATCTTGTCGTCTTACCTATTCAACCTTTATGGTGAGAAGCCATCTTCAGAAAGGTAAATTTGGAAGAAGACAACATTGGTTTCAAAGTTGGTGGCCAAAATATAAACAACCTGCGCTATGCAGATGATACAATGCTCATCACCAGCAGCAAAGAAGATATGCTGTATCTACTGAGAAAAGTCAAAGCCGAAAGTCATAACATGGAATTAAAATTGAACATAAACAAGAAGAAGATCATGAACATGAAAATGATGATGATTTGAGCTTGAAGGCAATAGAAAAGAAGTTGTAAAGGATTTCAATCTCTTGGGTTCTTTCATAAACAAAGAAGCAACTAGCAAGGAAGAAATACTCCACAGAATAGCACTTGGTCGCTCTTCAATGAAGGCTCCCAATAAAGTATTCAAAGGCAAGGAAATAACACTCAAAACAAAGATCAGACTTGTCCATACACTCATTTTCTCAGTGGTCAATTACGGATGCAAAAACTGGACACTACAGAAACAAGACAGAAAGAAGTTTGACTCATTTGAGCTTTAGTGATGGAGAAGGATTTTATGCATGCTGTGGACTGTCAGAAGAACTAACAAATTGATTCTGGAAGAGATTAACCCAGCTATGACACTCAAAGCCCAAATGATGAAGTTATGACTATCTTATTTTGGTCACACCATCAGAAGAGAAAGATCATTGGAAAAGGACATCATGTTGGGAAGATCAAAGGAATCAGGTGAAAAGGGTGACTAGACACATTGAAAACAACCTTGGGGATGATGCTGGAGGAACTTATCGAACTAGCACAAAACCAACTTTTTTATTAGATCTATAATTCATTAAGTCTCTGGGATTCGAACACAAGTCGATGACATCTAATTATGCTGCTTCTGTTTAGTAGTGGTGGTGAGATTTTGGACCAAATATGGAGATATATATTTTTATGAACAGAAAAGGAAAATTTTGAGAAATTCTGCTATAAGTTCACTTCTTACAATGGTATTCACAGTGTTTCTAATATCTTATCCAATGATCATGTGTCTGTATTCTGAAGTAAAAGCATATTTGGAAAAGCTTGTGTTCTCTACTTTGTCAGTCTCACTCCTAGTCCTGTGTCAAAAATAATGATGGTGAGTGAGAGGAGGGTGAGAGGATATGATCAGACTGCCTGTTATGAGAAATTATATTTCAAGGAATTTCAAGGAAGACAGAAGTAATAGTTGAATGGAACAGGAAAGGGGTGGATTTAAAGAGATGAAAATAAGTCTGCAGTTTCCAGAAAAAAAAGCAATGAAGATGATGGCGGAAGCTGGACAAGAGGGAAGATGTGGAAATAGGGGTAATAATCAGGAGCTAGAGGTACAGATAGAGAGGTGCAGGAAGAAATGTATAGGAAAAAATGTGAAAGAGGATAGAGGGGAAATAGAGGAAAGGGGAAAGTGAGTCAAAAGAGTTTCAGAGAGTGACTAACAGGAGTCAACTCTTGGGGCAGATCAAGCTAGCGACATGTATTCATTTGAAATGACAACTTAGTAAGTAAAATGAGAAATTACTGGTTGTGGCTGTTGGGCAGAATAGATGGACCACATAGGTCTGTCATCATTTACTATGTTGCTGTGTTACAAAATTTCCCATGTTCTTTCACATTGTTGGCAAATGAAAATGAGCAGAAAAGAACATCAAATTTCATGTGTTGTTTTATTTGCTTTCAATCATGTACATTCTTTTGAAAGAGTATTGTTTGCAAAGATTGTATGCTCTTTCAGAAGAGTGAACCAAATTTATCTTGTTTGCATTTTTTTGAAGGTGTAATTTCCAGAATTGTGCACATAACTTTAGCATTCATATTCCTGTCACCTGCAACTGAAAGCTAATCACCATCAATCAATAATCACACAACTTAATTTTATTGGAATAAATATTTGGCTGCAGCTTTATTATCTATCTGAATGTTATCTCCACTTACAATACAATCCTTGTCCAAAACCAACAAACCCCCAATGCATATTTCTCATACTCCAGGGAGCTATTCGGTGTCAAAATTAGCTACCATTAAGTCTTTAAACTTATAACATTCCCTCAAACATGACCCATGGTGATGCCAGGCCTTCCCCTTCCCTCCCCCCAAACATGACCCACGGTAACGCCAGGCCATGCTTCCCTTTGCAGTGGTGTCGCCTACAAGTGTTACATTTATTTATTTATTAACTGCTCATCTCCCAGATCCAACTGGGCCAAACCTCATTTTCTGCTCTGCCCAAAGCTGTGATCACCTCTCCCCAATCCCATAAGCTCAACCAAACCCACCGACCTATAACCTATAACACCCCCCACCCCCAACACTGATACAAAACATAACACCAGCACCCATAGGAGGGAGGGAGGGAAAACTTTTTTACTGAAGAAACTACTATATTCTTCCCCATTCCTTACAGAACTCACTTCAGCCTGCCAAAACATCCAACTAATCCCGTGACTGCTCCACCCCCATCACCTTAGAAACCTCCCTAACACTGTTTCTGTCTTACATGCTCTGTCTTAACTCTTTCTTATCTCCTCTTATAAACTTCAATCCTTATTCTACAGACCCTTGACATCACCTCATATATTCCCCTCACCCTCTGCTCTCCCCCCTCCCATTTTACCCACACCACCATCCAATAAATATTACCAGGTGACATCAGCTCAGTTAATGTTATATCACACCAGATGAAACTGGTGTTCTATATTCTAAACAAGATGCCTTCTCTTTCCTGCTGACCATTCATCTCCCTATGATCCAATTAAGATCATTATATGTGATCACAATGATGCAAATTGAACATTTTATGGCTGCACACCCTTACTTTTAAGTCCACATCTCTGTAAGCCAGATAGTGCATTCATATAGTCCACCTTGCCCTGGAAAAGAATGTGTTTCTTATCAAGAAGTCAGTGAACTGCAGTATCCTCCATAGCAAAGATTTCAATAAAAAATGTCTAAGACTGGAAAAGGCTTCATCTGTCAAGAACATACAGACAGTGCTAAAAAAAAATAATATGAAAAGCATCAACAACCAAACCACTGAGGGTCAAGAGAAAATTTTCTATGCAGTGACCCAGACTGCAATGGAGCAATGGCTGTGTGATACCTTTGGTTTGAGGTCCTTCTGAAGGAAATCCCAATAATTAATAGGAAAACAATGTGTAGAACAAAAATTGGTAGGATATGACAATTGTTAGGATCTTCCTACCAAATGTTGTCCTACCAATTGTTGTATCCAATTGCCGTACCAAATTGTCCTACCGCTACCAGTTGCATAGGCCCCGGCAACCCCAACACCCCTCTGATAATAATAATAATTTATTTTTATATACCGCCATATCCGTGAGTTCTAGGCAGTTCACAACAGTTAAGCATAGTACAAACAATGCAAATCATTTAAGATTCGACAGATTAAGTGCATACAATATAAAAAGAAATACATACAATATAGGAAGGATACAACAATGTTAAAATGAAGTAAAAAGTTAAAAGAATAAGATACATTAAAAACCCAGCCTGTTAAATAATTGAGTTTTTATCTGTGGGTTTTGGAATGACAGAGAGCTGTGCCTAACTTTAGGTGCAACCATTTGCACCATCGGAAATATAGTGTAAAACCATGTTTCTAAATGTATGTGCCTATGCCCCTTATTCTATAATTATGCATTAACTTTGAGGAACACCCACAATGCACCTATGATCCTCCTATTTTTCAGCCCTCTTTTGGCACTGCACATAATTTTTAGGCACAGATTCCACACCTAAATTTACACAGATAAATTTAAATCAATTAATTTTAATAATTGCTTGTTAAGAAGTCAAGTATTGGCACAAATTGACCCATTATTTAATTAAGTTGCACGTATAAATTGGGGTTGGGGTGTCCAAGTTTACATGTGCAACTCAAAGCATCATTTATAGAATTTGGGGATATGTGCATTGTTGAAAATATGCTTTGATGGGAGTTTCAGGGGTTATTTACCAAGAGAGATCCCTTTGAATATTGCATTCATAATTGTCTTTCTTGGGAGGGTCTACACTTTCCTTTGAGGGGCAGGACTACATCTATTTATCTATCATAATAGTTGGAAGAAGGACGATGCTGGAAACAAACCCACATTGCATCCATTCTTTAGAGCAGTGGTTCCCAACCCTGTCCTGGAGGACCACTAGGCCAATCGGGTTTTCAGGCTAGCCCTAATGAATATGCATGATAGAGATTTGCATATAATGGAAGTGACAGGCATGCAAATATGCTTCATGCATATTCATTAGGGCTAGCCTGAAAACACGATTGGCCTGGTGGTCCTCCAGGACAGGGTTGGGAACCACTGCTTTAGAGGTAAAAATTCAGAGGAACTAAAAATAATATATTTACCAAATTAGAATATTATTTTATCAATGTCAGACTTTGAGAGATACACTTTTAATTCATTTTCTTAATTAAAAGCAGTTGGGTGGTGTGAAAATGAAACATTCACAACTGTCTATGCAAAATGGTCACACTTTAATGTGTTAAATCTGCAGATGTCTGACTGCATAATAAGTATGAAGACATACTGCAGATTAAAGTGTGACCAAATTAGTTACATTAAAGTGTGACCACAAATAATGTAACTAACTTACCCCCTCTTTTACAAAGCCACGCTAGCATTTATAGCACCAGCTGCCACGGTAACAGCTCCGACACTCACAGAAGTCCTATGAGCATCTGAGCTGTTACTGCCTATCATCCTTCTAGGCGGTTTAAAATTCTAAAATAATTTATACAAAAAAAAATCATTAAAAGAAAAGGGTGACAAACATGAGACTAACAGGACTAACTGGAACAAAATGAGGTTATTTTCTAATCAGAACTGAAGATTGACAAAAAGACTGCTGCGATATAGAATGAACATGTTCCCATGGAATGAGGGGGGGTAACTTAAGCACCTGGGCCAGACAGAGTCTTAGGCCTCCTTCCTAGTGCATCCTGGGCTTGGCCTAAGACTCTAATTGGCCAGATAGCTAAATCTACTCCCCCATGGGTGTGGTCTTAGAGATCTGGCCAATCAGAGTCTTAGACTACTCCCAATGCATCCCTGGATGCACTGGGAAGGAAGCCTAAGACTCCGGTTGGCCCAGGTGCCTAAGGCTTCCTCCCTAGGGCCTTAGGCATCTGAGCCAATCAGAGTCTTAGGCTCCTCCCCGGAGCATCCCAGGATACACCAGGAAGGGGAAGGCCCAACATTATGAAGAGGTGGGCCTGCTGGCCAGAGGAGTAGGCATCCCTCTGGCCGACCTTGCTGATAAAAGTCCAGGGGTCTGGGTGGGCTTTGGGGAATGGGGTTGGGGTTTTGGGGGGGGTTTGGGGGAGTGCTGGCAGGAAGAAGTGGGCATCCCTTCTGCTGGGAATGTTGGAGGGTGCTGACAGGAGAAAGTGGACATCCCTCCTGCCGGGAATGTTGGGAGGTCCCGGCAGAAGGGAGTGGGAATCTCACCTGCCAAGAAGTGTTTTGGGGTTTTGACCTTGTCCTATGCCTTAAGTAGTCCTGAGGAGGGCCAGCTTGGTTTACCTGAACAGGTACACATGAAATAATAAAAAAAATTCAGCTATTACACTTTCTCCCATTGCACCAGGATTTACTAGTTAGAAAAACCTGTTGATAGGGCCTAATCCAAGAGCAGGTGAGAATGTGGATTAGTAGCTATAAATGAATAAATGAAAATTGGATAAGCTGAAATATAATAATCAGAAATACAAAAGTTCAAGATAGAGATTCTAAGGTAACATATTGATTTGACACATGTCTCATGTGCTTGAGGATACAGGAAGGCATTCTGTGATTGACAACCACCATACCAAATGTACCCCAGATGGAAAAGCTTAAGTTTTATAGGGCTTCTTTGTTCTGAAGAGTGACCAGCCTGAACTAGGCCAATCCTCAGGGAGATATAGGCAGACAGGAGTTGGCTTTTGACCTGGTATCCACATACCAGGGGGCCCTAAGGTTGCCATGACTTGACTTTGCTGTGGGAAAGACAGATCGAAACCATATGTGCATCATGGTATGTATTGATCAAAAAATTAAGTTTTAGTAAGTCAGTAAAATTACACAATAGAAATTTACTTATGTAGCTATAGGGGTAAGTTAACAAGTATAAGTTAACAAGTATAGATTAGGAATATATTTTATTTTGATTTTCATATATCTGAAATCCTGAAGAGATCCTGATAAGGTTACAGCTGGTGTTTGACCTCTGACCTTAAGCAACTTTTTTCTACTCGTAAAATCTTGATGGGAGGGGTAACTGCTCTTTCCATCTTTTCTTTGTTCAGTCTTAGTGAGATAGAGATCTCAGTATAGAAAAGACACACTGATTTTTACAGGAAAGGATTTAAAAGCTGAATAGTTTTGTGAGTATATTACAATATCTGTCTATGTATTTCTTCTTTTTATAAAATATGTAAGCTTAATGTGAGAATGTAACTTTTTAGATATAAGAATGTAATTTTAGGACAAGCCTATATGAAGCTAGCCTTATATGGAAACAAATAATTTGGACCTATTAGATTGCAGTTGGATTGTAACAAAGGAATGTCGTCATTTAGGATATATATGGATGTGTAACTGGTAAAACGTTGGAATTTATTATGAGCAAGGCCAGCTTTTGGCTTCTGTAATAATTCTCATGATGCAAATGATAATCAATTGATAATTAATTGATAATTCTTATGATCTAATATTGATAACAAATAAAAATAATATTTTGAATTTTATTAAAATACATATTTTGCATCATTATTTTTGTCATTTCATTTTACAACCCTAGAATAGCTATAAGTACACTTGTGTGCAATTATCCTGATCAGGTTTGCAACAGAAGGGATTGGGAATCCCTCCTGCCAGGGATTGTTTGGGGGGTTTCAGCAGGAGGGAGTGGGCATCCCTCCTATTGCCTAACTTGCGGTGGGGTTCAGAAGTTCCATGCCATGGCTACTCAGCTGATCGTGACAGAGAGATTTCCTTGCCAAAATCAGTTTAGCATCCACATCTATTTGAAATGTAGGCTAATATTTTGCTGACCTACATTTCAGGCACCTATCGTGGCCCAAGGGAGATACCTATGGCCACTTAAGCTCACCTAAGGCCACTTATGGGCAAAACCACATCCATACCCAGCCTAGGGGGAGCTTAAGCATCCTTAGGCACCTCCCTGCACTCACAACAAATGCCTACAGTGTAGGCAGCCTGCCTTGGGGTTTTTTAAAAATAGAAAACTTGCAACCCTATTGGCTGGTTAGCAGTAGGACGCCTTCCACTGTCTACAATAGGGACAACATTTATAGAATTTGCCCCTAAAAGTGTAGCTCAGTCAGACATTTGAGATAACAAATCTTCAAGTGTAACTGACAAATTTTGTAAAATATTATCTCCTGTCAAGGCCTGAATTCCATTTTCTTGAATCACATTTTCTTGATGGGCCCTAATTTTTTTGAGGTATCTGTCAAATAATATGCCTGATTTAAAGGAGGAATATTAGTTGAAGAAAACATTAAAATATCCATTAAATACATCTTAAAAGAAATCCACGGTGTCATTCCCACTGATCTAGGGAAATTCAGACAACACAGCAGCAGGAAAAGATACCGTGGAAGAAAGAGTAGATACTGCTAAGCTTAAAAAGTCCAAGAAGGTAACACAAAGAGAACTCAAATGTATGTATACGAATGCTAGAAGTTTGGGAAACAAAATGGGAGAGTTAGAAGCAATAGCAAAAAAACGACGAACTGGAAATCATTGGCATAACAGAAACATTGTGGAATGACGAAAACAAATGGGACACAGTACTACAGGGATACAAACTGTACAGAAAAGATAGAGTGGGGCAGAAAGGTTGAGGTATTGCCCTATATGTTCGGGAAGGATTAGAATGCGTGAGAAAGACTATGGCAGAAGAGAAAGAGAAGCTGGAATCCCTCTGGATCAGGATTCCCAGACACAACGATGCTGACATAAAGATTGGCCTTTATTACCGACCGCCGGGACAGAGGCAGGAGACAGACTCGGAAATGATAGAGGAAATTAAACAAGAATGTAAGACAGGTAATGTCATAATCTTGGGGGATTTCAATTTCCCAGGGATAGACTGGGACCTGGGAACCTCCAACTGTGACAAGGAGGCAAAGTTCCTGGAAGTGCTAGGGAACTGCTTCCTGGAACAGATGGTAGGAGAGCCGACGAGAGGAAACATCACCTTGGACTTGGTCCTAAATGGCATTTCGGGTCCGGCAAAGGAAGTAGAAGTCACGGTCCAGATGGGGACGAGCGATCACAACATAATCAACTTCAAATTTGATGTTGGGAAAGGGAAAGGTACCAAAACTTCAACCACGACTTTAAACTTTAAAAGGGGAAGATACAACAGCATGAGAGCCATGGTGAAAAAACGGATCAAGAAAAAGATGGGCAAAGTCATAACGGTGGAACAGGCATGGTCCCTACTGAAAAATACTATCACGGAAGCACAAAGCCTCTACATTCCGCGGATGTCCATAGTAAAGAAAACCAAAGGCAAAAGAGAGCTGGCATGGCTTACCAAAGAGGTGAAGGAAGCCATAAATGAAAAGAAGGACTCCTTTAAGACGTGCAAACGCACGAAAACATCCAAAGCTTGGAACAAACATAGAGATGATCAGAAAAAAGGCGGTGAGGGTTGCCAAAAAGGTCTACGAGGAGAAAATAGCGTGAGAGGCCAAAAATTTCAAGCCCTTTTTTAGATAAGTAAAAGGGAAAAAAAACCCACGAGAGGCGGTGGGACCGCAGGATGACCTGGGTGGAAAAGGGTGCATCAAGGATGACAAACTAATTGCAGACAGAATTAATTCCTTCTTTGCGTCTGTTTTTACAAAGGAAGACATCGCAACAATACCTGACACAGTGAAAGTGTTCAAGGAAGTCGTACACGACAGCCTCACCACAGTAGAAGTGGACTTGGACCAGATTTACCACCAGATCGACAAACTTAAAAATGATAAATCTCCTGGACCGGACGGAATTCATCCGAGAGTCCTAAAAGAACAGAAATTTGAAATCGGAGAACTATTGTAAAAACTTGCCAACCTGTCAATGAAAACAGGACAGATACTGGACAACTGGAAGATAGCGAACGCCACACCAATATTTAAAAAAGGTTCGAGAGGAGTGCCAGGCAACTACAGACCTGTGAGTCTCATGTCTGTCCCTGGAAAGATGGTTGAGGCGCTGATCAAAGATTGCATAGTCCGGCAGCTAGACACACACGACCTGATGAGAGCCAGTCAACATGGGTTCAGGAAAGGGAAATCATGTTTGACTAACCTACTTCAATTTTTTGAGACAGTGAACAGACAAATTGATAGTGGAGAACCGGTGGATATTGTATACTTGGACTTTCAGAAAGCGTTCGACAAAGTTCCACATGTAAGACTTCTCAGGAAATTACAAGCCATGGAATAGAGGGAGATTGACTAAGATGGATAGGCAAATGGCTAGAGAACAGAAAACAGAGAGTGGGCATAAATGGGAAGTTCTCAGAATGTGAAAAAGTGACTAGCGGTGTACCCCAGGGCTTGGTACTTGGACCCATCTTATTTAATATTTTCATAAATGACCTGGAAGAGGGAACATCCAGTGAAATCATCAAGTTTGCAGACGACACAAAGCTATGCCGGGCAATCAGATCACAGAAGGACAGCGAGGAACTCCAGAGCGACTTGAATCAATTGGAGAAGTGAGCAGATAAATGGCAGATGAATTTTAATGTGGAAAAATGCAAAGTGATGCATTTAGGCAGAAAAAATAATGATTACAAGTATAGTATGTCAGGTGTAACTCTGGGAAAGACCAAACAGGAAAAGAACCTGGGTGTACTGATAGATAGGACCCTGAAACCGTTGGCGCAATGCGCGGCAGCGGCTAAGAAAGCAAATAGAATGCGAGGCATGATAAAGAAGGGAATTACGAATAGATCAGCGAAAGTTATAATACCACTCTACAGAGCAATGGTCAGACCGCACCTGGAATACTGCATCCAGCATTGGTCTCCATACCTAAAGAAGGATATAAAACTGGAGAGAGGGTGCAGAGATAAGCAACGAAGCTAGTGAAAGGTATGGAGAACCTGGACTACAAGGAACGACTTAGGAGACTGGGGTTGTTCTCCCTTGAGAAGAGGAGACTGCGAGGGGATCTGATCGAGACTTTCAAAATACTGAAAGGATTCGACAAAATGGAGCAGGGAAAGTGGTTATACACAATATCCAATGTGACACGGACAAGAGGACATAGACTGAAGGCTGAGGGGGGGACAGGTCCAGGATGAATATCAGGAAGTTCTGTTTCACGCAGCAAGTGGTGGACACCTGGAATGCTCTCCCAGTGGAAGTAATTGCAGAATCCACCGTTCTAGGATTTAAGGGTAAACTAGATGCACATCTCCTTAAGTGTGGCATAGAGTGATAGGGTTAATTAGATGCACATCTCCCTTGAGAAGCATACAGTGATATGGGGACTAAAACTAATGCCAGGGTAGACCAGGGACGGGGCCTCCGGGTGTGCGGATCATCGGACTTGATGAATCCAGGGTCTGATCCGGAGATGGCAATTCTTATGTTCTAGTTCTCAGTATGTTCTTAATTTTGATATAATATCAAATTTTCTTTCCTATTAACCAAAACAAAATTTCTCAATTCTTTAACATCTACTTTTGACTGTTCAAAAGAGATTAAGTATTCCGGATTAGTCCAACACAGAGTTTGAAACAATAGCTCAATCTTACTCACAAGTTGTGTAGTCTTGTAGATCATGTTGAATTCAAGCTTTGCATCGATCTCCAGATGACATCAAAGGTTCCCACCGCAGGACTCTCACTATTTTGTTCCAGTCCTGCATCTACTACTCTCTGCACATTTATCTGATCTGCATTGCCATTTGAAGTTTCAATTTCAGCATCTTCTGCTTCCGTTGCAAATTCAGCCCTTTACTCACGAGATCACCGGACATGGTGGAGTTTGAGAGCCAAATGAGGACAATGATGTCTGGTTCCGGAAATGCAGTTGCTCCTTCTTCCACATTTACAGCAGGACCTCCAACTATTTCTCAAGCAGAAGTCTTATGATGAAGTGGTCAATAGATTGCTGAACCAGGGAAGATGTTTAGGAAGGCTATGGTGGCAGCAAAGCCTTCACTATAGCTTTACATATAGTATGGGGCATTTTAGTTTAGGAAAAAGTAAGGAAATTGGCAGCAGCACTTCTCTCTCCAAAGATGCCACAAGCAGGTCAGTCCACCCAGTGGCGTACCTAGGGTATGTGGCACCCGGGGCCCATCATTTTTTGACACCCCCCCCCCATGTAAAAAATTTTATTTTATTTTTTTTTTTTTGCAATAACCATGAAATGGAATAAATGGTCAGAATAGAAACAGGCAGTGAAAATTTTCTTATATTCCAAACATAACATAACATAAATTATGTCTGAATTGTCATGACATCAGAAGTACATATGGAGTAGTTGCAGGTGATGCTTGGGACAGTTCTGATTGTGTTAGTTCGGTTTTATGTGTTTTTTGAATAGAAGGGGTTTTTATTTCTTTTTGAAGGTTTTGCAGTCTGTGTTGATATCAATTGGTTGTAGAGTTGGGGGTCGAGTGTTGCAGCTCGAATGGCTAAGGAGGTTGTCGAACAGTTTTTTTCTTTGAACGTTTTGGTTGGAGGGTGTGTGAATGGAGCACAAGTTCTCCTATGTCTGTTTGAAGTGGAATTGAATTATTTAGCTGAGAGAAATTAGTTACGCCCCCCATTCCACACACATTAAGTTCTCTTCCATTTTGTTCCCATTATAAAAAACACTGATAAGTTCCCAGAAAAAAAATACATTAAAAATAATAAGTGAAAACAAAGGCCCCTACAGATGAGAACATAACATAAGAATAGCCTAACTGGGTCAGACCAATGGTCCATCATGCCCAGTAGCCCATTCTCATGGTAGCCAATCCAGGACACTAATACCTGGTCAAAACCCAAAGAGTAGCAACATTCCATGCTACCGATCCAGGGCAAGCAGACAATACCCCCATGTCTTAATAACAGATTATGGACTTTTCCTCCAGGAATTTGTCCAAATCTTTCTTAAAATCAGCTACACTATCTGCTTTTACCATAACTTCTGGCCACTTCATTTTTAAGTTTAGATCTTTCCTTTCAAACAGAGACCTTGCTAGATGTCAAATACAGCACAAGGTAACTTCACATGGACTTAGCTGTGCAGGAAATGTGAATCTCCTCATACACCCACCATATAGTGCAAAAATGTGCAAAGGTCTGTTTTTTCTTTCGATCACTACATAGCCTAATGCCACACAAGCAGCGCTGTTACAAACATATTCTGTAGGTCAATGCTAAGGATAACAAAGTTTCCTTCCTTGGACCAGAAGGAGATAAACCACTGGAAGAGATCCAAAACAACACCCAAAGACCCACTCAGTGTGTGAATCAGTTGAGTGGAGTGGACTAACTGGGGGGGTGGAAATGGGCCCGGAGTTTGCTCAGCAGAATTTCCCAGACCACCTCTTCCTCTCAACACATTGACACGCTGCCACCATCACCACTAGGTAACACCTCACTGGGTAGGCCAGCTATGCTATAAACTTATAAAAACACATTATTATATTTTCTTATAAAGCACATATTTTGACTGACCTCTCTGACATCCTCAGCCTTTCCATTCACAACAATAGAAGGAAGAAAAGTTCCCATTTCCATGCTGTCTCATGTCCCCGGCCTATACAATATTTTTTTTCTGCAGACCCTTCAAAAGTCTGACCAAATCCTCGTTTCACTTGCATTATAAAGTACTAAGGATGCCATCTCTCCCCAAATCCCAGGTCCTAAAGTCTAAGACAGTAGCGCAAACTAATGCTGCCATATACAGGAAAAAAAAATTTTGATTCAAATTCAGCCCTATTGAATTGGTTTTTCAATTCGATTTTCCTGCCCAGTTGGGTGATTTTTTTCAAAACTCCTGGTGGTTTTATAGCTTTTCACCCCTTTGGCTTCTCCTAACCACACTGGCGCTGTGGTGTAAATAAAAATAAAGAAACAAAAAGGACTTTTCCTCTTTCTGTTAAATCCTAGCTCACGTTTGCAGTCCAACACCAGCTCTGGCAGGATACACATTTCAAATCTGACATGTTATAATCACAAAACAGAAAATAAAAATTAATTTTTCTACCTTTTGTTGTCTGGTTATATTTCAAATCTTGTTGGTCCAAGGCTCTGGTTTTCTTCTGATAACTTGCTTGCCAGGGTCTCCTTCTTTCTGCATGCTAACCATCCATCTGCCAACTCTGTCCTCCCTTTCCATTTCCCTTCCCTTCCCAGGAAGTCTGGTATCTTTCCTTTTTTTCATCTCCCTCCACAGATCCACCTTTTCGTAAATACCCTTTCATCCGGCATCTCTCCCTATTCCCCACCATCCCAGAGTCCACCATCTCTCCGTTTCTTTTCCTAATTACCCTCCTATCCAGTATCTCTATCCCTCCTCCACACCATCCCTTGTGTCCAATTTCTCTCCCTTTCTGTTCCTTCCCTCCCTAAATCCCATGGTCCATCATCTCTCTCTCCCTCTCCTCTATTTTCAGACCCATTATTTCTTCCCCCCCCCCAAAGTTTGGCATATGCATGTCTCTTTGAACACCCCCTTCCCTCCGTGTACTTCTAAATCATGGTCCCCCCCCCAAGGCCTGTCCCCCCTTAAAGGTCTGCCTGTCCCACCTTGAAGGCCTGCACCCCCCTTGAAGGCCTGTCCCTTCCCCTTGTAGGCCTGTCCCCCCTTTGAAGGCCTGCCTGCCTGTCCCCCCCTTGAAGGTCTGCACCCCCCGAAGGCCTGCACCCCCCCGAAGGCCTGTCCCCCACTTGAAGGCCTGTCCCACCCCCTTGTAGCTTCTCCCCCCCCTTGTAGGCCTGTCCCCCCTTGAAGGCCTGCCTGCCTGCCTTTCCCCCCTTGAAGGGCCTGTCCCCCCTTGAAGGCCTGCACCCCCTTGAAGGCCTGCACCCCCCCCCCTCGAAGGCCTGCACTCCCTTGAGGTCTGCACCCCCCCCCGAAGAGCCTGTCCCCCCACTTGAAGGCTTGTACCACCCCCTTGTAGCTTCTTCTCCCCCCCTTGTAGGCCTGTCCCCCTCCTTGAAGGCCTGCCTGCCTGCCTTTCCCCCCCTTGAAGGCCTGCACCCCCTTGAAGGACTGCACCCCCCCCCCGAAGGCCTGCACTCCCTTGAAGGTCTGCACCCCCCCGAAGGCCTGTCCCCCCCCTTGAAGGCCTGTCCCACCCCCTTGTAGGCCTGTCCCCCCCCCTTGTAGGCCTGTCCCCCTTTAAGGCCTGCCTGCCTGCCTTTCCCCCCCTTGAAGGCCTGTCTCCCCCTTGAAGGCCTGCGCCCCCCCTTGAAGGCCTGCCCCCCCCTTGAAGGCCTGTCCCCCCCCCTTGTAGGCCTGTCCCCCCCTTGTAGGCCTGTCCCCCCCCTTGTAGGCCTGTCCCCCCCTTGAAGGCCTGCCTGCCTTTCCCCCCTTGAAGGCCTGTTCCCCCCCTTGAAGGCCTGCACCCCCTTGAAGGTCTGCAACCCCCCCAAAGGCCTACACCCCCACCGAAGGCCTGCACACCCCCTGAAGGCCTGCCTGCCCCCCTTGAAGGCCTGCACCCCTTGAAGGTCTGCACCCCCCCGAAGGCCTGTCCCCCCTTGAAGGCCTGCCTGCCTGCTTGTCACCCCCTCCCCCTTGAAAGCCTGCTTGCCTGCCCGCCCGCCCCACCCTGAAGGCCTGATGCCCCGACCCACCCCGAAGGACCGCTCGCCCCCCTGGCCTCCCCGCACCACCTATGAAGAGCCGCAGCAGGATCGCGAAGTCAGCGTCAGCGATCCCTGCGCTGCTTCCTGCGCCACGGTCCCGCCCCTCCTCTGACGTCAGAGGAGGGGCGGGATCGCGGCGCAGGAAGCAGCGCAGGGATGCTGACGCTGACTTCGCGATCCTGCTGCGGGCTGCTTCACAGGTGGTGCAGGAAGGTCAGTGGGGCGAGCGGTCCTTCGGGGGTGGCGGGGGACTGAACGGCAAGGCCGGTAATCACCCCCTTAGGGCTGGTACCCGGGGCGGCCCGCCCCCCCGCCCCCCCCTAGGTACGCCATCTGAGTCCACCATCTGCCTTGCCCCTGGGTACACTGGAGTAGTAAGGGGGGGCGAAGGGGGCGAAGGGGCAGTCTGCCCCAGTCATCATGTTGGAGGGGGCACTGGTACCTCTCGCCTCTCCGCCCTGCTTTTCTGATTCCTCCCCTCCCATGCATGCACCCTCTTTGCTTCCCCCATACCTCTTGTGAAGGTATCCGCAAAGGTCAACAACGGCTCTTCGCAACCCCATGGCTCTCTCACTGATGTCACTTAGGGTACCGCGGATAGGGAAGTGATGTCAGAGGGAGATACGATGGGGTCGCGAGGAGCATGACATTGACCATCATGAGCAACAACTTCAACTAAATGTACAGGGGCAGGGAACGGGGTGCACACGGCAGGCAGGATTGGGGAGTGGAGATGAGGGTAGGGGAGGGCATCTGTCACCCTCACTATGCCTCTGCCTGGGTGATTAAATACTGATTTCCCCACTCCCCATTTGACTAATTGGCACTTAATGAGCACTATATAGAATGAGTGGGCATATGAACTCTGGAAGGAAGTTTTCCATGGCACAATGGAAATACAACAGCAAGTGTTAGTAAATTTGAGAAACTGAGATCATTTTCCACATATCCTGATTTAGGTGTGAAGTTCATTCATTTTATGATGTGTACAAAACAAACCATCTTGTGGCTCTAGTTTAGTCATGAAGTTATGCTAGAGAGAAATTTTACTATAAAATATAAGTGTCAAATAGAGGCATAAAACTTCTGATCTTACGAACCATGCAAAAATTATTTTGATTTGTTGAAAAATGTATTTGACTTTTCTAATTAAAAACTTTGTAATTTGTAGAGTGTATCACTTTTGCAAGCTTTTTACTTTCATCTTGATTTGTAGGTGTGGCAATACACGTACAGTCTAAAGACAGAGGATTAAATCCATTCTGTTCAGCTCCACTGATGCTGAAACAGTAGATAAATGTTATTCATTGCAGAGTGGCATATCAAGGCTTTAATCCTTTAACTTTATAAGAAAACATTTTAAAACATTCTAAAGACTAGCAAATCAGAATCAGCTCCGATCCCCATAGGGAGGAGCGATGGCAAATCGGCCGAAAGCCGTTGCCAATAGTAGCCGGGGGGGGGGGGGTGTAGGAAGGGGGGGAGGTAGATAAGAGAGGTGTGGGAGGGAGGCCGCCCCCTTTTCAAGCGAGGCAAGAGCTCGGAGAAGGGAGGCAGCATATCCTTTCTCACAGCTCTCCACCGCAATCTATCCTGATTCTTGTCGGTGATATCGGCCTTTGGAGCCCTTCACCACCCTTTGATTCGCTGTAATAGTAAGTTTTCTACTCCGTTGCCGGGTGGGGGTAATTGCTCCCGCCATGTGGCGGCCGCGGTCCTCTTCCGGCGCCGGCCGCGCGGTGCCCCCCCCCCCGGCGCTTTCAACCTCGTCGCCGTGGTCCGCCGCTAGTGCCTTCATCCGCCTTCATGCGGCGGCCGGCCACGTGCGCACAACTCGTCCGCGTGTCTTCCACCTCCGAAAATCGCCTCCGTTTCGTCAGCTGCCCGGCCGCATGCTGATTCGATGGGGCGGACCGCCCCACCACCGCCCCCCCACCCCCACCCCCCGCTGTAATCAGCGGCCTGCCCGCCTGCCGTTTCCTCAGGAGCACTGGGTGGCCGCTCGTGCTTTAATTAAAATAAAATAAAATAAAATAAACCAAATTCCATTTAACCCGGAGCACAGGGCCTGGAGCCCGGCGGCCCTCTGCCGATGAGAGAGGACATCTCCGTGGAGCTCCACCGCCGCCCTCCTGCTTCGTTTGCGATCCTCATGCAGGAAAGAAAGGAAAGTATATATAAAGAGATATTGCAGTGGAACGAGCCGTCCAGGTCGGCGGGTGGGAGGCTTCTGCCTGCGACGGCGGCCCTCGTTCTGCCTCCCGGGCCTCGCGGCTTCAGGCCCATGGGTGCCGATGCAGGCCCGATGTTGGTCTGCGACCCTGCGAGCCGCCGCGCCGTGCTATTGGCCTGCCCTTCCATTCGCGGTCAGTCCGACTGCCGCTGCGGGAGGGGAGAGGGGGGCGCGTCGCCCGGCTGGGGTCTGTCACCCTCGCGGTTGTCCGACGTTCTCTTTTCGTCCCCTCCCTCGCGCGTGGATTGCGGGCCGCTGCCCTGGTGAGGTGGGGCGGGCCGCCCCGCGCATTCACGCTGAGGGGGGGCGGGCCCGCCCCGCGCATATCACGCTGGGTCCGCCTGCCTGGGGAGCGTCGCGCCTTCCCTCCACTCTGAGTTTAAAAAAATAAACATAAAATAAATAGAAAAAAAAACGCCCTGCTTCCTGCCTTCGGGGTTTTTCTCCCCACACGCGGCTGAGTGGACCTTGATCCGGCAGGGCGGCAGCGTGCAGCCAATGGTCGATCTGACCCGGAGGAGGTGAGGTCCACTGCTTGCTCGCATCGGGTCGCTCACAGCCATTCCCCCTCCCCTTGCCCAGCGGGACTGTGGCCACTTGGGGGCATTGAGAGGTGCCAGTTGTCTTCCTGGCGGTCCCTGCTTGGAGCTTCCACAACTTTATGGAGCCCGAGGGAGAGAGGGTTTGACCACCCACGTGGCCCCTCTCTAGGCTGTGCCTGTGGCCCGACTAAGGTAAGAATTTAGAAAAGGCTCTACCCTCAGGCAAATCAACTCCCTGGATATTAATTCCTATTATTGCTTATTAAAGGCGCTGCTATTATCTGCAGTGCTATTAAAGGCGATGCTATTATCTGCAGTGCTATTAATTATATGCCTAATTAAATGCTCAGAGGCCATTCTAATGCTAGTCTGAGGCCAGATATACGCTATTAGATGCTATTATTTGCTTTGACTATTAACTTTCCCAGCACAGCTCTTTCTCCAGCGTGAGCTTCCGCTATGCTATGCCATGATAAGCTAATTACGGGCTATTATTTATCTATTTACATGCTATTTGGCCTTTTTAATGCTATTGACGGCTAATTGTGGACCACCCTACGTTGCCCCGTCTAAGATATGCTCTCTATGTTACATGAAATCTGTGCTATCTATTAAGTGCAGCTATATGCGAGGCTATTTCAATATTATGCTATTTATTATATGCTAAAGAATATAATGCTATTTAGAGGCGTTTTTGTATATAGACTCATTACGGCGATTATATGCATTTACCGCTATATGCTCTGTAAGGCTATTATTTGCCATTACATGCCATTATATGCGATTTGAAGTCATTATATGCTCTTAGGATGCCACCATATGCTTTTACTATTACTTGCGGTAAATGCCGCTGTGCTCCAGCTGGAGTTTCTTATGGCCTTATCTTATATTTGCTTCTTACGCTTGATCCTGAAAGAGGGCTTTATTTATAATAGGACCGATTTCGGGTTCCTACCCTCGTACGCCGTTACTGACGGCCTTTATTCTTGTAGTATTTATTATACGCTCAAAACCAGCAATGCAGAAGAAGCCCGCGGCTACCAGTCAACGGAAGACGAAGACAACACGTGCCACAACAACAGCCGCGGCTCTGACGAAGACAACACGTGCCACAACAACAGCCGCAGCTCTCACAGCTGCGGCTTCTACGACCTCACCAGCAGCGGTGGCTTCTACGGCCTCACCAGCGGCAATGGCTTCTACAGCTCAGCCCCATCAAGATTTGACCGACGCTCTCTATCTACCAGAAATATCTTGCTATTATAGCCATTACATGCTTTCTATGCTAGGCTATTAAGGCCGCTATATGCGATGCTATTTCATATTATATGCTATTTACATGCTATTTATTATATGCTATGGAATGCTATTGAGATGCTTTATATGCTATTTCGATGCCTTATACGCGCTTTATATGCTATACCTTTAACTTTGCATCACATCGATCTCTCCAGCAGGAGTTTTATGCTTTATATGCTATACCTTTAACTTTGCATCACATCGATCTCTCCAGCAGGAGTTTTATGCTTTATATGCTATACCGTTAACTTTGCATCACAGCGATCTCTCCAGCAGGATTTTATGCTTTATATGCTATACCGTTAACTATAACCGATTAACTTTGCATCACAGCGATCTCTCCAGCAGGAGTTTTATGCTTTATATGCTATAACCGTTAACTATACCGTTAACTTTGCATCACAGGCGATCTCTCCAGCAGGATTTTATGCTTTATATGCTATAACCGTTAACTATAGCCGTTAACTTTGGCATCACAGCGATCTCTCCAGCAGGAGTTTTATGCTTTATATGCTGATAACCGTTAACTATACCGTTAACTTTGCATCACAGCGATCCTCGTCCAGCAGGAGTTTTATGCTTTATATGCTAGTAACCGTTAACTTGTGCATCACATCGATCTCTCCAGCAGGAGTTTTATGCTTTATATGCTATACCGTTAACTTTGCATCACAGCGATCTCTCCAGCAGGAGTTTTATGCTTAATATGCTATAACCGTTAACTTTGCATCACAGCGATCTCTCCAGCAGGAGTTTTAAGCTTAAATATGCTAAACCGTAACTAGTATAGAACCGTTAACTTTGCAGCACAGCGATCTCTCCAGCAGGAGTTTTATGCTTTATATCAATACCGTTAACTATGCATCACAGCGATCTCTCCAGCAGGAGTTTTATGCTTTATATATGCTATAACCGTTAACTTTGCATCACAGCGAGTCTCTCCAGCAGGAGTTTTATGCTTTATGCATCACAGCGATCTCTCCAGCAGGGAGTTATGCTTTATATGCCATACCTTTAAACTTGCATCACAGCGATCTCGGCCATGCAGGAGTTCTTATCAAGGCGATCTCACCAGCAGGAATTTTCTGACATGCTTTGGCCATTAAGGCTGTTAGTTGACTCATTACGGCGATTATATGCTATTTACTACAATTATGCTTTGTACGGCTATTATTTGCGTATTACATGCTATTAATATGCTATTGGGAAGGTCATCAGATGCTCTTCGATGCCACCATACGCTAATTACTATTACTATGCTGCAATGCGCTGTTCTCCAGCTGTGAGTTTCTTATAGCCTCGGCCTATATTGCTTCCTACACATGTTCCTGAAAGGGGGGGGGCCGTATTTATACTAGGGCCATTTCGGGTTTCTACCCTCGTCTGCCGTTACTGACTGCCTTTATTCTTTTAGTATTTAATATAGCCAAAGAAGCCCGCGGCTACCAGTCAACGTAGAGACAAGGACAAACTACGCGCCACAACAACAACCGCTGCTATACCAGCAGCAAGGGCTTCTACGGCTCAGCCCCAGCAAGGTTTGGCCGACTTAATGGCGGAGTTCCAGAGGCAAATAGACCAACACGTGATTAAAACAGGCAGTCGACCTTGGCCTTGGAGGAGCCACCACGAGCGATCTTATCAGCACAGTCGATGTTGGTCCCGTAACACAGCGCCCCTAGTGCACACTGACCCAATGGTTAGCAGAAGCGGGGACGACATCACCTGTGGGGTAACCACGCTAGCTGCAGGTGTCCCTAGAGCAATAAAAGAGAAAATATGAAAGAGAGACTATGTAGACGCACAAAGTCTGCAGGACTGTCAACACTCAATGGCATCATTCCATAGAATCGCCAGCCACTTTGGCATTCCATTAGCCCAGGAAAAAACAGTAGGCCCGGCCTCACATTCTTAGGTATTGAGCTGGACGTGATTCACCAAGTTTCACGCCTACCTGCAGACAAAAATCCATAAACTTCATACGACCATACAGGGACATAAACAGTAGAAAATTGCGTATCGGACACGCGCGTAGCTCTGTAGATGAGTGTAATGATATCCCGACTCTTCCGGCAAGTTGGTCGGTTTTATATCTAGGTATCTTGATCCGGAAGGAGTTCTCTATGAACTGCACGTTGTCTAGCAAGATGCCTCCTAATGCTCCCGAACGCTTGGAGTCCGGGACCAGTTCACTCACTCGCAGGGCGCCGTGAAAAGCCAGAGAATAGGCACAACGGAACAACGACACTTCCTATGCATCGCGGCATACTTTCGGTAATAGGATCAGGACTAAGTAGTCGAGGGTAATATGGAGGCGGCGGTCAGGGAGGGAGGCGGCGGTCAGGGAGGGAGGCATGCTCGCGCTCCCATCCTCTCAATATCACCGGTACGAGGGAGTGAACTGTACAGTCCCTCCCTGCGCCAAGTAGATGGGGAGAGCGCGTTGAGGATCAGGTTCCAAACTTCAGGGGTCCAAAGCGCCATACTTCCTCTGGAATCGGCGTCGGGTGTTGGTCCGCTGCCGGGGCCAAAGCACGGACGTTGTCATCTTAAAACGAGATAAAGCATCAGCAATGGCATTTTGGGAGCCGGGTATATGCTGAGACTTGACTGTGATGTTGTAGCGTAAGCAGAGCAGCACAATGTGTCTTAGTAAGTTAATGGGTAGGGATTTGGCGGTTAGCCTATTAATGGATTTGACTACCGCCGAGTTCTCAGACCGAAAACTATGGACTTATGTGTTAGAAATCTACCCCATAGATGTCGGGAGACCATGATAGGAAACAACACGATAAATGTAATGTTCTTGGGGATGCCTGAAGTAACCCAGAGATTATGCCACTTCGCTGCGGACCATGCCCCTTGAAAGTACCTACCAAATCCCTCGCTGCCTGCTGCATCGGTATAGAGCTGTAGGGCGTCGGCAGTTTCAGTGGACGATTGCCAGAAAACGCGCCCATTGAAAACGCGTCCATTGAAATGGGTCAGGACTGAGTCCCATATTCTAAGATCATCTCTGATAGTTCCAGAAATTCTAATATGATGATGGGGCTGTTCTAATACCGCTGTAGCTCTAGCTAGTCGTCTGGAAAATTTGCCTATGGGAATCACCCTGGTAGCAAACCCTAGTAAGCCCAACAGTTCTTGGAATTGGCGTGACCCGGTCATCTCTTGCTACATTTCAACGGGTCTCCGCTGACCTGTTTTCAATGACTCAATTAGGCATGCAAGACAAACATTTTCGCACTCACTCCTTTCGCATAGGAGCAGGCACAGATACCACCGCCGCGACCCAAGGTCTCTCCGGCAATCAAATTAAAGTCCTGGGCAGATGGAAGTCTACATCATTCCGCAAATACATAAGACTACCCCTGGCTCAGTAATTGAGATGCTACTAATGCGTCTTCCCAGTTGCAGGTCAGCAGAAGCAGATCTGCGGCCACTCCTTCGTGCATTGGGCCCAGAGAAGAACTCAGGTGAGACCTGGGGGTACTAATCTCGGATTCCCGATGACCGAAGCAGTGGTCACCTGGATGGGGACAAGGGGAATTCTATGGGATCAACTCATGCCATCCATTCAATGGGCGCTACGGTCCCACTGACGTCCTCACACTATCATACTACACCTGGGAGGGAACGATATCACATCTACAAACAGTGTCCTGCTAGTCAAGAGAATGCAACACGACTGTTTGTCTTTGGCCGCAATGCTGCCAAATACCACCTTAATGCTTAGTATGGAAAGGGGCTAGATCCCACTCAGCAGTAGTGCAAATTCACGCCTACCATCCGCGGACTTTCCTTGTCACATGACTTGCTAGAGGACGGCTGTCCAGGCTTGTACCGACCGGACGGGGTGCACCTCTCCGACATCGGTTTAGACATATTCATCAGTACCATGCAGGATGGCATAGAAGCGCGGTTGATATGTTCAGGGCTGCAGCCATGTTTTGTTTTTAATTCTCTTTTCTATCAGCACTATCACTGCAATGCCTTTTTTAAAACATTTTTAGGGCTAATTTCAAATGATTTCACCTCAGAAACTAAAGAGTTGTCTCGATTTAGATGTTTAAAGTTCTCCATCCTCTCTGCAGGTAAAAGTAGCTGTATTCCTTCATAGCACAAGCACATTTATGCATTCTAAAAAGGGATGGGACCTCAGCATGGGAAGCACAGAGTTATCAGACTGAGGACCAGGTGGCTGCTTTACAGAATTAGAGAGGTGGAGGAAATAATCTAGTATGGATAAAAAGTGAGTCCACTTGAAGTGGTAACAATGCTTTGCTGAAGGCTTCCTAGATGCCTCAATGTGCTAGCTAACAATGGTGCAAACAGTGAAAAGTATCTACTGGTTGGGAGAGAGATACTATGCTGTGAGAGCTAAAAAATGTAGATTGGGATGCAGTAGAAAGCCCTTGTTCTGTGTCAGCAGTATTGGAAAGATTTGCAGAGATATTGTTTCCTGTTTGCTCATTTGCAGGAGGAGAAGGAACCAAGGCTGAAGTGGCCACCAAGGTGCTATGAATATCATGCATAGAGGAACCTGCCTCATAAGTCAAGCAAAAAAGCATCCATTTCCAGGCGAGTGGGAGTGTGGAGCCTGGAGCAGAAAAGGAGTTTGTGATTGTAGGGGGAAGCAAATGTCCATGTCTGGGGTCCCCCAAGTCACAAAGAACTATCACAAGATGGAGGTGTTGAGTAACCACTGATGCAGTTGTAGAATTTTGTTCTATTTGTCAGCCAATACATTCAATTTTCCAGCTAGATATACTGCTTTTAAGAAAATGTTATGAGCAATGGCCCAGGACCAGATTTGGATAGCCTCTTGGCAGAGGCAGTGAGATCCTGTTCCACCCTGCTTGTTCATGCAGTACATGGATACTTAGTTGTCTGTTTGAACCAGTACTACTTGATTGAAGAGACTGTCTTAGAACATGAACATGGGATTGTGAATCACTTGTAACTCTATGAGATTGATGTGAAGATATATCTCTGCAGGACTCCAAGAGCCCTGGGTGTGGAGGTCATCTAAGTGCGTTCCTCATCTTAACATGGAATCATCTGTTAGAATCTTTTGATAAGGTGGTACATGAAACAGGAGACCTCTGGAGAGATTGGTTGGAACCATCTACCATAGAAGTGAGTTTCTGAGCTGTGAGGTCACTGACAGGCACTGGGACAGTAGACCAGTTGCTTGAGCAACTGGGAAGATAATGCCCACTGAGGATGCCTTAGGTGAAGATGGGCCAACGGAATCACATATACTGTGGCGGCCATGTGGCCAAGGACTCATAACATGTGACGTGCCATCAGGTGGTGATGAAAAGAGATTTCCTGGCATAGCTGAAGTAGTGTGGTGAATCTTTGCTGAGGAAGGAAAACACACATCTGGTTTGTGTCCAGAAGAGCTCCAATAAACTCAAAGTCTAAGTGGGCTTTGGGTGGGATTTGGGATAATTGACTTGAAATCCCAGGAGTTTGAGAAGTTGAAAAGTTGCATGTAAAGTTTGTTGAGCCTCTTGCGATGTGGAAGCTTTGATCAACCAGTTGTCCAAGTAAGGAAAAACATGAAAACCGTATGAGCAAAGTATCATTGCCACTACCACCAAGCTGTTGGTGAACATTCTGGGTGCTGATGCCAGTCCAAATGGGAGCACCTTGTATTGGAAGTGGCATGTTCCCAGATGAAAGTGAAGATATTTTCTGTGAGCAGGAAGAATAGAAATATATGTGTATGCTTCTTTGAGATCTAGAGAGCAGAGCCAGTCATTCTTTTCTTAAAAAAAAGCAATAGGGTTCCCAGAAAGAGCATAAAAAACTTCTCCTTCACCAGATACTTGTTGATTGCTCAGAGGTCTAGAATCAGGCAAATTCCTCCAGTCTATGGGATAAGTAGGTACCTTGAATAAAACTCCTCACCCCTTTTTTGCAGCGGAACTTTTTCTGTTGCATTGAGAAAGGCTGAGAGCTCCTGGTAAAGGAGCTCTCTGATGGTAGTTGACATGAGACTCTCTTGGAGGGTGGTTTAGTGATTTCTTTTGCAGATGAAGCATATAGCCCTGACTCACCACTTGAAGGACCCACTATTCTTATGTTATGAGGGTCCAGCACTGTTGGTAATCGATCAGCCTGCTTATTGGGAGAGTCTGAGGTGAGTGCTGAGATACACCAGCTAAACTCTCTAGGAGGGAGTCAAAATGACTTCTGCTGCTTAGGTTGAGTAGGCACAGAAGCTTTCTGTTGCCTTGGGCATCTTTGGGTAGATGTTCACATAGACCCAGGAGGCTGCCGGCATTTATTTCTGGAATAGTATGAGCAATACCTGTAGGAGCTTGAAAATCACTTAGCATACTGAGATTGTTGAGCTTTCGAGGAGGACAGAGTGATTATACAGTCAGTATATCTTTTGAATTGCCTCTTTTATATGATCTCCAAACAAGTCATTACATATGTTGGCATATAGATCTGAGATTCTGAGACAATCTGCCTGCACATAGTGATGGACATCACTGAGGTGATAGAGGCTACATCGAAGGCATCATATATAGAGCATGCCATATTTCCTGGTTTCCAGGAGTTCACACTTGAGATGCCAATAAGCTGAGAGATGTTTAGAGGGTATGTACTTGTCATAAGTGGACATTCTCCAGACAAGAGACGTCATGTAAAAGGACATATAGAAGGTGTGATTTAGTATTTTGCTCATAAGCCTGGAAGAACCTGCAACCAAACTTATCTAGCTTACTGCCCTCTATGAAAGGGGTAGCTCTAGCATAAGTTCTGGAGCTGTGTGCTTTCTTTAAGAAGGGTTCTACTACTAGCAACTGGGGAATATTGAAATTTATAAAGGAGCAGTGTGGGTTTGAACCCACAACTTCAGGGTGCTGAGGCTGTAGCTTTAACCATTGCACTACACTCTCTCCATGATTATAAATGCCACTGTTTATCTGCTGTTCCTCTGAAGATGCAGATAAACAGTGGCTGCATGTGTAATTTTATCAGAAGTATGCAGAGTCACTCCTGAATATGTTCTTATACAGTATTTGTAGAGTAACTCACAAAATTATTCTGCCAAAGAGCAGGTATCAATGCACATACATACATCCTTGAGGTAGCTTTCAAAATGGAAGTACAATATGTACACAATTGAATTTGAATATCTGCCTTTATGTGCTCCTCTATTATACATGCATGCATTTTTCTTTTACTAGTATATTCTTTCCAATAGTCCTTGAATATCATTACTGTTTAAATTATTTCTGATGTTTTTAAACTATGGATGTCTTTATTCTTTTAGTTATTTGGAAAAAAATGTACTGCAGACTTTAAAAACAAGATTAAATGCAAACTACAACTTTATCATCACTGTAGATGATAAAGAGCTGCCCATAGCCATAATAATGTAACCTACTACTAGGATAATTATACTAATGTTTCTGTTCATTTGAGAAAACACAACTCCATTTTTTCAATACTAGGATGGCTTGGCAGCTCAGTTGGATTTAAACATAGTAAAATGGTATTGAAAATGTATAGGCAATTTGAAATGGTGCCTTGTTTGGCATACAAAAAGAAAGAGTTCAAAAGAGGACATAAGAATAGCCTTACTGGGTCAAACCAATGGTTTGTTCTCACTGTGGCCAAAACCCAAGGAGTAGCAATATTCCATGCTACAGATCCAGGGCAAGCAGAGGCTTCCCCCATGTCTTAATAACAGACTATGGACTTTTTCTCCAGGAATTTGTCCAAACTTTTCTTAAAACCAGCTACTCTAGCCACTTTTACCACAACCTCTGGCAACGCATTCCAGATCATAACTATTCTCTGAGTGAAAAAGTATTTCCTCCTATTGAACAATGAAGCATCATTAGAAGCCAACAAAGCAAATGTTATATCAAGTTGGAAAGTGAACATTTGCACAATGGCACTTTCCCCTTCCACATTTTCTAGATGCAGGACATCTCTAGGTGTACATATGGGTTCATGTCTCTGGATGTGGGTTTGTGTGTTTTAAGTATAAATAGGGTATCTGCCAGAGTGTTTGTGATGCACACAGAGTTCATTTTTTGTGTCTACTGTATGTGGAGGAATACATGAGTGTTTGTAAAATTTGGTGAGTGAGGAGTGGATTTTTATGTACAGTAAGCTTGTATTTATTGTGAGGAGAGAGTGGGCAAATCCTTGTATATTACCTTCCCTTGTCTTGTCCCATTTTCTCATTGTCATCCTCCTTCGTTTATACCTTTTTATCTCTCATTCTCTCTGTTCCCCACCTTCACCTCATTTTCTTCCACTTGTTCTTTCCCATTCTCCTCCTCTCCATCATCTATCACCAAGTTGATAAAAGGACATCACCATTGCCCCAGCTAGCACTGCCAGCCAAGATCAATTTGTGTCTCAAGTGGAGGTTTTACTGACTTAGGTCTCAAGATGACCATAATGGACTTGCAAAACTTCCCTCAAAGATGCCACATTGTAGGAAATGAATAAAAAAATAACCCAAAGGCTTCTCTGTGCAGAAACCAAGGAGCTCACTCTGGGACAGTAATAAATGGCACACTTTTGTACTCCTTACTATTTACTACTATTTATTATTTCTATAGCGCTACCAGACACAGTGTTGTACATTAAACACACAAGAAGCAATCCCTGCTCAAAAGAGCTTACACTCTAATTAGGAAAGACACACTGGACAAAAATGGTGAATCAATATATGCTGCTCATGTAGGGAAATACAAAGGGAGAAGAGATAGAGAGAGTACAAGGTTACGGAGGGAATGACAAACAAATGTGGTGTTTTACAAATTGGTAGGGTTCGGACTTAAACGCAATTTTGAAAAAGTGAGCCTTCAGCCTGGACTTGAATACTATCAGAGACAGAGCCCATGTACCGAGTTGGGCAGGTTGTTCCAGGCATACAGCGCAGCAAGGCAGAAGGGACAGAGTTGGTTGCTGATTGCAGAGGAAAAGGGTACAGACAAGAGAGACTTGCTCAACAGAGGTTCTGTGGCAGAATACAGAGAGGAGAGATATTGAGGAGCTGCAGGGTGAATACACTTGTAGTTCAGTAAGAGGAGTTTGAACTGTATGTGAAGCAGAGAGTGAGCCAATGAAGCGACTGGGGGGGAAGGGGGTGTAAAGTGAGCAAATGGTGAAATATGAGACATGCAGTAGAATTCGGAACAGATTGAAGGGGAGAGAGATGGCTTAATGGAAAACCTGAGAGAAGCATGTTGCAATAATCTAGGTGAGAGGTAGAATGTCCTATGCTTTCAGTTTCCATATGGAAACATTAGCGCATACCTTGCAAACATCTGTAGAATGAAACTACCAAGCTCTCATTGACAGAACATTGCCCAAGTAAAGCAAAAATTTCAATATACAGTGTTATATTCCTAAAAAAGAATATACTATACTTTTGGATAAAGGAAGACAACCCAACTTTTCATGGATGGAAAGCAAGAATGTATGAGATGGCCACTTCTGAATTATATACATACTAGTCTTATAGCCCGTTACATTAACGGGTGCTAGAATATATGTGTGTGTGTCTCTCTTTATTTCTTTCTCTCTCTCTCCTTAGCCGCTTTCTTTCTTTCTGTCTTTATTTTTCTTTGGCTGTCCATCACCACCCCTTGCCTGCTCCCCCTGTCCATTCTCCCTTCCTTTTACCTACCCCTGTGTCGACCACCACCCCTTCACAGCTCTCCTTATGCAGCAGCAGGCCTTCTCCCTTTGTTTTACCTCCCCCCTGTCCAGCAGCACCTTCCTTCTCCCCCTGTCCAACATTAGGCCTCCGTTCCTTTTTCTTCACCCCCCCGTCCATCAGCACCTCTTTCCTTCTCCCCCTGTCCAGCAGTAGGCGTCCCTTCCTTTTTCTCCCCCCATCCTTCTTCTTATCCCTGATACACTTACCTTGCTCTGCCCTTGATCAGAGGCTCCCGACAGCTGCCCAGTTGCACCCATTGGAAAAGTTCCCTCTGTGGCATCCTGCACCCCTCCTGATGCGATTCCCGCTGTCCCGCACATGCCCCTGTGTCTTTCTGTGTCCCTTCCTCCTTCTGTCTGTCTGTCCAAAGCAGCATTCCCTCCCCCCACACCAGTTCCCTGTGCACCTGCCCCTGTGTCTTTCTTCTTGTCTTTCTGTCTCCCTTCCTCCCTCTGTCTGTCTGTGCAAAGCTGCATTCCCTCCCCCTTCCATTTCCCTCCCCCCACACCAGTTCCCTGTGCCTGCATTAGCGTTTCCTCTACCCTCTTTCCCTTCCCACCGTCGCGACTACAAACGCGGGCCCGAGTCCTTTGCCGCCCCCCCTTCCTTTACCTTCCCGCGGGCCCGACTACACATGGCGATTCAAGCAGCGTGTGTTCACACGCTGCTTCGGGTCCTTCTACTGCCCTGATTTACTCTGGCACGTCCGGAGCAAATCAGGGCAGTAGAAGGGCCCGAAGCAGCGTGTGAAGACTGCTGACACGCTGCTTAAATTGCCAGTCGGGCCCGCGGTAAGGGAAGAGGGGGGGCGGCAAATGAGTCCGGTCCCGGGCAGCGGAAAGTTGCTGGGCTCCTCGGTGGGGGCGCTGAGTGGCCGCGATCCCTCTCCTCCCAGACCCCCCCCCCCCCCGGAGGAACGGAGATCGGCGGTTACAGCCCCTGGCTTCATCGTCTTCTATCCACTGCGGCCAACCCTAGCGGAAAGAGGGCAGGCCGCAGTGGACAGAAGACAGCAAAGCCAGCATTAAGACAGCATTTAAAAGCGGGTGAGCCGGCGAAGTGGAGGAGGTGGTGGTTTTGGCAGTGAGTGAGGGGGGGAGTCGCCGGCTGTGCTTTTACGATCTGTCCTCCGCATACGCACTCTGGCCACGAGGCCAGATCGTAAGCCGCGCATGCTACTTCCTAGCTGCAGCTCATGGAAAACGGACCCTCGCATAGGAAGTGCGCATGCGCGGCTTACCATTTTATTATATTAGATAAATCAAAAGATATAAAGATTGGCTGATTTACAAACAAATCATGTACAAATAAATCAAAAGATAGAAAGATTGGCTGATTTACAAACAAAACAAAGCTTTCAGAATGTTTCATGCATTGTAATCCTATCTCTCGGTACCCGCTCTCTTGATACACTGATCTCCTCCCATGGTTTTCAATATCACCTCTATGCCGATGACTCCCAGATCTACCTCTCCATACCAGATACCTCTATAGGAATTCAGGCCCAATCTCAGCCTGTCTGTCTGACATTGTTGCTTGAATGTCTCACCGCCATCTCAAACTGAACTCCTTTCTTTCCACATAAACTCCCCTCCCCACCCCCTCACCATTCTCTATTTCTATGGATAACACTCTCCTCCTCCCTGTCTCATCAGCTCGCAACCTTGGGGGTGATCTTTGACTCCTCTCTCTCCTCCTCTGCTCAGATCCAAAAAACCGCTAAAACCTGTTAATTCCTCCTCTATAATATTACCAAAATTTGACCTCTTTGCTTTGAACACACTACCAAAACCCTTATCCATGCTCTCATCATCTCACGCTTAGACTACTGTAATATACTTCTCTCATGTCTCCTGCGCATCCATCTCTCACCCCCTTCAATCCATTCAAAATGCTACTGCACAACATATTCCGTAAGAGCTGCTATACTCACAGTACCCCTCTCCTCAAGTCACTTCACTGGCTCCCCATCAGTTTCCGAATTCAATTCAAACTCCTCTTACTGACTTACAAGTGCATTCACTCTGCAGCTCCTCAATATCTGTCCCCACTTATCTCCAGCTATGCTCTCCTTTGTGAACTCCATTTATTGGGTAAGACCTGCTTATCGATACCCTTCTCCTCCACTGCCAACTCCAGACTCTGTCCCTTCTTTCTTGGTGCGTTGTATGCCTGGAACAGGCTGCCTGAGTCAGTGTGTCATGTTCCGTCTCTGGCGGTATTCAAATCCAGGCTAAAAGCCTACTTTATTGAAACTGCTTTCAACTCTTAACTCCTACTCACTGTCAGATACCTATACCCATTGTATCATTCCTTCAATCAGAATCTCTCCAACCCTGAGATGTCCTGTCTGTCTGTCCAGATTGTAAGCTCTTCTGAACAGGGACCGTCTATTGAATGTTAAATGTACAGCGCTGTGTATGCCTTTCAGCGCTATAGAAATGATAAACAGTAGTAGTAGTTTCTCTCAAAACTGAGCACCAGACTCAGACATCCTTAAGTGGTTGTTATCTAAGAAAGACATTGACCCATTCTCCTTTAGAGCACCCCCAGATGTGATGCATTTGTTCAACTGATCCTGTTCTTCTTAGCCTTAGACTAATTGTTGTGGGTGGCTGAATGACTGTTTATGCCTGTTGGCTATCTGTATGGATGTATGGGTTACTTGGTAAGTTAGAGAAATTTAAAGAAAAAAGTAGTATCACATACAGTTGGATATCTGTAGCCCTCTGAGCTACTTCAGATTCTCAATTATTTGAAAACAGAATAGTCCCTCTGATAGTTTGTGCTCTCCTATTGTGTTTTGGTATTACCTTGACCATATTGCTTGAAAGGAACTTATGTTTCATTTGTGTTTCTTGACTCTTAACATAGGCTTGTCCAACCTTTTTCTAAGGGGGGGGGGGGGTCACATTTTATATTTTGTAACATTCAGAGAGGCAAAACACACAGAATTCTCTCTCTCTCTCTCATGTACCACCCCTTCTCCCAGCCTTCATGCAGTCTTTTTATCACTCTCTCTAATGCCTTCAACCTATTTCTCTCACCTGAATTCAGCTACAGAACAGTGGAATTCCTGCTTCCCTGAATGACAACTCTCTGCAGGCTTGAGCTGCACAGTGCTGGAATTTTGGGTTGGTCTCATGGTTCAGTGACATTGTAAGGAGGGAGATGGGGGAACGGACCGCCTCAAGCGCTGTCTTCTCAGGGGCGTGGCGTATCTCCTCTTTTCTCCCCACCCCCCCGCTTACCTCTTTAAATGCTTGCCGGTGCCGGCAGTATCTTCCACTTGCTGCTCATGCATAACGTGACCATTTATTTTTTTCATCAAAATGGGTCATCTATTCGTTTTCAGTCCCGCCCTCAATCCCGTCCTAGCCCCGCCCCCAATTTCTTGCATTCATTTTTCATGTACACACGATATCTTATTAATTCATAATGGTAATCATAAAATTTAAAAACAAAAAATCACAAAAGCACACTGTACGCAGAGAAAACGTTAATTATCATTTACGAGTTTTGTTTTTTTTCCAAGATGTCAAGGCAGATGACTTTAAAATATGCAATGTCACCTCAGTAAGTATAGAAAAATAGATAAATATAGTGCAAAATATAGACAGCAGATATAAATTCTCAAAACTGATACATTTTGATCACTAAATTGAAAATGAAATCATTTTTCCTAACTTCCATAACTTCCATAACCTCACAAAAGAATTAGAAAATACTCTCATGACTACCCAAACACCACCACCAGCAACACCCGAATCCGGACAGTATTATCTCTACTCGTCTAAACAACAGAATCCGGACAATATTATCTCTATTCGCCTAAACAACCTATCATTATCTACTATCTACTACCAATTTATCCTGGAAAAGTCCAGAACAACAATTGTAACTTAACGCATTCTTGATTATATGTACTGCAATGCTACTGAAAATGTCCAGTCTTCTAACTTGTAATCCGCTTAGAATCGCAAGGCACAAGCGGAATAGAAATCACTAATGTAATGTAATGTAATGTAATGATTTCATGAGTCTCTGGTTAAACTTCCTTCTGACTGTGCATCCAGTATTTCTTTCTCTTTCTTTCTTTTACATCCAACATTTCTTTCACAATCCAGCCCCATTTCCATTGGGTTCAGGTCTCTCTCTCTTTTCCCCAGATCCAGTGTCAGTTCTCCTTTGTACCTTTGTTCCAGGTCTCCCTCTCTCTCCCTCCTCTGTTATGATCTTGTATCTCTCTGGTCTTCCTCAGGGTCTCTCCCCCTCTGTCTGAACCTCCCATAGTCCTACATCTGCCTCCTGTCTTTCCCCTTTGGTCCAGGCCTTTCTTTTCTAATCTTTATTCTGCTTACCACTTCCCCCCCCCCTTTCTCTGCATCTTTCTCTCCTTCCTTCCTCACTCCCTCCTTCCTATGTCCCCCTCACTGCCTTCCAGCCTTTGTCCCACCCCCTTCTCCGAAGCCATCCAGCCTACCTCCCTCCTTCCCTGCCGTACCGAAGCCTGTCTGCCTCCCTCTCTCCAAAGCCTGGCCTATCACCGATTCTTTTGCTTCCCCCACCCAGTCCGCCACCGCCACTCGCTGCTGCTTCCTGCCTGCTGCCGTTGCAACAACCGCAGCAAAGGCATGTTCAGGTGCCAGCCCAGAAGCCTTCTCCCCAACATCAATTCTGACGTTGGAGAGGAAGTTCCGGGCCAGCCAGGCAGCGATTGGCTGGCCTGGAACTTCCTCTCTGATGACAGAATTGATGTCGGGGAGAAGGCTTCTGGGCCGGCGCCTGGACATGCCTTTCCTGCGGTTGTTGTGGCGGCAGGCAGGGAAGCAGGGAGAGAGCCCATTCTCCGCTTCGGGATGCTGTCTCTAAAAACGGGATATTTCAGCGTCCCGAAGCTGTGCTTGGGGACAACTGGAGAAGGGATCTGAAAAAAGGATGGTCCCATTCAAAACGGGATGTATGGTCACATTATTCATGCAGGCCTCAGCTCCCTTCTGACATCACTTCCTGATCACGAGGCTGGCACCAGCAGCAGGTAGAAGATGCTGCTTGCACCAGTGAATATTTCAAGAAGTATGCAGGGGGAAGGGGGTGCTCAAGCAGCTGGTAAACCACGACATCCTTCTACAAACACTAGACTCTATAGGAATCTCAGGCAAGGTACTATCATGGTTCAAAGGCTTCCTACAATCCAGAACATACAGAGTTAAAACAATCAAAGAAAAATCAGAACTATGGTCCAACCCCTGCGGATCATCTCTATCTTCCACACTCTTCAACCTATACATTGCTTTCCTCATCTCCTACCTAGACAAACATGGCCTAACCTCCTACAGCTATGCAGATGACATCACCATTCTCCTTCCCTTCAACCAACCGGAGCCCACCATGATAGGCACAATACACAAAACACTTGAAACAGTAGCAACATGAATGACAGAGCACAAACTAAAACTTAACCCGGACAAAACAAACTTCATCCTCCTAGAAAACAGTAAAACTCCAACCTTAACAAACATAGTAATAAACTCGATTTTATACCCCATTCATCCCACGCTAAAACTTCTTGGAATACTGACTGACAGAGGCTGTATCATGCAACCACAAATCAACAAAATAATAAAAACATCATTCACAACTATGAGAAACCTAAGACAAGTTCGAAAATTCTTTGACAGAAAACAATTCCAACTTTTGGTACAATCTCTAATCCTAGGCTTAATAGACTACTGCAACATACTATATCTCCCCTGCCCAGCAACTATGATAAAACAATTACAAACAATACAAAACACAGTCCTACAACTCATCTGCTCGCTAAAAAAATACAACCACATTACAGAAGCATACCACGACTCACACTGGCTCCCAAATACAAGCAAGAGTACACTTCAAATTCTATTGCTTACTATTCAAAGCTATCAACGGAGACAGCCCAACCTACTGGAACAACCAACTAATTCAAGCCACCTCAACCAGACACAGAAGAACCCACTCACTATTCACACACCCGCCAACCAAAAATGTCAAACAAAGAAAACTATATGACAACCTAATGGCCACCAGAGCAGCAAAACTAGACAGACAAATCATCAATCTGCTGTCTTCAACCACTGACTACAAAACCTTCCCAAAAAAGAAACAAAAACTCTACTCTTCAAAAAATACATAAAACCTATTTAACACGACCAGTTCCTTCCCAAGCTCCACCTACCACACTGTCTACTCCTATCAAATCTAAAATGTTCAAAATACCCAACATGTATTACCTTAATTTCTCAATAATTCTTATGTAATCCGCCTATATATCTTGTAACTTCATGACAATTTATTGTAATCCGTCTTGAACCGCAAGGTAATGGCAGAATAGAAATCACTAATGTAATGTAATGTAAAGGACATGTCCAGGTAAATCTGGACATCTGGCAACCCTATATATGAGCATTTTATCAATCTACTGAACAAATCATAAAGATACAATTTCATATTCATATGGGTGGAGGGGGTTCTACCATAGGGTACAATATATGATCGGCAAAACAAGAGAGGCTCCTCTGATCCACAAACAGTAGCAGATATGGAAAGGAACAGTTCAAACAGCAAATGTATTTATTAGCAAAAGTACCCGACATGTTTCACCCAATAATGGGCTGTCTCAGGGGGCATAACAGGTATCAGTTTAAAAAAATCATCACAAACCCTCCTCATAAAAGGCAAAGTGCCAGAGTGAAAACAAGCAGTGTACCTGTTAACTGTTCAGATGTTTCTGTGAACTTATTGTATAAACTGTTTTCTGTCTGTTTGCACTACGACGCTTACTTTACCACCTGGGAGCATCGGGCTGCAAAGCTGCAGTCTGATGCTTTAAGCTAGATTTTAAATGGGCTGCCATAGAGTTTCCAGCCCCTTTTGATAAGACCTCACCCCCCAATGTTGATCCCTACCACGATGTTGTCCCTTACCCCTGAAGCCCTCTATCTACCACCAAATATCCTCCCCCAAAAAGGCCAAGGACCTCTTCCCCCACACCCACCCTCACATGTCCCAATAACTCCAAAAGGGCAAGCTGGTACTTCATTGGTGGTCCAGGGAGTCTTCAAGTAAGAGCAATGCCCAGTCCAGCTTCTTTTGCAAGATGGCTTCTCTAGCAGCAGACTCATGTGACTACCCCTCCAGAGTCATATTTCCATAACATAACATAAAACTCACTTTTATACCGCAAAAGCATTAAGTTCTATGCAGTTCACAGAAAGGCAAAAATTTATACAAATGAGAAAAACTTTCCTAATTTCCAAAGGATTTGATAAAAAGTTATGGGGGTCTTTTACTAAGATGTGCTAGCCGATTTAACGCGTGCTAAATGCTAACGCGCCCATTATATTCTGTGGACATGTTAGCATTTAGCGCACGCTAAATTGGCTAGCGCACCTTAGTAAAAGGACCCCTTTGTTTTTAAAGAATGTCGGAATTGGTGATAGGTATCAGAGGACATAATTTAACGATTCAAGTCCTTGTCCCATGACGCTGCTTGAAAGGACAAAAAGTGCTGATGAAATCTTTTCAATTTACAACCCTTGGCTGACTGAAAAGTAAACAATGTATGAGATTTTCTAAGACATTTTGAGCTACTACACTGTTTTGAAATGAAAAGAAAAGAAATTCAAATGAAAAATTGAACCAACGCAGGAAAAGGCAGAAAAAAATATATAGTATACAATCCTATATAATAAAAAGCTAGCCGCGCATGCGCACTCTTATTTGCGTGTTCCGTGCGCTGTAGGTCTGTGGCCGAAGGAGTGCGCAAGCGCGCTTATACGTCACCAGCCGATCGCCTTCACAAGCAGGACCGCAGCCAGCCGCCGATCTCCGTTCCTCCTGCACCATGGCACACCAGGCATGTCCCTGCCTCCCCCGCCGCCGGCCTCGGGCTCCTGGGGGCCGGCGGTGCGAGCCGCCCGGCCGGTGCTGAGGCCCCGCCTCCCCGCTACACAGCGCCGCCAGACCCGACAAAACGGCCCTACACTCACAGACCCGCGAGCAGGGTTGCCATGGAAACCCAGCCGGAATAAAATGCAGTCGCGCAAGAGTCAGTGAGAGAGGATCAGGAGCTAAAGAGATATTGAAAAAAACAAAAAAACAACAGTGTACAAGGAGAGAGAGACACACAGACACTCACAGAAGGACAGGGGGCTAAAGAGACAGATTGAAAAAAATAACAAAACACAGAGGACAAGGAGAGAGAGACACACAGACACTCACAGAAGGACAGGGGGCTAAAGAGACAGATTGAAAAAATAATAAAACACAGAGGACAAGGAGAGAGAGAGACACAGGGAAAAAAATGACAAACAGACATACAGCAGCCAAGGAGACAGACAGAGAGACAGTGGGCAAGGAGACAGCAAAAAAAAAAAAAAATACAAACAGCCAATGAGACAAACAGAAAAAAATAAAAAATACAATGCCCAAGGATAAATTCAGAAAAATAAACCATACAGACATACAGTGGCCAAGGAGTTAGACTGCAAAAAAGACATACAGCAGCCAATGAGACAGACAGACTGACAGCGACCAAGTAGACAATCAGCAAAAAAACACAACAAACACAGAAAGCAAAAAAAGAGAAACATACAGCGGCCAAGGAGACAGGCATGCAACAAATAGGAAAAATATAAAAACTTTTAAAAACTTCACCATACGTGAAGAAGGAATAAAAAAAAAAAAGGAAGAGACACCTACAGGGAAACACAGGATCAAGAGCATACAGAGAAAACAGAAGTTTGCAGGAATCAGGAACATATAGAGAAAGGAGAGCAGAGACCCCTGCAAGAAGAGAAAAATAGCAAAGAGACTGGGGATGAGAAAGAGAGCAGAGATGCTTGCAGGGAGAAAAAGCTAAGCAGTAATGTTACAGCTCAAGAGTGGAGACTGAGGAAGAAAGCAGAGACAGCGCTACACAGAAAAATACAGACATAAATTCTAGCACCCGTTAATGTAACGGGCTTAACGACTAGTTAAAATCTATAAAGCCCATTTTTTCAAGCTTCAGGGAAGTTCCAGAACTGAGGCAGAAAAATGCATACAGTTCAGAGAAAAATTGCTTCAAGCTCCTTGTTCAATCACTGACTATGAAAACTTGTATCTTCCATTGTTCTCTATGAAATGTTGTATCCTCTGAGCTCAAGAAACTAGAGGAAATCTGTGTCCCTTTTTCTCAAAGTCAAAAAATCCTCAGGATGAAAGCGTTTCATTCATGTACCTTAATATTAGTGCATACAAAATCAATTTAATATATTAATCTCCAAATTAACATTGACACACTTGTTTAGAATTATAACCAAACAAAAATTTCATACAGCTAGTAAAGCAATCATTAAAAATGGGGTTGTATTAGCATAAAAGTAGAGGGAATAGACCTTAAGCAAAGCCAAAAGTAACCGATTAATACCATTTCATTTTTTCTTAAAACAGACTTTGTTGTCAGTCATGATATAAAATGCTTCACTTCTATATTTATTGATGATTCTTATGCTTTTATATAGCCATATGAAAACAGGTTTTATTCTAAATTAAACAGTTTTTCAGTGCTCTTTTTGGGGCCCAAATCAACAGCAAAACTTTCACAAAAGTGCGCTAACCGCGAACGCATCCATAGGATGCCATGCATGCATTAGCGTTTAGCACGTGATTAGCATGCGCTAATATTTACTGCGCGCTAAAAGGCATAGCACACCTTAGTACAAGAGGGGTTTAGTTTGCCCTTACCATAGGTCTTTTCTGCACACCAAGGCCACTTTTGCCCCAGATGGAAATAGGCAGATGTTCCTGTTCCAGAATTAATGGTCATTCACTAATCCATATTGTCACCCATTTTGTAGGCTCTAACCCCATGCTAATCAGTTAGCACACAGTTATGACCCATGCACTAACTCAGGAGTAGGGAACTCCGGTCCTCGAGAGCCGTATTCCGGTCGGGTTTTCAGGATTTTCCCAATGAATATGCATTGAAAGCAGTGCATGCAAATAGATCTCATGCATATTCATTGGGGAAATCCTGAGAACCCGACTGGAATACGGCTCTCGAGGACCAGAGTTCTCTACCCCTGCACTAACTGATTAGCACTATCAGGCCCACTCTCCACACCTTAACACATCCTCTTCTGAGAAAATTAAAAAATATTTTTAGCACATAGTGTACATGTGAAAATTGGCTATTTTACCATGGAATACCAGCGCATATCTCATGATAAGCCTTTCTAATGTGTGGTAAGCATGTGCTAGCACTTATGCAGTTTACTAAAAATACCTTTTTCTGTGGTAATAAAACTGACACTGATGGTATCCAGAATGAAATGGCATACAGGGAGCCAACAGTTACTATATTTGGACTTTGCCGGTGAGTAGAAGCTGAACCAGCTTTGTTTAGTCACTCGTCGAGACTCTCTCTTTTGTTGCCCGCAGCTGTTGCTACTCATTTTTTTCCAGTACAGTAAATGCAACTACTCTGTGTCAATATTATTGCAGTCAGGTTGTCAGCGATTGTTTCAGCTGACACTTGAAGCTGTTCATTTTTACCATGAAGAAATCTGAATGGCAATATAATGAGGAAAGATTATCTTGAATGGATGCTGATACTGTTACTGGAAGCACACTGGTATGCTTTTGGATGCAATGTTAGCATTTTATGCAAGCTATTACAAATTTCCATCACTATAAATGCATCACCAGCAGCAGTAGCCTATTGAAAATAGATGTCTGTGCAATAAAATGTAACATGACCTTTAAGGTGCTTTTTAAGGTTTGCATTTTCATTTCATTTTGTTGTTTAACAGCATACGCCATTTTACATTACAATACATTGTACTGCATCATATTGTATTTCACTGTTTTATATTCCACTGAATTCTACTGTATTTTGTGTCTTCGCTGATATGTCTCAGTTCTCTTCCTGTGAACCGCCCAGAACTTCTTGTTGGGCGGTATATAAGAAAATAAATTATTATTATTTAAATAGTATATTTTATATATAGTACCATGCTTTATTACAAAATAATTTGCACTATTTTATAATAATGTACAATGTTATGAAATGAAAAAAAAAAACAAAAACAGAAATTTTAAAACAAAAATGTTGTGCCTTTGCCCCTCCACCCCACCTCTCCTCCTTCCCCTGTTTCATTATATTAACACAAAGGAGAGAAAATCATCAAACTGTGTTAGGGCTTACTGTGCCTTTAATGCTTGTTAAGGGAATTAGCACATGCTAAATTCTAAAGTCCACTTTATACCTATGGGCTTTTAGGCTCAGATTCTCTAAATGGCGCTGATATTGGTGGCCGCAGATCGCATGTCAATCACACAATGCTCAAAACACAACAACTGGGTATAGAGTAAACAAATTATTGTTCCTAAAGGTAATAATCACAAAAAACGTAAAGGGAACAATACAAAGAAATTTTCGACACCTTTTTAAACCCGAATGGTGCTCAGAATCCACAAGTGGATAGGAAAAAGCTTTAACATAGGGAATAAACCCCTAAGGCATTTTCACGGAATCTATCATTGCACCACCGATATTGGTAGAAAGGTGAATAAAATGTCTCTAAAAAACCGGTGTAATAATTGTTATATATCCATAAAGTGAAAAGATGTCCAATATGTAAAAACTTCAAAACTAGTGAACTTAATTAAACTTATCTTAAATGTCCATGCAGCGATGATCTTAACAGTTTCTGATGCGTTTCGCCGAAATAGGCTTAGAAGGCTTCTTCAGAGAACCTGTAACGCTGAGTGAAAGATTCAGTTTGTAAATCCTTCCTGGTACAGAGGAAATCGGTGGTGCAATGATAGATTCCGTGAAAATGTCTTAGGGGTTTATTCCCCATGTTAAAGCTTTTTCCTATCCACTTGTGGATTCTGAGCACCATTCGGGTTTAAAAAGGTGTCGAAAATTTCTTTGTATTGTTCCCTTTATGTTTTTTGTGGGAATCACACAATGCTGCCATTTAAAAATTTGGGCCACAGATTTGGACTTGGCGAATGAGATGTACAGTGTCAGCATCTATGAGACAAACTGTTTTTTTTTTACGTTCTATAGAATTTTTTGGACCCCTGTTCGTTTACAGAAGTTGGATAGTTCAAAGTCTAATAGATGCTGGCACTGTCATCTTGAAGCAGGGACACTGGATCATTTTTTTTTTTTTATTGTCCCTTGATACTCAATTACTGGGAATCAATATGGGGAAAGATTATTAGGATGCTTGGTGTTCCTATGCCATTGACATACGAAATGGTTTTATTTGGAACATTATTGAAACCGAAGAATCCAGTTGATAAACATAAAAGCATATGACAGGGGTTGCTATGCATATAAGTAGGAATTGGAAAAATTATGACAAGTCAAACCTATCCTTTTGGTGGGAAACGTTGTGCTTATATTATAGGTATGAGAGAATGTATGCGGAACAAGTAGGAAATAATAAAAAATTAAAAGAAGTCTGGGCTCCGTTGGAAACATTTATTAAATAGTAGCCTGGTTAATTGAACAATCCTTAATTTTTTGATTTTTTTTCCACACACATTCAGATGGGGGGGAGGGTATAAGGTATTTTGTTTTTTATATTTATGTAATTGTAAGTGCTCATAAATTCAATTGTACTCTCTTACAGTACATACCGTATGTGCTCTGTATTAGTCCTTCCTTCACTTAAATTGTCAATGTAAACTAGTTTGACCCTTCGATTGCCTTGTTATGTTCTTCTTTTTTCAATCGCACTGTATGTAACTCATCTATTTGTTGTGAACCGCCTAGAACTCCCTGGGTATGGCGGTATACAAAAATAAAATTATTATTATTATTATTATATCTGTATGTCTATCTGTATGCACTTTTTCTTCAGTTTGGAAAATTAATAAAGATAGGCACTGGAAATGTTGGCCAGGGTTTTCAAAGCTTACATTTCCATTGCCTATCATTGCCATGACTTGTACCTACATAGGTTCTTTACGGCACCTAATGCCACTTCCAGTGTTAGTCACGCCTATAATGGTGTTAGGCGCTGGTAGATGCCTCCAGAGGCAAGATTCCAGCACCTAAGTTTAGGCGCCATTTATAGAATTTCCCTCTTAATGATTAACATGCATTAATTCCCTCAATGCACATTAAGGTGCGTTAAACCCTAACACTACTTCTTGAATTCTACCCATAGGGCCTTTTTACTAAATCATGGGAAATTTTTCTGCTGCCATGACTTTACTGCACAATAGCTACAAATGTAACATGGCACTTATTGGGGGCAGTCCCAGTATTTTCTATTGAAAGTCATGCATTAACATTCACATTAACATGTGGTATCTGCTCCCAGTTAACACAAGCACTTAGGCTAGGGGCTGATTCTATGTAGGACACAGGTCTCAGAGGCTGCCTAAGAAGTGGCTGAAAATCACATACCAGCGTCATCTGTGAAATTTAACAACGAAGACTCTACTACTTTTACTTCAACATTTGGAATCCCACAAGGATCCATTTTATCTCCACTATTATTTAATATCTTTTTATCGCCATTATTAGAAACTTGTCAGGCCATAGGTTTTATTCCATACGCATACGCTGATGATATTCAACTAATCCATCCTTTAGATCCCGAAAATGTCACAGACATTGCCTCCATAAACCATAAACTAGAACAAATACATAATTGGTTGAATTCAAACAAATTATCATTAAATATTAATAAGACCAAATCCATTTTATTCAACTGGAAAAAAGACATTTGTCTTGCAAAACCATTTTTTCTTAATAACTTTCCTATCAGTACTGAAGCATCAATTAAAATTCTCGGGGTTATACTTGATGACAGTTTATCTTACCATGATCATATCTCTTCTATCGTCAAAAACTGTTTCTTCAAACTACGTCAGATAAGAGCCATTTCCAAATTTCTAAACCCTTCCTCCATAAAAATCTTAATACACTCATTTATCATTGCAAAAATCGACTACTGCAATGCTCTATTCTTAAACATCACTCAGAAGGAAAGAAGGCGACTCCAAATTATCCAGAATACGGCTATCAAACTTATCTACAACGCTAAAAAATTTGACCATGTATCCCCACTGATGATTGACGCGCATTGGTTACCAATTAATCATAGGATATTGTACAAAATTATATTTCTAATCTTTAAGACTCTAACATCTAGCGAGCCACAATTCATATCAAAATCTCTGATCCCTTACAAACCACAACGATCTTTACGTTCATCCGAATCAAATTTACTAACTATCCCTTCTCTAAAAATCATCGGTACGAGAAGAGCAGACATATTTACTGTAGCAGGTCCACAATCGTGGAACTCCCTCCCTCAGTATATTAGAATGGAACATGATATCTCAGCTTTTAAAAATCTTTTAAAATCTTATTTGTTTAGGGACGCCTATGACCTTTAAAACTCTAATGTATCTACTTTGTTTAAATTAATATTCTTAAAGAGTGCCTTGTAACTATTTACCCAACCTTTCGTTTTTTCCCTTTCTTCCTATGCCCTTATTGTAACTTTGCCCCCTTTTCCTCGTTTTCTTGTTAGTCATAATTGAAATTTGCTGTTTTTAAATGTATATTAATGTTTCTATGTTTTATTATATTATGTACATCGCTTAGAATATTTAAAATAGGCGATATATCAAGAGTTAAATAAACTTGAAACTTGAAACTTGAAACTTATACAGTATCGAGTCCGTCTTAAAGAACAGATGCCTTACTCCCCTGATTCTCTAATCGGCACCCATGTCACGGGTGCTGGTTAGAGAATCGTACCTGCCTGATTGCAAAGATAGGCAGCTCAACCATATATCTTTGTCAAGGGATCCCTTGCCATCAGCTGATCACGGCAAGAGAATCCCCGATCAGGTGAGCCGGCAGGACTTTCCAAAGCCGTAGCTTCAGGGAGTCCTGCCGGATCAGCTGAATGGGGGAGAGGAATACTACTGCTGCAAACAGCAGAGCTGGCAGTGGTAGAGGAACCCCATATCCATACACATGGCAGGATGGATGCCTACTCCCTCCTGCCTACCACCTTGACACCTCCCATATCTGCATGGCAGGAGAGATGCCCACTCTCTCCTGCCTATCACCCTGATATCTTCCCCCCCCCCCCCCACACACACACATCCTATTGTCAGGATAGATGTCCATTCCCTCCTGCCTCTGGATCCCATCAATTCCCTGAACCCTGACACTCTCTGATGCCCCAGCTGACACTCCCTGACACCCCCAACAATCCCCAATACCCCACTGCTCCCCAATACTCTCCAATACACATACGATATCTGACACTCCCTCATACCACAACATCACACCCCCAACACTCCTGGACACCCCCACATATCCCCAAAACTACCAGATACCCCTACACCCCAACATCCCACCCCAACACTCCCTGAAACCCCTACACCCCAATAACTCCCATAACATTCTCCCACACCCCAACATTCTATCCCATCTCTACAAACATCCCAGTACCTTTAGAAGATGGCTGGCAAGAGCGATGCTTACTCCCTGCTGCCGGCAGGCCTGCCTCTTCCAAAATGGTGGGCTTTCTCCTTCCTCATGTATCCTGGAATGCACCGGGGAGGGGCCTAAGGACCTGATTGATCCAGATACCAAAGACTCGTGGGTCAGTCAGGGCCTTAGGCCTCCTTTCTGGTGCATTGGGAGTGGCCTAAGACTCCAATTGGTCAGATTCTATAAATGGCGCCTAAGCACACCTACATTGTAGGCACCGCTCCAGGTGATTGTCAATCAACTGCTAGGCATCCTTTATAGAATCCTGCCTTGCAGTGCCTAGACATGCTTAAGCATCACTAGGCGTCCTAGAAGTAGATACCAGTATATTAGACCAGGTTTTATTTTGTCTAATTTATCGTCACCTAGCTCACATGCCTAGCGATGCCTAAGTCAACAATGTCTATTCTCTGCCCCTAACCATGCCTACTTTTCAGGTGGGTGTTGTTAGTTGTTGGAGGGTTCCTTGACTTAATCGTCATTAGGCACCGCTCTGAGTTCTATGTGAAACTCTTAATTAATTAATTTAAAAAAATTATCAATTAACTTCAATAGCACAGTCAATTACCACACCATTTAAGCTAATTAAAACAAATTGAGTTGTGCATAGATTTTAAGCTTGCTATGCATCCGCGAATAGGGAACCTAGCGGCACCTAATGTAGGTGTCCTTTATAGAATCTGTCCATAGTGCACCCTTTAATGAAGCGCTAAGTTGTTCCAATGTTAACTCCGTGTTATACAGCATAACGTAAGTATAGCATTTTAATGACAAAAACACCTTCCATGCCCATTTTCTGCCTATACCTCACTCCCTGATACAAAAAGTACTCAGTCCCAGATTCCCTATATCAGTGTTTTTCAACCTTTTTATACCTATGGACCGGCAGAAATAAAAGAATTATTCTGTGGACCGGCATCGGTCTGTGGACCAGCGTTTGAAGAAAACTGGGCTAAGTCATGGGCCAGACCCCACCCATTTCTACCCAATGTCCACCCCAGACCCCTCCCCCATAATAGTACTAATTGCACCTTGCACATCCCGTGCCTCATCTGGAAGCCTTCCCTCTGACGTTGCAACTTCAGAGAGAAGACTTCCGGTTCAGGCGCAGGACGCGCGTAGGAGCCACTGCCCGTAGCTTTGTGCACTGAATCAGTTAGGAAGAGGGAGCTGGCTCGAAGATAACGCCGCATCAATCGCACCGTGGACCGGCGGTTGAAGAACACTGTTTAGGCCTGATGCACGTGCTGGCCCTGTGGACCGGCAGGAAATTTCTGTGGACCGGCACTGGTCCATGGACCGGTGGTTGAAGAACACTGCTCTATATGGTGCCAATAACGGCGGCTGCCTAAAAAGCGACCACAGATCACATGTCAATCATGTGATGGTGCTGTATAGAGAAGGAAGGAAGCGATTCACTAAAATAAAAAAAACCAACACTGACTGGGCTGGCCGATCCAAAGTAAGCGACTGCTGAGGATCAGTTGCTGAGGTCCTTTCCAACTGCCCTGCCTTCTGCCGCCCTGTTTCTCTGCCCCGTCTCAGCCCTGATCTCCTGCCCTCCCCGAATCTCTCTTGCCCGCCCCAAATCTCTCCTGCCGCCTGACTCAGCCCTGATCTCCTGCCCTTCCCTGCACTGCAAGCCCGTGGTTTTAACCCGTGGATTTAAAGTGGGTTAAAACCACGGGCTGTTTAAGAAAGTAAAAGTTAAGAAAAAAAGTTGTGACTCTTAGACGCATGCGCTTGTGTCGGGATTGCTCTCTAACGATCCATGCAGTGGGTGGGGGGCATGTCAACTATCATCCCCATTTGCATGCAGGCCTTTTGTGAATTTGTCGGCCTGCATGCAATCGGGCACGGATCGGACACGGAATTGGGGATTAGTGAATCTAGCCCATAGATTTTGGTTTTTAAAAAAAATTAAGGATCATCACACTCTGTTCTGAGATATGAATTGTTCCACTCTTACATCTGTGTCAGAAAATTGTAATCATTGCTCTAAATATTTTTTGAATATTCTTTATTCTATCATCAAAAACTTATAAAGTACATAAATACATTTTATCAGAACCCGCTTCTATAAGAAAACAAGAAAAAAAGTACCACTTAGTTTCAATTCCAAATGTGCCTCCAAACACCAATACGTTCACAGTTTGAGCAGCACTTCGTTTCAGGATGAGGTGGCACTTATTTCAAAAACAATGCCTCATTAATGCGTGTTTAGCCATTCCAGAGAGTACTCCGTTATTGAAATCTGTAAATTACAAGGTCAGCATTGTAGTTTTCAGTTTCAAACTTGTACTCTTCTAACATACTGTATACAAACTACTTTATACATCAGTTAAAATTTAATCTTCACCATTTGAAAAGAGATGGGAGGTGTTAATTTCAGCTCAGCAGTATTCAAACCTTCATGAATGAAATTAAATCAAGTAGGTTAAATTTAAACACCTTTATGTTTTTTGCAAGCATCCTTATAAATTATGCTAATTTGTGACTGTTAAAGTCCATCAATCAGTCAGGGGGTGAGTATGCTTCTTAGAAATATTCAAGGGTATCATATCTATATGTAACAGTGTGTCTTCTGGGTTAAATAAAATCTGGGTTAATGGCAGTCATTTAAATAAATCCATTTTATGAGCCTGATAAGAATGATTTAAAATGTAAATGAAACGATTAAAGCCAATTTACTATTACAGCTCAACAATACAATACATTCTTGTGGAAGTATGAGCTGCAAAACTTTACTATTGGTGCTGTTCTCAAAAGCAATGTTTATCATTAGAGAAATTAATTAACTGACAAAAATCTTATTTAATTTAGAGGCCTTTTAATTAATAGGAATGTAGCCCTACTTCATGTGTGTAAAAAGGCTACCACAAACCATATTAATGCATTTTGTGGCATTTGGTCTATTGGTGTATAACTGTATGCTATGTGAGTTAACTATCTTTTCATGATAGCTTAAGAGAGATATGTCATAGGTGGAGAATGGATGTGGATGTATAAACCAGCAAATGTGTGCACTTTAGGGTATGCTAACTGGCTAACACTAAGTTAACATGGGGACACTTAGGCCCTGAGGGGCTCATAATCAAAAAATATAAGTGTCCACAAAGCATCCTAAATCGGTACTTGGATGTGCTAATTGCCAGGATGTCCAAGTGCCAATAATTGAAACTGCCATTCTGGACATCTAGTGAGGTGTCCAAGGCACTGTGCATCCAGAGTTTGAGATGGGCATAGTGGAGGCTTTGTTATAGGCGGGCTTTGGATGTGCATAAATGCGGGGGTAGACTTGGACATCTTGTAGCAATAATCAAACGTTTGCAAGATGTCCAGGATGGAATTTAGGCATTTGGAGCTAGACCTGTTTTAGAAGCATTTAAGTGCCGCAAAAGTGCCCAAACTGACCAGAGCAACACTGCATGCATCAAGGTAAGACGCTCCCACCTTCTCCCGGTGCTCAATTACTACCTTCCACCAAGCAAAAATGAAAACAAAATGGTACATAGCTGGCTCTAGAACAGCAGCATCTGGTATGGGAAAGTCTAGTAGAGCATCACACATGTTTCTTATGTAGCCTGGTAGGTGAATTAGCAAACCATAGAGAGGACCATAAGGCACTCTCATCATAATATCTATGGTATTAAATACGAGCCCATCATAACCCACCCAAATCCTACTAAACTATGCACGGCTCGTTCGGTTGATTTTCAAATTGAAAACATTTCATCATTTAACTAAATTCTATCGGAAACTACATTGGCTCCCAGTTGAAGCAAGAATATTATTCAAGTTAGGTTAATCCTGTTACAAGACATTGTTTGGCTTTTTATCTGATTATATTATTGATCATTTTAAATTTACTGACAGAAAATGTTTTTCTTACAAATTTAGTCAATGGGCTCCAAATTTTATTAAATACCTCACTAAAACCCCTACATTCTGCGTTAATTTGTTTGTATCTGTATGTAGTAAACACATTCACCCACCAAAAAGTATAATTTATTCTATCATGGTTCTTCCAATTGCTTGTAATCAATTGAATGGCTATACCTGTTAGGATCATAAATAGACGACTCTTATATTTATCTAGAGTGGGTTTCACATGTAAAATTGTTCCACAAATTATAGCCTCATATGACATTGGAACATCTGAATCTAGTACTAAATTTATTTGTCCCCAAATTGACTTCCAATATATTAATATAAACGGACAAAAATACAACATATGATCCAAAGTAAGACAATGCCAGCATCTATTAGACTTAGAACTATCTATTTTATTTAATCGAACTGGGGTCTCTTCTTTTCTTTGGTTTATTTATCTTTACATATCCAGGGCGGTTGGAGGGAGGGGAATAAATATTGATAGTGATATTTGGGCAACTTTATTCTTTATTTGTATTGTATATTAGGATATATTATGATATTATTATATCCAGGAAAATGAAATTATTGAATGATGTTTATGTTACCTGTATAGATAATAGTGTAATATGTGGAATATCTTTTGATCTTTCATTTGTATGACACTGTTTTTGATTAAAAACCAATAAAGAATTTTTTTTAAAAAAAAGAAAATGTTTTTCTTGGCATTTTAGATTATTTACATTTTCTACATAGAAACATAGAAACATAGAAGATGACGGCAGAAAAGGGCTACAGCCCATCAAGTCTGCCCACTCTGCTTACCCACCCCCTGTCTATGCCCTAATGACCCAATTTCCTTATCTTGACCCTCATAGGGATCCCACATGGGTATCCCATTTATTCTTAAAGTCTGGCACGCTGTCTGCCTCGATCACCTGCATTGGAAGCTTGTTCCAATGATCAACCACTCTCTCTGTGAAGAAATACTTTCTGGTGTCGCCATGAAATTTTCCGCCCCTGAGTTTGAGCGGGTGCCCTCTTGTGGCCGAGGGTCCCTTGAGAAAGAAAATATCATCTTCCACTTCGACACGTCCCGTGAGGTATTTAAATGTTTCGATCATATCTCCTCTCGCCCTACGTTCCTCAAGAGTGTAGAGCTGCAATTTGTTCAGTCTCTCTTCGTACGAGAGACCCTTGAGCCCCGAGATCATCCTGGTGGCCGTCCGTTGAACTGATTCAATTCTGCGCACATCTTTACTGTAATGTGGCCTCCAGAATTGCACACAGTACTCCAGATGAGGTCTCACCATGGCCCTGTACAACGGCATTATGACTTCAGGCTTTCGGCTGACGAAACTTCTATTGATACAACCCAATATCTGCCTTGCCTTAGATGAAGCCTTCTCCACTTGATTGGCAGTTTTCATGTCTGCACTGATGATTACTCCTAAATCTCGTTCTGCTGAAGTCCTAGTTAAAGTTTCTCCGTTCAAGAAGTACGTCCTGCATGGATTTCCGCTTCCGAGGTGCATGACCTTACATTTCTTAGCATTGAAGCCTAGCTGCCAGGTTGAGGACCAACTTTCCAATGTAAGCAGGTCCTGCGCCATATAATTCTGTAAACTGCATTCACTTACTATATTGCATAGTTTGGCGTCATCGGCGAATAGTGTTATTTTACCTTGAAGCCCTTGAGTCAGATCCCCTTTGAATATGTTGAAAAGGAGTGGACCCAGGACCGAGCCCTGCGGCACTCCACTGGTCACCTCCGATGTTTTAGAGAGGGTACCATTAACCACCACCCTCTGAAGTCTGCCACTCAGCCAATCATTGACCCATGCAGTTAGTGTCTCTCCTAACCCCATCGATTCCATCTTGCTTAGCAGCCTGCGGTGTGGGACACTGTCAAAAGCTTTACTGAAGTCCAGGTACACGACGTCCAAAGACTCTCCCAAGTCCAACTTTCTTGTTACCCAGTCAAAGAAGCTGATGAGATTGGATTGGCAGGACCTACCCTTGGTGAATCCATGCTGACTGGGATCCCGAAGATTCCCTTCATTCAAGATTGTGTCCAATTTGCTTTTAATTAGTGTTTCCATGAGTTTGCACACTATTGATGTGAGACTCACCGGTCTATAATTCACAGCCTCTGCCCTGCAACCCTTTTTATGCAGAGGAACGACATTAGCTAATTTCCAGTCCAGGGGAACTTTCCCCTTACTTAGGGAGAGATTGAATAGCTCAGCCAACGGTTTCGCCAGGACATCGCTCAATTCTCTGAGCACTCTTGGGTGCAAATTGTCTGGTCCCATGGCTTTGTTCACCTTGAGTCTTACCAGTTCACTGTAAACTTCACCTGGTGTGAACTCAAAATTCTGAAACGGGTCTTCTGTGCTTTGTGTTGCCTTCAACTGCAGACCGTGTCCCGGTGCCTCACAGGTGAAGAGTGAGCAGAAGTATTCATTCAGTAGTTCGGCTTTATCGGAATCTGCTTCCACGTAACTTCCGTCCGGTCTTCTAAGGCGTACTATCCCGCCTGTGTTCCTTTTTCTGTCACTAATATACCTGAAGAAGGATTTGTCCCCCTTTTTAATGTTTTTTGCCAGAATTTCTTCCACTCGAAGTTTTGCCTCCCTAACTGCCATTTTGACTGCTGTAGACCTGGTCCTATATTCTACTTTTGCCTCTCTTTTCTCCGTGCGCTTGTAGGAGAGAAACGCTTTTTTCTTCTCCTTAATGAGGTGCGAGATCTCCACGGTGAACCATTGGGGTTTATTGTTTCTTTGTCGTTTATTTACTGATTTTATGAAGCGGCTAGTTGCTTCATGTATGGTTGATTTCAGTGTTAACCACTTAGCTTCTACATCATCGGTCTCCGCTTGGTCCTGCAGTGTCTGATGGACGAAATCTCCCATGCGTGCGAAGTCTGTGCCCCGGAAATTGAGTACCTTTGTTTTCGTGTTTGATCTAGGGAAGCCTTTCCTAAGGTTGAACCATACTATGTTGTGGTCGCTGGAGGCTAGTGTATCTCCTACTGAGACCTCTGAGACGCTTTCCCCATTGGTGAGTACCAGGTCGAGGATCGCCTGGGCCCTAGTGGGCTCCATTACCATTTGTTTGAGACGTGCTCCCTTTATGGAGGTTAAGAGCCTCCTGCTACCGCTGGTTGTCGCTGAAAATGAGTTCCAGTCTGCATCAGGCATATTGAAGTCCCCTAGCAGTACAGCTTCTCCTCGTAGAGTGATATTCTCTATGTCTTCAATTAATTCTGCGTCCATGTCTTCCAGTTGTCTTGGGGGTCTGCATACCACACCTAGATACAGGCATCTTTCTCTGCCTCTTGCCAGGTTTACCCAGAGGGACTCCCCGGTGTACTTGACATCTGTGATCCTGGTGGTTTTGATGTCCTCTTTAATGTATAGAGCTACCCCCCCTCCTAACCTGCCCTCTCTGTCCTGACGAAGTAGATTGTAGCCCGGTATAGCTATATCCCACCCATGTGAGTCCATGAACCAAGTTTCAGATATTGCCACCACATCTAGGTCGGCATTCCTTATTTCAGCCTCCAATTCTAGAATTTTGTTACCTAAACTGTGTGCATTGACATACATGGCCCTCCATATCTTGTGTTTGCGAAGTCCCTGTGAGGCGTATCCTACCCGAGTCGGTGTGACTCCCAAAGAACTGTTTGCAATGTGGGTACTTACCTTGGACATGGAAGCGGAGTTTCGACTCACCTCATCAGGATAATTCATTTCTGCACTAATATACTGTAAAAGGTTGTATATACAAAAGATTTTTCCATAGAATTTTATCTTTTCAAGCTGGATCCAAGTTTCCAAGTTTATTAAGTATTTGATTAATCGCTTATTCCAAATTCTAAGCGATATACAAAATATTAAAATATTAAATTACAGTAATAGAAGAGAAAAAAACTATATAAATGTGACTGACATGACAAACGAGATACAGAAGGAATGGGATGAGAAGGAAATACAAATTTAAAAATAGTAAAGAAGACATGTAAGGAAAAAACAATAGGGAAGAGGAGAGCAGTGCGCATCAGAGAGTTTAAAAGCCAGGGTACAATTGAAGCGCCTGATCTAATCTAAATTTCAGGTTTGTAGACCAAATTTAATTTTATTACTTGTCAAATGCATCTTTAAAAAGAAAGCATTTTAGCTTGCTCTTGAATCTATCCAAATTAAGTTATTTTCGCATATGAATTGGAAGTAAGTTCCACATTTGGGGAGCCGTAATAGAAAAAATCATGGGATAAACCTTTTTCTGTCCTGATAACAAACTCCAACTCCTATCTTTCCTTTAGAAAAATGCTAAAGACCTACTTATTTGACAAATTCTTCTGAATGTGATTATAATATGCTGTGCTTGTACAGCATCAGAAACTCGCAAACATGATTTACTATGTCGGCACTACCCGACCCTGATTTATATTTTAATTGCGGTTTATACTTTGTTACTTGCTTGTCCCCTGAAGAAGACATTCCAGATTGCTGAAACTGGGATCCTAATTGGGACCTTAGTTTTAAAGATTTGACTCCAAGTCAAGTAACCATATTGGGACTATATGTGACTATTTAATTTGTTTTTTATGTAATAAATGTAATTGTTGGCTGATTTATAATTGTATGAAATGATTTCCACTATAGTCAGTGCAAAATATCAAGTGGTAAAAAGTCAAAACAGTACAGGCTTTATAACATTATGAAAAAGAAGGAAAAAGCCTCAGACAAGGGCCCTCCCACCTCCACAAAAGTGGTTACAAAGGCGGTAGAGCAGTCACCTCATTGGCAAAAAACCTTCATCCAATTTGAAAAAAGCTCTGTGCTGTGCTGTGCTGTGCTTATAGAGCAAACAATGAAAGGGGGGAACCAACAAAGTCTGCAGTCAGGAATACGAAGGCAAACCAAAACAAGGAAAACTGCAGACGTCCATTGGTTCGTTTGCCTTAAGGTGATGTTTTTAACCACATTTTATCTATTGTCACAATAAACTTTGCATGCATCATTGTACGCCCATCTGCAGTTTTTCTTGTTTTGCTGTGCTTATAGAGGACATAAAAAGAGGAGAAAAATCTTTTCAACTTATCTTCAGCCGATCAGCTGAAGATAAGTTGAAAAGATTTTTCTCCTATCTTTTTATTAACGTAGAACAAAATCTTTTCCAGAGAAAGGAAAATGGTAAAGGTAGAGGACATAATTTGAGGTTGAGGGGTGGGAGACTCAAGAGCAATGTAAGGAAATTCTTCTTTACAGAGAGGGTGGTAGATGCCTGGAATGTGCTCCCGAGAGAGGTGGTGGAGAGGAAAATGGTGACGGAGTTCAGAAAAGCGTGGGATGAACACAGAGGATCTAGAATCAGAAAATAGTAGTAAATATTGAAGAACTAAGGCCAGTACTGGGCAGACTTGCACGGTCTGTGTCTGTATATGGCTGATATGGCCATTTGGTGGAGGATGGGCTGGGGAGGGCTTCAATTGCTGGGAGGGTGTAGATGGACTGGAGTGAACTTTGACGAAGACTTCGGTAGTTGGAACCTAAGAACAGTACCGGGCAGAGCTTTGGATTCTTGTCCAAAAATAGTTAAGAAGAAGAAGAAGGAAAAAAAAAAACCCAACAAATATTTAGATTGAATCAGGTTGGGCAGACTAGATGGACCATTTGGGTCTTGATCTGCCATCATCTACTATGTTACTATGAGACTTGGGTCTATCACAGAGATTCAGAGTCCAAAATGGAGTCAATGCAGTGGAAGCACAAGTCGTCCGCCATCCCAAAAAAGGTTTTATAGAAAAATCTGTAGGCAAAGTCATGGCAACTGTCTTCTGGGATGATGAAGGACTTTTGCTTCTGGAGTTCATGCCATACAAAACAACCATAACCGGGAAGAGTTACACCAACACAATTATCACTTCGCAGGAGTCAGTCAAGGAGAAAGATGAAGAAAACTCACAGCGGGCGTGCTGCATCTTCACGACAATGTGCCGATGCACATGCCACAATCACAGGCACAATCACAGGCACTCGAGAATGTGAGTTTCAGCAGCTAAACCATCCATCCTACAGCCCTGACCTGGCTCCTACAGATTATTTCCTGTTCCAAGTTTTGAAGAAATCTCTCCATGGACAGTAGTTTTCAAATGATAAAGAAAGATCAAGGAACCTGTGACCTACCTCTGTCAGCGTCTAACAGAATAATTATTTTCAAAGGGGTTAAAGTCATTGCAGGAAAAGTAGATTAATGGCTTTTACTAAGCTGTGCTAGCGGTTTTAGCGCACGCTTAGCGCACGCTAAATTGCTGTGCGTGCTAGACGCTAACGCCTCCCTTGAGCTGGCGGTAGTTTTTCAGTGTAGCATGGGGGTTAGCGCACGCTAATCTGCAACGCGCGCTATAAACGTTACCACAGCTTAGTAAAAGGAGCCCTAAGTGTTTGGAGCTCTAAGGGGACTATATTGAAAAACAAAACAAAAATTTTTTGAAAATTATTTTCTTTCCTACTGAGGCAGATAAATTATTGAATGCCTCTTGTAGTTCAATTAACTAACAACTGTGGAGAGTAAGAGAGAGCAAAGACATGATGACATGTGGCAAGCCATAAAACCATTGTTCCTATTCAGACTTCAAGTGATGGCATTTTAATGAGTTCCAATTCAGCAGTTTCACAAGTGCCTATTTGAAGTTGCTTTGTAGGAGTATGACAACTTTAAGGCCAGATAGAGAGAGTTCTGGAAGCCTGAAATGTTTTCTTACTGTGTTTTGAATGCTGCATTTTTGAAAAGTTTAAATTAAATTGCACAAGCAAAAGATTCATTACAGAAATCAAAGACTCTTACATGGAACTAAAACAATACAACATGAAAATATATGGTTAAATCAAAAAAGTAAAAGGCAAAATGCATTTAACGGCTTTAATAGAAGTAACTATAAGTAATTGAACATATCACTTTTCCATATACGGTAGTCCCCATGCAAGACAATACATTTGTTGTATTATTCAACTAGCTTCTGTATTCCTTCAAAGAAGAAGTTTTTTGGCTGCTCCCGAAGGCAGGTGAGCACCGCTTCCTTTACTTCACCATGCTTTGTCTTTTGCTCTCCAGATCACAGTGATAAACCCTTGTCTTGTTGCTGGTGACAATTCTCTCCAGAACACTCGGATCTTCTTCATACCATCTCAGGACCTGGGAAGCAATCTCCACACACTGTTACTTGTGCAGATTAGTAGGTTGTTTGGGAACCCATTGTGCACAGCCTTTCCTGTATCTCAAGTCATCATGTATTAAGGCAAATGCAGATCCATAGTTCATATCCTAATTTACAGCCAAATGAGACACCGTTATCTGTTGGTGTTGCTGTCTAACTTCTACTATACAGATACAGCTCTCTGCATAGTCCTCAGGTGTTTGTACTAAAGCAAGGACTTCTCTAAGTTACTGGCCACTGTATGAGTTTCCCTGTTCAGACAACCCCCAATGCTTTAATCTTTGATGTCACCAGTCAGACTCTGAATCAATTGAACAGGTCTTTAATAATGAAGCAAACAACTTACAGTCAGATGATAGTTCAATGTAGTTCAAGCCTGTACATTCCTTCTCACTCTACTAACATATCACGTCTATGCTAGGAGTGTCCACACTGTGGAGATGATACCGTTCTCCAGACTTAGAAGTAATTTAAGCTGTATTTGATTGTCAGAATTAAAGGGGTAAAAAACCTGGTGGTAGAACACCACTCAGGCTCTCACTCTAGCATGTGCTTAGCAAATATGGCCACTGCTCTTCTCAGACTGAAGAAGGAGGTGGGCCAATGCTCTTTGGAAGCAGCCCAGACTACTGGAAGCAAAGCTCTCTGGGTAGTTGACTCCACAGAGCACCCATAACTACTACACATTTAAACAAACATTAACTGAGCAAATGCCCACTTAACATGGGGGCATAACAGTCTGTTTTCTCTAATCAAGGCATCCGCCCTGTCAGTGTGCTCTTTTGTGCGTGACATTGATGGGTGACCAGAATAACCTTCATCGGTTACACCTGCTCTTCTCACTTTATTTTTTTTTTTATTATTTATTTATTTATACAATTTTATAAAAATTCCAAGCATAAACATCTTGCACAGAAAAGTATGATCAAGACATCTCTATTAAAATTAATTTTCAACTCTGAAAAATAATTCACTCAAATTATAATAGGAAAAGAAAGAACAGCTTCCCTTGATCACTCACAAGTCCTCTAAATTAAACTAGATCCAAGATTTAAAGAGTATCTTAATTAAATGCAAACAAATACAAGGAGGCACTTTAACTACTACTGGTAACAAGAACTAATTTCCAATAGGAGCTGTTGTTACTTCATTCAAATGAGAAGGATCTACAAATACATATTTCAATGAACCATATCTAATGACACATTTACATGGGTATCTTAAAAAGAAAAGACCCCCAATTTGAGTCACTCCAGGCTTCAAATTTAGGAATTTTCTTCTTCTTTTTTGAGTCTCTCTTGAGACATCTGGAAAAATTTGAATATGGAGACCCAGGAAATCCTTGGATCTATTCTTGAAGTAAAGATTCAGGATCCAGTCCTTGTCTGGAGCCAAAGCCACAGTCAGCAGGAAAGTGGCTGGCGTAGCCACTTCTCTGTCCGATTGTTCTAATATAGCGGAAATATCCAATGGATGTTCCTGAGGTTCTTCAACTTTTTCTTTTTGAAGAGTTTGTGCTTTAACAGGAAGATAGTAAGCCCTTGTAAGGGGAGGTAGAGAATTTTCAGGTATCTTGAGAATCTCTATAAAATATCGCTTTATCATATCTCAAGGGGAAACTGATAAAATCTTAGGAAAATTTACAATCCGCAGGTTATTAGCCCGAGTATTGTTCTCCAAAGCTTCCAATTTCCTCCTCATGATTATGTTATCTTTAACCAGTTGGTCTTGGATTTGTTTGACAGTTATTAATTCTTTATTGGTTTCCTGCTTTAATAAAGATACATCTTGTTTTAAAGAGTTAATTTCTTCTTTCTGAGCTTTTATTTCTGTATCCAAGTTTTTTATTTGAGGATTTAATGTTTTCCCCAAATTAACTACCAAATCCCAAAGAGCTTCTAATGTGACTTGTGGGGGTTTAACCACTGAAAATAATTGTACTTGTGTAGTTAGAGTCTGTTCTTGAAGCTGATTTACCTCCGTGAAGCCTTGTCCTCCTCCAGCACTTGGTGTCCCGATTACAGGCTGAGATGTCCCATTCAGCGAGCCCTCCAGCATGCTTGCCTCTCGAGAAGAGTGAACTTCCTGACCGGATGCACTCAACTCTCGCGGTGAGCTGGCTGCCTGTGGTTGTGGCTGGTGGGGTGGCGTCCGTTCGTCAGGGCTCAGAGAGATGTCAGGCCCTAGGGAACTTGTCGCTGCGATACTCTCCAGCGGCGTTCCCAGCGGTGATGTCCCTGGCGATCCTTGTTCCCGTTGCAGTCGCTGTAGAAATTCATCAATTGTAGCCGACGGGGGTACTAAGCGTCGGGAGGCAGCACCAGCGCTTTTCCCCCTCCTTTTTGGCATTTTCTGTGCAAGGTAAGAGCAAAATTACGAGCGTCTGAGCAGCAGTTAGTGAGTTGCGGCCATCTTGGATCTATTGTATCTGCTCTTCTCACTTTAAACCTTTTTACCCACTCATAAACCTTTCATTGAAAAAAGACCAAATAACTGAATACTAGATAATGTAGTTAATGTTGCTGTTAGCATCTGGGTTAGGCCTTGGGTGGGTGTCATTGTTAAAGAGTTTGTGGTTGTTGGTGAATATTTGTTTGAGGCTAAGGGGCTGTCAGTATGCCAGGATAGGAGTGCACCCTAGGCTTGTCAGAGGGTGGCTTCACTCTCCAGGATGAGTTATAGATTCTCGATAAGTTTTATTGGTTTTACCTAGGAGGTTTAGCACCCAAGGATGTTCAGTTATTTTATTTTTAGGATGGTCCTGTAGCAGATTGTTTATGGGTATTTGGTCCTTTTGATCTGCTTTCTCATTTCATTTTAGTGGGCTGTATAATCTCAAAAATGTCTGTTGTAGTTTCTTCAGGAGATAGTCTTTATCAATGGGTCATGATAATAGATAAAGACCTGAAGGGTCCATCCCAGTGTGCCCAATAGTTACATGCATTATAAATTCATGATTAAATTGTCTTATTTCTTTTATAATTCTGGGCCACAGACTATAAAGTCCACTAGGTACCGTCCTACTGGAGTTGCCATCGATTCTCACTTCAGCCTAGCCAAACCATCTCACTGTTTGTGGGATACAGACTGTAAAAGTCTGCCTAGCACTTTCCTCATGTTCTAAATTACGGGAGTTCCTGTTGAAGCCCTCCCTAGCCCATCCTTTTTTTATTGAAAATATTTCTTACAATGTTACAAAATATAAAGTAAAGATATGGACATATAAAAACAAGAAGCCCATCCTAAACTGAATTACCATATATGAGAGACAGATCATGCAAGTCTGCCCAGTACCAGCCCTAGTTCTTCAATTTTCTAATTAGGGATCTTCTGTGTTCATCCTATGCTTTTTTGAATCCTGTCATCATTTTCCTTTCTGCCTCCTCCCTCAGGAAGGCATTCCAGGCATCAACCACCCTCTCTGTGAAAAAGAATTATCTATCATTACTGCTAAGTCTACCACCTCACAACCTCAATTTATATTCTTTATTACCATTTCTCCTTCTCTGGAAAAGATTTGGTTATGTATTAATACCTTTCAAGTATATACAAATCTGTATCATATCTCCCCTGTCCCTCTCTCCTCTAAAGTATACATATTCAGGTCTTCGAGTATCTTCTCATACATCATTTTTTAGCACAAACCCTCTACCATTTTTGTCACCTTTCTCAGGACTTCTTCAAGTCTTCTTATATTCTTCACCAGCTACAGCCTCTAAAACTGAACACAATACTCCAAAACGGGCCTCACCAACGACCTGTACAGGGGCATTAATACTTCCTTTCTTCTACTGGTTATGCCTGTCTCTATACAGCCTAGCATTCTTCTGGCTACAGCCACTGCCATGTTACACTGTTTCATCATCTTTAGATCCTCAGAACTATCACCCAAGATCCCTCTCTCCATCCGTGCATAGCAGCCTCTCACCTCCCAGGACAGCAACCAGCATCTGGCTCCCTCAGATTTCTACTCCCCAAATGCACCACTCTGCACTTCTTTGTAATGAATTTTAGTTGCCAGACATTAGACCATTCTTCTAACTTTTGCAGATCCTTTTTCTTGTTTCCACTCCCTCCGGGATGTCCACTCTGTTACAAATCTTGGTATCATCTGCAAAAAGACAAACATTACCTTCTAACCCTTCAGCAATGCCTCTCACAAACATTTTGAATAGAATCAGCCTCAGCACCAATCCTTGAGCCACTCCACTACTCACCTTTTCTTTCTCTGAGTGAATTCCATTAACCACCACCCTCTGGCATCTGTCTGTCAACCAGTTTCTAATCCAATTCACCACTTTGAGTCCTAACTTCAGCCCATCATGTACAGTATATTCATAAGCCTCCTATGAGGAATCATGTCAATGTTTTTGCTGAAATCTAAGTAATTTACATCTAGTGCTTGTCCTCAATCCAATTCTCTGGTCGCCTAGTCAAAGAATTCAATCGGATTCATTTTTAACTTTTATTAAAACCATGTTGCCTAAGATCTTGTAACCCAGTAGATTCTAGGTAATTCACTATCCTTTCCTTCAGCAGCATTTTCATTATTTTTCAATAACTGAAGTAAGGCTTACCAGCTTGTACTTTTCCGCTTCATCTCTGTGACAACTTTTATAAGAAGGACCACATCTGCTCTTCTCCAATACCATAGAACCTCTCGTTTCCAAGGATTTATTTAACAAATCTTTAAGAGGACTCACCAGAATTTCTCTGTGCTCCTTCAATATCTTAGGATGGATCCCACCCAGCCCCATGGTTTTATCCACCTTCAATTTTTCAATTTGGTCATAAGCACTTTCTTCTGTGAACTCCACTCCATTCTCATGTGTAACTTTGCCAGCCAATAGTGGTTCTCATCCAGGATTTTCTTCCATGAACACAGATCAGAAGTATTTATTTAGCACATTTTCTTATCACTCTCCACATAGTAGTTCTTCTTTCAGTCTTGCAATTCCATTGTTTCTTCTTCCTTTCACTAATATCAGATTAGGGCACAAATAGCTTTTGGGGAAAGGCTCTGGTGTTAATTTAATTCCCTCTCGCCCACCCCAAGACAGAGCTTTTTGATTTATAGGCTCTTCAGCCAACCAGGAACAGGACATAACTTTGGTATGATTTTTCTGCCCTTTCTTTATTCTTCCAGGTGTAAATACTTCGAGTCCTCGGAGTACTACTATCAATAAAGTGAACTTTGAACTTTACACCCGTGGATGAATTATTCACATATCATCCTCATGACTCCTTTGTTGTGCTTTGTAAGTACTTCTGCACCACAGTATGGCTGGGAAACATCGTATCTCCAAAGCTATTGCTCAGATTACAACTTCTGTCTCTGTACAGTAAAAAAATGTTACCCAGGAAGAGGGAGTGGTTCCATGCGCAAGCTGTCTTCAGCTTGAATCTCTCATGAAGGAAGTAAAGGAACTGAGAGAGGAGGTGGCATGAATGAGAGATACATTGATGAAATTGTTCATGAGGTGTCAAAGATTTCCAGCAGAAGGGAAGAAGAGGATGTGCTGAGGGAAGACAGCTAGACTCAGATTATGGAACATTGCAAGACTGGTACCATGACCCCCCCCCCCCCCCGCCCCTGAACTGAAGAACTGGTATGCTGTCCTGGAAGTGGAGGAGATGAGAGCATCCCAAGGAGAGGAAGGACCAAAGCGTGAAATCCCAAAAATTGCTGGATCCAAGACCACAAGGAGGCTTAAGGTAGTGGTAGTTGGCAATTCTCTTCTGAGGGATACAGAAGCATCCATCTGCAAACCAGACATGATGTCACGAGAGGTATGCTGTCTACCTGGTGCCAAAATCTAAGATGTTGCAGACAGCTTGCCAGGACTCATCAAGCTTGATGACTATTATCTGATGCTGCTCATCCATATTGGCACTAACGATGCTGCCAAGTACCTCTGCAAATGGATCAAAAGTGACTTTGTAGCTCTGGGAAAGAAGGTGAAACAGTCAGGTGCGCAGGTGGTATTCTTGTCCATCCTCCCTGTTGAGGGTAAAGGCCAGGGCAGAGAAGCTCGCATCCTGGAGATTAATGTGTGGCTATGTGGATGGTGTTGTCAAGAGCATTTTGGCTACCTGGACTATGGAATGATTTTCCAAGGGCTGCTGAGCAAGGATGGAGTGCATCTATCAAAGAAGGAAAGAAGTATCTTCAGCAGCAGGCTGGCTAATCTACTGAAGAGGGCTTTAAACTAAAAGTGATGAGGCAGGTTGATCAAAGGCTCCAGGTAAGTATAAGCCCTCAGGTAAGTAAATGACTGATTACCTCTACATGGATGGGAAAAGAGTGCAATGCCTGGAAAGCAGTATATATTAATGCTCGAAGTATGGGAAACAAGATTCTGGAATTAGAAGCTGTGATGGAAGAAGATGAGTTGGATATAGTGGTGATCACTAAACTAAACTAAACTAAACCTTAAGTTTATATACCGCATCATCCCCACGGAAGTAGAGCTCGGCACGGTTTACAAGAACTTAAAATGAGAAAGGGTAGGAAAAGGTTTACATAAGTTTATAAATCGAGTGGGAAAGTAAGGGAAAAGAGATTACATGTTAGAGAAGAGCCAGGTTTTTAGTTGCTTGCGGAATAAATGGATGGAGCTCAGGTTCCGCAGCGGGATAGTGAGGTCATTCCAGAGACCTGTGATTTTGAAAAGAAGTGATTTTCCTAGTTTACCTGCATGGAGAATACCATGAAGGGAGGGGAAGGATAATTTTAATTTGTGGGCAGTCCTGGTGGAGTAGGGGTACGAGGAGTTAAAAGAAAGTGGGATTAGGGAAGGAAGGATGCCGTGAATAATCTTAAAAGCCAGGCAAGAGCATTTGAATTGGACTCTGGAGATCACTGGGAGCCAGTGAAGATTGGCCAGGAGTGGGGAGACGTGGTCAGATTTACGTTTTGCAAAAATCAGCTTGGCTGCCGTGTTCTGAATAAGCTGGAGTCTTTGGAGGCTTTTTTGTTAAGCAAAGGTAAATGGCATTACAATAGTCAAGTTTGGAGAGAATGATGGATTGGACAAGGATGGCGAAATGATTTTGGCGGAAGAAGGGTCTTGCATTCCTTAGCATGTGGAGGCTGAAAAAGCATGATTTTGTCAGGGAGTTGAGGTGGTCATTGAGAGAGAGAGAGGAATCGATAATGATGCCGAGGACCTTGCTTGAGAACTCAAGGTGTAAGGCAGAGCCTGAGGGTAGTGCGAAGAGGGTGGGCAAGTGTTCTAACTTTGGGCCAAGCCAGAGTAATTTTGTTTTTGATTCATTTAGTTTCATCTGTACCGAGAGGGACCAGGAGTGGAGTCTCCTTATGCAGGATGTTATCTTGTCGTGGAGGTTAGTGAGGTTTTGGTCTGTTTCAAGAAGGACAAGGATATCGTCGGCTTATGTGTATATTGTTTCAAAGGGGGAAAGCTGGAAGAGCTTCAATGAGGACATATAGATATTAAAAAGGATAGGGGAAAGGGGTGATCCCTGAGGGACCCCGCAAGAAGGAGACCAAGGAGTGGACATGGTGCCATTAGAGTTGACAGTGTAGGAGCGAGAGCGAAGGAAGTTTGAAAACCAGTTAAGAATGGTGGAATCAATTCCTATCTCGGAAAGTTGATAAAGTAGTATGTCGTGGTGGATGACATCGAAAGCAGCAGAAAGGTCAAATTGTAACAGAACAGCGAACTTGTTTCGAGAATGTAGTTGTTGCACCTTTGATATTAGGGAGACAAGGAGGGACTCGGTGCTGAAGCTGGGTCTAAAGCCATGTTGATAGGGGAAGAGAATGGAGAATCTCTCTAGATAAGAAGATAGCTGGGTAGCGACTATGGACTCAAGCAGTTTGGTTAGGAGGGGGATATTTGCTATGGGGCGGTAGTTCGATGGTGAGGAGGGGTCGAGATCAGCTTTTTTCAAAAGAGGGGATAGGGCAATGTGTCCCATTTCTGTAGAGAACAGGCCAGATAGTAGGGCAGTGTTTACAAGATTGGTGAGGGAGGAGATGGCCTGCGCAGGAATGTTATCGTAAAGGTAGACATGGTTCATGGAGAATCATGACTGGAATGTAGTCATACTGGACTATAATCTGTTCAGGTAAGACAGGGTTAGAAGAAAAGGAGGGGGAGTAGTATTATATGTTAAAGATCATATTAAAGCTACACAATTGCAGGATCTGCAGGACAAGGAAGAGACACTGTGGATCAATTTGGAAAGAAGGAATGGTGAATATATTTACATTGGTATAATATACAGACCTCCTTCACAGACGGAAGAAGTGGACAGAGATTTAATAGCAGATATTCAAAATATATCTAAAAAAAGGGGAAGTTTTACTAATAGGTGATTTTAACATGCTGGATGTTGATTGGTGTATCCCTATTGTGGGGTATTCTAGAAAGTAGAGAGATCTTGGATTCTCTACAAGAAGAACTGTTCTAGCAATTGGTAATGGAACCCATGCGGGATGTGGTCATACTGGACTTAGTGTTTACAAACGGGGAAAGTGCTTCTGATGTTACAGTGGATGATCATCTGGCATCCAATGATCACTACATGGTATGGTTTAATATTAATATGGGTATATAGAAGGCTCATTCAAAAGCAAAGATTCTAGACTTTTAAAAATCTAAATTTGTTTGGATGGGGGGGTTATGTCAAGGAATTGTTGTCTGGATGGGAACTTCTGGAAGGAGTGGAAATGCAGTCAGCAAAACTGAAAGGAGTAATTGTAAGAGCAGCAAACCTTTTTGTGAGACAAGTAAGTAAAAGTAAGAGGAAAAGAAGGCCGCTTTGGTTCTCAAAACTAGTAGCTGAGAAGGTAAGGAATAAGAGGTTAGCTTTCATAAACTACAAACGATCACAGAAAGAGGAAGACAGGCAAAAATATCTGGAAAAGTTAAGAGAGGCTGGTCGTGTAGACAGAAAGCAAATATGCAAATGGAAGAAAAAATATCTGACACGATAAAACGGGGATACAAGATATTTTTTAGATATATTAGTAACAGGAAGAAGTGCAAAAGTGGTATTGTGAGACGCAAAGCTGAAGGAGAGAAATATGTAGAAGCTGATAAAGAAAAGGCCGAATTGTTTTAACAAATATTTCTGTTCTGTGTTCATGGCTGAAGCGCCAGGAGCGGGACCACAGAAGACAAACATGAATACAGATGGAGGATTTTCAGAGGGTTGTGTTAATGAGGAGCTAGCTAAAATAAAGGTAGACAAAGCTTGAAGAATGGTCTGAAATTTGGCAGCTAAAATTTAATGCTAAGAAATCCAAAGACATGCATTTGGGCTACAAAAACCCGAGGGATCGGTACAGTTTAGGGGGTGAAGAATTTATGTGTACGACAGAAAAGCAGGGCTTGGGTGTGATTGTATTTAATGATCTTAAGGTAGCCAAACAGGCTGAAAAGGTGACAGCAAAAGCTAGAATGATGCTAGGGTGCTTAGGAAGAGGTATGGCCAGTAGGAAAAAGGCGGTATTGATGCTCCTGTATAATACCTTGGTGAGACTTCAGTTAGAATATTTTGTACAATTCTGGAGTCTGCACTTTCAAAAAGATATAAAAAAGATGGAAGTCAAGGGGAAGGCTAATAAAATGGTGCGTGGTTTTCATCATAAGGTGTGTGGGGACAGACTTAAAGATCTCAATATGTATACTTTGGAGGAAAGGGGAGATATGATAGAAACTTTTAAATACCTATGCAATGTAAATACGCATGAGTCGAGTCGCTGTCATTTGAAAGGAAGCTCTGGAATGAGAGGGCACAAGATGAAGTTAAGAGGTTCAGGAGTAATCTAAGGAAATACTTTTTTACAGAAAGGGTGGTACAGTCTCCCGGAAGAGGTGGTGAAAACAGAGACTATGTCTGTATTCAAGAAAGCCTGGGATATGCACATGGGATCTCATAGAGAGAGGAAGAGATAATGGTTACTGAGGATGGGCAGACTGGATGGGCCATTTGACTTTTATCTGCCATCATATTTCTATGTTAATATACCTGAAAATATTTTACCTCTCATTTTTGCATTTCTAGCCATTTGTTCTTCCGCTTGTGATTTTGCCAGATGCATCTCTCTCTTGGATTCTTTCAGCTTCATCCAGTATTCCTTTCTCTACTCTTTAAATTATTTTTTTTTATATTTCACAAATGGCAACTGTTTTGTCTTTATTCTTCTCGGCCACTAGTTTGCAGAGCCATATTGGTTTCCTTTTTCTCTTGCTTTTATTTATTTTCCTCACATAAAGGTCAGTAACCTTTTTATTATTTAAATTGTATCTTTCCCTCACAATTCTTGGAATTTTGTTATATCTTTTCTATTTTAGTAATTGTTTACTCAGGTACTTTAGCTAGATTGTGAGCCTTCAGGACAGATAGAGAAGTTCTAAGTATCTGTATTTTATTGTAAACCGCTTAGATCTGTAATATGCTTAAGCGGTATATCAAATGTTAATAAAACACAAACATAACCATTTTATTTGCTCCTTTCAGCATAGTTTTTCTATAGGTACTGAACCCTGTGGTGGGTGACAAGTGGAAGCTGGAAGTATCTACATATGTATCCACCTAATGCTCTTTACTTCATGCATTTAGCAAAATAGACTCTGATTCCTTAGAGCTTATGCCTCAATAAATTGATTGTTATTTAAGGTGTCATGTGCCTCTATCAATTTTGCATTAAGGAAAGGCAGCATATTTGCTCAAATAAAATGCTTTCTACCACTGTAAAGGTATATTAAATTTGCCCTAGTCTTGGTTACTTTAAGAACACAGTTAGTTTCAAAGTAAAGAATAAACACATCAATGCCTTTCTTCTTTAGTTTGCTTTATGTAATGGGTTTCTTCTTTCCCCTTTCTGGTTAAAAAAAAAAAAAAAATTCATCATATGACAAATCTACAGTATTTATATTGTGGGAATAGTTTGATTGTTTCCCATTTCAAATCCTACTCAAAATACATTCACATAAAAAGAAAGATAATTTAGCTGCAGTATTCTATTAGAATGTAATCCCCATTCCACATATATATCAGAGACATGTAATAGACTATGAAGTATTTGAGAGGTGTAACTGAAATTGCCTATTTAAAAAGTAAGAAACCTGGAAAGATTGGCCCAGGCTTCAATGTTGTGACGATAGATTGAAAAGTGATGATAAAGAAATGTGCTTCATTCTAATTGCAAAAAAAGTATTACAATGCAATTTCAAAATAAATAAAAACCTGCAAAACAACATTAATATGCTATTAAAAATGTATAATGCAGTCTTATATCATTGAAACAAAAAGTGTCAAGAAAAGTATGGAATAACTTGAAAGTTTTATGGCTCCACATCATTCTCTTCTTGGCTAGGCTGAGAACTTTTCAGCAGCCCCTCGTAAGGATTCTTTTTTTGTTTTTAATAATGCTGTATTTTATTGTGCACTTTGATACATATCAAATTAAATAGACTTGGACTTAAACTTGAAACTATCTTAGGGAATTCTGTGTATGATGCTTATCATTATGTGTAATTTTTATGCCAATTTTTTTGGTGCACAAATGCATTACAATAGAAACGAGGAACTGAAATGGGCCAAAAATGGCAAATCCACATGCAGGTATGTACTCTTATGTGCCCAATTATAGGATAGTGTCTAGTGCAGGGGTGGGCAATTCTGGTCCTTGAGGGCCGAATCCAGTCAGATTTTCAGGATTTCCCCAATGAATATGCATTGAAAGCAGTGTATGCAAATAGATCTCATGCATATTCATTGGGGAAATCCTGAAAACCCGACTGGATTCCAGCCCTTGAGGACCGGAGTTGTCCACCCCTGGTCTAGTGTCATATCTTTCAGATATAAAAGGAGGTATAATGAAGGGAGGTCTAAAACGCACACAGTATTATAGAATTAGGATGCTCTGAACCTAATTTGTTGGTTTGGACAATTTCCTGGAGGAAAAGTCTGTTATTGATAAAGACATGGGGGAAGCCACTGCTTGCCCTGGATCGGTAGCATGGAATATTGATACTCCTTGGGTTTTGACCAGGCACTAGTGACTTGGATTGGCCACTGTGAGAATGGGCTACTGGGCTTGATGGACCATTAGTCTGACCCAGTAAGGCTATTCTTCTGTTCTTATGCCAAGATTTAGAGCTGTTTAAGTTGGCTTTAATTCTCGCATCCAAAACTGGGCGTGGATTCTGGTGCTTTGCATTATTCTGTAAAATGCACTCATCCTTAGGAGCCCTTCCCTTTACCGTTAAGCACTAATTTTGGGGTGTCATATATTGAATCCAGCCTTAGACTGCATTATTACTATAGTATCAATGCAGTGTACAAATCTCTTTGTATAAATCAGAGAAAGAAGTTGAGAAGTTTTTAAACTTGAAAGAAGGGGAAAGCCAGCAGTCGACCGAGAGAGAGAGTCAATGGTTCGGGAACCGGTATACCCGGAGGATACCATGCAGGATGATAGAGGGGAGGACTCACCAGAGGATACCATGCAGGAAGATAGAGGGGAAGACTCACCAGAGGATACTGTGCAGGAAGATAAAGGAGAGAATTCACGGAATCACAGGCAAGACAGACCGAAGAGACATAAGAGGGAAGGAAATGCAAGAAAGGAACAGGCCGCAAACTCAAGTGTATGTACACGAACGCAAGGAGCCGAAGGAATAAGATGGGCGAATTAGAAGCTATGGCACAAAAAGATAATGTGGACATCATCGGCATCACGGAAACATGGTGGTCTGAGGAAAACGTCTGAGACACTGTGCTACTGGGATACAAACTATACCACAGAGACAGAGTGGCTCAAAAAGGTGGGGGTGTTGCCATATACGTCAAAGAGGGAATCAAATCTACTGGAGAGACTACACCACAACTGATGAATAAGTTAGAGTCTCTATGGGTCAAAATTCTGGGAACAAAAGGACTAGAAACAAAGATTGGCATCTACTACCGACCCCCAGGGCAGTCAGAAGAAATTGATGGTGAAATGATGGACGATATTAAACGCAACTGCAAGGGAGCCAATGCAGTTATCATGGGTGACTTCAACTATCCGGCTGCGCTAGGGAGGCCAAGTTCCTGGATGCTGTAGGCGAATGCTTCATGGAACAGAATGTAAAGGAAAATACAAGAGGAAATGCAATTTTGGACTTAATTCTAAATGGACACAGTCCCTTTTCAAGGACACAGTCACCGAGGCGCAAAATCTATATATAATGCATATCAACAAATGATCCAAGAGGAAAAAGAACAAAGAACCAGCGTGGCTCACTATAGAGGTGAAGGAAGCGATCAGAGACAAGAAAACTTCATTTAAGGAATGGAAAAGGTCAAAAACGGGCGAAAACTGGAATAAGCACAAACAGCATCAACGCAGGTGCCATAAGGTGGTAAAAGGGGCTTAAAGAGACTACAAGGAAAAAAATAGCCAAGGAGGCGAAAGACTTCAAGCCTTTCTTTCGATATATTAAGGGGAAATGACCCGTGAAGGAAGAGGTGGGACCGTTGAATGACCATGGCATAAAGGAAGTGCTAAAGGAGGACAAAGAAATCGCAGACAAACTGAACACATTTTTTGCATCTGTATTTACAGAAGAGGACCTACACAACATACCGGAACCCATCAGGCTATATTGAGGAAACAAAGACGGGAAACTGACAGGGTTGATGGTCAGTCTAGAAGAGGTATGCAGGCAGATTGATAGGCTTAAGAGCGATAAATCCCCGGCATCCATCTGAGGGTCATCAAGGAACTGAAAGGGACTATAGCTAAACTGCTTCAACTAATAGCCAATCTGTCGATCAAATCAGGAAAGATTCCAGAAAACTGGAAGGTGGCGAATGTTACGCCGATCTTCAAAAAAGGTTCGAGGGGAGATTCAGGAAACTACAGACTGGTAAGTCTGACCTCGGTACTGGGAAAGATGGTAGAGGCGCTGATAAAGGATCGCATCATTGATCACCTTGATGAACACAGTTTAATGAAGATCAGCAAAGGCAGATCTTGCCTGATGAACTTGCTGTATTTTTTTGAGGGAGTAAACAGGCGGATAGACAAGGGTGACCCAGTTGACATTGTATATCTGGATTTTCAGAAGGCGTCAAACAAGGCTCCGCATGAACGACTACTTCAGAAAATTGCGAGCTATGGAATCGAGAGTGAAATACTCACATGGATTAAAAACTGGCTGGAGCATAGGAAACAGAGAGGGAGGGTAAATGGACAATACTTAGACTGGAGGACTGTTACCAGCGGGGTGCCGCAGAGCTCGGTGCTTGGACCCGTGCTCTTCAACATCCTTATAAACGATCTGGACATTGGTATGACGAGTGAGGTGATTAAGTTTGCGGACGATACAAAGTTATTCAGAGTAGTGAAGACACAGGGGGATTGCGAAGATCTACAAAGAGACATAATCAAGCTCGAGAAATGGGCAGCGACATGGCAAATGAGGTTCGACGTGGATAAGTGCAAAGTGATGCATGTCGGTAACAAAAATCTCATGCACGAATACGGGATGTCTGGGGTGGTACTTGAAGAGACCTCCCAAGAAAGAGACTTGGGAGTTCTGATCGACAAGTCAATGAAGCCGTCTGCACAAAGTGCTGTGGCGGCAAAAAGGGCAAACAGAATACTAGGAATGATAAAGAAAGGGATCACGAACAGATCAGAGAAGGTTATCATGCCATTGTACCGGGCCATGGTGCGTCATCACCTGGAGTACTGCGTCCAGCACTGGTCACCGTATATGAAGAAAGACAAGGTACTACTCGAAAGAGTCCAGAGAAGAGCGAGTAAAATGGTTAAGGGGCTGGAGGAGTTGCCGTACAGTGAGAGATTAGAGAAACTGGGCCTCTTCTCCCTTGAAAAGAGGAAACAGAGAGGAGACATGATCGAAACATTCAAAATACTGAAGGGAATAGACTTAGTAGATAAAGACAGACTGTTCACTCTCTCCAAGGTAGAGAGAACGAGAGGGCATTCTCTAAAGTTGAAAGGGGATAGATTCCGTACAAACATAAGGAAGTTCTTCTTCACACAGAGAATGGTGGAGAGCTGGAACACTCTTCCGGAGTCTGTTGTAGGGGAAAACACCCTCCAGGATTTCAAGACTAAGCTGGACAAATTCCTGCTAAACTAGGACTTACAGAGGTGAGGCTGGACTCATTTTAGAGCACTGGTCTCTGACCCGGGGGCTGCCGCATGACCGGACTGCTGGGCACGATGGACCACTGGTCTGAGCCAGCAGCGGCAATTCTTATGCTCTTATAAAACAAAATAAATTGCAAACAAGGCAAGATGATGTACAGGAAAGAGGAAGGAAAAATATAGAGAAACCAAATGAATCAGAATTGTTAAATATTGAATATTAATCAATGCAAAGATTCATTAAGTGGGCTAAGATATTAGAGGAAAGGCAAGATTAAAAGTCAAATTTTCAAGACAGCTAAAAACTGCAACCAGATGTATAAAGTACAGTCATTGGCTTATTTGATATATTTGTTTAGTTTAGCTTATTAGAACTTGATATACCGTGCTTCAAAACAAATCAGAGTAGTGAGTTTACATAATAACAATCTCCAAAGTCAGAAAGAGAAAAGAACTACAATAGCAAATAAAGAACAGGACGAGGAGGAAAGCAAGCAAAAGGCAGAGAGGAGTGATTGATAACAGGGCAGACCACAGTGACCAAGCAAGTGGAATACAGGAACAGGAATGCCAGGGTAAACCAATGAGGGCTCTTTTTACGAAGGTGCGCTAGCATTTTTAACGCATGCACCGGATTAGTGTGCGCTAGCCGAAAAACTGCTGTCTGCTCAAGAGAAGGCGGTAGCGGCTAGCGCGCACTATTCCATGTGTTAAGGCCCTAACGCACCTTCGTGAAAGGAGCCCTGAGCTTTCAGAAGAGCACGGAAATAAAAGGAACCATTTAAATAAATCTCCACCGCAAACATATCAAATCAGAGTTTTCTGCCCACTTTTAAAGCTTATGAAGCAGACAAAAAGGATGACGGCCCAAGGGATAGAAACTACAATACAGAATTCAGGAAACTGATTATTGACAGATTAGCTCAGTACAGCTACATCATGGAAAACACCCTCCAGGGATTCAAGACAAAGTTAGACAAGTTCCTGCTGAACAAGAACGTGCGCTGGTAGGGCAAGTCTCGGTTAGGGCGCTGGTTTTTGACCAGAGGGCCGCCGCGTGAGCGGACTGCTGGGCATGATGGACCACTGGCCTGACCCAGCAGCGGTAATTCTTATGTTCTTATATTATTTTAGAAGCTCTATTTATAATTTTGATGGGCATAAACCAGCATTTAAATGTGTATATCTGTTTTGAAGACCTATGTTATAAGGGCTGAGTTCTGTAAACAGTGCATAAATCGGTCGATGCCTACAAAATGACCTCGGCCACATGGAAATCGCACGTAGACACTGTTTAGAGAACTGCGCCAAACAGCACCTAGCAAAAAACTTAGGCACCGAAGTTCTTTGGAGAATCATGTCTAGCCATGCCTTTGTCTGTCTCCACCCCAAAACAAGCCTACTTAGGAATTAGGCACTGCTAAGTGCCATATGATAGGCACCTACATTTTTTAGAATTGGGTAGGCCAATTTTTTATTTTTTCCAATTATGAATGCTGCAACCACATGTAGCCAGTACATACACATTCAAAACAGTCATTTAGCTGAATTTTATACTCCACCGGAATCCACAAGATGCCAAACTTCAGGGGCACTGCAGTCAACACATACCCAAAAGGGAAATCCCCGTTTTGCCGATGACTATGTCAGGGGTTGGTCCATACTGAAAAATCTGTTCAAAGCTCCAAAGAAAGAAAAATGACACTGGCAGTTCCAAACACCAGCGAGAAGCTGCTTAACAACACATCAGACTCCACCCCTGGCAACACCCCAGCCTATGGCAGCTCCTCATCACTCGAAGAATGCCACGGGACTAGAAAGATTGTAATTGGTAGATCCACCACTAAGTGCTGTTAAGTGACTGTTTCATACTGTTTGTGTGTATATGGAAACAAGGCACAGCATTATTTGAGCCTTGGACACTATGGGGCTCATAATCAAAACTGAAATACATCTAAAAACCCACCCAAGTTGTTCTAGACATTTCAAACTTGGATGAATTTTTGGTTGAGAATCTATATATATAAAATCGGAGGTATGTATGTGTGTATGTGTGTGTGTATGTGTGTATGTGCCGCGATCACGCAAAAACGGCTTGACCGATTTGAAGGAAACTTGGTATGCAGATCCCTCACTACCTGGGGTGATATGTTCTGGGGGTCTCGCGGCCCACCTGCACACGTGGGCGGAGCTACAAACAGAAAATCAGATTTCACCCATTCATGTCAATGGAAAAAATGTAAAAAGCTGCCATTCTCACAGTAATTCAAAAACGGCTTGACCGATTTGAACGAAACTTGGTATGCAGATCCCTCACTACCTGGGGTAATATGTTCTGGGGGTATCGCGGCCCACCTGCACACGTGGGCAGAGCTACAAACAGAAAATCAGATTTCACCCATTCATGTCAATGGAAAAAATGTAAAAAGCTGCCATTCTCACTGTAATTCAAAAACGGCTTGACCGATTTGAACGAAACTTGGTATGCAGATCCCTCACTACCTGGGGTGATATGTTCTGGGGGTCTCTTCACCCAAGAATTTATATGTTCTTGCTCCTGGAGGTGAAACTAAAAATGTTGTTTATAATCAAGTTTTGTGTTAGTTGTATTGTATTCATTTTGTCAAATATTTCACATTATAATTTGAATATTGTACTTTTTATAAAGCTGTAAAAAAATAATTTCATTCACCACTATAAAGTATCTTTATTTGAATCCATTTACAGTGTTATTGCTATAATTAAATTCCCGTGCAACGCCGGGGCATCAGCTAGTATGGTATAAAGATAGGCGTACCGGCAGTCTGGACGATCAAATACCTGGATGTACAGATAGACAATTTTGGGGGAAAAAAAAAGGTTGGATGTACTTTTCAGGAATGGACATTTTGCCGCTGCCGATTTTGGGCAACCAGCGCTCAAATCAGACTTAGACATTTCTTTTGATTATGCCCCTCTAAGCTATATTTAGCATAACAGAATGGTTTACATTAATTTATTCAGATACTCAAGCTTCTTTCCCTATCTGTCCCAGAGGGCTCACAATCTATCTAATGTACCTAGGGCAATAGGGAGATTAGGTGACTTGCCCAGGGTCACAAAGAGCAGCATGGGTTTGAACCCACAACCTCAGGGTGCTGAGGCTGTAGCTTTAACCACTGTGCCACACTCTCCTCCTGTGACCTTCCTAGCAAATAGTGCTAGATATGAAAATATACTTCATGATATATGTTTTGGACTTTATATGAAGTAGAGGGTTTTTTTCTACCTATGAAGCTCAACTGAAATTTTTCTTCACTACACATATTTGTGTGTGCACTACTTTTTTGCTTTGTATATTCTTTCCTTTGTAGACCTTTAGGGATTTACAGCTTAGGAAGGGGGCTCCTTGTGAGCCTAATAGGGTATATACTTTTTGTATTGTTGATAGGCTAGAATCCACAGCTTCTATGACCTCATAATTGATTTATTTTTTTATATACATTCTATTTCTGAAAAATATAATTCTACTTAGTGATTACTTCACTTATTTTATTACATTTTATGTGATTATCTTTATTAAAAATGCTGTTTATTTCAAATCTTGACAGAAATATATTTAGTAATTGAAAATGTGCTTATTGTTTCAATATTAACTGATAAAGAAAGTTAATTATCTTAAAACATCCAGTGGCCCTTTTGAAATGCAAATGAGAGAACATTTAAATGAAACTATTGTAAGTAGATTTAATTGCAAAGTGAAATTGAATGGTTAGAGATTTCATTGTCTTTTTATTTCAGAATGCTAGTTAGTAAATTTGAGAAAAACCAGAGGCAACAATCTAGTTTATTTGTTTACTGAAATATATTTATATGCCTTAAATCAATGCTCCTGTCGCGGACACAGTTTTAGCATAAGAAATATGGGGGTCCTCTTACTAGTGCACGCTAAAGATTAACGTGTGCCAAATGTTAAGGCACCCATTATATTCTATGGGTGCCTTAGCATTTAGCGCATGCTAAATCAATTAGTGCACGCAAAATCGGTTAGCGCACCTTAGTAAAAGGACCCCAGGGTTTTAAGATACATAAAACAGACAATAACAAACACATTAATCAAAATTATAAGAATTTTTTATAGCCACCCTAGTGAAATCCATTTTGAGGGTTTTCTTTAAACTGAGGGCTCCTTTTCCTAAGGTGTACTAATGATTAGTGTGCTTTAAGGGACCCTTTTACTAAGCTGCACAAAAATTGGCAGACACTATTATTAGTGCATGGGTTTCCCAAAGGTTGAGGTCACTTTTAACGGCTATAAACTGGCCACATTTCTCTTTTTTTAAAAAAAATTAATGTCCACATGCCAATTTCCAAATTAGCGTGTGAGCTCCTACCGCCATGCACATAATTACTAGGTGGTAAAGGCTCCTGCACTAACCAAGTGCTAATCAGCTAGTGCATAGCGATGTAGCTGCACTAACCAATTAGCCCAAGGCATGTATGCTTTGTACTAGAGCTGTCCGATTCAGGAAAACATTTTATTAAATTCGATTCAATTTTGCTAATTTAATTGATTTTTTGATTCAATACGATTGGATTTGCTGTTCCTTTCCAAATCCACACCCAGTGCTGTCAAGTGTAAACAACACAAACACTGTAAGGTCCTACCTCGCGCTCGCTTTCTAACACCAGCTCTGGCAGGATACACATTTCAAATCTGATGTATTTTAATCACAAAATAGGAAAAAATAAATATTTTTTCTACCTTTTTGTTATCTGGTCATTTTATTATTCAGATCTTGTTGGTCCCAGGCTCTGGTTTCTGTTTGTCCTCTATTAGTTCGTTCTCCAGGGCCTCCTGCCCATTTGATATTTTTTTCTTTTTCCATGCTCATCATCCATTTACAAGCTCTGTACCTTACTTTCACTCTCCTCCTCCCTGCAGGTCCAGCACCCCAAGGGTTAGCACCCCTTTCTCCCTTCCCCTTTAGCTCCAGCCTAGTATCTTTCTCCCTTCCCTTCAGCACTTCCTCTACACCATATGACCAGCACCCTTTCTTTCATCCCTTTCCTCTAGCTCCCCCAACACCATATAGCCAGCACCCTCTCTCTTCCTTTCTCACTAGCTCCAGCCTCAGACTGTCAAATCACCCCCCTCCTCCCCGTGGTTCGAGCATCCTCTCTCCCTTCCCTCCAACTTCCACCTTCCCCCTAGGCCCCCTGTTTCATGAAACAAGAAGTTATATCAAAAAGAAGGACTCCAGCAGAGGGAAAGGCCAAGAACAGGCCTAAATTGATGAGTCAGATATTTTTTCCCAAAATAAATTGATTTGAATCGATTCAGCCAAACTAAATTGGTGAATCGATTTGAATCGAGAATCAGGTAGCCGGCTCTGTACACCAAACACGCCCCCAAGCTAAAAAAATAAAATCTATTCTTTTAGCATATGCTAATCATGTGTCAAAACTAAAACTACCAGGGATGCCTGAGTATGTCTCTCAGAAGTGCCTTTTTAACCTATAGTAAGTATGTAAGAGGGGCTGCTGAAAAGTTCTCAGCCAGCCAACAAAGTTGGGCAGTCTCCATCAACGGCTATACACATAAAGGAGCATAATTTTTTTTAAAAAAAGTCTAAGTCCCCTTTTGGCCTAAAGCCCTAAACATTGATAGTAGAAGCAGGGAAAATGTCCATTATAAAAAAAAACGTCCAAAAGGAGGGTTTTTTTTTATAATGGCCTGCCTCTACGTTCAGCTGTTTAAATGCCCAGACAACCACTACATCTACACTTACCACATATAATGAACCCCAAAAAACCCTAAGTCCCAAACGCCCAACACAAGAGCTTTTAGGTGAAGGAGGAACCAGTTCTTCGTCTAAAAGCTGGATTCTGTAACTGGTGTCTGTCAAAAAGAACACCGGTTACAGAATCCACCCCCACCCCAGCAACGATGGCGGCGGGAGAGATGGCTCATCTCCCCTGCCATGATAACAATCAACAAAGTGCCGTCAACCGTGGCACTTCAGATCGCTAGCCATTAATGAAAGTCTCACTCTTCCTAGATAAGGCAAATCCTATTACCAATTATTGTTGTCTTCAACAGGGTTTACAAGGGAAAAATCCATCATAAAATCACCCTCAAAAGGTCATTCCAATAATTGTGATGGCTCTTTCCAGACTACATAGAGGCATTTAAAAGTTCATTGTACTTCATGTAGGTTCATAGTCATTTGCGCGCAAGACAAATGTGAGCAGACAAACACGCATGGTTATATGCACGTAAGTCTTTATAGCGTAAGACAATAGTGTGCAAGTCTTTATAGCACACTAGTCTTTAAGCCCGTTACATTAACGGGTGCTAGAATAGATCTGTCTGTCTGTCTGTCTGTGTTTCTTTATCTCTCTCTCCTTGGCCTCTGTCTGTATCTTTCTGTGTCTCTCCTCCCCTCCCCCCCCCCCCCCGAGCAAAGCTGTCTGCCCCCAGGACACACCTCCCCCCCAAAACAACCCCCTTTCCCTCTCCCTAACTGCATCTCCATGGTCCTCTTCTGTCGTCCCCCCCAGAGCAAAGCTGTCTGTCCCCAGCACACCTCCCCCCAAAGCAGCCCCTTTTCCTCTCCCTATCTCTCCATGGCCCCTTCTGTCTCCCCCCAGCACACCCCTCCCCCCAAAGCAGTCCCCTTTCCCTCTCCCTGTCTCTCCATGGCCCCTTCTGCCTTCCCCCCCAGAGCAAAGTTGTCTGTCCCCAGCACACCTCCCCACAAAGCAGCACCCTTTCCCTCTCCCTGTCTCTCCATGGCCCCTTCTGTCTTCCCCCTGCCCCCCGAGCACAGCTGTATGTCCCAAGCACACCCCTCCCCCCCAAAGCAGCCCCCTTTCCCTCTTCCTGTCTCTCCATGGCCCCAGCTGTCTTTCCCCTCCCCCCCTCCGAGCACACCTGTCTGTCCCAAGCACACCCCTCCCCCCAAAGCAACCCCCTTTCCCGTTCCCCCTGGTCCGTGCATCAGAGGGAGCGTGCTACTGAGGTTGGAGAGCGGCCTGTGAAGTTCTTTAAAGCCGGCCCCGATCGCAGGCTGCTCTGAAGAAGAGGATCAGCGGCGGCAGCGGTGAGTGAGGGCGGGAGGTGACACGGCGAGGACACGGGCAGGGAGAGAGGGCAGGTGGCGAGTGAGAGGCAGCAGCGAGTGAGGGCGGACGGTGATGCGCCGAGGACAGGTTCTCCTGCTTCATGGCGGTGGGCGGGGCTGCAGGAAGACGTGTGAGTGTGGCGGCAGCAGCAACTCCGACTCCTTCTTCTGCACGGAGGTGGTGAGCTGCTTGCGAGGTTCGCTACAGCGGCTGGCGAACCTCAGCAGGCCGCTTTCAAGAGAAGCGGGAGGGAGGAGCCGCTTGTGTCTTCTGCACAGTCACATGCAGGCGCTGTGAGGACTGGCACAGAAGCACACCTCACGCCACCAGGAATCACGATTTTTGAAAAGCGCATGCGCGCTTAGCCTTTTATTATTATTGATTGTCAGCGCGCATTTGTCTTGCCACCCTTCAGGTTCATAGTCATTTGCGTGCAAGCCAAATATGTATATATGCTCAACTCAAAAAGAACTATGCTTCAATAGTTACAGAAAAGGACTGATGGAAATAAGAATAATATCAGAAATAGAACATGAGGGTCTCTAAGTGCAGTCCCAGGGTGTAATGCTTTACTTGTTTGTTTTCTTGTTTATTTTTTTCTTGTTTATTTTTTTATGGGATGTATTAATCGGGGTGCCTGATCTACTTTATATCAACCTGCCTTGAGCCAGGAACAGAAATGGGCAACTTCATAGTGCGGGATCTAAAAGAAAAACTAATCTGAAAATATGAATCAAATTCTGAAGTTTAAAATAAATCCCTACCCAGACAAATGTGCCCCCTACTGTCTCCTGCTCCTACAAAAACATGGTAAAGCTGAAGCTTGCAAATGTAGCAAAATTGTACTTACACATTTAAATGACTTTGATGGATCTTTTAGTTCATGATAGTATGCTGTTTTGCTCAGCCATATAAAGACTGCTAATTTTCATAATGCCAGGAACGCAGAACACAACAGTAGCATCTGAAAAATGACAGGACAAAAGTATCAGCTGATGGGTGATAACCATTTGTGTTGTAAAGAAAATCTAAACTATATATAATTTGACAAAAGCATAAATGTTTTTCAGAGACTAAAATGTAGGACAATGTCCTATATAATTATGTTATCTTATAATCCACAGGGCAGTGGTTTGTTCATCATTAATTGAATAGCTCAGTGCTGTGAGGTAGGCCTTTTTTGAGACACATAACAGCAAAGAAAATAGGAGAAATATTTCTATCTTCTACATGAACAATGTGGAATACCTGCTGCTAAAGAATTGGCATGAGCAAAATCCTTTTACTGTTCCTCAGGAGATGCAAAATGTACAATACAGTACATACAAATCTGAATTCTAGGCTTCATGCCTACTTTCACATTATCACACTTAAGCAATCATATAGTACTCAAAATGATGTTTCCCCATGGTTATATTGATTCCCCAGAACACACAAGTTACCACAGTAAAGTTCATATCAAATCAAGTCATAGAGGTCTAAGCACCAATACTCATGTTTCACATGTTTTAGCCTGCACGTGGTTAACACTGTAGTATGAAAGGAAAGAAAAAGCACTTATAAGGTGATACATTGCATTTGTGTGTGTGTGTGTGTGTGTCTAGAAAAATAAACAATTAATAGAGATAGCATCTATGGATTTAATCCCATAAGATACTCTACTGAGGTTTACAAAATTCAAAAAAGGCTTAAAAACTGAAGGAAAAGGATCTCAGACATCCACGCCAAAGATCATTGCACTCTCAAAGGCTTATTCTTGGATGGGGGTTTCATTCATTGATTCTAAAAAATCTTCAAAATAACTATATAGCATATTTAAATTGCTAACTTTATTTTTTCCTAAGAACATTTTATTATTTGAAGGTTTTCAATGATAACATGTCCCCAAATGAAATACTAATGTTATTTTCAAAAGTATATTCACGTACAAAAATATTTTTTTAAGAATTAGTGTTCATGTGCAAAAATATATAAATAAAAGAGCACTTAGCTTATATAAAGCATATGTTTTTGTTTTCTGTTTGTCACACAATTCCTCAATCATGCTATACACAATCTCTTAGACCCACAGGGTGCCTAGGTTGCAGCTGTATTTTCAAACATAGTATGATAACAGATAGCATGGTAAAACATTCCCCCCCCCCTTCTACAAAGCCGCGCTAGCGGCTGCCGCGCAGTAATGGCCCTGAAGCCCATAGAGTTTTAAAGGGCTTCGGGGCTGTTGCCGCATGACAGCCACTAACATGGCTTTGTGAAGAGGGGTTAGCTAATAGCATAGTAAAATATGAAACAGTGAGACATAGCCTAGTGAGTATGTTTCAGGCAAACAGTTTTACAAAGCATGACATGACTTGGCAAAGTGATAAGGCAAGTGATAAGGTTGTGCATGAAGGCCCACACTGCTCCTTGTGACGCTGGGCAGGCCATCTGCTTCCCCATTGCCCTAAATATATTAGATAGACTGTGAGCCCACCGGAACAGTCAGGGAATGATGCTTGAGTACCTGAATAAATTCATGTAAATCAGTATGAGATCCCTTGGGAGAGCGGTATAGAAAATTGAATAAATAAATAAATGCATAATGGACACCCTGTAGTTATTGACTGCTTTAGAAAGGCCAAGAGTTACTTATATCTCTTTCCTTTTGTGCCCTCTCATGAAAAAAGTACTACTAAAGAAAAATGCTTCCAGCTCTGCATGGTATATGTCTTACTTCCTTCTGGCTCTGCCTTAGTTTCAGGGTATTCAGGTAAAGTTACAAATGTAACAAATATTCAGAAGTTAAAATTACATTACATTACATTAGTGATTTCTATTCCGCCATTACCTTGCAGTTCAAGGCAGATTACCTTATTACATTATTACAGTTATTATAGTTTATAGGTATTAGGTCGATTGGAGATACACATGAAGTAGCCTGGAACTTTATTAAGATGGGAAGGATCAGGGAGTGTTACAGGTGGTGCTTGGATCAAGTCTGGTTTAATGTATTTTTTGAATAGTAGGGTTTTTGTTTCTTTTTTGAAGGTTTTGAAGTCTGTGGTCGTGATTAGTAAGTTGGAGAGTTGGTGGTCCAGTTTTGCAGCTTTAGTAGTTAGGAGGTTGTCATACAGTTTCTTTCGTTTAACGTTTTTTGTTGGCGGGTACGTGAATGGTGTGTGGGTTCTCCTGTGTCTGGTTGAGGAGGATTGAATTAGTCGATTATTCCAGTATTCTGGGCTGTCTCCATTTATGGCTTTAAATAGTAGGCAGTAGAATTTGAAGAGTATTCTCGTTTGGATTGGGAGCCAGTGTGTTTCGAGGTATGCCTCTGTGATATGTCGTATTTCTTCAGCGAGTAGATAAGTCTTAGGGCTGTGTATTGTATTGTTTGAAGTTGTTTTATCATGTTTTCTGGGCATGGGAGATATAGTATGTTGCAGTAATCTATTAGTCCTAGGACTAGGGATTGTACCACGAGTTGAAACTGTTTTCTGTTGAAGAATTTTCGAACTTGCCTTAGATTTCTCATAACTGCAAATGATTTTTTTAGTGTTTTATTGATTTGTGGCTGCATGGTACAGCGTCTGTCTATCAGCACTCCCAAGAGTTTTAAAGTGGGTTGAATGGGGTATGAGATAGAGTTTATGACTAAGTTTGTTATGGTTGTGGTTTTGCTGTTTTCTAGTAGAATTAAGTTTGTTTTGTCTGGATTTAGTTTTAGTTTGTGTTCTTTCATCTATGTTGCTATTATTTTGAGTATTGTGTATTGCAGGGGTGCCCACACTTTTTGGGCTTGCGAGCTACTTTTTAAATGACCAAGTCAAAATGATCTACCAACAATAAAATTAAAAAAAAACACAAAGCACACTGTATGCATAGAAAATGTTAATCATCATTCCTATTCCAGGGTTTTTCAAAAAGGTCAAAGCAGATGACTCTAAGCACTATCACCTCAGTAACAACCATACAAAAATAGACAAATATACCCCCTCCCTTTTTACTAAACCACGATAGCAGTTTTTAGCGCAGGGAGCTGCGCTGAATGCCCAGCGCTGCTCTCGACACTCATAGGCTCCCTGCGCTAAAAACCTCTATTGCGGTTTAGTAAAAGGGGACCTTAGTGTAAAATATAGACAGCAGATATAAATTCAGACACATTTTGATCACTAAATTTAAAATAAAATCATTTTCCCTACCTTGTCTGGTGATTTCATGAGTCTCTGGTTGCACTTTCTTCTTCTGACTGTGCATACAATCTTTCTTCCCTTCTTTTAGCCTGTATGCTTCCTCTCCTCCAGACCTCATTCCTTCCCCCAACTTTTCCTTCCTCTTCCCTTTCTTTCTCTCTGCCTCCCTTTCATTTTTTTCTGTTTCTCTTTTTTCCTTCTGTATCCTTGCCTGCCCTTTTTCTTTCTTTCTCCCTGCCCTCCCCCAAGCCACTGCCACTGCCATTACCATCGGGGACCAGGACCCAAACACCACCAATAACAGGCCCCAAGCTCTCCCTGCTTCGGCCAACCAGCATTCCTCTCCCCGACGTCAATTCAGCCGTCGGGAAGAGGAAGGCTGATCAGCCCAAGATCGTGATCAACCTATTGGGGGAAATGCTGCCGGGTCCTGCCTTTGCGGAAACAGAAAGTAGGCAGGACCCGGCAGGAAGAAGAACAAATGCTTCACTAACCTGTCTCCCGCATTAGCCCGTAGCGAACGCTTGCTTCAGGGCTCTCAACATGTGCGTGCCAGCTTCCCTTCTCCCCTCCCCCCCCGGACATAACTTCCGGTTTCGGAGGGAAGAGAAGAGAAGCCTGCACGCACACGTTAGAGCCCGGAGCATAAGTTCGCTAGGGACTGAAATCTCCAAGCCAGTTTTTTGGGTTTTTTTTTTAATGTTCAGCAGCAGCAGATGACAGCTGGGCGGACCGTCCAGCTAAAAGGCCCTAGGGAGAACACTGGAGAGGAAGGCTGATCGGCCCGTAGATCAGGACGGCAACACGAGTGCGATCGACTCGAGTTGTCTTCCTGAGCTACTGGTCGATCGCGATCGACGCGTTGGGCACCCCTGGTGTATTGTGTCTGCCATAGAGGGTATTGATTGGTCAAAAGGAAGGAGGATGGTAATGTCATCTGCTTAGCTGTAAGAGGTTAAGTTTAGTTTATCTAGGTGGAAGCTGAGGGAGGCAATATATAGGCTGAATAGTGTGGGTGACAGAGGTGATCCCTGGGATACTCCGCACGGGCTAGACCATGGTTCAGATTTTTCATTGTTTGTTCTGACTCTGTAGGTTCTGGATTGTAGAAATCAGGTGGACCTGATGTTTACAATTTTGTTTTTGAAAAATGTTGCTAAGAGGGGGGGGGCTGATGGTGGGGGGAGGGTGTTATCATTGGTCAGGTAGGGTTTGGTGTCTGTGAGACTTTTTAGTAATTGGAATAGTTTTTTTGTGTCTTGGGATTTTTCTCCTATTTGCTTTGTGTAGTATGTCTTTCTTTTTTCTTTCAGATTTTGTTTGTATTTTTGTTTGTTTTCTCCATTCTGTTTTTGTGGTATCTTGATTGTTTTTTCTCCATTTTCGTTCTAGTTGTCTGCATTGTCTTTTGAGTAGGAGTAATTCATTATCGAACCATTTGACTGATTTTCTCTGGATTCTGGTTTTTGTTTGTTCAGGGGCTAACTCATCTAGGGTAGATTTGCTTAAGTGGCTCCATTGTGAGATGAGATTTTTGGGGTCATATTCTTGAGTTATAGTGTCTATTCTTGTCCAGAATTTGGTAGGGTCAATGTGCTTGCGTGACGTGTAAGTTATTTTTTGTGTGATTGGTTTGCTTTTGTTTTTGGTCCAGTGGTCTGACCAGAGGGAATGGTACCAGTTTCCATTTGATGTATGAATCTCTGGTTGTTTGGGCTGTTGGGACATGTAGGCTGCAATGTCGAGTTGGTGTCCTTTTTCATGTGTAGTTTGAGGGTCTAGCATCTTGTATGTTATGGCTTCGAGGTATGATAGTAAGATTTCTACTTGTTTGGAGTTTTGGTTTTCAAGGTGGGGGTTTATGTCTCCTAGGATTAAATTATACGTTGTTGTTAGTGAGTTTCAGTAAATAAAGTCTTCAAATTTTGGTTTTGCTGTGTTCCAGTTTCCTGGTGATATGTAACATAGTATGCTGGTTAGGGTTCCTTTGAGTGATGTGCCTGAGAGTTGACATGCTAGTAAATCCATGTAAGGGGTAGTTATTTTGTCTTGCATTTTTAGGTCTATGGTGCTTCTGGCTATGATGGCAATTCCTCCTCCTCTTTTGTTTTCTCTGCAGACCACTATTATTTTGTATCCTTTTGGGCATACTTCCGTTATTCTGGGATCTAATTCAGACGTGAGCCAGGTTTCTGTGAGGAAAAGGCAATCTAGATTTTCTTCTTCTATCCAGTTTTTTATGCGCATTTGAGGGTGGAGTATTCTGTTGGAGTGCTATGAGTTGTTTTCGGGTAGATGAGTGATCTTGAGTGGGTTTGTGTTTTGGTCTTGTAGGGGTTTGTCGGTCTTCTTCTTGCTTTTTGTGAGGTGGGGTGGTAAGTGTAGGTCTGGTAGTTTGTGTTTCTGTCTATTGTGGTTCGTCCGGTTGGGTGGAGGATTCCATTAGTGCTTGATATGATTGGTATTGGGGAGGTGTTGTTTGCAGTCGCCCTCCAGTTGGTTAAGAGCAGGGTAATGAGCAGGAGAGCTTGTGTGTGTTTTTGTGTTGTGGGTGTCATTTTGGGATAAGGGTGACTGGTAGTATGGTGTGGGTGATTGGGGGAGCTCTTTCTTTTCCTTCTGCTTGTTATGGGTTGCTGCTCTTCTCGAGGGCTAAGGAGAGAACAAGTGTCCTGTGGGATTGTTGGAGGGTGTTGGAGAATCTTTGGCGAGTAGCATGGCATGACTGTTGAGGGGGCAGAGTTCATCTCCCACGCCGGCTCCAACTCCCTCCCTTGTAGCTGCCGCCGTTGAAGTTAACTGGGGCAGCTCCCGAAGGCAGTGGAGCTGCCCTGAGGAAGATCTTTAAAAAGTCGCACTGCAAGGGCTGTTGGGGGGCGGAGCTTGTCTCCCATGCCGGCTCCAACTCCCTCCCTAGCGGCTGCTGCTGTTGAAGTTAGCTGGGGCAGCTCCAGATGGCAGTCAAAGAAAGAAGAGAGAGGTCAAAAAGGAGGTAGTAGTAGTAGCAGCAAATAGAACAAAAAAACAAACTTTTTTGGCATACATTTTTGATTAACTTTCAATGGCAATATCTTCTTATGCAAAGCAGAAGTGAGTCAATATCGGAATATATCATTGAAATGATACTGGAAAGAAACCTAACATTTTCCCCCAGTCTTTTCAGTTTAGAAATGATAAGAGATGTTGATGGCATTTCCCATGTGATTTCAGGCTGGTATAGTCATATTGACCTTATCAGAGGATATAGCTTGACCACTTTCTAACATTTAGGCTCACACATTAACACTAATGAAAATAATGGAAATACCCAAAGGGCCTGATTCTTTAAATGGTGCCTAGGTAAAGCGTACCGCCAGGCGCCCTAATCGCAGACATCTAGCAATGCCTAACTAAAATTTGCATGCAATTTAAATGCGGTTACCAGAGTTTGAAAACTATATGACCAGGATCTTTCTGTCATCTTTGTTTTATATCCACATTTGTTTTTATATTTGTTGAATCCTTAAATCTTAGGACCCCTGAGGAAGGCGGTTTAGTCGAAACACAGACCATGTTGGGTCCTCACCTTCTAATGCACATGTGGATTCTATTGTTGTGATATATTCTATTGACTGAATAAAAGTCTGCATCATGGTCATTACTTCTGCAGTCTTCCTTTTGTTGTTTTTGGTTACAACCGATCCACTGCGGAATTGTTGGTTTTTTTTAGTTTGCTGGTAATTGACCATGCGATTAAAAACAATTTTTTAATTGGTAATTTAGTTTGCATGTGGATATCTGCACAGCTCCTACTGACACCCAAGTCAAAGGGCTCCTTTTACTAAGGTGCGCTAGTGTTTTTAGCGCATGCACAAGATTAGCGTGCGTTAGCCAAAAAATTACCACCTGCATTAAAGGAGGTGGTAAGGGCTAGTGCGCGCTTAAACCACCAGCGTGCCTTTGTAAAAGGAGCCCAAAGTGCTCTCTGATGCCTAACACCAGAAAAGTAAGTATGGTTAGGAGTGGAGAATTGGCATTGTTAGGTGCTATAGTTAAGCGCTGGCAAATTAGGCCAGGTAAATTCTGGCCTAATATATTGGCGCCTACCACAGGGATACCTAGTGATGCCTAAGCACTCCTAGGTGCCGCTAAGCATGATTTTATAAGCGGGATTTTAGGCGCCGCTTAGCACCGTTTATAGAATCAGGTCCAAATTGTACAATGCAATCATAAAAATTATTGATTTTCAAATGATCTAATTACTAATTTGTAATTTTATATGATTTTATAAATTAATTATGTAAAGGGGGAAAATGGCCTCACTGGTCCAGGCATACTCCTTTCATAATTATATGCCACAAGTCAAAATGACCCCATTTTAATCATGGGTCAAAAACTCCCATAATTTCTCCTCATTTATACAAATGTTGAAATGTTTTTAACTATTCTGAAAACTAACGGGAAACAAAATGACAGCACTTATTTAGTAACAAAATCCTAACAGAAATCTCCATTTTACCAGCGGCTTCTTCGTACAATGCTGTCTCATGACTTCATATGATATGAACCTTCATTGCTTCTTTAAATGCTGACTCAATCAAGAACAGGACACAAAAGATGTTCAATATTCAGACCTCAGGGGTTTGGTTAGATTCTTCCCTGGGCATTTTCAAAGCAAATCAATTTGGTAGTAAAGGCATGTTTCCAGCATCTTTGGGATATTATCTGTTTATGATCATTCCTGGTCCCTACAGAGTTAGCAAATGTACTACCTGCTTTGATCATAATATGGGTGAATTATTATAATATACTTGGGGAGATGGGGTGGTTCAATAAATAAGTGCCATCATATAGGTGTCTAGAGGCTATGCAGTATGGACTTGATTCTATTAATGGCACTTAAAACTTAGGCACTGAATAGTATGGTATTTAAGCATGATTCTATAAAAACTAGGTACACTTTATAGAACTGTGCTTAGTAGCATCTAAAATGGCCTTAGGCCTCAATAGATGTCTTAACTTTAGGTGTGCCCTATTTATGACAGTTTTCTTGGCTTAATGTGTACCTAAGTTAGATGCCTACCAGTACCACAGTCCAAAACAGGCGCCTACATGAAAAATGCCACCACAATCCACCCCCTAACCATGCCTAAATTCTAGTAAGTACAGTGGGGTACCAAGGGGGGGGGCGGGAGGGGCGGTCCGCCCCGGGTGCGAGCCCTGAGGGGGTGCTCTGGCGTCTGTTCCCCCCCTCCCCGACGTCTGGTTCTTCCTCTCTGGCCTCCCCGCACCATTAAGAGTACCGAAGCAGCCTGTAGCAAGATCGCGATGTCAGCGATCTTGCGCTGCTTCATGCTGTCCTCCGCCGTGGTCCCGCCCCCTCCACTGACGTCAGAGGAGGGGGGCGGGTCCGAGGCGGAGGACAGCACAAGCAGCTCAAGTTCGCTGACATCGCGATCTTGCTGCAGGCTGCTTCTACTCTAAATGGTGCGGGGAGGCCAGAGGGGAAGAACCGGACGTCTGGATGGGGGGTGGGAGGGGGGCGAGCGGTCCTTCGGGTTGGGGCGGGCAGGCAGGCCTTCAGGGGGAGATGCAGGCCTTAAAGGGGGGGGGGACAAGCCTTCATGGGGGAAGGCAGGCTTTTGGGGGGGGACAGGCAGGCCTTAAAGGGGAGGACAGGGGGGGGACAGGCCTTCAAGGGGGGGACAGGCCTTCAAGGAGGTGCAGGCCTTCGGGGGGGGTGCAGACCTTCTGGGGGGGTGCAGCCTTCGGGGGGGGGGTGCAGACCTTCAAGGGGAGGGACAAGCATTCAGGGGGAGATGCAGGCCTTAAAGGGGGGGACAAGCCTTCATGGGGGTAGACAGGCTTTCAGGGGGGGGGACAGGCAGGCAGGCCTTCAAGGGGGGGACAGGCAGGCAGGCCTTTAAGGGGGGGACAGGGGGGTGGGACAGGCCTTCAAGGGGGGACAGGCCTTTAAGGGGGTGCAAGCCTTTGGGGGGTGCAGGCTTTCTGGGGGGGTGCAGCCTTCGGGGGGTGCAGGCCTTCAAGGGGGGTGCAGGCCTTAAAGGGGGGGACATGCTTTAATGGGGGGAGACAGGCTTTCGGGGGGGACAGGCAGGCAGGCCTTCAAGGGGGGGACAGGCAGGCCTTTAAGGGGGGACAGGCCTACAAGGGGGTGGGACAGGCCTTCAAGGGGGTGCAGGCCTTCGGGGGGGTGCAGGCCTTCGGGAGGGTGCAGGCCTTCAAGGGGGGGACAGACCTTTGGGGGGACCCTGGTGTAGAAGTAAACAGAGGGAAGGGGGTGTTTAAAGAAATGTGCATATGCCAGACTTGGGGGGGGGAAGAAATAATGGGTCTGAAAATAGAGGAGAGGGAGAGAGATGATGGACCATGGGATTTAGGGAGGGAAGGAACAGAAAGGGAGAGAAATTGGACACAAGGGATGGTTTGGAGGAGGGATAGAGATACTGGATAGGAGGGTAATTGGGAAAAGAAAGGGAGAGATGGTGGGCCCTGGGGTGGTGGGGAAGGAGGGAGAGATGCCGGATGAAGGGTAGTTAAGAAAAGGTGGATTTGTGGAGGGAGATGAAAAAAAGGAAAGATATCAGACTTCCTGGGGAGGGAAGGGAAATGGAAAGGGAGGACAGAGATGGCAGATAGATGGTTAGCATGAAGAAAGAAGGAGACCCTGGCAAGCAAGTTATCAGAAGACAACCAGAGCCTGGGACCAACAAGATTTCAAAAATAACCAGACAACAAAAGGTAGAAAAATTAATTTTATTTTCTGTTTTGTGATTACAATATGTCAGATTTGAAATGTGTATCCTGCCAGAGCTGGTGTTAGACCGCAAACGTGAGCTAGGATTTAACAGAGAGAGGAAAAGTCCTTTTTGTTTCTTTATTTTATTTACACCACAGCGCCAGTGTGGTTAGGAGAAGCCAAAGGGGGTGAAAAAGCTATAAAACCCACCAGGATTTTTGAAAAAAATCACCCAACTGGGCAGGAAAATCGAATCGAAAAACCAATTAAATAGGCTGAATCTAAATTTTTCTTCCTGAATTGGGCAATTTGTGCTACTGTCTCAGACTTTAGGACCTGGGATTGGGGAGAGATGGCATCCTCAGTACTTTATAATGCAAGTGAAAAGAGGATTTGGTCAGACTTTTGAAGGGTCTGCAGAAGAAAAATATTGTATAGGCCGGGGACATGAGACAACAGGAAATGGGAACTTTTCTTCCTTCTATTTTTGTGAATGGAAAGGCTGAGGATGTCAGAGAGTTCAGTTAAAATATGTGCTTTATAAAAAAATATAATAATGTGTTTTATAAAGTTTATAAGCATTGCTGGCCTACCCAGTGAGGTGTTCCTAGTGGTGGTGGTGGTGGTGGTGGTGGTGGTGGTAGCGGCAGTGTGTCAATGTGTTGAGAGGAAGAGGTGGTCTGGGAAATTCTCCTGAGCAAACTCCGGGCCCATTTCCACTCCCCAGTTAGTCCACTCCACTCAACTGGTTCACACACTGAGTGGGTCTTTGGGTATTGTGCCTAGGTAGTTGTTTTGGGATCTCTTCCAGTGGTTTGTCAGTATCTCCTTGTGGTCCAAAGAAGGAAACTTTGTTAACCTTAGCATTGACCTTTTGTAACAGTGCTGCTTGTGTGGCATTAGGCTATCTAGTGATCGAAAGAAAAAAAAAAAACAGACCTTTACACATTTTTGCACTATAGGTGGGTGTATGAGGAGATTCACATTTCCTGCACAGCTAAGTCCGTGTGAAGCTCCCTTGTGTTGTATTTGACATCTAGCAAGGTCTCTGTTTGGAAGGAAAGATCTTAGCTTAAAAATGAAGTGGCCAGAAGTTATGGTAAAAGTAGATAGCTTAGCTGGTTTTAAGAAAGATTTGGACAAATTCCTGGAGGAAAAGTCCATAGTCTGTTCTTAAGACATGGGGAAGTGTCTGCTTGCCCTGGATTGGTAGCATGGAATGTTGCTACTCTTTGGGTTTTGACCAGGTACTAGTGACCTGGATTGGCTACCATGAGAATGGGCTACTGGGCATGATGGACCATTGGTCTGACCCAGTTAGGCTATTCTTATGTTATGTTCTCATCTGTAGGGGCCTTTGGTTTCACTTCTTATTTTAATGTATTTTTTTTCTGGGAACTTATCAGTGTTTTTTATAATGGGAACAAAAATGGAAGAGAATTAATGTGTGTGGAATGGGGGGGGGTAACTAATTTCTTCAGCTAAATAATTAATCCACCTCAACCAGACATAGGAGAACTCGCACACCATTCACACACCCTCCAACCAAAAACGTCAAAAGAAAAAAACAGTTCGACAACCTCCTAACACTCGACCCCCAACTCTACAACCTATTGACCTCGACCACAGACTACAAAACCTTCAAAAAAGAAATAAAAACCCTTCTATTCAAAAAACACATAAAACCGAACTAACACAATCAGAACTGTCCCAAGCATCACCTGCAACTACTCCATACGTACTTCTGATGACATGACAATTCAGACATAATTTATGTTATGTTATGTTTGGAATAATGGTTACATATATGAGGTTCAATAAAAGAATATTTTCACTCCCTGTTTCTATTCTGACCATTTATACCGTTTCGTGGTTATTACAAAAAATATTTTTTACATGGAGGGTGGGGGGTGTGTGTGTCAAAAAATGATGGGCCCCGGGTGCCACATACCCTAGGTACGCCACTGAGTAAGCATCTTGAACTTGATGCCTAACTCAAAGTGTAATTTCTGCTATTTAACTCCTTTCCTTGAATGATTTTCATAACTGGTTTAGATGTTAAAATAGTGGAGTTCCCCGGGGGGTGAGAGGAAAGATCAATTAACGAGCTAAAAACTGCTGGAACATTTAAAATTCAAGGTCCCATAGATAATTTTACTGTTCCACAAGGGAAAATGGCTGGGGCAAGTGCTATGAAACACCCGTTAAACAACAAGCATATTGAAATACCAATGCAGTTTGAATCTTTTAGGGAGAAAAGACCTCAGAGACCTTTAAGGCAACAACACTGCTAGACATTAGCGGATGCAGCAGGTCATGTCTCAATCATAGATCAAAATACTCCCTGATAGTTGGTGGCTTTATATGTTTACTTTAATCTTTAACAAAAAAAAGATAACACCTATAATTTAGAAACAGCACTTATCATGACTGTAGAGTTCAGTGAAACGCCACACAGAAACACCAGCACTGCTGTTTAATTCCCAACAAAGCCTCTGTTTCACCTTCAAGACAAGGCTTCTTCAGGAGAAGTGCTGTGGTGCTTTAATGAAATCATTTCATTTGGAGGATATGTGGGATATCAGCCTGATACTTATGTCTTCCCTAAGGATCTTTCAGATATAGAATTGCGGAAAGTGGCATCTATCCTTAACTGATTGTGTAATCACAGCTGTTTTATTTTCTCTGGAGAGGCTGCCTCCAAGGTTACTGGCTTGGAAACTGAGATTAATTCAATAACTCAGAAATTGCAGTATCAAGCTGGAAAGATTCAGGCTTTGGAAGAAACTAATCTTTCCTTAGTGAAAGGGAATTTTTTTTTTTTTTTTAATTTGAAAGAGCTGAAAAAGTAGAAAACCAGATGCAAGTCAATAATCTATGATTTCTGAATTTTCCCTTATAATTCTATGATTCTCCTATAATTATAGTTTATAGTTTATTCAATTTTTGATTAAACGCCTTTTCGATACTACAAAGCGTTGTACAAAGTAAAAAGTATTAACATTTAACAAAAATGACAATTAAACATACTTTCCTATAGTAAACTACAAGACTACAGACCGTACAAACTGGGTAAATGTTGACCCGTAGGCCGTAGAAACATAAGGAAAAGGGGGAAGAAATACACTTGTAATAGGAAAGTAAGGAACATCTAAGGGAAAAACACTTAGGAACTGGGGAGCAGTATAAAATTAATAGTTAAGGGAAAGTAGTTCAGTTAAAAGCATCGTTAAAAAGAAAGCACTTTAAATTGCTTTTAAAATTTTTTAGGTTTTTTTCCATTTTTATATACAAAGGGAGAGCGTTCCAGATTGTAGGGGCTGTAACTGAAAACGTAGAGGTGCGACGCGTGCCAATGATTTTTAAAGAGGGAATATTAAGGTTATATTGAGAGATGGTAGAAGTGTTAAAATAGTATTTGGTACAAATCATCTCCATGAAATCTTCATCCCTTCCAACTAGCACAAAGAAACCTTATGGGCCATTATGTTACTGTTCTTTGAGAATGGTGAAGATATAAATAGCATCTTAATTAATTTCTTTCATAACAGACATGCTAATATATACTTTTCCTGATGTTTCTCGGAGAACTCAGATCAGATATGGATTTCTTAAATTAAGGCCAAGGGCTTTGATGCTTGGAATGACCTTCTTTCTAAAATTTTCCAATGTCAGGTAAAATTTCAGGGGGGGAAAATACGTCAAGCCATACCCCTTTAAAAGCTGAGCCAGACACCAAGTCGCCATTTTCTTGATGAAGATCTTTGAAGCAGGAGCTCGTGATATAAAGGTGAATGCCTTTGAATTATTGTTTTTTAGGATTAAATAACTTTGATGTTATAAATAAGAGATTGATTGTGAATGTTTGAAAATTTTGAAGTGTATGATGGATTAGAGTTTAACGGAGTTTTTCTCTGACCGAGGATGTGTTATCTATGACAAATTTGCATTTGCCATAGTAGTTTCTGGAGTTTGTTCTCTGGAAACACTGAGGTCTTTTCTCCGTAATTTTTATTATCTGCTCTATCTAAATCTCTGGTAAGGGGCTATAATCTGAGAATATCTGTTGGTGGTTATACAGATTATTATTATACAGTAATATTTTTGTTCTGGGTAATTTGGATACAAGATGTGTATCTTTTCTTTTAAAATTCATGTCAGTGTTCGTTACTATTGTTTCTCAAATTGTAAATTTGAAAATAATTTAGAAAAGAAGATTAGTGGAATCTCAAATCTATCTACTCTCTTCCGTCACCATTATCACACCTCTACTCCATACTCCTCTATAAAACTCATTTTGGAAAATATTACCATCCCAGAGAATAATGTTCTTTCTAGTCATCTCACTGCTGATATACTGTAGTAATGCATCATCCCAGCACTGTCACTATAAAATACATTGTGATACTATATTGTAGTAATACATCATTGCAATCTTATCAGTATGATAGACATTATCAGAGGAACAACTAGTGAAGACATTTAGCATATCTTTCTCTACATTTTCAATGGAACTACAAATGCCTCCTCATTTGCTCTACAAGGATGATTCTCTGCTAAACAGGTTATCTCTAATATTCTTTCTCTAATGTGAAAAACAGTGTAAAACAGAGGCAAGTACTCTCTGCTGTGTTAAGATGACAGGAAAACGTAGCGTAAATGTCATTATTAGTAGACAATTTGAGGTAGATAAATTATTTGTGATGAAGCAAACTCAGCAGGTAGTGTGTACAAATTTACTTTGGGAGTTTATCATGATACTGAAGTCAGAATACAAACGGTTTTCTTTGATTAATCACCTGAAGCACCCAAACAAATTTGCAATTGCTTTTTCTGCCCACAATTTATTTTATTTTATTTTATTTTTTTTTTTTAAGTTCAAAAATTTTTATTAAGTTTCTCAATATATAATATAAAGGAAACAAACAGAAATGCATTTACAGAGTACATGGTCCAAAATTGTAGTACAAGAACAATTGAAGTCAGGATTCAAGGAAGCAGCTAGTGCAAGTATGTAGAATAAAGTGGATTACATCTATACATGAGCATTGTCATAAAGGCAGTTCGTCATAAGCAGGAACAACACAAACAAATAGCATTGATCTAAAACAAGATTACAAGTTCAAACAATATTGTTGAATAGGAGACCAAATAAGTTTATACTTACTAAGGGCATTCATTTTTTCAGCTAGCACTTGTTCATATTTACCATGTAGGCATAAAGTGTTCCACCAAGTATGATATTCAATTTTATCTAAATTTTTCCAACAAAATAGGACATTTTGGATAGCTAGGGACAACATAACTGTCAAAAGTTGACCCTCATATTTGTCTAGCGGTGTTTGTAGCCCTTGAGACATTAGTATAAGAATCTTGATATTGAGTGGTTCAAATATGTCTAAAATATTGCATATAGTGTCCCATACTTTAATCCAGGGGTGCCCAACGCGTCGATCGCGATCGACCAGTAGCTCAGGAAGGCAACTCGAGTCGATCGCACTCGTGTTGCCGTCCTGATCTAAGGGCCGATCAGCCTTCCTCTCCAGTGTTCTCCCTAGGGCCTTTTAGCTGGGCGGTCCGCCCAGCTGTCATCTGCCGCTGCTGAACATTTAAAAAAAAAACCCAAAAAAACGGCTTGGAGATTTCAGCCCCTAGCGAACTTATGCTCTGGGCTCTAACGTGTGCATGCAGGCTTCTCTTCTCTTTCCTCCGAAACCGGAAGTTATGTCCGGGGAGGGGGGGGGAGAAGGGAAGCCTGCACGCACATGTTGAGAGCCCTGAAGCAAGCGTTCGCTACGGGCTAATGCGGGAGACAGGTTAGTGAAGCATTTGTTCTTGTTCCTGTCGGGTCCTGCCTACTTTCTGTTTCCGCGAAGGCAGGACCCGGCAGCATTTTCCCCAATAGGTTGATCACGATCTTGGGCTGATCAGCCTTCCTCTTCCCGACGGCAGAATTGACGTCGGGGAGAGGAATGCTGGTTGGCTGAAGCAGGGAGAGCTTGGGGCCTGTTATTGGTGGCGTTTGGGTCCTGGTCCCCGATGGTAATGGCAGTGGCAGTGGCTTGGGGGAGGGCAGAGAGAAAGAAAGAAAAAGGGCAGGCAGGGAGACAGAAGGAAAGAAGAGAAACAGAAAAAAATGAAAGGGAGGCAGAGAGAAAGAAAGGGAAGAGGAAGGAAAAGTTGGGGGAAGGAATGAGGTCTGGAGGAGAGGAAGCATACAGGCTAAAAGAAGGGAAGAAAGATTGTATGCACAGTCAGAAGAAGAAAGTGCAACCAGAGACTCATGAAATCACCAGACAAGGTAGGGAAAATGATTTTATTTTAAATTTAGTGATCAAAATGTGTCTGAATTTATATCTGCTGTCTATATTTTACACTAAGGTCCCCTTTTACTAAACCGCAATAGAGGTTTTTAGCGCAGGGAGCCTATGAGTGTCGAGAGCAGCGCTGAGCATTCAGCGCAGCTCCCTGCGCTTAAAAACTGCTATCGTGGTTTAGTAAAAAGGGAGGGGGTATATTTGTCTATTTTTGTATGGTTGTTACTGAGGTGATAGTGCTTAGAGTCATCTGCTTTGACCTCTTTGAAAAACCCTGGAATAGGAATGATGATTAACATTTTCTATGCATACAGTGTGCTTTGTGTTTTTTTTTTAATTTTATTGTTGGTAGATCATTTTGACTTGGTCATTTAAAAAGTAGCTCGCAAGCCCAAAAAGTGTGGGCACCCCTGCTTTAATCCAATAAATGACAAGATGTTTACAGCTAAACAACAAGTGTTCCAAAGAACCATCTTCACTGTCACATGACCAACATTTAGAGTCAGAGGAGAGATCTATTTTGTGTGATAAAGCAGGAGTCCAAACAGCGCGGTGCAACAAGAAGAAAATGGACTGTAACACCGAAGCAGATTTTATAGATTTATGTAAGGTCAACCATACAGTATTCCAATCTATAGCATTATTTTATTTTTTTAGGGAAAGCATCCATGTATTTTTTTTTTAATTAAACTATGTACATATTTATCTCTTCCAACCTATCTTTGTCCTGAGAAAACCTTGTTTATTTACTATTAACCACCTTTATATTAATCCATGATGGTTTATTTACAGTATTTATTTAATTTATTTTTTTAGTTGGGATTTATTAACTGCCTTTATGAAGATATTCATTCAAGGTGGTGTACAGTAAATACAATTCAACATAAAGCTTACAATTTTGTTAATACTATCACATTAGTGAAAAGGCCAAATATAAACATAAATACAATGAATGAGATAAATTCAAAATCAGCAAATTGAAACTTACAGCCTCTTTTACAAAGCTGCTCTAGGTGGCTGCCGCGCGGCAACAGTCCCGAAGCCCTTTAAATCTCTATGGGCCTTGGGGCCGTTAGCGCAGCGCAGTCGCAAGCATGGCTTTGTAAAAGAGGCTGTTAATAATAGGAGAATCCAAGATGGCATCCACCTGAATGGACACATTCAGTAGCGCTCTGAGCCGTTGTAACTTTCTTGAAATATTTCACCTTGGTAATTATTTTCTGCTTTCAATCATGGCACCCCTCCAAGCCTCCAGTCTTGCAGGAGATTAAACAACACGTGATGACAATGTTTCCCGTGCATTGGGACAAGCAGCATTTATTAAGTCACTGAATAAGGAGGCATTGAATCAGTAGCTGTGGGAGGCTACTGATTCAATACTGATAGCCTGAAGCACTCCACCAAGTTCTAGGTTGTTCTGTATGCAGGGCATACAATTGAGTGTCAATGAGCAGATCCGTTTGTTGCCGCTCAAAGTAGGAGTGGGTGAAGGGTTTTCCTTGCTTACACAGATATCAAAACTTGAGAGGAATAGCACTGGAATGGAATTGAAAAATGTAGAGGTGCCTAGTGGATTTCCTACAAAAGCTCATCAAGCTGGTGCTACTGCTGGAGTTCAAAATATCCCTGACTTAGTCAAGGTTCCCAGAGTTGTAGGAGCTATATCTCCTCAGATGATTAAACTCCCTGTTGTAACTTTAGATTCAGTGTGGGCTGCATTGGTTAGAACGGATGCTTCTATTAAGAGGTGTTCTGAAGAAAATAGGACTTTGTGATGAAGTTACATAGTAATATAGTAAATGACGGCAGATAAAGACCCGAATGGCTCATCCACTCTGCCCAACCATATGTGCTTCATAAATTAATCATTTACCCCCCTCTTTTACTAAGGCATGCTAGCCTATTTAGCACACGCTAAATGCTAACGTGTCCATAGAATATAATGGATGCGTTAGCATTTAGTGTGTGCTAATATTTAGCGTGCACTAAATCAGCTAGCGCCCCTTAGTTAAAGGACCCCTTAATTTAAATGGTCCTTTTTCTTAGATATTTCTGATCCAGAAACCTAGAGCCCTGCCCAGTAGTGAGCTTAGGTTCTATCTACTGGAGTCTTCGTCAAAGCTTATTCCAGCCCATCTTAACCATCCTAGCCATCGAAGCCCTCCCCAGCCTGTCCTCAACTGAATGTCCATATACAGGACACAGACTGTGCAAATCTGTCCAGTACTAGCCTTAGTACCTTCAATAAATACCCATTATTTTTTGATTAGAGATCTTCTGTATTCATCCCACGCTTGTTTGAACTCTGTCACCATTTTCCTCTCCATGCATCAACCACCCTCTCCATAAAGAAGAATTTCCTAACATTACTCTTGAGTTTACCACCTCTTAACCTCAAATTATGCCCTCTGGTTTTACCATTTTCCTTTCTCTGGAAAATATTTTGTTCTACGTTAATACCTTTTAAATATTTGAACATCTGACTCGTATCTCCCCTGTCCCTCCTTTCCTCTAGGGTACACATATTCAGGGCTTCCAGTCTCTTATACATCTTCTGGTGCAAACCTCCTACCATTTTCGTCACCTTCCTCTGGACTGCTTCAAGTCTTCTTACTTCCTTTGCCAGATATGGTCTCCAAATCTGAACACAATACTCCAAGTTGGGCCTCACCATCAATCTGACAGAGGCATCAACACCTTCTTTCTTCCTGGTTTGGAACAATGATTAAACCAACAACCAAATTTAACTAGATTAATAGTGCAATATTATTTAATTAGGATAGAAACCATGGCAAACAGACTTAGGATATTAAATCTGAAATTTGTTAATTTTCCTAAAGTTTCTTATGAAATGCCTAAAAACACTTTTAAAAAGTATTTTGATAAGATCTTGAAAATCCTCCAGGAAGCATTCAATCCTATAGCTTTAAAAGCTCGGTAAGATAGTGGGCAACAACCGGTGGCAGTTTTTGGAGTAGGACTAAATGTAACAACTATTTTTGAAACACGCTATACCCTTACTGAAAGAAACTGATGTTAGGCCCAAAAATTCATACACTTAATTTAAATTGAATATATTTGAAAACTAGGATCTCAAGTGCTCTCAGTCACAAGCTAACAGAACTATTATTGGCTTGTGACTATTTCATGAGCTATCATCGGTCCTTATATCTTTTTCTTTCAATTTTTAAAGTGTATGATTTATTTAATATCATTATTTAAATTGATTTTTATTTTTCATTTTATAATGTAATATAAATATGATAATATTTAGCTCGGGTGTGTATTTTCATACCCGGCCCTCTGACCACAGTAACGATGGAAGATCTCCGTTTCACTCTCGCTTATGTTAAGAGAGCTTCATCAGGACCAGAGTGGTAGATGCTCGGAGAAATGCTGCTGGTCCTCAGCGATCAGCAGCAGACAGATTGTTTTTTTTGGGCTCTGATGAAAAGGTGGCAGAGGGTGGATTACATTTTCCAGAAGATTTAGTATTTGGATGTTGGGGGAGCCAGGCACTCTCACATCTTCTAACGACTGCTGCTTGAGGAATGATTTACAAATGATAAATAGAAGACAATAGCAAAATTTCAAAATAATTAATTTTCAAAATGTTTTACAAATAGAGTAGTTTTTAAAAGATTTACGGAAAAATCGAAATGAACTGGAACTCCTTAAAAAAAAGGGGGAGATCATTCCAGAGTTGAGAGAGTTTAAAGACCAAAGATTGACTGAAGATCTTGAATAATCCCTTTTTTAGAAGGAAGGGAGAGTTTAAATTGTTGGATACCTCTTGCAAAGGAGAATCGGTAAACATTACAAAATAAAGGAATAAGACGATTGAAGATACCATGTAGAATTTAGAATTTTAAAACATTAGTCATAACTTTAAAAGTTTACTTGACTGGAAAAAAAAACTAATAACAGATCTGAAATCAGCATGAAAAACTGATTTAGGAAAATGTGCTGTGTTGTTAGATGATTCCCCCCAAAAAATGTTTTTGTTGCCTTGTGTAATGAGTGTGACTGCAGACTGGATGGATTGTTCAAGTCTTTATCTGCTGTCATTTATTATGCTACTATGAATGCCATCCTGTTATGATCTTAAGATCGTAGGATGGTATAAATTGTGATATTATTTCCCCAAATTCTGGTTTTGTGTTTCTTCAAAATATCTAATTAAAGATGTAGAAAACATTAATGAGATATGTTCTGTATTTGTGATTTATATTTAATGTCATTGTCCTTTTCAGGTTTGAGAAGGAAAAAGTCACACACTGCATCAATGGTAGCTTTATAAGCAAGCCTTATAGCTGAACTTAAAAGCCTTTGACTAAATAGTTACTAAAGTATTGCACTGTACTTTTTGAAGTTCTATGATTTAAAAAAAAATCCCCATGTGTTCTCTCAACTATTATTATGGTGCTGAAAAAAGGTAGCCATGAAAAAAAAGCCTTTCCTTTATAAAAAAAAAAAAAAAAAAAAACTGATAAAAATTCCTTGGGATATGGCATTTCAGTCTGAATGGTAGGTAACATGCTGGCAATTCATACACAAGGGTAAAGTGGACTACCATTATAGGAACAAGAAAATAAACTATCACACCTAGTCCCTCTAAAACAGTATATTCTGTGCTTATTGATTTAGAATTCATTCCCCAAAAGGGAGATAGAGATCAGAGGAATTTTACTGTTGTCATTAAAAATGTATATTAGTTACTGTTAAGCAAAGTGGGGCTTATTTCAGAATAAGGAGCCTAAATGTTTTTTGGCTTTTTTAATAAAAGTCACATGCTAAGAAATAGATTTTAGTTTTAGTTCTGGGGGCACCTCAAGTACTGAGTGCAGTCTTGGTTGCTGCATCTCAAAAAAGATATAGTGGAATTATAAAAAGTACAGAGAAGGGTGATGAAATAATAAAAAGGATTGGATGACTTCCAAATAAAGAAAGGCTAAAGTGGATAGGACTCTTCAGCTTGGAGAAAAGATGGCTTGGGAGTGATATGATAGAGGTCTATACAATACTGAGTGGAATATAAGGATAGATGTGAATCACTTGTTTACTCTGTCCAAAAATGCTGGAACTAGGGGCATGCGATGAAGCTACTAAGTAGTAGATTTAAAACAAACTGGAGAAAATATTTCTTTACTCAACTGGTAATTAAACTCAGGAATTTGTTACTAGAAAATGTAGTGAAAGTGGTTAGCTTAGCAGGGTTTAAAAAAAGATTTGAATAATTTCCTAAAAGAGAAGTCCATAAGCTATTATTAAGATGGACTTGGGGAAATCCACTGCTTATTCTTAGGCTAAGTGGCAAAAAAATCTGTTTTTCTCCTTGGGATCTTGCCAGGTATTTGTGACCTGGATTAGCCACTGTTGGAACATAAGAACATAAGAATTGCCGCTGCTGGGTCAGACCAGTGGTCCATCGTGCCCAGCACTCCGCTCCCGCGGCGGCCCCTAGGTCAAAGACCAGTGCTCTAACTGAGTCTAGCCTTACCTGTGTACGTTCTGGTTCAACAGGAACTTGTCTAACATAAGAACATAAGCAGTGCCTCTGCCGGGTCAGACCAGAAGTCCATCCCACCCAGCAGTCCGCCCCCGCGGCGGCCCAACAGGTCATGACCTGCCTTAATCACCAGAAGGGGCCCCCTTGCCCCCTAGGTTTCTCATCGAAGTCCTATCTTCCCATCAATGTCCTAACCCTCCGGCCTTGCACCTGCACGACCTGGTGAGCTGTCTATACTTATGCAACACCCCAGCACCTCCCTCAGTACCCCACGATCCCCTTTTCCCTCAGGAATCTGTCCAATCCCTGTTTGAATCCCTGTACTGTACTCTGCCGGATCACTTCCTCCGGGAGCGCATTCCATTTGTCCACGACCCTTTGGGTGAAGAAAAACTTCCTTGCATTTGATTTGAACCTATCACCCTTCAGTTTCTCTGAGTGCCCCCTCGTACCTGTCGTCCCTTTTAGTCTGAAGAACCTATCCCTGTCCACCCTCTCTATGCCCCTAAGTATTTTGAAGGTCTCTATCATATCCCCCCTGAGCCTCCTCTTTTCCAGAGAGAAGAGCCCCAGTTTATCCAGCCTCTCAGCATATGGGCAGTTTTCCAGCCCTCTTACCAGTTTCATTGCCCTCCTTTGGACTCTCTCAAGAACTGCCATGTCCTTCTTGAGGTGCGGCGACCAATACTGAACGCAGTATTCCAGATGTGGGCGCACCATCGCTCGATACAGCGGCATGATGACTTCCCACGTCCTGGTTGATATGCCCCTCTTGATGATGCCCAGCATCCTGTTGGCTTTCTTCGAGGCTGCTGCACACTGTGCGGATGGTTTCATGGATGGATCCACTAGCACACCCAAGTCTCTCTCAAGTCCGGTGTCTTCCAGCAATCTCCCCCCCCCATTTTATACTCGAACAACGGGTTCTTTTTCCCTATGTGCATGACCTTGCATTTATCTACGTTAAAGCGCATTTGCCATTTGTTTGCCCAGTCTTCCAGCTTATCGAGGTCCCTTTGCAGTTCCTCACACTCCTCCCTGGTCCTAACTCTGGCGCAGAGCTTGGTATCGTCTGCAAATTTTATAACCTCACACTTTGCCTCCGTTTCCAGGTCATTGATAAATATGTTGAAGAGTAGCGGCCCCAGCACCGATCCCTGCGGCACACCGCTCGTGACTCCCCGCCAGTCAGAATATTGGCCCTTTACTCCGACCCTCTGTAGTCTACCTGACAGCCAGTGCTTGATCCATCTGTGTACATCCCCGCCCACCCCGTGGTTCCACAGCTTCCTAAGCAGCCTTTCATGTGGCACCTTGTCAAAGGCCTTTTGAAAATCGAGGTAAATGATGTCTATGGGTTCCCCTTTGTCCACCTGACTGCTTATTCCCTCAAAGAAGTAGAGAAGGTTTGTCAGGCATGACCTTCCCTTACAGAATCCGTGCTGGCTTGTCCGCAGTAGGCCATTTTTCTCGATGTGCTCGCAAATGCTGTCCTTGATCATTGCTTCCACCATCTTCCCTATAACTGAAGTCAGGCTCACCGGCCTGTAGTTCCCGGGGTCACCTCTCGATCCCTTCTTAAAGATCGGTGTGACATTCGCCAGTTTCCAGTCCTCTGGTACCTCTCCAGTTTTCAAGGATAGGTTGCAAACATGCTGGATTGCGCCCGCTATTTCCTGACTTAGTTCCTTTAGAACCCTTGGGTGGATCCTGTCCGGTCCAGGTGATTTGCCGCTTTTCAGTCTGTCAATCTGCTTGAGGACATCCTCCCGACTTACCTCTATATGCCCCAATCTTTTGGCCTGCTCCCCACTCATGAGCTCCTCTGAGTCCGGTATATTGGACGTGTCCTCGCTCGTGAAGACCGACGAGAAGAACGTGTTCAACCTCTCAGCTACCTCTTTATCCTCCTTAATCACTCCCTTCCTATCCCCATCGTCCAATGGCCCCACCTCCTCTCTCACTGGTTGCTTCCCCTTTACGTAACTGAAGAATGCCTTGAAGTTTTTCGCCTCCCTGGCCAGCCCCTCCTCGTATTTCCCTTTTGCTTTTCTAATCTCTCGGTGGCATTCCTTTTGGCATTTCCTGTGCTCCTGGTGATTTTCCTCCGTTGGATCCCTCTTCCATTTCCGGAAGGACACTTTCTTGTCACTGATTACCCTCTTTACTTCAGGTGTCATCCAAACCGGGTCTTTTGACCGCTTGTTCTTGCGGCCTTTCCTGAAACTGGGGATGTACAGTTTTTGCGCTTCCTGCAGTGTGTCCCTGAGAAGGGTCCAGGTGCTCCCTACAGTCTCCATCCTAAAGCCGTTCCTGAGCTTCCTCCCCACCATTTTCCTCATAGCAACATAGTTCCCTTTCCTGAAGTTGAGCGCAGTCGTTGCGGTCCTCCCCACTATGGGTGACCCCCTTTCTAATGTGAATCTGATCACGTTGTGATCACTGTTGCCTAGTGTTCCTCCCACTTCTACCCCTCTTGCAGGCCCCCCTAATCCGTTAAGGATGAGGTCAAGAGTAGCATCCCCTCGCGTCGGTTCCTTGACTAGTTGCTCCATGAAGCAGTCCCTCACAGCTTCTACGAATCCTGCTTCCCTCGTGGAGTTGGAGTGTCCCGTACTCCAGTCTATCCCCGGGTAGTTGAAGTCCCCCATCACTGTTACACTTCCAGTCCTGCATACAGCCCCAGCTTTATGTCTGCACACTTCTTTCCCGGCAATTTGACCCATAGCGATTCTAGCTCCTCTGCCTTTGTTGCCGTATCGATCCCAATCGAGTAGATATAGTCCTTTATATACAGCGCTATGCCTCCCCCCTTCTTGTGGGTCCTGTCCCTCCTGTAGAGCTTGTACCCTGGCAGCGCCACATCCCATTGATTTTCCTCTGTCCACCAGGTTTCTGTAATTCCTATTATATCCAGGTCCTCCCCCTTGGCCACGACTTCCAGTTCACCCATCTTAGCCATGAGGCTTCTTGCATTTGCGTATAAGCACTGTAGGTCCCGGTGTTTGTCCTCCACCTCTGCCTTTACCTGGGCCGCCTTCCCTTGGGTCTCGGGCCGTTTTCCCGCTCCCGGTGCCTCTGCTGTGCCCTCCGCCTTTACCCTCGCAACTCTCTTCCTCCCCATGTCCCCTCCACCCCACCTCCCCGCTTTTCCCCGGGGAGTACCAGCCCCCTCCCGTGCTATCGTCCCCTGGGCCTTGGTTTGTTCCCCCTTGCCTTGTGTCTCCCCTTTGCCCTGTGGCTCCACCTTATTGCCTTCTGTTTGCACCCTGGTGCCATCTTGTCCTCCTGAATCCCCTGTTTTCCCCTTCCCCTTAGACTTCTCCCAGCAAGTTGCTGTTACCTGGTGTTTCCCTCACTGTCTGATCGCGAGTTCCATCGGACCCCGTCCTCCTCCCTGCAGTCAGCCCATTCAGCATCTTTTCTTGATACTGCTGTTCGAAGCGTCATCAGGTCAGCTGTCGGCTTTCCCCCTCTCTGTAGTTTAAAGCCCTCTCGATCTCCTTCTTTACGTTGGCTGCTAGTATTCTTGTTCCCGCCGTGCTCAGGTGCAGGCCATCCCGCCTGTAGAGCTTGCTCTTTCCCCAGAAGGACGACCAGTTCCTCACAAAGTGGAAGCCCTCCTCCTTGCACCACCTCCTCAGCCACGCATTCACCTCCTGGAGCTCGGCCTGCCTCCTTGCATCTGCCCTCGGGACCGGCAGGATCTCCGAGAATGCTATCCTCTGTGACCTCCGTTTCAGCTTCCTTCCCAGGACCCTGAACTGGTCTGTTAGCGCAGGCATGCTGAAATTCCTCCGGCTCACATCATTTGTTCCGACGTGGACAATTACTGCTGTCTCCTCCGTTTCGGCTCCGTCCAACATCCTCTCGATTCTGTCGGCAATGTCCTTTGTCCTGGCCCCAGGGAGACATGTCACCAGCCGGTCCTCTCGACCTCTGGCTACGTGACTGTCCACCTCCCTCAGGATCGAGTCTCCCACAACAGTTGCAGTCTTTCCCTTCCTTAAGAGCCTCCTCTGCCTCAGGTCCGTGTCCATGGTGAATCTGGGCGCTCCTCCCTCGGGGTCCTTGGCCTCCTCTGCCCTCCTGACCTCTCCACTGGCCTCTCCACTAGGTCCATCCTCCGGTGGGTCCTGGCTCTCGTCTGATGACACCTGTCTGAGTTGCTGCTGGTTCTGCTCCTCGACCCTCCTGTAGCTCTCCTCGATGAATCTCTCAAGGTCCCTCACCTGATCTTCAATGGAGCTGTTTCTGTCTGGATCCTCAGACGCCTGGCATGGCTCCTTTTAAGCGTGCAGCCCCTCAAGGTCCTGAACCCTGGCCTGCAATCTCGCAACCTCATACTTCAGGCCTTCCAGCTCCCGGCACCGACCGCATATGTACTCCCGCCTTCCCGAGGGGAGGTAGTCGTACATATGGCACCCCATGCAGTATACTGGAAAGCTCTGGTGTATTCCGGCTGCCTCCATTTCCATCTTATCCGCTCCGCTCTCCGGTCTCCCTCAGCTCTCTGCTCTGCTCCTTTGGTCCGTCTATTTGCTCTCCGCTCTCTCGTCTGCCTGTTCTGCTCTCTCCTCTGATTCTCACCACTCTGGTCTCCTCTGATCTGTTGGTGTCCTCACTCCCTCGCTCTCCCTCCGCCTGCTGCTGCTGTGTCCTCTCTCCCTCTGCCTGGTGCTGCTGTGTCCCCTCTCCCACTCTCACTCTGCCTGCTGCTGCTGTGTCCTCTCTCCCTCTGCCTGATGCTGCTGTGTCCTCTCTCCCACTCTCACTCTCCGCCTGCTGCTGCTGTGACCTCTCACCCACACTCACTCTCTGCCTCTGGTTGTGTGCTGACCTTGGTGTAGTGCCCTGGCCCTTCTCAAGGCCCTTCGCAAAGGCGCTCTCGCTCGCCTTCGCCGAGCACCAAACGGCCGCACGCTGTTGGCTCCGCCCCTTTTAACTTTGTCTTGAATCCCTGGAGGGTATTTTCCCCTATAACAGACTTCAGAAGAGCATTCCAGGATATTGGGCTTGATGGACCTTCAGTCTGTCCTAGTATGGCAACTCTTATGTTCTTTTTTATTTTATGACTTTTTAAAACAAAGACAACAGAAGCATCCAAGGCCCTAATTTTGTATACCCTATTCGTATTTGAAATATTTATAAATTGGCACTTAAACATTTATTTTTCATAAACATCTAATTCCCATTTTATAAAATCAGGATATGCATGTATCAAACCTAAGTGGTCTGGGTGTGTTTTGGTCAGGATAAGGATGTGGCAAGCTCATAGACATTTATTTCTCATTTCAGAAGAGGAGCAAATGTCCATGTTGATTGAAAAAAAGATCAATGTTGGGAGTTATACCTGCTACTGAACAAGTTTAAGATTTGGTAAACAGCTGCTATTGAGAAAGCACTTGAGGGATTGGGGTGTTTCCCTCTTAATTCCCCAAGGTTTTTGTCCTCCCCTCACCCCCAATATCATCTGGCATGTAAAACCCGTCAGTGTACTAACATCAGGACCATATATTTTCCCATTACATAACATAACTGGTTATATACTAACTTTGAACCCATGAATATTTTATGGATATTTTTCTAAAATATATGTAAAGGCTGCTTGCACCGGGCACATAAATGTCTATTTCTCCTATATCTCATAACAGTTTCAACGTTAACGGATTCTGTTCTAAAATATCTATGACTTGTTTAAAATAGGGCTGCAGATATCTTTCTTAAAAAAAGGCTCCTACAATGATTTCCAGTAGTGTTTCACAAATTCCCTCACACACAGGGGTAAATATGTACCTGAGCACATTCTATTACAGGTTGCTTAAAGTTAAATATCATTTGTGTGCTTATATTTACAGAATACTGCCATTCATGCAAGTTTGTAAATGGCAGTAACACACTTAACCACTATTGTATAATTATGCACTAAAACGGCTTGGTGTATAATTAATTGTCAGGAGGTGTTCACAGATGAGGGGCATGGGTGAGACATAGGCAGGGCCAACAGTATTGTATTTAATTTACAGAACACTTAATTATCCATGAAAATGTCACATTTAGGTGCTAACTTTTATGCAAGCTATAGACTTGTTGTAAATGCTAATGCCAACATATACTGTAGGCTCAGATAGCATTACAGTATAGGTGCATTACTTCTACAGTTTGTGTCCCACAAATGATAAGAGACGGGAAGAAGATTAACCCAATCCAGAATGAAGAAGCTGAGGCTGATGATAGACATATGTGACACCTGGGGCCCATTATTTTTTGACCCCCCTCCCCCCGCCCATATGAAAAACATGATTTTTAGTAACAATCCACACGTCACACAAGAGTGTACCTAGGAAAAGGCAGCATCTTACATATTGCAGTGAGCAGTACATCATAACATTAGAATTCGCAATCAGTCATCTTAAGCATTGCCTATGACATTCCAATAAAATACATACAAACTCTTCATGTGACATAATAACTGGCCGCAGCTTTATTTAATAACTCAAACAATGCTTACAACTCAATACTTAATTTTATTAACATTCACAATTCCCAATGCGGCAATCCCCCAAGCCCCATTTCCCCATGAGTTATTCGGTAATGAACGTAGCTCCTTCCTCTTATCAACCCCTTCCCACTTCAGCCATAAGATGACCTACGGTATCGTCAGGTCATCCCCCCCCCCCATCTCATGGCGGTGCCACACATGAGTGCTCCCCATTGATTCCCCACCTCATGGCGGTGTAGCCCATGAGTTATCCATTTCAATTCCCCTTTCAACATATATTAATTCAATCCCCCAGCCGCATTTCATAATATTGTTACCCCATTCGGCACAACTTCCCCACAGTCAAGCTGTGACCGCCCTCCCCTCCCCTCCCTAACCCATATACCCGGAACCATCAATTGTCCCCTTCCCAATCCCTTCCCCAACATTCCCCCCAGTATCCTCCAATACGGATGGGCGGGCGGGAAACTTCCTTCCCACCAACCACCAAACCAACCTCCCACCTCCCTCCAATTCCCAAAATGAGTCTCCCGCCCAAACTCCTCACAAACTCTCCTCCAATCAACGTTCTCCCCTTTTTAACCAATCCTGCTTCTACCTTACAAACACCCTCACAACCCTGACAAACACCCAATCCCCTTTTTCTTTTTCTTCTTCCTCAATGTCCTACTCCATCCTATCCCAGTGGCGTACCAAGGGGGGGGGCGGGAAGGGCGGTCCGCCCTGGGTGCCAGCCCTGAAGGGGTGCTCCCGGCCTTGCCGTTCAGTCCCCCCCCCGCATTTCATAATATTGTTACCCCATTCGGCACAACTTCCCCACAGCCTTGCCGTTCAGTCCCCCCACACCCCCGAAGGACCGCTCGCCCCACTGACCTTCCTGCACCACCTGTGAAGCAGCAAGCAGCAGGATCGCGAGGTCAGCTATCCCTGAGCTGCTTGGGCGCTGCTTCCTGTGCCGCGGTCCCGCCCCTCCTCTGACGTCAGAGGAGGGGCGGGAACGCGGCGCAGGAAGCAGTGCCTAAGCAGCGCAGGGATAGCTGACGTCGCGATCCTGCTGCGACTGCTTCATAGGTGGTGCAGGAAGGTCAGTGGGGCGAGCGGTCCTTCAGGGGTGGTGGTGGTGGTGGGGACTGAATGCCAAGGCCGGGAGCATAGGTAGTGCTGCTACATAGGTGGTGTGGGGAGGCCAGGGGGGCGAGCGGTCCTTCGGGGTGGGGCGGGTGGGCAGGCAGGCAGGCATTCAAGGGGGAGGGGGTGACAGGCAGGCAGGCCTTCAAGGGGGGGGGACAAGCCTTCAGGGGGGGTGTGCAGACCTTCAAGGGGGAGGGACAGGCCTTCAAGGGGGGGGGCAGGCAGGCCTTCAAGGGGGGACAGGTCTACAAGGGGGGACAGGCCTACAAGGGGGTGGGTAGGCCTACAAGGGGGTGGGACAGGCCTTCAGGGGGGTGCAGGTATTCAGGGGGGGTGCAGGACTTCGGGGGGTGCAGGCCTTCAAGGGGGGGACAGGCCTTCAAGGGGGGACAGGCAGGCAGGCCTTCAAGGGGGGGACAGGCCTACAAGGGGGTGGGACAGGCCTACAAGGGGGTGCAGGCCTTCGGGGGGGTGCAGACCTTCAAGGGGGGGGAGAGGCCTTCAAGGGGGGGACAGGCAGGCAGGTCTTCAAGGTGGGGGGACAGGCCTACAAGGGGGAGAGACAGGCCTTCAAGGGGGGGGACAGGCCTACAAGGGGGTGGGACAGGCCTTCAAGGGGGGTGCAGGCCTTCAAGGGGGGACAGGCAGACCTTTAAGGGGGGACAGGCCTTTGGGGGGGACCCTGGTTTAGAAGTACACGGAGGGAAGGGGGTGTTCAAAGAGACGTGCATATGCCAAACTTTGGGGGGGGGGATGAAGAAATAATGGGTTTGAAAATAGAGGAGAGGGAGAGAAATGATGGACCATGGGATTTAGGGAGGGAAGGAACTGAAAGGGAGAGAAATTGGACACAAGGGATGGTGTGGAGGAGGGATAGAGATACTGGATAGGAGGGTAATTGGGAAAAGAAAGAGAGAGATGGTGGACTCTGGGGTGGTGGGGAAGGAGGGAGAGATGCCGGATGAAAGGGTAGTTAAGAAAATGTGGATTTGTGGAGGGAGATGAAAAAAAGGAAAGATACCAGACTACCTGGGGAGGGAAGGGAAATGGAAATGGAGGACAGAGTTGGCAGATGGATGGTTAGCACGCAGAAAGAAGAAAGAAGGAGACCCTGGCAAGCAAGTTATCAGAAGAAAACCAGAGCCTTGGACCAACAAGATTTGAAATATAACCAGACAACAAAAGGTAGAAAAATTAATTTTATTTACTGTTTTGTAATTATAATATGTCAGATTTGAAATGTGTATCCTGACAGAGCTGGTGTTGGACTGCAAACGTGAGCTAGGATTTAACAGAGAGAGGAAAAGTCCTTTTTGTTTCTTTATTTTATTTACACCACAGCGCCAGTGTGGTTAGGAGAAGCCAAAGGGGGTGAAAAAGCTATAAAACCTACCAGGAGTTTTGAAAAAAATCACCCAACTGGGCAGGAAAATCGAATTGAAAAACCAATTCAATAGGCTGAATCGAATCGAAATTTTTTTTCCTGAATCTGGCAGCATTAGTTTGCGCTACTGTCTTAGACTTTAGGACCTGGGATTGGGGAGAGATGGCATCCTCAGTACTTTATAATGAAGGTGAAACGAGGATTTGGTCAGACTTTTGAAGGGTCTGCAGAAAAAAAATATTGTATAGGCCGGGGACATGAAACAGCAGGAAATGGGAACTTTTCTTCCTTCTATTTTTGTGAATGGAAAGGCTGAAGATGTCAGAGAGTTCAGTTAAAATATGTGCTTTATAAGAAAATATAATAATGTGTTTTATAAAGTTTATAGCATAGCTGGCCTACCCAGTGAGGTGTTTCTAGTGGTGGTGGTGGCAGCGTGTCAATGTGTTGAGAGGAAGAGGTGGTCTGGGAAATTCTGCTGAGCAAACTCCGGGCCCATTTCCACCCCCCAGTTAGTCCACTCCACTCAACTGGTTCACACACTGAGTGGGTCTTTGGGTGTTGTGTTGGGATCTCTTCCAGTGGTTTATCAGTATCTCCTTCTGGTCCAAGGAAGAAAACTTTGTTATCCTTAGCATTGGCCTACAGAATATGTTTGTAACAGCGCTACTTGTGTGGCATTAGGCTATGTAGTGATCGAAAGAAAAAAACAGACCTTTGCACATTTTTGCACTATATGGTGGGTGTATGAGGAGATTCACATTTCCTGCACAGCTAAGTCCATGTGAAGTTACCTTGTGCTGTATTTGACATCTAGCAAGGTCTCTGTTTGAAAGGAAAGATCTAAACTTAAAAATGAAGTGGCCAGAAGTTATGGTAAAAGCAGATAGTGTAGCTGGTTTTAAGAAAGATTTGGACAAATTCCTGGAGGAAAAGTCCATAATCTGTTATTAAGACATGGGGGAAGTGTCTGCTTGCCCTGGATCGGTAGCATGGAATGTTGCTACTCTTTGGGTTTTGACCAGGTATTAGTATCCTGGATTGGCTACCATGAGAATGGGCTACTGGGCATGATGGACCATTGGTCTGACCCAGTTAGGCTATTCTTATGTTATGTTCTCATCTGTAGGGGCCTTTGTTTTCACTTCTTATTTTAATGTATTTTTTTTCTGGGAACTTATCAGTGTTTTTTATAATGGGAACAAAAATGGAAGAGAATTAATGTGTGTGGGATGAGGGGGTAACTAATTTCTTCAGCTAAATAATTCAATCCACTTCAAAAAGACATAGGAGAACTCACGCACCATTCACACACCCTCTAACCAAAAACGTCAAAAGGAAAAAAACAGTTCGACAACCTCCTAGCCATTCGAGCTGCAACACTCGACCCCCAAACCAGTGTTCCCGCTAAGCTGCGCTGGCCTGCGCTCACGCACAAAATATTACATCGCAGCGCACAAGTTTCTCTTCACAGCGCACACACGCGTCACAAAGGTAAGGGGAGGTAAGGTAAGGGGACGCATTGGGGGGATTGCACTTCCCCACAATTGCCATGCTTCGGTTCCTCTTCTTCCTTCCTTCCTCCCCCCCCGCGGGACCCTGCGGCACCATCAACTCTTACTCCCTCTAATGTCGGCCCTGCAGCTCCAGACTTCCTCGCACCTTCTCCCCTCCCCCTTTGGATCGCTATTATTTTAAATGTTATAGCCGCGGAGCTGTATCCATCAGTGGAGATGTCTAACCTCGGCCTGCCCCGGAACTCTTACTGCAACAGTGACTTCCTGTTCCTGCCTAGACGGGCGGCTGCTGCAGTAAGAGTTCCGGGGCAGGCCGAGGTTAGACATCTCCACTGATGGATACAGCTCCGCGGCTATAACAGCTCCTGCAGCTCTGCACTTCCCCACAATTGCCATGCTTCGGTTCCTCTTCTTCCTTCCCTCCCCCCCCCCCCCCCCCGCGGGACCCTGCGGCACCATCAACTCTTACTCCCTCTAATGTCGGCCCTGCAGCTCCAGACTTCCTCGCACCTTCTCCCCTCCCCCTTTGGATCGCTATTATTTTAAATGTTATAGCCGCGGAGCTGTATCCATCAGTGGAGATGTCTAACCTCGGCCTGCCCCGGAACTCTTACTGCAGCAGCCGCCCGTCTAGGCAGGAACAGGAAGTCACTGTTGCAGTAAGAGTTCCGGGGCAGGCCGAGGTTAGACATCTCCACTGATGGATACAGCTCCGCGGCTATAACATTTAAAATAATAGCGATCCAAAGGGGGAGGGGAGAAGGTGCGAGGAAGTCTGGAGCTGCAGGGCCGACATTAGAGGGAGTAAGAGTTGATGGTGCCGCAGGGTCCCGCGGGGGGGGGGGGAGGAAGGAAGGAAGAAGAGGAACCGAAGCATGGCAATTGTGGGGAAGTGCAGAGCTGCAGGGAAGAGTGTTGCGGTACCCAGCTGGAGGGAGAAGGAAGATGAGGGAGGGAATTAAAGGAGATGCCAGGGCTTGGAGCGTAGGAGGAAGGTATGCCAGTCTAAGGGAAAAGGAAGGGGGAGATGTGAGAGCATGGAGGGGGAGCGAAAGATGGAAGAAAAGGAAAGGAGAGAGATGCCAGAGAATCAGGGAAGGGGAGATACCAGACTATGAGGAGAGGTGTGGGAGAGGGAAGGCGAGGAGAGAGATGCCAGACCAATGGGGTGAAAGGAGAGATGGAAGGGGGAGGCATACAGTTTCTGGAAGGGGCATAGAAGGAGAGAAGATGCCATATAGGGGAAGAGAGACGGCAGACAGTGGATGGAAGGAAGAGAGTTACAAGAAGATGAGGAAAGGAGAAACCACAGAAGACAAAGGTAGAAAAAAATTTCTATTTATTTATTGCTTTAGGAGACATGTGTCACTGTTTCTGTGAAGCATTGTATGCAGAGTCCAGCTTCTTGCTGGTTCAATTTAACCTTTGTCTATGTATTTTTATTTTATCCCCCCTTTTACAAAACTGTGAAGCGTTTTTAGCACCAGCCTTGGTGGTAGCAGCTCTGATGCTCAGAATTTTATGAGCATCAGAGCTGTTACCTCCGTAGCTAAAATCCACACTACAGTTTTGTAAAAGAGGGAGGGGTTAGTTTGTGATTACATATTCCTTACTAGGCGAAGGTGTTTTCTGTGTTCTGTGTGTTTTCTGTTAGGATTGACGGTGTAGGATTGATCTGTGCTGGTCTGGCTTGTTTAGTTTTACAATGGGTGTATTGATGTACTGCTCACTGCAATATGTAAGATGCTGCCTTTTCCTAGGTACTCATGTGTGACGTGTGGTTTGTTACTAAAAATCATGTTTTTCTTACAGATGGGGGGGGTGCCAAAAAATGATGGGCCCCGGATGTTACATATGCTAGGTACGCCACTGTATGTAAAGATACCAGAAAGCTGGCGTAGCAAAAACTTCTAAGTTTTGAGTATTTAACCCTCCCACAATCTCACGGGCACTCGTTTCAAGTTTATTGAGATTTTGATTTAAACGCAATATCAAATATTTTCAATGCATATAACAAAAATAAATTTGGGGAAATAAATAAAACCATTTGAACCAGTGTTCCTGCTAAGCTGCGCTGGCGCACAAAATATTACATCGCAGCGCACACGTTTCTCGTCACAGCGCACAATCGGAAGAGGCGTACGGCAGATGGCAGGGCGGCGAGAGGAGAATCGGGCGAGTTGGCTCATAACTTGCTGGCGCCCGATATTTTTGGCTCACGGTGAAAAAAGTTTGCTCACAACACCTGCCCGCTTAGAGGGAACACTGCCCCCAACCCTACAACCAATTGACATCGACCACATACTGCAAAACCTTCAAAAAGAAATAAAAACCCTTCTATTCAAAAAACACATAAAACCGAACTAACACAATCAGAACTGTCCCAAGCATCACCTGCAACTACTCCATATGTACTTCTGATGTCATGACAATTCAGACATAATTTATGTTATGTTATGTTATGTTATGTTTGGAATATAAGAAAATTTTCACTGCCTTTTTCTATTCTGACCATTTATTCCGTTTCATGGTCATTACAAAAAATATTTTTTTACTTGGGGGGGGGTGTCAAAAAATGATGGGCCCCGGGTGCCACATACCCTAGGTATGCCACTGCCTCCCCCCCCCCATCTACACCTACCCCTAACCTCTTTCGATGACTAGCTTATCTAATGTTATTGTCCCACCAGTCTAAACTAGTGGGACCCTTATACACCCATTGTAAAACTAAACAAGCCAGACTAGTACAGATCAATCCTACACAGTCAATCCTAACAGAAACCCATGTCTTTTTGAACACACAGAAAACAGAAAAACACCTTCGCCTAGTATGTAATCACAAACTAACCCCTCCCCCTTTTACAAAACTGTAGTGTAGTTTTTAGCCATGGTGGTAACAGCTCAGATGCCAACACTAAAAAGCGCTCTACAGTTTTGTAAATGGGGAGATAGAATAAAAATATATAGACAAAGGTTAAACTGAAGTACCAAGAAGCTGGACTCTGCATACAATGCAACACCACAGAAACAGCGATGCATCTCCCCTAAGCCTTGTCTTCTCTGGTTTCTGCTTTCCTCATCTTCTTGTCATTCTCTTCCTTTCATCCACTGTCTACCCTCTCTCTGCCCCTTCTATATGGCATCTTCTCTCCTTCTATTCCCCTTCCAGAAACTTTATGCCTCCCCCTTCCATCTCTCCCTTCACCTCCATTGGTCTGGCATCCATCTTCTTCCCTTCCCTCCTCCAATGGTCTGGCATCTCTCTCCTCTCCTCTCCTTCCCTCTCCCACACCCCCATGGTCTGGCATTTCACTCTCTCCTCTCCCTTTCCCCCACTTCCATCAGCATCTGCCCCCTTTCTCTACCAGCAACCCAATTCCATGCAGTATCCTACCCCTTATGTCTCTTTCCCCTTTCCCTGCAATTCCATCAGCATCTGCCTTTTCTCTCCCTTCACCACGCTTCCATACCACTGACCCCCTTTCTCTCCCTTCATCACCTTTCCTTACCACCCTGAACCCCTTTCTCATCCTCCACACCCTTCCATACTACCCTGACCCCCTTTCTCACCCTCCATATCCTTCCTTACCACCCTGACCCCCTTTCTCTCCCTTCACCATCCTTCCATGCCACCCTGACTCCCTTTTTCTCCTTCCACCACCCTGCTATGCTCATTTCCATCCAAATCAGCAAGGTCCAGCGATGACTACTTCTGCTGCCTCTGCTCCGGAAGAGGTAAGTGACGTCGGAGGGGGGCTGGACTGGCAGAAGCAGGGAGTTGCGGCAAGGTCCCGTGAAGACTGCGGCTGCTGGTCCACCCCCCTCCATTTATCTCTTTCGGAGCAGAGGCAGCAGTAGTCATTGCGGGACCTTGCTGCACTTTCGCGTGGCTGCCGATTCTGCTCTGAAATTTGTACGGCAGCAGCGCTGAAGTGCCATTTTGAGCAGCACGGGAGTTTCCGGACCCGGCCAGCTGTGCACCCCCTTGAAGCATGTACCCGGGGAGGATCGCCCCACCCCACCCCCTTCGTACGCCACTGGCTATCTTTATATTTTGCACAATATTAGGGGACATGCATCACTGTTTCTGTTTCTGTAGTATTGCATTGTATGTAGAGTCCAGCTCCTTGGTGGTTCAGTTTAACTTTTGTCTACATATTTCTATTTTACCCCCCCTTTGCAAAACCGTGGCACAGTTTTTAGCGCCAGTAGCAGTGGTAACAGCTCCGACGCTCATACTGGTTAAAGGTGTTTTCTGTGTTCTGTGTGTACGAAAGACACGGCTCTGTGTTAGCATTGACAGTGAAGGATCAATCTGTGCTAGTCTGGCTTGTTTAGTTTTGCAATGGGTAAGTATATAAGATGTTGCCTTTTCCTAGGTACATTCTTGTTGTGCGATGTGTGGATTGTTACTAAAAATCATGTTTTTCATAAAGAAGAGGGGGGAGTCATAAATGATGAGCTCTGGATGTCACATATGCTAGTTACATCACTGTATAGAACTACTGGGAATACTGACTGAACAACATAACAATATCTGATATCATCCTTTCCTTTGAAAGGAATAAAGTTTAAAAGGCAACCTAGCAACTCATTTAGTTACCAAGTTGCAAAAACATGGAATACATTACCAGCAGAGATCTACACTACCCCCACATGTTATATTCCTCAAATCCCTAAAAACATGGTTCTTTCAAAGAAACTATGCCAAACCAAAATTGAACTACATGATCATGATTAAAATGTGAACATCCCACATACAAAATCACTACACAAGAAATATATACTATGAGCAATCCTGACCTTAACAATGTACAGTATATTTATACCTGTACGGTAACATTTAATATTGTACCAACCATATTATATTGACCACTGTTACCGTTTCATTGATTAATGATGTCAATACATTGATGATTGGTCGATTAGCACTACTACAACAATGGCTATTACTACATTGATAGCTGTATATTAAGCTTCAGGTTCATATTGCATTGATTAATGTTGAAACCCGCCTTGAACTCTACTTAAGATGATTTGGTAGGATATAAGATCACAAATAACATAACAAAATGTTTCAACAAAGGTGAAAAAAGGGCAGGGTCCTTTAAGAATAGAGCAGAGTATAAGTTGCAGAGGCAAAAACTCAAAGTACCAATATATTTTTCAGGTAAAACAGAAACAGAATGTCTATGATTGGAACCATTAGGTTATCAAGGAATAAAAGTGTCACTTAACATAGAAACATAGAAACATAGAAGATGACGGCAGAAAAGGGCTACAGCCCATCAAGTCTGCCCACTCTGCTTACCCACCCCCTGTCTATGCCCTAATGACCCAATTTCCTTATCTTGACCCTCGTAGGGATCCCACATGGGTATCCCATTTATTCTTAAAGTCTGGCACGCTGTCTGCCTCGATCACCTGCATTGGAAGCTTGTTCCAATGATCAACCACTCTCTCTGTGAAGAAATACTTTCTGGTGTCGCCATGAAATTTTCCGCCCCTGAGTTTGAGCGGGTGCCCTCTGGTGGCCGAGGGTCCCTTGAGAAAGAAAATATCATCTTCCACTTCGACACGTCCCGTGAGGTACTTAAATGTTTCGATCATGTCTCCCCTCTTCCTACGTTCCTCAAGAGTGTAGAGCTGCAATTTGTTCAGTCTCTCTTCGTACGAGAGACCCTTGAGCCCCGAGATCATCCTGGTGGCTTAAGGAGAACAAGGACATAGTAGAGTGAATTCTTTGTTCCTATATTTACTGAAGAGGATATAAAAGGTATTCCTGTGTCAGAAATGGTTGTGGGAGGATGTAGGAGAACTGAAACATATCTCAGTGAACCTGGAAGATGTTCTGAGCTAAATTGACAAGTTACAGAATTATAAATCAGCTAGACCAGATGGTATATACCCCAACAAATATAAGAGATTGCTGATTTGCTATTAGTGATCTGTAAACTGTCATTAAAATTATCTATAATACCTGAAAACTGGAGGATAGCTAACATTATGCTGATTTTTAAAAGTCTTCCAGGGGTGATCTTATAAATTACAGACTGGTAGGCCTGATGTCATCGCTGGAAAAAAATAGTGTAAACTATTTTAAATGATAAAATTAAACACATAGACAAACATGAAATTGAGTCAACATGGATTCAGCTAAGGAACATCTTCCCTCACCAATTTGCTTCATTTCTTTGAAGGCATGAATAAACATGAGGATAGATGTGAACCGATTGATGTAGTACATCTAGATTTTCATAAAGCTTTTGACAAAATCCATTATGAGAAGTATCCTAGAAAATTGAAAAGATATCAGATAGGAGACAATGTTCTGTTGTGGGATGGGAACTGGTTAATAGAAAACAGGAGGTAGGGTTAAATGGTCATTTCTCTCAATGGAGGAAGGTGAATAGTGGAGTGCCCCAGGGATCTGCACTTGAAGTGGTTCTATTTAACATATTTATAAATGATCTGGAAATTGGAACAATGAGAGAGGTGATTACATTTGCAGATGACATACTTGTAACTATTCAAAGTTGTTAAAACACACATGGACTGGGAGAAATCGCAAAAAATTTGACTGAGCTTTCAAATGCCAGATAAAATTTAATGTAGACCAAGTGCAAAATGATGCACATTGGGAAGAATAACCTAAATCACTTTAGGAGTCACCACCTAAAAAAAAGACCTACGAGAGGGTGCTGAAAAGTTCTCAGCCCAGCCAACCACTTTCTAAATTTGTAGCTGAGAAGAGTGTTATTTAGTTGTGCCAATTTAAAATGAAACAAAATTCTATGTTTTGACATTGTTTCGGATCATTGATCGAACCATATCCACGTTATTCTCTTCTTGGTTGAGTTGCAAACTTTTCAGCACTCCCTCGCTGATGTCATCATGGACGATAAACTGAAATCTTCTGCTCAATATGTGGTAATGTCCAGAAAAGCAAACAGAATGCTTGGAAACATGAGGAAAGAGAGAGAAAATAGGACAAAGAATATTATAATGCCTCAGTGTTGCTCCAAGGTGTGACCTCACAGTATTGTGTGCAAATCTGGTTGCAATATCCCAAAAAAGATATAGGGCTCCTTTTACGAAGGCGCGTTAGGGCCTTAACACACAGAATAGCGCATGCAAAAATGCCGCACGCACTAGCCGCTACCGTCTCCTCTTGAGAAGGCCGTAGTTTTTTGGCTAGCGCGCGCTATTCTGGTGTGTGTGCTAAAAACGCTAGCGCACCTTTGTAAAAGGAGCCCTTTGTAATTAGGATACTGACCAAAACAGATACTGCAAAACAATGACATTGAACTGCTATTTTTGATCCATAAAATTTATATAAAATAGACATCTCTTGAAAGGCAATTTGAAAATATCCATGGGAAAGCTCATTAGTATTGTATATGAATCTTATTATTCAGAAGGATCACTGAATGTTGCCAGCTAATGTATACTTAGAATTACTTGGCGGTGAGTTCTGCTTATTAAAATAATTATCTGGAGGTTAGAATTTTACAAAGGTTATCATGACAGTCTTCAAACTACAATATGCATTTTGTAATGAAGAATGCACAGCTTTTGGAATAGTGAACAAAATTAAAGCAGTATTATGCAATTTTCTTGACTAAATTTAAGCAAACTGTTCCCCAGATCATTAAGCCTATATTATTAAATTTCTTTTATGACAGAGTGTAAAACATTGTTATAGATCCCCAAAGCTTTAAAATGATACTTCTGAACTGAAAGCTTTTATTAATTTAATTATATCAAGCATATTTAAAACTATTTAATATGCTTGCAGCACCATCTTTATCTCAAAGTTTGAACACTGCTTTTCTAAAGTTAAGATTTCATTTCTCATTTAATTTAACCTTCTTATAGACTAAGGGTGGACAACCATGGTCTTCAAGAGCCACAACCCAGTCAGGTTTTCAAGACTTCCACAGTGAAGATGCATAAGATTAATGTGTATGGTCTGCTTCCCTTGTAAGCAAATAGATCTTACACATCTTCATTGTGGGAATCTTGAAAACCTGACTGGGTTATGGCCTTGGAAACCATGGCTGCTCACCCTTGTTATAGACTGTACAGTAGAGTATTTACCATTTGTTCAGCCAGGGCAATCTAGTCATCTTCTTGCTCACATCCGATGTCACAAAATCATATGTTGATATTATCATCTGACTAATCTAAGGAAAAAGGGTGTGGATATCAAGGGTGGCATCTTACGATTTATAAGCATATGATAATACTTAAACTGAGCAAAGGAATCAAAACACGTTCACTCTGGCACTTATGTAGTCTATGATCAACCTCCCAGCAAGGAGGCTATTCTTTAGATAGCACTGATCTTCAAGAGTTGTCTAGTGGAATGTCCCTATCATCTGAGCCCTTATAAGATCAGAGGGATTACAGTACTTGTAGGATCTGTGATTATCCATGCTCATATTCACACCATTGTCACTGTGTGATAGGCTATACCAAGGCTTGCAGGTGTAGTCTATTGCCAACCAAGTAAAGAGGATACACGCTGTTCTGATCAAAATGACTTGCAGTTGTTTTCAAAATAATTGGAACGAGCCCAAATTACGTAGCTGGACAGGAAAATTATTCCAAAGTTCAGTAATTTTAAAGTAAAGAGATTTCCCTAATTTTCTAATATAGATAATGCCTTTTAATGAGGGGAAAGATAATTTAAGCTTTTGGATAGATCTGGTAATATCAGGTTTCGCAGAATTCTAAATTAGAGGAATTAAATGAAGAAGAGTGCCATACAAGGCCTTAAATGTTAGGCAGGCGCATTTAAAGTAAACCCTAGAAATTATTGGGAGCCAGTGAAGGTGTTTTTTTTTTTGGTGTCATTGCAGACAATATGATGAAACAAGCCAGTGAAGTTTTAACAAAAGCGGGGAAACATGATCAAATTTGCTTTTTGCAAAGATCAACCTAGCCGCAGTATTCTGGATCTGCTGAAGTCTTTGAAGACTTTTTTTGGTTAGACTTAAATAAACCGAATTACAATAATTCAACCTCAAAAGAATGATTAATTGTACAAGGACGGTAAAATGTTGTTGGTGGAAACAGGATCTCACTTTCCTCAACATAAGGAGAGTAAAAAAACAATTTTTTTTACCAGAGAATTAAGATGGTCAGAGTCAGGCTTACCATATGGGTTGTATTGATACTCAGTTATGTATCCGCTGTTCGGTGGAGGTAAATTCTTATTTTCATGGTTTCTGGAGTTGTGAGGGGATTCAGACCTTCTGGACGGAGATGGCCTCCTTTTTACAGGGCTTGTTGCGGACCCCTGTGCCAGTCTCCGTGCAGTCTATGCTGTTTGCCCATTTTTCATTCTTGTATATGTACAATTCTTCTGAAAAATTATTTCTTAGTAAATGTTTTATTTTGGGGAAGAAATGTATCTTGTGTTGCTGGCTGTCTTCTGAACCACCTTCATTTTGGTATTGGAGGAATCGCCTCCATGAACTTATGGGTTGGGAAGCCCGTTTGGCTCGTTCTTCCCGACGCCGGAACAGAGACTTTGTTCACACTTGGACTCCATATTTGAACATTTTGCCTCCTGAGAGTCGTAGCCGGGTCTTGAATAGACTCCACCTCTGAAACTGTGCTTCTAGATGTCTCTGCTGTTCCCTGCTTGCGAGTTTTTCTGTATCTGTGGGGGGATGGGGAGGGGTGGGTGGGGGGTAGGGTTTTCTTTGTTGGGGGGTGGGGGTATGGTGGGTCCGGGGAGGACATAAGAGTCCAGTCCTCCGCGGGTGTTTGATGAAACTGCATTCCATGGTTATTATTGCTGTTGTACTTACTGTTGATTAATAAAATAGATTTCAACATAAATGAAAGTGTTGAGTCTATAATGATACCCAAAACTTTGCTTGAGAATTCAATCTGCAGTGGAGATCCAGAATGCAATGAAATAAACAAAGGTAGATGATCTAATTTTGGGCCAAGGGAAAGTAGTTTTGTTTTGGACTCATTCGGCTTCATTTGTACAGCATGGGTCCAAGATTGAAGTTTCATTATACATGCTATTATATTCTCAGCAAGGTTAGTGAGATTCAAATCCATCTCAAGAAGGACAAAGATGTCATCTGCTTTTGTACATAATGTTTCAAAGGGAGATATATGGAAAAGTTTCAAAGTAGACATATAGATGCTGAAAAGAATAGGGGACAGAGGTGATCCCTGCGGGATGCCACATAACGGCTTCCAAGAAGATGACATGGTGCCATTCATATTAACAATATATGAGCGAGATCGTAAGAATTTCAAGAACCAGTTTAAGACTATAGAATCAATGCCTATCTCAGAAAGTTGGTAGATCAGAATATCAATGGCCACAGATAGATCAAAGGCCACAGATAGATCAAAATTTAATAGAATTGCAAACTTGTTACGTGAATGTAGTTGCTGAACCTTTAAAATTAATGAGACCAATAGAGATTCGATACTGAAATTGGGTCTGAAACCATATTGGCAAGGTAAAAGAATGGAAAATCTCTCTAAATATGATGAAAGCTGAGCAGATATGACAGACTAACATTTTGGTCAGGAGAGGAATATTTGCTATAAGTCGATAACTAGACAGTAAAGATGGGTTTAGATCAGCTTTTTTCTGTAATGGGGTCAGGGCAATGTGATCCATCTCTACAGAAAATAGACCTGATAGTAAGTCAGAATTTATAAGTCTGGTAAGAGATAAACTAGCCTGAGTGGGAATTTTCTCATATAGGTATGAAGGAAATGGATCCAGGACACATTTACAAGTTCTTAATTTGTGACACAATTTTGAAACCTGAGTCTCGGATACATACTCAAAGACTGTCCAGGTTCTGTCTACTGGGATAAGACTAGTGTCGCTGGACACCAGACTATTATAAGAAACTAATGATGGAAAAGAGTTTCTTATAGCAGCAACTTTTTCATTAAAACATTTTGCTAGATCATTAAAGTTAAAGGGCACCAGATGTTAAACAAAGTACTGCTTTGATTATTGGTTCTGATAATTTTATCACTGTAAAAATTTTTCCTATCTTTTTTTAATGCTGTATTATAGAACCTAATACTGTCCCTCCAAGACTGTCTATCCGCAGGAGATTTAGATTTATTCCATTTACGCTCTAATACTTGGCACCCCCAACCCTCCCCCCTCCCCCCAACAATCACGACAGGAGAGATGCCCAATCTAATCCTGCCAAAAACCATGAACCCCCCTCAAATGATCATGGCAGGAGGGATGGCCAGTACCTCCTACCAGCAACCCCCACCCCCAAAAAGATTTCTCCAACTCCTACCCAAGGCACAGGAGAACCCATTCACTATTCACACACCCACCAACCAAAAATGTTAAATGAGGAAAATTATATGACAACCTAATAGCCACCAAAGCAGCTAAACTGGACAGACAAATCACCATTCTGTTGTCATCGACCACAGACTACAAAAAAGATACTAAAACCCTACTCTTCAAAAAATACATAAAACCTATCTAACACGACCAGTTCCTACCCAAACCCAACCTACCCACTCTATACCCTTAATATACTCTAATATGCCCCCAACTACCCAACTAATGCTAAATGCCTCTATTTACCCAACACTTACCACCTTAAGATCTTGACAACTCTCTGGTAATTCTTATTACCCAAACATTTATCACCTTAAGATCTCGACAACTCTTTGGTAATTCATATGTAACTCTTACAACATCTCTTATGCTATTTCTGTAAACTTTTATGTAATTTCTGAAAACTTTTATGTACCGTAATCCGCCTTGAACTGCAAGGTATTGGTGGAATAGAAATCACTAATGTAATGTAATGTATATGTTCATTTATTAAGGTTAAAGAGTCTTTGACCATAAATATCATTGTGTTGGGTTGACTTTGCATGAATACTTCAATCACAGATGAACAGGCTAAACTTGTACGAATTTTGATTAACTTAGCAATTAAAACAATTCTTGCTCACTGGAAAGACTTTTCAAGAGCTGAATACATGGAATGGTGGAATTTAGTAAGTCTAACTGCTAAGTATAAGAGAGTGTTTGCGGAAAGAAAGGGATGTTGCATATTTTTAAAAAAGTTTGTAATCCGCTCACAATATATAACAACATATCACATTTAAAATGATATCTTTTGGGGGGTAATATACGTCCATGCTGTTAGTATTCTTATGTTTAGGTTTGTTTAGTCTGTCTTAGTGTCAACATTATTTGTATACTGATTATTGTAATTAAACTGTTTTGCCAATCATTTCTGTGAACTGTTTGAGTCATGTCTTGTTTATATTTGAATTATTAATAAAATATATTGAACTAAAAAAAAAAAAAAAGAGCCAGAAGTGCATTTCACAAAAAAACCCTTACAATTTATGCTGAGCCTTCCAGAATTCCCCCAAAACCTACTAAACCCACTACCCCAATAGCCCTCTCAGCTGTAGGTGGCATCTATATAGAAGTACAGTAGGATTATATATGGAAGTAGAGTAGGATTATAGTGGGTTTTAGTGGGCTCATACTTTCCATCATAAATGTAGTGATTAGAGTGGCTTATGGACCTGGGACCTCCTCTCTATTCTTCACTAACCCATCCACCAGGTTACTTAAGACACCTGTGTGATATTCTACTAGGCTTTCCCATACCAAATGCTGCTGTTCTACAGACAGGATGTACTCTTTAAACATGATATTTTGGAGGTGGGAGGAGATATGTGAGCATTAGGGGAATGTGGGGGAGTCATAGCTTAATACATGCAGTGGTCATCTTGTCAGTTTGGGCACCTTAGGGGTACTTAGATGCATCTAAAACAGGCCTAACTCTGGGCATCTAAGTTCCATCTATGACATCCTAGGAAGCTTTGGTTAGCACTGCAGGACATCTGGGTCTAAGCCCACCCGATGTCTGCCCATAACATGACTCCCAACATGCCCCTTTGAGCTCTGGATGCACAGTGGCATAGATGACCTGTTGGACATCCAGAAAGTTAATTTTGAATATCGGCACTTGGATGTCCCAGCTATTGGTTTTCGGACATCTTGATGTTATGATTATGAGCCCCATATTTATAAAATATGCACACAATCACAAATCTGTCTATGCTCCAGCCAAACTCTACCCCCAGAAAAGACAAGTTAATTTAATTTAATCATGAATTTATAATGTGTAAAACTAATGGGCAGACTGGATGGACCATTCAGGTCTTTATCTGCCATCATGTACTATGTTACTTTTATGTGACCTTTCTGAAAGTATGTGCTTTCTTCTCATCACATGTACTTTTCTGTGTGTAATCCCAAGGTCACTTAACAAAGGCCTTTTTGTGTGCATTAAAAGACATCTACACACAAAAAATACATTATAAAATTACTTACATATGGCTTATCTACCAAAAACAGTATAGGAACAAAAAGAGGATATAAAAACTCTAACTTGCTCACAACAGCAGTAAGACTACAGATAGTCTAGGGGTGACCATGGCATTCATTTATGCAAATTCTGCATCTATTTGGGGATGGATGTTTGAATGTTTAAACCCCTTGTTTTCTTCTGCATCAGACATAGTAGGAGTAAGAAAAAAAAAAATGAATAGCAGGAAATTCTGCTGATCTAACTTGTAGTAACTCATCTGTCTAATGACTTCTAAGTCAGCATCTAGCATAAAATTTGCTAATACTTTAGAATATGCAAGTATTATTACTCTTATAACTAATGAGGTTTATACTGTAATTAGCTCCTTTATAAATGAGTTTCCTGACTTGCATTCAGAGCAGACAATTTTACAGAAGATTTGCAGAAGTGCAGAGTTCAGAGCTGTGTAACATGAATTATACTGAACTAAGCAGACAAAAGTTATTGAAGCAAAAGCAAAGGAAGTTGGAAAAACAGATGCATAGGGCTCGATTCATCCAAGTTTGTGACTCAGAGAAAACTCGTCCTTAAAATAAATTATGTGTCTTTTCCAGAGAGGTTACCTTCTAAAATTGTCATTTGTAAGCCAAATGAAATGCAATAGCTTTTATCCATCATTCTAAGTAAACTAATGACTGTCTTTCTATCTTTAACATTAAAACTCATGTTAAATAACTATGAAGAGAGGCTAAAGCAGCTAGATCTCTTCAGCTTGGAGTAGATACGGCTGGGGGGGATATGATAGAGGTGGCGCTAGAAAAGCTTCAAAGAAGAGCGACCAAGATGGTAAAGGGGATGGAAATCCTTTCGTATGAGGAAAGACTAAAACGGTTAGGGTTCTTCAGCTTGGAAAAGAGACGGCTGAGGGGAGATATGATCGAAGTCTACAAAATCCCGAGTGGAGTAGAACGGGTACAAGTGTATCAATTTTTCACTCTGTCAAAAATTACAAAGACTAGGGGACATTTGATAAAGTTAAAGGAAAATACTTTTATAACCAATAGGAGGAATTTTTTTTCACTCAGAGAATAGTTAAGCTCTGGAACACGTTGCTACTCCTTGGGTTTTGGCCAGGTACTGGTAACCTGGATTGGCCATCGTGAGAATGGGCTACTGAGCTTGATGAACCATTGGTCTGACCCTGTAAGGCTATTCTTATGTTCTTATAAAATAATGAATGGAGTAGAAAGGCTAGATGTGAATTTCTTGTTCACTCTTTCCAAAAATACTTGGACTAAAGCTAGCAATAAAGCTACTAAGTTGTTGTTCTTAGGTGCCATCGACTCGTGTTAGAGTCCTAGCAACTTGATGAATTGCAGATCTAAAATTATATTGGTTTTGAGCTAGTCTGGAAAGATCCTACAGTGTCATCCCCGTGGTTGTTTTCAACGTATCCATCCATCTGACTGCAGGTCACCCACTTCGCCTGGTTCCTTCGATCTTCGCAAACAAAATATCCTTTTCTAGTGATCTCCCTCTCATCTAAAATCCTTCTCCAGCACCAAAGCTGGACAATACTAAGTTGTTCAGAGTAGTGAAGGCACAGGCGGATTGCAAAGATCTGCAACGTGACATAATCAGGCTCAAGGAATGGGCATTGACATGGCAGATGAGGTTCAACATGGATAAAGTGATGCATGTCGGTAACAAAGATCTCATGCTCGAATACAGGATGTCCAGGGCAGTACTTGGAGAGACCTCCCAGGAAAGAGACTTGGGAGTTCTGATCGACAAGTTGATGAAGCCGTCCACGCAATGTGCGGTGGTGGCGAAAAGGGCAAACAGAATGCTAGGAATGATTAAGAACATAAGAACTGCCATCATCGGATCAGACCTTTGGTCCATCAAGTTGGCGATCCGCACACGCGGAGGCCCAGCCATATCCCTCTATGCCTCTCATAAGGAGATGTGCATCTAGTTTGTTTTTAAGGATGGTGGATTCCGCAATAACCTCCTCTGGGAGAGCATTCCAGGTGTCCATCACTCATTATGCGAAGCAGAACTTCCTGATATTTGTCCTGGACTTGTCCTCCCTTAGCTTCAGTCTGTGTCACATTGGACATTGTAAATAATTTTTTCCTGCTCTATTCTGTCGATTCCTTTCAGTATTTTGAAAGTCTCAATCATATCCCCTCACAGTCTCCTTTTATCAAGGGAGAACAATCCCAGTCTCTTAAGTCGTTCCTCATATTCCAAGTTCTCCATACCTTTTATTAGCTTCGTTGCTCATCTCTGCACCCTCTCTAGCAGTTTTATATCCTTCTTTAGGTTGGGAGACCAATGTTGGACACAGTATTCCAAGTGTGGTCTGACCATTGCCCTATAAAGCGGCATTATAATGTTCTCTGATCTACTCGTGATTCCTTTCTTTATCATGCCTAACATTCTATTTGCTTTCTTTGCCGCTGCCGCGCATTATGCCGATGGTTTCAGGGTCCTATCTATCAGTACACCCAGGTCCTTTTCTTGTTTGCTCTTATCCAGAGTTACACCTGACATTCTATACTCGTGTCCCTTGTTCTTTCTGCCTAAATGCATTACTTTGCACTTTTCCACATTAAACTTCATCTGCCATTTCTCCGCCCATTTCTCTAACTGACACAAGTCACTCTGGAGTTCCTTGCTATCCTTCTGCGATATAATTGCCCGGCATAGCTTTGTGTCGTCTGAAAACTTGATGATTTCACTGGATGTTCCTTCTTCCAGGTCATTTATGAAAATATTAAATAAGATGGGTCCAAGTACCGAGCCCTGGGGTACACCGCTAGTCACTTTTTCCCATTCTGAAAACTTCCCATTCATGCCCACTCTCTGTTTTCTGTTCTCTAGCCATTTGCCTATCCATCTTAGTCAATCTCCCTCTATTCCATGGCTTTGTAGCTTCCTGAGAAGTCTTTCATGTGGAACCTTGTCGAATGCTTTCTGGAAGTCCAAGTATATTATGTCCACCGGTTTTCCACTATCAATTTGTTTGTTCACAGTCTCAAAAAATTGAAGTAAATTCCTCAAACATGATTTCCCTTTCCTGAAGCCATGTTGACTGGCTCTCATCAGGTCGTGTGTAGCCAAGTGCCGGAGTATGCTATTTTTAATCAGTGCTTCAACCATCTTTCTCAAATGAGTCAATCTTCTTTCAGTCTTGTTTCAGTAGTGTCCAGCTTTCACATCTGTAACTGACCACTGAGAAAATGAGTGCGTAGACAAGTCTGATCTTCATTTGGAGTGTTACCTCCTTGCCTTTGAATACTTTGTTGAGAGACTTCATTGAAGAGTGACCAAGTGCTATTCTGTGGAGTATTTCCTCCCTGCTAGTTGCTTCTTTGTTTACAAAAGAGCCCAGGAGATTCAAATCTTTTACAACTTCTATTTTATCACCTTCAAGCTCAAAGTCTTAATCATTTTCTGTGTTCATGATCTTCATCTAGTTTATGTTGAGTTCTAATCCCATGTTATGACTTTTGGCTTTGACTTTTCTCAGTAGATACAGCATATCTTCTTTGCTACCAGTGATGAGCACTGTATCATCTGCAGAGTGCAGGTTGTTTATATTTTTGCCACCAACTTTGAAACCAACACTCTTCTTCCAATTTGCTTTTCTGAAGATGATTTCACCATACAGGTTGAACAGATAAGGTGACAAGATGCATCCTTGCCTGATACCACGTTTTATTGAAAACCAATCAGTGTTGCCATATTCAGTTCTCACTGCAGCTTCTTGATTTTCATAAAGGCTCTCTATCAGCTGAGTTATGTGTTTAGGCATTCCCATTTGCATTAGAGTTCTCCATAGTTTATTGTGATCCACACAGTCAAAATCTTTGCTGTAGTTGATGAAAGAAAGGTATAGTGGTTTTTGGTATTCTTTGTTCTTCTCCAATATCCATTTAATTTTGGTAGCTCTTGATCAGCATATGATTGGAGCCTTCATTGTATAATTTTTAGCAATATTTCGCTGGCGTGCAGAATTAATGCAATTGTTCTATAGTAGTTACAGTTCTTTGTGTTATGAACAGTGGTCTTCTCTAGTCAGTTGGCTATGTATTTTGCTGGGGTCTCAAAGTCCCTCCTTGAGGGCAACAATCCAGTTGGGTTTTCAGGATTTCCCCAATGAATATTCATGAGATCTATGTGCATGCACTGCTTTCAATGCATATTCATTGGGGAAATCCTGAAAACCCTACTGGATTGCAGCCCTCAAAGAGGGACTTTGAGATCCCTGCTTTAGAGGTTTCTTCACTATCTCCCTCTCCTCCTCCTGTACTTTCTCCTTACTCCCTATTTCTTCTTGTTACCATTACTTGAATTGTACATCACCTTGAACCTATTTAGGCATAGAGTGACTCACAAATTGTAGATTAGATTAGATAACCCCAGACAGTGCTTCTTTTCCTACTGTGCTAGCCCCTTTAATAAAGGTTCCCCAAGAACATTAGACCATATGTTAGTGATGCTCCAGGAGAGCAGAAAAATATAGTTTATGAGGTTTATCGCAGGTTGCATTATATTCATTTATTATTGGAGTCATTTACCTACAGTACTGAGATACCACAGGTTAATGACTCCCTCAGTAAACTAAGTTGGAGTAAAATATCATATTTTACCATGGTTTAGTAACTTTATCTAAGTTAATTTTATAAAATTATAGAAATTCAATGATGACATTGAACTATTGTAAGCCAATAAGTAGTTATGGATTAAACACTGTCTGAAAAGAAGGCCATCTGCACAATGTGGAGATTTTTATTTTATTCATGTTTTTACTACCTTTTTCTATTCTGTGTTCCATTTCTATCTTTTACATTAAAAATATTTTACCAAACTGGGGTCCTTTTACTAAGGTGCGCTAGCGGTTTTAGCGAACGCTAACTGCTAACGCATCCATAAACTATAATGGATGCGTTAGCACAGTGGCGTACCTAGCATATGTGACACCCGGGGCCCATCATTTTTTGACATCCCCCCCATCTGTATGAAAACATGATTTTTAGTAACAATCCACAAGTCACACATGAGTACCTAGGAAAAGGCAGTATCTTACATACTGCAATGAGCAGTACAACATCAATACACGCATTGTAAAACTAAACAAGCCAGACTAGTACAGATCAATCCTGCAGTCAATCCTAACAAAAAACCATGTCTTTCGAAAACACAAAACACCTTCGCCTAGTATGGAATATATAGTCACAAACTAGCCCCTCCCTCTTTTACAAAACTGTAGTGTGGATTTTAGCCACGGAGGTAATAGCTCTGACGCTCATAGAATTCTGAGCATCAGAGCTGCTACAACCATGGCTGGCGCTATAAAACGCTCCACAGTTTTGTAAAAAGGGGGATAAAATAGAAATATATAGACCACAGGTGTCAAGCTTTCAATGCATATTCATTGGGGAAATCCTGAAAACCCGACTGGATTACGGCCCTCGAGGAGGGCCCCCCTCAACCTGATATAGACAAAGGTTAAATTGAACCAGCAAGAAGCTAGACTCTGCATACAATGCACCACAGAAACAGTGACACATGTCTCCTAAAGCAATAAATAAATAGAAAATTTTTTTCTATCTTTGTCTTCAGTGGTTTCTGCATTCCTCATCTTCTTGTAACACTCTTCCTTCCATCCACTGTCTGCCGTCTCTCTTCCCCTATATGGCATCTTCTCTCCTATGCCCCTTCCAGAAACTGTATAACTCCCCCTTCCATCTCTCCTTTCACCCTCATTGGTCTGGCATCTTTCTCCTCTCCTTCCCTCTTCCACACCTCTCCTCTGCAATCCCTTTCTCTTTTTTCCCTCATTTTCCTTTTCAATTTATTTCTGCATCTGTTTAGATTACGTTCTTACTACCCTCTCATCAATTTCCTTTTTTACTCTCTACCTAAAGCTTGCCACCTCTTTCCCTCACCCCTCCAGTGTTTCCCTAACTCAATCCTTTTCTCCCCATCATGTGCCCTCCTTTTATTTATCCACTCCTTCCATCATGTACCCTCTTTCTCTAACCCTTCCATCTAGTACCTTCTCCTCTCTCTGTCCACTTCCATTCAGCGTCTGCTCCCCTCTTTCTCTCCTCCCATTTCCTTCCTGCATTTGCTCCCTTATCTCTCCCATCTGCACTTCCATTCAGCATAGGCTCCCCACTACCATCCAATGTCTGCCCTTTCTCTCTCCATCCAACCCTCTTCAATCAGCATCTGCCCCCTTTCTTTCCCTCCAATATCCTTCCTCCTTATGTCTCTCCCCTTTCTCTGTACATCAATTCCATCAGCACTACCCTTCCATACCACCCTGCCCCCTTTCTTTCCCTCCACCACTCTTCCATTCCAGCAATCCTGCTCCTTTCTCTCCCTTCATGCAGCAAGGTCCTGCGATGACTGTAGCTGCTGGCTGCCAGTCCACCCCAGTCCGACGTACTTGCTCTGGAGCAGACTCAGCAGCCGCATGCTGGAAGGTCCCACGATGACTCGTCTGCTGCCTCTGCTCCGGAAGAAGTAAGTTACGTCAGAGGGGCTGGACCTGGCAGACGCAGGGAATTGCGACAAAGTCCCGCAATGACTGCATCTGCCGGGTCCACCCCCTCCGACGTAACTTTCTTCTTCCGGAGCAGAGCTGGCAGACGAGTCATTGCGGGACCTTCCTGCACCTCAGCGCGGATGCCGACTCTGCTGCAGAGAAAGTAAGTCAGAGTTAACGTGACCATTTATTTTTTTCATCAAAAGGGGACATCTATTAATTGACTGTGTATCCTTTCTTTCATTTCTTTCTTTCTGCACTCAGGCCCAACAATTGTCCCTTTCTATTCCCTCCCTCCTTCATTCCCATGTCCTTAGTGCCCCCAGTGCCTCCTTCCAGTGGTAAGACTGCAGCAGCGCGGACCGGAGGTAAAGGAAGGAGGTGCAGGTCCAGTTGCACAGTAGGGCAGGAGGACCCGGACATGGCCAGCTGTGCACCCCCCAAGGTGTGCACCCTAGGCAGACAGCCCCCCGCCCCCCCTTGGTACGCCACGGCGTTAGCATTTAGTGTGTGCTACAACGGCTAGCGCACCTTAGTAAAAGGACCCCTTAGGGAATAAAAATAATTAGATTCTAGCAATCATGCCATAGAAAATATGAACATACCTCCTTTGCAATGTTTAATTAAAATAACCTATTCTCCCTCTAGATAACTTTCTTTACAACCTCAAAATGAGGGACTTGAACACTTATCAAACATGAAAATATTTGTACTTTTTGTTTTGAGATATTACATAAACATCAAAAAAATTTCTTGCACTTAGCATCAGTACTAATAAGTGATTATTGAACTCGCTAGCAAGCTTTAAGTCTCTAATCTTTTTCCAGAATCAATAGAACTCTTAAAGTTGTAATTAATTTGTAGATGTGTTTTGTTCAAAGGATTTTTTCTGATTACTCCACTACGTGGCTTTAATAAAGTGAAGCTTTTAGAAACTGGAGCTAATGAAATCTTAGTTTAAATCAACAGTATTGTAAACCTGTCTCACAGGATATACAATATTACCAATTGCATATGATTTTGGTAGCTATTGAAATATTAATCAACTTATATTTCACAGAATATTGGATAGAGTGCAGCTGAGTTTTCAGTTGTTTTCTATGCCTGTAAATTGTAGGCTTCAAAGTTCCACAGGGTCAAAACAAAAAAAACCATAAGATGTAGAAAATAATTTTATATAAGCCTAGTAGGCTTAAAAAATGTACTAGGAAATGGGCTGCCTTAAGGTTCAATACTAATTCATAAAGGCCCAGATTCTCTAAATGGTGCCTAAGTTAAATGAAAAAACACCATTTAAAATGTTACTTTTAAATATTTCAAAGCACCTACTTGCACCTAAAAAAAAGCACTGGAATTGTGCCTACAGATGTTCCTACCAGCGCCTAATACGACTGTAGGTGTGACTAACACCAGAAGTGGTATTAGGCTCTGGTAAGCACCTCCAGTAGGCACAATTCACGTTAAAGGTAGACACCAGAAACGTAGGCCTTGAAAACTCTTACCTACATTTCCAACACCTATCTTTGCCAGAGGTTCAATTTACAGCGCCATCGCGTAATTGACATGCAATCTACGGTCAACACCAATGATACTGTTTAGAGAATCTGGCCCAAAAAGTGTGCAAGTGTGCAAGGAGTTGATGCATTCATACTTTGGGGCAATTCTATAAATCACCACCACCTTTTAGAGATCCCCAATTCTTAGTGCCAGTTCTATAACAGCATCTTGGTGCCTAGAGTCCATTATAGAAGGTTTAGATTAGATTAGATTAGTATATGTGGGCATTGGTGCTTCTTTGTTTAGGTACACCCTCTTTCATCATGTCAGTGGACAGTGGCAGATATAAGCTGGCAGACTTAAATGTGCATATAATTTATAGTATTCTATAAACTACAGACCAAAATCCACATATGTCCCCTACAAAATTGGTGCCAAAAAAATCTGTTTAGTGCTATTCTATAAACCGCCTCTGAAGTTAGGTGCAGTTTATAGAATATCCATAGCACCCATCCCTACTACTAAAATTTAGGTGGGGCAATTTATGCCAGTGAAACCAGGCATTAATGCCTGCATCTAAATTATGCATAGATCGGTCATATCTAATATAATAAAATGGTAGGACGCGCATGCGCACTAAAAAAATCGTGTTCCCTGATCCCGTCGCGGAAACACGAGTGCGCATGCGCGCCTACTACGTCACCACAGCCTGCTCTCCACCTCGCGCCGCTACAGGCCCCACACTCGCAACTCACACATCCGCTGCAGCCTAGCAACTCCGACCACAACCTTCCCCCCTCAACCGCCTAGGAGCTGAACAGAATATGATTACCATGTTTCTTTAGGCAGCCCCGGTTGTTTACTTGGATTCAATGTCAGCATTAGGGTTCGCCGGACGCCAGCCGTGAGAGGAAGGCCGCCGCAGCCTCGCCGCTAGGTAGGGGGACAACAATCGCGCTTATGCTGAAGCCGCCGCCACGACTCCTCTCTCGAACCGCACCAGGATTGAGAGAGGAGCGGCGGCGGGGGCTTGAGCATAAGCGCCATTGTTGTCCCCCTACCTAGCCGCGAGACTGCGGCGGCCTTCCTCACCCGGCTCACATTGAATCCAAGTAAACAACCGGGCCTGCCTAAAGAAACCGGTGCTTGGCCCACCAAACAATTCCTGCCATTGCCGAAATTTGCCCCACCGTTCCTTCCCTTCCTCAATCACGTCAGTTCAGCTCCGTCTATGTTAAAAGCAGCTGCTTTGAAATTGGAGCCCTGCCGCCACCGTAACATGTTCCCTCTGCCGCGGTCACATATGTCAGAGAAGGGGCGGGACCAAGGCAGAGGAGAAAGTGCTACGGCAGTGGCAGGCCTCCGATTTCGACGCGGCTCCTTTTAACATTGGTGGATTCACTGCACCTGATGGAGGGAGGGAAGAAAAGGTGGTTGGGCGCTGTTGAGCCCCTCTTTGCCCTCAGACCCTCTCCTAACTGCTCCCTCCTATCTCAGACCACTGGGGGGAGGTGCCTGTCTTCAGCTGCAGGGATGGAGGGAGGGAAGAAGAAAGAAGGGGCCCTGGCAAGCGAGTTATCAAAAGCCAACCATAGCCTGGGACCCCTACATGATATGAATAATGACCAGACAACAAAAGGTAAGAAAAATAATTTTATTTTCTGTTTTGTGATTACAATATGTCAGATTTGAAATGTGTTTTGAGGGAGGCTGCCGCGGCGGCTTTGGACAGAGGGGTACCATTTTCGTGGGAGCCGGCCTTCGGAGAGGCTTGGGACGTGGGGACGGATGCGGGAGGGGCTGCCACTGCGAAGGGCTTTGGTGGGGGAGCCAGCCAGACCGCGAGTGTGGGGACGTTGTAAGCACGGATTGGTCAAGGAGCCGCCGCTTCCGAGGCTTTGAAATTGCTCTCCCACCGTCACTCCATCCTGCCCCGGCTCTGCCTCTGCCCCTGCCCAGGTTCAAAAGCAGGAGAGGCGGTCATCTAGCACCCGTTAATCTAACGGACTTAAACACTAATTCTATAATAATAGGCCTAATTTTTAGATATACTCACAGCCCGCCCAAGCCCATCCTCTGGCCATACTCCCGTTTGAAATTTCTGCAATAGAATTTACACACGCCACTTTATAGAGTACGCTTAGAAAGTTGTGTGCATAAATTAATGTCAATTAGTGCCATTAATTGCTTATTAATCAGCAATTATCAACAATGATTAGTTTGTTTACCAATTAAGTTGCATACACAAATCAGTAATATGCACAGGTATGGGGAGAGGGGTTGGGGAAGGGAGGTGGTGTTATGCTGCACGAGAGAATGAGTATCTCTCCCGCTACTGGGGGGGGTGTTTGCTTGGCAGTTGGAGAGAGTGGACATCTCTCATGCTACAGGGGGAGTGTTGTGTGGCAGCAGGAGAGAATGGACATCTCTCCTGCTGCTGGGGGGGGGGTTTCAGTTGGCAGCAGGAGAGAGTGGGCATCTCTCCCGCTGCAGGGGGGTGGTGTTGGTTGGCAGCAGGAGAGATTGAACATCTCTCCCGCTGTTGTGTTTTTGTTTTTTTCTGCACCAGTGATGGGCACATGCAAATTTAACGAGTCTTCACTACTCTCCGCCAACCTCATTAACAATGAGTGTTTTTTTTTTTTTTTAGAGAATGATTCACTTTTTTAATTCGCTACCAGAACGGATGCGATAGCATTCCATAATTTTTTAATGAGGTTTTTTAAGAATCTAGGCCTCAGTTCAGTCTCTTGGTGTGTGTGTGGACTTTTCCTTCTTGGTGTACTTATCTTTTCTTCTATTCTTCAGGCCTCTTTAATCTTCGATCTTCTTCTATGTTCTTCTTCCTAAACCTTGTTTTTAAAAAAAAAAAAAGTAACTGCAGAGAAACTGTCTCTCTATGAGTGTATTTTCTTATATGTGAGCTTGCCTATACAGGAACCTAAATGTTTATCTGACTATAGCAAAATAAAACAAAATATTTCCGTCTAATAACCTGTCTGCACATTTTATCTTTTTTTTTTTTAACTTTCCCTGAACTTAACTAAATAGAGCAGGCTCCTCTTCTTATTCTGGAACCCAACATCAGACTTCAAATCTCAGTAGGCAGTTGTTTTAACTCATACTCCAATACAGTCACTCACTTTAAAAAGAAAAACACCCTGGAGCCCTCTCCACTGCAATCTCATCCCTCTCCTCAACTACCATATCACACGACTGTCAATTATGCTGTCCTCCCTTATAATACTATTCTCTCCTCTGCTCTAGATAACCTTGCTCCTCCAATTTCACATACTGTTAGATGTGTCAAACTTCAACCCTGGCTGCCCCCCCCCCCCCTTATCTGCTTCCTTCGCTCCTGTGCCCGTTCCACCGAATATCTCCAGCTTAAATCATGTGTGCATGCTGACTTCATACACTTCAAATTCATCCTGACATCACTCCAGTCTGCCCTCTCACTGGTCAAATAAGAATACTATACCCACTTAACCACCTCTTTTAGCTTCAACCCTCACCATCTGTTTCAAAGCACCCTCACTGCCTATCCCCCCTTCAATTTCTCCACAGACTATGGCAGAGTTCTTCTACAATAAGATACAGAAGATTCATCTTTAGCGTCAACCAGGCTGCCTCCCCCTACCCTCCCTCCACTTGTCCCTTCTGCTATCCTCCCCTCAACACCTGTCATTCTCTCCTCCTTCTCTGTAATCATGGAGGAGAAACCACACATCTTCTCTCATTCCCCAAACCTACTACCTGCTCCTCCAATTTGATTCCCACTCACCTACTAAGCGCTATCTCACCCACTGTCATCCCTCCTATCTTTTACATTCTCAACCTATTGCTCTCCACTGCAACTATCCCTGATACCTTCAAACATGCCTTTGTCACACCCTTTCTCAAAAAGCCATCTTTGGACTCCACATGCCCCTTCATCTATCACCCCATCTCCTTCATCCCTTTCTTATCCAAGTTATTTGAACGTGATGTTTACTGCTGTTGTCTGGACTTCCTCTCCTCCCAAGCTATTCTGGATCTGCTTCAGTCAGGCTTTCATCCGCTGTACTCCATGGAAACTGCTCTTACTAAAGTTTCCAATGACCTGTTTCTGGCCAGATCCAAAGGCCTCTACTCTATCCTCATCTTTGATACTGTTGATTACATGTCTTCACTCCTGGTTTTCCTCCTATCTTTCCCATCGCACCTTCAGTTTATGTAATGGTGGATCCTCCTCCACAGCCATTCTTCTATCAATTGGTGTACCTCAAGGCTCTGTCCTGGAACCACTCCTTTTCTCAACTATACTTGCTCACTTGCAGCGCTGATCTTCTCCCATGGCTTCCAGTATCACCTCTATGCAAATGACTCCCAGATCTACCTCTCTGCACCAGATATCTCTATTGAAATCCAGACCAGACTCTCAGTTTGCCTGTCCAACAGGGCCGCCTGGGTGTCTCACTGCTATCTAAAACTGAATATGGTTTTAAAAAAAAAAGAGCTGCTCATCTTCCTGCCTAAACCCATCTCCGGGATCAGCTTTGACTCCTCTCTCTCCTCTTCACTGCCCAGATACAACATATCATTAAAACCTGCTACTTCTTTCTCTATAATATTACCAAAATCCTATCCTTTCTCTCTGAGCGCACTACCAAAACTCTTATCCACGCCTTAATCATCTCACATTTAGCCTACTGCAACTCACTATTCTTAGGCCATCTCACTCCCCTCCAATCCATCCAGAATTTGGCTGCATGACCCATATTCTGTAAGAGCCACTATACTCATATTACCCCTATCTTAATATCACTTCATTGTCTTCTCATCCATTTCCGAATATAATTTAAACTCCTCTTACTGACCTACAAATGCATTTATTCAGCTGCCCCTCACTATCTCTCTTCATTTATCTCCCCCTATGTTCCCGCCCCCCTTCAATGAGCTCTGCTCATAACATAAGAACATAAGCATCGCCTCTGCCGAGTCAGACCACAGGTCCATCGTGCCCAGCAGTTCGCTCCCGCGGCGGCCCCCCAGGTCAGTGACCTGCAAATGATCCTCTTTTGAAGACATTTTGACCTGTATAGTACCCCCTCTATCTATATCCCTCAATCCCCTTTTCCTTCAGGAACCTGTCCAACCCCTTCTTGAAACCCGAAATCGTACTCTGCTCCACCACCTCCTCTGGAAGTGCATTCCAGGCATCCACCACCCTCTGAGTGAAGAAGAACTTCCTAGCGTTTGTTCTGAATCTGTCTCCCTTCAATTTTCTTGAGTGCCCTTGGGGTAATAGGGGTAAAACCCTCCTATCTGTGCCTTTCTATTCCTCTGCCAATTCCAGTCTCCATCCCTTCTACCTTGCTTTGTCATATGCTTGGAACAAGTTGCCTGAATCTCTATGGTGGGCTCCTTCTCTGGTAGTGTACAAGGCCAAATTAAAAGTCCACCTCTTTGAGACTGCTTTTAACTCCTAACTCCTCTTACCTTGGGTTCTGCATCCCTAACCCTATAAGTCATGTTTGTTTGTCCAAGTTAGATTGTAAGCTCTTCCTAGCAGGGACCATCTATTAAATGTCAAAATGAATATTGATGTTTACGCCTTTCAGCGCTATATAAGTGATAAATAGTAGTAGAAGTAGCACTTCTAAGCCTATCACCTCTTAGCTTCATCCTACACCCTCTCACTCTGGATGTTCCTTTCAATTGAAAGAGGCTTGCCTCATGTGTATTTATGCCATGTAGGTATTTAAATGTTTCTTATCACATCTCCCTTCTTTGTGATTAGTGAGTGAGCCCTTACAGCCTACAAAACAGGTGGCAATAAGGGCTCATGCACTAATCTTTTTTAATGACTATACACTAATGGCAACATTATCACATGGCAATTAATTTTTTTTTTTAATTATTAATAATAATAATGCTAGCTTTTACTAAACTAAAGTAGAGCTTCTTACAGCAGTCGGCAAGGTAAATGCCCTAAAAATTGGATATTTTACTGCTGTAGTATTAAATTAAATTTCTGTATTGCTTTTATATTCAAAACCTTACAGAACATGTAGAGATCATATTAAGAAATATTGGTTTCATAAATATGTTTTAAATTAAGCTTGCAAATTAATTACTACCGGTATGCTGTTTATTGTCTGTATTTTTTTATATATTGCTCCTGGTTTGTCCAGCTTCTTTTCATATTGTACAAGGCATCGCTGAAAAGTTCTCAGACTGACTAACAAATTGGGGCAGTGTCCATTGAGGGCTATACACTTATGCCACCTTTTATAATAATAATAATAATAATTTATTTCTTATATACCGCCAAAGCCATGGTAGTTCGAGGCGGTTTACAATAAGAGGAGCTGGACAGTCAGCGATATAGTTACAATATAGAATTAATGAATACAAGTACATTGAATGCAAGAACAAATAAGAAAGGCTGGATAGTCAGCGACATAGTTATAGTGTAGAAGCAATGAATTAAGTATACAGAATATGAGAGATAATGAACAACAAATTCTAGGTGACAAATCAGTTGAACAGTTTCGTTTTTACTAATTTTCTAAAACCTAGATAGGATGAGGAGAGCATGATAATGTTACCCAGCCAGTCGTTCAGTTTACCTGCCTGGAAGGCTAGAGTTCTGTCCAGGAATCTTTTGTAATGACAGGCCTTTATTTTTGGGTGTGTAAATATGTGGAATTTACCTGTGGGCCTAATAGTGCAACCCAAATTGAAGTGGGAGACCAGGTACATAGGGGCCAAACCAAAGATTGATTTGAAACAGAGACAAGAGAATTTAAATAGTACTCTAGCCTCGAGGGGCAGCCAGTGAAGTTTTGATAATAGGGACTTATGTGTTCCCATTTTTTTAAACCGAAAATCAGACGTACTGCCGAATTTTGAATAATTCGGAGTTTTTGAAAGGTTTTCTTGAAAGATTCCAAGTAGATAATGTTGCAATAATCCAGCATGCTTACAATAGAAGATTGTACTAGTAAACGGAATGATGCTGCATCAAAGTATTTTTTGATGGTTCTTAGCTTCCATAATGTTGAGAAGCATTTTCTGGTCAGTAGATCCGTGTGAGCGTCTAAAGTAAGGTATCGGTTGAGAGTCACTCCTAGAATTTTTATGGAATCAACAATAGGGAAGTCCTGACCGTTCAAGGAAATTTTTGAATCTTTGATTTTATCATTTGGGCTTGCCAGAAAAAAATTGGTTTTATCTGGGTTAAGTTTCAGTTTGAATTCTGTCGTCCATAATTCGATTTGTTTTAGGACAAATGCCAGGTGATTCTTTGTCTCGGAGGTTAGGTTTGTGAGAGGAAGAACTATGGTGATGTCATCTGCATAGATGTAGAATTTGACATTTAAGCTTTGCAGTAGATTTTCCAATGGGGAAAGGTAGATGTTAAACAGGGTAGGGGATAAAGGGGAACCCTGCGGAACTCCGCAAGTATTTGTCCATCTGCAGGATTGTTTGTCATTACTGAGGACTTGGTAAGATCATTTACTCAGGAAACCTTGGAACCAATTAAACACTTTGCCAGAAAGACCGATTGACTCCAAACAGTCAATTAGAATGTCGTGATCGACTAAGTCAAAGGCACTGCTTAGATCTAGTTATAGGACTAGTGCACTAGAACCTTGGCTGAGTAAATTGTGAAGGAGATCTAGTAGAGAGGCTATAACTGTTTCAGTGCTGAAACCTGAGCGGAAACCTGACTGATTCTCTTGTAGTATGCTGAAGTTATCCAAGTGCTTTACTAAGTTCTGGTTAACTAGGCCTTCCATCAGCTTTACAAATAGGGGGATGCTTGCTATAACTCTAAAGTTTGATGGCAGTTTGTTGGATTCTTTTGGATTTTTTATGATTGGAGTGATCAGGATCTGACCTAAATCCTCGGGAAATGTACAGGTCTGTAATAGAGTGGAAATCCAGTTATATAATTTGGCTTTGAAGGTGACAGGGGCAACTTTCATAATATTTGGGGGGCAGCAGTCTAGTTTGCAGTGGGAATCGGCATATTTCGTATAAAGTTTGCAGAATTGGTCCCAGGTAGGAATGATGAAATTATTCCAGGACATGTCTACCTTAGGTTCGTCTTTATATTGTGCCACTGGGTAATTCAGATGATTGGAAGTGGGGACTGGCAGTTTGGATCTCAAATTAATGATTTTGTTGTTAAAGTACTCCGCCAGCACGTCTGCCGATGGGGGGGGGGGGGGGAGTCTGAGGTAGTGTGGGAAAAGGCCTGTGAGTCGTAGAGATTGTTAACTAGGTTTCTGGTGTTGATGTTAGGCAAGCCAATTTATTGGGCATAAAAATTTGTGCGATTAATTATTATAAGTTTTTTGTATTCTTTTAGCTATAGTCTCCAGTTCATCCTCCCTTTGCTGTCTCCAGATTTCAGCCATTGTCTTTCCAGTTTTCGTAGTTCCTGTTTCAACATTCCTAACTCATTGTCAAACCAGCCTAGGTTTTTGTTTCTCTTTTTTCTTAATTTGATGGGGGCCATTTTGTTTAGTATCTGAGTGCTCATGTTGTTCCAAGAGTCTACAGTAAAGGGCTCTAAATCTAGGTTATAAGTTAAGTCGAGATGTGACCAGATTTCCACTGGGTTCACCAAACCTCTACTGGCTATCATATCCTTGTTTCTTTTTGCCTTTTTGGATTTGGTTAGGGAACATCTTGCTTGTCAATTAAGTTGGAAGTTGCATAATCGGTGGTCTGACCATAGTCAGTCCAGGTTGCTTGCATCCAGGAGATCTTGGGGTTGACTGGTTCTTTAGAGGAGAAGGTGACTAGATCTAATTGGTGGCCTTTTTGGTGGGTCATTTCTGGGGCTGGCACAAAGAAGTCTAATGAAGAAATAAAGGATAGTAAGTCTTTGGAGTCACCCTGGTCTGCCTGCTCAAGGTGAATATTTAAATCACCGGTCAGTAGGTTATAGGGGCCTGGTATTGAGTTTGTGAGGAGAAATTCGAAAAGGTTGGCCTTGGCTGTTGACCATTTCTTGGGGGTATGTAAAATGGAGTAATTATTAGACCATCTTCTAACAGATCTGACCAGAGTTTAAAGGAGAGAATTTCAAAATCCGCTGTGGAATTCGATGCTAAGATGGTGGAGTGGAAGGAGTCTCTTAATATGATTGATAGTCCTCCCCCTCTTCCCCTGATTCTGGGTAGAGATATGATTTTAAACCCTGGCGGAAGGCACTCACGTATTATGATGTCATTGTCGAAGACCAGCCAAGTTTCGGTTAACAGGACAAAATCTGAGTTGGTCTCTTCCAGCCAGTCTTTAACCAGTTGTGCCTTGTTTCTTATGGAGTGAATATTAAGATAACAGCCAAAGAGGTTTTGAATGTTTGGCGAGTTAGAAGTGACTGAGTAGCTGAGGTTCCTCAGTGTCTGTTGTTTTTTGCCATGGGGTCTGGGTCTGCTAGGTTTATGTGAAGGGGATACAACCAGGATCTGAAAAGAACCCCTTTCGGAACAATCATATAGGATTCGATTTGCTGTCCTGGGGGGTTCTATGTTGAAAGAGCGAGACCTTATTAGGATTGGAATGGGAATAGAATATAGTACACCAACCCAGCTATTGGACCAAGACCAGTAGAACATAAGGAATAGTATCAAATGATTATTTAAAAACGCCATCATGTGGCGGGCAATCGGTTGGGAATGAAATAATAAACAGTGAGTACCAGTGACTGAAGTTAGGAACTATATCAAATAGGGAACAATGAGGGACAGTATCAAATGATTGGGAACAATATCTGATAAGGAACAGTAACAATGATTGGGAACAGTGTATAGTAGAAACAAAGGGGTATTAAACTGTGATAGCAGTTTTTAGTGCAGGGAGCCGCACTGAATGCCCCACACTGTTCCCAACGCTCATAGAGTTCCAATGAGCGTCAGGAGCAGCGCGAGGCATTCAGTGTGGCTCCCAGCACTAAAAACTGCTAGCACAGTCTAATAAAAAGAGGCCATAGTCCAGCGATTTTCTACTTTTTTCATTCAATATTTTTCTGACAGAACAAAAAAAGTAAAAACAATCACTGGACTAAGTGTATAGCCCTTGATGGAGACTTCCCCAACCTCGTTGGCTGGGTTGAGAACTTTTCAGTGGCTCCTCATTCTCTGCATTGAACTGCAAGTATTATTTTATGTTATATTATGATTGTCTTTGAATCTCTCTTTGTAGTTTGGGGGTTTTGTGGTTGGATTCTTCCTCCATAACTTGCCTATCTGAAAATCTGGTTGCAATATACTGTACGTATTATTTCTTGAGGGTATGATATACAGTGAGTCAGTTCTGCATCTCTTGTTTCTTTCATAATTGGGTCTCTTCTTGTCTTGTACTATATTTATAATCAGTTTCATCTTGTTTAAACTTATCAAATTTTATCTGTTTAACTTCATTTTTAAATTGTTCTAATTGCTTATTATAATCCTCAAATAACATATCAAAACATGTGTCATGTTCTGTAAAGATCTGTGGTTCTTCATCCAGATCTTCCTTAACTGTTTCTGCTTTCTTTGTTAAAGTTTGAATGAACAAAATCATGAGGTCAAGGGAACATTTATTCAGAATTGCATCCCACTTCCTTATGAATCCTCATCTTCAGTGCTTTAGTAATTTTTAATCCCCTAGAAATACTTTTTTGCAATAATAAAACTCTCTTCAAATGCTATTTACTTTTGCATCAATAATCTGCTGTTTTTTCCAGTCTTTTTACACACACACACACACACACACACACCAACCACACACACGCACATACTCCTTTGTGACACTGCATCAGATAGTCCAACTACACATGAAGTGGGACATAGGTGGGGCTCCTCCTTACATTCATAATGTACAGAATTTATGGCTGATGTTATTTTGAGTACCTAAATGTTAGTGCATCAATACTGGATTACTAGAATAGGCTCCTATGCATGCTTTCAAGGTATCTAAATGGAGGAACCCAATTTTAGAATTGCCCTCTAATTGTGCTGAGAAGTTGTTCATACCGGTGGTTCATACTGGATAATGTGACAGGAATTAAGGCTGATCTGCAGGCCTTTATAAGTACTAAGGATTGGTTCTTATTGATGACCATGATACAGCTGAGCACTTGCCTCCTTTCTGTCCCCTTTCCTACTGTTTTCATCCTCTTCATATCCACATGTTTAGTGATCTATCTCATGTTCAATGATTTCTCCTTCATTGACCCCAAGTCAATCTTCCCAACTCCTTTCCTCTCACCCTGCTCAGTGGCCTCCTCCTGCCTCTCCATCTTCCATTCCCCTGAGTCTTGCCAGCGGAAGGTAAGGCCTAGACTACTTGTCTTTCTGGGGATAGCCCTAATAAGTGCTGAAGGGGTTTTATACTTAGAGGTCTTTTGCTGTGAGGGAACTTGTACAAGAAGGCTAGCTCTAAATGTAGAGGGTTCTTGTAATAGATGTTTCTGCCAAGGGAGTATTCTTATGCCAGAGGGATTGGGGTGGGGGTGATTTTATGCGCTGACACTTTAAATAGCTGCCTAGGATCATAGGCCTACTTATTAATGCGATGATGCTCCCATTGAGAAGAAATGATGCCAGCTCTGTAATGATAGCTCTGTGCAGGTTTTTTATGCCAATGAGGTTCACTACCTTGATATAAGTTTCACCCATCTCAATAGGGGAATCTTAGTAGGGGAAAGGGAGGGATCTGAGATTTTTTTTCCTCACTAGATTTTTGATAGCATGCGATTACAAATAAATGCACGTGTTAATTGACTTTACTCTATGTTGACAGTGCTGTTAGTACCTGATTAGCCATAGTGGATGAGTTTTAGCTTATTTTGAATTCTTTATTTGTTCCACTAAACTTGTGTTAATTTTTACTTGTAAAGATAAGACACATCACTGATTCAGCTTTCATTTATAACTGATGATACAGCGCCACTGGGGCCTCCTTGGAGGTTACTCATCTCGTAGCTGGCTACAAAGTTCTGAGGGCAGAGAATTTCATACAGAAAGTCAAGATAAGGTGGCAGATCTCACCTACTGAAAACTTTGTGGATGTTAAAATGGTGCAGAAATGGAAAAGCACCGAGTTCACAATCTAAAAGAATTATGGGAAGTGAAAAGGCTATAATCAACTGGAGCATCCTTATTCCAAACAATGTAAAGCTGGATGCAAGGCATGTGGGGTAAAAACAGAGGTGCCAGTTCCAAACAATTACTCTGTAAATCAAGTGGAGAGAGAGAGAAAAAAAAATCACAAAGTACCAAGAAATGCAGTCTGAGACCAAGAAAAGGTAGCAAAAAATACAGAAATATTTTTCATAACTTTGGGTGCTACAAGGAAATCTAAAAGGGATTTTAAGCACACAGGGATGTTACCTATACAGTACATACTATGGTGTGCATTAGCAGTAAATTTGAGAGACTGAGATCATAATCCACATACCCTGGCTTAGGATCGAGGTTCATTGCTCTCATGTTATGCTCAAAACTAACCCATTTGGAGATACTGCTCCGGTGGGAGGTAGTTCATCAAATCTCGGCTTTAAAATATTTTGTTTTGGCGCTGTTGCTCTGAAGAGAAAGAGATAAAGCTCATAAACTAAGGCAGAAAGAACAGTGGCTTATTTTTAATTGGAATACAATATACTTGAGAGGATTTGAGAGGATTAAATCAGACAATTGAGTGTCTGATTTTCTTTAGATAGGAATACTAGCAGTTCACTAATGTTTAGTTTGAACTTGAAATTTTAATTATTTAATTGAGCAAGTGGTTGTTATAGCCCAGGTTGTTTAAAAGCTGAAGGGTGAACTTGGAGTGGCTATATAAAAGGTTTCTCTGTAATTCAGAAAGCAAACACAGGTAAAGTTTAGTCTTGCAGTAATTAATGAAAGCTAGCCCCAAATAATCTATATTTAAAATTTACCCCCCTCCCCCCTTTACAAAACCATAGTGTGGTTTTTAGTGCTGGTCATGGCGATAACAGCTCCAATGCTCATAGGAATTTGCAGGAGCCAGTCAAGAAGCCACTCAGCGCTGAGCAAGCGTGCCAAAGCGCGCTCCTGTTTGGTGCCGTTCAGCGGCTGAAGAGACCCGATCTCGCAGCAGCCACCACTGACCAGGTTAGCAGCGGGGCAGGAGTGCGGAAAGCTTGCGCCTGCCCGATGCACCTCTGGACCACCAGGGATCAGCAGAGGGGGTACAAGGACAGGGCAGGGAGGGGAGACAGGGTACAGAGCCTGGCAGCAGCCTGCAATAATTCTGGGAGGGGGCACTGGTCCGAATATAAACTGGGACCCCCCATTTTTAAAATCCCAGTTTATATTCGGATATATACGGTATATCTTTTTTTACTAGTATTGAATGCAATACTCAAGGTGAGGCTGCATCATGGAACGTTACAGAGGCACTATGACATTCATCCCATCCCTTTTCTATTAATTCCTAGTATCTTGTTTGCTTTTGGGGAGGGGCTGCCATCACACATTGAATAGAAGATTTCAGTGTATTGTCTATGATGCCACTTAGATCTTTTCCTTAGGTGCTGACCCCTAAAGTGGACCCTAACATCTAATAACTATGATTTGGGTTATTATTCTCAATTTGTATCACTATGCTTTTGTTCACATTAAATTTCATCTGCCATTTGGATGCCCAGTCTTTCAATTTTCTACGGTCTATCTGCAATTTAACAACTTTGAACAGTTTAGTGTCATCTTCAAATTTAATAATCTCACTCATCGTTCCAATTTCCAGATCATTTATAAATATGTTAAATAGAACCGGTCCCAGTATAGATTCCTGCAGCACTCCACTATTTACCCTCTTCCAGGCAGATCCTGAATTAGAGACTTTTTTTTTTCTCTCAGAGCAGTGGTATTCTCCATGCCATTGTTGGATCCCTCAGCAACTCATACGTATAGTGAAATGTCAAAGGAACCACACACAAAGGGCCAGATTGAGTAAATAGCACCCAAATAAGGGCACTGGAAAAAAATCCTAACACTATTCTATAAAGGGTACCCCTTCCAAAATGAATGTTCTTTATAGAATAGCATTGGTTTCTGAATTCCTCAAAAGAGCTACAAGCTATGAACCTGGCAGGGTAGTGACTCTCTGAGGATCCTCATGAAGAAGCAGGCTGGCTCACGAGGAAGAAGAGGGAATCCAGTGGCAAGACAGCTTTGGGAGCATGCTCACAGGAAGACCATTGAGGTCATGATTAAAGCCTGGGGTTGAGAGGCCATTGGAAGCATAATCAGCAGCAATCCCCAAGGAGAACAGTTGGTGCTCAGGGGTGGCGAGGGCCCCTGGGAGTGAAATCAACACTTGGGGTCTGACAGAGGTGAGAGATCCCTGAAAGTACAATCGGTATTAAGGGCCAAGTGAAGCAGCGTAGATTGGCCAGGCTATGGTGTTTCAGACACTTATTGGATATCCAGCAGCAACTGATTGAGAGTGTACCAGCCAGAGGGTGAGACAGGGGGATATAGTAGGAATGGTCAGAAGAATAGGCTGAATGAAGGAGCAGAGGGATATACAATATTTACTACTGCCGCTATGATTAAAAGAAGAGCTTAAAAAAAAAAAAATAAAGGTGATATGCTTGAAATTGTCACATTGCTAAAAAGACTGACCGATTCCAAGATTTTTGTTTAAAGGTTATTTAATATATTGCTCAGCAAATAACTTTCAAGAATGTTTAATAAGTTGCTTAAAAACTATTTTGTTAAAAAGTTAATATCTTACTGATTTCATATAATTGGAATAGTTTAAAAAATTTGTTTAATGGTTCAGTCAGCCTTGTTCACAGTAGTCTTTTAGCTTTTTCCTGAAGGAAATGGAGGGAAATCCCACCCACAAACATCTTTCTTCCTCAGGTGGAAACACCAGGTACATGGATCCCAGGTACCAGGGATCAACAGAATCTGCCTAAAGGAGACTCTTACCAAGATAGCTTTGGACCCAGGGATGCTCACAATAGGACATTACAATATTCATTAGAGATATCCTGACAAATCCAACCTGTTTGCAGCCCTCATGGGTCTGCAGTCTATACCTTTGAATTAGAATATTCTTGGGCTGGACTGATCAACACCCAGTGCTATGCTATTTTGGCCAGTTCTAGAAAGGAGTGCCATAGCAAATGGTTCAGTCTTCTTATTACATAGAGAAGTATTTTTATGCCCTTTACTGGAAGGAGCATAAACTTAGAATGATAGTCCATAGGAGTCTTTACACACACAAGTTAGAAAATATGATGGACTTGTTATGGCAAGACCTACTATGTGTATTACCTCTGTCTTATAAATTGGTTTGATCTAGCTGTTTAATATTCTGCTCTAGTATCTGGGTATTCCTTCTTTTATGAGTCTAGATATATTCTGTCCTACCCAGAAATAGAGGAGTGGTCTACAGAGTGGAGAAATGGCCATACTTCTAGCAGAGAACTAAACACAGGGAAACTAAGATTAAAATCCTCCTTCTACCACTGATGTCCTTTTTGACTTGAATGAGTAACTTTGCCTCCATTTCCTTAGAGAACAAATTTGAGGATATGTTTACTAAATAGAGTTAGATTTTTGCACTTAACATGGGCCACAATGTAAAAGAAATGTGCTTTAAAGGAAAGCCTCTGCGGCAACTGTTTGGGCACATTCAACATTCCCCTGTAGTTTCCACAGAGTACATTCTATAAACATGGATGTAACCTATCACCTCCTATTGAGGTGACATTAGATGAATCCAAATTAACTGCACATTTTGATATTACACACAATCTACTATGGCATATAAATGCAATGTGCAGTCCATGTTTGTCCAGTCACTGCCCAGTCCATGCTTTATCCTGTATTAAACAGTTAGCATTGAATTTTCACCAAAATGTAATGCAATATAGATTAGCATTTACAGTTAGCGTACACTAAAAAGCCATACTACTTACTGCACTTTAATAAACGTGGCCTGAGACTGAGAGTCTTCTGGATCAACCTGCTATACCTAATTGAAACTATGCTGTGAGTAATGGCATAGGATAGGTGAATAATTAAATTCAACACAAATGAAGGCAAGAAAGGTGTTGGCACATCACAAAATGACCTTGGAGCTGAGTTCTTGTTGAAATATTCTGATAAGTATCAAGGCAGTTTTAAGGGCAAGAGTCATATGGGTTTCTTGCAGCCCAAACTAGCTTGCTATTATTATTTGATGAATCCAATTGGCCTTCTGAGTTGAGCTGGTTATGCCTTTTCTCTCTCATTTTCCCCTTCTTTTTTCTACATATCGGATGCTTGTTTTTCTATAGATGAACATTTAGGGCTCCTTTTACTAAGGTGCGCTAGCGTTTTTAGCGCACGCAGGAAATTACTACGCACAACACTGCGCGCTACGCTTCTAGAACTAATGCCAGCTCAATGCTGGCGTTAAGGTCTAGCGTGCGCGGCAATGTAGCATGCACTATTCCGCACGTTAAAGCCCTAGTGCACCTTAGTAAAAGGAGCCCTTAATTTCTTAGAAATGATCATTTGGTTTCAGTGTTTGAATCTTCTTTCCACAGAATTTAATCTACTGTAGACCTAGGGGCCCATATCCAGACTGCAGGAGGCAGGCCAGTTAACTCCTGCGGTTGGCACTGACCATGGATATTCAATGCTGGGCAATTTCCAGTGATCAGCATTAAATATCTGGTTTATTTTTGGCTGGGAGCAACAAAAAGAAATCCAACAAATCTGCAGTGAAGCCACCAAAACAGGAAAACCAAACAAAAACTGAAGACAGTATATAAGATGCAGGCAAAATTTATTGTACCAAGGTTAAAATGCAGTGATATAAAACCTTTTTACCAACCAAGGGACCCGACACAGTCCGGGTTTCGGACAACACGCCTTCGTCTGGGGTCCATGGTAAATAAGGTATAAAGTATACCGCAAAAAATGAAGTGTAACAACAACTAGCCTGTGTGTTTATACGCCAAGAATAGCTTTTGAGACGCTTCACTTTTGGCAGCGATTCTTGGCGTATTAAACACACGGGCACTTTTTGTTACCTTCATTTTTTGCGGTAATACTTTATACCTTATTTACCGTGGACCCCTGACGAAGGTGTGTTGTCCGAAACACGGACCATGGTTGTAAAAAGGTATTTATATCACTGCATTTTAATAGGTACAATAAATTTTGCCTGCATCTTGTCTGCAGTTTTGTTTGGTTTTCTTATTTTTGGCTGGATCAATCTTAATCTGGCTAAGTTATTTTCAGGGCTGATTGGCTAAGTCATAGCGGTCAAAGATAGACCATGCTATTTGTGCAGCCTGACTTGACTGCTAAACTCTACCTAGTCAGTACTTTAAATTGACAGCTACGTGCAGATATAGCCAGCCAAATTTTAACTCTAACCACCAATAGTAGCAGTGATAGCCTGATATCTCCTGCTGAATATTAGCGTTAGCTGGCCAAATGCTATTTAACTGGCCAATTACTAAATGGCTGTGTTTCTAGGGTTAATTTTTCAAACACATATACATATATAAATTAACTCCTAGATATTCCAAAATATTTTTAATTTTTTAATGATTTTTCTTCAGATCCTCAGCAGACTCTTTCGAGGCTTTTGATTTAAAACAAATCATTACCAAAGTTCCATTCATCATTGATGTTCTCCTGGAATAGCAGGAAGAATTGTTATAAAACAGTTTTGTATATATCTTTTTCCTGCATTATGGCATCTATTTTAATTACGATGTTTTTATTGAGAGCACTGGAGGAGCCTCAACCCTGAAAAAATTTATTTTGAAACATGATTCATGTTGGGAGAGGCGCTCCTTGCATTCAGCCTATACATATAATTGGCCGGTACTATATATCATATAGTTTGAAATAAATTAATTATTTAAAAATATGAAAAAAGAAAGAAAGAAATATAAAAAAAATGAAGATGCAATGACGAATGGAACTTTGGTGGTGATTTGTTTTCATCACAAGCCTCGAAAGAGCCTACTGAGGATCTGAAGAAAATAATTTAAAAATTAAAAATATTTAACTGGCCAAGCCATTCACAGCCAGTTAAATAGCGCTGAATATCAGACAGATAGTTTCTCAGATACTATATTTGTGTTTTCTTTAATAATCCACATTTCTCTTCCCTGGATTTGATGGTAATATTCCAGTTCCAAATGAATGCTAAAATATCTGTAATAGCGTATTTTAAAAAATCCCATTTTGTATTCCACAGAATGATGCACCCACTATGAAAATTTGATTCTCTCAAATTCAGTGTAAGGTATGCTGCCTCTTCCTGTTTATGTCCCATTTACTGCAAGATAACAGTCCAGCCCATGAACATAGCTGAAAATAATCTGCAACCGGGTTCTTAAATTTATAAATGTCATTTTTGTTAATTTGACCTGAAGGGGGAAGGTTGAATGGGGATTTTGGAGCCTGCAAGTATAACACAAGACAATTTGTGCAGGAAAGAGGTTGACTGATTCTGCAATACTAGGTAAACCCCAAGGGATAGTTAAGGCAGACATGAAAATTCTGCAAGCCCTTTTAAACTATTAACTTGTGGACCTCTTGATGCCAAATGATTTATTGCTTTTTCATACAGACTTTCCTCTAGCAACCAGAGTTGTCCCAATGAACATAAAATAATTTGAAGATGATTTGGACCATAGCTGTGTCCTTGGAGACCTTGATACAAAAACACAAAGGTAGAGATTTAGTATTCAGAGAAACATGTCAGTAATTTTACTGGGTAATGTAAGAAAGTCATGATCTCGGTGCAATTTCTAAGGCAGAATGTCTTTAGAAAGCATATTATTTTTTTACTACAGATAGGGAAATCTGTGTTAAAAGTGCTCATATACTGAGTTATTCTCTACATTCATCTTGAAAAATATTAAGGCATCGTGTTTCCTCTTATTTGATCCTTATGAACTTAAATGTAATCAATCAAAGTGGCAGTCCCCAAATCTCAATGCAAAAGTCTGACATAAAGGATAGCAAGAACACTTTATCCTTGCAGAAGAGGTATCCATTTTCCATTGAAAAAAGCAGTGTTGTTCTGGGCATGTACTCTAGAAGGGTGCATGCCATATATAATATTTTAAAAGCAGACACAGCTAGCTGTATTCACCAGTGTTGGGTCTTCAGGGTTTTTAAAAAATATTTCATTAAAAATCATGGAACTTAAAAAAAATTAATTATGGGCTCACTAGCAATGCACACTAGCCACTACCACCTCCTTTTAAGCAGGTGGTAGTTTATCAGCTAGCTAGCGCGCGCTATAGCCGCGCTAATCTTGTGCATGTGCTAAAAACCCTAGCGCATCTTCGTAAAAGGAGCCCTATAAGTATTTATCCCATGAGACTGAAATCAAAATTTGTATTCCTCTTGCTTGTTTCTAAGTAGTGAACATTATGAAATAATTATCCAGTCAATATGCAGCCAGCAGTGATAAGTATTTTTCTAAATACTGACTATCCACCAGCCAAATCAGACATGGAAATTCAGTGCTGAGCCATGTACAGGTACATGTACAGTGTATAGAATGACACGGGGACACATTTCCCCCGTCTCCGTAAGAACTAATTTTCCCATCCCATCCCTGCAAATTATTTTCCTGTCCCTGCCCCATTTCTAATTGCAGAAGCCTCAAAACACTTTAAAATCATGTGTTCGAGGCTTGTGTGGTTAAGGCAGAGCCTACAGGAATGAGGTAGGAACACGGACAGTGACAAAAGTTGCGAGGATGGGATGGGATGGGGAAATTGAATTCCTGCGGGGATAGGGACAAATTTGTCCCCATGTCATTCTCCAATTAAATGCTATACCTACATAGCTAACTGAGTAAAGCTATTTATGTCAGCACTGCTCTACCTTTATGTGGGAGTAAAAGTTTTTTCTTTTTTTGTTGGTAAGGTTTTTGTAATTTTTTTAATTTTTGTCTCCAGGCCAGTCTATGTTCTTGGGATCCTGATTTTGCCATAGTCTTTCTGTTTTTCTGAGCTCCTTTTTTAATAGCAGTAGTTCTGAATCGAGACCAGCCTTCTTGGTTATGAGTTTCTTATTCTGCGGGTCTTCATGGGGGCTATTTCGTATTAGTATGTTCGTGCTATCCACGATCCAGGAGGTCATGATTTTTTTCCGTTTCTTCGGTTTGCTTGGTGTATGTTTCGAAATGGGACCAGAATTCCACTGGGTCGATTTTCCTCTGAAGTGTGGTTTTGATCATTCTAGTTTTGTTGTTTTTTGGGGTTTTTTGTTGGCATCCTATTGAGAAGGTGCATAGGGAGTGATCCGACCAGAGGGAGTCGGACCAGCTGCCTTGCTTCCAGTAAAACGTGGGATTGGCCAGTTACCTTAGAGGAGAAGGTGACCAGGTCTAGTTAGTGACCTCTTTGGTGGGTTTTAATAGGGGGTTGTTTGGCATAGCCTAGTTGGGGTGAGCAGTGACCATAGGTCTGCGATTTCTGGTTGGTCAGATTGCTCAAGATGGATGGAAATGGGTCAGAAATGCCAGATCCATGTGAAAAGCACAGTTAAATAGAAACATGATGGCAGCATCCACTATGTCCTCCTCTCCCTAAGATATCCCATGTGGCCTATTCCATGTTTCTTGAATTCTGATACAGTCTATGTCTCCACCTTCTCTACCGTGGAGACTATTCCACACATTTACCAACCTTTCTATTAAAAAAAAGCATTTCCTTAGATTACTCCTGAGCCTATCACCTCTTAACTTCATCCTATGCCCTCTCACTCTGGAGTTTCCTTTCAACTGAAAGAGACTTGTCTCATGCATATTAATGCCACGTAAGTATTTAAATGGCTCTATAATATCTCCCCTCTCAAACCTTTCCTCCTTAACCTTTCCTCTCAAACCATTTTAGTTGCCTTCCTCTGGGCTGACTCCATTCTATTTATATATCTTTTTGAATGTGCATTCTCCAGAATTGTACACAATATTCTAAATGAGGTCTTACCAGAGTCTTATACAGAGGCATTAATACCTCCTTTATCCTATTGGCTATACATCTCCCTATGCATCCTTGCATTCTTCTAGCTTTTGCTATCACTTTTCAACCTATTTGGCCACCTTAAGATCATCACATACTATCACATCCAAGTCCCACTCCTCTTTCATGCACAAAAGGTCTTCACTCATCTAAACTAGTACCATTTTCTCAGGTTTTGGAACCCAAATGCATGAACTTGCATATCTTAGCAATTATCTTAGTTGCCAAATTTCAGACCATTCTTCAAGCTTTTCTAGGTTCTTCCTCATGAGATTCACACCATCAGGGGTCTCTACTTTATTGCAGCTTTGGCAATCATCTGCAAAGAGGAGAGTGTAGCGCAGTGGTTAAAGCTACAGCTTCAGCACCCTAGGGTTGTGGGGTTCAAACCCACACTGCTCCTTGTAACCCTGGGCAAATCACTTAATCCCCCCTCCCCCCATTGCCACAGGTACATTAGATAGATTGTGAGCCCACTAGGACAGACAGGGGAAATATTTGAGTAAACTGTTCTGAGCCCTCCTGGGAGAATGGTATAGAAAATTAATTAATTAATTAATAGTCCTTCAGTAATATTATTTACAAAAATGTTAAAAAGAACAGGCCCAAGAACCAAACCTTGAACACACCACTGGTAACATCCCATTCCAAAGAGAGTTCTCCATTGACGACTACCCTCTGTCACCTTCCACTCAACCAGTTCCTGATCCAATCCATCACTTTAGGGCCCATAATGAGAGTGCTAAATTTATTTATTAGATGCCTATGTGGAACACTGTCAAAGGCTTTGCTAAAATATAAATACACCACATCTAGCACACTCCCTTTTTCCAATTCTCTGGTCAACCAGTCAAAGAAATTGATCAGATTTGTCTGACAAGACCTACCTCTAGTGAATTCATGTTGCCAAAAAAAAGTCTTGCCCCCTCGTTTTACTGTGTCATCTATTTTTTCTTCCAATTTGCATCCTTGCTTTTCTGACTACGCAACCACCTTTACTATATTTTAGCTTGTCTTTCTATTTGTGCGATTTTTGTAGTTTATGAAAGCTAACCTTTTTTTCTTACCTTTTAAGCTACTATTTTTGAGAACCAAAGTGACCTTTGTTTCCTCTTACTTTTACCTACTTTCCTTACAAAATGGTTTGTTGCTCTTACAGTAGCTCCTTTCGGTTTTGACCACTGCTTTCCTACTTTTTCTAGATGCTCCCATCCAGACAACAATCTTATGACATAATCCTCCATCTAAACAGTTATTTTTTTAAGTCTAGAACCTTTACTTTTGAATGAGCTCTCTATACACCTGTCTTAATATGAAGCTATATTATGCTGTGATCACTGGATGCCAGATGATCACCCACTGTAACATCATTAACACATTTCCCCATTTGTATGTACTAAGTCCAAAATGGCCCCATCCTGAGTGGGTTCTATTACTAACTGCCAGAAAAGCTCGCCTTACAGAGAATCCAGGATATCCCTTCTAGAAGACCCTGCTATAGGGATAACACAATTAACATCTGCCATGATAAAATCACTGATCATAGATAGATACTTTGAGTGTGTATGTGAGAGAGGTAAATTGTAATTACTTATAGCCTTTATAAAATGAGCTTAAATCAGATCTTTTAAACTTCTCTTATAGGTATTATTTTATAAAGTCAGACCTTATGGCCTTGATTTTACAAAAAGTGTCTAAAATATAGGCACTGGGGCAATGCAGCACATATCATCTGTCAATCTCAAGTTAGGCGCCTTCCTCAGGGGGTCCAATTGTTTGCAAACTACACATATAAATTCCTCAAACCCTAATACCACCAGATCCTCCCACAAATTAAAACTATCCTTCCCCTCGCTAAAAGGCATTTCCCACACAGGAAAGCTAGGGACCTCCCTCCACTTCAAAATCACTGAGCTCTGGAACAACCTTACCTCCCCTTTTCGGAACTTGAGCTCTCTCCAAGTTTTCCGCAAACATCTGAAAACCTGGCTTTTCTCAAAAAATGTAAGTCTCCCTCCAACTTAGGAATCAAGGAAACTCTTATATCTTGGCATCCCAAGTCCTCTAAATTTTCTCCACACTTCTACCTCTAACCCTCTGTTGTAGTTCCTTCCTATTTCTCCTACTGTAAACCGCGTCGAGCTCTACGAACGTGGAGATGATGCAGTATACAAACCTAAGGATTAGATTAGATTAGATATAAAGAATTGGATTGAAAACAGTCTATTGTCTTTAAACAAGCTGTCTATGGTGTTCTTTGCTCACATGTTTAAAGACAATAGACTGCTTTCAATCCAATTCTTTATATGTGAGTTTGCAAACAATTGGACCCCTGAGGAAGGCCTGTTCGCTGAAACACAGACCGTGTAGGGTCCGGTTGGATTTTTACCACTGTATTTTTTATCATTGTACTTTTTTCATTGAATTTTCATGTTTTTATATGTCAGTATGTAATAAATTATCTCTAGAACATCTGTATCCACAGTTTTTTGTTTTTATTTTCATCGGAGGATTATTTCACTGTGGATCATTGGGTCTCTCCATTTTTCTTTGTTGAATCTCAAGTTAGGCGCCATTTATAGAATTATACCTATCAGTATCTAAATTGGACTTAGGCACTGGTCCGCATCAAAACTTTAGGAACTTCCTATTTATGCCAGGGTTTTCTTGGCCTAAGTACCACCACCTAAGTCCAATGTAGGTGCCTAGATGCAAAACATACCCAAGATCAGCCCTCGATCTGCCCCTAACTATGCCTAATTTCTGGTAAGTGCCTCCATCTCGATACCTACCTGGAAGTTGTAGGCATCTACCAAATTAGGTGCCTACAATCTAATTAATTGTTTTTTATAGCTATTTAACTGTGATTTTCAATTAACAATGCCGATTAAGCCTAATTAAATAATTAAGTTAGGTTCCTATATTGGCTGTTTGCGCTTTAGCAGGTCTTATATGCCCAAGCATTTACAAAGGCAGAGAATAGATAGAATGGGGAAAGAAATAGCACTTAGTAAAATGTGTCTTATGCAACTTCTTACTGGTACACCTACAACATTCACTGAAGCAAGCATAGATGCGTGCATTTACTAAGGTACTTTTATAAAGGAACACAAGTGCTTATGCTGCTTTATAATACATACACTTATACATCTTTCCTGCATAGTCATGCTGCAAAAAATTATCCTTTTTTTTAAATGAAACCTTTCTTTCTTAAATTTTTTCCTGCCCTTTCATGTCTTCATGTTCCATTCGCCAATTTGTTTCCAATTGTATTTCTCTTTATAATTTTCCAACCTCATATCTAACCTCTTCCAGCCAGACAAACTGTAATTTCTTTGACAATATAATGGTAATAACTGCTGACATATTCCTCCATAATCCTACATAGTTATTCTATGATTTTAGGCATTTGTGCTGACAGAAAGTGCCAGAATAAAGAACTAGTTGGACCATTTCAAATATAATTTATCTGTTTATTATGATTTTAAGTTTCAAATAGTTTACAAAATGGTAAACAGAGTTAAAAAAAAAAAAAAGAGCAATACTTCATTCTGATTGAAATCTAAGCATAATTCAGTAGGTATCTATCATGTGCAGCCTTCAATTAACCAACATAATTTGGTTATGCAAAAGTGAGGAGAGCAATCAAGAGATGAACCTTTAACTATTTCTATCCTGTATATAATAGTTTTGATATTGTTTCCCTAATACTGGAATTCTCAACTTATCCCTCAGGATACACAAAGTTAGTCTGTTTTTCAAGATGTCCACAATGAATATGGATGAGATAAATTTGCATGCATAGCCTCAGTTGCATGCAAATTTATCACATTGTGGGTCTAGGAGCAATTTTACTGTTTGCTTTGATAGGTTCAAAGGGTCATATTGTTGATAGAGGATGGGAACCACCTGCATCATTTGGGAGAGAGCATTGCCCCCCTTCCCCCAGCCCATACCAAACTAGTCTTATGAATTGTGAGTATCCTGAAAAATCTGTGTTCAAAGGAAAAGTTTGAGAACCACTACATAAGAATATAAGAATTGCCACTGCTGGGTCAGACCTGAGGTCCATCATGCCCAGCAGTCCACTCCTGTGGCGGCCCCTAGGTCAAAGACCAGTGCCTTACTGAGACCAGCTCTATCTGCGTATGTTCCTGTTCAGCAGAAACTTGTCTAACTTTGTCTTGAATCCCTGGAGGGTGTTTCCCCCTATAACAGCCTCCAGAAGAGCATTCCAGTTTTCCACCACTCTCTGGGTGAAGAACTTCCTTACGTTTGTACAGAATCTATCCCCTTTTAACTTCAGAGAGTGCCCTCTCGTTCTCCCTACCTTGGAGAGAGTGAACAACCTGTCTTTATCTACTAACGGCTCTTTTTATGAAGCCGCGTTAGTGGCTTTGTCGCACGCAACTTTTTAGCGCGCGCTAGCCGAAAAACTACTGCCTGCCCAAGAGGATACATGCATATCAGCCTCTCACCTTCCAGCATATACATCCCCCTTGGATTTCAACTCCCCAAATTTATCACTGCATTTCTTTGCATTGAATTTTAGTTGCCAGACATTAGACCATTCTATCAACTTTTGCAGATCCTTTTTTCACATTTTCCATTTTTGTTTTGCACGAAAACCCAATATTTGTTTGGCTAAAGTGGATAGTGGTACATCCCGTATTGCATCCTTTGTGTAAATGGAGATACTGAGGTGAAATGCATTTAGACAAAGTTTGTCGACTAAGGGCTAGATTCACAAACTTGCCTGATTGGGACCGACCCATTTCCAATCCGGGCAGGTCCGATGAATTCAGCCGGCATGGCACGCTAGTGTGCAATCCTGACACATGCGCAGACCATCTGTAGATGGTCTGCACATGCATCTAGACCCATCCGAGCTGCTACTTTTTAAACTTTTTTTTTTTTTACTTTATAGCCCAGCAAGCCCATGGTTTTAACCTGCTTAAACCTGCAGGTTAAAACCATGGGCTCGCAGTGCAGGGAAGAGCAGAAGAGATTCAGGGCGGTAGGCAGGATAAAACCAGGGACAAGCAGGGCCACGATTCAGGGCAAGCAAGCAGGAGAGATCCAGGCAGAGCAGGGTGGCGATGTGGCAATTCAGAGCAGAGCAGACAGGAAAGATCTGGGCAGAGCAGGGGGTGATGCAGCGATTTGGGGCAGAGCAGGCAGGAGAGATCGGGGGGAAGAGCATCGGGGCGGCAGGCAGGAGAGATTCGGGGCAGCAGAGAGCAGGGCTTCTATGGAGCCGGAGAGTTGGAAAGACGTTTTCGATTGGTCCCCAGCAGTCGCTTCTTGGGTTGATTGGTTAGTGAATCGCGTCCCTGTCTACTTTGCATGCGTTTCTCCTCATTTGCATGCATGGATTCGATGCGGATCACAGGAGAGGTTAGTGAATAGTGCAGGAGGGAAATCTGGTTGCAAAGGGGTGGCAAATCGATCGGTACACGATCGATTTGCTTTGTGAATCTAGCACTAAGTTTTCTTATTTGGTGAGACAGTTGAAGGTAACTGGCTGTATGTTAGATCTGTTTCCTGTAGGGTTGTTGCATAAAGCTTTTGCTGCCATTGGCCATCTGCTCAAAGATAGTGAGCACATCAATCTACTCTAGTGTTTTATGCATCTACTCTGAAAAAAAATTAAAAAGTAGTTTTTTTATCCTCTCTTGAAAACTTAGTCTTTGAACAAAAGTGAAATGGCTCATTACCACCCAGTTTCTAATCTAGCCACTTTGAATATTGTAACTGAAAAATGTGTTTTCCCCGAACAGATAGCAACTCCCCTTTAATCTCCTCCAGGAATATTCAGGTATGTGTTTAAGGCGGGTGCACCGAAGAATTGATTCTTTCTACATTGTTCTTTGCATCGCTATGTCTTATTCAATAAACTTTAATCAGAAATATGTGTTTTCCATCATTAGAAGATTTTAACTTCTTATTTATTGCTGGATCCTTTCCAAAGCACTTTAAGGAATGGAACATTACTGAGATCCTGTTTGTTGCAATAGTGAATGTCCTTTGGCAGAGAACAAGCTAAGGCAGTGTTCTTCAACCTTTTTACACCTATGGACCAGCGAAAATAAAATAATTATTTTGTGGACCGGCAAACTAATAAGACTGAAATTTTTTAAAACCCCATTGCCGCCCTGTCCCCGCGAGCTCAGTCCCGTTAACCACCTGATCCCATCCACACAAGCCTCAAATATTTATGATTTTATATTGAACATATTTTATTAAAATATAAAAAGAAACAATATTCTGTACAATTGTCATTTTATAAATATAAATAATACAGGGCAAGGATCAACAAAACCCCCGTCTCCCCTCCCCTTCACATATATCCCCTCTACTATCAAGAAAACTGAATAAGCCAAATTATTACAGAATACTACACAAATATGCTAACAGAATACCGCAGTCACACATGGCAGGAATGGTGTTAGGGGGAGTGCAACTAGGGCAACTGCCTACTGGTCAGAGAGAGCCCTAAGCCAGCTGGAAGCTAAAGACGCAATGCCTGGGCTTTGCACTCCCCAGTTATGTCTAACATCAGCCCTAGGAGGATACATATTTTAAATTACATTACATTACATTATAGATTTCTATTCCGCCATTACCTTTCGGTTCAAAGCAGATTACAAAAAGAGTTATGGAACGTTAGATCAGATGTTTCCAAGAGAGGGAAAAGTAGGATCTGGGGTTAGGGAGGGGATGGTAAGAGGAGGGTTAAGCTTTATCATGGTATTAAGCTTTATTAAGGGATTTCTTGAAGAGATATATTCTAATCACAAGATAGAAATAAAATTATTTTTATCTACCTTTTGTCGTCTCTGGTTTCTGCTTTCATCGTCTTTTCACTCTCTTCCATCCAGCGTCTGCCCTCTGTCTCTTCAATCCAGCATCTGCCTCTTCCATCCACTGTCTGCCCTCTACTTCTCCCCCTCCCATATGGTATCTGCGTTCTTTCTATGCCCCTCTCTCCTACACCAGATCTAGCATCTTTGTCCCTCTTTTGTTATTTTTCATCTGACCCCCCTTCCCAGCATCAATCTCTCTCTACTTTGTCATTCCTCTGTCTCTTCCCTTTCCCTCATCTGATCTCTCCATTCCATCCTGACTCCTTCTCCTCCTCTAATCTCCCTTGCCAGCTGTTTCCTTCAAATGTTCCTCCTCCCCTGTCCAGCAGTACCTTCTCCCTTTCTTCCTCCCCTTATCCAACAGTAATTCTCGTCCCTTCCCCTTCTCCCCTGTCAGCAGTATCCCCTTCCCCTCCCTTGTCCAGGAGTACCCCTTTTCCCTTTCCTCCTCCTCTTATCCAACAGTAACTCTAGTCCCTTCCCTTTCCCTTCTCCCCTGTCAGCAGTATCCCCTTCCCCTCCCTTGTTTAGGAGTACCCCTTCTCCCTTTCTTCCTCCTATTATCCAACAGTAACTCTCGTCCCTTCCCTTTCCCTTCTCCCCTGTCAGCAGTATCCCCTTCGCCTCCCTTGTCCAGGAATACCCCTTCTCCCTTTCCTCCTCCTCTTATCCAACAGTAACTCTCGTCCCTTCCCTTTCCCTTCTCCCCTTTCAGCAGTAGCCCCTTCCCCTCTCTTGTCCTGGAGCATCCCTACTCTCTTCCTTCCTTCCCTCTCCAGCAAATGTTTCCTCTATTAGGCTAGCGGCAGCTCTGTGTGCTTTTAACTTCGGCACACAGCTGCCCCTAAGCAGTATTTTAGCGCGGTTTCTAGAGGCAGCCTCGGGGCCTTTGGTAGGCCGGCCTGCTTCGATGATGCGATGTGGGCCGGCCTACCAAATGTCCCGAGGCTGCCTCATGAAACCGCGCTAAAATACTGCTTAGGGGTAGCTGTGTGCCGAAGTTAAAAGCACACAGAGTTGCCTCTGCTTGTCTGGGGGTGCGGAGACAAAGGCTGGAGCAGGAGACAGATGCGGCAGGAGTCGGTGACAGGCAGGAGTGCCGGCATAGCGACAGCAACAGGAAGTTGCACGTCAGCTGATGCCGACACCTTTTGCTGCGGCGGGGACCCAAATCCTTCGCGGACCGGAAAGATTTTTTTGCGGACCGACACCGGTCCGCGGACCGGCAGTTGAAGAACTGTGAGCTAAGGGACTACAGTATTGTTACTTCCTTTGAAAATGTTGGCCACTTTTAATATAGATTATTACGACATCTTGTAAGATCATTCAGTGTATCTAGGAATGTTGGGACAGTGTTGCAGTGGTATAAAAAAAAAAACTGAATATAAAATGGTAAGCAATTAATTAATTATTAAGAAGTAGATAAGTGGATAAATAAATAAAGCAAGTGCTTGCCTCTGTCTCTATGTACTGTCTGAACTCTTCGGTTTATGGAGCAGCTTAGGGAGTCAGAAAGACTTTAAAGATTGATATTTATCTGAAACAGTAAAGGGGCAAATTCTATAAATTGTACAAAGAAAATCAATACTATGAGTGTTATTCTATTAAAGGTGCACACTTAGAAGATGACACGGGGACAGAATTTGTCCCTGTCCCCGCAGTTAATAATAATAATAATTTTATTTCTTATATACCGCTATACCCTAAGTTCGAAGCGGTTTACAATGAGGGTCGTGTCGAGATAGAGTACAGTGTTAACAGCAGGAGACATATGTTTACAACGAGATACATATGTTTGAACAAGATATGAGCTAAGTATTGGAACCAGGAATTTGAGATACATAAGCTTTGGAACATGATATCTAAGATGTGTTGATACTTCTGGATGAGCAGGTACTGGGGGGTGTTTACAATAAGGTCCAGGATATTAACTGCAGAAAACCATCCCCTTGTCATTGTTTAAGGAGAGAGGGAAGAATCAGAGTATGAATGGGAACAGCCGCTGACCATCAAGCCTTGCATTGAAGAATGCTAGTGTAGAAGGGCTGAGGTTGAGATAGAAACTAAAGAATGACATGGTTATCTGTGGCAACAGGGACAAATTTTGTCCCTGTATCATTGCACACCCTTTATCATTGAAAATCCGGACCCATGGCCACGCCTCCTGACCCGCCCAGTTCTGCCCTCCCAGCCCAGCCCCAATTATGCAATGATATCACATGAACATGAGTGTGACATCACCGCATTGCGTCCGCACATGTGCAGATGCCCCTTCCCGACGTGATTATGTTGGGAAGCTTTTCAAAACCAGGACAAAGTGCTGGGACATGTGCGCAAAAGGAGGACATGTCCGGGAAAATCCAGACATCTAGTAACCCTATTTGGAAGTGGGTTTTTTTTTTAATGGTTTAAAAAGTTAGATGCACATCTGAAAAATGGCCATTTTCAAAAAAACAAGACAGAGGTTTCGCGGTCTGGCATGTTTGGTACTAGATTTTAGTGTGTCTTCCACTAAACGTCCAAACTTAGATTTGGATGTCATATCGAAAATGGCCCTACACTAGAGAATGACACGGTGATAAAATTCATCACTGCTCCCGTCCCCGCGGATAACCACGGGAAACCATCTTCATGTCATTCTTTAAGGAAAGAGGGAAGAATCAGAGTATGAATGGCCACAACCACTGACCCGCAAGCTTTGCTTTGAATAATGCTGGTGTAGAAGGACAGAGGATGAAATAGACACTAGAAAATAACATGGGTTTATTTCCCGCGGTTATCCGCGGGGACGGGAACGGTGATGAATTTTGTCACCGTGTCATTCTCTACCCTACACATCATACATTTTTTTAATGAAGGCATTGATTTTGAAGAGCGATTCAGACAGTTGAATAGAAACTGATATCTAATTTCATAGTATTAATTCAGGTCTAGCCATCTTGGTTTTTTCTAGATTAGTGATAATATATAGTGCTATTCACAGGACTTTGTGTTAATCATTTCATTCTATTTGGGCAACCAGCCCATCTAAATGTACAGTATGCTAGTAGAAAGTGTCAGCAGGGAACTAGTGTTTCAATTTTCAGGCATGTCACAACATGATGCAATCTAATGTCATGACACTTCTTTGTAACAAAATATAGCTCACCCTGAACACGTTAAGTACTGTGGAAGATGAACTTTTCAGGCAGAGTAGAATTTTGGTTTGGCAATTTATCTAAAAGCAAGATTTCATTTTATAAAAATAGGATTCGAGTCTATCATCTGCAGGTTTATTATATTTAAAGACAATGCATTTTATATTATTGTATTTTCATACAGTATTTATTAAACACGAAAGTTAAATTAAAATTAAATCCTTGTTTTCAACTGTGTCCCAGAGGGAAAGGAAGCGGTAGGAAGGAAAATGAGATTTTTAAGAGTGAAATAATAGAGCACTGATATCATATCACAAACTGAAGCATGTGAAAATAAATTTAGCTATCACATATTCATCTAAAGAGGATTTGAAACAACTCCCATTGCAACTTTTCCACAGCTGTTCTGCCCCACTTGTAGGGCAGAACTTTAGAAAGAATTCTTTCCATAGGAACAGAAGATAAAGGGCTCCTTTCCGAAGATGCGCTAGTGGTTTTAGCGCACACTAGATTGCCGCGCACGCTACACACTAACACCTCCATAGAGCTGGGGTTAGTATTTTCTGTGTAGCGTGGGATTAGAGCGCAGCGCACCATCATAAAAGGAGCCCAAAATGGCTCTTCCATTGAATAATATCTTAATACAGGGGATAAGGGGAAGAGGGTTGTTGAGGGCAGTTAATAAACACTTTTCTCGGAAAATATGAGTTATTCTAAATTATCATAATATGTAACATTAAAACGCACTAGAGGAGGAGATGCTAGGGTTTTCCAAACCTACATTTCTGACACTTACCTTTGGCATGAATCACGCCTATATAGGTGCTTTAGGCCACCCAACGCCACTTCCTGTGACAGCCATGCCCACGGTGGCATTCAGCAGCCTAAAGCGCCTATTGAGGTGTGATTATGGCACAGATTTTTTAGGTGCAGATAGGCACTTTAACTGTAATGTTTTATGGCATTTTAAATGGCATTTCTTAATTAACTTAGGCACCGGTAGAGTACCTACCAGTGCCTAAGTTTAGGTGCCATTTGTAGAATTTCCCCTTTGGGACCAGATTCTATAACTCTGGAAAACCATGGCCTATATTTCCGACGCCTATCTCTCCCGGAGGCATAATTCTGTATATGGTGCCGTCACGTGACTGACATGTGATTGGTGGCCTCTTTTTAGGCAGTCACCAATATCAGCACCGTATAGAGAATCTGGGTCAGTGGTATAGTGAGGGTGGGAAGCGCCTAGGGTGGTGATGCCCCACCACCATCCTTCCACACCCGCTCCTTCTGTGCCACCCCCATGCCCTCCTCTCTGACCCCCCAGGCCACATCGCACTGTCCCTTCCCACCCCTGTACCTCTAAATCTTTGCCAATATGAGTAGTTTATTCGTCTGCTGCTCGCAATGGCTTTCCCTCTGACGGCACTTCCTGGCCCCATGACCCAGAAGTGATTTCAGAGGGAACAATGCCTGCGCAAGCAACAAGCTAGAGTAGTTGCTCACACTGGCAAAGATTTTACAGAGGTACGGGGACAGGGAAGGGAGGGTGTGAGCATGGCTTGGGGAGGCGGAGATGGCACCTGGGGAGTTCAGCCCCCACCTCCCCCCCCTTTACTATGCCACTGTCTAGGTCTTAGTGTATAAGGAAATTAAATTATGAGTGCAATGTTTAAAGAAAAACTATAAACATCATCAGAAAGAAAGTTAAAGGTATGCTAAGGTTGTGTTTACAGTATGGTTATTGGACCTAGCAGAATTCTAGGGGTTCTGTTTCTGTAGGAGTAGCTCATCAAAGTCTGGGCTACATGGCATGGAGCTAGGAAGCTCTGTGAAGAGTTGAGGGAGTTATAACAGCATAATGCAAATTTGAGCTGTACTGTTGACTTTATGTTCTTTTGAGTGTAACTTTTCACTCACTATGACTTCTTATTAGGATTCTGAAGGTAAAACTTTACGCTTTAGTAATGAGCTTCTTGTATCTATCCATCTGCCAAAAATATAATCACTTACTAATCATATATAGAATTGCAGCAGTTGACAAACGAAGACAGCTGAGAGTGGAATAGAGAAGGCATTTTTTTTCCATTCCTCAAACCCCTCTGCTTCAGTGAAGTCCTGTCCTTATCATCAACATTTCAAAGAGATTTGATGAATATGAATGTAATTCTATTGAATTTCATAATTCCCAAAAATGCAATGATGCTAAGTAGTCGTAGCATATCTATTTATGTTCCTACTTTTAAACTGATTGGTCAGAATTTTTTTATGTAGAGAGAGCCAGAATTTTAGGTGGAGGGACAGAATTTTTTTATCTGGAAGTGGAAAGGATATGGAAAACAATTCCAGAGGACTTATGGATAATTGAACATTATTTACAGTTTAGAAAGCAGCTTAAAGCTTACTTTTATTGTCAGGCCTTTGATTAATGTCTATATTCTAATGGCTATAGTTTGAATTAGAAAACAGCTAAAGTTTGTATATTTTGTTAGGCCTTTCATTAACATTTGCATTTTAGTTGTTTTAGGGGGTTTATTTTTTAGAATTCTATGTTAGCATATATTTTTGTCACCCACTTAGGACTTGGGATAGCACTGTATATAAATTGTGTTATAAATACATAAATAAAAATGAATATAAATATATTTATATTTATAGCTGTTAAATGTATAATAGCAAATTCATTTAGCATATACTAAGAACATAAGCATTGCCCCTGCCGGGTCAGACCAGGGGTCCATCGTGCCCAGCAGTCCGCTCCTGCGGCGGCCCACCAGGTCCATGACCTGTGAGTGCTCCTTACCTAGGATGTTTATATCCCATTTACTTAATGTCCCGTAAGTAACCCTCTATCTGTACCCTGCTATCCTCTTCTCTTTCAGGAAGTCATCCAGTCCCTTTTTGAACCCCAATAATGTACTCTATCCTATCACCTCTCCTGGAAGTGCATTCCAGAAGTCCACCACCCTCTGAGTGAAGAAGAACTTCCTAGCATTTGTTCTGAATCTGTCTCCTCTCAATTTTTCTGAATGACTTCGTGTTTTTGTTGTCCCCGCTAGTCTGAAGAATCTGTCCCTCTCCACCTTCTTTATGCCTTTCATGATTTTATAGGTCTCCACTTTTCCAGGGTAAAGAGCCCCAGCTTGTCCAACCTTTCAGCATATGAAAGGTTCTCCATGCCCTTAATCATCCTTGTTGCTCTCCTTTGGACCCTCTCGAGTATCGCCATATCCTTTTTAAGGTACGGCGACCAGTATTGGACGCAGTACTCCAGATGCGGGTGCACCATTGCTCGTTACAGCGGCAGGATAATTTCCTTCGTTCTGGTAGTGAAACCTTTTTTGATAATGCGCAGCATTCTGTTTGCTTTCTTTGAGGCTAATATGAAAACAGCAGCTATGTTATGAAAACATACAAATAATCTAATGAGGTGAATTTGCCCTTAAAACTTGTGACTTAATAAGTTGATTAGTCTATAAACAAGGCAATTCTATAACGAGATGCCTACAATTAGTTACTCAAAGGACACCTGGTAGGAGTCTATTCTATAAAGGAACATAAGTGTCTATGATCTTTTATAGAATACTAGTGTATGTTCATTCAGACTTTTTTATATATTCATTTTTATTTGATGTTCATAAACATACAAAGAAAAACAAAAAAATCACATCAAGAACTATAAAACATGGGGGAAGCCACTGCTTGCCATGGATTGGTAGGTAGCATGGAATATTGCTATTCCTTAGGGACCTGGATTGGCCACTGTGAGAACAGGCTACGGACTACTTCCTCCCCTTCTCATTCTAGGTATCATCATGCTAATCTTACCCATTCCTCTGAAGCTATGTCTTTAGATTCAGCCTTAAAGTATATTAACAGTACGTTAGGTGCCATCGACTCATGTTCAAGTTCTAGTGACTTGATGAACATCATCAAGTTTTCATGGCAGAATACAGACGTAGATTGCTGGGCCTTTCATTTGTGCAGTATATGACGTTGTCACTGTTGTTGCATCAATTGCGATCCTGCATCTCCAACATTGCCCATCTGCTGCTGCCCAGATGAGTGATGCATCGTTAGTCTGATATCTCTGCTGAAACCTTTCTACCTTGGAAGGCCCTGCTGGTAGTGAAACTGCCAATGGCATAGCTTTCAGCTTCTAAGATGCACTTAAGCCCCAGTGGCATGACAAGCCCATGTACATAACCTCTTACTAATAACCACTTAGATCAGTGTGCCGCAAACTTTTTGAAGCTGCAGCACACTAAACGTGGGGCCGTGGCTGGAGGGCATCCGAAATGTGCGGAAATGTGAGGATGTTGATATGATGTCATCATGTGCGCATGTGACATCATCACATCGATGTTCGCACCTGTGGGGATGCCCTCCAGCTGTGGCCTTGAGCCTCCAATTACCAATGGTTGGGGAGTGCTGGAGAAGGAGAGGAGGAAAGGCACTCACGAAGAGGAGAGGTGCTGGCTGACTGCTTATAGGATGTGCCTCTTGCGACGAGAGGCATGTCCTGTAGGCAGTCAGCTTGCACTGGCGGTTCTCCTCCTTGTCAGCATCTCGCTGCACACCTGGAATCTTCTGTGACACACAATTTGTGATACACTGACTTAGATGCTCTTGGTAGCACTGCTTGGCTTCCTTTTACTTCCTCTGCTGTTTCTGCGGAGCTAGTTGTGTCTATTAGATGTTTACAATGTATACTGCAAGTGCAAGCCGTAGAATTAGAAAAAAGTTGTTAACCATTTACAAGATGAGATAGATGATGTATATGTTTTTACCCATCATAACCGTACTGGTTTATATTACATGTTAGCCTTGCCAAGGAAGTGTGTGTGTTTTTCTATATGATACTTCCTGCTGTTCTCAAGTTGCTAATAAGTCACATTTAGTCCATGATGTCATAAGGAAATCAGAAAGAAATTGACTCACGCTGAATGATTATGTTTCTCCTTTGGACACAGATTGAGAACATAAGAATAGTCTTACTGGGTCAGACCAATGGGCCATCAAGCCCAGTAGCCCATTCTCACGGTGGCCAATCCAGGTCCCTAGTACCTGGCCAAAGCCAAAGGAGTAGCAACATTCCATGGTACCGATCCAGGACAAGCAGTGGCTTCCCCGATGTCTTTCTCAATAACATACTATAGACTTTTCCTCCAATAAATTGTCCTAACCTCTCTTAAAACCAGCTACACTATCTGCTCTTACCACAATCTTTGGCAATGTGTTCCAGAGCTTAACTATTCTCTGAGTGAAAAAAAAATTTCCTCCTGTTGGTTTTAAAAGTATTTCCCTGTAACTTCATTGAGTGTCCCCTAGTCTTTGTAATTTTTGACACAGTGAAAAATCGATCCACTTGTACTCATTGGTGGACCTCGGTCTCTTCTTAGTTCCAGGGATTAGGGAATTGGTCATATGGCCTTTTTATAGGTTCCTTTTCTTGTTCTTTTTTTTTCTTCCTCTGCTGTTTCTTTTCTATTATTAATAATAATAATAATAATCAGTATATATACCGCAAGGCCGTAAAGCTCTTTGCAGTTTACAATAGTTTAAAAAAAACAATAAAAGAAGTTGAATAGAACTAAAAAAGTTAAAAGCCAATAAATAGAGACACTAAAATGATCAAAATAGTGCATAATAAAATTTTTACAAATTAGCTGCCTAAATACTTTGAAAACAGATGTTTTTAGATGTCTCCTAAATTCCCCATAAGTGTCAGTAAGCAAAAGCAATTGTTCTAAATCTTTACCCCATAACGCTGCTTGATATGAAAAAAGATTTTGATGATGTTTTTTAAGTTTACATCCTCTAACAGGCGGAAAAACAAAAGTCAGATGTGAGTTTCTCTTATGTCTGCTGGTTGCAAAAGAGAAAAGCTCAATTATATATTTGGGAGCTAAACCAAACAAAGCCTTAAATCAGAAGCAACCAAACTTAAACTTCACCCGCGCCTCCATTGGCAGCCAATGCAGTACTCGATAGGAGGATGTTATGTGATCATATTTCTTCAATCTAAAAATCAGCCTGACCGCATTTTGTACTATTCTTGCCTGTTGCAAAAAAACGCATTTGAAAGTGTTTCCACCACCATAATGGTACAACAAGCTTGTCCTGAATATTCCCTCCCTCTGAAGACATCTGTGTGACAGTGCCACTCTAACCCCCCTCCCCCTTGTGCTGTGAGTCTTTCCCCAGAGCAGAAGAGGGAGAATTTGTAGAGGATGGAGATGTTAAAGGGTTAATAACCTAGTTCTTGATATTAATTGTTTTTCAATAATTCTCCAGCACACAGTGAAGATCCAGAGTGTGCCAGCAGACTTAATCAGCAGGACTGAGTTTATTAAGGGAGGTGGGAATTGAATGTGCTCTAAGATGCAAGCCTCATTGAACTTGGAAAGTTACCAGCGTGACCTTTTGAAGAAATGAATGCAAACATTAGAAAACAGGCATTTTTTTTTCCTGTCTCTCTGAAGTTAACATTTCCTAACTTTGGGTTTATGATCTTTCTTCCTTGACATACCTACACTAAGGGGGGCTTTTACTAAGGCGCACTAGTCAATTCAGCGCACGTTAAATGCTAACGTGCCCATTATATTCTATGGACGCCGCTTTAGCATTTAGCGTGCGATAAATTGGCTAGTGCACCTTAGTAAAAGACCCCTTATATCGGGGGTCTCAAAGTCCCTCCTTGAGGGTCGCAATCCAGTCGATTTTTCAAGATTTCCCCAATGAATATGCATGAGATCTATGTGCATGCACTGCTTTCAATGCATATTCATTGGGGAAATCCTGAAAACCCGACTGGATTGCGGCTCTCAAGGAGGGACTTTGTGTGCAACACTACTTATTTTTTTTCAGGGCCTCTTTCCCTGCCCTCCACATTCCTTTCTCTGTGACTACTCTTTGTTTCTCTGTAGATAAAGATGGTAGTAAACACCGACTGTTAGTATTGCAATAAAAGTCTAACTCTTTCCTCTTTCATCCTGTTCTATGATAATACACACTACCTGGAGTTTAGGGAAAGTATGAAGTAGTCATCTGTGTCCTAATTTATTTATTTATTTAAAAATTTATATACCATATATTACCTATACAGTTTACATAATCACAGTCATAAATATTAGACAGACATATTTTAAATAGTTACAAAAACTATACCATAAAATTTGATCATTAACCAGGTAATACATTAGCAGGTACTTACATTATGTAAAGTCTCAGAACAAGAAGGCACTTACAAACAATTGTGTCTTCAACATTTTCTTGAAATCCAATCTGGCAGTCCACAATCGCTGAACACCTGGCAAAGCGTTCCAAAATTTTGCACCTCCCATCGTTAACGTAGCCACACCAATTCAGGAGTGAGAAACGACCACCCTCCCACCCAAACCAACTTTCATGGTATTTTCTGACCTCAAACTCCACCTTGGCTGATAAATTTCAAAAAAATCATTTCAAAACAGCAGGAGCTACATGATACAAAATCTGATGTATTATAGACAAAACTTAAAGTGCACTATCTGCTGCATTGGTAACCACTGCAACTGTTTTAAAACTGGTGGTTATATAAGACATGTGATCTATATCCACTCATCAATCAAAACCCAATTAAAAGGACTAATTTTGGTTTATTTAGGAACATAAGTAATACATCATTACCATTCAAGTAGAGGGGCTAGTTTATACTTGAGAACTGGAACATGAAAGAAATCAAAAGAATGAAGAAAACAGTTCATTACTTGACCTTAAGGTTATCAAAGCTAATGAATATGCATTATTTCATTTAGTCTCTGTTAGAGCAGGATCTATAAAATATGAACTTTGACCATAGCAGAGTGGACTCTGTTCAGCTGGTATTGGGTGCTTTCTTGTACATGCCAGCAGCAGAGACTCCATTTCTTTCTCTCTCTCTCTCTGCCTGTGTTCCTGTCTCAGTCAGCTTTGGTAGTATGTGTGCTTTATCATCATAGTTTTCTTACAAATCGTGCACTCAGCACTTGTTGCTGTACCCCCCAAGATCGGTCCTGAAAACAAAGACGATACACAAGCGTTTTCAACTAGTGTGGAATTTTATTTGGCCGCAGCCATAACAGCACTATTACATCACAACAGCCATGTATAACACTTATTAGGTATAACCACCACATGATCAGGTGCACAGCATATGCCTCTCCATCCTCTTCCAACGTGGGGTTGCCGTACCAGCTTCCCCTGCTCGCTGGACCTATCCCGTTCAAGGATGTGTGCTCTCATCAGCAGTCCGTTGCTGTGAAGATCATGGCCTGGCCTCCCTGCCGTCCAAGCAAGGTGACATGCCCCATTTCATAAGCAATGTAAAGGTGTATATCGTTGACTCATATGCTGTGCTTACCCTCCACTACCCGGGATAGCGAAACCTCACTTATCGCGGGTTCCTCCCAAGTGCTGTAGCTGCGGCCATCCGTGAAGCAACCTTGCCTCAGTGTAGTGACAATATATATATGCAACCCACTGTAAGGGTACTGATAACTTCACCGAACCAAATATATATATGCAAAGGTACTGATAACTTCATCGCCTCAGTGTAATGAAAATATCTATAGGCCACCCATTGCACGGGTACTGATAACCACCGCTTCAGTGTACAGAAAATATATCTATGCAACCCACAGCACGGGTACAGATAACAGCATCGCCTCAATGTAGACCACCCACTGCAGGGGTACTGATAACTTCGCCACCAAATATATATATGCCAAGGTACGGATAACTTCATCGCCTCAGTGTACTGAATTGCCTCAGTGTACTGAAAATATATGCAACCCACTGTACAGGTACTGACCAAATATATATGCCAAAATAATAACTTGACCAACCAAATATCGATGCCGTAATAGCTGCATGGTAAGCGTATATCAGACCAAAGAACTGATGAGCATATCCAGTTTACAGAAGAGCATATCCAATGTACAGATGAGCCTAGCCAAGGAGCATATCCCATGTACTGATGAGCCTAGCCAATGTACAGAGGAGCATATCCAATGTACTGATGAGCCTATGTACAGAGGAGCCTATCCAATGTACTGATGAGCCTAGCCAATGTACGGAGGAGCCTATCCAATGTAATGATGAGCCTAGCCAATGTACAGAGGAGCCTATCCAATGTACAGATGAGCCTAGCCAATGTACAGAGGAGCCTATCCAATGTACTGATGAGCCTAGCCAATGTACAGAGGAGCCTATCCAATGTACAGAGGAGCCTATCCAGTGTACTGATGAGCCTAGCCAATGTACAGAGGAGCCTAGCCAATATACAGAGGAGCCTAGCCAATGTACAGAGGAGCTTATCCATTGTACTGATGAGCCTAGCCAATATACAGAGGAGCATATCCAATGTACTGATGAGCCTAGCCAATGTACAGAGGAGCCTATCCAATGTACTGATGAGCATAGCCAATGTACCTAGGAGCATATCCAATGTACAGAGGAGCCTAACCGGATCAGTGTACTGGTGAACTTCATCAGACGACAGTAATGTAATGTAATGTAATGTAATGTAATTTATTTCTTATATACCGCTACATCCGTTAGGTTCAGTACTACTGAACATGATGGAATGATGAACCCAAACCCAACCCATGTACTGATACTTCACCCAATCAATATATTATCCCGTCAACCCCCTAAACCCCAGAATGTGTGTGTGTAGGAGCTCTGGAGGTAATGTAAACCTTAAGGGAAGCCTCGGACATAATGTCCAGTAGCCGTTGTTGAGATAATGTAAACCCTCATTATGAAGGGGGGGGCTGTACCCCTGATGTTAATTTATGTTACCCCTATGTAAAGCATGAGTTTAGCCACCCGCCATATCTATCCTTTGATATAGGACCCCCGCATGTAGCATACCTCCATCATGTAAACTTAATGTTAACCTTGTTTCTATCCAGCCACTATCTGTAACCGATATGAACCGATTCCAGGTGCTGAATGTCGTACTGCCGATGCTTATGATTTCAGTAATAAGGTCGTGAGAGGGGAAAGAAAACAGTTAATACATGAGGTATGCCGGAAGTCCAGTCAATCGAGCTGGTCTGGCACACATCGCTTGTCAGTAGCATCACCCCGTATAAGGGCCGGCTATGGTCACGGAGCCAAACATCTCTTGTCAGTAGGATCCCCGTATAAGGGCCCGCTAAACTCTGACCTCTCAGCCTGTCCTGAAGGGTCCTTTAATGAATCAAGGTAGATAAAGTGATAGCATTGTGATATTCCCTGGATATAGTCTCTTACCTGGATATAGTGTCTTTGACTGTAAGATTTGCTTCCCTCTATGTCCCTATATATCCCTGTCAGTCCCCGATTATAGACCCCCTCCGCTCTTACCTCTCAGATGCTCCTGCCGATGCTTGTGAGTACTGGATTCAACATGTTAGCTGGTCCCTGCACCAGGGCTAAGGTCTCTGGTAATGAGGTCGTAAGCAAGATGGTAAATGATATAATGGCTGTGCAGGTGATGAATAGACTGTGTGGGAAAGAAAACAGTTAATACATGAGGTATGTAGAAGTGAGGTCAATCGTGCTGGTGAGGTCAATCGAGCAGGTCTGGCACACCTCGCTTAGCAGCACCCCGATGTCAAAGAGAAGCCTCAAGGAAGCCCAACATATCTTGATGGTAGGATAACCCAGTATAAGGGGCCCGCTAAGGTGAAGGAGAAAACTCAAGGAAGCCCAATATATCTTGTCAGTCGGATAACCCCGTTATAAGGGTCTGCTTTGGTCCAAGGAGAATATGAGGGCTCAAAGCTGTAAGGTCTACGTCTTACTTCCCCTCCTGCCCTGCAAACTGGTGAAGGAGGAATTAATACATGAATGGCGGAAGAAAAGTGATCCCAAGTTTGGATGCAAGGAGTCATGTTGAAGAGGGATAGATACTACCTGGTTATGGAGATTGATTGATGCCGACGGGGCTGTTTCAGAACTGTTAATCTGCTATATATGTCACAACGGGATCTGCTCCTGGATAACCCACTGAAGCAATCGGCTCCGGAGAGCTGAGTTCAACGCTGTTCGTCCTGTCTTAAAGGCAAGGACATACAGATTCACTAGGATAAAATATTAATGAGGAAGCAATTATGAGATAACATTTATAATGTGGAAAAGCAGGTTTATGAAAGCAGATTTATGATGTGGAAAAGGTTGGGATATGAAAGCAGATATCATTGTGTGTCTCCCCCGAGGGATCACCAAGTGACATAGAAAGGTACTTTAGCGGCCTCAGTACAGCCATCGCTGTGCAAAGATCACACCTCTCGCGGGAGGTCAACAGAGCAACTCTCCACGCACCTATAAATGCCTGGGCGTTCCTTGTTGTGCTTCATTAGGTATCATAAGTTTTATATCCTGCGCTCTCGGGATAAAATAGATACTGGTTACTGTCAATGGGCCGACTATCGCCAATGCGGTTTATTGAAGCCAGGGGGACACGTCAGGGAGTGGAATATACAATAATTCCTTGGTCTTTTATCTGCCATTAGAAAGAGCTCACCTTTACGCCAACAGGGCCGACTAGATGGACCCGACGAGGCTCACTATAGAGGAGCAGACTCACAGAGGGACAGACATGATAGGCCATTTGAGGCAAGAAGGCCGCTTAGGTCTTTATGAAAGGGGGTGATAAATTCATGGGACGGCCTCCCAGTGGAGTTGTAAACGATGACGACTGTACAGGAATTCAAGAAAGATTGGGACAAGTACCTAGAATCTTTAAGTGAATCAAAGGGAGAAGGTATGGGCAGAATGGCCAAGCCATCTGGTCTTTACATGCTTATCAACGTGGATAAGTGTAAAGTGAAGCCTGTCAGTAACCAAAATTTCTCATGCACGAATACAGGAGGTCCGGGCAGACCCGGAAGTTCTGATGGACCAGCCGACAATGTGCAGAGGTGACAAACAGGTCAAACCGAAAGCTAGATTACGAACGGAGCAGAAAAAGGCCATTATGCAACTGCCCCGAGCCATGGCGTGTCCACACCTGGAGCACTGCATCCCGCAAGGACACGGCACCACTTGAAAGGGTTCCAGGGAAATAGGAAACCAAGATGGCCACGGGGCAGTGAAAGACCAGAGAAACCCGGCCCCTGATAGACCATGAGGGACACGATTGAAAACACCCAAGTACCGAAGGGAATAGACTTAGTAACCCCCCCCCCCAAGGTAGAGAGATCGAGAGGGCACCCTCAAAATCGAAAGGGGGACAGATTCCGCACGAACTCAAGAAAGCTCCTCTTGACCCAGAGAGCGGTAGCATATAAGAACATAAGAAGTTGCCTCCACCGGGTCAGACCAGAGGTCCATAGCGGCCAGCAGTCCGCACCCGCGGGGTCCATCAGGTCCTTGACCTGTCAAGTGGTCCCTGCCTTGTCCTAGAAAACCTATCCCTACTTATGTCTGTATCCATCAATCCCCTTATCCTTCATGAATCTATCCAAACCTTCCATGCATCCCTGAACACCCCTACCGAGTCCGCAACAGGGGAAAAACACCCTCCAGGTTTGTTTTTTTGTTTGTTTTTTTTTGGTGGAGGGACAGTCCCTTGCAGGGCAGGTGCCATACCTTTCTTCTGGCATACTTTATTCTGCCCGGCCGCGGTGGTAGCGTGTTCAACTGGCCCCCGCACAGCAGCCCAGGACACATGGGGTCGCTGCACTCATGGCGCGCCTGGCCCTGTCGGAGAACGCACGCATGTCCCCTGCCTCATGCAGATGAGCGTCCGAAGCCGGGGACGCCCTGCCGCCTCCAATTGAGCTCTCTCGCAGCAGCGCCGGAGACTATAAAAAGGCCGCGAGTTCAGCAACCAAAACTCCCCCCCCCTGCATCAAGGGTTTAAACTCCGCTCTCAATGGGGCATCGGCCTCGCAAGCCCCTGCAGCGGCGGAGGCCGCTCTGGCCACGTGGCCACGTGGGCGCATTACCCGTTTTCCATGGCGGACCACAGGCAGCGGCAGAGAAACAACTTGGGCTCATCACCCGATCCGGCGAGAACCGCCCGAGGCGCCAGGCCACGAGGTGAAGAACACGCCGGATCCCTCCCCGTAACCTGACCGGCAGCGCCAAGAAGCCGGCCCCGGACGGAAGCCGGGCCTGGGCCGCCAAGGGCACCCGGTCAGGATGGCCTCTCTCGCTCACATGGGAGCGCCGCCGCAGTCGGCCGGCCTGCTTCACGCCGGAGAACTGGACTGGCCGCAGGGAAACGGGAGCGCGCAAACGCGCCTGCATGGGGACTCACCAGCAGAGGCAAAATGTGGCCGCACGAAGCATTCTCTCGCGGCAGGCGGCGAACTTTTAAATGGCCGCTATTTAAATGGCTGCGAGCATGTCTGCTCTGGTCCCTGCGGCCACAGCGTCTGAACGCTGTTCAGGCATGCCTGGTAGCTGGTGGCCGGCCTCCTGAACTAGCCGCGTGTGCACCGGCAGCGGACAAACGCCCCTCTAGGCCACCAGGGGAGACGCGCGTCTATGTCATGACGCTGCGAGCCGCCCGATGCGGAAGTCGGGATGGTGGCTGGGTGCGGGTGAGGCTCCCACGGCTGGGCGCTGCTACGGGCTGGCGATACTGCTAGGCCGCCTGTGCAGCGGCCCAACCCCGTCTAGGCCTCTGAGCACTTACCCGACAAATGTTGGAGCCGCGTCTGCGGCCGCCTCCCGCTCACCGCAAGGCACAGAGAGGACCTCCCTCCGCAATCGCCGCACTGAAGATGACCGGCTGCTCTGCTCCCCGACGGCCAAAGGAGAGGAAAAAGTTTAGAGTCGAGGGTGAGCGGGAGGGAAGCCGCGTCCACCTCGTGTGATGCTGGCTCGAGAGGGCGACCTCCCCTCCGCTCACCCCTAATCTATCCTGCCCTCCTCCCCCTCCCTCCCTACCCCTAGCCGATTGGCCCCAAGGCTTCGGCCGATTTGTCTTCGCTCCTCCCTATGTGGCTCGGAGCTTGTTTTAAGCTTGTGTTTAAGAATTCGAGTTATAATATTACTATTCTTACTCACTGCATGTATACCATTTTTTCTTTTACTATGAGTGTAGGAGAATCTGATTTTACCAGAATAAAGTGAATCAGAATTGTGTCTGTGTACAGCTTGTGTGTTTGTTTCTGTGGGACTGTCTTTTCTGTTTGTGGTAGGTGTGCGGGATTCCTGATCGCCCCAGGCCCTTTTTATGGATGGGAGGGGGTGGATATGCACAGTATTGCACTAACAGAATTAGCAAACTCTAAGGCCCAGATTCTCTGTAGGGCACCGATATCAGCGACCTACCTAAAAAACGGCCACTGATCGTGTGCCAATCACATGTGAGTGCCCTATAGAGAATCGTGCCTCTCAAAAAAACAGGCGCCAAAAATGGTATACCAGGGTTATCTGGGCTACATTGTCCGGCACCAATCTATGCCGAGAATCATGCCTACGTAGGCGCTTTACGGCACCTAATGCCACTTCTGGCATTATAAACACAAACCCAGTGAGTAGCACAAAAGTGTTCACACACGATATGATTAGAGTATTATAGCAACGGGATATCAGATTTGACCTTAGAGTTTGTAGCACTCATCAGGCCTGTCAATTCGTCATTAATCCCTGCGTGATATACTCATGTTTCATTTTTTATTATATACTTTTTTATAAATGATTTTATCATCTTTCTTGTTCTCTTAATGAATTTTTCTTGTTCTCTTAATAAGTTAAATAATTTAAATAACTTAGCTTTTTTATGAAAATATGCAATATGCATAGTTCACCAGTGCTGTTCCAGCATTAAGGTGATACTCCCCCATGCCGACGCGTTTCGCATATCTTTGTCAAGGCTGGGGAATCCAACTTTTCCGTCCATCTTTCCGTCTAAGTCCAAAACGCCTAGAATAAGCCCAGTTGGACGTGGGAGGAGTCTGCAAAGTGATGGACTGCACACCCAGACATGCCACCTAAATAGTGGGGTACCTTACAGGGCACTGCTGTGAACTTCACAAAAAGGGTGCCATGTCTTCTCCTCCCTTCAGATCCCTTATAGGTTATGGTGAGCTCCCCCAAACCACTTCCAGAATCCCCTAAACCCACTTATCTACTACCCCAATAGCCCTTATGGCTGCAGGAGCCACTTATATGCCAGTAAAAAAGGGTTTTGGGGGTGTATAGGGGAGTGCACATATTTAAGTATCAATGCAGTGATTACAGGGGCTTATGGGACATGGGCATCCTCTCTATGGGCCTCTAAACCACCCCCAAGTCGACTTAAGCTGCCTCTGTTGCTGGAACGACTAGGCTTTCCTATGCCAGGCGGCCAGATGATGATGGTCTGGAGGCTGAATTTTAAAGTTGTGATTAAAATTTTTAGGGGGGTGGGGGGGTCGGTGATCACTAGGGTAGTGTATGGGGGTCTGTTTTATGTGTTTGCAGTGCTTATCTGGTGACTTTAGGTGGGTTTTTGTGACTCAGACCATGTTTTACGTGGTCTAAGTCACAACGTCCAAGTTCCGTCTAGGCTCTGTTGTAAAACTTTCGGTTATGCATGCTGTACGACTAAGTCTAAGCCGGCCCACATCCCGCCCAACTCCCGCCCTCTACATGCCTTCCGAAATGCCCCATTTAGCTTTGGTCGTTCAGCGGCACTATGAAGGCCTAGGTCATTTAGAAATACATCCAAAACCTGTTTTTATTATAGGCACTTGGACATTTTTGAGAAATGTTTGTCCAAGTACCGACTTAGGCTAGTTTTTGAACGTTTTTCTCTTTCGATTATGAGCCCCTTAATCTTTAACTATTATTTTTCTTTAACATCTTGTGAGGCTCACAGGTCGGTAGTTTCCTGGATCCCCTCTTGATCCTTTTTTGAAAATCGGGATGACATTTGCTATCCTCCAGTCGTCTGGTATTTGCCCAGTTCTAATTGACATGTTAGCTACGGATTGGAATAGTTCGCCAATTTCCTCCTTAAGTTCCTTTAATACTCTTGGGTGAATTCCATCCGGTCCAGGGGATTTGTCGCTTTTTAGTTTGTCAATCTGAAAGTATATCATGTCCAACGTCACATTTACTGTTGTGAGACTATCCTCTTTGCCCCCGGTGAATATGCCAGCCACAGGGAAGATATTCACCGGGGGCATAGAGGATAGTCTCACAATAGTATATGTGACGTTGGACATGATATACTTTCAGATTGACAAACTAAAAAGTGACAAATCCCCTGGACCGGATGGAATTCACCCAAGAGTATTAAAGGAACTTAAGGAGGAAATTGGCGAACTATTCCAATCCGTAGCTAACATGTCAATTAGAACTGGGCAAATACCAGACGACTGGAGGATAGCAAATATCATCCCAATTTTCAAAAAAGGATCAAGAGGGGATCCAGGAAACTACCGACCTGTGAGCCTCACATCGGTTCCAGGGAAGATAATTGAAACACTAATTAAAGATAACATTGTACAACATTTGGAGGATCACAATCTAATAAGGGCTAGTCAACACAGCTTCAGGAAAGGGAAGTCATGTTTGACAAATTTACTACAATTCTTTGAAAAAGTAAACAAACAAATGGATAGTGGAGATCCAGTGGATATAATTTACTTGGACTTCCAGAAGGTGTTTGACAAGGTCCCACATGCAAGGCTTATGAAGAAACTACTAAGCCATGGAATAGGAGGTGAAGTGCACAGATGGATCGGCAAATGGCTAGAAAACAGAAGGCAGAGGGTTAGCATAAATGGCAAATTCTCGGACTGGGAGAAAGTTACTAGCAGCGTGCCCCAGGGCTCGGTTCTTGGGCCTATCCTGTTCAATATTTTTATAAACGACCTGGAAGAGGAAACAACATGCAATATAATAAAGTTTGCAGATGATACAAAACTATGCCGGGCGGTTGGCTCTCAAAGGGACTGCAAGGACCTCCAGAAAGATCTGAACCAACTGGAAACGTGGGCGACAAAGTGACAGATGAACTTTAATATAAACAAATGCAAGGTGATGCATCTAGGAAAGAACAACAAAGAACGCGAGTATAAGATGTTGGGGGTGACGTAGCAAAATGCAAACAAGAAAGGGATTTGGGGGGTACTGATTGACAGTACCCTAAAGCCATCGGCACAATGTGCGGCGGCGGCGAAGAAAGCTAACAGGATGTTGGGCATAATTAAGAAGGGGATCACGAGTAGATCGGAAGATGTCATAATGCCACTTTATAGAACAATGGTCAGACCGCACTTGGAGTACTGTGTCCAACATTGGTCTCCATACCTTAAGAAGGATATAGCTCTGCTGGAGAAAGTGCAGAGGCGAGCCACGAAACTTGTCAAAGGAATGGAGCATTTGAACTACAAAGATCGACTAAGGAAACTGGGATTGTTTACCCTCGAGAAGAGAAGACTGAGAGGGGACTTGATAGAGACTTTTAAAATATTAAAAGGATTTGATAAAATAGACCAAGAAGCAGCATTACTAACATTTTCAGATGTGACACAGACAAGAGGTCATAGCCTGAAACTGAGTGGCAGCAGGTTCAGGACAAATGTCAGGAAGTTCTGTTTCACACAGCGCGTGGTGGGTGCTTGGAATGCTCTTGGAAGGTTGTGGAGGAGACTACTGTACTGGGATTCAAGCACAAGTTGGATGCACACCTTCTTGCATATCATATTGAAGGATACGGTAAATCCGGGACACTAAAAAGGAGTACCTAAATGGGCCGCCGCGTGTGCGGATCACCGGACTGGATGGACCTCGGTCTGATCCGGTGAAGGCATTTCTTATGTTCTTATGTTATCTTTTTTTTTTTTTTAATTGCTCAGGGCATTTTCCAAAACTATGCAGACAAATTTGAAAAGTTACTGCGTACTTTTCTCCTAGACTTTGCACCAGTTCTCAAAGGAAAATTATGAAAGTTGCCTACAGAAATAGTACCAGATAGATTTGCATTTCTGCTTTTTGCCGATATTCATAAACATGCCAACCAGCTAAAATGTGTTATGTTTACAGATTTTTGACAGGTCTCAATCAATCAAATGACAGCTGCTTATCATTAATAACTTAGTTGTAGCTGGAAGTTAATTAAACTTCTTTTAGTATGCATTGTGTTTTTCTTACTCTCATTATATACTGACAATTTAAATGATGGATTCCATTCACAGTATCTGCTATTCCAGATCACATGGCTAATTCCCTCTCCCCCAAAATATGAAGGACAAAAATCCACTTACCTATTTTCTAAAAACTATGGGATCCTTTTATCAAGCTGCGGTAGGGCTTTAACCCGCATAATACAGTGCGTTAAACTGCCTGCCGCGCTAGCCGCTAACGCCTGCATTGAGCAGGCATTAGTTTTTTAGCTGGTCGCGGGGGTTAGCGCGTGATGAAATGTCCTCACTAACCCCGCTAGTGCGGCTTGATATAAGGACCCCTATAACTACCTCAATGTGTATCATCGTTTCCTATAAAAGTAAGTCCTATACAGTTCCAATCAAGAATTTTCTCATCAGTGGTTGTTAATTATACTAATGAATTGCATAATACTTATTCTATTGTATGGCATACACCTGTAATCTAGTGATTAATTGCCAGTTTATGCTATGTTTTGCTAAATAGAAATAACAAGTACAGAAATATAAAATGACAGAAATCTTATATGGTAATTAATTTGCGAGCTTGTGCTAATTGCTGCTTTAGTAGTAAATATATTTGTATTTTTACTAAACTGCTATTGTACTGAAAGACGTGAAAGAGAAGAAAAGTGATCTACTAGGCAATAAATTTGGATTAGCAGCTTTACTGTGCTCAGCCGTGGCATCAGCAATGAACTATGTTCCATTTCATCTGATAAATTCTCTTACATGAAGAAGAGAGTTGCTGCTTTAGTTCACTGAAATTCGCAAATGAAAGTTTAGCAAATGCTTAAAAGATTTAAGTCTTTATCCCAAGATGCTGCTTGACAGGACAGAAGGCGGTGATGGTACAGAGGAGGAAATTCAGTAAATGTTGTTCAAAATTCTGCACCCCCCAAAAATGGCGTTAAGCATGATTCTATAAGGGTATGCATGCTTTATAGAATCATGCCTAGACATGGATCCACCCTCCAGGGATTCAAGACAAAGTTAGACAAGTTTGTGCTGAATAAGAACGTACGCAGGTAGGGCTGGTCTCAGTTAGGGCGCTGGTCTTTGACCAGGGGGCCGCCGCGTGTGTGGACTGCTGGGCACGATAGACCACCGGTCTGACCCAGCAGCAGCAATTCTTATGTTCTTATGTTCACAACTAACTATTAGGTGTGGGGCTTATGCCTGTTAAGAACAGATTTAAATGCCAGTGCCTTAGGTGTGAATTGACCTAATTCTATAATTCCACATGCAACTTTTGGGAACATCTTTGACATGCCTTCTTTTCAGATGCACACTATAAAAGTTGTACGCGGAATAGTCAGTAAAAACAAAAATACATACACCAGACAAACAAAGTAAAACAAGAGGGAAAAGGGAGGAACTACAATAAGTAAAGAAAAGAACGATTAAGGGAAGAAGAATAAGGAGAGGGATAACCTGAAAAGAATAGTGAGATTATTGCCCTTATGAGGGCAATTATGTATCAAAAGCGTCTGAGAATAGGAAAGTTTTCAATTTTGTCTTAAAAAGGCCTACGTAAGTTTTTTTCCCTTATGTAATTAGGAATGGAATTCCAAAGGGAAGGTGCTGTCACTGCAAAATTATTGGATCTTAAAGTGTTAATATATTTTAAGGATGGAATGTTAAGGAGCTGCAGAACGGAGAGATTTGGATGGGCTGTATGGAAACAAAAGAAATAAGTCATTTAGAAAGACCATATGGCACATCCAGTTTGTCCATCCCTATCATCCCTTCCCCCCTAACAGATCCCACTGGCTGTCCCATGCTTTCAGTTTCCGTTAGCACTGCTTGTTATACTGGACAAGTTACTTACCCCCAAATTCTATAAAGTGTGCCTAAACTTAGGTGCCCCCACTTTTCCCAAGATATTGAAACCCCAAGCTTTACGAAACCAAGTTTAGAATCGTATACTTGAAACCACTCTTACCAAACCAGACTCAAAAAATGTTTTTAATTCAAAACTTCAGAGGTGTCACTCAAGGCTCAGCTATCCTCTCATTGCCAAGAGATTTACTCCCCTGGGCCGACGGACAGAATGTGTATTGAGCACTTTTGATTAAGATAAGTAACTAGTCTCTATTCACCCTTCTACAGATGAATAAGGGGGTTTGGGATATAAATTCTAATAAATATCCATTTAAAATTACTAATTTATAGTTATTAAGAATTAAAAATAAAAAACACTTTCAAAACTTATGAGGAGTTTGGTGTATAAATCTCTTGGCAATAAGCTGAGCCTTGAGTGACACCTCTGAAGTAGAGAGTTGCACGGGGACAGAAATCCCACCCATCTCCGCCTGTCCCCGCCAGGATCCTGTCCATCCTCACCTGTCCCCGCAAGGAATTACCTCCATCCCCGCCCGTCCCCATAAAAAGCAGCAATTACTTCTGACAGGATCATCAATTCCACAGTTTCTTTTGTGTTTGCGCTGCTATTTTCCTTGTGGAATCTCCTTGGTGAAACCCTTTTTTTGTTTTCTGTTCAGGTAATTAACTTATAAACCCCCCTCTTTTACTAAGGCTGACGTGTCCATTATATTATATGGACGAACCCTGCTTCCAAAGCCTTCCATCTCCATGGGAGTCCCGTGGGCCAGAGGGGGTCACCATGGGAGTACCGTGGGTTAGGGGGGATTCCCGCGGGACCCACAGGATTCCCGCGATCTCCATTCCCATGCAGACCTCTACTCTGAAGTTTTGAATTAAAAACATTTTTTGAGTCTGGTTTGGTTAGAGTGGTGTGAAGTATACGATTTTAAACTTGGTTTCGTAAAGCTTGGGGTTTCAATATCTTGGGAAAAGTGGGGTTATTGTTGAGAATTCACAGGATAAAGATTTTTTTTTGTTGTGCCTTTGGATTTTAAACTTAGGTGCCAACATTGACTCTCTTAGATGATGTAGGTGCCTGATTCAATTGAGTAATAGACAACATTGGCACTGATAATCGGCACTCAACACCATTTAATTGACATTAATTGGAGTTAATTGAAAATGATGTGCCTAACTTGGTAGGCATGATTCTACAGCAGTTAGGCGCCTAGCTTAAAGTGCATAGTTAAAAGTAGATGTGGTTAGGGGAAGATCATGGGTATGTTTTTGAGTTAGGTGCCACTCCATGCCTAATTTAGGCTCAGGCATTTAGGTCAAGAAATCCCTGGCATAAATGTTAGAATGCTTAGCACTGCTTAAGCACCAAACTTTTACAGAATCATGCTTAATGCCACACGAGTCAGTGCTGATTTTTAGTCAACATATACAGTATACAGTAGAATCAGTATCTAAGAGCCCTTTTAAATAAGTTGTGCTAGTAAATGAACTTAGTGCATTTTAACATGAGAATTTCCTGTGAGCTAAGCCCATTTCCATCAAAGTCCATTAAATAGGTATTTTTCATTTGTTTTATTTCTGGGGTGCAGTTATTTTAAACAATTAAGACATGAGCACTTACTACCTCCTAATTAAGAGACTCTAAGGGGCTAATTCTATAAATGGGTGCCCAAATTGTAGGCAGCAGTAAGCATTCTACTGCTGTCTAACAACCAATCAGGACGTACATTTAAAAAAATAAAATAAAAAATACCCCAAGGCAGGATGCCTACACTGTAGCCATCTGTCATGGTTGAGGGAGACGCATCAGGACAATTAAGCTCACCCAAGGCTGGGCGTGGGCGTGGTTTCACCCAGAAGTGGCCTTGGGTGAGCTTAAGCAGTCCTAGGCATCACCCTAGAGCTGTGACAGACATCTGAAATGTAAGCCAACAAAATGATGGCCTACATTTCAAATAGGCGCAGCCGCTGAGCTGATCGTGACAAGGAAATCTCCCTGCCGCGAACAGCTGAATGGCCGCGACAGGAAACCGTGAAGTCGGCCGGCAGGAGGGATGTCCACTCCCTCCCGCCGGAACTCTCGCTGGCTCACAATGAAAGGTTCTACTGCTCCTTGATAAAAGGAGCCCTTTCTATAGCTTCATGGTGCAAGCACACCTCAAATATTATGTACAATTTTGGTCACTGCATCTCATAAAATATATAGCTGAATCCAGTTTAAATGTGCATGCATAATCTTCAAACTTCTCTAAGGAATATTTGATCCTTTTGTCCCCTTATGTTGGAATACCCTTAGACTTTGCCATTTGAGAAACACACAAAGATATGTAAGCCTTCCCTTCTTTTAAGGGAATTAAATCTGCTGGGAAGCTAAGTCGATCTTTTGTTTTCAAGTCTGTAGAGATCTGGAATGAACTTCCTGACTCCATTAGGCTTTTAGGCCAGCTACAATTATTTCGTAAATTCCTGAAAACTTTGTTGTTCTCGCAATTTTTTAATGGTTCAACTACAGCCTCAACAAAATGATATTATAGTTTTTTTTCTTATGGTTTTCTTATGTACTTTAGTTTTTAATTAGTTCTTCCTTCTCCTATGTTTTCTGCTACGTATTCTAGTCTTAATTATATGTGAACCGAGTCAAGCTCCATTGGGAGATGACCCAGTATATAAACCAAAGATTAGATTAGATTAGAAAAGGTATGGCAAAGTATGATGAAAATGATAAAGGGGATGAGATGACTTCACTATGAGGAAAGGTTAAAGAGGCTAGGGCTATTCACTTGGAAAAGAGGCATCTATAAAATACTAAGTGGAAAGTAAATGGTAGATCTGAATTGCTTGTTTACTTTTTGCAAAAATACAAGGACTAGGGGGCATGCAATGAAGCTGCTAAGTAGTAAATTTAGAACAAATTGGAGAAAATATTTATTCACTCACCATGTAATTAAACTGGAATTTACTGCCAGAGAATGTGGTAAAAGCAGTTAATTAAGCAGAGAAGTCCACCAGTGATGGACTTGGGAAAATCCACAGCTTTTGCCAGGAAAAGCAGCATAAAATCTGTTTTACTTTTTTAGTATTTTTCCAGGCACTTGTGACCTAACTGCTGTAGAATCATGCCTACCAAGTTAGGCACATCATTTTCAATTAACTCCAATTAATGTCAATTAAGTGGTGTTGAGTGCCGATTATCAGTGCCAATGTTGTCTATTACTCAATTGAATCAGGCACCTACATCATCTAAGAGAGTCAATGTTGGCACCTAAGTTTAAAATCCAAAGGCACAACAAAAAAAATCTTTATCCTGTGAATTCTCAACAATAACCCCACTTTTCCCAAGATATTGAAACCCCAAGCTTTACGAAACCAAGTTTAAAATCGTATACTTCACACCACTCTAACCAAACCAGACTCAAAAAATGTTTTTAATTCAAAACTTCAGAGTAGGGGTAGGGGGAAGTGAAGGAATCAGCTTTGGAGCTGTTATTTAAGCCTGTTGGCAGCTTGCTCCCTCAAGATGGGGCAGACTCTGATCACAACCTGGCAAGGGCCATCATGTCCTTAAATGGTTTTATTTAATTTATGGCAGGTGACAATCTCATTAAGCAGACTCACTACTCTGATCCTCTTGGGAGATATATTGCAATGCATATTGAAATATCTGGCTCTTTATTTAACATTGTGTCTGTGGACACCCCTCATGACCATCAGCGGGAATTTTAAGCTGACATAGAGCAGGACTTCTGCCGGATGAAAGTGTGGCAATGGATTATAGGAAGGAACTTTAATGTCACTTTATTCCCTCCATTGGGTAACACTTCTAAGGCTAAATATCACAGACAGGACAGGAATGCACTAACTTTTTTGAGCCATTTAGGCTTCAAGCATACATAGTGATTCCTGCATCCCCTCGTACAACTCAATTTACATTCTATTTTAATTTTCATGACTCATTTGATAATATTTTCTCTATCAAGTTATTGATGACTGCAGTTCAACAGTCAGAGCTGAAACTATTTTGAGATAATAGTCCTTTATGGGCAACGTTTTCTGATAACACTAGGATATTCAAAAGGTCATACCAGAATATCTTGCCACATAATTCTCCAAGATATATTTTGATAGGGGCTCTCTGGGATGATTTTAAAGCCTATAGACTAGGGGGGCACCTCATTAAATGGGCCTCAACATCCCCCCCCCCTTTTTACAAAGCCACATTAGGCTTTTTAATTGCCAGCTGTGGCGGTATTAGCTGCAACGCTCATTCTATGAGCATTAGAGCTAATACTGCCATAGCCAGTTATAAAAAAGCCTAATGCGGCTTCATAAAAGGGGTGTTTAAAAAATAGAGACAACAAAAGTATTGGCAACTGAGGCAGGTTCTAGCACAATGTGAACAGGAGTATTATAGCAGGCCCTCAGCTAACTTAAGAGCAACATTGGCATCTCTACGGGAACAATTGCAAGCACAATGGGCAGATAAAATATATCATGAGATGTAGTTCACTAATAGGAACCCCCCACCCCCCACCCTTTTATCAAGCTACGCTGCCAAGCATTGCATGCTGAATGCTGAGATGCCCATAGGAATAGAAAGGGCAGCTTGGCATTTAGCTTGCTCTGCTTGGCAGTGCAGCTTGATAAAAGAGGGGAGAGTGATTTTAAGGAAGGGAATAAAACCAGTAAACCTTTGGCACATCAACTTACAGCTAAAAAAGTATAGCCATATGTTTACGCAGTAAAAGATTCACAAGGAAGGATTTTTAGAGACCCTCCAATATTATATCAATGCTTTCTTCAATTTTATCAACTGCAATATACATCAGAAGTAACTGCAGATCCCATTATGACCTCTCAATGTTTGGAGGCAGCCTGCCTTCCTAAATTGAGTCTTTAACAGGCCACCCTCAAAACGTACAACTACGGAAAGTTAAGGAGCCAAATGCCATTCTTAAGCCTGGCAAAGCATTGGAGTTAGATAGGTTCTCAGCTAAATTCTATAAAATATTTGAGGGATACTTAACCCCAATAACTTTGTGAGTCTGCCATGAGTTGGTTCAACTCAAGGGCATATCAGTATCTGGTTCTGAATCCCAAGATGAAATGGTGTCTAACTTTCAACTCAAACCAAAAGTTTAAAATTTCATATAATTTTTTTTATAAAATATTTTCCTCCATACTGGCAGCATTAATCCATTTGAGGGAATGAGCTCCCTCCCATCTTGGGCCAGGTTTATTTTGTTCTTTTCCTTTGTCATAGCTTTAACCATACATGAAAAATAGCCCTTTAAGGAATGAATTTTTGAGGTACTTTCTGTGTGTAAAGCATGTTCTATATTTAAAAAAAGAGATCTTACACAATTGCACATGTAAAAGTTGATATGCTAAAAAAAATAGTGTATACTTTTATGTTGAGTATACTGTATATATAGGTGCTTCCGAGGGCATAGTTTGAGAACAGATGAGGTAGAATTGTACATGTGATGTACATGTGTATTTCTTAACATAAAATAAGGGGATGTTATATTTGGTGTTTTCAAAAGGTACAAAGCCACTAATTTCACATTTCTGGTCATCTTATGTGACAACTAAATTTGCCAGATGCTGTTTTTGTCAGGTCACTATAGCTCTATTAAAAAATGAAGCTAATTGTCATTGCTGGGCAAATACTGTAAACTGTTCTCCACAAATTGTCAGATATTTTGAAATGTGGGCCAAAAAAGTAGGCTTTTAACTTGTATGTTTTTTTGCAAAATGTGCTGCTCACATAATTGTGGATTGCATGGATAGTAATCTGGTGATGAAATTGGAAGCAGTGATTTTTGTTTTCCTGTTTATGGTTATAAAAGTCCAGCTTTTGTTAATGTTGTTATTGTTTTGTCAGCAATCAATATCAACAATCAATATCAACATTAAGATATCAGTTATGCAACTAGATTTTCAATAGTTGTTCTCTCATGAAAATGACCATGAATGGATTTCACAGCAGAATCATTTCAGCTGCTGTGCTGCAAACCAGATGCAAAAATATTCAATATGGGAAATATATTTATGTATTTTCTTTCTTTCTCAGATGTCATGTATTAAATTATCGAGCATCTCACGTCACTGCTCCCACAAGTGCAAACTCCTAGGATGGCAGCTTGCTCTTTCTTTTTCAGCCACAAGCCAAATGATTAATTGCAACGAGTTCATGCTTTTGTTACTCTGTCACAACAAAGCATTCTACTGAGGAAGGGAGACCTAGAAAAAGAACGCTTCTAACTGGCTTAGACTCATATAATTTGCTGGTTTGCTTATTGAATGGGGCATATTTAGGACAGAGCTATTGGATTCGATTACCTGTTTTTGTTGGAAATTAATTGGCAAGTACTTGGTTTTCAAAAGTGAAAAGGCTTTCTGGCTTGAACTTTCCTATCACATTGTACCATACTATCCCCTCCTTTTACTAAACTGTGACATAGTAACATAGTAACATAGTAGATGACGGCAGATAAAGACCCGAATGGTCCTTCCAGTCTGCCCAATCTGATTCAATTTAAATTATTTATTTATTTATTTATTTTCTTCTTAGCTATTTCTGGGCGAGAATCCAAAGCTTTACCCGGTACTGTGCTTGGGTTCCAACTGCCGAAATCTCTGTTAAGACTTACTCCAGCCCATCTACACCCTCCCAGCCATTGAAGCCCTCCCCTGCCCATCCTCCTCCAAACGGCCATGCACAGACACAGACCGTACAAGTCTGCCCAGTAACTGGCCTAGTTCAATCTTTAATATTATTTTCTGATTCTAAATCTTCTGTGTTCATCCCACGCTTCTTTGAACTCAGTCACAGTTTTACTCTCCACCACCTCTCTCGGGAGCGCATTCCAGGCATCCACCACCCTCTCCGTAAAGTAGAATTTCCTAACATTGCCCCTGAATCTACCACCCCTCAACCTCAAATTATGTCCTCTGGTTTTACCATTTTCCTTTCTCTGTGATAGCAGTTATTAGCGCAGGGGGCCACGCTGAATGCTCTGCGCGGCTCCCGACACTCATAGAGTTCCTATGAGCATCAGGAGCAGTACGGAACATTCAGCGCAGTTTAGTAAAAAAAGGGGGGGAGGGAATATTCTTTAGATATTATCTTTCTTCCTTTATCTTTTTTTTTTGTGTGTTTTTTTAAATTAAGCCACTAGCTATGTAGAATAATTTGACTGTTATATGGAATATAAAAATAGGGTTCCATTAAATGGAATTAAACTCACGTAGCTCACTTCTTGCATCCTTACAATGAAGAAATGGGGGTCACTCTGGGGGCTCCTGAGGCCTGGCACAATTCTATACAGTTCTGGTTGGGGTTGCAGAAGGTAGATATATTCTTTGTAGTGGCTTCTGGGTTTCTTTTCACAAATTAACGGAAGCATAAAAACATAACCCCCCCTTCCCCCCTTTTATCAAGCTGCACTAGAGGTTTTTAGTGTGGGCCAGCGAGGTAAGTGTTCTGATACTCATAGGAATTCTATTAGCGTCGGAGATGGCTTATGCTAAAAACTTCTAGCATAGCTTGATAAAAGGGGCCCAAAGAAAATTATGGCAGATAAAGACAATACAGTGCATTCCTAGGTAGCTGATCTGCATAATCTCTCCCATCACAATCTCCCATAAAAACTGATCCCTTAAACTGTTAGCCACTAATCTCCAACTATGTCAGTTCCACTCAATCTGTAGCATCTTTCTAATCATTGTAAACCGCATAGAACTTCACGGTCCTGCGGTATATAAACTATTATTATTATTACATTACCAAACAAGGTTTAGTGCAGATTATATTTAAAAAAAAAGAGAAGGAACAAACATCCTGCCATTATATAATAATATTCTGAAAAATAATACACAAAAGAATGAGCCTAAAACAAGTATAATTTCAGCATTTTAAAGATTAATGATGAGACCAATGTTCCCTCTAAGGATTGATGAGGTGTGTGCAAAAAAAAATATGCATGAGTGACAAGTTACATACTCCACAAATTTATGAGCAGGCGCGGAGGACGAGTGCCCGTGAGATTGTGGGAGGGTTAAATACTCAAAACTTAGAAGAATAACAATTTACTTAAAGTTTTTGCTTCGCCAGCTTTCTGGTATCTTTACATACAGTGGCGTACCTAGCATATGTAACACCCGGGGCCCATCATTTTTTGGCACCCCCCCCCCCCCATCTGTACGAAAAACATGATTTTTAGTAACAAGCCACATGTCACACATGAGTACCTAGGAAAAGGCAGCATCTTACATATTGCAGTGAGCAGTACATCAATACACCCATTGTAAAACTAAACAAGCCAGACCAGCACAGATCAATCCTATACTGTCAATCCTAACAGAAAACCATGTCTTTCGAACACACAGAACACAGAAAACACCTTCGCCTAGTATGGAATATGTCATCACAAACTAACCCCTCCTCCTTTTACAAAACTGTAGTGTGGATTTTAGCCATGGTGGTAGCAGTTCTGACGCTCATAGAATTCTGAGCATCAGAGCTGCTACCACCACAGCTGGCGCTATAAAACGCTCCACAGTTTTGTAAAAGGGGGGATAAAATAGAAATACACAGACAAAGGTTAAATTGAACCAGCAAGAAGCTGGACTCTGCATAAAATGCAACACCACAGAAACAGTGACATATGTCTCCTAAAGCAATAAATAAATAAAAACTTTTTGGGCTTGCGAGCTACTTTAAAATGACCAAGTCAAAATGATCTACCAACAATAAAATTAAAAAACACAAAGCACACTATACGCTGAGAAAATGTTAATTATCATTCCTATTCTGGGTTTTTTTCAAAGAGGTCAAGGCAGATGACTCTATGCATTGTCACCTCAGTAACAACCATACAAAAATAGACAAATATACCCTCCTTCCTTTTTATTAAACCACAATAGCAGTTTTTAGCGCAGGGAACTGCGCTAAATGCTCAGCGCTGCTCTCGACGCTCATAGGCTCCCTGCGCTAAAAAACACTATTGCGGTTTAGTAAAAGGGGCCATAGCGCAAAATATAGACAGCATATATAAATTCAGACACATTTTGATCACTAAATTTAAAATAAAATCATTTTTCCTACCTTGTCTGGTGATTTCATGAGTCTCTGGTTGCACTTTCATCTTCTGACTGTGCATCCAATCTTTCTTCCCTTCTTTCAGCCTGTATGCTTCCTCTCCTCCAGACCTCATTTCCTCCCCTAACTTTTTCTTCCTCTCTCCCTGCCCTTTCTTTCTTTTTTCTCTCTTGATGCCCCCTTTCTTTTTTTCTGTTTCCCTTCTGTCTCCCTGCCTGCCCCCTTTCTTTCTTTCTTTCTCCCTACCCTCCACAAAGCCACTGCTGCCACCATCGGGGGAAACAGGCCCCAAAGCCAACGCCGCAGCTTCCCCAAGCTTTCTCTGCTAACCCACCGTCGAACCGCCCCGCCCCCCTTGGTACGCCACATTTCAGGCGGCGGTGCGGAGCGGCGGATGAAAAAAACAAGGCTCCAAGGAGGACATGCAGGCACAGCGTCACCCAAAGAGAACGACAAGAGATTTCAACCTGCCGGATGCGGACTGGAATGTTCCGTCTGCAGAATCGGAAAGAAGTAGGGAGAATGTAGATGCCTTTCAAGAAGCTCTGCTCAGACAAATGGTGACGGAACCCACAAGGGAAAAAGCGATATTGGATCTGGTCCTCACAAATGGAGAGAGTATCTCTAATGTTCAAGTGGTTGCTCACCTGGGAAGTAGCGATCATCAAATGGTTTTGTTTGATATAACGGCTAAAGTGGAGAGCGGCCGCACGATACTTAAAGTCCTAGATTTCAAATGTACGGACTTTAATGCTATGGGAGAGTACCTGAAGAAAGAGCTGTTAGGATGGGAGGACATAAGAGAAGTGGAAAGACAGTGGTCTAAGCTGAAAGGAGCGATAAAAATGGCTACGGACCTTTATGTGAAGAAAATCAATAAAAACAAGAGAAAAAGGAAGCCGATATGGTTCTCCAACCTAGTGGCTGAGAAAATAAAGGCGAAAGAGTTGGCGTTCGTGAAATATAAAAAAAACTAAGAAGAGGAGAGCAGAAAGGACTACAGGGTGAAACTGCAAGAAGCCAAGAGAGAGATACGTCTGGCGAAAGCACAGGCGGAACAACAAATGGCTAAAAATGTAAAAAAGGGAGACAAAAATTTTTTCAGATATATTAGTGAAAGGAGGAAGATGAAAAATGGAATTGCTAGGCTAAAATGTGCTGGGAACCAATATGTGGAAAGTGATGAGGAGAAAGTGAATGTGCTAAACAAATACTTCTGTTCTGTGTTCACAGAAGAAAATCCTGGAGAAGGACCGAGATTGTCTAGCAAAGTTACATGAGAAAATGGAGTAGATTCTGCGCCGTTCACGGAGGAGGGTGTTTATGAGCAACTTGAAAAACTGAAGGTGGACAAAGCGATGGGACCAGACGGGATCCATCCCAGGATACTAAGGGAGCTCAGAGAGGTTCTGGCGAGTCCTATTAAAGACTTGTTCAACAAATCTCTGGAGACGGGAGTGATTCCTAGGAATTGGAGGAGAGCGGATGTGGTCCCTATTCATAAAAGTGGTCACAGGGATGAAGCAGGAAATTATAGGCCGGTGAGCCTCACTTCAGTTGTTGGAAAAATAATGGAAGTTTTGCTGAAAGAAAGGATAGTGTACTTCCTTGAATCTAATGGGTTACAGGATACGAGGCAACATGGCTTTACAAAAGGTAAATCGTGCCAAACAAACCTGATTGAATTTTTTGATTGGGTGACCAGAGAGCTGGATTGAGGACATATGCTAGATGTAATTTACTTGGATTTCAGCAAAGCCTTTGATACAGTTCCTCATAGGAGGCTGTTGAACAAACTTGAAGGGCTGAAGTTAGGACCCAAAGTGGTGAACTGGGTCAGAAACTGGCTGTCGGACAGACGCCAGAGGGTGGTGGTTAATGGAAGTCGCTCGAAGAAAGGAAAGGTGAGTAGTGGAGTCCCTCAGGGATCAGTGCTGGGGCCAATCCTGTTCAATATGTTTGTGAGTGGCATTGCTAAAGGGATAGAAGGAAAAGTATGCCTTTTTGCAGATGATACCAAGATTTGTAACAGAGTAGACACCGAAGAGGGAGTGGAAAATATGAAAAAGGATCTGCAAAAGTTAGAGGAATGGTCCAATGCCTGGCAACTAAAATTCAATGCAAAGAAATGCAGAGTAATGCATTTGGGGATTAATAATAGGAAGGAACCGTATATGCTGGGAGGAGAGAAGCTGATATGCACAGATGGGGAGAGGGACCTTGGGGTGATAGTGTCCGAAGATCTAAAGGTGAAAAAACAGTGTGACAAGGCAATGACTGCTGCCAGAAGGATGCTGGGCTGTATAAAGAGAGGCGTAGTCAGTAGAAGGAAGAAGGTGTTGATGCCCCTGTACAGGTCATTGGTAAGGCCCCACTTGGAGTATTGTGTTCAATTTTGGAGACCGTATCTGGCGAAGGACGTAAGAAGACTTGAGGCGGTCCAGAGGAGGGCGACGAAAATGATAGGAGGCTTGCGCCAGAAGACGTATGAGGAAGGACTGGAAGCCCTGAATATGTATACCCTAGAGGAAAGGAGAGACAGGGGAGATATGATTCAGACGTTCAAATACTTGAAGGGTATTAACGTAGAACAAAATCTTTTTCAGAGAAAGGAAAATGGTAAAACCAGAGAACATAATTTGAGGTTGAGGGGTGGTAGATTCAAAGGCAATGTTAGGAAATTCTACTTTACGGAGAGGGTGGTGGATGCCTGGTTTGCGCTCCCGAGAGAGGTGGTGGAGAGTAAAACTGTAACTGAGTTCAAAGAAGCGTGGGATGAACACAAAGGATCTAGAATCAGAAAATAAGATTAAATATTGAAATAAGGCCAGTACTGGGCAGACTTGCACGGTTTGTGTCTGTATATGGCTGTTTGGTGGAGGATGGGCTGGGGAGGGCTTCAATGGCTGGGAGGGTGTAGATGGGCTAGAGTAAGTTTTAACAGAGATTTCGGCAGTTGGAACCCAAGCACAGCACAGGGTAAAGCTTTGGATTCTTGCCCAGAAATAACTAAGAAGAAAAAATTAAAAAATTTAAATTGAATCAGGTTGGGCAGACTGGATGGACCATTCGGGTCTTTATCTGCCATCATCTACTATGTTACTATGTTACTATGTATGAAACTTACAAGTTATTCTTCACTTTTCTTGAAACGTTTTGTTTCATAAGAACATTTATAGCAAACAATATATTATTTGAATAAATACATAAGAACATAAGAACATAAGAAGTTGCCACCACTGGGTCAGACCATTGGTCCATCGCGCCCAGCGGTCCGCTCTCGCGGCGGCCCGTCAGGTCTATGACCTGTAATGTGGTTCCTGTCCGTTTCTGTAACCTACCTCTTCTTTTTTATTTGTAACCCTCAATCCCCTTTTCGTTTAGGAACTTGTCTATACCTTCCTTGAAACCCTGCAGTGTGTTCTGGGCTATCACAACCTCCGGAAGCGCGTTCCATGTGTTCACCACCCTCTGGGTAAAAAAGAACCTCCTAGCATTTGTTCTAAACCTGTCCCCTCTCAATTTTTCCGAGTGACCCCTTGTGTTAGTGGTTCCCCACAGTCTGAAAAATCTGTCCCTGTCCACTTTCTCTATGCCCCTCAGGATTTTGAAGGTTTCTATCATGTCTCCTCTAAGTCTCCGCCTTTTCCAGGGAGAAGAGCCCCAGCATCTTCAACCTGTCAGCATACGAATAGTTTTCCATACCTTTTATCAATTTAGTTGCTCTCCTCTGGACCCCCTCGAGTACTGCCATGTCCTTCTTGAGGTACTGCGACCAGTATTGGACACAGTACTCCAGATGTGGGCGCACCATTGCACGATACAGCGGCATGATGACTTCCTTCGTCCTGGTCGAGATACCCTTTTTAATGATACCCAACATTCTGTTCGCTTTCTTTGAGGTCTCTTTCAAGGTTGCTTACCCCTAGCAGTGATTCCCCCATTTTGTAGCTGAACATCGGGTTCTTCTTCCCTACATGCATGACCTTACATTTCTCTATATTAAAACTCATTTGCCATTTTTTTTGCCCACTCTTCCAGTCTTGTTAGGTCTCTTTGCAGGACCTCACAGTCTTCCGCGTTTCTAACCCTGCTGCAAAGCTTGGGGTCATCAGCAAATTTGATAACCTCACATGTTGTCCCCGTCTCCAGGTCGTTGATGAATATATTGAACAGGATTGGTCCCAACACCGACCCCTGTGGAACTCCACTCGTGACCCATTGCCAGTCTGAGTAATGGCCCTTTACTCCAACCCTCTGCTTCCTGCCTGCCAGCCAGTGTTTGATCCATCAGTGGATATCCCCCTGCACCCCGTGGCTCCACAGCTTCTTAAGTAGTCTTTCGTGAGGTACCTTATCGAAGGCTTTTTGGAAGTCAAGGTAAATGATGTCTATGGATTTCCCTTTATCCACCTGGTTGTTTATTCCCTCAAAGAAATACAGTAAATTCGTGAGGCACGATCTTCCCTTGCAGAAGCCGTGCTGGCTCGCCTTCAGTTGTCCATTGCCTTCTATGTATTCGCAGATTGCGTCCTTGATTAGTGCTTCCATCATCTTTCCCGGAACCGAGGTCAAGCTCACCGGCCTGTAGTTTCCCGGGTCACCCCTTGATCCCTTCTTAAAGATGGGCGTGACATTGGCTATTTTCCAGTCTTCTGGGATCTCCCCAGTTTTTAAGGATAGGTTACATATTTGGCTTAGTGTATCTGCTATTTCGTTTCTCAGTTCTTTTAATACCCTTGGGTGGATGCCGTCCAGACCTGGTGATTTGTCGCTCTTCAGTCTGTCTATCTTTCTGAGAACATCCTCTTTGTTTACCTCTAGTTGGACTAGCTTCTCATCAGGGTTTCCGTTTATGTGCTCCTCGGGTTCTGGGATGTTGGATGTGTCCTCTCTCGTGAAGACTGACGAGAAGAACTTGTTTAACCTGTCAGCTATCTCTTTTTCTTCCTTTACTACTCCCTTCCTGTCTCCATCGTCTAACGGTCCCACTTCCTCCCTGGCTGGTTGTTTCCCCTTCACATACCTGAAGAATGGTTTGAAGTTTCTTGCTTCCCCCGCCAGCCTCTCCTCATATTCTCTTTTTGCTTTCCTAACCTCTCGGTGACAGTCCTTTTGGTGCCTTTTGTGTTCCTTCTGGTTGTCCTTTGTTTGGTCCTTTTTCCATTTTCTAAATGATGTTTTCTTGTCTCTTATTGCCTTTCTCACCGCATTTGTTATCCACGCCGGGTTTTTGGTTCGATTTTTTTTGCACCCTTTCCTGAACCTGGGGACATACAGGTTTTGTGCTTCGTGCACCGTGCCCTTAAGTAGGGCCCAGGTATCCTCTACGGTCTCTATCTTCCTTGAGCTGTTGCTGAGTTTCTTTCCCACCATTTTCCTCATGGCCTCGTAATTTCCTTTTCTAAAGTTAAATGCTGTTGTTGTAGTTCTTTTCACCTTTGGTGCTCCCATTTCTAGCTTGCACTGGATCATGCTGTGATCGCTGTTTCCTAATGGCTCTAGTACTACCATGTCCTTTGCGGGTCCCCCTAGCCCATTGAGTATTAGGTCAAGAGTGGCATCTCCCCGTGTTGGTTCCTTGACCAGCTGCTCCATGAAACAGTCCCTCACCACCTCCAGGAATTTTGTTTCTCTCGTGCAATTTGAGTGTCCAGTTTTCCAGTCTATCCCAGGGTAGTTGAAGTCACCCATCACCACCACACTTCCGCTTTTGCATACCTGCCTCAATTCAGCTTCCAGGTCCTGGTCGTTTGCTTCCAGTTGTCCTGGTGGGCAGTAGTAGAGCCCCAATTTTATGTCTGCTCCCTTTCCTCCTGTCAGCTTAACCCATAACAATTCCAAGCCGTCCGCCCTTACTGTTGTTTCCATCCTGGTTGAAGGAATGGAGTCCTTTATATATAGCGCTATTCCTCCACCCTTCTTATGTGTCCTGTCCCTCCTATAGAGTTTGTACCCTGGTAGGACCACATCCCATTTATTGTCCTCGGACCACCATGTCTCTGTGACTCCAATTAAGTCTAGGTCCTCCTTGCTGGCTATAACTTCTAGCTCCCCCATTTTGGTTCTTAGGCTCCTAGCATTTGTGTATAGGCAAGTTAAGTCCCTGTTGTTTACCTTTTCTGCTTGTTTTCCTCGTGGATTGGTGCTCCTTCCTACCCCTTCATGGTTGGTCAGCCCCCGAGCCTCATTTCGTTCATCCTCCTCCTGCGGTGTGTCTGTTTCTTCCTCGCCCTGCTCCTGTGGTGCATCTAACTCATCCTCAGCCTGCTTCTCCATTTTTGTATGTCCCTCTGGCTCTGGCTGTTTCCTCCTTTTTCCGCTCTTTAGTTTCATTTGTTCCTTGGGCCCCTGCTTTGCGTCCTTGGTTTTTTTTTTTCAAAAAATGTCCACTCAGTCCCTCTATTGTCCTTGGGTTTTTTTTCAAAAAATGTCCACTCAGTCCCTCTATCGCCTTTTCCCAGTTCAGTATCCTTGTTTGATACTCTTGTCCAATGTGTCGATGTCGGATCAACTCTCGGCTTTCCCCTTGTCCTCAGTTTAAAGTCATGTCTATGCCGTTCTGGATGTTGCGTGCCAGCATCCTCGTTCCAGCTGTGCTCAGGTGCAGTCCATCTCTCCTGTAGAGCTTACTTTTCCCCAGGAAGGGTGGCCAGTTTCGTACAAAGTGGAAACCCTCCTCATCGCACCATCTCCTCAGCCAACCGTTTATTGCTTGCAGCTCGGTCTGCCTCCTTGCATCCGCCCTCGGAACTGGCAGGATCTCTGAGAAGGCTATCTTCCTTGTCCTCAGCTTCAGTTTCCTCCCCAGGATCTTAAACTGCTCGGTCAGTGTGGTCCTGTTGTAGTTCCTTCTGCTGACGTCGTTGGTTCCAACGTGGATTATTACTGCTGTCTCCTCCGTCTCAGCTCCCTCAATGATTCTCTCGATTCTGTCGGAGATGTCCTTTGTCCTCGCCCCCGGGAGACATGTCACTAGTCTGTCCTCTCTGCCTCCTGCTACGTGACTGTCCACTTCCCTCAGGATTGAGTCTCCCACTATAATTGCAGATTTCCCTTTTTTCAGCTTCCTCTTGAGTCTCAGGTCTGTATCAGTGGCTCGATCCTCCAATCCTTCCTCCGGGTTTTGTTGGGTCTCTGCCTCTTCTGCTCGCTCAGTTCCTCTGCAAGATCCTTCCCCCCTGGGGTCTGGTGGGTTCTGTCTTCCCTCTGTTGGTTCCCCTCTAGGTTGCTGGTGCTCCTGTGTCTCCGCCATCTTGCAGGCTTCCTCGATGAATCTCTCGAGCTCTCTAACCTGCTCCTTGATGTGGCTCTCTCTGGTGATATCCTCAGTTTCCATGATTTCCCACGGTTGCTCCACGGTGCGGAGTCCCTCCAGCTCCTGGATCCTGACTTGTAGTCTCCCGACCTCCTTCTTCAGGCTACCCAGTTCCTGACATCGACCGCATATGTACTCCTTCCTCCCGGAGGGGAGGTAGTCATACATATGGCACTCGATACAGTATACTGGGAAATGATAACATAAAAACATAAAACTGACATCATAGATATAAAAAATATATAAAAATATATAGCTTAAATTAAATATGTAAAGGATACACATATGGACATTGCAGAATAAGTGGATAAATAGTCTGAGAGGCTAAAAGGAATGTTACAACCATATATTTCATGTAACTGTATTCAGTATGAGGGGCATTTTTGATAGGAAGTAAGTGTGTGGTTGGATGTTTTGGGTAGGATGTCCACAAATCCAGGAGAAAAGATGTCCATTTTCAAATCTGCCAGACATCTACTGTATCTTTTCTTTTTGAAAATGACCTAGGTATAAGTTTTGGTCTTTACAATGTCTACCTTTTTTGGCCATTTTCAAAAATAAAAACAGCCCCATGAAAAACACACAAAAACACATTTGGAGAAATACCTAACTACCTTGTCTGATCGCAGCAGAGGAATTCCCCATCAGCTGAGCTGGATTCAGAGATTCCTGCTGGCTCATCTGATGGGGATTCCCCCTGCCAGGATCAGCTGAGTCGCAGAAGGAAGAATCCCCATCAACTGAGCTGGCAGGAATCTCTGAAACTTGAGATTCCTCTGTCACGATCAGCTGATGGCAAGCCCTCAATGTGTTGCTTCCCTCCCCCTCCCAATCTCTGGGTGGTGGGAGGGAGTCAGTAATCACTAGGGGAGTACAGGAGGATCACCCACCCATAGCACACCTCCCAACATGCCTCTTTGAGCTCTGGATGCACAGCAACTTAGAAGTACTGCTGCACATTCGGGAAGTTGGTTTTGATTATCGACACTTGGACGTCCCTGCTATTAGGACATCCAAGTGCTGACTTAGGCAGGTTTTTAAACATTTTAAAGTTTTGCTTAAGCCTCTCTATATGTATTGTATAAAACAGACTTATTAGAAAATGTGACTAGAGAATGACACGGGGACAAATTTGTGTCTGTCTCTGCAGGAACTAAATTTCCCCATCCTGTCCCCTTGGGACGGGAAAATGAGTTCCCGCGTGGATGGGGAAAAATTTGTCCTCATGTCATTCTCTAAGTGTGACCATATATAAAAAATAAATAATAATAATAATAAATCAGGGCTCCTTTTACGAAGCTGCGTTGGGCTTTTTATCGCTAGTCGTGGTGGTATTAGCTTCGATATTCAGAATTCTAATACCACCATGGCCAGTGATAAAAAAGCCTAATGCGGCATCTTAAAAGGGGAGGAGCTTAATGAGCCATACCTCAAAAAGATAACTGCACAGATAAAACCCAATGCATATAAACATAATTTGAAAAATTATATTTACAGTATATATTATGCTGAATATCCCTACAGTGATGAAATATAAATTCTATATTGATAAAAATTATTTGCATCTATAAAAAGCGACATGTACATAATTATAAAAATGAAACCAATATTGTAAAAAAAAATATATGTAAATTTTATATATATATATATATATATATATATAAATTATTGCATATAAAATGCATACTTCTATTTCCAGTTAAGCTGTAAATGTTAAAGTGCATCACCTATTACTGGTACCTGAAAATTCAATGATAACTCTGTGAATTATATGTAGTTTAGTTTATAGTTTTTTCTTTATAGTCTGCCTTTAACCAGGCATATCACAAAATCACATCCATAACAGCAAAACATTTCATCTTTGGGCAATACTTCAAAAGTGCCGTTTCAGCAGTCTTTTTAAAATACTCAAATCCCCTTGCAGCCTTATATAGGCCAGAAGTCTGTTCCATTCTACGGGGCCTGCACATGAGAAAACACCCCCTCTTCTACAAAGCCGCGCTAGTGGCTGCCGCGCGGTAATGGCCCAAAAGCTCATAGAGATTTAAAGGGCTTTGGGGCTGTTGCCACGTGGCAGCCGCTAGCGCGGCTTTGTAGAAGAGGGGGTTATTCTAGTTATTTGTAGTCTTAATTATTTTCTTGTTAGTATAGATAAATTGCAGTGCCCTGCAAAGTGCAACTTTTGAAGTGATACATAAGGTGAAATACTATCAATCAAGACTAGATAGTGCAACTGCCTCAATAACACATTTATAATCATTCCAGGAAAGATACAATTGAAGATTACTTGGTAACTACAATTTAAGAACATAAGAACATAAGAAGTTGCCTCCGCTAGGGCAGACCAGAGGTCCATCCTGCCCAGCGGTCCGTAACCGCGGCGGCCCATCAGGCCTAATTGCCTGAACAGTGCCCCTGACTAACTTTGTAACTGCCTCTAATCCTATCCCTATAACCTATCTCTACTCCTATCTGTACCCCTCAATCCCTTTGTCTTCCAGGTACCTATCCAAACCTTCTTTGAAGCCCTGTAGCGTGCTCCTGTTTATCACATCCTCCGGCAGCGCGTTCCTTCTGAACCTTCCCCCTTTCAATTTCTCTGAACTTGAAATTTGTACTTGTGGTTCCCCATAATTTAAAAAATCTGTCCCTGTCTACTCTTTCTATGCCCTTCATGATCTTGAAGGTTTCTATCATGTCTCCCCTAAGTCTCCGCTTTTCTAGGGAGAAAAGCCCCAGCTTCTTTAATCTGTCCGTATATGAGAGGTCCTCCATACCCTTTATTAGCTTAGTTGCTCTTCTCTGGACTCTCTCAAGTACCGCCATGTCCTTCTTTATCATCATCTGAAAATTTTCTTTAAAAGTCAGTTTGAGTCAATAATGTCTCCCAAGTATCGAATCTCAGATGAAAGTTTCATATCTGCATCTAACACTTGGATAGAAGCTGGAATGTCAATATCTGAATTTTTGGCCAAACACATCACTTTAGTCCTTTCTACACTGAGCATTAACCTATTGGCATAGATCCATTCCTTGATCTTGATCATGATCTCACTCAACCGTGTGATTGAGTGCTGTAATGATCCATCAACAGGAAAAAATAATTGTATGTCATCCGCATACAGCCTATATCATGGGTGGGCAACTCCAGTCCTCGAGGGCCAGAATCCAGTCAGGCTTTCCCCAATGGATATGCATTGAAAGCAGTGCATGCAAATAGATCTCATGCATATTCATTGGGGAAATCCTCAAAACCCGACTGGATTCCGGCCCTCAAGGTCCGGAGTTACCCATGTCTGGCCTATATGATACTTCAAGCTTATACAACAATTTACATAAAGGGAGAAAATATAAATTAAACAGAACTGCCAACAGGGCCGAGCCCTGTGGAACTCCAGTCTTTTATCACCCTTGGCGCTGACAATTTTCAATCGATATTTACCTCTTGCTTCCATTCATTCAAAAATATTTAAACCAATGAAAAACTACCCCATGCAATCCACAATCACTAAGCCTAAAAGAAAGGCATGATCTAATGTGTCAAAAGTGGCAGATATGTCAAGGAACACAAACAAGTAATCTTTTCCCTGATCAAATCCACATCATTTTATATATATGTATTTATTTTAAAAGTTTCTATACTGTCTAATTCCTAGGCAGTTTACAAAATATCAACAAACATAATAGTTAAAACAGCACAAGAATGGAACAAATCATCTAAAAGTTAAATGCACAGTGATTCCTCAAACAGGACACATCAGACCCTATAAAAAGCATTGGTAAACAATTGTGTTTTGAGGAGCTTCCTAAAAGTACCTCTATCAGCATATTTTCTCAACTGCCGTACCAGTGAATTCCATAATGTCACCCCTACAATAACAATTTTCATCCACTCACTACCGAGGTCCACTGACATGACAGCTATTAACTCTATCAATAAACCAGCAGCAGGCAACTCAGTGTAAACAGTGGAAGGCGCATTTTCCTTTTTTTTTTTTTCTAAAGTCTCTAACACACCAACAACTTCTCAGATTTTGCAGAATCCCAGGTTCTCCAGAGATGCTCGTCAGATCTAGACCATTACTGCTCCCAGCTGGTCCTGGCCAACAAGGCCACTTTTTCACTAGCAGGAAACGAGAGATGCTAGCGGGGGCCCTCACGCTGTGGCTCAGGTTCTGGGTCACACAACCATGTCACCCTGTCACTCTTATTCCTAGAACACTGTCAGAGCAAAGAAGAAAATAAGTGAAAACTAGCAGGAGTAGCTTTGATCCGATATTACTTTTTCAGCATGTTTTGGAACAAAGTTCTTTGGTTCCATTAACAATTTTGGTAGTCCGCAGTAAATACACATTAAAACAATTCAAATGATATGGTTTATATTTTGTAGTGTCCTCCATATTTTATAGACATCTGGCACATAAACCTTTACTGCACTTCAAGACCTAAGGTAAAAACGAGTACCAATTGCTCATTCATTTATTATGTATATTTCTAATTCATACTCATTGTTTTTTTCCTTAGACAATTAGGCACATATCTCACTCCCCCTGGCTTTTCTTTTATACTTTTTTCCTCTTTTGCCTTCTTTTTTCCCTCCTTTATCTCCTTTTTTATCTTTTTTTTTTTTTCTTCGCTCTGACCTGCAATTTCATATATATCACATATATAATTCATAGAGGGCTCCTTGTACACATCCTTAGTAGAGGTTTCTACTGCAGGACGGCAAGGTAACTGCTCCAATGCTCATAGGAATTCTGTGAGCGTTGGTGCATTTACCTCATTGGCCTACAGTAAAAACCTCTACTGTGGCTTTGTAAAAGCCAGCAAAAGTTATTTATTTTTTTGTACACTTTCACACTGTTTTATACGATACATATCACTGTTTACAGTCACATGAAATATATGGCTGTAACTCTCTTTTTAGCCTCTCAGACTATTTATCCACTTCTTCTGCAATGTCCATATAATGTGTATCCTTTACATACATATTTTAATTTAGGTTATACAGTATATTTTTATACCTATGATATCACAGTTTTATGTTTTTAAGTTGTAGTTTCATAGTGTATTTATTCAAATAAGATTATATTGTTTGATGCTATAAATGTTTTTATCCTTTATTTTAATATTTCATTGCTTATGTATGAATGTATGTAAAGATTTGTGTTTCTGTTTATAGACTCCTGATGCAGGCCATAGTCCTTTAATTGGAGAATAAAACAGAATCTTTTGATAGAATAACTTGTCATTTTTAATATCATTGGTTACCTTCATTCTTTAATCATTGGGGCAGATTCAAAGGCCATTATGTCTCAATTTATAAAATGTTAATTAGCTCTTTCTAATAGCCAGTCATAGGCAACTGGTCCAATTCCAGTTGGCCCAGTTGCCTAAGGCCCCTCCTATGGGTGGGGCCTTAGGTGCCTGGGCCAATCAGGACCTAGGCCCTTCCCCGGTGCATCTCACAATGCACCGGGAAGGGGCATACCCACAATTCTGAGGAAGGCGGGCCTGCCGGACAGACAGAGGACCCATACTGCTGACCAACTTTTGAGGCTAGTGGGGGGGTCCAAGGTAATTGGGGGGTTCCAGGGTAGTGGGGGGCTGGGGGGAGGAGGCGCCGGTCGGGGGGAGGTTTGCCGGCAGGAGGGCTTGGGATCCCTCTTGCCGTGATCGGGGATGGGACAGTTATAGGATTCTGTAACCATCTGTTTATGGCAGATGCTGGTTACAGAATCCTACTTTTAGGCAAAGGGCTGGCCTCTCCACTTAAAAGATCTTGTTTTGGGCGTTTGGGACTTAGGCGATTTTTTGGTTGGGAATGTATCTTAAGGATAGACATAGTGGTGGTTTGGGTGATTAAACTAGTGAACATAGAGGTGGGCCATTCTCAAAAAAAACCTAATTTCCCTGCTGCCTACTTTCTGCATCTAGGGACTTAGACCAAAAGGGGACTAAGATGTTTGTTTGTTTTTTAAATTATGCCCCTTTTTGTATATTGCTAGAGACAAATAGTGAACCTAAATTAAAAGCAGGAGTGAAAAAAGGGAAGATTCTCAAAAATAGGAAAAGCCAAGAGAAAAGAAAAGCCCAGTCAATACAAATAAGAGCAGTGGTTCCTTTGCCAATTGCTGGTTACAGAGGGTGAGCACAGATGGAAAGCCAGCATAAGAAAAAACACAGAGAGAGTACTCAAAATGTTGTGAAGTACCTTTGCTGAAACAGCGCTAAAATACAAACTGTAAAAGAAGAAAAAAACCATACTGTAAAAATGGTGACAATGCGATTGCTCTGAAAAAAAGATCGAGATCAAAAACAGGAGTGCAAAGTCCTTACCTTGTGCAGTGACACCGCACTGTTCATCAAGCTGTGAAAACGAAAGTAGAAGTGGTGCGATCTCCATGAATGCTAAATTTAAAAAAAAAAAAAAAGCCCCGGGAAAGGTCACATGACAATGCCAATCAAAGACAAAATCGCGCGAGACAACGGCGCGCAGACAACTGAGTGCAAGGTTGACGGCGCGCCGAAGAAAAGCACTATTTTAAAGGGTTCCGACGGGGGGTGTTGGTGGGGAACCCCCCCTATTTTACTTAACAGACATCGCGCTGGCGTTGTGGGAGGTTTAGGGGGGTTGTAACCCCCCCTCATTATACTTGAAACCGAACTTTTTGCCTGTTTTTTAGGAAAAAAGTTCAGTTTTAAGTATAATGTGGGGGGTTACAACCCCCCAAACCCCCCACAACGCCAGCGCAATGTCTGTTAAGTAAAGTGGGGGGGGGGGGTTCCCCCCCACACCCTCCGTCGGAGCCCTTTAAAATAGTGCTTTTCTTCGGCGCGCCGTCAACCTTGCGCTCAGTTGTCGACGCGCCGTTGTCTCGCGCGATTTAGTCCCGTCACCAATGTGAACAGTGAAAAAATGAAAAGAAAGGTATGCAAACAGAAGGGGCACAAATTATAAACTTATTGGCTGGACTATACAAATTTAAAAATTTTAAAAACATATCATGAAGCTAAAAGCAAAAACGGGGAAAGTTCCAATCTGCCTGAAAAAAAACAGGCTGAATGTAGGGGAACAAACAACAGGATCACATTCGAGTTTGACAATCATTGGCCCAAGAGCAAACAGTAGAATACTCCCAAAGCTGTGAAAAGAACTTTTAAAGCAGGAATACTTACCAAAAAAAGCAATTGCAGAAGAGTCCAGTGCTACTGTGATGCAGTGTGAGACTGTGAAGAGAGCCGAAGAACTCCACGGGAACTTGTAAAAACATCAAACGTGATGATATGCCTAATGGGGACGTGAGCCGATTGGGTCAGAAAACTGTCAGCCAGCAAGCCAGCTCTAGTAGACATTTGGTATTTTCTTGCGGGCCAAATATAATTGCACTGCGGGCCAGATTTGTCCTGTGGGCCTGAGTTTGACACCCCTGGAGTAGTGGGTGCAGCTCGGTGACGGGACTAAATCGCGCGAGACAACGGCGCGCCGACAACTGAGCGCAAGGTTGATGGCGCACCAAAGAAAAGCACTATTTTAAAGGGCTCCGACGAGGGGTGTGGGGGGGAACCCCCCCCCCCCACTTTACTTAACAGACATTGCGCTGGCGTTGGGGGGGGTTTGGGGTTTGTAACCCCCAACATTATACTTAAAACTGAACTTTTTCCCTAAAAAACAGGCAAAAAGTTCAGTTTCAAGTATAATGAGGGGGGTTACAACCCCCTAAACCCCCCCACAACGCCAGCGTGATGTCTATTAAGTAAAATAGGGGGGTTCCCCACCAACTCCCCCCGTCGGAACCCTTTAAAATTGTGCTTTTCTTCGGCGCACCATCAACCTTGCGCTCAGTTGTCAGCGCGCCGTTGTCTCGCGCGATTTTGTCTATGAACCGTGCAGCTCTGATCACTTTGATGAGAAGACTGGATGAACCATACAGGTCTTTATCTGCCACTAAAAAGATATGGAGGAAAGGAAGGGGGTGTGCGCATGGCAGGGGGGATTGGAAAGGAGTGGGGTGGAGAAGACGGTGAGGGTGGGGGAGGGGTGCCACCGCTCCAGGTGCTCGCTATGCCACTGGACCCAGGTAAGGGAAAGCTAAGGCCTATTTTTACCACAACTTAAATAAGAACCTAAGAATTTCTGCTGCTGGGTCAGATCAGTGGTCCATCGTGCCCAGCAGTCCGCTCACGCGGCGGCCCTCTGGTCAAAGATAAAGCACCCTAACTGAGACTAGCTCTACCAGCGCACGTTCTTGTTCAGCAGGAACTTGTCTAACTTTGTCTTGAATCCCTGGAGGGTGTTTTCCCCTATAACAGCTTCCAGAAGAGCGTTCCAGTTTTCTACCACTCTCTGGGTGAAGAAGAACTTCCTTACGTTTGTACAGAATCTATTCCTTTCAACTTTAGAGAGTGCCCCCTTAGATTATTCAGTAACACACAGCACAGAGAAATTATATAAGCACATTTTGCAAGCAGGTTGGCTAAACTGATAAAATTTATATGAGCTTTGTTTCCAACTTATCCTAAATCCGTTATGCCTTTGCCTCTCTCTTAGGGCCTCTTATATGAAGCCGTTTATTGTGGGCCGCTGCGGTAACTGCCTTGAAGCCCATTAGGGATTTTAAAGGTCTTTGGGACCATTGCTACACGGCAGACACTAATGCAGCTTTGTAAAAGAGGGGTTTATGTGCTAAAAATTTCTGGTACACTTCTTATGTTGCAGTGCTATATTGTCAAACTAAATAAAAAAAGATGTATTAAAATTCAGAAACAGCAAACCTTTACAAGGCATACATTTTATGACAGAACTGCAGCTTTGCAAACTCAAGAGTTAATCATCCTCACCTGGTCTTTTAAGTCACCCATTCCATTAGTGGTACTGTAAAACATTTTGTATTTAAACAGTAATCCCCATTGAATAGGCCATTTACTGAAGTTAAGGAAGCTAACCAAGGAAAAGTATAGCTTTTGCTCAGTAATATAAGATTTTCCCTAAGGAACAACCTGAACTGGTTTCAACAATTATTATAAATTATATTGGAGATTACTGCTGTCTATTAATTTCATTCAAAGATATGAAAGATATGCTTTCCGAAAGCCCTTTCAACTTGTTCCATTTCAAGGTACTATGATGTCGAGACATACCATAATAATTTTATGAGGTGGCAGGACTTGGAGAAACAAGCATAAAAATAATAAAAGCAGCCAGGAGAATAATGGTGAATGTGAGATACTTGGGATAAACTAGAAACCAAATTACAAATCAGGTAACATAGAACAAAGAGGAGGTAATTTTATAAAAGGATGCCCATGTGTGAAGGCCACATAGTCACCTATTTTATAAATAAACACAGGAGACACTGTCAAAAGTGTGGCTAGATTGATACCATAGACATTCTATACATCTGAATATTTGTAGTTTATGAAATATGCAGATACCTATACTGTACTCATCCTCCTGCTCATAACATATCTACGCCAGGGTGATATAAAAATATGTGCCTTCTTATTATTGTATGTACAAGGGTCCTTCAAAAAGTCTCCACACTTTCATATTTTTGCGGGAGAAGTGATAAGAGAGTGTGTTAGGATGCTGGGGAAAATGTATCACAACACAGGGTGATTATGTAGAAAAGTGATGTAATTTGCTTTTGAGATATTTAATAGTGTTAAAAAAATAAAAAGTGCAGAAAGTTTTTGAAGATCCTTCATACTTTTGCATATGTAAATCCTGGGGTAATTTTAGAAAAGCCCTGTTATACATGTAACAAAAAAAAAAAGAAGATATTCGTGCATGAATAATCCTGTATAAAGTTAGCTCAAAACTATATTAAAACAAAAAACACACACACAGAGAAAATTTTCTTTCACAGTTTTATAATAGCTTGCCTTACGGGTCAAAATTTTGGAAGATGCAAATAGTTGTAGAACAAAATGTTAATATTCAGCATGGTTTAAGGGGGCAGCAGGAGCTCATTTCCACTTAAAACATGATGGCAGGACATACCCCAGATTTGTAGTGGCACTTAACCACACACTGCTGCTGATAATCTGATGATGTAATGACCACAGCACTACGAGGGGGTGCAGAAAAGTTCTCAGCCCAATCAACCAACTTCCTAAATTCTGAGTGTTATTTTGCCTTTGTAGCTGAAAATAGTTTTATCTTCTCTTTGAAAAAAAACAACAAAATTCTATGTTTTGACTATTTCAGATCATTGATTGAACCATATCCACTTCATTCTTTTCATGGTTGGGCTGAGAACTTTTCAGATCCCAGCAATCATAACCCTCTCTTATTGGGGTCAAGAGAGCTAACAAAGCCAATGATCCAGCTTTGGCTCATCTAATTGCCTCCTCTTAAAATGCAGCTTGCTTGTCTGTTCCTGTATTTCTTACTACTCCTTTTCAAAAACAAATACTAAAGAACAGCAATTCTTTTTTTTACTTATCCTTTTAATGCATTAAAGTTTGCATTAAAAGGATAAGTAAAAAAAAAGAATTGCTGTTGTTTTTTCTGCTTGTTTTTGTTTAATGATATACAATGACATGAGATTGCCAGGGACAATTCTTGGGCCTGAGTGCAGAAAGAAAGGATACACAGGCAGAAGGAAATGCAACCAGAGACTCATGAAATCACCAGACAGCAAAGGTAGGAAAAATGATTTTATGGTGTCAGGTCAAAAGCGTGCCGGAACAAAGGCGCGCGCAGACAATTGAGCGCAGCGTGGAGGCACACGCCAAAGAAAATTGCTGTTTTTAGGGGCTCCGATGGGTATGTGTGGGGGGAAACCCCCCCCACTTTACTTAATACAGATCGTGCCGCATTGTGGGGGCGTTGTGGAGGGTTTGGGGGGTTGTAACCCCCATTTTACTGAAAACTTCACTTTTTCCCTGTTTTTAGGGAAAAAGTTAAGTTTCCAGTAAAATGTGGGGGGCTATAAACCCCCACAACGCCGCCGCGATCTGTATTAAGTAAAGTGGGGGGCTCCCCAACAAAAACCCCCGTCGGAGCCCCTAAAAACAGTAATTTTCTTCGGCACGTGCCTCCGTCTTGCGCTCAGTTGTCGGCGCGCACCTTTGTCTTCCGCGATTATGTCCATGAACCGATTTTATTTTCAATTTAATGATCAAAACGTGTCAGTTTTAAGAATTTATATCTGCTGTCTATATTTTGCACTATATTTGTCTATTTTTCCATAGTTACTGAGATGACCGAGCTCGCGGAGATGGGGCAGAAATAGGGTTTTTAAATTTTAGTCCTAGTAGTTTGCCAGTCCACAAAATAATTCTTTTATTTCTGCCAGTCCACAGGTGTAAAAAGGTTGAAAAACACTGGTCTAAGTCACAAAAACCCACCTAAAGTCACCACATAAGCACTGCAAACACATAATACAGACCCCCCACACACTACCCAGTGATCACTGACCCCCCCAACCCCATAAAAATCATAACCACACTTTTAAAATTCAGCCTCCAGACGATCATCACCTGGCAGCTTGGCATAGGAAAGCCTAGTTGTATAGCACAGAGGCGGTTTAAGCTGTCTTGAGGGTGAGTTAGGGACCCATAGAGAGGAGGCCCCATGCCCATAAGCCCCTGTAATCACTGCATTGATACTGAAACATGTGCACTCCCCTATACACCCCTAAACCCTTTTGTAATGGCATAAAAGTGGCTCCTGCAGCCATAAGGGCTATTAGGGTGGTAGATAAGTGGGTCTAGGGGATTCTGGGGGTGTTTTGGGGGCTCACTGTGACCTATAAGGGAGCTGTAGTGAGATGATGACATGGCACCCTTTTTGTGAAGTTCACAGCAGTACCCTGTAAGGTACCCCACTATTCAGGTGCCATGTCTGGGTGTTCAGTCCATCACTTTGCAGACCCCTCCCACGTCAAACAGGGCTTGTTCTAGGCGTTTTTTACTTGGACGAAAAGTTGAACGAAAATGTGGTATAAAGATGGATGATGTAGTGACTTGGATGATCAGATCGGTAGGACGTTTACTTGGACGATTTTTGAAACAAAAAAAAATTTGGATGTATTTTTCAAAAACGTGTCCTAGGCTTTTACTTTGGACGACTTGCGACTTAGACATTCCTTTCGATTATGCCCCTCCACGTGTCCTTGTAAGGGCAAAACATGCTGTTCTCCACCACAGCAACCCTTCCCAGTGTATTTTCCTTAATTTGTTCTCTCTTTTTCTATAATAGTATAGTTCCAACCTTTTTTCCTTTTGTTCCAGTTTGTCCTTGGTTAAAGCATCCTTGGATGTATTAACTACCCCTAAAGATGTCTATTAATTTAAAATTTGTATTATAGTCAATATCTGATTTTATTAAAATTGTACACTGTCTAGAAGTCTGATTAGGCAGTATAAGAAATTTTAAATAAACCTGAAACTTGATGTCAAGATTGTGCATCAGACATGTCTACTTGCTCTGAACCACAGCCATTGTGAATAGGGCTTTTCTTCTTATTTTCTTAGCCTTTTGGGAATGGGGTTTAGGATACTATATACTGTATAATTCATGTGCTTTGCTTGAGTAATGATCTTATTCTGTTATCAAAGAGGAGTCCTCTTTACCCCCTCCCCCCCCAAAGAAAAGGTTTAGCTTGCAATATATTTTTTTTTCATGGGCTTTTGCTTGTGACCCTGGACAACTGGAACAAATGTAAATACCACATGGGATATAATTGGTATATAAATAATTAAAAGATAAATAGATAAAATATAATAGTGGTGCAAGCATTTTACTGCATGCAATTTTAATGTAAAAAAATAGCATAAAATCGCCATTCTAATGACATCCTAATGTTAACACACAATAACATTAAAGACATTATTAGGACATCTATGCAACGCCTAATAGGTGATTCTACAAAGGACATCTAACAATATAGATACACTTAGATTCATTCACTGCCATTGAGTGCGATTCTCTATAGTGCATCTATGTATTATAGAATCCCACTCAGCATTGTGCTCATTGACGTCTAAACGATGTCTAACTTTTAGACGTCCTTTACAGAATCTGCCCCTGTATACAGGGACTTTTTTGTTTTTTTTTATTATTTCTATTAAAGCTCTGTGGCAGTCCAAGTCTTCTTTATACTGAGTTCTTTTGGCAACATTAACCCCCTCCTTTACTAACGCTTAGCATGGGTTTTAGCGCTGGCAGTGGCGGTAACTGCTCCGACACTCATAGAATTCCTATGAGCTCATAGAATTCCTTTGAGCATCGGAGCAGTTACTGCCGCTTCAGGCGCTAAAACCCACGCTATGCATTAGAAAAGGAGGGGTATGTCTGCCTTAGCTTATTATTAATATATTTGGACTTTTGGTCAATCAAATGGTTGAAATATTCTGCCTTTGTGGGATTGCTCTGTAGCAGATTTTTTATTTTATTTTACTTTGTATTTGTGTCTTCACTTTACCTTCCTGGTGTCTCTGCCCCTTTTATTAAATATAATACTCTATTAGACGTAGGGCTTATTGGATATGATTGTGACTTTTATATTTTTCTTTTGATTTTGTGGTATATCAAATAAAGTTGATCATGGCTAGTTAACATGATGATTCTCCCTTTTCTATAATCCAAAAATTTTGGGCTCTTTTCACTAAACAGTGCTAAAGGTTTTTAGCAAGGGCTGGCGAGGTAAAAGCTCAGAGACTCTTAGAATTAATCCTCAAAGGGCTGAGAGGACCTGCCCAAGAAGTGGAAGTAGTGGGACCATTAAGGAACAGTGATCACAACATGATCCAATTCAAAGTGGAAATAAGTATGCCAAAGGTGAGGAAAACCATTGCAACAACGTTCAACTTCAGGAAAGGGAGCTATGATGCCATGAGACAAATGGTAACGAGAAAACTCAGGAACAGTTCCAGAAAGGCACAAACAGTGGACCAAGCCTGGACCTTATTTAAGGACACGGTGAACGAAGCGCTAAACCGGTATATACCCAAATTTAGAAAAGGGTGCAGAAAGAATCAAGCAAAGACCCAGCATGGTTAACCAATGAAATTAAGAAGGTGATGGGAGACAAGAAAAAATCTTTCAGGACGTGGAAAAAGGATAAAACCAAGGAAAATTGGAAAGAGCACAGGAAGCATCAAAAAGACTGTCAGAACAGCAAAAAAAGAGTATGAAGAGAGATTTGCTAAGGAGGCATGGAATTTCAAGCCATTCCTTTGATATGTGAAAGGAAAACAACCGGTGAGGGAGGAGGTGGAACCTAGGGTGACAGGAAGGGAGTGGTAAAGGAGGAAAAAGAGGTGGCTGACAGATTAAACTCGTTCTTCTCGTCGGTCTTCACGAAAGAGGACACATCCAACGTGCCAGAACTGGAAAAATTCTTCAAGGGGGGTCAAGAGGAAAAATTATCTTGCATGGAGGTAAGCCTCGAAGATGTACTCAAACAGATAGATAGACTAAAAACTGACAAATCTTCGGGCCCAGACAGAATCCACCCGAGAATACTAAAAGAACTTAGAGACGAAATAGCGGAGTTACTGCAGCAGATTTGCAACCTATCCTTGAAAACAGGGGTAATCCCGGAAGACTGGAGGATAGCGAATGTTATACCTATCTTCAAGAAGGGATCCAGAGGCGACCCAGGGAATTATAGACCTGTCATCTTAACCTCAGTTCCGGGGAAGATGGCCGAATCATTAATCAAGGACAGTATCAATGAGCATATAGAAAAAAATAGGCTGATGAAATCAAGCCAGCATGGTTTCTGTACTGGAAGATCTTGCCAAACGAACCTACTGCACTTCTTTGGGGGATAAGCGAACAATTGGACAAAGGTGACCCCATAGACATAGCATACCTGGACTTCCAGAAAGCCTTCAACAAGGTACCTCACGAGCGCCTACTAAGGAAACTGTGGAACTACGGGGTGGAAGGGGACAGACACAGATGGATCAGAAACTGGCTGGCGGACAGGAAACAGAGGGTAGAAGTAAAGGGACACTATTCTGACTGGAAAGGGGTCACAAGTGGCGTCCCGCAAGGGTCGGTGCTGGGACCACTGCTATTCAATATATTTATTAATGACCTGGAAACAGGGACCAAGTGCGAAGTTATAAAATTTGTGGATGACACAAAACTCTCCGGTAAGGTTAGATCTGTAAAGGAATGGCAGATGAGCTTCAATGTAGAAAAATGTAAAGTCATGCACATAGGGAAAGGAAACCCGATGTATAACTACACGATGGGGGGGGGGATGATATTGGGGGAAGGCAACCTAAAAAAGGATTTGGGGGTTTTGGTGGATAAAATAATGAAACCGTCGGCACAATGCGCAGCGGCCTCAAACAGAATGTTGGGCATTATCAAAAAAGGTATCACTACCAGAACCAAGGAAGTTATCCTCCCACTATATAGGGCGATGGTGCGACCGCATCTGGAGTACTGCATTCAGTACTGGTCGCCGTACCTTAAGAAGGATATGGCGATACTCGAAAGGGTCCAGAGAAGAGCAACAAAAATGATAAAGGGCATGGAAAACCTTTCATATGCTGAGAGGCTGGAGAAGCTGGGGCTCTTTTCCCTGGAAAAGCGGAGACTTAGAGGGGATATGATAGAAACTTACAAGATCATGAAGGGTATAGAGAAGGTAGAGAGGGACAGATTCTTCAGACTGGCGGGGACAACAAAAACTAGAGGGCACTCAAAAAAATTGAAGGGAGATAGGTTCAGAACAAATGCTAGGAAGTTCTTCTTCACTCAGAGGGTGGTGGACACATGGAAAGCGCTTCCAGAGGAGGTGGTAGAGCAGAGTACGATTTTGGGTTTCATAATGGGATTGGACGAGTTCCTGAAGGAAAAGGGGATTGAGGGGTACAATTAGAGGGTTACTATATAGTACAAAATGCTTTAGAGTAATAGATCACTTACAGGTCATTGACCTGGGGGGCCGCCGCGGGAGCGGACTGCTGGGCATGATGGACCTATGGTCTGTCTTGGCAGAGGCGATGCTTATGTTCTTAATTCCTATGAGCGTCAGAGCATTTACCTCACCAACCCTCACTAAAGACCTCTAGCATCATTTAGTAAATTTTAGGGCTCCTTTTATCAAGGTGCACTATGGGGGTTAGCGTGTCGGACATTTCATCACATCAAGCCAAAATACTAACGCCTCGTCAATGGAGGTTTTAGCTACTAGTGCGGCAGGCAGATTAACGCGCGGTATTCTGCATGTTAAACCCCTACCACGCCTTGATAAAAGGACCCCTTAGTGTTTATGTTTATAGTGTACCTATTCTTAAAAAAAAAAAAATTACTGGAAATGTTAATGCCTTATATTGTGAACATATCTGCCAGGGCCTATGACTTATGTTCAGGATGTGGTGAAAGCATTGCATTTTATCAGACATATTGCTTAGTGTGATTCAGAATCTGTGTCAATTAGTTCAACTAAGGTATCATTGGCCCTTCTAGAAATAACATTATCTTCATGCTATGTTGCATCACATTGCAGGGTATTTTGCATCAATGAATCTCTATTAAAGGTTAACTGACAATGCTGAAAAGTTGTGAAAGAGAAATCATTAAATGCAATATTATTGACCAGAGTGTAATTGTTCCATTAAAATTCATGAGTTTGCCAATGATTATTTTTGTTACAAATAATATAATTTAGTAGCTGACTGTACATTAGATATTCTAGTATACATCAGCAACATTCTGCAAGCAGTTATTTGTTTTTACTCTAGAAGTTTATATTTTAACCAAAGTTTAACCTGGCAAGATGTCATAGACAGAATTAGTAACATTCCTATCTATAACATTAGCAGCCCCTTTTATCAAATTGTACTAGGGATTTTTAGCGTGGGCCGGTATGATAAATTCCTATGAGCATCAGAGCATTTATCTCACCAGCCTGCACTAACAACCTCTAGCGCATCTTGATTAAAGAGGGGTAACATTTTAAATAATGCTGGCATAATTCTGTTTAAAAAGATACAAAAAGGAGGCAAAAATGTCAATAAGGACTCTATGAGTGTGTCTGTCAGCTAATCACTCCTAACAAACCAAACCACACAGGTACCAAATATCAATTGAAGGATAGGGGCGCTCTCAGTGTGAGGTTGTTAGCGACGGGAGAACAAACTCCAGCGCTTCCACTTACAAAGACGGAGGTGAATCACCCCGCCTGCACACCATCATCGGGCGTCCCTAGTGTGCAAAATCAACTGTGCAGAATTAATAACAATAAATAAGTCACAAACAGTGAACTAGTGAGAGAGTGAATCAAACTGAAAACCCACTCATAGAGTCCTCCCCAGCCTAATCCCCAAGATACAAAATGAAACCACAGCCAACTTAGCTTTTTAAAGCGAGCCAAATTAAGTCAATGAGCATTGCGGGAGACCAGAATAGTCATAGGATCAACCGGTTTTGGGTGAAACCCTTCATCAGGATCTTAAGGCTGGAGCAGAACCGGCTGGGAGGGAAGCAGGAGAGCCCGCAGAAGCAACTGACTGGGCTTAAAAGCAGATCCAAAATGACATCAGCCACTTTCAACCAATCAAAAACAACTAAGAAGTCACTGTTTGTGACTTATTTATTGTTATTAATTCTGCACAGTTGATTTTGCACACTAGGGACGCCCGATGATGGTGTGCAGGCGGGGTGATTCACCTCCGTCTTTGTAAGTGGAAGCGCTGGAGTTTGTTCTCCCGTCGCTAACAACCTCACACTGAGAGCGCCCCTATCCTTCAATTGATATTTGGTACCTGTGTGGTTTGGTTTGTTAGGAGTGATTAGCTGACAGACACACTCATAGAGTCCTTATTGACATTTTTGCCTCCTTTTTGTATCTTTTTAAGCACCTTTTGGCAAACTTAGAGGAGCTTATAGTTTAGGCATAATTCTGTTAGCATAAATCCAATATCCAATTCCAAGCTTCCAACCTTTAAAGTATTCTTTCTATATTACACCTTTAGATCCTTATCTGGTGTTGCTGCTTCTGTTTTAGAGCAACAAGAAAAAAAAAAAGAGCAACAAAAAAAGAAATCCAACCGAATCTGCAGAAAAACCACCAAAACAGGAAAACCAAACAAAAACTGCAGACATTGTACACGATGCAGGCAAGAATTTATTGTACCAAAGTTAAAATGCAGTAATAAAAAAACCTTTTTACCAACCAAGAGACCCAACACGGTCCATGTTTTGGACAACACGCCTTCGTCAGGGGTCCATGGTAAATAAGATATACAATATTTGTATTTGAAGAGTCTATGCGGGATGGTGGTTAACGGCATGTGTGGATCCCTGACGAAGCGGCAGCGAAACATGTCGGGTCCACCAGCCTAGTACAGCAACACGTTTGAAGATAAGTACACATACTTCATTAGTCGTTTTAAAAGTTATAAAAGGTGTTTAAAAAAATATAAAAGTATTGATCATTAGCTATTAAAATTTAAGCCTTGACCGATGAGGAGGTTACATATGAATCTCCCCGTTATGAGAACATAGCCTGTATGGGATGGAGGAGGGGTGTTTCTGAGGTCTATGGCTAAAACAGAAGCAGCAACACCAGATAAGGATCTAAAGGTGTAATATAGAAAGAATACTTTAAAGGTTGGAAGCTTGGAATTGGATATTGGATTTATGCTACATGGTGATAATTCCAGGAATAAGACTTTAAATAGTGCCTTATAAGGTGGCATAATTCTGTTAAGCATTAATTGAGATATATATCACATAGGGGCCCATTTTTCTAAGCTGCACTAGTAGAAAATGATCTTAGAGTACCCTAATCCAGGATTTTCTCATCTGCTGTCCATTTCTAGTGGGTGCATTAAAAAGGGCTTTTTTTTGTTTTTTTGAATATATACAATAATTTTTGCATTAGCATTTAACCCTTTAAAATAATTATTGTGTGAGCTCTTACTGCTTCTTTTTTAAGAAGCGGTAAGGGCTCATACGTTAATCATTCACTAACCAGTTAACACACAAGAATAGCCTTACTAGGACAGACCAATAGTCCATCTAGCCTAGTATTCTGTCTTCACGGTGGCCAATCTAAGTCATAAGTACCTGGCAAAAACCCAAATAGTAGCAACATTCCATGCTACCAATCCAGGGCAAGCAGTGGTATCCCCCATGTCTGTCTCAATAGCAGACTATGGATTTGTCCTCAAGGAACTTGTCCAAACATTTTTTTTTTAAACCAGCTACATTAAATGTTTTTTCCTCCTATTGATTTTAAAAGTATCTCCCAGTAACTTCATCGAGTGTCCCCTAGCTTTGTAATTTTTGATGGAGTAAAATAAATCGATCCTCTTGTACCTCTTTTACATCACTCAGGATTTTGTAGACTTCTATCATATCTCCCCTCAGCCATCTCTATTCCAAGCTGAAGAGTCCTAACCTCTTTAGTCTTTCCTCATACAAGAGGAGTTCCATTCCCTTTATCATCTTGGTTGCTCCTCTTTTAAACTTTTCTAGTTTTACTATATCTTTTTTGAGATAAGGCAACCAGAATTGAACACAGTACTCAAGGTGAGGTTACACCATGGAACAATACAGAGGCATTGTAATATTCTTAATCTTGTTTACCATCCTTTTTCTAATAATTCCTAGCATCTTGTTTGCTTTTTTGGACATACTAACTGGTTGGTGCAGAAATGCCCATTCTCCATGCTGTCATGCCCTTGGAAAGATATTTAATGAATGACTAGTATGTGCAGACAAAAAAAACATATTCAGGATGCTGTTTAGAGTGTCCTGTGTTAGGCCATTAAAGCCGCGTTAGGTTTGTGTTAGCACCTATAGCAGCTTAGTAAAATGGTCTTATAATCAATAAATATTTTAGACATGAGTTGCATTTCCTTTTTCATTTCATTAGTAGATGCCTGCATTAAAGTCCATACAATATTTTAATATAGCATGCATTGCCAGTTCAGCGTATTGCCTGTACATTGGTGTGTATTGCAGCGATTATCTATTCAAAAATCCTTCAGTTTCATTCTTCAAGGTACAAAACCATGTATAGTTTTCTAGGTAGTCATAATGAGGGGGTAAGAACATAAGACCATACGAATTGCCCTACTGGGTCAGACCAATGATCCACCTATTCTAGCCCATCTTCATGGAGGAAAGTGTTCAAGGGAGAAATAGAGGACAGCCTCACCACATTAGAAGTGGATTTGGACCAGATATACTACCAGATCGACAAACATAAAAGCGACAAATCCCCTGGACCGGATGGAATTCTTCTAAGAGTATTAAAGGAGCTGAAGGTGGAAATTGGTGAACTACTGCAAAACCTTGCCAACCTGTCAATTAGAACTGGACAGATACCGGATGACTGGAAGATAGCAAACGTCACCCCAATTTTCAAAAAAGGATCAAGAGGAGAACCGGGCAACAACAGACCGGTGAGTCTTACGTCTGTCCCTGGAAATATGGTTGAGGCACTGATTAAAGATAGCATAGTCCGGCACTTGGATACACACGACCTGATGAGAGCCAGTCAACATGGCTTCAGGAAAGGGAAGTCATGCTTGATGAATTTACTACAATTCTTTGAAACAGTAAACAAACAAATCAATAACGGGGAACCAATGGACATAATATACCTGGACTTCCAGAAAGCGTTCGACAAAGTTCCACACGAAAGACTTCTCAGGAAATTACAAAGCCACGGAATAGAGGGAGACATACTAAGGTGGATAGGCAAATGGCTGGAAAACAGAATGCAGAGGGTAGGCATAAATGGGAAGCTCTCAGACTGGGAGAAAGTGACTAGCGGTGTGCCCTAGGGCTCGGTTCTTGGGCCCATCTTATTTAATATTTTCATCAACGATCTAGAAGAAGTGAAATCATCAAGTTTGCAGATGATAACAAGCTATGTTGTACAAACAGATCACAAAAGGACAGCGAGGAACTATAGAGAGGCTTGAGCCAGTTAGAGAAATGGGCAGAGAAATGGCAGATGAAGTTTAATGTGGAAAAGTGCAAGGTTTTGGGCAGAAAGAACTAGGAGTACGGGTACAGCATGTCAGGTGCAACTCTGAGTAAGAGTGTACAAGAAAAAGACCTGGGGGTACTGATAGATAGGACCATGAAACCATCAGCACAATGTGCGGCGGTGGCAAAGAAAACAAATAGAATGTTGGGCATGATAAAGAAGGGAATCACGAGTAGATCGGAGAGGGTCATAATGCCGCTTTATAGAGCAATGGTCAGACCACACTTGGAATACTGTGTCCTACACTGGTCACCCTATCTAAAGAAGGATATGAAACTGCTCGAGAAGGTGCAGAGGCGAGCAATGAAGCTGGTAAAAGGTATGGAGAACTTGAACTACGAAGAACGACTTAGAAAACTGTGATTGTTCTCTCTCGAGAAGAGGAGACTGAGAGGAGATCTGATAGAGACTTTTAAAATAATAAAAGGAATCGACAAGATAGAGCAGGACAAAAAGTTATATACAATGTCAAATGTGACTAGGACAAGAGGTCATGGGCTGAAGCTGAGGGGGGGACAAGCCCAGGACAAATGCCAGAAAGTTCTGCTTCACACAGCGAGTGATGGACACCTGGAACGCTCTCCCGGTGGAGATTGCTGCGGAAACCACCATTCTAGGATTTAAGGGCAAGTTAGATGCACATCTCCTCGAAAGGTGCATAGAGGGATACGAGTGACTAAGTTTTTGCCAGGTTACACCTGGCTGGGCCTCCGCATGAGCGGGTCACCGGACTTGATGGACCCAGGGTCTGTTCCGGAGATGGCAGTTCTTATGTTCTAATCCAAGTCACAACTACCAAGCAAAAACCCAACTAGTAGTAGCATTCCATGCCACTGATCTAGGATAAGCTGTGACTTCCCCCCACGTCTGTCTCAAAAGCAGACTATGGACTTTTCCTCCAACTTGTCCAAACCTTTTTTAAAAACCAGCTACTTTAACTGCTATCACCACATCCTCTGGCAACACATTCTAGAGCTTAACTATTCTCTGAGTGAAAAAATATTTCCTCCTATTGGTTTTAACAGTATTACTCTGTAACTTTGAGTGTTCCCTAGACTTTATAAATCTTGATGCAGTAAAAAATTGATCCATTTGTACTCATTCTACACCACTCAGGATTTTGTAGACTTTAATCATATCTTCTCTCAGCCGTCTCCTCTCCAAGCTGAAGAGCCCAAACCTCCTTAGTCCCTTCTCATACAAGAGGAGTTCCATCCCCTCTATCATCTTGGTCGCTCTTCTCTGAACCTTTTCTTGTGCCGATATATCTTTTTTGAAATAAGGAGACCAGGACTGAACACAATACTCAAGGTGATGTCACACCATTGAGCGATATAGAGGCATTATAACATTATTACTCTTATTTACCATCCGTTTTCTAATAATTCCTAGCATCTTGTTTGCCTTCATAGCTGCTGCCACACATTGAATGGAAGATTTCAGCATATTGTCCAAGATGACACCCAGATATTTTTCTTGAATGCTGACCCCCACAAGGTGGACCCTAGCATTCGGTAACTATGATTTGGATTATTTTTCTCAATGTGCATCACAGAGCAGGTTAAATAAAACGGTACATTTTGCTGAATCTCTTTAGGAGATTATTCAGCTGGCTAGATTTACAGCTTTATATTTAATTAATTCTAACTGGTCAAAACTTGACAGGGTAGATTCAGTACAACTGAGATCCCCAGCTAAATTTAGGTAGGATTACTAGTGCTGCCCGATTCACGATTCGAATCAGTTCACCGATTCAAATCAGGTGAATCGATTCGACTCGGTTCGTTTTTGCTAAAAACCGGACTCACCAATTCAGCTGCAAGACGATTTTCACTCCGCCGGCTGCCCAACTCTACCCATCTAATGTAACTTCCGGTTTTGCAAAACCGAAAGTTACATCGGAAGAAACAAAAGCAGTGGGAGAGTCAATCGGCGAGCGAGCGGACCTCATGCAGCAGACCTCAGCAGCAGCAAATACTATTTTTGGCTGGCTTTCCCCGCATTTCTCCTCTCTGCCCCGCGATTTAATATCCAGTCCAGTAAGTAAATGAATTGGAATGGGGGCTGCTGAGTCTTAGGGGCTGGAGATGGAAGCTAAAATCAGCAGGGGGGGCTGGGGATGGAAGCTGAAATCGGCAGGGGGCTGGTGAGTCTTGGGGCCTGGGGATGGAAGCTGAAATCGGCAGGAGGGCTGGTGAGTCTTGGGGGCTGGGGATGGAAGCTGAAATCGGCAGGGTGGCTGGGGATGGAAGCTGAAATCAGCAGGGGGGCTGGGGATGGAAGCTGAATTCGGCAGGGGGGCTGGAAATGGAAGCTGAAATTGGCAGGGGGGCTGGTGAGTCTTGGGGGCTGCAGATGGAAGCTCAGAATAGGCAGGGGGGCTGGGGATGGAAACTGAGAATCGGAATGGGGGCTTGTGAGTCTTGGGGGCTGGGGATGGAAGCTGAGAATCATTTCTGTAGGCTATCAGAAATTTGCTTAATTATTTACTCACACAGAAAAGCAGTAAAAGTCAATAGGTTCTCTGAGTGGGAACAACCTGTTTGATCTTGCACTCGTGTGATTGACCAATTGTATATCGCTGTTTAATTTATCACATTGATTAATTTGAGCACACATAAGGTGTCCTATGATGGCGTGCACTGCAGGCAGAGGGTGACTAACCTTTGCCTTATTGTGTAAAGCGCTGGAGAATTATCTCCCCTCGCTTACCTCTCTCGCTGAGGACACCCTGCTTCAGTATAATCATTTATATGATTTATCTTATAAACATTATTATGTGGTCTTTTCCTCAAGTGCTGAGATATCAGGTTGTTCCCACTCGGAGAACCTATTGACTTTTACAGTGAATCAAATCAAATTGAATCAAATCGAATCAAATTGAAGAATCGATTCAACAGGGTGAATCAAATCAAATTGAAATATTTTTCTCTGAATCGGGCAGCACTAAGGATTACCATATGGCTCCAGAGAAAGGAGGATGGATTGAGACATCTTTCATTATTACAAATTCTAGAAAATCTCATTCATTATTTTAATTTCCTTCTGTAAACGGATGTAAATATAAGAAATTTCAGAAACGATTGCTGTCTATTCAGGCAGCCTCATGGATTAGGGATCTGACTCACATATTCACACTTTCAAATTTGTCTCAACAATTTTGATGTGCCGTAAAGAAGCATATTTTTACAGAATCTTTTGGAAGTTAGATATTGGATATTTATTCATTTGTATTACTAGTCTCTGTAAACCACATAGAACTTAATGGTATTTGCGGTATACAAGTGAGTTGTTATGTTATGTTATGTTATGTTATGAAAGCACTGGAAGTGAAACCCGGATGTCTCAATCCATCCTCCTTTTTCTAGAGCTATATGGTAACCCTAAATTTAGAGATCTTTTTACTAAGCTGCAATAAAAATTGGCCATATATGGGTCCTTCCCACATGTCCTTCCCATATGCTAAAGCCATTTATATTATCCTCATAAAGATTTCAATTTTTTTCCATTAATTGTCATGTGGCACAGTGGTTAGAGCTGTGGCCTTAACACCCTGAGGTTATGGTTTCAAACCTATGCTGCTCCTTGTGACCCTGCGCAGGTCACCCATTCCCCCCATTGCCCCAGGTACATTGGACAGAGTGAGCCAACTGGGACAGATAGGGAAAAAAAGCTTGAGTACTTGAATAAATTCATGTAAACCATTTGAATTCCCCTGGGAGAATGGTATAGAAAATCAAATAAATAAATGTGCTTATTTTCATGAGATATATGCAAACCATATCCACTATGGTTTGCATGCGGACACTGTATTTCTTAAGATTACCTGCTCTCTGATCAGGATGGAAAAACCCTCAAAACTTAGACAAGCCTGGCCTTTTGCCTCTGTTTTTGGGACCGCAATTTATAGCAGGCCCTTTCAGCAGCTTTGTGGATTGTTCATTCAGTGAAACATCAGCAAAACCGCCGTAGTGTGAATTGTTATATAAATTTTAATTTAAACAAACTTACTAGCAAAGCATTTTCCTTCAGCTCAAAAAATGGTATTTCTAGATTAAAAAAAAAGCAGTTCCATTTAAAAGGACAGGTAGTTTTCCCTGATGACCAGTTTCAATGTCATGAAATGCTGGCCACATCAGATGAGGCTGTTTCAATAAAAAAGGAGAAACCTTAGTGTAATTGCTACAAGGTAGGACAACTGGGGGAGGAACCCCACTGGAATGCAACAACGATTGCAAAATAAATATGATTATTATAAATATGATATTTATAAGTGAAACCATTTATTAATACAAAACAAAAAATAAAGGGCTCCTTTTACAAAACCTCGTTAGGTTTTTTTTTATCGCTGGCCGCAGAGGTATTAGCTCTAACACTCAGCATCTGAGCTAATAACCATGGCCAGTAATATAAAAGCCTAATGTGGCTTCAAAAAGGGGGGAGGGGAGAGGATAATTTCCTCTTTTCTTCCTGTCCCATGGTCTTCCTGCAATTTCTCACAGTCTTCATGTGATTTAACAACTTTGAATAGTTTTAGAAAGCTGCAAATTTTTATCATCTCACGCATCATCCGTATTCCACATCACTTATAAATATGTTAAAAAGCACTGGTCCCAGTAGAGATCTTTGTAATATTCCACTATTCACCTTCTGTATTTAGGGAACTGGCCATTTAACCCTACTCTGTTTTCTATTATTTAACCAGTTCCCAATCCACAACAGAATACTTCTATTCCGTAATTTTTTTTTTTTTTCAGGGGTCTCTTATGAGGGACATTTTTCAGAAGCTTTAAGACAATCTAGATATGCTATATCAACTGGCTCACCTGTATCCTCTTGTTTATTCATACCTTCACAAATAGAGCAACTTGGTGAAAACAAGACTTTCCTTGGCTGAATCCATGATTCCGTTCCATTCAGCCATGTGTTTGATAATATTATTCTTTATAATAGTTTCTACTATTTTGCCTAGTACTGAAGTCAGGCTTACTAGTCTGTAGTTTCCCAGATCACCCTGGAATCTTTTTTTTTTAATGATGGTTACATTGACTACCTTTCAATCTTCTCTTCCCACCACATTCATGGCTCATAAAGACATGGGCAGACCAATTCTCAAGATGATTTTCCCAGACCATTAAGTAGTTAGCTGGATAAATTCCACTAACTGAATATTGCCTCCACTGCAAAACGTATGTGTGGCATTTCACTAAACATTCACTTTTAGCAAAAGGGAATAAGGATGGAATAAGTGTAGAGATTGGAAATTCTGCATACAGATTTCATATTGATGTAGCATATGAGCATACGCTGGCACTGGTGCACCTAATATCAGGCATCAACAGTAATAAATAGCTAATGGTGCCTAATTGGGCCATAAAGTGCATGTAACTTATTGTATTCTATATGTCATATGCATATGCCAGACATCAATATCAAAAAAACACATCCTCAATGTGCTCAAGATTTCGTGTCAGATCTTCTCTAAAAGGGTCTGGTTTTTTTATATTGCTTTATTTGACATCCTTTCTTGTTTACATTTATTTTTGTCATATGCCAGACATGCCATGACCTGCCCATGTTTACTGTCTAGCACTTACATGTGTACAATTCTGGAGACTGCACCTTCAAAAAGATACAAACAGGATGGAGTCGGTCCAGAGGAAGGCTATTAAAATGGTTGCTGGTCTTCATCATAAGACATAGAACATTAGATAGAGTATGAGTCCACCAGGAGAGATAGGGAAAATGCTTGAGTACCTAGTACAATTGGCCTTAAGTAGCAGTAGAAGCACAAGTAAGGCCACGGTCATCTGGTTTCAGAACAAAGCTAAAGGGTATATGACATTATATGTGTTGCTTAAATATTTCCCTGACGCAGCGGGAATTTGGTTTGCCCCATGAAATGCAGGCCGCGTTGGAGGATGGAATAAGAATAGTAAAATAAGCAACACCTTGAGCTCCGTGGCCATGGAGCACAAATTAAAAGCACTTTAAGGATCTACTTAATGTAAACTAAAGCACTTTAAAGCACCAGAGCACTTTTTCAAGATAAGTACCAGTGATTTTGTTATTTGTTAATCTGCCGGTTCTATTTCTGAGATGAGCTGCTAGGTCAAATTGTGTGTGGAAAAAAGTAACTATAATTTCTTAAGGAAAGAATTAATGAGAGAAATTATTTAAAAAAAAAAAAAACTTTATTTGAATAAAACTCAATAAAGATGATAAAAAATATTTAGGGCTCCTTTTACGAAGGTGCGCTAGGGTTTTTAGCGCACGCACATAATTACCGGTAGCCGAAAATCTACCACCTCCTAAAAAGGAGGCGGTAGTGGTTAGCACGCTTGGGAATTTGACGCATGCTATTGTGCGCATTAAGGCCCTAGCGAGTGGTAGAGTGGGTTCAAGTCAGTGACGCAAATAGGAGCAGGTGAAAGGAATTACTTTCATAAGAGAACCCAAAGTGGGTATACAGCTCCACTATCTGAGGCTTGTAACCCATAGAAAGAATACCTCCAGTTTCATTTCTTTTTACCAGTGGTTGTTTTGTGATAGATTTTACAATTAGGTAACCACTAGTCTTTGGGGGGGAGTTGCTATGTAAAGTTATCCACACTTTAGTTGGCACAAGTACTAGAACCATAAGGCCTTAAGTGATGAGTCCCCACTTGTACTTGCATCATTGTTAAGGCTTTATCAGCCTACTCATAGCCTACAATCATTTGAGAAATTATTGCAGAATGTTCCATCTGTTAAACATGTGAAATTAGAAATGAATTGCACTTGCTATGTTTCAGGTCATAAGCACACAGACTTGGAATAGTTTACCACATGATTTATGTATGATGACATTACTACCTCAGTTTAGGAAACAAAAGTGTTTTTTATTTTCTTATGCTTTTTTTAGATTAAAGGTATTTGGTTGCCTATTGTTTTTACATGAGGATTATTTTATGATGTTTTAATTTATTTTTGTTTTATTATGTGTATTATCCCGATTATATGAGATTGTATATGTTAAATTTGTATAGTGCCTAGTACAATTGGCTAGTTTAGAAATATTTCAAATAAATAAATAATTTAAGATCCTAGAGAGCTCAGCCCAAAGGGAAAAAAATCACCAGAAGCTTAAAAATATAAAAGCCTGATCTCCTGCATGGTAAAATCAGCTGCAGGATGAATAGGCCAGAGTTCCAGTAGCATACCATACAAGACAGAATAGAGAAAAACACCTCAAATATGAATCTGTTAGCACTAACATAAATTTTTTAATGTAAACAGGAAACCATGAAATGTATTATAATGAATAAACTCTAATTTATTTGTTTCTCTTATCAGTGCTTTGCACATATTAAATGTTTCCCCAGCTGACACACACTAATCCTGCCAAACAATGTTCTTCAGACAGACGAACATATACTGTAGAGTGTAGACTGTAGGGATAAGAGTTTGGAAAACCTGTTTAGATTAACAAGCATGGCAAAAATGTAATGAAATATTACGCTATGAAATGATATAGACTAGGAAAGGTCCACAGCCCATGTTATGAATTTTCAATCATTAAATGGAGCTCAGTCCATTGCTTATGTTTGTGAACAAAAGACTGGGTCATATTTAACATCTATTAAGAATGCTTCATTGCTGGAAAGCCAAGAAACATAGTTATTGAAGCATATTTGTTCTGTAGTGTTTAGATTTCTAGAGTGGTGAGGATGTCAAGCTTTTGAACTGTGTGACAGAGTACGATGTGTAGTGCAAATGGCAAGTGAAGAACGTCTAACCTTATTTCAAATGTAATTGTTTCTTTGGTATTAAAAAGGGGTTCTGAAATCTAACTTTTATCTGTCAGACTCTTTTAATAATGTATCATTCACATATAAATTGGTGAAAATAGAAGGTCTTAGTTCAGAATCATGTCCTGTGGATAATAAATTAAATCCTTCCCCAAAATGATACTGAGAGGAGAATGGATTGTGTGCTTCATTCATCTCTAATAATTGATCTACATCAGCTCAGGAGAGCTTTTGGAAATTGGTATTTCAAATCAGTTAGGTCCATTTATGCAGTGCAAGGTAGTTCACAGGGTTGTTTTTTTTCTCCATGAACATTTCTTGCATGAACAATACGTAGGCATCTAATAAAATCTGAGCTGTGAAAATGTGAGCTGTGAAAGAGCAGCTCACCATTTGTCTGGAATATAGATTCAGACTATGAGAACAAATGGGCATTTTCTAGAAGACTTTCTATAGGTAGATACCACTATACCCCTGGAAAGCATCTTCAGAAAATTTATTCCCTTTGTGTGGGGAAAAGTACATCATGGTGTGTGTACCTTTCTCGGTGGGGAAAGCAAAACTAAAAGAGGGTGCATTGTTATTGATGGAATTTAAGTGCTTACGTTGATTATTAATGTCTGTATAATTCCTGGCACTTTGTATTAGTTTTGAAAATTAATAAAGATGAAAAAAAAAAAAAAGAGGTGGCTTTCATCAGGCGTACTAAAGTGACACAGGGATTTCATTTTGAAATCCTTGTGCTACTCTGTATCTGCAAATTATGTTAAGCAAAGTTATGAGGGGTGCTGTAAAGTTCTCAGCCCAACCAATCACAATTCTGAGTGTTGTTTGGTCACTTGTCACAGAGAGGACCCTGTAAGCATAAAGGAATCCCTGCAGTGCTAAGAAACTGAGATTACATCTAGTGAGGCAACACAAGTTCCTGTAGCCACAGTGCCTAAGACAGGTGTAGTGAAACAGGGAGGACTACAAATTCCAGTAAGGCAGGGACAGGTAAAGCCAAAAACCAGGGCTAGAGCAGTTCCTGCTACCGGCCAATCTGAAACTGGCTCAAACCAGTTCAGAAGGCTCCAGAGTGTAGGAGCAGTAATGCCTAGGAGCACAGCTATAGCTAAGCCTAATCAGGTTAGAGCAGGCAAATAAAAGGGTGCGTCTCTCAACCACAGGAGGCAGCCACAGATTCACAAAGTTTCTCACAGATCCGAGGAAGGTAGATCACTTCAGTCAAGAACAGGAAAGCAGCAGTCACCATTCTTGCTACAGGAGAAGGTAGGAGTACCCAATGGGGAGGCTTCCGAGGACTATGATAATATTAATATGAATGAGGTTGAAATGGGGGATGATTTAAGCTTCTGTGAAATGGCTGCTAAGTTTACAGAGCTGCCAAGTAGTTTCAAGTTTCATTAAAATTTGATAAAACACTAATCATAAATTCTAAGCGTTTGACAATTAAAAATTAAAATGGGAAACAATTAACAAACTTATTAGTGACATGACATTACTTACATGAAAACAACAGGATAGTAGGGAGAAATACAATTTTAAAAGAGAGTACAATTAAAGTTAAAAACGAGAGGAAAATAGGAAGAATTATATTAATGTTGAATATAAGTACAGAAGATATGGAGATATGCTAGAAACTGCTTTAAATGACTGGCAGTTTCAAGGCACTAAGGCCCAGATTCAGTATAGGGCTTTTAAGAATCACACATGGGTGCCCCATAGAGAATCGCCCTAAGCCACCTAACCACCACTCTAACTGGCGCCCATGTTACAGATGCCAGTTAGAGAATCTCGTTGCTGCTGAACTGATGGCGGCAAGGGATCTCCCTGCCATGATCAGTTTATCAGCCATTGCCATGGCAGGGTCCTGCCGCACTCCCCCTCCTGTAAAGACTATCAGCAGGAGGGATGCCCAGTCCATCATGCCAGGACCCCTGAAACTGGCCCCCATCCACGAATGTCTGCAGCAGGAGGTGTGCCCAATTCCTTCTGCTGCCACCTCACTGACAGATCCCCAGCAGGAGGGATGCCCAGTCCCTCCTGCCAGATACCCCCATTCTGTAATGACTCTGGCTGGATTTTCGAGAGGGGTTCTGGCAGGAGGGATTGGGCATCTCTCCTGCCGGTGATGTTTGGGAGGGGTGGGGGTAGGGGGTTCTGGCAGGAGTAACTGGGCAACCCTCTTGCTTGTATTCTTCATGGGTGTGGGGGAGGGGTTTCCGCCACAATCATCACAGCAGGAAGATCCCTTGCAACCCGATTCTCTAACTGGTGCCTGTGACATGGACACCGGTTAGAGAATCGTGTATTAGGCGGGCATAAGCATCTGTATATGAGGAAGGGCACGCTTCTACAGTATATAATACCCTTGTCTGCGATTCTCAAAAGCTGCATAGGCAGCTTCTGAGACTGGGCGTCCTATACAGAATCCGGCCCTTAATGTTTCATTACTTGAGGATTCTGAGTTCCTTGCTCATGTTCAAAATGCCATTGCAGAATATTTTTGTTTTAATAAAATTGAATTACTGGCTGGATTACAGTTTGGGATACTTTCAAAGCATATATAAAAAGTACTGTACTATAATAGCTTACTTAGCGAAAATTAAAAAAAACTGAATAATCTAGAACTTAAAAATTGGAAAACAAGATAACTTCACTTGAAAATCAAAATCAATTAGATCCTGGAAACATCACTTTATTAGAAAATTTACAAAAATGCACATTCAAATACAATAATATTCTATGTAGAAAAGCTAGTACCCGGTAATGTTATTTTCATAAAATCTACCACTTATTTCTTTCTTTTTCTATATCATTCTCCCAGGAGAGCTCAGAATGGTTTACATGAATTTATTCAGGTACTCAAGCATTTTATTATAATTGAACAGAATAAGGATGATCATCTCTTGGCTAATTACGTATCTTAAAGCTCAAAAAGGAAAATCTTATATATCCACTATGCAAGACCTTACAAACTCTGTACTTACAAAAGATAAAGATATTTTTAATTGATTTCACAAATGTTACAGTGATTTATATAGTTCTGTAACTATGGATATGGACAATTATCCAACATTTTAACAAGATTTGCCTCATCTTACTATTTCAGAACAAGATAACAGTGTTTTTACTAAACAAATGCTAGTGCAATGCTAGTGCAATAGATCTCATACATATTCATTGGGGAAATCCTGAAAACCTGACTAGATTCTGGCCCTCGAGAATCGGAGTTGCCCACCCCTGTTCTAGAGGCACCAGGCAAGGATGCCCTCTCTCATCACTGTTGTTCAACATAGCAGTTGAGCCTCTATTAAAAGCAATACAGAATAATTCAGATATACTGTACATGGAAGGAATTATGGAGGAGAAATTGCCAAATATTCTGTTTATTCTGATGATGTTCTCATTTATTCAATGGTTGAATCTATTCCACATATACTAGATAACATTAAACATTACTCAGAAGTTGTTAGATACAAACTAAAGCTATCAAAAACTGAAATTATGCTGCTTAATTGTCCTGAAATTAAAATGGATATTTCACAATATAACTTTAAATGGGCTCCAACCAAAATAAAATATTTAGAAATATACTTTGGCTGCACCATAAATGAAATGTTTCAACTAAGAGGGTCTTTTACTAAGGCACGCTAGCTGATTTAGCGCATGCTAAATATTCACACATGCTAAATGCCATCACATCCATAGAATATAATGGGCGTGTTAGCATTTAGTGCGCTAAATCAGCTAGGGCACCTTATTATTTTTTTTATTGATTTTTAATCAAAAACAGTGTCATACAAATAAAAGAACAATAAATATTACACATATTACACTAATATCTGTACAGGTAACATAAATATTCAATAATTTCATTTTCTTGCATATAACAATAGCACAATATAGTACAAATGAAGAATAAAGTTACCCAAAATCACTATCAGTATTTACTCCCCTTCCTCCAACCCCCCACCCCCCTGGATGTGTAAAGATAAATAAATCAAAGGAAATAAGAGATATGATGAAAATATATTATTATGTTTTTACAAATTTAGTCAAGGGGCTCCACATTTTATTAAATACCTCACTAAAACTCCTACACTCTGCGTTAATTCATTCGTATCTGTATGTAGCGCACACATTCACCCACCAAAAAGTATAATTTATTCTATCATGGATCTTCCAATTGCTTGTAATCAATTGAATGGCTATACCTGTTAGGATCATAAATAGACGACTCTTATATTTATCTAGAGTGGGTTTCACATGTAAAATTGTTCCACAAATTATAGCCTCATATGACAGTGGAACATTTGAATCTAGAACTAGATTTATTTGTCCCCAGATTGATTTCCAAAATATTAATATAAACGGACAAAAATACAACAGATGATCCAGAGTCCCTTTATCAGTAAGACAATGCCAGCATCTATTAGACTTAGAACTATCTATTTTATTTAATTGAACTGGGGTCCAGAAAATCCTATGTAACAAAAATAACCATGTTTGTCTCATAGATGCTGACGCTGTACATTTCAATCTCCAAGTCCAAATTCGTGGCCAACGAGACACAGAAATATACTGTTTTATCTCGATGCTCCAAATGTCTCTAAGACTATTTTTAGGCTTTTTATTAAAAAATCCAGAAATCAATTTGTATCACTGAGCAGCCTGATGTTCTACTAAATCAGTTTAGTAGCAAAGGATTTGAAGGCTAAAATATGTTTTAAAAATTTTCCATTCACGGAACCCACTCTGAATAGTCTGCTTCAACTGCAACCACCTATTTTGTTGAGATTTTAAAATTCGAAATGACTGTTGCAGTTGTGAAAAATCAAGCAGATTACCGTTAGATATAACATCATCTAGTGTCCAAATTCCTGCCTGCATCCAGTTCTTCCAAGCGATCCCAGCACCGCCTATTTGAATCTTGGACTTTAACCATAAGGACTGCAGAGTAGATTTCATTATGGGAACATCTGTTAATTTATCAATAAATTTAATTGTTTTCCATGTATCCAATAAAATCACATTGTCCTTAGCATAACTAGGTATTTTAATGTTTAATATATGAGACAATCTCATCGGGGACATGATTTTCCACTCAAGATATAGCCTTAGTAAAAGACCCCCTAAATGAAGAAATAAACTATTAAAGAGCTCACCATGAAATGATCCCATTTATGTTTATCCTAGTGGGGGAAACAATACCATAAAAATGATGATCATGCTAAAATCAATTATATATTGAATATGTTACCTATTTATTTTAACAGAACCATCTATAATAAATTAGAGAAAATTCTAATTTCTTTTCTCTGGAATAATAAACTGCTTTACATTGCACTTATGAAAATGGAAGTGAAAAAAAGAATTTGGAGGAGTTAACTTCCCAGTTTTCTTTGAGTATCGCTCTGCAAATCTTATTAAACAAATCTCCAAATGGTTTATTGAATCAGCTAATAGGACTTGCCTTGCTACATAGATTCATGTCAAACTAAATACTGTAGATGGGATGATTATCCCCTTAAATTTATTTCATTCTCAATATTTGCTGTATCTAAGACTTCTGACAAATTATTAATCAGTGCATCACATGCTGTGAAAATAAATGATTCTTGCCTATTTATTCATGGACAAATACTATTCATGTCCCTATTTGGAACAATACAAAAATTAAAATACAAGGAGAAACTAATAACTGGAAACTTTGGCAAAATGCGAGAATATGGACAATACAACAATTGAGGAACAGCAATAGTTGGTTAACATTCCCTGAACCACAATCTTGCTTCAAATTGCCTCAAATGGATACAACTTTAACATCCTCTCAATTCTTACATGAAAGACATGTCTTTGTCACTTTCTACTCCTAGTATGATCATCCTAGCTATCAAGATTCTCTCTAGAAAAGGTACTTTTTCAAAGTGGTACAAAATACTACAATTGGACAAATGTCATTATCCACATGATACTGAACTTAAAGAAAAGGCTGTGTGCTATTTGTTGGCAGCATGGCCAGCATCTCCTCTGCAGTTAGCCAAAATCACTAAATATATTAATTCACTTTTTAATTATTGCTAAGCTTGATTACTGTAATTCTTTATTAATAAATGTCACGCAAAAAGAAAAGAAGCGTTTTCAGATAATCCAGAACACTGCCGTTAAACTCATAGAAACATAGAAACATAGAAATTGACGGCAGATAAGGGCCACGGCCCATCCAGTCTGCCCACCCTACTGACCCTCCCCTGCCTTTACTTTGCGAATAGATCCCACGTGTCGATCCCATTTGGCCTTAAAATCAGGCACGCTGCTGGCCTCAATCACCTGAAGTGGAAGACTATTCCAGCGATCAACCACCCTTTTGGTGAAAAAGAATTTCCTGGTGTCACCACGCAGTTTCCCGCCTCTGATTTTCCACGGATGTCCTCTTGTTGCCGTGGGACCCTTGAAAAAGAAGATATCCTCCTGTGCATTGATGCGGCCCGTGAGATACTTGAACGTCTCGATCATGTCTCCCCTCTCTCTGCGCTCCTCGAGCGAGTATAGCTGTAATTTATCTAACCGTTCTTCGTACAGGAGATCCTTCAGTCCCGAGACCATCCGGGTGGCCATTCTCTGGACCGACTCCAGCCTCAGCACATCCTTACGGTAATGCGGCCTCCAGAATTGTACACAGTATTCCAGGTGGGGTCTCACCATGGATCTATACAGAGGCATAATGACTTCAGGCTTACGGCTGACGAAGCCCCTGCGTATGCAACTCATTCATAACGGTAAAAAATCTGATCATGTCACTCTTTTTCTGACTAAATCTCACTGGCTTCCAATTAAGCAACGCAGCGGCCTCCAAGAAGGCGAACAGAATGTTGGGAATTATTAAAAAAGGAATCACCACCAGAACCAAAGAAGTTATCCTGCCGCTATATCGGGCGATGGTACGCCCGCATCTGGAATACTGCGTTCAATACTGGTCACCGTACCTTAAGAAGGATATAGCAACACTCGAGAGGGTCCATAGAAGAGCAACAAAAATGATAAGGGGCATGGAAGGCCTCTGGTATGCTGAGAGGCTGGAGAAACTGGGGCTCTTTTCTCTGGAAAAACGGAGACTTAGAGGGGACATGATAGAAACTTACAAGATCATGAAGGGTATAGAGCAGATGGAGAGGGGCAGATTCTTCAGACTGGCGGGGGAAACAAAAACAAGAGGGCATGCAAGAAAACTGAAGGGAGACAGATTCAGAACAAATGCTAGGAAGTTCTTCTTCAGCCAGCGGGTGGTGGATACCCGGAATGCGCTTCCGGGGGAGGTGGTAGAGCAGAGTACGATTTTGAGTAGAGCAGAGTACGATTTTGGGTTTCAAAAAGGGGTTGGTCATGTTCCTAAAGGAAAAGGGGATTGAGGGGTATAGCTAGAGGGGTACTATAAAGGATAAAATGTCTTAAGTGAAAGAACACTACAGGTCATGGACCTGTGGGGCCGCCGCGAGTGCGAACTGCTGAGCACGATGGACCTATGGTCTGACTCGGCAGAGGCGATGCTTATGTTCTTATGTTCTTTTAAAATTTTACTGTTAGTATTCAAAACCCTTTCCACTAACGAACCCCAATTTATCAATAATTTTATAATAATAATAACAGTTTATATACCGCAGGACTGTTAAGTTCTATGCGGTTTACAATGATTAGAAATGTTACAGATTGAGTGAATAAACAAAGTACAGATTTAGCGACAGGTAGTTCTTGCGCTCGGTTGTTAAGGACTAAGATTGAATAGGTTGGTTACCTAAGTATTTCAGGCGTTTCCTGAATTCTCCATAGGTAGTAGGCACAAGCAATTGTTCAAGGTCTTTAATTTACTCATCCCTTTTAGTACATCGCGTTCTCTCTGGTCCACTAGTCAAAAACTCATGGTAGTCCCCTCTCTGAAAATTATTGGAACTCGACGTGATGGCTCCGCAGCTGTGGAACACTTTACCTCAGCATATAAGAGAGGAAAATAATTTGAGTCATTTTAAAAGTAACTTAAACAGTTTTCTTTTTAAAGATGCTTTTAATCTTTAAATTATGCTTACATTTTATATTAGTTTCTTTCAGGTTTCTATTTTACCCTCCCTAATGTTCTTTCCTTCTATGGTTCTCTGCTGCACTTTAAAATATTGAAATGTAGTTCTGCCCCTCTTTGCCTTATGTACTGATTAGTCCGTAAGTCTGTCGGTCTAACCCATTATTTTAAATTTTAAATATCATGTATAAATATATGCCTTTTCCTTTTTTTTTTTTTTTTTATTAAAACTAAATAAGCAATTCATCAAATTAAAATAAAACTTGAAACTTGACATGTACAATAGCACTCATAGAACCTGATCACAATTAGTGCAGCTGCACTTAGGGCCTAATTCTATATATGGCACCTAAGTTAGGTGCTGACTAGTGCAGTGCTAAGCATGATTCTATAAAAGGTATACTTTATAGAATCATACTTAGCCCCACCTAAGCAACTAGATTCACTAAGGGCATGGATCGGATCGGATCCATGAGGGATCTGATCCGTGTCCAGGGGGCTGATTCACGAGTCACCCTCAAGCCCCCAACCGCCTGCCCAATCGCTCTATAGTGATTTAAGTCCTTCCCATTTTATTTTTCCTTGTATAAGTTTCATTCATGTGTTTGTTTTATTTTAGTATACACTATCGCTGACTTTTATAAAACAACTTTAGAGGTTTCTACCACGAGCTGGTGAGGTAAATTCTCCAACACTCATAGAATTCCTATGAGCTTCGTAGCATTTACTTCACCAGCCCGTGGCAGAAACCTCTAGTAAAGGAGCTCTATATTTTTTTCAGTGTGTATACACTTTTACACTAAAATGCTACTAGCGCACTGCTAAAATTCTTCAGCATGTATTAAATCAGCATAATAATTTTTGGCAGTTTTTCATCATTTTTTTCAGATGGAAAATGACACAAATTATGTAAAAGATGAGTGATTGATGATTTTTTGCCATCTGAAAACAATAAGTGCAGAATGATCCTACAAAGTTTTTATAATGGTCAAACGTTCATTAGGTGAAATAACAGTCATTAACAATGCTAATGACAGGAAAGCAAATAGGTGTTATGATACTAAGAGACTGATTCATGAAGTCATGAAAACTTCCTCCTAGTCTTAGTCTATAGGAAAAAAAAAAGGCTGAATATATCAGCCTTAAGAGATAAAATAGAAATAATCTTACATCAATTAAGTTTATTGTTTTGAATAAATGGTCAATCTCCAGAAGATTAGCTTGCGTTAAAGAGCTCATTTGAATGATTCTGCTGTGCATATTGAAGGCAAGGCTTGACAAATGATACCATAACTGCTGGCTTGAGTTTGCGAATGTAATGTCTGCATTGATTTTCCATCAACAAAATAGCTGCAATTGCATGGCATTAAATAGGAACTGTCATTAAAGCCTATTTTTTCAACTCCTCCCCTTCCCCAAGCTCAAAATTATTCACTGCTTCTTTTTTTTTTTTTTTTTTTCTTTTTCAACAAACATTTTAACCCCTACTTCATAAAGTATGATAACATTTTGCAGCTACTGTATACTAATTGCCAGAAGGAACATGAGGGAACTGATAAACCTTACTATTAATTGTTGGGATATCCTCGGCAATTTCCCATTTTGCTAATGCAGAAAAAGTGTCATCACTGTGCATTAAGGGACTAATTAATAAGATGCTAACATTTATGCATTTATACAGGTACTTTGCATACCTGAGTGAGGGGGCATACACATGGGTAGTAAAGTCTGGGCTAGACTCACACTTGAATAGGCAACTTATACAATACTATATGTTATATGTGTATCTCCAGCATCTAGGCATGAAAATTTATACATATGCATCTATATACCTGGAATTGCTAGTATTCTTTAAAGGAAAGAAGGTGCCTACTTTCTTTTATAAAATAGGATTCTAATAGGTGCCTGAATCTAGGCATCCTTTTATAGAAAGCCCCTTTTGGGAGGTAATTCTAAAATGGATGCCCAAATATCTGGCCCAGCATTTTAAACAGTTTATGCCATTATTTTATACAAGTTTAATAATTTCTTATTATATCGTCTATCTCAAGCATCTAGATCAGCAATCTCAAACTCAAACCCTTTGCAGGGCCACATTTTGGATTTGTATGTACTTGGAGGGCTGTAGAAAAAATAGTTAATGCCTTATTAAAGAAATGACAACTTTGCATGAGGTATAGTTCATAAATCTTTCCTTAATTGCTTCTAATAATTTCAGTTATACACAGCTGAAAGCAGTGCAACATGCAGAAAGTGACAGTTTTTCACTTTCTACATGTTGCACTGCTTTCAGCTCTGTATAGCTGAAATTATCAGAAGCAATTAAGGAAAGATTTATAAACTATAAACAGTTTTACCTCATGCAAAATTGTGATTTAGGTTCTAAAGTATCGACTGCAAGAGACAATATTTTGGTGTAGTCCTCCAGGCTTTTTTGGAGAGGGGAGAATCAATATCCAACTTGTGCCTGGAAAACTTGTGCTTTAAGTATCCAGTGGTTGCATCGGCAACTGCCTTCAGCTCTCACCTCCTCCAGCACCGGACACAACCGCCAACTTACATCAAGCAGTCACCACCAGGAGAGGTGCTAAATTTCACGAGAATTCACGAGATTGCGTACACACGCACAAGCTGCACTGCCTCCAATGGTTACCTTACGTTCCAGAACATTGCCCGCCTCACTGCGGTAACCTCAAACAAGTGCTTTCCTGCAACTGTACGCGATTGTCCTCTCCACTCCAGCTCACAATCGCGTACAGGCACAGGAAAATGCTTGCGTGAGGTTACAGCAGTGAGAATGGCAACGTTCCAGATTCTGGTCATGAGCTGACCATATATACAATGGTAACATACTGAGGGCCTCAAAATAGTACTTGGCGGGCCACATGCGGCCTGTGGGCCATGAGTTTGAGACCACTGATCTAGATGGTTTACAGTAGGTAAATACAATAAAAATTAAATGAAGAAAGATGTAATCTAAAATATTAAAGGGGGAGAAAACAAACTTGATGAACAGAAACATATAGGGAAGCTGGGGAATGGAAATAAAGTTACAGAAGACACCACAGTAAGGTGGTGGAGGATAGCATTGGCAGATCCTGGTCACCTGCTGGGAGTAATTAGAAATTAGTGGGGGTGGGGGATAAGAAATGGGACAGTTTAGGTGCTGAGAGTCAGGGGATTAAGAATTGCAGGTTGTTTGGAAGAAGGAGAGAAAAGGTTAAAAGGTAGTTGTTAAGAAACAGGTGATTGATTGGTGGAGGTAAGTGAGGAGATTGGGCGAGGTATTATGATTGGTCAGATGTTTTTGGCGGGTTAGAGGGTTAGTATGAGGAAACAGGGAAGGATAGTGTAGGTTTAGGAAAGATTATCCCACCCTCCCTCCCATGGTGGTGATGGTTATTATTGGATTTCTAGGCTTTGGGGATGGTTGGGTTTTTTAAATGCCTAGGTGGGTGGGGGTGGTCAAAGCTGACAAGTGGGGGAGGCGGAAAAAGTTGGCATTGGATCCAATTGTGGCTGGGACATCAGAAGTTAATAATAATAAGTAAATGTAATATTCGCAGGCGATACCACTGCGAGGGGAGGCATGGCCTGGCATTACCATGGGTCATGTTTGGATGATGCTACACAGTTTAAGAACTTAATGGGAGATAGTTTTGTTACCGAATAGTTCCCTGGGAGTGTGAAAGCCACATTGGGGTTTGTGGTTGTTGATATGGATTGAATTGTGATTTTGACATGATATTATACAGTCAAGAACTTAAAGGAAGCTAGTTTCATTACCGAATAGCTTCCCGGGAGTGTGAAATCACATTGAAGTTTGAGGTGGTGCTTATGGATTTGATTGTGATTTTCAGATGATGTTTAAGAAAATTAATAAAGCTGCGGCCAAATGGTTTATCCACAAATATGAGTTGTGTGATTATTTAGTAGTGGGTGAGTTGTACGGTTGGGAGCAGGTGACAGAGTGAGAATACTAATGTTAATTAAAATCAAATAGAAAGAGGAAAAGGGAGGGTAAGTACAGTAGGGGGTATGTGGAGTCTCTTCAAATTTTTCATCATAAAGTGTTAACCCATATTGAATGTGTCTTGAAATAGGAAGGCTTTGAGTTTGGATTTGAATAACAATAAGGATGATTCTAGTCTGAGTTCGGTTGGCATTGTGTTCCACAGTGTCTGTGCCATAACAGAGAATATAGCATGTAGTGTCATAGAAAAGTTCATGAATGGAGGGGATAGTGAGAAGATTCTGAGAGTTGGATCATAAAGTTCTAGCTGAAGAATAAGGAATTATGAGTTTGTAGATGAAAGCAGGAGAATTTGTGAGTCTAGTTTTAAAGGTGCTTTTCAGAGTAGAGAAATGCCCCTTTGTGAGCATTCCTGGATCTGGGACTGACATACTTAAGTTTCCCTGAGGCAGACTCTGTTGGATCCTGGAATATGATTGTCTCTGGTACTTCTGTCTGGGAAAGAAGGGTGATAATGGGTACAATTCCCCTCCTTTCCCCCAGGAAATTCAAAAAGACCTTGTGAACAAGGCTGACTGAAATGTCAGACTATTGACCGATTTACAATTTATACTATATAAAAAGTGTTAAGGCATTGAGAAATATTTGTGACAATTAACTTGTTAAATCTCCTGAGTGAATGGTGCTTAATAAGCAAATTATTAAACAATCTTGAAACAGTGCTCTTGAACCCAGTTAGTCTTGCCAGTATGCAGCTTTAAACACATCTTCCTAGTACTTTATTTATTAAGTCTTTTGATTAGAGTGGCAGAATTATTTTGCTCCTTCAGAGTCTTTCCCCTTGTCTATCCCCAGCAGCCCCCCCGCCCTCCCCCCACCTCAGATTTCACCCTCTCCTACTAGAGCACTCTGGACCAATGCCTGCTCTTCATCCAGTATGGAGCTAAGTCTGTTTGGCTTGGCCAGTCTTTGTGGCTGGGATCCAAACACCAATTATGCTCACAGAAAACCAATTGTGCCCCTGAAGTTTCAAGTTTCTTTATTTTTGATATACCGTCTATCAAAACAAATGTCTAGATGGTGTACAGTATAAAAAAATTCTAAGAAGCAATTAAAATAGGTAAATAAAAGCAATATTTTATCAAATATTAAAAATACTGAGCTTATTCCCAAGGACCTTCTTACACTAAGCCTGCTCTTAAGAGTAGTTCTGTCTCTGGGCATCAAGCAACAACTGTGCTCCAGAGGTCTTTTGACTCATCATGAGCTTGCTCCCAAAGGCCTCCCTGCTCTGAGTTTGCTCTCAAGAATTGCTCTGCTGCTAGGCCATCTTTTCTTCCTGGTGGGTCAATCCACTGTCTTCTGGAGTTTGCAGGGGTCATTTCATTGCCAGGTTCACAGTTCTTAACTCTTCTGTGAATCTATCTTTCTCTGATTCCAACCCTTTAGAGCAGTGTTTCTCAACACATGGTACACGTACCCTTAGGGGTACACAAGTCACTTTTTAGGGGTACGCAGCACTGGCTACTACTAAGGATATTGCCTGCCCGCCAATCAAAGCCGCTGCCAGGGATACCTCTTTCCTGCCCTCCACTTTCCTATCAAAGTCACCGCCAGTGATCCCTCCTTCCTGACTTCCACCCTCCTGTCAAGCCACTGCTGGGGATCTCTCCTTCCCACCTGACCCAGAGGGCTTCCTTCCGATGTCAGAGCTGATGTCAGAGGAAAGCCTTCTGGGTCAGCGGGGGGGGGGAGGTCCCAGTTACCTCCTTCTACCTTCAGCGGCTCTCGTTGCAGGGATGCGTATGCAGTGGTTCACACGCTGTACATAGCTGACCTGGAATCCTTCTCTCTGATGTCAGAGTTGACATCAGAGGGAAGGCTTGTGGGTCAGCCAGGTGCAGCATGTAAATCACTGCCTGCACATCCCTGCAACAAGTGCGCTGAAGGCAAAGGAGTGAGTTTGGCTTGGCTTGCGCAAGTAAGGGAGAAAGGGACATAATCTGGGGCAAAGGGAGAAAGGAGGGGGAGAGGAGCGTGTTGGGACATAGGAGGAGCATGATTTTGGGACAAAGGCTGGAAGGCAGGGAGGAGGGGCACAAATATGAGACACAGAAGGAAGGGAGGGGGCATGAACAGGGGACATAGAAGGGAGGGAGGGAGCACTAACTTGGGACATAGGAGGGAGGGAATAGAAAGGGATAATTTTTGGGCATGAGTGTGTGAGTGAGAGGGAAAGAGATGGTGCACATGGAGAAAGGAAGAAAGAGAAAAATTGGGCATAGAGAGAGAGAGAGGAGTGAAGGAGAGATGCATGGGGAGTAGAAGGATGAGAGGGAGAAATGTTGGATATGGTGGTGGAGAAGGAACAGAGGGACAGATTAAATGGGATGCAAGGGGGAAGAATGTTAGGCATAGTGATGGAGGGAGAGATGTAGTATTGTGCTGGAGAGGGATAATAGAAGGAGAAATGGGCATGGGGCTGGTGGGCAGTGGTGAAAATGCTGCACATGATCCAGGGGATGAGGGAGAAATGTTGGATGCGGCAGTAGAGGGGTGGGAGAGATGCCTAGATATCTCAGGACAGTTGGACAGATAGAGAGGGAGACATGTTGCCAATAGGGGTGGAGGATATAGGAAGAAAAGTTGGACTCATGGAGGGACAGAGAGAGATGGTAGTTGGGGAAGGAAATGAGGTCTGGAGGAGAGGAAGCATGCAGGAGGCAAAAAGAAAGAAATATTGGATGCACAGTAGAAGGAAGTGCAACCAGAGACTCATGAAATCACTAGACAACAAAGGTAGGAAAAATAATTATATTTTCAATTTAGTGATCAAAATGTGTCAGTTTTGAGAACTTATAGCTGCTGTCTATATTTTGCACTATATTTGTCTATTTTTCTATAGTTGTTTCTGAGGTAACATTGCATATTTAAAAGTCATCTTCCTTGACCTCTTTGAAAAAAAAGAATATAAATGATAATTAACATTTTCGGTGAGTACAGTGTTGTGCTTTGTGTTTTTTTTTTATTTTTGTGGTTACCATTGTGTATTAAGATTATATTGCATGTATATGAAAAATGGATAGAAGAAATTGCATTACAATTAGTACTATTTTTATGGGGGTGAGGTCAGGGTCAGAGCCTGGGAAGTTCTGGGACGGAGCCTGGGCGGGGATACTCAATTGATATTTGTTAGACTTATGGGGTACTTGGCTTGAAAAAGTTGAGAAACACTGCTTTAGAGCCAGTGGTCTGCAGTTCCAGGGTTTCCCCAATAGAGGGAAGCCTCCCCTCTCAGCTAGAATGCAGAGACAAGAGATCCTATTGACATTTTCTATATCACTGAATGACAGAATGATCATGGCTAGACTTCCCCAAATATATTCTGCTGAAAAGTTTTCTTTGACCCCTAACGGGATTCAGTTACCTTTACATAGTGTGTGTGCATTATTAACCCCAACTTTATTTATTGATTTCAAACTGTGTGAATGTGGATCAATTATCTACTTTTTTTTCTCAAGGCCAGGTACTCTAAAATCACCATTAAAATCGTGTGCGTCACTGTGGTGCCAGTAAATTATCCAATTTGAAAATGGTGATCGATGTTGAAACAATTTTGTATGCAAATGATTTTCACAGAGGTCCGTCGTAATCATATCAGATCAGTCATTTAAGAAAGTGACTGACATATGCATAGAGTCAGCAGAGGAAGCTCTGAAGCAGCCTCCTGCCGCTCAGCTGTTCTGGTTAGGAAAAGGATCCTCGCAAAATAAAAAAAAATTGGCAAAAGGGAAACCCACTCCCTCCTGTTTCAGCCACCCAGACCTCCCCACACCCCTGACCCCTCACCTTTATAGTGAAGATCAGCAAAGGGATGCCCACTCCCTTTTGCCACCGGGCCTCCCACCTGTGAACACCTCAACTTTACATTAAAGATCGGTAGGAGGGATGTCCATTCCATCTGCAACCAGGACCCCCCCAAACCCCCACCTTTAAATTAAAGATCACCAGGAGGGTTGCCCACTCCCTTCTGCTGCCGGGACCCCCCTGTGAACCCCTCAACTTTGAATTAAGATCAGCAGGAGGGATGCCCACTCTTTGCTGCTCCAACCCCCTGCAAACCCCTATACCCACCACAAACCCCCAATACCCCGTACCTCTAAATTGAAGATCAGCAGGAGAGGTGCTCACTCTCTCCTGTCAATAGACCTGCTTCTTCAAAATGGCAGGCTTTCCTCTTTCCGGGACACCTAAGTTCCCTCCCAAAGTTATGTTGGCCACTTATTTACAGAGCCAACATAACTTTGCAGATCTAAGGTACATTGCTTTGGAGCAGAGTCAGTGTTTGATTCAGAAGGAAAACTGGCACCAGTGCTGGATTTTTGAACTGGAATCAGCAGGTCCCAGTGGCTTAAATGCACAAATAGAATGGGCTGCCTTTTTTAATGAGCCTCTGTGTTAGTATACATAAAGAACTTTTTTTGCAATCTAAATGGAAAGAGATCAGTATGGGAGGAGATGTGTTACTACCACTCTTGCACCTTAATTGACATAAGATCAGTATAAGTGAGTAGTTTTGCCAACTGAATATTTGTTTTCATCATTTTTGTAATCTGATTGGTGTAGCATCGATTAGAGGGAGGAGTTAAGTAGTCAGCCACATATCTGCAATATAATTGGTGTAAGATCGATAGGAGAGAGATTTGTTCATAGAAGTGCTGTGTTATTATCATCTCTGCAATCTGACTGGTATGAGATCAGTACGAGGGAATAGTTACACTAATAAGATATTCTGTCATTATTATTCCTGCAATATGATTGGTGTATATAGGCATGAAGATGTCAGAGGGTTAAGTTATTAAGAAGCAGCCTTTGGATGTCGGTGAGTTCCAGTGCCATTTTGTTTTGAAGAAAACAGTGGAGTTTGAAAGAAACAGAGTAAATCCCTGACACAGCTGGGAGGGGAAACAGGGAGCCCTGTTGGATTAGTTACTGTAATTTAGAGCTGTGGAGGTGTTCAGATGACATTTGGAATGTGGAAGAAAGTGATTGGAGGCATGCCACAGATTGGACTACAGTTAAATACTCTGTAAAGACTTTTGTTTATTCACTGTAGTTATTGAAGTTTGAACTTTGTATAAGTGGGATGTTAAAGAAGTCTAATATGTGAAGTGAAAGTATATTATTGAAGGACTATAGAGGAATTTTTTTTATAATCAGTGACTTTTGATAAAAGAAACCTGGACTGTGATTAAGGTGAATTTTATTATGATCTATAAAGCTGAACTGAGGTCTTTTTCTCTGCTTTATTATTTTTTGTAAGAAGAATTAAAGGCTTGGTAATTACACTTTGAGTGTGTATTTATTGAAGGCTTGGTAATTACACATTGAGTTTGTATTTATTGAATTAGCCCAACATTGACTAGATAAATGTTAAATCAGGGAGTGCTAGGGAGATAAAATTATTTGACGTCCTAGATTACTGCTTCTTAGAGCAATTGGTACAGGAATCAAAAAGAGGGGGACCTATTTTAGATTCATTCCATAGTGGAATGCAGTGCATAGTGTGAGAAGTAACTGTGTTGGGTCCACTAGGAAACAGTGATCATAATGTGATCAAATTTGAGCTGATACCTGGAGTGACTTCACATAAGAAATCTACTGTTAGCGGCATTTTCTTTACAAAAAGGTGACTATGATAAAATGAGGAAAATGGTTAAAAAGAAGCTAAAAGGACTGGTGGCAAAGGTTAGACCTGTATACCAAGCATGGGTGTTATTTAAAAATAGCATCGTGGAAACCCCAGACATGATGTATTCCACATATTTACAAAGGTGGAAAAAAGAGAAAATGAGAGCTGGTATAGTTAAAAGGTGAAGAGAAAGAGGCTATTAGAGCCAAAATAAATCCTTTAAAGAATGGAAAAAGGATCCAAATTAAGAAAATAAGAAGCAAGATAAGCATGGCAAATTAGATGCAAAGCATTGATAAAGAAAGCTAAAAAAGAATATGAAGAGAAACTTGCAAAAGAGGCAAAAACATTGGGTAACAATTTTTTAGATACATCAGAAGCAGAAAACTTGTGAGGGAATCAGTGGGATCATTGGATGATCAAGGAGCAAAAGGGGCACTCAGGGAGGATAAGGCCTTAGCAGAGAGAATTAATGATTTTTTTGGTCTTTATGGAAGAAGATGTAAGAGATCTACCTGAACAGGAAATTGTTTTCAAGGGTAATGATGGGGAGGAACTGAAATAAGTCTCGGTGAACCTGAAATTCAAATTGACAAGATGAAAAAGTGATAAATCACCTGGACTAGATGATATACATCCCAGGGTACTGAAAGAACTCAAAACATTAAATTGTTGATCTGATGTTCAGTTGTAGATTAGGAATTGGTTATCAGATAGAAAACAGAGGGTAGAGTAAAATGGCCATTTTTCTCAATGGAGAAGGTTAAGTAGTGAGGATCTGTACTGGGACTGGTGCTATTTAACATATTTTTATAAATGATCTGGAGATTGGAATGATGGGTGAAGTGATTAAATTTGCAGATAACACTAAACTGTTCAAAGGTATTAAAATACAATCAGACTGTGAAAAATTGCAGGCAAAACCGTGATTTTGTCATTTTATTTCACTTCCTTTCATTATTATTATTATTATTTTATTATTGTACTGACTGTATTGTGGTGCTCGCTTCTGTACCAGATATTATGCATTAGTATTCATTGGTCTGCACCATATGTTTTGTATTGATTGTTGTGGTTTTATAAAACCTAATAAAACATTTATGAACAAAAAAAAACCAAAAAAAAAAGAAAACAGATGAAACTTAATGTGGACAAATGCAAAGTGATGCACATTGGAAAGAATAACCCAAATCATAGTTAACAAATGCTAGGGTCTACCTTGAGGGTCAGCAACCAAGAAAAAGATCTGGGTGTCATTGAAGAAAATATGCTGAAACATTCTGCCTAATCTGCAAGCAGCAGCCAAAAAAGCAAACAAGATGCTAGGAATTATTAGAAAAGGAATGGTAAGGCTAAGGGCTCCTTTTACAAAGCTGCATTAGCGGCTTTATCGCATGGGACTTTTCATCACGCTAGCCGCTTCCGCCTCCTCTTGAGCAGGCAGTAGATTTTACTGACCTATAAGTGGCTCCTGCAACCATAAGGGCTATTGGGGTGGTAGATAAGTGGGTCTAGGGGATTCTGGAGGTGGTTTGGGAGGCTCATCATGACCTATAAGGGAGCTGTAGGGAGGAGAAGACATGGCACCCTTTTTGTGAAGTTCACAGCAGTGCCCTGTAAGGTACCCCACTATTTAGGTAGCATGTCTGGGTGTACAGTCCATCACTTTGCAGACTCCTCCCACGTCCAACAGGGCTTGTTCTAGGCGTTTTGGACTTGAACGGAAAGTTGGACGGAAATGTGGTATAAAGATAGACGATTTAGTGGCTTGGATGATCAGATCGACAGGACATATAATTAGACGATTTTTGAAACAAAATAAAATTTGGACGTATCTTTCGAAAATGTGTCTTAAGCTGTTTTTTATTTTGGATGACTTGCAAGATGGATGCAAATGGACTTAGATGTCCCTTTCGATTATGCCCCTCCATGTTTTTAACCAGTTACTTTATACGCACACAAAGGCACACCCCCATCCACCCTCTAGCCTGTTGAGGCTGGGCCAGAGACCCACAGTGTCACCTGGAACTAAATAACAGGTATAATAAATACTTTGAAGTACTTTTCATTAGTAAATATATAACTGCTGAAAGACATAAATAAATACAGAAATAAAAAAAGAAGTAAAATAAGTGCCTGCAACTGAGTGCACATCCACCTGGGGTGGGGTTGGTTTGGGGTTGGGGGGCAGGGGGGATTCTGTGGAGGGGGGGTTATGGGTTGGGTTTGCCATGAGGTACTCAGAGTGTACGTGCCTTGTGGCTTCTCTTGGTTTCTCTGGGGACAAATTCCTGTTTGTTTGGGAGGAATGGGGGTGGGCTGGGGGAAACCTTGATGACTTCTGGGTTGATCATTTTCTCCTGTGTTGTTTCTTGACCTGTATTGATTTGTTTCTCTGTTTAGCTTCTTTTCTATGTTTAGTCATTAATAAAAATTGTTTCAAACTAAAATAAGTGCCACCTATACTTAAAAGTAGGTGCTGGAAGCAACAGTGTACAAAATCTGGCCCAAATCTGTAATAATTGAAGCCTAAATAATGAGTACCTGTTCATTAAACACACATGTGTATAGTTTCCTGCAGCATATGCATGCACTTTAAAAATTGCATATACATGCATACTCAGTTTTGGGACCCATCATAATGTCTCAAAGAGGAGATACTATCCTAACGAAGACTAATTTCTTACCAGTTAAATTACAACTCTAAGTAAAGGAGATTAAACGCCTCTACATGTGCTTATTAAGGCTGCTAGGATCGGTCAGCTGCACCAGAAAAGCACCCTGTGATATGTGTATGAAGCTTAATGCCATTTACCATTGAGACAGAAAAAAACTCAAGAAAAATTGCTGATGTATGAAGTAAAGCCTGCAGGAAGATGGCGGATCACAAAAGAGAATGTTCTCATAGTCTCATTACTCTTCTCCCCATAGAACAGTGGCAGCAGCTGGTGAATTACTGTGTATCTCTGGAGGGGAGGGGGAGAGAATAATGTTTTCTCTCCTCAAGTCTACATGAGGACCTTCACATGGTAACTCCATTGTATAACATCTACACTAAATCTCAGTTAAGACAACATTACAGTTGAAGTATGGTAGGAAAAAAAAAAAGGAATACATATTGGCTGCCAGGATAAAAAGGTTTCCACTAGCTTTCCCACATGTAAACTGTGAAAAATTGCAGGGAGACCTTAGACATTTGGAAGACTGGGCATCCAAATGGTAAATTTAATGTGGAAACATACAAAGTGATGCACATGGGAAGAATAATTCAAATCTTAGTTACCAGATGCTAGGGTCCAACTTAGAAGACAGCAACAAAGATTTAGTACGCTGACATCATCTGCCCAGTATGTGACTGTGACAAAATAAATCAAACAGGATGCTAGGAATTAATTAGGAAAGGGGTGGTAAATAAGAACAAGAATATTATAATGCCTCTGTATCTCTCCTCACCTTGAGTACTGCGTTCTATTCTGGTTGCCTTATCTCTTAAAAGGTATTTGTCTCGTAGTGGAATTAGAAAAGGTTCAAAGAAGAGAGATCAAGATGATAAAAGGAGGTAGAACTCCTCTTATATGAAGAAAAGCTAAAGAGGTTAGGGCTCTTCAGTTTGGAAAAGAGACAGCTGAGGGGGGATATGATTAAGGTCTACAAAATCCTCAGTGGTGTAGTACAGATAAGAGAGTGAATCAATATTTTACTCATTCAAAAATTACAAAGACTAGGGGGACACTCAATGAAGTTACATGAAATACCTTTAAAAAAACAAGGATAATTTTTTTCTCTTATTTGTACAAAGTTCTCATTATTATTATTATTATTTAATATAATTAAGAATGTAAACCGCTGAGGACTGTAATATGGTGATGCGGTATAACAAATGATAAACATAAACATAAAGATAAACATATGATAAACATAAAGATCCAATGGCTGTTCTTTGTTCTCAAGTTTGTAGAGATCTGGAATGAACTTCCTGACTTCATTAAGCTTTTAGGCCAGCTACAATTATTTCATAAATTCCTGAAAACTTTGTTGTTCTCACAATTTTTAAATGGTTTAACTACAGTCTCATCAAAATGATAATATTCTAGTTATTTTTATTATGCTTTTATTATGTACTTTAGTTTTTAATTAGTTCTTCCTTCTCCTATGTTTTCTGCTATGTACTCTAGTCTTAATTACATGTGAACCGAGTCAAGCTCCACTGGGAGATGACCCGGTAAATAAACCAAAGATTAGCTTAGATTAGTTCTAAAAAAAAGTGGTAGTGTACTAGTGTTAGTGCAGCTAAAGATAACATACCTGCTGCAAATGAAGGCCATGGTAAACTTCTCAATTCTGAAGAAAACAAGGAGAGACGAGCCTCACTGGTATCCATCAAGAAAGAGAAGAAGTGAGGTATGCCAAAGATTCTAAAAAGCATATTTATTAAAAAGTTGTGGTTCCATGTACTGACAGAACTCAGGTGGGGCTCCCAAATGCACAGAACTTAAAATGAATACAGATGTGAGAATATACACTATAATAATTAAAAACCATTACAAACAACAATATCACATCTCTCTCTCTCTCTCTCTTTATATCTACTTATCTATATCTATATATACACACACAACAGCAAAACTAGACAGCCACATCTCCAATTTACTAAGCTCAGCACCAAACTACAAAACCTTCAGGAGGGAAATAAAAAACAGGCTATTCAAGAAATATATCAAGACAAACTCCTGATACAACCATTGCCTCACCCCATCAACAGACTATAAATGTTCCAACCAATAGTTTCCCTTTAATCTTCTGGATATGACCAGAATCTCATCCTTTTGCAATCCACCTAGAACCACAAGGTATTGGCGGAATAAAAGAAACTAATGTAATGTAATATATATGCTGTACATGTATATATACAGTAGAACCTTGGATTGGGAGTAACTTGGTGTGCAAGTGTTTTGCAAAACAAGCAAAATGTTTTATTAAATTTTAACTTGATAAACGAGCGATGTCTTGCAGTATACACACGGCACGTCATCACAACTGAGCCAAACATGCTGTGAGGTCTTTCAATACAAGTACGCACTGTATACACATGTCACAACTGAGCCAATGGTTCTTCTCTTTATGACACTGTGGGAGTGTAGCGACTGTTCTAAATGAGCGAGGTCTTGCAATACAAGTACGTACTACAATACAGTATTTTCTATTAAAGTTTTTCAGTTGTGGAATGAATCGTCTGAGTTTCCATTATTTCTTATGGGGAAATTTGCTTTGATATACGAGTGCTTTGGATTACAAGCATGTTTCTGGAATGAATTATGCTTTAAACAGTGGTCTAAACTCATCCAGTAATGAAAATATCCCTGCACCTAGAGAGAGAAACCTGCCCACCAAGACTGTGCCTAGCCCTAAGGGAAGACAGGGAGGGTAGATTTGAAGGGATATTGCAGAGAAGAGCAGGATTCCTGCCACACTCTCTCACAAAGTCAATATAAACACTCATGCTGAACCCCTTTGCCAACAATCTGACACAGCAAGGGTTAAGGAAAGGGGAGGGACTGGAAAGCTCTAGGTTCTCCCGGGTGCTAAGGTAAAGCGAAAGACACAGCAGGATAAATTAAAGCCAGCTGTCCACACAGGGAAGAGAAATCAGAGAATGCTCTGCAGGAAGCTCAGTTCTAATACCTGTGTCTCGTAAGCACTTCATTCTAGGCTGCATTAAACCTATGAGAATCCCTGCTCCATAGCAGAAGCTATCTAGATGAAAGAGGTACCAGGGCAGAGTTATTCTGAAGCTGTCCAGGGAAGGAGTATATCCTCTAGTTCAGCAGGAGAGGAAGTGTCTATGGAAACAGGAGAGGTTATCTCTGACATTAAGAGTGACCAGGAAATGGATTGTAATCCAGAGGCAGTAAGTGTGACTGAAGAAAGCATGTATGAATATATATATATACTTGTACATAGTAAACCTCTCAGACATTCCCTTAATGGTTGGGATATCAAATACCTACTCAAATAGGAAACATGAGTGGGTCAGTGTTTTTAGATTGATAAGTTATTTGTTGATGCACACAGCAATGCATTTTCATTCAATCATATGTTTGATGAAATGCATGTTCATTCATTCATATACAGTATCCATTTCTGTTCATTTCTCTGATCACCCAATTAAAGAAATTGATCAGATTTGTCTGACAAGACCTGCCTCTAGTGAATCCATGTTGCCTGAATTCTAGAAAAGTCACTATTCTCTGTTTTAACAGTATTTCCATTAATTTACTTACCACAGAAGTCAGACTTACCAGCCTGTAATTCCCTACTTCTTCCTTAATTCCACTTTTGTGGAGAAGGAACACACCCACCCTTCTCCAGTCATCCGGTACTACTCCTGACTCTAAAGAAGCACTGAAAAGGTCAGACAGCAGAACCACCAACACTTTCCTAAGTTTCTTCAGTATTCTCGTATGTACACCATCCAAGCCCATTGCTTTGTCTACCTTTAGTTTAGCTAGATCTTCATAAACACAATCTGAAAATCGATCAAGGTATAACATATCTCCATCCCTATTTGCATTTGTCTTCTGTGGTCCTGTTTCTGGTGCTTCAGCTGTGAACAGAGACCAGAAATATTTGTTAAACAATTCAGTCTTGTCTTTATCAGCTTCTACTTATGTCTCCCTTTCATCTTTGAGTCTCACAATACTACTTTTGCACTTCTTCCTATCAATAATATATCTTACAAAAAAATATCTTCCCCTGTTTTACCATGTCTGCTATTTTTTCTTTCCAGATATTTTTGCCTGTCTTTGACTTTCTGGGATCTTTTGTAGTTTCTGGGATCTTTGTCCTTACCTTATCAGCTACTATTTTTGAAAACCAAAGTGGTCTTCTTTTTTTCTTACTTTTACTTACTGTCCTTGCAAAATGGTCTAGAACCTTTACTTTTGAATGAGCCCTCTCTAAACCTATCTTAATATTAAACCATACCATGTGATGATCACTTGATGCCAGATGATCACCCACTATAACATCAGAAACACTTTCTCCGTTTGTAAGCACTAAGTTCAATATAACCCCATTCTGTATGGGTTCCATTATCAACTGCTCGAACAGTTCTCCTTGTAGAGACTCTAGGATCTCCCTACTTCTAAGAGCCCCCCCCCCCCCCCAATAGGGATACCTCAGTCAACATCTGGCATGTTAAAATCACCTTTTTGTAGTACTTCCCCTTTTACAACTATATTTTGAATGCCTAGTATTAAATCTCTGTCCCTTTCTTCTATCTGTGAAGGAGTCATGCATATCACACCAATGTAAATACATTTTCCATTCCTTCTTTACAGATTGACACACAGTTCTCCTTACCCTGTAGATGCTGCAATTGTATGTCTTTAATATGATCTTTAACATATAATGCCACTTCTCCTTTTCTTCCTACCTGGTCTTTCCTCAACAGATTATAGCCTGGTTTATCCCAGTCATGGTTCTCTGTGAACCACGTCTCTGTATTCACCACTAAATCCAACTCAGCCTCTACCATCATAGCCTCTACATCCAGAACCTTGTGTACCATTCTTTGAGCATTAGTATATACTGCTTTCCAGAAATTGCCCCTTTTTCCCATTTGTGTAGATGTATTTCATGATTCACTTACCTGAAAGCTTATACTTACCTGGAGGCTTTAATCACCTTGCCCCAATGATTCTAGTTTAAAGCCCTTTTCAGTAGGTTAGCCAGTCTGCTTCTGAAGACACTTCTTCTCTTCTTTAATAGCAGCCCTTGGAAAATCATCCCATGTCCAGGACACCATCCACACAGCCATGCATTCTTATCCAGGTTGTTAGCTTCTCTGACTTGGCCCTTACCCTCAACAGGGATGATCGACAAGAATACCATCTGTGTACCTGACTGCTTCACCTTTTATCACAGAATCATGAAGTTACTTTAGATACATTCAGAGCAGTACCTAGCCATATAATTAATATCAACATGGATGAGCAGCATCGAATAATAGTCATTAGGCTTGGTGATTCTCAACAAGTTCTCCATAACATCTTGGATTTTGTTAGCAGACATACAGCACACCTCCTGGGACATCATGTCTGGTCTACAGATAAATGCATCTGTACCCCTCAGAAGGGAATCACCAACCACCACTACCTTATGCCTCCTAGAGGTCATGAATCCAGCAACTTTGGGGATTTTGAACTTTGATCCATCCTCTCCCTGGGATGTTTTCATCTCATCCACTTCCAGGGCTGAATACCAGTTCTTCAGTTCAAGGTCAGATGGAGTCACAGCAATGATACTGAGTCTAGCTGTCCTCCCTCAGCACTACCTCTTCTTCCCCACTGCTGGAAATCTTTGATGCTTCATGAAGCATTTCATTGATGTACCTCTCATTCTCATGGATGTGTCTCAGTCTTACCACCTCCTCTCAGTTCCTTTACTTTCTTAACACAGTTTGCACATGGAACCACTCCCTCTACTTGGGTAACATTTTCTGTCTGCACAGAGACAGAAGCTGTAACCTGGGTGACAGCTTTGATGACACGATGTTTCCCAACTATGCTGTGGTTGCAGAAGTACTCGCACCTGATGAAAAAAAATGCAAAAGCAAAACAATCCTACTAAAGCAATATCTTGTTCCTAATTAACTGAAGAGCCTATAAATCAAAAGATAATCCTGGGGGGGAATTAAACACTAAACAGAGACAAAAGATAAGACCTGGGGGGGAGAATTAAACACTAAACAGAAACTTTCCTAAACTATCTGTACCCTAATCTGATCTTAACTTATGCTTTGAAATGCAACCTATAATATTAATCTAGACTAAAATACTTTTTTTTATATAAACCCTAACAAAGTCTTTAAAAGCTGTACTATTTCTAAACTGACTTTGCTGAAAAAGCAGAGTACTGAACTAAAAATATAAAAAAGAAAGATATTGAAATAACATACTGAAACCCATGTTTACCTTTTCCCAAATCTGAATGCCATCAGGTAAAATATTCCAATGCGGTAAGTCTATGGACCTGAGCCCTTTTACAGTGTGTTACAATAGTCAAGCTGACTAATGATCAGAGAGCAAACCAAAGCTGATTGTGGAGTAAAGGACTGATTTATAGTATCATGTGTAGTTTAAAACAGCTGCACTGAATGACCAAAGAGATTTGGGAATGTAAATCATAGTTTAAAACAGCTGCGCTGAATGGCCATAGAGATTTGAGAATGTAAATCGAGACTACAGTCAAGTACAACCCTGAGTCTCATCAAAAAGGAAACTAGAGGGATTTGTATACCACAGAGAAGAATTGGGGATTCAAGTTCAAGTATGAGATAAACCAAATAAATGAATGAAAAAGATTAGAGTATTAACTGCAACTAAGCAGACTCCTGCAGACAGATAATGTACTGCTACCTTTATACTAAGACATAGAAGGACATTTTCGATAAGATGTCTAAGTCCAAGTTGGAACATTTTGAGAAACACATTCAAAAACTCCTGTAGAGAAAATTACCAATTCTGAAACATCAAAATGTGTACAGTATCTTTTATTTTTGAGAATGACCATTTCTAGACATTTTTGTGCTCAGTACATCTATCTTTTAGGACTATTTTTGGAAAAAAAAAATGTCCAAACTAAAAAATGCAAACCAACAATCCATTAGGACGTATAAGCAGCCGGCATTTTAGCAGAGTGCTAAAGAGACTTTACAGCAGAGTAGAAGGGCACTCTAGGGGTACTGTAGTGTATGTCACATTAAAAAGTCCCGGTACACATTTAATCTAATCAGTAATCTTATATTCTGCTATTTTTCAATTCAGATTCAAAGTGGATTGTTGTTGTTAGGTGCCATTGACACGTGATCGAGTCCTAGTGACCTGATGAAATAGTTTTAGGGTAGGAATCTTTTTGTAATATAGTATTGACAAGATTTAGTGGTATTGTTCTCAACAAATATGATGGACAAGAGCCAAGTGCACAATACGTTTTAGCTAACCTTTTTAGTAATTTAATAATATGCTTATCGGTTACCTAAAACATAATGAATCTCACCATAACCCACTTATAATATTTGATGAGTTCTCCAAAACCTATCCCAAACTTACTGTACCAACCTATACAACACAACAATATGGCGGGAGGGAAGGGTGGTGCTAAAAAGTTCTCAGCCCAACCAAGAAGAGAATGACATGGATCCCTAAAATTGCTAGATCCAGGACCACTAGGAGGCATAAGGTAGTGTTTGTTGTCAATTCCCTTCTGAAGGGTGCAGAAGCATTCATCTGCAGACCAGACATGATGTCCAAGGAGATATGTTGTCATTTAGTGGTATTGTTCTCAACAAATATGATGGACAAGAGCCAAGTGCACAATACGTTTTAGCTAACCTTTTTAGTAATTTAATAATATGCTTATCGGTTACCTAAAACATAATGAATCTCACCATAACCCACTTATAATATTTGATGAGTTCTCCAAAACCTATCCCAAACTTACTGTACCAACCTATACAACACAACAATATGGCGGGAGGGAAGGGTGGTGCTAAAAAGTTCTCAGCCCAACCAAGAAGAGAATGACATGGATCCCTAAAATTGCTAGATCCAGGACCACTAGGAGGCATAAGGTAGTGTTTGTTGTCAATTCCCTTCTGAAGGGTGCAGAAGCATTCATCTGCAGACCAGACATGATGTCCAAGGAGATATGTTGTCTACCTGGTGCTAAAATCCAAGATGTTACAGGGAGATTGCAAAGACCATCAAGCCTGATGACAATTATCTGATGCTGCTCATCCACATTGGCACCAATGATACTGCCAGGTACCCCTGCGAATGTAACAAAAGTGTTTTGTGGCTCTGGGAGAGAAGGTTAAGCAGTCAGGTGCGCAGGAGGTAAGGGTAAGGGCTAGGTCAAAGAAGCACATATCCTGGAGATGAATATGTGGCTACGTGGATGGTGTCGTTCAGAGCATTTTGGCTTCTTGTCCACTGGATGATTTTCCAAGGGCTGCTGAGCAGGGATGGTATACATCTATCAAAGAAGGAAAGAATTGTCTTCGGCAACAGGCTGGCTAATCTACTGAAGAGGACTTTAAACTAGAAGTGATGGGGCAAGGTGATCAAAGCCCACAGGAAAGTAAATCACTGAATACCTCTAAATGGATGGGAAAAGGGGGCAATGACTGGAAAGCAGTATATACTAATGCTCGAAGCATGGAAAACAATATTCTGGATCTAGAAGCAATGATAGAACAAGATGACTTGGATATAGTGGCAAACACAGAAACGTGGTTCACAGAGAGCCATGACTGGTATGTAGTTATACCATACAAATCTGTTCAGGAAAGACAGGGTAGGAAGAAAAGGAGGGGGGAGTAGTGTTATATGTTAAAGATCATATTAAACACAAGGATCTGTACAAGGAAGAGACACTGTGGATCAATTTGGGAAGAGGGAATGGTAAATATGTTTACATTGGTGTGATATACAGACCTCCTTCACACACGGAAGAAGTGGACAGAGATTTAATAGTAGACATTCAGAATCGGGATCTGGGAAAATTCAAAAGTAATCTAAAAACATTTCTTTTTAAAGATGCCTTTGGTACTTAATTTAAATAATCCTTAGGCCAGTGATTTTATTGTATTGTATTATGCTTTTATTTGTTTCCCTTTTGTACTTTTCCTTTTTTGTTCTGCTTTCCTATACTGAATTGCATTTCGTATCCCCTTTTTGCCTTGTGTTATGAGTATGACGAGTTAATCTTTAACCCAATGTTACTATTTAAAGTTTGTATTGTATTGTTTCCCACTGAATGTATTTTAAATTGTTCATCGCTTAGAAGTATGATTAAGCGATTAATCAAAAGAACCATTAAACTTGAAACTTGAATATATTTAAAAAAGGGGAAGTTTTACTATTAGATGATTTTAACATGCCGGATGTTGATTGGGGTATCCCTATTGCAGGATCTTTTAGAAGTAGGGAGATCCTGGATTCTCTACAAGGAGAACTGTTTCAGCAGTTGGTAATGGAACCCACATGGGATGGGGCCTTACAGGGAAAAGTTACAGTGGGTGATCATTTGGCATCCAGTGATCACTGCATGGTACGAGGGCTCATTCAAAAGTAAAGTTTCTAGACTTTTAAAAAAACTAACTTTGTTCGGAAAGGGGATTATGTCAAGGAATTGTTATCCAGATGGAAATGCCTGGAAGGAATAGAAATGCTGTGAGCAAAACTGAAAAGAGTAATTATAAGAGTGACAAATCTTTTTGTTAGGCAAGTAAGGAAAGGTAAGAGGAAAAGAAGGCCACTTTGGTTCTCAAAAATAGTAGCTGAGAATGTAAGGAATAATAGGTTAGCGTTCATAAACTACAAAAGATCACAGAAAGAGGAAGACAGACAAAAATATCTGCAAAAGTTAAGAGAGGCTGGTCGAGAAGTCAGGAAGGCAAAGATACTAATGGAAGAAAAAATAGCTGACACGGTAAAACAGGGAGACAAAACATTTTTTAGGTATATCAGTGATAGGAAAAAGTACGAAGGTGACATTGTGAGACTCAAAAGTGAAGGGGAAGAATATGTAGAAGCTGATAAAGAAAAGACTGAATTGCTTAACATATATTTCTGTTCTGTATTCACGGCTGAAGTTCTGGGAGCGGGACTGCAGAAGACAAATGTGAATAAGGATGGTGGAGTGGTAGACCCTGATCAATTGTAAGAGGGTTGTGTGCATGAGGAGCTAGCTAAATTAAAGGTAGATAAAGCAATGGGGCTGGATGGTGTACATCCAAGGGTGCTGAAGGAACTTAGGGAAATTCTGGTGGCTCCACTAACTGACCTTTTCAGTGCTTCTCTGCCAGAGGACTGGAGAAGGGTGGATGTGGTCTCTTTACATAAAAGTGGAAGTAAGGAAGAAGTAGTGAATGACAGGCCAGTAAGTCTGACTTCTGTGGTAAGCAAATTAATGGAAACGTTTCTAAAACAGAGAATGTTGAAGTTTCTGGAATCCTGTGGATTACAGGACCAGAGGCAACATGGATTCACTAGAGCTAGGTCTTGTCAGACAAATCTGACCAATTTCTTTGACTGGGTGACCAGAGAATTGGGTAGAGTGAGTCCACTAGATATGGTGTATTTAGATTTTAGCAAAGCCTTTCACAGTGTACCTCACAGACATCTAATAAACTCATTCCTTCCTCAGCTCTCCATTCCCTTTCATCTTCAATGTACCTCCATTACCATATTTCTTTTCTACTCTCTGTTATATCTATCCTCTTATGCATTTCCTCCTCCCCCTCAGGGTTCTACCATTCTCATCATCTTCCTGAGATGGGCCCCAAAGTGACAGGCTGGGTCAGGAACTGGTTAAGTGGAAGACGACAGAGGGTAGTGGTTAAAAGAGATTGCTCTGAGTTATTACTTATAATGACTGGTGTTGCCATTCAACAAATTACATATAATTGGAAGGATTGGAGGGGATTAAATTATAACTTTTGGTGGAATTCTTTATGCCATATCTATAAAATGGAAAGGTGCATTGCTTTACAACGTGGATATTTTAAAAAATTTCAGGATGTGTGGAAACCATTAACAAAGTATTGTAAGGATTAATTGAAATAGTTTCCCTTATATTTATCAATTTAAGGTGTAGGGAGGGGGAAGTATTATTATTATATGTTTTATATGATAATGGAATATATGGATGGAGGGATGGGAAAGGGGAAGGGATAAAAATCTATGTAATGTATCAATGATTGTTTGTAAGTGATGAATTTATTGTTAATGTGAATGACTATTTTTAACACTTAATGTAATCTTGAAAATGAATAAAGTATATTTAAAAAAAAAAAAAAAAAAAAAAGATTGCTCTGAGGAAAGGGATGTTACCAGTGGTGTACCTCAAGATTTTGTTTGTTCTTTGGCCTGTTCTTTTTAACATTTTTATAAGCGATGTTGATGAAGGGCTGTAAGGTAATATTTGCCTCTTTACAGATGATACCAAAATCTGCAATAGAATAGACACACCGGATGGTGTGAATAAGATGAAGAAAGACCTAGCGAAGCTTGTAGAATGGTCTGAAATTTGGCAGCTAAAATTTAATGCTAAAAAATGCAAGGTCATGCATTTTAGCTGCAAAAACCTGAAAGAACGGTACAGTTTATGGGGTGATGAACTTATGTGCACAACAGAAGAGTGGAACTTGGGTGCGATTGTATGCGATGATCTTAAGGTAGCCAAAGAGGTTGAAAAGGTGATGGCGAAAGCTGTAAGGATGCTAGGGTGCATAGGGAGAGGTATGGCTATTAGGAAAAAGGAGGTATTGATGCCCCTGTATAAGACTCTGGTGAGACCTCATTTAGAATATTGTGTAGAATTCAGAGACCACATCTTCAAAAAGATATAAAAAGGATTGAGTCAGTCCAGAGGTAAGCTACTAAAATGGTGTGTGGTCTTCATCATAAGGCATATGGAGACAGACTTAAAGATCTCAATATGTATACTTTAGAGGAAAGGCGAGAGACGGAAGATATTTAAATAGAGATGTTTAAATACTTACGTGGCATAAATGCGCATGAGTTGAGTCTCATTCAATTGAAAGGAAGAACTGGAATGAGAGGGCATAGGATGAAGTTAAGAGGTGATAGGCTCCAGAGTAATCTAAGGAAATACTTTTTTTCAGAAAGGGTGGTAGATGCATGGAACAGTCTCCCGGAAGAAGTGGTAGAGACAGAGACTGCGTCTGAATTCAAGAAGGTGTGGGATAGGCACATGGGATCTGTGAATGGGCAGACTAGATGAGCCATTTGTCCTTTATCTGCCATCATGTTTCTATGTTTCTATAAGGTTCAATCAATGATATGAAACGATGTCAAAAACAGAGAATTTTGTTTCTGCAAATTGGCACTTAACAAAATAAGATAACACTCCTTTCAGCTACAATGGCAAAATAATGCTCAGAATTTAGGAAGTTGATTGGTTGGGCTGAGAACTTTTCAGCACACCCTTGTAGCCCTTATGTCCACAGTTGTCATCTTTATGTAGGTAGTATAGGTTTTGGGTGAGTTTAGGAGGGCTCATGATATAATATAAACAGGTTATGGTGAGATGCCACTTTATAATGTGATGTTCACCTCAGTACCCCCTAGAGCAGTGGTCTCAAACTCGCCGCCCGGGGGCCACATGCAGCCCGCCAGGTACTATTTTGAGGCCCTTGGCATGTTTATCATAATCACAAAAGTAAAATAAAACAGTTTCTTGATCATATGTCTCTTTAGCTATAAATGACAATATTATTAAGACTTAGGCAAAAAGAAAGATTTATAAACTAAAAAGAGTTTTACCTCATGTAAAATTGTCATTTCTTTAATAAGACATTAACTATTTTTTCTGAGACCCTCCAAGTACCTACAAATCCAAAATGTGGTCCCGCAAAGGGTTTGAGTTTGAGACCACTGCCTTAGAGTGCCCCTCTTCACTGCTCAGATGTGTCTGTCTGTTCATCTGAAGCTGTCATACAAGTTGAAATGTACTTTTACATCTTTGGGTGGTGAGAGGGGTCATTGACCACTGGGGGGATAAGGAGGGTCTTGCATTAATCTTTTCAGTGGTCACCTGTTTATTTTGGGCACCTTTGGGGCCTTATTCATTTTTGAAACAGATTTATCCCCAAACATCTAAATGGTGCCCTTAAAAATGTTACATTTTTTATTATTGCTGTATAATATCCAAGTCCTAAGACCACCCAAAACATGCCTTCAACATGTCTTCAAGAAGCAAAAAATGCACATTTATGATCCATAATTTTAAATATTAAACTAAAGAAGTATATGAGTGATAAAACAATTGAAATTCTTTTGTAGAAAGAGAAATGTAGAGAGAAAGAGGAACTATAGGCAGAAGTCCCAGAGGTGGAGGAATTATGCGTTTAGCTGCTAGTCTATTAGGCTTGATGATTCTCAACAAGTTCTCCATAATATTAATATGCAGAGTAATATGCTGGATTCCAGGAGAGGGTAGTTTACCCAAGTTGAATTTAATAAATAGAGTAAACACTGTGATAAGAAGAAAAAGGATATAATCTGTATCATAGAATTTAATTAAAATACTGTGTGGCAAAAGTTATTATATTTTTAATACCACTTATATCCTAAGGTTTTTAAATTGAATAGCAATCAAGTACTCTAAGAATTTTCCCTGTGTGAGTGGGTGCTGAAATGCTCTCAGCCGAACCAACTTCCTTAATTCTGAGTGTTATTATGCCACTGAAAAGAGTGTTATCTTATTGCATTAAGTGCCACTATAGAAACAACATTCTCTGTTTTGACATTGTTTCAGATCATTGATTAAACTATATCCACGTAATTCTATTCTTGATTGGGCTGAGAACTTTTCAGCACCTTCTGTATATCCAGCTTTTCTTAATTATTTTTTTTTTTATCAATTGCATATAACATTTGTCATTTTTTTAGTTAATTGATATCTTTCATTCTGGATTTTATGCAATGGCCAATCAAACTATGACATCTGGGGCAATGGAGAGTTAAATGACTTGCTCGGAGTCGCAAGGAGTATCAGTGGGATTTAACCCACAACCTCAGGGTGCTGAGGCAGCAGCTGAAACCACTGGGCAATTCTTCCAAGAAAATATTACTAATAAGGACACAGGGTAAGTAAGTAAGTAAGGGGTAAGTAAGGGGAGGCTGAAACCCCCTGCACAACAAGATACCCCAACTCAAAAACTTGTACAAATATATGTATTTCCAATTGAAAATATCTATTCAATATCTATTAAAAGCCAATTAATTACAAATGTAGCCTTTCCATAAAATTCCAATAATAATATAATTTGTACAAAGAAGAAGTCTCACAGAGTTCCAAACTTTACACTCTCTGTCCAGAGTTCTCAAATGTATTCCAGGTTTACTTTTATATATATTAGTGCTGCTTGATTCAGGGGAAAAAATTTCAGTTTGATTCAATTTGATTTGGCCTATTGAATTGATTTTTCAATTCAATTTGATTTACTTTTCCTGCCCAATTGGGTGTTGTTTGGTTTTTGTTTTTTTAATGGCCTGGCGGGTTTATTTTTATAGCCTCTTAACTCACCCCACCCCCTTTGCCCTCTCCAACCCCACACCAGTGCTGAGGTGTAAACAAAACAAGAGATTTTTCCTCTCTCTGTTAGGTCCTAGCTCATGCTCACTAACACCAGCTCTGGCAGGATATACATTTCAAATCTGACATATAATCACAAAACAGAAAATAAAATTATTTTTCTACCTTTTGTTTTATGGTAATCTTATTATTCAAATCATGTTGGTCTCAGGCTCTGGTTTCTGTTTGTCTTATGTTAACTCACTCACCAGAGTCTCCTGCCTATTTGACATTTTCTTCTTTTTCCGTGCTCACTGTTCATCTTTTGTCTTTGTACCTTCCCTTCCACTACAATATCCAACATTTCTGTTTCTTTCCACTGTCTACCATCTCCTTCTCTCTCCCTGCCTTGTGCCCTGGGTCGCCTCCATGCTGCATCTCTCCCTTCCTCATCTCCATTATCATATGCAAAATTTCATTTTCTCTCCCCATGCACCATCTCTCCCTACCCTTCACCTTATGTCCAATATTTTTCTCTCTCTCTTATACATGCATATCTCCCTCCCCTCCCTCCCTCTCTCCCCCTCATCCCTTTCTACTTCTTTGTTTACTCTGGGGAGAATTCTGTACAAAAAAAATTCTAAATACTGCATTATAAAATTCAAAATCCTGTGCACAAAATTAGCAAATTCTTCAAGTTTATTTGTCAAAATTTAAACAATATTTTTGCTAATTATTATTCATATTACATTTAAAATAGTTAAAGTAAAATATTTTTATCCTACCTTTGTTGTCTGGATGTTTTATTTTTCCATCATGTTGGTTCCAGTTTCTTTTTTCTGCTTTCCTGTCTAATTCTCCTTCAAGTGGTTGCTATCTATTTGTCTTTTCTGCTCTCTCCTGTCTATTCCCTCACTACACCTGCTTCAGACATATTGATCTTTTCTGGCATTCTTCTCTTTTTTACTTTTCAGCAGCCTATCAAATTTCCATCTTCTCTCCCATTCCCCATCTCATTCCTTCCTCGGCCCTCCATTCTCTTTCATCTTCAATGTACCTCCATTACTATATTTCTTTTCTATACTTTGTTATATCTATTCTCTTATCCATTTCCTTGCCACCCTCTCCTCCCACTCAGGGTTCTATCATTCTTAGCATCTTCCTTTCTCCACATTTATAGTCCAGCATCTCCTCCCCAACCTCATAGCCTGGCATCTCCGTATCTCTTCCCTGCTGCACTGTCCCACTCTCTTCCTTCACTCCCATTTCCAGGCATCGCTCCATTCTGCTCCTGGATCCGTCTCCATTCCACCTCATGTATGTATCTCTATCTCTCCTTCTCATCTACCTCCATGTCCAACACCTCTCTCTTTCTCTCCCTTCCTTGTGCTCTATGTCAAATCTCTCTATCTCCCTCCAGGCATTGTCTCTCTCTTCCTCCCCTCCATTATGTGCAATTTCATCCTATCCCCTAACCATGCATGTCTCCCTCTCCTCACCCTGTGCCATGATCTTTATTTCCTCTCACCCTTCCCTCCCCCTGTGCCACCAACTTTCCTTCCTCTCCTCCCTGTACTCCAAATCTTGCTTCTTTGGGGCATGGTATCAGCAATGACTCAAACATGCTGCCTTCTGCCATCCCTAAAGTGTCCTCTCTGCTATGGAGTGACTTCTGGGTCAATGGCAGGCAGCACGTGGAAATTGCTGTTGATACTATGACATGGCGAGATTTGATGCTGACATGGTCGATGCAATGAGACTTTGCATGGGAAAAGAGAATTCCATTCTTCCCTCCCATCACCTTGTGCAGTAGTTTTCGATCTCTCCCTCCTATCACCTTGTGCAGCACTTTCCGATCACCCCCCCCCCCTCCATGAGACCAACTTTTGAACCTCCTAAAGCAGCATAAATGGTGAACAACCTGCTTGTAGCCTGCCTGCTAGGGCTTCCCTCTGATTCATAATCAGTGATGTCACCAGTGATGCGGCAGAGGGAAGGCCCCAGCGGGAATGCCAGGAGCAGCCTGTTCACCACTGCTGCTGTTTTAGGAGACCTGAAGGAAACTCAATTGGTGAGTCCAGGACCTGAATTGGTGAGTCCAGTTTTATAAGGAAGCAAATCGATTTGAATCGATTTGAACTGATGAATCAGGCTTCACACAATTAGCCAAAGGATTTTTATTCCATATAAGACATTCTTTACTACTTATTCTATATGATACAATTTCAGCACATAAAGCAGGGCTTCTTGCAAGAGGCCAGGAATCCTGCCTGTATAGAAAATGCCAGAGAGACCTCTGTCAAACTGATTTGTTTACATACCATTGTAAAATTTAAAAACAGCTATATATATATTCCTATTTGAATGATGCATACACAAACACACATGCATTTTTGTGATCCCAAACATACATACTATGCCATTTACAATATAATTTTAAATACCTATTATAAAAGAGATATTGATTAAACCAGTGATCCTTGACCTTTTTTGAGTTACAGACCTCTTTAAGAATCTGATGAAAGCTATGGACCCCCTTCCTCAGAAATGTTCACATAAATACAACTTTGCATGCAATGGATATGATGTAATTTATTTATTGAAATTTGTCTCATACATATATGGTATACACAAAGTATTATTAAACTTTAAAGTAAACAACCTAAAAAAATACCACTTCTTTCTTTATACAAAAAGTTATGGCCACTCATTATAGTTATGAAATGCAATCCTCTTTGCAAATTAAAATAGATCTACTACTACTATATTTTTTTTACTACCATTACTACTATTTCTACTACTACATCTTCATCTACTCTCTTGCTATCTGCAAGAAAAATCAATAATACTGGGCTGTATAGTGAATATAAATGTTAATTTTTATCTGACCCTCACGGACCCCCCCTCATGGACCCCAGACTAAGAACCCTTGGATTAAACAAAGCTTTTAACTTTAAGTTCTAGCAAAATAGTTATGCAAGCAAAAAGAGAAGCAATCAGATAACAAAGGTAGGGTGCTTGGAATTAGCTAAAATGACCAGAGCAAAAGCAGGAACTGAAGGGGGTTCAATGAATCTTGTGGCTAAAATGCAATGTTTTTAGATCTCTGCCTCTATAGATTTCAATTTAATTCAACCTTTATTACTTGAGTTTCATTAATGATCTAGCAAGGACTCACATATTTTTATATTGTTTCATTTTTTTTTCTCTTACCTTCATTGCTCATTCCCTGTTTTCCTGGCCTTTTGCTGGCTATATGCCTTCTTGCATATAAAAATCTATACTCTCCTTTCTTATGTTTGCATATATCATCAATTTGTTCTCTGCTCACTCCCCAGGCCTTGAAAGGTTTGCTATCCCCTGCTTATTTGAGCCATAGCACCACATCCTCAAGGGCCAAATCAATTGAGAAAGGCAACAACTTTTTCTCACAAAAATAAAATCATTGCATTGATAGACTTATAGGTGTTGGCTATGTATGAATCTGTTTTCCACACTTAGGGGTCCTTTTATCAAGCCACGCTAGTGGGGTTAGTGCATCAGACATTTTATCACGCGCTAACCCCCGCGGCCAGTAAAAAAACTGATCAATATAGGCATTAGCCGCTAGCGCGGCAGACGATTTAACACGCAGTATTACACGCAATAAACCCCTACCGCAGCTTGATAAAAGATGTCTCTGCTATAGGGGTGCTTATCTGTACAACCTTCAGATGCATTTGTTACCTACTTTTAATAGATAACTCCATATTTGCATTGCAGAGAAAGCAGTGCAATTAATTACACCTATTAGAGGGCATTACTAGGGGGTGCTTTAAAGTCTCAGCCCAACCAAGAAGAGAATGACATTGATATGGTTCAATCAATCATTTGAAACAAAGTCTAAACATAGAAGAGCAATTGCAATACAGAAAGGGAACTATAATAATTTTATAAAGATCTGGGGGCCATTGGAACAATATTGTAAGGAGTAAACATCATTTTCCTTGGATGAATATATGTACACATTGGGGGTGGGAGGGAGTTTTTCTGGAAATTTCACTATATTATGTGTTTATATTATATTTATGATATAATTGATTATAATATTGGAAAGAAGGTAGGTGGGACGGGATATAATTTTTATGTTTGTAGAATTATATGAGAATTATAAGTGTTATTGTTGTTACTAATGATATATTCCTGTACGCTTGCTGTAAGTTTTCAAAATGAATAAAGAATATTATAAAAAATAAAAATAAATAAACATAGAATTTTGTTTCTGCAGATTGATACTTAACGAAATAAGATAATATTCTTTTCAGTTAAAATGGCAAAATAATGCTCAAAATTTAGGAAGTTGGTTGGGCTGAGAATTTTTCAGCACCCCCTCATTTGTCCTCTACAGTTGCTGCACTGAAATGTTATTTGCAGCATGTTAAGACTATCTCCTGTTAGCGCAGTTATTTGTTAATGAATTTTTCTAGGAACTGATCTTTGCGTTTATTCTTTTGATGGGCACTTCATGTGATTTTCTGATGATTATATGTTAATGTTTGTTTGATTTTATTTGTTTTATTGAATTATTTATGTAATGATATGTAAACTGTTTAGGTTTAAACGGTATATAGAGGTCCTTTTATCAAGCTGCGCTAGCGGGGTTAGCGCATCGGACCTTTCATCACGTGGCCGGCTAAACAACTAATGCCTGCTCAATGCAGGCATTAGCGGCTAGCGCGGCAGGCGGTTTAACGCGCGTTAAACCCCTACCGCAGCTTGATCAAAGGACCCCATAATTTTTTAAAAAAAAGTTTATTTATTGAAATTTTCAATACATTACAAGAAAATAACATTCTTGCTAAGGAAATACAGCAGGAATAAATGTTAAACACATTTTTATAAATGAAAATAAAATAAAATTAACACTTCCGTAGACCACAAAATACCAAAGGGGAGTATAAGGCAGGTAACAATAAGAAGTTAAACAGAAGAAAAAAGAACAAATCAATGAAAGGCTATAGCATATTCTGCATTTATATTAAATTCCGCTAAACAGCAGCAAATTTCTTTAGCTTCAGAAATGATCTTAACTGCTCTGGCTGAAAAAAGATATACTTAACCTGAGCAAATTTAACTACACACTTACAAGGGTACACCAGTAAAAAAAGATGCCCCCAGGGCCTTGGTCTCCTGTATCAAAGACAAAAATTGTTTCCTTTTTTCCTGGATAACCTTAGTTACATCCAGGAATACCCATATCTTTTTACCATAAAACAGTTCTTTTGATAAGCGGAAATAAAGTTTCATAAAGGAATCCAAGTCCTGTTAAAAAATAAATGAAATCAGAAGTGTCACTCTCAATGAAGAATCAGAAATAGACATAATTGGAAGAACCATGACAGGATTAATTGCACTTTTTGGTGGGTAAATGTGTGTACCACATATAAGTATGAAAGAATGATGGCGGAACGTTTGGGGACTAGTAAGTCCTTTAATGATGTATGGAGTCCATTGACTACTTTTGTTGCATTACAATAAGGGTTATGTTTCTTCCTTTTTTCATTAGATTTCTTTACACATCCAGGGAGGGTGGGTGGGTGGGGGGAGGGAAATGTACTTTAAGGAGTTAAATTATTTAATTATAATATTGAAATCACATCATATGTTTTATTATATTAATAACTAGTGTTTAAGCCTGTTAGATTAATGGGTGCTAGACGTGAAATGTTAACATTTAATCAGAGAGACAATCTGGACTTTTTAGAGAAACTCATTGCACAGTCTCGATCTAGGGAGCGGAAAGAAAAAAAAAATGGGGGGGCTCAGGGCGATGAAAGCTGTCTAATGTAACTCTTGAGCCCGTCCACGATTTAGGAACGAGAGAGAGAGGGAGTGCAGGCTGACCACCTCTCCTGCTTTTCAACCTGGGCAGAGGCAGAGCCGGGGAGGGAGGGAGTGACATCATCATCCTGAAAAGCTTCGGGCAGCGGTTTTGTTTGTTTTTTTATAATTCTTTATTCATTTTATAACTTACATCAACATTTTAACATAGATATATCACTTGAAATTCTACAATTAATCTTATCAAATTAAATTTATCCCCTTCCCTCCCATCCTTTTATATTTCATAAAAACATTTTCCAATAATAAATACCCCCTCTCAACCGATCCGCGCTTACAACGGCTCCACACATGCGCGGTCTGGCTGGCTCCCCCACCAAAGCCCTTCGCGGTGGCAGCCCCTCCTGCATCCGTCCCTGCTTACCAAGCCTCTCCGAAGGCCGGCTCCCACGAAAATGCTACCCCTCTGTCCAAAGCTGCGGCGGCAGCCTCCCTCAAGAGGCGCACCAGCGTCGGAAGCCTTGTTTCTGATGTTGTGACGTCAGAGAGGTCTCTGACGCTGGTGTGGCTCCCGAGAGAAGCCGCAGCCCCAAACAGAAAAACAACATTTCCATGGAAGCCAGCCCCCGGAGAAGCCACGGACACAGGGCCGGATGCAAGAGGAGTCGCCACCGTGAAAAACCCCAGCAAGGGAGCCAGCGAGACCGCGAGTGCGGGGCCGTTGCAAACCGTTGACTTCTTTGGCTTCCCCTATTATCTCCACCGCCGAAGTCTCTTTTTTAATCTGGGAAAACCGCCGTGCAGAAAATGCTATTGCTGGAGAGCAGGGAGTGCCGCATTTTAAAATTTCTCTGCCGCGCGTGGGGAAGTAGTAAGCGCGCATGCGCATTCTTGCCGGCCACGGATCATGCCGGCCACGGATCATGGAAGCATGCTGAGAAGAGTGCGCATGCGCCGCTTAGGGTTTTATTATAAGAGATTAAGATGAGGATGGGAGTAAATGACTGTTTAATGTAATAATTCTATAGTTATTAGTGCGTTCTATGCAGTATTTTATGATTTACCAATTGTATTGCACTATCAAAGTTTGAAAATCAATAAAGATTTAAACAAAAAAAAAGAAAGAAATACTCTTCCAAGATAGCAGATATGTCTCTAAATTAACTTCCTCCAATGTTTCCTGGGATCTATGGGCTGTGGTAGGTAGTATATTTTATTTAATGGAGGAATATGGTCCGATGAATATTTTAATACTTCCACCAAGTATCTCTTAAACATCTCATATGCTAAAATCCTGGGTACTTTGGGGAAGTTCAAGATTCTGGCATTAAGTCTGAGATTAAAATTCTCAATATTTTCTATTTTTCTTTGAAGTATAGTGTTATCCTTAATCACAGCTACTTTAAAAGCTTGTAAAGCTTGAACTTCTGATTGCACATTTACAATAGAGTTTTTCATTTCTATATTAGAATGTTCCAAGGCTCTTGAGATATCATCGATTTTACCAGCCAAAGTTTTTACCTCCTCTGATGTCTTTACTGCAGCCTTATCCAACTTCTGGAGCATATGCCAAATTGCTGAAAAAGTCACCTCATTGGAGGGGATTCTCTCCCCAATGTTGGTTTCCATCAGCAGAAGCTCATCTGCTCTGGTTGCTTCCTCTTAAGGAACTCCAAGTGCAACCTTGGCAACACTTCTAGCAGACACAAACGCCTCCAGCTGGACAGGGAGGTGGTTCCATATGCGGTGGCGAAAGGGAGATTTCATGCCCCTGTGAGGTAAGGCCTTCTTTATCTATTCCCACCGTGGTGCTAATTTCGCCGTTCTTAATGCAGATTCCGGGCAGTAATTGTTCTATCATCTTCTGTCGAGTAGGGGGTGTTGGCGTCGAGGAAGTAGGCACCTTTACCAAACATTTTCGTTTATGCGGCATAACTGCTCTGGGTAAAAAGGGAATGCTAACAGCCACAAGAGCTCAATCTCAACGCTCGGTCGATGCCGCCATCTTGGCCACTCCCCCTCTATATAAATTTTTAAAAATAAAATAAATAAATAAATCATTTTGTCCATGCTAATTGTACAAGTTAAAGTACATAGGAAGTACCATGCACACAGTGTTGATGTAAGTGTGAGCACCTAAGTTAGGCAGCAACTTACCCTATTCTATAACTTATGTGCATGTGAGAGCCCAACCAGAATCCCATCCAAGTTGCACCCCTATATATACCCAATTTGCAAATCAATGCTATTTAAGTTAAAGTGGGCATTTGTAGAATAGTTCTGAAGTGACATGCTGGCATATACACAGATGCTAGTATTCTAAATAAATCCAGACTTAAACTGAAGCCAAAAATGCAACTAGCCCTGCCCCAGGGGGCTACTGGTGATGGGTGAGTCAGAGAGGGGGGACCTTTCTGGTCTGGGAGGGGAGGGGGAAGGAGTGTAGCACAGTTTCACAGTTGTATAGCATGGACATTTTTGGCTGAAACTGAAGCAATGCTGAACATGAATTTGGGGCCAGTTTCAGTGCTGATACTGAAACCCAAACCAAAATTTGGTCAGCAACTAATTCTAAACAGTTCAGTGTGTGATGTTTGCATAAAAGATAGCTCCTAGGTTATAGAATTGCCCCATAACTACTTAAAAACTTTTAGTAAGCGTCCCTAAATATTTTCTTGTGAAATATGCAGTCAGCCAGTGCATTCCTTTTTTTTTTTTAGATGAAATTTCAGTATCCAAAGCCCATTGTTACAGCTTCAGAAGATGCTCAATTTACTGTGCACTTGCCAATGAATAATTCATTAAGGGGAAAAGCAGACTAAGATTGCAGTTTACAAAGTGGCATAACAGATTTCAGTTAAAGCAGAAAGAATAAAACATTAGGGAAGGCTTCTGGGATTTCAAGGGATTTAAAATCTGATTCTGCCAAATTTGTGAGGTGTGGAAAGCATAAGATACTCATTGTCTGGATTCTTTTCACATGCAGCCTAAAGAATAGTTGCCTGTATTTTTCTATTTTTTAGAAATTCTCTTAATAATATAAAAAAAAATATTTATCTTGCATAAAGGAGCGATTCCATAGACAATCTATATTTGCATATAAATTTGTCCCCTGTCTTGAAGTCTGCAGTTACCCTACATAATTCCCAAGCACTATTTCCCCACAGGTGGCTAACTCCAGGCTATTAACCCTTGCATTGTCTCCATTACAGTACTTTCACCTGCACTCGCTTTCCTATCTTGTTATAATCTGTTGTGCCTGACGCACCTCCAAAATTTGTTTCCTACAATCCTCTGCAGACTTTACAAAGATAGTCTAAGGAAAATCAAATTTTGTTCCCAGGCTGCATCTTATGCTTCAAATTCATATCACTCTCCAATCTTTTGTTTAACTCTTTGAGCAAGTTTCTGTACTATTTAGAGTTTCCTAAGCTTCTAACACTACCATATTTTTGTCGTACACATTACCCACTCCTCCTCCTCTTGGCAGGGCAAATGCAAATGTACTTAATATGATAGGCCCATGGTACCCAAAAAGTGGGTTGCTACCCCAAATGATGCCACAAAATCCTTATTGGTGTTGCAGTTGCTTGCAAAGTTTTTGTTGTTTTAGTTTTAATTGTGGCATAAAGCTGCCATAAAGTAAAACAACAAGACCACATTTTCATACCAAGAATGTTTTCATATACTTTCATTTAAAAATGTGGCTCTAATTTCATGTTTCTTTAAATACAATGGTAAAAACAAAGCACAGCTCAAAACAGTACAGCCCCAAATAATGCAGATTTATTGTGTGTATTACAAAATGAAATGAAATTAAATAACAGTTTTGATAAATTTGTGCTGTAGAATAAATACTTTACATGAAATATATATTGATTTTCAAACTTTGATAGTGCAATACAATTGATTGATCATATAAAACTGCATAAAATGCAGTATTAACTAAACAGATAATACATTAAACATTCATTTTCTCAATTATTAGTACAACAATGCATATAATGCAATTACAATATTATAATTAAGTAATTTAACTCTTCAAAATACATTCCCCTCCCCCCCCATCCACCCACCCTCCCTGGATGTGTAAGGAAATATAATGAAAAAGAAAGATACATGACCCTTACTGCAATGCAACAAATGCATTCAATGGACTCCACACTTTATTAAATGACTTACTAGTCCCTAAACGTTCTGCAATCATTCTTTCATATTTATATGTGGTACACACATTTACCCACCAAAAAGTATAATTGATCCTGTCATGGTTCTTCCAATTATATGTGATCATTTGAACAGCTATTGAAGTGGCACTCTAGGGGGGCGCTATGGAATGGATAATGAATCAGATGTGTTTGTGGAGTATTTTGTGGAGTTTTTTTACAAAAGCGCCTGCTTTTCGTATGATTCTGGGTAACTCTAGTCAGATACAAGCATATGTGTTAGTTAAGGCCACACCCAATAGAAGCGTACGAAAAATTGGTGAATAAAAATCTGAATATGGATGTAGCCAAGGCGAGAAAAACATACTATAGATTAATATTAAGAAAAAGCATAATAATATTCTTGTTATGTACTTTGCTATTAAGCCAGATCATAGAAGAAATCAGGTATAGATATGCATAATGCATATATAGAGATATTGATGACTCAATTTTGGGTTCTCTGTCTTTCTGTATCTTCTGCATGGCTTTACTCCATTTTGTGTTCGGCCTGTGTCCCTTTTGTTTAGTTTCCCGCTTTTAGCCTTGTGGTTCTAATTGATACCAGATGTGTCTTAGGCTGGTTAAGAAAAGTATATTAGATTCCATATTCTAAATTGAGATATAACATGCAGTATATATGAATGAAATATAATGTGTGAAACTATGGATGATGGGGCCCCCAAATGTGGATGGATGTATTAAAAATATATATGAAAAAAGATGTACTAAAAATGAAATGGTTTATAGAAAGAACACTAAGGAAAAATCCTGAACACAGCATCTGAAAATGGTTAAGTTAGAATCAGAGACCTGTAGCAGTCTCTAGCATAGAAAGGGGGGCACATGAAGCCCACTCTTAGAAAGGCTTCTGTGTGAGTATCAGTGTAATTTGAAACTGTCAGTTGTTCAAAGCAGGAGGAGGGAGTACCCCTCCTCCAGGATAAGGCTGAGAACATTTTAGCAGCTTGCCTGATACATAGACAAACTGTCTGAAATAAGTTTTAAGAAGGACAAAAAGAATATTGAATATGTTATAAAATTTTAATGTATATTCAAGTATGAATGTAAACAAACAAATATGATTTCTGGAACTTTTATTTCATGTTAAAGAAAAGTTTTTGTCCAACTTAAAGGACAACCTCTGTTAATGGATTGGCTGACAGCCAATGATGTCATGTAGGACAAAAGGTATATATTGGAAAGCAACACATTATCAAGTTGAGACCTTGTCAGAAAGCCTGCGTTTTGCACTGTACAGGTTTCCCAGATAACGCAACCCAATCTTTTGAGGTCCATGATGAAAATAATAAAAACAATACTTAATTTTTTATATAAAGCTTGCATTATGTGTGATTTCCATATATTTATTATTTTTTCACACCTTGAGTGAAAGCTAGCAGCTTAATTGGCAACTGCAGCTTAATGAGTGCGCTACGTCCAATTACCCATGCTCACTATTCCCATCATGCTCAGGAAAAGGCAACTTTTATATTTATCTAAAGTAGGCTTAACATGTAGCAACGTACCACAAATTACGGCTTCATAGGTTAAGGGAATAGATGACTCAAGAATGAGATTTATTTGTCCCCAGATTGACTTCCAGAAACTAAGTATCAATGGCCAAAAATATAACAGATGATCAAGAGTCCCTATATCACTATGACAATGCCAGCATCTATTAGACTTAGAACTGTCTAATTTTTGTAAACGAACTGGGGTCCAAAAAATCATATGCAATAAAAATAACCATGTTTGTCTCATAGATGCTGACGCTGTACATTTCAACTTCCAAGTCCAAATTTGTGGCCAATGAGACACAGAAATATACTATTTTATCTCGATGCTCCAAATATCTCTAAGACAATTTTTTGGCTTCTTATTTTAAAATTCAGAAATCAATTTGTACCACTGGGCAGCCTGATGCCCTACTAGATCTGTCTGGTAACAAAGGATCTGCAAGCTATAATAAGTTTTTAAGTTTTTCCATTCAGGGAACCCACTCTGAATAGCCTGCTTCAACTGCAACCACCTATACTGCAACCACCAACTGCAACCACCTATACTGTTGAGACTTTAAAATGCCAAATGATTGTTGCAGCCATGAAAAATATGAAATATATTTTTTTAAAAGTGGCTCTAACTGCTGCTTTTCTCCCCTTCATTGTTTAAGTTTGTCAAGCCTTCTTTCCAGTGCTTCCACAGTGCATAACTATTGTTCCTGCTAGTGCCACTACTGTTGCAACTCCCAGGATTTACTTAGAATAGGGTTACCAGACGTCCGGATTTCCCCGGACATGTCTGGGCGTCCGGATGGCTTTTCGAAACCCGGCATTTTGTCCGGGTTTTGAAAAGCTTCCAGCTAGGAGTAATGTCGGGAAAGCATCTGCGCATGCATGGATGCAACGTGGTGATGTCACTCAAATGCGTTAATGCGTGTGATGTTATCACGTCACACCAGTGCTTGCACAGATGCCCTACCAACAAGTGAACATTTGTGCATCAGAAGCTGAGCTAACTTTCAAGTAAGATTTGCTACAATCAGTGGCGTAGCAGGGGTGAGATGTGCCCAGGTAGGTGACACCCCTCCCTTGCCCTCTTCTCTACCTTCCTCTCCTTCCTCACCCCCCTGACGCATGCACCCCCCTTCCCTTCCCCTATACCTCTAACATTCCTGGCGCAAGCAGCATCATGAACGTGCTGTTGGCATTGGATCTCCCCTCTGATATCATGTCCCTGGCGCAGGACCCGGAAGTGACATCATAAGGAGAGCCGATGTTGGCACGAGCAGCAGGTTGAAGTTGCTGCTCACGTCATAGTAGAGCTAGAGATATGGTGGGGAGTGGAAGTGAAGGCACACGTGTGGTGGGGAGAAGAGTGGGAAGGAGCGAGGGGACATAGAAGAGGATGGGTGCTGGCGCCCCCACCAAGACAGTACCTGGAGTGGACCATCCCTGCCCCCCTCCCCCATCCCCTCAGTACACCACTGGCTACAATCAATTATACTTGTATGGCAAGCCTTGGAGCATCTGGGCCTAGGAGCAACTAGAGATTACAACTGCCTATATATTAAAAAAATTATTATCTTGGACTAAAAAGAAGCAAAGGGTGGAAAGCTGTTTCTTATGTCATTTGAAATGAATGAACAAGCCTACTTCTCATCAGAACTCAGTGACTCTTTCTTAGCTATTTTTGCTTTTCTGTAGCATACCCTCCACTTGACCTCTAATGATCAGATTAGCTTCATTGATCTGTGCCCTTCTCATTTATCACCAGTTTTAACCTTAATGGACCAGACATTCAGAGTGAAATGTCTGGATAACTGCACTACTATCTGGATAGGTCCCTTAGCCTCTGCTATCTGTGGATACCTGTGCCATTGAATATCCATACAGATCACCTTGACATGATCTGGATCATACTGGGCTGAATTGAAGACAGGGTGGTGAGTTATCTGGAAAGTAACAATATTGAGTCTGCTATACTCATAGATAACTACCTGGGTAAAGGTAGGAAAGCAAAATTGCTGTCTTAATTTTATTCAGTTATTTAACTAGATAGTGGATTGAAAATCATCACCATCCAGCTAGCACCTACACTGATGACTATGCACAAATATTCAGGACCGACTGCAACAAATATCCATATTTTTATTAAGCTGCTGCAGCCAGTGTTTAAAAGCAACTAACTATTTATACTGTATGCCTGGGGCAACCTCCCTGAGTTTGTGCTGCCCTTATACAGAAAGCCAATAAATTATTTTATATAAGACCAAAGAAAGCAAAGAGAGTAAACCCAAAAGAAGAACTATACAATATTTAATAATTACCATTGAAACATAATCTATAATATTTTCAAATGAAATATCTATAATTCTAATACATAAAACTCAACTTGATCATGTTTTGGCTTCCCCCTGTGTCTGGTCATATTGAAGTCCTGTCTAAATGCCTGTCTTTTAGAAATTGCTTTTAAATGTTATACTCTGTTTTTTTTTCATATACAATTACGTGGCCCAGGAATATCAGGCCATCCCAAACCAAGGTCCAATGTTCTTGGCCTGTGGCATTGAGTCCCCCGCTCACTGTCCTGCCTTCCAAACCTACATGCCCCCTAGTGGCTAGCTGAATTTCAACATTGGTGGTCTAGGAGGGTCCAAGAAGGGTCTTCTAGAGTCCAATGGGGTGGTCTGGGGTCTGTGGGATCTTCAGCCATGAGCGATGCCCAATTACTTCTTACCACTCTGGGTGCCATCCTCAAAATGATACACCTAGCAGCAGTCTCACTTTACATGTACAGTATTTTTAAAATTTATTAACCATTGCTATAAAGAAAGCTTTAGTTTGTGTAGCCTCCCATTTCATTCTTTTTATAGATCCGAGTGTACAAGAAGGAACATATAGAATTATTAATGTGGTTAAATAACTAGGTTCTTGAGAATGTAATACTTTATGTATGAGTGATAATATTTTTAATTGTATCCTATATGAAATGGGAAGCCAATGATATGCAGATGACATCCTTGTCTTTTTCGAGATAGATTTGAACCTCACTAACCTCACCGAAAATATAATAGCTTGCATAACGAAACTCCAATCCTAGGCACTCTCTGTACAAATGAAGCTGAATGAGTCCAAAACAAAACTACTCTGGCTTGGCCCACGCTCTTGATTCCACTATCTTCTGGTCCCACACTGCAGATCGAATTTTCAAAGTTTTGGGCATCATTATTGACTACACTTTCCTTTAATGATCGTCTCAACTCTCTGGTAGAAAAATGTTTTTTTAGTCTTCACGTGTTGAGGAAAGTGAGATCCTGCTTCCGCCAACAACATTTTGCTGTCCTTGTACAATCAATCATTCTTTCCAGACTGGACTATTGTAATTCCATCTAAGTCTAACCAAGAAAAATCTTCAAAGACTTCAGTGGATCCAGAGCACTGCGGCTAGGTTGACCTTCGCAAAAAGCAAATTCAATCATGTTTCCCCGCTTCTGTCAAAACTTCACTGGCTTCCGGTGATTTCTAGGATTCACTTTAAATGTACCTGCCTAATTTTCAAGATCCTACATGGCATTCTTCCTCCCCTAATCCCAGTATCCTGGAATTCTTCGAGACATGACACTACCAGATCCGCCCACAAACTCAAACTATATTTCCCCTCATTAAAATGTATCATGTATGCAGGTAAATTAGGGAAATCCCTTTTCTTCAAATTCACTGGGCTTTGGAATAACCTCCCTGCCCCGCTGCGGAACCTAGGCTCATTCCAATTATTCCGAAAGCATCTGAAAACCTGGCTTTTCTCCAAAACGTAAAGCTATCTATTTAAAATGTAAAGCTAGCTATCCTCTTCATAACCTCTAATTTCTTATTATGTCCTTCACTCATTTATTGAATTACCTGTAAACTGTGTCGAGCTCTATCTTTATGGAGTTGATGCGGTATACAAACTTAAGGTTTAGTTTAGTTTATAGTGTAAGAACTTCAATGCTGTTATGGACCCATATTTGGATAAACAACCTGCTAGGCAAATGAAATCTATGGGGTTAGATCACTTTGTAAAAATTTGTGGTTTAAGAGATATTTGGAGAATTCGTAATCCAACGGCACGTGAGTTCACGTTTTATTCTCAAGTCCACCACTCATTTTCACGAATTGATTATATTGTAATATCAAACCATCTTGTTAATAAAATTATTGATTCAGGAATTGATCCGATTATCATTACTGACCACGCAGGTATTTGGATTAAATATCAATTTGATCTAGAACACGCTGAAAATCCAATTTGGAAATTTAATAATTCTCTACTTGCAGATTCAAAATTTATAGAGGAAATGCAGTTTAAAATCTCAGAATTCTTTCAAATTAATGCTTCAGAGCAGATCTCTCAAGAAACTCTATGGGATGCCTTTAAGGCTGTGTTGCGTGGACAAATTATTGTTTATTCGGCTTACATCCATAATTCTATGCAGCTCGAGTTTTCTAATTTAGAAAAAACTATATACAATCTTGAATTAAAACTTATATCACAATGGAACCAAACATTAAATGATCTGATTGCTGCTAAATACAAATACAATACCATTAGTAGTCAATTAGCCGGGAAAAATCTGTTTCTACAACAAGCTGTCTACTATGGTAACTCAAATAAAGCAGAGAGAATCCTGGTAAATTACCTTAAAGCTAAAAAAAATGGAGAGAAAAGATTACAGCTATTAAAGACAAAAAGGGCATAGTATATACTAAGCAGTCTGATATTCTATCTCAATTTCTACAATACTATTAAAAAAAAACTGTATTCCTCTGATTTAGTTACCAAAAATACTAGCAAAATTGAAGAATTTTTACAATCTATTAAGGGACCTAAAATTCCAGATCACATAAAAGATTCCCTTGATGCTCCTATATCTTTTCCTGAAATCCAAAATGCATTGAAGTCTCTCAAAATAGGTTCGACACCACGAAATGATGGATACACTGTGGAATTCTATAAATCATTCCAATCCAGTTTATTACCTTATCTTTTTAAATTATATCAAACACAACTGTCAAAGTGTCAGTTATCTGGATCCAGTGTCAGTTATCTGGATCTGAAGCTGTGACAATAGTACTCCCTAAACCAAATAAAGACCCGATGATGGTGACTAATTATAGGCCAATATCACAGTACTCTCACCTGCACTCGCTTTCCTACCTTGATATAATCTGTTGTGCCTGATGCACCTCCAAAATTTGTTTCCTACAATCCTTTGCAGACTTTACAAAGATAGTTTAAGGAAAATAAAATCCTGTTCCCAGGCTACATCCTATGCTTCAAATTAATACCACTCTCCAATCTTTTGTTTAACTCATTGAGCTAGTTTCTGTACTATTTAGAGATTCCTAAGCTTCTAACACTACCATATTTTTGTCGTACACATTACCCACTCCTCCTCCTCTTGGCAGGGCAAATGCAATGTATTTAATATGATAGGCCCATGGTACCCAAAAAGTGGGTTGCTACCCCAAATGATGCCATAAAATCCTTATTGGTGTTGCAGTTGCTTGCAAAAATTTTTGTTGTTTTAGTTTTAATTGTGGCACAAAGCTGCTATAAAGTAAAACAGCAAGTCCACATTTTCATACCGTGAACGTTTTCATATACTTTCATTAAAAAATGTGGCCCTAATTTCATGTTTCTTTAAATACAATGGTAAAATCAAAGCACAGATCAAAACAGTACAGCCCCAAATAATGCATCAAACAGGTTTCATTGCTCACAGATATTCTTCTAATAATACTAGATTGGCTTTCCATGTACTTAATTTGGCAAATTCATTGGATGTTCCAGCTTTATCACTATCTTTTGATGCCGAGAAGGCATTTGAATGGTCTTTTATGTATCAATGTATGAAATGGTTCAGGTTTGGGCACAGTTTTGTGCAAATTATAAAAACATTTTATAGTTTTCCTTCCGTTAGACTTTGGGCTCCTTTTATCAAGCCATGCTAGTGGGGTTAACGCGCATGACTTTTCATCACGTGTTAACCCCTGCACTGGCCAAAAACTACCACCTGCTCAAGAGGAGGTGGTAGCGTTTAGCGTTTTAGCATGCGCTATTACGCGCGTTAAACCGCTAGCGCGGCTTGATAAAAGGATCCCTATATATCAGTAACATTTTTACTGAAAAATTTCCATTAGAGAGGGGAGTTCGACAAGGATGCCCCTTGTCTCCACTTATTTTTATCTTATTTTAGAATCTTTACTATTGGCAATTCAGCAAACAGTGGATATAAAGGGAATCTCATATGCAGGTCAAAAGTACAAAGTTTCTGCCTACGCAGATGATATCTTGTTGCCAGTGGCGTACCAAGGGGGGGGGAGGTCCACCCCAGGTGCAGCCTTAGGGGGGGTGCACAGCTGGCCAGGTCCAGAAAATTCTACCGGGCCAATCAGCCTGCCTCTTCCCGATGTCAATTCTGCCATCGGAGAAGAAGTTTGGGCCAACCAATCGCTGCCTAGCTGGGCGGAACTTCATCTCCAATGGCAGAATTGACGTCGGGGAGAGGAATGCTGGTCGGCCCGACGCAGGGAAGGAGAACTTGGGATGGAAGCGGCTTTGGGGCTTGTTACCCGATGGCGGTGACTTGGGGGGCTGTTCCCCGATGGCAGCAGCAATGGCTTGGGGGAGGGCAGGGAGAAAGAAAGAAAGGGGGCAGGCAGGGAGACAGAAGGAAAGAAGGGAAACAGAGAAAAAGAAAGGGGGCATGAAGAGAGAAAAAGAAAGGGAGGCAGGGAGAAAGAAAGGGCAGGGAGAGAGGAAGAAAAAGTTGGGGGAGGGAATGAGCTCTGGAGGAAAGGAAGCATACAGGCTGAAAGAAGGGAAGAAAGATTGGATGCATAGTCAGAAGAAAGTGCAACCAGAGACTCATGAAATCACCAGACAACAAGGTAGAAAAAATGATTTTATTTTAAATTTAGTGATAAAAATGTGTCTGAATTTATATCTGCTGTCTATATTTTGCACTATGGCCCCCCTTTTACTAAACCACAATAGCGGTTTTTAGCGCAGGGAGCCTATGAGCATCAAGAGCAGCCCTGAGCATTCAGTGCATCTCCCTGCGCTAAAAACTGCTATTGTGCTTTAGTAAAAAGGGAGGGGGTATTTGTCTATTTTTGTATGGTTGTTACTGAGGTGACAGTGCATAGAGTCATCTGCCTTGACCTCTTTGAAATAAACCCAGAATAGGAATGATAATTAACATTTTCTCAGTGTACAGTGTGCTTTGTGTTATTTTTCAAATTTTATTGTTGATAGATCATTTTGACTTGGTCATTTTAAAAGTAGCTCGCAAGCCCAAAAAGTGTGGGCACCCCTGAGCTAGAGCGTTGAAGCTTCGTGTTTTTGCTGTAAAGGTCATCTCTGACGCAACCGGAAGTTGCATCAGAGACGACCTTTACGGCAGCCATATGCAACGCTCCGGCTGCTGTAAGAAGGCAGTTTAGACATCGCCGGCCACAGGGCAGGGAGGTTTGTTGAACCGGGCCTGTTGTCCGGGCCGGGGTGAGGGGGGGGGAGAGAAAGCGCAACAAAGGTAAAGGGCAGGGAGGGAGAAAGGAAGAAAAGGTGGGGTGGAGAGGAAAACAGGGTAAAACAGAAGGGGGAGAAGGACGCTGAAAGCACATGGGGAAGACAGAGTGGGAAGAAGATGCTGAATGGAAATGGGGAACAGAGAGTGAGGAGAAGATGCTGCAGGAAAATGGGGAAGAAAAAGTGGGGAGAAGACGCTGAAGGGAAATGGGGAAGAGAGAGTTGGGAGAAGACGCTGGCAGGGAAGAAGACAGAGATGCCAGACTATGGGAGGTCCTCTTCACACACTAGTACGTATAATAAATATATATAAATATGAATTCCAAGAACAGACTCTGCAGTAATGGGTAGTCAATCCCAGAAGTGTAAACAGGTTTCTCGTATATATCACAACGGGATATCAGATATGACCTACGAGTATAGCACTCTTTAGGCTTGTCATCTCCTCATTCATCCCTGCGTGGTATGTTTTTTTTATTGAAGTTTTTCATTTGTTTTTATACTATTATACTATTGTATAGCTTATAAGTAAGTTAAATAGTTTGAATAACTTAGCTCATTAAGAACATGCTGTGTGCATGGTTCATCAATAATTGCTCCAACTTTAGAGTGAAGCTCCCCCGTGCCAACACATTTCGCACATCTTTGTCAAGGCTGGGGATCTAAAGGAGCACAAAAAGACATAAAAACTAGTTAAGTTCAATTATATCTAAAGTATATACTAAACCTACCTTCTCTATAAACGTACCTCTGTATAACATGAACACTACTTGTTGTTCCGGCGGCATTCAAAAGAGAACCCGCGGCATTCAGACCACCCATTAAATACACTCCCACCCAGACGTCATATCCTGCAAAATTAGCAAGCTACTGGAGATCTAACAACTACGGAGAAGGATCTCAGGAACATAGATCTAAATATCAACCTGAGCTAACCAATCTGAGGTTTCATTAAGCCCCTCCGGGGCCATAGAATTTAGCATAAACATCCATCTTAGTTCTTTTAAATTGAGATTCCTTTCAACATTACCTCCCTCCCACCCTACAGTAATCGTATCCAGTACTCTCCATTTTAGGTCACATAAAGTACGGCACTGGCAGTTATGCGGTCACACTTTATAAAGTGAAGTCAAAACTGTTACTTATCTTCTAAGGATGTGGTCCTGTCACTAGGGTGGTCTCACCGACATATTTCGCTAAATAGCTTTTTCAAGGTGACCCTAGTGCATTTTAGTTTGCCCCTACGGGGAGTGCTGGACAGTTGGTTGAGATAACTGGAGGCACAGAGACACATGATATCAGAATAGCCGTAGAGACATAAATCTGTTTGGCCATTTCTGGTTTATGATCTGAATGAGAATATAACAAGCAGCTCAAAATCGGTAATTGCTACTGTATAAAAGTATATTGAGGCTTTCTCTCCACTTTTGATTTAAATGTGTCTCTCTGGGGGATAGCCCACCTCTGCATCTCTGGTGAGTAATATTTTGGGGGGATTTTGTGTGTGTTTTTAAAATTATATTGTTACTACAATTAGTTTTTCTTGAGAGATGTTTAAATGAGGTGAGTTTCTTTCAATTGAAAGGAAACTCCAGAGTGAGAGGGCATAGGATAAAGTTAAAAGGTGATAGACAAGAGTACTCTAAGGAAATACTTTTTTTACACAAAGGATGGTAGATGTGTGTAATAGTCTCCCAATATAGGTGGTAAAGGCAAAGACTGTGAATTCAAGGAAGTGTGGGACAGGCACATGGGATTTTTTTTTTTTTTTTTTTTGGGGGGGGGGGGTAGAGGAAGAGATAGTGGATGCTGCCAGTGGGCCATTTGGCCTTTATCTGCTTTCATGTTTCTAATATAAGTTATACCTGAAGTAATGGATAAAAAAATGACTTGCTCTAGGTAACAAGGAACATCCATGGAAGAACAGAATTCAAACACTGCTTTCTCTGACTGTGTCTACTGCCCTATTTCTTTACTCCCATCCCTTCTTCTAGATTGCAATATTTTTCTAGTTGATCACCCTTGTAAACAAGGCATGCTGGAATACTGTTTATTCCCAGCACTATTTCTCTCATGAAGGCTTTGAGCTGACTCTAGCAGGTTTCTTACTGGGACCTCAGGGGCACATCTTTTCTCACTGAATTTCAACCAAGTTCCAAAGAATGATTCATCACACTTGAACGGATTCAAACTCTGTGGCTAGCTTTAATGGCACTTCAGTTTTCAGTAATTTCTTGTTTATTCAATTACTCTGTAATAAATTATGTGGGGGTGCTGAAAAGTTCTCAGCCTAACCAACCAACTTCCTAAATTCTGAATGTTATTTTGCCACTGTAGCTGAAAAAAGTGTTATTTTATTTCGTTAGGTGCCAATTTGCAGAAATAAAATTTTATGGTTTATTTATGATTCTTTATTCATTTTATAACTTACATCAAATACACCAACATTGGTATTAACATTTTAACATAGATATATCACTTGAAATTCTACAATTAATCTTATCAAATTAAATTTATCCCCTTCCCTCCCATCCTTTTATATTTCATAAAAACATTTTCCAATAATAAATACCCACTCCCCCCGCCCAATTTCCATTTGTACTAATCAGGGAAGAAAAATATATACTCATTCTTTACAATATTCTTATAATGGCCTCCACACATCCTGAAATTTATTAAAGTTCCCTTTTTGAATGGCTGATGTTCTTTCCATTTTATAAATATGGCATACTGAATTCCACCAAAACCTAAAGTTCAATCTATTGCAACTTTTCCAATTAAGTGTTATTTTTTGTATGGTAACTCCTCTCAAAATGAGCAATAATTTATTATTTATAGAGGGTATTTGACTCTTAGCTCTCATCTCCATGCCAAATAATATTGTATCATAGGATAATGCCACATGATTTTCTAAAAACAATTTATTTGACTCCAAATTGATTTCCAAAATTCCATAATAAATGGACAATAGAATAATAAATGGTCTAAAGTCCCTGCTTCAAGATGACAATGCCAACATCTATCAGACTTAGAGCTATCTAATTTGTTTAAACGAACAGGGGTCCAGAATGCTCTATGCAACAGGAAGAACCATGTTTGTCTCATAGATGCAGACATTGTACATCTCATCCTCCAAGACCAAATACGTGGCCATTGAGAAGCAGAAATTTGATGCTCAATCTCAATGCTCCAAATGTCTCTAAGACCTGTCTTTGGTTTTTTATTCATGAATCCATGAACTTGGGAGCAAAACAAAAATTCTCGAGCATTGAAATGAAATATTCGCCATATATCTTTCAAATCACAATTTTGTACCAAATTATCCAAGCCTAATGATTTCATAATTCTACTAGGTATTTTGTCCAATAAAGGATCCATAACAGCATTAAAATCCCCTGCCACAACTAAATTAGAAGCAGCCAGTGGTAACAACAACTGTTGTATAGATTTAAAAAATTCAATATGATTCGAATTAGGTGCGTATATATTGAAAAGCGCCATGGTATTATTTCCCATGCTCATGTCTACATGTAACCATCTTCCTGAAGGATCTGCATTAATCGTTTTAAATAAAGCATTACATTTTTTATTAATTAAAATTGCTACACCTGCCTTTTTCCCTACAGCTGGGGCAAAAAAACAATGTTTAACCCAATCCCCTTCTAATTTTTTAGACTCCATAGCCGATAAATGAGTCTCTTGGATGTAACATATATCTATGTTTTGTTTTTTTAAAAATAAAAGTGTTTTCTTTTTCTTTATTGAATGGTTGAGGCCATTAACATTTAGTGAGAATAATTTAAGCTCCATTAAGATATTTACTTACTGTACACTTGAGCCACATCAAATACATTGTTTTAATATATTTAAAATTGTTCAATATATATCCATCTTCCCTTAATTCATTCTGTGTAACATCCTTAAAACCCCTTATTCTATTAAATATTGTAATTCTAAGATCCCCAAAACCCTTCCCTATGCTCTCCCATAAACCCTCCCTTTCTATATTGCGACAACTTGAAGACATAAAAACAGACTAGCCTTCATATCCCTCCCCCTTATATCAACCTTATTATTTCTTATATACTTTAAAAATTAATCATATTTAAAATATATATTTCCCCTCCCTTTTTTAGTAAAACCTAGCTTTCTATCTATGTCATTCTCTTCTTGATTGGGCTGAAAACCTTTCAGCATCCCCTTGTATTAGAAGAAGAGACATAGCAGTTATTTTTAAAACTGGAATTCTTATTATATGAGGTATCTGTATAACTACACAGCAAAATGTGAAAGGGGGGCAATAATATTGATTCAAACTAACGATATGCATTCATTAGCAAGTACAAAGGCAAAAACAGGGGAAAAAACTAAACCACAAACATAAATGTACCAAAGGCTGAGTGGAATTGTCCAGATCAGAATGATGTGCACTAATAAAGTGTCCTCCAATGCATCTGATAATATAGGAATCTTTATTCATCCAATGACATAAAAATACATCCAACGACTGAATAACTCGGCATGCACATGTTTTGGCCAACAGGCCTTCCTCAGGAGTCTTGAGAGCCACCAATGTGAATATCTAGAATATATTCCCACTCTGATAGGTCTTACCAGACTTCGAACAAAAAAGAAAGTCAACTAAAACTTCTCAAAAAACGAATATAACATCAGGTAACAAGCGTTTCTTATTTTTATAGATTCTTTTATTAATTTTTATACAAATTTTTTTAATGTTTCTAATTCTTTAGTGCTCTAGTAACATCCTAAATTAAAAAATGTCAGCAGACAAACTTATATATGTATTCTCTATAAAACACAATGAAAAATGCATAGACATCTTATTTCTGAATGTGCTGTGTTTGTGTTTGCAATTCTCATTGCACTCTTTCTTCTCTCATAAAGAGTTTATTCATAAGCAATTGCTGTCTTCTTATTTTTTCCAATCTGTTTCTCCTCTCATCTGGGATCCTTCCAATTACAGCTCCTCTTCTTTTAAAGCCAAAATCCGTTTAATTCACAATTGATGCAGTCAGCATTTTGTGGCAATGTTCTCAAGCCGCTGCATCAGGATTTTTTATCGGCAACTTAGCATATGTATATGAACGGCTTTAAGGCATCTTTCCAAAGTCAGCTGATCCCACTGTTTGTTTTCAAATCTACTACTTATTAGCTTCATTGCATGCACCTTAGTTCCAGTATTTTATAGACCTCTATCATATCACCCCTGAGCAATCTCTTCTGCAAGCTGAAGAGCCCTACCTGCTTTAGCCTTTCCTCATAGGGAAGTTCACCCATCCCTTTAATCATTTTTGGTGCACTTCTCTGTACCTTTTCTAATTCCAATGTATCTTTTTTTGAGATACATTGACCAGAATTGCACACAGAATTTGAGGTGTGGCCATACCTAATACAGGGGCATTATAACATTTTCATCATTGTTTTTAAGTCCTTTCCTGTTAATTCCTAACATTCTATTTGCTTTCTTAGCTACCATCGCACATTGAGCTGAGGATTTCAACATATCCTCAACAATGACACCTAAATCCTTTTCCTGGGCATTGACTCCTAACGTGGGGCCCTGCATCATGTAGCTATAGTTCGGCTTCCTCTTTTCCACATGCGTTACTTTGCACTTGCTCGTATTAAATATCATCTACCATTTTGATGCCTAGTCCCTTAGTCTCATAAGGTCATCTTGCAATTTTTCATAATCCTCTTATGATTTAACAACTTTGAACAACTTTATGCCATCAGTAAATTTGCCCCCCCCCCCTTTTTACAAAATCATAGTGCAGTTTTTAGTTCCAGCCACGGCAGTAAATTCTATGAGCATCAGAGCTATTACCGCCATGGCTGGCACTAAAAACCATGCTATACTCATTAGTTATTACCATCTCTAGATCATTGATAAATATGTTAAAAAGCAGCAGTCCCAGGACAGACCCCTGGGGAACCCCACTGTTTACACTTCTCCATTGAGTATATTGACCATTTAAACCTACTCTGTCTTTTCTGTCTTTCAACCAGTTCTTAATCCATAATAGGACATTACTTCCTATCCCATGACTTTCTAATTTCCTCAGAAGTCTTTCATGAAGTACTTTGTCAAATGCTTTTTGAAAATCCAAATACACGATATCAATCAGCTCACCTTTATTCACATGTTCATTCACCCCTTCAAAGACATGCAGTAAATTAGTGAGGCAAGATTTCCCTTGACTAAATCCATGCTGGCTTTCTCTCATTGATGCATGCATTATGTATATGGTCTGTCATTTTTTCTTTATAATAGTCTACCATTTTACCCGGCACCAATATCAGACTCACCAATCTATAATTTCCCAGGGTAAAGCAAGTTGTGTTAGAACAGAAGTGGAGTAAATTGATGGAAGGTGAATAAAAATAAGATCAATGGTATGTCCAACAGAATGTATGGAGAAGTTAATATGTTGAACAAAATCTAGGTCAGCCAGAAGAGAACAGAAACGACTGTCAAATGATGGAGAAGGATTATCCAGGTGCACATTGAAATCACCCAATATGATAAGACTGGAATACTGAAGAGCTGTTTCAGAGAGAAAAGTAAGAAAAGCATTTTACTCAGTGGAGGGAAGGGATGGAGGTAAATAAACCAGTAAAGCATGACAGGAAATTAAAGGAAAATCAAAGAGAGCAGCTTCAGTGTCAAAAAGAGGGGAGCTGGAAATTTAATTTAGGGCTCCTTTTATCAAGGCGCGCTACCACGCCTTTGTAAAAGGACCCCTTAATGTGGTATCTTATATGCCACTAACCTCCTCTTTTACTAAGGTGCACTATGCTTTTTAACGTGCGGTAAATATTAGCATGTACTAAACGCTAATGCGTGCATGTTATCCTATGGATGTGTTAGCGGTTAGCGCATTTGTTGATTTAGCACATGCTAAATATGCACTAAAATGTTTAGCGCACCTTTGTAAAAGAGGGCCTAAATCTCCAAAAGGATTCAAAGCGTTTATAAAACAATTAAATTGACTTAAGTAATAGACAAAAATCTAATCAGGTACTTTGAATTTCCCTCTCTGTTCCAACAGTCTAACTATAGTACCTATGAAAGAAATAATTACTTATGTTTACCTTTATAAAAAGAAGGAAGAGGGAAAAGATGAAACAATAAATTTAATACTATAGGTGCATAAAAGGCACAACCAAAGGAAAAACGCCAATATCAAAGAATCCCAAAGAAAAATCCTAAAAATAAAAGCAGGAAAAAAATAGAAAAATTAAACAAGCCCAATAAAAATAAAGCAAAAAGAAAATGTAAAATGAAATAAAAATAAACCCCCGTCATTCTCAATATCCTCAGCCTCAGTCAGCTTCTAATTCCATGTCCACAATTGAGCCAGGCTAGCACGGGCCAGTACCACAAAAGTGACTCCTCCGCTTCAATTTCCCTGCTCCTAAAAGGCTGGAACCAGATGATGCAGCTCCTCCAGCCCACTCGGAGATGGCAGAACCAAGAGAGGTGGACCGTCCTCTCATGGGACTCCAGAAGAAGTCGTGGGCTGGGAGCTGGATACAAGTGGAGGCTCTGGGCTAAAAGTTGGGTGTAAGAATCATTCTCCATGCAATTAGGGCAGTGCCGCTTCAGCACCAGCCATAAATGCTGGTTCATTTTAGATGGTTTGTTAGAGGACCCATTTTTAAATTGTAGATCACACATCTGAATTCCTCCATGCTACTGTGTTGAACCAGCTGATAGAATCACCATGAAGATCAGCAGTTAGGGGAGATGAAAGAAAGCACAGCTCTTTCAGAACATTTTCATGCTTTTTCTCCTTGTCACAAGTGACTCTGTACTAGTGGGTGGGTCTTAAAGCAGTCCCTCAGGCTGCTGTGTTGAACCAGCTGATAGAATCTGAAATCTAAATGACAGGTAAATCAGAAGAGGCAAGTAAAGCTAACCCGCCCCCCTCTTCTGCCCATGGAATGAGGGGAAGAAAGGGTTTGAAAATCAGGGGGTAAACATTGAATAAGAATAGTGTCTTCATCCTCCCTGAGCCAAGTTTCAGTAAGGAAGAGGTATGAATGAAGACTGAGTGATAAGGATGAGAGATCAATGCAGTCTTAGGGTGGAGCGATCTGCAGTTCAAGAGTACCGTATTTTCGCGGATATAACGCGCACCCGTGTAAAACGCGCACACGGGTATAGCGCGCAGAAATCACGATGACATGTACAAAAACTTTTGTATACCGCGCTCACGGGTATACCGCGCATGATGCCCGACGCTCCTTTCGCCCGCCCTGACTTTCCGTGCGCTGTCCCGACTCTCCGTTCACCCCCCCTGACTTCCGTGCACTGCCCCGACTTTCCGTGCGCTGTCCCGACTCTCAGTTCACCCCCCCTGACTTCCGTGCACTGCCCTGACTTTCCGTGCGCTGTCCCGACTCTCCGTTCACCCCCCCTGACTTTCCGTGCACTGTCCTCCCTTGAAGTCCTGTCCCCCCTTGAAGGTCTGTCCCCATCCTGAAAGCCTGATGCCCCCCCCGACGTCCGATACATCCCCCCCCCCCGGCAGGACCACTCGCACCCTCACCCCGAAGGACCGCCGACTCCCCAACAATATCGGGCCAGGAGGGAGCCCAAACCCTCCTGGCCACGGCGACCCCCTAACCCCACCCCGCACTACATTACGGGCAGGAGGGATCCCAGGCCCTCCTGCCCTCAACGCAAACCCCCTCCCCCCAACGACCGCCCCCCCCCAAGAACCTCCGCCCGTCCCCCAGCCGACCCGCGACCCCCCTGGCCAACCCCCACCCGCCTTCCCCGTACCTTTGTGTAGTTGGGCCAGAAGTGAGCCCAAACCCTCCTGGCCACGGCGACCCCCTAACCCCACCCCGCACTACATTACGGGCAGGAGGGATCCCAGGCCCTCCTGCCCTCGACGCAAACCCCCCTCCCCCCCCCAACGACCGCCCCCCCCAAGAACCTCCGACCGCCCCCCCAGCCGACCCGCGACCCCCCTGGCCGACCCCTACGACCCCCCCACCCCCCTTCCCCGTACCTTTGGTAGTTGGCCGGACAGACGGGAGCCAAACCCGCCTGTCCGGCAGGCAGCCAACGAAGGAATGAGGCCGGATTGGCCCATCCGTCCTAAAGCTCCGCCTACTGGTGGGGCCTAAGGCGCGTGGGCCAATCAGAATAGGCCCTGGAGCCTTAGGTCCCACCTGGGGGCGCGGCCTGAGACACATGGTCGGGTTGGGCCCATGTGCCTCAGGCCGCGCCCCCAGGTGGGACCTAAGGCTCCAGGGCCTATTCTGATTGGCCCACGCGCCTTAGGCCCCACCAGTAGGCGGAGCTTTAGGACGGATGGGCCAATCCGGCCTCATTCCTTCGTTGGCTGCCTGCCGGACAGGCGGGTTTGGCTCCCGTCTGTCCGGCCAACTACCAAAGGTACGGGGAAGGGGGGTGGGGGGGTCGTGGGGGTCGGCCAGGGGGGTCGCGGGTCGGCTGGGGGGGCGGTCGGAGGTTCTTGGGGGGGGCGGTCGTTGGGGGGGAGGGGGGTTTGCGTCGAGGGCAGGAGGGCCTGGGATCCCTCCTGCCCGTAATGTAGTGCGGGGTGGGGTTAGGGGGTCGCCGTGGCCAGGAGGGTTTGGGCTCCCTTCTTGCCCGATATTGTCGGGAAGTCGGCGGTCCTTCGGGGTGGGGGTGCGAGTGGTCCTGCCGGGGGGGGGATGTCTCGGACGTCGGGGAGTCGGCCGGGCAAGAGGGCTTGGGCTCCCTCTTGCTCCGATCGTGGATGCGGGTGGGAGCGCGTGCGAGCGGTCGTTCGGGGTGGGGGTGCGAGCGGTCCTGCTGGGGGGGTGAATCGGGCGTCGGGCGGGGTGGGAACTATGTTTAAAAACTTTTGTATACCGCGCTCAGGCATATAACGCGTGAGGGGTATGCGCGGTAGGTAAAAACGCGTATAACGCGCGCGTTATATCCGCGAAAATACGGTAAGTCAGAAATTGACAAAAGAGTAATAGGAGAAATAACTGTTCCTGAAGAAGCAGGGATGGTAGAATAAACACTGAATCCAATATCAACTCCAAAAACTTTTGTATATCCAATCTCAAAGTATTCAGGGATTTGGACTTCCTGGCTGAAGACATCCAGGGAACTGCTACTGTTGATTTCATCCCCCCCCCTCCCCCCAGTCTTAGAATATTGTTAAGGAACAGTAACCAGATGGGTAAGGCTCCTATTTTTTGTCCTGCTGGAATTACCAGGTGGAAACAGCTTATCCTTTAATTCTCTTCAGTTTTTCCCTGTTCTCCAAACACTCAGAGCAGGGCAGAGGTCTCTGTAGCTTCTGACTTCCAACTAGCTTCTGAAAACACATTTAGCATTAATGTACTCTTTGGAGTATCAAAGCACAGCTAGCTGATTAAGACATCAGACATGAGGGTCTTCCCTGATACATGCAGGTTTTGACTGGGAGGTTAGAATCAAAAAACAGGATTTGAATCCTGCTTCTGACTTTATATAAATGCCCTTCAATATTAACTGCTTCCTTAATCTAAATATCGGTCACATGGCACACCTACCTTCTATAGTTAGTAGGTGCACTAAAATACCACCAAAACACTTCTCTTCACACTATCTAATGATGCCACAGCATACATTATTTATACTACAACAAGGTCCAAATTTCAAACTGAGACAGCTGTGGGGGGCAGGGGGAAGAGATGTCAGATCCGGAAAAGGGTGATAGAAGGAGGGAGAGAGAGATGTCAGTCCACTGGAAGGGAGAGGGAAGGAGAAAAAGATGCCGGAACAGGGAATGGAAGAGAAGGAAGGGAGAGAGATGCCAGACTGTGGGAAGGAGAGGAGAAAGATGCCAGACTGGGGAAAGGAGAGGAGAGAAATTTTCAGAATGTGGGAAGGGGGAAAGGAAGGAAAGAGATTTTAGACCACTGTGTGGAGAGAGGGAAGGAGAGAGATGTCAGCAGTGTTCCCGCTAAGGTGTGCTGGCCTGCGCGCGCGCACAAAATATTACATCGCAGCGCAAAGTTTCTCTTCACAGCGCACACACGCGTCGCAAAGGTAAGGGGAGGTAAGGTAAGGGGACGCATTGGGGGGATTGCACTTCCCCACAATTGCCATGCTTCGGTTCCTCTTCTTCCTTCCTTCCTCCCCCCCCCCCCCCCCGCGGGACCCTGCGGCACCATCAACTCTTACTCCCTCTAATGTCGGCCCTGCAGCTCCAGACTTCCTCGTACCTTCTCCCCTCCCCCTTTGGATCGCTATTATTTTAAATGTTATAGCCGCGGAGCTGTATCCATCAGTGGAGATGTCTAACCTCGGCCTGCCCCGGAACTCTTACTGCAACAGTGACTTCCTGTTCCTGCCTAGACGGGCGGCTGCTGCAGTAAGAGTTCCGGGGCAGGCCGAGGTTAGACATCTCCACTGATGGATACAGCTCCGCGGCTATAACATTTAAAATAATAGCGATCCAAAGGGGGAGGGGAGAAGGTGCGAGGAAGTCTGGAGCTGCAGGGCCGACATTAGAGGGAGTAAGAGTTGATGGTGCCGCAGGGTCCCGCGGGGGGGGGGGGGAGGAAGGAAGGAAGAAGAGGAACCGAAGCATGGCAATTGTGGGGAAGTGCAGAGCTGCAGGGAAGAGTGTTGCGGTACCCAGCTGGAGGGAGAAGGAAGATGAGGGAGGGAATTAAAGGAGATGCCAGGGCTTGGAGCATAGGAGGAAGGTATGCCAGTCTAAGGGAAAAGGAAGGGGGAGATGTGAGAGCATGGAGGGGGAACGAAAGATGGAAGAAAAGGAAAGGAGAGAGATGCCAGAGAATCAGGGAAGGGGAGATACCAGACTATGAGGAGAGGTGTGGGAGAGGGAAGGCGAGGAGAGAGATGCCAGACCAATGGGGTGAAAGGAGAGATGGAAGGGGGAGGCATACAGTTTCTGGAAGGGGCATAGAAGGAGAGAAGATGCCATATAGGGAAAGAGAGACGGCAGACAGTGAATGGAAGGAAGAGAGTTACAAGAAGATGAGGAAAGGAGAAACCACAGAAGACAAAGGTAGAAAAAAATTTCTATTTATTTATTGCTTTAGGAGACATGTGTCACTGTTTCTGTGAAGCATTGTATGCAGAGTCCAGCTTCTTGCTGGTTCAATTTAACCTTTGTCTATGTATTTTTATTTTATCCCCCCTTTTACAAAACTGTGAAGCGTTTTTAGCACCAGCCTTGGTGGTAGCAGCTCTGATGCTCAGAATTTTATGAGCATCAGAGCTGTTACCTCCGTAGCTAAAATCCACACTACAGTTTTGTAAAAGAGGGAGGGGTTAGTTTGTGATTACATATTCCTTACTAGGCGAAGGTGTTTTCTGTGTTCTGTGTGTTCGAAAGACATGGTTTTCTGTTAGGATTGACGGTGTAGGATTGATCTGTGCTGGTCTGGCTTGTTTAGTTTTACAATGGGTGTATTGATGTACTGCTCACTGCAATATGTAAGATGCTGCCTTTTCCTAGGTACAAATGTGTGACGTGTGGTTTGTTACTAAAAATCATGTTTTTCTTACAGATGGGGGGGGGGTGCCAAAAAATGATGGGCCCCGGATGTTACATATGCTAGGTACGCCACTGTATGTAAAGATACCAGAAAGCTGGCGTAGCAAAAACTTCTAAGTTTTGAGTATTTAACCCTCCCACAATCTCACGGGCACTCGTTTCAAGTTTATTGAGATTTTGATTTAAACGCAATATCAAATATTTTCAATGCGTATAACAAAAATAAATTTGGGGAAATAAATAAAACCATTTGAACCAGTGTTCCCGCTAAGCTGCGCTGGCGTGCGCTGGCGCACAAAATATTACATCGCAGCGCACACGTTTCTCGTCACAGCGCACGATCGGAAGAGGCGTACGGCAGATGGCAGGGCGGCGAGAGGAGAATCGGGCGAGTTGGCTCATAACTTGCTGGCGCCCGATATTTTTGGCTCACGGTGAAAAAAGTTTGCTCACAACACCCGCCCGCTTAGAGGGAACACTGGATGTCAGACCACTGTGGAGGAGGGAGGGAGGGAGGGATACAGAGAGATGTTGGTCCATGAAAAGGGGAAGGGGAGGAGAGAGAGATGCCAAACCATGGAAGAGGAGATAGGTAGGAAGGGAAGTTATGAAAAAGTAGATTTTGAGAAGAAATCAGAAAAATGGAAACAAGTTGAATGTTAAAAATTAATGCCAAAGATGGATATAGGGCAGAAAATGAAGAAGGAGATAAGAAGGCCCTGGAAACACAGTTAAGAGTACAGATAGAAGGAAGTGCAACTAGAGTCTGGGAAAGAATAATTAGAAAAATGAAATCACTAGACAACAAACGTAGGGGAAATGATTTTATTTTTAATTTAGTGATTGAAATGTGTCAGTTTTGAGAATATATATCTGCTGTCTATATTTTGCACTATATTTGTCTATTTTTCTGTACCAGTTACTGAGGTGACATTGCATATTTTAGAGTCATCTGTCTTGACCTCTTTGAAAAAAAAATCCCAGAAAATAAATGATAATTAATATTTTCTCTGCGTAACGTGTGCTTTGTGTAGTTTAATTTTATAGTTACCATTATGTATTGTTAATAAGATTATACAGTATTGTATGTATATGAAAACAAATGAAAGAAACTGCATTACAATTAGTACTATTAATATGGGGGTCTGGAGAGGAGCTTGGGCAGTTCTGGGGCAGTTCATAATTGGAGGTACTTGGTTGATATTTGTTAGACTTAGGGGGTACTTGGCTTGAAGAAGTTGAGAAATACTGGTGTAGTATGAGTATATGTATGAAGTATGCTTGGTTGAATGAGTGAGAGTTACATAGGGAGTTATATTGTTATATAAAACAAATGCCTACAGCAGTATGTCTGCGCTCCTGCCATGAAGATCCCCGCTGGACCACCAGGTACTTTGGTAGGCCTGGGGGGCCATGTGAGGAGAACCGCAGCCACATGGGAGAAGAACCACATGTGACTCGCAAGTCGCAGGTTACCGACCCCTGCACTAAGCCCCTTCCTTAGTGCATCTTAGTAAAAGGGCCTTTAAATTTGTATAGTCCTGTTATAGGGTATACATATTTAGATCCCCCAGACCTTTTTTCCTATAGTCTTTGGCCCAGACATCAAACTCATGCATTTTTCTATCAAACATATTATGTGCAGCGCCACAAATGTCTACTAATGTGCTAAATGAAATAGTTTACTGGTGCTGCCTGCAGACTGGATTTCTGATTGTAATGCTTCCATTTATGAATTTAAGCAACGGAATTGCCCAGGATAGTTTTCTTATAGAACACTATCAAAATTTGCCTGTTAGAGCCTTTCTACTTTGCCCGGCATTTGAGCCAAAGATTGACCACTACACTGTTTTACTGCACACATTACTCAGAGCTGCTGTAACTAGACACGGCAGTTGTTTTTAAAGGAGGAATTTGCAGACTTGCCAGCTAAAATAATCCGTGCTGTTCATTACACGCACCAAACAACACACATTACCCCATCCCACAGCTACTGTATTATAAGCCATCATAAAGGTTGCCATTATGCGTGGAAATATAAATGCCACAGCTTTACTTACTTAACAGAACCTGTGACTGTAAAACAATGAGGAACAACATCAAAGGCAAAGAATTATAAAGCACCTCTGAAAACCACCATATCTTGGCATAGGTTTTTAAACTTTTATATTAATAATTGTAAATGGAGTAAGGATGGCTAAAGTGAATCACTTTCTTTAAGTATACAGTACATACCTGTACTTTTGTGTAAATTATGGTAAGTACATAAACACACCTTCTAAAATGTCTTTTTATACCTTGTTACAATACAGGCTCCGTGGAAACCTATGTGTACTTTGAGCTAGGCAGAGGAGAGCAATTTGTGTTCAGGTCAGTTTAATGAGGTAAACCAGTATTTACCCAGGCAAATGGCTTGGAAAATTGACCTGAATATGAATAAGGTTGTTACTATACAGATGTATAATTATAACATGTCCAATGCAAGATTTTTCATCCTCAATTCAACAAGTGATGGGATTATTTGATTTCTCTGCGCTTCTCTTTGGCTCATTCGTATGTCTTACAGTCCTTATGTTTTAGGCTTAAATGGTCTGCCTAATTCTTTAGAACAGCTTGCTTTTGGACCCAAAATATGAATGAGGGACTGGAAATAGATATATAACATCTGCTTTCTTTAACTTGATACATCTGTGAGGAATGAGAAAATAGATATATTAAATCATAGACAATCTAACTGTTTGGAAACCTGCTGGAAGCCCAGTGGCAATTTCTTTTGAATGCTAAAACCCAAATGGGTTGTTGCTGATACTGCTTCAATTCCGAAATCTTATCCCAGGGAAAGAAAAGCCTCTTTGAAAACCTTCATGAGTAAGTATTGGCACAAGAAGGGTTGCACTGGTATGTATGGGCAGATGTCAAAGCATCTAAGATTTTATTTTTTAAGAGGGACATTTAGTAATGGTTAGTACATGCCAATGCCATTATCACACTTTGGTTAGAGCTACAGCCTAGAGAATGACACGGTGGTTGTTAGCCGAGGGTAACCCGCCAAAACGGTGACCAAAAAAAAAGGTCACCTCGAGATCGGGTACAAGGCCATTCACCGCCCCATGGAGCGGTGAATGGTTAGATGGGGCGGTGAACAAGCGTGAACGCACGGTGAATGAGCGTTCGATCCGGCAGCCCACTCTCTCCCGCCGGCCGGCCGGCCATGCATCTCCCTCCCTCCCTTTCCCTTACCTTTTCTTGTTGAAACTGGCGATTTCCATAAGGCTATGAGCTGTATTACAGCTGGAGCATTGAAGTTGCGTCGCGTTGCCTGTTGGAAAAGTCTCCTCTGATGCAACTTCCTGTTTCCGGTTGCATTGGAGGAGACTTTTCTAGCAGGCAACCCGACACGAATTCAAGGCTCCGGCTGTAATACAGCTCATACCCTTATGGAAATCACCAGTTTCAATAAGAAAAGGTAAGGAAAAAGGAGGGAGGGAGGGAAATGCACAGCTGGCCGGCGGGAGGGACCTGCTGGACTGCGTGAAGGGTGCTGGGGGTGGGGGGATGGAGAGGAGAAGACGCTGAAGACGGGGATGGGGACGGGGCAGAGAAAGGGACAGTGGGGACGGTGACGGGGCAGTGAAGGGGTTGGTAGAGACGGGGACGGGGCGGTGAAGGGGACGGCGGGGACGGGGCGGTGAAGAGGATGGTGGTCCGGGGACGGGGCGGTGATGGGGACAGAATTTTTCCCCGTGTCATTCTCTACAACAGCCTCAGCACCCTGAGGCTGTGGGTTCAAATCCTGTGCTGCTCCTTGTGACCCTGGGCAAGTCACTTAATCCCCCATTGCCCCAGATATATTAGATAGAGTGTGAGCCCAACGGGACAGATAAGGGAAAAATGCTTGAGTACCTGAATGTAAACCACGTGGAGGGGCATAATAAAAAAAATACATCTAAGTCCGTTACAGGCCTAAGTTGTTAGTCACCCAAAGTCAGACATGTAAAAAGTCCATTCTTGAAAAATACATCCAAAATATATATTTTTTTAAATCGTCTACTTCTATGTCCAACTGTTTGATCGTCCAGACTGCTAAGTTGTCTATCTTTATACCTCATTCCCGTCCAAAAATTTGTCCAAGTCAAAAATGCCTAGAACAAGACCTTTTGAATTTGAGCAGGATCAGCATAGGGATGGACTGGACACCCAGACATGGCAACAGAGTAGTGGAGCACCTTATAGAGCAATGCTGTGAACTTCACAAAAAGGGTGCCACATAAACATTTCACCACAACTCTCTTATAGGTCATGGTGAGCCCCCCAAAACACCCCCAAAACCTACTAGACCAGGGGTAGGCAATTCCGGTCCTTGTGAGCCACAGGCAGGTCAGATTTTCAGATTATCCACAATAAATACGCATTAGATAGATTTACATCGCAAGGAGGCAGTACATGCAAATCCATCTCATACATATTCATTGTGGATATCCTGACACCCTGACCTGCCTGTGGCTCTCAAGGACCGAAATTACCTATCCCTGTACTAGACCTACATGTATACCACCCCAATAGCCCTTAGGGCTGCATGTGGCACCTATATGGCAGTACAATAGGGTTTTGGGAGGTTTTAGGGGGGGAACATGTTTCACCATGAATGCAGTGGTTAGAGTGGCTTATGGACCTGGGTCCTCCTCTCTATGGTTCACTAGCCCACTCCCCAGACTACTTAAACTACCTCTGTGTAGCTCTACTAGGCTTTCCTATGCCAGGTGTTGATGTTCTAGAGGCAGGTATGTAAGTTTTTATTCCGATTTTTATGGTATTGTGGGGCAGGTCAGTAATCACTGGGGGAGTGGGGGAGGTGGACTTTGTCCCTGCAGTGGTTATCTGGCCACTTTGGATACCTTCTGGGCACTTAGACCTGTTTTTAGATCGCCTAAGTCACTACGTATAAGTTCCGTCTTGGCAGTCTCGTTAAACTTTTGGTTATATTTGCAGTACGACTAAGTCTAGGTCAGCCCATGTCCTGCCCAAATCCCACCCTCACCACTCCTCCTAAAATGCCCCTTTTTACTCTGGGCGTACAATGGCAGGAAAAAGGCTTAAGCTGCTTTTAGATACGTCTAAAATCCGTTTCGATTATCGACACTTGGATGACCTGTCTTTTTGATCGCCAAAGTGCCGATTTAGGTGTGATTTTAGACGTATTTTGTCTTCTATAAAATAGGTTTCAAAAACAGCTGCTCATCCACAGTTCATCTAAATCTCAAGGGGGCATGGTGTGGACAGGATTAGGGCAAGCTTATGACTTAAATGTTTTTCTATCTTAACTGAATCACAGTTAACTTCAATTATCATATAATATGTGATGGTGCTCAGACCACAACCAAAAAGTGTTGAAATTAAAGTGAACCAATAAGGTTGTTTTGAAGGACCATCATCGCAACTAAATGTCCTGCCACCCACCGTTCAGATAGTAAATAATTATAGATGTGATTATAAAAAAAAAAAAAAATAAAACACTTAGCTGTATGACTTTAGCGGGAGCAATTTCAGATGGTCCAAACCAAAACAGCCATGAATAACTGTGAAACTGGTATATACAGCGTCCTGAAGCTGCGACAAGCAAGTCTCCTTCTGTCATAATCAAAGAGCACAGAGCACAGTTCTGTTTGTCATGCTAACTGAAGAAAGCTGACCCTGAATGACAGAGCAGAATGTTATTCAGATAAGCATTATTTCATATTTTTGTTTGGTGTATTAGTCTTAGCACAATATATATACCAATATTGATTGAAAGACAACACCGGAGGTTTCTCAAGGCCAATGATAGAAGCTAGTAGAGGAGCTAGTATCATATACAGATCTCTCTCCTATAGCCAAGGGACAGCGTGTGCTTCCTATGGCTTCTAAGGCCTTTTCCTCCACTGTTGATTGTGGTTGGAATACAGATATTATTCTGTACTAGAGTTTGGATTTATTTTCTGTCATAATCAAACATTTAAGAATGCATCCAGGGCACAATTTGGACGTTTGGGGCTACACCTGTTTTAATAATGAATAAGTGCCAAAGAGGTGCCCAGATGATCACTGGATAGATGTAGATATGTCCCCCATGCACCTTCGGTGGCCACTGACCCCTCCCACCCCTCAAAGATGTGAATTAAACCTGAAGCTGTATGACTGCTTCAGATGATATGTCCAGTCCTATTAGAGCAGCAAGCAGTTTCCTGGAGTAGCCTAGTGGGTGGTGTAGTCAACCATAGAGATGGGGACTTAGGCCTATATCCCACTCTAACTACTAAATTTATGGTGGAATATGTGAGCTCACCAAAACCCACTCAAACAGTATTCCTGTGTTAAAAATAAGAAACTAGAAGCTCCTCTGGTTCATCATTGCATTCATTTCCAACATGGCTTTGAAGAACTGTGATATATGGTAATTGATCAGATTTCCCCCCTCCCTTTGTAGAGGTAATGTAAAAAAAGATCTTAAGAAAGAGTGAACAATGTTCGATTTTTAAATTAAAAGAGGTGGAACCTACTGGATTAAACTCTTTCATTGAATTGAATGCTTTTTATTAAGAGGAGGTACCTTTAAGTGTGGAATATCTTTTGATTGGTGGATTGATCTTTGGATGTCTTTTAGACAGACTCCATTTTGCCCAACGAGCTGTATTCTGAGAAAGCAGCTGGTAAAACCTCACTCTAAAGAAAATGCTAAAGAATGAGAACCTCCTGATGTATTACTGAGCAAAATAAGGAGTCCTTGTCAGGGTCAGATATATTGCTAAGAGATAGAGGATTTTGAGCACAATTCTGGACAGAGTAAACAAGTCCCTGAAGTGGAAATAGGTGGCACCTTGGAGGAAGATAAGTGCCTGGTTATAATCTTTCCAGCTGACTGGAGTTAAAAATATATATATATATTTGTGTGATGAGCACTGAGTATAGAGTTTATTAAAAAGATTTTGGGGGGAAGAATACGCAAGTGATTTGTGTAGATTTATGGCTTGTTTGTTTTCTTTTCTTTTTTAAAGACAGTCATGTTTTCTTCAAAATATTTTTAGTTGCAATATAATTTTAGTTGCAATTTGTGTTTGGAGTTTTTTAGGACTGTCCTGTTTTTACTTGAGACTGAACTAAACCTATAAGAAGAAACAGGTCTCTGCTGTAAGGGTGGAATTGCAAATGATGCACCACTTCATAGTGCTTTGAGATTTGTTTATTTAATAAATTCTATAAGGTGGTACCTTTGCATATTTTTCCTATAGTGTGACAAACTATTGGATTTTGATTGATAGTTTACAGTTTGTCTCCAAGACAGCGGCATACACTTTTGACTGCAGATATGGATGTCTAAGATTGCACCAGAGCATCTGAGATAGAAGACTATGGGCTCCTTTTATTAAGCTGCGGTAGCGTTTTTAGCGCACTGCAGATTAGCACATGCTAATCCCCGCGCTATGTGAAAAAACTAATGCCAGCTCAATGGCACAGCTTAGTAAAAGGAGCCCTATGTATCTTTAGTTCATATCACCAATCAGTGCCCAGACTCCTGAGGCAGGCCCTTAGGGGCCGAAACATGATCGTGGTGAGTCATTTTACTGAATAAAAGAAATTGAACATTGATCAGCCACCTTCATTGCGTGCTTTCTGCTTTCACGTTTGTGAATGTAGTATCTCCTGTTTTTTGTGATATACTTACATATATTGTGTAGAACAAAAATATAATCTTTCTCAAGAGGAAGAACTGGGCTAAAAACAAACAAGACCAAAAGTACAAAACCCCAATGTAATATAAACAATGACAAATCATATAAACAATAAATACTAATTAACAGCAGTCATACCGGGCAGGAAGTCGAAACCAGGTGTAGGGAGCAACGCTGAGCTCACAGATGCCACACAAACAGTATGGCGGCAGAGAGAGGGCGGAGCAATAAATAGCACCTAAGGCCACAACAAGAAAAACTTAAATAAATGCAGAAAAATTTGTAAACAGACAAATCATGCTCAATGCAGCACCCACCACTCTATCTCTTTATTGAGGCCATTAGGAACAACAGTCTGCCATGCAAAAATCAGACGTTGCTCCTGGTAGGTCAGCAAACGAGAAATATCACCCCCCCCCCCCTGAGTTGGCAACAAATTGTTTGAGAACACAAAAACGTAAATCAGAGGGACTATGATTAAATTGTATCCAGTGGTCAACCAAAGGAGCCTCATGTTTCAGAGTTCTGATGCAGCTGAGATGCTCAGCAATTCGTAATTTAATGGCCCTTTTAGTTTGATCAATGTAAAGTTTCTGACATGGACAGAAAATCCCATACACAACCTGGGTTGAATTGCAGTTTGTTTTATGTTGTAAAGAAAACCAAATGTTGACATTGGGAATGAAAATCTTATCAGTGCTTAGAGAATACTGACAGTACCGGCATTGACCACAAGCCGTATGACCACGCTCAGCGTTGGTAAAATCCGGAGCGGGGCCATGATGCTTAAGGGATTCTCGCAAATTTTTTCCCCGTTTGAAAGCAAACCTAGGTTTGTTAGAAAATTCATGATGATAACTTAATAAATGCCAATGACGATTGATGATATTCTGAACTTGAGAGGACAAAGGGGAAAATGGTAAAACGCACGTGATCCTGCAATCTGGAACATCATATGGAGATTTAGGTTGAAACAACCAATGACGATCAGCATGAGATGCACATTTAACTGCATGCTTGATCACACCGGCAGGGTAACCCCATTGACTGAATCTGTGTGACATAAAATGACTCTGAGTTTTAAACTCATGACTAGAGGAACATAGACGCTTCAACCTGAGCATCTGACCCACAGGTATACTGTCCCGTAAAATTCTGGGGTGATAGCTGTGGTAGTGCAGTACTGTGTTGGTATCAGTAGATTAGCGAAATATGGAAGTATTAAACTGTCCCTCATGGTAAGATAATTGAACATCTAAGAAATTAATGGAGTTCGGATGATGCATCATCGTGAACTGAATATTGTGATCATACTGATTCAAATATGTCACAAACCTATCCAGATCAGAATAAGATCCTCGCCATATAACAAATATATCATCAATATACCTTTTCCATCAGCACACCTGAGAAAAGAATTGAGAAGGGTAAACATAGAATGCCATGTATAGGGCATTCTCAGGTTGTAGTTTGGCAAGAGGAGCCAATTGTGATGAATGCATATATTTAATATGTTTGTACATGCATTGAGTATATTTACACCCTCAGAACACAGGTAAAATTGTATATGAGGATTTGTGCACTAATGGGAATAGCTCTGGAATCCTATTTTATAGAGGCATATAAACACCTTTATGAGGGGGTGCTGAAAAGTTCATAGCCCAACCATTCCACTTCCTAAATTCTGAGAGTTATTTTGCCACTGTAGCTGAAAAGAGTGTTTTCTTATTTCATTAACCCAACTTTTACAAAACCACGAAAGCATTCAGCGCTACTCCTGACGCTCATAGAGCAGTGCAGAGCATTCACATGCCGGCCTGCGCTAAAAAAATGTTTTCGTGGTTTTGTAAAAAAAAGGGGGGGGGGCTAAGTGCCAATTTGCAAAAATGAAATTCTCTGTTTTGACATTGTTTCAGATCATTGATTGAACTATATCACGTCATTCTCTTCTTGGCTGGGCTGAGAACTTTTCAGCATCCCCTCGTAGTGCTTTTAGGAATGTTGCCCTAGGTGCTCTTTTATTTGTGGAAGTATACCAAGAATATGGCAATCAAATTTCAAGAAAGAGAAATAGAAAATAGAGACATTCATTTAAGTTAATATGATTTTAAGAAAATCAGATGTTTGAAAGCATGAAAAATGTATTTAAATGAGTTTGCAGAACAGAACTTTGGGATCTGAATTACTGAAAATAGACTCAAAAGCTCACTTTTTATGAAACAGGTTTTTTTTAATTGCTTTAAAAAAACCTTCCAGCTTAGGACTTTGTGTACTGTACATGTAAGAGAGAGGGAGAGAGTTTGCAAGTATAAATATAGTCTAGGGGAATATTAACATATGCAATCCAATTACAGCCACATTTTATTACCTTATTCACCTGACTTGTGGAGAAAATAATTTACAAAGCTTACAGTATATGCTAAAGTGAACTATTTTGGGAAGATCTGCAGGGAACAGTAAGATATAAACTTCCAGTAGAAAAAGCTGAAATTCCTCTCACCACATGGAACTGGTAAGTAATATCATGAATCATGGAAGGTTTCAATTCATCATTCTGGAAGGTTCATCTCCTGACACAAAATGAAACAGTGGTAAGATAGGTCAGAAATCTGTAGCAGAAAGCTGCATATAGCCTGCTGTCTTTATGGGACTTTACAACTAGTGCACACAATATTATTTGCAACAGCAATAAAAAAATAAAAAATCACAAAATTCAGAAATGGAGAGAGAAAATGGGAGCTCATTCATTGCCCACTGCAAGGAGACCCTCATAATCAACCATAGCCACTGGAGAGAAATCATACTTGAAGGGTCAGAAGACTAGGCTGTGAACATAAAAGGGTAAAATATAATGCACAACAGAGAGAAAACATTGTTCCTGTAGTATGTTATAAAATTCCAAATCACAAAGAAAAGAAATTATTCATAGGTGATAATCCTACAACATTATGGAAGTCATTTCAGAAGCATCTAAGGTATGAGGGTTGCTGTTAAGACTGGATAATTTTAATGTAAACACTAAATTACTCCACAATGGAAACAAGTCAACTGAATCGTCCGATAATCCAAACAGACTTGTCTAATAAATTATCTCTAATCAAAACTCACTTCTTAGGTTAACTGTGCTCTCAGGCAGGCATCTGAGAGCAAAGTTAACCTAAGAAGTGAGTTCTAATTTTAATGTAACCCAGATTATTTATAACTAGGTCTCATTGCATAAAATGGGACCTGTGTTAAAATAGCACGAGATAGTAGTAAAATAACCTATTTTATGCAATGAGACCTAGGCCCTCTTTTATTAAGGTGCGCTGATTAGCGCACGCTAATCGATTTAGCACGCACTAAACGTTAACGCATGCATGTTAGTCTATGAACGCGTTAGCATTTAGCATGCTAATCGGTTAGCGCACTTTAGTAAAAGAGGGAGCTAGTTACTAATAATTTGGGTTAACAATAAAATAACTAGCTTTAACAGTACAAGGGGGTGCTGAAAGGTTCTCAGCCCAACCAACCAACTTCCTAATTGACCCATATCCATGTCAACAAAATTGGGGAGACCTCATTTGGGACACCCTGACCATGACCTACCCCCCATTCCCCAACAGAATTACAGTCTGAGTCGAGGTAAATTTTCCGCTAAGAAAAGTTTATTGTAGGCCGCAGCATGGTTATATAACAATAAGCGATACAGTAATTATCACTATCATACAACTTGATTCCTATAATAATAATAATAATAACTTTATTTCTTTTATACCGCCATAATCTTACGACTTCTAGGCAGTTCACAGTGAAGAAAGCTGGACAGTCCGTGAATTACAGAATACAAATGGCGAGAATGATACAGTACAGTCAGTGAATTACAGATTACAATTAGTAAAATATAATACGATACAGTTAGTACAGTACATGTATTTCTCAAGTTATCAGCATGGAGTTAATCGTTTAGAACTGGTAACTGATTAGTAGATAAATCTGTTGAATAGTGCTGTCTTAATTTATTTCCGAAATGCGACGTAGGTCAGCCTAGCTCTGTTGATGTAGTTGCCTAGCCAGGTCTGCTGTTTGCTAGCTTGAGACTTCAAAGTTCTGTCCATAAAGGACCTGTATTTGCAATCAGTGATCCTTGGGTAGGCAAAAAAGATTGGAGTTTCTGGTTGTCCTACTGGGAATGTGTAGCTCGAAATGTGGTAAGAGATAGGTAGGGGCCATTCCCCACACCAGTTTAAAGCATAGGCAAGAGAACTTGAACATTATTCGCGCCTCCAGTGTAGCAGTTTGTAGTAGGGGCTAACATGCTCACTTTTATTTAGTACGAATATTAAGCGGACAGCCGTGTTCTGCACTATTCTTAATATTTTTACAGTTTTTTTAGGTAAATTCACATAAATGATGTTGTAGTAGTCCAATTTGGAAAGGACCAATGACTGAACCAGAAGTTTAAAAGATAGAGGGTCAAAATATTTTTTAATGGTCTTCAATTTCCATAGTGCATAAAAGAACTTTTTTCCCACTAGGTTTGTATGTTCGATCATGGTCAGGTGGGTGTCTAATGTGACTCCTAGTATTTTTATGGTTTTTGTTATTGGGTAATTATGACCATTTAGGTGTAAAGATGTTCTGGTAATTTTATCCTTTGGGCTTGCCAGGAAAATTTTTGTCTTTTCTGTGTTTAATTTCAATTTAAAATTGATTGTCCATTGTTCGATTTCGGTCATGATATGGGTAATGTGTTCTAAAGTTTCATTGGTCATGTTATTCAGCGGAATTAAAATAGAGATATCATCAGCGTATATGTAGTATTTTAGGTTTAACTTTTGTAGTAGATGACCTAAAGATGATATGTAGATATTAAGTAAGGTGGGAGATAGTGGAGAGCCTTGGGGATTTTTCCAAGAGCTGGAGTATTTCCCATCGCAGACTACTTGATATGATCTTTTGGTCAAAAAATCCTGAAACCAGTTCAAAACTCTTCCCGAGAGCCTCAATGCGTCCAAGCAAAGTAGCATTATTTCATGATCACTAGGTCAAAAGCACTGCTGAAATCTAGTTGTAAGATCAGAACACTAGTACCTTTGCTAAAGAGACCATAAAGGTGATTGAGTATTGAAGCTAACACTGTCTCTGTGCTGTATCCTTTTGTGAATCCTGATTGGTGTTCACTAAGGATGTTGAATTTGTCTAGGTAATTCACTAGTTCCATATTGACCAGTCCTTCCAGTAGTTTTGTGAATAAGGTGGATACTTGCTATGGGACTGTAATTGGACTTCAGTGCGATAGAATTTTTCTGGTCTTTAGGGATGGGTGTGATCAGGGTGTGTCCCATTTCCTCATGATATGTCCCTCTGATGAGAGTGGTTGTTATCCAGTTAAATAAATCCCTTCTAAATTCAGGTACTGCCACTTTCATGATCTTGGATGGGCATTCATCTAGCAAGCAGTTTGATTTGGTGTATTTGTTAAACAAAGTGAGGAACTGATGCCATTAGGGAGCTCAAAATGATCCCAGAGCATGTCCACTCTGGGCATCCTTTCATGTGGTCTGAACTGGAATTTGAATTTGGGTGTGGGTGTAGGTATTGTTGCTCTTAAGTCTAAGATTTTGTTGTTGAAGTAGCTGGCCAGGGTATCAACCGATAGTATGCGTTCATTATTCTTTTTCAGAACCTGTGTTGTGTCTAACCTATTTACCAGTTTAAACAGTTCTCTGCTATTTATTTTAGTTGTTTCTATTTTCTGAGTGTAGTGTTTTGAATGCTTTTCTTTTATCAGAGTTTGCATTTTTTAATTTTTTTTCCAGTTTCTTTTATCTTCCTGTTTATTTGTTTTAAGCCATGTTCTTTCTAGTTTTCTCAATTCCTGTTTAATAACTAGTAGTTATGTTTGAATAGGTGCTATTTGGTTTAATACTTCTTTGCTGAACTTTCCCCATTCAGCAGGGAAGTCCTGTTCTTCCTCAATTTTGGGATGTAATTCGTAATGTGCCCAGATTTCAATTGGATTTATAATGCCTCTACTGGTGACTGTTTTCTTTTTTGTGTTTTTACATATGTGTATTTACATATGTGTTTTTACATATGTGTTTTGCGGAGACTTAGAGGAGACATGATAGAAACCTTCAAAATCCTGAGGGGCATAGAGAAGGTGGACAGGGACAGATTCTTCAGACTGTGGGGAACCACAAGTACAAGGGGTCACTCGGAGAAATTGAGAGGGGACAGGTTTAGAACAAATGCGAGGAAGTTCTTTTTTACCCAGAGGGTGGTGGACACATGGAACGCGCTTCTGGAGGTTGTGATAGGCCAGAGCACACTACAGGGTTTCAAGGAAGGTTTAGATAGGTTCCTAAAGGATGAGGGGATTGAGGGTTACAGATAGATGTAGAGATAGGTTACAGAAATGGTCAGGAACCACTTCACAGGTCACAGACCTGATGGGCTGCCGCGGGAGCGGACCGCTGGGCGCGATGGACCTCTGGTCTGACCCAGTGGTGGCAACTTCTTATGTTCTTATGTTTCAATTCTTAGCACTAGCAATAGCCATTGTATCTATCACTGAATTCTACCCCATCTACTAGCTATCCTAATCCCGACCCAGGAGGCCACACTATCATGAAGCGGGGGAACTATAGCCACTGCCATGTACATTAGTCATTTCAAAACATGAAGCTGATTGTATATGAGTAGGCACTACCATTCAAGTCGTGCTCTACTCCCACTTGGCCCGAGCTGCCGTCCAAGCTTCTCGGGCCCCACTGACTACTCTTGCCCGCTTGCACCGTTCAAGCGAGTGGGTACCGCTGGTCACTTCTTGGGCATGCCCCTCCGTCCAAAAGGAGTTTCTCATTAGCCCTCAAGGGATAGGAGCCCTCACTTTAGAGTGGCACAAATCCTAATCCCCTTCCTCCTACCTGGACCCCCCTCTGCTCATCTTGTGCAACCCCCCCCCCCCCCCGGGTCACCAAACCTGCCATAACTCGAGGCAGTGACTCCTCACTTGCCGAGAATCCCCACTCTAGGTATGCATGCTGCAGCCTCCTGCAGGAGCGACCATTTCGGTGCGTCCTGAATGTCCCTAATGAAAGTCCATACCTATGCATGAGATATGTACAGATGTACCCCTTGTGTGTGTGGTACATGAGGGTTACCTGCAAAATGTTTAGGAGCATTCCACCTGTTCAACTCTGTTGAATGATTTAGACATCCCTGCTTGCCTTGTTATCTTGCCCACTCCATCACACTCTCGCCTGGGACCACACCAGCAGTGTGCCTCTGCATATAACTCCGCAACATTGATCAACATCATGGTTATGTACTCCTTGTTTGCTGCCACTGTCGATGTCATACCTTATACTTCTATGCACCACCCTGTGTTCAAGGGAGTGGACTCCACTCAATGAGCCCTGATGAAAGGATGACTAAACGTCCATGAGTGGGAGGCGCCAATAAATTCCATTGCAAGTGGATCTGTGTTATGACAGAAAAGTCTGGATGCCAGAGGAATCACCACCACAAACATCACCCGTACAAATGGGCCTCTATCGCCCATAAAAAATGGGCCTCTCCGTGACCGCTGCCTTACCCAATCAAAGTACTTCAGGCCATATTTGTGATGAAGAAGACACAATCAGCCCCAGAAAAGGTATGTAAGAGATGCCGTTGAACCATCAGCACAGACATCATCAATACAGGCACAAACATTGTCAGTACACGCAACTGTATATGATGTAAGTCTGCTGCTTTGACTACCAGGTCTAAACCACGCAACCTTTGCCATGCAAAGTCACATAAGACTGTGCAAGAATAATGTTAGGGACCCCCCATAATGACTACCAGGCTTAAACCAGAAGCTGATTGTGCAGGCAACAGCAAGCTTTGCCATGCCATGTCGACATAAGGCTGCGCGAGAGAACGGTTAGAGACCTCCCCATTTGGATAACCGGACAACAGATCTGCCTTTCTTCATCCAGGAGATAGATAGCTTAAATAGATGAGACCATCATATGTGAGACGGGCCTTGAAGATGAAAACCATGAAGTCATCCAGGGCCTCCAAAGACATATAATGAGCATAATCATAACAGGAGCCCTATTAGCCGCTGAACAAAGAATACGGGGTAAGTCTGTCAAGGCAAGCAGTGACATCCCGGATCCTGGCCCCTGGCAAACAGCAGACCTCTCTTGATTGCAGACCAGACCTACAATCAAGAGAGGTCTGCTGTTTGCCAGGGGCCAGGATCCGGGATGTCACTGCTTGCCTTGACAGACTCATCAAGCCCCGAGACCACTTCCCCTTGATTCTAATCCATGTCGGAACCAACGACACCACCAGGAGCACCACGGACAGCATACCTGAAGACTTCAGGGCCCTGGGAGAGAAGCTGAGGAGGATGGATGCGCAGGTAGTCTTCTCGATTCTCCCAGTGAGGGGCAAGGGCAGAGCCAGAGAGGATCGAATTCAGAGGGCGAACGACTGGCTGCGAGGATGGTGCAAGGAGATGAACTTCGGGTTTCTGCACCATGGAGAAGCATTGCAAGGGCTACAGGGACACGACGGGCTACACCTGACCAGAAGAGGGAAGAATGTCCTTGGACACCGTCTAGCCCGCCTAATCCACAGGGCTTTAAACTAGGTAAGTCGGGGGAGGGTACAGGCACAAACAACATACCTGGCGAACTAAACTGCCAATACTTTTTTGAGGCTGAGGTAAGTAGTCACCGAAATTCTGGGTCGGAGGTGAGTGCACACACTTTCGAGTCGGGAGTAGGGTCATATCATATTTATGGGTCACATTGTAATTCCGGGTCTAAGGGGAGTACACACTGTAGTTCTGGGTATATGGGGAGTACACATTGTGGTTCTGGGTCCAAGGGAAGCACAAATAACGCAAATAATGCTAAAGGTGTTCAAGTAGCTCAAGCAGGAATATCCCTATTGAGACATAACAAAAATACAACATGGAGGGCTATGTACGTCAACGCACACAGTTTAGGAAACAAGATCCTGGAATTGGAAACAGAAATAAGGAATGCCGATCTGGATGTGGTGGCGATATCCGAGACCTGGCTCACAGACTCCCACGGGTGGGACATGGTCATACCGGGTTACAACTTGCTTCGCCGGGGCAGGGAGGGCAGAATGGGAGGAGGTGTAGCATTATATACTAAAGATGACATTAAGGTCACGAGAATCTCAGATGTCCAGTATACTGGGGAATCCCTTTGGGTTAATTTGGCCAGAGGGAAGGACAAATGCTTGTATCGGCGTAATTTACAGACCCCCAAGACAAACAGGATGACCTGGATATGGAAATAATCGGAGATATAGAAAATATCACCTTGCGTGGGGACACAGTATTGCTAGGTGACTTCAACATGCCTGATGTGGATTGGGTTACACTTACCTCTGCTTCCGGCAGCAGCAGGAGGCTATTAAACTCTATGAAGGGAGCAAGACTCAGGCAACTGGTGTTGGAACCAACAAGGGATCAGGCAATACTGGACCTGATACTTACCAATGGAGAAAGTGTCACAGAGGTCTCGGTGGGCGACACATTGGCCTCCAGTGACCACAACATGGTATGGTTCAATCTCAGGAAAGGTTTCACTAAATCTACCACACTGACAAAGGTCCTCAAATTCAAGGACAAAAATTTTTGAAAGAAATGGGAGACTTCGTTCACCAGGCGCTACAAAGCCAAGCAGAAACCGATAACGTGGAAGAAATGTGGTCGACTTTGAAAGCCACCATACAAGAAGCAACAAACCGCTATGGTAAATCAGTAAGTAAACGGCGAAGGAACAATAAGCCACAGTGGTTTACTGCGGAGATCTCAGACCTCATCAAGGAGAAGAAAAAAGCATTCATCTCTTACAAACACTCGGGGAAGCAGGACTCTAGAGCAGACTACCTGACCAAATCAAAAGCTGTCAAAACAGCAGTCAGGGAGGCTAAATTCCACATGGAAGAGTCTCTGGCAAAGAACATCCAGAAGAGAGATAAATCTTTCTTCAGGTATATCAGTGACAGAAGAAAAAACTCAGGCGGGATTGTACGTCTTAGGAATCCAGACGGAGACTATGTGGAAAAGGATTCGGAAAAAGCCCAACTATTAAATGAATACTTCTGCTCAGTCTTCACCCGAGAAGCGCCGGGGCTTGGCCATCAGCTATAGACAAGGGTTGGCTCAGTTGACCCTTTTAGTAACTTTGAGTTTACGCCCAGCAGTGTCTACGGTGAGCTGTCAAAGCTCAAGGTTAACAAAGCAATGGGGCCGGACAACCTGCACCCCAGGGTGCTTAGAGAGCTGAGTGATGTCTTGGCGGAGCCACTGTCTGCGCTCTTCAACCTCTCCCTTAGTACAGGCAGCGTCCCGTTGGACTGGAGGACGGCTAACGTCATTCCACTCCACAAGAAAGGCTCAAAGATGGAGACAGCAAACTACAGACCAGTGAGTCTAACATCGATAGTGAGCAAACTAATGGAAACTCTAATCAAACACCAATTGGATAAGATCCTGGATGAAGAGAATCTACGGGATCCCCGACAACATGGATTTACTAAGGGGAGATCATGCCAATCCAACCTGATCAGCTTCTTTGATTGGGTGACGGAGAAGCTGGATATTGGGGAGTCCCTGGACATCGTGTACCTGGACTTTAGCAAAGCATTCGATAGCGTACCACACCGCAGGTTGCTGAGCAAGATGAGTTCTATAGGATTAGGTGCCACATTGACGCAATGGGTTGGGAATTGGCTTGGAGGTAGGCTTCAAAGGGTAGTGGTGAACGGCACCCCCTCCGAAATGACAGAGGTGATCAATGGAGTGCCACAGGGCTCAGTCTTGGGCCCGATCCTATTCAACATCTTTATAAGGGACTTCGCAGAAGGGCTTCGAGGTAAAATTACATTATTCGCCGATGACGCCAAACTAAGTAATGTAGTGGGCAAATGCACAACAGACGAAGATTCAATGACCGACAACATGATGCACGACCTACTCCTACGGGAGCACTAGTCTAGGACACGGCAACTCAACTTCAATGCCAAAAAATGCAAAGTTATGCACCTGGGCAGCCAAAATCCATGCAAGTCTTATACCCTTAATGGCGAGATCCTAGCAAAAACGGTAGCAGAACGAGACTTGGGGGTAATCGTCAGTGAGTACATGAAGTCTGCCAATCAAGTGGAGCAGGCTTCGTCCAAGGCAAGACAAATCATGGGTTGCATGCGAAGGGGTTTTGTCAGCCGTAAGGCGGAAGTCATTATGCCATTGTATAGATCCAAGGTGAAGCCCCACCTGGAATACTGTGTGCAATTTTGGAGGCCACATTATCGCAAGGATGTGCTGAGACTGGAGTCGGTGCAGAGAATGGCCACCCAGATGGTCTCGGGACTCAAGGATCTTCCATACGAAGAACGGCTTGACAAATTACAGCTATACTCGCTCGAGGAGCGCAGAGAGAGGGGAGACATGATCGAGACGTTCAAGTATCTTACGGGCCGCATCGAGGCGGAGGAAGATATCTTCTTTTTCAAGGGTCCCACGACAATAAGAGGGCATCCGTGGAAAATCAGGGGCGGGAAACTGCGAGGTAACACCAGGAAATTCTTTTTCACTGAAAGAGTGGTTGATCGCTGGAATAGTCTTCCACTACAGGTGATTGAGGCCAGCAGCGTGCCTGATTTTAAATGGGATAGGCACATGGGATCTTTTCACAGGGCAAAGGTAGGGGAGGGACATTAGGGTGGGCAGACTAGATGGGCCGTGGCCCTTATCTGCCGTCTATTTCTATGTTTCTATCTATATCCCAGCCAACCTTTTCAAAATTTATAATAGCGGCCTCCAACTCCAGATATATTTGAAACTATACCCATAAATCCCAGTATATCCCCTTAAATCCCATTGTTTTCCAGAGCTGCTGCCTCTTTGCCACTTGACCTGAGCCAACCCACAAACAAAACCTTCCACGAAAAGAGGGAAAGACAGTACCACAAATGAACCAGGTGTTTCAGTATTCAGCTCAGCACGAGGAATGATATCTAAAATATTGTCAGAAAATAGAATCGGTGGAACACCAGCATCCTATATGAAGTTAATGTAACCTTGATTGGGGATATGTCAGTGCCAGTGAGATAATCTCGAATGACCAGAAAATTTTAGGTGATTGAAAGAATATATGTAAAGCTATGCCAGAAGCGAACCGGACTGATGCCCAAGAAGAGCTACACATGTTACTGAATAATCAAGGAATAACATTGTGGAAATGAACTGGAAGGCAAGGCCAAACATGGTATGTTAATTGTGGAGTATCAACCGATTTAGGAAAAAAACATGGCTGGCCGACTGCTAGAAATCACTGTACATATCTATGCCAAAGAAATGGTGACCACAGGACTTAACAACTACAGAATGATTGCATTAATTCCACATGCCACCAAGTGCTGCTAACCTAATGTGACTAGTCTACAACCAGATGTTGAGCAAGGAATACCTGAAGTCAGGCTAGTTTCAGATCAAGGGTCAGGGAACCATAAATATTCTTGCCAATGGTAGAGGGCTATCGCGAAGCTTCTGACTGTGTGGATCACAAATGAGAACTCTAGCACGCTTAGAACCGCTATGACAATCCAACCAATGCATTGAAAATGGACTATGGCAACCTAATGTGGTGTCAGGTAAAGCTGCATCCAATCCTTGTATGTGCCAGCCCACTGTGAGGCCATCTTCGAAAGCAAATTGGGAAAGAGCGAGCTTCGGGTTTCAATTGGTGGCTGGAATATAAACAACCTATGCTGTGCATATAATACAAGGCTGATCACCAGCAGCCCATAAAACATGCCGAATACGCTGGGAAGGTCAAAACTGACCGTCCTAACAAAGGAATGACACTGAAACTGCATGCAACCAATAGAATTTATTTATTTATTTCAAAAATTTCTATACCGTTCACAACTAAACGGTTTACATATATACATAATTTGACCACTCACTGAAGCGATGCCGGACACCACCCAATTGGGCCAAATATAATCGACTCACCTGAGCTGGCTGTCCCATGTTGTTCACACCGTTCGAAAAGCCACTGGTGAAGGACATGCTGTGTAGCCCTTGCCACATATGCTGTTTTTTGCTGGCTTGTCTACAGACAAGATATTAATGAAGAGAAAACAATTATGAGAAAAAACATTTATGATGTGGAAAAGGCTTGCAATAATACATACATACAGGGGGGGCATGGGAGACCGTCATATCCCTGGACAGACTTCTATATACATGAATCGCACATGTGGAACTCTACAGGAAATCTCCCATACCAATTGACATACATAATTAGAAAACATGATGGCAGATAAAGGCCAAATAGCCCATCTACAGTTACCATTCTCTGTTTCTCCGAGAGATCCCACATGCTTAATAGAAACATAGAGCCTAATAGAAGCCTGACGGCAGATAAAGGCCAAGAGGCCCATCTATTCTGCCCATCCACCGTAACCATTATCTCTTTCTCTCCCTGAGAGTTCCCACGTGCCTCATAGAAACCTGATGGCAGATAAAGGCCAAGTGGCCAATCTAGTCTGCCCATCTGTAGTATATTATCTATTTCTCTCCCCGAGAGAGCCCAAGGGCATAATAGAAACATGATGGCGGATAAAGGCCAAATGACCCATCTAGTCTGCCCATCTGCAGTAACCAACACTTTCTCTGGAAAATCCTACTTGCCTAAAGAAACATGATGGCAGATAAAGGCCAAGTGGCCCATCTAGTCTACCCATCTCTCTCCCCGAGAGATCCCACGTGCCTAAAGAAACATGATGGCGGATAAAGTCAAATGGCCCATCTAGTCCGCCCATCCGCAGTAATCATCATCTCTTTCTCTGGGAAATCCCAAGTACCTAATAAAAACATGATGGCAGATAATGGCTTATCTGCCCGTCCGCAACCATCATCTCATTTTCTCGCTGATGGTGCCTTTAATCACTGAGTATTTTCCACATACAAATCATGAGGGTAAACTTTAGTTAAAGAGTATTATTTACCACGCTGTGAAAATGCATTTGGAATACTGAGGGCTAATGAAGCACGCCATGGCAAGCCATAAGACCTTTGAAAAGCACTTCGAAAACTGATTAACCTGGGTTTGAAATTTTTTTTTTTTTTTTTTTAATGCAAGCCAGGCAGGCCTTCTCCCAGCCAGCCCAATGCCCAAACGCCATGCCCCAAGCTGTTCCGTGGTGAACACACCGAGGGGCGGCAACCATTGAAACACTGTTGCGGCAGCCCACACTCCCCACTGTATCCTCAGCAGCCACGAGCACGCACACACCCCACTGCACTCCCAAATGCATTCTCCACAGCAACCAGCAGCCTACACTCCACTGCACCCTCAGCAAGGCAGTTCCTCTAACCGTCCAATGGAGATAGGATGACGTAGGAATCGGGGAGCCAAAATCCCACACTGCTGCCCAACCCGGCCACCGCTGCTCCTGCCCAAGTCGGCCACCGCAGCCCCAGTGTCGGGACCCGGCTGCAGTGGCACAGAACACCCCGTACGCTGAGCATCCCTCCACCACCAAACACCGTGCCTGCAACGTGTTCCCAAAAGAATAGTGGAAGCAAACACTTGACTTTTGAAAGTGTGATGGAAACGGTGAATCCCTTTAAAAGGCAGGAGGGTGCAAACTAATAACAGTGCACGTCTACCGCATGGCAGAAATAACCCCAGCAACCTCTTGGGGAAGACCTATTGGTCCCTATTAGCCCTTCTCTACTATAATTTACCAGGTTCCTATACTCCAGTGAGAGATGCATGTTTAGATAGAAGGGACTGTTGTGCTAAAGTGTGGTAAGATCCGGGCATTTCATAGGCTTTCAATGTTCCCTTTAATGCACAGAATCTGCCTCTACTGCCTACCTGACTGCCTCATGCTTCCTTTCAATGGATCCGGTCCCACAGCGGAGTACCGCAATGCCACATGGATGTCTTTTCCACCCTGGGAGGGAAGGAGCCACTGATGCGCCGCACCCATCCTACCTAGAAACGGCAAGCACGGGCAAGCAGGCAGCAGGGTGTTCTTTTTCTCCCAGGCGGGCTGCACAGGCCGATGCTGCTGGAATTGAGGAGTCGAAAACCCCGCACCGTTGCCCAACTCTGCTCTGCCACCACTGCTTCAGGTGCTGGCCCAAAAACTCCTGCACGCAGAGCAACCTGACCGATGAACATCGCAGCTGGCAGCGATTGTGAAGATGCTGCCGCCGTCTTGGGGAAAGAGCAAAACATCCTTCACCACCCACTAGGCAACACCTCGTGCTCCTTTTGCCACAGCAGCCTCAGTCCCGCTCCCGAAGCTCCGCACTGCCGCCCAACCACCATCTCCCGACCGGACGCCAAAGTCAGGCAGGCACGAGCAGGCCGTACCTCCTAAGTGCTGAAGTGCATGCAGGAGATGAAAACATTAGCGAGGTGAGCACGGGCATGCAGGGTTACTGTCCTCTTCCTCCCAGCGTGCCGCTGAAAAGATGGCTGCACCGGGAGATTCCTAGTTTAAATTGCCCTCCGCTCACCTCGTCTCTACCCATTTCCTCTCCTATTGGCTACCCTCCTCTGCTGTATCCCATGAGGCCCCCCGCTTTTGTGGCAGGCCTCTCGAGTTGCGCCGGCCTGCTTCTTTCTCTTCTTGGTTGGGCTGAGAACTTTTCAGCACCCCCTCATATTCCATATTGATAACTTCCTCCACCTCCATAGGGGTTGATATTCAAAATGACTCCTTACCTTTTAAAATCACTTGTCTGTTATTAACTGGGCATAGTCAGTAGGATTTGACCAGATAGCAGGGTTTAAGTTCGTTTGGTTTTCTAGTCCATCATTCTAAAATATCTCAGAACAGGTAACATAGATACATCCATATTTAAATTAACAAATGCATAACATATTATATCATAACAATAATGTCAGTATAAATGAATCTAAATTTAAGATTTTACATCATCATTAATTTAACTAATATACGTATTATTCGAGTTAAAATAATTTTTTAACAAAACTTCAAACTAAAAACCTAACAATTAATCTAAATTCTAAATATATTTGTTTCAACAGCCCTTTGAAAAGACAACAAATTGTCCAATGATCCAAGATAGAAGTTGATTCTACTGATTGGTCACAAACTGGGAATAAGCTCATTTACGAGCACACTCAAGACATTGTTTCAGATCATTGATTGAACCTTATCCATGTCATTCTCTTCTTGGTTGAGCTGAGAACTTTTCAGCACCCCCTTGTAGGGCTTTTTTTAATATATACATTTTCTGCAGTTCCTGTGCTAATTTTTCCATTAGAAAACAGGACTCAAAAAAAAACAAAAACAAAAAATAAATCTCAAGAGATGCTGAGTGGTTCCACATTAAGGAACTCTTTTATGAAGCTGTGTTAGGCTTTTTTATTGCCAGCCATGGCGGTATTAGCTCCGATGATTATAGGAATTCTATGAGTGCCAGAACTTTACTACCATGGCTGGTGATAAAAAAGGCCTAACGCAGCTTCATAAAAGGAGGGGCAAGTCTGTGTTATCTAGTTAATGCACACTAATGTGAACATGCTAATTGGATAATTCTTCCATGCTCATTCCACACCCATGACACACCCTTCCCGAAAATATATTTAAAAATAATGTGCAATTAATGCACACAAACTGGCAAATTACTTCAAAACACTTTAACGTGTTTTGTGGTAGGTCTTTTTCACACATGCATTAAGGCTTAATGACCTTTAGTAAAAGGACCCCTTAGTTAATAAATGTTCTAAACTGACAGAATCCCTAGACGCAAATTTGATATCACACAATTTTAAAATATGAACATCATATTATTTAATATGAACAAGATTAATTTATGAAATGTGACACATGGAGGAAAAATGCTACAGAAGGAAAATGAAAAGATAATTCAGGATTACATTTTTATGTTCTTACAAAAAGAAACTATAAATAGATACAGAGCAAGGTGCCATCAAACACAACTGATTTTTACAGATAATATGATAGAATTAGCAAAGAAAAATTTCTAGCAGTACAAAACGGAATGCAAATTAAAGAAGATATAATCATAAAGTCCCTTTGATCTTCTATTAAGCTAGACTTTTAATTAGTCATTACAGAACACAAAATAGTGACTCTGATTCATCAAGGATATTATCTTTCAGTGTACAGTATATAAGAAGAGCTCAAGACAAATTAGATTCCTATAGTTGTCATAAAGTTTAGGCATTCTTTTTCTCTATCTCTACTATATTATGGAATGTGCATATTTAATAGTGGTATTGGAAAAGAGAAGGTGATATTTGTGCCAGGTCCAATAACTCCAACCATAAAGGAAAGTCATTCATATTTTTATTGAAATACTACAAAGAAAATGCAGATAAATGTATAGGGAACAATTTTATAATTAGACTCTGCCAAAGCTGTACCCTATAAAACTGATAATACAAGAGGATGCTGAAGAGTTCTCAGCCCAACCAACTTCCTAAATTCTGAGCATTATTTTGCTACTGTAGTTTCAAGGGTCGTTTGGTGTTATTTTATTTTGCAAAGTGACAATTTACAGAATCATAATGCTATGTTTTGACATTGGGCTCCTTTTACAATGGTGCGCTAGAGGTTTTAGCGCACACTATATTGCCAGGCACGTTACACGCTAATGCCTCCATAAAGCTTGCGTTAGTATTTTTCATGTAGCGAGGGGTTAGCGCGCGCTAATCTTCAGCACACGCTAAAACCACTAGCGCACCTTCGTAAAAGGAGTCCATTGTTTCAGATCATTGACTGAACCATGTCAACAAAAAATGTGGAATTTTCAAGTGTGGAACTCCAAACCGTCATGAAGCTCCTATTCTTGTAGAAGAAAACTCCAAAGGAAATCCATGAATATATGATGCAAACATTGAGTGACAAATGCCCATCATACACCACAGTGAAGAAGTGGTTTGCAAACTTTCAACATGGAGATTCTAAAACTGAAAATGCTGCAAGGTCTGAGAAACCTCAAACAGTGTCAACTCCTGAAATTGTTGACCATGTCCATGACCTGATTTTGGCAGATCGGTGAATATCAGCTAAAATAATTGCTGAGACACCACAGATATCTAGGGAATGTGTTGGGTATATAATCCCTGAGCAGGTGGGTATGTAGAAGCTGTCAGCCAAGTAGGTGCCCAAATGTTTAAATGCTGATGAGAAATAACATTGAGTGGACACTTCCAAAATAATTGTGCAGCATTTGCAGTGAGCTGGTACCAACCTTTTGGAATGACTAGTTACTGTTGATGAAACATGGTTACACCACTATGACAAAATAACAGTCCATGCAATGGCAGCACTCAGGTTCTCCAAGGCCAAGGAAATGTAAGACCCAAATGTCAGCAGGAAAGGTCATGGCCATAGAATTTTGGGATAAGGAAGGTGTTGTAATGACTGACTATCTTCCAAGGAGCCAAACAATTAATGCAAATTGTGCCGATTAAAGGAGACATTGAAAGAAAAAAGGAGAGGGAAGATGTGAAAAAGAGTTCTTATTTTGCAAGACGATGCACCTGCTCACAACATTTAAATACAGAGCAGGCTGATTTTAAAGATTGCAAATTATCCATGCCAACTGCTGAGCAAATTGTAAATATCCTGGAAGCCCAGTCTAGATATATTCCATGTATTAAAAAAGGAGGAAGGAAGACAACATGGCAGCCAGCGTAATTAATGAGGGAGGTGAAGGAAGCTATTAGAGCTAAAAGAGAATCCTTCAAAAAGTGGTAAAAGGATACGACTGAAAATAATTTTAAACAGCACAAGGAATGGCAAATCAAATACAAGGCACTCAGTTTATTTATTAGACACTTACGTGGAACTCTGTTAAAGGCTTTGCTAAAATCTAAATACACCACATCTAGTGTACTCCTTATATCCAATTATCTGGTCACCTAGTCAAAGAAATTGATCAGATTTGTTTATCAATACCAGTCCTTAGTGAATCCATGTTGCCTTGGGACCTGTAATTCACAGGATTCCATAAATATCACTATTCTCTGTTTTAAAAGTGTTTCTATTAATTTACTTACCACAGAAGTCAGCCTTACTAGCCTGTAGTTCCCTATTTCTTCCTTTCTTCCACTTTTGTGGAGAAGGACCACATCTGTCCTCCAGTCCTCTGGTACCGCTCCCAATTCTAGAGAAGCATTGAAAAGGTCAGCCAGCTAAGCTATCAGAACTTCTCTAAGTACCTTCAACACTCTTGGATGTACACTTCCATCCCTACTTGTGTATGTATCTCTTCTGTGGTTCCATTCCCAGCCCTTCAGCTGTGAACACAGAATAGAAATCTTTGTAAAGCAACTCAGACTTATCTTTATCATCTTCTACATATTTTTCCACTTCACCTTTGAATTTCACAATGCCACTTTTATGCTTCTTCCTAACACTTAATATACCTTAAAAATGTATTGTTCCCCAATTTTACCATGTCAGCTATTTTTTCTTCCATCTGCATTTTTGTTTTTCTGATTACATGACCAGCCTCTCTTAACTTTTCCAGATATTTTAGCCTGTCTTCCTTTTTGTGCAATTTTTTTGTAGTTTATGAAAACTAATCTCTTTTTGCTTACCTGTTTAGCTACTACTTTTGAGAACCAAAGCAGCCTTCTTGTCTTCTTACTTTTACTATTTTTCTTACAAAATGGTTTGTTGCCCTTACAATGTGCCTTTCAGTTTTGCCCACTGCTTTCCTGCTTCTTCCAGATGTTCCTATCCAGACAATTCCTTGACATAATTCCCCATCTGAATAAAGTTAGGATTTTTTAAGGTCTAGAACCCTTACTTTTGAATTAGTCCTCTCTACGCCTGTCTTAATATTAAACCACACCATGCTGTGATCATTTGATGCCAGATGATCACCCACTGTAAGATTAGAAACACTTCCCCCGTTTGTATGAACTAAGTCCAGTATGGCCCCATCCCACATAGGTTCCATTACCAACTGCTGGAACAGTTCTCCTTGTTAAGAATCCAGGATCTTCCTACTTCTAGAAGATCCCACAATAGGGATACCACAATCAACATCTGGCATGCTAAAATCACCTATTAGTAATACTTTCCCTTTTAAAGCTATATTTTTAGGCCCTGATTCTCCAAAAGTGCGTCCCGATTTTAGGCAGCTGTAGGCGTCCTACAGCTGTCTAATCAGCCAATCGGAATGCACGTTTTTTTAAAAATATGCTCCCCAGGCAAGCCGCCTATATTGAAGGCGAGGCCCGCAAGACACCTAGGCCCTGATTCTGTATAGGACGCCCGGTAGAGGCGTCCTATTCAGAATCGGCCTAAACTAAACCCCAATTCTGTAGACCAGGGGTGCCCACACTTTTTGGGCTTGCGAGCTACTTTTAAAATGACCAAGTCAAAATGATCTACCAACAATAAAATTTTAAAAAAACACAACGCACACTGTACGCATAGAAAATGTTAATTATCATTCCTATTCCAGGGTTTTTCAAAGAGGTCAAAGCAGATGACTCTATGCACTATCACCTCAGTAACAACCATACAAAAATAGACAAATATACCCCCCTCCCTTTTTACTAAACCACGATAGCAGTTTTTAGAGCGCAGGGAGCTGCGCTGAATGCCCAGCGCTGCTCTCGACGCTCATAGGCTCCCTGCGCTAAAAAACTCTATTGCGGTTTAGTAAAAGGGGACCTTAGTGTAAAATATAGACAGCAGATATAAATTGAGACACATTTCGATCACTAAATTTAAAATAAAATCATTTTTCATACCTTGTCTGGTGATTTCATGAGTCTCTGGTTGCACTTTCTTCTTCTGACTGTGCATCCAGTCTTTCTTCCCTTCTTTCAGCCTGTATGCTTCCTCTCCTCCACACCTCATTCCCTCCCCCAACTTTTCCTTCCTCTCCCCTGCCCTTTCTTTCTCTCTGCCTCCCTTTCCTTTTTTTCTGTTTCTCTTCTTTCCTTCTGTCTCCCTGCCTGCCCTTTTTCTTTCTTTCTTTCTCCCTGCCCTCCCCCAAGACACTGCCACTGCCATCGGGGACCCAAACTGCCATCGGGGACCAGGACCCAAACCGCCACCAATAACAGGCCCGAAAGCCGCCGCCCCAACCTCTCCCTGCTTCGGCCGACCAGCATCGCGAGGAACTGTTGGGGGAAATGCTGCCGGGTCCTGCCTTCGCGGAAACAGAAAGTAGGCAGGACCCGGCAGCAAGAAGAGGAAATGCTTCACTAACATGTCTCCCGCCTTAGCCCGTAGCGAACGCTTGCTTCAGGGCTCTCAACATGTGCGTGCAGGCTTCCCTTCTCCCCCCCTCCCCCTTCCCGGGCATAACTTCCGGTTTCGGAGGGAAGAGAAGAGAAGCCTGCACGCACACGTTAGAGCCCGGAGCATAAGTTCGCTAGGGGCTGAAATCTCCAAGCCGGTTTTTTGAGGGTTTTTTTTAATGTTCAGCAGCGGCAGATGACAGCTGGGCGGACCGCCCAGCTAAAAGGCCCTAGGGAGAACACTGGAGAGGAAGGCTGATCGTCCCGTAAATCAGGACGGCAACACGAGTGCGATCGACTCGAGTTGCCTTCCTGAGCTACTGGTCGATCGCGATCGACGCGTTGGGCACCCCTGCTGTAGACCTTAGACTTAGTGGGGATGGGCGGATCCACTATGCCTAAGGCCTGATTGGTCCAGGCTTCTAGAGCCTGGGCCAATCAGGCCTTAGGCTTTGGCGGGATGGGCCGGGAAGGGGCGGGCCCGCCTCATTTCGACGAGGCTTGTCTGCCGGCTGGACGTGCAAGACCCATCTCGCCGTAAGAACAGGTTTGGTGGAGTGGAGGTTTGGGGGTTGTTAGCACCGGGGGGGGTGCGTCTTCGGGCAGGAGGGATTGGGCACCCTCCTGCCAGCGATCGATATTGTCGGGGGGGGGAGATCGGTAATGTCGGGGGAGGCGGTCGGTAGTGTCGGGGGGGGGCAGTCGGTAGTGTCGGGAGGGTGCGTCTTCGGGCAGGAGGGATTGGGCACCCTCCTGCCAGCGATTGGACAGGCCGTGGCCCGCTATACTTATAGCGGCAGAGAGATCCCTTGCCGCGATAAGTATAGCGGCCGCGTCTACTTACAATGTAGACCAGCATTTTGCTGGCCTACATTTTAAGCTTCTCCTCTACTAGGGAGATGCGTAGGGCCGCCTAGGTTCAGCCTAAGGCCCGCCTAAGGCCCTTAGACGAGCTTAGGCATCTTGCGGGTCTCCCTAGGCTCCCGGAGGCACCTTCAGGCCTGCCTGGGGAGCATTTTTTTTTAAAAAAAACGTGCATCCCGATTGGCTGATTAGACAGCTGTAGGACGCCCACAGCTGCCTAAAATCGGGATGCACTTTGGAGAATCAGGGCCTTAATGTCTACTATTAAATCTATGTCCACTTCGATCTGTGAAAGAGACCTGTATATCACACTAATGTAAATACATTTTCCATTCCCTTTTTCCAGATTGACCTAAAGTGGACTTCTTTTCCTCTTACTTTTACTTACTTTCCTTACCAAAATTGTCCTTCCAATAGCTCCTTTCAGTTTTGCCTTTCTTTCCTATTTCTTCCAGATGTTCTCAGCCAGACAATTCCTTGATGTAATCCCCCATCTGAACAAAGTTGTTGTTTTTGGTTTTTGTTTTTGTTTTTAAATATAGAACCTTTAATTTTAAATGAGCCATTTCTTCACCTGTCTTAATATTAAACCACACTATGCAGTAGTCACTGGATGTGTGATGATCACCCACTGTAACATCAGAAACACTTTCCCCATATGTATTATACTGTATATAAAGTCCTATATATATATATATATACTGTATATATATATATACTGTATATAAAGTCCTTAAGAGGATTTGGTGGGATATAAGATAATAGCATAACATAACCCCCCTTATTTTATAAAACCGTAGCATGGTTTTTAGCACCGGTCGCAGCGGTAATAGCTCCAATGCTCATAGAATTCCTATGAGCATCTGAGCGGTTACCACCAGGCCAGCGCTAAAAAGTGCATTATGGTTTTATAAAAGGGGGTGATAATTTGGTGCCAAGAAGTAAGTACCACAATGGGGCATGTTTGCCAATTCTATAACAGCACTTGGGCATATCCGGTATAAAAATATTCACACAAAAAACCCTCAAAATCAGAAAACAAGCAAAAAAAACAAACAAACCCTTACCACTCCATTATTCCAATTTTCTGTCAAAAAAATTACTTTGTATATTCAGGACCAAAAAGAACCATGAATAATTTTGTGTCAAAATCAGACAGAATAAAATAAAGTCATTTCATAGAGATTCTGAGGATCATTCTAGAGGCACTGTTTACTCATGGATGAATAAAAAAGAACCAGAGTGTTTTACCTGATGCTGGCAGCAGTTTGGTGATGGTGTACAGATGAGGTTAAAGTCTCCCATTTTTTTTTTTTTAATGAGGGAGCTCAGAGAAGAAGGTATAGAAAACCCAGAGGATGGTGTGTTCACCTAATAGGATGGGGATATAATCAAGAGAGGAATTGTCCATTGACAAGCTTCCAAAATCCAATGAAGTCAATATCTCCAAAGCTGAATTGTCCATTCAGATGTCAGTTCTTAATAAAGGTGTTTCATTTATTCTGTCTAAAGACCATGATCCTTTTATTGTGTGGACAGATTGAACTAAATTAATAAGAATCCTACAGGTTCAATTATATTTCTCTATTAACCCTCCTACTGATGATTCTTTAGTCTTAAGAGCACCAGCCAGATAGATATCTCTTGGCCCCTTTGGCCCCCCTCATCATTACCTTTAATCATTTCATCAACTGGTTCTTAGAGATATAACTATTATAGAATCCAATCTTCTGCGTAAACAATTTGTCCCTATAACACATCAAGAATTTCAAGCAGTGACTGAGCTGAGATGAGATTCCTGATTAGTTATAAAGCCAGCGGACAAGGGAAGGGGTACTCCATTTAGTATCACATAGAAATCAATATGTTTCTTAAGTAACAAAACAAAAACAGAAAATTTGACACTCCTTTGATGTCAGAAATCCACTCTCATTGTCACACAGGCCCTTTTTCAGGGTTATATTATTTCAGCTGAGAGCAAATTTATGGTTCTAAATACACCATGAGCCCTTGTTTTTTACAAAGTCCCATGGTGCATAAATCTTTAGACCAACCCCCAGGACAACCTATTGTATCTCTTCAGGGTACTATTTTAGAGCAGGCATCTAGATTTGTGGACTATTTTTTGAAGCCTCATGTGGAATGAGCAAAATCATATATTAAGAACACTACTCACTTTCTTAGGAATAACCAACTTTATGACATCATATCCACAGACATTCTGGTTACTTTGGATTTGGAGTCATTATACTCTAACATTCCTCAGAAAGTAGTTTTACAAATAGTGGAGTCTGCTTTAATCAGCATTATGAAGTCCACCAAGTGCCCCTCCCCCGCTCCCCCCCAGTTTTCTTGCTGATTTGGCTTGGTTTGTTTTGTAGAAAAAAAATATTTTTCTTTTGATGGCTCTTTTTCTTCAAATCCAAAGGGTAGCCATGGTTACCGCTGTGGCATCTAGTGTAGCTAATTTATATGCTACAACATTTTGAAGAAAATGGTTTGGTTTACTTATATTAAAGATAGGATGCATTTTATATATGATGAGTTTTTTTTATCTGGATTCATCATGAGCAGCTACTGGGAGAATTCATCAGGTGGCTAAAATTTTCTTGATGGTCATTTACATTTTACAGCTCACAGTGACAAGCATAGCATATCCTTTTTGGTTGTGATGGTAACAAAAATGGAACCGAGTTTGGAGAAAAAATATTGCAAAAAAAATTTAAGGGAACAATTATCTTCATTTTGACAGTTGTCATCCTTACCGATTATGCAAAGCTTTGCCTATCAGCCAATTCTTGCATATTCAGCAAATTTGTTCTTCTGATTTAGCTTTTAAAGTTTATAGTTTATTTAAAAATTGATGTACTGCTTATCATACTTCTGTGGATTTTTTCAGTGACTGCTATGGAAAGGATACCTTGTGAAGATTCTAAAACAAGCTTATTATGCTTTGTATGCCAATCCCAAGTTGCTATTGCATGTACAAAATACTACTACTGCTATGAATTCTATAGCCATTGCATGCAGCATCTGTACCTAAAATCAGTGGAAAAACAACTCCTTACTGTCCCATCCCACAGGGAAATAGTCCAGAAACATGTTAGGGACGCCATCTTTGCAATCAAGGCCCCAAAACTGTGCGAACTCCCTACCACTATCGTTGTGATCACTAACCTCTACCGATAAGTTCAAGGCAAACCTAAAAACATTCCTCTTTGCTGATGCATATTAAGCTCTTTATCATTGCATAGCGCAGAGGGCATCAAGTAACATGGAACCCTCCATATGTTCTCCCCCCCTTTCCTTTTATACTATGTAATTCATGCTTGACCTCCCTATGTGCCAGTTTGTTACACCTAACTAAAACTATAGCAACCACTGTATGTATCCTACTACCCTATAGACTGTAAGCCGCCCAGAAGGTTTTCACCAAGGCACGGAGTAGCAAAAACTCAATAAACTTGGAAACTTGGTACCCACTAGTCCAGGCCCTAATGCTGGGTCTTCTAGACTATTGCAACATTCTCTATTTCCCCTGCCCCGCAACCATGATTAAACAACTACAAACAATCCAGAACACAGCCCTGAGACTCATCTACTCACTGAGGAAACATGACCACAGCACCGAGGCGTTCCTCCATTCACACTGGCTACCAATTCAAGCAAGAATACAATTCAAGTTCTACTGTCTTCTATTTAAAACCATGAACGGCAACAGCACAACATACCTAAACAACCGCCTAATCCGAACCACCTCAGCCAGACAAAGGAGAACCCACGCTCCATTCACATACCCCCCTATCAGAGAAGTCAAACGGAAAAAACTGTACAATGGCCTCCTGGCCACACAAGCAGCGAGATTAGACCACCAACTCTCTACTTTGTTGATAATGACCCCAGACTACAGAACATTTAGAAAATAAATAAAAACCATACAATTTAAAAAAACAAACAAACCCTGATACTCAACAATCGAAACCAACCTAACACCATCTCTACTCTCCAAAACAACCTAATGCCACAAGAACCACCTCATCTCTACGAACCAACCTATCTATTCAATAATTCCTCTGGAAATGGCCAGATAGATCCTTTATGTAATCCACCTTGAACCGCAAGGTAATGGTGGAATAGAAATCACTAATGTAATTAGAATATATAGGCAGTCCCTGGGTTAAGAACGGGTTGCATTTTTTTAAACCATTCTTAAGTTGAATTTGTATGTAACTCGGATCTGTACAGTACACAGGCTATAAAAACATTAAAGAATATTAACATTAAAGAAACAGTTCTCAAAATAAAGTACTATAGTTTAAATAGAAAGAAAAGATAGGAGGTTTACACTTTCATTCTTCATCTGTCCCACTGTTCCCTTTCCACCACCACAAGAAGTGAGAAGCAGATGCCGGTTCATAAGTACGAGTCTGACTTAAGTCAGATGTTCTTAACCCGGGGACTACCTGCACTTGCTTCATATGACATACTTAAGTTGGGCCCTTGCATTGCTTACACCAGACCTTACATAGGGAACATGATGCTTGCAGACATTGCAGTATCTGTGAAAACACTCCATTGGTTCTCTTTGGACTAATTGCACCATAGATAAATCTTACCATTTGCAATCAACAACTACATATGACTCTACTTTTGTTGTTTATGTCAAAATAAGTCCATTTGATAGACATTGTAGCCGTATTACTAATCAACTTTTGAATGTTCAAGTTTTATTTTAGTTTGATGAATCGCTTATTTAGTTTTACTAAGCAAGGTACAAAATTGATAAAAATATAAACATATATTTAGACATACAATTTAAAATTTTGAATAATGGGTTAGACAAATAGACTTACAGACAAACTAATACACAAGGTAGGAGGAAACAGAACTACAATTCAGTGTTTTAAAGTACAGAGGACAACCATATATGGAGAAAACTATAGGGAGGGAAGAGTGCAATCACTGAAGGAAACTAATATAAAGTTTAAACATAATTGAAAGATTAAAAGCATCTTTAAAAAGAAAACTTTTTAAATTACTTTTAAAATGACTCAAGTCGTTTTCCTCTCTTAAATGCTGAGGCATGGCATTCCAAAGCTGCGGTGCCATCACTGAAAACATATCATGTCGTCGTGTTCCAATAACTTTCAAATGTTCCTATGGTTACTCATTGTGTTACAATGAACCACACCTTTTTTTTAAATCTTAATTGGTTTGTTATACAAGTTCCTGAGAGAATGCCTGACAAAAGGTATCATCCCCAATATAGGGAACAGTTCTGGATTTTTGAATCGAAAGCAGCTCAGCCTGCCCAAAACATGCTGAGATCACACCTCCTCACCATATGGACATAATGCAGATTTAGACATCCATATTCTGGCTTTATAAAATTATGATTTGGATGTCCATGCAATATGGACATCTAAATGCTGGTTTTCAGGGTGGCAAGTCAAATGTGCGCTAGACAAAAGCGCGAGGACAAATGCGTGAAGACAAGTCAGCGCAAGACAATTGCACGCAATGACAACTCCACGCAGGACAATTCAGCTCAACGACAAATGAGCGCAAGGACAATTGCGCGCAGGGACACCGGATTTCAGACATCCAGAACAGAAACAGAGCTCCTGAAATAACCACCCATGTACTTTGAGAATTGTTCTCTGATTCCTTAGCTAGGTTATTGTTATCGTACCTCAGATTTATTTTGTTTAAGATAGACTAGACTCCTATGCATGCCTACACAGTATTCCCATAAACCATTGCATTATTAATTTACATAGATATACATGAGATGGTTATATAGATTAGAAGCTTTTGGTTGTGAGTCAGTACTTCCCAGGGAAAAGTTCATAGCAGCTTGGCTTTCACAATTACACAGATGACATTCAGTTATACAGTATACCACCATTAAGAAATAACACCTGCAGAAACTATTGCAGGACAAATGAATCACAGATATCAAACATGCTGAAACAAAACCTTAAAAATTCAGAAGTGCTAGGTTAATGTTTTCCTGTAATACCAAAATTAGACACACTGACAACGTGTCAAAATCAAGGTAAAGATCTTTTAACTTTTGAGTTACAGGTTATTGCATTATCAGGATTTGCCTTTATCAAGCTTCATTTAATTTGAATTAAAAACAATCATACAGATATTTGTTCTATCTTTTCTAGCTTACTGCAGCTTCCCACATTTAGGATTATCTAGGGAAAAAAAATGCTTAAAATGTTACAGTTCAAAACACAGCCATGCATGTTTTTATCTGGGGAAAACAAAATTGACACAGCAAGTCTCTAAGGGGCCCTTTTGCTAAGCAGCTAAAAATGGAGCACCGCAGGACGCGATCAGGCCTCCTGCTGTAACTCCAAAATGTGTGTATTCTAATCACTCTCTAAAAAAATATTTTGTTTTTGTTTTTGAGGGGGCATTTGGGAGCAGAGAGTGGTGGTTTCTACGCTGACCAGTTAGCACATCTATATTACCACATTCTGGCTAGTGCAGGAATATCACATGAGCACCTAGGGCCTGATTCTGTACAGATCGCCGGTATCAGCGGCCATTGATCACATGTTAGTCATGCACCGGCATCCTATTCAGAATCGTGCCGACACTCCTGGACAGGCGCCTGACATGTAAGCCTGTGCAGGCCTACATTTCAGGTGTCTGTCTCCCGTCTACAGAAATGCGTATTGATACTTAAGCCTGCCCAAGGCCATTTCTGGGTGAAGCCACGCCAACCCCCCACCTTGGGCATGCTTAAGCGTCACTATGCATTCCCATAGATGTGCTCTGGAGGCTTACAATGTGGGCATCCTGCCTCAGGGGGGGATTTTGTTTTAAACAAGCATCCCAATTGTCTGTCTGACTGTGGTAGGACATCTAACCCCACCTGCTATCAGCACACATGTTATAGGCATCAGAACAGGGGAGGACATGGCCTCCCCATAAATTTTAGGTTGTAGATTGTTGCCTGCCCTCCCTCCCATCTCCCTGTCATCTCCTGGTGTTATAGTTTTAAATCTTCGGGCAGCCACTGTGCGGCGTCCATGAGCAGGCCTGCCCCCGGAAATAGAATGAAGAGTTTCAGGGGCAGGCTGCTCATGGTCACCGCACGGTAGCTGCCCAAAGATTTAAAACTATTGCGTCAGGAGGAGGTGGGTGGGGGCTCAGGAGCTGCTGAGAGGTCGTATGCTAAGGCAGAGCTCCTGTTCCCCCCTCCCCCACAAACAAAGCAGCATTCTGCTGCCTATGCATATTTTCGAGAATCAGGCCCTTATTTCCTGAAAAATGGGTGGCAGTAAGTGCTCAAAGTCACTTTAATGCAAAAAAAAAAAAAAAAAAAAATAGAAAATCATCCATTTTACAGCTGCAATTAGCGCATTGGAAAGACCCACAAAAGGCCATTTGTTTGCAGCAGCTTATTAAAAGTGTCCCTAACTGAAAGAAACTGCTTTGCTTGCCATAGGCAAACAAGTCAGACTTAAGACCTTAGTTTTGACTCACAAGGCAGAGGAATGAGCCCACAGTACTCAGGGCCAGATTAACCACTGGGTAAGGAGCAATTGCAGTCAAGGCAAAACAAAAACTCAAAGAACCATGAGCATGTATTTTTTTGCCAGACTCCCAGATTATATGCATGGCATTAAAAAAAAAATCAGTACCCAACTCATAAATTGAATAATGAACCTCAAAACATCCAATTTAACAACCAATTTAACAACCAATTTAAGATGTTAATTGGCATTCCCAAAAATTTGCACATGTATCTCACTATCCACTATTCTATAAAGCATGGCGCCTAACTTACCCCCCTTTTACTAAGCCACGATAGATTTCATTTTCTACCATGGCCCGGAGCCCTAAATGAACAGATGCTGCTCCAAACTCACAGAATTCCTATGAGCTTTGGAGCAGCGTCAGAGCATTTAACGCTCCGGGCAGCAGTACAAACCTCTACCGCAGCTCAGTAAAGGGGGCCTTAATTTGTGCAGATCTGAAAAGTGGGCGAGACCAGGTCTATGTTGGGGTATTCTGCAGATTTGCATGTGGATTTATAAAATGTGTCCTAAGTGCACTTAACTTTAGGTGCTGACATTTTATTTGGTTTGAATTGTGATTTAAGAAAAGTAGTAAATATGTAAAGCATAATATAACAATGACATTTGCCTAGGCAAATAGTTTTTGGAAATTGCTCTTGTGGAGGGTAATTTTATAAGGGACCGCATAGTTTAAGTACAAATACAAACTAAAGTTATATTTTGCAAGTTGCCAAAGTGGTTTTATGCAGATTGCAAAGGTAGAAACCAGACATTCCTAGGGTAAGCGGAGTTAAAACACAATCAACCAGATACATGTTTCTCAAAGAGATAAGTTTTCAATTTCATATGAAAAACCATATAGTTGTCTTGTAATCTAATTTCCAAGGACAGTGCATTCCAACTTACAGCTGCTTGATTTGCTATTGTTTGTAAGAAAATCCGTTTGTACTTGATCTTCTTTACATCTGGGAAATGGAGCAATAAGCTTCCCTGTCGTAAGTTTTTCAGATTAGAAGGAAAGATCAATAGTTGGCTTAAGAGCAATGAAACCCAGCCATGTAATATAAAAAGAAAAACAATTTAATTTAAAAACTATCCTACCAGCAATTAGTAGCCAGTGTAGTTTACAAAGCAATAGAGTCATTTTATCAAACTTTCCAGCATGACAAAAACATAGAAACATGATGGCAGATAAAGGTCCAATGGTCCATCCAGTCTGCCCATCTGCAGTAACCATTATTTCTTCCTCTCTCTAAGAGATCCCAAATGCCTATCCCACGCTTTCTTGAATTCAGTCTTTGTCTCCACCACCTCTTCCAGGAGACTGTTCCGCGTACCTACCACCCTTTCTGTAAAATAAAGTATGTTCCTTAAATTACTCCTGAGCCTAACGCCTCTTAACTTCATCCTATTTCCTCTCATTCCCGAGCTTCCTTTGAAATTAAAGAGACTCGACTCATGCACATTTACACCATCTATATATATTTAAACATCTCTATCATATCTCCCCTCTTCTGCTTTTTCTCCAAAGTATACATACTGAGATCTTTAAGTCTGTCCCCATACGCCTTATGACGAAGACCATGCACCATTTTAGCAGCTTTCCTCTGGACCAACTCTATTCTTTTTATATTTTTATGAAGGTGCAGTCTCTAGAATTGAACACAATATTCTAAATGAGGTCTCACCTTTAAATTTTTAGATGATGACTACGATAATGCAGCAGTATCTAAAAAATTAATTTGATGTTGATTAATTGTTTCTGTAAAAATTAAATGAGGGCTACACTGATTTAGATATTGTACAAACTGAATTAATTTACTCTTCTCACCCTCTCCAAATAAAGAATATGTCATCTATGAAGCACTTCCAGATGAGCACATTATTAAAATATACTGAATTATAGACATACTGTTGTTCAAAATCCGCTATATAAAGGCATACAGTAGCCCCCATCACTACCCCTTTCTTTTGTAAATAAAAACGATCTTGAAACTCCTCCATCTCTCCCCCTTTGAAACATTTTACACTTACGCAGATGACATCTTTGTCCTCCTTGAGACCGACCGGAACCTCAACAACCTCTCTGCGAACATATCCTCATGTATATCGAACCTTCAATCCTGGGCCCACACTGTGCAGACGAAACTGAACGAATCCAAAACAAAACTTCTCTGGCTCAGCCCAAAATTGGACCAACTGTCCACCTCCATCCCTCTATCCTCTGGCACCACTCTGCATCTTGAATACTCAAGTAAAATTCTGGGAGTCATCATTGACTCTACATTTTCCTTCAATGATCACCTCAACTCCCTAATAAAAAAATGTTTCTTCAGCCTTCACATGCTGAGGAAAGTGAGAACCTGTTTCCATCAAAAACACTTTGCCGTCCTTGTCTAATCCACCATCCTTTCCAGACTGGACTATTGCAACTCTATCTACCTAAGCCTAACAAAGAAAAACCTTCAAAGACTCCAGCGGATTCAGAATGCCGCTGCTAAGCTTATCTTCGCAAAAAGCAAATTTGACCACGTCTCACCGCTTTTGTCCAAGCTCCACTGGCTTCCGATAATCTCCAGAGTCCACTTCAAATGTGCCTGCCTTACTTTCAAGATCCTACACGGCATCCTCCTCCCCTTTATTCCTCTTTCTTGGAATTCCTCTAACCCCAATTCCACCAGATCTACCCAAAAACTGAAACTTTCCTTTCCCTCTCTAAAAGGCGTCTCCCTTGTAGGAAAACTAGGTTCCTCCCTCCTTTTTAGAATCACTGAGCTCTGGAACAACCTTACCTCCCCTCTTAGGAATCTGAGCTCCCTCCAACTCTTCCGTAAACATCTGAAAACCTGGTTATTCTCAAAAATGTAACTCTTCCTCCCTCTCTGTTTATTCTAGTCCTCTAAATTTCCTCTTCATCTTTCCCTCCACTGGAGTTCCTTTCTACCCTAATTCTTTTTAACCGTGTCGAGCTCTGCAAATGTAGAGATGATGCAGTATACAAACCTAAGGTTTAGTTTAGTTTAGTTTAATTATGTCTAATAACTACATCAACTACATCAGCCATATTCAGCAACAATTGGTTATTTTTTGCCCCTGCTGTTATAGATTTGGAAAGATAATCCTCAATAAGTTGCATTGCCTCGTCTTGAGGAATACTAGTATATAAAGATGTTATATCTAAGGTAACCAACCAAATGTCCTTTTGCATTTCCTCTGATATTATTAATGTTTGTAACTGCATCATAAAATCCATTGAATCTCTAATATATGAAGAACTTGCCATAACAAAAGTTTGTAAAAAATAATCCAGAAATTGGGACAAAGATTCAAATAGCAAATTCCGATAAGATACAAGATCCTCCTGGGGGGGATCTTAGGTGTAAAATAAGACACAAGAGGCCTTCCCGGGGGGAATCTTAAGTGTAAAATAAATATAAGAAATATGGGAAAACTTGTTATACAGATATTTAAATTCATTAAAGGATATAACTCCTTCCAGATTAACTCTATATTTATATTTATTTTATTTATACCCCGCCTTTCCCATGACGGATCACAATAGAGTACATACACAAACTGAATTACATACAGTACAACAAATCGAACATGAATAAAGCATAATAGTGATAATGTAAATCCTCCTAAAATTACAGAGAGGCTACCAGCACCTCACATCAAAAAACTATAAATCATGTCTCATATTTCAACTTACAGAAGAGGTATTTCTTCAACATTTTCTTAAAACTACTCAAACACGTTCGCTGTCATAAATATCCTGGAAGCTTATTCTACCCACACACGAAAGTATGCTAGCTCTAGACACAGCTAGCCGCAGCTGTTTCACTGTTGGAATATGTAGGTCATCGTGAATCACCAAGCGCAACATGCGCTGTGGTTCATATGGCACAATGCTACCCATCAAATGTTTCGGTGCCTTATATAGCACTGCATACACTCTCTGTTGGAAATCTACAGTGGGGTCAGTAAGTAACTGTTTTAAGCTATCATTGCCAGTCCATTGCCCGTATCCATGGTAAATGAGCTTGCACAGATCATCTTCAAAAATTATTTATGAACATATTAGTTTGTGTGATAAAGATTAGCTTTTGAGATACAAAACATGTGCTCTATATAAGGTGACCATACATCCCGTTATTGGATCGCCCATCCTGTTGTCCCAACACACTGCTTCAGGATGCCGAAATGTCCCATTTTCTGCCGCTGCCGTCATTCGCGATCCTGCCCCAATTTCTTGCACCTCCATTCCTGATCCTACACTGCCGATTCACCTCATCCCACCCCATGGAGCCGCACTCTCCTTTGTAAGTGGCTGACCCACAAACCTCTCTCCAACGTGAACTCTGATGTCGGAGAGAGGCTTGTGGGTCAGCCACGTGTAGGGTAGCTGTCTCGTCATCTTGTGCCATGCTGTGCCATCCTGTGCCGTCCAACCCACCACTGGCCATTGCAGGGAGTGCTGTAGTGCTGGGGACTGAGGAGCAATTGAAGCAGGAGTACTTGAAAGAGGAGCAGGACAAGAGGAAAAAGGAGCAGTTAAAAAAGTAAGTAAGGAAGGCAGAGAGGGGCAGAAGGCTGAAATGAGTTTTCATATGGTGGTGGCAGGTAGAGAGGGAACAGAGGGGGATGCAAGGTAGGGGGACATTGGACATAGTGATGAGGGTAATGCTGCTGGGGAAAAATGTTGGAAGGCAGGGAGGTGCAGAAGGCTGAGATGAGTTTTCATGTGGTGGCAGGTGGAGAGGGAACAGAGGGGATGCAGGGGGGATATTGAACATAGTGATGTGGGGAGTACTGCTGGGGACAAATGAGTAGTTCAACAAGGCGGGGGATAAGAAATGCTGGAAGGCATTGAGGGGGAGGGGGCACGAACTCAGGACATAGGAGGGAGGGAGGAAATAGAAAGGGACAAAGGGTGCTGTTTGGTGGTCCATAGAACAGGAGCCAAGGTCCCAGTCTTTGCCAAGGCAAGGGAGACCAGGCCATGTGGAGGGACCTCCGCTCCCCTGACGGAGCAGGCAATGGTAGTTAGCCTGGCGGTGCCTGCTTCTCGACAGGCTCAGAGTTAGATGGAAGCCCAAGTGCACAAAGGAAGAGCCAGAGGGGCCCAAGGTGCATAAATGGAAGAAATTTGGGTGGGGATAGGGTGGGATTGTAGGCGGGGCTAGGGAGGGATTGGGGCAGGGCTGGGGTGGGATTGGGGGCAGGGCTGAAATTAGTAGATGTCCCCTTTTGAGGAAAAAAATTAATGGTCACATTAGCCATGTACCACTCTTCACTCTGCTTGCCCATTAAAAAATCATGATATTTTACATTACATTAGTGTTTAAATTAATATCTTTTAAGGATGAAGGAAACATATTAAAAATTAAAAGAAAAGTGTACAACATGAAAATCTACTTATTTAATACCAAAAGCACAAGTTAATGATACAAAATTTTCAGTCATTCGACACACAAGAAGCTCCTTTTGTAAGACTTCTAAGAGTGGAATCTGCCAGGATAATCCCACATAAGATTCTAGCAATAGTTTGCCATCATGCATGCATCCCATCTTGCTTGGAATCTAGCTTCCATTGTTTTTATGTCTTGGTGAAATTTTTCACCTTCCACTTCACTTAAGTCACCAAGATTCTCTGGAAAATGATCTAAGTGACTGTGCAGATAATGGACTTTAACACTCATGTTACAGCCAAGCCTGTTGAAATGAAAGAGCATATCCTCTACTAATTGTGTGTAGTTGTCTGCCTTCTTGTTGCCAAGAAAGTTTTTCACAACAAGAACAAATGATTACCAGACACATGATTCAATTTCATTCACTGATGCTATGAAATGTGGGTTATTTGTCAGTTGTTTGATCTGTGGACCATCAAAAATTCCTGCCTTCAGTTTTTCCATGGTAAGTCCAGGTAACATATGGCGCTATGTATTCAATGCACAAACCATATTTATTCAAAAATGTTTCATCAGTCCTAGCTTTACTTTATGTGTAGTGGTGCATGATTCTATGTCATGCTACCAAAGGTTCATTGATTACATTTTGTTCTCACACCACCATATATTCCCTCAGAGGCCAATCTTTTTTTGCCCAATTTTCATGTTTGGCTCTACTATCCCAAAGGCATATTTACTATCTCATAATCACATCTATGAAACTAGAGCTGACGGTGGTCTATCCAAGGTAATTTTCTGAATAACCCCAGGAACAGGTCAAAAATTCAAGGCACCAAGAAATTTTAATTTTGTTGTTAGCCTGTGTTATCGGCGCTAATTTGCTTGTTATTCAGTTACATTGTTTTTATATAATTTGGTGGAAAATAGTCATGTAAACCTAAATAAAACAAATTCCCATTAATGACATAGAAACGTCACAAATCAAATTTTACAGCTGCCCTTTCCTATTTCATATACACTAAGCCATCCTTTTACAAAGCCGCGTTAGGCTTTTTTATCGTCGGCCACTGGCAAAAAAAAAGCCTAGTGTGACTTCGTAAAAGGGGGGCTAAAATACTACACCTAATCCATACAACAACCATAGAAGTCATGGGAAAATAATATGTTATAATTTTATGATATCTATTTAATGGACTACCGTATTTTCACGCAGATAACGCGCACCCGTGTAAAACGCGCACACAGGTATAGCGCGCAGAAACCACGATTTTATGTACAAAAACTTTTGTATACCGCGCTCACGGGTATACCGCGCATGCAGCCCGACTGTCCTTTCGCCCGCCCCGACTCTCCTCTGGCCACCCCGACTCTCCTTTCGCCCTCCCCGACTCTCCGTGCGCTGTCCCGACTATCCGTTCACCCTCCCTGACTTTCCGTGCACTGCCCCGCCTCTCCGTGCGCTGTCCCGACTCTCCGTTCACCCGCCCTGACTTTCCGTGCACTGCCCCGACTCTCCAGTCGGGTTGGGCCCATGTGCCTCAGGCCGCGCCCCCAGGTGGGACCTAAGGCTCCAGGGCCTATTCTGATTGGCCCACGCGCCTTAGGCCCCACCAGTAGGCGGAGCTTTGGGACGGATGGGCCAATCCGGCCTCATTCCATCGTTGGCTGCCTGCCAGACAGGCGGGTTTGGCTCCCGTCTGTCCGGCCAACTATCAAAGGTACGGGGAAGGGGGGGGGGGGGTGTCGTGGGGGGTCGGCCAGGGGGGTCGCGGGTCGGCTGAGGGGGCGGTCGGAGGTTCTTGGGGGGGGTGGTCGTTGGAGGGAGGGGGGTTTGCGTCGAGGGCAGGAGGGTCTGGGATCCCTCCTGCCCGTAATGTAGTGCGGGGTGGGGGTAGGGGGTTGCCGTGGCCAGGAGGGTTTGGGCTCCCTCCTGGCCCGATATTGTCGGGGAGTTGGGGAGTCGGCCGGGCAAGAGGGCTTGGGCTCCCTCTTGCTCTGATCGTGGATGCGGGTGCGGGTGGGAGCGCGTGCGAGCGGTCGTTCGGGGTGGGGGTGCGAGCGGTCCTGCTGGGGGGGGTGAATCGGGCGTCGGGCGGGGTGGGAACTATGTAAAAAAAATTTTGTATACCGCACTCACGCGTATAACGCGCGAGGGGTATGCGCGGTAGGCAAAAACGCGTATAACGCGCGCGTTATATGCGTGAAAATACGGTAAATACATGTAGGTAGTCAAGAAACCGATGATTCAACTGCTACTGTTTCAAATATTGCTGACGTTTTTAAGCTGCCTTTGATTTTACTACATATATGCTGCACAATACCAACTGATTTGCTGTGTGAATCAATGCAACAAATGAAATCCCAGCTAACTGAACAGAGAAGTGCAGTAGATCAAAAAAGATTTCGTTGGTTTTAATTACTGACAATTTAATCAGTACGTGTCTCACAGCAGAATTAAAGCATTTGATGCCAAGATTATACAGAACCTAAAAGCAAAAGGACAGCAGATCAATTAAAAAAAACTGCAAAGATGCATTGCTGAAGCATTCTAGAAGTAATAAAACATCAGAATGACCCACTGCAAAACCATTTACATGTTAAATAGCTACTTACATGTGTAAATTGGTTGTCTGAAAACCCACCTTTTTGATATAGCCTTCAATGCATAACCCTACTCCCCACTGCCCACCAACCCAGTCAGAAGATTAACGGTGTCCCTTATCTGTATCCATGACATCCTTAGTCCACTCCTTCATGCACACCCTGCATTCGCCTTCCCATAGGAACCAGGATGTCTTCTGTTAAGGTTATATTTTTAGCCTTTCTTGACCAGTATCTTTCTTTTTTCTTTTCTGCAGGAAACATAATAGCAGAACATCATATCTTAGTTATTTGGGGTAGGTGTCTCCCTTCCAATACAGGTTACTTAAGGCCAAAATTCAATGCTAGGTCACTGAAAACCAATTGTTCTCTCTGCTTTTTCTCTGCAAGACTGTTCTGCAGTTCCAGCAGGTAACAATTTAGAGATTAAAATATGTGCTGGGATTTTAACCTATGATCTCTGGAAAATGGGAGCAGGGCTTTTACCCTTTGAGCTGCAGCAGCTTCCACTAATATCTTTCTTCTTCACATCTGATATGATAGCTTAGGGATTTGCTAAGCTATGATCTTCTCAGGTATTTTCACCTTTACATGGCTAGGATCACTGAGCTCTCATGGTAGGAACCCCCACAACCAAAAGGAAGCAGCTATGGCTCACCAAGTAAAATCCCTGTGCTCTTTTAAAGGTCATGGGTTCAAATCCCAGCACATATTTTAATTGTGACATTCTACCTTGCAGGTGCACCTTGATGATCTCACAATGAGGTCAGCATTGTGCAGCTGCACACCTCCATTTGCAATGAAGTAGAAGCCATGCTAAGGTCTGTATCTGGGGGTTTTTTCTGTTTTTCTGCTTTTGCAAATGAAGTTGTGTATGCAATTTATATATTTTTTCATGTGCTTTCTTTGCTTTCAAGAATGAGCTGCTTGGAGCACAGTTTAGTCAGAAAAAAGGGTAGCTTTTTAGCAAGAAACATAAAGCTGTTTTTGTTATGTGCTGTGCTTCAGTTAATGGACCTTTTCCTTTAATTAGCAAATAGCATTGCTGTTTGTCTACAAAAATAGAATGTTTTGCATGCAATATATCTGTTTTGATGTGCCCTGTTTATGTGGTGCCTTATTAAATATATTTTGAACTTAATAAAGCAAAAATAAAAACCTAGAAAACTAGCAGATCATATTAAGGACGTCCAAACTTTGCCTAAGTTCCATCCACAGAACTCAGGTCTAACTGAAGTCCAACCTATGCTGAAAAGTAGACTTCCTTTACAATGCCTATAGGACCTATTTTTACAATTGCTATGCAACTTGCTAGCTCACTGTGTAGCACACTGCAAACCTGTGTAGCAAACCTGCAGCTTTCTACCCTAATGTTGCTGGTTCAAATCCAAGTCACTCTGTCTAATGGAAGAGAAATAAATAAAAGCATTAAACAGATTCAACTCCCAGTATCACAATTATAATGAAAAACACCATAAAATCTCCATTCTAATAGCATCATAATAATAAAATATTATAACATTGTTTGGATGTCTAAATCTCACCTAAAACCTGATTCTCTAAAGGACGCCTAAAAATGTAGTCGTCTAAACAGTGCTAAACATAGCTGAGTGCAATTCTACAAACGACATCTATCTTAGACGTCTAAATGGCACCTAATTTTAGATGTGTTTTGCAGAATCAGGGCCTCGGGGTATAATGTCCAAAAAAATGATCCATCTAGATTTTCTGTTCAATTATAAATAATAATAACAACTTTATTTTTATATACCGCAATACCAAAACAGTTCTAAGCAGTTTACAATAAGAGAAGAACTGACAACCAGTGAAATACAGGCAATAAAAGAGATACAAAAAATGCACTATGAGGTAACAAATTTATCGAATAGATAGGTCTTTACAGATTTTCTAAAGAATTGGTAGGAGAAAGCTTTTAATACCATTTCGCTTAACCTAGCATTCATTTGACCAGCTTGGAATTAGAATGTTCTATCTAGAAATCTCTTATAAAGGCAACATTTTAATGAAGGAAAAGTGGACAAATGAACAAATTATGGCTGTAAGATGAACATTTATACAATGGAGGAGTAGCCTAGGGGCAGTGTTGTTCAAAATACTAAATCAAAGTACTTATGTAAAAGTAAAAATAAATGTATGTTTAATAACTAACCCCCCTTTTATGAAGTCGAATTAGGGTTTTTTTATTGCCAGCCACAATGGTAAAAGCTCTGATGCTCATAGGAATTCTATGAGCATTAGAGCTTTTGCCGACACAGCTTGTGATTTAAAAAAACCCTAACGCAGCTTCATAAAAGGGGGGAGAGGTGTAAGTAAAAGTACAATGAAGAACACATTAAAAATTTTCCTTAAGTGAAAATAAAAAGTTATTGCCTAATATAATACTTTTTGACTAAAACGTAAAAAGTACCACAACTGTAATGAATGCAACTATTGTTAACATTTTCATCCCAACAACTTTATTGTTCTACAATAAAGTATGTTATTATCATTTGTATTAGAAGTAGTGCTGTCTGATTCATCACTTGCATCATCTTCTTTATCTTCATTATTATTGTGTGCTGTCCAGTTCGAAAGAAGGCTTTCAAAAAAATTGGAATTGTTTTTTATGTATTTCCGTTCCTTGAACTTTAATTTTATGTATTATGTTGGCTTTTATTTTTATATTGTATTGTTACTATAATTTGTTTTAGATTGTAAGCCGCCTTGAAGGCTCCCCCAGGACAGGATAGAAAATTTTATATTCAAAACTGTTTATTGGTCAAAAAACACAAGCCAAAGTCAGAATGACAACAAACAATACAGACCAAATTTTCATAAATCCAACCCCCTCCTCCCCATACCCCTCTCAAAAAAAGAAGAAGGGGAGCATGGAGCAGCATGAGAGCAAGCACCACAAGCACTATACAAAGCCACTATACAGTCAAACATTCAGTATATGGCTACAAGAGAAATTATTAAATAAACTTGGAAACTTGGAATCATTGTTTGTTGTTCTAATAATTTTTCATCTGGTGGCAAACTCTGTTTGAATATCTTAGAGAACTGATGCAAGAATGGAATGCGATGCCCCAAGAACTCAGGCAAGTATCATCACTACCAATATTCAAATCCAAACTAAAAACATTCTCATTTCAGGACGCTTTCAACACCCTTACCAGTTGTGCTTATCTTCCCCCTTTCTCGACTGTAATTATATTATAACTTTGCCTCCCTTCCCCTTCTTTCATCTTGGTTTCATGTCAGACAAGTCTGTCTGTCAATTCCCCTTTAGAATATTTTTTTTTTAATTTAACTTTTACTGTATTAACTACTTTGTAAACCGTTTAGATTCTTGAGATAGACAGTATATCAAGAAACTAATAAACTTGGAAATTTATAGGCATCCTTCAGTTTTAAGGCCAGACAAGCAGACCTCCTCCCTAAAGACTCTTATCAAAACAGTAGACAGTTTACCTCTTGTAAAATTTTCCCTTGGGATGACGAGCTGTCTCTTATGGTAGAGACAAATGTCTGTTCACCAAGAATTGCTTTGAGTTTCAGCTTCATCTTCACTTTAAAGTGACCCAAGTAATCAGTTCAGCAAACTCAGGCAACTCCACTGTTCTTATAGGTTGTATTCACTGACAGCAAAATTTAAGATGAGATGATCTATTGTTTGCATGACAAGGTTTGCAATGGCAAAATCCTGTTCCCAGTTTTACTGTTTCATTTGGTTTACAAAGAAATCAATTGTATCTCCTTCTGCTTTTACTTTTTACCGCAAGCATCAGATGTAACTGAGTAAAAGTAGTAAAAATTGTTGAAATTATTACTTCGATAAAAGTAGCAAATGTTATCCTGTACTTGTTTACAAATAAAAGTAGCAACATGTTTACTTAAGTACAGTAACTAGTTAGGGTTCCTTTTACTAAGGTGCGCTAGCGTTTTTAGCGCTGCAGCAGATTAGCGTGCGCTAACCCCGCACTATGCGGCTAGAACTAATGCCAGCTTAATGCTATTCTGCGCGTTAATGCCCTAACGCAGCTTAGTAAAAGGAGCCCTTAGTCATGATACAAATCTGCCCAGGGGTTAGTGCAGTGGACTTTAAACAAAGGGTCATAGATTGAAACCCTGCTGTTTCTCTTGTTTTTTTGTTGTTGTTGTTGTTTTTTGTAAATGTGACTCCTCCAGGACCTGAAAAATTCCTACTGTATCAGAATGTATACCACTTCAATAGCCTTCAAGCTTGCAGGTGTCTTATATATTTAAGAAATAGAAATATGATGGCAGATAAAGGCCAAATGGCCCATCTAGTTTGCCCATCCGCAGTAACCATTATCTCTTTCTCTCTCCGAGAGATTCCACGTGCCTATCCCAGGCCTTTTTGAATTCAGACACAGTCTCTGTCTCCACCACCTTTTCTGGGAGACTGTTCCATGCATCTACCACCGTTTCTGTAAAAAAAAAAAAAAAAGTATTTCCTTAGTTTACTCCGGAGCCTATCACCTCTTAACTTCATCCTATGCCCTCTCATTGCAGAGTTTCCTTTCAAATGAAAGAGACTCAGCTCATGCGCATTTACATTACGTAGGTATTTAAACGTCTCTATCCTATCTCCCCTCTCCTGCCTTTCCTCCAAAGTATACAGATTGAGATCTTTAAGTCTGTCTCCATACGCCTTATGATAAAGACCACATACCATTTTAGTAGCCTTCCTCCGACCGACTCCATTTTTCTGGTTCTAGAATGCTCAATTATTTAAAATAAAAAAAGAGTAAAAGTGGTTCACAGTCCACTGCACTAACCACTTGGTTACTCATCTGGTGTGCTTGCTACTTTCGTGAGCATGGACATAATACCTACAGCTGACACAGACCTTGGTTTTCCTTTCCAGTTTCACTTCAGATGGAGAGGAAAGGGGACATCAACCATTGGGGGATTAAGGAAGGGTCATGCCTTAATCCCTCCAGTGGTCAGCACTTAGAGCAACATTTTGTAACTTAGGGCTCCTTTTACAAAGGTGCGTTAGGGCCTTAATGCGCAGAATAGCGCGCGCTAGCCACTGCCGCCTCCTCTTGAGCAGGCGTTAGTTTTTTGGGTAGTAAGCGCTATAGTGTGCTCTAATCCGGTGTGCGTGCTAAAAAACGCTAGCGCTCCTTTGTAAAAGGAATCCTTAGACTTGGAATTTTTGAACTCACCTGTTTATGGATTTTGGGATGTTGTTTTCATTTAGTTTTTGAAATTTTTTTGGTTTTGAATTTTTTTGTTTTTTTTTAAACATTTCTATATTTTCCTTGTCCCCACACTGGATGCACTTTTGCACTTTATATTTATTTATTAAGGTTATTTAAAATATAAGGGTATTATGATGTGCTGGGCAGGATTTATTTAGATCTTTGGTCTAAGTGCTAGTCACTTATGAATACCTGCCCGGGGCTTTTGGTTACTCGTGGGGATACTTGAGCCCATACTGAAACCCCTTTATTTAATCACTGAGTTCATCTAATGATTGAGCTTGTGGTGCAACCACCATCCTAGTGTTGGTTTAGCAAGGAAAATCTTACCAATTTTTTTGAATTTGAGAAGTCTAAATAAAAACATTCTTCTTTTTAGAAATGAATGTTTCTTCCTATTTGAAAATCTCTGTTGGATGTCTTCCTACTTTTGGGTTCTCCCTAGTCCCACCCACAACATGCCCAAAACACACACCCTTTCTGGTCCAACTGCAGTGTGAAACATCCAAATTCTGACTTTCCAAAATCATGATTTGGACATTTTTAGCAAATGGGCATTTAGACATTTTAAGACGTCCAGCTGCTTTGAAAATTAACACTATTATTGTACTCCAGCAACCACTTTTCTATGGGATTGTTTGTTCTCTACAGTATAGTGTGATTTATTATTGATAAATGTAGATCGCCTCTGCTTCCCGACAGTTTTAATCAACTGTCAAATGGCTTAATGGATAATTTGTTTGTACTCTCTGTGCTAGAAGGAATTACAAATTTCTTAAGAAAACTGAAACCAATGTTAGTTTTAGAGTTTTAAGAAAATATAAACAATATTTACTTTTCACATTGCATTATAGCTGCCATCAAGGTTGGATTATGTGATTAATCTTGCAGTTAAAATTTTAATCATGTTTACTCAAGCAATTCAAAATTTTAATTGATGTGCAGCCATAGTAATTTTATTTTGTTTCTTTACAGTTTGCCTGGAATTTTCTGGAAGCTAAACTGGATTTGTGCTCTAGTCTTCTTTGATACACTGATATAATTTGTGCTCATAGAACCCACAATGGCTGGATGTGGTAGAACTGTGATTAGCAGTTTTAGGAAAATTTAACAAAAGAGAAGGCCAACTTAAGTTTTGGAGATATGAGTGCTTCATAAATTTGGATGATACTTTCACGATAGTAGTCCTTCTAGTCAGCTTCTCAGCAGGTATCATCCTTTTATGGGAATGTCTTTTTTTATTTAATTATTTATTTAATTCCCCTCCCCACCCCACCCCCAGCCTTGGGCAGCGCTAAAAACCATGGTATGCATTTGTAAAAAAAAGGTGGGGTTATTTATTTATTTATCATATTTATATCCTGCTAGATCCTAGTTCTCTGCAGGTTACAATATACACACATAATACTATGTGACAAAATTATTTTTTTTTTTTCCTAGGTAAGAACATAAGAAGTTGTCTCCACTGGGTCAGACCTGAGGCCCATTGCGCGCAGCGGTCCGCACCCGCGGCAGCCCATCAGGTCCATGACCTGTTAAGTGGTCCCTGACTTTCCTATAACCTATCTCTACTTTCTATCTGTACCCCTCAATCCCCTTATTCTGCAGGAATTTATCTAAACCTTCCTTGAACCCCTGTGCTATCTGCCCTATCAAAGCCTCCGGGAGGTAATAAGGGTTCTTTCTTAATTGCCTATGCCACAAGTTTAGAAAATGATTACCATTTCCTTCAAACTTTGCTTTTGTGATCAGGATATTAGTCATAGGTGAAATAAATATATTGCTTTCATTACCACAATTTCATTTTGTTCTTTTACAAGATAGTACAGAAGGGAAAAGAGATTGATGAAGTTTGATATCCCAAGAATTTAACAGGAACACACTGACCACTCAAGCAGCTGCTACTGCTGCATGATGGTCCTTTCCAAACCTCAAACTGGTAAGTATGTATTTGCAATTACATATTCGGACATTCCTTCATCTATTGCCCAAGTGTCACATTGCCCTGAGCTTCTCATACCCACTCTCCAGAAAGAGAGAGAGAGAGAGAGAGCAGCTGTCTTCAGAAGAAAGCAACAAGTCATGGAGTGAGGGAGATGTTGTAGATCCAGGTTACAATATCAGTGGTGCAGCTGATGAGAGAAACCCATACTATCCCCCCCCAAAAAAAAAAAAAAAAAAAAAACACCTCAAACACTTGATCAAAGACCTTGGTCTCACCAAGTCCAATGCTGAGCTTTTGGCATCTAGGCTCAAGCAGTGGAACATGTTGGATAAAAGTGTACAAGTCACAGATCAGAGGAAGTGTCACCTAGTTTTCTCTACATTCTTCACCCACTAAGATGGGCTCTTCTCCTGCCACAATGTAACCAGTCTGTTTCAGGCAATTGGAATAACCTGTAACCCAAAAGAGTGGTGTCTCTCCATTGACAGGTCATCCAGGAGCATCAAAGGTGTATTGCTGCATAATGGGAATAAGTATCCATCTTTTCTATAAGCTCATTCAGTGCACCTCAAAGAGGATTACAACAGTATCAAGACCTTACTAGGTACCTTGAAGTATGATGAATACTGCTGGGAGGTCATTGGAAATTTCAAAATCGTGGCATTCCTACTGAGTCTCCAAGATGGTTTTACCAAGTTACCTGCTATCTCTGCCTTTAGGACAGCAGGGACACAAAGGCACAGTATTAAAGGTGGAACTGGCCAAAGCAGACCGAGTTCTATGTGGGAAGAAACAACATCAAATGGGAACCTCTGGTGGACCCCTAGAAAGTGCTGATGCTACCACTGCACATCAAATTTGTCCTAATAAAACAATTGTCGGAGCTCTAGAAAAGGAGTCAACAGCCTTCAAGACCTCTTCCTTAATCTATCTGAGGCAAAGGTCAAAGCTGGTGTCTTCATTAGACCACAGATAAAGAAGATCCTGGAGTACAAGGAATTTCCTAAGAACCTAACAAGGAAGGAGAAAGTGGCTTGAAAAAGCTTCTTCATAGTGGTTTGGGGCTTCCTATGCAATCACAAGGCCAAAAATTACATGGAGTTGGTTGAGAACGGGTGAAGAATTACAATAAAATGGTCTATAGGATGAGACTACATCTGGGGGCTGATTCATGAAAGTGATTTACAATATAATTACAAATCTTGAAAAACTACTCACTTCTATATCTTCTGTGGTCATATTTATACTATATAACTTCAATATAAATATATGTTAATTGTGATTCATATGTTGCTTTTTATGACCTTATAAGAATGAAAACTTGAAAATTCTGTGTTTTCAAGTTTTAAATAGGTAAATTGCAAACTTTAACTATCCTGATCACAAAAACAAAGAATTATGGAAATAGCAGACTTTTTCTATATTTTTTAGGCATGAACAATTAATAAATTACACTTAGGGGAAAATTCTGTATAGGACATCAGTTTCTGCAGCGGCCTAAAAATTGGCTGAGAATCGCACACCGGCATCCTATACAGAATTGTGTCTGCCCTAAGGGATAGACGGCTAACCCCGCCTAACCACCTCAATTCTCTAACAGGTGCCAGTTAGAGAGACATGCTGCACTGAGCTGATTGTGACAAAGGAATCTCCCTGCCACGATCAACTGAGCAGCAGCAGCAGTGACCCTCTCCTGACATTGTATACAGCAGGAGGGATGCCCAATTCCTCCTGCCGCCACCTCCAACCCCTCCCCCCTTTTAAATACCCCAGCAGGAGGGATACCCACTCCCTCCTGCCAACAGATCCCAACTAACCTATGATCCCTGCAGTCTATGATCTCCCACAGACCAGAATTCCCTACCCTAGCACTCAACCCTCCAACTCCCCCCCTGTACCTTTTGTAGTATTTCCCTACCCTAGCACTCACCCCCCCTCTCCCACCCCCCGTACCTTTTGTAGTATGACGGGCTGGAGGGATGTATACTCCTGGCCTCCAGGTCTGCCTATTCACAATGGCAGGCCCTCCCCTTCCCGGTGCATCCTGAAGTAGTTCAGAGCAAGTGGATGTGTCTGATACATAATCTTGACATCACTGTGACATCGACAATATGCACTTAGCAGAATGCCACTAAAAAATAGGAATATGTGCCGGGGTATCTGGCCATACTTGGGATTTTAATCCACCATGTTGGGAAGTTGGAAGCAGTAACTTTAACCATTGAGTCACAGGTGCTTCTTTTTAGGCATGGGTTCCTGCCATGTGAGATGATACCTTAGGACATCATAAATCATCTCAGGGTAAAAATAAATTTCTCTCTGGACCATGTAAATGGCAAAGTCCACAATCCATACTCTCTTATGAGAGCAAATAAGAAGCTGTGAAGATACTGGAGATGGGTGTGTGTAGAAAAAGGAAGCAGTTCCTTTAACCACTGAGCTACAGGACCTTTTGCTTAGGCAGAGGTTCCTATTATTTTATAGTAACATTCTGCCATCTAAGTGCATATTGATGATGTCACAATGATGTCAAGATTGTGCATCAGACACGACTACTTGCTCGCAGCCATTATGTGATTAGTGTATTTCATTTTATGTTCTTAACCTTTTGGAAATGAGGTTTAATATGCAAAATATTTTTTATATGCTATGCTTGAGTAATGCATTATTAAACATCTTTTTCTATTATTATCAAATAGGAGTCCTCTTTAGCCCCAAACTGGAAGTTTAGTATGCAATATATATTTTTTCATGTGCTTTGCTTAAGTAATGCATTATTAAACATATTATGAGCTTCATATCAACCTGGAGTCCTCTTTGCCCCCAAAATAAAAGCCCCGTTCACCTATAAATGAACACTTATAGCACACTTAAATCATGTCCACCTTACTCGCGTATACCGAGCACCCAGCTCACGCTCAAATGTAAACCTGGTTTTGCAATACCTATATTTTAGGCATTTGGGTGCTGAGCGGCAGGCGGTTCTGTAAATGAATGTCCAAATTGAAGCCACTCCCATGACATGCCTACACCATGCCCATGCCTATTTTTAGGTGCAGCTTTTTCCAATGGGCATCCACGAAATTGTGGACATCTATTTGTAGAATTGCGTCCAGCATTTAGATGTCTAAGTTCCAATTAATGCTTGTTAAAATCATTAATTGGACTTATTATCCACTTTATTTGGATGCCTAAGTTGATGGACATCCACATTGTGGACATCTAAAGTTAGACATTCTTTACAGAATTTGGTCCTTAATGTATAATTAATGTATAATATATGGAGGATAACTCACAAATAATAGCTAACCCACAAAAACCCTTTAGGACTCAATAGCCAATAAAGTCCAACCTAAATTTCAAAGAAGAAAAAGGAATTGGCTCACAATCAGAATTTTCCCAGAAGGAAAAGATTGAAAGGAAAAGTTTCAATAATAGTGAAACTCAGCTTTACTTAGTTTGTTAAACAAACTTCTAATCTAAACACCCTTACTCCAATGGACATCAGTATGAGCCATTTAAGGGGCACCCAGTGTGTAATAAAGGCTCAGGCAGTAACTTTTTGATGACTTGCATCACCCAGACAGAAGTCTAGATAAAGGCTGCCTCATACATCATGTTGTCCTTTGTTGTAAGTAAGAAAACCTTAAATATATATGAATAAATAAGTGAATAAATACCTTTCAACCATTCACTCCTGGGATAAAACAAATAATCTCCCAAGACGTATAGAGTAAAGTGTCAATGGCATAAAAAGTGCCTGTGCTGTAATTGAAAAACAATATCTCAAACAGTGAATGAACAATAATGGTTAAAAAGAAAATGAAAAACGCCCAAAAGAAAAAATATATATATAAGTGTAGAAAATAGATCCAAGTATTCAAAGTCAATTCTTTCCTAATACAAGTTAATAAATAAAGACTACGCTAAAAGTTAAAGGACTAGGAAATGATAGCACCAATACGTAAAATGATGCCAACAGTTCGTTGAATGAAAGTTGATGGAAAAACTTATAAAAAATCAATTCAATCATTAGGAAACACCTGTTGGAATTCGTGAAATTCGTGTATCCAGTAGTAGTTCAAAAAGTTTTACATAACATCCATTACAACCTGATTGCACACTAGCCCAAGTCTCAAAGGAATGAATACTTAGCTTGACAAAGAATAGTGAATATTGCTTGTAGAAATCTCCACTGTCTGGGTGATGCAAGTCATTAGAAAGTTACTGCCTGAGCCTTTATTACACACTGGGCGCCCCTTAAATGGCTCATACTGATGTCCATTGGAGTAAGGGTGTTTAGATTAGAGGTTTGTTTAACAAACTAAGTAAAGCTGAGTTTCACTATTATTGAAACTTTTCCTTTCAATCTTTTCCTTCTGGGAAAATTCTGATTGTGAGCCAATTCCTTTTTCTTCTTTAATATATGGAGGGACATAATCAAAACATACGTCTAAGTCCGATTTGGACATATGGTACTACACGCCCAAAGTTGGCAGTGGGAAGATACCCATTTTCAAAATATACATCTAAATTTTTTTTGAAAATCATCTATCGATGTCCAGGCCATTGGATCACTCAGACTGCTAAGATGTCTAACTTTATACCACATTTTTGACCAAAATTTCATTGAAGTCCCAAATGCCCAGAACAAGACCATTTGGACTTGGGAGGGGCCAATCTTGTAATGGATTTGCCACCCAGGCAAGGCAACAGAGTAGTGGGGCATCTTACAGGGTACTGATGTGAACTTCACATAAGGTGTGATACATAAACATCTCACCATAACTCCCTTATAAGTTATGGTGAGCCCCCCCAAACCCATTATACCCACCTGCCTACTTTACAGGAAATTCATAAATGCATTAATTCCCTTAACATAAAAGGAACTAGTGCAGAAATCATTCCTCTTTTCCTATTAAAATTATTTTTTTCTATTTTTGGCCCTTGGTTAATTCCAGTTTATCATCAGGATCTTTGCCCAAGATCTGGAAACAATCGATTATTTATCCAATCATTAAGGATCAAAAAATCAGCACTCAGGACATGTCAAATTACCGACCTATAGCAAATATCCCATTTATGGCAAAACTTACTGAAAAAATAGTTTTTCATCAAATCTCGGTATTTGTTGAGAAAACAAAGGTACTTAATCCTAATCAAACCGGTTTTCGACATTAACACTCTATAGAACTTTCCCTGTTAGGACATACTACAAAAATACTTTACCATCTTGATCATCATCAATCAGTACTGCTTATTTCCTTAGACCTCTCCTCTGCTTTTGATACCATTGACTATAACCTGTTACTAACATGACTTCATGAAATCGGTTTATCTGACCAAGTTATGGACTGGTTCGTTTCTTATTTTTCAGACAGATCATCTAAGGTTATATTCAATGGCGCATCATCTGAACCTTTTGCCACCAAACACGGAATCCCGCAAGGTTCCATCTTGTCACCGTTGCTTTAACATCTTTATGTCGCCCCTTCTGATGGTGGGCCAATCTATTAGCTTTACTACATTTGCATACGCCGATGATGTGCAATTAATCCATCCCATTGATCTTAACAATATAGAGAAGGTTGTATCTATAAATCATAAATTAGAAAAAATTAAAACATGGCTAGACTCAAACAAACTGTCTCTTAACATCAATAAATCAAAGCTTTACCCGGTACTGTGCTTGGGTTCCAACTGCCGAAATCTCTGTTAAGACTTACTCCAGCCCATCTACACCCTCCCAGCCATTGAAGCCCTCCCCTGCCCATCCTCCTCCAAACGGCCATACACAGACACAGACTGTACAAGTCTGCCCAGTAACTGGCCTAGTTCAATCTTTAATATTATTTTCTGATTCTAAATCTTCTGTGTTCATCCCACGCTTCTTTGAACTCAGTCACAGTTTTACTCTCCACCACCTCTCTCGGGAGCGCATTCCAGGCATCCACCACCCTCTCCGTAAAGTAGAATTTCCTAACATTGCCCCTGAATCTACCACCCCTCAACCTCAAATTATGTCCTCTGGTTTTACCATTTTCCTTTCTCTGGAAAAGATTTTGTTCTACGTTAATACCCTTTAAGTATTTGAACGTCTGAATCATATCTCCCCTGTCTCTCCTTTCCTCTAGGGTATACATATTCAGGGCTTCCAGTCTCTCCTCATATGTCTTCTGGTGCAAGCCTCCTATCATTTTCGTCGCCCTCCTCTGGACCGCCTCAAGTCTTCTTACGTCTTTCGCCAGATACGGTCTCCAAAACTGAACACAATATTCCAAGTGGGGCCTCACCAATGACCTGTACAGGGGCATCAACACCTTCTTTCTTCTACTGACTACGCCTCTCTTTATACAGCCCAGAATCCTTCTGGCAGCAGCCACTGCCTTGTCACACTGTTTTTTCGCCTTTAGATCTTCGGACACTATCACCCCAAGGTCCCTCTCCCCGTCCGTGCATATCAGCTTCTCTCCTCCCAGCATATACGGTTCCTTCCTATTATTAATCCCCAAATGCATTACTCTGCATTTCTTTGCATTGAATTTTAGTTGCCAGGCATTAGACCATTCCTCTAACTTTTGCAGATCCTTTTTCATATTTTCCACTCCCTCTTCGGTGTCTACTCTGTTACAAATCTTGGTATCATCTGCAAAAAGGCACACTTTTCCTTCTAACCCTTCAGCAATGTCACTTACATACATATTGAACAGGATTGGCCCCAGCACCGAACCCTGAGGGACTCCACTAGTCACCTTTCCTTCCTTCGAGCGACTTCCATTAACCACCACCCTCTGGCGTCTGTCCGACAGCCAGTTTCTGACCCAGTTCACCACTTTGGGTCCTAACTTCAGCCCTTCAAGTTTGTTCAACAGCCTCCTATGAGGAACTGTATCAAAGGCTTTGCTGAAATCCAAATAAATTACATCTAGCATATGTCCTCGATCCAGCTCTCTGGTCACCCAATCAAAAAATTCAATCAGGTTCGTTTGGCACGATTTACCTTTTGTAAAGCCATGTTGCCTCGGATCCTGTAACCCATTAGATTCAAGGAAATACACTATCCTTTCTTTCAGCAACACTTCCATTATTTTTCCAACAACTGAAGTGAGGCTCACCGGCCTGTAGTTTCCTGCTTCATCCCTGTGACCACTTTTATGAATAGGGACCACATCCGCTCTCCTCCAATCCCCAGGAATCACTCCCGTCTCCAGAGATTTGTTGAACAAGTCTTTAATAGGACTCGCCAGAACCTCTCTGAGTTCCCTTAGTATCCTGGGATGGATCCCGTCTGGTCCCATCGCTTTGTCCACCTTCAGTTTTTCAAGTTGCTCATAAACACCCTCCTCCGTGAACGGCGCAGAATCTACTCCATTTTCTCGTGTAACTTTGCCGGACAATCTCGGTCCTTCTCCAGGATTTTCTTCTGTGAACACAGAACAGAAGTATTTGTTTAGCACATTTGCTTTCTCCTCATCACTCTCCACATATTTGTTCCCAGCATCTTTTAGCCTAGCAATTCCATTTTTTATCTTCCTCCTTTCACTAATATATCTGAAAAAATTTTTATCTCCCTTTTTTACATTTTTAGCCATTTGTTCTTCCGCCTGTGCCTTCGCCAAACGTATCTCTCTCTTGGCTTCTTTCAGTTTCACCCTGTAGTCTTTTCTGCTCTCCTCTTCTTGGGTTTTTTTATATTTCATGAACGCCAACTCTTTCGCCTTTATTTTCTCAGCCACTAGGTTGGAGAACCATATCGGCTTCCTTTTTCTTTTGTTTTTATTGATTTTCTTCACATAAAGGTCCGTAGCCATTTTTATCACTCCTTTCAGCTTAGACCACTGTCTTTCCACTTCTCTTATGTCCTCCCATCCTAACAGCTCTTTCTTCAGGTACTTTCCCATTGCATTAGAAACATAGAAACATAGAAACATAGAAATAGACGGCAGATAAGGGCCACGGCCCATCCAGTCTGCCCACCGCAATGACCCTTCCCCACCTAACTCAGTGAATAGATCCCACGTATCTATCCCATTTAGCCTTAAAATCAGGCACGCTGCTGGCCTCAGTGACCTGAAGTGGAAGATTATTCCAGCGGTCAACCACTCTCTCAGTGAAAAAGAATTTCCTGGTGTCACTGTGCAGTTTCCCTCCCCTGATTTTCCACGGGTGCCCCCTGGTTGCCGTGGGACCCATGAGAAGGAAGATATCTTCTTCCACTTCGATGCGACCCGTGAGATACTTGAACGTCTCTATCATGTCTCCCCTCTCTCTGCGTTCCTCGAGTGAGTAGAGCTGTAACTTATCCAGCCTTTCCTCGTAAGGGAGATCCTTGAGCCCAGCGATCATCCGGGTTGCCATTCTCTGCACCGACTCTAGTCTCAGCACATCTTTTCGGTAATGCGGCCTCCAAAATTGCACACAGTACTCCAGGTGTGGTCTCACCATGGATCTATACAATGGCATAATGACTTCAGGCTTACGGCTGACGAAACTCCTGCGTATGCAACCTATGATTTGCCTTGCTTTGGAGGAAGCTTGCTCCACTTGATTGGCAGCCTTCATGTCCTCACTGACGATCACCCCTAGGTCACGCTCTGCATTAGTTCTTGTTAGGATCTCGCCATTTAGGGTGTAAGTCTTGCATGGATTATGGCTGCCCAGGTGCATGACTTTGCATTTTTTGGCATTGAAGCTGAGTTGCCAGGACCTAGACCAGCGCTCCAGTAGTAGTAGGTCGTGCATCATGTTGTCGGGCATTGAGTTTTTGTCTGTTGTACTCTTGGCCACTACATTGCTTAGTTTGGCGTCATCAGCGAATAATGTTATTTTACCTCGGAGACCTTCTGCCAAGTCTCTTATGTAGATGTTGAACAGGATCGGGCCCAGGACGGAGCCCTGTGGCACTCCACTGATCACCTCCGTCGTTTCGGAGGGGGTGCCATTCACCATTACCCTCTGAAGCCTACCCTCAAGCCAGTTCCCAATCCATTTTGTCAGCGTGTCGCCCAATCCTATAGAACTGATTTTGCTCAGCAACCTGCGGTGTGGTACGCTATCGAATGCTTTGCTGAAGTCCAGGTATACGATGTCCAGGGACTCCCCAACATCCAGCTTTCTCGTCACCCAGTCAAAGAAGCCGATCAGGTTGGATTGGCAGGATCTCCCCTTAGTAAATCCATGTTGACGGGGATCACGTAGATTCTCCTCGTTCATGATCGTATCCAATTGGCATTTGATTAGAGTTTCCATTAGTTTGCTCACTATTGATGTGAGACTCACCGGTCTGTAGTTTGCTGTTTCCATCTTGGAGCCTTTCTTATGAAGTGGAATGACGTTAGCCATTTTCCAGTCCAACGGGACGTCACCTGTACTAAGGGAGAGATTGAAGAGTGCGGATAGCGGTTCCGCCAAGACATCACACAACTCCCTGAGCACCCTGGGGTGTAGGTTGTCAGGCCCCATTGCCTTGTTAACCTTGAGATTTGACAGCTCGCAGTAGACACTGCTGGGCGTAAACTCAAAATTACTAAATGGATCAGCTGAGTCAACCCTTGTCTGCAGCTGAGGACCAAGTCCCGGCGCCTCGCGGGTGAAGACTGAGCAGAAGTATTCATTTAACAGTTGGGCTTTCTCCGAGTCTGTTTCTGCATAGTCTCCCCTTGGTTTCCTGAGGCGTACTATCCCACCTGTGTTCTTGCTCCTGTCACTGATATACCTGAAAAAGGATTTATCTCCTCTCTTTATGTTCCTTGCTAAAGACTCCTCCATGCGGAATTTGGCCTCCCTAACTGCTGTTTTGACTGTTTTTGACTTGGTCAGATAGATTTCCCTGGAGTCCTGTTTCCCTGATTGTTTGTAAGAGATGAATGCTTTTTTCTTCTCCTTGATGAGGTCCGAGATCTCCGTAGAGAACCATTGTGGCTTATTGTTCCTACTCCGTTTACTTACCGATTTAACATAGCGGTTTGTTGCTTCCTGTATGGTGGCTTTTATAGTTGACCACATTTCTTCCACGTTATCGGTTTCTGTTTGGCTTTGTAGCACCTGGTGAACGAAGTCTCCCATTTCTTTGAAGTTTGTGTCCTTGAATTTAAGGACCTTGGTTAGTGTGGTAGATTTAGTGAAACCTTTTCTGAGATTGAACCATACCATTAAAGTCCGTACGTTTGAAATCTAGGACTTTAAGTATCGTGCGGCCGCTCTCCACTTTAGCCGTTATATCAAACCAAACCGTTTGATGATCGCTACTACCCAGGTGAGCACCCACTCGAACATTAGAGATACTCTCTCCATTTGTGAGGACCAGATCCAATATCGCTTTTTCCCTTGTGGGTTCCGTCACCATTTGTCTGAGCAGAGCCTCTTGAAAGGCATCCACAATCTCCCTACTTCTTTCCGATTCCGCAGACGGAACATTCCAGTCCGCATCCGGCAGGTTGAAATCTCCCAACAGCAGAACCTCCTCTTTCCTTCCAAACTTTTGGATATCCACAATCAGATCCTTATCAATTTGCTGCGATTGAGTCGGAGGTCTGTAGACTACACCCACGTAGATAGAAGTTCCATCTTCTCTTTTCAGAGCAATCCATATCGCTTCTTCCTCTCCCCAGGTCCCTTGCATTTCGGTCGCTTGGATATTGATCTTTACATAGAGAGCTACTCCTCCACCTTTATGACCATCTCTGTCCTTCCTAAAAAGATTATATCCCGGTATGTTTGCATCCCATCCATGTGATTCACTGAACCATGTCTCTGTGATAGCAACAATATCTAGATCTGCCTCTAATATCAGGGCTTGCAGATCATGAACTTTGTTGCTTAGACTGCGAGCATTTGTGGTCATCGCTTTCCAGCTATTTTTCAGCAATAATCTCCTTTTTCGTATGGATTTTTGTGTCGTTTCACTTTCCGTTGCAATACTAAGAAATGAGTTGCTGATATTGCTTATGTTGCAGCCTTTACTACTATCACATCTTTTCTTTTGCCGGGGGTGGTCTCTATAATTGTCCTTCGTACATACACCACCCCCACCTTCTAGTTTAAATGCCTGGAAAAATATTGTCTAAATTTCTCTGCAAGGTTTCTTTTTCCTGCTGTAGTAATATGTAGCCCATCAGTGCAATATAGCTTCTTGTCCTTCCATGTATTTCCCCATCCTCCTATGTACCTGAAGCCTTCTTGATGACACCAGGCTCTGAGCCATCTATTAAAGTCCTCTGTGTTTTTCATTTTTTGCTCTCCTTTTCCATATGCAGGCAGTATTTCAGAAAAAGCTAAAGTCTTTACAAAAGGTTTCATGCCCTCACCAAGCTCCCGAAAAGCTTTCTGTGCTGCAAGTGTGGAGTTGTTGGCCAGGTCATTTGTTCCCAGATGGATAACAACATCAGTGTTAAAATCCTTAGTTTCTTCCTTAATTATAGTCAGTATTTACCTGGAACTCCTGGTAGCTGAGGATCCTGGAAGACATTTCACTATTTTGGACTCCTCGCCCTGTGTTCCAAGGTTAATGCCTCTGATGATGGAATCCCCCAACAGTAATAGTTTTCTGTTTTTGGCTTTTTTATTTGTACTTAGGGTGCTCTTGTTCTCTTGAGTTTCCTTCATTGGTTCCAGTCCCACCTCCCTTCTGTTTTCCTGAGTATCGCAGTGCACTAGTGGAGCGAAGGAATTCTGTAGAGGTAATATTAGTGAAGGTGGATGTTTCTGTGTTACATGTCGCAGTCTTCCTGAGCCTACTGTGACCCATTTATTCCTGGGCTGTTTTATTCTTTGAGGTAGAGGTGGTAAGTTGGTATGATTTTGTGGAGTGATGGAAGCTGCTTTAATTGTATTCAATTCCTGTTTAAGTTTGCAGAGCTCCTCCTTAATACTGGCAAGTTGAAGACAGATGGGGCAAGCCTTAAGCCTCCAAATAGTATGTCTTGGAATTAAAGCACCACAGTGATTGCATAGAATAAAGGTCATCTTGATTGGTTGTGAAGTCCTGATTATATGGGTCTCTATATATGAATAGTGGTCCCTGGGGTTGGTGGGACTATAAGTAAGACTACTAGTAAGGCAGAAATATAGGCTCTATACCACCTAAAACACAGTATTTTAAACAAAACTGCAGGAAGAAGAAATAAGATTTAACAGAGGAAAGAGAAGGATTTTTTTGTGCTTTTTTATATTTTTTTTAGTAAGAAACAGGGAGGAGAAGAGAAATTAAGCAGATATAATGCTGAAAACCAGTGAAAAGAGCAGAATATGAAACGGTGAGTAACTTAGCTTTTAGAAGTTCACAGGGCAGCCTTGTTTCAGCAAAATTTATGATTTTTCCCCTGAAGCTCGAATCGCTCCCAATCAAAGTTGTCCTTACTCTAAAACTGTTAGGGGTCACTTTCGACAGTAAATTTTCTTATCACAATCACATTAGCACGGTTGTCCAGAAATGTTTCTATCGTCTTAGAATAACTCTGGCAAAGTTACTAGAACCAGCTTCTTTGAATACATTGATCCACTCTCTAGTACGGTAATCTCTTGCATAGACTACTGTAATGCCCTTTATAAAGGCATTACAAAAAAAGAAATTAGACGACTTCAGATTGTGCAAAACACAGCTATTAAGATCATTTGTGGCGCTAAGAAATACGATCATGTCTCACCTCTCCTATTCAGTGCACATTGGTTAACCGTTGAACATAGAATTAGTTATAAAATCTTACTTTTAACCTTCACAACAAGACTAAATAATCAACCGTTTATTAACAGACTTTTAATTCCGTATAATTCTTTAACATCGCTTCGTTCAATGTCACAAAATCTTCTATCCCCTCCCCATCTTTTCTTTCCTTACTAAATTATGTAACTTCTCCCCTCCTTCCCATACTTTCCTCACTTTCCAGTTTGTCTAGTCTATGCCATTTACGTTCACTTCAATTTATAAATTTTTTAGCCTTTACAAAACATTGTTAACCGGCCAGACATTTGCTTTATGGTCGGGATATTAAAAACTAATAAACTTGGAAACTTGGAAACTTCTTGTCATACCTTCTTTAAAATTAATCAACACGTTGCATTCCAATAACTATGCTGTCACCGTCCCCACTCTCCAGAATTCACTGCCCAATCATCTGCGCAGTGAATCCGAAATAAAACAATTCAAATCATAATTAAAAACATTTTTGTTCCAGGATGCCTTTGGACAATAACTGTCCTTTTAAGGACAAAATCAAACAAATTTTATCACCTTTTACCCTAACCTATTGTATTTTCCTTTTTTGTTTTGCTTTTTCTTTCACGATTGTAGTTCTTCTCTTTCTTTCCTAACATTTGAAGTAAGTCCATATGTCTTATTATGTGTTTTATTAAGTCACTTTGGTTCTGTCTAATAATTTAATTTAATTTAATTCTTATATACCGCTAATAAATGTGAGGTTTCTAAGCGGTTTATAAAAATGAATGAATTAAAAGATACAATAAATAAAAATAAATAAGATAGGTACTTGGAAATTCCCTAACTGTCCCAAAGGCTCACAATCTAACTAAAGTACCTGAAGAGACAATTTATGAAAAATAAAGATAAAATATAAAGACAGAAATAGAGATAGAGATAGTAATGAATAAATAAATTTAAAGATAGAATTAAAAATAAATAAGTAAAATAAATAAAAAAATAGAGATAAAAAATAAGTATCAAGAGAAATAAAAAATATATATTTAAAGTATTCTCCCCTGCTGGATCGGGAGAGCGGTGTAACTGTGATCAGGTGCCCTGCTGGAGAGGGGCTCTCAATACTGCTGCTGGTCTCTGTGAGCCATTGGCACCACTTCTTTTGAAGTGTTCTACCCTGCTGGATCGGGGGAGGGGTGTAACTGTGATCAGGTGCCCTGCTGGTATCCCTGACTTTTAAACTGTTTTAATGTAAATTTGATATTGTACACTGCTTAGAAATCTGATTAAGCAGTTTAAAAATTTTTTCTAATAAACTTGAAACTTGGTTTGGGGGGTTTGGGGGGGCTCACATTTTCTACCATAAATGTAGTGGTTAGAGTGGCTTATGGGACTTGCTACTCCTTTCTATGGTTCACTTGCCCACCCACCAGGCTATTTAAGACACCTGTGTGCATCTCTACTAGGCTTTCCTATACCAGGTGATGATGTTCTGGAGACAGGTATGTACTTTTTTATTCTGATCTTTGTGGGTGTGTGAGGGGGTCAGTGAACACGGGGGGGGGGAGTGTGTGGGGATCTTTATTTTGTCTCTGCAGTGATTATCTGGTCACTTTGGATCCCTTGTTGGCACTTATATCTATTTTCACATCGTTTAACTTACAACTTCTAAGTTTCATTAAAAATGTCTAGTAAAACATTTGATTATCCCTGCAGAATGTGTAAGTCTAAGTCAGCCCACATCCCTCCCAAATACTTCCCTGACCACTCCTCCAGATATGCTCCTTTCGGCTCTGGCCATATAGGTGAAACAACATTCAGAGGCATAAGTCCTGCTACACCTCCAGAAAGAAGGTTCGATTATCAGCACTTGGACATCCTGTCTATTAAGAGATCAAAGTGCTGATTTAAGATACTTTTTAGACATTTTAAAGTTTTGATTATGAACCCCATAGTATTTAAACAAATGGGATATAGATAATTTGTGTGATATAGAATATATGGCAGGAAGAGAAAGAAAGGGGTCAAATGTTATGTTAGACAGTTTAACAATGCTGATGAGCGGAAGATATTGGAGTCTAGATGCTATACTGTACAGATACTTGGCTAGGAGAAGAGGTAGGTTTATATTGCTTTCCTAAAGCTCAAAAGTCCTTTGAGGGATTTGATGTGTGGAGGCAGTTTATTCCTGTACTTTGTTAATAAGTAGGAATAATATCTGTGTCTGGTAGTTTCTAGTCAGAGGCTTTAACCAGGGGGTAATTGTAGACGTGTTTCCTCCTGGGAGCGGAGGGGCCTGTTCGGGATGTGTGGCAGGAGTTTCACTGATATGTAGCAGGCTGCCATGTTGTATGACTTAATTGCAAGCACTGAGCCTTTGAAAATGTAGCATTTGGCTATGGCGAGCCAGTGGACTGACACTAGTGCTTAGGCTACTGGATCACGGGCATGAAGGTTCTATAGAAGTCTAATTGATGAATTTTGGACACAGAAACATTGACTTTTTTTGTTGTCAGTCCACTTAATAGTGCATTACATTAGTCCATGTGGGAGAGGACAAAGGCATAGAAAAGTTGGGCAAAGTCAGGTTCAAAGAAGTAGTTTCTTATCTTTTGGAGTTATCAGTAGAAAGAAGAGGAGACCACTTAAGAGATATGGCTGGTAAGTGCTCCTATGCATTGTACTTGGTTTTTGGTGGTTATGGTAGATGATTCCCAGAGAAGAGAAGGGTGGTTGTAGGTGCAGTGCTCTTTGTGGATCCAAAGTAGTTCAATTTTTGAAGTGTTCAGTTGAAGTTTGTTTGTAGATATCCAGATTTAGATTTCTGAGAGACAGTTATGAAGTTTCACAATCTGGGCATTGTGATTCTCTCCAAGTGGGAGATATAGTTGGATGTTGTCAGCGAAAGAGTGGATCTTGATTTGGTGTTTATGGGCTATATCTAGGATGTGTGTAAATTAGAGGTTGAACAAAAGAGGGGAGAGTAGTGCCCCTTGTGGCACGCCATACTTGATTGGCTTTGGCTTTGATAGGGTAGAATAAAGTAGCACACATTGGGATGTCTTGCTTAGGAAGAATGTGAACCAATGTAGTGCCGTATCTCAGAGGCCAAGCTCTGTGAGTCTAGTGAAAAGGAGAGAATGATCAATGGTATCGAAGTCTGCACTGAGATCTAATAGCACCAATAGGACATTGTTTCCCTTATCCATGAGTTTTCAGCAATATTCGATGATATCAAGGAGAATGTTTCCATACTGTGAAATTTCTGGAATCTAGACTAGAAGGTAGATAGGGCTTTTTGATTGTCGATGAAGAGTGTAGATGGTTGAGTATTATTTTTTTTCAAGATCTTTGAAATGAATGGTAGGCTAGAGACAGGCCTACAGAGCAATTAAGAATCTTAAGTAATCTGGTCAATAGATACTCCTTGAAATCTGTTGGACAGAAATTATTTAAAACATGAAAGAACTTTTACCAAGTATGCCTAGATAAAAAACCTAACAATAGTATCCTGTGGTTCACTTGATCAAAATCATTTGATAGAATAATATCAGGCCAGATGCCACCTTTTCATCTAAATCACACAGCCTATTTATTTATTAGATCTACTTCCGATTTGAAGAAATTCACTCAAGGTAGTGTTCAGCAAGAATAAGTCAAAAATAGGTAATAGACAATTACATCAGTGAATGTATTCAAATAACAATACATATTACTCCTGGTGGAATTCTGCACAAAATTTAAAAAAATCTGCAAAGTTTTCCACCCATCCTAAGGCTTGAAATTCCTTCTTGCCTGTTCCTTTCTCAACTTCCAGCCTCCTCAGTTCCCTCTCTCACTCCAACTGCAGTTCCTTCTCCCTCTAATCCTATTTTCACTTCCACCCTGAATCTCCTCCCTGACCCTGATGGTCTGTCATCTGTCTCCCTCTCTCCACTGGCTAAGAATCTATTCCTCCCTTCCAACCCCTTTATAGTCTCTCTCTCTCTACTATCTCCCATCCTTACTTGTAAGTCCAGCATCCATGTCCCCTCACCCCACCACACCACACTCCACCCCACCCTACCCAACAATCTCTCTCACTTGCACCCTGAAACCTTTCCCTTCTCCTCAAGGTCTGGCATCATTTCCTCTCTGTACAATTAAGAATCTCTTCCTCCTTTCTCACCCCCCTGTCTGGTCTGGGTCACTTTTTCTTTTCTCTATCCCTTCCCCCACCCCCACTTCACCCTCATTATAAGTCTAGAAATCCATGACTCCTCCCTTCTTCTCCCACCTGCGGATCTAGCATCTATGTCGTCTTCTTTTCGCCTCCCACTTGCAATACACCATCCATTTCCTTTCTTCTCCCACAGGACCTTGCCCCTCCTCTCCCAGGCAGATCCAGCATCTATTTCTTTTCTTCTCCCTCTCCACTCGCAATCCAGCATCTATATCCCCTCCCCTCGTGGGTCTAACATTCATGTCCCCTCCTTTTCCCCCCAACTTGTAGTTCAGCACACATGTGCCTTCAAATCCCCTTCCCCTCCCCGTGTCAGTCTGGCCTCTCTCCAACCCCCTCCCCCTATGTGATTTCACATCTGCCCTACCTGTGGGTCTCCCAAAGCAGTAGCAGGTTGTGAACAGGCTGTTTGCAGCCAGTCCCACCAGGGTCTTCCCTCTGCTATGTCCGGGAGAGGAGGTTGTCTGGTCAGGAGCAGGCTGGAAGGTCTGCACAAATTCTTCGCTGCACAGTTGCACAGAGTTCCAGCAGGAGTAATATTATTAAATAGTATGTTAACTATGATGTTAACACAATACTTATGTATTACATAGTATGTTACCTATGATGTTAACACTTCTGAACCAGTCTGTTGAAAATCAAGTACAGCGATTTCAGATAAGTCTACGCAGCTTTTACATTTTTCAGTATTGGAGTCTTTAAAAATAGTGGTGATAAATTCAGACGTTCATCTGTTCAGGTTTGTCCCAAGGTCTGATAATGAAGTAATCTCTGAGTACTACAAAAAAAGTGATATTCGAGTTTAAATCACCTTTCAATATTAGAGCCACTTCAATTTTTTGGCTTTGCGTATGCTATTTTTGGGAGTAGGCTACTTTTATAGTTTGTTGCATGGTCATTTGCACCAACAAAAACGTAGTGCATATGCCTTCTCCTAAGTTTAGGTATAGATGCCCTAATTCTGTAATTACCCGTCCGTTTCCATGCTCCGTTTTATGATGTGCATAAAATGTAGGTACAGATCCTGTGCTTTAATTTCCATGCATAACTAGCAATTGATTTTAATTAGCACCAACAATTGCTTGCTAAAATGACACTTATCGGTCCGAATTAACTTTTTAGTCAATTTAATTGAAGTACATGACCAAAAGTGCACACACAATTTTTTATGCTTTTTATGGAATTTGGGGATATACAGCATAGCCAATCAAAGATGAAATCAATGTAACAAACTACAAAATATTCTTTGTCATGTTATCACAGATACCTTCTTTCTATGCAGAGTCACACATCAAGCATGACTTTCTGATAATTGCAAAAGCTGCCAATAGCATTAAACAAGCAAAAATCCCTTTTGTTACTGTGTAAATAGAAAAGTACAATAAAATATGATATAATATTGCAGATCTCTTCTTTACTTCATATGAAAGCATATTGGTCATATGATTTGGATGCAGTAGACAGAACTTGAAGATCTGACTGAAAAAATAATGAGAAAAATGGTCAAAAATATGTAGTAATGTATAACATCTTGTCTTCCTCTGTAAAGCTAAAAGAACAATTTTCTGGTGATAAATCACAGCAAAGGAATGCAAAGCTTAGTTCAAAGTAATTCTGTTGAGGGAGATAGAAAGATGCAAGTGACTCCTGAAAATATTAAACATTTCTTTTTTTATTCCAATATTGTTACTGTGCGTCTGTTCTATATACCTCTAGGGAATTGCCAATCATTTAAATGCAGATTGTTCCAGTCTGAAATCATCTCCAGAGTATACATGGATTATTATGATGAAGTTCAGATCTGATTGGATCTAACCCAAGCTTGTTGTTTGATAATATCAGATTTTAGCTTTGTAATAAGACTTGAAGCATATTGGAAGAGCGGGTTTTATTCTGGTTGCTTCAAATATAATTTGAATACACATACTATGGTGCAAATATGGTCTCAAACTAATTATGTAAAGCAGTTTTAAGTCATACTACTGAATTTATAACAAAATAAGTGTTTTTTTAGACTGGCATATGCCCCATAATATCATGGGAGGAGGGGTTGTTGGTGCTGTATTGCCTCAAAAGCCCATAAGTTTGATGCTGTAAATTCACTTTCAAAACGTATATGCACACAAGCGCAGATGAATTCAGAAAAATACACAGGACTAACCATAAAATCTGAAGTTGCCATGCAAGCAGGTATGTACTGTTTTATTTACATCTATGGGGGATGGGAGGGGTACAGTGACCACTGGGGGAGTGTGTGTGTGTGGGGGGGAGAGGTCATGCTTACATCCCTCCAGTGGTTATCTGTGTCTGAATTCAAGAAAGCATGGGATAGGGAGTCAATCAATGCATAATAACACCAGTTCTGAAACAACTTCATTGGCTGCCAGTAAAATGTTGGGATTCAGTATAAGGTTTTGATGTCAATTCATTAAGCCAAAGTCCCGCAAACTTTTTTTTTTTTTTTTTTTAACTCTAGCACACTAACGGAGCAAATGTTTTTCTGTGGCACACATAAGAGAGGACATGTGGCCTTGCCCTGTTCCACCCACAGCCCACCCACTCTACCCTAGCCCCACCCCTGCACAAACCTAATCTTGTTTTCCCTGAGCTCGGGACCACATCGAGAAAGGCTTTGAGCATGTGTGGATGTCGACGCAATGACATCACACGCTTGCATGCATACATGTGACATCATCTTGTTGATGTCTGCACATGCTTGGAGGCCCTCAAGATATGGCCCCGAGCTCAGCAAGAGAAGGAGCGGCACCGGCAGTGATAGGTTCCCACAGGTCATGTGTTCTTGAATCCCAGGCGTCTCTTTGCGGCACACTACTGTGCTGCCTTACACAGTTTGTGATACACTGCATTAAACTCTTTATGGTAAAGCACCCCTAGTATTTACATAGAGTATTGACTGCGTATATGCCTAATAAGTTGTTGAGATCAGACACAGCGATGAAATTGATGGTTGATTCTGTACACCACATATCAACAAGCCAAGCTATTTTTTCTACTGGAGGCTCAAGATTATAGATTGCATTGCTAGGTAGTTTAAGATTATGCATAAATGCTGTACTTTTTAGGCGACTGCTAAAAACTCATCTATTTGTGGCTAAATATTGTAGTTAAATTCTAAATCTCTGATATTGAGAAAGGGGATGATATATAATAGCATGCGATGTGGAGGGGTTTATTTCTGTTTTATTGCTAAATGATGCATGTTTTATTGTAACCCACTTAGATGTTAAGCAGGAAAGAAATTTTAAAATAAATAAATATGATGTTAATGCTTTTCTACAATATAGCTTATCCTATAGGCAAGGGGCCAAGTGCAGTTATTAGATGGGGACAAGATGGGTGGTACAGAGTCCGTTGGGATAAACAGATGGGAGTTGATTATATAGTTAAGTACAGTCAGCACAAATACTATTGAGCTGACTGAGGTTTCTTTGCATGATGACAAAAGTTGTGATCCTTTTCATTTAAATGTGGAGTAAAAGCATGGAGTGGACTCCTGACGAAGCTCTGTCAAGCTGAAGACTCCAGCATTTAGCTAAGTGCAGAGATTTGATTCTTAAAAAATGAATGTTTTGGGGGGACACTATAAGAAGTATTGAAATATAGTACAATAGTATAAAAAGAGAAAGAATTACACATATGGAAGGTTTTTTTAGACCAATGAGGTCTCATAAAGAGGGAATACAGTCAGAGACATATTCCAAAGTCTGTTTCCAATGTATACGTATTGGCTTGCCTTTGCTCTATTTTTCCAAGATAACCTTGAGTTGTTTAGCAAGCTAAATGGCCCAATTTTATCTGTAGAAGCACTGAAAACACATGCATAACTGAGTTATGGATTCACCAACTGCCTAGAAATAAATAACTGGCGTTTACAATTGAGCCCATATTTTCTAATCAGAGCAGTTCTCAAATTGTCATAGACCACAGGAAGACTGTACTGTTTATTGCTATTTTTAACATAAACACTTGAAGCTAAGAATAAAACATGCTGAGAGAAATAAACCATTCTACATGTCTAGGAATCTAGGTTGGGCCTTTACTTATTACTGTTCAACTTCTTTTGTACCCTTTGGCAGAAATTGTAACTTTTCCCCACATGACATGACGGTGTTATTGTTATCATTTGTTTTCTTAAGATATATACACAATGCTTTTCAAAGAATTGAACAATAAAACTGATTTGACCAAAAAAACTTATTACTTAACCATAACACAGAGGAGAATAAAGGAAACATATTAAATAACTAAAAAAAGATCCAAATATACAGGCAGAATATTCCCCCTTCACTGTAATCTGCCAATCCGGAGAGGCAACACCGGAGATTACTTAATAGCCAAAAAAGATGTCAAGTGCATAGGTTCCCAAAAATATATATTTCATTGAAGACAAAATCACAGCACATATGGCTGTTTGTACCAGACTGTGGATTCCTTTTAAAAACCTGCACTAGTGATTTAATTCCTATGGGCTTCATCACATTTGCTATCAACATCAACATTGACTGGATACAGAGCCACCATTTTCTGAATATAAATCTAGTACTATTAAGGAACCTGCCTCAATTTCCTCCTCTCTGATACTCTTTCATACAATCAATTATCCAAAGCTTCTTATTGGCTCAGGCCCAGGGGACAGGCCTTTCATACCTGAGCCAATCAGGGCCTTAGGCCCCTCCCTGTGCATCCCAAGATGCACCAAGGAGAAGGTCTGCCATTTTGGAGGTATTTGGTGTCCCAGAGGAGGGCCCCCAAGATGGGGGGCTGATGCCCCTGCCTACTAGGGGGCCATCCATTCTTTGGGGTAGGTAGGGGGTATTAGGGGTCTAGGGAGAAAGTGTTTTTAGGTGGGGGACCATGGACAGGGGTATCAGTGGAAGAGAGAGACGGAGAGAAAGAAGGAGGGAGAGAGGGATGGATGAATGGGGATCTCCTTTTTTTCAATGGGGCATTGGGGCGTTTAATGGCAGGGTCTGCTGTCATAGCCTTACTTTCCTGTCAGTGCCAGCCAATCAACGTTCAGGCACTGACAGGAAAGTCAGGCTACGATAACTCAGATCCTGCCAGTAAAGTGTGTGCAGGAAGAAACACATTTCCCTGCTGTGCATTACATGGAGTGCTCATTAAAATACTAATGATCTCCTTGTATTAGCATAGGATTCTTGAGGATCGGTAGCAGCCATAGAGAGCCCATTGGTGCATCGGCAGGAGTGTTTCCTTGCAAGTAAGATTGGTTAAAACCAGTCTTAGGGCCAGATGCTCTAAAATCGTCGTTAAAATCCTGTGGGTCGCTGTGGTGCTAGTAAATTGTCTGATCTGAAAATGGCAATTTTACATGCAAATGAGTTTCGTGGAGGTCCACCATAATCCCATCTGATCAGTTGTAGGAGAAAGTGACTAACACATGCACAGAATAGCTACTTCACAGGGACGTATGAGCATCAATCATAGGTGTGCCTTTTTATACCCAATCATTGGCGCATGTCACAAGAGGGGAGGGGCGAAGAACTAACAACAAACCATACAAATGTGAAAATGCAAGATATACTGTATATGCTTTTTTCTACACTGCTTCGGTGGGACATATACAATCAGCAGCCCCAGACCAGCCAGTATACACTTTTAATGAATGTGCATGAGATGTGCCATTAACACAAGTGCATGAAATGTGTATTTAACACATGCACATGGCACATTCTTTTAACACATGCATATGAGATACGTTCTTTACATACGCTTATATTATATGGTTCCCAATCCCATAAAAAGTATTTTTATGAACTTCCACAAGCAGATCTACTGGTATACATATGCATTTCAATAATACCAGCACCTCCTAACTTTTTGCTAAATTTGGATGGTTAAAGGCCAATGCTTCATTTTGTGCATCATCTGGGCAATGATCAGAGTGCTCATTTTAATGTGGATGAGCTCGTTGTAATCCATTTACATATCAGGGGCTGCTACAAACCATGGAACAGACCACGATTAGCCATTTAGGGCATCAATAGCTGAAATACTTCAACACTAAACCAGTTAAAATTGGTTCAGCATTGATCGTTAAATTTACGGTGAGTTTTGAGCATATGGGCCTTACATACAAGGAAACCTTTTGTGCATCGGGGCAATGGAACTACTACAGGATTTCTACACAACCATTGCGCCACACTGCTAGAGGAGAAAAGTGTGGTTTGTAGCGGTTGAAAGTTATAGATTAGCCTAGCAATTATACCAGAACGAGCAGAGAAATGAGAAGTTAATGCAATGATTTTCAATCTTTTTCATCTTATGGCACACTTAAAAGGTACAAAATTTGTCAAAGCCAACCATGGAGAGTATAGCAGTAGTCAGAGCTGATATCTAACAGCATCATCTGTTAAAATGCTATTAACTGAGTCAGGCCCGCTCATCATAGTTTAAATAAGCAGGAGCCTCTCCTGTCTGCAGAAACTCCAATGAATATTGGCTCTTCATTATTCAGTGAAGGAATTTGCCATGTTTTCCCGGTTTCTTAACATATTTGTAATTTTCAAGTTTTATTTAGATAAACCATCCAGCCTATAGGCAGTGGCATACCTAGGGTATGTGGCACCCGGGGCCCATCATTTTTTGACACCCCCCCCCCCCCCCCCCCAATGTAAAAAAATATTTTTTTGTAATGACCATGAAACGGAATAAATGGTCAGAATAGAAACAGGCAGTGAAAATTTTCTTATATTCCAAACATAACATAACATAAATTATGTCTGAATTGTCATGACATCAGAAGTACATATGGAGTAGTTGCAGGTGATGCTTGGGACAGTTCTAATTGTGTTAGTTCGGTTTTATGTGTTTTTTGAATAGAAGGGTTTTTATTTCTTTTTGAAGGTTTTGCAGTCTGTGGTTGATGTCAATTGGTTGTAGAGTTGGGGGTCAAGTGTTGCAGCTCGAATGGCTAGGAGGTTGTCGAACAGTTTTTTTCTTTTGACGTTTTTGGTTGGAGGGTGTGTGAATGGTGCGTGAGTTCTCCTATGTCTGTTTAAAGTGGATTGAATTATTTAGCTGAAGAAATTAGTTACCCCCTCATCCCACACACATTAATTCTCTTCCATTTTTGTTCCCATTATAAAAAACACTGATAAGTTCCCAGAAAAAAAATACATTAAAATAAGAAGTGAAAACAAAGGCCCCTACAGATGAGAACATAACATAAGAATAGCCTAACTGGGTCAGACCAATGGTCCATCATGCCCAGTAGCCCATTCTCATGGTAGCCAATCCAGGACACTAATACCTGGTCAAAACCCAAAGAGTAGCAACATTCCATGCTACCGATCCAGGGCAAGCAGACACTTCCCCCATGTCTTAATAACAGATTATGGACTTTTCCTCCAGGAATTTGTCCAAATCTTTCTTAAAACCAGCTACACTATCTGCTTTTACCATAACTTCTGGCCACTTCATTTTTAAGTTTAGATCTTTCCTTTCAAACAGAGACCTTGCTAGATGTCAAATACAGCACAAGGTAACTTCACATGGACTTAGCTGTGCAGGAAATGTGAATCTCCTCATACACCCACCTTATAGTGCAAAAATGTGCAAAGGTCTGTTTTTTTCTTTCGATCACTACATAGCCTAATGCCACATAAGCAGCGCTGTTTCAAACATATTCTGTAGGTCAATGCTAAGGATAACAAAGTTTCCTTCCTTGGACCAGAAGGAGATACTGATAAACCACTGGAAGAGATCCCAAAACAACACCCAAAGACCCACTCAGTGTGTGATCCAGTTGAGTGGAGTGGACTAACTGGGGGGTGGAAATGGGCCTGGCGTTTGCTCAGCAGAATTTCCCAGACCACCTCTTCCTCTCAACACATTGACACGCTGCCAACACCACCACTAGGAACACCTCACTGGGTAGGCCAGCTATGCTATAAACTTTATAAAACACATTATTATATTTTCTTATAAAGCACATATTTTAACTGAACTCTCTGACATCCTCAGCCTTTCCATTCAGAAAAATAGAAGGAAGAAAAGTTCCCATTTCCTGCTGTCTCATGTCCCCGGCCTATACAATATTTTTTTTCTGCAGACCCTTCAAAAGTCTGACCAAATCCTCATTTCACTTGCATTATAAAGTACTGAGGATGCCATCTCTCCCCAATCCCAGGTCCTAAAGTCTAAGACAGTAGCGCAAACTAATGCTGCCAGATTCAGGAAAAAAATTTTGATTCGATTCAGCCTATTGAATTGGTTTTTCAATTCGATTTTCCTGCCCAGTTGGGTGATTTTTTTCAAAACTCCTGGGGTTTTATAGCTTTTTCACCCCCTTTGGCTTCTCCTAATCACACTGGCGCTGTGGTGTAAATAAAATAAAGAAACATAAAGGACTTTTCCTCTCTCTGTTAAATCCTAGCTCACGTTTGCAGTCCAACACCAGCTCTGGCAGGATACACATTTCAAATCTGACATATTATAATCACAAAACAGAAAATAAAATTAATTTTTCTACCTTTTGTTGTCTGGTTATATTTCAAATCTTGTTGGTCCAAGGCTCTGGTTTTCTTCTGATAACTTGGGGTCTCCTTCTTTCTTCTTTCTGCATGCTAACCATCCATCTGCCAACTCTGTCCTCCCTTTCCATTTCCCTTCCCTCCCCAGGAAGTCTGGTATCTTTCCTTTTTTTCATCTCCCTCCACAGATCCACCTTTTCTTAACTACCCTTTCATCCGGCATCTCTCCCTCCTTCCCCACCACCCGAGTCCACAATCTCTCCCTTTCTTTTCCCAATTACCCTCCTATCCAGTATCTCTATCCCTCCTCCACACCATCCCTTGTGTCCAATTTCTCTCCCTTTCTGTTCCTTCCCTCCCTAAATCCCATGGTCCATCATCTCTCTCCCTCTCCTCTATTTTCAGACCCATTATTTCTTCCTCCCCCCCAAAGTTTGGCATATGCACGTCTCTTTGAACACCCCCTTCCTTCCGTGTACTTCTAAACCAGTGTCCCCCCCCCAAAGGCCTGTCCCCCCTTAAAGGTCTGCCTGTCCCCCCTTGAAGGCCTGCATCCCCCTTGAAGGCCTGTCCCACCTCCTTGAAGGCCTGTCCCCCCCCTTGTAGGCCTGTCCCCCCCTTGAAGGCCTGCCTGCCTGTCCCCCCCTTGAAGGCCTGTCCCCCCCTTGAAGGTCTGCACCCCCCCCGAAGGCCTGCACCCCCCGAAGGCCTGTCCTCCCCCCCCTTGTAGGCCTGCCTTCCTGTCCCCCCTTGAAGGCCTGTCCCCCCCCTTGAAGGTCTGCGTCCCCCCTGAAGGCCTGCACCCCCCTGAAGGTCTATCCCCCCTTGAAGGCCTGCACCCCCTTGAAGGTCTGCACCCCCCGAAGGCCTGCACCCCCCTTGAAGGCCTGTCCCACCCCCTTGTAGGCCTGTCCCCCCCTTGAAGGCCTGCACCCCCCTTGAAGGACTGCACCCCCCCCGAAGGCCTGCACCCCTACGAAGGCCTGTTCCCCCCTTGAAGGCCTGTCCCACCCCCTTGTAGGCCTGTCCCACCCCCTTGTAGACCTGTCCCCCCCTTGAAGGCCTGCTTGCCCTCCCTTGAAGGCCTGTCCCTCCCCCTTGACGGTCTGCACACACCCCCAAAGGCCTGTCCCCCCCCTTGAAGGCCTGCCTGTCCCCCCCCTTGAAGGCCTGTCCCCCCTTGAAGGCCTTCCTGCCTGTCTGTCACCCCCCTCCTCCTTGAAAGCCTGCCTGCCTGCCCACCCGCCACACCCCGAAGGACCGCTCGCCCCCTGGCCTCCCCGCACCACTATGAAGCAGCACTACCTATGCTCCCGGCCTTGCCGTTCAGTCCCCCCACCACCACCCCCGAAGGACCGCTCACCCCACTGACCTTCCTGCACCACCTATGAAGCAGCCGCAGCAGGATCCCGACGTCAGCGATCTCTGCGCTGCTTAGGCGCTGCTTCCTGCGCCGCGTTCCCGCCCCTCCTCTGATGTCAGAGGAGGGGCGGGACCGCGGCGCAGGAAGCAGCGCCCAAGCAGCTCAGGTATCGCTGAAGTCGCGATCCTGCTGCGGGCTGCTTCACAGGTGGTGCAGGAAGGTTAGTGGGGCGAGCGGTCCTTCGGGGGTGGTGGGGGGGGAATGAACGGCAAGGTCGGGAACACCCCCTCATGGCTGGCACCCGGGGCGGACCGCCCCTCCCGCCCCCCCCCCCCCTTAGTACGCCACTGCCTATAGGGAATGGCCTTCTAATGCTAACAATAGGAAAAAGTATGAGGAGACATTAAGATAGCACACAGACTGACTGAAGGAATGAGGGTAGAACTACAATTTATATAGGATAGCAGGAGTGGGTAGTACATAAAGGAAACCATTGAATGTTGCAGATATTCACTTCAACACAGAGCAGAGAGGGATCTGGAGGTATATGTTCCAAACCACAGCCCTGGTTGACCCCCCGCCCTTCCCCCCCTACCTGCGCTCCTGTACTCGAGCTGCTGAAAGTCTTTGGCTTAAGTCCCGCACACTTGCTGACTTCATTCATTTCAAATTCATGCCGACGTCCTTCCAATCTACCCTCTCGCTTGCCAAACAGGACTACTACAACCATTTCACTAACTCTCTTAGTGCCAACCCTTTCCATCTCTTTGCCACACTCAACTCTCTATTTAAAGTACCCCCACCTCCTATCCCCTCTTCACTCTCCCCCCAATGGCAGAGTGCTTCCACGACAAGATTCACAAGATCCACTTTGAATTCTCAACAATGTCATCTCCCCCAACACTCCTTCTGACTGTCTACTCTGTCAACCTCCCTTCAACAACCCTTACAACCCTTTCTTCCTTTTCTGAAGTCCTCCAAACCCACCACCTGTTCTTCTGATCCGATTCCTACCTGCCTACTCGGATCCATCGCTCCCACTGTAATCACTCCCATCTGTCACATCCTCAACCTTTTGCTCTTCACTGATACAGTTCCTGATGTCTTCAAACATGTTGTAGTTACACTCCTCCTTAAAAAGCCCTCACTAGACTCTACATCTCCCTCCAACTACTGCCTTATCTCCCTCCTCCCCTTCCTATACAAACTACTCAAATGTGCTGTTCATCACCGTTGCCTGGACTTCCTTTCTTCTCATAATATTCTTGACCCGCTTCAATCGGGCTTTCGCCCTCTCCACTCTACAGAAGCTGCCCTTGCTAAAGTCTATAACGACCTGCTCCTGCCAAATCCAATGGACTCTACTCTATCCTCATTTTTCTCGATCTATCTGCTGCCTTCGACACTGTTGAGCACCACCTCCTCCTCGACATGTTGTCCTCGCTGGGATTCCAGGGTTATGCTCTCTCCTGGTTTTCTTCCTATCTCTCTCATCGTACCTTCAGTATATGTTACGGTGGATTCTCCTCCGCTGCCATCCTGCTGTCTATTGGTGTACCCCAAGGCCCTCTCCTCTTTTCCATATATGCCCGCTCTCTTGGTACACTGATCTCCTCGCATGGTTTTCAATATCACCTCTATGCTGATGACTTCCAGATCTACCTGACAGGGTGGGGATGGGTGGAACTGGGCAGGCCTTGGGACGGGTCTAGGTATCATCTTTTGCCTAAACCTGGGTTTAATTTCCTGCATGTTCAAGAAGGGAACACAATTCCCAGAAAAAATAATTGTACAAGTAAGCTTGTATGATTTCTGAGGACTAAATTTACAAGATGGACATAAGTCTTGCAGCATTTTTTTTTTTTGCAAAAAAGTTTATCCCCTTCCTTTACAAAGCTGTGCTAATGTTTTTAGCACCAGCTGCGGTGGTAAGAACTCTGATGCTCATAGAAATCCTTTGAATGTCAGAGTTCTTACTGCTATGGCCAGCGCTAAAAACGAAAGTGCAGCTTTGTAAAGAAGGACCTATTTTTGCATGTTTGATTTTTTTTCAGCATTTTTTTTAAATTACAGAATGTACAGGAAAGTGAAACCTTATGCAAAACAATTGTCTCAAACTTGGCAACCAAAATTCACAGGCTTTCTTCACTGTTTTTACCTACTGTTGACCAGTTCAAAACTCTGATTTTATATTGCTTAAATTTTTGAAAGGATTTATGTGATCAGTATTTTCACCACATGCATGTGCCAGTAGATCAGGTGGCCTCTGTTGCTGTTGGCCCATGTATGTCAGTGTGAGCCTTGTCCCTTCATCCTGGCCAGAGGTGATCACTGAGAGGCTCATACACTCCCACAGGAACCTTTCAAGAACTATCTCCATCCCTAAGAGATCCTTGCAGACCTGGAAGTAATTCTCATGGGATCCCCACAGACTCCATGAGATTTCTGCAAACCCTATTCCTGTATAGCTGTTGACCACAGCACACCTGGGGGGGGGGGGCAGCTGCAGCATACCAGTTGAAAAATGCTGGGTTAATATATAAATGCAAATATGTTCAAAGTTTCTGCAATGCCATAATGTAGAGCAATATTTAACATTCATAGCCTGATAAAATCAATATTTTCTATTGCTGAACAGTTGGTATGAAATAGTAATGTTTAATAACATAACTATGTCATTATGATATACAAAGTATAAAATGAATCTATACTGGTATTCGTGCAGTCAAGATGAACTTCAACTGGAAGTAGAGCGGTATTAAAAAATTGATGTGTCACTAAATTTTTCTATCTAACAAAGAAATATAGTGGTATTAAAATCTATTTGGATTCTCTCATAAGTGTTCTCCATTATAGTTTAACTTGGGAAAGGAATATATGATCTAATAAAAATGGTAAGTGTGTGAGGCACAAACCAACAGCCTGTGTTAATGAGAAAAAATAGCTTGAGATGTTATAGCTCCAAGACTAGACTAAAATGGTCTGTTAATTGCTCACATTTGTAAAACAACCACTGAGGCTTACTTCCGTTCTCATTGGGGATTACTTTTTTTTAATGGGAAGTTTAATTCTTTTTATGTTGCTGGGGTCCAAATGGTTTTCTGTCTTCAGTGAGTTTGGGTGACAGGTTGTTAATCACCCATATAAGCTTTCAGCCTCAGGCAAAAGGCCAAGAAGGAGCATGTTCTTCCTTCATGGCTCAGATCTTACTTTTGATTTTAGTCACACAGAGGGTAATTTTGTAAAAGGGTATGTAAATGAGCTAGGCATATACTGTAAGTGTATAAATGTAATACTAAAGAAACATACAAAAAACAATACAAATCAAAGCTCTACACGTCCAGAGTTTGGCTGCACAACTCATATTCTGGGAGAGCCGCTTTACTCACGTTACTCCTCTCCTAAAGTCACTTCATTGGTTTCCCATCCATTTCTAAATACAATTCAAACTCCTCTTACTGACCTACAAATGCACTCACTCAGCTGCCCCTCATTATCTCCCCCTGTGATCACCCCCCCCCCCCCAATGAGCTCCACTAAGCTGGTAAATCCCTCCTATCTGTGCCCTTCTCTTCAACTCCCAACTCCAGACTCCATCCTTTCTGCCTTGCTGCGCCATATGCTTGGAATAAGCTGCCCCAAATCCCTGCGGTGAGCTCCGTCTCTGGCAGTGTCTAGGGCCCAGTTAAAAGCCCACCTCTTTGAAAGTGCTTTCGACTCCTAACTCCTTTCACCTTGGGTTCAACATCCCCAGCCCTGTATGTCATGTCTGTCTCTCCAAGTTTGATTGTGCCCTCTTCGAAACAGGGACTGTCAATAAATGTAAAAATGTACAGTGCTGCATACGCCTTTCAGTGCTACATATAAGTCATAAGTAGTAGGTAAAATTTGGGGATATGTTGTGAGGGGAATGGAAAGCAAAACTGAGGTATGATGCCTTTGTGCCACTCCATGATGTGACCACGCCTGGATTGTTGTGTGTAGTTTTCGTTGCTACCTCTCTGGAAGGATATAGTAGAGTTGCAGGGGTAAGGTTACCATACGTCTGGATTTACTCGGACATGTCCTCTTTTTAGAGGACGTGTACTGGCATCTGGATGATTTTCAAGTTTCAAGTTTCAAGTTTATTGATTTTTGATATCCCGATCATAAAACAAATATCTGACCGGTTAACAGTATAAAAAAAAATTTAAAATAGGAGAGTAAGAACTAGTTAATGGGGTGTTTGAGAAATATGCGAAAACATGTTAGACATATACTGACAAACATGACCGTGAGGAGAGATGGGAAGGAAGGGAAAAGTTACATAATATTAGAGGAAATGAGATAGAAGGAAGGGATAGAACATGAAGGACAGGGGTGCATGGTATAAAAGATATGCGCTGAAATAAAGGGGAGCTTTTAGGACAATGATGAGTAAGTAAGTGAATATAAGTGGTTAGGGGTTATTAAAAGCATCCTTGAATAGGAAAGTTTTTAGATTAGTTTTGAATTTAGGTAAATGAGTTTCATCCCGAAGAAATTGAGGAAGAGAGTTCCATAAAGTAGGAGCTGTTATAGCAAAATTGGTTTTCCTTGTATAATAAGATTCTTTTAGAGAAGGGATGAAAAGGAGATTTTGGTCCGTAGAACGTAAGGTACGGGGAGAACTTTGAGGAATTAGTAATTTGTCTAAAAATAAGGGCAAATGGGAGAGTTTTCAAAACCTGGCACTTTGTCCGGGTTTTGAAAAGCTTCCAGCTGGGAGTGATGGCGGGAGGGCATCTGCGTATGCGCAGATGCAACATGGTGACATCACATATATGCACATTGCGCAGATGCCCTCCCGACGCTGCTACAAACAAGCAAACAGGTTAAGGGGGTGGGGCTGTATCAAGAAGAGTGCCTCCTTGTGTAACATCCTGCACCATCCCAATCTGATAGCTTTTTCTGAAGAAGATGCAGGATATTGAAGCAGGATATTACACAAGGGGGGCCTCTTCTTGATACAGCCTTTGGGCAAAACATGTCGGAGAACTGACAGGTCCCCTCCCGATACGAACAGCATAACAAAGATCAGTTCAAGTTTAAAAGAAAAAATTTTAGTATTTATACAAACGTTTGAGAATTTGAATTTGCACGGAGCACTTTATATAAAAAATAATGTGGATCTGATGACGAGGCCAATGCCGAACAAGTACTTGGCTATTACTGGCACTTCTGAAGATCCTAAAGAAAATGCAAAAAAAAGTAAAAAAATGTGATACTGTCTAGATAAATGTGTGATATGGATTAATGACAACGTCAAAATTTTGGCCACAGAATAATACTCTCGTGGCAAGAGGCACGTCCTGTAGGCAGTCAGCCGGCGCAGATGACTCTCCTCCTGGCCGGTGTCTCTCCTCCTCTCCCCGCACCTTCCGGATCCCTCCACCAAAGCAGGTCACAGCCAGATGGGCCTCCGCACACTTCAGGGTGCCTTCCAGCCGGGGAACTGGCTTTAGTGTGCCACTGGCTGGAAAGTTATAAATGATCTGGAAATTAGAATGACGAGTGAGGTGATTAAATTTGTAGATGATACTAAACTGTTCAAAGTTGTTAAAACGCATGCGGATTGTGAAAAATTGCAGGTGGACCTTAGGAAATTGGAAGACTGGGCGTCCAAATGGCAGATGAAATTTAATGTGGACAAATGCAAAGTGATGCACATTGGGAAGAATAACCTGAATCACAGTTACCAGTTGCTAGGGTCCACCTTGGGGATTAGCACCCAAGAAAAGGATCTGGGTGTCATCGTAGACAATACGATGAAATCTTTCACCCAATGTGTGGCGGCAGCAAATAGGATGCTAGGAATTATTTAAAAAAGGATGGTTAACAAGACAAAGAATGTTATAATGCCCCTGTATCGCTCCATGGTGTAACTTCTTCTGGAGTATTGCGTTCAATTCTGGTCTCCTTATCTCAAGAAAGATATAGTAGCACTAGAAAAGGTTCAGAGAAGAGCGACCAAGATGGTAAAGGGGATGGAACTCCTCTCATATGAGGAAAGACTAAAATGGTTAGGGCTCCTCAACTTGGAAAAGAGATGGCTGAGGGGAGATATGATTGAAGTCTACAAAATCCTGAGTGGAATAGAACAGGTAAAAGTGGATTGATTTTTCACTCCGTCAAAAATTACAAAGACTAGGGGGCACTTGATGAAGTTACAGGGAAATACTTTTAAAACCAATTGAGGAAATTATTTCACTCAGAGAATAGTTAAGCTCTGGAATGCATTGCCAGATGATGTGGTAAGAGCGGATAGCATAGCTGGTTTTAAGAAAGGTTTGGACAATTTCCTGGAGGAAAAGTCCATAGTCTATTAAGAAAGACATGAGGGAAGGCACTGCTTGCCCTATATCGGTAGCATGGAATATTACGACACCTCGGGCTTTAGCCAGGTACTAGTGACCTGGATTGGCCACCATGAGAACGGGCTACTGGGTTTGATGGACCATTGGTCTGACCCAGTAAGGCTATTCTTATGTTCTTACATTACTAAATGACGCCAAATCATAATACCACGTGTGAATCTGTTAGAGAGATCTATGTAGCAAGATGTCCCTGTGATCGAATTTATATGGGACAAATTTCACGAGTCTGTAAAACCTGAGTGATCGATCATAGATCATGCATCAACAAAAGATTGGAAGTACCCATGGTACAACATTGTCTCTTTTTAGGTCATAAATTCTCGAATTTGAAATTTATGGTCATTTAACAGTGTTATATGGGTAAGAGAGGGGGGGTTCAAAAAGAAATTGAAACAATGTGAACAGTTTTAGATATTTAAATTACAGTCCACAGAGCCTCATCAGGGTAAATAATACTGTTGAATGGGAAGCCTTTTATTGATTCTCACCATGTGTTTGCTGTTTGGCTAGTTCCTGTATATACGTCATCTGTCATTTGATTGGAACAGCTGACTGATGTGTTTAAATCCACATGCCTCACTTGAGTCATGGTCGTAGTATTGGAAACTTTATTTTGTTATAGCAGTGTTTTTGTGTTAATTACTAAGCATCCTTTTTTCCTGAAGCAGCACTTTTGTAATGAAACAAGGCTCCTGTTGAGGGAAGGAAACAGTGATCTGCTCTGTAGCCTAAAGTTGGATTACAATTATGAGTTTTGGACTATATGGTTCAAACATCTGTTTGGATCCCAGTGTTAAGATGTGAGTTCACCTGCTTGAGGTAAGGACAAGAGGAGCTTTTTTTGTGGATGTTTTTTGTACTATGGGCTAGATTCACAAAGCAAACTGATCGTGTACCGATTGGTTTGCGACCCATTTATGATCAAATTTCCCCCATTCACTAACCTCTCCAGTGATCCGCTTCAAATCTGTGCATGCAAATGAGGAGAAATAAATGCAAAGTAGGCAGGTACACGATTCACAACACACATTTCAAGATCCGACTGGGCTGACCGAACAACTCCAGAAGCAACTGCTGGGGACCAGTCGCAGACCTTCTTTTCCCACTCTCCAGCGCTGCCCTGTTCTGCTGCCCTGCTCTGCTGCCCTGATCTCGCTGTTTCATGGCCCTGGGGCCTGGGACACAACTTTAAAATTCCTCTCACCACCCAGACTGATCTCTGCTGCCTTCCCTGCAGTGCAGCCCCGCTTTAAACCCACAGGCTCGCACTGCAGGGAAGGCAGCAGAGAGCAGGAGAGTCTGGGCGGCAAGATTGGCTGGAAGGGGAGAGCAGGAGAGCCAGCTCACGCTAAGGAAAAAGTTTTTTTTAAAAATGTCGCGGCTGGACGGGCATGCGCAGGCCATCTACAGATGGTCTGCGCATGTGCGGGGATCGCACAACAGCGATCTGTGGTAGCAGATGGGGGCGTTCCTTTGATCGCCCCAGCTGCATATTTTTCTTTTCTGAATTCGTCAGGCCTGCCCGGATCGGGTCCAATCGTGCAGGTTCGTGAATTCAGCCCTATGTCTAGTTCAGTGGTCTCAAACTCAAACCCTTTGCAGGGCCACATTTTGAATTTGTTGGTACTTGGAGGGCTTCAGAAAAAAATAGTTCATTTCTTATTTTAAAAAATGACAATTTTGCATGAGGCAAAACTCTTTATAGTTTATAAATCTTTCCTTTTGGCTAAGTCTTTAAAAATAATATTGCAATTTATAGCTAAAGAGACATATGATGATCAAGAAACTCTTTTATTTGACTTTTCTAATTATGATAAACATACCGAGGGCCTCAAAATAGGTCCTGGCGGGCCGCATGTGGCCCCTGGGCCGCGAGTTTGAGACCACCGGTCTAGTTTTTTCAGTGTCTGTTACTGAAAGCTTGTGAACTTTGTATGCTTTATCAGCGGATGTGGTTGAAACGCAGGTTTTTCTCAATAGGCTACTTTCCTTTGAGTTTTTTTACTGTGCCCCCCTCCCCCCTCAAATCTGGTGGAGGAGCCTGTGATTTACAACTCTTTAAGCTGATTCTGGCCTTTTTAAAGAGCATTGACTTTGGAGGCTCATTTATTTAACATTGCAATTGTTCTGCTTCCTTGTGGCTACACTGTTAAAGCTTTGATTTGCCAAGTATTTGTGTACATAAAATTGCTTCCTACATTTGAGAATGAGTGCACACCGGCAAGAATGCTGCGGAGGACTCCAATGCAGCTAAGTGCTGCTTAGTGAGGAATTTTCTGATAGATGCATGCCCATGCCAAAGTTAAAATAATGAGTTGATGGCATTTTACAATTCCCATAGGAAATGATGAATATGGAATGGGGAAGAGAATGGTTTGGCATGTCAATTATGCTTTACAGTGGTACAATGCCATGTTAACTGATAATACATTTAACATTAAATCAGAGCCATCAATATCACCTCAGTAGATGTCATTAAGTATCGGTCAGGGCAGCTACATAAGTATATTGTCTCTGTGTTAACTGTATGGGATAAGCATATTGTATGTGATAAGTATATTGTCTCTGTGTTAACTGTATGGGATGTTTTGTAGTTACTGTGATTTAATTTTGGCCATTAATATGTGCTAACTGAAAAGTTTAAGATGCTAGTAAAAGTGACCGATAGAGGTCACAAAACTATTGAAAATCAAAGCACATATAAAGCTAGTTTCTTTTTTTTTTCACTCTTCAATTTAAAAAAAAATATAGAAGAAAAAAGAAAATGTCCCTTCTACTGCTATTCAGACAAAAGTACCATATCGTCACCATTCTGCTCAATAGGTCTGGGAAGGATTGAATTGCCTTTATCTTGGCTTCACAGAATAGTGGGGGGAAAAAAAAGTGAAAGACAAGCAGGGAGAATGAGCTCAATTGCTGGATTAATGTCTCCTCTCTAGCTCACATTACAATAGACCACTGGTAAGGGGAAAGAGAAGAATTAATTTTTATAATGCAAAGAAACATTTGTTCTTATTTTTTACCTAACTGGAATGTATGAAGCCAAGAATATCTGCATAGACTGCTGAATACACCATATGTTGTGATCTCTTGCCCAAGGTCATGAATGAGAAGAATGCAAAGAGAGGCTTATTGATTTGTTTTTTTTGAGCGCATCATATGCGGAGCTTCTATGCATCTGTACTTTCAGATTGTTTAGCCTTTCCACGTATTTTTCATCCTAGGGCTAGCAGGGACCTGGGAGGAAGACTCTACTGTCGAAACACAGACCAACGTTCCCAGTGGACTAAGTTTTTATGTGGATTGCTATGTTGATTTTTTAATATACTGTATATATTTTAATAAAGTCCAACTCAGGAACATCGTGTCTCTACAGGTTTTTTTGGTTTCTCTTGGACTTTTTCTCTGTGGATTTTCCAGGGTCAGTTTCTTTGCTCTTTAATATCATAGCCCAAGAAGAATGCATAGAAAGGCAAAAAAGGTGATATGATGACTACATAAGAATATATTCACTGGATCAGACCAAAGGTCCATCAAGCCCAGTAGCCCGTTCTCATGGTGGCCAATCCAGGTCACTAGTACCTGACCAAAACCCAAAGAGTAGCAACATTCCATGCTACTGATCCAAGACAAACAGTGGCTTCCCCTTGTCGGTCTCAATAGCAGACTATGGACTTTTCCTCCTTAAAACCAGCTACACTATCCACAATGTCTGGCAATGTGTTCCAGAGCTTAGATATTCTGTGAGTGAAAAATATGTCCTCCTATTGGTTTTTAAAGTATTTCCCTGTAACTTTGTCGAGTGTCCCATAGTCGTTGTAATTTTTGAAAGAGTGAAAAATCGATCCACTTGTACACGTTTTACTCTACTCAAGATTTTGTAGACTTCAATCATATCTCCCCTGAAGAGCCCTAACCTTTGTAGTCTTTCCTCATACGAGAGGAGTTCCATCCCTTTTATCATTGCCATAGTAACCATAATGGCCCAGATTCTGTAAACGGTGGTGTTATCGTTGACCGCCTTAATAATAGCTACAGATCGAATATCAATCACGCAATGGCACAGTTTACAGAATAGCTGTTATGTGGAAGATAGATGCCGGAAATGTAGGCCAGGATTTCAAAGGCCTGCATTTCTGGCACCTATCTTTCATGAGAATTGCATCCACATATGTGCTTTATGATGCCTAAAGCCACTTCCAGCATTAACCATGCCTACAATGGTGTTAGATGTCATAAAACACCTATGTGGATGGGATATGAGCGGCCTTTTAAGAGGCGCCCTTAGGCGCCACCATTTTTTTTTAAAATTGCAGTTTAATTGGTTTTTAATTGGCACAAACAATTAGTGCACTGATTAAGCCAATTAAAAATATTACCCCCCCCTTTTTTACCTACCACCACCTAACTTACGATGCACTATTGAGAATTTGGACCAATGTGTGTAAGGGCATAACTTTTTTTTATCATTTTTATTAGAGAGTCAACAAGAGAAACAAGCAGAACACAGGGTAAAAATAGGCAACTTTTTTTAACATGTCTGTTTCAATGACCCTGGAAAATAGAAGAGTATTTTGTTTATTTGCATTTATCAGACAAGATACAGCAAAAGCTAGGGACAACTTTGTTACCTGTTTGCATTGACCAGGGGTGTCAAACTCAGGCCCATGGACCAAATTTGGCCTGCAGGGTAATTAAATTTGACCCATGAGAAAATACCCTGTTCCTTCCCTCTCTCCATCTCATTGTCAACCATCTCTCTCCCGACTTCCCGGTCTCACCTTCAAAGCAGCCTGCAGTGGATTGCTGGTCGGTTGTAGCGATCCTAGCAGGCTGCTATAGCCTCCGCAACATGTTCCCTCTGCAGAAGTTGTGTACTTCAAAGAAGGGGTGGGACCTCAGCAGAAGGAACATGCTGCAGAGGCCAACGGCAGCCTGCTAGGATCGCTACAGCCAACTGGCGATCCTCTGCAGGCTGTTTTGAAGGTGAGACCGGGAATTTGGAGGATGCTAGAAAGAAGGGAGGCCTTCGGGCTGGGCAGACCCTGATGTAGAAGTACACAGAGGGAGGGGTCCAAAGAGATGTGCATATGCCGTACTGAGGGAGGGGGAAGGGAAGAAATAATGGGTATAAAAACAGAGGAGAGGGAGAGAGATGGTGGACAATGGGATCTAGGGAGAGAAGAAACAGAAAGGGAGAGAAGTTGGGCATAAGGGATGGTGTGGAGGGGGTGATAGAGATACTAGATAGGAGGGTAGTTGGGAAGAGAAAGGGAGAGATGGTAGACCCTGCGGTGGTGGGGAAGAGGGAAATATGCTGGATGAAAGGGTAGTTGAGAAAAGGAGAGATGGTGGATCTGGGAATGGTGGGGTTCATCGCTGCAGCTGCGGAGATGGAGACAAAAAAAAAAGGAAAGATGCCAGACCTCCGGGGGATGGAAGGGAAATGGAAGGGGAGGACAGAGATGGAAGAAATATGGTTAGCACGGAGAAAGAAGGAAACAACAAATGGGCAGGAGACCCTGGCAAGCAAGTTATCAGAAGACAACCAGAGCCTGGGACCAACATGATTTGAACAATGACCAGACAACAAAAGGTAGAAAGAATAATTTTATTTTCTGTTTTGTGATTATAATATGTTGGATTTGAAATGTGTATCCTGACAGAACTGGTGTTAGACAGCAAATATGAACTAGGACCTAAAAGAGAGAGGAAAAGTCTTTTTTATTTATTTTGTTTACATCACAGAGCCGGCATGGGATTGGAGAGGCTGTAACCCTATACTTTTATTAAGGTGCACATTTAGCGTATGCTAATTTTTAGCGCGTGATAAATCGGTTAGTGTACCTTTATATAAGGACTCCTAAGTATCTTAATAGAAAATTTGGCCTGCGACTTAGCCTATGTTTTAGATTTTGGCCCCTTATGTGATTGAGTTTGACACCACTGGCTTAAACTATGTGGAATTTCTTTTTATTAAAGCCTTTTACTGACTGCCTTGCATCTAGATAAATGTCAAAGCAGATGATCTTATAGATTGCAAAATCTAAAAACAACTCTCTATTAGATCTAAGTAAGGGAGTGCAAACTGTTTTTCTTTCTTGATTTAGCTTCAGGTATATTGGTAATACTCCAGATTGTTCGTATAAGAAATTTTAGAGAGTGCTGACTCATATTGATACATTTAAATATCATTGGGGTCTTTTTACTAAGCTGCGGTAGCACTAATGTGTGCTCACCGCAGCTAACTATGTCTTACGATGGAGTATGCCCAGGTATACTGCAGTAATTTGGGGACTGATATGTATATCAATGGGACAGGTATTGGGGCAAAGAGTGTACTCTAATCGGTTAGGGCAGCTACATGTTAGCACATAAGTCCTTGGACCCTGATTCTATAAAAATGTAGGCACTTAGGCCCTAATTCTGCAAAGTGTGCCTAAAGTTAGGCATGGTTTGGACGTCCTCGGTAGACGCAGTTTGCAGAATCGTGCTGAGCAGTGCTCAACGCTAGATAGACGTCCAAATTTTTGGGCATCCTTTACAAAATCAGTTTTTAGGCGGAAGTTAGATGTCCAACCAATGTCCTTAATATATTAATTCTAATGTTATTAGAATGGCAATTTTATGCCTCCCTCCACTTCAGAATCGCTCAGCTCTGGAACAGTCTCCCTTCCCCTCTCCGCAACTTGAGCCCCCTTCTACCATTCCGTAAGCTTCTGAAGACTTGGCTCTTCTCCAAAACGTAACCCGTCCCCTCCCCATTATTATCACACTTAACCTCTCTCTTACTTACTTTTATAAACCCACTGGAGTTCCGTTGCTTCCTAACCATGTAAACCGTGTCGAGCTCCACCAGTTGGAGATGATGCGGTATATAAACCCAAGATTTAGATTAGATTAGATTAGATTATAATTGTGATATGTTGGCAGCATACTAGTTTTCTTTTATATGTTTAATCCTTTTATTTATTTCTCTTCTGTCAGAGTGAGTGGGGTTCGAACCAGGAATATTAGGGTAGAAGGCTGTAGGTTTTACCAGTGTGCTACAGAGTAAGCTAATAAACTGCATGGCAATAGTAAAACTATGTCTTATAGGCATTGTAAAGAAGTCAACTTTTGAGCGTGATTTGGGCTTCAGATAGACGTGAGTTCTGTGGATGGGACATAGGCATGATTTGGACATTTCCAATGCAATCTGCTAAATAGGTTTCTGGGTTTTTATTTATGCTTTATTAAGCTCAAAATGCATGTAAAAGTGCACTCTGAGTATTTTTACTGTAGGTGCATAATCCCCCATGGTAATTTTATAAGAGGCTTCTATGTGCAAAAAATCCTTATAAAACTGCCCCAATATGCTTGTTTTTGCCCATATCGTTGCTATATATCCTTCTGTACAGCCTGTACTCCAAATTTGATAACTTTCTTTTATTCGCCAGTGTTTCTGAATAGCTTATGTGCCAAGCCTTTTTATTCTTCTATCCTCCAGTTGAGGGTTTAAGGTGACTTTCCACTTGCCTAGGTTTGTCTTTTCTATAATTACCAGGTCATATTTGTTCATTCTGCAGCTAAAATCCCTTAATAGACAGCTACTGCACAGTGAAAAGAGAACATGAGCTCAGTACATGTGCTTTCTCAAGATAACACTGGCAGTCAATCAAGTTATATCCTTACTCAGTGAATATGGTATTCTATTGTTATATAGCATCAGATCAAGCAGGAGCATATTTTAAACAGTGCGCTCCATTCTCCTCTCTGCAGTGACTACTCATACACAGAACACGACTTTAACTGGTGAGCTGTACAGATGTGACCTGTAAGGTGTGGAGCAGCTACAGGCACCTATATTTGCATATTTATGCAACTTTCCTCATTATGCAGGAAGCAAACAATGCTTTACACATGCATTGCTATATTTTAATGTAATAGGAGTGGAAATCTACTCTTTAGTTACTATGACTGAAATAAAACACACTTTGTTCCATATTAACTGGTCACGTGAAGGACAATTCTGTAAACTAGGCGCTAACATTTAAATGTCCATTATCCCCCAAATTCTGTATATAGTTCTATATAACAAGATCAATTGGTGCCAATAATTGGCAATTAACACCTCATAATTGATGCTAGTTGGCTGTTACAAACACAACTTTATCAGCACATTCTATAAAAGTGGTGCTTGTGTGTATCTTGAAGGGGGGCATGGCCAAGGAAAGAACTGGGCAGATTTAATTATTTAATTTTCTATACCATTCTCCCAGGGGAGCTCAGAACACTTTACATGAATTTATTCAGGTACTGAAGCATCTTTTTCCAGTCTGTCCCGGAAGGCTTGCAATCTTTCTAATGTAACTGGGGAAAATGGGGGATTAAGTGACTTGCCCAGGGTCACAAGGAGCAGCATGGGTTTGAACCCACAACCTCAGGGTGCTCAGGCTGTAGCTTTAGCCACTACATCAGATACGTCCACTTGCTCTGAACCACAGCCATTGTGAATAAAGTGTCTCTTTATTTTCTTAACCTTTTGGAAATGAGGTTTAGTATGCAATATATAATGTGTTTTGCTTGAGTAATGCATTAGTAAACATCTTTTGACCTTAATATCAAACTGGAGTTCTGTATACCCTCCAAAATAGAAGCCCTATTCACCTATATGCAGACACCGCCAGCAAATCTAGGTGACACCTAAGTCACGCCCACCTAACTCAAGCCTATCTAGCGCCCAACTCACGCTCAAAAGGAGACCTGCTTTTGCAAGTCCTCTTTACACCAAAAAATAGAGGATTTATTATGCAATATATATTTATTTATTTTTCTTGTGCTTAGACTGAGGAACATGGAGGCCAAAAGAGGAATTGGACAAGTGTTGAAGGTACATGTTTGATATTTATCCTAGATAAATGACTGCTTGTAAATCAAGAGGATATAAACTTGGCTTTGGAACTGACATGCAGTTTACTATCTGAGTGTGTTTGTGGTGAAATGGATAGAGCTACAGCCTTAGCACCCTAATATTGTTGGTTCAAATCCCCCACTGCTCCTTGTGACCCTGGGCAACCCAAACAGAAGACAAATATGGTAAAGGAGCCAAATTTAAATACCATATAATATATAAGTGGTATATAAATAATTAAAAGATAAATAAATGAAATATAATAATGGTGCCAGCATTTTACTGCATACAATTTTAATGTACAAAAACAGCATAAAATCTCTATTTTAATGATGTCATAACACTAACACATGATAACGTTATAGACATTATTAGGATGTCTATGTAATGCCCAAAAGACAATTCTACAAAGGACATCTAACGAAATAGATGTGCTTAGATTTGCTCATGGCCACTGAGCAAAATTCTCTATAGTGCATCTATCCATTAGAGAATCACGCTCAACATTCTACTGCTGGACTTCTACACAATGCCTAATTTTTAGACGTCCTTTACAGAATCTGATCCTAAATGGTTGCCATTATTTTTAAGCTGGTAGAGTAGATTGCCAACTAAAAAAATGTCTGTCTCCAATTATTCTATACTGTATGTCCATGATTTCCATCTTATGTCTCCAAACTTTTATAAGGACATTGATAAACTGTTGGTACATTTCCTGTGGCAAAGAAAAACAAACAAGCTACCTTTGTGCATTTTGAAAAAACTGAAAGACCAAGAAGGTATGAACATCCTTCATTTCGATAACTTTCATACTGCCTTCATTTTATGACAAAGGGTGCTATGGCTATAAGACCCAAACAATTCACTATGGTTGAGAAAGGAATGTATTATTGTGTCACCAAAATGTTTGTCTTTTCTCTTTGGCTCTAAAGTGGCAGTTAAACTAAAAGATAATTTTATTCTAATTGCTACAAATCGTGCAATGGAACAGCTTGATGCGGCACTTCCACCAGCAACCAAAGATACTAGACAGAAATCTCTGTAGTGGAATCTTTCTTTCCAAATGGAGGGCAAGCCTCTCAGTTGGCATCTCGATCACCTTATATATTGAAACCACCTTCTATGGTGCATAACAGAACAGCACGACTTGGGTGTGATTGTATGTGATGATCTCAAGGTGGCCAAACAGGTTGAAAAGGTGATGGCAAAGGCTTGAAGGATGCTAGGATACATAGGGAGAGGTATGGCCAGCAGGAAAAAGGAGGTATTGATGCCTCTGTATAAAATCTGGTGAGACTTCATTTAGAATATTGTGTACAATTCTAGAGACCGCACCTTAAGAAAGGTATAAAAAGGATGGAGTTGGTCCAGAGGAAGGCTACTAAAATGGTGTGTGGTCTTTGTGATAAGGCATATGGGGACAGACTTAAAGATCTCAATCTGTATACTTTGGAGGAAAGTCTGGAAAGGGGAAATATAATAGAGACATTTAAATATCTACGTAATATAAATGTGCATGTCATGAGTCAAGTCTCTTTTATTTGAAAGGAAACTCTGCAATGAGAGGACATAGGATGAAGTTAAGGAATAAAATAATTGCTAAAGACCCATTTTTTTAAAATTTGGGACTCCTTTTACTAAGCTGCAATAGTGGTTTTAGCACACGCTTAGTGCACGCTGAATTGCCGCACGCACTAGGCCTTAACACCAGCATTGAGCTGGCGTTAGTTCTAGCTGCGTAGCGTGGATTTAGCATGCGCTAAAATCCTGCATGCGCTAAAAACGCTATCGCAGCTTAGTAAAAGGAGCCCTTGGTCTTTCAAGCAACTTTTGTTCTGTTGCTTTCATTTTCTGATTTGACCCAGCACAGTAGTCCGGAAATCTCCTAACAACTAAATTGTCCTGACTAATGTCCTGTTCCCTTAACCCCCTCTTTTACAAAAGCCGACAGTGTGGGCTGGTGTGGTACATGTTCCGTTGCCCATAGCAATTGAATGGGCATCAAAGCATTTGCTGGCACAGTAAAAGGGGGGCTTTCATTTGCTTCTGTATTTCATGGCCAATCACACAGAAGCAAAAAGGGATGAACAAGAATTTTGAATATGATTGGTACAAATCAAAGTTTGCACAACATGCCCAAACTATCTGTGATACTTGCCTTTTCTATCAAGAAAATAATATTTCTAAACCCATTGAGTCTTTCCAAGGAGACAAACCCAATGAAGCTGGCAGCGCAATGTGCAGCGGCCTCAAAGAAAGCGAACAGAATGTTGGGCATAATCAAAAAGGGTATCACTACCAGAACGAAGGAGGTTATTCTACCACTGTATCGAGCGATGGTGCGCCCACATCTGGAGTACTGTGTCCAATACTGGTTGCCCTACCTTAAGAAGGATATGACGATACTCGAGAGGGTCCAGAGAAGAGCGACAAGGATGATTAAGGGCATGGAAAACCTTTCATATGCTGAAAGGTTGGAGAGGCTGGGGCTCTTTACCATGGAAAAGCGGAGACTTAGAGGGTACATGATAGAGACTTATAAAATCATGAAAGGCATAGAGAAGATGGAGAAGGACAGATTCTTCAGACTAACCGGGCCAACAAAAACAAGAGGACATTCAGAAAAATTGAAAGGAGACAGATTCAAAATGAATGCTAGGAAGTTCTTCTTCACTCAGAGGGTGGTGGACACCTGGAATGCTCTCCCAGTGGAGGTGATAGGGCAGAGTACAATATTGGGCTTCAAAAAGGGATTGGATGATTTCCTCAAGGAGAAGGGGATTGAAGGGTACAGATAGAGGGTAATTATACAGGTACTAAATGAATAGGGAATAAAGAATTTAGGTTAAGGACCACTTACAGGTCATGGACCTGGGGGGCCACCGCGGGAGCGGACTGCTGGGCACGATGGACCCCTGGTCTGACCTGGCAGAGGCAATGCTTATGTTCTTAAGTCTATGTATAAGTTCATTTTTGAATTTGCAGATGAACTTCATTCAGCTGTCAAAATCCCAAGGATTTGAGTATTGCATAGTCAATGTAAATCTGTTTCTAGGTTAGCTTACCCATGTATGAAAAATAATTCTGAAACTGTAGCAATGAACCCACATGTGGTCCTCCAGTGATAGAAGTACTGTACTCATTTTACAGGACAGGTTGTTAAAACATGTGGCAAAGGCTTCCATACTCTACCATTCTCAAAGAGCAAATAAAGATGAAAGTACAAATTAACTACTAAAGACCAAATTGCCAAAAATATTCTAGGAAACAGGCCTGAACTGGGCTTATAAGAACATGATACAACCCTGGTCTCATTCACATGCAGTCTCGGGTAGGGGACCCATGACTAGGGTTCAGAAAAGGAAAGAAAGTTCTGTTTTAAGCTAGGCATAAGCCAGGGCCTAGGCTAGATAAGATCTGGTATGCCAAAGGATACTTTTCACGGGGGTCAATCACCACACTCTTTACTTGAAACTTGATTGTAGATCAAATTCATAACTATTTACTGTTCACTTTATCAGAATACTGAAACTGATTTCAAGCTCTTTGTAATAAAGTCAATTTAAAACTCTTTCCTCATGTTACATTGCATTACATTAGGGATTTCTATTCCGCCATTACCTTGCAGTTCAAGGCGGATTACAAAAGAATTATCCAAGATGTATTACAACAAGAAGAAATTGGCCATTTTCAAAAAGAGTGAGAAATGGGTAAGGTTATTTGTTTGGGGTAGTTGGCTTTATGAGAGGTGTAGTTTGAGACTTGTGGTATTATTTCTTTTTTCAGAGTTTTCTTGAAGAATATGTATGGTCTTTATTTCTTTTCTAAAAGTCTTGTAGTCGAGGGATGCCGTCAGTAGATTGGCAATTTGGTTGTCTAGTATGGCTGCTTGAGTGGCCAGGAGGCCATCATATAGTTTTTTCCGTTTGACCTCCTTAATTGGGGGGTATGAGAATGGGGTGTGAGTTTTCCTAATCCTGGTTGCGGTGTTGTGGATGAGGCGGTTATTCAGGAAGTTTGGACTGTCTCCGTATAAAGTCTTAAATAGTAGGCAGTAGAATTTAAATTGTATTCTTGCTGGGATCGGAAGCCAGTACGATTGGAGATATGCTTCTGTAATGTGATCATGTTTCTTTAATGAGTAGATGAGTCTTAGTGCTGTGTTTTGGATAGTTTGTAGTTGTTTTGTTATGGTTGTAGGGCATGGGAGGTAGAGGATATTACAGTAGTCAAGTAGGCCTAGTATTAAGGACTGAACTATGAGCTGGAATTGAGTTTTCTCGAAGAATTTCCGAACTTGTCTTAAGTTTCTCATGACTAAGAATGACTTTTGTATTGTTTTATTGATTTGCGGTTGCATGGTGTAGCATCTGTCGATAGTTATTCCTAGCAGTTTTAGGGTGGTTTGTATGGGGTAGTTGATTGCGTTGATTTCAATGTTGGTTATGGTTGGTATTTTGTTGTTTTCTAGGAGGATGAATTTCGTTTTATCTGGGTTCAATTTCAGTTTGTGATCTTTCATCCAGGTTGCTATTGATTTTAGTGTTTGATATATTGTGTTCGTTATGGAGAGTTCAGGTTGATCGAAGGGTATGAGAATGGTAATGTCATCGGCATAGCTGTAGGAGGTTATGCCTTATTTATCCAGGTGAGAGCTGAGGGAGGCTGTATAGAGACTGAAGAGAGTCGGGGATAGAGGGGATCCTTGGGGAACTCCGCAGGGGTTTGACCAAGGTTCAGATTTTTGTTTGTCTGATTTTACTCTATAGGTTCTTGATTTAAGGAATCCTTCAAACCATGTGTATACTTTATCTGTGATACCTATTGTATCCAGGATTTGTAGTAGAATGTTATGGTCCACCAAGTCGAATGCAGCGGTAAGGTCTAGTTGTATGAGCATCATTTTTTTTTCCTGTGCTGAGATGTTGTCTGGCTGTGTCCAAGAGAGATCCTAGTAGTGTTTCTGTGCTGAAGTTGTTTCTGAAGCCGGATTGTGTGGGTGGAGTATGTTATGGTTTTCTAGGTAATTGGAGAGGAATTTGGCAACTAGTCCTTCTATTATTTTGACGTAGAGTGGAATAGAGGCAATGGGTCTGTAGTTGGCTGTTTGGTCTATCGGTCCTTTGGGAGCTTTGAGGATCGGGGTGATGATGATTTCGCTGAGGTTGGTAGGGTAGTGGCCGTTTATTAGCCACATTATACACATGGTGAGCCACTCCGGTCTCACCCTCTTCCCTCAGCTTGAGACCGTTCTATCTTTTCTTCCAATCTGAAACACTCCACATAGGCTCTGCTATAAGTTCTCTCCCTCTCTCAGTTACACCTTGAGATCCTTGTTCTGTCCTCTCCTGATGACACCCTCAGGAGAGCAAAGCCCCAAATTATTATTTTGGTGAGCCACTTTGCTTCACACCCTTGCTCCTCAGCCCAGGACCATGCTATCTTCCTTACTAATACTACTAGTACTTATCATTTCTATTGTATTACTAGACATATGCAGTGCTGTACATAGAAACATAAAAGAGACAGTCCCTGCTCAAAAGAGCTTACATTCTAGTCAAGACAAACAAGATGGTGCATCAATATGCAGTGCTCAGGAGGAGGAATTGCAGAGCATATGATAAGACAGATGTTGATGCTTAGCAGGTGGGATAGAAGGATAGGAGGAGTGTGTGGCGCAATGGTTGGATCTACAGCCTCAGCACCCTGGGGTTGTGGGTTCAAACCCCGCGCTGCTCCTTGTGACCCTGGGCAAGTCACTTAATCCTCCATAGCCCCAGGTACGTTAGATAGATTGTGAGCCCACCGGGACAGAGAGGGAAAATGCTTGAGTACCTGATTGTAAAAACCGCTTAGATAACCTTGATAGGCGGTATATAAAATCCTAATAAACTTGAAACTTGAATTGAAAGCAGCTTCAAAGTAGTGAGCTTTAAGTCTGGATTTGAATATTGCCAGAGATGGAGCTTGACATACCGAGTCAGGCAGTTTGTTCCAGCCATATAATGCAGCAAAGTAGAAGGGACAGAGTCTGGAGCTGGCTGTATAGGAGAAGGGTACAGATAAAAAAGACGTAACCGATGAGCAGAATGCCCAGGGAGAGTGTGGGGAGAGGAGAGATACTGAGGAGCTGTGGAACAAATACATTTGTAGATTATTAAGAGGAGTTTGAACTGTATGCAGAAATGGATAGGGAGCCAATGAAGTGACTTGAGGAGAGGGGTAATGTGGGAATAGTGGCATTGGCAGAATATAAGGTATTCAGCAGATTTCTGAACAGATTGAAGGGGAGAGAGATGGTTTAGCAGAAGGCCAATGAGATGAGTCTATGCGAGAGATGAGGAGGATATGGATGAGGGTATGTTACCATATTTTGAGTGGTAAAACCCTGGACACATGGCCCTGCCCTGTTCTACCTCTGGCTCCACCCCAGCCATGTGCCATTCTGCCCCCCAGCCCCACCCCTATAAAGCTTCCTCTCATCTTCCCAGACAAACTCTGGCCACATCTGGAGGGCCTAGAGCATGCACAGATGTGTGTGATGTCATCTGCACATGCTCAGAGGCCCTGATGAGAGCTAGTCAACACAGCTTCAGGAAGGGGAAGTCATGTTTGACGAATTTACTTCAATTTTTTGAGGAGGTGAACAAACAAATTGATAACGGTGAACCAGTGGATATAATATACTTGGACTTCCAGAAAGCGTTCGACAAGGTTCCACACGCAAGGCTTCTGAAGAAACTACAAAGCCATGGAATAGAAGGGGATATACTAAGATGGATAGGTGGATGGCTGTAAAACAGATTGCAGAGGGTGGGCATAAATGGGAAGTTCTCGGATTGGGAAAAGGTGACAAGCGGTGTGCCCCAGGGTTCGGTTCTTGGGCCAATCTTGTTCAATATCTTCATAAACGACTTAGAAGAAGAAACAACAAGTAATTTAATCAAGTTTGCACAAACTTGACACAAAACTATGTAGGGCAGTTAGGTCACAAAAGGACAGAGAAGAACTCCAGAGAGATTTGAACCAGCTAGAGAAATGGGCGGAAAAGTGGCAGATAAAGTTTAATATAGAAAAATGCAAAGTGATGCACATGGGTAAGAAAAACAAGGAACATGAATACAAAATGTTAGGTGCAACATTGGGCAAGAGCGAACAATAAAGGGATCTGGGGGTACTGATAGACAAGACCCTGAAGCCGTCGGCTCAATGCACAGCGGCGTCAAAGAAAGCAAACAGGATGTTGGGCATGATAAAGAAGGGGATCACGAGTAGATCGGCGGACGTCATAATGCCGCTTTACAGAGCAATGGTCAGACCACACTTGGAATACTGTGTCCAACACTGGTCTCCCTACCTAAAGAAGGATATAACCCTGCTGGAGAGGGTGCAGAGGCGAGACACGAAGCTAGTAAAAGGTATCGAGAATTTAAGCTACAAAGAACGGCTCGAAAACTGGGATTGTTCACCCTCGAGAAGAGAAGGCTGCGAGGGGATATGATAGAGACTTTCAAAATACTAAAAGGATTCGACAAAATAGAGCAAGAAACATCGTTATTCACATTGTCAAATGTGACTCGGACAAGAGGTCATGGACTGAAACTGAGGGACAACAGGCCCGGGACAAATATCAGGAAGTTCTGTTTCACACAGCGAGTGGTGGACGCTTGGAATGCTCTCCCGGAGGAGGTTGTGTCGGAGACCACCATTCCGGGATTCAAGGGTAAGTTGGATGCACACCTTCTTGCAAAACACATTGAGGGATACGGGTAAACAAGGTCTTCAGCAGGGAACACTTGGATTGGCCTCCACGTGTGCGGGTCGCCGGACTAGACGGACCTGGGGTCTGATCCGGTGAAAGCATTTCTTATGTTCTTATGTTCTCCAGATGTGGCCGGAGCTCGTCAGGGCTTTCCAAAACCCAGACAAACTGCCAGGTTTTAGAAAGTCCATCCTGGCACTTGGACAGTTTTCTTAAAAAAGGACATGGCTGGTTTTCCCAGATGTCTGGTAACCCTAGATGAGAGTCTCAGCAGTGTGCTCAGAAAGAAAGGGATTTCCCGCTAAGCTAGAACACTCTGCTTTCTGCTCTTCTGGCAGACCCACACTGACTTGCCCTCCGCAAGCTTTCAGCACTTTCAGAAGTCTCCCTCGGTACAAGGGTCATGGCAGGAGAATCAGGATAACAAAAAGTTCTGCTTTTCCTCCTCTTCTCCCTTTTATATTACTCCCCTCTCCCGCTCTAGTTAGGGTCCTCCAACTCCTTCCATTAATTTCTTCTATCCACACACACTCATACTTACTGACTCTCCGAAGAATCCCATGCCTTCTGCTCTTTAGCAAAAGCATTCTTCAGGGTAGGGGGTGGGATCACAATAAGAATATAACAGTTGCTAAACTCTTGCAAAATTTCTTTCATAATAGATCTAATATTTGCTACTGTGTGTTCCTCAAGCAGAGTTCTTTTAGCCAGGATTCTTGAGTTAAGATGAAAATTTTCATCTATATACTGTGCAATTACTGTTATGTATGGCGCTGCAGTACCATCTTCAGTCCACAGATCAGCTGTAACATCAAATTTAATTTGCCGTGGCAATGCATCTGATAGTGCTGCCTTTTTCTTTACAGCAATATGTCTAGAAATTGTTTTCATAAAGGGAAGTAGCTGGTCTGCAGTAAACAGGCCATATTTTGCACCATTTGAAATCAGCTTCTCAGCAAGATGGGATTTATATACTGCTTATTCTGTGGGGTTACACAATCAAAGTGGTTTACATATTTTAGACAGGTACATATTTTGCAGTGTTGTGTTAACTGACAGAGTCATAAGGAGCAGCAGGGGAATTGAACTCACAACCTCAGGGTGCTAATACAGTTACTCTCTAACCTCTAGGCCACTCATTTGACTGTCTAGAAAAGCCTGATATCTATAAAGCACATCGAAGTGACCGTGTCGGTAACTTCTGATTTCACTGCTGCTGCATAATCCTTTAGGCCAGTTCATTCTTCTAATTCACTTTATGTAAGAAGTCCTTGATGTTTCTCATAAGAGTATGCTTTTGCCAAAGTTCATCTGGGAAGATGAGAGGAAGGTTCGTATGGGTGAGGCTGGGGGGCAGAATGGGGCATGGCTGGCATGGGACCAGAGGTAGAATGGGGCGGGGCCATGTGTCCGGAGTTTTACCGCTCAAAATATGGTAACCCTACCCTCATCCATATCCTCATCACCGCTCGTGTAGACTATTGCAATAAGCTTCTCACTGGCCTTCCACTAAACCATCTCTCTCCCCTTCAATCTGTTCAGAACTCTGCTGAGCATCTCATATTCTGCCAATATCACAATTCCCACATTACCCTCTCCTCAAATCACTTCATTGGCTCCCTATCCATTTCTGCATACAGTTCAAACTTCTCTTAATGACCTACAAGTGTATTTGTTCCACAGCTCCTCAGTATCTCTCTCCACACTCTCCCTGGGCACTCCGCTCATCAGGTAAGTTGTTGTATGTACTTTCAATCCACTGGGGCCATCAGATGGTGTCCATTTTAATGTCATCTTACAAATCTTGCACATAGTGAAACCACTACTTTAACCATCCACGTGGATGATAGCAAATGACATCCACACCAAACTAGCTCCATCATTTTTGATAAATTATTGACTTTTTCTAAAAAATGAAATTTTGGATTGTTGTTTTACCTGTGACTAGAGATAACCTAGGGGGGCAAAAAAACCCTCAAACACAATGCAATTATCTACCACAATAAAACACATCAACAGTATAACTCAGCTTTGGATTTAGATTTTAAATTCAATTAATCATCTTTGCCCAATGAGAGCAGCTACTGTAGAGATATGTGACTGGAGTTTAAAGAAAGAAGAGAAATATTTGAAGAGTTTGGCTCCCTCTGTAAAGATGGTGAAGTGACGGACATTGTAAGAGAAGCTGTGAAGCAGGAGAAGGGAGGGAAGGGACGATGCTGGATCAGAGTACAGAGGTGCCAAGGACGGTCCCTCCCAAAGTGTGATTGAAGGCCAATGAGTGAGGCTTTTTTCCTTGCCCATTTGGGGTATAAATTGGCAAGCTGAACTGGTGAAAGGGCAGAGACCTGAGAAAGGGCTAATAGCTACTTTTATTGCAAGTATGCCTTCCCATGACCCTAAAAATGTATTTCTATATTATAGCATCATGTTACATATTTTAAACTCTATTATTTCAAACACTTATGCACAGGAATCTATGGAATCAATTCAACTATATGTAAAGACCCCGAGAGAGAATGCCTTTTAATTTAAACCTGATAAAACAAAAGTCTGCTATATCACCTCAAAGCTCATTAGATCCTGCAATATGTTCAAAAACTCTGTTTAATATTAACAAACTAACCTGCCCTTTTATGAAGTCACATTTGAATTTTTTTATCATCAGCCATAGTGGTAAAAACTCTGACACTCATAGAATTCCTATGAGTGTCGGAGTTTTTACTGCCGTGGCTGGCAATAAAAAAGCTTCATAAAAAGGGAGTAAAATTATATTATTGTTTTGATGCACTCTTAGAAAGGCCAACATGCAATCCCTCTACTGCAAAACACTATGCACAAACTTGTGTAAAAAAAACTTGGAAGACAATAACAGCTTTAACTCCCAGGGCAACAACCTTATCCAAATTCCAGCACTATAAATATTACATAATATTACATAAAAGTTTTATGTAATAATAATATTACATAAAACTTAGTTCAAAATAGAGAATGATGCAGTGACTGTTACCCACAACTAGCTGTGGGTAGCCGCGAGTAACCTCCAGGATGGGGCAAAAAAATGATTGGTAGCTGCGGGGACAAGGCCATGCAGGGACAAGGCCATTCACCACACTGTGGAGCAGTAAATGGCCTTGGTCACGCAGTAAAGTATCTGCCGTGCGTTGCCTCCCTTCCCACCCCTACCGATCAGCAGCCTTCCTCACGATTGCACAGTCCAGTAGCCCCCTCCCGATCGGACCCTAAAACTTAGTTCAAAACACATCAATAATATGCAAAAAAAAAAAACCCCCAACAACCCTGAAACCTGAGCCTCAAGAAATCAGATTCTGCAATACATACATAACAAACAAGAATATAGCAACTTAATTGTGAGATATCAGAGATGTGCATTGCCAAAACTTATCATATTCCAATTAATTTTAAAATTTAAGATAAAATACTTTTTCTACCTTTGTTGTTTGTGTCTTCATCTTCCCCTTTTCCAGTGTTGTCACCTGTGACCCCCCCTACCCCAACTCCCCATTTCTGCTCTTTCCCTTTCCCTTTAGTCTGGCATTGCCCTCCCCCCCAAAAAAAAAAAAATGATTTGTACTGTGTCAAGATCATGTAATTTTATCTTCTTGTGGGTTATACAACTTTGTTCTGACATTGTTTCCGCTTAGATTTGTTTCTAGGACTCAAAGGATAAGAGGGAGAACGAATAATATTGGCGGAGCACTTTGAACCAAAGAAAGGAGATGGGAAGAGAAAGAGGGGGAAGGGGTAGGTAGATGATAGACTTATAGGGATTTGAGTAGGGGCAGGGGGGTTGATGGAGGTGGGGGGGTGATGATTGGAAGTCAGTTAGAGAAGGAGTCGGTTTGGGGTTGGGGATTAGAGGATTAGATTGTTGGGAGACATGGTCAGGATGGTATGAGTCATGGTGTTTGGGAAGGGTGATGGTGATGGTGATGCCCAACCTGCCCTGCCTGTGGTGTTGGAGATGCTTGTAGGTTTGGTGGTGGGTTCTTGTAGAGGTTGAGTGTTTCAGGGAGGGTTGGTCTCAGCTTTGCGGGATAGGGTAAGGAATGGGAAATGGGAGGTTTTATTGAATGTTGGTGTGTTTTAGCCTTATGGGAGGCATTTATGGGTTATGTCTCAAGTGTGGCATTGCATGAGGAGGGGCATGCCCCTACAGTACCACAGGACATGAGAGGGCATTTGCATAGTTGTTAAATGGTGGGGATACAATATTGGACGATCCCTGATCCTCCGAGGTTCTGGCATTGGCGGAACCAATTACATCAGTTGGCCATTTGGGAAGCTAGAGATGCAGGAATTGTAAGAAAGTGAAAGATGTTATTTATACAAATTTGGGATTCATATTTGCAAGATTTTCATCCTAAGGGTCATAATGCGATTTTAAGTTGGATCTCTTAATTGGACTTTTTATTAAGTTAAATGAAGAGAGTAACATTGGGTAGAGAGTACTATTGGATGAGAAGGGGTGAGTGTGGAGAGGGATGCTTAAGGTTCAAATTCATATAGATAAGTGGGGGTTTAATGATATTGTAATTTTTTTTTTTTAAATTATGTATATTAATAATTGATGTATTATTGATGTCTTGTGATGCTGTATTTATTTGCAAGTTTTGTACCCTAAGGGCTGTAATGAGATTTTAAGTTAGATTTCTTTATTTATGAGAATATTATTGGGTAGAGAGTACTATTGGGTGGGAAGGGGTGGGTATAGAGAGGGAAGGTAAAGGTTCAAACTCATATAGTTAAGTGGGGTTTATTGATATTGGAATTTGTCTTTTATTATGTTTATTAATAATTGATGCATATTGATGTTGTTGTTTTTTTGATGCTGTATTATTGCATTTGATGATATTTGTATTAATAAAAACTGTTTGAATCTAAATGGTGGGGATTAAGGGAGAGGCTAGTTTGACACTGACTGCCTGTGCAGCACGGGGCTGTTTGTGTAATGTTGCTGTTTGCTCAAAATGCTGTTGATTAATAAAACTAAGACCATTGTTTCGTCAACTATAATAATTGAGAGTTGTGTATTTTGGAGGTTATTGGGTGAGATGTAGTGGTGAATGGTGAAAAGAAGTGTGACTGCCAAGGTTATGTTAAGCTGCTTAATGCTTGGACCTGCTGGTTCTAAGCCTACTTTCAGTGTATAAGTGGATTAGGGGAACATACAAATTGCTACACTCAATAAAAGGTTTGAACTGTATGTTCCCCTAATCTACTTATATGGATGGTAAACATCACAGATTGGGTTAGTCCTCAGAACTCCTGCACTAAAGATAACAGCACACACCCCATGCTGCTGAAACAGCACAAAAAAACTAACTTGTTAATGATCAACAGCCCCCTACCCCTTTTACAAAACCATAGAAAGTGGTTTTTAGCGCAGGCTGGCACACTAAATACTCTGCACTGCTCCCGACGCTTATATGAGTGTCGGGAGCAGCAGAGAGCATTCAGTGCACTGGCCTGCGCTAAAAAACACTTTCTGGATTTTGTAAAATGGGAGGGCAAATATTTTTATATTTATTGGATTATGAGTTCAAGAAGTTTAATTATACTGCATTTATCTATGTAGATGATATTATATTGTTGATCAGAGAAAACAAGAGATTTTTCCTTCCCAGAATGTGGAAGGCAAAGAAACAAACCAAGAAGGTGACTGGTTGGTGCTCGATCTCCTTTATTAGATAATATAACACTGACTCGACATAATCGTGTTTCGGCCTAAAAAGGCCTCCCTCAGGAATCTGATTGTGTAAACTGAGGAGATAGATACTGGGGATTCACAAACGTATGATGCTTTTAGTCTTTAAAAAGACTCAATTTGCCTGTCGGCAAAAGAATAACAATATAATTAATCAAAATCAACGGATCATGTAACCAACATACAGTGGCAGAAGAAAATACTACATTCTCCTATGAAAACAAAACTAAAAAGTCTGTAGGCCGAAACACAATCATGTCGCCTTCTTGGTTTGTTTCTTTGTATTACATTGTTGATACCATTTTCAGATAATTTAAAGAATATGAAGTTCAAAGAAATAAGTTAGCATTTCAGGGGTGTTTCAAGGGTGGATCCTAATTTTCAGTGCTGACTAAGTTTAGTGCATAGACAGGACTGCATAAATAGCAGCTAGCCAACAGTTGGTTAGCACTGAATATCAACTAAGTAGTTATCAGTTAGGCACCTCAAAAAAATAAAAAAAAACCCAAAGATATTCAGTATCAACGAAAATGCCCCACCATTGAATATCTAAGGTCAGCACCAGTGATGAGCTTTAATCATGCTGCCAGCTAAATATCAGCCTTTTGTGTAGAGTTTGGACCTACTTTTGACATGCTTTGATGGTTTTACATTGACCAAGTTTTGCCAAACTGCACAAATCATTGAAACTGCTTGGCTCAAACAACATTGGATTTACCTTCCTAAGTCAAACTATCCTTTTGGTCTTAAAACTTCTATGGAGTGGAGTGCCTTCTTTTAGTATCTGCAGCTCGCCTGAGTATATGAATTTCAGTACTGAATGAATGACTAAACTACTACATTGTATTGATTGGATCAGTCACATGGTATCTGCATATACCCTTTAAAACCCTTTGATGAGGCAATGTTCACTCTAAGCTGTGCGGGAGTCCTCATGCTGTTTCAGTATCACATTTTCAGTAATGAGGAACAGGCAAGCTCTGCAATTTATTGCTATGTCATCTATCCCTAGAGATTAAAAATAAAATTTTGAAGCATCACCCTTCACTGGCAGGAATGAGGTTGGAGGACTCCTGCACAGTGCAGAGGGGAATTTAGAGAAGGGTACTCCATCACAATAAATTCCAACAGAGGTGAATTTTGAAGCTCTCTCTCCCAAGACTATGGCTGACTACTTCTATGACAAAGTTCAAAAGATCAACCTTGAGTTCTCAACCAAGCTGCCTTCAGCTCTCCTTTCCTGAGCCTATTCTGTCAACTCTCCTTGCCCCTGCCTCTTTTTCTTCCTTTCCTGAGATCACTGACGAGGAAATTGCATTTTTTTTTTCTCCTCCAAACTCACTACCTGCTCCTCTGATCTGATTCCTACCCATCTACTAAATATTCTCTCTCCTATTGTCAATCCTTCCATCTGTCACATTCTCAGTCTATCACTTACCACTGCAAATGTCCCTGATATCTTCAAACATGCCATAGTTAACACCACTCCTCATAAAACCTTCACTGGACCCTACTTACCCTTCTATCACCCCATCTCCCTCCTCCCCTTCTTATCCAAGCTATTTGAGTGTGCTGTTCACCACCATTGCCTTGACTTTCTGTCATCCCTAGTTATTCTCAACCCACTGCAATCAAGTTTTGAGTTTATTTAAAATTTGATTGATCACCTAATCATGCATTCAAGGTGATGCACAATTCTAAAAACAATTTATGACAGTATACAGGGAAACAAAAATGTATATAGCAAATACATGACTTACAGGCCCGGTACGGGATAAGGGATGAAAATACAATAATCGAAAGCAGATGAAACATTCAAGAAAAACTACAAAATGAGGGTTTTTTTATTTTTTTTTTTCCTACTAGAAAAGATAGTTGGATCTTTGGCAAGATTTTACAATGTCTAGCAGTCAAAAGCATTTTTGAAAAGAAAGCATTTCAACTGACTTAAATCTATCGATATTTCTTTCCTCTCTCAAATAGATTGGCAAGGAATTCCACAACTGGGGGGCCACGACCGAAAAAATGAATTGTCTTCATGTATTAATAGTTTTAAGTGAAGGAACAGTTAGCACATGTTGTTCATTAGACTGGAGTATTCTAGTGGTGGCGTAGGAAATTAGAATCCTATCGATGAAAGCTGGGGACTTATAGAGCCGAGTCTTAAGCGATAATAAACATATTTTGTAAATTATTCTATGTGATACCGGAAGCCAATGAGATTTTTAAAGAAGTGGTAAAACATGATCAAATTTTTTTTCTTTCATAATGATTTTAATAGAAGCATTTTGAATTAACAGTAAACGCCTAATCTCTTTTTGAACAATGCCCTTAAATAGGGAATTACAGTAATCAATTTTAGAAATTATCAATGAGTGGATTAGTATGTTTAAGGATTTGGGCTCTAACCATTTTGAAATTGAACAAATTTGCCATAATCTAAAAAAAGTTGATTTAACTATGCTGCTAATATGATCATGATAAAACAGTCTCTAATCGAATATGCCCCCTACAGAAACTGCCCTTGCTAAAGTCTCCACTGACCTGTTCCTGGCAAAATCCAAAGGCCTCTATTCTATCCTCAACCTTCTTGATCCTCCTCCACTTGACTTACAGGTGAAACCACGCCTCTAGTTGCACACTCGGTGCTAAACTAAGCATGATCTTATCTCTCTACTGCATGTACCTTCACCAAGAGTGCCTAAAATTGTCCTTTACTTTATTTCTAGCTGCTATACTTATAGGGCCTATCGTTTACCATGTTACTGTGTGAACAGCCTTCTAAGCAAGGGTAGCAATGCGCTGGTACTTCAGTTTAATCTGAGTAGTGCTTTCGATTTAGTAGACCACTGCAAACTGTTGGAACTTTTGGATTCTTTAGGAATCCATGGTAAAGTACTCTCATGGTTTAAAGGATTCCTTGAATCAAGACTTTGGGCTACATTCATTAAGCAAACTGATCATGTACCGATAAGTTTGCGAGCCCTTTGCGACCCGATTTCCCTCCAACCCGATTCACTAACCTGTGTACTGATCCAATTCCGATCCACGCATGCAAATGAGGGGGGATGGCATTTAAATATAGGCAGGCAGCGATTCACTAAACAAAATGAGGGACACTGACTGGGCTGACCAATCCAAAAATAAGCGATCTCCTGCTCTCAGTCCCCAACTTTCTAGCTCTGTCTCGCCACCCTGCTCAGCCCCAATCTCCTGCTTTCAGCTTCTGACTTTCCAGCTCTGTCTCACCACCCTGATCAGCCCTGATCTCCTGCTCTCAGCCCCTAGCTCTGTCTCGCTGCCCTACTCAGCCCTGATCTCATGCCCTGTTCAGCCTCGACTCACCTGCCCTTCCCTGTAGTGCGAGCTCCATGTTTTAACCTGGGGGTTTAAAGCAGATTAAAACCATGGGCTCGCGAAGTAGAAAAAAACAATCAAAATTTAAAAAAAAGTTTAAAAAACAGTCAGCTGGTAAAAAAAGTAAAAAAGCTCTGCTGGGCACAAAGGGCCAGCGCATGCACAGACCATCTACAGTCAAGGAAGATGGTCTGCATATGCTCAAGGATCGCTCTCCAGCGATCCATGCGGTTGGTGGGGGGAGTGCCAACGATCATCCCTATTTGCATGCAGGTCTTTAGTGAATTTGTCAGCCTTCATGCAATCGCCCACAGATCGGGCAGGGAGAGGCAGGTTAGTGAATCTAGCCCTTTATCAGGTTAAATTTAAGGATACACTCTCAGCTATTTGGGAAAACCCATGTGGAGTCCCACAGGGCTCCCAAATTTCTTCTACACTTTTTAATGTGTATCTTCTTTCATTAGGTCATTGGATGAGCAACTTGGGTCTGAGGTTGTTAAGCTAAGCTGACAATATCACAATAGTCATCCCATGCTGTAAAATACTATCCCTAACTATAGCAAAACCTCCCCAACCCCAAGAAAACAAACCGACAAGGGGGAGAGACAAGAGAACTCTGACCTCGACCTAAATTAACCTACGAATGGTATAATGTGAAACAGGAGAACCCTCAGTAACACAGCCGCCCACTTGGGGAAAGGCTGTCACCAGCTGACACTCAGAAAGAGTGTGAACTGTGAAACATCCCCGGGTTCTTCCTGTTTGTGAGAATAAATCAAGTGCACCCCCAAAAAGTGCTACGTGTGAAAAAAGATTATAATGAATCAAAAAAACACACAAATGTTATAGTCAAGGAAACTCTTGTCTCTACTCCTTGTCAGGGGGGCCAAACAAGGAAGGAAAGTGTCCAAATCTGTCCAAATCTGAACCAAGCCAGTCAATGAATGGAAGTACTTAGCTTCTCTGAATAATAGAACAGCCAGCCGATGTGAGACATCATCCGTCCAACGGGACTCCGTTTCGGGGGTGTACACCCCCTTCTTCAGGAACAACTGGACTGTATTAAGACTGGTGATTCCTCCGACATAGCTTGGAAAGTGAGGCAGAAAATGGCTTATTGAGTCTGTGCTAAACACGATGGAATCATGGATGCAGGAATTTAAATTGAAATTAAACCAGGAAAAAACAAAATTCTTCCTTGTGTCATCACAAAATATCATTTTTGAACCAATAATTAAGATCAGTTCAATGTCATACACAATAAGCCCTACAATTAAAATCCTGGGAGTTGTTCTTGATCAATGCTTGACCATGAAAAATCAGATTGACACAGTGGCACAAGCAGCAGAATTCACAGGAGCCAGTAAGGAAGCCGCTCAGTGCCAAGAAGCAACGCCATATCTCGCTGCTGCTCGTGAGATGAACAAACTGGGACCTCGCAGCCGGTTAGCAGCGTGGCAAGAGTTTGGAAAGCTTGCTACTGCCCACTGCACCTCCACCAGGGATCGGCAGAGGACTCGCAGCACCTCCACCAGAGATCAGCAGAGGTATGATAATAGGGCAGGAGGGGGGGGACAGAGGGCAGAGCCTGGGAGGGAGAATGCAGAGTCTGACAGGGGAAGGAAGGGTGCTGGGTGCAGAGCCTGACAGGGGAGGGAAGAAAGGGTGCTGGGTGCAGAGCCTGGCAGGGGAAGGAAGGAAGGAAGGGTGCTGGGTGCAGAGCCTGACAGGGGAAGGAAGGAAGGGTGCAGACCCTGGCAGGGGAAGGAAGGGTGCTAGGTGCAGAGCCTGACAGGGGAGGGAAGGAAGGAAGGGTGCTGGGTGCAGAGCCTGACAGGGGAGGGGAGGAAGGAAGGGTGCTGGGTGCACAGCCTGACAGGGGAACGAAGGGTGCTGGGTGCAGAGCCTGACAGGGGAGGAAAGGAAGGAAGGGTGCTTGGTGCAGAGCCTGATAGGGGAGGAAAGGAAGGAAGGGTGCAGGGTGCAGAGCCTGACAGGGAAAGGAAGGAAGGAAGGGTGCTGGGTGCAGATCCTGAAAGGGGAGGGGAGGAAAAAGGGTGCTGGGTGCAGAGCCTGACAGGGGAAGGAAAGAAGGGTACTGGGTGCAGTGCCTGACAGAGGAGGTATAGAGGGAAGGGGGCTGTGTGCAGAGCTTGGCAGGGAGGGGGCTGGGTGCAGAGCCTGACAGGGCAGGACACTAGAATATTAAGCCGCCCGACTTATATTCGAGTCAACCATTTTTCTTCCTTTTTGGGGGGAAAAGGGGGGTCTCAACTTATATTCGGATAGACATATTCGAGTATATATGGTATCTGTAATCTTGGTTTTCTCTACTTTATATCAATAGACTTTTACATATCTATATTCTAGGCTACTTGATTTTCATTTATTTTGCTCACAAAGAGTTTTCTATCTCAGATTCTTTCTCCATGTTCATAACTTCAGTTTTCCACCTGTGCCTGAGATACTGATAAGATGATGTGCTTTTGCTGAAAATTTCTTATATCGGAAAGTGTTCCCTGCAGGATTATTCTTACACCAGATTTGATTTTCACAGATATTATGGACTTCATCAGAAAAATGGAATTGCACCTTCTACCTTGACAGTCAAGAGCTGAACTGATGGATATAAATCAGATGGTTGGAGGAAGCTATTCAGACAGTAGTATGACATTTCAATTTTGAGCTATGAGTGTGAAATGTTTCTTTCTTGAATGAAAATAGGCTATTATCCTTAAAACTGATACTACTAGTATGTAGCCAGAAGTCTGCAATTTTACTGGAAGGATAGCTTTTGTCCGAATTATCATTCTATGCTAACTGTTCAAAGAGGTTTGAAATAAAATTAAATATGCGTTTGTGTTGCTAACAGGACACAGATCAGATGATAGTAAGCTCCTTTGGTATCACTCATAGTGCTTAGGCCATTGGCAATGTCAGAATGATATCTACCATATACAGTAATCAAAGACTCCATGTTCAGCTGCTGGCAATAAGCGCCAGCTAGCAAAGGGCGGCAGAAGGAGCCGTGTCAGCTGGAATTCAACAAGAAGTGCTTTAAAAAGTTTAAAATGGTTGATTAAAGTAACATCTGTTTGGATGATCTCCTGATTAAGCTCGGTTGCGAGTGAAACGGAGACGCTCCGTAGAGCCTATTGAGCCTGTTACCATCTAAACCGGTGTTCTTCAGCCGCTGGTCCATGGTGCGATCAATGCGGCATCTTTGGGCCGGCTCTCTGAGTGCTGCAGTGCACGAAGCCGTGGGAAAAAGCTCCTACGCGCGTCCTGCGCCTGAACCGGAAGCCTTCTCTCTGATGTCGCAACGTCAGAGGGAAAGCTTCCAGATGAGGCGCAGGACACGCGCGAGGAGCCGCTGCCCACAGCTTTGTGCAATACAGCACTCAGACAGCCAGCCCAAAGACGCCATGTTGATTGCTCCGTGGACCGGCCCGAAGATAACACCAGGGGGCAGGCCAGAAGGCAAAGCACAGCATGGAGGGAGAGAAAAAATAGCAGTAGGGGGAATGCTTTTTTTTTATTTATTTAGTTTTTGATTTACATCTGCTGTCTGTTCAGGAAGAAATGCATTTGTTTCTTTTCCTTTGGGGTTGTACTGCTTGCAGAGTCTTGCATCTTAGGGTTTGTTTATAAATAGTAGTACTTTTAGTTTTTGGTCCTACATTTGCATGGGGTTATCTGTTTTCTGGTATGAATAAATGTTGAAAAGCATACAGTGTGCTTTGTGTATTTTAATTTTGTGGTTAACCATTGTGTGTTGTTAATACGATTATATTGTGTGTGTGTACAGTTTATATGAAAAATTAATGGAAAAAATGGTGTTACAATTAGTATGTGGGTGGGGTCTGAGGTGGAGATGACCATGACTTAGCCCAGTGTTCTTCAACTGCTGGTTCGTGGACCGGTGCCGGTCCACAAAATAATTATTTTATTTCCGCCGGTCCATAGGTGGCAAAAGGTTGAAGAACACTGATCTAAACAATCCAGAACATCTTGACATCTAGTCACTCTAACTAGGAATATTAGGCACAAACGTTAAGAATCAGTGTACCAAAGCTTTTGGATCCAGTAAAAGTGGCTAGGTGGTAATTATTAAGATTATGACTTTGATACGGTGACCAATACTCTGTAAAAAAAAAAACATTAAAGTTAAAAGAAAAAAAATATAGTTTGAGTATGGTCAGTGTAGGGGGGCCAAAGAACCAATGATAGCTCACAAAAGGTTGTTCTGACAAAGACAAGTTCTTAAAATCAGACAGCTGCGAGCATTTGAGGTTTCTTTATCCCCAGTAGAGCCACAGTCATCGGAATATGGATAATGTAATCCATGGTCTATAAATGGTATTTAGCATAAGAAAAAAGCATAAGTGAACTAGAAAGCAATAATATAACAAAAGAAAATACGAGAAAAGTATTTCTCTAATTCATCAAAATTTTTTATATAAGTGAAATATGTAAAAGTCTACAATCAATGACATAATTAGGGTATGAATAACCACACACAGACTTGAATATTTAAGAACCCAATCTTCCCTTAATCAGCTGAAGCAAGGTCTAAAGACATTTCATTTTATAGATACATACAATCTGAATTAAGGTGCTTCCACTCAAACCAGTTATACCCTCCTCACTCTTCTGTACTACCAGAAGCAAGTCTTTGGATAAGCATGCAAAACCTTTTGTAGTTTCTCCTACCCTTACTTTCCTTTTATTATTGTAATTCTACCCTTTACCCCTCACTGTCATGTATCATTATTGTATTGCACTTCCCTACTTTCCTATTTTCTCCAGTCATCGTAAATAGGCTTGTCATGCCACTGGGGCTTGTGCCGATCTGAGAAGCTGAAAGCTATGCCATCAGTAGTTTTACTACCAGAAGGGTCTCCCAAGGTGGACAGGTTTCAGCAGAGATGTCAGACTAATGACATCTGGGCAGCAGCAGACGGACAGTGCTGGAGGCATAGGATCGTATTTGATGCGATAACGGCAACAACATTGAATTTATACTGCGCCGAAGAAAGGTCCAGCAATCTACTTCTACTGTATATTCTGCCACAAAAACTTGATGGTATTCATCAAGTCGCTAAGACTCTAACACAAGTCAATGGCACTGAGTATAACTTTCCTATTTTAGGATGTAAGTCACCTAGATGGTTCATCCAATTAGAAGAATAGAAAAATGTAATAAACTTAAAACCCATTTTGTCAGGCTCTATAATGTAGAAGGAATATCAAAATAGAAGTTTCAAGCATTCTGTATACTGAGCATCTCACAGGTGTATTTTGGGTGGTGAGGGGGGTTTCATCCTCAAATTCTTTAGGTCAGCTTTGGAGATGGGAGGGTCGGGTGACAACACCTATCTTAATGGCGGGTTGAGGAGGGAGTGCTGACCTCGGCATTTCCAAACACTCACCCCCTCCCCCCAAGTGAAGCTTAAGCGATATGGAAAACAAAAGATTTTTTTAGAGAACTGTGAGAAAATATGCCGGTGAAAAAAAAACCCAAGGAGAGTCGCCCCCGGGAAGGAGTATAGGAGAGAGATGGCCTCCGACTTGGACTGGAAACCGCCCATGGGACACCATGCGAGTCGGGGGACAGTGCGTCAGAGGATGGGGTAGAGCGAGTAGTTCTGCCCCGGAAGAGAAATGATGATTTGGCGGTTTCGGCCATAAAGGAAGAACTTCAGCAATGGGCCCTGGAAATAAAGAGCAAAGTGGCTGCGGTAAAAGGGAAAATAAAAGATGCTGTACAAGAAATAAGGTGAGATATGGCGGACCTATTGGGACGAGTGGAAGAAACTGAGCGATGAGTTGGTGAGCAAGAGACATTGTTGAAAACTATTGGTGGCCAGGTGGGGGATACCCAAAAACAATTGAGAGACTGTGTAAATCATATAGAACAGGGGTAGGCAATTCTGGTCCTAGAGAGCTGGAGCCAGGTCAGGTTTTCAGGATATCCACAATTAATATGTATGAGATGGATTAGCATGCACTGCCTCCTTGAGATGCAAATCTATCTCATGCATATTTATTGTGGATATCCTGAAAACCTGACCTGGCTCTGGCTCTCGAGGACCAGAATTGCCTACCCCTGGTATAGAAGATTTGGAGAACAGATCTCGGCAGCAGAATTTAAGAATATGAGGAGTCCCTGATACTGAGGTATATAAAGACGCTGCAAAAGTGGCACAGGAATTATTTGCCTTTATGTTAACATCTGAGAGCACAGAAGAAATTTCCCTAGCCACAGTGAAAATAGACAGGACACACATGGTGGCTGCTTCCAGAATGTCTGAAAAGTCTCAGGATATAATTGTATGCATGCATAATTTTGTGGATAGATTGATCCGCAAGGCCAGAAAACTGGGAACGGTAATTTGGCAGACTTATAATATTGAGATATTTCAGGACTTATCTGCTATTACTCTACCAAAGAGGAGAGAATTTCACCTAATTCTTACAGCTTTAAAACAGAAGAATTTGCATTATAAATGGCTGTTTACATTTGGCCTTTTGATTACAAATAATGGAGAGTCTGATGGAATCAACTAGGTCAGACTCTGGCCCAACAGCATTACAAAAATTGGAAAGGTACCGCTGGCAGATTTCTGCAGGAAGTACAGCAAATGGAACCGGGGCAGAAATCCAAGGGTGCTTTGATTCCTGGTTGATGGTCAGATCGGTGCTGTTTTGAGGACTCTGATATATAAGAATATAACATAAGAACACAAGAATTGCCGCTGCTGGGTCTGCTCGTGGGTGGCCCCCAGTTAAAGGCCAGTGCTCTAAATGAGTCCAACTTCACCTGCATTTGTCCCAGTTTAGCAGGAACTTGTCAAGCTTAGTCTTGAAACCCTGGAGGGTGTTTGCCCCTACAACAGACTCTGGAAGAGTGTTCCAGCTCTTCACCACTCTCTGGATGAAGAAGAACTTCCTTACATTTGTATGGAATCTATCCCCTTTCAACTTTCGAGAATGCTCTCTTGTTCTCCCTACCTTGGAGAGTGTAAACAGTCTGTCTTTGACTACTAAGTCTATTCCCTTCAGTATTTTGAATGTTTCGATCCTGTCCCCTCTCAGTCTCCTCTTTTCAAGGGAGAAGAGGCACAGTTCCTCCAATCTCTCACTGTATGGCAACTCCTCCAGCCCCTTAACCATTTTAGTCGCTCTTCTCTGGACCCTTTCGAGTAGTACCATGCCCTTTGTCATGTATGGCGACCAGTGCTGGACGCAGTACTCGAGGTAAGGACACACCATAGCCTGGTACAGTGGCATGATCACCTTCTCCAATCTGTTCGTGATCCAATTCTTTATCATTTCTAGCATTCTGTTCACCCTTTTTGCCGCCGCCGTGCATTGTGCAGATGGCTTCATCGACTTGTCGATCAGAACTCCCAAGTCTCTTTCCTGGGAGGTCTCTCCAAATACCGGCCCGGACATCCTGTATTCGTGCATGAGATTTTTGTTACCGACATGCATCAACCTGCACTTATCCATGTTCAATCTTATTTGCCCATTTCTCATTCGTGTTTATGTCTCGTTCGCAATCCTTCTGTGTCTTCACTACTCTGAATAACTTTGTATCATCTGCAAACTTAATCACCTTGCTTATACCAATTTCCAGGTCGTTTATAAATATGTTGAAGAGCACAGGTCCAAGCACTGAATCCTGTGGCACTCCACTCATGACACTCTTCCAGTCCAAGTATTGTCCATTTACTCCCACTCTCTGTTTCCTATCCGCCAACCAGTTTTTAATCCACGTGAGTATTTCACCCTCGATTCCATGGCTCGCAATTTTTCGAAGTAGTCATTCATGTAGGACCTTGTCAAACACTTTCTGAAAATCGAGATATACAAAGTCGACCGGGTCATCCTTGTCTATCTGCCTGTTTACTCCTTCGAAGAAGTGCAGCAAGTTCATCAAGCAAGATCTTCCTTTGCTGAAGCAAAGTCCTAATCAGATTGTGTCTGTCAAGTTGATCAATGATGTAGTCCTATATTATCACCTCTACCATCTTTCCTGGTACTGAGGTCAGACTCACCAGTCTGTAGTTTCCCGAATCACTCCTCGAACCTTTCTTGAAGATCGGCGTGTCGTTCGCCACTTTCCAGTCTTCCGGAATCCTTCCTGGTTTGATCAACAGATTGGCTATTAGTTGGAGTAGTTCAGCTATAGCCCCTTTCAGTTCCTTGATTACTCTCAGATGGATGCCATCTGGTCCCAGGGATTTATCATTTTTAAGCCTATCAATCTGCCTGCATACCTTTTCTAGACTGACCGTCAACCCTGTCAGTTTCCCATCTTCGTTTCCTACGTATAGCCTGTCAGCTTCCGATATGTTGTGTATATCCTCTTCGGTAAATACAGATGCAAAAAATGTGTTCAGTTTGTCAGCGATGGCTTTCTCCTCCTTTAGCACTCCCTTTATTCCATGGTCATCCAACAGCCCCACCGCTTCCTTCACGGGTTGTTTCTCCTTAATATATCGAAAGAACAGCTTGAAGTTTTTTGCCTCTTTGGCTATTTTTTCCTCGTAGTCTCTTTTGGCCCCTCTCACCGCCTTATGGCACCTGCTTTGATGTTGTCTGTGATTTTTCCAGTTTTCATCCATTTTTAACCTTTTCTGTTCATTAGAGTCTTCTTGTCTCTGATCGCTTCATTCACCACCACAGTGAGTCATGCCGGTTCCTTGTTCTTTTTCCTCTTGGATCCCTTGTTGATACATGGTATATATAGATTTTGCTCCTCGGTGACTGTGTCCTTAAAAAGGGACCATGCTTGCTCCAGCGTTTTTACAGTGCTTATCCTTTTCTTAATCTTCTTCCCCACTATGAGTCTCATCCCTTTGTAATTCCCTTTTCAGAAGTTCAGTGCCTTAGCCATCATTCTGGATCGATGTTTTGCCCCTGTGTTGAGGTTGAAGTGGATCATATTGTGATCACTGCTTCCCAGCATCCCTTCTACTTCTACACCTTGCGTCGATCCTCATAGACCATTTAGAATTAAGTCAAGAATTGCATTTCCTCTGGTATTTTCCATGACAAGTTGTTCCAGGAAGCAATCGCCTACAACATTCAGGAACTTGATCTCTCTACCACAGCCAGAGGTGCCTAGGTTCCAGTCTATCCCTGGATAATTGAAGTCACCCATGATAATTGCATTGCCTCCCCTGCAGTTTCATTTAATTTCGTCCGTCATTTCTCCATGAGTTTCTTCGGACTGCCCTGGGGGTTGGTAGTAGATGCCGATCTTCGTTTCCATTCCATTTGTTCCTGGAATTTTGACCCATAGAGACTCTACCCTGTTTTTCGTTTCCGGTGTGTTCTCTCCAGTAGACTCAATTCCCTCTTTGATGTATAGGCAATACCCCTACCTTTTTGTCCTACTCTATCTCTGCGGTATAGCTTGTATCCCGGTAGCACAGTCTCCCAAGCATTTTCCTCATTCCACCATGTTTCCGTGATGCCAATGATGTCAAGATTATCTTTTTGTGCTATAGCTTCCAATTCCACTATCTTATTTCTTAGGCTCCTTGCGTTCGTGTACATACACTTGAGTTTGCGGCCTGTAACTTTCTTGCATTTCCTTCTCTCATGTATCCCTTTCGATCCATCAGGATTTCTGTCTTGCCTATGATCTGGTGAGTCTTCCACACAATCTTCCTGCATGGTATCCTTCGGGTATACCGTTTCCTGAACCATCGACTCTTGGTCGACTGTCCCTTCTTCCTAGGGGTGGATTGTGGGTGTGTTTTTGAGTTATGTACCTGTTTTTAACTATGTACCTAACTTAGGCCAAGAAAACCCCAGCATAAAAATTGTGATACTTAATGCCACTTAGGTAGTGCTAAGTGAGATTTTATAAAGTACACCTGACTTTTATATAATCATGCTTAGCATCACACTAGTTGGCACCAATGTATAGAATCTTTCTCTAAGGGTCATACATATAAAATTATTCACATTTTATTGTTCTTTTAAGAAATCTGTTTTATTCTGTAATGATTCACCTTTAAAGATGACAATTGAAAACTATCTATTCCAGAAGATTTTACAATCATCTTAAAAAAAACTTTATGTAGCACCCCCTTCAGGGCAATTCTGGGTCCAGGGCCTGACCTGGCAGAAGCCCCCCAAAGGCAGCCTCCATTGGTCCCTCACTCAGTTAGCGCTCAGTGCCTCCACCTGGGAATTTTTAAAAAGCCTCTGTGATCAAGGCTGGCTAATATATTAAACTGATTTATTTACACTATGTACATAGGCCTTATCAATAAACAAAGGAGTCCTTTTACTAAGGTACGCTAGTGCCTCTTAGCGCACGCTAAATGCTAACACGTCCATTGGAAATAATGGACGCATTAGCACGCATTAGCATTTAGCGTGCGCTAAGACGCACTAGAGCACCTTAGTAAAAGGACCCCAAAGTGTCAGGAATAACTTTTTACAATTCCATACTTCCACATGTAAATCAACACCAGTGCAGGTAATTCAAGATTGTTTTTAAACTATTCATATATTCAAGCCCTTTGTTTATAGTCTCTTGGACCTTTAACTCTCAGTTCATATTCAGCATTTCCAAAAACACCTTTGTACTTCTCTCAGTTCTGATTGCCAACACTGTAGTTGTAGGCTCCTCCTAAGTTTCTTAGCTTAGTCACTAGGTGGGCATGACTGTATACCCATATCCCGCCTTTCCTTTCCAATTCACCCTTGCCCAGTCCCCAAGTTCTCACCCAATCTGTGGAAGCTCTTAGAAGAAGGTGGGTGCTGTCCTTCCTGGCTGGTGGGTCTGCCACTATTGCAGCCTCCTGGTTCTTATCCTTTAGCTCTGAGGGCCCCTGCCCTCCCAAGAATGCTCCATCTCCACCGCTAGTCTCCAGGGAGCCTTTTTCCTTGTTGGGCAGCTGATGATGATTGCACCCCAGAGGCCTGGTGCCTTCATTGGGCTATTAGTGACAATTTTGAACCGAGATACACCAGTTCAGATAAGTGCCATTCCTTTTCTGAAGAGCTATATGAACAATTCAATGTTTAACAGAAGCCTTAGCGCTCATGATTATGTGCTGTGATTAAGAACTTGCAGTATCAGTGGTTTCATATCGCTGCATGGCGCCCTATTGAAGCATCTATGAGCACACAAAAATTTAAAAAGCATTTCTTAATGCTGTAACACTTACCAAGCTTGATAATATAAGATTGCTCTAACAGGTGAGGGATTTTCTTTTGATGTACTATTGGATTCCTATCCCAGCCCAAGTACTTTGGACTTGAATCCCCTTTGTTTTTTGAAAGATGAATGTAGGGCAGAAAGTGAAGGCCATGGAAACACAAGAACACAGACAGAAAGAAGTGCAAACAGAGATTGGGAAAAGATGATTAGATCACCAGACAACAAAGGTAGGGATATGATTTTATTTTCAATTTACTGATTGAAATGTGTCAGTTTTGAGAATTTATATCTGCTGTCTACATTTTGCACTGTTCAAGAAGAAATTAATTTATTTCTATTTCTCGGGTGTTATAATGCATGTAGAGTTTAGCATCTTAGGGTTTTGTTTGTGTATATTAGTACTTTTAGTTTGTGGTCCTGTGTTTTCATAGGGGTTATTATCTATGTTCTGCATGTGTGACCGAGGCCAGGTGTTCTGGTAGGAATAAATGTTGAGAAGCACACAATGTGCTTTGTGTAGTTTAATTTTGTGTTTAACCATTATGTGTTGTTAATAAGATTATGTTGTGTGTATATATGAAAAACGAATGGAAAAAATGGTATTACAATTAATACTATCATTATTATGGGGTGGGGTCAGGGGTGGAGCTTGGGTGGGGTTAAGGGAGGAGCTTAGGTGAAATCTGGGCAGGTCTTTTGGGCCTCCCAGACAAAAAAAGCATTCTGCTGTCTATGGTCTATGCAGTACAAACTCATAGATTCTAGACTGCTCAGAACCAATTTTCAACTCTATGAGCTTGCCTTTCCACTATTTTCTCCCTCCTTTGAACTCATAGGGAGTAGATTTCTACTTCCGTTATTCTGATTCAGCTCTGCTCAGTTCATATCTCCACATTTATTTGAACTCACAAGCTATTCCCACTCATGAAATAATCTCTTCATATACATAACACTTCACCCAAGTGTTTGAATGTTCATCCCTCAGTGCATGATTTGCATATGAAGTTAAACAAACCTCTCTGCACACTCAGCCATGTGACTTTCACAAATCGGATACAATTCTCCTGCAGTCAGATAAATGGCAGACAGAAACTTCTGGTTTTAAATCCACTATTCACAAACACTTCTTTTTAAACTTTCAGATTACCACTCCCATGGGGGAGTTTCATTTGGTAGTTGGGTAGAGCTGTAAGGTTGTTGTTATGTACTTTGATTAATATATTTATATTGGGATAAATTTTGTATGTGGTGCCTAAAAAATTGGCACCGAGAAAAATATCCAGTGCTATTCTATAAATGGCACTTTGGGTTCTGCATCCCTAACCCTATATGTCATGTATGTCTGTCCAAGTTAGATTATAAGCTCTTCTGAGCAAGGACCATCTATTCAATGTCAAAATGTACAGTGATGCATACGCCTTTCAGCACTGTATAAGTGATAAATAGTAGTAGTAGTAGTAGTAACATAGCATAAGTTCAAAGTAGCTAACAAAGGATTAATAATAAAATAACATAAGAAACATATAGTTTAATTCGCCAGATACTTTGAGAAAAGGTAAGTTTTCAACTGAGTTCTAAAATGTTTGTAAGAACGTGCAATACGCAACAATGGTCGAAATTCCCTATCATAGAAAGTGGCCTGGAATGCTAATGTATGTTCCAAAGATTTCTTACTCTTGCAACCTTGAGCAGATGGAAAAATAAACAAAGCATGTGATCTTCTTCTATGTTTATAAGATGCTATAAGGAATCTATCAGTCATATAGATTAGAACGATACCATACACAACTTTGTAGCAAAGACAACCCAACTTAAACATAACGCGAGCTTCCACCGGAAGCCAGTGGAATTCATGGTAGAAGGGTGTCACATGATCATATAGGTGCAGTTTATAGAATGGTGCTTAAGCCTGGGAATCACACCTAACTTTAGCTGCACCCATTTATACCAACTGAAATGTGACATAAATCCTCACACCTAAATTAGGTACAGATCCCCTTTATTCTCCATTTACATGCATAAATTCTAGAAATGCCCCAATCTGCCTATGACCGTCCCATTTCTGTGCCTCCATTTTGGACTTGCACGTAAAATTTAGACAGGGATGCAATTTACCTGAAACTGAAAGGACAACAAAGAGTCCACGATTATTGCTAGCGCTTTAGCTGATCGATCAACCGATAAAGATTCATCTAAACTTAGTTGTACAGGAACAGGCCAAAACATCCATGTGCCGATTTTCAAAACTGAGTTTCTAGTTGTCTAGTGGGACTTCTAAGCCACTAAACATTTTGAGTTCAGTGAGAATGTTAAGAGGCATGTTATGGGCGGGCTATGGGTGGGCTTTGGGCAGGTTTAGACTTGGATGTTTTGCAGCTACAATCGAACATTTTGCAGGACATCCTAGACAGAACTTAGACATTTTGGGCTAGACCTGTTTTAGAAGCTTCTAAGTATTTAAAAGGTACCCAAACTGACCAGATGATCACTGGAGGGATTCAGTAATAAGCCCCCCCATACTCCCCCAGTGGTCACTGACCCCCTCTGACCCATGCCTAACGATCTGAATGAAAGAGTACATACTTACTGTATCTCTAGAACTACAGCATTTGCTGTAGGAAAGCCTAGTAGAAATCCACACAAGGTATTTTAAGTAACCTGGTGGATGGGCTAGTGAAGCAGAGAGAAGAGGAGCCAGGCCCATAAGCCACTATAACCACAACATTTATGGTAGAAAACCCTACCATACTGCCATATAGATGCTATCTGCAGCCTTAAGGGCTATAGGGTTAGTAGGCAGGTGGGTATGTTAGGTTTTTGTGGAGTTTTGGAGGGCTCAGCAAAAATTATAAGGAGGTTCTAGTAAGCTGTACATCTGGCACCCTTTAGGTAAAGTTCACAGCAGTGCCTTCTAAGGTGCTCCACTACTCTGTTGATACTTTTATGTGGCCAGTCCATTAGAATGCAGTTTTAAGTTAGGCACCTAACTTTCAGTTAAGTCTAATTAACATCAAGTATGAAGTGATAAGTGCCACTCCCACATCAAAATGGCCTGCATTTGGACATTTCTAAATTGGATATTTCTGTGGTCGAAAATGAGGTATAAAGTTGGACGTTCTAGTTACCTAGACGTCCCGGTGGCCTTGACATCTAAGTAGACAATTTTCAAAAAAACATTTTTTTGAATGTCTAGCGGTTCAGTTCTTGAACATGGATGTTTCTATGCTTCCAACTTTGGACGTTTAGCAGGAAACATCCAAATATGACTTAGACATCTGTTTCAAAAGTGGCCTTCTTTGTATGCTCTATAATACCTTTATAATTCTAATGTAAAATGACCAGTAGAAAGAGATTCTATGAAAACAAGGAAAATGAGGCATAACTTTTGTCATGCAAATAATACACAAAGGGAACAGAGAAAAAAAAAAGACTTGGAACTGCATCAAGCAGTGGAAGTTGAAATAAGAAACTACTAAAGAGGATGGAAGACAGTTTCTGTTATGCAAATGAGCAAGTTGGTGGAAAATTGAAAGGAGAAAACCAAGAAGTCAGAGACACAATACTAGAAACAAAATTACAAAGACAGAAAAATAATGGAAAAGATCAATCTACATAATCTGTTGGGGCTCTCAATATACTGTAAACAAGTCTACTCTTTGAATAAATATAAAATGATTTAATAAAACAGTGGTTAACTCCACATTGCTAAAGCTGTATTAAGGCTGTTTCATGTCTGGCCAACAATCTTCTTTTGGTCTTATTCCTAATCTGATTTCTTATTTATTTTCTGCAAGAATGTATTTTACCTTTCTTGTTTTCACATATTTTTTTGTGCATGTCTTTCTTCTTCCTTATTTACTCACTAAAGTTTTTATTCCACAAGGTCCTTCTTTAGTACTTTATGCTACATTACAATTAGTTATTTTTTCTGGAGCATACATATTTGCTTTATATGTACCATTTGGTGGCTGTTTTTTTTTTTTTTTTTTTTCTTATGACCTTTGGCTTCTCAATATCCTATTATAACCATGATCTCCAAAACTGTTAGAAAATAAATTCTTCATTTTTTCTGCTTGTAATATCTTTGCAAACGTGCAATTCATGCAACAACAAAAAAGCATTAAACAACTTAAACATGTAAAAATGCAAAATAGAGCTTTATTTGTCCCTTTGAAAACTAGTTTGGTTAGTCCTTAAATTAGAGATCCTAGTTTGAAAGGGTCCCTAAGATATGGAGGTTAAAAGAGGATGGCTATGGATATGGATTTAGAGTATGGGAAAATTAAGGTGACAGTTCTATAAAGAAACACCAAAATATAGGTGCCACAATATAGGTGCATAGGTGCTGGGTGGTAGACTTAGGAGAAATGTCAATAAATTATTTTTCATGGAGAGGGTGGTGGATGCCTGGAATGCCCTCTCGAGGGAGGTGATGGAGATGAAAACAGTGATGGAATTCAATAAAGTACTAGATGAACACAGAGGATCTCTAATTACAAAATGAATGTATAAAAAACAAAACTTGCATGGTTGCATGTGTGTTTGATGTGTTGAGTAGTGCTTAGATGGTGACTCCAGCTATGAAGAACTAAGGTCAGTACTAGACACACTTGCTTGATCTGTGTCCCGTATATGGCAGTTTGGTTTAGGATGAGCTGGAAAGAGTTTCAATGGAAACTTCAGTAATTTGGAATGTGAGGACAGTGCTGAGCAGACTTTTATGGTCTGTATCCCGCAAATGACAAGATGGTTTGTATAGGCTGGGGTGGGCTTTGATGGCAACTCTGGTAATTGGAACCTAAGGACAGGACTGGGCAGACTTTAAGGTCTATGCCCCAAAAATGCTAAAGAAAGACCTTTTTGATCCTGAATTACAGTTTGCAATGTTCTAATGCCAATATATGAATCAAGTGGGAACACCACAATTGTTCTGTAGAAGCTTTAGGAGAAATCCAGAGCAAGAAGATACTGTTCAGGACCATCAAGGCTGACCACTTTAGAAACTGCTTAAATCTCTTATACACTGGTTGAATAATAGGAAGGATGCCAAATATCAATAATAACCATGGTCTTATAGGAATCTGCCAGATGCTGAAGACAAAGTCTACTATTCACCACCAAAAGATTTTTATCCATGGACAAGATCAAAACATATGACCCAAGGAGGCTCGCAGAGAACCACAAGCTGTTGTAGTGTTAATTTTAAGTAAATAAACCTTCTGAGGGGCAACATAAAGTCCCATTATGATTTTAAACTACAGCTCCCAAAGAATTGTATTCAATCAAAGTTATTTATATAGCACAGAAGCAATTATCCAGCCTTGCAATGAGACTCCCAAGTCGGTTGACCAATGAGTGAGGAGCTTAGAATGATCTCTCATCAATATATGCTCTAGAACAGGGGTCTCCAAAGTCCTTCCTTGAAGGCCGAATCCAGTCGGGTTTTCAGGATTTCCCCAATGAATATGCATTGAAAACAGTGCATGCACATAGATCTCATGCATATTCATTGGGGAAATCCTAAAAACCCGACTGGATTCGGCCCTCCAGGAGAGACTTTGGAGGCCCCTGCTCTAGAAGATGTATATGGTGGAAACACAAGGGGGTTTTCACAACATTTTGTGAGACTCGCCCCTCCTGTTTTACTAAGGTGCGCTAAATATACACACACGCTAACTGCTAACACGTGCATAGACTAACATGCATGCCTTGGCGTTTAGCGCATGGTTAGAATGCGCTAAAACACTTAGCGCACCTTTGTAAAAGGAGCCCTTAGTTCTGAAAGAACCTAAATCTAGCTACAATATGTAATGTCTCCTTTAAGGATCTGAAAGATTTTATGGTTCCATCCTGTATTAGTATATAAAAAATAAGTGATACTTTTCTTTTCCCAGATCATCAATGATGGATTGTCACAGCCAGGAGTAAAATCTCCATTATGACATATAAGTAAAAAGGGGGTACTCCTCACATTGAAGTTATAAATCCACCTCCATCATTGCTGTAATGGTTTGAAAATAAATCACATAATCTCTAGTAACAGAAAGAACATCGGGCCTCATTGCATGCATAAACGCTAAAGTGTTACACTAATATTCTATAAAGGTACCTACTAGGCACCTAAGTTCCTTTATAGAACACACTTCCATTGAACACCTTTCAGGCACCAGTTTGAAAGAGCCTAGTTAAAGAACTGGATCCAAGATTTATTGCTGCATAAATACTTTACATCTGATGATAGGGCCTGTAATTCACTCTCTCTTTCTCTCATTTTTTCTCGGTTACTCTATAGCCCTTATCTCCTTGTTTGGTGACTGCTTCTAGTGGGCTTTAGTATTTAAGTAGTTAAGTATTTAAGTAATTTTCTGTGGGCTTTAGTATTTAAGTTCTTTTGATATTCCTTTGTTCCCCCTTAGTGCTGTGAGTTTTGTCTTGTTGAACAGGTTACGGATAAATGCATGGATGGATGTCTCCTGGCTCCAATTTCAAACCCATTCTCTCTTTATGACCACATCTTCTTCTTTTAAGGCACACTGTGCTTCTTGGGGGCAGCTGTGAATCAGACTGACCTCCCCTAATCAGTTCACTTATAGAGACAATTTTCTCCTGCTATTACAGTACAACAGGGGTCAGATGACAGTCAGGCCGGCAAACCTTGAGCTTAATTCCTCTCTCTCCTTTTTCCTTAGTCTCTGGGCAGGGTGCTAAGGAGCCAGTGGTCCCTTTGGTAAAGTGACCCACTCTCTGGAGTTCTACCTGTTCATTGCTGTGCATCCTGTACTACTACTACTTACTACTACTTCTTGTCATTTCTATAGCACTACAAGACTCATGCAATGCTATACATTAACATGGAAGAGACCGTCCCTGCTCTAAAGAGCTTACAATCTAGTTGTGACAGGCAAACAATACATGAAGAAGATATCCTTGCTGAACTCCCACTAAGGAAGGAAGATTGAGCAAGGATTGTCTCTTACATGTTTAATATACATTGCTACGTATGTCTGACAGCGCTATAGAAATGATTAGTAGCAGTACATAAGAACATAAGACCACAAGAACATAAGAATAGCCTTACTGGGTCAGACCAATGGTCCATCAAGCCCAGTAGTACGTTCTCACGGTGGCCAATACAGGTCACTAGTACCTGGCCAAAACCCAAGGTGTAGCAATATTCCATTCTACCAATACAAGGTAAGCAGTAGCTTCCCCCATGTCTTTCTCAATAACAGACTATGGACTTTTCCTCCAGGAACTTGTCCAAACATTTCTTAAAACCAGCTACGCTATCCACTCTTACCATATCCTCTGAATGGAAAAAAATTTCCTCCTATTGGTTTTAAAAGTAAGATCTGGCTCCTCCCAAGTACTCAGGGTTTATACTTTCTTATGAAAGCTCCTGCTACAGTGTGATTGGGCCATAATAGAATAGGCCTCCTACTATTTGGGTTATATTGGTACCCTCTGTGGAGTAGGAGCCATAATGTTAATATAGTAAATGGTCCATCCAGTCTGCCTATTAGTTATGCCCATTAAAAATATATGATTAACTTGTCTCTTCTTTGCTATATCATGGTCATAGACTGTTAAGTCCACATGGTATTGTCCTAGGTTCCAAATGCTATAGTTGCCATCCAAGCTCACTCCAGCCTATCCAACCATCCTGTTTGAAGGATATCTTCTGGCCAGTAACATCCTCATGTTCCAAGTTAGTGGAGTTCCCATTGATGTCCTCCAAAGCCCATCCTACACCAAATCACAACATATGGGACACAGACTGTGCAAGTCTTTCCAGTACCGACCTTAGTTCTTTAATTTACATCCTTCATTTTCCAATTAGAGACCTCTATGTTTAGCCCACCCTTTTTTTAATTCCATTACTGTGTTCCTCTCCACCATTTTCCTTGGGAAGGTATTCCAGGCATCTACCATCCTCTCCATGAAAAAGAATTTCCTAACATTGCTCCTGATTCTTCCTTCCTTCAGCCTCAAATTATGCTCTCTAATTTTACCATTTTCTCTTCTCTGGAAAAGATTTTAAGTATTTAAACGTCTGCATCATATCGCCCCTATCCCTCCTCTCCTCTAGAGTATACATTTTAGGTCTTCCAGTCTATTCTCATACTTCTTTTGGTTCAAACCCCTTACCATTTTTGTCGCCTTCCTCTGGACCGCTTCAAGTTTTTTTATATCCTTCACCAGATACGACCTCCAAAACTGAACACAATACTCTCAAGTGTGGCCTCACCAATGATCTACATAGGGGCATCAACACCTCCCTTCTTCTGCTAGTTATTCCTCTTTCTATAAAGCCTAGCATTCTTCTGGCTACAGCCACTGCCTTATCACACTGTTAAGATGCCTTTAGATCTTCAGACACAATCACCCCAAGGACCCTCTCTCCATTAGTGCTTATCAGCTTCTCACCTCTCAGCACATACAGTTCCCTCAGATTTCTACCCTCCAAATGCATCATTCTGCACTTCTTCACATTGAATTTTGGTTGCCAGATGTTAGGCCATTCTTCTACCTTTTGCAGAACCTTTTTCATGTTTTCTACTCCCTCTGGGGTGTCCACTATGTTACAAATCTTGGTATCATCTGCCAAAAGGCTAACCTTACCTTCTAACCCTTCAGCAATGTTGCTCGCAAACATATTGAACAGAATCGGTCCCAGCACTGATCCCTGAGGCACTCCAGTGTTCACTTTTACCTTCTCCGAGCAAATTCTATTAACCACCACCCTCTGGCATCTCTCCGTCAACCAGCTTCTAATCCAGTTCACCACTTTGGGCCCTAACTTCAGCTCATGGAATTTTTTTAAATCCTAAGAGGAACCGTGTCAAAGGCTTTGCTGAAATCTAAGTAAATTACATCTAGTGCATGTCCTTGATCCAATTCTCTGTCACCCAATCAAAGAATTCAATCAGATATGCTTGGCATAATTTACCTTTAGTAACTGATGTTGCCTTAGATTTTGTAATCCATTAGATTCTAAGAATTTCACTATCCTTTTCTTCAGCAATGTTTCCATTATTTTACCAATAAATGAAGTGAGGCTTACCGGCCTGTAGTTGCCCTCTTCATCTCTGCAACCACTTTTGTGAAGAGGGACCATTTTAAACTTGAGATCCTCTCTTCACGATCATCTTTCCCATCCTGAACAGTGTGATTGCTCCCGAAGAAGGAGCTTCTTCGAAATGGAGCTCTGTAGAGCAGAGTGATTATCTGGCACGTTTACGGACAGTGGACTACACCATTGTTAACGCTTTTAAGATAAGTATGTTTTTTCATTCACTTTGTGTGGACTATAGTGATAAATCAGATGGGGATGTTATCAGGAGATTGGACTCTAATTCATGAGAGATTTTGCAAGCATTGATTTCTTCACGTTAATTTTGGTTTATGAAACACACATTGAAAGGTCCAAGGATGTTTCACGCTTAATTACCCTTTGAGGTTTTATACAAAACTAACAACTCTTGGAACAAGTTTCAAGTTTATTAAATTTTGATTTTACGCAATATCAAATATTTCAATGCGTATTACATAATTGTAATGTACAATAGAAACCAGGGATGACAAATACAAATACAAATAAGACAAAATACAGACTAATCATTATGTTCTATTAATACAAATTGAAACATGTAGGTAAAAGGTGGAAATACAATTTAAATAATTTATAATATTAATAAAAAAGAAAAAAAAAAAGGGAACAATTAAGGTTTGTACATAAGGGTAGGGGAGGTGTAATATTAGGAATAATTAATCGGTTTAATATTAGAAAAATTTTAATATAAAGAGTGTAAGAAGATCCAGATTAATATTAATGATAATTTGATAGAAAAGAAAAAAAGAGAATTAAGATTAAAAACACTTATAGTTTCTATATTGATGTTCTGCTCATTTAATTCCTTAAAGAACAAGTATTGTGTTTATTACGATTACTATCTATGTATTGAATGCATCTTTATAAAGAATGCTTTTCAGACCTCGTTTGAATTTGATTAGTGATGTTTCGTTCCGTAAGTAAATAGGTAAATTGTTCCACAGTTGGGGTGCTTGTACAGAAAATATAGTTGTTCTTCTTGTCCCAATTATTTTTAAAGAAGGAATAGTTAGTAGGTTTTGTTGCGTTGATCTCAGCGTCCTTAATGAAGAGTAAGGGACTAGTAATCTGTCCAGAAATAATGGCTCGTGTGTTTGTTGGATTTTAAATGTTAATAATGCGATTTTAAACGTAATTCTGTGTATAATAGGTAGCATCTTGTAAGAGAGGTGTAACATGAACAAGAAGTTCCTACATATGAGTTGTGAATACTGAGGATCTTCACTTCTCCACAATTTACTTTTGTCATAGAATTGAATAGTGCAGTCACCAATGAATAATGTCCCTCAGTGAGCTCAGTTTGAAAGAATAATTTTTGTATACAGTTAAATTGCTTAGCAACAGCTAACTGCTGATGTTCAATGATACTTAACAGGGTAGAGCTGCTGAATATCAGCACTGACCCCCTGCCACACTACCTGGGTAGTGCTGCAGTAGTTTATGGGCAGTGTCTGAGCAAAGCAGGCATTTATCTGGACACCAGCAATATTCAATGCCAGTGCCTGGATATCTATCTTCTATTGCTTAACAATGTTTCTGACAGTTAAAATTGCTAGTTGGAGTCATTTAGAAATATTTTATAGTCTGCTATTTGTAGAAATGAATTGCCATTATTTTCAAATGCTCATCCAGCTGCATAGAAAAGCTCACACAATTGCTAAAGTACTGTAGATTTAAAAAAAAAAAAAATCACTAGGCAGAGTATTCAACCGTGGAACTGTCTTCACCCAACTAATCATAGACTTATAGTACCAAGTACCTTTGTGGACCCAACTAAGAACTTTAAAGAAAAAGTAGTAATAAATCAACTAGAAGAAGCTACAAACTTTACATTTTACACAGTGTAAACTTTACACTTTACACTGCCATAATTATTGGCTTCCTATTTTGAATCTATTGGGAGAATCACAGGCAACTCACCTGGGTTTATCACCATGAATTCAGGATATCCATCATCATAGCATTATATCTCAAAGCTAGCCCATCTCTAGAAGTTGGCAATTGTACTCTGGGTAATATGATACCAAGCCTCTTTCTGAATGTGTAACAAGTCCAGCAGGCTAAGCTTGCAAGCTATCTTGATAGCTCACTTGCCAATGTTTAATCATTGTCTGTTGTACCTAGCAGATGATGCAGCACCAACATTTTTGTTTGCCTCATAGGCCATTAGAAGATGTTTAACATTCTTGAAACAACATAGCTGTTTACTTTTCCCAATTGTTAGTGGTTCCAACTTTTCACTTTCATCCATGTTGCATGTTTATTTCCTTTGGCACTTTTGTTCCAGCCACATTTGCCTGCTTGAATGCCCATGTCCCATCTGGAATAGCTCTCCAATAAAGGCTGTTTCATCTACATTAAAAATGTCACATGGTTGGCAATGTTTCATGATGCACAGTCAAACATTTTCTATCTATCTTTCTGCACCTAACTCATCCGCATCTTGTTTTTCGCCATGTTTTTTCTTGAAATTGATGTTGTGTCTCACTTTCCATCATTCCAACCACCCATCAGTTACACTAAAACTGGCCAACTCAAGATTTTTTGTCAAATGAACGGTATTCTCCATTAGTAGAGGTCCACTGACAGGAAGCTAATGGCTTTTTGCTTGTGAAAGCCAGCAGAAAAGAGCTTCTGCCACATCTTCTGCTTTTCCAGCTCTCTTTTGTTTTCTTTTAGGATTGGTGTTGTTCTGCCAAACCTCAAGAAACTTCTCATTCTACTTGTAAGTGCGTGGGATTTGACTTGGATGCACCCCACACAATTTTGCAATGGAAGTCTGACTTTCTATCGTATATTGTTCAATCTTTTATAACATCTATCAGTATAGAGTGATAGAGCCTTACACGTGCGTGATGACACAGCCATTTCACTTGCATGGGATGTGAAAAATAAATTGAAATGTCTCACATAAGATATGCACTAAGGGGGTAATAATAAAAAAAAAGCGTCTAAAAAGTGTCCTAAGTGGCTACTTGGACGATCAAAATGCCTGATCGTCCAAGTACCCATAACCAAAGCTGGTTTTTAGACATATCTAAAAACAGCTTAGGCCTTTCCCCTGCCACTAAACGCACAGAGAGAAAAGAGGTGTGTTTAGAGGAGGGGAAAGGGCAGGTAGTGGGCGGGAGGTGGGCCGACCTACACCTAGGCGTACAACACCTATAACCAAAACAGTTAAAGGTTGCTTAGTCGGCACTTAGACCTTTTTCACTTAGACAAAATAAAACCAGGTCTAAGTGTCGAAAAAGGGGCCGCTGAGCTGATGGCCGCTGGCGCCATCAGTTCAGCGGCCCGTCAACCTAACCATCGTGGCAGGACAGATGCCTCATCTCCCCTACTGCGACCCGCAGCAGTTCCGGTAGAGGAGTGATGGCATCCGGTAGGGGAGATGAGGCATCTCTCCTGCCATGATGGATCACTCCCCCCCCACACAACATCGAGGCAAGAGGGAGCCCAAGCCCTCATGCCCCACGGCAGCCGCGACCCCCCCTGACATGATCGGGGCAAGAGGGAGCCCAAGCCCTCTAGCCCCACGGCAGCCGCGACCCCCCCCCACCCCGATACGATCGGGCCAGGAGGGAGCCCAAGCCCTCCTGGCCCAGGTGACCTCCCTACCCCCCTGACTCGATCGGGCCAGGAGGGAGACCAAGCCTTCCTGGCCCAGGCGACCCCCCTACCCCCACCCCCCACTACATTATGGGCAGGGGAGATCCCAGGACCTCCTGCCCTCGATGACCCCACAGAACCCCCGATCGCCCCCCCAGCCGACCCGTGACCTCCTGACCGACCCCACGACCCCCCCCCCACCCCCCTTCCCCGTACCTTTATTAGGTTGGCCAGACAGACAGGTGCCAAACCCGTCCGTCCAGCAGGCAGCCCAGAGAAGAATGGGGCCGGATTGGCCCAGCCTAACCAAAGCCCCGCCTACTGGTGGGGCCTAAGGCGCCTGGGCCAATCAGAATAGGCCTGGGAGCCTTAGGCCCCTCCTGTGGGTGGGGCCTTAGGCACATGGCCCAGGTTGTGCCTTAGGCCCCACCCACAGGAGGGGCCTAAGGCTCCCGGGCCTATTCTGATTGGCCCAGGCGCCTTAGGACCTACCAGTATGCGGGGCTTTGGTCAATTTTCCAATAACTCATTTATTGTCACCTGAAATTTTATTAAGGAAGTCTCTTAAAGAAATACTGGGAATGGCCAACGCGGAGAAATTTCCATTAAATTATTATTATTATATTCCTCCTAAAAAAATTGAATCTGCCCAGGAGGTGGACCATCTGGCCACACCAGAGGTAAATCTGACTGAATTTTTGGAAGATACACAGGATGTGATCCAGAGTCGGTCCACCCTGGTGATAACATGCATGAGCGAGATGGATAAGGCGTTAATAATGAAACTTTATTTTAAAAATAGGTTAATGAAATTTTGTGGGGATTTTGTTAGGATTTTTCTGGATGTCTCCAGAACCACTCAATTGAGAAGGAAAGAATTTCTGAAATTGAAGGATAGAGTTCTGGCTCTGGAGGCATCTTTCTACCTGAAATTTCCTTGTAAATGTTTGATTAAGCTACAAGATACTGAGTATGCTTTTTGGGATCCTATACAACTACAACAATTTTTAGTTGCGAGAGAATAGAAATGAGTTTGTTTCACCTAGCTGAGAATAAGAGGAGTAATTAAATTAATATCCCATAGTAAGGAATGATTCAAGGTGGTCTAGTACAAACTGAGAATTATTGTCTTTTAGTTTTCTGAATTTATTTGATTAGAAATAATAACATGTTCTCCCCATTGATGTGGGCTTAAAAGGAATTATGTATGTATGATTTGATTATGTATTGCTTTGTGTGATTTTTTTTCCTTTGGAATTATTGGATATTGTAATGTATTCAAAACTATAATAAAAATAAAAAAAATTTGTACATCCCTAGGCCAGTCTATCTCCTCCTTCCTTCCTATAAACGTGGAGGGGCATAATCGAAAGGAACGTCTAAGTCCATTTACGTCCATCTCGCAAGTTGTCCAAAGTTAAAAAGAGCCTAAGACACATTTTCGAAAGACATGTCCAACTTTTTTTTACTTTCGAAAATCGTCTAATTATACATCCTGCCGATCTGATCGTTCAAGCCGCTAAATCGTCCATCTTTATACCATATTTCCATCCAACTTTTCGTCCAAGTCCAAAACACCTAGAACAAGCTCTGTTGTGCATGGGAGCGGTCTGCAAAGTGATGGACTGAACACCCAGACATGGCACTTAAATAGTGGGGTACCTTACAGGGCACTGCTGTGAACTTCACAAAAAGGGTGCCATGGCTTCTCTTCACTACAGCTCCCTTATAGGTGACGGTGAGCCCCCCAAACCACCTCCAGAATCCCCAAGACCAACTTATCTACCACGCCAATAGCCCTTATGGTTGCAGGAGCCACTTATATGCCAGTCAAAAAGGTTTTGGGGGTGTATAGGGCAGTGCACATGTTTAAGTATCAATGCAGTGATTACAGGGGCTTATGGGCATGGGTCCTCTTCTCTATGGGTCCCTAACCCACCTCCAAGATGACTTAAGCTGCCTCTGGGCTGGACGACAAGGCTTTCCTATGCCAGGTGGCCAGGTGATGATGGTCTGGAGGTTGAAATTTAAAGTTGTGAATATAATTTTTATGGGGGTGGGGGGATTGGTGATCACTGGGGTAGTGTGTGGGGGGTCTGTGTTATGTGTTTGAAGTGCTTATCTGGTGAGTTTAGGTGGGTTGTTGGGACTTAGACCATGTTTTAAATGTCCTAAGTCACAACATTCAAGTTCCGTCTAGGCCAGGGGTGTCCAATGTCGGTCCTCGAGGGCCGCAGTCCAGTCGGGTTTTCAGGATTTCCCCAATGAATATGCATGAGATCTATTTGCATGCACTGCTTTCAATGCATATTCATTGGGGAAATCCTGAAAACCCGACTGGACTGCGGCCCTCGAGGACCGACATTGGACACCCCTGGTCTAGGCTCTATTGTTAAACTTTCGGTTATACATGCTGTACGACTAAGTCTAAGCCGGCCCACATCCCACCCAACTCCCACCCTCGACACGCCTCCAGAAACGCCCCGTTTAGCTTTGGACGTTGAGCAGCACTATGAAGGCCTAAGTCGTTTAGAACTATGTCCAAAACCCGGTTTTATTATCGGCACTTGGACGTTTTTGAGAAATGTTCGTCCAAGTGCCGACTTAGGCCGGTTTTTGGATGTTTTTCTCTTTCAATTTTGAGCCTCATAATCTCTGTTTTTGCTATATTTAACATTGTGCTGACCCCATGATGTCATTGGGAAGAACTGCATATCATCTGTATAAAGATAATGCACTTTCAGATCTTCCAAAACATTTCCTAGGGGGGCCATAAAATATTAAATAACAGTGCCGAAAGGGCAGAACTTTGCTGTACCCCATTCAATATAGCAACCTTTGCAAACACTTCCTTCACTCATAACTTGCAAAGAGTTATTTGTCAAATAAGACTGAAACCAATTGTAAACTGTTTCTGTTAATCCCAAAGATCCTAATTTGTACAATAGAATGATAACATCGATTGGATCACATGCGCTCAACACATCTAGTGAGACTAATGCCCTCTTTTACTAAGGTGCGCTAACCGATTAGCGCACGCTAAACACTAACGCGTCCATAGGCTAACATGCACGCATTAGGGTTTAGCATGTGCTAAATCAATTAGAGTGTGCTAATCGGTTAGCACATCTTAGTAAAAGAGGGCCTAAGCAAAATTCCTGCTTATTACCCAAACCCCCATCTGATCTGATCAATTGTCGATAATAGCAGAGTTTCAACCTCTTGTGCAATTCTAAAGCCAAACTGAAAATTTTCTAACCCATTTACATGATCAACATATTTTTCCAATTGTCTCAGTACCAGCTTCTCAATCACTTTTCCAACTGCAGGCAACACATAAGATCTTCAAAAGTAACCTCACAGTTGCACATTTTGCCATATTTAGAAAAATCCCAGATGTTAAGGATTTATTCACTAGGGGAGCTCATAATCGAAAGAGAAATACGTCCACAACCAGCCTAAGTCGGCACTTGGATGAACATTTCTCAAATACGTCCAAGTGCCGATACTAAAAACAGTTTTTAGACATATTTCTGAACAACCTAGGCCTTCATGGTACCGCTGAACAACCAAAGCTAAATGGGGCATTTTGGGAGGAGTGTCAAGGGCGGGAGTTGGGCGGGACGTGGACCGGCTTAGACTTAGTCATACAGCATGTATAACTGAAAGTTTAACAACAAAGCCTAGACGGAACTTGGATGTTGTGACTTAGGCCATGTAAAACATGGTCTAAGTCCCAACAACCCACCTAAACTAACCAGATAAGCACTTCAAACACATAACATAGACCCCCACACACTACCCCAATGATCACCAACCCCCCCACCCCCATAAAAATATTAATCCCACCTTTAAAATTCAGCCTCCAGACTATCATCACCTAACCGCCTGGCATAGGAAAGCTTAGTCGTCCAGCACAGAGGCGGCTTAAGTCATCTTGGGGTGGTTTAGGGACCCATGGAGAGGAAGACCCATGCCCATAAGCCCCTATAATCACTGCATTGATTACACTCCCCTATACATCCTGGCATATAAGTGGCTCCTGCAGCCTTAAGGGCTATTGGGGTGGTAGATAGGTGGGTCTAGGGGATTTTAGAGGTGGTTTGGGGGGCTCACCATTATCTATAAGGGATCTGTAGTGAGATGAATACATGGCACCCTTTTTGTGAAGCTCACAGCATATAGGTGGCATGTCTGGGTGTTCAGTCCATCACTTTGCGGACCCCTTCCACGTCCAACAGGGTTTGTTATAGGCATTTTGGACTTAGACGAAAAGTTGGACAGAAATGTGGTATAAAGATAGAAACATAGAAAAAGACGGCAGATAAGGGCCGCGGCCCATCTAGTCTGCCCACCCCAATGACCCTCCCCTATTTAACTCTGTGCAGAGATCCCACTTGACGATTCCATTTCTTCTTAAAATCAGGCACGCTGCTTGCCTCGATCACCTGAAGTGGAAGTCTATTCCAGCGATCAACCACTCTTTCGGTGAAAAAGTATTTCCTGGTGTCGCCAGGACGATCAGATCAGTAGTACGTATAATTAGACGGTTTTCGAAAGTAAAAAAATTTTGGATGTATTTTTCGTAAATGTGTGCTAGGCTGTGTTTTATTTTGAACGACTTGCGAGTTGGACATAAATGGACTTAGACGTCCCTTTCGATTATGCCCCTCCACAGATGTTAAAGAAGGTGCAAGTTGTTCACTTAATGTTCTGAATACAGTTGAAGAACATGGTTCAAACATGGCCCTTGTAGGTATCAGACATCTCAATATGTTCTCTACATCCCTCACTGTTATTGGAGAGAATTCACCCCATTCCCCCTCTCACTTTTCCTTATTAATCTACACCATATCCTTTCACATCTGCATTTTTTGCTACCAACAATAAAATCTGCCCATTCATAACCATTCACTAAAACTTCACTGTACTAAATTGTTCTTTTGTTCTATTGAAAGCACACATTACTTATAATAATCACACATTGCTTATAATAATCACTCTTCATCTGCTCACATAGCTGAACATATTCTGTTAAATGTAATTGAAAACTCTGCAAATCATCTATATCATGGGTTTTCCTAAATTTATGTACTGCATGATGCACCTCCCTTCTAATACATTTTATGTTGGGGGGGGGGAATATTTGGTATATAGGCTCCAGTAAATTAACAAATGGTAACTCAGCCACCAATAATTACTCTATAGTACTACCCGACTTGGCATGAGAAAGTTTGACATTGCGGTCACAAGAAACTGAACGATAAAACAATTAATAATATAAGCCTCAGACAAAAGCAGACTACTGAAGTGCTGCAGACACATTAAGTCATCAAAATCTCAAAGATTTGCAAATTGTAGGCTCCTCTTTCCAATGGGGGAAGGCGCAGTAAAAAAAAAAAAAAACCTCATGGATTAAACATCCATTGAGAAAAACCTGTACCACCTCCACAGGCAGAGCAAAACAACGTTCTAAAGTTTGCAAATGACACACAATGCAAACAAAAATGGAGTGTAATATACAAAAACTAAATCACCACTCAAAGAGTGAAAAAACATCTAGACTTAGCTCAAAAAATGTGGAAACACAGCAGTTACTTTCTCTGGATCCTAGCGAAGCACACACCACAAGTCCCTTCACTGTCCACGATTCACATAAAGCCCAACCCAGAGCCAAAGCTATAGAGTCCTTTGTTAGTTCATGCTTTCCTTCTCCCTAGAAGAAAAGGACGTTTTAAACAAACTAACACACAGAAGAACTTCTTATACTGGAAAAATATGGAATGAAAAAAGTGGACTAAGTATATAGCCCTCGATGGAGACTGCCCCCAACTTTGTTGATTGGGCTGAGAACTTCTCAGTGTCCCTTTGTAAGTAATATTTTAGTGGTAATATATTAGTTTTAAGTGCAATACATTATATTTCACAGTAAACTAACTAGATTAGCAACGGTAACATATTCCTATTTTCTAATAAAACTAATGACTGTTTTAGATTACCGTATATACTAGAATATAAGCCGATCCAAATATAAGTTGAGGCCCCATTTTCTCCCCCAAAAGGAGGAAAAATAGTTGATTCGAATATAAGTCGGGCGGCTTAATATTCAAGTGCCCTATCCTGTCAGGCTCTGCACCCATCCCTCTTCCCTCCATCCCCTGTCAGGCTCTGCACTCAGCCCCCTTTCCTCCCTTACCTATCAGGCTCTGCACCCAACCCCCTTCCCTCCCTCCCTCCCTTCCTTGTCAGGCTCTGCACCCAGCCCTCTTCCTTCCCTCCCTCCCTCCCTTGTCAGGCTCTGCGCCCAGCCCCCGCTCCCCTGTCAGACTGTGCACCCTGCAGCGGGCAGGAGCGAGCTTTCTGCACTTCTGCCCCACTACTAACCTGGTTGGTGGCTGCTGCGGGTTGGGTTTCTTCAGCCGCTAAACGGCACCGAGCAGCTGCAGCTTGGCTCTGAGAAGCTTCCTGACTGGCTCAGCAGCTGAAGAAACCACAATCTGCAGCAGCCAGCAACTAACCGGGTTAGCAGCAGGGCAAGAGCATGGAAAGCTCGCTACTGCACACTGCACCTTTGGACCACTAGGGATCGACAGAGGAGGTACGGACAGGGCAGGGAGGGATGCAGAGCCTGGCAGTGGCCTGCAATAAGTCTGGGAGGGGGACGCTGGCCCCAAAATCCCGGTTTATATTTGAGTATATACGTACTTTTGGAAAATAACTTACTAGTGGTATGTTGCCAGTAATATATTACTGCTACTATTACTGTTCTTACCCTTTCCTTCAATTTATTTCCTTTCATTTGACAATTGGAATTCTTTCCTCTCAGATTTTGATGTTTTTTATCTATTGTTCACTGCTTTATCTCCTCAGGAAAAACAGTATATTAAATTATAATAAACAATAAACCATAAGATGTAACTTAGTAATATATTACTTGCTCAACGCTGATTATTTTTCACATTCTGGATGATGAACAAATTATTCATTTGAGCTTCTAAAGCACACATGTTCTCTAGTTTACAGCATCTAAATGAGTCTAACAATCCCATATTGATTACAATTTATGAAAGCCTGTTCTATCTAGAAGTTATTGAACCGGTGCTCTGATGATTCTTATTAGAATTCCATGTATAGTATTAATCATTAGTTATGATATAGGTAATGCAAGGATATAGCATGGTTAACTGAAGAAGCATAGCTATTTTGTTTTAAAATTAGGAGGCATTTTTAGGACAAAAATGCAGGACATATAAGCATAAAAGCAAAAGAACCATACTCCAAGAAAAAGGCAAGTTAATATTTTGAAGACTTATCAGTACTGAGTTTTTGAAGCTGCAGGAAATATATTTCCATAATGTACTGCCAACTTGAACAATATTACAGCTCACATAAAGAGGACAAATCCATATTTAGATGATGTAATATGCAATGGAATATTGAAATAAATTGCTTTCCATGCCATCAATGCTATCAACACATCTGCTGGCAAAAAAAAAACTACACATATCCAAGCATCTGCTCTCTATCTCTGTGATGAATAATACAATTCCTCACATTTCTGGTCGATTATCTCAGTGTCCATGCACATTTTTAAAATTTAATCACAAATCTGAAGTAACCTTCACCATCTTTTAATCTCCTCTAAGCATATATTATAGGAAAAATAAGAAGCAGCAAGCACATTTAAACAATTTATCTTGTCTCTTTGAAAATAAATATATATTTTGATCCTCTGTATTAATGTATTCACACTAGTCTCCATGTATAAAATATCTGCTTGGTCATTTTATTGTTAATAAGTTCAGGTCACAGCAGGCATTTTGGTTTTCAAAACGTGACTATAAAGAAGACAATAATTACAGACATAAATAAATTATCAACCAAACTCCTTCGTACTACGTTAGATAGACAAATTGGATAGGCTGTACAGTCTTTATATCCTATCCTTTTTCTCTATTTCTTTTTGTGTTCAAATTGTTTTATTGCATTTAAATTATATATCAACATTCTTTTCCTCACCCAAAAAACATCCCAAAAGTCAGATTACCAGCTATTCAACATATTGGCAATACAAGTCTAGTAACCTTCATATCTTTTGAAACTGCACTAATTTCTATATCGTACTTAAAGAGTTCAGAACAAACAAAGAGAAGAACCAACAAGATCTGCAATGAAGGATGCGAAACAAAAACAAGGAAAACTGCAGAAACACGTACAACGATGCAGGCTGAATTTATTTATATCAAATAATTGAGTGCGGTTAATCATACCACCTTAAAAACAAACCAAGGGTCCCGACACAGTCCGTGTTTCGGTTAACACGCCTTCATCAGGAGTCTTAATAAACCAGAATAAAACAGGATATACATGAATATCATCAATAAATGATGAAATTATTTATATTTATATTGTAAATATCATTAGGGTAATTTTAAAGTCATTTACATGCATAAAACAGGAGTTGATGCGCAGAAATGGCTTCTTTTGAAATCGCCCAAACTATGGAACCCTTTTACCAAGATGCATTAAGCAGATAATCTGCATTTTACTATGTGAAAACCATTAGCACAGATTGGTACTAATGGCTGTTGTGAACTAAAACAGTCAGTGCAATAGAAATACAGTGGAACCTTGGTTTACGAGCATAATTCGTTCTAGAAGCATGCTCGTAAACCAAAATACTTGTATATCAAAGCGAGTTTCCCCATAGGAAATAATGGAAACTCGCTTTGATATGTTCCCACGCCTCCCCCTCCCCGAGGCCAGCGGCGCTGTTCCCCCCTACTCGCAAAGACCCCCCTCTGCGCGAACAGGCACCCCCCTCCCTCTGCATGAAACGGCACCCCTCGCCCGAACAACTTAAACTTACCCCCCCCCCCCCCCCGGTCTGGCACCGGCACGCAGCCCACAGGACATGCTGATGCCGCTAGAAGATCTTCCTGCTTCTGCCGGCCTTGAGCATGCATCTGCGTATGCTCAAGGACTTCTAATTCTCCCTCTCTCTGAGATTCTCGGAGATCTCCGAGAATCTCTGCGAGAGGGAGAATTAGAAGTCCTTGAGCATGCGCAGATGCATGCTCAAGGCCAGCAGAAGCAGGAAGATCTTCTAGCGGCACCTGCATGTCCTGTGGGCTGCGTGCCGGTGCCAGATGGGGGGGTAAGTTTAAGTTGTTCGGGCGGGGGTGCCAGTTCGAGCGGGGGGGGCTTTTGCGAGTGGGGGGGGAGCGATGCTGGTTATTGGGAGGGGGGGTGCTCACAAATCGAGTCAACACTCGGTTTGTGAACAAGTTTTGCGAGAATGTTTTGCTCGTCTTGCAAAACTTGCAAACCGGGTTACTCGCAAACCGAGATTTGACTGTATGCATTACGAGGAGCTGCTGAAAAGTCATCAACCCAACCAAAAAGCTGAGGCAGTCTCCATCAAGGGCTATACACTTACCCCATCCCCCCTTTTACAAAAGCGTAGCACAGTTTTTAGCACCGGTCATGGTGGTAACAATTCTGACGCTCATAGAATTCCTATAAGCATAGGAGCTGTTACCACCTTGGCTGGCACTAGAAACCGCACTACACTTTTGTCAAAGAGGGGATTAGTCCAGCAATTTTCAACTTTTTTAATTCCATATTTTTCAGATGTAACAAAAAAGTAGAAAATCATTGGACTAACCCCCTCTTTTACTAAGGTGCGCTAACCAATTTGCACACACTAATCAAATTAGCGAGCACTAAACGCTAACACGTCCATAGACTAACATGCACACATTAGCATTTAGCGCACACTAATCGGTTAGCACACCTTAGTAAAAGAGGGCCTAAGTGTATAGTCCTTGATGGAGACTGCCCCAGCTTTGTTGGTTGGGTAGAGATCTTTTCAGTGGCCCTTCATAGTTTCTTAATATGGGTAATGGTGCATCATGAACATAATACAGGTATTGAAAGGGTGGTGACAAGTTGATGCCATGTGCCAGCAGCTATGACTGCTGATATTACAGATACACAATGCCATATCCAGAGGTGGAGTTAAATGCAACCACTCTACTGGCAGTACAGCAATAGCCCTTGCAAATAAAAAGACAACAGACCTCTTTGAAAGCAACAAGATATCACTTGGCACAGCTCCCCCTCCTAATCTGATCACCCCTTCTGGTCAAAATCCCATGATCTGATCTCTGAAGATTATTAATCCCCTGATCTGATCTCCCCAATCTGAACCTCTCTGAGTCAAAGGTTCTCTCTTCAAGCCCTTCTTCCCAGTCAAGGTTCACTCTCCAATGCACTCACCAGTCAATTATTCCCTCTCCAAATCATTCTTCTAGAGCCAAGACCTTCCCCCCAAAACACAAACCAAACTTTTTCCTACTCCTCTGAAATTTCAAGTTTATTTATACTTGATATACCACCAAGACTGTGCTTTCATGGTAGTTTCCAAGTATTTCTTGTAATGAAAAAGAAACATTAATATTTACAATTAAAGTCGAAAGAAAGAAAGATAAAAAGTGTGTCTTCATACTTCAGGCTATAATCATCATACCCACAGTGACCTATTCAGTTTCTAAATACAGCAGTAAATTTATTCAATTTCCAAATGCAGCAGTAAATATTCAATTTCTAAATGTTTTGAGACCTTGTTGAATGAATGAAATGAAGGTTCTAATTGCAAATGAAGTGGTAATAAGTTCCAAAGTGTCAGTCCAATAAGGCGGAAGATGGATTCTCAAATAGTATCCAGATAGATATGATGAAAATAAGGTTTTACTGGTAAAAGTATCATGTTAAAGGAGCTGAATACTGCAGTTAGAGTTATATTCTCGATTTCCAAATATGAAAGGATTACACTTTACTTTGTTCAATTACATTGGTTACCAATTTCTGCTAGAATATTTTACATGGCCTAGCTTCTTCTTATTTGCTGGGTTTAGCTACCTTAATGATTAGTAGATAGGGTCATATACAACAAAATCAATTCTGTTTACAATTTCCATCACCTAAATCAATTAAGCTATTCCATCAACTTAGTGCTTCTTTTTGTTATCAAGCTCCAACTATTTGGAATAAACTTCCCCTCACTGTTAGATCAGAAACTAATTATTTAGGTTTTAGAAAGCTTTTGAAAACCAGTTTTACTCAAGAAATTTTTGAACTGATTGTTTTTATGATTTTTTTCAATATTGCCTGTTTAACCGGGTTTGCTTCTGGTAATCTGCTTTATTGTAATCCGCCTGGAACTCATAAGTGCTATGGCAGAATACAGTATAATCTAGTTATAACAGACTTCAAGGGACCTGGAAAACAGTCCATTATATCCAGAGTTGCATTTTTTTTAAATCTTTATTTAGGTCTACTGAAGCAATGTACAATCAATTAACAACAGACATTGCACAAGCATATCAGCAACATAAATAACAAAAATCAGCAAAACATTGGTATAGCACAAAATTATTTCAAAACCAGAAGACTAAAAGTGTTCTAAAGCAGTGGCTCCCAAACCTGTCCTGGGGGACCCCCAGCCAGTCAGGTTTTCAAGATATCCCTAATGAATATGCATGAGAGAGATTTGCATACCTGTCACTTCCATTATATGCAAATCTCTCTCATGCATATTCATTAGGGATATCTTGAAAACCTGACTGGCTGGGGGTCCCCCAGGACAGGTTTGGGAGCCACTGTTCTAAAGCATTATGTCGCACTGTCCTGGAAAGAAAAATACTCTGTCATTTTCTTCTGGGCTGCATTTTGATAGTATATCACCGGCAAGCCACGCGTCTTGTAGGTGGAGCCTGTATGTCCATTATAGCCGAACAAAACTACAGCTAAAAGTGGCTCTGGGGAGCAAATTGGTTGTCCGTTATATCCGAAAGTCCGTTATACGCGAGTCCGCTTTATGCAATGATTTTCTGCATGTTTATAAAGGCGCACGGTCATGACCAGCGGACCTCGTCCACTATAGATGATGTTCCGTTATAAACGAGTCTGTTATAATGAGATTATACTGTATAAAAAGGTTTGTAATGTAATGTAATATAATGAGGCCTTCCAGACCTTGCTGCATCTTCAGTCTCAGTCTCCATGCTAAAAGTTTGCACACCACTTCTTCACTGTGGAATATGATGGGCATTTGTCACGCAGTGTTTGCATCATACATTTATGGATTTCCTTTGGAGTTTTCTTCTGCAGAAATAGGAACTTCATGGCAGCTCAGAGTTCCACACATGAAAAAAATTCCACACTTTTCGATGACATAGTTCAATCAATGATCTGAAACAATGTCAAAACAGCATTATGATCCTCCAACCAATGAATGATCATAACTAAATCAGTGATGAATGCATGCAGATTATAGTATTCCATAGTCTGCCTGCTTAATTGTGTGCCCTTCCCACACTGCCCAAACTCCACCTATATGAATATCCACCTATAAACTGCGTGCTATGATACATTCACACTTGTTTACAGAGTAGTGCTTACCTAGTATGCTAGTCTTTCATGCAAGTATATGTCAGCATACACACATAAGTGACTAGAATACTGATGTTTATATATGTCCTTGCTGCTTAACTTTAGGCGACTCCTTACAGAATACCCCTTAGGTACAGGATTAGTTGAACTGCTCAAGAAGAACTATTCCCATAGATATAGATATTGAAAGGGCCGTCTATTAGGTAGCCTAATCCATACACTATTAATACTAATGAGACAAATATTATCACATAGATAAGTGAGATGCATCCATTGGGTATAAGGGGAAATTTTACAAATAACAGTGCATTGATAGATTTTGGGCAGTAGCAAATCATAAACACAGAAAATATCATCAAAATGATTCTGAAATAAAATGACGGCAATTAGCATAACCATCAGAGAAGCTGGTTAAATACTCTCGACTCATTTTCAAAAGTAATGTTGCCAGCAAATAGCATGTAACTTAATAAAACATTACCTATGCAACTAAATATTGTTGCCATACTCATTTAACGCAAATAGATCTATTGGAAAACTAATTAGACAATTAAGCACTAAAAATAAAAATATACTGTATATTTGAGGAACCTGCCAGTTTAGACAGGTAGGGTCATAACATTAGCTGAGCCTAAGAACTGAGGGAAAAAGTTTAGGGAGTTGGGGTGGGGTAAGAACATAAGAACATAAGAAGTTGCCTCCACTGAGGCAGACCAGAGGTCCATCTTGCCCAGCGGTCCGCTCCTGCGGCGGCCCATCAGGCCTATTGCCTGAACAGTGGTCCCTGACTAATTTTATAACTGCCTCTAATCCTCTAATCCTATCCCTATAACCTACCTCTACTCATATCTGTACCCCTCAATCCCTTTGTCCTCCAGGTACCTATCCAAACCTTCTTTGAAGCCCTGTAGCGTGCTCCTGCTTATCACATCCTCCGGTAGCGCGTTCCATGTATCCATCACCCTCTGGGTGAAAAAGAACTTCCTGGCGTTTGTTCTAAACCTTCCCCCTTTCAATTTCTCTGAGTGCCCCTTTGTACTTGTGGTTCAGGGAGGATGAAGTGATATAGAATATGGAGGGATGAGGAGAGGGTAGGGATTGGGATGAAAAGAATTGTTAGGAAAAGAAATATATGGGAAGGAAGGATAGGGATTGGTTAGAAGGGGAAGGAGATGGAATGTTGAGAATAGAAGTTTTTGGCGGCATAATTCATTTGTGGGGTGGTTGTGGGAGAGGGTGGATGTGGGGGTGGAGGGATTGATTGAGTGTTTTGTATCGGGCAGGTTTGTGTGGAGAATTTTAATTTTATGTGAGGTTGCTTACCAGTAGTTCGGCAGCGCTGTTGGGTGGAGTTGTTGTTGATAAGGCAATTGTGATTTCGGGTTTCCGGACGGTCGGCCGTAGTGCCGAATCGAATTGAAAAAGAAGCGGCATTGAAATTTCAACTTCGCCGGCATTGTGGTGGTTTGTTAGCGGAGGTTGTGGAGTAAGGGCGGCAGTGTCCTGTGCAGAAGTTACAGGGTGGGGTTTCCAAAGCGGCAGAAAGGGGCCATGGTTCAGATGTGCGGTGGCCTGGCTGCAAAAGGAAGACAGTTCATCATTGTGCCAGCGCTGAATTACGGCGAGTCACTGGGAGAAGGAAGAGGAGACAATTTTGCTTCGCTGAGGTGAAGAAGTGGGGCTGCGGTTTTGTTTGTATGGGTAGCTGGTTTAGGTAGGGTGCATCAGGTGTGAAGAGCAATAGGGGATTGTGAGATCTGTTGCAGTGGGGACGACTGATGAGGGACAACAGATTAGGAGGCGGTGGCTTACGGTTTGGAGGTGGGGCTGTGGGTATTTGATAGGGTTTTGAGAGATTAGAAGAATAACACTACTTTAAAAAAAAAAACGGTTGTGGAGAGGATTTAGGGGTGTGAATTTTGGGTGGATGCTGGGAGTCTGGGGAACTTGTGGGACTTGAGCGGGGTGTATATATATATATGTTTTTTGTTGGGGTTTTTTTTAAATATATAAACAATAGATAAGCAAGGGGAAGTGGTAGCATTTAGGGGTGATGGCTCCAAAGAAGGTAGCTGCTAAGACTGAGGGCATGAGCACAAAAGCAAGAAGTTCACAAGCATCACGGACTGTTAAAGCTTGAGTAATAGGGAAGGCTCAGGGGTGGCGGGGCTGAGGCCGGTAGAGGAGGGGCAAAAGTAAAAAGGCCAGTGAACAGGGAGCGTGCTGAGCCTCGCTTGAACAGAACAGCGGCTCCAGTGCGTAGTTCCTCCCGGCAATTTTCGCGGCCAGCGGTGGCTTTTTATCTTCCTGCAGAGTTGATGGAGGAGCAGTATGTGGATGAGGTGGTGGCCAGTACTTCTTGGGAAGCAGGAGGCTATGAACCAACGGATGAGTTAATTAATGATTTGGTTAATGCTGTGGGATCTGTTTTAACTAACAAGGGTAGTAGAAAGCATGCAGGGAGTAGAGGGGGAGCTACAGAAGGAGAGGGGGGGAAAGAAGTCTTTGTCATCTAGTTTGCGTGATAGAAAATTTTTTAAACGATTACGTCATGTAGTCAAGCATATGCATTCTGAAAAGCGACTGTGGCGGGGGTCAGTGCGGGATCCCATGCATGTGTGGGAATCATCGGATTCATGGGATTCATCGGATTCTTCCTCTTCATCCTCCTCCGACAATAGGGAAATTGGAGGACAAGTGGGGATGGATTCTTGGTTTTAATGTTTTTGCAAGTGTGTTAGGTGAGGCAAATCCATCTTTATACCCAGGTTTATTGAAGTATTCGGATTTAATTTTGCGAGCTTATAGGGCCCTTGGGGGATGGTCGTGGCTCAATTATGATGAGCAATTTAGAAAAAGTTTAGCTCGTGATAAGTCGGATGTGTGGGGGGTACGGAATGTGGACTTGTGGTTGGCCGAGATGACTCCGCATAGAGGTTGGTCCTTTCGATATGGGGCCCCCTCTGGTGGATTTTCGACTGCTGGGGGGCCTCTTTGATGGTACAGTCCACAGGTGGATTTCGGGCAGGCATTGCAGCAGGATCTAGAGTTACATCAGGAATTGCCAGGGGTCAGTCCCTCGGTAATTTATGTTTTCAGTCCAATGCCGGCAGATGTGCACGGCCAGCATGTCACTTTCGGCATTCCTGCAGTCAGTATGCCGGAAGTCATCTGGCCTTCTGTTGTCTGGGAGTGGGAAGAGGCGGCAGAGGATTTTCCTTCCGGGGGGCAGGTAACTCGGGTGGTGGATTGGTTCACTAAGGCTCCATCACCTATTCGGTTGTGTGCTTTGCAAGCGTGGTTGGGGCATTATCCTAATCAGGGTGATGCTTATGTACTATGGGTAGGGTTTTCAGAGGGATTCCCAATTCCATATGAAGGTCCTAATTTATTGCGCTCTTCGTGTAATTCATTGTCAGTTGGGTGTCATATTGAGGTGGTTAGAGATAAATTAGCTAAAGAATTGGGTTTGGGGCATATAGCTGGACCTTTTTTATCTCATCCTTTTGAAAAAATTTTTAGTTTCACCATTAGGGGTGATTCCAAAAAAAGCACCAGGGGCCTTTCGGTTGATTCATAATTTATCTTATCCGGAGAGTTGCAGTGTGAATGATTTTATAGACCCAACATTTTGTTCTGTTCAGTATGCTTCAATAGATGCAGTGGTCCTTCTACAACGTTTGAGAAGGGGAGCTTTAATGGGAAAGACGGATATTGAGTCGGCATTTAGGTTATTGCCGGTTCATCCGAAGGACTTAAAATTGCTCGGTTTTCACTTTGAAGGGAAATTTTATTTTGACAAATGTATGCCCATGGAGTGTGCTATATCTTGTTCATATTTTGAAGCTTTTACTACATTTATTCATTGGGTAGTTCAGGAAGTGAGTGGGGATGATGCTATTGTACATTATTTAGATGATTTTTTATTTGGGAGTGTGGGTAATTCTGAGCAGTGTAAAGCATTGATGCGGGCGTTTAAGTATGTGGCAGAAGAATTCGGTATTCCGTTGGCTGCTGATAAAACAGAGGGACCATCAACTTGCTTAGTATTTCTGGGTATTGAGCTAGATTCAAGGTTGATGCAGTCTCGGTTGCCAATGGAAAAGGTTGCTGCCCTTCAGGAGGCAATACGAGTAGCATGTCATTAAAAAAATTGTCTCTAAGGGAGATACAGTCTTTGGTAGGGCATTTTAACTATGCAGCCAGAGTTATTCCCATGTGAAGAGTCTTTTCACGTCAGTTGGCATTGTTATCGGCGGGTTTGGGTCGGCCGCATTTTAAAGTGTGGTTGACTAGAGTTGTAAAGGCTGACTTGGCGATCTGGTTGTCCTTTTTAGTATCATTCAATGAAGTTTGTGTATTGCAACAACCAGCAGTGCCGTCCGTAGATCTGAAATTGTTCACAGATGCATCAGGTGGACATGGTTTTGGCATATATTTCAGTGGGCAATGGTGTGCACATGCTTGGGCAGAGTGGTGGAGAGTTAGGGGGTGGTGTAAGAACATTGCCTTGTTGGAATTGTTCCATGTGTGGGTGGCATTATGGATTTGATGATGTCGTTTACAGAATTGGAGGGTGATTTTGTTTTCTGACAATACTGCGGTTGTGTATGCTATTAACCATCAGTCATTTAAATGTTTATTGCTGTTGGCATTATTACGTTTGGTGGTACTGCGTTGTCTGGAACTTAATATATTCTTGACAGCACGACATGTGCCTGGAGTTGACAATCAATTAGCTGATGCACTTTCTCGATTTCAGTGGGTGCAATTTCAGGCATTGGATACAGAGGCAGACCAGTACCCTACAGAGATGCCGGTGAACTTATGGACTACATTCCATGAAGCGGTAGATCACTATTGAAGTGAGCCTTGGCACCTAGTTCTTGGAAGTCTTATAGTATGGGTTGGCTCCGCTTCAGGCATTTTTTTGACACTGCGGGTTTGCAATTCAATTTGCCGGTCTCTGAAGATTATATTATACAATTTTTGCTCTTTGCATTGGAGCAGGGCTGGTCATATGGGTTGGTATCCCAGTCATTGAATGGTGTAGGGTTCTTAGCCAAGCTATGGGGTTGGAGGGATCCTGCAGGGACATATTTGGTCCGAATGTTGTTGACGAGATACTTAACACAAGGGGTTTTGAGTGCCCCAAATCGAGTACGTTTGCCTCTAGATTATGTTAAATTGGTGGCACTGATAGAGGTGTTACCTCATATTTGTACCTTGTCTTATGAGGTGGTATTATTTAAAACAGCATTTTCAGTGGCATTCTTTGCAGCCTGTAGGATTGGAGAACTGGTTGCTCCATCAAAATTTGCTAACGGGGCAACTGGATTATTGAAGACTGATGTGCTTTTAGAAGATCGGAAATTATTACTGTGTATTTGGCGATCATAAACTGATCAATCTGGTAAGGGAGTGTGGGTTAAGTTAAATAGAAGTGAGCAATTGGAGGGTTGTCCAGTGCGGTGGGCTACAGAATATGCTGGCATGAGATCCTTGGAGGGATTGTTTTGGTTGGTACATGTTAATCAGTTTCCTTTGACAAGATTTCAATATGCAGCTGTTTTTAAAAAAGGTTTAGTAACTGTGGGTGTTAATCTGGGGGACTATGGTACTCATTCCTTCCATATAGGGGCTGCCTCCTATGCTGCACGGACAGGGGGTTCAGATGAATTAATTTGTCGAATTGGGCGATAGAAGTCTAGGAGATTTTGCAGTTATATTCGCCCTTATTGACATTGTAATAATGATTTCCAAACTTGTTTTTTCTTCTAGTTCTTCTAGATTTTGTTCCTGATCCAGTGCTTCCTGACATTTGTGTGTGGATGTGTGGACACTCTTATATCTTCTGGGCACACAAGCATGCGTTGGAATCTTGTTGGGGAGCCAACCTGGGATTAGCGGAGAAGGGAATCCGCATAAGATGGCTTGGCATTCGTGGGATGTTGTGGGAACAGCTATTGCCAACTCTACTACAAGCGAGTCGTTTTTCTTCACCTGTAGCGATATGTGTTCATGTTGGGGATAATGATTTATGCTCGATAAAAGGGGTAGATTTGATTAGGATTATTAAAAAACAGTTATGTACTATTCTGTGTACTTTTCCAAATGTTAGACTTGTCTGGTCTAAAATTATTCCCAGAAGAGTGTGGAAGGGGGCTACGAACGCCTTAGCTATTAAAAAGCTGAGGCGGAGAGTGAATGCCGAAGTATCTAAGTTTTTGTGTACTATGGGTGGTTTGGTTTTAGCGCATGAGCTGATTACAACAGATTGTGCTGGGCTATATAGACCAGATGGGGTACATTTATCGGACATTGGTATAGACATTTTTATTAATAGTATTCAAGATTTATTGGAGGAATGTTTATAAGATTTGGCTTCAGCTTAGTTAATGTTTAGGGTGGGGGAGCGGTGACAAGCAAATGAGCTGTCACCGCTTGTGGCAAAAAAACAAACAAAAAACATTGAAGATAATTTTGAAGGTGGCTGGAATTGAAGTTAAAGAAATGTTATGGGGGAATGAAATGGTTTACTCATGGGCGTCACCGCCATGACTTGGGGGGGTTGTGACCTGACGATACCGTGGGTCATGCGTTGGGATGAAGTGGCAAGGATTTGCCTGAAGGGATGAACTAGTTTCGGCACCGAATGGCTCAAGGGGGGAGGGGTGGGGAAAAGAGGGGGTATGTTGACCAGCCGCATTGACAGTTATGGAATGTTATGGAGATAAGAATTAATTGTTGAAATGTTTAAAGCTGGGGTTATAAATAAAGCTGCGGCCAAACATTTATTCCATTCAATTGGTGTCTTTGGTTTATTAGTAGCAATAGTTTTAGAATGTTGTCTGAAAGTGACGAAGTGCGAATGCTAATGTTACGTATACCATCTTCTGTAGTTGTTGCTAAAAATGGATATTAAGGACTAGATTGGTTAACCTTCATTATTTCATCAATGCATTATTGAACTATTACATATATTGAACATTATTAACTATTACATATATTTTTAACATTATTGAACTATTACATATATTTAACATGAGGCTTACTTACTGATAACATGCATTGAAGTGGAATAATGTGTACTGACACATTAGTCAATCTAGCTCCTTATTAAAAAAAAAAAAAAGATCAGGGACCCAATATTGAGACCACGGGAGGCAGCCCAGCTACCTCCTGTGGTCCACAGTGATCCTTGATATTAAGAACATAAGAATAGCTGTCATGTACCTTTTCTTTTTATCTGACCTCCTTACACATCCAGGGTGGGAGGGAGGGAGATGGGAAAATTATTATTTTCACTGAAGACTTTTGGGAACTGGGGAACACAAGGTTTTGTTTGCCAGATCAGACAGAGCGCCATGGCACATCAATCATTGCCTTCTTGATCAGGAGAGGATATCAGAGAAAACAGCTGAGATAAGTACTATTCTTATCGTTTTACTCTTTTTGTTCATATATGGAGGTAGGAAGGGTGAGTGCTATGATGTATATGGCATATTTGATGTTGATTTCACTGAGCACAAATTTATATTAACTATTTTGTTTATACTTTTTTGTATGTGTTTTTTTTGAATTTACTTGAATTCTCTTGTTTTGTGACTATATTGTTTTGAGAATTGAGGTATATATTTAGATATTTTTTTTTAATTTATCTCAATTGTAGTTATTCTACTGATTTACACAAATCATTGGTGCATAATTGTAGAGCTTACTTTATAGAATTATCTTCCACATACTTAGAGGATGCCTTATAGTAAGATACCTAAGTGAGATGCTGATTTCATTTGACTGTATAAAATAGGCACCCAGAACCAGCCCCAGTAGTATGCAAATGCTAACACTCACTGCTTTGAAGGTATAAATATGAATGCATACATGGGAACAAGCATGTTTTATAAAATGCATACATGCATGGCAACTCCACCTCTGCTCTACCCAGACTAGTTAGTTAGTTGCCATTGACTCGTGTTCAAGTCCTAGCGACTTGATGAATTACAGATCTTAACCCTTTCAGGACCAAGGGACATATTTGTCCCATAACTTTAAAATCCTATAAATTTTGATTGGGATAGTCTACAGTTCTAAATTTGATATGTACAGATTCCATATGATACTGCCTTTATGTAAACAAACTGGTTCCGACATTCATTCATTAGCATCGTTGACGAGAAGATTCACTTGCCACACTGTCCATAAGCCAGAAGCTTGATTTTTTTAAATAAAAATAATGATATTTCACAAAAAAAATCAATTTTTTGGCATCTGCAAGCCCTTTTTACCATAAAAATGTCATCAAAACCACAAAAATTGGCCTACGATCCTTATGGTCCTGAAAGGGTTAAAAGAGATCAATTTTGTGCTAGTCCGGTAAGGTCCTCCAGCATCATCCCCATGCTTGTTTTCAATATGTCCAGCCATCTGATTGCAGGTTACCCTCTTTGCCTGGTTCCTTCAATCTTCCCAAACATAATGTCCTTCTCCAGTGAACTTTCTCTTCTGACAGTGTGACCAAAATAAGACAGTCGTAACTTCATCATTTGGGCTTTGAGTGACATAGCCAGTCTGATCTCTTCCAGAATCGATTTGTTAGTTCTTCTGGTGGTCCATGGCATACATAGTACCCTTCTCCAGCACCAAAGTTCTTTCTGTCTTGTTTCTGTTGTGTCCAGCTCTTGCATCTGTAATTGACCTCTGGGAATGCCTACACACATTTAAAATAAGCATAGGTTTTTCATGTATATTTTTACATGCATATGTGGTAGCATCATTTTATAAGAGCCTTTTACTGCATTCAAAACAAGCTTGAAATGTGGAAACTACCTTATGAAATTAGCCCCACTTCAACAATCTGAATGATTCTATGCAGGATAGAAAGCTACTATATCAAACTTCACTTGCATTACTTAAAAATTAAGACAACTTGCACTTAAACTGGAACTGAATGACATCTATACCTAGTTAAAATATTGGTGGGGTTTTTTTTAAACTGAGAAATATTTCTGCTTGCAACAAACAAACCAAAACACAGCAGTTTTTATATTTTATGACCACTGTGCAAACCTTCAGACAGGTTTATTATTTGTTGACTTTCTCCAGCATTGCACAGTTAATATTATTTTCAAAAGAGTATTCAGAACTATAGCTGGCTATCATTGTTTCAAATCCAATCAATGTATTTTACTCTCTTGATTGATAACTGCCTCAGTGTTCTAGCATATCAGGGGAGTAGGAATTGAGCAGGAGTAGGTCTCTGTTAGGCCATTAATCCTTCTTTTCAAGTCTCCCTCACAGAGCTGCTTGTGCCATTATCCACAATTTTTCACTGCTAATCTCAACAATCCCACTGAGATTTGAAGCACTACCAGTTCATTACTGTCCCATTCATTAACCCCAGCTCTTTCATCATTCTGCTCAGTCAGCAGCACTTTCTGAGCTTCAGTAACAAAGGGTCTTTACAGAAAACAAAAGGTAACCAATTAATTGGTCATCTGCTGTATATTTTAGTTCAAGCAAATGTAGTTGTACTGTTTGAAATACGGGACGTGGTGCATGAGAATCTGGCAGCCTTGCTTGTAGTTTCCAGACTTAGCTTTTTAGAAATTCATGCACATAATTTTGAATGGTCCTTAAAGCATGGATTTTTGTCTGTTGGGCATTTGGTTTTCACTACTTTATGGTCTAATGATTCATTGTTTTTAGCCCTCGTTTTAGAAGCCCTATTAAGTTTTGCACATGGACGTGCCAGTGCTTCCACATGAGAATATCATTCATGTATAAAAGGCCATGTTCAAACAGCCACAAAATGCACATGGATGTGTCAATAATGAGAAACATCTCCATCTAGGTAAGAAGCATGGCAGGGACATTTTGGGGTAGGCAGTAAGCATGGCAAGGGCATCATTGATGGGTAGCACCAATTCCAGGTAGCACATTGACATGCAGGTAACAACAAAAAAAAAAGACATCAACATTTATACCTGCTACAAGAGATGAATATATGGTGGTACCGCTTATTGTTTGTTTGTTTTTTATCTCCAGCTGCTGCAGTAAAAGCTCCAGTGCCCATAGGAATTCTATGAGCATCAGAACTTTTACCACAGTGGTTAGCAATAAAAAATCCTAATGCGGCTTGACAAAAGGGGCCCTTTAAGAGAAATGTAGCTCTATGCAATCAGTGGCTTTGAGGGACCCCAGGATAAGCTTTAAATTTTTTTTAAAAAAATTATTTTTTGATCAAGCACAATCAAATTCATAGGAAAAACTGCTATTTGCACAGTTTTTTCAACTTTGCTTTTATGGACAACCCTAATATACATACACTGTTTTGAATGCCTTTCCATTGTCCCCCCACCCCCATACAAAGCAGATAAGCTACACCATACTCTACCAGTCTCAAAATGTGCAAACCATATTCTGTCTTAAACGAACTGAAAAGACTTTTCCAAACCATTAACATCAAGGGTTCCAGCTTGGACCTAGTTCCACCATCAATATCAAATGCCTTTTTTATATTTTCAGACCAATCATACATAAGCTAATCATAGATAGCCTGTCCTCAGGTTTAGTTCTAAAATAGTGGAAGGAATCAATTTCACCCATCATAAAAGACCATTCCGCCTCTCCAGATGAGGAAACAAATTATTGGCCAATTTCCAACCTTTCATTTCTCTCCCAACGCACAGAAAAAGTAGTCTTCAATCAATTTACAGACTATATTGAAGAAACACAAACACTTCATCTGAACCAGATAGGTTTCAGATTGCACCACTCAACAGAACACTCAATGATAGGCTTGACAACAAGCATACTTTATTTTCTGGACCACCACAAATCAGTTCTTATTTTCCTTGATCTATCTGCATCTTTCGACACCATCAACCACTTAATTGGTTTCATTCATACTTCACAGATTGGTCATCCAAAGTAATTTCAACAACTCATTCTAATACTTTTGGGATTCTGCAGGGTTCAATTCTTTCCCCTCTTCTCTTCAGTAGGCACCTTTAATTACACTCAGTCAGTCAATAGGATTCACAATGTATGCCTATGCAGATGACATACAATTCTTACATCCACTAGATAATGAAAAACCAAATGACATCACCGCTATAACCTCTAAACTTGAACAGATTAATCAATGGATGACCAAAAACATGCTAGTTTTAAATATCCCCAAAGTAAAAATGATATTATTTCTATGGAAAGATGGTCTCTCTTTAACAACACCGATAAAACTAGATAACTCTACTCTCGAAGCAGTAAAAACCATTAAAATCTTAGGAGTAGTGATAGATCATAAACTTTGTTATCATGATCAAATCAGTTCAGTTGTCAGAAATTGTTTTTCTAAATTATGGATGATTAGGTCACTTTCAAAGTCTTACAACCATCGGCTCTAAATGTATTAATTCACTCCGTTGTTATTTCGAAACTCAATTACTGAGACTCCCTGTACAAAGGCATATCACAAAAAGAAATAAGATGCTTACAAATAATCCAAAACACGGCAATAAACATCATTACAAACTCCAAGGAAATTTGATCACGTCACTCCACTTCTTAAAAATGCTGACTGGTTACCAATTTCATACAGAATCACTTATAAAATTGCCCTCCTAACCTTTAAAATTCAACAGTAAAAACAACCAGCATTCCTGGATAAGCTTTTAATTCCTCATGCAATTCCGAGGACACTCAGATCCACAAATCAATACCTCTTATCCATTCCTTCATTAAAGATCATAAATACAAGACATACTAAATTTTTTCGATTACAGCTCCCCAAATATGGAATTATTTGCCACTTTATCTAAGAGAAAAAACTATATTGGAGAGGTTTAAAAGCTGTCTCAAAAGCTTTCTCTATAGATGCTTCTGAAAAATAACAAGAATAATTTGATAGATCAGTTCTCTTCCTCACAACCATTGTCCTGCTATGCACAAACACTGTCATATTTTAGACAGCTCTTAATCCCTCCCCTAATGTTTCTCCCCATTTATGTGCATTTCTAGAAAATTGTAGTTCTTCCTTTTATCCTTCCTAATAAGGTTGAGTTGGGTATTGTCTGTCATCTATATTTTTCAAGATGCCTATTTTTAAGTTTCAAGTTGCAAGTTTATTAGTTATTTGATTAATCGCCTATCACAATTACTAAGCGATGTACAAATAATAACCTAAATTTCTAAAATATACAAAAAATACGAGGTAAACAATAACAATATAAAAATCATTAAAAACAGACAAATTAAAACAAGGTAATTAAAACTATAACAAGGGTAGAAGGGAAAGAAATACAATTTATGATAGGAAAGAGAGAACAATTAAGGTAAAATGCAAAAGGAGTGGGAAAAACATAAAATTATTGGAAATAAAATACACAAAAAGGTAAAATAGAGAGCAGATAGAAAGAGCAATTAGCGTTTCAATTTTTAAAAAGAAAGCTTTAAAAAGAAAGCTCTTAAGTTGGCTCTTGAATTTATCCAGATTCTTCTCCTCATTGTAAATCACTTAGAAATTCCATATGAGCGTTTTTTAAATCAAATTTTAATAAAACTTGAAACTTGAATGAAATTTTAACAGAAAGAGTGGTAGATGCATAGAATAGTCTCCCAGTAGAGGTGGTGGAGACAATGACTGTGTTTGAATCCAAGAAGCATGGAACAGGCACGTGGGATCTCTTAGGGAAAGGAGGAGATAGTGAATGGTGCAGATGGGAAGACTGGATGGGTCATTTGGCCTTTATCTGCCATCATGTTTCTATGTTTAACAGAACTATAATCTAGATAGGATAAAACAGCTTGCATCTCAGTGAGGGAGTAGCTTATCTCAGGGAAATATAGTGATGGTTCTTCTTCTATACAGCAGCATTCAGAAAGATTTTAGATACCGGTACTTTTTTTATAATGCAAGCATGATTTATTGACTAGCTGGAGGAAAGAGTGAATAGCAATATGCCAGATGCAGGTAATTTGATGTCAGCTAATTATCAAATGACACATGGATAGAAAGTAAATTTACTATATGTAGAAATAGAAATAGTTGATTGTCTCTGTAAATATGACAGGAAATTGGAATTTTTAAAAAAATTACAAGAATGGGCTGAACATATTTTAGAAGCATCTACATGTATATGTATCAACATTTCAGTTTCTCTGTTTTTGCATAGGTCAAGATAAGACTGAAGAAGCTCTTCTAACTGTGATTATATTTACAATCAATTTCTTCAAAATAAAAATTCAGCCAAAGGTGAAAATAGAATTTGTCTGTTTGCTTTTCAACCCTAGGCAGGAAAAAGAGGTGAGCGCAGTGGATCTAAGGAAGAAAATGAAGAAAACTCCAAAACAAAACTCCAAAATCAATTAAAAAATGCATGGGATAGACACAACAAGGGATACCTAAATAGAAAGAAGATGGAAACACAACATGGCTGTTGAGGTGTTTTCTTGGGCAAGAGTACAGGGAACAGAGGCCAGTGCCAGACAAACTTCTACGGTCTGTGTCACACAAATAGCAAAAGACTGAAAGAAGATTCCGCAACACAGCACTGGGGGAACCGAGGCCAATGCTGGACAGATTGTACGGTCTGTGTCCTGTAAATGTCAAAAGCCTGAAAGAAGATTCGCCAAATCCAGTATGGGAGAAATGAGGTCAAAGCCAGACACACTTCTACAGTCTGTATCCTGCAAATAGCAAAAGACAGGTGAAGATTCGGCAACTCCAGTGTTGTATATCACTTTATTGTCACATGCTGCAAATGAGTATGCTGTGTAGCTCAGGAAGGAAAGGAAGACATTTCGACTAGTAAGATGAATACTGTCAGCAATACTTGGTTATAACCACATATCATCCCCATTATGTATGGTTGGCATGGTGGAGACTTGACAACCAGCATTTAAGCATGGGTGATGAGCAAGGGTGACTTGAGGCTGCACCAAGTGGCAGACGTGGCTGCCACTAGGTGCTTAACTGTTGTAGAATCATGCCTACCGTGTTAGGTGTCTAACTTTCAATTAGCTCCACTTAGTGTCAATTAAGAGTTATTGAATATCAATAGTTGGTGCTGATTTACCCTATTACTCTATTGTTAGGTGCCTACATTGGCTAGGCATGCCAATGTAGACACCTATCTATAGCACTGTTTTCCACCGGGACAGGCAGTCCCGCTGCTGCCCGACTTTCCCCAGCTGAGAGGGTCCTTCAAAGAGATCCTTTAAACAGCGGTCCAGCCGCCGAGGGAGCCTGTCGCCAGTGCTGTTTAGCACTGTTTTCCACCGGGACAGGCAGTCCCGCTGCTGCCCGACTTTCCCCAGCTGAGAGGGTCCTTCAAAGAGATCCTTTAAACAGCGGTCCAGCCGCCGAGGGAGCCTGTCGCCAGTGCTGTTTAGCACTGTTTTCCACCGGGACAGGCAGTCCCGCTGCTGCCCGACTTTCCCCAGCTGAGAGGGTCCTTCAAAGAGATCCTTTAAACAGCGGTCCAGCCGCCGAGGGAGCCTGTCGCCAGTGCTGTTTAGCACTGTTTTCCACCGGGACAGGCAGTCCCGCTGCTGCCCGACTTTCCCCAGCTGAGAGGGTCCTTCAAAGAGATCCTTTAAACAGCGGTCCAGCCGCGGTACGCGGCCCGCGGTTGTGAGCCTCGGGTCGCGAGCTGAAGGGGCATGGCTAAAGGGGCTTGCCCCTTTTGAGCCCCTTCGGAGCCCAAGAGGAGTAGGGAGTAGGGCTATCAATCCTCAATATGGGCAAGAGGAAGGCCAAAGCAACGCCACCTGCTGGAACAACGGGCCCGATGGATCGCCATCTTATGGCTCCCATCTTGCCACATGCTGAGGAACAGGTAACTCCTAATATTCAAGCTGTCTCTCTATCCTCTGGGGAACCAACACCACCTCCTCAACCATTATATACCTCACGGTTAGAAGAATCTCCTTCCCCTTTTAAGGAAGGAATAATTTCTTCTTCCCCTCAATTATCCTTATTGTCTGGACTGGAGGTTTCAGGTCAATCCTTGGGGCAAACTAAAGAACTAACCCCAGTACAGATGATTACTGGGCAAGGTCCGGACGTTCTCCCCAGGGATAAAGTGATCACTTTAAATGATGTTTGGCTTAGCATAAATAGAATAGAGTCATCATTACAAAAAACCGTTTTGAATTTGTGTCAATTTTCATCTGATGTAACTGTGAAAATTAAAGAACAAGACATTAAAAATAGAGAAACAGATGTTAAGGTTGAAAAGTTAGAACAGGCAGTAGGTACTCTACAAGCCAGTGCTGTTTCCAATATAAAGGATAGTATGATGATACATGCTAAACTAGAAAAATTGGAAAATTCTATCAGAGTTAAAAATCTTCGCTTGTTAAATTTTCCAATCACACATTACCTTTCCCCGATGGAGCTCTTGAGAATGTATTTGAAGGAGATATTACATTATACTAAAGTGGAGACCTTTGAGGTTGATAATTTATATTACATCTCAAGAGACCATAAGGAAAGGGTTAATGAAGGTGGAATGGATAGAATAGTGTTACCTGATAGTTTGAATGTATCACAGTTTTTGGAATCATCTAAAGATATAATTGATAAGCGAGCAACTCTCCTTGTGACCTTTAAGACAGAGCTTGAAAAACAAGATGTCCTAAAATTATATTTCTTAAAAAAACAAGAGATGTTTTGTGGTCAACGGGTGATAATTTTCCCAGATGTCTCTAGACAAACCCAATTTAAAAGGAAGCAGTTCCTTCAGCTAAAGCCTAAGGTTTTGGCAATTGGAGCTACTTTCTTTTTGAAATTTCCATGCAAATGCCTGATTTCGTATGAAAGTGATAAATATGTGTTTTTTGATCCAGTCCAGTTGGAAGATTTTATTAAAGGAAAACCTTTGTTGAAAGTTTAATTTCAAATACTAATTTTACTTTTGGAGGTTGATGTAAAATATATAAAGGCCATTTGCCTGTTCTTAGAATGTGGATAGATAGATTTGATTTGATGTTTATAGTTTAAAACACTGGCGATCAGCGATAATGTGGACTAGGATATGGTTGACTGATTTCTTAATGTTATTTTGTAGTTCCTTGTATGGAATTTGCATTTGCATTCTTTTGTATTCATGAGAAAGAAAAAAAAAAAAAGAAAAAAAAAAAAAGTCATTATTCTTTATATAATTTGAGGATCTCAGTGCAAATAGTAGGAGCCTATCCTATAAAAGAAACAGACCCCCTTTAAGTTGTGCACATGAGCCAATTGCCATTGATAATTGGCTTTTTAAGCAATTATTAGTGTTAACAACATAAGAATATAAGAATAACCTTACTGGGTCAGACCAATGATCCATCTAGCCCAGCAGACCATCCTCACAGTGGTCAATCCAGGTCACTAGTACCTAGCAAAAGCCCAAGTAGTAGTAACATTCCATGCTACCAATGCAGGGCAAGCAGTGGCTTCTCCCATGTCTGTTTCAATAACAGACTATGGACTTTTCCTCCAGCGAATTGTCCATACCCTTCTTAAAACCAGCTACGCTATCCACTCTTACCACAACCTCTGTCAACAGGTTCCAAAGCTTAACTATTCTCTGAGTGAAAAAATATTTCCTCCTATTGCTTTTAAAAGTATTTCTCTGTAAAATCATTCAGTGTCCCCTAGTCTTTGTAATTTTTGAAAGAATTAAAAAAATTAAAAAAAAATCGATCCAATTCTACACCACTCAGGATTTTGTTGACTTTAATAATATCTCCCTTCAGATATCTTTTTTCTAATCTAAAAAGCTCTAATCTCTTTAGTCTTTCCTCATACAAGAAGAATTCCATCCCCTTTATCATCTTGGCTCCTCTTCTTTGAACCATTTCTAGTTTCATTATATCATTCTTGAATTAAGGCGACCAGAATTGAACATAATACTCCAGCTGAGGTTGCACCATGGAGTGTTACAAAGGCATTATAGCATTCTTAATCTTGTTAACCATCCCTTTTTAATAATTCCTAGCATCTTGTTTGCTTTTTTGGCTAACATTGGACAGAAGGTTTCATTGCATTGTCTACAATGATACCCAGATCTTTTTCTTGGGTAATAACCCCCAAGGTGGACCCTAACAACTAGTAACTATGATTTGGGTTACTTTTCTCAATGTGCATCACTTTGCATTTGTCCACATTAAATTTCATCTGTCATTTGGATGCCAAGTCTTCCAGTTTCCTAAGGTCTGCCCGAAATTTTTCACAATCCGCAAGCGTTTTAACAACTTTGAACAGTTTAGTGTCATCTGCAAATTTAATCACGCAACTAGTTGTTCCAATTTCAAGATCATTTATAAATACGTTAAATAGCACCAGTCCAAGTACAGATCCCTGTGGCACTCCAATATTTACACTCCTTCATTGAAAAAAAATGGCCACTTAACCCTATCCTCTGTTTTCTATCCGATTTCCTAATCCACAACTGAACTTTGCCTCGTATCCCATGACTCTAATTTTCTCAGGAGCCTCTAATGAGGAACTTTGTCAAAAGCTTTCTGAAAATCTAGATATGCTATATCAACAGGCTCACCTTTATCCACATTTATTCACATCTCCAAAGAAATCCAGCAAATTGGTGAGGAAAGATCTCCCTCATCTGAATCCATGCTGACTCTGTCACATTAAATCATGTTTGTCTACGTGTTCCACAATTTTATTTTTTATAATTGTTTCTACTATTTTGCCCGGCACTGAAGTCAGGTTTACTGGTCTGTAATTTCCCAGATCTCCCCTGGAACCCTTTCTAAAAATCTATGTAACATTGGCTACCCTCCAATCTTTAGGTACTACAGATGATTTTAGTGACAGGTTACAGATGTTAGGAGCATAATCGAAAGGGACATCTAAGTCCGTTTACATCCATCTCGCAAGTCGTCCAAAGTAATAAACAGCTTAAGACATATTTTTGAAAGATACGTCCAACTTTTTTTTTCATTTCGAAAATCTTCTAATTATACGTCCTGCCGATCTGATCGTCCAAGCTGCTAAATCATTCATCTTTATACCACATTTCCGTCCAACTTTCCGTCCAAGTCCAAAACACCTAGAACAAGCCCTGTTGGACGTGGGAGGGGTCTGCAAAGTGAAGGACTGCACACCCAGACATGCCATCTAAATAGTGGGGTACCTTACAGGGCACTGCTGTGAACTTCACAAAAAGGGTGCCATGTCTTCTCCTCCCTACAGCTCCCTTATAGGTTACGGTGAGCCCCCCAAACCACCTCCAGAATCCCCTAGACCCACTTATCTACCACCCCAATAGCCCTTATGGCTGCAGGATCCACTTATATGCCAGTAAAAAGGGGTTTTGGGGTGTATAGGGCAGTGCACATGTTTAAGTATCAATGCATTGATTACAGGGGCTTATGGGCATGGGTCCTCCTCTCTATGGGTCTCTAACCCACCCCCAAGTCGACTTAAGCTGCCTCTGTGCTGGACAACTAGGCTTTCCTATGCCAGGAGGCCAGGTGATGATGGTCTGGAGGCTAAATTTTAAAGTTGTGATTAAAATTTTATGGGGATGGGGGGGTCGGTGATCACTGGGGTAGTGTATGGGGGTCTGTTTTATGTGTTTTCAGTGCTTATCTGGTGACGTTAGGTAGGTTTTTGTGACTTAGACCATGTTTTAAATGGCCTAAGTCACAACATTCAAGTTCCGTCTAGGCTCTGTTGTAAAACTCTCAGTTATACATGCTGTACGACTAAGTCTAAGCCGGCCCACGTCCCGCCCAACTCCCACCTTCGACACTCCTCCTGAAACGCCCCATTTAGCTTTGGTCGTTCAGCGGCACTACGAAGGCCTAGGTCATTTTTAAATACGTCCAAAACCCGGTTTTATTATCGGCACTTGGACGTTTTTGAGAAATGTTCATCCAACTCACTTAGGACGGTTTTTGGATGTTTTTCTTTCGATTATGAGCCCCATAGGATCCACATCTAAAATTTACACATGGCACCAAAAAGGGGGCATTTCTCAAATTTATACATATAATAGAGAATAAGGGGCATCTGTGCCTAAATTAATCATGAGGATTTGTACCATGTTTACGCTGGTTCAAATGGATGTGCATAAAGTTATACGCAGCTTCCAGGTATAAGCACTATTCTATAAAGCACACCTAACTTTAAAGCTGGCTTAAATGCAGGTGCCTATATTCAGCAAGGACATGTATAATTTATTGCATTCTGTAATTTATGTGTGTAAGTGAGAACCTCACCCATGCCTTCACCATGTTCTACCCTTATATACATCCCCTTGAAAATATGCGCTATGTAAGTTAAGCAAGTATTTGCAGAATAGTGCCTGGGCTCCCTGCTAGCACATATGCAGGTATGAGGTAAAGATTGATCAGAATTCTTCAAATGGCACCATAGGTAGTAAATAGGTTCTCAACTCTGATCATTGAAGGGCACCAAAAACCATAATTTTCAGGATTTCTACAATTGATCATTTCTTCATCATTTATAACACTGCACAACAAAGTTTTTGCTTCCTGAACACTGCTGGGTGTTTCTTATAGAATTTTGGGTGCTGATCATGAATATTACATCAAAAATTACCCATCACGTACCATTTCAGAGAAATCGTCAATTTTGTCGTGATTTTTTCTTATATTTGGATGCAAACAATTTTTTCTGCCATAAGTGTCTTATCAACAACGGTTTGTGCCGCCTGGGTATGTCCATGCATAAAATCTAGCCAGGTTGGAAGCTGTTTTATGGAAGATGACATCCTGGGCATGTCTGGGCAGGTCTGAACGAGCTTGCGCTGTCTCACCATGCTATAATGGTGGCTTCCATACACCGATCCTGCTCATTTGGTTAATATAGATAGTCCGTGTGTGTATATAGTATCAGTATAGTAAAGTATAGTAGTATAGTAGCTGTAGCAATATAACAGTAAGTAAGCTTGATGCTATAGACGTTTTGGTGTCGGGCAATATGTCTCGTCGGTGTCGTAACAGCCGCGACACATTCTGCTATATCTGTGGGGAATATACACTTACGCCTCAGAGACGTTCGATGACTGCCCTTGTAAAGAAAGCCTATCATCTGTATTTTGGCTGCAAAATAGGTGATCAAGACAAGCAATGGGCGCCTCACATTTGCTGTGCGACATGTGCTGTTAGTCTGAGAGCCTGGCTCAGAGGTACTCGAAAGACGATGCCATTTGCTGTTCCGATGATATGGCGAGAACAGAAAGACCATGTGACGGACTGTTATTTCTGTTTGACTAATGTGTCTGGTTTCTCTGCCAAAAACAAGAAGTCAATTGAATATCCTAATCTGCCTTCAGCAATGAGACCCATGCCACATGATGACAGTCTTCCAGTTCCGAAACCACCAGAGGATTGGACCTTAGACGAACCAGATGAAGAAACTGCAGTGCAGGGTTCTAACAGTGACATTGACCCGGATTTTGAACCATCCTCATCAGGCGATCCACATCTGATAACACAGTCCGAATTGAACGATTTGGTCAGAGATTTGGGTCTGTCAAAAGCAAAAGCTGAGCTGCTAGGTTCGAGACTGCAGGAATGGTGTTTGCTATCACCAGGTACGAAAATTTCTGTGTTTCGAGACCGGCATCATGATATAACCAAATTTTTTGCACAAGTCGACAGTCTCTGTTTCTGTTGTGACATTGAAGGATTGTTCTCGGTCTTTGGTTGTGATCACAACCCGGAAGAGTGGCGTCTTTTCATTGATTCGTCAATGTTAAGCCTGAAAGCTGTTCTGTTGCACAATGGCAACGTTTATCCTTCAGTACCTGTTGGCTATGCAGCACATATGAAAGAAACATATGAGAATATGGAAATGTTACTAAAGTATGTCCAGTATACCAGGTATAACTGGAATATCTGTGGAGACCTCAAAGTCGTTGCTCTGTTACTAGGACTGCAGCTTGGCTATACAAAGTACTGCTGTTTCATCTGCGAATGGGACAGCCGAGACAGAGAGTCGCACTATTCTAGAAAGAACTGGCCACTCCGTAAAAAGTTAGTTCCAGGACAGAAAAATGTAGCACATGAATCGCTTGTTGACCCGACAAAGATATTTTTGCCTCCTCTTCACATTAAACTGGGACTCATGAAGAATTTTGTGAAAGCAATGAACAAGGAAGGGGAAGGTTTTCGTTATTTAAGACAGATGTTCCCAAGAATAACTGATGCCAAGATCAAAGAGGGTATTTTTGTTGGCCCCCAGATCAGACATGTTATGAGTGACAAGCGATTTGAAGATCTGTTAGTTGGGCCGGAAAAAATTGGCTGGAAAGCCTTGAAAGACGTTGTTGACAATTTTCTGGGCAATTACAGAGCCCCAAACTACATTCAGCTGGTAGACAAACTTCTCAAAGCATACAAGAGAATGAAGTGCAATATGTCACTCAAGATTCATTTCCTCCATTCACACTTGGACTTCTTCCCCGCAAATCTCGGTGCTGTGAGTGACGAGCACGGTGAAAGGTTTCATCAAGACATAGCTACGATGGAGAAACGATACCAGGGCAATTGGAATCCGTCAATGCTTGCCGACTATTGTTGGATGCTACAACGTGATGCACCAGACACTGAATATAAAAGAAACTCGGGAGCAAAACACTTTTAATTCTGTTTCATTTAGTCGCTTGTGCGAAACGTAAACTTGACTATATATTTTATTGTCAGTAAACATAAAAATGTCTATTTCTCATAGTTCTTACGTGATGCAGTAAAACCAAAACCATATTTGAGCATACCAAGTTGGTACCTGTCATAATCACCAAAAACTTTTCAGGAATCAAGACTTAACCAAAAAATTGTTGTGCAGTGTAATTAACTGCGCTTAACAAAGAACCTGATTAGTTTGCATATTTTGACTAATTTGAAACACATACTTCTTTATGGCCTTCAAGGACCGAAGTGCAGAATATTTAGAGGCCAATTAGAATATTTTCTATAACCAGAGATGGGTATACTATTTTCATTCATATGAATTAAAAATTGGGGAAATAAGAAATGTGTTATTACTCTTGACCGCTGTCTCATTTAATGTTATGGCCCATTTGTTCAATTGTTAGATCATAAGAACATAAGAATAGCCTTACTGAGTCAGAAAAATGGTCCATCAAGCCCAGTAGCCCGTTCTCACGGTGGCCAATCCAGGTCACTAGTACCTAGCCAAAACCCAAGGAGTAGCAACATTCCATGCTACCAATCCAGGGCAAGCAGTGCCTTCCCCCATGTCTGTCTCAATAACAGACTATGGACTTTTCCTCCAGGAAATTGTCCAAACCTTTCTTAAAACCAGCTACGTTATCTGCTCTTACCACATCCTCTGGCAACACATTCCAGAGCTTATCACAAAACAAAATCCATAGAAGTCTTCTTTTTCCCCTCTTAATTGAACACCCTCTTAAACTTCATTTTATATATTTATCTATTTATTGGTCTCATTTCACTACCATGGTATTTATATCAATGCCCATACTTAATCTTATGCGCCACTCAAATTTCTCTTCTCTGCTCATTTCTGAGGCCTTTAGCGATTCTTTAAAGCATCTCACATTTCACAGGCCATAACAGTCCTCTCTATCCAATCCCCATTCCTTATCCACCTATTTAAATAGTGTTGGAAAGTTATTTGCTGAAAATGTTTAAATTATCTCAATATTTCATACATTCAGTGACTTATAGTACTATGTGGAATTAGTTTGACCTTTTCATAATTTAGTATAGTGGTTCTCTGGCCTTCCACTTCTGGCTACTGTGTTGTAGTCAAGGGAGTATTGGCATGGTCAGCTATTGAAAATACTGAATATTAAAAAGGTCAAGTATTGTAGTATACTATTAACATTTCAGAATGGAAGAAGCATTAAATATAAATATGATTTCTCACTATTGTCAAAAAGATTTTAGTTAGGGGAACATGAAAGAATACGAACAGGAATAGTATATCTATTTGATAAGTCATTTGTTTTAGAGACTCAAGTTTCTCCTAAAACACTGCTCAAGTGGTAACTAGATAAAAAGGTGAACAGAGGCTTTTTTATATTTTGATATCCATTCAAATTTGTCATATAATAAAAATCCATTATAATCTGAGACCCTTTCATGACCTTTATGTAATATGTTATACCATAGGGTGAGAAATGGTTAGAAGTTTCTTGACAAAAAGTCCTCCTCTCTCTAGTCAGATAAATACAGTACATATCTTTGAATTACCTTGACAAGGAAGCATTGAGAGGTTAGCGAGGGGCCACTAGGAACTAGGTTACCCTTTTTGCTTGCAGATGGGTAGGAAAATGAGGGATTCTTGAAAGGAGACATAGGTCTAGTTGCCCCTTCTTCGTTTGGGGCATGGAGGGGGAACAGGTCTAGGGGAAATGATATACCCACTTTTCTACAAAGCCGCACTGGCGGCTACCGCATGGCAACAGCCCCAAAGCCCTTTAAATCTCTATGGGCTTCGGGGCCGTTACCACATGGCAGCCACTAGCGTGTCTTTGTAGAAAAGGGGGATAGTGTCAGGTATCCTTTTTTGATTGGGATAGAAAGTCATTCAAGGTTAGATTAGGTGGTTTGTTGCTGTATGAGGATAATGGGAAGGAGGAAATCCTAGAGCAGTGTCTCTCAAACTGTGTGCCACAGCACAGTGGTGTGCTCTGAAGAGATTCCGGGTAGGCCACGAGAGATTCCAGAATTTTACTTAATTTTTTAAAATTCCCTTTATAAGTATACACTAGAATAGATGGCATGTACGTCACATACGCAAGAGTCTGACAATGTTATGAGCGTTTGTGTGTATACAGATACAACTGCCCAAACAAGCATCTTTCTTTGACATGATTGGTCCTTGAAAACTATTTTTATTTTTTATGCAGTAGTTATCCTAACTTGAACAACAAAACAATCAAAACTTTGTTACCGTTTGGATCTTCTTATCTTTGCAAACTTGGATATTCAGTTCTGACAGAAATTAAATTGAAAAATAGAGAATGACTGCAGATGGTGGATGATGAAATGCATGTTTGTTGTCAACTATCGAGGCACATTTTGAGTTAATTTGTACTGAAAAACAAGCACATTCATTGTATTAGCAATTTTATTCTATCTACTCTAATTTCACCGTTGTTACAATTACCCATACAGAGCTTAAAGAACTTTAATGCTCAAATTTACCTACCCCTTTTACAAAACTGCGTAAGAGCAGTGCAGAGCATTCAGCGTACCAGCCGGCGCTAAAAAACCTCTTGTGCAGTTTTGTAAAAGGGCTGGTTAATTTTTTTGTTGGTTTTATATTTTTATAATTTCAGTTATAATGTGCCACAAAAAAACATTTGCTCTCTTTAGTGTGCCGGATCTAAAAAAAAAAAAAGTTTGAGAAACACTGTCCTAGAATACTAGGGAATAGGTGTCTTTTTTTTTTCTATAGGCATAAGAAGTTGCAGTGAGAAATGAATCTGGTTCCCAAGGATCACATGCCTATTGCACTAATCATAAACTAGGATTTCAGAAAGCTTATATTAACATCTAAATGTTCTAGATACAGCAATTCAAAGGGAGTGTGTCATGTATAAGCACAAAGATTTTCCCCATCAGCTGTTATACTTTCTCCGAAAGGAAGCTCAATTAATGCTTTTTTCCCACAGGGCTTAACACAAAGGATTGAGGGAGTTAACAGCCTGAATCCCCCATTTTATAATATATGCCTTCTAATATATGAGATTTTTTTTCACTGGTGAATTAGTTGTATTGTAAACAATATGATGTAATGAAGGGACAGTAAGAAGATTTTGATGACTGGAGTGCAATGTTCTTGATAGACTATAGGGAAGAAGAAATCTGTCTATAAAAGCAGAAGAATGATATCTGGATGTAAATGTAAGAAATAAAAGGGCAAAAAGCGTCCAAAAAGCGTCCAAAAATTAGGTGCCTAATTAGGCACTGTTCAGCGTGATTCAAGTAAAGTTGGGTGCTGTTTACTGAATCACGCCGAGTGGAACCTATTTTGCAGGCGCCCAAGAAATAGGCCAGCTCTAGGCACAACTAAAAGTTAGGCGCCTAGCTGAGCGCATAAGCACGCTTAAGAGCAGCGATTCTGCAACAAGGCGCCTAACATGCAGCCACACCTATTTTTTTGAAGACCGCCTAAATTTTTAGAAGCACCTTGTTACAGAATCTCACTTTCTTGATAAGCACCTATGTTTCAATCCGTGCTGATTAAAAAGCTTAATTGAGCTTGTTGTTCAATTTAGATAGGCGCCCATCTAGTTGGGCGCCTCCGAAATAGGTGCCCAACTTTAGGCGCTGGTTACAGAATTTTGGCCAAAATGTTTAAATGTTGGTGAGTGATAGGTATTCAGTGAGAGTCAATAAGAAGAGGAGTGACATGATCTTTTTTATTATTTTTTGCCTTTAAACAAATGTTTCACAGCAGTGTTTTGTATTATTTGTAATCACCTAATCTCTTTTTGACAAATTCTCTGGTACAAAGAATTGCAATAGTCAAGATGTGTGATAACAAGAGAATGGATTAAAATGTTAAGTGATGCAGATTCTAAAAGAGCTGATATTAAGTATATCATTATTAATTTGTAGAAACATTTTTGAACTATGGAACTTACAGTGGTGCCTCACACAACGAACTTAATTCGTTCCAGGAGCAAGTTTGTTATGCGAAAAGTTCGTTATGTGAAACGCGTTTACCCATAACAATACATGTTAAAAAAAATAATTCGTTCTGCAGCATAAAATATGCTAAGATGACATAAAAAAAGATAAATTTGTCAAAATGGTGAAAATGGTGGTCTTGCTGAGGCCAAACTCTTTGACGAGGTCACACTGTTTTACCCCACATTCACTCCTTCTAATTATTTCCCGTTTCATTTCAACAGAAATCACCTTCCTGCTTTTTTTAGAAGCCATGATATATAAAAAATATTGAGTTTATCTTAAAAGGACGACTGTATACAGTGAGAGAGGGCAGTTAAGCGCAGTGACTAACGACTGCCTGCAGTGCCTGCGCGGAAGGATGCAATACATCGGCAGCTCGGGCGACTTCGTTGTGTGAAACGAAGTTCGTTGTGTGAAACGAAGTTCGTTGTGTGAAACGAAGTTCGTTGTGTGAAGTTCGTTGTGTGAAACGAAGTTCGTTGTGTGAAGTTCGTTGTGTGAAACGAAGTTCGTTGTGTGAATCAAGACATGAAGTTCGTTGTGTGCAGCGTTCGTTGTGCGAGGCGTTCGTTATGCGAGGCACCACTGTATTTGTTGATGATAAGTTAATTTGTTGTCTAAGATTACCCCTAGTAATTTGAATTGGTGCTGATCAGATCCAAATAGGTGGTATTAGATCTTCTTTATCATTACATGGGAATAAAAATGCTTTAGTTTTGGTAATATTTAGAGAAAGCATATTTTCATTTAACCATTGACTAATTTATTCTAACGTTTTGTTAATTTCTTGGATTTTCTCAGAGTTTTGTGAGTTGGATGCAGGAGTTGAATATCATCTGCATAAGCAAAGACAGTGAAACCTACTGATTATTCTATGGTTAGTAATGGTGTGAGGAAGAGATTGGAAAGAATCGGAGATGAGAGAGAATAGAACCCTGTGGTACTCCAAAATCTTGAGTATAAGCTTCCAATGTGAATTTATCTAACCACACTTGATAAAATTGATCTGAAAAATGCAAAATAAACCAGTCCAAGACAGTTCCTGAGAGTGCTATAATTTTTAACCTATTTAATAAAAGAGAATGATTGATAGTATCAAAAACTGCTGTTAAGTCAAGAGAAATAAGTAAGAAATTTTCTGTGATCTAAAAAGTTTAGAATTGAAGTGCTGAGGCCTGTTAATGAAAGTTTGGTGGAATGGTTAGGTCAAAAACCTGTTTGGTTTGGATGAAGTGCATTGGTTTTTCAAGGAAATCAGATAATTGATTACATACAACTTTTTCTGTAAGCTTTGCTAAAAATGGGAGATTAGCTATTGACCTAGAGCTCAAACGTTCATCAGAAGGAGAATTAGGATGTTTCAGTTTGGGACGAATAGAGGCGAGTTTCCAATTTGTGAGCATTATTTCTGTAGATAGTCTTTTGGGAATCATATTCTGAATATACAGACCAAATATATTAAAATGTTGTTTCAGGATAATTGATAGGCTGGAATCATGTGAAGCGTTAGACATTTTCATTGTTTGAATAGTGTTTTGAATGTGTCTAATGTAGTTGGTATAGAGAAAACAGAAAGGCTGCTAAAAGACAGGTGCGCAATTGATAGGGGACTCTAATGTTTGTGAAGTAGATGACTGTATAAATGTACTTGTTGAATCTTGTCTTCAAAATAGGATGCCATTTCTTGGGCTAATAGAGTAAAAACGTTATTTGATTCTGATTTTTTTCTGTTACATAAGTGATCTGACAATTGTATAGAGAACAGAAGTATTGTTTGCTATAGATATACATTGAGAATAGTATATCTTTTTTGCCCGTTGGATAGATGATTTATATAGAGAAGCTTTTTTTACATAGTGGTTCAAAGAAGATGGAGATCAACGATGTTTCCAGCGTCTTTCCGTGGAACATATTTGACGTCTAATAAGTTGAAATTCAGGAGAGAACTAAGGACGTTTTTTGAAAGAAGAGGAAGTAGTGTGATGTTCTAAAGGTGCTATCTTATCCACCAGCATTTTCATTGAGTTGTCCCACAAACTAGATTGATCTTCTAAAGGAATTGATATAAACCTGTCCAATTGAAGTTCAAGAGACTTTGAAGTTTTAGATGCATCAATTTTACTAAGATATCCCCTTTTTTCTCCCCACATGTACTGTTGTATATGCCCATTATTCCTTTTATAAAATTGCATAGCATCAACCCCTTCTTCCATGGGTGCCTTCATCCTATGTAGGTCATTCAAAATTAGCCCTGTTATATAGAAAAATGCACTACAACACTGAGCTAGTCTTTTCAGAATAAATTTTCATAGAACACTACACTGAAGGTCATATTGAAACTAATAGGTTTGAAAAATATCAAAGTCTATAACTGGGCAACAACTAAGGGTGAATTATTCAAAAGAAAGCAAATGAGCCACTGACAGGCTACTTTATGATACTCAGGTGTACTTCCCTTGTGTTAGAAAACAAGAAGGTAGCCAAAACAATACAAGAAGCAGGCCATATGAAGAATAATAACTTTAATCAGTATACTCCCAGGAAGTGGTGCCCAGTGTGGCCACATTTTGCCAGACTTGGCTGTGTCAGGGACATAATAACCAGCTGGTGAGAAACAACTTTCACCAGTAAGATCTGTGACAGAAATGATCCTGGGTAAGTTACAACTGTCTGCTTCTTGTGTTCTTTCCTTGTGTTATTCATCACAAATTAAAACTGTGCTTTGAGAAGTAAAGAAGATCTAGTTATATTAAAACATATGGCATGTATCCTGAAAAGATTTGTTTGGGTACTGTTGAATGATTGAGTCAATTCTGTGACTTATTAAGTGGAGCTTGTCACTTTCCCATCTGGGTTAGACAACTGCTGGAGGCAGAACCCATTTAGAAAGTTGCACATTCTATGCAGCTGTTACTGAAGAAATCAGAAAATAATGAACCAAAATCATCGATTCCTTCTGCTTTATTAAACTAGATTTGGGGGGGGGGGAGAGAGAAAACTGTAAAGAAAGACATTAGTTATCAATGTGGGCTATCGCTAAGATAAATTAGTGTGACACTAATTTTAGCACAGATCCTATTTTATTCAATGAAACCTAGTTACTAATAACTGGGGTTAACAGTAAAATAACAAATCTTAACAGAAGCACGCCTTGATAATTTTCCCAAGAGTGTGCATGTCACATGAAAACATGTTAGCAAATTGTGGTATTTTGAAGCTTTATTCAACAGAAATAGAAAACTTGTAAAACGTGTGAAACCACACTGTATATTGGCTTTATAGTTTGAATGACTGCACTTGTCAAAATAAAAAAAAAAGGCTAAGAACATAAAAAAGTGCCATGATGAGTGAGATCAAAGGTCTGTCGAGCTCAACATCTTGTCTCCAATAGAGGTCAGTCCACATCACTAGAAAGTATATTATAGAGCCCAAGGAACATGTCCATTTTGTGCAGTTCTCTCTCAGCAGTAGCATTTTTAGATCAACTTGGCTAAAAGTTATTTATGGACTTCTCTAGGAATTTGTCCAAACCCTTTTTTTTTTTTTTTTTTAGCTCAACTATGTTAGATGTCTTAACCTCATCATCTGGCAACAAATTCCACAGCTTACCTGTTTGTTGCATGAAAAAAAAAAAGACTTTCTACGTTTTAAAAATAATTATACAAAATGGGAATTGTTTACTTGTTTTACTTTTATTGTGCAATTACATGCAAATTATAGTTATTGTAATCCTTTCTTGTGCATTGTCTCTTATGTGCAATATCAAGTTTTAACAATAATAAAAAAAATTGCTTCTTGTTAGTTTCGTGGGGTGCTCCCTATTTTGATACAATTTGAAAGCATAAATAGCAATTTCCTCTTATTTCTGTTCCATCCTTATCATGATTTTCTACACCTCTCATATCCCCATTCAGTCATCTCTTCTGCAAGCTGAAAGGCCTGGATTCTGTAAACAAAGCCGTTATTGGCTACCACAGGGGAAAAAAAAATCACATGTCAATCACACAATGGCAGAATCACAGCTACATGAAAGGTAGGCACTGGAAATGTAGGCCAGGGTTATAAAGGCCAACATTTCCAGTGCCTACCTTTCATGAGAATCACGCCTACAGAAGGGCTTTATGACGCCTAATGTCACTTCCGGCATTAACCATGGGTGCTTAGGTACCTTCATTTAAATTGTGTTTTAATTGGTTTTAAAATGGTGTAGCCAATTAGTGCATTGATTAAAACAATTAAATTAGACAGCGGAAGGCACCTACCGCCACCTAACTTTGGGTGCTATTTACAGAATATGGGCCAAAATGCTTAATCTGTCAGCCTTGCATTATAAGGAGGCTGCTCTATCCTCTGTATCGTTTTTGTCTCTCTTCTCTATAGTTTTTCCAATTCTGGAGGAGCCAGCGCGGCACATGTGGTGCCGAAGAGAGGAGAGGAGAGAAGAGGATCAGCGTACCTGAAGTTCACTGCTCAGGGAGGAGACAGGCAGCGTTGGTGCCGAGCGCCGAAGAAGGCAGGAGGAGGTAGCTAGAAGGTAGCTAGGAGGAGACCAGGCTCGGGGAAGCGGCGAGAGTTCGCTCTGCCCCCCCCCACCACGTCAGAGGCAGCGGTGGACTCCCTCTTAAAGGGGGAGGAGCCAACAGCGCCCAGCCGTTCAGCGCTCGGCAAAGGTGCTCGCCTTTGCAAAGGGCTTCAAGAAGGGCCAAGTTACTACACCCAGGAGCATCAGGGAAAGGCTGAAGGGTACGGAAGAAGCAAGCGCAGAAGGAATGAACACACACAAGCAACAGTAAGGTAAGGTAGAGAAAACACAGCACACACAAGAAGTAGGCAGTAAGGCAAGAAGCAGGCGCAGAAAGAAGCAGGCTCACAAAGAACAAACACACAAACAAAGTATAGTAAGGTAGAGCGAAGCCAGCACACATAAGAAGAAGGCGCAGAAGGAAGTAGGCACACAAGGAACACGTAATCTTAAGTGTTATCTTAAAGTAGGAACGACTATGGAAGCAGAGGGAAACCAGAAAATGAGCTTTCCAGTGTTCTGCACCGACTGTCATAAGTATGACTACCTCTCCTCGGGGAGACAGTCGTATGTATGCGGTCGGTGTCAGGAGCTGGAAAGCTTGAAGAAGGAAGTCAAGTGACTAGAGGACAAGATACAGGAGCTAGAAGGACTTTACACCACGGAGGACCCAATCAGGACAGCTGAAGACTTCATGAGCGAGAGACACATCGAGGAGGAAGTCAGGGAACTCGAGAAATTCATTGAGGAAGCCTACAAGAGGAGGGTGGAAGAGAACGAACTTCAGATGAAAGAAGAAGTTACACCAACATCGAAGGGAGAACAAGAAACAGAAGACCACAAAGAAGACACCCCCGGAGGAAAAAGGCACGAGGGGGAGAAATTGGCCAGTCGATGCCCAGAAGAAGAAAGAGTGAAGCACACCGAGGACATTGACCTGAGACCAAAGCGAACCTTGAAGAAGGGAAAGTCAGCGATCCTAGTGGGGGACTCAATCCTGAGGCATATGGACAGCCACATAGCAGGAGAGAGAGAGGACCGACTGGTGACCTGCCTCCCAGGAGCGAGAACCAAGGACATCGTGGACAAAATTGTAAAGATCCTGGAATTAGCGGAGACGGAAGAGACCACAGTAATGATCCACATCGGGACGAATGATGTCAGCAGGAGTGACTACAGAAGAAACACACTGATAGAACAGTTCAAGATTCTGGGAAGGAAGCTGAAGATGAGGACCCAGAAGATAGCATTCTCAGAGATCCTACCGGTACCGAGGGCAGATGTGAAAAGGCAGGAGGAACTACAATCAAAAAATGCGTGGATGAGGAGATGGTGTGAGGAAGAAGGATTCCACTTCGTGAGGAACTGGACGAAGTTCTGGGGCAAGAGCAAGCTCTACAGGAGAGATGGATTGCACCTGAGCGTGGCGGGAACTAGACTTCTAGCAAACAACGTCAAGAGAGGAATAGAACAGGCTTTAAACTAAGAAGAAGGGGAAAGCCGACAGTCGACCAAGCGTCGATGATTCGGAAAAAGGTATCTCATGAAGATACTAAGGAGAAAAAAGGCTGGGATGAAACAAGGGACAAATTACAGGAGTCGACTAACAAAGAAGAGGAGATTAGAAAGATCGTAGCCAAAGAGAAGAATCTAAAGACCGAAGCATGGGGAAAGGAAATGAAGGCAACAAAATTCCAGGAGCTAAATTGCATATATACTAATGCAAAGAGCCTAAGAAACAAAATGGGAGAATTAGAAGCCATAGCCATTGCAGAGGACATAGACATCATTGAAATCTCTGAAACATGGTGGAATGAAGAAAACAGATGGGATACAGCACTGCCGGGGTACAAACTCTATCGCCAAGACAGATTAGGACAGAAAGGCGGTGGAATAGCACTATACATAAAAGAAAGCATGCAATCGACAAGAATGGACACAGCAGAGACGGCTAACAAGCTGGAATCGCTATGGGTTAAAATACCAGGAAGGAAAGGGCCTGAAATAAAGATAGGCCTATACTATCATCCACCCGGACAAACCAGAGATATCGATGAAGAAATGGAATCCGAGATCATATATCTAGATTTCCAGAAAGCCTTTGACAAGGTGCCTCATGAACGTCTACTCCGGAAACTGAAGAACCATGGGGTGGACGGAGACGTGCATAGATGGATCAGAAACTGGTTAGAGGGTAGGAAACAGAGGGTAGGGGTGAAGGGCCACTACTCAGACTGGAGAAAGGTCACGAGTGGTGTTCCACAGGGCTCGGTGCTCGGGCCGCTGCTTTTTAACATATTCATAAATGATCTAGAAACAGGGACGAAGTGTGAGATAATAAAATTTGTGGACGACACCAAACTATTTAGTGGAGCTCGGACAAAGGAGGACTGTGAAGAATTGCAAAGGGACTTGGACAAACTAGAGGAATGGGCAGAGAGATAGCAGATGAAGTTCAATGTTGAGAAGTGTAAAGTATTGCATGTGGGAAGCAGAAACCTGAGGTACAATTATACGATGGGAGGGATGTTATTGACTGAGAGTACCCAAGAAAGGGACTTGGGGGTAATGGTGGACATGACAATGAAGCCGACGGCACAGTGCGCAGTGGCCGCTAAGAGAGCGAATTGAATGCTAGGTATAATCAAGAAGGTATTACAGCCAGAACAAAAGAAGTTATCCTGCCGCTGTACCGGGCAATGGTGCGTCCGCATCTTGAGTACTGCGTCCAGTATTGGTCACCGTACCTTAAGAAGGATATGGTGTTACTTGAGAGAGTTCAGAGGAGAGCAACACGACTGATTAAGGGGATGGAATGCCTTTCATACGCTGAGAGATTGGAAAAACTGGGACTCTTTTCCCTGGAGAAGAGAAGACTTAGAGGGGATATGATAGAGACTTACAAGATCATGAAGGGCATAGAGAGAGTAGAGAGGGACAGATTCTTCAAACTTTCAAATAATAAAAGAACAAGAGGGCACTCGGAAAAGCTGATAGGGGACAGATTCAAAACGAATGCTAGGAAGTTCTTCTTTACCCAACGTGTGGTGGACAACTGGAATGCGCTTCCAGAGAGCATAATAGGGCAGAGTACGATACTAGGGTTTAAGAAAGGATTGGACAATTTCCTACTGGAAAAGGCGATAGAGGGGTATAGATAGAGGATTACTGCACAGGTCCTGGACCTGTTGGGCCGCCGCGTGAGCAGACTGCTGGGTGCGATGGACCTCAGGTCTGACCCAGCGGAGGCATTTCTTATGTTCTTATGTTCAGAGGCATTGTAATATTATCTGTTTTATTCTGTAGTCTTTTCTGAGCGAGAATTTGCAGGAGCCAGTTAAGAAGCTGCTCAGCGCCAAGTAAAAGTGCCAAAGCGCGCTCCTGCTCAGTGCCGCTCAGCGGCTTAAGAAACCCAATCGCGCAGTAGCCACCGCGACCAGGTTAGCAGCGGGGCAGGAGCGTGGGAGGAGATCAGCAGAGGAGGTATCAGGGTAGGGAGGGGGGAAACAGGGTGCAGAGTCTGGGAGGAAGGTGTACTGGGTGCAGAGTCTAACAGAGAAGAGAGGGGGGCTGGGTGCAGACCCTGACATGGGATGGAGGGAGGGAGGGAAGGAAGGAAGGGGGCTGTGTGCAGAGCCTGAGAGGGGTTGGGATGGAAGAGGGCTGAGTGTAGTGCATGAGAGGGAGGGGGCTAAGTGCAGTGCCTAACAGGGAAGGGAGAGAAGGGAGCTGGATGCAGTGCCTTTCAGGGAGGGGACTGGGAGCAGAGCCTGGCAGGAAGGGGGCTGGGTTCAGAGCCTGACAGGGCATGGCACTTGAATATTAAGCCGCATGACTTATATTCAAGTCAATGGGGGGGGTCTCGACTTATATTCGGATGAACTTATATTCAAGTATATACGGTATTTGACCATAGTTGAGGGCTTACAGGATCAATCCAAGAAAATGTTAAATTCCTTATTTAAATGCATAATCATAATCTTGGGTTTCATCATAGAATGCTTATCGGAAAGTATTCACCTTTCCTAGGCACATGCTCCCCAGTTTAACCTCCATTTAATGAGTCAGGGAAAATAGAAGAAAGAGAGAGAAGTAATGAGACAATTAACACAGAAAGCTTTCTAATGAGTAGGCTATCTCTAACAGAATTTCTTAATGAGCTCTATCCCCACAGAAAGCTATTCCGTGGAGTAGTTAGGTTTAATACAGACCTATCTACAGATACTTTTACAATACTCCACATGATGTCAATGAGTTGTTATACTTTATCTAGTTTGCTTTCCAGGACATATAAATTGCTCCTTATAAAACTGCTTTGTTCCTCCAGCATAGATTTGTTCTTTCCTGGTGGGTATAGACACTGCAACACAGCACTGAGAAAAATTTGGTTTGCATTTTAGAACATTTTTTACTGGAAAAATGACTAGATCCTAATCTAAACTCTAATAAGAAAGAAAAATAACCACAATGAATAAATAACTCTGACAAAAGGATATATTTTCATTACTCAACATAAAATCTAAATACATGTGTAGTATGTACAAAGATAAGAACTGCATGGATAACATGTAATTTGCTGCCATTTACAAATGGACAGAGTATTTTGAACTATTGCATGGAAGAAAACAGGTGGTAATTGAAATTGGAGCATTGAGACTTGAGCAATAGTTTCACGTTTATTAAAAATTTCTTATACCACCTAATCAGGCTTCTAGGCGGTGTACAATACTAATAATACATAGAAAAGATACATTAAAACCAAATTAAAATTAACAGAGCTGGACAAAACTAGGGAAAGTTAGTTCAACAAATTTCTTGACTTACGGACCTACACCAGACGTAAGGAGATGGGCAAGAACTACAATATTTGCAAAAAAAATCCCAAAAAAACATAAAAAGGGAGGAATGATAGAGAGGGAAAAATCAGAAGAGAATTGTTTTGTCCTTAAAAGGGCAGTTATTATCCAAAAGTATCCTGGAACAGAAAAGTTTTTAGATTGGATTTGAATTGATCTAAAACAGACATTGCCTGTAGGTAATTGGGCATGGAATTCCATAGGGTGGGTGCTGTAACGGTGAAATTGTTAGATCTCATGGTGTTAATTAGCCTCAGGGATGGTATAGTAAGGAGATTCAGAGACATAGAGCGAAGAGTTTTGGATGTGCTGTAAGGAATAAGGAGTCTGTCGATACTGGAGCTGGTTACTTTGACGGATTTTTAGAGATAAGAAGTAGGATTTTATAACTGATTCTGAATAGAAGATAGCACAGTCTGCAAAGAATCCAAACTGCTATAAGAACAGGTAATTTACTAGAATTCTAAATTCTTTAATATAATATTTCCTTACAATGTCTGAATGGGTTGTTTTGCATTGTTTTGCTATAGTAGAAACCTATTTGGGATTGTTTTCATATTGATCAGCCTGATCTAAAACACCATTAACTAACGGTTAGAGCATTGTAACAGCCTCCTGCAGGTACTAGTGACCTGGATTGTCCTCCATGAGAACAGGCTACTGTGCTTGATGGACCATTGGTCTGACCCAGTAAGGCTATTCTCATGTTCTTATGTAGATGCTAGTACATGCTATCTGCTGCAGGTCTCTTAGGAATAGAATGCCATGTTTATGTAGATGTGAAAGGGAGTATGCATAAGTACCGTATTTTCACACATATAACGCGCGCGTTATAGACGATTTTACAAACCGAGCATAACCATGCGCGTTATATGTGTGAGCACATTATACAATTTTTTTTTCATTGCGATCCGGCATCCCTCCTGCGAACCGGCATCCTCCCCCCCGCTCGCATCAACCCCCTCCCCCGCGATCTTACATCCCCCCCAGCACTGCAAAGATATCGCTTACCCCGATTGGGCACCGGCACCAGCACCAATGCACAGGACGTGCCAGTGCCAGATCCTCCCTCTCGCTCTCAGATTCAGAATCTCGGAGAGAGCGAGACCAGAAGGCTTTGAGCATGTGCAAATGCTCAAAGCCCAGTCCAGCCCAGCACAGGGAAGAGGGAAGATCTCCCTCGCACCGCCCAGCCCAGCCCAGCCCAGCCCAGGCGAGGGAGGATCTTCGGGCACTGGCATGTCCTGTGCATTGGTGCTGGTGCCGGTGCCCGATCAATCGGGGTAAGCGATGTCTTTGCGGTGCTGGGAGGGGAAGTAGGATCGGGGGGAGAGGGGGTGACACGAGCGGGGGGGGGGGAGGATGCCAGTTCATAGGGCCAGAAGAGGGAGTAAGCGGGGGTGGCGGGAAGAGGTTTTAGCAGCATGCGCGGTATACGCGTGTGCGTGCTATATAGAATATTTTTTACATAAATGTGTTGTTCCCATGCGCTATACGCATATGCGCGTTATATGCGTGAAAATACGGTAATCGGCTTTGATAGCACACACTTATACCTTTTGCCAGACATGGTTTTAGGGGAGAGTATGGTCCAGTGGTTAAAGCTACAGCCTCAGCACCCTGGGGTTATGGATTCAAATCCACACTGCTCCTTGTGACCCTGGGCAAATCACTTAATCCCCCCACTGTCCCAGGTACATTAGATAGATTTTTGAGTCCGCCGGGACCGACAGGGAAAAATGCATGAGTACCTGAATAAACTAATATAAACCATTCTGAGCTCTCCTGAGAGAATGGTATAGAAAATTGAATAAATAAATAAACTATTATCATTCTGAGACTCTCTATAGTTTGTATTCTCTTAATTTAACTAAAGTATAGGTGTTCTCAACCCCCCATAGCATATGTGTCATATTAAAAAAAAACACCACAAAAAACATATGTATTGTTCCTGTAGCTCGTTATTGATCTTGTAACTTCTATGTTATTAATCCTAAAAACTACTTTGTACGTAACCCATTCTGGGCTTCTGGGGAGGACAGGCTATAAAACTAAATAAATAAATACAGTAAAACCTTGCTTTGCAAGCATAATTCATTCCAAATCCATGCTTGTAATCCAAAACACTGTATACTGTATGTACTCATATTGTAAGACTTTTCTCATTTAGAACAGTAACTACACTCCTGCAGTGTCAGAGAGAGAACCATCGGCTCAGTTGTGATGATGTGACGTGTGTATACTGTATGTACTCGTATTGTAAGACTTTTCTCGTTTAGAACAGTCACTACACTCCTGCAGCGTCAGAGAGAGAACCATCGGCTCAGTTGTGATGATGTGATGCGTGTATACTGTATGTACTTGTATTGCAAGACATTGCTTGTATATCAAGTTAAAATTTAATAAATGTTTTGCTTGTCTTGCAAAACACTTGCAAACCAAGTTACAATGCAAGGTTTTACTGTATTCTACAATTCCACATGTAAATCTTAAGCACTTTTCTGTTATGAACTTATTTATTTCATATTCAGGCATGATAGATATATTTATATGCTTTTAGCTCATATCCTTATCAGTAGTGGCTCAAGGTGAGTTACATGCAGGTGCACTATTTCCTGGTCTCTGGAGACCTTGCAATCTAAGCAGTGGCATAGTAAGGTGGAGCAGGGGAGGCCGTCCGCCCCAAGCACCATCATGGTGGGTGCGCTGGTACCCGTTCTCCTCTCCACCCCCCTGATCCTTCCCAACCCCCTGTTGCGCATGTGTGCCCCTTCCCTTCCCTCTTATCTCTTTAATTTTCCTGGCATGAGCAGTATCACGAACTTGCTGCTCACATCGGTTTCGGCTTTCTCTGATGTCACTTCCAGGTCCCACGCCTAGGAAATGATGTTAGAGAGAGAGCAGACACAATAGAGGCAGCAAGTTCATAATACTGCTCAGGCCAGGAAAATTAAAGAAGTACGGGGAAGGGAAGGGGACGTGGGTACAGTGCGGAGGAGCGGGAAAGAGTGGAAGGCAGAGAAGAGAGTGGGTGAAGGGCACCACTCACCCTCACTATACTAATGAATCTAAGTTTATATTTGAGGCAATGGAGGGTTAAGGAGCATCAGCAGGATTTAAACTAGGCTTCCCTGGTTGTCAGCTCAATGGTCTAGCCACTGGACTTCTCCTCAACTCCTGTCACCAGGAAGCTTATAGCTATGAAGATCAATTCTATAAGGGGTGTCGTGTGTAGTACTACAAGCTACTGTGAGAAATCACAGCAGCCATTTTGTTTAGGCAGCAACAAGGAATAGGAGTATATGGACTTTGCTTCTTCCCCAAATGCTCTCACTAGTCTACCAGGAATATCAAATAGGCTTGGGGAGGTGAAACCAGATCAGGGGAGTCATTCTAGGAGGAAGGGGGTTGTGACTTGTTGGTTAGGAGTAGGGGACAGCAAGGAAGGGGGACTTCAAGGGAGTTGAAGGAGGATTAGAGAGGGGGGAGGCCTTAATAAACTAAAACAAAAGTTTTACAGGCCCCAGCTGATATTCAGCCAGAATCCACATAATTGTCTTATGCGGACCTCGGATGAATATCTGCTGGGACCCGGATAAGCTACAGATGTCCATTTAGCTAAAAATAAAGATCTTTCAATTTTTTGAAAGATCTTTGAACATAAGAACATAAGCAGTGTCTCTGCTGGGTCAGACCAGAGGTCCATCATGCCTAGCAGTCTACTCACACGGCGGCACATCAGGTCCAGGACCTGTATAGTAATCCTCTATCTATACCCTTCTATCCCCTTTTTCTTCAGGAAATTATCTAATCCCTTCTTGAACCCCAAAACCGTACTCTGTCCTATCATACCCTCTGGAAGCGCATTCCAGGTGTCCACCACCCTTTGGGTGAAGAAGAACTTCCTAGCTTTGGTCCTGAATCTGTCCCCTCTTAATTTTTCCGAATGCCCTCTCGTTCTTGTAGTTTTCGAACGATTGAAGAATCTGTCCCTCTCCACTTTCTCCATGCCCTTCATGATCTTGTAAGTCTCTATCATGTCCCCTCTAAGTCTCCGCTTCTCCAGGGAAAAGAGCCCCAGTTTCTCTAATCTTTCGGCATATGAAAGGTTTTCCATACCTTTTATCAATCGTGTTGCTCTTTTCTGAACCTTCTTGAGTATCGCCATATCCTTCTTAAGGTAGAAACATAGAAATAGACGGCAGATAAAGGCCAAGGCCCATCCAGTCTGCCCACCCTAATGACCCTCCCCTACCTTTACCCTGTGAATAGATCCCACATGTCGATCCCATTTGGCCTTAAAATCAGGCCCGCTGCTGGCCTCAATCACCTGAAGTGGAAGATTATTCCAGCGATCAACCACCCTTTCAGTGAAAAAGAATTTCCTGGTGTCACCGCGCAGTTTCCCACCTCTGATTTTCCACGGATGCCCTCTTGTTGCCTTGGGACCCTTGAAAAAGAAGATATCTTCCTCCGCCTCGATGCGGCCCATGAGATACTTAAACGTCTCGATCATGTCTCCCCTCTCTCTGCGCTCCTCGAGCGAGTATAGCTGTAATTTATCTAACCGTTCTTCATACGGGAGATCCTTGAGTCCCGAGACCATCTGGGTGGCCATTCTCGGGACCGATTCCAGTCTCAGCACATCCTGGCGATAATGCGGCCTCCAGAATTGCACACGGTATTCCAGGTGGGGCCTCACCATGGATATATACAATGGCATAATGACCTCAAGCTTATGGCTGACGAAACCCCTGCGTATGCAACCTATGATTTGTCTTGCCTTGGATGAAGCTTGCTCCACTTGATTGGCAGCCTTCATGTTCCTATCTCAGGCTCTCTTGAATTCAGACACAGTCTCTGTTTCCACCACATCTTCTGGGAGACTGTTCTAAGCATCTACCATCCTTTCCATAAAAAAGTATTTCCTCAAATCACTCCAGAGCCCATCACCACACAACTTCATCCCATGCCCTCTCAATGCAGTTTCCTCTCAAATGAAAGATAATAAGTAGATATTCAGAGGAAATACAGAGATCAGAGACCTCAGGAGGCAATAGTATAGAAATACAATTTGCTGAACGAAAATGTAATATGTACATTTTAGTAGGTAATGTCCGACAGGACCTGTTGGGGATAAATAGCAACGTAAAGTTACGATAAGATGAAGATAACAGATTATATTTATAACAGTGCTGTAAGTTAGGTGGAATAGGGAGGGGGGAGGGAGAGGGAGAGCGGGTCAATTGTTTAGGTATTTCTGGAACAGGTATGTTTTTAGGCGTTTCCTGAATTCCCCGTATGTAATGGGCGAAAGCAGTTGGTGTAGGTCTTTGCCCCATAGGACTGCTTGGTGAGAGAGAAGGTGTTCGTGGTGTTTTTTCATTTTGCAGCCTCTAAGTAGAGGGGAAATGAGTTTTGGATGTGTGTTTCTCTTGAGTTTGTTATTAGAGAATGCAAAAAGATCCTTTATGTACTTGGGGGTCAGGCCGTATAGTACTTTGAAGCAGAGGCAGGCAAATTTAAACCTTACTCGAGCTTCCGTTGGTAGCCAGTGCAGCTGCCAATAGTAGGGTGTCACGTGGTTGAATTTCTTCAGCCCGAAGATAAGTCTGACCGCAGCATTTTGCATTATTTGGAGACGTCTCATATTCTTTTGCGAGATTGCTAGATAGGCGATGTTGCAGTAGTCAAGCTGACTCAGTATGAGGGATTGCACTAGGATTCTGAATGTTGACGTATCGAAGTATGATTTAATGGTTCTGAGTTTCCAGAGAGTAAAGAAACCTTTTCTGAATAGGGAATCCACTTGTTCCTTCATTGTTAGGCATTGGTCTAGAATAACACCTAGTATTTTCATGGTGGGCTGAATAGGGTAGTTGAGTTTATTGATGCATAGTGAGGTTTTATTGTCAAGCGAGTGAGGGGAGGCAACGAAGAATTTTGTTTTTTCTGGGTTGAGCTTGAGCTTGAAATCTGTCATCCATTGTTCCATCTCATTTATGGCATTGGATGCCTTGGGAATGGTTTCCGAGATGGAGTTGGCGAATGGGATGATGATCGTAAAGTCATCTGCGTAGCTGAATAGTTTTATTCCTAGTTGGGTTAGTTTCACACCTAATGAGGACATGTAGATATTGAAAAGCAGTGGGGAAAGCGGTGACCCTTGGGCACTCCGGATGAGTTGCTCCAGGTGTCGGAGTGTTCGTTGTTAAAGTGTACCTGGTAAGAACGGGATGTGAGGAAGCCACGAAACCAGTTTAGTACCTCAGCTCTGATACCAATGGCGTCTAAGCATTGTATCATTTTCTCATGGTCTACCAAGTCGAATGCAGAGCTCATGTCGAATTGCATGATCAGGGTGTTTTAAGTATTTTTTGAGTCACAAATAAGTACCTAAAGTATCTTATATGTTTAATTCACAGACCACACATACATTGAAAGATTTGAATTGGGTCTTTTGAAGCAGCTCCAGCAAAATGCATCAGGACCCAAAAAACCTTGAAACAGATAAGTGCACATTCAGTTTTTTGATCTATATTAATGAGTGGACAAAGTATTGGATTTGGGCCTTTTCAAAAGTGCAATGATTGAGAAGTAGCTGAAATACGCCTTATGGATAGAATCCCTTACTAGTCTCATAACAACACTTCTGAGAACATATCTTCATGTTTATAAAAGATATGAATTGAAGAATACTGTCGGTTTTGTTTTTTGTTTAGATCAGGGTTTAAACAATTTTACAGGGCAGCTTTTGTGAGTTTTTGTTTATCCTATTGTGTTTTTGGGTATACTCCTGTATCTGACAGCCCTGTCTGGTCTCACCCTTACCAATCACTTCCTCAACCAAAATGGGCCCTCTAAATAAGCTTTTCCATGGAACCCCAAACATACTCAAACCCTATGATCAAGCTTTACCCTCCAAAATAAAGTACCTCCAAGATCAACCCTCCCATACAGGAACCCCCTAAAAGTAATGGCCCTCTCACAGGAATCCTCCAGCTAAAACCCCTTCCCAAGCTCCCCCAAAGTCTAAGGGGCAGGGTGGGATTGGTCCCCTCCGTACCTGAATAGGAGCTGCATTAGGTTCACAATGGTGTCCCTGACTAGTGCTGCCCGATTCACGATTCAAATCAGTTCACCAATTCACTTCGGGTGAATCGATTTGAATCTATTTAAAACAAAACAAAAAAAAAATTGGCTTCCCAATTTGGCTGACCCTCCCCCCTCGCCCCCTAAAGTAGGAGCGGTAGCGCTGCTCTTGCTGGCCAGCTGCTGCCGCACCTGCTTTAGAGGGCGAGGGAGGAGGGTCAGTCGGCAAGTGCTGCTGTCTGGCTTCCCCCTTAGTGTCCAGTTTCCCCCCCTGGCGTCTGGCTTCCCCCCTGGCCTCCCGCTCCCCCCCCCCCCCGGCCTCCCCCACCGTTTACCTTTGAGGAGCAGCCTGCAGACAAGATCACGGTGCTAGCGATCTTTGCAAACTGCTTCTGAGCTGTTTCCTCCGCCGCGATCCTGCCTCTTATGTCAGAGGAGGGGCGGGACCGCGGCAGAGGAAACAGCTCCGAAGCAGTGCAAAGATCGCTAGCACTGCGATCTTGTCTGCAGGCTGCTCCTCAAAGGTAAACAGTGCAGGGAGGCCAAGGGGGAAGCCGGACATGTGTGGATGATGTCACATGTATCTGCGCATGCTTGGAGGCCCTTGGATGTGGCCTAGAGGTCAGGACTGAAGAGATGAGGCATTCTGGGGGCAGAGCTGGGGACAAAACAGGGCGGGGCATTCAGGATATTCCAACGCAAAATATGGTAACCCTAACTAAAGAGCTAGTATGGAATTTTTACTAAATGGGCATCCTTTAGTATATAATACCCTTTAGTGTGGATCCATGCTAATGCTACTCCACACTAACACACATGCTAGCTGTGTAATGCAGATTAGTAAACATCCCCCTATATTACTGTTTTACTATGTTATGTAATGTGCTTACCACCTTTCTAAAATCAAAATTCAATCTTTTAGAAAATCATTAACCCCATCTTTTATAAAGCCTGATAGTGTAGGCCGATACAGTAAATATTCCAACAACAATAAGGATTGAATAGGCACCATGTGGCTTTGTAAAAGAGGCCCTAAATGCACACAAATTTAATAAATTAAAATAATGCATCAATTAAACACAAATAAATGAATCAAACACAACTAATTTGTTTTGAAAAAGGTTCCATTTTCTATGAGTCTTTATAATTTTTCTCCATAATTTCAGGGGTTGAAGTCTTACTTATCCTTTTGGAAAGAAAAAGAGGATTGCAGCATTCAGAATGTTTTGAGGAAGTTAAAGTAAATAGACATACAGAAAATGTCCAAGTTTTTATGAAGCCATCTGGTCACCCTATTTTATGACTGTAATAAAACCTTTATAATGGGTCTTGAGGTAAACCTGCAGAGATAATGACCTTCTCCCCATTTCATGTCCTTGATGTCTAACACAGAACATGCGTGCTCCATCAGGCTTTATTGCATAACTATTATTTCTACTTAATGAGCAGGATTTATTGAAAATAAATTGTTTAATAAATTAAAATTTCAGATCAATCAAAATAAATATGAGGCGGGCGCAGATTATATTACATATCCTATAATTTCTTTCCTCTGGTTATTCCATAATTAACTTGCAGTTGTGCCACTAAAGTTGGAATTGAAAACATTATTTGATTTTAAACACTGAAAGTTAATTTCAGGTTCACTGCTGTTTGAAGTGACTGTATAAAAGAAGCTTAAATGGAAATAAAATTAACTTGTAATTAGATTTTAATGGTATCTTACATACATTGATGTTATTTTTATAAGATATATTTTAAAGACCTAGATAGCATTATAATTCAAATGGATTATATCTGATTAACATTTCCAACAAAGCTATGAATGGAGAATGCATATTTGGAGAAAGAATTCTAGGCAGCAATTACATGAAATAAAGATAAACCTCTATAATGAGGAGAAACCTATAGATATTTTATCCTCTCTCTTTCCCAACGCTTTATATGTTCTTCCAATCCCCCCCCCTCCCTCCTATTAAAAGATATACTTATAAGAAGTGGCCTTTTAAGTCATACTGTTCTTTTTATCTTCAAGGTGTACTGGGTTAACTTAATTTTTTTTCCGTGCTGCATTCTGTTTAAATATGTGTCTGCTTTTTCTTTTTTTGTTTGTGGGTTTTCTATGCTTTTTTGTTTTCTTCAAGTAGATTAGAACACTTACATGCAGATTTTTAAATCCATCAAGAGAATAGAAATATCAGTGTGTTGCTTGTCCGACCTCTTAAAATAAAAAAATAGCCTTCTTCCTACAGACCAAGAAATTTCATTTTGTTTAATTTCCTCTGTCATTTAACTAATTTCTCATTTTATTTACCTTTTTTAACAATTATTTTTTTTTTTGTTTTGAGGATTATGGGGCTCATAATCAATAAACTAAGATGTACAAAAAAACACCTAAATCGGCACTTGGATGTCCTAATCGCCGGAACAACTAAGTATCTATAATCGAAACAGTTTTCCTGGACATCTAGCAAGACGTTTCTCCCGCTGTGTGTCCAGAATTCCAGGGGGAATTTTAGGAGACTTGTTATGGGCATGTTTTAGGTGGGTTTGGGGTATGTTTAACTTGGATGTCCAGCACATTTAATTGAACCTTTCCTATGACATCCTGGATAGAACTTAGACATTCGGAGCTAGCCCTGCTTTTGAAACACCTAAGTGCCACAAAAGTACCCAAACTGGCCAGATGACCACTGGATAGATTAAGGTATGACCCCCCCTACACTCCCCCATGCTTCACTGACCCCCTCCCTCCACCCCCATAAATCCGAATGAAAGAGTGCATACCTGTCTCTGGAACAGCAGCACTTGGTATGGGAAAGCCTAAGAGCATCACACAGGTGTCCCAAAACTCCTTGAGGTACACCACACAGAAGTTCCAAGACAGAGCCTTGAGGTACACCAAATGATAGCAGGATAGCACTGAAAGTGCGATGGGGGAGATAGGAAGAAAACCAGGAGAGAATAGAATCCCTCAGACAGCTGGTTTGATGCTGACCTTTTAACTTTAAAACGAGAAGTACGTAAACTGGAAAGAACATGGCATAAATCCGAGACAGACAACAATAGACTCAATTGGCGACAAAAAGTCAAAGAATATAAAAGAATAATCAAAGAAAAGCGGTGTAAACACTATTCCGAAATAATCAATTCTCCCACCCTGAATAGTAAAGAACTTTTCAGAATAGTTAACTCTCTGTTCGATATTGATTTTCGCAAGCGCTCCAACTCAGAACTCCCACCCTCCGCCACCATCCTAGTTGACTATTTTGCCAGTAAAATTCACAATCTGAAATCATCTCTTGTAGTTGCCAGCACAGAACCAATAATCAACCAACCTAACATAGGAAAAGAAAGTTCAATAGCAGACATGACCTGGAATCACTTCGAAAGCCCAGACTGGAACCTATTTCTCAAGATCTACTCTAAATATGCAAAATCCAACTGCCTACTAGACAACTGTCCCCCCTATATCATGAAATCCGTCCCCCCCCCCCCATTTAAAGCTGAACTCTTCAACTGGGTTTCCCTATGCCTGACCACCGGCCACTTTCCGACAGAACTCGGCCACATCCTTGTTTCTCCAATTATTAAAAACCCCAAGGAACCTACCTCTTCGGCTACCAACTACAGACCTATTGCCAATATACCACTCTTCCAAAAAATAATGAAAGGTCTAGCTACTCATGACCTCATGAATTACCTAGAGAAGTTCAACATTCTTCATGACTCCCAGTCTGTCTTCCGCACAAATCATAGTACAGAAACAGTCTTAGCCTCTCTGACTAATTACCTCCTCCATTTATTTTCACTGGGAAAAAGTGCCCTGATATTCCAGCTCGACCTGAGCAGTGCCTTTGACCTGGTAGACCATTACATTTTACTCAGATGCCTCGACTCCATTGGCATCTCTGGATAGGTCCTAAACTGGTTCACAGGCTTCCTAAAAAACCGCGCTTACCAAGTTCACTTTAACGGAACCTCCTCCCAGTCCTGGCACAATTCCTGCGGAGTACCTCAGGGCTCCCCTCTATCCCCTTCTCTATTCAATGTCTACATGGCTTCATTGGGTCATATGTTATCTGACCTAAAACTGAAATCATATATATACGCAGATGGCATCACTATTATAATTCCCATAACCTCTCTTACTCAAGATACTGAACAATTCACCTCCTCCGTCCTCACCAAGATAGAACAATGGACCACACTATTCAAATTAAAACTGAACACAGAAAAAACCAAAATTTTCCTGGCTAGTCCCACCAACAAGCTAACAAATACCTCCTTGAAATTAAACGGGTTAGACTACCCAATTAACCCTACTATCAAAATCCTTGGAGTCATCCTTGACCGCTGCCTGACTTTCGAAGTCCATATCAATGCTCAGGTTAAAAAATGTTTTGGTACCCTCTGGAAACTTCGCACCATCAAACACTATTTCGACTTCCTCTCCTTCCGACTTCTGGTCCAATCACTAATCTTAAGCATCCTGAGCTACTGCAATATTATATACCTAGGATCCTTTAAAAAAAAAAAACATCAAACGCTTAAGAATCATTCAGAATGCTGCAGTGCGCATCATCTATAACCTCAAAAAATCAGATCATGTAAGCCCTTATTACAAAAAACTACACTGGCTGCCGATGGAGGCAAGGATCATCTTCAAATTTGCTTGCCTCTGCTTCAAAACCTTAACAGGCTCATCTCCAATCTACCTATCGGATCACTTTGAATGTTCAGGCCTCACCCGAATTCGTAATACCCACCTGTTTACCTTCCCGTCCCTAAAGGGCTGTGTCTACAAGAGGTTCCTCGATAGATCCCTGGCATTCCAAGCAGGCAAATGGAATAAATGTCTTACCACTTTCATCTCTAGCTCACCCTTCTACCAAACTTTCAGGAAATCAATCAAATTCTATCTCTTTGACAAATTCCTCTGACTCCCCCCCACCCCCCGCTTTGTAACCCTGCCTTGTATCTCCGACATACCTCCGGATTCCCTGACCACTCCCTATTCGCTAAGCTATGCTGATTGACTTATTTGTAACATCACTGTATATGTACAGTCTCTTACTCTGTTAACCGCTCTGAACTGTTATGGTGATGCGGTATACAAAAATAAAGTTATTATTATTATTATTATTAATCATGAAATCCCAGTGAGGACAGCGTATCAAGGATCAGGTGTGTGATCAATAAAGATGAGGATAGAGTAGAGGCCTTTGGATATAGCCAAGAATAGGTCATTGGAGACTTTAGCAAGGGTAGTTTCCGTGGAATGCAGTGGGTGAAAGCTTGACTAAAGTGAGTCAAGAATAGCTTGTGATGAAAGGAAGACCAGGCAATGGATGTGAACAGCATGTTCAAGTAGCTTGGATAAGAAAGGAAGGAGGAAGATAGGGCAATAGTTGGAAGGGCATGTGGGGTCTAGTGCAGGTTTTTGAAGAGAGATGTAACTAATGCATGTTTGAAGACATCGGGAACAATTACAGTGGAGTGTGAGGTTGAGGATGTGACAGATAGGAGGGATGACAATGGGAGAGATAGTACTGAGTAGGTGGGTGGGGATCAGATCAGAGGAGCAGGTGGTGGGTTTGGAGGAGGAGAGAAGATAAGTAGTTTCCTCTTCAGCAATTTCAGAAAAGGAGGAAATAAGAATGTCTTCAAAGGAGGAGAGAGAGAGAGTATTGGCATCACAGGGAAAAAGTTTCAGCCCCCAAGTTGTAGCAAAGCAGGATTGCAAGAACAAATATTCGTTGTCTATTCTGAATAGTTTTGCTGAGTTTCTAATATTTAATACAATATGTTTGAGTTACCTAATTGCAGTCATTGAGAGCAGCAGATGTGCCTGGATTTACTGATGAACTTTCATAACTCACCCATGAATGATTTAGTTCTTTTTCTGCTTCCTCTATGATTACTTTATCACTTCAAGCTCCCAGGAATCTAATTTGTAAATTAAATGGAAGCAAATTAAATACTGGGAGAAGATGAGTAGATTTTCTAAATCAGTGATTTGCATAAAAAGATAAAATGCCCCTGAAGAATTAATAGGGATCAATATTTAGATTCTCATGAATAGCATTTTTTAAACATTGTCTACATGCATGTGTACGTATATATATATACTGTATACATATATCTAGTCGTCTATCTATACTAATATCATATATTTATGAAGGTTAATTCATAAGTCATGGCAACTACTTTTTTTCTCTCAAAAATGTGCCACACTAAAATCTAATATATACTTTTGAAAGTGTATGACATGTACACTGCCCCTTCCGTATTCGCAGGGGTTAGGGGCAGAGTCGGCCCACGAATATGGAAAAACTGTGAATAATATTCGGGCTGGTTCTGCCCTTATCCCCCGCTTCCCCCGGCTATTTTTAGCTCTGTAACCCCCCCCCCCCCTTAAGCCTTACTTGGTGGTCTAGTGGGTTTTCAGGCAGGAGCGATCTTCCCAGCTCATGCCCCGTGCAGATCGCTCACAGGAAATGGCTGCCTTGAACTTCAATAGTCTCTCGAGCCATTTCCTGTGAGCGATCTGCACGGGGCAGGAGCGTGGGAAGATCGCTCCTGCCTGAAAACCCACTAGATCACCATATAAGGCTTAAGGGGGCTTACAGGGCTAAAACTAGCCTGAAAAATGGGGAAAAAAATATTCTGGTCAAAAATCGCGAATAACCGAATCCATAGATATGGAATTCGCAAATACTGAGGGGGAAGTATATTTCTTAATGTTGCCATCAGATGAGAAAGGAGTGTAGCAGTCTCTGGTAGGGAAGAATTTAAAAACATGACATTTGAAATCATTGTTTTATTATGGCATACAGTGTACAACATGAATAACAAAGTACAAATACAAATTGCTTAACTGTTAACATCCTTCAAAGTAGTTTCCCAGGCTGTCTTGTGTGGCATCCAGGTCTTGAGGGACACACTGTGAATGCATAGTATTACAAGTGTAAGGGAGTCTTATATGATTTCTCCTGCTAGATACTCCCTCACACTGTCAGAACCACCTTAACATAGGGGGAAGTGACATGGGCAGGAGGAGTCAGGAAAGCAACTGCCAGGAAATATATAAGGCAGAGCAAGAACTAGGTTAGAGAAGCCAAGGGAGTAGGAGGATGAAGTGGCCCCAGCATACTCCTTCAAAATCCAGACACTGCTTGATTGAGGTAAGTCAATTCTTTGTACTAACTACATGTGAGCCCTGTTCTAAGGTCTGGCAAGAACCAAACTTCGCAGTTTGGAAGTACACTTTTTACAGTCTGTGTTTGGGCCACGGCAGTACCAGCTCTAGGCTCAGCTCAGGACTTTTGTTTGTCAAATCAAGAGACTATTTTTTTGTGTGCCCAATTTTGTGAAACAACAGGATTCAGGGAGTGTTTAAAGCCAATAAAGAACTTTTCTGCACTATTCCTGGTCGTATCTGGCTTTGTATTTCCAGGCCCAAAAATCCAAACCCCGCGCATGCTGTTACAAGTCATTTCTGCAATACCACCTGCATTGTGCAGTGAAATGTCCACAACTGCCATAATTCTATATGACAGCATTTTGAAGAAGTATGTTAAACAGTTAAACATACTCACTCTTAAGCTGATTGTGTGTTTGGTTTAGTGAAACATTTACTACTTGTTAGGAGAAGTGGCCTAGTAGTTAGGGCTGCAGCCTCAGTACCCTGACTAGTCCATCCAGTCTGCTCTGTAAGATCAAGTGGATGCACCAGCAGCATATGGCATAGTAAATCACTGGACTCCCTCAAACCTCCTTCATACCTATTCACTATCTGAAACTTTTATTCATTTACATTACAGCAGAAAACACATAGTAGAGTTAAAGCTGCTGCCTTAGTACTTTGAGGTTGCAAATTTGATCCTAGCCTGCTCATTGTGACTCTGGGCAAGTCACTTAACACTCAATTGCCCCAGGTACCATAGGGAGTGTGTGGTGCAGTGGTTAGAGCAGCAACCTCAGCACCCTGAGGTTGTGGGTTCAAATCCCATGCTGCTCCTTGTGACTCTGGGCAAGTCACTTAATCCAAAAAATCCTGTATACAGGAATGAGAAAGAAAATAAAATCTGTATCCTATAACTTTCTCCTTTATGCTCAAAAATGAATTAAATTTCGCCACAAGTTCATTGAAAGTTTCATTCACATCAAATTTAGGGGAGAGCCTCAGATCCCCGTGCGTGACAGTTAGTTACTGCCGCACTAGAAAGGGAAAAAGGTCTTCACCGGCTCCTAATCACCCTCCTGCCCAGTCAGACACTTCAGAATTTTCAAACCTTTTTTTAAAAAAGTATGCCAAAGTGTGTCGAAACTACTTAGCTGTAGGTGGAGCAATTAACATGGTCTCTGGTGTCTCTGCCAGTCCTCGCTGACGGACGTTAAGCTAGCTGCCGTTTCGCTAACAAGCTGCGTCAGGGCTCCAGACAGTGTCTGCAAGAGAAGAAATGAGAAATAAAGGGGACGCAGAGATCTAAGTGCAAAAAACCTACCAATGATATTGTAGCTTACAGCAGCGTTCTGATTCACACGCTTGCTAAGACAGAGACCACCCCAGGTGAAACTGCAAGCTCTTAAATCTTGTCTGACATTATTACGTTGTGCACATTCACAGCTGTTAATCAAATGCAGAGCCTCGCTCACATGACCCTAGACGAGCGAGCCTCTGAAAAAGAAAGCTTCTTGGAGTCACTCATAGTTAAAAAAATAGTTGACACTCAATCTTCTGATTCAATCCATCTGGATCTTCTGGATGTAAACAGAAGATCCTCTCCTGTTCCCTTTTCTGTAACACCAGTCTCCTGTCTCCCCCTCTTGATATCGGTGGCAGGTGATCAAGGATGAAACACTTAAAATCCCTGGAGTTATGACTTAATATGTCAAAATGTTCAACGTGTCTTGTGACACGTTAAATTGCTACGATGTTCACTCATCCTGACCCTTCCCTAAATTTGATGTGAATGAAACTTTCAATGAACTTGTGGCGAAATTTAATTCATTTTTGAGCATAAAGGAGAAAGTTATAGGATACAGATTTGCTTTTCTTTCTCATTCCTGTATACAGGATTTATTGGTGATACAATATTTCAAGAGACAGGATTAAATGGCTAATCAATCATGGCAGAGTGGCTTCAGTTTTGAATCTGCCTTTGTATCTGACGTCCTCCAATGCCCCTTGACTTTTCACATTGAAGAGGTAGCGGCAGTCGAGGGGTTTAGTTGGGAAGATGCTTTCAACATATCTAAACATTTAAAACAAACTGAGCTTCATGGAGGAACCCTGTGAGAATATTGCAAACGTGGATATATTCCCAGAGGTTTACGTATTATAAAAGAACCAAGACTTTTTCTAGACAATAAAGAATTTCTGAACAAGTGGGCAGCCATATTAAGCAAATGCTCGTTGGATCTAATGGTTTTAATCATTGAGCAAACCCGGGTAGTAACTGAAACTATAAAAACAGAACCTGAAACCAAGCTGAATTCAAGACCTCTTCCGCAGCAACTGACTTTGACAAACAATTTGTGGATTTACAAGTTAAAGTTGAACAATTCAAGATTGAACTTCAGCGGCATAAACTCAAAAAATTCCGCAGAGACGAGGAGGATTACAAAAAGAAGAGCGTGTACCCTTGGTTGAATCCGGAATATCAACCAGTGAGAGGAAAACAGAGGAGAGGTAGAACAGTGGACTTTCACAACACTTCAGAAAGTACGGAAACTTCAGGGTCAGGTGACTGTTTTTTAGGGGTTGTCACCCAGAGAAAAAACAGAAGGGGAAGAGGCAGGGGGAGAAAACCTGTAGATCAAGAACAATCTGCAACACGCTCCCAGACGATAGTGACTTAATAGTAATTAATCTTTCTGACAGGGATCTCACCGGAATTGAACGGGAGGTTCTACAGAAAGGGTTATCCTTTGTACCCTTGAAAAATATGTCCAGTCTTCAGACTAGAATTGACATTGAAAGAATCTTTAGATCATTGCATTTAAGAGAGTTTTTTTGGAGACGTTAAGACCGTGAAGTCTACCACAGGAAGGCCCACATTACGTATTAAATCTAAGTGGAGCCCTCCTGTCCCGATGGGAGCTCCTTTCCAGATTTTTAAGAATTTGGTATTAAGGGATATTGGGAAAATTTCTTTTGACACTAGACGTGCAAGCAACATCACCAAGGATGAATATTGTGCTCTCCAGGGTTTAAGAACTGATCAACAGATCATTATTCGACAAGCCGACAAAGGGGGAGCCGTGATAATCATGAATAAAACAGATTATGAGGAAGAGATGCTTCGGCAACTCATGAACACCACTGATTATCTTGAATTATCGAGTGATCCCATGCCTGAACTCCAAAAAATCATTAGAGAATATACTCAGGAGGCTCTTGATAGGCATTTATTAACTGAGAAAGAAGTGCAGTTTTTAAACGCACCTCATCCTAAAACACCTGTAATATATCTTCTTCCAAAGATACATAAGACTTTAGTTAAGCCCCCATGGAGGCCCATTGTTTCAAGCAGAGGATTGTTATTAAAGCCCCTGTCAGTGTTTGTTGACAGTTTTTTGTATCCCCTGGTCACAATGAACTTCTCTTATATCCGTGATTCCACGGATTTCATCACTAAATTGGAAGAAGTGTCTGATTTGTCCTGTATCACATATCTAGTTTCTTTAGATGTGAAATCATTGTATACGGTTATACCACAACTAGTCTTTAAGCCCGTTACATTAACGGGTGCTAGAATAGATGTGTGTGTCTGTCTTTCTTTCTTTCTCTCTCTCCCCTTGGCTGCTGTCTGTCTATGTTTATTTGTTTTTCTCTCCTTGGACACTGGCTGTCTCTCCTGAATGTCTTCCTTTCTGTCTGTCTCACTGGCCCCCTGTGTGTCATTCTTTGTGTCTGTGTCCTTGTGTCATTCCCCCGCTCCCCCCAGAGCAAAGCTGTCTGCCCCCAGCATACCCCTTTCCCTCTCCCTGACCCCCTTGTGTCTTCCCCCTCCCCCCCCCCCGAGCAAAGCTGTCTACCCCCCAGCACACCTCTGCAACAAAAGCATCCCCCTGTACCTGCAGCACTGGCATGACACCCTTCAGCCAATCGTGATTGCTCAGAGCGCGACAGGGAGTGGGGCCTGCAGCTTCTTCGGCGTCGGTGAGGAAGGAGAGGTTGGCCCAACTCTCCGCAGGAGCTTTGGGGACAGTCTTGTGCGGCTCGAAGCCCTCCTCCCAGCAGCACTCCATACTGCCTTCCTCCCGCCGCCCAGAATAGATGTCTGTATGTCTGGGGGGGTTTTATTTGTCTCTCTCTCCTTGGACGCTGTCTGTCTGTCATTCTTTGTGTCTGTCCGTCTTTATTTCTGTCTGTCTCCCTGGCCCCCCTGCTTACCAAAGCAGCCCCCTTTCCGTCTCCCCCTGTTCTGCAATGCCTACCTGCTCCGTGGCCCCCTTCTGTTCCTCCCCCACCTGATTGCTGTCTGCCCCCAGCACACCCCCTCCCCCCAAAGCAGCCTCCTTTCCCTCTCCCCCTGTTCTGCAATGCCTACCTGCTCCATGGCCCCTTTCTGTTCCCCCCCCATGATTGCTATCTGCACTCAGCAACCCTCCCACCAAAACAACCCCCTTTCTTGCCTGCTCCATGGCCCTTCTTTTTCCTCTTCCCCTCCCTCCAGTCACCGCTGCCATTCCTATTTAAAACGGCCTGCTGAGGTTCGCGACCGGCTGTAGCGAACCTCGCAGGCCTCTGTTCACCTCAGTAGCATGTTCCCTCTGACGCGATCGCGTCAGAGGGAACGTGCTACCATGTGGAGAGCGGCCTGCGAGGTTCGCTACAGCCGGCCGTGAACCTCAGCAGGCCGTTTTAAATAGGAATGGCAGCGGTGACTGGAGGGAGGGGAAGAACAGGAGCGGTAGCGGTTGTTGCGGGGGGGGGGAGTCGGCGACGTGCAGGCCACTGTAAACAGGAGCGGCAGCGGTGGCAGGACCATGAGCCCTCCTCCCGCCATCCGCTGCCAGAGCCGCTCCTGTCGCCCGATGTAGCTAACTGGCGCATACGCCTCAAGCCGCGGTCAAACCCACTAGATCACCATATAAGGCTTAAGGGGGCTTACAGGGCTAAAACTAGCCTGAAAAATGGGGAAAAAATATTCTGGTCAAAAATCGCGAATAACCGAATCCATAGATATGGAATTCGCAAATACTGAGGGGGAAGTATATTTCTTAATGTTGCCATCAGATGAGAAAGGAGTGTAGCAGTCTCTGGTAGGGAAGAATTTAAAAACATGACATTTGAAATCATTGTTTTATTATGGCATACAGTGTACAACATGAATAACAAAGTACAAATACAAATTGCTTAACTGTTAACATCCTTCAAAGTAGTTTCCCAGGCTGTCTTGTGTGTCATCCAGGTATGCGGCCACATACCTACAGCGCACGGAACACGCAAATAGGACTGCGCATGCGCGGCTAGCTCTTTATTATATTAGATGCTTCTGAGGTGTCTGAAAATGTCAATGAATGTACAGTACATACATAAAATAAATCACACTTAAAATAAATCTTAAAAAATTTATTGGGAGGAGAAAGAAAAGGCAGGAGAGGATAGAGGGATAAATCCAGTGATATTCAAATGTGACCTCAGTATTACTCATGGTTAAAGGCCTGTTTGAACAGCCAAACTTTTAAATTGGGTTTAAATTTCTTGAAATCAAGGTCGATTCTTAAAGAAGATGGTAGTGAATTCCAGAATGATGGAGCCACAAAAAAAATGCTGAATATCTAGTTGACTCTAGATAGGCCACTCTTGGGTTTAGGAGAATGAGATGGTCATTTAGTGATCTTAGTAGCCATGTTGGTGAGTATGGTATTGTAAAAGAAGAAAGATAGAGAGGAAGACTTATACATAGTAACATAATAAATGACAGCAGATAAAGATCTGAGTGGTCCATCCAGTCTGCCCTGTAATTACATGCATTACAATTTCATGATTATATTAAAATTTATTTTTATTTATTATTTGTTGGCCAAAGACCTTAGAAGTCCACCTGGTACTGTCCTTAGGTTCTAATTATTGGAGTTGCTGTTGAAGCTCACTCCAGCCTATCCAAACCATCACCTTTGTGGGATTCAGACCGTGAAAATTTGCCCATTCTTTTTCTAATTAGAGATCCTCTGTGTTCATCCCATGCTTTTTTGAATTCTGTCACTGTTTTCCTCTCCACCACCTCCCTCGCGAGGGTATTCCAGGAACTCACCACCCTCTCCATGAAAAAGAATTTCCAAACATTAATCTTGTCTACCACCCTTCAACCTCAATTTATGTCCTCTAGTTTTACCAATTTCCATTTTCTGGAAAAGATTTGGTTCTATATTAATACTATTCAACTATTTAAATGTCTGTATCAAACCCCCTGTCCCTCCTCTCCTCCAGAGTATACATGTTAAGGTCTTATAGTCTCTTCTCATACTTCTTTTGGTGCAAAGCCCCTATTGTTTTGTTGCTTTCCTCTGGACAGCTTCAAGTCTTCTTATATCCTTGGCCAGTTAAGGCCTCCAAAACTGAACACAATATTCCCAAGTGGAGCCTTACCAATGACCTGTACAGGTGCATCAGCACCTCCTTTCTTCTGCTGGTTACATCTCTCTATATATAGCCTAGCATCTTTCTGGCTATAAGCGCCACTTTGTCACATGTTTCTTCACCTTCAGATCCTCAAACGCTATCACCTAAAGGTCCCTCTCCCTGTCCATATATATCAGTCTCTCGCCTCCCAATACATACATCTCCCTCATATTTCTACTCCACATATGCATCACGCTGCTTTTCTTTGTATTTGATTTTAGTATTTGATTCAGACATTAGACCATTCTTCCAACTTTTGCAGATACTTTTTCATGTTTTCCTCTCCCTCCAAGATGTCTACTCTGTTACAAATCTTGGTATCATCCACAAAAAGGCAAAACTTTTTCTTCAGCAATAGCGCTCACAAATATATTGAACAGAATTGGCCCCAACACTGATCCTTGATGCAATCCACTACTCGCCTTTCCTTCCTCCAAACAAATTCCATTAACCACCTCCCTTTGATGTCTGTCCATCAACCAATTTATAATCCATTTCACCACTCTGGGTCCTAACTTCAGCCGGTCAAGTTTGTTCAAGAGCCTATAAGGAACCGCATCAAAGGCTTTGCTGAAATCTAAGCAAATTACACTTAAGCAAGTACACTTTCTCAATCTAATTCTCTGGTTACCCAGTCAAAGAATTCAATCAGATTCATTTGGCACAATTTACTTTTAATAAAGCTATGTCATCTCGGATCTTGTAACCCATTAGATTCTAGGAATTTCACCATCCTTCCAGTAATACTTCTATTATTTTTCCAATAACCAAACTGAGGCTTAACAGACTGTAGTTCTCCACTTCATCTCTGCAACCACTTTTGTGAAGAGGAACAACATCCGCTCTTCCCCAATCCCATGGAACCACTCCCATCTCCAGGGATTTATTGAACAAATCTTTAAGTGGCGCCAGTGATATTTTTGGAAAAGTGGAGAGACATTATCATGTTTGGCATGACAAAGCAATTTAATAGCTGTGTTGTGAACTGATTGTAATTTTTTTTTTTTTTTTTTTGCATCTGTGAACAATGTTTTTTTTGCATCTGCGACAATGTTACAGTAGTCCAGTCTGGTGGTAATCTGGGAGAGAATGAATGATTGTTTCAACACAATCACTTTCCAATGCCTTACTGAACAAAGCTGCTTTAATAGAAAGAAGCTGGTTTAACAAAGGGAGGATATCTGATTCGTAAAAGATAACAGAATTGAAAAGATTTAGGTCGAATTGTGGAACCAAGAGTCCACCAGTAAACCAGCACGCAATTGTTTTTTCTGCATTAAGAACAAGTTTTTGCCATGTTAGCCAATCTGAAACTAGAATAAGACAATCTTGCAATGATTTAAGTGATAGAGAGTATGGGCCCCAATGTCATCCACAGAGAGAGAGCAAGCAATAAGCATAGCCTACTTCCCCAAGTAAACCATTATTTTGTGCTTGAAAATAGCATTGATTATTATTCTTCTCTATATACCCATGCAAAAATGAACTGCTTCAGTAGTCCATTTTGATAATATTCTGTACGGACCATATTATATTTGAGACATCTAATAAATTTAGCTTACAAAAGCCTATGGCCATTAACAACATGCAATCTGGTTTACATTTTGCTAGTGTCCTTTCCATTGTTTATAAAGGACTTGAATGTGCTCACACTGCATTGCTTGCATTCAAAATGGCATTTGAAGAAAGAGGAAGAATGTGAAGCAGTAAAAATCCAATAGTCTGTTTTCTGAAACAAGAGTAAGATTTGCTGGAACTGTCATCTCAGTAGCAGTCACCTAAACAAGATTCATTTTTTTTCTGCAAGGTTAATAAAACAAAAATCAGGCATGATGGGTTCCTTTGTTCTGAACAAAAGAGAAGGAGCCTCTTTCTATTATGCTAGGGGATTTCTTAGCAACCTCATTTCTGCATTTCCTGGCATTACACAAACAGCACTCTGTAAGTGGCGGTTTTTAAATGAAAATCCAAATAATGGCAGAAGAGAACATTCTGTAAGGTTACAGAAGTACTGTCCCTGTATGACCTAGTTATAATACACAGCATATTTCTGTATCATGTGCACTTCTAAGATGCGACATTAGCACAGAACCTAAAAGAAATTAGAATAAGTTTGAAGCATGTAAACCGTAGTGTCGAACATTAAGGCTTCATACTTGATTGGTACTGCTCTCAAAGGAACTAATATTCAAAGGATTTATAAGCCTAACTTTGGAAACTCATGCTCATAAATTGGCCTCTTTGAAAATTTATTAAGGCTTAAGTACATAAATTTAAAACCATATGTAGCTTAACGAAGGGTCTCAATATTTCCTTTGCTGATATACTAATCACCTAATGTCCCAATTTCTTCAAGTCTAGAAATTATCTTAATTGCTCTGGCAAATAGAATACATATTTTAAGCCAAGATATTTAATAAGACATCTACAAGGATATGCCAATAAAAATGTAGTACCCAATGATAACGTTTCAGTCCTCATTGCTAGGAATAATTTTCTTTGTTCCTATGTACTACGAGTGACATCAGGAAACATCCAAATGTTTTTACCATAAAATAATGCTTGGGTCTGATGGAAATAAGTTTTAAATATGGCATTAACATCTTGTTCAAATACAAGTGAGACCAACAAAGTTGCTCTTTCCATTGATTCAGACAAACTAGTTTCAAGTAATGCTGAAATATTATCCAATTCTGTTGGACCAACATCTGGATTAGTGCCGGATTCTTTTTTAGGGGGGAAGATAGTAAATTTTATTTACTGGTGGGATAGATTCAAATTTCAAAACATCAATCAAATACTTTTTAAACAAGTCCAGAGGGGTCATGAGCAGAGATTTAGGAAAAATTGAGTAAACATATATTCATTCTACGATTAAAGTTTTCAATCTGCTCTGTTCTCCTGTGTATTAGAATTTTATATTTTACCAGTCCTGTAGTCAAAGGTTTTTTTTTTTTAAATTCTTTATTTATCACATTTCTTGTTTACAATCAAGTATAATAATTATGACTTAAAACAGATCCATAATTTCCAAGAAGAAAAAAGACAAGGAAAAAGAAATATCTATTCATTTATATAGACCACAATAATTTGAGAGAGGACAACAGGAAAATTTTTTTTTAAAGGAAAACATAATAATCAAACAAAAGAACAGCAATACTCTGTTAATCCTACAACTGGTATTATGACAAGTTACATATCCTAAGCTACAGATGCTGCACCCTCCCTAGATTTTACAAATTCTAACAGCTATGTAGGCTCCAAAAATAAGAAATTCTTTGTCTGATATGTAATAAAACATTTCACGGGAAACAAACAAAAAAATTCCTCCCAGGTCTAGGATTCTTGGCCTTAATGCCAGGAATTCCTTTCTTCGCCTCTGGGACTTCTGAGACATATCAGGAAATATTCGCACATTAGAGCCCAAAAACTGATCATTTATATGCCGAAAATAAAGACACAATACATATTCTCTATCACTTTCCAAAGCAAGAGTTATCAGCAAGGTTTTTCTTTCCGTTATAACCTCAAGTGAGCTTTCCAGAAACGTTGTTAAATTCATATCCACCACTTTGTCAACTTGAGTCTCATTAGGGGTAGAGACCCCTGCAGGTTTCTTCATTTGGTAATTAGCTCTCACTATCGGAGGCATATTGTCCGTTGGAATAGCAAGAATTTCTGTAAAATATTTTCTTACCATCTCCAAAGAGGAAATCAAAGGACACTTAGGAAAATTCAACAGTCTCAAGTTATTTTTTCTTAATTGATTTTCAAAGGTTTCCATTTACCTTGCCATAAAAGATCTTTCCTTCACCAATTCATTTTCAACTACCTTCATTTCCCAAATCTTTTCTTCCTGTTTCTCCAACTTTTCATCTACCTTTGTAAGGGCTAAACCTTGTTGCTCAACTGTGGAAAAAATAGTTCCACAGTCAGTACTTAAAGTTGAAAAAGATAGCTTGAGATTAGCATCCATTACTGATATGGCTTGCCATAATGCTTCCATATCAATCTTTTTAGGCTTTTCAAGCACCCCAAACTGGATGGAAGATACACCAGAAGCACTCTCACCTCTGCTCCGGTGCTTGGTAGATGAAATGACTCTCTACTGCTCCTTCTCCTGTTGAAGTTGGTGTGGGAGACCCTCCAATGCTGAGGTCCGAGATTCCCACTCTGGGCTTGGCTAACTCAGTCTCTCCAGGCACCGGTGTGCTTCCTAGTTGGGGCAGGACCAGCCGCTGCTCTGGGCTTAGAGACGCCTGGTCAGAATGGAAGCCAGGATCCCCCAAAGACATTGGGCTCTCCCCTGAAGTAGGGCAAACAGGTTTGCCAGAGGGAGAAAAAGTTGCCAGCAAAGTCATCTGCCTCAAACGCTGCGTGGTTGCCACCGCCGCTGTAGGATTGGAGCGCGGGGTTCCCTTCCTCTTTCCCATAACATACAGGAAAGGCCGCTGACAATGATGTAAGTAGGGAGCCGACTGCACGGAGCCTCTCTCTCAACCATCTGCAGTTGACACCATCTTGGCCTCTCTCTTCTCCTGTAGTCAAAGTTTGAAGATTCTCCACGTTGTCCTTCACTTGTTTTATCTCCTTTGTAGACTCTTCTTATAAATCTTCCATCTTCTTGCTCAAAGCATCTACAGTTGTTTCTAGGTGGGAAACTTCTGCTGAAGATTTGTGGACAGTGGTGTTTAGCATTTGGAGAGCCTGCCAAATGCTCTCCAGCGTCACCGCTTCAGTTTTTAGTGGCTGTTAAGATGTTCCGGCCGTAGCTCCCAGCATACTCTGCCCATTCAAATTTCCCATGGAGTCTGCCTCTCGTAACAGGGTTCCTCCCACGAGAACAACGTCGCTGGGATCCCTCTGCAGCACTGCAAGTAGAGCAGGGCGCAGTGGCGGTAAAGCCATCAGAAGGGAAAGAGATGTCTCAAAGTCCAGTTTCTCGGTTACTCCACCCACTGGGGAAAAAGCAGATTGGCCTCTGATTGTAGCCTGGGACCCAGGGAGAACAGTGAACTTCCGAATGGAGCGTTGTGCTGGGGAAGACATCCTGGCCATCGAGGGATCTGGCCAGATGCTTCCCTTCCATTTAATGTGAGGCATGAAAGCAAACAAGGTAAAAGGAATGCAGCATCACAGCGTTCAGTCGTATCATTGTTACCCAGTCGCCACCATCTTGGAATCTGTCAGAATTTGCTCCTCTCTTTCCCTGGAACCTCAATATCTTTTTTTGTGGACTGAGGTAGAAAATTATATTGCAAGTGTCTTTGTCTCTTTTTCTTTAAAGATTGGATTTTCTAGTTTTTATTTCTGTATTTCCAGAGCAAGATTATTCTTGTGTAGATATGTTAAAAGCAATAAAATAAAATTTTTTAAAAATAATAATATTAAATACATAAATTTATACTCAAAATTTCACTAAATTCTTAAATGTAGGGGTATAAAAAGAAGGAGGCAACAGGGACAGAATTAGGGAAAGGAAAAGTCGTTAGGTGCTTAATACTGATCTTTAGCACTAAGCATATACAGTGGAACCTTGGTTTACGAGCATAATTCGTTCCAGAAGCATGCTTGTAAACCAATTTACTCATATATCAAAGTGAGTTTCCCCAAAGAAAGTAAGGGAAACTCGCTCGATTCATTCCACCTCCCATCCCTCCCGGCACTGCTCCACCCCACCCCACCCCACCCCACCAAATCCCAAAAAGACCCCCCCCTCTCCCCAAGGCTAATGGTGCGTTTCTACATCTCCCCCCCTGCGAACCGGCATGCCCCCCCCCCAAATGCTGCCCCCCTCCCGTGAACCGGCATCGCCCCCCCTCGCACGTGAACTGGCATCCCCCGCCTGCCCAAACTGCAAGCTTGCCCCCCAATATGGCACCGGCACACAGCACCAAGCCACAGGAGGTGCCGGTGCCCTAAGATCATGCCTCTCTTCTGACTGGGCCTTGAGCATCTGCACATGCTCAAGGCCTTCTGGCTCCCGCCTCTCTCCGAGATTCTCGGAGAGAATGAGAGCCAGAAGGCCTTGAACATGCGCAGATGCTCAAAGCCCAGTCGGAGGAGAGGCACGATCTTCGGGCACCAGCACCTCCTGTGGCTTAGTGCTGCATGCCGTTGCCACATTGGGGGGTAAGCTTGCAGTTTGGGCGGGCTGGGTATGCCAGTTCATGAGGAGGGGCGATGCCAGTTCGTGGGGGGGGCAGCATTTGCGGACGGGGAACGATGCCAGTTAGCGGGCGGGGGGACTAGCAAACAGAGTCAATGTTCGATTTGCGAGTCACGATTTGCGAGAATGTTTTGCTCGTCTTGCAAAACACTCACACACCGGTGCACTGGTAAACCGAGGTTTGACTGTATTAGGCTCATAAATCTAGCCAAATGAATGACATTCCTAAATTTAAAAGTATAATTTTTGAGCTTTTGTCTGGGAACTGGCACTGAATATCCAGGCAAACAATACCCTACCTGAAGTTTCCCAGCTCTGCCCTGACTCCACGCCAGACCATCCTGGCATTACCCAGATTAGTGTGTCAGCACAGGGGATTCTCAATCAGTATCAGCAAAAGAAGAAAGTAGATTGTAAGGATGGGAGATTAAAGATATTTTACTAAAATTGCCTGACATAGACATTTTTGGCCTACTTCTGGGCTGTGTCGGGAAGTAAAACTGAAATAAAATATCATAAAAAATTGTAAGACATAATAAAAAATCATAATTAGATAAAAACATATTCCTATTTAAACCAAACATGTATCTAATTTAAAACTAAACTAATAAAATATAAAAATCAAACTTTAAAATGATGGGACAAAACAAATGTGAAGATGTATTTTCGAAAGGACATCAAGAAAAAATATCAATTACAAATTGGAGCATCCAACATAAGAACAGTATAAAAGCATAGCAAGGAGGTTCTCTGTCTGCAGTGGCGTAGTAAGGAGGGGGTGAAAGGTGGTCTGCCCCGAGCACCATGTTGGTGTGGGTGCCAGCACCCCTCCTCCTCTCCGCCCTCCCCCCCTTCCCCTGTACCTCTAGTTGAAATTGTTGTTCACGGTAGTCAACAATGTGCTCTTCATGACCCCATTGGCTTTCCCGCTGATATCACTTCCTGATGCCAAACATAGGAAGTGACATCAGATAGAGAGCCATTAGGGTCACGAGGAGCACGTTGTTGACTGCTGTGAGCTACAACTTTAACTAGAGGTACGAGAGAAGGGAAGAGAAGGAGGCGCGCATGGCAGGCGGGATCGGGGAAGCAGCAGGAGATGGAGACAAGGCATCAATACCTCCTTTATCCTACTGGCCATACCTCTCCCTATGCAACCTAGCATCCTTCTAGCTTTCGCCGTACCCCTTTCGACCTGTTTGGCCACCTTAAGATCATCACATACAATCACTCTTCTGTCGTGCACATACCTCAAGGTTCATACCTGTGCTGTTCCTTGTGACCCTGGGTAAGTCACTTAATCCTCCACTGCCACAGGTACATTAGACAGATTGTGAGCCCACCAGGACAGATAGGGAAAATGCTTGAAGTACCTATATGTAGACTGCTTTGAATGTGGTTGTAAAACTACAAAAAGGCAGTATACAAAAGAATTTCATTTAATTACTTCCACTTGTGGGGAGGGACCACATCTGCTTTTCTCCAATTCTCCGGTATAAAGAAAAAATGATAGATTTCAGAAATGTGTGAAATAAATACAAAGGAACCCTAAATAAAATAAGGATGAAATAAAAACAAAATTTAAATGACCTCATGGCTGTTGATATGTTATCATGGGCATGAATGATGTTTAGACAGCAACTCCAGTAGAAGGAAGTAAGACCAGTGTTGGAAGATTTCTACAGTCTCTGTTGTGCAAATGGAATAAATAGATCAGGGTGGGCTGGAGTGGACTTCCATGGCAATTCCAGTTGTTGGGAAATAAAGCTGGCCAGACTTCGGTGACAAAATTCATAACATAAGAACATAAGAACTGCCATCTCCGGATCAGACCCAAGGTCCATCGAGTCCGGCGATCCGCACACGCGGAGGCCCAGTCAGGTATACACCTGATGTAGTTTTAGTCACCCATATCCCTCTATGCCTCTCGAAAGGAGATGTGCATCTAATTTGCCTTTGAATCCTAGCACAGTGGATTCCTTAATAACCTCCTTTGGGAGAGCATTCCAGGCATCTACCACTCGCTGTGTAAAGCAGAACTTCCTGACATTTGTCCTGGACTTGTCCCCCCCTTAGCTTCAAACCATGTCCTCTTGTCCGTGTCGCGTTGGACAATGTAAATAATTTATTTTCCTGCTCTATTTTATCGATGCCTTTCAGCATTTTGAACGTCTCGATCATGTCCCCTCGCAGCCTCCTCTTCTCAAGGGAGAACAGTCCCAGTTTCTTGAGTCGTTCCTCATATTCCAAGTTCTCCATACCTCTTATTAGCTTCGTTGCTCGTTTCTGCACCCTCTCCAGCAGTTTTATATCCTTCTTTAGGTTGGGAGACCAATGTTGGACACAGTATTCCAAGTGTGGTCTGACCATTGCTCTATAAAGCGGCATTATGACTTTCTCCGATCTACTCGTGATTCCTTTCTTTATCATGCCTAACATTCTGTTTGCTTTCTTTGCCGCTGCCGCGCATTGTGCCGACGGCTTCAGGGTCCTATCTATCAGTACACCCAGGTCCTTTTCTTGTTCGCTCTTACCCAGAGTTGCGCCTGACATTCTATACTCGTGTTCCATATTCTTACTACCTAAATGCATTACTTTGCATTTCTCCACGTTGAACTTCATCTGCCATTGCTCTGCCCATTTCTCTAACTGATACAAGTCGCTCTGGAGTTCCTCGCTATCCTCCTGCGATCTGATTGCCCGGCATAGCTTTGTGTCGTCTGCAAACTTAATGATCTCACTGGATACTCCTTCTTCCAGGTCATTGATGTAAATATTAAATAGGATCGGCCCAAGAACCGAGCCCTGGGGCACACCACTAGTCACTTTCTCCCAGTCTGAGAACTTCCCATTTATGCCCACTCTCTGCTTTCTGTTTTCCAGCCATTTGCCTATCCACCTGTGTATATCTCCCTCTATTCCATGGCTTTGTAGTTTCCTGAGAAGTCTTTCATGTGGAACTTTGTCGAACGCTTTCTGGAAGTCCAAATATATTATGTCCACCGGCATTCCACTATCAATTTGCTTGTTCACGGTCTCAAAAAATTGAAGTAAATTCGTTAAACATGATTTCCCTTTCCTGAACCCATGTTGACTGGGTTTCATCAAGTCGTGTGTATCTAGGTGCCGGACTATGCTATCCTTGATCAGTGCTTCAACCATCTTTCCAGGGACAGACGTAAGGCTCACAGGTCTGTAGTTGCCCGGTTCCCCTCTCGATCCTTTTTTGAAAATTGGCGTGACGTTCGCTATCTTCCAGTCATCTGGTATCTGTCCAGTTCTGATTGTCAGATTGGCAAGTTTTTGCAATAGCTCTCCGATTTCAACCTTCAATTCCTTTAAAACTCTCGGGTGAATTCCATCCGGTCCAGGGGATTTGTCACTTTTAAGTTTGTCGATCTGGTAGTATATCTGGTCCAACTCCACTTCAACTGTGGTGAGGCTGTCTTCTATTACTCCACTAAACACTTTCACTGCTTCTGGTATTTTTGCGGTATCCTCCTCCGTAAAGACGGACGCAAAGAAGGAATTTAGTTTGTCTGCAATTTGTTTATCTTCCTTGATGTACCCTTTTTTTCCCTGGTCGTCCAGGGGTCCCACCGCCTCTTTTGTGGGTTTTTTCCCTTTCACGTATCTAAAGAAGGGTTTGAAGTTTTTGGCCTCTTGCGCTATTTTTTCCTCATAGTCCTTTTTGGCATCCCTCACCGCCTTGTGACATTTCTTCTGATCATCTTTATGTTTTTTCCATGCTTCGGTTGTTTTCATGTGTTTCCATTTTTTGAAATTCATCACCGTTCCCGTCCCTGTGGATAACCATGGGAAACCATCTTCATGTCATTCTTTAAGGAGAGAGGGAAGGATCAGAGTATAATTGGGCACAACCACTGATTCGCAAGCTTTGCTTTGAAGAATGCTGGTGTAGAAGGACCGAGGTTGACATAGACACTAGAAAATGACATGGGATTATTTCCCGTGGTTATCCGCGGGGACGGGAACGGTGATGAATTTTGTCACCGTGTCATTCTCTAGTCTGTATCCAGAAATGTCAAGAAATCAGGATCATGTATGCGTATTTTTCATCACATTCATATCATATATATGATTTGTGGTATAACATATTTCAGTGGGGGAATGAAAGACATCTTAAGGTTGAAATTAGTGAGCAAAATGTTGTTAGTAAATTTGCCAATGCTGTAGCCACAATAATCTTTTAATTTTATTTAATTATATACCATTTATATCCTAAGGGGCTCATATAATTGAACCAGAAACCATCTAAAAACAGGCCTAAATCAGCACTTGGACGATCAGTAACAAAAAACGTCCAAGTGCTGATAATCGAACAGGGTTTTAGATGTATTTAGAAATGACTTAGGCCTTCACAGTGCTGCTAAACGACCAGAGCTAAAAGGGGCGTTTTAGGAAGAGTGTTGAGTGCGAGATTTGGGCGGGACATGGACCATCCTAGACTTAGTCGTACTGCATGTACAACCAAAGTTTTACAACACTGCCTAGACAGAACTTGGACATTGTGACTTAGGCCATCTAAAACCAGGTCTAAGTTCACAAAAGGTATCCAGAGGGACTAGATAAGACACAAAGTACAGACCCCCACACACAGCCCAAGTGATCACTGATCCCCCCCACCCCCATAAAAAAACATAATAACAACTTTACATATCTGCCTCCAGAACATCAGCACCAGGCAGCCTAGCATAGGAAAGTCTAGTAGAGCTGCACAGTGGTGGCTTAAATGATCTTGGGGGTGGGTTAGTGAACCATGGAGAGGAGGACCCAGGCCCATAAGTCACTCTAATCACTGCATTCATGGAGAACCCCCCCCCCCCCCAAAAAAAAAAAAAAACCCAACCAAACCCTTTTGTACTGCCATATAAGTGGATCCTGCTACCATAAGGGCTATTGGGGTGGTAGATAGGTGGGTCTAGTGGATTCTGGGGGTGTTTTGGGGAGCTCACCATGACCTATAAGGGAGCTGTTGTGAGATGTTTATGTGGCATCCTTTTTGTGAAGTTCACAGCAGTGCCCTGTAAGGTGCCCCACTACTCTGTTGCCATGTCTGGGTGTCTAGTCCCTTACATTTCTGGCCCCTCCCACATCCAAAAGGTCTTTTTCTAGGCATATCTAACTTGGACGATTTTTTGGACGAAAATGGGGTATAAAGATGAACGACTTAGTGGTCTGGACTATCAGACGGCTAGACGTATAGTTGAACGATTTTCAGGAAAAAAAATATGCTGGACGTATTTTTTTGAAAATGGACCTTTTCCCATGTCCGACTTTGGACGACTTGTGAATTAGGCTAAAACAGACTTAGACATTTCTTTTGATTATGCCCCTCCACGTGGTTTACATTCAGGTACTTTTATCATATTTCCCTATCTATCCCGGTGGGCTCAAACTGCCTGGGGCAATGAGGGGATTAAGTGACTTGCCCAGGGTCACAAGGAGCAGTGAGGGTTTTGAACCCACAACCCCAGGGTGCTAAGGCTGTAGCTCTAACCACTGCACCACACACTCTGCAGACTATTGGCATGCTTTTGTGGTATTATGTTCAAGACTAGGGGCACTTGATGAAGGTACAGGGAAATACTTTTTAAACCAATAGGAAGAAATATTTTTTCACTCAGAGAATAGTTAAGCTCTGGAACGTATTGCAAGAGGTTGTGGTAAAAGCGGATAGCACAGCTGGTTTTAAGAAAGGTTTGGATAATTTCCTGAAGGAAAAGTCCTTAGTCTGTTATTGAGAAAGACGTGAGGGAAGCCACTGCTTGCCCTGGATCGGTAGCATGGAATGTTGCTACTCTTTAGGTTTTGGCCAGGTACTTGTAACCTGGATTGGCCACCGTGAGAACGGGCTACAAATCTTGATGGACCCAGTAAGGCTATTCTTATGTTCTTATGATTGCATCATATATAACTGCCCCTATGTGGCTGGGATGGTGGTGAATTGCTGACTGCCCTGTTTGCAATACCAGTGTTTAATTATGATGGAATGCAATCTGCACCAAGTTGCAGATGTGATGCTGGCCACCTTGTTGGGCAGACTAAATGGACCAGGCAGGTCTTTATCGGCCAATTTTTAATATGGTTCTGTTTGTTCTGATTTTCTACAATATATAAATTGCAATTTTTTCCTGAAGAGTAATACATTTCCACCTTCATAATCTTGGCCTTCATTCTTGATCAGCTGATATTTTTTTTGCAGCGCTCACTAATCATTATATATGTATCCCTTGACACGAATCAGATATTTAGCAACATTAATCCATAGTCAAGGACATAATGCCACTTATTGGAGGTTATTTGTCAGACATATTTGATCCTTGTTCATATTTCTTAACTGTCAGCATTGTGAAAGCTTAATGCATATCAAGTAACTATTTAAAAATGAAGGCCATAATTGTTTGTTTTATCAATCCTCTGTATAAACACAGTATAAAACTATGAAGCAAGTCCAATTTGGTTAAATAAAGGAATAATATAACCCTTAAAGAACAAGTATATCAAACATCTTAGACCAAAAGTGAAAGTCTAGAGAATATAGATGAATAAGTAAATATATGAAAAATGTGTCAAAACCCCCTTGAGCTGGTTAAGCAACCCTGTATTATAGAATCTACAAATATCCCAAAACCAAGGGCATTGGTAAGGACAAGGGAGAGAGAAACAGAGATTAAGTAGGGTCTGTGGTGACAGAGTACATGGGGTAGATAGGCCGACCAGGTGAGCTATGAGATACTTATCCACCAACAGTTGTTATACAGTATTAATGGGTATGAAAAGTATTATTATTATTTTTACTCATGAGTTTTGGCATTGAAAAAAGTAAGACAAATGCTTAGGCAACTTAGAGATAAGCACATTTGTCTCAGTCATTTGTGCACAGAACTTGATTCACCTGGAATCATTTTGGCCTCTGGAAGGTGAATAGAGTCAAAGATAAACAAATAGCAAGTGTCTCAAAAGCAGGCATCTGGAAGATATTTATCACAAAGAAAAGATATTTGTCACTGTCTGATAACGAGATATTTAGAGTATACTGGAGAAGGAGCTACCATAGATTTTCCAAAAGTCCTTCATTTTTCCAACTGTTCACTTAAACGCAAAAGTTTATTATTTACTTTCTAGAACCCAAATGGAGTCATATCAACAATGAATGTGGTCACAGAAACAGGACTGTTCCCCCTCCTATTAGACCTCCGCTGTGACCATGGTGGCAGTCAGCACAGGGCTGTGAATCATGAATATTTACAAGTTCTTTCCCCTCTTCCTCTTCTTGTTGGTTTCTTGCTCAGTGTGTGCACTCACTTTAGTGTTTATGCTGCCAAGTATTTTCTCATGTCTGATCACCTCTCATCCCATCAACTTTACCTCTCTAAGGACAAAATTTGCCTTTCATAGTAGAGAACTCTTTTTGGGGCCCTTCTATACATATCTCGTATGTAAGATCCAGCAAGAATGAGGATGTAGAGATGGAACATACAGGTTAAGCTTAGGTCCTGCAAATATTCTTGCTGGATCTTACATATGAGATAGATATAGAAGGGCCCCAAAAAGAGTTCTCTACTATGGAAGGCAAATTTTGTCCTTACAGATAAAATTGATGGGATGAGAGGTGATCAGACATGTTGCCCAAGCACCTCTGGATGATCTTTAGAAGCACCTTACTGGCATGGGGAATCAGGGTGATTGCTCTACTGTATAGTTGGCATAGTCCCTGGTGTCACCTTTCTTCAGCAGTGGGATAAAAACTGATCTTTTCCAGTCCTTTGGCCATGTGCAGGTGCTCCACATCTTCATGGCATAGTGCTGTCAATGTGGCTCTTGAGACGGTTTGAGCAGCTCTGCAGTGATTCCATCAATGCCAGGTGCTTTTTTTTGTTTGGCAGCTGCCTCAGCACCCAATCCACTTCATTTTCCAATAGGTCTGGTTCTGCTTCCTCTTGACCCCCAAGCTCTTCAGGGTAGTCAGTGCTGGTACTGATGTATAATTCCTTTGTGAGTTCTTTCCATCTCTGCTTGATGTGCTGCTGGTCACTAATTTAATTCCCATCACAGTCTTTGGTGGTTGATTGGCAATGAAAATTGAGCCAGCACCCGCATAACTATTTTTAATTTAAAAAAAAACCCTTCCAAACCTCTGCAAGCATTCTGTAACCCTCCTCCCACCCACCCCCACCCTCCACCCCCATGATAAACCAGGTCTTCCTCCTCTCCTGTCCCCCTGAACAAATCCCCCACCAATGTCTAGGTAGGCCCCCGGCCTACCTGTGTACCTAGTATTCCAGTAAGGGTACTCAGGGGCAGCAGCATGGCGTCCCTCATCCTGCCCCTTCACTGCTGCTATTCAAACAGGCTGCTGTGAGCTCTCATGGCAGCTCACAATACTACAGCAAGTACCATGAGCTTTCGCAAGATGTTACAGCAGGCATTTTAAATAGCAGCCAACAGGGGGCAGGAGTAAGGGTGACTGTGCTTCTCCTCAAAGACCCCTGCTGGACCACCAAGTACACAGTTAGGCCCAGAGGGTCTTCCTAGACAATGGGGGAGGGGAAAGAGGGATTTGTTTGGGGGATGGGAGGAGAGACTTGGTACATCATGGGAGAGTGGGAGGGGGTTTAGAATGCTTGCTGGGTGTGGGAGGTTTTTTATTTAAAAAAAAAAAAAAGAGTTATGGTGTCATGCTCAAATATTCAGCTGGGACCCATAACTTGCTTATGTGGGCCTGGCTGACTATCTAATAGCCTGCCCACTCATACCTAACCCCCAGTATTCAGTGTCAGTGCCCGGACATGGTCCAGCACTGAATATTGGGGGCTTATTCATTTCTAAATAAGTTAATTAGCATTTTTTTAAAAAACATTGACCACTACCAGCTGAATATCATGGAGATAGTGGTTATATCATTGTTTCATGGTAGGTAGATAGACTTGGAGTTTCTACACATGTTGCCATGATGTTTTTGGTTTCAAAAGTTCCAGATGATAATACTGAGACTTCCAGTAAACATTTGTGTGGTCAACCACTGGAACTTAAGAAGCTGTCTGACCATTGCCAACTAACTTTGGACATTACATATTAAAAAGTCCTGACAGATGCAGTCTTCATTGCCGAGAATGCACGAATACCATCTACAGCAGATGTCTAATTGGCATATATACTAAATGTTTCAATGCTTACCATAGATAAGTGACACTTTTCATGGTTTGGGTACATTACAGACACTGTGACTGTACTGCAGATGTTTTGTACCACAAATTTAGCTTAGGTTGTAAAAATGCAGTGTGTGTATTCCATATAAATTTGTTCCATTCACGCCAAAGTTGACTTTGAGGAGTTAACATGTTTGCTTTCAACATAACTTCAAAGCAAAAAGATGTTGGCTGACAATTTTGTCTAATTATGACACATAAACATCCTAAATAAAAACAATTACACCACTAGAATATTCTCTTTAAGGCTGAGATCAAATGTAATGTAAGTGCCAGTATTTAAGCACCATGAACATGCATAAATGATCAGAATACCAGTAAAATCTGGCTATGTGCTATTCTATAAATTGACATCTAAATGTGAAGGTGTAATTTGAAGATGGCTGTACTGTATATATGAGCACAATCTGGCTAGCTCATGCACACAGTTTCACATGCAAATTATAGAATACTATAATTTATGTGCTTTTTTGACAATATATGCATGGGCATTCACAGTAGCTCTACAGCTAGTGTAAGTGGTTGCATCAATATTATATCCATATATCTGACCTGTTACAGTATTATGCTATAAAGTAAAGTAGGCATAAAGGCCTGGCTTCTAGAAGTGGTGCCGTTAGGATGGCACCTAAGTTAATTTTTTTTTAATTGGCTATTAATGGTGTAGCAATTGACTGTGCTGTTAAAATAACAATTAAAACCAAATTTTTAAAAAAGTACCTGCCACAAGGTACCTTCAAAGCACAATGCCAGAATCGCATCTACGCAGATGCTTAGCAGTGCCGAATGTCAAAAGAGGCATGGTTATGGGTAGGGTTGATATTCAGCGCCACTAAGCCTGATTCTATGTCAAAGGTAAGCACCTTCCCTAGGTGTTCTTCCCTATCCCAGTACTGGGATATATGCTACAAAGAAAGCACTATTGTCACTTTAAAAATGACAAAAAAAGTTTGACAGACATACCTGTTGAGATTAATGTCCTGACATTTCATATTTCATTTAATTCAAACATGATCAAATAAAATGCCCCAAATTCAGCAGGATCTGGCTCCTCCACTTGTCCATGGAAGGAAAAATAAAAATGGTATAGTTCCATCATAATATATAATCTGAGCTATGTGGTGGGAAAAAAATGCAGCTCTGACTTATGCCTTCCTTGGGAAGGATTAAATAAGTATAATCAGGACAGAGAAAGATGTTGACTTGACAATAGAGTAATTATTTCTCTATCTCAAAATTTTCTCACATCATCTAAAATATTTGGTGATATCTACCAAAGGGAAGATCAAACTAAGGAAGTTTTTCTTTCTGACAAAGACCTGGATGCACTAAAGATAATCGCTAATACCGACTGAATCGCTGTTGGCCGATTCTCTGGCCGATTGTGGATGAGCGATTGATGCACTTCCGAGTTAACATGCAAATGATATGAGCGGAGGTTCACCCTAGTCTCACCCGATCGATCACTGTGGGCACCTGTTGTACCCCAGTCATATTCATGGTTTATTTGTGCGCATCATATGTCGAAGCTATCAGTCGCATAGCATTATTGTCGTAAAATGCAATATAAGGAATGCTGGTAAAGATTTCCCTTCTTTTTGGAGCTGTTGGAAGGAGCTGTTGGAAGTAGCTGTTGGACAGAGCTGTTCTAAGGAGCTGTTGAAAGGAGTTCGAAGGTAGTGTTGGAAGGGGCTATTGAAAACCATTCGTCTGCGCTGTTGTAAAAGCGAGGAGTGAGGCGTTGTTTATACTTTACCGTCCTGATTTCTGTTTACTGCTTTTTCCACTGCATATCTAAATTTGTTTTTATAGTATAACTTCAATACAGATACTATTACTTTCAGGGCTTAAGAGTCAGCAAGGATCGTGAGCAACTGGTTTTCCCAAATCGCTCTTTTTTGGATCGGTAAACCCGATCGCTGTTTCTTGTGCTGGCAGAAGCCATTTTGTGCATCAATCGCTCGCCTAGTTTGCATGACATTTCAATACTAATCCCCTCATTTGCATGCTCGGATCGGAGAATGAGTGATCACTTGAAGAAATATATGGTCAGCAGTTTGGTGCATCAGGTCGGGAAATCCGATCGATTGCAAAACCGGTCAAGCCAGTTTAGCAATGATAGTTACACTATCAGTAAGTTTAGTGCATCACCTAGAAAGTTGTGAGATCAGAGGAAGCATATCTGGATAAATGAATATTACTTTAGGGCAGTGGTTCTCAACCTAGTGCTTAGGACATACCTAGTCAGTCAGGTTTTTAGGATGCCATGAATATGCATGAGATAGATTTGTATACAATGTAGGCAGTGCATGCAAATTTATCTTATGCATATTCATTTTGGGTATTCTGAAAACTTGACTGGTGACTGTTTTCAACATATCTCCTCAGTATTGAAACAGCTACACTGGTTGCCTGTCATATTTTTAGTATATATGCACAGGCACCCTGGTATCTAGTGCAAGTGTTAAGGAAGTATTTACCATCTCGCTTTTTGTGTTTCAGATACATTATCTGAAAACATGGATGAATGCAATTTCTCTGGCAGGTCCACAGTTATGGAATGCTCTGAATGGTACATTAAAGTTGTATCAAAACCTGAAGTCTCTTTTTGCAAGAGCATTCTTATAGATTTGACAGACTTTTTCTATTGTCCTATCACCTATGATCACATAATTGTAATGTAAAGAATTGTATGTTTGTGATGTAATGATGTTGTGTTACTTGGAATTACCGTATTTTCGCGGATATAACGCGCACCTGTGTAAAACGCGCACAGGGGTATAGCGCGCAGAAATCACGATGATATGTACCAAAACTTTTCTATACCGCGCTCAGGCATATAATGCGCATGATGCCCGACGCTCCTTTCGCCCGCCCTGACTTTCCGTGCGCTGTCCTGACTCTCCGTTCACCCCCCCTGACTTTCCGTGCACTGTCCCCCCTTGAAGTCCTGTCCCCCCTTGAAGGTCTGTCCCCATCCTGAAAGCCTGATGCCCCCCCCGACGTCCGATACATCCCCCCCCCGGCAGGACCACTCGCACCCTCACCCCGAAGGACCGCCGACTCCCCAACAATATCGGGCCAGGAGGGAGCCCAAACCCTCCTGGCCACGGCGACCCCCTAACCCCACCCCGCACTACATTACGGGCAGGAGGGATCCCAGGCCCTCCTGCCCTCGACGCAAACCCCCTCCCCCCAACGACCGCCCCCCCCAAGAACCTCCGCCCGTCCCCCAGCCGACCCGCGACCCCCCTGGCCGACCCCCACGACACCCCCACCCGCCTTCCCCGTACTTTGTGTAGTTGGGCCAGGAGGGAGCCCAAACCCTCCTGGCCACGGCGACCCCCTAACCCCACCCCGCACTACATTACGGGCAGGAGGGATCCCAGGCCCTCCTGCCCTCGACGCAAACCCCCCTCCCTCCAACGACCGCCCCCCCCCAAGAACCTCCGACCGCCGCCCCAGCCGACCCGCGACCCCCCTGGCCGACCCCCACGACCCCCCCACCCCCCTTCCCCGTACCTTTGGAAGTTGGCCGGACAGACGGGAGCCAAACCCGCCTGTCCGGCAGGCAGCCAACGAAGGAATGAGGCCGGATTGGCCCATCCGTCCTAAAGCTCCGCCTACTGGTGGGGCCTAAGGCGCGTGGGCCAATCAGAATAGGCCCTGGAGCCTTAGGTCCCACCTGGGGGCGCGGCCTGAGACACATGGTCGGGTTTGGCCCATGTGCCTCAGGCCGCGCCCCCAGGTGGGACCTAAGGCTCCAGGGCCTATTCTGATTGGCCCACGCGCCTTAGGCCCCACCAGTAGGCGGAGCTTTAGGACGGATGGGCCAATCCGGCCTCATTCCTTCGTTGGCTGCCTGCCGGACAGGCGGGTTTGGCTCCCGTCTGTCCGGCCAACTTCCAAAGGTACGGGGAAGGGGGGTGGGGGGGTCGGCCAGGGGGGTCGCGGGTCGGTCGGAGGTTCTTGGGGGGGGGCGGTCGTTGGAGGGAGGGGGGTTTGCGTCGAGGGCAGGAGGGCCTGGGATCCCTCCTGCCCGTAATGTAGTGCGGGGTGGGGTTAGGGGGTCGCCGTGGCCAGGAGGGTTTGGGCTCCCTTCTGGCCCAACTACACAAAGTACGGGGAAGGCGGGTGGGGGTGTCGTGGGGGTCGGCCAGGGGGGTCGCGGGTCGGCTGGGGGACGGGCGGAGGTTCTTGGGGGGGGGCGGTCGTTGGGGGGAGGGGGTTTGCGTCGAGGGCAGGAGGGCCTGGGATCCCTCCTGCCCGTAATGTAGTGCGGGGTGGGGTTAGGGGGTCGCCGTGGCCAGGAGGGTTTGGGCTCCCTCCTGGCCCGATATTGTTGGGGAGTCGGCGGTCCTTCGGGGTGAGGGTGCGAGTGGTCCTGCCGGGGGGGGATGTATCGGACGTCGGGGAGTCGGCCGGGCAAGAGGGCTTGGGCTCCCTCTTGCTCCGATCGTGGATGCGGGTGCGGGTGGGAGCGCGTGCGAGCGGTCGTTCGGGGTGGGGGTGCGAGCGGTCCTGCTGGGGGGGTGAATCGGGCGTCGGGCGGGGTGGGAACTATGTTTAAAAACTTTTCTATACCGCGCTCAGGCATATAACGCGCGAGGGGTATGCGCGGTAGGTAAAATCGCGTATAACGCGCGCGTTATATCCGCGAAAATACGGTATGTATGTAAATGCTGTGATCCCACTTAGGTTATAAGCTGAATACAAATTTAAAAAATAAATAAATATCCCGAGGACTGGGTTGAGAACCCCTTCTTTAGGGGAAGATTTGGTGACTTAAAGCTTGGAATACAAGAGAATTTGTAGGGTCTATTGATAAAAGTTGCTAGCAGCTGCCCTTCCAAGACAGGCATTAATAATTTTGGTGGGTCCTTCAATGAAGCCACTGCTAGCTAGCTGTGCTATCTTTGCTAGGCCGAGTAAAGGCAACAGGATGATAGCCATAGGCATTTCAAGATTTGTTTAGAGTCTCCTCTATTATCTGATTGAGTAAGTTCCAGATGACTGTCCATGAGTGAGAATGGATGAGGAAATGGTCTCCTCACTGGCTGTTGCAAATCTCAGTGGAACTGCCTGGAGATCTTTAATCTTGCATACAAAGAAAATGGCAAAATCATTGCTAGTCGGTTGTGATTGGGATGGCTGGTTCTATTTAGTGATTGCAACAGACCCTTTACTTTGAATAGTAGCTTGGTTGAAATTGTAACCGGTTCAGTGTTTTTCTAGAAAATTATTGTTTTTGGCTACTGTTAAAGCCTGGAAGTAGGTACATTGTCATGTGTTTCCTATAGTGGAGCCTGTCTTTGTCTAGATGAGATGTATGACATTTTCTTTCCAGTTTACTGTATCTTGCCACGTAAGGACACAGTTCCAAGTCAAACCAAGGGGAGCATTTGTGTTCAGAGTATAGGATCTTCTTTGCAGGGTGACATATCTAAGGCCATTCATAAGTGAGTATTCCTGATGTCAACCTGTTCTATCACTTTGGCCATCTTTTCATCCATATAGAAGTATGACAAGGCCCCCAGAAAACTTTCAGAAGTCAGATTTCTCATGCCTCAGATTTCCTTCCAAACTCTGGTCAGACTCAGGCTGTCCTTTTTAGGAAATTGTTTTAGAAAATGATATGTCCATTATCTCAATGCCAATTATACATTCTTTTAATTAAATAATTATGGAACTAGGTTCTTGAGTAAGTTAGTTTTATTTATTGAGCTGTTAAAGCTTAGGAAGTAGAACCCAAGAATAGAAGAACACAGAAGAGTTCCAACATCCAAAAAAGGAAAAGAACTGAAGAGTTTAAGACAGATTGGCAAGCTAAAAACTTTTAAAACAACTCACAAAGGCTATGAAAAGTACAGGAGGGAGGGAGGGAGAGAGAGAGAGAGAGAGAGAGAGAGAGAGAGAGAGAGAGAGAGAGAGAGAGAGAGAGAGAAAGGAAAATATTTACCTGAAGATTTGCTCCTCTTTAGACACACCTGCAAGAAAAAGAGAGGGATCCACAAAGTATCAGCTCTTCACAGAGTTGGGGTTGTTTCTTAGAAGCAAAATTTAACAGTGTAAAAATAAATTATTTATATATATCTGATATTGAATTTATTCCATTAAATAAATATAAGAAAATTATTTAGAATTTATTGATTTCTTAGTGATTATTTGTGGTAATTTATTGGTCATAAAGAGCCCAATTCTACAAACAGCGCCTAAATCTGTAGGCACCTAGGAAAATGGTGCCAACCGTATATAAATCATGCCATTTATAAAATTGTGCCTACCAGCACCTAAATCAAGTTAGGCATCAGTATATTAGGCCAAGGTTTTCCTGGCCTAAAATACCAGCACCTAGCAAGTTCCATGCCCAAATTCTGCCTGTAACCATGCCTATTTTTCATGTAGGCACCTCGTCAATTTCTGCACAGAACTTAAATTTATCATTTTTTAATTGGCTTTTAATAGTGTTTTCAATTACACCAATTAAGCCAATTAAAAAATTTAAGTTCCCCGCAGAAATCAGCTAGGCACCACTGATCTAAGTACCATTTATAGAATCAGAGCAAAGTTTGAGAATTGCTTACCCTTTCTCCAATATTACCCCTATTTCTAGGTGCTTTGCTTCTAAAAGAGGTCCCACCTGAGGTAACAGCCCTTAAACAACTACATAGTATAGGCAAAGGTAGGGCGGGGCTTACTCATTGGGGTGGAGTTACACAAATCGTAGTTACTAGATGCTAGGGTATATTGAAGAGGTTAGCATGCAAAAAAAAAGATTTAGGTATCACCATAGACAATATACTGAAATCCATTGCGGAAGCCAAAAAAAGCAAACAGGATGCTAGGAATTATTAGAAAAAGGATGGTAAATAAGATTGAGAATATTATAATGCCTCTGTATCACTATATGGTGAGAACTCACCTTAAGTATTGCATTCAATTCTGGTTGTCATATCTCAAAAAAGATATAGCAGAATTGGAAAAGTTTCAAAGGAGAGCAACCAAAATGATAAAGGGGATAAAACTCCTCTCATATGAGGAAAGGCTAAAAAGGTTGGAGTTGTTCAGCTTGGAAAACAGATGACTGAGGGGAGATAAGATTAAGTCTACAAAATCCTGAGTGGTATAGAACAGGTAGCGAGTTGATTTTATACATGGAAACACATACCTTTAAAAAAATAGGAGGAAATATTTTTCACTCAACAAATAGTTAAGCTTTAGAACTCATTGTCAGAGGATATAGTAATAGAGGTTAGTGTAGTAGGATAGAGAGGTTAGTGTAGGAGGAAAAGCCCATTGTCTGCTATTGAGACAGACATGGAGAAACTACTGCTTGCCCTGGGATCAATAGCATGGAATGCTGCTACTATTTGGGTTTCTACCAAGTACTTGTGACCTGGATTGGCCACTGTGAACACAGAACACTGGGATAGATGGACCATTGGTCTGACCTAGTATGGTTATTATTATGTTCTTATGATCCAAACCTTTTCTAATCCTGCTAAGCTAAGAGCTTTTATCACATTCTCTGACAATGAATTCCAGAGTTTATTTGCACATTGTGTCAAGAAATATTTTCTCTGATTTGTTTTAAATTTACTACTTAGTTGCTTCAATGCATAACCTCGAGTCCTTGTATTTATTTTTATCTCCTTCTATTGGCCTGTAAGCTACCCAGAAGGCTTGTCTGATGGGCAGAGTAGTAAGTTCAAAATAAACTTAAAACTTGTTTCTGAAAAGAGTAATCAAGTGATTCATTTCAACTGGGTCCACTCCACTCTCAAACTTCTCAGATTCTCCAGATTTCATAAGACAAATGCACTGAGCAAACTAAAGCTGCCTTAAACTTATAACTGGCAAAAAAGGTGCACTAGCGTTTTTAGCGCACGCTAACCCCGCGCTACATGCCAAAAACTAACGCCAGCTCAAAGGAGGCATTAGTGTCTAGCAAGCACGGCATTGCAGCGCTCGCTAAAACCGCTGGCGCAGCTTAGTAAAAAGATGTGACATAATGTGACAGCAGCTGACCATGTACACAAGCTGTTGACTTATCTGATAAAGCCCAAATCTTGGTGTTAACTGATCAGTCCCTCTGTGATACAATCTGCTTTACTTAAGCAAAGCATGCATATAGGGGCATTTTCAATAGGATGTCTAAATTCGAGTTTAGACGTCTTATTGAAGATGCACAATTACCGGTGACAATAAGAAAAATGGACAAACTATATCCCACGTATCAAAAATAGCTGATAGAAATATCCAGCAAAAGTATATCCAAAGTTCAAGTTACTGTCCTTCATTAAAAATCCATCCTATAATCGACTGTGAAGAACATTGAGAGTGATGTCAGGAGGTTCCCGTGGTAGTGAAATGTCCCCAATGGATCCTGTATATATCCTTAGGAAATGGGTAAACAGCTATGCCCAAGATATATGTTACAAGGAAGGACAAGTGACAGAAAGGTCTGGTTAAGAATGCTTATTTATCCAAACATGACAGGTAATGCTGTGAAAAATAGGTTAGCGAGAGCAGTGATATGGTACATGTGTCACAACCGGGTGACAATCGTCAGGAGATATACAGATGTGTCAAAGAATATCCATAGATGATAATGGGTGTGATTGTAGGTGATGATCTTGAGGTGGTCAAACAGGTTAAAAAGGTGATGGTGAAAGTTAAAAGGATGCTAGGGTGCAGAGAGAGATGTATGACCAGTAGAAAAAAGGAGGTATTGATGCCCCTGTATAAGACTCTGGTGAGACCTCATTTAGAATATTGTGTACAATCCTGGAGGCTGCATCTTCAAAAAGATATTAAAAGGATGGAGTCGGTCCAGAGGAAGGCTACTAAAATGGTGTGTGGTCTTCGTCATAAGGCGTATGGGGACAGACTTAAAGATCTCAATCAGTATACTTTGGAAGACAGGCAGGAGAGGGGAGATATAATAGAGATGTTTAAATACCTACGTAATATAAATGTGCATAAGTTGAGTCTCTTTCATTTGAAAGGAAGCTCTGGAATTAGAGGACATAGGATGAAGTTAAGAGGTGATAGGCTATGGAGTAATCTAAGGAAATACACTTTTACAGAAAGGGTGGTAGATATGTGGAACAGTCTCCCAGTAGAGATGGTGGAGACAGAAATTGTGTCAGATTTTAAGAAAGCCCTGGATAATCAGTGGGATTTCTTAGAGAGAGGAAGAGATAATGGTTACTGCTGATGGGCAGACTGGATGGCCATTTGGCCTTTATCTGCCATCATGTTTCTATGTTTTTATGTAACCCTTATTTCTAACGTTTTCGAGTATAGGATCTGTTAATACTCTTGTATAAGCAGTATGTCAAATATAATAAATCCTATCCAATTGGTGCGGAAAACAGTCCTTGTTTGAGCTTCTAAATACTCCCAAAGAAGAACTTCATTTTGCTGTAGATAACAACTGCTTCAGCAGAATGTAGACTCGCTGTACACCGACACTGATTACATGGCGGCCCAGAGTAGCGGACTAGTACCGGAACATAAACAATATCATTTCTGGCTCCATGAAAAATTCAAAACTGCACCCCCAAAAAATCAAACTATTTCAATAAACTATTTCTTAATTCAGACCAGTAAGACAAACAATACCAAAACAGAAAAATCAAAGGTTGCCTCTCTTGTTATGGTCAACACTGTACATTTTCCAGCAGGAAATATGAGAGAAAATCATGACAAAGTGTTTTAAATCATCAATCCATATTGAATCTATCTACAACTGTTGCATCAAATCCAACCAATTTATACATTCCACTCAATTCGGTGTCCTTAAAGAGAAAAAAATCATCCAGTATTTCTTTTGATGTAGTCGGCAATTTAAATTCAAAAGAGAGTGTGGTGCAGTAGTTAGAGCTACTGCCTCAGCACGCTGAGGTTGTGGGTTCAAACCCCATGCTGCTCCCTGTGACCCTGGGTAAGTCACCTAATCCTTCACTGCCCCAGGTACATTAGATAGATTGTGAGTTCACCAGGACAGATAGGGAAAATGCTTGAAGTACCTGTACGTAAACCACTTTGAGTGTGGTTGCATAACTACAAAAAGGTGGCATATAATTCCCAATCCCTTTCCCTTAAATTCCCCTGATAGGGAGTACAGAAGATAGAATCAGTGACAGAACATTTAAGATCATTGAAAACATGCCCTTATTCATTACAATGTTCACTTAATTGATCTATTTTCCTCCCATGGTCAATGTTATATCTGTGTTCAAACATCTCATTTTTAAGGAACATGTGGTATGACCAGTATAAGAGCTGCCAGGGACAACTCGACAAATACACAGCGAGTCTACATTCCTCTGAAGCAGCTGTTATCTACAGCGAAATGAAGTTCTTCGGCAGGAGTATTTGGAAGCCCGAACAAGGACTGTTTTCAGTACCAGTAGATGGATGAGTGTGTGACAGATTGGGGCTACAACAGAAAAGTCATGAGCTTGTATGAATGGTTGGCTGCTGTCACATTGTGTGATCATTGGAGATTTGAGCAGTGGAGTTTTTTTTTGTCAATGATAAGCCCAGATAAATTTTACTGAATGTAAAGTGATACAATGAATTGCAAACCTTTCAGATATGTAGCATGAAATGATTTTATAATTCTGATGCCTGACCTAAGACAGGATGTGATTTAAATTATGGATTTATAGTAAAGTGAACTATTTGAATTTAAGTTAAAGTATGTTAATTTGATGGATTTAAAAATGAATTTCTGATTTGGTTTCTGAACCAGCCCTGCCTCTAGCCATCTTATCCAGGTGTTGTGTAAATGCACCTATTACAAAAGAAAGGACTGAGCCATCTGCCTTCAGAAAAGTGTTAAATGCACCCATTCAATGGAGTACAAAAAGGAAGACTGACCTTCAGTACCTTAAGTACACCTATTCAGATAAGAAAAGGACAGCCAGGATGGATACCAGAGCTACACAGAACTTTACTATGGGCTGGATTCATGAACCTGCCCAATCCGGGCCCGATCCGGGCAGGTCTGACAAATTCTTCAAACTAAAATATGCAGATGGGAGCAATCGGAAGAACGCCCCCATTTGTCTGCCCGGATCACTGGTGTGTGATCCCCATGCTTGCACAGACCATCTGCTTTCCCTGCAGATGGTCTGCGCATGCGTTTTGTGTCTGTGGTTTGTTTGTTTTTTACACTGTTTTCGGGCTCTGACTCTCCTGCTCCTGTTATCCCCACCGGCGGCAACCTCTTCCCAGCGGCAGCAGCACTCAGCTGGTCATGCCCTGCTCTCTGTGCCTTCCCTGCAGTGCGAGCCCATGGGTTTAAAGTAGGGCTGCACTGCGGCATGTAGCCCCACTTTAAACCCGCGGGCACATACTGCAGGGAAGGCAGCAGAAATCATTCTGGGCAGCGAGAGAATGAAAGTTGCTTAAAAGTTGCTTCATTTGTCAGGGAGACAACAGGCAATGCTCTCCCCCCGGCTGGACAGTAGGAAAAGAAGGGCGGCGAGAGGAGCTGTATGTAAAGTTGCAAGTTGCTTCATTGGGAGCCAACAGGCACTGCTCTCCCCCCAGCTGGACAGTGGGAAAAGAAAGTTTGCGACTGGTCCCCAGCAGTCGCTTCTTCAGTTGATCGGCCAGCCCAGTCAGATCAATAATTTTGTGTTGTGAATCGCATCCCTGTCTACTTTGCATGCGTTTCTCCTCATTTGCATGCATGGATCACAGGAGAGGTTAGTGAATGGGACCCAAGGGAAATCTGTTCACAAACGGGTTGCAATCCAATCAGTACATGATTGGTTTGCTTTGTGAATCTAGTCCTATCAATGGAACAGGATGTATGTCAGAAGCTCTTCACACCAAATTCATCTCTGGACTACTCCAGTCAGCAAGAACAATAGAAGATCATCACACCATTTTAAGCCACTCAAAGAAGATTCAATCAGATGACCACATCTGCCTATCCTCCATTTTAAACCACTCAGACATAGATTCACACCACATCCAGCAAGGACAGTAACAATATTTTGTATTGGGACACCGTTTTAAGCCACTGTAATTCAATCATGACACCACCTAGGAACAGAGAAAAGGCTGGACTGCTATACATCATGGGTCCAGAGAATTTAATCATGATATCATCCACCTAGGATTCTATTTTTAGAACAGGTCTCAACCCTATAAATATGAAGTGAAATCCTTTCTAACACAGGCTCTCTCTCCCTCTGGAACCAGCCTGGATCAAGCTGTAACACAACATCACTCTCGAGCCTAAGATGCGGCCTCTTCTCCATTTTAAGGACTATTCACATCATGAGTAACTTTCTGAATCCAGATAAATTTATCCTTCTGCTTTAGCAACATTTGTCTTGTGTAATACTATTATCTTTGCTTAAAAATCCTATCTGTAACTGCTCTACTTGCTTGATTTTAATGCTTTTAAATAAACTTTCAGTTTTCTTATAAATGTTCAGAGTCTTAGTTCTTGAATATATATTTTTTAATTATTGTTACAGAGCTAAGTTTTAATCAAGCAAGCTAACTTCCCTAAATTAATAGTTCTTTATAATATATAGTTCTCTAAACCAGAGAGAGGGAGATATATATATATAATTGGTGGAGTTCCCTCCATTTAATAATAATTTTGTAACTCCAGAACCAAAGGATCCCCCCCACCCTCAAATATCCAAGGCAGGATGAGTGCCCAATTCCTCCTGCCACAATGGTGAACTCTCCTGACACAGTTCACGGCAGGAGGGATGCCCATTCCCTCCTGCTGCCACTCCCAAGGCATCCCCAGGCAGGAGGGATGCCAACTTCCTCCTTCCTCTGGCCCCACCATCCCATGAACCCCACCAAACACTCCCCAACTTCACCCCTGACACTCCTGGACACCCCAAGATCACACTGAAACTCCTTAACTCCACCCATACAACTCCCTGCCACCCCCAACATCCCCCTGCCACCCCCGAACTCTCCCCAAAGCCCCCCATGCCTTTATCTGATGGCCAGAAAGAGAGATGCCCATTTCCTCCTGCCAGCAGGCTTGCCACTACAAAATGGCAGGCCTTCTCCTTCCCAGTGCATTCTGGGATGCACAGGGGAGCAGGCCCTGATTGGCTCAGATGTCTAAGGCCCCTCCCATATGGGCCAACTGGAGTCTTAGGCCTCCTTCCCAGTGCATCACATCTACTGGCTTTGGCACTGTGTTTGGAATGGCTATGATATACACATCTATTGTCACTTGAGAGTGTCCTGAGTGGAAAGTATCTGATGTGCCAGTGCAGTGTGTTCACTTCTTAATTAATACTTTCTCTCTTTGCAGTTCAAATCTTTTGCAGTAAATTGGCTGCAGATCACAATGTAAAAAATGAGCCAATAACCTTATTATCTCATAATTTAAATATGTGGCATATTCATTTTGGTATTCTCTGGATTTTCTTCTTTGTGGATAGTTTGGGGTCAATTCGTTTTGTTTTTTGCATATTCATTTTGAACATGGCTGTGATCAATCAATTTTGCCTGTGATTTCTGCTAGTACTGTACAGTATGTAGCATAAGCATTTTGCATCCACAAAATCAGTTAAAAATGAAAGCACTTTGATAAATATACCTTGAATTAAAATGAATGCACTTTGATCTTTCTATCTCATAGCCACTGAACAGCAGTAACCTAATGGCCCAGCTCATGGTGCATACAGACAAGAGCAATAGCCTTTAGCCAAGAACTGTCACTGCAAAAGCTGAGCTAGATAGCAGAATGAAGAACCTTAATAATAGGGGAGTGGAGGCAGAATGGAAAGGAGAAATTCAGGGCGATTTTAATGAATGCTTATACCAGAATAGTTCAAGAGAGACGTTCCACTTGCACATGAATCCCAAAGCAGCATAAAGAGACTACCAGGCCAAAAATAAAATAAAATTGAGTCTTCATCCTGCAATAAAGAGCTATAATTTTTTTCCCTGTATAGTAATCTGTAAACCCAAACTAATGATTTTATGTGAGAATAATATATGATGCAGGTGCAATAAATGGGCCATAAAACAAAGGACAGAGTGAGTATGATAAATGATGGCATTGTTAAAAGATTAGTGAGAAATTGCCCAGCTCTGTAAAGATCTTTATAATATTCACTCTTTTGCTTTGAAGTATTTAAGTTTGGTGGATTGCCAGCGAAATGAGAGGAAGTCTTAGCATAGGAGACAGTGGATTTAGTGCAGACTGCATTTAGTAGGGAGTCACAAATACAAGGCAATGCTGTCTTCTCTTATGGACTTTCCAGTAAATCTTGCACATATTTTATGAAATATACTGTATATTTAATCAGGACTTTGCTCTTACTCCTCCTTGAGTACATCTACTCTAAAAGTATATTCCGGCTTATACTCTGTGAACTTTTAGGCAGCCTATTTATATGACTAAAACCACTTTGGCTTCAATAATCAGAATTCTAGGAGTTCATTTTGATAACAATCTTTCTCTGTTGTCCCAAGTCAACTTGTTTATCAGTGGGGTGCCACAGGGCTTGGTGCTTAGACCCTTGCTCTTCAACATCTTTATAAACAATCTGGAAATTGGTATGACGAGTGAGGTGATTAAATTTGCGGACGATACAAAGTTATTCAGAGTAGTGAAGACACCGGGGGATTGCAAAGATCTGAAACGTGACTTAATCAAGCTCGAGAAATGGCAAATGAGGTTCAACGTGGATAAGTGTAAAGTGAAGCATGTCGGTAACAAAAATCTCATGTACGAATACAGGATGTCCGGGGCGGTATTTGAAGAGACCTCCCAGGAAAGAGACTTTGGAGCTATGATCAACAAGTCGATGAAGCCATCCGCGCAATGCGCTGCGGTGGCAAAAAGGACAAACAAAATGCTAGAAATGATTAAGAAGGGGATCACGAACAGATCGGAGAAGGTTATCATGCCGCTGTACCGGGCCATGGTGCGCCCTCACCTGGAGTACTGCATCCTGCACTGCTCGCATACATGAAGAAGGACACGATACTACTCGAAAGGGTCCAGAGAAGAGCGACTAAAATGGTTAAGGGGCTGGAGGAGTTGCTGTACAGTGAGAGATTGGAGAAACTGGACCTCTTCACCCTTAAAAAGAGGAGACTGAGAGGGAACATGATCGAAACATTCAAAATACTGAAGGGAATAGACTTAGCAGATAAAGACAGATTGTTTACCCTCTCCAAGGTAGGGAGAACGAGAGGGCACTCTCTAAAGTTGAAAGGGGATAGATTCTGTACAAACATAAGGAAGTTCTTCACCCAGAGAGTGGTAGAAAACTGGAACGCTCTTCTGGAGTCTGTTATAGGGGAAAACACCCTCCAGGGATTCAAGACAAAGTTGGACAAGTTCCTGCTAAACTGGAATGTACGCAGGTGAGGCTGGACTCATTTAGAGCACTGGTCTTTGACTTGGGGGCCGCCACGTGTCAAAGATTTATGGTTAGGAATTTCTAGAGTTGAAGGGTTTCTCAGGACTATGATGAGACAAATGGGGGACTTTTCTCAGTCAGTGTCTCATAAATTAGAAAATGTGGATTCCAATTTAAGTTGTTTGGATAAACGATTAAATGTTATAGTGACTCAATGTAATACACTTCAAGCTGTTTCGGTATCTGCTGTTAAAGATTCTACGGTGATACATGCAAAAATAGAATCTATGGAAAATATGAATAGAGGGAAAAATCTACGCTTAGTCAATTTCCCAATAACTCATTTATTGAAGGGACAGGGTGAAAGAAAGAAAGAAAAAAAATGGGGCACGGAGAGAGAGAAAGACAGACATACAGAAAGAAAGGGGTCATCGAGAGAGAAAGAAAGAAGGGGATAGGATGAAACAAAGAAAAAAGTTGGGGGAGGGAATGAAGTCTGGAGGAGAGGAAGCATACAGGAGGCTGAAAGAAGGGAAGAAATATTGGATGCACAGTCAGAAGAATAAAGTGCAACCAGAGACTGATGAAATTACCAAACAAAGGTAGGAAAAATGATTTTATTTGCAATTTAGTGATCAAAATGTGTCCGTTTTGAGAATTTATATATGCTGTCTATATGTTGCACTATGGGCCCCTTTTACTAAATTGCAATAGCAGTTTTTAGCACAGGGAGCATCGAGAGCAGCATGGGGCATTCAGCGCAGCTCCCTGTGCTAAAAAACGCTATCGCGGTTTAATAAAAAGGGAGGGGGTATATTTGTTACTGAGGTGACATTGCATAAAGTCATCTGCCTTGACCTCTTTGAAAACCCATGGAATATAAATGATAATTAACATTTTCTCTGCATACAATGTGCTATGTGTTTTTTAAATTTTATTGTTGGTAGATCATTTTGACTTGGCCACGAAGGTAACGGGGAGGGAGGGAGGGGAGCTGCTGAAAGACATCTAGTAATCCTTGCAGGCTTGACTGCAGGGAATTATTTTTGTAAAATCATGTTTTGGTATGTGACTGGAATTATTTAGACTTTAATTTCTATGAATGAATAGAATGAAAATGATATAAAATTACTTGCTTGTTTTTATGTGCGTGTGCTGAAGGAAAGTGGAGAAAGAGTGGGCTGAGGATGCTGAAGGGAAATGGGGAAGAGTGAGTGGGGAGAAGACGCTGATTTATAAATTGACAATTATTCAGAATATTTTTTATTTTTATACTTTAATATAATAAGTTCAATATAAAACAATTCAAGGCTTGTGTGGATGGAATCAGGTGGTTTGTGGGGATGAGGACCGAGCTTACGGGGATTAGTCCAATAAAATGGTATTTTCATATTTCTCATTATTTGTTTTATTTTTATTTGTTAATTTGTAAAGTGGTGATTGTTATGTATCAGTTTTTCATTTACATCTCCTGTCTTTATATTTTGCACAGTATTAGAGGACATGTATTACTGTTTTTGTGGTGTTGTGGTGTTGCATTGTATGCAGAGTCTGGTTTCTTGGCAGTTCAGTTTAACTTTTGTCTACATATTTCTATTTTTAGGTTGTGATTATTCCATATTGGGCAAAGGTGTATCTGTCTGTGTGTATGAAAGGGACACGGCTTTCTGATAGCATCGACTGTACTGGATCAATTGACTGTGCAGGATCTGGTTTGTTTAGTTTTACAATGTATGTGTTGGTGTTCTAGTGCTCACTGCAGTGTTTAAGATGCTGCCTTTTCCTAGGTACACTCTTGTTGTGCGATATGTAGATTGTTACTAAAAATCAAATTTTTCATATAAATGGGGGGGTGTCAAATAATGATGGGCCCAGGATGTCACATACGCCACTGCCTTGAAATTATCTAAGGAACGGGGGAGCTGTTACTGACCCGGAGGGATAGTCAGAGGAGGCTGTTGGCGTTCCCTGGACTCCTGCAGCAGCGGTTTGGTGTTTTCTTCTACCCACCCGCAGGCATCGACAGAGACGGACCCCTGACGTCAATGGGTCTGTCTCTAACTACTTTAAAGTGTAGCCGCTGCCACGGCTATCTGGGGAGCTGTTACTGACCCGGAGGATAGTCAGAGGAGGCTGTTGGCGTTCCCTGGACTCCTGCAGCAGTGGATTGGTGTTTTCTTCTACCCGCCCGCAGGCATCGACAGAGACGGACCCCTGATGTCATTGGGTCTGTCTCTAACTACTTTAAAATGTAGCCGCTGCTGCGGTTGCAGCTGCAGCCGCACGGCCGCAGGGCGTGGCCCGGGGAGCTGGAATTCAAGTTGGTCATTTTAATGTGTTTTTCTTATAATTATTGTACTTTTGATTTTTTTTTTTGATCTGGATATGGGGAAAAGAAAAATTAAACCAAAAAGTTCACTCCCTCGAAAAACTGAAGTAAGTTTGTCAAGCACGACTTCCCTTTCCTAAAGCCATGCTGACTACCTCTCAGCAGGTCATGGTTATCCAGATGCTGTACTATGCTGTCTTTAATCAAAGCCTCAACCATTTTCCCAGGGACCGATGTGAGACTCACAGGTCTATAGTTTCCTGGTTCTCCCCTTGATCCTTTTTTGAAGATTGGGATGGCTTTCGCTATCTTCCAGTCTTCTGGTATCCATCCGGTTCTAATTGACATGTTAGCGAGGGATTGCAGTAGTTCTCCGATTTCCACCTTTAGTTCCTTTAATACTCTCGGGTGAATTCCATCTGGGCCAGGGGATTTGTCACTTTTTAGTTTGTCAATCTGATAGTATACCTGGTCCAGATCCACCTTCACTGTGGTGAGGCTCTCCTCTGTTTCCCCCTTGAAAACTTTCTCTGTTTCGGGTATTGATGTGGTGTCTTCCTTGGTAAAGACAGAAGCAAAGAAGGAATTTAATCTGTCTGCAATCTGTTTGTCCTCTTTGATGTATCCTTTTCTTCCTTGGTCGTCGAGAGGGCCCACTGTCTCCTTTGCAGGTTTCTTCCCTTTAACGTATCTAAAAAAGCGTTTGAAGTTTTTGGCCTCTTGGGCTATCTTTTCCTCATAGGCCCTTTTGGCTTCTCTCACCGCCTTGTAGCACTTCTTCTGGTCGTCTTTGTGACTGTTCCAAGCCTCGGTTGTTTTCTCGCGTTTCCATTTTTTAAATGAGTCCTTCTTTTCCCTAAATGCATCCTTCACCTCTTTGGTTAGCCAAGCTGGTTCTCTTTTGGCTTTAATTTTCCTTCCTTTGGCTATCTGCGGAATGTATAGATTCTGTGCTTTGGTGATAGTATTTTTTAGTAGGGACCATGCTTGGTCTACCGTTTCGATTTCGGCTATCCTTTTCTTGATCTGTTTTCTTACCATGGCTCTCATGTTATCGTATCTTCCTTTTTTAAAGTTAAAGGTCGTGGTTAGGGTCTTGGTTCGCTTCCCCATCCCGATGTCGAGTTTAAAGTAGATCATACTGTGATCACTCGTCCCCAGCGGGACCGTGACTTCTACTTCTTTTGTTTGCCCAGTTATGCCATTTAAGACCAAGTCCAAGGTGGCGTTTCCTCTTATCGGTTCTCCTACCATTTGTTCTAGGAAGCAGTCACCCATCATTTCCAGGAACTTTATTTCTTTGCCGCAACTTGAGGTTACTAGGTTCCAGTCTATTCCTGGGAAATTGAAGTCTCCCATGATCGTTACATTGCCCGTCCTACAGACATACATAGAGAAAGACAGACATAGAGAAAGAAAGGGGGCATGGAGAGAGAAAGAAAGAAGGGGGCAGGGTGAAAGAAAGAAATGGGGCATGGAGAGAGAAAGTCATTTATTGTCACCTGAAATTCTACTAAGGAAGTTTTTTAAAGAAGTATTGGGATTGGCTAATGCTGAGAATTTTCCAATAAATAATTTTTATTATATTCCTCCAAAAAAAATAGAATCTGCCCAGGAGGTGGATCATCTGGTCACTACTGAAGTAAATTTGACTGAGTTTTTGGAAGATACTCAGGATGTGATTCAGAGTCGGTCCACCCTGGTGATAACATGCATGAGTGAAATAGACAAGATGTTACTAATGAAACTTTACTTTAAAAACAGGTTAATGAAATTTTGTGGAGATTTAGTTAAGATTTTTCCTGATGTCTCTAGAACAACTCAATTGAGAAGAAAATAATTTTTGAAGTTAAAAACTAGAGTTTTGGCTCTAGAGGCATCTTTCTACCTGAAATTTCCTTGTAAATGTTTAGTTAAGTTACAAGATATTGAGTATGTTTTTTGGGATCCCATACAATTACAACAATTTGTAGTAGCAAGAGAACAGAAATGATTTTGTTTCATCTGTAGAAAATAAGAGGAGAAATTAGAATCCCTATTAGTAAGGAATGATTCAAGGTTTGTTAGGACGAACTGAAAATTTTTGTCCTTAATCTTTTCCTTTAAACTTGTTTGTTTAGAAATTGTAACATGTTTCCCCATAATGTTGGCTTAAAAAGAGTTTTGTAAGAATGAATGATTATGAAATTATTTTGAGAGATGTTTTCTTTTTTTCCTTGAATTATTGGATATTGTAAATGTATTCAAAAGCATAAATTAAAAAAAAGAAAAAGAAAAAAAAGAAATTATCTAAGGAACAATTATGTTCCAGCTTAGCCAAAGAATGGGAAAATGACTTTGATATTTCCTTTCTTGGACCCAAACAAAACTGCTTTACTACAATCCTCATATTTAATCATATATAAGCCTACTGGACACCAGTCAAATTGGTGAAACTACCACAGATTCAATCAGACCTATGTTGGTCTTGTAACAAGACATCTGGCACCCTCTCCCTTATGCTTTTTTATTGTAAAAACTTAAAATTATACTAATATCAGATATAGGGGGAAAAATCTGCAATCTTCTCCATAACTGATTGTCTATCTCAGTGTCTCTCAAACTGTGTGCCAAAGCACAGTGGTGTACCCTGAAGAGATTCCAGGTGTGCCACGAGAGATTCCAGAATTTTACTTTATTTTTTAAAATTCCCTTCATAAGTATACACTAGAATAGATGACATGCATGCCATGTATACACGTCTGCCAATGTTATGAGAGCCTGTGTGTGTATGGATGCAACCGCCCAGACAAGCATCATTCTTTGACGTGATTGGTCCTTGAAAACTAACGGCAAGTAATTATATTTTTATTTTTTTTATGTAGTAGTTATCCTAACTTGAGCAACAAAGCAATTAAGGCTTTGTTGCCATTTGGATCTTATCTTTGCAAACTTGGATTTTTAGCTTTGACTGAAATTAAATCGAAAAAAAGAGAATGACTGCAGATGGTGGATGATGAAATGTGTGTTTGCTTGTCGACTATCGAACTGAGTTTTGAATTAATTTGCATTCAAAAACAAGCACATCCATCACATTGGTTAGTAATTCTATTCTATTTAGTTTCACTGTTGTTACAATTACCCATACATAGCTTAAAGAATGAAATAACTCTCAAATTTAATTTTTTTTTTTCTTGGTTCCGTAATTTTATAATTTCAATTATAATGTGCTGTGAAAAACATTTGCTCCATACGGTGTGCCAGAGCTAAAAAAGTTTGAGGAGACACTGGTCTATCTTATAAAATCATCATCCCATCATCCTTATTACCTGGCATCCAAACAAATTGTTTCATAGTAGCCATCCACATAATTATTTAAAATTGCAAAAACAATACAAATGACTCCTATTATGAATGGTGCCTTTAGAAAATATGAAAAGGCAGGTTGTCAAAAGAGGTTGTTTAGCCTCATTTAAAAAATCATGGTCCATTTGAGCATAAGAATGATCATCCTCATATATCCTATTATATAATTGCTCTACATTGATAATTAATGTTTTTTGTTATTTCCTGTATATCCTACAGTTATACTAATTAGTCTGTCTAAGCTTTTTTGTATTGCTTTTTGCATTAATGTCATGAAAATTTGTGAACAAACTTGGGAAAAGAAGTCAATTATCAGTGCTAATTGGCTCATTATTCAATTAAGCTGTCCATGCAACTCAATGTACCATATATAGAATTTAGGAGGAAATGGGCTTCTTAGCATTTAGTGCACATTAATTCTGTTAGCATGTGCTACACTTTAGTAAAATGGACCCTTAGTGCGTGCAAGTCATTATATAAAGCATTATTAACCAACAAATTGATAAATGTACAATCAATTTCCATGCATTCAAAGATTCTAAGGATCTTTTCCAGATAAGCCCCGCCAAAAAGTTAACCCCCGCCACAGTTTTAGCTAACACCATGCTAAGTGAATACTTGGGGAAAGTGATATACAAGGGGGGGCTTCATGTGAATAATTTCCTCGGAGGGCTTCAATAGTTTAATAATTTATAAGATGGCGTGGCTTAAGTTTTCGCCCGCATTAGTGGTGGTGGGGCTTAAATTTTCGCCCGTGCACTTTTTGCATTAGTGGCGGGGCTTATCTGGAAAAGACCCGATTCTAATGTGTGCAAAAACTCTTGCATTAAACTGAATGTGTGAAATAAATCAGAATAAAAAAACCACCTAAAATGGAAACATGTCCAAATGTTCCAAGATTAAAACATTTGGTCATGTGCCAAATCGTGCACTCAGCACTGTTGCGCTTACCTTTCATGGTCTATCGTGGTACAATGATGACACTCAGGCTTTTGTCAACTCAAGTGGAATTTATTTGGCCGCAGCCATACAGCACTATTACATAAACTGTTATCAAACTTATCAACGTAACATTATAGTCAAGCATGAACGGTGATGAACTGTACACTGTAACCGCACTTCAGAACATGGCATAACACACAATGTACATCACCAGGCAACATATCAGTAACTGCTGGTCAGGCGCACAGCATCTGGCTCTCTATTCCGCACAATGGGGGGCGCCGTCACAAGCTTCCCCAGCTCGCCGGACCCTTCCCGTTCAAGGAGGTGTCCCCTCATCAGCGGTACCTTGTTGCGAAGATCATGGCCTGGCCCCCTGCCGTCCAAGCAAGGCGACGTGCCCCATGTCTTAACCACTGTAAAGATGTCAGCCTTCTCCCCATATGCTGTGCTTACCTGCCCTGCCTGCTGACTGGCTGCGACTGTAGTGAAGGGTGGGCGGGAGGGAAGTCGCGTCTGTCTCCCTGTGTCTCCGTTTGAAAAGGGGCGACTTCCTTTCCGCTTCCCCTTCTTCTCCTAAACCCCCCCCCCCACCCGCCCCCGGCTTTCCCTCGCTGATTGGTTCCCTCTCCTCCTCCCTCCCCCCCCCCCCATTTCCCCCCTCCCTTTTCCGCTCCGGCTTCGGCCGATTTGGCCTCGCTCCTCCCTATACGGGATCGGAGCTTGTTCTATCCCACTCCTGCGCTTATTGTCTAGGCTCTTGTGAAGCCTAGAGAGGGGATTCCCACATAAGCATTGACTATGGGACCCTTTTATTAAGCGACGGTAAGCACTAATGCATGCTTACTGCCATTTTAAATGGCACTAATCAGCCATACTCAGGAGCCACATGCTAACTAAAGGCTTGGTACTTTCTACACATGCACCAAAAAATACATTTTCGTTTTTTGCTTGAGGGGGTAAGATTGGGAGAAGAGAATAGACGTTCCTTGCATAAATCAGTTAGCATATGAACATTGGTATGCACTGACTGATTAGTGTAGGATTTGCTTGGCAGCTCCTTAGGCCCTGATTCTGGAAGTAGTGCCAGAAGATAGGTGGCGGTAGGCGCCCTACTGCCACCTGAAAGAATTAAAATGCAGTAAAAAAAAGATAGGCGCTCGCCAGTGCCTACATTTCCAGTGCAAGAATCTCATCTACCAGAGCCTAAGGTCAACAGAGGCATGGTTAATGCCAGAAATGACCTCCATAGATGCGATTCACGTCAAACACAGGTGCCAGAAATGTAGGCCTTCAAAACCCTGGCCTATATTTCTGATGTCTATGCTTGACCTGGCTGATATGCTGCAGCTGGCTTATACTGGTGCCGGTTGTGGAATCTGGCCCTTACTACCTACAAAATTGGTGACGGTAAGGGCTCTCGTGTTAATGGTCATGTGCTAACTTTGAAATTAGCGTGTGGCCATTAATAGGGAAAGCCAAATTTTAGCCATTTTAGACCTACACTAAAAAGTAGCCTCAATATGTGGGTATCCCACAAAGATAAAAACAGCACAAGCCACTTTTTATGTGAGTTTTTAAAAGCGTTCCTATGTGACAGTAGAGCAAGGCTGCCTCAAGATCTACTGGCAGGCCAGGTTTTCAGGATATAGCACAATGAATATTCATGAGAGAATTGCCTGCACTGCCTTCTTGGTATGCAAATTGCTCTCATGCATGTTCATTGTGGATATCCTGAAAACCTGCCAGTAAATCTCGAGAACCAGATTTGGGCAGTCCTGCAGTAGAGCTTATGGCCCGGACTGGGCATTACTTCTGCCTCTGATCATTGGGGGGGGGTGGGGGAGGGTTTCTGGTAGGAGAGATTAGGCATCTCAGCGGCCGTGTCTGCTTACAATGTAGGGAGATGCATATAGTCGCCTAGGTCTACCTAAGGCTACTTCTGGGCCAAGCCACACCCACGCCTAGCCTTAGTCGAGCTTGCGCACCTCCGTAGGATCTCGGAGGCGCCTCCAATGTAGGCGGCCTGCTTCTGGAGGGTTGTTTTTATAAAACATACATCCCAATTGGCTGGTTAAGCAGTTGGCCACCTACAATCGGGACACCGTTTATAGAATCTGGGTCTATGTGTACAGTACTTAAGCAATAGCTATTTTATGACTACTGTAACACTGACCAGGTTTTTTGTCTTGGTTTATTTTTTTCCTTTTTGTTCATTTTGAAGCCATGCATTGTTGTTTTAAATACTTTCTTTTTCTCTGCAAAGTATTTGTATTTTTTCCATGGACATCTCAATCATCTATGGGGGGTCAACAGGAAGTGCCCTGCTAGAGCATTCACATAATCAAGGATAGTTTGATGTTAATACAGTATTTAGGCATTTTACTTTTTCCCTAAAATATGTTTCTGTTTTCTTCATGTGTGCAACTTTATAGTGTTACATCTAATAACAGTAAAAGCTGTTTTTTCTCACTATCTGAAAGCAAATTCTAGTATCTGGCAAAGAAAACAGTTCAGTAAAAATTTAAAAATAAGATTTTTAACATCAGGAAACCCCTCATCTAATGAACTATCATAAGCAGGCCAACCTTCTTCTGTTCAACAAAATCTACAATAAAAACAAATGTTTAAGTACTATTGAAAGCATTATCCAACTTATTCTCCTTATCTGGAGGTAATTTTTACCAGACTCCAGCTTCATTGTGCAGACATAAGCTTCCAGTCAGGCAAGCATTCCCCAAGAGGCTCTTTCACAAATGAGTTAAAATAAGTTCAATCAAGATTCATTTTCCCCATCAATGTACACCCCAGAAACTTTAAATGCTTTCACAGATGAAGTTAAGCACAATTTGTGGGATTGCTTAACAGCCAAGTCAGAATTGAGATGTTTAGCTCCTTACATCGAAACAAAAACATCCAAATAAGAGCCATTTTCAAACAGGAAAAATGTCTGGGTTTCTCTATCGAAAATGATTCAAGGATACATTTTTTTGCAGAAAAAAACATCTTGAAAAAAGAGCCGTTTTTCATACTGGAACATCCAACTTGGACTAGCCTTTAAACAATGGCACCCAGAAACAATTCCTACTTTAACTCCTTTAATTTTTTATTGTGAGCTCTACAGGAAAAGAATAAAGCTTACTTTACCTAATTGTACAACACTACAATAGACTTCATGCCTGCAGGAATCTTCTATAGGTAGATATAGTAGGTATTTTGTTGTATTTGGAGAGCTCACAATTTCCATCACAAATGTACCAAGTAGAGTGAGATTTGGACCTGGATCCCCTTTGTTCACACTCTTCTTCACTGGCCACTAGGCTACTCCTGGGAACTACTTGTTTCTCTGTTGGGTATGCCCAAGTTTCCAAGTTTCCAAGTTTATTGATTTTTAATATCCCGACCATCAAGCAATTGTCTGGCCGGTTAACAATAAAGTTTAAAAAAAAGAATTGAGTGTAATAGTATGTGCAAAAAGATGTCTAAAGTTAAACATAAATGACAAAGACTTGACGTACTGGAATGTGAGGGCAGTAAGTGTGGAAAGAGAAAAAAGTTACATTGTATAGGTGAGAAGGAGAGGGTGGGGGGGAGGATTGAACAAAAGGGAGGGGAACATTAAAATAATGGAAGCCCATAATTCCTGATGCCGTCATAGAGCCTGGCATGTTTTTTCAGGTTTACTTGAAGGGGTGAGAGGAGGACAACATCAACTGGGAATTATGAAGTAGTCAAACTTTAATCCCTCTGTGGTCAGCCAGTTAATCAAAGCACCTTTTTATTACTCAGATATGATTGAAGCAAGTATACTGTATTTTTCGCTCCATAAGACGCACTTTTTCCACCCTAAAAAAGGGGGTGGAAATGTAAGTGTATCTTATGAAGCAAAAGGAGTTTTTTTTTTAAAATAATGGCCTGCCTCTACGTTCAGATGTTTAAATGCCCAGACCACCACTACGTCTAAACTTATACCCTATAATCAACCTAAAAAAAGCCTAAGCCCCAAACGTCCAAAACAAGGGCTTTTAGGCAAAGGAGGAGCCAGTCCTTCGCCTAAAAGCTGGATTCTGTAACCGGTGTCTGTCAAAAACAAAACCGGTTACAGAATCCATACCCCCCCTACAACAATCGGGCCAGGAGAGAGCCCAAGCCCTCCTGGCCCCGCCGACAATGATCGGGGCAAGGGAGCCCAATCCCTCTTGCCCCGCGGCCCCCCAAACCTTCCCAACTCAATTGGGGCAAGAGGGAGCCCAAGCCCTCTTGCCCCAGCGGCACCCCGATTATGTTCGGGGTAGGAGGGAGCCCAAGTCCTCTTGCCCCACGATCCCCAATCCCCCCCAAGCCCTCCTAGCCCTGTGCTTTCCAACCCCCTCCCCCCCTCCCCCCACGATCCAGACAGGAAGGAGCCCAAGCCCTCCTGGCTACGCGACCCCCAACCCCTACAAGATCGGGCAGGAGGGAGCCCAACCCGGCACATGTGCTTAAGGCCCCGCTCACAGGAGGAGCCTAATGCTCCCGGGCCTATTCTGTTTGGCCCAGGCACCTCAGTCCCCACCTGTGGGCAGGGTTTGAGCCACCTGGGCCAATCCAGCCCCATTCCGGAGCCGGCTGGCCTGTCGGACGGGCGGGCTTGGCACCCTTCCGTCTGGCCAACGTTTTCAAGGTATGGGATATGGGATATGGGATTGGGGGTGGGGGCATCATGAGGTCGGCCGGGGTGGTCATGGGTTGGCGGGGGGGCTGATCGGGGGTTCGGGGGAGTCATGGTGGGGTCAATTCGAGGGCAGGAGGGCCTGTGATCCCTCCTGCCCGTATTTTAGTGGGGGTGGGGGGTAGGGGGTACATCTGGGCAGGAGGGGTTGGGCTCTCTCTTTCCCGATCTTGTAGGGGGTGGGGGTCACGTGGCCAGGAGGGCTTGGGCTCCCTCCTGGCCGGATCGTGGAGGGGGGTTGGAAAGCGCAGGGCCAGGAGGGCTTGGGCTCCCTCCTGGCCCCATCAGACTCGGGGGGGATTGGGAATCGCAGCGCAAGAGGGCTTGAGCTCCCTCCTGCCCCGAACGTAATTGGGGTGCCGCTGGGGCAAGAGGACTTGGGCTCCCTCTTGCCCCGAACGTAGTTGGGGTGCCGCGGGCCAGGAGGGCTTGTCCTGAGGTAGGAGACAACCGCACACCAGGAGGAATAGTGAGACCACAGGAAGACATCGCCCCACCCAAAGAACAGGAAACAATTTCAAGAGTATCATTGGAGAAGGAAGACTGGCCCTACTCCAAGGACGTGGACCAACGCCCCCCAAGGAACTCCCGAATAAAGAAGATGGGGATCATCGTAGGCGACTCCATCATACGACATGTGGACAGCTACACCGCAGGAGGAAGAGAGGACAGAGTTGTCACCTGTCTGCCTGGAGCAAGAGTGAAGGATGTGACCAACAGGATCTCCAGGATCATAGATGGAGCAGGGGGAGAGGACACCGCTGTACTTATCCACGTGGGGACAAATGATGTGAGCGGGCGGAAGTATGACAGGGAAGAGCTGAAGGGCCAGCTCCGCTTTCTCGGAAGACAACTGAAGATCAGGGAGGTGAAGGTGGCCTTCTCCGAGATCCTCCCAGTACCAAGAGCGGATGGAAAGAGACAAGGGGAATTGCAAGTAATCAACGCCTGGATGAGACGATGGTGCGAAGAAGAAGGCTTCGACTTCGTGCGCAACTGGACGGCGTTCTGGGGAAAAAGCAAGTACTACAGAAAGGACGGACTACACCTCAACAAGGAAGGAGCAAGAGTTTTGGCAGGCAACATGAAGAAGGCAATCGAGAAGGCTTTAAACTGAAAGATAGGGGAAAGCCGACAGTCGACCACCGGTCGATGGTACGGATAGCAGGATGCCCCGACGAAGAAGCCAAGGACAACTACACCTACACAAGAGAAGACGACCTCACAGCCAATAAGGGAGAAAAAGCAGGAAGGGACAACTCAGACATAGGAGGGGACGACCACACAGCAAAAAAGGGTGATAACACAGGAGCAGTAAAGGATACCAAAATTGAAGCTACAGGGACGGCCAAGAGTAGAAGGTCCAAAAAGGTAACACGAAGAGAACTTAGATGTATGTATACAAATGCTAGAAGTCTGGGTAACAAAATGGGGGAACTAGAGACAATAGCAAGACGTGACATATTGGATATCATTGGCATAACAGAAACATGGTGGAATGAAGAAAACAAATGGGACACAGTACTACAGGGATACAAACTGTATAGAAGAGATCGAATAGGGCAGAAAGGTGGAGGTATTGCTCTATATGTTAAGGAGGGGATAGATTCTGTTGAAATGGTTAAAACAGAAAGGAAAGAGAAGCTTGAGTCACTCTGGATCAAAATTCCTGGTCAATATGGCGCAGATACGAAAATTGGCCTTTACTATCGTCCACCAGGACAGGCGGAGGAAACTGACGCAGAAATGATGGAGGAAATCAAACAAGAATGCAAGACAGGCAATGTAATTATATTGGGAGACTTCAATTTCCCAGGGATAGACTGGAAACTAGCAACCTCCAACTGCGGCAAGGAAGCCAAGTTCCTGGAGGTGCTAGGGGATTGCTTCCTGGAACAAATGGTAAAAGAGCCGACAAGAGGCAACGCCACCTTGGACTTGGTCCTAAATGGCCTCACGGGACCGATAACAGAAGTGGAAGTCATAGTTCCACTGGGAACGAGTGATCATAATGTAATCAACTTTAAACTACACATCAGGAAAGGGAAACATGCCAAAACCTTAACCACCACCTTGAACTTTAAAAAGGGTAAATACGATAGCATGAGAGCCATGGTAGAAAAACGACTCGAGAAGATGATGGACAAACTTGAAACGGTTGATCAGGCATGGACACTACTGAAAAATACTATCACAGAAGCACAAGATCTCTACATTCCGAAGATTTCCAAAGATCGGAGAACAAAGAGCAAAAGAGAACCGGCATGGCTTACCATACAGGTGAAGGAAGCCATAAAAGAAAAGAAGGACTCTTTCAAAAAATGGAAATGCATAAAGACAACCGAAGCCTGGAACAAACATAAAGATGATCAGAAGAAATGTCACAAGGCGGTGAGGAATGCAAAACAGGAATATGAGGAAAAAATAGCCCAGGAGGCCAAAAACTTCAAGCCCTTCTTTAGATACGTGAAAGGGAAAAAACCTGCAAAAGAGGCAGTGGGACCCCTGGACGACCAGGGAAGAAAAGGGTACGTCAAGGAAGATAAACAAATCGCAGACAAACTAAATTCCTTCTTTGCGTCCGTCTTTACGAAGGAGGACACCTCAACAATACCTGAAGCGGAGAAAGTGTTTGCAGGAGAAATAGAAGACAGCCTCACCACAGTTGAAGTGGACTTAGACCAGATATACTATCAGATCGACAAACTTAAAAGCGACAAATCCCCTGGACCGGATGGGATTCATCCGAGAGTCTTAAAGGAATTGAAGGTTGAAATCGGAGAGTTATTGCAAAAACTTGCAAACCTGACAATCAGAACTGGACAGATACCGGACGACTGGAGGATAGCGAACGTCACCCCAATTTTCAAAAAAGGATCGAGAGGGGAACCGGGCAACTATAGACCTGTGAGTCTTACGTCTGTCCCTGGCAAGATGGTTGAAGCACTGATCAAGGATAGCATAGTCCGGCACTTGGACGCATATGACTTAATGAAACCCAGTCAACATGGATTCAGGAAAGGGAAATCATGTTTGACTAATTTACTCCAATTTTTTGAGACCGTGAACGAGCAAATCGATAGTGGGAAGCCGGTGGACATAATATATTTGGACTTCCAGAAAGCGTTTGACAAAGTTCCACACGAAAGACTTCTCAGGAAACTACATAGCCATGGCATAGAGGGGGATATACAAAGATGGATAGGCAAATGGCTGGAAAACCGAAAGCAGAGAGTGGGCATAAATGGGAAGTTCTCCGACTGGGAGAAAGTGACTAGTGGTGTGCCCCAGGGCTCGGTACTTGGGCCGATCCTTTTTAATATTTATATCAATGACCTAGAGGAAGGAACATCCAGTGAGATCATCAAGTTTGCAGACGATACAAAACTATGCCGGGCAATCAGATCGCAGGATGATAGAGAGAAACTCCAGAGCGACTTGTGTCAGTTAGAAACATGGGCGGAGAAATGGCAGATGAAATTCAATGTGGAGAAATGCAAGGTAATGCATTTAGGCAATAAAAATAAGGAATACGAGTATACAATGTCAGGTGCAACTCTGGGGAAGAGTGAACAAGAAAAGGACCTGGGTGTGCTGATAGACAGAACCCTGAAGCCGTCGGCACAATGCGCGGCAGCGGCAAAGAAGGCAAATAGAATGTTGGGCATGATAAAGAAAGGAATCTCGAGTAGATCGGAGAAAGTTATAATGCCGCTTTATAGGGCAATGGTCAGACCACACTTGGAATACTGCGTCCAACATTGGTCTCCCTACCTAAAGAAGGATATAAAACTGCTGGAGAGGGTGCAGAGACGAGCAACAAAACTGGTGAAGGGTATGGAGAAACTGGAATACGAGGACAGACTTATAACACTAGGATTGTTCTCCCTTGAGAAAAGGAGACTGCGTGGGGATATGATCGAGACCTTCAAAATACTGAAAGGAATCGACAAAATAGAGCAGAGAAGATTATTTACATTGTCCAATTTGACACGGACTAGAGGACATGTAATGAAGCTAAGGGGGGACAGGTTCAGGACTAATGTCAGGAAGTTCTGCTTCACTCAGAGAGTGGTTGACACCTGGAATGCTCTCCCAGAGGAGATTATTGCGGAATCTACCGTCCTAGGCTTCAAGAGCAAACTAGATGCATATCTCCTTAAGAGAGGCATATAAGGATATGGTGGAATATAAATTACGCCAGGTGTACACCTGGCAGGGCCTCCGCGTGTGCGGATCGCCGGACTTGATGGACCGAAGGTCTGATCCGGAGAAGGCAGTTCTTATGTTCTTATGTTCTTATGTTCTTATGGGGGGAAGGGTGGATCGCTGCAGGGGAGATGAGCCATCTCTCCTCTCATGATCATTGCTGTAGGGGGTAGGCAGATTGCTGGGGCCGCTGAGCTGATCGCAGCAGCCACGATCAGCTCAGCGGCCCCTTTTTGGCACTTATACCTGTTTTGACTTGGTCTAAGTCAAAACGTAAAAGTGCCGACTAGGCAACCTGCCTAAAGTTTTGGTTATACATGCTGCACGCCTAGGTGTAGGTCGGCCCACCTTCCGCCCTTTCCCCTCCTCTAAAAACGCCTCTTTTCTCTCTGTGTTTAGAGGCAGGGGAAAGACCTAAGCTGGTTTTAGATGCGTCTAAAACCAGCTTTGATTATGGGTACTTAGACGATCAGGCTTTTTGATCGTCCAAGTAGCCATTTAGGCTATTTTTTAGACGCTTTTTTTATTATGAGCCCCATTCTGTATATATTTTTAAAATGTTAGGTTAAGGACATAAAGAACAATGCCTAATTGTAAGGTTAGGAAACTAAATACAGTTTAAGATAATTAAAAGAACAAAATAAAGTCCAAATATCACTGGTAGATCCTACTATATTTGCTATTACCTATACGTCTTTAAATATATACTATACATACATCTATTTCTTCTGTTTGATATCCTGAAAGATAGTCATCAGCCTTAAACATGCATCATGCCTGCTCTTGCCAGCTCTGTAGTTGATTTAGATTTGTCATCCCACTCTATTTTCTGCATTGCTATTATTAAGGAAGGTTCTTCCGTCTCTGTGGTATGATCTCTCACTTCAGGAGCCAGGCTTGTGGATTCTAATTCACTCAATCTTTCAGATGTCAAAATAGATTTTCCTGGGGATACTTTGCACTTTTAATTTATGTTTATTCCTCTCGTAGATTTTCAATAAATAATTCAGTCACAGCTAAGTTTGGATTATCATGGGATCATATCAAGGTACTAAAGTCAAGGCAATAAATCAAGTTACTCTAGAGTCTTCTTCAAGCTTTGTAGGGTTCTCTTTTTGAACTTTTCATAAATCAAAGTGACCTTCTTTTAAGCAATAATTCATGATGTACAAACAATATCCACAAAGCATAACTCCAATAGAAATAGCTGCCAATATAATTACAACATATAACAAAATAACAATAGAATTGTGTATGAAGGTGAAAGCAGATTTGTAAATAGGAGCATGAGAGATGATAGGAGCAGAGCAGTGATCTTGGGCAAGCCTGCAGACATGAAAACAGTTAGACAGATACTGTGCAGGGTCACTGCTCTATTTGCCTCTGCCTCTTTCTCTCACTTCAGTCCTTCTCTACTGACTGGCTTGTCCTCCTCCACAATAACATAGCAATGAAGGTATCAGCATATACAAATGGCTGTCTGCCATATTACTAACATAGGTATCTATATATCCCCAAACTGTTACAGCACCCAATATCATTTTGCTATCTGGGGGAGGGCAAAAAACACTGTAGGATTAAGGGGTGACGTCTTCTAATCCATTATAATGCCATACAACATTAACATTTTTATATACTGTAACTTAGACTTCCCCAAGAGTAGGTATAAATCCCAACTTTGATCTCAGAGGACATAAGCATGCACTCCTCTTCTGAAATGGGGAATGCACTAGTATGTTTTAGCCCCTTCCTAGCCTGACCCAAAACACACCCAGTCCTGACCACGCTCCCTTGCAATATGCACATATTCACAAGTCAGATGTGTATATGCCAGTTTTTAAAATTGGGATTGAGATGTATTAATTATTTATTTTGATTTATATCCCATCCTGGAAAGTTCAGGATGGGTTACAGCAGAACATACTGTATATAGTTTCAATAAACAGTAGGGGACCTATCTACAATACAGGCGCCTACATCATTTCATTAAACAGTGGAGAACCTATTTACGACACCTAGGGACATACATAGGGGTCATTTTATCAAGATGCGGTAGGGGTTTAACGCGCATAATACCACGCGTTAAACCACCTGCCGCACTAGCCGCTAACGCCTGCATTGAGCAGGCGTTAGTTTTTTAGCCGGCCGTGGGGGTTAACGTGTATTGAAATGTCCGATGCGCTAACCCCGCTAGCGAGGCTTGATAAAAGGAGCCCATAGTTTCGAAGAGGGAACCTATTCCACATAAAGGTACAAACCAAGTTTCAATAAACAGAGGACAACCTATCTACAACACATAGGAGCAGAGCAATAGGCATGCAGTCAGGCGGCATACATTGGATGGATGGATGGATGCCTAAACTCTAAGCATATTCAAATTTATTTATTTATTGAAAAGACTGATATCTCGCACAATCCAACTGTTTGAGGAGGGTTACAATAAAACATATACAAACAGGGCTTCTAAAATGACTGCCTTAGTCTGCTACCCCCTTTTCAGAGAAAGTTAATCAAGTATCCATGCCTCATTAACAGGACACCCCCGCCATCCTGGGATGGCAAACAATGAACTAGTCTATATAGGTTTGAAAAGTAGATGCAAGATAAGAACATAAGAAGTTGCCTCCGCTGGGTCAGACCAGAGATCCATCCTGCCCAGCGGTCCGCTCCCGTGGCGGCCTATCAGGCCTATCACCTGTGCAGTGGTCCCTGACTATTCCTATAACCTATTCCTATAAGATGATCAATCTCCATTAACAATACCATCTAACATGTGGTAAGGAACCATGAAAAGCTTCCAAATGGTCATTTTGCAATGTATAGATTGTATCCTAGCATCTCTGGACAAAGGCAGTGACATTTGGCGTAACACAGGGAAGATTGCTTCATGATCTTGAGTCTCTTAGATTGTAAACACCTCTATCAACATACTGGATTCATGACTAGTACTTCCATATGAAATATCCCCTTGGTCACTAGAGTCAAGGTGAAAAGGGGACCCTGAGTAAACTGTACAATGATGAAGATGATAAGGCTCCGGTGGGCTCACTATGAAATAAAAAATAGCAGACTCCTTATGTACACACCAGCCCAGCTTACCTGATCCATGAAAAAAGAAATTCTTATTGTTTCTGTAATTCCTATCAGCCAGATGTTATGTTAATCAGGTTATGTATTCCGCCTTAACCTATACAGTTCAAGGATGGATTACATTACAAGAATTTGGGTCAGTTACCCAGGAAGTTACAACGGACAGTTTGACATGGACATTCAATAGAGTTGCTAGTACAGGTAGATCAGTACATTTATTAATACAATTACAAGTTCAAGTAGGTCATCATTGGCTCATCCTTATGTCCCAGGAGTTGCATTAGACAGTTTAGATATGGGCTTGTACAATTACTATTTCAATTACTTCAGGGTTGGCTCGCTGTCTTGGTATAGAAATACTTTTAAAAATTTTCTGAACATGAGATAGTGGTCACAAGATCATAGTGTAAGTGGTACTTGGTTCCAGCATTTTGCTAATAGATATTGGATGGATAAGGTAATTTGCCTGGTAGATTTTATATTGTTGCATGCTGGGAATTTTAAATGGAAAAGATTTCTGGTGAAATATCTGTTGGAGGCACCCTGGAGTAGGATGGCCAACTCAGTTAGATAGTCTGGGGCATTGCCTGTCAGGATCTTAAAGGCAGTGATGCCTAATTTAAACTTGATCCTTGTGGTTATGGGCAGCCAATATAGTTTTATATAGTAGGGCTGTAGGTGTTCTGATTTCTATAGTCCATATATGATTCCTACTACTGTATTTTGAACTAGTTGCAGATGTGATATCAATATTTTACAGTAGTCTGGTCGAGATAGGATTAGGGATTACAGTAAAATTCTAATGGATCTTAACTTTCTCATCACAAGGAAAGATTGTTTTATTATTGATTGTATGAGTGGCTCTTCATGGTTAGGTGGTTATCAATTTCTACTCCTAAGATTCAGGATTGGAGTTCTAATGGAAAGTCTGTATTGTCTACTGTAATCCTTGGAGTGTAGCATGGATCAGGTGAGGATCCTAGCCAAAGGAATTTGGTTTTGATCTTATTTAGTTTGAGAGGTAGAATGAGTCCAGTTTTCTATGATGTGGACACATTTTTTGACAGTGGTGAGGGTATTGGTTAATGCAGCCATTACAGATAATATGATCGTTATGTCATCTGCATAGGTGAAATATTTTAATTGTGTGAGATCTAGATGCAAGATGACACTATCAGATAAAATTGCTGACTGCTAAGAACTTCAGCTTGGTCATTGGCCAACAAATCCTGCCCTCTATGATGTCTGTCTATTATGCATTGGTTTAGTATTTCTCCCTTGTGCTGCTTTCTCAAAAAAAAAACAACAACAAAAAAACAACAAAAAAAACCACCCCAACAACAATAACCACTTTGGTTTGTAACCACACATAAAAAGTAGTACATGAAGTCCCATCCCCCTTATCTATAATTTGTACTTTCAGTAAATGGCTTGTTTTTCTTTATGTGATCTTATATCCATTACTAATCCAGATACTAGATCAGAAGTTGGTATAATCTCATCCACCTTATTTGCTGTGGAATGTGAACACCCAGGAGAGGGTTTAGAGGAATTTGGGAATAAGGTCAGATATTCTCTTGTTACTACAGGGAGACTAGGAGTTTCTTCCTTGGTACATGACTGAACAGAGTATTTCCAAAATCCTACCGAAACGCAAAATCTATATATACCACATATCAACAAGGGATCCAAGAGGAAAAAGAACAAGGAACTGGCGTGGCTCACTGTAGCAGTGAAGGAAGCGATCAGAGATAAGAAGACTTCGTTTAAGAAATGGAAAAGGTCAAAAATGGACAAAAACTGGAAAAAGCACAAACAACATCAAAGCAGGTGCCATAAGGTAGTAAGAGGGGCCAAAAGAGACTACGAGGAAAAAATAGCCAAGGAGACAAAAAATTTCAAGCCGTTTTTTCGATATATTAAGGGGAAACGACCCGCAAAGGAAGTGGTGGGGCCACTGGATGACCATGGAATAAAGGGAGTGCTAAAGGAGGACAAAGCCATCGCTGATAAACTAAACACATTTTTTGTGTCTGTATTTACCAAAGAGGATATACGCAACATACTGGAAGCAGACATGCTATACGCAGGAAACGAAGACAGTAAACTGATAGGGTTGACGGTCAGTCTAGTAGAGGTATGCAGGTAGATTGATAGGTTTAAAATCAATAAATCCCCAGGACCGGATGGCATCCATCTGAGGGTAATCAAGGAACTGAAAGGGGCTATAGCTGAACTGCTCCAACTAATAGCCAATCTGTCAATCAAATCTAGAAAGTGGCGAATGGTACACCGATCTTCAAGAAAGGATAGAGGGGAGAACTGGGAAACTACAGACCGGTGAGTCTGACCTCGGTAGGAATGATTAAGAAGAGGATCACGAACAGATCAGAGAAGATTATCATGCCACTGTACCAGGCCATGGTACGCCCCCACCTGGAATACTTCATCCAGCACTGGTCGCCGTACATGAAGAAGGATACGATACTACTTGAGAGGGTCTAGAGAAGAGTGACTAAAATGGTTAAGGGACTGAAGGAGTTGCTGTATAGTGAGAGATTAGAGAAACTGGGCCTCTTCTCCCTTGAAAAGAGGAGACTGAGAGGGAGCATGATCGAAATATTCAAGATAATGAAGGGAATAGACTTAGTAGATAAAGACAGGTTGTTCACCCTCTCTAAGGTAGAGAGGACGAGAGGGCACTCTCTAAAGTTAAAAGGGGATAGATTCCGTACAAACGTAAGGAAGTTCTTTTATACCCAGAGAGTAGTAGAAAACTGGAACGCTCTTCCGGAAGCTGTTATAGGGGAAAACACCCTCCAGGGATTCAAGACAAAGTTAGACAAGTTCCTGCTGAACCAGAAGGGCCTAAGGGCGCTATGTGAGCGGACTGCTGGGCACGATGGACCACTGGGCTGATCCTGCAGTGGCAATTCTTATGTTCTTCCTAAAGAAAGAAGAAACATCAAATGGAAGAGACATGATATTTTTTTAGGATCTTCAAATTGTCTATGTGGCTGGAAATTTTCTTGTTAAAGCATTTGAAAGAGTTTACTGAGAGACACAGTTAACATTTGGTAACAGGGAAGCAAAAGATAGCCCCCAAATCTGAACTATGTTGAAAAGTACACATTTATATTGTAACACAGTAGCACATTTCCTCTTCTGTACTGTGTCATAGAATCACAAAAATGTGAAGGAGTGAAGTTTTATACAACCAATCTAGAAATATATACTTCCCTACATATTTGTTCCCAACCAGCTAAGAAATGATGCATCTTGTTTCTTTGGGAAATTTTTTACAGAGCTTAAAGCTTAAATTTTATATTTATGCGGATGACATCACTATAATAATAATAATAACTTTATTCTTCTATACCACCACAATCTTGCGACTTCTAGGCGGTTTACAATCAAGAGAGCTGGACATTCAGTGAGTTACAATGTGCAGAAAAGTCAGAGGAAATACACAGTGCAGAAACATTAAGGAAGCAAAATTACAGATATACAATTTGCTGAGCGAGAGTATAAGGTATACAGATTGGAAGAAATTTCCAAGTGGGCCTGTTAGGAGAAGGCCATGCAATTCAAAAAGTACAGTGAAAATTACGATATGATATAAATAACAGTTTATATATATCACAGAACCAAGAGTTCAGTGCGGACTTAAGAGGGGAGAGAGGAAAAGGGTAAGAGGTCAGGAGGACCGTTATTGAGGAGAGAGAGAAGAGCAGGTCAGTTGTTTAGGTATTTCATGAATAGGTGTGTTTTTAGGCGCTTCCTAAATTCCTCGTAGGTAGTGGGTGAAAGCAGTTGATCTAGGTCTTTACTCCATAAGGCTGCTTGGTATGAGAGAAGGTGATCATGGTGTTTTTTTCAGTTTGCAACCTTTAATTGGAGGGGAAACGAAGTTTGAATGTGTGCTTCTCTTATATTTGTTGGTGGAAAAGGAGAAAAGGTCCGTTATGTATTTGGGGGCTAGTCCATATAGTACTTTGAAGCAGAGGCAGGCGAATTTAAACTTTACATGTGCTTCCATCGGCAGCCAGTGCAACTGTCTGTAATAAAGTGTCACATGATCAAATTTCTTCAGCCCGAAGATAAGTCTGACCGCAGCATTTTGCATTATTTGAAGACGACGTATATTCTTTTGGGAGATTGCTAAATAGGCTATGTTGCAGTAGTCAAGTTGACTTAGTACGAGGGATTGCACTAGGATTCTGAATGCTGACGTATAAGATTTAATGGATCTGAGTTTCCAGAGAGTGAAAAAACCCTTTCTGATTACGGAGTCCACCTGGTCTTTCATGGTTAGGCATTGATCCAGGGTTACCCCTAGTATTTTCATGGTGGGCTGAATAGGGTAATTGAGTTCGTTGATGCATAGTGAGGTTTTGTTGTCAAGCGAGTGAGGAGAGGCAACAAAGAATTTTGTGTTTTCTGGATTAAGTTTGAGCTTGAAATCTGTCATCTGTTTCACATAACGAGTGGTGGGCGCTTGGAATGCTCTCCCGGAGGAGGTGGTGGCAGAGGCTACTGTTCTGGGTTTCAAACGCAAGTTGGATGCACACCTTCTTGCAAAACATATTGAGGGATACGGGAAATCCGGGTCTCCAACAAGGAGCACCTAAATGGGCCTCCGCGTGTGCAGATCGCCAGACTAGATGGACCTCGGTCTGTTCCGGTGAAGGCGTTTCTTATGTTCTTATGTTCTTATCCATTGTTCCATCTCGTTTATGGCATCGGATGCCTTGGGAATGGTTTCCGAGATAGAGTTAGTGAATGGGATGATGATCGTAAAATCATCTGCGTAACTGAATAATTTTATCCCCAGTTGGGTTAGTCACACGCCCAATGAGGACATGTAAACATTGAAAAGCAATGGGGAAAGCGGTGACCCTTGTGGCACCCCAGATGAGTTGCTCCAGGTATCGAAGTGATCATAGTTGAAGCGTACCTGGTAGGTATGGGATGTAAGGAAGCCACGAAAACAGTTCAACACCTCTTCCCTTATTCCAATGGCGTCTAGGTATTGTAGCATTTTCCCGTGGTCTACCAGATTGAATGCAGAGCTCATATCGAATTGCATGATCAAGGCTTTGTGGCCCTTGCTAAATAATAGGTGCAAATAGTCTAAGATAGCAGCAATAACCGTCTCCATACTGAATAAAGGTCTAAAGCCGGATTGAGTTTCATGCAGGAGGGAGAATTGATTAAGATAATCCATCAATTGGGTGTGGACCAATCCTTCCATGATTTTTACAATAAATGGGATAGATGCTATAGGTCTGTAGTTGGTTATTAGCGCTGATGATTCTTTTCGGTTTTTTGGGATTGGGGTTATTATTATATGACCGTTGTTAGTGAGGAAATTCCCATTTTTTAGGTTGTGGGCTAGGTAGTGATAGTTTAAATTCTAATGGCGCTGCTTTCATAATCTCCGGGGGGCAAGTGTTCAGGACGCAGTGAGATTTAGAGTATTTGTTGTATAGTTTGGTGTAGTTATGCCATTCTAAATCATGAAAGGAACTCCAGATCATGTCTGTTGGTATTTCATTGTCTTGTAAGTTAGCTATTTGGTGATCACTAGGGATGTTTATTACACAGTTATTTCTTAGGTTTTTAATTTTAGAATCAAAATATAGCGCTAGGTCTTTCGCAGAGGGTGGCTTCGTGTTGTACACAGGTATGGTGTCAAATAGATTTGTGATTAGATTGAACAACTCTTTTGTGTTGATTCCTTGTGAACCATTGCACTATAAATTGATTTTGATGGAGTAGAATGCTTTACGTTTGTCTTTTATCAGTTGTTTGTAGGTTTTTATGTTGGTTCTCCATTTGTTGCGGTCTGCCAGTTCTCCTGTTTTTTTCCAAATTCTTTCTAGTCGCCTAGCTAGTTGTTTCGTTTTTAGTAGTTCGGTGTCGAACCATTTGTTATATTTATTTTCATTGCTTTTGCTTTTATGTATAGGGGCAATTTTATCTAAAATGGTTGTGCTGGTTGTCATCCAGTGGTCCCAGAAATCTACTCCTTCCTCTATCTCCGTCTGCAGTTCGTATTGTGACCAGTATTCTTCTGGATTAATATAACCTCTTGTATGATGTTCTTTTTTCATCATCGGACATGTTTTGGATTTTCGGTGCAACCAGATTAATTTAAAATAATAAGTGAAGTGGTCAGACTAGATGACTACTAAAAACCAGATGATTGGGTCAAGGATTTCCTTTGTGGACATGGCAACCAAATCTAAATGATGGCCTTTTTCGTGAGTTTGTTTGGGTATGGGGAGATTGTAGTTGAGTAGAGATAGAAAGTTTTTAAGCTCTTTTGTGTCTGTATTGTTCTCTTCGTCTAGGTGTATGTTTATGTCCCCTGCGATGATGTTGTAGTTAGGGCCAATTGAATTTTGTAGGACATCCTGCTAACCTGTCTGTCATCTGAGTTTACAAATTCATTATCAACTATTTTAAATCAGATGGCTGCTTCAAACTCAAATTAAATTTAAAAAAAACAAATTTTTTATTTATTTATTTTTTTTTTTAGCAACTCATGTAAATGGGATGGATTACATTATTAAAAAATTTTAAAAAATATTGCGAGTAACTTTGGATAAACACCTCACATTGGAAAAACATTTTGATTTAATATTTAAAAAATGCATTTCAGTGCTTTGGAAGCTCCACACCATCAAGAAGTACTTTGATGAAGCCTCTTTTTGCTTGTTAACTCAATCTTCCATTTTAAGTATTCTGGACTACTGTAACATCATATGTTTGGGTGTTTTTAAGAAAATTCTCAAAAAGTTGAGAGTAGTTCAGAATAAGGCTGTTCGTCTTATTTTTGGTTTAAAAAAATGGGAGCATATTACTCCATTCTATCAAAAGCTTCATTGGCTGCCATTGGAATCCAGAGTCTTATTTAAGTTCTCATGTATCTGCTACAAAGCAGTATTTGGCATGCCACCAGGCTATCTTACCCCTCATTTTACCCTGAGTTACATTAATAAGAGCTCTCGAAGAGTACACTTGTTTGCATATCCCTCAATAAAATCCTGTCATTACAAAAGGTTCCTCGACAGAACCTTTTCTTTTCAGGCAGCCACACTGAATACATGGCTTGCCAAAATTGTGTTAGAAGCTTCCTCTTATCTTGATTATAGAAAACAGATAAAAACTCAATTTTTCAATAGACTGGCAACCTAATATATCTTATTATTTACTTATAATTTTTATCTCATTTTAAATTGTTTGTATCTTCCCACTGTAAGCTTTTAACTTTGCCGAAATTTTAGATGATTTCAATTTTAAATATCTATCTGTACTGTATGTATAAGGATTGATTGATGTGAAACGCCTAGAACTCCCGGGTATGGCGGTATATAAAAATAAACTATTATTATTATTAAAAGGAAGAAAAGCCTCATATGCTTATAACTGCACTACACTTCAATCAGTTCTACCACTTGCTTAAAATCATAGACTTAAAAGCCTCCTAGTGAATATTATACAACTTTCAAAACCTTTACTTATACTTCTACATATCCTCTTGCATATCTGCATAGAGGTCTTAATTGTGAGAAACATGGTAAAGTATGTACCAGGGACTGGGTGGGTTCATGGGGATTTAGGAAGGGGAGGTACATGTATAAGGTGTCTGTTTGTCATGACTGGTAATGTATGTTTGTAAATGGGATGAAATTAAGTTTGGAGGGTAGAATGCCGGCTATGCATGTTAGGATCAGAGCATCAATGATATCTGTAGCTGGCGTAGAACTATAGAATGCCTTGCCTGCTATCCTGCGGTTTTGTGTGGGGAGGATGAATTTTAAGAAAATGCTGAAAACTCAATTATTTGCCAATGCTTTCTTATGCTAAGATATATTTCAGTTGATAATCGCCTTTTAGAATTTTTTTGACAGCAATGTATGATTTAAAGCTTGTTTGTATTTCTGAATTCATTGAATTTGCACTCTATCCCTGTTTATAACAGGGACGATTAATGATGTTGTTTGGACATGTCTATGTTATATGTGATAATCGTAGGGAAAAAAAGATTTTATGTATTTGATATAGAAACCGTATAGTTGTATGCGGCATACAAATTTATTAATAAATAAATGGTATACATATGTTTAGAGAGATTCTCACCATTATTCTTTCACCCCCACATCCCTTTCCTCCTTATATTTTCCCCCTACTCTCTCCTATTGTTTCTCCTCAAACGCTCTCCATCTCTCACAATACCTTTCCACCTCACCTACCTCCCTCTCTAGACTTTCCCCTTATATTCTCCTCCTTACCATTACACACTATTCCCTTTCCTTCCTCTCCTTTTCCCCATCTTTCTTTCCTACCCCATTCTCCCTCCCCTCCCTACTAAGCTCCTTTTAACTTTTTTTTAGGACAAAGCTCCATATAGCTAAGTTTGGGTTCCTCTTTCCCACATGCATGACTTTGTACTTGTTTGCATTAAACATCGTCTGCCATTTTGATGCCCAGGCTCATAAGGTCCTCTTGCATTTTTTCACAATCCTCTTGTGATTTAACAACTTTGTGTCATCAGCATATTTAATTATCTCACTAGTTATTCCTATCTCTAGATCATTGATAAATATGTTAAAAAGTAGCAGTCCCAACACAGACCTCCGGGTAAACCTCGCTATTTACCCTTCTCCATTGAGAATATTGACCACTCTCTGTTTTCTGTCATTCAATCAGTTCTTAATCCATAATAGGACAATACCTCCTATCCCATGACTTTCTAATTTCCTCAGAAGTCTTTCATGATAGCACATGTCCAAAAAGAAGTCATCTGCTTGCTGTTATCAGTATGCAAAGGTTGAAATTCCAGTCTGTCCCAGTCCTTCAGACCAGATGTTCTGTCTGAATAACTAGCTTTGGGAGCTTTAGGAATAGCAGCTTTGGGAAATTCACTGATAAGAAACTCAGCTCCTAATAGGCACTAACCATTCCCAGCGGGCATTACCAACAACAAGCTCTATTGATGAACTTCACTGGCAAAAGTCAGATAAAGCAATGGTCAACAATGACTACGTATGAAAACTATGCAACACTATTACTCCTAGTCCTAGAACCTCACAAGTGAAAACTATGCTAATACTGCTAGACCAAGGCCTAGGCTGTTAGTTGAGGCTCTACAATTTGGCCCTTTGACTGGTGTTTTAGGCTGACGAGAAAGAATAACTTGATGCAATAGGTTAAGCAATAGTTCCAAAAGGTAAGTAGAATCAAAATTAAGATGAGCCAGTCTAGGACATAGACACGCAAAATGCATAAAAAGCATAACTGCACACTAATGGTCTGGAATTATTTAATTATTTATTTAACAAATCTATATACCACCTAGGATCTAAGCAGTTTCCAATAATAAACATTCATAAAATAAAACCATAACTACACATAGATATTTTCTGATTGTTCTCCACCTAATCATTCAGGATATTTCTGTCTTACTACCTAATACAGCTGTGTCTTTAGTAGTTTCTTGAAGATAGCACAGTCTTAAGTGCCCAGGAAGAGCATTCCACACTTTATCCCTACAAACACACATTATCCCTACAGTCAAATATCTTGACTCCTGACATTTCCCACTAATGCAGAACCTTAGAAGATGATGTCATTCACTGGGCTACTGGTGTTCTCTGCTGATACAGGAGCACGGTCTATGGGAGAGATGCTGCTCTGGAAGGAATACTGGCAGATGTTCTGGAGAAGGCAGCTAGGCATTGGAAGCTGTGGCCTGGGTTTTGGCATACTATTCAGGGCAAGCATCAGGCACAGCATAGCCAAAAGACCTCAGGAGCAGGAACTGGCAGTATGTCCCCCTTCTAGGATAATGGTCACCAAGAGCCCTCTAAGAGGTTCATTGTCATAGTCTTTTGGATTCAGTTCTTTTCTGAAAAGTGATGCCTTGTTCTGATTTCTTCACCTAAGTCTTAAAACATCTTTAGACTTTACATCAGCGTAAAGTCCAGCAGCTTTGGCTCTATCTGTGACCCTTAGAATGTTGTAGTTCCACTTTGTCCAAAAGGACCAGCTTGCCCCTAAATAAGACATCAAGCTGGAGTCTCTAGAAAACTTTTCCTGTAACAACAATCTTAGACTAATCATTTTTCCTAGGGTTGCAGCAGTGACTCCTAGAGACATGTTGAAACGTTACTTGAAGGAAGTCCTAGAAATTACTGAGGAATTAATACCGCCATTCACCCAAGTGTATTATTTGCCAGTTAAAAGGGAAGAAAAATTGAAGGAAGATGATCAACAAATGTTCAACATTTCAACGGTTTTGGAACTTTCGGATAGGGAAATAGCAATGCCAGCAACTCTTCTTCTCACAATGGCCTTAGCACCTGACAAGAACTGGTTATTGAGACTTTTCTTTAAAAACAAATGTTACCAGATCTGTCACAAGACACACAAAAACGTTGTCGACGTGAATTTCTGTTGTTAAAACCAGGTGTTATAGCTCTAGGAGCTCGAGGCCGGCAGCGGACATGGCTAGCGTGTAGGGCGGAAGCAGGAGGCGGGGCCTCAGCAGCGGTCAGGCGGCTCGCGCCGCCGGCCCTCAGGAGCTCGAGGCCGGCGGCGGACATGGCTAGCGTGTAGGGCGGAAGCGGGGCCTCGGCAGCAGGCGGGCGGCTCGCGCCATCCGCCCCCAGGAGTTCTAGGCCGGCGGCGGACATGGCTGGCATGGCATGGTGGAGGAGGAACAGAGTTCGGTGACGTAAAACCCGCGCATGCGCAATCGTGTTTCCGCGATGGAACAGGGAACACGATTTTTTTTAGTGTGCATGCGCGTCCTACCATTTTATTATATTAGATGGGTAGACAACATAATACTATGATGTTATGCAGTCTTCATAGTAATTATTTTCAAATTACATTTCAACAAGCAACTGAATAGATCAGTATAAAGTAAAACATCTTTAAAGATAGTATGGAAAAAAAAACCTTATAAATCTAATAAAATAATATACCTTTGTACAATGTGTATAGAAACCAAAGAGCCACGCATTTCCCAGTGCTGGATACATCTGGTTTCATTCTGAAACATACAAAAAAAACAGAATTTGTGTATTATACAAAGGCTTGAAATGGAAGAGCTTTTATCAAATTGCACTCCATTTCAGGCTGTAAATCTAACTTGAGAGAAATGGAAATCCTCTTTCTGGACCCCAAGTTACCAAGTCCAAAATTCTATGTCTGTTCCATATATACCTGTTTAAAATAATCTCTTCTGGCTTCTTATGATGCAGAAAAGAAAACCAGTTAATTTCTAAGTCTTTCTGTCTGGGAATACTGCCAAAGTTCCTTCAGCAAGACTGTAAACAAATCCCTCCTGGACTCCAAAATGCCTCTTCCCGCTTTAAACATTTTGGAGCATAAGCTTTCTTATGTTTTAATTTATTAATAAAGTTATAATTACTTGTATATATACAGGAGAAACCATACAAATCCTTTTATTTCCCATAGTCACAGAGAGGGTACATTCCATGAGAGCACCAGCCTGCCCCTTAATATGCTGTATGACAGCCTGTAATGTATACCAACATTTTTCATTAATGCTCACTCAGACTCAGTAATATACCTTGCATTATACCTCCTCGCTACTAATTGCCATAAAATAATATCTTGTGATTCATTATAAGATCAAAAAGCTTCCTATATGGCCACAAATTTGGACTTGGAAGATGAGATGTACAGCTTCAGCATCTATGAGACAAACATGGTTTTTTCTGTTACACAGATCTTTTTGGACCCGTGTTAGGTTGCACAAGTTAGATAATTCTAAATCTAATAGATGCTAGCACTGTCATTTAGACATCAGGACACTGGATCATCTGTTGTTTTATTATCCTTTGATACTTGGCTTTTGGAGGTCAATATGGGGTAGAATTAATAGCATTTTGGAATAATCAATTCCTCTAACGTATGAGGCAGATATTTGTGATACAATATTACATATTAAGCCCCCTATAGATCAATATAAAGTCCGTCTTTTCCTTATAATGACTGGGATAGCCATCCAGATGATCACCCGAAACTGGAAAAACTTTGTTGTTTAAATTTTTCGTTCTGGTGGGCAAGTCTTTGCTCCAGTTACAGACTTGAAAGGATGAAAGCTGATAATTTGGGACATGGAAATATATTTAATTTAATATGGGGCTCATTGACATCTTATGTTTCATCTTTGTAATTGATTATTGACGTGAATTAGTTTATTTATTTAGGTACATATCCAGGATAGGGTGGGAGGGGAGGGGTTTATTTTTGTCTTAGGTTGGTTCTGGGGTACTTACAATTGGGGGTGGGTGATTGAATGGGAAGTTATGTTATTGTGTTTTATTGAATAATCATGGGGTGGGTGGGTGGAAATTGGTTGATTAAAAACATGTGAAAGTTGAAGGTATTATTACATGTTACATTTGATGTATTACATTATTGAAGTTTTAAAAATCAATAAAGAATTTAAAAAAAAAAAGCTTCCTATATCATTGGTTCTTTGCACAACTGTGTAAAGTTATTTTTTAGCATTCACTTGACCCAAAGTAATCCCTTCTGTCCCTTCTGCCCCCACCTCATATATCCTAACCATTCATGTAATTAAAGATTCCCCTGTTATCTATCCACTACAATGACTACTATTACTTAGGCATTATAAATTCATAATTAAAATAAATTGTCTTTTTGTTCCTTAAATATTTCTGGGCTAAAGACCTAAAGGTCTCCCCGGTACTGTACTTAAATTCTTCAGTATGAATCCATTATTTTCTGATTACAGAGCCTCAGCAGCTCTCTCTGCTACCTGTTGGTAGGTGTCTGCTACATGCATTAACAATTTATTCTGACACTACAACATAGGGCTCCTTTTACTAAGCTGCGATAACATTTCTAGTACACGCAGAATTGCCGCTTGCGCTAAACCCACGCTACGTGGCTAGAACTAATAACAGCTCAATGCTGGCATTAGTATCTAGCGCGTGCGGCAATTCTACGCATATTAAGTGCACGCTAAAACTGCTATCGCAGCTTAGTAAAAGGAGCGCATAGTTACCTAACTTCAAAAATTACAACTTTCTCTTTCCAGCTCTTCAACTCCCTGTATGTTTTCTTCTAAAACATTTTTGTTGCTTTCTATGAGTTGGAAGCAATAATCTTCCCCTCTGGCTAATTTCTATCCTTTCCTTTCACAATGGGAATCTGTTCTCCATTCTTTCAAATTTTCCTCCAATCTTCCCCTAATCCAGTTTCTAAAGACCACACAGTGGCTAACATTCCATAGGGATTCTCATTTCATCCTGGAATTTTTACAAACTTCTGGCATGCCAGCCACTGGAGCTGCTTGAATTTCATTTCTTTCTGAGATTTCACTGTATTCATCCCCGTTTGGGTTTTTCCCTTTTTTAACATCGTATCCTGCTGAACAGCACCAAAAATGTTTTGCCTAACTGTACTGTCACAAGTTTTTTGATGCAGGAGATGCATTCGGCGTCCCATTTGAAGTTTGATCGGATACGTTACACCCTGAGGCAGCAGATTTGTGAAACACTGTCCACCGTTGGCGTACCGATCAACAGAAGATAAGTTGAAAGCCATTTCTTCTATCTTTATATATCTTCTTCAAACATAAATAGCACAGCACAGAGCTTTTTTCATGTAATGTAATGGAGGTTTTTTTGCCAATGAGGTGAACGCCTAACCACCTTTAAACCATCTTTTGTGGAGGTGGGATGTCTGAGGCTTTTTCCTCCGTTTTTTCAATTGTAATTAAGCCTGAGCTGTGTTATTAATAAACCATCCGACATTGTGCATTTTTCTTGGTGAAAGTGTTTTCTTAGTACAAGTTAGTGCTAAAATAGTCTGACCTATTGATTTTTATTATAAAACAGGAAAACACATACTAGCTTCTTTTAAGAATGAGTATAGTATTTATTTTACAAAGAAATAATACTTCATCATGGGTAATTGCATCCTGACTCTCACAAACTGGGAAGCCCTCAACAGTCAGACAAAGGAGCTCTTCCATGGGAGGGGCCACTAGGCAGTATGTCTACTTCCAGTTTAGCTTCAAACATAACAACATTGAGGAGCTTCCTTTATAATAGCATTTGCATGCAATGTTTACCTTTCAAACACACACAGGATAGCACATGTCCAAAAAAAGTCATCTGTTTGCTGTTATGTAAAGGTTAAAATTCCAATCTGCCCCAGTCTCTTTCCGAATAACTAGCTTTGGGAACTTCAAAATTTGGAATGCTCAGTATTAGCACATCAAAAGCCTAAATGTCTTTTTGTTAAAACAAAAGTGTGAAAGCAACCAAAGTTCAAATGAACCACAAATGCCCTGATATGGTGGCAGAATTTTGACATCCTGCCATGACTTTCAATGAAACTGCTATTGCTAGTATGCACTAACCAGCCATGGAAAACAGTTTACGGACTGTCATTTGGACACATTTAAACCAAATTAAAATTTAGAGTTAGTTACACAGATCCAAAATGCCAAATCTTGGGAGCCTGTTTATTAAATTATACTAAAGTTTTGCACTTACAGCATGTTAAATGTAAACATAAATATCAACTTGTACCCAACTCATCTGCCTAAAGATGATTTGGACTACCCATCATGACACAACCCACCGATTAGCGCGAGCAAACTGATTTAGCGCGTGCTGATCGAATTAGCACACGTTAAACACTAACGCGTCCAAAGAATACAATGGACGCGTTAGCTTTTAGTGCGCTAAATCAATTTGCTTGCACTAATCGGTTAGCGCATCTTAGTAAAAGGACCTAGCATGCGCTAAAAACGCTATCGCAGCTTAGTAAAAAGAGCCCTAAGTCTCATGCAATACAGCTAGGGGTGTGATTTTGATGATGATGCAGGACTGGGTAGGAACAACTAGGCACTGCTTATGCTCAAAGACCTCCCTGAATCACCAATAATCTCAATAGTAGGTCCTTTGGGAGATCTGGAGCTTTTTTTGGGGGGGGGAGAGGACTGGAGCCAGGGGACTTGAGCTTAAAGAAAAACGGTGGATTTACCAGCTGGACACCATAGAACCAAGGGGGTTGAATGCGGAAGTGGAGTGGGCTTCTCTGATTTGATAGCTCTAACCCAATGAAACGCAGGGGAAGTCAGCTGTGTTGTGAAATTTGAATATTTAAGGATTGGTTAAAATGCCGCCGCCATCTTGCTCTTTAAATTTATGGGAGTTGGAAGACAAAAGCGGCCGCAGTAAGTTTGTTCTTACCTTTACTGTTTAGAGGGAGGAATGTAATATAATAAAATGCTAGGCCGCGCATGCGCACTAAAAAAATGTGTTCCCTGATCTGTCGCGAAAACACGAGTGTGCATGCGTGCGTTTTACGTCATCACTTACTCTCCACCTCGCGCCACTGATCACTGTCATCACCTGCTCTCCACCTCGCGCCACCGATCACTGTTCCTCCTGCACCATGCCACGCCAGGCATGTCCGCCACTGGCCTCGAGCTCCTGGGGGCCGGCGGCGCGAGCCGCCCGGCGGTGCTGTGCTGAGGTCCCGCCTCCCGCTTCCGCCCTACACGGCGCCGCCAGACCCAGCCCTACACTGAGATCCGCAATCATGATTGCCATGGAAACCCCGCCGCAGCCTCGCGGCTAGGTAGGGGGACAACAATCGCGCTTATGTTCAAGCTGCCGCCACAACTCCTCTCTCGAACCGCACCAGGATCGAGAGAGGAGCTGCGGCGGGGGCTTGAGCATAAGCGCCATTGTTGTCCCCCCTACCTAGCCGCGAGCCTGCGGCGGCCTTCCTCACCCGGCTCTCACGGCTGGCAGCCGGCGAACCCTAATGCTGACATTGAATCCAAGTAAACAACCGGGGCTGCCTAAAGAAACAAAGTTTCACGGTGCTTGGCCCGCCAAACAATTCCTGCCGTTGCCGAAATTTGCCCCACTGTTCCTTCCCTTCCTCCATCAGGTACAGTTCAGCTCCGCCTATGTTAAAAGGAGCTGCTTTGAAATTGGAGCCCTGCCGCCACCATAATACGTTCCCTCTGCCGCGGTCCCATATGTCAGAGAAGGGGCGGGACCAAGGCAGAGGGGAAAGTGCTACGGCAGTGACAGGCCTCCGATTTCGACGCGGCTCCTTTTAACATTGGTGGAGCTGCACTGCACCTGATAGAGGGAGGGAAGGAAAGGTGGTTGTGCGCTGTTGAGCCCCTCTTTGCCCTCAGACCCTCTCCTAACTGCTCCCTCCTGTCTCAGACCACTGGGGGGAGGTGCCTGTCTTCAGCTGCAGGGATGGAGGGAGGGAAGAAGAAAGAAGGGGCCCTTGCAAGCGAGTTATCAAAAGCCAACCATAGCCTGGGACCCCTACATGGTATGAATAATGACCAGACAACAAAAGGTAAGAAAAATAATTTTATTTCCTGTTTTGTGATTACAATATGTCAGATTTGAAATGTGTCTTGAGGGAGGCTGCCGCTGCGGCTTTGGACAGAGTGGTACCATTTTCGTGGGAGCCGGCCTTTGGAGAGGCATGGGACGCGGGGACGGATGCGGGAGGGGCTGCCGCTGCAAAGGGCTTTGGTGGGGGAGCCAGCCAGACCGCGAGTGTGGGGATGTTGTAAGCGCGGATTGGTCAAGGAGCCGCTGCTGCCGAGGCTTTGAAATTGCTCTCCCACCGTCACTCCCTCCCGCCCCGGCTCTGCCTCTGCCCCTGCCCAGGTTCAAAAGCAGGAGACATCTAGCACCCGTTAATCTAACGGGCTTAAACACTAGTGTTTTAATAAGAAGGTTATTTCTAATGTTTTCTTTTTTATAAGGGGACCCTTGAAACAGCATATGTTGCAAAACATGTCGGGTTTACCTTTCTCGGGTCAACTTAGCTAAAAAAGATAAGTGGCTTTAAAATAATACTGAAATGCATGATTTACTCATTGAAAATACACATATAGAAAAGTAAGTTTTATAAGAAGTTTAAAATCAAAGGGTCAGTGATGATTCTACACGTAATTCTTCCCACTATGCAAAATTAGAGCAGTGGAGTGGTGGTGCTGAGGCCCGAAGATATATGTTCACAAGTTGAAATAAAGTGGTATACACTTGGAATTATTATAATATTGTGATATTTGGTAGATTTCCAAGTATATCTAAAAATAAAAATAACATCATTACTTTGGAGCTGTATGTATGCCCTGCACTAATCATTGCACACTAATCGATTAGCATGTGGTTAGTGCAGAAGCCTTTACCACCTAGAAGATAGTTGATGGCAAAGGTACATGCAGTAACGGTCACATGCCGATTTGGAAGTTATTGCATAGCCATTAATGCAGAAAATGGAAAAATGCAGCCATTTTATATCTGTGTTAAAAGTGGTCTCGGTGTGCAGAAAACCCACTGATTAATAATAGCGTTAGTCACTTTTTAATGCAGCTTAGTAAAAGAGCCCCTCTCTACATATACTAATCCATGTGGTGCCTGCTTCAGGGGCAATTTTTTAAAAGTGTGAACTGGACAATCTACCTAAGAATAAAAGGATAAAAACAGGAGTGTAAGAATCTTTTTACAATGCCACCTGTACTTAAAAATGGCTGAGACAAAGAGACACACAGCACCCCACTTCAGACAAACCAACAAAGATACCAAACATAAAAATCCCCCCAAAAAGCATGTAATGAAGATTTACCTAGGCAATTGCCCAAAGCAGTTATAAGGTTGCACATACAGGTGTATCAAGCCCCTGATGTGAAACTCGAGACAATATGAAGCACATATTAATATTCACTGAATAGAACTATCCATGAAAAGACCAACTAACATGGGTCTCTTTATAAATTACTGCAATCACACAGAAGCCAACCCAATCAGCCTCCTCTCTCTGGGGAGGCGTTGTTAACTGAGAGCATCTATGTCCAAGGCGTTACCAAGGCTAGAGCAATTTATGTTATAGTACCATACATGTTTTCCATATTCCTTTTCTTTCTGAAAAAAAAAGCACAAATAGATACTTTTTCATAGTGATTTGCTAATCTATCTAGCCATATTTCTTATCCTGCATTCTAAACTATCATACAGGTTATTGATAGCAGTCTTTAATGTGGAACTGTTCCCAATATATTGTCTGCCCATAATTTATTTTAACTGACTAGTGATAAAAATTCATTTGCTATGTTAATTATAAAAAGGAGAGATAAGGTCATAGAGTTAGTTGTTAGCACTCACCACATCTCAGAAAATAAATTGCAGCATTCAGCTTTGCTGGTTGTGCAAGTAATGAAATATTCAATGTGGCAGTCTTCACAGATAATAAAAATTACAAGCATCTTAGTGATATGCTAATTAACCAAGTTATCTACTCACACACAGAGAAATGAAATCATCCATCTTCTGCATGGATTAATTTAATATGTTACCTGAACACATATTTTAAAGTTTGTTTTAGTTTAAAACAAATGGAAATGTATTTGAAAAGAAGACTAGTAAAATCTAAAAAGTCCAAATATATACGTATGCCTGAATTCTTGGGACATTAAGGTTTCAAAGGTTATTTTCAAATAGAGCTTACATGCTCTGTAATCTATATTAAGCAATTTCCTTTTAACTGAACATAAATATTATAGAAGAGACAAATCTTATCTTAAATAGTATTTGTATTATATTAGTATATGTATCTTTTTATTATAAATGCATTGTGAAGGAGATTTTGCCACTTACCCTTAAGGATACCCCCTCCCCCTCACTCACAGTGTCAGAACCATCTTAAAACTCATAGTGCCACCCAAAAGGAAAATGACACAGGAGGGAGTGTAGCCATATGGGCATGGTCCAGGAAGTAAGATAACTCAGGGCACAGCTAGGCTAAGCAGGTCCAGAGGGAAGCATCAACACCCAACTGCATATGCCTCCACCACATATCTATGAATTGCAACTGCAATAGTCAAGTCAAAAGTTTGACTTGGATCTTTGCAAACTGATATCTTTGACCTGGCTGGACACAGGCCAGCCTATACGTATTGCTAATGATTGTACTAGTAAGTCTGGGGAGCCAGACCAAAGCCAAGCAGTGTACGCTACTTTGCTGAGAGACAGTAGTGTATGCTATGGGTCTCCAGAAGAAGGCCATAAGAAGACATTTCTACAACTAAGGACTAGTTTTGTATTTATCTTTCTTCCCCCACTATGAATTGAATAGGACCCCCTACCTGACACCTTAAATAAAGATTATTCTGTTCAGCTTAACCTGCTGTATGGCTCCAGCTTATCCATAGTCTACCATAAGAACATAAGAATTGCCGCTGCTGGGTCAAACCAGCGGTCCATCGCGCCCAGCAGTCCGCTCACGCGGCGGCCCCCAGGTCAAAGACCTGTGCCCTAACCGAGACCAATCCTACCTGCACTCGTTCTGGTTCAGCAAGAACTTGTCCAACCTTGTCTTGAATCCCTGGAGGGTGTTTTCCCTTATAACAGCCTCTGGAAGAGCATTCCAGCTCTCCACCACTCTCTGGGTGAAGAAGAACTTCCTTACGTTTGTACAGAATCTATCCCCTTTTAACTTTAGAGAGTGCCCTCTCGTCCTCTCTGCCTTGGAGAGGGCGAACAATCTGTCTTTATCTACTGAATCTAATCCCTTCATTATCTTGAATGTTTCGATCATGTCCCCTCTCAATCTCCTCTTTTCAAGGGAGAATAGGCCCAGCTTCTCTAATCTCTCATTGTACGGCAGCTCCTCCAACCCCTTAACCATTTTAGTTGCTCTTCTCTGGACCCTTTCGAGTAGTGCCATGTCGTTCTTCATGTACGGCGACCAGTGCTGGACGCAGTATTCCAGGTGAGGGTGTACCATGGCCCGGTACAGTGGCATGATTACCTTCTCCGATCTATTCGTGATTCCCTTCTTAATCATTCCTAGCATTCTGTTTGCCCTTTTCGCCGCCGCCGAAAATTGTGCAGACGGCTTCATCGACTTGTCAATCAGTACTCCCAAATCCCTTTCCTGGGTGGTCTCCCCAAGTACCGCCCCGGACATCCTGTATTCGTGCATGGGATTTTTGATACCAACATGCATTACTTTACACTTATCCACGTTGAACCTCATTTGCCATGTTGTTGCCCATTTCTCGAGCATGGTTATGTCGTGTTGCAGGTCTTCACAGTCCCCCTGCGTCTTCACTACTCTGAATAACTTCGTATCGTCCGCAAATTTAATCACCTCACTCATCGTACCTATTTCCAGATCATTTATGAATATGTTGAAGAGCACGGGTCCAAGCACCGAGCCCTGCAACACCCCACTGGTGACGATCTTCCAGTCAGAGTATTGTCCATTTACCCTCACTCTCTGTTTCCTATCTGTTAGCCAGTTTCTAATCCACGTGAGTAGTTCACCCTCTATTCCATGGTTCTCAATTTTCCGAAGAAGACGTTCATGCGGAACCTTGTCGAATGCCTTCTGAAAATCCAGATATATAATGTCGACTGGGTCACCCTTGTCTATCTGCCTGTTGACTCCCTCGAAGAAGTGCAGCAGGTTCGTCAAGCAAGATCGTCCTTTGCTGAAGCCGTGCTGACTGGTCCTCATCAGATTGTGTCCGTCTAGGTGATCAATGATGCGGTCTTTTATCAGCGCCTCTACCATCTTTCCCGGTACCGAGGTCAGACTCACCGGTCTGTAGTTTCCCGGATCTCCCCTTGAACCTTTTTTGAAGATTGGCGTAACATTCGCCACCTTCCAGTCTTCCGGAATCTTTCCCAATTTGATCGACAGGTTGGCTATTAGTTGAAGTAGTTCAGCTATTGTCCCTTTCAGTTCCTTAATGACCCTAGGATGGATGCCATCCGGTCCCGGGGATTTGTCGCTCTTAAGCCTTTCAATCTGCCTGCATACTTCTTCTAGACTGACCGTCATCCTTGTCAGTTTCTCGTCTTCAGCTCCAGCATATAGTCTGTTGGGTTCCGGTACGTTGTGTATATCCTCTTTGGTAAACACAGACGCAAAAAATGTGTTCAGTTTATCAGCGATGGCTTTGTCCTCCTTTAGCACTCCGTTTATTCTATCATCATCCAACGGTCCCACGGCTTCCTTTACAGGTCGTTTCCCCTTAATATATCGAAAGAATGGCTTGAAGTTTTTTGCCTCCTTGGCTATTTTTTCCTCGTAGTCTTTTTTGGCCCCTTTTACCGCTTTATGGCACTTGCTTTATGGCACCCTTGTTCACATTACCATATTTGGTTCTGGCAGTAGGACTGGAGATTACCCCATTAGAAGACAGAATCCTTAGCCACCTGGGCTTTGTTAGACTACCACGTAGGATAAATAGGTTAAAATACTAGCTGTGCCCTAGTTAAAAGCCAGAAGAAGTATATATTTGATTTGATTTGTTCCCCTCGTACAGGGGTATAACAAAAACATTGGGAAATTATTCTAGGTCCTGTTGGAGGGACGGCAGAGCGGCGGCAGCAATTCACGCAGCATCAATGACAACAACAGTTTCTACAGGACCACTTGGAATAATAGCATCAACAGCAGATTCAGCAACAAATGTTATAGAAATTGGTAAAGCTGCAACAGGGTTTTTTTTGGCCCAGATGTCCCCAACTCTATAGGAGCCAGGGTTCCATATATATGTTCTTCTCCCAGTGATGTCTAAAATGGTTCCAGAAGATGACCTAGATCATTTCCTGTTGAATATTTAGGAAGGCGGGCTGACCAAAGGCCACATAGATTATGAAGCTCATTTTCAAAAGAGAAAAACATCCAAAAGGTGGTATAATGTGCCAGATAGATATTTTTCTCGATAAACCATCCAAATGGCTATTTTTGAAGTCTATTTTCTAGACAAATTTCTGTGCTATTTGTTTGCAGTTAGTCTAAATCTCAGGGGGGGCATGTTAGAGGTGTGTTTTGGGCAGGTTTATGACTTGGTTGTTTTTCTCAATTTATCTTCTAAGTGTTCAACCAGTGTTTGTCATATGCTCAGAACTCTTTATCATTGAGACCGTGAATATGGGTTTTACCCAATATCAAGTATTACCTTGTTCAATCATTGCACTTGCACTGATGACATAGAAAGTTCTTTTTTTTTTTTTGTAAAATGCTATTGCTTTAATATATTAAGTGAGACTTAACTGAGTTTTAAGGGTCCTGACACATTTCATAGAAGTGCTGTTTCAGAGAACTCTCTTACGATTGCAAAAGCGGCCAGTCATCTTTTGGCCATATGCAGGCTCTTTAAATACATACAACAAATTAGTGAGAGATACCCCAAAAATACTTTACCTACATAAAATATAGTAACAGTTTAACAAATAATTCAAGGCATATGAATGGATGTTACCTAATTGCTTGCTTGAGGTAATGGTTCAAAGACGCCATTCATCTGGCTCCTCCTGTATTTACTATGTGAAATAATGACATCATCTTTTAAAAGGCCTTAAACTCAACATCTTTTCTCTTCTCCTGCCTCTAATTGAAATATCTCACAGGATTAATTAGAGGTGGACCAAACACCTCGTAATGCTTGAAAACAACATAAAGTAAATGAAACGAAAATAAACTTTTTATATTTCTTGCAAAGAGTTTGTCCTAGTGAGCAGAAAAGCAACAATTGAAATTCAGTATATCTGTATAAGAACCATTATATTTCTTGGTATAGAATACGAAAAGAAGCTTAAATGTGAATGGAAAGCTTAGAATTTTGCGACAATATTGCATGCATTTGTTAACAAATAGGGCTTAAAAGTTTCTTGAAGGTAAGTAAGTAAGTCAAAGGATATGTTTTTCTCCAAACTCTATGACAAGGTGATGAAGGCCATATGAAAAAGCTGCATCAAAGTTCCTATGATTTAGCACATATTTATAGACTACTGGGAAAGGAAAAGACAAAGAAAATTGAGTCCCCATTTACATATTTTCATAATAAAGTGACAAGGTCTTATGGAACAAACACAACAGCTGCAAATTATGTAATTATGTATCAGTATGCAAATTTGCAGACATCCCATAAATGTTGAAGCACTATTTGCAATGCTAATTAAATACCTTTTATTAGCTCTGCATAATTCCTATATGTGATTTTGTGCCAGATGTCATTGTAGCTTGCAAACCCTTTATTGCCAGGTTAGCTGAGGTAGCACACATTAACAGTGCTCATAAAAGCTCCATTTCTAATTAAATTACCTGCAGTAAGTCAATGATTCTCCATTGTTCTCCTGTCCATGCTAGTTACAGTTGGAAGACTGATTCACAACCCCAGAAACCAGAATAATAGAAAGACTGTAACTTTCAATGTGGTGCATTGATTGGATCTTGTGCATATCAAAGAATAATTCTGGAAGAGATGGGAATAAGGGAAAAATTATGCCAAAGAAAAGCAGCATATTATAGGCATTATACTATTACAAGTTAGGTAATTACTTTCTTCTTATTGTTATTTCTGTTTTCAATGCTTGCTATGTTCCTTCTATTTTTCTCTTTCTCAACATTACTATACTCAAAGGATCATTTGTCCCATTAAATCATGCTTGCTATGTAGCAAACCTTTTCTTTATAACAGTTAACACCACTTTACCCAGAACTGACATCAAGTTTATTGATATGTAGTTTCCCAGATTACTGATGGAATCTTTTAAAAAATTGACATTAGGTAGGCCACCTTCCAATCTTCAGGTACTGTGGACAATTTTAATGTTAAGTTACAGATTGCCAATACAGATTCCCTGCTCCCCCTGTCCAGCAGCAGCCCTTCCCTGCTCCCCCTGTCCAGCAGTAGCCCTTCTCCCTTACTTTTACCTCCCACCTGTCCAGTAGTACCCCTTCTCCCTTACCTGCTCCCTGTCCAGCATTCGCTAGGCTGGGCAGCCTCAGAGCTTTTGCTAGGCCAGCCCGCCTTGCATTATCAAAGTGGGCCGGCCTAGCAAATGCCCCACGGCGGCTGCTGCCGCTGCTGGTCCAGGGGTGAGGAGAAGAGAAGTGTCATCAGAAATCAGCCGGCGTCAGAGATCGGGGCAGGAACCTTGCTGGGGAAACTGCTGCACGCATCTCAAACTGCCGCAGGTGGGATCACAGAGCCACAGATCATAGCCACACAGAGATTGAAGTGCACATGCGTGCTAAGGGTTTTATTATAGCGGATAAGAGTTGCCATACTGGGGCAGACTGAAAGTCCATCAATCCTGGTATCCTGTTTCCAACAGTGGCCAGCCCAGGTCACAAGTACCTGGCAAGTTCCCAAAGAGTAAACCAAATTTTATGCTGCTTATTCTAGGAAAAAGCAGTGGAATTCCCCAAGTGCATCTTAATAATGGTATATGGGCTTTTCTTTTATGAAGTTCTCCAAACCTTTTGTAGGTACTTGGAAGGCCTCAGAAAAAATAGTTAATGTCTTATTAAAGAAATTACAATTTTGCATGAGCTAAAACTCTTTATAGTTTATAAATCTTTCCTTTTCGCTAAGTCTGAATAATAATATTTTAATTTATAGCTAAAGGACATATGATCAAGAAACTGTTTTATTTTACTTTTGTGATTATGATAAACATACCAAGGGCCTCAAAATAGTACAAGTTTCAAGTTCAAGTTTCAAGTTTATTAGCTTTTTATATACCGCCTATCAAGGTTATCTAAGCGGTTCTACAATCAGGTACTCAAGCATTTTCCCTATCTGTCCCGGCGGGCTCACAATCTATCTAACGTACCTGGGGCTATGGAGGATTAAGTGACTTGCCCAGGGTCACAAGGAGCAGCGGCGGGGTTTGAACCCACAACCCCAGGGTGCTGAGGCCGTAGCTCCATCCACTGTGCCACACACTCCTCCTACCTGGCGGGCTGCATGTAGCCCCCGGGCCGCGAGTTTGAGACCACTGTTCCACAACCTATTCTTGAGCTCACTAGGCAACATTACCTTCAACAACAATGAAAGCCTACTTTCATACGCTGATGACATTCTCCTCCTCATCCCAATATAGCACGACACCATAAACATCCCTCTGAGAATTGTAAACATAGAAAAGATACAAATTTGGGCTACACTCAAAAAAACTCAAATTGAATGCAGCAAAAACAAAAGCACTCTGGTTTCACAGTTCCCAGCAAACTGTCCCAAAAGCCGTTACCTTGCCCACAGGAACCAATTTCAACATCAACAAAACCTTGGGGTCTTACTAGACTCAACCCTCTCCTACAAACCCCAGATCTAACATATGAAAAAAAGACTTTCTATAGCATAGAGACAACTCCAATTGGTTAGACCTTTCTTCCACAGTCACCACTTCATGATACCGACACAGATGCTGGTACTGTCACAACTAGACTATTGTACTTGTTGTAGGTTTCCAGGTCAGCTGCAGAAACCCTGAGAGAACAAGGACTTTTGAAACTCACTATATACAGGCATAAATATCACCCTCACCAGAAAACTTCAAATGATTCAAAACACGGCAATACAGCTAATCTTCAAGCTGAAAAAATATGACTTCATCTCGCCATACTTCAACAAACTCCAATGATTAATTAGGCTCGCATTAGTTTCAAAATATCATACATAATGTACATCCTTTTTGCAAGCTCAGCAACATCTCTCATAAACCTCTTCACCAATTCTCTATCCATTTCAACCAGAAACATCAAGAAACCCCTTCTTATCCTTCTATCCCCTACAGGAGTAAAATACAAATGCACATTCAGCACACTTACCTACCTCAGCACAAAAACCTGGAACAACCTCCCAACAGCTATCAAAACCAAACCCAACTATCTTGAATTTTGAAACAAAATGAAGACTCTTCTCTTCGGGGCAACATACTCCATCAACAATCAGTAGCCTACACATACTAAGATTTCAATATGTTCAATGTAAAATGTACCGCTACTCCTCCTCACTCCATGAAAAGGTCCAACACAATTTCCATAAATGAAGCCAGAGTCAAAGCTAAGCAAAAAGCTCTTGCAGCAAATACTGCTGAAGTTGTTTCTTAAACAAAATTAAATTTGATTGCTTTTTTAAGTCCCCTGGCAGCTTATTCCACTCTTAAGGACCAGCTACTAAAAAAGTGCTAGTCTGTGTTCTGTTCAGTCTCCTGTGATGATACTGAGCAATCATTAAGTCTCCAGCTGTTCCATAGTGCAATACACACCCTGGAAGGTAACATTTCAAGTTAGTTCTCAAATAACTAGCAGTGTCCTGATAAAGTCTGCAAAGTACCTACAGCAATAATTTGAAATGATTATGAAAGACAACAGGCAGCCATTTCAATTGGATATAATATGATGTCACATGCTCTATTTTCTTCAAGCCCTATAACAAACGAACAGCCAAATTCCATACTATTTGTAAAGATTGTAAAGCAGAAGCAGCCAACCCCAAATAAGCAATGTTACAATAATCAAGGCTTCCTAATATCATGACTTGCAATACATGTAAAAAAAAAAATGAGCTCAAAAACTGAAGCTTTAAAAACCAGGCTTCAGATCAAGCTCTGAATCTGTGTATGGAAATTCAAATTAGAGTATAAAACAATATCCAGGTTCTTCACTTGGCCATTTATCTTCACAACAGTCTCAAGTAAGGACACTGATTCTGGCAGTTACTGATGAGTCAGAATACAAAGCCAACAGTTCAGTCTTCTTTTTTTTTTTTTTAACCAACCGTTAGTCTCATGTATTTATTTATTTTTTAAATCTTTATTGATTTTCATTCTTTAATAGTGCAATACATGAAAATATAGCATAATATACATCGATATAAGCACCTTCAACTTACAATTATACTTAAGCACTCATTGGGATTTAGGGAGGGAAGGAACAGAAAGGGAGAGAAGGGATGGTGTGGAGAGGGGATAGAGATACTAGATAGGAGGGTAGTTGGGAAAAGAAAGGGAGAGATGGTGGACCCTGGGGTGGTGGGGAAGGAGGGAGAGATGCTGGATGAAAGGGTAATTGAGAAAAGGTGGATCTGTGGATGGAGATGAAAAAAAGGAAAGATGCCGGACCTCCGGGGGAGGGAAGGGAAACGGAAGGAGAGGACAGAGATGGCAGATGGATGATTAGCACGGAGAAAGAAGGAGACCCTGGCAAGCAAGTTATCAGAAGACAACCAGAGCCTGGGACCAACAAAAAACATGATCTAGAATTTAACAGAGAGAGGAAAAGTCCTTTGTGTTTCTTTATTTTGTTTACACCACAGCGCCAGTGTGGTTAGGAGAAGGCAAAGTGGATGAAGAAGCTATAAAATAAACCCACTAAGATGTTTGAAAAAAAAAAAAAACCACCCAATTGGGCAGAAAAATCGTATCGAATCATCGATTCAATAGGCTGAATCGAATCAAAATTTTTTTCCTGAATCGGGCAGCACTAATGACAGCTCCTTAATCCCTCAGTGATTGCTGTGCCCCTCCCAATTCCCTGAAAGTGAAACTAGAAAGGAATACCAGGTTCTGTGACAGCTTCAGGTTCAAAATAAGTGCCTGTATATAATATGTAAACCACTTTGATTGTAACCACAGAAAGATGGTACAGTAAAACCTTGGATTGCAAATAACTTGTATGCAAGTGTTTTGCAAGACAAGCAAAACATTTTATTAGATTTTAACTTGATATACAAGCAAGGTCTTGCAATACAAGTACATCACATCATCACAACTGAGCCGATGGTTCTTCTCTCTCTCTCTCTCTGACACTGCAGGAGTGTAGTGACTGTTCTAAACAAACAAGTTCTTGCAATACGAGTACATATAGTATTTGTATTAAAGTTTTTGGGTTGTAGAGTTTCCATTATTTCTTATGGGGAAATTTGCTTTGATATATGAGTGTTTTAGATTGCAAGCATGTTTTCGAAATGAATTATGCTCGCAAACCAAGGTTTTACTGTATATCAAATCCCATTCCCTTTCTTCCCTTCCTTATTAAAGGCATAGGATTGGCTCAGCCTATGGACCAAGTGAGGCCATGGCCCAGGATGCTGGTGATAAAGGTGCCAAAATCCCAGTCCAGTCTATCTTTAAACTTCTAGAAGGATAGATGATGAACTGGGATTTTGACACCCTTTATCACCGGCACCCTGGGCCAGTGCCTCACATGGTTCAGCAGAGGGAAGGGGAGATACCAGATCACAGGTAGAGGGGGGAAGGAGAGAGATACCAGATTGTGGGGGGTGGAGGTGCCAATTCAAAAGTTGTCTCTGGGTGCCACAGGTCGATTCATTGGTTCGAAAGGGTTTTTATACTTTATGTAAAATTAAGAACATAACTATCAGAGCATTTTTTTTTATATATTAACTCCTTTCATTTGTTGGTTCAATCACTTGTCCTTAGCCAGCTAGACTATTGTAATATTATTCATCTTGTAGGTACTCAGAAAAACCTTCCTAGACTGCGCATAATTCAGAATGCAGCAATTAGATTGATTTTCAATTTAAAGAAGTATGACCATGTTACTGATTTTTATCGTCGACTGCATTGGCCTCCAGTTGAGACACGAGTTAAATTTATGCTGGGCTGTATTTGTTTTAAGGCACTAACAGGCTCAATTCCTGAGTATCTTATGGAATCTTTTATTATCACAAATTCTAAACATCCTAGGAAAACTCACTCATTGTTTTCTCTCCCTTCTGTGAAAGGATGTAAATACAAGAAATTTCAGGAACGACTACTATCTTTTCAGGCAGCTTCATGAACTAGGGATTTAACGTATATATTTACATTCCCAACTTCATATCAACAATTTCGACGTGCCTTAAAAACATATCTTTTTAGGAAACACTTCGGAAGTTAGAAATCGGATGGACTTGAGCATAAATAGTTAAATAATGTTTTCTTTATGGGATGTATAATTAATTTTATGCTATTATGATTATCGCTTTCTGTACAAGTGTTATGCTTGAAATTAAATTGAAAATCAATAAAGATTTAATTATAAAAAAAAAAAGAAATCTGATGTCTATCCATTTGTATTTGTGAACTGCTTAGAACTTAATGGTATTTGCGGTATACAAGTGAGTCTTATGTTATGTTATCCTGGTATAAGCATTCTGAAGCAAGCAGTATATAGATCTGAGGAGTAGCCTAGTAGTTAATGTAGTGTACTGTAAACTAAAGGATCCAAGTTCAAATCCCACTTTAACTTTTTTAATTCTTTTTTTTTTTAATTGTGCAGCCTCCAGAAACAGAAAAATACCTAAATACATAAGCCACCTACAAGCCTGAAGGCTATTGAAGTAATGTATATTCAGGTACAGTAGGTATTTTTCTGTTCCCAGAGGGCTCACAATTATACAAAAATAAAGAGTGGACTTTGACCCCCAGGCTCTTTCATTTACAGTCTACTACACTAAACCCCTCTGTTCTGCATGGATATCTATGTGGCTCTTTTCCAAGAATGCTGCCATACAGATGTCCATGATCTTTGTTTTTTTCCCATTTGTAATTTGGACCTTCGTGATTGTAAAATGGATGTTCATGCTGAACACTTCCAGCACATGGACATCCATCTCACATATTTTTTAAACAGGAAACCTCTATGTATTTCCTGCTCAAAATTACATGCAAGATGGATGTCAGTTTAGGATTTTTTTTTTTTTTAATATTATTCGGATATAGACATCCTTATTCTGACTAGGATGTCCTTTCCAAAATGCCCCTCCCCTCTATAATGGTTTCTGGATATCTGGGTTCCATCATAAAATATTAACAATTCAGTATGGGCATGCTTGACATTTTCACATGAACTAGACATTGACCTGGTATAACTCGGGGCATCTAATTGTGGCAAGGTACATGTGCAATTTACAGTATTATATAGTATAAGCCAAGAATGTAACTGGAAGCCCCATTCACGTCCAGCTCATGATCTACCCCTGCACTATGTAATATACACATGCTGTTACAAAATAGTGCTTAGGCACCCTACTGACACTTTTACAGGTAAGCCTACCCTTACATAAACTAAACTAAACTAAACCTTAAGTTTATATACCGCATCCTCTCCATAATTATAGAGCTCGGCATGGTTTACAAGAGCTTAATATAGGAAGAAATAACATAATGGGTTTGGAGGTTGAGTACAGGGGGGAGGAGAGCATTACATTTTTGTGAAAAGCCTAGCTTTCAGGTGCTTACGGAATAGTTGGAAGGAGCCCTGGTTCCATAGTGGGGCAGTAAAATTATTCCAAAGCCCTATGATTCTGAAGAAGAGAGATTTTCCCGCATAGAGGATACCTTTTAGCGAGTGGAAGGATAGTTTAAGTTTTTGGGTGGGCTTGGTGGTATCAGGATTCGAGGAGTTCCAAGATAGTGGGATTAGGGGAGGGAGGATGCCGTGTAGATCTTAAAAGTTAGGCAGGCGCATTTAAAATGAACCCTGGAAATTAGTGGGAGCCAGTGGAGTTTGGACAGAAGTGGGGAAACATGATCAAATTTGTGTTTTGCGAAGATCAACTTGGCCACAGTGTTCTGAATTAGTTGAAGTCTTTGAAGACTTTTTTTATTTAGACTTAGATAGATGGAATTACATTAGGCTAGTCTGGAGAGGATGAACAAGTCTGGAGAGGATTGAACAAGGACAGCAAAATGTTGTTGGCGGAAGCAGGATCTCATTTTCCTCAGCATGTGGAGGCTAAAAAAGCATGATTTTAATAAGGATTTGAGGTGGTCATTGAAGGAAAGAGAAGAATCAATAATGATGCCTAGAACTTTGCTTGAGAACTCAAGCTGCAGTGTGGCACCAGAGGGCAGTGTGAAGAGGGTAGGCAGCTGTTCTAATTTTGGGACGAGCCAGAGTTGTTTCGTTTTGGATTCGTTCAGTTTCATTTGAACAAAGAGGGACCAGGATTGGAGTTTTGTTATGCAAGCTGTTATTCTCTCAGAGAGGTTGATAAGGTTCGAGTCTGTCTCGAGAAGGACAAGGATTTGTATAGATTGTTTTAAGGGAAGATAAATGGAAGAGTTTCAGGGAAAACATGTAGATGTTGAAGAGAATAGGGGATAGGGTTGATCCTTGCGGGACTCCGCAAGTCAATTTCCAAGGAGCGGACACGGTGCCATTTGTGTTGACAGTGTAAGAGCGGGAACGTAAGAAGTTCGAGAACCACTCTAAGACTGTGGAGACGATGCCTATCTCGGAAAGTTGATAAATTAGAATATCGTGGTGGACAACATCAAAAGCTGCAGAGAGATCGAATTGTAATAGGACAGCAAACTTATTACGAGAGTGTAATTGTTGCACCTTTGAAATTAGAGAGACCAGTGATTCAGGGATTAGGGATTCAGTGCTGAAGTTGGGTCTGAAGCCATATTGGTAAGGTAAGAGAATTGAGAATCTCTCTAGGTAAGATGAGAGCTGGGTGGAGATGATGGCCTCTAGCATTTTAGTCAGGAGAGGGATATTTGCCATGAGACGGTAGTTAGAAGATGAGGAAGAGTCAAGATCAGCTTTTTTTAGTAATGGGGACATGGCAATATGTCCCATTTCTGCGGAGATTAGGCCCGATAGTAAAGCAGAGTTTATAAGTCTGGTGAGGGATGAGATGGCCTGCGTGGGAATATTCTCATACAGGTAGGAAAGGAATGAATCCAGGGCACATTTGCAGGATTTCAGTTTGAGACAGAGTTTGGAGATCTGGGGTTTGGATACGAGTTCAAAAGTAGTTCAGGATCTGTCTGCTGGGTTAGGGTTAGAGTCGTAGGAGGCCAGAGAATTGTAAGAGACTGCTGGAGGGAATTTTGCTAGGTTGTCTGCTGATGGGGAGGAGGGGGGAATGGTGGAATCATTTTTAGAAGTTAAGGTGTGCCAGATGTTAAAAAGTGTACTACTCTGGTTGTTGGATCTGAAAATTTTATCACCATAGAAGTTCTTCCTTGCTTTTTTTTTAGTACTGAATTATAGAACTTGATATTGTCCCTCCAGGATTGTCTATCTGAAGGGGATTTGGATTTTTTCCATTTACACTCCAGTGCTCGACATTTCTGCTTCAATTCTCTGTGGTACGGAAGATATCAAGGGGCCTTACGGGAGGTAGGAGATAGATTTAGTAGATAAAGGGGCAAGAGCACAGTAGGTAGTCTCAGAAAGGTTTACCCAGTTGTGCCAGTTGGATTCTGGGTCAAGAGGTTTAGGACAAGAGGGAAGTTGGTTGAGAAATTGGGTCCAGAACAGTTCGCTAGCGATTTTTTTGCGGAAGGTAATAGGATTTGTGACACGGAGTGGAGAACCAAGGTGGGACATGAAAATGGGAAGGCAGAAAGAAACTAAAAAGTGATCGGACCAAGGGACATGTTCCCAATGAGCATCTTCAGCAGAAGTTTTGTGCTCAGTCAGGTTGAGGAAGCTGATGATGTCTAGTGTGTGCCCCTTTTCGTGGGTTGGGGAGGATGCAGGAGAGGGGAAACCTAGAGAAGTGAGGAAATTGTTGAATTCAGTTGCATCCTTGCTGGTGTTATCATCTAGGTGGAGATTAATATCACCAATGATCAGTAGTCTCTGAAATTTTAGGAAGGCGTTTGTTATGGTATCAAGAATTAGTTCGGAAGATTTATTCCAGGGGTTGGTGGCCGATATAGTAATAAGATACCTAATGGGTAGGGGTGGAATTCGTTGTTGACTGAAGCTAACATATATTCTAGTGAAGTATAACTATCCTTTTCGAGGACATGAACGTCGAAGAATGATTCGTAGAGGAGTGCCAGGCCTCCTCCTTTCCAGTTTATTCTGGGAGAGAAGAGGCCATGGTAACCATAGGAGCAGAGTTCATTTTGTGTGAATAAATCGTCTTTTTTAATCCATGATTCTGTGATGCACAGGAATCCAGGATCGAAGTCCCCAAGTTGGTCCTTTAGTATTTGGGTCTTGTTGCAAGCTGATCTGGTATTACAGTAGAATGTTGGGACGGGGGTGAGAGAGTCAGAGGTGAGGTTGGGTAGATTGGCAGGAGGAACGGGCTTTAAAGAGTAGTTTACTCCTCGGGGGGGTTTTGAAGGGATGATTTCTGGTGCGCACTAGCGCGGGGATTCTGAGGTCAGGGCAAGTATTACTGACATTTGTGGAGTCAAGTAAATTGGGATGGGGAGAGGTTTCAGGAAGTGAGTAGTGTTGGTAAATGAGCAGAGTAAGAGAAGAAGGAGCCAAGAAGGTGGCTTCATGGTGAGATCTAGGAGAACGAATAAGAGGGCTGAAGACAGAACCTGTTTGTTTATTGTGTGGGGATCTGGAATTAGAGGTTTGGTTCTTGTTCGGTATTTGATGGCAGATGTCTTAGGACTTGTAAGATTCTCTGAATAGTGGCTTAAAACAGATGAAAACAGCACAGTGGCTGAAACAGATGAAAACTTAGCACCCAATTGCTTCTAGCAAGATGTAAGCGGAGGTAAAACTTAGCAGCTACATGCATAAGTGCTAACATTCTACACATTTACATATGCCAGAGGTATGTAAATGGAAGGCGCATAGATTATCAGATTGTCCTTTATATGCCTAGAAAAGTTAACAATAAATCAAGAGGTGTGGTTAACTTTCCTTTGAGCAGATAGTGTAGCTGGTTTTAAGAAAGGTTTGGACAAGTTCCTGGAGGAAAAGTCCATAGTCTGTTATTGAGAAAGACATGGGGGAAGTCACTGCTTGCCCTTTATTGGTAGCATGGAATATTGCTACACCTTGGGTTTTGGCAAGGTACTAGTGACCTGGATTGGCCACCCTAAGAATGGGCTACTGGGCTTGATGGACCAATGGTCTGACCCAGTAAGGCTATTCTTATGTTCTTATCAACAGGCTTATGTGTCTACCATTATTTTCAGACCTCCTGCCTTTGGGATGTTTAAAGGTCCAAGAGCCTGTAGATCTTTCCCTCTCCTCAGATGATCCCTTTCCCTTCAATGGGAGATAACATTAGCAGTAAATCTGAGAGATTGAGATCATCTCCAGCAAACCCTGACATTGAGTATGGTTTATTCATGCCATGAAATGTGCAAAATTGGCCCATTTGAAAACTTTACACTTAAGATCCATCACCCCCTAGTCTGGTTCCAAACCCTTCCCATGATCTCCTACACAGGAGTGATGCTAGAAAGTCTATTATCAAAAGTTTTAATTTGGAATCGGTTTTGGGGAGGAAACAAAAGGTCTAACAGCAAACCAAACCAGATTCTTGCTAGTATCAAAGAAAAAGGAAGAAATAGTAACATTCATGTAACAATCCATTTAGGATCCAGTTACCAGGCTAGAAATAGATTCTTATTCTCTATGCTAGCTGCTTTAGTGTTCTTTGAAGATGACTGTACAGAGGCTTAATTGGATCAAAAAAAGGTAGTTACATTACATAAATTTCTATATGCCGCAGCTACTTTGCGGTTCAGTGAGGTTAACAGCTAAGAGATACTAACCATATGTAGTATGATCATAATAAATTAATCAAAATTTTTACCAAACAAGTGGTTTCAGCGATTTTCTAAAGACTAGGTAAGAGGTTCAGATTGATATATAAGTACTAACTTGTTTGTCCCCACATAGCTGCTAAAGATGCCAAAGTTTTACTAAGAAATCGTTTGTAATCAAAAAGTCGTTATCACATGCAAGTGTTTTCTAGTAGCAAAATTGAAGCAATCTATACAATCTATACATTCCCACAAGGACAACCAGAAATCGTAATCTTTTTGCTTACCTGAAGATCACAGACTGCAAATACAGAACCTTTCTGGAAAGAACATTTAAGTTTCAAGCTAGCAGACAACAAACCTGGCTAGGCGACTTCATTGATAGAGCCAGATTAACTTACGGTGCCTTTCGGAAAGTAATTAAGACTGCTCTGTTCAATAGATTTATTTCCTAGTCAAAATACTCCCTCCTTCAAAAACTATTATTCTTCATGCTGATTCTACGCTCCCTCTCCAATTGAATTCTGTACTCTCTGTCTGTTCAGTGTCTTCCTCTCTGTTAATATTCTTTAATTCGCTGGCCATCCAGCCCCTTCACTGTAACATGTTAATACTATATTGTAGTCCGCTGATTGTAATTCATTGGTCTGTAAGATTGTAATTCGCTGATTGTACAGCTCTCGTTATTATAAACCGCCTAGAAGTCATAAGATTATGACAGTATAGAAAAATAAAGTTATTATTATTATTCAAGGCCTTAAAATATACACAACCAAATTTGAAAACTATTCTAGCTTCTATTGTCAGCCAATGCAGCCTATAATAATGCTGTGACACGTGATCTGATCTTTTCAATCCGAAAATCAGTCTTTGTAATAGCTGCTCTAGTACCTAAAAAAATTATTGACATTGTTGTGCAGGAAACAAAGTACCCAGTGCACCTAATTGCCTATCATGCTTCTTCTTAAATACTGATGTAAGGAAGTGCTAAGAGCTAGAACTAAACAGACTTGTTTCCAAGTGGAAAAAAATGGAGAGGGGGTCTTAATCTAATGCAGTTTAATTTAAACAGTTAATAACTGGCCTTTTCATGAAATCTATCTTGTACAAGGTGAGGCACAGAGTAACATAAAAATAAAATGTAATAAAGCATAAATCTAACTAATTACAATGAGAGGCATTTTCAATAGGATGTCTAAGTCCAACTTTGGATGCAGGCAGGCATACGTACACTAGAAGATGTTATATCAAATGGGAAAATGCTTGATTTTTCACGACTGCAACAATCTTTTGGTATTTCAAAGCCTCAAATTTATAAGTGATTGCAGTTGAAGCAAGCTATTCAGAAAGGGTTCCCTGATTGGCAAAATTTTAAAAATCATTATAGCATGCAGGTCCTGTGCTTCCAGACAGATTTGCTAGGACATCAGGCCGCCCGTTGGTATAAAATAATATCTGAATTCCTGAATAAAAAGCCAAAAACTAGGCTTAGGGACATTTGGAGCATTGAGATAAAGCAACATTTTTGAAACCGGCAACATTGCAAGACGTCCAATTTTTATTTTTTTTTTTTCTGCTTGGACGTCTTGTCTTGTCCGCCAGGATGTCCAGCCCTTAGAACGTCCAACTTTATTTGCCATTTTCAACCAAAAAACTGCTCAAGTTCAAAACATCCTAATGCAGACCATTTGGACATGGAAGGGGCCATCGTTGTAATGGACTGGCTACATAAACATAACAATAGAGGTAGAGCACCTTAAAGGGCACTGCTGTGTACTTCACATAAAGAGTGCCAGAAGTACATCTCACCACAACCTCCTTATTATGGTGAGCTATCCAAAACTCCCCCAAACCTACTATACCCACCTGTCTACCATCCTAATATCCCTTAAGGCTACAGGTGGCATCTATATGGCAGTATAGTAGGATTTTGATGGCCTCACACTTTCTACCAGTAATATAGTGGATAGATAGGCTTATGGGCCTGGGTCCTCCTCTCTATAGCTCATTAGTCCAGTCGAAAAGAAGAGAATTGACCCAATGATCTCCACAGACAAATCCACTCACCAGGCTACTTAAGACATCTGTTTAATGCTCTACTAGGATTTTCCATACCAGCTGCTGCTGTTCTAGAGACAGGTATGTACTGTTTCATTCAGATTTAGGGGGGAAGAGGGATCAATGACCCCCCTGGGCGAGTGTGTGGGGGCATTACTTAATCCTTCCAGTGGTCATCTGGTCATTTTGTGTTCCTTATTGGCACTTAGATGCTCTTAAAACAGGTCTAGCTCAGAATGTCTAAGTTCTGTCCAGGTTGTCCTGGGAAAGGTTCAATTATCACTGCAAATCCTGTCCAGAGCACACCTCCAGCACGCCCCCTTTACTCTTGAACAGGCAGCAGGTAGAACAGCTCGCAGGACATCCAGAAAGGCGGTTTCAAAAATCAGCATTTGGACATCCTGGCGATTAGAACATCCAAGTGCCGATTTATATGCTTTTTGGACATCTTAAAGTTTCGAAAATGCCCCTAATAATCCCTAAGTAAATATATCTTAAACATATGCAAAAAATAGATATAATAAAAAATTTCAAATATTAATAATACTAGAGAACAAACTAGTATCAAGTAATATTGAATTACCAGACCTCAAACACCCTAGGCACTACTTGATTGATTTTTCATGCCCTTGCTGGGGTGATGTGTTCATCATCAGTCTTGGTAAAGTGACATGTGCCCAAAATTTTTTTATTTTTAACTTTTCATTTTTCACAGCTTCTACGACAATATTAAAATAAAGTGCTTACGGTGCTATGAAAGGAAGGCACTTTATCCCAAATAATATAGAAAATCATGTAATTAAAAGAGTCTTTAGCTTTTATTATAAACAATTCAGGCTCAATATCTAGAAACATGTGGCCAGAAAGTCTCCCAAAGCAGTGATGTGCTGGAAGAGGGCTCTTTGAGATTTTGTAGAGCCCCTTCCCCCTTTTTTAACTTATTCTAGAAGATTTTACAGATTTTGGTGGATAGGAGTTGGGAAGGAGCACAAACCATTGTATGATTGCAGCATCTAGTGGCCAAATTTAAGGTGCAGAAAATACTGAAATCAAAAAGAAACTGCAGCACGCAACCTCTAAGATCTGTCACTGTAATGGCTGCACTAGATGGAGAGAAAGGGTTAAAATAAATGAAAAGAACAAGAATTAGTAAATCATGGTACCATAAAGGGGGGGGGAAACAGATATCACACCTCTCAAAGGGCAGCAGAGATGACTTGAGTTCATTAATAAGACAGTAGTAGTTTAGCTCTTCCCCAACTGCATAATGGAGACAATTTTTAAATTCTGCAAGCTTTTTGCCAACTCATGGATGCTTTGTACCTGCAGGACTGTAAGCATATGTTGTCCATAGAGCTTCATTTTCAAATTCCATTGAATGTGCACATCATGGGGACTTTAATACCTGCATAAATGAAAACAGCTGCAAAATATGCTTTATAAAACTGCACACTGAAATTTGAAAATGAAATTTATGTCCTTACTTTCCCTCCCCCAACATACATAGGGGTGGTGAAAAGTTCTGAGCCCAGCCAACTTCCTAAATTCTAAGCATTATTTTAAAATTACATCCCAAAGCAGTTGCAACCCTGGTCTTGTGCTCCGTTCACTTCTCCACGCTGCACAGGCGCTCCAACCAACTCGTCAGGTCAGGGGAGGGGGTTGCCTGCCCGACACCAAGGTTCACAAAAAGAAGGAAAACACTTGTCTTCACTCACTACCACCATCCTGGCGGTCACAGTCACACTCAATCTCACATTCGAGCTTGGGCATAGGCCAGAGCCAGATGAATCTGGTAGGCTGGAGGATCAACAATTCCAGGGTTCTGATCACTCACCAAGACCCTCCCTCTTTCACATGCAAGAAGCAGGCAAGAGCCAGGAGGCAACTGGAATGAACACAACAGTTTATTCAACTAAATCGCTTAGGCCACATATCATATATACTCAAATATAAAGCTGAGATTTTTGGGCCAAACAAAATGGCCCAAAAATGGGGGTCTCAGCTTATATTAAGGTCAGTGCCCACCTGCCCTCCTCCTGGACTTATTGCAAGCCTCCGCCAGGCCTCCCTTAAGATCGGGTGGTCCAGCAGTGGGCCGGGACAGGAGGGATCCAACTCGTCTCCTGTCCTGGTTGACTGTTACCTCTCTCTCACCTCCCCTGCATACCATTAAAATCCCCATTGGGCCAGTGATGGGCCAGGACAAGAGGGATCTGAAGTAGGCCGCTGTCTAGGCCTACCTCGAAATGGAGACTCCACACACTATATACTGGTTTCAATAGGTATATATTTATTAACAAATCAGTAACAGCTTACAAGAACAAATCATTCAGCATATAATGTAACAGATGTGATCCTCAGGCCTGAGGGTCCTCTGATGTCTGTTCTCCTTACTTCTGCTTATAGGCCTGGTTTTATACATTTCTTGGTGGTCAATACCACGTTAGCCTAAATCACATGATACATCTTTATTGGTTATTTTTCTTATATGTCAATACATAAGTAGATTCATTTATTGGCTTATCTATTTGTGTCATCTTATACGTCTGTTCAGTTTGCCGTAAGGCCTAACCCTTTCCTGCAAATGTCCTTTTCCCCTTACCATATATGCAATTCCGAGTCCAAAATTCCTTCTCTGCTGTGGTAACACATGATATATCTTGCTAAATAATGTTCTTGAGTACTCTGTTTTTCTGACCATGAGCTGTGTTCCTCTTTGCATAATATCCGGCCAGGTGCCATGCATCGGAATTTAAGTCTTGTTTCTTACAAGTTTTTGCTTACCATAGCTAACTCAGAAACAGAACATTTCTCAATCACTATAGGCCAGCTGGCAAGTGGGTTATGAAATATCTTTTACAGTTCATATACTGATTTATTAGAGCAAGAGGGAGGGGAGGGGGTTTTTCTCTTATGAGGTCTGGTTACTTTACCTTTATCCAAAGGACTTGTTTTGCTTCACCTGTATCTCACCAGGACTTCTTCTTCGTCTCATCCTCGGTTCCCTCTCAGATCCCATCCACCTCCTGTCCCTGCCGACTGTTAAAACTTTTACCTCCCTTGCCTCCCCAACACACCTTTAAAATCCCCATGATACAGCGGTGAACCAGAGCAATAGGCATATGTGCTGGGCTAGGATTTAAATTAAAATGTAACAGAGGGAAATCCATACCAAGAAATACCAATTTTCAGAAGTAATACAGGATGGATCATAATTCTTTTAATGTCCACCTGTTTAGTCCCTAGCAATGTGACATGCATTATAGTAGTTTTGTTTGTTCAATTTGTTTGATTTGCTCTATCCTTCTTTTTCTTTTTTTTACTTTATTTAGTTTTTAATGCCAACAAAAAGTGCAATACAATTTACATACAAATAATAATAATCAAATAAGCACTTATAAACAATCAGAATCTATACAAAAAATAAAATTTCCTTCCCCATCCAACATTACCATCAGGAATAATACCAAAACAAAAGATATACCCCTCTTCCCACTCCCCCTCTCCCCCCCCCCCCCCCCGGATATGTGGTTACAAAACAACAGAAAATAAAGATAAAGGGCAACTATAACAAATCTACAAAAGACGTCAATGGACCCTAAACCAATTTGAATATCTTATTATGCCCCAGCAATTCAGCATTCATTTTCTCATACTTATAAATTAAGCATAAGCTCGCCCACCAGAAAGGAAAACTAAGGTGATCCCAATTCTTCCAATTGCGAGTAATCATTTGCATGGCTATCCCGATCATAATTAGGAAAAGCCTGCATTTATAACGATCCATGAGGGGCTTAATATGCAATACTGTTCCACATATGACTACCTCATACGTTAACTAAATTGATGCCTCCAGTATGGTATTAATCTGTCCCCATATTGACTTCCAAAAGTTAAGTATCAAAGGACAATAGAACAGCAGATGATCCAATGTCCCTATATCTAGATGACATCCAGATGATTTGCTCTATCCTTCTAAAGTTGGTTTGATATCTTTGTGAGATATGTCAGATTTATATTTGTTTTAATTGCTTTATTTGATTTTAGTTTTGATGCAGTACTTTTCATTAAGTTGTTATTAAATTATGCTTTTTAGGATTTTTACCTTTCATATGCATTTACCTCCTGATACCTAGGTATGTATCTAGGTGTTTTCCCTCCACTAGCATTACTTTCTGGCCCTTTATCTAGTCCCATCACGCCATTTTGTCTTGGATTTTACTGGGATACAACCTTTTCCATACATTTTTTATCACCATACTCATGAGGGCCTGGCCCTTCAGTGGTCTCGTTTCACATATGTCCTTCTCACTGCAACACTGTCTACTAAAAATTAATAGATGGCTGGACTTAAATAAACTTTCATTGAACATCAGCAAATGTCAAGTATGTTGGATAGCAGGGTTAGGTCTGGATATAGATATTCCTATATCTTTTAAAGGTACATCTATTAATGTAGTAACAAAATTTAAATATTTGGGATTTGGGGTCAATTCTCATCTCACCTTTAATGAAAAAATATCAGAGATCATGAATAAAGGCTTTTATGTCCTCAGATCTCTCCGTTAATTTTTTTGAGAACAAGAATTTTCATACATTGATTCGTGCATTTATAATTTCTAAGATCGATTATTGCAATATAGCATATGCTGGTTTATCAAAGTTTAACATTAGACAACTTCAAACATTACAAAATACAGTGATAAAACTTTTGACTCACACCATTATGTCTTTCTTATCACTGGTTGCCAATATCATATAGAATTCAGTTCAAAATATTGATGCTAACACAAATCATTACATTTGCAACAACCAAGTATCTGAATTCTCTTACTATTCCATGTTATCCACTATGAATGTTGAGATCTTTGAGACAAATGAATTACCTGCAATTGGATTACCTATATCAGATAGTTTACGTGTTGACACTGATTTACAGAACTTAACGGCAGTTTTGGAAAGCTCGTATTCTGATATTAAAGAGAGAGCTACACTGATTGTTAATTTTATATTTGAGCAAAATCTTAATTCTATATTGAGATTATTTTTCAAAAGCTCTGTTTCACAATTTTGTGGTCAAAAAATTTGGCTACATCATGATATAACAAAATTAACCCAAGAAAGATGCAAGTTATTTCTTGCAATGAGAGATGAGACAAAGAAATTGGGTGTTACCTTTATATTAACCTACCCATGCAAGTATATTATTAAATATATGGGTTTGAAATATATTTTTTATTCGCCCGATCAGCTAAGATCCTTTTTAGACCTCAAGGGGTTTATCAGAGATGGAGTGTCTGGCTCAAATAATTAGTAACTGGGGGTTTGACGTATTAAGCCTTTTCCTAAATAGTTTCCTGTAACTTATCTCTCGGTAATTTTATTTCCTCCTTTGTTTCTGTTTGTGGTCTAAGAAAGAGCTATGGTATTTCCATAAGATTGTTATTACTTTATAGTTTGTACTTAGATTTATTTTCATGTTGGATTATGGCTCTGTATTTCTTTACTGTTGTACTAATCACCTTTGTTTTACTTCAAGCACTAATTTCAACACAAAGCTGATGTGGTTAAGTGAACACTCAGACCCACAGCTGAGGTCCGGTGAAACAAGTTCAGGGGGCAGCTGTTATGCCCGGAGCAGTTATGTGTACCACCAATTCAAAGTTAAGTTGTTGTGAAATTTATGATTTTATTTCCATTTAAGTTTTATTTTTTGTTATTTAGTCTTTGTTTGGTGGAGGAGACTGTGAACAACTATGATGGTCTCCTTAACAGCTGCCCCATGAACTTGTTTCACCGGACCTCAGCTGTGGGTCTGAGTGTTCACTTAACCACATCAGCTTTGTGTTGAAATTAGTGCTTGAAGTAAAACAAAGGTGATTAGTACAACAGTGATTTATAAGTATCACCTTGGATAAATATATTCCCTTGCTGTTTTTTGATTGTCTGTATTTCTTTAAACAAGTTGTTATACTTGTGAAACAGTTATAATTAAAAAAAATTAAAAAAGAACATTGAAATCATTACAGGACAATAGGTTGGTTATACCATCAGTTAAAAGAACGAAGAGGGAATTTACTAAATCTATAAAACTTTCTTCTGTTTAGTGCCTAGTCTATAGAATCAGTTGCCAAGACAGATCCATTTGGAATTAAATTTTAAGTCTTTTAAGAGTCTTTTGAAAACATATGTGTTTAATTTAGCATTTGGATAATATATTCCACAGAATGACCATATGTACTGAAATACTGAGAGACAATCAAAGATTGGCTTGGAAAAAACAGTAATACAAAATGATATCTAATTATTTTGATTTTAGATAAATTTCTTTCTATATATTATTATATATGATATTCCTAAGAAAGGTAGGCCGTACATTATCCTCTCCAATTGAGATTAATTCCGTTCCTCTATAAACCGTTTCTTCAATAAAGTTACTAGGGGTAATCCTTGACGGGAATATGTCATATCATGATCAAATAAGTTCTGTCATCCAGAAATGCTTTTACCGACTGCGTATGATATGCTCCCTCATCAAGTTACTTGGTCAGCCTTCACTTAACATTCTTGTACATTCATTAGTTATCTCATGTCTAGATTACATTAATGAAAAAAGCGATCAGACAAGAAGATTTCTTTTAAAATATGGAAAAGGTCCAAAACGGACGAAAACTAGAAAAAGCACAAGCAACATCAACAAGGTGCCATAAGGCGGTAAGAGGGGCCAAAAGGGACTACGAGGAAAAAATTGCCAAGGAGGCAAAAAACTCCAAGCTGTTCTTTTGATATATTAAGGGGAAACGACCTGTGAGGGAAGCGGTGGGGCCGTTGGATGACCATGGAATAAATGGAGTGCTAAAGGAGGACAAAGCCATAGTCGAGAATCTGAACATGTTTTTTGCATCTATATTTACAGAAGAGGATATACGCAACATACCTGAGGCTGACAGGCTTTACATAGGAAACGAAGACAGGAAATTGACTGGGTTGACGGTCAGTCTAGAAGAGGTATGCAGGCAGATTGATAGGCTCAAGAGCGATAAATCCCCGGGACCGGATGGCATCCATCCGAGGGTAATCAAGGAAATGAAAGGGGTTATAGCTGAACTGCTTCAACTAATAGCCAATCTGTCGATCAAATCGGGCAGGATTCCGGAAGACTGGAAAGTGGCAAATGTTATGCCGATCTTCAAGAAAGGTTCGAGGGGAGATCCGGGTAACTACAGGCTGGTGAGTCTGACCTCGGTACTGGGAAAGATGATAGAGGCGCTGATAAAGAATCGCATCGTTGACCACCTTGACGGGCACAATCTGATGAGAACCAGTCCGCACGGCTTCAGCAAAGGAAGATCTTGCTGCACTTTTTTGAGGGAGTTAACAGGCAGATAGACAAAGGTGGCCCAGTCGACATTTTCAGAAGGCGTTTGACAATGTTCCGCATGAACGACTACTTCAAAAAATTGTGAGCCATGGGATTGAGGGTGAAATACACACATGGATCAAAAACTAGTTGGCAGATAGAAAGCAAAGAGTGTGGGGTAAATGGACAATACTCGGACTGGAAAAGCATCACCAGTGGAGTGCCGCAGGGTTCGGTGCTTGGGCCTGTGCTCTACAACATATTTATAAATGATCTGGAAATTGGAACGATGAGCGAGGTGATTAAATTTTCAGATGATACAAAGTTATTCAGAGTAGTAAAGACGCAGGAGGATTGCGAAAACCTGCAATAGGACATAAACACGCTCGAGAAATGGGCTGCGACATGGCAAATGAAGTTTAATGTGGACAGGTGTAAAGTGATGCATGTTGGTAAGAAAAATCTTGTACATGAATACAGTACTCGGAGAGACACCCCAGGAAAGAGATTTGGGAGTACTGGTCGACAAATCAATGAAGCCATCCGTGCAATGTGCGGCAGCGGCGAAAAGGGCAAACAGAATGCTTGGAATGATTAAGAAGGGGATCACGAACAGATCGGAGAAGGTTATCATGCCGCTGTACCAGGCCATGGTACGCCCTCACCTGGAATACTGTGTCCAGCACTGGTCGCCGTACTTGAAAAAGGACACAGTACTACTCAAAAGGGTCCAGAGAAGAGTGACTAAAATGGTTAAGAGGCTGGAGGAGTTGTCATACAGTGAGAGATTAGAGAAACGGCCTCTTCTCCCTTGAAAAGAGGAGACTGAGAGGGGACATGATTGAAACCTTCACGGTAATGAAGGGAATAGATTTAGTAGATAAAGACAGGTTGTTCACCCTCTCCAAGGTAAGGAGAATGAGAGGGCACTCTCTAAAGCTAAAAGGGGATAGATTCCGTACAAACGTAAGGAAGTTGTTTTTCACCGAGTGGTGGAAAACTGGAACGCTCTTCTGGAGGCTGTTGTAAGGGAAAACACCCTCCAGGGATTCAAGACAAAGTTAGACAAGTTCCTACGGAAATAGAATGTACACAGGTAGGGTTGGTCTCGGTTAGGATGCTGGTCTTTGACCTGGGGGCCACCGTGGGAGTGGACTGCTGGGCACGATGGACCACTGGTCTGACCCAGCAGCGGCAATTCTTATGTTAATGCTCTTTATAAAGGCACTACCAAAAAAGAAATAAGATGACTTCAAATAGTACAAAACACTACCATAAAAATCATATTTAATGCTCGCATATTTGATCGCGTCACCCCTCTTCTGATCAAAGCTCACTGGCTGCCCATCGAATACTGAATTATCTATAAGATCATGTTGTTGACCTTTAAAATTAGGATTTCATGTCAATCTGAATTTATAAACTGACTTTTGATTCCTCATTTTTCCATCGTTCCCTCAGATCTGCAAACCAAAATTACTTGCTATTCCTTCACTTAAATACATCAATACTATGAGAACCAGTATCTTTTCTGTCATGGTCCTCTTACTTTGAAATGCTGCTCCAAGCCACTGTTGAAGATTTCCTGAAATTTACAGATGTGATAGGTGTCACAGATGATATGAAAACTGAGATTGTGAATGATATGAAAACTGAGATTGTGAATGAATCAAAATTAAGTGGACATATTAAAGTTTAGGGAATTAAAATGAGCTCTAGTGGAAAAGTCTGAGGCATTGTAATTACAGATTGAAAAGTTTAAATTGCTGTATTTGCACTTTAGCTGTGCTAAGGAAGTTTAGTTTGATTTTGTGACTCTTAAGACATAGGCAAATTTATGTACCATTGTTCATATGAGATTTACAGATAAGGTTCTCAGAGGAGCAGGAAACAGGGTTTTTACAGAGAGAATTTGTTCCTTATAGATTAGAACATACAATGCTAATTGGGAGGTCATACAGAAGTTAGGATGTGTCTGCAGTATGCATGCCTTTTACTGACATGATTGGTCTGAAAAGGTCAGAGATCAAAAGTGATTTAGAAATTATATGGAGAAAAAGTGAAACACTGCCACCTGCTGGGTTTAAAATTTAACATTAGAATGAACATAACATTAAAATTAAGGATTTAAATATAACGTTAATGTAAGGCATTCTTGGAAAGGACGTCATGTGATCAACTGTGCCATTGTATTCTAAAGCATGATAATTACTACAAATGATGTTACATAAGGTATAAATCTGTTTGGCCTTGCTTTCTCCCTTTGGAGAGCACTGAAATTGTGGTGGCCTGTATTGGCTCTCCCCAGGCATAGGAGAACTATTAATAAAACCTATTTGCTTATTACATAGATTTTCCTCATGTCTGTTATTTGAATGGAGTCTCTAGCCCAGTCATGTGGGAGAGAGAATCCATTCTGGCAATTCTTTTGGCCCCGATGTTCAAGTCTTCCAGCCTGGCTTGAACACCACTTAAGAGAAATCACAGATCGTGACAGATTTAAATCATGTTTAAAAACTTTTCTCTTCAAAGATGTGTGTGACTCATAATCGTCCCTTTAAGAATGTCTTTTAACTTTACATTCGTTCAGCCTTTTGGCTAAGCTTTTATTTTGATCCCCCCCCCCTTTTGTTTTTACCTATTTTTGTTTCTTTCTCTTCAAATATTGTAGTTCCTCCCCAGTCCCTTTTGTACCAGTATATTAAACTTGTCAGGGGGTTTGCTGTCTTATGTCTATCTTTTAATTTTATTAAGTACAACTGCTTTGAATCTTGAGAAGGCGGTATATTAAATTTTAATAAACTTGAACTTGAAACTTGTTCTGAGCACCGGCTGGGAGAGCTAGTAGGGAGCAAGGAGCACGCGGAAGCAAGGAGACTTACCAAAGCAAGGCAGGAGGCAGGAAGGAGCCGGAGCTAGGGGCAGCAACGAGAGTTAGCTCCGCCCACCCCCACCGCATCAGCGAGGTCAGAGCCCGAACTCCCCCTTAAAAGGGGTGGAGCCAACAGCGCGCAGCCGTTCGGTGTGCAGTGAAAGTGAGCTGCAAAGGCGCTCACTTTAGCGAGAACGCCTTTGTGAAGGGCCTAGTCACTACACCCAAGGACACCAGGGAAGGACAACAAGCAGGCAGAGAGAGAGAGAGAGAGAGAGAGAGAGGACACCAGCAGCAGGCAGAGAGAGAACACCAGCAGCAGGCAGAGAGAGAGAGAGAGGACACCTGCAGCAGGCAGAAGGAGAGAGAGAGAGGACCCCAGCAGCAGGCAGAGAGAGAGAGAGAGAGAGAGAGAGAGGACACCAGCAGCAGGCACAGAGAGAGAGAGAGAGAGGACACTAGCAGCAGGCAGAGAGAGAGAGAGAGAGAGAGAGGACACTAGCAGCAGGCAGAGAGAGAGAGAGAGAGAGGACACCAGCAGCAGGCAGAGAGAAAGAGAGAGAGAGAGAGGACACCAGCAGCAGGCAGAGAGAGAACACCAGCATCAGGCAGAGAGAGAGGACACAAAGCAGTTACAGAGGGCACTTACAGGTCACGCGTAATCTGTTAACTGTTATCTTAAAGTAGGAACGACAATGGGATCAAGAAGATGAGCTTTCCAGTGTTCTACACAGACTGTCATATGTATGACTACCTCACCTCAGGGAGACAGTCATATGTATGCAGTCGGTGTCAGGAGCTGAAAAGCTTGAAGAAGGAAGTCAAGCGACTTGAGGACAAGATACAGGAGCTAGAGGGACTTTACACCACTGAGTGAGAGACACACTGAGGATTAAGTCGGGAACTCGAGAAATTCATTGAGGAAGCATACAGGAGGAGGGTGGAAGAGAACGAACTTCAGATGAAAGATGAAGTCATACCAACACGGAAGGGAGAACAAGAAACAGATGACCTCAAAGAAGACACCCACAGAGGAACACCGCACGAGGGGCAGAAAATGGCTAGTCAATGCCTGGAAGAAGAAACAGTGAAGCACACCGAGGACATTGACCTGAGACCGAAGCGAAAATGGAAGAAGGGAAAGTCAGCGATTCTAGTGGGAGACTCGATCCTGAGGCATGTGGACAGCCACATATCAGGAGGGAGAGAGGATCGACTGGTGCCTCCCAGGAGCGAGAACCAAGGACATCGTGGACAAAATTGGAAAGATCCTGGAAGGAGCGGAGACGGAAGATACCTCAGTAATGATCCACATCGGGACGAATAATGTCATCATGAGAGACTACAGAAGAAGCACGCTGATAGAACAGTTCAAGATCCTGGGAAGGAAGCTAAAGATGAGGACCCAGAAGATAGCGTTCTCAGAGATCCTACCGGTACCGAGGGCAGATGTAAAAAGGCAGGAGGAACTACAATCAATAAATGTGTGGATGAGGAAATGGTGTGAGGAAGAAGGGTTCCACTTCGTGAGGAACTGGACAACGTTCTGGGGCAAGAGCGAGCTCTACAGAAGAGATGGACTACACCTGAGCACGGCGGGAACTAGACTTCTAGCAAACAACGTCAAGAGAGGAATAAAACAGGCTTTAAACTAAGAAGAAGGGGAAAGCCGACAGTCGACTAAGCGTCGACGATTCGGAAGAAGGTAGCCCGTGAAGATACTAAGGGGGAAAAAGGCTGGGAAGAAACAAGGGACAAATTACAGGAGGTTAGAAAGATTGTAGCAAAAGAGAAGAAACCAAAGGCCGAAGCATAGGGAAAGGAAATAAAGATAAGAAAATACCAGGATCTAAATTGCGTATATACTAATGCAAGGAGCCTAAGAAACAAAATGGGGGAATTAGAAGCCATGGCCAATGCAGAGGACATAGACATCACTGGAGTCGCTGAAACATGGCGAAATGAGGAAAACAAATAGGATACAGCACTGCTGGGGTACAAGCTCTATTGCCAGGACAGGTCAGGACAGAAAGGAGGTGGAATAGCCCTATACATAAAAGAAAGCATACAATCGACAAGAAAGAATACAGCAGAGACGACCAACAAGCTGGAATCGCTATGGATTAAAATACCGGGAAGGAAAGGGCCTGAAATAAAGATGGGCCTATACTATCGTCCATCAGGGCAAACCGGAGATATCAATGAAGAAATGGAAGCCGAGATAAAGCGAGAATGCAAAAGCAGTAACACGGTTATTATGGGAGACTTCAACTACCCCGGAATAGACTGGAATCTTGGAAGCTCAAGATGTGCTAGGGAGACAGAATTCCTGGAGGCTACTGAGCAAGGAAATTTGGACGTGCACTCATTAAGCTCAAGGTGTGTAAATAACAAAAAAAAATATGAAATGTGACACCAATGCAAGACTCTATTCAATTTTATTGTTGCTATTGTGCTATCATGGACATCCCAAGGCCAGTTGCATTAGTGGGAGGTCGTTATAGTTGCCAAAATGCTGGCCTTCTGATAACGAGCTCAGCTCAATATCTCAAGACACTCTATTATATACTTTTGGCTCAGTATGACATCATCAGTTTGACAACCAATAAAATAACATGGGTGGTCTTAAAAGTTAGACAAAGAAAAAAGTTTCTGAAAATTACATTTGTTTGCTTACATTCATTTCTGAATATACATTTACATTTTATAACATTTCCAATATTCAAGAGAATCTACAATTATTAACAGGGTGCTGAAAATTAGTCAGCCTGCTTGTCATTACAATAAAGGAGAAAGAGGACGAGAAAGAGGGGCTATTCCCCCCTAAGCTGACAGTTTCAAATTTAATTGTCTTTAGACAGAAGTCTTCCTAGAAAAGGAGGAGGAGGGGCTGGTTTCCCCCTCTCTATGCTAGAGACTGCTAATTTCCAGATGTTGTGCCCTTTGAATTTCTTTAGGTTGCAAATATATATAATATGTTTTTTCAAAACCCATTCTTTTGTTCAATACAGTCACACAATCACTCCAGGGGCCCCCATTCATAATTTTCATTCATATCTCGGCCACTCATATTTAATAAATGTTATATCTTAGTTTGGGATATTTCTCTCTAGCTAGCCTAAGGCACATCTGATATCAATTAACACCACATGGCTTAGCAGCGGGAAAACTAAACAAAGAAAAGCAGAGAGAACAAAGAAGACAGAAAATAGTCACTGACACAAAATGGTGTCCAATGACATAGCAGATATAGCAAAACAAAGAACCCAAAATGGAGTCCATGTGATTTCCTTCATGATCTAGCCTAATAGCAAAGTACATAAAAAGAATATTATTATGCTTTCCCTTATATTAATCTGTAGTGTGTTTTTCTGGCTTTAGCTTCATTCATATTCAGATTTTTATTCACCAGTTTGTCGTACGCTTCTATTGGGCATGGCCTTAACTGACAAATATGCTTGTATCTAACTAGAGTTACCCAGAATCATACGAAAAACAGGCACTATCATGTTCTGATATCCATTCCATTACCGTCCCATAAACATCACCCCCTACTGGCCATGAGCCACTACTCCTCACTACACAAGATTGCTTCATGGAGCAGCTTGTTAGAGAACCAACGAGAGGAAATGACACTCTGGATCTAATCCTAAATGGGTTAAGGGGATCTGCAAAGGAAGTGGAAGTAGTGGGTCCGTTGGGTAACAGTGATCATAATATGATCAAGTTCAAGGTTGAGGTTGGAATACCGAAAGGAAAGAGAACCAGAGCGACAACTTTTAACTTCAGGAAAGGAAACTACAAAGCAATGAGGGAAATGGTAAGGAAGAAACTTAGGAGCACTTCCAAAAAATGGCAAATGGTAGAACATGCCTGGTCTTTTTTCAGGGACATTGAGCGAGGCGCAAAAGCTGTATATCCCCAAATTCAGAAAAGGGTGCAAAAAGAGTCGAACAAAAGACCCAGCGTGGATAACTAAAATAGTGAAGGAAACGATAGGCAATAAGAAAAATTCATTCAGGAAATGGAAAAAGGACAAAACTGAGGGGAACTGGAAAGAGCACAGGAAGTATCAAAAAGAATGTCACCGTGTGGTTCAAAAAGCCAAAAGAGAGTATGAAGAGAGGCTAGCCAGGGAAGCACGAAATTTCAAACCGTTTTTTAGATATGTTAAAGGGAAGCAGCCAGCTAGGGAGGAGGAGGGACCGCTGGACGATGGAGACAGGAAGGGAGTGGTGAAGGAAGAGAAAGAAGTAGCAGAAAGACTTAACATGTTCTTTTCATCTGTATTTACAAATGAAGACACAACCAACATACCGGAACCTGAGCAAATCTTCAAAGGAGATCAAGCAGAAAAATTAACATCCATGGAAGTGAGCCTTGAAGATGTACGCAAGCAGATAGAAAAATTAAAAACTGACAAATCCCCGGGTCCGGATGGAATCCATCCAAGGGTTCTGAAGAAACTAAAGGAGGAAATAGTGAACATAAGAACATAAGAAACGCCTTCACCGGATCAGACCGAGGTCCATCTAGTCCGGCAATCCGCACACGCGGCGGCCCATTTAGGTACTCCTTTATGGAGACCTGGATTTACCGTATCCCTCAATATGATATGCAAGAAGGTATGCATCCAACTTGCGCTTGAATCCCAGTACAGTAGTCTCTTCTACAACCTCCTCCGGGAGTGCATTCCAAGCATCCACCACGCGCTGTGTGAAAGAAAATTTCCTGACATTTGTCCTGAACCTGCTGCCACTCAGTTTCAGGCTATGACCTCTTGTCCGTGTCACATGTGAAAATGTCAGTAATGCTGCTTCTTGGTCTATTTTATCAAATCCTTTTAATATTTTGAAAGTCTCAATCAAATCCCCTCTCAGTCTTCTCTTCTCAAGGGTAAACAGTCACAGTTTCCTAAGTCGATCTTTGTAGTTCAAATGTTCCATTCCTTTAATAAGTTTCGTAACTCGCCTCTGCACTTTCTCCAGCAGAGTTATATCTTTTTTAAGGTATGGAGACCAGTGTTGGACACAGTATTCTAAGTGCGGTCTGACCATTGTTCTATAAAGTGGCAGTATAACATCTTCCGATCTACTCGTAATCCCCTTCTTAATTATGCCCAACATCCTATTTGCTTTCTTCGCCACCGCCGCACATTGTGCCGATGGCTTTAGGGTACTGTCAATCAGTACCCCCAAATCCCTTTCCCGTTCGCATTTTGTTAACTTGACCCCCAACATCTTATACTCATGTTCCTTGTTTTTCTTTCCCAGATGCATCACCTTGCATTTGTTTATGTTAAAGTTCATCTGCCACTTTATCGCCCACGTTTCTAGCTGGTTCAGATCTTTCTGGAGGTCCTCGCAGTCCTCTTGAGAGCCAACCGCCCGACATAGTTTTGTATCATCAGCAAACTTTATTATATTGCATGTCGTTTCCTCTTCCAGATCGTTTATAAAAATATTGAACAAGATAGGCCCAAGAACCGAGCCCTGAGGCACGCCGCTGGTCACTTTCTCCCAGTCCGAGAATTTCCCATTTATGCTAACCCTTTGCCTTCTATTTTCAAGCCATTTGCCGATCCATCTGTGTACTTCTCCTCCTATTCCATGGCTTAGTAGTTTCTTCATAAGCCTTGCATGAGGGACTTTGTCAAACGCTTTCTGAAAGTCCAAGTAAATTATATCCACTGGTTCTCCACCATCCATTTGTTTGTTCACATTCTCAAAGAATTGTAGTAAATTTGTCAAACATGATTTCCCTTTCCTGAAGCCGTGCTGACTAGTCCTTATTAGATTGTGGTCCTCCAAGTGTTGTACAATGTTCTCCTTAATTAGTGTTTCAATTATCTTCCCTGGAACCGATGTGAGGCTCACAGGTCGGTAGTTTCCTGGATCCCCTCTTGATCCTTTTTTGAAAATTGGGATGACATTTGCTATCCTCCAGTCTTCTGGTATTTGCCCAGTTTTAATTGACATGTTAGCTACGGTTTGTAGTAGTTCGCCAATTTCCTCCTTAAGTTCCTTTAATACTCTCGGGTGAATTCCATCCGGTCCAGGGGATTTGTCACTTTTTAGTTTGTCAATCTGAAAATAAATCATATCTAACATCACATTCACTGTTGTTAGGCTTTCCTCTGTGCCCCCGGTGAATATCTTCCCTGTGTCTGGCATTATTGAAGTGTCCTCATTTGTGAAGACTGAGGCAAAAAATGAATTTAACCTATCCGCAACCTGTTTGTCCTCTTTAATTGCCCCTTTCCTTCCTTGATCGTCGAGAGGGCCCACCGCCTCCCTTGCTGGTTTCCTTCCTTTTATATATCTAAAAAAGGGCTTGAAGTTTTTGTCTTCCTGCGCAATCTTCACCTCTTAGGTTTTTTTGGCGTCTCTTACCACTTTATGACACTTTTTTTGGTCGATTTTGTGACCGTTCCAGGCTTCCATCGTTTTTTCTCGTTTCTATTTTTTATACGAGTTCCTCTTCTCCCTCACTGCGTCTTTTACCTCTTTGGATAACCATGCTGGTTCACATTTGTTCTTTTTATGCCATCCTTTGGTTAACCTCGGAATGTGTAGATTCTGTGCTTCTGTGATGGTATTTTTCAGTAGAGACCATGCTTGTTCAACTGTTTGGATGAATATTATGCCCTTCCTGAGCCGTTTCCTAACCATAGTTCTCATACTGTCGTAATTTCCTTTTTTATAGTTAAAGGTTGTGGTTTCAGTCTTGATTGGTTTCCCTTTTCCGATGCCAATGATAAAATTGATCATATTGTGATCGCTTGTCCCTAGAGGGACCGTAACATCTACATCGTCTGCCCTTCCAGTAATACCATTTATGACCAAGTCAAGGATTGCATTTCCTCTTGTAGACTCTAATACCATTTGTTCAAGGAAGCATTTCGAGGAATTTTAACTCCCTGCCGCAGTTTGACGTTGCCAATTTCCAGTTGATCCCCGGAAAGTTGAAGTCCCCCATGATCGTTGTGTTTCCTGATTTACTTTTACGAGTAATTTCCTCCATCATTTCTTTATCTGTCTCCTCAGTCTGTCCCGGGGGTCGATAATAAAGTCCAATTTGTAAGTCTGCTTCTTTTCATCCAGGAATCTTTATCCAGAGTGACTCCAGTTCACCATTTGCTTCTGTATCTCCTTCTCTAACAGACTCTATTTCCTCTTGGACATACAGGGCAATACCTCCCCCTTTTTGCCCAATCCTATCTCTTCTATATAGTTTATATCCTTTCAATGCCGTGTCCCATTCGTTCTCATCATTCCACCATGTTTCTGTTATTCCTATGATATCGAGTTGTTCTCTTCTAACTAATTCCTCCAGCTCGCCCATTTTGTTTCCTAAGCTTCTGGCATTTGTGTACATACATCTAAATCGTGTTAATTTACTGGATTTACTGGTCCTCACATCCTTTTGTGTAACCATTTGATCATTTTCATCGGCTCTTGTAGTATCTTCATATTCTTGCCCTATATCAGTGTGTTTGCTTGAAATTACCTCCACAGGATATCCTGGTGTCCGGGCCATCGACCGGTTGTCGACTGTCGGCTCTCCCCTGATTTTTTAGTTTAAAGCCTTCTCAATGGACTTCTTTATGTTCTCAGCCAGGACCCTCGCTCCCTGCTTGGCGAGGTGTAGTCCGTCCTTTCTATAGAACCTGCTTCTTCCCCAGAATGTTGTCCAGTTTCGCACGAAGTCGAAACCCTCCTCTTCGCACCATCGCCTCATCCAGGCATTCACTACTGCAGCAAATTTACAATCTATCCCTGAAAACAGGCGTGATCCCAGAGGATTGGAAGATAGCCAACGTTACGCCCATCTTTAAAAAGGGATCAAGAGGTGATCCGGGAAACTACAGACCGGTGAGTCTGACCTCTGTTCCGGGGAAAATGGCGGAAGCACTGATAAAAGAAAACATCGATGATCATCTTGAAAAACAAACTTCTGATAACCAGCCAACATGGTTTCTGCAAGGGGAGATCGTGCCTAACGAACTTATTGCACTTCTTCGAAGGAATTAACAAACAGATGGACAGAGGAGACCCCATAGACATCATATATCTAGATTTCCAAAAGGCTTTTGACAAGGTACCCCATGAACACCTATTTCGGAAACTGAAGAACCATGGGGTGGAAAGAGACATACATAGATGGATCAGAAACTAGTTGGCGGGCAGGAAACAGAGGGTAGGAGTAAAGGGCCACTACTCGGACTGGAGGAGGGTCACAAGTGGTGTACCGCAGGGCTTAGTGCTCAGGCCGCTGCTATTTAATATATTCATAAATGATCTAGAAACAGGGACGAAGTGCGAGATAATAAAATTTGCGGATGACACCAAACTATTTAGTGGAGCTCAGACTAAAAAATTGCAAAGGGACTTGAACAAACTAGGGGAATGGGCGACGAGATGGCAGATGAAGTTCAACTTTGAGAAATATAAAGTATTACATGTGGGAAGCAGAAATCCGAGGTATACGATGGGAGGGATACTATTGAATGAGAGTACCCAAGAAAGGGACTTGGGGGTAATGGTGGACATGACAATGAAGCCGATGGCACAGTGCGCAGCAGCTGCTAAGAGAGCGAATAGAATGTTAGGTATAATCAAGAAGGGTATTACTACCAGAACAAAAGAAGTTATCCTGCCGTTGTATCGGGCGATGGTGCGTCCGCATCTAGAGTACTGCGTCCAATATTGGTCGCTGTACCTTAAGAAGGATATGGCGTTACTTGAGAGGGTTCAGAGGAGAGCGACAAGTCTGATAAAAGGTATGGAAAACCTTTCATACGCTGAGAGATTGGAGAAACTGGAACTCTTTTCCCTGGAGAAGAGGAGACTTAGAGGGGATATGATAGAGACTTACAAGATCATGAAGGGCATAGAGAGAGTAGAGAGGGACAGATTCTTCAAACTTTCAAAAAATAAAACAACAAGAGGGGATTCAAAAAAGTTGAAAGGGGACGGATTCAAAACGAATGCTAGGAAGTTCTTCTTTACCCAACGTGTGTTGGACACCTGGAATGTGCTTCCAGAGGGTATAATAGGGCAGAATACGGTACTGGGGTTCAAGAAAGGATTGGACAATTTCCTGCTGGAAAAGGGAATAGAGGGGTATAGATAGCGGATTATTGCACAGGTCTTGGACCTGTTGGGCTGCCACATGAGCGGACTGCTGGGCACAATGGACCTCAGGTCTGACCTAGCGGAGGCATTGCTTAGGTTCTTATGTTTTCTATGTTATATTTTATTGTAAACTGCTATGAACAGTTGTATGCTATGGCAGTATATCAAATTTTAATAAACACAAACATTTATCTCCATTTAAAGCCTCACTGACCAATCATTGCATATTTACATAGTGAAAATATTGTACAGTCAAAAAAATATAAAAAAAGGTAACACAAAAAACTTTTTTTAACTTGCGGGGTCCCAACATGGAGCATGTTTTGTTTCTGTCTCAGGGAAACTCAAAACCGGGATTCAAGCACAGAAGATCTGGGTCCCTATGAGTTGAAAACACAAGAAACAACAATCAAAACAGTACAAAAATATATACATATATGAAAAAAAACAAAAAACAACTTGCACTGCAAATTTTAAACTTCTGGCAGTAGTATCATACAGTTCCCACTAGTGATTAGGCAACACCATTTTATCAGCAGCAGCTGCTGGGTAGGAGGGAGTCAGAATTACTCCTGCCATCTTGGGTCAAAATTACTCCTGCCACAGAAAAGGTGGTAGATGCGAGGGACAGTCTCCCGGAAGAGGAGGTGAAGACAGAGACTGTGTCTGAATTCAAAAGGACCTGGGATAAGCACGTGGGATCTCTCAGAGAGAGAAAGAGATAATGGTTACTGCGGATGGGCAGACTACATGGGCTATTTGTTCTTTATCTGCCATCATGTTTCTATGTTTCTCTGTTTCTATGTTTCACCGTGGGTTGGAATTCCTCCTGCCACCTTGGGTCACATGGAGTAGGGACAGCTCTCAGGGTTTCCACTTTTCTTCTTTTAGAGTAAATTATGTTTTAATGATGTACAATCAGCGAATACTCTCTACAAAACAGGACAATAAGGTCGAGAGTACCAAAAGTACAATCAAACAATTTTTTTCGAATAAACCCCCGAACCAACCCACACCCACACCAAAGTGCTAACACACCCTCTACCCTGGAAACTCCCCCTCAAACCCCTCCCCTTGCCAAAAACAAAACAGAGATACTGCTGAGCAAGCTGTGTTCTTATGCCACTCAGCAAGCACCAAACAGGATAACCGTACCCCAACCACCTCCCCAGAATCGATCCCCACACTACCGAACTAACAAACCACACTCACCTGTCCATCCACACCAACTATCCATACTCTGCCAAACAGCATTCCATCCATCCCGGGGAAGCAGCCGAGGGCTCACGGTATCAGCAGCTAAAAGGAGTTTAAGACCAGACTTCTGGCCCTAAGGGAAAACGATTGAATATAGGAGTCCCAGGTCTGCAAAAAAACTTTTTTCCTCTTGAAGGCTAATCGGGCATGGTGTTGCTCCAAAAGCATCAAGTTATGAAAATGATTCCTCCAAGCCCAGTAAGCAGGTGCGGTCGCTTGCATCCAGACACTAAGGATGATCTTTTTCCCTATAACCGCAGCCTTCCGGATCAGCATCCGATGTCCCCGAACAGACACCCTCAAAGATTCATACTGATCCAAAAGCAAACCCACCGGTGACATCGGAAGAGATTGGCCAAAAAGCCTTTCCAGAAATCAGAGTATGGCACTCCAAAAAACTTTCACGCGAGGGCACCCCCAAAAGGCATGAAAAAAGGGCATTTAGGGCAGGTCAGGGAAGAAATACTCCCGGCTTTATGCACCCGTTCCTGGGAAAAATATGCTCTATAGACCACTCGAAATTGGCATTCCCTAAGTTCAGTGCTAATAGAAATAGAGGAAATACGATTAATAAGGGAAGGAAAATTCAGAGACTCGACAGGTATACCCAGATCTCTCCCCCAGCGATGTCCCAAAGCCTCATAAGACTGCCGAGGAGAGAGGCATCGTAGAGCACCATGCAACGCAGACATCGTCAGGCCACTAACATGAAACTGGGCAAAAAAGAGACGAAGACGATGGCCCAAACGAAATTGTAGACCCAGAAGATTCAAGGATTCCACGTAATGACGAATTTGTTTATAGACAAATAAACCACCCACCCCCAATGGATGGAGCATGGAAAGATCTCCCCAAGATTTCATAGCTCCTCAGCATCCAATAAATGTTCAAGATAAAGCTGACTCTCTCCGGACCATCTGACATGACGGGATTATCACTGCCAGGAAGGAACTGTGGATTACCCCGAATAGACAACTGATCTGAAACCTGAGGGTCCCCTCCCAGCAACCCAACCAGGGCTCTCCAGCATAAGCACCAAGATCGAAGCAGAACACTGAACCGAAGTGCGGGGGGCAAAAGGCGAACTGGTATCTGGGACAGCAAAAACAGGTGCCAAGGTTGAAAAAGAGCTGATTCAAAGTCCCGAGAAAGATGATCATCACTTCGTAAGCACCAGTTACCCAAATAGTGAAGCAACCATGCCAAGTTATACAGGCTTATGAAGTCCCAAGCCACCGATCCTCCCCGGGCCAAACAAATAAGTAAGCGAGATCTGAGACTTCTTACCCTGCCATAGAAAGCGAGTCAACTGCCAATGAAGCTGTTGAAGATCCCTGCGCCAAAGACAAAGGGGCAGTAACTAGAGCACATATAGCCAGCGGGGAAAAACAACCATCTTATACAACTGAACTCTACCGTAGAAGGAAAGAGGCAGGGATAGCCACTGCGCAAATCCACTTTTCTTCTTTTAAAGGGTGGAGTTCTAACAGGGAATATTAATCTTAACATTTATGCTCTGAGTTGGTGCTGGGGGAATGAACATTTAAACTTCCAAGGTTCAGAAGTGGTTGTTGGGGGTGGATTGCTAAAATGGGCCTGTGAAGCCTTTTTCATGCTCTCATTTTTGTAAAAAAAAACAACCTCTGATTAATGAACTGATTTGAATAAATTTGCATTGCAGCAGCTCATTATATGAAAATAAAGTTACATGTATGTAGTGAAATTCACACCAAAAGCATACTACAGGACTGGCCCCTTTTGTGAAATGATATAGCTGAAGGAGTTTCACATACTAAACATCTCAAAAATGTCAGCAATTTTTGTGTTTTTGCACATCTGCTGGGTTTTGTTGGGGGTTTTTTTTGCCCTGTTTAATGTACAAAACCCATTTTGCAAAACCATTTTACACTCTTAACACTTGGAGCACTAAGTTCAGATTTCTAAAGAACTGATAGAAATATCTGACATTTTGTGAGAGCTTGTTTATAGATCAATAATTTTGTCTGATCACAGAAAGACCTCTTGTTTTTAGATTTGTGTTGTCTAAGTGGTCTCCATTCTTGAAATATTCATCTAAATCTGTAATCTTAGACATCTTCTAGTCAAAAGCGTATACAAAACATGTACATGGCAAGTATGTTCAAACTGCCCTTTTCTCAAATGGCTGTCAGTCCAAAACCAAGGTTATCATATTTTTACAGCATTTAAACTACTGGGTACTTTCAGAACACATTGCACCCATTTTTCATCCTGATATGCAAACAACTTTGGGAGCACATATTTTAAGCTTAATTCATTTTATCTCTTCCATAAATATGGTTTGAGGACATTACAGTGTGATTTATGAGGTAGCACAATCAAAGGTACTGAAGCCTGCTATAAGAATATTTCAAAGGCAAATGCTCTGATACTTTCATGATGGTGTGGCTTCTCCGGTGTTAATTTTAAAGGCTAATGAGTAGAAACATCAGTTAATAAATTCAGCATATGAAAGGTCTGAGTGATGTGGTGAGGGTGCATTCTTGAAAAAGCTGGATCTTACAGGGACAGTTAATGATGGTGATGTAGCATGGAAGAGGAGACAAGATGGAAGGTAATGGATGTGGAAAGATCTGGATGGAGAAAGTCCAATAAAAAGTCTCTGCCTGTTTGGCTGACATTGCTGCCTGAATGGCCTGCTGTCATCTGAAACTAAATATGTCCAAGACTGAGCTGCTCCTCTTTCCTCCTAAACCTTCTGCTACTCCTCCTCCTTTCTCCATCTCAGTAAATAATACTGTCATCAGTGGCATAGTAAGGGGGGTGGGCAACGGTCCGCCATGTTGGTGGGGGTGCCAGCACCCCGCCTCCCCATGCACATGACCCCTTCCCCATACCTCTAGTTGTTCACTGCTGTGAGCAACAACTTTAACATGCTCCTCGCAACTGTGTCATCTCTCCTACTGATGTCACTTCCGAGTACCACGCATAGGAAGTGATGTCAGTGGGAGAATCAATGGGGTCACAAGGAGCACGTTGAAATTCTTGTTGCTTGTGGTGGTACCATTGAAGGGAAGGCAAGCGTGTGTGTTGTGACAAACCTAGCACCAGCACTAGTTTTTCCCCTAATAGGATCCTGTGCAGAAGAGCTGACCAGATTAATTCTGGTGACCAATTTGAGGCTGACCTTCCTTGCCCATATGATCAGAGCAGTGGTGATCCGGATCAAGGGCAGGCAGACTTGCAAAATTGGCATCCTGTCTATAAGTCAGCTAGGGCAGCAAAAGAGAAGCTAGCTGAGCCTAGAAAACCCTAGTAAAACAGGCAAGTAAAGGCTGCAGTAGAACCAAAGCCCATTCCCCTCTACAGGCTGAAGGGGATTGGCTGTGGGCTGATTAAAGGCAGGCTGAAGCAAACAGCAGGGGGAGGAGAGAGTGATGAGGCTGAGTCACTCTAGCAGCCCAGAGCAGTGCAAGAGCCTTGAGACAAGGAAGCAGTGGCTGACGTCCCAGATTGGCCCATGCAGGAGGTGGAAGAAAGCCTTCTCACTTCTACCTATCTTTTCCCAGAGTTGTTGGAAGGAATGGAAGTCCAGGAAACTGGCTCCATTACTGAGAGTCAGGCACAGTCCATGGACATTAATTGAAAAGTAAATAGCTGGAAAAACAGCCAGTGGTTTTTTTTATTTTTCTCACTCTTTGAGCAGGAAATGCTTTGTGTGTTCTGCTCCTTTGACATAGAAGCTAAACTGTAGGTTTTCTGAGGAGAATACTTACCTGAAAGATTTATTGTTGTGACCTTAGAACGCTTGAGCTAAAGTTTGTTAAACTGAATGAATGTTCTGTAATGCTATACCTCCCTGTGTGTGCCGTGGCTAGGAGAACAATTACAGAATTTCTCTCAGCTGTGCTGCCTAACTGAGACCATAACTCAGGCACTCAGCAGCCTTAGAAAAATGGTCTTGTGGCTAGCTCAAGAGAATATGAACTGTCTGCTGTTACACAATATAATAGGACTTCATGTACTTGCTGTGAAAATCTCCTACATGTCTTGAACCCTACTACAAGAGAAAAGTTTGGGGGGGGGGGGGGAGTCCTTTGAAATGTAAACCCAGACTCTGTACTGAGCCATAGTGAATGGTCTCAGGTGAGACAGATCTGGTTAGTTGTTCTTTTGGAACCTTTAATCTTTATTTTTGCTTCACGTTTGAAAACTGGATTCTGTGGAGAGCTGCTTGCGTGACCTGTATGTTTCATTCTTTTTCACCAGCAAGGTCGGAATAAAACTATTAGCATGTCTTTAAAAGAATGCTGATTGGACTTTGTATTGTGTTGAGCGGTGGAAGCCCATACCCTTTGCTCCTAGGCCTAGGCGATTGCCTAGGGCACAGTTAAAGTCCTGAAGGTATCCCTGGTGGTAGGGAACACACCAGAGCATAGTTTTTGTTACAAGTCCACTCCGCTCTGAGGGGTGCTTGTGACAGTGTGGCACTGGGGATCAGGGAAGGAGCAGAGGGGGGCGGTGGGAGGGGCACCATCACCCCAGGTGCCTCTCACTCTCGCTACGCCACTGACTGTCATTGTTCCAGTCTCCACTGTTTGCAACCTTGGAGTTGTCTTCGATTCTGACCTCTCATTTTCTACACACATCCAAGAAACTGCTAAAGCCTGTCTTCTATCTCTACAACATCACAAAAATTCACCCCTTCCTCTCTGAGCACACTAACCGGACCCTTGTCCACACTCTTGTAACCTCATGCTTAGATTACTGCAATCTACTTCTAACTGGTCTCCCGCAGTGCCGCCTCCCCCCTCCCCCTGCAATCTGTGCAAAACTCTGCTGCACAACTCACCTTCTCCCCCCCGTGTGTGACACAGTGGTTAGAACTATAGCCTCAGCACTCTGAAGTTGTGGGTTCAAATCCTTCACTGCTCCTTGTGACCCTGGGCAAGTCACTTAATCCCCTCATTACCCCAGGTACACTAGATATAGTTTGAGGGCAGATAAGGACAGATAGGGAAATATGATAAAGTACCTGAATGTAAAACCACTTAGGATATAAGTGGTATATAAATAAATAAATACCAACCTTGCTACCCTCTCCTAAAATCACTTCACTGGCTCCCTATCCACCTTCACATGCAGTTCAAGCTCCTTTTGCTGACCTACAAGTGTGTTCATTCTGCTGCCGCTCAATATCTCTTCTCTCTCCTTATACACCTCCCAGAGAACTCCGTTCCTCAGATAGGCTGCTCTTAGCTGTAATCTTCTCCTTCACTGCCAATTCCAGACTTCGTTCCTTTCATCAGCTGCCCCCTATGCCTGGAATAAATTACCTGAGTTTGTCTGCCAAGCCCAAGCCCCTTCCCTTCCCTTGTTTAAAAGCAGACTGAAAACCCACCTTTTTTGCATAGCCTTCAATTCATAACCCTACTCCCCTCTGCCCACCAACCCAGCCAGCTGATTATCCATTCCCCTTAACTGTATCCATGACATCCCGTTTGTCTGTCTTGGCTGTTTAGATTGTAAGCTCTGTTGAGCAGGGACTGTCTTTTTTGTGACTCTGTACAGTGCTGTGTACTTCTGGTAGCGCTATAGAAATAATTAATCGTAGTAGTATCAAACTTCCTAGGCAGATCACTCATAAAGTAGAAAAGGTGCTTTATGAGGCCTGAAAATGTGCTATTCAGGAATTCAGCCAAACACCAAATTTTTGACCAAGCTCTTTAAAACTCCCCTTAATCCACTCTCCCAACTACATGTTGCTGGCAGAAGCACAATATAACTAATCTAGTAGGGAATATTACCATATACACACTATCCCACCCTTTTACTAAACCACGATAGCGGTTATTAGCGCAGGGAGCCGCGCTGAATGCTTTGCACTGCTCCCGATGTTTATAGGAAGTCTATGAGTGTCGGGAGCAGCGTAGAGCATTCTGCAGGGCTCCCTGCACTAATAACCGCTGTCACAATTTAGTAAAAAGGGGAAGGGTATGTTAATATCTGATGCAAATGAAGTTTTAGTGGGATTTTTGCTAAACACCATACAGTATATGCTTTCCTCCACATTTGATTTAGAACTCTTGCTAATACCAAATTTTGAGCACTTGTCTCTAAGTACCAGCTTTTTACCATCTCGTATATTACTAACTTTAGAGCTGGATTTTCAGCTGATTTGATCAGTGGATTAAGCTTAATCCTTATACAGAATACCACTACTGTATCTGGATAATTAGTGATGCTGAATATACATGCTGAGAAGTGTCCCTGCCTGCAATGTCTATATACATTTACTCTTGCAGTCACAAAGGCCTAAATCTGTCTGGATAACTGTTCACTCACTACCCAGCTTTTGTTTTCTGAATATATGATCATTTAATGACTTAAAACAGACAAATACTGTATCTATATATATATAAAATCGGAGGTATGTGTGTATGTATGTGTGTATGTGCCGCGATCACGCAAAAACGGCTTGACCGATTTGAACGAAACTTGGTATGCAGATCCCTCACTATCTGGGATGATATGTTCTGGGGGTCTCACGGCCCACCTGCACACGTGGGCGGAGCTACAAACAGAAAATCACATTTCACCCATTCATGTCAATGGAAAAAATGGAAAAAGATGCCATTCTCACATTAATTCAAAAACGGCTTGACCGATTTGAACGAAACTTGGTATGCAGATCCCTCACTACATGGGGTGATATGTTCTGGGGGTCTCGCGGCCCACCTGCACACGTGGGCGGAGCTACAAACAGAAAATCGGATTTCATCCATTCATGTCAATGGAAAAAATGTAAAAAGCTGTGGGACCGATTTGAACGAAAATTGGTATGCAGATCCCTCACTACCGGGGGTGATATGTTCTGGGGGTCTCGTGGCCCACATGCACACGTGGGCGGAGCTACAAACAGAAAATCAGATTTCACCCATTCAAGTCAATGGAAAAAATGTAATAAGCTGTGGGACCGATTTGAACGAAACTTGGTATGCAGATCCCTCACTACCTGGGGTGATATGTTCTGGGGGTCTCACGGCCCACCTGCACACGTGGGCGGAGCTACAAACAGAAAATCAGATTTCACCCATTCAAGTCAATGGAAAAAATGTAATAAGCTGTGGGACCGATTTGAACGAAACTTGGTATGCAGATCCCTCACTACCTGGGGTGATATGTTCTGGGGGTCTCGCGGCCCACCTGCACACGTGGGCGGAGCTACAAACAGAAAATCAGATTTCACCCATTCAAGTCAATGGAAAAAATGTAAAAAGCTGTGGGACCGATTTGAACGAAAATTGGTATGCAGATCCCTCACTACCGGGGGTGATATGTTCTGGGGGTCTCGCGGCCCACCTGCACACGTGGGCGGAGCTACAAACAGAAAATCAGATTTCACCCATTCAAGTCAATGGAAAAAATGTAATAAGCTGTGGGACCGATTTGAACGAAACTTGGTATGCAGATCCCTCACTACCTGGGGTGATATGTTCTGGGGGTCTCGCGGCCCACCTGCACACGTGGGCGGAGCTACAAACAGAAAATCAGATTTCACCCATTCAAGTCAATGGAAAAAATGTAATAAGCTGTGGGACCGATTTGAACGAAACTTGGTATGCAGATCCCTCACTACCTGGGGTGATATGTTCTGGGGGTCTCGCGGCCCACCTGCACACGTGGGCGGAGCTACAAACAGAAAATCAGATTTCACCCATTCAAGTCAATGGAAAAAATGTAAAAAGCTGTGGGACCGATTTGAATGAAAATTGGTATGCAGATCCCTCACTACCGGGGGTGATATGTTCTGGGGGTCTCGCGGCCCACCTGCACACGTGGGCGGAGCTACAAACAGAAAATCAGATTTCACCCATTCAAGTCAATGGAAAAAATGTAAAATGCTGTGGGACCGATTTGAACGAAACTTAGTATGCAGATCCCTCACTACCTGGGGTGATATGTTCTGGGGGTCTCGCGGCCCACCTGCACACGTGGGTGGAGCTACAAACAGAAAATCAGATTTCACCCATTCAAGTCAATGGAAAAAATGTAAAAAGCTGTGGGACCGCTTTGAACGTAAATTGGTATGCAGATCCCTCACTACCTGGGGTGATATGTTCTGGGGGTCTCGCGGCCCACCTGCACACGTGGGTGGAGCTACAAACAGAAAATCAGATTTCACCCATTCAAGTCAATGAAAAAAATGTAAAAAGCTGTGGGACCGCTTTGAACGTAAATTGGTATGCAGATCCCTCACTACTTGGGGTGATATGTTCTGGGGGTCTCGCGGCCCACCTGCACACGTGGGAAGGGTGGGTTCACCCAAGAATGTATATGTTCTTGCTCCTGGAGGTGAAACTAAAAATGTTGTTTATAATCAAGTTTTGTGTTAGTTGTATTGTATTCATTTTGTCAAATATTTCACATTATAATTTGAATATTCTACTTTTTATAAAGCTGTAAAAAAATATTTTCATTTACCACTATAAAGTATCTTTATTTGAATCCATTTACAGTGTTATTGCTATAATTAAATACCCGTGCAACGCCGGGGCATCAGCTAGTTATCTAAATAATAATATCCAGATAAGGAAGTTATTCATTGTCCGCCCACTGGCTAACGTATAACTTTCCTTGGATATTGTCCTGTAAATATTTAATACTTGAAACGTACAGTAGGATGAAAAAGATAATCTTATCCACAAACCAATATGGTATTACTGTATTACCAAAAGGAAGGAAAAGACCTCAACAGCTCTAGGTAGACAGATTTTAGAACTTATCTGGCTTTGTCTCCCAACTGCAGAGACATATAATTAGACAAAAAAAACCTCTCTTTTCATTAAATTGCTTTATATTTGCTTCTCATCAACACTGCCCCCTGGCCTACCCCTGACCAACCTATTTTTTTGGAGGGGGGATGGTCAGAGTTGATATTCAGCCCTCTCTGACCTACTTAAATTGTTCTGAATATCAGGCAAACTGAGTTCTGATGCATACAAGAACTCCTGCTGGCGCTGTTTCTTTTAAATGTGTAGTCCTCCTGCTCCGCCCCCCCGATCCCGCAGGAGGACTACACATTTAAAAGAAACAGCGCCGCCATTACCAGCCAGACCGGGCCGGCGTGGGAGCCCTGCTCCGCCCCCCCCGATCCCGCAGGAGGACTACACATTTAAAAGAAACAGCGCCGCCATTACCAGCCAGACCGGGCCGGCGTGGGAGCCCTGCTCCGCCCCCCCGATCCCGTAGGAGGACTACACATTTAAAAGAAACAGCGCCGCCATTACCAGCCAGACCGGGCCGGCGTGGGAGCCCTGCTCCGCCCCCTCGATCCCGCAGGAGGACTACACATTTAAAAGAAACAGCGCCGCCATTACCAGCCAGACCGGGCCGGCGTGGGAGCCCTGCTCCGCCCCCCCGATCCCGCAGGAGGACTACACATTTAAAAGAAACAGCGCCGCCATTACCAGCCAGACCGGGCCGGCGTGGGAGCCCTGCTCCGCCCCCCCGATCCCGCAGGAGGACTACACATTTAAAAGAAACAGCGCCGCCATTACCAGCCAGACCGGGCCGGCGTGGGAGCCCTGCTCCGCCCCCCCGATCCCGCAGGAGGACTACACATTTAAAAGAAACAGCGCCGCCATTACCAGCCAGACCGGGCCGGCGTGGGAGCCCTGCTCCGCCCCCCCGATCCCGCAGGAGGACTACACATTTAAAAGAAACAGCGCCGCCATTACCAGCCAGACCGGGCCGGCGTGGGAGCCCTGCTCCGCCCCCCCGATCCCGCAGGAGGACTACACATTTAAAAGAAACAGCGCCGCCATTACCAGCCAGACCGGGCCGGCGTGGGAGCCCTGCTCCGCCCCCCCGATCCCGCAGGAGGACTACACATTTAAAAGAAACAGCGCCGCCATTACCAGCCAGACCGGGCCGGCGTGGGAGCCCTGCTCCGCCCCCCCGATCCCGCAGGAGGACTACACATTTAAAAGAAACAGCGCCGCCATTACCAGCCAGACCGGGCCGGCGTGGGAGCCCTGCTCCGCCCCCCCGATCCCGCAGGAGGACTACACATTTAAAAGAAACAGCGCCGCCATTACCAGCCAGACCGGGCCGGCGTGGGAGCCCTGCTCCGCCCCCCCGATCCCGCAGGAGGACTACACATTTAAAAGAAACAGCGCCGCCATTACCAGCCAGACCGGGCCGGCGTGGGAGCCCTGCTCCGCCCCCCCGATCCCGCAGGAGGACTACACATTTAAAAGAAACAGCGCCAACGGCGCGCCACCGTTCGGCGTGCCGACGAAGGCGCACGACAAAGGCGCATGCGCCTTAGTGGGCGCCTTCGTGGAGCACCTGAGAGGAGCAAAGGAGAGAAGCACCAACGGACCTTAGAGACATAAATACCTACACCTCGGAGACCACTCCACCAGACCTCATGCCTACCTCCACCATAAGGTAAGGAGCGAAAGATCCCCCGCTCCTCCCACTCCAGCCAGAACACTAAGAAAGAACCACTCCCTCTACCTAACAACCCGAACACTCCAAACCAGACATCAAACATGAAGCCCTCCCGAAATACACACAAAATAGCAGCCATCCTGATAATTCTCCTCATTTCTAGCTGGAATACAACAGCTAACAACCTACCCACCACTACATCAACCGCAAGCACAACCAACTTCCAAATCCCCAACAGAAGAACACTCACTCCAAGTTACCCAAACCAACACACCAACAATCAACAACCCATCACTGTTATCCGGAGAAGAAGATCAACACCCCCGAAAACAAAACCTCAAACAACTACCACAACACTCATATACCCGGAAACAACTTACATTCCACAGACCAACACGACCTCCCTTACATGTGCCTATGTCAATATCAGATCTCTAGGACCCAAAATAGAAAACATAAAAAACTGGATAACAACAGAAAAACTTGACTGCTTATTCCTCACTGAAACCTGGCTAACCTCAGACACAGACCCTAGAATAAAAGAAGTATGCCCGCCGGGATACAAAATAACAGTAACCTGCAGAGAGAAAAAAAGAGGAGGAGGTCTAGCAATAATATTCAAGAACACCATAACTCTAAACATACTCGAGAAAGTATCCACTCCACAATTGGATTTCCTAGCGTGCCAACTCACAAACACAACACTAAAAAACTCTCTAAACTGCCTGCTCTGCTACATAACACCAGGAAACTGGACCACAGTGAAGCCCGAATTTGAAAACTTCATCTACCAAAACTCACTAACAGCTGACTACAACCTCATACTAGGAGACCTAAACCTACACCTAGAAGATCAAACCTCCACACCAGCAAACAACTGTCTATCCTTCCTCAATGCATTATCCTTCAAGATCCTAAACCCACAAACCACTCATGAAAGAGGTCATCAACTGGACATTGCAGCATTCATGACTCACCAACCAACCAATCAAGAAATCCAAACTCCTAACGGAACATGGTCCCCATCCCTATGGTCAGACCACTACGTCTTTAACTTCAACATCAACTGGACCAAAACCAAACACACACCTCAAACAAAAAAAACCACATATACCTCACGCAAACATATCGACCCAACCATCTTCTGGTCAAAGGTGGACGAAACCATCCAAGACTGCGACCCAAAAAATTTCATCTCCCACTGGAAAAATGTATCCACCAACATACTTGATAATCTGGCACCCCTACAAACCAAAACCAGAATCAGAAGGAAATCGGACCAATGGTTTGATAATGAATTACTCCAACTCAAAAGACAGTGTAGAAGATTAGAAAGAAAATGGAGAAAAAAGAATCAAGAACAAACAAAAACCGACTGGAAAAAAATCAACAAACAATACAAAAATCTACTAAAAGACAAGAGGAAAAGTTACTATACCAAGCTCATAGGCACAGAAACACAAGATTCCAAAAAAATCTTCCAAATACTAAAAGAACTAACAGACACCAAACCATACACTACCACCACCAACACACCTCCACCTTCACCCACCATCTTAGCAGAACATTTCAAGAATAAAATCACCAACACCAGAGCCACACTCATACTCAACCCATCCAACCAAAACCCAATCACAATCCACCCCACAGGAAAAGAAGCAATCGCAGCAGACAGAACTTGGTCTCAATTCCCAAACATAAAATGGCCAGAATTTAACAAACTATACAAAAAATACAGCCATGCCTCCAGTGACCTCAACCATTGCCCCTCATATCTCCTCACCACTTCTAGTATAAAGTTCCGCACCATAATTCTACAATGGATCCAATTCACGCTCACAGAGGGCACATTCCCTGACAACCTCAGCGAAATTGTCATCACCCCAATCCAAAAAGACCCAAAGGCACCTCAAAACCTCCCTTCCAACTATAGACCTATAGCCTCAATTCCGCTATATGTCAAAATTACAGAAGGCCTAGTAGCCAAACTCCTCACCAATTACATAGAGGACCACAACCTACTACACCCCATGCAATCAGGATTCAGAACAAATTTCAGCACAGAGACATTACTAGGCTCCCTCATGGATACCGCCAGACAACAACTTAGTATAGGGAAAAAAATGCTACTCATACAACTGGACCTATCAGCAGCATTCGACCTAGTAGACCACAACATCCTTCTACAGATACTAGATGCAATAGGCATCTCAGACAAAGTATACTCCTGGTTCAAAGAATTCCTAAAGCTCAGAACCTACAGTGTAAAATCAAACAAAGAAAAATCAGAGTCCTGGTCAAACCCATGCGGCGTACCACAAGGATCTCCACTGTCCCCCACCCTCTTCAATCTATACACTGCCTCTCTAGGAACCCATCTGGATAATCTAGGCATAACATCCTATAGCTATGCAGATGACATCACCATCCTCATCCCATACGATCATTCCAAACCTACCATGACAGAGGAACTTCACCAAACACTGGAAGCAGTCACAAACTGGATGGAAAATCACAAACTTAAACTCAACCAAGACAAAACCAAATTCATCCTCCTAGAAAACGACAGGATCCAAACCACAACCATCCTAGACATAAACGCAACCAAATATCCCATCCAAACAACCATAAAACTACTAGGCATGACCATAGACAGATGCTGCACAATGCAACCGCAAATAAACAAAACAACTCAAAAATCATTCGCAATCATGAGAAACCTGAGACAAGTCCGAAAATTCTTTGAAAGCACACAATTCCTACTTATAGTACAATCCCTAGTACTAGGAATACTGGACTACTGTAACATTCTCTTCCTCCCATGTCCGGCAACCACGATAAGACAACTCCAAACAATCCAAAATACAGCCTTAAGACTCGTCTATTCATTGAAAAAACACGACCACATCACTGAAGCCTACATCAACTCACACTGGCTACCAATCCAAGAAAGAATCCAATTTAAATTTTACTGCATATTATTTAAAACACTACACGGAGACAGTCCATCATACCTGAACAATCGCCTCATCCAAGCAACCAGCACCAGACACAGAAAAACGCACTCCCCATTCATACCCCCCCCATCCAAAGAAGTGAAAAGAACAAAACTACATGACGGCCTCCTAGCCACACAAGCTGCAAGACTGGATAACCAAATCTCCAACCTTCTGATGACCACCCCAGACTATAAGACATTCAGAAAAGAAATAAAAACCACACTTTTCAAGAAATTCCTAAAACAGAAATAACAACACGACCACTAAAAGCCCTCAAGATCTTCTTATTACCTCTCTAGCTATCCTCTACAATTCAAATAATTCTGTCATTCTGTAACACTGTAATTCTTTATTCATTGTAATTCTGTCCTTAAACTAACCTTTTGTAATCCGCCTTGAACCGCAAGGTAATGGCGGAATAGAAATCCCTGATGTAATGTAATGTAATGTAATATACAGACATTTAATCAAATATGTGGAATACGTTCTGTCCCTAAGATTATTCCTTAGAGCCGTGATCATCATTGCATGGACCATGAGCTAATGACAGCCCAGGGAGATCTTGTGGGTGGCCCATGTACCTTATCTTCATCACTGGCTGGATGCTTGCTTGTGGGAGGGGGATGGGGAGAGAAAGGGATGATTTATCGGAGAGGGGGATGGGGAAAAAAGATGAATGCTTGCTTGGGGGAGGGGGATAGGGGAGAGAGAGGAATGATTGATCGGGGAGGGAGATAGGAGAGAGAGGGATACATGATCATGGAAGGGGGATAGGGGAGAGAGAGATATGGTTGGGGAAGGGGAGAGAGGGGAAAGAGGTATGTTTGATCTGGGGAGGGAGATAGGGAAGAGAAAGAGGGTTGCTTGATCAAGGGAGGGGAGAGAGACAGACAGACAAGGATGCTTGACGGGGAAGAGGATGGGGAGAGAGAGAGAGAGGGCTGCTTGATCAGGGGAGGTAAATAGGGGACAGAGAAGGATGCTTGATCAGGGGAGTGGGTTATAGGGGAGAAAAATGCTTGCTCTAGGGTGGGGGATAGTAGAGAGTTAGTTGCTTGCTCTGGGAGGTATAGTGGAGAGAGAGATTATAAATTTATGAGCACAACTATGAAAGAAACTAAAGCTTTTGGAATTTTGATTGTTGATGATTGCTTTGCAGTTCATTAATTAGAGCTGAAATGTTTGCAGGTATTGATATTTTGTACTTCTTTTTTGTCAGCTCTATCACATGTTGTATGAAAATTTTTATTCTGGTACTGTGTTAAATACTTTTTTCTTCTAATAAAAGATGCATTAATACATACTTTTGGTTTTATTACATGTTAGGGATTGAGACAAGTAATCTGAGGTAGAGAGACTGGTGGTACTAGTGGGGAAGGTTTGGTAGAGAGTTGTGATGTAAGGCTTGGTATAGGTGTGCTTTTGAGAGAGATGTAGTGTAACCAGGGTTAAAAGTTTAAAAGTTACTTGAATGTGAAAAACATGGTTTAAAGAAGATTTTGAAGGGTTTTTGAAGCAGAGAGGATCTGGAATGTAAGAACTGTGGGGGGGGTTTCCTATTTTGAGAAGTTTGGTTTGTGTATTTTTTTTATTATTGGTGCAATTTTGGTATTCTGTTGCTGATCTCCTGCACAGGTTTGCTGTCCTAGTGCAGAGATCAGCATCAGCTGCTTGAACATTCTGTCAGATTTGACAGTTGGTAGGGTGACTTGGTTCTGTGTAGAGGTGTTTTGGTTTCTGTGCTTTGTGAGAAGGTAATTATATCTGGTTTTATTGAATTTTGAATAGGAATTGGAGGCTTTGGTTGAAGTTGAGGTTTGATATATAGATTCTGGTATTTATTCAAGGGTGAAAATATTTCTTTCTGGCTGATGTGAAGAACTGTTTTATCTGTGAAACTATTTGATGCTAGAAATAGTTTGTGAGAATCTTTTGGGAACTGTTTTGAGATATTCTCTGAGTGACAAATCTGTGGTGCTGATTTTTGGAGAAGATTTTATGAGAGGTCCTGTGTAATGTTGTGAGAGAAATATTGGTGAAGCAAGGTTGTGAACTGTTTTTGAAACCTGATTTCTAGAGAAATTTTCAGTCTCTGTAATACGTCTGTGGTGCTGATTTCTGGAGAAGTTAATGAGATGTCCTGTAACAGATTTCTGTGGAATGTTGTGAGAGACTATTACTGAAGCAAAGTTGTGAAACTGCCTTGAAAATCTTTTTCTGGGAATAATTTCTGTAAATATTTTTGGGATTTGGGGAAAAGATATATATGCATGAAATGTTTAGAGGAAGGATGAGTTTTGTGTTATATATAGGAAATTTTGAGGAGGGAAATAGTATAGGGAACATTAATTATCTGGGGGAGTTTTTCCTAGCTTAGAAAGTATTTTAGGCAACTGAGGATAGGGTTTTTCTTGTTGATTTGGTTTTAGTTAGAGTAGTAGGTTGGTTTCAGGAAGAGAGAGTCTGCTAGCAACAGCGCACCAACGTGGTACCCCTACAAAGAAAGAACAGAAAGCCTCAAATACCCAATCTGGGGAAAAAGAACTGTACAGAGGGGAAGTAGAATTTCATTGTCTAGATTTAATATACAGCATTTGTTTATTAAATATTATTTCTAATTTAAATTCTAAATCCTTAGTGCTTCTTTATATCTATTTTATTATATGCTTAATAAATATTTTTATTTCAAGGTTATACCATTTTATTATTTATTTTTTTTAAATGTAAATCACTCCTCCTGGGGAAAGGTATCAATTTAACCCTCGGTGTTTACATCTACAAAATAAATCTTATTTCAAGAAGGATACCTTTTTCCTCAGTTCAAGGAGGGGGTTACAGTAGGCTAGTGAGAATGGATGTAACTGACACACGCTGGGCAGCAGTGTTCCAATCCTGTGTGGGAAAAATACTTAGCAGCTCTCCTTCAGCTCATTTTAATCCCAAGTGGCCCCTGCTCAAAAATTAGTGCCATACGCCCAAATCAGACTTAGACGTATGTTTTGATTATGTTCCTCCATGTATATAGATATTAGATCCCTAGTTTGTGTCAAATTAGGATAAATCCAGTGCAAATTGTAACCAGTTAACTGAATATTATATATGTCTAACTTGTAACCCATTCTGAGCTCTTTGGGGGAAACAGGCACGTAAAGGAAAAAATTCTTGGATTGCATTATTCTCTTTTCCCAATCTAAATTCAAGAAGGTTATAGTCAAGTATAGAAGGTTTTTCCTTGCCCCAAACTGCTTATGATTTAAGTTTTGTATCTGAGCCAATGAGAATGAACTAACTTACCTAAGTCACAAGGAGTGTTGGTCAAAGATACTGGAATTGAACCATGCCTTTCCTCATTCTTAGCTTGCTATCCCTTCTCTCCCATTTGTCATACTGAAAGCATGTGCACCAGATATGGAGAAATTTATTCTACATTGATGAAAGTAGAGAAATGTTTTTGCCAGCTGAGTTGATCCTACAATTGTTTTTGTTCTTTCCCCGATTTCATGGGAAGGTTTTCTCTCCTCTATAGTCATGCAGCGGTACATTTTCCCTGATGCTCATTTGGGATGAAACATAGGCTTGGGATTTATGCTCCTAAGCTTGAGAGTTATGTTCATAAACTGACCTCTTTAAAAATTTATTTGAGCTGAGCACCTAAGAAAAAGATTAATTTAAAGGAGCCCTTAAAAGCTTTCTTTTTTAAAGATGTTTAAGTTTTAAATATGATGCATCTCTGATCTTTTAGCACCGCCTTATCTTTGGCAACAGGAATTAAACTCTTTCTGTTTTTCTCTCTCAAGGAAGAAAACTGAAAATCAGGGAGGTGAAGGTGGCCTTTCCGAGATCCTCCCGGTACCAAGAGCGGATGGAAGGAGACAAGGGGAACTGCAAGCGATCAATGCCTGGTGAGACAATGGTACAAAGAGGAAGGCTTTGACTTTGTGCGCAACTAGACAATGTTCTGGGGAAGAAGCAAGTACTACAGAAAGGATGGACTGCACCTCAACGAGGAAGGAGCAAGAGTATTGGCAGGCAACATGAAGGCAGCCATCCAGAAGGCTTTAAACTAAAGGACAGGGGAAAGCCGACAGTCGACTACTAGTCAATGGTCCGGGCGACAGGATGTCCCGAAGAGGGAACTACGGACAGCTACTCAGACACAGGAGGGGATGACCACAAAGCAAATAAGAGAGACAACGCAGGAGCAGAAAAGGATACAGTGAAAGAACCAGCTTAAAGAGTCCAAGAAGGTAACACGAAGGGACCTCAAATGTATGTATACAAATGCTAGAAGTTTGAGAAACAAAATGGGAGAATTAGAAGCAATAGCAAAAAATGATGAACTGGAAAATCATTGGCACAACAAAAACCTGGTGGAATGACAAAAACAAATGGGATACAGTACTACAGGGAAACAAACTGTACAGAAGAGATAGAATGGGGCAGAAAGGTGGCGGTATTGCCCTATATGTTCGGGAAGGAATAGAATCTGTGAAAGATACTATGATGGAAGAGAAAGAGAAGCTGGAATCCCTCTGGATAAAGATTCCCAGACACAACGGTGCTGACACAAAGATTGGCCTTTACTACCGACCGCCAGGACAGAGGGAGGAGGCAAACTTGGAAATGATAGAGGAAATTAAACACGAATGTAGGATAGGTAATGTCGTAATCTTGGGGGATTTCAATTTTCCGGAGATAGACTGGGACCTGGGAACCTCTAATTGTGGCAAGGAGGCAAAGTTCCTGGAAGTGCTAGGGGACTGCTTTCTGGAACAATTGGTGGGAGAGTCGACAAGAGGAAACGTCACCTTGGACTTAGTTCTAAATGGCATTACGGACTGGCAAAGAAAGTAGAAGTCATGGTCCCGTGGGGACGAGCGATCACAACATGATCAACTTCAAACTCGATGTCAGGAAGGAGAAAGGTACTAAAACCTCAACCACGACTTTAAACTTTAAAAGGGGAAGATACGATAGTATGAGAGCCATGGTGAAACAACGGATCAAGAAAAAGATGGGCAAAGTCAAAATGGTAGAACAGGCATGGTCCCTTCTGAAAAATACTATCACGGAAGCACAAAGCCTCTACATTCCGCGGATGTCCAAAGCAAAAAACTAAAGGCAAAAGAGAGCCGGCGTGGCTTGCTAAAGAGGTGAAGGAAGCCAAAAAAGAAAAGAAGGACTCCTTTAAAACATGGAAATGCACAAAAACAACCGAAACTTGGAACAAACACAAAGAGGATCAGAAGAAGTGTCACAGGGTGGTGAGGGATGCCAAAAAGGACTATGAGGAGAAAATAGCGCAGGAGGCCAAAAACTTCAAGCCCTTCTTTAGGTACATGAAAGGGAGAAAACCCGCAAAAGAGGCGGTGGGACTGCTGGATGACCAGGGAAGGAAAGGATACATTAAGGAAGACAAACAAATTGCAGACAGACTAAATTCCTTCTTTGCATCTGTCTTTACGAAGGAGGACACTGCAACAATTCCAGAAGCAGTGAAAGTGTTCAAAGGAGTAACAGAGGACAGCCTCATCACAGTAGACGTGGACTTGGACCAGATTTACCGCCAGATCGACAAACTCAAAAAGTGACAAATCTCCTGTACCAGATGGAATTCATCCGAGAGTCTTCAAAGAGCTAAAAGTAGAAATCAGAGAACTATTGCAAAAACTTGCCAAACTGTCCATCAAAACAGGACAGATACCGGACGACTGGAAGATAGCGAACGTCACACCGATAAGTAAAAAAGGATCGAGAGGAGTGCCACGCAACTATAGACCTGAGAGTCTCAAGTTAGTCCATGGGAATATGGTTGAGGCGCTGATCAAGGATAGCATAATCCGGCACTTAGACACACACGACCTGATGAGAGCCAGCCAACATGGATTCAGGAAAGGGAATTCATGTTTGACGAACCTACTTCAATTTTTAAGACAATGAACAGACAAATTGATAATGGAGAACCGGTGGATATTATATACTTGGATTTTCAGAAAGCGTTCGACAAGGTTCCACATGTAAGACTTCTCAGGAAACTGCAAGGCCATGGAATAGAAGGAGATATACTAAGATCGATAGGCAAATGGCTGGAGAACAGAAGGCAGAGAGTGGGCATAAATGGGAAGTTCTCAGACTGGGAGAATGTGACTAGCGGTGTGCCCCAGGGCTTGGTACTTGGGCCCATCTTATTTAATATTTTCATCATTGACCTAGAGCACAGGTGTCAAAGTCGGTCCTCGAGGGCCAGAATCCAGTCGGCTTTTCAGGATTTCCCCAATGAATCTGCATGAGATCTATTTGTATGCACTGCTTTCAATGCATATTCATTGGGGAAATCCTGAAAACCCGACTGGATTCCGGCCCTCGAGGAGGGACTTTGACACCCCTGACCTAGAGGATGGAACATCCAGCGAGATCATTAAGTTCGCAGATGACACAAAGCTATGCCGGGCAATCAAATCGCAGAAGGTCAGTGAGGAACTCCAGAGCGACTTGAGTCGATTGGAGGAATGGGCAGACAAATGCAGATGAAGTTTAATGTGGAAAAATGCAAAGTGATGCACTTAGGCAGAAAGAATAAGGAACACAAGTATAGTATGTCAGGTGCAACTCTGGGAAAACCGAACTGGATAAGGACCTGGGTGTACTAATTGATAGGACCCTGAAGCCATTGACGCAATGCGCAGCGGCAGCGAAAAACGCAAATAGAATGCTAGGCATAATAAAAAAGGGAATCACGAGTAGATCGGAGAAAGTAATAATGCAGCTTTATAGAGCGATGGTCAGACCACACTTGGAATACTGCGTCCAGCATTGGTCTCCATACCTAAAGAAGGATATAAAAATGCTGGAGAGGGTGCAGAGACGAGCAACAAAGCTAATAAAAGATATGGAGAACTTGGAATACAAGGAACGACTTAAGAGACTGGGATTGTTCTCCTTTGAGAAGAGGAGACTGCGAGAGGATATGATCGAGACTTTCAAAATACTGAAAGGAATCGACAAAATAGAGCAGGAAAAAAAAATTATTTACAATGTCCAATGTGACACGGACAAGAGGACATGGACTGAAGCTAAGGGGGGGCAAGTTCAGGATAAATGTCAGGAAGTTCTGCTTCATGCAACGAGAAGAGGTAATTGCGGAATCCACCGTTTTAGGATTTAAGGGTAAGCTAGATATACATCTCCTTATGAGTGGCATAAAGTGATACAGGTAAGGGTAAACTAGATGCACATCTCCTTATGAGAAGCTTAGAGTGATATGAGGACTAAAACTATGCCAGGGTACACCTGGCGGGGCCTCCGCGTGTGCGGATCACCAGACTTGATGGACCTAGGGTCTGATCCGGAGATAACAGTTCTTATGTTCTTTTCCCTGCCCTCTCATTCTACCCTTTTTTTTTGTCTCTTTTCTATACAAATTGTATGTCACTCTTTTTTCTAATGTATCAGTTTGTAGATTACAGTCTTTTCTTCCTTTTTATATTTTAGGCAATTACTTATTTTCCCCCTCATTGTAATTGTACATCGCTTAGAATTTTATGTAAATCGATTAATCAATTTTAATAAACTTGTATCCATAATGTGACCTTACCTTAAGTACTGCGTTCATTTCTGGTTGCCGTATATCAAAAAGATATAAAGGAATTAGAAAAGATTCAAAGAGCAACCAAGATGATAAAGGAGAAGGAACTCTTCTCATATGAGAAAAGACCAAAAAGGTTAGGGTTCTTTAGCTTGGAAAAGAGATGGCTGATGAGAGATATGATTGAAGACTACAAAATCCTGAGTGGTGTAGAATGGATTAAAGTGAATCAATTTTTTCTTTTATCAAAAATTACAAACACTAAGGGATACCCATTGAAGTTACAAGGAAATACTTTTAAAACCAATACGAGGAAATATTTTTTCACTCAGAGCATAATTAAGCTCTGGAATGCATTGCCAGAGGGTGTGGTACGTAACATCAGTTAAAATACCTAGGTTTAAAAAAAGGTTTGGACAAGTTCTTGGAGGAAAATCCACAGTCACCAGAAGGCACCCTGTAATTTCTCTTAAGTCTGCTTTTAAACTGTGTTTTGGACTTAACTTAGATGCTGATAGGGTGCCATGTATAGAATATGGACCAAAGTGCCTAACTCAGGGGTCACAATCTCTGTGCCCTATGGTATTAAATATGATGGCCCTCCTTTACAAAGCCGCACTAGCATTTTTATATATCACTGGTCTTTGAATTTAAGTGGTATTCTAAAATACCTTCAGCTCTGTCTTAATTAATACATTTACTCTATAGCATTTAAGGAAATGCATTAACTTTCAATGAGATAAATGTGTGTGAATATAAAGTTTCTCTTTATGCCAATCCCCATTCTCATATTTTTTAGAGATAAGTCACACTATTTTTGTACAAGTATTTCCATTAGGACCTTACTAAGCACTGAGGTTACTGGAACAATGCCTACATTAGGAAGTGTTAATGATCCTGGTAATGAGTTGTACTGGCTAATTTAGCACAAAATATTGCAGCTGTTTGAATTCTTTTAGCTCTAATAGGAATTCTATACTGCAGAGCAAAACAAAGTGCCCGTAATGCAGGCATCGAGAGGGTAATTTTATAACCGGATGCCTTCTTAAGCACTGTTTTATAAAAATACATTCATAATACTAACGTAAGGCATGGGCATTTACACCTGCTCAAGCAAGTATGTATGTAGATTAACATATCTTTTAATTTACATGCACACTTGAGAAATCCACCCAGACTCTGTACAAACTTTGTACACACATCACATGTGTTTTTACATGTGTTACTATTTTATAAGAGGCTATTAATATTGGTACTTGCAATTCTATTCGCCTTTCAAAACTACAGGGGGAGGGAACATAGGGGGGAGATATGTGAAGAGAGATATATTCCTTAATGTATTTAGGCCCTCTTTTACTAAGGTGTGCTAACCGATTAGCGCACACTAACCAATGTCTTTGGAAGGCGAATGGTGTACTTGCAGCTAATAAGTGGTATTTCTATCAACTTCAAATGAAGCAAAAACAGAAACTAGAAATGTTTCAGAGTGATTAATAATATCTTAAAAGACTGATGTGGAATGAGCATCAAAATGGCTTTATATTTTTAAATCAACAAGTTAGAATCTAATTGACCTATGCTACTTGCACTGACCATCCCTTGTCCTCCTGCTCTTCCAGCCTCCAGAAAAGAGAGCTAACAGAGCATTTAGATTTAGTTACATATTTCTTTAGCTATCTTGACCAGAAGGCTTCAGTGGTTTATTTTTCATTTCACCAAATTAAACATAAATTTCAGGCATGGCAGATGGGAATACAGGAATAATCAGTCAGAAATAACAAATATATTTCAAGTTTGTCTCTATTACTACTAAATATAATTGAAAACATGAGTATCTATGTGGTTCCTCTGCAACTTCAAAAATGTACATAATCGCGGAAAAAAGAATACCATCTGTTTGTTGTTAGGTTCATGTCTTTCATTTTTCCTCCTTCACTGCACAATGAAAATGAATATTGTACATTATTTTTATATAGAAAATAAATTGGTTTTTCCAGTATAAAGGTTAGTGTAACTCTAACTTCTGGTCTTTCTTTTTCATTGTTAGATAAATTTGATTTTGAATTATTTGGCTGACTAAAAATGTGAAGGAAGCGATAGGCAATAAGAAAAATTCATTCAGGAAATGGAAAAAGGACAAAACTGAGGGGAACTGGAAGGAGCACAGGAAGTATCAAAAAGAATGTCACCGAGTGGTTCGAAAAGCCAAAAGAGAGTATGAAGAGAGGCTAGCCAGGGAGGCACGAAATTTCAAACCATTCTTCAGATATGTTAAAGGGAAACAGCCAGCTAGGGAGGAGGTGGGACCGCTGGATGATGGAGACAGGAAGGGGGTAGTGAAGGAGGAGAAAGAAGTCGCAGAAAGACTTAACATGTTCTTTTTGTCTGTATTTACGAACGAAGACACAACCAACTTACCGGAACCTGAGCAATTCTTCAATGGAAATCAAGCAGAAAAATTAACATCCATGGAAGTGAGCCTTGAAGATGTGCGCAGGCAGATAGAAAAACTAAAAACTGACAAATCCCCGGGTCCAGACGGAATCCATCCAAGGGTTCTGAAGGAATTAAAGGAGGAGATAGCGGAACTACTGCAGCAAGTTTGCAACCTATCCCTGAAAACAGGTGTGATACCAGAGGATTGGAAGATAGCCAACGTCACGCCCATCTTCAAAAAGGGATCAAGAGGTGACCCGGGAAACTACAGACCGGTGAGTCTGACCTCAGTTCCGGGGAAAATGGCAGAAGCGCTGATAAAAGAAAACATCGATGAACATTTGGAAAGAAACGAACTTCTGATACCAAGCCAACATGGTTTCTGCAGGGGGAGATCGTGCTTAACTAACTTATTGCACTTCTTCGAAGGAATCAACAAACGGACGGACAAAGGAGACCCCATAGACATCGTATACCTAGATTTCCAAAAAGCCTTTGACAAGGTGCCTCACAAGCGTCTACTCCGGAAACTGAAGAACTATGGGGTGGACGGAGATGTGCATAGATGGATCAGAAACTGGTTGGCGGGTAGGAAACAGAGGGTAGGGGTGAAGGGCCACTACTCGGACTGGAAGAGGGTCACAAGTGGTGTTCCGCAGGGCTCGGTGCTCAGACCACTACTATTTAATATATTCATAAATGATCTAGAAATAGGGACGACGTGTGAGATAATAAAATTTGCAGACGACACCAAACTATTCAGTGGAGCTCGGACTAAAGAGGACTGCGAAGAATTGCAAAGGGACCTGAATAAACTAGGGGAATGGGCGACGAGATGGCAGATGAAGTTCAACATTGAGAAATGTAAAGTACTGCATGTGGGAAGCAGAAACCTGAGGTACAACTATACGATGGGAGGGATGTTATTGAATGAGAGTACCCAGGAAAGGGACTTAGGGGTAATGGTGGACATGACAATGAAGCCAACGGCACAGTGCGCAGCAGCCGCTAAGAAAGCAAATAGAATGCTAGGTATAATCAAGAAGGGTATCACAACCAGGACGAAAGAAGTTATCCTGCCGTTGTATCGGGCGATGGTGCGCCCGCATCTGGAATACTGCGTCCAATATTGGTCGCCGTACCTTAAGAAGGATATGGCGATACTCGAGAGGGTTCAGAGGAAAGCGACACGTCTGATAAAAGGGCTGGAAAACCTTCCATATGCTGAGAGATTGGAGAAACTGGGTCTCTTTTCCCTGGAGAAGAGGAGACTTAGAGGGGATATGATAGAGACTTATAAGATCATGAAGGGCATAGAGAGAGTAGAGAGGGACAGATTCTTCACACTTTCAAAAAATAAAAGAACAAGAGGGCATCTGGAAAAGTTGAAAGGGGACAGATTCAAAACAAATGCTAGGAAGTTCTTCTTTACCCAACGTGTGGTGGACACCTGGAATGCGCTTCCAGAGAATGTAATAGGGCGGAGTACGGTACTGGGATTTAAGAAAGGATTGGACAGTTTCCTGCTGGAAAAGAGGATAGAAGGGTATAAATAGAGGATTTCTGCACAGGTCCTGGACCTGTTGGGCCGCCGCGTGAGCAGACTGCTGGGCATGATGGACCTCAGGTCTGACCCAGCAGAGGCATTGCTTATGTTCTTATGATTATGTTCTTATTTATGAATGCTACTGCAATGATTAGATAGTAGAATTTTCTGGAAAATGGTGAGCAAGTTCCAACAAAAGGAGTATAATATCAAATAATTTTCAAAAAAAGAAAAAAAAAATTAGGCCTCCCTCAGATCTGATTTAGGCCACTACAATTTCACAAACTGTTCTTTTTAAATACAGAAAGTAAGACGTTGCACTATGTTTTTTGAAAAGCGTGACTTTGAAGTAGCTGGGTCAAGCCTTTAGAATGACCTGAGGTGAGTTTGCTAGTAATAGGAATGTGCCTTGTCCAGCTACAGTCATTTATCTCAAAAGACATTTTACGAGGTGATAAAAGCTTCCAAGCGGCCAAGGATTCTCTATGTGATCATATGTGCTGTGTAGAATGAAAATAATAAAGTAATCAAATATTTACTCTATAACAATCCTCAAGTCTTTAACTGATAGAGCAACTACTTTGCACCAGATAGGTACTGCCTATATTATGGGAGCTTCGGCACCAGATAAGAAGAAGAGTGTGGTGCAGTGTTTAAAGCTACAGCCTCAGCACCCTGAGGTTGTGGGTTCAAACCCTGCACTACTCCCTATGACCCTGGGCAAGTTACTTAATCCTCCACTGCCACAGGTACGTTAGATAGATTGTGAGCCCACTGGGACAGATAGGGATAATGCTTGAAATACCTGTATGTAAACTGCTTTGATTGTGGTGGTAAAATTACAACAAGGCAATATACAAGTCCCAATCTCGTTCCTAAAAAAAAATAATAATAATAATAAAATCTGACGCCACACTGCTTATTGAAATTTAAGGGCATTAGAATGACCTGAGGTGAGTTTGCTGGTAATAGGAATGTGCATTGTCCAGCTATAGTCATTTATCTCACAAGACATCTTACGAGGTTTACTACGCCATAATAGATGTTTCTGCTGTCTGCTAAATGCTAAATGTTTCTACTGTTCTGCTAAATGCTCTGACGCTGCTCCAACACTCATAGCAATTCTATGAGTGTCAGAGCAACGTTGGAGCATTTAGCACTCCAGGCCACGGTAGAAACCTCTACCGCAGCTAAGTAAAGGGGGAAGTGGTTAATGTTTAAAATTTGAAAATTTGTATTAAAGATTTGAGCATCAAGAATTGTGACTGAAATGGGGGAGGTTTTTTGACTGATGATTATAGTCAGCCTGTATGTGGTCATGAGAGATATTGCTTTAGACCACATGTGTCAAACACAAGGCCCGCGGGCTGAATCCAGCCCGCCTGGCTTTTTATGTGGCTCGCAGCAATGCTCCCAAACTTCCCCTTCTCATAGTCCAGCTTGTCCTCCCTCCCGTGCCGGTCTGATGTTGCTGTCATGCCAGAAAGTCTGACAACTTCAGCAGTGATTCGGCAGTGGCTCCCCCTCCTGCCTTCCATCCACCGCGGACCACTCAAGCAGAAATAGGAAGTTGTGTGCCATTGGAGACAGATCGCGGCAGGCAAAAAGCAGGAGGGGGAGCCACATACAACACCACCAAATCGCTGAGGCCGGCAGATTCCTCGGCTTGGCGGCGACATCGGACCAGCACTGGAAGGAAAGACACACCGGGCTGTGAGGAGAATGGGACTAGCGCTGGAGGGAAAGGTAGGCTGGGCTGTGAGGAGAGAGGGACTGGCACTGGAGGGAAAAGCATGCTGGGCTGTGAGGAGAGTGAGATGAAGGGAAAGAGGTTGGACCTGAGGTAGTGTGTAGAAAGAGGGAAAAAGATACTTGAAGGGAGAACCATCGGGAAGAGAAAGGGAGAAATGGTGGACCTGGGGGAAGGGAGGGAGGCAGACAGGGGGAGAGATGAGATGGGGGCAATTGGGAAAAGAAAGGGAGAGAAATTGGATCTGGAGATGGAAAATTGATAGGTAACTGAAAATTTAAAAAGGAGAAGTATGAGAAAGAGGGCGAGATTTGAGTGGACAGAGGCAGAAAAGAAAATAAGAGAAAAGTTGAAAGGGAAAAATCAATATGTTGGAGACAGAGACTGGAGCAAGAGAGAAGAAGAGAAAACAATGGACAGCAGACACTGGAAAGAGAATTAGAAGACAGACAAAATCAGAAAGAAAAACTGGGACTAAAAACAAAATGACTAGACAACAAAAGGTAGAATAAATAATTTTATTTTCTATTTTGTGATTACAATATGTCAGATTTGAAATGTGTATCCTGCCAGTGCTGGTGTTAGACAGCAAGTGTGAACTAGGACCTAAAAGAGAGGAAAAGTCTTTTTTATTTATTTTGTAGCCGGCGAGGAGTTGGCGAGGTTGTATCCCTATACTTCTAGTAAGACTAACACCCTCCTTTGCTTGAACGCAGCATGGGCTTTGGAAGCGATTGATCCGATGGTCACAGAAGTCTTGTGAGTGTTGGAGCAGCCACTGCCGACGGCGCTGGGGCCCACGCTGTGCATCAGCAAAGGAAGGGATAAGTATCTTAATAAAAATCCGGCCCGTGACTTAGCCTGTGTTTTATTTATTTATTTATTTTTAATTTTATTATTTTAGAAGACTACAACAGTGTATTACATTTGTTACAGAAAGAGTATTACATACCTATTTTCATAAAATACACCAATTCATACAAGAAATTATAAAAAATATTGTTTTACCCACCCACCCTATTTATCAAATAATAATAATATTCAATAGATTTCGGTCCCTTATGTGATTTGAGTTTGACACCCCTGCTTTAGACCCTGGATATCTGAAGTCTTTTTCCTTCCCCCATATTCAGTCTACTCACTCATTGTGAGCATTATTGTCTGATATATTTTTAATAATTCTATAAGTATTGGTTAGTTCATTTGGACACTGACTTTGTTGAGGGTCTGATCATGTTTTCAGTGTTATCACTTATTTTTGCATGTATAGACAATGTGGTAATATAAGACATGCTATTTGTCATTTCACATGCAATAATGTGCAAATAGCATATACGTTATTGCCATAACACACCTTAGTAACTATCCAGAAAGTTTTTGTCTTGTATTTGTATGTTTTTGTGTGTTTGTGGAAATGAATGTCATTAAAAACATGTACTATAGTGCATGCTGTCCTTAAAGAGTGGGTGCTATTTATACATAGTGCATGTTCTTTCTCAGTAGATATATATGTGTGAATCATATGCAAGAACCAGTATGAATGCACATTTATCATGAAAGAACATGCACTATATGAAAATAGTGCACACCCTTTAAGAAGGGTGCACATAGGACCTGATTCTATAAAGTCTGCCTAAACTTAGGCGTCAATATCGGCATTTAACTTAATTGATCACTAGGCATAATTGGTGCCGATATTGGTACTCTACACTTCACAATCAGCTTTAATTAGACTTAATTGAAAATTAGACGCTTAGCTTGAAAGCGCCTACACTAAAAGTGGGCATGGTTAGGGGCAGATCATGGGTGTGTTTTCGAGTTAAGTGCCTTTTTGTGAATTAGGTGCCATCAGGCTCTGATATCGGTGCCTAGGTTTAGGTGAAGGAAATTCTGACAAATATAGTGTGCTTAAATGTTAGAGCACTGAGCACCGCCTAAGCACGCTTAAGTGATGCTAGGCATGATTCTATAATGGGTGCCTAAGTTTTATAGAATTGGGGGCTGATTCTATAAATGGTTCCTATCTCCTAGGTGCCATTCGGCATGGTTGTCAATCAAACACTAGGTGCCAGTTACAGAATCGTGCCTATTAGCGCCTAACTTAACTTAGGTGCTGGTAGGCATCATAATGTTAGGTGCCTGTATATTAGGCCAGGGTTTTCCTGGCCTAAATTACCAGTACTTACTAGCACCTAAGTCATACAATGCCTATTCTCCACCCCTAACTATGCCCACTTTTCAAGTAAGCATCTTTAGACGCCACTGGGCACCTAGTGGTTCATTGTTGATTGACAACCACGTGGAGCAGTGCCTACAAGTTAAGTGCCACTAGACACCATTTATAGAATCAGGCCCTTATTGCCTTCTATTGAGGAGGCATTAAGATCCATATTCTATAAATGGCACCAGAGGTTAGGTGCTTAGATCAGCGAGAGGGGTTCAGTCTTAATGTACTCTTTCCAAAGATACTAGACTACACCTCAGTCTTAGAAATAGCTCTACCACAGAGAAATCCTACCTGTTGATCTGTAATTAGGGAAAACAAAACCAGGGCCAACCTATTGACCAAGATTTTTACCAACAAATTTGCCTCACAATTAAACAAAGAAATGGGATAATATGAAAACATAAGAATCGCCATACTGGGTAAGACCAATGGTTCATCTAGCCCAGTTTCCTGTTTCCAACAGTGGCCACTCCAGGTCACTGGCAGAAACCTAATTAGTAGCAACATTCCATGCTACCAATCCAGGACAAGCAGTGACTTCCCCAGTATCTGTCTCAATAGCAGATTATGGACTTTTCCTCTAGAAACTTGTCCAAACCTTTCTGAACATTACACATTCTTCCCTGGTTTTAACACAACCATAATCTGTACAGTGTTAAGAAATGTAGGCAAGAGCCCCTATCCTTGACCATATTAAAAACTGATGTTAAAATGGGGGGGGGCTATATCCTTTTTCAATAGTTTAAAGAACTAACTGCGAAATTTATCAAAGCCAGGAGTCTTCCACAATGGACTCTCCTCGATGGCCCTTTCTACCTCCTTAGTGGTAATATTTCCATCAATTATAGCAGAATCTGGGGCAAAGATTCATGGCAAGTCCACACTGGATAACTATATGTCACTATCTAGAGGAATGACCTCTGGAGCAGAATATAAGCTAGCAAAAAAATAATTTTTAAATTGAATTAATTTCCATGTCCTTGTGCCAGCTTCCCCCGAGACTCTCTCAATGTGGCTATTCTGGTAGGACCTGAATGTTGTCTTATCAATTTGGCCAACAAACTATTGCTTTTATTTGCAAATTTAAACAAATGATATTTGTAGTGGGTCATGTATTTCTGTGCCCTTTCATGGAGAACTTTATTGAGTGTCTGCTGGGCTTCTAGCAAGCAAGTTTTTACAGATAAGGCACATGATAGACCATATTGCTGTCACAACAGTGTAACTTAGACCAATATAAAGAGCAGGATAGCCAACTTACCAGACCAAGGAGATGTCCCAGCCACCGTCCCCTCAGCCCAAAAAATTCTTATAAGATAAAAATACATCAATTGAGCACCTTGGTATCCCTTACTAACTACCACCTAGAAAAATCCCTTGTACCCACCCTCTCACCCGTCATTCATATACCTAAAAATCTAAATGCCCATATCTCTCAATACCTACCCCTTCCCTACCACCCCAAAATTACCAGGAGCACTCATTGGTGCTACTTCCTAAGAGCTTTGAGGCTCCCACTTATCAATCGTAAAGAGCCAACCTTAAAATGCCATACACACCAACACTGAGTAACAAAATCAGCAACATCAAAGTCACCAAAATGAACAGGTCATGAACGTGATTGTCTCAATATTGACCAGCTGCACTCAGCATCAAAAACAAACAAGCATAGTGTAAGAATACTCCTAAAATAGCATTAATTTAACCATAGTATTGCAAGGTAGGCATGTGATTACAGTCAAAGCCAGAACAAGGTTCCCAAGGATCAGCTTTATGCAGAAGTAAGAAGAAGAGATATAAAATGTCTGTTTAAATGCACAGGCCTTAATATTCTTGCAAAAATCCAGGCAAGACTGTAACTTGGATCAGAACCATATAGTCCTGTCCTTTTCCTGAACCACTCAAGGGGAGGAAAAAAAATATATGTCCTCTTTAGCGTTGCTTCTGAATGAACAAGAGGCCAATTATGCCACACAAGATCCAGTCCCAAGCAAATGCTCTCAGTCTTGTGATAAATCCATAGCATCTTTGCTTGATGTAAACTTAAAATGCAATCTGTCCACAAACTTAACTGCATCTGCCACTTCATCAAAAAACTGCATCCTTCCCTTGTGATTTTGAGGTGAGTCAGATTCATGAGACTAAAACAGACATGCAGCTATATAAGGTATGAACACAATGGTGAAAAGGTCCTTTGTGTCAGAGAAGTCTTGGCAGAGAAGACCTGAAAACATAAATTTGATTTATTTTCATGGACCAAAGATTTCCTTTTCCTCAGAGCCTGTAATATTTCCACTTTATGGCTATAATTCATAAATCTAAAGATTACCACACTACGGTGGTTTGAAGCTTCATGACACGGTCCCAGATGGTGTATACTTTCTATCCTGAGTGGGCCTATGGCATCCATGAGTTAAAGAGAGGAAACAATCCAAGACTCCAAGAATTTTTGTAGCACCTGCTCTGATACAAATTTAGAAAGGCCCACCAGTCTCAGGTTATTTCTTCCTGACCTATTCTCTAAATCCTCGACTTTAGCCTCAAGGACTTCGATCTTCTCATGTAACAGAGATTGCCTATTGTCTTCCATTGTCCCAACTCATTGCTGCTCAGTTGTGATTGTGGTAAATATTTGTTCCATATTATCTAATTTGTCCAATGAATGTTCTATTTTGGCTTTCACCTCCACTGTAATTTCTACTGCCCATTCCAAGCTAGTAGAGGGTAAAGGAGGAGTGCTCTTATCTGTCATCTTTGAGTCCATGGTTCACCCCCCTCTCTTTCTCCATTTGACTTGCGCTGAGCAAAAGATGACTATGATGATGCTTTATTGTCAGTCCCAGTCAGCTATGATGGCAATATCAAGTCTAGCAGTTAGATAAAGTGCTGCTTAACATGAGGGAGTCATGAACAGTAAACCCTGCTGTTTCACTGCTCCATGGTCCAACCAGAAGTCCCTTTTTTCTTGCTGTAAGTGTGCCTTAGCACTTTAGGGCCGTTTTACCAAACTGTAGTAAAAAGTGGTCTTAGCACATCCTTACGTAGGTTATTCCTACACATTAAGGCCATTTTTCCGCATGGGTAAATGGCCACTTTTTTCTTTTCTTTTTTATATGGCCATGCACTAATTTTCCCATTGGTGCATGGCCATTAACTTGTGAGCCTCTACAGCTACCTATTTCGTAGGCAGTGAGGCTCACACCCTAATCAGACACTAATTGGTTAGTGTACCACAAAATAGTTGTGCTGACTAGTGCAGGACCTGCCTATTCTCTGCCCTCAGACCCGTCCGCAGTTCAAAAAAATAAAACTTAGTTTTTAGCACTTAGAAAGCCCATGTTGATCACAAAATTACAACAGGATGCCTGAGTGTGCCCCAAATTAAGGCTTTTTTTGATGCGGTATGCACATGTTAATACATAGCACAGTTTAGTAAAAGGGCCCCAAAGTGCAAACCCCCTCAGAAAGGAAATTCAAACGCAGCTTCTCAACAGAGTCTACAGATCCTAAGGAGGAGAAACTGCTATGTGGTAAACAGTTTTAAATAACTGCTGTGAGAAAGTAATTGCTTGATTTAATAAGCATTAAATTTAAATCTGAATAAGCTCTCATAAGAGCTGGTCCTTAGATAAATAAAATAATGCATTTATTTCTCAGAGTGTTTGGAAACACCAGTTTTCAGATAATGATAGGAAAACTTAGAAATTAGAACCTGCTGTTTATTTAACAATGTAAATTTACCTCTTTTGGTAAAGGTGATTATAGATTTATAGATAGATATTTATTTTTAGTAGTTATATACCACTTGCTGTATGGTCTAAGTGGTTTACATTCAGGTACTCAAGCATTTTTCTCTATCTGTCCCAGTGGGCTCACACTCTACCTAATGTACATGGGGTAAAGGGGGATTAATGGCCTTTTCTATCAACTGTGCTAGCAGTGTTTAGCGCAGAGAGCCGTGATGAATGGCCCACACTGCTCCTAACACTCATAGGAACTCTATGAGCATTGGGAACAGCGTGGGCCATTCAGCGCGGCTCACAGCACTACAAACTGCTAGTGCAGTTTGATAGAAGAGGCCCTAATTGACTTGACCAGGGTCTCAAGGAGTAGTATGAGATTTAAACCTACAACCTCAGGGTGCCGAGTCTGAAGCTCTAACCACTGCACCACACACATATGCCCATATGTATAGCCATGAGATCAGTTCATTGAGGAGAGAAACTTTTATAGTTTAAGAGAGAGGATGTGACTGAAGTATTGAAACAAGTTCAAAATAAGGGTTCTGGTCTTAGAATAGTGATGTCTAACAAACAAAAATACAGTGGTACCTCGGAATCTGAATGCCCCAGAACTCGAATGTTTTGGAATTCAAACTTTTTTTTGTAGTAAATTTTGCCCCGGAATCTGAACTCTGCTTTGGAATCCGAACACCATGCACATTGTGGCCCTGATTCTGCAAAGTGCTTCCAATTGTAGGCAGCTGTAGGTGTCCTACAGCTGTCTAATCAGCCAATCAGGAGGCACTTTTTCTAAAAAAAAAAAAAAAATGCTCCCCAGACATAGCGGACGTGGCTATGGCTAACAGTATCCCCTCCCTACCCACCTACCCCTGACGATCGCGGAAGGAGGGTGCCCAACTCCTGCTGCCGGACCCCCCAATGGCCCCCCTAAGATCGCTGGCAGGAGGGAACCCAACCTCTCCTGCCAGACCCCCCCCCACATCCCCCCTCCGAAGATCGCTGGCAGGAGGGTGCCTAACTCCTCCTGCCGGACCCCCCCAACGGCCCCCCCTTAATATCGCTGGCAGGAGGGTACCCAACCCCTCCTGCCGGACCACCCCCAATGAAAGCCCCCCACCCCGGAACCCCTCCTTGGGCTTACCTCCAATTTGGCCGGACGGCAACTCACACCATCCAGCCAGCAGGCCGGCTCCGTCCAAATGAGGCAGGCCTGCCCCTCCACTGCGCTACCCACAGGATCCTAGGGCCTGATTGGTCCAGGTACCTAAGGCCCCTCCCATTATGGGCTCTCTCTTGCCCCGATCTTGACAGGGGGTGTCACGGCTCGCCGGGACAGGATGGCTTGGGCTTCCTCCTGCCCCGATATTGTCAGGGGGGGGGAGGTGGATTCTATAACCGGTGTTATTTTTGACAGACACTGGTTACAAATCCAGCTTTTAGGCGAAGGACTGGCTCTTCCTTCTCCTAAAAGCTCTTATATTGGGCATTTAAACATCTGAATGTAGAGGCAGACCATTATTTTCAAAAAAAAAAAAAAAAAAAAAACTCCTTTTGGACGTTTTTTTAAATAAATGAACACTTTTCCTGCTTCTACTTTCAACGTTTAGGGCCTTAGGCCAAAAGAGGACTTAGATGGTGTTGTTTTTTATTATGCCCTTCCAAGTATTTATAATGGTAGGCAGGTGGGTACTATGATATTGACATTAACACCTTCATAAGGCACTGCTGCTGTATCAGTTTGGTGTTTTGAACTGAGCACATTCAATATTTATTTCATTATATTATTTTTCAATCAGAACTTACCTTGGTGTGTTTTTGATTTAAATTTTGAATTTGACATTTAAATTTTGATTTTTGAATATTTGAACATTTTTTGGGAATTCACTATATATTCTGTTGTCTCCTGAGTGATTTTTTTTTTTTATTAGCCTTTAAAATTAGTCATCATAGGTCCATAAAAAAAATTCCACATAAACACTCGGGGCTCATAATCGAAACAGAAATACGTCTAAAAACTGGCCTAAATCGGCACTTAGACGACCAGTGAGACAGGTCATCCAAGTGCCGATAATCGAACCGGATTTTAGACATATTTAAAAACGGCCTAGGCCTTCACAGTGCTGTTGAACAACCAGAGCTAAAAGAGGTGTGTCAGGAGGAGTATCAAGGGTGCGATTTAGGCGGGAGGTGGGCCGTCCTAGACTTAGTCGTACTGCATGTATAACTGAAAGTTTTACAGCACTGCTTAGATGGAATCTTGACATTGTGCCTTAGGCCATCTAAAACCAGGTCTAAGTCACAAGAAGGTATCCAAAGTGACCAGATAAGCACTGCAGACACAAAGTACAGACCCCCACACACTGCCTCAGTGATCACTGACCCTCCATCCCCATAAAAATCGTAACAACAACTTTACATATCTGCCTCCAGAACATCAGCATCTGGCAGCCTGGCATAGGAAAGCCTAGTAGAGCTGCACAGAGGTGGCTTAAGTGGTCTTGGGGGTTGGTTAGTGAACCATGGAGAGGAGGACCCAGGCCCATAAGCCACTCTAAATCACTGCATTCATGGTGAAACATGTGCACCCCCAAAAAACCCTAAAACCCTTTTGTACTGCCATATAAGTGATAGATAGGTGGTTCTAGTAGGTTCTGGGGGTGTTTTGACCTATAAGGGAGTTGTGGTGAGATGTTTATGTGGCACCCTTTTTGTGAAGTTCACAGCTGTTTCGTGTAAGGTACCCCACTACTTTGGTGACATGTCTGGGTTTCCAGTCCCTCACTTTTCTGGCCCCTTCCCATGACCAAAAGTTCTTTTTCTAGGTATTTTTGATTTGGACGAATTTTTGGATGAAAATGGGATATAAAGATAGACGATTTAGTGGTCTGGACGATCAAACGGCTGTACGTACAGTTATACTTCCCCCTCCCCATTCACGGTTTCTGGGGAGGGGGAAAATAAAAAACCCCATATTTTTTACCTCCCAGCCGCCTTCCCACCCTTACTTGGTGGTCTAGCGGGCTTTCGGGGCAGGAGCGATCTTCCTACGCTCCTGCCCCGTGCAGATCGCCATGAGGAAATGGCTGTAGGGAGTTCCCTGACATCATTTCCTGGACCCACACCTAGGAAGTGACATCAGAGGAGGAGGTGACGCTGGCAGGTTGGGGTTCTTGCTTGTGCCAGGAACATTAAAGAGGTTCGTGAGAAGGGAAGGGTGCGTGCGTGTGGCAGGAGGGGGCAAGGAAGGAGCGGATAGGGGGTGGGTGCAGTGAAGCAGACAGAGGAAGGGCGCCGCCACTCCAGGTTCCTCTTACCTTCAACTATGCCACTGGCCCTCCCACACCTACGGATGCCTAACGATTCCTATGTTAAAAAGTAGGCATGGTTATAGGCTGAGAATAGGGGTGGTTGACCTAGATGTGGTTAGGCGTCTGACATAAGCGATGCCAAACTAGGCGAGTAAAAAAACTGGTTTAATGAAGTGGCACCTATGTTTAGGATGCCTTGTGATGCCTATGCCTGCTTAGGCACTGCTTGGCATGATTCTATAAACGGCATCGTGGGGTGGGTTTTTTTTTTTATTGATAACTATACCGAGCAGTGCCTACACCGATTGGGAAAATTAAACAAGTCAGATTACTACTGGTCCTTACATAGAAACTCCATGCTAAACTAAACTAAAACTTAGCCTTATATACCGGGTCTTCAACCATGGAAAGCTTGACACGGTTAACAATAAATTGATTTAAAAAAAAAAATACTAAAATGCATGGAAATTAATTTTCACATTGTTTAGAAAATACCCAGCTTTGGACATATGCGCATGCACATGCACACACACACATACACATTTATCACTAAACAGAGATTAAGTAACTACAAAATAGAAATATATAGACAAAAATTAAACTGAAACCTTAAGAATCCAGACTCTTTCTAGAAACAATTTCATAGAATTCCTATGAGCTTTGGAGCATTTACAGTACCTCACTGGTCTGCAGTGGCATAGTAAGGGTAGGAGATGCCCAGAGCAGTAGTGCCACCCCACCCCACGCCTCCGCACCCTCCTCTCTGCGCCCCCACTTCTTCTGCCCCCTCCCCCGTTCCTTCCCGCCCCCATTCCATATTTGTACTCGCCATCCCTATCTGTACCTCTTAATTTTCACCAGCACGTGTGGCTTCTGCAGCATGCTCCTCGCGCCAGCGTTGGATTTCCCTTTGACATTATTTTCTGGCCCTGTGACCCAGAAGTGATTCAGAAGGGAACCAGGCTGACATGAGCAATAAGCAGAAGTTGCTCAGGCTAGCAAAGATAATACAAAGGTACAGGGTGGGGGAACGGATGGCACGGTATGGCAGGGTGGGGTGGAAAGGTACCAGCGCCTCCACTTTCTTGGCCCCCGAGGCATTCCGCACCCCACCCCACCCCCTTTACTATGCCACTGCCGGTCCATAGTAGAAATCTCTACCATGGCTTTGTAAAAAGAGCCCTCTGTTTCCAAGGTCTTGTCCTATTTGCCAATTCGCTCTCCTTTAGTCTTCTCTTTCTTCCTTAAATCTACTACTTCTTACATACTTCTTTGTTTCCCTATTTTGTACAGCACCTACTCATAGCCGTCTATTCCCTCACCCCAGTTCTCTAACTCCCTATCATTTTCCACTTCTCTAACCTTATTCCCCAGTTGGTCGAGGGGATTACCAGTAATGGCTGGAAAGTTAAGTTAAGTGAACTATCAAAAACTTTTTTGAATGAAACTATTTATTGAAGAACAGAAACAAATTATTTATGACGCTATTTATATAATTATCAGTATTTAAAGAAAAATAACAAAATATGAAAATAGTGAGGATTATGCCTTCAGGGAAAAAATGAAGAATTAACCCTTTCAGAGCTATGCTGCTCTGAGGGTAGGTTGATACCCCATAGGCACTTAAGAACGTATTCTGTGTGACTGGACTATAAGTGATATTGTATAGATTAATAAATAAAGAACAAGAACATTGTATTAAGGATGGCTTATTAATGGAAGGACATCCCTGTGGCACTGATTGGCTGGTATGAGGTCAACATGGCTGTTAGAAATCAGAAGAGTTTAAAAGGCAATTTTTGGTAGGTTTTCCATATACAGAACTCCGCCGATATTCGCGGGGGTTCCGTTCCAGGAACCCCGCGAATCTTGAAAAACCACGAATACGGTTTTTCGTGGGGAAGACTAGAGAGGGTAGCGGGAGAGGCAGGAGAGAGCAACTGGAGCGCCGGCGAGTGAAGGAAATCACTCGCTGTATGCTCCGACCGCCTCTTCCTGTACTAAAGTCGGGACTTATAACGGAGCTTCGCCTATAGCGGAAGAGGTCTGCTGGTCCCGGTCGAGCACCATTATAAACATACAGAAAATCATCAGATATAGCGGACTCGCATATAATGGACTTTTGAATATAACGGGCAACTATTTTGGTCCCCAGAGCCACTTTTAGCTGTAGTTTTATTTAGCTATAACGGGCATGCAGGCTCTGCTTGCAAGGCATGTGGCATGCCGGTGATATAGTATCAAAATGCAGCCCAGAAAAAAATGACAGAATATTTTTCTTTCCAGTATAGTGTTCTGGTTTGCAATCATTTCGTGCCATACCAATATTTTGCTGAGTTTTGTTATTGATGTTGCTGATATGCTTGTGCAGTGACTGTTGTTCATCGATTTATGTTGTTTAAAGTTGCCCTAAATAAAGTTTTTAAAAAATACAACTCTGGATATAACAGACTCTGGATATAATGGATCGTTTTTCCAGGTCCCCTGAAGTCCGTTATAACAAGATTATAGTGTACTTCTAATATGTTTCTTGCAAAGCATCTCTATAATGCTGTGCACTGTGCATCCATGCTCAGCCTTCCATTTTACTCTACTGTTTGCAGGCCTACAGTGAAATTCCACATTCTGTTCTCAATTCCATTAGAAGTAGCACAGCAGACTAATTTGTTTGCCTTCTGTCTTTTCTATAAAAGCCAACTTACTTTCAATATTCTTTATGCAAATCCATAGCAAATGTCACCTTTTTCTTTTTACATTGTTCTCTGCACATTTCCAGGCTAAACCTTCAGTTGCTTTCTACAGGATATTAATAGTGTAAAGTCAGAAGCATTAGCATATTTTCTCTTTCAGCTCGGATATTTCTTCCCCCTAATTTGCTGTCAGACTCTAAGAAGCCTGGATTATAAACAAGGTGTTAGAATTCTTTGCAGGTTTCATTAATTCCCACCTAGTTACTTCTCTGCTCTAGATTCATAAATGCTTCCTAATCACAAACGCTTCCTAATAAAAATCCTTGATAAAATGGGACATTTTGCAATTAATGGAGTCTAAACAGGAATTAACATTCAGAGCTGGTGTACAACTTTTCTCTGGAGTTGAAGCGTTAGCTGAAAAGTATGGCAGAAAATCACCCTCGTGCCCTTTGCTTTTGCAAGCCATCCATGACCATGTTGGTCTACGGTTGAAATTAACACTGCTTGTGAAGTTGGACAAGACAATTTTCGAAGCCATTTATGCAAGTTGATCGTATCATTAATATCTGGTTGTATGAAAGCAAGAGATTTCTGCTTCTCAATGGCCACGGATTTGGTCTTGGAGGATGAGATGTATGGCGTCAGCATCTATGAGATGAACTTGGTTTTTTCTGTTATATAGGATTTTTTTGAACCCCTGTTCGTTTGCAAAAATTAGATAGTTCAAAGTCTAATAGATGCTGACATTGTCATCTTGAAATAGGGACACTGGATCATCTGTTGTACTATTGCCCCTTAATACTCAGATTCTGGAAGTCGATATGGGTTACAATTAATAGGATACTGGATGCTTCCGTTCCAATGTCATATGATATTGTTCCATTCGGAACTATATTACAACCCAAGTCTCCAATTTCTGCAGCTAAGAATAGATTACTTCTTGTTATGACTGGGATTGCTATACAAATGATCACAAAAAATTGAAAGTATTGGGATAGACTGAATCATATCTTTTGATGGGAATCCCTGTGCTTATTCTATCAATATGAACGTTTGAATTCGGAACTAACTGGTCATTGTAAAAACTTTAACGAGATTTGGGGCCCATTAGCAAATTTTGTATCCACCAATCAATAGTATAAGCCTTCCATTTTTAATAGAGTTTTATACGCATCCGGAATGGGTGGGAGCGGTGGGGGGTGAAGATATTTCTATTACTATTTGGTAGTTATAAGTGCTGTTTTATTGTACCAATTATTGTATTTTTCATATGCACTTTGCGTATGTTTTAAAATGAATAAAGATTTATTTTAAAAAAAAACCTGTCATTCCTAAAAGCAGCTAATCATGCTTGGAGAAAGGGATTTAGTTCATGCTTTTTCTTACTGGTTCAAGGTGAGTCACATTTGGGTCGGTGTTGGACATTTCATTACGGCCGTTTCACCGCAGCCACACTGAAACAGCCATGCTGAATCATCCTCTCCACCTATCCGCGTCACTGTCAGTGCCTTTCCTCCTCTCCACCCCAATGGCGTAGTAAGAGGGAGTGGGGGGATGGATCACCACCCCCACCCCTACGATGTCATCTTACCAAGGGCGTTGGTGCCTCTCCTCCTTTCCGTCCCCCCCATACCTCTTAAAAGTTCATTGGCATGAGCATCATCTTCCACCTCTTGCTTGCGCCAGCCTTGACTCCTGACGTCACTTCCTGGTCGCAAGACCAGGACATCATGTCAGAAGAGAGCCGAGGCAGGCACGAGCAGAAGGAAGAAGATACTGCTCGTGCCGACACATTTTTCAAGAAGTATGCAGCGGCAGTACTGACAGTAGTGGGGGGTGACACTCGAGCGGTGGGGAAGAGTAAGGAGGCATCCCTAGTTTAGGGGGGTGAGGGGGCATTGCCCCCCAAACAAGGTCAGGTGGTACTATGATGCCCCCGAGTTGATAGTCGGGTGTAGAAAGATTCATTGTGGCCGATTCTTCACTGAAGCGGCTGCACTGAATCATTCTAGGCCCCATTCAGGTACAGTAGGTAATTTTCTTGTCTGCAAGGGGCTTATGATCTAACCAGCTAATATTCAGCCCACAGCTGTCAGTGGTTTCTAAGCTACTGACAACCACAGGCTGAATTAAACCTGGATATTCAAAGCCAGGCTATGTCCGGGTACCAGCACTGAATATCTAGATCAACACCAAAATCCAGACGTAAAAACCGGGCATAGAAAATGACAGCAGATAAAGACCATAGGGTCTATCCAGTATGCCCATCCATACCAACTAATGAGATGTATACGAGTAAATACTTGTGAGATATAAATACATAGAAAGCAAAAAGAAAGACGACTTTGGAACGAGGTGTCATAGGATGAAAACCAGAATGGGACAAGGGTTCGTGGCCATTTCATCATGGAACATTTCATCACAGCTTCGCTGAAATAGCTGCGATAAGTCATCCCATTCTGGGTTTGAGCAGCATTGAAGCAGTAGTAACAGTATAAAAGGGGTGATAGCAGGAGAGGAGCAGCTGAAGTTGGTAGCAACAGTAGCAATAATAGACGAGTGGCAGTGGGCAAGGAACAACTGTGGTGTTGGTGGCAACAGTGGCAATTGTGGTAGGGAGCAGTTCTCTTCCCTCCCTCCAAAGTCCTGAAGTCAGTACATAAAGGTTCAGGTGCATAAAGGAGCGGCAGAGACAGGAATTGACGACTGGAAGCTAAACAGATTGTGGACAGCCAAACTCCCCCCATAAAAGGGGACGAGCCAACGGCAGAGAGTCCACAGTGCAAGGCCAGCCGAAGGAAGACTGTAGGAGCTGTGCCTAGTCCTGAGCACATGGTAGAAGAGTCCTGAGCACATGGCAGAACAGTGAGCGGAGAGTGTGCTAGCAGGAAGAAGCAGAGAGAGGAGCAGAGAAGGCAGTGCTAGCAGGGGAAGAGGCGAGAGATAACTCCGCCCACCCCTGACGTCACCAGCCAAACTCCCCCCATAAAAGGGGACGAGCCAACGGCAGAGAGTCCACAGTGCAAGGCCAGCTGAAGGGAGACTGTAGGAGCTGTGCCTAGTCCTGAGCACATGGTAGAAGAGTCCTGAGCACATGGCAGAACAGTGAGCGGAGAGTGTGCTAGCAGGAAGAAGCAGAGAGAGGAGCAGAGAAGGCGGTGCTAGCAGGGGAAGAGACGAGAGCTAACTCCGCCCACCCCTGACGTCACCAGCCAAACTCCCCCCATAAAAGGGGACGAGCCAACGGCGCGCAGCCGTTCGGCGCACGGCAAAGGCGAGCAGCAAAGGCGCTCACCTTAGCAAGAGCGCCTTTGCGAAGAGCCTTAAGAATACCCAAACTACACAAGACAACGATACCTTAGGGCAACAAGCGGACCTCTCAAAAACACTATTCCTTCACCCTAATCGTACAGGCTCTCATACTAACTCACAGACAGCAACCCTCTCAGACATCTCAAACTCTCAGTCTCTCAGACACCCTTATCTTTCAAGCACTAGATACCCCAATCTTCCAACTCTCAGACACCCTAATCTTTCAAAATCTCACACCTGCTCACAGACAGATTTTTCTAATTTTCCTAATTCTCTACCTTACTGACAGGCAGACCTCAATTACAACTCAGCAATGGCAGGGAGGACAAGAAGCGCGAAGTCTACAATCAAGACCAGTATTCCAGTCGCTATGGGGATTCAGGAAGTGACCACAGACTGCGTGCAGAAGGAGGAGGACCCAGGATGGTGGACAGAGGTCTCTGTGCAGACCGAGACTATCCCCCAGTGCTACACTACAGTCTCTACACAGACAGAGGAGGCCGCGCAGCTGGATGGAGATCTCATGCAGGAACTAAGGAGCCTCAGGGAGGAGGTGATACGCCTGAGAAGCATCCGAGAGGACGAGGCCTACATCGACGGAGTCGTCCAGGAGCTGTCCCAAATCACCGAGCAGGCCCATGACAAGTCCATCCTCGAGACGCCCAAATCATCAGCTTTGAAACCAACAATTGGGATACAGGAAATGGCTAGCGGCACTGACTCCTGGAAGCTGATGACCTCCTCCACAGGCAAACATAGGAGACCCCCCCCCCCTTTTTCAATCTCTTCATCTTCTCCTTCTTACAAACAGGGCAGCTATACATCAACCCCTCAACTCATCCTGCGGAACAGATTCCAGATTCTTCAGGAAGGAACTGCCGATGAGGAACAGGAGCAGGAACAGGAGCAGACCCAACACACAGCTCCATCTCCAGGGACAACTGACCGGCTCCCCCCAAAGAAGCGCAGAGTAATAGTCATCGGGGATTCCATGCTGAGGGGCACCGAGGGACCAATTTGCAGACCGGATATGCAATCTAGGGAGGTCTGCTGTCTGCCTGGAGCCAGGATACGAGATGTCACCGCCAGTCTGGAGAGACTACTCATGCCCCGAGACCACTTTCCTATGCTTCTTGTCCACATAGTAACCAATGACACTGCCAGGAACACACCGGAGACCATCACCAGAGACTTTGGAGCACTGGGTGAGAGGCTGAAGCGGACAGGAGCGCAGGTGGTTTTCTCATCGATCCTCCCAGTTAGAGGAAAGGGAAGAGCCAGAGATGAACGTATCCTGAGGACGAACGAGTGGCTACAGGGATGGTGCCGGGATATGAACTTCGGATTCCTAACCCATGGGGAAGCGCTACAAGGACTTCAGGGACCAGACGGACTCCATCTGACCAGTATGGGTAAGAACCTCTTCGGACACCGACTAGCCCGCCTGCTTCACAGGGCTTTAAACTAGGTAAGTCGGGGGAGGGTACCCATTCACATATTAGTGCAGAAAGGAATTATCCTGATGAGGTGAGTCGAAACTCCGCTTCCATGTCCAAGGTAAGTAACCACATTGCAAACAGTTCTTTAGGAGTCACACCGACTTGGGTAGGATACGCCTCACAGGGACTTAGCAAACACAAGATATGGAGGGCCATGTATGTCAATGAACACAGTTTAGGTAACAAAATTCTAGAATTGGAGGCTGAAATAAGGAATGCCGACCTAGATGTGGTGGCAATATCTGAAACTTGGTTCACGGACTCACATGGGTGGGATATGGCTATACCGGGCTACAATCTACTTCGTCAGGACAGAGAGGGCAGGTTAGGAGGGGGGGGGGTAGCTCTATACATTAAAGAGGACATCAAAACCACCAGGATCACAAATGTCAAGTACACCGGGGAGTCCCTCTGGGTAAACCTGGCAAGAGGCAGAGAAAAATGCCTGTATCTAGGTGTGGTATACAGACCCCCCCCCCCCAAGACAACTGGAAGACATGGACACAGAATTAACTGAAGACATAGAGAATATCACTCTACAAGGATAAGCTGTACTGCTAGGGGACTTCAATATGCCTGATGCAGACTGGAACTCATTTTCAGCGACAACCAGCGGTAGCAGGAGGCTCTTAACCTCCATAAAGGGAGCACGTCTCAAACAAATGGTAACGGAGCCCACTAGGGCCCAGGCGATCCTCGACCTGCTACTCACCAACGGGGAAAGCGTCTCAAAGGTCTCAGTAGGAGATAGCTAGCCTCCAGCGACCACAACATAGTATGGTTCAACCTTAGGAAAGGCTTCCCTAGATCAAACACGAAAACAAAGGTACTCAATTTCCGGGGCACAGACTTCGCACGCATGGGAGATTTCGTCCATCGGATGCTGCAGGACCAAGCGGAGACCGATGATGTAGAAGCTAAGTGGTTAACACTAAAATCAACCATACATGAAGCAACTAGCCGCTTCATAAAATCAGTAAATAAACGACAAAGAAACAATAAACCCCAATGGTTCACCGCAGAGATCTCGCACCTCATTAAGGAGAAGAAAAAAGCGTTTCTCTCCTACAAGCGCACGGAGAAAAGAGAGGCAAAGGTAGAATATAGGACCTGGTCTACAGTGGTCAAAATGGCAGTTAAGGAGGCAAAATTCGAGTGGAAGAAATTCTGGCAAAAAACATTAAAAAGGGGGACAAATCCTTCTTCAGGTATATTAGTGACAGAAAAAGGAACACAGGCGGGATAGTATGCCTTAAAAGACTGGATGGAAGTTACGTGGAAGCAGATTCCGATAAAGCCGAACTACTGAATGAATACTTCTGCTCAGTCTTCACCTGTGAGGCACCGGGATACGGTCCGCAGTTGAAAGCAACACAAATCACAGAGACCCGTTTCAGAATTTTGAGTTCACACCAGGTGAAGTTTACAGTGAACTGGCAAGACTCAAGGTGAACAAAGCCATGGGACCAGACAATTTGCACCCAAGAGTGCTCAGAGAATTGAGCGATGTCCTGGCGAAACCGTTGGCTGAGCTATTCAATCTCTCCCTAAGTAAGGGGAAAGTTCCCCTGGACTGGAAATTAGCTAATGTCGTTCCTCTGCATAAAAAGGGTTGCAGGGCAGAGGCTGCGAATTATAGACCGGTGAGTCTCACATCAATAGTGTGCAAACTCATGGAAACACTAATTAAAAGCAAATTGGACACGATCTTGAATGAAGGGAATCTTCAGTATCCCAGTCAGCATGGATTCACCAAGGGTAGGTCCTGCCAATCCAATCTCATCAGCTTCTTTGACTGGGTAACAAGAAAGTTGGACTTGGGAGAGTCTCTGGACGTCGTGTACCTGGACTTCAGTAAAGCTTTTGATAGTGTCCCACACCGCAGGCTGCTAAGCAAGATGGAATCGATGGGGTTAGGAGAGACACTAACTGCATGGGTCAATGATTGGCTGAGTAGCAGACTTCAGAGGGTGGTGGTTAATGGTACCCTCTCTAAAACATCGGAGGTGACCAGTGGAGTGCCGCAGGGCTTGGTCCTGGGTCCACTCCTTTTCAACATATTCATAGGGGATCTGACTCAAGGGCTTCAAGGTAAAATAATATTATTCGCCGATGACGCCAAACTATGTAATATAGTAAGTGAATGCAGTTTACAGAATTATATGGCGCAGGACCTGCTTACATTGGAAAGTTGGTCCTCAACCTGGCAGCTAGGCTTCAATGCTAAGAAATGTAAGGTCATGCACCTCGGAAGATGAAATCCATGCAGGACATACTTCTTGAACAGAGAAACTTTAACTAGGACTTCAGCAGAACGAGATTTAGGAGTAATCATCAGTGCAGACATGAAAACTGCCAATCAAGTGGAGAAGGCTTCATCTAAGGCAAGGCAGATATTGGGTTGTATCAATAGAAGTTTCGTCAGCCGAAAGCTTGAAGTCATAATGCCGTTGTACAGGGCCATGGTGAGACCTCATCTGGAGTACTGTGTGCAATTCTGGAGGCCACATTACAGTAAAGATGTGCGCAGAATTGAATTGGTTCAGTGGACGGCCACCAGGATGGTCTCGGGGCTCAAGGGTCTCTCGTACGAAGAGAGACTGAACAAATTGCAGCTCTACACTCTCGAGGAATGTAGGGAGAGGGAAGACATGATCGAAACATTTAAGTACCTCACGGGACGTGTCAAAGTGGAAGATGATATTTTTTTTCTCAAGGGACCCTCGGCCACAAGAGGGCACCCGCTCAAACTCAGGGGCGGGAAATTTCATGGCAACACCAGAAAGTATTTCTTCACAGAGAGAGTGGTTGATCATTGGAACAAGCTTCCAGTGCAGGTGATCGAGGCAGACAGCGTGCCAGATTTTAAGAATAAATGGGATACCCATGTGGGATCCCTACGAGGGTCAAGATAAGGAAATTGGGTCATTAGGGCATAGACAGGGGGTGGGTAAGCAGAGTGGGCAGACTTGATGGGCTGTAGCCCTTTTCTGCCGTCATCTTCTATGTTTCTATGAGAGGTGAGGAAAGACTTTTGACGGGGTTGTGGGGGTTCTCCCCCCCCCCCAAATGATGATTCAACATGACTGTTCATTTAATGGACTGATTCAGCGCTAAAATGGCTGTGATGAACTGGTCGTGATGAATTATCCTAGACCTAATGAAAGCAAAAGAGCGTAAATTTAAAAGTAATCAAAGAAAACAGTAACCCTTGGATTCTACATATGGTGCACAAAATTGTGCATGCAAATTTGGTCATGTGCCCAATTTAGGTGTATAGCTTAATTGAGTAGCAAGCCAATTAGTGCTAATAATTGGACATTAATATTCAATTATCAGTGTTAATTTGCACTACCGTAATTAGAATTTATGTGCACATCTTCCTAGCACTATTCTATAAAGATATATGCACAAATTCTTATGCTTGGATCTGAAAAGGGGTCATGGCAATGGGAGGAGCATAAGCTGTCCAAGAATTTACACTGTTATTTATTTATTTAGTTTAAAAATTTATCTCCCGCCTAAAACCTAGGAGATTTACAAATCATACGAGTATATATAAAATCAACTTACTCTTATATTGTCAAACATCAGCAAAGAATCGTAACATAATGTAGACATACGATTGTTCATCACAAAAAAATGCCTGAACAAATAAGTGGGTTTTAAGCATTTGGGGGTCCTTTTACTACGGCGCGCTAGTGCGTATTAGCGCGTGCTAAATGCTAACGTGTGCTAACGCGTCCATAGCATTAGCATTTAGTGTGCGCTAAGACTCACTAGCACACCTTAATAAAATGACCCCCTTACGAAATTGATCAATATTTTTACACAGACGTAACATGCCTAGAAATCTGTTCCAAAGTTTTGCTGCAGCTATTGAAAAAGCAGACTGGCTTGTAATCGCATAGGGGGGAAATTCGCGAAGACACGCCGAAGGTTAGTCGGCAGTAGAGCGCCCTACCGATGAGTAACCAACCTGCTAATCTTTGTGGGACTCCACATAAATTGCCGATTTCCAGCCAATCAAAAACAAAAAGAAATTAAGCAGTTTAAGAGTTCGGCACCGAACTCATAGGATGTCTAGTGATGCCCAAATGGAGTCACCATCCAACGCCTAGGGACACCTAACAATTCCTATGTTAAAAAGTAGGTGTGGTTACAGGTGGAAAGTAAGAGAGGTTGCCTTATGCATTGTTAAGCTTAAACATGGATGTCATCTAATTAGGTGAGTGAAAAGCTTGCTTAATGCAGCAACGCCTAAATCTGCTTAGGTGCCACTAGGAATGATTACATAAGAACATAAGAATAGCCTTACTGGGTCAGACCAATGGTCCATCAAGCCCAGTAGCCCATTCTCACAATGGCCAATCCAGGTCACTAGTACCTGGCCAAAACCCAAGGAATAGCAATATTCCATGCTACCGATACTATACAGATCGGGATGGTGCAGATAAGTTAGAAAAGGAGGGGACTTTTCTTGAAGCAGCCTACGGGTGAAACATGTCAAAATGACAGGTCCCTTCCCGATGTGAACAAGAAGACTAAATTATGATAAGTTTTAAATTTGCATAAGAATTAAGTTCTTGATTCAGCACGGAGCACTTTAAAGATCTGAAATAAGTAAAAAACATGAAAACAAGTGTATTATGGGGCTAGTGAGGAAGCCATGGCCAAAATCATATTGGTAACAATAGAAAATGTCTGGTTAACCAATGGCATATCTGAAGCCCTAAAAGAATAAAATAAGGAGCTTAAGAATTTATTGGATACTGAGTGGTGTATATAACCGATACAGGGCAAGCAGTGACTTCCCCCGTGTCTTTCTCAATAACAGACTATGGGCTTTTCCTCCAGGAACTTGTCCAAACCTTTCTTAAAACCAGCTACACTATCCGCTCTTACCACATCCTCTGGCAAACGCGTTCCAGAGCTTAACTATTCTCTGAGTGAAAAAAAATTTCCTCCAATTGGTTTTAAAAGTATTTCCCTGTAACTTCGAGTGTCCCCTAGTCTTTGTAATTTTTGACAGAGCGAAAAATCGATCCACTTGTTCCTGTTTGTACTCCACTCAGAATTTTGTAGACTTCAATCATATCTCCCCTAAGCCATCTCTTTTCCAAGCTTTTCCAAGAGCCCTAACCGTTTTAGTCTTTACCCATTACCATCTTGGTCACTCTTACTTTTTCTAGCGCCACTATATCTATAAATGGTGCTGGGTTTTTTGTTGACAACCACACCGAGCAGTACAATGTAGGCACCGCTCGGCGACGTTTATAGAATCTGGTCCAAAATGTCTACCTCTTCCAAATCCTCACCTTTACTTAGCACTTTGAAGTATGATTGCAGCCATTTATACACTTTTCCCTTTACCCCTAATAATTTCAATTTTTCCAGTAATAGTCCCAAATTAATCGAGTCAAGTGCACCTCATACAGCTAATGAAACCAAACAAAAGCCCTGATTTTCATCCATTCCCCTTCTAAATTGATCCAGCTTTGATAACAGCAAAACCTCCACACTATGGGGTTCATAATAATAAAAAAAAAAAATATGTCTAAAAAGTATTCTAAATGGATACTTGGATGATAAAAAAGCCTGATCGTCCAAGTACCCATAATCAAAGCTGGTTTTTAGAAGTATCTAAAACCAGCTTAGGCCTTTCCCCTGCCTCTAAACGCACAGAGATAAAAGAGGCATGTTTAGAGGAGGGGAAAGGGCGTGAGGTGGGCCGACCTACACCTAGGCGTGCAGCAGGTATAATCAAAATCGTAGGCAGGTTGCTTAGTCGGCACTTATAACTTTTTGACTTAGACAAAGTCAAACCAGGTCTAAGTGCCGAAAAAGGGGCCGCTGAGCTGATCGTGGCTGCTACGATCAGCTTAGCGGCCCAAGCAACCTGCCTACCCCTCCACCGCAAGCATCGTGGCAGGAGAGATGCCTCATCTCCCCTACCGCGATGCCATCACTCCTCTACCCGAACTGCCGCGACCCGCAGCAGGAGAGATGCCCTATCTCTCCTGCTGCGGGTCGCGGAAGTTCGGGTAGAGGAGTGATGGCATCACGGTAGGGGAGATGAGGCATCTCTCCTGCCACGATACATCACCCCCCCCCCACACACACACACACACACATCAGGGCAAGAGGGAGCCCAAGCCCTCCTGCCCTGGGCACCCGCGGCACCCTCGACGATATCGGGGCAAGAGGGAGCCCAAGCCCTCCTGGCCCCGGCGACCCCCCCACCCCCTACTACAATAAGGGCAGGAGGGATCCCAGGCCCTCCTGCCCTCAACGACTGCCCCCCGATCAGCCCCCCCCCACCGACTTGTGACACCCCCGGCCTGATCGTACACGGGGGGGTCGCCGGGACCAGGAGGGTTTGGGCTCCCTCCTGGCCCAATTGTACTTGGGGGGGGGGGTCGCCGGAGCCAGGAGGGTTTGGGCTCCCTCCTGGCCTGATCGTACTCGGCGGGGGGGGGCACGATCGCCTGGGCAAGAGGGTTTGGGCTCCCTCTTGCCCCGATGTCGTCGGGGGTGCTGCGGCTGCCGCAGGGCAAGAGGGCTTGGGCTGCCTCTTTCCCCAATCTCATCAGGGGTGCCGCGGGTGCCCGGGGCAGGAGGGCTTGGGCTCTCTTCTGCCCCGATGTTGTGGGGAGGAGGTTTGGGGGGGATTCTGTAACCGGTGTTGTTTTTGACAGACACTGGTTACAGAATCCAGCTTGTAGGCGAAGGACTGGCTCCTCCTTCACCTAAAAGCCCTTGTGTTGGACGTTTTGGGCTTATGCGTTTTTTTGGTTCATTATGGGGTATATAAGTGTAGACGTCATTTGGGTGTACTTGTAGACGTAGTGGTTGGCTGAGCGTTTAAACAGCTGAAGGTATAGGCAAGCCATAATCAAAACAAGGACGTTTGTTTTGGTTATGGACACTTTCCCTGCTTCTGCTTTCAACGTTTAAGGCCTTAGGCCAAAAAGGGACTTAGATGTTTTTTTTTATTATACCCCTCTAAATTCAAATTGAAAATTATTCTATCCTTTCACTCACTCAATATATTCTTACAACTGCCTCAAAACTACTTTCTCAATCACAGGTAACAGAAATTGGATGATAATTGATCACAGTGTTTACATCAAAATTATTACCTCTCAAAAGTGGTTTCATAGTTGCACAGTTCAACACCCTGGGAAATATTCCTGTTTTTAAAGATTTATTCACTATTACCATCAACAAGGGTACATGATCTCCACTCATTGACTTTAATATCACTGATGAACATGGATCTCCTAAAGATCGTGTAGGTTTTAAACTCTGTGCAATTGTTTCAACTTCTACTACTGACAACAAGCTAAATTCATTCCATTCTTCATTTATATCATCATTAATTAATTAAATATTTCCCCCCCAAAATTATCTCTCTCTCTGGTGAACCACTTTCATTTTCTCCTCCATATAGTGTGCAAACATAGATGCTTCAAATCCTTTTGTAAAGTCTCTATTCTCATACCCATTCACTATAAATTTTACAGTATTAAACAATTCTTTTGGTCTATTCAATGATTCACAGATCTGTTGTCTCTGCTCACATAAAACATATTCTTTTAAACATATTTGATAACTTTTCAAATCATTATTATGCAGCTCACATCTTACTTGAAATATTGCTGAACATCTCCATGGACATATATAATTATTTTTACTACAATTTCTTTTTTGTGGGGCCACAGCATCTAATGAACTAATCAACATATCATTCCATTTATCCACCACCTGATCTATAGTCCAATCATCCTCAGATATCAATTTTGGGATCCACTTATCTTTAAGATCTTTCATTTCAAAATGAGAACGTACTAGAATCTTTTTATTTTCATGAATTTCCAAACTACGAAAATATGCGGTTTGCAATAAAGAGAAGCTGGACAACATAGCGATAATACATCAGTAGCATTAAAATTCATAATTAATAATGTCAGACAAATTTATCAAAAAGATAAGTTTTAACATTTTTCCTAAAGTCTTGGTAGGAATAAAAAGCCACAATTAGACCACTTAGGCCCTCTTTTACTAAAGTGCGCTAACCAATTAGCGCACGCTAAATGCTACCACGTGCATGTTAGGCTATGTACGCATTAGCGTTTAGCGCATGCTAATCGGTTTCACACCTTAGTAAAAGAGGGGGGTAAAAGTTTTACTCCATTTAGCAGCTTGGAAAGATAAAGTTCTTTCAAGAAATCTTTTATACATGAATCCTTTTAAGGATGGAAACAAGAATAAAGAATAGCTACGGGTACAGCGGTCAATATCAGAAAGTCTGAAATGTATATTTTTTGAAAAAACAAGAGCTGTTTTGTGGCCAACAGGTGATAATTTTTCCGGATGTCTCTAGACAAACCCAGTTTAAAAGGAAGCAGTTCCTCCAGCTAAAGCCTAAGGTTTTGGCAGTTGGAGCTACTTTCTTTTTGAAATTTCTATGCAAATGCCTTATATCGTATGGAAGTGATAAATATGTGTTTTATGATCCAGTCCAGTTAGAAGATTTCATTAAAGAGAAAGCTTTGCTGAAAGTTTAATTTCTAGTATTGATTTTCATTTTTGGAGGATGATGTATAAATATATAAATACCATATGCCTGTCCTTTGATGGTAGATAGATTTGTTTTTTCTTTTTTTAAAACACTGGCGACCACGATAATGTGGACTAGGACACGGTTGATTAATTGCCTTATATATGTTTTAATGTACTCTATATGGAGTTTTTTGTGGTCATTCATGAATATTTGTTATTAATGTATTGTAACGAATAATCAATAAAGAAATTAAAAAAAGAAAGTCTGAAATGTTTCAGCATGTAACATGGTGCATTACCTGACAGCAAATTTGAAAAATATTCTCGCTTCAACTGGAAGCCAATGCAATTTCCTAAAGTAAGGTATTAAATGTTCAGATTTTTTTTCAAATTATAGATTAAACGAACCGCTGTATTTTGAATAACTTTCATCTTCCTAATAGTTTTCATATAGGAGCCTAGATATATAATATTACAATAGTTGAGTAGGCCCAAGACCAAAGACTGCACCAAGAGTCTGAAAGAGATGAAGTCAAAATATGATTTTATAGTGTGGAGTTTCCAAAGAACAAGGAAGCTTTTTTTAACCAAGGCATCTACTTGAGCATCAACGTATCATTTTTTTTATATCTCAACATGGGTTCTTTGATCATCACAACAGGCACTATTCAATTTCCCTTCTCCTTCACATAGATGTTACATGTGGCATTGTTTTTGGTTATGCTGATCCACATCTCTGAAATTTCCTTTGGTTGAAAATTAGACTTTTAATCACTTAAAAACCTAACTTTTCAAGAATACTTATCAAAATAACAAATAAGATCCTCCTTCCCCTACCCCAACCCACCCTTGTTATTATTTGTAGCCTGCATCTAACATTTGTAATTTTCCAATGTTTCTCTCTCTCTTTTCTTTCTTTTCTCCTTTAATATTTTTATAGTCTATCTGTAAACCACTTCGCAGCACTATAGTATAATGGGTGATATATCAAGTTGATTTTCAAAAGGAAATTCCTTTTTGAAATCTATCCCTTGGTAACGCCTGTGTGTATTTCAATACCTGCAGAGTTTTCAAGCACAAACTTCTCTTTAGAAAAACTATGCAAGGATTTAAAAATAATCTCCCTTTGGGTACTTTGTTAGAATGGCCCTGGCCCCATTCTGGTCCAGACCTTAGCTCAGCCCCTTTCATGATGGAAAAATGTATGTGGGTTGTGGACAGCATACATACATTTCTCTGTATTGGGAAAAGATGAGTTGAGTGCAAATTTTTCTTGTGGCTTTTTTATGCAGGCAAACTCCCATTTATCCAAGGAGATCCCTTCAAAATGTATCTAGATTAATTTATTACTTGGTGATATACTGATTCATATGACTAAACCAATAGCCAGAGCAACATCAAAGATCTGGGGGCAGAACAGAATAATCACTGTGAATATGAAGAATTTATAGCTGCTAGATTGGCAAAGGCAAATCCCCGTATACTATTCCATTCCAAAAACCTATCATTATCTTCACGGCAAGCACAACAATCTCTCTTTGGCACAGGCAGCAAAAGTGTTTCCCTTCCAAGACAAAAGCCCCAGGTTTAAGAAAAGCTGTCATGCCAATTCTGGCAGCCTATATAAAAATTGATAGCTACTGGTTTGTAACCTCTTGCTCCTTGCATCATCAATCTCTCTGGATGACTATAGATAATTCTTCATAGCTCTGACACCGATAAGACTCAGATCCAATTGTTTTTGCCAGAGGCTGCTGAAAATGAGTGGTGGTGAGATCCTGATGTTGTAAACATAGAGAAGGTAGAGCAAGGAAAATTTGGTCATACTATGTAGGAGAAGAGGGAGTAAAAAGGGAAAGAGACAAATCAGGCTCTTCTACTTCTTTCTGAAAGTGATGATTACATTGATAATGCAGTTGTTGCTACTAACCATCCATTGACAAGGAATGATATTCAAGATTCAGCACTGGGATAGAAGAAAAAAAAATAAGAGGAAGCCAACCTAACTATATTCTGATATCTATGATTTATGCATTGCCTGGCAAGACTGTAAAACAAACAAAAGAAAGGATAAGATACTGGGAAGTTTACGGGCCACATTATGCTAAAGACAATCAGAATATTGATATATTCTTGATGTAAATTAATGTGGTGCTATGTTGTTATAGTATACTTGGCAGTGTACATGATGTATCTGTATAAAATCAGTAGATCTGTGTAAGTTCTAAGAAGCAACATGGAAGACAGTCTGCAAAATCCAAAATGGTGGTCATAACAGCAGATCAGCTGATGTAAGGTCATAAAAATCAGTTTTATTATGGAGACAATGCACATACAGATACCTGATACAGACCATGTTTCATCCATGCAAGAGCTGCATCAGCGGTTAATCAAACCAGGTGGTATATAACTACAGCATTACCAGACAGGTTAACACAGTAATTACCCAAAAGATGGTAGCGCCCCCACAGTCTGACTCTGCAGCAACTAGCAACAGAAGTAGCAGCTCACACAGCTGTGTAAACCTTTATATAATTTATGTTACCAGTATATTTGCAGATTAGTTTAAAGTTCTATGTTACAAATTGCATATTTAATATGCGAAAACTTACATCTCACCCTCAGCAGTCAGAGTCTCATGCCTTGGCTACTGGTGAAGCCCTTCAGATCTGTCTCTCGATTCTAAGGATGAAATGGTTTCCTCAAGAATGGAGTTCTCTGATGTTGTTCTTGGGCCAAACATATCTTTTATACAGGATTTGACCCCAGATTTATATCACCTGATATGCATCTCAAAAATGTTCATTTGATTCATCTTTATCTCTTTTTTTGTGAGAGATTTTGATCTCTTTTCCATTTGTACATGCAAGGAGTCCTCCCCCATCATGATAACCATGTGCTTGTGTTATACTGTATATCTGTTGTTACTGTTGCTCTCCCTATACTCAGAAGACTCAATAGTGGTATATTTGAGAAAGTGAGAACTGAATATGTCTTAAAGAGTTTGCTTACACGTAAAAGATATGTAGTATGCAAGTATAAGGTTCGACAGAATGAGTGTGAGGGAAAGAAAGAATGTAAATTGGATAAAAGGTCTTGATTTGCCTAATACAGGTAGCATTGGATATTTCAGCAGCATTTGATCTCATTAAGTTAAATTTTTTGATGAATAGATGCAGGAGTGATGTTTTTAATGCTAGTTCTTTCATGATAGAGAGGGCAGTATATAGGACAATTGTCTAAGATTCACTCTCACTCGGGGTCCTACATGAATCCCTAAGAACAGAATCAGTAAGAACTTTGGGGGTCATAGGTTATGAATATGCTGATGATGCCACAGGAGGGAGATCTAACAGAGATGGTGATGGTGGATAATATAGAAGTCACTTGGTTTGTAAAAAGGTGGTATTAGTGACCACATTTAATATTTGCTATAATAAACACAGCCTGCATTGTGTACATATCGTCTGTAGTTTTTTCTTGTTTTTTGGATAATATAGAGGTGCCATGGGTGGATTCTTGAGGTAGTTCAGAGTGATTCTGAAGTGCGAATGGGAGTTCAAAAGGCACAGGTTGGTAGTGTTCCTAGTAGTGGTTTTACTAGCAACATGTCAGTTGCTACTCCGGCCTTGGTTGGGACTGCATGCATTGCTACCCTGATCATATTCTTATCGCCCTGAATTATTGCAATGTCTTATATGTAGGCTTGTCAATCAGACTGGTGAATAAGTTTCAAATTGTGTAGAATGAAGCAGCCAGAATGTTAGTGGGTGCACTAAAATGTGCGATTGCTCAGCCTTCTCTGAGAAAATTGCACTTTTTTATGTATGTATTTATTTAATTCATTTTCTATCCCATTCACCCCAAAGAGTTCAGAACGGGTTATAGGTTAACATACATAATATACAGTTTACAATTTGCCATAGTTACAGTGCAAGGTTTTTCAATACAAGTTTTTTATCCAAACTCGACTCATACTAGGAATCCCATACTAATATACATAATAGGCAGCTTGCAAGTTTTATCTCGCCTTCCCCTCGCTCAAACTTTGTCACTTCAAAAGATTCCTTGACAAAACTTTCGCCTTCCAAGCAGCTAAGCTGAACCCATGGCTAGCACAAATGATACTAGAGGCCCCCACTTACCTCGGCTTTAGAAAACTACTTAAAACCTACCTATTCAGTAAACAAGACCCGAAGTGCCCCCCCTCCTGACAATAACTCCCCCCCTCCCCACTCCGTCTCCCTCATGAGGCCTTCCCCTTTTTCCCTACTTCCCTCTTCCTCTGTCTAGTTCGATTAAAGCTGATAAATAACTGTATTTCTGTTATTCTGTAATTCTGTAATTCTGATAAATAATTCTGTAATTATGTAATTCTGTAATTCTGATAAATAATTCTGTAATTCTGACAAATTATTGTAAATCTGCCTGTCCATGCAGACCCTAATCTAATTCGATGTAAACCGCCTTGAACTCGCTGGGTATGGCGGTATATAAGAATAAACTATTATTATTATTATTATTACAAGTTAGATTTGCCATAATTACAGTCCAAGATTTTTCAATATAAGTTTCTATCCTAACGCAACACAAACCGAGGATCCTACTACCTGTTTAAACTGCTAGTTGTGACTTTAAAGGTGCTTATTAAGCAGAGGCCTGTATATTTAATGCATCAGATACAGTACTGTATACCTGGGAAAAACTTGCAGTCAACAGAGTCGCTTCCTTCTATTCCCACTAGTAAGGGAGATGTGGCAAAAGAATGGAGAGCTAGTACAGTCAGGGCGGCATATCTAGAAAACTGTTGGAGACCTCTCTATTCCCAGGGAGAAGGAAGCAGGGAGGGAACAGAGATTGACTTAAATGCCTAGGAGGAATGGAGTACTGGGTTGGGATTTTTGGAGAGGGAAATTTTATTGTTTATGGCCCTGGAGATGCTTTTTGTGGAGTTTGCTGCGAGTAGTTCTAATTTTATTGCTCTGACTTGTATCTATTGTTTTGAGATTACTTTGCAAACTATTTTGAATGGTGTGACTAAGAAGCGGATATACAAGGGGGGGGTGCCGAAAAGCTCTCAGCCCAACCAGCTTCCTAAATTCTGAGCATTATTTTGCCACTGTAGCTGAAAAGAGTGTTATCTTATTTTGTTAAGTGCCGATCTGCAGAAACAAAATTCTGTGTTTTGACATTGTTTCAGATCATTGAGCCATATCCATGTCATTCTCATCTTGGTTGGGCTGAGAACTTCCCAGCACCCCCTCATATAAATGCCTTATCAACAAATAAATAAATGTTATTGCTAATTGTTGAGAAAAATAAAAAGAGAGGCTAATATGGTTTACAGAAACAAAACATCAGTTTCTGGTGGAAAAAGAAGCACATTGCCTTTAAAAGTGATTTATTTGTGGAAGCTTTTCCACAATCTTTAAAAATGAAGAAAGGCAGTTAATAATTGTTTGGTGGTATTACATGATAGTTTCCACAAAGCATTAAAAAAAATTTAGTGTAAGAATATCTGTTGTCGGAAGAAATGTAACAGGACCTGCTCCAGCATGACTTCTCAGCCTCGAGCAGGAATAAATAATATTCTTGTCTATGGGCTGCCACAGATGGATGAAAGGTGCAAATGTATTTGGGTGAATGGGAATTTGTAGGTTCATGAACAGAGTGGCAGGCATTAAATGAAAATCTATACTATGGTGATTCATTTTCCTGTCCGCTCAAAAATATTTTTCAGCAACTGCATGAAATGTCTGTGTGTGTGTGTGAGAACTTTTCTAGAACCTCTTTTACTTCCGTCTCCAGAGGGCAGTTACTTGAAGGGGAAGAGTCTTCATACTTTCAGGTTCATGTGGGGGGGGAATTAAGTCGGAGTCCTACATTCTCTCTGTCTTTTGCATACTGTCAGTGTTCCCTTGCCCCAAAGAAGAGAGACTTACTCTTTTACTAAGCCCAACTGCGTGGGCCAGCGCAATAAATGCACCGATGCCCACTGGACTTGAATGGGCGTTGGAGCATTTGCCACGTAGCACTTGGCTACGTAACTTGGTAAAAGGGGCTGTTAGTCCTTGCTGTGACTGAATAAAAACAAATGGGCAGTAACTGTTTTAAAACATACACACACACACCCACACCCCAGGTGTAGCAGCTAAAATAATGGATATTCAGCACTGGTATTCAGATAGTGGCTAGTGCTAAATAATTAGATTCCACAAGGACTGCTGGTGCTATCTGGATAGCAGTAATGTTTGAAACACTAATTAGATAAAGTTAGGACAACATTTTTGCTGGCCTAACTATATCTGGACAATTATTCAGTTTGCAGACTGAATATCCCCCCCTAACTGAGAGACAGAACTCACTCTGCCAATGGCCTGCTCCATAGTCTCCTTATAGAAGTGGGTCATTCTGCAGTGGAATGTCCCACTCAGAGACACTTATCTGATTTTGAATATTGGGCCAAAGGTTTTACTGGGTGATAAATAAAAGTAGACACAAAAGATCAGTTCGGCTCATACAGAATGTTAAGCTCTTAGTTTCAAAGCCAAAGCCTCCCTCAAAAAAAAGATATAGCAGAATTAGAAAAGGTTCAAAGAAGATCGACCAAGATGATAAAGGTGATGGAACTCCTCTCATATGAGGAAAGACTAAAGAGGTTAGGGCTCTTCAGCTTGGAAAAGAGATGGCTGATTGAGGCTTACAAAATTCTGAGTGGTGCATAATGGGTTAAAGTGAATCAATTTTTATTCTATCAAAAATTACAAACACTACGGGATACTCAATGAAAAAACCAATAAGAGGAAATAGTTTTTCACTTAAAGATTAGTTAAGTTCTGGATCTCATTGCTATAGGATGTGGTAACAGTGGTTAGCATAGCTGAGTTGAAGAAAAGTTTGGTCAAGTTTCTGGAGGAAAAGTTTATAGTCCGCTATTGAGAAATGGGGGAAGCCACTGCTTGACCTGAGATCAATAGAATGAAATTTTGCTATTTGGGTTATGCAAGGTACTTGTGAGCTGGATTGGCTACTGTGGAAACAGGATACTGGGCTAGATGTATCATTGGTCTTACCCAGTATTACTATTATGCTTTTATGTAAGGAGTCTCTCATTGCAGAGACTATCTGATCAGCTTCCTGATGAGACAAAATGGATTCCTGTTCTTCTCACTGATCCATTATGATGCTGCTTCTAGACCTAAAAGACACTTCATATAGTCCCAAAATTCTCTGAACCTAGTTCAGTCATCCAGGTGAGCAAATTCCCCAAAAGCTCATTTCTGTTTCTAGCTCCCTGATCCACTAGGAATTGTGAAACAAATATCCCACAAAAGTCTCAAAAAAACTCAACTTTCAACTTTCTTCAGCCTTGTAATCACTCTTGATTAGTAGGGACTTTTCTTAGTTGTTCCACCTTCCTTAATGTTGACCCTACTCTGGTAGGTTTTCAGGACTAGACAAAAACTCTTCTAAATCCTTGGACTTATTCTTCCACCAGCAGCCTCTTGGCCACAAGACAATACTCCAAAGAATGTGACCACTTTGACTTTGCTTTTCAACTTCTAGCCCTCACTTGAATGGGGAAGAAGGAAAATTGTTTTTTCTTCGCTTCTAGACCCTCCACACTAGTACTTGATATTCAGCTCTTCAGAATTCAAACATTCACTCACTTAAACCATGACCTTCCTGAACACAACAGAAAAGGGAAAAAAAAAACACTAGAGAGACACCTGTTTTCTCTATTCCTTTGGCCTTCAAACCAGTGGTCTTTATCTGCCTTCATTTTTCTATTTCTATGTTTCAGTATAGTGCTTATGGTCTAAGTCCACAGGGCCTAAAACTCAAGATTGCTGAGTTCTATGCCTGTTTCAGGGTGACAGAAAAAAGAAAAAGGAAAACCCTCCCTCACTAGAATGAGAGAATAACTGCTTGTGAGCCATTTCACAAATAGCATTATTCTATTTGCCTGGGAGTACTGGCTTGCAAAGTAGCATTAGGATGCCCCTAGGCTGGCATAGCAGGGTCCCCCCTGAATTTTGAGTCCCCCAGCTCACCCAACTCATTCCTTACATCATGCCCCTCGCTCCGTTCACAATACAGGTAGTCCTTGCACCCTCAAAGGGCTACCTTGCTATCATTGGTGGTTCTGGGAGGGTTCTTGAGGACTCCTCAAAGGCTCTTGAGGTGGTCCTTAGGGGGGGTTTCAGGCAAGAACAATACCCAGTCCTGTGCCAATACTCAATCCTCAGTCCTGTGCCAGCCCCAAAATGGCACAACTATCACTAGGAATCTTATTTCCAGTCAAGGAAATATTTTATGTATCAAACTATGCCCCCTAGCAGTAGCCATTTTGGAGCTGGCATTGGAGTGGGCAGGAGTAACTGGCCATTGCTTCTGCCTGAAGACCCTCTCATGGACCCTCTGAGGAGCCCCCTGGACCATCAATAATAGCAATGTAACCCTTAGAAGGAACAAGGACTATTTGTAAGGTGGGAGAAGAGGGGCATGATATTGTAGAGGGTGGGCTGGGTGATCTGGACTATGGATTGAGAAGTGCCTGGAGAACGGCAGCAGATAAGTGGTTTTTTTCATTGGCCTCTTTGCTCGATTTTGGACCACAGTGCTTTTGTGCCCCTTGTCCACACTTTCACGTTTGGGTCGTGTACCCCAAGTGCTGTTGGACATTTACTCTACAGGCTATTACAGTGCTTTTTTGCCCTACAGTTTTTGTGTGTTTGCAGGAGTGTTTTGTTGAAGTGGAGTTTTTTGACAAATGAAGCAGAACTGAGGCTTTTTCTCCACTTCTTTTTTCCTTTTTTTTGTGTTCTTGTTTGTGTGTCTCCTGCTGGTTTAACACTTGTGCTGTATGAGTGTGTGTGAAAGGCCTTCTAGCGTTGCAGAGGTTGTACCTTTTTCCATATGGGGTTTTGAATGAATGGTATATTGGTATAAGCTGACCCTTTATCCCTAGATTAAGAGTGATCTGGGGAGACCCATCTATGCCAGTCCAGGAGCATTGGGATGCAGTCTAATGCTCCCAGGAGGTAAAATAACACCAGTTTAAAAATGGGGTTATTTTACCATGATTTTTAGGTCATAATTCAACTTGTGGTGTATCACTAAGGTACCACATGTCCCGTTTTGAACGGGACAGTCCCTTTTTCAGATCCCCTGTCTCATTGTCCTCACTTACAGCTTCGGGACGCTGAAATGTCCCATTTTCAGAGAGGGCATCCTGAATCTGTGAGTGGGGATAACAGGACAGGGGATCGCAGCCTGGATTCGGCAGTGGCAGCATCATCGCTCGGGCCCCGCTGACCCTCCTATCTCTCCCTCCCATGCAAACCCTGCTGACCCTCCCAGTGAGATGACCAAGCAACAAACCTCCCTCCAGCAGAGTTGGCAGCCACAGCACGCTAAACAGGCTGCTTTGCGGCTTTTTCCTGCCGGGGAGTCCCTTTGCCGCATCACTGATGACATTACCTTCTTCGGGCAGCAGCGTTTACAATTCGCTGCTGTTGCCGGCTTGAGGCCTTCCTCTCTGCCGGGTCCTGCCTACTTCCTGTTTTCATGAAGACAGAGAGGAAGGCCTGAAGCCGGCAACAGCAGTGAATTGTGAATGCTGCTGCCCGATGAAGCTCAGGACACCAGGCCTTGGGTGACAGAAGGAGGAAAGGGAACAGAGGGGGAGAGTGTTGCTGTACCCAACTGGAGGGAGAAGGAAGATGAGGGAGGGAATGAAAGAAGGGCTTGGAGGGAAGAAGAGATGCCAGGGCATGGAGGGAAGGAGGAAGGTATGCCAGGCCAAGGGAAAAGGAAGGGGGAAAGGAAGGAGGAGATGTCAGAGCATGGAGAGGGAGGGAGAGATGGAAGAAAAAGAAAGGAGAGAGATGCTAGGGAATCAGGGAAGGGATGATGCCAGACCTTAGGGTGGGAATGAAAGAAAGGAGAAGAGAGAGATGCCAGAGCATGGGGGGGGGGGGGTGACAGAGAGAGAAAAATGGAGAGGTGACAGAGCTGAAATTAATCATGTACAAAGGAGAGAAGGGGCACAGGAGAGTTTATGGAAGGAGCATAGAAAGAGGGAACATGCCATATGGAAGAGAGAGAGAGGGCTGACACTGGATGGAAAGAGCAGAGGACAGTGAATGGAAGGGGCAAGACAGAGGGTGAACAGTAGATGGAAGGGGTAGAGAGAGGGAAACAAGCACTGAATGGAAGTGTGAGGGACAGGGGGAGCAGATGCTGGAAGGAAGTGGGGAGGAGAAAGAAAAAAGGGCACTTGCAGGATTGAGGGAAGAGGATAGAGTTAGTTACTGGAAGGGGTGAGGGAAAGAGGTGGCAAGCTATAGGTAGACACAGTGATAGAGGGAAATTGAGGACTGAATAGTAAAAAAGAATTTAGACAGATGCAGAAAATAAATTGAGAAGGAAGACCAGGGAAGAACAGGGAAAGGGAGCTGAGAGAGAGATGCCAGAGCTGGGAGGAAGGAGAGGAGACAGAAACCAGACCTGGGAGGAGGAAAAGAGGAAGGAGACAGATATTAGATCTGAGGGGAAAAAAGGAGGAGAGAGATACGCTAACATCTGCTGGGAGGGAAGGAGGGGGGAAGGAAAGAAGGAGAGAAAGAGGCAGAGAGAGGGGGGTTGTAAGCACATTAGAAAGACTACAGAGAAAAAGGCTTGGACGAAAGGGGAAAGACAGGAGGCAGATGCAGGACTATGGGAGGTTCAGGCAGAGGGGGAGAGAGAGGGAGACCTAGAACGAAGGTAGAAAGGAGAACTGACAATGGATCTGGGGAGGGTAACAGAGGGAAAAGAGAGATAGACCTGGACCCAAAGGGGATGGGGCTGGATTGTGAAATAAATGTTGAATGCAAAAGAAAGAGAGAAAGAAAGATTGGATGCACAGTGAGAAGGAAGTGCAACCAGAGACTCATGAAATTACCAGACAACAAAGGTAGGAAAAATGATTTTATTATCAATTTAGTGATCAAAATGTGTCTGTTTTGAGAATTTATATCTGCTGCCTATATTTTGCACTATATTTGTCTATTTTTCTATAGTTACTGAGGTGATATTGCATATTTTAAAGCAATCTGCCTTGACATCTTTGGGAAAAATCCTGAAACTCGTAAATGATAATTAACATTTTCTCTTTGTACAGTGTGCTTTGTGGGTTTTTTTTATATTTTATGTTTACCATTATGAATTAATAAGATATTGTGTGTACATGAAAATGAATGGAAGAAATTGGGGGCAGGGCTAGGGCGGGATTGGGGGTGGGCCTGAATATTAATATATGTCCCATTTTGATGAAAAAAATAAATGGTCACATTATGTATCACTTCAAGTCGCATTATGGTATTCTACATTGTCACCTTCCCGGCCTCCGCTGGATAGCGCAAGTGCGGGCAAGGGTGGCTACGCCGATTTCTGCACGCCACTCCAGAGGGAGAATGGCCCTTCTGGGTGAGCAGGTTAAAACTGCCCAAGTAAGTTCAACTCAACGTTCAAAACAGTAAAAGAAAACAATTTTCATACAGGAGAGCTTTGAAAGGTAAGTTTATCAGGTTGGCCTTTTATTCTACCAAAAGAGCCAAAACGAGAAAAAAAATCCTAAACAGTTAAGTACATTCTGGGTCACTTTCACAGGCCCAGAACAAAAGCTATCAGTAAAGCAAACTAAGGCACAAAAAGAAAAAACAAACAAACACAAGGATTGCTTTAGGGCTGGCAAAAGGCCAAGGCCCAGCAAGGTGTCTGGACTTCAGTAGTCCAACAAAGTCCTTTTCACCAGGCCCTTGCATTCAATTATTTACTCCAACCAATTCTCAAAGGAAACAGTTCATGTTCTCCAAGCCTGCCTATTACCAGTTTGACAGGTGTGTAGCTCCTCAGAGCTGATTGGGGGGGTTAAGGCTGCTGTGGAGCTTAATCACTTTTTCAAATAATATAAGGAAAAAAAGAGTCACTCAAAAAATATCCCTCCTGGATGTCATAGCATTCACATCCCCAACAACCTTATGCATTCCCCAGCAACTCCAAACACTGCAGGGCATTTGGACAAGAAGAGAAAAAAACATGCCAAAAATGGCCTCTGCTTGGTTAGAAACTGGCTCTGATTCCACAAAGTCCATGCTTTCCACTCCCGGGTCTGGCTCTGGTGTCTGGGAAGCTTCAGGACCCTGCCAGTTCATGGGGTCTTCTACCTGGACCCGCTACCTTGGCTGGAGAGGTTTTCTCAGCCACTGCTCCTGAACTGCCCTGGCTAGCTTCTGAAAACTAGGTTTAAGTTTGTTGGAGTCACACCCAGGCCTAGCTGGGGTGGTAGCTGACTTCAGCTCTCTCTGGCTCCCCCAGTGGTCATTGGGGAGATTTTCCTCCCCCTCGCTAAAAGGGTGCTGCCTTGGCTGAAATGGGGGATAGACAGCTCTGGGTGGTTTATACTGTCTTTTCCTATAAATCTGCTTCTCTCTGTGGCCTGGAAGCACAGTTTCTCTCCTTTTTTGTGTGTCAGGACTGACTATAGGGTCTGAACTGTCACAACATGTAATGGTATGCTAAATGGACATTTGTATATTTTGCATCTTATTATTCTGCAACCTGCTATGACTTAAATATCACTATGGTATTTTTAGTCCTGCACTGCAGACAATTCTTTATATGTCTGCTAGCTATTGTCTGCAGTGCAGGTTTTTGAGATCTCTTTCTCTCAATAAGTGAACCTATAATTGCAGGCAGATTTTATTGATTTTATGTTATCACTTTATGGTATGCTGATATCTCATTGTTTTGAGAGTATTTTTAATCCTCTCAAGGCCTTCCAAATAGAGGAAAGCACTGGAATGCACATGTCCCTGTCCTCCCCTCCCCCCCAAGCATGAGGGATAGAGGAAATATGTTTTTGCCAATAGGTCTTCAGATATTCAATAACTCTGAGGACACAGGCCTCAATGCTCAAACAAATTTGCAGGCAAATGATTTGTGCGGAGTTTCACCATAATTTCCGTTTGGTCCTGTCTGATTGATTGCTGTGACAGTGACTCTCACACATGTGCAGAATAGGCCAGTTGATGTCTGCATTGGCAGCCAATGCAACAATGTGACGTCATATACAAGCGACCATCGAGGCTGTACAGAGGGGGCAGAGAGATAGCAGCAGACTACACAAATGCGGGGCATAAATGAGAGTGTGTTGTATAAAGTTCTGGCCCAGCTTGTACATATTTTAATCATGAGGAATGAAAATTTTTTGCCTTCTCATTGTCCCCATCTTTTCACTGTCCTCTCTTCTATATTATGCACCTTCAACACACATGCTCACAACACGCATATAACACACGTATATGTCCCTGCTATTGTAAAAACTATATGTATAGTATCAGTGTTATAAATATTATATTAATTTCAGGGCTGTACTATTGTTAAGACACATAAGTGACTGCGTCTGCCGGAAGAAGTAAGTGATGTCAGAGGGGGATGGACCGGCAGACGCAGTCACTTATGTGTCTTAACAATAGTACAGCCCTGAAATTAATATAATATTTATAACACTGACACTATACATACAGTTTTTACAATAGCTTCATTGGCTGCATTGCCATCCGTCAATGCCGGGGGGAGGGGGCCCGTTGCTGAGGGGGACCGGCGTTGTTGTCATCACGGGTGGGGGCCCGTTGCTGTGCAGGGAGGAAAGAGGGGGGCCCGTTGCTGTCTGAAAAAAATGGCATGCTAAGTCGTCCTTCAGCGGGCCCCCCTGACTATTTCGGGCCCTAGACATGTGCCTAGATGGCCTATTGGGTAATCCGGCCCTGGGTGAGCTGTTTTGTACATCGTGTCGGCAAATCTGATCATCACTAAACCAGTCAAAACCAGTTTAGCAATGATCATTAGATGATCACTGACTTTAGTGCATCTGGGCAGCAGACATTAAGAACAAGCATTAGAAGGGGCTTTCCTACTCCCTCTTACATATACCCTACTTCTACCTAGACAGAGACTAGGCAATATTCAAAGAACCCTCTTTAATATTCTCTTTTATCCACAGGAATTGCTTTGAAACTTGTCCTTTAGAGATTCTCCTCCAAATATTCACTTGTTTAATATTAGAGATTTGGGGGGGGGGGGGATATTCCCCCTGCAACGTCCAAAAAGAATCTGGATGAGTCAAGGGATATGAATTGGAAATAAAGTTTAACTTCAAATTGATACTATTTTGTCTGCTATTGTTGCCTGTTTTATTTATTTCAGTAGTCATCACCAGCTAGATAATTTTGGTCTTTCCTTGTGCTGCATTTATCAAAAAAGACCAGCAATATATCATCTTCTGTTTTATCCTCAATACCATCAAGGTGAAAGAGACAAATTTTCTTTTATAAAGTGACTTAAGCACTAAATCATAATTCATAATTCTTTTTTTTTTCCATTTCTTCTAGGTTTTTTTATCCCATTTTAGAGAAATAGCACATCAGTACTGAATGTGAGACTATAAACTGTATAGAATTAAGATAAGTTTGTGCAATTTGAAGTTTCAAAGAAATGAAAAAATATATGGTGATTTATGACCCATAGGTTGTTGGGGTTTTTTGTTGTTTTTTTTTTTAAAGCAACATACTGCAGTATTCAGTGATTAAAACATATATTTTAACATTTCTGTTCAGAAATTTTAGAGAAAATGACAAAAAAGGTCTTCTGACAATGATGACTGAAGAAGTATTTAATACCTTATTTAACTCAGATGGTGCTCAGAATCCACGGATGGAGTAGAAAAAACTCAGGATGGGGAACAAACCTCTAAAGAGATTTTTTCATAGAATCTATCATTGCACCAACTAGTGTGTTAGAAAGGTGATTAAAAGTGTTTCATTCTGTTTTGCATGTCCATAACATAGGTAAGTATTCAATGATTCAAAAAATATATTTTCAAAAAGTGCAAGCAAACTTAACTTCAAAGTCCATACAGCGATGGTCCGGCAGGGTTCTGACGCGTTTCGCCGAGGAGGCTTCTTCAGAGAACCCGCTGTGCTGTGTGCAATTCAAAATTAAATGCTTCCTGGTTCAAAGGAAGAAGTCTTTCATTTCCTGTGACTTCTTCCTTTGAACCAGGAAGCATTTAATTTTGAATTGTACACAGCACAGCGGGTTCTCTGAAGAAGCCTCCTCGGCGAAACGCATCAGAACCCTGCCGGACCATCGCTGTATGGACTTTGAAGTTAAATTTCCTTGCACTTTTTGAAAATATATTTTTTGAATCATTGAATACTTACCTATGTTATGGACATGCAAAACAGAATGAAGCACTTTTAATCACCTTTCTAACACACTAGTTGGTGCAATGATAGATTCTATGAAAAAATCTCTTTAGAGGTTTGTTCCCCATCCTGAGTTTTTTCTACTCCATCCGTGGATTCTGAGCACCATCTGAGTTAAATAAGGTATTAAATACTTCTTCAGGCTTGTTCCCTTTTGTTTTTTGTGGTTGTCAACGTTTGGAACAATCCGTTTGATATAACTTTTCCCAGTTGTTTGCTTTGGGCTTCTGACAATGATGCCATGTAGTTCAAATAATTCTATGCAACAGAAGTATCCTTTTTTTTTCAATAGTGGACCCAATGATTAAAACCCATGGGGTCCTTTTGAAAGGTCACTTGGACACACAAAGTCAGAGGCGTGAAGAAAGTACAAGAAATTTATTACGGTATACCGAACTCTAGTGGAGTTAATAGCCTGCCTACTAGAGTGTCAGAAACAGGAAATACACGGACTTTTATGCCCTTTTCGCAAACTAATATATGTAAAAACTACAATTTTCATTTGTTACTTCTATAACTTTCTACAATTATTATTGGTCCTAAGCTCACACTAGCAGGTCACTTATCTAACTCTTACAGGTCTAAATGTTAAATGTACAGAAGGGCAGGGCACATCATGGCTCAAACTCTTATCTATTCAGCTTACAATGTGGTAAGGTAGGGACATACATTTTAGGCAGATGAAGTCAATAGATTGTAAACTTTCTTCAGCTATATAGGCCAGAGCAATATTTTAAACAACAGTTAACCATTTCATGACCCTACATTCCCCCCTTTCAGGCTGGCGTACCTAAGGAGCCAAGCCTGACAAAATAAAGTTAGGGGTCAGGAAAGTCGGGGTCCCCAGTGGGTAAGAGACGATACTGGGAGAGGGCAAGGGCCAATGCAGCAGTGGAACAGTTGACAACAGAGTCCATAGTTCAGTGGAGCAGCTTTATGGCTATGGGGACCACACAGGGCAGGCAGCAAAGGAGCAGAGAAGACAGGGCGGCAACCAGCAAGATGATCTTCAGTGCTGAACCAGAGGGCAACCAGGAGCTGAAGGTACCAGAGATCCAGTCTGCAGTAAGGTCATGCCAGGTCTGGTCAGGAACATGAGCCAGTTTGGTGATACGATCCACATCGTTCTCAATCACTTTACTCAAGTTCAAGGCAGCAGTTGGAGAGGTTGAATTTACCACAGACACCACCTTCTGTCTAGAGCTAGGCAGTTCTGATAGATAGCAGTGTGCATTTTAGCATTCGCTCTGACAATGGTACTCAAAGCTCAATGAGACAATGGTCTCATTAGTTATCAGTTCGAATATAGCTTGTAGACAAATAATGCAGTTCAGCATGTAGATTGGGGTCCGATAGCCTCAGGTGCCATCTTCGGTCCATGTGGCAGATCCATAAGCAGCAATGATCCATTTTGCAGGACAGTCATTACCCCTTTCACCTATTTTAAGGGAATTGGTGGAAGTAGACCGCTTTTGGCGACCCCTGGTGTTGAATATAGGGACTCCCAGGTGTTCACCATCGGCTAGCGGTAACAGGAAGAAGCTGGGACGGATCATGCAAAGTACACATGTACCAGTCCAGTTAGCAGGCAACCAAGAGTAGGCAAACAGATCACAGAGCCAATATCAACTATCAGGAGCTGACCATAATTCATAGGAAGTTCCATTAAGCAGTGTCTGAAGGGCGCTGAAGACAGCGGGAAGCAACAATGGAGGTTCACAAGGCCCATCGTAAAGGTCGTGGACCTGACGTAAAAGTGAGGGTCTGTGAAGTCAGGTTTAACATGTCCAGCTGCATTGCCTCCCATAGCCACTGTTCTCCCATACCAGTCCCTCCTCATACAAAATAATTGCTAACATTAAGAGTCTGACCTATAGTTTCAGCAAACTATATAAACAGATTTCTAGTGATTACAGGATATCAGCATCTATTTTCATAAAACTGGGGAAACACCACAGAGTGATGGACAGAAGCACATGAGTGGGATACAATTCGGACATATACATCAGTACCTGGGTCTCACCTTTTACCATCAATATACAATGCCATGCAATCTCTGGCCTTCTGGACTTGGACATTGGCATTCCAGTTATATGGGTCAGTGATAGTGAAAACCATGGGATTACAGTAGCCTGTAGTACACAAGGGGCCGGAGCTAGGACCTATAGTAAGGGAGGCAGACGGGGTATTAGGGGGATATTTGTGTGGGTTATTGTAGGTGGCCCACAAGACACTTTCTCATAAAGGACAGGCTCCACCATTAGTGAAGGTTTCCTCATAGAGGCATTTCTTAAAGGCATCAGGTTATACAGACATATATACTTAGCACATTTGGTATAATAACGCTGTCAATCTAGGGAGCCACACAAAACTGTATTAGGGGTAGTACCATGACCTTGAGAAACATCAAATAGCACACATGTATCAAAATACAAACACCAGGCGAGCGGGGTCTACAATAAGAGTCTAGTTGATAAGTGGACCCTCAACATTATCAATGCAGATTTCTGCCCACTTTTAAACTTCATTACCAGTAGGTTGGAAACAGAAAATACCCTCAAATGTTTGACACTTTCTGTACTTAACTCCTTCATGCAAACAAACATCAGGCAAAGGGCTAGGGGCACTTGTTAAGTACAAAATACAGAAGAAAGAAACATAAGTGAGGGCAACACAAATATCATATCTATATATACTAACAGAGGAAACTCATTTTTCTTTCAGGCACAACTTTGAAAACTTCAAACAGTTATACTCAAGACACTTGCTAAAGGCAGTGGTGAACCACAGGCAGTCAATTAAACTCAAACACTTATAAAGAATTATATTCAGAACACCTGCTAAGTACAGTGGTAAATATTCAGAACTTTTGAGGTCTTAGAAAGCTTCAGCTGAAGATCCGTTTTGTAGTGGAACCAAGTTTCATGTCCGGACACCTTGACAACTGTAAGAGAAGAAATTAGGACAGTAAAAGGACCTATCCACCTAGGTTTCAGGGGGTCTAACTTCCAAGTTTTAGCCATACTGTATTTCCAGGGACATACCCATGGACTTGTGTAGCTATCGATAGTGGGGCCCTTTCCAGGACCCATTTGTGGAGCTCTTAAAGGGCTTTAGCTAAAGACTGGACCTGACTCTGGAGGATATCTGATCCCAGAGTAGCAAAGGAACCAGGATCTGGGTTCACAATGGGTGGTGGCCGGCCGAACATGAGCTCAAATGGGAACAATTTAGTGGGTTTAGATGGGGTGCATCTAATCTGAAAAAGAACAGAAGGCAGCAGGACAGGCCAGGACAGATTAGTTTCTTCAATTCATTTCGTGAGAAGGGTCTTAAGAGTTCTGTTTATTCTTTCGACCTGACCAGAGCTCTCAGGATAGTAAGCAGCATATAATTTCTATTCAATTTGGAGGGCCTGAGCAATTTGTTGGACAACATTGACAATGAAAGCAGGGCCGTTGTCACTGCCTATGGAAACAAGGAGATCAAAGCACGGAATTATTCAGGAGGTGTTTGGTTACGTCTCTGGCGCGTTCAGTGCAAGTAAGGAAGGCTTTGACCCATCTAGTCAGGATGTCTGTGAAGACTAGGAAGTGACTGAGGGAACGGGAAATGGGCATGTGGGTAAAATCTACAGACAGAACCTGCATCAGATATGTTCCAATAGGTTGGTATCCAAGAGGTGGCAGTCATCTGATTGGAAATTTTATTCTAGAACCGACAACACACTGTCGGACCATATTCCGGACTAGCTGATCAAGGTGATTGATAAAGAAATGTCTCTTGAGAGTCAATTTTATAGCGGGTTCTCCAGAGTGTGCCAGATCATGGCATCTTGTGACAATCGTGAGGGCCAGGTGTTGAGGAATGAATATGAGGGTACCCGCTGTGCTTGCGTTTGAAGTATCAGTGTGTGGGTCTGGATTGGCACTTGAATTGGCGCATTTTGTATCCACCCCCCTTTCAGGACAGACTGGCCAAAAATAATGCATGCCCAAGTCTGTTCCTGAGAAGTGTACTGGGGTGTAAGGGAATCCAGAAAAGGAATGATTGTATACAGAGAGACCGAAAGAGGGGGCAGAGAATGGCAGCTCGGGCTGTGCGGTCGGCAAGGGCATTGCCACGAGAGACAAGGTCCGTCACGCGTCTGTAAGCATGGCAGTGCATAACAGAAACACGTGAGGGTAGTTGTACGGCCTCAAGAAGGTCAAGAATGAGGGGAGCATGATGGATCAGGCGGCCGGAGGCTGTAATGAAATCTCGATATTTCCAGATGGCCCTATGGGAATGCAAGGTAAAGAAAGTGTAGATGTTGCAAGACTGAGAGGCAGAGTGGCGCAGGGCAGAAATGAGGGCATACAGCTCAGCTTCTTGGGCGGAAGTGCCAGAGGGCAGGGGCCTGAGTCAGAAGTTTTTGAGGCATCATACAGAGGGTGGGCAATAGAAGAGAAATCAGGGATCCAGATGGGACAGTATCCTGCAATACTGAGAAAGGTGCTCAGAGCCTTGCAGTTATCAGGGACAGGGAGACTACAGACAGCCTGGACCTGGGTGTAGGAAGGGACCTGGTACCCTGGGAGATTTGAAAGCCAAGGTAGGTGACACGAGGAAGGCATACTTGAAATCAAAGTAAATATGGCCACAGGAAAATTTAAAAGGCAGACCCACTATCTGTATCAGGTTCCTAACCCAAAGAGCTGACTTGTAAAATGCAGTTTTGGATCCACCCACTAAGCAGGGTAGTCTGACACAAGCGCTCTCTAAAGCAGCAGTCCCTTCACTATCAGCTGACTGGCAAAAATATTTACTTCCATATAAAAGCATTCCTAAAAATTACATTCTTACCTAAACTTACATGATTTATAAACAGAAATACAGAAACAAAGATTGGAATATACAGTAAAACTTTGGATTGCAAATAACTTGGTTTGCAAGTGTTCTATAAGACAAGCAATGATTAAATTTTAACTTGCTATACCAGCAACGTCTTGCAATACACGTACATACAGTATAGAAGCATCACATTTTCACAACTGAGCCAATGGTTCCTCTCTATATGACGCTGCAGGAATGCAGTGACTGTTCCAAACGAGCAAGGGCTTGCAATACAAGTATGTATATTTTTGTACATGAGTGCCCTGGACTACAAGTATACTTCTGGAACAAATGCTTCCAAACCAAGGTTTTACTGTACTCACAAGTTTAAACATTGTTCAATTTTTTTTTTTTACAATCAACATGGATCTCAGTAGAGACTTACTCCCCCTTCCTACAGAATTTCACAAAGGAGAGAGAGTTGCTTAAAGATCAAAGAGATCAAATTACAGATGTAGTCCTTTTCAGAATCTTTAAATTAGACAAATAACTTCTAAATTTGGACAAAGAACTTCTTTTTAGCATGGAATATAAGTTCCAGAAATCATATTTTTCGTTTACATACATTTCTGAATATAGATAAACATTTTATAACATAGCCAAAAACTTTAAATCTAAAACTACTTATCTGTTTCAGGAGAAACTGCATTTGAAGTGCTAAACACTTCATGGCCCTTATCACAAAAGGAGGAGGAGAGGTACTCCCCTCTCCTGCTTTAAACAACTGACAGTTTAAACTTCACTAATACATTTGGACAGACAGAACTCATAAAAAACCCGGAATACTGCAGGACTTGGGAATCAGATGAAGGGAAGAATTTGGCAAGGTCTGAAGCAAGGACGGTGCTGAATAGAGTGGGGCTATTTTTAAAGCCCTGGGGTAGACGGGTCCAGGTTACTTGGGAGGTTTGTCCAGTGGAAGGGTTTTCCCATTGGAATGCAAAAATTGGCTGACTGGAAGAGGAACTGACAGCAAACGAATGCATAAAAACCTGATGGGTTATGTCCTCTTCCAGGGAGCCAGAGGGGGCCAACCCATACCAAATATTGGCCATTCTAACTGGCACAGACAAATAAGGGTTGATTTGTTAAGTATAATCAGAGATAAATCCCTTTTTAAAATTAGCTAACATATCAAGAGATCCCCACAGGTAGACAGACATCCCCCCATTGTGCAATGGAGAACAAAAACACTTCCCTGAATTCCTGGCCCTGCCCGTCTCTGGACTAGGGAAACGCAGTACTAACAGGTCCACACTCGCTTCGTCCTCAAGGACGTCTCAGACACTCTCAAACACACAAAATACAACAGATTTCAGTTCAGTTACTCAACCAGAAAATAACAGTTCCTAGAATCCTTTCCCACAACTTCAGCGACAGATCACGTGGCTTACTAGGCAGGAGACGAGAGACAGGATAGGGATGATCAATCCCCACTTACCAGATGGTGGCCACTCCAGGACAGAATTAAACTGATACAGATTCTTGTACTTTAAACTGAGACTAGATAAGTCAGTTGAAGCGGTCCAATGTCCTGATGTTTGCCAACCCCCCAAAACGAAGGCAGCCGGCTAAGCAGACACATCAGCCGTAGGACCAGAAACAAGTGACCAATCGAGTAACCAGTGGTCAAGAGACCTTCAAGTCCCTGTTCGGGTGCCAAATGAAAGGTCACTTGAACACACAAAGTGAGAGGCGTGAAGAAAGTACAAGAAATTTATTACGGTATACCGGACTCTAGTGGAGTTAATAGCCTGCCTACTAGAGTGTCAGAAACAGGAAATACACGGACTTTTATGCCCTTTTCGCAAACTAATATATGCAAAAACTACAATTTTCATTTGTTACTTCTATAACTTTCTACAATTATTATTGGTCCTAAGCTCACACTAGCAGGTCACTTATCTAACTCTTACAGGTCTAAATGTTAAATGTACAGAAGGGCAGGGCACATCATGGCTCAAACTCTTATCTATTCAGCTTACAATGTGGTAAGGTAGAGACATACATTTTAGGCAGATGAAGTCAATAGATTGTAAACTTTCTTCAGCTATGTAGGCCAGAGCAATATTTTAAACAACAGTTAACCATTTCATGACCCTACACTTTTACTAAACTACAGTAAGCACCGACATGTACTCACTGTGGTTAAAAAGGCACTACCATGGGATGCATCCCACTGTGGTTGTGGGATCAGGGCGTACTTCCCATGCGCTAAAAAACATACACTTCTCCCTCCGAATCCGCGGTTTCAGTATCTGCGGATTCAGTTATTCGCAATTTTTTTTTTAATCAATTTTAATTTGGGGGGCTATTTTTAAGCCCTCTGAGTCTCCCCGGAACCTTACCTGGTGGTCTAGCTGGCTTTCGGGGCAGGAGCGATCTTCTAATTACTACCAATTAAGTGTCAAGCAACTCCAACAACCTCCAATAATTGATTGTTAGCTCCTAATTGGCTAATATTTTAGGTGTGCTTCTGGTATCTATGCCCAAATTCGGGTGCTGAACTTTGGGCGACCTATATAGAATCGGGGACCAGTTTATTAGAAAATAAGTCAGAGGTTTTCTGGATTCTAAGGAAGAATTTCAGCAGTGCACGATGTATAATCTGAGCTGGAATATTTATTCCCCAGCAGCTACTTTAATCTGTATATTGTGTGAACGCTGAAATTTTTCATAGCTCCCTGAGTATTTTGAAGCTCAATAGTGATTTATGTGGCTGAAATTGATGCTACTTGAAAGGATCTCCTTTGGTCACACTATAAATGGTAGAATGGACATTGAAATCTGCTTCCTGGATAAAAACAAGGCATTATTTTTTGAAGGAAGGCAGAAGAAGAAAATGGACTGCTAATTTGCTCAAAGTCATGAGTGACACCTTGAGACAGTGTAATTCTCTCTCTCTCTCTCTCTGCAATTGTTTTGGAAAAGCCAGAAGACAACTTAGAATAGGTATTTAGGGAGGGGGGTCAACAGGGAAGAGGGCCGGAGTGAAGGAGAGGCACTGGTTCTGGCTGATTGCCTACAGGATGTGCCTCTCACGTAGGCAGTCAGCTGGCGCCAGCGCCTCTCCTCGTCCCCAGTGAGCCGAAGCCCACCTGAAATCTCAGGAGGCATACTAGTGTGCCAAGGCACACAGTTTGCAATACACTGATCTAAGGTTATGTACTTGGAGGGTTAAGTAACTTGCCTAATGTCAAAGGAGCTGGTGTGGGAATTAAACCCGGTTCACCAGGATAAAAGCCCACTGTGCTAACCAAAATTAGTTTTCTACCTTTCAATGAACCATCGCTATCTGAGATCTAACATTGAGCCAAACTATTCAGTGATCACTAGAACTCAAATGTTCAATCACAATAACATCAAAACCACTCTCTCCATTTGAATGCCCCAAATCCAGTATCCCCCCTCCTCCTAGGTATTTTTGTTATCAGTTGCTCAAATTGTTCTCTGTACAAAGAATTCACAATCATCTTACTTCTAGATGTCTCCAAATATGTGATGTCCCAATTAACATCCAGCATTTACTCTACAGAGGAGCTATGAAATCAAGTAATAATAAATTAGTTAAATTAATTAATTACATTGGCTACCAATACAGACCATGGAATTATTCAAATTGGGATGTGTTTGTTATAAGATCATGTGTGCTTTAGTTCCTTCTTACTTATATGCTCATCTTTCATTTTCTTTACCAAAATGATCTTTGCAAAATATTACTTATTTCACTTTTCCGTCAGTAAAGGAATGCAAGTATAAAAGATATGTAACCAATCTATTTTCCTACCAAGTGGCCAAATGGGAGTCTCTATAATTCGACCATTAATTTCACTATCATTCTCTTACATGCATTTTAGAAGATTAATGAAACTATTATGTTCAGTAAATTTGGAAAATGATTATTGTATGGTTTTAATTGATTGCAAATTCAACAATTAATATGCTGGTTTTATCTTTTGTAAATCGCATAGGACCATGAGGTATCTGTGATTCATAAATAAAGATTTATGTTATGTTATGTTTAAGTAGGAGGTGTTCGTTTACATTACATTACATTATTTATGGATCACTAATATGCCCCAAAAGTTGTTCAATGTGTTTTCCAATTTAGAAGAACCTGGTCATTACATTATTTCATCAGGGTTCATGACACAGATAACTTGGTTTGTGTTCATGTAGGTGTATGATTATGGCATATGGTTTGTAGAGAAGATTGACTTTATCTGGTGTTCTAGTTTTGATATTACAGGTTCTGGCATAGATATCTCTTTCCTGGTTTGTAGGGAGATAGGAGAAGTGGTTTGTGTCTTGTTTGGTTTCTGCTGGTCATAGCCTGTTTGTGGGAGTGGGTTAAGGCATTTTCCAAATAGTTTTTTAGACCTTTATGAAAGTTTTGGTAGGATGGGTTGTTCCTTAATTGTACTGGTAAAGGATTCCATCATTTTGCTGCTAGATATGGCAAGGTTGTTGTAGAGTAAATCGTTTTGTATTGGATTCCTCTAGGATTTGAGAATCTTATTTTCATATGGTTGCTGAACAGGTTATATTTGTCTTTGGGTGGTATGTCAATTAAATTCAACATGTAGTCTGATGTTTCACCATGAAAGTTTAAAACGTTCAGTGTACATAGTTTAAAAATACATCTTGCTTCAAAGGGAAGCCAGTGTAGCTCAAGGTACAAGGGTGTCATTTTGTCATTGGTTACTGAGAAAATAAGTCTGGCTGCTACATTTTGGATGGTTTGTAGTTTTTTCCATACATTTTCTTTGCAGTCTACATACATACAGAATAATGGTTCCATTATATTTAGGACTTACAAATTATTTTTATAAGGTCTACTATATGTTATAGGGATTGTTTTATTGAAGTGCAGTAAGTAGTTAGGGCTAGGTTCAATATCAGAGGCTGGCCAGCTTAGTGGGATTTAACTGGGCTGGAATCTTTCCTGCTCAGTTAAACCCTATGAATATTGGGCCTGTAACACCTAAGCTCCTATATTAAGATAAATGTTTGCTAAAAACTTATGGGGCTCATAATAAATTAAAAAAATGTTCAAAAAGTGGCCTAAATCGGTACTTAGACAATCAAAATGCCAGATCGTCCAAGTACCGATAATGAAAGCTAAGGCCCTGTCCACTGGAGGGGCCTAAGGTAACTGGGCCAATTCCAGTTGGCCCAGGTGCCTAAGGCCCCTCCTGTGGGCGGGGCCTTAGCTGCCTGGCCCAATCAGGCCCTAGGACCGCCATTCGGGGGGGCCATTCATGGATTCGGGGGTGATTGGGGGTTCGAGGGGCAGTCACAGGGGGGTGCCCTATTGGCAGGAGGGCCTGGGATCCCTCCTGCCCATATTTTAGAGGGGCTGGGGGTCGCCTTGGCAGGAGGGATTACGCTTCCTCCTGCTGGTGTTGTCAGAGTTCAGGGGAAGGTGGATCGTGATCACGGCAGGAGAGATTGGCCATCTCTCCTGCCGCGATCACAATCCCCCCTGAACTGCCATAGTTTGTGGCAGTTTGGGGGGATCGCGATTGCGGCAGGGGAGATGAGACATCTCTCCTGCTGCGATCGTTGCAGGGGGGATTCTGTAACCGGTGTTGTTTTTGACAGACGCCGGTTACAGATTCCAGCTTTTAGGCAAAGGACTGGCCTTCTCCTTCACCTAACGGACTGGCCTCTCCTTCACCTAAAAGGTCTTGGTTTGAGCGTTTGGGACTTGGGCAATTTTGGGGTTGATAATGTGTTTTAAGTTTAGATGTAGTGGTGGTCTGGGCGAGTAAACTGCTCAACGTAGAGGTAGGCCATTCTAAAAAAAATCCTCATTTTGGATGTTTTTTTTGAGAATGGATATTTTCCCTGCTGCTACTTTCAGCATTTAGGGCCTTAGGCCAAAAGGGGACTTAGACGTTTTTTTTTTATTATTATGCCCCTCCACGCTTATAAATTTAGCTGAAAATAGGTCCAAAATTAGGAGCATAAATTTAAGAACTCAGCTTTCTTTGAACATCATGCTCTTTTTCTTTCTAATAGCCCAAAATATGTTTCTCTTGAAATATAAATAGTTCAAAATAAACTTACTTTTTTTTTTTAATATATCTTTATTGACAATTGTAACAGAGACCATACAACCAGAAGCATAACAAGGAACAGCAGTACAGAACATCAAATGTCATAATAGAAAAGAAGAGAATAAGTTATGTGATCATGATATCATGTTTTCAGGGAATTCTGTCTGCTTCAGGCCTTGGTAAAATTCTGGCTAATGTTTAATTTAAAGTTGCACTCCTCTTTTTCTACCTTTCATCTCTCATTTCCTTCTCTTTAATCCCTTATCTGATTTGCAACGCTTTTTCCCATAGAAACAGAATGAGATTAAAACCTCATGATCATTTGTTTTGATTCACTATCGCAGGGCTATAAGAATGGCAGCATATCTGGAGATATTCATCGCAACATTTTAGTTTAATCTGCAGAAAAGATTTCACTGGTTTGGAAATTTTTACCCTTGCCCACAAAGTTTTGCTCACCCACATGTTCTACAAAGTAGAAACTTTTGCATATAGCCCTTCTTTCTGCCCTGCCACTTTCTCTCCTATCTTTCACTCTCAAGAATTCTCTTCCAATGATGGCCTCTTTATTAAAGCATTATTAAACCTGCAAAGACAGATGTGTTAAATGCTCTGATGATTTTTCAAGCTGATCTAGAGACCTCACGGTATAAGCTAAAAAGCTGTCAAGAGAGCAGCACTGTCAACAAGCTGTTTAAAAATTACCCCAAATAACCAGATAAAACAAATGAAGCCTCAAATAAAGCTCATTTTTTTCATTGATTGCCTAATTAAATTGTACAATTCTATTGAATTTTTAATAGAATAAAATGAGAATATAATGCAATCCCATTGATTTATAGGTCTGATTTGACATATTAAGGTACTAACAAACATTTTTCACTCCTTGCTAATTTGCTCTTATGAGATTTTTTTTTTTTTTTTACGTGAGGATGTAAAAATAACCAGCCTTCAAATGAGCACTTCATTCATTTTCTGAGAACAAGTCCTGGAATTTGTTATATTATCTAAAACTCTGTGGAAAAAAACTAGATGGAAGATTTGATTTTGCTAACCTATTATTTTAACCTATTAATTAAACCAGGCTGAATAATATAAATAATAAATAATAAAAAGCAGGGACTTTAGACCATTTATTGTTCTATTGTCCATTTATTATGGCTTTTTGGAAATCAGTTTGGGGCCAAATTAATTGTTTATTAGAAAACCCATTGGCATTGACCTATGAAACTATATTATTTGGCATGTCAATGAGGGCAAAAGGTCAGATATCTTTGCACAATAATAAGCTTTTGCTTATAATGACAGGGGTTGCCATACAACAAATTACTTGTAACTGGAAGAGCTGGAATAGACTGAATTATAATTTTTGGTGGAACTCATTGTGTCATATATATAAAATAGAAAGAGTAATAGCTACACAGCAGGGGTATTTAAGGAAATGTCAAGATGTGTGGGAGCCGTTAACAAAATATTGTAATGAATAGATGTCATTTTTCCCTTAAATTTATAAGTTCAATATTCAGGGAGGGGGGAATTTTAGTATATCATCTTCTATATAGGATATTAAATATTTGTTATGAAAGGGTGGGAAGGGAGGGAGATAAGGTTATATGATTTGTATTATTGCTGTTATTATTGTATTATTTGTATTATTGTATTATTTTTATTATTGTATTATTTTAAGTGATATATTTAATGTTAAAATATTTTAACTTGTCACACTTATTGTAAGTTTGAAAATGAATAAAGATTTAAAAAAAAAAAAAAAAAGAAGAAGAAGGATAAAGTTATGTTAAGTTATGTTTTGGCCACTGAGAATGACTAGATAGATGCATAAAAGCAAGTTAACTGGTCAGCAGCTGTTCCCAGCTGGTTAATTCACCTTGAGTATCGGCCAGTAAGTTTTTAATTATTTTTAATATTTCTTTTATGTATAGACCCCTGATGCATGTGACTAGCCAAAACATGGGTTGTTCCAGGTCTACTAATAAATTCTGCTTCCTCCTCTCCTGAGGAAATTAGAAAGTCATGCATGCATTTTAACAACTTTGAACAGTTTAGTGTCATCTGCAAATTTAATCACCTCACTCGTCGTTCCAATTTACAGATCATTTATAAATAAGTTCAACAGCACCAGTCCCTGTATAGGTCCCTGCAGCACTTCACTGTTTTCTCTCCTCCGTGGAGAAAAATGACTAATTAACTCAACCCTCTGTTTTTTTAAATCTGATAACCAATTCCTTATCCACAACTGAACTTTGCCACCTATCCCATGACTTTAATTTTCTCGTGGCCAAAATTTGCAGATGACACTAAACTGTTCAAAGTTGTTAAAACACAAGCAGATTGTGAAAACTGCAGGCAGTCCTTAGGAAATTGCAAGACTGGATATGTCCAAGTGGCAGATGAAATTTAATGTGGACAAATGTAAAGTGATGCACATTGGGAAGAATAACCCAAATCATAGTTACCAGATGTTAGGGTCCACCTTGGGGATTAGCGCCCAAGAAAAGGATCTGGGTGTCATCGTAGACAATGTGATTAAACCTTCCACCTAAGGCCCCTCCCACCATAGGAGGTGCCTTAGGCGCCTGGGCCAATCAGGCCCTAGGATCCTGTGGGTTGGACAGGGGAGTGGCGGGCCTGGACGGAGGCAGGCCTGTTGCTCACCTTATTCGCTTTTAAAGCAGGTCTAAATCTAGACATGATTTGGAATACCCAAACAAAACTTTTTTTTTTGTCCATTATCACGCCAAGATACACACACCCTTACACCGCCCATGTCACACCTGAATGTCTACTTTGCAGACATCTTGATTCCGGTGACTTGCGTTGTGCGACACTTTTTTTGTTGTTGTAGTTTGATTACCGTATATGCTTTGGATGTTTTGATGACAGGTGGCCATCCATCTCACTGTTATGTCATTTTTTGGACAAGTTTGATTCTTAACAGACTTAGAAATTATTGGCTGTGGAGCTTCACTAGTATTAGACTCAAAAATAAAGCCCTTAGGATTTTTTTCATAACAAATCTTGACACTATTGAACTCCCCTCCCCCCCTTCCCCCAATAACTGGAAACACACTCTCAACAGAAGTAGTACAATGGCTGTAAAATATTTAAAGTCCAATTTGTATTCACATTGATTTTCCTTAAGATTTGAAGCATTGTCCTTTTTGCACATGCATCTGAAAGTAGTTATTGGCTAGGATGTTCAAGCCTTTCTTCATGCAAAATATTTTGAAATGGCTTTATTTATCCTGTTTTTTGTGCCATTGTGAGAACAGAGCGAAACAAGAAAAATGGTGCATGTTGTTTTCATTCACATGCCAAGTTCATAAAAGGTCATATTCCTTTTTAGAGCCCAGCTTGTTATCAACTAAAATGAAGCTATACTTCTGTCTTGCCTGCAACCAATATACAAATGCAAGGTCTATAAGGAAAATGAATGTTCTTTCATATTGCTTTCCAAAGATTTTTTTCCCATAAAGACATTCTGGTTTTTTTCTATTTCTTTTTTTTCACAATGTTGGTGAATTTTTTTAGTGCTTCCACAATTCTAATAAGAAGAAAAAATAATTTTCATTTATACAATGCAGTGCAGTTTTGTATAACATCTTTCAACACAATCACTTCTCTAAGAGCCTTATAATCACACAGGCAGAAAAATATAATATATTTGAACAGATAAAATTACAATGAGATACAGCAAAATGCATTCATATATGCATTTGAATAGAGCAAGCTGAATTTAGCATGCATAGGCAAGGAGAGAAAATAGCTTTGGAGCTGAGAATTAAAGAACAGTAATGTTGGCAAAGCAAAGGAACCCTGATAAATTATCCAAAACATAAGCTCCAATAACAGGGAAGCCCTGTAGTAAGATGAGAAAGGATAAGATGGCAATTCTATAAACTGATGACTACATTTGGATGCCCCAATGCAAAATGGTTTGCATCAATTCTGTTACAGTATCTGGGCACCCAGATTCCATTACAACACAAATTAGCACTGGTGTGCCAAAATGTGAGGTAGGTCAGTGGTAGACATAAATGGGTACATGTAAATGGAGCAAGTTGCACCCACATCTTATAGTTTTCTGTAAGGTGCATGCATCAGTGGGGGACATGCCTGTGTCCCGTCTAAACTTCGCCCATTGGTATGCCTCCTCACAGAGAAACATGAAGCCACTTTTGCACACCTGACATGGGGCCATTGAAAAGTTCTCAGCCCAACCAAGGAGAAGATAATGTGGTGTCTTGAAACATACCACTTATTCCACATTTTTCTTGACACTTTTCATTTCATAACATTGAAGCAAAAAGTGCCAAGAAAATTACACATTGAGTGAAGAAATATTTTCTTTGCTTTGTTTTAAATCTACTACTTAGTAGCTTTATCGCATGCCCCTAGTCCTAGTATTTTTGGAAAGAGTAAACAAGCGATTCCCATCTACCCTTTCCACTTCACTCAGTATTTTATAGACCTCTATCATATAATAATAATAATAATAATAATAATAATAATAATTTTATTCTTATATACCGCCATGCCCATCGAGTTCTAGGCGGTTCACAACAATTACATTAGGATCCGCATTGACATGCCGATTTACAAACAATGTATTGGAATTACAACATCTTCAGCCGAACAAGACTGAAGAAGCGGAAGTGGGAAGGAGAGAAGGAGGAAAGCGGTCAATAGAGGGGGGGCAGGGCTGGGCGGGCCGATTTACCACAATTTATTGGATTTATAACAACTTTAGCCGAACTTGGCTGATGAAGAAGGAGGGGAGCAGGAAGACAGCGATCAATAAAGGGGGGGAAAGGGTCAAGCGTGTGGCCAGGTAATTCCGGAGAGTGGGCGTTACGGGGCTTGTTTGTTGAATAGATAAGTTTTGAGTGTTTTTCTGAAGTCGAGGTAAGTGGGAGCCTCGAGGATCATTTGGGCGATCCATGGGTTCATCTTGGCTGCTTGGAAGGCGAAGGTTTTGTCTAGGAATCTTTTAAGATGACAGAGCTTTAGCGAGGGGTAGGCGAACAGTTGGATTCTGCGGGATTTCTTGTTGGTGCAGTAAAGGTTAAAGAGGGGATTGATGTATCTTGGCGAGAGGCCGTTTACCGATTTGTAGCAGAAGCATGCGAATTTGAAGAGCACTCTGGATTCGAAAGGCAGCCAGTGAAGTTGGTGGTAGAAAGGGGTGATATGTTCCCATTTCTTTAGGCCATAGATGAGGCGAACGGCGGTGTTTTGTATCACTTTTAGTTTCCTGGTAGTTTTCTTCGTGGCGTTCAGGTAGATAATATTACAGTAGTCTAGAATGCTGAGAATGGCAGATTGCACTAGAAGGCGGAACGAGGAGTCATTGAAGTATTTTTTTATGGTGCGGAGTTTCCAGAGTACCGCAAAGCATTTCCTGATGCTGAGGTCAGTGTGAGTTTCTAAGGATAAATGTCTGTCCAGCGTAACACCCAGGATTTTTACGGTGTTTTCAAGGGGGAAAGGCCTTCCTTTCAGTTGGATTGTGGTGTCCTTGATTTTGTCGTTGGGGGGAGGCCAGAAAAAATTTTGTTTTGTCGGAATTTAGTTTCAGCCTGAATGCTAGCATCCAGAGCTCAATCTGGTTAAGGATATTTGTAATGTGCTCGAGTGTTTCAGGTGAGAAACTGGTAAAAGGGATGACTAATGTGATATCATCTGCATAGATGAAAAATTTGAGCTTGAGGGTGTGTAGTAGGTTACCTAGGGAGGCTAGGTAGATGTTGAACAGGGTGGGGGATAGAGGGGAGCCCTGCAGTACACCGCAGGTGTTTTCCCAGCTGTATGAGAAAGCGTTGTTCTGGTGTACTTTGTATGATCTATTTTTTAGGAACCCCTGAAACCAGTTGAGGACCTGATCAGAGATACCAATGTGTGACAGACATTCAAGGAGCATGGTGTGGTCGACCAGGTCGAAGGCACTGCTTAGGTCTAGTTGTATGATCAATGCACTAGAGCCCTGACTAAAGAACGTGTGGAGATGGTCAAGAAGGGTGGCTAATATGGTTTCCGTGCTGTGTTCTGTGCGAAAGCCAGATTGATAGTCACTTAGGATGTTGAATTTTTCTAGATATGTGGAGAGTTCTACCTTTACTATCCCTTCTGCTATTTTGGTGAAAAGGGGGATGCTTGCGATCGGTCTGTAGTTGGATGGGGAGTTTGGTGATTCTTTTGCGTTTTTTAAAATGGGGGTAATCATGATGTGATCTTGCTCTGGTGGGAAGATTCCTATGGATAATAGGGAGTTAACCCATGTCATCATGTGTGCTTTGAAGTGGCTCGAGGTTGCTTTCATGATGTTTGGTGGGCATGTGTCCAATTTGCAGAAGGAGTGGTTGTATTTATTATAGAGGGTATTAAAGGTTTTCCAGTCAATTGTTGAGAATTGTTTCCAGCTAAGGTTAGTTCTGGATCCTGGGTCTGGTTTAATTATACCCGGATCTGAGTTAGGTGTAGTAGAGTCTGGTAGGATGGGGAACTGTTCGAGGGAATTGGTCGTGGTAGGTAAAGTTGATCTTAATCTTTGGATCTTGTTGTTGAAGAAGTCTGCAAGGGAGTTGGCAGAGAGAGTGGATTCTTCATATAGATTTGTGAAGGTATCGATGTTGTAAAGGTCGTTAACCAATTTAAATAGGTTACTGTTGTTGGTCTTAATGTTACCTATTTTGTGGGCGTAAAAATTTTTTCTTTTTTCGTTAATGAGGTTTTTGTAATTTTTTAGTTTATGTCTCCAGGTTAGTCTGTGTTCTTGGGTTCCTGATTTCTGCCATGCTCTTTCTGCTTTTCTAAGCTCCTTCTTTACTAGCAGCAGTTCTGAGTCAAACCAGCCTTCGTGATTTGTAGTTCTTGTTCTGCGAGTCTTGATGGGGGCAATTTCGTTTAGTATGTTAGTACTGTTCTCAATCCAGGAGGTCATGAGGTTCTCCGTTTCTTCAGTTTGCATGGTGTTTGTTTCAAAGCGGGACCAGAATTCCACTGGGTCAATCTTTCCTCTGCTAGTGTGTGTTTTGATGTTTCTAGTTTTGCTGTTTTGGGGGGGGTTTAAGTAGGCATCCTATTGAGAAGGTGCATAGATGGTGATCTGACCAGAGAGAGTCTGACCAACTGTCTTGTTTCCAGTAAAATGTGGGGGTGGCCTGTTCCTTGGAAGAGAAGGTTACTAGGTCTAGTTGGTGACCTTTTTGGTGGGTTTTGATAGGGGGTTGTTTGGCAAAGCCTAGTTGGGTGAGCAGAGACCAAAAGTCTGCAATCTCTGGTTGGTCTGTTTGCTCAAGATGGATGTTAATGTCCCCGCATAGTAGATTGTAACGGCTTGTTAAGGAGTTAGTAAGTAGGGATTCCGCGAAGTCATCTTTGGTTAGGGACCATTTTTTTGGAGGGATGTAAAATAGCGTGATAGTAAGCGAGGCGGGTAATGATTTTGAGGTTAGGGAGATGGTTAGAATTTCTGCATTTGGTGAGGAGGTTGTGTTGAGCGTGGTGTAGTTTAGCTGGTCTTGGTAGATTATAGCTAGTCCTCCTCCTCTTCCCCATGTTCTAGCTAGTGAGAGAATCTTGAATCCTGGAGGTAGGCAATCTTTAATGATGATATCTTTCTCTGATTGCAGCCAGGTTTCCGTGAGAAGGACAAAGTCGGGGTTAGTTTCAGTCAGCCAATCTCTGATTAGTATCGATTTGTTTCGCATTGATCTGATATTTAGGTAGGCGCCGTTTAGGAGCTGGTGGTTGGTGTGGTCGATTGGTGAGATGTGGGAGTAGGTGAGTTTTTTTAGTGATCTTGGTTTGTTGGGGCGAGGCTTGGTCGGTTTGTGGGGGTGAGTGTGGGTTGGGGGAGGAGGAGGGATTGGGTGGTCTTGTGTGGTATGGAGAGTGTAAATAGGGGGTTTAGGTTTAACCAATCGGTGTAGGGTGATGTGTATGGGGATGGGAGCTGTGTTAGAGTGGTCTGCATTGCAGTATCTAGTGGTGAGCAGGTAGAGTAAGAGTGCTGTGCATTGGTGTGAGCATGGACGTGCCATGGTGTGGAGCTGAGACTGCAGTGGTTGTGTCTTGGGAGTTTGTCTGGGGGGGCGTTGTGGGCTATATATCGGTGGGTCGTGGCACCGTGACTGTTTGGAGCGGTGTTTCTCTTGGCTTTTGCTCGGATGGTCTGGCTTAATGCCAAGAAGTAAGGGATAGTTAGATGGGGGCAGACTTCGCAGGCCAGGAATAGAACATTACAATCAAATAGAGCAATATTGTCTTACCTTACAATAAGTTATCTATATAGTATCGGACAGAAAGTGGTAGATTACAGAATGGTACAGTAGCCTACCGTAGGAAGTAGTAAATTACGGTCAAGTACAGCAGTATGATATCTTACCTTACAATAAGTTGTCTATATAGTATCAGACAGTTGAAAGAGGTAAATTACAGAATAATAAAGTATCATACAGTGAAGTCTTGGGTCGTCACTGCGGGCGGCTGGGTTGTAGTTAGCTTGGATGGCTCTGGGTGCTGGTGTCGGAGGCCCCCTGTGCGGGTGCCTCTCGCAGGTGCTTCGCCTGAGCCATCCCTGAGCCATCCGTTCTCCAAGCTGAAGAGCCTTAACCACTTTAGCCTTTCCTCATAGGTAAATTGTCTCATCCTTTTCATCATTTTCATTGCCCTTCTCTATATTAAGCTCTGGAATTTCCCAGAGAATGTAGTAAAAGTGGTTAGCATAACAGGGTTTAAAAAAAGCTTGCACACTTTCCTAAAAGTCCATAAACCATTATTAAATTGGACTTGGCAAAATCTGGCGCTTCTCTACTTTATCATTGAGATTGCCAAATATTTGTGACCTGAATTGGCCTCTGTTGGAAACAGGATGTCAGGCTTGATGGACCTTTGGTCTGTCCAGGAACAATAATTGTTTATTGTTTATTGAAAACTTCTATACCACTACAAATGACTGGATAGTCAATTCTGAGTGGTTTACATGAGCTTCTACAATGGTGTTTCTATGCATGAGCTTCAGTAATGGTGTTTGTATACATGAGGTATAATTTATGAGCTTTTATAATGATGTCTCAGTTCATGGGCTTCAGAGCTACAGTAATGATGTTACAATACATGAGCTTCAGAGCTTCATTTATGGTGTTATAATATATGAGCTAAGTTTTATGGGTTTTTATGATGATGTTTCAATGCACAAGCTTCAGTAATGGTGTTACATTACATAATGGAGTTACAATGCATGAGCTATGATACATGAGCTTTAGTACAGAGTTAGAATGTTTATGTGATGGTTATCCATGCATGAGTATTAGAAGTGTTCTGTTGTTTTTGGTGCATTCTGGTCTGGAGTGTTTACCTATCCTTGATGAGTGTTCAGTATTTACATGCTAATGGCCCTTATATGTGCTTTTAGATTACTATATTTACCCTATATCTACATTTATCCCACATATTTGTACTTTACTACATTTTAAGTATATACATTATAATTCCTGGGGGTAAGGCTGTTACTTTCTCCTCGTAGCTGCTCTCCCCTGAATGTTTGTTAGTTAAAGTGGTCTGTGAAGAGCATGGTCTTTATTCCTTTCTTGAACTTTCTGGTGTCCTTTTCTACTTTGATTTGCTTTGGAAGGGAGTTCCACCACATTGGAGACATCACTGAGAACATTCTTGTCATGACGCTTTTGTATTTGATGTATCTGAAGGAGGATATTTCCAGTAGGTATTCCTGGCTCGATCACAGGGTGCATGTTATGCTTAGGTATTTATGTACAACAGATCATTTTCTAAGGCCACTATAATAATATCTGTTAATTCCTTGGTCTAAATCTTGAATGAAAGGTACATGAGATGTGAAACTCAAAAACATCAGAAATGTGAAACAAAACTGTATGTTCTAACAATTTAGCAAGAAAAGGATGTTTGTTACAGTCTAATTATTGACGTTCCAAAAAAAAAAAAAAAGCCTGGAAAATGTCCATTATGAGTTTCAAGTTTCAAGTTTTTATTAATATTTGATGAATCGCTTATTCAGTTTTCTAAGCGATGTACAACTTCATAAGAAACAAAAAAACGAAGACTAACAAAGTAATTTCTGATTTACAAATCTAAAACAAATATGAGTCGGGTGGGTATGAGGGAAAAGTTACAATTCTTTATTAAAGAGAAAAAAACAAAAAGGGGAAAAACAAAAGGGAGGGTAAAAAATTTTCGGGACTTAAAGCAACTGGTTATAGGTTGGAAGAAGAAAGATTAAAAGCATCATTAAAAAGATAAGTTTTTAGGAGTTTTTTAAATGAAGTAAGAACTTTTTCTTCTCTAATGAACACTGCCATACTCTGTAAGTAGCTGTCTGTTCAGTTTCTCTTTATTGTAAACCGCCTAGAAGTCGCAAGATTGTTGGCGGTATATAAAAATAAAGTTATTATTATTATTATTATTATTATTATTAATGTACAGTGGTAATGAGTTCCACAGTGTGTCTGGGAGGGAATGCATGGATGGGAGAACATCGCAGGGGAGGAGACATAGGCATCCTGGGACTGTCTGCCAAGTCTCTTCCCTGAAGAAGCCCTTTCTGGAAACGTCAATTGCTCCTCCTAAACTTACTTGCTCCACTTCATCACTGACGCTGAAACCGTGGATTGAAGACAAAGTTTTATTTTATTTTTCTTTCCAGCTTATGATTTATCTTTAATCTTATCTATTGTTTTGCCTTTTGTCTTTGTTTTGTTCTATTTCTATCATTTAAATTTCTCCAGAATTCTACTGTTCAACGGCTCCCCCTTCTGCTTCTATTCCTTTCTCTCCTCTTTTCTACCTTCCAAAGTATTTAGATCATTGCTGTCTTGTTAAAATGTTTATTTTATTTTTATTTTTCCTCTAACTCTACTTTTCACTTCTCTATTACCCTCCAGGTACTTTAGTTAGATTGTGAGCCTTCGGGACAGTAAGGGAATTTTTCAAGTACCTTTCTTATTTCTAATCTTAATGTATATTTTCTGTAAACCGCTTAGAACCTAACGGATGTAGCGGTATATAAGAAATAAATTACATTACATTACATTACACAGTTGTGGGGCCATAACTGAAAACATATCTTGTCTTCTGGTGCCTATAATTTTTAGAGAAGGAACGGTTAGGAGGTTTTGTGATGTCGAACGTAGAGACCGAGAGGTGTTATAAGGTATTAACATTCTGGTGATAAATTGAGGTTCGTTAAAAATTAAAGATTTATAAACTAAAAATAAGATTTTGAAGGTAATGCGGTGGCTGATGGGGAGCCAATGAGAGTTTATCATTAAGGGCGTGACATGATCAAATTTTTTGGCATTATAGATAAGTTTAACAGCTGATCCTACATTCTCTTGGAGCTTGATATAGGCTTATTGGTCACATTAAATTGTTATTTCCTCTTTGGCTCTCTAATGTTCTATCTGATTTAGTATGCTGGAGCAATTCCATAACTTGGTGCCTCGGTTTAGGTGCGCCAATTCTGTGATGGTATTTTGGGGTCCCTAAGCCATTATAAAATACTAGTGTAAAGCTACTTTGGTATGCCAAATTTTATGTCCATGGCGAGTACAAGTTGTTGCACTTAAGTGCACCATGCAATTTACATAACATAGCATTCTAATAAGTTGCATGTGTTACTTGGTGACACATGCCTGCCTATCTCAACCATACCTTGTACACATGTATGCCCCTCACTGCAATTAGACACTATAGAACTTACCTGCTGCCTTACAGAACAGCATATAGTGCATTTGAATGCATATGTGACTATTAAGGTGCCTCATATATGCAAAAGACAAGTATAACTGTTCAATCGATTTGTAAACTAAGAATTTATACAGCTCTGCTAATTCAGTAACCTTAAGAACTATATAGCTTTCCACTTCTTTCATTATGTAAGATTGTATTGATGACTTTGATTTGTGACCTCTTCGCTGATTGTCCAGCGCTTCTTGTAAACCGCCTCGAACTTCCATGGCTTTGGCGGTACATAAGAATAAAATTATTATTATTATAACTGCACATATCGTTTTTCGTTATAGAATTGTCCTGAAAGGGTTCAAGAACCAGCACTCAGCTCCCTCCCCCTCCCCTCTCCATTTGTTCTGGAGCACTTTCTATTCCATCATCAGTGCTTACCGCTGCACTACATATGCTTCTGTCCCAAGTGTGCTTAATTTGCTGGTCTGCTATTCCAAGTACCTACTGTAGCACTTTTCTGTTTTTGTATTCAGATCGGTAAAACCTTCATAGAGGAGTAGACTTTAGCTAAACTAGTTATTTGTCTTCTGTACGGGTCATAGAGAGTTCAATATTATTAAGAAACTTCTTCCAAATGGCATTAACTTGAATTGAACAGCTATGTCTGAGTCTTTTTATGTTAGAGACAAAAATAAATGTCACTGGAAAATGACTTTTGAATGGATTTAATGTGTCTAAATCAAGACAGATATCCTGTTATAGTGAACTCTGTAATGGTGAATTTTCTTGTATAATGAATTATTTTGATGCCTGGCTTCTTTCCAGTATATTTTAATGGAGAAACTCTGCAATATTAAACAACTCTCCTAGGTCAAAAATATGTTAATGAAAATACTTCTGTAAATTAAATTTTATGCTGAAATCTGCTGTTATTGACAAATTCAATTACATCTGAAATTATTGATGAATCATAAGGCTTCCTAAAATCCAGAACCTACAGTGTAAAATCAAACAAAGAAAAATCAGAATCTTGGTCAAACCCCTGCGGAGTACCACAGGGATCCCCAACCCTCTTCAACCTATACACTGCCTCTCTCGGAACACATCTAGACAATCTAGGCATAACCACCTACAGTTACGCGGATGATATTACCATTCTCATACCTTATGATCAGCCAAAGTCCCACATGACAAAAATACTGTATCGAACACTAGAAACGATTACGACCTTGATGAAAGATCACAAACTTAAACTCAACCCTGACAAAACCAAATTCATTCTCTTCGAAAATGACAAAATCCAAACTACAGCCAACCTAGAACTCAACTCAATCAACTACCCCATCCAAACCACCATAAAACTACTAGGAATAACTATAGACAGATGCTGTATCATGCAACCACAAATAAACAATACAATACAGAAATCCTTCGCTATCATGAGAAATCTGAGACAAATCCGGAAATTCTTTGAAAGAACACAATTCCAGCTTATAGTACAATCCCTAATCCTAGGTCTGCTGGACTATTGCAACATCCTCTTCCTCCCATGCCCAGCCTCTATGACCAAACAACTACAAACAATCCAAAATACAGCTTTAAGACTCATCTACTCACTGAGAAAACATGACCATTTCACAGAAGCCTACATCAACTCACATCGGCTACCAATCCAAGAAAGAATACAATTCAAATTCTACTGCATGTTATTTAAAACACTTAACGGAGACAGCCCGTCCTACCTGAACAACCGCCTCATCCCTGCATCCACAACCAAACACAGAAAAACGCATCCCCCATTCATACCCCACCCCCACCCCCCGATCAAAGAAGTAAAACGATCAAAACTACACGACGGCCTCCTGGCCACTCAAGCAGCAAGACTGGACAACCAGATCTCCAACCTTCTGATGTCCACCCCAGACTACAAGACATTCAGAAAAGATCTGAAAACTATACTTTTCAAGAAATTCCTGAAACAGCCCTAACCTCACGTACTCTCAACAACGCTAAAATTGATAAAGGATCTACCCTTTACTATCATAACAAGGGCAATTTTGCTTCCACTGAAACCCCAGTTCATAAATCTTCTGTTAAGCCTCCTTGTTCTTAACTACTAAAGAAATATCAAAAGTCTAAGATCTGATTGGCCAATCAGGCCTTAGATTAAGTGTGGATGGGCGGACCCGCTATGCCTAAAGCCTGATTGGTCCAGGCTTCTAGAGCCTGGGCCAATCAGGCCTTAGGCTTCGGCGGGATGGGCCGGGAAGGGGCGGGCCCGCTTCATTTCGAAGAGGCGTGCCTGCCGGCTCAAGACGTGCAAGACCCTTCTAAGAACAGGTTTGGTGGAGTGGAGGTTTGGGGGGGGTTAGCGCCGGGGGGGGGTGCATCTTCGGGCAGAGGGTTTGGGCACCCTCCTGGTCAGGGGGCCGCGGCCCGCTATACTTTTAGCGGCAGAGAGATTCCTTGCCGCGATAAGTATAGCGGCCGCGTCTACTTACAATGTAGGCCAGCATTTTGCTGGCTTACATTTTAAGCTTCTCCTCTACTAGGGAGACGCGTAGGGCCGCCTAGGTTCAACCTAAGGCCCGCCTAAGGCCCTTAGACGAGCTTAGGCATCTTGCGGGTCTCCCTAGGCTTCCGGAGGTGCCTTCAGGCTTGCCTGGGGAGCATTTTTTTTTTTTTTTTTTAACGTGCATCCCGATTGGCTGATTAGACAGCTGTAGAACGCCTAAAATCGGGATACACTTTGGAGAATCAGGGCCTATGTGTCCAAGTGACCTTTCAATACTAGTCATTGTAAAGGGCTAGGCTGGGAGCCAACCCTGGGAAGAGAGAGTTAAGAGTGATACACATTAACGCAGAACAATAGCTATTTTCTTTTTGTTTAAAAACCCTGCATATACAGCTGTATTTTCGGACAGATCCAAGCCACGCCCTTAGTCAAAGCTTGAAATAGCAAGTCTTCTAGTTACATCAAAAAATGTAATTTATAATCAGTAAAATATGGTTGTGTGGTTTTTGGATGCAAGGGTTTATTTTTCATCTGGTACTTTATTATATATAGCAAACTTATTACAAGCATAGCAGTTGTGGATTGCCTAACTGCTTCCACTCTGCACAAACTAGATGAAACTGTTGCCCATCAAGCGATGACATTCTGCAATTTTATTTATGGTTTGCATTTAGTGCATTCCTAGTAACATATCTCCTATCTTATCTCTTCCTATACTCCTCTCTGGGAACTCAGTTTTTTTGGATAAGTCTCTCCTATCAGTACCTTTTTCCACTAAAGCCAGCTCCAGACTCCAGTTCCTTCTCTCCTGCAGCGCTATACACCTGGAACAGACTCCCTGAATCATTATGCCAAAGAAGAGAGTGTGGTGTAGTGGTTACAACTACAGCCTCAGAACCCTGAGGTTGTGGATACAAACCCTGTGCTGCTCCCTGTGACCTGGGCAAATCACTTAATCCTCTACTGCTCCAGGTACATTAGATAGATTGTAAGCCCACTGGCACAGACAGAGAAAATGCTTGATATACCTGTGTGTAAACTGCTTTGAGACAGTATACAAGTCCCAATCCCTTTCCATCCCTGGCTGTATTCAAATCCAGGCTCAAGGCCCACTTCTTCAAGGTTCCTTTTAACTCCTAATCCCCACTTGCTGTAGGACATTTATGCCTGATGAACTCCTGAACCATCTACTTGTCATGTTTGTCTGTTAATTATTGTAAGCTCTTCGGAGCAGGGGGCCATGTCTTGAATGTTATTTTTTTTTTAATTCTTTATTCATTTTCAAAACTATACTTGCACACAAAGATGATGCATATACATTAAATATTATCATTACAGCACAATATATTTAATAGAATAAAGACAAGACTTATTTCCCCCCCCCCCACCCACTTTCCAATTATCCAATACCTCATAAAAATATCTGTAAACAACTTATCTATATCTCTTAACCAATATCAAAAAACCCCACCCCCTCCCCGGATCTGCATTTTTTCCTCAGTTATATACATAAATCAATCCTTACAGTATTTAGTTAATGGTTCCTAAACTTCCATAAATTTTTTATAACTTCCCGTCTGAATGGCCATAAACTTTTCCATTTTAAAGACATAACATAGGGACTCCCACCAGAATGAATAATTTAATCTATCCCAATTTTTCCAATTCTTTAAAATAAGCTGCATAGCAACCCCTGTCATTATATACAAAAGTTTGTTATTTTTAGCCGAAATTTGACTTTTTGCCCTCATAGATGTTCCAAATAAAATTGCATCATATGATAATGCCACTGGATTTTCTAATAAATTATTAACTTGATCCCAAATCGATCTCCAGAATTTTAGCATAAGGGACAATAGTATAGTAAATGATCTAACGTCCCAACTTCCAGATGACAATGCCAGCATCTATTAAACTTGGAACTAACTACTCTATGCAAATGAACTGGGGTCCAAAATGCTCTATGCAATAAGAAAAACCATGTTTGTCTCATAGATGCAGACATTGTACATCTCATCCTCCAAGACCAAATTCGTGGCCATTGAGATGCAGTAATTTGATGCTTTATCTCAGTTCTCCAAATGTCCCGCAGACCATTTTTTGGTTTCTTATTAAAAAATCCAGATATTAATTTATACCACTGAGCGGCCTGGTGACCCAGAAAGTCCACCTGAAAACATAAGACCGGCAAGCTATTTTGGACCTTCAAATTTTTCCATTTAGGGAACCCTTCCTGAATGGCCTGCTTCAGCTGCAACCATCTATAATTTTGTAATTTATTAAGACCAAATTTGTGTTGCAATTGTGAAAAATCAAGCAGCTTACCATCAGAAATAACATCATCCAAAGTGCGTATACCTCCCATCATCCAATATTTCCAGATGACCTTAAATCCACCAATTTTAATCTTGAAGTTCAGCAATATAGTCTGAGACGTAGATTTATATATAGGAATAGGTGTTAAATTATCTACAAACTTTATAGTTTCCCAAGTATCTAATAAAATTCTATTGTCCTTATATAATTTAGGCATCTTAATACTCATAACATGACATAACCTCGTGTCTTGAATGATCTAATGTATAGCGCTGCATATGACTAGCAGCATTATAGAAATTAGTAGTAATATTGCTAAATAAAATAATAACTTTAGAACTGTAATAATTTCATTCAATTAGTTTGTTATTTATATATTTTAGTATTTATATACCACTTATAGCCTCACGCATATATAACCAGCATTTTCCAGAGAGTTACAGCATAATCTACCAAATTTATTGTACTTTCTACTTGGCTAATATTTTTATCCAGGAAGATCATAATTAAAACTCAGTAAATCAATACTTTATTTGCATCTATTTCAAAAAAGTAAAGAACAAACCTAGTATACACTAAAGTGGTTTATATGCCATGTGAACCATCAGTGACCTAAATGCAATGTGATAGCTATCTGCTTCTAAATACAAGGAATTACAGACCAGATTTTGTAAACATGAAAGAACTTTGGAAAAGCATCACAGTGAAAAATATGAAGGGAAATCCCAATGCTGTACTTCAGTTCATCATTGTTTCCTGATTTATGATTTCTTTCCTTGATCTCTGTTATGTAACACCACATTCAGATATCACAAACATATTTGTCTGTGCAGTCCCAGTGTGGACTTTAAGACTTATAGTCCTCTCCAAAATCAGACAACTCCTGCTAATGAGAATACCAGAAAGTCTGGAGGATAAAAAAGCTTAGAACCAGATCTTTCATCCAGTTCTGCTTCAGAAAAAGGTATGGTAACTTGTAGTCTAACACTACTACTACTACTTATCATTTCTGTAGTGCTGCCAGATGTACACAGCACTGTACATTAAACTGGTAAGAAACAACTCCAGCTCAGAACCCATAAAATGTACTCAGTTTTTCTGATGAGAGCCAAATTTTGTTAGGAATTATCAGGAAAGGAATGGAAAACAAAGATGAAAATGTTATAATGCCCTTGTTTCACTCTATGGTATGGCCACACTTCGAATACTATGTGCAGTTCTGGTCATCGTATCACAACAAAGATATAGCATAATTAGAAAAGGTACAGAAGAGGGCAACAAAAATGATAAAAGGGATGGGATGACTTCTCTATAAGGAAAGGTCTAGGCTTTTCAGCTTGCAAGTAGTGATGGCTCAGGGGTGATATGATAGAGGTCTATAAAATACTGAGTGGAGTGGAAATGGTAGATGTGAAATGCTTGTTCACACTTTCCAAAAATACTAGGACTAGGGGACATGCAATGAAGCTCCTAAGTAGTAGATTTTAAACAAACCGGAGAAATATTTCTTCACACAACGTGTAATTAAATTCTGGAATTCGGTGCCAGAGAATGTGGTTAAATCAGCTTGGTGGGGTTTTAAAAAGGTTTGGAAAATTTCCTAAAAGAGAAGTTCATAGAACATTATTGGGAAATTCACTGCTTATTCTTAGGATAAACAGCATAATATCTGTTTTGCTACTTGGGATCTAGCTAGGTGCTTAGGACCTGGGTTGGCCATTAGAGAATGACACGGTGAAAAAATTGGTCCCCGTCACCGCCCCGTCCCCGTCTCACCATCCCCGTCACCGCCCCGTCCCCGTCTCACCATCCCCGTCACCGCCCCGTCCCCGTCTCACCATCCTCTTCACCGCCCCGTCACCGCCACTGCCACCCCATTCACCGCCCCGTCACCGCCACTGCAATCCCATTCACTTTTCTTTATTTACGTATAAAGGAAACATTCTTTAAAACTTTAAAACTTTAAAACTTAGTTAAATATTAGTTAATAACTATACAAAAACAAAACACGCAGAGAAAAAATTAATTAATAAAAATTCTCAAAACTGACACATTTTGATCACTAAATTTAAAATAGTTATTTTTTATACAGTTTTTCAATCACTAATCTTCCACCACCCCTGGGGCTAGCAATGCAAAAACAAACACGACATGTACTTTAAATGCTGCCGTGATTAGCATAGTGACCGCGGCTACGGCTGCAAGTCTCCCCTCCCCCCAGCGATCACGGCAGGAGGGCACCCAACCCCTCCTGTAGACCCCCCCCAACGGCCCTCCCGACAATCGCAGCAGAAGGGTACCCAACCCCTCCTGCCGGTCCTCCCAATGGCCTCCCCTAAGATCGCCGGCAGGAGGGTACCCAACCCCTCCTGCTGGACCCCCCCCCCCCAACGAACCCTCCCACCCCGGAACCCCCTTAGTCTTACTTTCCAAGTTGGACCGGACGGCTCCTCACACGTATGGCCAGCAGGCTTGCCTCCGTCCAAATGAGGCGGGCCCGCCCCTACCCTGCCCAACCCACAGGATCCTAGGGCCTGATTGGTCTAGGCACCTAAAGCCACTCCCGCTATAGGAGGGGCCTTAGGTGCTTGGGCCAATCAGGCCCTAGGATCCTGTGGGTTAGGCAGGGGAGGGGAGGGGCGGGCCCGCCTCATTTGGACGGAGGCAGGCCTGCTGGCCAGACGAGCGAGGAGCTGTCCGGTCCAACTTGGAAAGTAAGACTAAGGGGGTTCCGGGGTGGGAGGGTTCGTTGGGGGGGGGTCCAGCAGGAGGGGTTGGGTACCCTCCTGCCGGCGATCTTAGGGGAGGCCATTGGGAGGACCGGCAGGAGGGGTTGGGTACCCTTCTGCTGCGATTGGCAGGAAGGGTTGATCTGACAAATGAGGAGCACGGTGAAACACAGGTAAATAGCGGTTCCTAGAAGGGGGTACATTGGCCCGCGGGGACAAACCTGTTCACCGTTTCCGTGGTCGGTGAATGGCCTTGTCCCCGTCACCGCAGCGACTGCTAGTTTTCTTCCCCGTTTTTGGCGGTGACCCGCGGCTTAAATGCGGTGGCCGCGGGTAAACCGTCACCGTGTCATTCTCTATTGGCCATCATTGGAAACAGTACTGGGCTTGATGGATCTTCGGTCTGTCCCAGTACGGCAATTCTTATGTTCTTATGCTTTTGAATGTTAGGGTTCTTTAATGTGGTTGAGCAGATGCTGTAGTAGTCTAAGTCTCTGGGATTTAATTTCTAGTTTCTGGGGGGAGGGGGGTTTGGGGGGGGGGTTGTTATGTTTTGTTTAATTTGTTGCATTTTACTAACTGAAAAGCAAGATTCTATTTGGTTGATACTGAGCAAATTTATCTTGCAAGTATATTGAGTTAATTCTACCAAGAGTCCAAAAATTTAGGGCTAGAATCTTGTGTCCAACTGGATGACATTATTGCAGTGATGCTGTATTTTTACCATCCTAAAGTCTACAGTACAGTCATTAAGGGAGACCAATAAAAATTCCATTGTAATAGTAAAGATGTATTACCATTAACTCCCTAATTCTATAAAAAGTGCACAATTTTGATCACATATCTAAATTGTGCACGCAATTTAATTGAATAACAAGTTAATAGATATTTTAACAAGCAATTACTGGTGCTAATTAAATTCAACTGCAAGTTATACACGTAAATTAAATTTTACAAGTGAGTCAAAAAAGGGGGAGTGGAAATAGATGGATTGGGGCATTACTTTAAGTTACACATGTAATTACAGAATAAGGGCATCCCTGCCTAAATTTAGGTTCAGGCATTTCACCACATTTTCATTGGTGCAAATAGTCACATCTAAATTTAGTCACAGCTCCCAGGCATTTTGGGAATTATTTTGGATTGTGTTTTGACATTTGAAAATCAAATAAAGGGATTGGTAAAGAGTTTTTTTTTCTTTCATTTGCACCAGTTATGGGAAATATGTTCTGTCTTATCTTCAGAGAGTTTTGAAACGGTAGTAAGAGCTATCATACTGCCTCTGTTGGATTTCTGCAATTCTTTATATTGTGATATTACACTGAATTTAAAAATAGGCTGCAATTGCTTCAAAATATGACTGTGTGTTTGATTTTTAGAGCAAAGAAATATGACCAGGTTACTCCTCTTCAGAATCAATTACATTGGTTGAAGATTAAGAAGAGAGTAAATTTTAAATTGGTTATACTTGTGTATAAATTGTTGCAGGGAATGGAACCAGAAGGTTTAACGAAGTATATAACTTTTCCAATAACTAGAGCAGTGATTCCCAACCCTGTCCTGGAGGAACACCAGGCCAATCGGATTTTCAGGCTAGCCCTAATGAATATGCATGAGAGATATTTGCATATGATGGAAGTGATAGGCATGCAAATTTGCTTCATGCATATTCATTAGGGCTAGCCTGAAAACCCAATTGGCCTGGTATTCCTCCAGGACAGGGTTGGGAACCACTGAACTAGAGCTACCTTCTGGTATAAACAGTCATTCAGGCTTAGCTATTCTATAAGTTCATATGGTTGTTTGAAATCTTTGATGAACAAATCGTTTGAGTTTATAGGAACAAAGCTTTTGAATGATCTTCCAACTACACTAAGAAAAGTTTCTTCTTATTACATCTTTAGAAAATTGTTAAAACTTTTTATCTTTTTCAGTTCAAACTGTTTATCTTTAATGACTGTTAAATGAATAATTTTGTATGGACACAATATTTTTTAAAATTGTTGCTGTCTGCCTAGAATCTATTGTGAGAATAGTACAGAATATAAATAAATAAGAATAAAATAGAATACATAAACTGCACCTAACTTTAAGCACAAATAAATAGAATAGTTTATCAGCACCATTGGGGAAGCCACTGTTTGCTTTGTATCGGTAGCATGGAATGTTACTACTCCTTGGGTTTTGGCCAGGTACTAGTGACCTGGATTGTCCACCATGAGAATGGGCTACTGGGCTTGATGGACCATTGGTCTGACCCAGTAAGGTTATTCTTATGTTCTTATGTAATTAGGTAAAATATATTGAATTCAGACTTAAATGTTGTATTATAGATCTACATCTAGCCACATTAAAATCAAGGGTCAATTTTCATAAAGTCGATGTCAACCAAAAGCCTTTTTTGTCTCAAGGCTAATTTGGGCCCAAACCCTCCTGCCAGAAGATGCCCCCCTCCCCCCTTCCTAACTTTTGAGCCCTTAAGAAGCTAATGGTGGTATTCTCTATCTCAAAATAAGAAACTTCATCTAGGTAAGCCATCATTCCTGCCCTAATAGGTTGGAAGAAGTGGCAACCCAGGAAGAAGACCAATGAGGATCATTGTGCAACACAGGCAAACAAATGGAAATTTCTTTATGAAAAAGACCTGCACATTTTAAAAAGTGCAGCAGAAACCAAAATTATACTAAAGTTCTAGAGTATTTCAGGACAGAACCAGAAACTATTAACCGAGACATGATGAACAAAGGATTTTATCTTGTGATGAAGACTGTGCAGCATTAGCCTGAGTTTGAGGGCAGTAAGCTCTGAATCCTCGAACTGGGGTCTTCAATGTCATTATTGTTGAAACACTTTGTGGTTAACAAAAGCTGTGGCTAGTACATAGTATTAAAGTAAATTCACCCAGCTATTGTTTGTATGAGATCACTTTAGGAGAGATGCCAATTGTTGCTGCAGTTTGTTCTTGGGCACTAAGCACTTCATTCTCTTCTAGGAGTGCTAAGCTCCACACCCTCAGCTAGTGACCCTGACATCATTATTGTGGGAGAAGCATCTCTGTCTCCAGCCAAATAGCCAAAAAGGCTATTTGGCTGGCTAGGAATGGCTCCAGGCTGGCTAAATAGAACTAAGCCAGCTAACCACCAGTATCTCAGTCACTAGAAAGTCCAATCACCAGCTATGGCGCACAACATAGCCAATCAGTGCCAATATTCATTGATCAACTGGCTAAGTCTAGAGGCCAGATAGACCCACCTAAATAGCAAGTCAATCTTTGGTTGCTAGAACTTAGCTGGTCAGCCAATGAGCATCGGCTTGACCAGCTATGTCTACTGCAGTTGAACTTAGACCACAAATTCAATGCCAGTAGCCAGATATGACCCCCCAGCACTGAATTTCTGGGTTCATCGCCAACTATGGCTGCCTCTTGTGCTCTGAAAATTGGCCCCTCAATGTTCACCTTTCGTATAGTGACCTTCATGCAGTTCGCCAAAATTCCAGTTTGTGTCAGGGAACACATGAAATTAATGCCTGATATTTAGAAATTGCTCTAGAAATGTGTAATTACTGCAGTGCAGACATGTTAATGAGCTATGTTACAATCATAAAGCTCCTTCCCCTGGCATAAAGCTCCATTTCATGGCCTCATGGAATAGCTCTCCGCTCCCTCAGAACATCCTGCACTTTCAAATTTTCCATCAACTCCCTGGTAATCTAGTAGGGACAAGAGTGATCTCTACTCACTCTTACCCCACCAACTTCATTTTCCATAGATCATCAGCTTACTCCCTCTCTCCTTTTCACTTTTTTTTTCCTTCACCTATAAAATGGCATAGCTGGATAATACACAGTGCAGAATGGGGTGATCACTGGGACTATGTTCCTAGCCATAAGAACATAAGAATTGCCATACTGGGACAGGCCAAAGGTCCATTAAGCCCAGTATCCTGTTTCCAACAGTGGCCAACCCAGGTCCCAAGTACCTAACTATAGTAGATCCCAAGTAGCAAAACAGATGCCATGCTGCTTATCCTAGGAATAAGCAGTAGATTTCCCCAAACCATCTCAATAATAGCCTATGGACTTCTCTTTTAGGGAATTATCCGAACCTTTTTTAAACCCCACTAATCTAACTCATTTCACCACATTCTCTGGCAACGAATTCCAGAGTTTAATTACACGTTGTGTGAAGAAATATTTTCTCCAGTTTGTTTTAAATCTATTACTTAGTAGCTTCATCACACGTCCCCTAGTTCTAATATTTTCGGAAAGAGTGAGCAAGCGATTCACATCTACCCTTTCCATTCCACTCATTATTTTACAGACCTCTATCATATCACCCCTGAGCAGTCTCTTCTCCAAGCTGAAGAGCCCTAGCCGCTTTAGCCTTTCCTCAAAGGGAAGTCATCCTATCCCTTTTATCATTTTTGTCGTCCTTCTCTATATCTTTTCTAATTCTGCTCTCTCTCTCCCTTTAAGGTCCCCTTCCCAGTTATTTGCAAATTTCTTTCTCAGGTTATATGGCTATACCTAGTACCAGCAACTAGTGGAGGGTAATGGTAAGACTTAGGGGCAGGACCAGAGATTGATTTGTTTGTGCTCCTCCCCACCTCCACTACCAATCCAAAAAGGAGCCATTTCTGGCCTGGATTCCTTTAAGATCTATAGAATCACTCATGTCTTGAGTCCAATGTCATATAATGAATACATGATGGTACTGAAGAAAACATGGGAAATTTACAAAGCTACATGGACCCCACTTCTTTCACACAAAATCAACTCATCACTCTCTCCTAATTGTTGGTCCTGTCAACAGGAGTCTGGTATTCTGATGCACCTTTTATTTGCATATAATCATCATACAGGATACTGGTCCAGGGTTTGGAGCACTATATGTTCTATCCATGACGATGCAGATACTCTAACCTTCCCCATAATAGTTTTTATGACACAGGGTCTTCAATCTCCTAAGGATACGAGTAAGATTAAACTGTTCAACCTCTTAATGACATTAGCTATCCGAAATATTCTTCATAACTGGAAAGACCTATCTAATGTTGATTTCCTTGCTTGGTGGAATTCCATATGTTTAACTGGAAAATTTGAAAAAGTATTAGCAGAGAGAAATAATAACGTTCCCCAATATGGGCTCAAATGGGCACCACTTTTGAGATATTAGAAACATAGAAAGATGACGGCAGAAAAGGGCTATAGCCGGCCCGCATACTCATTTTAGATGTTGCATCTCATTTTCCTGATTTATAACATATATTCTATGTAATGTAAACTGAATATACCCATGTATATGCCTTGTTCTTCTGGCTTCTTAAGCACACAGGCCCTGATTCTGTATAGGATGCCTGGGAGAGGTGTCCTATTCAGAATCGGGCCTACACTAAACCCTATTCTGTAACCGGCATCCATGTTACAGACCCTGGTTAGAGAATCGGGTTAGATTAGACACGGCCTGCTACACTTATCGCAGCAAGGGTTAAGTCCGATTGCCTAGAGCCTGGGCCAATCAGGCCTTAGGCTTCGGCGGGATGGGCGGGGAAGGGCGGGCCCGCCTCATTTCGACGAGGCGGGCCTGCCGGCTGGACGGGCAAGACCCGTCTGGCCAAAAGAAAAGGTTAGTTTGGTGGGGTGGAGGTTTGGAGGCTGTTAGCGTGGGGGGAGGGTGCGGAGGGGGTGCGTCTTCAGGCAGGAGGGATTGGGCACCCTCCTGCCAGCGATCGGTAGTGTCGGGGGGGGCATCTTCTGGCAGGAGGGTTTGGGCACCCTCCTGCCAGCGATCGGTAGTGTCGGGATGGGTGGTCGGTAGTGTCGGGGGTGGGCATCTTATGGGAGGAGGGTTTGGGCACCCTCCTGCCGGCAATCGGACAGGCGGCCGCGGCCCGCTATACTTATAGCGGCAGAGAGATCCCTTGCCGCAATAAGTATAGCGGCCGCGTCTACTTACAATGTAGACCAGCATTTTGTTGGCCTACATTGTAAGCATCTCTTCCTCTACTAGGGAGACGCGTAGGGCCGCCTAGGTTCGCCTAAGGCCCGCCTAAGGCCCTTAGGCGAGCTTAGGGGCCTCCCTAGGCTCCCGGAGGCGCCTTCAATGTAGGCGGCCTGCCTGGGCAGCATTTTTTTAAAAAACGTGCATCCCGATTGGCTGATTAGACAGCTGTAGGACGCCTACAGCTGCCTAAAATCGGGACGCACTTTGTAGAATCGGGGCCACAGTGTCTATGTAATGTACAACTTTATATCTTGTTCTACCGTATCTTTGAAAACTAATAAAAAATGAACAAAAAAAAAACCTCATGTCTTAGTAGTGTGAGATATCAACTTTTGTTTTCCCAGAACCCAAGTGTATCACCTCCATGATTCACACTAACCCCACAGGCCCTGTAGACTCAAATTTGGATAATCTGCAACACAATGCACAGTGCTGAGGTTAAGCTGTTTAACAATAAAGGACATCAGGTATATGACAAATATTGCTCTTGCAATGCTGAATGCTATTTGAAAAAAAAAAAATGTGTTTGGCTGTGTACACATTCATCATCATTTTTTAAAGATGGTCTACAGCAATAAAAGTCATTATATAAAATGAGACCTTTAAATTGCCTACATGAGCTCTTTGACTTACAGGTTATATGTGCTTGGTTTACTAGTTTGAAAATATTTTCTTACACATTGTCGCTACACATTCAAAAAATGCACTGGGATTTCTGATTATTCATGCTGAAATGGACAACATTTAAATTGTCTGCTGATTATCAGACCCCGAAAGATACAAAAAGGGGCTTAGGCACCAAAGGGTGATAACATATTGCCTGTGTAGTAGTTGTGTTTATTACATGGCAAACACCTTACACTAACCATTAACTATGCCTCTCAAGGTGCAATAAATGGACAGCTGCAGATATAAGTGTTAATGAATATGGTAATGGGTATTCTAATGAAGAATAATAGACTGTTGAGTTCAGCTACTATGGACTAAATTATAATAAGTGGGGAATTATTTATCAAGTTAAAAAGGGTGGCTGATGAGCATCACACTAGCATGGTTTTTCTAGATAAGGGGACATGTAAAGGAAGGTATGGAGTCTCTGATATCTAGCCAGTTGCAACAAATTTGTGCACCAATACCTTATCCCATTGAAGAGATAGAAACATAGAAACATAGAAAAAAGCAGCAGAAAAGGGCTATAGCCCACCAAGTCTGCCCATTCCAAGTATCCCCTCCCCTGAATTTATTTCCTTAAAGATCCCACGTGAGTATCCCATTTTCTCTTAAAATCCGTCATGCTGCTGGCCTTTATCACCTGGAGTGGGAGTCTGTTCCAATGATCCACTACTCTTTCGGTGAAGAAGTACTTCCTGGAGTCGCCATGAAACTTCCCTCCCCTGATTTTCAGCGGATGCCCTCTGGTGGTCGAGGGTCCCATGAGCCAGAAGATATCATCTTCTGACTCGATGCGTCCCGTGATGTACTTATATGTTTCAATCATATCTCCCCGTTCTCTTCTTTCCTCAAGTGAGTACAGCCGCAATTTTTTTAATCTTTCTTCATACGTGAGATCCTTGAGCCCCTAGACCATCCTGGTGGCCGTTCGCTGAACCGACTCTATCCTCAGCATGTCCTTTCGGTAGTGTGGTCTCCAAAACTGAACACAGTACTCCAAGTGAGGCCTCACCATGGCTCTGTACAACGGCATCATAACTTCAGGTCTCCTGCTGACGAAACCTCTGCGGATACACCCCATCATTTGTCTTGCCCTGGAGGAAGCCTTATCCACTTGATTGGCAACCTTCATGTCCTCACTAATGATCACCCCTAGGTCGCGTTCCGCCGTGGTCCTAACCAAGGTCTCACCATTTAGTACATAAGTTCTACGCGGGTTTCTCTTACCCAGGTGCATTATCTTGCATTTTTTAGCATTGAAGCCTAGCTGCCAAGTAGTTGACCATTGTTCCAGCAACAGTAGGTCGTGTGTCATATTATCAGGTAATAAGCTTTTGCCTACTATGTTGCAAAGTTTGGCGTCGTCGGCGAACAGTGATACCCTTCCTCTAAGTCCTTGCGTCATATCTCTTATGAATAAGTTAAATAGAATCGGGCCCAGGACTGAGTCCTGCGGCACTCCACTGATCACGTCCGATGCTTCGGATGGGGTACCGTTCACCACCACCTTCTGAAGTCTACCGCTCAGCCAATCCCCAACCCATGTAGTTAGAGTGTCTCCTAATCCTATCGATTTCAGCTTGTTCAGTAATCTTCGATGAGGGACGCTATCAAATGCTTTACTGAAGTCCAAATATATCACGTCCAGTGACTCTCCGACATCCAGTTGTCTAGTAAACCAGTCAAAAAAGCTAATCAGATTAGATTGGCAGGATCTACCCTGGGTGAACCTGTGTTGGTGTGGATCACGCAGTTTTTCTTCGTCTAGGATTGTGTCAAGATTCTGTTTGATCAGTGTTTCCATGAGTTTACACACTATAGACATGAGACTCACTGGTCTGTAGTTTGCTGTCTCTGTCCTGTAGCCCTTTTTGTGGAGTGGGATTACGTTGGCGGTTTTCCAGTCCAAGGGGACCCTTCCTGTGCTTAGGGAAAGATTGAAAAGAACAGATAATGGTTCTGCCAGGACTTCCCTTAACTCCCTGAGCATTCTGGGGTGTAGGTTATCCGGTCCCATGGCTTTGTTTACTTTGAGTCTTGATAGTTCGTTATAGACACTACTGGGCGTAAATTCGAAATCTTGAAACTGGTCTTTCTGGTTATCTCCCGTCTGCAGCTGTGGACCAGCTCCCGGCGCTTCGCGGGTGAACACTGAACAGAAGTATTTGTTTAGTAGTTCTGCCTTCTCAGAATCTGATTCCGCAAAGTTACCGTCCGATTGCTTCAGGCGTACTATCCCATCTTTGTTTCTTTTCCTGTCACTAATATAGCTGAAGAAAGATTTATCCCCTTTCTTAATTTTCCGTGCTAGCTCTTCCTCCATTCGGAGTTTGGCTTCTCTGACTGCTGTTTTGACAGCTTTAGATCTGTCTAGATAGTCTTCTTTTGCCCCCTCTCTGCCTAAATGTTTGTAGGTGATAAATGCGTCTTTTTTCTATTTAACTAGGTCTGAAATTTCTTTACTGAACCATTGGGGTCTTTTGTTTCTCCTGCGTTTACTTACTGTCTTTATGTATCGGTCTGTTGCTTCGTGTAGGATGGACTTCAGAGACGACCACATATCCTCCACATTGTCAGATATTGCTTGTTTATGTAGCTCTTGATGGACAAAATCTCCCATGCGGTTGAAGTCTGTGCCTCTAAAGTTGAGAACCCTTGTTGCTGTGTTTGTCTTAGGGAAACCTTTCTTGAGGTTGAGCCATATCATATTATGGTTGCTGGAGGCCAGTGTGTCTCCTACTGAGACTTCCGTGACGCTATCTCCATTGGTGAGAACTAGGTCTAGTAACGCCTGGTCCCTGGTGGGCTCCAATACCAATTGCTTGAGACGTGCACCCTTTATGGAGGTTAATATTCTTTTGCTGCTACCCGTAGTCGCGGAGAGTGTGTTCCAATCTGCATCTGGCATGTTGAAGTCTCCTAGCATTACTGTGTCCCCGCGCAGTGTGATGTTCTCTATGTCCTCAATTAATTCCATGTGTTTGTCCTCCTGTTGCCTGGGAGGTCTATATATCACCCCAAGGTATAGGCATTTTTCATTCCCTCTGGCCAGGTTCACCCAGAGGGATTCCCCGGTGTATCTAACATCTGTGATTCTGGTGGTTTTGATGCTTTCCTTAGTGTATAGCGCTACTCCGCCTCCCAATTTACCCTCTCGGTCGCAACGAAGTAGGTTGTACCCTGGTATAACCATATCACACCCATGCGATTCTGTGAACCAGGTTTCGGATATCGCTATCATGTCAAGATCGGCGTTTGTTATCTCAGTCTCTAATGCTAGAATTTTATTGCCCAAGCTATGTGCATTAACATACATAGCCCTCCATATCTGTGAAGAGATTCCTTTACTACTTCCTTTTAGGAGCTAGTGTGGCTCCTAAATTATCAGTGATATTTCTCCCTGAATTATTGTGGATATCATTGGTACTTACCTTAGACTTGGTAGTGTGGTTTCTTACTGCTCTGGGATATAAGTATGTACCCTCCCCCAACTTACCTAGTTTAAAGCCCTATGGAGTAGGCGGACCAATCGATGTCCAAATACGTTTCTACCTCTTCTGGTTAGGTGGAGTCCATCTGGTCCTTGTAGTCCCTGGAGCGTCTCGCCGTGGTTTAGGAATCCAAAGTTCATTTCTATGCACCATTCTCGGAGCCATTCGTTAGTCCGTTGAATACGCTCTTCTCTAGCTCTGCCTTTGTTTCTTACTGGAAGAATTGATGAAAAGACCACCTGTGCTCCTATCTGCTTCAACTTCTTTCCCAGCGCTCCACAGTTAGTAATGGTTATGTCAATGTGTACTCAGATACTCCAGGTTTATCAGAAGCAATGAACATAAGAACATAGGAATTGCCTTACAGGGACAGACCGAAGGTCCATCAAGCCCAGTATCCTGTTTCCAACAGTGGCCAACCCAGGTCCCAAGTACCTAGCTAGATCCCAAGCAGGAAAACAGGTGTTATGCTGCTTATCTGAGGAATAGCTGCTATTCTGGATTTTAGTAGAGAATAAGGATGTGGAGACTGTATGCTTTACAGAGACATGGTTATGAACTGAGGAAGAATCCTACTTATTTCAAACACTTCCTTCAGACTTTGAACTTTTTTTCTCATTCAAGATCTGATAAGAGATGATAAGGGATAGCCATAGGCTATCAATCCTCTTTACAGTAGTTTAAACTTAAATCAGTGTCTTTCCTATATAAGGAACTATTATAGGTTCAGATCGGGAGAAAGTGACCAAACTATTTGGCAGTGTTTTACTGCCCCCAGGATTACCAGTGGAAACTTGGAATAATATATATCAGACTATAGCAGATTTAACAGTACTATATTCTAGGTTATTAATACTAGGAGACTTTAATGTTCAGATTGACATGGTAAATGAATATAGAACGAGATTGTTCTTATCTTTATTAGCCAATTTAAAACTGAAACAATGGGTTAATGTGGCAACTCATCAAAAGGGACATGCATTAGATTTAGGGCTCCTTTTACTAAGCTGCAATAACGTTTTTAGCGCTTGCTTAGCGCACACTGAATTGCCGCACGTGCTAGACCTTAACGCCAGCATTGAGCTTGCATTTGTTCTAGCCGAGTAGCGCGGGTTTAGCGCGAGCTAAAATCCTGCGTGCACTAAAAACACTATTACAGCTTAGTTAAAGGAGCCCTTAGTGTTAACTTCTGATAATATTGGCAATGATAATTTAGTGAGGACAGAGACTGAACCTCTTGCGTGGAGTGATCATTATGCAGTCAGTTAGAATATAATGTTGGGTAATCAAGTTGATAAGAATAGTGGGTCAGCAAAGATAAGATATTGTAGGTCATTGCATTCTATTCAATTAAACGAGGTATCCTCTTTTTTCCTTAAGTTTCCCTCAGATTTTCTGGAAGCTATATTAGAGGATCAGGTAGATATTTGGAATAAGGTTTTACAGGAAGTATTAGATGAACTAGCACTACTGAGAGAGAGAGAGACAACCAAAGACTCAAAATAAATGGTTTCATAAAGGATTGTGGTTATTTCGGAGACAGTTAGGAAGGGCAGAAAGAATTTGGAAAAAGAAAAGCAATAGTTCAGCTTTAGGTCGGTGTAAGAATATCCAAAGCATTTTTAATAGGGAGATAAAGAAAGCAAAAAAAGATTATTTTCTATGGAAAATAAAAGATGCAAGAATTCCAACTAAATGACTATTTTCTATAGTATCAGCTTTAAAAAAAGGGGGAGTCTAATAATAGAACTAGAATAATGCCAGAGGCAGATGTGCTAGCTGATTTTTTTTTCTCAAAAATTTTACTTTTAGAGTCAAAGGGAAAAAATTGAACATCAAATAGTGTTGAGTTAGATAGGGATGAATCAAAAGAGGAAAGTATTAAAAATAGGAAAATCAAACTGGTCAACTTTTCAACTGCCTACGTTGACAAAGCTACAGAAACTTTTGAGTAAAATGCATGTTATTTTTTGTGAGTTCGATCCCATCCCATCACAATGGCTATCATGCTCTAAACATGGGCTATAGGCTTTGGCTTTAAATATGATCCATAACAAAACATAAGAACATAAGAATTGCTGCTGCTGGGTCAGACCAGTGGTCCATTGTGCCCAGCAGTCCGCTCACGCGGCGGCTCCTAGGTCAAAGACCAGTGCTCTAAATGAGCCCAGACTCACCTGCGTACTTTCCAGTTGAGCAGGAACTTGTCTTGAATCCCTGGAGGGTGTTGTCCCCTACGACAGACTCTGGGAGAACTTTCCAGTTTTCTACCACTCTCTGGGTGAAGAAGAACTTCCTTATGTGCATATGGAATCTATCCCCTTTCAATTTTAGAGAGTGCCCTCTCATTCTCCCTACCTTGGAGAGGGTGAACAACCTGTCTTTATCTACTAAGTCTATTCCTTTCAGTATTTTGAATGTTTCGATCATGTCCCCTCTTAATCTTCTCTTTTCGAGGGAGAAGAGGCCCAGTTTCTCTAATTTCTCGCTGTATGGAAACTCCTCCATCCCTTTAACCATTTTAGTCACTCTTCTCTGGACCCTTTCGAGTAGTACCGTGACCTTCTTCAGGTGAGGGTACACCATGGCCCGGTACAGCGGCATGATAACCTTCTCTGATCTGTTCATGATCCCCTTCTTTATCATTCCCAGCATTCTGTTTGCCTTTTTCGCTGTCAGTGCAAATTGCACAAACAGCTTCATCGACTTGTCGATCAAAACTCCCAAGTCTCTTTCCTGGGAGGTCTTTCCAAGTACACCCCAGACATCCTGTATTTGTGCATGAGATTTTTGTTACCAACATGCATCACTTTACACTTAACCATGTTGAACCTCATCTGCCATGTCGATGCCCATTTCTCGAGACTGATTATGTCACGTTGCAGACCTTCGCAATCCCCCTGTGTCTTCACTATTCTGAATAACTTCGTATCGTCTACAAATTTAATCACCTCACTCATTGTACCTATGTCCAGATCATTTATCATGATGTTGAAGAGCACCAGTCCAAGCACCGAGCCCTGTGGCACTTCACTGGTGATGCTCTTCCAGTCCAAGTATTGTCCATTTAACCCCACTCTCTGTTTCATATGCTCCAGCCAGTTTTTAATCCACGTGAATATTTCACCCTCGATTCCGTGGCTCGCAATTTTTCAAAGTAGTCGTTCATGTGGAACCTTGTTGAATGCCTTCTGAAAATCCATATATACAATGTCGACCGGGTCGCCCTTGTCTATCTGCCTGTTTACTCCCTCAAAGAAGTGCAGCAAGTTCGTCAAACAAGATCTGCCTTTGCTGAAACCATGCTGGCTGGTCCTCATCAGCCCGTGTCTGTCAAGGTGATCAATGATGCGGTCCTTTATCACTGCCTCTACCATCTTTCCCAGTACCGAGGTCAGACTCACCGGTTTGTAGTTTCCCGGGTCCCCCCTCAAACCTTTTTGAAGATCGGTATAACATTCGCCACCTTCCAGTCCTCCGGATTCTTTCCCAATTTGATCGACAGGTTGGCTACTAGTTGAACCAGTTCAGCTATAGTCCTTTTCAGCTCCTTGATGACCCTCAGATGGATGCCATCCAGTCCTGGGGATTTATCGCTCTTAAGCTTATCTATCTGCATGCATACCTTTTCTAGACTGACCGTCAACCCTGTCAGTTTCCCATCTTCGTTTCCAGCATATAGCCTGATGGGTTCCGGTATGCTGTGTATATCCTCTTCGGTAAATACAGACGCAAAAAATGTGTTCAGTTTGTCGGCGATTGCTTTGTCCTCCTTTAGCACTCCCTTTATTCCATGGTCATCCAACAGTCCTATCACTTCCCTCGCAGGTCGTTTCACCTTAATATATCGAAAGAACGGCTTGAAGTTTTTTTGCTTCCTTGACTATTTTTTCCTCGTAGTCTCTTTTGGCCCCTTTTACCACCTTATGGCACCTGCATTGATGTTGTTTGTGCTTATTCCAGTTTTCGTCCGTGCTTGACCTTTTCCATTCCTTAAACGAGGTTTTCTTGTCTCTGATCACTTCTTTCACCTCAACAGTGAGCCACACCGTTTCCTTGGTTTTTTCCTCTTGGATCCCTTGTTGATACGCGGTATATATAGATTTTGCGCCTCAGTGACTGTGTCCTTAAAAAGAGACCAAGCTTGCTCTAGCATTTTTACAATGATTATCCTCTTCTTAATCTTCTTCCCCACCATAAGTCTCATCCCTTCGTAATTCCCTTTTCGGAAGTTCAGTGCCATGGCCGTCATTTTGGGCTGATGTTTTGCCCCTGCATCCAGGTCGAAGCAGATCATGTTGTGATCGCTGTTTTCCAGCGTCCCCTCTACTTCTACTCCTTGTGCTGGTCCTCGCAGTCCATTTAGAATTAAGTCCAGAATTGCATTTCTTCATGTATTTTCCTTGACAATTTGTTCCAGGAAGCAGTTGCCTACAGCATCTAGGAACTTGGGCTCCCTAGCACAGCTGGAGGTGCCTAGGTTCCAGTCTATCCCCGGATAGTTGAAGTCGCCCATGATAACTGCGTTGCCTCCCTTGCAGTTGCGTTTAATCTCATCCGTCATTTCTCCATCAATTTCTTCAGACTGCCCTGGGGGTCGGTAGTAGATGCCGATCTTCGTTTCCAGTCCATTTGTTCCCCTCTTTGACGTATATGGCAATGCCCCCACCTTTTTGAGCCATTCTGTCTCTGCGGTATAGTTTGTATCCCGGTAGCACGGTGTCCCAGACGTTTTTCTCAGTCCACCATGTTTCCGTGATGCCGATGATGTCAATGTTATCTTTTTGTGCCACAGCTTCTAATTCACCCATCTTATTCCTAAGGCTCCTTGTGTTTATGTACATACACTTGAGTTTGCAGCCTGTTCCTTTCTTGCATTTCCTTCCCTCTTGTGTCCCTTTCGGTCTGTCTTGCCTGTGATCCATTGAGTCTTCCCCTCTATCTTCCTGCATGGTTTAAATAAGGGTGAGGTCCCAGTATGCTGGAAAAAGGCAGTTATTAAACCTATTTTGAAGAACAAAGATCTAGATATATTTAATCCAGCTAGTTTCAAAATCTTTACTTTTTAGTAAAACTGACAGAGCGGATAGTTTTAGAGCAATTGGTCTCTTATATCGAGTTAACAAAGGTTCTAAATCCAAGACAGGCAGGATTTCGAACTATACACAGTACTGAGACAGTTTTAGCAGGTTTCCTTAGTGAAGTTCACTCTATCTTGGATCACGGGAACTTCGCAATGGTAATATCTTTTGATCTGAGCTCAGCATTTGATCTAGTTGACCATGAACTTCTATTGAGATTGCTCCATGAGATAGGTTTAATAGGAGTGGTTTGGGATTGGTTTGCAACCTTTCTCTGGGATCGTACTTTTAGAATAGTTTCAGATGGGTCAATATCCAATGATAAATTATTGGACTGTGGAGTACCACAAGGCTCAACCCTTTCACCTATTCTATTTAATATATTTTTGAATCCTCTTGCAAGACGAATTCAGGAATTAGGAATCAGTACATATATCTATGCAGATGATATTTTGTTGGTATATGATTTATCCCCTTCAACATTGGATCTGAGCCCTCTTTTGGATGGTTTGGATAGTATAGAAGAATGGTTGGGGGAACATGGACTATTGAATATATCAAAAACAGTTGTATTTCCGGTGACAACTAGATCTTTCACTACACCATCAGCATATAGAGATAATAGATAGTTTTAAGTATTTGGGAATTATAATTGACTGTCATTTGAATTTTGAGAAGAAAGGATTTGGGGCATTAAGACAACTTAGAGCTATTCGAGATTTCCTGGATGAGAAATCGTTACATACTTTAATCCATGCTTTTGTTCTATCTAAATTGGTTTATGGCAACTTGGTATATGCGGGAATGACAGTAGGGCAACTGAAACATTTACAAACAGTACAAAATGCGGCAATTCAGCTGTTAGGTCGTGCACACATCTATGATCATGTAACTCCATTATATTTGAAATTCCATTGGTTACCAATGGAATTTAGAATTAAATTTAAAATCCTGATGCTGGCACATAGGGTATTATTTGAGTTACAACCATTATATCTCTCTAATCTAGTGTTATTTTACACACCTAGTTGCTCATTGAGATCTTTAAATGACAACAGAGTAGCTGTTCCTCATATCTCAAAGGCTCACCTTGCCTCAACCAGAAATGGTGAATTTTTCTACTTGGTTCCAATATTGTGGAACAATTTACCAGTAGAGTTAAGGAAGGAAGAATCATTTCAAAATTTTAAGAGACATCTAAAAGCACATTTTTTTCAAATGGCTCTCCCGAATTGAATAATGAAATGGGTACCACAATCTGCCTTAATTTGTATTAATTTGTACTGATTCATGTTGATTTGGGTTTATTTATTTCATATAAAAGTTTTAGTGGATATGTTTTGGAAATGTTAGTTTCTTTGATGCTCTCAAGCTCTGCCAGTGACGGATCTGTGAAGTGTGCTATGCCAGGAATTGTATTAAGACCTGCACTAAAATATGACTGTTTGCTATCAGGCTGCTTCAGAGACTTTTCTACTTAATTTAATTTAATTCTTATATACCGCTAATAACCGTGAGGTTTCTAAGCGGTTTTCAAAAATGATGCATTAAAGATACAATAAATAAAAACTAAATAAATAAGATAGGTACTTGGAAATTCCCTAACTGTCCCAAAGGATCACAATCTAACTAAAGTACCTGAAGAAACAGTATGAAAAATAAAAATAAAAAGACAGAGGTAGAGATAGAGATAGAAATGAAATATTCCAACAAGTAATGAATAAATAATTTAAAGATAGAATTAAAATAATAATTAAAGTAAACAAAATAGAGATAAAAATAAGCATAGAGAGAAACAGAAACACACTCCAAAAAGCATCAAGATCTTTGACTTGTAATTATTATGATCATTTAACACCAGATCTTAAATGCCTTTCCGGAATACATCATATCCCTATCCCTCTCCATACCCACCTCCATCTCCACCCCAATTCACTTCAACCACCATTCCCATTCTATTCTTTAACTGCCGTCAACCCCAGTTCCGCTGGCTATCATCTGGGTCCCGAGTTTCCTCCAAGAACAGGCGACATCTCTGGCAAGGTAATCTCCACCGCTGCTATCTTTTAAATTTGTTTTATTTTTTATTTTTATTTTTTATCTTCTTTCTTTATTTCTATTTTCTATTTCTTTGATTTTTGATATTGGAAATGTATTACATATTTTTATTTAATCAGGTACTTTAGCTAGATTGTGAGCCTTCGGAACAGATAGGGTAGTTTTTCTCAAATACCTAATTTCATTTTAGTTTGATACATTGTAAACCGTTTAGGTCAGTAAAATGCAGGAGCGGCATATCAAATCTTAAATAAACAAAAAAACATAAACAGTGGATTTCCCCAAGCCATCTCAATAATGGCTTATGGACTTCTCTTATAGGAAATTATCCAAACCTTTTATTAAACCCCACTAAGCTAACTGATTTCACCACATTCTCCGGCAATGGATTCCAGAGTTTAATTGCATGTTGTGTGAAGAACAGGTCACGTGCAATGCTTGTCACATCTGAGAACAACCATCTAGAGATACCACTATAAGGATAAGCAGGTTCATTTCCCAACTTCTATTATGTTATCATGTTTGGCCAAATATGATACATGTTTCAAGAGTAAAGAGTTAGTCAAGCGATAGTATACTGCTGAAGGATCTAGGTTTCCTGCACAAACACATTGTAGAGGGCTCTGGGAAATGAGAATTAAACTTTGGGAATTATCCTCCCACAACACTTACAAAGTTCATCTCTGGTTCCAAGGATTTATTACGCCAAATTACGTATAAGCCAATTGCTACAAGGGAGAGAGCAGAGATACATATTATGGATTTGTTTGGGTGAAATACATACCTTAAGCACAAAAATATGTGTAGTCATGAATTTGTCTCATCCAAGAATGTTTTAAAAATGTATATTGTACCAGGTGGCCTTTTATAGGACCTTTCTCTTCTTCATGGTCAGCATTTTTCTTCTGCTATTTCTTGATGTCTTCTCTGCACCTTCTTGATGGTGTTATCTGTTCTGTTCGTTTTTCCACCACCTTTTTAGAGGGAGTTCTGAGAGAGGACATCTCTCTAGATAAGTGAACATTATTTTGTTCTATGCTTTTGTGATTTAAAGAAAGAAGCAAATTTGTAGGTTTATTGATAAAAACAATGTGAATTTCAAAAAAAGTAAACTTTATTTATTGTTTAAATTCTATAAAACTCTTTTTACCGTAGTTTTAAACGTAAACTTTCTGCTAGAGTTTTAAATGTATCTGTTAAAGCCTAGAGGAGGGATGGGCTGCCTCAGTTCTCAAGGGTAGGGTTACCAAACGTCCGGATTTCCCCAAACATGTCCTCCTTTTGAGGACATGTCCAGGGGTCCAGATGACTTTTCAAAATCCGACACTTTCTCTAGGTTTTGAAAAGCTTCTATCAAATTGCCGTCGGGCAGGAGGGCAAGCAGTGGGGGTGGGGCTGGGGAGGGGCTAGGGCGGGACTGGGTCATGACGGGGCGAGGATGGATGGAACTGGACAGGCCTTGGGGCGGGTCTAGGAAAATCTGGTAACCCTACTCAAGGACCACAAACCAGCCAGGTTTTCAGGGATTCACCAATGAATATGTTTGAAATCTATTTACATACAATAGAGACAGGGCATTCATTGGAGAAAGCCTGAAAATCCAACAGGGTTGAGGCCCTTGTGGACTGGGGTTGCCCACCCCTAGCCTCGAGCATTAAAAGATAGCCAGTGAATAGCAGAGAAGAGCCTAGTTTGAATTTCATAAAAAAGCAAACATCATTTATTAACTTGTTTAAATACTATAAAACTCTTTTTCCCATGGTTTTAAATTTAAACTTTCTGCCAAAGTTTTAACCCTGTTACAGCATAGGGCATTCAAAAATAGCCAGTGGATAGCAGAGCAGGGCCTAGTTCACTGTTCTTCCCAATCTACCCTCCCAAACACTCACCCACATGTCTTAATTTATAATCAATTGTTCCTATTAAGAAAACAAGAGAGAGGTTTGTCATTATAGAGTATTTTCATCTGTAAGTAGTTGCCCTAAACCATTTTTCGCACTTGCTGAGAAACAAACACTAAATAAAAGCATGCAATATACCATATAATCTTAAAGCTCTTCATATTAGGCAAATACAAGTATGCTCTAGTTTAAATTAATTAATTAAACAACTCACCAGTACAACAATCAGTGGCAAAACAAGGCAAGGAGGCACCTAAGGCAGTGGTGCCCCCACTCCTTCCATGCCAACCCCTGTGCCCTCCTCTCCACCACCACCCCCATTCCTGCACCCTCACATCATACTCACGCCCTCCCTTCCCACCCTGTACCAGCATGAGCAGCTTCTCTAGCCTGCTACTTGCGGTGGTATTGGCTTTCTCTCTGCCGTCACTTCCTGGCCCTGCAACCCAGAAGTGATTTCAGAGGGAGCCAGGCCAGTGTGAGCAGCAGGCTAGAGTAGTTGCTCACACTAGTGAAGATTTTAAAGAGGTATGGAGTGGGGAACAGAGAGCATTGTGTGGTGGACAGAGAGGTGCCAATGCCCCCACCAGATGGCACCCGGGGCGATCCACCCTCACCCCTTAATATACCATTGACTATGATATAGATAGCCCCCCTCTCACTGCTTGATTGCTATCTAATCTTTTGCATTGAGTGTCACGTGTATGATTATTTCCCACTTGGCAAGGGGTTTTATGTGTGTGCTCTATGCAAAGAGCTCCTGTCTCTCATTGAAGGAGTCCGATCTCTTCAGACTAGACTAGCAGACTTGAGGCTGCTGAGGCACACGTAGAAGTTATAGCAGGCTCAAGAAATCGAGAAGGAGCATAACTATCAGGAAATGTACCAGATGGCTCCAAGTGAAGGAGTACTAGTGGAGAGATATGGAAAGGTATTTTTAATATGATGTCTAAATCCGAGTTTAGATGTTTTACAGAAGATGCACAAGCATCAGAATCCATGCACTGAAGGCCAGAAGTTCATGGAGGTGAATAAGGAGAAAGAGGTGGGGGGAAAAAGCAAGGCAAGATTAAAGCATAGGCAAACTAAAGCTCATGCTTAGGGTCCAAAATGCTTAGGAGGGACCTTAGGAGGGATATGTCAGTTCAGGGTTTCTAGGCAGCTTTTTGACCTGAAAATCAGCTGCCTGACAGAAAAATGGGGAAAAGGGACCAGAGCCATTGCTGCCTTCAGAGTGTTCCCCCATCCTCCACTTCATGCATAATTAGCCTGGACCCCTGTGTCACAGGGAGCCCCAAACCTGCATAAAGCTGAACCTTTTGCTGTATAGGAAGCCAATGCAGCTGCTTTAAAATTACCATAACATGGGTCATCCATGAAGCACCCATTCTAGCAGCGTAGTTCATCAACACTTGCAATGCCTTGCTCTTGGTTTACACCACCCCCAGATACAGTAGATTCAGTAAATGGCATTCAAAAAAAAGAAGGCTGAGCACTATTCTATAAATGGTGTTCCCAGGTAGGCACAATTTATAGAATAGTGCCTAATGCTGGGTTCTGTGTCCAATTTAGGGCATGAGGATTTACACAAATTGAAACCTGGTATAATTAGCCATGGATCCCCCCCTCCCCCGAGTCTATAATACTGTGTGCATCTTGAGTGAATGCCCCTGATCTGCTCGTGCACCTCCCATGGTCATGCCTCCTTTTCAGTTGCCTACTAAAAACTTTATGCACACATCTGTATAGAATAGCACCTACCAAGATGCACGTGTAAATTCAAATTGTTGCCAAGAGTGCTAATAATTGATTGTTAGTGATCAATTACGTATTGGTACTAGTTGGCTCTTTAAAGGGTAAAGCAGATAGGACTTGCTATACCGCTATTTCTGTGTGGTTACAATCAAAGTGGTTTACATATTTTAGACAGGTAATTATTTTGTACCTGAGGCACTGAAGTGTGAAGTGACTTGCCCAGTCACAAGGAGCTGCAGTAGGAATAAAACTCACAACTGCAGGGTGCTGAGGCAGCTGCTCTAACCACTAGGCCACTCCTCCACTCCATTACTCATTTAAATTGCATGGAAAACTTAGGTACATACACAAATTCAAGCACACAATATTGAGTGCCATTTATAGAATTTGGGGCAAATGCTTGGCTCGTTTTATATTGCTAATGATTTTTTCCCACAGCTTACCATACTAGTAATGTTTCCATAAGGTGTTTTCATGGCATGCTGCAAAGCATCACAAATATTTCAAGTGATTGTGAACAATTCAATTCAACCTTTAGCTGAGTTCACATTTAGTTAGAATATGCTTTAGTACTTTATCACTGATTGAATATTCTTAGGAAGAAATATAATCCAATCTGCAATTCCATTTTGATGAATTCCTCTCTATATAAAAAAAATAAGCATTCACATAGATCAGATTTTTATGTTCTTTCTCTCCAAGGATGTCAGTCTGCCATTATTTTCCTTGTGAAGGTGTTCACAATATGTGGAAACATCAGGAACAATTAGAATTTTAAAAAGCTGTGAATATTAAATTGAGAGCATATCAGTGCTCCCAGGAAAACTTAAGCAGCTTGTAGAAAATAAGCCTATTTGGTTATTTACAGTACAGCTTATATAAATGCCGATTTTATATAACTCTGCAACTTACAAAATAGCCTTTTTTCTAAAAGTTCTCTCTGGAGCTATCACTGTTTGCAGTAGTACAGCTGGGGCCCTTGCTGAAGTAATTCAATTGATATGCATCAATTCCTGGGTTTTGCTGTGCTTTTTCCAGAAAATGTCATCTTGCTGTTTTTATCATGGTTGCTTTCCACTTCGCAGACAGATCAGATCAAAACCTGGCTGGAAGTGTTGAGGCTTTCTATTGTGAAAGAGACCTATGCCAAAGCTCTGGGATGCATTACTCAAAATATGCACATTCAGTTATTTGGGGAGCTGGATGGCCTGCCTCTTGAAGAATATGGTACCTACTTTTTGCTGCGTGAAGATCAGAAAGATGGTTAAAGGAGTCATTTCTTCCTGCAGCAAGTAGCGGTGGAGGCAATTCTATAATGGTGTGCTTACATTTATGGGTATAAACATACAGAATATTGATGCATGCACATATATGTATAAATGTCTATCAGCCTCAATATTCAGTGCTATTTAGGGGAGTGTGTGGCGCAGTGGTTAAAGCTACAGCCTCAGCACCCTGGGGTTGTGGGTTCAAACCCACGCTGCTCCTTATGACCCTGGGCAAGTCACTTAATCCCCCCATTGCCCCAGGTACATTAGATAGATTGTGAGCCCGCCGTGACAGACAGGGAAAAATGCTTGAGTACCTGAATAAATTCATGTAAAACCGTTCTGAACTCCCCTGGGAGAACGGTATAGAAAAAAAAAATTGAATTGAGTAGTTAACTGGTCAGAAACGGCTCCCGGCTGGTTAAATAGCATTTAATTGGCTAATATTCAGCATGAGATGGCCGCTGAATATTAGCACTTAGCAGCTAGCCTGGTCACAGGATGTGTCTCGTGATATAGCCGGTTAGCGCCAATATTCATTGGCTGACCAGCTAAGTTTAGTGGCCTGATAGACCCGCATAAATAGCAAATCTGTCTTTGGCTGCCAGTAGCGTATTAAAGGAGGCTGGCGCCTGGGGCAGTGGCATCCAGCATCATCGCACCTTGCACCCCCCACTCTTCCGCTCCACTTGAGCGTCCTCTCCCCACTCTTCCCCACTGCTTGAGCACCCCCTTCCGCCCCCCACGTACCTCTTGAAATGTTTGCCGATGCAAGCTGCATCTCCCACTTGCTGCTCACGCCAGCCTCAGCTCCCTTCTGACTTCCCCCAAAAACCTGCAATAAGCACGATGCCAGCTGCAGAAACCCTGAGAGAGCAATAAGAATTAACTTAAGCAGCCAACGCTGAATATTGATTTAACCAGTTAAGTTGATACAGGCCCCCCCAAAACCCTAGATATTTAATGCTGATTACCGGAAACAGCCCCCACCAAATGTAGGACATAGTCAGGCTACCTCCCACAGTCTGAGCATTGGCCCCCTAGATTTTAGGCGCCCTGATACTAGGTTATGCTAATATTCATTGACAGCATCTGGGCACCCAGGTGCCATTATAGAATAGGCTTTCACCTAATACTTACAGAATTACCTTCCTCGTTGTTTCACAGAAAAATATTCAACTACCTGCCTGTCCTCTGAATTCTGGATGATTTTCTGTGTTGGAAAATTTAGGAATTTGAAGGAAATATGAATATTGCAGCAGACATATAACCCCTCTTTTACTAAGGTGCGCTAACCGATTAGCGAGCACTAAACACTAACGCGTCCATAGACTAACATGCATGCATTAGCATTTAGCGTGCGCTAAATTGATTAGCGCGTGCTAATCGGTTAGCGCACCTTAGTAAAAGAGGGCCATAGTTTATAGTTTATTTACTTGTATCCCGCCTTACACAAAGCGGGTCACAAGTACACACATAATCATCATCATATCACAGGGGTGGTCAACTCCGGTCCTCGAGGGCCGGAATCCAGTTGGGTTTTCAGGATTTCCCCAACGAATATGCACGAGATCTATTTGAATGCACTGCTTTCAATGTATATTCATTGGGGAAATCCTGAAAACCCTCGAGGACCGGAGTTGCCCGCCCCTGCCATAACACTACGCATACAAAACCAGTTACAAACAATAAAATATTTACGCGACCAGCATCCCATCATACAATTCAACATTCAGGTCCTATACTTCATTTTACAAAAAAGGTGTCTTTTTAATAATCTGTTAAAATTCTGCAAATCGTTCTGCTGGCATATATACAATGGAAGCTCATTCCATTCCCTCTAGAGGCCTACACATGAAAATAAACTGTCCCTAGACACCTTCAGCCTTAACTGCTTAACTGTAGGAATATGTAAATCTGCACAGTCTACAGAATTTGCCTCTGAAAAGTCTGCCATTAACATGAAAAGTACTCTGAATCTACTGCATTTGTGGCTCCGTCTAAATGCAATGAAGGACAGTGTTTTCACTTCTTTACATTTTCAGCCTGAATGAACGCCTGACTTTTTCTGAAGCATTTAAAAAGACAAGCGCATGTGCAATTTTGGTTGCCCTGAAATCAGACATAAGAATCCTTTCAAGTTACATGAAGAGAAGATAGAAACATGTTTAATTAAATGCTCCATTGAACGTGCCAACAAGTAATAGTATTAGCTGAGGGTAAGTGAAAAGTAATCTTTGGTTCTTTACAGGATCTCAGCTGTATTTTTCAAAGCTCTAGATTCTTTTATTCGAGGTTCTTGTCTTTAAGCTTTCAGGTCTTTGGAAATTTACAGTATTTCTCTATTACATCAATTTATTATAAAATGTAAAATATGTCAATGTCAATTTTTAAAAGATTGGATCATCAAACGTGAAAAGAACCACAACGACAGCACTCAACTTCAAAAAAGGGAATTATGATGCCATGAGGAAAATGGTGGGAAAGAAACTTAACGATACCGCAAGGAAGATGGAGTCCGTAGAAAAAGCCTGGACCCTACTCAAGGGCACGGTGCACGAAGCACAGAACCTGTGCATCCCCAAGTTCAGGAAAGGGTGCAAAAAAAATAGAACAAAAAACCCAGTGTGGATAACAAATGCAGTGAAAAAGACAATAAGTGATAAGAAGGCATCATTCAAAAAATGGAAAAAGACGAGACAGAGGACAACCAAAAGGAGCATAAAAAACACTAAAAAGAGTGTCACTGAGTGGTTAGGAAAGCAAAAAGAGAATATGAAGAGAGACTGGCAGGGTAAGCAACAAACTTCAAATCATTCTTCAGGTACGTCAAGGGAAAGCAACCAGCTAGGGAGGAAGTGGGACCCTTGGATGATGGAGACAGAAAGGGAGTGGTAAAAGAGGAAAAGGATATAGCGAAGAGGTTAAATGAGTTCTTCACATCAGTTTTCACAAGGGAGGACACAACCAACAATCCGGAACCCGAGGAGATCGTAAAAGGAGATCAGGATGAAAATCTGGTCCAACTAGAGGTGAGCAAGGTGGATGTCCTCAGGCAGATAGACAGGCTAAAGAGTGACAAATCGCCAGGTCCAGACGGCATTCACCCAAGGGTACTCAAGGAACTAAGGAACAAAATAGCTGAGCCACTTCGACAGATATGCAACCTATCCTTAAAAACTGGAGAGATTCCGGAGAACTGGAAAATAGCAAATGTCACGCCCATCTTCAAGAAAGGCTCAAGGGGAGACCCGGGAAACTACAGGCCAGTGAGCTTGAGCTTGACCTCGGTCCCGGGAAAGATGATGGACTGGGAACACATCGAAAACAATGGGCAGCTAAAGTCGAGCCAGCATGGCTTCTGCAAGGGCAGGTCATGCCTCACGAACTTATTATACTTCTTTGAGGGGGTAAACTGCCAGGTGGATAAAGGGGAATCCATAGACATCATTTACCTTGACTTCCAAAAAGCTTTCGACAAGGTACACGAAAGACTGCTAAGGAAGCTATGGAACCACGGGGTGCAAGGGGTGGTCCACTGATGGATCAAAAACTGGCTGGTGGACAGGAAACAGAGGGTTGGAGTAAAGGGTCATTACTCAGATTGGAATTGGGTCACGAGCAGAGTTCCACAGGGGTCGGTGCTGGGACCGCTTCTGTTCAATATATTTATTAACGACCTGGAGGCGGGAACAAAATGTGAGGTTATTAAATTTGCGGATGACACTAAACTATACAGCAAGGTCAAAACCATTGAGGACTGCGAAGACCTCCAAAAAGATCTGACAACGCTGGAAGAGTGGGCCAAAAAGTGGCAGATGAGCTTCAACATAGGGAAATGCAAGGTCATGCATGTTGGGAAAAAGAACCCGATGTTCACTTACAAGATGGGGGGATCACCGCTAGGGGTGAGCAACCTTGAAAGAGACCTGGGAGTGATGGTAGACACAACATTGAAGGCGTTGGCGCAGTGCGCCACAGCCTCAAGGAAAGCGAACAGAATGTTGGGTATCATTAAGAAAGGTATCACGACCAGGACGAAAGAAGTCATCCTGCCACTGTATCGTGCATTGGTGCGCCCACACCTGGAATACTGTGTCCAGTACTGGTCGCCGTACCTCAAGAAGGACATGGCGGTACTTGAGAGAGTCCAGAGAAGAGCAACTAAGCTAATAAAGGGTATGGGGGACCTCTCATACACTGACAGACTGAAAAAGCTGGGGCTTTTCTCGCTGGAAAAGCGACGACTCAGAGGAGACATGATAGAAACCTTCAAGATCATGAAGGGCATAGAAAAAGTGGACAGGGACAGATTTTTCAAACTATGGGGAACCACAAGTACAAGGGGGCACTCAGAGAAATTGAGAGGGGAAAGGTTTAGAAAAAATGCCAGGAAGTTCTTTTTCACCCAGAGGGTGGTGGATACATGGAACGCGCTACCGGAGGATGTGATAAGCAGAAGCACGCTACAGGGCTTCAAAGAGGGTCTGGACAGGTACCTGGAGGACAAAGGGATTGAGGGGTACAGATAAGAGTAGAGGTAAGGTTAGAGGGATAGGATTAGAGGTAATTTGTAAAATTAGTCAGAGACCACTGTTCAGGCAGTGGGTCTGATGGGCCGCCGCGAGAGCGGACTGCTGGGCGAGATGGACCTCTGGTCTGCCTCAGCGGAGGCAACTTCTAATGTTCTTATGTTCTTATGACCAGTGTACCTTTAATAAGTTTGTAACTTATATTTTAAATTGTGCATTCTTCTTAAGCTGCCTATTTGGGTTTTTTGTTTTTAATAAATATAACTATCTGCTTCTCTCATCTGTTCATTTTTTTAAACATTTGTCATTTGGTAACAGAAACATATTAACTGATATTTTGTGCCTTGGCAAGTGGCAAAGTTAATTCCTAGGAAGCAAGACATTTCATTTTTCAATTGAACTGCCATAAGGAAGGGACGAATGGGGATTGCTCCTGCTCCCTACGGAAATTAGCACTTTTTGGTAAACCTCATGTTGGGGTGAGGGGAACTGGAAACTGGGAAGAGCCAAGGAGGCATCCCTCAGATTTTTGGTTCAAAGCAGGCAGGACTTCCCAACAGTGAGAGCAGTGTCACTGAGGGGAACACAGATTTGTTTTAACTTTGTGCCCTGACATGGAGCTGGAGTGGATTGGGAATTGCCCATCAAAAAATTGAGGCCCCTTACATGGGTCTTTAAATTAGGGTCAGCATTTTTTTTACAACTATATCTGTTCTTATGTGAAGGGAATGCAGGTATAATTTTGCAAAAACAATCTAAGCCTTTTTCACATGCCTGATTTCGCATCTTGGCACATTAATGAGTTTCTTTGTATGAATTTACATTGCAGCAGCCCATTAGTGTGCAATGTACAGAAACGTTCAGGTATTGTCCATTATGCACTGCAAGGATGACAACTTTTGAGAATTTTTTTCTCTTAAGGGTTTCATATATTAAACATTGCAAAAATGTCAACTTTTTGACTTTTTTTGTACTGTTTAACATGTTGATCCCCTTTCCCAAAAGAATTTGCCTCTTTATCCTTTGTCTTCTCATTTTATAGAAAATGCTGCCTCCTGCTCCCTTATTGAAGCTTGCTAGATAGCTGAACATTTGCATCATTGGTCTCCTCACCCATGAAAGGAAAATTTATCAGCTCTTCTACAGCTCTTCTACATTCAAAAGCACTTGAAAGTCAGGACACACAAGAATACAATGTATATTTGTGCTGATCAGGAAAATTAAAAAGGGGAAAACAAATCTAGAGCCCCTTTTACAAAGCCGCGGTAGCGAGTCTCGGCATGGCAAATGTGATGCAGTCCATAGGAATTGAATGGACTGCGTCTCATTTGCCGAACAAGAAATCACAGTACATCATATCCTCCAACTAGCTCATAATTTAAATAGGATGACCAGGCCACAGAAAACAGGAAAACAGTGAATGAGATGCCAATATAATGAAATTTAAAAATAATGAGCCAGTAAGTCGGAAATATACACATTACAGGACAAAGAAGAACACCTATGCATCCATAGTATTTGTCAGAGGGGAATCAGTCTTATTAGGTTTTACCTGAGTCACAAAAATTCTTGGAGCTCTTTGGACTCAATGAACAAATAGCTTTAATAATAATTTTTAAACACTTGACATTTACATGGGGGTCCTTTTATTAAGGTGCACTAACCAATTTAGCGTGCTCTAAATGCTAAGACATCCATTATATTTCTATGGGCATCTTAGCATTTAGCTCGCACTAATCTTTAGCGCACGCTAAATCAGTTAGCGCACCTTAATAAAAGGACCCCATGGTTACCTAAACAAGAAGCAAGAACTTAAAGCTAAGATTCATAGCCACATGGTCAGAAAAGCCCCCTACTTTCATTTTGCACTGCTCAGAGCGCTGAAGACTGTCTTCCAAAGTGTTCCCCGAGGAAGGCATCTTCCATAAGATGAAACTGGGAACCTTGTTGGGACAAGATATGTTGAATAAAGACTCAATCATTAGTTGAAAAGATGCTTCCCTTGCCTTTCTGCTTGTCTGCTTATATCCTAAGGTGAGGTGTTCTTCTGTTTGCCTGTCAGAAAAGCCCTATGACTGTGTTGTTTAGAAAAATCCTAATCTATAAACCAAAAACATTGGCAAGCTTGAAATATAATGGAAAAATAAAATTATGATCTGGCTGTGTGACAAAATCAGTGGATTATCCTCAGTGCTGCAAGATTTGAAAGATGTGGCTGTTTGTAAAAACATTTGGTGTGTAGTATGTTTTTGGTGATTTCTAGGGGTTTTATTGGGTGGGGAAAAGAGGATGGTATATTGGATAATGTTATGTCATTCATTGGTGAGTCAGAATTTTTGTTGGGTGTTAAGGGGCATTTTCCTAATCCTTTTAATTTGGTGGATATTATTTTTACATTATTTTGTAACATGTTTTGAATGTGGTCAGTGATGTATGTAATGAAATGTAGTAATTGATGATATTGATGATGATTGATGATAATAATGATCAGCATGGCTTTAGATAGCGCAGTCTCCTGTGAGTGTTCCAAAAAGCCAGTTAAGTTCAAACTGTCCGCAGAAATCTTTCTCCTATCTCCCCTATTGCCCTATAAACATTGTATACTTAGATTTCCAAAAAGCCTATGACAAGGTACCCCATGAACGCCTACTACAGAAACTGAAGAACCATGGAGTGGAAGGAGACGTACATAGATGGATCAAAAATTGGTTGGCGGGTAGAAAGAAAAGGGTGGGAGTGAAGGGCCACTACTTGGGCTGGAGGATGGTCACGAGTGGTGTTCCGCAGGGGTCGATACTCAGACCGCTGCTGTTCTATGTATTTATAAATGATCTAGAAACAGGATCGAAGTGCGAAGTAATAAAATTTGCAGACGACACCAAATTATTTAGTGGAGTTAAGACTAAAGAGGACTGTAAAGATTTACAAAGGGACCTGAATAAGCTAGGAGAGTGGGCGACGAGATGGCAGATAAAGTTTAATGTAGAGAAATGTAAAGTCTTGCATGTTGGAAACAGAAACCCAAAGCACAGCTATACGATGGGAGGGCTGGTAATGGGTGAAAGTACCCAAGAAAAGGACTTGGGGGTAATAGTGGACAAGACAATGAAGCCGTCGGCACAGTGCGCAGCAGCCGCTAAAAAGACGAATAGAATGCTAGGTACTATCAAGAAAGGTATTGCAACCAGAACGAAAGAAGTTATCCTGCCATTGTATTGGGCGATGGTGCGCTTCCATCTGGAGTACTACGCCAATATTGGTCGCCATACCTAAAGAAAGATATGGCGATACTCGAGAGGGTTCAGAAAAGAGCGACATGATTGATAAAAGGTATGGAAAACCTTTCATATGCTGAAAGATTAGAGAAACTGGGGCTCTTTTCCCTAGAGAAGCAGAGACTTAGAGGGGACATGATAGAGACTTACAAGATCATGAAGGGCATAGAGAAAGTGGAGAGGGACAGATTCTTCAAACTTTCGATAAATACAAGAACGAGAGGATATTCGGAAAAATTAAGAGGGGACAGATTCAGAACCAATGCTAGGAAGTTCTTCTTCACCCAAAGGGTGGTAGACACCTGGAATGCGCTTCCAGAGGGTGTCATAGGACAGAGTACGGTATTGGGGTTCAAGAAGGGATTAGATAACTTCCTGAAGGAAAAGGGGATAGAGGGGTATAGATAGAGGATCACTGGACCTGGACCTGATGGGCCGCCGTGTGAGAGGACTACTGGGCACGATGGACCTATGGTCTGATCCAGCAGAGCACTGTTTATGTTCTTATGCCTTAATTGAGGGCCCCTTTTACAAAGTTATGGTAGTAATTCCCACACAGCAAATGCAACAAAGCCCACTCAGTTCCCATGAGCTGTGTCACATTTGCTGTGCCAGGACTCACTACCACACTTTGTAAAAGGGGTCCTGAATTTCCAGTGTTATATAGATAACCCAGATATACATGGAAGAGCTTTTTTGTTGTGTACTTTGTTATCCGCATGACATCTACAACATACATAAATTAAGGAGGAAACCCCTTCCTCATAATCCTACTTCTCTATAGGATCAGTTATAAAATGGGTGGTCTCCCCTTTTCAAGGCATCTGCTGGAGATATGAGGGGCTAGGATGGACAATAAAAACATTATACTGTACACTTCTGAGTAGGTTAAAAGGTCAGAATAATTACTGTACTTTTTTCAAGAACCAGAACCAAAGGAATAATTAAATTAATTTTTCTCTTTTTAGAAAGTTGGTGGATGGTATTTGAATTCAAACTGAAAACCAGGAAAACAGGTAAATTGACAATACTCAAATCAATGAAGCGGTTAATTAACAAAAGCAACTAATTCATTTGCACAAGATTACATTACATTACATTACTGGCTTATATTCCGCCTGTACCTTTCAGTTCTAAGCGGATTACATCAGAACAATAACTGGACATTTCCAGGAAGAGAAATACAAATTACAATTAAGGCGTAAGGTCTAAAGCAATTTTGATGAGTGGGTTCTAAGAGGGGGAGAGAGGGGGAAAGGAAGGGATTAGGACATTTGGGTGAATTTCTTGAATAGTAGGGTCTTGATTTCTTTGCGGAAAGCCTTGAGGTCAGTTGATGCTGTCAATAGGTTGGTGATGGAGGGGTCCAATTTAGCTGCATGTGTTGCAAGTAAGTTGTCATACATCTTTTTGCATTTAGTTCCTTTAAAAGGGGGGAAGGAGAAAGGGGGTTGGGTTCTCCTCTGTCTGGTTGAGAGGTTCCTGTTTAGACGGTTGTTTAGGTGGGTGGGTGCTGTTCCGTTTAAGGTTTTGAATAACATACAGTATAGTTTGAATTGGATGCGGGCTTGTATTGGAAGCCAGTGTGAGTCTAGGAAGGCGTTGGTGATGTGGTCAAATTTTCCAAGGGAATAGATCATTCTGAGGGCAGTGTTCTGCACAGTCTGTAGTTGTTTTATTAGGTAGGTAGGACAAGAAAGGTAGAGGATATTGCAGTAATCCAATAGACTTAGGACTAGGTATTGAACTATGAGTCTGAATTGTTCTTTTTCAAAGAATTTTCTGATTTTGCGAAGGTTGCGTATGGTGAAGAAAGCTTTTTGTGTGATTTTGTTGATTTGCACCTGAAGAGTGCAACCTCTGTCTACTGTTACTCCAAGGAGTTTGAGAGTGGGTTGTAGGGGATATGAAATACAGTACATGAAATACAAGATATGAAATACAGTACATGAAATAATAACCCATTTTGTTTACTATTACTAAAATGATTTCAAATTTTCCATTAACAAACTTCAATATCAGCTAAATAGCTTTCTGTCTCTAACAGTTGGTGCTACTTTTCTTTAAAAATTTCACTAATTTGTATTTTATAGACTCTCCTGGGATGGAAAGGTATTTCACTGAACAAGGGGCTTTATTAAAAGTGCTGTTCATGTTCTAAACAGGCATAAACAGACGAACTGGAAAGGACTAGGTTTGGCCAAAAAATAAATGCCCATTCCCCATTTCAGAAGAGGGACACATATTTAGGGCTTCACAGATTAACGTGGTGGATTTACACCTGCTACCTGAGATGTCCAGGTTTCAGAGAAATACTTCTAGTGTCCAGCACTCCACTAGAGGGATTAAGAGAAGGTGCCCCCTCCCACCTCCCCATTCATGGGGAAGGTGTGGCTCAATGGAAAAGCTGCTGCCTCTGTATCCAGAGGTTGTGAGATCAAATCCTATTACTGCTCCTTAGACCCTGGGCAAGTCACTTAATCCTCCAGTGCCCACCACTCTGAATACCAAAGCCACAAAAAGGCAGTATACATGTCCCCCTTCCCTCCATGAATGGGAAAAAGTAAGGGATACCAAACTCAACTAGAGGGACAACTAGAGGGATATAAGCATGACCCCCACACTTCTCCAATGGTCACTTACCTCCTCCCATTCCCCAAAAGTGTAAATGAAACAACACATACCTGCCTGTATGACAGCTTCAGGTGTTATGGCCAATCATATTAAAGCAGCAAGCAGGTCCACTGGAGTAGCCTAGTGGTCAGTGCAGTGGACTGCAGAGAAGAGGACCCAGGCCCATATCTCACTCTAACTACTACACTTGTGGTAGAGTGTGTGATCCCACCATAAACCTACTGGACCATCATATAGGTGATATATGAAGGTTCAATACCTGATGTATGGCTATGTCTAGGTCGGCCTGCCCCCCCTCCCACCCTTTCCCAAGTTGGGTTTTGGAAGGCTCACCACACAATATAAGGGGGTTTTGGTAAGAATGTGCACCTGGGATCTTTTATTGCAGTTCATTGCAGTGCCCTCTGAGGTGCCCCACTACCCTTCTGGGATGTCTGTGTGGCCAGTCTGCTACAAATGCTGGCCCCTCCTGCATCATAATGGCCTGCTTTGTGCATTTTATTTTGGGCATGTTTTTTTCAAACATGGTTCAAAAAAAGACGCACTTCTGAAAAATGGCCATTTGATTTTGAAAATGGGCATGTTGGATGTTTTACTGAAAATGCACAAAAATCCAGTACAAAACTCAGATTTGGACATCAGATCAAAAATGGCCCTCTAAATGAATTCTTTGCTTCAGTCTTCATTGAGGAAGATTAGTCGTGGGGGGGGAGATATGTCTGTGAGAGTACACCAGAGATGTGTGATTGCTTCACCATTGTATGCTTGCAATAACATTTCAAGAGTTCCATTACCGCTCTTTCCAAGTTTAACACAAAATTCAATCACACACCTCTGGCGTACTCTCACAGACACATCTTCCTCATCTGCCATGGCGAAACGTACAAAGTTTGTCTTCTCGCTGTGACCCAATAGTGAAGACTACGGCAGTCCAACCGCAGGTTCAGAAATGTCGATGTATGAGCTTCACAAAAACCAGCACAGCATTGACACGTCTACTTCTTGGGGGGGGTGGGAGGGGGAAACAGAGGCAGTCTCATTACTTTTCAATCAGCCCTTGTATAAGATTTCATTTTCCGGTGTGGGCTAAATCAGTTTATGTGCCATTTGAAAACAACACTATAGTAAAATTAATTTGCAGTAGGCCATACTTTTACAGTTCTATTGCAGGATGCAAACTTTTTGCTGCTGTTCATGCTGCACAATTACATCAGAAAAATAATCTAATCTCCTGGTTTGTATTAGTAGTGTCATATTTAGACTTTAAGATTAATGGTCTGTTTGCATCATATGGAGATATGGAGAATAACTTTATTTCATCTTAAATGTAACTTATCCCAGGCAGAAAGTGGAATATCTCCTGCTCCAGTTCATTGACTCCTGCCACTATAGTTTTCCTGTCATTATAATATATGGTTTTATAATATAAAAATAACATGATGAGGTAATATTGTATCACACCATACCTAAATATTGATATTCTAGATGTAGCCTCAACACACATTAAATGATATATTGCTTCTTATCCAGTGCTCATGCTGCACGCCGCTTATACTCTTTCTATTTATAACTGCTGGGGTACAACAAACCTATGGTGTGATACAATATTACCTCATCATGTTATTTTTATATTATAAAACCATATATTATAATGACAGGAAAACTATAGTGCATAAGTAGTGTTCCTGAAAATAAGAAACCAACCGTAACGAGATTTTGTACTTATACTTAGCAATTAATGCTCTATATTGTTTTCTGTATGAATCATATCTATTTTTGCTGTGAGTTTCTGTAATTGATTAGTGATAGGCTTAGAAGGATTAAACCTCTGGCACTTGTGTTGCAAATATTTGCCAATGCTCAAGAAAGGTTAAGACTTACCGTATACACTGAACAGGAAACATAAATGAATTATCATGAGGAAAACAAAGAAAGCTGAGAGGCATTAAAGATACTTATAGGTCTTCTGAATGCTCATTAGGTCCTACTGTAACATCCAGATAATGTGCACTAGGCTGAAAGATGATATATTTTCTGAATGCAACAGTGGCATTTTCATGCCATAATTTCCATCTCTACCTCAGCAGGATGTTTTTAGGGGGGGTGTAAAGTAAACCACATCTTCTGTACCCAGTGGCGAACCTAGCTTAAGTGACACCCGGGGCCCATCATTTTTGGGCACACACACACACCCCCATCTGTACGAAAAACATGATTTTTAGTAACAAGCCACACGTCACACATGAGTACCTAGGAAAAGGCAGCATCTTACATATGCAGTGAGCAGTACAACATCAATACACCCATTGTAAAACTAAACAAGCCAGTCTAGTACAGATCAATCCTACACCGTCAATTCTAACAGAAAACCATGTCTTTCGAACACACAGAATACAGAAAATACCTTTGCCTAGTATGAAATATGCCATCACAAACTAACCCCTCCCTCTTTTACAAAACTGTAGTGTGGATTTTAGCCACGGTGGTAACAGCTCTGACGCTCATAGAATTCTGAGCATCAGAGCTGCTACCACCACGGCTGGCATTAAAAAACACTCCACAGTTTTGTAAAAGGGGGATAAAATAGAAATACATAGACAAAGGTTAAATTGAACCAGCAAGAAGCTGGACTCTGCATACAATGCAACACCACAGAAACAGTGACACATCTCCTAAAGCAACAAATAAATAGAAAATTTTTGTTCTACCTTTGTCTTCTCGGGTTTCTGCTTTCCTCATCTTCTTGTTACTCTCTTCCTTCCAGCCACTGTCTGCCATCTCTCTGCCCCTATATGGCATCTTCTCTCCTTCTATGCCCCTTCCAGAAACTGTTTGTCTCCCTCTTCCATCTCTCCTTTCACCCCCATTGGTCTGGCATCTCTCTCCTCTCCTTCCCTCTCCCACACCTCTCTTCTGCAATCCCTTTCTTCCCTCATTTTCATTTTCAATTTATTTTCTGCATCCATCTAGATTACGTTCTTACTACCCTCTCATCAATTTCCTTTTTTACTGTCTACCTACAGCTCGCCACTTCTTTCCCTCACCCCCTCCAGTATATCCCTAACTCAAGCCTTTTCCCCCATCATGTGCCCTCCTTTTATTTATCCCCTCCTTCCATCCTCTGCCCTCTTCTCTCTCTCATTTCTCTCCACTTCCATCATCTGCCCCTTCTCTCTCTTCCCCCCCACTTCCATCATTTGCCCTCTTCTCTCTCCCCCTTCTCTCCACTTCCATCATCTGCCCCTTCTCTCTCTTCCCCCCTCCTTCCATCATCTGCCCCTTCTCTCTCTTTTCCTCCCACTTCCATCATCTGCCCTCTTCTCTCTCCCCCTTCTCTCCACTTCCATCATCTACCCTTCTCTCTCTTTCCCCCCTCCTTTCATCATCTGCCCTCCTCTCTCCCCCCACTTCCATCATCTGCCCTTATCTCCACTTCCATCATCTGCCCCTTCTCTCTCTTTCCCCCACTTCCATAATCTGTCCCCTTTTCTCAATCTCTCCATCCACCACAGGCCCATCTTTCTCCCTCACCTTTCTGATTTTGGCAACAAGATCGGCAAGGCCCCCCCCCCTGCGACGGCACTCAGCGGCATAGGCGCCCCCCCCACGACGGCACTCAGCGGCATCGGCACCCCCCCTGCCCCGCGACAGCATTCAAGTTCGGCCTCCTTCTCCCGGCATCAGCAGAACTTAAAATCGGCAACAGGTGCTCAGTCAAAAGCTTCCCCTGACTGAACTGCCTGGGCAGAAACAGGAAGCTGAGTCAGGGGAAGCTTTTGACTGAGCACCTATTGCCGATCTGAAGTTCTGCTGATGCTGGGAGAAGGAGGTCGAACTTGAGTGCTGTCGCGGGGCAGGAGGGACGCCGATGCCACTGAGTGCCGTTACAGCCCAGGAATTTTCCGGACCTGTCCGGCTGTGCACCCTCCCTAAGGCTGCACCTGGGGCGGGGCGGGGCGGACCGCCCCCCCCCCCCACTTGGTACGCCACTGTCTGTACCAATGTTACAGATTACAGAGGTAAACACCAAAAAGTCCAACAGGACAGAGAACCCACGGGTATAAAATAGTACAAAAGGAAGTGGGAATGGACAATGAACACTCCACTGAAGATCACTGATGTAAAACCAACTTGTTTATTTCAGAAAAGGATACAAGCAGAAGAATTTTTTGAAAATGGGCCTCACAATATTTGGCATCACAATGTATGGCAATTAGCTCCATCTGAGGAACATTTCTATTATGCTTGAGTACCTGAATAAATGAATGTAAACCGTTCTGAGCTCTCTTGGGAGAATGGTATAGAAAATTGAATAAATAAAATTATATTATATGATCTGACTGGGATTCATCTGCTCCACCCATCGCTACAATCTAACCCAGTGGTTCCCAACTCTGTCCTGGAGGACCACCAGGCCAATCGGGTTTTCATGATAGCCCTAATAAATATGAATGGAGCAGATTTGCTTGCCTGTCACTTCCATTATATGCAAATCTCTCTTATGCATATTCATTAGGACTAGCCTGAAAACCCAATTGGCCTGCTGGTCCTCCAGGACAGGGTTGGGAACAACTGATCTAGCCAATATTAATAAACTCATTTTATAAGCTACTGTACCTCCTTCATACATGGTGCATACTTAATATTAACAACCAGACATAGAAGTATCCCATATTGGAAATGCCAAACATATATAGAGGGATACATGTAAGCTTCTGGACCTTAAAACCATATGGTACATGTCTTATGACCTATATTGAACTTTATACAATAAATATTGTTTTATAAGTACAACGGCCCTGGTTCTATAAATAGTTCCTATCAGTAGGTGCCTAGTTTGAGGGCACCTACCGATGTACAGTAGATGCCTAACTTAGGGCCTGTTTTACAAAGCCGCACTAGCGGCTGCTGCGCGGTAATGGCCCCAAATCCTATAGAGATTTAAAGGGCTTTGGGGCTGTTGCCACGCGGCAGCCGCTAGCACGGCTTTGTTAAACAGGCCCTTAATGTCTTAATTTACTCAGTTGACACTGTTAATTGAATAGTGCTATTAAAAAACAATTTAAAAAATTAATTTTTGGGTAGGAGACTACCAACGTACATCTATACCAGGGATCTCAAAGTCCCTCCTTGAGGGCCGCAATCCAGTTGGGTTTTCAGGATTTCCCCAATGAATATGCATTGAAATCAGTGCATGCACATAGATCTTATGCATATTCATTGAGGAAATCCTGAAAACCCAACTGGATTGCGGCCCTCAAGGAGGGACTTTGAGACCCCTGATCTATACTAAGCACCTAGCAGCACCTATCCGCTACATCTGCTCCAGTTTTAAGATACAGTATTAACGAATAGTTGGTTTTGAACTTCTTGTAGTTTTATTGTTGAACTTTTGATTGATAATGCATCTGTTTACTGTTTGTATATATGTATTCGACTAAAGGGCGATTAGGATAATATGTGTGTAACCAATATGTTAACCGCATAGTTTTATGCGATATATAAATTGTTAAATAAATAAATAAGTGGATTTGGTTATAGGTAGAGTTTGGATGTGGGTTGCCTTAGACCAGGGGTGTCCAAAGTCGGTCCTCGAGGGCCGCAGTCCAGTCGGGTTTTCAGGATTTCCCCAATGAATATGCATTGAAAGCAGTGCATGCAAATAGATCTCATGCATATTCATTGGGGAAATCCTGAAAACCCGACTGGATTGCGGCCCTCGAGGACCGACATTGGACACCCCTGCCTTAGACACTGGTAGGCATCCATCTTAGGTGCCGGTTAATTAGGCCAGGAAAATCCCTATTATACCGGCAACTAACATTAAGGTGCCTATCGGTACCTAAGTCAAGTTAGGTGTACCTAGGTGTCATTCTACAAATGGTACCTAGCAGTTAGGAGCTGTGTATAGAATCAGGGCCAACATGCACAAAATGTATTTTTCAATATAACCTTCAACTTATCTTTAATTGCATGTAGCAAAATTCTTTTTAAACAAAAAAAAATAGTTCATACATACTTTGCAAGCCTCTCAAGTCTACAAATCTCTTTGCCACATGCTCTATAGGTACTAACATTTCAAAATGATAGAGGTTGCCAAACAATACAAATTTCCCTTCCCTTGATACAATGAAGGAGCTTGTTCAGTATTGGGAGTGCTCAGCACCCATGGCAGCCACAAAACTGGCTCCCACTGTAGGTTTTTTGCAATATTTTCACCACGATAAAACATATTCCAAGATTTTTACACTACCAGTGTTCTCCCTAGGGCCTTTTAGCCAGGCGCTCCGCCCAGCTAATTTAGATGACCGCCCGGCTGTCATCCGATCACGAATCCAGCTGCTGCTCAACATTTTTTTTTTTTTTTTTAAAAACCTCTCACCGGCTTGGAGAGTCCCATTTTAGCCCGTAAAGAGCTCATGCTCCGGGGCTCTAATGTGTGCGTGCCAGCTTCCCTCCGAAACCGGAAATTATGTCTTTGGGGGGGGAGAGAAGAGAAGGGAAGCCGGCACGCACACTTTGGAGCCTCAGAGCACGAGTTCGCTACTTACTATCTAATGAGGCCTCAACCATGCTGCCTGAAGATATCCATCTAGAATGTGCTCATAGAGCCTTGCAAGCACCATGTGCTAACAGGCCGTGCGATATAATAGCCTGTTTTCAAAACTTTAAAGTCAAGGAGGCTGTCATGGCCAAAGCTCAGGTGCAATCGCCTCTTCAATGGAAAAATTATGACTGACACTTTAAGGCGGAGAGGACTTAAAACCGGTCTTGAAGTACTTATGAAAAAAGGCGATTCGCTATTGCTGGCACCACCCATTCACACTATTATTTCATCTGAAAGGAACTTTGAAAACAGTGCATTTCATGGAGGATGCGATCCAGATTTTTCTGGACATGGACTTTGGAGTCAAGGAATCGTTGGCGGGTGATGGCCTTTGAGATTTCCATCTTTTGAACCACCAGAGACCTTTGCCCAGATGGCAATGTTCCTCTAGAGGCTGTGGCTGGCTTGCATGTCCAGCCTCAGAGCGCAGACCATCAGAAGGGGGCCAGCTTGATGGACAGCTTTACAGGACCTTTTTGGCTGTTACGCCTGTTCTGGAACTAATTTCAGGGATTTGCTTCTATTTTTCCTGAAGTGTGTTTGAGTTGAGGTTGTGTGATGTTTTGTGGTTATTGAGTGTAGCGGAGTGGATGGCTGGATGTTAGTTTTTACTTTTAAGGTTGGTGGGAAGCGGGGATTGGCCACCATGTGGTGGGATATTTCCAGTAAACTGTTGATTGGGAGGGGGTGGGGTGGGGGTGGGGGGGATGGGGAGCTCAGTATTTTTGTTTTCATTTGGTTCTCAGGGTCTTCAGATATTGAGGAGGGGTTTGTTGAAGGTCTCTTTTTTTTTTTTTAATACAGAGGGGGAGGGTATTCAAAGAAGTGCTAGATTGGGCAGGGGGGAGAGCTTATGGGGCCAGAAACAGAGGACAGAGAGAGAGATGGTGGGCAGTGGTCTGAAGGGAGAGAAGTTATTCCTGAGGTGGTGTGGAGGAAGAGGGAAATAGATACTTGAAGGGAGAACAGTTGGGAAGAGAAAGGGAGAAATGGTAGACCTGGGGGAGGGAGGCAGGGAGAGAGATGGGGTGGAGGGCAGTTGGGAAGAGACAGGGAGAGAAGATGGATCTGGAGATGGAAGGGAGGTAGAGATAAATTTTAGGCCTTTGTATGGAAGGCAGAGAGATGCAGCATCTCTCTTTTTTTTCCTCCATTTCATTGTTCAGCATCAAGGGGGGAGGGAAGAAGAAAAACAGAAGAGAGGGAGCAGAATGTTGGACCATGGAGATAGAAGAGGAGAGATGGAACCATGGAAGGGCAGGAGGGAAGAGAGCTGGGATAAGAAAGGGGATGGAAAGAAAGGGACAGTAGACCAGTGGAGAGAGGGAGGGGGATTCTGAAAGTGGTGAACCATGTGAATGAGGTCAAAAGAGAGATGATGACAAGATGAGTGAGAGAGCAGTGAGTACGTAATAGAAATGTGGTAATGGGGAGTAGATAGCAGGAAATAGGAGGCTGGGAAAGGAGTGAGATGGGAAATGGGAGAGCTAGGGACAGAGAAGATGGAGAATTGAGAGGTAGCTGAACATTTAAAAAGAAGAAGGATGAGAAAGAAAGCAAGATTTGAGTGGACAAAGGCAAAAAAGAAAAGAAAAAGTTAAAGCTGAAAGGGAAAAATCAATATGTTGGAGACAAGCATAAGGAGAAAATGGAACAAGAGGAGAAAAAAAATGAACAGCAGCCACTGGAAAGAGAATTAGTTGAAGACAGACAAAAAGCAGAAAGAGAAACTGGGACAAAGATAATGGAAAAATAAAATATCCAGACAAGGTAGAAAAAATTGTTTTATTTTGAATTTATTAATTAGAATATGTTAGCTTTGGGATATGTGCATCACAATTATTTTTGTAGTCAGTGGTGTAGTCATATACAGCTGATTGGGGGGAGGGACTGGAGCCCAAAATTAGTGGATGGGCACCAAAGTTTCTTCCCACCTTAGTACAATTTACAAATACTTGAGCTATTGGGGATTCCCAAGCCCTGCCACCTGAAGACATCTTCCTCCAGTCTGGCAACCCAAAATCTCCAAGCTTTGCAGCCAATGGCAATATCCTCAAGCTGCCACTGCTTTCATGCATGCATGAAAGCCAAGGTGGGGGGGGGCAGGGAGGAGGGAAGGCAACAGCTCTGCAATATTGCTGCAAGCTGCAGAACTTGGGAAGTTGGAGGGGAGGAGGTGGCCATCAGTTGGTGAGGCTTGGGGATCTCTACTAGCTACAGCAGGGGAGATGTTCATTTTGAGGGAGCCTAAGCTCAAAGTTGGAGGCCCAAAAAAGCAGTAATATTTACCCTGACTGAACGATCCTCCATCTGCACCACTGATAGCTGATGCAGCATCCCCGCTCTGATGAGGCTCACCTCTGAAGAGGCTCAACGTAGCTGTAATAGAAGTGAATGGGAAAACCAGGAGCAGGCATTCCTGTTCATTAGAGTGGGGATGCAGAAGCCTGTGGCTGCTCCCATTGTCAGTGGTGCACGTGGAGGATCACTCAGTCAGGGTAAGCGTTATTGCTTTTTTGGGTTCCTCTCCACAGTGTCTCTTTAATGAAGGTTTATTATTAGATACGTACATATTAATGATTGCAAATTTGGGACCTGCTCAGCCTTTTTTTTTTTTTTTGCTCATCAGCTAGTGTTAGTGTTTGTGCAGCCCTAGATTTTTTTCATCCCATGTGGCCCAGAGAAGCCAAAAGGTTGGACACTGCTGCCGTATTCCTTCACCGTGAACAGGGAGGGGTCATTTTCATAGTGTTCCAGGCCGTGCACCAACCCTATTCCCCGCTCCTACTCCTTCACCGTAAGCAGAAAAGGGTAATTTGCATAGCACCAAATTTGAACAACCAAATTTCCCCGTCCCGCCCCACCCGGCTACTTTTTCATGCTACCTGGCTGGAAAAAATTTCTGGGGAGAACACTGCACACCTCCATTTAATTCTTCTTCATGGCCTTGTTGGAACTGTGTGATATTAAGCTACCCAGATATGATATCTACAAGTGTCTAAAACTAAACTGGATGATTTTCAGCTAGTGGTGGACACTGTTTTATGTCCAATGCCGATGCTAAACTTGGAGATTCAATATTGGGCCCTGTGTGGGCTTTGGCATTGAATTTCTTTTTTTTTTTTTAAGCCAGCTAGCACATGCTCAGTTAAGTCAGTATTCAAACTTACCCATCCATGGGATCCTATTTAAGCACTAAACATGGCTGGTTAGTTCAGAATATTGGGAGCTAACTGGACTCTATCTATGAAATGCTCCAGAAATGCCCCTGACATAGCTGGCTTCCACTTTGAAGCTAACCAGTTATTTTAAGTGTCATTGTAAATAAGCGGATAGCCACATACAAGCAAGTTAAATAGCTGGTGGTTGATTCTGGCTTGTTAACTCTCTTTACATATCAACTGGAATAGCTTTATTGATTACTTATGGCATATCTAAGAAAAAACTATTCTCTGCAACTGCCAACCCTTTCACTTCCAAAAAGAAAAAAGTTACATGTATAAATTAGATTATATTTAGACTTCTTGAAGTAGTATGTTAATGTTCACAAATTATTTTGACAGCTATGGTAGAATTTCAATTGGATTAAATTGACTCTGTCAATGTGAATGATCTTAGTACTATTGAATCCTGCAGCTCTTGGTATGCTTTCAAATATTCAAAATGTGTACAACCCACCCATTGTAAACTTCACCCTGATCACCCTTTATATTTGCTGATGCTCAGAACCTTAGCCCAAGTGATCCTATCAAAATAGAAAACATTCTCCATCTGCCCAAAAAATGAAAGCCATCTGCCAAAATCAAATAAATCTTAGCATATGTTAAGTGCAGGCATATTTCAAGCTCTTTTTTTAATATAGAAAAATCCCCTAGAACAAATTTGTCACTAAAATTTAAGCAGGGTGCTATAAGCTTGTACATTAGCACATGTTTTACAAAAAAAATGGCCTGCAAAGTTAGAAGTCAGCAGACAGACTTGAGATCCAGGATACATAGGGGGATTCATTACCAACACTTCAGGGATTTTTCTCAGGGCACATAAGACTGCTCCAGTGAATGTACCTCAATTCAAACAAGGTCCATTGAGTGATAAAATTGGTGAGGAGGAGGGATAAGAACATAAGAAATGCCTCTACTGGGTCAGACCTGAGGTCCATCGTGCCCAGCAGTCCGCTCACGCGGCAGCCCAACAGGTCTAGGACCTATGCAGTAATCCTCTATCTATACCCCTCTATCCCCTTTTCCAGCAGGAAATTGTCCAATTCCTTCTTGAACCCCAGTACCGTACTCTGCCCTATTACGCCCTCTGGAAGCACATTCCAGGTGTCCACCACACGCTGGGTAAAGAAAAACTTCCTAGCATTCGTTTTGAATCTGTCCCCTTTCAACTTTTCCGAATGTCCTCTTGTTCTTTTATTATTTGAAAGTTTGAAGAATCTGTCCCTCTCTACTCTCTCTATGCCCTTCATGATCTTGTAAGTCTCTATCATATCCCCTCTAAGTCTTCTCTTCTCCAGGGAAAAGAGTCCCAGTTTTTCCAATCTCTCAGCGTATGAAATGTTTTCCATCCCTTTTATCAGACACGTCGCTCTCCTCTGAACCCTCTCGAGTATCGCCATATCCTTCTTAAGGTACGGCGACTAATATTGGACGCAGTACTCCAGATGCGGACGCACCATCGCTCGATACAATGGCAATATAACTTCTTTCGTTCTGGTTGTAATACCCTTTTTGATGATGCCTAGCATTCTATTTGCCTTTTTAGCAGCCGCTGCGCACTGTGCCGTCGGCTTCATTGTCAAGTCCACCATTACCCCCAAGTCCCTTTCTTGGGTACTCTCATTTAAAAACATCCCTCCCATTGTATAGTTGTACCTCGGGTTTCTGTTTCCCACATGTAATACTTTACATTTCTCAACATTGAACTTTATCTGCCATCTCGTCGCCCATTGGTTGTATTCATTTATGACTTGAAAATGCAGAGAATGGAGAGAGATTTTAGGCAAGTCCTGAATTTCTGGCAGCCTCATCCTGATGCATTATGACCTGCTGCAGCAGCACTGATTTTAGTGGGTAGAATTAGGGACTAAAAATACCATACTGCTTTGGGGTGTAAGTTCCAAACCAGAAGCAGATAACATTGGCAACAGAGAGCTCGGATCACAAAATCTGCCCCAGTTGGCCAAATTCCTTGGAATATAGTTAAATGACTGTGTGTCTCTTGCAGATCAGGGGATTTTTTCTAGCAACTCCTTGGAGTATCTGCTAACCTGACCAATTTTTAGGACAAACTCAGCATCACATCTTTTAAATGTAAAAAGTGCTCAGGACCATATTTGGTAAAAAGATCATAAGCAGGGGACTATCCCGAAAGCTGTCTTTTTCTTTCAATCTACACCTCAGTGTAGACATCTACCTCAAAGTGGTAGGCACCTACCAGCTAATTAATTTTTAAAATCATTTTTAAAAATTTTAATAGGGCTTTCAATTAACATCGCCAATTGAGCCAATTAAGACAATTGCTCTAGGCGCCTAGATCAGCTAAGCGAGCCAATCCAGGCACCTAACTTCAGATGCCATTTATAGAATCTGGGCTTTATTACATGGCTAATGCTTCTACACCTATTCTCCACCTGTTCCATGCACCCTGAATGCAACATTTGAAAAAATTCAGCAATGTACAGTTTGACAAATGAAGACAGGTAAACTACCACAAAGTCTTTTAACGTGGACATGTGGTAGCCTGTTTCCACACATTAACACCACGTTAAGAGCTTAATGCCCTTTACTAAAAGGGACACTAATAAAAATATGTTGTATTTGTAAAACATTGCTTTAATGCTTTATAGAGATTACAAATGATGTATCCTGTATAATCCAAATTTAATGACAGTCTTTCCAAACTTGAACTGGGGACCTCACAGCCAGTCAGGTTTTCAGGCTGTCCACAATGAATTTGCATAAGATACATTTGCATATTATATGCAATTTTACCTCATGCATATTCATTGTAGATATCCTGAAAACTCGATTGGCTATGAGGGTCTCAGGATAGGTTTGAGAAGTCCTACACTAGCCATTCTGTGACCCACTTACCACACAAAAGAAACTGTTTGAGTTTTGGGCATCTGAAAACCAGCATCTGTATATTCAACATCCAATCAGCATGGACATCTAAGTGCTGATTTTATAATGCCAGGATATGGATGTCTAAAACTGTCATATGGCAAGGGGTATATCTAGGTCAAAAATAATAGGAAGTGAGGAAAATGCTCTCAAAAATATACAGAGGTGAGAGGTCAAAATCAATGATGAAAATATAACTGGGAACAAGACTTCTCAATATGATAATCAAATAGTAAGGCTTGAATATAGGTGTTGAGAATATGAAGTAATACAATTTTTCACATACACTTAGATTTGTGTAATCCGACCAAGAGCCATAGCTCCTATAGTCGAACCCACCGTCCCATCACTGTGTATGACTTTGATGTGAGAAATAGTAAGTGAGACTACGTGCTCTATTGATTAATAACTTTGTTCTCAATGACAATGAGAGGAAAAACCACTCCACTTAGCTTTAAGATGTGTTAGCAGGTCCCGACATGGACCATGTTTCGAGGGTCTGTTTCAAGGAACCCAAAGGAGAAATGCAAAACTTCAAATGCCAGAGAAATAGTTGCTATGTGATTCGGACAACAACTTGTGTTCTAAAAATGAAAATATAAATAACAGTCCTTAAAACATGCACTTCATACTGCTATAATGTCTGGAAAAGTTACAAAGGAAAATGGAGTAGATTCTGTGCCGTTCATGGAGGAAAGTGTTTATGAACAACTTGAATAACTGAAGGTGGACAAAGCAATGAGACCAGACGGGATCCATCCCAGGATACCGAGGGAGCTCAGAGAGGTTCTGGCGGGTCCTATTAAAGATTTGTTCAACAAATCTCTGGAGACGGGAGTAGTTCCTGGAAATTGAGGAGAGCTGATGTGGTCCCTATTCACAAAAGTGGTCACAGGAATGAAGCGGGAAACTACAGGCCAGTAAGCCTCACTTCGGTTGTTGGAAAAATAATGGAAGCATTGCTGAAAGAAAGGATAGTGAATTTCCTAGAATCTAATGGGTTACAGGATCCGAGGCAACATGGCTTTACTAAAGGTAAATCTTGTCAAATGAACCTGATTGAATTTTTTGATTGGGTGAACAAAGAGTTGGATCGAGAACATATGCTAGATGTAATTTACTTAGATTTCAGCAAAGCCTTTGACACGGTTCCTCATAGGAGGCTCTTGAAAAACTTGAAGAGCTGAAGTTAGGAACCAAAGTGGAGAACTGGATTAGAAACTGATTGACGGACAGGCGCCAGAGGGTAGTGGTTAATAGAAGTCGCTCGGAGGAAGGAAAGGTGAGTAATGGAGTCCCTCAGGGTTCAGTACTGGGGCCGATCCTGTTCAATATGTTTGTAAGTGACATTGCTGAAGGGTTAGAAGGAAAGGTTTGCCTTTTTGCGGATGATACCAAGATTTGTAACAGAGTAGACACCGAGGAGGGAGTAGAAAACATGAAAAAGGATCTACCAAAGTTAGAGGAATGGTCTAATATCTGGCAACTAAAATTCAATGCAAAGAAATGCAGAGTAATGCATTTGGGGATTAATAATTGGAAGGAGCCATATATGCTGGGAGGAGAGAGGCTGATATGCACGGATGGGGAGAGGGACCTTGGGGTGATAGTGTCTGAAGATCTAAAGGCAAAAAAACAGTGCGACAAGGTGGTGGCTGCTGCCAGAAGGATGCTGGGCTGTATAAAGAGAGGCGTAACCAGTAGAAGGATGAAGGTGTTGATGCCCCAGTACAGGTCATTGGTGAGACCCCAATTGGAATATTGTGTTCAGTTTTGGAGACCGTATCTGGAGAAGGACATAAAAAGGCTTGAAACGGTCCAGAGGAGGGCGATGTAAATGATAGGAGGTTTGCGCCAAAAGACGTATGAGAAGAGACTGGAAGCCCTGAATATGTATACCTTAGAGGAAAGGTTGGACAGGGGAGATACGATTCAGACATTCAAATACTTGAAAGGTATTAACGTACAACAAAATCTTTTCCAGAAAAAGGAAAATGGTAAAACCAGAGGACATAATTTGAGCTTGAGGGGTGGTAGACTCAAGAACATGTAAGGAAATTCTTCTTTACGGAGAGGGTGGTGGATGCCTGGAATGCGCTTCCAAGAGCGGTGGTGGAGATGAAAACGGTGAAGGAGTTCAAAAAAGCGTGGGATGAACAGAGGATCTAGAATCAGAAAATAATAGTAAATATTGAAGAATTAAGGCCAGTACTGCGCAGACTTGCACAGTCTGTGTCTGTATATGGCCATTTGGTGGAGGATGGGCTTCAATGGCTGAGAGGATGTAGATGGACTGGAGTGAGCTTTGACAGAGACTTCAGTAGTTGGAACCTAAAAACAGTACCGGGCAGATCTTTGGATTCATGCCCAGAAATAGATAAGAAGAAGAAGGGGAAAAAAAACAAATTTTTAGATTGAACAAGACAAAACCTCACTCACTGGACTTCAATCTCACTCTCTGAGATGGGCCACCCTTAGCATCTCTGCACTATGATTCAGTATATTCCTCCCACCTCTCCCCCTCCACCCCATTCCAACATCTTCCTAACTCTCCCACACACACACACACATCTGCACTGCTTCCAACCAATACAATGCTGTGCTTCTGATGGCTCTGCCAGTCCCATCTCTTCTAACACAGACTTTCAGTTTCAGAGGGATAGAACAGACACAGCCTAAATAGTGTCTCTGCACCTTTATGCAGCATTTTTTGTTATTGTTGATGGAAAACAACTTGGCTGGCAGAGGATTAAGGAAGCTCTGCTACAGGACTGGGTAGGACCCATTCATAACTTTGCCTAGGGTCCCATAGGTGGTTAAAGCAGCCCCGGTGACATACCCAAGCAAGGTAGCTTTATATGCATCCCACACTGTTGGAGGAGAGTCCAGTCCCATGATACTGAATTGGAAAGATCTTGGATGATTGTCTTAACCAAATGAACCAAATAGCTATCTGAAAGCAAATTAGTGGTTATTTTTTTTATTTATTTGTAAGATTTATAGCCCATTCATTCAGTGAACTATCATGGTGGGGTACACTTGATAAAATAACAGAACAGATGCAAAAAACAAAACAAAACAACCAACAAATGCCAGGCGATGCAGACATGATGATCATGGACACAAAAGGATGGTAATAGCGCAGGACAACAATAAAATTACTAGACACATATCAACTGAACACAACAGGAAAGGATAAGTATATACCATTTCTTTTTAATCTAAAATAGAGCAAACCTCTTTGCCGATCCAATCCAATTTTAATTTTAAAGTTTCAGATAAGCAGAGATGTGTTTCCTAGGGAAAAAAAACCCCAGAATATCAGCCTGCCATCTTTTAAAATATGGCAGTATCTTTTTCCACTTTATTGGGTGATTCATGCCCTTTATATTAAGAGAAACTAATTTGATCTTCCTAGCCATTTTCAAGTTCTTTCTATTTAGGAACTAGATGATACAAATCAAGCATCCTAGGGCTATTATGTATGATGCATTCATTGTGGAGGCACTGACACAATAGATATCCACATGAAAGTTTGATCAGTAAACTGCTTGAGCAAAAATTTCATAGAAGCACAGAGCATCCAAACATACTCCTGTACATCAGAGACAAGAAAACAGAGACCCTTTTGCAGATATATAAGCAAAATCATAATAGATGGGAAGATAAAAAAGGAAAGGGAAGATATGATAGAATCTATAAAATACTGAGTGGAGTGGAATGGTAAGTTGTGACTGGGGGGCATACAATGAAGCTACTATGTGGTAGATTTAAAACAATCCATAAGAACATAAGAATAGCCTTACTGGGTCAGACCAATGGTCCATCAAGCCCAGTAGCCCATTCTCACGGTAGCTAATCCAGGTCACTATTACCTGGCCAAAACCCAAAGAGTAGCAACATTCCATGCTACTGATCCAGGGCAAGCAGAGGCTTCCCGCATATCTTAATAACAGACTATGGACTTTTCCTCCAGGAATTGTCCAAACCTTTCTTAAAACCAGCTATGCTATCCACTCTTACCACAACCTCTGGCAATGCGTTCCAGATCTTAACTATCCTCTGAGTGAAAAAAATATTTCCTCCTATTGGTTTTAAAAGTATTTCCCTGCAGTTTCATTGAGTGTCCCCTAGTCTTTGCAATTTTTGACAAAGTGAAAAATTGATCCACTTGTACCCATCCTACTCTGCTCAAGATTTTGTAGACTTCAATCATATTTCCCCTCAGCCGTCTCCTTTCCAAGCTGAAGATCCCTAACCTTTTTAGTCTTTCCTCAGAAGGAATGATAAGACAGATATTGGTGCTTAGCAAGTGGGCTGGAGTTTGGAATTGAAAGCAACTTCAAAGAAGTGGGCTTTGAGTCTGGATTTGAATACTGCTAGAGATGGTGCTTGACGTACTGAGTCAAGCAGTTTGTTATAAGCATACGGTGCAGCAAAGTAGACAGGACGGAGTCTGGAGTTGGCTGTAGAGGGGAAGGGTACAGATAAGAGAGACTTACCCGATGTGCGGAATGTCTGGGAAGGGGAGGAGGGGAGTGTGAGGAGAAATGAGAGAAGAGAAATACTAAGGAGCTGTTTAGTGAATACACTTGCAGGTCAGTTAGAGGAGTTTGAAATGTTTGCCAGAAACAAATAGGGAGCCAATGAAGTGACTTGAGCAGAGGAGTAATGTAGGCATAGCAACACTGGCAAAATATGAGGCATGCAGCAGAGTTCCAAACAGATTGAAGGTGAGAGAGATGGTTTAGCGGAAAGCCAGTGGGAAGCAGGTTGCAGTAATCTAGGCAATAGATGATGAGGGTATAGATGAGGGTCTTAGCAGTGCACTCAGAAAGGAAAGGTCAGATTTTAGTGATATTGTAGAGAAAGAAACAACAGGTTTTGGCAGACTGTTGGATATGTGAAGAGAAGACGAGATGAGTCAAAGATTACTCTGAGATTCCAAGCCGACAGAAGTACTGTACATCGTAACAGAGCATTCTGGTAATAATAACCTGCTCCTTGCCAAATCCAAAGGCCTCTATCCATCCTCATCCTTCTTGACTTATCTGCAGCTTTTTACATGGTAAATCTCCACCTACTCATCAATATGCTGTCCTCTTTTGGGTTTCAGGGGATAGGATGGGACAGGCAGAAAGAGTTAACACTTTGTATTAGTCATGTCACATGCGAAGTCTTGTTTCTAACACTATCCTCAGTATCTGCCCCAGTACCATCTCTGCTGATTAAATTCAGAGGATATCTGCGCTCTATTTCCCCTCCCCTGTCCAACTCCTTCACTTTCCCTAGACATGTGTCCCTTTATCTCCTTTCTACCCTAGTCTAACACTAGCATCGCTTGTACTGTAGCTCGGCCGTCTTTCTTCCCATTTCCTTTCCAAAGCCCCATGGACTTACTGTATTAAAAACATAGACCATCAGACTCTTTCTTCCAACTCGCCTGTCTTTGTGCCTCCCTGGCACATACTCTTTTTAAGTTTTGCATGTTTAATAGCCAATTGCATTTTCTTGCTGCTAGAGCCACAATGGTAGGTGCTAAACAGATGCCAACAAAAGCCCTTAACCTGTTTATTAATATATAGAGCCATGTAGGCTAGTGTTTTTTCATTATGATATCATTTTTTACTTTATGCACTCAATTCTGTTTATACAGTATTTGTCTTTCAGATCAAACACTGCTGCATTCTCTCCTTCTCTGATAGGAATGAATTCATGAGTACCGGTACTTCAAAAATATTTACAGCTGAATTCTGCAAAGATGGAATCTGCTGTAACATATTGAGATTTCAAGCTTCTTTTCTGGCCATGGATGACCTCCAGCTCCACTTCAAACACGTACCTTAGGGCTCCTGTGCGAGTGTGAACTATTTCACTTTAGCTTAATGTGTTTTAAGAAGTTACCTTTCATTACAGAGACTATGATAAATTATAGACATTTCACTTCATTCCAAGTAATATATAGAAATAAAATAAAAACATAAAGGAAAGAAAGTAATACCTTTTTTATTGGATTAACTTAATGCATTTTTTATTAGCTTTCAAAGGTAACCCTTCTTCTTCAGATCAGAAATAAGCAAATGTTGACAAATATCAGTATATATATATATATAAGTGAAACATTAAAACATTTCAAATACCTCAAAACCCTGACTGAATCTTTCAAACGAAAAGGATATAACCCCAAAATAATCCTTAAGAACATTGCCTCCTCCCTTAAAATGCCCAATGAATGAAGATATGATAGAGACGTTTAAATTCCTGCGTGACGTAAATGTGCATGAGTCAAATCTCTTTCAATTGAAAGGAAGCTCTGGAATGAGAGAGCATAGGATGAGGTTAGGAGGTGATAGGCTCTGGAGAAATCAAAGGAAATACATTTTTTACAGAAAGAGTAATAGATGCATGGAACAGTCTCCCGAAAGAAGTGGTGGAGGCAGAGACTATGTCTGAATTCAAGAAGGTGTGGGATAGACATGTGGGTTCTCTCAGAGAGCGAAAGAGATAATGGTTACTGCGGATGGACAAACTAGATGGGCCATTTGGCCTTTATCTGCCATCATGTTTCTATGTTTCTAGTACAATACAAAGCATATTCTTTTGGGGGATAGCTAAGTAGGCAATGTTGCAGTAGTCAAGTTGACTTAGTATGAGGGATTGCACCAGGATTCTGAATGCTGACATATCAAAATATGATTTAACGGATCTAAGTTTCCAGAGAGTGAAAAAACCATTTCTGATTAAAGAGTCAACCTGGTCTTTTATGGTTAGGCATTGATCCAGAGTTATACCCAATATCTTCATGGTGGACTGAATAGGGTAACTAAGTTCATTGATGCATAGTGGGGTTTTGGTGTCAAGTGGGTGAGGAGAGGCAACGAAGAATTTCATTTTTTCTGGATTAAGTTTGAGCTTGAAGTCTGTCATCCATTGCTCCATCACTTTTATAGCTTCTGATGCCTTGGGAATAGTTTCCGAGATAGAGTTAACAAATGGGATGATGATCGTAAAGTCATCTGCGTAACTGAATAGTTTTATCCCCAGTTGGGTTAATTGCACGGAGAGATCGTAGTTGAAGCGTACCTGATAGGTACGGGATGTAAGGAAGCCCCGAAACCAGTTCAACACCTCTTCCCTGATACCAATGGCGTCTAGGCATTGTATCATTTTCCTATGGTCTACCAGATCAAAGGCAGAGCTCATATCGAATTGGATTGTCCTAAAGGAATAATTTTTGGTAAAACAGCAGCTTGTGGGATTTTGGGCCAAAAGAAATGTCTTATTTCAGAAAGCTTGTATGTTGGACATAAATGTATTATGCAATTTTGGCTACAGAAAGAACCTTCAAGTTTCTGGCATTGGAGAAATCAATTGCATCGTTTATTTGTATTTGAGAGTTGGGAAGTTCGACATTCACCTAGAAAACTCGTCTTTTTATGGAGGTTTGGGATCCTTATATTCAGAATCTTTCACCAAGAATAAGAAGTTTGGTTCTTAATGATTTAAGATGATGCATAGGTTACATAATTATATTCCAGATATTTATTTTATTTCTTTATTTTTGTTAGCTTTCATCCAGTTTGGGGGATTTCATTTAGAGGGGAAGGGATGGAATTAAGGTGGGTATAAAAGAATAGATTAGTTTATATGGTGATTTAATTTGGAGGAATGATATAAATATGTATGAATATTATTATTGTGATTCATATTTTAATGAAAATATTTTTGTATTATCTTATTGTATTTATTACTTTATTCTTTCAATAAAAATTGTTATAAATTAAAAAAATAGTTATTACATTTAAATTCACCATATTCATTTCCATCAAATGCTTTTTCTTCAAAATATATTTCCAAATTACCCATTACATCTCTCAATATCCTCCCCATATTTCCTTACCCCCATTATTTTTAATTATAACATTGTAATAAATGAATTAAACAAAATATAATTTAAATAACGCCACATATATTACTATCATCCCCCTATTCACACCCCGACCCTAGAATGAAAGGTAACATCAATTACCAAGTATTAAAAATGCAAAAAACAATTCCGAAGCTTCAATGTAAAGTATTAAGAATCATACTTCTCGCTCTAGAGGATAATTTTTGTATTAGGGGTCCCAAATTTTCAAAAATAACCAAGTTCTTCTAGGAAATTTACAAACCTCCCAAACCTCAAATAAAATTAAACGATGAAATTGATTCCTCCAATGCCAATATCTAGGCGAATCTTTCTGTAACCAATATTGCAAAATGCATCTATGACCAATCATACATGCCTATTTAACAATTTCCCAAAAGAATATGCGACGATTACAACTATTGCAAAATGCAGCGGTCAAACTGATTTTCGGGTTGAAGAAGTTTGATCATGTGACACCTTACTACCAACAGTTGCATTGGCTTCCGATGGAGGCACGTGTAACGTTTAAAGTTTGCCTGTTTCTGCTTTAAAGTACTATATGGACTAGCCCCTAAATACATAACTGACCTTTTCTCCTTCTCAGCCAACAGACATAAGAGAAGTTCACATTCGATCTTCGTTTCCTCTCCAGTTAGAGGATGTAAACTCAAAAGACACCATCAATACCTTTTCTCACATCAGGCAACATTATGGGGTAAAGATCTAGAACAATTGCTTACGTCTACTATTTATGGGGAATTCAGGAAACGCCTAAAAACATATCTGAATTGAATTGAAGGAAAATCAAATTGAAGGAAAAACGCAAAGACTATTACTCCAACCTCATAGGCACCGACAAACCAGACACAAAAAAACTGTTCAACCTAGTAAGAAACCTTACTGGCACTAAACCATGTCTAGCCACCCAGGAAAACCTAATACCTACAGCCTCTCAGTTAGCAGACCACTTCAAAAATAAAATCATCTCAATTAGAACAACATTCAACAACTCACAAAACAACACAGACAAGATTCTAATAAAACCCACATCAGATGAAGCAATATCAGCTGACAGGTTCTGGACCGACTTCCCTACAACCCAGTGGACTGAACTGGACAGGCTATACAAAAAATATTGCAAATCATCATGTGACTTGAATAACTGCCCACCATACCTACTAGCAACAGCTTCCATCAACTTCAAAGCTAGCTACACATTATGGCTGCAAACCACACTCAGGGAAGGCCAGTTCCCACCAGAGCTCGGAGAAATTATAATCACGCCTATACTGAAGGATCCCAAAGGTCTAACAAATAACCCATCAAATTACAGACCAATCGCTTCTATCCCAACATACGTCAAAATAATAGAAGGACTAGTTGCACAACAAATGTCCACTTACCTTGAAGCCCACAATATCTTACATCCATCCCAATCCGGATTCAGAACCAACTACAGTACAGAAACTCTCCTGGTATCTCTACTAGACATAGCTCGAAGTCACCTCAGCCAAGGAAATAGACTGCTAATCATCCAATTTGATCTCTCAGCTGCATTCGATCTAGTGGACCACTCCATTCTTCTCCAAAAACTAGACGCAATAGGAATTTCAGGTAAAGTTCATAACTGGTTCCAAGGCTTCCTTAAAACTAGAACATACAGAGTCAAATCAAAAGACACTCTATCTGAACCATGGTCCAATCCATGTGGAGTACCACAAGGCTCACCCCTCTCTCCCACACTTTTCAACCTATTCATATCCTCCCTAGGCACCACCCTAGACACCCAAAATATTACTTCTTTCAGCTACGCAGACGACATAACCATCCTCCTTCCATTCGACATACACAACCCAATCTCCACAGAACGCCTGAAAACTACATTAGAAACAGTGGATAAATGGATGACAGATCACAAGCTGAAGCTGAACTCTGACAAAACCAAATTCTTATTACTAGAGAAGGACAAAAAACCATCCCTAACAGAACTGGAAGTAAACTCAATCAAGTACCCTATACAGAACTCCCTTAAAATCCTAGGAATACATTTAGACAGATGCTGCACAATGCAAACACAAATCCTAAAGGTCACCCAAAAAGCATTCTTCACAATGCGAAATTTAAGAAAAATCAGGAAATTCTTTAACAAAGACCAATTCAGGATCATTGTCCAATCCCTTGTGCTAAGTATTGTCGACTATTGCAACAGCCTCTACCTACCTTGCCCGACCAACACAATAAAAAAACTACAGACCATCCAGAACACAGCCCTCAGACTCATATACTCACTCAGCAAATACGACCACATTACCAATACATACCTAGAATCTCACTGGCTACCAATAAAAGCAAGAACACAATTCAAACTCTACTGTCTCATTTTCAAAGTAACCCATGGCACGGCACCCAGTTACCTAATTAATCGTTTCCATCACTACCACCCACCAAGAAGAAGGAGAACACAGAACCTTTTCACCTATCCACCACTCAACGGAACTTGTCGTAAGAAACTCTACGACAACCTCCTGGGGACACAGGCAGCTAAAATAGACTCTGACATCTCAAAATTACTGACCAAAACAACAGACATAAAAGAGTTCCGCAAAGAAATAAAAACACTACTGTTCAAAAAATATCTCCCATCACTCTAACCACCACCCAACGAGTTCCCAACCAACGACTTCGGAAACACCCATCTATACTATCTCTTTGTCTGTGACCTAAAATGTAATGTAACTCTTCTACTTTACACCTCATTTAAACGATCGAGTTGCCATGTATTACCTCTGCAAAATGCAATATCTTCTGTCATATGTAATAACTTCTGTGACAAGATTTATCTTCTGTGAACTTGAAGTATCATAACTCTTTACTGTTACTGTAATATACTCCTAACCTGAAACGTAATTCAACTGGAACTGTCCAGATATCTTCTATAATGTAATCCGCCTAGAACCGCAAGGCACAGGCGGAATAGAAATCCCTAATGTAATGTAATGTAATGTAATATCTGTTCCTGAAATATCTAGACAGTTGACCCGCAAACTCTTTCTCCTCAATAACCGATCCCTTGAGCTGTTAATCACTAGCTTCCACCCTGTTAAGTTCAATCCATTTGTACCTTCTTTTAATCTTTGTAAACCACATTGAACTTCACGGTCCTGCGGTATATAAACTGTTATTATTATTATTATTTTGAAATAGAATTCTTCTTCCCTGACCAAAAACCCCACAAGCCGCAGCTTTACCAAATATCACCCCCTTGAAGATTCTACCAATTGACAATTCCATAATGAATCTAAAAATAATAAGATGGCAGACCAGAAAGATTTAATAAGATGACATTTCCACAATGCATGAGATAAAGTATTCGAATCTTTCTCACATTTGACACAAATAGGAGAATTAACTAAACCTGCATGAAATGTTTGTACCTGTGAGAAATATTCCCTATGCAAAACGCTATGGGACTCATAATCAAAAGAGAAAAACGTCCAAAAACCGGCCTAAGTTGGCACTTGGATGAACATTTCTCAAAAACATCCAAGCGCCGAAAATAAAAACGGGTTTTGGACGTATTTCTAAACGACCTAGGCCTTCATAGTGCCACTCAACGTCCAAAGCTAAACGGGGCATTTCGGGAGGCGTGTTGAGGGCGGGAGTTGGGCGGGACGAGGGCTGGCTTAGACTTAGTCGTACAGCATGTATAACCGAAAGTTATACAGCCCAGGATCGACGGAACTTGGACGTTGTGACTTAGACCATGTAAAACATGGTCTAAGTCACAAACACCCACCTAAACTCACCAGATAAGCACTGCAAACACATAACACAGACCCCCACACACTACCCCAGTGATCACCAACCCACCCCCCACCCCCATAAAAATTTTATTCACAACTTTAAATTTCAGCCTCCAGACCATCATCACCTGGCCGCCTGGCATAGGAAAGCCTAGTTGTCCAGCCCAGAGGCAGCTTAAGTCATCTTAGGGGTGGGTTAGGGACCCATAGAGAGGAGGACCCATGCCCATAAGCCCCTGTAATCACTGCATTGAACTTAAACATGTGCACTCCCCTATACACCCCCAAAACCCTTTTTTACTGGCATATAAGTGGCTCCTGCAGCCATAAGGGCTATTGGGGTGATAGATAAGTGGGTCTAGGGGATTCTGGAGGTGGTTTGGGGAGCTCACTGTCACCTATAAGGGAGTTGTAGTGAGGAGAAGCCATGGCACCCTTTTTGTGAAGTTCACAGCAGTGCCCTGTAAGGTACCCACTATTTAGGTGGCATGTCTGGGTTTGAATCCATCACTTTGCAGACCCCTCCCATGTCCAACAGGGCTTATTCTAGGCATTTTGGACTTGGACGGAAAGTTGGACGGAAATGTGGTATAAAGATAGATGATTTAGCGGCTTGGACGATCAGATCGGCAGGACGTATAATTAGACGATTTTCGAAAGTAAAAAAAAGTTGGACATCTCTTTCAAAAATATGTCTTAGGCTCTTTTTAACTTTGTACGACTTGCGAGATGGACGTAAACGGATTTAGACGTCCCTTTCGATTATGCCCCTCCACATGTACATTCTCTTCAAACATATCCCGTAATAATTTTAGGCAAACGATGAATAGCTTGACTAAAATCTTGAAGTGATAATTGAATCCCCAATTCATCACACCATTTTTGTATTATACTTTCATATGTTCTATTTGGAATCAAGCACCACCACAACTTATGCAACAAAGATACAGAGATAGGAGACTCATTACATTGATTAAAAAAATTTATAAACCTTTCACAAACACCCAATCGAAACACCCCAATGGGACGGGATATAAATCCAAATAAATAAATAACTGAAGTATCTATATGTAAACCGCTTTGAGTGTGGCTGTACAACTACATCTAAATATTCAAGGGTTGGTCATGTCAGACATTTTATTTCTACAATAAAGTCACTGCCTACTGTTTGTATCTCCTGTTTGCTTTCTATTAATCCATTCCAATTGGTCTGCATTCTTGACTCTATATAGTGTATTACAGGAACTCCAGAGCAGAATCTACCACCTTGTGGCACACATACTTTTCATCCATGGAGGCAGTTATAAAACTACCTGTCTTGCCAAGTTGTGATTGCTGGAATAGTCTTCCACTTCAGGTTATTAAGGCCAGCAGCGTGCCTGATTTTAAGGCCAAATGGGATAGACACGTGGGATCTATTCACAGAGAAAGGTAGGGGAGGGTCATTGGGGTGGGCAGACTAGATGGGCCGTGGCCCTTCTCTGCCATTTATTTCTATGTTTCTATGTTTCTATGTAAATAGAGAATGACATGGGAACAAATTTATTCTTGTCCCCGCAGGAACTCAATGTCCCCGTCCCCGCGAGTTCTGTCATTGTCCCTGACCCTGCCCCATTCCTGTAAGCTCTGCCTTAACTGCACATGCCTCAAACACATGATTTTAAAGTGTTTGAGGCTTTTGCAGGCGAGGACAGAGCTTGCAGGAATGGTGCAGGGACAGGAAAAGAACTCGCGGGGACAGGACGGGAAAATGAGTTCCCGCGGGGACAGTAAAACATTTGTCCACATGTCATTCTCTACTTGGGAGAACAGTATAGAGAACTGAATAAATAAAGTGTGAAAAGTTTCAGCCTCTGATAACCAGACCAGAGCTGGTATTGTGACATCATAATGCCTCATTCCACCAATAAGAGCCAACCTCATGGCTTGATTGTCCTTTACTTGGCTCACTTTTACTACATTTTTATTTCTAGAGTGGTGCAGTATAAAGAATGACATGGGGACAAATTTTTCTCCATCCCCGCAGGAGCTCAATTTCCCCGTCCCATCCCCGCTAGTTTTGTCGCTCTCCCTGCCCCATTCCTGTAAGCTCTACCTTAATCACACAAACCTCAAACACTTATGATTTTAAAGTGTTTGAGGCTTGTGAAGATGAGGATGGACTAGGTTAGGACGGGAAAATGAGTTCCCACGAGGACGGAGAGAAATTTGTCCCCATGTCATTCACTAATTCTAAACATGCTTTTCCTTTCATCACTAAAATGTACCTGCTCCTTACCTCTGCATGAATATTTTACTTGTTTAGATTCACATTTTAGTTTATTATACATTTCTCCTAAAGAGGGCAACGTTCAGTTCTACAGCTTATAACAGTATCATAGTCAGGGAGAGTGCTGTACTGTATTATGCCTAGCTTCTATTTTCATGGGGTCAAGAATGACTGTTTGCTTTGGAATTTTCTTTTATGTTTCTGTAAGTGGCTTAGGAAAACCTTTGTGATTTCCCCAGCGAAATCCTTTCATTCTTTTCACTCTTAGGAGGGTGCCTGCAAGTTATTTCAGAATATTTACACTGCATGCCAACTGAGACTTGGCATTTGTTTGTTAGACAGATAAAACTATGCTTCTTTTATTTTCAAAAAGAATATTTATGAAAGGGCAGTGCTTCAAGTTACATTCATATGTCAGTATTTGTAGGGATAATGTACAAGAATGATAGCTTTTCTCCTTGTTAACACTTCTATATTTGTATTTTAACTGCATTTTTCCTGACTCACAAACTACTACTAAGGTTATGATTTATCAGTGAAACATGACTTTTGTCAGTTTCAAAAGACAGCACTGGAATTTTATGGCTTTGACCTTTGCTGTGCTTCTCTCTCTTTCGCTCTCTCTCTTGTAATCCTCCCTGTAATGATTTGGTTAGAATCTGATGAGGTTACTGTTTTACTGCAGTCTATTTCTAGCCTCTCAGCCATCCTCAGCGGGCCAGCACATTTGGACCCAGAGTTTTTCCTATACAAAAGCACACTACATGTACTGTTTTTCTGACTCTCTCTTGCCTATAGTGGCATAACAAGGACTGAATGGACCCCGGGCTGAAAAATTAAGATAGGTCCCCCTATAACGCCATCTCTCCCAAGCTGGTAGGGACTGAGGGTGGGGTAGAGGAGAAGAAACCCCTTCAAACCCTAAAAAAAAATAGACACATTCCAGACATATAGAAAACTATAAGAACATAAGAGCTGACATACTGGGATAGACTAATGGTTCATCAAGCAAGCTCAAGGTACTCTTTTTCTATTTGTTTTTTATTCATGATAGGGAAATCCAAAGCAAAACTAAAGTCTCCACTGCGGTAGTTGCTGGTCTTATGGATAGTCATGTAACTTCTACTGGACTGATGAACTTTAGTAGGAATCAAGAATCTTCTTCATTAGAGGCCTCATTGACACGCCTGGAATGTATTCTTCTTCCACTTCCTGGATTTTGCAAAAGAGAGATGCATCTTGTAGGTTCTCCCTTACATATGGGAACCTAGAAAGAACTATAGAATGATATAAAAGTGCTAAGTTGCCTCAAGTTGTTTCATTGATAGAGCCCCAGCCAGTACAGACTGTACCTGAAAACAAGCAAGATATTAGGGACATTAATCAGAGAATGGAGGGGGGGTTAAAAACTATTTTCTCTCAGAAACAGGTATTTTCACAGGAATTAGTTCATAAATGTGTTAATGTGGATTCAAACAGCTCCTTAATGGATAAGCATTTCAATGTAGTAGAGGCACAGGTTTCAACTCTTCAAGCTGCTTCAGTTTCCACAATTAAAAATTCTTGTAATATTAATTTTAAAATAGAAATGCTTGAAAATGCTGATGGAGCTAGAAACCTATGCTTTGTGAATTTTCCTATCATATATTTACTTTCACCTGAGATCTTTCTGAGGAGGTACCTCAAAGAGATTCTAGGTATGGAGCGTGTTGCCACATTGTCTTTTTTGAAATGTTATTATATGCCTTTAAAAATAGAGCTTCCAGATGTTCAAGGAGTAGATTGTCTGGTTTGTTCTGAAGTGGATTTAACTGCTTTTTTCAGAAGACACTCAAGATGTAATCCAGATAAGATCTACCCTTTTGGTAACTTGTCTAATGAAGGAGATAAATCTTTGATAATGAAATTATATTTTAAAAAGAAAGGGGTTTTTCTGTGAGGTTTTGATAATGGTGTTTCCTAATGTAGCCAGGGCAACTCAATTACAACGGAAAACTTTTCTAGCATTGAAGTCTAGAGTTTTGGCCTTGAATGCTACTTTTTTCTTAAATTGCACCTCTTCTCCCTAACAACCACAAGATCGGACTTAAAAATGTAACTTCAAGACCTTGATCTAACTCTTGTTGTAAAGCACGTGGAAGGGCATAATAAAAAAAGAAGTCTAAGTCCCAAAGTAGGCAGCCATTCTCACTAGTTGCATGCGACTGCCCCAAAGCTTCTCCTCTGATGCAACTTCCTGTTTCCGCCGGATCGCATCAGGGCCCCTCTGAGAGAAAAAACTTTGGTTTGGAAAAACGTCCGTGAAGATGAGGGGAAGGGAGGGAGATGCCCGACAAGGGAAAGAGGTTGAATGGTGCTTTAGGTTTATTGTGTGGGAACAGACTTTGGATGGAAGGGGGGATAAGAAAGGGGAGCAGATGCTGAATGGAAATGGTGAGGAGAGAGAGAAAAAGGGTGCATGCTGATGGAAATGGGGAAGAGAGGAGAAAAGGGCACATGCTGGATGAGAGAAGAGGATAAAGTTAGATACTGAAAGGGGTGTGGGGAAGAGGTGGCACGCTGTAGGTAGACACAATGAAAAGAGGGAAATTCAGGACTGAATAGTATGAAAGAATTTAATCTAGACAGGCAGAAAATAAATTGAGAAGGAAGACCAGGGAAGAAATGGAAGGGGAAGGGAAAGGAGAGAGAGATGCCAGAACATGGGGGGGAGCAGAGGGAAGAAGATGGATGCCAGACCAATGGAGGGAGGGAGGGAGAGATGAAAGGGAAGAAGATAGATGCCACACCATGGGGGGAAGCAGAGGGAAGAAGATAGATGCCAGACCACTGGAGGGAGGGAGAGGCAGACAGTTTCTGGAAGAGGCACAGAAAGAGAGCAGATGCCATTTGGAAGAGGCAGAGAAAGGGCAGACAGAGGATGGAAGGAAGAGAATGATGAGAAGATGAGGAAAGCAGAAACCAGACAACAAAGGTAGAAAGAAATTCTATTTCTTTTATTTATTATTTATTTTTTGCTTTAGGATAAAGTAGTATTGTAGTTGTGTTGATAAATGTTTATAAATAGAAAATGGCAATAAGGTGATCCTTTTTATTGGACTAATTTTAATACATTTTTGACTAATTCAGAGACCAAAACCCCCTTCCCCAGGTCAGGACAGGGATAATTTAACAGCAGTATACTTTACTGACCTGAAGAAAAAGGTTTTTGACATCTGAAAGCTAATTGGGAAATATATTAGTCCAATAAAATGGCAGGCACTAAATTTTCTTCCCACCATGTCCCATGCCTCATACTCAAATGCAAAAATATAAAATGCCTACAGTAAGTTGGTGGGCTTCCCAAAGCCCTGCCAGCTGAAGATCTCTTCCTCTAGTTTGGCAGTCAGAACTCTTCAAGCTCTGCAGCTGGTGGCAGCTCAGACACTGCCGCTAGCTGCAGAGCTTGGAGATTACTGGCAGCCAGACTAGAGGAGGTGGTCTTCAACTTGCAGGGTTTTGAGATCCCCACCAGCCACAGCAAGGGAAATGGCTAATTTTTGGTGGACCTGGGCCTGGGATCCATATGTGTTCAGTACAGAAAGAAGTGCATATTTGTTTTTATTTCGGGTGGGGTGCAGAGAGGAGAGAGGATCGGGAGGTTGTAGCTCTAACCACTGCACCACACACTCCCTGCTTTCCTCACAGTACAATGCATTGCATAGCATTTTCAGTACCATTTTAGTGTGTTTATTTAAATTTTAATAAGTCATATACTAAAACTTTTCTTTCCTGTGTTTTATTGCATAGGCTCCCATATGTGCCTCATCAAACATTAATAAATGATCATTGCAACAACAGTCAAAAAAATAAAATAAAATGGCAAGAAAAATATCATGATTAAAGCTATACAAAAATGAGGTCAGACAATTTTTAGCATGTGGTATTTCATCAAAATTTTCTCATGGAACATAATTTTCCAATTCATGGAAGCTGGCACTAAACCTGAACTCAGACAGATTTATCTTGTATCTAATATTTTCTTTTAGTTCTCCAAACCGAGGCTCTCTTTTACTAAGCCACGGTAGAAATTTCCCCCACAGGCTGGAGTGCTAAATGCTCTGATGCTGTTCCAATGCTCATAGGAATTCTATGAGCATCAGAGTAGCGTCGGAGCATTTAGTACTCCAGGCCGCGGTAGAAACCTCTACCGTGGCTTAGTAAAACGGCTGGGGGGGGAGGGGGTAAGTGAATCTTCTATTCTAGAGAGTTTGGCAAATTAGGTCATGAAGTTTATTTTGAAAGTTGGCACATCTCATCATAATATATGGATTGACATCTAAAATGTACCACACATATGCTTGGACTAAGGTAAAATAACATCTTTAACCATCATCCTAAAAACATATATCCCACTTAAGGCCATTGCTTAAGGTTCCCATCCAAACAAGGAAAAGAAACAAATCTTATTTCTATAAAGGCAAAAAGGCCAGTGTGATGAGGTTCTTTCCTGGCCTCCCCAGCACTTCTAACATTTTTCAATAGCTCTGATACACGGAGAAGTAGCATTCATGCCGATACCAGTAACAGTTCACCGACAATCTGGTTACAATGCCAGGCTTGCACATCATCCCTTAGCAAATGGAGAAACCCTTTTATGCCATTTAGACAACAAGGTATGAAATCCTCTAGCATTAAATGTTGGTTTAGACTTTGGGGAATACATTTTTTGATAATAATAGTACTCATATATGAGTTTAAGGTCGCACAAGAAAATTATCTTTCCTTAACCTTTGGAAACATCTGGGTTCATATTCAAAATCACTTAGGAGATCAGCGTCAAATATATGGAGGGACATGTTCAATATGCTGTCTAAATTTGAGTTTAGACATTTTGTGGAACCTGCACAAAATATCCAGCAGTGAGCATGACCATTTTCAAAACAGGAAAACCCATTTTTTTTGTTTCAAAAACGGCCATTTCTCAGATGTGTTTTTTTCCTCAGTGTGTCATTCTTTTTGAACCATTTTTGAGAGGAAAAAACAACAACAAAACCAGTCAAATGAAAATTCCGCAAAACAAGCCAATGGAATGTAGGAGGGGCCAGCATTTTTAGTAGATTGGCCACACGGATATCCCAGCAAACCAATGACACTCCAGTGAATTTCACATAAAAAGTCTCAGGTAGACATCTCCCATAACCCCCTTATATTGTATGGCGAGCCCTCCAAAACCCACCCAAAACCTACTGGACCCAACTACAGTCTCCAGTTAGTTCAAAACATGGCATCAAGGCTAATCTCATTTAAGAAGAAAACAGATCATATGATTATTACTCCAGTTTTGAAAGTTGTGCTTTGTTTTCAATGCATTTCGGTGCTTACAGCCAGGCTATCTTAGAGAGAAGTTGAAAGAACTGTCATGACAGAGTGCTACATTCCTCTCAATACAGTTTGTTTGAACTTCCTTCACTACAGTATATCCATTTAACAACTACTAGAAAAGGGGCATTTTGATATGTGGAATACATTGCCTTGGATAATTTCTGATCAGTTAGGAAATCTTACCTTTCAAAAAATGTTGAAAACCTGACTTCAGTGGCGTACCTAGGGTATGTGGCACCCAGGGCCCATCATTTTTTGACACCCCCCCCCCCCCCATGTAAAAAAATATTTTTTGTAATGACCATGAAACGGAATAAATGGTCAGAATAGAAACAGGCAGTGAAAATTTTCTTATATTCCAAACATAACATAACATAAATTATGTCTGAATTGTCATGACATCAGAAGTACATATGGAGTAGTTGCAGGTGATGCTTGGGACAGTTCTGATTGTTTTAGTTCGGTTTTATGTGTTTTTTGAATAGAAGGGTTTTTATTTCTTTTTGAAGGTTTTGCAGTCTGTGGTCGATGTCAATTGGTTGTAGAGTTGGGGGTCAAGTGTTGCAGCTCGAATGGCTAGGAGGTTGTCGAACAGTTTTTTTCTTTTGACGTTTTTGGTTGGAGGGTGTGTGAATGGTGCGTGAGTTCTCCTATGTCTGTTTGAAGTGGATTGAATTATTTAGCTGAAGAAATTAGTTACTCCCTCATCCCACACACATTAATTCTCTTCCATTTTTGTTCCCATTATAAAAAACACTGATAAGTTCCCAGAAAAAAAATACATTAAAATAAGAAGTGAAAACAAAGGCCCCTACAGATGAGAACATAACATAAGAATAGCCTAACTGGGTCAGACCAATGGTCCATCATGCCCAGTAGCCCATTCTCATGGTAGCCAATCCAGGACACTAATACCTGGTCAAAACCCAAAGAGTAGCAACATTCCATGCTACCGATCCAAAGCAAGCAGACACTTTCCCCATGTCTTAATAACAGATTATGGACTTTTCCTCCAGGAATTTGTCTAAATCTTTCTTAAAACCAGCTACACTATCTGCTTTTACCATAACTTCTGGCCACTTCATTTTTAAGTTTAGATCTTTCCTTTCAAACAGAGACCTTGCTAGATGTCAAATACAGCACAAGGTAACTTCACATGGACTTAGCTGTGCAGGAAATGTGAATCTCCTCATACACCCACCATATAGTACAAAAATGTGCAAAGGTCTGTTTTTTTCTTTCGATCACTACATAGCCTAATGCCACACAAGCAGCGCTGTTACAAACATATTCTGTAGGTCAATGCTAAGGATAACAAAGTTTCCTTCCATGGACCAGAAGGAGATACTGATAAACCACTGGAAGAGATCCTAAAACAACACCCAAAGACCCACTCAGTGTGTGAACCAGTTGAGTGGAGTGGACTAACTGGGGGGTGGAAATGGGTCCAGAGTTTGCTCAGCAGAATTTCCCAGACCACCTCTTCCTCTCAACACATTGACACGCTGCCACCACCACCACTAGGAACACCTCACTGGGTAAGCCAGCTATGCTATAAACTTTATAAAACACGTTATTATATTTTCTTATAAAGCACATATTTTAACTGAACTCTCTGACATCCTCAGCCTTTCCATTCACAAAAATAGAAGGAAGAAAAGTTCCCATTTCCTGCTGTCTCATGTCCCCGGCCTATACAATATTTTTTTTCTGCAGACCCTTCAAAAGTCTGACCAAATCCTCGTTTCACTTGCATTATAAAGTACTGAAGATGCAATCTCTACCCAATCCCAGGTCCTAAAGTCTAAGACAGTAGCGCAAACTAATGCTGCCAGATTCAGGAAAAAAATTTTTGATTCGATTCAGCCTATTGAATTGGTTTTTCAATTTGATTTTCCTGCCCAGTTGGGTGATTTTTTTCAAAACTCCTGGTGGGTTTTATAGCTTTTTCACCCCCTTTGGCTTCTCCTAACCACACTGGCGCTGTGGTGTAAATAAAATAAAGAAACAAAAAGGACTTTTCCTCTCTCTGTTAAATCCTAGCTCACGTTTGCAGTCCAACACCAGCTCTGGCAGGATACACATTTCAAATCTGACATATTATAATCACAAAACAGAAAATAAAATTAATTTTTCTACCTTTTGTTGTCTAGTTATATTTCAAATCTTGTTGGTCCAAGGCTCTGGTTTTCTTCTGATAACTTGCTTGCCAGGGTCTCCTTCTTTCTTCTTTCTGCATGCTAACCATCCATCTGCCAACTCTGTCCTTCCTTTCCATTTCCCTTCCCTCCCCAGGAAGTCTGGTATCTTTCCTTTTTTTCATCTCCCTCCACAGATCCACCTTTTCTTAACTACCCTTTCATCCGGCATCTCTCCTTCCTTCCCCACCACCCCAGAATCCACCATCTCTCCCTTTCTTTTCCCAATTACCCTCCTATCCAGTATCTCTATCACTCCTCCACACCATCCCTTGTGTCCAATTTCCCTCCCTTTCTGTTCCTTCCCTCCCTAAATCCCATGGTCCATCATCTCTCTCCCTCTCCTCTATTTTCAGACCCATTATTTCTATCTCCCCCCCCCCAAGGTTTGGCATATGCACGTCTCTTTGAACACCCCCTTCCCTCCGTGTACTTCTAAACCAGGGTCCCCCCCAAAGGCCTGTCCCCCCTTAAAGGCCTGCACCCCCCTTGAAGGCCTGTCCCCCCCTTGAAGGCCTGCCTGCCTGTCTCCCCCTTATAGGCCTGTCCCCCCTTGTAGGCCTGCCTGCCTGTCCCCCCCCTTGAAGGCCTGTCCCCCCCTTGAAGATCTGCATCCCCTGAAGTCCTGCACCCCCCCGAAGGCCTGCACCCCCCTGAAGGCCTGCACCCCCCCCGAAGGCCTGCACCCCCCCGAAGGCCTGCACCCCCCCGAAGGCCTGTCCTCCCCTTGAAGGCCTGTCCCATCCCCTTGAAGGCCTGTCCCACCCCCTTGTAGGCCTGTCCCACCCCCTTGTAGACCTGTCCCCCCCTTGAAGGCTGCCTGCCCCCCTTGAAGGCCTGCCTCCCCCCCTTGAAGGCCTGTCCCTCCCCCTTGAAGGTCTGCACACACCCCGAAGGCCTGTCCCCCCCTTGAAGGCCTGCCTGTCCCCCCCCTTGAAGGCCTGCCTGCCTGCCTATCACCCCCCTCCCCCTTGAAAGCCTGCCTGCCCGCCCCACCCCGAAGGACCGCTCGCCCCCCTGGCCTCCCCGCACCACCTATGAAGCAGCACTACCTATGCTCCCGGCCTTGCCGTTCAGTCCCCCCCCACCACCCCCGAAGGACCGTTCGCCCCACTGATCTTCCTGCACCACCTATGAAGCAGCCGCAGCAGGATCGCAACGCGATCCCTGCGCTGCTTAGGCGCTGCTTCCTGCGCCGCGGTCCCGCCCCTCCTCTGATGTCAGAGGAGGGGCAGGACCGCGGCGCAGGAAGCAGCGCCCAAGCAGTTCAGGGATCGCTGACGCTGCAGGCTGCTTCACAGGTGGTGCAGGAAGGTCAGTGGGGCGAGCGGTCCTTCGGGGGTGGGGGGGACTGAACGGCAAGGCCGGGAGCACCCCCTCAGGGCTGGCACCCGGGGCGGACCGCCCCTCCCGCCCCCCCTTGGTACGCCACTGCCTGACTTTATTCATCAGCATTCAATTTTATAGATTAAGGGCTTCTTTTACTAAGGTGCTCTAGCTTTTTTAGCGCACGCTAACCCTGCACCACGTGGCTAGAACTAACACCAGCTCAATACTGGCGTTAGCGTCTAGTGCACGCAGCATTGTAGCACATGCTATTCCGCACATTAATGCCCTAACACAGCTTAGTAAAATGAGCCCTAAGTTTTTATTGGGAATTTATTATTGCCTGACTATACTATTGACTGTACACAGCCTTAATTGTATGTAAACTGCTCTTAAATCTACGGCCTCTTTTACAAAGCCGCGCAGCAACAGCCCCGAAGCCCTTTAAATCTCTATTTGCTTCGGGGCCGTTAGTGCAGCGCAGCTACTAGCGCGACTTTGTAAAAGAGGCCACTAGTGTTTTAGGGCAGTATATAAAGTACACCAATAGAATATGCACTATTAGGTTTGGAAGGCTCACATATTACGCCACAAATGTAGTAATTAGAGTAGGATATGGGCCTGACTTCCCATCTCTATAGATCACTGCACCGCCCCTCCAGGCTACTCCAGGAATCTGCATCTCTAATAGGACTGGCCATGATATCTGAAGCTGTCATTCATATCTTTGGGGGATGGGAGGGTGTCAATGACCATTGTAATAGTGCGAGAGGGTCATGTCGCCATCCCTCCAGATGTCATCTTGTAAGTTTGGGTATCTCTGGGCACTTATTCGTAATTAAAACAGACCAAGCCTCAAACATCCAAATTGTGCCCTAGATATTTTCTACAATGTTTCATTATTGCAAAAAGAAAAAAAATAATAATAATAATATCAGAGGCCCACCCTAGTCCCACCTAAAACATGCCTACACCACTCCCCCTTGCAATTTAGATGCACAGCAGACAAATAACATAGATATCCGTGTACAAAATGAGTCTCAAATATAGCAATTTAGAAATTTGTCGAGAAAAACATCCCTTTGATCCTTTAGGCTACTTTTTAGACATTTTTCTTTTTTGAAAATGAGCCCTAGAGCCACAGAAGACTTTTCTTAAAAAAAAAAAAAAAAATCCCTCCTGCAAATGGATACATTTTGTTCATACAAGTTGATAAAATACCAAAATTAATCTGTTTGATTTGATTTACTTTATATACCGCTTAGACAATACAATACAACTTCTTATATCCCGCAGTTTTCAACAGGGAATCATTGCGGCTTAAAGCAAGATGAGTTACATTTGCTGTTGATAAGCGAGTTTAATATTGCTAGGTTGCAGTCTGTGGGATGAAGAGTTGAGTCTACTGGGAGAAATGAACATTAAAGTAGTTTACAATAACAAAATTTGTTTAGAATGGTGTAGGTCAGGGGTTTCCTGGGGTAGAGTTAAATATATATGGATAGTACCATATTCAGATAACTTTATTTGTTTAGGTGGACTGCATAAAAAACTGTTCTATAGTGGTCTTCACAGCTATGAAGAATATGTGGTCACAGTTGCTGGCGGCAGGGAAGAGGGGTTAAGCCTTGAAAAAGCTGTTCAAGCGAAACATGTCGGCTGTGACATCCCTAGTGGCATTGATATCCCTAGCAGACCACTAGATTACAAGCTAAGTACTAGTTTACTAACAAATCAAAAAATTGAAGAAATTAAATGAGAAATTAAAAATTAAACTTAAGCTCTTTATAAGAGATAGTAAAATAACAGACCCAGTGACGAAAAGACAAGTAAAGCTTAGAACTATGAGAAATATGACACAGAGCAAGAAAATTATTACAAAATGCAAAAAATATTATAAATGATTACAAAATGTGGAAGCTCAATGCATATGAAACAAATGAAATTACATACAATTTCCATAAAGGACTCGGTGTTTTCAAAGAGGAACTATGAAATTACTATGAGGAACTATGAGTTCCACCAAGCACTAATATTAAGAAGATGTGAAGTTTTCCAGGTGGAAAGAATTAGTTTTGGGGAAATTGTAAGTATAATATCAAATAACTTCATATTCTTAGCAGAAATATTAATGTCTAGAAAGTGAGATTTGAACACAATAATTGAAAAAGATATCTGAACACATCCCTAAACATTACAGAAAGCTGTTGTTTCTGCAGGGTGATTCCTATATGTTAGAAACATAGAAATAGACGGCAGATAAGGGCCATGGCCCATCCAGTCTGCCCACCCCAATGACCCTCCCTATCTATCCCTGCGAATAGATCCCACATGTCTATCCCATTTGGCCTTAAAATCTGGCATGCTGCTGGCCTCAATGACCTGAAGTGGAAGACTGTTCCAGTGATCAACCACCCTTTCAATGAAGAAGAACTTCCTAGTGTCACCGTGCAGTTTCCCGCCCCTGATTTTCCACGGATGCCCCCTTGTTGCCATGGGACCCTTGAAAAAGAAGATATCTTCTTCTACCTCGATGCGGCCCGTGAGATACTTGAATGTCTCGATCATATCTCTCCTCTCTCTACGTTCCTCAAGTGAGTAGAGCTGTAACTTCCCTAACCGCTCCTTGTATGGGAGATCCTTGAGTCCCGAGACCATCCAGGTGGCCATTCTCTGGACTGATTCCAGTCTCAGCATATCCTTACGGTAATGCGGCCTCCAGAATTGCACACAGTACTCCAGGTGTGGTCTCACCATGGATCTATACAATGGCATAATGACTTCAGGTTTATGGCTGACGAAACTCCTGCATATGCAACCTATGATTTGCCTTGCTTTGGATGAAGCTTGCTCCACTTGATTTGCAGTCTTCATGTTTTCACTGACAATCACTCCTAAGTCTCTTTCTGCTTCAGTTCTTGTCAGGTTCTCGCCATTTAGGGTGTAAGTCTTGCATGGATTTTGGCTTCCCAGGTGCATGACTTTGCATTTTTTGGCATTGAAACTGAGTTGCCAGGACCTAGACCAGCGCTCCAGTAGAAGTAGGACATGCATCATGTCGTCTGCCATTGAATTTTTGTCTGTTGTGCTTTTGCTCACTACATTGCTTAGTTTGGCATCATCGGCGAATAATGTTATTTTACCTCGGAGCCCTTCTGCCAAGTCTCTTATATAGATGTTGAACAGGATCGGGCCCAGGACGGATCCCTGTGGCACTACACTTATCACCTCCGACATTTCGGAGGGGGTGCCGTTCACCACTACCCTCTGAAGCCTACCTCCAAGCTAGTTCTCAATCCATTTGGTGAATGTGTCGCCCAATCCTAAAGAACTCATCTTGCTCAGCAACCTGCGGTGTGGTACGCTTTCAAATGCTTTGCTGAAGTCCAAGTAAACGATGTCCAGGGACTCCCCGACATCCAGCTTCCTCGTCACCCAGTCAAAGAAGCTGATCAGGTTGGATTGGCAGGATCTCCCCTTAGTAAATCCATGTTGGCGGGGATCCTGTAGATTCTCCTCATTCATGATCTTATCCAATTGGCGTTTGATTAGAGTTTCCATTAGTTTGCTCACTATTGATGTGAGACTCACTGGTCTGTAGTTTGCCATCTCCATCCTGGAGCCTTTCTTGTGGAGTGGAATGACGTTAGCCATCTTCCAGTCCATCGGGATGTTACCTGTACTAAGGTAGAGATTGAAGAGCGTGGATAGCGGTTCCACCAAGACATCACACAACTCCCTGATCACCCTGGGGTGTAGGTTGTCAGGCCCCATTGCCTTGTTAACCTTGATTTTTGACAGCTCGCAGTAGACGCTGCTGGGTGTAAACTTGAAATTACTAAACAGGTCAACTGATTCAACCCTTGTCTGTAGCTGAGGGCCGATTCCCAGCGCCTCGCGGATGAAGATTGAGCAGAAGTATTCATTTAACAGTTGGGCTTTTTCCGAGTCCGTCTCTACATAGTTTCCGTCTAGTTTACTGAGACGTACTATCCTGCCCGAGTTCTTATTTCTGTCACTGATATACTGAAGAAAGATTTATCACCTTTCTGGATGTTCTTTGGCCTCCCTAACTGCTGCTTTGACGGCTTTTGACTTGGCCAGATATTCTACTCTAGAGTCCTATTTCCCTGAGTGTTTGTAAGAGATGAATGCTTTTTTCTTCTCTTTGATGAGGTCCGAGATCTCCGTAGAGAACCACTGTGGCTTGTTGTTCCTACTCCGTTTGCTTACTGATTTAACATAGTGGTTTGTTGCTACCTGTATGGTGGCTTTCAAAGTTGACCACATTTCTTCCACGCTGTCGGTTTCTGCTTGATTTTGTAGCACTTGGTGAACAAAGTCTCCCATGTCTTGGAAGTTAGTGTCCCTGAATTTGAGGACCTTGGTCAGCGTGGTAGATTTCGTGAAACCTTTCCTGAGATTGAACCATATCATATTGTGGTCACTGGAGGCCAATGTGTCACCCACCGAGACCTCTGTGACACTTTCTCCATTGGTAAGTATCAGGTCCAGTATTGCCTGATCCCTTGTTGGTTCCAATACCAGTTGCCTGAGTCTTGCTCCATTCAAGGAGTTTAATAGCTTCCTGCTGCTGCCGGAAGCAGAGGAAAGTGTGACCCAATCCACATCAGGCATGTTGAAGTCACCTACCAATACTGTGTCCCCCCGCAAGGTGATATTCTCTATATCTCCGATTAATTCCATATCTAGATCATCTTGATGTCTTGGGGGTCTGTATACTACGCCAAGATACAGGCATTTGTCCTTCCCTCTGGCCAAATTTACCCAAAGGGATGTACTGTACATCTGTGATTCTGGTGACCTTAATGTCATTTTGCCCTCCCTGTCCCGGCGAAGCAAGTTGTAACCTGGTATGACCATGTCCCACCCGTGGGAGTCTGTGAGCCAGGTCTCCGATATCGCACCACATCCAGGTCGGCATTCCTCATTTCTGTTTCCAATTCTAGGATCTTGTTTCCCAGACTGTGGGCGTTGACGTACATAGCCCTCCATGTTGTGTGTTTGTTGCATCTCAGTGGGGACATTCCCTGTTTAGCAACTAGGACACCATTAGCATTATTCGCATGTCTCTTACACTCCCTAGACCCAGAGCTACAGCGTGTACCTGTCCCGGACTCCCCATAACTACAGTGTGCTCCTATCCCAGACTCGGTAATGTGTGTACCCTGTGGGGGTATTCCCGTTTGGGCTACTTGAGCTCCTTTAGTGCAATTTTCAACGTGTGCACTCTCGCTGGACCCAGAATTACAGTGTGTACTCCCTCTAGACTCAGAATTGCTATGTGTACTCTCCCTAGTCCCAGAATTGTAATGTGACCCAGAATTATAGTGTTTATTTAGCTCAGTCTCAAAAAAGTATTGGCAGCTTAGCTCGTCAGGTGGGTTGTTTATGCCCGTACCCTCCCCCAACTTACCTAGTTTAAAGTAGAGAGTTGCGCGGGGACAGAAATCCCACCCGTCCCCACCCGTCCCCGCCAAAATCCCACCCATCCCCACCCGTCCCCGTGAGGAATCCCTCCGTCCCCACCCGTCCCCGTGAGGAATCCCTCCGTCCCCACCCGTCCCCGCGAGGAATCCCCTCCGTCCCCACCCGTCCCCGCGAGGAATCCCCTCCGTCCCCACCCGTCCCCGCGAGGAATCCCCTCCGTCACCATCCTTCCCTATAAACTTCAGAAATAGTTATTTTATTTAATTATGCTACTGAATTAAAGGCTCTGGTAGAGACCCATTTACAAATAAGCAAAGAGACTATTAATTTGGAAATATTAATTGGGAAGAATACATACTTTGTAAATGGGTTTCTACCAGAACCTCTAATGTAAATATAAAATATAAATACTCAGCTGATGAGAACCCACAAACTGTCAGCTGAGGACTTCCTTTGCAGTTGGCCTGGGGTCCCTTTTGCCAAGCTTGGCAGGCAGCAGTAGCGTCCCTGAGTCACAGATGCTGGCACCTCAGTGGCTCATGGATGCTGCCAGCGACTGCTGCGCTTGGTGGAGGGGAGTTCTGACCATCTCTAGAGGAGGTCCTCTGCTGGCGGTGCTTGGGGATCCCCACCAGTCACAGCAAGGGCCAACAAGTACTTCAACACTGTAGAAATAAAACCAGAAATGCATTTCCTTTTCTTTTGAACACAAAACAAAGATATCTGCCATATACATTTCCCAAGGCAGATGACTCTATGCAATGTCACCTCGGTAACAAAATACAAAAATAGACAAATACACCCCCTCCCTTTTTACTAAACCACAATAGTAGGTTTTAGCACAGGGAGTTACGCTGAATGCCTCGCGCTGCTCTCAATGCTCATAGGCTCCCTGCGCTAAAAAACAATATTGCGGTTTAGTAAAAGGGAGCCATAGTGCAAAATATAGACAACAGATATAAATTCTCAAAACAGACACATTTTGATCACTAAATTGAAAATAAAATCATTTTTCCTACCTTTGCTGTTTGGTGATTTCATGAGTCTCTGGTTGCACTTTCTTCTTCTGACTGTGCATCCAATCTTTCTTCCTTTCTTTCAGCCTCCTGTATGTTTCCTCTCCTCCAGACTTCATTCTCTCCCCCAACTTTTTCTTTCTGTCTCCCTGTTCCCCCTTCTTTCTGTCTCTCTGTCTGCCCCCTTTCTTTCTTTCTCCGTGCCCTCCCCCAAAGCCACTCGGTTTGCTGCCACCGCCATCGGGGAATAGTCCCCAAGCCACCGCTGTCCCAAGCTTTCCCTGCAGAAGCGTCGCGCTGACCAGCATTCCGCTCCCTGACGTCAATTCTGACGTAGGAGAGGAAGTTCCGGGCCAACAAGGCATTTCTCCTCATTCCATCCAGCCTGAGCCCCATCTCTCCTTGATCCAGCATTTCCCTTCTGTGTCTGTCAGAATTACCATTCCACCTATTTTCCAGCATCACCCTTCTTTGTGTCCATCTCACCTATATCCCTATCTCACCACTTTTTCAGAATCTTCATTTGTCTCTGTCCTTGTCTTTACCCCATATTCACCATTTGCCCTTTCAATGTCTTTATCTCCCCCCCCCCACACACACTTTTTCAGCATTACTTCTATGTCTCTATTTCACCTCCTCTTCATGTCCCCTCTGTATCTCTATCCTTATTCAGAAGGTCCTGCTTACCCTTTCTCTTCTTTGTGTCACTATCTCCATTTTCAGCTTTCCCCCTTTTTCCTTTGTTAATGCACCCTGTAGCCAGAATCTTTCCACCCTCTCTCCACTCCGGCCCAGCCCAGTATGAAATATTTCCTTTTGTTTCTCTCCCCTCTCTCTTCTCCTCCCTCACCCACGAGTCCTGCATCTGGCCCTCTCCCTTCTACCTGCACCTGGCAACACCCCCCTGCTCTCTTAAGCAACTCGTCAGCAGCGGTGATCAAGACAAGCTGCCGACATCGAGGCCTTCCCTCTACGAGTCCCACCTTTGTGGAAAAAGGAAGTTGAAACAAGCGGGACTCGCAGAGGGTAGGCCCCGACGCCAGAAGCTTGTGTCGATCGTTGCTGCTAAGTTGCCGAAGAGAGCCGCAGGTAGAAGGGAGAGGGAGATAGGAAGGCTGTAGAAGCTCCGGAGCATGACACCGAACCCGGCCAGGATGATTTCTTTTTCAGGCTGCTGCTGCCGCTACCATCCCCCACCCGAAATGACAAAAAACAGCCTAATGCCCGCGTCGGGAAATAGCCATGCTGAGCAGTGAGCTCAGCACGTACACAGATGAAAGCCTTGCTTGCTGATTGGTCCGGCGGCACGGTGGGGCGGGGCCGCCGGACCAATCAGCAAGCAAGGCTTTCATCTGTGTACGTGCTGAGCTCACTGCTCAACATGGCTATTTCCCGACGCGACGCCAGACTTGCATCGCCAGAATTTAGGTAGGTTGTTTTCATCCCCGTGGGAGTCCCATGGGCAAGGGGGCGTCCCCGTGGGAGTCCCGTGGGTCAGGGGGGCATCCCCGTGGGAGTCCCGTGGGCCAGGGGGCGTCCCCGTGGGAGTCCCGTGGGCCAGGGGGGGAACCCGCGGGATCCCCGCGGGACCCGCGGGATCCCCGCGATCCCCGTTCCCGTGCAGACCTCTAGTTTAAAGCCCTGTGTTGTAGGCGGGCTAGACGGTGTCCAAGGACGTTCTTCCCCCTCCTGGTCAGGTGTAATCCGTCTGGTCCCAGCAGTCCTTGCAGTGCCTCTCCGTGGTGCAGGAACCCAAAGTTCATCTCCTTGCACCATCCCTGCAGCCAGTCGTTCGCCCTCCAGACGCGATCCTCCCTGGCACTGCCCTTGCCCCTCACTGGGAGGATCGAGGAGAAGACCACCTGCCCATCCATCCTCCTCAGCTTCTCTCCCAGGGCTCTGAAGTCTTCGGGTATGCTCTCCGGGGTGCACCTGGCAGTGTCGTTGGTTCCGACATGGATGAGAATCATGGAGAAGTGATCTTGGAGCTTGATGAGTCTGCCCAGGTTATTCCTCCAATCCTTATCAGTAATTTCATAGTATCTAAAAAGACAGACAGGCTGCTAGTCATACATCACAAAGAAATCTGTAGACTTATTGATGTGGTTATAGTGGGCAAATTCAATTGATAGAAGCAGTTCACCCATTCTTTGTGGATAGGGTTACCATATGGCTCCAAAAAAAGGAGGACAGATTGAGACATGTGGGTTTTACTTCCATTGCTTTCAACCAGATATCTCAATCCGTCCTACTTTCTTCCATTTCTTTCAATGGAAATAAAACCCGGATGTCTCAATCTGTCCTATTGACTTCCATTGCTTTCAATGGAAATAAAACTCGGATGTCTCAATCCGTCCTACTGACTTCCAGTGTTCCCTCTAAGCGGGCGGGTGTTGTGAGCAAACTTTTTTCACCATGAGCCAAAAATATCGGGCGCCAGCAAGTTATGAGCCAACTCGCCCGATTCTCCTCTCGCCGCCCTGCCATCTGCCGTACGCCTCTTCCGATCGTGCGCTGTGACGAGAAACGTGTGCGCTGCGATGTAATATTTTGTGCGCCAGCGCACGCCAGCGCAGCTTAGCGGGAACACTGGTTCAAATGGTTTTATTTATTTCCCCAAATTTATTTTTGTTATACGCATTGAAAATATTTGATATTGCGTTTAAATCAAAATCTCAATAAACTTGAAACGAGTGCCCGTGAGATTGTGGGAGGGTTAAATACTCAAAACTTAGAAGTTTTTGCTACGCCAGCTTTCTGGTATCTTTACATACAGTGGCGTACCTAGCATATGTAACATCCGGGGCCCATCATTTTTTGGCACCCCCCCCCATCTGTAAGAAAAACATGATTTTTAGTAACAAACCACACGTCACACATGAGTACCTAGGAAAAGGCAGCATCTTACATATTGCAGTGAGCAGTACATCAATACACCCATTGTAAAACTAAACAAGCCAGACCAGCACAGATCAATCCTACACCGTCAATCCTAACAGAAAACCATGTCTTTCGAACACACAGAACACAGAAAACACCTTCGCCTAGTAAGGAATATGTAATCACAAACTAACCCCTCCCTCTTTTACAAAACTGTAGTGTGGATTTTAGCTACGGAGGTAACAGCTCTGATGCTCATAAAATTCTGAGCATCAGAGCTGCTACCACCAAGGCTGGTGCTAAAAACGCTTCACAGTTTTGTAAAAGGGGGGATAAAATAAAAATACATAGACAAAGGTTAAATTGAACCAGCAAGAAGCTGGACTCTGCATACAATGCTTCACAGAAACAGTGACACATGTCTCCTAAAGCAATAAATAAATAGAAATTTTTTTCTACCTTTGTCTTCTGTGGTTTCTCCTTTCCTCATCTTCTTGTAACTCTCTTCCTTCCATTCACTGTCTGCCGTCTCTCTTCCCCTATATGGCATCTTCTCTCCTTCTATGCCCCTTCCAGAAACTGTATGCCTCCCCCTTCCATCTCTCCTTTCACCCCATTGGTCTGGCATCTCTCTCCTCGCCTTCCCTCTCCCACACCTCTCCTCATAGTCTGGTATCTCCCCTTCCCTGATTCTCTGGCATCTCTCTCCTTTCCTTTTCTTCCATCTTTCGTTCCCCCTCCATGCTCTCACATCTCCCCCTTCCTTTTCCCTTAGACTGGCATACCTTCCTCCTATGCTCCAAGCCCTGGCATCTCCTTTAATTCCCTCCCTCATCTTCCTTCTCCCTCCAGCTGGGTACCGCAACACTCTTCCCTGCAGCTCTGCACTTCCCCCCAATTGCCATGCTTCGGTTCCTCTTCTTCCTTCCTTCCTCCCCCCCCCCCCCCGCGGGACCCTGCGGCACCATCAACTCTTACTCCCTCTAATGTCGGCCCTGCAGCTCCAGACTTCCTCGCACCTTCTCCCCTCCCCCTTTGGATCGCTATTATTTTAAATGTTATAGCCGCGGAGCTGTATCCATCAGTGGAGATGTCTAACCTCGGCCTGCCCCGGAACTCTTACTGCAGCAGCCGCCCGTCTAGGCAGGAACAGGAAGTCACTGTTGCAGTAAGAGTTCCGGGGCAGGCCGAGGTTAGACATCTCCACTGATGGATACAGCTCCGCGGCTATAACATTTAAAATAATAGCGATCCAAAGGGGGAGGGGAGAAGGTGCGAGGAAGTCTGGAGCTGCAGGGCCGACATTAGAGGGAGTAAGAGTTGATGGTGCCGCAGGGTCCCGCGGGGGGGGGGGGAGGAAGGAAGGAAGAAGAGGAACCGAAGCATGGCAATTGTGGGGAAGTGCAATCCCCCCAATGCGTCCCCTTACCTTACCTCCCCTTACCTTTGCGACGCGTGTGTGCGCTGTGAAGAGAAACTTTGCGCTGCGATGTAATATTTTGTGCGCGCGCGCAGGCCAGCGCACCTTAGCGGGAACACTGCTGACTTCCATTGCTTTCAATGGAAATAAAACCCAGATGTCTCAATCCACCTTGCTTTTTCTGGAGCCATATGGTAACCCTAGTTGTGGATCAATATAAAATGTTGCAGAAATTGTTCCAGATCTTGGTTGATCCTTTCTGGAAGCCTTGAGGATAACATCCCAAAGAGATTCAGAGAATAATGACCAAATTCATAAACAAGGCCTTCGAGAATCTGGAAGCAAAATGTAGTTAAGTCGACCCGGAATTTCTATAATAAATTTAACAGCAGATCAATTTCTTCAGCTATGAAAATTATGCTTCACAGTAGCTGAAAAATTCAGGCATGTGAAAACCCAGACATGTCTTCTTTTTAGAGGAATGTCCGGGTGCCCAGACAGATTTCCAAAACCCAGCACAGTTTGTTCAGGTTTTGGAAGGCCCCGAGCTCAGGGCCACATCTGGAGAGCCACCGGGCATGTGCAGATGCAACAGGATGATGCCACACACATGTGTGCATGTATGTGATGTCATTACATCACAAGCACAAACAAACAGAAATTGACCCTTAATACTCCACAGAATCAAAGAGCAACCAAAAACAAAAATGCTGTGGAGATGTCCAAGATGCAAGCTTTATTGAAGATACAATCATAAAATCCACATAATAAAATGTCTAGGACCCATAAGATGGGAACTTTGGACCCAACACGGTCCGTGTTTCGACGACCCTGTCTTCCTCAGGGGTCCTTAAGAGTCCTAAGTCAAATAACGTGGATCAAAGGCTGAGAAAAATCCTGTTCTTTGGCTTAGGACTCTTAGGGACCCCTGAGGAAGACAGGGATGTCAAAAGACGGACCCTGTTGGATCCAAAGTTCCCATCTTATGGGTCCTAGACATTTTATTATGTGGATTTTATGACTGTATCTTCAATAAAGCCTACATCTTGGACATCTTCTCCACAGCGTTTTTGTTTTTGATCACATCGCAAGCATGCATGCTCGGAGGCCCTTCAGACGTGGCCCAGACTCGGAGAAGAAGACACAAGGTTTGTGTGAGGGTGGGGATGGGGGCCCGAACAGGGCAAGGCCACATGTCTTCTTTTTTTGCATACCCAAATCTGGTGAAATGAATGTTTATTGACAGAGGATACGAGGAAGTGCTGAAAAGTTCTCAGGCCAGCCGAGAAGAGAATAATGTGGATATGGATCAATCAATGATCTGAAACAAGGTCAACACATAGAATTTCATTTCTGCACATTGGCACTTAATGAAATAAGATAACACTCGTTTCAGCTACAGTGGAAAAATAATGCTCATAATATAGGAAGCTGGTTGGATGGGCAGAGAACCTTTCAGCACCCCTTCATACTGTTTAGGAAAACTCAAACAAGTACAAACCCATGACCATTGGGCTATAAATTCTTTAAGTTTACCACCACCTGTCTTTCTTGCTATCCAAAAGTTTTGCTCAGGAAAACAGAGTATCCATTGACAATAGCAAGTTTTGAGTCTTCATAGTTTGAGTAAATGCCTTATTTGCCTTCCAACAGTCACAAAATATTAAAAGATCTGATGTCTCATTCCATGTTCAGGTCATCAACAATAGATTCAAGCTAATCCTGAATCTCACAAATAGCAAGCTGCAGTCTGAAAAAGAATAATTCCCTGAAATGAGAAATTGCTAATCTTAAGCTATTTAATCACCTCATAGCAAGCAATTTGCCGTTAATTGCTGTATGCAGAAAGCTTTGGCTTTCAAGAATGTTGATAACTATGTCTGTTTTGTTTTCCTTGTGTCAGAAAAGTCACTCAATTTAAAAATGAAGCTAGTAATCAGACTTCATTTACTATGATTATAGGAGGCAATGCTACTGAATGCCAAGGTGAAGTCAATAAAATAAATACTGAAAATTCATTTTTATTTTAACATCATACTCCTGAATGTACGTATTTTAATCATTTTACTTAAGGCTTAGAATATAGGTAAATAGTCACCTCTTACACTGCATATTCCCTACACAGTTCCTGAAGAATTCCTGCTAATGCATTGCCTTAACATAGGATATCACTCAACTATTGATTGTTTTCTGGCCTTCACATGCCATGTTAATTTGATCGTATGTTTTCAGGGACTCGATGAGCACTTTAGTGTGAGGCTTATTTCAAAAAACAGAATTTTAAACCGTATACTCTATTCCCCACAATTCTATAAAAGTCACCCAAAGTTGAGTGCCCAAATTTCGACATAAAGATCAAATGCACATATAAACTAGTCGATTATGTGCTAACAATCAATAATTAACATTAATTGGAGTTTATTGGCACTAATTTGGATTCATGCAAGCATTTGCTATACCCTTTCTATAACGCTGGGTGCTCAAAGGTCTCACGTGCAACCCAAAAGTAGGTGTGGCTATGGAAATGGCATGGGTGGGTAATAAGAACATAACAATTTCCATACTTGGCCAGACTGAAGGTCCATCAAGCCCAACAGTTGCCCAATCCAGGTCCCAAATATCTAACAAGATCCCAAGTAGTAAAACAGATTTTATACTGCTTACCATAGGAATATTACTACTATCCATTCATTTGTGTCCAACCCTTGGATACTCTGTAGGCTAGTCCTCACCATGCTTCCCTGTTTTCCATAGCTTCTTTCAATTGCTTTATGCTCATTCCCATGTCATTTTTGATGGTATCCAACCAATAGGCCTTTGGTCTCTCCTGCTTCCTTTTATCACTTGCCATTTTCCCAAGCCATTTCAATAAAGGCCTATGGACTTCTCTTTCAGGAAATTATCCAAACATTTTTTAAATCCTGCTATGCTAACTGATTTCACCACATTTTCTGGCAACACATTGTGTGAAAAAATATTTTCTATGGTTTGTTTTAAATCTACTACTTGGTAGCTTCATTGCATGCCCCCATAGTCCTAGTATCTTTGGAAAGAGTAAACAAGCGATTCACATCTACCCTTTCCTCTCCACTCAGTATTTTATAGACCTCTATCAAATTACCCCTGAGCTATCTCTTCTCCAAGCTGCTTTAGCCTTTCCTCATAGGGAAGTCATCTCATCCCTTTTATCATTTTCATCACCCTTCTCTGTACCTTTTACCTTTTAACTCAGACCTCACCTTCACTGACCACATCAACTCTCAGATGAGGAAATTCTTTTTTAGATTCAGACAATTGAGAGCAATCGGATCCATTCTAAGTCAGTCCAACTTCTGAACAATTGCACAAGTGGTGCTTCTCCCCTACTTAGATTACTGTAACTCATACTCTGGTATTACTGATAAGGATTATAAGAGATTGCAGCTACTTCAAAACACAATTGCCAGACTAATCTTCTGACATAACAAATTTGAGAGTGTTTCCACACTCCTGAGAGAATTACGCTGGCTCCCCATAAAAAAAGAGAATACAATATAAAATTGCATGCATGGTCCACAAAGCCATCTATAGCAAAAACTCCGAAGAACTAAGCACAGACATCACTGTTACAAGCTCCTTTCTCAACTCTAGACTGCAACAATGATTCAAACTGGCCTTCCCATCCCCTTCAAAAGTACTTCGGAAGAGACTGCATGAATCCACCTTTGCATTCCAGGGACCCATTATATGGAACAACCTCCCACTACACCTGCACCAAATAAGCATGTAATATAACTTCAGGAAAAGGCTAAAACCCCACCTTTTTCTCCTTGAACCATTAACACGAATTAAACACCCTATCATTAATCTATCATTCATTGTTCATGATCTCTGATTGAGAATCTTATTGTAAACCACACTGAATCCTAGTGGAAACTTGTGGTATAGAAGAAAAATGTATGGTATGGGACCTTTTCTAATTCCACTGAACCAGAATTGCACATTGTATTTGAGGTGCAGCCATATCATAGAGCAATACAAGGGCATTATAACAATTTCATCTTTGTTTTCCATTCCTTTCCTGATAATTCCTAACATTCTATTTGCTTTCTTAGTTGCCACCACACATTGAACTGAGGGATTCAATGTATCCTCAACGAAGATACCTAGATCCTTTCCCTGGGCAGTGACTCCTAATGTGGAACCCTGCATCACGTAGCTATAGTTCAGATTGCTCTTTCCTACGTGCATCACTTTGCATTTGCTCATATTAAACATCATCTTACATTTTGATGCCCAGTTTCACAAGGTCCTCTTGCAATTTTTCATAATCCTCTTGTAATTTAACAACTTTCAACAACTTTGTGTCATTAGCAAATTTAATTATCTCACTAGTTATTCCCATCCAGTGGCATACCAAGGAGGTGGGGGGCGGTCTGCCCCAGGTGCACGCCCCAAGGGGGTGCATAGCTGCCCACCCACTGGGGAATAGGCTGCCGCCAGGGAAAGGCTGCCACTGCCACTATCGGGAACAAGCCGGTGCTGAGTTCTCCCTGCTTTTCTTCCCCGTAGGGCCGACCAACTCTCGCTACCCGATGTCAATTTTGACATCGGAGAGGATGTTCTGGGCCAGCCAATTGCTGCCTGGCTGGCCCGGAACATCCTCTCCGACGTTAGAATTGACGTCGGGTGGCGAGAGTTGGTCGGCCCCGTGGGGTTGAAAAGCAGGGATGGAGAACTCGGCGCCAGCCTGTTCCCAATGGCGGCAGTGGCAGCCTTTCCCCAGTGGCGGTGGCAGCAGCATGTTTCCCAATGGCTGTGGCATGGGGGAGGGCAGGGAGAAACAAAGAAAGAAAGAAAAAAATGGAGCAAGGAGAGAGAGAAAGACAGACATAAAGAAAGAAATGGGGCACGGAGAGAGAGAAAGACAGACATAGAGAAAGAAAAGGGGCATGGAGAGAGAAAGAAAGAAGGGACAGGGTGAAAGAAAGAAAGAAAAAAAATGGGGCACGGAGAGAGAGAGAAAGACAGACATACAGAAAGAAAGGGGACAAGGAGAGAGAAAAAAAAGAAGGGGCAGGATGAAACAAAGAAAAAGTTGGGGGAGGGAATGAGGTCTGGAGGAGAGGAAGCATACAGGAGGCTGAAAGAAGGGATGAAATATTGGATGCACAGTCAGAAGAATAAAGTGCAACCAGAGACTGATGAAATTACCAAACAAAGGTAGAAAAAATGATTTTATTTTCAATTTAGTGATCAAAATGTGTCAGTTTTGAGAATTTATATATGCTGTCTATATTTTGCACTATGGCCCCCTTTTACTAAACCGCAAAAGCAGTTTTTAGTGGAAGGAACCTATGAGCGTCGAGAGCAGCGTGGGGCATTCAGCGCAGCTCCCTGGGCTAAAAAACACTATTGCTGTTTAGCAAAAAGGGAGGGGGGTATATTTGTCTATTTTTGTATAGTTGTTACTGAAGTGACATTGCATAAAGTCATCTGCCTTGACCTCTTTGAAAACCCGCGGAATATAAATGATAATTAACATTTTCTCTGCGTACAGTGTGCTTTGTGTTTTTAAAATTTTATTGTTGGTAGATCATTTTGACTTGGCCACAAAGGTAAGGGGGAGGGAGGGGAGCTGCTGAAAGACATCTAGTAATCCTTGCAGGCTTGACTGTGCAGGGAATTATTTTTGTAAAATCATGTTTTGTTATGTGACTGGCATTATTTAGACTTTAATTTCTATGAATGAATACTTGCTTGTTTTTATGTGCATGCGCTGAAGGAAAGTGGAGAGAGAGTGGGCTGAGGACGCTGAAGGGGAATGGGGAAGAGAGAGTGGGAAGAAGACACTGATTTATAAATTGACAATTGTACAGAGTATTGTTTCTTTTTATACTTTAATAAGTTCAATATATAACAATTCAAGGCTTGTGTGGATGGAATCAGGTGGTTTGCGGGGATGGGGACCGAGCTTACGGGGATTAGTCCAATAAAATGGTATTTTCTTATTTCTCATTATTTGTTTTATTTTTATTTGTTAATTTGTAAAGTGGTGATTGTTATGTATCAGTTTTTTCAAATTTACATGTACTGTCTTTATATTTTGCACAGTATTAGAGGACATGTGTTACTGTTTTTGTGGTGTTGCATTGTATGCAGAGTCTGGTTTCTTGGCGGTTCAGTTTAACTTTTGTCTACATATTTCTATTTTTAGTTTGTGATTATTCCATAATGGGTAAGGGTGTATCTCTGTTCTGTGTGTATGAAAAGAACGTGGTTTTCAGTTGGCATTAACTGCAGGATCAATTAACTGTGCGGGATCTGGCTTGTTTAGTTTTACAATGTATGTGTTGGTGTTCTAGTGCTCACTGCAGTGTTTAAGATGCTGCCTTTTCCTAGGTACACTCTTGTTGTGCGATATGTGGATTGTTACTAAAAATCATATTTTCATATAGATGGGGGGTGTCAAAAAATGAGGGCCCCGGGTGTCACATATGCTAGGTATGCCCCTGTTCCCATCTCTAGATCATTGATAAATATGTTTAAAAAAATCAGCGGTCCCAGCACAGAACCCTGGGGAACCCTATTATTTACCTTTCTCCATTAAGAATATTGACCATTTAAACCTACTTTGTTTTCTGTCTTTCAACCAGTTCTTAATTTAATCCAAAATAAGACAGTACCTCCTATCCAATGATTATCTAATTTCCTCAGGAAATATGATAGGATAAATAGGGATATAAATAGACAAAGACCAGAAGCCCAGAAAACTAATGTGTTTCCCCAAAAATAAGACCTACCCCAAAAATAAGCCCTAGCATGATTTTTGGGGTATGTCTTAATATAAGCCCTACCCCCAAAATAAGCCCTAGTTGAAGTGCCCATTTTTGGGATAGGAGAAAGCAAAATAAAAGTCCACTGCTGGTACCGAGATCTTCCTAAATGTCACAGCAGACCCTTCCATCTCTCCTTCCTCTTCCATCTCTCCCAACCCAAGCCGACCGCGAGACTCACATATCATTACTTACTTCCAAAAGGCAATGTCGTGGCAGCAATCTAAACGGGCTGCTTCGGGCCTTCTCACATCGGTATGTTCCACTGCTGCATGGCAGAATCGGAGACTGCTAGGAAGTTCGTAAAAGATCACGGTAAACTGTTTTGATAATCCACTGCTAAAATACATGAACCCTAAACTGACTGGATCCGGTTTAGTGACCATATTAAAGTTTTGAGAATCTTCCCGTCAATGCCAGAAGAACAACACCTCTTACCTGCTTCTGCCTCTTCTCTTCTGCTTTGAACCTGAAATCTGAACAAGTGGTGCTACAGGAACCATGAGATTACATGACCTTTGTGTTCAGACTTTGAATTAAAGATGGCAGAAGAGGAGGGGGCACTTGCAGGTTAAAAGCACTGGTGGGATGGAAAGAGCCTGGAAATATAATCACATAAGGGAGAAGGAAGGTAATGTACTGCAGAGAAAAGAAGATTGTTCCAGGGAGGGAGCCAAACATCAAGCCAGGGGGGGGTCAGGATCCCTTAAAGAACAATATCTGGGACAGTTACATTGATTTGCCTTAGCTTATGTTGCACTGACCTGAAGAAGAGAGCTTATAGTTCTTGTTTTTCCAATAAGAAACCATCAACTACAACTTGTTTGCCGACCTTTCTTTCTATCTAGGTGGAATAATATGACAACTACACTAGGTTATATTAAAATTTTAAAAAAACTATCAATAACTAAAAATGAAAAAAAAAAAGATTTATCTTTTAGTGAAACTCAATATTTGACCATATCAGTCCCAAAAGCATCCCATCTGGGGAGTGTGTTAGAGTCTGTCAAACAAGTTTATAAAAAATGTGTTTACTTTTTTAATCTTCAGAACCTCACCCCACCCCCCTACTGGCATTTCATTATTTGCACTGACTCAGCTCAGGAATATAGCTAGACATTTATAAATATGTCCTGACAGCGAATTGGAAAGGGGCAACGAAAGAGCAGATTGAGGTGCAGTGTACGCCTGCTTCAGAATAAATGTCACAATGACACTTCTCAAATTAAATGTTTTGCAAGAATATGTGTTGCAAGAAGCAGAGCACAATACTCGACTTTAAATTTCTTCCAGTTAATAAAGAAAACCATCTTATTATGAAAAGGCCAACCTGGTGGTTCAAGTGACAAGTACTACATAAAGATCTGGGTTTCATTCCCAGGACAGGACTCTGGTTCCTTCTCTGCTCAGGGTTGCAAGTACCATATTGTGGGAACTCTTATAAGAATATAGCAGTTGCCATACTGGGACAGACCAAAGGTCCATCAAGCCCAGTATCCTGATTCCAACAGTGGCCAACCTAAGTCATAAGTATCTGGCAAGATTTCAGAGTAAAACAGAGTTTCAGCAATTGTTTCTACCTACCTAAATGTGGCAAGACCCAGACAACTGCAACAATCAGATTTGATGCTGCTTATGTTAAAAATAAACAGTGGATTTCCACAAGTCTATCTTAATGGCTTTTGTTGTAAGAAATTATCCAAACCTTTTTAAACTCTGCTAAGCTAACTGCTTTTACCACATTCTCTGATAACAAATTCCAGATTTTAATTACATATTGAATGAAGAAATATTTTCTCCAGTTTGTTTTAAATCTACTACTTAGTAACTTTATCGCATGCCCCTTAGTCATAGTACTTTTGGAAAGAGTATACAAGCAATTCACATCTACCCATTCCACTCCACTCAATATTTTATAGACCTCTATCAGATCTCCCCTGAGCCAACTCTTCTCCAGGCTAAAGAGCCCTAGCTGTTTAAGCCTTCCCTCATAGGAAAGTTGTCCCATCCCCTTAATCACTTTTGTTGCCATTCTCTGAACCTTTTCTAATCCCACTATATCTTTTTTGTGATGTGGCAACCAGAATTACACACAGTATTTGAGAGGCAGTCACACCTTGGAGCAATTCAAAAACGTTATAACATTCCATTCCTTTCCTAGATGTAGAATCAGCAAGAATTTAACAAAGAAATAGAAATAAAAAACTATGAATTATGTTGGCTGAGACAGGAGATCAAACAATCTAAGAGTACTTCATATTCCTCCTCCTATTTCCAGTCGAGCAGCTGTCAGTTGGCTAGGATCAAAGAAAACATATTTTTGCATTTGATACACTATCACACATTTACATGGCTGATGAAGAAAGTAAGTCGCCCCAAGAGCAATAACACCTGGTTTTAACAACAAAAATTCACGACGACATTTTTGTGCATCTCGTGACAGATCCGGATACATTTCTATTTTATACCCTAGAAGTTCTTTCTGTCTATTTTTAAAGAAAAGTCTTAATAGCCAATTCTTATCCAGTGCTAAGGCAACTGTAAGAAGAAGGGTTACCGGCTTTATGACTTCCCTGTCTGAAAGTTCCAGCATTGTAGAAATATTAAGCAATTGTTGATCATCTTCCTTTAGCTTTTCTTCCCTTTTAATAGGTAAATAATACACTTGGGTGAATGACGGTAACAGATCTTCAGTAATTTCCAACACCTCCATCATATATCGTTTCAGCATATCTCTCGAAGTTGCCAAAGCAACTCTGGGAAAATTAATTAGTCTAAGATTATTGTTGCGGGAGAAGTTTTCTAAAGATTCCAATTTTCTCCTTAAGTTGATATTATCTCTCACCAGTGTTTCTGTAATTTGTTTGGAAACTTTCATTTCTTGGGAAGAATTTAATATTGAATTTTTCAAGTCTTGAAGATCAAATTTAATATTCTTAATTTCATTTTCTTGAGTATTAATTTTATGCTCTAACTGAGAGAGCTGAGGATTAATTGTTTTGGCTAAATCCGCCACAAGGTCCCAAATAGCTTCAAGAGTTACCTCTTGGAGTTTCTTTAATGTAAAAGAGAATTTTTTTTAGAAGAAAAATCAATGTTCTCACCAACTGGAGTTCCCTCTTGGCTGCTTTTCTCCTGCTCACAGACAAGCCGTGGTGCTGGCAAGTCCCCAGATTCTGAAGGAATGCCCTGTGGATACAGGGATTCCAACTCCAAACTCCTCTCTAAGCTCCCATTAGCCTCCGGGGAGAGTCCCTCATCGACTTCCGATGGCTCCTCCATCCGCGGGGAGCTGGTAATCCGGGGAGGAGGGGGAGGCACTCCAGTGTCGGGGCTCAAGGTGGTTTCTAAGCCCAAGGAGAACACCTCCACCTCACCCCAGCGCGTCTCCAGCGGGCGTGCCAACATTCCCGTGATGTCCTGATTTGGCGCAGGAGCTCATCTATGTTGCCGAGACCGGCCAGGCCCGAATGCTGCGAGACTCCAGCGGCACTGCGCCCTCTCCGCTTCAGCATATTACAGGTAATTGAGAAAAGAGGAACAAGTTTAGACGAGCACTCTGAAGCGTAACGCTCAGCCAAACAGTTAATCCGCCATCTTGGATCCGCTGTTAATCCGCCATCTTGGATCCGTCTGTTAATCCGCCATCTTGTTAAATTCTCATTGATTCTACATCTTGAACCCATATTGAGGACTTGAGTTAAAGTTAAGATATATTGGGTTAGTAGATTATAATTTGTATTGTATTTTATTTCCTGTCTAACTTTACCTTTCTGTACAAGTGGATACTTGATAAGTTATTGAAAAATGATAAATTAATAAATAAATATATATTCTGGCAGAAGGGGAACTATACAAGGTTTGAATCATTTGTATAAATCCAGAACCAATGCCAAACCAATCCATTGCTTGATACATGAAAGTCCATTCCACACGATCAAAGGCCTTCTCTGCATCCAAAGATACAGAGAAGACCGGATCTTCCATGGCTTTTGTTAAATTTAACATGTGGAAAGCCAGTCTGGTGTTGTTTGAAGAATATCTTTGAGCAATGAACCCCGTTTGGTGCATACCAATAATATAAGGGAGAGCCTTGGCCAAACATAAAGCCAATAACTTAACCAGAAGTTTTTACAAAACTACGGAAGAGGTTTTAATGATGGCCAGCACACTGAATGCTCTGCACTGCTCCGACACTCATAAGAACTCTATGACCATCAGAGCAGCTTTTCCACGGTTTTTATCGTTTTCACTTGATTTTTGTGTGACTTATCAATTAACAGAGACATGGTGGTGTTATGAACTTATGTATTTATGAACTCAAAGAAATTGAATTTAATTGACTGCTTATTTATGAATTTAAAGAAGACTCAACCCAATTGATTGTTTTTTTTAATTATTTTTCCTTACATTTTTGTGATTGATTTTTGTAGGGGATTTCAAATACACTTAATAATTAATCTTCCCCCCCCCTCCCTTTTTTGTCCCAAGTCGGATGCACGTTTGCACTTTGTATTTATTAATTGAACTATATTATTTAAAATAAAAGAGTAATTATGATATACAGGGCAGGGTTTATTTAGACCTTCTGGTCTGGTGCTAGTCATCTATGAATACCTGCCTGGGGCCTTGGTCACTCGTATGGAAATTTGAGCCCGTACTGAAATTCCCTTATTCTTTCGATTAAATTTATGGTGCGGATCCTATCCTGATGTTGGATTTGCTACCAATTTTTCGATTAGAGATTTTTCATGATATTGGTACAATTTGGGGATTTTTTGAAGCCTAATTTTGATATTGACATAAGATAAAACACTGAAACTTCAAAATAGTTGGGATGGCTGATGCATGCATGACTTTAGAAAAAAAACAAACACAATTATTTAGTTTCAATTAATTTACAATTGTACACTGCTGAAAGTGATTTCTAATTATATCAAGTTCACCGCTTTATTTTTTCCTTATAGATTTCTTCACTCTGTTAAATGAGGGTATTGTGCTATTAGCATCAATCAGCAATTGATGAAGCTTTTATAGCTTGGATTATCCTGCCACATCTAAGTGTAAAATAAATTTAATGATAACCACCAAAGAATAACAAATAGTCCTGTCTCCTATGGGTTTTTTTTTTTAATATTTAGTTGTCTTGGTGCTAGGATGAATGGCAATATTGTAATGTTCTCTTACATTTCCGCAGCTGGCATCATAAATGTTGTAGTTGTTCGGGTTCTACCTACCCAGATGCAGTGAGACCCAGACAACTGCAACAATCATAATTTTGTAATTAATTATTTTGCAACTTGACCCACATGTATGCCCCTTACATATATTTTATTTATTTACTGATGACTTACAATGTTGTTAAAAGTGACAGTACAGGGCTAAGCAGTTCATAGGCTAACTAAAGTTTAGGAAAGGAATGCCAACTCGTATGACAGTAAAGCAAATCAAGCAGACCAAGAGCTCATTCATCCAACAGGAGTGGGGAAATCGTTTACATAATAGGTAGGGAAGATAATTTTCAACAGAACCAAGGAGGTCAGAGAGGTCTGGTGACACAGGGGTAGGTCCTCAGGGAAGGTCAGGTATTACAGGCCTGGGTGAAGAACCTTGCGGCCTTAAAATCCCTAAAAGAAGAGTTACTATGAATAGATACTAGAAAGTTATGCCAGGAAATATTGGGTTAAAACTTGTGATATGCAGACTGTGCCTGCTAGGTCTGGCCCTAGAGTTAGACCCATTTCCAAAGCAGACATTTCCCAGTCTGTGCAGGTTAAAACTCAGTTTAGCAAGTTGCCCGACTTTCCTGCTTTTTCCAGTAGAGGGAGCCCGGGAGCTGAGCTGCAATTTTCTCTTCCCCCATACTGTCCCAGAGGTAGTAACAGGATATCCTCTATACCTGAGGGTTTGGGGTGTGGTTGTAGGCTTCTAAACCAGAAGTCAGAGCTGCTAGAGAGGCAGACAGAGAAACTGAGGGAACAGGAACCAAGCTCAGGACTGAGAGCTCTGCAGGGCCACCAATTGCCAGAATGCATGGAACTTACAGAAGCCGGAGCAGAGCTAACTCCTAACCTGGATGAAGTCTCTCGAGACATGGAGTTGAATCCGGAGCCTAATGCTGACTTGCAGAGCGGAGTCCAACCCATGGAGGTGTGCTGGTTCAAGGCAAGTAATGAAAACTGCCTAGTTGGATTATAAATGACTGTGCTTTATTTTTGAGCTATTTTTTTGAAGCTGTTTGTTACTACTCCTGTTGAGCCTGAAGCAGGGTAGAAACGTTTTGATAAGAATTGTACAGGACTTATGCTGGTTGGTTGGTTTTTTCTTTTTCTTCCCTTTTTGGAAGTGGGACTATGTCATGCCTAGGTGGTGGGGTTTGTCCCACGTTATTGTGGAGGGATTGAGGGCCTAATTTTTGGCAATTATTTCACCACGTAGAGCACACCACCTGACCCAGCACTTGTGTTGCTGGAGAAATCAGTGCCGTAGCACTGTACAAGCCGAGTTCAGCTGAAGAGAAGAAAAGACTGTTTTTGTTCTTTTGAATTGTTTGTTTTGAGAAAACTTTCCAAGCTGGGACTCCTTGTGAAATATGGAGCCCTTATTCGGTTAAGGATAAGGTTTCTTGTTTGGGGTTTAGAACCTCTCTTGAAGTTGTTGCACAACCTAGAAACTGCTTAATCATGCAAGCTTAATGTTTTGGGACTTTAATGTTTGCTCAAGAATCCTGACAAGTTTATTTGGCTTACTTTATGACTGGTATTGGGACAAATGAGTGACGCAACCTGTTTGTTTGAATCCAAGAAATAAATCCAGTCCGTGTTTTTTGAAATTTACTTACCTAGTTTTGTGGTGGAATCCTTTCACTAAACCTTTTTATTTTATTTTCCTTGTGTCGCCCGCAGCGGCACACAAGAGCAACTCCTTGTCCCAGCGGTCCTGGACCCATTGCCCTAAGGCTTCCGGTGACAAACTACGGAAGGAGTATCAGATGCCTAGTCAAACCCCTATGGCGTTCTCTAGGGCTCACCATTATCACCAATACTATTCAACCGATATCTTGCCTTCCTCGGTTGCATCATAGACAAAATAGGCATAGCTTCATATAGTTATGTGGACGATATCTACCAGTTGAAGGAGATGGGAATAACTAGTGAAATAATTAAATTTGCTGATGAAATAAAGTTGTTCAAAGTTGTTAAATCACAAGAGGATTGTGAAAAATTGCAAGAGTACCTTGTCAGACTGGGAGATTGGGCATCAAAATGTAAGATGACATTTAGGGCTCCTTTTACAAAGGCGCATTAGGGCCTTAATGCTCGGAATAGCGCACGCTAAAATGCCCTGCGCGTTAGCCACTACCGCCTCCTCTTGAGCAGGCAGTAGTTTTTCGGCTAGCGTGCGCTATAGCACGCGCTAATCTGGTGCGTGCACTAAAAACGCTAGCGCACCTTCGTAAAAGAAGCCTTAATGTGAGCAAGTGTAAAGTGATGCATGTGGGAAAGAGAAACCTGAACTATAACTACATGATGTAGGGTTCCACGTTAGGAGTCACCACCCAGGAAAAGGAACAGGTGTCATCGTTGAGGATACATTGAAACCCTTAACACAGCAGCTAAGAAAGCAAATAGAATATTAGGAATTATCAGGAAATGAATGGAAAACAAAGATGAAATTGTTATAATGCCCTTGTAATGCTTATGGTACGGCCACACCTCAAATACTGTGTGCAATTTTGGTCACCGCATCTCAAAAAAGATATAATGGAATTAAAAAAGATACAGAGAAGGATGATGAAAATGATAAAATGTTTGAGATGGCTTCTTTGTGAGGAAAGGCTAAAGCAACTAGGGCTCTTCATCTTGTAGAAGAGATGGCTCAGGGGTGATATGTCAAAGGTCTATAAAACACAGATTAAAGTGGAAAGAATGGATGTGAATCACTTGCTTACTCTTTTCAAAAATACTAGAACTAGGGGGCATTCAATGAAGCTACTAAGTAGTAGATTTAAAACAGGACTGGAGAAAATATTTCTTCACACAATGTATAATTAAACTCTGGAATTCACTGACAGAGAATATGGTGTGGTGAAATACGTTAGCTTAACAGGGTTTAAAAAAGGTTTGGATAATTTCCTAAAAGAGAAGTCCATAGGTCATTATTGAGACGATCTGAGGAAATCCACTGCTTAGTCCTAGAATAAGCAGCATAAAATCTGTTTTATTACATGGGATCTAGCTAGGATACTTGGGACCTGGGTTGGCCATTGTTGGAAACAGGATGCTGGACTTGCTGAACTTTCAGTCTGTCCTAGTATGGCAAGTCTTATGTTCTTAAAACTCACTAACTAAAGTAACCCCCCAAAAATACAAGATATCTTTAGGACAATAGAAGCCTGAATGAAGGACAACAGACTAAAACTAAGCACAGAAAAAATGTGGTTCCTATTAATAGAGACCTTCAGTCTGTCCCAGAATGGCAATGCTTATGTTCTTACAGTAAACAAGAGTTTTTATGTATTTGAATATTGATAACTTCCAGTATTAATTGCCTAAATTACCAATAAGCTCTAGATGATGTATAAACTGAACATTTCTATAGTCTTGATCAATATAAACCTCAGTACATCAGAGCCAGAGATACGGTAAGTCAGGGTGCCCACACTTTTTTGACTTGCGAGCTACTTTTAAAATGACCAAGTCAAAATGATCTACCAACAATAAATTTTAGAAAACACAAAACACACTGTAGGCAGAGAAAATGTTAATTATCATTTGTATTTGGGGGGGGGGGTTCAGAGGTCAAGGCAGATGACTTTAAAATATGCAAAGTCACCTCAGTAACAACTATACAAAAATAGACAAATATACCACCTCCCCTTTTACTAAACCATGATAGTGGTTTTTAGCGCAGGGAGCTGTGCTGAATGCCCCTTGCAGCTCCCAACGCTAAAAACCACTATCACGGTTTAGTAATAGGGAACCATAGTACAAAATATAGACAGCAGATATAAATTTCTCAAAACGGACATATTTTGATCACTAAATTGAAAATAAAATTTTTCCTACCTTTTTGTCTGGTGATTTCATGAGTCTCTAGATGCACTTCCTTCTTCTGTAAATAAAATATTTCTTTCTTTCTGCCTTTCTTTCTCTCTCCCCCTGCCCACCTCTTTATTTCTGTCTTTCTTTCTCTCCCCCTGCCTACCTTTCTTTCTTTCTCTCTCCCCCTGTCCCCACAAGCCATCATTCTGATTTCTCCACTTCCCCAATTCTTTTTCTCTCCCTGCTGCCTCCCCTCCCCCTAAGCAACCACACCGATTTCTCCTTGCTTCCCCAATGCCAAGCCTGGCGCATACAAGCGCTCAGTCCACAAGCCTTCAACTCAAACGTCAATTCAGATGTCGGAGAGGAAGTTCCAAGCCAGCCAGGCAACGATTGGCTGGCCCAGAACTTCCTCTCTGATGTCAGAATTGACATTGACATTGGAGGTGAAGTCTTGTGGTTCCAGCACTTGTATGCGCCTGGCCTTGCTCGGGGAGGCAGAAAGAACAAAATCACAAAGGCAATGCGATCGACTAGCATTGCCTTTGCAATCTACTGGTCGATCGCAATCGACTATTTGGGCACCCCTGCGGTAAGTTGTCCTCAATCTTTTTCATATAAAAACATTTTGCAGGAATGAGTACAGTGTCTCTAAAGTTAGTTTATCACCAATGCCAGGCTATCTTATTATATCTAAAAAATATTTTTTCCTAATCCTTTGAAGAAAAAAACAACACATTTATAAGACAATGCATGCCTTGAATTCTCTCTCCTCATCAAAGTCTCTTAAATAAAAAAAAAAAGATATGAGGTTCTATGAAATGCATTTGCAGGCACTATCACAAGAGCTCACATTTTTAAATGTTTCCACAGCTGCTTCTACTGTTACAGGTCAGTTTGCTTCTAGTCAACCAGCAGTAGAGTGATGTATGAAACAGATTCAGCCCTGGTGCTTATAACAGGATGTTTTCCTATTGAAAATTATGACATAAAGGGCCAGGGCCAGAACAGTTTATGCAGCTTCCAACTAAATACAGTAAAACCTTGGATTACAAGTAACTTGGTTTGCAAGTGTTTTGCAAGACAAGCAAAACATTTGATTAAATTTTAACTTGATACACAAGCAATGTCTTGCAATACAAGTACCTATCACAACTGAGCTGATAGTTCATCTCTCTCTGACGCTGCAAGAATGTAGTGACTATTCTAAGCAAACAAAGTCTTGCAATACGAGTACATACAGTATACACGCGTCACATCATCTCAACAGAGCCGAAGGTTCTTCTTTCTCTAATGCTGCGGGAGTGGAGTGACTGTTCTAAATGAACGAGGTCTTGCAATACAAGTACGTATAGTATTTTGTATTAACATTTTTGGGTTGTGGAACAAATCGTCTGAGTTTCCATTATTTCCTACGGGGAAATTCGCTTTGATATACAAGTGCTTTGGATTACAAGCATGCTTCTGGAATGAATTATGCTCGCTAACCAAGGTTTTACTGTATAAACAAACTGGCTGTGGGGATCTTCCCCTTGTAGGTTATCTGTTCACTAGCTTTTTTTTTAATATTATTTATATACCACTTATATCCTAAGTGATTTACATTCAGGTACTTTATCATATTTCCTTATCTGTCCCGGTGGGCTCAAACTCTATCTAGTGTACCTGGGGCAATGAGGGATTAAGTGACTTGCCTAGGGTCACAAGGAGCAGCGAGGGATTTGAACCCACAGCTCTAACCCCTGCGCCACACATACTAGATGTATCTAGAGCCAAAATTTATTGTACATATTCTTAGCTATGAGTGAGGCCTATTATTTCAGAATGCTACTGGCAGGACTATGAACAATATATTAAAAGTTGTGTTTGAATATTGAGCTGTTATATAATAAAAAGGATAACTTTGCATAGGTCATCAGAACATAAGAATAGCCATACTTTCCACAATGGCCAATCCAGGTCACAAGTACCTAGCAGAAACCCAAATACCGATCCCAGGACAAGCAATGGCTTTCTCCATATCTATCTTAATAGAATAAGGACATTTAGTTTCATGTATTCAAAGAAACAAAGGGCCCATATTCAAAGGGTTTATGTTCTTTACCTTGAGTCATAGGCATTGGAACAGGGGAAACCACAGGGGCCATGGCCTCCTCCAAAATTGGCAGTTGATGGTTGGTGCCTGCCCTCCCACTAATTTCCTGATGTTGTAGTTTATATCTTCGGGACTACTTGTCACAAACACTCCTCAGAGCAGAGTTGAAAAGTGACAAAATTGTGATCTGACATGTCTCCTACTACCAGGGGTATCTTCAGGACTTGAAAAGGAGAACCCCCCCAAAAAAAAAAATAAAAAAAACACATACACTTGTCTTGCCTGAGACCATCCACTCTGGCTCAGCTTTCAGATTACAATTGCTTTCCAGAAATAAAACTTCTTTCTGTGACAGTTATTTTTAGGCAGAAAAAAATATTCACAGCACACTGCATATAGGAGTGTTATAATCCAGCAGCAGACAGATTGTACATTCTCTGAGGCACCAAACAGTAGGTAAGCATTGCATAAGGCTCCCTGGTTACTGTAGCAACTCTTGGTAGGCAGCACAGCTGAACAATGTTCTGTGATTGCTCCCCACAACTGCAAACACAGTGAGTTTTATCCAGCATTCAAAACATTCACTTTGTCTCAGTGCTTTTTAGCCTAAACTAAACATGAAGTTAGCAGACTATAAAAATCCAGGTCAGAAAAAACTCTTAGCATCATTAGGAAGTATGAGGAAATAATAGCAATCAAACAAAATAATATTGCTAGTTTTACTAGAACTTGGGCCCCTCTAGATAAGTTTTTTGAAGTTTTTAATGATAACTCTAATTGACCCTATTGTGTTTCGATTGTATGCAGCTGTTGTTTTTTGTTTTTTAAGTTTTGTTTTGTAATACTGTATTATTGTTATGCATTCTTGTTTTAAAAAAATAATAATATTATTGTATTTAAAAATCTGTTTTATTGTTATACATTGTTGTATTTAAAATTCAGTTAAAAAAGAAAATCAAGAAACAAAAACATAAAGCATACATTGCTAGGGAGAAATCACCAGCTGCCTCACAGCTACTCACTGATTTAGCTAATCTCCATCAACTCCGCTTGGCTCTCTGTGGTAGGGCAGGCTTCCTGGATTTCCATTTCCTCAAAAGCCTCTGGAATAGTGATTCCCAACCCTGTCCTGGAGGAACACCAGGCCAATCGGGTTTTCAGGCTAGCCCTAATGAATATGCATAAGAGAGATTTGCATATGATGGAAGTGATAAGCATGCAAATTTGCTTCATGCATATTCATTAGGGCTAGCCTGAAAACCCAATTGGCCTGGTGTTCCTCCAGGACAGGGTTGGGAACCACTGCTCTGGAGCATGAAAGTTGGAAGTGGGGAAAATTTCTTCCACTTCCTGCATGGGCCAATCTAAGATCTCAGAGTCTGCCTGCTCTCTCCAAGGCTTCAGCCTGCTGGAGTGCTTCTGCCAAGTCACTATTGCTTCCTTCAGCCTGCCTTTAACCAGACCAAAGCCACTCCCCTTCAGCCTGTAGAGGGGGATGGGCTTTGGTTCCACAATAGGCTATCTAAGCTCAAGCTTCCCCTATCTGTTCTGCCTTATTTTCATAGGCATGACTACCTTGGCTTTTGCTGCCCTAGCTGATGTACTGACAGGTGCAAATGCTGTGTGTTTTTGCCTGCTCATAAACAACCTAATCCAGATTACTACTGTTCTTACAGCATGGATAAGGGAAGTCAGTCTCAAGCGGCTCAGCAGAGCTGAGACGGTCAGTTCTTCTGCACAGGAACTTCTTGGCAGCTCTAGGTGCAAAACCAGCACGGGGGCTTGGTTTGTCACAAGCTGCCATGCAGCATCAACGAGCAGGCCTACCCCAAAACCCTTCATTCTACTTCTGGGGGCACACCTGCTCGTTGATGTTTCATGGCATCCCCGAAGACTTAAAGTACAATGCCGGGAAAAGGTAGGAGGTAGAATCAGGACCTTAGGTGTCTGAGCCAATCAGGGCCATAGGCTCCTCTCTCTGAATCCCATGTGATATATGGGGTGATGTCTGATTTGCTCAGACGTCAGACCTTACGCTCCTTCCTGTGCATCACATAGGATACAGAGGGAGGAGCCTAAGGCTCAGATACATAAGGACTCAGATACATAAGGACCCTCACCTTGGGAGGGGCCTTAAGCATCTGAGCCAATCAAGGCCTTAAGGTCCTCCCCGTGCATAACAAGGTGAACTGGAGAGGGGAAGACCCATCATTTTCAATGTACTGGACTCAGAGCTGAAGGGACCATGCTTCCCTCCAGCTCCCAAAGTTTAACAAAGGTAACGGGGGGGTGGGGGTTTGAGGGAGCATCCGGTGGCAGGAGGGAGTGGGCATCCCTCCTGCTTTTTTTCAGGAGGAAGGGGGAGGATAGAGGATGGTGGGGGAGTCAGTGGTGTGGGGGGTCCAGGACCGGGTGGGAGCATAGCAAGGGGTATTCAGCCAGGCAGCAGGGAGTAGGCATCCCTTCTGCCATTTTTGCTGCTATGGGAGGTCGTGGTGCCAGTTGGTGGGGGGGTCATTGGGAAGGGCCATCAGCTTTTTTTCTTTTATTTTTAATGGGGCAAATTGTGCCATTAAAAAAAAAAGAAGAAGCTCTAACAGCAGTGACAAGAGGCTGCTTCCCTTGTCACTGCTGTTAGGGCTCTACGAATGTTTCAGTTGCTGAAAAGTAGTAGCTGAGAAGGTAATAATAATAATAATAGCAGTTTATATACCGCAGGACCGTGAAGTCCTATGCGATTTACAATGATTAAAAAGAATGCTACAATTGAGCAGAACTTACATAGTTGGAGGTTAGTGACTAACAGAATATGAGAGCGGTTGTTGTGGGAAAGATTGGGCGGATCAGCTACCTAGGTAATTCAAGAACAGATATGTTTTTAGGTGTTTCCTAAATTCACCATAGTTGTTTGTATGCCTAAGTAGTTTTTCCAAGTCTTTGCCCCATGATGCTGCTTGATATGAGAGGAGATGTTGATGGTGACTTTTAAATTTACATCCTTTAACCAGTGGGGAGATGAACTTCGGGTGTGAGGTTCTCTTATGTTTGTTGGTTGAGAAGGAGAAGAGGTCAGTTATATATATAGTGCCTTAAAGCAGAAACATCCCAGCTTAAACTTTGCACGTGCTTCCATTGGCAACCAGTGCAGGAGTCGGTAGGAAGGGGTTATGTGATCGGACTTCTTCAACCCAAAAATCAGCCTAATTGCTGCGTTCTGCATCAGTTGTAGTCTCTGCAAGTTCTTCTGGGAGATTGCCAGGTGGGCGATATTACAGTAGTCCAGATGGCTTAGTATAAGGGATTGTACCAGAATTCTGAATGATGAAGCGTCAAAGTATGCTTTGATGGACCGAAGCTTCCAGAGAGTGAAGAAACCCCTTCTATTCAATGAGTCCACTTGGTCTTTCATGGTTAGGCCTTGGTCAAGTATTACTTCCAGAACCTTCATTGTAGGTTGAATAGGGTAACTGAGTTTGTTGATGCATAGTGATGTTTTTGTGATGAGTGGGTATGGCGAGGCTACCCAATCTAAATTCAGTCATCCATTGTTCCATCAAGTTTAGTACTTCGGTTGCCATAAGGGTAGCTTCAGAGAGAGAAGTAGCGAATGGGATAATGATTGTAAAATCGTCTGCATAACTAAATAATTTTATTCCCCGCTGGGCCAGTTGTGCACCTAATGATGACATGTAAACGTTAAAAAGCAGTGGGAATAGTGGTGACCCCTGAGGAACTCCAGATGGGTTGCTCCAGGTATTAGAGAGGTTGTAATTGAAACGTACTTGATAGGTGTGGGATATAAGGAAACCTCAGAACCAGTCCAATACCTCTCCTCTGATGCCAATTGCATCCAAGCATTGTAACAATTTACTCGTGATCCTCCAAATCAAAGGCCAAACTCATGCCAAATTGCATGATCAGGGCATTGTGGCCCTTGCTAAATAAGGAGAGTAAGTTATCCAAGATGGCTGCGATTACTGTCTCGGTGCTAAACAAAGGTCTGAAACCAGATTGGGTTTTATGTAAAAGGTAAGGAATATGAGGTTAGCTTTCATAAACTATAAAAGGTTAGCTTTCATAAACTACAAAAGATCACAAAAAGAGGAAGACAGGCAAAAATATCTGGAAAAGTTAAGAGAGGCTAGTCGTGTAGTCAGAAAAGCAAAGATGCAAATGGAAAAAAAAATAGCTGACACAGTAAAACGGAGAGACAAGACCTTTTTTAGATATATTAGTGATAGGAAGAAGTGCAAAAGTGGCATTGTGAGAGTCAAAGGTGAAGGGGTAGAAACTGTTAAAGAAAAGGCCAAATTGCATAACAAATATTTCTGGTCTGTGTTCACGGCTGAAGCGCCGAGAGCGGGACCGCAGAAGATAAACTTGAATAGGGATGGATGAGTAATAGACCCTGATCGATTTTCAGAGGATTGTGTTCATGAGGAGCTAGCTATAATAAAGGTAGACAAAGTGATGGGGCCGGATGGTGTACATACTAGGGTGCTGAATAAACTTAGGGAAGTTCTGGTAGTTCCGCTGACTGACCTTTTCAATGAGTCACTAGAGTCGGGGGTGGTACCGGAGGACTGGAGAAGGGCAGATGTGGTCTCTCTCCACAAAAGTGGAAGTAAGGAAGAAGTAGGAAATTACAGGCCAATAAATCTGACTTCTGTAGTATGCAAATTAATGGAAATGCTTTTAAAACAGAGAATGGTCAACTTTCTGGAATCCTGTGGATTACAAGACCAGAGGCAACATGGATTCACTAGAGGTAGGTCTTGTCAGACAAATCTGATCAATTTCTTTGACTGGGTGACCAGAGAATTGGATAAAGAATGTGCACTAGATGTGGTGTATTTAGATTTTAGCAAAGCCTTTGACAGTGTTCCACATAGACGTCTAATAAATAAATGGGGAGCCCTTGGGATGGGTCTCAAAGTGACGGGCTGGGTCAGGAACTGGTTGAGTGGAAGGCGACAGAGGGTAGTGATCCATGGAGGAAAGGGATGTTACCAGTGGTGTGCCTCAAGGTTCTGTTCTTGGGCCTGTTCTTTTTAACATTTTTATAAATGATATTGCTGAAGGGTTGTCAGGTAAGATTTGCCTCTTTGCGGATGATACCAAAATCTGCATTAGGAGTAGACATGCCGGATGATGTGAATAACATGAAGAAAGACCTGGCGAAGCTTGAAGAATGGTCTGAAAGTTGGCAGCTAAAATTTTATGCTAAGAAATGCAAGGTCATGCATTTGGGCTGCATAAACCAGAGAGAACGGTACAGTTTAGGGGGTGAAGAACTTATGTGCATCACGGAAGAGCGGGACTTGGGTGTGATTGGCCACCTTAAGATCATCACAAACAAACAGGTTGAAAAGGTGACGTCAAAAGCTAGAAGGATGCTAGGTTGCATAGGGAGAGGTATGGCCAGTAGGAAAAAGGAGGTATTGATGCTTCTGTATAAAACTCTGGTGAGACTTCATTTAGAATATTGTGTACAATTTATTTAAGAACATAATAATTGCCACTGCTGGGTCAGACCAGTGGTCCATCTCGCCCAGCAGTCCGCTCATGTAGTGGCTCCCAGGTCAAAGACCTGTGCCCTAACCGAGACCAGCCCTACCTGCGTTCGTTCCAGTTCAGCAGGAGCTTGTCCAACCTTGTCTTGAATCCCTGGAGCGTGTTTTCCCTTATAACAGACTCCAGGAGAGCATTCCAGTTCTCCACCACTCTCTGGGTGAAGAAGAACTTCCTTATGTTGGTACGGAATCCCTTTTAACTTCAGAGAGTGCCCTCTCATTCTCTCTACCTTGGAGAGGGTGAACAACCTGTCTTTATCCATTAAGTCTATTCCCTTCATTATCTTGAATGTTTCGATCATGTCTCCTCTTTTCAAGAGAGAACAGGCCCAGCTTCTCTAATCTCTCACTGTACGGCAACTCATCCAACCCCTTAACCATTTTAGTCGCTCTTCTCTGGACCCTTTCGAGTAGTACCATGTCCTTCTTCATGTATGGCGACCAGTGCTCAACGCAGTATTCCAGTATATACCACCAAAAATTCAGTGGTTTACAAAAGCTACATACATAAAATATAAAACACAAATACAATAAACAAAAAATCTATATCGACATACAAACAAATGAATATAACATCAAATTCTGGAGGCCGCACCTTCAGAAAGATATAAAAAGATGGAGTCAGTTCAGAGGAAGGCTGCTAAAATGGTGTGTGGTCTCGTGATAAGGCATATGGGGGCAGACTTAAAAATCTCAATCTGTATAATTTGGAGGAAAGGTGGGAGAGGGGAGATATGATAAAGATGTTTAAATACCTACATAATATAAATGTGCATGAGTCGAGTCTCTTTCATTTGAAAGGAAACAATGAGAGGGCATAGGTTGAAGTTAAGAGGTGATAGGCTCTAGAGTAATCTAAAGAAATACTTTTTTATGGAAAGGGTGTTAGATGCGTGGAACAATCTCCCGGAAGAGGTGGTGGAAACAGAGACTGTGTCTGAAATCAAGAGGGCCTGGGATAGGCACGTGGGATCCCTCAGAGAGAGAAAGAGATAATGGTTACTACGGATGGGCAGACTAGATGGACCATTTGGCCTTTATCTGCCGTCATAAGAACATAAGAATTGCCACTGCTGGGTCAGACCTATGGTCCATCCTGCCCAGCAGTCCGCTCAAGCGGCGGCCCCAGTGCTCCAAATGAGTCCAGTCTCACCAATTTAGCATGAACTTGTCCAACATTGTCTTGAAACCCTGGAGGGTGCTTTTCCCTATAACAGACTCTGGGAGAGCTTTCCAGTTTTCTACCACTCTCTGGGTGAAGAAGAATTGCCTTACGTTTGTATGGAATCTATCCCCTTTCAACTATAGAGAGTGTCCTCTCATTCTCCCTACCTGTCTTTCACTACTAAGTCTATTCCCTTCAGTATTTTGAATGTTTTGATCATGTCCCCTCGCAGTCTCTTTTCAAGGGAGAAGAGGCCCAGTTTCTCTAATCTCTCGCTGTACAGCAATTCCTCCAGCCCCTTAACCATTTTAGTCGACCTTCTCTGGACCCTTTCAAGTAGTACCGTATCCTTCTTCATGTTCAGCGACCAGTGCCTGACGCAGTACTCCAGGTGAGGATGCACCATGGCCCGGTGCAGCGGCATGATAACCTTCTCGGATCTGTTCTTGATCCCCTTCTTGATCATTCCTAGCATTCTGTTCGCCCTTTTCGCCGCCGTAGCACATTGTGCAGATGGCTTCATGGACTTGTTGATCAGAAATCCCAAGTTCCTTTCCTGGGAAGTCTCTCCAAGTACCGCCCCAGACATCCTGTATTTGTGCATGAGATTTTTGTTCCCGACATGCATCACTTTGCACTTATCCACATTGAACCTCATTTGCCATGTCGATGCCCATTTCACGAGCTTGATTATGTCCTGTTGCAGATCTTCGCAATCCCCCTGTGTCTTCACTATTCTGTATAACTTCGTATCGTCCACAAATTTAATCACCTCACTCGTCGTACCAATGTCCAGATCATTTATAAAGATGTTGAAGAGCACAGGTCCAAGCACTGAGACCTGCGGCACCCCACTTGTGACGCTCTTCCAGTCTGAGAATTGTCCATTTACCCCCACTCTCTGTTTCCTATGCTCCAGCCAGTTTTTAATCCACGTGAGTATTTCACCCTCGATTCCATGGCATGCAATTTTCTGAAGTAGTCGTTCATGTGGAACTTTGCCAAACGCCTTCTGAAAATCCAGATATACAATGTCAACTGGGTCGCCCTTGTCTATCTGCCTGTTCACTCCCTCGAAGAAGTGCAGCAAGTTCGTCATGCAAGATCTGCCTTTACTGAATCCGTGCTGGCTGGTCCTCATCAAATCGTGTCCGTCAAGGTGATCAATGATGCAGTCCTTTATCAGCGCCTCTACCATCTTTCCCGGTATCAAGGTCAGACTCACCGGTCTGTAGTTTCCTGGATCTCCCCTCGAACCTTTTTTGAAGATCGGCATAACATTTGCCACCTTCCAGTCTTCCGGAATCTTTTCCGATTTGATCGACAGATTGGCTATTAGCTGAAGCAGTTCAGCTATAGTCCCTTTCAGTTCTTTGATGACCCTCGGATGGATGCCATCCGGTCCTGGGGATTTGTCGCTCTTAAGCCTATCAATCTGCTTGCATACCTCTTCTAGACTGACCGTCAACCGTGTCAGTTTACCATCTTCTTTTCCAGCATATAGCCTGATGGGTTCTGGTATGCTGTGTATATCCTCTTCGGTAAATACAGACGCAAAAAATGTGTTCAGTTTGTCGGCGATTTCTTTGTCCTCCTTTGGTACTCCCTTAATTCCATGGTCATCCAACGGTCCCACCACTTCCCTCGCGGGTCATTTCCCCTTAATATATCGAAAGGACGGCTTGAAGTTTTTCGCCTCCTTGGCTATTTTTTCCTCATTGTCTCTTTTGGCCCCTTTTACCGCCTTATGGCACCTGCGTTGATGTTGTTTGTGCTTATTCCAGTTTTCATCCATTTTTGACCTTTTCCATTCCTTAAACGAAGTTTTCTTGTCTCTGATCGCTTCCTTCACCTCTACAGTGAGTTATGCCGGTTCTTTGTTCTTTTTCCTCTTGGATCCTTTGCTGATACGTGGTATATACAGATTTTGTGCCTCGGTGACTGTGTCCTTAAAAAGGGACCAAGCTTACTCTAGCATTTTTACAGTGCTTATCTGCTTCTTAATCTTCTTCCCCACCATGAGTCTCATCCCTTCGTAATTCCCTTTTCGGAAGCTCAGCGCCATAGCCGTCGTTTTGGACCGATGTTTCTCACCTGCATCTAGGTCGAAGTGGATCATATTGTGATCGCTGCTTCCCAGTGTCCTTTCCACTTCTACATATTGTGCCGGTCCTCGTAGTCCATTTAGAATTAAGTCCAGAATTGCATTTCCTCTTGTATTTTCCTTGACGAGTTGTTCCAGGAAGCAATCACCTACAGTATCCAGGAACCTAGTCTCCCTAGCGCAGCTGGAGGTGCCTAGGTTCCAGTCTATTCCTGGATAGTTGAAGTCACCCATGATAACTATGTTGCCTCCCTTGCAGTTGCACTTAATCTCGTCTGTCATTTCCCCATCAATTTCTTTGGACTGCCCTGGGGGTCGGTACTAGATGCCAATCTTCGTTTCCAGTCCATTTGTTCCTGGAATTTTGATCCATAGAGACTCTAACTTATCCGTCAGTTGTGGTGTGTTCTCTCCAGTAGATTCAATTCCCTCTTTGACATATATGGCAATGCCCCCACCTTTTTGAGCCACTCTTCTCTGCGGTATAGTTTGTATCCTGGTAGCACAGTGTCCCAGACGTTTTCCTCAGTCCATCATGTTTCTGTGATGCTGATGATGTCAATGTTATCTTTTTGTGCCATAGCTTCTAATTAACCCATCTTATTCCTTAGGCTCCTTGCGTTCATGTACATACACTTGAGTTTACAACCCGTTCCTTTCTTGCATTTCCTTCCCTCTTGTGTCCCTTTCAATTTGTCTTGCTTGTGATCCGGTGGGCCTTCCCCTCTATCTTCCTGCACGGTATCTTCTGGTGAGTCTTCCCCTCTATCTTCCTGCACGGTATCCTCCGGCTATACCGGTTCCCAAACCATCACCTCTCTCTCTCTGTCGACTGTCGGCTTTCCCCTTCTTCCTAGTTTAAAAACTTCTCAACTTCTCTCTTGATGTTGCTTGCAAGTAGCCTCATTCCGTCTCTGCTGAGGTGGAGCTTGCTCTTCCCCCAGAACGCCATCCAGTTGTGCATGAAGTGGAATCCTTTTTCCTCACACCAGCGCCACATCCACACGTTGATTGCTTGCAGCTCCATCTGTCTCTTCTCATCTGCTCTGGGTACCGGCAGTATCTCCGAGAATGCTATCCTCTGCGTTCTGATCTTCAGCTTCCTTCCTAGCATCCAGAACTGGTCCTTCAGTACTTCCCTGTTGTAGTTCCTGTTGCTCACCTTGTTCATCCCCATATGGATCACCACCACCGTATCTTCTTCTTCCACACTGTTTCTATCTTACATAACATGTATAATTTTATGTATAGCTATGTAGTATGTATGATTCTATGTATAATTCTCTGTAGTAATATGCTGTTTGTAACCCACCTAGAACTCCAATTTGCGAGGATTCAGCGGGATATAAAATTGCATATATAACATATTTTTCTCAAACCCATCTTCTCAGATTAGATGATAGACAAACAGAATGACTATGGGCTCCTTTTACAATGGTGCGCTAGCCGCTACCGCCACCTTATAAGCAGGTGGTAGTTTTTTGGCTAGCACGCGCTATAGCGTGAGCTAATCTTGTGTGTGCGTTAAAAACGCTAGCACACCTTCATAAAAGGAGCCCTATGTTATCATATTAGCACAGGAGAAGTAAAAAATCCCTTCCGAAAGGGAAGGCTGGCAGGATAGATCAATTCCTAGTGGAACATTACCTTATGCTTAGCTCAGAGATTGCCCCTATGTTGGCTAGGCTTTTCCAGCAGTTTTGGAACATTGAGCATATCCTCAATCCATATATAGAGCAAATATAGTGATACCATATAAAGAGAACAAGCCAGATGAGAAATGTGCCAGGTATTGCCTGATGAAACCCTTTTTAATTGTGACTTCAAGATATTTGCTAAGGTAGTTTGGAGGAAATACCACCACCATTAGTCCATCTAGATCAGTGGTCTCAAACTCAAACCCTTTGCAGGGCCACATTTTGGATTTGTCGGTACTTGGAGGGCCGCAGAAAAAAATAGTTAATGTCTTATTAAAGAAATGACAATTTTGCATGAGGTAAAACTCTTTATAGTTTATAAATCTTTCCTTTCAGCTAAAGAGATATGGTCAAGAAACTGTTTTATTTTACTTTTGTGATTATGATAAACATACTGAGGGCCTCAAAACAGTACCTGGCAGGCCGCATGTAGCCCCCGGGCCGCAAGTTTGAGACCACTGATCTAGATCAAACAACTCACAGAAACTCAACAATGTTAGAGCATAAGAATAGCCTTCCTGGGTCAGACCAATGGTCTATCAAGCCTAGTAGCCCGTTCTCACGGTGGCCAATCCAGACCCCTAGTACCTAAAAAAAATAACAGAAGAATGTTCAAAGCACAGATGTATCTTTAACATAGAAAAATGTGGGCGGATAACTCGCTGGAGCTTGGGGATTATTGACAATCAGTGTAGGATCCACAGCCAGAGCAGGAGAGGACAGAGTTTCAGTTAAGTCTGGATTTAAGTATATTTGCACCTTGTTTGACTTAATGAAAGCTCGGCTTTATGTTTGCTTCTAATGTAGTATGGGAATGGCTGAACACATAAGCTGCTAAACTAAAGAAGGAAAGAGAGACATTTGAGATCGTAACAAAATAATTACACATTGAATTTTGGATGTGGAGGGGTTTTTTTTAATGTCAATGAAGCCAAACAGATCTTTTTTTCTCCATATTCCGATTAGTTGTGAACAGTTTCAGCATTGGTGGTTACCAGCATTCCCTTGCTTGTGCTAGCACATCTCTTATTAGTAATTTAAATCATCTATTATTATACCAGCTTTCCTAATCTCTGAAAACATTTCTTCATCTCTCTGCTCATTTTGTCCCTGGGTACGGTAGTATAACCCTACCTTTATATTCCTTACCTTCACAAATGGAATTTCTATCCATATGGATTCCACACCGCTATTAGAACAAAGACCCAACATGGGATGTGTTTCAGCAAGTCTACCTGCATCAGGAGTCCAACATATTATATGTACTTCATTATACTAATGAGTTAAAAGGTTTGTAAAAATAGCCAAACATAAGCAGCATGCAGTGATTGGCACGCCAGCTCATAAAGACACAGAACCGGACCACAGCTCAATTACATCTTCACTGGGCAGAATGGATGGGCCATTTGGCCTTTATCTGCCTAATGTCTATATCTGCTTTTTATTGCTTTCATTGATTTTTGGTGCAGTCTTTTTTTCTCCTCTTTTTGTAACTCAAGAATGTCGTTAATTTGTGATACATCACTTTCATGTTTTGTACAGTTAAGTTTTCAAACAAATATCTAAGGATATACCGTGCCCTATGCCAAGCAAAGATTAATTTTCTAGCATGTCTGGAGAAAAAAGTGACAAACTTGATTACCTGCTGGTATAATGATATGTTCTTCAATTGACAAAACCAGAAACTGATAAACTCAAGAAGCTGGGTTCTGGGAAATAAATTAAATCACTAAAAGGACATTAGGGAATTAGAAAAATTCATGAGTCTAAAGGAAAGAAATAGTACAGCACACATGCTAAGCATTTAGATGCTCGATACCCAAGGATAATGAGCAGTAAGAGTGATTAGTAAAACATACCGGGACTGATAGGTAAAGAATTACAACTAGAAGAGCTTTGATGGCACACCGCTGCCACTGTAGAAAGATTTAATTCCCATTAACAGCAGACTATTTGAGGCCATTTTTCATCTGATTTATTTTTTTACTTGCAGCGGCTTGATACGAGGAAGGAAAAATTAAAATTATGCAGAGTATTTCCCACCACATAATTCCTGCCTAAGAGCAATTCACTCCCCTTTTATAAGTAACCATCTGTGGACACCTCTCCCTAGACCTTTTATATGGTCTTTGATTATATGGCTGGTTAGGTTTTTTTTATTACTTTTTATGGTTTCATCCTTTATCTTGAATGTTGCATGCTACCCTTCCATCACAAAAGACCTCTATCCCCAAGTCACCCATTCATGACTAATGAAGATTCCTTTTCTCCAGACATCCTACCCTCTGAATTTTATGTCTGAAAGCAGCAGGAGTTCTTTACACCATCTTCCTCCTAAGAAGCACACACAACCATTCACTTATTTGCTCCCACCTGTCTTCCTTCTACAATGTAGTAAATGAACCTAACATTTCTGGCTAATGCTACGGTGCACCCACTGAAGTTAAGGTGAAAAACATCCTTCTTATGACAAATATCAAACTTTGATGTGCTGATAAAAAAAAAAATAAACAATCCGTCAAGGCTGCGTGCCTAGAAGGAACTAGTGAGTTCTCATTAATCGTAGAGTCAAAAATAAAACTTTGCTTTAGCCTTGAATATTAATAAGGCTGAAAATTAGAAATTATGCCTTTATGAAGTCTTATTAAATGAAAAAAATATATGCTGAAAACCACACATTTTAAATTGGAGTGAGTCTAATTATCTTCTTCAGTGTCAGGCACAAAGTGTTTCCATCAATATTTTTTTTTTTCTGGATATAGTGAAAGAACATGCCAGATTTATCCCTAAGCATGTTATCAATCATTTGAACTCCTTTTACTTCAGTCAGGTTCAAGGCTGGCTTTTACTTGCTCCAGTGTTTCTTTGTACACTGTAATTCAACAAGTCTTGCACTATGAAATATTTCAAATGCAGTTTTCGTGCTAGGGGGTAGCCCCATTCTTTTGTGAGAAAAGGAAAAAAGAAACATCTAGTGGTGTTGAAAATGCTTTCTTGTGGTTCCAAGTGATAGGTTCCTTCAGGGATTTCTTGGTACAGTGTATGAATCACCTGTTAAAGACAGATTATGCTATAGCTCATTGGCATTCCCTCTGCATCTCAGTAGATGGTTGTGAACAATGCAGCTTCCAATAGCCATGGGAAATATAAAATAATCAAACTTACCTGATTTTTTTTTTTCAATTTGATCTTCTATCTCTTTCTCTTTTTTCTTAACTGTAAATAAGACCAGCTCTAACTATGACACTAATACTAGGCAGCACCACTAGAAGCGGCAGTAAATCACCACAGAAGCTATCAAATAGAGAGAAAGCGACGTCACTGATGTGGCAGGTCGCTAGAGGCTGAAGCTCTGTTGAGGCTGATGTGAAAAGTGCTTATACGGCAGTGAAAACGCAAATTTTGTTTGTTTCCATTTAGCCCCTGAGGGAGTGCACAATGGCCACATCTACCCGGCGCAAACTGGAGAAACATAGAAACATAGAAGATGACGGCAGAAAAGGGCCACAGCCCATCAAGTCTGCCCACTCCAACAACCCTACCCCCTTGAATTTACCCCCCTAGAGATCCCACATGTGTATCCCATTTCCTTTTAAAATCCTTCACGCTGCTGGCCTGAATCACCTGAGGTGGAAGTTCATTCCAACGATCGACCACCCTTTCGGTGAAGAAGAACTTCCTGGTATCGCCATGAAATTTCCCACCCCTGATTTTCAGCGGATGGCCTCTTGTGGCCAAGGGACCCTTAAAAAAGAAGATATCATCCTCCACCTCAATACGGCCGGTGATATATTTAAACGTCTCTATCATGTCTCCTCTCTCTCTACGTTCTTCAAGTGAATATAGCTGCAATTTATTCAGCCTTTCTTCATACGGGAGGTCTTTGAGTCCCGAGACCATTTTGGTGGCCATTCTTTGAACTGACTCAACTCTCAGCACATCCTTTTGTTAATGTGGCCTCCAGAATTGTACACAATACTCCAGATGAGGCCTCACCATGGATCTGTACAATGGCATTATAACTTCGGGCTTTCGGCTGATAAAACTTCTTCGGATGCAACCCATCATTTGTCTTGCCTTTGATGAAGCCTTCTCCACTTGATTGGCAGCCTTCATGTCTTCGCTAATGATCACCCCCAAATCACGTTCCACCTTGGTCCTAACTAAGGTTTCACCATTTAGTGTGTAAGTTTTGCATGGATTCCTGCTGCCGAGGTGCATGACCTTACATTTTCTAGCATTGAAGTTTAGCTGCCAAGTCGAGGACCAATGTTCCAATAGAAGTAGGTCCTGCGTCATACTGTCTGGTAAAGTGTTCTCACTTACTATGTTGCATAGTTTGGCGTCATCGGCGAATAATGTGATTTTACCCTGAAGCCCCTGAGTCAGATCTCCCACAAATATGTTGAAGAGGATCGGGCCCAAGACCGAGCCCTGAGGCACTCCACTGATCACTTCCGACGTTTTTGAAGGGGCACCATTTACCACCACTCTCTGAAGTCTACTGTTTAGCCAATCACCGACCCATGTAGTTAACGTCTCTCCCAGTCCCATTGATTTCATCTTGTTCAATAGTCTGCGGTGCGGAACGCTATCAAAAGCTTTACTAAAGTCCAAGTAAACGACGTCCAGGGACTCACCCACATCCAGTTTCCTTCCGGGAGCGGGCATTGAAAAACTGCCTGTATCCCCAAGTGTGTCCAAGATGGCGCCGGGACCAGCGGCGGAGCGTAGCATGGAGGTGCAGATTCTGGAGGCAGGGCCACGGTCTGGTGGGTGCGGACCCAATGAGTCGGGCGGCTTTGCTGAACTGTTGGCCAGTTTACGGGAGGAAATCCGGTCCATCCGCACCGACATTAAACAAGCAGTGGTGGATATTAAATCGGAATTGCAGGAAGTGACCCGTCGACAAGGAGAATTGGAGACACGGGTGGATGCGGTGGCGGAGGACCTTATTGATACGCAGGGCAAGGTGGTGGCTCTCCAGAAAGACAGTGTGGACATTTGGGATAAACTTGAGGACCTCGAGAACCGCCCGTGAAAATGTAATCTGCGGCTGCGAGGGGTGCCTGAAGAGGAGAAATTTAAGGATGTGCGGTAAGTGACGCAAGCAATCTGTGAAGATCTACTTTGGCTAGCACAGGGGGAACACATGGGAAATCATGGAGTGCAAATTGAATGGGTACACCGAGCCCTTGGACGAGTCCAGGGGAACCTCCCAAGGGATATTGTTCTTTGTCTTACTTCCTTTGCGGTTAAGGAAACTATTTTACAAACGGCCAAACGCAATACAACCTATTGGTGGAATGGGCTGTCAGTTACTGTCTTTCAGGATCTGGCGGCCATCACCCTGCAGAAGCTATCAAACAAAACAAAGTGGGAAGATCAAGATGTTTCAGTAGGGGTCTTTATTGTCAGTAACATAAAACATTCAACGACTCTCAATAAACTAGGGCAGTGAAATTCTCTGGCTCACTGTTGCAGAGGGCTTCACTAAGTTGAGAGGTAAAGTTTTTTTTTTTTTTTAAATGTACCTTTAAAACACAACTGTTTGGTTCTTAAACAACAAATTTCAAGCCTCCTGAGGAAGGTACCCTGAGTGCCGAAACGCATGCAGCGTTGAGCCACTGAATGTTTTTATGTTGCTGATAATAAAGACCCCCTACTGGAACATCTCAACCTTCCCACTTTATTTTGTTGATTTTTTACTAATACTAGGCACACGTCATGAAATATTCTTGTAGAAAATTAGTTAAGTTTTAGGAAATAATGTTGGTACTTTTATGAACACCAAAAGATTAAGGGGCCCTTTTAATAAGTTAACACACAAATTAGCAGGCACTGTTAATTCTTAAGTAGCCTGGGGGATGAGCTAGAGAACCATAGAGAGGAGGACCCAGGCTCGTAACTGTTAGTTCACAGTCATTAACTGTTACTGCGTTGGCATGACAACATATGCTAATTCACATGCTAACTGAATACTCTGTAAAGGGGTGGGGAATGAGCAGGTTATGGGCTGTGAATGGGCACAGATTGTACATCTCAGATAGCACATAGTATCTTACTACATTTTGTACGTGTTGCAGATAGCATGGATACATGGTTTTTTTCTGTGCAGTAACTGTAAGGAAAGTGCCAGGAATATATATCCCTAACAGATATTAAACATTTTTTGGGCTTATCACATGGTAAATGCAAAACATTACTGTATGTTAGAAAGAGTCCCTTAGAGGAGCATTTGACCACTATCTCTAACTAATGTTATCAAGATAGTGATACTCAGCCTTTACTGTGGAAACCACTATTAACCATAGAGTAAAGTACTCTAAGGGCTCCTTTTACAAAGGTGAGCTAGTGTTTATAGCGCGCGCTACCCGAAAAACTACCACCTGCTCAAGAGGAGGCGGTAGTGGCTAGCGCGCGCTAAAACTCTAGCGCGCCTTTGTAAAAGGAGCCCTAAATGGATGCTTTACGCAACTTTAAAAAAAAAAAAAATCCCTCAAGGTCCAGAAGCTTGTATCTGAAAATATTTTAAACATCATTAAAAAATTGAAATACTGGAGTGTCTATGCGGAATATCCTAAAAGACATTTATTGTGTTAGGGCAAGTCAACATTGAAGCTTATAGGGTTCATAATCAAAACTTAAACACATCTATAAACCCACTCAAGTTGGCACTTGAATGACCTAAAAGATAGGTCGTCCAAGTGCCGATAATCAAACCGAATTTCTGGACGTATCCAGGGACATTTTAGGCCTCTGAATGCTGCTGAGCTGAAAAGGGCATATCTAGAGGAGTGGTTAGGGTAGTATTTGGGTGGGATGTGGACTAACCTAGACTTAATCATCCTGCAGGCATAATCAAATGTTTCACGAGACTTCCTGGATGAAACTTATATGTTGTGACTTTAAAAAAAACCCATAGTAACATAGTAGATGACGGCAGATAAAGACCCGAATAGTCCATCCAGTCTGCCCAACCTGATTCAATTTAAATTTTTTAATTTTTTCTTCTTAGCTATTTCTGGGCAAGAATCCAAAGCTCTACCCGGTACTGTGCTTGGGTTCCTACTGCCGAAATCTCCGTTAAAACCTACTCCAGCCCATCTATACCCTCCAAGCCATTGAAATCTTTAAGTCTGACTTCCGGTTTGGTCTCGAACAAGATGGCTGCGTGAGCTGCTTGCTCCCACCCCTTTCTAAGCTAATCGTTCGGATTTTGTCTGTTCCTTCTACTTTATTTTGGGGTTTTTTTGCCTGAAGCCCTGTTAAAGGTTTCGTTAACATTCTGCAGAATATGGCCAGCAAAAAATCTAAAGCTGATATGCTTCCAGCTAGTAAACGTCTCAAGTCAGCTCCCCCCTCCCCTGAGAAATCTGGCGCCGCTGCAGACCTCGTGGAGGAGACTGACCCGATTCTCACTGAATTACAACATATAAAATCTTTGATGAAATCACACATGGAAATATCGAAGGACATGCGAGGGGAGTTGGAGTCTATTCATGCACAGATGGCGGCGTCTCAACAGCGTTTTGACTCACTCTCTGATCGAGTCGCGGCTATGGAAACAGATCTCCCGACAATCAGTGCTAACTCAGCAGCCCTTTCAAAGTTAACCGCTGACCTCGAGGATATGGCTAACCGCAGTCGTAGATCGAATCTGCGGATCCTTGGCATGCCGGAAGGGGCTGAAGGCAATGATACGCTAGCCTTCCTTACATCATGGCTCCCAAAGTTCCTGGATATTGAATTCTCCCCGATCTTGAAGCTCGAACGCGCTCATCGTTCCCCTTCCACCCTGCAACCTGGAAACAAGCGCCACGCCCGCTGGTAGTCAAGGTGCTCTGCTTCCAGCATGCTTTACAAATTTTGAATGCCGCAAAAGGAAAAGCGTCTATGCTGCACCAAGGTCGTAAAATCATAATTGTTCCCGACCTGGCTCCTACCACTGCAGCGAGAAGAAAATCCTTCCTCTCCATGCGACAGGACTTAAGGGAGCGCAATATGGACTCTTCTATCCTGCTAGATTCCGGGTGACCTACCGAAATAAAACGGACAACTACACTGACCCTGAGGTCCTTCGAGCGTGGCTTCACCAGACGAAGATGGGGTAATCATTTTTTGACTGTATCGCCTGTTGTACTCTTCACTGGACTCGGCGTTGTAACCCTCCTGTGATCTGCCGCCCCATGCCGACCGGCTCCCTGCACTGGACTTATCACCGCACTGCCTTCAATTCTATGGGACGTTTTTTCTCCTCATAACCTGTCTTCTACTTGTTAATGTTGCTTACTCATCCGCACTTAATGTCATCCCTTGACCGCTGTTTTCTCGGTTTTTTATGTGGTTTCGTTCTACCCTGATCTTTTTCCTTTACTCGCTTGCCTCTCGCCATTTTGTTTTTTGTTTTGCTTCTCAGGACTTTTCTTTCCTACCGTTAAAATGGCGGATCTTATTTTCCTTATCAAGAGCGTTCACCATCTCTCGTTTCTATTCTGTTATCTTCCCTTTACCTCTGCGGTCTCGATCCTGCTATTATTGTATTTTGTCCTGTTTGTCCCTGCACCTCCCCCGCCATTTCCACATGTGCTCTCCTTTTCGTGGTAAAACCCCATCGCATTTTTTTTTAGCTTCCTCACCCTCTGCCTGTCTAGTATATGTTGAATCTTTGGCTACTTGCTGCTATATAGGTTTTCCCTGTACCTTCTGCTTATAGCACACTGCCTACTTTGATGATTAATTCAGTTGCATTCCTTGATTTTCTTACGGTAATATCTTTTTTCCTCTATGTTCCTCTATTTCTGTGATATAGTCCTGTAATGCACTATGACTATTTTCAATAATTTTTAATTCTTTTCTTTTATACTATTCTGTCCCTCTGATGAAATGATATTTCTGTCATGAATTTTACTGTTTTATTTTAAATATATTGATTTTACTGTCTGCCATATGAATTTCCAAGTCTCTATCCCCTCTCTCCCTCCTCTAAGTCACCTTATATTCTCCTCTTCCTTATGTTAGTTTATGAATTGCTGCTAGATTACCTTTTTATTTTTTTTAATCTTTTAATGACTAATTTTAACACTCATTATATAGTATTTTATTCCCTAGATGAATTTAACATCAATTATAGTCTAGCTTGTATAATTGTTCTTTTGGTTTCCATATATTGCATTGTCTTCTATTTATACTTCTGGGTATATCTTATATCTTAATAGCTTTCCTTGTACAGCTCCATTTTATCAGTTGCCAGATGAAATTTTGTCTCCTTGATTAGAATATGTTTTCTTTCTCTTTCTTTCCTTTCTATATCCTTTACAGATGAATTCTGCAGTATCTATCAATTTCCATTGTGGTTATTTCTGTACTTTTAAATATGGTATTTTGTCTTCACTATACACAACCCATTACCAATCAATATATCCGATCATTTTAACATATTACACCTCATAATGAATTTATACCATTTGTGCTGTAATGTCACCAGATGTATGTTTCCTTTCTTGTTGTTACAATCATATATTATTCTGTCCTTTTTAGCTGTGCTTCTTTCCCACCATACTATTAATTATTTTCTTATTAATACCTTATTCTATGGTTTTATTAAGACTCCCCTTACTGTTAATGCCCTACTATGTTTTTTGTCCCATTCACCCTTTCAGGGTTTCTAGTGTGCACTGGGTTGATGGTTCTATATCCAGGAGACCGTTTCTTTTAGGTATGTATTTGATACAGATACTTCTCCTGGATATCTTCTCTGTTCACCTTAAGCAGGACGGTGCTGAACTCGCCCTTTGCTCCAGTGTAGATGTCAATGATATTCTATGTTTCTGTTATTATGGCATATTTCACCTGTTTTGCTGCCTGGTTCATCAAGTTGTTTAATCTACTTTGATTCCTGCTCCCCTTGCTTCACATTCTCCTTCCAAATGATATTCCCCTTTATATTCTGTATACCATATCCAGATTGTACTTACCATTGTTGGTATTTGAACAGAGTGTGGTATTTTCTTTCTTTCTTTATTTTCTTTTTTATTATTCTTAATATTATATATTTTTCTTTTCTGTTTTGCGCATTGTGTTTTATATCATCTGACTATGTTCATGATACATTCCAATCTGTTGTCCATTATTTCCAGCCCACATATGTTCAAATGTATATCTTTTTCTCACTGGTTTTGGGCGATCTACTCCTTTGACATTTACCATCGTTGGTATTTGAAGAGATCATATTACTCTCAGCTTTGGGTGGGTCATTGTGACTCCCGCACCTCATGTTTGACAAACTGGTGTTTTATCCCTTCCCTTTCTTCTCCTGGAGAGGATTCCTTTTCCTTCTTCTTCTGTATGGTTTTTTCCTCTTCTTCATACTCACTTTGCTGATGAACGGGACGGACATTCCCATTCCCAGTAACATAGATAGGCACTCTCTCTCTCAGTTTCGTCCCTCAAAAATGTGGTCTGAACTTCACAATGTTATTCAAGATCTTGGTCTCTGCGATCCTTGGAGATTGCTTCATCCGGATGAATGCTCTTATACGTTCTATTCTGCGTCACACCGCTCTCATTCTAGGATTGACTTCTTTCTCATTTCTAAATCTCTTCTTCCTCTAGTCCGTGCTTCTCTTATTCACCCTATTATTCTTTCGGATCACGCTCCCATCGGTTTACACGTGGAATTACAACACATTCGTCCTAATCGAATTTGGCGGCTCAACACTTCTGTTTTATCGGACTGTTTTTCAGGATAAAATCTGGAGCTTCATTTCGGACTTCTTCACTATTAATTCCTCTTCTATTGATTCTTACACCATTATTTGGGAAGCTTTTAAAGCGAGTCTTAGAGGTGAGGTAATTAGTTTCCTAGCTTGGAAGCGCAAGTCCGATCGTATTACTATGGAAACTTTGGAGAAGGATATCTCCCTCTTGGAACGACAGCAGATCACGAATAATCTTACTCAAGTTTCCCCGGACTTAATTCAGAAAAAAGTTGAATTCAATCTACTATCCCGGCTCAAAGCTCAACAAGACTTTTTGATCTCCAAAACTGGCACCTATATGTCCGCCAACAAAGCCGGTCACTTTATGGCCCGTTATCTGGCTAATCACAAACAAAGATCTAGAGTAGCTGCTTTAGTGAGAGAAGATGGTACTTCTGCTACAGACGACAACTCCATATCCCAGCTTTTCACCAACTTTTATAATGCTTTATATTCCTCGTCTACCAACTCTTCCTCTATTTCTAGTTCTGATTTCTTCCGGAATATATCTCATCCCTCTCTAGATCATTCCCAGGCTTCCTGTCTTGGCGCTCCTATTGCAGAGGCCGAAATTCTAGAGGCCATTAAATCTCTCTCTTCACATAAATCGCCAGGGCCCGATGGATTTCCGATGGAATTTTACAAAACCTTCTCTATTGATCTTGTCCCAATGCTGAAATGTCTTTACGATTATCTTTTTTCCAATCCTGATGATCAGGGTGGATTTGCGGAAGCGCACATTATTGTTTTACCCAAGGCAGGGAGAGACGAAACCCAGGTAGCTAATTATCGACCTATCTCTTTACTCAACACTGACTGTAAGATTCTGGCTAAAATTTTAGCTTCCCGACTGGATAAGATTTTGGGCAGCCTAATTCATCCTGATCAAGTAGGGTTTATGAAATCTCGTTTCATTGGTGATAATGCGTGCACTTTTCATGCTGTTTTAGACATTGCCCATTCCTCAACTGAACCGATGATAGCTATCTCCCTGGATGCCGAGAAGGCCTTCGATATGGTGGAATGGAATCATCTATTTGCAGCTCTCCATTGGTTTGGACGTGGTCCAGACTTTGTGCAATGGATCAGATTACTCTATACCAAGCCTTATTCCAGATTACGCATTAATGATTCTCTTTCTACTCCTGTCTTTCTACATAGAGGCACTCGACAGGGTTGCCCCTTGTCTCCCCTTTTATTTAATTTAGCACTTGAACCATTGCTACTGGCAATCCGTCAACATCCGCAACTAATCGGAATCCCTGTGGGCTCCTCTCAAATTAAAACTTTAGCGTATGCTGACGATCTATTGGTATTCCTTTCGAAGCCAACCTCCTCCATTCCTGCTCTTCTCCAATTAGTATCTGACTTCTCTCGATGTTCGGGCTACCGCATAAACTGGGATAAATCCGAGGTCATGCCCCTCAATGATTCCACTTCTTTGGCTGATTGTGGACCCATTTCATTTCAATGGACTAGTTCTTCATTAAAGTATCTTGGTATCCTTTTTCACCACGATACCGATATCATGATGTCCATTAATCTATCTGCTTTAACATCTAAGATTGATGCTTTGATGAAGAGATGGTCCCCTCTCTCCTTGCTATGGTGGGGACGCCTTGAAGCTATTAAGATGACTATTACACCAATTGTTAATTACTATCTCTCCATGCTCCCTAGATTAGCCCCTAAGGAGTTTTATAAAAGTATCGAAAGGAAGCTCTCAGCTTTCCTATGGTGTAAGAAAACCCCTCGTATTTCCTTGAAAATCCTTAAATCCTCTAAAGAAAATGGGGGTATGGGCTTCCCGGATTTTTTCTCTATCATATTGCCTCATTCCTGCGTTATAGCTCATTTTGGACACTGGATCCTAGTCTATCCACTGAAATGGCTGCTTGGTTTCGAATTGAACAGCACCTGGTCCGCCCGATCCCGTTGTCCAATTTGCCTTTCCTCTCTGTTTCATCACTGCCTTGTAAATCTACCGTTATATATGCTACTCTTCAAGCAATTCATAATTTTGATCTTATTTCAGGGTCCGATAGGCGTTGTGTGACCGCCTCTCCTCTCTGGTATAATTCCTCCTTTTTTATTGACAACCGTCCTATCTGCTGGAGGTCCTGGATAGATAAAGGGATTTGGACATTGAATCAGGTCATGGATAATGGAAAGCTCCTTTCTTTTGCTCAGCTCATGGATAAGTTTGCCATTCCGGCAACAGAGTGTTTTCACTGGATTCAGCTCTCTCATTGCCTACATAAATGTTCCCCATCCATTTTTACCTATACTCCCACTTCTGCCTTCATGACATTCTCGAGATTAGGTGTGGAAATCGGTCATACCACGTCTCTCTTCTATAAAGAACTTCGCTCTCATTTATATCCTAGGTCCAAGAGATCTACGGATATTTGGTCGTCCTATTCTACATGGCGAGGATCCGATCATGATTGGGATCATTTTTTCGGCAAAATCATCCGTCCAACAGCATCTGCCAGCTTGTCTCAATCGCTTTATTTTCTTGCGTACAAAGTCTTTTGGACACCCAATAAGATGTTCATGGCAGGACTTAGGGATTCCAACTTATGCTGGCATTGCGCATCGGAGTTGGGGGACCTTCATCATATGATTTTTGCTTGCCCTATCCTTAAGGAATTTTGGACACAAATATGGCGCCTTATTCAACGCATTCTCCCCATCTCCTCAGAGTTTTCTTTTGATATCTTGCTTTACAGAGCTTTAGCGGTGTCAGATCCTCTTTCCACCAGTCAACAATCTCTTCTTAATATTTTAATTGCTTTAACAATTCAAATGATTCTTCACAATTGGAAATCAGCTGACTTGCTTAATGTTGTTTTCTGGTGGAAAACTGTTCTTATGATTCATTTATTTGAGCTGAAAGCTGCAGATTTTTCCGATAGAGCGCGGAGTGTTTCCAAAATATGGGAACCCATACAACATTTTACTCCTTAACTGTTGTCTTTCCCCTAGTTTCTCTTTACTCCGACTGTATCCACTTTGTCTCTTCAATATCCTCCATGGGATTGGGATGTCCGTCCCGTATCCTTTATTCCTCATTCTCTGCTCTTTACCATTATTCACTGATTTCTCTTTTTCAACTTCTGTCTGACTAGGCTCTTCTCTGCTCTTTTCTCTTTGTCCTCTTTCCTCTTCAGGTTTAAAATTGGCTCCTCTGAGCCTCTTGGTCTCCCCCCATGAACCTTTTTGAGTTATTATGTATATTGTATCTTTTGGGTCACCGGTTGGTTCTATTGAACCTCTCTGTTCACTTGTTCATTGTTCTTTTGTTTTTGATGTATTACATCTTTTGTTACTGAAAACTCAATAAATATATTTGAAATCGAGATCTTTAAGTCTGTCCTCATGCACCTTATGATGACCACCAACCTCTTCTGAACTGATTCCATCCTCTTTGTATTTTTTGAAGATGTGGTCTCCAGAATTGTACACAATATTCTAAATGAATTCTCATCAGTTTTATACAGGGGCATCAATACCTCTTTTTCCTATTGGCCATATCTCTCCCTGTGCATCCTAGCATCCTTTTAGCTTTCACTGTTGCTTTTTCAAAATGTTTAGCCACCTTAACATCATCACACCCAAGTCCTACCCCTCTTTTGTGCACAAATGTTCTTCTCCCCCCCCCCTCTAAACTGTATCATTCCCTTGGGTTTGGCAGCCCAAATGCACTTCCATTTGTTAATATTAATTCTTAGCTGCCAAATTTCAGGCCATTCTTCAAGCTTTGCTAGGTCCTTGCTCATGTTATTCACAGCATCAGAGGTATTTAATCTTTTGCAGATTTTAGCATAATCTGCAAAGAGGCAAATCTTACCTTTCAGCCCTTCAGTAATATCACAAAAATGTTAAAAAGAGCAGGCTCAAGAACTGAACCTTGAGGCACACCACTGGTAACATCCCTTTCCTCTGAGTAACATAGTAACAGTGATCTCTATTGACCACTAGCCTCTGTTGCCTTCGACTCAACCAGTTCATGACACAATATTATACACATTTAGATCTCAGAGCTGAGCTCCCTCCATAAGTGAGCACATTCTCAGCTTCCAGTGCTGCTGCCATGTTATATTATTTTTATTAATTTATATTCTGCCTTTGTCAAACAAAGGCAGATAACAAACAATTTACATACATAATAAAAATATACACCAACATAATATACAAATCAGCAAAATAAGTGCTGAAGCCTAAAAAAACCCTACCATAGAAAGTTTATCGGTGCTTGAGATGTTGGCTGGCACCAACTGTGTTGGCTCTTAAGATGATCATTATTGAAATAGAATTTTAAAAGTTAGAAATACATCTTTGGTGTTCACACCTGGTCCTAAAGAGGCACCAACAGGTCAGGCCCTCAGGAAGCCCCCAACAAACACGCATGAGACACATCCGCAAACAATGTAGATAGTAAATCTCTTCATGCATATTCACTAGGGACATCCCAAAAGCCCGACCCACCAGCAGCCCTCAAGGGCTGGGAGTGAACTAGAGAGCTGCACGGGAACGGGGATGACGGGAATCCCGCGGGGATCCCGCGGGTTCCCCCTTTGGGTCACGGGGATCCCGTGGGGACGCCCCCTAGGGTCGCGGGGATCCCGTGGGGACGCCTCCGAGGGTCGCGGGGTTGGATCCTGCGGGTCCTGTGGGGTTGGATCGCAGCGGGGTTGGTCAAGCCGCGAGGGTAGTCTCCTTCTCCTTACCTGCCCTGTCGCAGCACACATCCGAACGGAAATCTTCCCGATGTCAGCGCTGACGTCGGAGGGAGGGCTTAAGCAAAGCCCTCCCTTCCTCCGACGTTAGCGCTGACATCAAGAAGACTTCCGGTCGGCTGTGTGCGGCAGGGCAGGTAGGAAGAAGGCAATGGCGTACGAAAGAGGGGGGAGGGGGCGGTCCGCCCCGGAGAATGTGCACAGCCGGTCAGGTCCCCCGATCGACCGACAACAGGCCCGGCCGACAAATCTCCCTGCCCTGTAGCCGCGAATCTAAATTACCTCTTACAGCAGCTTCACTACTCCAGCTGCTGTAAGAAGGTAATTTAGATTCGCGGCTACAGGACAGGGAGATTTGTCCGACCGGGCCTGTTCTGTTGTCGGTCGGGTGCAAAAGCGCCACAAAGGTGGAGGCAGGGAGGGAGGAAAGGTGGAGTGGAGAAGAAAAGACGCTTAAGGGGGGAGAAGGCCGCTGAAAGTACTGGGGAAGACAAAGGGGTGGAAAAGAACGCTGAAAGGACATGGGGTTAAACGGGAGAAAGGGGGGGGAAGGACCCTGAAAGCACTGGGGAAGACAAAGGGGTGGAGAATGCCACTGAAAGGACATGGGGAAGGCAGAGAGGGGAGAAGGATGCTGCCTGACAGGACATGGGAAAGATGGTGGGGGAGAAGGACACTGAAAGGAAATGGGGAAGAGGGAATGGGAAGAAGACGCTGGCAGGGAAGAAGACAGAGATGCCAGACTATGGGGGGAGCGGAGGGAAAAAGATGGGTGCCAGACCAATTTGGGAGGGGGGAGAAAGGGAGAGGCACAGTAACAGAGCAAATGGAAGACACAGAGAGAAGAGAGGCAGTGGATGGAAGGAATTGAATGAGAACATGAAGAAAGCAGAAACCAGGCAATAAAGGTAGGAAAAAAATTATTATTTTTTTTTTTTTTTTGCTTAAGGATAAAGTAGTATATTAGTTGTGTTGATAAAAATTTATAAACATTAGAGGCTCTGGTAGAAACCCGTTTACAAAGTATGTATTCTTCCCAATTAATATTTCCAAATTAATAAAGTCTTTTTGCTTATTTTTAAATGGGTTTCTACCAGAGCCTTTAATTCAGTAGCATAATTAAATGAAATAACTATTTCTGTAGTTTATAGGGACAGGTGGGGACGTAGGGGATTCCTCGCGAGGACGGGCGGGGACGGAGGGGATTCCTCGCGGGGACGGGTGGGGACGGAGGGATTCCTCACGGGGACGGGTGGGGACGGGTGGGACTTTGGCGGGGACGGGTGGGGACGGGTGGGATTTCTGTCCCCGCGCAACTCTCTAGAGTGAACATGTGAAATATATTTTAAAACTCAAGTGGACAGTGCCCACATTAAGAAGAGTCTGAATTCCTTCTAAAGAAAAAATGTAGTGTAGTTTCTTTGCTCTAAATCAGGGGTGTCCATCCTTTTGGCTTCCCTGGGCCGTATTGGCCGAAAAATATGTTTCTGGGGCCGCACAAACATGCAAACGCTGCAGCAAGACAGAGGAGGGAGCCGGCAAGATGGTAAACACCTGGAGGCAGCAGTTGAAAACATTGCATCGCCCTCGACCGGGGCCACACAAAATACTTCATGAGTCCACATGCAGACCTTGGGCCACCCCTGCTCTAAATTGACAGACTATTCAACAACTTACTGAGGTAGTAGTACACCATACGGCCTCTTTTACAAAGCTGAGTACAAGTCTTTTCTATCTCAGGGGAGAGGGGAAAAACATCTTATAGTGGAACCTAGTAAGTAAAATGAAATATTACTAGATTGTTGATTTAACATTGCCTCATAAATGAACATGTCTATTGAGCAGACTGCATGGACCCCATAGATCTTATCTACCCTCATCTACTAAGTTTCTATGCTAATATGTTATTCTCCTTTAAAGAAACTTGATTCTGTGGATAGCAAATTCTGCAATCTCCAGACTTTTTCAGTATATTTCAAAAACTCATCCCTGCACCATCTTTTGACTTTCTTTTGGTTAAACACCAAAAATCAATATTCCTATCAGCTGAAGTTTTTAGAAAAAATATATAAATTGAGCATCAGATTATGTTAAATCTTCTTTTAATTCACTTTCAATGACTTGCATTCTATTGGCATCAATTATGTAACTCCCAAAGCCAAAACAGATTTTGGCAGATATGATGTGCATTTAATTACTTTGCCCTGTGTACTTAGAATTATTTACCTAGTTTCCTATAACAGGCAACAAGTTTTATTACCTTTTGTAATATGATTTTAATTTATCCTAATGTGTCCTGTCTCTCTTGTGTTGGTACTCATTTATAAGCCATTTTGTTTCAGTATATCTTGAGGTTTATACTTAATAGTCTGTGCTAATTACAATTTTACATTCTTTTATTATATGGGTTGAAGACATAATGAATACTCTTCAAGAATATCTTGAAATTTAAAAACTCCTATTTATTAACATTTAGCATTTGGTAATGTCATTATCATGCTAACCATTAGTATGAAATAAAAGCCTTAGGGCCTGATTCTATAAATGGCGCCTAACAGAGTCTACTTCTAGGCACTGCTCAGCATGGTTGTCAATCAACGGCTAGATGCCATTTACAGAATCTCGCCTAGTGGCACCTAATGACTTATATGTTGCTACACATCCTAACAGTAGGCATCAGTATATTAGGTCAGAGTTTTTCTGACCTAATTTACTGGTGCCTATCACAGATGCCTAGAAATGCCTAATGTAACCAGTGGTTACTAAAAAAAAAAAAAAATTTAAATAAAAGATTGCTCATCTGGGTTTGCAGCCTGATGTTTCAGGGAAGCTCAGAAGGCTCTGGCTAGTAATATCAGTGTGTATGTCTAATTAAGAAGTGCATTTTATTAATTTCTGGAAAGTAATATTTTTGAGGGAGAACTAATATTTTGATATGCAAGCGCTGTGTACCTGACTGCAGTTTTTGGAATTCTGTGCTGCATGTGTAATCTGCGGAATCTTGGGCAGCAAAGCTCTGAGGTAATCAGAAACCACTGTTTTAAATAAAAGTTCAGTTAGAGCAACTGCTTTAGAAGTAATGCAGCAGAAGAAGCTGGCTGTGTGTAAGAAGGTTGAATTGTAGGCTCTATGAGCATCGGGAGCAGCGCAGCTCTCTGCACTATAAACTGCTAGCGCAGTTTGATAGAAGAGGGGGTTAGTGTTGTGTTTTTTTGTATGGAAGAAAGACTATTTTAAAGGTTTAATAGAAGGTTGAAAGCTAGCAGAGGAGGAATTGCTTGAGCAGCTGTCCACTGGAGGGATTATGGCAAGTCACGTCCTTAATTTGCCAGTGGTTGCTATCCCCTTCTTATCCTCAAATGTGAAACTAGTGAGGGATGTAGGGTTCTATGACAACTTCAGGAACTACAGATGTTCATAGTACTAAAATCATTTAAAAAGAACATCTTAATAGATTTTATTTTTTTTTTTGTTATTATATATTTATTGAATTTTTCAATATAATCAAGCATTAACTTGTACAGAAAGGAAATTCAGCAAGAAATTAATATAAAAGTAAACAATATAAAAAGATATAAAATATAAGCATAAATTTCAACTCAAGTCCTCAAAAAGGATCCAAGGTGGATAATAGGCAAATAATTAGAAAATTACATTTACAAAAGTAGTAACTAGTTGAATGAGGTTAATGCACCCTTTCTTAAACTGAGCACTCATATTTCATCTTTCTCCAGACATGAAGTTGAGAGAAAGGTTGTCAGTTGAGATGGCTCGAAGAAAACAAATTTATGTGAACGATAATTAATTACACATTTACATGGATGTCGCAAGTAAAAGGTCACCCCCAGGGCTATAACACCAGGTTTCCTTAACAAGAATTCACGTCTCTTTCTCTGCGTATCCTTAGCCAAATCTGGGAAATCTGAATTTTACAACCTAAAAATTCTTTTTATTTATTTTTAAAGAAAAGTCTCAGCAATCAGTTTTTATCTGGTGCGAGAACTACTGTCAAAAGTAAAGTTGCTGGGGTCACTAATTCTTTATCAGATATTTCCAAAATATTGGATATATTCATTAAATCATGTCCCAATTTCTGTTGCTGTTGTTGATCCTGGGTCTTGTTTGGAAGATAATAGATCTGTGTAAATGGTGGTAATGACTCTTCAGAAAGCTCCAATACTTCCATCATATAGCGTTTCAACATTTCCCTAGGGGCTATCATAGAAACTTTAGGGAAATTAATCAATCTAAGGTTATTATTTCGAGAAAAGTTTTCCATTGCCTCCATCTTCCTTCTTAAGTTAGTATTGTCTTTAATTAATGTCTCAGTAATTTGCTTGGAGACTTTTAATTTTTGGTGGACATTCTGTACTGAAATCTTAGAGTCCTCAATTCCAATCTTTAAATTTTTAATCTCGGTTTCATGATCATTAAGTTTCCTTTCCAATTGTTGTAATTGCGGATTTATAGATCTTGCCAAATTATCTACAAGATCCCACAGAGAATCCAATGTTACCTATAGGGGCTTCTCAATTTGAAAAGCGTGTAACTTTAATTTGATTAGCTCACCCTCTGGGAACATGTCTCGTCGAACGACCTGTCGGGCTCGTTCATCCCCCACCACTTCCTCCTCAGTCTCCATGCTCAGGTTCCTCTGCTCCAGCAAGGAATCCGGCAACACAGTCCCCCTCTCATTCTCCTTAGCCTCCGGGAGGAGGTGAACTCTGACTTCCGGAAGTACCTCCGCTCATGGGGAACTGGTGGACTGAGGACATGGGGAAGGTGCTCTCACGGTGGGGCTCAATAATGTCTCCAACCCTATGGAGAAAGGCACAGATTCGCCTCCACCCTGCGTCTCCTGCAGGGGACTCCCCGATGATATCGGCGTGCCCTGCATTCTCCTCACCAGCTCCTCGATGTTGCCAAAGACGGCCATTCTGGAGCGCTGCAAGGCTCCAGCAGCGCTTCATCCTCTCCTCTTCAGCATTGCTCTAAATAGGTAAAGATATGGCGAAATAAGTAAATTCAAGGGAGCTTCAGGGAGAATGTAGCTCAGACAACCTTGCGTGCGGCCATCTTGGATCCCCCCAACTGTAGAGCCATCTTAATAGATTTTAATGCAAAGTTGACAAGTAACCTAATGGCTAGTGAATGGACTAAGAACTAAGGGCTCCTTTTACTAAGCTTCGGGGCTGTTAGCGCAGCGCAGCCGCTAGCACAGCTTTGTAAAAGAGGCCGTATGGTGTACTACCACCTCAGTAAATTATTGAATAGTCTGTCAATTTAGAGCAGGGGTGTCCAAACTGTGGCCCAAGGGCCACATGCGGACCCATGAAGGATTTTGTGCGGCCCCGGTTGAGGGCGATGCAATGTTTTCCTCTGCTGCCCCCGGGTGTTTACCATCTTGCCAGCTCCCTCCTCAGCGTTTGCATGTTTGTGCAGCCCCAGAAACATTTTTTTTGGCCAATATGGCCCAGGGAAGCCAAAAGATTGGACACCCCTGATTTAGAGCAAAGAAACTACATTACATTTTTTCCTTAGATGGAATTCAGACCCTTCTTAATGTGGGCACTGTCCACTTGAGTTGACAATATATTTCACATGTTCGCTCCCAGCCCTTGAGGGCTGCTGGTGGGTCGGGCTTTTGGGATGTCCCTAGTGAATATGCATGAAGAGATTTACAAGCCTACTATCTACATTGTTTGCGGATGTGTCTCATGCATGTTTGTTGGGGGCTTCCTGAGGGCCTGACCTGTTGGTGCCTCTTTAGGACCAGGTGTGAACACCAAGGATGTATTTCTAACTTTTATAATTATATTTCATTAATGATCATCTTAAGAGCCAACACAGTTGGTGCCTGCCAACATCTCAAGCACCGATAAACTTTCTATGGTAGGGGTTTTTTTAGGCTTCAGCACTTGGACTTCTTATTTTTGCTGATTTGTATATTATGTTGATGTATATTTTTATTATGTATGTAAATTGTTTGTTATCTGCCTTTGATAAAGGCAGAATATAAATTAATAAACATAATATAACATGGCAGCAGCACTGGAAGCTGAGAATGTGCTCACTTATGGAGGGAGCTCAGCTCTGAGATCTAAATATGTGGAATACTGGTTGAGTCGAAGGCAACAGAGGGTAGTGGTCAATGGAGATCACTGTTACTATGTTACTCAGAGGAAAGGGATGTTAACAGTGGTGTGTCTCAAGGTTCAGTTCTTGAGCCTGCTATTTTTAACATTTTTGTGATATTGCTGAAGGGCTGAAGGTAAGATTTGCCTCTTTGCGGATTATGCCAAAATAAGCAAAAGATTAAATACCCCTGATGCTGTGAATAACATGGAGCAAGGACCTAGCAAAGCTTGAAGAATGGTCTGAAATTTGGCAGCTAAGATTTAATATTAACAAATGGAAGTGCATTTGGGCTGCCAAACCCGAGGGAATGATACAGTTTAGAAGGGGGGAGAAGAACATTTGTGCACAAAAGAGGGGTAGGACTTGGGTGTGATGATGTTAAGGTGGCCAAACATTTTGAAAAAGCAACAGTGAAAGCTAGAAGAATGCTAGGGTGCACAGGGAGAGGTATGGCCAAAAGGCCAATAGGAAAAAGGAGGTATTGATGCCCCTGTATAAGACTGATGAGAATTCATTTAGAATATTGTATACAATTCTGGAGACCACATCTTCAAAAAGATACAAAGAGGATGGAATCAGTTCAGAGGAGGTTGGTGGTCATCATAAGGTGCATGAGGGCAGACTTAAAGATCTCAATATGTATACTTTGGAGGAAAGGCGGGAGAGGGGAGATATGATAGAAATGTTTAAATACCTACGTGCATAAATATACTTGAGGCAAGTTTCTTTCATTTGAAAGAAAGCTCTGGAATAGAATGAATTAAGAGGCTAAGGTGTAATCTAAGAAAATACTTTTAACAAAAAGGGTGACAGATGCGTGGAACAGTCTCCTGGAAGAGGTGGTAGAGACAAAAACTATGTCTGAATTCAAGAAAGCATAGGACAAGAATGTGGGATCTCTTAGGGAGAGGAGGAGATAGTAGATGCTGTGAATAGGCAAACTGGACGAGCCATTTGGTCTTTATCTGTCATCATGTTTCTTTGTTTCAAAAACAGGGTAAGCAATGACAATCAAACTAAAACACCAGCTTCCTTCTGGTGTGGAACCATTTTTATTGTATTATCCCTGACATCTGTGTAGTTTATATCACAAAACTGGTTCTAAGATGAGGGCACAAAAGCAATAACTCCTTATAGCAACCTTGTTTGTATATAAAGTACACAAGAAAATTTTACCTACCCTAAGCACATAAGAATTGCCACTGCTGGGTCAGACCAGTGGTCCATCGTGCCCAGCAGTCTGCTCACGCGGCAGCCCTCTGGTCAAAGACCAGCGCCCTAACTGAGACTAGCCCTACCTGCGTACGTTCTGGTTCAGCAGGAACTTGTCTAACCTGCTATCAAACCCATCTATATCCAATTTACATAAAAACACACACTTTCTCGTCATCATGCATGCTTGTACATGACAGTAATTATATAGGCACAAAAATGTCTTTATAAAATTATCCCCTTAGTCAAATAAGGTCAATTAGTATTTGAGGTCATGCAAAATAAATGTAAAATAGTTCTATTTAACATTTACTATATAATGGTAACTAGCTTTTAAGACTTTTGTTGGTCGATATAAACAAATCTGAACCCTGTCTATAGGACTAAAATTAGTTGAATGAACAGTATAGAAAGTTCTGGGTCTCCAGAAAAGTGTACTTTGAGCCCAATGTACAGTACATGCATTATTTGTTAACAGGAACTGTTCAGATCGCTGCCTCTGTTTTTTATCTTTATTTCTGAGTATTTCATAACAGTTTTCAAACACAAGCTTCACACCAGTTTGATACATGCTACCTCTTCTCAGTCTTAACAAGCTGATCTACTTAGTTTACGGTGAAACCTATAGGGAGTCTCTTATAACACGCCTTATTTGCCACAGGTCTTATTTTATGCACTTGTTCTAGATAATGTAGAAAAGAGATGACCCTCAAAGGGTCACTTACTAATAAAGTGTAATGGGGCCTAAAGCAAATTGCACACATTAATGGCATTAGTGCATGATAACTGTTGGTATATGACCCTTTAAATTAGTTAAAAAGCAGAACAAATACCATAGAGAGGCCTTTCTTTTCTCTGCTATCTAGAAGATCAATTCAGAAAAATACTTGCAAAATAATTCAGAGTCCATCATCATAGACATCAACTATTTTTACTATAATGCACTTCAGTGTCAGGATATTTCACTTACACTTCTACTACTGTTTGTGTTGCTTGCTGATGCCATAAAATGCTATCATCAATCTGCAAAGTTCGATCATGTAAATATGTGGCACTTTGGTCAGCACTAAAAGGATGTTGTCTCATTAATCTCCAAGGTTCAGCCTAGCAATTTTACCACAATTTTTTTAAAAAGCTATATAGATTTAAGCTTGATCTCTGAATTTAATTGAGGTAACCTTTTGTCCAATCTAGCTTTAATGAAGCGCAATGAAGTTCAAATCCATGGGGACCATTAATCTGAAACACTCCATTAAAACTACAGAGGGATTTTTTTCTTTTTTAATAAACAGCGTGAACTAGTGCCCATGTGGCAAGGTAATTGAAAGGGAATTAGTGTCTGGGCCAGACTGCTATTAATTCCCCATCACACACAGGTAAAACTGATCCCTCCCTTCAGAAGGCAAGCTGCATTGTGATTTATGGTGTCTCTCTCAGCTCAGCCTTCAACAAAAAGCTAGATTTAATAATAAAATAAAATCCTGTGACTAAGGTATAATATTACGAAGCAATTCCTTAAAATAATTTACATTATACACTGTAATAGACTGATCGTACTCCAAGCAAAAAAATGCACAAAGAAAACTTCTGTAATAAACTATGAACTAAAAGGACTACAGATTTTTAACTGTTGTGTAGAGCCTGCAGGTATATGTAGGCACTATGTACACTAAAAAAAAAGTTTATAATTTATTTTATCATAAAAAATTACGAACCACCACCCCTTTTAAGCTGCAGTAGAGGTTTCTACCACGGCCCAAAGCGCTAAATGCTCCGATGCTGTTCCGACACTCATGGCATTCCTATGAGTATCAGAGCAGCGTAAAAAATTTTGCGCTCCAGGCCATGGTAGAAACCTCTACCATGGCAGAAACCTCTACCATGGCTTACAAAAAGTAGGAGGGGGGGAGGTAAATTCTAATAGAGCACAGCAAACTTAAAACCAGACATGAAACTTGCCTTACATCCTTGTCATCACCTAATGCATCACTTTTATAATTCCTTGTTCTATTTCTGAATTTTTTTCTCTCTGCTTATTTCAGATAACCAAAAAGTGGGTAAAAAAAATAAAAAATCACAGCTGACCTAGAAAATATTTGTTCTAGAATCAATAGAAGCACAATGTTAGTTTTATGTCTTGTATATTATGTTAAGTTTTATGTCTTGTATATTATGTTATGCTATTTGTGGTCTTATATCCTGCCAAATCCTTTGAGGTGCAATTTGAGGCAGATTACAGCAAGGAAAAAAAAAATTATTACTTGGTACACTTATACATTACAGTGAAATTCGTATCAGTCCAAGTGTTGCTAAACATTGTGAAAAATAAACCAGTTTTGTTTCTTGTAGGTTTTTGGTAGATTCAGTTCATGGGTAGTATATTTATATCATGAGTCTTGAGATGCTGTTCTCTAACGGGCACTCCATTTAGGCACCCTGAGGCCACACAGTAGGAGTCTATTCTACAGCAGCAATAATAAAATAAAATACATAACCATTATATAATAAATAGATAATAATGTCCATAAGATGTTCAAAACTCATACATCATAGTCATTATTACTTATACAATTGCTGAAAAAGCATTTTAAGAAGTTTCCCAAAAGCATAATACTCATAAGAAAAAACTTTCCAACTAGGTATTTCATTAAAAAAAGTATGAAAAAGCTCATTTCCTGGTATCAAGAAAATATATAATATATATAGATGTTAATTTGGGGAAGGCACTACCTACTTATAAGTTAGCTCTGTGTAATATTTCAGAACAATATATTTAGAACATTAAGGAAAAACTTGATTCTTATTTTTACAAAGCAAGTTTATTTACAAGATTATGCAGGCAATGTAGTAATATTTTTTATACAATTTAGGGATTTTTTAAACAAGCTAAAATATTGTTAAAGAAGCAGAATGATTAATTAAGATGGATTAAAAGTAACTCGCTCTGATAAAGGCCCCAAAATTACTATTTCCTCTTATTGTTGCTTCTGGTTAGAAGGATGAAAGAGATCTGTTGTTTGCAGAGGGTGGCTGGAAGAGATGATGTCCTTGCTGGAACAAAAGTTCTTCAGTTGTGGAATGGCTAAGAATGGAACATGAAGACTTAGATGCAGAGGAGATTTCAGCAAGGTGTGTTGCAGGTCCAGTGCCAATCCCCAAAGGAGGAGCTTAGGTGAATTTCCCTTTTTTATGGACCATAGGAGTTAGAAAACAGGTCCAATCACAAGTCAGGAATATCATCCAATCACAAGTCCAGAATTCTGGACTTGGTTAATCTTTTCTAGGTTTGGGCTGAAGCCCCTGTAGTCCTACAGAGATGAAGGCTGAGCTGAAGGAGTTCTTTTGGCAGCAAACCATTTACAGGTATCCCAGCTCTCTTGCTTGCCCCCATATGCTTAGTATTATTTTAGTTTGTTTTTATATTGAGTGAGGATGGTCCTCACTCTTCCATACATATATATTTTTTGCTAACTTTTTAATAAACTGTTTATTTTTATTATCCAGAAAGCATAGTTCCAATCTTTTTCTTGTTTTTGTTCCTTTACTTCTTTGTGTGGAACTTAAGGTCTATGATCTTGTTTTGTCGCACACATACATCCCAGCAGAGTAATGGGGCACCCTAAGAGGCACTGCAGTGAACTTCACATAAAAAGGCCCAGGCACATACTCACCATAATCTCCTTACACTGTATGGTGAGGCTTCCAAAATCCACTGCACCTAACTGTATATCACAAAGACTGTGTCTGAATTCAAGAAAGCATGAGACAGGCATGTGGGAGATAGTGGATGCTGTGGATGGGCAGACTGGATGGGGCATTTGGCTTTTATCTGCCATCATGTTTCTATATGTAGGTACAGTGGGATTAGGATGTTTGAAAGGCTCACATGTTCCACTACAAGGGTAGTGGTTACAGTGAAACATAAAAACATAGAAACATAGAAATAGACGGCAGATAAGGGCCAAGGCCCATCTAGTCTGCCCACCCTAATGTCCCTCCCCTACCTTCGCCCTGTGAATAGATCCCTCCCCTACCTTCGCCCTTTGAATAGATCCCATGTGACGATCTATTCAAAGGGAGAAGTGGAGTCCTTGTCCAATCCATCATTCTATCCCGACTCGATTACTGCAACTCCATCTTTCTAAGCCTAACAAAGAAAAATCTTCTCAGACTTCAGCGGATTCAGAACACCGCAGCTAAATTAATCTTCGCAAAAGGCAAATTTGACCACGTCTCCCCGCTTCTGTCTAAGCTTCACTGGCTCCCAGTCTTCCTCAGGGTTCGCTACAAATGCGCTTGTCTTACCTTCAAATCTCTTCACGGCATCCTCCCTCCCCTCTTCCCACTATCTTGGCTCTCAAGCACTCACTCCTCCAGATCCACTCAGAAATTCAAACTATCCTTCCCTTCTCTAATTGGCATCTCCCATACAGGAAAACACAGTACATCCCTCCTCTTCAGGATCACTGAGCTGTGGAACAGCTTTACGGCCCATCTTCGGAGTTCGACCTCCCTCCAACATTTCAGAAAACATCTGAAAACCTGGCTTTTCACCAAAATGTAACCACTCCCTCCCTCTCCACTATTCTATGTACCTCCTCCGTCCTTGTTCACTTTACCTCTCCCTCCTTCCATTGTAGTTCCTCTTCTTTATTTTTAATCCCTGTAAACCGTGTCGAGCTCCACTTCCGTGGAGATGACGCGGTATATAAACTTAAGGTTTAGTTTAGTTTAGTTTAGTTTAGTATGGGTCTGAGCCCCCATCTCTATGGTTCACTACACCACCACCATTCTACTCCAGGAACATGTTTGCTGTTGCCGTAACATCTGAAGCTGTTATACAGGCAGGTATGTACTGTTTCATTCACATCTTTAGGGATAGGAAGGGGTCAGTGTCCACTGGGGGAGTGTTGGGGGGTCAAGCTTACATTAGCATCCAGCGAACCACAATTTATTTCTAGATCACTCATTCCATATAAAACTCAACGCTCACTGCGATCATCAGATCAAAATCTACTTTCAGTACCATCTTTAAAAATCATAGGGACAAGAAGATTAGATATGTTCACAGTGACGGGACCACAATGGTGGAATGCCCTCCCCCAGTATATTAGAACCGAACACGACATTGTAACATTTAAAAAACTTTTAAAAACGTACTTATTCAAAGACGCTTTTAATTCTTGATACTTTTACCGGTTTTAGGGTCACTCTTTGCATTGTGCTTTGGTATTTTTGTACCCTCCCTTTTGTCTTTCCCTTTTTTAACCATACCCAACATTGTAACTTTTTAACTCCTTTCCTACCCCTTATGTACGTTTTTTATAGTAATTATATTGTTAATGTGTTAATTTCTTCGTTTTCTTTATTTAGACCATGTACATCGCCTAGCAATTTTAATAGGCGATTTATCAAATGCTGAATAAACTTGAAACTTGATCCTTCCAGTGGTCAGCTGGCCAGTTTGGGCACCTTTTTGGCACTTATACATTGTTAAAACAAATCTAGCCTCAGACATCTAAATGGTGCCCTGGACATATTCTTAAATGTTCAGTTATGGCAGATAAACATCCAGGTCATAACCCATCATACGTTTAACATGCCCCCTTGAAATTTAGATAAACTGTAAATGACCAGCATAGATAACCATCCAGAAATGGGTTTTGGAAAATAGCAAAATGAAAGTGTTCATCTATCCCTTTATCTTTCTTTTTGAAAATGAGCCCCCTAATGAACTATTTAGTTAAGTTTTATTTATGGAAGAGTAATAATGTTGAAGAAAATGATTCATATTCAAAAGGATTTGTCTTGGTAATTTCAGAAGTAGTACACCCTATTCAGTCAAAATTCTTTCCATAGAGGAAAACTTCCTTTGTTGAATATAGTCCCTGGGGTCCAAAGAAAAATTTAGCTGCAAGTTTCCCACAGTTTCAAAATGATTTACTCTGTTTCTGCTAAATAAAGTTCTATTTCTTTTCACATTAGTTTGCAGTGTATCGAGTGAGCCTCCTCCAGCTAGTCACCATTGGATCTACCTAGTATTAGATTTAAATCCCCGAGTTAGATTTTGGGATTCTTATATTAGAAACAATACATCTGGTAGGATGAAGCTGAAAACATATTTAAATAATCATTATTTTAGCAGAACTCATTTTTAGAAAACGTCACTTCCATAAACTAAATTAAAATTATTCAAATTTTCCACCGACGTTTATCTGTCAGACAATCTCAAGGCAATGAATGGAAAAAGCATGAACTTCCGTTCTGTTATTAAATCTAAGTCCTATGTGTGAACAGAAATCTGTAATTCCTCTGAAACAGTCAAACTATATGGTGAAAAGGAAAATGTATGTTTCTTCTATAAGCATTGGTCTTAATTTATCTGCAGAAGTGAATGCTAGTATTGCACAAGTGAGATTCATTACCGTCAAGCTGCTTTTTGAAAATGAATGATTGATGTGTCTTCCCGTTCTGCACTGTCATGCAAAGGAGCTAGATTTACAGATAGATCTTAACAAAGGATTCCATTTGCTTGAGAGTGTTTAATATGCAGCACTGTTCCAGAAAAAGCTTAATTCCTGTAAATATAGTGTATAGTGGCCAGAACAGCAATCTGACAGTACGAGAAAGGAGCATGCAAGAGGAAAACTGCAAGGAAAATGAGTTTCTACTGCCCTCTCCTGGGTTTACTGACTTCTCTTGGTTTTATGTAAAAGTGCTTATTTTTTCATTCTCTATGGGCTCCATGTATATAAATTTAAGATACACAAATTCCCACCAGAAAGACTTCTGTGAACCATCACAAATCTTATGTTTTAAGAGCTGTAGCTCCAATGTATCTCAAGAAACTATATAAACCCTTTTATCATGTCTTTTTGACTGACTCCTGCTCTGAGTCACATATATTATCATTTCATTAATATATGCATGACCCTCATTTTCCGATGTTTGAATATATTTAGCTGCTTTTCTGACATCATCAACATCTAGAATTGAATGGAAGAAACCATCTGTGTGTGTTCACAAGTTTCCAAGTTTATTTAAAAGTTGTTAATCCACTTATTGAATTTCTAAATGGAGTACATAGAATTTTAAAAAAGGGTATTACATAAAAATTAACCAAGCAGACATACTAAGACAAGAGTGGGAAAGGGGAGTATAATTATATCAAATTTTAGCAAAGAAAACAAAAAAGGTTAACACGAAAGTATGGGGGGGGACCCCATCTGTAGGAAAGAATGAAATAAAGGATGTTAGGTCTGGTGTCCTGAATTTGGATGTTATGTATCAAAAGCATCCCTAAAGAAAAAGGTTTTTAGATTTGATTTAAAGCTCTAGAGAGTTTGCTCAGGTCTTCCTTGGTTAGCATTTTGCCTCTCTGAAAGTGGTGCCTCTCTGAAATGATGATGTTTACCTCTTTTAAGACCGTATGATTAGTAATTTTGATCATTCATTTTTATCTGCTTGTAGGTGGGGGGGGGGGTTCAAAATGTATGAGTCTACAACTATATATGTTAAACTGTGAACCACTTTGGAGAAAAGCAGATTATAAATGTTTTAAATAAATAAATGGGTTGGCATTGAGTTCCACAGTAGGGGTGTGGTTACTGAAAAAATTGTAGAATGCATTGTGTTAATGTGACGCAAAGAGGGAAATCGACAACAGATGTCTGCTCAACAACAGATGTCTGCTCAGACTAAGGACAAGTAGTGGAATATGTGAGCCTTCTAAACTCCATTCTAATCCCACTGTACCTACATATAGAAACATGATGGCAGATAAAAGCCAAATGGTCCATGCTTCAATCACCAGAATCCCACATTTAAATTTGACCAAATCCACTGTATTTAATGGAACTGCCATATCAAACTGCAAGCAATTCTGGAAATGGGGTATGGTTAGGGGTGGATTGTGGACATTCTTTTAAGTTATGTACAAGCTTTTGGCTTATGCACCAATGTATGCACAACTTAGGTGCAGACATTTAGGCCAGGTTTTCTTTTATCTAAATTGGTGCACCTAAAAGTTGAGATGAATAACCGGTACTAAGTGTGTTCTACAAGTTACGCATAACTTTTAAAGCATAATTTTTTGTAGAATCGTGCTTAGCACTGCACTAGTCAACATCAATTTTTTAGGGGCGATATATAGAATTAGGCCCTTTGTCTATCATACGCAGTACTTCCATACTGGATTTGCTGATAGTATTCAACCACTGTGTTCACAAAACAGAAAATGCATCTATATACGAAGAGCTGTCTAAAGATGCATATCTCATCTCAACTCTATTAGGAGCTATTCTTTCTTACCATATATACTCAAATATAAACCAAGATTTTGGGGCCAAAAAATGGGGGTCTCAGTTTATATTTGATCCACCACCCGACGCAGCTGTCCTCAATTCAACTCCTAATGACCACCAGGACTGTAATCTTCAATAGAACAATCCCTCCCCACCACGCTCTCCCCACTGAATACATGCCCCCTGCGATGAATCTCGATGCCGCTATCCTCCATGCACACAAATCCTTGCTGTCGCTGCCACCCTCCTCCATGCACGACCCAGTCCCCAACATCACACTTATCATTAGTATTGGAAACCTACTGCCAGTCAATGCTGTATTCTGATCTGGTGCGGAGCTTTGAATCTGCGCATGCTCATAGCCTGCTAGCTCCTGCCCCCTCCAAGATTCTAAAGGAAGGTGGGAGTAGGCAGGCCTTGAGCATGCGCAGAAACTCAAGGCCACACACTGGATCAGAATACAGCATTGATGATGGCAGCAAGTTTCCAGCGCTAATCGTAAGTGCAATATCGGGGAGTGGGGCGTGCATGGAGGAGGATTGTGGCGGCGGCAGGGATTGTATGGTTCATCATGGGGGCATTGCATCAGAGGAGAAGTGTCAGGGCAGCCATGTCACAGACCCTCTGAGAGCAAAAACTTTGGTTTTAAAAAGCACCATGAAAGTGAGGGGAAGAGGTTGAGTGGTGCGTTAGGCTTATTATGTGGAAAAAGGGGGGGGAGATGACAGATTCTAGACGGAAGACGTGGGGAGTGAGAGGTGAACAGATGCCAAATAGAAGTGGAGAGAAGGGGAAACAGATGCTGGATGGAAGTGGGGAGTACAGAGAGAGGGAAGAAGTCGCTGGAAGTGGAGAGCAGACGCTGGAAGGAAGTGGAGAGGAGAGGAGGTGAGCAGCCACTGAATAGAAGTGGAGGAGTAGATGCTGGAAGGACGTGGAGACAGGGTGGAGCAGACACTGGATGGAAGTGGGGAGAAGAGAGATGGGAGTAGTGGCTGGAAGTGGGGAGGACAGAGAGAAGGGACAGACACTGAATGGGAAAGAGAGAGAGGAACAGATGTTGGAAGGAAGTGAAGAGGAGAGAGAGCACATACAGATTGACAGGAGGGGATGAAAATAAAAGGGCACATGCTGGTTTGGGGGAAGAGGCTAGAGTTAGTGAGATACTGGAAGGGGTGAGGAGAAAGAGGTGGCAAACTGTAGGTAGACATAATGAAAAGAGGGAAATTGAGAACTGGATAATAAGAAAGAATTTAATCTAGACAGAGGCAGAAAATAAATTGAGAAGGAAGACCAGGGAAGAAAAGGGAAGGGAGAGGACAGAGAGAGAAAGATGCTAGACCATGGGGGATGAGACAGACACCAAATCTGAGGGGAGGAAAAGAGGGGAGAGATGCTAAAAACAGCCTGGGGAGGGAGAGATGGAAGGGAAGAAAACAGAGATGCCAGACCAAGGGGGGAGCAAAGGGAAGAAGATGGATGCCAGACAAATTGGGGGGGGAGAGAAATGGAAGGGAGAGGCAGACAGTTTCTGGAAGAGGCATAAAAAGAGAGCAGATGCCATATGGAAGAGGTAGAGAGAGGGCAGACACTGGATGGAAAGAAGAGAATGACCAGAAAATGAGGAAAACAGAAAACAGACAACAAAGGTAGAAATTAATTTCTATTTATTTTATTTTTTTGTTCTAGATTAAAGTAGTATTGTAGCTGTGTTGATAAACTTTTATAAATAGAAAATAGAAATAAGGTGATCTTTTTATTGGACTAATTTTAATACATGGAATGGGATATCAGATCTTGTTGTCTATTCTCTTAATTAAGAACATAAGAGTTGCTATACTGGGACAGCATGTAGGTCTATCAGGCTCAGTATCTGTTTCCAGCAGTGGCCAATCCAGGTCATAATTATCTGGGAAGATCCTCAAAAAATAAAACAGATTTTATGCTGCTTAGCATAGAAAAAAGCAGTGCATATTCTCAAGTTTTTGTAGACTGGCTCACCAGGATCACTCAAATTTCTAATTTTGGTTTATATTCGAGTCATCCTTTTTACCTCCCTTTTTTGGGAGAAAAATGTCACCTCAGTTTATATTTGGATCGGTTTATATTCAAGTATATACTTTTATCTTCTTTTCCTATCGTAGTATTGAGCCAAATGATGTTTTAGTATAGGGTGCACATAAATAAAACTGATCAGTATATGGGGCACGCACATATTCCTCACTCACAAATCCATGTTTCATGTACAGTTAAGTAGAAAATCATGTACCATTTCCTACCCTTTTCAAACTGACAGCATTTATCTCATCATCTGGCCAAGCTCTGTCAAAACAAACAAACAAAAAAAATCTTATTTCAATTCCTTAGCAAAGACTGCCCATGTGGCTCCCTTTACATGGTTTTGTTCACTGCCAGGACATGAACATGGCAGCAATTCTGGATCACTCAACCAGTGATCCTGAATTGAAAGCTACCCTATCACCTCCACTCTTCAGCTTGAAGAAAAGAAGACTGAGGGAGAATATGATAGAAGTTTATACATCCTGAATGGGAAAGGACAGTTAAATAGGGAGAGGTTGTTCAGACTTATACCAATTTTTTTAGGTATATCAGAAGCAGAAAACCTGTGAGGGAATCTGTGGGACCTTTAGATGATTAAGGAGCAAAAGGGGCACTCAGGGAGAATAAGGCCATAGCGGAAAGACTGAATGAATTCTTTGCTTCGGTCTTTACGGAAGAAAATGTTAAGAGATCTACCTGAACCGGAAATGGTTTTCAAGGGTGATGATTTGGAGGAACTGAAAGAAATCTCGGTGAATCTGGAAGATGTACTAAGACAAATTGACAAGTTAAAAAGTAATAAATCACTTGGACCGAATGGTATTCATCCCAGGGTACTAAAAGAACTCAAACATGAAATTGCTGACCTCTGTTAGTGATCTGTAACCTGTCATTAAAATTGTCTGTACACTTCTCCCTCAATAAGTTAGTGGCAGAGCCGGCCCATGAATATTAAAAAACCGTGAATAATATTTGGGCCAGTTCCGACCCACCCCTGCCTTCCCCTGGAATCCCGGGACCTTACCTTAAGCCCTCTGAGACTCTCCAGAATTGTACCTGGTGGTCTAGCGGGCTTTCGGGGCAGGAACGATCTTCCTACGTTCCTGCCCCGTGCAGATCACTCATAGGAAATGGCTGCAATGGACTACCGTCGTAGTCTCGAGAGTCTCAGATGGCTTAAAAATAGCCCAAAAAATAAAAATTGATTAAAAAAAAAAATCGCAAATAACCGAATTGCAGATACTGAACCGCGGATTCAGAGGGAGAAGTGTACTACCTGAAGATTAGAGGGTGGCCAATGTTATGCTAATTTTTAAAAAGAGTTCCGGGGAGATCTGGGACATTACAGACCGGTAAGTCTCACTTTAGTGCCGGACAAAATGGTAGAAACAATTATAAAAAATAAAATTGTAGAATACATAGACAAACATGATTTAATGAGACGGAATCAGCATTGGTTCAGCTGAGGGAGATCTTGCATCACCAAATTGCTTGACTTCTTTGAAGGTGTGAATAAACATGTGGATAAAGGTGAGCTGGTTGATGTGGAGGGGCATAATCAAAAAAAGCGTAAGTCCCCTTTTGGCCTAAGTCCTTAAACGTTCAACGCAGAAGCAGGGAAAGTGTCCATAACCAAACCAAACGTCCTTGTTTTGATTATGGCCTTCCTCTGCCTAAACGTCCAATCACCACTACGTCTAAAAGTACACCCACACCACGTCTACACTTTTCAGCCATATTGAAACAAAAAAACGCCTAAGCCACAAACGTCCAACAGAAGGGCTTTTAAGCGAAGGAGGAGCCAGTCCTTCGCCTAGGATCTTCAGTGGCCTTCCTAAGGGGGGGTACCCTTGTATTACTATTTAAAAAGGCAATAGAAGACCTTCAATCACTATCCTCACTGGAAGAATACCAGGAGATCAAAATAGTATACAAATTAAGTTTTATTACATATATATATAAATATTTCTAGCCATAATCATTGATTAAGTACAGAGTTTGAATCAATACGTTACCGGTTATTGCATCACTCCAATGGGGGACCACATTCAGGAGGCTTATTCAATATGTCATCGTGTGATGATATTTTGTGAGTAAGCCTCCTGATCGTATGGAAAGTGACAGAATAATGATGTAATAACCGGTAACGTATTAATTCAAACTCTGTACTTAATCAATGATTATGGCTAGAAATATTGTATATATGTAATAAAACTTAATATGTATACTATTTTGATTTCCTGGCATTCTGTCCAGTGCGGAACGTGACTGAAGGTCTTTGGTAAGCCTTTTTTTAAATAGTAATACATTAATTGGCGTAGTCGGCAGGATAATGATGTAATAACCGGTAACGTAATAATTCAAACTCTGTACTTAATCAATGATTATGGCTAGAAATATTGTATATATGTAATAAAACTTAATATGTATACTATTTTGATTTCCTGGCATTCTGTCCAGTGCGGAAAGTGACTGAAGGTATTTGGTAAGCCTTTTTAAATAGTAATACATTAATTGGCGTAGTCGGCAGGATTTCTCTAAAGAAAACCTGAGCGCTCTTGTGATACAGGAATGTTCAGGAAGAGAGAGAAATCCTCAAAAGAACCTACAGAGGTGCCCAGCTGGACCGAGGCACCGTATAATTTAATAGCACAAGAACTAGCCAATAATCATGGATTAGCAGAGTTATGGGAAAAGGTTCTGGGAAGTGCAGAACCAATTGATCTTGTACAAGTTTAGAAATATGCCCCGATAAATCGGGTGATGTAGTTTAGAAAAATAAATATGCCCCGATAAATCGGGTGATGTAGTTTAGAGAAATAAAAATGCCCCGATAAATCGGGTGATGTAGTTGCTCTGGGTTCTGGGAAGGGCAGAACCACTTGATCTTGTACAAGTTTAGAAAAATGCCCCGATAAATCGGGTGATGTAGTTTAGAAATATGCCCCGATAAATCGGGTGATGTAGTTTAGAAAAATGCCCCGATAAATCGGGTGATGTAGTTGCTCTGGGTTCTGGGAAGGGCAGAACCACTTGATCTTGTACAAGTTTAGGAAAAATTGCCCCGATAAATCGGGTGATGTAGTTTAGAAATATGCCCCGATAAATCGGGTGATGTAGTTTAGAAAAAATGCCCCGATAAATCGGGTGATGTAGTTGCTTTGGCTCGAAGGAGCTGGGTATTAACTTCTGCATAACATATGGTGCACATGCTGTAGAGAGGACATTTCCACTACTGACAAGCTGTGTGATGATATTTTGTGAGTAAGCCTCCTGATCGTATGGAAAGTGACAGAATAATGATGTAATAACCGGTAACGTATTAATTCAAACTCTGTACTTAATCAATGATTATGGCTAGAAATATTGTATATATGTAATAAAACTTAATATGTATACTATTTTGATTTCCTGGCATTCTGTCCAGTGCGGAACGTGACTGAAGGTCTTTGGTAAGCCTTTTTTTAAATAGTAATACAACCCTCTGGTGTCGTAAGGTGTGTCTTCTTGCTCGCAAATGCATTTTGAACTGCTGGACTGCTTCTGAGCCTCCCTCTTTTTGGACCTAGAGATCTCTGGTGCATAATCTGACTACATGGGAGGCCCGAGAGGCGGTTGGTTGCCCTCATCGCAGGTGTAATTTTCTGCTGGTGTGGGAAGTATTTGGCTTCCTTATCGCCTAGAGGACGTAGTCTCCTTTTGAACCCTCTTGCTTAGCTTTGTTGCTGTGCAATGCACTCGCCACTGGGATCGGTCACTGCAGGCACGCTTTTTTCGTTTTGTTCCTTTCTTTTCTTTCCTTTTGGGGACTCATTACTGCGGCTACCCAGGGCCACAGTAATGAAGGCCTTTGGGATATTAGAGACCTGTTGGTCACCTTCTGTGTGTTTATCTGGGGGGGAGGGGAGGTTGTATTAGGGGATTTTGTTGGCTGGGAAGGGGAGATGGGGAGTGGGGTTTACTGCTTTTGTTTTCTCAAAAAAACAACCACAAATATTGTATTGTTGGATGTTGCTTCTTTTGACTTTGTTCTTTTCTTTGTTGTCTGTTGTTTGTATTCACAATAAAAAAAAGATTTGAACATAAATCGTTCCTTATTATGTTGCATATCCAGTACTTCTCCAGCTTTATTCTGTATTACATGCATTTTTCTGTTTTGTATACATTTCACTATACCTTCTCATATCTTATTTCTCACCCACCCCAGTCTAGTTTTCTTTGTTTTGAAGGCATTTGTCTCTTCTGAGTTCATCTCTCCCTTCTTTCACTGTGATATCTGCAGCTCACCCGCACCAGCTTAAACAACCAAGTCTCAGGTTTCTTCTTCCTATGTACTTTTCCAGAAATTAAACCTGAAAGTCCCAAGTTTGCACAGATGCTAGGGCATGTATATCAAGATGAGCTATCCCTCCGATCCTTGAACTGAGCCCAATTCTACTTCAGCTTAATTTTCTCATACTTTCTGCTTTTCTTTCTTTATTGAGTTTTAATATCTTCTTTTATTATTTGTATATAGTTCCTACCATCACTTTCAGGCTGCATAGCATAGATTGTGATCCCATTTGGGACAGATAGGGAATATCTATGTGCCTTAATTCTAAGTTACAGTTTATCTATCTTCAATGTTACTGCTTTCTTTGATGTATTCCTTTTGTACACCGCCTTGAACCACAATGCATTACATGGTATATAAATAAATACTTGTGTTATGTTATTACAAGAGGAGGGTTAGATTATCAACATATGAGCCAGCTCTATGGGTGCTGAATACCAGTAGCATAGTAAGGGGGGTATGGGGAGGCGGACTACCCTGGGAACCGTCTTGGTGGGGGTGTCGGCACCTCTCTACCCCCCCCCCCATGCCACACTCACACCCTTCTTTCCCTGTCCCCATACCTCTTTAAAATCTTTGCCAGCATAAGCAACTACTCTAGCCTGCTGCTCGCGCTGGCCTGGTTCCCTCTGAAATCACTTCCGGGTCACAGGTCCAGGAAGTGACTGACGTCAGAGGGAAATCCAGCATGAACAGCAGGCCGAAGAAGCTGCTTGCACTGGCAAAGATTTAAACAGTTACGGGGGTGGGAAAGGAGAGTGTGAGTGTGGCTCAGAAGGAGTAGGAGGGTTGGCACAGGAGTGGGGGCAGAAAGGAGGGCAGGGGATGATGCCAAAGGAGCAGGGGTGGAGAGGAGGAAGCAGGGGGGTGGAAGATAGGAGGGTGCAGGGGGACATCACCACCCCAGACACCTCCTACCCTTGGTTCACCAGTGCTGAATACCCCCACTATTGAGCAAGTTCCTTCTTTGTGTCCAGAGAGTGGTACTTTTTGTTGTGTTTGGCACCCCAATCATTCTGAAATGTTGGTGTCTATGATCAACAACCTCTTTGTTTACCTTTTATCTCAACTCAAATCCAATTAGAAGCAATTCAATTTATTGAAAACAGTTAATTCTCTATAAAGTATAAAGTTTCTGCATGTATTTTTCCCTTTCCCTCTCACATACTTCAAAAACAATAATCTCATTTGGGTTCTAACAAGAAGAATTATCCAGTGTCCCTAGCTGGATGGAGCAATTACTCACTTAAAAAAAAAAAAAAAAAGAGAGATCATTCTCCTACTTTTTCTGTATACAAAATTCAATCAAATTTACTTTTATTGAGCAAGTTCAAATTTCCTCCCTTTTCTATGTCTCTTCTATTAATTTATGTGCCCCCATCCTCCTGTATTCCTTTCCATTAGCTCACATTCACTTCAAGCTGTACCAGACTCCCAGCATTACCTCTATTAAACTCACTGATCCTGAAACATGAGCCATTTGGTCAGGAATACTTTTTGGATATTTTTTAAAGCTGCTTTAAATTACTTTACAGAATGGGTCAAAGCTTATAAAACTAAATTATTTCATTTTTTTGTAACACATGGAAGGTACTAAAGATGAAATGTAACATTTTATATGTGCCCATTTAATGCTACACAAAGAGCTCCTTTTACTAAGGTGCGCTAGCGTTTTTAGTGCACGCACAAAATTACCACACGCTAAACCGTGTGTTACGCTTCTAGAATAACGCCAGCTCAATGCTGGCGTTAAGGTCTAGCGCATGTGGCAATTTAGCGCGCACTATTCCATGTGTTAAGGCCCTAACGCACCTTTGTAAAAGGAGCCCAAAGTTTCAATTTATACCATATCACTAGTTTTCCTCCAAAAGAAAAAAAAAGATAGTTTTCTATAGAATGTGCTGAATTTTGGTGGATTTTGTACGATTTGATTATAAAAAGGTACAATAGTATGAGTAATATATTCTTAGTCTCACTGAGTTCCTTATTTTGTTTTTTTCGATATTTAATTTTAGAATTTGTTTTGCATTTGACACTTCACTTATCATTATTGTATTATCAATAATTTTTTAACAAATTGATGTCTGTTTTAATGTTTTAAGTGATTATAAATGTACTAAAAACATTTTTAATTATTTAGTTTACATGTTTATATATAAAATATCCATGTTCATTTTTATATTCTTTGTGACTTATTGTTGTGCATGTATACCATATATATTTGTTTTAGATATATTTCATTTTCTTTTTTATGAAGAGGATGCTGATATAATTACATAAGAACATAAGAAACGCCTTCACCGGATCAGACCCTAGGTCCATCTAGTCCGGCGAGCCGCACACGCGGAGGCCAAGCTAGGTGCTCCCTGATGGAGACCTTGATTACCCATATCCCTCAATGTGATTTGCAAGAAGGTGTGAATCCAACTTGCGCTTGAATCCTAGAATGGTAGTCTCCGTCACAACCTCCTCCGGGAGAGCATTCCAAGCGTCCACCACTCGCTGTGCGAAACAGAACTTCCTGACATTTGTTCTGAGCTTGCTGCCCCTCAGTTTCAATCCATGACCTCTTGTCCGTGTCACATTTGAGAAAGTGAATAATGATGTTTCTTGGTCTATTTTGTCGAATCCTTTTAATATTTTATATTGTATATTTTTATTACGTCACATTTTAGACTCCTGAGGCAGGCCCTTTGTGGCCCGAAACACGATCGTGTCAAGTCCATCTTAATAAAAGAGAGTGAACACCAATTGGTTACCTTTGTTGTTGTGTTTACTGTTCACCGGTGTGAAGGCAGTTTCTCCTGTTTGTTTCTAATAATACTGATGTAACCATTTTGAGTGGGGTATTGTCAATGCAAATCGGAGAAGATAGGGAAATTCTGTCTTTCCATGGAAAGAGTATGGATTTTGTTTTAGGAACACTCAAAGACAACATGTTCTCACTTAACCAATGACTGATGCTCCAGGAGCAAACCAGAAGCAAAACAGAGATTTATATTCAAGCCTAAACATATATTGGAAGGTTAAAAAATATTTTCATGCAATATTTTTATATAAATATATTTTAAATAAGGTTTTATTCTGTAAGGCTTCTGAATTTTGAAATGTGGATGCTACTTAGTAACTTCTAGGTTTCGGTGATTTTGATGAGAAAAATGTTTCAGACCTCCTATCTTCATATATTTGGTCTAATGAAATAACACATCGAACAGAGATCCTCTCCTATCAATATTTCTTTAAGAACTGGTATGCCTTTATTATAAATAATCTACAGTAGCTGGAAATGTAGCACAATGGCATTTTTAAACTAGACTGTTTACTTGTGATAAAATGCCAATTTCTTAACAGTACAGTGGATTTATGTGTGCTGACTTCACTCAGTTAATAAAATTCACCATTAATTCAAAATCATGAGCTCCACTGTCTAGAAGACAACAGTGGGCAACATATTTCACTTATTCCCTTGAAAGCAATGCTTCCATGCAGTCTATAGATCTGTCTTCCCTATAAAGCTGTGCCTCTGTGCCAACAGTTAATTTGCATATTACAACCATGTGCATTTCTTAGCTAGAATATAATTATTATACACTTTGAAGATAATGGCTGTAACGAATAATTATTCTGCAGGATGTTTTAGTGCTATCCTTTTTATGTTAAATATAGAATGTACCAACTGCTGAGATTTGCATTTAAGAAGTTATCATGTAAAATAGATTTCTGAAAGCAGTGAAGCTTCTCCAGGCTAATGGTGGTATGCATACTGTTTATTTTCTTTTGTTACTATATCTGATTGAACAATTACATTTCATATTCAAGACAATGAACGCTTTCACTCAGCAGGGCTCGATGTCCAGCAAAATATTTTTCTTTACCACCCAACAATTTTATCAGGCACATGAATGTTGATCAGATACATTTCTGCCCAATTTGTTGTTAAAAAAACCCCAAGATCAAATGGCATCAAGAAGGATCATGCTGATTGCCACAGAAATGATGCATTTTAAGCAGATGTTTTGCAAACTAGTCTGTTGGCAGTGAAAGAAAATGTAACAGTGGAATTCATTCTGAAGAAAAAAGGTGATGAGTACAGTATCTCGGGGATCTGTCCCTGGAGGAGTTCTGTTCAAAATTTTTGTAAGTAATTTTGTGGAGAAGTTAATAGGTAATGTTTACCTTTTTTCAGAAGAACTTTGGCAGTGTGGACCAGATAGCTCTGAGGAAGTAGGGATAAATGCTTGAGTACCTTGAGTTCCCTGGACTGAAGCAGTACATTCATAGCAGTGGACTTTCATAGGGAAGATTTTCAAATGGAAGTTTTATTTATATGACACAGAAATATACACAAGTGCAATCACTTTCTCAACCAGTATGTTCCCACCTTCACACCATCATGCAAAGTTCTTGCATTTGCTGCTAGTTCTTTTCCTCAGTCTGCGGCAGATCTTTCGGACCCCATTCTTCATAAATTCCTACTCCTGTTCCCACCGAATATTTATTGGTTCCTAGCTAAGCCCTATGCAGGGCTCAGCCTTCACCTAACCCAGCCCCTCCTTCCTATGACTACAGCCTCCCCATTGGCTGCACTGGAAGCGGGGAGAATTAGAGAGCTACAGAGGGCTATATTGTGAAAAATATCCAGGTAATTTAGACATCATTCTAACTTTGAGCCTAATAATTTACAAATTTGTAGAATCCCACAAAAATCCAGACAGTTGGCAATCCAAATCCTCAGCACATCTGATAGTGCCTCCCTAATCTTTTGGGCCCAAGGCACATGCCTACTTTCCTTATGCCTTAATCCATATCTCTGTGTCATAGAAAAAAAAATGGAGAGAGGCCATCCCAAAGAATCTGAGACACTGTCATTAGCTTGTGGGATTTGCACTAAAGAACACTGACCTAAAATCAGGAAGATAATTCTATAACATGACACCTAGGCAAAGAAAGGCACAAATATTAAACCTATTTCAAAAAAGCAACATATGCTTCATGTGCATTTGTAAAACAGTCTATGTGAAAGCTGTTGCACAAAAATATGCCTACTTTGAGGCAGGTACAGGTTTGATGTTTCCATATTGAGTTAGACCTAAAAGCCATCTAGACTGATATGCTGCTTCTAAAAGTGTCCAAGTCAGATCACATGTACCTGGCAGAATCCCAAAAAATATCAAAATTGTATGCTACCAACCCCTAGGGATAAATAATAACAGTTTATGGAGTTAGGCCCCATGTCTCTCTCAATAATAGACTATGGACTTTACTACAGAAAATTGTCCAAACCCTTCTTAAAACCAGCTACACTATCTACTCTTACCACCACCTCTGGCAATGTGTTCCAGAGCTTAACTATTCTCTGAGTGAAAAAATATTTCTCTCTGACAATTGTGGCCGGGTGTTGGCCCTTGGCATGTGCCTAGCAGGGTGGACCCGGTCACTGATTCTGGACCGAGCAGTTTTGTCCAAATATGGAGTTGGTGGAACAGGCTGTTTGAAAGATTCAGGACTCAAAATTAATACTCAAAATCAGTTTATTCACTCTTCCATTAGCATCAATGCACGCAGTGTTCATCAAAAGTTTTCCAATGCAAAGAAAAATACAGGATTCTTTCCTTTAAGCATACTTGTGTATTCAATCTCAATCAAAAGAGTTTATAGCAAGAATGTAACTGGCTTTAAACTTTTCCCCCAAACCAGTGAACTATTTCTCGCAGGAACAGTTTGTGGTTTTATCTCCCACTAGTCCCAGCCAGAGCTAGGCCTCCTGCTTCAGTTCTGCCTACTTGCCTTTAAGAATACTGGCACTTGCATTAGCACACCAGTCAGGCTGACTTCCTTAATTTCAAATGCACATTGAAGCACTGCTCTCTAAACTTAAATGCGCCGCGAAGGTAAGGGGGAGGGAGATAAAGAAGATAGATTTGACTGGTAAGTAGGGAGGGGACCGCGCACATTCCCTCCCTTAACTTCAGGGACAAGGTCATTCACCGCTTCACAGGGCGGTGGATGGCCTTGTCCCTGTACCCGCAGTGAGCATTTCCCCCCCCCCCCCTCACCGTTTTGGCAGATTACCCGCAACTAGCCGCAGGTAACAACTACCATGTCATTCTCTAGTGCTTTAGGATTTAACCCTTTCTGTACTGTTTCTCTAAGAAGTTTTACCTGAGCAGAGACAGGCTTGTTTGTGGACCTGGGAAGAAACAAATAGGTACCTATCACTTTTGTATAGTGGTTTCAGGCACAGCTTTAAGTATACTCCTTAGCTGTGGCTATACAGATGTGTGTGGAAAACCCTTTATTACTGTGTTCCCTGTTGATTTTCTGTCTCCCACAGTCCTCCCTGCCATACAATATAGAGTCCAATTTCAAGACAAATATAATAGCCTTATATCCTGCCCTGTGGAGTTCCTCAAGGCTCTATTCTGGCACCCATTTATTCAATATTTTTATGTCACCTCTACTCACTTTAGCACAATTTATAGGATTCATGATAATTTTCTATGCCTTGTACAACATCTCCACCCGCTTGACCCCCACCGATACGTCACAGTTCAAGACATCAATCATAATTTGACCAAGATAACATCATGTCTTTAATTTCTGTGCCATTTCCTTACATATCCAGGGTGGGAGGGAGGGAGGAGAGTGGGATTGTACTATTGTATTATTTTAAATAAGTGTAGGTTATTGAAAGAGTATATACATTTGTGTTATTGATTAATCAATGGGCGGGTGGGATAAAATGATTGATTTTGAATATCTGTAAGTTGAATGTGCTTTTCTTACCTGTGTGTTGCACAGAAAATTAATAAATATTTTTTAAAAAATCCTAAAAAATCCAAGGCATTTCTTTTCTCAAATAGTGAATCCAAAGACTTGGTCACACCCTTTCTCCTTTCTCATACCATTAACCTGATTGTTTCTATTCTCATGATTGTTGGGGAACACTTTTTTTGTTTGGGGGGGCCCACAAGCTACGCACCAGATCCCACCCCCATAATAGTACTACTGTAATTGTAATACCATTTTTTCCATTCATTTTTCATATATACACACAATATCATCTTATTAACAATACATAATGGTTAACCACAAAATTAAACTACACAAACCACACTGTATGTTTCTCAACATTCATTCCTACCAGAACACCTTGCCTTGGTCAAACAGGCAGAACACAGATACCCCTATGCAAATACAGGACCACAAACTAAAAGTACTAATTTATATAAACAAAACCCTAAGATCAAGTTTCAAGTTTATTCATTATTTGATTAATCGCCTATCATAATTACTAAGCGATTTACATTTACAGAAAATACATGATAAAATGTTAACAATAAAATAATAAAGATATAAAAATCATTTTAAAAAACTAGACAAATTTGGACAGGAAACATTGGGATAGAGGGGGAAGAAATACAATTTATAATAGGAAAGGAGGGACCGATAAAGGTAAAAACACAAAAGGGCAGGGAAAACAAAATACATAATTTAGAAATAGTATATATATATAGCTAACTAAAATGAAAGGGAGTTGTGAAGAGCAATTGGCATTTCAATTAAATATTGAAAGCGTCTTTAAAAAGAAAACTCTTGAGTTGGCTTTTAAATTTATCAAGATTTTTCTCCTCCCTTAAATAAAGTGGGAGAGAGTTCCATGTTTGTGGTGCTGTGACAGAGAAGATATACTGTCTTCTGGTATTTATGATTTTGAGAGAGGGAATGACCAATAAAAGTTGTTGATTAGATCGTAAAGTTTTTTGAGAGGTGTATGGAATTAGAACTTTATAAATGAAAAATGGAGTTTTGGATAATAACGATTTAAAGGTGAGTAAAGATAACTTATATAATATTCGGTGTGCAACTGGGAGCCAATGTGCTTTTTGTAATAAAGGGGTTACATGATCAAACTTTTTGGCCCCCATAATTAATTTGATAGATGTATTTTGTATGATCTGCATGTAGTACAACCCCCAGAGAAATAGAAACAAATGCATTTCTTCCTGAACAGTGCAAAATATAGACAGCAGATGTAATTTCTCAAAACTGACCCAATTCAATCACTAAATTGAAAATAAAATCATTTCTCCTACCTTTTTTTGCCTGGTGATTTTGGTTTTCAAACCATCTTTCCCAGTCTCTGGCTGCACGTCCTTGTGTCTCTGCTCTTAACTGTGTATCCAGAGCCACCTTAACCATTTGCTGTTTTTCTCTCCTTCACTTTCTGCCAAGCATTAACTTTTAACGTTCAACTTTCTTTTTTTAAATATCTTTATTCATTTTAAAGCTTAAAATAAGTGCAACATATTATACAGACATTTTACACTTTAACAAATTAAATTCAAATTATATTTCATAACAAATACATATACTCTCTCCCCCTTCTATATACCTAACAATTGCACTCAACCATAATTAAAATAAAAGTATTTCCCCACCCTGGACGTGTATGTTCAAAGGGCAAAATTTATAATCACTCCTTACAGAATTCTGTCAATGGCTCCCAAACATAAAGATTCCTACCAGAAATTATAATTTAACCGGTCCCAGTTTTTCCAATTCTTCAAAATAAGTTGTATGGCAACTCCCGTCATAATAAAGAGAAGTTTATTATTATGGGAATATATTGGGCTTTTAGCCCTCATTAACGTGCCAAATAGCACAGTATCATACGTCAGTGCCACAGGATTTTCCATTTTATTCACTTGACCCCAAATGGATCTCCAAAATTTAAGTATTAAGTAAAAAAACAAACCATTCAACTTTCTTCCATTTTTCTGCTTTCTTCTCAAAATCTACTTTTCCATGCCATCCCTTCCCATCTACCCATGTGTAATCTCCTCCCTCTTTCTTCTTCCCTACTCCTATCTGTCCATAAGAAGCATGTCTTCTTATCTCTTTCCTTTCACACCCATCACTGTGCACAATCTCCTCCCTTTGTTTCCCCTTCCCCTCTATCCCTATGCACCATCTTATCCCTCTCCCATGGTCAGACATCGCTGTCTTCCCCCTCATATGGTCTGGCATCTTTCTCCTCTCCTTCCCATAGCCTGGCATCTCTCTCTCCCCTCCTTCCATTCCTTTCTGTGGTCTGGCATCTCTGTCTCTCTCCTTCCCATTCCAGTGGTCTGATATCTCTCCCTTCTTTGGGCCATCTCTCCTTCCTCCCAGTGTAACATTTCATCCTCCCTCCTCTCCACCACTATCGCATCCAATAATTCTACCTCTTTCTTCCTTTCCCCATATAGATCATCTCTCTTTCCCTCTCACGCCACACATCTATGTCCAACAATTCTTCGTTCCTTTTCCCTCCCCCACCAGCAGAATTTATTTCTCTCCCTTCCCACTACTCTTCCTGTGCAGCATCTCTCTTTTCCTCCTTTCCTAACCTCCCCCCAGCCCTTGCATTTGTCCTTCCCAACCCTCTCCCAGTATGTGCAGTATCTGTCTTTTCCAACCCCCTGAGTACCTGTCCTGCCTGCCTTCTTAACTCCTTACCCCCTGCACCCAGTCTCTCCCTGCCAGGCTCTGCATCCAGCCCCCTCACTCCCTTGTCAGGCCCTGCACCCAGCCCCCTCCCCCCCATCAGGCACTGCACTCAGCCCTCTTCCCTCCCTCCCATGTCAGGCTCTTTACCCAGTCCTCTTCCTTCCTTCCCTGTCAGCCTCTGCACCCAGCACCCTTTCCTCCCAACCCCTTTCAGGCTCTTCACCCAGCCCCCTTCATTCCTCCCTCCCCTGTCAGACTCTGCACCTAGCCCCCACCCCTCCCTCCCAGGCCCTGCAGTGCACCCTGCCCCATCCTACTACCTCCTCCCATTCAGTGGCAGCTGATTTTTTCTGCCATTGAGCAGCAACCAGCAGGAGTGCACTTTGACGCTGCCTGCTCGGTGCTCAGCAGCTTCTTTGATTGACTCCCGAAAATTCTCACGGATTGCGAGAATTTGTGGGAATCAATCAAAGAAACCACTGAGCGCTGAGCTGGCAGCACCAAAAGCATGCTCCTGCTGGTTGCTGCTCAGCGGCAGAAGAAATCAGCTGCCACCGACCGGGTTAGCAGCGGGCAGGAGCGCAGAAAACTCACTCCTGCCCACTGCTCCCCTGGACCACCAAGGATCAAATTTTTGGGGAGGTCACAGCCCTCCCCGTTCCAGCGCCTATGGTTGGGGTTATCTTTAACAGTAAATTGACTTTCCATTCACAGATCTCCTTTAGCTGTGCAACACTATACTTAATATATTAATCCATTCCCTTATGATAAGCCAACTGGACTACTGCAATGCAGTAGCGTAATAAGGTGGAGCAGACCGTCCTGGGTGCCATCATCACGGGGGTGTTGGCACAACTCTTCATCTCTGCCCTCTCCCCTCATGTACCTTTTTAAATGTTCACCGGCTCATGTAGTATCTTTTACTTGCTGCTCGCACCAGTGTCGACTCCCTTCTGATGTTACTTCCTGGTCGCGAGACCAAGACATGACATCAGAAGGAAGCCAATGCTGGTGGAAGATGCTGCTCGTGCCAATGAACATTTCAAAAGGTATGGGGGGGTTGGTGGCACCCAAGTGGCGATGAATAATGGAGGGCGGGAAAGAATGGGTGGGCACATGGCACGGCAATGCCAGGCGCCACCATCCTGGGTGCTAACTACCCTTGCAACGTCACTGTTACAACACCTTCTACCAAGGTATTAAATGTAAAGACTTTCAGTATCTTCAACTTATTCAAAACACCCCACTTTTGAAATCTACACATTGACTCCCTATTATGCACAAAATTCTACTAGTATTCAAAACACATCAATTGTGATTCCCACTCTACCTTGAACAACCACTAATTCCTTATCTCCCATCTTGAACTCTCCAATCTCTACAACAAAATTTGCTTGTTGTTCCAACCTCTAGACCAGTGGTTCCCAACCCTGTCCTGGAGGAACACCAGGCCAATTGGGTTTTCAGGCTAGCCCTAATGAATATGCATGAAGCAAATTTGCATGCCTATCACTTCCATCATATGCAAATCTCTCTCATGCATATTCATTAGGGCTAGCCTGAAAACCCGATTGGCCTGGTGTTCCTCCAGGACAGGGTTGGGAATCACTGCTCTAGACAGATCATCTATGAATCCACTTGATCCATGACCGCACATATTCCCTCAAAGCAGGAAGGAGGGAGTGAAAGGGAAAGAGATGCAGGGCCAAGTGGGGACAAATATTGAGAAAGGGGAGGATAGGCAGGTGAGCCAGATGCTAGAAGTGTGGGGGGGGGCGGGGCGAGAAAGAGGGAAAGAAGCTAAATGGGGTTGGAGAGAAGAGAGACACATTGGTGTGGAAGAGGAAGAGAGGGGACATCTGGACACAGTAAGGTAACAAAAATAGAGGGCAAATTATGTGCATGGGGGCAGAGGGACAGAGACATAAAGGGGAGATACAGGGGGGGAAATTATGTGCATTGGGGCATAGGGACAGAGGCATAAAGGGGAGATACATGGGGATGGTATATGGACACGGGGGGGGGCAATGCCGGACACAGGAGGCAGTATACAGATAAAGAGGGGAGATATTAGAAATGGGGAAAATAGGAACACAAAAGGGAAATGGTTTGTGCAGATGGGAAAAGATGGTTTGTGGGGATGGGACAGGGACCGAACTTGCAGGGCGGGGGCGGGGACTGAGCTCGCGGGGATGTCATTCTCTAGTTTATACCATTCAGTACAGGTGATTAACTGCTCTGTAGCTTATTCATTTGGCTTATTCCATCTTCCATTTTTACCAAGATTTGTTTCAGTTCCTCTGTATCATCCTTAAATAGCATTTCTGCACAGGTAGCTTTTCTGCATCCTCCTCCATACAAACCAATTCAGTGGAAGGCAATTCAGTGAAAGGCCATCTATCTCACATGTATTTTCAAACAAGAAATACATCAAGATTTCCTGTTCAAAAATAGGTGAAATAGATGTCCATATGCTGAAAACGTCTAGCATGTACATCTATTTTACAAACTGGAATGTCCAAATTATGAATGCAGGGGAGGAAGGGGAGAAACAAGGGATATGGGTGGCACTCTTTGAAAATGGTCACACCAACACCCATGCAGAGAAGCATATCTGAGGTCTAGAGTTGATGAATTAATTGAAAGGCTGGGAAGCTCAGCTCATTTCAAAATTGGACCTGACCAAAGCTTCATTCAGGTAGGCTAACTTTTTACACTGGACTTTCTGAAATTCTAATCATTCAGGCCAAGCCAGAACCACGTCTGGATCTGATTAACCTTTATGACAAAAACTAGTATGTAAAGTTTTACATCCTTGTGAATACAAAGCGGCTCATAATAAAAATTTTTTAAAGTCCAAAAAGTGGCCTAAATCGGTACTTGGATGATCAAAAAGCCAGATCGTCCAAGTACCGATAATTAAAGCTGGTTTTAGACATATCTGAACCCCCGATTGCCTCCCAACCCCCCGATTGGCTCCCTTGACTTACGGTAAGTTGAACAGATGGACGAGTCCCAAGCCCGTCCGCCCAGCAGGCCCGCCATCCTCCAAATGGTGGCACCTAAGGCCCCGCCCACAGGAGGGATCTCAGGCATCTGAGCCAACCGGAATTGGCCCAGTTGCCTTAGGCCCCTCCTGTGGGTTGGCCCCATGTGCCTAAGGCCCCGCCCACAGGAGGCATCTAAGGCAACTGGGCCAATTCCAGTTGGCACAGGCACCTAAGGCCCTCCCTATTAGGCACCTGGCCAAATGGCGGGCCTGCCGGGCGGACAGGCTTGGGACCCGTCCAGCCAACTTACCTTATGTAAATAAGAACATAAGAATTGCCGCTGCTGGGTCAGACCAGTGGTCTATCATGCCCAGCAGTCTGCTCACGCGGCATGATGGGCCACTGGTCTGAACCAGCAGCGGCAATTCTTATGTTCTTATTTACATATTCAGTTAATAACTTCGCTCACGATGCCACATTATGTTTCAACAGTATTATTTGCATATTCAGTTAATATTATCTGGCTATCTGATTAACCTAAGGTGGATATGCAGCTACTGAGAACTGACCTGAATATTGTTTACTGAATGGGTGCCATAATAAAGATATAGGGCCTGTTTTACAAAGCCGCACTAGCAGCTGCTGCGCGGTAACGGCCTCGAAGCCCAGAGATTTAAATGGCTTCAGGGCTGTTGCCGTGCAGCAGCCGTTAGCGCGGCTTTGTTAAACAGGCCCATAGGGATCAATATTCAGCAGTATGGCAATTAAATAAAGATATATCTGTATATTTTTATGTGGATATTCACCAGTGATATTCATCCAAGTCAGACTGCTTGGACTTATGTTACATATGAACAGCAGCTGAATATCACTGCTATCTATAAGACTTCTGGTCTTGCCTCGGAATGTCTTGGTCCCTTCTCCAGTTATACAAATGAATTTTGCCCCTATATCAACTTATATGTCCAAAATGTATCTGTATACATGACTCTGTAAGCAAGAATAGTTATGTGGCTTATACAGCATACATGGTTTTGAAAATTGCCCCTGTTATTTTTCAGTTTTCAAAAGTCAATCTGGTTATGCAGCGGGAATGTATAACAAAGAAATGCAGAAGCCTTTTAATGTTCAAGCCATCTGCTCTAGCTCACTTTATCACCCTCCCAAACTCAGCACTAGCAGAAACTTTTGGACAGAGACAATCTGTCAGCCTTATGATTCATCTCATCACTTAGGTACTCATGAATGGAATTTGTGGTTTTCAGATTGTAAGCAGAAGCGTGCTTTCCAAAGGCCTTGCCTTGTTACATCCAGGCTTACTTCTAAACCCCAATAATCAATCATTTCAGTAAATTTAATTCTCTATGTCCAATAATATAATAAGTTATCTTCAATACAGAAGCATCATGCCAACAAATTTAATTGGTATAATTATTTTACTGAAAGCTTTATATTTGTTCATCAGGAAAAAAGATTGTGGAGCTTTAAAATTCATTAAGCTTTGAGGATTTATTCTTAGGGTTTTGTTTTTTTTATTTTCTGGTTGAAATTGTCTACCAAGATATAAATACATACAGTAGATTGCCTATGAACAGAGCAAAGGACCTTATTTTTTATTTTGCATATACTTAAATCATTTTTAAACCCTTAATTTGTTTTCAATGTCTTCTCCCTCTGTAGTATTTTGCTTTGTTGTGCTAAATAATTCTCAGCAATTTCCTAAGCAAACAGCATCCAGATGAATGGAAATGTATAATCAGTGTAAATCATACTCTTCGACTCCTGTCAGATCCACACTTATATATCATATGACATGCAGTATCTATCTGAAGAGTACATCACTATTTTTGCAGTTCACCTGGTTAGTACCAAATGTCACTATTTTAATAAATCATATTTGGTCTTGACTTTTACAGTCTACTACCGCAGACACATCTATTTTCTAGTCATCTTTTCCAGAAACATTTATCTTCAATTTTAATTTACCAGCTAATCTATTAATGTAGGGCTATTCTGTTTCCTTGTCTCAATCTATCATTCTCACCCTTTATGTCTGTCTTATATCCCCTGGATTCTAAAAATTTCCACTCCATGTAGAGGGTGATTTATCAGAGGATTTTCTGATAATGCTTAGAAAAAGAAACATTTATGGACAAATCAGATTCTACACTCTGTTACAACAAGGAGACTACAATTTGTATTTGAATATATAGCATCCTCATGCTCTGTTTTATAAAGTACCTGTAATGGAGTGTATGAACTTCTCCCTTTAGTTGACACTTCCATGCAGAGTCAGAGTATCTCTCAGCAAACTTAACTTCTCCCTCTAGTGGACACTTCCCTGCAAGGACACCTGGAGGAAAAGGAAATGAATAGGAAAAGGGCAGGGCAAGAGTGAGGAGGCGAGAACCCCAGGGAAGCAGGCAGGGCAGGGAATTGGAAGGAGGGTTAACTGACTCCTTTTCTCATTACTGCCTGGTGGCCTCCTATGGGTATGTGCACGGGGGGCAGGACAGAAGAACACTATCAGGTAAAAAGAGTATAAAAAGGACAAACAGAAACTCCCCCTTTATCACTATATTCAGGGTTCTGGGACACTGATCCCCAGAGCTATATCTATAGAGGTAGCCAGCTCTCATAAAACTATTAACCAGAGAGAGACAGGCTATTTTCCCTAATCCAAACAGCTCCCTTCCCCTTCTCACTCCAACTGCAGTTCTGTCTTTCTCTACACTGTTCTCAGGTTGGAAAAAAGCCCTCTGAATCTTAAAAAAAAAAAACCACACCAAAAAACGACAATAGTAGCTTTCGGCTTTTGGCGGGGGGGTGGGGGGAGTCCACATATTTATTTATTTATTTATTTATTTAGATTTTTATCCCGTCCTCCCAATAGCTCAGAACGGTTTACAAATGAACATACACAGTGGGGAGCAACTAGACATATAAGTGGTACAGCAGGTTTAGTGATTGGATTTAGTTTTTGGAGAGAATTTAAATACAGGGAGAGTAAGCAGAGAGAGAAGGGGGAAATACAGTAGTTTAGTTTAAGGAAAGTTATAAGCGTATAGGTACAATTTGTTAGTGGATAGAGTAAGAGAGGGTCATACTGGAATTTCGGGAAGGGGTAGGAGAGTGGAGGGTGGAGCCTAAGGGGGGGAGAAGACAGAGGAGATCTTTAATTGAAGAGGAGGGTCTTTACCGATTTACGGAATGTTAATAATGAGTTCTGTTGTCTAAGTTGGGGGGGGAGTTGGTTCCAGAGGTGTGGAATGAAGTGGCTGTAGGATCGTTTGTGGGCAGTTTCTGTGAGCAGGGATCTTCCAGGGGGGGTGCATAGGCGTATCTCTGACTTTGAGCGGAGGGTGCGAGTGGGGTTATAGATGGGAAGTTTGGATTTTATGTAGGAGGGGGTGGTGGAGTAGATTCTCTTGTGGGCAATTGTCAGGGCTTTGAAAGTACAGCGTTGGCTAATTGGGAGCCAGTGTTCAGCATGGAGTGCCGGGGAGATGGAATCGTGGTAGTTGAGGTTGTGTAGGAGGCGGATGGCTGCATTTTGGACCCGTTGGAGGCGTTTGATATTATTTTTGGTTAGTCCTTTAAATAGGGAGTTACAATAATCCATTCTGGAGAGGACATATGCGTATAGGAGTTGGGCGAGGTCTGGTGTGGAGATGTAGGGTTTGATCCTTTTCAGTTGGCGAAGGTAGTAGAAGGAGGTGGAGACTACTTGGGATATGTGGTTGGATAAGGATAGGTGTCCGTCTAGGGTTACTCCCAGGCTGCGAACTTGATCTGCTGCCGTTAGTAGAGTGGAATCCCATGTTAGTGTAGGTCGTAGGTATTTGGTGTTTTTGTTTCTGATCCATAGGAGTTCGGTTTTGGAGGCATTAAGTTGAAGCTTGTTGTTTGACATCCAAGTCTTCATGTCAGTGAGGCAGAGTTCGAGGTTAGCAATTTGGGATGGCCGGTTTTCGCCTAAGGGGAGGAGCAGCTGGATGTCATCTGCATAAGAGTGGATTTTGATTTTATATTTTTGCGCTATATCGATGACGGGTTTGATGTAGAGATTGAATAGGAGGGGGGATAGAAGGGCGCCTTGAGGAACGCCATATTTGATGGGCTTAGGGTTAGATTTATGTGTCCTTAGTAGGACAGTTTGGGTCCTTTGGTGAAGGAAGGAGGTGATCCATTGGAGGGCTGTGTCTTTGATTCCGAGGTCTTGGAGCCTAGATGTGAGTAGGTGGTGGTCAACTGTGTCGAAGGCAGCGCTAAGGTCAAGTAGGACTAGTAGGGCGTCATTGCCTTTGTCAAGTATTGACCAGCTGTCGTCGATGATATCAAGGAGAACTGATTCTGTGCTGTGGCCCTTACGGAAGCCGGATTGGGCTGGGGATAGGGCAGCTTGTTCTTCAATGAAAGGGTGTAGGCGGTGGAGTACAATTCGTTCAAGGAGTTTGGAGACAATTGGGAGGTTGGAGACTGGGCGATAGTTGCCAGGTTCATTAGGATCAAGGGAGGGTTTTTTGAGAGTGGGCTTGATAATAGCTGATTTCCAGCTGAGGGGGACAGTTCCAGTAGTTAGAGAGGTGTTAATGATGGGGAGGATGGATTCGGCCATGGCGTCTCCGGCAGATAGCAGGAGGCTGGACGGGCAGGGGTCGAGGATGGTGTTGGAGGGTTTGAGTTCTCTCAGGGTTTCGAGGACCTCCTCATGAGTAGCTAAATGAAATTGGGAGAGAGTGGCGGAAGGGGGGGTATATGGAGTTGGTTGGAGCTGAGTAGGAGTGGGTTTGGTGTTGAGGTCGAGGTTAGCTCGGATGTTTTGTACTTTGGACTGGAAGAAGTCCGAGAGAGTTTCGCTATCGAGTTCTGTTTGGTTGATTTGATTATTCCTTTGGGCGTTGGTGAAGAGATGGTTGGTGAGGGTGAACAGTTGTTTTGATCTAGAAGGGGCTTGTTGTAGGAGACGAGAGTAGTAGGTCTTTTTTGCTTCTAGAATGGCAGCTTTGTATGTGGTGGATATGTTTTTCCAGTGGGTTTTGGTTTCAATGTCCGGATGTTTGGCCCAGATCCTTTCTGCTTTCCTCAGAGATCGTTTTATGGATCGGAGGTCATTAGTGTACCAGGGAGCAGGTGCTTTGTTGGTGATTATTTGGGTTGTTTTTGTCTGGACCAGGTTATTATAGAGGGATTGGATGTTAGAGTGCCATGTGGCGGCTGCCAGGTCAATTGATAGGGGATGTTGGGTACAAGATTCGTTTAGGATGCGAATACCTGCGGCCATATCTTGAGGGTTGACCGAATTTGGGAGTTGACGTATGGTGGGGGGGGTGGGATCTTTACGTGGGGTTAGGGCAGTATCGAGTGGGAGTTCGAATTCAATGAGGTGGTGGTCTGCCCATGGGACAGGTGTGGAGGTGTAAGTTTGCTGGGGCTCTGTCGTTGGGTCTCTGAGGGTGAAAAGCAAGTCTAAGATGTTGCCTGCTGAGTGCGTGGGGGTGGTTATAGTTTGGTGGAATCCTAGGTCGGAGAGGGAGGAGAGGAAGTTGTCAATTTGTCCTGAGGTGTTGGGGTAGTCTGGGAAATTGAAATCTCCTAGGATTGTTATGTGTTTGTGTGAGATGGTTAGTTCAGTGATGAATTCGAGGAGGGTTTCTAGGGTATCTGCTGGGGAGTTGGGGGTTCTGTAGAGGAGTATGAGGGCGGTTTTTTGTTTGTGGCCTAAGGTGAACGCAATAGCTTCTAGGGAGGGAATATTGATGGAGTTTATTAGTTTTGGTGTGGCGGAGGTTTTGATAATGGAAGTCACTCCACCTCCTTTTCCAGAGGAACGCGAGCAAGTTAGAGCCTGGTAGCCTGGAGGACATAGTTCGCCTAGCGTTATCCCCTCGTTGTCTTGGAGCCAGGTTTCGGTGATCATGAGGGCGTCCCAAGTCTTGTCGCAGATGAGGTCGTGTAGGAGGAAGGATTTGTTGTTGACTGATCTTGCATTGATGAGTGCCAATTTGAGTGTGTTGTGGGAGGGGGTTTGTGGAGAGGGAAGAATGGGGATGAGGTTGGCAGGGTTTCTGGAACGGCTTTTTTTAGGTTGGGGGGAGATATCACCGTATCTGCCTTGGCCTGTAATAATGGGGATGGTGAAGTATAGTGTTGTAAGGAGTGTAGTGGGAGTGGTGGGAGTGGGAATGGGCGGGAGGGTGGTTTGTAAAGTGGTGGGAGGAGGGGCGGGGAAGGTGGCGGCCTGAATAGTTGGTGGCATGGCAAGAGGGGGGTTTGGGGCATTAGGTCAGAGGGATTCAGGGGAAACTCACTATCAGGGGAAACTCGGTTTGGTCCTATTGGTGAGTTAAAGTTTGGTGGGAGTCAATTTTTATAGAATTAGATCAGGAGCTTGGAGCTGAAGTGTTATTATTGGGGCAGCTGGAGGAGCAAGTAGAGAAGAGAGAGCTAGGGGATAGAAAAGGAAAGAGCCAGAGAGCAATCAGTTAAGTTAAAGAGGATTGAGTAAATTACTGTTGCTAGTTATAGTAAGTTGTGTAGGTTGTGTATGCTGTTATGTTAGTTAAAGAGCATGCAGCTTGTGTGAGGGATAACAGTGGTCTTTAAACAAACAATAGAAGTCTACTTTCCTGTGTCGGGAGGGGGGCGGAGCAGGGCTCCCACGCTTCTCTCTCGATGCAGGGGGCTGAAGAAGAGGACAGGCACCTCCGATGGATTTTCTTTTGAAAAGTCTGCCTTCCAGTGTCGGGAGGGGGGCGGAGCAGGGCTCCCACGCTCCTCTCTCGATGCAGGGGCTGAAAAACGAGGGCAGGCACCTCCGATGAAGTTTTGTTTTAAAGGCTGCTTTCCTGTGTCGGGAGGGGGGCGGAGCAGGGCTCCCACGCTCCTCTCTCGATGCAGGGGCTGAAAAACGAGGACAGGCACCTCCGATGAAGTTTCTTTTTAAAGGCTGCTTTCTTGTGTCGGGAGGGGGGCGGAGCAGGGCTCCCACGCTCCTCTCTCGATGCAGGGGGCTGAAGAAGAGGACAGGCACCTCCGATGGATTTTCTTTTGAAAAGTCTGCCTTCCTGTGTCGGGAGGGGGGCGGAGCAAGGCTCCCACGCTCCTCTCTCGATGCAGGGGCTGAAAAACGAGGGCAGGCACCTCCGATGAAGTTTCTTTTTAAAGGCTGCTTTCCTGTGTCGGGAGGGGGGCGGAGCAGGGCTCCCACGCTCCTCTCTCGATGCAGGGGCTGAAAAACGAGGGCAGGCACCTCCGATGAAGTTTTGTTTTAAAGGCTGCTTTCCTGTGTCGGGAGGGGGGCGGAGCAGGGCTCCCACGCTCCTCTCTCGATGCAGGGGCTGAAAAACGAGGGCAGGCACCTCCGATGAAGTTTTGTTTTAAAGGCTGCTTTCCTGTGTCGGGAGGGGGGCGGAGCAGGGCTCCCACGCTCCTCTCTCGATGCAGGGGCTGAAAAACGAGGGCAGGCACATAGTGTGCATGATACCCTCCCTGTAGTCATGACATCAAAGGCAAAGCAGCTCCTTGCACCTTAAAACCTCTGAAAGATTTGATGAACAGAGGTATTCCCCCCCCCCCATTTCTCACACTGCAGGACTGAGAGCTAAGGTAGGCCCAAGTTGGAAACTGTGAACTGTTACTCCAACAGCTAACTCAAAGCTAGATGCACTAAAGTCTGCGATCCTCCAATGATCATTGCTAAACCAGCTGCCCTCCCCCTGAACCATACCCTCCCCCCAAAAAAAAAAGTGCCTACTAGATGTGCTATGGGTTTTATTATTGTAAATCACTGGGTCTATTTGATTGAAGCAAATGGAAAAAAGAAGTAACATGAGGAAACTTTAAATTTTTTCTTTTCTTGGGGAGAAGGGAAGGAAGAATAGGAAACCCAACAGTCTCCTCCTGCTTCTTTGGACTTCTAACTCATTTGGAATAGGGCTGATTTCCTGAACCATTATTCCTCATTCCCAACTATCTGGGAATTTCTTCCTATTTGATATCCCCTTCCTATCTTACCTGAAATGATAGGTCTTGGCTAGTGGCCATGCACCCTGGCTCTTTCTGGAACTCTGCAATCCTGGGATTTAAATTGAGAGACTTCTGTATTTAAGTAACCGAAAGAGGGAGTGATGACGTGTGGTTATTTGATGTAGTTTTGTTTTTATTATGAAGATTTGTGTTATACTCGTATTTTGGGTTTTATTATAATCCGTTTAGGTCTTAAGCAGAATAGAAATTTTAAAAATAAATGAATAAATAGTGTTGCCATAGTGGAGGAACTCAGACTGAGTACTGCAGCTACAGTGTTTACGGTGCAAGTAGTGGATCTGATCCAAGAACAACTACATATTAAAATGTGAGGAAGAACAAATCACTAGAAAGTACATGAATATATCCTGAAGTCTGAAATCTAACATAACATAGTACATGACGGCAGATAAAGACCTGAACGGTCCATCCAGTCTGCCCATTAGCTATTCTCATTAAAAAAATACATGATAAATTAACTTGGCTCTTCTTTGATATTTCTAGGTCATAGACTAAAGTCCACCTGGTATTGTTCTAGGTTCCAACTGCTGAAGTTGCCATCTAAGCTCACTCCAGCCTATCCAACCATCCCATTGTTTGCAGGATATCTACCATAAAGTCTGGCCAGTAACGTCCTCATGTTCCAAGTTAGTGGAGTACCCACTGATGCCCTCCCCAGCCCATCCTATACCACCATATATGGGACACAAACCGTATAAATCTGTCCAATTACCAGCCTTAGTTCTTTAATTAATCTAATGTCAAAAAATGTCTGTATTTGAAGTGTTCATGAACTACTCTATTGTGAATCCTAGTTCAGGTATTCTGTTTGGATGGATTTTTAGCATGTTAATTAGTTAGCATGCCATATGTCAAACAGACACCAACTGCTACTGTTTTATATACACTCGCAACTGCATTTAGGGATGGTTAATATCTGCTAGATGTGTTATACACAGCAGCATCAAAAGTGGCGACAGATGTAACTTGAAAGCTGGCATTTTGATGGCATATTTATTTACAACTGCATATGTCACTTGTAGTTGGGCAAATTCAAAATTTAGGGCCCTCTTGAAATGAATCAAGGAGGCGTAAGGGTTTTAAATGACTGATGTTTACTCAGCATGAGACAGAAAGAAAAGTAATCAATTATTTCTAGCAGATATTGTACTGGAAAAAGGCCAATGCACTGAAAACTTTTATTCACTATTTTATAGCTAAAACAGGTCTTATGGGACACCAATTTCCAGGAACTACACACCTGTCTGCCCATTGCCTGCTACCCATAATGTTTTCAGTAAAGCAGTGAACAGCTGACTTATTACAAATGTTCCAGCTGAAAGAACAGGCTTTCAAGATGACTGCTCCTGGATCTTCTGAAAGAAGAAAGGCAAGGCAAGGCTGTAGTCTACGGAAGATTCCTGCAGCCTTACACATCTTGTGATGTAATACACAGTTAAAAAGGATTACCTTTATTTCCTTTAGATATGCATTGAGTGAAAGGAATCAGTGCATACTAATTATCTGGAACTATGACTATCAATAATGTAACGGACTTGTTTCATTATTGTTCAAAAGAACTCAATAAAATTGTAAATTCAAACTAGTGGTTTTAATTGCACCTAAGGTCTGCATAATTTCATAATTTATTTGGGAATTTACGTAGACCTGATGTTAAGGTAATTAGGTGAAAATAGCCAACAAGTACAAATTTTAGTTGGCCCAAAGCTTACATAGTAAATGATGGCAGATAAAGACCAGCATTTATTTATTTATTTAATTCATGTTCTATCCTGTCCTCCCAAAGGAGCTCAGAACAGGTTACAGGTTAACATACATAATATACAGTTAACAGGGTACAATTTGTCATAGTTATAGTACAAGCTTTCTTTCTGGTACAAGTTTTTATCCTAACTCAACATGTATTAGGGATCTAATACCAATATGCATAATATACAATTTACAGGTTAAATTTGTCAATATTACAGTGCAAGATTTTTCAATACAAGTTTTTATCCTAACGCGACACATACAGAGGATCTTCTATCAATATACATTTATTTATAATCTATCAGTTGTGGGCAGGGGAGTTATGTGAATAGGTATGTTTTTATTACTTTCCTAAAGTTGAGGAGTCCTTGATTTGGCTCACACCTTTTTTCAGTAGTTCAAAGTGAGTTACATTCAAATATAGTAGGTATTTTTCCTGGCTTATAATCTATATTTGAACCTGAGGCAATGGAGATTGAAGTGACTTGCATTGAGATATGAATCTGGCTTCCATAATTCTCAGCCCACTGCTCTAACCATTAGACTATGTTTCCTAGAGTTGGACCTGCTTCTGCTTTGTGCAGGCTAGGTACCTTTGTTTAGATTCTCTATGTACAATTCTCTGAGGAAAGGTACAGAGGGGTGTGGGGGTTGTTGGGGGAAAGGAGTGTAGGATGGGGCCAAGGTTACCAGATTTTCCATCTGGAAAATCTGGACACCCCTAGACCCGCCCCCCCCAGGCCAGCCCAGTCCCACCCATCCCTGCCCCAGTTCTGCCCAGTCACGCCCCCTGATCCCGCCCCCAGCCCTGGGGAGGTTTCCCTTCGATAGGCTGATGGAAAGCAGCAATTGCAATGAGATGGACTCGAATGGATGTTGATTTGAGGCCTGATTGAGACAAATGGAACAGGTAATCCAAAACTGAAGACAAGGAGATAGATTGAGGCTCCTTATGATGAATGGTGCACCAAGCAGAAAATCTTGTCCATTTCTGATTGTAGTATTGTCTAGTGGTAGGCTTCCTAGAAGCCTCTAAAATGTCCTGTACAGATTGAAAAAACTGTAGAGTGGCAGTTAAGTTGAGAGGTACCAAGCTGTCAGGTGTAGAGACTGCAGGTTGGGATGAAGCAGAGACCCCTGACTGTATAAGCAGAAGGAAAAACTGGTAGAAGCAGTGGCTCCCTGCTACTGAGTTGAAGTAGAAGGGAGTCAAGGTTGCCTGGGCCACCGAGGAGCTATCAGAATCATGGTGTTAGAGTTTGACAAGTGTCTTGAGTATGAGAGGGAATGGAGGGAACACATAGAGAAACTGATTAGTCCATTCCAGTAGAAAAGCATCTGCCTCCAGTTGGTGAGGGGAGTATATCCTGGAGCAAAACTGAGGCAGTTTGTTGTTGTGGGGAGACCGAAGAGATCTATATGAGGAATTCCCCACTGAGAAAAAATGTGATGAAGAGGCGCGGAATTGAGCGTCCATTTGTAAGGTTAGAGAAGACAACTCAATTTGTCCGCCAGACAGTTTTTCTCTCCTTGAATGTAGACAGCTTTCAAGAAGGTGTTGTGAAGGATTGCCCAATGCCAAACCTTCAAAGCTTCTTGGCAAAGAGGGAGAGATCCTGTTCTTCCCTGCTTGTTGACATAGTACATGGCGACTTGGTTGTCTGTCCGAATGAGGACTACCTGGTCGTGAAGAAGATGCTGAAAAGCTTTGAGAGCATTGAAAATCACTCTGTGTTCCAACAGATTGATGTAACACTGACGATCTGTGCTGGACCAATGCCTTTGAGTACGGAGACCATCAAGATGAGTCCCCCAAGCGTAGGTTGAAGAATCTGTCATGAGGATCTTCTGATGAGGGGGTGTTTGAAACAGTAAACCTCTGGAGAGATTGGAATAGAGCATCCACCAGTGGAGAGACTGTCTCAACGAAGGAGTCACTCTGATGTGTTGAGCGAGTGGGTCAAAAGCCTGAGCCCACTAAGATGCCAGGGTCCACTGAGAAATTCTGAGGTGAAGTCTGGCAAAAGGAGTCACGTGAACTGTAGAGGCCATGTGACCTAGAAGAAACATCATGTGTCTCGCTGACAGTGTAGTGAGGGATGATACTTTGTGACAAAGGAGAATAAGAGCATCCTGATGCTGCTGAGGAAGGAATGCTCTGAGTTGCACAATGTCCATGACAGCTCTGATGAACTGTAGAGTTTGAGAGGGCTGTAGCTAGGACTTGGGAAAGTTGATTTCGAACCCCAAACTTTGAAGGAACCAAATAGTCCATTGGGTCGCTACAATAACCCCTTGAGATGTTGAATCTTTGATGATTAACCAAAAAATGGCAGAATCCTATATATGACTCTCTGGGGGAGTTTACCAGCACTCATATGTTAGTCAAAATTACTAAATGAAACAACCAATAGATGAAAAGCAATATTGAATAAATAAATAAATATGAGACTATTCAGTATGGGCCCATAGTATTGATAGCCTTTCCCGGCCCCGGACAAAAGCTCATAGGTGACCAGCACCAGGTTTAATATAAACCTAAATAAGTTTTGCCGCATACATCATTGGTCTTTTCTATAATTGATAGTGCAGGTGATAAACCCCAAGAGGGAAACATATATAAGGAGGGGCGGCTGAAAAGCCCCACTCCTTAGCAAGATATCAATTGGTGCAAATAAAGTGCAAACTGCTAAAAATGCGATATAAAGTGATGAAGAATCAATGTAAAAAGTGCATGTTGAAAGTCTAATTATGTTAAATTTCTCTTTTTCTGAAACTTAAAAGTTTGTATAAATCAATTTGCAGTCACAATCCCAACATATTGCAAGATCTCATATAATACTAGATGCAATTCATAGACCAGTCCCAAAGTCACAATTGATATCTTCTCTTAAGTCCTTTATTTATTTATTCAGACTGAGTTATCTGGATCCGAGCAAGTAATAATCTCAGCTCATGGGTGTTTGTCTCAGCTCGACAGGGCTCCGTTTCGTGAACTTCCTCAGGAGCGGAAAACTTGATTAATCCTCGTGCAGAGGCTTTCTTTGTAAAGAAAAACTCCGGATTCGATAAGAGAGCATTAGTAATAAATAAATAAAGAGCTCCCCGTTCAGGCAAAAATAACGCCCAATTCTTTGATGAGCCAGTCATCTAGGTATGGGAACACCTCTGCAGAGCTACTGTTACTACAACTAGGCACTTGGTGAAAACTCTTGGAGATGAAGCCAGGCCAAAGGGTAGCACTCTGTATTGGAAATGCAGATTTCCCATCTGAAATCTGAGGAACTGTTGAGATGCTGGATGAATGGAAATGCGAGTATAAGCCCCTTTGAGATCTAGAGAACATAACCAATCGTTCTGATCTAGAAGAGGATATAAGGATGCCAGAGAATACATGCAGAATTTTTCTTCGACTAAAAATTTGTTGAGTGCTTTGATATCCAAGATAGGGCGCAGATCACCCTTCTTCTTCAGAACTAGGAAGTAACAGGAGTAAAAAAAACCCTGCTCTCTAGTTCCAAGGGACCTTTCTCGATGGCACGGAGACAAAACAGAGCTTGAGCTTCCTGAAGAAGAAAGGTGGTCTGCGAAGAATTGGAAGGATACTCTCTTGGAGGAAGATCTGATGGAATCTGGAGGAAATGAAGAGAGTATCCTTTCTTGAAGATAGACAGCACCCAGAGGTCTGATGTAATCATCTCCCAGCGGTGGTAAAAATGATGGAGACAGCCTCCAATGGGAAGGGGAGAGGACAGAGGCAGAACGATGGCGGTTATGTTCTGTATTAGATGGTCAAAAAGGTTGAGAGGCCTTAGGCGCAGGAGTCTGAGATTTTTGCTGCCTTTGCTGCTGTTGTTGTTTCTTAGGAGGCGCTCGTGTATAAGGAGCTGCTCTCTGTGGAAAACGCCTTTGATAAGATGGAAGAGGCCTGAAGCCTTTACAGGTAGCAGGCTTAGGCTTAGGTCTTGAGGATCTGGCACATTTGGTATGGCTATAGTCTCTGAGGAAGAGGAGGAAGAATGACTCTTCAACTTGGAGACATGCTTCTTGGGCAGCTTGATAACTACTGCGGGTACCTGACCTGAGGGAGGCAGCGAGGCAAGCGTCTCATCAAGACAAGACAAGACTTAGCAGATTTGCTCGAGGACGAGGACACGCTGAATGAGGAGGGTTTGATTAAGGTCGAGGCCGAGGTCAAGGCAGAAGGCGGAACCCCAGTAAGAAGCTTGACCGGATTTGAGGTCAAGGTCGAGACCAGGGAAAGTGGATCCATACCACCAAAACTCCACCTGAACTCGACAATGTTTGAGGGCTCGAGGCTGAAGGGTAGCACAACGGGCACACAACTCCGGACGATGGTCAGGTCCCAAATACTGAACACACCACCTTTGTGAGTCAGTGAGGGAGATTGCACGCTGGCAACGGCTACATTTCATGAAGCCTGTGATCGGCCAGGACATAAACGGAAAAATAGCCTCAGCAAGATCGAAGCCCGCAGGCTGAGGCTGTAAGGCAAGCCCCACCATGACATAAAAATCAAATTAATTTTTTTTTGTTTTTTTTAAAAATAAAAACGTGCAATAAAAACACAGCGACCCTGTAAAGAAATAAAACATGAGCCGCGGTGAGAGAAGGCATGAAGTAGAACTGAGTCTAGCGTAAAGCATCGAAGTAGGACTTCTCGGCTCCGTGGAAAACTGAGAACTGAGGAGACGCGCGCCCTGCGTCGGGCGGGAAGGCACTCGTGCATGCGCGGTGCGGCAGTCGTGAACTTTCTAAAAGTTCTTCAAGCAAGTGTGCTTGCGAAGCTGTCCGCATCCAGGCTCCGTGGATGACGTCACCCATATGTTGAGAATAGGCTGCCTGCTTGTCCTGGGATAAAAGCTCCAATGCTCATAGGAATTCTATGAGCATCAAGAGCTTTTACTGCTGTGGCCAGCGATATAAAATCCTAACACGGCTTGATAAAAGGGGGCTAATATGAGAAAAGAATGTCACACTTAGGAAATATATTACAATGTATTGGTAATATAAATATATAAAGTATATTATGGCAAAGCAATTGCAAAATTTAGCAGTACACTCATCAGTATTTGCCAGAACAGTGAGGCTCCAATAGCAGTGCAGCCAAATAATTATTTCTGATACAAAATTACAGATAAACAGTAATTACATAAGAAACCATATGACAATGGTCCTGACTCACACTTGGAATTTAGCAATGCTCTATCTTTAGCCCCTTGGACCATAGGAAGGATAACACTTCTCACCCTGTGAGATGCACCTGGAAAAGTTCTTTGCTTCCCCGCATGGCAGGTCACCTCTCTCTTTCTCTCTTGGACTCCAAAGTGATGTTTCACAACTGGCTCTCAGATAAAGTCAAGCAGATAGCATGCCTCTGCTCTGTGGTGTCTTCAGTCTTTCTCAGCAATGAAGCTGGAATGACACAACCCTTATCTGGAACTAATCTTAGTTATGGCTAAGATATTACTCTGTACTGGTTCATACCCAGAATGGCACATACTTATAGTTCAGGTTTCTTTATGAGCTCTGAGGCCCTAATTCTATAAATGATGTCTAAAGTTAGGTGCCTAGATCGGCACACCTAGCCGATCTAGGCACTTAATTTTCATAATTGGCACTGATAATTGAACGTTTAAAAATGACTTTAAAAAACCCAATTAATTAGCTGGTAGGTGCCTATACCAAGGCACCTATCAGCAGGTAGGCATTGTTAGGGTTGGATTCTGGACAGATTCAAAGCAGATTTTGGGCATGGTTTGACTTGGGCATTGGTAAGTGCCTAACAGGTGCACTCATTTAAGCAAAAAAAAAAAAAATAAAACAACAAACAAACCTCTGGCCTAAATGGCAGTGCGCCAACGGATTCAACACCTACCAGTGCCTAAGACTCCTTAGACACCACTAGGCATGATTCTATAAACAGCACTTAATGGACGATTGACAACTGCACTCAATGGTGCCTAGGAATTAGGTGCTGTTTATAGAATCAGGCTCTGAGTACAATGTTCCCTCTAAGCTGCGCAGCTGCATAGCCACATACCTCCCGATAAGAGGTGGCGAAGCTGTTCTGGGTCACCACACATCCTGCCCACCGGAAACACTGCTCGTTCTGCTTTCTCACTACCACTGCTGCAGCCGCTTTCAAAATCAGCAGCAGTGGCATAAGCAAAATACAGACTGCAGGACCATTCTCTAATAGAGATTAATATGGGGAAAAAATTTGTTCCCGTCCCTGTGAGCTCAGTCCCCATCCCAAACTGTCTGATCCCATCTGCACAAGCCTCGAATAGTTATCATTTCATATTGAACTTATTTTATTAAAGTATAAAAAGAAACAATATTCTGTACAATTGTCACTTTATAAACACAAATAAAAAGAACAAGGATCAACAAAACCCTTGTCTCCCCTCCCTTTTCACAAGAAAATTGAATAAGCCAAATTACTAAACTAAACTAAACCTTAGGTTTTTATACCGTGCCATCTCCATGGTCGTGGAGCTTGGCACGGTTTACAGGGATTGTAATAAGAAAGGAACTCCAGGGAAAGGGTTAGATGAAGATCGGAGGGAAGAAGAATGTTAGAAAGCTAGGATGTCAGAGAGGAGGGAGAGTTAGATTTTAGAGAAAAGCCAGGTTTTCAGATGTTTGCGGAAGGGTTGGAGAGCACTCAGGTTCCGAAGGGGGGAGGTGAGGTTATTCCAGAGCTCGGTGAATCTGAAGAGGAGGGAAGTCCCCAGTTTTCCTGGGTGGGAAATGCCTTTTAGTGAGGGGAAGGATAGATACTACAGAATGCTACACAGAAAAATCACATTAAGGGGAATACCGCAGTCACACATGACAGGAATAGTGTTAAGGGAGTGCAACTAGGGCAACTGCCCCCTGGTCAGAGAGCCCTAAGCCAGCTGGATGCTAAAGAAGCATGGTCTGGGCTTTGTGGTTCCCAGTTATGTCTAACACCAGCTCTAGCAGGATACATATTTCAAATCTGATATATTCACAAAATAGAAAATAAAATTATTTTTTCTACCTTTTGTTGTCTCGTCATTTTATTCTTCAAATCATGTTGGTCTCAGGTGCCAGTCTCTGTTTTTTTTTCTCTTCTCTTAACTCACTTGCAGGGTCTCCTGACCATGTCACATTTCTTCTTTCTCCATGCTCACCATCCATCTTCTATCTCTGTGTATGCATTGTTCTTCATGTTCAACATCTCCCTTCTATATGTCTCCTATATGGCCCTTCTAGCATTTCATCTGTGCCCATTTCCCTGCCGTCATCATCTTACCATTCTATGATCCCCTTCCACTGTGTACAGGGAATGGGGAAGAGAGAGAGATCCAGGGTGCATTATCTCTCCCACTCCCTCTACTGCCACATCCAACATTCCTTTCTCTCTCATCCCTCGGATCATGTGCAGCATTTTTCACCACTCCCCACCAGCCCCATGTCCATTTCTCCTTCTATCACCGCTCTCCAACACCATGCCACACCTCTTCCTCCATCACTATGTCCAACATTCCTCTCCCTTGCATCCCATACAATCCGTCCCTCTATTCCCACTCCACCACCATATCTCCTTCTCATCCTTCCCTTCCCCATGTATCTCTACCTCATTCCTCTCTCTATGCCCAACAATTTTCCTCTTTCTGCCTTTCCTCATGTGCACTCTTTCCCTCTCACTCATACACTCATGCCCAACAATTCTCCCTTTCTGTTCCTTCCCTGCTATGTCCCAAGTTAGTGCCCCCTTCCTCCCTCCCTTGTGTTCCAAGTACATGTCCCCTTCCTTCCGGAACCCAAGTTCATGCCCCCCTCCCTGCCTTTGTCCCAAATTTGTGCCCCTCTCATGTCCCAACACACTCCTTCTCCCTCCTTTCTCCCACGTTGATATCCCTCTCTCCCTTACTTGCTCACTCCATGGCCAAACTCACTCCCTTTAGGGCCGTCCAGCTAGGCTGCTCCTTCCTGCCTTCAGCCACACTCATTTGCAGGGATGCGGGCAGCAGCACTTCCATGCTTCACATGGTTGACCTACAAGTCTTCCCTCTGACGTCAGCTCAGCTCTGACATCGGAGAGATGGCTTCCGGGTCAGCCACGTGCAGCGTGCAAGAGCCGCTGCCTGCGTCCCTACAAAGAAAAAGCACAGCTGAAGGCAGGAAAAAGCAACCTACCTGGAAGGAGGAATGTTGAGGTAATTGGGATCCCTGGTTGATGCAGAAGGCTTCCCTCCGACATCAACTCTAACATCGGGGGGAAGCCTTCCGGGTCGGCTTCGGCAGAGGGGGGAATGCAGCTGGAGGGTAGGAAGGAGGCCTGTTTATAAATGTGATCCCTGGCGATGAAGGCAAAAGACAAGTGGCTCCACATGGGGAGGAAGGGGTGGGAGACCCATGCAATGCCACGTACCCCCCATAAGCGGTTAATGGCAGTAAGGAAGGAGGGGGGTGCTTCCAACTGTGGAGACAAAGCTTTTCACCATTCTCATAGGCAGTGAAAAGTTTTGTTCCCATGTCTACGGCAAGTCAGGTTTTGGCATCTCCGTAGCCGCAGGCAAACCGCAGCCCACCATGGCTCGCCATAGTGTTTGTTCACCATGTCATTCTCTAGTACTTAACCTCAGCTGCTGTCCTCACCCCTCCAGATTCACTTCTTGTTCTGTGGCAGAGCTGGCAGCCACAGGTAGGTCTAGTGCATCCCCCACAACAATTGTATTTTGTTTTTCCGTTGCTGCTGGCCAAATCATGGCAGCGGTGGGGTTGTCAGGGAAGGAGCTAGATGCTGGATGGAAATAGGGAAATGGGGCACATTGGTTAAGTCAAATCACAGATAAGAAGAAAAAGGGAGTAATACTCCACATTGACTATAACAAAAAAATTTTGGATCATAATGAGACAACTCAAAACTCAGATTTAAATTTAGAAACTAAGGAGGAGAGGACATCATAGAAAATCATGGGTCAGATCATAGGATCTCTTATAACCCACAGTTATTCCAGATCTCCATCCTAGGGGCAAAGTTCTAATCGTGTGTCCAACCCCTCGATCTACCTTTACTAATGACAAAGTACTGTGATTTCCAATAAAAACTATAATTCTACTTCATAGGTCTATCATTTTCAATGAGTCACTTAAAAATGGCAAAACTTATGTAACCAAGGTTATAAATAAAATTAAAAACATATTTCTGTAGCTTTAAGAATTCTGAGCTGTACATGTCACTTTTGGAATTCTGGATAGCACAGCTCTCTCTCCAGGAAATCAGCAATGCTGCTAGTATTCAAAACTGCCAATGAGAGCAGTTGAGTTTGGGTGAGGGGTTTTTCTGTAGACAGCTGTGTGTTGGAAGTTGTCTGTGTTTTTGAAGGTAAATTTTGAATTTATTGAAGAATGGTAATAATTTGTATTTGGTTAGAATACTGTATCCTGTTTGGATTAATTTGTGTTGAAATAACAGTACTTCTGAAACATTTATTCAATGTTTGGGGTTTTTTTTTCCCAAGTTTTAACCTTGGTGACAAACACTTGTGTTTTGGGATTATAAAAGGTTTATTAAAATATTAGTTAATTGTGGGTGGGTATAGTTTAGGGCTATCTCAATTATTTATTCTTTTATATAGCTAGTTTAAAGTGGAATCTTGGGGAATAGTTAGGGTTTTCCTTTATTGATGTATTAATAGATAGAGTAATAGGAATCATCACTCCAATCATCCGCTAGCCCACACAAGAAAGAAAGAAGAAGAGAAAAATAAATACCTGTTATCTGAAGTGATCTGGCGAGAAACCTTCATCTGTGCTGAAAGATTTCTACCAGGAGATCAGGAACTTAAACTAGGCAATTAGAGAAACTTTTTCTGCGCTTGCGTGGTAACTGTATCATATTGATAATTTTAAATGCAAATTAAATTTATTTTATTTGAAATATTTGAGTGAAAGAAATTTTGAATGCAGCTTTGGCTATTTCCTGAGTCACTGGAAATTGCCTGGGTTGCACTTATCTTCAACAGTCCCCAAGCTCTCTAATTAATGATTCAGACCACACCGGTTGTTTGAACCAAAACTTCAAGTTTATTTTCCTTCTCTTGGGAACAGAAGAGAGGTTCTTCTTGAACTCAGTTACAAACCCCCTCCTTTACAAAGCCACACTATAGAGGTTTTAGCGCCGGCTGTGGCAGTAACAGCTTGGATGCTCATAGGAATTCTAAGAGTGTCGAAGCTGTCAACCTGGCGGTTGGCACTAAAAACGCTAGTGCGGTTTTGTAAAGGAGGGGGAAACTTAGAAAATAACAAACTATTTATATCTGTTATCTGAATTACAAAATGATGAGTTTAGTTTTTCAATTATTTAGACTCCTTTGTAAAAGGGAATCCAGATCTGATGGTGGAAATTGCCCAAAAGACAAGCTCCTGCCTAAGTTAGAATCTTTTATAAACTCTGATGATGTCACACATGATTTACAATGCAACCCCCATTCAGAAATCTGTTATGAACCTTGAGTTCCATAAAGTGCTGGAACTCAAAGGCTAAACTACCAACTGCCTTAGGGTTCATATTCCACATCAGGAAAGCACCCCCCTACAGGCTGTAAACTTCAAGTAACAATTACAGAGGCAACCTTATGCAGGCTGCTCACTGCAGATTGTAAAATATTTAACCTCTTCACTTAAACTCACACGAACTGCTTCTTATTGCTAGGGAAATTCATGCACTTAACCTCATTACTCCTGGTGCATGCATGAATGTACCCCAGGCAACAGCTGGAAGTGGGGAGAACAGATGCCACAGCTGGAAGGAAGTGGAGGAAGACAGGAGGCACACTGGATGGACATGGGGAGCACAGAGGGCACATGTTGGAAGAAAGTGGGGTGAATAGGGGGCACATTGGATGGAAGTGGGGAGGGCAGAAGGGCACATGCTGGAAGGAAGTAGGACAGAGGGCACATGTTGGAAGGAAATGGAGAGTGTAATAGGGCATCTTGGATGGAAGAGGATAGGACAGAGGGGTGCAAGCTGGATGCACATGGGAAGGCGAGAAGGGCACAGCTAATTAATCTAGGAAGTATTAGAAGATCTCAAATATTAAGCACAATACAGCTTACAAGAAACCACTATGCTCCTCTGCCTTCAATGCATAATTTTAGAATTAACTACTTTCAAAAATAGTGGAGAAAAAGATCTCAGAGCCAAGGCTCACACAAACTGGTAAAGTACATAAACACATACAGCAAGATGACCACTTCAATCATTGGTCAAAGGGGGGAAAAAAACCCAACTCTACTACATAACACCACCAAACAGAAAAAGGAGTCATAAGCACAATCTTCCAGAAACTTTTAAAAAAAGGATCATCAAAATACCCCCTCCCCATTACTTGCCCAATACGCAACTCAGAGAATAGACAAGCTCTGGAATGTGTTGCCAGAGGATGTGGTGAGAGCAGTTAATGTCGCTGGTTTTAAAAAAGGTTTGGACAAGTTCCTGGAGGAAAAGTCCATAGTGTGCTGTTGAGACAGACGTGGGGTAAGCCACTGCTTGCCCTGGATTGGTGGCATGGAATACTACTATTATTTGGGTTTTTGCCAAGTACTTGTGACTTAGATTGGCCTCCATGAAGACAGGATACTGGGCTAGGTGGACCATTGCTCAGACCCAGTAAGGCTATTCCAGTGTTCTCCAGCCGGGTGGCATGAAAAAGTAGCCGGGTGGGGCGGGACAGGGAAATTTGGTGGTGGGGAAAATTAAGGGCTCCTTTTACTAAGCTGCAATAGCGTTTTTAGCGTGTGCAGAATTGCCAAGCTACACGGCTAGAACTAACGCCTGCTCAATGTTGGCGTTAGCGTCCAGCATGTGCGTCAATTCTGCACTAGCTAAGCGCACGGTAAAACCGCTATCGCAGCTTAGTAAAAGGAGCCCTAAATGTGTACTATTTGTATTAGTTAATTATTATTAGTTATTTTCCAATGCTCAATATGACTGCCTTTCTTAAAGTTTGACACTTGTTCCATAATATATATATTAAATTTAAGAAGTATCCAATTCTAGAAGTGAATAATTAGATATTTGCCCTCTTTCAAATGGTATAGAGCAGCGTCTCTCAAACTTTTTTAACTCCGGCACACTAAACGGAGCAAATGTTTTTTTGTGGCACATTAAATGCAGCAAATGTTTTTCATGGCTGGAAAAAATTTCTGGGGAGAACACTGATGCCCTTAGTTTTCAAGGTCCAATCACGTCAAAGAATGATGCTTATCTGGGCAGTTGTATAATAAAAAGAATGGATAAGATAACATGAGAAGTGAAATTGTCATGAATCAGAGGTCCTAAAAGCAGGCTTGTGGATTAGATATAAACTATGAAGGCAGTGGCATACCTAGCATATGTGACACCCGAGGCCCATCATTTTTTGACACCCCCCCCCGTCTGTATGAAAAACATGATTTTTAGTAACAATCCACACATCACACAAGAGTGTACCTAGGAAAAGGCAGCATCTTACATATTGCAGTGAGCAGTACAACATCAATACACCCATTGTAAAACTAAACAAGCCAGACTAGTACAGATCAATCCTACACAGTCAATCCTAACTGAAAACCATGTCTTTCGTACACACCTTCGCCTAGTATGGAATATGTAATCACAAACTAACCCCTCTCCCTTTTACAAAACTGTAATGTTGTTTTTAGCCATGGTGGTAACAGTTCAGACTCTCATAGAATTCTGAGCAATTACCACCATGGCCAGTGCTAAAAAAAACGCTCTACAGTTTTGTAAAAGGGGGGATAAAATAGAAAAACGTAGACAAAGGTTAAATTGAACTACCAAGAAGCTGGACTCTGCATACAATGCAACACCACAGAAACAGCGATGCATTTCCCCTAAAGCAAAAAAAATAATAAATATAATTTTTTTCTACATTGTCTTCTCTGGTTTCTGCTTTCCTCATAGTCTTGACACTCTCTTCCTTTCATCCACTGTCTATCTTCTCTCTGCCCCTTCTATATGGCATCTTCTCTCCTTGTATTCCCCTTCCATCTCTCCCTTCACCCCTATTATTCTGGCATCCATCTTCTTCCCTTCCCTCCTTCAATGGTCTGGCATCTCTCTCCTCTTCTTCCCTTCCTTCTCCCACACCCCCATGGTCTGGCATTTCACTCTCTCCTCTCCCTTCCCCCCACTTCCATCAGCATCTTCCCCCTTTCTTTCCCTCCAACCCAATTCCATCCAGTATCCTTCCCCCTTATGTCTCTCTCTCCTTTCCCTGCACACCAATTCCATCAGTATCTGCCCCCTTTCTCTCCCTCCACCACCCTTCCATACCACCCTGACCTCCTTTTTCTCCCTCCACCACCCTTCTATACTCCTCTCTCCCTCCAAACCAGCAAGGTCCCATGATGACTGCTTCTGTTGCCTTTGCCTCTGAAAAATGTAAGTGATGTTGGAGCGGGTGGGCCGGCAGACACAGGGAATTGCAGCAAGGTTCTGCAATGACTGCAGCTGCTGGTCCTCCCCTTCCGACATCACTTACGTCTTCCGGAGGCAGAGGCGGCAAATGCAGTCATCGTGGGACCTTCCTGCACTTCAGTGCGGCTGCCGATTCTGCTTCAGAATAAGTATGGCAGCCATGCTGAGGTGCAGGTGCCATTTAGAGCAGCTTGGAAGGTTCTGGATCCAGCCGGCTGTGTACCCCCCTAGGGCTGACACCAGGGGCGGTCTGACACTGTATGAGGGGACAAAAAATAATAGAAAGAATGGATAACTTGACCGATTTAGACATGTCATACAATTATAACCACAAAAATACATCATAAAATGTAATTCTAAACTCAAAAGACTCCAGACGAAAAGCATACTATAGAAAGGAAACCAGAAAAGACCAAACCCATAGTACTAAGATCCAAATGCTAAAATCGGACATGTCCATTACAAAGAGACGTGTGGATCACCGCTAATTATAACGAGTGAGTCTTTAAAATATGAGACGGTAACGGATAGCCAGACCTGGTGAACGGAAGTGACAAATACTGGAGCCAAAACCAGAGCACCGTGATGAAACTTGAATATGGATACCTTGCATTTGTTGGCGTTGAAGCCCAGCTGCCAGGTAGATGACCAACGTTCCAACAAAAACAGGTCCTGCGTCATACTATCGTGTAAATCGGAGTCACTCACTATGTTACATAGTTTGGCGTCGTCACCGAATAGTGTTATTTTACCTTGAAGCCCCTGAGTCAGGTCCCCTATGAATAAGTTTAAAAGGAGCGGGCCCAAAACTGAGCTCTGCGGTACTCCACTTGTCACTTCTGACGTTTTAGAGAGGGTACCATTAACCACCACCCTCTGAAGTCTACCATTGGCTATTTTTTGGGCTTGCAAGCTACTTTTAAAATGACCAAGTCAAAATGATCTACCAACAATAAAAAAATTTTTAAAAACCACAAAGCACACTGTACGCAGAGAAAATGTTAATAATCATTCCTATTCCGGGGTTTTCTCAAAGAGGTCAAAGCAGATGACTCTATGCACTGTCACCTCACTAACAACCATACAAAAATAGACAAATATACCCCCTCCCTTTTTACTAAACCACGATACCAATTTTTAGCGCAGGGAGCTGCGCTGAATGCCCAGCGCTGCTCTTGACGCTCATAGGCTCCCTGCGCTAAAAACCGTTATTGCGGTTTAGTAAAAGGAGACCATAGTGTAAAATATAGACAGCAGATATAAATTCAGACACATTTTGATCAGTAAATTTAAAATAAAATCATTTTTCCTACCTTATTGTCTGGTGATTTCATGAGTCTCTGGTTGCACTTTCTTCTTCTGACTGTGCATCCAATCTTTCTTCCCTTCTTTCAGCCTGTATGCTTCCTCTCCTCCTGGCCTCATTCCCCTCCCCCCCCAACTTTTTCTTCCTCTCTTCCTGCCCTTTCTTTCTTTCTCTTTTCATGCCCCCTTTCTTTTTTTCTGTTTCTCTTCCTGCCCTCTTACTTTCTTTCTCCTTGCCCTCCCCCAAGCCACTGCCAATGTCACTGCCATCGGGGAACAGGCCCCAAAGCCGCTGGCCGCCGCCCCCCCCCCCCAAGCTCTCCCTACTTCGGGCCAACCAGCATTCCTCTCCCCGATGTCAATTCTGCCGTCGTAGAAGAAGGCTGATCGGCCCAAGATCACAATCGATTGGGGAAAATGCTGCTGGGTCCTGCCTTCGCGGAAACTGAAAGTAGGCAGGACCCGGCAGCAAGAAGAGCAAATGGAAAACTTCACTGACCTGTCTCCCGCCTTAGCCCGTAGCGAACTTATGCTCCGGGGCTTTAACGTGTGTGTGCCGGCTTCCCTTCTCTTCCCTCCCCCCCCGGACATAACTTCCGGTTTCGGAGGGAAGAGAAGGGAAGCCGGCACACACACGTTTAAGCCCCGGAGCATAAGTTCGCTACGGGCTAAGGTGAAATCTTCAAGCCGGCTTTTTTTTTTTAATGTTGAGCAGCAGCAGAATTTAGCTGGGCGGTCATCTAAATTACCCGGGTGGACCGCCCAGCTGAAAGGCCCTAGGGAGAACACTGTATTCTTATGTTCTTAACTACCTGTTGGTCCTGTAGTGGAGCAGCTACAAGCTATTGCCTCCTAGCGGTGACAGAGCAATTAGGAATATGAAAGCGTGTTAAGGAATATTTTTGGATAGCGCTTTGAATTAATTAATTAATTTACTTATGTTCATCTGCAAGCAGATCTGAATTCTTAGATCATAAATTATACTGACATGCAAGGAAGCAGGCCAATTATTATAAAAATAAAAGCTATTTATTTACAAGCAGGTTAAAACAACCTAAGTGAAAACATGAATAAGAATTCTGTGCAAATGCAAGGTAGCTCAAAAAGGAGTAAAGGATGAAGTTCTTATCAGAAAATTAATTGGGATAAATGCACCCAAGCTCTGGCTCAAGTCCTACAATCAGACCTTCTGCTGTTACCCCTTTAGCAATAATAGAGCTGGCATACAATCTAGATATAGATGAGGGTAGCAGACAATGTCAATGCAAGACACCAGATGAACAGCTGGATTCAAAATAGCCCTGGCAGGTCTCAACAGTACAACAGATTAGATGGCTGGTAGAAACCTGAAATGATGAAAATTCAGGTCAAATGGAAACACCAGCTGGCTTCGGTCTCCAGTGATACATGTAAAGTACAGGCCCAGTTCCTCAATTATATGGTTCTGGTAGAGAGGCCTTATCTCTGAAGATAAAGTAAGCTCCTCCCTTTGTTCTGAACATATAGACCTCAGAACCACATTTTATGTCACTGAGGGCCAGATGCACTAAAGTCAGTGATTGTCTAACTATTGTTGCTAAACCAATTTTGACTGGTTTAGCGATGATCGCCTTTACCAACCCAATGCAGAAAACAGCTCACCATGTGGTTTTCTACATGATCGCTCATTCTACGATCTGACCATACAAATAAGGTCATTAATATTGAAATGCCAAGTAAACTAGCAGAGCGACTGATGCTCAAAGATGGCTTCCCAATGCACAAAAAAAATTATCGCTTTTAGTGACCCAAAAAAAGCGACTGGTCAAGACCAGTCATTTACCTTTCTAACCATAGTTTAGTCCTTTTTTTAATGGGCACAAATGCTGTGAATGTTACACATGTACAATATCTGCCCCATTTAAAAAAAAAGAAAAAAAGCAACCTCCCCCCACCGATGACGGCCCTCCCCAATGTCCTCCTCAACAAACAGGAACCAGCACCAAGAACCGAACCCAGGCCCAGGCCAGCAAAAATGGCAGGAGGAATGCCCACTCCCTCCTGCCATGCCAACCCTACCCCCCGCATGAGAAAAAATGGCAACTCCTCCCCTGCGTGAGAGAAAATTGGCAATAGGAGGGACGCCTAAGGCACCTCCTAAGGAGTCTGAGCCAATCATAGGAGCACAACTATTTTATTTTATTTATCTTTTAATTTATATACCACTTTTATATCCTAAATGGTTTTTATATTTAGCTACTTTATTATATTTCCCTATCTATCCCAGTGGGCTCAAACTTATCTAGTGTACCTGGGGCAATGAGGGGATTAAGTGACTTGCCCAGGGTCACAAGGAGCAGTGAGGGATTTGAACCCACAACCTCAGAGTGTAGCTCTAACCACTGCAAAAGTATAGAGGAATTGGAGATAAATAATCAAAACAATAAACCAATGTCTTCCAGTATAAGCACTGGGAGAAATGCTCAAAGCTTAACCCCTTTTATCCTATGCATTCAATTCATTTCAATGAGTATACAATCAGTGCTCCAGAGTTATGAAGGGGAGCTTAAATAGCTCATCAGCTTCCCTCCAGCATTCTATCATAGGCAAAAATAACCCCATTAAAGTGACTCAAAACATTAGAGTATTCAGATGTAATTCAAAAAAGTGCAAGCACCACTTATCTTTGCTTCAGGATAAAAACTTCATAGCTCTATCTACTGCGCCACACACTCCCAACCAGAAAAGAACGTCCATATAGTACAGAAGGGCCTGGGAGAGACTCACTTGGAGATACAATAGGCATGCCTCCTTTCCTCCAGCTCTTACACTGAGCCATTTCTTACCTGCTTGCTCTCACTTCCTCTCTCTCCCTGATAAAATAGACAAAACATACAAATACGGTATGTGAGGAGCTAGGTGACAGTTATCTCTTAACAATTGATCTGTAATTAACTCTCCCAAACAAAAAATAAAAATGTGCTCTGCTGCCTGCCTGCCTTCCCTGAACCTTGGACTGCTGATCCAGCCCCCCCACCTCATGCATTAAACCACAAGTCAATTCAAAAGCCAAGCTTACATCCTCTTGATTCACAAGCAGTCATTTCTCTAAGATACATATCAAACATGTACCTTCAACACTTGTCCAGTTCCTCTTCTGTTTAAAAAAAAAACAAACAAAAAAAAACCCCAAGGAGGGTGGGGTGTTGCTGTATTTGTATTGTGAACTTTGGTTGTTTTTAATGTGCTTGATTATCTGGAAACTTTTCAATAAAAATATTTCAATATTAAAAAAAAAAAAAAAAAAAACCCTCTCACACCAAAACAATCTGTGACCTAAATGCCTCTTCTCCTTTCCTTTTGGCATCTGTGTTAATAATGAAAAAAGATGTTTAATAATGCAATACTCAATCAACGCACATGGAAAAAATATATATTGCATACTAAACCTCATTCCCAAAGTTTAAGAAAATAAGAAGAGAAATCCTACTCACAGTGGATGAGGCTCAGAGCAAGTGGACATGTTTGATGCACAATCTTGACATCATTGTGACATCATCAATATGCACCTACATGGCAGATTGTCACTAAAAACAATAGGAATATGTGCTGGTGTACCTGATCATCCTAGGGATTTGAACTCACCACCTTGGGAAGAAGGAAGAAGTGCCATTAATCACTGAGCCTTATCAACTCTCGACCCTGGAAATGACAGAATGAAAATGTAAATGCCAAAGTCCTCTCTCATGAGACCAAAAAGAGGATACCAGTACAGTTTGCAGTGGATTTGAAACCACCAAGGCGTTTTTTTTATCTTTATTCATTTTAAAGCTAAAAATAAGTGCAACATATTACACAGACATTTTACATTTTAACAGCACTTAAATTCAATCAAATTATATTTCATAACAAATACATGTATCCCCCCCCCTTTTATAAACCCATCAATTGCACTCAATCATAATTAAATTAAAATCCATAATCACTCCTTACTGAATTTTGCCAATGGCTCCCAAACATCCTTAAATTTCCTATAATGTCCCTGATGTATAGCAATCATACATTCATTTTTAAAATGTGGCATAAAGATTCCTACCAGAAATTATAATTTAACCGGTCCCAGTCTTTCCACTTCTTCAAGATAAGTTGTATGGCAACTCCTGTCTTAATAAAGAAGTTTATTATTATGGGAAGATCTTGGGCTTTTAGCCCTCATTAACATGCCAAATAGCACAGTATCGTACATCAATGCCACTGGATTTTCCAATATTTTATTCACTTGATCCCAAATGGATCTCCAAAATTTAAGTATCAAGGGACAATAGAACAGTAGATGATCCAATGTCCCTACATCGAGATGACAGTGCCAGCATCTGTTACACCTAGAACTGTCCAATTTCTGTAAACGAACAGGAGTCCAAAAAGATCTATGTAACAAGAAAAACCATGTTTGTCTCATAGACGCAGACGCCGTACATCTCATCCTCCAAGTCTAAATTTGTGGCCGTTGAGACGCAGAAATCTCTGCTTTATATCAATGCTCCAAATGTCACAAAGACCTGTCTTTGTTTTCTTATTCAAAAATTCAGATATTAATTTATACCACTGGGTGGCCTGATGCCCCAGGAAATCTGTCTAAAAGCATAGGACCAGCAAGCTATACTGATTTTTAAGATTTCGCCAATCAGAGAACCCCTTCTGAATGGCTTGCTTCAACTGCAACCACTTATAATTTTGAGACTTAGCAATACCAAATGTTTGTTGCAGTAGTGAAAAGTCAAGCAGTTTTACCTCTGATACTACATCATCCAGAGTATGTATGCCTGCCTGCATCCAATGCTTCCAGAGGATCTTAAACCCACCAATTTGAATCTTGGAGTTCAGCCAAAGGGACTGACAGGTGGATTTATGAATCGGAATAGGTGTTAAATTATTAATAAATTTTCATGTCTGCCAAGTCTCAAATAAAATTCTATTGTCTTTATACATCTTAGTTACTTGATACTTAAAATGTGATACAATCTCAATGGAGACAGGAGTTGCCATTCCAACCATAACCAGTCTGGAAGAATTTCCATGAGCTCGGGGAGGATCCAATACATACCCTGACACCAAGGCTCTTTCTGAACATTTATGTTGTGGTTTAGGATGGTCTGAAGGTGCTGGGGTTTTGCAGCATCAGGAGACTCACAGGGCAGAGAGCCGATATGGCTCAATAGGTTAAAGATACATCTTCCATCTTTCCAAGGTTGTGAGTTCAAACCCTGAGGATGGTCAGGTACCCCAGCATATACTCCTATTTAGTAACAATCTGCCATCTAGGTACATATTGATGATGTCATAATGAAGTCAAGATAGTGCATCAAACATGTCCACTTGCTCTGAGCCACAGCCACTGTGAATAGGGTTTCTCTTTTTATTTTCTTAAATTATGGGAATGAGGTTTAGTATGCAATATATATTTTTTTCATGTGCTTTGATTAATGCATTATTAAACATCTTTTTCCATTACAATCAAAGAAGAGTACTCTTTACTGCAAAAAACACCTATATGTGGATGCCTCCAGCACGCCTAACTCATGCCCAATAAACACCCAAGAGTAGAACTGGTTTTGCAACGCCTACATTTTAGACAAAAATATAGACATCTTAAAATGCCTAAAAATCCTGAGCACCATATGATTCTGTAAATGAACATCCATATTAAAATCACATCCATGCCTACCCCGTTAGGCACGGCTTTGTCCAATGTGCATCTATGAAATTGTAGACGCCTATTCTGTGAATCACACATAGCCTTTGGACATCTAACTTCTAATTATTGCTTGTTAAAGTCGTTAATTGTGCTTATTATTCAATCTATTTGGACGCTTTAGTTGCTGGATGTCTACACTGTGGCCGTTTAACTTTAGGCGTCCTTTATAGAATTTGCCCCCTAGTTTATATTTATTTTCCTTTTTTAAGTTCTGTATTTCCTGAACAAGTGGACGCTTGTATGATGTATTTTGAAAATGTACAATAAAATTAAATTTTAAAAAAGTTTGGTTTAATATTAGATGATTTATATCGTTATTAAAAAAAATATTCCCACATATAACCCCACTACAGAATAGAAACATAGGCCCTCTTTCACTAAGCCACGGTACAGGTTTCTACCATGACATGGGGCACTAGGGCCCTGATTCTGTATAGGATGCCCGGGAGAGGTGTCCTATTCAGAATCGGGCCTACACTAAACCCCGATTTTGTAACCGGCGTCCATGGTACAGACGCTGGTTAGAGAATCGGGTTAGATTACACACGGCCCGCTACACTTATCGCGGCAAGGGATCTCTCTGCCGCTATAAGTATAGCGGGCCGCGGCCCCCTGTCCGATTGCAGGCAGGAGGGTGCCCAAAACCTCATGCCGAAAGATGCTCCCCCCGACACTACCGACCGCCCCCCCCCCCGACATTACCGATCTCCCTCCCACCCCGACACTACGGATCTGGCAGGAGGGTGCCCAAACCCTCCTGCCAGAAGATGCCCCCCCGACAATATCGATCGCTGGCAGGAGGGTGCCCAAACCCTCCTGCCCGAAGACGCACCCTCCCCCCCCCCCGCGCTAACAGCCCCCAAACCTCCACCCCACCAAACTAACCTTTTCTTTTGGCCAGACGGGTCTTGCCCGTCCAACCGGCAGGCCCGCCTCTAGGCGCCTGGGCCAATCAAGCCTTAGACTTAGTGGGGATGGATGGACCCACTATGCCTAAGGCCTGATTGGTCCAGGCTTCTAGAGCCTGGGCCAATCAGGCCTTAGGCTTCAGCGGGAAGGGGGGGCCCGCCTCATTTTGACGAGGCGGGCCTGCCGGCTGGACGGGCAAGACCCGTCTGGCGAAAAGAAAAGGTTAGTTTGGTGGGGTGGAGGTTTGGGGGCTGTTAGCGCGGGGGGGGGGAGAGTGCGTCTTCGGGCAGGAGGGATTGGGCACCCTCCTGCCAGTGATCGATATTGTCAGGGGGGCATCTTCTGGCAGGAGGGTTTGGGCACCCTCCTGCCAGCGATCGGTAGTGTCGGGGGGGCATCTTCTGGCAGGAGGGTTTGGGCACCCTCCTGCCAACGATCGGACAGGCAGCCGCGGCTCGCTATACTTATAGCGGCAGAGAGATCCCTTGCCGCAATAAGTATAGCGGCCGCGTCTACTTACAATGTAGACCAGCATTTTGTTGGCCTACATTGTAAGCGTCTCTTCCTCTACTAGGGAGACGCGTAGGGCCGCCTAGGTTCGCCTAAGGCCCTTAGGTGAGCTTAGGCATCTTGCGGGCCTCCCTAGCCTCCCGGAGGCGCCTTCAATATAGGCGGCTTGCCTTGGGAGCATTTTTTTTAAAAAACGTGCATCTCGATTGGCTGATTAGACAGCTGTAGGACACCTACAGCTGCCTAAAATCGGGACGCACTTTGTAGAATCAGGGCCTAAATGCTCTGACACTCATATGAGCGTTGAAGCAGTGTCTGACCATTTAGCGCCCCCCAGGCCAAAGTAGAAACCTCTATCATGGCTTAGTAAAAGAGGGCCATAATGCAATTACAAAATGCTTAAATAATTTCCTAAACCTTCCTGTTATGAGGTGGTGTCTCCAGCATCATAAAGAACATTTTTTCCACATTATTTTAAGTCCACTTTGGAATTATTTTCTAAAACTTAATCAGTAAATTTGATGGGAATTGTATTATTTTCTTTGAACACAGGAGATTGCTTGCAGATTGATGATTGCATGGGCTGGTGAAGCAGAAGATTTCAAGGTCTAGTAGAAAAATAAGATTGTCATGCTACTAAAATGGTGTTACTATCGGTACAACACTTAAAAATGCAATTGTAAAGTATAAAAGGGAGTATGAGTCAAACTCTGAAAGCTGATTAGCTGCTGCACTTGGCACTAATGGCCCAGAAGTCGCCTGCTAATATGAGCAATAATTTCTCCTATTGTATGCTCTACCATAACAAAAATATTTTGCACTTAAAAACATAACTTTGTAATCCTGAGGGGAATGCAAGGCTGAAAGTGTCTCATTTATCCTTGTACTGCCCATGCTCTATTCACTAACCTGTCAATATTCATATTTAAACATAAAACTTTAAATCTAAGGATCAAGAGTTCATTATCACCTTGTTCTTCATTTCTGGTGAAAATAGCAGGACATTAGAAAATTGTACCTGAAGTACAGCACAGTCTTTCTCAATGTTTTAATGAAGTGTACAATCTGACATATAAAATCATAAAACTCAAGTGGTCATATTACACAAATGTCAAAGTGTAAATGACAGCCTGGAAAACAAAAATGTTCACTTGCTACAGAGCAGTCCATTTGATGACAAGGTGTATATCCCATTAAAACGCAGTTCATTATGGAGAGGAAGCATCACCTGCTGGACAAGAAAGAACTTCTGAGAACTATAACAACAGAATAATGTAAGAACATAAGAACATATCTTAGATATAACTCATTTAGGGCTCCTTTTACTAAGGTGCGCTAGCGTTTTTAGCGCATGCAGGAAATTACTGTGCGCTATGCTTCTAGAAGTAACGCCTGCTCAATGCTGGCATTAAGGTCTAGCATGCGTGGCAACGTAGCACGCACTATTCCGCGCATTATAGCCCTAATGTGGCTTAGTAAAAGGAGCCCTTAATGACCTCTGCAGTGCAGCTGTGTGTCAATTTTCATACACAGATCCAATAGCACCAAAATCTTCATCAGTCTATTTTTATTTTATATTTATTATTTTATATTTTCATTTATCAGTATCAATCAATATTCAAATACTCATCTCTTTGAGAAGCATAGCAGGGGATCTTCGTCCAACATAGACTATGTTTCACCCAAGAGGCTTTATCAAGGTATTTCCCCTATCGGTAAAAAAGAGATAGCTAGTCAATAAATACTATTCAGCCGTAGCTAGTCTTAAAAACTTTTCCCGACTACCCAACAGAAGTCAGCTTAAATTCTATCAGGTTAGTCTATCAGGCACTAATAAGGAAGGCGAAGAAATACCTCGAAAAGAAGATTGCGCTGGAAGCAAAATCACACAGTAAAAACTTTTTTAGGTATATTAAAAACAAAGAGGGGGTGTGGCCATGCAATGAGCTGGGAAGACGTGTTTTCTTGAGCTCCGTAGCTCTCCCTCTCTAACTGCCCTTTTGGAACGATAATCTGCAGTGATTTGCACCTTTTACAGCTTGCATCCTCTTTCCCTACCATCTTATGGACAGGTTTGTCCAGAAAACCGGATCCGATATGACTTCTAAGGCTGGGAAAAAGGACAGAGAACGTGCCAAGGCCCCTTCAGGAGCTGAGGGAAAGATGGCGGGCCCTATCGAGGAGCCAGACACGGTAAATGATGCGCTGGTGGAGAAAATCACTGCGGCAGTGGTTTTAGCGCTGGGTACGCGATTTGACACCGTGCAGGAGTCTCTGAGTGCTATTTCTACTACGGTACAAGAGTTTGCTGCTCGGGTCACCGAAGTAGAGCAGCAAGTGAGCACAGTGGAGGATTCTATGACGACGGTGACCGCGGTGTTGGCACAGCTGCAATACAAACTTACCGCCTGTGAAGACAAAACTGGAAGATTTTGAGAATTGTTCCAGGCAGAATAATGTCCGTTTGGTAGGCATTCCTGAACTCATACCTGATAGTGATTTAGCAGGTGTGCTTGAAAAATGGCTGTAAACTGAACTTCTTACCACCTCTACACTGGTATCCCTCCAGATTGAGAGAGCGCACCGATTGGGCAGGAAGCAGGAAAGAGCGGTTCATCCACGTATTGTCATTATACGTGTCTTGAACTTTGCTATCAAAGATCTGCTCCTGAAGAATTACCGCCAACAGAAAGACCTTACATTTCAAAATCATAAAGTGCTGATGTTTCAAGACTACTCGGCGCAGGTGGCGACTTTGCGGAGGGGGTTCTCGCCTATTTGCAAGCAACTTGTTGACCAAAAACTGCGATTTACTCTGCAATATCTTGCTAAATTGCGTGTTGTGTATAATGGCCAGCCTTTTGTGTTTGATACTTGTGACAGTGCAGTGGCCCACCTTCGGCAGTGGTTTCTTGTCCCATCGGCACCCGTTTGACTTGGGCTTTATGCAAGGCCTGATGGTTCTGTTAGTTTGATTCTGGACCTGGGCTCCCTTGTGGAGTGAAGAGGCTCTGTGATAGCTGGGGTTCACACTGTTCTTCTTGCTGGCCTCCTAGTTCTTGGATTTATGGTTTGGTTGTTTGCTTTTTGTGTTCTCTTTTATTAGGTATTTTCCGTAGGCATTGTTTTTCCAGGACTTACTGAGATGCAAGAGGATCTAGGTTCTGTTCTCTGCTTATGTACTTTATTGTTACGGTTTTGATGCTTGGGGCAGGGGGGAGGGAGGGTTACTAGCATGACTGGGGTTCCCATGTTGTTTTGGTGGTTGGTGGATTGGAAGTGGGGATGGGGTTGGGGAGGATTTCTGGGAGTGGGGAGGGTGTGATGTGTGGCCTGATGTGGATGTGTGTATGTGGTATGTGCATGCTGCTCTGGGGGTCGCCTGTCAGGGTGAGGCTGGGTGCCTCAACAGGGGATTTATGTTTTCCTGTGAGTATTCTGTCTCTCTATTGGTTTCATGACTCCTAAGAGGGGCCTTGGTTGTATATCTTGGAACTTGTCAGGGATAAATTCTCCAGTCAAACGCACCAAGATACTTTAGTCTCTGGCGCGACACAAAGCTGATATTGTGGGTCTTCAGGAGACTAAACTTTCTGTTCTGGAGCATGGGAAATTGAAACGCTCGTGGGTGGGCCAATGTTTCTCTGCCTCTTCATCTAAAGCTAAAGCAGGGGTAGCTCTTCTTATCCATAAATCAGTACCTTTCCAGGTGACCCATATTGTCTCTGACCCTGAAAGGCGCTATGTGGTGGTGCAGGGTACCTTATATCAACAACGTATAGTTCTTGCTTCTATCTATGCACCTAATACTGCGCAGCGAGTATTTTTGAAAAAACTACTGGGTGTTTTACTTCCCTTGCAGGATTCCACTCCTGCTCACAAAATCCTGTTGGGCGATTTCAACATTGTAATCCATCCTGATTGGGATTGCTCTGGGGGCTCTTTATCTTCCCCTCCCCGGTCTGATCACAGTTTGCCTGCTTTCTTCTGGACTCTTGATTTGGTGGATGTATGGCACACTTTGCATCCCAGGGACAGGGACTATACCCATATTTCCAGGGTACATCATACTTCCTCCAGAATTGATTATATATTTTTATCCAGGTCTTCCTTTCATATTGTTCATGAAGCTGCTATAGGGGTTTTGGCTGTTTCTGATCATACTCCTGTCTGGGTGGATATGAGACTGGGGGCGGGAGGGTTAGGGGGAGGGGGAGGTGGCGTTTCCCAGTTGCCTTATATCAGGATCCCGATTTTGCGATCTATTTGGTGCAACAATGGAATGATTATGTAGAGTTTAACCATGTTCATATAGAGGAGGGCTTGCTTTTTTGGAATGCTGCTAAGGTGGTTCTCCGAGGAGCTATAATAGCTTATACCTCCCGGAAGAATAAGCTCCTAGCTAGAAAAATTTTGGAGCTTGAGAAAGTTAAATTCTGTCAGGAGCGGTTTCTTTGCTTTCCCTCTTTGCAGCATAAAAATAATTTTTGCACTGCCCAAGTAGCCTATAATGCGCTCTTACATGATAGAGCTCATAAATCGATTTTTTATTATAAATATAAGCTCCATCGTTTTGGTAATCGCCCGGGGAAACTTTTGGCTCGATTGATTAAAAACTGGTCTGGCTCTACGTCTATCATTTCTCTGAGGAACTCTGTGGGGGAAGTGGTTACTAAGCAGGCCAGTAAGAAGATTTGTTTATACGGCCTTTATACGGCTGAGGTGGTGCATCAGGAGACTGTGATAGGTGACTTTCTGGACTCTGTGGCTATCCCGTCTTTGTCTTCTGATGCTCATACCTCCCTCAATGTTCCTATTACCCGAGAGGAGATCATTCAGGTTATAAAACATCTGCCCCTTTGCAAATCCCCTGGCCTGGACGGCTTTGGAGGTGAATTTTATCGATTAATTGGGGGACATCTTGCAGACCCTTTGCATAGATTTTTTCATAGTGCAATTATGGATGGTCAGTTTCCAGCTACTTCTAACCAAGCTTTAATTACGGTTTTGCCTAAGCCAGTAAAGGATCCTTTTTTCGTGGAATCCTATCGCCCCATTTTATTAATCAATGTTGACCTAAAAATCCTGGCCAAGATTCTTGCGGATAGATTAGCTCCTTTTATTCCAACTTTAGTGGGGGTAGACCAAGTGGTTTTTGTGCAGGGTCGCCAGGCAGGGCTTAATGTTCACAAGCTGTTGCTTGCAATGGCTTACTGTGATTTCCATCATATTCCATCCCTGGTCACTAGTTTTGACTCAGAAAAGGCTTTTGATCGGGTTGAATGGGGTTTTCTTTTCTCTTTGTAACCTAGTTATGGGATTTCGAGTTTTTATTTTCAAGCACTGCAGGCACTTTATTCAAATCCAGCGGCTGCGGTGTTGGTTAATGGCCATGTCTCATAGAAACATAGAAGATGACGGCAGAAAAGGGCTACAGCCCATCAAGTCTGCCCACTCTGCTTACCCACCCCCTGTCTATGCCCTAATGACCCAATTTTCTTATCTTGACCCTCGTAGGGATCCCACATGGGTATCCCATTTATTCTTAAAGTCTGGCACGCTGTCTACCTCGATCACCTGCACTGGAAGCTTGTTCCAATGATCAACCACTCTCTCTGTGAAGAAATACTTTCTGGTGTCCCCATGAAATTTTCCGCCCCTGAGTTTGAGCGGGTGCCCTCTTGTGGCCGAGGGTCCCTTGAGAAAGAAAATATCATCTTCCACTTCGACACGTCCCGTCAGGTACTTAAATGTTTCGATCATGTCTCCCCTCTCCCTACGTTCCTCGAGAGTGTAGAGCTGCAATTTGTTCAGTCTCTCTTCATACGAGAGACCCTTGAGCCCCGAGATCATCCTGGTGGCCGTCCGCTGAACCGATTCAATTCTGCGCACATCTTTACTGTAATATGGCCTCCAGAATTGCACACTGTACTCCAGATGAGGTCTCACCATGGCCCTGTACAACAGCATTATGACTTCAGGCTTTCGGCTGACGAGGGTATTTCCTTTGGGACAGGGAACCAGACAAGGCTGCCCTCTATCCCCTTTGTTATATATCTTGTTTCTGGAACCATCATCCAGGTTTGAGGGGGGTGGAGGTTTGCGATTCTTCCATCTGTGCCTTTGCTGACAATATTATGGTAATTTTAACGCGTCCGGAAGTCACTCTATCTTTGTTACTTGATCTCTTTAATTGTTTTGGTAAGGTTTCAGGGCTGAAGTTGAATATTTCTTCATTTTGTTATCTCTGCTCTTTGGCCTCAATTTCCATTGAAGGAGGCTACTATGCAGGTGAAATACTTGGGCGCCTATATTCCATCCTCCCTGGCCGCCCTATATGAGTGCAATGTACGCCCTTTACTTAAAAAGTCTATAGAGTGTTTGTGCTTATGGGGTTCTTTGCTTGTTTCGTTGATGGGACAAATATTTCTCTATAACATGATGATTGTTCCCTGTTGGTTATATTTGTTGCAAACCTTGCCTATTTGGTTAAGTCCTCGAGACTTGACTTTGCTATATAGGGAGCTTCGTATTTTTCTCTGGGGGGGGAAGCGGCCTAGGTTGTCCTTTCCGGTCCCGATGCTCCCTGTTTCCAAGGGGGGGGATGGGGCTTTTGGACCTTCGGGTTTATAATTTAGCATGTGGACTACGGGTGATACGCGATAGGTGTCTTGAATCGTCCTTTGCTCTTGACTTTTTTTGGGAAAAAGACTTGTTGGCGCCTATGTCTGGGTTATACCTTCTGCATGCTCCCTCCTCGTGTTTGGCCGCCCCTCTGAAGGGAAATGTGATTTGGTCGTATATGCCCATGGGCTGGAAATTTTTGTGTAAAGAATTGCAGGTGAATTTTAGTATATCCCCATTTCTACCTTTGGCGGGAAACCCGGGTTTCAATCTAGGGACTAACTCCCATATTTTCCAGACTTGGGCCGCTCAAGGTATTAGACGGGTGGGGGAGTTCTTAGCGATCAGGGCCATCTTCTGACTCCCAAGGAGCTTGCTTCTTTATATAATCTTGAGGCTGTGGATCCTTTTGAGTACCTGCAGCTTCAGCACTATGTTTCTGGTCTAGATAGATCCTTTCTGACAGTTACTATTGCAGAACGACTGGGGCACTGCTTGGCGATGTGGGAAGAGGGAGCCCCGCGCCTGAGGCATTATATTCTTTCTCTTATGTCTCTTCAGCCTGATGCTCAATCCGTATCTTTAGCGCGGGCCTGGAGTGTGGACCTGAATGCTCTTATTGACTCTGCGGTTGTAGCCAGGGGATATGGCTTTGTTGCTGTAGTTTCTTGTAGCATGACTCATAGGGAGCAAGAATATAAATTTTTTCATCGTGCTTTCATTTCTCCTTGGCGGGCGTTTAGAGCGGGCTTTGCTGAGACCAATCTTTGTCTCAAATGTGGTCAGGGGCATACTACTCTGGGTCATATGTTTTGGTCCTGCCCTAAGATACAACTTTTCTGGTCCTGCATTTGGAGTTTTTTGAGGATCTTATTCCCATCTTTACCTGCACCCTCTCCTCAGATCGTTCTTTTATATGTGGATCATGGTTTTCTCGCTCTTCATAGGGGACAACGAATGTTGGTGGCCAAGGCGCTATTGTTGGCAAAAAAAGGTGATCCTGATATACTGGCGAACTTCAACCATTCCCCCTTTGAGTCAATGGAAACACTTACTGTTTGAACTGGCTATGTTTGAGCGCCGAGCTGTATCTGGCAGGGGGGTACCTGACTGGGACAACTTCCAGGATATTTGAGAGGTGTACTGGGACTCTTTGCCTCATCGAGCGCGTAGCTTGATTCTTAATTCCTAGTTTCCTCCTTTTCCTTTCTTTTTTCTTGGTTGGGGGTTTTGGTACTTCTCTTCTTCGTCTCTTCTTTTCTTCATTTCTTCTCTTCTTTATTTCTTCTTTTCTACTGATTTTGGTTTTCTTCCTTTAGCAGCTCGCACAGGTTGTGCCTGTGAATGGAACTCATCTTATCAGTGTCACACATGGGGGGGGGGGGGGTTGTTGGGCCAGGGAAGGGTGTTCTGGGTGGTTTTGGGTGTTGCTTCTTTGAGAAAATGTGAAAATTTGAGTATTGAGCGTTTGTTGTTATGCTCTGTTGTTTCTGATATATTGTAGTTTTACTTTATGCTGTTTTATGATCTGTCCTACCTAGTTACTAAGTTATTTGCACTTTTCCTATGTCCTTGTATACTGCTAGGTTGAATGTTTGGATTTTGTACTGCTTTTTGTGCTTGTTATAGTTGTTCTGAGTCTTCTTTTTGTTTTGTATCATGCAAATGCTCAATAAAAAGATTAATCTAAAAACAAAGAATCAGGAAGAGAATTGGTTGGACCACTAAACTGTTGAAGAAGCCTTCCCTAGATCCTGTCACACCGAGCAACTATAGGCCAGTCTCCAATCTCCCCTTCGCATCAAAGCTCCTAGAAAAAATGGTGCTGCACCAAATAACTACATTCATCAAGAATCAGAATGCCCTCTCCGCACACCAATCTGGATTCAGGAGCTATCATAACACCGAAACAGTACTCCTCAACATCATAAATGACTGCTGGAAGTACATGGACAATGGCCAGGATGTGCTGATTAACCGTTCCCCTTAACTGCATCCATGACATCTTGTTTGTCTGTCTTGCCTGTTTAGATTGTAAGCTCTCTCGAGCAGAGACTGTTTTCATACTCTTTGTACAGCGCTGCGTGCGTCTGGTAGCGCTATAGAAATAATTAATAGTAGTAGTAGTATCTAGACCAGTGGTTCCCAACCCTGTCCTGGAGGAGGACCACCAGCCAATCGGGTTTTTGGGATAGCTCTAATGAATATGCATAGGGCAGATTTGAATGCCTGTTACCTCCATTACATGCAAATCTCTCTCATGCATATTAGGTCTATCCCAAAAACCCAAATGGCTGCTGGTCCTCCAGGACAGGGTTGGGAACCACTAATCTAGACTATCTAAGATTGGGATCATGAAAACCACGCTTACCTGGTTTGCATCCTTCCTGACTCAAGAACAACGTGTCCTGGCAAACTTGGAATTCTCAAAGCCAAGAACCTCAAACTACGGAGTACCCCAAGGAGTGCTACTGTCCCCACTATTATTCTACATCTACATCAGACCAGCCCTTGAAATTGCAAAGAGGCACGGAATCCACATCCACTCCTTCACGGACGATACACAATTCTACATTCCACTGGGTGCAGCATGAACACAATTTGAGACCCTATAGACCTGCCTTGAGAATATTAAATCATGGATGACAACCAATAAACTCCAACTGAACCCATCTAAGACTGAACTACTATTGATTTGCCGAGAGCCTTGCCTCTCATCCATACATCTCCTGGGACACCACCACTCTAGAACCCAAAGACCAAGTGCCCAGCTTAGGCATCAAACTGGATGCCCAAATACTATCAGCCCAAATATCAAAGGTAGTATCCTCCTCCTTCTACTACCTATGACAGCTAAAACCCATCTGCAGCTACTTCTCCAATGCTGACTTCACCCAGCTGTTGTATGCCTTTGTACTGTTACACCTGGACTACTACAATGGTCTATACACCAGACTAAACTAAAAAGAATTGACCCTAAGGAATCCACAGAGAAAAGAATCTAAGGAAAACAAAAAAAACAACCAAAAAACACTGTGGAGTGATGATGTTCCTGAAATGGACTTTATTAAAAGTTCCAAAAATACAATAAAGCAATCCACATAAAAACCTAAAGGACCTAGTCCGCTGAAAGCGTAGGACCCAACACGGTCCGCGTTTTGACAAGAGTCTTCAGGGGTCCCTGAAAGTCCTATGGTGGTAGATACCTGGAAAAACTGATATGTGGAAAGTCATAAGGAAATCAAAGCAAGAAATAGAATAGAACTGCACACAGCATTCGAGTTTCTCTGATTCATTAGAATTGAATACCATTTCTGACATCTGTAACTCCCCCATGTCTTCCTCAGTGAAGACTGAAGCAAAGAATTCATTTAATCTCTCTGCTCTGACTTTGTTTCCATGAGAACTTCCCTATGAGCTAGGTGAAGAAATGGCTTAGGGATGATATGATAGAGGTTTATAAAATACTGAGTGGAATGAAAAGAGTAGATGTGAATCGCTTGTTTACTCTTTCTAAAAATACTAGGACTACGAGGCATGTGATGAAGCTACTAGATAAAGTAGTAGATTTAAAACAAACTGGAGAAAATATTTCTTCACACAACTTGTAATTAAATTCTCCGTCCATGAAGTAGCAACCCCTCTTGTGGAGTGTGCTTTCAACGCAATCAATGGTTGTTTACCACAGCCCACATACACAGAGGATTGGCCATTTTAATCCATCTGAACATCGAGGCTTTAGATGCCGGCCTCCCTTTCTTGGCATGCCTGGTGAAAACAAAAAGGTGGTCCAAAAGGTGAAACTCATTGGTAACTTTGAGGTACCGAAGAAGCACTTGCTTGACATCCAGCAAATGTAACATTCTATATTTTTTCTTAAAACACTTAGGGCGAAAATCAGGCAATGGACTTCCAGATTGATGTGGAAGGCCAAAACTACTTTCAGTAAGAAAGATGGAACCTTGCATAGGGAGATCCCAGCTTCTGTAATCTTAAGGAATGGGTCCTCGAGAAGGCTATCTAAGGAGTCCATCCTAGTCAATTTTGAGCAAACACACGCCTGTGACACCCTTTGCACAGAACCAGCACTCCCAGACCAACCAGTAATTTTTGGTTATCAAAAGCCGGCGCCACGCTTGGAGAATTGCCCGGAGTGCTTGTTTAAATACTGATGAGCTCATTTTACTACCAGTTTAATATTCATGACCTTGTTATAATACATTTGCATGAAAATTGGAATCTGCAAGGAAGCTCAGAAGACCAGTGAGCCGTTTTGAAAATTGGCCGGTAAAATACTGCTATACTAACCCCTCCCCCCTTTTTACAAAACCGCAAAAGCAGTTTTTTGGCGCAGGCCAGCCTGCTTAATTTTCTGTGCTGCTCCCGACACACAGAGTTCTTATGAGCGTCAGGAGCAGCGCATTCAGTGCACCGGGCTGCGCTGAAAAACACTTTTAAGGGTGGGGGTTAGTGTGGTAACCATAGTGTAGTGACCAAGGGAAGGAGTTGGCCGGGTGTTGGAGACCAGCTCTGCCCCAACAGCCCTTGCAGCGCTTCTTTTTTAAAAGAAAAACTTTCCTCTTCAGGGCAGATCCACTTTGATCAGGAGTTGCCCCAACTGAGTCCGACTGCCGGCAAGGGAAGGAGTTGGCCGGGTGTGGGAGATCAGCTCCACTCCCAACAGCTCTTGCGGCGCTTCTTCTTTAAAAGAAAAACTTTCTGCTTGTTTAACAGTTCCCCTTTCCTTTGGCTCTGCCATTCTGTTCTTCCCGGAGCAACTGAAGATCCCCTCGGGCGTGGGAGAGCACTCCGCCCCTCACCGACGCCCCATCCTCTGAGTCAGTTGGAGGGCTCAGCGGGAAATTTTGCTTGTTTAAAAGTTCCCCTATCCTTTGGCTCTGCCATTTTGTTCTTCCCAGAGCAACTGAGGAACCCTTGGGCGTGGGAGATCACTCTGCCCCTCACAGCTGCTCCAGCCGCTGAGCCAGTTAGAGGGCTCAGCGGGAAACCTTGCTTATTTAAAAGTTCCGCTTTCCTTTGGCTTTGCCACTTTATTCTTCCCGGAGCAACTGAGGATCTCCTCGGGTGTGGGAGGGCACTCCTCCCCTCACCGACGCTCCAGCCGCTGAGCCAGTTAACAGCCTAACAGCGTGCAGCTGTTCAGCGCACCATCTATTTACTGTACAACCTGTACAAAGACACAGTCTCTACCCGCCCAACATAGCCCCACAGCGACGCCCCTGAACATCCGACTACTCATCAGCCCCAGAGAAGACCGACAAACACAATTCCAGTACCTCAACAAGAAAAAAAAGGAGGAATAAATTCTACTGTCTATTATTTAAATCCATAAATGGTGACAGCCCAGCCTATTTGAACAACCGCCTAATCCAAACTACCACAACCAGACACAGGAGAACCCAGACATCATTTACATACCCTCCAATCAGAGATATCAAATGGAAAAAACTGTACGAAGGCCTTCTAGCCGCACAGGCAGCAAAACTAGATCACCAACTCTCTAATCTACTAATCGCGACCCCAGACTACAAAACTTTCAGAAAAGAAATAAAACCTTGCTTTTCAAGAAATCCACGAAGACTAACACCAAATGAAAAATTTTAATCCTCTGAAGCAACCCGCTCTACTCTGTAACACCACTAGACATCTGCCTTGAACCGCAAGGTAATGGCAGAATAAAAATCACTAATGTAATGTAATAATTAAAGGAACGCTAAGTTTTGAGAATCTGCTCCTGAGTGTCTATCTTTCCTTGAGTTTTGTCATTCCATTTGATCTGGGGTTTAGATAGAAGGGTTTGCAGTTGAAATTGCATATATAGTGATCTGTCCAGGTTAAGGGTAACCATTCAAGGGACGATAAGTTTGGTTCATTTGCTGTAACAATTTCTAGTGTAAGGCCCTTTTCATGAATCGGGCAGGTTGTTGTGTGTAGGGAAGCAATTGTCAGAGATCTGTCTTGTATGCATTTGTCTGAATTGTTTTCCAGGGGTAAGTTGAGGTCACCTACTATTATCAGGGAGGTGTAACATAATGTAGCCGTCAGTTATAAATTAATATAATTTTGTGGCCAATTCAGACCAAGAACCAAGTGGCTGTTGTGCTGGATTATGTTTTAGTTGGCAGTGAAAGATTTCTATAATATAACAATTGGCTTTATACTGCAGACTGTAAAAGCTCTATGTGATTTACAAAAGAAAAAATTATTACAATTGAATGGAATAGCTTAGTTGCTCAAATATTGGAGTCTGCTGATTTTCTATATTTCTAAGGAGTTTTTGTAAACTCCTCCTTTTTTTGTGTCCTGGTGGGCATATTTCCAGGACTAGGTCAGATTTGTCCTTTACCCTTAGCACCTCTGCTGTTACAACTGAAGAAGCCCTTTCTGGAAACGTCAATCGCTCCTCCTAAACTTACTTGCTCCACTTCATCACTGACGCTGAAACCGTGGATTGAAGACAAAGTTTTATTTTATTTTTCTTTCCAGCTTATGATTTATCTTTAATCTTATCTATTGTTTTGCCTTTTGTCTTTGTTTTGTTCTATTTCTATTGTAGGGTCATGAAATAGTTAACTGTTGTTTAAAATATTGCTCTGGCCTACATAGCTGAAAACAGTGTATAATCTATTGACTGCATCTGCCTAAAATGTATGTCCCTACCTTACCACATTGTAAGCTGAATAGATAAGAGTTTGAGCCATGATGTACCCTGCCCTTCTTTACATTTAACTGTAAGAGTTAGATAGGTGTCCTGCTAGTGACCTGCTAGTGTGAGCTTAGAACCAATGAGTGTTAAGAAAAGTAACACGTGAAAAGCTTTTTCTAGAATTCAGTTGTATAGCCAGAAAAATGAATAAATATCTCTGTAACTTCCTGGTTTCGGCACTTCTGAGCCAGCTTGGAGCTCAGGGGTCCAGCATGCATGCTGTGAATAAAACTTGTATTTTCTTCACGCCTCTGACTTTGTGTGTCCAAGTGACCTTTCATTTGGCTTCCGAACAGGGACTTGAAGGTCTCTTGACCACTGGTTACTCGATTGGTCACTTGTTTCTGGTCCTACGGCTGATATGTCTGCTTAGCCGGCTGCCTTCCTTTTGGGGGGTTGGCAGACCTCAGGACGTTGGACCGCTTCAACTGACTTATCTAGTCTCAGTTTAAAGTACAAGAATCTGTATCTGTATCTGTACCTGGAGTGGCCACTATCTGGTAAGTGGGGATTGATCATCCCTATCCTGTCTCTCGTCTCCTGCCTAGTAGCCACGTGATCTGTCGCTGAAAAGTTGTGGGAAAGGGATTCTAGGAACTGTTATTTTCTGGTTGAGTAACTGAACTGAAATCTGTTGTGTTTTGTGTGTTTGAGAGTGTCTGAGACGTCCTTGAGGACGAAGCGAGTGTGGACCTGTTAGTACTGCGTTTCCCTAGTCCGGAGACGGGCGGGGCCAGGAATTCAGGGAAGTGTTTTTGTCCTCCATTGCACAATGGGGGGATGTCTGTCTACCTGTGGGAATCCCTTGATATGTTAGCTAATTTTAAAAAAGGAATTTGTCTTTGATTATACTTAACAAATCAACCCTTATTTGTCTGTGCCAGTTAGAATGGCCGATATTTGGTGTGGGCTGGCCCCCTCTGGCTCCCTGGAAGAGGACATAACCCGTCAAGTTTTTATGCATTCGTTTGCTGTCAGTTCCTCTTCCAGTCAGCCAATTTTTGCATTCCAATGGGAAAACCCTTCCACTGGACAAACCTCCTAAGTAACCTGGACCCGTCTACCCCAGGGCTTTAAAATTAGCCCCTCTTTATTCAGCACTGCCCTTGCTTCAGACCTTGCCAAATTCTTCCCTTCATCTGATTCCCAAGTCCTGCAGTATCCCGGGTTCTTTATGACTTCTGTCTGTTCAAATGTATCAGTGAAGTTTAAACTGTCAGTTGTTCACAGCATGAGAGGAGAGTACTTTTCCTTTTGTGCTGATAAGGGCCATGAAGTGTGTAGCACTTCCAATGTGGTTTCTCCTGAAACAGATAAGTGGTTTTGCATTTGAAGTTTTTGGCTATGTTATAAAATGTATATGCATATTCAGAAATGCATATAAACGAAAAATATGATTTCTGGAACTTATATTCCATGCTAAAAAGAAGTTCTTTGTCCAAATTTAGTAGTTATTTGTCTAAATTTAAAAGTTCTGAAAAGGACTACATCTGTAATTTGATCTCTTTGATCTTTAAGCAACTCTCTCTCCTTTGTGAAATTCTGTAGGAAGGGGGAGTAAGTCTCTACTGAGACCCATGTTGATTGTAAAAAAAAATAAAAATGAACAATGTTTAAACTTGTGAGTACAGTAAAACTTTGGTTTGGGAGCATAATTTGTTCCAGAAGTATGCTTGTATTCCAGGGCACTAGTGTACAAAAATATACATACTTGTATTGCAAGCCCTTGCTCGTTTGGAACAGTCACTGCATTCCTGCAGCGTCATATAGAGAGGAACTATTGGCTCAGTTGTGAAAATGTGATGCTTCTATACTGTATGTACGTGTATTGCAAGACGTTGCTGGTATAGCAAGTTAAAATTTAATCATTGCTTGTCTTATAGAACACTTGCAAACCAAGTTATTTGCAATCCAAAGTTTTACTGTATATTCCAATCTTTGTTTTGTATTTCTGTATATAAAAAATGTAAGTTTAGGTATAACAATGTAATTTTTAGGAATGCTTTTGTATTGAAGTAAATATTTTTGCCAGTCAGCTGATAGTGAAGGGACTGCTGCTTTAGAGAGCGCTTGTGTCAGACTACCCTGCTTAGTGGGTGGATCCAGAACTGCATTTAGCTTAATTTTATAAGTCAGCTCTTTGGGGTAGGAACCTGATATAGAATAGGGATTGAGAACAATTCTTATGTGTTAGTACACATCTTAAGTTCAATTATTTTGTACCTTCTCTAATCTTTTGTAAACCACATAGCTCTTCACGGTATTGCGGTATATAAACTGTTATTATTATTATTTATCTGAGTCTTTCAGATAGTGGGTCTGCCTTTTAAATTTTCCTGTGGCCATATTTACATTGATTTCAAGTATGCCTTCCTCGTGTCACCTACCTTGGATTTCAAATCTCCAAGGGTACCAGGTCCCTTCCTACACCGAGGTCTAGGCTGTCTGTAGTCTCCCTGTCCCTGATAACTGCAAGGCTCTAAGCACCTTTCTCAGTATTGCAGGATACTGTCCCATCTGGATCCCTGATTTCTCTACTATTGCTCGTCCTCTGTATGATTCCACCAAAGGCGCTGACTCAGCCCCTTTTGTCTAGATCCAACTTCAGGAGCGGTCTTTTCGCTGCCTCCAAAAACTTCTGACTCAGGCCCCTGCCTTCTGGCCCTTCTGCCCAAGAAGCTGAGCTTTATGCCCTCACTTTTGCCCTGCGCCACTCTGCCTCTCAGTCTTGCAATATATATATACTGACTCCAAATATGCTTTCCTTAACTTGCATTCCCATAGGGCCATCTGGAAACATCGAGGTTTCATTATAGCCTCCGGCCGCCTGATCCATCATGCTCCCCTCATTCTTGACCTTCTTGAGGCCGTACAACTACCCTCACGTGTTTCTGTTATGCACTGCCATGCTTACAGATGCGTGATGGACCTTGTCTCTCGTGGCAATGCCCTTGCCGACCGCACAGCCCGAGCTGCCAGTCTCTGCCCCCTCTTTCGGCTCCTCTGTATACAATCATTCCTTTTCTGGATTCCCTTACACCCCAGTACGCTTCTCAGGAACAGACTTGGGCATGCATTATTTTGGGCCAGTCTGTCCTGAAAGGGGGGTGGATACAAAATGCGCCAATTCAAGTGCCAATCCAGACCCACACACTGATACTTCAAACGCAAGCACAGCGGGTACCCTCATATTTATTCCTCAACACCTGGCCCTCACAATTGTCAAAAGATGCCATGATCTGGCACACTCTGGAGAACCCGCTATGAAAATTGACTCTCAAGAGACATTTCTTTATCAATCACCTTGATCAGCTAGTCCGGAATATGGTCCGACAGTGTGTTGTCGGTTCTAGAATAAAATTCCCAATCAGATGACTGCCACCTCTTGGATACCAACCTATTGGAACAAATCCGATGCAGGTTCTGTCTGTAGATTTTACCCACATGCCCATTTCCCGTTCCCTCAGTCACTTCCTAGTCTTCACAGACACCCTGACTAGATGGGTCAAAGCCTTCCTTACTTGCACTGAACGCGCCAGAGACGTAACCAAACACCTCCTGAATAATTCCGTGCCTTGATCTCCTTGTTTTTATAGGCAGTGACAATGGCCCTGCTTTCATTGCCGATGTTGTCCAACAAATTGCTCAGGCCCTCCAAATTGAATAGAAATTATATGCTGCTTACCATCCTGAGAGCTCTGGTCAGGTCGAAAGAATAAACAGAACTCTTAAGACCCTTCTCACAAAATGAATTGAATAAACTAATCTGTCCTGACCTGTCCTGCTGCCTTCTGTTCTTTTTCAGATTAGATGCATCCCATCTAAGCCCCATTTGAGCTCATGTCCGGCCAGCCACCACCCATTGTGAACCCAGATCCTGGTTCCTTTGCTACTCTGGGATCAGATATCCTCCAGAGTCAGGTCCAGTCTTTAGCTAAAGCCCTTTAAGAACTCCACAAATGGGTCCTGGAAAGGGCCCCACTATCGATAGCTACACAAGTCCATGGGTATGTCCCTGTAAATACAGTATGGCTAAAACTTGGAAGTCAGACCCCCTGAAACCTAGGTGGATAGGTCCTTTTACTGTCCTAATTTCTTCTCTTACAGTTGTCAAGGTGTCCGGACATGAAACTTGGTTCCACTACAACATGGATCTTCAGCTGAAGCTTTCTAAGACCTCAAAAGTTCTGAATATTTACCACTGTACTTAGCAGGTGTTCTGAATATAATTCTTTATAAGTGTTTGAGTTTAATTGACTGCCTGTGGTTCACACTGCCTTTAGCAAGTGTCTTGAGTATAACTGTTTGAAGTTTTCTAAGTTGTGCCTGAAAGAAAAATGAGCTTCCTATGTTAGTATATATAGATATGATATTTGTGTTGCCCTCACTTATGTTTCTTTCTTCTGTATTTTGTACTTAACAAGTGCAGCCCCTTTGCCTGATGTTTGTTTGCATGAAGGAGTTAAGTACAGAAAGTGTCAAACATTTGAGGGTATTTTCTGTTTCCAACCTACTGGTGATGAAGTTTAAAAGTGGGCGGAAATATGCATTGATGATGTTGAGGGTCCACTTATCAACTAGACTCTTATTGTAGACCCCACTCGCCTGGTGTCTTTGTATTGTGATACATGTGTGCTATTTGATGTTTCTCAAGGTCATGGTACTACCCCTAATTCAGTTTTGTGTGGCTCCCTAGATTGACAGCGTTATTATACCAAATGTGCTAAGTATATAGGTCTGTATAACCTGATGCCTTTAAGAACTGCCCCTATGAGGAAACCTTCACTAATGGTGGAGCCTGTCCTTTATGAGAAAGTGTCTTGTGGGCCACCTACAATAACCCACACAAATATCCTCCTAATACCCCGTCTGCCTCCCTTACTATAGGTCCTAGCTCCGGCCCCTTGTGTACTACAGGCTACTGTAATCCCATGGTTTTCACTATCACTGACCCATATAACTGGAATGCCAATGTCCAAGTCCAGAAGGCCAGAGACTGCATGGCATTGTATATTGATGGTAAAAGGTGAGACTCAGGTACTGATGTATATGTCCGAATTGTATCCCACTCATGTGCTCCTGTCTATCACTCTGTGGTGTTTCCCCAGTTTTATGAAATTATGAAAGTAGATACTAATATCCTGTAATCACTAGAAATCTGTTTATATAGTTTGCTGAAACTATAGGTCAGACTCTTAATGTTAGCAATTATTTTGTATGAGGAGGGACTGGTATGGGAGAACAGTGGCTATGGGAGGCAAAGCAGCTGGACATGTTAAACCTGACTTCACAGACCCTCACTTTTACGTCAGGTCCACGACCTTCACGATGAGCCTTGTGAACCTCCATTGTTGCTTCCCACTGTCTTCAGCCCTTCAGACACTGCTTAATGGAACTTCCTATGAATGATGGTCAGCTCCTGATAGTTGATACTGGCTCTGTGATCTGTTTGCCTACTCTTGATTGCCTGCTAACTAGACTGGTACATGTGTGCTTTGCATGATCCGTCCCAGCTTCTTCCTGTTACCGCTGGCCGATGGTGAACACCTGGGAGCCCCTGTATTCAACACCAGAGGTCGCCAAAAGTGGTCTACTTCCACCAATTCCCTTAAAATAGGTGAATGGGGTGATGACTGGCCTGCAGAACGGATCATTGCTGCTTATGGACCTGCCACATGGACCGAGGATGACACCTGGGGCTATCAGACCCCAATCTATATGCTGAACTGCATTATTTGTCTATAAGCTGTACTTGAACTGATAACCAATGAGACCTCCCGAGCTTTGAGTACCATTGGCAGAGCGAATGCTAAAATGTGCACTGCTATTTATCAGAATCGTCTAGCTTTGGACTATTTACTAGCTGCTGTGCCTGTGATAAATTCAACCTCTCCAACTGTTGCCTTGAACTTGAGTAAAGTGATTGAGAACGATGTGGATCGTATCACCAAACTGGCTCATGTTCCTGACCAGACCTGGCGTGACCTTACTGCAGACTGGATCTCTGGTACCTTCAGCTCCTGGTTGCCCTCTGGTTCAGCATTGAAGATCATCTTGCTGGTTGCTGCCCTGTCTTCTCTGCTCCTTTGCTGCCTGCCCTGTGTGGTCCCCATAGCCATAAAGCTGCTCCACTGAACTATGGACTCTGTTGTCAAACGTTCCACTGCTGCATTGGCCCTCTCCCAGTATCGTCCCTTACCCACTGGGAACCCCGACTTTCCTGACCCCTAACTTTATTTTGTCAGGCTTGGCTCCTTAGGTACGCCAGCCTGAAAGGGGGGAATGTAGGGTCATGAAATAGTTAACTGTTGTTTAAAATATTGCTCTGGCCTACATAGCTGAAAACAGTGTATAATCTATTGACTGCATCTGCCTAAAATGTATGTCCCTACCTTACCACATTGTAAGCTGAATAGATAAGAGTTTGAGCCATGATGTACCCTGCCCTTCTTTACATTTAACTGTAAGAGTTAGATAGGTGTCCTGCTAGTGACCTGCTAGTGTGAGCTTAGAACCAATGAGTGTTAAGAAAAGTAACACGTGAAAAGCTTTTTCTAGAATTCAGTTGTATAGCCAGAAAAATGAATAAATATCTCTGTAACTTCCTGGTTTCGGCACTTCTGAGCCAGCTTGGAGCTCAGGGGTCCAGCATGCATGCTGTGAATAAAACTTGTATTTTCTTCACGCCTCTGACTTTGTGTGTCCAAGTGACCTTTCACTATCATTTAAATTTCTCCAGAATTTTACTGTTCAACGGCTCCCCCTTCTGCTTCTATTCCTTTCTCTCCTCTCTTCTACCTTCCAAAGTATTTAGATCAATGCTGTCTTGTTAAAATGTTTATTTTATTTTTATTTTTCCTCTAACTCTACTTTTCACTTCTCTATTACCCTCCAGGTACTTTAGTTAGATTGTGAGCCTTCGGGACAGTAAGGGAATTTTTCAAGTACCTTTCTTATTTCTAATCTTAATGTATATTTTCTGTAAACCGCTTAGAACCTAACGGATGTAGCGGTATATAAGAAATAAATTACATTACAACTGTTGGCAGACAAAGAAGATGTGGACCAAACAATCTTAAATAACTTTAATACTGTTCTCTTTAATATCTGTTCCTAAACATCTGTCTCTTACTTAACCGCAGTGTCACGCCAAATTCCCAACGTATCCACACTGAAAACACGTTTCCACTCTATGGTATTTAACAAAAATAAAATACGCTCTAAAAATTGTTTTAGCTATGGACAGCAGTGCCTCGTTTTTTTGTTTAACCAAAAAAACCAACAACCCTCTCAAAGTATCCAAAGAACGTTTAATATGTCATTTCACAAAAAAAAAACCCTTAGCTCTGACCACAGAATCCATACCCGGAAAAAAAACATCCTCACTTCCGGTAACGCGCCCAGACGTGTGCACACAAAGAGTTTGATTGGCCCTTCTCAAATCCAATCGGCAGCGCTGATCGTTTGTCGCCTAACCCAGAGACTTTCCACTCAATATAGAATAACTCCCAGGAGGCCTCAGCAGCTGATTTAGGAGAGTCTGTCTCTGCAGTCATGGCGGAGTACGCGCGAGTTAAATCCACCAAGCTGGTGCTGAAGGGGTTGAAGAGTCAGAGGTGAGGCATGTGGGAGAGCGCTGCTCTTGTTTAGTGAGGTTCACTTGTTTTGTGCGCTTGCTGTTTTATGCTGAACTACGAGTCCCAGGATGCTCCGTGGCTGTTAAGCTTTGTAACAAATGCGGAGAAAACAAGACAGGATTGCTATTTTATTGTGAGGTGGAGATACTTGTTCTCTACCTTCAGACTTATTTGTAAAGCATGGATTGAATAAAGCGTTCAATATTTGTAACTATCTACTGCAACATTTTATATGTCCCTTCTATCAAAAGATAGAGAACACATTCATAAAATATATCTTTGGGAGAAACAGAGTCTTGGAATACCTGGACACCCCCTCTGGGCAAGGAATGTCATGCAGTTTTAACTCAGGGGTCCTTTTCCTAAGGTATGCTAAAGATTAGCATGCACTAAATGCCATGCAGCCCACTATATTCCTATGGTCTTCATGGCAATTTAGCACATACTAATCGGTAGTGTGCTCTAAATCCATTAGCACCCCTTAATAAAAGGACCTCTTAGTGAGGGTTCTGTGATTGGAAGGAAGGTTAAGCATAGGGGTCTAAACAGGCATTGGCACCTCTCTACCCTCCAATGCCACACTTGTACCCTCCCCCCGTACCTCTTTAAGCCTTTGCCAGTGTAAGTAACTTCTCCGGCTGCTGCTTGCGCCAGCCTGGCTCCCCTATGAAATCACTTCTGGGTTGCAGGGCCAGGAAGTGATGTCAGAAGGAAAGCTAATACCGACACAAGCAGTAGGCCAGAAAAGTTGCTCACACTGGCGAAAATTTAAAGAGGTACGGAGGAGGGAGGGCAAAGTGTAGCATGAGAGGGCAAGAAAGGAGCGGAGGTGCAGAGAGGAAGGCACTGGGGGAGATCCACTACCCTGGGCACCTCCTACCCTCGCTACACCACTGGATCTAAAGCATTAAACTGTTAGTTGTGTTACAAAGAGTCTCCACACAAGATTCAATTCAAATTGGTGCCAATCTTTTCATGAGGGTGGTTAATAAATAAATAAAGACTGAAAACACCACGTTTCATTTTTTTACTTCTCCTTTAATGCAGTGTCTCTAGCATGCCTCGACGGGACCTGTTTCGCCCATAAGGGCTTTTTCAAGGGTTCATAGAGGAGCTCTTATCTCGGCATCCTCTCTGCGTCGGGGCATGCTAGAGACACTGCATTAACGGATAAGTAAAAAATGAAACGTGCTGTTTTCAGTCTTTATTTATGTATTTATTTATACATATATTTTGAAAAAAGACCATCAAAACAGCAGCAAGCATACTAGTTACATTTTTCAACCAGAAGGCCAGGATATAAGCCCAAATATAATAATCACAGATGTGGATATTTTAAGGGCTCTTGTGCCATTCTGTAATTGAACCTTAACCAGTGAGGTTTATATTCATTGTGGGAGTTTCCAATTTGCCTCACTCATTCATCTTCACTAGTCCTTTGGTGGTTAATAAATCCCAATAAATGCATACATAAAATAATTTGCAGTATTCTGTAAATTATGCATATACATGGAGCCCTACCCATGCTCGATTACTGTGTATGCTGCCTTACAACTACACACTATTCCCCAAATTCTATAAGCCTAGCGCCTAAATGTGACACTTGCGCACTAAGGGGGAAATTCTATAAATGATGCTTAGGAATGGACACAAAATGATTGGCCTGGTGAAACCTGGCATAAAGGCTGGTGCCCAATTTAGGCACAAAAGCAGTATTCTATATCTACAAGTGCAACTTTTCAGAATTCGTGTAGCAGCACCCCCTTTTGTGTTACTCACTAGTAGAGTTAGGCACCTTACTTTATAGTATGCAGCCACATGTACACACAAACTTTAACCAGTGCCAATTAACATCAATTGATTGTTAGCACTCATGGGTAATTTGCTTGCCATATATAGAATGTAAGGGTAAGATTATAGAATATTAGCATGTATGCATGTGAATGTAACATTCAGACATGCTAGATGTATGTTCAGTGATGTTCTATAATAGTGCACAAGTTGCATAGAGCATAAAAATAAGGGGGCATGAACAAGGGGAGGCTCATGGGCTGGGTATGGGTATCAAATATTTATCCACAGGTAATATTATGTCAACTAGTTCAATTTCAAGGAGGATCCCCACTCGAGATCTTCTATGTATACAAAAATGTGGCCCAAATAAAATAGCCCCTAACTTTGGACCTAGTTGAGACCATGCCCCAAAACTTTGAATGTCTTCATTAGAGGTCCTAATCAATTTCTGAGATGGTCGTGTGAGGAGCTCAGTCTGGATCACTTGATATGGAAAGACCTACACACAGGTTATAGAATACTTGCAATTATGTGCATTAGGTATGTGCATTTATACCTGCTGTTGACGTGGAGGGGCTTAATCAAAAAAAACGTCTAAGTCTCCTTTTGGCTTAAGGCCTTAAACGTTGAAAGTAGAAGCAGGGAAAATGTCCATAATAAAAAAAAAACGTCCAAATGGAGGTTTTTTTTTATAATGGCCTGCCTCTACATTCAGCTGTTTAAACGCCCAGACCACCACGACGTCTACACTTATACCCCATAATGAACCAAAAAAACGCCTAAGCCCCAAACGTCCAACACAAGGGCTTATAGGCGAAGGAAGAGCCAGTCCTTCGCCTAAAAGCTGGATTCTGTAACCGTCAAAAACAACACCGGTTACAAAATCCACACCAACTCCCCCCCGCCCCCCCCGACATCGGGGCAGGAGGGAACCCAAGCCCCGCGGCACCGACCCCCCCCTCCCCGCCCCAATTACGTTTGGCCCAGGCGCCTTAGGCCCCACCTGTGGGCGGGGTTTCAGATGCCTGGGCCAATCTGGCCCCATTCTGCAGCTGGCTGGCCTGCCGGATGGGCAGGTTTGGCACCCATCTGTCCGGCCAACATTTTACAGGTATAAGGGGTGGGATTGGGGGTGGGGGGGTCGTGGGGTCAGAGGGGGGTCGCGGGTCGGCGGGGGGGGGCGGTCGTTGGGGGGGGTTGTGTCGAGGGCAGGAGGGCCTGGGATCCCTCCTGCCCGTATTGTAGTGGGGGGTGGGGGGGTCCGCTTGGGCAGGAGGAGTTGGGCTCCCTCCTGCCCGATCGTGTAGGAGGGTGGGGGGCGAGAGGCCAGGAGGGGCTTGGGCTCCCTCCTGGCCTGATCGTAATCGGGGGGTGCCACGGGTGCTCGGGGCAAGAGGGCTTGGGCTCCCTCTTGCCCTGAACGTAATCGGGGGGGGGGGGGGTTGGTGCCGCGGGGCAAGAGGACTTGGGCTCCCTCTTGCCCCGATGTTGTGTGGGGGGGGGGTGATGTATCGCGGCAGGAAAGATAGGAGAGATAGGGCATCTCTCCTGACGTGGGTCGCAGCAGTTCGGTTAGAGAAGTGATGGCATCACGGTAGGGGAGATGAGGCATCTCTCCTGACGCAATCATTGCTGTACGGGGTAGGCAGGTTGCTGGGGCCGCTGAGTTGATCGCAGCAGCCACGATCAGCTCAGCGGCCCCTTTTTCGGCACTTAGACCTGTTTTGACTTCATCTAAGTCAAAACGTATAAGTGCCGACTAGGCAACCTGCCTAAGGTTTTGGTTATACCTGCTGCACGCCTAGGTGTAGGTCGGCCCACCTCCCGCCCACTGTTCGCCGTTTCCCCTCCTCTAAACATGCCTCTTTTCTCTCTGTGCGTTTAGTGGCAGGGGAAAGGCCTGAGCTGGTTTTAGATACATTTAAAACCAGCTTTAATTATGGGTACTTGAACGATCAGGCTTTTTGATCGTCCAAGTAGCCATTTAGGCCACTTTTTAGACGTGTATTTTTTTTTTATTATGAACCCCATAGTGTACAAGGTCTGACAATAAAGTTTGTAAACTCATCCTAGAAAAAGTGCTACATACCTCATAGCTGAATATCACTAAGGTCACCTTTGACGTACTCCCCTTGGGAAGCTATGCATCAATGCCAGCACCTAGTTCACCCTTCAAATCAATATTTCCTTTATCTTCGGATAAAGAAAAAAGTCACTGGGGGTCAGATCAGGTGAGTAAGGAGAATATTCCAATACAGTTATTTGTTTTCTGGCTAAAAACTTCCTCACAGACAGTGCCATATGAGATGGTGCATTGTCATGATGCAAGAGCCATGAGTTGGCAAAAAGTTCAGGTCATTTTCGTTTTCACACAGCCTTTTCAGCACTTCCAAATAGTAAACTTTAACTGTTTGTCCAGTTGGTACAAATTCATAATGAACAATCCCTCTGATATCAAGAAAGGTTATCAACATCATTTTGACTCTTGATTATGAGTGGCAGAACTTTTTTGGTCATGGAGAATTGGCTGACTTACATTGTACACTTTGACGTTTTGTTTCAGGGTCTTATTGGTGCACTGAAACTGTTAATTCAGGACTGCTAATGTTCAAAATTCTCCAATTGTGATAATTAATAAATAATTAGCTTCATAAAAAATTGTGCATATATATTAAAGTGAAAAAGAAATGCTCAGAACCTTAAAACTCTCATGTAAATTAAAAGCGATTTGGTGAAGGTATCAATGGAGTTTTCCTGTCCTCAAGAGTTTTGCTGTAAATGGATGAAGAATAGCATTCCTTCTCCTGAGGAAGCCAGTTGGCGAAACCCAGATCTGAGCTGAGGGGAGCCGTGACAATGGCATTTGAATTTGAGGAAATTGAAAAGATCATTTTTGTGAGAGTATATGTTCATGATATATGAGGACTGATCATCACACCCACCAATTACAAGATAAGTGAATTGGTTCTCACTGCAGTGAAGGTGGCAGTTTGGAACACTAGGAGTGTGGTAATGGTTCCTCATATCCTCTCGCTTTTAATTTACGTGAGAGTTTTAAGGTTCTGAGCACTTCTTTTTCACTTTAATATATATGCACAATTTTTTATGAAGGTTATTATTTAATAATTATCACTATTGGAGAATTTTGAACATTAGTAGTCCTGGATTAATAGTTTTAGTGTCATTGGCAGGATTTATAACTAAATAAATTTTCATATACTCCCTCTGATTGGCACAACAGAGTTTTGAGGCAGCGGACCTGCATTTGAAAAGTTTAGTAGCCGCGTTTAGAGGGTGCACATCTCTATACACTATACAGTTTTCTAATACACCCGTTGAAGACTCATAAGACTCCTGAGGCAGGCCGGTTTGGTGGAAACATGTGCATGTCGGGTCGTTGAGTCATTGGATACATATATGAGACTTTGTATGAATAAAGGCATTTGCATTTACCAGATGAGTTGAAGGACACTTTTTTGGTGCTCACCATTCTGATCGGGACAATTCCACTCTTGTTTTTGTGCTTTTGAGTTTGTGGTTTTGTTTCCCCTATTTTACTTTGTGTCATTTATTATATCTGCCATAGAGTAAGAAAAGCAAGAAACAACAGCAAAGGTGACCAATTGGTGCGCAATCTCTTTTATTGAGCACCAATTGGTTACCTTCGTTGTTGTTTCTTGCTGTTCACTGGTGTGAAGGCAGTTTCTCCTGTTTGTTTTCCATACAGTAAGAAAAAGCATAAGGAAAAGAGAAAAAGAGAGATGTCGGACGAAGATAAACTTGATATTGTGGGTAAGTCCAGAATCATTTGCAAATGAACAAGATCAATGATTTATAGCACCATAGTAAACTAATAGAGGTACTATCGAGAAAAAAGCCCTAAGCCTTTTTGATAAGAAAACATCGCCTTTTGAGACCATTTCAAGTAGCTGGTTGCAGCCTGTGCCAGTGTGACAGAGCTATGACCTGCTCCCATGGCTGCTGAGTGTGACAGCAATATCCTTGGTATTAATCATCTGTTGGGAAAGCTATGGAAATCGCTGCATTATAGCTCAGAGTCCTGCTGCAAATGCAATCCTAAAAATTGAATCCTACTGATGTGTCTTAGGAAACAGAGGGATTCTTTGTTACATGTTCAGTTCTTCATCTGTCAACTTGTGAACAGAAATTAAATAGTGGGACAATAGCTGCCACTTTATGATAGAATCCCTAGTGTTCAATTAGGAATTCAAAAACTAGAGTGGGGGTATTTTTACTTCAGGCTCTTTTTTTTTTAAGATTTTGTTTCTAATTTTAAAACAAGACAGAATGGAATAGAAAACTGTAAATGGCTACATCCTTTTTTGCAAGTTGAACAAGAAAGATGAATGTTATAGTAAATCGACTATTTTACCATTGTTTTTGTAGTATATTCTGAACAATCTGGACCTGATTCTGTATAGGATGCCAGTCTCAGCGGCCACCTAAGAAGCGACTGAGAATCACATCTGCCTTAACGAATAGATGCCTAATCCTACCCCAACCCCGATTCTCTAACCGGTGCTTAGCACTGGTTAGAGAACGTTCCATTGTAAAAGTAGAGTGGCTGGCTGAACTGATCGTGGGATGGGAATCCCCAATCAGCTTAGTTGGCAGGAATCCGTGAAGTTGCAGCTTCAGAGAGTCCTGCTGGCTTAGCTGATCGGGGAAGGAGAGGAATACCCCTGCCACGATCAGCTGAACCGGCTGCAACAGAGGACCCCCCCCCAACACCCACCTTTCAAATCAGCAGGAGGGATGCCCACTCCCTTCTACCGCTGACACCCCTTGAAACCCTATCCCTTCCATGTCCAGTGTCAATCCTCTGTCCCTATGCAACTCCACTAAGTCCAAAATCTCTCTTCTGCATTCCTGTTCTTCCTTCATGTCTAGCCATCGTCCCTCTGTGTTCCTATACCTTCCTATGTCTGGCATTGCCCCACTGACTGTGTCCATATACTATTCCTCGTGCGACGTTCCCCTTTGTGTCCCTATTCCTATGCTCCCAACCATGCCCACCATCTCCCCTCTTTTCTTTTATCTCCCTGTGTCCAACTTCTCCCCCTTACACCCTTATACCAATGTGTCTCTCACCCTCTCTTTCCTCCCTCCCTCTTACCCCTCTACTATGTTAAATATTTCACCCCCTTACATAACATAACTTTATTTTTGTATACCACCACAATCAAAAGAATTCTAGGCGGTTTACATAAGAGAGAAAAAAAACTGGACAATCAGCGAAGTACAATATTAAAATGAGAATACAGCATATTAACTAAAAAGACAGTAAAAATTTAAGTAAAAGCGGTAAAATTATTATATTAAGAATAAAAACATCAAATTAAGAAATAAATTTATCAAATAATACTGTCTTAATTTCATCCCCTTGGTTCAGCATCTCTTTTTCCCTTCTCTCTACCTTTCTCCCTTCCTTCTAGCCCCCCTCCCATGGGTTCAGCATCTCCTCACTAGCTCCCCTTGTGCCTGCGTTACCCGAAGGAGCCAGCCTCACTATGATGAAAAATCTTCAGAGACCTGTTCTGAGGCTTTCCTTCTACAGACGAGACCCTTTTTGATGTAACTTCCAGTTTCGTAAAACCAAACATCAAGGAGGAGCTCGTCTGCAGAAGGAAGACCTTGGAAAGGACCTCTGAAGATTTTTCATCATGGCGCAGCTGGCTCCTTCGGGTAACATAGGCGCGAGGGGAGCGGGGAGGAGAAGCTGACCCTTGGATAGGGGATTGTTGCCACACTATCACTGTACCTGAGTCTGACCTTGGTGCTTTTTTTTTTTTTTTTTTGCCACGGGAATAAGGCTTTTTACTGCTCCTGCAGGGTGGTAGAAAGCCTTGCTCCCGTTTCCGATATAAACTGGCAGCAATTTTTCCCATTCACGATGACTAACCGTGGAAACCCGTCCCAGTGTCATTTTCTAGCCACAATATTAAGTGGGTGTCACTTTGTAAGTTGACAAACTTCATAGGATTAAGAATGACTCACATAATCCTTTTGTTTAAATCTTTGGCCAAAGTGAACACTTTTTGAAACTTTGGATGCCTTTGAGCTGGTGAAAAGCCCAAATGTAGAAATGTTTTCTCCATACACTTCCTTTTGTGAAATGGAGAATACACATGTAGATTTGAGTCCCACTAAGCCCCATCCCATTGAAATCTGTGCATGTAAATAATGGCTTTCTGAAATCAGTATTTACAAATGTATGGATATGTTTCTTAAACAGTGGCCAAAATATGTTTATTTTCAGTGAATTCAGGGTGAGATTTAGACTCTTAATACACCATTTCAGATAACAGGAGACCTATTTCAAATGTTCTTTCTACTGCTTTAACACAAAGGAAAATAGTAAAATACAAAGCTTGATCAGAGGCACACACAGCTTTTTTTGTCTTGGATTATGATGTTATACTAAAGTGATCTCCTTTTTTTTTTTTATATCAAATCTTTAAATCCTCACTTGTTGGCAAAGAAAAGGCACCTGATTGACAGGCAGAGTCCTTTTCAGCTCCATAGATCAGATTTGTCAGGTGATAAAAATAAAACAACCTCCCCTAAAAAAAAATAAGAGACCCCTCAACAAACCTGAACACATCTAACCCTAAATGTGTAAACAAAAACAAACAAAAAAATCTGCAGTATGGCCTAACAGAGCCCCAAATTCCTCACCAAGAAATCTGTACAAAAATAAGAAAAAAGACATGGCAAAACATAGACATGGTTAAGGTATAACCACAGTTTTATTCAGTAACATTAGGACACCAAGCTCTTCCTTGAACATTAAAAATTAAACAAACCAATGTAGTGCTGCTCCTAGAAATATTAAGATGTCTAAGTTAGAGTGAGGCGTGCATAGAGGGACTGATTCTACAAATGGATGTCCCGATTGTAGGCTGCGGTAGGCATCCCACCGCTATCTGGCAGCCAATTGGGACACACATTTTTAGAAAAAAAAATTCCCCAAGGCAGGACGCCTACACTGTAGGCATTTGTCTTGGTTCTAGGGAGATGGGTAGGGACACCTAAGCTTGCCCAAGGCTGGGCGTGGTTTCACACAGAAGTGGTCTTGGGCAAGTTTAAGCAGCCCTAGGCGTCTCCCTAACTGCCCACTTCCTCCCGCCTAACACTGCACGACAACCACCCCTAATGGCAATTGGTAGGACGGATGCTCACTCCTTCCTGCCACTGCCCCCCCTCGAACCGCTGATACCCCATCCCAACACCCCCCATTAGAGGGTTCTTAGGCATCTGGGCCTTAGGCCCCTCCCTAGTGCATCCTGGGATGCACTGGGCATGGCTTAAGGCCCTGATTGGCCAAGATAACAGGATACACTGGGAAAGGGAAGGCTCACCCTTTTGAAGAGGCGGGCCTGCTGTCTGGAGGGAGTAGACATCCCTCCAGCTGGCCTTATTTTAAAAGGCACAAAACTGGACAGAGGGGGTGTTGTGGTGGGTTTAGGAGTGCCGGGGTGGGGCGTTTCTGGATTCGGGAGGTGTTGGGGGGAGTGACGGCAGTAGGGAGTGAGCATCCTTCCCGCCAATTGCCGAAGGGGGGTGTCTGGCAGTATTAGGCAGGAGGGAAGGGCATCCCTCCTGCTGATTTCAAAGGTGGGTGTTGGGGGGGGGTCCTCTGCCGCAGCCAGCTCAGCTGATCATGACAGGGGTATTTCCTCCCCCCTCCGCCCCTGATCAGCTGAGCCAGCAGGACTCTCCAAAGCTGCAACTTTGGGGATTCCTGCCGACTAAGTTGATTGGGGATTCCCATGCTGCAATCAGTTCAGCTGGCCATTCTACTTTTACAATGGAAAGTTCTTTAACCGGCGCTGGGCATTGGTTAAAGAATCGGGGTGGGGTTAGGCATTTATTCATTAAGGAAATACTAGAAAGGGAAGTATGGGAGACAGAGAAGGGAGACGCTGAACATGGGGGAAAACATACATAGAGATGGAAGATGGATGGTGAGCAGGGGGAAAGAAGAAATGTCATATAGTCAGAAGACCCTGGTGAGTGAGTTAAGAATAGAAGAAGGAAACAGAAACCAAGCCTGAGACCAATGTGGTTTGAAGAATAAAATGACCAGAAAACAAAAGGTAAAAAAAAATAATTCTATTTTTTTATTTTGTGATTAGAATATGTCACATTTGAAATATGTATCCTGTCCGAGCTGGTGTTAGACATAACTGGAACCACAAAGCCCAAGCTGTGCTTCTTTAGCTTCCAACTGGCTTAGGGCTCTCTCTGGCCAGGGAGCAATTGCCCTAGTTACACTCCCCTAACTATGTTCCTGCCATGTTAGTTTGATTTTTCTGTTTAATATTCTGTAGTAATTTGGCTTGTTGGAGGGGATATTTGTGAGGGAGAGTGGAGACGGGGGTTTTATTGATCTTTGTACTATATTATTTGTGATTATAAAATGACAGTTGTACAGAATATTATTTCTTAAGTTAATAAAATAATTTCAGTATAAAATCATAACTATTTTAGGCTTGTAGGGATGGGACCGAGTTCACGGGGATGGGGACAAAGTTTGTCCCCATGTCATTCTCTAATTGTAGCCTCACTAGGAAGCCCTTTTACTGAAAGGCATAAATGAGCTTCTTAGCATTAGCACACACTAATTTTGTTAGAGCACATAAGTTTTGTAAAAGGGTTCCTATGTAATGAACGACATTGGGCATGTGTAAGTTTGTTAAATTGGGCAGATACACATGGACGTGGACCACTTAAAATGTGGAACTTGTGAAATCGCCTATATGTAAGTGCTGACTTCTCCACATTGAAGCTGTCATGTTCATGCCGTTATTTTTTCAACATATCCTGCAAGAGCAGCTATTTTATAAATATATATATATGTCGGCAATACATATGCTTTACTAGAGTTTTGGGGATTTTTTTGGGTTTTGGTTTGTTTTTTATTTTTTTAGAAAAGACTCTCTCCCTCCTTTACTAAGGTTTTAGTGGCAGTAATTGTTCCGATGCTCATAGAATTCCTATGATCATCGGAGCAGTTACCGCCACTGCCATCATTAAAAACCCGCACTACGCATTAGTAAAGGAGGGGGTCTGGGTAGGCAAAGCCTTTCTAAAATACCACTGGAATTGAGCATGTCCTGACCTGGACATCTCAACTCTGATATCTACATTTTATTTGCTGGATTCCTAGTTTTCATCCGGCTTATTTTGATGATAAGCATTCACACGGAAGAGGAATATTTTTACTGTTTCAAAAGTGGCTCAGAGTAATAGTAGTAAGAACCTGGTACATTCTTTTGATGAAGTAACTGTAAGTAACTGAAGACTTCAAGTAAACAAAGGTTGTATAAGGTCCCTTTCAAGTTCAGAAAAGTGCAGCAAATAAAATAAACTATAAAATAGAGAGTTGTAACAATGCCACTCTTTCCATTTCATTTTTCAGGAAACTGGTGGGTAGTTAAAAATTTTGGAGATATCACAGGATCGGTGGCAGTAGAAATGGACAAGGGTGCCTACATCCACGCACTTGACACTGGCCTTTTTACTCTTGGAGCACCTCATAAAGGTTTGTTGTTTGATGTTAATCTTCAGCAATCAAGTGGACACAGCTATTGTATTCTATTATAGTGACCACCAGTAACTCCTAGTACATGATTTCTGTGAAATGTATTTGGAATGGTTATCACTTCCTCTTGGGAATCTAATCTATTTAGTCAGGACATAAATTATTTTTCCTCCAGTACTGCAATAGAAATAATTTCTTTGCAATAATTTTGAAAGAAAATAGTATATAATATTCCCTTCCATTATTTCTATGGGTGTTTGAAAGCAATTGTAGATAATTTGAATAATATTCCCAATTTATACTCGGTAGAGGAGGTTATTAAAGAGTAGAAGTCTTCTATTAATTTTTATTGTATTAGATTTTGAATAGCTCTGAAGAAATTCCTTTGCTGAGTGTGACAGAACCATGGTGCTTCATTCTTTGTGCAGATCTAGGACAAGGTACAGTTAGCCTACCAAGGCAGCAGAAGGTGCTGCAAAGAAGCGATGTTACTATGACTGAGGGGCTACCAGGTATCTGACAGGAGGCATAGATACTTGTGTGGCCAGTTAGAGTGGGGTTTGAATGAGGAGCTCTTGAATAATTGGAAAAGGGAAAGGTTAGGAGTCTGGCCAGGTGGTAGAACAGCCAGAGAAGCAAGGGCAGATCAAAAGGAGACTGAAGTAAGCCTAGAAGTAAGCGGTAGCAGGAGGCTCTTAACCTCCATAAAGGGAGCACGTCTCAAACAAATGGTAACGGAGCCCACTAGGGCCCAGGCGATCCTCGACCTGGTACTCACCAACGGGGAAAGCGTTTCAGAGGTCTCAGTAGGAGATACGCTAGCCTCCAGCGACCACAGTATAGTATAGTTCAACCTTAGGAAAGGCTTCCCTAGATCAAACACGAAAACAAAGGTACTCAATTTCCGGGGCACAGACTTCGCACGCATGGGAGATTTCGTCCATCAGACGCTGCAGGACCAAGCGGAGACCGATTATGTAGAAGCTAAGTGGTTAACACTGAAATCAACCATACATGAAGCAACTAGCCGCTTCATAAAATCAGTAAATAAACGACAAAGAAACAATAAACCCCAATGGTTCACCGCGGAGATCTCGCACCTCATTAAGGAGAAGAAAAAAGCGTTTCTCTCCTACAAGCGCACGGAGAGGCAAAAGTAGAATATAGGACCAGGTCTACAGCAGTCAAAATGGCAGTTAGGGAGGCAAAACTTTGAGTGGAAGAAATTCTGGCAAAAAACATTAAAAAGGGGGACAAATCCTTCTTCAGGTATATTAGTGACAGAAAAAGGAACACAGGCGGGATAGTACGCCTTAGAAGACCGGACGGAAGTTACGTGGAAGCAGATTCCGATAAAGCCGAACTACTGAATTAATACTTCTGCTCAGTCTTCACCTGTGAGGCACCGGGACACGGTCCCCAGTTGAAGGCAACACAAAGCACAGAAGACCCGTTTCAGAATTTTGAGTTCACACCAGGTGAAGTTTACAGTGAACTGGCAAGACTCAAGGTGAACAAAGCCATGGGACCAGACAATTTGCACCCAAGAATGCTCAGAGAATTGAGCGATGTCCTGGCGAAACCGTTGGCTGAGCTATTCAATCTCTCCCTAAGTAAGGGGAAAGTTCCCCTGGACTGGAAATTAGCTAATGTCGTTCCTCTGCATAAAAAGGGTTGCAGGGCAGAGGCTGCGAATTATAGACCGGTGAGTCTCACATTAATAGTGTGCAAACTCATGGAAACACTAATTAAAAGCAAATTGGACACGATCTTGAATGAAGGGAATCTTTGGGATCCCAGTCAGCATGGATTCACCAAGGGTAGGTCCTGCCAATCCAATCTCATCAGCTTCTTTGACTGGGTAACAAGAAAGTTGGACTTGGGAGAGTCTTTGGACGTCGTGTACCTGGACTTCAGGAAAGCTTTTGACAGTGTCCCACACCACAGGCTGCTAAGCAAGATGGAATCGATGGGGTTAGGAGAGACACTAACTGCATGGGTCAATGATTGGCTGAGTGGCAGACTTCAGAGGGTGGTGGTTAATGGTACCCTCTCTAAAACATCGGAGGTGACCAGTGGAGTGCCGCAGGGCTCGGTCCTGGGTCCACTCCTTTTCAACATATTCATAGGGGATCTGACTCAAGGGCTTCAAGGTAAAATAACACTATTCGCCGATGACGCCAAACTATGTAATATAGTAAGTGAATGCAGTTTACAGAATTATATGGTGCAGGACCTGCTTACATTGGAAAGTTGGTCCTCAACCTGGCAGCTAGGCTTCAATGCTAAGAAATGTAAGGTCATGCACCTCGGAAGCGGAAATCCATGCAGGACGTACTTCTTGAACGGAGAAACTTTAACTAGGACTTCAGCAGAACGAGATTTAGGAGTAATCATCAGTGCAGACATGAAAACTGCCAATCAAGTGGAGAAGGCTTCATCTAAGGCAAGGCAGATATTGGGTTGTATCAATAGAAGTTTCGTCAGCCGAAAGCCTGAAGTCATAATGCCGTTGTACAGGGCCATGGTGAGACCTCATCTGGAGTACTGTGTGCAATTCTGGAGGCCACATTACAGTAAAGATGTGCGCAGAATTGAATCGGTTCAACGGACGGCCACCAGGATGATCTCGGGGCTCAAGGGTCTCTCGTACGAAGAGAGACTGAACAAATTGTAGCTCTACACTCTTGAGGAACGTAGGAAGAGGGGAGACATGATCGAAACATTTAAGTACCTCACGGGACGTGTCGAAGTGGAAGATGATATTTTCTTTCTCAAGGGACCCTCGGCCACAAGAGGGCACCCGCTCAAACTCAGGGGCCGAAAATTTCATGGCGACACCGGAAAGTATTTCTTCACAGAGAGAGTGGTTGATCATTGGAACAAGCTTCCAGTGCAGGTGATCGAGGCAGACAGCGTGCCAGACTTTAAGAATAAATGGGATACCCATGTGGGATCCCTACGAGGGTCAAGATAAGGAAATTGGGTCATTAGGGCATAGACAGGGGGTGGGTAAGCAGAGTGGGCAGACTTGATGGGCTGTAGCCCTTTTCTGCCGTAATCTTCTATGTTTCTATGTTACTTCAGATGAAATGAGTCTTTATGTGGGGAGTCTATAGCTGACTGAGAAATTGGCAGCTTACAAAGCTTTAAACTGGCCTATACACACTAGGAGGATGGGGAGGGTCAAGCCTATAAATGACTATATTGTAAATATGTTCCTATATGGAATAGGTGCCTATCTATAATAATAAAATGCTAAGCACGCATGCGCACTCGCGCCGCGTGTTCCCTGATCTGTCGCGCTGTGGCGGCACGAGTGCGCATGCGCTAGATGGCACGGAGTGAGGGACCGGCACTTATGGGAAGGAGAGCAGACCCGGGATTCGGCAGAGGGCAGATGCCGAAAAGGGCTTGGCACAGTGGAAGATGGACAAACTGAAATCTGAAGTTGGTTGTTGGGAGAAGATGCACTCGCCCCATCACACTCCCCATCCGCTGCAGCCTAGCAGCTCCGACTACAACCTTCCCCCTCAACCGCCTATGCCGGCTCAGGCTCCCGCCGCAGTGGAGGGAGGAAAAAGCCTATGACCCCCTCTCCCCTTCTCTCTCTTCACAGTTTGTCTACTAGCGCCTCTTCTTTGCTCTCCACTCACCTCTCTTCCGTTGACTCCTAGAGGGCCGCAGCGCGGGCGTGTGGAAGGAGGGTGGGGGGGAGCGACTGTTACGGTCGGCTGGGGAGGGAAACACTTTAGTCCATGGGTGGCGAAGGGAGCGACGCTCCGCAGCTTGACCGGGCAGGTTGGTTGGTGTGAACGGGAGGGGTGGGGGAGGGCCGGGGAGGGGTGGGGGAGGGCCGGGCAGGGGCTTCTGCTAACGGGGAGTTGAATGAGAGATGCGGACAGGGCAAACACTAAAGAGAATGAGCAGCAGGCTCCCTTTCCTGCAGGCTCACAGGGGCGAGCATAGTGTCCTGTGTTTTGGTTTTTTTTAGTGAAGGATATTGCAAATAGGAGCCAGGCTGTGCATGCTGAGCACCCGACTAACGCACAAGTGGGGTTCCCCCCCCCACACTGTGCCTAGGAAGGAGTCATTTGTATTGTGTTTAGCGCCCTCATTTATTTTGAAAGGTCAGTTTGCATGCCTCATCCGAGTCTAAAAGCAAACTGCAGACATGACAGGACCCAGAGGAAATAAGTGAGACCCCCCCCTCAAGCGCCTTGCAGCGCTAATTCAAAGGGAGGGCCTGTTAATGCCATTTACGCAGATAGAGGGGGCAGTAAAAGGGAGGCGTACTGCTGGACAGGGGGAGCAGGAAAGAGGGGTTGATGGAAAGGGGAAGAGGTGCTGATGGACAGGGGGGGCAGAAAAAGGAAGGAAGGCATGGATAGGGGGGAGGTAAAACAAAGGGAGAAGGGCTGCTGCTGGATAAGGGGAGCAGTGGAGGGGTGGAGGTGGACACAGGGGAGTAAAAGGAAGGAAGAATGGACAGGGGGAGCAGGCAAGGGGTGGTGGTGGACAGCCAAGGAAAAAAAAAAAAGAGAGAAATACAGAAAGCGGCTAAGGAGAGAGAGAGAGAAAGAAATAAAGACAGACACACACACACATATTCTAGCACCCGTTAATGTAACGGGCTATAAGACTAGTTTCTTTATAAAATACTAGTGTAGCTGTAAAAATAAGTGCCTATTTAAGTTAGAAGTTAGTACTCAAATAAGTTTGTGCGCCTAAGGTTCTGATAATAAGCAGACAACTTACAAAATGCTGCGAGTACTTTCCAGACTCCCACCAGCACAGACCTGAAGTAACCACCATCCTGGCATATTTATTCAAACATCTTTTTTGTGTGGGCAAATAATTTATTTCTACCTGCTTCTCTAATAGCCTCCTTACAAGATCATGAAGGGCATAGAGAAAGTGGAGAGGGACAGATTCTTCAAATTTTCGAAAGCTACAAAAACGAGAGGGCATTCAGAAAAGTTAAGAGGGGACAGATTCAAAACCAATGCTAGGAAGTTCTTCTTTACCCAGAGGGTGGTGGACACCTGGAATGCGCTTCCAGAGGGTGTGATAGGACAGAGTACGGTATTGGGGTTCAAGAAGGGATTAGACAATTTCCTGAAGGAAAAGGGGATAAAAGGGTATAGATAATAACAATAATAATAACTTTATTTTTGTATACCACAGTACCATAACAGTTCAGAGCGGTTAACAGAGGAAGAGACTGTACATAGACAGCAAAATTACATAAAAGATATTCCGATTATCTTAACATGTCAGGAGTAGTTAGGTATATCTGGAGGTATATCAGAGATACAAGGCATGGGTATAAGATGGGGAGGGGGTCAGAGAAATTTGTCGAAGAGATAGGTTTTGATTGATTTCCTGAAAGTTTGATAGGAGGGTGAATGTGAAATGAGAGTGGTTAAGCATTTATTCCATTTGCCTGTTTGGAATGCCAGGGATCTGTCAAGGAATCTCTTGTAGACAGCCTTTTAGGGAAGGGAAGGGAAGGCAAACAGGTAGACATTACGTGTGCGAGTGGGGCCTGAAAATTCAAAGTGTCCTGATAGGTAGATTGGGGAAGAGCCTGTTAAGGTTTTGAAGCAGAGGCAAGCAAATTTGAAGATGATCCTTGCCTCCATTGGCAGCCAGTGCAGTTTCTTGTAGTAAGGGCTTACATGATCTGATTTTTTGAGATCGTAGATGAGGCGAATGGTGGCATTCTGTACGATTCTCAAGCGTTTGATGGTTTTCTTAAAGGATCCCAGGTATATAATGTTGCAGTAGTCTAAGATGCTTAAGATTAGTGATTGGACCAGCAGTCGAAAGGAGAGGAAGTCGAAGTAGCGTTTAATGGTGCGAAGTTTCCAGAGGGTACAAAAGCATTGTTTAACCTGTGCGCTAGTATGATCTTCAAAGGTAAGGCAATGGTCCAGTATGACTCCAAGGATTTTGATGGTAGGGTTAATTGGGTAGTCTAGGCCATTTAATTTCAAAGACGTATTTGTTAGCTTGTGGGTAGGACTTGCCAGGATGATTTTGGTTTTTTCTGGGTTCAGTTTTAATTTGAATAGTGTGGTCCATTGTTCTATCTTGGTGAGGAGGGTTACTATACAGGTCCTGGACCTGATGGGCCGCCGCATGAGCAGACTGCTGGGTATGATGGACCTCTGGTCTGGCCCAGTAGAGGCACTGCTTATTTTCTTATGTTGCACAACATGGGGTGAAACTACCAAGGGCCAGTTATGGGAGCTGTCTCAAAGCACTTGCAGTGACAGTGTCAGATTTTCTAATGGGAGAGTAGGTACAAGTAACTCTTTAAGTATATTAGGTTAGTTGTATGTATACACCTTTTGATTTGTACTCTCACTTCAGGCAGGAGTTAATGCAGCTGCCTCAGAATACAAATCATATGTTGCTAGTTTTCCCTCCTATTGGTAACCTTGCATAGTTCTTGCTGGCTGGCAGAGCTTATGGTTGAAGGGTTCCAGAAAGAGCATTGGTGTGTTGCCCAAGACTTCATTACAGTGACTAGATTTCATACACTGGGGTAGGGAGGAAGAGATATCATGTAAAAAAAAAACTCCTTGCCTAATTGTAAATGAAAGCTTGCAATGTCCAGTCTCAGCTTTCGTTCTGATGGAATTGAAAGCAGAACAAAATGAACTGTAAGATTAAGGGGAAAAACCCTATTACATTTCATTAGATACAGTCCTTTGTTTTTAATACTAGAAGAAATACATGTTACTTTGTTCTCATGTTTAGGTGATGAAGGCCCAGCTCTCCCTGAACAGTTTACAGCAATTAAGTTGTCAGATTCTAGGTGAGTAGCATTTACTATATAATTTAAATATAATTTGAGTTTGTTTATTTAAAACTTGGATATGCTTGTAAGTAATAAGTGTTCGGTAGTGATGTTCCATATGAATATGATCATCCAGAATGGTTTTTGTCAGTGACATGAAAGTGTTCTAATATGTGTCCAGGCGGTCCAGAGGAGGGTGACGAAAATGAAAGGAGGCTTGCACCAGAAGACGTATGAGGAGAGACTGGAAGCCCTGAATATGTATACCCTAGAGGAAAGGAGAGACAGGGGAGATATGATTCAGACGTTCAAATACTTAAAGGGTATTAACGTAGAACAAAATCTTTTCCAGAGAAAGGAAAATGGTAAAACCAGAGGACATAATTTGAGGTTGAGGGGTGGTAGATTCAGGGGCAATGTTAGGAAATTCTACTTTACGGAGAGGGTGGTGGATGCCTGGAATGCGCTCCCGAGAGAGGTGGTGGAGAGTAAAACTGTGACTGAGTTCAAAGAAGCGTGGGATGAACACAGAAGATTTAGAATCAGAAAATAATATTAAAGATTGAACTAGGCCAGTTACTAGGCAGACTTGTACGGTCTGTGTCTGTGCATGGCCGTTTGGAGGAGGATGGGCAGGGGAGGGCTTCAATGGCTGGGAGGGTGTAGATGGGCTGGAGTAAGTCTTAAGAGATTTCGGCAGTTGGAACCCAAGCACAGTACCGGGTAAAGCTTTGGATTCTCGCCCAGAAATAGCTAAGAAGAAAAAAAAAAAATAATAATTTAAATTGAATCAGATTGGGCAGACTGGATGGACCATTCGGGTCTTTATCTGCCGTCATCTACTATGTTACTATGTTACTATGTGTGTTGGGATCCTCGGACCAGCACTGTGAGCAGAAGTGCTGGGCATTTTTTACTTGGAACTTTAAATCCTGACAGTGAACACTAATTATATCAAGCTAAAAAGTGCTCACTTAAGAGTGTGACACAATGGTGTATTTCTCCTTCCTTCATTTGCACACTCAGTGCAACTGGCACTAACAAATATGCTGCCATTCAAAAGATTCCGATTTTCTTCCTTGGCTGCCCTTGAGCCAAGCCGTTGGAAGTACTTTCCAGCTTACTAGCTGACGCAGACATCTGACAGGGCGGAGCATAAAGAATTGTATGCTGTTTATAGGAAAGAGGATTATCGAGGTAAGAACCCAATCCATCCTTCCTTTCTGTACAAACAGCATATGATTCTTTACGGATGGGATTTACCAGAATAGTCTCCTGAATCTAGCACGAGACAGATAGTCCGGGGTTTAGTGGAGTTATAAGTTTGAAATTGTAATAGGTATGAAAGTGCCGAGTTCATTTTGAATTCATTTTCTGCTTTTGGTTTGTTTTTGTTTTTGTTTCCATAAGAATTGCACTGAAATCTGGCTATGGAAAGTATCTTGGAATTAACTCTGATGGTCTGGTCATAGGACGCTCAGATGCCATAGGATCCAGAGAACAATGGGAACCTGTTTTTCAGGAGGTAAGGTACAGAACAACTTGGATTTGGCTTTGATTTAATTACTTGCCTCTTCAAATCCAAGCTCAAGACAACTTGTAATTGATATAGTAGTTATTCCACTTCCCAAAGGGGGCTTGGAAGTTTGTTATTGGGTCAATGGAGGTTGAAGCAGGATTTGAATCACCCCATTCTCGCTAGATAAGGAAGTTTGGTGGATGACTTGTACTACCAAGGAATCCACCCTTAGGTGAGACAAAAAGTGCCTAAAATTTCTGAGTCAGGGGATACAACCTAGTCATGGTCCATGCCACCCACAGAAGACCCTCTGGAATATCCCACTGCTCTGTCAGCATCATGGTGATGTCCGGATGAGAAGGAATGCAGGTAGACTGTGGTTTAGTGCTGATCATGTTCAGCAGCAGTCTGAGGAGAATCACAAGTACAGAATCCGCAGGGATTCTGCAGTAACTTCTGGCAAAGCCACCAGTTTGAAAAGATGGCACACCGCTAGGTCTTCCCCCCTAGTTCAGGAGCATCAGAGGCTCCTGATCTGGAGACCCCTGCTGGGGCCTAGCATCCTCCAAGATCAAAGAATCTTCACGGGGTAATAAAGGCATGGAATCTGACCTCCATTCATCCTAGTCACCCTCCAGTTGGACCTCGGGGTTGAGAGACTGCGGAGCCATGGGAGGATTAATAGCTTGAGAGAGAAGCGAAACACCTTGAGTTAATAAAAGTGGAGCTAGATGGACCCTGATAGCCCATATACACTTCAAACATAAGCATGGATAAAGCCTGGTAGGGACAGACAAGCACTAAACTCCATCCTCCCACCCCCCAAGGACGTTCTCTGAGGTTATTTCAAAAAGATATAAAAAGGATGGCATTGGTCCAGAGGAAGGTTACTAAAATGGTGCATGGTCTTCGTCATACTTAAAGATCTCAATATGTATACTTTGGAGGAAAGGCGAGAGAGGGGAGATATGATGAAGACATTTAAATACCTACATGATTAAATGCGCATGAGTTGAGTCTCTTTCATTTGAAAGGAAGCTCTGGAATAAGACTGCATAGGATGTTGCTACTCCTTGGGTTTTGGCCAGGTACTAGGGACCTGGATTGGCCACCATGAGAACGGGCTATTGGACTTGATGGACCATTGGTCTAACCCATTAAGGCTATTCTTATGGTGATAGGCTCAGGAGTAATCTTAAGGAAGTACTTTTTTACAGAAAGGATGGTAGATGCATGGATAGGCACGTGAGATCTCTTAGAGAGAGAAAGAGATAATGGTTACTGCAGATGGGCATTTGGCCTTTATCTACCATCATGTTTCTATGTTTCCTGTGCACTGGCGCTTCACCAAAGAAGATGAGTCGCTATCCAATGGCTCAAGAGAAGGGGAACCCTACAACTTAGGGGCCCTAGAATGGCCAGAGGGGGCTAACTGCACGGAGCTCACCCCTCTCTTCTTCCCTCCCCCCCCCCCCCGGCATGTGGAGCATAGACACTCCTCAGGTGCTATCTAGCAGAAATCTGGCACAATTCAGATGCTAAACACCCTGAAGAGTCCATATTTCTCGATTTTGAACCAAAGTTTTTTGAGGCTAGCAGACCCCTTCAATTTTTCTTCTGCAAGCAAGTTGCTCAGATGTGTTTCTGATATGCTCTGTGGTTTTTATTATTTTTGGAGTGGGGGAGGGAGGTCCTCGTTTTAAGTTGGAGGCTTGGTGCCCAGAAGGACCTCTGCCTGGAAGAAGATGCAAACTTGTGCAGTGGAAGTCTGATGCAAGCAGGTTCCGCCTGCTGTAATACATTTGGAGTTTGGGGACCAACCCCTCAGTAGCTGCTCACATCCCTGATTTTTATCAGGAGCTTGAGTGCAGCCTTTTTGGCTCCTTCCCAGCTTGGCTTGGGTTTGTTTATTTCATGTTTTAGCCTGTCCTCCCAAAGGACCTCAGAATGGGTTACAAATCAGATACTAAAGCACTTTCCCTACCACAGTCTATCTAATGTACCTAGGGCAGTGGAGGATTAAGTGACTTGCCCAGGGTAACAAGGAGCAGCATGGGGTTTTTTTGAACTTCAGGCAGTGGCCATCTTGAATTTTAAACAAACTTTTTTTTCTAGAGCCATTTGCCTCAAAACCCCTCGATTATTTTTAAAATCAATAGGGATAGACTCCTCAGGCCTTTCTACTTCTGTATCATGTCAGGCTTGTGCTAAATGGTCAGCTGAGGTGTCTTGGTCTGCTGCATGCTGCGGGGAAGGATAGGAGCCTTTGACTCGGCCTCCTCTGAGTCCTCCAAGGCTGGGGATCTGCAGGAAGCTCAATCCCAGAGAAGATCCCTTTCCAGAGTCCTCCGAAGGAGATTTGGCTAAGCGTAGATGCATGAATGCTGCAGAGCCCAGGAGAACATTCATGGAGTCCCTGTCAGGGTCATCGAGACCATCTGTGCGAGCCTGATGTGGAATGCTTTATTTAAACTGCCGGGGTCCCCCAGCATCTACTGAAGGCACAACAGTGGGGGTGGCACCAGGGATTAGTCCTCAGCCCATGCCAAGGGCAGATGATGACTTTGGTGCTGGACTAGGGAGGATAGAAGGTCCAATTCCATTTCCTTATTGTCCCAGGATGAAGGTTCCTTTGCATGAGACTAGCAGACAAGAATCGGTGATGGCCCTGGACCAGGGGGACGATCCCACAGTGGTGCAGCTGTTCATGGCATCAGAGCTTCTAGGCTCACCGGTAATAGCTAATTCACTTCATGAATTGAAGCTGGAATTTCCACCAGCCTCTGTCACAGTATTCAATTATGAGTGACTCAGCAACTCCAAATATGTTCTTTCCCTCACATCCTGACTTCACAAAGCTAGTCACTGATCACTGGAAGTGTCCAGAGGGGTCCCTACGAGTGGCCAAGACTATGGCCAAGCTTTACCCCATGGCTTTGGATTTTAACAGCTGTTTGTTCAGCTGAAAGTAAATTCACTGGTAGCACAGATCACCAAGCGGCCAGGGTAAGAAATGAATGAACAGAAGATAGTGAATTATGAAACCAAGGAACTTTTATCTTATTTACATTCAATTTAAACTTATTAGTAGAAGTCCAATCTCCAATTCTATTCATGCAATCAGTGATCTTAGTGAAAATGTCCTCCTTGTTTGAACTTAAATGAAATTAATAAAAAAAATATCAGCAGCATAGGATAGCATACAAACTTCGGCTGACAAACATACTCTTTGAAGAGTACTCATAAAGATATTAAAAAGCATAGGAGAAATAGAAGAGCCCTGTAGCACTGCACAGAAAGAAGCCCAGCTCCTAGAAAAGGTTTCATCCTTCAGTACGCTATAATTCCTGTTTACTCAAAAATTGTTAAACCAATTAAGTACAGATCCACCTATACCCAACTCAATTTGTTGATCAGCAAAATATGATTGACTGACTCAAATGCTTCACTGATATCGAATTGTAACAAAATAGATTGATAACCTTGACTCAACCATTGCTTAAATTAGTTGTTAATGTTAGCAATAGCAGCTCTGTACTGTGTTTCTGTCGAAACCCAAACTGAGTATCATATAGACAGGAAAAACGATTAATGAACTAATGCTTCCAAAATTTTGGTTAAGAAAGGTATCTCGGCAACTGGTCTGAAGTTAGAAGTCTGTGATAAATCATCATTCTGTTGTTTAGGAATTGGAGTAATAACAATATTCCCCAGTTCAAGTGGTAAAGACCGTTCAGATAGCAGGTTGTTAAAGAAAAGTAAAAACCATGAAATTATGATATCTGGAATCTTAGAGGAAAGATATGAGTGACATTTATCTAAAACACAAGAACATGTAGAAAAGCTTGTTACCAGAGGATTTAAATCCTCAATAGTTATGGCATTAAATTTATCCCATACCTCATCTGCACTAATTCCTGAATTGGGAGTGTCTCAAGATATTATCAGTTTGTATATTAGGTTGGGAAATATTCTCTAGATCAGGGATGCCCAAACTTTTTTGGCTTTTAAAATGACCAAGTCAAAATGATCTACCAACAAAATTTTTAAAACTACAAAGTACACGGTACGCAGAGAAAATGTTAATTATCATTTATATTCGGGGCTTTTTTTCAAAGAGGTCAAGGAAGATGACTTTAAAACATGCAGTGGTAGCAACTACAGTGGTACCTCGGTTTACGAGTGCACCGGTTTGCGAGTGTTTTGCAAGACGAACAAAACATTCGCAAAATCGGTGCCTTGGAAACCGAGCATGCCTTGATTTACGAGACACCCCCCCCCCCCGATCCGGCACCCCCTGCTTGCATCGCATCCCCCCCCCCCCCGCCACGATCCAGTATGCCCCAGGCACCTACCCACCCACCCACCCGATCACATTTCTTACCCCCATTTGGCACCTGCACCAACGCACAGGACATGCCGGTGCCAGTGCCCGATGATCTGCCTTCTTCTTAGCGCTAGGCCTTGAGCATCTGCGCATGCTTAAGGCCTTCTGGTTCCCGTTCTCTCCGAGATTCAGATAGCAGGTGTCTGAAGATCTAAAGGTGAAAAAACAGTGTGACAAGGCAGTGGCTGCTTCCAGAAGGATGCTGGGCTGTATAAAGAGAGGTGTAGCCAGTAGAAGGAAGAAGGTGTTGATGCCCCTGTACAGGTCATTTGTAAGGCACCATTTGGAGTATTGTGTTCAGTTTTGGAGACCATATCTGGCGAAGGTCATAAGAAGACTTGAAACGGTCCAGAGGAGGGCGACGAAAATGATAGGAGGCTTGCGCCAGAAGACATATGAGGAGAGACTGGAAGCCCTGAATATGTATACCCTAGAGGAAAGGAGAGACAGGGGAGATATGATTCAGACATTCAAATACTTGAAGAGTATTAACGTAGAACAAAATCTTTTCCAGAGAAAGGAAAATGGTAAAACCAGAGGATATAATTTGAGATTGAGGGGTGGTAGATTCAAAGGCAATGTTAGGAAATTTTACTTTACGGAGAGGGAGGTGGATGCCTGGAATGTGCTCCCGAGAGAGGTGGTGGAGAGTAAAACTGTGACTGAATTCAAAGAAGCATGGGATGAACACAGAGGATCTAGAATCAGAAAATAATATTAAAAATTGAACTAAGGCCAACTCTGGGCAGACTTGCATGGTCTGTGTCTGTATATGGCCGTTTGGTGGAGGATGGGCTGGAGAGGGCTTCAATGGCTGGGAGGGTGTAGATGGGCTGGAGTAGGTTTTAACGGAGATTTTGGCAATTGGAACCCAAGAACAGTACCGGGTAGAGCTTTGAATTCTTGCCCAGAAATAGCTAAGGAGAAAAAATAAAAAAATAAAAAAAATTTAAATTGGGCAGACTGGATGGACCTTTCGGGTCTTTATCTGCCGTCATCTACTATGTTACTATGTTTTTCTTCCTCTCTCTCTGCCTGCCCCCTGCCACCCGATACACTCCATTCCCCTCCCCTTTCTTTCTTTGTCTCTCTGCCCCACTTTCTTTCTTTTTGTCTCCCTGTCTGTCTTTCTGTCTCCCTGTTCTGCCTCCCTGTCTTTTTGTCTCCCTTTCTGCCTCTCTGTCTTTCGTCTCCCTTTTTTTTCTCCCCAAGCCACCACCGGGGCTGTCGTCTGGAAATAGGCCCCCAAACCACCACCGCCATTGCCGCCGAGTTCTCCCTGTTTCCCGACACTGCAGCCTTCCCCCCGACATCAATTTTGACATCAGAGAGGGAGTTCCAGGCCAGCTAGGCAGCAATTGGCTGGCCCTGAACTTCCTCTCCAACATCAGAATTGATGTTGGGGGGATGTGGGGGGTGGAAGGCTGGCTTGCCTAGCGCTTCCGTAGTTACTGCTGGCCTGTTGCATCGGGGAACAGAAAGAACGCAAAAATGAATGGAAAAGAATCAAATAATCCTTTAGAACAATACACATTTAAAGGTAAAATTTCTGACTTACTCCAATTAATTTTGTAACCTGAAAATTTACCAAATTTATCAATCAATTCCAACAAACATGGAATGGTAGTCTCTGGATTTCTCAAATAAACAAAATATTATCTGCATATGCTGAAATCTTATATAAGATTTCTATCCATCTTAACAATCGCTTGCATGATATCTTTTAAAGTTATATCATTTCCTTCTAATATTGAGTTACCTAGAGATTGATAATTAAGAGAGACAGGAACTAAAGATTTACCCTCTCTTTTACAAAACTGTGATAGCACAGAGAGCCACGCTGAATGGCCCGCGCTGCTCCCGACGCTCATAGAGTTCCTATGAGTGTCGGGAGCAGCATGGGCCATTCAGCGCAGCTCTCTGCACTAAAAACTGCTAGTGGAGTTTGATAGAAGAGGGGGTTAATTTCAGTAGTATATGAGTCCTGAGATATATCAGTTATCTACAGATCTTCTAGAACGAGTTCCATTTTAACACTGTTCTTTTAAGTTGAATTTGTATGTAACTTGGATCATATGAGAATCTGTGTGTATTTATGTTCTCCTGTACAGTACACAATCTATAAAAACATTAAAGAACATTAAACATTAAAGAAACAGTCCTCAAAATAAAGAACCGTAGTTTAAATAAAAAGATAAGAGGTTTATACTTTCCACACTGCGTGACTCCAGCCCCAGCATGCACTGAACCCTGTTTCTCTTCACAAAGCCGCAGGAAGCGTTTCCTATATGCTGCCTGCGGCTAACCTGGAAGCCTTCCCTCCGAGCATAGAGTAGTAGAAAACTTTTTTCCTTCCCAAAGTCTAATCCTAGTATTGTTCCCACCTTCTCCACCTCTTTGAGGCCCTTCTTTCATCCCTTTCCATCCATCCCATTGTCCCCTCTCCACCACCAAATCCAACATGTCTCCCTCTCATCTCTCTCTTCCCCATGCATCTGTACCTCACTCCTCTCTCACCACCATGTCCAATATATTTCTCTTCCTCCCTATGCCCAACAATTCTCCTCTTTCTTTATTTCCCCACGTGCACTATCTCTTTCCCTCTCACTCGGACACCCATGCCCAACAATTTTCCCTTTCTATTTCCGCCCCCACCTCAGCATTTCTTTCCCTTACTCCCTCCAGTCTTCCATCCTATGTCCCAAGTTCATGCTCCCTCCCTCCCTCCTTCCTTCCTTTGTCCAAAATTTGTGCTCCCTCTCTCCCAACGTGCCTCCTCTTTCTCATGTCCCAAAGTGCCTCTCTCCCTCCCTCCCTCCCTCCATTCCATGTCCCAAGTTTGTGCCTCCCTCCCACAGGTGTTTACCTGTTCTGGCCGGCTCCCTCCTCCCAGCCACAGTGCTACAGCTGCAGTTTCTACATGCGGCTGACCCAGAAGCTTTCCCTCTGATGTCAGAAGGATGGCTTCCGGGTCTGTCACAGCCAGCGTGTAGGAGCTGCTGCACGCCCCTTTTGTGAAGAGAAGTGCGACTGGGAAGAGGGAACTGGCCAGAACAGGGAGGGAGGCACAAATTTGAGACACAGAATTGAGGGAAGGAAGGACGAAGAGGGGTGTAGTGGAACATAGAAAGGAGGAAGAGGGGCACGTTGGGACACAGAAGGGAGAAGCAGGACCCTAGTTCATGTATGAGTCGGATGCAAGTCAGACGTTCTTTATCCTAGGGACTGCCTGTACCGGTTGCAAACAGTTTTGTATAATTTTGATAATGTTATACTTGTTTCAGAGCAGAATAGAAGTATAGTGTTGGGGAGTTCTCCCCATTGCCCTCCTTCAGGTGATGTCTTCCATTACAGTGGTTCTTGACTGCATTTGTATAAACTGAGGGGGCAGTTGCAAGCCTACTGGGAAGGAGGTAGAGTTGAAAGATGAGTAATATATCATTTTGCAAGGAACTTGTGAGTTCAAATGCATAACCCTAGTGTTCAGAACTGCGAGATACTTCAATAATCTTCTTTCTTGTAGATGTGAGAACCTAATCTTATTGATGTTTTTCTCCAGGGCAAAATGGCTTTGTTAGCATCAAACAGCTGTTTTATCAGATACAATGAGGAAGGGGACATAGTTGCCCAGAATAAAACTGCAGGAGCAGAAGAAATGATAAAGGTAACACATGCTCATATACTTTGAAGAGTCTGTAAAAGAAAAACAAGATGAACTACGGAATTTCCTCTTTCTTTCTTTTTTTAATTCTATTCTGACCATCTTACCATCTGAGTGACACGTAAATCATGTTTTTAAGATGGGCTAACTGTGCTCCCTCTTTACTTACAGAACATACACATTGTTCTTACATTAAAATCCTTCCGTATTAACTAGACTGTGATGAGACCACCAAATAAAGGAAGCCTTGCGCTAGGTTCCACCTTAGGAGTCACCATAGAGGAAAAGGATTAAAGAGTCATCGTTAAAATCTTTTGCTCAGCGTGTGGCAGGGAACAAAAAAGATGAAACGGAACATTAGGAATTCATTAGGATAGAAAGAGAGAATAAATCAATAAATATCATAATGCTATTGTATTGCTCTGTGATGAGTCCACACCTTGAGTATCGTATGCAATTCTGGTACGAAGAGAGACTGAACAAATTGCAGCTCTACACTCTCGAGGAACGTAGGGAGAGGGGAGACATAATCGAAACATTTAAGTACCTCATGGGACCGTAATCTCTGCAGCCATTTCCTGTGAGCGATCTGCACGGGGCAGGAGCGTGCGAAGATCGCTCCTGCCTTAAAACCCGCTAGACCACCAGGTAAGGTTTAAGTGGGGGGGGGAGCTTACAGTGCTAAAAATAGCCCCAAAAAATTAAAATATATTTTTTGGTCAAAAATCGCGAATAACCGAATCCGTAGATACAGAATTTGCGAATACGGAGGAGGAAGTTTATGTAGTATAAGGGGAAGCCTTACTGCTCAGTCATTTTTTTAAGTAAACAAATGGCATTGCTGCTCAAGATCATAGAAACGTAGAACAATGGTGAAGAAATATTTCCTAATATTTCAGAGTCCAGCCTTTTTGAGCATCAAGTCATGTCCTGTTTTGGCTTTCTATGTTCATACTTGCAGATTAGTTGCTTTGCAGCTCCATTGTAGAGGTGTTAATACTTCAGGTTAGAACTATTCCTAGAACTGTTCCATTTTCAGGTTTTGTAGACCATGACTGATAGTGAGGGTGAAGGGATACCACTAAAGGTTAAAGATACAGATTCTATTCATTAGGATATAATAAGGAGTGTACAGAGATTAAAATAGAACCTGCTGTTTTGAGGATTAGCCTAGTTAGTAATATTACACCAAGTAGGAACTTGTGTATGAGAATCTCAACATGAAAAACCAAAATGAGTGTCTAACAGCTCTAGTCCGGAGGACTGATGTTGGTAAGTACTTGAATTGTGTGTATGTACATATATACAGAAAGAAAAGAAGAAAGACACAGGGGCAGGGAGAGAGACAGAAAGACAAAAGGAGACAGGGAGAGAGACAGACAGAAACAAGGACAGCGGGAGGGAGAGAGACAGAAAGAAAGAGACAGGGGTAGGGAGAGAGATAGAAAGAAAGAAAGACAGACAGACAGACATATTCTAGCGCCCGTTAATGTAACGGGCTTAAAGACTAGTATGTGTGTGTGTGTATATATATATCTATATATATATCTATATCTATCTATGTATCTATCTATCTATCTATCTATAGATATAGATATATGACTAGTATGTGTGTGTGTGTGTATATATATATACAGTGGTGCCTCACACAACGAACTTAATTCGTTCCAGGAGCAAGTTTGTTATGCGAAAAGTTCGTTATGTGAAACGCGTTAAGAGCAGTGACTAACGACTGCCTGCAGTGCCTGTGCGGAAGGATGCAATACATCGGCAGCGATCGTGGAAGCTCGGGCGACTTCGTTGTGTGAAACGAAGTTCGTTGTATGAATCAAGACATGAAGTTCGTTGTGTGCAGCGTTCGCTGTGCGAGGCGTTCGTTATGCGAGGCACCACTGTATATATATATATATATATATATATGTGTGTGTGTGTATATACATATACTAGTCTTTAAGCCTGTTACATTAATAGGTGCTAGAATATGTCTGTCTTTCTTTCTTTCTTTCTGTCTGTCTCTCTCACTGCCCCCTATGCAGCAGCAGCATTTCTCTCCCCCCCACTTTCCTGTGCAGCAGCCGCAGCATTTCCTTCCCCTCCATTTCCATGTGCAGCAGCATTTCCCTCCCCCCCCATTTCCCTGTGCAGCAGCATTCCCTCCCCCTCCATTTCCCTGTGCAGCAGTATTTCCCTCCCCCACCCTACTTCCCTATGCAGCAGCAGTATTTCCCTCCCCTTCCACTTCTCTGTGCAGCAGCAGCAGCATTCCCCTATCCTATCCCTTCCTTTCCCTTCCCAGCAGCACGCAGCTAAAATGGCTCACTTAGTTCTTTGCCGGAGATATTTTTAAGTTTAAAGCTGCCGCCGCGGCTCATCTCACGATCCCTGCCTGCATCAGAAACCTTCTCCGATGCAGGTGCAGCTCGTGAGAGGAGCCACGGCGGCTTTGAACTTAAAAATAACTTCGGCCAGGTCGTGTAAGGGAGCCGGCCAGACGCGCGCATGTGCACTCCTACCTGCCATGGACCTATGGATTACGCAGGTAGGAGTGCGCATGCACGCTTAAGGTTTTATTATATAAGATAGAGAGAGAGAGAATGCTTTTTCACTTGAAATGTTTGGTGCTAAACTCATTCTAGCTGAAGGACTGGGCTGGATACTGGGTGGATGTTATCTGCTGTTTAAAATAATTTTGTACATTAACACAAAGCAAACCAGTTTGAGGGGATAAGCTTTTCCAATAACAAATAAGTTCATGCTATTTTTTGCAAAATGGGTCTTTGGTTAAATGTCCTCCTGGTTTAAAAATATATATATTTTTCTCTTTTTTTCTTCCCCCATATCTGAAACAGATCCGATCCTGTGCAGAAAGAGAAATGAAAAAAAAGGATGACATCCCAGATGAAGACAAAGGGAATGTTAAGCAGTGTGAAGTCAATTATGTGTATGTATCCTTTGAGCTCTTAAGTGGCAGAAGTCATTAAGGGCTTGATCCACTAAGCTGCTTTTTTTCCTCTTGGCTACAACAGGAGAATAATGTTAATGAATCGGGGCCTAAACATATCCATTTCTAAGAAATGGCACAGCAACAAATTTTTAATATGTAAAAGCTCTTGAGGAGGACGTTCAATGGACACTCCTTGAAATTACTGTGCAACTCATTTTATAAATCACAAACAATACAAAATAAATATCACCTCCACTATTGGGAAAACTGAACAAGCCAAATTACAGGATGCTACCTTGATCACACACAACAAAAATGCCAAATATATAATTGCTGACCAGAAATAATAGACATAAATCAAACCAAATTCCCAAGAAGCTACACCTTACATGAAGTACAACACCAAAGAAACAGAGAGATGCATTGCCTCCTATACTGTGCAAAATATAAAAATAACATGTTAGGGGAGTGCAATTAGGGCAACTGCCCCCTGGGTAGAGAGAGCTTTAAGTTTGCTAGAAACTGAAGAAGGTACTGCCTGATAGTGGGCTTTGGGGTACCCTCCCAGATTTTTGCCCCGGGCCCCAGCCATGTCTCTCTGGCAGGATACACATTTCAAATTGGACATATTTTAATCACAAAATAGAAAATAATTATTCTTTCTACTTTTTTGTTGTCTGGTCATTTTATTTTTGAAATGTTCAGTTCCAGGCTTTTTTCTTCTGTCTTCTCTTAATTCACTTGCTAGGGTCTCCTGCCCATTTGATATTTTCTTCTTTCTCCTTGCTCACCATCCATCTTCCATCTCTTTGTACTTATCTTGCCCCATGTTCAGCATCTTCCTTCTCTGTGCCCCTCTATATTTTAAAGGCAAAAAGATGAACACCTCTCCTTGGGGTATAGACAGTTTAACAAAAGGCAAGGGAGGCGTCTTTTCAACCAATGATCAAGTTTTTATTTAAACCAGTGGTCACAACAAGGATCCAAGTTTCGGCATATTGAAGACACCTTCCTCAGGGGACACTTGTGCGATCAAACAGTGACACAAGTATCCCCCGAGGAAGGCATCTTCAATATGCCAAAACATGGATCCTTGTTTGGACCACTGGTTTAAATAAAGACTTGATCAATGGTTGAAAAGACGCCTCCCTTGCCCTATATTTTACAGCATCTCCAATGTGTCCATCTCCCCGCCTTCTTCATCACCAGTGTACATCCCTATCCCCTTCCCATGTGTCCAGCATCTCTATGCCCCCCTAAGTCCAGCATTTCCCTTCTTTGTTCCTATTCTACCCTATGTTTACTATCTTCCCTCTTGTGTCCATATATCCTCTTTCATATTTGCCATTGCCCGTCTGTGTCCCTGTCCCTATGCTCCCTTCCATGCTGAATGGAGAAAGTGTGTCTAATGTCTGAGTGGGTGCCCACCTTGGTTTGATGTAAGACTAAAGCGGACAGAGGACATACAAAACAAAGCCATGGATTTCAAGCATGTAGATTTCAGTAAAATGAGAGCATTCCTGAAGAAAGAACTTAAGAAGATATAAGGGAAGTGGAAAGACTGTGGTCCAAGCTGAAAGGAGCTATAAAAATGGCAACTGAACTCTATGTAAAGAAAGTTAATAAAAACAAGAGGAAAAGGAATCGGTTATGATTCTCTAAACAGGTGGCTAAAAAATAAAGGAAAAAGAGGGACATTCAAGAACTACAAAGGAACTCAAAAAGAGGAACACAGAAAAGAATATTGGGTGAAAGAAGTGAAGAGAGAAATATGATTAGCAAAAGTGCAGGCGGAAGAAAATATGGCTAGAGATGGAAAAAGAAGAGACAAGCCTTTTTTCATGTATATTGGAGAAAGGAAGAAGACGAGAAATGGAATTGTGAGACTAAAAGATGTTAAATTACTTTGTGGAAAGTGATGAAGTAAAAGCGGACGTGCTAAACAAATACGTCTGTGTTGATGGAAGAAAAGTCTAGAGAAGGACCTTGACTGGACAACAAAGGTGTATATATATAGGAATGGAGTAGATATCGCACAACATGGAAGAAAATGTTTATGAGCAACTGGGAAAACTAAAAGTAAAAGCCATGGGACCAGATGAGATCCATCCTAAGGAATTAAGGGAACTCCGAGAAGTACTTGTGGGACCTCTTGCACATTTGTTTAATAAATCCTTGGAGATGGGAGGGTTCCCGTGGGATTGGAGAAGAGCAAATGTGTCCTTCTCCACAAAGGTGATAACAGAAGTCAGAAACTATAGGCTGGTAAGTCTCACTTCAGTGGTTGGAAAGATAATGGAAGCTGCTGAAAGAATAGTAGACTACCTGAAATCAAATGGGTTTCTTCAAGGGGAAACAGTGCCAAACGAATCCGATTGATTGATTTTCTTTAGGTGAGCAGAGATTTGGATAGAGGATGTGCACTAGATATAGTCTATCTGGCTTTCAGCAAAGCCTTTGATACACAGTTCCTTATAGGAGGCTCATCAACCAACTTAGCAGGTTAGGACCCAAGGTGGTGACCTGAATTAGAAACTGGTTGACTAATTGACAGAAGGTGGTGAATGGAATTTGTTTGGAGGAAAGAAAAGTGAGTAGTGGTGTGCCTCAGGGATCAGTTCTTGGGTCCATTTTGTTCAATATACTGCATTTGTGAGTAATATTTCCAAAGAATTAAAAGGAAAAGTGTGACTCTTTGCAAATGATACAAATATTTGCAACAGAGTGGACACCTTGGAGGGAATAGAAAATATGAGGAGAGATCTGCAAAAGCTAGAAGAATGGTCTAAGACTTGACAGTTAAAATTTAATGTGGCTATTTAAAAAAAAAAAAAAAAATTACTGCAAGTGCACTAACCCTCCCCTCCCTTTTTTTTTTTTTCCACAAAGCTTCGTGACAATGGCACCAAAGCCCATTAATTCTCAATGAGCTTTTCTGTGATTACCATGGGTTGCCGTGCCAATCAGCTTAGTAAAAAGGGGATTATATTGTATAGTTGATAAGAGTTCTTGTGGTAATCCTGCATGGTAATCTGGACACACTGATTACCCCTCCATGCAAAAATAAAAAATATTAGCACAGGGGAAGCATGCGCCAATTTGTAATTTACCATGAGTACATCTCACGGTAAGCCCTTTTAAGCTGAAGTAAGTGCACCGTACCACTTATCATAGCTTAGTAAAAGGACCCTTGGAGAGTCAAGTTTCAAAGAAATTTTTCAGATAAACTAGTAGAAAATCTTTTGGCAAAGTCCTCTCCCTTTTGTGCAAGGAAAAAAATAGTATGACTGGGAATAAGATGGGACAAACTTGCTTAGACACACACACACAAAGATTTGGTGGATTCCTAACACAAATGGACATGTATTTGACTTCAAAACACAATTTGAAAAGCATGAACTTCCCCCCCCTAAAATCACAGGTCAGGAATATTGGGATACTGCTACACTCAACATTTACTTTGATCTTGCAAATTCAAACAACCTTTACAAATTTCTGTTGGTATTCTCATATCTACCATTACATTACATTGGTGTCTTCGGTCCCGCCAATACCTTTCAGTTCTAGGCGGTTTACAACAAGAAATTAGCCTGGGCATTCCCAGGAAGATCACAAGATTGATAGCTATAGTATGCATCGGGATCTGGGAAGGGTCGATACAGTTTGGTTAGATCATTTGTCAAATTTCTTGAATACTATGGTTTTCAGTTATTTCCTGAATGTTTTGTAGTTGGGCGTAGTACTCAGCTGATTTGAGAGGTGGCGGTCTATTTTTGCTGCTCTGGTGGCTAGTAGTCCGTCATATATTTTTTTGCTTTGTATGCATTTGATTGGGAGGTGGGTAAAGTGTGCTTGAGTTTTCCTTTGTCTGGATGTGTTTTTCCTGATTAGGCGATTGAAGGTGTACATTTAGTGGTCTGACCAGAGGGTATGTGACCATGTTCCGTTTGTGGTGTTAATTTCTGGTGTGGTAGAGTTGGTGGCCCTTTTCGTATGTGGTTTGTGGGTCTAGGATTCTGTAGGATAGGGTTTTGAGGAATGAGAGGACGTTTTCTGTTTGGTTGGAAGATTAGTCTTCCAGGTGTAGGTTAAGATCGCCTAGGATTAGGTTGTATGTTGATGTGAGGGAGTTTCTACCATGTGGGTCACGTCAGCCAGCGCAGCCTGTTGTGGACACTGCCAACATATGCTGCTTTTAGAAAATTCTTACAGCATCCCACCATGTGTGCGCAGTTTCCTCTTGTCTTTTTTTTTTTTTTTTTCCCCTGCGGAGCTAAGAGGTAGTATCTTAGTAGTCTCTCCTCAGCACATCTAAACAGATACCTTTTTTGGTGCCTTCCCATGTGGGATTTTCCTCTACTTATCCATTTTTCTTATTAGTTTTTGTTTTAAAATAAATACCTTCCCTTTTACTTTGGGGGGGGGGGAGAGTTGGCTTTTCAAGTTTTCTTTGTTTTTTTTCACACAACTCTTTGTTAAGTCTTTTCTGGAATCAATACTAACAGAGTTTCATCCCAACCCATGAACCAGGTGTTGCAGAAATCCACACATTTTTCTCTCCATTGCTCCTCCCAATTGACTGAGGAACACAGAGCCCCCTGTAGTTTTCATTTCTTCAAGCGAACCATTCAGAAGTCTTTCTGATCTCTAACTTTTTTTATTTTTTTTGCTAAAGTTTGTCAGTTTCTTCAGTGTCTTTTGGTGCCTTTAGACCACTTTGGAGGGGTTCTCTGCCTGGAAAATGATACAGAGCTGCAGCAGAACTGAACTGCTGCTCCATAGGGCAAGCTTTGGGTGGACTTGTAGAGCCAGCCTGCTGTGTGCCCCTTCAGAGCTTGGGGTCATTCCCCCAGGCTGCATGCTTACCTCTTGATCTTGTCAGAGGTTTAGGTACTCTGTGTAACAGCCGTTGGGGTATCAGGCTGCATTTTCCCACCTCTGGTCGCGTGAGGAGGTTCCGTAGGGGAGGAGCTCTCGGTCAGGGTCCGTTCCGATTGGCAGCCTGAAGATTGGAAGAAAAATTTGAAGAAAATTAGAAGAAAAATTTGAGGCAGAAGTTCCTTTCCTTATGTTTCAGCTGCACAGACAGCTGACAGGCAGGCACCTTGGAGACTGTAAGTACAGCCCCATTGGTGCCTATGGGAAAATCGGGAGGGGGGTTCTGAAAAAGTAGTTTTCAGCACTTTCTGGAAGTAGGGGTCAGGTCTCCAACCCCCCAAAACCCTAAATTGTCATTTTTTGCACTTTAGTTCAGTTTTAGGCATGAATTTCCTGGTGGTGATCATCTTGGATTTTAGCGATCTAATTTTAAACTTCATTTTTCTGCCTCACAACCCCTTGATTTCAATTAAAATCGCCAGGGATGGACTCCTCAAACTCCATAGACTTGAATTTGTGTGGATTGCACTGCTTTGCCAGCAGAGGAGTGTCCATGTACCGCATGCCATGTCATGCAACAGGAGGGGGCAGGTACTTCGGGCCGCACCTCCTTTAGGCCTTCTAGGGCTAGGGAGCCTGTATGAGTCTGGGAAATAGGCAGAAAATCTCACCCAGTGCCTGATTTTAGTGCGACACAAAGCATAGGCATACGGAATCCAGGGACCTCTCCTAGCCTTTGTCTTGGCATTGCAGAGAGCTGATGCTGCCCAGAGAGATGGCTTTTCCCTGGAATTTGTTCAGCTCATGTGGAGAGACCTGACCCATGTGGCGCAGCCAATGGGCACACCATACACTTCAATGTCAGGGCCTTCGTTTCAGGTCCCCAAAACAGACTAGCATCTGATGCCTTTCTCCTCCATTTTTTGGGGGGGGGAAGATCTTCCGATTTTCTCATAGAGAACATTTTGCTGAAACTCATGCAATGATGATCCTGATCATTCCATTCCGGCCAAGACAGATTTGGTTCCCGCTTCTTCTGGAGACTGCAGTGTTTTCTGAGCCTTATACCTCAAAGTAAGGAGTCCCTTCTGCATCCCAACCTCTAGTCCCTGGCCCTCACAGCCTAGATGTTGAGAGTATAAAATTCCAGACCTTGAATCTGTCTGAGGGTGTCTCCAGAATCTTGCCTGCTTACAGGAAAGATTCCATTAAGAGGTGGAACCAAATGAGGTTTCAAATGAGGAAGTTTGCTCTCGGATGCGAGGGCAAGGCCCTAGATCCTCTCTCTTGCCCTACACAAAAACTGCTTGAATACCTTCTGCATACCTCTGAGTCTGGTTCAAAAACCAACTCTGTAAGAGTGCAATCAGTGCTTACCATTTTCATATAGGAGGTAAGCCCATCTCTATATAGCTTCTAGTTCTTTGATATATAAGAGGTTTGCTGTTGTCAAAGCCCTCGGTCAGACCTCCTTCTCTGTCATGGGATCTCAGCGTCATTCTTACCCAGCTGATGAGCTACTTGATTCCTGTCATCTGAAGTATTTGACCTGGAACATTGAATTTTTGGCGACGGTCACTTCAGCACATAGAGTCAATGAGCTTCAAACCCTAGTAGCTTGTCCACCTTACACAAAGCTTCATCACAACAGAGTAGTTCTTCACATTCATCCTAAGTTCCTTCCTAAGATAATGTCATAGTTCTATCTCAGTGTCTCAAACTTTCTTGAGCCAGGGCATACTAAAGGTAGTGGCCACGGCTTGAGGCACCTAGAAGTGCTTGGATGTCGCTGTGATGACATCACGCAGGTGCGTGACATCATCACATCAATGTCCACGCATGTGCAGAGGCCCTCCAGATGGGCCCTGAGACGCCAGTAGAGGGTGCCAGCAGGGAAGAGGGCCGGAGAGGACAGGCACTGGCGCCAGCTGATTGCCTACAGCAGTGTTTCTCAACTACTTCAAGCTAAGTACTCCCTCAGTCTGACAAATATCAACTGAGTACCCCAACCATAGACCACCCTAGGCCCACCCAAGCTCTGCCCCAGATCCCATCCCCTTTACTAATTGTAATGCAATTTTTTTCCATTCATTTTTCATATACACTTCCCCCTCCCGATTCGCGGTTTTAGGACTTGCAATTTCGATTATTCACGATTTCCTTAAACTTGAATCACCCTCATTTCCCTCCCGCCTCCCTGACCTTACCTGGTGGTCTAGCGGCCTTTCGGGGCAGGAGAGATCTTCCTACACTCCTGCCCCGTGCAGATCGCTCATCCAAAATGGCTGCTGTAAGTTCCCATTGTAGTCTCAAGAGACTACGGGAATTCATGCTAAACCATCAGGTAAGGTCCAAGATGCTGGGGGGAAGGCGGAAGGGAGGTGAGGGTGGGTCAGTCAGCCCAAAAGTTATTCGCGAATTTTCAATATTCGCGGGCCGGCTCTGCCCCTAATCCCCATGAATATTGAGGGAGGAGTGTACACACAATATACACAGCAGATATAAATTCTCAAAACTAACACATTTTAATCACTATATTGAAAATAAAATCATTTTACCTACTGGCGATCCTCTACAAGCTGCTTTAATTAGCTTTAAAGGGAGGTCAGGGGGCAAGCTGGAGGACGCTAGGGAGAAGGGGGGAAATATGCAGGCCTTCAGCGAATTGGGCAGCACTAGCGCTGTACCGCATAGGGAAGTCAGCTGGCAGGCACCTCTCTTCCTCAGTGTGCTGTGACACACTTGGAATTTCAGGAGGAATCTCAGAATCAGTTTGAGATACACTGATCTATGTTATTCTACTGAGGAACTTGAACTTGCATTCACACACACGTGGTAGGAGGCTGCTAGAATTTTCTAAAAGTTGTATAAGCTGGCAACATCCACACTGAGCTCTGTTGGATGATATCACCCAGATGGTAAATGTGAGAGTACTTGACCTGCTGTACTTGAACACCTCCTACAGGTGAGTAACTTTGCTTTCCCTGCAGCCACTACAGAATCTTTCCATATATCAAAAAAGTGTTCAAGTGGCTGGAGGCTTGAACATCGAGGCCAAAAGAATTGCCAGAATGGATTCTCTTTCCCACATCATTGGGCTAGAGACTCCGTTCTGTGAATTCAAATAACAGACGAGGAAAAGCCATGTAAAAACAAATGGTTTATTGACAGTCCCACAGTCTGGGAAGAGCAAGCCCTCAAAATTTCAGTGCTCTTGAAAGAGAGAAAACAAGGCAAAAAGATTTATACCCTAAGTGACATCATTTGTAATAATTATCATGCTTTAGAATACAATGGCACAGTTGATCACATGACTTCCTTTCCAAAAATGCCTTACATCAGTGTTAACATTAAAAGTCCTTTCTGTTAAGTTTTTAAACCCAGTAGGTGGTATGTTTCACTTTTCTTCCTAAATCAGTTTTGATCTTTGACCTTTCCAAGTATCAATCATATCAGTTACAAAGCCCTACTTCCTCAAAATAGTATTGTATTTTCTAATCTATAAGAAACAGATTGTCTGTAAAACACCCAAATTTCCTGTTCCTCTGAGAACCTTATCCCATAGATGTATGTGAACAATGGTACATAAATCTATGTCTCTTAAAAGTCACAAAATCAGCCTTCTGAACTTCCTAGCATTAGCTGAAATGTAGAATAAGCAATTTAAACTAAACTAAACTAAACCTTGTAAACCGCATCCTCTCCACGGAAGTGGAGCTCGGCACGGTTTACAAGAACTTAAAATATAAGAGAAAGGAAAAGGTTTACATGAGCTTATATATAGAATGGAAGAGTAAGGGGGAAAATAGAACTACATGTTAGAGAAGAGCCAAATTTTCAGTTGCTTGCGGAATAGTTGGAGAGAGCCCAGGTTCCGCAACGGGATAGTAAGGTTGTTCCAGAGACCTGTGATTTTGAAAAGAAGAGATTTTCCCAGTTTACCTGCATAGAGAATACCGCGTAGAGAGGGGAAGGATAGTTTATATTTTTGGGAGGGTCTGGTGGAGTCAGGACTGGAGGAGTTAAAGGATAGTGGGATTAGGGGAGGAAGGATGCTATGAATGATCTTAAAAGCCAGGCAGGAGCATTTGGACAGGGAATGCCAATCTGTGAGCTAGTTAAATCTATTTATTGCAATCTATTTATTACAAGGCCTCATGGTTTTTCCAATGCAATGTGCAAATAACTGTATTTTTTAATGTATTCACTTAAGTTTGATTCATTCACAATCTCAGTTTTCATATCATTGGTAACAACTGTCACACCTGTAAATTCCAGAAATCTTCAACAAAAGATATAACCTGCACAGATGTGGCCTTAATTGAGACATCTACCCAATCATCTTTTCTTAATAAATGTGTAACAGACATAAAAACATTTTCAGACTTTTTTTTTAATTATTTCATAGAAAGAAATTCCAAAGTTTTCAAGACCACAAGCTGAAAATAAGCCAGGAAGATGCGAAGGAACTCAAAAAAGCTAGGAAAGAAGGCAGTTTCCATGAAACACTGCTGGACAGGTAGCATGATTTTCTTACAGCTATTGGAGTTGTACTGATTTGACAAGGGAGATAATGCTAGGAGAATGTTAACATCTATCAACTTTCCACTGGAAATGAAGCTGAACAGAATTATTTCTCACACTGCCAGAGGTTACATGGCCTATAAAGAGCAGTAGGCTATGAACCAAGGAAAGCTGGATTTAAATCCTACTGATTTTCCTTGTGAGCTTCATCGCCATATCCTGTAGCCTCACATATCCACTTATACTGTAAGCTGTTTACAGAAGGGATTTATTATACTTGAAACATGTCAGTTGCCTTGAGTGGAAATTGAAGAGCAATCTAAAAATATAAAAGGGCATATATAATGTAAACTTGAGTGTTTATCATACTGCAGTCACTGACCAACGGATGATTACTGTTAGTTAATGGAAATTTTAATCCTTTTTCAATATTCATGGCAATAACAAGATCCAGCAATCCCATTGATTAAATTGGCAGAAGCATTCTGTTTTCAAGTTGCAAGAAAAAAACCTGCAGAATCATGTTGCATAGTATTTGCTTTGAGGCACTTGCCAGGGCAATACCATAGATGCAACACAGAATAGCAAACACTTGCTACCCTGTACTGTAGGTACTGGCTGTGAGGTGTCCGTGTGACTGTCAAAAATTAGTTTGAAATTTTGTATAGCACTCATCATAAACCCCACGTGCTAAGGCCATATTTACCACAGCAGTAAAATGGCAGTTTTTCTCTTTTCAACCCTTCATTTTATGAGAGAGATTTAAATCAGCTGGGTTTACCCAGTTGAAACTTTGCTGCCATATCACTTGCGCTGTTACATAAGAGTTGTTATACTGGAACAGACTGAATGTCCATCAAGCCAGTATCCTGTTTCCAACAATGGCCAACCCAGGTCATAAGTACCTGGCAAGATCCCAAAGAGTAAAACAGATTTTATGCTGCTTATTTTAAGAATAAGCAGTGGATTTCCCCAAGCCATCTCAATAATGGCCTATGGACTTTTCTTTTAGAAAGTTATCCAACCCTTTTTTAAACTTTGCTAAGCTAACTGCTTTTACCAAATTCTCTGTCAACGAATTCAAGAGTTTATTTACACACTGAGTGAAGAAATATTTTCTCTGGTTTGTTTTAAAACTATTACTTCATTGCATGTCCCCTAGTCCTAGTATTTTTGTAAAGGGTAAACAAGCGATTCAAATCTACCTATTCTACCCTACTCAGTATTTTATAGAACTCTATTATATCTCTCCTGAGCCTCCTTTTCTCCAGGCTGAAGAACCCTAACTGCTTTAGTCTTTTCTCATAGGGAATTTGTCCCATCCCTTTTATCACTTTTGTTGCCCTTCTCTGTACCTTGTCTAATTCCGCTACAGTATGTCTTTTTTGAGATGCGGTGACCAGAAGTGCACACAGTATTCAAGGTGCAGCCACACCATGGAGCGATACAAAGGCATTATAACATTTTCATCTTTGTTTTCCATTCCTTTCCTGATAATTCATAACATTCTATTTCTTTTCTTTGCTGCCACCACACACTGAGCTGAGGGCTTCAACGTATCCTCAACAATGACACCTAGATCCTTTTCCTGGGTGGTGACTACTAAGCTGGAACCTTGCATCATGTAGCTATAATTATGGTTTCTTTTCCCCACATATATCACTTTTCAGTTGCTCACATTAAACATCATCTGAACTTTGAACAATTGTGTCATTAGCAAAATTAATTGTGTCACTTGTTGTTCCTAGCTCTAGATTATTGATAAATATGTTAAAAAAGCAGCAGTCTAAGCATAGACCTCCAGGGAATCCCACTATTTACCCTCCTCCATTGAGACTATTGACCATTTAATCCAGGATTGTCCAGTGTCTTGTCCTTGAGGACCACAATCCAGTCAGGTTTTCAGGATTTCCCCAATGAATTTGCACAAGAGCTGTTTGCATGTACTGCTTCCATTGTAAGCGAATAGATATTCTTTTGGGAAATCCTGAAAACCCGACCTAACAAGGGCCGAGGTTGGATGCCCCTGATTTAACCCTACTTCGCTGAGGTTGGGTGCCCCTGATTTAACCCTACTCCTCTGTTTTCTACCTTTTAACCAGTTCTTAATCCATAATAGGCGCATTACCATGACTTTCTAATTTCCTTGGGAGTCTTCCATGAGATACTTTATCAAGTGCCCTTTGAAAATCCAAATACACCATATTGACCATCCACATCCCTTCGAAGAAATGTAATAGATTGTTCAAAGAAATGTAATAGATTGTTGAGACAAGATTTTCCTTGACTAAATCCATGTTGGCGCTGTCTCATTAATCCATGCTTATGCTCAGTAATTTTGTTCTTTGTAATAATATCTACCATTTTGCCTGGCACTGACATCAGACTCACCAGCCTATAATTTCCCAGATCACCTCTAGAACCCTTTTTAAAAATTGGCATTCCATTGGTCACCCTCCAGTCATCTGGTAACATGCTGGATTTTAAAGATAACTAATTACAGCACTGCAAATTCATTTTTAAATTCTGTCAGTTTTCTGAGACGTATACCATCTAGTCCAGTCAATTTGCTACTCTATAATTTCTCAAGTTGCCCCATTACATCTTCCAGTGTTACAGAGATTTCTTTCAGTATCTCTGACGTATCAGCATCAAATACCATTTCTGGCACTGGCCTTTCCCTGACATCTTTTGCGATGAAGACTGAAGCAAAGAATTAATTGAATCTCTCTCTGCTATGGTCTGTCTTCCCTGAGCGCCCCTTTTACTCCTCGATCACCTTGCATTCCAACCAACTCTTTTCCTGGCTTCTTGCTTCTAATATACCTAAAAAAGTTTTTACTATGTGTTTTTGCCTCCAGTGCAATCTTTTTAAGGTATTTCTTTGCCTTCTTTATCAGCGCCTTGCATTTGACGTGCCCTTCTTTATTCTGTTTTCTGTTATTTTCAGACAGATCTTTCCAGTTTTTGAAGGATTTTCCTTTAGCTCTAATAGCTTCCTTCATCTAATTTAATTATGCCGGCTGCAGTTTGGTCGTCCTTCTTCCTTTCTTAATACATGGAATATATCTGGTTTGCGCTTCCAGGGTGGTATTTTTGAATAACATCCATGCCTGATGTAAATTTTTGACCTTTGCAGCTGCTCCTCTAAGTTTCTTTTTTACCATTTTCATGTCATAGTCTCCTTTATTAAAGTTAAGTGCTATTTTATTAGATTTCCTCCAGAAAGTATATCAAATTTGATTATGTTATGATCACTGTTATCAAGTGGCCCCAGCATCATTACCTCTGGCATCATGTGCTTCACAAAGGACTAGGTTTAAAATTGTTTTGCCTCTTGTTAGTTTTACCTCCCTAGCATGACCTGATATTTGTATTGTAAAATTGTACTGTTAACTGTCATATTGTAACCTGTTAACTGCATTTTATGTATGTTTAACCTGTAACCTGTTCTGAGCTCCTTGGGGAAAACAAATTAAATAAATAAATATTACATTTACCTAGTCAATATCAGGATAATTGAAGTCACCCATTTATTATTGTGTTACCCAGTATGTTAGCCTCCCTAATTTCTGATAACATTTCAGTATCTGTTCATCTGGCAAGGTGAACAGTAGTAAACTCCTATCACTATCCTCTTCCTCTTTACACATAGAATTTCTATCCATAGGGATTCCAAGGTGTGTTTTGGTTCCTATAGAATTTCTAGTCTATTTGATTCAAGGCCTCCTTAACATATAATTCTACACTGCCACCAAGTCAATCTAACCTATTGTTGCAATATAATATGCACCCCGGTAACACAGTGCTCCTTTGGTTAAGAGATGCCTATCATAGTTAGCTTTTCATTTAGTGTAATATATTCTAACTCTCCCACTTTGTTTCTTAGGCTTCTGGCATTTATATACACACGTTTCAACAATGTTGTCATTCCTATTTACAACTTGTTTATCAATTGACATAGATAATTTGCAATCTTTAAAATCTGTCTGCTCTGTATTGAAGGACACCTGCTCTACTACCATCTCTATTGCAACCTTATTATCAGAATACAGTTTCTTCCCTGTTTAGGTGATATCTTTTAAAGATACCTTGTTCTGAAACATGCTCTCTTGAGCAACTGTCGACCTTCACCCAGTTTCTAGTTTAAAAGTTGCTCTCTCTTTTTTTAAATGTTAATGCCAGCAGCCTGATTCTACCCTGATCAAGGTGGAGCTCATTTTTACAGAATTGGTTCTTCCTTCTCCAGAATGTCACCCAGTTCCTAACAAATTTAAAACCCTCCTCTCTGCTTCATCACCTCATCCACACATTGAGACTCTGGAGTTCCGCCTGTCTCTTGGGTCCTGAACATAGAACACTTCTGAAAATGTTACCTTGAAGGTTCTGGATTTTAGCTTTCTACTTAAGAGCCTAAATTTGGCTTTCAGAACCTCCCTCCTACACTTTCCTATGTCATTGGTAGCCATATGTACCAAGATAACAGGCTCCTCCCCAGCACTGTCTAAAATGCATGAGGTCTGCCACCTTCGCACTAGGCAGGCAAATGACTAGCCACCCAGTTATCTACATGCCCAATGATCAAATCTCCCACTAAAACAGCCATCCTAACTCTTTCCTCCTAGGCAGAAGCCCCTGGAGATACAGCCTTGGTGCAAGAGGATACTGCATCCCTTGGTGGACAGGTCCTGGCTACAGGATTATGTTCTACTTCATCAGGGTGATGCTTTTCTTTAAGAAGTCTCCATCTTCTCAGGCCTGACTGGAGGTGGGACTTCTCTACATCATCCCTGTAGTCCCCTCTATATACTTATCTCTTCTAGCCTCAAGAGATCAGATGTGTTCCCTGACTGTTGGGAGCTCTCTGCCCCTTGTACATAGGCCGCTTTCCAACTGGGAGATAAACAAACATGTGACACTCGGTGCAAAAGATTGCTGTCTGCATCTTAATATTGGTGATTGCTAAGGGAGGAGGAATATGTACACTAAAGTCCCCTAAGATTGCTAGTTATATGTTAGGCCAGGGCTGCCCAATTCCGGTCCTTGAGATCTACAGGCAGGCCAGGTTTTCAGGATGTCCACAATGAACATGCAGGCTAGAGATTTGCCTGCACTGCCTTCTTGGTATGCAAATCTCTCTCCTGCATGTTCATTGTGGACATCCTGAAAACATGGCCTGCCGATTGATCTTGAGGACCGAAATTGGGCATCCCTGTTAGGCTATTGCACTATTTAGTTTTTATTATTATTTTGAATTGTTTTTGGTAGGTTTCCTCTAAGGATTTGGTGGGTTGTATTTATAAGATGATACCTAACAACAATTGCTTGTTAATAGAGTGCCCTAATTACTTTTGTAGCCTTCTAATTTGTTCAAGGGCCTATAAAGCACAGTTACTTACCGTAACAGGTGTTATCCAGGGACAGCAGGCAGATATTCTTAACGCATGGGTGACATCACCGACGGAGCCCCAGTACGGACATTTTAACTAGAAAGTTCTAGTTGGCCGCACCGCGCATGCGCGAGTGCCTTCTCGCCCGACGGAGGAGTGCGTGGTCCCCAGTTAAGATAAGCCAGCTAAGAAGCCAACCCGGGGAGGAGGGTGGGACGTAAGAATATCTGCCTGCTGTCCCTGGATAACACCTGTTATGGTAAGTAACTGTGCTTTATCCCAGGACAAGCAGGCAGCATATTCTTAACACATGGGTGACCTCCAAGCTAACAGAGAGGGAGGAGGGATGGTTGGCCATTAGGAAAATAAATTGTGTAACACAGATTTGCCGAAGAGTCCATCCCATCTGGAGAAGGTATCCAGACAGTAGTGAGTAGTGAACGTGTGAACTGAGGACCAAGTGGCAGCCTTGCAGATTTCCTCGATGGGCGTGGAACGGAGGAAAGCCACAGAAGCAGCCATAGCTCTGACCCTGTGGGCCGTGACAGCACCTTCCAGTGAGAGACCGGCCCGAGCATAACAGAACGCAATGGAGGCAGCAAGCCAGTTGGAAAGCGTCCGTTTAGAGACAGGACGACCTAGGCGGTTAGGGTCGGAGAACAAAAAGAGCTGAGAGAACGAGCGGTGGGCCCTGGTACGGTCAAGGTAGTATGCAAGGGCACGCTTACAGTCCAGCGTGTGCAATGCCTGTTCCCCAGGATGAGAATGGGGCTTAGGGAAAAAGACAGGTAACACAATGGACTGGTTGAGTTGAAATTCCGAGAGCACCTTGGGAAGGAATTTAGGATGGGTACGCAGAACCACCTTGTCATGGTGAAAAACAGTGAAAGGTGGTTCGGCAAACAGTGCATGCAGCTCACTAACCCTCCTGGCAGAGGTGATGGCAATGAGGAAAAGCACCTTCCAGGAAAGAAATTTGAGCGAAGTTGTGGCAAGAGGCTCAAAAGGAGGTTTCATGAGGGCAGATAAAACCACATTCAGGTCCCAGATGACTGGAGGAGGCTTCAGAGGTGTTTGACGTTGAAGAGGCCCCTCATGAACCGGGAAACCAGGGGGTGAGCCGTGAGAGGTTTTCTGAGGATAGGCTCATGAAACGCAGTGATGGCACTGATGTGGACTCTGATTGAGGTAGACTTGAGGCCAGCGTCGGATAGAGAGAGCAAATAGTCCAGTACAGTTTCCACCGCCAATGAGGTGGGATCGTGGTGATGTAGTAGACACCAAGCGGAGAACCGGGTCCACTTCTGATGGTCGGTGGCCGGTTTCCTGGAGGCATCCAAAATACGACGGACAGGCTGAGACAGATTCTCTGGAGAGGTCAGCCCGAGAGAAACCAAGCTGTCAGGTGGAGCGAGGACAGAGTGGGATGCAGTAGAGACTGATGCTGCTGTGTAAGTAGAGTAGGAAACACAGGAAGAGGAATGGGTTCTCTGGAGCTTAGCTGGAGCAGGAAGGAGAACCAGTGTTGGCGGGGCCACCGAGGGGCGATGAGAATCATGGTGGCTCTGTCCCTTCGGAGTTTGAATAACATCAGAGGTAGTGGAGGAAAGGTATAGAGGAACCGATCCGTCCAGTTGAGCAGGAATGCATCCGGGGCCAGACGATGAGGAGAGAAGAGTCTGGAACAGAAAAGGGGCAGCTGATGGTTGTGAGGAGTTGCAAATAGGTCCACCTGAGGAGTGCCCCACCGAGCAAAGATGGAGCGGAGTGTGGGAGGATCCAGAGTCCACTCGTGAGGTTGAAGGAAGCGGCTGAGATTGTTGGCCAGGGAGTTCTGTTCGCCCTGGATGTAGACAGCCTTGAGGAAGAGACTGTGGGCCGTGGCCCAGGTCCAGATGTGGATGGCCTCCTGACAGAGGAGGGGAGATCCGGTGCCGCCTTGCTTGTTTATGTAGTACATGGCGACTTGGTTGTCTGTGCACAGGAGAAGAACCTGAGGGTAGAGAAGGTGCTGGAAGGCCTTGAGGGCATAGAACATGGCCCTGAGTTCCAGGAAATTGATGTGATGTTGACGCTCTTGAGGGGTCCAGAGTCCCTGGGTGCGAAGATCTCCCAGGTGAGCTCCCCACGCATAGGGGGAGGCATCTGTGGTTATGATCATGGAGTGAGGGGGAAGATGAAAGAGTAGACCCCTGGAAAGATTGGAGGAGTTCAACCACCATTGAAGAGATTGCTGAAGAGACGATGTCACAGAGATGGGATGAGAAAGATGATCCGTAGTCTGCGACCATTGGTTGGCTAGAGTCCATTGAAGTGTCCTGAGGTGGAGTCGCGCTAGAGGAAGCACATGGACCGTCGAGGCCATGTGGCCCAGGAGGACCATCATCTGCCGAGCTGGGATGGAGTGATGAAGGAGCACCTGACGATAGAGGTGGAGCAGGGTCCGTTGTCGGTCGGAGGGGAGAAACGCCCTCATCAGAATGGTGTCGAGAACCGCACCAATGAACTGAAGTCGCTGTGTGGGAAGCAGGTGTGACTTGGGGTAGTTGATCTCGAACCCCAGGAGATGGAGGAAAGAGATGGTGTGTTGAGTGGCTTGTAGCACAAGCGGAGACGTAGGTGCTTTCACCAACCAATCGTCCAAGTAGGGGAACACCTGGAGGTTGTGAGACCTGAGGAAGGCTGCCACCACAATAAGGCACTTGGTGAACACCCTGGGCGATGATGCGAGGCCAAAGGGTAGCACTTTGTACTGGTAGTGATGGTGCTGTATCTGAAACCGGAGGTAGCGACGTGAAGTCGGATTGATTGGAATGTGAGTGTAGGCCTCTTTGAAGTCTAGGGAACATAGCCAGTCGTGTTGAGAGAGAAGAGGGTAAAGCGTGGCAAGGGAGAGCATTCTGAATTTTTCCTTGACTAGACACTTGTTGAATCCCGGAGATCGAGGATGGGACGGAGGTCTCCTGTCTTCTTGGGAATCAGGAAGTAGCGGGAGTAGACTCCCTGACCCCTTTGGTTTGAGGGTACCTCTTCGATGGCATTGAGAAGAAGGAAGGATTGAACCTCCCTCAGGAGGAGGAGGGATTGGGAGGAGTGAGAAGCAGACTCTATGGGAGGATTGTCTGGTGGAAGAGTCTGGAAGTTGAGAGAGTAGCCGGGGCGAATGATGTTGAGGACCCATTGGTCGGATGTGATGACCTCCCAACGGCTGAGGAAGAGTTGGAGGCGTCCTCCGATAGGCTGAGGAAGAGGCAATGATGGTGGGAGACTGGCTATGCCCTGGAGAAAGGAGTCAAAAGGGTTGAGATGGTTTTGACGGAGGGAGAGGTTTGGCAGGCTGATGAGACTGGGAACGAGCCTGAGGTTGATGCTGGTGACGAGGACGGCGAAGTTGTTGCTGAGGCGGGTTGAGAGGTCTGGCCGAGAACCTGCGTTGGTAGGAGGACTGCTGTCTGTAGGGGCGAGCAGGCAGAGTCTTCTTTTTGGGTTTGACCAGAGTGTCCCACCTAGTCTCGTGTGCTGAGAGTTTCTGGGTGGTTGAGTCCAGCGATTCCCCGAAGAGTTCGTCACCAAGACAAGGTGCATTAGCCAGGCGGTCTTGGTGGTTAATGTCGAGGTCAGAAATTCTCAGCCAGGCCAGACGCCGCATGGCAACAGCCATGGCAGATGCTCTAGAGGTCAGCTCAAATGAGTCATAAATGGAGCGTACCATGAATTTCCGAAGTTGGAGCAGACTGGAAATTTGCTGTTGGAAAAGAGGGACCTTACGTTCAGGAATGTATTTTTGCAAAGAGGAGAGTTGTTGCACCAGATGCTTCATATAGAAGGAGAAGTGAAAGGTGTAATTATTTGCCCTGTTGGCCAGCATTGCATTCTGGAAAAGGCGCTTGCCAAATTTATCCATCGTTTTGCCCTCTCTGCCAGGAGGGGTGGAGGCATAGACACTGGAGCCCTGAGTTTTCTTTAAGGTGGACTCCACCAGGAGAGATTCATGGGGCAATTGAGGCTTGTCAAACCCTGGGATTAGAATGACCCGGTACAAGCTATCCAGTTTGCGAGGGGCCCCGGGGACAGTGAGAGGGGTTCTCCCAATTTTTGTAAAAAGTTTCCCGTAGGATGTCATGGACGGGTAACTTAAGAAATTCCTTGGGAGGTTGCTCAAAGTCAAGGGCATCGAGAAAAGCCTGGGACTTTTTAGAGTCGGACTCTAAAGGAATGGAAAGAGCAGCCGACATCTCCCTGAGGAACTTGGTAAAAGAGGACTGTTCGGGCTTTGAACCGGTGTCAATCGTGGAGGGTTCCTCGTCCGTCGAGGAAGCGTCTTCCTCGGTACCGTGTGGGGATTCTTCCCATAAGTCAGGGTCCCTGATGTCGGGGTGTGCACGGCGGGTCATCGGTGTGGAAGGCTCGGCATGGCGGGTCTTGGAGAGAGACTTGCCGGAGCGGACCGAGGTGGTACCGGGAGAGGAAGACCGGTGCCGTTCCTGGTACCGGGAAGGGTCGGCATCGGAACGGGCTGGTATCGCAGGTTGGGAACGGTGCGGTTCAGCCGAGAGCACCGGCATGGAGGTGTTAAGCGGTACCAAGGGGTCGACACCGATGGGATCGTGCGAGGCTCGGACCGGTCTTGCACCGGAAGGTGTGAGGCCAGCAGTGCCGGCAACAGTTGTTGGAGTTGTTGCTGCAGCTGCTCCTGGAACTGGGCCTGGAGTATGGCCGCGATGCGGTCGTCCAGGGGAGACACCGGTACCACTTTTTTATTTTTCGGTACCATAGGTGCCGCTCTACGCTCCGGCGATGAGGAGGCCTATGACGAGGCACTCACCGATATCGGAGCGGAGCGTTTGTGGGGTCGGTGCGGTGCCGGGAGGACCGGCGTCGCAACTGTGGCAGGAGGGCGCTCAAGGGAAGTGGAAGGCTTCTTAGCCGGCTTACCTGGGGCCAGCAACCCCGAAGAAGGATCTGGCGGTGTCGAAGTAGTCGGTGCCGACTTTTGACGTCGCGGCAGGTTCCATGGCAGATCCGGTGCCGAAGAGAAAATTTTGCTGGATCTGCCTATTTTTTAATGTGCGCTTTTTAAGAGTCGCACAGCAGGTGCAGGTGTCAGCCCGATGCTCCGGACCCAAGCACCGCAGGCACCAATTGTGCAGGTCGGTGAGAGAGATCGGGCGTGCACACCGCTGGCACTTCTTAAAGCCCGGTTGAGGGGGCATGAAGGGAAACACGGCCTCCGCAAAATCGAAGCCAGAGGCCTGTATGGTGGCGGTAGGCCCCGCCGGGGCCGGGCCGAAAAAATAAGAAAACTGGACGAGTTTTTTTTTTTTAAATAAAAGCAAAGGAATCTGAAAGGAAAAAAAGAATCAAAGAACAAGAAGAAATACGTGAGCGGGAAGGCAAAAAATAGTTTTTCAACGGCCGTTGAAAACACATGCGCCTTCTTCGCTCCGCGGAAACGAAGAAACTGGGGACCACGCACTCCTCCGTCGGGCGGGAAGGCACTCGCGCATGCGCGGTGCGGCCAACTAGAACTTTCTAGTTAAAATGTCCGTACCGGGGCTCCGTCGGTGACGTCACCCATGCGTTAAGAATATGCTGCCTGCTTGTCCTGGGATAAATCAGAGATCTGGGCAAGGGTGGGTGAGAGGGTGGGAATTTTTCTAAACCAAAGGTTCTCAACGTGTAGTATGCATACCCCAGGGGGTACGTGGCACCAGCACTGTATGTCTCCCAACTTCCTTCTGTCATCACATATCTTCCATCTTCTTCGTCTTCTGTCTAAAGCCTCCCCCACCCCCCGACCAGGAACAGCAGCTCACTGGGTGCTTTTAACATCACCGCACAGCTGCTGCAAGCATTAGTTTAGCCGGCGATTCCATCAGGCAGCTGCGGGGCCTTTGCTAAAAGATTTCTCTTGAAGTTCTCTCACAGCACCTCTAATTACCTAACTTTCAGAAAGCAAAAGTTCAGCCCAATGTGCTGTACAAAATAAACATATAAGGTAGAGACTGACCAACATTTCAGTTTTGGTGCTGAAACCAGCCTTGTTTCGGCTTCTGCTGAATGAGACATTCTGTTGTGAATGTGTGCTTAGCTTCCTCCCCATGCAGCAGCATGTTCAGCTTGCTCTATTCCACCCTGGCTCCAATCTCAAGTGGTTGATGTGACCTTTAGCAGCAGTCTTACAAAAACTTCCACTGGCGTTCACAACAGCTGTTATGATGGTGAAACAGCAAGGTCTCTTAAGGTAGGCCCAGGGGGGAAATAGGGTCTGCCTCCTATTTGGGGGTGGGGGGGGGGGGGGAGAAGAGTCTGCTACAGTTTGGGGGCATGTCAAGACTTTGTTTTAGTCAAAACAGATCCAGTTTCGGTTACCCTCTAACACAGGGGTAGGGAACTCTGGGCCTCGAGAGCCGTATTCCAGACGGGTTTTCAGGATTTCCCCATTGAATATGCAGGAGATCTATTTTGCATGCACTGCTTTCAGTGCATAGTCATTGGGGGAAATTCTGAAAACCCAACTGGAATACAGCTCTCAAGGACCAGAGTTCCCTACCCCTGTGTCTAATGCAAAAATAAAATTATCAACACAGTTGTTCTAATTGTTGCAGCTTGATATTATAAATAACATTTTTGTTCTTCTGGGAGATTGAGTTCCTATGTGTGTATGCATAAGTCTGTTTTGGGTTTTATCATCTTTTCCCTTTCTTTGCTTGTATTTGAGTGCCTCGGCTCTGTTTTCAATATCGATATGCCTCATCCTTGCCTAGTTTACCAATTATTTGAGTGGGTCATGCAAAAATTTAATATTTAAACTTTAATTACATTTTTTCCTTTTTTACAGGCGATCTAAACTGAAAGCAGACAGATACTGCAAATGAAGGACAGCACAATAAAACAGCAAAGCCAGCTGTCACTACTTCTAACCAGAGACTTATTTTTGTTACTCAGAAATAGTTGAAGAAATCTGTTTATGTAATGAAACATTCCAGTAGCTGGATAAAATCAGATTGTTTGCAGGTCTTTACAAAGTAAGAATAATATAATGATGTATATAAAAACTTAAAACCACTTGGATTCTGGCTGCAGGTTTGACTTGTATACAAGCTTCTGGGACTAGAAGCAAGTGTTGTAGCTGTAGGCTTCAAGGAAACAGGTGCTAGCCTTTAAGGTGGTGTTATAGAAGAGCTTAGGCTAACTTGTATGTATACTTAGGGTTGCAAGCTGTCTGGTTTTTCAGTAGCCAGGCTGGCTGTGACAATGCTCAAACCCAAAAAAGAAAAGCTGGTTATTTTGGTCTTAACAGCACCCACGAAACAGAAGTGGCATCTCCTTGCCCTCTTCCATTCCAGCATCTTTCCACTTGCCTCTATCTCCCTCCGCTATCCCAAAACACACTCACTGACAATTAGGAAGCGACTGCTTGAAATTGCTGCAGCTACTGAAATGTCAATGAATGTACACTTCTGGATGGGGGAGGAGGCAGGGCAGTAGCAAAGATGTTGGACATATGTTGGTCTGCCTTTCTTCTCTATTTAACACATCTCAAAGGCAGATTGAGAAGATGCCGAAACCCCAGGAGAGACTAAGGGTAAGAGAAGACTGCCAGATCCGGGGGGGGGGGGGGAAGATGCTGGAACCAGAAGAGGGGAAAAGATTGGACCCACAAAAGGAAGAAGATATGCCAAACCATAAGAGAGGGTAGGGGGGGAAAAAAGGAGGAAATGCTAGTCCTGGAGTAGGTTGTGTGGGAGGAGGGAGTGACAGAGAAGACATATGGATGGGCAGGGACCCAGGTGAGCTAGGGACATTGAGGGGAGCACATGCTGAACTGGTGGGGAAGAATAGGGATGGGCACAGAAGAGAGATGGTAGCAGGATCTTTAGGGAAGGTGGGTGTGGAGAGAGAAGAAATGTTAAAGGAAGAGAGACTGGGCCCAAACTGAATGGAAAATTACAGTGCTCGGACAACAAAGGTAGAAATAAGTATTTTATTTGAAATGTATTATTTATTAGGCAAGGGATTGGGGACATGTATAGTACTGCTTTTTTTTTTTTTGTAGTTAACCACACTCAAAATGGTTTACATACAGGTATTTTAGAACATCAGTGTTTTGAGATTTTTTTTTCCTGTAATATTTATGCACCATACATGCAAGTGTGACTGCTTCAGGTTTGCTTTCATAGTGCTGTATCTGATATGTAGTCTTTTCTTGCCGAGGGAGCAGACAAGGACCCCTGAGGAAGTCAATTCTTTGCTGAAACAGACCATGTAGAGTCTGTTTACCTCAAACACAGTACAAGTTTGATGATTTTATCCTGTTGGCATCTGTCAGATTTTGATTTTGTGATATTGATTTGTTTTGAACACCAATAAACTGTGATATTTTAACTCCTGGAGTCCAGGGCCTGGTTCCACTGTTTTGTTCCATATCCATTGCTGTGGAAGGTAGAACTGCCTTTGTGGCGTAGACACCCCACAGTGTTTTTCAGGAGGCTATATTTGTGCACCTTACATGCAAAGTGTGACTACTTGAGGTTTCCAGTTCAATCTTTTGCCTTCATAGTGCTGTTACTGATCTGTAGTCTTTTCTTGCCAAGGCTCTGTTTTGTACATGTTAGCAACATAAACTGTTCTGCTAGCATGTAGGTTGTGTGTGGAAATCTTATAGCAGTCTCATTTTCACACTAGGTGGGTGTATTGGTGTTTTAGTGCCTAGAGTATTAGTTACAGCACTGCTTTTCACAGGTAAGATTGTTACTCTTGAGTTCTGGGAGTTAATGGTGTCATGGTTTAGTAAGGTTCACATAATCCATGTTTTTTTAGCCATGGCTTGCTGCTTTCTTACTATTAGAATAATAATGCATAGTCACAAGTGTTTCAATAGCCTGTTTAAATTGAGCATTCACTTGTTTGTAGAACTTCCACCGTCTTTGTATTTTCCATCTCCACTAGTTTGTGAGATCATGTCCTTTACACTTCATTAACTTATCTACCACATTACCTTAATACTAACCCTGTCAAAGTAGACTAGTGTTTTATAAATTTAAAAAAAGCTTGAAAAATATACAAGGCTCTATTATGCAAAGTTTATGAAATCATAGAACCTAGGGCAATTTTTTCTTCTGAGATAGCAACCCTAGTACAGACAGTGGTAGGGGAAGAGTGCAACATTAGGTGTAGCAGAACAGGGCAAGAAGGGGAGTAGATGCATGGTTTTTCTCTGGCAAAAGTTGTTAACTATAAGTAACCCACTTCTCTTCCACATCACCAGGGGAAGCACCGGGGCATCCCACACAACCACACTGCATGCCTGAGTCAACAGTATTTTTTTTTTCTTTTAAAGACATACCATACAGGATGGTCACACATAATGTTGTTTATTTATATTTAGTATGGTATTTCATTTGTATTTGTCATCTTTATTTGAATAGCTGACACGGTAAAACGGGGAGACAAGACTTTTTTTTTAGATATATTAGTGATAGGAAGAAGTGCAAAAGTGGCATTGTGAGGCTCAAAGGTGAAGGGGAGGAATATGGAGAAGCTGATAAAGAATGGCCAAATTGCTCAACAGATATTTCTGTTCTGCGTTCACAGCTGAAGCACCAGGAGCGGGACCGCAGAAGACAAACATGAATAGGGATGGAGGAGTAATAGACCCTGATCAATTTTCATAGAGTTGTGTTTTGAGGAGCTAGCTAAAATAAAGGTAGACAAAGCAATGGGGCCAGATGATATACATCCTAGGGTGCTGAAGGAACTTAGGGAAGTTCTGATAGATCCGCTGACTTACCTTTTCAACAAGTCGCTAGAGCAGAGGTGGCAAAGTCCCTCCTCGAGGGCCGCAATCCAGTCCGGTTTTCAGGATTTCCCCAATGAATATGCATAAAATCTATTTGCATGCACTGCTTTCATTGTATGCTAATACGCTCATGCATATTCATTGGAGAAATCCTGAAATCCCAACTGGGAGTAATTTTCTTCCTCCTGAAGAAGCAAACCTGTGAAACACGAAATCGTGTAGAGGAAGGAGGAGGAGATATGGATTGAGTTATATTTATTGCATTTTTGAGGACTGTTTTTGAAGTTTTGGACTTTTGGATATTTTTGGTTTTTCTACTGTGGATGGGGTCCTGAGTGAGGGTGAATCCAATACAGGGAAATATATTTGACAAATGGATTTGAGATAAGTCAAACAGTTTTTATTATCTAATATACTATGTTTGATGGTTAGGTAGGCAGGTGGTGCTATGATGTAATGATTATATCATTGCTGGCCTGGATGGTGTTAATCATAGAACAGAATTTATTTAAAAAAAATTGCATTCGTGTTGATTAAGGTAAGATTTTTCTAAGTTTCAAGTTTTATTTAAAATTTGATGCACACGCTTATCAAATATTTCTAAGCAAATTACAATGCTAAAATGGGGGGACAATAATATACAGGGACAAGTTTGAACAGACGTGCAATACTAGACTGGTACAAGCTAGGGAAGGGGGGGAAGAACTATAATGGTTACAGAACATGTAGGGTTAGGACAATAGGGAGGGGTAAGAATAAAACTAGAAGTATGGCTATAAGTATAAAATTGTCAGGAATTAAGATAGAAAAATGTAAACAATTCGATTATGTCTAGATCCTTAAGCCTAGGTTTCAAAGGCATCCCTATAAAGAAAACTTTTAAGGGAGCTTTTGAATCTATCTAGTACTGTTTCCTCTCTCAGGTAGACTGGTAGGGAGTTCCAAAGGTGGCTGTGACCGAGATGATGTCAGTGCACCTTGTACTAATAACTTTCAAGGAAGGGATGGCGAGAAAGTGTTGTTCATTTGTTCTTAAGTCCTAGACGGGATGCAAGGTTGAGAAATCGATCAAGAAATACAGATGATTTTGATAAATGTATATAGGCAGATTTTGTATTTGAAAAATCTAAAAATATTTTTGAATGATGTTATTCTCCTGTTGAATTTGTGAGGTTAGGCTATAATAAACAGCCCACAACCACCCAGTCACAGAAGTCAAGCTTAAATACTCTAAAATGAGGTATCAAACTGTTGACTTATATGAAGTGAATCTGTAGCAAAGATTTAAAAACACCAAGCACACAGCTGTCAAAAGAACCTTTGGATAATGTTATTCAAAGATACAAACTGGAGGAATAGTTTCAATGTGTTGCGAATACCCCTTGAGGTTGTAAACTGGAAACTGGCCAGCACCACCATGACACTTATCTCAATCAGGCCATCCCTCCAAAGACAATAGTTGACATTTAAGGGGAGGAAAAAGTAAGCAAAGAATGACAGAATGGGAACCCACAATCTTTAATGATATATTCACAGAGTCCAAAATATCGACTTGGCCAAGTATCAACACTTAAGCCTCCATCAGAGCAAATTTTACATAAAATCTGTAACATTGAATCAAAAACCATAAGACGAAAAACTAACAGATATCAAGAGAGTTACAAATCGCTGCACACTTTCATATAAGAAACAATAGCTTATTCACTCTAAGATAAAATTAAACCTGAGAAAAATAACATAGTAAATGACAGCAGATAAAGACCTGAACGGTCCATCTAGAATGCCCTCTCCATAAGAATCTGATTTATAACAAAACTCCAACACATGAGCTATAAAAGGGACTTTTGCCTTCCATATTATATTTTTTCACCTGACATGTTAATAAGGAAAGGAAGAACAATGTAAAAAATGAAAACGTTAAAAATGGATGAATGAGCCATTCAACCCTCTTAACTGGCTGGAATGCAGAAAACCCCACTACTCTCAGGAGCTTAAAAAAAAGCTGACACCATCCTTGTACCACTAAAATCTGAAAAAAAAAAATGCTAAACTTACTAGTTCATTAGGGAATGGAGGGGTGTTAACTAAATAGTGTTTAAACCCCAATGCAAACTAACAGGATTACCACAGGACCACATTAAGGCATTCTGCAGTAATAACTTAACATGCTTTATCTAGAATGTGCTAACTGGATGTTTCCATACCCAGGCCATGCCTTCTGGAAAAATTCCCTAATGTGCACACTAACATAACAGCTGTATTAATGCTGGATCATTACTATCTCCCCACATAATTCACTAAACCTTTTCAGGACAACTTAGTTTTAAGTAATATTTCGATTTTCATTTCCCCAACCTTTTGTTCTTCTCTTTAAGTGTTTTCTTTTCTATCAATTGTAGTTCTATTCCCTTCTGTCCCTGTTTGTCTGTGATCTTAAATCGTTTTTTTCACTTGGTTTGTTTTAGACTAAATTATATTTTAATTGGTATATTAAGGCATTTTTGTACACCACTTAGAACAGTGGTCTGAAACTCGCGGCCCGGGGGCCACATGCATACTATTTTGAGGCCCTCAGTATGTTTATCATAATCACAAAAGTAAAAACAAAACAGTTTCTTGATCATATCTCTTTAGCTATAAATGACAATATTATTATTAAGACTTAGCCAAAAGGAAAGAATTAAACTATAAAGAGTTTTACCTCATGCAAAATTGTCATTTCTTCAATAAGACATTAACTATTTTTTCTGAGGTCCTCCAAGTACCTACAAATCCAAAACGTAGCCCTGCAAAGGGTTTGAGTTTGAGACCACTGACCTAGAAGGTTCAAGTGGACGGCATAATAAATTTGAAATAAACTTGAAACTAAGTGCTCTTGCATTATAACCTGGCAGCTATTGCACACTAATGACTATATTAACATAGAACAGCATTAGATTTGCAGTTAACTTGCACTAAAATCTGTGTCATCTCCAAATCCTAATGCCCTTTAGTAAACCTGACTCCAAGAACCTACCAAAATGTGGCATTTAAAAAGCTATCCATTAACAGCAGCTTTTATATTTTTAACTTGCAAGGGAAATGTTATCAACAGATTAAGGGGACAGCCATGGGGATCCTCAATAGCTTCCCAATAGAACCAATTTGTAAGTAACACATTTTGATAGTATCCAAATGCCCCAAAAGTGTGAGCTGCATCTCAGTATTACATGCCATATTATTTAGTGGAATTGATTTCATTACTAGCAGGAAGCAATTCTATCTTTAATTTCCCTCACCAAAGGCAATTAGATCATTTGTACAATGGAAGGCATCCTTCTTTTATCAGGCTCCTTTAATTTGGAACGATCTCCCTATTTTAATAAGATCAGTAGTCAATACACTTCACCCTCCAAATTCGCAGGTTTCTAAACCCTGACCCACTCCCACTTCCCAGACCTTGCCACACTTTACCTGGTGGTCTAGAGGTGAAGTGTGGCAAGAGTGATCTTCCTACGTTCCTGAACCATACATTGCCGTCAACAAAAATGGCTGCCCCGAGTTCCTGTAGTCACTACAGCAGGAACTCATGGCAGCCATTTTTGTCGATGGCTCTGTACGGGGCAGGAGTGTAGGAAGATCGATCCTGCCCTGCTTCACTGCTAGACTACCAGCTAAGGTGTGGAGAGGACCAGGAGGCAGGAGGGAAGGGTGGGTCAGAGCCTGTCCTAAAGTTATTTGTGATTTTTACATATTCAAGGGATGACTGCTCTTAAGTTCCCTTGAATTTGGAGGGGGAAATATATACTGTTTTTAGAAAACTTTTAAAGACGTTTTTTAAAATTTACCTTCTTCTGTTAATGTCCTGTTTGAAAATTTGTTAGTGCATTATATTTAACTGGGCTTGTTCCCAGTAATAGAAATACATTGTTATCCACCATGAACTCATAAGGGCTTTGGGCGGAATATAAGTCAGAATGTAATGTAATGAGCCAGATCGTGGTGGTAGAGACTACGAGTCTCCAGAAAAGTGATCCTGCAGAAGTCCTGACACAGTTCCAAGACACTGGCTCTTCTGCCTCTCAATACAAAGTCAATCTCCCTTTATACATAGTGATCCTTTTTGCTAAAAATGATGTTTGGAGGGTCACAAAGTCCTTTTCACCAAGGGACGCAAGGGTTTGGGCAGTCCCGCAGATAAGTTTCCAGGGTGCCTTCAGCAACATTCATCAGGGCTGTGAATGTTGTTAGCTGAAAGAAAGGAACAAATCAATGTTCATCCATAAAGTATAATAAATGAAGTTAGAAAAGTTTCATATTCTTATTTAGAATACGTATGAATGTAATGTAATGTAATGTAATTTATTTCTTATATACCGCTACATCCGTTAGGTTCTAAGCGGTTTACAGAAAATATACATTAAGATTAGAAAAAAGAAAGGTACTTGAAAAATTCCCTTACTGTCCCGAAGGCTCACAATCTAACTAAAGTACCTGGATGGAGAAGTGAAAAGTAGAGTTAGAGGAAAAATAAAAATAAAATAAACATTTTAATAAGACAGCATTGATCTAAGTACTTTGGAAGGTAGAAGAGAGGAGAGAAAGGAATAGAAGCATGATGAAGTGATGAAGTGGAGCAAGTAAGTTTAGGAGGAGCGATTGACGTTTCCAGAAAGGGCTTCTTCAGGGAAGAGACTTGGCCGACAGTCCCAGGATGCCTATGTCTCCTCCCCTGAGATGTTCTCCCATCCATGCATTCCCTCCCAGACACACTGCCCGTGCCTCTTCTTAGCGGATTGCATGGGGGGAAGAGTTAACACTCTTGGTAGTATCGGGTCTGTGTGCTCTCGGTGGTTGTGGCTGGTCTCGTTGCTGCTTAGGTGTAAAAGCAGTTGATCTCCACTGCTGCTGATATTTAAAAGCAGGCAGATTGATCTCTCCAATGGACTGCAGGGGGAGGAGTTCACACTCCTGGCAGGATCGGGTCTGTGGGCTCTTGGTGGTTGCGGTAGGTCTCGCTGCTGCTTGTATGAAAACACTATTTTGGTTTAAGTACATCAACACATTCATAAATAGACAAACATTTCATTTATTTTACAAAAATAAAATAACACCAAATTACTTCATCAGACTGACATATCAACATTAACATCGTTAAAAAACCCTGCCAACCCAAAAAGGACCAATTCATTGAGCAAGTATGTAGTGGTTATAGCAAAGCTGATGAAGTCAACAGAATAAATGACGTTTTAACAATTTCTTGAAAGCCTGAAAACTTTCTTGCTGCTTAATGAAAGGAAGCAAGCTTATTCCACTCATCTGAACCACTACATAAAAAACCTTCTCTCTCACTATCTGCAGACTTAACTCCATTCTAGAAGGTATAGTCAAGTTGCGCTGTGTTGCTGAACGAAGCTTTTGCATCCCAGCCTAAGGTGATATGCAATCCATCAAGTATTGTGGGGCACACCTTTGCACACTTGAGTAAACCAATAGCAATGATTTATACTTAATTCTAAACTCAATTTTTAACTAACAGCTTACAATAATACTCCGATACATGTTCATTTCTTTGAAGCCAAAACAACACTCGCAAAAGAGTTTTGTGCCACCTGCAAAGATTTTAGCACCGTCAATTTTAGGTTACATGGTGAGAACCAGATAAAAATGTCCTTGAAATCAGAGTTAAAAATGTCCATGGTAGTGACACCAAGGTTGCACAGCATAATTTTTCTGTCATATTCTCGTATATGTAATCACTTAGTGCTCCTTCTAGTACAAAGTGTCTAGTGATCCTGAAACGATAGGGTATCTATCACAAATTATGGCTATTTATCGACCACTCAGAACTTTACGGTCTGAGGGGACGATATGATTGTCACAAAAGTACATTATGAAAATACGAGAACTTCTGCTATTTCCATCATGGGCGTTAACACTGTGAAATAAATTAACTGGACCGCAAAGAGCTTTATCTGATATTCAGAAGTTCAAAAAAATGCTTAAAACTACTTTTTATAGAAGCATTTTAATGAAAGATGTCTTTGCTTAATGCTGATTTTAGGATGAGTGCATTGTGATGATCTGTGAATCCACTGTTTACCTGTAATGTGAAATGTTTGTATAAGTCTTGTTTGTTCCATTCTGTGAATGTTACTTTTGTAAAGCCGCCTAGGAACAGGCGGTTGATAAATTTTTTAAATAAATAAATAACTTGCAAGTTGCTTGCAGAAAACTGTCAATCATACTTTCAACTCCACCTCCTTTCCCAGGGAGCTGCTCTTGCCGTCAGTTTATTTTCTACTAGCAAGTTGCTCAGAAGTGTTTCTGATCTGCTCTGCAGTACAGAATGACACGGGGACAAATTTGTCCCACAGGAACTCAATTTCCTTGAACACGTATGATTTCAAAGTGTTTGAGGCTTGTGCAGATGAGGACAGAGCTTGCAGGAATGGGGCAGGAACAGTAAAAGTACTCACAGGGACGGGAGAAAAATTTGTCCCCGTGTCATTCTCTACTCTGCAGTTTTATTATTTTCAGGTATATTTCTCAGTGTTCAGTTGGAGGCTTGGTGCTCAGAGGTTCCCACTTGTTGAGACTTCTACCTGGGAAAAGACGCGGACCCATGCAGTGGAGGTCTGCTGCTAGCAGGATCAGCTCCTTGGGGTCACCTAGCTAGCCAGCCTGCTTTTACATTTGAGCTCAGGGGCCTTCCCCCCGTGTAGCTGCTCACATCCCTGATGTACTTAGCAGCTTGAGCACAGGCTGTTTGGCTCCTTCCAGGTTTGACCAGATTTGGGCTGGCTACGTTGTCCTCCTCCATTTCGCAGTGAGGTTTTACGGGAGGTTGAGGCTCAGTCTGACCTTGGTCCAACTGGCAGCCAGAAGACCAGGTTCGTTTAGTGAATCTGTGAGCAGAATTCTTCTCCATTTGTTCCAGCTATAATCCTATGCTGAGGCAGAAAGGCACCACATGGTACAGTGAGTAAGGCTATTATAGCCTAGGGGGTGGGGGGATCTCCAAAACTCAAATTCGAAGGTTTCTGCAGCCAGAGCCTAGGTCCCCCATTTCTAAAATTCCTTTTCCTGCATTTTTTTTTTTTTTTTTTTACTTTCAGGGAAGTCCAAGGGCCTTTTTGGGGAGCATGGGGGAGGGGTGGAAGCCTTGGGTTTAATCTCCTCTGTGTCCACCAGGGCTGGGGATCTGCAGGAGGTGCATCATCAGGGAATGAGACCCTTTCTGTGCCCCTCTAAAGGTGACTTGGCCAAGCACAGTTGCACAGGTGCCATGGAGCCCAGGAGGACTGGCAGGGGGTCCCTGCCATTCAAGACCCCAGTACAAGGCTTCATTCCAAATTTTGTGAGCCTTATGTGGAATGCCTATTTGAACTGCTGAGAATCCTCAGCATGTTTGTAGCGCACCAGTGGTGGTGGCGCACAACTCCCCGACCAGATGAGGACACAGACCTGGACCAGGTTGGTTATAATCTGTTACAGACTGGGAGGATGGAAAGTCTGATTCCATGCCACTTTTGTCTCAGGATGAAGTTTCTCTGGAAGAGTTTGCTTCTTTGCATAGAAATGGCAGTTAAGAGACTGTGGCGGCTCTGGATCAGGAGGATGATCCCACAGTGTTCAAAGCATCCGAGCACGCGGGTATTATTTCTGCCTAACTGTGAGAATTAACACTGGAAATAACCTCCAGTTTCCTCATCCCAGTGCTCAGTCACTTGCCTCAAAGCTGGACATTACCAAGCTAGTCAGAGACCACTGGGAGTCACCAGAAGGGTCCCTGCAAGTGGCTAAGACTATGGCCAAACATTATCCGATGGCATCAGATTTTCAGCAGCTGTTTGTTTAGCTGAAGGTTGACTTGCTGGTAGTACAGGTCACTAAATGAACCCTCCCTGCCTAGTAAAGGAGGGGTGATTTAACAGATACTCAGGAATATAAAGTGGTCCATATAAGAGCGACTAAAATGGTTAAGGGGCTGGAGGAATTGCCGTACAGTGAGAGATTAGAGAAACTGGGCCTCTTCTCCCTTGAAAAGAGGAGACACGATTGAAACATTCAAGATAATGGGAATAGACTTAGTCGATAAAGACAGGTTGTTCAACCTCTCCAAGGTAGAGAGAACAAGAGGGCACTCTCTATAGTTAAAAGGGGATAGATTTTGTACAAACATAAGGAAGTTCTTCTTTACCCAGAGTGGTAAAAAACTGGAACACTCTTCTGGAGGCTGTTATAGGGGAAAACACCCTCCAGGGATTCAAGACAAAGTTAGACAAGTTCCTACTGAACCAGAACGTACGCAGGTAAGGCTAGTCTCAGTTAGGGCACTGGTCTTTGACCTAAGGGATGCTGCATGAGCGGACTGCTGGGCACGATAGACCACTGGTCTGACCCAGCAGTGGCAATTCTTATGTTCTTGTTGCTTGCCGTTGCCATGAGATTGAACGTAGGACTGCCCCAACGGTAGATGATGCTTTGAAATTCCTGAAGCGAGAGGGACCACTCTCCAGGGTCTAGAGTCTGCCTGCTGAAAAGTCTGCCCGCATGTTTTGCACTCTGGTGACGTGAGCCACACTGATGGCCAGAAGATGGTCTCCGCCAATCGGAAGAAAGCTTTCGCCTCTTTCTGGAGGCAGATACTCCTGGTGCCTCCTTGCTAGTTAATGTAAGCCACTGCTGTCAGGTTGTCAGAAAACACACTGACCGCTTTGTTCAACAACCAGAGCTGAAATTGAATCAGCACCAACTGGCTGGCTCAGAGCTCCAGTCTGTTGATGGATAATCACCCCTGTACTGGATGATTTTCACAGTGTGCTCACTGTCCCAGTAGGCTGGGATCCATTATCAGCATGGTCCAAGAGTCGATCCTTAGAGGCATCCCAAAGGATAGTGATTGAGGATGAAGCCACCAGATCATGCTGCTTCAGGCTTCCATTATCATAGAAAAGTGACGGCAGAAAAGGGCCAAGGTCCATCAAATCTGCCCACTCTATTGACCCACTCACCCTCCTAGCTACCCTTTGAGAGATCGCACTCTGATGTCCCATTCCCTCTTAGAGATCAGACATGAGCATCCCATCTGTTCTTAAAATCTGGCACGCAACTGGCCTCGATCACCTGTGCTGGAAGCTCATTCCAATTGGTGATCGAGGCCAGTAGCGTGCCAGATTTTAAGAACAGATGGGATGCTCATGCAGTTAAACATGCAGAGGGTCCCTCTGCAGAGACCAGAGAGAGAGAGAGAAGAGAGATTGCTGCAGGGGGTGCATATGCGCTCTCACCCAAAGAACAACTTCTGTCATGGCCGCCGTCGAGCCCAGGACCTGAAAATAATCTCAGGCTGACAGAGACTGCTGCACCAGGAGAGCTGAAATTTGGTTCCCAAGTTTTAGTTTGCCTGCCTCTGGAAGAAACACCCGGCTTTTCTCCAAGTCGAATCGGACATCCAGATACTCCAGGGACTGAACGGGCTGCATCTGGCTCTTTCTTCAGGTTAACAATCCATCCCAGGCCTTGAAGGATCATCAAGATGGTCTGAACTGCTCTCCCGTGAAGGCACCCTGATGAGCAAAGTCATTCAAGTAAGGGTGGACCAGCCAACCCAGTTTGCGGAGGTGAGCCACAATTACCACCATCACATTGGTGAAGGTCTGGGGGCTGTAGCCAGACTGAACGGGAGAGCCTTGAATTGAAAATACTACTCCAGGACATGAAACCATCCGTCAACATCACCAGGAACTCCTCTGGTTGCACAGAGGCAATGACCAGTCAGAGATTCTTCCTAAGAAAATGAGGCACTTTGAAAGCTGCATTGATTTACTTGAGGTCCGGATGGGCCTCTGAGCCATTCTTGGGCACAACGAAGTACATGGAGCATCCGGTCCAAAATTTCTTACATCTCTCCCTTATCACTAAGCTCTGTCCACCAACAGCCTCACATCTCCTGCAAAACATCTCACACTGCTGTCACCTGTGACCTCTTCATACTGACAGCTCACAGAACTCAAAATCCTCCACCTCTGTCCACTTTGATGATCACACAACTCTCTTCCTGAGCCAAACATGCACCACTGATATGTCCCTCTCCTCAGAAAATGCCTCCCCCTTCACAGCCTTAGTCGCTATACATTTACCTACAGCCTGCCCTGTTTCACAACATGACAAAGTATTGACAGGAAAATCACACAGATCAAAATGTCAGCTTCACCAACACACAAACTATCCTATATTAAACCCAATTTAGATATAATTTACATCATAGAACACAACAAACCAATCACATACCTTGTTGAGGACGGGTTTTGTTGACAGAACATCATATATCGTTGGTACTGATATTTTCTAAAATAGAAAAAAAAATTCACAGTAAATACCAATTCGCAAAATAAGCTATAGCAACTATTTGTAGGACTGTTTCAGCATAGTAAACACTACACTAGTTTGTTATACTTGTATGCTTTTGAATTTTTATTGCCTGTTTTTTTGGGTTTTTTAGTCAAATGGTTTTTATTGAAGACAGCACAGCATCAAATACAGAACTGCATAAATCAATTGTCTTCCCAATTTTTCAATACAATACATAATCAACTCCCATCCTACCCAATGTTTACCCACTCAAAATACAGAATATATGAAAGTCAAGCATGTACAAGTCACCTATAAGATACCCAAGCTTGAGAGATAAACACAAACCTCAACCCCCCCACCCAACCCCCCCCAAAAAAAAAAAATAAACCCCATCAGGAAAGACCGATGACTTCATGTCCCCCTGACAATAGCCCTCCACGTTGACTTATTAGAGATTCAAAATCTCACTCCTGGGCCTCGGAGGGAGAACCTGGATGTAGAGGTCCCAAATTTGAAGGAAACGCTTCTTACCCTGAGGACTATATTGAGCCACTTGACACTCCATGAGAAATAAAGAGTGTAATCGATTCCTTCAGCTCCAATAATAAGGAGGAACCCCCAGATGTCCAAACTGAAAGGATCTCCTTTTTACCCAGCACACTCAACTTCCTCATAAACTGTCCTCATAAACTGTCTAAGGCCACAAGTAAGAAGTCGAAACACCTTGTACTTATCTAATAACAAACCCGCAGCGGAGAAGGGCAATGAACATTGAAACAAACGCTCAGCAAAAGCCAGTACCCTCCTCCAAAAGCGTTTAGCTGTCGGACACAACCAAAATGCGTAAAAAAAATGAGTGGGCCTGCCGAGAACATTTTTGGCAATCAGAAGTGGCATAACCAGAATGAAAAAGCTGCACCTGTGTAAAATATGCTCAGTGAACAGTGCGGAATTGGCACTCTCACATGTCAGCACTGACAGAAATCAACGGAATCCGTTTAATCAGAACAAGGTCAATTGAATCCAATGGCATCCCCAAATCCTGGCTCCAGCGGGAACGCAATGCATTTCTGTCTGTCCACCCCAAAATGTGATAGATATCCTTTTATTATTCTTTCCATCCCAACAGAATGAAAGAAATTATACATAAGGGGTTGAGAATGGCAAAAGAAATCTGAAACTTAATAGAACAGGATTAATTTGGTATGGGGGAAAATGGGGGTAAATAAGTTGGTTCAAAATACAAAGCCAGATTAGCTTGGCAGTTCCAAAGAAATAAAGCTAACATAAAATGACTCAATGCATTTCATTTGGAATAGCAGACCTAGCAACTACAAACACAGAAGCAAACACTGAAACACAGCAGTTAGGTAATTGTTCTGCTGTCCTCTCTCCTCTTCTTTTCACAAGGGTTCAAGAGTCTTGTATGCTGGTCAGACTCCTACCACCTGCAACATCCTTCCATCACATGCCAAGTAGAGAGCTGCACGGGAACAAGGACGACGGGGATCCCGCGGGTTCCCCCTTCAGGTTGCAGGGTTCCCGTGGGGACGTCCCCTCGGGTCACGGGGATCCTGTGGGGACCCCCCTCGTGGTCTCGGGGATCCTGCGGGGTTGGATGCAACTCGAGCCGCGAGGCTCGTCTTCTTTTCCAACCTGCCCTGCAACAGCACACATAGCCGACCGGAAGACTTCCCCAATGTCAGCGCTGATGTCGGAGGGAGGGAGGGTTTTGCTTAAGCCCTCCCTCCGATATCAGCGCTGACATCGGGGAAGACTTCCGGTCGGCTACGAGTGCTGCTGTAGGGCAGGCAGGAAATAGAAGATGAGCCTCGCGGCTCCAGCTACCTCTCAGAGCTCCATTTGGATGAGAAAGTTGCTGGCAGATGAGGGCTGGACACGAACGTGGGAGGCAAACGCAGGACACAGAAGGGGGTCGAACGTGGGAGGCAAATGTGGGACAGAAGGAGGTCAAACATGGGAGGCAAACGCGGAACACAAAAGGGGGGAGGGAGTACATTTTTGGACACAGAAGGCATGAATTTGGGAGAGGAAGGGAGGGAAAGAGATGGCTGTATACACAGGGAATGGAAGAAAGGAGAATTTTTGGTCATAGGGAGGGAATGAGGTACAGATGAGAGGGAAGAGAAGATGAGAGGGAGAAATATTGTGGTGGAAAGGGAACAGTGGGACAGATTGAAATGGATGCAAGAGGGAGGAATGTTGGACATAGTGGTGAAGGGAATGGAGGGAGAGATGTGGCATGGTGCTGGAGAAGGGTGATAGAAGGAGAAATGTTGGGCATGGGGCTGGTGGGCAGGGGCGAAAGATTAGAAAGGGATAAATGCTGGACCATTGTAGGAGGAACCATGGACAGCAACAGAAGAATTTACAGAAGATGGGAAAGTGGAAAAAAGAAACTGGGACCAACTTTATGGAAAAATAAGTCTCCAGACCAGTGATTCCCAACCCTGTCCTGGAGGAACACCAGGCCAATCGGGTTTTCAGGCTAGCCCTAATGAATATGCATGAAAGAGATTTGCATATGATGGAAGTGATAGGCATGCAAATTTGCTTCATGCATATTCATTAGGGCTAGCCTGAAAACCCAATTGGCCTGGTGTTCCTCCAGGACAGGGTTGGGAACCTCTGCTCCAGACAACAAAGGTAAAAAACGGAATTTATTGACTAAAATATGTTAGTTTTGGGAAATGTGTATAGCAGATGTCTTTGTATTGTGTTCAAAAGAAAAGGAAATGCATATCTGGTTTTATTTCTACAGTGTTGAAGTACTTGCTGACCCTTGCTGTGACTGGTGGAGATCCGCAAGCACTGCCAAGAGAGGACCTCTTCTAGAGACGGCCAGAACTCCCCTCCACCAAGCACAGCAGTCGCTGGCAACATCCATGAGCCACTGAGGTGCCAGCATCTGTGACTCAGGGACGCTACTGCTGCCTGCCAAGCTTGGCAAAAGGGACCCCTGGCCAACTGCAAAGGAAGTCCTCAGCTGAGAGCTTGGGGGTTCTTATCTGCTGAGTATTTATACTTCATATTTACATTAGAGGTTCTGGTAGAAACCCGTTTGTAAAGTATGTATTCTTCCCAATTAATATTTCCAAATTAATAAAGTGTCTTTGCTTATTTGTAAATGGGTCTCTACCAGAGCCTTTAAATTCAGTAGCATAATTAAATGAAATAACTATTTCTGAAGTTTCTAGGGATGGGCGGGGACGGAGGGGATTCCTCGCGGGGACGGGTGGGGATGGAGGGATTCCTCACGGGGACGGGTGGGATTTTGGCTTGGACAGGTGGGATTTCTCTCCCCGCGTAACTCTCTAATGCCAAGTGCTCAAGCTCTTTACTGTTACTGCAATAGATCCATCCATCATTGTTGAAAATGCTTCTTGATGCCAACATTTAATAGTCACTTAGTTTCCTGTTCATCTACTACACAGTGTAGATTCTCTTCTACATTCAGGTCTGAAAAACAATCCAATTATCTTCCTAGATATAGAAACCCAGGCAAACTAAAACTTTGGGAAGGTTGTACCAAAACCAGATCAAAATGGAAGGTTCTATTTGTGATGTATTATCAACAGTTGTACAAAATATTGTCCCTTTTTATACTTTAATAAAAAGATTTAACTATAAAATAAGTGTTGAGACTTGTGCACATGAAGACAGAGTCCATGGGGACTGCAGGGCTGGCTCCTATTGAATTAATATGCAATTTGTTTTTCTTCTAAATTCTACTGTGAAGCCTACTAACAACCATGTAGCTTTCTCGGCAGTTACTATGCACAGTGACTGAAATCATGTACACTTCCCCCTCCGTATTCGCGGGGGTTAGGGGCAGAGCCGGCGTGCAAATATTGAATATTTGCAAATAACTTTTGGGTCGGCTCTGACCCACCCCCGCCTCCCAGACCTTACCTGGTGGCGTATTACATGAGTTTTTTTCTCAGATCAAAAATCCTTACTGAATTTTGGATTCATGCGCCCCCCTTGGTTATTGAAGCCTTAAAAGGTGTGCATGAACCTTATTTTACTTACATGATTCATGCACCCCCCTTGGTTATTGAAGCCTTAAAAGGTGTGCATGAACCTTATTTTACTTACATTGTTAAAGTCTTTTGAGGAAGAATATGTATCTGTAGCTTTGAGAAAGCTACAGTTTGTCCACTGTTGAAATCCAAACTTGGACCCAATTTTGGTCAGTAATTATTGCCTAATTTCCTCATGACCTTTTCTAGCCAAAGTTTTGGAAACATCTGTTTATAATAACTGGTTGCATGGTAATCATCTAAAGCTAAATATGTTGAGCTAATATTCTGCTTTCATCTGCTTATGGCTCTTCTGATATACCGAAAGTGAATCCAATAGATGGAGTGGAGTTAAAGTATTAGATAAGTACTTTAGGAGTCATTTTAGATACTAGTTTGTCTATGAAATTTCAAGTCTCAAAGATTGTTTCTATTGTCATCTTTAGATGTTAGACGCCTACGTGAGTTGCTGACTTTTGAGAACTTTCATCAGGTGCTACATGCAATGATATTTCCCTGTTTTGATTATTGTTATGGCCTTTTAATAGGTTTACAAATGAATATAAGTCTTAAAACACTGCAAGTTTCATAGAATACTGCAGCTAGTGTTCTGACTGGTACAGGGAGATTTGAACACATTACACCTATTTTGATTTCATTACACTGGCTTCCTATTGAGTTTAGGATTACTTTCAAGCTTCTCAATTTGGTTTTTAAATCTCTGAAAGGAATGACTTCTCCAAGTTTCAGCTTTATTTACCAGTTAAGTCTCTCCGTTCTTCTGAAGCTCTCTAATTGGAGATTCCTTTCCATACCATTAGGTTGTTATAGGAAATCTCTTTTCAGGGTTAGAGGGCTCTGTCTTGAGAACCTCATATTCTGATGAATTTTCAGTCATTTAAAAGAAAAATCAAAACTATGCTACTCATGTGTGCATTTGGCATATCTTGAGGAGTTTTCACCGATTGTTTTTTTTATGTTATACAGATTTTATAACAGATAATTTCTTTACGGATTCATTTGCTTTTTATGTTGATTTGTTTATGTATATCCTGTTTGGGTACTGTAGGCTATAAGTACATACGTAAGTACATCAGTCTGTAAATAAATAGGCCTAGATTCACTAAACTTACCTTAGGGATCTGATCCACGGCCAAGTTTTCACAGGCGACCAATTCACCAAACCTCCTCATGCAAATTAATGCAATCGGAGGCATGCCCCACAGCGACTGCACGGATCACTGCAGAGCGATCCAGATGCATGTGCAGACCATCTTCTTTGCCTGTAGATGGTCTGCACATGCACTTGCTGTCTGTCTCCACTCCCATGCTCATGACAGTAATGTTTTTTCACCAGAATATCCAGAGGCAAATGGTTTTCTTCAATCTGTGTCCAGAGGAGCGATGTAGCAGATTTGTGAAGCCTTGTCTATGTTACCAAACGTTTAGTTTTAACCCGCGGATTTAAAGCGGGGCTGCAATGCGGCGTGGTTTGAGCCTTAACAAGCATTACAAAGGAAAAAGGGGAGAGAGAGTCTTGAAACAGCCCTGGTGGTGAAACATGATCGTGTCAGCTTGGTCTTTCTCTCCCTGATGCGACCACAAAGCTAAGTTTGCTGATTACTAAAAAGCACAGTTACTTACCGTAACAGGTGTTATCCAGGGACAGCAGGCAGATATTCTTAACGCATGGGTGACGTCACCGACGGAGCCCCGGTACGGACATTTTTCACTAGAAAGTTCTAGTTAGCCGCACCGCGCATGCGCAAGTGCCTTCCCGCCCGACGGAGGAGTGCGTGGTCCCCAGTTAAGATAAGCCAGCTAAGAAGCCAACCCGGGGAGGAGGGTGGGTCGTAAGAATATCTGCCTGCTGTCCCTGGATAACACCTGTTACAGTAAGTAACTGTGCTTTATCCCAGGACAAGCAGGCAGCATATTCTTAACGCATGGGTGACCTCCAAGCTAACAGAGAGGGAGGGGGGATGGTTGGCCATTAGGAAAATAAATTGTGCAACACAGATTGGCCGAAGTGCCCATCCCGTCTGGAGAAGGTATCCAGACAGTAGTGAGTAGTGAATGTGTGAACTGAGGACCAAGTGGCAGCCTTGCAGATTTCCTCGATGGGCGTGGAACGGAGGAAAGCCACAGAAGCAGCCATAGCCCTGACCCTGTGGGCCGTGACAGCACCTTCCAGTGAGAGACCGGCCCGAGCATAACAGAACTGAATGCAGGTAGCAAGCCAGTTGGAAAGCGTCAGTTTGGAGACAGGACGACCTATAAGGTTAGGGTCGAAGGACAAAAGGAGCTGAGGAGATGAGCGGTGAGCCCTGGTACGGTCAAGGTAGTAAGCAAGGGCACGCTTACAGTCCAGCATGTGCAATGCCTGTTCCCCAGGATGAGAATGGGGCTTAGGGAAAAAGACAGGTAACACAATGGACTGGTTGAGGTGAAATTCCGAGACCACCTTGGGAAGGAATTTAGGATGGGTACACAGAACCACCTTGTCATGGTGAAAAACAGTGAAAGGTGGGTCGGCAACCAGTGCATGCAGCTCACTAACCCTCCTGGCAGAGGTGATGACAATGAGGAAAAGCACCTTCCATGTAAGGAATTTGAGTGAAGTTGTGGCAAGAGGCTCAAACGGAGGTTTCATGAGGGCAGATAAAACCACATTCAGGTCCCAGACGACTGGAGGAGGCTTCAGAGGTGGTTTGACATTGAAGAGGCCTCTCATGAAACGGGAAACCAGGGGATGAGCTGTAAGAGGTTTTCCGAGGATAGGCTCATGGAACGCAGTGATGGCACTGAGGTGGACTCTGATTGAGGTCGACTTGAGGCCAGCATCGGAGAGAGAGAGCAAATAGTCCAGTACGGTTTCCACCGCCAATGAGGTGGGATCGTGATGATGAAGCAGACACCAAGAGGAGAACCGGGTCCACTTCTGATGGTAACATTGGAGGGTGGCCGGTTTCCTGGAGGCATCCAAAATGCGACGGACAGGCTGAGACAGATTCTCTGAAGAGGTCAGCCCGAGAGAAACCAAGCTGTCAGGTGGAGCGATGACAGATTGGGATGTAGTAGAGACTGATGCTGCTGCGTAAGTAGAGTAGGAAACACAGGAAGAGGAATGGGCTCCCTGGAGCTGAGCTGGAGCAGGAGGGAGAACCAGTGTTGGCGAGGCCACCGAGGAGCGATGCGAATCATGGTGGCTCTGTCCCTGCGGAGTTTGAATAGCGTCCGCAACATCAGAGGCAGTGGAGGAAAGGCATAGAGGAACCGATCCGTCCAGTCGAGCAGGAATACATCAGGGGTCAGACGATGAGGAGAGTAGAGTCTGGAGCAGAACTGGGGCAGCTGATGGTTGTGAGGAGCTGCAAAGAGGTCCACCCGAGGAGTGCCCCATCGGGCAAAGATGGAGCGGAGTGTGGGAGGATCCAGAGTCCACTCGTGAGGTTGAAGGATGCGGCTGAGATTGTCGGCCAGGGAGTTCTGTTCGCCCTGGATATAGACAGCCTTGAGGAAGAGACTGCGGGCCGTGGCCCAGGTCCAGATGCGGATGGCCTCCTGACAGAGGAGGGGAGATCCGGTGCCGCCTTGCTTGTTTATGTAGTACATGGCGACTTGGTTGTCCGTGCACAGGAGAAGAACCTGAGGGTAGAGAAGGTGCTGGAAGGCCTTGAGGGCATAGAACATGGCCCTGAGTTCCAGGAAATTGATGTGATGTTGACGCTCCTGAGGTGTCCAGAGACTCTGAGTGCGAAGTTCTCCCATGTGAGCTCCCCAGGCATAGGGGGAGGCCTCTGTGGTTATGATCATGGAGTGAGGGGGAAGATGAAAGAGTAGACCCCTGGAAAGATTGGATGAGTTCAACCACCATTGAAGAGATTGCTGAAGAGACGATGTCACAGAGATGGGATGAGAAAGAGGATCCGTGGTCTGTGACCATTGGTTGGCTAGAGTCCATTGAGGTGTTCTGAGGTGGAGTCGCGCCAGAGGAAGCACATGGATCGTCGAGGCCATGTGGCCCAGGAGGACCATCATCTGCCGAGCTGGAATGGAGTGATGAAGGAGCACCTGACGGCAGAGGTGGAGTAGGGTTCGTTGGCGGTCGGAGGGGAGAAACGCCCTCATGAGAGTGGTGTCGAGAACGGCTCCAATGAACTGAAGTCGCTGTGTGGGAAGTAGATGCGACTTGGGGTAGTTGATCTCGAACCCCAGGAGATGGAGGAAGGAGATGGTGTACTGAGGGGCTTGTAGCACAAGTGGAGACGTAGGTGCTTTTACCAACCAATCGTCCAAGTAGGGGAACACCTGGAGGTTGTGAGACCTGAGAAAGACCACCACCACAATAAGGCACTTGGTGAACACCCTGGGCGATGATGCGAGGCCAAAGGGTAGCACTTTGTACTGATAGTGGCGGTGCTGAATCTGAAATCGGAGGTAGCGACGGGAATTCAGATGGAATTCAGAGTGTAGGCCTCTTTGAGGTCCAGGGAACATAGCCAGTCGTGTTGAGAGAGAAGAGGATAAAGTGTGGCCAGGGAGAGCATTCTGAACTTTTCCTTGACCAGACACTTGTTGAGGTCCCGGAGATCGAGGATGGGACGAAGATCTCCTGCCTTCTTGGGAACCAGGAAGTAGCGGGAGTAGAATCCCTGACCCCTTTGGTCTGTGGGAACCTCTTCGATGGCATTGAGAAGAAGGAGGGATTGGATCTCCCTTAGGAGGAGAAGGGACTGGGAGGAGTGAGATGCAGACTCTATTGGAGGGTTGTTTGGTGGAAGGGTCTGGAAGTTGAGAGAGTAGCCGTGGCGGATGATGTTGAGGACCCACAGGTCTGATGTGATGACCTCCCAACGGTTGAGGAAGAGTTGGAGACGTCCTCCGATTGGCTGAGGAAGAGGTATTGATGGTGGAAGACTGGCTATGCCCTGGAGAAAGGAGTCAAAAGGGCTGAGACAGTTTTGACGGAGGAAGAGGCTTGGCAGGCTGGTGAGATTGAGAGCGAGCCTGAGTGTGTTGTTGTTGACGAGGTCTGCGAGGCTGCTGCTGGGGCGGATTGAGAAGCCTGGCTGAGAACCTGCGCTGGTAAGAGGATTGTGGTCTATAAGGACGAGCAGGTGGAGCCTTCTTTTTAGGTTTTACCAGAGTGTCCCATCTGGTCTCATGTGCTGAGAGCTTCTGGGTGGTTGAATCCAGGGACTCCCCAAAAAGTTCGTCCCCAAGACAGGGTGCGTTAGCTAGGCGGTCTTGGTGGTTGATGTCCAGATCAGATACTCTCAACCAGGCCAGACGCCGCATGGCAACAGCTATGGCAGACGCTCGGGAGGTCAGCTCAAATGAATCATAAATAGAGCGCACCATGAATTTCCGCAGTTGAAGGAGGCTGGAAATTTGTTGTTGAAAGAGTGGAACTTTGCGTTCAGGGATGTATTTTTGTAGGGCGGATAGTTGTTGTACAAGATGCTTCATATAAAATGAGAAGTGAAATGTGTAATTATTCGCCCTGTTGGCTAGCATTGCATTTTGATAAAGGCGTTTGCCAAACTTATCCATCGTTTTGCCTTCTCTGCCAGGAGGGGTGGAGGCATAAACACTGGAGCCCTGAGTTTTCTTTAATGTAGACTCAACTAGGAGAGACTCGTGGGGCAATTGAGGTTTGTCAAAACCCGGAATTGGGATGACCCTGTATAGGCTGTCAAGTTTACGAGGTGCTCTGGGGACAGTGAGTGGATTTTCCCAATTTTTATAAAAAGTTTCCCGCAGTATGTCATGGACGGGTAACTTGAGGAACTCTTTGGGAGGTTGTTCAAAGTCTAAGGCATCCAGAAAGGCCTGGGACTTTTTGGAGTCGGAGTCTAGAGGAATAGAAAGAGCCGCCGACATCTCCCTGAGGAATTTGGTGAAAGAGGATTGCTCAGGCTTGGAAGCGGTATTGGTCACTGAGGGTTCCTCGTCTGTGGACAATGCGTCCTCCTCGGTACCGGGAGGGGATTCTTCCCATAAGTCCGGGTCCCTGATGTCAGCGTGCACACGCCGAGATATCGGGGTGGAAGGCTCGGTGTGGCAGGTCTTAGAAAGAGACTTGCCAGAGCGCATTGAGACGGTACCGGGAGAGGAAGACCGGTGCTGATCCCGGTCCCGGGAAGAGCGGTGTCGTTCTCGGTCCCAGGGAGACCGGTGCCCTTCCTGGTCCCGAGGAGGATCGGCCTCAGAGCGAGTCTGTACCACAGGACGAGAACGGAGTGGTTCCGCCGAGAGGACTGGCATGGAAGTGTTGAGTGGCACCGAGGGGGGTGGACACCGGTGGGATGGTGCGAGGCTCGGGCCGGTCTGGTACCGAAAGAAGTGGTGCCAATAGGGTCGGTAACAGGTGCTGGAGTTGTTGCTGCAGCTGGTCTTGCAATTTATCTTGGAGTATGGCCGCGATGCGGTCATCCAGGGGTTGCACCTGTACCGTTTTTTCTTTTTCGGTTCCATAGGTGCTGCTCCACGCCCCGGCAATGAGGAGGCCGATGACGAGGCACTCACCGAGATCGGGGCGGAGCGTTTGCGGGGTCGGCGTGAGGCCGGCAGGACCGGCGTCGCCACTGTGGTAGGTGGGCGCTCAAGGGAGGTGGAAGGCTTCTTAGCCGGCTTACCTGGTGCCAGCGACCCCGAGGAAGGATCGGGCGTCGAAGTGGTCGGTGCCGTCTTTTGCGGTACCGTCAACGTCGTGGCTGGTTCCATAGCAGATCTGGTACCGAAAAGGATGTTCTGCTGGATCTGCCTATTTTTTAAGGTGCGTTTCTTAAGAGTGGCACAGCGGGTGCAGGTGTCAGCCCGATGCTCTGGACCCAAACACTGTAGGCACCCAATTGTGTGGGTCAGTGAGGGAGATTGGGCGTGCACACCGCTGGCACTTCTTAAAACCCGGTTGAGGGGGCATGAAGGGAAACACGGCCTCCGCAAAATCAAAACTGGAGGCCTGTATGGTGACAACAGGCCCCGCTGGGGCCGGTTTCAAAAATAGAGAAAATCGAGAGATTTTTTTTTTTTTTTGGAATTGAATAAAAAAGAGAACCCGAAGTGGGAAAAAGAGTAAAAATGAGGGGGGCGCTAGCGTGCCGCGTCGGTGATGGCTGCCTGAACACGCGGCTCCGACACGAGGTTTTCTGAAAGTCTCAAAAACGGCTTGTCTGACCACAGCGATTAACTAATATCACCAACCGGCAGCTGCATAAAAGGTATGGCAACCAGTAAGGCGGGAAAACGCCGAAGTTTAGAGCCGGTTTCCCCATCTAAACCGCCGCTCAAGCTCGACGATGTCATTGCGGCCTCCCTGCTTGAAGAGCTGCGTGCGCTCCGCTCCCTAATGGCCAACAACAAAACAGTGACGGACGAGATCCTCGCCGAAATCTCCACTTTCAAGTCTGAAATCGCTGATCTAAATTCACGACTTGACACAGCAGAATTGAAGATAGCAGTAAATGCTGAAAACATTAAAACTATCCAGCGTCAGAATAAACGTATAACACAACTGGAAACTGACTTGGAAGATTATGGTAACCGTTCCAGACGGAGTAATTTCCGCATCCTTGGCCTACCGGAGGCACGGGAGGGGAGAAATATGATTCAATTCCTGGAAGAAACTTTACCTAAACTGCTAACTTTGAATTTCAAGCAGGCGTTTGAGATAGAAAGAGCGCATCATATACCTACTCAGCAGCCTACTCATCCAGACAAATATCCGAGACCAGTGATTGTGAAGTTGCTTAGATATACAAGTGATTGAAATCATGCAACAAGCAAGATTACAGGCTCCTATCAAATTTGAAAGTCATACCCTGCTATTTGTTCCAGATCTTTGCAAGCAAACTGCGAAAGCGAGGAAAAAACTCCTGGAATACCGGCCTAAACTTAAACAACTCAGGGCGAAATTTGGAATGATATATCCTGCAAAAATGAGAGTTACATTGAATAACTGCACCAAAGACTTCACTAGACCGGATGAGTTTGCTGACTACCTTGAAAAATTGTCTCCAAGTCCTATTGACAATACCTGATAAGTATACTAATTCTGGTGTAATGGTATCATATGCAGCTGATTTAAAGAAGAGTGTGTGTTACCTGACTTGAACTGAATCATAAGTTTCAGATTTGGTTCTGTTCTATAGCTGTGGTAGCCTTGTTGTTAATATTCTCAAAATGTTTTATTCGTGTTAGGGGCTGCGTGAGCTTTCGCCACGTGCTCACTATCCCATGTTTAACTGCCATTCATGTTTAATGAGTTGCCATTTTACTGCATCTTTTGTACTTTTTATTCTTTCTCTTCAGATGACAATCTATATGCTTTTTGTCACATATTTGAAATGCATTTTTACCTATATGACACTGCTCTTTTCATGCCAATTCAATATATATTGTACTTATGCCTTTACACTGCTTAACGCTTAATGTTAAGGGGCTTAATAATCCTATAAAGAAAAAAAAGACATTTAACTACGTCTCAAAATTTCAAGCCGATGTAGTCTGTATTCAGGAATCACATTTAAATGAATCAGAAGCTAAGAAATGTCATCTTGCTTGGGCTTTCCCAGTTCTGTATTCTCCGGCACTGGGGAAAAAGAATGGGGTTCTGATGTTCATTAGGAAAAGACAGGACATTACTATTCAATCACATATCACAGACTCGCAAGGAAGATGGATACAGGTATGCTTGGATGTTGTTGGCATAAAATTGATGATACTAAATGTATATGGCCCCAACTTAGACGATCCCACTTTTTTCACTGACATTGCAGAATTAATAAATGACAATAGAGATAGATATTGTATTATTGGAAGGGACTTTAATGTCATACAGGACCCATTGAAAGACAGAAAGTCCTCAATTTCTTACAAGAAATCCAAAAATTGGTTTGCACTTCAAGATATTATTACTCAGTTTAAACTAGTAGATGCTTGGAGAATTACTCACCTGGATGATCGTGACTTTACTTTTTATTCAGCACCACACAACTCCTATTCTAGATTGGATTTCTATTTAGTCAGTCAATCTTTAGTCCAATACATCAGGTCCTCAATAATAAATGAAATTAGTGTGTCAGAACATGCCCTGGTTCAGCTCCAACTGAACGCATTTGGTAAACACTCATCATCAGGACAATGGAGACTTAATAACTCTCTCTTGCAAGAGGAAGATTTTCAATTGTATATCAAGTCAGCTATTGACGAATACTTCCTTAATAACCTTCCTAACGAATCCAGATGGCCTATAGTTTGGGATGCTTTTAAAGCATATATCAGAGGCATGGTTATATCGTATACCGCTTCAAAAAAGAAGAAAGAGATACATGAATTGATGGATCTTGAGACTGAAATTAAAATACTAGAAAGAGAACACTGTGCTGACCCTTCTAACATGATTAAATTGGTGCATTTAAGGGCCAAGTGTTTCGCCTATAATGTCACACTAAGCAAGATGTCGGCCAATCAAATATTCTCACAACATGCTAATTATTACACTGACACTAACAAGTGTGGTCATAGCTTGGCCAATTACTTAAAGGGCAGAAGGGATAAAACAAATATAGCTGCTCTTAAACTAGATGATGATAGTTTAACAACGGATCCTAAGGATATTCTGTCAACTTTCCAGAGTTATTATAGTAGTCTTTACGCTTCAGAATTGGATCATTCAGGAAATCTAGAGGGCTTTCTTACTGACTTGCCACATGCCACTTTAGATGACTCAGAGAATGCAAAATTGAGTGAGCCTGTCACACCCACTGAATTGTGCAAAGTAATTAAGTCTATGGCGAAATCTAAAACCCCTGGTCCAGATGGTCTGACGAACGAGTTCTACTCAGTTTTTCATGAATTGATACCTCATTTGATTGAATACTTCAACTATTTGGTTACCACTAAGGACGTCACTGGTACCTTTACTGAGGCCACAATAATTGTTCTACCTAAGCCTAATAGGGATCCCTTAAAGTAACTAATTACAGGCCACTTTCAATGATTAATTCTGATGCAAAAATATATGCTAAACTGTTGGCTGCCAGATTACAACTTGTGTTACCTAAGATTATTGCGATGGATCAAAATGGATTTATGATTGATAGATTCTCAAGTGATAATACTCAAACTTTTCTCAATGTTATACTCAAGGCTAAGGAAATGGAAGAGCCCCTGGTCGCTATGAGCCTGGATGCTGAAAAGGCCTTCGATAGGATTGAATGGTCTTATCTATTTCGAGTACTTGAATGGTTTGGCTTCTCATCACACTTTCTTGCCATGCTTCGTGTACTATATACCTCTCCTCACACATGGATTTATATTAATGGCCTATTCTCGTCCTCATTTAAACCAGAGAGGGGTACTAGACAGGGTTGTCCACTATCCCCTTTACTATTTAATCTGGTTTTAGAGCCCTTACTTATAGCTTTGAGATCTGATTCTAACATCAAAGGTATCTGTATTGGTGAAAAAGAAATCAAAATATCTGCTTATGCAGATGATGTGTTACTATACATATCTGTGGACTCTTTATCTCCCCTGCTCTGCAAATTATTGATTGTTACTCTTCAATATCAGGTTACAAACTGAACCTTACAAAAACGGAGGTGATGGCATTGAACGCTCCTGAGGCGATCACAACGATTCAACAATTGGGTCTACAATGGGCTGGAAGAAAACTAAAATATTTAGGTGTCCTATCTGCACCATCTATAGAAGAAATACTTCAACTCAACACAGATCATTTGATGGATGTGGTATCCAAAATGACGACTAGATGGTCACCACTTCGTTTATCTTGGTAGGGGAGATTAGAAACCATCAAGATGATGATCTCTCCTGTGATTAACTATACTTTGAGTATGATACCAGTATATCTCAACAAGTCTACTTATAAAATGATTGAATCCGTACTCACTAAGTTTTTGTGGAACAACTCTTCTCCGCGTATCAGTCTTCAGAAATTAAAGAGGGACAAATTAGATGGAGGTGTCCGTTTTCCTAGCTTCTATGAATACCACTCGGCCATGATGTTGAGACAATGCTCTAATTGGATTTGTGAATCTATAGAAGATGTTCTTCCTGCATGGGTTTTACTGGAATCTGAAACAGCTAATTCAATGGACCTACTCCACTCAACATTCACACGTGCTGACCATGGTACGCAAAACAATCCAGTTTCTTCTTCAACTTTGGCACTTAAAGAGATGGACAAACTACTGAAAACAAAATGCAAGGACACTACTTACATCTACCTTTGGAACAACTCCAAAATAGTCATTCAGAACAAAACAATTAATTGGATCTCTTGGAAAAGAGCGGGAATTGCTTTTATTGCACATTTATATTGTGATAGTTCTTGGATACCATTTGAGACTTTAAGCAAAACTTATAACTTACCTTCTACACATTACTATAGATGGTTGCAAATACGACATGCTATTGCAGCGGGTTATGATTTAAATTCACTTAAACAAATCACACCCTCTATTTGGAAGTTCTATGATTTGATGAAACTTAAGCAGAAAGGTCATGTAGCGGCTTGGTACACATTACTTATAAATCTCAAATTCAATAATGATTTGGCTTTATGTGATATATGGGCGAATGATACTGGTGTCACTCTTGCGAGGAAAAACTGGCCACAGTTGTGGAAGGACACATATACAATGCTACATTCTGCAGCTATTACTCAATCTATGTTTTTTTTTGATGCACAGGGCATTCTGGACTCCCCATAAGCTATCTAAGTTGCCCAATTCTGAGGTTAATTGCTGTTGGTCCTGCAAATCTGAAGTTGGTAAATTAATTAGATCATATGATTTTTCACTGCCCCCCAGTTCTTATTTTTTGGTTACGAATCTGGAAAACTATAACTGAGATTATTGATATTCAAGAACAATTAACATTGGCTGTAGTGATTTATGGTGCATATGGGTTAACAAAGATTATTCCAGGCCCAAAAGCTAAATTGCTTAGATGTTTAATTACGATTGCGTTGAAACTCATATTCACTAATTGGAAAAATCCAGATAACTTATCGCATCTATGGTGGCATAACATTTGCTTAATTATGAGATATGAACGTAGCTTTGCTATTAAACATGATAGTGTTTCTAAGCATGATGATATCTGGCATCCTCTATTAGATTATTGTGACAATATACTTAAAAGCACATGATTTCTGCTGTGTCTGTACTTTATGCATTTTTGGAAAATTGTTAGACTTTTCTCACTTTGGATTGATTGTCATCTACTGTTCAACTTTATTCTTTTCTTTTCTCTTTTTATGGCTCATTACATTATTGCAGTCTCTGCAAATATTTGTATTACTGTTTATTCATAAAACCAATAAAAAACATTGAACTTAAAAAAAAAGTAAAAATGAGAAAAAAGCGCGAGCAGGAAGGCAAAAAGGATGTTTTCAACGGCCGTTGAAACCACATGCGTCTTCTTCACTCCGCGGAAACGAAGAAACTGGGGACCACGCACTCCTCCGTCGGGCGGGAAGGCACTCGCGCATGCGCGGTGCGGCCAACTAGAACTTTCTAGTGAAAAATGTCTGTACCGGGGCTCCGTCGGTGACGTCACCCATGCGTTAAGAATATGCTGCCTGCTTGTCCTGGGATAATAATAATTATTTTGAAGACAAAAACATTTAAGGCTATTTATTGAAGATATGATGCAGTTTTGAGCACGGTTATGCAATTCGACTATTATCTAATAGAAATTTAAAAAATTAAAAAAAATGGGACTACTGATAAGACATTGTAGTATAGCATACAGCTATTCTGGTCCAAGTGTTACTTCTGATGTCCTACAAAAATAATAATTACTGACCAAAACAACAGACATAAAAGAGTTCCGCAAAGAAATAAAAACATTACTGTTCAAAAAATATCTCCCATCACTCTAACCACCACCCAATGACCTCCCAATCAACGACTTCGGAAATACCCACCTATATTATCTTTTTATCTGCGATCTAGAATGTACTGTAATTCTGCTACACTACACCCGATTCAACCGATCGAGTTAACATGTATTACCTCTGTTAAATGCATTATCTTCCGTTATATGTATTATCTTCTGTAACAAGTATTATCTTCTGTGAAATTGTAGTATCATAACTCATTACTATTCCTGTAACTTACTCTTATCCTGAAATGTAACTCTACTGGAATGTCCCAGATATTTTCTATATTGTAATCCGCCTAGAACCGCAAGGCACAGGCGGAATAGAAATCCCTAATGTAATGTAATGTAATATTTTTGATCTGTTTACATAAGCTAGTTATATAGATTTTTAATATCTTATGCTTATTTAAAAACTTTTCAATTTTCAAATTAGTTTGGGGGTCCATCGACGTCTTTTGTGGAGATGTTATAGTTGTCCTTTATCTTTATTTCCCGTTGTTTTAGCACCCACACATCCAGGGGAGGGTGGGGTATACCTTTTGTTTGGTATTATTCCCTGAAGGAAAATGTTGGATGGGAAAGGGAGTTTTATTTGTGTATTGATACTGATTGATTACAAGTGCTTATTTGATTATTATTATTTGTATGTATATTGTATTGCACTTTTTGTAGATTTGAAAACCAAATAAAGATTTTTTTAAAAACTTTTCAATTTTGAGTGCCTTTGATACTATTAAGAACTGGAACCAAACACTGACTCAATGTTCCATTTAATGTTATTGACAGTGGATGCATTGGCCCCCTATAATTGAGAATCATCTGAAATAATTATAGGACAAATTACAGCAATTATAAGAATCTGAGGAAATGGAGTTGTTACAAAAGCATTTGCATGATCATGAGGTCCAGATGGATAACTATAAACAAGAGAAAAGATATTTTGAAATCAAAAAATTTCAACAAGATTATGTTTACCAATGGAAGTAAAGAGGAGATAAAATTTGTAAAAGCCATCAGAAAATGTCATCTAGTGATTCATCTACAGAAGGGGAAGATAATACTAAAAGGTTTATCTGAGTCTATAAATAGCCAAATCTTAGGGCGAGTTGCCAGAGTCCTTTTTAAGGCTTCCATTGCAGGGTGCAAAACCTGCAGAGGTTACATCACAGGCAACGACCAAAACCCCACAAGTCAAGAAAGCCAATCTGAAGTAAACTCAGACATATTTAACTTATCCTCACCAGGGAAGAAGAGATTTTGCAAAAGGGGATGTCCTTTGTTCCCACATCACAATATGATGGGTTTGAGGTATGCTCATGCCTGTATCAATTCTTTAGGACGTTGCCTTTAAAAACTTTTTTTGGGAGAAGAAACTAAAAAAAAAAAAAAAAAAGTACAGCAACAAGTGATTAGGGGGGTCCCTTTAAGATAGAGATGGATCCCTCCTGCCCCCCCCCCCCACCCCGATGTATCAGTAGCTGCTTTTGAGAGAATAATTTTGAATGAACTATCACTGATAGAAAAACCACAAAATAAAAATGTATTCTAATTTATCTGGACATCAGAATCAATTAATTAGGGATTTAATAGCAGATACATCTATAGTGATACATATGGCACAGTAGTTCAAAATTATTTGAATTAACAAGAGGCATTGTGTCAATTACAGGACGTAGAATATTATAGAACCTTGAATGAGGACCCTACAATGAATTTACAAAAGAAAATTCAAGATGTTTATGTTTATTATTTATTTGATACCTCGCCAGTACCAAAGGTCATGTTTTATCTAGTGCTAAAAATGAGGGGGCGATTACACAAAAGGATGTTAGATGTTTAAAGCCCCAGATTCCTCATCTATTTTATACCAAAAAATCCACAATCAGTGAGTCATCCTCCAGGATGTTCAATAGTGTCTAGAATTGGCTCTATTTTAGAGCCATTGTCTCAATATATTGATCATTATTTAAAGGTTTTTGTGCCAAAGGCCAAGCCGTATGCTCAAGATTCGACTCATTTTTTGAACTTAAGTGAGCAGCAAATACAGAATAATCAGACAGATCCGATTATGGTCACTGCAGATGTATCGTCGCTGTATACCAATATCCCCCAGCAGGCAGCGGTAGATCTAGTTCAGAAACATCCGAGATGTCTGGAATTTTCAAAGGCGAAACTAGAATTAATGAAGCAGTTAGTGGAAATGGTGGTTTATTATAATTATTTTAGATTTAAAGAGCATTTTTTTCTCCAGGTTAAGGGGGCAGCAATGGGAGCAACAGTAGCTCCATCTATTGCTTGCCTCTACATGACACAATGGGAAGAGCAATGGGTATACTCATAAGCAATGCCTCTGCCGGGTCAGACCTGAGGTCCATCGTGCCCAGCAGTCCGCTCATGCGGCGGCCCAACAGGTCCAGGACCTGCGTAATAATCCTCTATCTATACCCCTCTATCCCCTTTTCCAACAGGAAATTGTCCAATCCTTTCTTAAACCCCAGTACCGTACTCTGCCCTATTACATCCTCTGGAAGCACATTCCAGGTGTCCACCACCCGCTGAGTAAAGAAAAACTTCCTAGCATTTGTTTTGAATCTATCCCCTTCTAATTTTTCCGAATGCCCTCTTGTTCTTTTATGTTTTGAAAGTTTGAAGAATCTGTCTCTCTCCACTCTCTTTATGCTCTTCATGATCTTGTAGGTCTCTATCATGTCTCCTCTGAGTCTCCGCTTTTCCAGGGAGAAGAGCTCCAGCTTCTCCAATCTTTCAGTGTATGAAAGGTTTTCCATGCCCTTAATCATTCATGTCGCTCTCCTCTGGACCCTCTCAAGTATTGCCATATCCTTCTTAAGGTGCGGTGACCAATACTGAACACAGTACTCCAGGTGCGGGCGCACCATTGCCCGATACAACGGCAGGATGACTTCTTTTGTTCTGGTCGTAATACCATTTTTAATAATACCCAACATTCTGTTTGCCTTCTTCGCGGCTGCTGCGCATTGCGCTGTTGACTTCATTGTTGTATCCACCAGTACACCCAAATCTCTTTCAAGGTTACTTCCCTCTAATACTAATCGCCCCATTTGGTAGCTGAACATCGGGTTCTTTCTCCCTATATGCATGACCTTGCATTTCCCTACATTGAATTTCATCTGCCATTTATTCGCCCACTCCTCCAGTTTGCTTAGGTCCCTTTGTAGGTCCTCACACTCTTCCGTAGTTCTGACCCTTCTACAGAGTTTAGTGTCATCCGCAAATTTTATAACTTCACATTTCGTCCCCGTTTCCAGGTCATTAATAAATACATTGAACAGCAGCGGTCCAAGCACAGAGCCCTGCGGAACTCCGCTCGTGACTTTCCTCCAGCCCGAGTAGTGACCCTTCACTCCAACCCTCTGTCTCCTGCCTGCCAACCAGTGTTTGACCCATCTGTGTACGTCTCCTTCCACCCCGTGGTTCCACAGTTTCCTAAGTAACCGCTCATGGGGTACCTTGTCAAAGGCCTTTTGGAAGTCAAGGTAGATGATGTCTACAGGTTCCCCTTTGTCCAACTGGCTGTTTACCCCCTCGAAGAAGTGCAGTAAGTTTGTTTGGCACGATCTTCCCTTGCAGAAGCCATGTTGGCTCGCTTTCATCAGCCCATTTTTTTCGATATGCTCACAGATGCTGTCCTTTATCAGTGCTTCTACCATCTTGCCTGGAACCGATGTCAAACTTACCGGCCTATAGTTTCCCGGGTCTCCTCTTGACCCCTTTTTAAAGATAGGTGTAACATTTGCTATCTTCCAGTCCTCCGGAATCTCTCCAGTTTTCAAGGATAGGTTGCAGACTCGTTGGAGTATTTCCGCTATCTCATTTCTTAGTTCTTTTAGTACCCTAGGGTGGATTCCATCTGGGCCTGGTGATTTGTCGCTTTTCAATCTATCTGTTGGAGGACATCCTCATGGCTCACCTCTATTGCCGACAGTTTTTCTTCTTGATCACCATGGAAGATCACGTCGGGTTCCGGTACATTGGATGTGTCCTCGCTTGTGAAGACTGACGAGAAGAATTTGTTTAACTTGTCAGCTACCTCTTTTTGCTCCTTTATCGCTCCCTTTTTATCTCCATCATCCAACGGTCCTACTTCTTCCCTCGCCGGTTTCTTCCCCTTAACATATCTGAAGAATGATTTGAAGTTTTTTGCCTCTCTGGCCAGTCTCTCTTCGTATTCTCTTTTCGCTCTCCTAACCACTTGGTGACATTCTCTTTGGCATTTCCTGTGTTCATTCCAGTTTTCCCCAGTTTGGTCCTTTTTCCATTTCCGAAATGATTTTTTTTTTGTCTCCTATCGCTTTCTTCACCTCATTGTTTATCCATGCGAAGTCTTTTGTTCGGTTTTTTTTTCACCCTTTTCTAAATATGGGGATGTACATATGTTGTGCTTCTTGCACTGTGCCCTTGAATAGAGACCAGGCTTGCTCTACAGTTTCTGTTTTCCTTGAGCTGTTTCTAAGTTTTTTTCTTACCATTGCTCTCAAGTTTTTTTGAGAAGGTGCACATGTGTAAACACTTTATAGATATTTTCTTTCTTTGGGCTGGTACTAGGGATCAATTAAAGGACTTTATACAGGAATTGAATGATCAGGATCCAAATATCAGGTTTATGTACTATAGTGATGTGCATAAAGTTTCATTTTTGGACACTGAAATACATCTGATGGAGAATCAATTTAAAACAACTCTTTACAGTAAGATATCGGACAGAAATACACTGCTGCATCACCCAAAGTCGTTATGTGACAGTATACCCAATGGGCAATTTATGATGCTTAGGAAGTTATGCTCCACTGACATCAAATTCCATCAGGCTGCAATTTTGAGCGATAAATTTATTCAACGGGGCTATTCTAAAAATGTACTGAAGCAAGCTCGGAAAAGACTTAAGTACTGTCGCAGAGATGGGTTATTACAGTATAAAGTATAGTGGCCCCCAAAACGAAGTTGTAAATTACGGGAATCTATTAGAAAGTATTGGTCTATTTTAGGGATGCATCTCTATATTAAGCAACTTCCCAAATTTGCTTTTAAAAGTAGTAAGAACCTAGGCAAAAGATTGAAACATAATGGACAGAGAAATTTCACTAGCCCTGTAGGACCACAAACTGTGTGGGATGTGTGTATATTGCCAATATGTTTAGAGAGTATAGTAATCCCGTTATCTGGAAATAAAAGATATTTAAAACTGTTTACTGTATTATATGCCTTGTGACAAGTATTATATTGGACACATAACATGGGCAATAAAACAGAGGATTGCGGAGCATTTAAATAATATCTGAAGAGAATGTCTACAAGCCCATATAGTAGCCCATTGGAGTGAACTACGACACGCATTGGAAGAAGTTAAATATATAGTACTCCCCGATATTCTCGGGGGTTCCGTTCTAGGAACCCCCTGCGTATATCGAAAAGCCGCAATACAGTTTTTCATCTGGGGAGGAAAGAGGGGGCAGTTGGAGCACCGGCGAGTGAAGGAAATCACTCGCAGTATGCTCCAACCAGGACTATTGAGGTGTCTTGGGCAAGAGTAGTGGGAACCAAGGCTGATGCCAGACAGATTTGGTAACTCTAACATTCTTGGGATAGAGGACAAACCTGGACAGACTTCTATGGTCTATGTTCTGCAAAGGGCAAGTGACTGGTGAAGCTTTGGCAACTCCAGTATTATAGATCACTTTTGTTGACACATGCTGCAACTGAGGGTGCTGTGCAGTTCAGGGGGAGGGGAAGACGTATTGACTGATAAGTTGAATACTGCCAGCAATATTTAGGGAGGATATTTGATTATAACCAAGACTGTGTCATGTTTGATTGGCATGGCAGAAACTCAACAACTAGCTTTTAAACATGGGTGCTTGAGGCCCCGCACAGAGTGGCAAGTGTGGCTCTGACCACCTTGTTGAGCAGACTGGATGAACCGTGCAGGTCTTTATCTGTTGTCGTCATTTACCATGTTACATCTCCCTTAGTTTTTTGCAGAAGCCCTGGAACAACGAGTTAGATGGCTGAGAATGGATCTGAGTGGACTTACCTCTTGGGTTATCTTGTTCATACACTTCATCGCAGGTGTCCTCCGGTCATCCACAAAAAGTGGCTTATTCCAGTGATCATAGTTCGTCTCTACCAGGTACCACATGCCCTGCTTTAAATCCAGTCTGGATGGAAGAAAACCAAAGATGCAAGAACCGTCAGCTAATTCAAAGCTTTCAATTAAAAATATAAAAAATAAAAACGCACACAGACACATCTAATCTAGCCACATTTAAACATACTTACTCCCATATATCCAAACAAGTTTCCCTAGCACGTGTGATAACACATGCTTCGCCAGATTTATTGCCACCCAGCATGAAATAAGCAGGAGATATCAATTTTGTTTCCACTAATTCATTCTTGGCTTCCTCATAACTGTGTAATAAGAAAGGGTAATATCAAAGAATATGCATGTAGCTAATGCATAACCAATACAACTTAAGAAAGCATGCATGTAATCGTCTACATGATATAACAGTTAAACATATTTGATCAATACTAACTAAATTTTGTACACAGCTATACAGTAAAATCTAGATTCAAACAACATTATTGACATGTTTACCAACTGTTCATAAAGGGATTTTCCTTTTATTTATTTTTTTGTCAGGGAGCTTCATCCAATGAGACTGTCTCACACATTCAGACACTTATTTCCATAAAAGAATTTAACAAGGAATCTCCACAGCCCTTTGCACCACATCATCATTCAGACTTGTAGTTTGGGGGTGAGTGAAAATGACAGCCCCCAAGCCACCAAGTCCCTAAAGGGCAAAAAAAAAAAATGCAAGCATGGTTTGTTAGCTTTAATATACCACTTTGTAGGCAGTGGTAAAGCAATGTACAATGGGAAAAAATATATAAAAGATTCAAAGGGACTACAACATAAAACAGAAAAGTCAAAAGAAAACATAGGAAAGTAATAGACTGGATGGAGGAAGTTAAGAGAGATGCTACTGGTTCAGATGAGATAGTGACTGAGGAGCAGGGTGGTCAGTGGAATCATATTTCAAATACGATTGAAAATAAGTAAGCTAACTAACTTTAAACTAACTTTAAATTTTAAATAAGAGTTTTCAGTGCTGGAGTCATGTGCAGGCACCAGCAATGAGTTTCTGGGACAGTTGTCAACCTGGAATTATGAAGGTACAAGCGATGCTCACTACTGGCACCTACATAACTAAGCGGGAAAAGGCAGGACAGCCTTTAGTCCACATTTTTCTATAAGGATTGGAATATTTAAATTATTCCAATATATTTTCAATATAGTCTTTACATTACAGTTCATGATAATAGACTTACTTAAGCTACAAGCAAGGACCCTTCTTAGCTGGCTGAAAGTGTAATATTGAAAGGTGTTCCCCACTCAGGACCGGATTCAAACTTTTGTGGGTCATCCTTGACAAAGACCTCAATTATCATGATCAAATAAGCGTGATAACTCAAGATGTTTCTACAAACTCAGATTAATTCGCTCAATTACATCGCTCCTGGACTCCTCCTCTTTTCAAATCCTGATTCATTCACTTGTCATTTCCCAAATTGACTACTGCAATTCTCTATATCAAGGCATCACACAAAAGGAAACCCGCAGACTTCAACTCATTCAAAATACGGCCAAACTCATACATAGGGCAAGAAAATATGATGATGTCACCCCTTTATTCCACGAAGCACACTGGCTCCCCATATCACATCGAACATACAAAATTCTTCTACTTGTCTTTAAGATTGAACAAACTCTCCAGCCTCTCTCGATACATTCCTTATTCCCTATGCCCCATCACGTGCCTTACAATCCAACAATCAAAACTTACTTAATATCCCATTCATAAGAGAACTATTCTACAAGCGCAACACTATTTTCTCTGTCACAGCCCCCTCCCTATGGAATGCTCTACCATCAGATATCAGACTTGAAGAATCCCTTAACAAATTCAGATGCAAATTAAAGATCTTCCTATTTAGGGATGCTTACCAGCTATGAAAAAAATAACCTATTTAGGGATGCTTACCAGCTATGAAAAAAATAAAAAAATAAAGTCTTAGCAACACTCCTGGCCAAACAAAGTAATAACCACAAACCACTTTTAAGAAGCGTTATCCTCTCCCTACTATTATCTCCACCCCTTTTTACTTCCCTTTTAATTTATTTTATCTCGATGTACTTTACTTATCCTTACCCACAGGCCCCTTTGTTACCATATGTCTGTCTAATCTGTCCTTGATATTTTAACTATGAATGCCTTCCCTTTCTTTTTTTTTTCCTTTTTTTTTTTTTAGTTCAAAATATTTTTATTGATTTTATAGGTATAAAATAAACAACAATAGGCTTCCGAGAAAGCCCAACAAGAAAAAGTTTTGTATTGTAAACCATCTAGGTAACCTTTGATAGACGGTATATCAAATATGTAATAAACTAAACTTGGAAACTTTTAATTGTAGATATTTAAGAGGAGAATTCCAGAGAATAGTAGCAGATAGAAAAATGCAGAAGAGCAGAAGGCATGAGGGGAAAATGAAAATCAGTGTCATCTAACAGTGTGTGGGATAGGGTATAAGGAATCATGAGAGCAGTTTTTCCCAAGTCGGTCCTGGAGTCCCCTGCCAGTCAGGTTTTCAGGATATCCACAATGAATATGCATGAAAGATTTGCATACAATGGAGGCAGTGTATACAAACCAATCTCATACATAATCCTGAAAACCTGACTGGCAAGGGACTACTCCAGGACCGACTTGGGAAAACACTGTGCTAGAACACAGTCTTGTGGCAATAGATGTAAAGCCAGAAAGAGTGCAGGGTAAGAAAGAGAAGATTGGGGATTAAAATGGGAGAAAAGAGGAAGGGATAAGGGTGGAGTAGAAGTACACTTAAGCTCATCTGCACCAGGCACTAATATACAGTAGTTATTTATTTAAAAAAAAATTTGACAACCGCCTATTCCTAAAAGCAGCATTACAAAAGTAGCATACATAAAGTAAAACAAACACGACTTATACAATCTCAAAATACAAATGAATAGTTACATCTTAAAACCAAGATTTCATAGATCTTCACAGAATCATTCATCTTAAAACCAGCACATTTGCAGCAGCTATAGCCCCTTCCTGCTTACCTGGTAGCATTCTCCAGCACAGATCTAATGAGGAAACCAATCCATACACTATTCCTGATACCAAAAATCCACTCAATGATGCCTATAAAAAAGCAAACAATCAATAACTAAGTTATAAAATATTATGCATTTAATATAAAATTGTAATGCCTCAGAGAGCGTTCAAACTGGACACCACCACCACCAGCTGAATTGTCTGAATATGAATGGCCTTAAGGTAATAAGAGTGCAGTAGGTCAGACTTGAAGGGGGAAATAGATAAAAATGTCTCTGAACAGATAGGACTTTGGGTAGGCCTCATCCAACATATAAAGTAGTAATTCTATAACGCGTTTGCTAGCATTTCTTGCTGACTATACACATAAACGCCAATAATTTGCTGAAGTACAATTCTGTAAATGTGCAGCAACACAGGTACTGCCCTTTCACAGAGGTGCCATAGGGAGAGCTCTAGCTCCCTGTTTACCAGTTAAAGTAAAAATAGACAGAAATGGTATTTCCCCTTTAAGGCTTGTCAGGTTCAGGAACTGTCAGGATGAGAGAGGGTCATTTCCCTTTTCAAAAAAGAAGTGAGGGAACCAAAGACAGCACTGGGCCATCTATGGGATATAGAGATGTTCTAGAAGGGTGGAGAGCAGGGAAGCTTTTGTGCCCAATAATAAATTCCACCCTTGTTTAGAGAGATTGGGAGGAGTAAGGCCCCTGTCCTAACTGGGAGAGAAAGAAAACAAATGCACCAATGTGTGGAGGATTAAAAGTAGAAAGGAGGTGTTTAAAGACTGAAAGACAAATAAAAAGAGGTCTCCAGAAGGCAAGCAGGCAGAATAAGGAGATAAAAAATTTTTTTTTAAAAAAGAAGGATTCATAACCTGCTGAAGGCTTAAGGTGCCACAGGGCAGAGTTCACTCATACATGCAGTATACACATAGGGGGTAATTCTGTGAAGTAAGCTCTAAACACATATGCCAGTATTCTAAATGTGTATAATTAGTATGTAAGTGCATGCGTGCCTGATGTGACTAAGCACTATTCTATAACCGAGCAGGGACTGTTTTCTTATTTTTGGGGACTCTGCAGCGCTGCTTGCGTCTGGTAGCTCTATAGAGATAATTAATAGTAGTAGTGCATATCTGCAATAGCATGCAGTTTGAAGGTTGAATATGCATGGGCAGAGTCTGTACAAAGCATAAAGTTTTACATGCAACTTAGAGAATACAGGTTACACAAATCTCTGGAACATAGGTACACACACTTACACCAGCTCTATGGCTGGTAAAAGGACTCGCACCTAAGCTTGTATGTATGCACTATACATATCTGTTACACTAGTATTTAAGTAGGAGGAATCAGGCACTCTCTGGGTGCCTATATATAAGTGTAGTACCATAGAATTAACCCTAAATTACCCCTATAGATAATATAAGAGGGATAAAAAAGAGCAACCTATGACAAAACATAAATACAAATGAGCAGATTGGATGAGCCAGAACATTATTTCTCTGCCCACATTTTTTATATTAAAGAAAATAAACAAAATTAGTGTAATTGATGTAACTTCTTAAAAGTCCTCTTGAAACTCCATATTCCTTATACTTATCAGTGGATAGATTGTGCTCAGAGACATGGAGGAAAAAGGGGACAGAAAGTCCTCAAAAAACCTCACCACCCAATCATTGCAAAACTTCCACCTTAACACACTTTTATATATGCTTGTCTTGAAAGATTGTATTATTGAAAAAGCACATCTTTTGTGTATAGTTCTTTGGCCTCGAGGTGCCACGTTTCAAAATTTCTTCAGGAAGCCAAATGGTAATAGCGAAAGACTCTTAAGTCTTCCAGAATGGGTGTCAGTCTCTGTTCTAGCTTGCAATTCAGCTTTCAGTGAACTTCTGATATCTGCAGAGGACTTTTAAGAAGTTACAGCAATTACACTAGCGTGTTTTTTGTTTATTTTCTTGAATTTTTTCACGCTGTTTGATTTTTGAAGTTATTTTCCTCCTGTGTAGTTTTGACTTAGTGAACATTTTTTATATTGCGATATTGCATTACAGTTATTAGTGTTCATTATTTGTATAAACTCTACCAGGCATATACTGCATTTTAAAAACCTACATTACACTCCTACTTCTTGAAGATTATAGTCAAAGACACATTATAACTCAAATAGTAAGGCCATCTGAATGCAGAAAGACTCAGAGTCTGTGTAAGAAGTAGCCTATGGGCGAGTTGTCTCAACACTAAGACAGACAGGGACCACTTTACTTAAATTAGATCCCCACCCTAGAAATAATCTGTATGAGACTTGCAGAGCAAGAGGCACATGGGACATGTCATGTTTTATGTCCTCAGAACCACTCGTCTCATTGCAACAGCCAAACCTGTGAGTGGAACTTAGCTTTGAACAATGACAACATCAAAGACATTTTGGGAGTAAGTTTGAGATACAGCTCATCTCCGTCACTATTCTGCAAGTTTATGCATCTCCTTTATACTTAGGATGCAACACTTAGAAAATTGCTCACCAACAAATCCACCATCAAGGTTGAAACGCTCATTCATCGTCACAGTGAAAATCCCCTGTTGCACAATGACAAAAAAAAAAAAAGACATACTGATAAGTTTATCAATAAAACTGGATTCCATCCCCAACCCCATAAAATGTTTTAAAATGTCTACTCATACTATTAAAAGTTTAGTTATTGTGTTTTTATGTTATTTTAGCTTAAAGACAAACCAATAGGACAGCAGTTTCCAAAGCTATTTACACAGTTAAACAGTGACTACACACACACACACACACCACTCTCTCTCTCTGTACTTTTAGCTGCAGTTAGGGGGCAGCAACCAGCATGCAGAATGCATTTTCCAAAACTACTCATGTTAGTTTTTCATGAAAACGTATCCACAGAAAGAGCAGGTGTAAATGATCATGGGGATTTTGTACCCAAAGAAAGTTTTTATGTGCTTATAAAATGGTACAAAGAACATGCATAAACCCCAGGATTTTATGTAGATCGCCAAAATCTGGGTGCACATCCCAGATTCATACACACACTAATAGCTGTTAATTAGTGTTAATTGGCACTCATTTGGGTTCACACATAGATCTGCCCTACACCCTATTGTAACCAGGGTTAAAAGTTTAAAAGTTACTTGAGTGTGAAAAACAGGGTTTAAGAAGATTTCGAAGGGAATGGATGCTTATTTTTTAACTATAAATATGTTCCCTTTCTATCAAATAAAATAAGAATGTATCCAGACGTATCTCATCCTATCCAGAAGAGAAGAAAGCAGTTTCTTATTTTATGACCTCAGGCTGTGAAGTTAGGGGCGATCTTTGTCCTGAGATACCCATGTAAATGTATTTTGGTATATAAAAATATGTTTTCTATGAGCCGATCTAAATTTATTTTGTCCAAGAATGATAAGTAATTAACCTTTGATTTCAGTCTCTTATTTCGCTCAGAGAAGAAACGTTTGATGGCACTCAAGCCACATTTAAGTTTTTCTGTTATTTCTTTGATGGTAAATTTCAGCTCCATCTCCTTAGATTGTGGACTAATATAATATAATGTAATATAATACTTACCTGTGATATATGTTTTGGACTTTGCTTTATTTTTCCTTGCATTGTATTTTTTCTTGTCAAATGTCAAAAATTATAAAATCAATAAAGAATTAAAAATATATATATAACAAAAAGGTGACTGTGAAAGCTAGAAGGATGCTAGGGTGCATAGGAAGAGGTATAGCCAGAAGGAAAAAGGGAGGTATTGAAGCCCCTGTATAAGACTCTGGTGAGACCTCATTTAGAATATTGTGTACAATTCTGGAGACTGCACCTTCAAAAAGATATAAAAAGGATGGTCTGTCCAAAGGAAGGCTACTAAAATGGTGTGTATTCTTCATCATACGGCGTCTGGGAACAAAGATCTCAATATGTATACTTTAGAAGAAAGGCAAGAGAGGGGAGATATGATAGAGATGTTTAAATATCTATGTGGTGTAAATGCACACGAGTCCAGTTTCTTTCATGTGAAAGGAAGCTGTGAAATGAGAGGGCATAGGATGAAGTTGAGAGGTGATAGGTTCAGGAGTAATCTAAAGAAATACTTTTTTACAGAAAGGGTGATATATGTGGAATAGTCTCCAGAAGAAGTGGTGGAGACAGAGACTGAATTCAAGAAGGCGTGGGAAAGGCACTTGGGATCTCTTAGAGAAAGGAAGAGTTAATGGTTACTGCAGACGGGTAGACTAGATGGGCCATTATCTGCCATCATGTTTCTATGTGATCATCTTTGGGAAAAGGTGATTAAAGTTACAAGAACCAAAAAATGAGGTTTTGATGAATTATTTTAGAGCAAACAATTTGTAATACAGTCCAAATCCTATACTTTCATGGAACAAAAAATAGTTACAGAAGTTTAAATAGGTAACTTTTTCAGACTTCTTATGGAACCATGACACTGAAGACATAAAAAGAAAGGAAAAAAAAAAAAGCCACTCTTAACATTTTGGATCCAATTCTTTAGTCACCTTTTCCTAGAGATGGCAACATATATGTAAACCACTTTGGTTGTATCAAATCTATGATCCTTTACTCTCACCTGTTTTCCGATACATCACATTATAAAAAATGAACTTAAAGTTTAGATCTAAAGGGGGGGGGGAAGAGTGGTGCATCCAAAGCCACTTACCGGTTTTACGCCAGTCAACATGCCCACATATCCAGCAAAGGTTACACTCTTAAAAATGGTTCTGTTGTTCCTCTGGAAATCGATATTCACCGTCAAAGGTTTAAGACTTTGGCTTACCATCCAGGTGCTATGCTTTATATCCCAACTGCATATAAAAAAAGAAGCATTCTCATAATTGGAGCCAATTTTGTCACTCTTATACAAAATCTAGCCTTAGATTTCTTGCTCTGTAGCACAATCCTCACACACTGTGCGTAGCAGGAGACTAGAAAGCACTGTATCTGAATTCAAGAAAGCATGGGTTTAACATAGAGGATCTCTGAGGGAAAGGAAAGGATGATAGAGCTTGCCAGAGGATATGGTAAGAGCGGTTAATTGTAGCTGGTTTTAAAAAAGGTTTGGATAAGTTCCTAGAGGAAAAATCCATACACTGCTGTTGAAACAGACATGGGAGAAGCCATTGCTTGCCCTGGATCGGTGGCATGGAATACTGCTACTATTTGGGTTTTTGCCATATACTTGTGACCTAGATTGGCCTCTGTGAAGACGGGATACTGGGCTAGATGTTACAGTTTAAGAAAATGTTAAAAACTCAACTGTATGCAGAGGCTTTCCTTTAAAGTTATGTTGTAGAGAGAGAGAGAGAGAGAGAGATACTTAACGAGAAACTTGAATTATGATCTTTGCTCTATAATTACTGAAGATTGATGATATGTAATTCAGCTCAGTTACTTACCATAACAGGTGTTATCCATGGACAACAGGCAGATATTCTCAACATATGGGTAATGTCATCCACGGAGCCCCAATGCTGACAGCTTCACAAGCAGACTTGCTTGAAGAACTTTTGGAAAGTTCGTGACTGCCACACCGTGCATGCGCGAGTGCCTTCCCGCCCGATGTAGGGTGTGCGTCTCCTCAGTTCAGAAAGCTAGCTAACAAGCCAACCAGGGGAGGTCGGTGGGTTGTGAGAATATCTGCCTGCTGTCCCTGGATAACACCTAACTGGGTGACATCCAAGCTAACCAGAAAGGGATGGTGGGAGTGATGGCAATTCAGGAGAATAAATTTTGAAAAACTGCCTGGCCAAAGTGGCCATCCCGTCTGGAAAAATAATCCAGACAATAATGAGAGGTGAATGCATGAACCGAGGGCCAAGTGGCTGCCTTGCAGATTTCCTCAATAAATTTTTATTTTTCAAAATAAATATACAAAGTATACAAATAATTATTATAAATATGCAAAAGATAACTTAAACATTAAACAGACTAGTTGTATGTATCACAGTTAATAAGCGGGAAGATAGTATTATTTATAAGTCAATACAACCAGTGTCTCATGTCAACCAAATCCAGCAGGGCCAGTACATATAATTTCAGCTGAGAGTATACGTGAAAAGAATAGAAGAAAGTTCCTAATGAGCATCACACTGAGCATCCCAAGCAACTTAATTAACTGACAAGAAGCGACTCTAAATATATTTTATAAATATTACATTGGTATAACTGAGATAATTTTATGTCAACGGTCCAAGTCACAATAAAGTTGAACACGTCTCCATACTTTGAGAAAAGAACTAATAGAATGTTTTTCAGCTATTACACTTTCAAATTTGTTGGTTATGCATACAGTGTTCCACCATACAACGTATTCTACCTTAGATAAGTCCTTCCAACATTGCAAGATGTTTTTAATAGCCAAGAATAATAAGATGTTAAGTAAACGAGCATTGGGTTCAGGCATAGCATATGCGAGACCATGTTGTCCAAGAATAATAATTTTAAGATGTATGGGTTCATTAATATTTAGAATGCTGGATGTGGTGCTCCAGACTTTATCCCAATACAATTCAATATGTGAGCATTGGTATAACATGTGCGGCAGTGTACCTTTGAATTTTCCACAGGACCAGCTTAGATTGGAGACTTCTTTGGAAAATTTAGCGAGTTTGTGTGGCGTCCAGTGGGATCGATGTAATAGAAAGTATATTGATTGGGAAGTATAATGTATTGATTGAAATGAAATTCTGAAACAACTTTATGAGTACAGAGGACCACTTTGTCATGATGGAATGCTGTGAAAGGAGGGTCCACTACTAAAGCTTGCAGTTCGCTGGCTCTGCAATCAGATGTGAAAGCATTGAGGAAAACCACTTTCCAGGTGAGATATTTGAAATGAGCCATAGACATTGGTTCAAATGAAGACTTCATCAATGTGGCAAGAACCACGTTGAGGTCCCAAACCACTGAAGGTGGTCTGAGAGGTGGTTTGACATTGAAAAGTCCTTTCATAAATCTGGAAACCATAGGATGAGCAGAGAGGGGTTTCCCTTCTAATGGCTGATGGAAAGCAGCAATTGCACTGAGATGGACTCTAATGGATGTTGATTTGAGGCCTGATTGAGATAAGTGAAACAGGTAATCCAGAACTGAACACAAGGAGGCTCCTTGAGATGAAGAGCGCATCAAGCAGAAAACCGAATCTATTTCTGGTTGTAACACTGCCTGGTGGAAGGCTTTCTGGAAGCTTCTAAAATGTCTGCTACAGATTGAGAGAACTGGAAATTGGCAGTTATGTTGAAAGGTACCAAGCTGTCAGGTGTAGAGACTGCAGGTTGGGATGAAGTAGACACCCCTGACTGTGTAAGCAGAGATGGAAAAACTGGTAGAAGTAATGGCTCCCTGCTGCTGAGTTGAAGTAGAAGGGAGAACCAAGGTTGTCTGGGCCACCGAATCGCTATCATGTTCATGATTGATAAGTGTCTTGAGAATTAGGGGAAATGGAGGAAATGCCTCCAGGTGATGAGGAGAGTATATCCTGGAGCAAAACTGAGGCAGTTTGTTGTTGTGGGAAGACGCAAACAAGTCCGAGGAGCCCCCCACTGAGAAAAAATGTGATGGAGAGACGACGAATTAGAGTGTCCATTCATGAGGCTGTAGAAGACGCTCAATTTGTTGGCCAGAAAATTTCTCTCTCCTTGAATGTAGACGGCTTTCAGAAAGATGTGAAAAATCACCCAATTCCAAACTTTCTGAGCTTCCTCGCACAGGGGAAGGGATCCTGTTTCTCCCTGCTTGTTGACATGGCTACTTGATTGTCTGTACGAATGAGGACTACTTGATCATGAAGATGCTGAAAAGCTTTGAGAGCAATGAAAATCGCTATGAGTTCCAACAGATTTATGTGACATTGATGATCTGTGATGGACCAATGACCTTGAGTACGGAGACTATCGAGATGAGCCCCCCAAGCGTAGGTCAAGGAATCTGTTGTGAGGACCTTCTGATGAGGGGGCGTTTTGAAACAGTAAACCTCTGAAGAGACTGGAAGAAAGCATCCACCAGCGGAGAGACTGTTTGAACGATGGAGTTTGTGTAATGTCCTGAGAGAGAGGATTGAAAGCCTGTGTCCATTGAGAAGGGTCCACTGAGGAATTCTGAGGTGAGGTCTGGCAAAAGGAGTCACGGGAACTGTAGCGGCCATGTGACACAAAAGTACCATCATATGTTTCACTGAGAGTGAATTGAGGGGCAACACTTTGTGACAAAGTTTATGAGAGTATCCTGACGTTGTTGAGGAAGGAATGCTCCGAGTTGCAGTGTCCAGTACAGCTCCAATGAACTGTAGAGTTTGAGAGGGTTGTAGCTGGGATTTTGGAAAGTTTACTTTGAACCCCAAACTTTGGAGGAACTAAATAGTCCATTGGGTCGCTACAATAAACACCTGAAATGTTGTGCCCTCGGGAAAAATGAGGAATTAAACCCTAATGACCTATGCTGCTCAGAGGGTGGTCTGATATCCCACTGGCACCTATATGAAATTGTTTTGTCTAATATTGGACTGTATGTTATGAATTATTGAGAATCTTTGATGAGCCAGTCGACCAGGTACGGGAAAACCTGAAGACCATGGCTGTGCAGAGCTGCTGCTACTACCACTAGGCACTTGGTGAAAACTTTGGGAGATGCCAGGCCAAAAGATAGCACTCTGTATTGAAAATGATGATTTCCCACCTGAAATCTGAGAAACTTGCAGAAGGCTGGATGAATGGGAATGTGAGTGTAAGCCTCTGAGATCCAGAGAGCATAACCAATCGTAATCCAGAAGGGGATTCAAGGACGCCAGAGACAGCATCCAAACTTTTCTTTTACGAGAAATTTGTTGAGAGCTCCGAAGACCAAAATAGGTCACAGATCCCCCGTCTTCTTCAGGACAAGGAAGTAATGGGAGTAAAATTTCGTGCTCTGCTGTTCAGAGGAACTTCCTCAATGGCATGGAGATGAAGCAGAGCTTGAGCTGTAACAATTTGGAAGGAGACCCTCTTGGAGGGAGATCTGGTAGAATCTGAAGGAATTGGAGAGTAACCCTTCCTGATTATTGTGAGGACCCAGAGGTCAGATGTAATTAGTTCCCATCGTTTTTGATAAAAATGATGGAGACGGCCTCAGATGGGAAGAGGGAGGACAGAGGCAGAAATATTGATGTTATGCTCTGTGTTAGAAGGTCAAAATGGCCGAGTAGCCTTGGAGGCAGCAGGAGTCTGAGGTTATGTTGCCGCTGCTGTTTCTTAGGAGGCGGCCTAGAATAAGGTGCCGACTTCTGAGGAGGTCTATAATTTTTAGCAGTGGAAGACTTCGGCCTAACTATAGAGGCAAAGGATTTCTCATGCTCAGACAAGTGCTTTGTGGCAGCCGCAATGGAATCAAAGAGTTCATTTCCCTGATATGGGATGTTAGCCAAACGATCTTGTAGATTTGGATCCATGTCCACAGTGTGTAACCAGGCTAGATGACGCATGGCCACCGAGAATGCGTGAGTCGAGGACATTTTAAAAGCATCATATGCAGCCTGAACCATATGCATGCGAAGTTGACCCAGATGCATGTGTTGAAACTCTGGAAGTTGATGTTGAGGTAGATACTTGAAGAAAGTAGGCATGGTGTTGACCTAATGCTTCAGATAAGATGTGAAGACAAAATTATAATTTAAAATTCGATTTGTCATCATAGAATTTTGATATAGTCATTGGCCAAATTTGAACTTGGTCCTTCCTTCTCAGTCAGGAGAGACTGTGGCATAAACTTTGGCAGAATTGGTTCATTTCAAAGAAGATTCCACGAGAAGAGATTGATAGGACAGTTGAGACTTCTCAAAACTTTTACAATGAACCATCTTATAACGGGATTCTAGCTTTGTTAATAATAATAATAAATTTATTATTTTATACCGCCATTACCCAAGAGTTCTAGGCGGTTTACATCAAAGAAACTTAACAGTCAGCGAAACGTATACATATAAGGTAAAAACAGAGTAAAAGATTAAACAAATTACAATCTTAAAATAATCTAGTTAAGTGATAAATTTATCAAACAGAGCAGATTTTACTAGTTTACGAAAAGAGCAATAAGACATGGCTTGATGGATGCATTCACCGAGCCAACATTGCCTGCCTGAAATGCTAAGGTCCTTTCAAAAAAGATCTTATATCTGACTCCATTTGGTTTAGGATAAGTAAATAGGTTGGAGCTTCTTGTGATCTGTAAAATTCAAAGTGAGAAGACAAATAAATTGGAGATTCTCCTAAGATCAGCTTAAAACAAATACAGGAGAATTTAAATAATATTCTTGCCTCCAATGCCAGCCAATGTAGTAAACAAAAATATGGACTAACGTGATCATTTTTCTTTAGGCCAAATATCAATCGAACCACCATGTTCTGAATTATTCTCAATCTTCTTAAGGTCTTCTGGGTAGTTCCCAGATAAATGATGTTACAATAATCCAGAATGGGTAGGATCAATGATTGTACCAGTAGTCTAAAAGACACTGGATCAAAGTAGTTTTTAATAGTCCATAATTTCCATAATATATAGAAATATTTTTGTACTACCAGGTGTGTGTGATTGATCAAAGTCAATTGACGGTCAAGCATGATACCCAAGATTTTAATGGAATTGGTTATTGGATAGACATGTCCGTTAAGACATAATGAAGTTTCTGTTATTTTATCATTAGGACTGGCTAAAAAAAATTTTGTCTTTTCTGTATTAAGTTTCAGCCTGAAACTGATAGTCCATTGTTCTATCTGAAGTAATTTGGATATCTGATTTAGGACTTCCACAGTGAACTTGTCTAGGGAAAACAGAAGAGATATCATCAGCATAAATATGAAATTTCAAATTTAAACTCTGCAATAGATATCCAAGTGGTGAAATATAGATGTTAAATAGTGTGGGTGACAACGGGGAGCCCTGGGGCACACCACAAGGGTTGACCCAGGAGTGAGAATAATTTCCATCACTGGCACCACAGGGATAGAATATGGGGTATCCAGATTTCTCTAGGAGGATTAGGCATACCCAACTCTTCCAAATACTCCTTAGAGTATTTTGAATCAGACTCCAAAGCAATGTTGAGATCTTTACTCATTTGGCATCGGAGCTTAGTAAAGGACATCAGATCAGAAAAGGGGTGGCCCTGTTGAGGTGAAGGTGAACGAGAGCCCCTCGAAGTACCCCTCATGGCAGAGAAAAAAAATGAAGCCTCTCTGGAGTATTGATACCGAAGATCTGAATCCATAGGCAAAGATGTAGATGAATGTCCACTTCTGGAATGAATAGAAGCAGAACGTTTTCATTTTGAAGAACCAGCTGATGAAGAAAACCTCACAGGAGAAGAACTCGGCTGGTGATAATGCTGTGGCTCCACAATAGATTTCCTCAACAAAGGAGTAGGTGGTCTCGAAGAGTCTCAATAAACAAGATCTGTCTCAAGAAGATGACCTGGGCCTCAATGAATGTCTCAACAAATGATGTGAAGAGGAACTGTGCCTCGAATCACGAGGCAGTGATCGAGTCGAATCCAGCCTTGATGAAGAATGTCGAGTCGTCCTCACCCTGTGCCTCAAAGAAGGCAGTGCCTTATGTTGAGAGATAGGACTAGAAGTTGGAGATCGAGGTCGAGACACTTGTAAGGATTCAGCTCCTTGTATAGAGTGCGCAGATTGATCTCAAGACACTCTCAAGGACTCGACTCCTTGAATAGAGTGGTCAGGTTGGACTCAAGGCACTCTCAAGGATTCGACTCCTTGTAATACTGCTGAATGCTCAGGCTGGACTGCAGGAAGCAGGGTCAAGGCATGTTACCAAACTCCTGACGCAGAATAGTTTCCAACATATTCTGCAAAGCTGGCACCGAGACCACTGGAGCTGGTACAATTGGTGTGGCTATGGACTCCAAGGAAGACGACCTCGAGGAAGAGTGTTGCCTCAATTTTCATACACGCTTCTTGGGTCTCGAAGCGACCGGGCTGTTGAAATGGCCTCTGACTCATGAAGGGTTGGCTTGGATAGCTTACCTGATGGAGACACTGAGGATTACGGCCCCTCCGGAGAGGATTTAGCCGACTTTCCCATCGAGGAAGACTTCAGTGAGGTCGAGGTTGAAGTTTTGGGCCCCACAGAAGACTTCGACAGAGTCGAGGTTGAGGTCGCAATCGGGGTCGAGGCTTTAGTTGAAGAAAGATCCATACCCCCGAAGATTTTTAAGTTGAACTCGACATGTGGGTCAGTGATAGAGATCGCGCGTTAACACTAGCTACACTTCTTAAACCCTGTGACTGTCCGGGCCATGGAACGAAAGACGGCCGCGGCTAAATCTAAGCTCACAGACTGAGGCCCCGCTGTGACATTGGAACGAGCTGCCTCAGCAGGTGATTGAGGCCAACAGCGTGTCAGATTTTAAGAGAAAATGGAATATTCACGTGGGATCTATAGGGGAGTAAAAGTCAGGGAGTGGGTCATTGGTATGGGCAGACTCGATGGGCTATGGCCCTTTTCTGCCGTCAATTTCTATGTTTCTATGTAACTGGAAAAAAAAAATGCGTGTGTGATTTTATCACACAATGCAGCGACTCTGGAAAAAAACAAGAAAAAATAAACCCAAAAAAAAACAACAACACAAGCCACGGCAATGAAGAGGCACGAAAAGAACTCACGCAAAGCCTTGAAACAAGGGCTTCTCAGCTCCATGGAAAACTTAAAACTGAGGAGACACTGAGAGACGCACACCCTATGTCAGGCGGGAAAGCACTAGTGCATGCGCAGTCCGGCAGTCGCACATTTTCCAAAAGTTCTTAAAGCAAGTCTGCTTGTGAAGCTGTCCACATCGGGGCTCCGTGGATGACATTATCCATATGTTGAGAATCTAACCTAACATAAGAACATAAGCAATGCCTCCGCTGGGTCAGACCTGAGGTCCATCGTGCCCAGCAGTCCGCTCATGCGGCGGCCCTCCAGGACCTGTGAAGTAATCCTCTATCTATACCCCTCTATCCCCTTTTCCAATTGTCCAATCCTTTCTTGAACCCCAGTACTGTACTCTGCCCTATTACGCAATCTGGAAGCGCATTCCAGGTGTCCACCACACGTTGGATAAAGAAGAACTTCCTAGCATTCGTTTTGGATCTGTCCCCTTTCAACTTTTCCGAATGCCCTCTTGTTCTTTTATTATTTGAAAGTTTGGATAATCTGTCCCTCTCTACTCTATGCCCTTCATGATCTTGTAAGTCTCTATCATATCCCCCCTAAGTCTCCTCTTCTCCAGGGAAAAGAGACCCAGTTTCTCCAATCTCTCAGGGTATGAAAGGTTTTCCATCCCTTTTATCAGACGTGTCGCTCTCCTCTGAACCCTCTCAAGTAACACCATATCCTTCTTAAGGTACGGCGACCAATATTGGACGCAGTACTCCAGATGCAGACGCACCATCGCCCGATACAATGGCAGGATAACTTCTTTCGTTCTGGTAGTAATATCCTTCTTGATTATACCTTGCATTCTATTCGCTCTCTTAGTGGCCGCTGCACACTGTGCCGGCGGCTTCATTGTCATGTCCACCATTACCCCCAAATCCCTTTCTTGGGTACTCTCATTTAATAAGATCTCTCCCATCGTGTAGTTGTACCTCAGGTTTCTGCTTCCCACATGTAATACTTTACATTTCTCAACGATGAACTTCATCTGCCATCTAGTCGCCCATTCCCCTAGTTTGTTTAAGTCCCTTTGCAATTCTTCGCAGTCCTCATTAGTCCGAGCTCCACTAAATAGTTTGGTGTCATCTGCAAATTTTATTATCTCACACTTCGTCCCTGTTTCTAGATCATTTATGAATATATTGAATAGCAGTGGCCCGAGCACCGAGCCCTGCGGGACACCACTCTTGACCCTCCTCCAGTCTGAGTAGTGGCCCTTTACTCCTACCCTCTGTTTCCTTCCCGCCAACCAGCGGGAAGGAAACATTTATGTACGTCTCCTTCCACCCCATGGTTCTTCAGTTTCCGGAGTAAACGTTCATGAGGCACCTTGTCAAAGGCTTTTTGGAAATCTAGGTATATGATGTCTATGGGGTCTCCTTTGTCCATCCGTTTGTTAATTCCCTCGAAGAAGTGCAATAAGTTTGTTAGGCACAATCTCCCCTTGCAGAAACCATGTTGGCTGGTTATCAGAAGTTTGTTTCTTTTAAAATGTTAATCGATGTATTCTTTAATCAGTGCTTCCGCCATTTTCCCCGGAAACAAGGTCAGACTCACCAGTCTGTAGTTTCCCGGGTCACCTCTTGATCCCTTTTTAAAGATGGGCGTAACGTTGGCTATTTTCCACTCCTCCGGGATCACTCCTGTTTTCAGGGATAGATTGTAAATTTGCTGCAGTAGTTCCACTATTTCCTCCTTTAGTTCCTTCAGAACCCTTGGATGGATTCCATCCGGACCAGGGGATTTGTCAGTTTTTAATTTTTCTATCTGCTCGAGTATGTCTTCAAGGCTCACTTCCATGGATGTTAGTTTTTCTGCTTGATCTCCCTTGAAGATTTGCTCAGGTTCTAGTATGTTGATTGTGTCATTTGTAAATACAGATGAAAAGAACATGTTAAGTCTTTCTGCCACTTTTCTCCTCCTTCACCACTCCCTTCCTGTCTCAGTCATCCAGCTGGATCCAGGTTTCATTAAACCTCTTCAACACCTATCAAGCTCTGTCTGCAATCCTGATCGAATCACATTGGATTCCTGTTGCTCATCGCATTACCCTTTAAAATCCTACTTTTAGTTTTTAAAACACTATCTTCGAACGAACCCCAATTCATTAATAAACTACTTATTCCCCATAGTATATCACGTTCATTAAGATCCATTAATCAAAAACTCTTAACAATTCCATCACTGAAAGTTATCGGAACTCGTCGTCATGATATCTTCTCTGTAATGGCCCCACAATTATGGAACACCTTACCTCAGCATTTAAGAGAAGAAAATGACCTAAACCATTTTAAAGGCAATCTGAAGAGCTTCCTTTTTAAAGACGCCTAGTTTGTATGTCAATATGTCAAACTCATGTAATTTATTATAAATAAGCTTATGTATACACCTTTTATTTTTATTGGTAAATCGCTTAGCAAATTAAATTAAGCAATTCAATAAGTTAAAAATAAACTTGAAACTTGAATCTCACAAATTTCCATATTTTTCTAATCTCCAGTAGGAGGCGCTCTATCTTTAAAACTGATTCTGGCCCCTCTATTAATCAAATTTAATTTATCCTGACCCTCTATGGTAGTATTAACATTGGGGCAGTCGGAAGTGTCCAATATCAAAGGTGCCACATACTTCAAGCTGAATTCTGAGTCTGACTTCCTTCCCTTATCCTGCGTCTTCAAAAGTGAGTCCACAGGTAAGTGAAAGGAGTCCGGCTGGGCTGTGAAGGCCTGAGTCACCTTGGTATTTGGACACAGAGAGTCAGGACACCCCTATGCACTAACACTGTTTTTCCTGGCTGTCAAATCGCTTTTTACTTTTTCCAATTCTATCTGCATTGTATCTCGATCCTTCTGTCTGTGCTCTGAGCTCATGGAAAGGAATGTAAGTGGAGGCATTTCTGTAACTACCTCTGCCATGCTCTCTATTTCCTGTGTGTGGTTTTTTTTCTTGTATTGGGATGCTCCCTCAGCACGCCACCTCCTAGCTTCTGATACTGAAATAATTTGAGCTGGCTGGGTCTTCCACACAGACCCAATCCTGAGCAGTAAAGTATAAAAAGGGTAGCTTTAGGGTCCTCCGAAAACAACAGAAGGTGTTTAGTAATCTCAGGGGATAATAATTAAATACTCTTATTCATTCGCTAGTCATTTCATGTCTAGGCTATAGCAATGCATTATATAAAGGCATCACTAAGAAAGAAAAATAACGCCTCCAAATTATTCAAAATACTGCCATTAAAATTATTTCAACTTAAAAGCTCGAAAATTTGATCATGCCACACTACTTTTGATTAACTCCCATTGGCTTCCCATAGATCATTGAATTACTTATAAAATAATGTTACTGATACATAAAACCATAGCTTCCGGTCTACCTGATTTCATCAACAGGTTATTAATCCCCCAAAACCCCCATCGCACATTACGTCGTTCTTATCAAAACCTGTTATCCATTCCCTCTTTAAGACACATTGGCACCATGCGTACTAATATCTTTTCTGTGACGGCCCCTACTATCTAGAACTCAGCACCAAATTATATAAGAGAAATTTTATCACTTGATAATTTTAAAAGTAGCTTGAAGGACTTTCTTTTTAAAGACGCATTTGGATCACGGACTGTAATGGAACTTTGCTCCTTGCTTTTCTTATTCATTTTAATCTTTTCTACAAAGTGCTAGATTATTTATTTTTTGTTCCCTCCCTTTTGTTTTGATCCTTCTCCCTCTCTTTTTCATTACACAAATGTTTTTCATTTTGTTTCGGTAAGTTAATGTTCGTCTATGTGTATGACTGTTTTAATAATTATAATTAGATTTTTTTTAATGTATGCCTTTCTACTCTTTGTTTTTATATATTATGTAAAACCGCTCTGAACCTTGACAAGGCGGTATATCAAATCCCCAAACAAACCTGAAACCTAAAACTGAATTTTTTTTCTTTCTGGCGACACAGCACAAGAAACGGCAAAAATTTAAACTTATAAGCAGTGCAAACGTATATGGGAAAGGATTGGTGACAGAGAGATGTGAGCTGGAAGGAGAGTGTCACACACATGGGCAACATAAGCCTTACAAGTCTCATCTTTGACCCATTACAAAAACAATATAGCAATGTGCGATGCTCGCTTACCTTACCTATAAGCGAGATACATTAATAATATACAATATAATCTTCTACTCTATAAAATCTTATCTAAGCAATAGAAGAGAAAAGCACATGCAAAGAGTGGTACAGACGACAGAGTGGGCAATAAATAATTTCATTCTTCCCGAAAGAATGGCAGCTGCTTATTTTTGCAGCGGGAGCTTCCCGAAAACTCCACATATATAAATAGGCTTCCCAAAAGCCTTACTTAAAGGTTTGGAACAGGACGCCAATACCAGTGAGTATTAAAGAACAGAAAAAATTCAGAAATACTCACAAGATATTGGTGATGTCCAGTCCATCCCGGACACAAGCCCCCAACTGAAGCGAACGGGGTCCGTTTCTTGGTCCCAAAACCGCCCTGCCCACACCCTGTCGTCTGGGTACAGATATCCGAAGGCATTCCCCTTAGAAAGAAAGGATACGCAGACAGTGTTCTAAAGAGATTGCCTAATCTTTTATTAGTTTACATCCAGCTTTATACCTTTTTTTTTTGTACAAGGGTTAGTGGTAACCAACACAGGAAAAGGGGGTTGGACAAGAGAGGGGAGTGTGTGGACGAGCAGGATATGTGCTTCATTGTTTAAATCTAAAGGTGTTAAAGCTTCCCTTATCTCTCTCAACCGGTACATGGAAGTGGGGGGGGGGGGGGTCGAACCTCCATTGTCTCAAACAGTAAACTTCATTAACAAGATTAAATGGCCTTTTCCCAGGACATCAAGAGAACAAACACACACACTGTCTGTGTTTGAGCACCTCCAGCACAGACAGAGACAAAAAACTTATAAGATATATGTGTCCTTTCAGTCATCACATCGACATCTGCGCATGCTGAAGGCCCTTCAGATATGGCCCCCAAGCTTAGGGAAAACAAGACGAGGTTTGTGTGGGGGCGGAGAGGAGGAAAGGTGCCAACGCTGGAAGTGACAATCCCTGGCGGTACACCCGGAATCTCGCCATGGAACACAGTTTATGATTCACTGGGCTAAGCACTAGAAGTGGAGCTGCTTAATTAAGTGTTGCTCTTGTACTGGTGGCCAGGAATTACATCTGCAACAACACTTATCCTCCCTTATTGCTTGAATGTGTCTCTAAACATACCAAAATCTTATTAAACTTCAAGGAACAGAAAACTCAAAACCTTGAACAAAGTTTACCATAAATCAGTGGTTCCCAAACCAATGGCTAGATGCACTAATATCAACAATCCTCAAACGATCGCCGCTAAACTGGTTTTTACCGATTTAGCGACGACTGGATTTGCCAACCCGATGTGGAAAACAGCTCACCATGTGGTTTTCTGCAGGATCTCTTTCTCCTATCCAGCCATGCAAATAAGCTCATTAATATTGAAATGCCATGTAAACTAGCAGAGCAATTGATGCTCTAATATGGCTTCCCTATGCACAAAAATAGTGATCACTGAACGATCTGAAAAAAGTGACTGGTCAAGACCACTTGCTTACCTGTCTTAGCAATAGCTCAGCCCTTTTATTTTAATGGGCAAAGATTCTGTGTGTGTTACATACACATAGTCTGTCTCATTAAAAAAAAAAGAAAAAAGCCCCCCCCCCCAACTGAAGATGCCCCCCCCCCAGTGAAAAGAGATGAAGCTGAAAGAGAAATGCTTCAGTGTTACAGTAATAATAATATTGTTTGATTAAGCATTACTGGCAAACGCTAAAGTTTTAAAATAGATGTATGTCCAGTTGCTACTTCCTGTAAGATTGGAAATAGAGGAGTCCTAGAGCAGGTCATTGTATCTTAAGAGAACATGTCACCCCCTCTATTATTGACGAGGGTCAAATTTTTTTAAAATAACAAAACCATGTGATAGCTAAGTCATTACTGTTGCTAGGGAAAATTACTAATGAAATAAGATTAACAAGAAACCATGTTACTTGAAACTAACCAAAAGAACATTGCTGGAGTTATGCAATTTAATCACTGAACCTTAATGAAGCAATTGTAATTCAACTGAAGACATACCAACTATATATATATGTTTAATTATTTCCTTAAGCAATAACCCCAATAAAAAAATGGCCAGTGACTTGTAATTTGGGGAAATTCTTGGTTGGTACCCTACCAATTTGTAGGACACCAAGAACTTCCAAGGCCTTGAATGATTAAACTACACTTTTGTGTCTAGCAATTATTTCCTTGGACTCCTCCAGAGATGGAAGGACTGAGGGGTTTGAAACTTCTTCATGTATTTATTCAGAGCAAACAGTTCCAGGGTGGCAAATAGGAAGGCTTAACTGGATAGCCCATAAACATTACTTATTCCTGGAGGTAATGAACACTCAACATGATAGCAGGAGATACGTACCCAAGAAATAATCCAAAATCCAAGTTTCTGGCATGAAACAACCTCCCTGGCAAAAAAAGAGAAAAAACAAAACCCAACATACTTTATATATGATTTTTTGCAGTTTTCACCAAAATGTTACAGCTAAAAGTACTTCCCACACATTAAAAAAAAAAAAAGTCTTCATTTTCTGCAGGTCAAATATCAAGCAGAAAACTGCTCAAATGGTTAAAGTTTTCTAGTTCGCTCATCAGTAAGGTAATTCTTATCTTATGTTGTTATGATCTCACTTTTATATTTTGCTTGGAAGCATTTGGGGGGTGGGGTTCCCAATAAAAAAAATATTGAGGACTACCCAACATAGTTTACACAATAAGATGACAACAAAGGGCAAAAACCTCTCTTCCTTCTGGAGGATTGGTATCCTACCATATCAAAATGATCAAATGCTATCCCTATGCTGTAATTTTTAAAACAAATCCCATTTTTTCAGAACACTTTCATCTGGAGAGTGGAGTTAGACAAGGATGTCCATTATCTCCTTTGCTTTTTGATATTGTATTGGAACCCTTGCTATTGGCTATTCAACAGGCAGAGGAGATACAGGGTTATTCCTTATGCAGGTCAGGAATATAAGGTCTCTGCATATGCAGATGATATTTTGCTTCATTTGAGGAATCCTGAATCTACCATCCCACATTTACTAGATTTGATTAATAGATTTGGAAAATTTTCTGGATAAAAAATAAAATGGAGTAAATCAGAGGTTCTTCCGCTAAACGTTCACTGTCCAAAAGGATTATTTGACACATTCCCTTTTCTTTGGAAGGAAGAGGGTATAAATTATTTAGGCATTTGGATTCAGAAAACATTGGAAGAGACAATGAAAGTAAATGAAAGATCCTTATTGCTAAAGGTCTCAGAAATGTGTGAGCAATAGAACCCTTTACATATGTCTTGGTGGGGGAGAGTTCAAACGGTTAAAATGATGATCTTGCCTGTGGTTTGTTACCAAATGGGTATGTTGCCATTTTATTTTCAGGGATCATTTTATAAGATATTAAATAGTATTCTTACTAAATTTATTTGGCTGGGTAAAACTGCTCGAATTGCTTTAGCATCTTTAGTATCTTGGGAAATGAAGACACATCCCCTCATCCCATTCACACCTATTCCTCTTGGCACAGACCAACCAAACTAACCAAATCAACAAACTCCCACCAACTCCAAAAAAACACTACCCAGAACAAGGCCCACTTCAAATCCCAGCGATAAACACCACCCGTAAACCCCACAAACCATACAGGAACAAGACCAATAACAGAAACCTAAAAAAATCTAACACATTCTGAAATTCCAACCCCAACCAGCTACGAAAACATTAAGGGATACTATCTTATACCCGCTCCGTAAGAAACAACACACACATAATAAATGACTGGATATTGCAAACAAAGCCAGACTTCCTGTTTCTGACAGAAACATGGATGGTCTCTGACACAGATATTATCATGAAAGAAATCCTACCACAGGGATACAAAATACTCCCACTATCAAGAAGCTGGGGAAAAGGAGGCGGTCTAGCGATCATACTAAAAGTATCCTTTGATCACATCAAAACAGATTTCAAAACCTCATAAAACCTAGAAATACTAACTTGCAAAATCACTAACGCCCAACTAGAAGAATCACTAACTACAACTCTTTTTTATATCCCACCCAAAAAATGGTCAATCGCCAGAGAAGAATTTTTCAAATTCCTAACCATAAATACCCTAAAAGGATCATACAATCTACTTCTGGGAGACATAAACATACATCTAGAACAAAAGGAAAAGCCAGAAGTAACTGAAATCGCCAACTTCCTAATGTCACTCGATTTTCCAACTCCAGACACAGAGATAATCCATGAAAAAAGGACACAAACTAGACATGATTACTTTCTCTCACAAAGAAACCCTAGACCCCAAAATACAATACTATACAGGGACCTGGGAAAAATGCATGTGGTCAGACCACTATATTGGCAACTTCGACCTAAGCTGGCAAAAATAGAAATTCTCAACTGAAATACAAAAGCAAAAATACAAAAACAATAACCAGTCGTGGTACTATAAACCCAACAGAATTCTGGGCTCACTATGAGCTATGTCCCACAACCACCGAAAAGCTAGTTACAGTTTGCTCAAGCAGAAATAGGAATTTGTGTCAAAAGGCCACGGACAGCACTTTCAAATAAAAAATGCATTTTAAAATGTGAGAGGGTGTTTTGACTAGAGTGAGAAGTAAAGGATATCCCAGACCACGGAGGCCTGACTGGAGCTGTGGAGCCCTGGCCAACTGCCCTGTTTGCCCCGCCACCACCACCAGCCCTGAACTACTACAAATAGTCTGGTAACTAACCAAGTTAAATCAACACACCCTGGAGAGTGCTGTCTCATTATGTTTTCAACTCCAGGAACCTGACTGGTCCATAGTAATTTAAAATACTGTACAATATGGAAACTCCCCTCTGCCTCCCCCCCCCCCCCACATTTATAGAACAGCAGCAATGCTAAATTTTATAGAACAGTGCCTCCCATCTCGCCTTTTGCGTTTTGGTTTCTTGGGGGGCAGGGGGTAGTATTTCAGGGGGGGAGAAAAAGTTCTCTAGCGTCCCTTCAGACCGGTCCAGACACATGGGTTGTGCACTTCTACCAGCAGGTGGAGACTGAAAATTCTTGACTTTAAGTTAGCTACTAATAGGCTGCAACATCCCCTTTGGAGTCTGTCTACTAGGCAACTAAGACTATGTACAGATCACTATAGTTTTAAGAAGATGTTGAAAACCAAGCTGTTTGTAGACGCATACTTTTGATTTGTTTTTCCTAACATTGTCTGGGTATTTTGTTAACTCCTTATCAAATACGTTATTGAAGAATTTGTAGGCCTTATTATTTTGAAGAGTGATCTGTATTGTTGTTTGTTTTTGCTTTATGTATGTTTATAGTCAAATATATTTTATTGAGCAAACAAGACTGCAACAAAGCAACGATACAAGGAACAAAAAACAGCTCAACAGTGTATAGAATACCCCCCCAAAGAACCCCCACCCCCGCCCCTATTCCAACTCAAGTAACCCACCCCCACTCCCAGGTCCTCCATCCAAATACACAGCAGCAAAGGAATAGAAAAGAAAATCAATGCACCAATCAAAACAAAAGGAATCACAAAACAAGAATCAACAGTTAAACACTCGGCTACGAGCCAGAGGACTCAAGGTAGTCCAAAAAGGTTCCCAAGTACGTTGAAAAATGCAGCCTGGGAGAGAAGAAAGATCTTTCACATCCCTTCTCTCCCACATCAGGAGAGAAATCATTCGGCATCGCCAGAGGGAATAGTCCTGAGCATCAGCCTCAAGCCATTTCAACAAAATGCATTTCAGAGCAATCATGACAGTCCACTTGAGGAAATTTGCAACTCCCTTCGAGCGAAGAAAGTAATGAGGAACAGTCCCAAATAAAAGCAAAGGGGAGCTGCAAATGGTGATATGCCAAATGCTCTCCACAAAAGCAAAGATAGCAGTCCAGAAAAGTTGAACCTTAGGGCAAGACCAAAATGTGTGTCCCAAGCCCGCTTCCGGAGCCTGGCAATGAAGGCAGGCAGCAGTAAGACGAAAGTGGAACAAATAAGCCCTTTTAGGAGAGATGTATAAACGAAAAATTACATTACATTACATTAGTGATTTCTATTCCGCTTGTGCCTTGCGGTTCTAAGCGGATTACAAATTAGTAGTCTGGACATTTCCAGGAACGTTACAGTACAAAGGATCATGTATATAGCAAGTTACAATTGATAGTCTGGACATTTCCAGGAGAATTACAAAGCAAAGAGTAAGTATATAATAGGTTACAGTGATGAATAATAATACATTCGGGAAACAGTAGTGAGTTGTACAATGTTGTTCCCAAAAGGTAGTATATTTACGAAAGGCAGGCAGTCGATGGACAGCCTGCAGGAGTACATCAGAGTGCAATTCAACAGCAAGATCGCGAGACCAAGCATCTCGCAACCGAGAATGGTCAAACAGAGGATTCATCCTTCAAATGGCGATGATGGAACTTAAGGGGGACCGGAAGTTGGGAACCAATGGTAAAAGCTGTGGACAACAGTTCTTGACAGGAGGCTTGCAAAGAACCAGAAGGTAAAGAAGAAATGTAATGGTGTATTTGCATATAAGCAAAATAGTCAGTAGGCGAGAGGTCAAAGTCTTTGCGCAACTGAGCAAAGGATTTAAGGGTTTCATCATCATCGACCAAATGAAATACATATTGAATACCCTTCGTTTCCCACCGAGCAAAACTCGGCCCATCAATCCTAGGCAAGAAAGAACTATTAAAGCAGATAGGCAGGAAGGGAGAGACAAAAGGAGAAAGAGCGTGAAATTTACAGACCCAACGCCAAACCTTCCGCAAGGGTCGGTGCAGTAGTTTCACAGAAAGAGAGTCAGGTTCAAGAGAAGGAATGGAATGAAGATAGGCACTAAAATGAGTAGAATGAAAACAGGAAAGTTCCAAAGAAGTGTTGGTGAACGCTGAAGTACCCCTGAAAAGGTCATTAATATGGCGCATGCCACAACCAACTGTTAAATATCGAAGGTTCAATAATCCCAAGCCACCCCTGTACCAGGGAGTCGCCGCCCGTTTATAAGACAAACGAGGCCTCCTCCCAACCCAAAGAAATCTCTGAACCAAGCGTTTCAATCGTCGCTCATCACGGGACGTCAAACAAAAAGAGGAAGGACCTGAAAAACGTAAAGCCAACAGGGGATGAGGAGCATATTATACAGGTGCACTCGACCCAGAAGCGAGAAGGGGAGAGTTTCCCAAATGTGTAATTTATTCTGAAGGGCCTGGAACAGCGGTGCAACGTTTAATCGATACAGACTAGATAAGTCCAGTGGAATGGTAACCCCCAAGTATCGCAAAGTGGAGTCAGCCCAATGAAGAGGAAAATCACCCCTCCACGTTGCTCGTAACTCTGGCGGAAAAGGCAGGGCCAAGGACTTATCTAAATTGAGGGACAGACCCGAATAAAAGCCAAATTCAGAAATAAGGTCCAATGCCACCGGAAGAGAGTCTTCAGGCCGAGTAAGAATCAAAAACATGTCGTCTGCATACGCCAGGGTCTTAAGCTCAAGATCACCAACTGATAGACCCCTGACTTCCGCGAACCCCCGAAGAGTACACAATAAGGATTCCAGAGAAAGAAGGAACAAGAGGGGGGAAAGAGGGCAACCCTGCCGGGTGCCACGAAGAATAGGGAAAGAGTCCGACCGGGTCCCATTGACTAGCAGAGAAGCCTGCGGATTAGAATAGAGGGAACGCACGGCATCCAAATAGAAACCCCCCAACCCAACATGTTCCAGGGTTCGAAACAAAAAGAACCAATTAATGCTATCAAACGCCTTAGAAGCATCCAGGCTAACAAAAAAAAGAGTCGAATCCGGCGAGATTGACACTGTGCAAGGGCAAGAAGGACCTTTCGGACATTGCTCACAGACTGACGGCCCCGAACAAAACCAACCTGATCCTCATGTATAAGCTGGGGTAGATGAGGAGCAAGACGATCAGCCAACATACGAGCAAAGAGTTTCAGGTCCACATTTATCAAAGAGATGGGGTGGTAAGACCCTGGCAGGTCAGCCTCCTTACCAGGCTTCAATAGTAAAGAAATAAGGGCCTCGTTTGCAAAGCGTAGAAAGGAGCTCTGAGCAATAGCTGCGTTAAAATATGCCAGCAAATGTCCGTAAAGAGTAGGAGAAAGAAGCCGGTAAAAGTCACCCAAAAAACCATCCAGGCCTGGAGTCCGATCAGAGTGGAGCGCTTTAATGGCGGACTCCAATTCAGCCGCTCGAAACGGACTATTAAGAGAAGACACCACTTCCGCTGGCAGACGAGGTAGACCAGAAGATTGAAGATAGTCCATCAACATCTCCGGAGAAGCATCATCCGGAGCTTCGTATAACCGGCGAAAGAAGTCAAATAGGACCCCGGAGATATCTGATGTTGTGGATTCCACCCCTCCACTCCGTGTCTGGAGAGATAAAATCGGCCTCCTACTAGTCGCAGCTGTGACCAAACGGGCCATAAGGCAGCCAGGCTTGTTCCCATAACGAAGAAAGCGGTGATAAAAGACTCTACATTTTTGGGAACGAGAATGAAGAAGCAAATTCAAGGCCGCCTGAGTAGACAGATAACATTCACGAGTCTCCCGTGAAGGGTGGAGGGAAAAGGACCACTTCGCCGAACGTAAGGCCCGTTCCAGAGAAACAATCCCTCGGTTAATTCGCCTATTACGAGCACACAGAAAAGAGATGATTTGTCCCCGGATAACCATCTTCCCAGCCTCCCAAAACAAAATAGGATCATCCATATGGGGAGCATTATTGGTGGAATAGTCATCCCCATTGAGTCTGTAAAAAGGCCCAAAATTCCTTATCCCTGGCAAGATAGAAAGGAAACCACCAGGACGACATCCAGAGATACGTAGCATCCAGGAGAATATCCACCCAAATCGGGGCGTGGTCAGAGATGGACAGAGGACCAATCTCGGCCGACTGAACGGAAGGAAACAGAGACGAAGACAAGAAAATATAATCCAGGTGAGACCAGGAGCCGTGGGCACGAGAGAGATTGAGTATAGTCACGAACTTCAGGGTGAAGAAGACGCCAAGAGTCCACTACTGAAAGAGTATCACAAAAGTCAGAGAAAAGACGACCCTTGGCACCTAAAGAGGAAACTGGGGATCCAGATTTATCCAAATCAGGGCGCATTACCAAATTGAAATCACCCATAAGAAGAAGGGAATCTCCAGGAAAACGAGAACAAAGTTTAAGCAGCCTTTGTACAAAGGCCAATTCTCCCGAATTAGGGCCATAGACAACAAGGAGAAGATAAGAAGGGCTCCCAAGGTAAATCGTAAAAGCAGAGATCTACCATCAGTCCTTTTATCGAGAACTTGTACCCCAAGAGGCGAAGATTTCCGGACCAACACTGCAATGCCTCCGTGGCGGCCCTGAGACGAAGCAAAATATACCTCCCCCACCCAAGAACGGTGTAACTTAAGATGTTCCGCATCAGTCAGACGAGTCTCCTGTAAACAAGCAATATCTGATCGATAGCCCCCAACATTCCAAGATGTGAGTTTTATGTATGTTTATATGGAAACTGCTGCGACTCCAGGCAGTATATAAAGATTTTAAATAAATTCTCACTTTATAGAAGGTAGAGGTGGTGAATCTATGCCTTCCCTGGACTGCTTCTTAGGTCTTTCGGGGAGGGGGGGGGGTGACTTGCAGTCCCTTCCAGCCTGAGGTTCAAAATAGTTGTAGGTGTTTGGATAGGATTTAGACAATAAAATATATAAAAAAAGAAACGTCTTGGCATTCCCATCTTTCTTCTGCTGGATTGAGGCAGGGGTTCAGTCCCCTTTAGTCTCGGGGGTGCCACTCTATGTGAAAAGTCCCTCTACCCATTCCCCTACTTCCCTATTGTTTAGTGCAGGGGTGCCCAAAAAGTCGATCGCGACTGACCAGTCCATCACAAAGGTAACGTGAGTCGATCGCGAAGCCCATCCCGGGCTCTGCAATAGACTCGCGTTGCATTTGCATTCTCTCTGTTCCCCGATGTCACAACAGGCCAACAGCAACTACGGAAGTGCCGGACAAGCCAGCCTCCACCCCACCCCCCACCCCCTAGGTGCATGTGGAGCCGTTTGCGATGGACAGCGGGAAAGAGGCTCCACCTGGAGGCCGGCCTACCACATGTCTCGAGCAGCTGCTGCCAACTCTAAGGCTCCGTTGAGGAGCCGGGCCAGGAAGAAAGGTTTTGCGGGAGGAAGAGCACCCCAACCCCACACCTGGCGTTGGAAGAGACAAAGGTCAGAGCCGCACGTAAAGGAGGAAGCGAATGCAAGTAGCTAGCCCGAGATGCGGTGTTCTGGTTGCCTATGCAAGGGTTGCAGGAGCAGCCGGAGGCATCCAGCTGGATACTTGCAAGCCTGGAAGAAAGGGACAATTCGGCATTTCCAGAGTGCAGCTGACCATTTAGCATCTACTGGTGTATGCTAATATATGTTTTGCACATTCAGAAAACCAGAGTGCTTGGGAGTCTAAGACAGGTTGGGGAAGCCCTGCATTAGGTACCTTGAGTTTCAGGCTCTGATCCAGGAAGCATCAGACCAGGGCCTAATATCTTGCTGCTCCTACAGAGGACACCCCACTGTTTCTCACTGCTGGTTGTGAACAGCCATGGCAATCTACCAGAATACATGCTTCTGTTGGACTAGTTAGTAAATAAGCTACCTATGCTTGCTTTCTATTAGCCAATATATTTGACCCTGCCCAAAGTGAAAAACCTGCCAAGAGGGGTGAAGAAGCTTTAAGAAGAGTGGATGCCTTTGAAAAGTGAATCTTTACTTTTCCTCTGGATCATCTTCCATGCAAAACTATTTTCCTTCAGCTGCACCTTTACTGCCAAAATCCAGTCTAAAATGTCAATATTGCAGTGGCAAGTCAAATGCGTGCAAGACAAGCGCGCGGACAAAGGCGCAAAGTCAAGTGAGCACAAAGACAAACGAGCGCAGATAAATTGGAGCAGACAAATGAGCTCAAAGATAAGTGAGCGCAAAGATAAATGGGAGCAGACAAATGAGCGCAAACAAATTGGAGCAGACATGAGCACGAGCAGACAAATGAGCACAAAGACAAGTGAGCGCAAAGACAAATGGGAGCAGACAAATGAGCGCAAAGATAAGCGAGCAAGATAACTGCACAAAGAAAATGCTCAGAACAGCCAGCCTTCATTTCGCTAGCCTCTTTGTGATTCGTTACCTAAGCTCCTTTTTACGTGCTCGGAACAGCCCGCCCTCCCTTCGCTAGCATCTTTGTGATTGGTTACGTTTGCTCCTTTTATACTTGCTCAAAACAGTCCATCATCCTTTCGCTGCCTGACTGTGCCCGTTATAGGTCTAGTCTACAACTTGCTCTAACAGGTATTTCTCTTGTGCAGATTTCACTCGCCTTTGGTGAGAGGAACACTACTTCCAAATTCGGATTTCACTCGGCTTAGGTGAGAGCGACACTACTTCCAAATTTCTTAATTTGTAAGGTATGTTTATATTTTCATTTGCTAACTTTTTATATAAGATGTGTGCAAAAGAATCGCTAGATAAGTGAGGGTATAGTGTAGCTCAAGTTTCACTAGATGTCTTGCACTCAAATGTCATACTCGTGCTTTTTACTAGAAATCATTCACGCTGAATTGTCCTGCGCTCAGATGTCTTGGTGCATTTGTCCACGCACATTTGTCTTGCGCACATTTGACTATGAACCCAGTATTGCATGCAGTCAGAAGAAGAAAGTGCAACCAGATACTCATAAAATCACCACACAACAAAGGTAGAAGAAATGATTTTATTTTAAATTTAGTGATCAAAATGTGTCCATTTTGAGAATTTATATCTACTGGCTATATTTTGCACTAAACCGCAGTATCGGATTTTAGCATAGGGAGCCTATGAGCATCAAGAGCAACACAGGGCATTCAGCGCAGCTCCCTGTGCTAAAAACTGCTATCGTGGTTTAGTAAAAAGGGAGGGGGTATATTTGTCTATTTTTGTATAGTTGTTACTGAGTTGACATTGCAAATTTTAAAGTCATCTGCCTTGATCTCTTTGAACCCCCCCCCCCCCCGAACATAAATGATAATTAACATTTTCTCTGCGTACAGTGTGCTTTGTGTTTTTTAAAATTTTATTGTTGGTAGATCATTTTGACTTGGTCATTTTAAAAAGTAGCTCACAAGCCAAAAAAGTGTGGGCACCTCAGCAATTTTTTTTGCTCTGCCTGTCAAGACGGCTACCTTGAGAGCCAGTGGGGTCTGCCCTCTTGTGAAAAGTAAAACAAAACAAATCAAAAACTCAAAACAGGAGCCTTTGGAGTATTGTCGAGGTCACTTTTGCTGCAGTTATTGTTTGCTTCCTTCCCACCTTTGGTTCAGCACAGCAGAGTTGTTGCTTTCTCTTTCATTTTGACAGCAATGTGAGTGGCATACCCCTGAAGAAATGTTCAGCGTGTTCTTGCCAGGGGATGAATGTGGTCGGTTCCTGATTGCCAGAGGATAAGCCCAGGCAAGTTGGAAAAAGTAGTTCAACCAGGGGATGTTTTCATGAGTTTTGGCATTATAGGCCTGGAAGAATTGATTCAGCATCTTTCAAGGGAGTCGAAGGGCAGTCAGAGTTCCAGTAGTCTCCTCGGCCACCTCTTGCCCTACTCAATTATCAATTGGAGCAAGGTTAAAGGAGTTCAATTGGGTCTGGACTCAATAACTTGAGACCAAAGGGTATAGTCATTTGCAACAGCTAGGCCCTGGAGTTCGTTCAGGCTCCGTCAGATGCCTTTCTATTGTCCCCATGCCGGGCCTACTGGAAGGCAAAGGCAGTTCACCACACCCTGCAGAGATTGATCGAACTCGGAGCCGTAGTGCCTGTACCATCCATGGAGGTGGGACTCATGACTGTCTATCTACTTTGTGGTGCCCAAAAAGGAAGGTTCCTTTCAACCCATCTTGGATCTCAAGGGAGTCAACTGAGCATTGCAAGTACCCTCCTTTCATATGGAGACTCTGAAGTTCAACCGAAAGAGTTTCTAATCACTTGATCTGACGAAGGCATACCAGAACATCCTGATTCCAGAGTCTCACAGATTCCTTAATTTTGCGATTTTAGGAAAGCATTATCAGTTTTGTGTGCTTCAGTTCATAGTAACAGAGTAACATAGTAGATGATGGCAGATAAAGATCCGAATGGTCCATCTAGTCTGCCCAACCTGATTCAATCTAAAAATTTGTTGGGGTTTTTTTTTCTTCTTCTTAGCTATTTCTGGGCAAGAATCCAAAGCTCTGCCCAGTACTGTTCTTAGGTACCAACTACTGAAGTCTTTGTCAAAAGATCACTTCAGTCCATCTACACCCTCCCAGCCATTGAAGCCCTCCCCAGCCCATCTTCCACCAAACAGACATATACAGTCACAGACTGTGCAAGTCTGCCCAGTACTGGCCTTAGTTCTTCAATAGTTACTATTATTTTCCGATTCTAGATCTTCTGTGTTCATCTCACGCATTTTTGAACTCCGTCACCGTTTTCATCTCCACCACCTCTCTCGGGAGTGCATTCCAGGCATCCACCACCCTCTCCGTAAAGAAGAATTTCCTTACATTGCTCTTGAGTCTACCACTCCCTCAACCTCAAATTATGTCCTCTGGTTTTACCATTTTCCAGTTCGGCCTGGCTATATAGCTCCTCAAACTTTCTCCAAGGTCATAGAAGCGGTTTCAGCTGTATTGCTTTAGGAAGGGATTTTGGTGCATCCCTATCTGGATGATTCAAGCGAAGTCTCATCAGGAGAGTGTGGCAGCTACAGACTGCATCGTTCAGCTACTCTAGTCAATAGGTTGGTTTGTCAATTTTCCTGGGGCCCTCTCAGTGCCTGGAATACCTTGGAGTTTGCTTCAACACCAACTTGGTGAGAGTTTTTCTCTTTCTATCATGCATAGCGAAGCTTCAGGATCAGATTTGTTCCCTCTTGCATTCTCTATGTACCTCAGTGCAAGACTTCCTTTAGGTCTTGTGAGTCCTTTGAGGCAATGCTGGAGGCGGTTCAGTGAGTCCGATATGCTCTCCTAACCAGATGGTCTCTGCAAATTCATCCACTGAAGGCTCTGGTGCCTCTAAGGGGTTTAGCTTGATGTAGTCTTCAATAGTGGCTGTGTTCCACTAATCTCTCCCGGGACAGGAATCTAGAGTAGCCAGTGGACAGTCGAGATGACAGATTCTAGCATGTCTGGCTAGAGGGCACAAAGTCTGGGCCAGTCAGCACAAAGGCAAAGGTCGCTAGAGGTGTTCACATGATCCATCAATCATTTGGAGACAAGAACAATTTGGTTGGGCGCTGTTGGTTTTTTGCGATCTGTTGCAAATCTAATTCTCTTGGACATGAATCGGCAGGGGGCACCAAAGTTATCTTCTGACTCAGAAAACTGCATTGTTGATGGAATGAGGAAGGTTCATCTCCAAGATCTGTTGGTAGTTCATGTGGCAGAGGTAGGCATTGTTCATGCAGGCTACCTCAGTCAATACCTCATAGATCCCAGGAGAGTGGTCCTCGGGGGAGGGGGGAGTCAAGGCCTTCAACCTCAATCAAGACACGAGGTCGATGTCTCTCGATGACAAGGTTCCTCGTTTTGTCAGCCATCACCAGGCTCTCAAGTAGAAGCGCTGGATGCCCTGTTGTAGCCTTGGCCAATTAGCTGACAGTGTCTCCTGTACATTAGCCGACAGTGTCTCCTATAGCCTCTAATAGGCAGTATTCTCCTTCACATCAGTCATCATACTGGCTGGGTAGTTCTCATAGCTCCCAACTGGCTGCATTGCCTGTGGTTCAGGAATCTGTATCACCTTCGGGTGGCACCACCTCTTTGCATTCCTTTCAGAAACTAATTTCCCTCAGGGTCCCATTCACATGTTCATTCTGGCTTCATATTGTCTTACAGCATGTTTCTTAAGAGGTCAAGTCTAAGGAAGAAGGATACTCAAGCAGTGTTATTTCCACCCTCTTGGGATCTTGGAAAATTTCCATTTCATCGACTTAAGTGCGAGTTTGGTGTGTGTTTGACAATTGGTGCAGTAGTCACTCTCTAGTTCCTGTTTGTGCATCCATCCCAGATTTGGGGGGATTTTCTTCAACAAGGTTTGGAGAAGGATCTTTCCTGGTCCTCCTAGATCAGTGGTCTCAAACTCAAACCCTTTGCATGGCCACATTTTGGATTTGTCAGTACTTGGAGGGCCGCAGAAAAAATAGTTAATGTCTTATTAAAGAAATGACAACTTTGCATGAGGTAAAACTCTTTATAGTTTATAAATCTTCCCCCCCTCTCTCCCTGAAGGCCTGCATGTTCCCCCCTTCTTTGCAGCATCCTCCAGCTTCCCCCCCCCCCCCGGTCTTTGTTTCAGCTAATTACTGCAGCTTGCAGAGAGGATCGCCGCAGCACATACCCTCTGCTGTTGGCGAGGACAGCAGCAGCCTGCAAGGATCGCTACAGCACCGGCAATCCTCTCTGCAGACCGCAGGCCACAAAATAGTTCCTGGCGGACCACATTTAGCCCCCGGGCCATGAGTTTGAGACCACTGTCCTAGATGGTCCAAGTAGCAGTCTTGTCAGCTTCCCGAGGTGTCATTCAGGGCCTGATAAAAACATAAGAAGTTACCTCCGCTGAGGCAGACCAGAGGTCCATCTCGCCCAGCGGTCCGCTCCCGCGGCGGCCCATCAGGCCCACTGCCTGAACAGTGGTCTCTGACTAATTTTATAAATTATCTCTAATCCTATCCCTATAACCTTACCTCTACTCTTATCTGTACCCCTCAATCCCTTTGTCCTCCAGGTATCTGTCCAGACCTTCTTTGAAGCCCTGTAGCGTGCTTCTGCTTATCACATCCTTCAGTAGCGCGTTCCATGTATCCACCACCCTCTGGGTGAAAAAGAACTTTCTGGCGTTTGTTCTAAACCTTTCCCCTTTCAATTTCTCTGAGTGCCCCCTTGTACTTGTGGTTCCCCATAGTTTGAAAAATCTGTCCCTGTCCACTTTTTCTATGCCCTTCATGATCTTGAAGGTTTCTATCATGACTCCTCTAAGTCGTCGCTTTTCCAGTGAGAAAAGCCCCAGCTTTTTCAGTCTGTCAGTATATGAGAGGTCCCCCATACCCTTTATTAGCTTAGTTGCTCTTCTCTGGACTCTCTCAAGTACCGCCATGTCCTTCTTGAGGTACGGCGACCAGTACTGGACACAGTACTCCAGGTGCAGGCGCACCATTGCACGATACAGTGGCAGGATAACTTCCTTCGTCCTGGTCATGATACCTTTCTTAATGATACCCAACATTTTGTTCGCTTTCCTTGAGGCTGTGGCGCACTGCGCCGACGCCTTCAATGTTGTGTCTACCATCACTCCCAGGTCTCTTTCAAGGTTGCTCACCCCTAGCGGTGATCCCCCCATCTTGTAAGTGAACATCGGGTTCTTTTTCCCAACATGCATGACCTTGCATTTCCCTATGTTAAAGCTCATTTGCCACTTTTTGGCCCACTCTTCCAGCGTTGTCAGATCTTTTTGGAGGTCTTCACAGTCCTCCATGGTTTTGACCCTGCTGTATAGTTTAGTGTCATCCACAAATTTAATAACCTCACATTTTGTTCCCGCCTCCAGGTCGTTAATAAATATATTGAACAGGAGCGGTCCCAGCACCGACCCCTGTGGAACTCTGCTCGTGACCCATTGCCAATCTGAGTAATGGCCCTTTACTCCAACCCTCTGTTTCCTGTCCGCCAGCCAGTTTTTGATCCATCGGTGGACTACCCCTTGCACCCCGTGATTCCATAGCTTCCTTAGCAGTCTTTCGTGTGGTACCTTGTCGAAGGCTTTTTGGAAGTCAAGGTAAATGATGTCTGATGCAATCTGTTTCTTAAGGGCAGTTCGCATTCTCCGGCCATATCCATTAGTTCCTTCTTGGGACCTTAACCTAGTCCAACAAGGCAGGTGCAGCCCCCTTTTGAGCAGCTTGGATTGCTGTACTCTTAAGGATCTGACCTTGAAGACTGTTTTTGGTAGCAATTATGTCTGTGAAGCACATATCGGAGTTGCAAGCCCATTCATGTAGGCCTCCCTTTTTATTATTTTCAAGGGAGCATGTCAAACTCTGGATAGTACCTTCCTTTTTGCCCAAGGTGGTGTCTCCCTTTCATGTAAGATGGTGTCTCTTCCGGTCTTGGGAAGCTGGGATGGCTCTCCAGAGCTGAAACTTCTAAGGAAACTAGATATCTGCAGAGCTCTGCATGTTTATCTCAGTGAACTCAAATTCTGTAGTTCAGACTGTCTTTTTGAGCTGTTCACCAGTCGGAGAAAGGGGGAAGCAGCATCCAAGGCCACTATTGTGTGCTGCATTAATGAGACTATAGCTTCAGTGTATTTGAAACAGAGTAAGTCAGTTCCCACATTGCTTAAGGCACATTTGACCAGGGGACAGGTAACTTCATGGACAGTGTGCGCATTTGTACCACCAGGGGACATGTGTAAGCTGGTGGTGTGGTCCTCTCTGCATTCCTTTGGGTATCATTATAGGGTGAAGAGGCATGGGTGCTGCAGTCAGGCCTAGCTAGTTCCCACCCTTAATGGTAGCTGCTTTGGTACTTCCCATTCGCCTGTGCCAGTCTGGAGAGACGTTAGAGAAGGTGAAATTAAACTTAGCTGCTAATTCTCTCTTAGTCCCTCCAGCCCGCACAAAACCCACCCATGGTTACACTCAATATGTATACTACCATTGTTAAGAGAATATGATATGCGTTTTTTGTTGTATATACGAGCGTTTGTGGTTTTTTTGTTTCTAACATTTATAGGAAAGAAAATAGTTTAACAGATGAATATTGTTCTTATCATGGGAAGCAGCCACTTGGTTCACTGTACTAGCTAGTGGACCAGGAATGGCAAGAAAGAGTTTTCAATGAGTTTGGGGTTTTTTTTTGGTTTTTTTAATGGTTTGCTACTGTTTTTCTGCTTGGCTAGTCTAAGACCGACCAAAGGGGATAGCACAGCCTATTAGTAGCTAACTTAAGACAAGAATTCTTAGTCTCCACCTGCTTGTAGAGATGCACAACCATTTCTGTGCCAGTCTGGAGGTACCAAGAGAAAGAAAATTATCAGGTAAGTATATTACCTTATATCCCACAGAACTATGTGATTATGCATATGCAGAATTTTGTGCTTTATTGAATAATACCATATGATCTCCCCTGCTCCCCTGACTGGATTTTTCAATGCTCCAAAAAAGGCAGAAACATTGCCCAATCACTGCTACCTTTTGTGCTACCATCATTCAAAATGGTGGTGCTGGAGATGGGAGGGGAAGAGAAGAAAGATAAAATGGACAAAGGCTGGATATAGTGGAGGGAGGAAGAGAGAGATGCTAGACAGAGGGAAAGTGAATTAGAAAAGGAAGAGTAGGGGGGGGGGAGAAGAGACAGCACCTGGGGAAAGTAAAGGGTTATGGGTACAGACTCATGAATTTGATAGACCACCTTTCTGGGTACAATCAAAGTGGTTTACACAATATTAGAAGGCTACACCCAAGCAAATTATGCCCCTAATTTTGAAAAAACTATAGCACATAATTTTGAGAGTTTGGCTGCATAATTCTCTGAAGTGTTCAAAGTGATGAGCAAACCAGGCAACTATCACATACAAGCTGCAGATCAAAGAAGTATAGTTGCAAGAACTGACAAGCAGCCAACTACATCTACAAATACATCTTTCAGGTATTTGGTGGCAATGTGCAGACTCTCAAAATGAGTGTAAAATTCCAAGGAGCCAGGTCTGAGTTATGCAGGAGCATAATTAAATCTGTACCCAATACAAGCTCACAAAAACTTAGTGTCAATATAAAATTTACCAATTACATTACAATCTTCCAATTACAGTATATATCTAAATTTATCTTTTAAATAATTAAACTTTATTAACATTATTATGATTAGGTATACTCAAAACACCGTCTACATTGCCATTTTACCGAAGACATGCAATTGGGGAACCATCAAAACAGCACAACTTTCCCACTAACATTTTAACCAACTTTTCTATTTTTACAGATTATATTCAAATCCACATCACATTATCAGTGAATCACTATAAAAAATTATCTACTAAATCACTTAGCTGTGATGCAGCAAAGATGAATATTTTCTGTGATGTAACATAAGTAAAATGTTCAGTCCATATAGAAGTCCTGTTCTCCAGTATCGACATCCAGGTGGTGATATAAATCACTAGTAAGTCCACAACCTTATAGTAAAGATAAGAACATAAGAATTGCCGCTGCTGGGTCAGACCAGTAGTCCATCATGCCCAGCAGTCCGCTCACGCGGCAGCCCTTTGCTCAAAGACCAGCGCCCTAACTGAGACTAGCCCTACCAGCATAAGTCCTTGTTCAGCAGGAACTTGTCTAACTTTGTGTTGAACTCCGGGAGGGTGTTGTCCCCTATGACAGACTCTGGAAGAGCGTTCCAGTTTTCTACCACTCTGGGTGAAGAAGCACTTCCTTACGTTCGTACAGAATCTATCCCCTTTCAACTTTAGAGAGCGCCCTCTCATTCTCCCTACCTTGGAGAGGGTGAACAACCTGTCCTTATCTACTAAGTCTATCCCCTTCAGTACCTTGAATGTTTCGTTTATGTCCCCTCTCAATCTCCTCTGTTCGAGGGAGAAAAGGCCCAGTTTCTCTAATCTTTTGCTGTACAGCAGCTCCCCCAACCCCTTAACCATCTTAGTCGCTCTTTTCTGGACCCTTTCAAGTAATACTATGTCCTTCTTCTTGTACAGCGACCAGTGCTGTATGCAGTACTCCAGGTGAGGGCGCACAATGGCCCAGTACAGCAGCATGATAACCTTCTCCAATCTGTTCCTGACCTCCTTCTTTATCATTCCTAGCATTCTGTTCGCCCTTTTCGCTGCCGGCTTCATCGACTTGTCGATCAGAACTCCCGAGTACCTTTCCTGGGAAGTCTCTCCAAGTACTGCCCCGGACATCCTGTATTCGTGCATGAGATTTTTGTTACCGACATGCATCACTTTACACTTATCCACATTGAACCTCATCTGCCATGTCGATGCCCATTCCTCGAGCCTGATTATGTCACGTTGCAGATCTGAGTCTTCATTACTCTGAATAACTTCGTATCATCCGCAAATCGTTTATAAAATATGTTGAAGAGCATGGGTCCAAGCACTGAGCCCTGCGGCACTCCACTGGTGACGCTCTTCCAGTCCGAGTATTTTACATTTACCCCCCACTCTCTGTTTCCTATGCTCTAGCCAATTTTTAATCCACGTGAATATTTCACCCTCGATTCCGTGGCTCGCAATTTTACAAAGTAGTTGTTCATGCGGAACCTTGTCGAACACCTTCTGAAAGTCCAGATAAACAATGTCGATCGGATTGCCCTTGTCTATCTCCCTTTTACTCCCTTGAAGAAGTGCAGCAAGTTGTCAAACAAGATTTGCCTTTGCTGAAACTGTGCTGGCTGGTCCTCAGACTGTGCCCATCAAGGTGATCAATGATGCGGTCCTTTATCAGTGCCTCTACCATCTTTCGTGGTACTGAGGTCAAACTCACTTGAACCTTTTTTGAAGATCGGCATAACATTTGACACCTTCCAGTCCTGTTTTGATCGACAGATTGGCTATTAGTTGAAGCAGTTCAGCTATGGTCCCTTTACGTTCCTTGATGACCCTCGGATGGATGCCATCCGGTCCTGGGGATTTATCGTTCTTAAGCCTATCAATCTGCCTGATACCTCTTCTAGACTGATCGTTAAACCTGTCAGTTTCCCGTTTTCACTTCCAGCATATAGCCTGATGGGTATGCTGTGTATATCCTCTTCGGTAAATACAGACGCAAAAAACGAGTTCAGTCTTTCGGCGATTGCTTTGTCCTCCTTTAGTACTCCCTTTATTCCTTGGTCATCCAACGGTCCCATCGCTTCCTTCATGGGTTGCTTCCCTTTAATATATCAAAAGAACGGCTTGAAGTTTTTTGCCTCCTTGGTCATTTTTTCCTCGTAGTCTCTTTTGGCCCCTTTTACTGCCTTATGGCACCTACGTTGATGTTGTTTCGATCTTTTCCATTCCTTAAATGAGGATTTTTGTCTCTGACCGCTTCCTTAACCTCTACAGTGAGCCACGCCGGTTCTTTATTCTTTTTCCTCTTTGATCCCTTGTTGATACGCAGTATATACAAATTTTGCGCCTCGGTGACGGTATCCTTAAAAAGAGACCAAGCTTGCTCTAGCGTCTTTAGTGTTTATCCTCTTTTTAATCTTCTTCCCCACCATGCGTCTCATCCCTTTGTAATTCCATTTTCGGAAGTTTACCACCGTTGCCGTCATTCTGGACCGATGTTTTGCCCCCATTTCCATGTTGAAGCAGATCATATTGTGATCCGTTTCCCAGCGTCCCTTCTACTTCTACATCCTGTGCTGGTCCTTACAGCCCATTTAGAATTAAGTCCAGAATTGCATTTCCTCTCGTGTTTTCCTTGACAAGTTGTTGCAGGAAGCAATCAACTACAGTTTCCAGGAAATTGGTCTCTTTACACAGCCAGAGGTGCCTAAGTTCCATTCTAACCCCGGATAGTTGAAGTCGCCCATGATAACTGCGTTGCCTCCCTTGCAGTTGCGTTTAATCTCATCCGTCATTTCTCCATCAATTTCTTCGGACTGCCCTGGGGGTTGGTAGTAAATGCTTATCCTTGTTTCCAGTCCATTTGTTCCCGGAATTTTGACCCATAGAGACTAACTTATCCATCTGTTGTGGCATGTTCTCTCCAGTAGATTCAATGCCCTCCGACGTATATGGCAATGCCTCCTCCTTTTTGAGTCACTATGTCTCTGCGGTATCGTTTGTATCCCGGTATCATAAAAACACATCTAATCCTTATTTTTCCACTCATCTCCCCTCCTAAACTCAGCGCAAGTTTCACTGTTCTTCAGAGGGAAGCTACGCTCTCAGATGAGAATAAGTTGTAACCAATAGCAGTCAAAGATGTGAGACTCATCATGCTATTCTATTCACAAGTCATGTGGTACCTGATGCTCCTCACACACATCAGAAAAGCTGGTTAAAGTGTTAGTGAGAATGTTTTGCTGTTTTGACGGTTCCCCTATTGCATGTCTTCAGTAAATTATCAATAAAGATGGAGTTTTGAATAAAAATACCCCTTGTTTTACTAAGGTATGCTATGCATTTTAGCGCACGCGCTAACTGCTAACGTGTCCCTAGACCAACATGCACACGTTAGCGCATAGTATACCTTAGTAAAAGAAGTAGATAATCATAATGTTAATGAAGTATAATTATTTAAAAGAAAAGAAAAATTGATATATAATTTGAAGACTAATATAACTGGTAAATTTATACTGTTACTTTAAATTTTGTGAAAACAAACATTGTCATTCACCCATGAATTATCTTGTGTAGTGCTAAATGCAAAAATGTTATTTAACTCTTTTTAAAAAACAGCCTGGAAAAAGCACAAATAGCATGTTTTACCTGTCTTGTCTTCTGCTATTATAGCGGTACATACGGTAAACAGTTCATAAAAGATGTTATAAAAAATGATTTCCCCTGTAGAGATAAGAAAAAAATTAATATACTGCAAGAGCCAATCAGAGCCTTCACCTCAGCAGCATAGCCAAGAGGTCTCTCAACAGTCCAGAATGAAAGAAGCCAATGTCAACTAAAAAAAAAAAAAGACAACACACACAAAACCCAACTCCACACCCCTGTAATAATTCAGGATGATTGCAACTCATACATAAAATCACTGCATTATCACCAAATACAATATCTAAGGGCAAGGGGGAAAAAAATCAAGAACTTCAGTAGTCCAGTTTCTAGCTCTCATTTCTCTACAAGCAGACAGGAAAAGTTATCCAGCCAAATCCCTTGTGTATGTGTGTTATTTGGTAAGCCATTTACATGGGTTGAATGTAATAAATTTTTATTTTTTTAATTCTTTATTCATTTTTATAACTTACATCAAGTGTAACAAAAAGTAACATCATTTTTACTTAAATATATCACTTGAAATTCTATAATTAATCATACTCAATATATTTTATCCCATTCCCTCCCAACTCTTTCAATATATCATAACACATCATAATAAAGACTGTCCTTTCATTCAAAGCACCTAGTGAAAATTCAAAAAATTACCCCTCTCCATTATTTCATTTGTACTAACCAGGAAAATTATATTTATTCATTGTAATAATTTGTTAATGGCCCCCACACATCTTGAAATGTATTAAAATTTCCTTTCTGAAGAGCTAATGTTCTTTCCATTTTATAAATATGACATACTGAATTCCACCAAAAACTATAGTTTAATCTACTCCAATTTTTCCAATTGCATGTTATTTGTTGTTTGGCGACTCCTGTTAAGTAAGAGTTTATTATTTTTGGAAGGTTTTGGCTCTTAGCCCTCGGACATGCCAAATAATACTGTGTCATACGATAATGCCACATAATTTTCTAACAAATTATTAATTTGGCCCCAAATTGATTTCCAGAAAGCCATAATAAATGGACAATAGAATAAATGATCTAAAGTCCCTGCTTCAAGATGACAATGCCAACATCTCTCTGACTTAGAGCAATCAAATTTTTTTAAACGAATAGGGGTCCAGAATGCTCTATGTAACAGGAAAAACCATGTTTGTCTCAGATGCAGACATCGTACATCTCATCCTCCAAGACCAAATTTGTGGCCATTGCTTAATCTCAATGCTCCAAATGTCCCGGAGACCAGTCTTTGGTTTTTTATATAAATCCAGATATTAATTTGTACCACTGAGCGGCCTGGTGTCCCAGGAAATCCACCTGAAAGCATAAAAACTCTAAACTATATTGATTATTAAGATTTTTCCATTCAGGGAACCCCACCTGAATGGCCTGCTTCAGTTGCATCCATCTAAAATTTTGTGATTTATTAAGGCCCCTGCCACAGCTAAATTAGAAGCAGCCAGTGATAGTAACTGTGAAAACTCAAGCAGTTTAACATTAGAAATAACATCTTCTAATACACGTATTCCTGCAATCATCCAATGCTTCCAGATGACCTTAAATCCACCAATTTGAATCTTGGAGTTCAGCCAAATAGTTTGATTTGTTGATTTGTGAATTGGAATAGGTGACAAATTACTCACATATCTTACTGTTTTCCATGTGTCTATAAATAATCTATTTTCTTTATATAATCTAGGCATTTTGATACTAAGTACATGGCATAATCGCAGAGGAAACATGAGGCGCCATTCCAACCATAACCAATCAACAGGCTCTGGGAGGATCCAATACATATCCTGGTGCATAATATAAGATTGATGATACCTATAAAAGTTGGGAAAATTTACCCCTTCCTCTGTAATCAGTTTTTGTAGAGATACTAAAGCAATTCTAGTGTTTTTGCCCAGCCAAATAAATTTTGTGAGAATATTATTTAACTTTTTATAAAAAGACCCCTGGAAAAAAAACTGGTAACATACTCATTTGATAACAAACCACAGGCAAAATCATCATTTTAATAGTTTGAACTCTCCCCCACCAAGAAAGATGTAAAGGATTCCATTGCTCACACATTTCTGTTACCTTCTGTAATAAAATTTTTTCATTCACTTTCTTCCAACGTGTTTTTTTATCCAAATGCCTAAATATTTTATTCCGTCATCTTTCCATAGAAAGGGAAATATTTCAAATAAACCTTTTGTACAATGGACATTAAATGGAAGAACTTCTGATTTATTCCAATTTATATCTTGTATCCTGAGAATTTTCCAAATTTTTCTATCAATTCTAGTAAGCTTGGAATGGTTGTTTCTGGATTTCTCAAATGAAGCAATAAATCATCTGCATAAGCAGAAACTTTATATTCACGATCTGAATAAGGAATACCCTGTATCTCCTTCGCTTGCTGAATAGCTAATAACAAGGGTTCTAATACAATATCAAAAAGCAAAGGAGACAAAGGACAGCTTTGTCTAACCCCCCTCTGCAGACTAAAATGCTCTGAGAAGTTATTATTAATATATAAAGCAGGAGAGCTATACAATGTCTGGATCATTTGTATAAATGCTGAACCTATACCAAACCATTCCATTGCTTGATACATGAAAGCCCATTCTATCTGATCAAAGGCCTTCTGTGTCCAAGGATACAGAAAAGGCTGGATCATTCATGGCTTTTGTTAAATTTAACATATGAAAAGCCAATCTGGTGTTAGAGGAATGTCTCTGAGCAACAAATCCTGTTTGGTGCATACCAATAATAAAAGAGAGAGCCTTGGCCAAGCGTAAAGCCAATGTTTTAGCTAGAAGTTTGCCATCCACATTAATTAAAGAAATAGGCCTGTAATTTGAAACCAATGTGGGATCTTTATTTGGCTTCGGCAAAACTATAGTAACAGATTCTGCCATAATACCATGTAACCATTTGTTAGTTGAACCTGATATAAATTTTATGGTAATAGGGTATTTTGAAATGATTTATAAAACTCTACTGTGAAACCATCACCACCTGGAGCGGATCAAACTCTAAGGGATTTCAACGCTGCTTGCAACTCTTTTAGAGATATTGGCTTTTCTAAGCTTTCTTTTATATGTTCAGGAATTTTTGGTCCCTTAATTAATTTTAAAAAAAATCTAACCCATCCTTTTCTTTATCTAAATAATGCTCAGAAGAATACAGGCCTTTATAAAAAATTTAAAAATTGTTTTAAAATCGGTCCAATTTGAGAATAGGTATTACCGTTCTCATCCTTTACTACTATTATTTTTGTTTTCCTTTATTTGCTTTTAGATAATTTGCCAATAATCTTCCCGCCTTATTTGAATTTCCATAATACAAAGCTTGTTGAGAAAAGAAGTCTTTCCTTATCAATTTAGAAGAATATCATTGTATTTACCTTTAGCTTTTAAAAAAGAGCCTGTAACGTAGAGTATTCCCATTTATCAATCAATTTTAACTCCAAAAGCTTAATTTCTTGTTCCAAACTGGAAAATTGTTTTTTTAACTTGTATCCTAATATGTCGAAGATGAAATAATTTTACCTCTCATGGTAGCCTTAAAAGCATCCCATGTAGTCTCAAGGGAGATATCTTCCGTATTATTAATTTGAAAATAATCATTTATTTTTGATTGAACTTCCTCAATAGAATTTGGCTCTGCAAGCAGTGTATTATCAAATCTCTATACAGATCTACTATTATCTGGATTAATTAATTTAAATTTAATCCACAGCCCACCATGATCAGACAAAATAATTGGATCTATGGAGGCTTGTGTTACTTGTTGAACTAATGAATTTGAAACAAATATATAATCTATTCTTGAAAAAGATTTATGAACATGGGAGCAAAAAGAAAAATTCCCGATCATTAAAATGAAATATTTGCCATATATCTTTCAAATCACAATTCTGTACCAAATTATCTAATCCTATTGACTTCATAACTCTACTAGGTTTTTTGTCCATTAAAGGATCTATAACAGCATTAAAATCCCCTGCCACAGCTAAATTAGAAGCAGCCAGTGATAGTAACAATGGTTGTAGAGATTTAAAAAATTCCATTTGGTTCAAATTAGCAATCATCTTAAAGATAGCATTACATTTTTTATTTACCAATATTGCTACACCTGCCTTTTTCCTCACTGTTGGAGCAAAAAACCACTGTTTTACCCAGTCTCCTTCTAGTTTTGGGGATTCTAAAGCCGATAGATGAGTCTCCTGGATAAAACATATCTACATTCTGTTTTAGAAACAATAGTGTTTTCTTTCTTTTTATAGGATGGTTGAGGCCATTAACATTTAACAAAATTAATTTAAGCTCCATTAAAATCTTTACTTACAGGATACATGAATCTCAAATATGTACTATTTTTATAATATCTCTATATATATTTCATTTCCTTTAATGTGTGAAATACCCATTTTTTCCCAAACTCCACAACTCTCCCCCCTCCCATGATCTCTTAAATACCCTAATTATAAGATCCCAAAAACCCTTCCCTATTCCCACCCATAATCCCCCTACTCATATTACGATAACTTGAAGACATAAATCAGACTGGTAGCCCCCTACCCTCCCCCTAGCATCTTACTTCATTATTTCCTCTAAACTATAAAAATTGATCAACCTATACCCCTTTAATATGACAATTTATCAATTTTTGAATTTTACTAAATTGAGAAAATCACAATTCTAAAAGATATACTTCCCCCATTCATGAAATATAATCAAGCATCCCTTAAACAGTAATATTTCTTAAATAGTTAATTTTATCAATTCATGTAAGAAGATTAAATATTAACTAGATTTTATTAACCATATAAATTAATTAATTTAGTTTACTGGAAAATTCATTCAACTCAAAGTCTACAACATATCAAAATTTCTTAACTATTAATGATTTAAGAATCCCCTTATAATTATTATAACTGTATTAAATTATATTTCATATCTTTGTCTATAAATAATAAAAACAATCTACATGCACTCTTGAAAAAAGTGTGCTTGGACTCCTGGAAAATATACATGTACTCCTGAAAAAAGTGTGTTTGCACACTCAAAAATGAAGACATACATATTTGAAAAAAGTGTGCATTTATTTCAAAGAGTACATGCATATGTGTTCTACCTCAAAAGTGCATTTGGCATATAAATTTATAGTAGCATAACCTGAACATTCATCTACGAATTAGAAAAAACTAATCTGAATAATTCATAAGTCTAAGAAATAAATTATCTCCCTGTTTATGAAATATAATTATCACCCCTTATACAATAATATTTTATAAATATTTTAGTTTTATGTATTCATACAAGGCTAAAAAAAAATTACAATAATTAAATAATTATCTGAGAAATACATCCAATTCATATTTATCTTCATCTTTCTTTATAATTATGACAACTGAAATTGTAATATATTTAGAGATACAGTGGTGCCTCACACAACGAACTTAATCCGTTCCAGGAGCAAGTTTGTTATGTGAAACGTTCGTTGTGTGAAACGCGTTTTCCCATAACAATACATGTTAAAAAAAATAATTCGTTCTGTAGCATAAAATATGCTAAGATGACATAAAAAAAGATAAATTTTTGGTTATTATTTTTATTTAGATACATCTAAAAACATAATTGTTTTTTAAAACAACACACATTTTTTAAATTTAAAGACAGACTAAGTAGAGTCTAATTTTACAGTGAGAGGGCAGAGTCTCAGCGGCAAAAACTGGGACTTCTGTTCATTTTTTTTTTTTCTACCGTGTTTCCCCGATAAGGCAGGGCCATCAAATAAGACAGCCCCCCCTTTTTAGAAAAAAATGTAAAATAAGGCACCCCCCCGCAAATAAGCCACCCACCGATACCTGCGCTTACCCGAATCGGGTGGTACGGTGGGTGACTACGTGTGGTCCCTGGCACCCCCGACACGATCGGGGCAAGAGGGAGCTCAAGCCCTCTTGCCCCCCCGACTCCCCGACACGATCGGGGCAAGAGGGAGCTCAAGCCCTCTTGCCCCCCCCGACTCCCCGACACGATCGGGGCAAGAGGGAGCTCAAGCCCTCTTGCCCCCCCGACTCCCCGACACGATCGGGGCAAGAGGGAGCTCAAGCCCTCTTGCCCCCCCGACTCCCCGACACGATCGGGGCAAAAGGGAGCTCAAGCCCTCTTGCCCCCCCGACTCCCCGACACGATCGGGCCAAGAGGGAGCCCAAGCCCTCTTGCCCCGCCGATTCCCCAACTCCCCGACAATATCGGGCCAGGAGGGAGCCCAAGTCCTCCTGGCCACGGCGACCCCCTAACCCCACCCTGCACTACATTACGGGCAGGAGGGATCCCAGGCCCTCCTGCCCTCGACGCAAACCCCCCCTCCCCCCAACGACCGCCCCCCCCCAAGAACCTCCGACCGCCCCCCCAGCTGACCCACGACCCCCCTGGCCGACCCCCACGACACCCCCAACCCCCTTCCCCGTACCTTTCTGTAGTTGGCCGGACAGACGGGAGCCAAACCCGCCTGTCCGGCAGGCAGCCATCGACGGAATGAGGCCGGATTGGCCCATCCGTCCCAAAGCTCCGCCTACTGGTGGGGCCTAAGGCGCCTGGGCCAATCAGAATAGGCCCGGGAGCCTTAGGTCCCTCCTGGGGGCGGGGCCTGAGGCACATGGTCGGGTTGGGCCCATGTGCCTCAGGCCCCGCCCCCAGGAGGGACCTAAGGCTCCCGGGCCTATTCTGATTGGCCCAGGCGCCTTAGGCCCCACCAGTAGGCGGAGCTTTGGGACGGATGGGCCAATCCGGCCTCATTCCGTCGATGGCTGCCTGCCGGACAGGCGGGTTTGGCTCCCGTCTGTCCGGCCAACTACAGAAAGGTACGGGGAAGGGGGTTGGGGGTGTCGTGGGGGTCGGCCAGGGGGGTCGCGGGTCGGCTGGGGGGGCGGTCGGAGGTTCTTGGGGGGGGCGGTCGTTGGGGGGAGGGGGGGTTTGCGTCGAGGGCAGGAGGGCCTGGGATCCCTCCTGCCCGTAATGTAGTGCAGGGTGGGGTTAGGGGGTCGCCGTGGCCAGGAGGACTTGGGCTCCCTCCTGGCCCGATATTGTCGGGGAGTTGGGGAATCGGCGGGGCAAGAGGGCTTGGGCTCCCTTTTGCCCCGATCGTGTCGGGGAGTCGGGGGGGCAAGAGGGCTTGAGCTCCCTTTTGCCCCGATCGTGTCGGGGAGTCGGGGGGGCAAGAGGGCTTGAGCTCCCTCTTGCCCCGATCGTGTCGGGGAGTCGGGGGGGCAAGAGGGCTTGAGCTCCCTCTTGCCCCGATCGTGTCGGGGAGTCGGGGGGGCAAGAGGGAACCAGGCGGAGAGAGGGCAGTTAAGCGCAGTGCCTGCGCGGAAGGATGCAGCTCGGGCAACTTCGTTGTGTGAAACGAAGTTCGTTGTACGGATCAAGACATAAAGTTCGTTGTGCGCAGCGTTCGCTGTGCGAGGCGTCCGTTATGCGAGGCACCACTGTACTAGTTGGGGAGGCAGGTGGATGAACATGTCTCCAGAACAGCTACCCACATAATCCAACAGATGTAGTAAATCCATGTGTGCAGTTTTCAAAGGGAAAACTCCTGTAAACTTTATTTCTTCACTCTCCACCGCAATGTAAAAGATCACAGCACATTGCTAGCATGCATTTGTCATTAACTGCACACAACTGTATCCAGCTTTAATGTGAGCAGCAAGAATATGAGCGGGCTTAGTGTCTGCAGCCCTACACTCTCATTATCTTTACCGACACAGAGTGAGCAGAGTTACTGAAGAAAAGCAGAAGCTGGTCGGCTTGCTTTTTGTAACATTAGTTCTGCCGTAATCCATACAAATAGGGAGCTGCAGTACTTTGTTGAGAGTGTTTCATGGAAATGTTCAAACCTGAGCGTCGGCGGTGCAAGGGGGAGGGCAGTTAGAACCACCATGTATAACCACAAACTGTGTAGAAAAGCAGGCACTGCTGAAGCCTCCCTTAAGTCTTTTCTGATTACAGTTCTTGTTCCTACCGGCCCAATGAAGACACAAGTTAAATAAAGCACAGTTACTTACCATAACAGGTGTTATCCAGGGACAGGGTGACAATCGACGGAGCCCGGATGTGGACGCCTCACAAGCAGACTTGCTTGAAGAAACTCGAAGTTTCGAGTTAACCGCACCGCACATGCGCGAGTGCCTTCCCGCCCAGCTTAGGGCACGTCTCCTCAGTTCAGATAGCTAGCAGAGAAGCCAACCAGGGGAGGTGAGTGGGTTGTGAGAATAGCTGCTTGCTGTCCCTGGATAACACCTGCTAAGGTAAGTAACTGTGCTTTTTCCCAGGACAAGCAGGCAGCCTATTCTCACATATGGGTGACCTCCAAGCTAACCAGAATGGAATGGTGGGAATGTTGGCAATTTAGGAGAATAAATTTTGTAATACTGTTTGGCCAAACTGTCCATTCCGTCTGGAGAAAGTATCCAGACAATAGTGAGAAGTGAAGATATGAACTGAGGACCAAGTAGCAGCTTTACAAAATTTCCTCAATAGACCTGAGGAAAGCAATTGAAGCTGCCATTGTTCTAACTTTATGGGCTGTGACTCTACTGTGTAGGGATAATCCAGCCTGGGCATAGCAGAATGAGATACAAGCAGCCATCCAGTTGGAGATGGTATGCTTAGAAATAGGATGACCTAACTTATTTGGATCGAAGGAGACAAACAGTTGAGGAGCAGTTGTGTGGTTTGGTGCGTTCCAAATAGAAGGCCAAACCACGTTTACAGTCTAGAGTATGAAGAGCTACTTCTCCAGGGTGAGAATGAGGCTTTGGAAAAAACACTGGAAGAACAATGGACTGGTTGAGATGAAATTCCGAGACCACTTTAGGGAGGAATTTAGGATGACTACGAAAAACCACCTTGTCATGATGGAACACCGTGAAAGGTGGATCAGCAACTAAAGCTTGCAGCTCACTGACTCATCGAGCAGAAGTGAGGGCTATGATAAACACCACTTTCCAAGTGAGGTACTTAAGATGAGCCTTATCAATTGGTTCAAATGGAGGCTTCATCAGTTGAGCAAGGACAACATTGAGGTCCCAAATCACAGGAGGCGGTTTGAGAGGAGGTTTGACATTGAAAAGTCCTTTTATGAATCTGGAAACCACTGGATGAGCAGAGAGGGGTTTCCCTTCAATAGGCTGATGGAAAGCCGCAATTGCACCGAGATGGACTCAGATAGATGTAGACTTGAGGCCAGAATTGGATAAGTGCAAAAGGTAGTCCAAAACAGAAAATAAGGAGGAAAGCTGAGGCGCCTTATGATGAGAAAAACACCATGTAGAAAACCTAGTCCATTTTTGGTGATAGCACTGTCTAGTGGTAGGCTTCCTAGAAGCTTCCAACACATCTCTTACAGATTGAGAAAACCGAAGAGGAGTTATGTTGAGAGGTACCAAGCTGTCAGGTGTAGAGACTGCAGGCTGGGATGAAGTAGCGATCCTTGACTCTGTGTAAGCAGAGAAGTAAAAAAAAAAAAAAAAAAAAAAACAACTGGTAGAAGGTATGGCTCCCTGCTGCTGAGTTTTAAGTAGAAGGTAGTACCAAGGTTGTCTCGGCCACCGAGCAGCAATTAGAATCATAGTGGCATGATCGTTCTTCAACTTGACCAGAGTCTTGAGAATGAGAGGAAATGAAGGAAATGTATATAGGAAGAGATTTGTCCATTCCAGAAGAAAAGCCATCTGCCTCGAGGCGGTGAGGAGAGTATATCCTGGAGCAGAACTGAGGCAGTTTGTAGTTGTGGGGAGCTGCAAAGAGATCTATCTGAGGAGTTCCCCACTGTGAAAAAATGTGATGAAGAGGCGAGGAATGGAGTGTCAATTCGTGAGGTTGCAGAAGACGACTCAAGTTGTCCAAGCAACTCTTCACCCATTGAATGTAGACAGCTTTGAGGAAGGTGTTGTGGCGGATTGCCCAGTCCCAAACCTTCAGAGCTTCTTGACAAAGGGAGGCAGATCCCGTCCCTCCCTGTTTGTCGACATAATACATGGCGACCTGATTGTCCGTCCGAATGAGGAATACTTGGTCGTGAAGAAGATGTTGAAAAGCATTGAGAGCTTTGAGGATCGCTGAGTTCCAACAGATTGATATGACACTGACGATCTGTACTGGTTCAGAGGCCTTGAGTACGGAGACCATCGAGATGAGCGCCCCAAGCGTAGGTCGAAGAGTCTGTCGTGAGGACCTTCTGATGGGGGGGTTTGATAAAGCAATCCTCTGGAAAGATTGGAAGAGAGCATCCACCAACGGAAAGACTGCTTCAAAGAAGGAGTGACTGTTATGTGTTGAGAAAGTGGATCGCAAACCTGCGTCCATTGAGATGCCAGGGTCCACTACGGAATTCTGAGGTGAAGTCTGGCAAAAGGAGTCACGTTTACTATGTAGGCCATGTGACCTAAGAGTACCATCATGTGTCTCGCTGAGATGGTAGAGCGGGAAGACACTGCATGACAAAGTTGAAGAAGAGCTTCCAGTCGTTGCTGTGGGAAGAATGCTCCGAGTTAGACAGTGTCCAGAACAGCTCCAATGAATTGTAGATTATGTGAGGGCTGGAGGTGAGATTTGGGAAAGTTTGGGATTTAAAATCAACTTTGTAGGAACCAGGTAGTCCATTGGGTCGCTATAATAACCCCTTGAGATGTGGAATCTTTGATGTGCCAGTCGTCGAGGTAGGGAAATACCTGAAGACCATGGTTCCTGAGAGCTGCTGCTACCACTACCAGGCACTTGGTGAACACTCTGGGAGATGAGGCCAGGCCGAAGGGTAGTACTCTGTATAGATAATGAAGATTCCCCATTTGAAATCTGAGATATTGACAGGAGGCCGGATGAATGGGAATATGAGTGCAGGCCTCCTTGAAATTCAAAGAGCATAACCAGTTGTTCTGCTCGAGAAGGGGATAAAGGGATGCCAGGGACAACATTCAAAACTTTTCTTTGACTAGAAATTTGTTGAGCCCTGAGATCCAGAATGGGTCGCAGATCGCCCATCTTCTTCGGAACAAGGAAGTAATGGGAATAAAATCCCCTGTTCTGCTGTTCCAAGGGAACTGGTTCGATGGCATGGAGAGTAAGCAGAGCTTGAGCTTCCTGAAGAAGAAGGGAAGTCTGGGATGGATTGGAAGGATACTCTCTTGGAGGAAGCTCTGGTGGAACCTGAGAGAAATGAAACATAGAAGATGACGGCAGAAAAGGGCTACAGCCCATCAAGTCTGCCCACTCTGCTTACCCACCCTCTGTCTATGCCCTAATGACCCAATTTTCTTATCTTGACCCTCATAGGGAAGCCACATGGGTATCCCATTTATTCTTAAAGTCTGGCACGCTGTCAGCCTCGATCACTTGCACTGGAAGCTTGTTCCAATGATCAACCACTCTCTCTGTGAAGAAATACTTTCTGGTGTCGCCATGAAATTTTCCGCCCCCGAGTTTGAGCGGGTGCCCTCTTGTGACCGAGGGTCCCTTGAGAAAGAAAATATCATCTTCCACTTCGACACGTCCCGTGAGGTACTTAAATGTTTCCATCATGTCTCCCCTCTCCCTACGTTCCTCAAGAGTGTAGAGCTGCAATTTGTTCAGTCTCTCTTCGTACGAGAGACCCTTGAGCCCCGAGATCATCCTGGTGGCCGTCCGCTGAACCGATTCAATTCTGCGCACATCTTTACTGTAATGTGGCCTCCAGAACTGCACACAGTACTCCAGATGAAGTCTCACCATGGCCCTGTACAACGGCATTATGAAGAGAGTATCCTTCCCTGATGATGGTAAGTACTCAGAGGTCGGATGTAATTGTCGTCCATCGATGGTAAAAAAAAGATAGCGACGACCACCTATAGGGTGAATAGAAGGCAGAGTCAGAACAGTGGAGGTTATGCTCTGTTTTAAACAGTCAAAAAGGCTGGAGTAGCCTTAGATGCAGCAAAAGGTTGAGGTTTTTGTTGCTTCGGAGGCTGCTGTTTTTTGAGAGGAGGGCGATTATAAAGGAGCCATCCTCAGAACAAAACGCCGCTGATAGATAGGAGCAGGACGTGTAAGTTTGGCAGGAGCTGGCTTTGGCTTAGGTCTGAGAATAGAAGCAAAGGAGTTTTCATGGTCAGACAATTTCTTGGTGGCTGCCTCGATAGATTCATCAAAGAGGTCATTGCCTTCACAAGGAATATTAGCTAAGCGGTCGTAAGATTAGGGTCCATGTCAATGGTACAAAGCCAGGCAAGGCGACGCATAGCTACAGAGCAAGCAGCTGGTCGGGCAGACTACTCTAAGGCATCATAAGATGACTGGAGGAGATGCAATCGGAGTTGAGATAAAGCAAGGACTTCTTGAAATTCAAAGTGCTTTTGAGTATCCAAATAAGTCAAAAACATTGGTAATAGAGAAATGAGGAACTCAAAATAAGTAATAAACTGAAAATTATAATTGAGGACTTTAGAAGACATCATGGCATTTTGATAGATGCGACGTCCGAATTTGTCCATAGTTTTCCCTTTCCTGCCAGGAGGAACGGTGGCATAAACCTTGGAAGGATGGGACCTCTTCAAGGAGGACTCGACAAGCAGGGATTGATGAGATGCACAGTTTTATACCTAGAGTCCAATTTTCCTGGAATAGCTGGTATGGAAAAAGGTGTCTCCATGCATCAAGCAAAAGTCTGGTTCAAAAGCTTATGAAGAGGAAGCTTAAGTGACTCTGCTGGAGGTTGAGGAAGATGCATGACTTCGAGATACTCCTTAGAGTATTTGGAGCCAGTATCTAATTGAAGATCCAAGTCCACAGCCATCTGACGAAGAAAAGATGAGAAAGATAGCTAATCTGCCAATGCTTTGCCTCATGAAGGACTTGAGGACGTCGAGGCTGCCCGGGTCGAAGATGAAGCTTCGGCAGGAAAAAAGGCATCAAAGGAATATGGCGACTTGGATTTGGCAATCGAAACCATTACATCCTTGAGGTTCGGCATTGGAGACCTCGAACTAGAGAATGACACAGTGACAAAATTCATCACTGTTCCCGTCCCCGCGGATAATCACGGGAAATAACCCCATGTCATTTTCTAGTGTCTATTTCAACCTCGGTCCTTCTACACCAGCATTCTTCAAAGCAAAGCCTGTGGGTCAGCGGTTGTGCCCAATTATACTCAGATTCTTCCCTCTCTCCTTAAAGAATGACATGAAGATGGTTTCCCGCGGTTATCCGCGGGGACGGAAACGGTGATGAATTTTGTCACAGTGTCATTCTCTACCTCGAACGAGGAGTCGGTGGTCTAGTCGAAGTAGGGGTAGATCAAGGCTTAGTTGAAGAAGGTCATTCTTTAGAAGAAGAACTATGCCTCGATGAAGGCCTCGATCGTCAGTGATAACTGTGCCTGGAAGCAGATCTCGAAGATAGAGGAGACTTCGCCTCGGAGACAGAAGTAGCCAATGCTATCAAAGAATGGATAGGACTGGAGGCTGTAGATTGAAGCTCCAGAGGCTTGATGGAGGAACCTTGATGCACTCCCAAAGACTCTGCTCCTTGTATAGTGTGTGAGGATTCCTGTCGAGGCACTTACAAAGATTCTGCTCCTTGCTTCACGTGCTTAGATGCCAGACCAGATACTCGCAGAGACTCTGCTCCCTGCAAAGAGTGTGTAAGCTCAGACTGAGGCAAAGGAAGCGGCTCGACCTCGTGGGAATCTGCTGAATGCCCAGGCTGGATAAGAGAAAGAAGCTTTGGTCCCATATTAGTAAGGAACTGAATGAATTGCTTCTCCAAAGAAGCCGGCAAGGATGGATCTGCGTCTGAAACCGGGACCACCTGCTTTGGCTGGAGGTTCCCCCGAGGCAGTGTGAGTGTGCTTCGACTTGGAAGTCTTAGGCACTTTAATCACTACTGCTGGAACTGTCTGCTGAGCTATCTGACCTGAGGAAACAGAGGAAGATACAGCAGATGTCGAAGAAAGAGCCGCTGCAAACGACGAAGGTCTGATGAGGCTCGAGGTGGAAGCAGTAGAAGCAGGAGGGACCTCGGTAGGAGTCGAGGCCGAGGTTGCCTTTGAAGTCGATGGATCAGAAGAAGAATCCATCCCGAAAAGCTTGTCCACCAAAATACGACGGTGGTTAAAGGCTCGAGGTTGAAGTGTAGCACAGCGCAGGCACGACTTCGGATGATGTTTCGGCCCAAGGCACTTGAGGCAGCCATGGTGTGGGTCCGTAAGAGAAATCACACACTGGCACTTGCTACACTTCTTGAAGCACGGGACAGGCCGGGACATAGAAGTAAAAAATAGCTGCTGCAAGATCGAAGCCCTCGGGCTGCGGCCTGTCCCGGCAAACGGACGGAAGATGAAAAAAAAATTTTTTTTTTTAAGACTAAAAATGAAAGAAATAAAATAAGGACAGCAATTTGTGAGAAAAAAAATACAAACCGCAGTTCAGAGAAGGCACAAAGTAATGAAGTTAAACACAGAGAGTCAAAGACAGACTTCTCGGCTCCACGGAAAACTGAGAAGCGCCCTACGCTGGGCGGGAAGGCACTCGCGCGGTGTGGTCGACTCAAAAACTTCGAGTTTCTTCAAGCAAGTCTGCATCTGGGCTCCGTCGATGATGTCACCCATATATGAGAATAGGCTGCCTGCTTGTCCTGGGATAAAGACTATTCAGCAGCAGAAGATTCCAAACCAAATCGGCCGCCAACCAGAACTGCATGAGGATCACTTTAAACACCTCCTCCATACAACCTGGAACCAGAAGAGTGACGGAAGTGAGCAGGGGCAATGCAGTCAGAATGAACCGGACCTAAGCCGCTTCCTCTCAAACACAACGAATGTAAGAAATTTTTAAATAAAAAATGATCCCCCTCCTGTGTTCAAATAAAAGGAGCTTTGCTCCCGTAGGCCTTAAGCCAGATCTGCAATAGAAAAAATACCATTGTGTTTTCAAATGACTTGAGTTAATTTACTGTTCAAAATATTGTTATATCGCCGCCTTTAGGCCCCCTTTTACTAAACCACGCTAGCGGTTTTTAACATTGGGAGCCACGCTGAATGCCCCACGCTTCTCCTGACGCTTATAGGAGCTCTATGAGCGTTGGGAGCAACGCGCAGAATTCAGCACAGCTCCCGGAAGCTAAAATCCGCTAGCGCGGTTTAGTAAAAGGGAGCCTTAAATACAATTTCTGGACATTGGATTTTCAGTTAGCACATTAGACCTAGGAAAGACAGGCTAGAAATATAGCCCATGACATAACAGCTTAGGAGGATCCCAGAGCATAAGAACATAAAAGTTGCCATACTGGTATAGGTCAATCAAGCCCAGTATCCTAATTTCCAAACAGTAGCCACTCCAAGTCACATATCTGGCAAGATCCCTTAAGAGTCTGACTAGTAATAATAATAACAACAACAACTTTATTCTTCTATACCGCCACAATCTTGCATAGTACCCTGGTTTACCCCTCTGCCACTTTGTAGCTGCATCACAAAGCAACAGGCTCATCTAGAATTTGAATCCAGGACCTCTCGCACTCCAAGGCAAGAAGTGTACCCATAGACAATTGGTAGGCAAACTCATTAGTCAAAAGAGCCAAAGATCAGCAGTACAACGATTAAGATTTTTTGAGAGCCAAATTTCTTTTCAAGAACCATATTTTTAGGAGTTGGTTTAAATTAGCTACTAACATTAAATAAAAACAGATATCATAATAATAATAATATTTATTGAAAAAATTTTCTATCTTTTGTCATTTCTGCTTTACTCATCTTGTCTTCAATCACTTCTTTCTAGCCAGCATCTCTCCTCTGTCTTCCATGCAGCATCAGTCCCTTCCATGTCTGCCCTCTCTGCCCCTGCCATCCACTGTCCGCCCTCTCCCCATTCCATATGGCATCTTCCTTCTTTCTATGCTCCTTCCATAAACTGTTTATCTTGTGCCCCTTCTCTCCTTTGTTCATGATTCATTTCAGCTCTGCCACCTCTCCATTTTTCTCTGTCACCACCCCCTCCCCTATGGTCTGGCATCTCTCTCTTCTCCTTTCCTTCCCATCCCATGGTCTGGCATCTGTTTCCTTCCCTGATTCCCTGGCATCTCTCTCCTTTCATATCTCCCTCCCCATCCATGCTTTGACATGCAGCTTATTGGATAAGGCCCGACAGTGCAGGAAGAGACGGCCGGAGCGTACCGCGAGTGATTTCCTGCACTTGTGGAGCTCCGGCTGCCCTCTCCCGTTGTCCTCTTAAGGCTCCCCCATGAAAAACCATATTCATGTTTTTTCAATGATTCGCGGGGGTTCCTAGAATAGAACCCCCGTGAATCTCAGGGTAGTACTGTATATCAAAAATGCTTTTAATAAATGGACATCAGTATGAGCTCTTGGAATACAAATGAAAGATTATGAGCTCGGGCAGTAACTCGTAGATGACCAGCACCAGACATAAGTCTAAATGAGAACTGCCCCATACATCATTTAGTCCTGTTAAGTGTGAACAATCTAATTCTAATCTCATTTAAATCAAGGTCAAACAATCACACCGGGGAGAAAGGAAAATAAAAAGTGAAAAAACAACAAACAAATATGTGAATGTAATAAACTCCCAAGACTCATCAAAATATCAGAATCAATTGTGATTGAATTGTAAAGTGCAAAGTGCTCACAAAACTTTCATACTAAAATTGACGTCAATTTTAGTATGAAAGTTTTGTGAGCACTTTGCACTTCAGTCACAATTGATTCTGATATTTTGACGAGTCTTGGGAGTTTATTTATTACATTGGGACTAGGATGGACAGTCGGGTGCTATAGAAAAGTGGTGAAATCTGCACAGGAAAGCCTGCACGGATTACTAGATGTCTTTCAGTAGTATCCCTCCCTCCCCCCCCCTCCCCTTACCATGGCAATTTTCTTTTTTTATCTTCCAGCTGCCCGAGCCGGCTTTCATCAAGTCGTGTGTGGCTGCTGAAACTTCTCTTCTGACACAACTTCCCATTTCCGGTTGCGTCAGAGGAGAAGTTTCAGCAGCCACATGCAACTTGATGAAAGCCGGCTCGGGCAGCTGGAAGAAAAAAAATAAATAAATAAAATTCACCACTGTAAGGTAAAGTAAGGGGGAGGGAGGGAGATGCCCGATCGGTGACCGCACACGTTCCCTCCCTTAACTGCAGAGACAAGATCATTCACTGCTCCACAGGGTGGTGAATGGCCTTGTCCCGTACCCCCAGCGACAACTTTTTTTTCTCTCACCGTTTCGGCGGGTAACAGCCACCGTGTCATTCTCTACTATGGCCTAAAGAACAAGCAGTCTAGAGCAAAGCAGCTGTTGTATGTGGGCTTGCAAGAATTTTCTTATGGTTCCTCCCTAGCAAATATTTAAGGATTTACTATTAGTAATTGAACAGAATGTTTATACTTGCAAAGGTGTCAAACCTTGACCCTCACCAGGTTGGGTTTCCAGGATTTCAACAATGACTATGCATGAGATCTATTTGCACACAATGAAGGCAATGCATATAAATAGATCTCATATATTAATCAGAGGAAATCCTGAAAACCCACCTGGACGAAGTTGGACACCCATGATTTGGAACAATGTTCCTCCAAGTTGTTCCTGGAGTACCCCCTTGTCAGTCAGGTTTTCAGGCTATCTACAATGAACATGCATGAGATTGATTTGCATACACTACCTCCACTGTATGCAAATCTTTTCATGCATATTCATTGTGGAAAGCCTGAAAACCTGACAGGCAAGGGGGGTACTTCAGGACCGATTTAGAGGAATGAAAACTTACTTGCGGCATATATTAGCCTACAATCCTGAAAATACCAAATGTATATGGAATAAAAAAGGAATTGTTCATAATCTGGCACTCCATTCTTGTTGCATGTGTCCCTAATAGTTCAAAACATTGACAAGCTTATTTTAACTCTAGTAAAATTCAGTGCTCAATGAAGACACATCAACAACTCATTTCTCTTATAGTACAAGGAAAATCTTGATAGTGGCTGAGCATGCTTCCCCGCACCACCCTGCTCCAGAGGGAGCACGCCAAGTGCTGGTAGCTTTGCTAATTTGACTCTCAATGATGAACTGGAGAGGTGGGTCTCTGATGTAAAAATAAATATAGATGCTCCACTTACTAATTTGAGAGCACTATCTCAACAGAAGAAAAGCCTCAGGTATTGTCTTGGTAGAGCATAAATGCTCAGACCATCTCCACACACATCACTGGTCTCTGATGTAAACATCTTCCCACCAGCAAGTGGATAGCACCAGGGGGTATAGCCAGAAGTCCAAGGGGAGCTCCAAAGGTGGACTAAGGAAGCAAGATATTCTCTCCCTCCCACCACATTAAAAGCATACCTTTGCTGGCAAGGATGCCAAGCCCCACATATCACTCCAGTTTTGAAACAATTATACTTCTCAGTACAACACCGAATATATTACAAAGTGCTTTCGACTGTGCACCAAGCTTTATATTGGTTTGTCCCATTGTATTTTCAAAATCTCTGGAAAATCTATCAACAAGGTAGAAAGCTGAGGTCTGAGGGAGGGATGAAACCATAAGGAGGATAGAATTCATTATGTAAGATTCTAGAGCGTCCATGGCTGGAGTAAAACTTTGGAACTCTCTTCCCAAAACCTTGAGACTTATGTATGGATCGCTTGACCTTTAAGAAACTGTTAAAAAAACCTCAATTATTTGTGGAAGCTTTCATGTAATATACGATGGGAGGACATTGATATGGCTATCTTGTATTAAGATTATGAGAAATGTAAAGAAAGGGTATAGCAACTTTATAAAATCATGTTAATGAGAAATGCAAAGCATTACTATTGTTATAAATCTGAGCTATATATCATCTGTTTAACATTATGTATGTTCTTATGTAAACCATTTAGACTTAAGCGGTCTATAAATTTTTTAAAATAAATAAATAAATTAGCCGAAGAGGTCTTCTGTGCAAGTCCCACCTCTAATGCTAAAGCAGCGCTCAAGTCAGTAACACGCTGCCAGCTGCATCGATGCAGAAGTGCACCTAATTTAAGTCTGCTCAGGAGATCTCTTCAGTCATTAAACAAGATGAGGCCCCCTGTGCTATGCCATCGGACATCACCAATTCACATCATAAATGCCACTGCATGACTTTTGGATGGTAATGGCTTTCAGCCAATGACAACTGCAGTTAGGTTTGAACCCGTGATGTAAACAAAGCCCAGTGATCATCCTCTGACCTATACAATTCCCATCCTTTATTCCAAAGATACAGATAACATAGAATGTGCTCCTTGGGAGAAAGCTACTAGAAATATATATATATATATATATATTTTTTTTTTTTTATATATTACCAAGAGGGGTTTCAGAGACAGCAGCAATGCCTTTAATTTCTTCAAGAAATGGAGATGGGAGAGAATCCAATATCAGAGGCTGAACAAGAAAAAAAAATACTGCTTTATCAAAACATTCATGTTGTAGGTCAGATTTTTTTTTTTTTTTTTTTTTGGGGGGGGTTGTTTTTTTTAACAGATATACACATTACAAGCAAAATAACTTCAAATTAAAATATGGTTCAAAACCTCACCATCCCCGCAGCATCCATATAAGCCTCAGTACTGCAATACTTAGCTTATTCCTTCCTTATAAATCAAAGTTCTGGCTGCTGAACTAGAGAAAGAGATGTTCAGCTGGCAGGGCTTTGTTTATAAATTTTTATCAACACAATTAATATACTACTTTATCCTAAAGCAAAAAGAAAATGAAAAATAAATAGAATATTTTTTTCTACCTTTGTTGTCTGGTTTCTGCTTTCCTCATCTTCTCATTCAATTCCTTCCATCCACTGTGTGTCTTCTCTCTGCGTCTTCCATTTGCTCTGTTACTGTGCCTCTCCCGTCACACCCCCCCCCCCCGCCCAATTGGTCTGGCACCCATCTTCTTCCCTCCGCTTCCCCATAGTCTGCCATCTGTCTTCCCTTCCAGTATCTTCACCCCACTCTGTCTTCCACATTTCCCTTCAGGGTCTGTTCCTCTCCACCCTCCTTCAATGTCTGTTCTATTTCCTTTCCACCACCACCACCCTTCCCTCCCTCCTTCACCATCTGTTCCTTTCTACCACCCTTCAGCTTCTCTCGTGCGGCCTATCTACCTCCCTCCCTCTTACTTTTGTGACATGTTACAATGTAATTTGTGCAAACCGCTGGAGCCTGTGAGCTCGGTCCCCAAACAATCTCGCTTCTGTGTTCCTATTTTCCCCATTTTTAATATCTCCCCATTTCTAATATGACCCCCCCCCTGTGTTCATATACCATCCCCATGGCATGTATGTCCCCTTTATGTCTCTGTCCTTATGCCCCCATGCACATAATTTCCCCTCCGTTTCTGTTACCTTCCTGTGTCCAGATTTCCCCTGTCTTCCTCTTCCACACCAATGTGTCTCTTCTCTGCAAGCCCATCTAGCTTCTTTCCCTCTTTCTTCTCCCCCCCCCCTGCTTCCAGCATCTGGCTCACCTGCCTGCCCTCCCCTTTCTTTCCTCCTGTGGGTTTCTTTCTCTCCCTTTTCATCCTCTTGGCCCAGAATCCCTTTCCTTCCCACTCCCTCCTTCCTAGTGTGAGCCAGGAACACGCACGATCGCGCAGTCCAGCAGCCCCTATCCCGCCCGATTGCAGCGTTCAGTCAACTCCCTCCCTCCACCTCACCTTAGATGCCGAATTTTCCGGCTTTCTTTTTTGCCCAGCCGCACGCGCGGCTGCTCTGTTGTTCAATCTTCTCCTCTGACGCAACCGGAAACAGGAAGTTGCAGCAGAGGAGAAGATTGAATAACTTGAGCAGCCGCGCGTGTGCAGCTCTTTGAAAGCGTGCGGCTGGGTGAAAAAGAAAGCCGGCAAACTCTGCATCTAAGGTGAGGTGGAGGGAGGGAGATGGTGGAACGCTACAATTAGGCGGGTGGGGGCTGCTGGACCGCGCAATCCTTCATTGCCTCACTGCGGAGAAAAGTCCATTCACCGCTCCACGGGGCGGCGAATAGCCTTGTCCCCGCCCCGCAGCGACCACTATTTATTCTTTCCCTGTTTCGGCGGGTTACCTGTCGCTAGCCGCGGGTAACAATCACCATGTCATTCTCTAAACAGTATCCAGAAAACTGCAGTAGGTTGATGGGATTGGGGGATAATGGAATCTTAATGGGTACAAGTGGGTATAGGTGACATTTCTGTCCCCATGCAACTCTACTCATTAAAGTTAGCCCATGTTAAGGAACAGAAAAAGCAACATTTAAATTACTGCAATATACATCATACAGTATATGAGGAAGACGCAAAAGGAGATTAAACGTGCATGAAGCTTAATACCATGTAATTACATGTTCAGACTCACCAGCTCATCATCCACCAGCCCAATGATTTTTCCAGCAGGATCAAAGACTTTTATGAAATCTTTAATGACCTGAATTAAATTGAATAGCTAAAGAGAAGACACTAAAGATTAATAGCAAACTCCTTAACAGTTCACTGCTATAAACATTTTGTTATTAAAAAAAATACAACTTTAAACTTGTAGAAGAGAAAATTAAAGAACGGAATGAGATTTAGTGCTTTCAGTGCGCATATCTAGAACTGATGGGCACTAAGGCCCTGATTCTCCAAAGTGCATCCCGATTTTAGGCAGCTGTAGGTGTCCTACAGCTGTCTAATCAGCCAATCGGGATGCACGTTTTTTTTTTTTTTTAAATGCTCCCCAGGCAAGCCTGAAGGCGCCTCCGGGAGCCTAGGGAGACCCGCAAGATGCCTAAGCTCGTCTAAGGACCTTAGGCTGAACCTAGGCGGCCCTACGCGTCTCCCTAGTAGAGGAGAAGCTTAAAATGTAAGCCAGCAAAATGCTGGCCTACATTGTAAGTAGACGCGGCCGCTATACTTATCGCGGCAAGGGATCTCTCTGGCACTATAAGTATAGCGGGCCGCGGCCCCCTGACCAGGAGGGTGCCCAAACCCTCTGCCCGAAGACGCACCCCCCCCCGACACTACCGACTGCCCCCCCAACACTACCGACCGCCCCCCCCGACATTACCGATCTCCCCCCCCGACAATATCGATAGCTGGCAGGAGGGTGCCCAATCCCTCCTGCCCGAAGACGCACCCCCCAAACCTCCACTCCACCAAACCTGTTCTTAGATGGGTCTTGCACGTCTTGAGCCGGCAAGCACGCCTCGTCAAAATGAAGCGGGCCCGCCCCTTCCCGGCCCATCCCGCCGAAGCCTAAGGCCTGATTGGCCCAGGCTCTAGAAGCCTGGACCAATCAGGCCTTAGGCATAGCGGGTCCGCCCATCCCCACTTAATCTAAGGCCTGATTGGCCAATCAGACCTTAGACTTAGTGGGGATGGGCGGACCCGCTATGCCTAAGGCCTGATTGGTCCAGGCTTCTAGAGCCTGGGCCAATCAGGCCTTAGGCTTCGGCGGGATGGGCCGGGAAGGGGCGGGCCAAGTGTAGCGGGCCGTGTCTAATCTAACCCGTTTCTCTAACCCGTGTCTGTAACATGGACGCCGGTTACAGAATCGGGGTTTAGTTTAGGCCGATTCTGAATAGGACGCCTCACCCGGGCGTCCTATTCAGAATCAGGGCCTAGGTGTCTTGCGGGCCTCGCCTTCAATATAGGCGGCCTGCCTGGGGAGCATTTTTTTTTTTTTAAACGTGCATCCCTATTGGCTGATTAGACAGCTGTAGGACGCCTACAGCTGCCTAAAATCGGGACGCACTTTTAGAGAATCAGGTCCTAAGTAGTTAATGGGATTTTTTTTTTAATATATATATATATATATCTTTATTCATTTTTAATCTTTCAACAAGTGTACAAATTAAAACCATACATAGTCCTGAAACATCACTTGGAAATCTATCAAGAAAAACAACAGTTTATCCGGCTCATCAAAACTTGTTTGATTATTTAATTATTGGTTTAACTTCTCCAGAATTGAATTTTTTTGAATTTCTTTGTCTTTTCTTTTGCGGATTTGGTGGTTTTATGAAGCTTAATATATATTTATGTTTTGACAGTTTGAAATTTGAACAGCAACGGTGAGGGAATTTCATCATCTTTTGCAGAATGTTCTGTGTGGCTCATTCTTATTTAAATAATACAAGGGGTTTCATTTCCCTGAGTCACTGTCTTCATAGAACATGAGAACTAATTACTTGGGGAATGTTTTAAAACTATTAACACTTGTTCATACTACCGACATGGATTTTTTTTTTTTTTAATTTTGGTTTTCCATTTATAAAGGTTGCTACCAGTCTACAGCATGAGTCTCAACTTATCTCTGAAACAGACAGCTAGGCAGTCTAGATTAGCCTCCTGGGCCTCAATTTACTTCCTGTACTACAGACTTCCAGCTGTTCTTGCCTCTCACAGCTTCCCACGCTATACTTTTCCCACGCTGGCTTTAATTCTGTTCCTGTTTCTGCCTCTCAGCCACTACTGAGAGGCTATTTCATGATGTCACAACCCTCTCCCCAAAAAAACCCTCAAATATTGAAAGAGTACTCAGGAACAACATATCATTCCCTCTGAAAAAGGCTTACTTCTCAGAGTCTTGCAGAGCAATTTTTAAATTCTGTGCTGAAGTGCAGACAATCCAGCACAAGGTATTTTAATTTTAAAAAATTCATAATTCTGTATACAGTGGTACCTCAGAATCCGAACACCCCAAAACTCGAACGTTTTGGAATCCGAACTTTTTTTTTTCAGTAAATTTTGTCTCGGAATCTGAATGCTGCTTTGGAATCCGAACCCGCGTTGCTCAGCCCAAAGCTTCACCTTTAACACAGCTTCTATTTCCACCTGGGAGGAAAGCTCTTGGCTGAGCAATGGTTGCAATTCCTGTATGCTCGGGTCTTGTTGTTTCTGCCACCGAGCCAATCTTGCTGCCTCTTCCAGGGGGACCTGGTCTTGTTGTTTCTGCCACCGAGCCAGTCTTGCTGCCTCTTCCAGGGGGACCTGGTCTTGTTGTTTCTGCCACCGAGCCAATCTTGCTGCCTCTTCCAGGGGGACCTGGTCTGCCTCTGCCAGGGGAACTGATTTTGCTGTTTCTGCCATGTGGATCTGATCTTGTTCCTGCAGAGCCCTCAGGCCACCTATATTAGCCATGTGTCCAGCGGAAAATAAAAGCAAGAGGAAAGCTGTTAGAGCTACAATTGAAGTTAAGAAAGAACTTATTGCTGAGCATGAAAGCGGTACGCGTGTGGTTGATTTTGCTGCTATGTTTGGGATGCCTAAATCGACTGTGTATACAATTTTGAAAAATAAAGAAGCTATCAAAGCAGCTAATGTGGCCAAAGGGGTTACTACACTGATCTCTAGAGATCAAAAAGTATGGAAGAAATGGAAAAACTGCTCTCAATTTGGATTAATGAAAGACTGCTTGCTGGTTATGTGATTTCAGAGACAATCATTTGTGAGAAAGCCAAAGTTCATCATGAAGATCTAGTGAAAGGCCTGCCTGATACTACTGATGAAAAGGAGGAGTTTAGGTGGTTCAGGAGCTTTAAGAAAAGGACTGGGATCCATAGCGTTGTTATGCATGGGGAGGCAGCCAGTTCTAATGTTGAAGCAGCTGAAGAGTTTGTAAAGGAGTTTATGATCAGTGAGGGCTATGTTTCGAACCAAGTGTTCAATTGTGACGAAACTGGCCTCTTTTGGAAAAAGATGCCCAGGTGAACATGCATCTCAAAAGGAAGAAAAGTCTGTACCCAGCCAAAAGCCAATGAAAGACCGCCTTACTCTTTTGGTGTGTTGTAATGCTAGTGGGGACTGCAAGATCAAACCTCTCCTTGTATACCATTCAGAAAACCCACGGGTCTTTAAGAATAACATCATCATTAAAAGCAAACTTAATGTTATGTGGAGATCGAATGTGAAAGCATGGGTTACCAGGCAGTTCTTCACCGAGTGGATACACGAGGAGTTTGCTCCTCGTGTAAAGGCTTATCTGCAGGAGATAAACCTCCCGATCAAAGCTCTCCTTGTCCTCAACAATGCTCCTGCACATCCACCAGGGCTGGAGGATAATTTGGTGGGCTTCATCAAAATCAAATTTTTGCCCCCTTCCTCTTATACACCAAGGCTATGTTACAGAGATGTTTTGATGTTACAAATGAAACGGAACTGACTCTGCGAGAGTTCTGGAAGGATCACTACAATATCCTCCATTGCCTAAGAATCATTGAGAAAGCATGGAGGGAAGTGTCATTGAGAACATTGGTCTCTGCCTGGAAAAACCTCTGGCCAGAATGTGTTGTGAAAGGAACATTGAAGGCTTTGAAGAACCACCTGTTGTTCCCGAGATCGTATCTCTGAGCAAGTCCATGGGTTTGGAAGTCAGCGAAGAGGATGTCAACAAGTTAGTGGATGATCACAAGACAGAGCTGACAACGGAAGAGCTTCAGCACCTCAACCAGCAGCAGCAGAAGAAAGTAGCCCAAGAAATTTCTTCAGGGGAGGAAGAGAGAGGTGCAGGTACCATACCCACAGCTGAAATCAAGGATTTGCTCAGCATGTGATCAAAAACATAGGCAGTCGTAGAGAAGTGGCACCCCAATAAAGCAACCTTCTTCGTCTAGGCCTCATTCCAGACCTTCCACACCACCAACTCCTTGATCAAGGTCTCCGCTTCCAGACCTCGAGGACTCAGCTGCTTCCATTGCCTCATTCAAGTCCAAGAAATCTCAGCCTTCTGCTGCACCGAAGGCTGCATAGCCTTTTTGACTGTTTAAAATAGAGCATAACCTCCATCGTTCTGTCTCTGTCCCCTCTTCCCCCCATAAGAGGTCGTCTCCATTTTAATCACCGATGGGAGACCATTACATCCAACCTCTTTGTGCTGTCAATAATCAGAGAAGGATACTCTCTTCATTTCACTCAGGTTCCTCCAAGAGAGTATCCTTCCAGTCCATCCCAGACCGCCCTTCTTCTTCAGGAAGCTCAAGCTCTGCTTCGACTCCGTGCCATCGAACCAGTTCCTTTGGAACAGCAGAACATGGGGTTTTACTCCCGTTACTTCCTAGTTCCGAAAAAGACGGGCGATCTGCGACCCATTCTTGATCTCAGGGCTCTCAATAAATTTTTAGTCAAATAAAAATTTTTCATGTTATCACTAGCATCCCTATACCCCCTTCTAGATCAGAACGATTGGTTATGTACTCTAGATCTCAAGGAGGCATATACCCACATTACCATTCATCCGGCCTCCCGTCAATATCTCAGATTTCAGGTAGGGAATCTGTATTACCTAAAGTAGTTACAGAATTTCATCTCAACCAATCTATTGTACTTCCAGTGTTTTTTCCCAAGACCTCATTCTCCTCCTGGAGAATCAGCTCTTCATACCCTGGACTGTAAGCGTGCTTTGGCCTTCTACTTGGAACGCACCAAACCACACAGAACTGCTCCTCAACTTTTTGTCTCTTTCGATCCAAACAAGTTGGGACATCCAATCTCTAAGCATACCATCTCCAACTGGATGGCTGCTTGTATCTCTTTCACAACTACAGAGTCAAGTCACAGTCCACAAAATCAGAGCAATGGCAGCTTCAGTGGCTTTCCTCAGATCTACACCTATTGAGGAAATTTGCAAAGCTGCTATCTGGTTCTCGGTTCATACTTTCACTTCTCACTACTGTCTGAATGTTTTCTCCAAGAGGATGGCCATTTTGGCCAGAAAGTATTACAAAATTTATTCTCCTAAGTTGCCAACACTCCCACCATCCCATTCTGGTTAGCTTGGAGGTCACCCATATATGAGAATAGGCTGCCTGCTTGTCCCTTGGAAAAAGGATTTAAAAGAACAATTTTCATCTCAGATATTATTAAATAATATCCCCCTTCAACATGTAGATAAAACAAAAATATTGGGAGTAACCTTGGACCAAGAACTAAATTATCATAATCAAATCAGTACAGTTGTCAAAAACTGTTTCAGTAAACTGCGACTTATTAGATCAATAGCAAAAGTTCTTAAACCAGAAGCACTTAATATTCTCATCCACTCTCTGATCATTTCTAGGCTAGATTATTGTAACTCTTTATACTGCGGAATAACTCATAAAGAAATAAGGAGATTACAAATAATACAAAATACAGCCATTAAAATTATAACAAACTCAAAGAAATATGACCATGTTACTCCGCTTTTACAAGATGCACACTGGTTACCGATTATACATAGAATTACATTTAAAATTGCATTACTAACATTTAAAATCCAACAAGTACACGCGCCAATATTTCTAGATAGACTATTAATCCCTTATTCTTCGTTAAGGACGCTAAGATCAACACAACAAAATTTTTGGGACAAGAAGAACAACTATATTTTCAGTGCAAGCACCACAACTGTGGAATAATCTACTTATTTATTTACGTAACGAAACATCACTAGACAAATTTAAACAAGGTTTGAAAAGCATTCTTTATAGAGATGCATTCAATACATAAATAGATAATGATAATAAACACAATATTTATCCTTTAGGAATCAAATATGCAGAACCTCAAAGGAATCAAATATGTAGAACATCAATATAGAAATTAAGAGTTCTTTTAATCTTATATTTCTCTCTTTTCTATCAAAACATTTTTCCTTTCTCTCATTCTTTCCTTCATCACTTTTCTCACCTACCCTACCCTTATGTATAATCCTTAATTGTTAAAAATTTTTACTTTTTTTTTTTTTTTTTCTAAAATTGTAATTCCATTTTTTTTTACCCACTTGTTTCAGTTTGTATTAATAATACATAATGATTAGTTTGTATAATTTTGTCTTATTTATATTTGTATTTGTCACCCCAGTTTTTTTTTTTTATTGTACATTTCAATTATGTAATACGCATTGAAATATTTGATATTGCGTAAAATCAAAATTTAATAAACTTGAAACTTGAAAGCACAGTTACTTACCTTAACAGTTGTTATCCAGGGACAGAAGGCAGCTATTCTCACAACCCACCCACCTCCCTTGGTTGGCTTCTCTGCTAGATATCTGAACTGAGGAGACACACCCTGTGCTGGGCGGGAAGGCACTCACGCATGCGCAATGCGGCCAACTCAAAACTTCTACGTTTCTACAAGCAAGTCTGCTTGCGAGGCTGTCTGCATCCAGGCTCCATGGATGACGTCACCCATATGCGAGAACAGCTACCTGCTGTCCCTGGATAACAACTGTTATGGTAAGTAACTGTGCTTTATGGTGACATCTAATGATCCATTGTGCTGGAGCTCTCCTCTAGCTAAAGTAAAGACTTTGCTGCACATGTTCAAAGAGCTCCCACACTGAGTGTAGCTCCACTTCCTCTCAGTTTAGAGAATAGCTTCCCACTACTCACCGCATTGCTGCATGTACAATTTTCAGTAGGGACAGAGGATATGTATGTGTGGCTGCATTATCCTGCTATCTTACAGAGAACACGTTGTAGGTAAGCAGCTCTGCTTTCTCTGCAAACAAGCAAGGGAGATGCAGGCACACTTTATGGCAAGTCCCAAGCTTCTGTTGTTGCAATGCTAGATGGATCAATGATCAAAGAGGTTGCACAAGACTACTTTACCAAATGCCATGTCCTAAATGGAAAAATCCAGAACAGAGGTGTCTGGTAAAGGTATACAGCAAAAGCCAGGTTGTGGCCTTGCAAATTTTGACTAAAGGGGTAGCTCTGAAATGCGCTACAGAAGTTGCTGTTATGCTGAGGCAATGAGTACTGATTCGGGAAATCCAAGATGGATGCAACAGTCTCCGGAAGAGCGTTCCAGTTTTCCAACACTCTCTGGGTATACGTTTGTAAGGAATCAATCCCCTTTTAACTTTAGAGGGTGCCCTCTCGTTCTATCTACCTTGGAGAGGGTGAACAACCTGTCTCTATCTACTAAGTCTATTCACTTCATTATCTTGAATGTTTCTATCATATCCCCTCTCAGTCTCCTCTTTTCAAGGAAGAAGAGGCCCAGTTTCTCTAATCTCACTGTATGGCAACTCCTCCAGCCCCTTAACCATTTTAGTTGCTCTCTCTGGAGCCTTTTGAGTAGTAGTGTGTCCCTCTTCATGTATGGCGACCAGTGCTGGATGCAGTATTCCAGGTAAGGGCATACCATGGCCCAGTACAGCAGCATGATAACCCTCTCAGATCTGTTTGTGATCCCCTTCTTAATCATTCCCAGCATTCTGTTCACCCTTTTCGCCGCCACCACACATTGCGCGGACAGCTTCATTGACTTGTTGACCAGTACTCCCAAATCTCTTTCCTGGGGGGTCTCTCCAAGTACTGCACCGGACATCCTGTATTCGTGTATAAGATTTTTATTACAGACATGCATCACCTTACACTTATTCACGTTAAACCTCATTTGCCATTTCTCGAGCGTGTTTGTCACGTTGCAGGTCTTCGCAATCCTCCTGCTTGTTCACTACTCTGAATAACTTCGTATCGTCTGCAAATTTAATCACCTCACTCATCGTACCAATTTTCAGGTCGTTATAAATATGTTGAAGAGCATGGGTCCAAGCACCGAACCCTGCGACACTCCACTCATGATGCTTTTCCAGTCCAAGTATTGTCCATTTACCCCCACTCTCTTCCTATCTGCCAACCAGTTTTTAATCCATATGAGTATTTCACCCTCGTTTCCATGGATCACAATTTTTTGAAGTAGTCGTTCATGCGGAACCTTGTCGAACGCCTTCTGAAAATCCAGATATACAATGTCGACTGGCTCGCCCTTGTCTATCTGCCCGTTTATTCTCTCAAAGAAGTGCAGCAAGTTCATCAAGCAAGATTTCCCCTTGCTGAAGCTGTGCTGGCTGGTCCTCATCAGATTGTGTCCGTCAAGGTGATCAATGATGCGGTTCTTTATCAGCACTTCTACCATCTTTACCGGTACTGGAGGTCAGACTCACCAGTCTGTAGTTTCCCGGATCTGCTCTCGAACCTTTCTTGAAGATTGGCATGACATTCCAGTCTTCTATAATCTTTCCCAATTTGATCGACAGATTGGCTATTAGTTGAAGCAGTTCAGCTATAGCCCCTTTCAGTTCCTTGATTATCCTCGGATGGATGCCATCTGGTCCCAGGGATTTATTGTTTTTGAGCCTATCAATCTGCCTGCATACCTCTTCAAGACCAACTGTCAACCCTGTCAGTTTCCCGTCCTCGTTTCCTGCGTATAGCCTGTCAGCTTCTGGTATGTTGTGTATGTCCTCTTCGGTAAATACAGATGCAAAAAAATGTGTTCATTTTGTCGGTGATGGCTTTGTCCTTCTTTAGCACCCTATTTATCCCATGGTCATCCAACGGCCCCACTGCTTCCTTCGCAGGTCGTTTCCCCTTAATATATCGAAAGAATGGCTTGAAGTTTTTCACCTCCTTGGCTATTTTTTCCTCACAATGTCTTTTGGCCCTTCTTACCGCCTTGTGGCACCTGCATGTTTGTGCTTTTTCCAGTTTTCGTCTGTTTTTGACCTTTTCCATTCCTTAAATGAAGTCTTGTCTCTGATCGCTTCCTTAACCGCTTCAGTGAGCCACGCTGGTTCCTTGTTCTTTTTCCTCTTGGATCCATTGGTGATACGCGGTATATATAAATTTTGCGCCTCGGTGACTGTGTCCTTAAAAAGGGACCGTTCTTGCTCTAGCATTTTTACAGTGCTTATCCTCTTCTTAATCTTCTTCCCCACCATGAGTCTCATCCCTTCATAATTCCCTTTTTGGAAGTTCAGTGTTCTCCCACAGCCAGAGATATCCAAAGACTAGAAGTCTCTGCACCAAAAAGCTTCTCATCTGAATGATTAAAAAAAAAACAAAAAAAAAAAAATGAAAAAACATGAGTAGGACAGATAAGTTCCTACCACTTCACGAGTAAAGATAACTGAGGAGTACAGGACAGCCCAGAGAGAAGGAAGGCAGAACTTAAAAATGCAAATGAGGCTCTAACACCCCCCCCATGGGTGAAGGTGCATAAACCCACTGGTTCAAGACTGATGTTTCTATTGAACCAGAAGTATCAGTTCTGACTATAACCTAGGAAGAGTACAATATATTTGCTGCAGCACAACTCATTCATATGCAATCTTCTCTTCTAGCAAGTTTACAAAATGCTGAAACACAAATTTTCATGATGCATACAATACAATTAAAAGAACTTTACTGCTAAATAAAACCTCTCCGTGTAGATGAGTCATATCACAAGACAATAGAGGCCTGCAGAGACCTTCTGGGTGGCCCTTGCAGTTGTCCAGGGTTCCAATCCCCCAATAGGATTCATCAGTTCCTGTCACATATATGCAGTTTCAGGCCACTGAAAGCAGAGTGTCTACTTCACTAGAGCGAGAGAACATAAGAACATAAGCAGTGCCTCCACCGGGTCAGACCATAGGTCCATCCCGCCCAGCAGTCCGCTCCCGCGGCGGCCCGAACAGGTCACGGCCTGTCTGAGTCACCAGAAGGGTCCCCCTTGCCACCTTGGTTTCCCATTGAGTCCTATCTTCCCATCGAAGTCCTAACCCTCCGGTCTTGCACATGCACGACCTGGTTGGATTTCTATACTTATTACCTGGTTAGCTTTCTATACCTGTGTTACATCTCAGCATCTCTCTCAGTATCCCACGATCCCCCTATCCCTCAGGAATCCGTCCAATCCCTGTTTGAATCCTTGTACCGTACTCTGCCTGATCACTTCCTCCGGTAGCGCATTCCAAGTGTCCACGACCCTTTGGGTGAAAAAAAACTTCCTTGCATTTGTTCTGAACCTATCTCCCTTCAGTTTCTCCGAATGCCCCCTCGTGCCTGTTGACCCCTTCAGCCTGAAGAATCTGTCCCTATCCACCCTCTCTATGCCCCTCATGATCTTGAAGGTCTCTATCATATCTCCCCTGAGCCTCCTTTTTTCCAGAGAGAAGAGCCCCAGCCTATCCAACCTCTCGGCGTATGGGCAGTGTTCCAGCCCTCTTACCAGCTTCGTTGCTCTCCTTTGGACTCTCTCAAGTACCGCCATGTCCTTCTTGAGGTATGGCGACCAATATTGAACGCAGTATTCCAGATGTGGACGCACCATCGCTCGATACAATGGCATGATGACTTCCCGCGTCCTGGTTGTTATGCCCCTCTTTATGATGCCCAGCATTCTGTTGGCTTTTTTCGAGGCTGCTGCGCACTGTGCAGATGGCTTCATTGATGCATCCACCAGCACACCCAAGTCTCTCTCAAGACTGCTGTCTCCCAACATTGCCCCCCCCCCAATTTGTAGTTGAACAACGGGTTCTTTTTCCCTATATGCATGACCTTGCATTTTTCCACGTTAAAGCTCATTTGCCATTTGTTTGCCCAGTCTTCCAGCTTGTCCAGGTCCCTTTGCAGGTCCTCACACTCCTCCCTGGACCTAACTCTGCCGCACAGTTTGGTATCGTCTGCAAATTTTATAACCTCGCACTTTGCCTCCTTTTCCAGGTCATTGATAAATATGTTGAAGAGTAACGGCCCCAGCACCGATCCCTGTGGCACACCGCTCGTGACTCCCCGCCAGTCAGAGTATTGTCCCTTTACTCCGACCCTCTGCAGTCTACCCGACAACCAGTGCTCGATCCATCTGTGCACATCCCCTCCCACCCCGTGGTTCCACAGCTTCCTAAGCAGCCTTTCATGTGGCACCTTGTCGAAAGCCTTTTGAAAATCAAGGTAAATGATGTCTATAGGTTCCCCATTGTCCACCCGACTGCTTATTCCCTCAAAGAAGTACAGAAGGTTCGTTAAGCATGACCTTCCCTTACAGAATCCATGCTGGCTTGTTCTCAGTAGGCCATGTCTCTCAATGTGCTCGCAAATACCGTCCTTGATCATAGCTTCCACCATCTTCCCTATAATTGAAGTCAGGCTTACCGGCCTGTAGTTCCCGGGGTCACCCCTCGATCCCTTCTTGAAGATAGGTGTGACATTCGCCAATTTCCAGTCCTCTGGTACCTCTCCAGTTTTCAAGGATAGGTTGCAAACATGCTGGATTGTGCCCGCTATTTCTTGTCTTAGTTCTTTCAGAACCCTTGGGTGGATCCTGTCCGGGCCCGGCGATTTGCCGCATTTTAACCTGTCTATCTGCTTGAGAAACATAGAAACATAGAACATGACGGCAGAAAAGGGCCACGGCCCATCTAGTCTGCCCACACTAATGGCCCACCCCCTAACTACCTCCATGAAGAGATTCCACATGCCAATCCCATCTTTTCTTAAAATCTGGCATGCTGCTGGCCTCAATTACCTGTTGTGGAAGATTATTCCAGCGATCAATATTTTCTGTTATCGCCATGAAATTTCCCACCCCTGATTTTCAACGGATGCCATGGGTCCTTTAAGGAAAAAGAGATCCTCTTCCACCTTGATACGGCCTATGACATATTTGAACGTCTCGACCATCGCGATGAGCCCCCCAAGCATAGGTCGAGGAATCTGTTGTGAGGACCTTCTGATAAGGGGGCGTTTGAAACAGTAAACCTCTAGAGAGATTGGAAGAGAGCATCCACCAGTGGAGAGACTGTCGCAACGAAGAAGTCACTGTAATGTGCTGAGAGAGTGGATCTAAAGCCTGTGCCCACTGAGATGCCAGGGTCCACTGAGGAATTCATAGGTGAAGTCTGGCAAAAGGAGTCACGTGAACTGTGGAGGCCATTTGACCTAAGAGAACCATCCTGTCTTATCTTTGGGAAAACTCCTGTGGGGTCCCCTCTGTCTTGCTTCCTTGGGAAATTTGTTACAAAGTTTAAAGCTCAAGTTCTACATTTATGTGGATGACATTAGTATAGTCATCCCGTTAACTTGTCTGCCACATGAATTCATAAATTTTTTTAGTGATTATTTTAAGTCAGATTGAACTTTGGATGACTGCTTATAAATTGAAATTAAATGCGGAAAAAACTAAATTTTTTTTAGCAACCCTCAACGATAAGATTAAAGAAACAATACATATGAATGGATTGGACTATAATATAGAACAATCCATAAAAATATTAGATGTGACTCTGGATAAACATCTCACATTGGAACAACATACGGATTTATTGTTTAAGAAATGTATCTCTGTGCTTTGAAAGCTTCATACCATTAAGAAGTATTTTGACGAAACTTCCTTTCATTTACTGGTACAGTCTTCTATCTTGAGTATTCTCGATTATTGTAACATTATCTATCTAGGTGCTTACAAGAAAATTTTCAAAAAATTGAGAGCGATTCAGAATACTGCCGTTTGCCTCATTTTTGGTTTAAAAAAAAAATGGGAGCATATCACTCCTTTTTATTTGAAACTCCATTGGTTGCCGATAGTCGAGAATTCTGTTCAAATTTTTCTGTATGCAATAAAACACAATAACCCTGTAAAAAAAAAAAAAAAAACACACAAGCCGTGGTGAGAGAAGGCACAAGTAGAACTAAATCTAGCACAGAGTGTTGAAACGAGTGGCTTGCCGGCTCCGCGGAAAACTGAAAACTGAGGAGATGCGCGCCCTATCTCGGGCAGGAAGGCACTCGCACATGCGCGGTGCAGCAGTCGCAAATTTTCTTAAAGTTTTACAAGCAAGTCTGCTTATGAGGCTGTCCACATCCTGGCTCCGTGGATGACGAAACCCACATGTGAGAATATGCTGCCTGCTTGTCCTGGGATAATACTTAATACACATAATGAAGTCACTCTACCTCTACTTTCTTGTCCTTTATTATACTGTTCCATCGTTCTTCTGGCGGTAAATCAAGATTTACAATGTACCAAGAAGCATTTCCTTTGAACCTAGAAAGGAAAAAACAAAGGCGAGTCACAACTCATCTTGACAAACATTCAAAAATACCCAAGAATATACACCCTAACAAAAATACAAGAGAAGTGAAAGGTACAGTATTTGCAAACTTGAAGCTTAGGGACAGCTTAATTTTGAGAGGAACAGCCTGTAACACATTTCTGTCCCTTCAGCAGGGGTGTTGGGTTCCAGTCATTCCCTTTCTAGGCAGCTTACAGGGAACAGGAAGGGAGCAGTAAGTCTTGAGCTGTGCAGAGCACACTAACTCTACTCCCCAATCCTCTCTTCTACTGTTTCTGTACCCAGTCCACATGCCCCTTCAGTTCCCCTTCCTTCCCTTGTCTACAAATCAAGCCTTGGATTCAGGGTTTAACTAATGGCTGTATGTCTCAAAATTCTCACCATCACTTCGAGATCAGCCACTATATAGGGAGGGGAAATAGAAAGAATTGGCTTGGGAGACTTCAGAGTACATGGATTTTGGGGGGAGGGGATGAATGAGAAATTGATGTGAATGTTTTTACAGATTCGGCAGAAAGGGCTGGGAGGAGGGAATAACATTCATCAGGTAGTAAGGAACTCTTAAGGGCAACAAATCTCTCTAAGAGGAAAAGCCACTTTGGTTCTCAGAAGTAGTAATTGAGAAGGAAAGGAAAGAGGTTAGCCTTCATAAACAAGTGATCACAGCAAGAGGAAAGACAGGTGACAACTTTTTGAAAAGCTAAAAAGAAGCCTACCTTGCTCCCCTCCTCCACAGATCACATGGCAAGGTGATTATAAGGTACTGCACACTTTGGAGTGATACTTTTGAGCAGAAAACTTTACCCCTCACTTCAACCGCTCTGCTCTCTAGACTAGCCCACATCCAAGTTTCTTCCTGGTTCCCCTTTCCTTCTTCCATTGTCATGACTCAAAGTCAGGGCAGGATTAATTCTTCGAGGGCCCCTAGGTACACAAGTACACTGGGCCCCCTAGCTGCACCCCTCCCACCCCACCCCCACCCCCGATTTATTTACCCGTTTTCTTATTTACTTCTTTATTTCTTTTATTATAAAATTCAAAACAACAAAGATTACCATACCAGTGCCAGTGTAGTTTTAGTTCTATGCAAGCCCCAAACATCTCTGAACAAATCCCTCCTTCCTTCCCTTCCTACCTACTAGTCCAGGACTTTAACTCAGAATCCTTTCCTAATGTATATAAGTGTTCAAATGCATTGTACCGCAGTAATACTATCCGAAACATAAGTCTATATTAATAATAAAGTTTGCAACTCCTCTCAACTGCCTCACTATGTCGTCCAACTTTAACCCATTATATATAAACAACCAAATCTGTAACTCCTCTGGTATACTCCACTCCATGTTTGTTAATTTGTAAAAAAAAAAAAGGCAAGTCATCCACTAAAGAATCCAACGTGGAACAAAAGATCAGCAGACAATAAGGAGATTCAAATCAGGTTTATTTTTCAGGTGCTCCAGGAACCATGCCTGTTGCATTTCGCCAAACAAGTCTGGTCAACGCTATCAGAAAACCATGCATTTCATACACACAGGACACAGAACCACCCTCACCCAGTATGGCAGTATGGAATAAGTAATCACAAACTAACCCCCCCCTTTTTTTTTTTTTTTTTACAAAAGCACAAATGTTTTTAGCGCTGGCTGGCGGGCTGAATGTTCTGCGCTGTTCTGACCATCATCAGAATTCTATGACATCAGAGCAGTGCAGAGCATTCAGCATGCTGGCTTGTGCTACAAACCAAACGAACGGTACAGTTTAGGGCAGTGGTATCCAACCTTTTGGCTTCCCTGGGCCGCATTGGCCCAAAAAAATTTTTCTGGGGCCGCACTAACACTAGCCGATGAGCAAAAAAAAAGGTTGAGCAGGTCCCAAATTTGCAATCACTAATATAGAAGATGTGCGTATCTAATAATAAACCTTCATTAAAGGGACACTGTGGAGAGAACCCAAAAAAGTAGTACTACTTACCCTGACTGAGTGATCCCTCCATGTGTACCGCTGACAGTGGGAGCAGCCACAGGCTTCCGTATCCCCATTCTGATTGAGCAGGGATGCGTGCTCCTGGTTCCCCATTCACTTCTATTATAGCTACGGTGAGCCTCTTCAGAGGTGAGCCTCATCAGAGCAGGGATGCTGAATCAGCTGTCAGCAGCGCACATGGAGGATTGTTTAATCAGGGTAAATATTACAGCTTTTTTGGACCTCCCACTTTGAGCTTAGGCTTCCTCAAAATGAATATCTCCCCTGCTGTAGCTAGTAGGGATCCCCAAGCCTCACCAACTGACGGCCACCTCCTCCCCCTCCAACTTCCCAAATTTTGCAGCTGGCAGCAATATTGCAGAGTGGCTGCCTTCCCTCCTCCCTGCACCCACCCTCCTTGGCATTCATGCATGCATGAAAGCAGTGGCAGCTTGAGGATATTGCCATTGGCTGCAAAGCTTGGAGATTTGGGGTTGCAAGACTGGAGGAAGATGTCTCTATTTGGCAGGGTTTGGGAATCCCCACTAGCTCAAGTATTTATAAATAGAACTCAGGCAGGGAGAAACTTTGGTGCCCATCCACTAATTATGGGCTCTAGTCCCTCCCCCAAATCAGCTGTATATGACTAAGCCACTGAATACAAAAATCTTTGGGCTCCAGTTAGACAAGTTTCAAGTTTCAAGTTTAATAAAATTTGATGGTTCGCCTATTAAATCTAAGCGAATTACATAATAAAAAGAATAAAAATATAAAACAGTGAAACAAGTTATTTTACATTAACAATTTTCTAAGGGCTATGACAGATTGACAATACAGACGAACTAAGAAACATTAGGAAAGGACATTAGGGAATAAAAGTTACAAATTGTTGTTTCCTCAAAAGAAGAAAGGGGTATGATTTGGGTAGGACCAGACGATTAGGTTGGGGAAAATGTGTGAGGACGTATTAATTGTTTAGCTGTACTCGGAAAAGTTGTTCTAAAGGTTAAATGAAGATTTGAAGAGATATGTTTTTAGGTTAGTTTTAAATGAGTTAAGATCTTTGATGTTTCTGATATATAGGGGGAGGGTATTCCAGATAAGAGGTGCCATAACTGAGAAGATGTCATAGCGTCTAGTTCCTATTATTTTCAATGAGGGGACCATTAATAGACCTTGAGTATTGGACCGAAGTGAACGTTTTGAAGTATGAGGAATTAGGAGCCGATCTATAAACTGTGGTTCATTAGTATCTAGTGTTTTAAATACCAGTAATGCTATTTTATATGTTGTACGTTGGTTGATGGGCAGCCAATGAGATTCTATGAGATAGGGAGTTACGTGATCGTATTTTTTCCCATGGTGAATTATTTTGATGGCGATATTTTGTATTATTTGTAATCGTCTTTGATCCTTCTGGGTGATGTTCATGAAAAGTGAGTTACAATAATCGAGTCTGGATATTATAAGGGAGTGTATTAAGATATTTAGGGATTTTGATTCCAGATATTTCGACATTGAGCGGATTAAACGTAAATGGTAAAAACAACTTTTGACTGTGTTGTTGATGTGCTCTTGATAAGAGAATTTGTCGTCGATTATTACTCCTAATATCTTAAGGGATGTGACGAGTTCAATTGCTGTATTATCAATTGAAAAAGGCATAGAGAGATTTACGCCCTGTTTAAACGGAAAGAACAACGCCTTTGTTTTTGATATGTTTAACGCAAGCTTATTCTGAGTAAGCCAGTTTTTGATTTTTTCTAATTTTTGATTAATTTGTATTATTTCGTTGGAGTTTTCCGGATTGACTGGATGAATCAATTGAATATCATCAGCATAGGCGTACGTCGTGAAGCCTATAGATTGACTAAGGCTGAGTAATGGAGATAAGAAAATATTAAACAGCAATGGAGACAATATTGAACCCTGAGGGACTCCATAATTATGGGAGAATGGTGTAGAGGATGAATTATTAAAGCGTACCGTCGAGGTTCGGTCAGTTAGAAAGGAAGAGAACCAGTGTAGTGCTGAGTCACTGACACCTATTGATTGCAGCCTATCTAAGAGGAGGAAGTGATCTATGGTGTCGAATGCCGCTGAGAGGTCAAGGGAGAAAAGGATAACTGAGTTATGGTGGTCTAGATTGTAGATGATATTTGTTGTTAGTCCGATTAAGGAATATTCGGTACTGTGGTGTTTCCTAAAACCCGTTTGGTTGGGGTGAAGTATGTTAGTGGATTGGACAAAATCTGCTAACTGATTGAATATCACCTTCTCAGTGATTTTTGCTAAGAACGGTATGTTGGCGATAGGATGGTAACTGGTTGGGTCATCCGGGCTGATTTTATGATCCTTTAATATAGGAGAAATTATAGATGTTTTCCAGGTCTTAGGTACAGTTCCGGTAGAGAGACTTGTTTTGATAAGAGTTTGTATGAGTGGACCAAAGCAGGAAAAATATTTCTTTAAGATAGCTGGAGGAATAATCTCTGGAGGGGAGCTCTTTAGATTTGTTTTTAGAATGATTGATTTGATTTCTGTTAAAGTTGGAATTTTAAAATTGGAACATTTGGAACAGGGAAGGATATAGTTATTGTTTGTTTCAGTAGGGGCAATAGTTGAAGTGGTTGCAAATTTGGTACGTATTTTAGTAATTTTATTGCAGAAAGTATCAGCAAGAAGTTGAGCTGAAAGGATTGAATTTTTATTTTCTTGTTTTGAGGTTGGGTTAAAGGATTTTATAATAGAAAATAAAATGGATGAGTTTTTAGCTGTCTTAATTTTATTGGAATAATAGTTGCATTTAGCTTCATTTATTTTGATTTTGTAATATTGAGAAAATTCTTTGAAGGTTTTCGTATTATTAATGGTCTTATTTTTACGCCATTTTCTTTCTAGGGATCTAAGTTGCCTTTTAATAAATGTAAGTTCTGGTGTATGCCAAGGGTTTTGGACTTTTTTATTAGATAGTGTTTTAGTGATGAGGGGGACTTCTTTGTCAAGAAGAGTGTGAATTGTGTCATTCCATGAGTTAAGTTGATCTCAAGAGGATCTGTCTCAAGGATTGAAGGCCTTGAGAGAAGGAAAGAAGCAACTGACGATAGTTCTAGATTTGTGTAATCGCGATATGTTATTTGTTTGGGTAAGAGGATCGGAGATATTCTCTTTTTTAACAATAGATTAAATGAGATAAGATGATAGTCGGACCAGTATTAAGAATATTAGAGTAAGAAAGAAATTCCGTTTTTGCAATAAAAATCATATCCAAGATATGACCAGCCAAGTGTGAAGCCTCATGAATAAGAGGTATAAAGTTAAGAGCGTCAGTGTAGGTTAGGAGTTCCTTGGTGAAAGGATTAGTGAGTTCATCAAAATGAAAGTTGAAATCGCCCAGAATTAAGGGATTTTCAGAAGAGGAACTGAAATCAAAGATCAGATTTTGTAGTAGATATAAGTTATTTTGCACGATTGGTGGAGGGATGTATAGTAGAAGTATGTCTATTTTTGGGTTAGTGTTTAGTTGAACCTGAAGAAATTCTATTTCTGCGTTTCTGGCAGAGTGGTCTATAGTTTTTATAATATCCTTTTGATAAATGATAGCGAGTCCACCCCCTTTTCTTTTCTGGCGATGATTGAATATGAATGAATAGTTTAATGGGCAACAGTAGGACAAGTAAGCCTCTTCACCGTCATTTAGCCAGGTTTCTACTATGCAGAGTAGGTGGAAACCTTCTGCAAGGATTTTTTCTTTGACTAGATGATATTTTCCTTTAATAGCTCTGGTATTTATAAGTCCTATTTTTAATTTCGTTTGACTTGGTATGTTGGATTCTGGAAAGGCTAGTGTAGGAAAATTGGGAATAGGGATATTATTTTTGTTAATCGTAATCTGCTTCAGTGCAGTTGGTGTGACTGCTGGATTTCGTGACTCAAGTGTGTTATTGATTTTTTTCTTGGGGGGGCGGAAGCCCCAATGTGTTGGAATGTTAGTGGGTAGGTTTAAATCATGATTGTTTGTATTGGAAGTTTGTGTTAACATGGTTAGCATAGCAGCAATGCCAAATAAAAAGAAAATTGGGAAAAGGTTTCTATGAGGGAATAGTTTCCTATAACTTATGTGATTAAAGAGAGTGGCAGCACCCTCAGGAAGCGTGCGCCGCAAGAGGCTTGATTTTAAAGGCCATATACCGGGGTGATTGGGGGTGGAGTCCTCAGCGTGCCGCCGCTGTGCGGCAGCAAAAGTTTAGATGAGAGGCTGTAGAAGAGAGTAAAAGCAAGGTAAAAACAATTGAAACTCAATGGTTAAACAATAAAATATTAAAATACTGATACAGCAATGGTGAGACAAAGTGCCACGTGCATGAAACAAATAGTGCTAGCGTGCGCCGCAAGAGGCTTGATTTTAAAGGCCATATACCGGGGTGATTGGGGGCGGAGTCCCTATGCCCAACTGCATCTCTACCCCTGTGGACCGATGGACACGCACACACTGAGACGGGCGGAGGTGAAAGAACACAGTTGGCACCCTGCAAGACACCACCAAGCCTCCTAAGGGCATCTAATAGACTGTGCTCAACCCTTGCTTAACAGTAGTAAAGACAACTTCAGGGATGGCCCTGAGGTACCCACTGGGATTGGCTTGTCAGCTAGACTGAAGTCTGTGTGATCTCAATGCAGGCAAAGCTGAAGAAATTCTCCGATCGCAAAAAATCCCCAAAAAAGGGAACTAAAGAGCAAATAAAATAGTAAAATGTGGAGAGCAGAATGAACACACTCCTGTACACATGCACAAGGAAACAACTGTAGCCGGAGCTAAGGAGCTCAGTCAAGTACAGAAAAGGCACAGAGAAAAATCCAAACTGAATTTCTTCTGCAGATGGCATGCAGCCATGGGGACACTACCCACTTGTCTAGAATGTCTCACCTACTGCACTGGAAAAAATGTTATTAGAACATGCAATCCATGTTCATGTAATCTATTTATCTGTTCATTTTCACATATCAGGGGCCTTCTCCGTGGATTGGCATGTTGGCTCTCTTCATGGAGGTAGATAGGGGGTGGGTCTTTGGTGTGGGCAGACTGGATGGGCCGTGGCCCTTTTCTTCCGTCATTTTCTATGTTTCTATGTATTTGGTTACAATTTAGTAGAAGTGTGTCTAGCAGAAGCACCCTTTCATTGTACAGCTATAAATTTGTGGACTCTTATGGCCAGATAAATTTAGCCAGTTAGAAGTTGCAAAACTGTCAATGGTGCTAGGAAATCTGATTTCATTTGGATAAATCTTTGGAAACAGCTCCCTCTTTTATTCATATATAAACCATTGGTTATTCAGAGGCCATGTTTGGAAACAAATCTAAATACAGTCAAATCTAAATACAGTCAGATTTACGAGTGCACCGGTTTGCGAGTGTTTTGCAAGACGAGCAAAACATTCTCAAAATCGGCGTCTCGGAATCCGAGCTTGACTCGATTTATGAGCACTTCCCCACCCCGATCCCATCGCCCTCCCCCCTGCGATCTGGCATCCCCCACGCACCCACCCACCCAAACACATGTCTTACCCCCATCTGGAACCGGCACTAGCACCAACGCACAGGACATGCCGGTGTCTGAAGATCTGCTCTCTTCCTTGTGCTGGGCCTTGAGCATCTGCACATGTTCAAGGCCTTCTAGTTCTTGTTATGAGATAGAAAGTAAATGTCCTATTATAGATTAAGAACTGGTCGAAAGACAGAATAAAAGAGAGAGTAGGTTTAAAAGGTTAATATTCTGAATGAAGAAGGGTAAATAGTGGCGTTCCCCCAAGGGTCTGTGCTAGGACCATTGCTTTTTAACATATTTATCAATGATCTAGAGATGGAGATAACTAGTGAGATAATTAAATTTGCTGATCACACAAAGTTGTTTAAAGTTGTTAAATTGCAAGAGGATCTTGTGAGACTGGGCATCAAAATGGCAGATGTCATTTAATGTGAACAAGTACAAAGTGATGCATACGAGGAAAGAGGAATCTGAACTATAGGTACGCGATGCTGGGTTCTACATTAGGAGTTGCTGCCCAGGAAAAGGATATAGGTGTCATATATATATATATATATATATATAAATTTTCCAGTCATTACAAACATAATGATTTAAGAGAAAAGGAATTAATTACAACATAAAGGAAAACACATATCAAAATTTCCTTTCAAGCCCACATTAATGAGGTGCCATACTAAATTCTTGGAAATATATCTATTATAGGTAAACAATTTGAGTGAAATCCAAGTCTATAAAATAGACCCAGATTCAATCAAAAGAACAAGGCCAAATTATCTATTTTTAGAGGAATAAATGTTAAACAGTAATTTATTTCATTTCTCTAGCAAGCAGAAATTGTTGTAACATCCTTGTATTGTTCTATGGTACAGCCACACCTCGAATACTGTATACAGTTCCGATTGCCTTATCTCAAAAAAGATATAGCAGAATTAGAAGAGGTACACAGAAGGGCAACAAAAATTATAAAAAGGAATGGGACGATTTCCTTATGAGGAGAAGCTAAAGCGTCCGAGACTCTTCAGCTTGGAGATGGCTCAGGGGTGATATGAGAGGTCCATAAAATATTGAGCGGAGTGGAAAGGGTAGATATGAATTGCTCGTTCACTCTTTCCAAAAAACAAGGACTGAGGCATGTGACGAAGCTACTAAGTAGTAGATTTAAAACAAACCAAAGAAAATATTTCTTCACACAACGTGTAATTAAACTCTGGAATTTGTTTCTAGAGAATGTGGTGAAAAATCAGGTAGCTTAACAGGGTTTGGATAATTTTCTAAAAGAATCTGTTTTATTACTTGGGATCTAGCTAGGTACTTGGGACCTGGGTTGTCCATTGTTGGAAACAGGATGCTGGGCTTTTGGACCTTTGGTCTGTCCCAGGATGGCAATTCTTATGTTCTTAGCACATATACAGAGATGCTGCAGAACATAAGACAGTGAATCACTCACGTAGGTCCAGTAGGCGGGTAAGTTCCACTTCTGCAATCTTCTGTGAACTAAAACAGAAATGTGCAAATGAGAATATTACACTACCAGCTTCCCAAATTTGTAAACCAAAGGTTTTTAGCCATCATTACTCAATGCTAGTTTCCATACCACTCAAAGCAGGCAGAAAAAGAATTTAAAAAACTGACTCCTGTAATGAAAGATTAGGTTCTTACCTCAATAGTCATATTTCTGTTAAACTAAAGCTTAACTTTATATACCAAGTCAACCTAAGGAAGCACGACTCCGTTTACAACAATTAAATAAAAACTAAAGAAAGTTTACAATGATTAAATAGAAACTTAAAAAAGTAATAGCAAAGGTTTCAAATAAATTAGTTTTCAAAATGTTAAAATACACAGGAATCCTTATATTAGGTGATCAATCCATAAACGCAAACCACTTGCAGTTGGGTGTCAATCACATGAAAAGGAACAATTATTGGCATGAACTTGCAACATAGGTGTATCAATTAACTAACCTGCTGTGTGCAACTACAAGTAGCACTAACACATAAGGAATTCCAATAGCTCAATAACTCGGGCCCAGATTCTCAAAATTTTAACAGCATCGCTAAACCGTTTTCCAATGGTTTAGCCTGCATGCATCATTAAGATAGTTTATCTCTGTCTTTAGCGAGGTTTCCAGCAGTCTCTGACAATGACATGCAAATGGGATGGTCAGCATTGAAATGAGTACTCCGGTGGATTCTTAACAATTGCTGAGCCATTTTCTAAAAGTGGTGGTGGCGGCTTTTGGTGACAAAAATCAGCAACTGGTCCAGGGATGCCGGAACAGTGACATCACTGTTTAAAACTCCAGCATGACAGTGTCAGAGAATGCTAGAAAACCAACTGACCCTCCCCCGCCAATAGCAGGAGAGATGCCGATTCTCGCCAACCACAAACACCCCCCACCCACACAGCAGCAGGAGAGAAGACCACTCTCTCCTGCTGTCACACAACACACACACCCTGCCTCTGACCCCTCTCCCCCTTACCTTGAATTAGTTGGCTGATCGGAGGGATATATACTCCCTGTGGCCAGCTGGCGCGCCTCTTCAAAATGGGCCTTCCCCTCCCCAGAACAGCTGCAAAAGCAGCCCATGGTTTTTTTAAGAATCTAGGCCTCAGTACTTTATTAGTAAGTTAATCATATATGTTCATCCAATTGACAGGGGAAGAATTCCAGTTCCGGACCATAGAGTAGTCCAAGGCAGAAAGCAGGCGAATTGCAGTGCACAGGGCGAGCAGTGTTCCTCTCCATTCTCCTGCTTCCATCATCCCTCTGTCAGAATCACACCTTTTCAAGCAATGTCCCTGTGTCTTGCTGTCCTTTTATGCCATCTCAATTCTCTCTCCCCATCAAGCATTCTTCTCCATGTCTGTCCCTCTCTGTGCTCAGCATTACTTCACTATCCCTCTATTTACACTGTCTCCATCTAGAATCTTTTCTCTATATTATGTTCTTCTTAGTGTGTTGGATCTTCCACCCCTGCATCTCTCTCTCTTGCTTGAACCCCCTCCCAGCCATCATCTTTCTCATCCCTGTACACCCCCCCAGCATCGCTCTAGTCCCTGTAAACCCCAGCAAGCTGTACACCCCCCCATCTCATCTCTGTACCCCCCACCCAGTATCTCTTTCATCTCTGTCCCCTTCCAGCCAACATTTCTTACACTCTTTCCTATCCCTCCTGACCCAGCATTTATGACCACATCACTCCCCAGGTAGTATCTCCTACCATTTCTATGTGAAGCGATGCCGATTTCAAAGACAACCTACCACCAGCTTTGCAGCTTCCCCTTCAACGTCTCCAAGTCCTGCTTTAAACCTGCATTTGACCACCTCTGACCACCTCCAGACCAATCAGCAGCAGCATAAGCAGTGCTCAGCTCTGGTCAGGATGGCTGTTCCCACCAGACTGGTCTCGACGAGACATGTGAATTTTCATTGGTTCAGCTGGGGCACAATGGACCAATCCCAAAAGACCACATAGTCCCTAAGGTCATTTGTGATTGGCCCGTTGTGTTGCAGCAGAACCAATGAGAAAAAAAAAATCAGAAAGTTTGCCAATAAACCCATTACCTGCCCAAAACAGCTGAGTTACAGAAAAAAAAGCCCAAAAACCCACCACCCACCCAAGCCCTTTATTTTCTGCTGTTGGGCTTAAAAACTGCCCAACTGGCAACACTGGTAGTAACTGTTTTGACTGCCCCTTTAACTATCATTCTGCAGGAAGCCCCCCCCCATGCTGACATCATTGGTCTTTTGTCAATCCCACTCACAGAAGAAAAGAACTACATCATAGGGGGGGGGGGGAAACCTTACAGAGAAGGGTGAAAGAGCATGAAGATTTCCCACTGAAAAACAGCAGCAAGCAGTCATAAAAGAAGAGCATTCCATTCTTAAGGTGGTCTGATGTAGATCCTGAGGATCCTGATTTTACACAGACCTTGTTGGGGGGATGGCTGAAGAATCAACATTGGAAGAGGAGGGGTCTGGAGAAATAGCATGGAGGGAAGACTAGAGAAGTATTATGGAAAGGAGAGAGTGCTGGAGAAAAGAACCTGAAGTAGGGGAATGTTGTGCTGGATGGGAGGGGAGAGAGCAGGAGGCTGGAAGGAGAGAAAAGCACCCATGGGGAAAGTGTGGGGGGGGAGGGGAGACACACACACAAGCACTAAAAGGGTACAAAGGATGGGAAGTGGGACTAAGGAAATGGGTGAAAGGTGGGGGGCATTGGGTGGAGTGCGGGGCAATGTCACATACCTGGGGCAATGGAGGATTAAGTGACTTGTTACTGAATCTGTAGGCATGTCAACTTTTCTTCATTTACAAAAGAGGAAGCTAATAACATACAGTAAGATTATTTTCTTCAAAAAATTTTAAAAACTTCAAACGTGAAAGAAGTGTTTCTTGCAAGAGCTTCACAAAGATCAAAAAATAACATTACGTGAAATCGATTAACCAGTGGCTTCAAACTACCCATAAGTTACCCAGAAGCTACAGTCCTTTTTCTAGGAAACTCGAGAAACCAATAAAACTTCGCCCTCAAAATATTCTTTTAAAAATACCGCGGTTACATCACCAAAACACAATGATTAACTGAACAATGACTACAACCTCCCTTTCCGTCACTCACCGGAGGCACGTCTTGCGCCCTCGCCCAGAACCCACAGAACAGTAGCAGCATCCAACACAGCACAGATAAACCCAAAGCCATGGCACCTGAAAACAAGGAAATAATGAAAATCACCACCGCTTCTCAACCCGCAGATTATCTGCCCTGCACCACCTGACTAGACTCACGACCACGCCCCCAACATACTATAGGCCGTATCCTGGGACCAAACGTCCCGGAATTCCACGCCCACCTAGGTTAGGCCTGCCCAGAATCTCGCGCTAGTCAATGGCCCGCCCATAGTCTACTGCTAGCTCCTACCAGCCTAGAACCACGCCCTAGTCAGTGTACTTCCTGCTTCTTGGCAGCTCGTAGCGTAATGTCTTTTGACGGCACGTTAGTCAGGAGTAAGACCACGTGACGTTCATCAAGCGCTGGGAAATGTGCTAATTGCCGACTTCGGAAGCACTTTCCCAACTAATGATTTTGGAAATGTGTACTTTTATTAGTTGAGCGGCGGGAGGGCAAGTCCCACAATTGAGAGGAATGTTTCAAAAACCAGCCTTATCAATTCACTGTCCCTATTAACGTGGCTCTAGTCCATAGGACAGAGCATTCATTAAAAAAAAACAAAAACAACCAACAACATATTGTATTGTGAACAAACAGTGGACTGGATCCTGTTTAATTAAATAAATGGCACCTGGTGTTGGGGAAATTAAAGATAACACCACGGGAGTTGGTTAACTTCTGAATAGAAGAACACTTCGCCTTCATCCTTGATTCTTCTTAGTTTATTAAAACTAATTTGCATAATTATCTTTCTCACTCAAGCAGCAAGATTGTGTGAAGATCATTCCCAAATTCATGGCGTGTACTAAGGATAACTATATTCCAAGACTAGTAATACCACTCCCGGAGGCAACTTTATCTAGTAATATCGCTACTTATTGTAAAATTAATGATACTATTTGTTTAGCTAATTTACTAAAATAAACATTATTTTTAAGGAGTTTTTAAAATGTAGGAAAATTAGGTTTCTGTTCCTTAAAAAAGAAAAAGGAATAATATAGTGGCAGATCGCTGCTAAAGCTCAGCAGTGCCACTGCATTAAAGAACCTGTTTCACGCCAAATTTCAAGAACAGTAAAAAAGGAAGTTTGCTAACTAGACCCAAGATCGGGTAAGATATGTATGATTGCCACGCACCATCTTACTAAATTTAGCCTTACTAAAGCTGCCTTAAAAAAAAAAAAAAATTAGCTAACAGCTTTCAATTTAATATTAGTTTCTGTTTTGCTTGAAAAAAAATCATTATTTATCAAATGCGGAAGGTGTTCCAGAATTCAACAAGGTTTATTTGTTTGTTATACAGAAATGTGGCCTTACGTCTGTAAGTCTTATAAATGACTGTTAAGATATTTCTTCTTTCAGACAAATTAGGTTGTTTATTTATAGAGTCAAATGTTTCGTGGAGGGGGGTGGAATGAACTTCCTTTGGAGTTACATGTTTCATTAGGTCTGTTACATTTTCATAACTAACTAAAACAGTACTGTATTTTTAGTCAAGTTTATAGCACCTAAGCTTCAGGTACATTAGAATCTTAATTATCGGGCACCAAGAGGCAGCCTGTTTTCAGTGCTGCTGCTGCTTGCAATCTATGAAGTTAAAGGACCTGGGGTGGAAACAGAAGGACTAATACTGGGATCTGTAGGAGAAGAGGGAGATAATACTGGAACCATGAGGAGTGGGACAGGAAATTATGCCATGACCTGCCTGGGGCATGGAGAAAAATAAATTGAGATGGAGGATTATTGAATTTCCAAGGAGGAGGAAGGAAAGAGATGCTGGCAGGGCTGGCTCAACCTGGACCACATGAGGCTCTGGCTCAGGGTGTCAGACTTCTAAGCAATATTCTTTTTACTATAACTTTGAAGCATTTCTATAGCCTTCAACTTCATCTTTTATATAAATATACTGAAGTTGTTTCAGGTTTCCCAGGCAAGGAATGTCTTGTACATATTGGGTTTTGGCCCTCCTCTTATCCAGCTTAATACTATTATTACTTTCACCTCTTCTATATGTAAAATATGCTTTACATGTAATATTGCTCCCATTAGATGTAATTCTATACCAAAATGCCAATATATAGGCACACATTCTGTAAGGAAAAGTAAGCTCATAGTATTTTATAAAGAAGAGACACTTAACTAAGTATATACACACATGTATTTAAATTATGCTAGCCATAGAGTTAGCAGGTGCATACCTAAGTGCTGGTATTACATGCAATATTTTATAGTATTCTTTAAGGTACATGTGTAAACACATGCTCTGCCCATGTGCATGACTATCTGTAAAATGTATGCAATTATAGAATCACTCGTAGGCATGATGTGCACACACAGACACTTTAGAGCAGTGTTCTTCAACCGCTGGTCCATGGACTGGTGCCGGTCTGCAGAAGTTTCCTGCCGGTCCACAGGGCCAGCATGTGCATCAGGCCCCAGACAGTGCTGTTCAGCTGCTGGTCCACGGTGCGATCGATGTGGCATTGTCTTCAGGCTGACTCCCTCTTCCTCAGTGCTGCAGTGTACAAAGCCGTGGGCAGAGACTCCTACACGTGATTGCGCCTGAACCGGAAGCCTTCTCTCTGACGTTGCAACTTCAGAGGGAAGACTTCCAGATGAGGTGTGGGACGCGCGAGGAGCCGCTGCCCACAGCTTTGTGCACTGCAGCACTGAGGAAGAGGGAGTCGGCCCAAAGATAACACCAGGGGGCAGGCCAGAAGGCAAGGCACAGCATGGAGGGAGGGAGACAACAACGGTAGGGAGAATGATTTTATTTTTGAATTTAGTGATTGATTTATATCTGCTGTCTGTTCAGAAAGAAACACATTTGTTTATTTTCCTCTGGAGTTGTAATGCGTGCAGAGTCTTGCAACTTAGGGTTTGTTTGTATATATTAGCACTTTTAGTTTTTGGTCCCGTATTTGCATGTGGTTTCTGTGTTCTGGTAGGAATGAATATTGAGAAGCATAGAGTGTGCTTTGTGTAGTTTAATTTTGTGGTTAACCGTTATGTGTTGTTAATACGATTATATTGTATGTGTGTACTGTATACTGTATATGAAAAATGAATGGAAAAAATGGTGTTACAATTTAGTAATATTATGGGGGCGGGATCTGGGGCGGAGATTGGGTTTAGATGGGCAGGGTCTGGTAAATGACTTAGCCCAGTGTTCTTCATCTGCCGGTCCGTACCGGTGCTGGTCCACAAAATAATTTATTTCATTTCTGCCGGTCCATAGGTGTCAAAAGGTTGAAGAACACTGCTTTAGAGGCCCCCTTACCAGGCTTACTGTACAACCTCTGGTGGTCTAGTGGTGGCCCAAACCAGCTCTAATATCCTATCTAATCTAGTGTTCTCCTTTCCCATAGGTTTAATTGCAATGGGAGACACAGGAGTTATAACTGAAGTTCCTGCTGCATTAAAGCGGCTAGCAAAATACATAGTACGAGGATTCTACGAACTGGAGTATTCACTTACCATTGATGTTCTGATTCGATACCCGTGTGTAAAAGAGGATGACATGGCACTGCTCTTAAAATTTGATAAGAAGCAGCTCCGGACCATCCTCACCACTCTGAAATCTGATAAGTTCATCAAGAGTCGGATGCGAGTTGAAACCGGGCCTAGTGGAAAGAGCACTAGACATAACTATTACTATCTCAACTACAAAATGTTGGTGAATGTAGTAAAGTACAAACTGGATCATATCAGAAGGAAGATAGAAGCAGATGAGAGGGACTCGACTACAAGAGCTTCTTTCAAGTGTCCTTCTTGCCTCAGCAATTTCTCAGATCTGGAAGTAAATCAATTGTTTGATCCATTCTCAGGTATAGATTCATGTATGCATGCCAGACTGTAATATATGCTTCTATATGACAAAAATATATTAATATTGCTACTTTTTTCTTCTCTGCTGCTTCTCAGTATTTCCACGCTAGCTGAACCTTTATAACAACAGTATATTTGCTGCAGTCTGTGCTGACCACTTGCTTCCCAGGAGCATTATAGTATTGCATGGAAACTGAGCCAATGTGTGCTTGGTCCTCTGACGGCAGGTCCCCACTGTGGTGGTTGGTCCTTTTTGTGCAGATTTTTGTTTCAAATGAGAGTCGGTGAAAAAGAGGGAATATGGGTATGTGCTGTTCGGGAGAAAAGAAAGACTAATGATTGCCCTGCACATTTAAACTAAACTAAACCTTAGGTTTGTGTACCGCGCCATCTCCGCGAGCGCAGAGCTCGGCACGGTTTACAGAGTTAAGAGGAAAGGAACTACAATGAGGGATAAAGGAGAGGGACTAAGAGGAAAGAGAGAGACAGAATACTGGAGGATGGGAGGTGATTAGATTTTTGCAAAGAGCTAAGTTTTCAAGTGTTTGCGGAAGGATTGGAATGAGCTTGAGTTTCTGAGTGGGGATGGGAGGTTGTTCCAGAGTTCTGTGGTTCTAAAGAGGAGAGATGTTCCAAGTTTTCCTGCGCGGGATATACCTTTTATAGAGGGAAATGATAGTTTCAGTTTTTGGGAGGGTCTGGTGGAGTGTGGTTTTGAGGAATTCCAAAAGAGTGGGATAACGGGAGAAAGGACGCCATGTAGGATCTTGAAGGCTAAGCAGGCACATTTAAAGAGGACTCTAGAGTATACTGGGAGCCAGTGAAGCTTGGAGAGGAGTGGGGAGACATGATCAAACTTGCCTTTTGCGAAAATAAGCTTAGCTGCGGCGTTCTGAATTAGCTGAAGTCTATGGAGGTTTTCTATGGAGGTTTTCATTTACTGCTTCCTGATACATATGTCCCTTTTTTAGAGGACTGTCTGGGCTCCTAGAAAGCCCTGACCAGTTCCGGCCGCATCTAGAGGGCCTCTGAGCATGAGAATGACGTCGCACACATCCGTGCATGCTCCAGGCCCTCCAGACATGGCCGGAGCTGGTTGTAGAAGAGGAGGTTTGCTGTGGCAGGGCTGCAGGTAGAAAAGGGTGGGATTATGTGTCCAAGGTTTCCTTTTACAAAATATGATAACCCTAACCCAGATGTCCTCCTTACTTCTTAGTTATTGGCTTTTATCTTTTTAGTTTTATTAAATTTGTAGTATTTTTAACTATTATAAACCGCATAGAATTTTACAGCCTTGCAGTATATAAACTGTTGTTATTATTACTATTATTCTATTTCTTTCAATGGAAGTAAAACCTAGATGTCTTGATCCGTCCTCCTTTATCTGGAACCATATGGTAACCCTAGTAATATAGCTTGTAATTTTTGCATCAAAATTCTAATTTTTGTAATGCTAATAGATATGAGAGAGAGAATAACACGGGGACAAGTTTTTCCCCGTCCTTGTGCTTTTTGCTGCTGTCCTGACCCATTCCTGCAAGCTCTGTCTTAACTGCAAAAGCCTCGGACACTTAAGATTTTAAAATGTTTGAGGCTTGTGCAGATGGGAATGGAGCTCACAGGAATGGGGCAGGGACAGTGACAGAACTCGCGGGGATGGGACAGGAAAATGAGTCCCCGCGGGGATAGGGAAAAATTTGTCCTTGGGTCATTCTCTGATATGAGGTTCCCTACTGTTTGCTTTGAACATCCTTTAATACTTTCCAACATAAGGATTTTTGGAAAGAATTCCATAAAAAGAGGCCTTCCCGTTTATTGAGGGGCAAAATCTTTTTTTTAAGAAAGAGGCCAGCATGTCACAAACTAAGGTGCACTATAAGAAAATAGTCATTTCTCAGGCTAATGTGAAACTACTAAATCCAATGTTTTGTTTTCTATAGAGTGGATCCTCCCCCAAAACAAATAAACAATTAAGCATTTTGGGAGCATTTCATTTTTATTCTTTCTTTCTTTTTTCGGTCTACCTGGCTGTTTGGATAAAGCAAAACTGGCAAATGAATACAAATAAGTAAGAGAATAATGCAGCTGATAGATACAGGATGGGTCACGGAAAAGTTGCCCGCCTCTAATACCGGTGCCATGCTCTTGAGAGGAGGCTGTAGCCCCTTACTCTCTGTCCAGTGATGTAGCGTTGCCCTGTGTATAGTGTTCCAGCTTTATTTTGCCTTCTATTCAGTCCTTCTGTGTACATCGAGTCAGAAAGATGGTGTTTCCCTGGAACAGCAAATAATAATTGTGGAAGGCTATGTGCGAAGCAGGTCGATTAAGGAAACGCAAGAGGCTTTCACTGACGAGTACCCCGGAACAAAACCACCAGCTAAACGTTGTATTCAGTCTGGTTTGGAAATAGCATCAAACTGTCTCTGTCGCAAACATGAAGAAATTGAGGCTTCCATCAGTCTATATGCCCAAAGTCATCTGTGACATTCAGCAGTGGATTGCAATTAGCCCCCAAAATCAACTCTAAGACTATCTCTAAGCAAGTTGATGTATCATGAACGACTTCTCGGCAAGTACTGAAATCTCTGAATCTCAAACCGTAACAAATAACGTGTGTAGGAACTGAAAGAGCCTGACAAAGCTAAACGCGTAAATAGTTACTGACCATGATTGCTGATGGACAATTGGACCCAACGCTGTACTTCATGACGGATGAAGCTTGGTTTCATTTATCAGGTCATGAAAATTCCCAGAATATGAAGTACTGGTCCACTGAAAATCCCTACTTAACTCACTAAACACCACTTCACGACCAGAAAATTGGCATTTGGGGCGTGTACGCAGTGTTGGGAACACGAATAGTGGGCCCAGTTTTCTTTGAATCAACTGTGAATACCAGTTTATCTGGACATTGGTAGACAATTTTATGACCAACTAACACCAGAAGAAAAAAATGTACTGTTTTTTCTAACATGCCACACCTCATACGACTCACTGACATAGGTTCATGAACTGTTTACAGAGGAGTGAACTGTGAGCAAGGGGTTATAGCCTCCACATTCCCCAGACTTGTCCACATGCGAATTTTATCTGTGGGGAAATTTAAAGCAGAAGTGTATGCCAACAATCCACATACCCTGGATGAACTCAAGGAAAACATCACGAATACTATGGGGGTAATAATCAAAACAGAAAAACGTCTAAAAAAGCGCACAAGTCAGGGTTTGGACGTATTACCCGGCAAAACGTACAAGCAACCATAATCAAAGGTCGGCCAGCTGCACGTCCCACGCCGCAAAACGTCGAACGTAAGTCGTCCAAATTAGGGGCGTTCCGGGGACGGTCCGAGGGTGGGTTTAGGCCCCAAATGTACAAATACGATAACTAAAGCCATATCAGTGTGCTAAGTACGTTCAAAGTAGCGTTTTGATTTAGACCTGCTTTCACAACGTCTAAGCTATTCCAGCGTGTGTCGTGCAGTCTACAGGTAAGGGAAGAGTGTGTAATATCGTGTCTATATACCCCCTCACTCCCACCATCTCTATCTCAACCTCCCCACGTATGTTCTTACTGCTGTGTGTCACCCCACGTTTCATCCACCTCTGCAAACAACCCTCTCTCATCCTACCTCCTATCACGCCAGGCACCGTCTAATACAGACCCACTTTGTGTGACATGGATGGTGTACCCTAGCCACCTGACACTATATCAGTCCAGTGCCATTTAACTGGGCTGCAAAACCAAGTCAGCTTCAGTGTACAGAAACTGAAGCTGGAAAACAGCACTGACAATAGTCAGCTTCAGTGTACAGAAACTGAAGCTGGAAAACAAGCACATACAATAGGTTCCTCTCCAAAAACACCTTTATTATCCCACATAATGTGCAAAACACCACCCCTACATACACACATCCTCACCAAACCCACCCTCACCCCATACACAAACAATTGCAGCCCCCACCTACTTCCCCTTCCCTCACCCACATGGTCTCCCACGGCCCCTGACAGCCCTCCCAGCTCCCCCTCTAGGTACAAATGTGGCCTCCCTCACTGCCGTCTTCAGTCTCGCCAACCACAGTGGCAAACTGCTCAGGTGGTGGGAGAATTGGAAGGTCCATAGGGCGGTGTGTTGGTGACAGTATGAAGGGGATGAATGCGGTGTATGTGCAGACACCTTATGTGACCATACCTGCTGATCATAGCAAATGCTCCAATTTGTGAGTATAAGGGTGGTGGACTCTAATTCCATGCTGTGGCATCAGCAGTACCAAACAGGTGTTATGTGAAGGACTGAACAGCATGTGTACTCGCTGGCCCATTAGAGGGGTAGAGGAAGGCGGATGAAAGAGAGGGCTCTCAGAATATGGGACATAGCTGTGAGACTGGGGATGAGGACAGGTACTTACCAGAAGGCTGTGCAGGTGGGGCAGCTGAGGTGTCCTGGGTGCCCACACCATAGGTGGAGGATAGTGATACAAAGCTCAGCACCAGCTGCTCCATGGGGCTGAGGTCTGACATGTCTCCATCCGGAGGCCGGTTCCCCACCTTTGCTCGCACCTCCCTTTAATGGCTCGCCATTTCTTTTTGCAGTCCTCCACATCCCGCTTATGGTGGTGGACTGCATTGAGGCGGTGAGCAATTTCGGTCCACAGCTTGCTCTTGGAGTATGCCCCGAGTCTTTCTCCCTGGGGCGAGAAGAGGCGCTGGTGGTGAGTGTGGACCTCCTGCACCAGCAGTTTGGTCTCAGCCTGGGTGAAGTTGGGTTTTCTCGCCATAGGTTTCTGTGCTTTGGGAGCCATGGTGTCAAAGTACCCACACTTTTGATAATATGAAGTTAGACGTATTTATACACAATTAAGCACGTGCAACAAGCCGTAGGTTAGACGACCTGACATAATACATTCATCTGGTCGGTTATGGACAAATCCGAAAGACATCTAGCCCACGTTCCTTGGTACGTTTAAATTCTGAGGGCCGTGATACGTCTACATCACCACGAACTTCCGTCTCCTGTCTGTTCGGAGACACCTTCCTATCTACTGTTGCAATCCGCACTCGTTTGCTGAATGTTACACATTACATGGGCTGCCTTTTCAAGCCTGTGGCTGTACTCAGGTAAGCAAGTATTCCTGCTTCATCTATGATGTTTGGAATGCTCATAGTAATGTCTGGGGCTTACTTTGCTGGTCACCCTCTGGAAAGGCTGTGTGAAACAGCGTATAGAAGAAGAGTGGGGGAGGAGGCACTCTTTATTGGGGGGGATACACCTCTTCCCTGTCCCTGTCCTCCATCCCTGCCTGGGGGGGGCTTCCTTATCCCACAATGCCACCTCCTTCCTCCAATGATTGCTTCACCTCACCCCCCTCCCCTCCCCTGGGATAACTGCCTTACACACCCCTGATCCTGGCCACAGATGTATGTGTGGCCGTGTTGGTGGGTATGCTGTTACAGCTTTTAGGTGTCATGGGGGGGGGGGAATACCTTCTCATTTTTCACAGCTCTGCTTCCTAGTGCCTCACCTTGCACATGTGATGCTCTTATGGCATCTACCTGATTGCATATGATTCCCAGCATTGCAAAGCAGTCACAAGCTGTCCTGTACATGACTCCTCAGGCCTAGGATGTCTCGTCAGTCTAGGGTTTGCACAGGCCTCTAGAATGAGGGGGAGCTATTTGCGCTGTCAGGTGGTACATGCATTGCAAATCATGGAACCCACAGGTGTATGTCTCTCCCCTCATTCTAGACCTCTTACTAACACAACCTCTGTCTCAGGTCCTGCATGTGACATGGTCTCATCCACATCTCACTTACAAGATGGGCACCTTCCCACTTTCAGTAGGCTGCTGACCTTTTGTTAGGTGCAGGTCAGTGACATGACATCAGGGAGCACACATGACACCCAGTTTAGAGGTAGATATCTGTTTTTTATTTACTTCTGCTTTTGTTTTGTCATGATTCATATATAAATGCATACACCATTGCTGAGGTAGACATGAATGCTAGACCGCCTGGTCACAATAGACTGTCATAGAACATTCACCATACATATATGTACGCTTTATGAGAAAACACAATATCATACTTAAGGTAACAACATGGCTGATTGGCCCAACATGCCTGAAACTGCTCCGACCTGTGCAAAGTAAGCGAGCAGTTCTCAGCCTCACATACTTTTTAATTTGTAAGGGACAGCAAATATCTGTGAGGCCTGTCCTGCTGCAGCAGCCTCTGTCTCCAGAGGTTGTGGCTTCTACTCTCACTGCTGCTCCCTGTACCCCTGGCCTGGTTACATCATCATCCATTGGCCCATAGGTTAGGCAAGCTATCTGTCGCCTCAAATATGCAGCCTACCATTCCCACATTTTCAGTGTCACTCTTTGGGCCTCCACACCACATGCCATCTGATGGTAGGGTCTTTTCATTTCACTGCATACCTCTTTTCCACTGATATGGGATAGGTAAACTATATTGCATATAACACTGTCCCACCATATGCATGTTTTCCTACCCTAGGCATGGGGAGAAAACACACATTCGGTGCAACTATTGCACACCTTAACCATCAATGTACAGTTTGCATCTGTACATCACATCTCAACACTTGAAATCATTGGCAGAGAATATGGTGACAACATTGTAGGCGACAGCCTGTAACATGCAAGTATGTCCCAATGGGATACAGTAGGTAAAGTCCCATGAATATGCAAAGGAGCGCCCGTGTGATGTCCTTTCAGTCATTGGATATCTGCCAGCTACTTGTGAGATGTCAGGGACACTGTTGGTAACATGATTGTGGCCTCAATGGTCCATTGCCACCATGGCCCTCAGCTCTGCCCCTTCGGCTCCTACACAGGCTCCTGGAAAATGCCTACCAGCTGGCGCAGGAGCCTGACAATCTCTGCCAGGGCCTCCATTGTCTCCCGCCTCCCCTCCTGCAGTTCAGTGTGAATATCGGCCACAACGTTCAGTAGCTGTTCATAGGCCTCAGGAGGGGGAGGAACAATTGGGGCCGCTGGCTGCCTCCATCGCCACCTCCTCATCCCCTTCAAGAGGGGGCATGTCTGCATAGACATCGGGGACCTCCCATGCTCCCTGCTCCTCCACCACATGCTCTGGCACCACCTCTGCCACGCCCTGTGCCACATCCTGCACCTCTGCCGCCTGGCCCTCCTCCTCCACATCTGACACCTCTCACTATGTTGTCATGTGGCAGACTCTCCTCAGATGCAGAGTAGCCTTCCTCCTCATCTGCTGCCTCTGCCTCTGCCACTGCCTCCCTGGCGGCCTCGAGGCACATATCCTGCACCACCTCCTGGGCTAGGCCCTCCGCAGCATGCTGTACACGACCTGTGTATGGACAGAATATGATGTTAGGGTAACCATAGCGTGCATAGCTTTTATACTACATACACAATTAGCTATCCCCCCACCCCCACCCAACCCGTTGAGACTAGGTGCCAGTGTATGAACACACATGTAAACTACTTTCTGTGTTAAGTGACACCGGTATATATCTAAACAAAAGGTGGCCAGGCTTATGGAGGTGACACTGAGTGGCCTTGATGTATATGTTGACACAATGGCCTGACCGGCATCTCATCACCCACATTTTGGGTGGCAATAGGTTGCATACCAGAACAGCTGCCAAAGAAGAGCACATTGACAAGAAGGTGAGCGTTGAGAGGTAGCAGACATGAGATGACATAGAATAGAGGGTGACAGGTGCAACTATGAAGCACACATTATGCTTAGATTCTGATCGTGTCTCTCTGAAGCCCTTCACCGCAATCATCTGCATTGTCAGGGAGGCATACCTGACCAAGGGATATATGCCTCCACAACAGCAGGCCTGACATTGGTCTGGAGGTATGAGGATGACCTCCAGAGCAACATGTGGCCGGCAGTCTCTGAGGCCTATATCCCTTGTTCGGGTATGCCTCCTTGACAATGCAGATGATTGCGGTGAGGGGCCTCAAAGAATGAGCACTCGGTATACTATCAGCACCGATATCAACTGCAGAGATATTCATTGAGCTGACCATTAGCTCCCGTTCCTCCATTATAGCTTTTTAGCATCTGAGAGTCACATCCACGTTTCAGGATTTCTGGTATTTATTACAAGGCAGCTGTCATAGCTGTGTTACTGACTTTAGTGTTTTTTGTTTGGGAGGGGGCTGCCACTTACGTTCAACTCGGAAGCGGTGTCTGGTGCGCCGGATGAGGGCTGGGTTCTCCCGGTGGACTCTGCGCCACCTGTGCCTCAGGGACTCGAGGTCCCGGTACACCCCATAACGCCTGGAATAAAGATATGGTGGAGAATACGGTCAGGTGACAATCCTTTTCAAACATATGCAGCGTTATGAAGGCACTGAGCACATCACATCTGTCATGTAGATTCTGATGAGGTAGGGACCTATCCAGGTATTAAACATCTGCCTGCCAAAATATTGTTATCCTTCATTATCTATCTATGTTTCCTTTATATCTCTCTTTTTTTATGCAACACAGAATAAGCAAGCAGGTGCTTGACAAATGGGGGTGGGAGCAATAGGTGACAGGTTAAGTGACTACATAGTGATGGGTACTGGGGTGGTTCTCACCTATGCAGGGTGTCCGTATTCTGGCCCAGGCCCTCATGGCGACATTGCGGGGTGGCCTCCTGCCATTGTGGCCAAACACCCGTGCCTCATACTGGAGACAGAGCTCTAATGACTCTGTCTCCGCTAGGGAGTAGTTGGGCTCCCTACGCTCCACCATCACACACGCACGCACTCACAGAAGCTCTCATACACACACTCCCACACCCTCTCCCACACTCACCCTGGTGGCCACACACTCTTCCTGGCACGCCCTTCCTCACTACACTATCTCTCACTCCCACAATCGCTCACACTGTCACTCCTGTCTGTCTCCCTTACAATCTCTCTCACTTGCTCTCACACACACACACTCACAGAAATACTCTCCAATCACTCGATCCCACTCAGTAATCAATTTAAACTCTCCTAACCTCCACCAAACTCCAACCACTCTCCTACTCCTCACTAAACTCCTACTACACCCACAAGGGTCGCACTTCCACGTGGTAGTTTATATATGGGCATGCAGGTCGTTGTTGGGGACAGTGTGACATCAGTGGGACATGTGCCAGGCCAACTAATAGATAAAGAGCGCTACACGACTAGCAAGTCGTCTAGCGGAACATGGCGAAAATAGTTGTACGTCCTGTTTGGACGAGTGACATTTTGGTAGGTAAAGTTGGATGCTTCGGTATAGCGCATGTGGACGTGTTTCTGGTGGACGTGTTACGTGCTGATAATCGACCGGCTTGGACGTCTTTCGATTATCGACACATTTCCCTGGACGTTTTACGCCGCTGACACGTGGAGCTTTTATACGACTTATCGTTTATGCCCCTCCACCTGTTGAAGGAGGTGCAAGTAGTATCAGCCAACATGATCTGATGTGCCCAAAGGTGCATAGATGTGAACTGGGACCATTTTCACCTTCTCTGTAACTTGTGGGTAAGATTCAATCTACTTGCTTGTTCATCTTATCATACTATCGCCAGAGGTGGGCTACTTTTCCATGGACCACCCTGTACTTTCCAAGCATGCTTCACCCAAACACAACCGCACATTGTGACTTTTTTTTTCATATTGCTGGAATCATGTTTGTTTAAATAAAAATGAACTGTCTTATATATCATGTAATTCTGTGGCTATCTAAGATTTTGCTGAAAAAAAGGGGAATTTGTGTGTTTGTAAGAGTCTCCCAGAACCTGTTTTATGAACATTTTTTAATTTTTTGATTTCCCTTTCTTTCCCCATCCAAGCTCAATGTAAGTTCAGATTCATGTATTACTGTTTCCCCTGTCTAAAGGGCTTGAAATTCCTTGTTCAAGGTCACAAAAGGACATTGTTGGGAGAAGCAGGATTTGAATGCTGGCTCCTTGGTCCTCGGCCTCCTGCTCTAACCATTCCAAATGAACAAAGTGAGGAATGTATGCAGATTTGCTTTTGACATGCTTTCAAAAATAGCCTACTCGTATACCTTAGTGTAGTATCGGGTCCTGTAGTAGAAGTATTATAAAGTTGAAGGGCATTGTTTACCTACCCTTATGATCAGTGGGAAATGGTAAACATGATTGAATTTGAGCTGTTACTGGGAGTAACGTCACAAGAGAAATCTACTGTAGAGACGTTTAATTTTCGAAAGGGCGACTATGATAAAATGAGGAAAATGGTTAAAAAGAAGCTAAAAGGATTGGTTGCAAAGGTTAGGACTGAAACCAGGCGTGGATGTTATTTAAAAATACCATCGTGGAAGCCCAGACCAGATGTATTCCACGTATCAGCAAAGGTGGAAAGAAGAAGAAACGAGAGCCGGCGTGGTTAAAAGGTGAAGTGAAAGAGGCTATTAGAGCCGAAAAAACATCCTTTAAAGAATGGAAAAAGAATCTTAAGGAAGAAATGCAAGCACTGGCAAGTTAGATGCAAAGCATTGATTAAGACAGCTAAGAAAGAATATGGGGGGGCATGTGATGCCGGAAAGCTGAACGGACGTGCCTCTCAGCAGGTCCGAGCCCTGCAGTCAAGTCTTGCTTAATTAACCCGCATAAAACTTATTGGAGCTGGTCTTACAAACGTGGACTCTTTAGCCTCAATTTTCTGAGCCTGAAGCAGCAAGTCACTTACAAACATGGGAATGTAAATGGCAGCTAAATCAGCCCGAACCGCGAAGGACAAGCAGAAGGTGCAGGACAGCAAGATGGCGGAGATGCATGAGGCGCCTGTTTTTACACTGGAGGTGGCCGCGGTGCAAGAATTGACTCAATCCCTCACGCTGGACATAGAGGTAAAACTGTCCTCAATCCATACCTTCATGGAGGGTCTCAAAGAAAGCTTGGATTCTCAAGCAGGCAAGCTGCAGCATGCTGAGGATAGGATAGCACTGAAAGAAAATACCGTGGCAGACTTTGAAGAACGCCTCCGCACCTTGGAGTTTTCCAATAAAACTATGGCGGAGTGACTTGAGGACCAGGAAAACAGGGCAGGTGTAACAATCTTCACTTTGTGGGGATTCCTAACACCATCAGGGATGTTGATCTTCGTCAGTGGCTGGAAGGATGGCTACCTAAGGCTGTAGCGTTCCCTGATCCCTTGGCCGCCCTTCTCCATCGAGCTCGCATACCGATTGGGACCTCGTGATGAAGATCCGCAGCCTCGGCCTGTTATAGCCAGATTCCTCAACTTCACACTTAAGGAGCGCATCCTGGCTCAATATCGCAGGGGGAAAGACCTCAACCTACAACTGGAGGGCAACAAAGTACTGATTTTTCAAGACTTCTCGCCCCATGTCTCCTCCAGGCGCAGAGCTAGGGCACCTTACTGCAATGAGTTGCTCAAGCGAAACATCCGCTTCTCTCTGCTGTATCCCACTAGAGCCCGAGTGACCTACAACAACACCAATGCCTTCTACAACACACCTGCAGAGCTGTATGGGTTCATTAAATCTCTCCCTGCTTCAGTACCCGGGGATTGTCGTGCCTCTTGACTCTTCACCACACATGGTCTTAGGTAAGCCCGTTATTTGTCTTCTGACTTTGATGGATTATTTTCAAAAAATAATCACCTTATCCCCATATGGATAAATGAATAAATACATTCATGATTACTACAGTGACTCTAGACTTCTAAGTGAACGCTCAGACCCATAACCGAAACTCTAGTGAAGAATCACGGAATCAGTTATAATAGAGACCATCACAGCAAGTTCACTATCTCTGCCACCTGCTAGTAAACACCACTATTTTACTTCAAATCTTGATTTAACATGGGGGGTCGAACAGCATATGGCAGCTACAATGTGTTAACATTTTAAATATGTACCCGGAGCAGTTAGAGAGCAGCAGCATTGCCATCCTGCATCCAGATAATTCACCCATTATACCTTGCATGTTAAATCAAGATTTGAAGTAAAATAGTGATGTCTACTAGCAGGTGGCAGAGACAGTGAACTTGCTGTGATGGTCTCTATTATAACTGACTCCGTGATTCTTCACTAGAGTTTCGGTTATGGGTCTGAGCGTTCATTTAGAAGTCTAGAGTCACTATAGTGATCATGAATGTATTTTATTTATTTATTTATCCATATGGGGATAAGGTGATTATTTTTTTGAATGATATCTTTTTATCACCTTTGAAGAAAGAAGTTCCCTTATTTTATGTGTATTACGTTTGATGGATTACAGTCATGCCAGGAGAGGCTCTGCCACTAGCTGGTCCCCTTGTCGGTAGACAGCGGAGGGCCCGTTCTGGAGATGTGTTTGACCTGCTCAGGTGTTTTTTTTTCACCTTTTTGTCTTTCTGCCCGCATCTGTTGGTGCACCGAGGCCTCTCTCCTTGAACATGGCAGATTCTTCTGGGTTGGCTGTTTTCTGTTGAACCTCTGATTTTCCTTTTGGTTTTGTTGTCACACTGCCCCACTGGCCTGGTTGATGATATGGGTCTATGTCCCCACGACTCCAGCTACTTGGACCTTGGCGGGGTTTCCTGCCGCACACTCTGCTTGGCACGACTTTTGCCTCCACTGTGTGGGGACCATGGGGACTTGCCCTACTGTGCACTGAAGGCCTGCTAGTTCTTGCATTTGTTTTTTTATTCTTTCCCCTTATTGGGCCGTTATTGGAGTCTGACCTGACTCTCTCTCTCTTGGTGATCCTTTGTTCTATTACATGTCCTGGATCGCTCTGTGAGGGCAGAGTCTAATCTGGAGGGGAATTTATGTCTTTTTACATATGGGACACCCAGAGGCCTGCTCCTATCTATTTTATGTCTAAGTTGACCATATGTCCCGTTTTGAATGGGACCGTTCCGTTTTTAGATCTCCTGTCCTGTTGTCCCCACACACAGCTTCAGGACGCCAAAATGTCCCATTTTCAGGGCCAACAACCTGAAGCTGTGCGCAGGGACAATGGGACAGGTGATCGCTTCCTCGCCCTCCCTGCCGCGTAATAAAAGCCTCCCTCCAGCGCCCGATTCAACCCCCCCGGTCAGCTGCCTCTGTTGCTCTCCTTACCTCCCTCCAGTGCCAAATCAACAAACCCCTCCCCCCCACACTGCTGCTGCTGGAGAGGACGTTCCGGGCCAGCCAGGCAGTGATTGGCTGGCCCGGAACTTCCTTTCTGACGTCAGAATTGATGTCGGGAAGAAGGCTTCTGGGCGGCAATTAGTAGCAGCAGCGCTGGAGGGAGGTAAGGAGAGAGGCTGGCAATTGGCAGCAGTAGTGGCGGATGGAGGGAGGGTTTGAATTGGGCGCTGGAGGGAGGGATTGGGGATGAGACTGACAATTAATAGATGTCCCATTATGATGAAAAAAAAAATGGTCACGTTAGTTATGTCTATGGTTTGCTGTGTTAAGTGTTAACTGCTCTAGTTCCGTTTTGCGGCTCTGCTTAGACCAGCCCTGGTTGTATCTGACCGGGGCTACATATCTTTTGGGCTTGAGTTTGCAGGGCTGGGTTACTGTTAGCTCTGCCTGTTTGCACTATTTTGGGGTTTGGGTTTAGCAGTGATTTTCCATCTGCAATAGGGAATAGGGTTTGAATGGGTGGTGTGTATGGTGTAGTGTGCATGAGTATATCTGTCTGTTCCTTATTGCTGGGTGGAAGCCACGTGCTGTGGCCCCTCTTTCTCATTTCTTTTCCAGATTGCCGGTGAGTGTACTGCTGAGAGTGGGATGTGGCTGGGATGCCCCACCCTTGCATTGTTCATCAGTTTTATATCTTGCTTATATTTCTTGGTACTGATCACATGATATAACTCGATTGAATGTAAAATCTCTCAATGTAGATGGGATACACTCCCCAATTAAGCGCACAAAACTTTTGGCCTATCTTAAAAAAGAACGCCCTGACAGCATTTTTACAAGAGACCCACTTGACTCCTACAAAGCATACCAAACTTTGCAGGGAATGGGTAGGCTATGCCTCTTTTACAGCAAGAAAATGCGGGATGGCTATACTTATCCACAAAAACATACCCTTTCACATTCATAGACAAATAGCGGATCCTAATGGGCGGTTTCTAGTTTTGATTGGGGAGCTTTGGGGTAAACCCCTAATCTTGTGCAATATCTATGCCTCCAATACTTACTCTCATTTTTTTTTTTCCTCCCTGGTGGGCCTTTTGGCTCCGCTCTCCCCTCAGCCATTAATTTTAGGAGGAGATTTCAATATGGTAGCCCACCCCCAATGGGACAATAAGCCAGCTAAACTCGTGCCAAGGGGTCATTTCACTAGTGGGGGTAAATTTTCTTCTAAAGGAGCTGGGCTTCTTGGTTCATGGCGAATCATGCATCCAGAAGAGCTTGAGTTTTCATTCTATTCACACCCTCATACAACATACTCCCGCATTGACTATCTTTTGGTCTCTGACTCTCTTTTCCCTCAAATGACCAGCGCTCACATTACCACGCCCCTAGTCTCTGATCATGCTCTTTTGGGCCTCACCTTATGGTTCAGCTCCCAGAAAGGGGACAGGATCTAGCACATATCCCCCATCTATATGCGGATGCCAACTTCCACGATTATTTTCATAAGAAATGGGAGGACTTTGAGCAAACTAATTCCGTGGAGGGCGTGGGTCCGGTCATATATTGGGAAGCTGCAAAGATGATTGGCATATTCATGCTTCAGCCTCACTGAAAAAAACGACGCGATAGGGAACTCGGGGTCTTGTCACTTTCCGGAAACTTCATATTTCCCGCCTCGATGATGATACCAAACAGGCCATGGGTCTTTTGAAGTCCAAAATTAATGCCCTTTTGGATCAGAGAGCGAACCATAACATATACTGCTACAAATATAGACTTCATCGGTGGGGCAATAAAACGGGTTGCATGCTAGCCAATTTAGTGCGCCCTCACAAGGCTTGACACATTATCACTTCATTAAGGATAAACAGGGTGTAATGCACTCTAATCATCAGGCTATCACGCAGTAGTTTGAACTTCTATACGGAATTATATTTCGCCCAGTCCTATGCTAGTGATGCTAGAGAGGAGTATGCATTACCTCGGTTGTCCACAGAACAACAGGCACTTCTTTATACTGCTACAAATATAGACTTCATCGGTGGGGCAATAAAACGGGTTGCATGCTAGCCAATTTAGTGCGCCCTCACAAGGCTTGACACATTATCACTTCATTAAGGATAAACAGGGTGTAATGCACTCTAATCATCAGGCTATCACGCAGTAGTTTGAACTTCTATACGGAATTATATTTCGCCCAGTCCTATGCTAGTGATGCTAGAGAGGAGTATGCATTACCTCGGTTGTCCACAGAACAACAGGCACTTCTTAATGCTCCTATCACGGGTGAGGAGATACAGATGGCCATCAAAAAACTTAAATTGACCAAGACACTGGGTACCGATGAGCTGGGTCCTGAGTTCTATAAACCTTTGGACCCCTTGGCTCTCTTACCCTTACAAGCTTAATTTATGGAACTGCACACCGTCAATCCCCCCTCCCCACTCCCTGGGGATACCCACAATAGGGCTCATATCATCATCCTTCCAAAGCCGGGCCGGTCACTCGATGCTCTTCGGTCTTATAGGCACATATCCCTTCTAAACCAAGATGTTAAGATCCTGGTCAGTATCCTAGCAGCGCATCTCAACATCTTTCTCCCATCCCTCATACATGAGGATCAGGTGGGCTTTGTGCTGGCAGACACGCCTCAAATTAATCTTTTGAAGGTCCTTGCGGTGTTGCAGTTCCCTCATGCCTCCGCCGATCGGGCGCTTATCACTAGCCTGGATGTCGAGAGCTTTCAATTTGGTCTCTTGGACTCATCTCTTCTGGACTTTGGAACTTCGGTTTCCGGGCGCTTTCATTGATTGGCTGTCTGCTCTATATCACAATCCCCGCTCTCAGCTCTCCCTTAGGGGAAAGGCACGAGACAAGGTTGCCCCCTTTCCCCGCTTCTCTTTCTTCTCTCTCTGGAGCCCCTAGCCATACAGATTCGTCAAGACCCTGCATTGGAGGGACTGCGCATAAGTAGCCAAAAATTCCGCATAAGCATGTTCGCCAATGATATGCTGTTATATGTCAAGCATGCTGATCAGACCGTTCCAATCTCAATGTTTCTTATCAATTTATACGGCAAATTCTCTGGCCTAAAAATTAACTTTGACAAGATGGAGGGTCTTTTGTTGGGCGCCCCTGCATCGGAGTCTTGGTGGGCAGGGTTGGGTATTGGTATAGCACCTGGGAAGTTGAAATATTTGAGCATCGTGCTTTATCGGGATCTGAGAAAATTATATGCAACAAACATTACTGCTACTATTGGGAAAATAAAAACCTTATGCCACAAATGGCATTCGCTCCCCCTCTCCTTGCTGGGCCAGGTAGTTCTGGTAAAAATGGTGCTGTTTCCGAAACTACTATATCCGCTCCAGACCATACCAGTTTGAATATTGCGTAGTGATGAGCACTCTTACCAATCTATTATTCGCTCTTTCATGGGGGGGGGGTGAGGTAAAGTGGCCCATATTAGTGCTCTTAAATTGACCCAAAGTAAGGCCAGGGATGGACTTGGCTTACCCACCTGCCGTGTATACAATGTTGCGGCACTTCTGCGATGGATCTATGAACATCTGTTATCTTCCCATTTCTATTCCCCTTTGGCACTGCTTGAAGACTGCTGTTCACCCTAGTCTTTTTCATATATTATCCATAAGTCTGGGGGGAGGGGAAGCGAGGGGCTCTGCACCCAGGCTTTTTAGTTCCTTTTATCATTTCATAAAGCCTGATGCTGGTGGCAGCTGCAGCAGGCCAAACTCCCCTTATCTGTTCCTCCTTCGTAACCTGGATTTTGTTCTGGGTATGCAAGGACTTGCAGGGGCACTAGGGGCGCGACACGATCATAGGTGCTGCATTGCAATTGGGTGGGAGACTGTTCCCCTCTCTCGCACAGATGCAGGCTGCATGACACTTACCTTACACTCACTCTTCCACCTATTTCCAAATTCACCACTATCACTGCTCACTGGAATGGGAGCATGGGGAGCAATGGGCCTATGGCAAATTGGATCTGCTTTTCCTTTCTACTCCACCCTAGCTAACAAGATTTTTACATGGTACGGGGAGGGCAGAGACTGTTCCGGGGAGGGGTGTTTGTCCTCTTTAGTGCGGGAATGGTCTACAGAATTTGGGCTGGAGGTCTCCATACATGATATCTACCTCCTCTTTCAAACACTGTTCATCCATGTGAAAGCAGTGTTCCTGCAAGAGAAGCAATACAAAATTCTGCATAGAGCATATCTTACCCATGCTCATGGGCACACTATAGGGCTGTGGTCTACTGACAAGTGTCTTAAATGTAAACACCAAAAGGGTACCTTCCTTTACTCCTTTTTTGTTTGTATGCACTTGACTCTCTAGGACTCTATTCAATGCAGTTTGGCTGGGTTTGCTGCAGGGGGCTGAGCCCTGGAACAGTCCTGCCTTATTGTTGGGGGACGTACAAGAGCTGGCACACCATGGCCTGATCTTGTCTTCATAGGAATTTATCCTCTTGGGGAGAAAACTCATTTTGAAGTAAGGAGGAAGCTCCTCCTTATTCTATGTAGATCGCCCTGATGAAACAGCAGGCACGATATGAGCTGGACACCTACTTGTCTCGCCCACAGGGTGTGTGGAAATCTTATTGTGATTTATGGAAGGAGTTTCTGGACAGCAATGCTTGAATATAATTGTACATACTTGGCTGTTTGTACTTTGGGGTCTTGAGTACTGATTGCTATGCAATGCCCTTGCCATGCCACTCAATGCTACTTGCCTTCCCATACCTCTTGGCCCTCTGATCTGCCATGGGGCCACTCCTTTACTCCTGAAATTGGAGTCCTTGCTGGTTTTCTTTTCACTCACTGCTGGTCTGGTGTCCCATTTGGTGTTTCAACAGTTGAGTGTTGCGTTTACCTGCTCGGAGAAGGTGATGTCCCCTGGTTGAGTGTGTGTGTGTGTATGTGTGTGTGTGAGTGAGTGCATGTACAGATAAGAACATAAGAATTGCCGCTGCTGGGTCAGAGCAGTGGTCCATCGCGCCCAGCAGTCCGCTCCCAAGGCTGCCCTTAGGTCAAAGGCCAGTGCCCTAAATGAGACTAGCCTTACCTGCGTACGTTCTGGTTCAGCAGGAACTTGTCTAACTTTGTCTTGAATCCTTGGAGGGTGTTTTCCCCTATAACAGCCTCTGGAAGAGCGTTCCAGTTTTCTACCACTCTCTGGGTGAGAAAGAACTGCCTTACGTTTGTACGGAATCTATCCCTTTTAACTTTAGAGAGTGCCCTCTCGTTCTCTCTACCTTGGAGAGGGTGAACAACCTGTCTTTACTAATTCTATTCCCTTCATTATCTTGAATGTTTCGATCATGTCCCCTCTCGGTGTCCTATTTTCAAGGGAGAAGAGGCCCAGTTTCTCTAGCCTTTTATTGTACGGCAACTCCTCCAGCCCCTTAACCATTTTAGTCGCTCTTCTCTGGCCCCTTTCGAGTAGTACTGTGTCCTTCTTCATGTGCTGGACACAGTATTCCAAGTGAGGGCGTACCATGGCCCGGTACAGCGGCATGATAACCTTCTCCGATCTGTTTGTGATCCCCTTCTTAATCATTCCTAGCATTCTGTTCACCCTTTTTGCAGCTGCCGCGCATTACGTGGACAGCTTCATCGACTTGTCGACCAGCACTCCCAAGTCTCTTTCCTGGGGGGTCTTTCTGCGTACCTGAGAGAAGGAGGGAGATGGCAAGAAGGTAAAGCATGGAAGTTCTGGAAGAATCCCTGTAAGTCCTGACATTGAACCAGCCAGGTGAAGTGGGATAGGGAAAAACCATAAGCTCGCAGAAACTGTTCTCTCTACAAAAACCTTTCTCTCCCCCTGCAACTAGTATCTTATCTCTGTAGCTGATGGAAACAGTAGATTAACTGTAAAAAGATATTACACACAATTTACCAGAAGGCATGCAAGAATGAAGAAATACCCAGTTTTTAAGCAAAAGTTAACTACTGTGTCAGTGAAACTTGAGAGAAAATAATAGGTCCTGATGCTGCGGTCTGACATCAGGGCCCACCCAGCCAGATATCATGAAGAGATAAACAGACCATGGTCAGAAGACAGAATTCTCAGAAGATAGAATTCACAAGAAATATCATCTAATAGCAATTGTCAGAAATATTTGCAGTTGGGAGGGGGTCTTGTGCTCGGAAATACTAATATGGTTCGGGAACAGACATTTCGGGGAATAGGTTAGGTCTTACGGGAAACAGGGTGAACATATAACATGACGCAGGTCAACCAGCCAATAAAGGAATGTAACTAGGCAGTAAAGCATAGGAAAGTAGCCAATAAGGATGTATCATGTGATGTAGACCAACGTGGTGTTGGCCACTAAGAAATGTATAAAAACCAGGCCTTTAGAAGGGAGAGGTCAGAACAGACATCAGAGGATCTCTAGGCCTGGAGATCACCTTCTGTTACGCTATATGCTGAATGATTTATTCCTGTAAGCTGTTATTGATTGGCTAAATAAATATATACTTATTGAAACCAGTATATAGCGTTCGAGGTCTCATTACCGAGGTAGGCCTGGACAGCTGCCTACATCATACCACACCAGACATCCTGTATTCATGTATAAGATTTTTGTTACCGACATGCATCACCTTACATTTATCCATGTTAAACCTCATTTGCCATGTCACGGCCCATTTCTCGAGCGTGTCTTCGCAATCCTTCTGTGTCTTCACTACTCTGAATAATTTTGTATCATCTGCAAATTTAATCACCTCGCTTGTCGTACCAATTTCCAGGTCGTTTATAAATATGTTGAAGAGCACGGGTCCAAGCACCGAACCCTGCGGCACTCCACTTGTGACGCTTTTCCAGTCCGAGTATTGTCCATTTACCCCTACTCTCTGTTTCCTATCCGCCAACCAGTGTTTAATCCATATGAGTATTTCATCCTCCTATGTGTGGCTTGTGTGCTTTGTATGCTTGGAATGGATGAAAGTGTTGAATCGTTTGGGGATTCTGACAGTCTCATTAATATAAAATGGACTGGGGCTGCTGGCTAGTATGTATTCCTATCTTTACCACTCCAGCTCTCTTGTCACTTCTCTGACACTGATATCTTGCCCATCTTGCTCATGTGCAACTTCGATAAATGCTTTCTTTGCAAATGCTTGTTTTGATGCATTGTTCTCTGTACATGCTGTTTGGTTGTCTTTTGTCTCAATAAACATGATTTTATGAAAAAAGAAAGAATATGAAGAGAAACTTGCAAAAGGAGGCAAAAACTTATAGCAATTTTTTTAGGTACATCAGAAGCAGAAAACTTGTGAGGAAATCTGTGGAACCGTTGGATGACCAAGGAGAGAAAGGTGCACTCAGGGAGGATAAGGCCATAGCGGAAAGACTGAATTAATTCTTTGCTTCGGTCTTTACAGAAGAAGATGTAAAATATCTACCTGAACTGGAAATGGTTTTCAGGGTGATGATGTGGAGGAACTGAAAAATCTCAGTGAATCTGAATGATGTACTTAGCCAAATCGACAAGATAAAAAGTGATAAATTGGACCGGAAGGTATACATCCCAGGGTACTAAAAGAACTCAAATATGAAATTGCTGATCTGCAGTTAGTGATCTGTAACCTGTCGCTAAAATTGTCTGTAGTAACTGAAGATTGGATGGTGGCAAATATTATGCCGCTTTTTAAAAATGGCTCGAGGGGAGATCCTGGAAATTACAGCCTCACGTCGGTGCCGGGCAAAATGGTAGAAACGATTATAAAAAATAAAATTCTGGAACACGTAGTCAAACATGATTTAATGAAACGGAATCAGCATGGGTTCAGCCGAGGAAGATCTTGCCTCACCAATTTGCTTGACTTCTTTGAAGGTGTGAATAAATATGTGGATAAACGTGAGCCGGTTGATATAGTGTATCTAGATTTTCAGAAAGCTTTTGATAAAGTTTCTCACGAGAGGCTCCTAAGAAAATTAAAGAGTCATGGGATAAGTGCAAAGTTCAGTTGTGGATTTGGAATTGGTTATCGGATAGAAAACAGAGGATAGGTTTTAAATGGTAATTTTTCTCAATGGAGGAGAGTAAACAGTGGAGTGCCGCAGGGGTCTATAGTGGGACCGGTGCTATTTAACTTATTTATAAATGATCTGGAAATTGGAACAACAAGTGAGGTTATTAAATTTGCAGATGACACTAAATTGTTCAAAGTTGTTAAAGCATGCGGATTGTGAAAAATTGCAGGCAGACCTTAGTAAATTGGAAGACTGGGCATCCAAGTGGCAGATGAAATTTAATGTGGACAAATGCAAAGTGATGCACATTGGAAGAATAACCTGAATCACAGTTACTGCATGCTAGGGTCCACCTTTGGGGTTAGCACCCAAGAAAAAGATCTGGGTATCATTGTAGACAATATGATGAAACCTTCCACCTAATGTGCTACAAAGGCCAAAAAAGCAAACAGGATGCTGGGAATTATTAAAAAAGGAATGGTTAACAAAACTAAGAATGTTTTATAAATGCCCCTGTATTGCTCATTTGGAGTATTGCGTTCAATTCTGGTCTCCTTATCTCAAGAAAGATATAGTGGCGCTAGAAAAGGTTCAAAGAAGAGCGACCAAGATGATAAAGAGGATGGAACTCCTCTCGTATGAGGAAAGACTAAAACGGTTAGGGCTCTTTAGCTTGGAAAAGAGATGGCTGAGGGGAGGTATTATTTGAAATCTACAAAATCCTGAGTGGAGTAGAACGGATACAAGTGGATCGATTTTATTTTATATTATTTTTTTTCCTTTTCTCCTCACTCTGTCAAAAATTACAAAGACTAGGGAACACTCAATGAAGTTACAGGGAAATGCTCTTAAAACCAATAGGAGGAAAATTTTTTTCACTTGGAGAATAGTTAAGCTCTGGAACGCGTTGCCAGAGGATGTGGGTAAGAGCGGATAGCATAGCTGGTTTTAAGAAAGATTTGGACAAGTTCCTGGAGGAAAAGTCCATAGTCTGTTATTGAGAAAGACATGGGGGAAGCCACTGCTTGCCCTGTATTAGTAGCATGGAATATTGCTACACTTTGGGTTTTGGCCAGGAACTAGTGACCTGGATTGGCCACCGTGAGAACGGGCTACTGGGCTAGATGGACTATTGGTCTGACCCAGTAAGGCTATTCTTATGTCAGATGTGGACACTACAGAATGACACAGGGACAAATTTGTCCCCGTGCATACAGGAACTCAAATTTCCCCATCCCCATGAGTTTTGTCGCTGTCCCCTGTCCCATTCTCTAGTGGACACATGTTTTGCATTGGAGATGGATCTGAGCAAAGTAACGTCCTGTTCTGGTCAAGTTCTTGTGTTCTAATCATCAAAATTAATGATCTAGACTCAGTAACGGAATCCATTTGAAAAACTGATACCAATTAAATTTCTGAAGTGAAAGATAATACAAAACATGCAGTAAGAACCCTAATGCTCATTCTACAGATCTGATGGGAATACGACCACATTACAGAGGCATACCACGACTTACACTGGCTCCCATTACAAGCCAGAGTACACTTCAAATTCCACTGCCTACTATTTAAAGCTATAAATGGAGACAGCCCAACCTACTGGAATAATCGACTAACCAATCCACCTCAACCAGACACAGGAGAACCCACACAATATATACACACCCGCCAACCAAAAATGTCAAACGAAGAAAACTGTATGACAACCTATTAGCCACCAGAGCAGCGAAACTGGACAGACAACTCACCAATCTGCTGATTTCAACCACAGACTACAAAACCTCCAAAAAAGAAACAAAAACCCTACTTTTCAAAAAATACATAAAACCAATATATCACAACCAGACATGTCCCAAACTTCACCTGCAATACTATCTACTCCTTAGCAAATTAGAAAATGTTCAGACTATTCCTTATGTACTTCTTAATATCATAACAATTCTTATGTAATCTGCCTTGAACCGCAAGGTATAGAAATCGCTAATGTAAAGTAAATAAGGTCAGCTTTACCAAAATATGCAGATTAGGCAGTCAACCTGGGATAGCAACAGAGAGTCGCTGAAGTAAAAATAAAGCAATAGGTCCTGGCAGCTATGCAAACTTTTAACCTCAGGGAAGGTTGGCAGTTCTCAAATACCTCAGTTATCTAGGTAAATAGGGGATCTATTATAATAGTATCCCAGCTGTGACAGGTCTAAAAAGGTGCCCATTGTAAGCCTGTGTGCCTTTATAAGATAGGCTTCTTGAGCCAGCCACATTAGCACATAAATTTACACCTGCTTCACAACAGGTTAAATACCACCACACTACCCAAACTATGCACAGGTTGTATGATGAGGCACCTATTGTTTTATGAGGCACATATGCAGTTCTGCAAGTCATTAAAAGCCCTTTTTTTGTATGTTGAATAGACTTTACATGTAGAAAATCTTTTATAAAATTTTTCCCATATAATGTGTGCGTATGTGAAATAAAATTTAATGTCAATTATGTATTTTAGAAGTAATGGTGTTGAGGTGATCGTGATTAAGTTCAGTTATCAAATCTAAGGGGAATCTGAAAGTTAATTGAAGAGGTAAAAGAATGAAGAGATACTTATGGTACCTCCAGATTCTTGCATCGTCCTGGCTACTCTGGAAAGCATTCTTGAAGCCTTATTTTTCCACAGGTTTATAATGGGTTTTTTCTAGTTCCTTTTTGCTATGATCTTTCTGAAATCTTGGTTGGAAATTTAATGTTTTTAGAATATTTTTTTTGTAATTTGACCAAAAATTGTTACAGAAACCTTCCGATGTACGTACTGCAGCATGGAGGTTGAGGAAGACTTATCAGCATTACCCAAACGTGATGCTCGAACGCTGCTAGCAAAATTCAATGAGCAGATAGAACCAATCTTTGTGTTACTGCGGGAGACTGAAGACATTGTTCTTTCATCTGACCTATTGGAACCTCAGCCAGTAGAAATTCCAGAGCTAGCAATTAGGTAAGAAGCACAATTTCTTTATGTATATACAGTAGAATACCGATTATCCAAACTCCGATTATCCAGTTTTTCAATTTTCTGAACTACTTCCATTCTTTATTTAATTTTATTTATCATAATCTCTGTATTAGTTATCATAAGCCCAATATAAAGTTAAAAAAAAAAGTTAAAATATCACAAATAGTTTAGTATTTTTTCCTGTTTGTTACTGAAAACAAAAAATAACGCTCAATATGTAACACTCAGACCTGGATTCTGTATAGGACGCGCAGTCTCAGAAGCTGCCTAAGCGGCTTTTGAGAATCGCACACGGGCGTCCTATACAGAATTGCACCTAAGCCTGCCTAAAAGAACCCAATTCTCTGACATCCATGTTACAGACGCCAGTTAGAGAATCGTGTTGCCGTTAAGCTTATCGTGGCAAGGGATCTCCTTGCTGTGATAAGTTTAGCGCCAACCAGTCCCCACTCCCCACGAAGACTTCCAGAAGGAGGGATGCCCAATCTCTCCTGCCAGAATGACCCTCCCCCCCAAACATTGCATGGCAGGAGGGATGCCCAGTCCCTCCTGCAAACACCTGCTGTGAAACCCCCCCTCCCTGAACAGTCATGGCAGGAGGGATGCCCAGTCCCTCCTGCCCAGCACCTTCAAACCTACACCAGTGTTCCCCAGCAGGAAAGATGCTCAGTCTCTCCTGCTGGACACCCGCCCCCCAACAATCGGAGCAGTCCTTCCTGCCGACACCCCCCCTCCCCTGCAATGTTGGGTGTGCCCCTTCCAGTGCATCATGGGATGCACTGGGGAGGGGCCTAATGGCTTGATTGGCCCAGGTGCTTAAGGCCCCTTCTGTAGGAGGGGGCTTAGGCACCTGGGCCAACACGAATATTAGGCCCATCTCCCAGTGCATTCTGGGATGTACTGAGAGTGGCCTAAGATTCCAATTGGCCAGATCCCCCAGACCACCACGCCATGGGAGGGGCCTAGGAGATCTGGCCAATCAGAATCTTAGGCCACTCATAGTGCATCCCAAAATGCACTGGGAGATGGGCCTAAGATTCCCTACAGGAGGGGCCTTAAGCACCTGGGCCAATCAGGCCATTAGTCCCCTCCCCAGTGCATCCCATGATGCAAACTTTCTGGGGAGGGGTGTTCTGGCAGGAAGGATTGGGTATCCCTCTTGCCGTGATCATTCAGGGAGGGGTGGGGGGTTTCCGGCAGGAGAGATTAGGCATCCCTTCTGTCGCGATCGTTCGGGGGGGGAGGGGAGGTTCATAGCGGGTATTAGCAGGAGGGATTGGGCATCCCTTCTACCGGCAATGTATGAGCGGCCGCTAAACTTATCGCAGCAGGGAGATCCCTTGCCATGATAAGCTGAGTGGCCGCGTCTGCTTACAATGTAGGCCAGCATTTTGCTGGCCTACATTGTACGCATCTACTGCTGGCCTAGGGAGACACATACGGTCGCCTAGATCTGCCTAAGGCTACTTCCGGGCCAAGCCTTAGGTGGGCTTCTGCACCTCCCTAGGCTCCTGGAGGCGCCTGCAATATAGGCAGACTGCCTCAGGAGGGTTTTTTTTTTGTTTGTTTTTTTTAAGAAAATGTGCGTCCCGATTGGCTGGTTAGGCAGCAGTTAGCCACCTAGAATTGGGATGCCGTTATAGAATCCGGGCCAGTGTGTGAACTTTTTAAAAGGAATATTCCAGCATCTGGATTTTCTATTATTCAATCCGCTTGCTACCAAAGTCAGTCCAGGTAATCACCATCCTTCTGTAAGTATTAACCAAGCCCTGCAATATCAGGAAATCCTTCAGCTATTTGATTTTTATTGTAGAAGATTTTTGATCAGGGTGTAGGAAATCATGTACTGGTTGCATTGATGAGAGTTACTGTTAAAACTGAACAAGGGCTTGAAGAAAGTGGTGATGCAGCTGGATTTCTCCACTGCCTTAGATCTAGATGATCACAGTCTTTCTCATAAGAAAATCTACAAATCTAGATGTTAGAGAAATTTGCTTAAGTAAGTTCAAGGCTTTTTTATGACTCGTGGCCCACTATAGAGGTGAAGTATACGGGTTTGGGAAATGGCATGTCGCATTCATAAGGCTCTTTGCCTACTACCTGCTCCCATCCTGTTTTAATGCATTCATCCACTTAGGGTTTTGTGAGTAGATCTGTAGTATTCATCTTTCTTTACCATTTGCAAAGGAGAAATTGTGTGAGGACATGTTGGGACTAGATGTGAAGGGATTAAGGGAGGTATAAGTGGAATGAGGAAAATGGAGGGGGCGAGTTTAAGGAACCAAAGTGCACATGTGAAAGAAGGAATTGGCATGTATGTCATAATATTTTCCCTCCAGGATTCCCTCTTTGAGATTCTTCCTTATTCCCTCTCTCTCCTCCCCTCACTCTGGGAAATTCTATGAAGTCCGCCTAAAGTTAGGTGCCTACCTCTGCACGCCCAGCCACTATAGATGACTAACTTAATTGATTGATAAATGTAATCAGCACCAGTAGTTGGCAGTTAACAACTCATAATTGATGTTAATTGAAATAATTGGCAGTTAGATAGATGTGATTCTCTAAAGGTTAGGTACCTCTTATCCAAAGTATCTATCTAAAGGGGGGCATGGTTAGGGGGTTGAAAGTGGGTGGGTTTGTTTTTTTTAGGTATGCACATGATTTCTAGAATATAGGCCAGTGTATGCCTAACTTAGATTTAGGCATTTATGCCAAGCAAACCCTGGCCTAAAAGTTAGGATGCCTGGTGGTGCTGAGCGTGATTCTGCACAGTGTGCTTAACATTTTATAGAATTGCACTGATCACTGGATTAGTTGGCACCAAATATTTAGGCAGAACAAAGACGAAAAGAAACTGTGAATTGTGAGTTATCGCTGAACGTGACCAACGGTGTAAGGGATAGTGAAGATTATCAAAGAGAATGACTGGAATGGTGTGTGAAAACAAAGATATGCTGGTGATTAAAAATATGAATGGAAATGTGAATATGCAAAGTAGTGAATACTGCTGGATTGGGGTGAAATGATTTTGAGATTATGTTGTAATGGGAAGATGGTAGCGAAAAGACAGATCAGAATCGGTGAATAAGTAGTGGGCACGTATACATACTTAGTTGTCCTATGCTTCACTAGTTGAGAACCATATGGATAACAACAATGAGTAAAATCCTAAAAATTTAATAAAAATTAAAGACCTAGTGAAAACATGAATGCTAGTAAAGTGGAGAGGGCTTGTGTTGGAACATCTCATTGCAGCACATTAACAATATGCTACACTCCATAGGTTTTAGTTTTTCACATATTACTCAACATAATGTTTCTTTGTCGTTCAACAATTTCATTTGTACTACAATGAGCTGCCGAGCAAAATGATGAAACCAATTATAAAAAATAAAATTTTGGAACAAGTAGACAAACATGATTTAATGAGACAGAGTTAGCATGGGTTCAGCCAAGGGAGATCTTGCCTCACCAATTTGCTTGACTTCTTTGAAGGTGTGGATAAAGGTGAGCCGGTTGATGTAGGTATCTAGATTTTCAGAAAGCTTTTGATAAAGTTCCTCATGAGAGGCTCCTGAGAAAATTAAAGTCATGGGATAGGTGGCAAAGTTCAGTTGAGATTAGGAATTGGTTATCGGATAGAAAACGGAGGATAGGGTTAAATGGTAATTTTTCTCAATGGAGAAGAGTAAACAGTGGTGTGCTGCAGAGGTCTGTACTGGGACTGGTACTATTTAACTTATTTATAAATGATCTGGAAATTGGAATGACGAGTGAGGTGATTACATTTGCAGATGACACTAAACTGTTCAAATTTGTTAAAAAGCAAGCAGATTATGAAAAATTGGAGGCAGACCTTAGGAAATTGGAAGATTGGGTGTCCAAGTGGCACATAAAATTTAATGTGGACAAATGCAAAGTGATTCACATTGGGAAGAATAACCCAAATCACAGTTACCAGATGCTAGGGTCCACCTTGGGGGTTAGCACCCAAGAAAAGGATCTGGGTGTCACCATAAACAGTACGATGAAATCTTCCGCCCAATGTATGGTGGTGACCAAAAATCAAACAGGATGCTAGGAATTATTAAAAAAAGGATGGTTAACAAGACTAAGAATGTTATAATGCCCCTATATTGCTCCATGGTGCAACCTATCTGGAGTATTGTGTTTAATTCTGATTTCCTTATCTCAAGAAAGATATATAGCAGCACTAGAAAAGGTTCAAAGAAGAGCGACCAAGAGAATAAAGGGGACGGAACTCCTCTCGTACGTTTGCTTTTTGGCCGCTGCCGCACATTAGGTGTCAGACGTGGACACTACAGAATGACACATGGACAAATTTGGCTCAAGAACAGGTTCAAGTGGATCGATTTTTCACTCTGTCAGAAATTATAAAGACTAGGGGACACTCAATGAAGTTACAGGGAAATACTTTTAAAACCAATAGGAGGAAATATTTTTTCACTCGGAGAATAGTTAAGCTCTGGAAAGTGTTGCCAGAGGATGTGGTAAGAATAGATAGTGTAGCTGGTTTTAAGAAAGGTTTGGACAAGTTCCTGGAGGAAAAGTCTGTTATTGAGAGAGACGTGGGGGAAACCACTGCTTGCCCTGGATCGATAGTGTGGAATATTGCTACTCCTTGGGTTTTGGCCAGGTACTAGGGTCCTGGATTGTCCACTGTGAGAACGGGCTACTGGGCTTGATGGACCATTGGTCTGACCCAGTAAGGCTATTCTTATGTTCTAATATAACTAGACATAGGACTTTATTGTAGAACTTTATTTTAAAGTACAATATGTCTTCTCTCATGTCTATTTTATTTCTGATGCATTTATTCATTTGTGATTCTTGTTTAATTATGGATGCACTTCACATTTGTTAATGATATTGTTATACTGTGTTCCTTGTTGGAGCACTCATATTGTTGTCTTTGTATTTCATCTTTTATAAAATCAATAAAACTATTTGAACTATAAAAAAAAAAAAAAAGTACAACACATTTAATATGCAAATCTATTCAAATATGTATAAACTAGTTGTTTAGCCCGTTACATTAACAGGTGCTAGAAGGTAGCTAGCATCTCCCCTTTCTCCCATCCCCCCACGGTAGCCAGCATCTCCTTTTACATCCCCCATTCAGCATCTATTTTGAAATGCCGTCCGTGCTCGGCCGCCGCGGTCTGCAGCCACCGACAGCTGCCGCGGCCAGCAGCCACTGCGGCCTGCAACCGCCGACAGCCGCGGCGGCCAACATCCACCTTGGGCCGCCAACAGCCGCCACGGCCGACATCCACCTCGGGCCGCCGACAGCCACCGCGGCCTACATTCGCCTCAGGGGGGGAAAAGAGAGTGTTTCGCGTGCATGCGCACTACACCGCATGGAAAACGGAACACGCGATGGGAGTGCGCATGCGCGGCTTAGGCTTTTATTATATTAGATGTACCACACAGTTCTCACAGAATTTGAAAAGCTATGCAGGAGAATTTTCAAACTCATGCAATATAATCTAACTTAGAAACATGATGGCAGATAAAGGCCACAAGAAACTAGAGCCTGTGTCTTTTGGTGACCCTTGAAAACAATTTCACATATCCTATTATTTAATTTAATTTATTCATTTTTTTATACTGTTCTCCCAAAGGAGTTCAGAACGGTTTACATGAATTTATTCAGGTACTTAAGCATTTTTCACTGCCTGTCCTGGTGGGCTCACAATCTGTCTAATGCACCTGGGGCAATGGGGGAATTAAGTGACTTGCCCAGGGTCATAAGAAGCAGTGTGAGTTTTTGAACCATGCAGGGTGCTGAGGCTATAGCTTTAACCACAAACGAAAGAAAAATCCAACAGGAACTGCAGCAAAACCAAGCAGCGAGCAAAAACCCAAAACTCTAATGGTATATACAACCTTATTACCAACCAAGGGACCCAACATGGTCCGTGTTTCGGACAACACACCTTCCTCAGGGGTCCGTGGTAGATAAGGTTTTGCAACAAACAGCATTAAAGGGAAAAAACAAGTGCCCGAAACGAGTGTAGTGCTGGGTCCCTTGGTTGGTAATAAGATTGTATATACCATTAGAGTTTGAAATAAACAGTGCCTGCATCTTGTACATAGTCTGCAGTTGTTTTTGGCTTTTTGCTCGAGGCTATAGCTTTAACCAAGCACCACATTCTTCCCCTTGTGTCTGAATTCTAGAAAGCGTGGGATAGGCACGTGGAATCTCTTAGAGAGGAAAAGATAATGGTTACTGCGGATGGGCAGACTGGATGGGCCATTGGCCTTTATCTGTCACGTTTCTATTCTTTTGACCATGCAATTTCCCTTTTTTTACTCAATAGTGTATGGTGCTATGCATATTTTAAGTGTGTAAATCTATGATGTCTAAATCTGATTTTGGACATTTTGTGGAACATGTACAAAAATCCAGTAGTAAACATTTTCAAAATAGGAAGATGTCTTATCTTTATGTTTTGAAAATGGTCATTTCTTAGATGTGTTTGTGCACAGTGTTGATCTTTTTGAACCATTTTTGAAAAAAAAAAAAAAAAAAAAGCCAAAACAATCTAATGGATATAGGAAGGGCCAGCATTTTTAGTAGACTGGGCACACAGACATCCCAGCAGAGCATCGGTGCACCTCAAGGGGCACTGCAATGAACTACATATTAATCCCAGGTACAAACCTTACCTTAACCCCTTCATATTGCACAGTGAGCCTCCAAAACCCACTGGACCCAACCGTACACCACACCAATAGCCCTTATGCCTGCAAGTGTCACCTGTATGTATATACAGTGGGATTAGGGTAGGGTTTGGAAGGCTCACTTATTCTACCATAGGTGTAGAAGATAGAATGGGGTAAGAGCCTGAGTCAACCATCTCTATCGACTAGGCTACTCCAGAGACCTGCTTGCTGTTCTAATAGGATTGGCCATAAGATCTGAAGCTCCCATTCAGGCAGGTATGTACTGTTTCATTCACATCTTGGGGGGGGGGGGAAAGAGGGTCAGTAACTGCTGGAGCGGTGGGGGAGGGGTGTCTGCTTACATCTATCCATTGGGCAGCTAGTCAGTTTGGACACCTTTTTGGCACTTGTTGATAAAACAGGTCTAGCCCTAAACATCCAAATTCTAAAATGTTTGATTTATTGCAGAAAAATGTCCCAATCATAAGCCCTCCCTAGTCTCACCCAAACTACACCTCTAACACGCCCCCTTGATACTAAGATGCACTATAGACAAACAGCATGGAAATTCTTCTAGAAAATGAAGTTTAAAAAACCCAGCAAATTGGGAGTGTTTGGCGAGAAAAACATCCTTTTTTGGATGTTTTTCTTTTATGAAAATGAACCACTAAATCTGTTTTCCTTGTTTCAGTTATGATCAGAGACCTGGTTCACCATTAATGGGTATTGGAGGCCGTGCTGAAAAGTGGGCAGACAGGATGTCATCTGCTAGCAACATGTATGTCCAAAATCTGGTTATCAACGTTCAAGATTCTGAGGTCAAAAAGAAAGGGAAAAAATCTAAAGAACAACCTGTTTGGATGAGAGAGAGCACTGTACAGGGAATGTTGGATACTGTCCATACTTCTCTTGGTAAGCATATATGAAATTCTGAGCAAATATCTGAAATTTTCATTTTAAAAAAAACTTTGTTCTAATCTGTTTCAGTTATTCTCTGTTTTCCATCTCTAATTTTGCTGTAAATTAATTTTTCTTCATATATCTTCTACAAATATAGCATCTATGTGTGTTTAGGGTGTAGTAAATGGTCACCGCATCTCAAGAAGATATAGTGGAATTAGAAAAGGTACAGAGAAAGGCATTGAAAATGATAAAAGTGGTAGGATAACTTCCCTATGAGGAAAGGCTAAAGTGGATAGGGTTCTTCAGCCTGGAGAAGAGTCAGCTCAAGGGAGATACGATAGAGGACTATAAAATACTGAATGGAGTGGAGCAGATAAATGTGGGTTTATTCTTTCCAAAAATTCCCAAAAATTATTATTCTTTCCAAAAATACTAGGACTAGGGGGCATGTATTGATGCTACTAATTAGTAAATTTAAAACAAATAGGAGAAAATATTTCTTTACTCAATGTGTAATTAAACTCTGGAGTTCATTGCTGAACAATGTGGTAAAAGTAGTTAGCTTAGCAGGGTTAAAAATTTTTTGGCTAACTTCCTAAAAGAGAAGTCCATAAGCCATTATTACCCATTAGTACCCATATCTGTTTCATCGTTCCCTCTGAGAAATCCCCTAACCCCTATTTGTCCTGTTTGTCTATTTAAATTAGATTGTAAGCTCTACCGAGCAGGGATTGCCTCTTACATGTTTAATATACAGCGCTGTGAAAAGGTGCTGCTAATCTTCTCAGAATAATTACCTCGCATTGACAACCCAATTGCTGTATATAATATAGGTGAATTAGTATACATAAGTCAGCTTACATGGAACAATAGTACAGCAGATTGAGCCAATGGATAACATACAGAGTGGCCTGCTCTGATATGTATCCATCCTAAAGCAATGGATAACATACAGAGTGGCCTGCTCTGATATGTATCCATCCTAAAGCTTAAGCCAGCCGGTATGCTACTTATATACTTTAGTTCAGTAGCCTAAAGTACTACATAGTTACAGATTACATACTCACTTTCTATTGGGTTGACACATCTAACATATCTATTGATTGTATAGTCTGCATACTTATCTCGGAGCCATATTGAAGCATGATATCACCCACTGTCAAATCTGACCTCTCTATTTCCCTGACAATGCATTCTTAATACTAAGTTCAATAATTTCTGAGATCAGGCTTCCTCCTTCCTGAGCTTCATTGTCCTTTGTCAGCAGTTCAGATAACTTTTGGTAGGACATTTTGTTTAGGTTTGTGTTCCTGAAAAAGTCCTGAAATATCCAATGCTGTCAGAAGATATTGCTACTAGAGCAAAAATGAACCTAAGCATATTGTTTCTTGCTGACAGGGAGAGATATGATTGTTCAGAAGCTTGAATTCATAAGCACAATGTCTCTCTTAAAAATATAACTTTTGGGGGTCTCATAGGGGTCTTCACCTACATTTTCATGAAGGTCTTACTCCTGATTCTCCCTCATTTGCATGTCTAGCAGCGTTATAGAAATAAGTAGTAGTAGTAGTAATCGTAGTAGTAAATGTTTTTGGTTTATGGAGTTTTTCTGAGGGGACATGTCTGAGATAGAGAATGGGCGTGGCTGCACTAATCAGTTAAGTGTGCTGATATCACCACTGTACTAACTGGCTAGTGCATCCAAAGCTCGGGAGCCTTAGCACCTCCTAAACAGGAGGTGGTATGTGCTTCTGTGGTAAATTTTTTTTTTCCCCAAGAGGTCACCATGCTAACATTACTATGCAGCCATGTATTCTAGAAATGAGATAAAGCCTATTTTTTGTATAGCCATGCTAAAAATGGGCTTAATGCACAGGGAAGTCCCCCATATGAACATTTCTTAGTGCAACTTAGTTTAGGGCTCCCTTATTTCTAAGAGTTTGCAAACTGCTTAAAACTGGAATTAGGTATAAGATGGTCTGTCACAACACCAATCTGAAATTATGCAGATTGGGATGCCTTTTCCTGGATCAACCAAAAGTGGTGTACATAAGCATATTTACATCATTTATTTATTTGAAGGATTTCTATTCCAAACTATTATAATAATAATAATAATAACAACTTTTATTTTGTATACCGCCATACCCAGAGAGTTCTAGGCAGTTCACAGCAATTAAGATTACAGACAATGAAAACATTGGAATTAACATTTTTTTGGAGTGTACATTAAAGGCTTAGAGGGGTATAATCAAAAGAAACGTCTGTCCATTTTGAGACTAGGGTGCTAATCGCCCAATGTCGGCAGCGTTCAAAGTCCATTCTCAAAAAATACGTCCCCCCAATTTTTTTTTTTTTTTTTTAAATCGTCTACTTCTAAGTCCAGCCATTTGATCGTCCAGACCGCCAGGTCGTCTATCTTTATACCACATTCTCATCCAAAAAATCTTCCAAGTCCCAAACGCCCAGGATCAGACCTTTTGGATTTAGGAGGGGCCAGCAAAGTGATGCACTGGCCACCAAGACATTGCAACAGAATAGAGGGTCACCTTACAGGGCACTGCTGTGAATTTCACAAAAAGGGTGCAACATAATCATCTCACCCACAACTCCCTTACAGGTTATGCTGAGCCTCCCCAAAACCCACTATTACCCACCTGTCTACAGCCCCAATAGCCCTTATAGCTGCAGGTGCCACCTATATGCCGGTACAGTGAAGTGGGTTTTGGGTTTTTTTTTTAGTAGGTTCACATTTTCCACCATGAATGTCATGGCTAGAGTGGCTTATGAGCCTGGGTCCTGTCTATGGTTCGCTAGCCCCCCTCCCCATCCCCCGACTACTTAAGTCACCTCTGTGCAGCTCTACTAGGTTTTCCTATGCCAGGTGTTGATGTTTCAGAGGCAGGTATATACGTTTTTAGTCTGATTTTTATGGTGGTGTGAGGGGGTCAGTGATCACAGGGGGAGAGTGTGGGTGTCTGTACTTTGTCCCTGCAGTGGTTATCTGGTCATTTTGGATACCTTCTGGGCACTTAGATCACCTAAGTCACAATGTATAAGTTCTGTCCAGGCAGTCTCGTGAAACTTTCAATTATCCCTGCTGTATTACTAAATCTAGGTTAGCCCACATCTACCCTTACGACTCCTTCAAAAATGCTCCTTTCAGCTCTGGGCGCACAACGGGATTCAGAGACCTAAACAGTCTCTGGATATGTCTAAAAACTTGTTTCAATTATTGGTGCTTGGACGACTTAGGTACATAATCAAAAGGAAAATACCATATATACTCTAATCTAGTGTGAGATTTTTGGGCCAAAAAAATGGAATTCCTATGAGCATTGGAGCACTTAATGTGCCAAGTTATGGTAAAAGCCCCTAATGTGGCTTAATAAGGCGGCCAATATTGGGAGCAAATTTTGTTGTATGTTGATTCCTTATCAGGGGGAGGGAGATTTTATATATTTTCATGAATACCCCTCTTTGCCCCCCCCCAAAAAAAAAAAAAAAAAATCCTGGGATGATGAAATCTTTAACTCATGACTGTGCTAAATGTGAGTTGGATTCATTCACCAGTATTTCTAAGTCGTCCATGTCCAAGCATTTTTCCAGTAGATATAAAATAGGGAAATACCTTTTGGTACATCAGGCCCAAGAGAAGAGACAACATCATGATACATTTAACCCTAAAGCTTTGTCTAATTAGCAACTTTTATAAATGTTTCACCTTCAGATGTTCCTACAGTTTGTGATGAAAATGTGAATCAGGACAACTCCTCTGCTGATAATGAAGTAATAAGGACTCTACTAATTCATGAACTAAAGTCATCTTCAGGGCAAGGTATCTCCCCTGCTCCAAATTGCAATCAAAGTGATTCAGAGAGTGATACTAGTGAATCTGAGGAGGACAAAAAGCAGTTCAAGCCAGCAACGGTCAAAGCAGTAAGCAGCAAAATAGAGCAAGGAGAGGAACAAGAAGTCCTAGATCCCTCTGTTGTGGTAGCAGGAAAGCTCTATTGCTATAGTGAAGTCAGTCAGAATCCAGAGCTTGTATCTTTGATGACCGAGGATGAGCGAGATGCATATATTCAGGTGGGGCAACAAATGTTCCAGTCTGCTTTTGAATAAATGTGTAAATGTTCAAATCTCTAAAAATATTAAGAGATGTAGGGGCTCATTTTTAAAGCACTTAGACACACAAAGTACCATAGGTTTCTGTGGTACTTTATGTGTCTAAGTGCTTTGAAATAAGCCCTGTAGTGTCAATAATACACAGTAGTGCATGTGCACCACCACCTTTAAAAACAAATAATCATGTTGTATGCTACCTGGACTCTCTGAGTACCACCTCTTTCTTTCTCCCTGCCCCAGCAACATAAAAATAAGCCTGCCTTAAGCCCTGATTGCCCCTCTGCTGCCACAAGGTTACCAAAACCCACCTCTGGGTTTTGTTGCAAAAAAGAACAGATGCTTTATCTTCTATTTGTTGATGATAAAATATCATTGGCTCAGCATGCTTAGGTGCAATTGGGTTGAAATAGTGCCAAGTTGGTGCCATTTTGAAATTGACACTACAACATGAAGGGAGAAAATAGAAAAGTACAATCTTCTTGGAGTCCAGGTAGAGTCTTGGAGGCTAAACAGGATCTGAATAGCCCTGTTTGGTCAAGAAAGGAAGGTTGGATCTGGGTGGCTTTGTGATGTGGGGTAAAGGAAAATCAAGATTTGGGCAGCCTTATTTCACCAAGAGAGATAATTGGGGGGGGGGGGGGGTTTAGTTTCTATGATGTAGGGACAAAGTCATCAGGATTCAAGATGTCTTGTTTACAACTAAACTAAGTAGTTGCCCTGCACTCAAACTCTGAGTAAATTTCTGATTCAAAATTATTTTCAAATGGAATTTAATAAAATATAGGTAAAGGCTTTAACAACTTTGTTTTATTTAGTCATCGCTTTTATGACTTAATTGTAAAACTAAAAGAACAACAATATTGGTGTGAAATACGCTAGTCAGCTGATTGGTGAAAGGATATGAAACATTTAAGGCAAACAGCTACTACATAGGAGACACCTTCAATTTATTCAGATAAATATAAATGTGATTTTTTGTTGTTGTTGTTAGAATGTAGACTAACAAAAGTCCAATTATGTAGGATTGAAATATAGCATTATGTTTTCTTCGTGAAGTGTCTACTTTTTTTAAATTTTGTTTAGTGTTAGTTGAAAGCTTGAATAAAGATTACTTTGAGAAGAAATAACCCAACCACAATAAGGCAACATTGTTAAAATTCCTTATCTAAACCCTTTAAAAATAAAATACGTAAAATCATCTTCTGCGGCTGTCATTTTCTCTGATAGGAGTTGTGTGTCTTGTCTCATGATTAAGTACATAGTTACTCAAGGTTGTTTGATTTATGCTAATCCACTTACCCTAATTCATATCACAGGAAAGGAGTGGCATAGTAGGGCTTCCAACCAACATTTATCTAAGTCTGAATGATTAAAACATATTGTACTGGATGAAGAAATGATTGGCTTGACTGATTCACCACCCTTTTCATATTTTTCTATGAGCACTTGAACTTTGTCAGGAAAAGATAGAAGTATGAGTTTTCTCTTACATAACTGCTTGATTTCAGTAAAAATGGATGTAGCTTCAATGAATGAGCACTCTAGCCAAAAAGCAAATGTTTTATGTTTTTATTAATTTATATCCTGTCTTTCCCAAGGCAGGTTACAACATGATACATAATAATCGCAAAAATCACAGCATATTCATAATAAAAAAGGCAAACATCATGAAATCTCATAGGTGTCCAGTGCCTACACATAAATCAAAAATGGTTCAGCTCCTGTAAGAGATGTCTTTTTAACAATTTTTTGAAACGTATCCGTCGATGTATACTATATATTGAAAACTATTGAATGGTTGCCCCAATCTTCAGTGCTTTTTCAGTTAAGCCATGTAGAAAAAGTATGCATTATCTATTCCGTGGCAGTTGTACCACTTCAGTATTGCTGGACATCAGTAGCTATGCAAGACTAAGGATTCTCATTCCTGTTTATTAAGCACCTGCTCATTGACATTTTTCAGTAAACTTCTAGAAAGTTTTAATTGGATTTTTCTAACATTTTTGAATGGTAATTATGAAGCATGGTCAGAATGAACAATCTGTGCTAAAAGAATTTAATCAGTTTAGCTTTGCAGCTGAGCTGCCTGTATTAGTCAATGCTACCACTAATTCAAAACCAGATTTAAATAAGCCCCCATACTCAAATACTGAATTTCCAGAAATGAGCTGCATAAAATTGGTTATAGGGGTAGAAAATTTGCAAATCATATTGCTAAGGTTTCGCAGTATTACAGATGAAGAGGCTCATTTTCAAAGCACTTAGATATACAAAGTACCATAGGTTTCTGTGGTACTTTGTGTATCTAAGTGCTTTGGAAATGAGCCCCATAGTGTCTAAATTTGTACCAATAATTTGTACAAAACTTCATTTAACACACTCAGATAGCAAAACTGCTCAATGCAGTTAAAATATATCTTAATTCCTTTTAAAACATTTTCATTATGATTGCATCAACAATGGCCACTGCTGAAAAGAAGGCATCAGGGTATGTGTTTACTCTCAGAAATGTCAATAATGGCTACGTAGGAGAAAGGGTATGACCAGGATGGCATCTACTAGCTTCCATAATGTGTAGTGCTTTTCCTCTATCTCAAAATACAAGAAAAAGAAGGCCTGCAGGTTGCAAGTTTTCTGCTTACCTTTAGAGCTCTACAACTGCCATGGATCCTTTTTAGTGTGAGGGCATTACCTCATCCTTGGTGGCATCCACCCTGGCATCAGTAAGGTGGGTGGAGAGCCTATAAGCATCTATGGAGTTGGCATCTATCTCCTAGGGAGCGAGTGCCTTCAGAGTGACCAGTGCAGCTAGCAACAGTGATGATGACAATGCTGGTGAAATGATACCTTCTGATGATGCTGTAACAGAGCTCTACATGGTGGAAAAAGCTGATAGTGTTGTGTTGTAGAGGAAGAATGCTGCAACTGCAAGCTCTGAAAATGTGAGGGAAACCCTGAATGACTGGTGCAGGGAGCAGGCTGGCAATATAGTTAATTATTAGCTGAGTGTTTCTATGCCAATATCTTAATCCCTTTATGAAGAATTAAAAAAAGCCTTCTGTGTTTTGATTTAGTCTATTGACTTGCTATTCAAACATTGCATCAATGGGATGGCTGCTGTTCAGATGGTTTAGAAAATTAGGTTTTTCTATCCATGAGGCCACTTTTGTCATCTGCTTAACAGAACCACAGTTTGGGTTTGACTTAGCACTTTCCAGTAGGGCAGGGATCTCAAAGTCCCTCCTTGAGGGCCGCAATCCAGTCGGGTTTTCAGGATTTCCCCAATGAATATGCATTGAAAGCAGTGCATGCATATAGATCTCATGCATATTCATTGGGGAAATCCTGAAAACCTGACTGGATTGCAGCCCTCAAGGAGGGACTTTGAGACCCCTGCAGTAGAATGAATTTGAGAGACTCTGTGAATATGCTGAGATCTCCCCAGTGGTAGCCATCACTATACCTTCTGTTTGGTCATAGTAGTGTTCCCAGTACTGTAAGAATGTTGTCTTTAAACAGAATTCTGATGGGTTAGTTCAGTGATTCCCAACCCTGTCCTGGAGGACCACCAGGACAATCGGGTTTTCAGGATAACCTTACTGAATATGCATGGAACAGATTTGCATGCCTGTCACTTCCATTAGATGCAAATCTCTCTCGTGCATATTCATTAGGGCTATCCTGAAAACTCAATTGGCCTGGTGGTCCTCCAGGACAGGGTTGGGAACCACTGAGTTAGTCCATCCTATTGACAATCTACTTTACTTGTCTTTAGCTTCTGGATTATGACCTGGTCTGATTCATATCAAGTTGCAAGTTTATTGACTTTTAATATACCGACCATCAACAAGTATCTGGTGATGAGGAAAACCACATCAAAACTGACAATATTTGTATCGCTTAATCAAAGAATATTAATGATCTCTATGATATGGGCAGAATCTCTTGACATTCAAAGCTATATCGTCAATGAAAGTTCTTAATTTTCAGACTAGATAGTGTGCTAGGGCAGGCAATTCCGGTCCTCGAGAGCCGGAGCCAGGTCAGGTTTTCAGGATATCCATAATAAATATGCATGAGATAGATTTGTATCCCAAGGAGGCAGTGCATGCAAATCCATCTCATACATAGTCATTGTGGATATCCTGAAAACCTCGAGGACCGGAATTGCCTACCCCTGTGCTAAGGGGATGAGCTGGGAAGTTAATTGTACTTACAATGGGCTCCTTTTACAAAGCTGCGCTAAATTGCCGCTTGCGCTAGCCGCTACCGCCTCCTTTGGAGCAGGCGGTAGATTTTTGGCTAGCGCACGCTAATCCAGTGTGTGTTAAAACCGCTAGTGCGGCTTTTTAAAAGGAGCTCAATGAGTCGCAGTGGATCACCCTATTTGAGAATCTTGAATAGGTCCATAGAATCTGAGGATCAGATGGTTAAATCTTCTCTAATGAGAAAAACTAAGAAATAAAAGAAACTATTCACTCCTCCTTAAACCACAAAAGAGAAGGAGAGAGGAACTTGATTTATCAGAACATCAAATAATATTACTTAGAAAAAGGCAATAGATTACATTAGTGACTTTTATTCTGCCATTACCTTGCGGTTCAAGGCGGATTACATAAGAGGTTATCTGATCATTTCCAGAAGAGATACAGAATTGAACGGGTTACTTCGAGGGCCTGAAGTGCTTCCTGCAATGTTAGTTTGTTTTGATGGATTTCTTGAATAGCAGGGTTTTTATTTCTTTTCTGAAAGTTTTGTAGTCTGGAGTGGTGGTCAGTAGATTGGATAGTTGGCGGTCTAGTTTCGCTGCCTGCGTGGTCAGTAGGCCATCGTATATTTTATGCCTCTGGAGTAGAAAATATGTATGTATGTATTTATTTGAAAAATGTCTTACCTGCTTAAACCTAAGTGGTTCACAAAATACAATCATAGTATTAAAACATACATATATACAACATAAGACAGTCTCAATACCTTCATAAAATGTTGCTATTCATTCAAACATCTCCACTTTCTTAAATTTCTGGAAATCCAAAAGTGCTCTTAACCAACTCAAAAAGGAATATGTCAAATAGATCTTGTTTATATCTAGGAAGGTTTTCGAATATTGTAGTTCAAAGAAAATATACTTCAAACCCATTAATTGTAACACTTTCATAAATAGACCAATAGAAAGGATGCTCTCACAGCTCGGGACTTTGGCACATCGGGATAAGTACCTTTTTTAAAATAAAATAAAAAATCAACTTTATTTTTATTTATTTAACAAATCATTACAAGTTATAATACTCATTCAAGCAATTCAGTGCCTCCTTCCATTACGATTCTTATAATTATAAATTCATAAGAACATAAGCATTGCCTCTGCTGGGTCAGACCAGGGGTCCATCGTGCCCAGCAGTCCGCTCCCGCGGTGGCCCCCCAGGTCCATGACCTGTAAGAGATCCTTTACCTAAATCGTGTATTCCCTATTCGTTTAGTGTCCTGTATAGTTACCCTCTATCTGTATCCTTCAATCCCCTTCACCTTCAGGAAATAATCCAATCCCTTTTTGAAACCCAATATTGTACTCTGTCCTATCACCTCTTCTGGGAGCGCATTCCAGGTGTTCACCACCCTCTGAGTGAAGAATTTCCTAGCATTCGTTTTGAAACTGTCACCTTTCAACTTTTCTGAATGCCCTCTTGTTTTTGTTGTCCCCGCTAGTCTGAAGAATCTGTCCCTCTCCACCTTCCCTATGCCTTTCATGATTTTATAAGTCTCTATCATGTCCCCTCTAAGTCTCCGCTTTTCCAGGGTAAAGAGCCCCAGCTTTTCCAGCCTTTCAGCATACAAAAGGTTTTCCATGCCCCTTATCATCCTAGTCGCTCTTCTCTGGACCCTCTCGAGTACCGCCATATCCTTCTTAAGGTACAGTGACCAGTATTGGACGCAGTACTCCAGATGTGGGCGCACCATTGCTCGATACAGTAGTAGAATAACTTCCTTCGTTCTGGTAGTGATACCCTTTTTTATAATGCCCAACATTCTGTTCGCCTTCTTTGAGGCCGCTGCACATTGCGCCGTTGGCTTCATTGTTTTGTCCACCAATACCCCCAAGTCTTTTTCTAGGTTGCCATCCCCCAGTACTCTCCCTCCCATCATATAGCTGTATATCGGGTTCCCTTTCCCTATATGCAAGACTTTGCATTTCTCAACATTGAAGCTCATCTGCCATCTTTCTGCCCACTCGCTCAGTTTGTTCAGGTCTCTTTGCATATCTTTGCATTCCTCAACAGTTCTGCCCTACTGGATAGTTTTGTATCATCCGCAAATTTTATAACTTCGCACTTCGTCCCTGTTTCCAGGTCATTTATGAATATATTGAACAGCAGCAGTCCCAACACTGACCCCTGTGGGACACCACTTGTGACCCCTTTCCAGTCCGAGTAGTGTCCCTTTACTCCTACCCTCTGTTTCCTGTCCACCAGCCAATTTCTGATCCATCTGTGCACATCCCCTACCACCCCATGGCTCCACAGTTTTCTCAGTAGGCGCTCATGAGGTACCTTGTCAAAGGCTTTTTGGAAACCCCTTATTCTTTATAAAGCTGCGCTAGTGTTTTTAGTGCCCGCTTTGACAGTAACAGCTCGGATGCTCATAGGAATTCTATGAGCATCAGAGCTGTTACCGCAGCAGCCAGTGCTAAAAATGCTAGTGTGGCTTATAAAGGAAGGGGAAAATTAGTGGAATGTAGGCTCTTCCTCAGACTAGTATAAATTGAGGGTGAGGATGGAAAACAAAGGGAGATTTTATAACAACAACATTTGTAAGAAATAAGTTTAGACAAAATTAAACTCTGTCTATTATATCCTTTCCACTTCATGCAGCACCACTACTTAATTTCTATGAAACCGCGCTAGTGTTTTTTTAGCGCAGAGAGCCGTGCTGAATGGCCCGTGCTGCTCTTGATGCTCATTGAGTTCCTATGAGCGTCAGGAGAATGCGGGTCATTCAGCGTGACTCTCTGTGCTAAAAAACGCTAGTGCGGTTTCGTAGAAATTAAGTAGTGGTAAGAAGGGGTAAGTATTTAATTATACATTTACAGGGATATGCAAGCAAGAAGGTACCTCCTAAGTTTTTTGTTTCCTCTCTCATTGCTAAGAATTCACTCTGTCTCTCCAGAGTCAGTTTTGTCACATCGGGGTATATCCAGATTCTCTGACCACAAAAGGGACATTAAAAAAAATATATATCCTAATGCAAACAATCAGGGACACAGGACTCCAGAGTAGATTATCTGACCAAATCAAGAGCCGTCAAAGCGGCAGTTAGAGAGGCCAAATTCCGCATGGAGGAGTCTCTAGCAAAGAATATCCAGAAGGGAGATAAATCCTTCTTCAGGTATATTAGTGACAGGAAAAAGAACTCAGGCGGGATAGTACGACTCAGAAAACCAGACGGAGACCATGTGGAGACGGACTCGGAAAAGGCCCAACTGTTAAATGAATACTTCTGCTCAGTCTTCACCCGCGAGGTGCCGGGAATCGGCCCTCAACCACATACAAGGATTAAATCAGTAGACCCGTTTAGTAATTTCAAATTTACACCCAGCAGCGTCTACTGCGAGCTGTCAAAAATCAAGGTCAACAAGGCAATGGGGCCTGACAACCTACACCCTAGGGTACTCAGGGAGTTGGGAGATGTCTTGGCGGAACCACTATCCGCGCTCTTTAATCTCTCCCTTAGTACAGGTAACGTCCCGATGGACTGGAAGACGGCTAACGTCATTCCACTACACAAGAAAGGCTCCAGGGTGGATATGGCAAACTACAGACCAGTGAGTCTCACTTCAATAGTGAGCAAACTAATGGAAACCCTAATCAAACACCAAATGGATAGGATCATGGACGAGGAGAATCTGCGGGATCCCCGCCAACATGGATTTACTAAGGGGAGATCGTGCCAATCCAACCTGATCGGCTTCTTTGACTGGGTGACGAGGAAGCTGGATGTTGGTGAGTCCCTGGACATCGTCTATCTGGATTTCAGCAAAGCATTTGATAGCGTGCCACACCGCAGGTTGCTGAACAAGATGAGTTCTTTAGGTTTGGGCGACACTTTAACAAAATGGGTTGGGAACTGGCTTGGAGGTAGGCTTCAGAGGGTGATGGTGAATGGCACTCCCTCCGAGATGTCGGAGGTGATAAGTGGAGTGCCACAGGGCTCCGTCCTAGGCCCGATCTTGTTCAACATCTATATAAGAGACCTGACAGAAGGGCTTCGAGGTAAAATAACATTGTTTGCCGATGATGCCAAACTGTGCAATGTAGTGAGCAAAAGCACAACAGACAAAAAAGCAATGACAGACGATATGGTGCATGACTTACTGCTGCTGGAGCACTGGTCTAGGTCCTGGCAACTCAGTTTCAATGCCAAAAAATGCAAAGTCATGCACCTGGGAAGCCAGAATCCATGCAAGATCTACACCCTAAATGGCGAGATCCTGACAAGAACTGTAGCAGAAAGAGACTTGGGAGTGATTGTCAGGGAAGACATGAAGTCGGCAAACCAAGTGGAGCAAGCTTCATCCAAAGCAAGGCAAATCATAGGTTGCATACGCAGGAGTTTCATCAGCCGTAAACCTGAAGTCATTATGCCACTATATAGATCCATGGTGAGACCGCACCTGGAGTACTGTGTGCAATTCTGGAGGCCGCATTACCGCAAGGATGTGCTGAGACTGGAGTCGGTCCAGAGAATGGCCACCAGGATGGTCTCGGGACTCAGGGAGCTCCCGTACGAGGAGCGGTTGGGGAATTTGCAGCTCTACTCACTCGAGGAGCGTCGAGAGAGGGGAGACATGATCGAGACATTCAAATATCTCACGGGCCGCATCAAGGTGGAAGAAGACATCTTCTTCTTCAAGGGTCCCGCGGCAACAAGGGGGCATTCATGGAAAATCAGGGGCGGGAAACTGCACAGTGACACTAGGAAGTTCTTCTTCACTGAAAGGGTGGTTGATCGCTGGAATAGTCTTCCACTTCGGGTTATTGAGGCCACCAGTGTGGCGGATTTTAAGGCCAGATGGGATAGACATGTGGGATCTATCCGCAAAGATAGATAGTGAGGATCACTGGGGTGGGCAGACTTGATGGGCCTTGGCCCTTATCTGCCGTCTATTTCTATGTTTCTATGTTTCTATGTTACTGCAGTCCCAAGGTTTTTCACCGGGAAATATAATAAAGTATACAAAGCCCGGTGCAGAAGGGCTGACCAGGTCAGTGCCCAGAACAAAAACATAGCTGACTACCCTGTGACTGGTGAAGAAGAAATGGAGATAAAACAGAAAAACTTTGCCTTACCTAAAGAAAGTCCCAAAGCCAAGCAAGAATCAGTCTGCCTATTATCCAGTGCCTGTAAGGCAGAAAGTTGACAGTTTCCCCTCAGAGAAACAGCACAAGCTGAGGAAGGAATGCCCTTCCCACAGAAGCCAAGGGGGTGGTGTTCTTTCCCTCAGCTTAAAACCAGTCTCTTTAGAGAGCACCCCGGGGAGGGGGGGGGGGGAGAGAGAAAGGATTTTCAGGAAGTCCAGAATGGGGCTGAGGTTGCCTCAGACCCTGCAGGGCAGCTTAATAGCACTGACTGGGAAATGAAAGAAGAGCAGGTTGGTAACTTACCTTCAGAATTCTTCCCCCCAGAGCTGAAGGTAGTGGAAAATAGTAGTGCTGTAGTTGAAAGCTGGCCAGAGGAAATGGAAATAGCCGAGTCATCTGTGAAAAAGTGTTTTTGTTTTCTTGCTGTTTTTTTTCCCTTTCTTTGGGAAACTGACAGTGTGTGCTATCAGGAGAATGTAATCCTGAACTGCAATGTTTCCACATGATAGTTTGGCTATGTTCTAAGAAAAGGGACAGTATTTTTCTCTGCATGAAACTGTGATTAACTGAGCCAAAACACTGCTCTGTAGTTTTAGCTTGGTAAATCCTAAGGTTCCCTGGTTTCAGGACTCCCTGAAAGAGCCCAGCTAGGAACTGATTGCCATAGTAACTGTTTAATGCAATTAGCCTGCATGCCTCTTAAAAATGGAGATAAAGACTTTGGGCAGGATTCACTAAACCTCCAAACCGTGCACGATCCGTTTCCGTTTGCATGCTAGCTGACTGATTCAGTAAAGGCCTGCATGCAAATGAGAATGATCGTTAGCACGCCCCCTACCCACGGCCAGAGCGATCCCCGCTCATGCGCACACCCTGATAGTAGTGACAGGAGAAGCAGCCTCCTGTCACTGTTGTCAGGGCTCAGCCCAGATTTCTCTTGCCTGCTCCCGGACTCTCCTGCTCGCTGCTGCCATTCCCTGCAGTGCAAGCCTGTGGTTTTAAAGTGGGCCTGCACTGCGAAGAACGGCTGCAGAGAGCAGGAGAGTCCGGGACCAGGCAAGAGAGATCTGCCCGACACCCCTCCAGGCCCCAATCTCTCCTGCCTGCCGCGCTCCCCCGGAGAAAAAAGCAGGAAGGATATCAACTCCCTCCTGCCATCAGCGTTTAAAAAAAAAAAAAAAATGCTGCATACATGCAGCACAGCCCACACCCTCCGGCACCAAAAAGTTGGGAGCAGGAGAGGTGCTCAGTCCCTCCTGCTCCTAGGCCAACTACCCCCTGGTCCACCCCTGGTCAGTCCAGGCGATCAGGCCCGGCCCATCCACCTGGTACCTGTAAAATAGTTGGGAACAGGGGAGCCCGGTCCCTCCTGCTCCTTGGGCAAGGCTCCCCCACATCTTCGGGAGCAGGAGGGGTGCCGGAACCCTCCTCCTGCTCTTCGGCTGGCCACCGCCCAATAGCGGCCTTAGGCCCTGCCCCGGCGCATCACCTGATGTATGGAGAGAGGCCTAAGGCCCTGATTGGCTGAGGCACCTCAGGCTCCTCCCTTTGGAGGGGCCGGGGCACCTCCGCCAATCAGGAATTTCCTTAGGGAGTAGACTATGGAAATCACTGATTGGCGGAGGTGCTCTGGCCCCTCCAAAGGGAGGAGCCTGAGGCGCCTCAGCCAATCAGGGCCTTAGGCCTCTCCCTTTGCATCAGATGATGTGCCGCCAGCCGAAGAGTAGGAGCAGGGTCTGGGTAAGGGCTCCCCTTCTGCTCCCGAAAATGTGGGGGAGCCTTGCCCAAGGAGCAGGAGGGACCGGGCACCCCTTCTGCTCCCAACTATTTAACAAGTACCATGTGGTGGGCCAGGCCCGACCACCTAGGCCAAGCAGGGGTGGGCCGGGGGATGGTTGGCATAGGAGCAGGAAGGACTGAGCACTCCTGCTCACAACTTTTTACTGCCAGGTGTGGGCTGTCCGGCTGGTAAGGGGGGGGGGAGGGCAAGGGCCATGCTGCATGCATGCAGCATTTTTTTTTTTTAACGCTGATGGCATGAGGGAATTGGCATCTCTCCTGCTTTTTTCTCCGGTCGGGGGTTGGGGCGGTCAGGGGCGCGTTTTAGTGAGAGGGTAGTTTTTTTGACAGACCTGCCTGTCTTATTTATTCTTTTTTTTTATGGGGCAGATATTTTGAGTGTGTAACAAATGCAAAATATCTGTGCCATGGAAAAAAATGAATAAAAAAGACAGGCAGGCCTAACAAAAAGCCTGCAGACCTGTTGGTAACTCAGTTACAGCAATCATGTTTGGCAATAGTAAAAACCGACTCAAAATATCCAAGCAATTGTTAGTGAATCAATTGCTTAGCTATTTTGCATGGGGTTTTACTGATTTACATGGAATGATCGGGTTCGGATCGCTACAGGCGTTAGTGAATCGGGTTGGAGGGAAATCTGGTCGTAAAGGGCTCGCAAACTGATCGGTATATGATCGGTTTGCTTAGTGAATCTAGCCCTTTGAGTGTAAACCTGCTCCGTTACTTTTGGGGTAAAGTCCAGCCCAGCTGGAGTGTGATTTCACTGCTGGAAAACAGCAGACTGTCTCTTGAGTACTGCTAGCAAATGGACTGTGTAGCTTATTAAAGAACTGGCTCCACAACAATATTGCTGTCTCCTTCTTAAGGCGACTAGGACCAGTAGCCAGCAATACTGCTTGATTAAGTACTGCTATGAATGTCTCTCCTATAGCTCTGACTTGAAGAGCTGTTTATTTCAACTGTTTCACCATTGAGCATTATGAAAAGCTAAAGAACTGCATTTTGTGCTGGTATCAGGAGATATGCCCAACTGTAAGACTCTGATACAGAGGACTGTATATGATGTATCTAGCAAACCCAGAACTGGTAATTGAGTTCAGGTGAATTGAATGAACCTTTTCCTTTTTGTATCATTCTACCAGAGAAACCTGGGTTGCACTATGATCCTGCGGCCATTGTTTTTGTACCAAGGCCATTCTGACAACAGTGTGTTCTTTAAAGTCCTTGGAAATAAGCTAGGTTACGCATTTGCTTAGTGGCGGCCAACTTGAAAGGATACCCTAATTTTAAAGGGACCACGCCAGAAGCAAGTAACGTGTCACTACCTGGCTGCTCAGGGTGTTCCTATATAGCACGGGTGTGACATAAGTGGTATCAGAGTGGGATGTGAATACCTTTCAAAGTTGGAAAAGGATACTGCAAGTCAGAAAAAAAATTTTTGGACCTTTATTTGGTCACGTTCCTGGAGGAATTTTTTGGTGTTTCCGGAGGAAAAGTTATTTTTCCAAAACTGTTGCTATGAATGGACTAATCCATTGGATGCCATCTGGAAGGGATTACTACAGGATACAGAGCTTCTGTATCCGGCATGGAGCAGTCAACTACGGAGGATTCCACAGTTAAGCGATCGAGAGCAGCGTTCCAGGATAAGAGCTGAGACACAGATGGTGCCAGGAGTTCCTGAGGAACCAGAAGGGACCTGGAGGTCCTGGAAGAAGGGCGGTGCACCCTGATAAGTAGCACGCAGGCGCAGACTCATCAGCATCGCGGTAAGCACACTAGACACAGGGTCTGGTGAGGGTGGTGCTGGGAGGCCATGATTGCACTAAGATAGTGCACTTGGATCGTGTAGTTGTTTTCCCATTCCTTACAGGTCCAAGATGGAGGTGTCAGCATTGGCGGTGGTGGCAGGAGAGCGGCAGCGGCAGAGCGAGGAGCTGAAGAAAGTCTTGGAGACCAACCAAGGACTTTGGCAGGCGAGCCAAGAGGCAGCAGAACGTCACCATAAAGACTTTGTTAGACTAATGAAGGCGCAAACGCAATTGATGGGACAACTGTTTCAGGCAACAACAGCAGGCCCAGCAGCTAATCCGGTAATGGGGGTCCTACCTGCTCAGCCTACGGTAGGACAAAACTCTTTAAACATGTTGAATCTAAGTAAAATCATGCCAAAAGATGCTCTGGATGATTTTTTTGAGCTCTTTTGAGTGGATTGCCACAGCAGCAGGTTGGCCAGTAGAACAATGGGCTGTCAGGCTGTTACCCTGTCTGGCAGGAGAATCCCTGGCAGCGTTCCAATCTTTAGCCCCAGGACAAGCCAATGATTATAAGGCCATTAAAACACACATTTTGGATTTCCTAGGGTATACTAAGGAGCACTAAAGGCAGGCTTTCTGTAATATGCAATTACAAGAGAAGGAAAGGCCCAAAGTACTGCTTCAATGCCTCACAAAGGTAGCAGAGAGGTGGTTGCAACAAGTGCTGGCAGACCCCAGAGCCCTTTTCACGGAAATTGTGCGAGAGCAGTTTCTGGAAGCCATGCCACCCGATGTAAAAAATTGGGTATGTAAGCAGGGATGCCAGGATTTGTCCCAAGCCCTGACAGTGATAGAGGCATATTTAGATGCCCAAAGTCTGGTGGAGATAGTGAGGTCATTGGGACATACCCACCCCTACACACACATCTGGGGTAGAGAGTTGCGCGAGGACAGAAATCCCACCCGTCCCCGCCAAAGTCCCACCCGTCCCCGTGAGGACTCCCACCCGTCCCCGCGAGGAATCCCTCCGTCCCCACCCGTCCCCGCGAGGAATCCCCTCCGTCCCCGCGAGGAATCCCCTACGTCCCCGCCTGTCCCTATAAACTACAGAAATAGTTATTTCATTTAATTATGCTACTGAATTAAAGGCTCTGGTAGAAACCCATTTAAAAATAAGCAAAAAGACTTTATTAATTTGGAAATATTAATTGGGAAGAATACATACTTTGTAAACGGGTTTCTACCAGAGCCTCTAATGTTTATAAATTTTTATCAACACAACTAATATACTACTTTATCCTTAAGCAAAAAAAAAAAAAAAAAAAAAAGAATTTTTTTCCTACCTTTATTGCCTGGTTTCTGCTTTCTTCATGTTCTCATTCAATTCCTTCCATCCACTGCCTCTCTTCTCTCTGTGTCTTCCATTTGCTCTGTTACTGTGCCTCTCCCTTTCTCCCCCCCCTCCCAAATTGGTCTGGCACCCATCTTTTTCCCTCCGCTCCCCCCATAGTCTGGCACCTCTGTCTTCTTCCCTGCCAGCGTCTTCTTCCCATTCCCTCTTCCCCATTTCCTTTCAGTGTCCTTCTCCCCCACCATCTTCCCCATGTCCTGTCAGGCAGCATCCTTCTCCCCCCTCTGCCTTCCCCATGTCCTTTCAGCATCCTTCTCCCCCCTCTGTCTTCCCCATGTCCTTTCAGCGGCCTTCTCCCCCCTCTGTCTTCCCCTTGTCCTTTCAGCGGGCTTCTCCACCCCTGTTTTCCCCATGTCCTTTCAGTGGCATTCTCCACCCCTTTGTCTTCCCCAGTGCTTTCAGGGTCCTTCCCCCCCCCTTCCTCCCGTTTACCCCATGTCCTTTCAGCGTTCTTTTCCACCCCTTTGTCTTCCCCAGTGCTTTCAGCGGCCTTCTCCCCCCTTAAGCGTCTTTTCTTCTCCACTCCACCTTTCCTCCCTCCCTGCCTCCACCTTTGTGGCGCTTTTGCACCCGACCGACAACAGAACAGGCCCGGTCGGACAAATCTCCCTGTCCTATAGCCGCAAATCTAAATTACCTTCTTACAGCAGCTGGAGTAGTGAAGCTGCTGTAAGAGGTAATTTAGATTCGCGGCTACAGGGCAGGGAGATTTGTCGGCCGGCCTGTTGTCGGTCGATCGGGGGACCTGACCGGCTGTGCACATTCTCCGGGGCGGACCGCCCCCTCCCCCCTCTTTCGTACGCCATTGCCTTCTCTCTACCTGCCCTGCCGCACACAGCCGACCGGAAATATTCCCGATGTTAGCGCTGACGTCGGAGGAAGGGAGGGCTTTGCTTAAGTCCTCCCTCCGACGTCAGCGCTGACATCGGGAATATTTCCGTTCGGCTGTGTGCTGCGACAGGGCAGGTAAGGAGAAGGAGACTACCCTCGCGGCTCGAGTGCACTGCGATCCAACCCCGCAGGAACCCCGCGACCCTCGGAGGCATCCCCACGGGATCCCCGCGACCCTAGGGAGCGTCCCCACGGGATCCCCGTGACCCAAAGGGGGAACCCGCGGGATTCCCGTCATCCCCTTTCCCGTGCAGCTCTCTAATCTGGGGAAATATTAGCTAGTGGGAATAAATTTTTCAAAGCCCAGGGTAGTGTTCAAAAGAAATTTTACCCAACTGCATCGATGCAATGCTTTAAGTGTGAGGGAAAAGGACATTGGTAGCGGGCATGCAAAGAAATGGGTAGTCCCAGGGTAGCTTGGGGTGCCCTTAAAGAGGAATTATGGGCACAAGGGGGGGGTATTTCCTAATGGTGTCCATAGGGGGACAGGAATTGGAAGCATTGTTGGACTCAGGGGCGAACCAGTCCATGATGGCCGGCTATGGGAGGTGTTTCCTGGAGAAAGTGCGGGGGAGAATAGGAACAGGGTTAAAAGTAAGTGTGTCCATGGGGACAGTAGGCAATACCCAGTACGTTCCACCCTTATAAGGTATAATGATAAGGTGTATAGAACCTCGCCTAGCAATAGTCCCCAAAGCCCCCTTTGAAATTTGGGTCGTGATTGGCAAGGATTCACAGAAGCTATGGAGAACAAGTAGTGTCTGGTGAACACCTGTTCTAAGGGGTCTCCAAGGGTGGAGCCAGAACCAGAGTTGGGAAGGATCTTCCCTTTCACGGGGAAGCCTTCCACAGAACCCAAGGGAGAGGAGAATGGGTGACACAGCAAAGGAGGGGTCAGGTGATGGCATGGGCCGGCAATACCAAGGAAGTACCCTGGTGGCCTAGGTAAGTCATGGAAGCCTTCCCGAAATTCAAGGCCAAACAGAAAGCTGATCCCACTTTGAAGGAGGAGTGGCAGCGAGTAGCTGGTAGATAAGAGGGGGAAACCCGGTGGGTTATAAAGAAGGGGCTGCTATATAAGGAAGTACTGGGGAGCTACACAGGGAATAGAGAGCAGAAATTGATAGTGCTCTGACGATTCAGGAGGTTGGTCCTCAGGGTTGTCCTCAGGGTAGAGCATGACCATCCTCTGTCAGGACAAAAGGGGGCTAAGGCCACTTTTAATCAGATTGACCGAAGGTTCTATTGGCCAGGGAGTAGACAGGAAGTGATGAAGTTCTGCCAGTCCTGTCCAACCTGTCAGAAGCTCTCCTTAGCTAGACCAGCGAGGGCACCACTCATACCCATCCCAGTAATTGAAGAGCCATTACGACGCATAGCGATGGATATAGTGGGTCCCCTAGAAAAGACCCCTAGGGGGAACAGTTTCATCTTGGTGGTTATGGATGTGGCTACACGGTTCCCCTGGGCTTTTCCCATTAGGAAGGCCACATCTATCGCTATCATGAGATAACTGCTGGGATTATTTTGCATGGTGGGGTTTCCCAGAGAGGTCCTTACCGATCAAAGAAGCAATTTCCTGTCAGCAGAAATGAGGATGTTCTGGGAAGGATTTGGAATGAGGCATATCAAAACCTCGGCCTACCACCCTCAGGCCAATGGGATGGTAGAGCGGTTTAACCAAACCCTCAAGCAGATGTTAAAGAAAAGGGCCGAAAGATTGGGATTTGCTGGTGCCCTTCACTCTCTTTGCGGCCTGCAAAAAATGTGCAGGACTCCCTAGGGTTGAGCCCTTATGAGCTGCTGTTTGGGCGCCCTCCTAGGAGTGTTAGACATGCTTAGGGATGGATGGGATTTTCCAGAAGAAGTTGGTAGTAACATCTCCTACTTGGTGTGGCATAAGGAGGGTTTGAAGTAAGCTCTAAACCAGGGCAAGGAAAAGTTAGAGTGGAGCCAACAATGTCAAAAGGTCTATTATGATAGGAAGGTGAAGTCACGACAGTTACAGGTGGGAGGCCATGTATTGGTACTAGTTCACACAGACCCACATAAGTTCTTGAAACTAAGGACAAGCTAATCACAGTTTCATGCAGAGAAAAATACTGTCCCTTTTTTTAAAACATAGCCAAACTATCATGTGGAAACATTGCAGTTCAGGATTACACACTCCTGATAGCACACACTGTCAGGTTCCCAAAGAAAGGGAAAAAAACCCAGCAAGAAAACAAAAACACTTTTTCACAGACTCACAGATGACTCAGCTACTTCCATTTCCTCTGGCCAGCTTTCAACTACAGCACTACTATCTTCCACCATCGGCTCTGGGGGGGAAGAATTCTGAAGGTAAGTTACCAATCTGTTCTTCTTTCATTTCCCATTCAGTGCTATTAAGCTGCCTTGCAAGCTCAGCCCCGTTCTTGACTAGAGAGTTGCGCGTGGACAGAAATCTCATCCGTCCCAGTGAGGAATCCCTCCGTCCCCGCCCAGCCCCCATTAAAGTTACCTGTCCCCATAAAAAGCAGCAATTACTTCAGAAAGTTTTGATTTTTTAAGCCTGTTTATTTAAACCAACAATAAAATACAATCATTTTTTAACACCCCCCTCCTCTATAAAAAAATATTTTTTGTATTAATCCATGAGTCACAAAGCAAGGGTGCATCTAGGAAAACGGAGCATCATAAATACTGCAGTGAGCATTAGAACATCAATATACCCATTGTTAAACTGAAGCCAGATTAATACAGATTGATTCTGCACAGTCAACGCTAAAAGAAAACAGTCCTTTTCATACATACAGAACACAACCTCACTACCCCTCACACTGGCCCACTTGCTTCCTTGTCACCAACACTACACTCTTCTTATCCCTGATCTGTCACCATCATCTCTGTACCCCCTTATACCTGTTCCTGTCACCAGATTCTTTCCCTTCCCTTCCCACCATCCAGCCTGTCACTTTGCTCTCTCTACCTCTCTTTATCTCTATCACCTTGGCTGGCCTGTCTGCCACCTTATTCTCTAGCCACCTGTCATCCCATGCTCCATGTCACCATTGCCTCATTCTTCCTACCCCTCATGATGGTCATCACCTGTCCCTTTTGCTAGTTCTCATATTAGTCATACTGCCTGCTTGTTTCTGCTATCTTGTGCCGCCCTCCTCTCCCTATCACCTCACTCCCTTCATGCTAGCTCTCACTCTTCTCCTCACCCTGGCCTGCTTGTCACTTCCCTCTCCATTCTCCCTAGCTGTTTGCCATAATCCCAAGCCCACCCCTGCCTAATCTGTGGGCCAAATTGACTCTCTTTCCTCCCCCACTTATCACATGCATGCCAGCCTGCCACTTTACTCTCCCTACCTCTTTCTCTGCTCAAGGTGGAAGGCTATCACCTTGGCTGGCCTGTCTGCCACCTTATTCTCTAGCCACCTGTCATCCCATGCTCCATGTCACCATTGCTTCATTCTCTCTACCCCTCATGATGGTCGTCACCTGTCCCTTTTGCTAGTTTTTATATTAGTCATACTGCCTGCTTGTTTCTGCTATCTTGTGCCCCCCTCCTCTCCCTGTCACCTCACTCCCTCCCTTCATGCTAACTCTCTCTTTCTTCTCACCCTGGCCTGCTTGTCACTTCCCTCTCCATTCTTTCTAGCTGTCTGCCACAATCCCAAGCCCACCCCTGCCTAACCTGTGGGCCAAATTGACTCTCCTCTCTTCCCTCCCCCACTTGTCACATGCATGCCAGGTCTCAGCACCCACCAAGCCTTTCCCTCTTCCTCTCACTAACCTGATTTCAGCAGCACCAGCAAGCTCCTACCAAGTGGTTTGGCAGCCAGCCACCCCAGTGCCCAGGAGCTGCAGCCACCTTCACCATGGCAGCGAGGAGCCATGGAGGGGGAGCTGCAGGGTTCTGGCCTGTCCCGCCCTGATCCCCGAGGTCCTTCCCTTCTCCAGACCTACTTACCCCAAGCAACTTTGGCCAGCTCAGATGGGGACAGGGCAGAACGCAGCTGGGAGCCAGAGAGCCATCCCACTCCTCGCTCGGGCGGCTGTATAAAGGCAATGAAATGTGAAGCGCCGCAGCTTTCCAGAAGCAGCAACTCAGTTGCCGGCTCTCCCTCTGGAGCTCATCACTTAGGCAGTAAGCTCAGCACAGGCACACATTGTCTCAGCTGCAGCACAATGGGCCAATCACAAACAACCTTAGAACTCTGAGGTCGTTTGTGATTGGCCTGTTCTGCAGCTGAACCAATGTGTGCCTGTGCAGATCTTACTGCCTACGTGATGAGCTCCATGCCTAAGTGACATGCTGCTGATTCGTCAGGACTCAGAGCTCAATGCAGCACCGGACTAGAAATAAGGTAGGGTTCGAGTCGGGATAGGAAACCCAGTTCAATCCCATTGGGAGTCCCATTGACATAGGGGGGATCACTGTGGGATTCCCGTGATACCCGTTCCCATGCAGGCCTCTATTCTGGACTTCCTGCATCTGCTCTCGTCCTGCTGCTCCTGCAAATCCTTTCTCTCCTCCCAATCTCTGAAGAGCCTGGCTTTAAGCTGAGGGAAAGAACCACATCCCCTTGGCTTCTGTGGGAAAGGCATTCCTTTCTCAGCTTGTGTAGTTTCTTTGAGGGGAAACTGTTTGTCAGATTTCTACCTTACAGGCACTGGATAATAGACAGGCTGATCCTTCTTACTTGGCTTTAGGTTCTATCTCTATTTCTTCTTCATCAGTCACAGGGTAGTCAGCTATGTTGTTGTTCTGGGCACTGACCTGGTCAGCCCTTCTGCATTGGGGTTTGTATACTTTCTTAAATTTCTCTGTGAAAAACCTCGGTACTGCAGTAGGTTTGTTACATTCTCCCACACTTAAAAGCTAACTATCTGTTGTAGGTATGGTACCCCCTTTGTTTTCTGGGATACATGACAGAATGTCCACGTTCATGTTCAGCTTCCCTGGCCGGTGTACCACCTTGAACTTAAATGTGTGAAGGGCCAAGTACCATCTTGTAAGTCTTGCATTATTATTGCGCATGGTATTAAGCCACTTCAGAGCGGCATGATCGGTGACCAGTGTGAATGCTCTGTCTTGAAGGTAGTGCTCATGCATCTGGACCACCCATTTTATGGCCAGGCACTCCTGCTCCACTGTAGCATACCTTTCATTTGGATTCAACTTCCTGCTAAGAAAGAGTACTGGATGTTCCATCCCCTGAGTCTCCTGACTAAGAACAGCCCCCTGCCCTGTGCCTGATGCATCTGTCTGTAACACTAATGGTTGAGAGTAATCAATGGCCCTCAAAACTGGCTGTGTACATAGCTTGTTCTTAAGTGTCTCAAAAGCCTGGCTGCTAGAGGTTCACCAACACAAGGTCTCAGGGTTTCCCTTTTTCAGCATGTCAGTAAGTGGCCCTGCATGTGAGGCAAAATGTGGGGATAAATCGCCTGTAGTATTCTATCACCCCCAAAAAGGCTCTCAGCTGTTTCTTATTGTTGGGCTGCGGGTAGGTATGGATACATTCCACTTTATCCACTATGGGTCTTATGTGCCCTCTTCCCACAATGTACCCTAAGTACCTGACTTCCCGCTGGGCCACAAAACATTTTTGGGTTTTCCGTCAATCCAGCCTCCCTCAAAGCCTTCAGCACAGCCGCCACTTGCCCCAAATTTTGCTCCCATGTTGCCGAGTGGATGACAATGTTGTCAATAAATGCGTCCGCATAGTCATAGTGGTTCCTAAGCACTTCGCGGACTAAGTGTTGACAAGTTCCAGCAGCTCCATGAAGGCCAAAAGGCATCTGCCTAAATTGAAACAACCCCCTTGGGTGCTGAATGCCATTTTGGGGTACGCAAAGTCTGTGAGCGGAATCTGCCAATACCCCTTTGTTAAATCTAACGTTGTTAGGAATTGGGCTTGCCCCAGCCTATCTAGTAGCTCATCCACCCTTGGCCTAGGGAAGGCATCGAACTGGGACACTTCATTCAATTGCCTAAAATCAATGCAGAACCTCAGTGTACTATCAGCCTTGGGAACTATCACGATAGGACTATACCAAGGACTCTGCGAAGGCTCTATTACTCCCAGGGCTAGCATTTCTTGGACCAGTTCCTACAATAAGTTTTTCTTTTCTTCTGAAAGCCTGTAGGGCCGGACTTGTACCACCTTGTCCGGATTTGTTATAATATCATGGGTCACTAGGTCCGTTTTCCCTGGTAGTGGCAAAAAGACATCCCCAAATTGCTCGATGAGTGCCTGTACTTGCTAATACTGCTCTTGGGAGAGGTCAGTCCCTATGTTCACCTCCCCTTGCATCTCAAATTCTACCACTTGTGGCCCTAAATCCTCTGGTCCCTGCTGAGCAAGAAGAGCAAGGCCCTCCCTGTCTTTTCAGAGTTTAAGTAGATTAATGTGGTAGGACTGGATGCAACCTTTATTATCCCTTACTCGGTAATCCATAACCCCCACTTTATCCGTGATCCTAAACGGGCCTTTCTACTGAGCCAAGAACTTATGTGGGTCTGTGTGAACTAGTACCAATACATGGGCTCCCACCTGTAACTGTCATGACTTCACCTTCCTGTCATTGCAGACGACACCAAACTATTTAGTGGAGCTCGGACTAAAGAGGACTGCAAAGAATTGCAAAGGGACTTGAACAAACTAGGGGAATGGGCGACGAGATGGCAGATGAAGTTCAATGTTGAGAAATGTAAAGTATTACATGTGGGAAACAGAAACCCGAGGTACAACTATACGAATGGAGGGATGTTATTAAATTAGAGTACCAAAGAAAGGGACTTGGGGGTAATGGTGGACATGACAATGAAGCCGAAGGCACAGTGCGCAGCGGCCTCTAAGAAGGCAAACAGAATGCTATGCATAATCAAGAAGGGTATTACAACCAGAACGAAAGAAGTTATCCTGCCATTGTATCGGGCGATGGTGCGTCCGCATCTGGAGTACTGCGTCTAATATTGGTTGCCGTACCTTAAGAAGGACATGGCGTTACTCAAGAGGGTTCAGAGGAGAGCGACACGTCTGATAAAGGCGATGGAAAACCTTTCATATGCTGAGAGATTGAAGAAACTGGGTCTCTTTTCCCTGGAGAAGAGGAGACTTAGATAGACAGACTTAGATATGATAGAGACTTATAAGATCATGAAGGGCATAGAGAGAGTAGGGAGGGACAGATTCTTCAAACTTTCGAATAATAAAAGAACAAGAGGGCATTCAGAAAAGTTGAAAGGGGACAGATTCAAAACGAATGCTAGGAAGTTCTTCTTTATCCAACGTGTGGTGGACACCTGGAATGCGCTTCCAGAGAGCATAATAGGGCACTGGGGTTCAAGAAAGGATTGGACAATTTCCTACTGGAAAAGGGGATAGAGGGATATAGATAGAGGATTACTGCACAGGTCCTGGACCCATTGGGCCGCTGCGTGAGCGGATTGCTGGGCACGATGGACCACAGGTCTGACCCAGCAGAGGCATTGCTTATGTTCTTATGACCTTTTGACATTGTTGGCTCCACTCTAACTTTTCCTTGCCCTGGCGTAGAGCTTGCTTCAAACCCTCCTTAAGCCGCACCAAGTAGGAGATGATGTTACTACCAGCTTCTTCTGGAAAATCCCATCCATCCCTAAGCATGTCCAACACTCCTAGGAGGGCGCCCAAAGAGCAGCTCATAAGGGCTCAACCCTAGGGAGTCCTACACTTTTTTTGCAGGCCGCAAAGAGAGTGAAGGGCACCAGCAAATCCCAATCTTTCGGCCCCTTTCCGACCCCTTTCTTTAACATCTGCTTGAGGGTTCAGTTAAACCGCTCTATCATCCCATTGGCCTGAGGGTGGTAGGCCGAGGTTTTGATATGCCTCATTCCAAATCCTTACCAGAACATCCTCATTTCTGCTGACAGGAAATTGCTTCCTTGATCGGTAAGGACCTCTCTGGGAAACCCCACCATGCAAAATAATCCCAGCAGTTCTCTCATGATAGCGGTAGATGTGGCCTTCCTAATAGGAAAAGCCCAGGGGAACCATGTAGCCACATCCATAACCACCAAGATGAAACTGTTCCCCCTAGTGGTCTTTTCTAGGGGACCTACTATATCCATCGCTATGTGTCGTAATGGCTCTTCAATTACTGGGATGGGTATGAGTGGTGCCCTCGCTGGTCTAGCTAAGGAGAGCTTCTGACAGGTTGGACAGTACTGGCAGAACTTCATCACTGACCTGGCTCCGGCTCTCGAAGACCGGAATTGCCTACCCCTGGTGTAAGCAATCCACAGTAAGATCATGCTTCTGGGCCAGCCAATCGGTGCCTGGCTGGCCCATAACTTCCTCTCTGACATAAGAATTGATGTTGGGGAGCGGAATATTGGTCAGCGCGACGCTTCTGCAGAGAGAGCTTGGGGCAGTGGCGGCTTAGGGGCCTGTTCCCCGATGGCAGCGGCGGCAAACCTAGTGGCTTGGGGGAGGGCAGGGAGAAAGAAAGAAGGGAGACAGAAAGAAATGGGGCATGGAGAGAGAAAAAGGGAGGCAGGGAGAAAGAAAGAAAAAGTTATGGGAGAGAATGAGGTCTGGAGGAGAGGAAGCATACAGCAGGCTGAAAAAAGGGAAGAAATATTGGAAGCACAGTCAGAAGAAGAAATCACCAGACAAGAAAGGTAGGAAAAATGATTTTATTTTCAATTTAGTGATCAAAATGTGTCCGTTTTGAGAATTTATATCTGCTGTCTCTATTTTGCACTATGGCTCCCTTTTACTAAACCACAATAGAGGTTTTTAGCGCAGGGAGCCTATGAGCGTTGAGAGCAGTGCGGGGCATTCAGCTCAGCTCCCTGCATCTAAAAACTGCTATTACGGTTTAGTAAAAAGGGAGAGGGTATATTTGGCTATTTTTGTATGGTTGTTACTGAGGTGACATTGCATAGTCATCTGCCTTGACCTCTTTGAAAAAACCCTGGAATATGAATGATAATTAACATTTTCTCTGCCTTTCAGTGTGCTTTGTGTTTTTTAAAATTTTTTATTGTTGGTAGATCATTTTGACTTGGTCATTTTAAAAGTAGCTCGCAAGCCCAAAATGTGTGGGCACCCCTGATCTAGAAGGTTTTTAGATGGCATGGAGGGAGGAGTTATAGTAGCTCCAATGTTATGGTCTGATCATCATTTACTGTCTTTCTTCTTGTGTGCTATGTGTAAGTAAAGAAGTTTGCCACAGAATATGTTTGTGAGATCACAGTTTGAAGTTAATGATTTGGCGAAAGAATGGTTGCTGCATTTACAATGTGATGATTCCCTCAGTACATGATGATATAGAACATTGGTGTGCCTTGTTAGAAATGGCTTTGGATGTAAGATCTGGAAAGACAGATAAAGATGTTGGATAATTATATTCCATGGCCATGGGAGTTGGGTCCTTTTAATACAAGAGAGGTGGGGTAAGGAGATCTGAGATACAACAGAGGAAACCTCATGATTGTGATGATTATGATTGTTTTAGAATTCGATGTTTAGAATATTTGTCATTATGTGAGTGCAAGAGAAAGTGAAGATTGCATTGTCCAAATCTAAGGAACTATACAATAATATATTTGATTAATGGGCATATAGGAAACAACAAGATATGTGCAGTGAATATTAACAAATATGCTGTATTTTCAGAAGAAAAATTGGACCGAGCATTAATAGATCTCAGGTTGGGGGTCTGTGTTTGTTGAATGGAGGGAAACTAGGTGGCCCTCTTTTGAAGGGGTTCCAGAGAAGGAGGTGGTTGAGGTGATTAGAAGTGTGACTCCAACTCATACTTTGCTTGATCTGTGCAATGCTGTAATTATATGTCCGTTAACTAGTAAGGTGGCTCTCTGGTTATTACAAAATTGGTGAATAGGCTGGGTGAGTTTCCAGATGGATGTAAGCCAGGGGTAGGCAATTCCAGTCCTCGAGAGCCAGAGCCAGGTTAGGTTTTCAGGATATCCATAATGAATATGTATGAGATGGATTTGCATGCACTGCCTCCTTGAGATGCAAATCTCTCTCATGCATATTTATTGTGGATATCCTGAAAACCTGACCTGGCTCTGGCTCTCGAGGACCGGAGTTGCCTACCTCTGGTGTAAGCAATCCACAGTAAGACCTAGCTTAAAGAAGGCCTGGATACTGGACAAATGGCTAATCAGCCAATTTCTGTCATCACATTTTTGGGTAAGGTTTTAGAGAAATTAACTTTAAAACAATTGGATATGTTTGTGGATAGAACAGGTTGTTTAAACCCTTATCAATTCAGATTTTGTCAAGCACATAGCATTGAATTATTGTTTGTTTTTGTAAATGGATGTATTAAGGAAGGGCTGGACTCTAATTTAATGTTTTGTATGGTCTTGTTGGATGTTTAAGGAGCATTTGATTCCATGGATCTGGAGTTGTTGCTTATGAAATTGGAGAGTTTAGGACTGAGAGATAAAGTTTTAAGATAGTTTTCAACATATTTAATGGGGCGTTCTTTGCATGTAAAAAACAGGCTGGAAGTTTTAAAGGAATCTTTTGTGAAGAAAGATGTCCCTCAGGGCCTGCTCTTTCTATGTTATTGATTAATATCTACATGCCTGCCATAAGTGTCATGTTTGAGTCTTTTAGATATACATTACATGTTATATACAGACAATATTTTATTCTTTTCCCCTTGAATGCTGGAGTACTAGGAACTGAGAAGCAATTGAACTTTTATATTGTTTATTGAAAGCTTCTAAACTTCCTCCCCCCCCGATTCACAGTTTTAGTACTCGCTATTTCGATTATACATGATTTCTTAAAACTGGAATTGAGAGACTACGGGAACTCGCAGCAGACATTTTGGATGAGTGATCTGCACGGGGCAGGAGCGTAGGCAGATTGCTCCTGCCCCGAAAGACCACTAGACCACCAGGTAAGATCCGGGAAAGCAGGAGGGTGGCAGGAGTGAGTCAGTCAGCCCAAAAGTTATTTGTGAATTTTCAATATTCGTGGGCTGGCTCTGCACCTAACCCCCATGAATATTGAGGGAGGAGTGTATACTGCTACTAATGACTGGAGAGTCAGTTTCGAGCAGTGTACATTGTCAGCCTAGAGGCCTATGGGAGATTATATCAATCTGGCTCTGGCATGGGAAGGCAGATAGACCCTTAGTGCAGGGAAACTGTTTTAAGTTTCCCTGATTGAATCATGACTAGCTAAAAGGTGTTAATGTCTGATTAAGAGGGTGCTTAGGACAATGGTTCACAGATCAAGCCAGAGACTTAATCCCATCACCATGCTTGCAGATGTCACACTCTCCTTTGTCAATTAAATTGACCATTGTCTCAAACAGTTTGCAAGTTCTAAACAGAAAGATACTGGGAGATACAATATTTTCTCTAGTCAGAATAAGATTCCAAGGTATAAAAGCCTGCTCTCTGCTCTATCAATCTATCTTTTTTTCTATGGAGCTATCAATCTCTCTTCTTCTATCAAGCTATCAGGAGAGGGGTCTTGGCCCTCTCTCTCTCTTTCTATCTAGCTATCTCTTGGCTCGGCACTCTGGCTCTCCCTCTCTCTGTCTATCCTTCCCTTTATCTATGGAACACAAAGCTTAGACCATCCCCCGTTTCTCTCCCTCTCTGCCTTTCCCTGCAACTTCATGCTTCCTTCTGGACTCTGTAAGGCAGCGAGACTGCTTTGCTCTCTGCTTAAGTGTAATGCTCTCTGCTTAAGTGTAATGCTCTCTGCTTAAGTGTAATGCTCTCTGCTTAATTGTAATGCTTATAAATATTACTTTTCTATAATATATTCTTTATGCAAACACCTCTGGCTATGCCTTCTTTATTCTACTTTCTGGTGCGTCATCGGTGAGGGAACTGTACCTGGGACCAGCGTTTGTCAGGACGCCTTTCACTTAACCCCTCCAACCTAACATTGTGGGGGTGCGACCATCCTTACATTTTATTAAACTGACATTTTGGGGGCTTTGTCTCGGTCCTTCCTGATGATTTCATTTGGGTAAGTAGAATTCAAGTTTTTTTTCCCCACTTTTATGCACTGTGCAAAAGGATTATGTATAGATAGAGTGATATAGAAATCAAAAGTCCTTGCAAAACCCTTAGATCAGGGGTGTCCAATGTCGGTCCTCGAGGGCCGCAGTCCAGTCGGATTTTCAGGATTTCCCCAATGAATATACATGAGGTCTATTTGCATGCACTGCTTTCATTGTATGCTAATAGATCTCATGCATATTCATTGGGGAAATCCTGAAAATCCGACTGGACTGCGGCCCTCGAGGACCGACATTGGACACCCCTGCCTTAGATTGATTATACGTTAGACTGGATGACACACTGTTGAAAAGTTCCAGTAATATTGTGGGGTTTTATACTTGGTGAGATTTTATTTCTATTTTTGATTGATAGACAGAGTGAGATAGAAATCAAAAGTCCTTTTGGAACCCTTAAATTGTTTTAGACTGGATGACACAATTGTGAAAAGTTTCAGTAATATTTTGGGTTTTATATTTGGTGAGATTTTACTATCAAAAGTCTTTGTAGTTTACCTGTGCCAGTTTGCATTGTATGATTTGCTATTATATGCTTGCTAGAGTGTGTTGCATTTAAGACTATTTGAGCTGCTTTGAAGAAAAGCAGGGTTCAAAGTGAAAACAGTCACTCAATTAAGACACGCCACATTCTGTACTAATAACTTTTACTTTTTTTACCTTGTGCTTTTAATTCTATTTCTTGTCAGTCTCTGCCCTGGTGAAAGGCCCAGTGCACACTGGACTGGAACTGGCAGCTGACACCTCTGCTCTTCTAACAGACTTCTTATATTTTTTCCTGCTAAACTTCTGCCTGTAAATTTCAGGTACTAACCAGTGTGGGCAAATGTGGGCATAAGTGTATTATTTTATGCCAATGAGTCTTGCCTAACACGCTTTACCTCACTTTTCTACCTATTAACTAAAGTCTCCCTCCTTCATAAGTGGGAGCATTTCAATCTCAAAGGCTACACACAGACAGGGACATTTAGAAGCCCATTCTCTCTGCCCACGAACCAAGGCAGACTTCTGCAGCCTCAAATATGAACCCTTTTGATTTTCAAGAACTCACAGATATTGTACACAAATATTTTGACAAGAAAGGGGGTCCATATGAGGGTAATTTTCCAGAACACACATGGCACGATATTCAGAAACAAATGGTTTCTCATTCTCAGGAGTTTAGAAAGAAAACAGATAAAAGAAAATGCCTTTTCATTCAAGGCCTCTGTAGAGGACTTATTAGCCTAAGACAAGATAACACTGACTTGAACAATCAGTGCCATCAGCTGTCCAAAGACTTAGATGAGGCACAAATTAATATATCCATGCTAAGAACCCAAATTGTTCAAGCCACAAATTCCTTTTTAACTGTAAATGAACAATTAGAAGAGGCCAAGGCAGAATTAAAGTATTTAAAGTCAAAATGTGCCTCACAGGGACAGGCTATTCTGCTGTCTGCACCTGTGCCACCATCACCATATAATCCATGTAGTCAGAAAACCGTTTTTGGAGCAGGTCAGAGAAAGGGTAAACTAGCTACAGATGTAGAACAGGAAGAAGAACCGACAAACGAAAGTGAGGAAAATTCATTACCAGGCCAGAGCAATACCAATAGTACCCCTATAAGTGACACAGCTCCAGTAACTGTAGTGCTGCAGGGACATATGAAAGATAGTGACATTGAAAGAATAGTGGAGAAAGTGGGCCCTATGCCTTTTAACATAAATGAATGGTGCAAATGGGCTATTGACATACTGATTCACTGGGGTCTAGGGAAATACAAAAGGAACAATGCAAATTTTGATAAGCTTATGCACCTCGCCCTGGGTCCACATTACTATAAATTTGGATCTCTTGTTCATCTATACCAATTTGTAAAGATGGGCATCGAACAACTATTTCGCTGCACCTCTTTGCAAGTACTTAGAACTCTTTCACCCCTGCCAATTGATACACCAGAGCAGTTTGCATATAGAGTGTGGGTAATCAACGCGGTACTTAAAGAACATGAACATTGGCCCATTTCCTCAGATTATGGCCAGAGAGAACATAAAGAATTCCTATTAGAATTATTATCTCCCGAGATTACTAAACACCTTCTGTTGTTCTCGGAGGACCCTAAAACTACACCTTTTGACACTTTACTGCTCAGGATTGGGTCTGTGTGGAAGACCCAGCCAGCTCAAATTATTTTAGTCTCTGAAGCTAGAAGGTGGCGTGCTGAGGGAGCACCCCAATACAAGAAAACACCACACACAGGAAATAGAGGGCATGTCAGAGGTAGTTACAGAAATTCCTCCACTTACAATCCCTTCCATGAACTCAGAGACCAAAAGGAAAAATTAGAAAAAGAGAAAAGGAAATGGGAACAGGATCGTCACACAATGCAGATTGAATTGGACAGGGTAAAAAGTGATTTGACAGCCAGGAAAAACAGTGCTAGTCCATAGGGATGTCCTGACTCTCTGTGCCCGAATGCCAAGGTGACTCAGGCCTTCATAGCCCAGCCAGACTCCTTTCGCTTACCTGTGGACTCACTTTTGGAGACGCAGGATGAGGGAAAGAAGTCAGACTCAGAATTCAGCTTGAGGTATGTGGCACCTTTAATTTTGGACACTTGCGGCCGCCCCAATGTTAATACTACCATAGAGGGTCAGGATAAATTAACTTTGATTGATACAGGGGCTAGAATCAGTTTCACAGATAGAGCGCCTCCTACTGGAGATCAGAAAAACGTGGAAATTTGTGAGATTCAGGATCTAAATGACACAGCTTCAAAGTGTGTGTCTATCCCAAAAAAGGAACAAATGAAAGACATTGTAGAAACTACTGCCAGCACGAGTGAGAATACAGGCAAATAAATAGTTGAAGTGGCTGGTCTTGCATTAGGTACAGGAATTCCAAATGCTTCTAAACCTTTGGTTCATGAGGTTATTCCTGTGCAGTTAGCCACACAATGTTGCCTGCCAGTGCAGACGCATGATCGTAGTGTAACTCACTCAGAGGCTGCTGTTGTTTCTGTTTGGGCACAAGATTGTGGGAAAAGGTACACAGAAATTTTCTTTGAGGGCAAAGATCCTGAACTACAAACACAGCTTCCAGTACTTCCTCCAGCAACAGAACTGGTTCCTAAGATGGAGGAGAGGGGTCTGAGTGGACCTATCTCTTTAGCATGTGGCTCTCCAGCTTGGTCAGATGCTAAATCAGGGAGCTCCAGTAGGCTCACTATAGACTCTCGGGCCTTAACTAAGATTTCAAAGCCTGTACCAGTGGCAGCCTCTTACTCTGACATTACTGTGAAATTTAACCCTAAATGTGCATTTTTCTCTGTCCTAGACATGACTAATGATTTTCGGAATTTGCCCCTTGCCTCTGAATGCCAGGACACAACAGTGCAGATGAAAGAAGACAAATCTAGCCTGCACCTGACTTCTGCACTGCAGTGCCCATTCCTCCGAGTGCAGTGGGACCCAGGTGGCAGATATGTGGTCAAGGTCGGCCTGAATGGAACATGGACAAAGTTTGCTCTAAGTAACCTTGAGGATGCTGCTAATTTGAAATGTTTTTTTTTTCTTTTTCTTAGCAGCAGTTCAGATATAGCCATCCCAGACCAATTTTGGCACAAAGATATTTCTAATGTTTTCCAAGGTTCCTCTTTATCACTGCAGAGATAGAGACGTTCCAAAGAAGATATTAGCTTTGTGCCTTTTCTGAATATGAGATGGTTATGATATGCATTATTTGGACTCTTCAGGTGTTCATCTTTGCTGTTTTTTTTTTCTTCTCTCTATAACAATGTGTTTATTTGCAGAGTTAAATTCAGCCCTGAACACTTGACAGATGGACGCCTCAAAATTTGTGTTTTATGTTGTCTGTGCCATGTGGTCTGTCTTTTGTCTATTTGTTTTAGTTTAGGGGATACCCCAGGATTCATAACATTGGCCATTTCTAGAGCTCTGTTCCCCATTTTTTTTTTAACTAGCCCAATTGCGCAATGTTCTTTTTTTTTTCCTATAGTTTGCATATGCTAAATGTAGCTTAGTTAAGGTTATATTTTTAAGTAAAGGTTTCACTTTTTATACCGTGTTTATTCTATGATCCTCATTAGATTCAGTACACATTTCTGACAAAATATTTTTTTTATATATATACATTCAGTACAGAATTATGGTTTCTCTGAATTGCCATAATAGTTATATGCAGCACACAAAAACATATCTTTTTGGAATGTCTGATTAAGAACCTTAAGTACCTGATTATTGTCTGTCTTTTGCCATAACTATAACAAGTAAATGCATTAATATTGTTACATGTTGCCACATTCAGTACAGGCAACTAGTCTCTCTCTCTCTCTCTATGCATTCAGTACAGGCAACCTGGTTTCTCTCTCTCTACATTCAGTATAGGCAACATGTTTTCTCTTCCATTTTCTATCTCTTATTTGGATCACACTGGAGTACAGCTGCTGAATGATATCGGGACTCTTTTCAAATCCCTCCCTGTATGCACAGACATCATTTCATACATACATGAGCTTCTGTAATAGTGTTACAATACAGGGGCTTCATTAATAGAAACATGATGGCAGATAAAGGCCAAATGGTCCATCCAATCTACCCATCTGCAGTAACCATTATCTCGTCCTCTCTCTAAGAGATCCCACGCGACTATCCCAAGCTTTCTTGAAATCAGTCTCTGTCTCCACCACCTGTACCGGGAGCCTGTTCCACACATTTACCACCTTACAATTCATAGTTTGCAGTTGCTTATGTAAAGGTGTTACAGTATTGTGCATGATGGAGAATGAGAAATGGATAACATTACATGGGTTAAAACTGAATGTTAGTAAAACTGAGGTTAACACTTATGAGTAGAGATGTAGATGTAGAGTGGATGGATTATTTGAATGTGATGGATGTATGGTTGCAAGTTATGTGAGATGACTTTGTTAGGAGTAATCTTAGATTCCAGTTTACATATGGAATGTCAAGTAGGGCTGACTATCCCGCTGGAGTTTCTACACCTGTTGTCAGGCAGCCCTGCAGCCACCACCCGACTTTGCAGGCATTGGGAGGGGTGGTCCTCTCTCCTGGATTTAAAACCCTGTGTGCCACAGAATGCGACCTGTGGAGGGGTGTGGACAAAGGGGCAGGACACGCCCCTTTTGAGCCTCTTTGAGCCGAAGAGGAGCGAGGAGTGGGCAGGAGATAATAATAATGGGGAAGAGAAAGGCAAAGATTGTTTCCACATCAATATCAACGGGTCCGATGAATCACCATCTTCTCCCAGTCATGGGTGTACCTTTTAAAGGTAAGACTGATCTTTCATCTCAATCCGTCTCTCTTTCCTCTGGAGAACCCAAGCCTTCACCTCAACCTGTACTGAATCTTGTAAATATGTCTCTGTCCCTATATCAGGAATTGACGCAACTTCTCTATCATTAGAGCTGGATCTAAAAAAAATCCTTACTGGGAAGACAATCAATAGTGACTTCTCTTGTTTTAATGCCCTTGGGGGATTAGTACTAGGCCCATGTTTGGCGATAAATCTATTACACTTCAAGATGTCTGGATGGTAGTTAATAGAATAGAGAACTCATTACAAGGCACTGTTGTAAAATTATGTCAATTCTCAACAGAAATTACCAATAAGGTAACTGAACAAGAAACTCAATTGGCTGTAATTGGGGGAAAAAGTGGGTAAATTGGAAGCATCTGTTTCTGTATTACAGTCTTGTACAGTAACTAATGTGATGGATAATACTCTGTTACACTTTCAGATGGAAAATGCTATGAGATCTATGAACTTCAGATTTCTGAATTTTCCTATGTCTCATTATCTATCTCCTTTGGAACTACTTAAAATGTATTTGAAAGATATTCTTTGTTATACTCAGAAAATTTTCTACTTGAGAATTTGTATTATATACCTAGTGGCTCTAAAGTTGTTTCTGAAGAGAGGGGAATAGACCAACTGGTATCACCTGATAGCTTAAATATTTCCCAATTTTTAGAATCTTCTAAAGACTATATAGCCAAGAGAGGAACATTGTTGGTTACCTTTAGAACTGAGTTGGAGAAACAAGCTATTCTTAAATTATATTTTGTAAATAAAAATGCTCTATTTTATGGGCAACAACTAAATGTTTTTCCAGACATCTCTAAGCACAGTACAGGAGAAGGCAGTTCCTGCAACTCAAGACTCGTGTCTTGGCTGTTGGAGCTTTATTTTTTCTCAAGTTCCCGTGTGACTTATGAGAGTAATAAATATATTTTTGTTGACCCAGAAAAGAACAATTAAGGAAAAAACATGAAGGACGGGGACCCTGTTGGCTTGAAGAGCCTATTCTTAAAAGGAAAAAAAAATTACGGCTTTAATGGCGGGCAAAAGAGATCCGGGTTTATATAATTTATAGGAAATTCTGCATTGGATTGGAAGCCAGTGAGCTGTTTTTAGTAGTGGAGTAACATGGTCGTACTTTTTTCAATTGGTAATGATTTTTATTGCAGTATTTTGTATTATTTGTAATCTCCTTATTTCCTTTTGAGAGATGCCTTTATAAAGAGAATTGCAATAAGATATGATCAATGAATGAATGAGGATATTTAGAGTGGCTGGGTCCAGAGCTTTGGCTATTGATTTGATCATTCTTAACTTCCAGAAACAGCGCAACTGGTGACTTTCACATCCAATCTGCCCTCCCACCGACCGCTGATGCTCGCATCACCCAACTCCACTCCAACCTGAAGCCGTCTCCAACCCAAAGTCTTCTCCAACTCAAGTTGAACAAACCCTTCGGGCAAATTGATAAGTACTTTTGCATGGTTATTCTTTGCATGGTCATTCCAATACCTACCCGAGTCAAACCTTTCCTACTCTCCGTAATCTCCCTCACTGCAGGATGGCTTCCCTGCACAACTACCTCACCCTATTCCTCATGCTCTACTGGACCTATTACAAATGCTGGTTAACCGAGGCCCTTTACGCCTCCCAGATTCCAATCCTCATTAGACCTCGCCTCTCCAACCCAGACCCCATTAGGCCAACCCAACGCTTCATTCTTAACTGCTCTGCTCATGGCCCCTTCCAAATCCCGGCTGTCCCCCCCTCAAGCAAAACAAAGAAACCTCGTACTATAAAACACCGGATATTAAAGAAAATCTCCCTTTCCTCCCCCATCGACACCCCTCTGCACAAAAAAGTACAAGGTTTCTATTTAAACATCCGATCTATCAGGAACAAAACCCAGCTGGTTAAAGATTGGCTAGAAGAGTCTAAACCCGACTTTGTCCTCCTAACTGAAACGTGGTTGATCTCCGACACCGATATCATAATTCGCGAGTGTCTCCCACCCGGGTTTAAAATCACATCACTACCCAGATCCTGGGGAAGAAGAGGAGGACTAGCCATCATAGTTAGAGATCCATTCAAGTCCACAATCTTAGCCTCGAAAACCTCCACAGACCTCGAAATTTTTTCTTGCAAACTCCAATCTGAACAACTAGAAGATGGCCTAATTCTCACCCTATTCTACATCCCTCCCAAGAAATGGCCCACTGCTAAAGACAACTTTTCAGAATTCCTCCTCACCAACTCAATTACAGGTCCCTACAATCTACTGATCGGGGATCTGAACATCCACCTAGAACAGATTGAACAGAATAACACAAAAGACCTACTATCCCTCATCTCCTCTCTAGACTTTTTCACTCCGACTCTGGTAAAAACCCACCACAAAGGTCACCATCTAGATCTAGTAACCTTTTCCTCCAAAGAACAATTCCATCCCAAGATTCTTTGGGAACAAGCTACCTAGATAGATTCCCTATGGTCAGACCACAGATTATGCAATTTCCACCTCAACTGGCAAACAAGACGCCACCTACCCAACCCAAAGACGGCAAAACGGCCTAAAAAGGTAATATCCACAAGAGGCTTAATCAACCCAGTGGAATTCTGGTCCCACTATGACATCTCTTCCAACCCTGACCCTGATTCCTTTATGGTAGATGCCTGGATAAACACAACCACACAGATCCTAAACACAATGGCCCCCTATAAAACAAAGAAAATGAGAAATAAAATTCTGGATGGCTGGTTTGATGCCGAACTTGGATCAGTAAAACGGGAACTTCAAAAACTGGAAAGACTTTGGCTGAAATCCAATGACAACAAAGACAGAGCCAACTGGAGAACAAAACTAAAAGATTACAAACATCTGATAATCACCAAAGGCACTAACTTCTACGCCCAAAAAATCGGTTCCCCTACCCCCGATATCAAAAACCTATTCAAAATAGTCAACCACCTCTACAATATTCAATCCCTTCCTCAGACTCCCCCCCACTGGCCAACGACCTGGCTGTGTTTTTCAATAATAAAATCTCCAATCTCAGATCCACCCTACCTACAACCTCCACCAACCATCTGAACTATCTTGACACTCAGTTCCATGATGACGAAACCAGGGCTGATTTATTCTGGAACAACTTCACTACCCCCACCTGGCAACAATTCTGCAAATTCTACTCAAAATATGCCAATTCCCACTGCAAACTAGACTGCTGTCCACCAAATGAAATGAAAGTTGCCCCGACCTCCTTCAAAGCTAAATTATATACCTGGCTCTCCTCCCAGCTACAATCAGGCATATTTCCTGAGGACCTAGGCCAAATACTTATCAAATCGTCAAAAACCCCAAAGATCCCATCTCCCTTATATCCAACTACAGGCCCATTGCGAACATACCCTTCTTTACAAAGCTGATGGAAGGTCTGGTCAACCAAGATTTAACAACCTACCCGGACAAATTCAACATTATAAACGATATCCAGTCAGGTTTCCGCTCCGGACACAGCACTGAAACTGTCATCGCTTCTCTGGTAGACTACCTTCATAACCTGTTCAGCCAAGGCACAAATGCAATTTGATCTTAGTAGCGCCTTTGACTTGGTCGATCATGCTATTCTTCTGGACTGTTAAACTGTCTTTTTTAATTTTTCACGGAGTGAAAATTCGATCCACTTGTACCCTTCTACTCCACTCAGGATTTTGTAGACTTCAATCATATCTCCCCTCAGCCTTCTCTGAGAAGCCCTAACTTTTTTAGTCTTTCCTCAAATAAGAGGAGTTCCAACCCCTTTAAGAGGAAAGACTAAAAAGGTTAGGGCTCTTCAGCTTGGAAAAGAAAAGGCTGAAGGGAGATATGATTGAAGTCTACAAAATCCCGAGTGGATTAGAACGGGTACAAGTGGATCAATTTTTCACTCTGTCAAAAATCTAATTTTTTCTGCTTATAGCATTTGTACACAGAAACTTCAAATTATATTTTTCCCCTGTACCTACAGGTTTCTTAGAAGTTGACGGGGATAAATTTGCATCCTTTATTTTGATTTCCTTTAACACCTCTGGCTTTCTTCCACTATTATTGAGACCTCTCTATTGAAATTCCCTAAATGTCCTGTTTCAATAGTATCCTTCAAGGATACTCCACACCTAGCCATGTGCTCATGGGTGATTGTCAGCTTCTCCCCATCTTAGTTTAAAAGCTGCTCTATCTCCTCTTTAAATATTAGCACCAGCAGCCTAGTTCCATCCAAGTTGAGGTGGCATCCATCCTTTCAGAACAGGCTCCCCTTTTCCAGAACATTGCCAGAGTTCCTAACAAATCTCAATCCATTTATTTAAAAATGTATTACTCACACCATCCTCTAGTTCTGTGCGAGTTACAGAATAAGAACTTAAGAATTGCCGCTGCTGGGTCAAACCAGTGGTCCATTGTACCCAGCAGTCCGCTCCCGCGGCGGCTCTTAGGTCAAAGACCAGTGCCTTGAGTCTAGCCTTACCTACGTACGTTCTGGTTCAGCAGGAACTTGTTCAACTTTGTCTTGAATCCCTGGAGGGTGTTTTTCCTTATAACTACCTCCGGAAGAGCATTCCAGTTTTCCACCACTCTCTGGATGAAAAAGAACTTCCTTACGTTTGAACGGAATCTATCCCCTTTTAACTTTAGAGAGTGCCCTCTCGTTCTCTCTACGTTGCGGGACTCACCGAGCTCTGGAACAACGTTACATCCCCTCTCTGAAATTCAACCTCCCTCCAACTCTTCCGAAAACATCTGAAAACTTGGCTTTTCTCAAAAATGTAACACCTCCCCCCTCTCTGGTACCCTAAAACCCTCTATTCCTCCTTTACTCTTAATCCACAACCATCCTTTGGAGTTCCATTCTATCTTAGTCCTGTAAACCGTGCCGAGCTCTATGATCGTGGAGAAGATGCGGTATACAAACCTAAGGTTTAGTTTAGTTTACTTTGGAGAGGATGAACAACCTGTCTTTATCTACTAAGTCTATTCCCTTCATTATCTTGAATGTTTCGATCATGTCCCATCTGTCTCCTCTTTTCCTCTCTAATCTCTCACTGTACGGCATCTCCTCCAGCCCCTTAATCATTTTAGTCGCTCTTCACTGGACCCTTTCGAGTAGTACTGTGTCCTTCTTCATGTATGGCGACCAGTGCTGGATGCAGTATTCCAGGTGGGGGCGTACCATGTCCCGGTACAGCAGCACGATAACCTTCTCTGATCTGTTCGTGATCCCCTTCCTAATCATTCCTAGCATTCTGTTCACCCTTTTTGCCGCCTCCGCGCATTGCGTGGATGGCTTCGACTTGTCGATAAGTACTCCCAAGTCTCTTTCCTGGGGGGTCTCTCCGAGTACTGCACCGGACATCCTGTATTCGTGTATAAGATTTTTGTTACCGACATGCATCACCTCACACTTATCCACGTTTAACCTCATTTGCCATGTTGCAGCCCATTTCTCGAGCGTGTTTATGTCACGTTGCAGGTCTTCGTAATCTTTCTGCATCTTCACTACTCTGAATAACTTTGTATCGTCCGCAAATTTAATCACTTCGCTCGTTGTACCAATTTCCAGGTCGTTTATAAATATGTTGAAGAGCACGGGCCCAAGCACCGAACCCTACGGCACTCCACTCATGACGCTTTTCCAGTCCGAGTATTGTCCATTTACCCCCACTCTCTATTTGCTATCCGCCAACCAGTTTTTAATCCACGTATTTCACCCTCGATTCTATGGCTCGCAAACAACAAAATACCAAACATATTGTACAACAGCACTATAAAATAACTGCTTGCTAAGTAACTTCTTTCTCTCCAAAAAAATCAGGAAGAAAAGCTGCATCTGACTAATTCCATCTTCAGTAACTTCCTAAAATTTAATAAAATCGCTGCTTTCTTTACTTCAAGAGTTAGATTGTTCCATAATACTGCACCCTGAACTGCTAACATAGACCCCAGATTTCACATGTTTTATGGAGGGTACCTCCAAGCACAGTAGATCCTCTGATCACAAAGTCCTCACCTGTTGATATTCAGTAAAAATGCAGCCTACTGCTGATGGACATTGTAAATGAACTAATTTATCTCTGCACTGTCGTCTCAACTACACACAGAGATTTTGGAGCTCTGCCTGCCTCTTGGGTCCTGTGCATGGAATGGGAAACATTTCCAAAAATGCTACTCTGGAGGATCTGGATTTCAGCTTTCTACCTAAGAGCATAAATTTGACTTCCAGACCTCCCTCTCAAAATTTCCTATCATTGGTACTCAAATGTACCAAGACAGCAGGCTCCTCCCCAGCACTATCGAAAATCCTATGTAGGTGATGTGAGGTCCGTCATCTTCGCACCAGGCAGGCAAGTGTTCGGGCAATTCTCACGCCCACCAGCCACCCAAATGCCTAATGACTGAACCGCCAACTACAACAGCTATCCTAACCCTTCCCTCCTCAGCAAAGCCTCTGGAGATACATCCTTGGTGCAAGATATGGTATCCGCTGGTGGACAGATCCTGGCTACATGATTATTTCCTACTTCACCAGGATGATGTTTTCCTTTCAGGAAACCTTGCTCCTCCAAGGCAACACAGGGGCTGCCAGACTGGAGGTGGATCTTTTCTACATTGTCCCTGTAGGTCTACTTCATGTACCTGTCGGTTTCCCTCAGCTTCTCCAAGTCTGCTACTCTACCCTCAAAAGAATGGACTTGATCTGAATTAGGAACACTTTGCATCAGGAGAAGCGAGGTCGTTCTTCGTTCTTCTACTGGTTACGCCTCTCTTTATACAGTCCAGCATCCTTCTGGCAGCAGCCACCACCTTGTTGCAGTTTTTTCGCCTTTAGATCTTCGGACACTATCAACCCAAGGTCCCTCTCCCCATCCGTGCATATCAGCCTCTCACCTCCCAGCATATACGGCTCCTTCTGATTATTAATCCCTAAATTAATTACTCTGCATTGAATTTTAGTTGTCAGTTATTAGACAATTCCTCTAGCTTTTGTAGATCCTTTTTCATGTTTTCCACTCCCTCCTCAGTGTCTACTCTATTACAAATCTTGGTATCATCAGCAAAAAGGCAAACCTTTCCTTCTAACCCTTTAGCAATGTCACTCACAAACATATTGAACAGGATCGGCCCCAGCACCGAACCCTGAGGGACTCCACTACTCACTTTTCCTTCCTCCGAGCGACTTCCATTAACCACCACCCTCTGGTGTCTGTCCGTCAACCAGTTTCTAATCCAGTTCTCCGCTTTGGGTCCTAACTTCAGCCCTTCAAGTTTGTTCAAGAGCCTCCTATGAGGAACCGTTTCAAAGGCTTTGTTGAAATCTAAGTAAATTACATCTAGCATATGTCCTTGATCCAGCTGTCTGGTCACCCAATCTAAAAAGTCAATCATGTTCGTTTGACAAGATTTACCTTTAGTAAAGCCATGTTGCCTCAGATCCTATAACCCATTAATTTCTAGGAAGTTCACTATCCTTTCTTTCAGCAACACTTCCATTAATTTTCCAACAACCGAAGTGAGGCTTACTGGCCTGTAGTTTCCCGCTTCATCCTTGTGACCACTTTTGTAAACAGAGACATCTGCTCTTCTCCAATTCCCAGGAACCACTTATGTCTCCAGAGATTTGTTGAACAAGTCTTTAATAGGAACAGCCAGAACCTCTCTGAGCTTCCTCAGTATCCTGGGATGGATCCCGTCTGGTTCCATTGCTTTGTCCACCTTCAGTTTTTCAAGATGTTCATAAACACTTTCCTCCATGAACAGCGCAGAATCTACTCTATTTTCCCGTGTAACTTTGCCAGACAATCTCGGTCCTTCTCCAGGATTTTCTTCTGTGAACACAGAGCAGAAGTATTTGTTTAGCACATTTGCTTTTTCCTCATCACTCTCCACATATTGGTTCCTAGCATGTGTCACTATGCAAAAGACTGGATAGCACCCCTCTCTCTGCTGGCCTGCTGTCTACATCTTACTGAGGTTTAATTACTTAAAACTTGGGTATTCTGAAAGAAATAACCCCTATTTCTCGGGGACGTCATTTGGAGTGTGGCCAGTGTCAGTGGTATTTATCTACTATAGTGGGAGAATCCTGGACTTATCCTAGTACTGCCAAAGTATCATATTCAAGAAGCCATACTGACTGTAATTCTGCATATGTAATTTACTTGATTCAGTGCCCTATGTAGGGCGTACTACTCAACCTATTAAAACTAGGTTGACGGAGCAAAAGTCCCTAGCGAACACTCAAAATGAGAGCGCTCCTCTTGTTCGTCATTGGAAGTTATTAAATCATTCTTTATAAGATCTAAGATGAACAGTATTGGAATCTATTAATATTGGGTGGGAGAGTGGCAATATTGAAAGGTTCCTTAACATCAAAGAACTGCGATGAACGTATGCGTTAAATTCCATGCAACCTGATGGGTTGAATTTGACTTCTGATTGGATGATATTAACTGAATAGCAGGGTTTTTTGTTTTACTCTGTTGTGCTGGCTGTTGTCAGGAGATGTGTCTCTTGGTCTCTAAGGGGGCAGTGACGCTAAGGGGATTCCCCTCTATTTAAATGCAGTAAAAAATGTCACGGCCATCCTGGCTCTGTACCGGCAACAGTGTATGTTCAGTTAAACCTGTTATGGTAAGCGTTCTTTTTTTAACGACGCAGAAGACTATATACATGCCGTGGTTGTGTTTTAACTTCACTCTTTATCTTTACAGCACTCTCCCGCCTTGAAAAAGGCTTGCGAAACGCGTTGGCGATAAGGGGATGAGCGCTTTAAAAAGCTAAGTACTGTTTGGAAGTTAAATAATGCAACTATGAAGAGATATTAATTTATTTATAATTATCTACACACTAATTGAAATTATAAAGTAAAATATATATATTAAAAAAAAAGATTAAAATAAGAAAGAAGTGTGGCTTACTAACAACCCATTGGGACTGAGGATTGATACGACCTGAAGTTACATTACGCATTGGTAGTGTGAAGATCCCACAGGAGTGAAAGACCCTTTTTTTAAAATTCTGTATGATAGTAGGATGAAATGTGATATTATATATAGATATTTAAACATCTCTATTATATCTCCCCTCTCCCGACTTTCCACCAAGTATACTGATTGAGATCTTTAATTCTGTCCCCATTGCCTTATGATGAAGACCAAAAACCATTTAGTAGCCTTCCTCTGGACTGACTCCATCCTTTTTATATCTTTTTGAAAGTGCGGCCTCCAGAATTATACACAATATTCTAAATGCGGTCTCACCAGTCTTAGAAGAATCAATACTTTCTTTTTCCTACTGGCCATACAGCACAGTTACTTACTGTAACAGTTGTTATCCAGGGACAGCAGGCAGCTATTCTTAACATATGGGTGACGTTATCCACGGACAGACTTGCTTTTAGAAACGTAGAAGTTTCGAGTCAACCGCACCGTGCATGCACGAGTGCCTTCCCGCCAAGCATAGGGCACATCTCCTCAGTTCAGATAGCTAGCAGAGAAGCCAACCAGGGGAGGTGGGAATAGCTGCCTGCTGTCCCTGGATAACTGTTACGGTAAGTAACCGTGCTTTATCCCAGGACAAGCAGGCAGCCTATTCTCAACATATGGGTGACCTCCAAGCTAACCAGAATGGGATGGTGGGAGCGTTGGCAACTTAGGAGAATAAATTTTGTAATACTCTCTGGCCAAAATGGCCATCCCGTCTGGAGAAAACATCCAGACAATAGTGAGAGGTGAAAGTATGAACCGAGGATCGGTAGCAGCTTTGCAAATTTCCTCAATAGGAGTGGATTTGAGGAAAGCTACTGAAGCTGCCATGGCTCTGACTTTGTGGGCTGTGACTCGACTCTGTAGTTGTAGTCCAGCCTGGGCATAGCAGAAAGAGATACAAGCAGCCAACCAGTTGGAGATGGTACGCTTAGAGATTGGATGTCCTAACTTGTTTGGATCGAAGGAAACAAAAAGTTGAGGAGCAGATCTGTGTGGTTTGGTGCGTTCAACGTAGAAGGCCAAAGCATGCATACAGTCCAGAGTATGAAGAGCTGATTCTCCAGGATGAGAATGAGGCCTTAGAAAAAACACTGGAAGTACAATAGATTGATTGAGATGAAATTCTGAAATCACTTTAGGTAAGAATTTAGGATGAGTACGGATGACCACCCTTGTCATGATGGAAGACTGTGAAAGGTGGATCAGCAACTAATGCTTGCGGCTCACTGACTCTTCTAGCAGATGCGAGGGCAATGAGACAAAACACTTTCCAGGTAAGATACTTAAGATGAGCCGTAGACATTGGTTCAAAAGGAGGCTTCATCAATTGAGCAAGAACAATATTGAGATCCCAAAGCACTGGAGGTGGTTTGAGAGGAGATTTGACATTGAAAAGTCCTTTCAAAAATCTGGAAACCACCGGATGAACAGAGAGGGGTTTCCCTTCAATAGGCTGATGGAAAGCAGCAATTGCACTGAGATAGACTCAGAAGACTTGAGGCCAGAGGTGGATAAGTGCAAAAGATAATCTAGAATAGAAGATAAGGAGGAATTTTGAGGCTCCTTACCATGAGAGATTCACCATGTATAAAATGTAGTCCATTTTTGATGGTAGCATTGTCTAGTAGCAGGCTTTCTAGAAGCCTCTAAAATGTCTCTTACAGGTTGAGAAAATTGAAGAGGAATTATGTTGAGAGGTACCAAGCTGTCAGGTGTAAAGACTGCAGGTTGGGATGAAGTAGAGATCCTTGAATCTGTGTAAGCAGAGATGGAAAAACTGGTAGAAGGTATGGCTCCCTGCTGCTGAGTTGAAGTAGAAGGGAGTACCAACGTTGTCTCAGCTACCGAGGAGTTATCAGAAGCATGGTGGCATGATCGTTCATCAACTTGACAAGAGTCTTGAGAATGAGACTGACTGCATACAGAAAAAGATTTGTCCATTCCAGTACAAAAGCATCTGCCTCGAAGCGATGAGGAGCATATATCTTGGAACAGAACTGAGGCAGTTTGTGGTTGTGGGCAGATGCAAAGAGATCTATCTGAGGCGTTCCCCACTGCAAAAAAATGTGATGAAGAGGCGAGGAATTGAGTGTCCATTTGTGAAGTTGCAGAAGACTACTCAATTTGTCCGCCAAACAGTTTTTTGCCCCTTGGATGTAGACAGCTTTGTGGAAGGTGTTGTGGAGGATTGCCCTGTCCCAAACCTTCAGAGCTTCTTGACAAAGGGAGGGAAATCCCGTCCCCCCGTTTGTTGACATAATAAATGGCGATTTGGTTGTCCGTCCGAATGAGGACTACCTGGTCATGAAGAAGATGTTGAAATGCTTTGAGAGCATTGAAGATCGCTCTGAGTTCCAACAGACTGATGTGACACTGACGATCCGTACTGGTCTAGTGGCCTTGAGTATGGAGACCATCGAGATGAGCCCCCGAAGCGTAGGTCGAGGAATCTGTTGTGAGGACCTTCTGATGAGGGGGCATTTGAAACAGCAAGCTTCTGGAGAGATTGGAAGAAAGCATCCATCAGCGGAGAAACTGTCTCAACGAAGCAGTAACTGTAATGTGTCGAGAGTGGGTCGCAATCCTGCATCCACTCAGATGCAAGGGGTCCACTGAAGAATTCTGAGGTGAGGTCTAGCAAAAGGAGTCACGTGTACTGTGGAGGCCACTTGACTAGTGGCCTCCTGTGGAGGCCACTAGTAGTACCATCATGTGTCTCACTGAGATTGAATAGCGGGAAGACACTGCATGACAGAGTTGAAGAAGAGCTTCCAGACATTGTTGTAGAAGGAATGCTCTAAGTTGGACAGATTCCGGAACAGCTTCAATAAATTGTAGATTCTGTGAGAGCTGAAGTTGGGATTTGGGAAAGTTGATTTCGAATCCCAAGCTTTGTAGGAACCACGTAGTCCGTTGGATCGCTACAATAAACCCCTGAGATGTTGAATCTTTGATGAGCCAGTCGTCTAGGTAGGGGAACACCTGAAGACCATGTTCATTAGAGCTGCTGCTACCACCATCTGGCACTTGGTGAAGCCAGGCCAAAGGGTAGCACTCTGTATTGGTAATGCAGATTCCCCACCTGAAATCTGAGGTACTGACGGGAGGTCGGATGAATGGGGAGGTGAGTATAAGCCTCCTTGAGATCCAGAGAACATAACCAATAGTTCTGATCCAGAGAACATAACCAATAGTTCTGATCTAGAAGGGGGTATAGGGATGCTAGGGACAACATGTAAAATTTTTCTTTGACTAAAAATTTGTTGAGAGCCCTGTGATCCAAAATGGGTCTCAGATTGCCTGTCTTCTTCGGAACTAGGAAGTAACGGGAGTAAAACCCCCTGCTCTGCTGTTCCAAGGGAACTTCCTCGATGGCACAGAGACGAAGCAGAGCTTATACTCCACATAGAACATTGAGATCCAATGAACAAAATCTATTCACGATCCCTTCTCTTAGGGTTATTAATACAAGACGGCAATTTATTTTTTCTGATACTGCACCTCAAATTTGGAATTCCCTCTCTATTTATTTAAGGGAAGAGCGCAATCTGGAGAAATTTAAGAGTAATTTAAAAACTTTTCTTTTTAAAGATGCTTTTGATAATTAGCTAACTAGTTCGCTGGTTACATTTTTTTATTCCACTGTACAATATTAAGGTTTTTTGTTTTCCCTGCCTTTTGTTTTTTCCCTGATTGTCTTACTTTCCTTTAATGATTTTGTATTTCATTCTCCTTTATCCTTTTGTTTATGGTTTGTTAAGTTTGTCTATTAGTCCGCTTGGACGTAATATATTACTAAGTTTTGTATTGTTCTGCAAATATTGTAATTTTAAAATGTTCATCGCTTAGAAATATGATTAAGCGATTAATCAAAAATTTTATTAAACTTGAAACTTGAGCTTCCTGAAGAAGAAGGGCGGTCTTGGATGAATTGAGTGGATACTCTCTTGAAGGAAGCTTTGGTGGAACCTGAGTGAAATGAAGAGAGTATCCTTCCCTGGTTATTGACAGCACCCAGAGGTCAGATGTAATGGTGTCCCATCAGTGGTAAAAATGATGGAGACGATCTCCTATGGGGGGAAGGAAGGACAGAGGCAGAACAATGGAGTTTATGCTGTTTTAGACAGTCAAAAAGGCTGCGAAGCCTTAGGTGCAGCAGAAGGCTGAGGTTTCTGTTGCTTCTGTTGCTGCGGTTTCTTGGAAGGAGCTCGAGTGTAAAGAGTCACCCTTGGAGTATAACGCCTCTGGAAAATCGGAGTAGGGCATGAAGGTTATGCAGGAGCTGACTTTGGCTTTGGTCTGACAATGGAAGCAAAAGATTTTTCATGTTCAGACAACTTCTTAGTGGCAGCCTTTATGGATTCATCAAAGAGGTCATTGCCCTGACAGGGAATGTTAGCCAGATGGTCCTGAAGATTAGGATCCATATCAATGGTGCAAAGCCAGGCCAAGCGGCGCATTGCTATAGAGAAAGCAGTGGCCCTAGCCGACAGCTCAAAGGCATCATAAGATGACTGGAGAAGATGCAATCTGAGTTGTGACAGAGTAGCAGTGACTTCTTAGAACTTGAAATATCTATGTTGATCCAGGTTCTTCAGAAAACCTTGAAGATGATCAATAAGGAACTTGAGATAAGTAACGAAGACAAAACTGTTATTGAGGACTTTGGAGGACATCATAGGATTTTGATATAGACGGCGTCCAAATTTGTCCATTGTCTTACCCTCCCTTTCAGGAGGAACTGTAGCATTGACCCTGGAAGGATGGGTTCTTTCCAAAGAGGATTCCACAAGGAAGGTTTGATGAGATAATTGTGAATTCTCAAACCCTTTGCATTGCAGAGTTCTATACCTCGAGTCCAATTTGCCTGGAACAGCATGTATGTCTAAGGAGTCTCCAGACATTTGAAAGTTTGAGATAAAAGCTTGTTAATAGGAAGCTTAAGTGACTCTGGAGGAGGTTGAGGTAGATGCATGACTTCAAGATACTCCTTAGAGTATTTAGAACCAGCATCTAACTGAATTTCCAGGTCATCAGCTATCTGACGAAGGAAGGAAGAGAAAGACAGCTGATCCGCCAAGGCTCTGCCTTTTGAGGGACTCGATGACCTCGAGAACAAAGGTGAAGCCTCTGTGGAGAAGTGGCAATCCAAAGAATATGGAGACTTGGAGGAGGCAATGGAAGTAGCTGATTCCTCAGGATCCGGAAGTGGTGACCTCAAGCGAGGAGTTGGAGGCCTCGAAGAGCTGGAAGGTCTGGAATGAGGCCTAGACGAAGAAGGCTGCTCTTTAGAAGAAGATATACACCTCGATGGATGTCTCGATGAAGGCCTCGATCGGCAACAAGAGCGGTGCTTGGAAGCAGGACTCGAGGATCAAGGAGACTTTGTCCTATGTATGGAAAAAGGAAATGCTGCTGGTGAATGGATAGGGTTAAAGCTGTAAATCGAAACACAGTGGATTGGATCGGGGAATCTCGAAGCACTCCCAAAGACTCTGCTCCTTGTATGGAGTGTGAGGATTCCTGTCGAGACACTTGCAAAGCATCTACTCCTTGAATAGTGTGTAGATGCCAGACCAGACACTCGCAAAGACTCTGCTCCTTGCATAGAGTATGAAGCTTCAGCTCGAGGCACAGGCAGGGACTCGACTTCGCGGGAGGCTGCTGATTGCCCAAGCTGGATTACAGGAGGCAGCGTCTAGGCAGAACCATATTTGCTCAATAACTGAACAAATTGCTGCTCCAACATGGTCTGGAGAGAAGCCTGCAAAGGTGAATCCGTGTCTGAAACCAGATCACTTGCTGAGGCTAAAGGCTCCAAGGTGGCAGTGGAGATGTGCTTGGAGGTCTTGGAAAGCTTGAGGACCACCGCAGGAACCTTCTGCTTAGGTATCTAACGTGAGGGGAGCTCAGGGGAAGATAAAGCAGGTATACTCGAGGCTAAAGACGATCCAAACAAGGACGGTCTGATGAGGCTCGAGATCGGAGTCATTGAAGCAGGAGGACCTTTGATGGAATGTGGGACCGAGGCAGCACTCAAAGTCGAGGGTGTCAGCGAAGAGTCCATGCTGAAGAGAAGGGATTAGATAATTTCCTGAAGGAAAAGGGGATAGAAGGTTATAGATAGAGGATTACTATACAGTCCTGGACCTGATGGGCCACCGCATGAGCGGACTGCTGGGCATGATGGACCTCTGGTCTGACCCAGCAGAGGCACTGCTTCTGTTCTTATGTTATGAGGTTGAAGAGTAGCATAGCACTCGCACGACTTCGGATTATGGTCAGGCCCAAGGCACTTGAGGCACCAGCAGTGTGGGTCCGTGAGAGAAATTGCACGCTGGCACTGGCTACACTTCTTGAAGCCCATGACTGGCTGAGACATAGGAGGAAAGATAGCTGCTACGAAGTCAAAGCCCGCAGGCTACGGTGCCTGGCCCACCAGTCAGTCAATGAAGAAAAATCAAAATAACACTTTTTTTTTTTTTAAAGGAAAATAAAGAAAGTAACACAGCGATTCGCGACTAAAAAGAACACAAACCGTGGTGAGAGAAGGCACAAAGCGAACGAAGTTCAACGCAGTGTGTCTAAGTAGACTTCTCAGCTCCGCTTAAAACTGAGAAGACGCGCCCTGTGCTGGGTTGGAAGGCACTCGCGCATGTGTGGTGCTGCTGATTTTAAACTTCTACATTTCTACAAGCAAGTCTGCTTGTGAGGCTGTCCGCATCCGGGCTCTGTGGATGACATCACCCATATGTTTAGAATAGGTTGCCTGCTTGTCCTGGGATAACTCTCCCTATGCACCCTAGCATTCTTCTAGCTTTCACCATCACCTTTTCAACCTGTTTGGCCACTTTAAGATCATCACAATCACACCCATGTCCTGCTCTTCTGTCGTGCACATAAGTTCTTCACCCCCTAAACTGTACTGTTTGCTCAGGTTTTTGCAGTCCAAATGCATGACCTTGCATTTCTTAGCATTAAATTTTAGCTGCCAAATTTCAGACCATTCTTCAAGCTTCGCAAGGTCTTTCTTCATGTTATTCATACCATCCGGCATGTCTACTCTATTGCAGATTTTGGTATCATCCACAAAGAGGCAAATTTTACCCGACAGTCCTTCAGCAATATCATTTATAAAAATGTAAAAAAAAATAAAAAATAAAAACAGGCCCAAGAACAGAACATTGAGGCACACCACTGATAACATCCCTTTCCTCACAGCAATCTCCATTGATCACTATCCTCTGTCGCCTTCTACTCAATGAGTTCTTGTCCCAGCCCATCACTTTGGGACCCATCCCAAGCAGCACTTGTTTTATTTATTAGACGTGTTTGTCTTGGAGTACATAGGTAAACCAGGTTTCTTCCAAGATTGTGTGCAAATATGGAATCTCAGATCTGTTAGGTTGGGGCACAACAAAAAGAGCAAGGGTCTGAGAGTTATATCCACAGGAGACAGGTGTGGGTTCTAGCCTTTCTAATTCATCTCTGAAGGCAGATTCAACTTCCATAGTATAACAAGTGGGGCTTGTCAAATCCCTACATACCAGTGACAGTCATTTAAGAAACTGGTTATGCTTGAAAGTTGCTTCGGCTCTTTTGAAATTTCACTCACATATTGCAGTGCTGGACACTACAGTGTAATCGGTGGCAGATACTAATAATTAAAGCACGATCAATTATGAAATATTGTTTAATAAATTTGGTCAGGCTGTATACCATGTTTCAAAAAATTAATACTCTAAAAGACAATCCAAACTTTATTGATATTGATTCTCATTTTAAACAATTCAAAAAAATTGCAAAAAAAAAACCAAACAAAAAACAAAAAACCCTCCCCCCCCCAACCAATACGATATTTAAGTCAGAATAAAGAATGCATAAAGACTGAATCAAAGGATTCTGCTTTAACTGAACTGCCACAGGCAGAAATTAGTATATCTATTCTAACAAGCCATGTGTTAAATTTACATTTTTGTACAGTTTTCAACTAAAGATATGCACCAGTTTCATATATCTGGAAGAGAACTACATCTTTAATCTTCATGCACTTTGGCCTCCAGCGGTTTCTGTAAAGGGAAATGTATTTAGTTACATTGGATATAGGGTTGAGAATGAATGATGCATTGCAAATCTTACTATCAATAACCACATACCCAACCCAAACTTTTGAAACCTCATCAATTTAGGGAGACTTGCAAGATGGATTTGGTGGATTTGTCTTATGCTATATTGTCTTTGCTTTAATACCATATTATGAATGCTTGATTGTAATCAGACTTGATCATTTGTTGTTACATCACATATTTATTTACCTATTAAAATTTATCAGTCACTAAGGGAAGTAAGATGGGGGAAAATACCTAATATCAGTTCTGATTGAGCTGAAAGTATAAAGGAGGCTGGGGAGTGGAAAAATGCTGGATGGAAAAAACAATAGCTAGACGGCAAATAGGTTACAATTGCTACAAAAATATAGCAACAAAACTGCTTAACAAGAAAAAAAAAAGAAGAAAACATTAATCCAGTTTGTCAATTACATTGGTTTTCTATTGAGACACGAGCATTTTAAGATCACTTTTTTGATCCACAAATATCCATACAAAGAAAACCCAAAATACCTGGTAAACACTTTGAAGCTTAAGATCCTTTTTAAAACCTCCTGCCAAAAGCTCTTAATTCTCTACTGTCAGTAGTTCCCTTATCAACATCCAACTAGCATTTAATTGCATTGGCAAGATTTGTGGTTGCCATTTTAGTCCACTTCGATATATACAGTATATAGAAATGAGTGTCAAACTATAAAACATCGTCAACCCTTATTTCTGAAGGATGAATTACTGAATAAAATATTTCACATTCTACAATTCTAACCCTCCACCAATCAATGTTCCATCTAAACTGTGCAGAAATCCTCCAACTGCATTCCTGTCACTCTCATGCTTCAATATTGTATTTTCAAACTCTAGGAACAGGCATCAGAGCTATAAATTTGCACAGCTTGCTTGTTCCTTGCTATTGAAAATTTTATACTGAAACAGCACTCCCCATTGGCAATAAAGTATGTGGAAGACTCCCACATAGCTTAGAGCAGTGGTCTTCAATGCAAGACCTATGAGCCAATGGCAGCTCACAAAGACCTTCTGGGCGGCCCGCACACCTATCCGGAGTCCCCCGCCCCTGGTGAGATTCAGTGCTTATTCACCATTCTCATTCCTAGCAGCGCTGCTCTTACTCTTTGGGTCGCCAGCAGTGTGAGTTAAGTAAACACACTGCCTCAGTGGCCTGGAAGCTTTCTCTTTGCTACTGTTTCATGTCCCCGCATAGGCGGGAAGCAGAAGAAAGAAAGCTTCTGAGCTGCCAAAGGCAGTGTGTTTATTTCACTCACGCTGCCAGCACTGGATCCCATGTGGTGATGGGGGGAGAGTAATAGAGATATGCTGTACAGTGGGGATGGGGAAGAAAGGGAAAGAAAGATGCCAGACCTCCAGGGAAAGAGAGAGGTGCTAGACAAGGGAATGAAAGGGAAGGAGGGGAGAGAAATACCTGAGGCGAGCCTTGATTCCAAGGGAAGAGTTCCTGAGCCCTCAAACTGTTAGTGCAGGCTGACCAAATGGGTGCACTGCAAGACAGTCTGCCCCTTGGAAGCAGATTCTCGACCTCAGAGTCTGCGCTGTCCCACAGCCAGAGCTGTTCCACAAAGGGGATCCTTTGCAACATCGAAAAGCCTCACAAATAGTTAAGAGGAAAAAAAATAATTTAAATAAAAAGAAACAAGCAGAAAAGAAACTCCTACTGTCTTGCTTGTAGGAAGACAACTGAGGAGTTGAAGGACAGCCCACGGGAATGGAAGGAGGAACAAAATAATGCAAATGAAGCTCCCTACAAGAGGTCTCATGAGAAGAGTTTGACTACCCACTAGTTCAGGAAGAGTGTATGTTGTACTAAAAATGTTAAATACAGTAACATGGGCCCCAATAAAGGATCCTGTGGCATGCCACTATTTACCGTCCTCCTTTGTCCAATAACAAATTCCTAATCCACAACATTGCCTCCTATCCCATGACACTAATTTTCTCAGGAGTCTCTCATGAAGAATCATCAGTACATTGTATTATAAATCAAAGAAGCAGCAAATTTTCCTCAAGCTTAAATTCCCAGTCCGAAGATATAAACTCACCAGGTTCTTTAATTGCTTGAGGATCTCCTGCCAATCCTTCAGTGTACTCTCTTGAGTTAGTGGTAGTTAAAATTTCCTCACACAAATTGTTTCTCTGTTGCTCTTCTACTATTTTCTCCATCATATCTGTCTTTATCATTAAAAAACAAAATGAAATTATTTTCAGTTATATGTGGGAAATTTTCTAAACATATCTTAAGTATCTCTCAGGGTTTCCGCAGCTGGCATCATGCTTGTTGCAGGTTTCTGGATCTTGCTGCATCTTGTCAGGTAGAAACAGATGTTTCAGCCATCATGCTGTGGCTTTCTTCAGGGTATGCTTTGAGGTCTGTTTGTCTTTGTAAATAGTGGTTCCTCTGACCTGATTGGGATCAGGGCAGTCCACTGGTCACCAATTTTGGATTTTGGTGGAAAGTCAGTTGGGTCACAAATTTGAATTTTGGTGGGAAAATCAGCTGGCTCTATTTTTTTTCATAGAATGGAAAAGTCTCTGGTGAGTTTAAAGATGTCCTTCCCGTGAAACTGCGGAAACCCTGAGAGAATATATGACCCAGCTTCACAGGGAGAACATAAGAAGAGCCTTAACTACTGAGCCTGATCCAAGATGGTGACACGGATGGAAGCATGATGCTGAGCTCCGCGTTAGCGCCGTTTTACAAACCTTCTTCCCCCTAAATATTACCTTTTGTAAGCATTCACTCGTATGATTTTCTTTTTTGGACATTTTGAATATGGGGAAGAGGAAGGGAGCTTTGCGTCCAGTACCTCTGGCGGTCGCTAGCTCTAGATCCCTCATTCAGATGACGCTGGATGCTGGAGTGAAATGTCAATCAACGGGGACACCCCAGACCTTGGGAGGAACGTTGAGTGAATCGGCAGACCTTAGTTGTGATTGGGCTTCTTTGAGCCTGATGCAGAGACAGGTACCTTTCCAACCTGTGAGTCGGTCTAATGCATCGGAGGAGGTGAATCGGTTAGCTCATGAAGGGATACAACTGCAAACCCTGGAGGACTGGTGGGAGCAGATGAGGTGGAGAGACAAGCTCCTGCTGAAGCCTGACCAACGGTGCCCGATGCAGAAATTGGTGAGATCTTTCCTACTTCAAATGAACAGTTTGGGAAGATTATTAAGCCTGTTAAAGTCAGTATGGATGACCTGTGGAAAGCTATAACCATTATGGGCTCCAACCTTTAAAAAGCTGTATCTATGGTGCGATCTGATTATGCCTCTATTAGCTTCCAGGTTAATGCACAAGGAGTTATGTTGAGGGAACAAAGTGAGAGTATTAAGAGACACGAGGAACAAATTACTCAAATAACGTCTTTAGAGTTGGAAATAGTTTAAAAAAAACTTTTATTCAGAAAAAACTAGAATATATGAAAACTAAGCAAAGAAGGAATAATCTGAGATTGCTAAATTTTCCTAAATCTCCGATAATTTCACCCTTGGAAATGGTACAGAGATATATAAGAGAGACTTACTTTAGTTTAATACCAGAAGAAAGTTTGCCACCTATAACAAGAGTCCAGTTTATTTCTATAGGTGTGAAGAAAAACAGCCTCCATCCCAAGAGGAGAAGTGAGATACAAGAAACTAAATTAGACCTGACAAATTTTCTGGAGAACTCACTAGAAGTAATAACTGAGAGAATTACTTTTTTAGTGACATTCACCTTGGAGTTTGACAGAGATTTAATTTTCCATACCTATTTTAGGCACATGAAAAATACTTTCCTAGGCTCAGCAGTTAGAATATTTCCAGACATTTCTAAAGAGACACAGAAAAAAAAAAAAGAATTCCTGTTTTAAAGACCAAGGGTAATAGCCTTGGGTGCATCTTTTGTATTGAAGTTTCCTGTTAAATGCTGTCTCTCATTTGAGGGGAAGAATTTTCTGTTTTTTGAGTTGAAACAATTGCTTGAATTTATTGTAGCTAGAGAAGGCGGAGGGGTGACTATTGGTTCAATGGCTACGTCCACAGTTTAACAAACTGGCTGTCTGGGGGACAGATCAACTTTTCCTATTCTGTCCTACTGAGATTGTATAATTTTCCTATTTTTCTTGATTATTTTCTTTGTTCTTGGATCATACTTTGTGGACTAAATAATTAACTATTAATTTCCTATATTTGTTTAATATGAAACAGTCATTATCCCCCTCTTTCACTAAGGCACGAGTGCTAACGCATCTATTATAGTCTAAAACGGTTAGCGCGCCTTAGTAAAAGGACCCCTAAATGACTGAAGAATGTTTGTTCTAATCCTTATGCAAGTTTGTTACTTGTTTATTATACTTTAAAATTTGAATAAAGATAAAGTTAAAAAAAAGAATAGCCTTACTGGGTCAGACCAATGGTCCATCAAGCCCGGTAGCCCGTTCTCACAATGGACAATCCAGGACCCTAGTACCTGGCCAAAACCCAAGGAGTAGCAATATTCCATGCTACTGATCCAGGACAAGCAGTGGCTTCCCCCATGGCTTTCTCAATAACAGACTATGGACTTTTCCTCTAGAAAATTGTCCAAACCTTTCTTAAAACCAACTACGCTATCCGCTCTTACCACAACCTCTGGCAACGTGTTCCAGAACTTAACTATTCTCTGAGTGAAAAAATATTTTCTCCTATTGGTTTTAAAAGTATTTCCCTGTAACTTCATCGAGTGTTCCCTAGTCTTTGTAATTTTTGATGGAGTGAAAAATCGATCCACTTGTACCTGTTCTACGCCACTCAGGATTTTGTAGACTTCAATTATATCTCCCCTCATATTTAAACTCAGCAGAGACTTTTCCATCCTATGGGGGAAAAAAAAGAGACCAACTGATTTTCCCTCCAAAATTGGTGACCAACAGATTGCCCTGTTCCCAATCAGGTCAGAGGACCCATTATTTGCAAAGATAAACTGCAGACCTCACAGCATACCCTGAAGAAAGCCACAGCATGATGGCTGAAACGTCAGTTTCTACCTGACAAGACGCAGAAAGACCCAGAAAGCTGCAACAAGTATATCTTAAGTACTGTAGCAGACCCATCCAGCAGCACTTATTTAAAATATAATTTATTTATTTAAAAATTTATATACCGCATACAACTATGTGGTTTCCAAATGACATTTAGATAAATAAATATTCCAGTAATAGTGCACACTGGTGGAACATACTCAATTCCTTAATCCCTTGTAAGCATGCAAGGGGTTAAGGAATTGAGCATGTTCCATCAGTGTGCACTATTACTGGAATATTTATTTATCTGAATGTGAATTGAATTTCCAGTCCCTCTGTTTTCTTGTTTCCAAATGACATGCATAGAATCTTGTTTCCCTCCGATTGTCACATATAACAGACATATCAAGACAACATCGTTAATCATCCCTGTTATAATAGGGATAGAGCACAAATTCGATCAGTTCAGAAGTACAACAAACTTTAAATCATACTTCGATGTCAGAAAAATTCTAGAAGGCGATTATCAACTGAAATACATCTTAGCAAAAGAAGGCATTAGCAAACAATTGAGTTTTCAGCACCCATAGGGATTGGTTGATACAGGTTAACTGTAGTTTCTGGTTGCTTGACAGTTACTGTAAAAATAAGTTTGGTCTCCCCTTCCCACTTCACTCTATCATCCCCACAACTTGTAGGTCCAGCATTGGTTCTTCCCTTCTTTCCCTCCAACTTTCTCTTGTCACAATCCTATCCCTAAGGCGCAGCTTTTGCCAGGACGCCTTATAGCTAAAGCCAGCCCTTCCATTCAGAGGGCTAACCATGGGGATAGGGTTGTGACTAAGAATAGGGAAAAACCTTACTTTCCCTTTAATCCTGAAAATGCTGATCTCCAGGGGGTAGAGGGGTGTGAGGAGAATCACCTAGAACAGCCTCAGAGAAATCTCTCTCCCTCCAGTGACTCCCAGCTGAAGGAGATAACGAGCAAGCCCAGGAAGACTAAGCAAGCTTTGCAGGCAGCTCCGCCCCCTCAGAGAGCAGGGCGTGTTCGCCTGGATACTTTAGAAGCTGCTCTGAGGAGGAGAAAGGCAGTTCACCCTGGGCCAGCCCCGGAAGAGATGACTCCAGGCTATTCTCCTGAGTCCCAGGACATTGAGATGCAGGAGATTGACAGACCCTTTTGCCAGCCAGCCAGCCAGCACAGCAAGAACCCATGGACTGTTTGGAAACTCCCAGTCTGCCTGAAGACATTCTAATGGAGGAAAGCTAAGTGGCAGGGCTGGGTTGTTTGTGATTGATAACATGTTCTATCTGTTGATGCACTGCTAAGGAAATGCTCTTTCAGGTGAAAGTTTAATGGGACTTGTGCTGCCCTGCTTATATGAGGCAGGAAGAAAAGGGGAAAAAAAAAAAAAAAATGTTTTTGTTTCTGGACTTTTTTGAATTACAAGTTCCAGCATAGTTAAGCTGGCTTTGGGGTTGGTTATGCAATTGGAAGAAAGGGGTGTAATTTAGTGGGGAGAATCCACTTTCCATACAGGTTGGGTTAGTGGGGCCATTAGTGGCATTCTGAAATTCAGAAGATTAATTGGTGGATTCACTTACTCCCCCTCCCCCCACACCAACTCCAGGAAGTTGGTGAGAGCCAAGCTACAATAGCTTGTAGGCTTGTACACAGAACTGTTGAAAGTACTAGCCGTAGTTTGGGGTTGTTGTCTGAAATGTAAAGACAGCGTCACTTGTTATTTTTCCTTACCTGAGCTGTTTGAATGAAGATGAGAGCTGACACTTAAACTTTTGGTCAGCCCTATTTTTGTGTTTTGTATGGATTTGTTTCTGGGCCGCTGCTGGGAGTTTGGACGGACTGGAAGTTAACTCCCAGTGTCATACCACTGAATAAAGTGATCATTGCATGGGAAATGAATTGACTCTTTTTGCCTTTATGTTTTTATTATTCCATGCCTTGAGAGTGAATGTCATACAGCAGGACTTCCTTCTTTCAGGGGAAGCATGCAGAAGTATCTATAATGTGAACGTGGGCCGGTCCTAATTGAAGTACAGGTATCGGGTGCGTTACACTCTTCTCCCCCAACTCCCTCCCTTCATTCCCAAAGCAGTAGAGCCGATCTTGACAACACTCTCCCTCCCTCCCCGAAGCATAAAAGTCTGTGCTGACAACCCCCTCCCTCCTTTTCAAAGCAGCAGAGCATTCTGACAAACCCCCTCCCCGCCCTCACCCACCCGAAGTGACGCGGCAGAGGAAAGGCTCTGCCAGGGCTGGTTGGAAGCAACCTGTTTACCAGCACTTCCTCTGCTCGCTGGCTGCCGCTATAGCTTCGGGAGAGGGAGGGGGGTTTGTCAGGACACACTGCTGATTTGGGGAGTGGGTTGTCAGGACCAGATCTACTGCTTCGAGTAAGGAGGGAAAGGGTTGTCAGGACCGGCTCTGCTACTTCAGGAATGGAGGGGGGGGGGGGGGGGTCAGGACCGGTTGCCTTCTGCTTCGGGAACAGAGGGAGGGAGGGTTGTCATGACAGTTTGCCTGCTGTTTTGGTAACGGAAGGAGATTTGTGGCTTCTACAATGCTTTGGGAGCTGGAGGGAGATTTGTGGCTTCTGCTGATGCCTCTGGGGCTGGAGGCAGGAGGGTGGGGTGTTGGGTCAAGAGCACCACTTTGGACACTGCCTAAGGAAAACAGGAGACAATTTTTTTGCCAGTTGGTTGAGTGTTCCAGTTAATTGAATACCAGTTAACTGAGATTCTACTGTATCAATTAAAGATCATTTGATACTAAATGATAGATGTGGCTCCATGAGTTCTTGCCAAGCAGACATGAAAATTCTATATACCTCAAACATTAAGATGATGCATATATTTTAAATCAGGGGTGTCAAAGTCGATCCTCGAGGGCCGCAATCCAGTCGGGTTTTCAAGATTTCCCCAATGAATATGCATGAGATCTATGTGCATGCACTGCTTTCAATGCATATTCATTGGGGAAATTCTGAAAACCCGACTGGATTGCGGCCCTCGAGGACCGACTTCGACACCTGTGTTTTAAATACTGAAAAAAAAAATACATATAAAAAATAGAGTATACTTTTTTATATCACAAAAGGTTTATTCATTTTTTATACTATAAAATTCTTATAATCAGAAAACAGCATCATCTGTCACAAACAAGATAATCAAAAGACTAAATAATAATGCTCCATTTAAGTACCAACTCCAAAATAGACCCAACTTTAGCCCTCTTTTACTCCGCTCATTGTTCATATTGCAAAATGGTAGTGTCCACTGTTTCTTCAGTGCACATTAAACCTACCATCCCTTCTTAACAGCTAGAATGTCATTCTGTTGAGACCATTGTGTGATGGGTCATATCGACCTTGATGCATAGTCATCAGCTGTTTCTGATCATGAACTATCTTTAATTAGAAACATAGAAACATGACAGCAGATAAAGGTCAAACGATCCATTCAATCTGCCCATCCACAGTAAATGGGGGAATTAGAAGCCATGGCCAATGCAGAGGACATAGACATCATTGGAGTCTCTGAAATGTGGTGGAATGAAGAAAACAAATGGGATACAGCACTGCCGGGGTACAAGCTCTATCGCTATCGCTAGGACAGGTCAGGTAGTGGAATAGCCCTATACATAAAAGAAAGCATACAATTGACAAAAATGGACACAGCAGAGACGACCAACAAGCTGGAAATGCTATGGGTTAAAATACTGGGATGGAAAGGGCCTGAAATAAAGATGGGCCTATACTATCGTCCACCCGGGCAAACCAGAGATATCGATGAAGAAATGGAAGCCGAGATGAACCGAGAATGCAAAAGCGGTAACACGGTTATTATGGGAGACTTCAACTACCCCGGGATAGACTGGAGCCAAAATGCGCTAGGGAGACAGAATTCCTGGAGGCTATACAAGATTGTTTCATGGAGCAGCTTGTTAGAGAACCAACAAGAGGAAATGCCACTCTGGATCTAATCCTAAATGGGTTAAGGGGACCTGCAAAGGAAGTAGAGGTAGTGGGACCGTTGGGAAACAGCGATCATAACATGATCAAGTTCAAGGTTGAGGTAGGAATACCGAAAGGAAAGAGAACCATAGCGACAACTTTCAACTTCAGGAAAGGAAACTACGAAGCAATGAAGGAAATGGCAAGGAAGAAACTTAGGAACACTTCCAAAAAAATGGCAAATGGTAGAACATGCCTGGTCTTTTCTCAAGAACACGGTGAGCGAGGCGCAAAATCTGTATATCCCCAGATTCAGAAAGGGGTGCAAAAAGAGTCGAACAAAAAATCTGGCGTGGATAACTAAAATTACATTACATTACATTACTGATTCCTATTCCGCCTCAACCTTGCAGTTCTGGGAAGATTACAAAAGAGACAACTGGTGAGGAGTAGTGGCTCGTGGCCAGTAGGGGGTGATGTTTATGGGACGGTAATGGAATGGATATCAGAACATGATAGTGCAGTATTAAGTGCCTGCTTTTCGTATGATTCTGAGTAATTCTAGTTAGATACAAGCATATGTGTTAGTTAAGGCCACGCCCAATAGAAGCGTACGACAAACTGGTGAATAAAAATCTGAATATGAATAAAGCTAAAGCCAGAAAAACACACTACAGATTAATATAAGGGAAAGCATAATAATATATTTTTATGTACTTTGCTATTAGGCTAGATCATGGAGGAAATCATAAAGGATACATGGACTCCATTTTGGTTCTCTGTTTTGCTATATCTTTTGTGCTTTGGAATCCATTTTGAGTCAGTGACCTTCTGTCTCTACTTTTTCTTTGTTCAGTTTTTCCTGCTACTAGCATCGTGGTGTTAATTGATACCAGCTGTGCCTTAGGCTGGGAAGACGTATCCTCAACTAAGATATAACATTTATTAAATATGAATTAATCAAGTTATGAATGTATGGAATGCTTGGCCAAGCAAATATGAATGTATGGCTGTGTATTGAACAAAAGAATGGGTTTTGAAAAAAACATATTATATATCTTTGCAACCTAAAGAAATCCTAAAACATCTGGAAATGAGTAGCAGTCTCTAGTGTAGAGAGGTGGAGACCAGCCCCTCCTCCTCCTTTTCTAGGAAGGCTTCTGTGGGCTAAAGCCATGAAATTTGAACCTGTCAGTTTAGGGAGAGTTTTTTTTCCTCTAAGGCTGACAACTTTTCAGCATGGAAGGGCTTAGAACATTTCAGCATCTTTTTAACGAATGATGTTCTTAATATACTTTTGTGAAAATTATGATTTATATTCAGAAATGAATATAAGCAAACAAATGTACTTTTCTGAAACTTTTTTCTTTGTCTAATTTTAAACACCTTTTTTGTTGATTTTTATTGGTTGAGAAACTGATGATATCACACTGAGCCAAAAGTATATAATAGAGTGTCGTAAGATATTAAACTGAGCTCGTTATCAGAAGGCCAGCATTTTGGCAACTATAACGATTTCCCGCTAATGTAACGGCTAATTAATGCAATTATGCTGTATTCTTTTGGTGCCATGATTGAATATAAAAACAATAAAATTACTGGTAACTTTACATTAGTGAAATTTTGCATTTTTTATTATTTTTCCACCGTGAGCTTCAAGAAGGCGTCAAATTCCTATGCTAACTGGACATTTCCAGGATAATTACAGAGAGAATTCTGGTCATTTTCAGAAGTTACAAGAATAATGGGGCTGTATATTTCAAGAGCTACAAGATGGAATACAAATAGGAAATAGTGCAGATCCAGTATATATACACCGTTAGGGAAGCAGTTGACATGCTTGAGGCTAAAGAGAAGGGAACTGGTGAAGGGGGGAGTTGCGTTGAGGGGGGTCCAGTTGGGGTTAAGCCATCTGTATAAATTTTTTGAATACCTGGGTTTTGATTTCTTTGCGAAAATATTTGTAGTCGTTTGTTGTTATCAGCAGGTTGGAGATAGTGTGGTCCAGTTTCGCTGCATGCGTCGCCAGCAGACTATCAAATATCTTCTTGCGCTGGGTGCCTTTGAATGGGGGTTATGTAAAAGGGGTCTTAGTTCTTCTTTGCCTAGTGGTGGCGTTTTGGTACAGGCAGTTGTTTAGGTAATTGGGGGCTGTGCCATTTATTGCTTTGAATAATAGACAGTGTAGTTTGAATTGAATTCGTGCTTGTATTGGTAACCAGTGTGAGTCCAGGTGACGTGGTCAAATTTTCTCAGTGAGTAGATTAATCTGAGTGCAGTATTTTGAATTGTCTGTAGTTGTTTTATCATTGTTGCAGGGCAAGGCAGATAGAGTGTGTTGCAGTAGTCCAATAGACCTAGTACTAGGGATTGGACTACTAGCCTATATTGCTCTTTGTCGAAGAATTTTCAGATTTTTCTTAAATTGCGCATGATTAGAAATGCTTTCTGGATGGTCTTGTTGATTTGGGCCTGCATTGTGCAGCATCTGTCTATTGTTACTCCTAGGAGTTTTAGGGTAGGTTGTATAGGGTATTTGGAGGCGTTTATTTCTAGTTCTGTGATGGAGGGATTCTTATCCTTTTCAAGCAGTAGAAATTTTGTTTTGTCAGTGTTCAGCTTCAATTTGTGATCTGCCATCCATTTTTCCACTGCTTGAAGGGTTTTTTCCAATTTTTCTGTAGAAGTTGGGTCAGGAGCATCAAAGGGTAGGAGTATGGTGATTTCGTCAGCGTAGCTGAATGAAGTTACATTCAGATTGTCTAGGGTACAACCAAGGGAGGATAAGAAGAGGTTGAAGAGAGTAGGTGAGAGTGGTGATCCTTGAGGAACTCCACAGGGGTTGGACCATGGTTCTTATTTAAGATTGTTTGACTTTACTCTATAAGATCTGTATTTAAGGAATCCTTCGAACCAATTGTATACCCTGAATGAGATCCCTATGGCTTCTAGTATCTGTAGTAGGATGGTGTGGTCGACCAGATCGAATGCTGCAGATAGATCGAGTTGAATTATCAGCATCCTTCTGCCTTTGCTGAGGTGCTGTTAGACTGTGTCTAGTAGGGTTACTAGTAAAGTCTCTGTGCTGTGGTTGGATCTGAATCCTGATTGAGAGGGGTGGAGAAGATTGTGGTCTCCCAGGTAATTTGTGAGGAATTGTGCAACTAGTCCTTCTATAAGTTTGACATATATTGGTATTGAGGCGATGAGTCTATAGTTAGCGGGGTTATCTATAAGGCCTTTGTGGTCCTTCACAATTAGAGTGATTATGATTTCTCCTAGGTGCTGCGGGAATTGACCTTCAGTGAGTGTAATTTGGATCCATTGTACGAGGCTGGCCCTAAATTTGGGGGTGGCGTTGGTTATTAGATACGCGGGACAATAGTTCAGGTCGCATGAGGCATGACTGTATTTTTTGTAGAGTCGATTCATGTCTGTCCAGTTTACCGCAGGGAATTCGGTCCAGGTCCTGTCTGCAGCAATGGCTTCTCCTATTGGGGGATTTGTTGTTATCTCGTCGAGGAGGGTGTGTATGTTATTGAAGATAGTCCTGATTGTTGTAATCTTGTTTTTGAAGTGGTCTGCGAATTGAGTGGCTGTTGGAGGGTGCTTTCCTTATGCTGCTAGGTAAGGTTTGGTGTTGGTGAGGTTTTTTACTAGATTGAAAAGTTTTTTTGAGTCTATGGACTCCATGCCTACCAGCTTGGAGTAGTAATCTTTTCTTTTTTCTTTGAGTTTGGTCTTGTATTGTTTGATTAGACTTCTCCTTGCTATTTTGGATTGTTCTTGGTTCTTTTTTTTCCAGTTTCTTTCCATCAGTGCCTTTTGAGTTGGAGCAGTTCAGCGTCAAACCATTTGTCTGATTTTCTGCAGATTTTGTGTTTTGATTTTATTGGAGCTAGCTCATTTAGGATTGTTTTGCTTAATGTTTGCCATTGTGGTATGAATTCTTTGGGGTCTATGGAGTCGATTGCAGGATCTGCTTTGTCCCAGAAAGTGGTTGGTTCGATTTTTGGATGGGTTTTGATGGGGGATTTGTGGGGTTTGTGTTTATAATTGCATTGAGCCCAGTTGATGTTGAAGGTGTATTTATAATGATCTGACCAGAGGGAGGGGATCCAGGATCCGTGGTTGTTGGGTCATGAATGCAGCAATATCTAGTTGATGGCCTTTTTCGTGAGTGGGTTGAGTATTTGGTAGGATAGCGTTTTGAGGTAGGCGAGTATGCTTTCTGTTTGATTGGAGGTATGGTCCTTGAGGTGGAGATTAATGTCTCCTAGTAGTAGGTTGTAAGCTGATGTTAGTGAATTCTGGAAGATGAAGTCTTCAAGTGTGTGTTTTGTAGTGCTCCATTTTCCTGGTGCTATATAGCAGATAATACAGGTTATGGTGTCTTTGAGTGTATCGCCAGATAGTTGGCAGGCTAGTAGGGTAGATCGGGTGTCGTGTGTTTGTCTAGGACTTTTATGTTGAGATTGTTTTTGACTAGAATTGCCAATCCTCCCCCTCGCTTTTTTTCTCTGCAGATAAGCTCTACTTTGTATCCCTTAGGGCAGAATTCTGTTATGCAAGGGTCTGAGTCAGATGTTAACCAAGTTTCAGCTAGGAATAGGTAGCCTAGATGTTCTTTGATTATCCAGTCCTTAATGAGGTCTGCCTTTGGGTTTATCGATCTTATGTTCATATATGCATAGGCTATTGAGGTGTAAGTTGTATTGGGATTGTGGGTGCATTTTGGATGGAGGAGGCTTCTTGGTTGTGGATAGGTGTTATGGGTTGTTGTTTTTGGCTTGGGAGATGGCCTTTTTTCCCAACTGGGGGTGATGCTTTTGTAGGTGATCGTTGAACAGTCTATCAGATTTCTGGGTGGATGGGGTTTTCTTGAAGGTTGGATGTGTCTGTTGGACTCTGTCAGAATTGTGATGGGGGAGATGTGGTATCCAGATGTGTTCCATTTTGTTAGGAGCGGGAAGAGTAGTAGGATGGCGAGCAGGAGTTTTGTTGTGCTGGGTGTCATTTTTGATTGTATATGGGGGGAGTGCTAGAGCTATAGGGGTTGGTTAGTGTGCAAGGTAGTGCCGTGGAGTTCTTATTGGTTGGGATTCCGCTGTGCTCTTATTTTGGTCGGAGCTGCAGTCTTTTAAGCAGGATCCCCTGCTGGCTCGGGGGGGGGGGGGGGGGGGCTGTGTCTTATGGTAATAGTACGTAATATTCAGAATTTGTGTTCAGCTGACCTTAGTAGTAAATCTCTATATTCAAATGTTAATAGTTTGCAATAGTCAGATTTTTACATTCAACTAATATTAACATTAAACAATTTGACTAATATTGGCATTAAACTTTAAAATGCAACTAGTTTATCAACTAATGGCACTTATCAACTAACGGCACTAGTATTAGCATTGAGTTTCAGATTCAACAGATGTATCATCTAATAGCTTTAGTCTAACTTTTAAATTCAACTAACAATAGCTTTAAACTTTTAGATTCAACAGACTTTATTTTTTTTAAATCTTTTTGGTTATTTAGGTTTTTAAATTTTTATTTTTTTTAAGTAAAATTATATATACAGAGTTATAACAAGTAAATATACTTATTACTTATCTGTTTGAACAGTCGGAAATTTAGGGGAGATGGCGGATTCCTTTTCAAATGATCTCCTCTGCAGACTCAGGGGAGGGGAGGATCTGTGCTCTGGAGCCCCGCTACTTGTGTCCTGCCACTGGTATCGGTGTGTCCTCAGCGGTTCCCCTTTTTAAGACTTTCTCCTCTGCAGGCTCGGGGGAGGGGAGGAACTGTGCTCTGGAGCCCCGCTACTGGTGTCCTGCCGCTGGCATCGGTGTGTCCTCAGCGGTTCCCCTTTTTAAGACTTTCTCCTCTGCAGGCTCGGGGGAGGGGAGGATCTGTGCTCTGGAGCCCCGCTGCTGGTGTCCTGCCGCTGGTATCGGTGTGACCTCAGCAGTTCCCCTTTTTAAGACTTTCTCTTCTGCAGGCTCGGGAAAGGGGAGGATCTGTGCTCTGGAGCCCCGCTTCTGGTGTCCTGCCGTTGTTATCGGTGTGGCCTCAGTGGTTCCCCTTTTTAAGACTTTCTCCTCTGCAGGCTCGGGGAAGGGGAGGATCTGTGCTCTGGAGCCCCGCTGCTGGTGTCCTGCTGCTGGTATCGGTGAAGGAAGTGATAGGCAATAAGAAAAATTCATTCAGGAAATGGAAAAACGACAAAACTGAGGGGAACTGGAAAGAGCACAGGAAGTATCAAAAAGAATGTCACCGAATGGTTCGAAAAGCCAAAAGAGAGTATGAAGAGAGGCTAGCCAGGGAAGCATGAAATTTCAAACCGTTCTTTAGATATGTTAAAGGGAAGCAACCGGCTAGGGAGGAGGTGGGACCGCTGGACGACAGCGACAGGAAGGGAGTGGTGAAGGAGGAGAAAGAAGTGGCGGAAAGACTTAACATGTTCTTTTCGTCTGTATTCACAAACCAAGACACATCCAACATACCAGAACCTGAGCAATTCTTCAATGGAAATCAAGCAGAAAAATTAACATCCATGAAAGTGAGCCTTGAAGATGTACACAGGCAGATAGAAAAACTAAAAACTGACAAATCCCCGGATCCGGACGGAATCCATCCAAGGGTTCTGAAGGAATTAAAGGAGGAGATAGCGGAACTACTGCAGCAAATTTGCAATCTATCCCTGAAAACAGGCATGATCCCGGAGGACTGGAAGATAGCCAACGTTACGCCCATCTTTAAAAAGGGATCAAGAGGTGACCCGGGAAACTACAGACCGGTGAGTCTGACCTCGGTTCCGGGGAAAATGGCGGAAGCACTGATAAAAGAAAACATCGATGAACATTTTGAAAGAAACAAACTTCTGATAACCAGCCAACATGGTTTCTGCAAGGGGAGATCGTGCCTAACGAACTTATTGCACTTCTTCGAAGGAATTAACAAACGGATGGACAAAGGAGACCCCATAGACATCATATATCTAGATTTCCAAAAAGCCTTTGACAAGATGCCCCATGAACGCCTACTCCGGAAACTGAAGAATCATGGGGTGGAAGGAGACGTACATAGATGGATCAGAAATTGGTTGGCGGTTAGGAAACAGAGGGTAGGAGTGAAGGGCCACTACTCAGACTGGAGGAGGGTCACGAGTGGGGTCCCGCAGGGCTCAGTGCTTGGGCTGCTGCTATTTAATATATTCATAAATGATCTAGAAACAGGGACGAAGTGCGAAATAATAAAATTTGCAGATGACACCAAACTATTTAGTGGAGCTCGGATTAAAGAAGACTGCAAAGAATTGCAAAGGGACTTGAACAAACTAGGGGAATGGGCGACGAGATGGCAGATGAAGTTCAACGTTGAGAAATGTAAAGTATTACATGTGGGAAACAGAAACCCGAGGTACAACTATACGAATGGAGGGATGTTATTAAATGAGAGTACCCAAGAAAGGGACTTGGGGGTAATGGTGGACATGACAATGAAGCCGATGGCACAGTGCGCAGCAGCGGCCGCTAAGAAGGCAAACAGAATGCTAGGCATAATCAAGAAGGGTATTACAACCAGAATGAAAGAAGTTATCCTGCTATTGTATCGGGCGATGGTGCATCCGCATCTGGAGTACTACGTCCAATATTGGTCGCCGTACCTTAAGGAGGACATGGCATTACTCGAGAGGGTTCAGAGGAGAGCGACTTGTCTGATAAAGGGGATGGAAAACCTTTCATACGCTGAGAGATTGGAGAAACTGGGCCTCTTTTCCCTGGAAAAGAGGAGACTTAGAGGGGATATGATAGAGACTTATAAGATTATGAAGGGCATAGAGAGAGTAGAGAGGGATTCTTCAAACTTTCGAATAATAAAAGAACAAGAGGGCATTCAGAAAAGTTGAAAGGGGACAGATTCAAAACAAATGCTAGGAAGTTCTTCTTTACCCAACGTGTGGTGGACACCTGGAATGCGCTTCCAGAGAGCGTAATAGGGCAGCGTACGGTACTGGGGTTCAAGAAAGGATTGGATAATTTCCTGCTGGAAAAGGAGATAGAGGGGTATAGATAGAGGATTACTGCACTGGTCCTGGACCTGTTGGGCCGCCGCGTGAGCGGACTGCTGGGCACGATGGACCTCAGGTCTGACCCAGCAGAGGCATTGCTTATGTTCTTAACCATTTTCTCTTTCTCTCTCTAAGAGATCCCACATGCCTATCCCATGCTTTCTTGAATTCAGACACAGTCTCTTGTCTCCACCACCTTTTCGGGGAGACTGTTCCACACATCTACCATCCATTCTGTAAAAAAGTATTTTCTTAGATTACTCCTGAGCCTATTATTTTTTAACTTCATCCTATGCCCTCTCATTCCAGAGCTTCCTTTTAAATGATAGAGACTTGAATCATGCGCATTTGTGCCACGTAGGTATTTTTAAAAAAACTATTTATGCCAACTTGGAACTTCGTACAAAGAACAACAATCGCTGCTCGAACACAAAAGCAGCCCAAAAATATAAACCATCATAATACGTAAAGAGCAATAAGAAATATCACAGAGTCATATGTATCTGCTCCAAGTTAAACAGGTTTACAAATTTTTGTCCCCATTACCCCCATACCATCCCCCACCTGAGGCTGAAGCTGTGGAGTGAATGGCATGTAAGGCTCTAAACCATTTCCAAAAAGAAGCATAGGCCGCCAGCAAGGGCCCCCGCTGCAAACAGAGACACTCCCACGCTGCCATCTCCAGCATATTTTGGTCCAGACTTGCAAAACCGGAGGCTCTGCAGTCATCCACACCTGTAGTGTACATTTTTTAGCCAAAAGTATGCCCACCATCAGAAAGCGACACTCAGCATCACTGTAGCCCTTGCTGTTCCAATTCACCAGTCAGAGCCAACAGAAGGATCCGGTAAGACCATTCACACTGGCTCTGCACCACCGACCCCAGCACCCGAAACACCCCATTCCAAAAAGAAGAAAGGGTGGGCACTCCAAGAAATTATGTAAAAGGGAGCCACAGCTAATCTTACATTTAAGGCAGCAATTATCATCCCATAAACCCATCTGTTTGCCCCGGGATCTGCTGATATAAGCATTGTGAAGAAGTTTGTATTGAAGCTCCTGGAGGCCTGAAGGCCTGATTTGGACCAAGGGAAGCTGCCAAAAGGAAACTCTGCACCAGATCCCGCCCCAAGACCACCTCTCCCAAAACAGTTTCCCAAAAAGGTGCCAGATGAAGAAGATATGGTGCGGGGCGCCTCTCCTGTCCCATGCAATTCCACACTGCTAACCTGTTATGAGAAGATGGAGTGCTCATAAAAAGGCCGTCCAGGTTTGTGAACAAAGGGCAGCAAAGAGACCCCAGTCCTAGAGATGAGACATAATGTCGTGCCTGTAGGTATGCAAAAAAATGAGAAGCTGGGAAATTCCAAGCAGTCAGAAAATGAGAAAACACAATCAGCGCTGGACTGTGAGCTGCCCAATAAATCAGTAACCCCATCTGCTCCAACTGTCAAAGACAGACCCAGCTAGACCAGCCGGAAAGGCCAGATTACCAACAAATTCCACAAAAGGGGAGGGTCCATTGGCTTGGTCAACAGAGCTTCTAAACTAATTCCAAACCTTTTTCAAGGCATGTAGCATTGGAGTCAACCGGAGCCGCCGATCACGTACAAGCAAGGTGGAGAAAGCAGTTACTTATCGTAACAGGGACAGCAGGCAGCTATTCTCAACATGTGGGTGACATCATCCACGGAGCCCAGATGAGGACAGGTTCGCAAGCAGACTTGCTTGAAGAACTTTAGAAAGTTCGCAATTGCTGTACTACACATGCGCAAGTGCCTTCCCGCCCGACACAGGGCGTGCGTCTCTTCAGTTCAGATAGCTAGCAGAGTAGCTAACCAGGGGAGGTGGGTAGGTTGTAAGAATAGCTGCCCTGGATAACACCTGTTACGGTAAGTAATTGTGCTTTATTCCAGGACAAGCAGCCTATTCTCACATGTGGGTGACCTCCAAGCTAACCAGAATGGGATGATGGGAGCGTTGGCAATTCAGGAGAATAAATTTTGTAACATTGCCTGGCCGAAATGTCCTTCCCGTCTGGAAAAAGCATCCAGACAATAATGAGAGGTGAAGGTATGAACCGAGGACTAAGTGGCAGCTTTACAGATTTCCTCAATAGGAGTAGATCGAAGGAAAGCTACTGATGCTGCCATGGCACTGACTTTATGGGCTGTGACTCGATTCTGTAGATGCAGTCCAGCCTGAGCATAGCAGAAAGAGATGCAAGCAGCTAACCAGTTGGAGATGGTGCGCTTGGAAATCGGATGTCCCAACTTGTTTGGATCGAAGGAGACAAAAAATTGAGTTGCAGATCTGTGTGGCTTGTTGCAAGTAGAAAGCCAAAGCATGTTTACAGTCCAGAGTATGAAGAGCTGTTTCTCCAGGATGAGAATGAGGCTTTGGAAAAAACCTGGAAGTACAATGGATTGATTGAGATGAAATTCTGAAACCACTTTAGGTAAGAATTTAGGATGAGTATGAAGGACCACCTTGTCATGATGGAATACTGTGAAAGGTGGGTCTGCAACTAAAGCTTGTAGCTTGCTGACCCTGCGAGCAGACGTGAGAGCAATGAGAAAAATCACTTTCCAAGTGAGATATTTAAGATGAGCCGAAGCCATTGGTTCAAAAGGAGGCTTCATCAATTGAGCAAGAACAACATTGAGATCCCAAACCACTGGAGGAGGTTTGAGAGGTGGTTTGACATTGAACAGACCTTTCATAAATCTGGAAACCACAGGATGAGCAGAAAGGAGTTTCCCTTCGATAAGCTGATGAAAAGCAGCAATTGCACTGAGATAGACTTGAATGGATGTGGATTTGAGGCCTGATTGAGACAAATGGAACAGGTAATCCAAAACTGAAGACAAGGAGGTAGATTGAGGCTCCTTGTGATAAATGGTGCACCAAGCAGAAAATCTAGTCCATTTCTGATTGTAGCATTGTCTAGTGGTAGGCTTCCTAGAAGCCTCTAAAATGTCCTGTACAGATTGAGAAAACTGTAGAGTGGCAATTAGGTTGAGAGGTACCAAGCTGTCAGTTGTAGAGATTGCAGGTTGGGATGAAGCAGAGACCCCTGACTCTGTGTAAGCAGAGAGGGAAAAACTGGTAAAAGTATGGATCCATGCTGCTGAATTTAAGTAGAAGGGAGAACCAAGGTTGCCTGGGTCACCGACGAGCGATCAGAATCATGGTGACATGTTCTTGTTTGAGTTTGACAAGTGTCTTAAGAATGAGAGGGAATGGAGTGAACGAATAGAGAAACTGATTTGTCCATTCCAGGAAAAAGCATCTGCCTCCAGTCGGTGAGGAGAGTATATCCTGGAGCTGAACTGAGGCAGTTTGTTGTTGTGGGGAGACACAAAGAGATCTATCTGAGGAGTTCCCCACTGAGAAAAAAATGTGATGAACAGGCGAGGAATTGAGTGTTCATTCATGAGGTTGTAGAAGATGACTTAATTTGTTCGCCAGACAGTTTTTCTCCCCTTGAATGTAGACAGCTTTCAGGAAGGTATTGTGAAGGATTGCCCAATCCCAAACCTTCAGAGCTTCCTGGCAAAAAAGGAGAGATCCTGTTCTTCCCTGCTTGTTGACATAGTACATGGCGACTTGATTGTCTGTCCGAATAAGGCCTACCTGGTCGTGAAGAAGATGCTGAAAAGCTTTGAGAGCATTGAAGATCGCTCCGAGTTCCAACAGATTGATGTGACACTGACGATCCGTTTTGGATCAATGGCCTTGAGTACGGAGAACATCGAGATGCGCCTCCCAAGTGTAGGTCGAAGAATCTATCGTGTGGACTTTTTGATGAGGTGGTGTTTGAAACACTAAACCTCTGGAGAGATTGGAAGAGAGCATCCACCAGTGGAGAGACTGTCTCAATGAAGGAGTCACTTTGATGTGTTAAACAGAGTGGGTCAAATGCCTGAGCCCATTGAGATGCCAGGGTCTACTGAGGAATTCTGAGGATTTATATAGAGGTCTACTGAGGAATTCAAAGGATTTATATAGAAGCAACAATAGAAACTTAAGGACGGGCCTCCCTGCCAGGTCCACTCCCAAGGTGACATGACAGGCTAGAACTGCAGAGACGCAATGAACTCTACAAGCCTCACAATCCACAGACTTCCCTTGCTTCCCATTCCCCCTTTCCCTCCACCTCAAAGTATATCATTCCCCCTCTCAAGGATGCTTCCAGCCAACAGCCCCCCAAGGACTGGAATAAGTTCAGGAGGGCTGCCATCACGGCCAGGGAAATTCAGTCCTGGCCTCTGGCCAAAGTGTGAACAAACCACAGAGGGATATTCTGGGCCACCCCCAAAGTGGAAAAATTGAAAAAGAAAATAATAATAAGGATAAATCAAAACACAAACTCTCCCAGCAGCAATTAAATAGACAGGGCACAAGATCTATAGTAAAGAGCTAGGAACATAAAGGTGTCATCACTCAATGCTGATCTGCCACCCACTGAGAGAAATCTTGCAAAAAGCATTACCTTCGCCCCAGAGAACTCCAATGAGCGTGCTTTTTTATACAAGTCCAAGAGATGGGCTTTGATGGCATAATTGTGGAACCTGGCTAACACCAGCCGAGGTTGAGCTCCCTCTTCACGGTCGCAGCACGGCCCCACACAGTGCACACGCTCCACTACGACTGGGCCTGCTGTATTAAGTAGGCTCAAGGTTTGGGAGAGCCAGGTTTCAACGAGATTTACCAGTACCTCATCTTTCACACTCTCAGGTAAACTGATGATTCGAAGGTTCTTGCAGTGTCCCCTGTTTTCCTGATCTTCCACTCTGTCGAGGAGTAGCTGCACTCGCTCTTCTACCACTGTTAACTGGCCCTCTGAGGTAGCCGCAAGATCCTCTTGTGCAGAGACATGTTCTTCGAGGTGCTGAAGCTGTGACATGTGTACTGCCAGAGAACTCTTAACATCCTCCAGCGAAGTAAAGATCTTTGCCAGCTTGTCATCCAGGAATTGGGACATGTGCCTCAGCGAGACCTGCATGATTTCCTCTGATTCTCCCACCTTTGCCTCCTCCATCTGTATTGCTGCCATCTTTGCCTGCGCGACGGTTTAAGCGGCATAACACCGTGTACCTAGCGTAGAAATAGTAAAGATTCGCCAGAAAGAATCTATGTTTTTCAGGCAGTCAGAGAATGGTAATTAAAATAAGATAGCTGGGGTTCCAAAGTTGCAAAGTCTGGGGAAACGAGTTTTCAGTGCGGAGCAGCGCACACAGGCGTCCGCTCAGGAACCAGCCATCTCATGACCCCCACCATGTAGGTATTTAAACGTCTCAATCATATTTCCATTTTCCCGCATTTCCTCCAAAGTATACATATTGAGATCTTTAAGTCTATCCCCATATGGCAGCCATTCAGAGAGCGGCGTGGGCCCAGGCGGAAGCTCGCGAGATCTGAGGCAGCTGTCCAGCAAGGCAGGAGCACCGGGCAGGAGCGCAGAAAGCTCGCTCCTGCCGATACACTGCTGGAGCACCAAGACTTAAAAAGGTACATAGAAACATAGAAGATGACGGCAGAAAAGGGCCATAGCCCATCAAGTCTGCCCACTCTCATGACCCATTCCCTTGATTTTACTGACCCACCCCCCTTTACATCCTTAGAGATCCTACGTGAATATCCCATTTACTTTTAAACTCTGGCACGCTGTTGGCCTCAATTACCTGCAGTGGGAGTTCGTTCCAACGTTCAACCACCCGTTCTGTGAAGAAATACTTTCTGGAATCATTATGAAATTTCCCTCCCCTGATTTTCAGCGGATGCCCTCTGGTGGACGAGGGTCCTATAGGACAGAAGATATCCTCTTCCACCTCGATCTTGCCCGTGATATATTTAAACGTCTCAATTATGTCTCCTCTCTCTCTTCGTTCCTCGAGTGAGTACTGCTGCAGTTTATTCAGCCTTACTTCATACGGGAGATCCTTGAGTGATACATGTGTGTGTGTAAAAAATTTAGTAGGCTGGGTCGAATCTCTCCTGTCTTGGCCTACCACCAGACGCAATATTTGTTCCATAAGACGCACAGATGTGTCCACCCACTTTTGGGGAGAAAAAATACATCTTATGAAGCAAAAAATACGGTATATCCTTATATTTATGTCAAATTGCTTTAATAGATAACTTTTTTCATTTAAATATATTATAATCAAATTTTATATGCCGATTATCTAAAAATAGATTAAAACATTAAAAATTGGTTTAAATACAGTAAATGTCTCTCTTTCATATCAGCCAAATTGCTTCTGTCCCAAACATTCAACGGCTGCCGATTGCAGCCCCCCCTTGATGTAAACAGATGGCTATGCAAACTTATCTTTTCCAAAGTCACTTCATCAATGCCTCCAAATTTTCATACATAATCCTTCTTGCATAAACCTCCCTCGAGGTTATACAATTGTTCCTCATTCAATACAACAGATTCTGTGTTTCACAATGCTTCTTCAGGAGTTCAAACAGCTAAATCATTTACTTGTTCACAGCATGGCAATTCAAGATGCTCTTTCTGCAATAAATTCTGAAAAACACATAATTCTGTAATAATTCCTTGTAAACCTTACAATGCTAACATTTAACAGATATCAGTATAGCACAGTTACTTACCATAACAGGTGTTATCTAGGGACAGCAGGTAGCTATTCTCACATGTGGGTGATATTATCCACAGAGCCCGGATGCGGAGAGCCTCGCAAGCAGACTTGCTTGTAGAAAACTTCAGAAGTTTTGAGTCTGCCGCACCGTGCATGCGCGAGTGCCTTCCCACCCAGCATAGGGTGCGCCTCCTCCGTTCAGATAGCTAGCAGAGAAGCCAACCAGGGGAGGTGGGTGGGTTGTGAGAATAGCTGCCTGCTGCCCCTGGATAACACCTGTTATGGTAAGTAACTTTGCTTTATCCCAGGACAAGCAGGCAGCCTATACTCACATGTGGGTGACCTCAAAGCTAACCAGAATGCGATGGTGGGAGTGTTGGCAACTTAGGAGAATAAATTTTATAATACCCTGGCCAAAATGGCCATCCCGTCTGGAGAAAACATCTAGACAATAATGAGAAGAGAAAGTATGAACCAAGGACCAGGTGGCAACTTTTCAAATTTCCTCAATAGGAGTGGATCTGAGGAAAGCTACTGAAGCCGACATGGCTCTGACTTTGTGGGCTGTGACTCTGCTCTGTAGATGCAGTCTAACTTGTGCATAGCAGAAAAAGATACAAGCAGCCATCCAGTTGGAAATGGTACGCTTAGAAATTAGATGTCCCAACTTGTTTGGATCGAAGGAGACAAAAAGTTGAAGAGGAGATCTGTATGGTTTGGTGCGTTCCAGGTAGAAGGCCAAAGCACGATTACTGTCCAGAGTATGAATAGCTGATTCTCCAGGATGAGAATGAGGCTTTGGAAAAAATACTGGAAGTACAATGATTGAAATGAAATTCTGAAACCACTTTAGGTAAGAATTTAGGATGAGTATGGAGGACCACCTTGTCATGATGAAAAACTGTGAAATGTGGATCAGCAACCAAAGCTTGCTGCTCACTGACTCTTCGAGCAGATGTGAGGGCAATGAGAAACACTACTTTCCAAGTGAGATATTTCGGATGAGCCGTATGCATTGGTTCAAAAGGAGGCTTCATCAATTGAGCAAGGAGAACATTGAGATCCCAAACCACTGGAGGAGGTTTGAGAGGTGGTTTGACACTGAAAATTCCTTTCATAAATTTGGAAACCACCGGATGAGCAGAAATGGGTTTCCCTTCGATAGGCTGATGGAAAGTAGCAATTGCACTGAGATGGACTCGAATGGATTTAGACTCAAGGCCAGAGGTGGATAAGTGCAAAAGATAGTCCAAGACTTGACAAGGCTCCTTGCTATGAGAGATGCACCATGTGGAAAATCTAGTCCATTTTTGGTGGTAGCATTGTCTAGTGGCAGGCTTTCTAGAAGCCTCTAGAATATCTCGAACAGGTTGAGAAAACTGAAGAGAAGTTATGTTGAGAGGTACCAAGCTGTGAAGTGTAAAGACTGCAGGTTAGGATGAAGTAGAGATCCTTGACTCTGTGTGAGCAGAGACGGAATAACTGGTAGAAGGTATGGCTCTATGCTGCTGAATTGAAGTAGAAGGGAGTACCAAGGTTGCCTGGGCCACCGAGGAACTATCAAAATCATGGTGGCATGATTGTTCTTGAGCTTGACAAGAGTATGAGAATGAGAGGGAATTCATACAGGAAGAGATTCGTACATTCCAATAGAAAAGCATCTGCCTCAAGGCGATAAGGAGAATATATCCTAGAGCAGAACTGAGGCAGTTTGTGGTTGTGGGGAGATGCAAAGAGATTTATCTGCGGAGTTCTCCACTGAGAAAAAAATGTGATGAAGAGATGAGGAACTGAGCGTCCATTCGTGAGGTTGCAGAAGACGACTAAATTTGTTTGCAAGACAGTTTTCCTCTCCTTGAATGTAGACAGCTTTCAGAAAGGTGTTGTGAAGGATTGCCCAATCCCAAACCTCCAAAGCTTCTTGGCAAAGAGGGAGAGATCCTGTTCCTCCCTGCTTGTTGACATAGTAAATGGTGACTTGGTTGTCCATCCGAATAAGGACTACTTGGTCGTTAAGATGTTGAAAAGCTTTGAGAGCATTAAAGAGTGCTCTAAGTTCTAACAGATTGATATGACACTGACGATCCGTACTGGACCAATGGCCTTGAGTACAGAGACCGTCGAGGTGAGCCCCCCAAGCGTAGGTCGAAGAATCTGTCGTGAGGACCTTCTGATGAGGGGGCGTCTGAAACAGCAAACCTATGGAGAGATTGGAAGAGAGCATCCACCAGTGGAGCGACTGTCCCAATGAAGGAGTGACTGTAATGTGTCAAGAGAGTGGATCGTAAGCCTGCGTCCAATGAGATGCCAGGGTCCACTGAGGAATTCTGAGGTGAAGTCTGGCAAAAGGAGTCACATGACCTGTGGAGGCAATGTGAACTAGTAGTACTATCATGTGTCTCGCTGAGAGTGAAAAGCAGGAAGACACTTTGTGACAGAGCTGAAGAAGAGCATCCGGACACTGAGGATAATGTCTAGAATCGCTCCGATGAACTGTAGATTCTGAGAGGGCTGAAGATGGGATTTGGAAAAGTTGATTTCGAATCCCAAGCTTTGTAGGAACCACGTAGTCTGTTGGGTCGCTACAATAACCTCCTGAGATGTTGAATCTTTGATGAGCCAGTCGTCCAGGTAGGGGAATACCTGAAGATCATAGTTCCTTAGAGCTGCTGCTACAACTACTGGGCACTTGGTGGACACTCTGGGAGATGATGCCAGGCTGAAGGATAGCACTCTGTATTGAAAATGCAGATTTCCCACCCGAAATCTGAGGTACTGATGGGAGGCTGGATGAATGGGAATGTGAGTGTAAGCATCCTTGAGATCTAGAGAACATAACCAATCATTCTGATCTAGAAGGGGATAAAGGGATGCCAGGGACAAAATGCAAAATTTTTCTTTAACCAAAAATTTGTTGAGAGCCCTGAGATCCAGTAAGGGCCGCAGATCGCCCGTCTTCTTTGGAACTAGGAAGTAATGGGAGTAAACCCCCCTGCTCTGCTGTTCCAAAGGAACTTCCTCGATGGCACAGAGACGAAACAGAGCTTGAGCTTCCTGAAGAAGGGCGGTCTGGGATGGATTAGAAAGATACTCTCTTGGAGGAAGCTCTAGTGGAATCTGAACAAAATGAAGAGAGTATCCTTCCCTGATTATTGACAGCACCCAGAGGACAGATGTAATGATCTCTCATCGATGGTAAAAAAAAGATGGCGACGACCTCCTACGGGGAGAGGAGAGGACAGAGGCAAAACGATTGAGATTATGCTTGGTGTGAGACAGTCAAAAAGGCTGAGAAGCCTAGCAGAAGGCTGAGGTTTCTGTTGCTTTTGCTGTTGTGGTTTCTTGGAGGGTACTCGAGTGTAAGGAGCTGCCCTTAGAGGATAACGCCTCTGATAGGATGGAGGTCAAGAAGGCTTTGCAGGAGCTGGCTTAGGCTTTGGTATGACAATGGAAGCAAAAGATTTCTCATGCTCAGACAATTTCTTGGTGGTAGCCTCTTTAGATTCATCAAAGAGGTCATTGCCCTCACAAGGAATATTAGCCAGATCCTGAAGGTAGGGAACCATTTAGATGGTGCGAAGCTAGACGGCGCATTGCTACAGAGAATATAGTAACCCTCGAGGAAAGTTCAAAGGCATCATAAGATGACTGAAGAAGATGCAACCTGAGTTGTGCAAAAGTGGCAATGACTTGCTGAAACTCTAAAAGCCTGTGTTGACCAAGGTCTTTAGAGAAGCCAGGGAGTATATCAATAAAATACTTGAAATAAGTAGTAAAGATGAAATTATCATTTAAAACCCTGGAGATACAGTAGCATAGACCCTGGAAGGATGACTCCTCTTCAATGAAGTTTCCACAAGAAGGGATTGATGAGATAGATGGGAGTTTTCAAAGCCCTTGCAATGTAGAGTTCTATACCTCAATTCCAACTTGCCTGGAAAAGCAGGGATAGCATAAGGAGTCTTCAGGTTTTGTTTGAAAGAATGAGACAGAAGCCCATTAAGAGGAAACTTGAGAGACTCTGTAGGAGGTTGAGGCATACTCATTTCCTCTAAATACTCCTTAGAGTACTTCGATCCAGCTTCCAATTTAAGGTCCATGTCCTCAGCCCTCTGACAGAGGAAGGAGGAAAAGAACAATTGATCTCCAGAGCATGGCCTCGAGAGGGACTCAATGACCTCGAGGCGCCTTGAGTAGAAAACGAAGGCGAGGCCTCTCTAGAGTATTAGTATCCCAGCAAATACACAGACTGGCATGAGGCATTGGAATCAGCTGAGCCCTCGGGATCTGCGATCGGTGTCCTCGATCGAGGAATTGGAGGCCTCGAAGAGCTGGAAGGCCTGGATGAGGTAGGTTTCTCTCTGGAAGAGGACCTGCGCCTTGATGAATGCCTCGATGGGGGCCTCGACTGGCAACGAGAGTGCTGCCTGAAACAGGTCTCATGTGAGGTCAAGACCTCACCCTGTGCCTCAAAATGAGCAATGCCTTTGGAGTGGGTATAGGGCTGGAAGCTGTAGATCGAAAACCCCATAGACACAGTGGTTTGGATTGAGGAATCTCGAAGCACTCCCAAAGACTCGGCTCCTTGTATGGAATGTGAGGATTCCAGTCAAGACACTTGCAAGGACTCTACTCCTTGCATAGTGTGCGCAGATTCCAGACCAGACACTCGCAAATACTCGACTCCTTGCATGGAGTGTGTAGATTCAGCTCGAGGCCCAGGCAAGGACTCGACCTCCTATGAGCCTGCTGAGTGCCCAGGAAGCAGAGTCGATGCAGGAATGTATTAGCTTAGTAACTGAACAAATTCTCGCTCTAGAATGGTCTGGATGGTAGCCTGCAATTGTGGATCCGAGTCTGAAACTGGACCATATGCTGAGGGTAAAGGCTCCGAGGTGGCAGAGGAAGAATGCTTAAACTTGGAGGAGTAATGCTTGAGGACCACCGCCGGAACCGTCTGCTGAGTTATCTGACCTGAGGGAAGCTCAGGAGAAGACTTGGCAGATTTACTCGAGGTCGAGGACTTTCCAAACGAGGAAGGTCTGATGAGACTCAAGGTCGGAGTTTTGGAGGCAGGAGGACACCCCGCAGCAGGCTTGACCAAGTCAGAGGTCGAGGTCAAGGGTATAGCCAGGGTTTCCATACTAAAAATCTTCTCCATTTAACTCAACGATGTTTGAGGGCTAACACGGACTACACTTCTTGAAGCCCGTTATCGGTCGGAACCTAGAAGGAAGATAGCCACCGCAAAGTCGAAGCTCATAGGCTGAGGAAGTGTGGCAGGCCCCACCAGTCAGCCTACGAAAATAAAACTTTTTTTTTTTAACACAATAACTAAAAGAAAAACACAGCGACCCGATAATAAGTAAAATAAAACACGAGCCGCAGTGAGAGAAGGCACTAAGCGAATTAAGTTCAGCGCAGAGCGTCAAAGACGGAGTTCTCGTCTCTGTGGAAAACTGAGAAGATACGCCCTGTGCTGGGCGGGAAGGCACTCGCGCATGCGCGGTGCGGCAGACTCGAAACTTCTGAACTTTTCTACAAGCAAGTCTGCTTGTGAGGCTGTCCGCATCCGGGCTCCATGGATGATGTCACCCACATGTGAGAATAGCTGCCTGCTTGTCCTGGGATAAATTATCTACCCATCTTATCACTTAGTTATCAAACAATACTGAATGGGGAAACTACCAATGGGACTTCTGCTGCTCAGTCAAACAGTTCAAAAATGCCATCATTTGAATTTCCAAATGCACATGCATTTACCTTATTACCATCTACTGTTCTCAATGGCTGGTTCTTACTGAAGAGACAGCCAACAGACTTCCTTGTTCAGTCCATATGGTTCCACAGTATTCCATTCATAAAAAAACAAGTAAATTATTTAGCTGTTTCAAGCTTCCTCATCTAGTGAAAATCGCCCCTCAAGCCCTGCACAAAACGCAGTTCATGTTGAATTGGAGCCAATCCTACTAGCTCTCCCAAACCTTGATCTTATCATAAAGTGGTTAGGTATCTCTCTGATGTCTCTCTGGATGCCCTGAAATCTACAATAGATTTCTTAAAGCAAAATGTGGGTAGAATTCTTATTCTGTCAGTACCCTAGATTTTACCTGGACTGATTTCCCAATATGATAATTGACAAAATTGGGATTCCCAATAATGCCAAACTATACTGGAGACCACTCTAATCCTAAATCTGTACACTGCCAGATTAATGACTTAGAAAATCAAAATCTGGGAGGTTTCCCACCCTATATAAACCTATTGATATTTCTCTGAAGGTGCAGAGGCAGAGTTTGAAATAGAAACAACATACATGGTAAAATACTCATTTTGTTTACTGCTATACGGCCCTACCAAGATAACTAGTTCCCCCCCTCCATTGCTCTAAATCTGTATCATCAAATGAACATGTATCTGTTGACCATGTGTATAAACATTAAATCTCTAGGACTCTAATCACCAAGATAAAGTATATCAGTGGTCTCTAACCTTTTTCATGTAAAGGGCTGCAATCTGAATACAAGAAAACTCTGAAGGCTACCAAAAGATTTCAATCTTACACATACTACTAATTTTGTAAACCACCTTGACTTGCTTGTTCAGACTGGGTATCAGACAATAAAAAGTAATAGTAATATTAATTCTACAACACTTCAAGGATATATTTTTAAAACTCACTTTATTTTGGATTGTCAACATTAGCAAATTCCATAAATGAGAATCTGAGTAACATTCTTAAGAGATAGTTGGCAGTTACTATATCAATGGGCAAGATTGAAATTAACACATTTACAGAATTTGAAGAGCATTTCAGCCAACTGTTTGAGGGCCACAATGGAGGACTTCAGGGGTCACACATTGTGAGACTGTCTACTTATACCTTCAGAGGCCTAACTAAATGAAAACTTGTTTTGAAGTAATTCCTCCTCTCCCCTATCAATAGTGATAACCACTAATTCTTCAAAATTTAGTTGGGTTTTTAAAAAAAAAAAAATTTATTTAGAAATTGTTGAACACAAGACAAAATCACAACATTCAGACAGAAACATAGCCCAAGTAGAAAACAAGTGATAAGAAAGTCCATCGCGTTCTTCACACAGACCAGAAAATAAAAACAGACAGCAACTACCCCCAACCAGTCAAAATTTAGTTTAAACCTGGCAAATTTGCCATATTCTCGCAACTCTTGCGTAATAACCAGGAGAGTTAATCCTGGGTGACCTACAAATAGTAAAATATCATCAAAGAGTGCCACTTTATGACACTGATTGTCCACTATAAATCTTCTAATGCAGTGGTCTCAAACTCGCAGCCTGGGGGCCACATGCGGCCCGCTAGGTACTATTATGAGGCCATCGGTATGTTTATCATAATCACAAAAATAAAATAAAGTTTCTTGATCATATGTCTCTTTAGCTATAAATTACAATATTATTATTAAGACAGCCAAAAGGAAAGATTTATATAAACCTCATGCAAAATTGTCATTTCTTAAATAAGACATTAACTATTTTTTTCTGAGGCCCTCCAAGTACCTACAAATCCAAAATGTGGCCCTGCAAAGGGTTTGAGTTTGAGACCACTGTTCTAATGTATGGATTTGGTCAGATCTTCTGTGCCATTGGCTCTATGGAGAGTGCAAAGAGCAATAATGCGTGACCCTCCTTTGTGCCTCTTGCAATGGAAAAGGAAGTGATCTAGTCTCTTTTAACCCAAATGCATGTTGTGGGCCTCCGAAAGAACCTCTGAATCCAGGTATAGAAATTTTCCTTCAACCCCACTTTGCGCATTACCTCCCAGAGAAAATTCCAGTGGAAAGGAATGGAAAACAAAGATGAAAATGTTATAATGCCCTTGTACCACTCTATGGTATGGCCACACCTTGAATACTGTGGGCAGTTCTGGTCACCATATCTCAAAAAAAGATATAGCGGAATTTGAAAAGGTACAGTGGAGGGTGACAAAAATGATAAAAGGGATGGGTTGACTTCCCTATGAGGAAAGCTAGGGCTCTTCAGCTTGGAGAAGAGACGGCTCATGGGTGATATGATAGAGGTCTATAAAATGATGAGTGAAGTGGAAAGGGTAGATGAGAATCGCTTGTTCACTCTTTCCAAAAATACTAGGACTAGGGGACATGCGATGAAGCTACTGTAGATTTAAAACAAACTAAGAAAATATTTCTTCACATGCCAGAGATTGTGAAGAAATCAGTTAGCTTAGCGGGTTTTAAAAAGGTTTGGGTAATTTCCTAAAAGACGTCCATAGGCCATTATTGAGATGATCTGGGGAAATCCAGTGCTTATTTTATTTATTTAAATATTTATAATCTGCTTAAGACCTAAGCGGCTCACAATAAAAACATACATAAAATGAATGGACAGATACAAATTTCAGACAAGGCAAAACTATCAGGTTAAAAGCCAAAACATTATCCCTTACAATTTAACTCTTCAAAACTGGTTTCAAAAATTCACAACCCAGGAATTTCTGATATTCCTAGGAAACAGCATAAAATCTGTTTTACTATTTGGGATCTGGCTAGGTACTTGGGACCTGGGCTGGCCACTGTTGGAAACAGGATACTGGGCTTGATGAACCTTCAGTCTGTCCAGTATGGCAATTTTTATGTTCTTAATATCAAGCTCACTCATCACCCTATGTATTATTCAGGGTGTGCCTATTATATTCTGCTACCTGTCGCTTAGGTATAAAGCCAGACTAATCAATATGAATTAACTTTGGTAACTTCTGGGCCAAACATTCGGCCAATATTTTTGCCAAAATTTAACATCTAACAGCAAAATAAGTCAATTTAACATTTAACAGTGAAATAGGTTGATAAGACCTACACATTTTAGGGTCTTTCACCGGTTTCAGAAGAAAAGAAATATCTGCCTCACAAATAATGGGTAAAACAGGATTTCCTGTTATCAAACCATTTCCCATAGTAATTCCCACGCACTTCCTCAATAAAAAAGTTTATAAGACGTGGTTGAGAAACCATCTAATCCTGAGACTTTATTACTCTTCAAATTTTTTAACATAACATAAAATTTTATTTGAATACCGCTATACACCATGAAGTTTGATGCAGTTAACAAGTATTAATTAGACTATACATAAGTGGAGAGGGTACATGTACAAACAACTTAGGAGCAGGATTCACTAAAGTCAGCAATTGTCGCTAAACCTGTTTTTACAGGTTTATGAATGATCAATGCTAACTGACCCAATTCACAAAAGGCCCATTGCGTGTTTTTCCCCTCAATCGCCCAATCAGGCCTCAATCAGGGACTTCCTTAGGCTCCTTCCTAAGAAGTCCTTGATTGGCTCAGCATCAGGTACAATCAAGGAGAGTTAATACAAAGAAATCCAAGTAAGTATACAGTTGAAGTTGTAGATAGGGATTCTTGAATAACAGCCCCTTGAATCTCTGTGATAGTTACAGGTGCATCCAGTTGGTCTCAATCTCATTGACTTATTACCATACTCAAAGAACCGTTACTTAAGGTGCCTGAGTCACATTGAGCCTCTGCCTAATCTGCACATTACCAACAAGAATATTTTGCAAAATTTACTTTGTGTAGTTGCACAACTTTATAGGCAGGTTTATAACAAAAACAACATATGAGTCGATAGTGGCAAAATCACAGAAAAAAAGAAAGTGCAAAGGCCTCCAAGGACAAGATGGTGTATCAACTGACATTACCAGCTTAATCAATTGCAGATATTAAAGAATCAGTGGTGAAAGCACTGCAGCTAAGATTTAACATGTGGAATAAACCATAGAATTAAGGGACTTGTAGCAGATACAACCCGAAGGACAGATGAACTGGAAGTCTGAATTACAAGGGTATGTGAGATTCAGGTGTTTTACCTAAGACTGCAGTTATGCCACTGAGTAGCAGAGGGCATCATTAAAATCAGGGAAAACTACATGTTCCAGAATGCCCTAACCTTTGCAACTCAGTGCTGAGATCCCTTAAGGAAGGAATACAGACCTGCTGGGTCAGAAGGATGGGACAAAGGCAGGAAGGAGTTCTTCTGCCCTAAACTGGAATCATTAGGAGAGGTCCCAGGGGAAGTGGTCCCACAGCAAGAGACTTCCGAGAGAAGTAGCCCAGGATACTCCTTGCATTCTGCTTGGCTGAGGTAAGACAAATTTCTTGTGCTAATTACATGTGAGCCTTGTTCTAAGGCAAATAATGGGATCTGCTGATGAGGAAGAGGGACTGAGAGAGGCAATAGTGCATGAGAGGGAGAGAGAAGTGTGAAGGTTAAAGGTTAACCAGCTGAAAGTAAGGCCCACAGGGAAAGTAAGGTAGGGTGGGAGAGGAGGGCAGGGTAAAGAGACAGGGGTGGCAGGAGAAAATAGAATAGGTGATAAGGGGGTGGGAGGTGAAAGTGTTCATCTGAGGGTGACAATTTTTAATTGCTAGGCATCAGTGAGGGAGTCCAAGGGAAGAGTTAGGTGTTCATAATCAGGTAAAATTGATGTGGGCGAAGCAACCAAGTTGAGGACTTGGAAAAGAGCACAGAGTGGTTGCAAAAGCATGAGATTAAATTTTCAAATTACTAATGTTTGGTGAGGAGAACCGACTTTTGATACTTTCTGCAGTAAGCATGAAAATAGATATGGTTAGCTAAGCAAAGAAGAGTGAAAAAGTTTAATAACTAAAGAAAACCAAAGAGCAGATAGGAGTGGCAGGTATCAGAAGTAGAGAGATAAGAATGGTATAACGATCATAACTTAACTGAAGAATATGCTGTGCAAGAGAAAGTGAAAGGAGGGTGATTGAGGAACTATGAATTAGATAGCTTTGGAGAGTTTGGTGATGGAGGTGCCATTAAGGGCGCAAAAAAGGAAACAAGGTGGGGATACATGCAATGTGGTGGAAGAGAGACTAGGAGAAAAGTGATAAGAAGATGATCAGACCAGGATAGAGGAAAAGGGAGAAAGGAAAAACGGTGAGCTGGGACAAAGTGAATAGCAGGCCTAGAGTGTTTCCAGTGGTATGAGATGGACAGGAGACGTGTTGCCTGAGGCCTGCACTGGACATGAAGGAAAGATAGGAAGAGGAGTTGTCGGACTAGTGTGGGTTAAAATCACCATGGAGCTCCAGAGGATTTTAAGATATCATACTAAAGGCATGCAGTTCTTCCATAGGGAAAGAGGTGGAAGGAGGGTGATAGATTAATTACAAAAGAGAAGATGAGAGGAGAATGGCTTAAAAGAACATGTCGTTGCCTGAACTAACAATAAAAGCAGGCAATGCCACCACTTCCTCAAAACACCATAAGGATAAGCATTCCAAAAGAAAGGCCATGTCTAGCGAGTGAAAAGAGATAAAGTCAGTAACTACGAAAGAATGTTAAGTAAACTAACTTTCAAGGACTGGAAGGAGGTAGTTGAGACAGGGTGGATTGTATGGGGAGTCAAGTCAGTTTACTTCCAGTATTATGAAATATATAGGAAGCAAACTAAAAATTTTGAAATGGAACGCTTTTCTGCCCTAATGAGAAAGCTTAAGGTCTAAGAAATGCAGAAAACTCACAAGTTCTAGAAAGCATGAATGATAATATAATTTAGGGTCTATGCATGTATGTATGGCTGTTATTGGACAAAGGTATACAACACTATTTTTTTCTTTGCACACCTGAAGATATATTTTTGCTGCAAAGATAGGCAGAACATAAATATATACACACACAAAATAAATAATTATTAAAATAGTCAAAGTTGAAAAAATACCTCTGATACAAGCAGCTTAAGGGGTAAGTCTTCAAGTTTCACAAAGTCCTCTTCATCAGATTTTTGACTTATGTTTCCAGATCCAGTTTCCTATTTATAAAGTATATTAAAAAAATGAATAAATTTCAATTGAAAAAAAAAATCACTATTTTTGTTGGGAAGAGAAAGTTTACATTTGAGGCACCAAAAGCACAGTTACTTACCGTAACAGGTGTTATCTAGGGACAGCAGGCAAATTTTCTCACACATGGGTGACATCACCGCCGGAGCCCCAGTACGGACACTTTAAAGGTGTATCGCCACTTTAAGTCTTTAGAAAGTTCACAATAGTCCGCACTGTGCATGCACGAGTGCCTTCCTGCGCGCGGTCCCTCAGTTCAGATAAGCCAGCTAAGAAGCCAACCAGGGGAGGTGGATGGGTTGTGAGAATATCTGTTTGCTGTCCCTGGATATTACCTGTAACGGTAAGTAACTGTGCTTTATCCCAGGACAAGCAGGCAGCATATTCTCACACATGGGTGATCTCCAAGCTAACTAGAATGGGATGGAGGGAGAGTTGGCCTTTAAGAAAATAAATGTTGCAATACTAACTGGCCGAAATATCCATCTGTCTGGAAAAAGTTTCCAGGCAGTAATGTTAGGTGAAGTTATGAACCAATGACCAGGTAGCAGCTTTGCAGATTTCCTCAATAGGAGAAGATCTAAGGAAAGCTACAGAAGCTGCCTTAGCTTTGAACTTGTGAGCTGTGACACGACTCTCCAGTTGCAGACCAGTCTGAGCATAACAGAACGAGATACAGGCCACCAACCAGTTGGAAATCATTCTCTTGGAAACAGGATGCTCCAATTTGTTAGGATCAAAAAAGATTAACAGTTGGGGAGAAGTTCTATGTGGTTTTGTCCAGTCAATATAGTAGGCCAAAGCACGATTACAGTCCGGAGTGTGAAGTGCTGTTTCTCCTGCATGAAAATGGGGCTTAGGAAAGAAAACTGGAAGTACAATCAATTGATTGAGATGAAAATCAGTAACAATCTATACATGTCATCACTAGGCCATAAACTTTTGACTCTGAACCTCAAATTCTACATATATGCGGATGACATCATAATCATTATCCCCATCTCCACCCTTTCAACCAAAACCAGACTCTTAATCTCATCAGTCATAGTCACCAGTCATAACACGCTGGACAAAAAACTTCAAGCTTAAACTAAACTCAGAAAAAATCAAATTCTTTATAGCCTCCCAACAAGCAAAACCATTGAATCCTCAATCAACCTAAACGGAACAACTTTCCCCATCAATCTTACAATAAAAATCCTAGGATTCACCCTTGACCAACATCTGTCACTGGATGCCCATACCAACATATTAACCAAGAAATGCTTTAATACACAATGGAAACTACACATACTAAAAATCCTTTCTTCAATTTCACATCATTTAGATTACTAGTACAATCTCTCATCCTAGGATCTCTAGATTACTGCAATATCATCCCAAGCAGGCAAATGGAATAAATGTTTAACCAATTTTATCTCAAATGCTCTTTCTTACCAAACTTTTAGGAAGTCAATCAAAATTTATCTCTTTGACAAATTTCTCTGACTCCATTTCTACGATGATGTTCTTCTAAAACACTTCCAGGAAAAATTGATTAATCTTACCATGTTAATGCAATTTTGAAAGTTTTTTGTAGTATCGCTGTCTGTATACAGTCTCTTCCTCTGTAAACTGCTCTGAACTGTTTGTGGTATTGCAGTAAATAAAAATAAAGTTATTATTATTATTATCTACCTAGACTCCCACAAAAAAAAAAACATCAAGAAACTGAGGATAATTCAAAACACGGCGGTACGACTGATCTTTGGCCTGAAAAAATCCGATCATATCACCCCTTACTTCAAGAAACTTCACTGGTTACCGATCAAGGCCTTAATTATCTTCAAACTCGGCTGCATATGCTACAAAACATTATTCGGCACAGTCCCCACCTACCTCATGAGTCACTTGATCTTACAGGATAAGCCCTGCCTATCCCGCAACACTTTACTATTCACATTCCCGAATCCAAGGAGAAGCCACTATAAGAAATTCCTCAAAAGGACACTATCCTTTCAAGCAGGAATCTGGAACAACACCCTAAGTGGCCTTCTCCTAAACGCCCTGTCCTACCACTCATTCAGAAAAGCACTAAAAACCCACTTATTCAACAAATTTACTTGATAGTATAAACCCTGGTCTTCTCTCCTCCTGCATGCACCCCCCACCCCCAGCACATATGCTCTCTCTCTAAAGTTGTGCTACTCTAAGTTTGTACTGGTCTAACGTTGTGCTGTTAGGCGGTAACCTCTAACTGTATGATCTCTCTCTAACTTAACGCGGCTATCGCTATGCCATAATCTCTGTATTTTCTCACTCCAAAATAATGCTGTAATCGCTATGCACGCCATTCCTCATTGTAATCTCAATGTACTCCTCTATTATTGTACACTGTCTTGAACTGAAACTATGACGGGATATAAATAAAGCTAAATACATAACTAAAATTAGAAACTTTGGATGGGTGCGCAGAACCACTTTGTCATGGTGAAAAACTGTGAAAGGAGGATCTGTCACTAATGCCTGTAACTCACTGTCTCTCCGAGAGATAAGAAAAACAACTTTCCAGGTAAGAAACTTGAGATGAGCTGTAGCCATTGGTTTAAATGGTGGCTTCATTAAGCTGGAAAGAACCACATTAAGGTCCCAGACTACTGGAGGAGGTTTGAGAGGTGGTTTCACATTGAAAAGTCCCTTCATGAATATGGAGACCAAAGGATGAGCCGTGAGAGGTTTACCTTCGACTGGAAGATGGAAAGCAGTAATAGCACTGAGATGGACTCTAGTAGATACTGATTTGAGTCCAGAGTCCGAGAGATGAAGCAAATAATCCAACAAAAGATTAACTGACAAGGAAGTAGGATCATGATGATGCAGAAGACACCAGGAAGAAAACCGAGGCCACTTTTGTTGATAACACTGTTGAGTGGCTGGTTTCCTGGAGGCATCGATAATACTGCGGACAGGCTGAGAGAGATGTAATTCAGCTAAGTGCAGACTGAAAGATACCAAGCTGTCAGGTGTAATGATTGTAGGTTGGGATGAAGAAGAGCTCCTTGATTTTGTGTAAGCAGAGAAGGAAAAAATTGGAAGAGGTATGGTCTCCCTGGTGCTGAGTTGAAGTAGAAGGGAGAACCAATGCAAAAGACTGCGGGCTGTTGCCCAAAGCCAGATCTTTTGAACCTCCTGACAAAGTGGAAGAGAGCCCCTACCTCCTTGCTTGTTTATGTAGTACATTGCTACTTGATTGTCCATGCAAAGGACTTGATCGCTCAGATGATGTTGGAAAGCTTTCAGTGCATAGTACATCGCTCTGAGTTCAAGCAAATTGATGTGAAATTTGTGCTCTGTGGCAGTCCAAGTGCCCTGTGTTTGAAGACCTTTCATGTGCGCCCCACATGCATATGGGGAAGCTTACATTGTGAGCACCTGATGATGAAGAGGTAAGTGGAAAAGAAGACCTCTGGATTGATTGGAGGAGGTCATCCACCAGTGGAGCGACTGTTGAAGAGATGAGGTTACAGAGATATGCTGTGAGAGCAATCTGTCCCCTGAGACCACTGAAAAGTGAGGGCCCACTGAGGAGTGTGAAGATGCAGCCTGGCAAGTGGCGTCACATGAACTGTGGAGGCCATGTGGCCTAGTAGAACCATCATGCGCCTTGCAGAGTTTGTTTGGAGATGAAACATTTGCTGGCAGAGATGGATCAGAGCAGTTAGGTGATCTGGAGGAAGAAACGCCCTCATGAGTGTAGTATCGAGAATAGCCACGATGAACTGGAGACGTTGAGTCAGGTGCAGGGATGACTTGGGGAAATTGATCTCGAAACCCAAGATTTGAAGGAAAGAGATGGTATGAGTTGTTACGAGAGCCACGAGATGATGAAGATTTGATCAACCAGTTGTCCAGATAAGGGAAAACCTGAAGACCATGGGATCATATGGTCTCCACTACCACAATCAAGCACTTCATGAAGACCCTGGGAGAAGATGCCAGGCCGAACGGAAGTACTTTGTACTGATAATGGCGCTGATTCACTTGAAAGCAGAGATATTGGATTGGTATATGAGTATAGGCTTCTTTAAGATCCAGAGAGCATAGCTATTCGTTTTGAGCCAATAGGGGCTAGAGAAGGGCTAGAGAGAGCATTCGGAATTTTTCCTTGATGAGATATTTGTTGAAATCTCTGAGATCCAGAATGGGTTGCAGTCCTCCCGTCTTCTTTGGAACTAAGAAATAGCAGGAGTAGAATCCCTGGTTGAGTTGAGAGAGGAACATCCTCAATGGCATTAAGAAGAAGAAGGGATTGAACCTCCTGGAGAAGACGAGAGGACTGTGATGGTTTGAAGCAGACTCTCTTGGAGGATGATCTGGAGGAAGGGTGTAGGACATAACCCTGATGAATGATGTTTAACACCCAGAGATTGGAGGTGATGAACTCCCAACGATTGATGTAATACTGAAGGCACCCCCCTATCGGCTGAGGGAGAGAACATAGGATGGAAACTGTGGCTATGCTCAGAAGGAACACGTCAAAAGGCTGTGTATGTTTTTGTGGAGCAGCCGGTTATTTGGGTTGTTGCTTTTGCCTTTTAGGTAGAGGAGGAGCAGGAGCAGCAGCCTTAGCAGCAAACTTTCATTGGTAAGAAGAGGCAGGCTTGAATGGTTGAGGGGCCTGAGGCTTCTTTATAGGTTTCACCAATGTGTCCCATCTGGTCTCATGGGCCGAAAGTTTTTGTGTGGCAGTGTCGGTAGCGTCACCAAAAAGTTTGTCACCTAGACATGGAGCATTGGCCAGACGATCCCAGTGGTTAACATCTAGGTCGGAGACACGCAACCACACAAAACATTGCATAGCCATTGACATGGCTGCTGCCTGAGAAGTGAGCTCAAACATGTCATAAATGGCCCTCTTTTTTTTTTTTTTTATTTTTTTTTGTGTTTTGTAAATCTTTATTCATTTTCATATGTTACATCAAGTGAATGACATAAATTTAATAATAATTTTAAATATACATACTTGATAAGCTCATATATTAATATTTAAGTTAACATTTCATTTAGAAAAATTAATATAATTTTCATATTAATATTTCAGAAATCTAAATTTATATACTTCTTAGTTAATAAAATATTATCCCCTCCCCTCCCCCCCCTTCTAATCAAATATACATGAATAAATTTTTAAATGCAAATTCTTTCCATATTTCATATTATACATTCAAGTATTAATATATTGTATATTATTCAGAAATATGTTCCCCCCCTTTCCCTTCTAATCAAATTCTAAACATGGGAAAATTATTATTCTTTACAAAATTCTGTTAATGGTCTCCAGATTTTTTGAAATTTATTAATATAACCTTTTTGTGTTGCTATAGTGAGCTCCATTTTGTATATATGGCAAACAGAATTCCACCAGAAGGTGTAATTCAACCTATCATGTCTTTTCCAATTGAAAGTGATTTGTTGTATTGCTATTCCAGTTAAAATAAATAAAAGTTTGTTATTACTTGATGAAATTTGACTTCTTACTCTCATTGTTGTTCCAAATAATACAGTATCATATGTCAAGGCTACCGGATTTTCTAACATTCTATTTATTTGGGGCCAAATTGATTTCCAGAATGTTAAGATGAATGGACAAAAGAATAAAAGATGGTCTAATGTCCCAATTTCAATATGACAGTGCCAGCATCTATTAGATTTAGAGCTATCAATTCTATGTAAACGTGTAGGGGTCCATAAAGCTCTATGCAAAAGAAAAAACCAAGTTTGTTTCATAGATGCTGACACCGTACATTATAACCTCCAAGACCAAAGTTGTGGCCATTGAGATGCATTAATTTGATGTTTTATCTCAATGCTCCAAATGTCTTTAAGACCATTTTTTGGTTTTTTATTTATATATCCAGATATTAATTTATACCACTGTGCAGCTTCATGACCTGTTGAATTTATCTGGAAACATAAGAATTCCAAACTATGATAATTAGTAAGATTTTTCCATTCAGGGAACCCTACCTGAATGGATTGCTTCAATTGCAACCATCTAAAATATTGTGTTTTATTAAGATCAAATTTATGTTGCAATTGTGAAAACTCCAGCAACTTACCATTTTTTATTATATCATCTAAAATACGAATACCTGCTAACATCCAATCTTTCCAGATTATTTTGAAGCCGCCGATTTTGATCTTGGGGTTAAGCCAAATTGTTTAAGTTGTTGATTTGCTGATTGGAATAGGAGTTAGATTACTTACATATCTTAAAGTCTTCCATGTATCCATAAAAATTTTATGTTCTTTGTATAGCCTTGGCATTATGATACTAACAACATTACTAAGACGTAAAGGAAACATGAGTCTCCATTCTAGCCAAAACCAGTCTGGAATATTGTCAGTGGGCTCTGGGAGGATCCAATACATGCCTTGACGTAAAATATAGGCTTGATGATACCTATAGAAATTGGGAAAATTTACCCCTCCCTCCGCAATTGGTCTTTGTAATGTCACTAAAGCAATTCTAGGATTTTTCTCAAGCCAAATAAATTTTGTCAATACCTTATTTAACTTTGTATAAAAAGAATCTTGAAAGAAAACTGGTATCATTCCCATTTGGTAACAAACTACAGGTAAGATCATCATTTTAATCGTTTGTACTCTTCCCCACCAAGATAAATGCAAAGGATTCCATTGCTTACACATCTCTGTCACTTTTTGTAATAAACATTTTTCATTAATTTTTATTGTGTCATCTAAATTTTTTGAAATCCAAATTCCAAGATATTTAATAGCTTCCTCCTTCCAGACAAAAGAGAATGTATCAAATAAACCTTTTGTACAATGTACATTTAATGGGAGTATTTCTGATTTATTCCAATTTATCTTATATCCTGAAAATTTTCTGAATTTTTCAATCAGCTCAAGCAAGTGTGGGATGGTAGATTCCGGATTCCTCAAATATAATAATAAATCATCAGCATAAGCTGATATTTTGTATTCTCTATCTGAATGAGGTATACCTTGTATTTCCTTTACTTGTTGGATTGCTAATATTAAGGGTTCTAAAACTATATCAAACAGTAAAGGAGACAAGGGACATCCTTGTCTAACTCCCCTCTGTAGATTAAATTTTTCTGAAAATGTATTATTAATATATAATCTAGCAAAAGGGGAGCTATATAATGTCTGTATCATTTGTATGAATCCAGGACCTATGCCAAACCATTCCATAGCCTGATACATAAATGACCATTCTACTCTATCAAAAGCCTTTTCTGCATCCAAAGATATCATAAAAGTAGGCTCATTCATTTTCTTTGTTAAGTATAACATATGGAATGCTAATCTTGTATTATGAGATGAATGTCTGTGAGCAACGAATCCTGTTTGAGACATGTCTATAATATGGGGAAGAGCACTAGCCAATCTTAACGCAAGTATTTTTGCTAATATTTTCCCATCAACATTTATTAAAGATATTGGCCTATAGTTTGAAACCAGAGTGGAATCTCTATTTGGCTTAGGTAATACAATAGTTAAAGATTCAGCTATAGTGCCATTTGTACAACCTTTATTAAGTTGATATTGAAAAAGATTTAATAAATAGGGTAATATAAAATTTTGAAATGTTTTATAAAATTCCACTGTATATCCATCACCACCTGGAGCGGATCCAGCTCTAAGGGATTTCAAAGCTGTTCCTAATTCTTTTAAAGATATTGGTTTTTCCAAACTTCGTTTTATATGTTCAGGAACTTTTGGACCCTCTAACATTTTCAGAAATTCTAAACCATCTTTTTCTTTATTTAAGTAAGTCTCGGAAGAATAAAGAGATTTATAAAATTTTAGAAATTGTTTTAAGATAGGCTCAATTTGTGTTAATGTGTCACCTTTTTCATCTTTTATAGCAATTATTTTTGATTTCTTTTTTTTCGCTTTAAGATAATTTGCCAATATTCTTCCCGACTTATTTGAGTTTCCATAATACACCGCCTGCTGAGAAAATAAATCTTTCCTTATCATCTTTGATGAGATTTCATTGTATTTTACTTTAAGTTTTAACAGTTCTTGTTGTATAGAATATTCCCATTTTTCTATTAGTTTTGATTCTAAAATTTTTATTTCTTTTTCTAAATTAGAAAAATCTTTTCTATTTTGTTTATTAAGATAAGCCGAATAAGAAATAATTTGTCCTCTTATTGATGCCTTAAAAGCATCCCATAATATTTCTCTAGAAATCTCATCTTTATCATTTGTTTGAAAATAATCTTTCATCTTTATTTGAAAATTTTCACAAAATATTGGGTCAGCAAGCAGTGAATTATCAAACCTCCATATTGGTCTGTTTGTATTTTTATCTGAAATTTTAATTTCAATCCACACCCCACCATGATCAGATAAAATAATTGGATCAATGGCAGCTTGTGTTACTTGATGTGCTAAATGATTTGATATAAAAATATAATCTATCCTTGAAAAAGAATTATGAACATGAGAACAGAAAGAAAATTCCCGTCCATTAAAATGAAGTATTCGCCAAATATCTGTCAAATCACAAGTTTGTATTATATTATCTAATCCCATGGCCCTCACCATATACTTGCGAAGTTGGAAAACAGCGGAGACAAGATTCTGAAAAGTCCTAGCCTTACGTGTAGTAATGTATTTCTAGAAAGAAGAAAATTGCTTGACCAGATGCTTTAGATAGCAGGAAAAATAAAAATTGAAATCGCCTGCTCGGTTTGCTAACATTGAATTTTGGTAAAGCCATCTACCGAATTTGTCCATTGTCTGGCCCTCTCTGCCAGGAGGAATGGAAGCATAGACACTGGCTCCAGAAGACTTTTTCAAAGTAGATTCCACCACCAGTAACTCATGTGGCAGTTGCGGCTTGTAAAAGCCTTGAAGAGGCACCACCTTGTATAGTGACTCCAGTTTCTTGGGAGCCACTGGTATGGAAAGAGGAGTTTCAAAATTCTTGAAAAAAGTCTCTCTTATGATGGCATGAAGAGGCAACTTCAACATGTCTTTAGGAGGCAGGTCAAAATCTAGCCTCTAAATATTCTTTGCTGTATTTAGAGTCTGCTTCCTAAGAAATGTCCAAATCCTTGTCCATCTGATGGAGAAATTTGTAGAAGGAGAGTTTCTCAGAAGGAGAACAGGTTCGAGTTGGAGAGCGGCGAGGTGAACCTGAAGCAGAAGAGTCCTCCTCAGTGGTGGATGGTGGCTCCGGGTCAGAATCTCCCAATTAATTAGAATCTCTGATAAGAGGAAGATTTATGTTGGAACGGTGCCGGCGGATTGGTGTCAAGGTTTCAGTATGTTTAGATTTATGTGAGACCTTACCCGACTATGCCAGAGTGACCTCTCGAGAAGTATGAGTCGAGGAGGAATGTTGTCGTGATGGTGGAATGCTCGATTCCCTTGTCGAGGACATCCGCACCAGGGGAACAGGTGTAGTCGGCACTGTGAGCTGCTCAGACTGGACCCACACTGGGAGAGTCAGTGTTGACAGTGGCACAAGCTGGGTCAGCACCAACAGTTGAAAATGCTCCCCTAATTCCTCTCTAAGCAAGTTGTCTATTTTTTGCTTGAGGAAGAGCACTGGTACCGTTGTTTTTTTTGCCGGTACTACTGGTGCGGCAACATGGTCTGGAGTTGAGGAGGCAGATGAAGAGGTACTCACCTGGATCAGAGCCTTGTGCTTACAGAACTTTCCCGAGGTCAGCATGACTTGGCTCAATGCAGCTTTGACCTGCAACCCGGAGGGGAAAGTGGAAGGCTTGTTAGCCGGCTTACTCAAAGGCATGGTATACTGTGACACTGGAGTCAGCTTTGGTGGATCTGCCGACGTCTAAGATCTCAGTGCCATTTTGGTCGGCATGGACAGTGTTGCTGTTGAGGTGGGCTCACCTTCCATGGCGGCACCGAAGAGCTGTTTCTGCTGCAGAAGACGATTTTTCAAAGTCCTCTTCTGTAAGCAAGAGCAGCGTGTGCAAGTCTCGGGATGGTGCTCGGGCCACAAACACTGGAGACACCAGCGGTGAGGGTCAGTGACAGAAATAGCCCACACTTTTTAAAACCCATTGGTGGGCATGACATGGATGGGAAGACTGCCTCTGCTAAATTAAAATCGATGATTGAGGTGGCTAAGAGGCCCTGCTGGGCCGCAAGCCCGCAACAGAAAGAAAAAAAAAAAATTTTTTGATTTTTTTATAAATCGGAAAAAAGAAAGAAACTATGACTAAAAAGTCAACAAAACCGCGAGAGTGGAAAGGCAGCGAAAAATGAGAAAATTTCAACGACCGTTGAAATGCGACTTCTTAGCTCCGTGGAAACTAAGAAACTGAGGGACCGCTCGCCTATGTCAAGCGGGAAGGCACTCGCGCATGCGCAGTGCTGGCTATCGCAACTTTTCTAAAGACGTAAAGTGGCGATACACTTTTAAAGTGCCCGTACCGGGGCTCCATCGGTGATGTCACCCATGTGTGATAATATGCTGCCTGCATGTCCTGGGATAAAGACTAATATAAATATTTTGATTGCCTACTTAATAATCTAAATATGCATGAAACCTAAAAATATACTGTTGTTTTCCTGTTAGTTATGGGTTTTCGAGATATATAAAACTGGTATTTATTGATGCTTTCATAGCACAGTAGTACTACTGGTTGCCTTTTCTGGTTTATTTATTTCAATTTGTTAATTTGTTCTATCAGACAGAAAGCAATTTTCAACAGTTTACAATAATCACAAACATTAAGAGCAAATTACCCCCATGCTTCCCCATATAACCACAATATAAAATTACAATTACTAAAATCTACTACAAACCATGCCTATTCTAACAACCATATAAAATCCATGAAGTCCCCCATCCACCCCACTACCAAAGCCAAATATCAGTCCCTGCTCTTTCCACTATAACTTCTCATTAATCAATTCCTTTCCATTTATACATTTGTGCAATTAAAGCATGCTCAGTGAAGAAAAGGAAAAATAAAGAACAGAAAGATGCAAGAAACTATTAGAGGGAGTAGTATTTTCCTGATGTTTATCCATATAACACATTTTTTCAGCATAAGGGGTGTTTTGGTAAAAGCCTAAAATCAAAATCCTAATTAAGTTTATCATTTGATCTAATCTTGTGGATGAAGTGTCCATAAAATGCATATTTATGTTAAAATGCATATTGTGGATGAAGTGTTCATTTTATGTTAAAATGCATACGATAACTGGTAAAAAAAAAATAAAAATACAAAAACTGGAAAACAAGTTCTTTACATTTAACAGATGCTTCCCATAGACAGCAGGATTGGTAAGGCACATAGGTAGGTGATATAATAGCATTACATCAGGACAGAACAGCTCTTCTATGGCAAGTTCTGAACATGTACAGCCATTCCTGTGATTGATCAATCAAGTTTGTTTTTCAGTTGAGGACTGAAATGGGCACACTCCTGGGTGACTCCAAAACTCAAGACTGCTCAATGTTAGAAAAGGTGTTCACTGTTCAGAAGAAGCCCATTCAAAGTAATGCTTAATATTCAAAACTAGGTTGGTCAGTACATCTTGAACTGCAGGCTCGAGCATCTAGGTTATTTCATGGTACTTCTGGTCTGTTTCATTATCTGCTAGGTGGTGTCATCAAATCTGCAATTCAATGGCCTGAGGCATAATTATTATATTCCCCTTATGCAATTACACTTCCCTATAACTTCCATTGGACTTTGGAAGTGATTGATCAGACACCCTATTCTTTTATAATCTAAATATCCATTTCTCTAACTTTCTAATTCTCTCTTACTGACAGGCAGGCCTAGCTTACAACTTAGATATGGCAGGGAGGACAAGAAGCGCCAAATCTACAATCAAGCCCAGCATTCTAATCGGCATGGGGATCCAGGAGGCGACCACGGACTGCATACGAAAGGAGGAGGACCCAGGACGGTTGACTGAGGGCTCTCTCTCTGTCTCTGTGCAGACCGAGACCATCCCCCAGCACTACACTACAGCTTCTACGCAGACGGAGGAGGTAGACCAGCTGGATAGTGACCTCATGCTGGAACTAAGGAACCTCAGGGAGGAGTTGAAACGTCTGAGATGCATCCGGGAGGATGAGGATTACATCGATGGAGTCGTCCAGGAGCTGTCCCAAATCACCGAGCAGACCCATGACAGGTCCATCCTCGGGACACCCCAATCATCAGCGTTGAGACCAACAATTGGGATACAGGAAATGGCCGGCGACGCTGAGTCATGGCAGCTTGTGACCTCCTCCATGGGCAAGCACAGGAAACCCCCACCCCCCCATCTTTTTCAATCTCCTCATCTTCTTCTTTCTCTTTCTCTCATCGACAGGGCAGCTCTACACCAACCTCTCAACTCACCCTGAGGAACAGATTCCAGATTCTTCATGAAGGACCTACTGATGAGGAACAGGAACGGGCCCAACTCACAGCTCCAACTCCGGGAACAACTGACCAGGCCCAACTCACAGCTCCAACTCCGGGAACAACTGACCAACCCCCTACGAAGAAGCGCAGAGTAATAGTTATTGGGGACTCCATGCTGAGGGGCACCGAGGGACCAATTTGCAGACCGGATATGGATTCGAGGGAGGTCTGCTGTCTGCCTGGAGCCAGAGTACGGGATGTCACCACCTGTCTTGATAGACTACTCAAACCCCAGGACAACTTTCCCATGCTTCTCGTCCATGTGGGGACAAACGACACTGCAAGGAACACCCTGGAGAACATCACCAGAGACTTTAGAGACCTGGGCGAGAGGCTGAAGCAGACCGGAGCGCAGGTGGTCTTCTCCTCTATCCTCCCAGTTAGAGGCAAGGGGAGAGCCAGGGACGAGCGTATCCTGAGGACTAACGAGTGGCTACAGGGATGGTGCCGGGATATGAACTTCGGATTCCTGAACCATGGAGAGGCACTACAGTGACTTCAGGGACCAGATGGACTCTATCTGACCAGTAGAGGTAAGTATGTCTTCGGACACCGACTAGCCCGCCTGCTTCGCAGGGCTTTAAACTAGGTAAGTCAGGGGAGGGTACCCATTCACATACCAGCGCAGTAAGGAACTATCCTGATGAGATGAGTCAAAGCTCTGAGGTAAGTACCCACACTGCAAACAGTTCTCTAGGGGTCACACCAACTCACGTAGAAAAAGAAAAAGTATCAAAGGGATTTAGCAAACATAAAGAGTGGAGGGCTATGTATGTTAATGCACACAGTTTAGGTAATAAACTTCTAGAATTAGAGACTGAAATAAGGAATGCTGACCTTAGACGTGGCGGCGATATCCGAAACTTGGCTAACGGACTCTCATGGGTGGGACATGGCTATACCGGGTTACAACTTACTTCGTCGGGATAGAGAGGGCAAGTTAGGTGGGGGGGTAGCATTATATATTAAAGAGGACATCAAAACCACCAGGATTACAGATGTCAAATACACAGGGGAATCCCTCTGGGTAAACCTGGCAAGAGGCAGAGAAAAGTGCCTGTATCTTGGTGTGGTATACAGACCCCCTAGACAACTGGATGACATGGACACAGACTTAATTGAAGACATTGAGAATATCACTCTAAGGGGAGACACTGTACTACTTGGGGACTTCAATATGCCTGATACAGACTGGAGCACACTTTCAGCGACAACCAGTGCTAGTAGGAGGCTATTAAACTCCATAAAGGGAGCCCGTCTCAAACAAATGGTGATGGAGCCCACTAGGGCCCAGGCGATCCTCGACCTGGTACTCACCAACGGGGAAAGCATCTCAGAGGTCTCAGTAGGAGATACGCTAGCCTCCAGTGACCACAACATAGTATGGTTCAACCTTAGGAAAGGCTTCCCTAGATCTAACACGAAAACAAAGGTACTCCATTTCTGCGGCACGCATGGGAGATTTCGTCCATCGGACGCTGCAGGACCAAGTGGAGACCGATGATGTAGAAGCTAAGTGGTTAACACTGAAATCAACCATACATGAAGCAACTAGCCGCTTCATAAAATCAGTAAATAAACGACAAAGAAACAATAAACCCCAATGGTTCACCGCAGAGATCTCGCACCTTGTTAAGGAGAAGAAAAAAGCATTTCTTTCCTACAAGCGTACGGAAACAAGAGAAGCCATCATGGAAAATAGGACCAGATCTACAGCGGTCAAAACAGCAATTAGGGAGGCCAAACTTCGTGTGGAAGAAACTCTAGCAAAGAACATTAAGAAGGGGGACAAATCCTTCTTCAGGTATATTAGTAATAGGAAAAAGAACACAGACGGGATAGTACGCCTTAGCAAACCGGATGGGAATTACATGGAAGCAGATTCAGATAAAGCTGAACTACTGAACGAATACTTCTGCTCTGTCTTCACTTGCGAGGCACCAGGACACGGTCTTCAGTTAAAGGCTAAGTCAAGTGCGGACGACCCGTTTCAGAATTTTGAGTTCACACCAGGTGAAGTTTACAGCGAACTGTCAAGACTAAAGGTAAATAAAGCCATGGGACCAGACAATCTGCACCCAAGAAGAGTGCTCAAAGAGTTGTGCGATGTCCTGGCGATACCGCTAGCCGCACTCTTCAATCTCTCCCTAAGCACGGGGAGAGTACCCTTGGACTGGAAAACAGCCAACGTCATTCCTCTGCACAAAAAGGGTTGCAGGGCAGAGGCTGCGAATTACAGACCGGTGAGTCTCACATCAATAGTGTGTAAACTCATGGAAACTTTAATTAAACGCAAATTAGACACGATCCTGTCTGAGGGAAATCTACGGGATCCCAATCAACATGGATTCACCGGGGGTAGGTCCTGCCAATCTAATCTCATCAGCTTCTTTGACTGGGTGACAAGGAAGCTAGACTTGGGAGAGTCTATGGACATCGTGTACCTGGATTTCAGTAAAGCATTTGATAGCGTCCCACACCGCAGGCTGTTGAGCAAAATGAAATCGATGGGGTTAGGAGAAACACTAACTACTTGGGTCAATGATTGGCTAAGTGGAAGACTTCAAAGGGTAATGGTTAACGGTACCCTCTCTAAAACATCGGAGGTGACCAGCGGAGTACCGCAGGGTTCAGTCCTGGGCCCACTCCTTTTCAACATATTCATAGGGGATCTGACTCAGGGGCTTCAGGGTAAAATAACATTATTCGCCGACGACGCTAAACTATGCAATATAGTAAGGGAATGTAATTTACAGGATAGTATGGCACAGGACCTGCTTACATTGGAAAGATGGTCCTCGACCTGGCAGCTGGGCTTTAACGCTGGGAAATGTAAGGTTATGCACCTCGGTAGCGGTAATCCATGCAGAAATTACACCTTGAATGGAGAAACTTTAACTTGTACTTCGGCGGAACGAGACCTTGGAGTAATCATCAGTGCAGACATGAAAACTGCCAATCAAGTGGAGAAGGCTTCATCTAAAGCAAGGCAGATGATGGGATGTATCAGTACAAGCTTTGTCAGCAAGAAGCCTGAAGTCATAATGCCATTGTACAGAACCATGGTGAGACCTCATCTGGAATACTGTGTACAATTCTGGAGTCCACATTACCGTAAAGATGTGCTTAGAATCCAATCGGTTCAATGGATGGCCACCAGGAGGATCTCGGGGCTAAAGGGTCTCTCGTACGAGGAGAGACTAAACAAACTACAGCTCTACACACTAGAAGAACGTAGGGAGAGGGGAGACATGATTGAGACATTTAAATACATCACGGGACGTATCGAGGTGGAAGATGATATCTTCTTTCTCAGGGGACCCTCTGCCACTAGAGGGCATCCGCTCAAACTCAGAGGCGGGAAATTTCATAGCGATATCAGGAAGTATTTCTTCACAGAAAGAGTGGTTGACCGTTGGAATGAGCTTCCAGCGCAGGTGATCGAGGCCAGCAGCGTGCTGGACTTTAAGAATAAATGGGATACCTATGTGGGATCCCTACGAGGGTCGAACTGGAATATTGGTCGCTAGGTATAGACTTAAGAGGATGGTCAGTAGGGTGGGCAGACTTGATGGGCTATAGCCCTTTTCTGCCGTCATCTTCTATGTTTCTATGGGGTCTTGTCTGCTCTAACTGGGTTGAGACCATTCATAGAAATAGCAGCAACTTTAACATAGAGAACATTATTTCTTCTTTCCAGAATTTGTTGCAAGGCCCTTTGTCAGCCTTTAGAATCAGCTTCTAAACCTAGAACATTCTGCACAATCTTAGCAGTTATTTTGATTATGCACAGAGCACAAAACACAGAATAAATCTTGTGGCCACTAGAGAGTCAACTTCTTTACAGACCAGGCACTTTTCAAAGCCTGTTTTATTTTCTTGAGGATATGATGAAAATTAAGCAGCTAAATCAAAGAAAGATTAGGGCCCAGATGCACTAAACTCACTGTGCATCTGTACTAAACCAGTTGAACCAGTTTAGTGTTGACGTAATTTAAGCAACCAATGTACACAACAGCTCACTGTGGGCTTTTTCGTGCGTTCATTGCAGCCTCCGACTCTGCCATGCAAATGGCCTCATTAGTATTTAAAAAAAGGTAATTAATATTAAAATGAGCTTTCCGATCGATGCCCTAACATCGCTAAGCCATGAACTAAATCTAGCGACCCAATAATTACCAAATGGTCTAGACTTGTCAGTAACAATGTTACCAACAGGTCTACCAAGAATAAAGTTATTATTACCATATTGCCCCCCCAAAAAAAGCGAGGCAGAAGGGATGCCTACTCCCTTCTGCCTTGGCCACCCCCATACCCCTGACTGCTCAAAACCTGGACCATCCCCACTCCCCCAGACACCAAGCCCCCCCCCTTCTGACTCCTCCCATCAACACAAAAAGTCCCCAAGAGAAGGCCCTAGTGGTTTTGGGGGAGTCAAGTCAGAACACCCCAGCTCAAGCACAGAACCCCAAACTCCCCCTTGTACCTTGTTGTAGAAATCCGGCAAGAGGGATAATAAGTTCAAGTTCAATTTATTTAATATACTGCAAATATAAAACCAAAGTTAAAATCTAAACGTTTACAATGAATATAAATTGGGGAGGTAAAAATACAAAAACAAACTCCATAACACTTAAAGGAACCCCCCCCAATAAGGCTACATTACAGTAAAATTTGCGTAGGGAAGTTAGGGAAGAGCGGAGAGCAGGAGGAAAACCATAATATAACCTACTTAAAAAAAGATTTAGAGCATATATAAAAAAAAGCCAAACAACAAAAAACAATGAACAAAATGCTTGAGAAAAATAAAATGAGCTTTAAATGTAGAGACTGATTTTTCTTCGCAAAGATAAATAGGAAGAGAGTTCCAAAGAGTAGGTGCCATAACTGAAAATGAAGTTTCTATGTATATCAAGAAATAGCTGCCTAAAAGAGATCTCTGCGCAGTATAATGAACCAAAAAACTGTGCAAAAAAGAAAGGAGTCCAGGGGACATAACTAAAAAAGTGATATTTATAGGAAATTCGATACACTATAGAAAGAATATGTTCTGCTTTAAGAAGTGGAGTCACATGGTCGAAATTTGAACATCTATATAATAATCTAACTGAAGTATTTTGTACTAACTGTAAATGATGTAGCTGATAATTTGGTAGACCTATAATTGAATTACAATAATCAAGATTAGATAAAACTAGAGAATGAATCAATATACTGAAGAAGGTATTGATGTCTCTGAGAAAAGGGATGGGGCATGTGTGCGACACCCTTTGTTTGATACACCAGTTCAAGCCAAGCTGGGAGACGAACAGCGGGGCCAAAAGAATTACCAGAATAGACTCTCTCTTCCAACATAACTGGGCTACAGACTCCGTTCTGTGAATTCAAATAACAGACATGAGAATAAGCCGTGTAATAATCAAATGTATGTTTGTTAATGCTTTCCATGTCTGGGGAGAGCCAATACATACAATTTTCTGTGCTCTCCAAAGGGAGAAATCAAAGTCGACGAGATTTATACATCATGTATAATAATTACCATACTTCAGAATACAATGGCACAGTTGATCACATGACTTCCTTCCCAGGAACACCTTATGTCAATTTATATTTAAATCCTAAATTTAGGGCTCCTTTTACTCAACTGCGCTAGCGGTTTTAGCATGCGTGGCAATTTAGCGCACGCTAAAACCGCTAGCGCAGCTTTGTAAAAGGAGCCCTTAATGTTAAGTCCAATTTTTAAACCCAGCAGGTGACAATGTTTCACTTTTTCTGTCCTTGTAGCCTTTAAATAACCTTCCTTAAATGTGATGTGCATCCTAATCTATGGAATCAGACATCCTCTTAACTTCTGTATGAACTTTTACTAATTAGCCTGTGTATTTCAATCTATGAGGAACAGATTTCCCCTTTAAGGCCTTTCTGTAAAAGCCCGTTTCCTGTTCTTCTGGGAAAACCTATACCCAGCCCTTTTCATTTCTGTACATCTGCCTTCCTTACAATGGGATCTTATTATCACAATCACTCCATATAACAAACGCAAATTAGTCCATGTCAGTTCTTTTTTTAAAAAATAATCTTTATTCATTTTTAAAAACACTTTCAACAAGTGAAAATAGAGATAATTAAAACATTGTACACTTTAGACATCACTTAATATATTGCAGGATTAATACAGATCAATACCCTCCTCCCACCCACCTTATTCACTATCATTAAGATATCTATAAAATTTTATCTTAGTTTCTGAAATACACTATACATTTTTAAAACATAAATTACACACATATATAACCATTCAGACTTATTTATCAATCCTCAAAAATACCACCCTTCCCCCCAATTACCATCCTTAAAAATAATCAATTTTAAAAAACGTATATTTCTTCCCCCCCTGGATGTGCATTTAATCTAACAACAAAAACCATAACTATAATAATTCTACAAAAGATGTCAATGGACCCCAAATTAATTTAGTTTGTAATACTCCCTATCAAATCAGCTCTCATTTTCTCATATTTATAGATTAGACATAGACTTGCCCACCAGAATGTAAAGTTGAGATGATCCCAGTTTTTCCAGTTCCTTGTAATCAATTGTATAGCTGTACTTGTCATAATTAAAAAAAGACATCTTTTATATTTGTCTAGGGGATCTTTGATATGCAAAATTGTACCACAAATTACTACTTCATAAATTAGATTCTAAAATATTATTATGTCCCCAAATTGATTTCCAAAAAATCAGTATCTTAGGGCAATAAAACAGCAAATGATCTAATGTTCCTATGTCTAGGTGACATGTTATATGTTGGGCGCACTCAGAGACCGATCAGGACCCGTCTCATAGAACACAGGTCACGTATACACACGAGGTCCATGACTGCTCCCATGGTCCCTCATTGCATACTAGCCGACCACTCCTTTCAAGATCTCAGGTGGTTTGTTATGGAGCAAGTTTTTGAGGATTTCCAGGGAGACAGACTGACTCGACTTCAACACAGAGAACAATTTTGGATATTCGAGCTTCAATCTTTAACCCCCAATGGTCTGAATGACTATATAGAGTGGCAACACACTTATTAAGTGTGAATGTTCCTTTAAAGGATTTGCTTCAAGTTCCTTTGCAAGCTGCCTTGGTCAGGAGCTTGATCACCTGACTCTCATTTCACCTGTTTCTGTTTCTGCGAGTTAAAAAGAGGGCGTCCTCTCCAAACCAGTGCCATTTCTTTCCTGCTTCATTCACGAACTTGAGAGTCATCGAGCAGTGCGGTTCCTGAGGAAGGGGGTTCACCCCCGAAACGGAGTCCGTTGGACATTTATTTCATTTACTGCTTATGGATCACCATTTCCATTACACACGGAGAAGCTAAGTTCTTACAGCCTGTGTATTTTTGAGCTTGGTTGGATTTGGACACTAACTTTCCAGTTTGGCCCCCAGCTTAGGGGTAAGAGATGAATTCCTTCTTTATTTTGATAATGTGTGTTTTTTTCATTTGAGTTTTTTCACACATTGCACATTTTGCACTACCGTATTTTCGCGGATATAACGCGCGCGTTATACGCGTTTTTACCTACCGCGCATACCCCTCGCGCGTTATATGCCTGAGCGCGGTATACAAAAGTTTTTAAACATAGTTCCCACCCCGCCCGACGCCCGATTCACCCCCCCCAGCAGGACCGCTCGCACCCCCACCCCGAACGACCGCTCGCACGCGCTCCCACCCGCACCCGCATCCACGATCGGAGCAAGAGGGAGCCCAAGCCCTCTTGCCCGGCCGACTCCCCGACGTCCGATACATCCCCCCCCGGCAGGACCACTCGCACCCCCACCCCGAAGGACCGCCGACTTCCCGACAATATCGGGCCAGGAGGGAGCCCAAACCCTCCTGGCCACGGCGACCCCCTACCCCCACCCCGCACTACATTACGGGCAGGAGGGATCCCAGGCCCTCCTGCCCTCGACGCAAACCCCCCTCCCTCCAACGACCGCCCCCCCCCAAGAACCTCCGACCGCCCCCCCAGCCGACCCGCGACCCCCCTGGCCGACCCCCACGACCCCCCCACCCCCCTTCCCCGTACCTTTGGAAGTTGGCCGGACAGACGGGAGCCAAACCCGCCTGTCCGGAAGGCAGCCAACGAAGGAATGAGGCCGGATTGGCCCATCCGTCCTAAAGCTCCGCCTACTGGTGGGGCCTAAGGCGCGTGGGCCAATCAGAATAGGCCCTGGAGCCTTAGGTCCCACCTGGGGGCGCGGCCTGAGACACATGGTCGGGTTTGGCCCATGTGCCTCAGGCCGCGCCCCCAGGTGGGACCTAAGGCTCCAGGGCCTATTCTGATTGGCCCACGCGCCTTAGGCCCCACCAGTAGGCGGAGCTTTAGGACGGATGGGCCAATCCGGCCTCATTCCTTCGTTGGCTGCCTGCCGGACAGGCGGGTTTGGCTCCCGTCTGTCCGGCCAACTTCCAAAGGTACGGGGAAGGGGGGTGGGGAGGTCGTGGGGGTCGGCCAGGGGGGTCGCGGGTCGGCTGGGGGGGCGGTCGGAGGTTCTTGGGGGGGGGCGGTCGTTGGAGGGAGGGAGGGGGGGTTGCGTCGAGGGCAGGAGGGCCTGGGATCCCTCCTGCCCGTAATGTAGTGCGGGGTGGGGGTAGGGGGTCGCCGTGGCCAGGAGGGTTTGGGCTCCCTCTTGGCCCGATATTGTCGGGGGAGTCGGCCGGGCAAGAGGGCTTGGGCTCCCTCTTGCTCCGATCGCGGGTGCGGGTGGGAGCGCGTGCGAGCGGTCGTTCGGGGTGGGGGTGCGAGCGGTCCTGCTGGGGGGGGGGTGAATCGGGCGTCGGGCGTGGTGGGGGTAGGGGGTCGCCGTGGCCAGGAGGGTTTGGGCTCCCTTCTGGCCCGATATTGTCGGGGAGTCGGCGGTCCTTCGGGGTGGGGGTGCGAGTGGTCCTGCCGGGGGGGGGGGGAGCAGGGCAGGGCGGGTAAACGGAGAGTCGGGACAGCGCACGGAGAGTCGGGGAGGGCGAAAGGAGAGTCGGGGTGGCCAGAGGAGAGTCGGGGCGGGCGAAAGCAGAGTCGGGGTGGCCAGAGGAGAGTCGGGGCGGGCGAAAGGACAGTCGGGCAGCATGCGCGTTATACCCGTGAGCGCGGTATACAAAAGTTTTTATACATAATATTGTGGTTTCTGCGCGCTATACCCGTGTGCGCGTTTTACACGGGTGCGCGTTATATCCGCAAAAATACGGTAGTTAAGCACTACAAATATTATCCGGAGCAAGCCCGGGGATGTTTCGCAGTTAACACCTTCCTGGGTGTAAATCCGCGACAGCTTTTCCCTGGAGTTTCCAGAGGTTGCTGTGTGACTGAGGGCTTGTCCGGTTAATACTCTTAAATTAAATTATAGAATTATTTTCATTCTTTGCTCAGTTTGGAGTTGGACTTCATCTCTTTTCCTTAATCTTTGTAGACTTCTTGGGGTGAGGGAGGTTCTTTCATTTGTTAGGTGACAGTGCCAGCATCTATTAGATCTAGAATTATCTAACTTATTCAGTCTAACTGGGGTCCAAAAAGAATGATGTAACAAAAAAAAAACAACAACAAAAAAACAAACAAGTTTGTTTCATAGATGCTGATGTTGTACACCCCATTCTCCAAGACCAAATACGTGGTCATCGAGATGCAGAAATATATTGCTTAATCTCGATGCTCCAAATATCTCTAAGAGCATTTTTGGGTTTTTTTATTCATAAGTTCAGATATTAATTTATACCACTTAGCAGCTTGATGTCCTAGCATGTCTGCCTGAAAGCAGAGGAGTTGCAGGCTATAAAAAAATTTTAAATTACGTCCCTGTCAGTTCTTAACATAAGCTTTTCCTTTGTCAGAATGTTCTTTTTCCTTTCTAACGCTGGGCTATGAGAATTCCAGCTTACAAAAACTTTCATTTAGTTTAATTCTATCATAACCTTTTACAGACAGATCCACAATTCACTGCCTCATTTATCCCAAATAATTTCAACGTTTAATCTGAAATGATGCGGCAGAGGAAAGGCCCTGAAGGGCTTGCTGCAAACAGCCTGTTTACAGCGCTGCCACTGCTGCTTTGGGTCAGGACTGCTGCCACTGCGCTGAGATGCTTCCCTGGTCGGTGGCTCCTCCCTGCTCAGCGGCTTCCCTGGTCAGTGGTTCCTCCCTGTTCGGCGTCTTCCTCTACTGCGCATGTGGAGGCATGGCGTTTCAAGTGCGCATGCGCGGCTAGGGTTTTATTATTATAGATTATGGCACAATACTAAAATGCTTTAATTTAGAGCTTGGACACAGCCTGTTGAGTACATTTTTTCTATACCAGCGAAGCTAAGAGATGTATCTGATTATGGCCTAAGTGTCTGGAAAAGTAAGACGTTGAGCACGTGATAGACATAACTTAACATAAAAGTCATAAACAGAGTTATAGTACAATAGTATTAGCATTATTAGCAAATGTTCAATTTTTAGATAGATGCTTGCAATAGAATAAAGAATGTAACAAGGTCAGCGTGTCCTCAGTGAACATGTTGTTAAACCCATTCTATTGTTGACAGGGGTGAAACCTATAGCAAATGATAGTCATTTATTGTTTTTAGGGAAATTAACAAAAACATAGGCTAGGAGTCAGACTGACCTGGAAATATCACTATTTGTTTGAAAATGCTAGGGAGAAAAACACATCTGTTTATAAGAACTTTTTTGTCACTTGTAGAGTTAGGGGGAAATCATGTGACTGTAACCATGTGACTATAGCCTACAGAAGTACATTGCTGAAGTATGCAATTTGTAATTGGATAATGTATTTCTGAGCTTGTAATTTTATTGCAGATTGAATAACCATGTATGTTTACTAATTAATGAGATAAGGACATATGAATTGCATCAAGGTGGCGCCGGGAAGGCGTACACCTACACACCATCATAGAGTACCAGAGTGTGTGTTTTTAAATCAAAATGACACTATCACCAACAAAAGCAGTGCAAAATAAACACAGAGCACTATTACAGCAACCAATCAGGGAATCCCCCAGCCAACTCCCAAAAAATGAAAAAGCAAAACTTAGCTTCAAAAGATTTTCATCCAATGTCCAAGGGAAGTGAGACAGGGCAGATGGAACGCCAGAAGACCATAGTGTCCCTTCGCACTGAGGGTACCTAAGTCTTGTAAAATTCTGATAGTTATTTACCTTATACACATTATTGTCTTGGTTATTGATTTAACCTTTGCTGGGGACACTGTTTCACTACCACTCTTGGGAACCTTTTTGCGGGTCTCTGGATATGGTAAAGACAGGTGCTTGAGTATAACAAAGGAATCCAGGCAGCCTGGCTCCATGAACCAAGTTTTCAAAGGAGTCACACCTCTTTGTCAATTGAGGGCCATTAGATCAAACAAGAAACCAAACTGCGACACAGAAAGATACTGGAAGACACTGGAACAAGGGAATTCAGATCTATAATAGACTGGCTTTCCCCCCTCTCTCCTCTGGCTTCTTCACACCTATACACCCACCCATTCAGACAAACATATCATTCAGGTAGGCAGGCCACATACACTCTCTCTCTCACACATATTCTGACCCCACCCTCATTCATTCTGGCAGGATATGCTCAGACACACACATTCTAAAGCTCTATATTTATAATAAGCCTATTTCTACATACCTTTTCACTGTCCCAATGAATTTATGTTGAGAATACTGAAAGGAAATTATAAGACAATCCAAGAATGCAAGACTTTTTAAATCAAAATGATAAAATATTTTGATACCCACCGGACAGGACTCAACAAGGACCTTGGCTTTCTCTCTCACTACAAAGAAATTCAACTATTTTGTCACCTCTTTGTCTCCAACTACTACTCAAATGCTTTTATGTTTCCCCTATATATATATATTGATGTTACCAATATTTACTTATCTGATCTGAGGAAGAAGGGGTTACCTTTGAAAGCTAATCATAAAAGGGGATTATGTACTTACCCTGGTAAGATCTTTTCCAGTAGATAGGTGAGACATTCTAGACCATAGGATTATGTCCCACTACTCGCATGGTCTGCAGAAGAAATCCATTACAGGTTTTTCACTCTGCCTCTAGTGTAGTTCACAGGCTAGTTTAGCGTCCTCTAGAAGTCAGTACCCAAGCATAGATAGACACACTCCTGTGAAGTAGAGGCACCTCTAACGACAGGCTAAACTATTGTTCTGTTCAAACAACTAAACAATACCATTAATTTCTTTCTATGCGTCGAGAGACTATTCAATTGGGAGCAACATTTCTTTTAGCATACCGCTTTAAACCCGCGGGCTCGCACTGCAGGGAAGGCGGCAGAGAGTAGGAGCTCAGGGCAGAAAGCAGGACTGGAAGATCGGGGCGAGCAGGCAGGAGACATGGGGCAGAGCAGGACTTCTATGAAGCTGGAGAGTTGAAAAGACATTTTCGACTGGTCTCCAGCAGTCGCTTCTTGGGTTGAGCGGCCAGCCCAGTCGGATCCAAAATTTTATGTAGTGAATTGGGTCGCTGTCCAATTTGCATACATTTTACCTCATTTGCATGCATGGATTCAAAGCGGATCGCAGGAGAGGTAAGTGAATCAGGCAGGATAGAAATTTGATAGTAAAGTGGTCACAAACTGATCGGTACATGATCGGTTTGCTTAGTGAATCTAGCCCAAACTCTTGACCAGTCTTCAAGAAACAGATTGGATAAGCAGGAGACTGAAATCTGAAATCAGAATCAGAAACAGGCACAGCACAAGGACAGGGCGGGTGTCTAGAATGTCTCACCTATCTACTAGAAAAGATCTTACCAGGGTTAAGTACATAATCTCCTTTTCCATTCTAGTCTATAGGGATGTACAAAAGCAGTCCCCCAAGAAACCTAGGATGGGCTTGCTGTGCTGGTCCTTAAGACCCAAATGGCAGAGTCCTGTCTGGCGGCAACATCCACTCTGTAGAACTTGGCAAACATGTTAAAAGAAGACCATGTCGCTGCCCTACAAATCTCCTTAGGAGAAACAGAACTAGCTTCCATTCATGAAGAAGCTACACTCCTGGTAGAAAGTGCCTTAACAGAAATAGGGGACAGTTGCCCCACAAGAATGTAAGTGGACTAAATGGCTCTACGGATACATCTAGAGATCATAGCCTTAGAAGGGGGAGAACCCCGCAGAATAAAATGAGCCACAACAGGTGGTCAGAAAGCGAAACTCATGAGAGATTCGGCAATATTGCCTGTCAGCTCCACTTTGTACTCACGGTTACCAGACACAGAGAGCCTGCAGCTGCTCCAAGCCTTTTCAATAGCTGATTTAGAATTCATTACCAAACTGCTGGAAATTCATCCTTCAAACTGATCTTCGGGCTGCTAGTCAAACTCCTCTGTCTGACTGTGCCTCCACCCCTGCGGACCACCAGATGTGTGTCTGGGCATGTGGAGGTGTGAAAACAAAGCCAGTGCACTGCAGAACACTGCTAAACCCTCCAAGTGCACTACAGTCTGCGCTCGACCCCCCACTTAACAGGGAGTGAGACTAGGTCAGGGACTGCCCTGAATTCTAAGGAACACTAAGCAGACTGGCTAGCAGGTACCCCGAAGGGATTGGCCAGTTAGCTACAGACTGAAGTCTGTGAATTCTCGAGCAGGCAGAATTTCAAGTCCATTTTAAATGTGAAAATACCCACAAAAGGGACAAAACTACATCAAATTAAAATAATAAAATGTGGAGAGCAGAATCTACATAGCTGCAGCCATGCATGCAGAAGAAAAGAATGCTAGAGGGTGCTAAACTAGCCTCTGAAGTACACTAGAGGCAGAGTGAAATACCTGTAATGGATTTCTTCAGCGGACCATGCGAATAGTGGGAAATAACCCTATGGTCTAGAACGGGGGAAGGGGGGGCAACGAAGGCCACAATCCAGTCAAGATTTCCCCAATGAATATGCACGAGATCTATTTGCATGCACTACCCCATTATATGCTAATAGATCTTGGGGAAATCCTGAAAACCTGACTGGATTGCGGCCCTCGCTGCCCACCCCTGGTCTAGAATGTTACCTATTGTACTAGAAACATTAAGTTAGTCCAATAAAAAAAAGGTATTTTTTTCCTTTGTGTTTTTATTTCTACAGTTTACCTACATGCCTTTTTCAAACCACCCCTAGATGTTGTCTAATTATTCTATTTCCTACTGCCTCTGAGGTCTGATACTCGGGATCCCAAAAGACTAGGCAAAAACAAAAGATTATAGATGGTAATACAGCCCTACCAGCATACTCCTTCCCTTTACATATGGAATTAAAATCCATAAGGAATTCATGTTACTATCTGTTTCATGCAAAATATTTATTTGGTTCGACCTGATGGGCCGCCGAGGGAGCGGACTGCTGGGCGCGATGGATCTCTGGTCTGATCCAGCGGAGGCAAATTCTTATGTTCTAATTCCCTCTTTAGCAAATAGTGTAACCCCCCCAATATGACCCATTTTATCACTATAATATAATCTGTACCCTGAACAAGTGTCCCATTGATTGTCCTTCTTTCACCTAGTCTCTGAGGTGCCTATTATATCTACCTCTTCATTTAATGCTATATACTCTAACACTCTCATCTTATTTTTTTAGGCTTATAGCATTTGTATACAGACGCTTCACATTGTTTTTTTCCCCTGCATCTACAGGCTGCTTAGAAATAGACAAGGATAATTTATTTTGCTCTCCTCTTAAACATAGAAACATAGAAATAGACGGCAGATAAGGGCCATGGCCCATCAAGTCTGCCCACTCCAGTGACCCTCCCTATCTATCTTTGCGGATAGATCCCACATGTCTATCCCATCTGGCCTTAAAATCTGGCACACTGCTGGCCTCAATAACCTGAAGTGGAAGGCTATTTCAGCGATCAACCACCCTTTCAGTGAAGAAGAACTTCCTAGTGTCACTGTGCAGTTTCCCGCCCCTGATTTTCCACGAATACCCCCTTGTTGCCGCGGGCCCCTTGAAGAAGAAGATGTCTTCTTCCACCTCGATGCGGCCCGTGAGATACTTGAATGTCTCGATCATATCTCCCCTCTCTCTACATTCCTCGAGTGAGTAGAGCTGCAATTTCCCTAACCGCTCCTCATACGGGAGCTCCTTGAGTCCCGAGACCATCCTGGTGGCCATTCTCTGGACCGATCCCAGTCTCAGCACATCCTTGTGGTAATGCGGTCTCCAGAATTGCACACAGTACTCCAGGTGCAGTCTCACCATGGATCTATACAGTGGCATAATGACTTCCTTTCATTATTGTTGAGACTTCTTTATTCAGATTCCATAAACGTCCTGTTTCAATAGTGTCCTTCAAGGATACTCAATGCCAAACCTATGTGTACCTGAGCCACTGTCAGCTTCTCTGCCTCCATTTTAGTTTAAAAGCTGATTTATCTCCTTTTTAAAAGTTAACACCAGAAGACTGGTTCCATCCAGGTTAAGATGGAATCCATCCTTTAGGAATAGGTTCCTCCTTTCCCAGAATGTTGCCCAGTTCCTAACAAATCTAAATCCCTTACCCCTGGCACCATTATCTTAACATATATTGAGACTTTGGAACTCCATCTGCTTCTTGGGTCCTGTGCTTAGAATGGGAAGCATTTCCAAAAATGCTACCCTGTAGAATCTGGATTTCAGCTTTCTTCCTAACAGACTAAATTTGGCATTCAGAACCTCCTTCCCTTATTTTCCCACATGGGTATAAGGCACAAAATTTTACATAATGTATTTTCTAGGTTTAAACTGGGTTTTATATGCAGAAAGCTTTTCTAAAGAGTACCCTAATGGTTAAAGCAGTGGGACTGATTAGCAAGGAAACCACTGTCAATCCCCCATTAGCATTCCTTGCTATTCTGTGTAAGTCACTTAACACTCCACTGCCTAAAGTACAGATTCTAAGCACTCCAATAACGGGGCAATATCTACTGTACCAGAATATAACTCACCTTGAGCTACTACTGAAAAAGCATGTTCTAAATCCAATTCCCTTTCCTCTCAAATTACTCTATTTTCAAAAAAGCAATTGGTTTGTAAGATAATCAAGACTGAACATTTCAATCAGTGTTTGGTAACACTGGAGAAAAGTAATAGATGGCTTAGTTGAAAACATTTTGTGATTCCAAAAACAAACATTTCCAACTTATTTTTAATCCTCCACTTACAGGAAGATTGAGAATAGGCTTTTTAGTGCTGACAACTTCTGTTACATGGTCATTGAATTTTTTATGGTATTACATGCAGTGTTGTAGCAAGGGTAGGAGGCGCCCGGCCCTGCGCCCTCCCTTCCCACCCCCAGTGTTCTCCCCAGAAATTTTTTCCAGCCAGGTGGCATGAAAAAGTAGCCGGGTAGGGCAGGATGGGGAAATTTGGTGGTGGGGAAAATTAACCCCCTCTTTTACTAAGGTGTGCTAGCGTTTTTAGCGCGCAAACCCCCATGCTACGCGGGAAAACTAACGCCAGCTCAATTTTGGTGTTAGCATCTAGAGTGCGCAGCAATTCTACGCGTGCTAAGCGCACGCTAAAACTACTATCGCAGCTTAGTAAAAGGAGCCCTAAAGGTGTACTATTTTTATTAGTTAATTATTATTTTCCAATGCTGAATATGACTTCCTTTTTTAAGATTTGATACTTGTGCCAGAATATTTTTACTAAATTTAAGAAATATCCAATTTTTGAAGGGAATAACTAGATATTTGCCTGCTTTCAAATGGTATAGAGGTTTAAAAAAGGGAAATGTATTAATGAAGTCATTAGGTTCAATCTAGCCATTTATTTCTGCATGAATTTAAACAACTAACAAAAAAAAGGATAAATATAGCTCATCCAGTCATACAAGAAATGGCTCTACAGCACCTCTAATAATGTTTTGATCACTAGGTTCCTTCCTGAGGTCTCACTGAGGATATGAAATAGATGCGATCCCCACTTCCAGACCTCTTCCACATAATTTATGGAGAGGTGTTACTGAGCCTTAAAGGAGACCTGTGTGATTGCACTACAGCAAAATAAAAAAGTAGCAGATAAAGATCAAAGTGAGATCTAGGACAAAACAGTTTAGGTAAAGATGCCGGTAATAATTAGCAATGTATTAAAAATATTATATTTATATTTGCTTATAATGTCATTTGGAAAGCTGCTTGATGTTAATACAACTTTAATTCTTTATACTGCCGGGGGGGAATGGTGGGGACAACACCACTTATGTCAGTTAGAATAGGGTCATTAAATCCAGTGGCGTACCTAGTATATATGACAGCCAGTGCTGATCATTTTTTTAACAACTCCCTCATCTATATAAAAAAGGTATTTTTAGTAATAATCCATGAGTCACACAACAAGGGTGCACCTAGGAAAAGGCAGTATCTTAAACACTGCAGTGACCACTAGAACACCAATACACGAATTGTAAAACTAAACAAGCCAGATCCTGCATTGCTGATGCTAACAGAAAACCATGTCCTTTTCATACACACAGAACACAGATTACAGTCTTGTCCAATAAGGAATAATCACAAACTAAAAATAGAAATATGTAGACAAAAGTTAACACCACAGAAACAGTGACACATCCCCTAATACTGTGCAAAATATAAAGACAGTAGATGTAAATTTGAAAAAATTGCTACATAATCACCACTTTACAAATTAACAAAGAGAAATAAAACAAATAATGACAAATAAGAAAATACTATTTTATTGGACTAATCCATTTTTCAATTAGTATTAATTAGCTTTCAGAGGCTAAAGCTTTCTTCAAGACAATACAGTATATTGCTGTTATTGTATCCTGCCTTACCTGAGGAAAGGTGTTTAGTCCCAAAAAACTGCCTTATTTCCATTTCCTATTGATAAACTTTAATCAATACAGTTACAATACTACTTGATTCTACGTAAAGCAACAAAAATTTTTTTCTACCTTCTGTCGTTTCTGCTTTAATCATCTTCTTTTCGCTCTCCTTCTTTCTATTCAACATTTGTCCTCTCTCCCTTCCATGCAACATCTGACCTCTCTCTTTGCCCCTTCCACCCATACTCTGCCCTCTCTCTCTCTATCTCTTCCATCTACTGTCCACCCTCTCTGCCCCTTGCATCCACTGTCCACCCTCTCTGCCCTTTCCATCTAGTGTCCGCCCTCTCTCTCTCTTCCATATGGCATCTTCCCTCTTTCTATGTCCCTTCAATAAACTGTATATCTATGTCCCTTCAATAAACTGTATATCCTGTGCCCTTTCTCTCCTTTGTACATGATTCATTTCAGCTTCACCCTCTCTCCATTTATTGTCTCCGCCCCCCTCCCCTATGCTCTGGCATCTCTCTCTTCGTCTTTCCTTCCCTTCCCTCCCCCATGCCCTGGCATCTCTCTCCTATCTCTCCTTCTCCCTCCTTGCTCTGGCACCTCCTTTCCCTCTGGTCTGGCATTTTATGTCTCCTTAGTTTCCCTTCCCTCCCCCATGTCCTGCCATCTCTCCCTCCCACTCCATTATCTGGCATCTCTTCTCCTTCCTTTCGCTCCCTCCTTCCACCTGGTCTGGCATCTGTCTCCTTCCCCCCAGGGCAGGAGTAATTCTTTGAGGGCCCCTAAGCACACAAATATACTGGACCCCCCTGCCCACACCCCACCCATACCCCCGCCCCATTTATCTGTTTTCTTATTCAGTGGCACCCAGGGCCCATCATTTTTTGACAGCCCCCCATGTAAAAAAATATTTTTTGTAATGACCATGAAACGGAATAAATATTCAGAACAGAAACAGGCAGTGAAAATTTTCTTTTATTGAACCTCATATATGTAACCATTATTCCAAACATAACATAATATAAATTATGTCTGAATTATCATGACATCAGAAGTACATATGGAGTAGTTGCAGGTGATGCTTGGGACAGTTCTGATTGTGTTAGTTCAGTTTTATGTGTTTTTTTTGAATAGAAGGGTTTTTATTTCTTTTTTGAAGGTTTTGTAGTCTGTGGTCGAGGTCTATAGGTTGTATAGTTGGGAGTCGAGTGTTGCAGCTCGAATGGCTAGGAGGCTGTTGAACAGTTGTTTTTTTTCTTTTGACGTTTTTGGTTGGAGGGTGTGTGAATGGTGTGTGAGTTCTCCTAAGTTTGGTTGAGGTGGATTGAATTATTTAACTGAAGAAATTAATTACCCCCCATTCCACACACATTAATTCTCTTCCATTTTTGTTCCCATTATAAAAAAAACTGATAAGTTCCCAGAAAAAAATACATTAAAATAAGAAGTGAAAACAAAGGCCCCTACAGATGAGAACATAACATAAGAATAGCCTAACTGGGTCAGACCAATGGTCCATCATGCCCAGTAGCCCATTCTCATGGTAGCCAATCCAAGACACTAATACCTGGTCAAAACCCAAAGAGTAGCAACATTCTATGCTACCGATCCAGGGCAAGCAGATACTTCCCCCGTGTCTTAATAACAGATTATGGACTTTTCCTCCAGGAATTTGTCCAAATCTTTCTTAAAACCAGCTACACTATCTGCTTTTACCATAACTTCTGGCCACTTCATTTTTAAGTTTAGATCTTTCCTTTCAAACAGAGACCTTGCTAGATGTCAAATACAGCACAAGGTAACTTCACATGGACTTAGCTGTGTAGGAAATGTGAATCTCCTCATACACCCACCATATAGTGCAAAAATGTGCAAAGGTCTGTTTTTTTCTTTCGATCACTACATAGCCTAATGCCACACAAGCAGCGCTGTTATAAACATATTCTGAAGGTCAATGCTAAGGTTAACAAAGTTTCCTTCCTTGGACCAGAAGGAGATACTGACAAACCACTGGAAGAGATCCCAAAACAACTATCCAGGAACAACATCCAAAGACCCACTCAGTGTGTGAACCAGTGAGTGGAGTGGACTAATTGGGGGGTGGAAATGGGCCCGGAGTTTGCTCAGCAGAATTTCCCAGACCACCTCTTCCTCTCAACACATTGACACGCTGCCACCACCACCACCACTAGGAACACCTCACCGGTAGGTCAGCAATGCTTATAAACTTTATAAAACACATTATTATATTTTCTTATAAAGCACATATTTTAACTGAACTCTCTGACATCCTCAGCCTTGCCATTCACAAAAATAGAAGAAAGAAAAGTTCCCATTTCCTGCTGTCTCATGTCCCCGGCCTATACAATATTTTTCTTCTGCAGACCCTTCAAAAGTCTGACCAAATCCTCGTTTCACTTGCATTATAAAGTACTGAGGATGCCATCTCTCCCCAATCCCAGGTCCTAAAGTCTAAGACATTAGCGCAAACTAGTGCTGCCCGATTCAGGAAAAAAAATTTCGATTTGATTCAGTCTATTGAATTGGTTTTTTGATTTGATTTTCCTGCCCAATTGGGTGTTTTTTTCAAACATCTTGGTGGGTTTATTTTATATCTTTTTCATCCCCCTTTGGCTTCTCCTAACCACACTGGCACTGTGGTGTAAATAAAATAAAGAAATAAAAAGGACTTTTCCTCTCTCTGTTAAATTCTAGCTCACGTTTTCAGTCTAACACCAGCTCTGGCAGGATACACATTTCAAATCTGACATATTGTAATCACAAAACAGAAAATAAAATTAGTTTTTCTACCTTTTGTTGTCTGGTTATTTTTCAAATCTTGTTGGTCCAAGGCTCTGGTTGTCTTCTGATAACTTGCTTGCCAGGGTCTCCTTTCTGCATGCTAACCATCCATCTGCCATCTCTGTCCTCCCCTTCCGTTTCCCTTCCCTCCCCCGGATGTCTGGCATCTTTCCTTTTTTTCGTCTCCATCCACAGATCCACCTTTTCTCAACTACCCTTTCATCCAGCATCTCTCCTTCCTTCCCCACCACCATCTCTCCCTTTCTTTTCCCAACTACCCTCCTATCCAGTATCTCTATACCCCCCTCCACACCATCACTTGTGCCCAAATTCTCTCCCTTTTTGTTCCTTCCCTCCCTAAAACCCATGGTCCATCATCTCTCTCCCTCTCCTCTATTTTCAGACCCATTATTTCTTCCCACCCAAAGTCCGGCATATGCACGTCTCTTTGAACCCCCCCTTCGTGTACTTCTACACCAGGGCACCCCCTCCCCTGAAGGCCTGCCCCCCTTAAAAGCCTGCATCCCACCCCTGAAGATCTGTCCCCCCCCTTGAAGGCCTGTCCCCCCACCTTGAAGGCCAGCCTGCCTGTCCCCCCCTTGAAGGCCTGCACCCCCAGAAGGCCTGCACCCCCCCTTGAAGGCCTGCCTGCCTGTCCCCCCCTTGAAGGCCTGCCCCACCCCCTTGAAGGCCTGCCTGCCTGTCCCCCTTGAAGGCCTGGACCCCTCTTGAAGGCCTGCCTGCCTGTCCCCCTTGAAGGCCTGCCTGCCCACCCCACCCTGAAGGCCTGCTGCCCCGCTCCCCCGAAGGACCCCTCGCCCCCCCACCTCGGACTGCTCATCCCCCCTGACCTCCCCTCACCATTTACCTAGAGAAGCAGCCTGCAGCAAGATCGCGATGCCAGCGATCTTTGCGCTGCTTCGGCGCTGTTTCCTCCGCCGTGGTCCCGCCCCTCCTCTGGTGGTAAATTGTGTGGGGAGGCCGGGGGGGGGGGAAATCCAGACGCCAGACCCAGATGTCGGGGTGGGGGGAAGGGGACTGTACTAGGAGCACCCCCTCAGGGCTTGCACCCAGGGCAGACGGCCCCCCCTCTGCCCCCCCCCTTGGTACGCCACTGTTCTTATTCACTTCTATTTCTTTTTTTTTTAATTCAAAACAAAGATTAGCATACCAGTGCACAGTTTTTCTTCTATGCAACCCCCAAACATCTCTGAACAAATCCCCCTTCCTTCCCTTCCCACCTACTTATCCAGGACTTTAACTCTGAACTCTTTCCAATAATATATAAGTGTTCAAATATATTGTAAAGCAGTATTCTATGCGAACTATAAGTCTAGATTAATAACCAAGTTTACAACGCCTCTCAACTGCCTCACTCTATGTCAACCAAGTGTAACCCCTATGTATGTATAAACAACCAAATCTGTAACTCCTCTAGTATGTTCCACTCCATATATGTTAACTTGTAATGAAACAAGGCAAGCAGTCCACCAAAGAATCCAACATGAAATAAAAGATCAGCAGAAAATAAATATTCAAATCAGGTTTATTAAAGGTGCTCCCAAGAACCATGCCCGATGCATTTTGCCAAACAAGGCTAGTCAACACTAACAGAAAACCATGTCTTTCATACACACAGAACACAGATATACCCTCACCCAGTATGGAATATGTTGATAAAGTTTAAACTGAACCGCCAAGAAGCCAAACTGCATACAGTGAAACACCACAGAAACAATGACATATAGCCCCAAAATACTCTGCAAAATATAAATATAGAGATGTAAATTTGAAAATACTGACAATCACCACTTTACAAATTAACAAATAGAAATAAAACAAAAATTGAAAATAATATACCATTTTATTGGACTAATCCATTTTTCAATTAACTTTCAGAGGCCCTAGCTTCCTTCTTCAGGTCAATTTAGTATACTGCTGTTATATTATACTGTCCTGACCTGAGAAACGGGGTTTTAGTCTCTAAAAGTTAGTAAAAAATGTATTAAAATGAGTCCAATAAAAAGATTACCATATTTTCTGCTTATAAAACTTTTTTCAATACAACTACAATACTATTTTATTCTAATGCAACAACAAAAAATTTCTACCTTTTGTTGTGTCTGCTTTAATCATCTTGTCTTCACTCTTCCTTCTAGCCAGCATCTGTCCGCTCTGTCTTCCATGCAGCATCAGCCCCTTCCATCCACTGTCCGCCCTCTTCCCGTTCCATATGGCATCTTCCCTCTTTTTATGCTCCTTCAATAAACTGTCTATCCTGTGCCCCTCCTCTTCTCCTTTGTATATGATTGATTTCAGCTCTGCCACCTCTCCATTTTTCTCTCTCTGTCACCACCCTGTCTTCTAAGCTCTGGCATCTCTCTCTTCTCCTTTCCTTCCTTCGCACCCCACAGTCTGGTATCTTCCCTTCCCTGATTCTCTGGCATCTCTCTCCTTTCCTTTTCTTCCATCTCTCCCTCCTCCTCTTTCCTTTCCCCCTTCCTTTTCCCTTGGTCTGGCATACTTTCCTCCTTCCCTCCATGCCCTGGCATCTCTTCCTCCCTCCCTTCCCTCCAAGCCCTGGCATCTCGTTTCATTCCCTCCCTCATCTTCTTTCTCCCTCCAGTTGGGTGCAGCAAGTCTCTCCCCCCTCTGCTCCCTTTCCTCCTTCTGTCACCCGAGGCCTGGCGTCATGAACTTCTTCGGGCAGCAGCATTCACAATTCGCTGCTGTTACCAGCTTCAGGCCTTCTTCTCTGTCGAGTCCTGCCTTCATGGAAACAGGAAGTAGGCAGGACCCGACAGAGAGGAAGGCCTGAAGCTGGCAACAGCAGTGAATTGTAAATGCTGTTGCTAGCCGAAGAAGTTCATGACGCCAGGCCGAGCACCAGGGGCAGACTGCTACTCTCCCCTCCCCGACCCTCCTATCTCTCCCTCACTCCCATCACGAGACTCTAAACAGCATTGCTTCACTCTAAGCAGGCTGCTTTGCGGCTTTCTCCTGCCATGATTCCCTCTGGCACATCACTGATGACATCATCAGTGATGCGCCAGAGGGAATCACGGCAGGAGAAAGCCACGAAGTAGCCTGCTTAGAGTGATGCGGTGCTTAGAGTCTCGCAATGGGAAGGAGGAAGAGATAGGAGGGTCGGATCGGGTTGGGGGTGGGGTGCCCAGGATGATGACGATGCTGCCGGCAAATCCAGCAAGCGGCTTTAATGGTACCACTGTCCGTGCCGGCTTCTCTTCCCTAACCCCCCCCCCAGGACGTAACTTCCAGTTTCGGAGGGAAGAGAAGGGAAGCCGGGTTCAAGTCACTTGCTGGGTTTTGTTTTGTTTAAGTCAGGCGGGAGTCTTTCGGCGGCTCTTCAGGCTGTGCATTAAGCAGCGGTGGCAGCAGGATTCACGGCAGATGATAGCTGGGCGGGCATCTAAATTAGCTGGGGGGAGCGCCCGGCTAAAAAGCGCTGGGGAGAACACTGCACCCCCATACCTCAAAATCTTCACCAGCGCAAGCAGCTTCTCCAGCTTGCTGCTAGTGCTGACCTTCTCTCTGATGTCACTTCCTGGCCCCACAACTGTGAAGTGATTCAGAGGGAGTCAGACCAGCATGAGCAGCAGGCTAGAGTAGTTTTTGTGCTGGCAAAGATTTTAAAGAAGTATTGGAGGGAGGGAGGGCAAAGAGATGCCGGCATCCCCACCAACATAGTGTGTGGGGCAGTTCTTCCCCTTACTATGTCACTGATTACATGCCATAAGCACAGCCCAGCAGTATCCTTTCTAGCTTAAACTGTAATCTAATTTATCACAGGTCGAGTTTGTACAAGATTGCTACAAACAATCTATGTTGGACAGATAGTAATAGGTTTTAACAAAAAGTCTGTATTAACTTTTTATGGTTAACTGCTGAACAAGGTTTATGATTTTAAAGTGCTTCCATAGATGTAAGCAGTTTAATTTCATTACATGTAGCTTTCACTAATGTTCAAATAAGAACTACACTGAAACAATGGCATTCAGTCACATCATTGCAGAAATCATTTGTTTATAGAAGAAAATCAGGAGAAAAAAGCACTTAGAAAGTTCATCACAAATTTTCAAGTTTAGCGCATTGCATCAGTTGTTAAGAACAAACATCTTATACTTGTTTACAAAAGAAAGAATTAAATCATAATTTAAGAAAGTATGACTAAATCATATTCAAACATAACCATCAGCAGAAACTAATTAAGGATAAATTTGTACATACATATTCATTAACTAACACAGGTGACTGTGTCTCAGGGCTGCTGGTCATGGAACTTTCTGGAGTAACTGTAGAGGATTTGGCTTCTCCATATACTGGTACTGTTTCCATCATATTATTCTCTTCATTTAGTGGTGGAGTATGCTTCATATCTGGAGGGTCTTTGATATTAACAATAGTATTCTCCATATCACCAGATTGCTGCTGTATTTCCAAAACGCTAATACATTCTTGAAGCTCAGAAGGCATTTCATCTGCACCTATTAGAAAATATCAATTTTGTAAAATTAAAGAGCTTTGAAGCTAGGCAGTTCTGCCTATAGCAGCAACAACTCAATGTAAATAGAAATCATCAATGAACACCAAATTGAGCTCACATTGTACATTAGAATTACTGGCTAAAATTCAGGAAAAACAAATTGCTTACATGATCTAGGTCAGGGGTGCCCACACTTTATGGGCTTGCGAGCTACTTTTATAATGACTAAGTCAAAATGATCTACCAACAATAAAATTAAAAAAAAACCCACAAAGCACACTGAAAGGCAGAGAAAATGTTAATTATTCATATTCCGGGTTTTTTCAAAGAGGTCACGGCAGATGACTCTATGCAATGTCACCTCAGTAACAAAATACAAAAATAGACAAATACACCCCCTCCCTTTTTACTAAACCACAATAGTAGGTTTTAGCACAGGGAGTTACGCTGAATGCCTCGTACTGCTCTCAATGCTCATAGGCTCCCTGCGCTAAAAAACGCTATTGCGGTTTAGTAAAAGGGAGCCATAGTGCAAATTATAGACAGCAGATATACCGTATTTTCACATAGATAACGCGCACCCGTGTAAAACGCGCACACGGGTATAGCGCGCAAAAAACACAAATTTATGTACAGAAATTTTTATATACCGCGCACACCCGTATACCGCGCATGCTGCCCGACTCTCCCGTCGCCGCCTGACTTTCCTTTCGCCCGCCCCGACTCTCCTCTGGCCACCCCGACTCTCCTTTCGCCCGCCCGACTCTCCTCTCCCCCTTGAAGTCCTGTCCCCACCCTGAAAGCCTGATGCCCCCCCGACGTCCGATTCACCCCCCCCCAGGACCGCTCGCACCCCCACCCCGAAGGACCGCTCGCACGCACCCGCACCCCCACCCCGAAGGACCGCTCGCACGCACTCCCACCCGCACCCCCACCCTGAAGGACCGCTTGCACCCCCACAGCCTCCCGACCCCCCCATCATGTAGAAGCTCCTACCGGTGTCCTGCTGCTTCCTCTTAGCGGTCCCGACTCCCCGACACGATCGGGGCAAGAGGGAGCTCAAGCCCTCTTGCCCCAGCCAACCGCGGCACCCCTGACACGATCGGGCAAGAGGGAGCTCAAGCCCTCTTGCCCCAGCCAACCGCGGCACCCCCGACACGATCGGGGCAAGAGGGAGCTCAAGCCCTCTTGCCCCCCCGACACGATCGGGGCAAAAGGGAGCCCAAGCCCTCTTGCCCCGCCGACTCCCCAACTCCCCGACAATATCGGGCCAGGAGGGAGCCCAAGTCCTCCTGGCTCTTGCGACCCCCCCCCGCTAGTTGTTCGGGGCCAGGAGGGAGCCCAAACCCTCCTGGCCACGGCGACCCCCTACCCCCACCCCGCACTACATTACGGGCAGGAGGGATCCCAGGCCCTCCTGCCCTCGACGCAAACCCCCCTCCCTCCAACGACCGCCCCCCCCCAAGAACCTCTGACCGCCCCCCAGCCGCCCCGCAACCCCCCTGGCCGACCCCCACGACCCCCCACCCCCCTTCCCCATACCTTTGTATAGTTGGCCGGACAGACGGGAGCCAAACCCGCCTGTCCGGCAGGCAGCCAACGACGGAATGAGGCCGGATTGGCCCATCCGTCCCAAAGCTCCGCCTACTGGTGGGGCCTAAGGCGCCTGGGCCAATCAGAATAGGCCCGGGAGCCTTAGGTCCCTCCTGGGGGCAGGGCCTTGGGCACATGGTCGGGTTGAGCTCGGGATGGGCTCTGCGATCGACTCACGTTGCCTTCCTGAGCTACCGGTCGATCGCGATCGACGTGTTGGGCACCCCTGATCTAGGTAGTCTCTGATTACAGAAGTGCAATAAGTCACAACAATGGAGAGGAAACCACATTTATCTCAGCCAGAATGGAGCTTTAGTTAATTTATCTTTTATTTTTCAAAAGGTGTTGGTTTCTGGGGATTTTTAGAACTTGTCTATAAAACTTTTTTAAAAAAAATTGTAATCAAGGGAGATGGCACCTGCTGCCAGTCTGTTTTTTAAGCTCCTCCTGAAACTGAAGACTGACTGACTGTCTGCTAAGGAGTGTCACAAATAGATCCACCCAGGCAGACCTGACTAGAAAAATAGTCTTCCCATATGTCCTGATCTAGGGATTCTCATTGGAGTTCAACAAATAATGGCAATTTATCAACTTCTTTTCTTGTAAGGTATGTGGCTTAGACATATCCCAGGAGTGAATGCTTAGTTCAGTGCTCTCAGCTTTCCAACACAGGAGATGCTATCCTGCTCTCAAGCAGAACCCAATCTTGTAGATAACTGGCTGTTTGGGTGTCTCCAAAAATCTGTGGTATGCACAAAACTAATCCATTTAGAAACACTGTCTCTCAAACAAGTAACAAAATGAGCCCTATGGGAGGCATTGTGTTAACACTGTGCACATTAAGCGTTAACGACCCTCCTTAGCTGGTTAAAAAGGGATGGGGTCAAGAGACATGATGAAGTTGAGGACAGAACTAAACTAGTTAACATTCCCCCTCTTTTACTAAGGCACGCTAGCTGATTTAGCGCGTCCATTATATTCTATGGATGCATTAGCATTTAACGCGTGCTAAATTGGCTAGTGCGCCATAGTAAAAGGACTATATTGTTTTGTTTTTTTGTAGCATTAATTGGTTAACTTGCCTAGTTAACCAATTAGAAAAACTACTAAATCAAGCTGGTGCTATTTTGTCTGGCTATATTTAGGAAAGATTTAATTCCAAAACCTAACATGTTCAACTCTGCTAAAAATGTGGCTAAAGATCGCATAATAAAATTAACCAATATGTCTTATTGGCTCAGCAAGTCTTTAAAGTTGGATTTTCTCTCTTGATATCAAAACCATTTGATAATTAATTCCAGGAGGGTTTAAGAGGAAGGCAGAGTAAAAGACTCAAATTTTTCCTGTCTTCTCAGCAGCCTGCAGTTACAAGGAAAATACACACAATTTGAAGACAACTGCTAGAAGCCTAAAAACTAAAATAGGAGAGTTAGAGTATATAGCACTGAATGATGAGATAGATATAACAGGCATCTCGGAGACCTGGTGGAAGGAGGATAATCAATGGGACACTGTTACCTGGGTACAAATTATATCGCAAGGATAGAGTAGATCAAATTGGAGGGGGGGGTATGCACTATATGTTAAAGAGGGAATTGAATCAAATAAAATAAACATTCTGCATGACATAGATAGCAGTGTGGAGTCCATAAGATAGAAATTCTATATGTGAAGGGAAGGAATATGAAGGTAGGGTTATACTACTGTCCCCCAGGACAAAAATGAGCAGACAGATGAAGAAATGTTTTCAGAGATTAAGAAAGATGGAGAATTGGGCAACAGTATAATAATGGGTGATTTCAATTACCTCAACATTGACTAGCTAAATGTTACATTGGGGAGTGCTAGGGAGGTAAAATTGCTAGATGTCATAAATGACTGCTTCTTGGATCACCTGATCCAGGAACCAACAAGAGGGGGAGCTATTTTAGATTTGGTCCTTAGTGGAATGCAAGGCATATAGTACAGGAGTTAACTGTGTTGGGTTCACTGGGAAACAGTGATCATAATGTGATCAAATTTGAGCTGGGAGTGACATCGCAAAAGAAACCTACTGTAGAGACATTTAATTTTCAAAAGGGAGAGTATGATAAAAAAAATTTATTTATTCACTTTTCTATACCGTTCTCCCAGGGGAGCTCAGAACGGTTTACATGAATTTATTCAGATACTCAGATACTCAAGCATTTTTCCCTATCTGTCCCGGCAGGCTCACAATCTATCTAATGTACCTGGGATAATGGGGGGATTAGATGACTTGCCCAGGGTCACATGGAGCAGCATAGGTTTGAACCCACAACATCAGTTGCAAACCCACTGTGGATCAGTTGCAAACGTTAAGACTATAAACCAGGCATGGATATTATTTAAAAATGCTATCGTGGAAGCCCAGACCAGTTGTATTCTACATATCAGCAAAGGAGGAAAGAGGAGAAAACAAGAGCCAGCATGGTTAAAAGGTGAAGTGAAAGAGGCTATTAGAACCAAAAAAAACCCCATCCTTTAAAGCAGGGGTGCCCAATGTCGATCGCGATCGACTGGTAGATCAGGAAAGCAACGCGAGTCGATCGCGGAGCCCATCGTGGGCTCCGTGATAGACTCGTGTTGCCATCCCGATCTACTGGGCGATCAGCCTTCCTCTCCCTGATGTCCCCTTCTACCCTCCCTCCAGAAGCATCGGACCGACCAGCATTCCGCTCCCCGACATCAATTCTGACGTCGGAGAGGAAGTTCTGGGCCAGCCAATCGCTGCCTGGCTGGCCCAAAACTCCTCTCTGACGTCAGAATTGATGTCGGGGAATGGAATGCTGGTCAGCGCGACACTTCTACAGGGAGAGCTTGGGGCGGCGGTAGCTTGGGGGTTCTTCCCCGATGGCAGTGGCGGCAAACCTAGTGGCTTGGGGGAAGGCAGGGAGGGAGATAGAAAGAAGGAGGGGGCAAGGAGACAAAGAAAGATGGGAAACGGAAAGAAAGGGGACATGGAGAGAGAAAGAAAGGGAGGCAGGGAGAAAGAAAGAAAGAAGGGGGCAGGGAGAAAGAAAGAAAAAGTTGGGGGACAAAATGAGGTCTGGAGGAGAGGAAGCATACAGGAGGCTGAAAGAAGGGAAGAAATATTGGATGCAAAGTCAGAAGAAGAAAGTGAAACCAGAGACTCATGAAATCACCAGACAAAGGTAGGAAAAATGATTTTATTTTCAATTTCGTGATCAAAATTTGTCTGTTTTGAGAATTTATATCTGCTGTCTATATTTTGCACTATGGCTCCCTTTTACTAAACCACAATAACGGTTTTTAGCGCAGGGAACCTATGAGCATTGCGGGGCATTCAGCACAGCTCCCTGCACTAAAAATTGCTATCGCAGTTTAGTAAGAAGGGAGGGCGTATATTTGTCTATTTTTGTATGGTTGTTACTGAAGTGACATTGCATAGAGTCATCTGCCTTGACCTCTTTGAAAAAACCCCGGAATATGAATGATAATTAACATTTTCTCTGCGTACAGTGTGTTTTTTTTTACAATTTTATTGTTGGTAGGTCATTTTGACTTGGTCATTTTAAAAGTAGCTCGCAAGCCCCAAAAGTTTGGGCACCCCTGCTTTAAAGAATGGAAAAAGGATCCAAATGAAGAAAATAAGAGTCACAAGTTAAATGCAAAGCATTGATAAAGAAAGCTAAGAAATAAGATGAGGAGAAACTTGCAAAAGAGGCAAAAACACAAAGCACAGTTACTTACTGTAACAGGTGTTATCCGGAGACAACAGGCAGATATTCTCACATATAGGATGACATCATCCACAGAGCCTGGTACGGACATTATGAAAAGTGAACTGTCAGTAAGTTTTAAGAAACACTGTGACTACCTGCACCATGCATGCGCGACTACCTTCTCGCCCGCTGAGGCTCGCGTTCCGTTAGCAAGTTGAGAAGCCAATCAGGGGAGGTGGGAGGGTTGTGAGAATATCTGTCTGCTGTCTCTGGTAACATATATTACGGTAAGTAACTATGCTTTATCCTAGGACAAGCAGGCAGCATATTCTCACATAAGGGACTCCCTAGCTTATTACAGAGGGATGGAGGGAGAGTTAGCCTTTAAGAAAATAAATTTTGTAAAACTGCTTAGCCGAAGCGCCCGTCTTGTCTGGAATATGATTCCACAGTAGTGAGATGTAAACTTGTGAACTGAGGACCAAGTAACTGCTTTGCAGATTCATCAATGGGAGTGGAACGCAAGAATGCAACTGAAGCTGCCATAGCTCAGACTTTATATGCTGTTACATCCCCCCCCTCCCCGAGCTGCAGCCCAGCCCGAACATAGCAGAAGGAAATGCAGGCTGCAAGCCATGTGGAAATAGTTCTCTTGGTTACTAGCTGGCCCAATCTATTGGGATCAAAGGAAATGAACAGTTGAGATGTCCCGTGAGACTGAGTCCTTTGTAAGTAATAAGCTAATGCTCGTTTTCAGTTCAAGGTATGAAGAGCTGCTTCTCCAGGGTGAGAATGAGCTTCGGAAAGAAAACTGGAAGCACAACCGATTGATTCAAATGAAATTCTGTAACCATTTTTGGCAAAAATTTTGGATGGGGTGCAGAGAACCACTTTATCATGGTGGACCACTAAAAGGTGGGTCCGCTTGAAACTCACTCACTCGATGTGCAGAAGTGATGAAGATTAAAAATACCACTTTCTAAGTGAGATATTTAAGATAAGCAGAAGACATTGGTTCAAATGTAGGCTTCATTAATCAGAAGAGAACCACATTAAGATCTCAAACCATTAGAGGTGGTTTAAACAGAGGTTTGATGTTAAAAAGGCCTTTCATAAATCTGGAAACAAAAACATGAACTGCAAGTGATTTATTGTTGACTTGAACATGAAAAGCACTGATAGTACTAAGGTGAACTCTGACTGAAACGGTTTTAAGACCCGAGTTGGATACGTGCAGAAAGTATTCCAACACTGAAGATATGGAAGAGGATCAAGCATCTTGATGAAAACCACGCTAAAAACCGTGTCCATTTCTGTTGGTAGCACTGCTATATAGAAGGTTTTCTAGATGCTTATAAAATAAGACTGACTGAATCAGAAAGATCAGCTTCTGCTCCTAAAATAAGACTGACTGAATCAGAGAGATCAGCTTCTGCTGCTAAAATAAAACTGACAGAATCAGAGAGATCAGCTTCTGCTGAAGTCAGGCTGAGAGATACCAAGCTATCAGATGCAACGTCTACAGATTGGGATGTAAGAGAGACCCCTTGACTAAGTTAGAAGAAATGGAAAGATCTGTAGGGTTATTGGATCTTTGATCTTGAGTTGAAGTAGAAGGGAATACCACAGTTGTCTGGGCCACTGAGGGGCTATGAGGATCACTGTAGCTGATTCTTGTTTGAGCTTGACCAGTGTTTTGAGAATGAGAGGAATCGGAGGGAAAGCATAAAGGAACTTGCATGTCCAATCCAGGAGGAAAGCATCTGCCTTCAGACGATGAGGACAGTATTGTCTGGAACAGAGTTGAGGCAGTTTGTGATTGCTGGGGGGATGCAAATAGGTCTATCTGACGAGTCCCCTAAAGAGAAAATATATGATGCAAGACTTTTGAGGGGAGCGTTCACTCGTGCGGTCAAAGATATATGCTGAGTTTGTTGGCAAGTGCATTTTGTGCTCCTTGAACATAGACAACTTTGAGATATATGTTTTGAGCACTTGCCCAGGTTCAAATCTTCTCGGCTTCCTGGCAGAGAGTCCAAGAACCTGTCCTTCCTTGCTTGTTTATGTAATATATTGTGACTTGATTGCCCAGGAGGATCTGATTGGATAAATTGTGTTGAAAGGTCTTCAGAGCATAGCGAATCACTCCGAGTTCCAAGAAGCTTATGTGGAGCTACTGTTCTTATGCAGACCAGTGACCTTGCATACGGAGACTGTCCAGGTGAGCTCCAGAATTCTGGACAAGTCTGTGGTCATGACCTTCTGATGTGGAGGAGTTTGAAAAAGCAGCCCATTGGAAAGATTTGATGAATTCATTCACCACTGAAGAGATTGACAAAGCAATGATGTGATTGTACAGTTTAGGGGGTGAAGAACTTATGTACACGACAAAAGAGTGGGACTTGGGTGTGATTGTATGTGATGATCTTAAGGTGGTCAAACAGGTTGAAAAGGTGGCGGCGAAAGCTAGAAGGATGCTAGGTTGCATAGGGAGAGGTATGGCCAGTAGGATAAAGGAGGTATTGATGTCCCTGTATAAAACTTTGGTGAGGCCTCATTTAGAATATTGTGTACAATTCTGGAGATCGCACCTTCAGAAAGGTATAAAAAGGATGGAATCGGTCGAGGAAGACTACTAAAATGGTGTGTGGTCTTCATCATAAGGCGTATGGGGACATTCTTAAAGATTAGAGAATGACAGATCTCAGTGGTTTACATTCTAAATTATTTCCAATACCGATCTCAGTGGTTTACATTCTGAATTATATTAAATAATAATAATAACTTTCTACTAATAAGAGAAAAAAGAGCAGACAATCTTAAGTTCAAATTGAAAGAAAGAGAGAAGAATAAGAGCAGAAAGAGAATCAGAGTGTAGAAAAATAAATAGATAAATAAAATATTAATAAGATTTTCTCATAAACTGGACATATCAATCAATCAATCAATCAATAAATAAATAATAACAAAAAAAACAAGTATAAGAAAGAAAGAAAAATAACGGAGAGTAATTTAAATTCTGTCATTAAGGCAGCTTGGTCTCCATTCAGGACGGCAGGGGAAGGTGCCACTGCCCAGCTCTACGAGCAGCTGAAGGCAGGATAACTGAAGAAGTTCAAAGGCAGGAGGGGCCCAACGGCTGAAGTCAGCAGGTCGAAGAGAGAAGGAGGACTCTTCAGTCAGCCGCCTCTGACAGGGCTGATTCGCCGGCTGTATGCTACATCGGTAGGGGCTTCTGTAACCGTCTCCGGCTGTTGTCGTTGGTCTCCACGGCTTTTAACAGGAGTACTAGCACATAGGACATCCTCGCAGGCTGCCTCCTCCGTCGATGCTCACTGTGCGCCACTCTTACCCCAGCTAGCCAAATATCAATCTCCCCACAGCTGACCTCCATCACCTCAGCAAATCTCTGACCCCACCAGATGAACGAGCAGAACTGTGAAACCAGATGGCGAGAGCAGGCAGAAAGCTCCTCCGACTGCTAGACTGGAGCCAATGGTCAAAATGATCTCAATTTCTGAGGAGCTATTCACTCCAGGGCCCAAAAAGAAACAGACCAAAAGTGAAATAGATAACACAAAGAAACAAAATAAACATAAAATAGTGAGAAAAAACAAGCAGGGTAAAGGAAAAATAAAATAAAATAACCGGGGGTGAGGGAGACAGCACAGCTGATGACCTAACTGGCCGCCATCTTGCTCACATCATTGTTTTATGTTATTTCCTTACTTTTTGAGTCACCATCTTCAGATAGAATGTTTTCATGTTCAATTACTTTTTCACTCTCCTGTTCTGGAACCTATATAAAGAGAAGAAAACATTTGACTTTGAATGAAAACAATTCTCATGACCAATTCCGCTCTTAGTCAATACAAACAAATCAAAGGCTAACTGGAGATTCGCATAATGAAATGACAGAATTTAGTAAAGTATGCTTTATATATAAATTAGTATTGGCTGGACTGATGGATCAGTGATGGACCTGGTCGCGATTATGCAGAATATAAGGGTATGAATCATAAGCTCAGTTTCTGTACTTTTGGTACATGGAGCTGCTTTTACAGTTCCCAAAGGAGAAGGAGTAGAGTCCTATCTAAGGTAAAATATTAACACCTTATGGTCATACTCAGTGTGCACATGCACTGGATTCTGTAGGGAACATCAGTCTGCAGTCCATAACTGAAGGGACACCACTACAATGAATGCACCCCAGAAACTTTTTCCAGCTGGGTGGCATGAAAAAGTAGCCGGGTAGGGTGGGGTGAGACTGGGAAATTTGGTGGTGGGGAAAATTAAGGGCTCCTTTTACAAAGGTGCGTTAGGGCCTTAATATGCGGAATAGCGCACGCTAAATTGCCATGCGTGCTAAATGCTAACGCCTCCTCTTGAGCAGGCAGTAGTTTTTCAGGTAGCACGCGCTAATCCGGTACGTGCGCTAAAAACGCTAGCGCACCTTTGTAAAAGGAGCCCTAAATGTGTACTATTTTTATTAGTTAATTATTATTATTTTCCAATGCTCAATATGACTTCCTTTTTTAAGGTTTGACACTTGTGCCAGAATATTTTTACTAAATTTAAGAAGTATCCAATTGTAGAAGTCAATAATTAGATATGCGCCCTCTTTCAAATGGTATAGAGGTTTAAAAAAGGGAAATACGTTAATGAAGTCATTAGGTTCAATCTAGCCATTTATTTCTGCATGAATTTAAACAACTAAGAAAAAAAAGATAAATATAGCTCATCCAGTCATACAAGAAACAGCTCTACAGCACCTCTAATAATGTTTTGATCACTAGGTTCCTTCCTGAGGTCTCACTGAGGATATGAAATGGATGCAATCCCCACTTCCAGACCTCTTCCACATAATTTATGGAGAGGTGTTACTGAGCCTTGAAGGAGACCTGTGTGATTGCACTACAGCAAAATAAAAAAGTAGCAGATAAAGATCATAGTGAGAGCTAGGGCAAAACAGTTTAGGTAAATATGCAGGTAATAGTTATGTACTAAAAATATTTTATTTTTATTTGCTTATAATTTCATTTGAAAGCTGCTTGATGTTAATACAGCTTTAATTTAATTCTTTATAGTGTGTGTGTGGGGGGGGGGGGACACAACAGTAAAGTTAGAATAGGGTCATTAAATCCAGTGGGCGTACCTAATATATATAACAGCCAGTGCTGATCATTTAACAACTCCCTCCTCTATATAAAAAAGTTATTTTTAGTAATAATCCATGAGTCACACAACAAGGGTGTACCTAGGAAAAGGCAGCATCTTAAACACTGCAGTGAGCACTAGAACACCAACACACGCATTGTAAAACTAAACAAGCCAGATCCTGCAGTCAATTGATCCTGTACAGTTGATGCTATCAGAAAGCCATGTCCTTTACATACACACAGAACACAGATACACCCTCGCCCAGTATGGAATAATCACAAACTAAAAATAGAAATATGTAGACAAAAGTTAAACTGAACCAAGAAAACAGACTCTGCATACAATGCAATACCACAGAAACAGTGGCACATCCCCTAATACTGTGCAAAATATAAAGACAGTAGATGTAAATTTGAAAAAACTGCTTCTTAATAATCACCACTTTACAAATTAACAAATAGAAATAAATCAAATAATAAGAAATAAGAAAATACCATTTTATTGGACTAATCCATTTTCTTTTTTTTTTTCTCCAATATATTTTTTATTCTTTTTTAAAATTCTTACAAGTGAAATACATGTATTACATTCATTTATATTAAACACTTGAAAATTTTTAATAATTGTTCTTACATTGTAAATTAAACACCCCCCCTTATCAGAGTTTTATATCTAGATATTATTACAATAATTTCCCCTCCCTGCCCTTTTTATATGTTCTATATAAGTGCTATGATATCTGATCATTAGAAAAATTTGTCAATGGTCCCCATATTTTATTAAATTTTTTAATATAACCTTGTTGTAATGCCAGTACTTTTTCCATTTTATATACAGTGGTGCCTCACACAACGAACTTAATCCGTTCCAGGAGCAAGTTTGTTATGTGAAACGCGTTTTCCCATAAGAATACATGTAAAACAAAATAATTCGTTCTGCAGCCCTGTTGTCCCATAAGAATACCTGTAAAACAAAATAATTCGTTCTGCAGCCCTACATTTCCCTCCCTCCACCTCACCTCACATGCAGAGCCTGCCAGCCTTCTCCCTCACCCAGCCGCACGATCTGCAGGAGGCTAAGAACTTCGGGAACTGGGTCAGTTCCCACTGCAGCTCCATGTGACTCTAGGCAAATCACCTGACCCTCCAGTTGTCCTAGGTCAGTGGTCGGCAAACCGCGGCTCGCGAGCCGCATGTGGCTCTTTAGCCACTTGAGTGCAGCTCTGCACTTGCCTAGGGCCCGAAACTGTCAGAAGGGTCCCAGGGCTGGCGTAAGAGGGGGGAGCATAGATCTAAGGGGCCCTGCGATCCAAACTTCTTTATTAAACACCTAAATTTTCCTTTTCAGAGGGACCCCGACATGGCAGCTGTTCTCATAAACTGCCGGTAGCTGCCCCGAAGCTTTCCCTTTGCGGCGATCTGCCCTATCAGAAACGGGAAGTTGCAGCAGAGGGAAAACTTCGGGGCAGCCGCAGGCAGTTTGTGAGAATGGCTGCCATGTCGGGGTCCCTCTGAAAAGGAAAATTTTGGCTGGAGAGGGCAGTGATCTCTTGCCTTCCCTACTGCTCCTCCCCCGTACTGTCCAGCTTTCCCTCCCCTGCTGGCCAGAACTCCTCATCTTTCCCCCAAGAAATTCAACAGTTTTCCTTCCTCCCTCTTCGGCTGTACCAGCAGGTTAGTTTGTCTGCACAATATTCACTGCTGCTGTGCATCAGCGGGTCTGGCTCCCGGCAGGATCTCAAAAAGCTGTGCACGCGCAGCTGCTGGAGTTGATCAATGTTCTCCTCTCAGAGGAGAAGATTGAACAACAGAGCATGCGCGCATGTGCTGCTCCCTGAAAGCGTGTGGCTGGCCGAAAAAGAAAGCCGGAAAACTCGGCATCCGAGGTAAGGTGAAGGTGCTGCTGTTCCCGGCTCACATTAGGAAGCGGCGAGAGTAGTTCCGCCCCCCCCCCCGGGCCCCTCGGGCGACTTCGTTGTGTGAAACGAAGTTCGTTATAGGGAGCAAGACAAAAAGTTCGTTATGCGCAGCGTTCGCTGTGCGAGGTGTCCGTTATGCGAGGCACCACTGTATATGACAAGTCGAATTCCACCAGAAAGTGTAGTTTAATTTAGTGTAATCTTTCCAGTTCTGAGTAATTTGCTGAATGGCGACCCCTGTTAAAATTAATAAAAGTTTATTATTGTTAGCTGATATTGGACTTTGTGTTCTCATTGCTGTTCCAAATAATATTGTATCATATGATAATCCAACGTGATTATCTAATAATTTATTAATTTGGGGCCAAATTAATTTCCAAAAGGAATTAATACAGGGACAAAAGAATAATAAATGATCCAATGTCCCCACTTCTATCTTACAATGCCAGCATCTATTAGATCTAATTTCTGTAATTTCGTAGGGGTCCATAAAATTCTATGTAATAAAAACAACCATGTTTGACTCATAGATGCTGACCTTGTAGTATGTATTCTCCAGGACCAAAATTTTTGCCATTGAGATGCAGAAATTGTCTGTCCTATCTCAATACTCCAAATTATCAGATAAATTTAATTTGCAAAGGGGAGTTAGACAAGGATGTCCTTTGTCTCCCTTACTTTTTGATATTGTTCTAGAACCCTTATTAATTGCAATTAATCAAACTAAGGAGATAAGGGGAATCCCATTTTCTTACTGGGAATATAAACTTTCTGCATATGCAGATGATATCTTATTATATTTGAGAGAACCGGGGATTACTATTCCAAATTTACTTAATCTTCTAGAGGAATTTGGAAAATTCTCTGGATATAAAATTAATTGGAGTAAATCAGAAATTCTTCCAATTAATGTTCACTGCACCAAAGGATTATTTGATTCATATTCATTTATTTGGAAAGAGGAAGGATTAAAATATTTAGGAATTATGATCAAAAATACAATTGATGATACAGTCAAAGAAAATGAAAAACTTTTATTGAAAAAAATTACAGAAATGTGTGAACAATGGAATCCTTTACATCTTTCATGGTGGGGAAGAATTCAAACAATTAAAATGATGATATTGCCTGTAGTTTGTTATCAAATGAGTATGATACCAATATTTTTTCAGGGGTCCTTTTATAAAAAATTAAACAATATTATTACAAAATTTGTTTGGTTTGGGAAAAGACCCAGAATTGCTTTAGTATCTTTACAAAGACCAATTATGGAGGGAGGGGTAAATTTTCCAAATTTTTATAGGTACCATCAAGCCTATATTCTAAGACAGGGTATGTATTGGATCCTCCCAGATCTCATGGAGAATGTACCAGATTGGCTATATTTAGAATGGCGGCTCCTGTTCCCATTACATTTAGATCATTTAATTAGTATAACAATGCCCAGAAGATACAAAGAAAACAGAATATTATTAGACACTTGGAAAACATTAAGATATATAAATAACCTATCACCAGATCCAATTTGTAAATCACTAAATCAATCTATTTGGGTAAACTCCAGGATCAAAATTGGCGGATTTAAGATCATCTGGAAACAATGGATAAGTGCAGGTATACGAACATTAAATGATGTCATTTCAGAAGGTTCACTGCTTAGTTTTTCACAATTGCAAAATAAATTTAGCTTAAATAAATCACAATATTTTAAATGGATGCAATCGAAGCAGGCCATTCAGGTAGGGTTCCCTGAATGGAAAAATCTTAATACTCAATATAGTCTGCAGGTTTTATGTTTCCAGGCGGATTTCTTGGGTCACCAAGCCGCAAAATGGTACAAATTGATATATGGATTTTTAAATAAAAAAAAGAAAACTGGTCTTAGGGATATTTGGAGTATTGAGATTGGACAGACAATTTCTGCGTCTCAATGGCCACGATTTTGGTCCTGGAGATTAAGATCTACAAAGTCAGCATCTATGAGTCAAACATGGATGTTTTTATTACATAGAGTGTTATGGACCCCTACGCGCTTGCAAAAGATAGATAATACTAGATCCAATAGATGCTGGCATTGTAAAATAGAAATAGGGACGTTAGATCATCTAATTTTTTTTTGTCCCTGTGTAAATGCCTTTTGGAATATGATTTGGCCCCAAATTAACAAATTACTAGAAAATCATGTAGGACTCTCATATGACACTGTATTATTTGGAACTGCAATGAGAACTCAGAGTCCGATCTCAGTAAACAATAATAAACTATTATTAATATTGACAGGAGTCGCCATGCAACAAATCACTCAGAATTGGAAAGACTATACCAAATTAAATTATACGTTCTGGTGGAACTCTGTCTGTCATATCTACAAAATGGAAAAAGTAATAGCATTACAACATGGGAACTTTCATAATTTTAATAAAATTTGGCAACCATTGACTAATTATTCTAATGATTAGATTTCTCAGCACAATTATAATACTTATATAGAAAAGGGGTGGGATATGTATAATTTTTAGAATCATTAATTGAAAAAAGGGGAGGGATGTATAACTTTTGATTATATATAATATATACTGTTTATAAATTAAGTTGTATTAATGATAGATACAATGATATATAGTAATTAATTATATCACTTGAATTTCAAACATTGTAAAAATTGAAAAATTCAATAAATAAAATTAAAAAAAAAAAAAAAAATACTCCAAATGTCCCTAAGTCCTGTCCTTTTTTTTAAATTTAAAAATCCATATATAATCTCATACCACTTTGCGGCTTGGTGTCCCAGAAAATCCGCTTGAAAACAAAGGATTGGTAAACTATAATGAGTGTCAAGATTCTTCCATTCAGGGAACCCTTCCTGAATAGCCTGCTTCAATTGCATCCATTTAAAATATTGTGTTTTGTCTAATCCAAATTTTTGTTGCAATTGTGAAAAACTAAGCAGTGATCCATTTAATATTACATCTTTTAAAGTACGTATACCTGCTACTATCCATTGTTTCCATACTATTTTAAATCCACCAATTTTGATCCTGGAATTTATCCAAATAGATTGATTTAATGTTTTAGCCAATGGATCTGGTGATAAATTGTTTATAAATCTTAATGTTTTCCATGTATCTATTAGAATTCTGTGATCTTTATATCTCCTAGGCATTGTTATACTAATGAAATGTTCTGGATGTAAAGGGAACATGAGGCGCCATTCTAAATATAACCAATCGGGTATATTTTCCATGAGATCTGGGAGGATCCAATACATACCCTGTCTTAATATATAGGCTTGATGATACCTATAGAAATTTGGAAAATTTACCCCTCCCTCCTTGATTGTTTTTTGTAATGATGCTAAAGCGATTCTGGGTCTTTTCCCAAACCAAACAAATTTAGTAAGCACACTGTTTAACTTTTTATAAAATGACCCCTGAAAAAATATTGGGATCATACTCATTTGATAACAAACCACAGGTAAAATCATCATTTTAATTGTTTGGACTCTTCCCCACCAAGAAAGATGTAAAGGATTCCATTGCTCACACATTTCTGTTATTTTCTTTAATAAAAGTTTTTCATTTTCTTTTACTGTGTCATCAATTGTAGATTTTATATGAATACCTAAATATTTTATTCCTTCATCTTTCCATTTAAATGAAAATGAGTTAAATAATCCTTTAGTACAATGGATGTTAATTGGAAGAACTTCAGATTTTTCCCAATTGATTTTATAACCAGAAATTTTTCCAAACTTTTCTATTAAGTTAAGTAGATGTGGAATCATATCTTCTGGTTCTCTTAAATATAATAAAATATCATCTGCATATGCAGATAATTTAAATTCCCAATTAGAAAATGTGATTCCCTTTATTCCCTTAGTTTGATTTATTGCAATTAATAAGGGTTCCAGAACGATAACAAATAGTAAGAGAGATAAAGGACAACCCTGTCTAACTCCCCTTAGCAAGTTAAATTTATTAGATAAGTTATTATTTATATTTAATCTTGCTCCAGGGGAGCTATATAATGTTTGAATCATTTTAATAAAGCCCGGTCCTACACCAAACCATTCTAAAGTTTGATACATAAACTTCCATTCCACTCTATCAAATGCTTTTTCTGCATCTAATGATATTAGAAAAGCTGGATCATTTAAATTTTTTGCTAAATTTAAAGAATGAAATGCTAATCTAGTGTTATGTGAAGAATGTCTTTTAGCAACAAATCCTGTTTGATGTACATCAATGATAAAAGGAAGAGCTTTTGCTAATCTTATAGCCAACACTTTAGCAATTAATTTAGCATCTACATTCATCAAAGATATAGGCCTGTAGTTTGTTATCAATGTCGGATCCCTGTTTGGTTTTGGCAAGACAATTATAACAGAATCAGCCATAGTTCCTGATATATTTCCATTATTTATTTGATATTGATATAAATTTAATAGATAAGGTAATAAAATATTTTGAAATGTTTTATAAAATTCAACAGTATATCCATCTCCACCTGGAGCGGATCCAACTCTAAGAGCTTTCAATGCTATTTCTATTTCTTTTAAAGATATATGTTCTTCTAAACTTCCTTTTATATGATCCGGAATATTTGGTCCAATAAATGACTTTAAAAATTCTATACCATCTTGTTCTTTATTTTCATAAGTATCAGAAGTATATAAAACCTTATAAAAATCAAGAAATTGTTTTATTATATCTTCATTGCTAGTGTGTGTATTGCCCTGTTTATCCTTAATTGCTATAATCTTAGATTTTCTTTTTTTTGCTTTAATGAAATTTGCTAATAATCTTCCAGCTTTATTTGAATTTCCATAATACTGTACTTGTCGATTGAACATCTTTCCTTATAATTTGAGAAGAAATCTCATTATATTTAACTTTTATTTTTAATAATTTCTGCAATATATCATATTCCCATTTATCAATTAATTTTTGTTCTAATAATTTAATTTCATTTTCCAATTCTATAAATTGTTTTTTAAGTTGTTTTTTCATATATGCAGAATATGATATAATATTTCCTCTCATTGTTGCTTTATAAGCATCCCATAAAATTTCAATATTTATATTATCCGAATTATTAATTTGAAAAAATTCATGTATTTTTATTTTAATATCTTCTATAAATTTCATGTCTGCAAGTAGAGCATTATCAAATCTCCAAATTGGTTTAGAATAAGCTGTTATATCATTCTGTATATCAATCCACACACCAGCATGATCTGAAATAATAATAGGATCAATAATTGCTTTTATCACTTTTTGTGCTATATTATTAGAAACAAATATATAATCAATTCTTGAAAATGATTTATGGACCTGTGAGCAAAAAGAATATTCCCGATCATTAAAATGAAGGATACGCCATATATCAACTAAATTACAAGATTGTATTAAATTGTCTAATCCTAAAGATTTCATAATTTTACTTGGTTTTTTGTCCAAAATAGGATCCATTACAGCATTGAAATCTCCTGCTACTACTAAATTAGAAGCAGCCAGTGGTAGTAATATCTGTTGAATATTTTTGAAAAACTCCATTTGATTTGAATTAGGAGCATATAAATTGAATAAATCCAGGGTTGTATTTCTCAGATCCATTTTAATATGTACCCATCTTCCTAATGAATCAAATTTTATTAACTTAAAGTCTGCTATACATTTCTTATTTATAAGAATAGCTACTCCCGCTTTTTTCCCTAAAGCAGGAGCAAAAAAACATTTGGAAACCCAACCCCCAATTAGTTTATTAGATTCAAACCCTGTAAGATGTGTCTCTTGCAGGAAGTAAATATACGCATTTTGCTTATGAAGAAAACTTAATATTTTTTTTCTTTTAATTGGGTGATTTAGACCATTGACGTTAAGGGAAAAAATTTTGATCGCCATTTAATATATTAAGTAAATTTTGATTTGAATTTTAATAAGAAATTTTTGATCAGACATCTGCACATATTTAAAATAAATTTCATTTCTTATTTTTAAATCCTTATCCCTAAAATTTATATTATTTTTCCCCACCTTCCTTTTCCTTCCCCCCTCCCCACCCACCCTTTTAATTAAAAATTGTGTATACTTGGAATCACGCATCATAGATCGATAATAAAACACTCCATAAAGACCTTTTCTTATTATAAAATATCAATTAAGTCATTAAATATTTAAGATAAAGTTCAAATAAATAATATTAAATATATATTGTTATATTGATGATACAATACAATTCAAATTTATTGCGATTATGAAAGAAATCCTAAGATTCTATATTCTATAATTATATCTTTGTAAACTTAGAATATATCTAAAGGAAAAGATATTAATTTCATTTTTGTTATACTTCTATTTACTATTTTGTTAATATGATATTATTACATTTAAAAACCTTTAAAAACAGCTAATCAGCAAAACCTATATTTCATTTTATATATTACTATCATATTATAAGTACGATGGGAACACAATGATACGTGTCTGATGAATTCACGAGCAGAGAGCCCTCCCCCATGGAAGAAACCACCACAGAAGCACACACCAACCTCATATGTCACTATCCTTTTAGGTTATATTATATATGTCCAGAAGAGAGGAGAATCCCTTTATAAAAAGGGATTAGCGAATATGTTTTAGTCAAACTTTGTTCTTGTAAGTAGTAGTCTGTTCTAACCTTCCGTTTCCTCTTCTTTCTTCTTTCTTCATTTCCCGATATAATCCAAAAGACACCAAGAGCTGGGATTTAATCCATTGTATATAATTTTTTTTTTTGGAAAGTAAATATAGAACAACTTATCATATTTAAATTATATGATGTATCGATGTCATTTGGTTGTACTTCCATTAGTTTTGAAACTATATTGGTATTTCCGGTGATTATGTTATATCCATTGTTAGTAGTTCCTTTCGCACTGTCTTTCGGGAATGTGAGTTTCTTGAATTCAATATGAGTTTTTATCTTTTTCTCGTTCTTTTCTCCCGGAATTTTTTTTTTTTTTTTTTACCATTCCTATCAATATATTTAGCATGTGTCTCCATAGTAACCTCCCCAACAGGAGAAATCTCCCGCTCGATAAACATCTTATTTAATTATTTTAATTATTAATCACATAATCATCATATTCCCATCATATCCATTCTAAAAACTAACAACATTCTTTTATAGGTTATAGAATTGTAATGAAATTTCAATAAATTCTTACCCTTAGAAATCAAAATCTTTCCAGTTTTTTTTTTTTTTTTTTTAAATTTACATAAATAATCCACTTAGAGAAATGCCTTACCACTGTTTCTACTAACTGAGATGACTGGTAGCAACTTCACACATACATATTGGGACTTTCACTGCCATTGAGCTTACAAATTGTATTATATCTTTTAACTCAGAATATTGTAACATCACTTAATATGTTTAACTCTTCCATTATGGAATATTGATTTCATTCAAATTCCACTCAAGAATATCATTAATAGAATATTTGAGTTAATTGAAAAACATTCTATATCGTTATTTTTCAAACCATTGCTATCTTTCCATTATAAAACAAAAATAATCTTTTTTAATAAAAATATATTTCACTTATCTAAATATAGAAATTAAAGATGTATCATTAAAATTAAGAAGACATTGGAATATCTTGATTTTGAATAAAATTTTCCAATTTCTCTGCATCATCGAAAGTTAAAGTTTTATTTCCAATAGTCACTTTCATGTTAGCAGGGTAGACTAATCCATACTTTGCTCCTAATTCTCTTAACTTTGGTCTTAAATCGAGCATCTTCTTCCTTTTTATAGCTGTACTTTTAGCGAAATCCGGTACAAGATGAATATATGCGTCTTGATATTTCAAACCTTTGTTTTTCTTTGCCAGCTGTAATACTTCCATGACCTGTTGGTGCCGCAATAGTTTAAAAATAAATGGTCTTGGTCCGTGTTGATTTACTGCTTTTTTTAACGGCACTCTATGTGCTCTTTCTACCTCTATGGGAAACTTTGTTTGTAACGGAAGCAACTTGGGTAATAAATTTTCAATAAATGTAACCGGATTTCCTTTTTCTGCTCCTTCTGGCAAGCCAATCAGACGGACATTACTTCTTCTTTCGCGATTCGAATAATCTTCCAGCTCTTTAGTGAGTATTTCAATTTTTTTCCTGTCCGTTTGGCTATATCTTACTTCTTCCTCTACTGTCAACATTCAATTAGCTTTCAGAGGCCAGTTTTTTCTTCAAGACAGTACAGTATACTGCTGTTATGGTATTCTGTCCTGATCTGAGGAAAGGGGTTAGTTCCCAAAAAAATTGCCTTATTTCCATGTCCTATTTATTTAATTCCATGTCCTATTTACTTGATTCTACATAAAGCAACAAAATTTTTTCTACCTTTTGTCATTTCTGCTTTAATCATCTTCTCTTCGCTCTCTTCTTTCTATTCAGCGTTTGTCCTTGCTCCCTTCCATGCAACATCTGTCCTCTCTCTTTGCCCCTTCCACCCAGCCTTTGCCCTCTCTCTCTCTACTCCTTGCATCCACTGTCCACCCTCTCTGCCCTTTCCATCCAGTGTCCTCCCTCTCTCTATTCCATATGGCATCTTCCCTCTTTCTATGTCCCTTCAATAAACTGTATATCCTGTACCTTTTCTCTCCTTAGTACAAGATTCATTTCAGCTTCACCCCCTCTCTATTTTTTTGTCTCCACCCCTTCCCCTATGCTCTGGCATCTCTCTCTTCTCCTTTCCTTTCTTACTTCCCACTCCACCCCATGGTCTGGCATCTCTATCTCCTTCCCTTCTCTCCCCCCATGCCCTGGCATCTCTCGCCTCTCCTCTCTCTCCCTCACCCTCCTTCTCTGGCACCTCCTCTCCTTTCTTTCCCTCTGGTCTGGCATTTTATGTCTCCTTAGTTTCTCTTCCCCCCCCCATGCCCTGGCATCTTTCTCCTCTCCTTCCATCTCCCCTTTCCACTTCATTATCTGGCACCTCTTCTTCCTTTCTCTCCTTCTTTCCTTTCACCTGGTCTGGCATGTCTCCTCCCCTCCCTCCATATGCCCTGACATCTCTCCCCCCCATGGTCTGGTAGCTCCTTTTCTTTCCCTCCCTCCCATGGTCTTGGCATCTCTTTCCTCTCCTCTCCCTTCCCTGGTCTTCCTCTCTCTCCCCAATTGGGTGCAGCAGCAGCATTTCTCTTTCCCCCCTCCCCAACTGGGTGCAGCAGCAGCACTTCTCTTCCCCTCCCCCCTCCCCAATTGGGTGCGCAGCAGCATTTCTCTTCCCATCCCTCCCCCCATGCTCTGGAATCTCTCTCCTCTCCTATGTCTCCCTCTGCTTCCTTGCTCTGGCACCTTTCTTTCTTTTCCCTCTGGTCTGGCATTTGTCTTCTTAGTTTCCCTTCCCTTTCCCCCATGCCCTGGCATCTCCCTCCTCTCCTTCCATCTCCCCCACCCCTCCATTATCTGGCAGCTCCACTCCTTCCTTTCCCCTGGACTGGCATCTGTCTCCTTCCCCCCCATATGCCCTGACATCTCTCCCTCCCCCTCCATGGTCTGGTATCTCCTTTCCTTTCCCTCCCTCCCATGGTCTCGGCATCTCTCTTTTCTCTCCTCTCCCTTCCCTGGTTTTCCTCCCCCCCCCAATTAGGTGCAGCAGCAGCATTTCTCTCACCCCCCAATTGGGTGCAGCAGCAACAGGCTTTCTCTCTCCCCCCCGTCGTCCCCCACCCCCAGTCGGCAGATTCGCTACATGCTAAGGCAGGAGATAGGTCAGCGACGGAGGGAAACTTACAACTTGGTGCTCTTGCTGGTTCGGGCCTTTCTCACTGCCGGGTCCTGCCTTCGTGGAAACAGAAAATAGGCAGGACCCGGCAGCGAGGAAGGCCCAAAGCAAGCAAGAACACCAAGTTGTAAGCTTCCCTCCCTACCTTATCTCCTGCCTTAGCCTATAGTGAATCTATTTCTCGGACTTACTTCATTCCTCTTAGGTACCTTCTCCCTCCTTTTCCGTTAACCAGCAGCAGTTACTGAACACGCAGCTGCTAGGTTCTGCCTCTCCTCTTTCTGATTGGTTTTGCTTTGTGCAGGAGATGAGGAGAACCAATGTCCAGCCTGTCTTGTGCGATAAGCTGCACAACAAAAGTAAACACGGACGTCGGGGTTCTTCCTGTTTTGTGCACTCAGTCATAATGAGCCTGCAGCCTCTGCCTCCAACTACGACCATAAAAATCGACCAGCAGTAGGAAAATTGTTTAAAAAATGTAATGCTGAAAACCTTTTTTCTGGCGCTTTAAAAAAAAAAAAAGGTCAGGCTGAGGCAAATTTGCAGCCGAGATGACAGCTGGGCACTCATCTAAATTAGCCGGGCGGAGCACCCAGCTAAAAGGTGCTAGGGAGAACACTGGAATGTGTTAGACATAAATAAGGGAAACTAAAAAAATATATTTGAGGATCTTCACTACTTGGCAGCTCTCCATTTTCAAGCCTGAATCTATTAAAAGATCCTAGCAAAGTTCAGAGATGGGACAAACTGCTTAGCTGTAGGCAGGAGTTTGTTTTCTCCCTCCCCTCTGCAAGAAGGGCAAGGCTCCATGTGCTGGGATCTGAGCAGTGCTTCAGGTACAGACAGAAATTTGGAGGGAGAGATAAAGCCAGGGCAGAGAGCTCACCAAGGAGGAGAAACAATATGTTCTTTTCAGCTGATGAATACTGAGGTGCTGGAGGGAGGAAAGGTCAAGCACAGACACAAGTGAAAGTTGTAAATTCCCAATCACAGAAAAGATATTGTTACTGCAGAAAATCTGAGAACAGCCTACAGGGACTGTCCACTGGGCTCTGCCACTGTTCCATTAGTATAGCAGCATTTGCTGAATGGTGCATACCTCCTGTATACTTTGCCTTGTGTTTGGCTGCACAATTATTTTATATGTAGTTGATGTGTGTTCAGGATCCATGGACTCCCAAGGAAGGCTAATATTGCTGAAACACAGAGCATGTTGGGTCCTAATAGTTTATTACACATCACCTAGAACTGTGTGCAGCTGCCTAGTTTCATTTGTTTTTTAAATAAACACTTTTTATTAGATACTTTTGGCGTATCTTTGGACCTTTTTTTTAAGTTCCTGGTGCCATCCAGATACTGTGTGATTTTATTCCACTGCTTATTTCATAATTATAGCCCACAGAAGAAAGGAGTCACAGACTACAGCTTAGCTGTACACCGGGTCAGCCAATCACGCAAAGACTGATACTAGTTATCTAAAGATAACCTAAGGGGAACAGGAGCTGGCTATCCCTATAATCACCCAAGGGCCTAGAATTTTTCTTCACCAGATGGTGGTTAGACACTAAGAGACTTAGGGCAGGAAGTTCTAAAATTGCTGTTAAAATCCTTGGTGCAAGTAAATTATCCAATTTGAAAATGGCAATCGATGTTGAAACAATTCTGTATGCAAATTCTTTTCACGGAGATCTGCTGTAATTCTATTCAATCAGTCATTGGAGAAAGCGACCGACACATGCACAGAGTTGGCACGGGACGCCTTGAACAACTGAGCAGAAGCAGCATCCTGCCACTCAGCTGTTTGGAGCAGAAAAAGTAGGGTTTTTTTTTCTTTTTAATGGGCACAGATGTGTATGTGTAAGACACAATGTGCCCATTAAAAAAAAAAGAGTCATGCCAGGAACCCCTCCCCAACTAAAAAAAAAAATAAAAATCAACAGGAGGGAAAGCTCACTCCCTCTTGCCTCGGCCATTCAGATCCCCCACACCCTGAAGATTGGCAGGAGGGCTGCTCACTCCTTCCTGCTGCCGGGCCCCCCATGACCCGCCCCCAACTTTAAATTAAAGATCAGCAGGAAGGATGCCCACTCTCTCCTGTCCCAACCACCTACCTTTAAATTGAAGCAGCTCTTCACGAATAAGAATTTCCAGTGCTCATTCACAGACAGCCCTTTGGTGCCTCATCTATTGCACAGTAGATTCCTTAATGACAGGAAGCCTATGCCAAAGAAGGTGGTGGGGCACCATGGGGTTCATCAAGTGCAAAAGTACAAGAAGGGCCCATGCTGGAGTAACTTACATAAGAGGAGTTACTGCTGCAGAGTGATGTTTGGCACAGTGACTAAAGTACAGGGTATATGTGCAGGGTGGTTGGAACAAAGTGAGAAGGTAGGATCTGGGAAGGGGCGAGTGAGGGCAAATCTTCTCCTGTCCCCCAGTGATCTACTACTAAACCTCTTTGCCTTCAGACAGAAAACTGGCTCCAAGCCATTCCACGTTATCTGTCCTATTTTCAGAGCAAAATGTGCTAAAGAATTATTCCAGGAAACTTTAAAAACTACTATATTAGCTCAGACTAAACGAACATTTACCCCCGGTAATTCTTCAACTGATGCTTTGATAAAGAGGGTGCTTTCAGCATTTCCTATCTACTTTCATAAGCTTTCAATTTCTAGCAGTCATGGTTTAGGGTCCAATAAACAGTAAATGATAAGTTAAAATCAGTAATATAGTGTTTCCTAATGCTGCACTGAAAACACATCTAGCCAATCAAGTTTTCAGGATTACTATAATAAAGATCAGCAGGAAGGATGCCCACTCTCTCCTGTCCCAACCACCTACCTTTAAATTGAAGCAGCTCTTCACGAATAAGAATTTCCAGTGCTCATTCACAGACAGCCCTTTGGTGCCTCATCTATTGCACAGTAGATTCCTTAATGACAGGAAGCCTATGCCAAAGAAGGTGGTGGGGCACCATGGGGTTCATCAAGTGCAAAAGTACAAGAAGGGCCCATGCTGGAGTAACTTACATAAGAGGAATTACTGCTGCAGAGTGATGTTTGGCACAGTGACTAAAGTACAGGGTATATGTGCAGGGTGGTTGGAACAAAGTGAGAAGGTAGGATCTGGGAAGAGGCGAGTGAGGGCAAATCTTCTCCTGTCCCCCAGTGATCTACTACTAAACCTCTTTGCCTTCAGACAGAAAACTGGCTCCAAGCCATTCCACGTTATCTGTCCTATTTTCAGAGCAAAATGTGCTAAAGAATTATTCCAGGAAACTTTAAAAACTACTATATTAGCTCAGACTAAACGAACATTTACCCCCGGTAATTCTTCAACTGATGCTTTGATAAAGAGGGTGCTTTCAGCATTTCCTATCTACTTTCATAAGCTTTCAATTTCTAGCAGTCATGGTTTAGGGTCCAATAAACAGTAAATGATAAGTTAAAATCAGTAATATAGTGTTTCCTAATGCTGCACTGAAAACACATCTAGCCAATCAAGTTTTCAGGATTACTATAATAACTATGAAGGAGAGAAATTTGCACAAACTGGAAACCCAGTGTATGCAAATTTCTCTCATGAACACTCATTTCAGTTAGTTACTATTAAATTCACACACTTGCAAAATTTAATGAAAGGTGTTTTAAGGGCTTTAAAAATAAAAATCTAAGGTCACCTTTAAATCCTTTTCATTCTCGTCTGTGTTCTCATTGTTCACCTGAAGCGATGTCTGCACATCCACAGGCCCTGCTTCAAACTCATCGGTTTCTTCACATTCATTCTCATCTTCTCCACTTCCATAATTCGTTAAAGCTTGTGTTTCAGCTTTAGACAAACCTATACAAATAATTTTAGTTCAAAAATAACCATTCCAAGGTACTGTTGATGTGCATATTAGTATGAATTAGAAATATTTCAGATTTGTTATTCTAGCCTAGTTTTCATCAATGCAAGTCCCAGGGGCCAATGGTAGCCTCTGGAGACCTCTGGGGTGGCCCTCACTGTAATTTTTCCCCCCCAATATCTATACATTTCTTCCCATGCTCATAATAGAAAGTGGGATATGGATGGGAGGGAGGGGATTTGGGGACAATCTATACCCTTGAAGGAGAAGGCATTTCTCAATAGAAAGGAATGCATTTGGAAATGCCCATTTTCTTGATAATACCTCAAATGTGTTGTGGCAAACTAGTGTACTGTACCTCCTGAGATTTCAGGTGTGCCGCGAAACGCTGGGAAGGAGAGATGCCAGTGCCGGCTGACTGCCTACAGGACATGCCTCTTGCAACAAGAAGCACATTCAGCCAGCATCAACGCCTCTACTTTTCTCCGCGCATCTTCCCTGCCGGCATCCCCCACTGGCGGCTCAGGGCCTGTCTGGAGGGCCTTTGCATGACATCGCTTCAACGTCTGTGCACTTCCGGATGCCTCGAGCTGCAGCCACTATGTTTAGTGGGCTGCAGCTCGACAAAGTTTGCAGGACACTGGTTTAAGTACTCTATGTTTGGTTTATGTCCCATTGCCTTTAGGGATCAACAGTATATATTACACTCCATTTTGAATTCTAGCACTGTTTTTGCTTCCACCGTCTCGTCAGGAGGGCATTCCAGGCAGTACCTTGAGACTATCTTTAGAGATCATGGCGGCCATTTTGAGGCTAGAGCCACAAAAGGAAGGAGCAAGTGGGTATTTCTCCTGCTCACTGGACCCCCTCAGACCACCAGAGATCTTAAAGGTAGGCTGAAGGAGGGGGGTCTATAGTAGGTTGGAGGAAGAGGGTTTCAGAACTGCATGGTAGGGAGTAGTGCTGCCCAATTCGAATCGATCCACCGATTCACTTCGGGTGAATCGATTCGAATCGATTTACCACACAAAAAAATCAGCCTCCCGATTTGCTGTCTGACCCTCCCCCCTAAAGCAGGAACGGCAGCACCGCCTCTTGCTGGCCTGCCGCTCCTGCTTTAGAAGGCAAGTGAGGAGGGTCAGTCGGGAAGTGACTTCCCCGCAGCAACTTATCTAAATTCCGCAGCCTGCCCTGCAGAAGATCGCTGCTGGCTCTAGCGATCTTTGTAAGCTGCCATACGTCGTCCGAGTCATCTTCTCTCTGCTGCGGTCCCGCCCCTTCTCTGACATCAGAGAAGGGGGCGGGACCGCGGCAGAGAGAATGGTGAGGAGGATATGGTGTGAGGAGAGTGGAGGAGATGGTGTGAGGAGCGTGGATGAGGAGAAGGTGTGAGGAGGAGGGATTTCTCTTTGTGAGGAATTGGACAACATTCTGGGGTAAGAACAAGCTCTTCAAGAAAGACGGACTACATTTGAGCACGGCGGGAACTAGACAACTTGCAAATAATGTCAGAAGTGCAATAGAGCAAGCTTTAAACTAAGTAGAAGGGGAAAACCGACAGTTGACCTGGTGTCGATGGTTCGGAAGACAGTATCCTGAAAAGATACCGGATGGGAAAAACGCCGGGACGACACAAATGGCAAACAACAGGAGCGGAATAAACAAGTGAAACAGAAGAAGCAAGAAGAGGTCAGGGGGAACATACTGCAAGAGCAAGTCAAAGTAGAACTGGGCATCGGGAACAGTAGAAGCATAACACAAGGGGAAGACAAAGGAGAGGAGGACACGAGGAACTTACTACATGGGGAAGTCAAAATGAAATTGGACAAAGAGAGGGAACACGAGGAGGACAATAGGAACATATCACAAGGGGGAGACAAAAGAGACACAACTCAAGAGTCAGCAAGTCAGGAAGGGGGCGGATAGGAAGGAAGCATAACAAGGAAGATAAAACACCAGGACCTGAACTGCATGTACACTAATGCTAGGAGCCTAAAAGACAAAATGGGAGAATTGGAAGTCATGGCCAAAAATGAAAGCCTGGACATCATAGGGATCACGGAAACATGGTGGAACGAGGAAAACAAATGGGACACAGTACTGCCAGGGTACAAGCTCTACCGAAGAGACAGGATGTATCAGAAAGGAGGAGGAATAGCACTATACATAAAGGACACCATTCACTCAGCCAGAGTGGATGCAACAGCAGCGACAAATGTCCAACTGGAGTCACTATTGGTTAAAATACCAGGTAGAAATGGATCCGAGATAAAGATGGGGCTGTACTACCGTCCACCTGGGCAGAACGAAGCAACTGATACAGATATGGAAGCCGAGTTGAGGCGGGAATGCAAGCATACTCATACCATAGTTTTGGGGGACTTCAACTATCCAGGGATAGACTGGAGTCTTGGAAATTCAAAATGTACTAAAGAAACAGAGTTCCTGGAGGCTGTACAGGATTGCTTCATGGAACAACTTGTCAGGGAACCAACGAGAGGGTCAGCGATTGTGGTTCTAATCCTCAATGGATTGAAGGGACCCGCAAAGGGTGTGGAGGTCATGGGACCACTAGGAACCAGTGACCACAACATGATCAGGTTCAAGGTAGAAATGGGATTACCCAAAAGGATGAAAACCAATGCAACAGTGTTTAACTTCAAGAAAGGGAACTATGGTGCCATGAGACAAATGTTGAGGAAGAAACTCAGAAACAGCACCAAGAAAGCTCAGACTGTGGAGCAAGCCTGGTTTTTATTCAAAGACACAGTTAACGAGGCGCAAAACCTGTACATACCCAGATTTAGGAAAGGATGCAAGAAGAATCATACAAAAAAATCCAGCATGGATAACCAATGAAGTAAAAAAAAGTGATAGAAGACAAGAAAAAATCATTTGGGAAGTGGAAAAAGGACAAAATGGACGAAAACTGGAAGGAGCACAGGAAGCAGCAAAAAGAATGTCACAGGGTAGTCAGAAACACAAAGAAAGCATACGAAGAGAGACTAGCCAAGGAAGCACAAAATTTTAAACCATTCTTCCGATATGTGAAAGGAAAGCAGTCGGCGAGGGAAGAGGTGGGACCTTTGGATGAGGGAGACAGGAAGGGAGTGGTGAAGGAGGTGGCTGATAGACTAAAAACATTCTTCTCGTCGGTCTTTACAAGAGAAGACACATCCAACGTGCCTGAACCGGAAAAAATCTTCAAGGGGGATCAAAAGGGAAAATTATCATACTTGGAGGTCAGCCTCGAAGACGTGCTCAAACAGATAGATAGATTAAAAACTGACAAATCTCCGGGCCCAGACGGAATCCACCCAAGAATACTGAAAGAGCTCAGAGAAGAAACAGCAGAGTTACTGCGACAGATATGTAATCTATCCTTGAGAACAGGGGTAATCCCAGAGGACTGGAGGATAGCAAATGTTACGCTATCTTCAAAAAAGGATCGAGAGGGGACCCGGGGAACTACAGACCAGTGAGCTTAACCTCAGTTCCGGGGAAGATGGCTGAATCAATGATCAAGGAAAGTATCAATGAGCACATAGAAAAAAATAATCTGTTGAGAACAAGCCAGCATGGTTTCTGTAAAGGAAGATCATGCCAAACGAACCTACTGTATTTCTTTGAGGGGATAAGCAAACAACTGGACAAAGGTGACCCTATAGACATCGTATATCTGGATTTCCAAAAAGCTTTTGACAAAGTACCCCACGAGTGCCTACTAAAGAAGCTGTGGAGCCACGGGGTGGAAGGAGACGTGCACAGATGGGTCAAAAATTGGCTGGCAGACAGGAAACAGAGGGTAGGAGTAAAGGGACACTACTCTGGCTGGAAAGGGGTCACGAGTGGTGTCCCACAGGGGTCAGTGCTGGGACTGTTGCTGTTCAATATATTCATTAATGACCTGGAAACAGGGACGAAGTGCGAAGTTATAAAATTTGCGGACGACACAAAACTCTCCAGTAGGGTCATTTTGAAGAGGCAGGCCTGTCAGCAGGAGGGAGTGAGCATTCCTTCTGCTGGTCTTCCATATAAAGTACAGGGGTGCCTGTTTGTGCCAGACGAGGGGTTAGAATCGAGTAGCTCAGTCTGAAGTAGCTTTGTCTTCTGTGTTTTTTGAGAAGTGCTTTCTTGCAACATGGATCTTGCGTGAACTCATTTTGCAGTTAGGGGCTTGGAGTTTACTGCTATTCCTGCTGAGTTATTCATAATAAGACTTAATGGACTTGTTTTTTTAATCACCTGACTTAACAGCCTTTTTAAACAATCAAGAATGCTAAATACAGTGGAACCTTAGTTTACGAGCATAATTTGTTCCAGAAGCATGCTCGTATACCAAATTGCTCGTATATCAAAGCGAGTTTTCCCATAGGAAGAAACGGAAATGCACTTTGATTCGTTCCACCTACTCCTCCCCCCTGAGGCTACTGGTGCTGCTCCATCACCCCCCCCCCCCCGCTCAAACCAGCATCGCACCCCCCCCGCCCGTGAACGCCCCCCCACGAGAACCGCATCGCACCCCCGTGCTGGAAGCGGCATCCGCCTGCCCGCCCACCCAAACAAGCTCCTTACCCCATCTGCTGCGTGCCGGTGCCATTTAAGGAAAGATTCTGCCTCTTGCCTGCACATGCTCAAGGCCTTCTGGCTCTCATTCTCCCTAGGAAAGGGCCTGAGGTTGCCTGAAGGAATCTCTGAGTTAACGCTATGGCAGCTATGCAGGCAAAGCTGCGCCTGCTTCTAGTCCAGGGAGAGGAGGCAAAACGACATCGACAAATGGGTGGTAGAATGCAGCAACATTGACAGAGGGGCGGGAGATGATAGTGTCACGTACCCCCCCTTGCAATTGGTATGCATACCCCCCTGGGGTATGCGTGCCACATATTGGGAACCTCTGGTCTATAATGTACAGTAATTATTCTCTACTACCACTACTATTAATTATTTCTATAGCTCTGTAACACCTCCCCCCTCTCTGTTACCCAAACCCCCCCTCCCCCCCCGTTTTTCTCCGTTACTCTCAACCCACAACCATCCTTTGGAGTTCCATTTTATCTTAGTCCAGTAAACCGTGCCGAGCTCTACGACCATGGAGAAGATGCGGTGTACAAACCTAAGGTTTAGTTTAGTTTAGTTCAACAAATGATCTTTGAGACAGATCACCCTGTTAGCACCAATGAAGAATTTTTAAGAAAGATCTCATACATTGTTGCATCCCCTTTTTTTAAAAAAAGCTACATATATCCTTGCATTTATATCAAATTGCTTTAATGCTAGTTTATTTATTTTCTTTTTTAAATGTATTATAATCACATATCATGTGCCCACTATCTCAAAATAAATTAAAGCATTAAAAGTCTTATATATTACACCCAGAATGACTTGAATATGGTAAATGTCTCTCTTTCACATCAGCCAAATTGCCTTTGTCTGAAACATTCAAAGGCTACCCTATGCAACCCCTCCTTGATGTAAATAGATGGCTGTACAAACTTATCTCCTCCAATGTCACTTCCATCAGTGCCTCCAAACTGTCGTGCATAATCCTTCTCGCATAAGCCTCCCCTGAGGTTATACATTTCTTCCTTGTTCAACCAGACACAAATTCTGTGTTTCACAATGCTTCATCATGAGTTTAAACTGTTAAATCATTTACTTGTTCTAAGCATAGCAATAGGAGCCACTCTTTCTGCAATAAATTCTTATTATCTTTAACAAATAGTTACCAAACAACTTGTTCAGCCACAAATACAGTGGTACCTTGGTTTGTGAGTAACTCGGTTTGCGAGTTTTTTGCAAGATGAGCAAAACACTCAGCAAACTTTTGACTCGCAAACCAAGCATTGCCCCGATTAATGAGCACTTACAGGGGATTCCTTTTCCGTCTTCCGGCCAGCCTTCTACATCGGGTGCCTTCCGCAGGTTGGAGGACCTCTGTCTGGGCCTGCGCGGCGGGGTGCTGTCCCTCCTGTGCGTTGCGTGTGACGTGTGTGCGTGTCGTGCACAGCATGCGTGTGGGGCGGCGCTTGGCTGCGTGGGCTCGGGTGGGGGCTCTCCAGCATGCGAGGGGCCTCTGACGTGGAGGGCTGGCCGGTGAATGGAGGAGGCATCCCTCTGAAGGCACTGCGAGGTTCTCCGGTGGCTGGCATTCCCCCCTTCTGAAGCGGCACTGTAGGGTTCTCCGGCGGCTGGCATCCCCCCCAAAGCAGCACTGTCGGGTTCTTCTTCCGATGACGGACGGAGGAGGCAGGCGGAGGAGACGGCAGGACTGGGCCCCGACAGGTACAGACCCCGGGTTCTGGAACAAATCTTCGGTGTTGCCACTATTTTCTATGGGGAACTTTGTTTTGATAAACGAGCATTTTGGATTACGAGCATGCTCCTGGAATGAATTATGCTCGTAATCCAAGGTACCACTGTATTTGAATGGGAACACTATCAATAAGACTTTTGCTGCTAAGTCAAACAGCTCATAAATCAGTCATTGATGTGTGGAATAATTAGCTGCAGGGCATAAGTTATACATATATTTAAAACCTCATCAATGAGAGAAAATATTACTAAAGCTTAGCACTTGAAGGAGATGAAAGATATTTTTCAAGATAAGCAGATTTTCAGAAGTTGATTCTGGTTTGTAGAAATTACTGAAAAGTCAACTTACTTATAGACACTGGTTGATGCTCATTTTCATCTTCCTCCTGATCAGATGTATCAGATCTGTTTCTCCTCTTAACTTTACTATCCTCTTGCACATCAGATGGTTGTGTTTGCCGGCTTGTTTCAGTCTCATCCTTGTCCTATTCAAGAATAAAAAACAAATTTACTTATCAGCAGTGGTGTAACCAAGAGTGGTGGGAGAGGGCTTTGGGGGCTTGCCTCCCCACTTTCAACTTAGGCCCCCTCTGAAACTGCAGCACTCCTTTAAATAGCTGACAGAGATGCCAAAACACCACCAGCCAGTTCCTGTGGTGCTCCTCTCCTCCTAGCACTGCTTCTTTAATGTAGAAGTTGGCGTGTGCCTCCAGCCAGAACTTCTCACACATTAAGGCTTATTATACAATCACTTATTTTGTCCAGAACCAACTATATATATTTTTTAAAAATTTCTTTATTCAGTTTTGCATATTACAACAAGTGTATCAGAAAAATTCATATAATCTTATAAATACACACTATATTAGAACCAACTATATTAATTTAGCCTTTCCTAGTTCTACAAAAGGATCTTGCAATCATTTACAGATTGTGCAGAATGTGGCAGTTAAAATAATTTTCTCACTCAGTAAATTTGAATCAATGACTCTTTTTATGAAGAAACCTCACTAGTTGTCAATTGAGGGAAGGGTATATGGAAGATTAGTTTTTTTTACCTTTGCTAATCTTCTGTTAGTCCCGAAGGTGAAAACCTAATCTTCCATTCTGTTATGTCCTTTCCAGATTCAGTACACTAGGCGACTAGAAAGGATTTGGAATAAAACAGGAGAACTGACAGACCGCAACAAATGGAGAGCCTACATAAAAACCTACAAACAACTGATAAGACAAACGCAAAGCATTCTACTCCACCAAAATTAACTTATCATGCAAAGGTTCACAAGGAATCAATACAAAAGAGTTATTCAACATAGTCACAAGCCTATTTGACACCACCCGCTACACCACACCTGAGCACAACACGAAGTTACCCACCACGAAGGACCTAGCTCTATATTTTGATTCCAAAATTAAAAACCTAAAAAATAACTGTATAAGCAATAACGATGTAACAATCATCCCCAGCAACTACCAAATAGCTAACTCATATGACAATGAAATACCTACAGACATGATCTGGAGTTCCTTTCTAGATCCAGAATGGAATACCTACACCAAATACTCTAAATCTCACTGCATCCTAGATACGTGCCGTCCGGAGATTATGAAAGCAGCACAACCAGAATTCAAAATATCACTATTACACTACCTAACCCACAACCTAAAAAATGGGACTTTCCTCACTAACAACAGCCACATAATAATAACCCCCATCCCAAAAAATAGAAAAGAATCCTCAGCGCTAATAACAAACTACAGACCAATAGCATCTATTCCATTCATTGTAAAAATCATGGAAGGACTAGTACACACCCAACTAATGGACTACCTTAATCAATTCTCTCTCCTGAATGAAACTCAATCCGGCTTTAGAACCCTATTCAGTACGGAGACAGTAATCGCTGCCATCCTAGACTATCTGCGCCTATTATTTAGTAAGGGCCTCAATGCCCTGATCATGCAATTCGACATGAGCTCTGCATTTGACTTGGTAGACCATGAGAAAATGATGCAATGCTTAGACGCCATTGGTATCAGAGCTGAGGTACTAAACTGGTTTCGTGGCTTCCTCACATCCCGTTCTTACCAGGTACGCTTTAACAACGAACACTCCGACACCTGGAGCAACTCATCCGGAGTGCCACAAGGGTCACCGCTTTCCCCACTGCTTTTCAATATCTACATGTCCTCATTAGGTGTGAAACTAACCCAACTAGGAATAAAACTATTCAGCTACGCAGATGACTTTACGATCATCATCCCATTCGCCAACTCCATCTCGGAAACCATTCCCAAGGCATCCGATGCCATAAATGAGATGGAACAATGGATGACAGATTTCAAGCTCAAGCTCAACCCAGAAAAAACAAAATTCTTCGTTGCCTCCCCTCACCCGCTTGACAATAAAACCCCACTATGCATCAATAAACTCAACTACCCTATTCAGCCCACCATGAAAATACTAGGTGTTATTCTAGACCAATGCCTAACAATGAAGGAACAAGTGGATTCCCTATTCAGAAAAGGTTTCCTTACTCTCTGGAAACTCAGAACCATTAAATCATACTTCGATACGTCAACATTCAGAATCCTAGTGCAATCCCTCATACTGAGTCAGCTTGACTACTGCAACATCGCCTATCTAGCAATCTCACAAAAGAATATGAGACGTCTCCAAATAATGCAAAATGCTGCGGTTAGACTTATCTTCGGGCTGAAGAAATTCGACCACGTGACACCCTACTATCGGCAGCTGCACTGGCTACCAACGGAAGCCCGAGTAAGGTTTAAATTTGCCTGCCTCTGCTTCAAAGTACTATATGGCCTGACCCCCAAGTATATAACGGACCTTTTCGCATTTTCTAATAACAAACTCAAGAGAAACACACACCCAAAACTCATTTCCCCTCCAGTTAGAGGCTGCAAAATGAAAAAACACCACGAACACCTTCTCTCTCACCAAACAGTCCTATAGGGCAAAGACCTAGACCAACTGCTTTCGCCCACTACATACGGGGAATTCAGGAAACGCCTAAAACATACCTGTTCCAGAAATACCTAAACAATTGACTCACTCTCCCTCTCCCTCCCCCTCCCCCTCCCTATTCCACCTGAACTTACAGCACTGTTATGAATATAATCTGTTATCTTCATCTTATCGTAACTTTACGTTGCTATTTATCCCCAACAGGTCCTGTCGGACATTACCTACTAAAATGTACATATTACATTTTCACTCAGCAAATTGTATTTCTATACTATTGCCTCCTGAGGTCTCTGATCTCTGTATTTCCTCTGAACATCTACTTATTGTATTTCGCTGAATGTCCAGCACTCTTGATTGTAAACCGCCTAGAAGTCGCAAGATTGTGGCGGTATAGAAGAATAAAGTTATTATTATTATTATACTAGGTGATGTACCAAAACAATGGCAGCGTCTAGGGAGGGACAAAAGAGCCTGCCCGCAACACTGAGGTCCCAAAAACGGAATCAGAATGAGCCACCGCATCCACCCGGAAAAAATGTGTAACGGTATGAAGAGAGGACCAAGGAGCCACCCTGCAAATTTCATCTGGAAGAATCGTGTGAGACTCCACCCACAAAGCAGCACACTTTTAGTTGAATGGGCCTTAAGGGAAATCAGCGGCAGCTTGCCGTGGGTAAAATAAGCCAGGAAATGGCTATACGAATCCATCAGGCAATCAAGGTTATAGACGTTGGCCGACTACGCCAAGGCAGAGCAGTCAGGACAAAGAGGAGATCTGATAGCCGAAAATCATTAGTCCTCTCCAAATAAGACTCTCTTGAAGTCCAACTTGCGTAAGATCTGATCCATTCGCTCCAAGCCTGTGGAATGAAACGCAAACGAATCTCCTGCTTGAAATAGAAAGCAGAAACTACCATCAGTAGAAAGAACATAAGCAGTGCCTCTGCCGGGTCAGCCCACAGGTCCATCCTGCCCAGCAGTCCGCTCCCGCGGTGGCCCAAAAACAGGTCAAGACTTGTCTGAATCATCAGAAGGGGCTCCCTTGCCACCTTGGTTTCTCATTTAAGTCCTGCCTTCCTATCGAAGTCCTAGCCCTCCGGTCTTGCACATGCACGACCAGGTTGGTTTATACTCATTACCTGGTTAACTTCCTATACTTACATCCCAGCTCCTCCCTCAGTATCCCACGATCCCTTTATCCCTCAGGAATCCATCCAATCCCTGTTTGAATCCTTGTACCGTACTCTGCTTGATCACTTCCTCCGGTAGCGCATTCCAAGTGTCCACGACCCTTTGGGTACAGTACGGAAAACAACTCCAGTGTATGTAATACGGAGAAAGGGTTCTCCACACAAAAGAGCTTGAAGCTCCAAAATACACCATGCGAGACAAAGGCGACCAGAAAGACAGTCTTGCGTGTCAGATCCAGAAGAGTAGCATTCTTTAGTGGTTTGAATGGGGCTTCCACATGGCCCCGTAGAATGGTGTTAAGATTCTATGAAAGGAAATGATGCAAGGAAGGCCACAGGCAGGAAATTTCTGTGGACCGGCACTGGTCCATGGATCGGTGGTTGAAGAACACTGGCATAGAACATAGATACATGATGGCAAATAAAAAAAACCAAGGGGAGCTGTTACTGACCCGGAGGGATATTTCAAGGAGACTTTTTGTTACTCCGCAGGTCTCCTGCAGCAGCGGTTCATCTGTGAGTTAGGCGCTTGGCGCTAAACTCTGGAACAGCCTCTGGGCAAGATTTTTTCCTGAAATTATGGACCCAGGTCGGCTCCCTAGCCCTGGAGGACCCAAAGGAGGTGAAGCCTGAAACTCCCACCCTCTCCCCCAGCATGCTGTGGCATGCATTACATGGTCGCTGAACCAGTGCCAATCCGGCACAATCAATGTACAAATTCAACAGATTAGGGGCTGGGGAGTCCATCTCAAATGATTTTTAATCAAATTGAGGGGTTTTGTGGCAGAAATAAAACTTTGAAAAAAAGATCGATAAAAATCCAAGATGGCCACTGCCAGCAAATGCGTGCCAGAAATTGCAAAAAGTAAAGAAAATCTGAAAATATAAAAATTGTGATTTGGGGTCTGGGGAGGTGGGAGATCTGAAACCTGCTCTCCAAAGACCACTCCGAAGCTCCCCTAGGAAATAATCGAGGTGTACTTACAATCTGTAAAGTGCCTGTCTGCTAGCTCTGTTACACTGCAGCTGAATGGAGGAAAATGATTTTCTGCCTAAAATTCTTCCAAATGACCAAACTTGAAGATCTTTGGACTGCCAATTGGACAGATTCCGACTGTAATCTCTGCTCCCATGGATACCTCTCCATGTGATCAGGGGCGGGAAACAGCCTGTGTTTGGAACCCGGGGGAACTTTTAATCAGAATGCATACAGCCTACGCTTAAACCCCTGAAAGGGTCAGAGGGCATACAAACTCCCAGAGGAATGGACTCTGAATCTGAGAAGAATAGCACAATCAGGCTGGCTCCATAGATCCACCGAAGTTTCTCTGTGAAGCAGCAATACAGCTCCATGGGACTGCATCCTTTCCTCTGACAGAGAACACCGCACGGGGTCTCATGGCACTTAAGCCACTGGAAAAGAACTTTAAGCAAAGAAAAAAAAGCATATTAAAAAGACTTCTGCACAGATTGCTTGCAGAAATTGAAACTGCAGGGGGCTCTAAGTCTGTCTAAGGTGGGAGGAGCATGTGCTCAGAAAAGTGTTTGGACTTCTGCAACTCCTGGGTCTATTGACACCTAGTGTACTGAATCCAGAAGGGATGTAACAGAATTTGGGTTGTTTTTTAAATTATATGGTGGGCTAGGTAAATCAGTTGGTGGGTTGTAAGTCTGATGTGACCAAGTTTTATTATGTTTCCCCATTGTGAATACAGTTAGGTTTTCTAAATTAATATCTTCTTTTTCGTATCAGGCATTGCCCTTTTGGAATTCTTTACCATTAAATATTAGGAAAATTGATAATTATTTAGCTTTTAGAAAGTCACTTAAAACATTTTTCCCATAAGTTTACAGCCATGTAGAATCAAATGGGAATGTTTAGTGGTTAATTTTTGTATCTTGTTTTGAACAAATGTTCAATTCTTTTTTGTAACCCACAATGAATTATCTGGGTATTTGCAGGATATAAGTCCTGTATAATGCAATGTAATGCTCAGAGCATGCACGAGAAGTCCCAATGGTAGCTGGAGGCATGCTATCAACTTCTACATTAAAGTAGCAGCACCAGGAGGAGGGGAGTGCCTGGAGCACTGGCTGGGCAGGCTTTGGCATCCCAGCCAGCAAAAGTATCTTTAGGGTATCTAGGTGCAGGAAGGGTGAAAGTATGGGTAGACTCCCCACTCCACCCCTGAATTCCTTCAAAATTGGAGGGCTGGCTGGCTATTTTCCTGCTCATCAGTACCAAAGTACCATTAAATTCATTATTACTTTCAATATTAATTTTACTATCCAATATTATATATAAGTTCAACTACAAGTAAATATCCAAAGGATAGTTAGCTAAAGGAAACATTTTTTTTTACCATATGTTTATGTAGACACAGTTCCTAAATCCATCTAGTATTAAACTAAATAAAACTAGAGGCCCAGGATCACCTTATCTAGGAGACATTCTCATCAGTGTTATAGCACTCTTGCTATTATTAGCTACATAGAAGCAGGGCAGATAGTCTTGTTGTACTGATCTTGTTTTTTGGGCAGAGACAGGGCTATACAAGACCCTGGTATGGGAAGAACTCTTAATTCAGGGTAGGCTGTACAGTGTTCACTTTAAAGAGAAGTGGTTTGGAGGAGGTATACAAGTGAGACTGGGGAGTGAAAAATAAATACTGGTAGTAGTAATGGTTTTAAATCTGTAAATGTTCTGGCTGGTATAAAAATTTGTGCTGAGAGGAGGGCATGCCTGCAGGAAATTTGCATAACAACTAGGAGTCTTGGAGACTGCTGAAAGCCAGTTTGGAGACAGCTAAAAGCAATCTAATCTAAAAATTGTTTGTATACTGCATCATCCCCAAATTGGAGCTCGAGTTGGTTAACAAAAGAGTACAAACAGATTCCTAATCTTTGGATAGAATATGATATTCAATTTTGGTTCAAGCTCATGTTCTACTACCTCATTGGTTGATGGCTCAAACAGGTTTTTTAAAGAGGAAGTTTAGCTGAGACCATGTGGAGTTGGTGACCAAAATTCTGATTGTTTTTAATTTTGGTAAAAGCAAAGCAGGTGTGCGCACGCTGAGAAATACCAATTCCTGAATATAACATTTTCAGTGGATAGAATGGGTAACTTGTGAAAATACATTTTATTGAACTTGCCAAAGTTTAAAGTAAGGTGCTGCCGATTCACGATTTGAATCGGTTCACCGATTCACTTCGGGTGAATTGATTTAAAACAAAAAAAATTGGCCTCCCCATTCGGTAACTGAACCTCCCCCCTCCCCCCTAAAGCAGGAGCGGCAACGCTGCCTCTTGCTGGCTGGCTGCTGCCGTATCTGTTTTAGAGGGCGAGGGTCAGTCGGGAAGTGCTGGTATCCGGCTTCCCCCCTGGCCTCCCGCGCACCATTTACCTATTAGCAGCAACCTGCAGAGAAGATCGCTGGGGCTAGCGATCTCTGCAAGCTACTGTAGGTCTTTGGAGCTGATTCCTCTGCCTCAGTCCTGCCCCTCCTCTGACGTCAGAAATAGGATTGCGACAATCTCCAGCAATCTTCTCTGCAGGCTGCTGCTAGTAGGTAAATGGTGTGCGGGAGGCCAGGGTGAACATGCAGGCCTTCCGGGGAGGGGAGTGGTACAGGCCTTCAGAGGGGACAGGCAGGCCTTCAGGGGTGGGATGCAGGGCTTCAGGAGTGGGGTGTAGGCCTTCAGGGGTGGGATACAGGGCTTCGGGGGGGGGGGGGACGACAGACCTTCAGGGGAGGGGGGGCCTGGTGTAGGGAGGGAAGAAAGGGGGGTTCAAAGATACGTGCATATGCCGGACTTTGGGGGGGAAGACATAATGGGTCTAAAAACAGAGGAGAGGGAGAGAGATGGTAGAAAATGGGAAGGAACAGAAAGGGAGAGAAGTTGGACACAAGGGATGGTGTAGAGGGGGGATAAAGATACTGGATAGGAGGGTAGTTGGGAAAAGAAAGGGAGATATGGTGGACCCTGGGGTGGTGGGGAAAGAGGGAGAGATGCTGGATGAAAGGGTAGTTGAGAAAAGGTGGATCTGTGGATGGAGACGAAAAAAGGAACGATGCCAGACCTCCAGGGGAGGGAAAGGAAATGGAAGGGGTGGACAGAGATAAGATCTTTACGGAGTTTTCCGACCCATTTTGTTTTGGATTTGACAGAGGCTTTCAGTCATTTACCTAGGGGTCATCGGGTGCTGTGTAGGAAGATGAGTTTATTGTCCAAGAAATGTATTCTTCAATATTGGATGGTCCCTGACCCCCCAAAGTTTTGGCATTGGCGAAACCATTACATCAGTTGACCATCTGGGAGGCGAAAGATGCTGGAAGGCCTGAGAAGAGAAAGATGTTGTTTATGCATATATGGGATCCTTACTTACAAACCTTGCATCCTAAGGGCCTTAGTGCAGTCTTACGATGGGTGTCCTAGAGTGTATTGATGTGTTATAATGAGGTAAATAGAGAATACCATTGGGAGGGGAGGGCTAGGGGTGGGGAGGTGGGGGGTATATATGCTTCTTATTTTATTTTATTTGATTCATTGTTATTGTATTATGCACCATGGAGTGCTCTTATGTTTTATTTGATGTTGTTTGCATCAATAAAAATTGTTTGAACCTAAAAAGATGGATTGTTAGCACGGAGAAAGGAGACCCTGGCAAGCAAGTTATCAGAAGATAACCAGATAACAAGATTTGAATAATGACCAGAAAACAAAAGGTAGAAAAACTAATTTTATTTTCTGTTTTGTGATTACAATATGTCAGCTTTGAAATGTGTATCCTGCCAGAGCTGGTGTTAGACCGCAAACGTGAGCTAGGAGAGAAAAAGTCTTTTTTGTTTGTTTTGTTTACACCACAGCGCCAGTGTGGTTAGGAGAGGGCAAAGGGGGTGAAGAGGCTATAAAAGGGGTGAAGAGGCTATAAAATAAACCCACCAGGGTGTTTGAAAAAAATACTCAATTGGGCAGGAAAATCAAATTGAAAAATTGATTCAATAGGCTGAATCAAATCAAATTTTTTTTTCCTGAATCAGGCAGCACTAGTGGAGACGGAGACTTGACAAACTTTAGAGTGAGGCGGTGGAGACATAGACTGTGTCTGAATTCAAGAGGTCCTGGGATAGGCACGTAAGATCTCTCGGAGTGAGAAAGAGATAAAGCACAGTTACTTACCGTAACAGTTGTTATCCAGGGACAGCAGGAAGATATTCCCACACATAGGTGACGTCACCAACGGAGCCCCGCAGCGGACAGCCTCGAAAGCAAACTTGCTTGAAGATCTCGATCTTTCGAGTACTGTACCGCGCATGCGCGCGTGCCTTCCCGCCCAAACTAGGGGCGCATCTCCTTAGAGGATCCTCAGTTCAGATACCTAGCCAAGAAGCCAACCAGGGGAGGAGGGAGGGTTGTGGGAATATCTGCCTGCTGTCCCTGGATTACAACTGTTACGGTAAGTAACTGTGCTTTATCCCAGGACAAGCAGGCAGCATATTCCCACACATGGGTGACCTCCAAGCTAAGTAAAAAGGGATGGAGGGAAGTTGGCAATTTACGAAAAAAGATTTTGCAAAACAGATTGGCCAAAATGGCCATCCCTTCTGGATAAAGTATCCAGACAGTAATGAGAGGTGAAAGTATGAACCGAGGACCAAGTGGCAGCCTTGCACATTTTCTCAATAGGAGTTGATCTGAGGAAAGCTACCGATGCCGCCATAGCTCTAACTTTGTGGCCCGTCTCTCGACCTTGCAGAGGAAGACCAGCCTGAGCATAGCAGAAAGAGATGCAAGCAGCCATCCAGTTGGAGATGGTACGCTTCGAGATAGGACGTCCCAACCTGTTCGGATCAAAGGAGATGAAAAGTTGAGGTGATGTTCTGTGAAGTTGAGTGCGTTGGAGTTAGAAAGCCAAGGCACGTTTACAGTCCAAAGTATGAAGGGCCGCTTCTCCAGGATGAGAATGAGGCTTTGGAAAAAAAACAGGTAGAACAATAGACTGATTGATGTGAAATTCTGAAACAACTTTAGGTAAAAATTTAGGATGAGTACAAAGGACCACCTTGTCATGGTGAAAAACTGTGAAAGGTGGGTCCGCAACCAAAGCTTGTAACTCACTAACTCTTTGAGCAGATGTGAGGGCAATCAGGAAAATAGCTTTCCAAGTGAGATATTTGAGGTGAGCTTTGCCAAGTGGTTCAAAAGGAGGCTTCATCAGTTGAGCCAAAACAACATTCAGATCCCAAACCACTGGAAGTGGTCTAAGCGGTGGATGAAGATTAAAAAGTCCTTTCATAAAGCGAGAAACCATTGGATGTGCAGAGAGAGGTTTCCCATTCAGAGGCTGATGAAAAGCAGCTATAGCACTAAGATGGACTCGAATAGATGTAGTTTGAAGTCCAGAGTGTGACAAGTGAAGCAAATAGTCCAGAACGGATGCTAAGGAGGAAGATATCGGTTGCAATTGACATGTGGAACACCAAGCAAAAAATCTAGTCCATTTCTGGCCATAACATTGTCGAGTTGATGGCTTTCTGGAAGCAAGTAAAATATCTTGAACAGACTGAGAAAACTGAGGAAAGTCTGTTATGCAGAAAGGTACTAAGCTGTTAAGTGTAGAGACTGCAGATTGGGATGAAGTAAGGACCCGTGACTCTGAGTGAGCAGAGAAGGAAATACTGGTAGAAATAGAGGCTCTCTGGTACTGAGTTGAAGTAGAAGGGAGTACCAAGGTTGTCTGGGCCACCGAGGTGCTATCAGAATCATGGTGGCATGTTCTGACTTCAGTTTGACTAGAGTCCTGAGAATCAGAGGAAATGGAGAAAAGGCATAAAGGAACTGATTCCTCCAGTCCAGTAGAAATGCATCCGCTTCGAGACGTTGAGGAGTGTAAATGTGGGAGCAAAATTGAGGCAGTTTGAAGTTGAGAGGTGACGCAAACAGATCTATCTGTGGAGTTCCCCAGCGGACAAATATTTGACGAAGAGTAGGAGAATTGAGTGTCCATTCGTGAGGCTGTAGAAGACGACTCAATTTGTCCGCTAAGTAATTGTGTTGACCCTGAATGTAAACAGCTCTGAGGTAGATGTTGTGAAGGATTGCCCAATGCCACAATTTCAGAGCTTCCTGACAAAGGGAGTGAGATCCCGTCCCTCCCTGTTTTTGACATAATACATGGCCACTTGGTTGTCTGTACGTACAAGAATCACCATGTCGTGAAGGAGATGTTGAAAGGCCTTGAGAGCATAGAAGATCGCTCTGAGTTCCAACAGATTGATATGACACAGACGGTCTGTTGAAGTCCATAGACCCTGAGTGCGGAGACCGTCTACATGAGCCCCCCAGGCGTAAGTTGACGAGTCGGTTGTGAGTACTTTCTGATAAGGGAGAGTGTGGAACAGCAAGCCTCTGGAAAGATTCGAAGAGAGCATCCACCAATGGAGAGACTTCCGCAATAAAGGAGTGATGGTAATCAGTTGAGACGGTGGATCCATGGTTTGCTGCCATTGAGATGCCAGTGTCCATTGAGGAATACGAAGGTGAAGTCTGGCAAAAGGAATCACATGAACTGTAGAAGCCATGTGACCGAGCAGAACCATCATTTTCCGTGCCGGAACGGATGGAAGGTGGAAGAACTGATGGCAAAGCTGAATAAGTGCATCCTGACGTGGTTGCGGAAGGTAGACTCTCAGATTGATAGTGTCCAGAGTTGCTTCTATGAACTGGAGAGACTGAGATGGAGTTAACTGAGACTTTGGAAAGTTTATGTGAAATCCTAGACTTTGAAGAAAGACAATAGTCTGTTGGGTCGCTGCAATAACCCCTGAAAAAGAGGGAACTTTGATGAGCCAGTCGTCGAGGTATGGAAATACTTGAAGACCCTGGTTGCGAAGAGCTGCAGCCACCATTACCAGACATTTTGTGAATACTCTGGGAGAAGAAGCCAACCCGAAAGGGAGAATCCGGTACTGCAGATGAAGGTTTCCTACTTGAAATCTGAAGTACTTGCGAAATGCTGGATGAATAGGGATATGAGTATACGCCTCTTTGAGATCGAGGGAACACATCCAATCTCCTTGATCCATCAAGGAATATAAAATCGGCAGAATGAGCATTCGAAATTTCTCTTTGACTAGGTATTTGTTGAGAGCTCTGAGATCCAGAATAGGTCGCAAATCCCCCATCTTCTTGGGAACTAGGAAATAGCGGGAGTAGAATTCCAAGTTCCGTTGGGCAAGAGGAATCTCCTCTACAGCTCGCAGGCGAAGAAGAGCCCGAGCTTCTTGAAGAAGAAGAGGAAGGTGCGACTGATTGGAAGGACGATCTTGAGGCACCTGAAGGAATCGAAGAGAGTATCCCTCTCGTAGGATGGTAAGCACCCAGAGATCTGAGGTGATGAGCTCCCACTGGTGATAAAAAGTGGAAAGACGACCCCCTATGGGAAGGAGAGAGTTAGGGAACAGAGAAATTTGAATGCTCAGGCTGAGACTGTCAAAAGGACTGAGCTGGTTTGGTGGCAGCGGGAGTTTGAGACTTTTGTTGACGTTGTTGCTGTTGAGGGCGACGAGGTGGAGGCCTGGAAAAAGCAGGAGTCGTTTTCCTGGGGTAAATACGTGGAGTCTGTTTAAAACCTCTAGTTGGTGTAGATTTAGGTTTAGGTCGAATGAGAGAAGCAAAAGAGCGTTCATGTTCTGAGAGATGCTTAGTGGCTGCTTCAATAGAGTCATCGAATAATTCATTCCCTTGACAAGGCAGATTTGCTAAACGATCCTGAAGATTGGGATCCATATCCACAATACGTAGCCATGCCAGACGACGCATGGCCACAGCGAAAGCAGAGACTCGGGAAGATAATTCAAAAGCATCGTAAGAGGCTTATAACATGAAGAGTCTCAACTGAGAAAGAGTCTTGAGGATGAGTTTAAATTCTGCAAGACGAGCTATGGAAATATCCGGGTATAAAGATGGTAACATTTTGAGAAAATGATTGAAATAAGATGTGAAAATGTAGTTGTAGTTAAGAATTCTATTGGCCATCATGGAATTTTGGTATAGACGGCGACCAAACTTATCCATGGTACGACCCTCTCTGCCTGGAGGGACAGCAGCGTAGATTTTGGAAGGATGAGCTTTCTTCAAAGATGATTCTACGACCAAGGATTGATGAGAAAGTTGTGATTTTTCAAATCCTTTACAGGGAACCGTGCAATAACGGGATTCCAACTTAGATGGAATGGCAGTGATGGAATAAGGAGTCTCCATATTACGAATAAAAGTTTGTTTCAGAACTGGAGTCATAGGTAATCTTAAAGACTCTTTAGGTGGATGAGGAAGTTCCATATCTGCTAAATATTCAGGAGTATATTTAGAATCTGAATGGAGATCCAGTTTGAGAGCTTGTCCCATATCAAACACAAATTTTGCAAAAGAAATGGATTTTGAATCAGATGGTTCATCAGGAGATAAACTGCGAGACTTAGGAAGTGCTGAGTAGGAAGGAGAAGCCTCTCTAGAATATGGAGAGACTGGGTCTGACTCAAGACACATAGTTACAGAAGAAGCTGCACTGTGTGGCGGAGTGAGAGAATGTTTTCTCTTCAGGCTCCGGGATGGAGAAGTACACGGGGTACGTGGTATCGAATGAGTCGAAGCCTGAGGAGAAGTGTCTCGACGAGTTGTCTTCGAGGGTGGAGTCTTTGATCTAGAAGGACTTCGGGTCGATGCTCGGTGGTGTCGAGACCTGTGCTTCAACGTAGAAGAGCGAGGCAGAGAAGTCTCGGTATCCAAAGAAGAATGGAATGTAGATGACTCCCATCGAAGCTTGGAAGCAAGATGCCTCGAATGCTTCGGCCGATGCTTCGGAGGAGGCGATTCTGGTGAAGAATCAGTGGAAGGTATCCTCTTGGGTGTCCGGGATCGGCCTCGAGGCACTGGAAGCTCTGGCTGGGTCACAGGCTGATCTACCCGAGGCAAGGTCGAGGACGGGACCAACTGAGCCACTAAGGAGGAAATCTGAGTGGTCAAGATGGACTTGAGCATGTCCTCCAGCATCGGCACAGAGACACAAGGTTCTGATCTCGTAGGTGCAGCAGTACACTCCGAAGAGGGCGACCTCGAAGGTGAGTATTCCCTTATCTTGGAGGTACGCTTGGAAGATGGGCGTAAGGAGGACTCTGGTGGCTTCTTAGGCACGGCACCTGAAAGAGATCCAGGAGACTTACCCCCCACTGTCGAAACCTTCGAGGGCACCGAAGTCATTGGTGTCATGGTCGAGGCCTTCGAGACCGAAGCTCCAGCCGGAGCCAAGGTCGAGGCCTTCGAGACCGTAGAGGTAGTCGATGTCGGAGTCGAAGCCTTCGAGACCGGGGCAGCCGCCGAGGTCGAGGTCATATCCGAAGGTTGCTCCATGACTCCGAAGAGTTGTTGAAACTGGGCACACCGACGTCGAAAGGCCCGAAGAGTAAGGGTAAAACAACAATGACAATCTTCAGGTGAATGGGTCGAACCCAAACACTGTAGACAGTGACAGTGAGGATCGGTGACTGAAATCACTTGATTACACTGACGACAGCGTTTGAACCCGGTGAGAGGCCGGGACATAGAAAAAATAAAGTCCGTGTCGAATGGAAAGAGCTATTGGGCCTAGGCCCAAGGCTCACCGGCCGGACTAAACGAAACAAAAAAGAAAATATATATATATATATATATTTTTTTTTTTTTAAAAAAGAAATTAAGATTGAAGAAGCACAGCGACCGAACTTTTATAAAAAAAAAGAAACAGCCGCGGTGAAGAGAAGGCAATATCGCTGCAGAGCTGAAGAAAACGTGTCTTCTTGTCTCCGCGGAAAATAACGAACTGAGGATCCTCTCAGGAGATGCGCCCCCTAGTTTGGGCGGGAAGGCACGCGCGCATGCGCGGTACAGTACTCGAAAGATCGAGATCTTCAAGCAAGTTTGCTTTCGAGGCTGTCCGCTGCGGGGCTCCGTCGGTGACGTCACCCATGTGTGGGAATATGCTGCCTGCTTGTCCTGGGATAATATATCTTTTGCCTAGCATCTAAGAACATAAGAACTTAAGAACTGCCGCTGCTGGGTCAGACCAGTGGTCCATCGCGCCCAACAGTCCACTCACGCGGCGGCCCCCAGGTCAAAGACCAGTGCCCTAACCAAGACCAGCCTCACCTGCATACATTCCGGTTCAGCAGAAACTTGTCTAGCCTTATCTTGAATCCCTGGAGAGTGTTTTCCCCTATAACAGACTCCGGAAGAGCATTCCAGTTCTCCACCACTCTCTGGGTAAAGAAGAACTTCCTTATGTTTGTACGGAATCTATCCCCTTTTAACTTTAGAGAGTGCCCTCGTTCTCCCCACCTTGGAGAGGGTGAACAACTTGTCCTTATGTACAAGAATCTAGGAATACAAGTCTGTCGGTTAACCACATAAATTGATGTAGCCGATATAACACTGATGAATATAGCCCGAACACAAACTTAAAGAATATAGCTGTTATAAATACTAAATAAAGCACAGTTACTTACCTTAACAGGTGTTACCCAGGGACAGCAGACAGATATTCTCACTGATGGATGATGTCACCGACGGAGCCCTGGTACGGACCACTTTAAAAGTACATCACCACTTTAAGTCCTTAGAAAGTTTGCAATAGCTCGCACCGCACATTCGCGAGTGCCTTCACGCCCGACGTAGGTGAGCTGTCCCTTCAGTTAAGATAAACCAGCTAAGAAGACAACCTGGGGAGGTTGTGAGAATATCTGTCTGCTGGCCCTGGAAAACACCTGTTACGGTAAGTAACTGTGCTTTATCCCAGGACAAGCAGGCAACATATTCTCACTGATGGGTGACCTCCAAGCTAACTAAAATGGGATGGTGGGAGTGTTGGCCTTAAGGAAAATAAATTTTGTAATACAGATTGGCTGAAGTGCCCATCCCATCTGGAGAAAGACTCCAGACAATAGTGAGAAGTGAATGTATGAATTGAGGACCAGGTGGCAGCTTTACAGATTTCCTCATTGGGGGTAAATCTAAGGAATTCAACAGAAGCTGGCATTGCTCTGATTTTGTGGGCTGTGACTCTCCAGTGCCAGTCCAGTCTGAGCATAACAGAATGAGATACAGGCGGCCAGCCAGTTGGAAATCGTTCTCTTTGAAACAGGATGTTCTAACCTGTTTCGATCAAAGTAGATGAAGAGTTGAGGAGAAGTATGACGAGGCTTTGTCCTGTCAATGTAATAGGCCAAAGCACGTTTAAAGTCCAGAGTGTGCAAAGCAGTTTGTCCTGCATGAGAATGAGGCTTAGGAAAAAACACTGGCAAAACAATCGACTGATTGAGATGAAACTCCGTGACAACTTTCGGTAGAAACTTTGGATGCGTGCATAGAACCACTTTATCATGGTGAAAAACTGTGAAGGGTGGATCTGCCACCAAGGCTTGTAACTCACTGACCCTCCTCGCAGAGGTGAGAGCAATAAGGAAGACAACTTTCCAGGTAAGAAGCTTGAGATGAGCTGTGGCCATTGGTTGAAATGGTGCCTTCATCAAACTGGAAAGTACTACATTAAGGTCCCAGACAACGGGCGGAGGCTTGGTTTAACACTGAAAAGTCCTTTCATGAATCTGGAGACCAGAGGATGAGCAGTAATAGGCTTTCCTGGTACGTGAAAAACTGTAATAGCGCTGAGATGGACTCTGACAGATACAGTGGTGCCTCGCATAACGAACGCCTCGCACAGCGAACGCTGCGCACAACGAACTTCTTGTCTTGATTCGTACAACGGACTTCGTTTCACACAACGAAGTCGCCCGAGCTGCATCCTTCCGCGCAGGCACTGCGCTTAACTGCCCTCTCTCACTTGTTTCCCCCGATTATCCAGCATCTAGCCCTCCCCCCCAAACACTTCCTGTTTCCAGCGAGGCGGCCCGCGTCAGAGGGGACGGGGTATCGAAGCGCGAGCGAGCTGCGGAAGTGGTGTTGGTGGTGGACGGCCTCAGGTATGAGTTAGGATGGTGGGGAGGGGAGGCCTGAGAGCGAGCATGCGCGCACAGGGAGGAGACGGGGAGAGACGCGCTGGATTGGCAACGGTTGCTCTCTGTCGCCTCCCGGCTCCAGCGGCGTGACAGTTTTCAAACAGGCGCGTGGTTCTTTCTAAGCAGAACCACCAGCTTTAACGGTGCTGACTCCCGACTACAGCCTCCAACAGATGACTGCTTCCCATTGCATCCGGCCGCTGGCAGGTCTCGCGCGCAGCAGCCAATGGGTGCCAGCCACGAGTCGGCCAGCACCAGAGGGGGGAATCAGGAGAGACGAGCATCAGAGGGTGGAGGAGAGGCAAGGTAGAAGAAGAAAATCAGAGAGGAGGAGAGAAGCAGAGAGAGAGAGATTGGACAAAGAGGAGGGGATGGTGAAGGAGGAAGAGAACAGAAAAGGAAAGCATAGGAGGAGCATTAGAGAGGGAGAGGAGAAGACAGTTTGCCAGCCTGAGAAACTCCCTAACCCCTTATGCTGCTGCACAGGGAAATGGGGAAAAATGACAGACAGCGGGAGGGAGGGAGACAGAAAGAAAGAAAGAAAGACACAGGGGCAGTGAGAGGGACAGAAAGACAGACAGAGAAAGGGGGCCAGAGAGAGAGTCAGCGGGAGAAGGAAAGGGGGCTGCTTTGGGGGGGCGGAGCTACTCTCGCCGCTTCCCCGATGCTAGAAAAAAAAAAAAAAATGAACAGTTAAGTCCCAGTTTTTGCAGCTGAGACTCTGCCCTCTCTCACTGTAAAATTAGACTCTACTCAGTCTGTCTTTAAATTTAAAAAATGTGTGTTGTTTTAAAAAACAATTATGTTTTTAGATGTATCTAAATAAAAATAATAACAAAAAATTTATCTTTTTTTATGTCATCTTAGCATATTTTATGCTACAGAACGAATTATTTTTTTTTACATGTATTGTTATGGGAAAACGCGTTTCACATAACGAACTTTTCGCATAACAAACTTGCTCCTGGAACCAATTAAGTTCGTTGTGTGAGGCACCACTGTACTAAACTAAACTAAACCTTAAGTTTATATACCGCATCCTTTCCATAAAGATGTTTACAAGAACTTTAATATAAGGAAGGAAAAACATAATAAGAATTAGTGATTATACAGAGGGTAGCAAGATTTACATTTTTGAAAATAGCCAAGTTTTCAAATGCTTTCGGAATAATTGGAAGGAGCCCAGATTCCGCAGCAGGGCAGGATGATTATTCTAAAGCTCAGTGATTTTGAAGAAAAGAGATTTCCCTAATTTTCCAGCATAGATAACACCTTTTAAAGAGGGGAAAGATTGTTTAAGTTTTTGGATGGATCTGGTAGTGTCAGGTCTCATAGAATTACAAGATAGCGGAATTAGAGAAAGAAGAATGTCATGCAAGATCTTGAATGTTAGGCAGGCACATTTAAAGTGAACCCTAGAAATTACTGGAAGCAGTGAAGTTTTGACAGAAGCAGGGAAACATGATCAAATTTACTTTTTGCAAAGATCAACCTAGCTGCAGTATCCTGGATCTGCTGAAGTCTTTGAAGACTTTTCCTGGTTAGACTTAGATAGATGGAGTTATAATAGTCCAGCCTGGAAAAAGATCCAAGATGGTGGAAGGAACGGTTAGCTGAGCGTTCTGGCACAGACGTTCGAGTGAGAATCTGACTTTTCCTATTTCTAAGAAGAACTTTTTACCTCTGATATGCCGAAAAGGAGAGGCTGCAGTACCCCTGGAGCCTCGCAGCATCCCGGTCCAGCCAGGCTCGGTAGCATCGATGAGCTTCTGCGCTGGATGCAGGAAATGTTGGCGTCAGCGTCAGCACCCCCGTTGGAGACACTCTGCAGCGAGACAGAGGTGATTTCCCTGGGACTGGAGATCACATTGAGCCCTGACGCCAGAGCACCTCCCCCTCTTCCTCAGACTGCCAGCTCCCCGCGGGTAGAGGAGCAATCGGAAGGCGGTGAGCTCTTCTCCCCGGAGGCTTTGGACATCAGAGAGGGGAGCTTAGAGTTGGACTCCCTACATCGGCAGGAGAGTCCCGTGGAGCCTGAGGTTTCTATCAATCAGAGGGTGAATCGCAATCGGGAGAGTCGCCAACAGGAGGAGAGGTCAGTTGATGTGAACACAAAAACTGATCCTGAAAAACTTTCTATTACATTAGAGAAACCTCGAAAGGTAACTCTGGATGCCATTTGGGATCTTGTGGCAGATCTGGTTAAATCAATTAAACCTCAATTGTTTTAATTGGAACAAAAATTAAATACTCAAGAAAATGATATTAAAAATCTCAAAACTGATCTACAAGACCTTAAAAATTCAAATGTTGCCTCTAAACAGATTACAGAAACACTAATGAGAGATAATATAAATCTGAGAAGGAAACTAGAATCATTAGACAACTTTTCTCGTAACAAACCACCTCAGATTAATTAACTTTCCTAGAGTAGCAACAATATCTCCTAGAGATATGTTAAAACGCTATATGACGGAAGTATTAGAAATTTCAGAAGAATTGTTGCCACCATTTTATCAGGTCTATATTTGCCCAAATGAAAAGAAGAACATCACCAAAAATCACAAAAACCACAAGACGATCAGCAGCCACTAAACATTTCAATGATCTTGGAATGTTCAGGCAGGGAAATGGCTACACCGGCAACATTACTCCTCACAGTAGCCTTAGCACCATATAAAAACTGGTTGCTTAGACTTTTCTTCAAAAATAAACTAAAATAATTCCTTGGATATAAAATACAAACGTTTCCAGACCTGGCACGAGACACACAAACGTTGTCGTGAATTTTTGATCCTAAAACCGGGACTTACTGCTCTTGGAGCAACTTTTTTTCTTCGTCACCCATGTAAATGTGTGATACAGTATCAAACGCAAAAATATGTTTTCTTTGATCCTACTCAACTGACATTTTTGTCGGCTGCTCGCTTGAAAGCAGGGATAGCATGAGTGCTTAATGTTTAATTTGGACATTTCCTTCAGCTGATTGAATTTCCTGTTTTCTTCTTTTTTCTTAACTTGTTTTTAGTAATTGCTCGCTGATTATACTTCTTGGATCCTGGTATTGTGGACTTGAGCTGAAGTTAAGCTTAATTTCTTATTATGGTCATGTACATTATTACAATTTGTAATGTTTGTTTTCTTACTTAACTTCATCTTTCTGTACAAGTGGATACTTGATATGTTTTTGGAAAATATGATAAATAAATTTTTTTTAAAAAATAGTCCAGCCTGGAAAGAATGATTGGTTGTACAAGGACAGCAAAATGTTGGTGGCAGCAGGATCTCAGTTTTCTCAACATGTGGAGACTAAAAAAATATTTTTTTTTTTATCAGAGTTGAGATGGTCATTAAATGAAAGTGTAGAGTCAATAATGATGCCCAAAACTTTGCTTGAGAATTCAATCTGCAGTGTGGGACCAGAAGGTAATGAAATGAGCATGGGTAGCTGATCTAATTTTGGGCCAAGCCAAAGTAATTTTGTTTTGGACTCACTCAGCTTCATTTGTATAGTGAGGGCCCCGGATTAGAGTTTCGTTATGCATGCTATTATATTCTAAGTGAGGTTAGTAAGATTCGAATCTATCTCAAGAAGGACAAGGATGTCATCTGCATACGTATATAATGTTTTAAGGAGAGATAATTGGAAAAGTTTCAAAGTAGACATATAGGTGTTGAAAAGTATAGGGGACAGAGGTGATCCCTGTGGGAACTCCACAGAATGGCTTCCAAGATGACATGGTGCCATTCGTATTAACAGTATATGAGCGAGATCGTAGGAATTTCGAGAACCAGTCTAAGACTGTGGAATCAATGCCTATCTCAGAAAGTTGGTAAATTAGAATATCATGGTGGACAACATCAAAGGCCACAGATAGATCAAATTGTAATAGATTGCAAACTTATTACAAGAAATTGGGTCTGAAGCTATATTGGCAAGATAAGAGAATGGAGAATCTCTCTAAATAAGATGAGAGCTTAGTAGATATGATAGACTCTAGCATTTTGATTAGCAGAGGAATATTTGCAATGGGATGATAGCTAGACAGTAAAGATGGGTCTAGATCAGCTTGTTTCAGTAATGGGTTCAGGGCAATGTGTCCCATTTCTACAGAAAATAGGCCTGATAGTAAGGCAGAGTTTATAAGTCTGGTAAGAGATGAAATAGCCTGCGTGGGAATTTTCTCATACAGGTAGGAAGGAAATGGGTCCAGGGCACATTTGCAAGATCTTAATTTGTGGCACAATTTTGAAACATGGGCTTCGGATATATGCTCAAAGACTATCCAGGATCTGTCTACTGGGATAGGGTTAGTATCGCTGGGCACCAGAGAATTGTAAGTGACTGCTGATGGAATAGCAACCTTTTCATTTAAAAATTTTGCTAGGTCATCTGCAGCTGGAGAGGAGGGGGAGTATAGAGAAGTCATTTTTAGAGGTCAAGGAGCGCCAGATATTAAACAATGTACTATTTGGTTATTGGATCTGATGATTTTATCACCACAGAAATTCTTCCTTGCTTTTTTAAATAATGTATTATAGAACCTAATACTGTCCCTCCAAGACTGTCTATCCGCATGGGATTTGGATTTTTCCATTTACGCTCCAGTACTCGGCATGTAGATTTGAGTCCAGAGTCAGACAGATGAAGATAATCCAACACCAAATCCACTAAGGAAGTTGGATCGTGATGACACCAGGAAGAAAACCTAGTCCACTTTTGTTGACAACATTGTTGAGTAGCTGGTTTCCTGGAGGCATCAATAATATGTCAAACAGGCTGAGAGAGATGTAAATTAGATGTATTCAGTCTGAGAGAAACCAAGGTGTCAGGTGCAGTGATCGCAGGTTGGGATGTAGAAGTGATTCTTGATGTTGAATAAGCAGAGTAGGAAAGACTGGAAGAGATATGGGCTCACTGGAGCTGAGCTGAAGTACAAGGGAGAACCAATGTTGCCTGGGCCACCGAGAAGCAAAGAGAATCATGGTGACCACCTCTCGTTTGAGTTTGAACAGAGTCTTTAACATGAAAGGAATTGGAGGGAATGCATAGAGAAACAGGCCCATCCAATCCAGGAGAAAGGCATTGGTTTTCAAACGGAGAAGAGAGTAAAGTCTGGAACAAAACCGGGGCAACTGATGATTGTGGGGAGCTGCAAACAAGTCCACTTGTGGAGTGCCCCATTGAGCAAATATGGACTGGAGAGTTGCAGAGTTGAGAGTCCACTCGGGGGTTGAAGAATCCTGCTGAGGTTGTCTGCTAGGGAATTCTCCCCTTGAATGTAGACAACCTTTAAGAAAAGGTTGCGAGCAGTTGCCCAAGTCCAGATTTTTGGGGCATCCTGACATACCAGGAGAGAGCCCGGGCCTCCTGCTTGTTTATGTAGTACACTGATACTTGATTGTCTGTGTGAAGGAGGACTTGAGGGCAGAGAAGATGATGGAAAGCCTTGAGGGCATAATAAATCACTCTGAGCTCGAGGAAATTGATGTGAAATTTCCGTTCCCTGGCAGACCAAAGACCTTGGGTCTAAAGATCATCCATATGTGCCCCCCAAGCGTAAGAAGCATCCGTTGTGAGTACCTTGTGATGAGGGAGCAAGTGAAAAAGGAGACCTCTGGATAGATTGAAGGAGGTCATCCACCATTGAAGTGACTGCAGAAGAGATGATCTGTCGCTTGATACCACTGAGACGCGAGGGTCCACTGAGGCATGCAAAGGTGAAGTCTTGCCAGTAGTGTCACATGCACAGTGGAAGCCATGTGGCCCAGAAGAACCATCATGCATCTCGCAGAGATGGATTGAAGAGAGAACATCTGTTTGCAGAGGCTGACAAGAGCGTTCAGGCGATCCAGAGGAAGAAACACCCTCATGAGAGTGGTGTCTAGGATGGCCCCAATGAACGGAAGATGTTGAGTCGGAATAAGAAGTTGACTTTGAATCCTAGAGCCTGGAGAAAAGAAATGGTCTGAGATGTTGCTTGGACCACTTCCTGAGATGAAACAGCCTTGATCAACCAGTCATCCAGGTAAGGAAAACTTGGAGACCATGCGATCCGAGAGATGTGGCTACTACAATCAGGCACTTCGTGAAGACTCTTGGAGAAGATGCTAGGCCTAAAGGAAGGACCATGTACTGGTAGTGATGTTGTTTTATCTGAAAATAGAGGTATTTTCTGGATTGGCCACCATGAGAATGGGCTCCTGGGCTTGATGGACCATTGGTCTGACCCAGTAAGGCTATTCTTATGTTTTTATGTGTAGGCTTCCTTGAGATCCAGGGAGCATAGCCAGTGGTTCTGATTGAGAAGTGGATAAAGCAGGGCAAGGGAGAACATCCAGAATTTCTCCTTGACTAGAAATTTATTGAGATCCAGAATGGTTCGCAGTTCTCACGTCTTCTATGGAACTAAGAAGTAACGAGAGTAGAATCCCTGGTTCTGCTGAGAAAGAGGAACTTCCTCGATGGCATTCAGCAGGAGAAGGTATTGAATCTCCTGGAGAAGAGAGGACTGTGCAGGGTCCAAAGCAGACTCTCTTGGCGGATGATCTGGAGGCAGAGTGTGAAAATGGAGATGTTTAAGACCCAGAGGTCTGATGTTATGAGCTCCCAATGAGAGATGAAAAGTTGGAGACTGCCTCCAATGGGCTGAGGCAGAAGATGTAAAATGTTGACTGTGGCTATGCCCTGAATAAACATCTCAAAGGCTGTGTAGGTTTTTAGGTAGAAACCTGTTGCTTAGGTTGCTAACAAGGTTGTTGTTTCTACCTCCTAGGTTGAGGCTGGGCAGGAGTATTAGCATTACCAGCAAACATTCGTTGGTAAGAGGGAGCCTGTCGAAAAGAATGAGGAGGAGGAGGCTTCTTTTTAGGCTTGACCAGAGTGTCCCATCTGGTCTCATGAGCAGACAACTTCTGTCTAGCTGTGTCCATAGATGGACCAAAATGTTCATCTCCCAGACATGAGGCATTCGCAAGTCTATTCTGGTGGTTCACATCAAATTCTGACACACGAAGCCAGGCCAGGCGTCTCATGGCCACAGACATAGCTGCAGCCTGGGAGGTAAGTTCAAATGTGTCATAGGTAGAACAAACCATATATTTTCATAATTGAAAAAGATCAGTAATATGTTGCTTGTAAGCAGGAAGTTTGTGATCAGGTATATATTTCTGAAATTGTGAAATTTGCTTGATGAGGTGCTCGAGGAAAAACGAGAAATGGAAATTATAGTTTCCAGCACGGTTGGCCAACATGGCATTTTGATAAAGTCATGTGCAAAATTTGTCCATGGCTTTACCCTCTCTGCCAGGAGGTTCTGGGGCATAGACACTAGCCCCTGTAGACATTTTTCAAAGTGGACTCCACTACAAGAGACTCATAGAGTAACTGAGGTTTGCCAAAACCAGGAATAGGAACCACTCTGCATAAAGATTCCAATTTGCAAGGAGCCACAGGGATGGAAAGTGGCGATTCCAGATTATTGTAGAAAGTTTCTCGTAAAAAGTGTCATGAAGAAGAAGCTTGAGTAGTTCTTTTGGGGGCTGGTCATAGTCTAAAGCATCCAGGGAGTCCGCCTCTAGTAGAATAGAAAGGGCTTCAGACATTTTACGAATAAATCTTGCTGGTCATAGTCTAAAGCAGGGGTGTCCAACCTTTTGGCTTCCCTGGGCAGCATTGGCCGAAAAAATTTTTTTCTGGGGCAGCGCAAACGCTGCAGCAAGACAGAAGAGGGAGCCAGCAAGACGATAAACACCCGGGGGCAGCAGAGGAAAACACTACATTGCCCTCAACCGGGGCCGCACAAAATACTTCACGGCCCTTGGGGCGTAGGTTGGACACCCAGGGTCTAAAGCCTCCAGGAACTGTTTGCTATGCTTCCAGTCTGCCTCTAGTGATCTCGGTTCATACTTTCACCTCTCATTATTGTCTGGATGTTTTCTCCAGACGGAATGGCCATTTTGGCAGAGAGTATTTCAAAATTGATTCTCCTAAGCTGCCAGCACTCCCTCCTTCTGATTATGGTTAGCTTGGAGGTCACCCACATGTGAGAATAGGCTGCCTGCTTGTCCTGGGATAAAGCACAATTACTTCTCGTAACAGTTGTTATCCAGGGACAGCAGGTAGCTATTCTCACAACCCACCCACCTCCCCTAGTTGACTTCTCTGCTAGCTATTTGAACTGAGGATACGCGCCCTGTGCTGGGCGGGAAGGCACTCGCGAATGCGTGGTGTGGCAGACCCGAAACTTTGAAGTTTTCTACAAGCAAATCTGCTTGCAAGGCTGTCCGCATCTGGGCGTCACCCACATGTGTGCCTGTTGTCCCTGGATAACGATTGTTAAGGTAAGTTACTGCTTTATGTGATAACAAGGATCTGAATCTTAATGCTACTAACTGTATCTGAAGTACTGGACTGGTAATGGCTTAATCTTTGTAGGACATTTGTTGAAATGTAAGCATGCCTGCTTCTTGATCCTGTTTCTAAAATCTACCGTCCCTTTTTCTATTATTTCTTAAATATTATCCCAGGACAAGCAGGCAGCATATTCTCACTGATGGGTGAGAATATTATTATTCACCGACAGAACCCTGGTACAGACCACTTTAAAAGTTCATTAAGTTCATTAAGAAAGTTTGCAATATCCCGCAACGTGCATGCACGAGTGCCTTCCTGGCCCACTTAGGTGCGAGGTCCCTTCAGTTTCTTAGTTCTGCGGAGCTAAGAAGTCGCATTTCAACGGCCGTTGAAAATTTTCTTTTTGCTGCCTTCCCGCTCTCATGGTTTTTCTTGACTTTTAAGTCATTTCTTTCTTTTTTACTTCACTTATAAAAAAAAAAAGTAAACATTTACGTTTTTTTCCCTCTCGCAGGTTCGGCCCAGCAGGGCCTGTTCTTCCTCTTTGGCCTCCGATTTTGATCTTGCCGGAGCTGTTTTTCCATCGATGTCACAACCTCAGATGGGTTTTAAAAAGTGTGGTTGCTGTGCTCAGCCCATATCAGTAATTGACCCGAATTGCTGTTGTCTCCAGTGCTTGGGGCCTGAGCACCATCCAGAAACTTGTTCCTACTGTTCTTCTCTTCAGAAAAGGACATTGAAGAACTGCCTGATCCAACAAAAGCTTGTTGCGATGGAAGGGGAGTTGACATCGCTACCAACTTCGGCGCCGTCCAAGGCATCATTCGACAGCAGCAGAAACAACTCTGATGTCGCAACCTTCTGTGGGTAAGCCAGTTAAGAAGCCTTCCCCTACCCCATCTGGACCTCAGGTCAAAGTAGCAGTGAGCCAAGTCCTGCCAACTTCAAAGAAGTCCAGAAAGCGCTCCGCTCAGATATCTGTGAGTGTCTCGTCATCGGCCTCCTCATCGTCGGAGCGTAGAGTCGCACTGAATGTACCAGTAAAAAAAGCCAGCGGTACCGATGCTATCTCAAAAAAAAAAAAAAAAAGACAATTTGCTTCGAGAGGAACTGGGTGAGCATTTTCAAATGCTGGTACCGACCCATCTTATGTCCATGTTGACACCGACTCTACCGGTGCCTGTCCGTTCTGAGCCTATTACACCGACTAAACTTCCTCGGGTGCGTAGGTCTTCGATACGGGAGTCGCTGCCTTCAACTCCCTGATACCAGTCGTCCTTGACACAAACATCCCCAGAAGCGACAGTGGTGTGGTCCAGGAAGACATTAAAAAAGATGAAACATCTCGAACCTTCAACATGTCCACATTCCATACAGGATTCAGACTTGTTCAGTGACTCGGAGCAGGAACCACTCTTTTCTGATGATGAGGATTCTTCTGATTCGCCTCAACGCTCTTCTCAGGAAACTGGGTAGCTCAACTTCCTACTTCTGTCTGCTGCTTCTATTACTGCCCGCTTGCCGGTGTCCTGTGGATATCTTCTGTGTCTGCTGTGGATATCTTCTGTGCCTGCTGTGTCTTCTGAGTTTGCCTGGTTATATCCTCAGTGTCCGCTTGGTTATGTGTCCTTTGTGCCTGCTGTGTCCTCTGTGCCCCCTGTGTCTGCCCAGTTGTGTGTGTCTGTACCTGCTTGGTCCGCCTGGTTGAATGTCCTCTGCGTCTGTTGTGGTCTCTCTCTGCTCTTCTGTAGCGGCGTCTCGTCCCTTCTCAAGGCCCTTCGGCTGAGTGCCATTGGCCCCTCCTTTTAAGGGGGAGTTTCATTGGTCAACGTCGGGGGTGGGTGAAGCTAACTCTCGCCGATTCCCCCTGTAGTCTCCTGCCTGTTTACCTCTTTCACTTTTTCTTTGCTTTTTGCTTCCCTCTCCCTCTGCTGCTGTCTCCTACTTTCCCCTCTCTCCTGCTTGCCTGTCCAAGCTCTTGATTGACTCCGCTCATTGGCCCCTTCCCCTTTAAAAGGGAGCTTCGTTGGTCGACGTCAGGGTAGGCGGAGCTAATTCGCTGAGTCCCCCTGTAGTCTCCACCTCAGCAGAGACAGAACAAGGCTACTTGCAAGCAACATCAAGAGAAAAGTTGAGAAGTTTTTAAACTAGGAAGAAGGGGAAAGCCGACAGTCGACCGAGAGAGACGATGATTCGGGAACCGGTATTCCCGGAGTATACCGTGCAGGAAGATAGAGGGGAAAAATCACCAGATCGCAGACAAGACAGAACAAAAGGGACACAAGAGGGAAGGACACACAAGAAGGGAACAGGCTGCAAACTCAAGTGTATGTATACGAATGCTAGGAGCCTTAGAAATAAGATGGGTGAATTAGAAGCTGTGGCACAAAAGGATGACATCAACATCATCGGCATCATGGAAACATGGTGGACTGATGAAAATGTCTGGGACATGGTGCAACCGGGATACAAACTATACCACAGAGACAGAGTGGCTCAAAAAGGAGGAGGCATTGCCATATACGTCAAAGAGGTAATTGAATCTACTGTAGAGAGCATGAGAGTATGAGTCAAAATTCCAGGAACAAATGGACCAGAAACGAGGATAGGCATTTACTATCGACCCCCAGGGCAGTCCGAAGAAATTGATGAAGAAATGACGGATGAGATTAAACGCAACTGCAAGGGAGGCAACACAGTTATCATGGGCGACTTCAACTATCCAGGGACAGATTGGAACCTAGGCACCTCTGGCTGTGCTAGAGAGACCAAGTTCCTGGAAACTGTAGGCGATTGCTTCCTGGAACACACAAGAGGAAACGCAATTCTGTACTTAGTTCTAAATGGGCTGCGAGGATCGGCACTGAATGTAGAAGTAGAAGGGACGCTGGGAAACAGCGAACACAATATGATATGCTTCAACCTGGAAATAGGGGCGAAATGTCGGTCCAGAATGACGGCCACGGCCCTAAACTTCCGAAAACGAAATTACGAAGGGATGAGACGCATGGTGGGGAAGAAAATTAAGAAGAGGATAAACGCTATAAAGACGCTGGAGCAAGCTTGGTCTCTTTTTAAGGATATGGTCACCGAGGCGCAAAATCTATATATACCACGTATCAACAAGGGATCAAAGAGGAAAAAGAATAAAGAACTGGCGTGGCTCACTGTAGAGGTTAAGGTAGCGATTAAAGACAAAAAAAAACTTAATTTAAGAAATGGAAAAGATTAAAAACAGATGAAGACTGAAATAAGCACAAACAACATCAACGCAGGTGCCATAAGGCGGTAAAAGCATCAAAAATAGACGAGGAAAAAAAAGCCGAGGCGAAAAACTTCAGCCATTCTTTTGATATATTAAAGGGAAATGACCCGAGAAGGAATGACCAATAAAGGGATCGCTGGAATCAAAAACGGGAAACTGACAAGGTCTACAGTCAGTCTAGAAGAGGTATACAGGCAGATCGATAGGCTTAAGAGTGATAAATCCCCGGGACCAGATGGCATCCATCCAAGGGTCATCAAGGAACTGAAAGGGAACATAGCTGAACTGCTGCAACTAATAGCCAATCTGTCAATTAAAACAGGAAAGATTCCGGAGGACTGGAAGGTGGCGAATGTTACACCGATCTTCAAAAAAAGTTTGAGGGGAGACCCGGGAAACTACAGACCGGTGAGTCTGACCTTGGTACCGGGAAAGATGATAGAGGCGCTGATAACGGAACGCATCACTGATCACCTCGACGGACACGGTCTGATGAGGACCAGCCAGCATGGTTTCAGCAAAGGCAGATCTTGCTTGACAAACTTGCTGTACTTCTTCGAGGGAGTAAACAAGCAGATAGACAAGGGTGACCCAGTCGACATTGTATATCTGGACTTTCAGAAGGCGGTCGACAAGGCATGAACAACTACTTCGGAAAACTGCGAGCCATGGAATCGAGGGATAAATATTCACGTGGATTAAAAACTGGCTGGAGCATAGGAAACAGAGAGTGGGAGTAAATGAGCAATACTCGGACTGGAAGAGTGCCACCAGTGGGGTGCCGCAGGGCTCGGTTCTTGGAAATGTACTCTTCAACATTTTTATAAATGATCTGGTACGACGAGCGAGGTGATTAAATTTGTGGACGACACAAAGTTATTCAGAGTAGTGAAGACGCAGGGGGATTGCGAAGACCTACAACGGGACATAATCAGGCTCGAGGAATGGGCATCGATATGGCAGATGAGGTTCAATGCGGATAAGTGTAAAGTGATGCATGTCGGTATCAAAAATCTCAAGCACGAGTACAGGATGTCCGGGGCGGTACTTGGAGAGACCTCCCAGGAAAGGGAGTTCTGATAGACAAGTCGATGAAGCCGTCTACACAATCTGCGGTGGCGGTGAAAAGGGCGAACAGAATGCTAGGAATGATAAAGAAGGGGATCACAAATAGATCGGAGAAGGTTATCATGCTGCTGTATCAGGCCATGGTGCGTCCTCACCTGGAGTACTGCGTACAGCACTGGTCGCCGTACATGAAGAAAGACATGGTACTACTCGAGAGAGTCCAGAGAAGAGTGACTAAGATGATTAAGGGGTTGGAGGAGCTGCCACACAGCGAAAGATTAGAGAAACTGGGCCTCTTCTCCCTCGGACAGAGGAGATTGAGAGGGGACATGATCGAAACATTCAAGGTACTGAAGGGAATAGACTGAGTAGATAAGGACAGGTTGTTCACCCTCTCCAAGGTGGGGAATGAGAGGGCACTCTTTAAAGTGAAGGTATCACTATGAAGGTACTGGGTGTAATACTAGACCAGGGCCTAACCAGGAAAGACCAGGTGGACTCTTTGGTCAGAAAGGGTTTTTTTTTACTCTCTGGAAGCTTCGGTCCATTAGAGCATATTTTGATGCTTCATCATTCAGAATTCTGGTACAATCCCTTATACTGAGCCAACTTGACTATTATAATATAGCCTATCTGGCAATTTCCCAGAAGAACTTGCAATTATTACAATTGGTGCAAAATGCGGTGTTCAGGCTAATTTAGGGTTTGAAGAAGTTTAACCATGTAACTCCTGCCTACCGACTCCTGCATTGGCTGCCGATGGAGGCACATGTGAAGTTTAAATTTGGATGTTTCTGCTTTAAGGTACTTTTCGGCCTAGCCACCAGATATAACTGACCTTTTCTCTTTCTAAACCAATCGATTTAAGAGAAGCTCAAACTTGAATTTTGTTTCTCCACCAGTTAAAGGTTGTAAATTTAAAAGACATCATCAACATCTCTTCTCTTATCAGGCAGCATTATGGGGTAAAGATCTGAAACAATTACTCATGTTTGCGAATACTTATGGGGAATTTACGAGACACCTAAAAACATATTTGTTCCTAAAGTACTTAGGCAGCTAAACTGAACAATCTTTCCCCACAATAACTGACCGCTAAATCTTAACTCTGTTAGTACTACACAATATGTAACTTTTTAATCATTGTAAACCGCATTGAACTTCACGGTATATAAACTGTTATTAAAGTTGAAAGGGGATAGATTCTGTACAAATGTAAGAACATAAGAACTTAAGCATTGCCTCCGCTGGGTCAGACCCGAGGTCCATCGTGCCCAGCAGTCCGCTCACGCGGTGGCCCAACAGGTCCAGGACTTGCACAGTAATCTTCTATCTATACCCTTCTATCCCCTTTTCCAGCAGGAAATTGTCCAATCCTTTCTTGAACCCCAGTACCGTACTCTGCCCTATTATGTCCTCTGGAAGCGCCTTCCAGGTGTCCACCACACGTTAGGTAAAGAAGAACTTCCTAGCATTTGTTTTGAATCTGTCCCCTTTCAACTTCTCCGAATGCCCTCTTGTTCTTTTATTTTTCGAAAATTTGAAGAATCTGTCCCTCTCTTCTTTCTCTATGCCCTTCAAGATCTTGTAAGTCTCTATCATATCCTCTCTAAGTCTCCTCTTCTCCAGGGATAAGAGTCTCGGTTTCTCCAATCTTTCAGTGTATGAAAGATTTTACATCCCTTTTATCAGACGTGTCGCTCTCCTCTGAACCCTCTCAAGTAACGCCATGTCTTTTTTAAGGTACGGCGACCAATATTGGACGCAGTACTCCAGATGCGGGCGCACCATTGCCCGATACAATGGCAGGATAACTTCTTTTGTTCTGGTAGTAATACCCTTCTTGATTATACCCAGCATTCTATTCGCTCTCTTAGCGGCCGCTGCGCACTGTGCCGTCGGCTTCATTGTCATGTCCACCATTACCCCCAAGTCTCTTTCTTGGATACTCTTTTTCATTAACATCCCTCCCATCATATAGTTGTACCTCGGGTTTCTGCTTCCCACATGTAATACTTTACATTTCTCAACATTGAACTTCATCTGCCATCTCGTCACCCATTCTCCTAGTTTGTTCAAGTCCCTTTGCAATTCTTCGCAGTCCTCTATATTCCGAGCTCCACTAAATAGTTTGGTGTCGTTTGCAAATTTTATTATCTCACACTTGGTCCCTGATTCTAGATCATTTATGAATATATTAAATAGCAGCGGCCCGAGCACCAAGCCCTGCAGGACCCCAATCGTGACCCTCCTCCAGTCCGAGTAGTGGCCCTTCACTCCTACCCTCTGTTTCCTATCCGCCAACCAGTTTCTGATCCATCTATGTACTTCTCCTTCCACCCCATGGTTCTTCAGTTTCCGGAATAGGCGTTCATGGGGCACCTTGTCAAAGGCTTTTTGGAATCCTCTTCGCCTGGTTCCAGTGACTCTTCTGATGATGTGATCAAAGTAACACAATCATAACTTCATCATTTAGACTTTGAGTGACATAGCCGGTTTGATATTTTCTAGAATTGATTTGTTAGTTCTTCTGGCAGTCCACGGTATGCATGAAATCTTGCATGACTCAAATGAGTCAATTTTCTTTATGTCTTGTTTCTTTAGTGTTCAGTTTTCACATTCGTAATTGACCACTGAGAAAATGAGTGCATGGACAAGTCTGATCTTTCGAGTGTTATTTCTTTGCCTTTGAATACTTTGTCGCGAGCCTTCATTGAAGAGCATTTAAGTGCTATTCTGCAAAGTATTTAAGAACATAAGAAGTTGCCTCCGCTGGTCAGACCAGAGGTCCATCCTGCCCAGCGGTCCGCTCCCGCAGCGGCCCATCAGGCCTATCACCTGTGCAGTGGTCCCTGACTATTCCTATAACCTACCTCTACTCCTTTCTTCCCTGCTAGTTGCTTCTTTGTTTACAAAAGAGCCCGGGAGATTGAAATCTTTTACAACTTTTATTCTATCGCATTCAAGCTCAAAATCGTCACAATTTTCTGGTTCATGGCCTTCATCTTGTTTGCGTTCAGTTCTAATTCCATTTATGACTTTCAGCTTTAACTTTTATCAGTAGATAAGCATGTCTTCTTTGCTGCTGGTGATGAGCATCATTTGCATAGCGCAGGTTGTTTATATTTCAGCCACCAACTTTGAAACTGACGCTCTTCTCTTCTTCCAAATTTGCTTTTCTAAAGATGGCTTCACCGTAAAGGTTGAACAGGTAAGGTGACATGATGCATACTTGCCTAACACCCCTTTTTTTTTTTTTTTTTTTGGAAACCAGTCAATGTTGCCATATTCAGTTCTCACTGCAGCTTCTTGATTTTTGGAAAGACCCTTTATCAACTGAGTTATGTGTTTGGGTAGTCCTATTTGTGTTAGAGTTTTCTATAATTTATTGTGATCCACACAGTCAAATGTTTGCTGCAGTTGATGAAGCAAAAGTATGGGGCTTTTGGTACTTTTTGCTCTTCTCCAATATTCACCTGACATTGGCAATTATGTCTCTTGTTCTTCGACCTTTTTAAAAACCAGCCTGAATTTCAGGTAGAAATTAAACAGACAAATTAAAATAAAATCTGCAGTGTAAGGACAATCTCCATATACAATGCTAGAGAGCTTGAACAAGATGGAAGTTTGAACTGAATTACTCTATTTGAATTATACTATTTCTACAGATGCCTTCGATGAAGCTGGAAACAATTAAGGCGGCATTTACAGCAAACTCCAGTGCTAAAACCGGAACACCCCTCTCCTTCTATATCTGATACGGACTGAGCAGAAGGAGACAGAATGGCTGAAATTGCCAAACAGCTGCGCCAGATCTCCACCATGCTTTCTGAAGAGTAAGGACGACATCAAGACTTTAAAATCTAGGATTATGACTTTCACTAAAACTATCTGATTTAAATCTCTGAACTGAGACATTTGAATACAAAACAGATCGTATTGAGGAAATGACTGCTAATCAACAAATAGATGGCATGGCATATTAATTTTGGGTCTAAAAAATTCACTAGGGCTTATTTTCAGAGGATGCCTTAATTTTTTGTATACACAACATCATCTATCACTCATCCCCATATGCAGCATTTTTCCATCCCTCCCATCCCCCCATGCATCAGAACCCCGAAGACCCCGCCAACCCATCCCACTGCGCAGCATCTTTCCATCTCTCCCTCCCATCCCTCCATAATGAACTTCGACTGCACTAACCCATCCCCCCCTGTGCAGCATCTTTCCATCTCTTCCCCCTGTGCAGAACCCTGATGACCCTGCCAACCCATCCCCCTGTGCAGCATCTTTCCATCTCTCCTTCCCATCCCTCACGTGCAGCAAAATCCCACTGACCCTTTCACCATGAGGCCGACATACCTCTGTTCTAAACAGCAGCAGCGGCAGCATTGATGACATCAGTGACGCGGTGGCAGAGGGAAGGCCCTGGCAGGGAAGGCCGTGAAGCAGCCTGTTCAGTGCTACTGCTGCTGCTTGGAACTGAGGTATGTCGGCCTCACGGTGGGAGAGTTGGCGGGGTTCTGCATAGCAGAAAGAGATGCAAGCAGCCATCCAGTTGGAGATGATGCGCTTGGAAATCGTATGTCCCAACTTGTTTGGATCAAATGAGACAAAAAGTTGAGGAGCATATCTGTGCGGTGTAGTGCATTGCAAGTAGAAAGCCAAAACACACTTAAAGTCCAGAGTATGAAGAGCTGTTTCTCCAGGGTGAGAATGAGGCTTTGGAAAAAACACGATTGGTTGAGATGAAACTCTGAAACCACTTTAGGTAAGAATTTAGGATGAGTACAGAGGACCACCTTGTCATGATGGAAGACTGTAAAAGGTGGGTCCACTATTAAAGCTTGTAGCTCACTGACTCTGCGAGCAGATGTGAGAGCAATGAGGAAAAACCACTTTACAATTGAGATATTTCAGATGAGCTAATGCCATTGGTTCAAAAGGAGGCTTCATCAATTGAGTAAGACCAATATTGAGATCCCAAACCACTGGAGGCGGTTTGAGAGGTGGCTTGACATTGAAAAGTCCTTTCATAAATCTGGAAACCACAGGATGAGCAGAAAGGGGGTTTCCCTTCAATAGGCTGATGAAAAGCAATTGCACTGAGATGGACTTGGATGGATGTGGATTTAAGGCCTGATTGAGATAAATGCAAGAGGTAATCCAAAACTGAAGACAGAGGTAGATTGAGGCTCCTTTTGATGAATGGTGCACCATACAGAAAATCTAGTCCATTTCTGGTTGTAACATTGCCTAGTGGTAGGTTTCCTAGAAGCCTCTAAAATGTCATTGACAGATTGGGAAAACTGTAGAGTGGCAGTTAGGTTAAGAGGTACCAAACTGTCAGGTGTAGAGTCTGCAGGTTGGGATGAAGCAAAGACCCCTGACTCTGTGTAAGCAGAGAGGGAAACACTGGTAGAAGTAGTGGCTCCCTGCTGCTGAGTTGAAGCAGAAGGGAGAACCACGGAGGTCTGGGCCACCAAGGAGCTATCAGAATCATGGTGGCAGGTTAATTTTTGAGTTTGACGAATGTCTTGAGAATGAGAGAAAATACATACAGAAACTGATTCGTCCATTTCAGAAAGCACAGTTACTTACTGGAAGTACAATGGATCGTGGATCGATTGAGATAAAATTCTAAAACCACTTTTGGTAAGAATTTAGGATGAGTATGGAGGACCACCTTCTCGTGATGAATACTGTGAAAGGTGGGTCCGCTACTAAAGCTTGTAGCTCCTGACTCTGCGAGAAGATGTGAGAGCAATGAGAAAAATCACTTTCCAAGTGAGAAATTTGAGGTGAGCCGAAGACATTGGTGCAAATGGAGGCTTCATCAAGTTAGCAAAAACACAGAGATCCCAAACCACTAAAGGCTGTCTGAGAGGAGATTTGACATTGAAAAGTCCTTTCATAAATCTGGAAACCATAGTATGAGTAGAGAGAGGTTTCCCTTCGAGAGGCTGAGAAAAGCAGCAATTGCACTGAGATGGACTCTAATGGATATTGATTTGAGACCTGACTGAGATAAATGAAACAGGTAATCCGGAACTGAAGACAAGGAGGTAGACTGAGGCTCCTTGTCATAAAGAGCGCACCAAGCAGAAAACCTAGTCTATTTCTGGTTGTAGCATGGCCTAGTGGTAGGCTTCCTGGAAGCCTCTAAAATGTCTTTGACAGATTTTGAGAACTGTAGATCAGCATTTATGTTGAAAGGTACCAAGCTGTCAGGTGCAGAGACTGCAGGTTGGGATGAAGTAGGGATCCTTGACTCTGTGTAAGCAGAGACAGAAAAACTGGTAAAAGTAGTGGCTCCCTGCTTCTGAGTTGAAGTAGAAGGGAGAATCAAGGTTGTTTGGGCTACCGAGGAGCTATGAGAATCATGGTGGCATGGTCATGTTTGAGTTTGACGAGTGTTTTGAGAATGAGAGGGAATGGAGGAAACGCATATAGGAATTTTCTCGTCCATTCCAGAAGAAAAGCATCTGCCTCCAGGTGTTGAGGAGAGTAGATCCTGGAGCAAAACTGAGGCAGTTTGTTGTAGGGAGATGCAAAGAGATCTATTTGAGGAGTTCCACACTGAGAAAAAATGTGATGGAGAGACAATGAATTGAGTGTCCATTCATGAGGCTGTAAAAGACGACTCAATTTGTCCGCCAGATAGTTTTTCTCTCCTTGAATGTAGACTGCTTTCAGAAAGACATTGTGAAGAATTGCCCAATTCAAGTTTCAAGTCTATTAAAAATTCCAAACCTTCTGAGCTTCCTGGTAAAGAGGGAGGGATCCTGTTCCTCCCTGCTTGTTGACATAGTATATGGCGACTTGATTGTCTGTATGAATGAGGACTACTTGAGCGTGAGGATGTTGAAAAGCTTTGAGAGCATTGAAAATTGCTCTGAGTTCCAACAGATTTATGTGGCTCTGACGATCTGTGCTGGACCAATGCCCTTGAGTATGGAGACCATCGAGATGAGCACCACAAGCGTAGGTCAACGAATCTGTTGAGGACCTTCTGATGTTCGAAACAGTAAACCTCTGGAGTGCTTGGAAGAAAGCATCCACCAGTAGAGAGACTGTCTCAACGAAGGAGTCACTGTAATGTGCTGAGAAAGTCGGTTGAAAGCCTGCGCCCACTGAGACGCCAGGGTCCACTTAGGAATTCTGAGGTGAAGACTGGCAAAGGAGTCACATGATCTGTAGAGGTCATGTGACCTAGGAGAACCATCATGTGTCTCGCTGAGAATAAAGTGAGGGATAGCACAATTACCATGGCTGCCAGTCTCCCCAACCCCCCCGACGTTCGTGGCAGGAGGGTGCCCAACCCCTCCTGCCGAAAGAAACCACCACCCCAAAGATCGCCGGCAGGAGGGTACCCAACCCCTCCTGCCGGACCCTTCAAACAAAATGCCCTAACCGCCCTCCCCAGCCCCCCCCCCCAACGGCCTACCCGAAGATCGCCGGCAGGAGGATGCCCACCCCCTCCTGCTTGACCCCCCCAATGTACCCCCCACCTGGAACCCCCTGAAGCTTACCGCCAAGTTGGTCGGATGGGTCTTCGCACCATCCGGCCAGCAGGCCCGTCTCTGTCCAAATGAGCAGGCCCGCCCCTCCCCTACCCAACTCACAGGATCCTAGGGCCTGATTGGCCCAAGCGCCTAAGGCTCCTCCTATAGCAGGAAAACCCGAATGGAAAAACAGGCATAAGATGGTGAGAACACAGTATGGCAACCCATATGGCCCCACCAAGCCAAACTGACGACAGTAAAAGAAAAAGAGCTAAACTATAAATGTTTAGTAGTTTTTTTTTTTAACTAAAAACGAAAGAAAAGAAAAAACTGACAAAAAAGTCAGAAAACCGTGAGAGCGGGAAGGCAGCAAAAAGAAAATTTTTCAACAGCCGTTGAAATGCGACTTCTCAGTTCCGCAGAAACTAAGAAACTAAAGGACCGCGATCCCTCATCGAGCGGGAAGGCACTTGCGCATACGTGGTTTGGGCTATCACAAACTTTTTGAATTCTTAAAGTAGTGATGCACTTTTAAAGTAGTCCATACCGGGGCTCCTCCATTGGTGACATCATCCATCAGTGAGAATATGCTGCTTGTCCTGGGATAAGATACTTTTTGACAAAGCTGAAAGAGAACATCCTGACATTGTTGTGGAAGGAATGCTCTGAGTCGCACAGTATCCAATACAGTTCCAATGAATGGTAGATTTTGAGAGGGCTGTAGCTGGGATTTTGGAAAGTTTATTTCGAACCCCAAATGTTGGAGGAATCAAATAGTCCATTGGGTCGCTACAATAACCACCTGAGATGTTGAATGTTTTGATGAGCCAGTCATCCAAATATGATGACCATGGCTGCGCAGAGCTGCTGCTACCACTACTAGGCACTTGGTGAAAACTCCGAGATGATGCCAGGCCGAAAGGCACCACTCTGTACTGAAAATTATTATTTCCCACCCGAAATCTGAGGAACTTGCGAGAGGCTGGATGAATGGGGATGTGAGTGTAAGCCTCCTTGAGATCCAGAGAGCATAACCAATTGTGATCCAAAAGGGGATACAAGGATGCGAGAGACAGCATCCAAAATTTTTTTCTGACAAGAAATTTGTTGAGAGCTCTGAGATCCAGGATAGGTCGCAGATCCCCCATCTTCTTCAGGACAAGGAAGTAACAAGAGTAAAACCCCGTGCTGTGCTGTTCCAGAGGAACCTCCTCGATGGCACAGAGATGAAGTAGAGCTTGAGCTTCCTGAAGAAGGAGGGTGGTTTGCGACAGATTGGAAGGATACTCTCTTGGGGGAAGATCTGGTGGAATCTGAAGGAAGTGAAGAGAGTAACCTTCCCTGATGATAGTGAGAACCCAGAGATCGGATGTAATGAGCTCCCATCTTTAATAAAAATGAAGGAGACAACCCCCTATGGGAAGAAGAGAGGAAAGAGGCAGAACAATTGAGGTTATGCTCTGTGTTAGGTCATAAAGGCTGAGAAACTTTAGGTGCAGCAGGAGTCTGAGGTTTACAGTGCAGTTGCTGCTGTTGTTCTTAGGATGTACCCTTGAATAAGGTGTAGCCTTCTGAAGATAATGCTCTGGTAAGATGGAGGAGGTTTATAACTCTTAGAGGTGGAAGGCTTTGGTGTTGGCCTGACTATGGAGGCAAACAACTTTCATGCTCAGATAAGCGTTTTATAGCTGCCTCAATAGAGTCATCAAACAACTCATTGCCCTGGCATGGGATGTTGGCTAGTTGATCTTGTAGATTTGGGTCCATATCTACGGTGTGGAGCCAGGCTAGATGGCGCATCGCCACCGAGAAAACAATGACCCTGGAGGACCTCTCAAAAGCATCATATGCAGCCTGGACCATATGCATGCAAAGTTGACCTAGATTGGCAGGCGATGTTCTGGGAGGTACTTGAAAAAAGTGGGCATAGCATTGACCCAATATTTGAGATATGAAGTAAAGACAAAGTTTTAGTTTAAAATTCTATTTGTCATCATAGAATTTTGATATAGCCAACGGCCAAACTTGTCCATGGACCTTCCCCCTCGGCCAGGTGGGACTGTGGCATAGACCTTGGCCGGATTGATTCTTTTCAATGAAGACTCAACGAGAAGAGATTGATGGGATAGTTTAGACTTTTCAAATCCCTTACAATGGTTCATTTTATATTGAGATTCCAGTTTGGCTGGCACAGCAGGAATGGAATATGGTGTATCAAGATTTATTTTGAAAGTTTGAGTGAGAATGTCATTCATGGGTAATTTTAATGAATCTCTAGGAGGATGAGATATACTCAGTTCTTCCAAATACAAATATTTTTTTATTTTTATAATCTTTATTAATTCTCCAAAGCCAACAAGTGCAAAACAATATACATACATATAATAATAATCATAATAAGCACTTATAATTAATCAATAATAAAACAGAAAAATGAACCCCCATTCCCATCCAATTCTTCCATTAGGGAACAAAAACAAACCCTCCCTTTCACCCTCCCACCCTTCCCTGGATGTGTGTGAGCTAATCAATGAAAAAAAATATATAATAAATAAAAACAACTATAACGGAGCCACAAAAGATGTCAATGGACCCCAAACTAATTTAAATAACTTATTGTACCCCAGCATATCAGCATTCATCTTTTCATACTATAGCATAAGCACAGATTCGCCCACCAAAAAGTAAAATTAAGGTGATCGCAGTTTTTCCAATTGCGAGTAACCATTTGCATAGCTATCCCAGTCATAATAAGGAAAAGCCAACATTTATATCAGTCCAATGGGAGTTTAATATGCATTATCATCCCACATATGACTACATCAGTGGTCTCAAACTCAAACCCTTTCCAGGGCCACATTTTGGATTTGTAGGTACTTGGAGGTCCTCAGAAAAATTAGTTAAAGTCTTATTAAAGAAATGACAATTTTGCATGAGGTAAAACTCTTTATAGTTTATAAATCTTTCCTTTTGGTTAAGTCTTAATAATAATATTGTCATTTATAGCTAAAGAGACATTTGATCAAGAAACTGTTTTATTTTACTTTTGTGATTATGATAAACATACTGAGGGCTTCAAAATAGTACCTGGAGGGCCGCATGTGGTCCCTGGGCCGCGAGTTTGAGACCACTGGACTACATCATATGTCAATGGAATTTATGACTCTAGTATGATATTAATCTGTCCCCATATTGACCTTCAAAAGTTGAGTATTAAAGGACAATAAAACAACATATGATCCAGTGTCCCTATATCTAGATGACAATGCCAGCATCTATTAGACTTAAACTATCTACTTTCTACAAACAAACAGGGGTCCAGAAACTTCTATGTAACAAAAAACAATGTTTGTCCCATGGATGCTGACACTGTACACCTCATCCTCCAAGTCCAAATCCTTAGAGTATTTTGAATCAGATTCCAAAGTGATGTTAAGATCTTTACTCATTTGGCATAAAAATTTGGTAAAGGACACCAAAGCAGAAGAGGGGAGGCCCTGTTGAGGTAAAGGTGAACAAGAGTACCGCAGGGCTCAGTCTTGGGCCCGCTCCTTTTCAACATATTCATAGGTAACTTAACTCAGGGGCTTCAAGGTAAGGTAACGTTATTCGCTGACAACGCCAAACTATGCAATATAGTGAGAGATGGCAAGTCACCCGATAGTATGACACAGGACCTACATTTGTTAGAGCTTTGGTCCTCAACCTGGCAGCTGGGCTTCAACGCTAAGAAATGCAAGATTATGCACCTCGGCAGCAGAAATCCGTGCAGAACTTACACCTTGAATGGTGAGACCTTAGCTAGAACTTCAACAGAACGAGACTTGGGAGTGATTATCAGGGCAGACATGAAAACTGCTGATCATGTGGAGAAGGCTTCCTCTAAGGCAAGACAGTTGTTAGGTTGCATCCGCAGGAGTTTCGTCAGCCGGAAGCCTGAAGTCATAATGTCATTATACAGAACCATAGTGAGGCCTCATTTGGAATACTGTGTGCAATTCTGGAGGCCACACTACCGAAAAGATGTGCTGAGAGTAGAGTCGGTGCAACAGATGGCCACCAGGATGGTCTCGGGGCTCAAGGATCTATCGTACGAGGAAAGGCTGAAAAATTTACGGCTGTACTCGCTCGAGGAAAGTAGGGAGACAGGAGACATGATCGAGACGTTTAAGTATATTACCGGCCGTATCGAGATGGAAGAAGAGATTCTCTTTCTCAAAGGACCCTCAGCCACAAGAGGGCATCCGCTCAAACTCAGGGGCGGGAAATTTCATGGCAACACCAGGAAATATTTCTTCACCGAGAGAATGGTTGATCCTTGGAACGAGCTCCCGGTGCAGGTGATCAAGGCAAACAGCGTGCAAGAATTTAAGAGCAAATGGGATGCCCATGTGGGATCCCTTAGAGGGTTAAGCCAAGGGAACCTGTCACCAGGAGTGGGATCCCTAAGATAGTAGACTTGGGGGTGGGTCAGTAGAGTGGGCAGACCTGAGGGACTATGGCCCTTATCTGCCGTCATCTTTATGTTTCTATGGGAGCCCCTTGAAGTACCTCTCATGGTAGAGAAAGAAGGTGAAGCCTCTCTGGAATATTGATAACTGAGATCTGAATCCATAGGCAAAGACGCCAAGGAAAAACCACTTCTGGAGTGAGCCGGAGAAGCATAACATTTCCATTTGGAAGAACCAGCTGGAGAAGAACACCTCGCAGGAGAAGAACTTGACTAACAAGAATGCTGTGGTTCTGCAGTAGATTTCCTCAACAAGGAAGCTGGTTGTCTCGAGGATTCTCCATGCCTTGAGAAACAAGGTCTGTCTTGAGAAGAGGACCTGGGCCTCAATGAATGTCTCAAGACATGGTGTGGAGATGAACTGTGCCTCGGAGAACAATTTAGTAATCTTGAATCCAGCCTCGATGAAGAATGTTGAGAAGTGCTTGCCCTGTGTCTCGAAGAAAGCAATGCCTTATACGCAGAGGTAGGGCTGGAAGTTGGAGATTGAAGTTGAGACACTGATAAGGACTGAGCTGCTTGTGCAGATGTATCTTGAGGCACTCGCAAAGACTCAACACCTGCATAGAGTGTGTAGATTGATCGCGAGGCACTCTCAAGGACTCGACTCCTTGTATTACTGCTGAGTGCTCAGGCTAGACTGCAGGAAGCAGGGTCGAGGCAGGAGTTAATTTGGTAAGCGTGTTACCAAACTCCTGATGCAGAATAACTTCCAACATACTCTGCAAAGCCGGCATTGAGACCACTGAATCTGGTACAATTGGACTCAGAGGAAGACGACCTCGAGGAAGAGTGTTGCCTCGATTTCGAGACACTTTCCTGAATAATCTCGGACCCACTGGTTATAAGGGTGGCATCTTATCTGATGGAGATACCGAGGATAACGGCGCCTCAGGGGAAGAGTTAGCTGATTTCCCCAAAGACAAAAACTTCCTCATCGAGGAAGGTTTGATCGAGGTTGAGGTTGCAGGTTTTGGCCCCGTAGAAGACTTTGCTGGAGTTGAGGTCGAGGCCGGAATTGGGGTCAAGGCCTTAGGTAAAGGCCGATCCATTCCCCCGAATATTTTTTTAATCTGAGCTCGAAGACATTTAAGGGCTCGAGTTTGAAGTGTAGCATAGCGGGTGCACAACTCCGGACGATGGTCAGGTCCTAAACACTGTACACACCACTTGCGTGGGGTCAGTGATAGAGATCGCGCATTGATACTGGCTACACTGTAACTGGCCGGGACATGGAATGAAACATGGCCGCAGCGAAATCGAAGCCTACAGGCTGAGGCCGCGGAGTAGGCCCTTCCATGACACGATCAAAAAAACAAACAAAACTTATTTTTTAAAAAAATGAAATGATACGTGCAAACACAGCAACCCTGTAAAGAAAATACACGAGGCGAGGTGAGAGAAGGCAAGAGAAGAACTAACTCTTACGTAGAGCGTCGAAACGAGGGCTTCTCGGCTCCGTGGAAAACTAAGAACTGAGGAGACGTGCACCCTATGTCAGGCAGGAAGGCACTCACGCATGCACGGTGCAGCAGTCACAAACTTTCTAAAGTTCTTCAAACAAGTCTGTTTGTGAAGCTGTCTGCATCGGAGCTCCATGGTTGACATCACCCATATGTTGAGAATATGCTGCCTGCTTGATAAAAAAAATGTTATGAGCTTTTGCCTCTTTTGCAAGTTTCTCTTCATATTTTTTCTTAGCTTTATTTATCGATGCTGTGCATCTAACTTGCCAGTGCTTGTGTTTTTTCTTATTTTCATCTTTTAGATCCTTTTTCCATTCTTTAAAGGATGTTTTTTTGGCTCTCATAGCCTCTTTTCACTTCACTTTTTAACCACGCTGGCTCTCGTTTCCTCTTCTTTCCACCTTTTCTGATACATGGAATACCTTTGGTCTGGGCTTCCACGATGGTATTTTTAAATTACATCCAAGCCTGGTTTAGTCTTAACCTTTGCAACTAAACCTTTTAGCTTCTTTTTAACCATTTTCCTTATTTTATCATAGTACTTTCAAAAATTAAATGACTCTACAGTAAATTTCTTTTGCGGCGTCACTCCCAGTATCAGCTCAAATTGCCCAGAAATAGCTAAGAAGAAAATATTTAAAAAAAAAATTAAATTGAATCAGGTTGGGCAGACTGGATGGACCACTCGGGTCTTTATCTACCATCATCTACTATGTTACATTAACTCCGGAAGTTCAGAGTAAAGAAGCCTACCAAACCAACAAACATGGGAATTTAGTCACCACATTCTAGATATGCTTTTTAGTTTCACCATAACTTAAACAAGGGAAATTCTGTTCTCAAATTACAACAGAGATGCAACCTCCATCCAAAAAAAAAACAACCCAACAACTTCAATGGTAGTTATTGGTAGAAAAAGTTCAGAGGGGTTTTGTTTTTTTTAACAATTAAAACAAGTGACTATAAATTAATATCTATTGCCTCACTTTTAGGTGGGCATCTTTAAATTTATTCATTTAAGCAAAATCAAGCCTGTTAATAAAACAAATCATTCCCCCTACACCAGCTTTCTTAGGAAAAATACATTATACATTACATACTTTATCTTCATCATCAATATATCCAGCAGGTGAACAAGCGTCTTCATCACAAATTCTCTTTGTCTAAAAAGACAATCACATTGTTTTAAAATAAATCTACAACTAGTATTTTAGACACCAACAAAAAACATTTTATGACATACTAAATTCTTCAGACAAAAGTCTAAAATTAAAAAGCTATGTATTTGTCATTAATAAATTATAGAAATGATAATATAAAATTTTGCAAAATCAAATTATCTCTGAAAAAATATTCTAAAAACGTTTATTGTTGATGGGGCTACATACTGATTGTTCTCAGAAAATACAACAACAGATGTGACTCCACAAAGACTACAATCTCTCTCTCTACATTATTTCTATTTTTATATTTACTGTAAATCTATAATCTATCTATCTATATAAAGAGAGCAATAATTTTTCTTCTTTTCTATTTTCTAGGATTTCTCCCTTCCTGACAGGGACTAGATTATATTGGATTTAAATTTATTGTTAATAAAAACCAAAACAAACAAAAACTTGTATGGTGGTCTATTCTTTATAATTGGACATGCCTTGGATTGCTTGTTTTATTGTCTTCAAATTTCTATAAAATGGTTATTTAAAAATTAGCCAAACAAGAGAGTTGGCTCTAGTTCCTCCACAAAAAGGGAAATCAACCAAGACAAGAGATTTGTGGAGAGTCGATGTCCAAGATGAAGGCTTTATTGAAACAACTTAATAATCTACATGGAAATGTCTAGTACTTAATATACTGAGAGAATTTGGACCAAACACAGTCCGTGTTTCAACACTATTGTCTTCCTCAGGGGTCCATTGAATAGAAATATGTAATCAATGGATATGAAATGTAATATTAAAAGTGTAAAAGTGAAATAAAACTAGGCCCGAGTGACAATAAAGATAAGGCAGTGACTGGTGCCGTCATACATAATTGTAATGGGAGACTAGTAAGACTGTGTAAGAAAAAGCATAGTGTTGGTGGGAACGTGAAGCACACCTAGTCAAAGAGTGCAAAATGGTGGCATGATACACATATATATATGTGCGACATGCATAACAACCAAGCCTAAAAGATATGTAAGATATCATGGAAGCATAAATCTAATCTAATCTTTGGTTTATATACCGGGTCATCTCCCAGTTTACATATAATTAAGATTAGAGTACATAGCAGAAAACATAGGAGAAGAAAGAACTAATTAAAAACTAAAGTACATAAGAAAAATAACTATAATATTATCATTTCGTTGAGGCTGTAGTTAAACCATTTAAAAATTGCGAGAACAACAAAGTTTTCAGCAATTTACAAAATAATTGCAGCTCGCCTAAAAGCCTAATGGAGTCAGGAAGTTCATTCAGATCTCTACAAACTTGAAAACAAAAGATCGACTGAGCTTCCCAGCAGATTTAATTCCCTTAAAGGAAGGGAATGCTACCTTATATCTTTGTGTGTTTCTCAAATGGCAAAGTCTAAGGGTATTCCAACATAAGAGGATAAAAGGATCAAATATTCCATAGAGAAGCTTGAAGATTATGCATGTGCATTTAAACTAGATCCTAAAGCGAACTGGGAGCCAATGAAGCTTTATCAACAAAGGGGAAACATAATCATACTTTCGTTTCCCAAAAATGAGCTTAGCTGCAGTATTCTGTATTAACTGAAGTCGTTTTAGACTGCTTTGCTTAATGCCCAAATAAACTGAGTTACAATAATCTAGCTGAGAAAGCACAGTGGGTTGTACCAATACTGAGAAAAAACACTTTTTGTCAAGGAATTTATTTGTTCATGAAATATAAGTGATGAGTCCAAGATGACACCCAGGACTCTAGATGAAAAATCTATATGTAATGTGATACCTGTTTTTAATGTAATAGAAGAAGGGAGGTTTTCTAATTTTGGCCCAATCCAAAGCAATTTGGTTTTGGCAGCGTTCAGTTTCATTTGAATAGACAAAGCCCACAGTTGAAGTTTAGAAATGCAGTAGTCTATACTAGGGACTAGTGCTGCCCGATTCAGGAAAAAAAAATTTGATTCGATTCAGCCTATTGAATTGATTTTTCAATTCGATTCTCCACCTAATTGGGTGTTTTTTTTAAAAAAACATCCTGGTGGGTTTATTTTATAGCCTCTTCACCCCCTTTGCCTTCTTCTTTCCACAATGGCGCTGTGGTGTAAACAAAATAAACAAACAAAAAAGAATTTTCCTCTCTCTGTTAAATCCTAGCTCACGTTTGTGGTCTAACACCAGCTCTGGCAGGATACACTTTTCAAATCTGACATATTGTAATCACAAAGCAGAAAATAAAATTATTTTTTCTACCTTTTGTTGTCTGGTCATTATTCAAATCTTGTTGGTCCCAGGCTCTGGTTGTCTTCTATTATCTTGCTTGCCAGGGTCTCTTTTTCTTCTTTCTCCGTGCTAACCATCAATCTTATATCTCTTTCCTCCCCTTCCGTTTCCCTTCTCTCCCCTGGAGGTCTGGCATCTTTCCTTTTCTTCGTCTCCATCCACAGATCCATCTTTTCTCAACTACCCTTTCATCCAGCATCTCTCCCTCCTTCCCCACCACCCCAGGGTCCACCATCTCTCCCTTTCTGTTCATTTCATCCCTAAATCTCATTGTCCACCATCTCTCTCCCTCTCCTCTTTTTTTTAGACCCATTATTTCATCCCTCACAGCATATGCACGTCTCTTTGAGGCCCCTTCCCCTGAAAGTCTGTCCCCACTTGAAGTTCTGTTCCCCCCGAAGGCCTGCACCCCATCCCTGAAGGCCTGCACCCCCACCCCTGAAGGTCTTTCCCCCCGAAGGACTGCACCGACCCCCCCCGGAAGGCTTGTGTGTTCCCCCATAGCCTCCCACACCTCCATTTACCTGATTGCAGCAGGGAGCAGCCTGCAAAAAGGATCGTGGGTACTTTAGCGATCCTTGAAGGTTGCCATAGGCCTCAGGAGCTGTTGCCCCTCTGCCGCGGTCCCGCCCCTCCTCTGACATCAGAGGCAGGATCATGGCAGAGGGAAGACAGCTCCTGAGGCTGGAGCAAGAGTGCCTACACTATTTGCAATCAGTGCTGCTGGTATCAGTACCTGCCAGAATCCTGGGGCTGGCTGAAAATCTCCCTCTTGCAGTTGGGTCATTTGGCAGTTCTGGAGCAAGAGTGCATATGGTGCTCTGACAACCTGATCTAGGACAGCTGGGACTCTCAGATAGCCAGCCTGAATCTGGGAAGCCGGGGATTGCTGACAGGCTGAGCGAAGGAAGCTGATGCTGAGTGAGGGAAGTTGGGGATCGTGGACAAGCTGAGCGAGGGAATCGCTGACAGGCTAAAGTACAGGCTAAAAGTACCCGCGATCCTTTCTACAGGATGCTCCCTGCTGCAATCAGGTAAATGGAGGCGCGGGAGGCCAGGGGGGAAGCTGGACACTACAGCACTTCCCAACTGACCCTCCCCCCTCGCCTTCTAAAGTAGGAGCGGCAGCGGCCTTCCAGTAAGAAGCAGCACTGCCGATCCTGCTTTAGGGGGGAGAGGAGGGAGGGTCAGTCAATGAATTGGGAGGCCGATTTTTTTTTTTTTTTTAATTGATTCGAATTGATTCACCCAAAATGAACCGGTGAATCGATTCAAATTGTGAATCGAGCAGCACTACTAGGGACCAGGTTTGTTAAGATCAGGATCAACTTCTAATAAAATGAAAATATCATCTGCATAGGTATATATAGTCTCTGCTGATGAAAGGCAAAAATTTTTCAGAGAAGTCATATATACATTAAACAAGATTGGTGACAGCAGAGAGCCCTGTTGCACCCCACAGCTAGATTTCCAATTGGAGGAAGTCTCACCCTCCAAATATACCTCATAAGATCGCAATGAGAGGAATTTACTAAACCAATTCAGTACAACTTGGTTTAAACCAATAACTGATAACATACGAATCAGAATGTCGTGATGAACAACATCAAACGCAGCCAACAGATCAATTTGTATCTGTTAATTTTGAATCTATAAGATTAACAGTAATAGGAGAGTCTCTGTACTAAAGTTTGGTCTAAACCCATGTTGAAATGGTAACAAAATAGAAAATTTCTCCAAGTAGTTGGAAAGTTGGCTAGAAATAATTGACTCCGCCATTTTTGTCAAAAGGGGTATACTTGCGATCGGACGATAATGAAAGGGAACTGTAGGGTCCAGATCGGCGCTTTTCAATAATGGTGTCAAAATTATGTTCCCCATACTCAACGAAAAGTAACCATTTTCAAGAAAATGATTTAATAATAAAGTCAGCCATATAAGAGCTTGTAAAGGAGTACCTCCGAAAAGATAAGAAGTAATTGGGTCCAATTTACAACTGTATTTTTTCAACTTTTCACGTTTCTGAGACAGGATCAAAGGTGTTCCAAAAACGATTCACTGGAATTACCATCAGCGGGCCTATTGGGGCTTAAAAGGAAGTCGTCAGAGTTTACAATCGGAAATGTATCTCTAATGAGTGTAATTTTACTATTAAAAAATTTTGCTAACTCCTCAGCAGTTGGAATACAGTTTTGTTTTGAATTTGTGCTAACTAAGGTTAATGAACGCCAGAGCTTAAAAAGGATATTACTTTTATTATCTGAACTAGCTATCCTAACCCTATATTAATTTTTTCTTGCAATTCTAGTTTCTAAATTATATTTCTTGATGTTAACTCTCCAAATCTTCTTGTCAGATTCTGAATTAGTTTTTTTCCACTTCTGTTCCAATCTTCTACATTCCTGTTTTAACTCTCGATGATAAGATGAAAACCAGGGCGCCTTCCGTGCATAACTCACTGATTTGGTTGTTAAAGGGGAGAGAGCTTGAAAGGTACTTTCTGATAATCCCTTCCACTCTTTCTATAGATTTTCTGTGTGAGAGAGCACAGTTACTTATCGTAACAGGTGTTATCCAGGGACAGCAGGCAGCTATTCTCACATATGGATGACGTCATTGACAGAGCCCGGATGCGGACGCCTCGCAAGCAGACTTGCTTGAAGAAACTCAAAGTTTCGAGTCGCCCACACCGCGCATGCGCAAGTGCCTTCCCGCCCAGCACAGGGCGCGTCTCCTCAGTTCAGATAGCTAGCAGAGAAGCCAACCAGGGGAGGTGGGTGGGTTGTGAGAATAGCTGCCTGCTGTCCCTGGATAACACCTGTTACGGTAAGTAACTGTGCTTTATCCCAGGACAAGCAGGCAGGTATTCTCCCATATGGGTGACCTCCAAACTAACCAGAATGGGACGGTGGGAGTGTTGGCAATTTAGGAGAATAAATTTTGTAATACTGTTTGGCCAAACTGTCCATCCCGTCTGGAGAAAGTATCCAGACAATAGTGAGAAGTGAAGGTATGAAATGAGGACCAAGTAGCAGCCTTGCAAATTTCCTCAATAGGTGTAGATCTGAGGAAAGCTACCGAAACTGCCATAGCTCTGACTTTATGGGCTGTGACTTTATTGTGAAGGGGTAATCCAGCCTGGGTATAGCAGAAAGAGATACAAGCTGCCATCCAATTGGAAATGGTATGCTTAGAAATAGGATATCCCAACTTATTTGGATCGAAGGAAACAAAAAGTTGAGGAGCAGTTTTGTGTGGTTTGCTGCGTTCCAAGTAGAAGGCCAAAGCACGTTTACAGTCCAGAGTATGAGAGCTGATTCTCCAGGATGAGAATGAGGCTTTGGAAAAAAACACTGGAAGAACGATGGATTGATTGAGATGAAATTCTGAGACCACTTTAGGTAGGAATTTCGGATGAGTACGAAGAACCACTTTGTCATGATGGAACACCGTGAATGGTGGGTCAGTAACTAAAGCTTTCAGCTCACTGACTCGTCGAGCAGAAGTGAGGGCAATGAGAAACACCACTTTCCAAGTGAGATACTTCAGATGAGCCTTATCAATTGGTTCAAATGGAGGCTTCAAGGACAACATTGAGGTTCCAAACCACAGGAGGCAGTTTGAGCGGAGGTTTGATATTGAAAAGTCCTTTCAGGAATCTGGAAACCACCGGATGAGCAGAGGGGTTTCCCGTTAATATGCTGATGGAAAGCCGCAATTGCACTGAGATGGACTCGGATAGATGTAGACTTGAGACCAGAATTGGATAAGTGCAAAAGATAGTCCAAAACAGAAGATAAGGAGGAATGCTGAGGCTCCTTATGATGAGTAAAACACCATGTAGAAAATCTAGTCCATTTTTGGTGATAGCATTGTCTAGTTGTAAGCTTTCTAGAAGCTTCTAACACGTCTCTTACAGATTGAGAAAACTGAAGAGGGGTCATGTTGAGAGGTACCAAGCTGTCAGGTGTAGAGACTGCAGGTTGGGATGAAGCAGAGATCCTTGACTCTGTGTAAGCAGAGAAGGAAAAACTGGTAGAAGATATGGCTCCCTGGTGCTGAATTGAAGTAGAAGAGAGTACCAAGGTTGTCTTGGCTATCGAGGAGCGATGAGAATCATGGTGGCATAATCGTTCCTCAACTGGTCCAGAATCTTGAGAATGAGAGGGAATGGAGGGAATGCGTAGAGGAAGAGATTCATCCATTACAGAAGAAAAGCATGTGCCTCGAGGCGGTGAGGAGAATATATCCTGGAGCAGAACTGAAGCAGTTTGAAGTTGTGGGGAGCTGCAAAGAGGTCTATCTGAGGGGTTCCCCATTGTGAAAAAATGTGGTGAAGAGGCGAGGAATGGAGAGTCCATTCGTGAATTTGGAGAAGACGACTCAAGTTGTCTTGAGTCACTTGAATGTAGACAGCTTTGAGGAAGGTGTTGTGGTGGATTGCTCAGTCCCAAACCTTCAGAGCTTCTTGAGAAAGGGAAGCAGATCTCGTGCCTCCTTGTTTTTGACATAATACATGGCGACTTGGCTGTCCGTCCGAATGAGGACTACCTGGTCGCGAAGATGATGTTGAAAAGCGTTGAGAGCCTTGAAAATCGCTCTGAGTTCCAACAGATTTATGTGATATTGACGGTCCGTACTGGTCCAGTGGTCTTGAGTACAGAGACCATCAAGATGTGCGCCCCAAGCGTAGGTCGAAGAGTCTGTCTTGAGGACCTTTTGATGAGGGGGTGTTTGAAAAAGTAAGCCTCTGGAAAGATTGGAAGAGAGCATCCACCAATGGAGAGACTTCTTCAAGGAATGAGTGACTGAAATGTGTCGAGAAGGAGGGTCGCAAACTTGCGTCCATTGAGATGCCAGGGTCCACTGAGGAATTCTGAGGTGAAGTATGGCAAAAGGAGTCACGTGTACTGTGGATGCCATGTGACCCAGAAGTACCATCATGTGTCTCACTGAGATGGAACAGCGGAAAGACACTGTGGTGACAGAGTTGTAGAAGAGCCTCCAGACATTGTTGTGGAAGGAATGCTCTGAGTTGGACAGTGTCCAGAACAGCTTCAATGAATTGTAGATTCTGTGAGGGCTAAAGTTGAGATTTGGGAAAGTTGATTTTGAATCCCAAACTTTGTAGGAACCAGGTAGTCCATTGGGTCGCTACAATAACCCTTTGAGAGGTGGAATTTTTGAAGAGCAAGTCATCTAGGTAGGGGAATACCTGAAGACCATGGTTTCGTAAAGCTGCCGCTACCACTACTAGGCACTTGGTGAACACTCTGTGAGACAAGGCCAGGCCAAAAGGGTAGTACTCTGTATTGAAAATGCAAATTCCCCACCCGAAATCTGAGGTATTGACGGGAGGCCGGTTGAATGGGGCCTCCTTGAGTGTAGGCCTCCTTGAGATCCAGAGAGCATAACCAGTCGTCCTGCTCAAGAAGGGGATAAAGAGATGCCAGGGACAACATTCAAAACTTTTCTTTGATTAAAAATTTGTTGAGAGCCCTGAGATCCAGAATGGGCCACAGATCACCAGTCTTCTTCGGAACAAGGAAGTAACGGGAGTAAAACCCCCTGTTCTGCTGTTCCAAGGGAACTGGTTCGATGGCATGGATACGAAGCAGAGCTTGAGCCTCATGAATAAGAAGGGCGGTCTGGGATGGATTGGATGGATACTCTCTTGGAGGAAGCTCTGGTGGAATCTGAGTGAAATGAAGAGAGTATCCTTCCCTGATGATTGTAAACACCCAGAGGTCGGATGTAATTATCGTCCATCAGTTGTAAAAATGATGGAAACGACCTCCTATTGGGGAAAAGGAGACAGAGACAGAACGGTGGAAGTTATGATCTGTTGTAAACAGACAAAAAGGCTGAGAAGCCTTAAGTGCAGCAGAAGGTTGGGGTTTCTGTTGCTTCTGAGGTTGCAGTTTTTTCAGAGGAGGGCAAGTATAAAGAGCCGGCTTTGGAGCAAAGCGCCTTTGATAGATAAGAGCAGGGCGTGCAGGCTTGGCAGGAGCTGGCTTTGGTTTAGGTCTGACTATAGAAGTAAATGATTTTTCATGGTCAGATAATTTCTTGGTGGCTGCCTCGATGGATTCATCAAAGAGGTCTTTGCCCTCACAAGGAATGTTAGCTAAATGGTCTTGAAGGTTAGAGTCCATGTCAATGGTACGAAGCCAGGCAAGACGACGCATAGCTACAGAGCAAGCAGCCGCTCGGGCAGACAACTCAAGGGCAACTCAAAGGCATCATAAGATGATTGGAGGAGATGCAAACGTAAATGAGAAAAAGAAGCAATGACTTCCTGAAACTCAAAATGCATTTGATTATCCCAATAAGCCAAAAACTTTGGTAGAAGAGAAAAGAAGAAATTCAAAGTAAGTGATGAAATAAAAATTATAATTGAGGACTTTAGAGGACATCATAGCATTCTGGTAAATGCGTCGTCCGAATTTGTCCTTAGTTTTCCCCTCCCTTCCAGGAGGAACTGTGGCATAGACCTTGGAAGGATGGGATCTCTTCAAGGAAGATTCAACAAGCAGGGATTGATGAGCTAACTGTGAGTTGTCAAACCCTTTGCGATGCAGAGTTTTATACCTAGAGTCCAATTTTCCTGGAACAGCTGGTATGGAAAAAGGTGTTTCTATGCATCGACCAAAAGTCTGATTCAAAAACTAATGAAGTGGAAGGCTTAAGACACTCTGCCAGAGGTTGAGGAAGATGAAGATGCATGACTTCTAGATACTCCTTAGAATACTTGGAGCCAGTATCCAATTGAACATCCAAGTCTACAGCCATCTGTCGCAGGAAAGACAAGAAAGATAGCTGATCTGCCAATGCTTTGCCTTGAGAAGGACTTGAGGACGTCGAGGCAGCCTGTGTCGAAGAAGAAGCTTCGACATGGAAAAAGGCATCAAAGGAACCTGGTGACTTGGATGAGGCAATCGAGATTGAACATCCTCGAGGTCCGGCATCGGAGACCTCGAACGAGGAGTCAGTGGTCTGGTCGCGGTTGGAGTAGATCGAGGCTTCAAGGAAGATGGTGTGTCATGAGAAGAAGAACGATGCCTGGAGGATACCTCGATGAAGGCCTCGAATGTCGGTGAGAACTGTGTCTGGAACCAGATCTCGAGGAGATTTCACCTCAGAGACGTAGACAGCCAATGCCGATGTATGAATAGGACTAGAGGCTGTAGATCGAAGCTCCAGAGGCTTGGTGGAGGAACCTTGATGCACTCTCAAAGACTCTGCTCCTTGTTTAGAGTGTGAGGATTCTCGTTGAGGCACTCGCAAAGAATCTGCTCCTTGCTTTTCGTGCTTGGAGACTCTGCTCCCTGCAAAGAGTGTATAAGTTCAGACTGGGACAAAGGAAGCGGCTCGACCTTGCGGGAGTCTGCTGAATGCCCAGGCTGGATGAGAGGAAGCAGTATAGGTCCCATGTTAGTAAGGAACTGAATAAACTGCTTCTCTAACATGGTCTGGAAAGAAAGGATGGATCCGCGTCTGAAACCGGACTACCTGCTTTGGCTGGAGGTTACTTCGAGGTAGTGCGAGTGTGTTTCGACTTAGTAGTCTTGGGCACTTTAATCACCACCGGCGGAACCGACTGCTGAGCTATCTGACCTGAGGAAACAGGGGAAGATACAGCAGATGACGTTGAAGCAAGAGCCGCTGCAAATGACGAAGGTCTGATGAGGCTCAAGGTGGAAGCAGTAGGCGCAGAAGGAGCCTCGATGGAAGTCGAGGCCGAAGACGCCTTCATAGTCAAGGGATCAGTAGGAGACTCCATCTCGAAAAGCTTGTCCACCAGAATGAACGACGCTTGAAAGCACGAGGCTGAAGTGTTTGGCAAGGCAGGCATGACCTAGGATGATGTTTCGGCCCAAGGCACTTAAGGCAGTGTCCATCAGGGTCCGTAAGAGAGATTGCGCGCTGACACTTGCTACACCTCTTAAAGCCTGTAGCAGGCCAGGACATAGACGGAAAAATAGCCGCTGCAAAGTCAAAGCTCTCGGGCTGTGGCTGAGCGGCCTGTCCCGGAAAACGAATGGAAGAAGAAAAAAAAAATTTTTTTTTTTAAAACTAAAATAAAAGAAATAAAATAGAACAGCGATTCGTGAAGAAAAAAACACAAACCGCGGTTAAGAGAAGGCACAAAGTAAACAAAGTTAAATGCAGAGAGTCAAAGACAGACTTCTTGGCTCCGCGGAAATCTGAGAACTGAGGTGACGCGCACTGTGCTGGGCAGGAAGGCACTCATGCATGCGCGGTGCAGGCGACTCAAAACTTCGAGTTTCTTCAAGCAAGTCTGTTTGCGAGGCGTCCGCATACGGGCTCTATCGATGACATCACCCATATGTGAGAATACCTGCCTGTTTGTCCTGGGATAATTAATAATACATATATGTGTGAGTGAAGTTATCTAAAATTACACCTCAAAAAAACAAACGGAAGACAATTCAGAAGGATGGGGATATGTACCCTGTTGGTCCTATAAAGAAACTTATGGATTATATACTAAAAACAAATCATAAAAGAGATAAAAGAAAAGAGTTAAAAAGAAATTTGGACTAAAAACTTGTAAATATTTGAACTCAATATAAATTAAATTTATAATTAAAGTGAAATATGGTAGCCTATATGTTGCGGTAGATAATGAGCTAAATAGCGGCAAGGAACTAGGCAATAAAATATAGGGGTCCTATTTATTGTAAAGAATTGTGAGTTAAAAGACAGTAAAGCTACTTAGAAACATGTCCAAAATTAAAAGTGCTTGTTAGGTGCGACTGTGCTCAAAATAGCAGTGGGAGGACTAATTTAATAAAAAGCTGACTAAGATAAAACAAGATTATGCCCGTAATAATCGACTGTAACTGCTATGTAAAACCTGTTATATGTAAAGCCAATATTAAATAAGACCTATATGCAAAGACGATACTAAATAAGACCTATACAACACCTATATGCAAAGCCGTTAAGAGTTTAGCATGTAAACCAGGCAGACAAATCAAGCAAAGAACCTCAAAAAAAAACCCCGGGAGCCGAATCCAGAGGACTGTAGAAAATTTAGAAAATATGAAAAACTAACCCCCTCTTTTACGAAACTGCAATAGTTTCTAGTGCAGGGAGCTGCGCTAAATGGCCTGTGCTGCTCCTGACGCTCATAGGAACTCAATGAGAGTCGGGAGTAGCACGGGTCATTCAGTGTGGCTCCCCGCGCTAGAAACTGCTATTGCAGTTTCGTAAAAGGAGGCCCGAGTTATACTAGAGGCTAAGCAAAACTTTAAGGTATACTGGAAGCTGAGAAAACAACTAAGACAAAGAGTACTTACCAATAAAACCTCTACGCTGTTGAGAAATGCTCAAGAGTGGGAGTAAGTGAAAGCGCGCGTCAGTGAAGCGGTGTATTTAAACCAATGTGAAGAGCGTCAAAAAGTAGATATTGGATGTGGATTGGGTATGCACCGATGGAAGGAGGAGCCATGGACTGTCAAAAAATGCTACTGCTATTAAAAGGGGATAACTTAAGCAAACACAGAATGAGTAATTAATGAACATGGTTATAGAGTAAAGGATAAAATAATAAAAAAATAAACAAAATGGGCCACTGGATGAATGAATATAATTTAAAAAACTGAATATAATAAAAAAACTAAAAATGACGAACTCTGGTTACTGTGAAGGCGTATGTTAGTGAACTTGTCAAACAAAGCTCAAAAACCCGTAGTGAAGGAATCAAAAACTATTGAAACCAAAAAAAGAGGGGAACTTAAGAAACAAAAAGGAAGCGCTGTAACTTAAGGGAAAAAAGGTAGAGAATTAGAAATGTAAAGGTTGCTAAACAAAAGTATCATACTGTGAATAATATACAATGAAAAATAAAAAAACCAATAAATAAAATGAGTAACAAGTGAAACAAAATGTGGAATAAAACTAAGGCCCCATTTTACTAAAGTACGTTAGCCATTTTAACGTGCACTAAATATACGTGGGCACTAAACGCTAATGCGCCCATTATAAGTCTATGAACACGTTAGCGTTTAGCGCGTGCTAAAACAGCTAACGCACCTTAGTAAAAGAGGGGGTATATGTCAAAAATCATGATGAAACAGTGCTTCGCTACATTACTCGAAGGGTATTGTAATTGAAAGGTTGGAAGTATATGAAAACCATTGTGATAGAATGACAAAAGATATGGCAAAAAGCGTCTCATGAGAAAGGTAAAGAGTAACCGTGTGTGAATTTACATACATATCAGTGGTTCCCAAACCTGTCCTGGGGGACCCCTAGCCAGTCAGGTTTTCAAGATATCTCTAATGAATATGCATGAGAGAGATTTGCATACCTGTCACTTCCATTATATACAAATCTCTCTCATGCATGTTCATTAGGGATATCTTGAAAACCTGACTGGCTGGGGGTCCCCCAGGACAGGTTTGGGAACCACTGATATAAAGTGTTATGGGTTATGCATTATACTCAATGTTAATAACTTTGAGCTATGAGGCAAATTTTAGTCTGTTTAGGGCAGGGGTGGGCAGACTTTTTGACTCGTGGGCCACAATGGGTTCTTAAATTTGTCAAAGGGGCCAGGCAATCGGTGGGGGGGGGGAGGGAAGGGGGTTTGATACGCTGCAGAATGATGATGGAAAGAGAAAGGGCTAAGGCAGAAAGAAACCCCCTTCCCACAAAGGTCAAACTGCTGTCTCTGGTTTCTGCTTTCATCATCTTTTCACTCTCTTCCTTCCAGCGTCTGTCCTGTCTCTTCAATCCAGCATCTGCCCCTTCCAACCACTGTCTGCTCTCTCCCCCTTCCAGAAAAGAGTGACACGATTGATAAAAGGTATGGAAAACCTTACATATGCTGAAAGATTAGAGAAACTGCGGCTCTTTTCCCTGGAAAAAAGGAGACTTAGAGGGGACATGATAAGAGACTTACAAGATCATGAAGGGCATAGAGAAAGTGGAGAGGGATAGATTCTTCAAACTTTCAAAAACTACAAGAACGAGAGGGCATTCGGAAAAGTTAAGAGGGGACAGATTCAGAACCAATGCTAGGAAGTTCTTCTTTACCCAGAGGATGGTGGACACCTGGAATGCGCTTCCGGAGGGTGTGATAGGACAGAAAGCACAGTTACTTACCGTAACAGGTGTTATCCAGGGACAGCAGGCATATATTCTCACATGTGGGTGACGTCATCTACGGAGCCCCAGCGCGGACAGCTTTTCAAGCAAACTTGATCGAAGTTTCAAGTTTGCTACACTGCACCACGCATGTGCATGCCTTCTTGCCCACTAGAGGGCGCATCCCCACCTCATGGTCCTCAGTTCCATAACCAGCAAAGAAGCCATACCCAGGGAGGAGGGCGGGTTGTGAGAATATATGCCTGCTGTCCCTGGATAACACCTGTTACGGTAAGTAACTGTGCTTTATCCCAGGACAAGCAGGCATGATATTCTCACATGTGGGTGACCTCCAAGCCAACCAAAAAAGGGCAGGTAGGAGGATGGCAATTTAGGAAAACAGGTTACGTAACACCGACTGGCCAAACCGGCCGTCGCTTCTGGACAAAGTGTCCAGACAGTAGTGGGAGGTGAATGTATGAACCGAAGACCAAGTGGCAGCTTTACATATATCCTCCACAGGAGTAGACCGGAGGAAAGCAACAGAAGCTGCCATAGCCCTGACCTTATGCCCCGTGACTCGACCATGGAGCGTGAGACCAGCCTGAGCATAGCAAAAAGAAATACAAGCAGCCAACCAGTTGGACAAGGTGCGCTTGGAAACAGGATGTCCCAACCGATTAGGATCAAAGGACAAAAACAATTGAGGAACCTTCCGGTGAGACTTGGTACGTTGGAGATAAATAGCCAACGCCCTCTTACAGTCAAGCGTGTGAAGCGCCGCCTCTCCAGGATGAGAGTGGGGCTTCGGGAAGAACACCGGAAGAACAATAGACTGATTGAGGTGGAAATCAGACACAACCTTAGGTAGAAATTTAGGATGGGTGCGAAGAACCACCTTGTCATGATGGAACACAGTAAAGGGCGGGTCCGCAACCAAAGCCTGAAGCTCACTAATCCGACGAGCCGACGTGAGCGCAAGTAAAAAGACCACCTTCCAAGTGAGAAACTTAAGAAGAGATTTATCAATCGGCTTAAAAGGAGGTTTCATCAGCTGAGCCAAGACCACATTAAGATCCCAAACCACAGGAGGAGGTTTCAGAGGAGGATTAACATTAACTAAACCCCTCATGAAACGAACCACCAGAGGATGAAGAGAGAGAGAACGTCCCTCTAGATGCCGATGGAAAGCAGCAATAGCACTGAGATGTACCCGGATGGAAGTCGTCTTCAGCCCAGACTTGGACAAATGCAACAAATATTCCAGAACCGAGGACACCGGAACGAAACTCGGATCCAGATGATGCGAGGCACACCAGGATGAAAATCTGGTCCACTTCTGGGAATAACAAAGCCGAGTCGAGGCCTTGTGCGAGGCTTCCAACACCTCCCTGACCACCGAAGTCAGGGGGAAAGGAACCAAGCCGTCAGATGTAATGATTGAAGATTGGGATGCAACAGCGAACCCCGACTCTGAGACAGCAGAGAGGGAAACACAGGCAGAAGTAGAGGCTCCCTGGTACTGAGTTGAAGAAGCAGGGAGAACCAGTGCTGACGAGGCCAACGAGGCGCAATGAGAATCATAGTGGCTCTGGATGACTTGAGGTGAACCAATGTCCTCAAGATCAGAGGTAAAGGAGGAAACGCATAAAGGAATCTTCCTTCCCAGTCGAGAAGGAAGGCGTCTGCCTCGAGACGGTCCTGGGAGTAAATCCGTGAACAATAGAGGGGCAGTTTGCGAGTCTCCGGGGAGGCAAACAGAACCACCTGAGGAGTCCCCCAGCGGTGGAAGACCTCGTGCAGGACTCGGGAGTTCAGCGACCACTCGTGCGGCTGGAGAAGACGACCGAGTTTGTCGGCCAGGCAATTCTTCTCTCCCTGAATGTAAACCGCCCGCAGGAAGATGTTCTGGGAGGTCGCCCATTCCCAAAGGCGCAAAACTTCCCTGCACAGGGACCAAGAGCCCGTCACCCCTTGCTTGTTGACATAATACATTGGCACTTGGTTGTCCGTCCGTACCAGGACCACCTGATTGCGCAGCAAATGACCGAACGCTCGAGCTGCCAGAAAAATGGCACGAAGCTCCAACACATTGATGTGACAAAGACGGTCCTCCGCCAACCATAGCGCTTGAGTCCGCAGACCGTCGAGGTGAGCTCCCCACGCGTACTCCGAAGAGTCCGTGGTCAGGACCTTGCGATGTGGAGGGACGAGAAAGAGCAAACCCCCGGAAAGATTGGAAGAGTTGGTCCACCAACGGAGCGATAGTCTCAAGGAAGGAGTTACAGGAAGGGAGAGCGGGTCTCGATCTTGACGCCACTGGGAGGCCAAGGTCCATTGAGGGAGTCTCAGATGCAATCGGGCAAACGGCGTGACATGAACTGTCGAAGCCATGTGGCCGAGCAGAATCATCAGCCTGTGTGCAGAAACGGAGCGCTGCCGCAAAATCTGACGGGCCGGGCAAAGCAGAACCTCCAGTCTCGACGAGGGAAGGAACGCACGAAGGCGAACTGTGTCCAGCACGGCCCCAATAAACTGAAGGGATTGAGCCGGGCACAGCTGCGATTTGGGAAAATTCACCTCAAACCCCAGACGCTGAAGAAAAATGATAGTCTGTCGGGTCGCTGAGATAACCCCCTCCCGGGACGAAGCCTTGATCAGCCAATCGTCCAGGTAGGGGAAGACCTGCAGCCCCTGGGATCTCAGGGCAGCCGCGACCACCACCATACACTTTGTGAAAACCCGAGGAGACGAGGCCAGCCCGAAGGGAAGACGTGATACTGGAGGTGCAACTCCCCCACCTGGAACCGTAAGAACTTGCGGAAGGCGGGATGCACCGGAACATGGAGTATATGCTTCCTTCAGGTCCAGGGAGCACATCCAGTCCCCCGAGTCTAACAGAGGGTACAGGACTGGGAGGGACAACATACGGAACTTCTCCCGGACAAGAAACTTGTTGAGCCCTCGGAGGTCCAGAATTGGGCGTAAGTCCCCTATTTTCTTCGGGACCAAAAAGTACCGGGAGTAAAACCCCCGTCCCCTTTGGTTCGGGGGAACAGGCTCCACCGCCCGAAGGCTCAACAAGGACTTGGCTTCCGACAGAAGAAGAGGAAGCTGGTCTCGACAGCCAAGAGAAGCCCCCGGCGGATGTTCCGGCGGATTGGCTAAGAAGTTTAGTGAGTAACCTTCGGAGATGACCCGGAGCACCCAAGCGTCCAACATGATCTCGGCCCAGGCTGGAAGAAATGCCTGCAATCGGCCCCCGATAGGAAGGGGGTCCTTCGACAGTGCGGAGGGGGCCCGCCCCCAACCGCGCATCACGTCAAAAAGACGGAGCGGGCTTAGACGCTCCTTGCGCCTGAGGCTTTGGTTGGGACGCTCTGCCCTGCTGCGGGTGACGCCGGGGCGGAGGCCTCGAGAAGGCCGGCGTCGACTTCTGCGGGTACCGCCGCGGAGTAGGTCTAAACGGCTTCTGCGGCGGAGCCCGGGGTTTAGGACGGACCAATGAGGCAATAGAGCGCTCATGTTCGGACAAGCGTTTGGTCGCCGCCTCCAAGAACTCATCGAACAACTCGGAGCCAACACAGGGGAGATTGGCCAGACGTTCTTGCAAGTTCGGGTCCATGTCCAAAGTACGAAGCCATGCGAGACGGCGCATCGCCACCGCAAAAGCGGATACGCGAGAGGCCAACTCAAAGGCATCGTAAACTGCGTGAAAAAGGTAGAGACGCAGCTGAGATAAATTGGCCATAAAGGCTCCAAAATCCTCCTTATGGGAATCCGGCATGACCCCATAATACCTGGGCAACGCCTTCACCATCTGCCTTAAATAGGATGAGAAGGTGAATGCGTAATTAAGGACCCTAGCAGCCATCACGGATTTGGAATAGAGGCGACGACCAAACTTGTCCAGGGTTCGCCCCTCCCGCCCGGGGGGAACCGCAGCAGAGACCCGAGAAGGCTGGGACTTCTTCAACGCCGACTCCACCATAGAGAGTTGCGCGGGGACAGAAATCCCACCCGTCCCCACCCGTCCCCGCCAAAATCCCACCCATCCCCACCCGTCCCCGTGAGGAATCCCTCCGTCCCCACCCGTCCCCGTGAGGAATCCCTCCGTCCCCACCCGTCCCCGCGAGGAATCCCCTCCGTCCCCACCCGTCCCCGTGAGGAATCCCCTCCGTCCCCACCCGTCCCCGCGAGGAATCCCCTCCGTCACCATCCTTCCCTATAAACTTCAGAAATAGTTATTTTATTTAATTATGCTACTGAATTAAAGGCTCTGGTAGAGACCCATTTACAAATAAGCAAAGAGACTATTAATTTGGAAATATTAATTGGGAAGAATACATACTTTGTAAATGGGTTTCTACCAGAACCTCTAATGTAAATATAAAATATAAATACTCAGCTGATGAGAACCCACAAACTGTCAGCTGAGGACTTCCTTTGCAGTTGGCCTGGGGTCCCTTTTGCCAAGCTTGGCAGGCAGCAGTAGCGTCCCTGAGTCACAGATGCTGGCACCTCAGTGGCTCATGGATGCTGCCAGCAACTGCTGCGCTTGGTGGAGGGGAGTTCTGACCATCTCTAGAGGAGGTCCTCTGCTGGCGGTGCTTGGGGATCCCCACCAGTCACAGCAAGGGCCAACAAGTACTTCAACACTGTAGAAATAAAACCAGAAATGCATTTCCTTTTCTTTTGAACACAAAACAAAGATATCTGCCATATACATTTCCCAAGGCAGATGACTCTATGCAATGTCACCTCGGTAACAAAATACAAAAATAGACAAATACACCCCCTCCCTTTTTACTAAACCACAATAGTAGGTTTTAGCACAGGGAGTTACGCTGAATGCCTCGCGCTGCTCTCAATGCTCATAGGCTCCCTGCGCTAAAAAACAATATTGCGGTTTAGTAAAAGGGAGCCATAGTGCAAAATATAGACAGCAGATATAAATTCTCAAAACAGACACATTTTGATCACTAAATTGAAAATAAAATCATTTTTCCTATCTTTGCTGTTTGGTGATTTCATGAGTCTCTGGTTGCACTTTCTTCTTCTGACTGTGCATCCAATCTTTCTTCCTTTCTTTCAGCCTCCTGTATGTTTCCTCTCCTCCAGACCTCATTCTCTCCCCCAACTTTTTCTTTCTGTCTCCCTGTTCCCCCTTCTTTCTGTCTCTCTGTCTGCCCCCTTTCTTTCTTTCTCCGTGCCCTCCCCCAAGCCACTCGGTTTGCTGCCACCGCCATCGGGGAATAGTCCCCAAGCCACCGCTGTCCCAAGCTTTCCCTGCAGAAGCGTCGCGCTGACCAGCATTCCGCTCCCTGACGTCAATTCTGACGTAGGAGAGGAAGTTCCGGGCCAACAAGGCATTTCTCCTCATTCCATCCAGCCTGAGCCCCATCTCTCCTTGATCCAGCATTTCCCTTCTGTGTCTGTCAGAATTACCATTCCACCTATTTTCCAGCATCACCCTTCTTTGTGTCCATCTCACCTATATCCGTATCTCACCACTTTTTCAGAATCTTCATTTGTCTCTGTCCTTGTCTTTACCCCATATTCACCATTTGCCCTTTCAATGTCTTTATCTCCCCCCCCCCACACACACTTTTTCAGCATTACTTCTATGTCTCTATTTCACCTCCTCTTCATGTCCCCTCTGTATCTCTATCCTTATTCAGAAGGTCCTGCTTACCCTTTCTCTTCTTTGTGTCACTATCTCCATTTTCAGCTTTCCCCCCTTTTCCATTGTTAATGCACCCTGTAGCCAGAATCTTTCCACCCTCCCTCCACTCCGGCCCAGCCCAGTATGAAATATTTCCTTTTGTTTCTCTCCCCTCTCTCTTCTCCTCCCTCACCCACGAGTCCTGCATCTGGCCCTCTCCCTTCTACCTGCACCTGGCAACACCCCCCTGCTCCGCGGCTCTCTTAAGCAACTCGTCAGCAGCGGTGATCAAGACAAGCTGCCGACATCGAGGCCTTCCCTCTACGAGTCCCACCTTTGTGGAAAAAGGAAGTTGAAACAAGCGGGACTCGCAGAGGGTAGGCCCCGACGCCAGAAGCTTGTGTCGATCGTTGTTGCCGAAGAGAGCCGCAGGTAGAAGGGAGAGGGAGATAGGAAGGCTGTAGAAGCTCCGGAGCATGACACCGAACCCGGCCAGGATGATTTCTTTTTCAGGCTGCTGCTGCCGCTGCCGCTGCCATCCCCCACCCGAAATGACAAAAAACAGCCTAATGCCCGCGTCGGGAAATAGCCATGCTGAGCAGTGAGCTCAGCACGTACACAGATGAAAGCCTTGCTTGCTGATTGGTCCGGCGGCACGGTGGGGCGGGGCCGCCGGACCAATCAGCAAGCAAGGCTTTCATCTGTGTACGTGCTGAGCTCACTGCTCAACATGGCTATTTCCCGACCCGACGCCAGACTTGCATCGCCAGACTTGCATCGCCAGAATTTAGGTAGGTTGTTTTCATCCCCGTGGGAGTCCCGTGGGCAAGGGGGCGTCCCCGTGGGAGTCCCGTGGGTCAGGGGGGCATCCCCGTGGGAGTCCCGTGGGCCAGGGGGCGTCCCCGTGGGAGTCCCGTGGGCCAGGGGGGGAACCCGCGGGATCCCCGCGGGACCCGCGGGATCCCCGCGATCCCCGTTCCCGTGCAGACCTCTACTCCACCAGCAACGACTGGTGGGACAACTGCGCCCTATCGAAGCCCTTACAAGGGACTGTTCCATCTTAGATGGAACTGCTGTGACTGTAAGAGGGGAGTCCAAGTTCCTCAGGAAGGTCTGGTGTAGAACCTTGTTAAGAGGCAGCCGGGGAGTCTCTCTGGGAGGAGAGGGCAAATCCTGCTCCTCCAGAAATTCCTTCGTGTATTGCGACCCTGACGCCAGATCAAGGTCCAAAGCCCTCCCCATATCCAGCACAAATCGTGAAAAGGAGGAGGGCTTCGAAGGCGGCGAGGGAGAACGAGAAGCCCTCGTCGCCAAGAAAGAAGGGGAAGCCTCACGAGAATAACGAGGTTCCTTCCCCGTGCCCGAACCCGAACTCCAAGAGGCCGCACCAAGCGACCTCGACGGGGTTGGGGACCGGCCATGCCCCGAGGAACCCCTTCGGGAGGTCCCCGGGGTATGGGGAACTGAGGCACGCCCCCTCCGTCTTGGCGAAGAGTCCCTCGAGTACCCAACCTCGGAGGAACGGAGAAGCCTCGGATTATCGAGGCGAAGCTCGGAGACCCGAAGGGTCTCGGCCCCGGTCGGCGAGGAGCGACCGCGTCGTCGGGGAGAGACCCGTTGACGTTTGGGCTTCCTCGACCGACGCTTCGCCCGAGGCCGACCCGAGGGCGAGAAGCCCCGGGAGGATCTCGATGAGGAGGAAGAGGAGGAGATCCTCCGAACCCTCCGCACCTTGTCCCGAGGCCGCACGCTCCGCTCAGGCTGGTCAGCCGAGGTCGAGGGCAAGGCCGGGGCCGAGGCCGAAGCCGTCCCGGGGGCCGAAGTCGAGGGCACCGAGACCGAGGCCGCCGCCGCCGCCAAGGGCGGCTGGAGGTGCGCGAGGGCACCGGACAGCTCCGAGGTAATGAGCGCACGGAATAAGTCCTGAAAGGCCGGCACCGCCATCATGGCAGGTAGATCCGGGGCCGGCGGGTGCTCCCTCGAGGGCGACCTCGGTCTCGAGTATTCCCGTGGGGCACCCGACTTCGACGCTCGGGGCGGGGCCGAGGACGACCCACCCGCCCCCGTCGATGATCCTGAGGATGGCTTCTTCGAGGCTGGAAGAGAAGAAGTAAGTGAGGACTTACCCTTCTTCGACTTCGGGGTCGAGGAGACCGGCTTCGACGAAGCGGGCTGTCAGGGTGAGGTCGAGGAAGACGAGGCCGAGGTCAAGGAAGCCGAGGCCGACGTCGAGGCCTTCCCCGCCCCGGCGTCCACCGCAAAGAGCTCCGCCATACGAGCGCGACGGCGGCGGAGGGCCCTGGTTTGAAAAGTAGAGCACCGAGTACAGGAGTCGGTCTGGTGCTCAGGGCCCAGACAAAGTAAGCACCACCGGTGAGGATCAGTGATCGAAAGGAGACGATCGCACCGGGTGCACTTTTTAAAACCCATCAAGGGACGGGACATGGACACGAAACCCGGCCGGGAACGAGCGAGGTCCCGCGGCCGCGGCTCCCACTGAACTGAGGACCACGAGGTGGGGATGCGCCCTCTAGTGGGCAAGAAGGCATGCACATGCGTGGTGCAGTGTAGCAAACTTGAAACTTCAATCAAGTTTGCTTGAAAAGCTGTCCGCGCTGGGGCTCCGTAGATGACGTCACCCACATGTGAGAATATCATGCCTGCTTGTCCTGGGATAATACAGTATTGGGGTTCAAGAAGGGATTAGACAATTTCCTTTTTTTAAAAAATTCTTTATTCATTTTTAAGCTTTCATCAAGGGTACAAAATTCATATTAACAATATTAAATAGACCACTTGAACATCTTATCAGTATACTTTATAAACATAAAAGCAACCTTCCCCCCACCCTCCCTCTAAGCCCATTATTAATTGTAAGATCATAAACCCTCCAATAGAAACCCTCCCCCTCCCAACACTAAGTGGTGTATAATTAATAGAAAAATAGCATTTAATCATGACAAAAAGATGTTAATGGCTCCCATATTTTTATAAAATTTTTATAATTTCCATTCAGTGATCTTTCCATTCTATATAGGTGACAACGAATTCCACCAGAAATTAAAATTAAGTCTACTGTGGTCTTTCCAATTATTAGTAATATGTTGGATGGCAACTCCTGTCATGATCAATAAAAGTTTATTGTTACATGATGATATCTGACTCTTTTTTCTCATAGACATTCCAAATATCACAGTATCATAAGGTAACGCTATATGATTTTCCAATAAACAATTTATTTGATCCCAGATTGAATTCCAAAAGGCTAAGATATGGGGACAGTAATACAAAAGATGATCCAAAGTCCCTACATCAAGATTACAATGCCAGCATCTATTAGATAAGGAACTATTTAATTTTTGTAATCTAACTGGGGTCCAAAAAGCTCTATGTAAAAGAAAAAACCAAGTTTGCCTCATAGATGCCGACATTGTACATTTTATTCTCCAAGACCAAATTTGTGGCCATTGAGATGCTGAAATCTGATGCTTAATCTCAATGCTCCAAATATCCCTAAGACCATTTTTAGGCTTTTTTTTAACCAGATCACTAATAGTTTTATACCACTGCGTGGCCTGGTGACCGAAAAAGTCCGCCTGAAAACATAAAAATTCTATACTGTATTGGGTAGTAAGAGTTTTCCATTCAGGGAACCCTGCCTGAATGGCCTGCTTCAATTGCAACCAACAAAAACATTGTGATTTATGAAGCCCAAATTTATGTTGCAATTGTGTAAAATCAAGCAGTTTACCATTAGAAATAACATCATTCAAAGTTCATATTCCTGCAATTATCCAATGCTTCCAGACGACCTTGAATCCGCCAATTTTAATCTTGGAGTTTAGCCATATGGTTTGATTTGATTTGTTAATAGGAATAGCTGTTAAGTTACTGACAAATCATAAGGTTTTCCAAGTATCCATTAAAATTCTTAGAAAATTTCCTGATGGAAAAGGGGGTAGAAGGGTATAGATAGAGGATTACCATACAGGTCCTGGACCTGATGGACCGCCGCGTGAGCAGACTGCTGGGCATGATGAAGCTCTGGTCTGACCCAGCAGAGGCACTGCTTATGTTCTTATGTATCTGCCTTCTTTCAATGCCCCTCTCCCCTTTTCATCCAGCCTGCGCCCTCCTCTCTCCTTTTTAGATGATTCATTCCAGCTTCACTGCTCTCTCCTACACCAGATATAGCATCTTTGTCCCTCTCTCCTTATTTATCTGCTGACTCCCTCCCCAGCATCAATCTCTCTACTTTCTCATTCATGTCTCTCCCCTTTACCTCATCTGATCTCTCCATTCCACCCTGACCCCTTCCCCTCCTCTAATCTCCCTGCCAGCTGTTTCCTTCCTTTTTTCCTCCTTCCCTGTCCAGCAGTAACCCTCTTCCCCCTATCCAACAGTAACTCTCTTCCCTTCCCATCCTCCCTTCCCAGCAGCATCTCTTCTTCTCCCTCTCTCCCTCCAAGTCCAGTAGCAGCTCTTCCTTTATTTTCCTTAGTCCACACTTTTTTCTAAACAGAAAACATGTCATTCTCTGATACAATTGTATGAGTAAGGGATAGGGACAAATTCTGTCCCCATGTCATTCTCTGACACAAACAACTGCATGACTATTTTTTCTATATACAGTATATATTTGGTATTTCAGTTAGGGACGATTCTGCTCCAAGAGCAAAGCACACATATTTCACAAAAATCTCATGCCTATTAAGAACAGTAATGGATTGCCTGCACTGAAAGCCTTCAGAATCACCCATCTACAATAATTATCTTCTCACAGTTTCATGCACACAACCCTCGGCAATCTGAGCAGCATTTAATGATTAATTAAATCACGGAGAACAGCAAACAGAATTCCAGACTCATACCACGCATATCTAACCATTTCTACCTGGACCAGTATTTCACGAACTGGTATATAAACTTAAGGTTTAGTTTAATTTCATATTTGAAGTATTAAAATATGGGGATTTTTTTTTTTTTACAGGACACGCTTATTACATCTGAGAAATACTTTGCAAACACGCCATATTCACCTGCTATCAAATTAATGGAATAAGAAATCCATGCGGGCTTTTTCTCTTCCTACCATACACAAGAAGGGAAGGAGAAGGTGGCGGGAACAGGAAAGCGAGCAGGGATGCGAGTGCCAAGTGGTGGGTTTGAGGAGGCAGGGCGTGAGAGCACGCAAGGGCGCAAATGTTGATCTGGAAGAGCTCGTGCAAGTGAGCGTTTCGGAGAGAACCAATGAGAAGGTCAAAACAAGGACGGGACTACCAACGCACGCTTTATTGAAAAGGCCTACAAATATAAAATCCCTCCCTCTTCTGGCGTATCCAAACAACAGGAAGCATTGCTGACTTCAGGAAGGGGAGAGGAGGCAAAAATAAATAAATAAACTTGGAAGAATCAGGCATTTCAGCTAGTGATTAGACAGGCCAGATTAAAAAACTAAATAGGCCGGATATGGCTCTCGGGCCGTAGTTTGCCCATGTCTGGTTTAGGGAATAATGAATAATAAAACATGATATGAACTGAATTTGTAAAGGACATACAAAATGAGATAATGAGATGAATTAACTACCTACATTTCATATATGTAGAAAAGATAAAAACATAAAATTCCTTAAAAGACAGATTTATGCACAATAAATTACTAAGTGAAATGATGACAGGCTCAATTGATGATCAATTCATGGTGGCTTTATTCAGTACCCTTAGGTTTGCATTGCACAAGGCTTTTTCCTAGTAAAATATCAATCAAGGAGGTTTATGCCAATGATTTAATTTTACCCTGTGATAGTCTCCAATTTTTCATTAACTATATTGTTTAATGGTGGAGGAGGGGCTCTCGGGCTTTTTCCTACCTCGAGGTGATTTTTTCAAGGTAAAGCCAATAAACATGCTGGACCTGGGTATTTTGAATAACCCCATGAATATTTAATTGTGCTTAAGGGGCTCTATGCGTCTCTCTTGGAATGTATGTTTGCTGTGCTGTAAGAGTTTGAGAGTGTTGGTATTTATTTATCAATTGATGATGATGAAACAGAAGAAATAAAATGACAGTAATGAATTAGCATGAAACAATAATACATACATATAGACCCAATAACATCGATCCCAAGCTATAATTGCTAATTTTTATCAATCAATTATACAAAACTAGGAGATTTGAAATATGAAATATAAAATAAATCACTAAAATGTTTCACACACAATTGATATGAAATAAAAGAAATAAAATAACAGTAATAAACATGCATCAGCCAATTGCAAATATAAGACATTAAACCATGAATACAGTATACAAAAATGATAAAACAAGATTTCCTGAAAAAACAAATTTATGCACAATAAATTCTAATTGAAGTAATGACAAGCTCAATAAGTGAAATGACAGTAATGGAGGAGTGTGTGGCGCAGTGGTTGGATCTACAGCCTCAGCACCCTGGGGTTGTGGGTTCAAACCCCGCGCTGCTCCTTGTGACCCTGGGTAAGTCACTCAGTCCTCCATAGCCCCAGGTACGCTAGAGAGATTGTGAGCCCACCGGGACAGATAGGGAAAATGCTTGAGTACCTGATTGTAAAAACCACTTAGATAACCTTGATAAGTGGTATATCAAATCCTAATAAACTTGAAACTTGATACTTGATAATGAATTTGCTTCAAACAATAAAGCACAGTTACTTACCGTAACAGGTGTTATCCAAGGACAGCAGGCAGATATTATTAACTGATGGGTGACGGCACCGACGGAGCCACGGTACGGACAATTTTAAAGTGATTGCACTCTAAGAACTTAGAAAGTTCTAGTTAGGCCGCACCGCGCATACGCGAGTGCCTTCCCGCCCGACGGAGGCGTGCGGTCCCTAGTTAAGATAAGCCAGCTAAGAAGCCAACCCGGGGAGGTGGGTGGGACGTAAGATTATCTGCCTGCTGTCCCTGGATAACACCTGTTACGGTAAGTAACTGTGCTTTATCCCAGGACAAGCAGGCAGCATATTCTTAACTGATGGGTGACCTCCAAGCTAACAAAAAGAGGGATGGAGGGAAGGTTGTCCATTAGGAAAATAAATTTTGTAAAACAGATTGGCCTAAGTGTCCATCCCGTCTGGAGAATGCATCCAGACAATAATGAGATGTGAAAGTATGAACTGAGGACAAAAGTAGCAGCCTTGCAGATTTCCTCAATAGGAGTTGATCTGAGGAAAGCTACAGATGCTGCCATAGCTCTAACCTTATGGGCCGTGACAGAACCTTCCAGTGGTAGTCTGGTTTGAGCATAACAGAACGAAATGCAAGCAGCAAGCCAATTGGATAACGTACGTTTAGAAACAGGATGTCCCAACTTATTTGGATCAAAGGACAGAAAAAGTTGGGTAGACGATCTGTGAGGCTTAGTGCGCTCTAAATAGTAAGCCAAAGCACGCTCACAGTCCAAAGTATGCAAAGCCTGTTCTCCAGGATGAGAATGAGGTTTCGGGAAGAATACAGGCAGGACAATGGACTGGTTAAGATGAAAATCAGATACAACCTTATGGAGAAACTTTGGATGTGTACGCAGAACCACCTTGTCATGGTGAAAGACTGTGAAAGGTGGATCTGCAACTAGTGCATGCAACTCACTGACCCTCCTGGCAGAGGTGAGAGCAATAAGGAAGACCACTTTCCAAGTGAGAAATTTGAAATGAGCTGTGGCCAATGGTTCAAAAGGAGGCTTCATTAGGCGGAAAGAACCACATTAAGATCCCAGACCACAGGAGGGGGCTTGAGAGATGGTTTCACATTGAAAAGTCCCCGCATGAATTTGGAAACCAAAGGATGAGCAGTAAGAGGTTTTCCGTGAACTGGCTCATGAAAAGCAGTAATGGCATTGAGGTGGACTCTGATAGAAGTAGATTTGAGACCAGAGTTAGACAAAGAAAGGAGATAATCCAACACTAGTTCCACTGCTAGTGAAGTTGGATCATGATGATGCAGAAGGCACCAGGAAGAAAAACGGGTCCACTTCTGTTGATAGCATTGAAGAGTTGCCGGCTTCCTGGAAGCATCAAGAATAGAGCGGACAGGCTGAGAAAGAAGTGAATGAGCCGAGGTCAGCTCGAGAGATACCAAGCTGTCAGGTGCTGAGTAAGTACAGAAGGAAACAGTGGAAGAAGTATGGGCTCTCTGGAGCTGAGTTGAAGTAGAAGGGAGAACTAATGTTGCCTGGGCCACCGTGGAGCGATGAGAATCATGGTGGCATGCACTGTTCCCTCTAAGCTGAGCAGGAGTCCTCCACCCACAGTCTCACCAATAGAGGGTGCTGTTTTACTGTCACATTTTTCAATTGTGAGGGACAGGCAAGTTCTGCAGGACTCCAGGGAACATACCTGTCCTTAGCGACTGAAAATATTCCACCCCCTAGTGGTAGCAATGCAGCTGGAGGACACCTGCTCAGCTTAGAGGGAACACTCCCTCTGGAGCTTGAATAAGGTCCGCAACATGAGAGGCAGAAGAGGAAATGCGTAAAGGAAGAGATTGGTCCAATCCAGGATAAACGCATCCGGTGCCAGACGATGAGGGGAGTAGAGTCTGGAGCAAAATTGGGGCAGCTGATGATTGTGAGGAGCTGCAAAAAGGTCCACCTGAGGAGTGCCCCATTGATCGAAAATGGATTGGAGAGTCAGGGGATTGAGAGTCCATTCGTGTGGTTGGAGAATTCTGCTGAGATTGTCTGCCAAGGAATTCTGCTCTCCCTGAATGTAGACCGCTTTCAGAAATAAATGACGAGCTGTCGCCCAAGACCAAATCTTTTGGGCCTCCTGACATAACAGGCGAGAGCCCATCCCACCTTGTTTGTTGATGTAGTACATTGCAACTTGATTGTCTGTGCAAATTAGTAGAACTTGAAGAAAGAGGAGATGTTGGAAAGCCTTGAGGACATAAAATATCGCTCAGAGTTCCAGGAAATTGATGTGATGTTTCTTTTCCTGGGCAGTCCAAAGACCCTGAGTTTGAAATTCATTCAAGTGAGCTCCCCAGGCATAGGGGGACGCGTCTGTGGTGATGACCAGATGATGATGAGGCAGATGGAACAGAAGGCCTCTGGAGAGATTGTAAGATTTCAACCACCATTGCAGAGACTATCGAAGAGACGATGTTACAAATATGTGTCGTGAAGAAGGATCCGTCGCCTGGGACCATTGAGTGGCTAAGGTCCATTGAGGCGTGCGCAGGTGAAGACGTACGAAGGAGGTGACATGAACTGTCGAGGCCATGTGACCCAAGAGTATCATCATGTGTTGTGCAGAGATGGAAGACTGTGGAAGCACCTGCTAACAGAGATGAAGAAGAGTCTGAAGGTGGTTGGATGGAAGAAAAGCCCTCATGAGAACAGTGTCCAGGATCGCTCCAATGAACTGAAGCCGCTGAGTGGGGATGAGATGTGACTTGGGCAGATTGATCTTGAAACCCAGAATTTGAAGAAATAGGATGGTGTGGTTGGTGGCCTGAAGGACCTCTTGAGACGAAGGAGCCTTGATTAACCAGTCGTCCAGGTAGGGGAAGACTTGGAGATGGTGAGTGCGTAGAAAAGCGGCCCTCACAATGAAACACTTTGTGAAGACCCTGGGAGAGGAGGCCAGACCGAAGGGTAACACTTTGTACTGGTAATGACAGTGATTTATCATGAAGCGGAGATACTGTCTGGAGGCTAGATTGACTGGGATGTGAGTGTAGGCCTCCTTGAGATCAAGGGAGCATAGCCAGTCATCCTGATTGAGAAGAGGATAAAGTGTGGCTAGAGAAAGCATTTTGAACTTTTCTTTGACCAAGCATTTGTTGAGATCCCGGAGATCTAATATGGGTCTGAGGTCCCCGGTTTTTTTGGGGACCAGAAAATAACGGGAGTAAAATCCCTGTCCCTTCTGATCTGGAGGAACTTCCTCGATGGCATTCAGAAGAAGGAGGGATTGTACCTCCTGAAGGAGGAGAGCGGACTGAGATGTGTTCAAAGCAGACTCTTTTGGAGGACTTTGGCTGGGAAGAGTCTGAAAGTTGAGAGAATAGCCGTGGCGAATGATGTTTAGAACCCACTGGTCTGTAGTGATGAGCTCCCAACGACTGAGGAAAGCAGAAAGACATCCTCCTATGGGTTGAGGCAGAAGGGAAGATGATGGAAGACTGGCTAGGCCCTGGAAAATGAAGTCAAAAGGGTTGAGTTGACTTCGGTTGTACAGCAGGTTTCACTTGCTGCTGCTGCGGAGCACGAGGTTGTTGGCGTTGCTGCTGACGTTGACGCCTAGGCTGCTGAGGAGCAGATGGTAAGGGTCTAGCAGAGTAGCGGCGCTAATAAGAAGATTGTGGGCGAAAGGGCCGTGCAGGTGGAGGCTTCTTTTTGTTCTTGAGAAAAGTGTCCCAGCGAGTCTCATGTGCCAACAATTTCTGTGTGGTAGACTCGAGAAAGTTACCAAATAACTCATCTCCAAGGCAAGGAGCATTGGCTAGGCAATCCTGGTGATTGATGTCAAGCTCTGAAACCCTAAGCCAAGCGAGATGGCGCATAGTCACAGCCATCACAGTAGCCCTCGAGGTGAGTTCAAAGGTGTCTTAGATTGAACGGACCATAAATTTTCTAAGCTGTAATAGGCTGGAAGTGTATTGGTGGAAAGAAGGTAGTTTCCATTCAGGCAAGTACTTCTCAAAGGAAGCCAGTTGTTGAATAAGGTGTTTCAAATAGAAGGAAAAATGAAATGCATAATTACCTGATCGATTGGCAAACATAGCATTTTGGTACAAACGCTTGCCAAACTTATCCATGGCCTTCCCCTCTCTGCTAGGAGGGACAGAAGCATAGACACTAGTGCCCGCAGGCTTTTTTAGGGTGGACTCAACTAACAAAGATTCATACGGTAGTTGGGGTTTGTCAAAACCTGGAATGGGAATGACTTTGTATAAGGTATCCAACTTGTGAGGAGCACCAAGGATTGTTAATGGTGTCTCAAGATTTTTGTAAAAAGTCTCCCTCAAAATGTCATGAAGTGGCAATTTAAGGAATTCCTTTGGAGGCTGATCAAAGTCCAAAGCTTCAAGAAATGCCTTAGATTTATTGGATTCAGCCTCCAAAGGAATAGAGAGACTCACACATCTCCTTTAAAAAGGAGGTAAAGGAGGAATGTTCTGGCCTAGAAGGTTCCCACAGAGAAGGATCCTCTTCAACCGAAGAAACCTCATCCTCAGAGAGTAAGGGCTCTTCAGAATTGTCCCACAGATCAGGATCTCGGACCTGTGAAATACGACCCCGGGAGTCCGGTGTCGAAGGTTCAGTGTGTCGGGTCTTGCGTACCGACTAGAGAGCTGCACGGGAACGGGGATGACGGGAATCCCGCGGGACCCGCGGGGATCCCGCGGGTTCCCCCTTTGGGTCACGGGGATCCCGTGGGGACGCCCCCTAGGGTCGCGGGGATCCCGTGGGGACGCCTCCGAGGGTCGCGGGGTTCCTGCGGGGTTGGATCGCAGCGGGGTTGGTCGAGCCGCGAGGGTAGTCTCCTTCTCCTTACCTGCCCTGTCGCAGCACACAGCCGAACGGAAATCTTCCCGATGTCAGCGCTGACGTCGGAGGGAGGGCTTAAGCAAAGCCCTCCCTTCCTCCGACGTCAGCGCTGACATCAGGAAGACTTCCAGTCGGCTGTGTGCTGCAGGGCAGGTAGGGAGAAGGCAATGGCGAACGAAAGAGGGGGGAGGGGGCGGTCCGCCCCGAAGAATGTGCACAGCCGGTCAGGTCCCCCGATCGACCGACAACAGGCCCGGCCGACAAATCTCCCTGTCCTGTAGCCGCAAATCTAAATTACCTCTTACAGCAGCTTCACTACTCCAGCTGCTGTAAGAAGGTAATTTAGATTCGCGGCTACAGGACAGGGAGATTTGTCCGACCGGGCCTGTTCTGTTGTCGGTCGGGTGCAAAAGCGCCACAAAGGTGGAGGCAGGGAGGGAGGAAAGGTGGAGTGGAGAAGAAAAGACGCTTAAGGGGGGAGAAGGCCGCTGAAAGTACTGGGGAAGATAAAGGGGTGGAAAAGAACGCTGAAAGGACATGGGGTAAACGGGAGATGAGGGGGGGAAGGACCCTGAAAGCACTGGGGAAGACAAAGGGGTGGAGAATGCCACTGAAAGGACATGGGGAAAACAGGGGTGGAGAAGGCCGCTTAAAGGACATGGGGAAAACGGGAGGAAGGGGAGGGAAGGACCCTGAAAGCACTGGGGAAGACAAAGGGGTGGAGAATGCCACTGAAAGGACATGGGGAAGGCAGAGAGGGGAGAAGGATGCTGCCTGACAGGACATGGGGAAGATGGTGGGGGAGAAGGACACTGAAAGGAAATGGGGAAGAGGGAATGGGAAGAAGACGCTGGCAGGGAAGAAGACAGAGGTGCCAGACTATGGGGGGAGCGGAGGGAAAAAGATGGGTGCCAGACCAATTTGGGAGGGGGGAGAAAGGGAGAGGCACAGTAACAGAGCAAATGGAAGACACAGAGTGAAGAGAGGCAGTGGATGGAAGGAATTGAATGAGAACATGAAGAAAGCAGAAACCAGGCAATAAAGGTAGGAAAAAAATTATTATTATTTTTTTTTTTGCTTAAGGATAAAGTAGTATATTAGTTGTATTGATAAAAATTTATAAACATTAGAGGCTCTGGTAGAAACCCGTTTACAAAGTATGTATTCTTCCCAATTAATATTTCCAAATTAATAAAGTCTTTTTGCTTATTTTTAAATGGGTTTCTACCAGAGCCTTTAATTCAGTAGCATAATTAAATGAAATAACTATTTCTGTAGTTTATAGGGACAGGTGGGGATGTAGGGGATTCCTCGTGGGGACGGGCGGGGACGGAGGGGATTCCTCGCGGGGACGGGTGGGGACGGAGGGATTCCTCGCGGGGACGGGTGGGAGTCCTCACGGGGACGGGTGGGGACGGGTGGGACTTTGGCGGGGACGGGTGGGGACGGGTGGGATTTCTGTCCCCGCGCAACTCTCTAGTACCGACTTCAAGGAGGCAGCACCAGGAGACGTTAAAGGCTGTTGATGCCGGGACTGATCGGACATAAGTGAGGGCTCAGTTGTTTGAACAGCCCGATGAAGACCTCTCGGTTCCACAGACAGCACCAGCATGGAAGCCGAAGAGGCAGAGTGGACTGGTACCGACAAAGTGGAAGCCGATAGTAGCGGCTGTTCCACGGTCGGTACAGGCGGCTCAGACCGGACCGGAACTGGAAGGGTCGGTGCCAACAGAGCAGGAAGGAGCTGCTGCAATTGCTCTTTCAGTTGGACTTGAAGGACAGCTGCAATACGGTCATCCAAGGAAGGCACCGGTATCGCTTTCTTTTTCTGCGGTGCCGCTCGACGCTCAGAGGATGAGGAGGCCGAGGAGGATGCACTCACTTCTATAGGGGTGGAGCGTTTACGGGGGCGCCTCAAGGTCGGCAGGACTGGACTCTCTGCCACAGCGACTGGAGGACGCTCCAGGGAGGAAGGCTTCTTAGCCGCCTTACCTGTAGGGTGCGACGCCGCAGCGGTATCGCGTGATGTCGAGGAAGTAGGAGCCAGTTGAGAAACTGTCGACGCCGGAGTCGATGTTGATGGATCAGTCATTTCGGCACCGAAAAGTAGTTTCTGTTGAAGCTGCCTGTTTTTCAAAGTGCGCTTCTATAAAGTAGCACAACGGGTGCAGGTAGAAGCCCTGTGATCCGGACCCAAGCACTGCAGACACCAATTGTGCGGGTTGGTCAGTGAAATGGGGCGCGTGCACCATTGGCACTTTTTGAATCCTGGCTGAGGGGGCATGAAGTTGAACACGGCCTCTGCCAAATCGAAAGCGGAGGCTTCGATGATGACAACAGGCCCGCCGGGGCGAACCCAAGAAAAGAAAATTGTTTTTTTTTTTTTAGAGAGAAAAAACAAAGTGAAAAAGAAAAAAGAGAAACTCTTAGAAGAAAATTTACACGAGCGGGAAGGCAGGCGAAAAATATTTTAACGAACGTTGAAAAAACGCGTCTTCTTAGCTCCGCAGAAACTAAGAAACTGGGGACCGCGCGCCTCCGTCGGGCGGGAAGGTACTCGCGCATGCGCGATGCGGCCTAACTAGAACTTTCTAAGTTCTTAGAGAGCAATCACTCTAAAATTGTCCGTACCGGGGCTCCGTCGGTGCCGTCACCCATCAGTTAAGAATATGCTGCCTGCTTGTCCTGGGATAACATAAGATATAAAACCAGTCTATAAAATATGCATGTCTCAATTAATAATGGAACATAATATAAATAAAATAACGTAAAAAATAAAAAAAATGTAATGACAAATTAGATAATCAACATTTTAAAAAGACAGACTTATGGCATGATTAATTACTAAACATCAAAATTTGTGCATTTTGATGAGATGTTATGCATGACAATGAAATCTACAGATGACATGGGGTAAACCTATAATAGAAAGCACAGTTACTTACCGTAACAGGTGTTATCAAGGGACAGCAGGCAGCTATTCTCACATGTGGGTGATGTCATCCACTGAACCCGGATGTGGACAGCCTCGTAAGCAGATTTGATTGTAGAAAACTGAGAAGCCAGCCCGGGACAAGAGCCATGCAGAGGGGAGAAAACAAAATGACGATCCATAAGGCCCCACTAGACCAAACCGACAACGGTAAAGAAGAAAAAATAAAGTATAAGTGGGTTTTTCAAAAACATGTTTTGTAACCGTATCAATGAAAGAAAAGAAGAAACTGAGAAAAAGTCAGTAAACTGCGAGAGCGTGAAGGCAGTGAAATAAAAAATTTCAACAGCCATTGAAACGCAACTTCTTAGCTCCACGGAAACTAAGAAACTGAGGGACCGCGCACCTACGTCGGGCAGGAAGGCACTCACACATGCGCGGTGCGTGTCAAGAACTTTTTCAAGTTCTTGAAGTGTCCGTACCGGGGCTCCGTCGGTGCCGTCACCCATCAGTGAGAATATGCTGCCTGCTTGTCCTGGGATAATAAAACTTTTTTTTTTAAACACAATAACTAAAAGAAAAACGCAGCAACCTGGTAATAAGTAAAATAAAACACGAGCTGCAACGAGAGAAGGCACGAAGCGAACTAAGTTCAGCACAGAGCGTCACAGACGGACTTCTCGGCTCCATGGAAAACTGAGAACTGAGGAGATGCACCCTGTGCTGGGCGGGAAGGCACTCGCGTATGTGCGATGCAGCAGACTTGAAACTTTCTGAGTTTTCTACAAGCAAGTCTGCTTGCGAGGCTGTCCGCATCCAGGATCCGTGGATGACGTCACCCACATATGAGAATAGGCTGCTTGCTTGTCCTGGGATAACTATAGTTTTGAAATGCTACCAAATTAGTTCCTGATCGTTGTAATGATATATATTTTAATAATAATAATTTATTTTTTTGTATACCGCCATACCCAGGGAGTTCTAGGCGGTTCACAACAAATAGATGAATTACATACAGTGCGATTGAACAAGGAAGAACATAACAAGGCAATCGAAAGGTCAAAACTTGTTTACATTGACAATTTAGGTGAGGTGAAGGGCTAATACAGAGCATATACAGTATGTACTGTAAGAGAATACAATTGGATTTAAGAGAAGGGGGAAAAAAGCATATTAGATGAGAAGGGGGGGAGCAACAATCTTGGAAGGGTAACAAGATTAGAACATTATAATGAGATTTGTTTCTGATAAAAGGGATCAATGATAAGGTAATATATGTATTTAAAAAAAAGTGTCAACCTCTTTTGGGTAACGCTGTAAAATTCCAGCCATTTCTAGTCTTCTGCACTGTTGCTGTCCTGCTATACTATTGTTGTCCAGATCTTGCATGAGTCTGAAAAAGGCTAACTCATTAAATAAAACTTCTGAAATCTCAACAAGAAGATCTTCTCCACAATCTTTCAGTTTTCTGCCAGCAAATTTTGCAAGAGAATCCTGTTGAAAAAATATCAAGAAGTTCTTAGACTGTGAAAATGTGTTAAATTTGAAATGAATACTGTGTTTCCCCCAAAATAACCTACCCTGAAAATAAGCTCTAGCATCATTTTCAGGGTAGGTCTTAACATTTAAGCCCTACCTCAAAAATAAGCCCTAGTCCTGGGATTCACCGGCAACTCTTCAACCTGATCCCCCCACCTGCCTTGCAGCCAAACCCCTTCTGATCCTCTATTCTTCCGACCCGCTGACCGCGAGCGAGCCCTACCTTCATCTGAAGCAGTGTTGGGCCAGCAGCACTCTAAACAGGCTGCTTGGTCTTGCCCATCAGGGATTTCACTCTGCCGTGTTACTGATGATGTCATCAGTAATGCAGCAGAGTGAAATCCCTGACGGACAAGGCCAAGCAGCCTGTTTAGAGTGCTGCTGGCCCGACGCTGCTTCGGTTGAGGGTAGGGCTCGCTCGCGGTCAGCGGGAAGGGAAGGATGGAGGGTCACTAGGGGTTCAGCTGCGCAGTAGGGTACTCAAGGGTTCTGCTGCACAGGGAGATGAGAGGGAGGAGGAAAGAAGCTGCACATGTGGGGGAGAGAAAGAAAGAGGAAGAATTGGGATGAAGGAGAGGAGGGAAAATATGATCATGTGCATACCCCGAAAATAAGACTTAGTGCCTTTTTTGGGCCCCAAATGAATATAAGACACTGTCTTATTTTCAGGGAAACATGGGTACTTAAAGCAAAAGCTAGTGTGCATGCATTGCTGAACTTGTTTGATATTTAAAAAAAAAAAATTACCACCCCACAAAAAACAAATTGGTCCAGTGACTATGAAAAATAATCCTAATATTAATTTAGCTAGAACTATGCGGAAGCATAAACTTCTAATTCTGCATAGATAAGAATTCAGTTATATGGTACATATATTACGGAATATAATGTATAATTGTGGACATAAAATTCTCCAGTTGGGTTTGAATGGTAGAGCAGGGCTCAGAACTAATATTAGTGGGAACAACTCATGTGATTAGAGCACTTTTAAGTACTATAGACTTAATAGAGAATGTTTACGCTCTAGAACACAGGTGTCCTCGAGGGCCGCAATCCAATCGGGTATTCAGGATTTCCCCAATGAATACGCATTTAATACATATAATATAACTAGCCAGGCTTTCTACTTAAATACACTATATTTATTAAATAATTCAAATCACAGTAACATTTTACATATTAAACAAAATGAATGAATCCATCTTGCATTTCCAATTAAAATCTGTGTAATCCATCTGGACAACTTCCTGGTGGAAGAAAACCTGGAGCTTTTACTCAGTTCATTCCAGGACCTCTTGTGTTTTTTTAATAAAGTCAACCTGTGTCTGTGTGTTTTATTGCATTTCTCCAATGTTCTAATAAGCGTTTGCTGGTTCTTAGACAAAGATGATAAAATGTCTTCTTATTCCAATTCAGACTATCCAGCCAGCCCGACGTAGCACCATGTTTCACTATTACAGCGTCATCAGGAGCTGAAGCTGTGACAGGTTTTCAACTTCATTACTTCTTCAATTCATCATAGAATAGCAACTGCACAGGTTCATAAGCCCACACTCCCCTCAGAGAGGATCCCAAAAGCTTTTTGCTATTCTATGATGAATTGAAGAAGTAATGAAGTTGAAAACCTGTCACGGCTTCAATTCCTGATGATGCTGTAATAATGAAATGTGGTGCTACGTCGGACTGGCTGGATACAGTCTGAATTGGAATAAAAAGGCATTTTATCATCTTTGTCTAAGAACCAGCAAATGCTTATTAGAACATTGGAGAAATGCAATAAAACACACAAACTATGAGGTGAAACAGGTTGACTTTATTAAAAAACACAAAAGAGGTCCTGGAATGAACTGAGTACAAGCTCCAGGTTTTCTTCCACAAGGCAGTTGTCCAGGTGGATAACACAGATTTTAATTGGAAATGCAAGATGGATTCATTCATTTTGTTTAATATGTAAAATGTTACTATGATTTGAATTATTTAATATATATAGTGTATTTAAGTATAAAGCATGTCTAGTTATATTATAAATATTAAATACTTTTTGGGATAGGTAGTTGTTTAATTGTACCCTGATTTGTAGTGTTGGAATACCAATGAATATGCATAAGATCTATTAGCATACAATGAAAGCAGTGCAAGCAAACAGATCTCATGCATATTTATTGGGGAAATCCTCAAAACCCGAATGGATTGCGGCACTCGAGAACCGACTTTGATACCCCTGCTCTAGAAAGTAAGAAACGGCTTACTTCCATAATCATGTGCCTTATTAGAGATATATAAATAAATGTTATCAAGCAGTATTATACAAGATAACAATTTAAACTGGCCAGTCACTTTTACATTTACTACCATAATGTACAATGAAATTTATTTCAAATCTCCCAGGAAATGACCTTGTTCCATGACTGATGTCTACAACAATGGGTTAATAATACTATGGGGCTTTTTTGCTACACTTGGGGCTCCTTTTACTAAGCTGCGCTAGCAGTTTTAATGTGTGCTACAGATTAGCGCGCGCTAACCCCATGCCAAAAACTAATGCCAGCTCAATGGTGGCATTAGTGTTTAGCACGTGCGCTAAAACCGCTAGCGCAGCTTAGTAAAAGGAGCCCTTGATCTTAGCTAAAAGGCCAAGAAGCTATGAAGGACCTATTTACTAAGACAAAAATATCACTCCAAAACAAAAACACCACACAAGCCAGCTTATTACTTAAACGAAAGAAAAGCCTCAGACAAATGGAGAGGTGTACCCACACTCTTCCACCAAAGTATCATAGGCAAAAAACTTTCACACAAGTTTAAAGTTAGCAGGTGGGAGCAAAAAAATAGCCGAGAATGATTAATGGTAAAAACCATTGAACACAAACAGGCTAGGCCGACGATCATTTTGTGGCTGATAATCACTGCTTCAGGGCCTTAGCGCCAAATCCAGGCTATCCTTTAACACAAAACTTACAGTACGCAGATCCTTGCCGCTTTCAACCACACCCACAAACACATCCAGCCCTGTCAGAAGAAAAATCACGTGACAGGTCAGACCAATCTGGACGTGGTTATAAGCCCCACAACAGTGCTTTGAAAGTTGTAGTTGAAAGCAGCAGTTAGGATCTGCGTACTATAAGTAGTTGAATGAGCTTTTGCTCTTTTCCAACTTTCAGCAGGTGAGCATTTTCATTTCCCTTTTGGGTTTGGGTTTTATGTTAAAGGATAGCCTGGATTTGGCGCTAAGGCCCTGAAGCAGTTATTTCCGGCCACAAAACAATCGTCGGCCTGGCCTGTTTATATTCAGTGGTTTTTACCATTAATCATTCTTGGCTATTTTTTTGCTCCCACCTGCTAGCTTTAAACTTGTGCGAAAGTTTTTTGCCTATGATGCTTTGGTGTTAGAGTGTGGGTACACCTCTCTGTTTGTCTGAGGCTTTTCTTTCGCTTAATAAGCTAGCTTTCTTGGCTTGTGTGGAGTTTTTGTTTTGGAGTGATATTTTTGAATTTTTGTATTATACTACCCTCCATTCCTTCCTGTTTTTTTGTGGTTGTATACCTATTTACTAAGATGCATTAGCTGTTAACATGACAATTAACACACACTTACTATTAATGTGTCAGATAATATGGAATAGTTACCGCCACCACCTCAACAAGCTTAACTAATTGCATTGAGGTATTTGCAATGCATTAAATAACTTTACTTTGTATTTAATTGTATGGGAAAATACTGAGAATGTTCCAAACATAACAGAGTTTATAGTTAAGGAGAATTAATTTTGGAAATTATGACAAAGTAACTTCAAAACTTGATTTCAGTTTAGTAAATGAATCCCATGAGTATTAAGGACTGAATGACTGAGTATTATATAGTTGGACTGATGATTAAACAAACAAACAAACCCCCCCCAAAACCCCAAATCAATTATTAAAAAAAAAAATCTTGAAATGTACATAAAAGTTCATGTAGCTCTTAAAATAAAAATAAAAGAAAAAGTCAGCATCTTTAGCATAAGATATCAGAGAAGTAGAAAATATTTTAATACTCTGACTAGATCAAATAAGTTCTGCATTATTTCCTTTTTTCTTTATTTTCATGATTAGATTTGAGCTATCTCCTTGTAGATTTCACCCCTTGGCCAAACTGGAAGCTTGTTTGTGATGTCATATTTATTATTGCTTTTACTGTCTTCAAGAAAATGCTTCATATTACTGGACAAAGCTGTTTTACAAAGCTGCGCGGTAACGGCCCCGAAGCCCATAGAGATTTAAAGGGCTTCGGAGCTGTTGCTGCACAGCAGCCGCTAATGTGGCTTTGTAAAACATGCCCAAAGTGTTTTTCTGGTTTGATTTGTAAAATTTGCATAAATAATTTTTAAAAGGTTTATTGTGAAAAAAATTCCCACTAACCTGCAGTATACTACCAAGTTGCTTATGAAAGAACTTAACAAATTCCTTGCTTTCATCATTTTGTTGTGTTAGTGTTAGGACCATGCGTCTTATAGAAGTCAGAAGTTGAGTACAGCATACGGACTCTATGTGTTCCTATGAAACATGAAACAATCTATAAGCATAGCACCAAGAAAAAAGTACAACGTTTAATAACAAAATGAAGTGATCATTTCTTACCTGATAATTTAATTTCTGTGAGCTCTCCTATAGAAGTCCAAATCCATGGCCAGGTATATATATATATAGTTATACAGTTATAGTTATACAGTTACCCCTAAAGGTCTGAACAATCGGGTGGAATGGTCATTTGAAACTTGAATTGTTGAGCGGGTGTGCAAACTCACAGCAGCGCTGTTTCATTGTTATAGAACCACTGACACAGCTTTGACCAGTGAAACAGGGACTCCCTGTTGGGTATTTCAATTGAAGAAAGGGCACTTGATGAACAGAACCGGGCTGTGATGGCAGAGATTTTTTATATCGCTGAATCCCGGATGTTGAGCTAAGTACTTTTTCTTTTCGATGCAATGCTTATGTCATGTTCTTTATGGAACATTGGCAGATTATGTCACGTTGTTTTTTGACCTTTGGCAGTCATGGACTGATGTTTGCTAATACAGCCTTCTGGGATTTGAACTCCATTGAGGTGTTGATTTTGGACTTTGAACATTTGTAATTACAGAGTGGAGAACTGGCTACAAGTGTGCACTGAACTATTGAGAAATAGCACCAGGTTTGGAGTTTTTTTTAAAAGACCCATGAAGCTTCTTAAATGAGGTATTTTTTTCTCCAAACATTTTTTGAAATATTGGGTGCTCCTCATTGTTTCATTAGTAGTATTTTTTTGTTTTGTAGATCCTGAAGACCTCCTGGGTTTATGTAGACCAGATTGAGTGTTTAGCATAATTATATAGATCTTTTATTTATGTTTTACAAATTATGCTTCTCATTTTGATATAGGAGGTTTTGTCTCCCCAAAACCTAACGGGCAGTTTTGGCACAAAAAAAATTCCTAGTCTCTAAATAGCGGCAGAGTGGCAGGAGTTTTTTTCATTCCTGTTGCTCTGGCCACTTTTACAGCACAGCTGTTAAAATTGGAGAGCAAACCCTTCCTGTATCATACAGGAAGAACAATTTCAACTCCTGTGTCCAGAGCCAAGAGAGGGCAGGCAGAGCAGCAGAAATGAAGAAAATATCCCATTACTTTGAAGATGACTTGGAGAGATGGAAGAAGCAGGCTATTGCTGTGAGAAGAGCCTGATCCTGATGCCATACATATAATCAGCCTTCTTATGAACTTGCTGCACAAAAGGGGTCTTCATTTGTACAGTCTGAAGGATTTTGTGTATGGACACTAGCAGCATGGAAGGGAAGAGGCAACAAAGTCAAGGATATCTAACATCCTGGCCTTGGACTCATCCTCAACCTTCAAAGAAAATGGGGCAGACCTAGCAACTACACTGGCTCCCAATATCATCCCGAATAATTTTCAAAACTGTCATGATTCCTACACCAGATTTTATACGGAAACTCAGCAGCCCCTCTCATCCAATTATTCTCTATTGTTTGGCCGACACCCAAAAGAATCTTTAACAGAATCCAATTAAACCTTCCATCCACAAAATACCTCCACTACAAGCAAATTTTCCACTCTATGCTAACTTATCTGGGTGTAGAAACCTGGAATGACCTACCAGAAGCAATCAGGAAAGAGTCAAACTACACCACATTCAGAAAAAACCTGAAGACTCACCTCTTTGACAATTAACTGTTTCAGCTTCAGTAGAGCACCCCCTACTTCTAGGTCCCTCCTCTTGCTTCTCCATGCCCCCGTCCCCTACTACTTTCCCACTTCCTCTTTGATCTGTCGCCTTGAGCTTGTATAGGTTTTCAAATGGAAGATTAGATTAGATCCCCTGTACAATCACAGTGAAGGTCAACTTATCAGGGGAAGATTTCTTTCTTTCAAGAGGGAAAGGTCTCAAGGAATACCAAGGGACACTTCCTTTTCTGGATCCCTTTCAGGTGCTCAGAAGCAGTCTGAACCAAACTCAGAAATACACCTGTGGGGATTATCAAATCTGTGCCTGCCTTGGTTTACTAGGCTGCTGGCAGCAGTGCTGAGGAACAGGCATCCCCCTATGCTCTGAGGAAGTTTCCTCTTCTGAAGGACTGAAAAACACTGTTTCAACTGGAATGGACTCCAATGCTCTTTGATGCATCAGTATCAAAAAATGAAAAGGCAAAGCAAAAAACATCCTAATCATACACCCTTCCTAGTCCCACCCAAAACATTCCTTCAACATGCCACCTTGAGATTTAGACAAACTGGTTGAGTGGACAGTGACAGAGAGTAATGGTCAATGAAGATCGCTCTGAGGAAAGGGGTGTTATCAGTTGTGTGCCTCAAGCTTCAGTTCTTGTAAAAAGGGATGTTTAGTAGAGAGAATCACATGCAGAAGTGACATTGTGTGGAAAGAGGTTATTAGGAAATGGATTAAATTAACTCTTAAAGAAAACCGGTCAATAAAAAGTTTGCTTGTGATGACTACATTAAAAATAATAATAAAAGTGTACTTAACGTGTACAGATTATGAATTCAAATAAAGTTTACTTATTGTGAGCATGTTGAGAAAACAACAAATCTCACCAGTCAAGGAAGTAAAACAAAAGTAATCATCCAATATGGAATAATGCTTTCCAATAGAGTAATGAAAACCAGTCAAATAAAAATGGCCAATCTGAACAATACACTAGAAAAAGAGTCAGTTTGTTTTGTGATACAGAACTTATTCAACAAATTAAATAAACACAATGAGTCAATCTGCTTATTCACATACCAGTTAAAAATTCAACATAAAACTTAAATCAATAATATATAAAAACAAAAGTAATCAAATGCCACTTAGAAAAATAGTGTATTGAAAGCACAAGTAAAAATCCACCTTTGGAAAAATTACGTGATAGAGCTTTTGAAAAATTAATGTTGTAATCAGAAATTAAACAACCAAAACATCATTAAAAAAAAACTGACTAAAACAATGAAATTCAAGAGCTGAGTTCAGGCATATCAATTAGCAAACGATGTTCAATTCAAATGTATATGGCCATATTTAACCCATTGTATATTAAAACCCCCAAACTATGTGAAAATATATTTAGAAGGCAGTACTGTGCCTGTGATGCTCCTAAAAGATTGGATTGGCATGTGTACCACACCAAAACTAAGGTTGTATTCATGCATGTTTCCAAAAGAGTGGAATCTATAACTTAGAAACAAAAATTGAAACCACTAGTAAATGAAAGCAGAAAATGATCAATCTTGACTTATAAAATGAATGTGTCAAATAGCTGCTGAAATGAAGGACACCCCCCACTCCCCCAAACCTAGGGGCCCCCACCGGCACCCTCAAGTCCTCCCAACACCCCCACCCCTCGTACCTCTGTAGTAAAAAGTCTGGCTGGACAGGTGCTTATACCCCCCTGCAGGCAGGCGTACCACTCCAAAATGGCAGGCCTTCCCTTTCCCGGTGCATTCTGGAACACACTGGGGAGGGGCCTTAGGCATCTGAGAAAATCAGGGCTTTAGTCCCCTACCTGGCCTTAGTCACACAAGTATCTGAGCTAATAAAGGCCTTAGGGCCCTCCCTGGTGCATCCCAGAATGCCCTGGAAAGGGGAAGGCCTGCCATTTTGGAATTACAGTTATTTTATTTGATATACGCAATTATTAACACAAAAAGTTAAGCTAAAGCAGTTTACAATAATAAAAGCAAGGCTGACATTTCAAAAAAACTGTAAAAATGAAAAATGTATATCATCAAAAATAAAAAACCAACACAAATTAGCTAAAGAGGGACGGAAAGAATTACAATATCTTATAGGGCAAAAATAGAGGGAGGAAAAAAACAAGAGGTAATGGGAGAAAGAATCCATGTAACTAAAGTAAAAAAAAAAAGAAAAAAGAGAGAACTGCCAGCCAATGGGTATAAGCATGTCTCTAGCCAGACTTTCTACTAAAGAGGTATGGGGGGCCAGCGGGGCCTGGGGGGGTGGTTAGGGGTGCGGTAGCAGGAGGGACTAGGTATCCCTCCTGCCGGGGGACTTTTGGGGAGGGGGGGCTCAGTGGTTCCAGCAGGACGGCATGAGGGCATCCCTCCTGCTGCGGGACTTCAAGGGGGGGGATTTTTTTTTTTTTTTAACATGCATCCCAATTGTCTGTTCGACAGCGGTAGGACGCCTACTGCTGCTTACAATCATGACACCCATTTATAGAATCAGCCCTTTAAACTCTTAAATTGCTTAGAAATTCACTGTTATTTATTTTCATTTAATTCAAAACAAGTTACACTTTCTTTACCTTGAGAAAGGGGATGACCTCCTTCATAATTGATTTAATTTGCTGATCAAGCTGCTGAGTATCAATTCGTGGACAGGGAACAAATGGAACATTATTTGGATGTTGAACTGCATGGTTCTCGCCAACACTTGAAGCTTTCAAACAAAAACAAAGAAAAGATACAACTCCAATTACTAAGAATCACTACAACTGCTTTAATTCGCCAAGTGTGTTGGACAAATCAAAGGATTTCCTAACTAAAAAACAATAAACTAACATGAGAAACATATCATAATGAATGTGTCAAATAGTTGTTGAAATGAAGAAGGACCTCCATATGCAGCATCATGATTTGGAAGATAAGAGGACAGCAAATAAGCCTATATTTACCCATGCCAAAATGCCTTAAAAAAATTATTCTACCTCAGATCAGGTGTATTTCAGAATGCATACTTTTTACAATACTTGAAAAAGGCAAAGGATCAGAGGTCAAGGGAGGAAATGCAGTTGCTATTTACTATAATTCTGAAAATCAAAGTCAAGCAACTTCATTTGTATTTCTGGGGACATTCAGGCATTTTACAAGGAAATATTTCAGGCATGCTATGTAGTTTATGTTGGTCTAGAACAGAGGTCTCATTGGGTACTTCAGCACTCTAGATATACAAGTTTTATCAAAAGCAGAAAATTTTATAAATTAACTACAGAGTATGCGAGATTAAATTATTGTATATTATGCCCCATTCTTCATTAAACACACGACATTCATGATCAACTTTTCTTTTCCCCATCCAACTCAGTCCTGGAGTACCCTCTTGCCAGTCAGGTTTTCAAGATATCCACAATAAACATGCATGAAAGACATTTGCATATAATGGATATCCTGAAAACCTGACTGACAAGGGGGTACTCCAGGACCAAATTGAGAAACACTGCTATAGAAGAAATATACTGGTTAGAGGTAGATAATTTCTTTATGAGTTGCTTTAGAGAAAAACAAATCCTGTTCGCCAGCATAAATTTTTGATAATGGCGACAAAGCTGTTAAGGTACTAGTGGTTGCATATATTTGAACCCACAACCATTGGAAGATAAAAGCAGTGCCTTTAACCACTGAGCCTTAGGTGCATCCTTGCAGGAATGTATGTGGGTCCACAGACTGCAGACAGGAATCTGCCTGTACCAGGAGTCTAGCGCTCATGGGGAAACCGTAATATGTAAAAGTGTGCCCCAATTGCAAAGAGAAATTGATCCAAACATATAAGAACCCAGCAAGTGAGTCAGTAAGAGCTTTAAACAAAGCAGAACTATACTGAGTTTGTCATATACCCAGGAAAGAAAAGAGTCCCAGGAAGCAATTCCTTATAAAGACAGTTCTAAAGGAATGCTGGAAGATTCAGGCATCGTAAAGCCAAAGCAAAGCCTGAATGAAAATGAAAAAGTCCAGTCTTTGAGTAAAGAAGGTATGATGGATAGCTAACACCAGTACTTAGAGGCCTCATAGTGGAAATCGCAGCGGCCCTGTACCAAGGAAATGTATGCTAGCCTCAGCATGGTGTACCAAACTTCCTTCTTGTAAGCTTGTCCTGAAACATATACCAGTATCAGCAAGCAAATATTCAGTACCATCGGTGCAGAAGGATGTCTTGATGCACATAAATAGCTGAAGAAACAGTGGTGTCGTTGAGTGGTCTGTATCAAATAACTGGATGCTTAAGAATGTACCAGTACTAATGGCTGAGCAGGTGGTACCCTTGGTGTAGCAGGTTGACTCGGAGTGGATGACTTCAATAAAGATCCATATCAAAGAGAAAAATCAACCTGTGAAGCTGGAATGCAACAGCATCGATGTATGGTCGATGCTGATGAGACCTTTGACATCTTGAAGTATACACCAGTACTAAAGGCCCACAGCCGGTACCATGTATCTGCTGCAAAGCAGTATTTGTCATGCTACCAGGCTATCTTACCCTCATTTTACCCTGAGTTACATTAATAATGTCGGAAGGATGCTGGGTACGGGTCACCAGCGTTGACTGGTGCCGGATGGATGGCACCGTCGACTGGAAACAGCTTCTGGAGAAAGCACATGAAAATGCGCTGAAGAAGAAAAAAGCAAGGGAAGAAAAAACTGACAAGGTTGAGGCCTCAAAATTGTTAAAATAATAGGAGGATGTCGGTGAAGACAAGTTCCCTCACAAAACAACTGTGTGAATGAAAAATGGGCAGGAAAAACCAGCCCAGGACAAGAAGCATGTAGAGGGGAAAAAAGAAAATGGCGATACATAAGGCCTAACCCACAAAGAAAAAAAAAATTAAATAAAAGTTTTTTTTAAAGTAGATGAACTTAGAAAAACAATAAAAGAAGAAACTGACAAAAAGTCAGGAAACCGCGAGAGTGGGAAGGCAGCAAAAGGAAAATTTTTCAACAGCCGTTGAAAACGCGACTTCTTAGCTCCGCAGAAACTAAAGAACTGAGGGACCGCGCGCCTCCGTCGGGCGGGAAGGCACTCGCACATGTGCGATGTGGGTGTCAAGAGCTTTTATAAAGCTCTTGAAGTGTCCGTACCGGGGCTCCATGGTGACATCACCCATCAGTGAGAATATGCTGCCTGCTTGTCCTGGGATTAAAAAAACATATATAAAATATACTACATAACTTCAGCGAGATCAATGAGGATTTAAGCCACTTGAAGTTAAGCTACTCGGTGGTGGTCTGAGGATCCTTGAAGACTGGAGTTTTTGCCAGTTGACATGATAAGGAATGTGTATTGTATAAATAAAGATAAACAATTTTATGAATTTCAACACGTTGGCTAAACACGGTCCTGTGAACAGTGAAAAATATGCAACCTTGCTTTTAGATTTGACAGAACTTGAAAACAGATTTCAAGATTTCTGAGATAATAATCAACATTTTGGTTTATTTGTGACTCCATTTTTAGTCGACATAAATATGTTACCTGTCAATTTTCAGAAGGAATGCATAGAGCTGCAATCTGACATTCAACTGAAAGAAAAATTTGATCACATGTCTTTAATGCACTTTTTATAGGTTCTATTTTCCCAGGGAGAATTTATCTCTCACTTCACAATCATGCCTTATTCATGTCATCGCTTTTTGGCAGCACCTACTTTTGTGAGTAACTATTTTCAAGAATGAAGCACACTAAAAGTAAAATTAAAACCAAGATATCTGATGAGCACCTCGAGCACTCACTGAGAATTGCAACTACTGTACTTCCATTGAATCAGATATTGATACACTGATTTATCACACTCAAGTGTCAAAAATCCCACTAGTTTTATGTTACCCTCTGTTCTATTACTTAGGCCGAGGTAATTTATTAAGATTTGGAGAGGGTGTGAGAGCTGAGTTTGAAAAGCTTTTGTGAATCTAGCACCCAATAAAGTGCAAAAAAGTCATTTATAATAATAAAAAAATCTCCTGCAGCTGATTGTGATTTGTGATGAGGCAGTTCTGCAGATGAGGGATAGATTTTTTTTTCAATGAGATTAAGATTTTTTTTACAAATCTGTAAATAACAGCTACATATGAGATATTCATTAGCATGCTAGAGCAGTCATTATGTTAACCCACAGCATTTGAAGAATATCTAATTGAAAAAATCTACCCCTCACCTGCAGAACTGCCCCATCACAAATTACAATCAGCTGCAAGAGATTTTTTTTTTTTTAATTATTATAAATGACTTTGCACTTTATGAGGTGTTAGGTTCACCAAGGCTCTCACACCCTCTCCAAATCTTAATAAATTATGAGTGAGCTAGATCTTGGTCAATTTGGGTTCCATTCCCACCATTCTACAGAGCTTTTGTCGACATGTACTCTAGATATGATTTACAGAGGATTAGATATGGGTGAAGCTTTCTTGATGGGTTTTTTTTGGACATTTCTGCAGCATTTAATATGGTTAAGCATCAGATACTGATTGAGAGATTGCAGACCTTGGGAATAGGTGGTTTAGTACTGCAATGGTTTACCTCTTTTTTGGATGGAAGAATGTTTTGTGTTGAGGCAGGGGCAAATCAATCGGCACAATTAATTGTTGGTGCCACCAAGTTTGAACATATAACGCCAATCCTGATTCAGTTGCATTGGCTGCCCATTTCGACTAGAATTTAATTTAAAGTGCTCTGCTTGATCTACAAGTTGATCCATACACAATTACCCATAGTGGTTAGTCGTCTCTTCTATATCTATCGACCAATTAGGCAGCTGTGATCTGAGGATCAACATTGTCTGGAAGTGCCCTCATTGAGACAGGTGAGATTAGGGAGTTGTCACTCCATGATAACAGTTCAAGGTGCACTGATGTGGAATACTTTACCACTTGAAGTGAAGATAGGTTCCACTTTATTAAGTTTTAGGAAATTTCTAAAAACTGAATTTTATGTGTACTATTTTCCAGAATGATCTGTATTTGATGTGAAAATTTGGTGAGGAAGCAGATTTGAATTGTCTGTATTTAATGTACTGTATGTCAAATTTTTATTGCTTGTATTTTAACTGTGAATGTAACTTTGTAATTCATGCAGAACTATGGGATGGAGCGAGTAAGAAATTTTTAAATAAAAAAATAAAATAAATAGAATCACATCATATTGTATTAAATTACATTAGTTGCCAATACACACAAGAATAAATTTTAAGCTCTGTGTGTTGATTTTTAATAATCTATATGGCCAAGGACCATCTTATCTGCTGGAATTAGTCTTCTTATTAGTAGATAGACAAAAACGTGCTTTAAGGATGCAGTATTATCATCAATTTCCCTTCCCAAAATAAAGTAAATTATTTACTCAATGGAAGGCATATTTTTATTTTCAGGCCCCTTTAATCTGAAATGCCCTGCCTTTTTCAATTAGGTCAGAAGCTTGTTACACTGCTTTTAGGAAGCTCTTAAAAACATTTCTATTTAATAAATTTTTATCTTGAAATTGATGATTATGTATGATTATTCATGTATCTCAATCAGTATAATTTTATTATTGCATTATGTTTAACTGGATTTATTTCCATTAGTCAAATCTATTGTGATCCGAAATGAACTCGTAAGGGCTTTGGAAGAATAAAAATGGTAATGGAAAGTAATGAAATGTGGTCTTGGTCCAACTTCAATAAAAGGAATCCAGCTTGGTGAGAAAGTGATTTGTTTTAGAATCTTTCACAGACTGATTGCTCAAATGAAAACAGACTACTAGGAAATAAAATACACTGAAATACAAAATAGCATAATCACTGAAAAGATGGCAAACAACTTAAGAGCCCTGAATGATGATCCCAAAAAAAGAAGCAGAATGATGATCCCAGAAAAGAACAGAATTATAGAACCACAAGTCATTGGTTAGCAAAGAAAATCACTGTGCGTGCCTAGGCCTTTTTTGACTGGTTTACTAGTCATCAGATAATAGAAGCATTTAATAATTAGTCATTTACTAGCAGCGCACATTTCCCCCCTTTTAGAGGTTTCAATCATGGCCTGCAGTGCTAAATGCTCTGATGCTCATAAAATTCCTGTGAGCATCAGAGCATTTAGCACTCTGGGCCATAGTAGAAACCTCTACCGTGGCTTAGTAAGAGAGGGCCATTATCTTCTGCAGGGCCAATCAGCAAATACTAAATGAAAAGGAATATAGTGGGTGATCCAGAATAGCGCATTGGGTAAGTCTCCTGGACCGGATGGTCTGTGTAGTGAGTTTTATAAGATTTTGCGGGTTGAAATTGCACCCTTGTTGGCCTTGGTGTTTAATGAGGCAGTTGGGCTGGGGGGCGCTTCCTTGCCATTTGAATGTTGCTCAAATTATAGTTCTGTTGAAGCTGGGGAAGGACCTAACTAAGCCTGTGTCATATAGACCAATTTCCTTGTTGAACTTCGAGGCTAAGCTTTTCAAGAAGGTTCTGGCTAACCATCTTATTATGGAACTCCTGAGCCTTATTTCAAATCAGCAGGGCTGCGCGATTGGAAAGAATGTGCAGCGTATTTTAGCGGCTTTGGAATGGGCTGCACAGGATCAGCTTTCTTCTCTGGTGATCAGCTTTGACACCGAAAAGGCTTTTGACCGGGTAGCTTGGGGCTTTTTATTTGCAGATTTGCAAGCTTATGGTCTAGACCCTTGGTTTATTCGGACAGTGCAAACCCTTTATGAGGACCCACTGGCACGGGTGTGGGCCAATGATATTCTTTCGGACCTGTTCCCGATTTGCAAGGGCACTTGCCCCTGTTATTTATCTTGACTTTCGATCCTCTTATTTGGGACATTCAGGCCAACCCAGAGATCATGGGGATGGTGGTAGGGGCTCATCATTTCAAAGTGGCGGCCTTTGCTGTTGACCTTTTGGTCTACTTGATCCTCGGGCCTCCCTCCCCATCCTCTTAGAGAGTTTTGGGGAATATGGGGATTTCTCTGGTTTCCGTTTTAATCATCAAAAGTTGGAGGCTCTGGCTTTCCCGGACTCTTTGTGGGTGGGCTAGGGACCTGGCTTTCCCTTGCATAGTGCTGACCGCTCTTTTTGTTATCTTGATATACAGTTGTCTGTGGATGTTAAGGCTTTGTATTGTTTGAATGTCGATCGCTTGCTGTACGAGACCAAAGGGCTCCTACGCCGCTGGATGTATCTCCCTTTCTCGCTGATGGGCCATGTTCAGCCTTTTAGGATGATTATTTTTCCTAAGTGGTTATATTTGTTGTAAATGCTTCCTTTGTTTCTCCTGAAGAAGAACCCAGTGAGTCTCCAGAGATTGGTACTGTCCTTTTGTTGGAGGGGCAAGAAAGGTAAGATGAACAGTACTTTTCTTCAGGGATCCTGGGCCATGGGCGGTTTGGGACTTCCCTCAGTTCATCTTTATAATTTAGCTTGCCTGCTTCACCACCTGCAGTACTGGCTTTTTGCTGGTTCTCAGTATACTGATAGTTGTAGGAGGCTGATTATTTCTTTCCCTGGGTTCTGCCTTATCTTTTGCATTGGGATGGGAAGGCGCGGTTGGGCCCTGAGGCCTGTAGCTGCTTGGTTGTGTCTTTCATGGCTTTGGAGCCACTCGTATTCTAGTTCGGTTTTGCTGCCTATAGTGGGTAACACAACCTTTAGTCCAGGACAGGATAATGTTGTTTTTAAATGATGGGCACGGAAGGGGCTCCATAATTTGGGGCAGTTCTGTTTCTTTCCTGGCTCTCCAGGAGTCCTGGTCCCTGAGTATGATGGATCATTTTGCTTATAGACAACTTTCCCATTACGTAGCTTCTTTACCCAGGGAATCCTCGACTCAGTTCTTTGCTGTCATATTGTAGAATTTCTTTTTTGATGCTCAGTGGGACTGGCTTTCGGTTTCTCAATACCTTCGTCGGCTGGTGGACTTGCAGCCAAGGAAGAATTATCATCAGCTCTTGGCTTTGTGGGCTCGGAACCTGGGCTGCTGCCCGCGGGTGGCATCCTTAGCTCCTTTGGTACAGCAGATTCCCAAGGTGGTGCAGAGCGTTGAGCTCCAGGAATGTCTATTTTGGATTCTCCATCGGGGTTATATTTCCCAGAAACAGTCCTTTCATTTTGAGTGTGCCCCTACCCCTACTTGCCTGAAGTGCCACTGGGTTGATAACTCCTTAGCACATGTTCTCTGGTTGTGTGCAGCTATCTCCGCCTTTTGGCTGGAGGTCCGGATGGGCTGATGGGCTATACACTCCCCTCGCAGGTGGAAGGGATTCTATTTTGGCTAAGGGCCACCTGGGCAGGCTTTCTGTGGGCGATAGTTTGCTTATCCATAAGGGCTATATTGTGGGGAAGAAGTGCATCCTGAATCATTGGCTTCAGGACTCCCCACCCACTATCTGGTATTGGCGCAATAAATTTTATCTTTTAATGGTATGGGAATATATGTAAGCTCGATTTTCTCGTTCCAGAAGTAAGCTTTTCTTGTCCGTTTGGGCTTCTTATTTGGATACTTTACCCCCTATGATCAAAAGCCAAGTGGTCAATAGATTGCGGAAGCCAGTGGTTCCTTTATTGCCCGTGGGTTTGAGGGGGGGGGGGTTGGTGGGAGGGTGACAGGGTTGGAGAAGGGGTGGGGTTTTTACCGGGGTGAGGAATGGCTGGGTCCGGGCTATAAGAACACAAGCCTGGACTCCACTTGTTTTCGTGGTTCTATTTGTTGGTTGTTTTGTATTTGCTGTTTATTGGAAAATGCTGTATCTGCTCTTTTGCCTATTTTGTCTTTTGAATAAACAGTTATATATTTTAAAAAAAAAATTGAAAAGGAGAAATTAGAGCTTAATTGCTAATTTTCTTTGTTTTAATGCCTCCAAATCAGCACAGACAAATGGGTTTATGCACATCTATCAGCAGGTGGAGTGTGAGAAAAAATGACTTTAGTGATAAGTGTGCTGTGCAGTCCCCCTAAAGCCAGTCCTTAAATAGCCAAGCAGACCAGAACACAAAATTGTCTTTTTAAAAAATATTTTATTTTTAATAGAAATCAAAGGAATAAAACCCGTTATAGCACTAAAATCCCACCAGCTAAACCAAAAGCTGCTGCCCAGAAAGGAACGCCTGACATCCTACAGCAGAATAAAGAAATTTTTCATTTACTATGCACTACGCTAAAACTCTGGAATCAGCCCTCAGGTGGGTCCTGTGCCTGTCTGGAGGGACTAAAAGAAAGAAAATTAGCAGGTAAGCCTTAATTTGTCCTTTTATTACATCCCTCCAGACTGGCACAAGCAGTGGCAGCAGTCTAAGGCGCTAGTCAAAGGCGTGTGCCTTTGTGTAGCGACTTTGCTGATTTTGACTGCTTGTATTGTCTTCTTCTTAGCAAATCAATGTTTTCTTCTTAGCAAGTCAATGCTTTTAGTTAATTCTAACGGAGCTTGCTTTTATAAATCTAGTTATTTTAAGGTTATATTAATCGTTGATAATGTATCTTTTAAGATATCTATTAACGGAAGAATTGGACTGCTCACCAAATCAGTTAGCAGTCCAATAAGGCAGTGAATAGGATCAGAGTCCTTACCCGTACTTAAAGACACAATAGAATTTATCAAAAAAGGAACAGAGATTTTAAACCAATATCACTACTCAATGCTGCAGGGTCATCGAGTGAATTTCACTGTGCTTATCTTAACTCATTAGAGACTGGATTGTTTCTAAACATTTATTCTGCCTTTTTGTTTCTGAAACATGGCTAATTTTGGATGATGATCCTATTAGAGCTGACCTCCTTCCTCCTGGTTTTAAACTCATTCCACTATGTTGTAGTGGTAAAGAGGGAGGGGGTTAGCTATTATATTCTATGATAGTTTTGATTTTAAAGTGCAATAATCTAGTATTTTCAACAGCCTGGAAATGCTTACATGTAAATTAAATAAGCAAAATTTGACTGACTCACTTTCTGTTATTTTATTCTACATTCCGCCTGGTTGTTGGTCAGGTGTTAGAGACGATTTTTATGAGTCGGTTCTTTATAATTCAACATCTGCCTCACAATGTCTGTTGTTAGGGAATACTAATCTACGAGGAAGATATAGATGCTAGGGAATTAAAATTTTTTTTTTGATTCGCTAGGTTATACTATTCCATCTTTTTCTATATCTCATGAAAAGTGACATCATTTGGATTTAGTTTCCCTCTCTTCGAAATCTGGATTCCCTACAAATATATATATTTTTTTATAGAGAATTCATTGTAGAGTCCCACTATATGGTCAGGCCGTTTTACTTGTTATTTTGATTTACTCTGGACTAACTCCTTTCATGCTAAATCTATTATAGTTGTTATTGTCAGGAAAACACCTAATCCTGTTGAATTTTGGAAGAACGTGGAACTATGTCCTGCTAGTACAGAAATAGCAGATTTTTCTTCTCACTGGGATAAGATCTGTAATAGGATTCTTGATGATTTAGATTTGAAACACATTATAAAAAGATGTCCTGGAAAATCCCAGGAATGGTTTGATTCAGAATTACATTCTATGAAACGTTTAGTGCAGGGTTGTCTAAGTTGGTCCTCAAGGGCCGCAATCCAGTCGGGTTTTCAAGATTTCCCCAATGAATATGCATGAGATCTATTTGCATGCACTGCTTTCATTGTATGCTAAAGCACAGTTACTTACCGTAACAGTTGTTATCCAGGGACAGCAGGCAGATATTCCCACACATGGGTGACATCACCGACGGAGCCCCGCAGCAGACAGCCTCGAAAGCAAACTTGCTTGAAGATCTCGATCTTTCGAGGACTGCACCGCATGCGTGCGTGCCTTCCCGCCCGAACTAGGGGGCGCATCTCCTGAGAGGATCCTCAGTTCAGATACCTAGCCAAGAAACCAGCCAGGGGAGGTGGGAGGGTTGTGGGAATATCTGCCTGCTGTCCCTGGATAACAATTGTTACGGTAAATAACTGTGCTTTATCCCAGGACAAGCAGGCAGCATATTCCCGCACATGGGTGACCTCCAAGCTAAGTAAAAAGGGATGGAGGGAAGTTGGCAAATTACGAAAAAAGATTTTGCAAAACAGATTGGCCAAAGTGGCCATCCCTCTTGAATAAGGTATCCAGACAATAATGAGAGGTGAAAGTATGAACCGAGGACCAAGTGGCAGCCTTGCAGATTTCCTCAATAGGAGTTGATCGGAGGAAAGCTACCGATGCCGCCATAGCTCTAACTTTGTGGCCCGTCACTCGACCTTGCAGAGGAAGACCAGCCTGAGCATAGCAAAAAGAAATGTAAGCAGCCATCCAGTTGGAGATTGTGCGCTTTGATATAGGACGTCCCAACCTATTCGGATCAAATGAGATGAAAAGTTGAGGAGATGTTCTGTGCAGTTGAGTGCGTTGGAGGTAGAAAGCCAAGGCACGTTTACAGTCCAAGGTATGAAGGGCCGCTTCTCCAGGATGAGAATGAGGCTTTGGAAAAAATACAGGTAGAACAATAGACTGATTTATGTGAAATTCTGAAACAACTTTAGGTAAGAATTTAGGATGATGAAAAACTGTGAAAGGTGGATCGCCAACCAAAGCTTGTAACTCACTGACTCGTCGAGCAGATGTGAGGGCGATCAAGAACACAGCCTTCCAAGTGAGATACTTGAGGTGAGCTTTGTCAAGCGGTTCTAAAGGAGGTTTCATCAGTTGAGCCAAAACAACATTGAGATCCCAAACCACTGGAGGTGGTCTAAGTGGTGGATGAAGATTAAGAAATCCTTTCATGAAACGAGAAACCATAGGATGTGCAGAAAGAGGTTTCCCCTCTAGAGGCTGATGAAAAGCAGCAATAGCACTAAGATGGACTCTAATAGATGTAGTTTGAAGTCCAGAATGTGACAAATGAAGCAAGTAGTCCAGAACAGATGCTAAGGAGGAAGAAATGGATTGCAATTGATGTGTAGAACACCAAGCAGAAAATCTAGTCCACTTCTGGCCATAACATTGTCTAGTTGATGGCTTTCTGGAAGCAAGTAAAATATCTTGAACAGACTGAGAAAATTGAGGAAAATCTGTTATGCAGAAAGGTACCAAGCTGTAAAGTGTAGAGACTGCAGATTGGGATGTAGCAAGGAACCGTGACTCTGCGTGAGTAGAGAAGGAAATACTGGTAGAAGGAGAGGCTCCCTGGTGCTGAGTTGAAGTAGAAGGGAGAACCAAGGTTGTCTGGGCCACCGAGGAGCTATCAGAATCATGGTGGCATGTTCTGACTTCAATTTGACTAGAGTCCTGAGAATCAGAGGAAACGGAGGAAAGGCATAAAGGAACTAATTCCTCCAGTCCAGTAGAAACGCATCCGCTTCGAGACGTTGAGGAGTGTAAATGCGGGAGCAAAATTGAGGCAGTTTGAAGTTGAGAGGTAACGCAAACAGATCTATCTGTGGAGTTCCCCAACGGGCAAATATTTGACGAAGAGTGGGAGAATTGAGTGTCCATTCGTGAGGCTGTAGAAGACGACTCAATTTGTCCGCCAAATAATTGTGTTGACCCTGAATGTAAACAGCTCTGAGATAGAGGTTGTGAAGAATTGCCCAATTCCACAATTTCAGAGCTTCTTGACAGAGGGAATGAGATCCCGTCCCTCCTTGTTTGTTGACATAATACATGGCTACCTGGTTGTCTGTTCGTACAAGAATCACCATGTCATGAAGGAATGTTGAAAGGCTTTGAGAGCTTCTTGAAGAAGAAGGGGAAGGTGTGACTGATTGGAAGGACACTCTCTTGGATGGCGATCTGGAGGCACCTGAAGGAACCGAAGAGAGTATCCCTCTCGTAGGATGGTAAGTACCCAGAGATCTGATGTAATGAGCTTCCACTGGTGATAAAATGTGGAAAGACGACCTCCTATGGGGAGGGGAGAATTTGGAAACAGAGAAATTGGAATGCTCAGGCTGAGACTGTCAAAAAGACTGAGCTGGTTTGGTGGCAGCGGGAGTCTGAGACTTTTGCTGGCGTTGTTGTTGTGGAGGACGACGAGGAATCGTTTTCTGAGGATAACGACGTGGAGTCTGTTTGAAACCTCTGGTTGGTGTAGATTTAGGTTTTGGTCGAATGAGGGAAGCAAAAGTGCGTTCATGTTCTGAGAGACGCTTAGTAGCTGCTTCAATAGAGTCATCGAACAATTCGTTCCCCTGACAAGGTAGATTCGCCAACCGATCTTGAAGATTGGGATCCATGTCTACAATGCGTAGCCATGCCAAACGACGCATGGCTACAGCAAAGGCAGATAATTTTTCTTGAAAGTTACCTCCCTCTCATCCCATTTGCACCTGATCTATAACTCTCCATCTGATGTCAGAGATTTTATGTTTCATCTCTCGCCAATGCTGGACAAGGGGTGCCTCAAGGGCATTAATCCGAGATTTATGCTTCGTAAATCTGATGTTAATTTTCAGACTAGTTATACCAACATAAACTAGTTTACATGGGCATTCAATCATGTAAATTACATGGTCACTAGTACAAGAGGTATTCGAGGTCGCCTGATAAATCTTATTTGTAGTAAAATGCATCCACTTAGGGCCCACCATAGTTGAATCAGACCATTGGCAAGTCCCATAGCTCACATGACCATAACTCTCATCTATTACACTTCTCCTAATCTCAAAGCGATGATTAGATAATAACTCTCCAATCATCCTCCCTCTCCTGTAAAAGATAATAGGGGGCTTCTGTAACTGAATATCTAATTGGAGCACTGGCCAGTGGTGTTTAATTTTAGCACCCCTTGTCCAGCATTGGCGAGAGATGAAACATAAAATCTCTGACATCAGATGGAGAGTTATAGATCAGGTGCAGATGGGATGGGAGGGAGGTAACTTTCAAGAAAAATTAAATTTTAAAGAACAGAAGTGGATATACAGTTTAAACTGTGTAAAACTTTGGGGTCTTAACTCAGAAGTGGAGTGGATGACGTTAATTTGATAGGTCTTTACCGATAAGCCAGGAACGGGACGTATACGTATTATGTCATCATGTGATTCTTTTTGAAATAAATTGGTAGAACGTCGCGGTCATGTTCCCTAGCTGACTGAACAACTGAGTGCAGGGAGCATGAGTCGTGTGGCGTAAGGTACTACTTATTTATCTATTTATTTGTTGCTGATATTGTAAAAAACTGTCTGAAGAAATTAAATTAAGCTATTTAAAAGTTAAACTATTTATGTTTTATGATAATAGTCTGAACTCATTGTTTGTATTCTATAGGGGGACTTTCCTTGATAAAGCCCAGTTTAGGCGAAACATAGTTTCTATGTCGGAGTGCTGTCCCTACCCGCGTAGACTGAGATGAGTATTACTATCTATTCTGTATGAGGTCATTTAAAATAAAAATCTCTACTACTAATCTCTGTGAGCCATTGGTCTGTATGAAAGAAAGCTTGTTTCATGCAGTAGGCACTACCAAGGCTAGTGAAACGTTTAATAAAACATTATGAAGATGTATCCATAAATACCATATATACAAGAACATTTGTTGGAATAACAGGTCTTTGGACATACAATTTTGAGTAATTTGGCTTTTCTTATCAGTGGCAAAATCCTTGTGGTATGCCCCAGGGCTCAACACTTTCTCTTTGCTGTTCAATGTGTACCTTTCATCTTTGGGTACTAAATTGAGAAGCCTTGGTATTAAGTTATTTAGCTATGTGGATGACATTACCATTATAATACCTTGCCCTTCCTCGGTTGCTAATATCAAACAAGTAATTGAGGAAGTCTTTGATTTGATTGAGAGATGGATGTTAGAATTTAGACAAACTAATTCTGAAAAAAACAAATTCTTCTTTGCTTCTTCTCATCAGGATATCCCCAAAATCTCTATTGTGTTAAAATATCCAATTCACTCCACCGTCAAGATATTGGGGGTCATTATTGACCAAAATCCTTACTATGGATAACCAAGTATCTCAGGTGGTTCGTAAGAATTTCACATTCTGGAGGACTATCACTGGCGAATTGGTGTAAGAAGGACTGAGATTTACCTTTGGGACCCTCGCGGTTCCTTCCTTCCTGGCTTTATTTCTTTGTACTGTGGTGTTTCTTAACGGGCACAGCTTTGGACAGCAGCGTGACGTCAGTGGGTCCTCCACAAACCAGCTAAAAAGGACGCCGTAGCAGGGTGTGGCCAAAGGGGCGTGCCCTAAGGGGCCTGCCTTGCCCCTTGAGAGCCCCTTGGAGCTACTAGGAGCCACTGCAAAGAGAGCTAAGTGACTAATTATTATAAAGTTTATATTAATTCTTTCTTTTTCCTCTTACCTTATAAATTGGATTTTTTAGGAGGTTTATTTTATTAACTATGGGGAAAAGAAAGATAAAACCAGTTAGCTCTACCCCTTGTACAGGAGGACCTATGGATCACCATGTGGTGTCCTTAGTGGAAGAGCCGGCTTCAAATAAGATAGCCAACTCAGTCTCTGGGGCATCTATGAGTCCCTTAGATACCACTCCTCCTCCACCTCCGAGTTTATCTTGTGATTTTGGTGCCGATTCGGTTCCCACATGTTCAGCTGGTGAGGTTGTCTCTCCGGATAATCAATTAGTGTTTGGGATAATACCCAAAGTAGTTACAATTCAGGGAAGTCTAGTAGAGGAACCTACACCCTTAAAGAACTCACAAGATATTTCTTTAAAAGATTTTTGGATATTGAATACAGGAGTAGAGGGGCTATTAAAAACAGTTATCAAGCAAAATGCTGATTTCTCAAAGGAGGTAACACCAAAATTTGAGAATGTTGATTACAATTTAAAAATTTTAGATAAAAGAATAGTTAAATTTGAATCGGGTCTCACCACATTACAAAAAATATCTTCTTCAGTTGTAAAAGATTCATATATTATTCACTCCAAATTAGAGATTATGGAAAATCAACATTGTGCTAGGAATCTGCACTTTGTGAACTTCCCTATTACCCATTTGTTATCTCCAGAAATATTAGTATGGAAATACTTTAAAGAAATATTGGGTTTACCAAGCGCAGATTCCATAAAAGCATTTCTAATTGTTACTATATTCCTCAAAGGAAGAAAATTACAACTGAACAAGTAGATCAATTAGAACCAATAGATATTGATTTAACAGCATTTTTGGAGGATTTAAAAGATACTATCTCGACTCGTTCCACTCTTTTGCTAACATGTACTCATGAATCTGATAAAGGACTTATTATGAGAATGTATTTTAAAAATAAATCATCAAATTTTGTGGTGATACAATTTTAATATTTCCTGATGTGGCAAAAGCCACACAATTAAGAAGAAAGGCGGGCTAGAATCAACTCTGAGCCCCGATGCCAGGACCCCGCCCCCCTCAGCAGTGTGCTAGCTCTCCACGGGAAAGCAACCAGTCCGAAGAGGCAGACTCCGTTTTCCGGGAGGCTGAAATGAGCAAAGCACTTGAGGAGAACGTAACTGCGGTGGGAACAACGAAGGTATTAGAATTGGAGCAAGGCATGCAGCGAGAGAAGACTGCCATCTCAGTGGAAGTTGGCACAATACCTGCAAGTATATTTTCTGTTCCTAAACCCACGAATGTTACCCTAGACTCTATATGGGATTTAGTAATCACTCTGGGACAAACATTATCACCACAAATTAAAGTATTAGAGGAGAAATTCTCAGAACAAAGAAATGAACTAAATGGACTTAAACAGGAAAATATATTGATGAAAAGTAATGTGGAAAAAATAGATAAAAAGAAAAGTGAAATAAATCAAGTGCAAATAACATTGATTAAAGATAACCTTAACCTTAGGAGAAAGGTGGAAATGATGGAAAATAATATGCGGTTGAATAATCTTAGATTTTTGAACTTCCCAAAAATTCCTTCTTTATCAGCAAAAGAAGTTTTGGAAAAGTACTTTTGTGAAGTTCTTAATGTTCCAAATGATGCCTTTCCCCCTTTTTCTAAAATATACTATTTGCCAACACCAAAAAACTTGGAAGAACAACATCCACAATATCCACTAGAGCAACAAGGCCAAGGTGAACAGATGGACCTAACAACATTATTTGAATCTTCAATGAGGGAGGTAGCTATTCTAGCTACTCTATTAGCTACAGTGGTTTTATCACCGGACAAAAATTGGATATTACAGCTTTATTTTAAGAATAGACAAAGAATTTCTTGGACATAAAGTTCAAATATTTCCGGATGTGACAAGGGAATCTCAGAAACGAAGGAAAGAATTCTTGCTTCTTAAGCCTGGGGTCACTGCAATGGGGGCATTATTTCTTTTACGATATCCTTGCAAATGTATTGTAAAGTATAAGTCTTGCAACTATATTTTCTTTGAACCCTCTCAGTTGACAGGATTTCTCTCTAGGAAGCGCCTTGAAGGGGAGAAAGAAAAACTTAATGTATAAATTTACTCTTGTTCCACTCTCAACTAACCGCCTAATTTGTAATTTGAATTTCTCTTTTTTCTTTTAAATAGTTTTTCTCACTCAGGTAGCACCTTGGATCCTCAATTTTGGGACTTTAATTTGATTGAGTAAATAGTAATCTAGTTATATTAAATGTTATTTCTTTTGTTAGCTATTATGTTGACTTAATCATATTCTGTACAAGAAATTTATTCTTGATAATTTGTTTTAAAATATAAATAAAGAATAAAAAAAATTTAAAAAAATTAAAAAAAAGAAGAAAGGCATTTCTACAATTAAAATCTAGGGTATTGACATTGGGAGCTACCTTTTATTTGAAGTTTCCCTGTAAATGTATAATTAAACTCCAAGACCATGAATATAATTTTTGGGATGTTAATCAGTTGGAACAATTCTTAATCCAGCGGAAACAGCATTAGGCTTTATGATTTATAGATTTTTTTTTTAAGAGAAGTCAATGAAAATTCAACATCACCTTAGTAAAGAGTATTAGAGTTAATTTTACAACTGATTGGACAAGTAAGTTTCTTGGTATTAGTTATAACTCTCTGAATTATTTGAAATATGATGTATAACTAAGGTGATTGGTCCTTCATTAATGTGGGCTAGAGAGAAAATACTGATATGTGATTATTGAATTTCCTTTGTATTATTTTATGTATTCCATTTCTTTTGCTGTTTTGGCAGAATTATATTAAAATGATTTAAAGAAAAAAAAAGAAACTGCGTATCCTTAGGACTTATTTTGATTTTTCGGCTTTTAAATTGCTGGTACAATCATTGGTGCTGAGCCATTTGGACTACTGTAATATAGTCTATTTAGCTGGAACTAAGAAAAATTTTAAAAGACTGAAAATCATCCAAAATTCTGCAGTGAGATTGATTTATAGCCTGAAAAAGTTTTATCATGTATCTCAATTCTATCGAGAAATGTTCCATTGATCTTCAAGAAAGGTTCGAAGGGAGATCCGAGAAAATTGTAAAGTAAAACAGAATAATTCTATCAAGTAAGAAGGAGCATCACCAGCTAGAACTTTATAATATAGAACCCAACTTGAAAATAACCTGCACCTCTACTGGCAGCCAGTGTAAGAACATAAGAATTGCCGCTGCTGGAGTGGTCCATCGTGCCTAGCAGTCCACTCACGTGGCGACCCTTTGGTCAAAGACCAGCGCCCTAACTGAGACTAGCCCTACCTGTGTACGTTTCCATCGGCGAAAAGTTGTAAATTTAAAAGATATCATGATCGGATGATTTTTTATCTGGGACAAGGAGTTAAAACCTTTACTATTGTCTGTGTCATATCTTCACTTTAAGAGACAACTGAAGACCGTATTTCTTGCACCATTTGACGCACCTGACCATAAGACGCACCCTATATTTAGAGGAGGAAAACAAGAAAAAAAACATTTTACACCCTGTCCCTCCTCCCTGCCAGGCTCTGTACCTTGTCCCCCCCTCTGGTGGTCTAGTGGTAGGCCGGGACAGGGTATAGTGCCTGGCAGGGAGGGGGACAGGATGCAGAATGTTTTTTCCACCTCCCCCTTTTCTGGTCCCTCTTCTAGGAATTAGACTTTTAATTGCTTTCTTATTTCACAAGGGTTTTTGTGTGCAGATTTTTGGAAACACTATACTTCAGCACCTGCAAAAGCCATCTGAACTAAGGGAAGTTTTCTCGAGGCAGGAATTGCTGAAAAGTAGTTCCAAGCACCAGAAAACCGGCAGCTGAAGCAAACACAAAACAGACTGAGCTCATTCTATGCCCCAGGAATAAGCGCTGGTCTGGTCACATTTCAGTTAATGTCCAACAGACTCAGCAGGAACCCACTGAAATGCCCCAGGCACTAGGCTGTAAAATCGACAAGAAGCACTGCACAGGGAAAATGTCCCTTCCAGCGATCGCAACTCATTTGGCACCAGAAGCAAGATAAGCGGCAGAGCTATCGGGAAGCGGAGCAAATCTGGGGAACAAACTGAGGTCTTGGCGTCCGGATTTCTCTCTTACTGCAGCTCCCAGACTTCCTGCCAGTACTCCCTGACCATCGAGCGCAACCATCCCCTGAAGGCTCTAGGCCACTGCTCTTCCGCCACCGGCCACTGGATATGCAGGCGCTCACAGAGAGGCTCTTACGCTCGTACATGAGCGCCGTAGGAACTGCTCCCATCTCTGGTTTCTCACTGGAGATCACCCGTAACAAGTCCAGCCTCCTTTTGACACAGCTTTCTGTTTCCGGCAAATGCGGGACGCTTGTGAGGGAGAGAAGTTGTCAGATGTAGTCGGGGGACCGAAGAAGGAAGGCTGTGGGATTTGGTGGTGGGCGAGCTCAGGTACTGGTTTGACGGTAGGAGGAGGAGGGGGAGGGCGTTTTAATAAGGTACGGGGAAAAATTTGTATCTTCGCTGCATAAGACGCACCAGCATTTCCACCCACTTTTGGATGGAAAAAAGTGCATCTTATGGAGCAAAAAATACGGTACCTATTTTCAAAGTTCTTGGGCCCTTAGTTTCTAACCTTTATTTAGTGTATTTCTAGCTAATCTTTTTTAAACCGCATAGAACTTAAAGGTAATGTGGTCTAGAAATGGATTTTTATGTTATGTTATTGCCTTTTTTAATGTTGGATTTGTTCTGGGGAGGTATGCCTTCATGAATCTCAAGAGAGCCATTTTGGCTTTACACGCTCAGCGTGGGCGGGAGGGGGGGGGTAGGGGTTTACCATAGCAATAGAAGGTCTAGATATGGAAAAACCCTTTGATAGTATATCTTGGCAATATCTATTTTGAGTTTTGGGTGAATATGGGTGCAAAGCTTGTATTTGCACATGCAGGCTCACCTGCATATAAATGGCTAACTCTCTGGTCCCTTTGATTTAGAGAAGGAGACTTTGACAGGGTTGCCACCTAACCCCCCTTCTCTTTTTGCTAGGTATTGAGCCGTTGACTATTAAGATTCGGGAGGACCCTCATATTATTGCCATAGAAATAGAAGATCAAGAAAGCAGAATAAACCTCTTGGCAGATGATATACTTCTATAGCTTGAACAGTTCCATAAACATTTGGATAAAGCCCTAGGATTAGTATAGTACTTTGGAAAAATGTCAGGATTGTACTAAATCTGAACTGTTACCCCCAGCACCCACTCAGCATAAAAGCTGGCACGATAATTTACCTATTCATCCAGTAAAAAAGCCAATGAGATATTTGGGGGTGTATTTGAGTGCTAACCCTATACCCTTGTGTAAGTATAATGTCCTCAAACATATTGAAAACATCTAAACTCTATGTGTCAAATGGAAGGACCTGCCACTGAACTTATGGGGTAGGATAGCTTTAACTTAAAAGATAATGTACTCATTGCAGAATATTCCCCTTTGGATTGTTAACAAGGATGAACGGGTTTTTCACTCCATCATAATCTCATTTATTTGGCGTAATAGGTAGGCTAGAATCAGCTATTCTAAACTTGCCTTAGATAGGATGATTGGGGGGGGCTTAGGACTCCTAGATCTTAGGCTCTATAATGTGGCAGCTTTGATGATTGATACACAAGGGAGTTACTGGTTATTTTAGGATTAAACAATTTTATTAAGGGTCACAAATCAAAATGCACACCATAAGCAAATAAGACATGGTAGCCATGTAATTACAAACAGTGCAACAGGCTTCATTACTGATCTATGCTCAAAAATTCCATTGGTCAAACTATAACTTGCCACAGTCATCTAAAATAAAAGTCTCAATCCATAACTGTGTAAAAGAAAACTCAACATTTGACCACGGAAACAAAAGTTCTGTTGGCTCCCATATTATTCAGCATAAACCAAAAATAAACATAGAAACATAGAAAGATGACGGCAGAAAAGGGCTATAGCCCATCAAGTCTGCCCACTCTACTGACCCACCCCCAATAAGTCTGAATGCTAATGACCCAGTTCCTTAACTCGACCTTCGTAGGGATCCCACGTAGATGTCCCATTTATTCTTGAAGTCAAGCATGCTGGTGGCCCCGACCACCTGCACCGGAAGCTTGTTCCAGTGATCTACCACTCTTTCCGTGAAGAAATACTTCCTGGTGTCACTACTAAATTTCCCCCCTCTAAGTTTAAGCGGATGCCCTCTTGTGGCCGAGGGTCCTCTGAGACAAAGGATGTCATCTTCCACCTCGACACGTCCTGTGATGTATTTAAATGTCTCAATCATGTCCCCTCTCTCCCTGCGTTCTTCTAGAGTGTAGAGCTGCAATCTGTTCAGTCTCTCTTCGTACGAGAGACCCTTGAGCCCCGAGATCATCCTAATGGCCATCCGCTGAACCGACTCGACTCTAAGCACGTCTTTACGGTAATGTGGCCTCCAGAATTGTACTCCAGATGAGGTCTCACCGTGGTCCTGTACAGTGGCATTATGACTTCTGGTTTCCGGCTGACGAAACTTATATTGATACATCCCATCATCTGTCTTGCCTTGGATGAGGCCTTTTCTACTTGTTTGGCAGCCTTCATGTCTGCACTGATGATTATTCCCAAATCTCGTTCTACTGAGGTCTTACCCAATGTTTCTACATTCAAGGTGTAAGTTCTGCATGGATTTCCGCTACCGAGGTGCATGACCTTACATTTCTTAGCATTGAAGCCCAGCTGCCATGTTGAGGACCAGTTTTCCAACGCAAGAAGGTCCCGTGTCATATTATCCTGCAAATAGCCTTCATTTACTATGTTGCATAGTTTGGCGTCATTGGCGAATAATGTTACCTTACCCTGCAGCCCTCGTGTCAAGTCCCTTATGAATATATTAAAAAGGAGTGGACCCAGAACTGAGCCCTGCGGCACTCCGCTGGTCACTTCCGATGCTTCAGAGAGGGTGCCGTTGACCACCACCCTCTGATGTCTACCACTAAGCCAATCATTGACCCATGCAGTTATTGTCTCGCTCAACCCCATCGATTTCATCTTGTTTAGAAGCCTGCGGTGTGGGACGCTGTCAAAAGCCTTGCTGAAATCCAAGTACACTATGTCCAGACACTCTTCCGAGTCTAGCTTTCCTGTTACCCAATCAAAGAAGCTGATGAGATTGGATTGGCATGACCTACCCTTAGTGAATCCATGCTGATTTGGATCCCTTAGATTCCCTTCATCCAAGATCGTGTCAAATTTACATTTAATTAGTGTTTCCATGAGTTTACACACTATCGATGTGAGACTCACTGGTCTGTAGTTCGCATCCTCTGCTCTGCAACCCTTTTTGTGCAGAGGAACGACGTTAGCTTTTTTCCAGTCCAGGGGGACTCTCCCCGTATTTAGGGAAAGATTGAAGAGCATGGCTAATGGTTCCGCCAGGACATTGCACAGCTCTCTGAGCACTCTCGGGTGCAATTCGTCTGGACCCATGGCTTTGCACACCTTGAGTCTTGACAGTTTGCTGTAGACGTCAGCTGGTGTGATCTCAAAATTCTGAAATGGTTCTTCTGCGCTTGACATTGGTTCCAGATGTGGCCCGTGCCCTGGTGCCTCGCAGGTAAAGACCGAGCAGAAGTATTCATTCAGTAGTTTGGCTTTATCGGAATCAGTTTCCACGTAGTTCCCGTCCGGTGTTCTAAGGCGTACTATCCCGTTTGTGGTTTTTTTCCTGTCACTAATATACCTGAAGAAGAATTTGTCCCCTTTCTTAATATTCTTGCTAGTTTCTTCCACTGCAAGTTTGGCCTCTCTGACTGCTGTTTTGACTGCTGCAGACCTGGTCCTGTATTCAATGTTAGCTTCTCCTTTCCCCGTACGTTTGTATAAAAGAAATGCTCTTTTTTTTCCTTGACGAGATACAAAACCTCATCAGTGAACCATTGTGGTTTTTTGTTTCTTTGTTGTTGATTTACTGATTTTATGTAGCGGATAGTTGCCTCGTGTAGGGTCAATTTCAGGGTTGACCACATTGCTTCCACATTATCAGTTGCTTCTTGATCCTGCAGCGTCTGATGGACGAAATCTCCCATGCGTGCGAAGTCAGTGCCCCGGAAATTGAGTACCCTCGTTTTTGTTTGTGATTTAGGGAAGCCTTTCCTAAGGTTGAACCATACCATGTTATGGTCACTTGTGGCTAGCGTTCACCCACCGAGACCTCCGAGATGCTCTCCCCGTTTGTAAGTACGAGGTCTAGGATGGCCTTGGCCCTAGTGGGCTCTAGTACCATTTGTTTGAGCTGTACTCCCTTCATGGACGTTGATATCCTCCCGCTACCATAAGTTGTCGCTGAGAGTGTGTTCCAGTCTACATCAGGCATGTTGAAGTCCCCTAGCAGAACAATGTCCCCCCGTAGAGTGATATTCTCAATGTCTTCAATTAATTCTGTGTCCTTGTCCTCCGTTTGTCTTGGAGGTCTGTATACCACACCAGGTACAGGCATTTTTATCCGCCTCTGGCCAGGTTTACCCAGATGGATTCCCCGGTGTACTTGACATCTGCGTATAAACCTCAATATCCCATATCAAACATAGACTTAACATAGTGCACCCAAACATACAGTGTAATTGCAACAGCAAACATATATGTCATAAACAGAGAGCAATAGAAAACCCCCTCCCCACCTGCTTCCAGTCACCCAACCCCCCCTTTCCATCTCTATATCACACAACAGGATTCCCGCCTGCTATGACAGTTCATTCAGCAGCAGACTCCTACCCATTGGATGTAAAGATTGAAGATACCTAAACTTTTGGTTCCTAGTACCCTTTGCATCCCTAGTTTGCCAGTAGATGGAAGTTGATTGCACCAATACCAAATATTTGGTGGGTCATGGGACCATACGCCCCCTGCAGATCCAGTAATAACTTAGCTATATCATCTTGAAAAGATATTCTTAAAAGGTGCCCTACCTAGCCCCAGAAGCACTATACCTGGGGGCATTTCCAAAAGGCATGCACAAATGTATTAACTCCATGCCCACACGTAATACAGAGTGCTGTGGGTATCCCACCACTGTAATGCAACTGTTTTTGGGTAAAATAAGCCCAACAAAGTACTTTGTAACTACATTCCTGCAATCCACCACCAGATATCAAGGAGAGTATAATCGCACCAATATCCCAATCTTCCAAGTTTATGCCCAGAGCCTATTCCCAACTGGTGCGATAGGAAGTAAAATTCTTAGATGGTAGGAGCAAAGAAAGGGATTTATATAGCCTCAATACTGTAATAACCGTACTGACATCAAAAGCAAAAAATTCTCACACCTTAGACCCCACTCACTGTTCTAGTTGTGCTCTGTCGAGAGAAGACTGTCAGCCTAGAGGCCTCTGGGAGATTATATCAATCTGACCCTGGCATGGGAAGGCAGATAGACCCTTAGTGCAGGGAAACTGTTTTAAGTAGCCCTGATTGATATATTTTAAGTTTCAAGTAGCCCTGATTGAATCATGGCTAGCTAAAAGGTGTTAATGTCTGATTAAGAGGGTGCTTAGGACAATGGTGCACAGATCAAGCCAGAGACTTAATCCCATCACCATGCTTGCAGGTTTTTCTCACCCTCCTTTGTCAATTAAATTGACCATTGTCTCAAACAGTTTGCAAGTTCTAAACAGAAAGATACTGGGAGATACAATATTTTCTCTATTCAGAATAAGATTCCAAGGTATAAAAGCCTGCTCTCTGCTCTATCAAGTTATCTCTCTCTTTTTCTATGGAGCTATCAGGAGAGGGGTCTTGGCCTAGAGAGCTGCACGGGAACGGGGATGACGGGAATCCCGCGGGACCCGCGGGGATCCCGCGGGTTCCCCCTTTGGGTCACGGGGATCCCGTGGGGACGCCCCCTAGGGTCGCGGGGATCCCGTGGGGACGCCTCCGAGGGTCGCGGGGTTCCTGCGGGGTTGGATCGCAGCGGGGTTGGTCGAGCCGCGAGGGTAGTCTCCTTCTCCTTACCTGCCCTGTCGCAGCACACATCCGAACGGAAATCTTCCCGATGTCAGCGCTGACGTCGGAGGGAGGGCTTAAGCAAAGCCCTCCCTTCCTCCGACGTCAGCGCTGACATCAGGAAGACTTCCGGTCGGCTGTGTGCGGCAGGGCAGGTAGGAAGAAGGCAATGGCGTATGAAAGAGGGGGGAGGGGGCGGACCGCCCCGGAGAATGTGCACAGCCGGTCAGATCCCCCGATCGACCGACAACAGGCCCGGCCGACAAATCTCCCTGCCCTGTAGCCGCGAATCTAAATTACCTCTTACAGCAGCTTCACTACTCCAGCTGCTGTAAGAAGGTAATTTAGATTCGCGGCTACAGGACAGGGAGATTTGTCGGCCGGGCCTGTTCTGTTGTCGGTCGGGTGCAAAAGCGCCACAAAGGTGGAGGCAGGGAGGGAGGAAAGGTGGAGTGGAGAAGAAAAGACGCTTAAGGGGGGAGAAGGCCGCTGAAAGTACTGGGGAAGACAAAGGGGTGGAAAAGAACGCTGAAAGGACATGGGGTAAACGGGAGAAAGGGGGGGGAAGGACCCTGAAAGCACTGGGGAAGACAAAGGGGTGGAGAATGCCACTGAAAGGACATGGGGAAGGCAGAGAGGGGAGAAGGATGCTGCCTGACAGGACATGGGAAAGATGGTGGGGAGAAGGACACTGAAAGGAAATGGGGAAGAGGGAATGGGAAGAAGACGCTGGCAGGGAAGAAGACAGAGGTGCCAGACTATGGGGGGAGCGGAGGGAAAAAGATGGGTGCCAGACCAATTTGGGAGGGGGGAGAAAGGGAGAGGCACAGTAACAGAGCAAATGGAAGACACAGAGAGAAGAGAGGCAGTGGATGGAAGGAATTGAATGAGAACATGAAGAAAGCAGAAACCAGGCAATAAAGGTAGGAAAAAAATTATTATTATTTTTTTTTTTTTGCTTAAGGATAAAGTAGTATATTAGTTGTGTTGATAAAAATTTATAAACATTAGAGGCTCTGGTAGAAACCCGTTTACAAAGTATGTATTCTTCCCAATCAATATTTCCAAATTAATAAAGTCTTTTTGCTTATTTTTAAATGGGTTTCTACCAGAGCCTTTAATTCAGTAGCATAATTAAATGAAATAACTATTTCTGTAGTTTATAGGGACAGGCGGGGACGTAGGGGATTCCTCGCGGGGACGGGTGGGGACGGAGGGGATTCCTCGCGGGGACGGGTGGGGATGGAGGGATTCCTCGCGGGGACGGGTGGGGACGGGTGGGAGTCCTCACGGGGACGGGTGGGGACGGGTGGGACTTTGGCGGGGACGGGTGGGATTTCTGTCCCCGCGCAACTCTCTATCTTGGCCCTCTCTCTCTCTTTCTATCTAGCTATCTCTTGGCTCTTGGCTTGACATTTTGGCTCCCCCTCTCTCTGTCTATCCTTCCCTTTATCTATGGAACACGAAGCTTCCTAGAACTGCAAGCGTCTATGTCCCTCTCTGTCTCTGACCTCTGTAAGGCAGTGAGACTGCTTGCTCTCTGCTTAAGTGTAATGCTCTCTGCTTAATTGTAATGCTTATAAATATTACTTTTCTGTAAGACTATTTCTATAATATATTCTTTATATAATCACCCCTGGCTGTGCTTCTTATTTGATTCTATCCCTAATGAAACTTCTGTGAAGGAACTGAACCTGGGACCTGGCGTCTGTCAGTGCGCATTTCACTTAACCCAAACCACCTAATATTGTGGGGTTTTATACTTGATGAGATTTTATTTCAATTTTTGATTGATGGACAAAGTGAGATAGAAATCAAAAGTCCTTTTGGAACCCTTAAATTGTTTTAGACTGGATGACACAATTGTGAAAACCACCTAATATTGTGGGGGCCACTTTCAAACTGACAAAGACCAATAAAGTTTTAATTGATAGTATGCAAATTTATGTTCCTAATCCATGCCCATCCCGCCAGGAAGACTCCAATGGCAGCAGTGATCCATCAACATCAAATACATGTGCCAACTGTGAGACCTGTTCCCTTCCAGTGAGTAAACACTATATTTTCCCTCCCCGGTGCAAACTGCAAATTGCCCCTCAGAGGCAACAGTTATGTGACAGAAGGATGTCCCCCTAGCCCAGGGGTAGGGAACTACGGTCCTCGAGAGCCGTATTCCAGTCGAGTTTTCAGGATTTCCCCAATGAATATGCATTGAAAGTAGTGCATGCAAATAGATCTCATTGGGGAAATCCTGAAAACCCGACTGGAATACAGCTCTCGAGGACCAGAGTTCCCTACCCCTGCCCTAGCCGAATGACCAGTCATCTCCACGCTACCTAAAAGAGTTGTAAAAAAACACTCCCTTTCAACTCCAATGGAGTCCTCTCCTGTCCTGTATGTAGAAAAGAAAGCACATTGAAGGGGGCATAATATTCCCATTTCATCTCAATGAGGGTATAATTGTAGTAGAAGATCTCTTTGATTGTATAATGCAGAATCAGAGATCCATGCATAATTACATAATGTTATGGGTTATTTTAAGTTCTCCCCCCCAGGTTGGATTACCACCTGGTGTGTCTCTTATTCTTTCTTGAATCTGTTGTATATGAAATCCATCGCAATTCTAGGAGTGAATTACAAAATGCATTTTTTAACACTCATATGACTGGCCTGGAAATGGTGAGCTCCCTCTTGCCCCGATCGTGTCAGGGAGTCAGCGGGGCAAGAGGGCTTGACGTCAGAGAAAGGGCGGAACCGCTGGAAGAGGAAGCAGCGGAGGCGCAGGTCTCACAGAAGAGCCGGGACCGCCAAGAGGAAGCAGCAGGACACCGGTAGGAGCTTCTACATGATGGAGGGGGGGGGGGGTCGGGAGGCTGTGGGGGTGCGAGCGGTCCTTTAGGGTGGGGGTGCGGGTGGGAGTGCGTGCAAGCGGTCCTTCGGGGTGGGGGTGCGAGCGGTCCTGCGGGGGGGTGAATCGGACGTCGGGGGGGGGGGGGGGGGACTATGTAAAAAAAATTTTGTACAACGCGCTCACGCGTATAACGCGCACGGTTTGTAAAATCGTGTATAACGCGCACGTTATATGCGTGAAAATATGGTATGTTATAATCTATTTTAAATAATTTCCTTTTGAGGATTATTTAACCTCCCAACAACAGATACTTGTATTTAGATTTAAATTATAATTCTCTATCATCTTTTTAATCTTTTAGCATGATTGGCATGGGAATGTATTTTTTGTTTACCTAAATAAACAACTGATATATAAACTTTTATCTATTTTTATCGTTAGCCATTGTGACATAAAACTATAATTTAATGTATTCTAATATTCAGCTTGTGCAATAATGGTCATCTAGTATGCTTACTTTTTGTACTTTTAAATATGATTTCTATATATTCTGGAAATTGTACAGTTAGTTGTTTCTCATACATTTACAGACTTGTAAGTTTTTATGTTTTGTACGTTTTTATTTGCAACTCTAGATTGTTTTGACTACTGCTGCAGGCGGTTAGACTGAAACACAGCACCGAGTCAAGTTCTACTTTTGAACTCCTACTAATTGGTTTTACCTAGACCTGTTGATCTACATTTCTAATCATTTTTTTCTATCATAATAAACTTTGCATCTGTCATTCTTTGACTCAAGTTTTCTTTTTCTTCTTCTTGTTGGACCTCCATTTCCTTTTATTCTGTATTTTCATAGGGGATTTTCTCTCCTTTTTAGTGTTTACTATAACTCCTTAATCCAAGATAAATAAATCAAAACAAAAATGAATAACGTATAAAAATATGTATGCCATTAAGATTTGTTACACTAGTTTTATACAGCCTACACAATACAAAGAGAAAACTAAACAAGACTATTTTGTCTATGTATGTTTCCCAGTCAAATACCTTCTAAATTATCAGTAGTTGTACCCTCTATATTACTGAAGCGGCCCTCTGAGTCCATGTTATTTCCTGCCTCTATTTTCATGCGCTCATATTCCCTCATTCTAGCCATTGCTTGGTCTAAGTGAATTACGGTGTTGCCTGCATTTAAAAACAAAAGTACATGCTTTAACAGAACATTTTAAAATTTGGATTATCTCTAAATTACATTTTCAAATTCTATACAACTAAATATTATTGAGAGCGGAAAAAGTGTTACCGTATATACTCGAATATGAAATGAGATTTTTGGCAAAAAAATCAGCCCAAAAATGGGGGTCTTGGTTTATATTTGAATCTACTACCATAGTAGTCGCAGGTCAGGGGTAGGCCTGACATGTGAGGCAGGCAGCTGATTTTTCCTAGCGGCAATGATCCTCCATGCTGTGGGGGGGAGGTGGAGTGAAGAGTAAGCGGCAAATCCAGATTGTGACCAGTCCTACCTTCAGTCTTGCTAAACTGTCTGGCAATAACGAAGCCAGATACCGCGGGGACCTTCCCTCTTGCCAAATTGCTAAAGGCTCTGTCGATCTTGACCCCGGACCCCTGATTTTGAGGGGTGGCATCGAGACAATCAGAGCCTATAGTGATTTAGTAATAGGGAAGGACCCCACAGAGTCTGGCTTCGTTATTGCCAGCCAGTTTAGCGGGACTGGGACAGGATCAAAGGCAGGGCTGCTCACAATTCAGATGCACCGTTGAATCTTCACTTACTCCTTCTCACGGTGGCCGGCAAACAGCATGGAGGACAGCCAAAGCCACCATCAGGAGGAATCAGCTGTCTGCCTTGCATGTCAGGCCTGCCCCTGACCCGCAACTCTCTTGGAAGAAGCAAAGGGTAAAAGGTGATGAGGAGAGATCTTGAATGTAGGTGGAGGGAAAGAGAGATGAGGTGTTGGAAGAAAGAGGGGAGAGGATATGCTGGATGGAGGGGGCAAGACAGTAGATACTGGTTAGAAGAGTGAAAATAAAGGGGGAAGATAGAGAGAAAGAAAAGACACTGGAAGGGGGGAGAGAGGGAAGAGTTAGCAAAAAAAACCTGAGAAATTAGAAGTAGATAGAGATGAAGAAAAATAAATGGAGGCTAACGTAGCTGGTTTTAAGAAAAGTTTGGACAATTTCCTGGAGGACAGGTCTGTTATTGAGAAAGACATGGGGGCAAGCCACTGCTTGCCCTAGATCGATAGCATGGAATGTTGCTACTCTTTGGGTTTTGGCCAGATACTAGTGACTTGGATTGGTCAACATGAGAATAGGCATTGGTCTGAGCCAGAAAGATTATTCTTATGTTGCCAGCAATGGAAATCACTCCAACCCATGAAATAATCCGTCAGGGGTACCCCAAGGCTCCCCTCTATCGCCTACTCTATTCAACATTTACATAGCATCCTTAGGTCACCAACTACAAAAATTAAACTTAACACATTACATATACGCAAACGATATATCCATCCTAATCCCCATAAATGACATCTCAACTGAAATTATAGACAGCGTTTCACACACAATGAAAGAAATCGAAAAATGGATCACTGACTTCAAACTGAAACTAAACACAGAGAAAACAAAAGTCTTCTTGGCAACCCCCAACGACAAAATAACGAAAACATCATTGAAAAATAAACAGCCACGAATATCCTATTTCCAAAACCATAAAAATCCTAGATGTCACTCTAGACATGCACTTGACCATCCCCGACCACACAAACTTAACAGTGAAGAAATGCTTCTACACTCTATGGAAGCTAAGGACTATAAAAAATATTTTGACACAACATCCTTCAGGTTACTGGTGCAATCGCTGATCCTATCCACACTGCAATACTGCAACATCGTCTACCTGGGTATCCCACAAAAAACAATAAAAAAAACTGAGATTAGTACCAAACACTGCTTAATCTTTGGACTGAGAAAACAAGATCACATTAGCCCATACTACAAAAAGCTGCACTGGCTACCAATGGAAGTGCGAATACAGTTCAAATTTGCATGCATCTGCTTCAAACAAATCTGGAGCCTAGCATCTTCCTACCTGCAAACACACTTTACTCTACACAACCCCACATGAACAACCAGAAACAAAAACATCTTCGCCTATCCTAAAATTATTGGCTGCAAATACAAATCCTACCTTGACAGAACCTTCATGTTCCAAGCAAACAGACAACAATCCTGGCTGGGAAACTATATAAATAAAACCAGACATACCTACAACGCATTCCGAAAATCTATCAAAACTGCTCTGTTTGACAAATTCATCACCTAAACAGACCATTCCGCGCTCACTACACTTTTTCCCCTACAACTCGAAGCATTCCTCAGGCAATTCCTTCCCCTCTCACTTTCCCTCCTTTTTTCCCCCTCCCCCCCTTACACTTCCCTCCTCTACAATCCTTCTCCTGTAACTCCCCCTCATGCATTGGTAATTCGCTGAATGTCCAGCCTTCTTTTGATGTTGAATCGCCTAGAAGTCGTCTGACTATGGCGGTATAGAAAAAGCACAGTTACTTACCGTAACAGGTGTTATCCAGGGACAGCAGGCATATATTCTCACATGTGGGTGACGTCATCTACAGAGCCCAAGCGCGGACAGCTTTTCAAGCAAACTTGATTGAAGTTTCAAGCTTGCTATGCTGCACCACGCATGTGCATGCCTTCTCCCTTCAATAGAGGGCGCATCCCCACCTCATGATCCTCAGTTCCATAGCCAGCAAAGAAGCCATTCCCGGAGAGGAGGGCGGGTTGTGAGAATATATGCCTGCTGTCCCTGGATAACACCTGTTACGGTAAGTAACTGTGCTTTATCCCAGGACAAGCAGGCATGATATTCTCACATGTGGGTGACCTCCAAGCCAACCAAAAAGGGCAGGTGGGAGGATGGCAATTTAGGAAAACAGATTACGTAAAACCGACTGGCCAAACCGGCCGTCACTTCTGGACAACGTGTCCAGGCAGTAGTGGGAGGTGAAAGTATGAACCGAAGACCAAGTGGCAGCCTTACAGATGTCCTCCACAGGAGTAGACCGGAGGAAAGCAACAGAAGCTGCCATCGCTCGGACCTTATGCCCTGTAACTCGACCATGGAGTGGAAGACCAGCCTGAGCGTAGCAAAAAGAAATACAAGCAGCTAACCAGTTGGACAAAGTGCGCTTGGAAACAGGATGTCCCAACCGATTAGGGTCGAAGGACAAAAACAATTGAGGAACCCTCCGATGAGACTTAGTGCGTTGAAGATAAAAAGCCAACGCCCTCTTATAGTCAAGCGTGTGAAGCGCCACCTCACCAGGATGAGAATGGGGCTTCAGAAAAAACACCGGAAGAACAATGGACTGATTGAGATGGAAATCAGACACAACTTTAGGCAAAAACTTAGGATGAGTGCGAAGAACCACTTTGTCATGATGGAACACAGTAAAAGGTGGATCCGCAACCAAAGCCTGCAGCTCACTAATCCGACGAGCAGACGTGAGCGTAATCAGAAAGATCACCTTCCAAGTTAGAAACTTAAGATGAGATTTGGCAATGGGCTCAAACGGAGGCTTCATCAGTTGAGCCAAAACCACATTAAGATCCCAAACCACAGGAGGAGGTTTCAGAGGAGGATGAACATTCAAAAGCCCCCTCATGAAACGAGCAACCAGAGGGTGAAGAGAGAGAGACCTACCCTCAAGAGGCCGATGGAAAGCCGCAATAGCACTAAGATGCACTTGAATGGAAGTCGTCTTTAGCCCAGACTGGGACAAATGCAATAAATAATCCAGAACCGAAGACACCGGAACCGAGCTCGGATCCAGATGGTGCGAGGAACACCAAGATGAAAATCTGGTCCACTTCTGGGAATAGCAAAGCCGAGTCGAAACCTTGCGCAAGGCTTCCAAAACCTCCCTCACAGACTGAGAAACAGGAACCGAAGTCAAGGGGAAAGGAACCAAGCAGTGAGATGTAGAGACTAAAGATTGGGATGCAACAGCGAACCCCGACTCTGGGACAGCAGAGAGGGAAAAACAGGCAGAAGTAGAGGCTCCCGAACACTGAGTTGAAGGAGCAGAGAGAACCAATGCTGACGAGGCCAACGGGGCGCAATGAGAATCATAGTGGCTCTCGTCGATTTGAGATGAACCAACGTTCTCAAGATCAGAGGAAAAGGAGGAAATGCATACAGGAACCGCCCTCCCCAATCGAGAAGAAAGGCATCGGCCTAGAGACGGTCCGGGGAGTACATCCGAGAACAATAGAGGGGCAGTTTGTGAGTCTCCGGCGAGGCAAACAGATTCACTTGAGGGGTCCCCCAGCGGTCGAAGACCTCGTGTAGAACCCGGGAGTTGATCGACCACTCGTGCGGTTGGAGAAGACGACTGAGTTTGTCGGCCAGACAATTTCTCTCTCCCTGAATGTAAACCGCCCGAAGGAAGATGTTCTGAGAGACCGCCCACTTCCAAAGGCGTAGGGCCTCCCGGCACAGGGCCCAAGAGCCCGTCCCACCTTGCTTGTTCACATAGTACATCGCCACCTGATTGTCCGTCCGCACGAGGACTACCTGATCGTGCAACAGGTGGTAGAATGCTCGAGCAGCCAGAAAAATGGCACGAAGCTCCAACACATTGATGTGACAAAGACGGTCCTCCGCCGACCATAGGCCTTGAGTCCGCAGACCGTCAAGATGAGCCCCCCACGCTTACTCCGAAGAGTTCGTGGTCAGGACCTTGCGATGCGGAGGGACGAGAAAGAGCAAACCCCCAGAAAGATTGGAAGAGTTGGTCCACCAACGGAGCGAGTTTCTCAAAGAAGGAGTCACCGTCACCGGAAAAGAGACCGGGTCCCGATCCTGCCGCCACTGGGAGGCCAAGGTCCACTGGGGAAGCCTCAGGTGCAAGCGGGCGAACGGTGTGACATGAACCGTCGACGCCATGTGGCCGAGCAGAATCATCAGACGCTGAGCCGATACCGAGGGCTGCAGCGAAATCTGGCGACTCAGTCGGAGCAAGGCCTCCAACCGTGGAGGGGGGAGGAACGAACGGAGGCGAACCGTGTCCAGCACAGCCCCGATAAACTGAAGGGATTGGGCAGGGCACAACTGGGACTTGGGAAAATTCACCTCGAACCCCAGACGCTGAAGGAAAATAATAGTCTGTCGGGTCGCTGAGATAACCCCCTCCTTTGAAGGGGCTTTGATCAGCCAATCATCCAGGTAGGGAAAGACCTGCAGACCCTGAGATCGTAGGGCCGCCGCGACCACTACCATGCACTTCGTGAAGACTCGAGGGGACGAAGCCAACCCAAAGGGGAGAACCCGATACTGAAGGTGCAACTCCCCCACCTGGAACCGTAGAAACTTGCGGAAGGCGGGATGCACCGGAACATGAGTGTAAGCTTCCTTCAGGTCCAGGAGGCACATCCAGTCCCCCTCTTCCAACAGAGGGTACAGCACCGGAAGCAATAACATACGGAACTTCTCCCGGACAAGGAACTTGTTGAGCTTCCGGAGGTCCAAAATAGGGCGCAGGTCCCCGGTCTTCTTCGGGACCAGAAAATAACGGGAGTAAAACCCCTGTCTCCGTTGTTCGGGGGGAACCGGCTCCACCGCCCGAAGGCTCAACAAGGCCCTGGCTTCTGAGAGAAGAAGAGGCAGCTGTGCTCGGTTGGAAAGAGACGCGCCCGGTGGATTGTCCGGCGGCGTAGTCATGAAATTTAGTGAGTAACCCTCCGAGACAACACGGAGTACCCAAGCGTCCGAAGTGATCAGAGTCCAGGCCGAATGACAAAAACCTTAACCGGCCCCCGATGGGAAGCGGGGTCGGCGAGAGCGCAGAGGGGGCCCGCCCCCATCCGCTCAGCACGTCAAAAAGACGGCGCCGGCTTAGACGCCCCTTGCGCCTGAGGCTTCTGGTGCGGTGCCCTGGCCTGCTGAGGCGGACGCCGGGGAGGAGGCCTGGAGAACGCCGGCGTAGACTTCTGCGGATAACGCCGCGGTGGAGGTCTGTACGGTTTCAGAGTCGCCAACTTGGCTTTGGGACGAACCAAGGAGGCGAGAGAGCGCTCATGCTCGGACAGGCGTTTAGTCGCCGCCTCCAGAGACTCATCAAAAATTTCCGAGCCGACGCATGTTAAATTGGCCAGGCGCTTCTGCAAATTCAGGTCAATATCCACAGTGCGCAGCCACGCAAGACGGCGCATTGCCACCGCGAAGGCGGAGACTCGTGACGACAACTCAAAAGCGTCATAGATGGCATGAAAGAGGAACAAGCGCAGCTGAGACAAGGATGCCATAAACTTGCCAAAGTCTCCCTTATGCCAATCCGGCATAACCCCGTGATAACGGGGCATCGCCTTCACCATCTGTCGCAGGTAGGAAGAGAAGGTGAAAGCATAGTTAAGCACACGGTTAGCCATCATCGAATTGTGGTAGAGGCGGCGCCCAAACTTATCTAGGGTCCGCCCCTCGCGCCTGAGCGGGACCGCAGCCGAAACCCGAGAAGGCTGGGATTTTTTCAGAGCCGATTCCACCAGTAAAGACTGGTGGGACAATTGCGCCTTCTCGAAGCCCTTACAGGGGACCTTGCGGTACTTAGATTCCATCTTCGAGGGAACCGCCGTGACAGCATAAGGGGAGTCCATGTTCCGCAAGAATGCCTGATGTAGGATCTTGTTTAAAGGCAGACGCGGAGACTCACGTGGAGGATATGGCAAATCTTGCTCCTCCAGAAACTCCTTTGAATATTGGGACCCAGACAAAAGGTCGAGGTCCAAAGCCTTCCCCATGTCAATGACAAATCTCGAGAAAGAGGAGAGCCTCAAGGTAGGGAAAGGAGATCGAGAGGCCAGGCCCGCTAAGAAGGATGGGGAAGCCTCACGGGAATACCTGGGTTCCCGACCGGTACCCGACTCCGAGCCCCACGAAGCCCCACCAAAGGATTTCGTCGGGGTCGGCGACCTCCGATGCCCCGAGGAACCCCTCGGGGAAGTCCCCGGGGTACGAGGCACCGAGGCAAGCTCCATCCTCCTCGGGGAGGAGTCCCTCGATCCCCTTCCCGCAGAGGAACGCACAAGCCTCGGGTTATCCAGGCGGAGCTCCGAGACTTTCAGAGTCTCCGCTTTCCTCGCCGGCGAAGAGCGACCCTGCCGCCTAGGCGACCCCCGAGGGCGCTTAGGTTTCCGGGATCGACGCTTCGCCCGAGGCCGACCCGAGGGTGAGGATCCCCGGGAGGACCTCGACGAGGAAGAAGAAGAGGAAATCCGGCGAACCCTGCGCACTTTGTCCCGAGACCGCACACTCCGCTCAGGCTGGTCGACTAACGAGGTCGAGGGCAAAGTTGGGGTCGAGGCCGGGACTACCGGCACCGAGGCTGCCGAGGCCGAAGCAGGCTGCAGATGTGCCAGGGCGCAGGACAGCTCCGAGGCGATCATCGCCCGGAGCATGTCCTGGAAAACGGGGATAGCCATCATAGATGGCATGTCCGAAGTCGGCGGATGCTCCCTCGAGGGCGACCTCGGCAACGAGTATTCCCGCAGGGCACCCGACTTCGACGCCCGGGGCGGGGCCGAGGATGACCCACCCGCCCCCGTCGAGGAGCCCGAGGATGGCTTCTTCGAAGACCCTGGAGCAGAGGAAGGAAGCGAGGACTTACCCAGAGTCTGCTTCGGGGTTGAGGACGCCAGTTTCGATGAGGAAGGCAGCCGCGGCGAGGTCGAGGGAGTCGAGGCCGAGGTCAAGGCCGAGGCCGACGTCGAGGCCTTTCCCGCCGCGGAATCAACACTAAAGAGCTCCGTCATATGGGCACGCCGGCGGCGGAGAGCACGAGGTTGGAACGTGGAGCACCGAGTGCAGGAGTCCATGGAGTGATCCGCCCCCAGGCAAACCAGGCACCATCGGTGGGGATCGGTGATAGAAAGCAACCGATCGCACCGGGTGCACTTTTTAAAGCCCGTCAAGGGACGGGACATGAACACAAAAAACGGCCAGGAACGAACGAGGTCCCGCGGCTGCGGCTCCCAGGAGCCCCCGGAGCTAAACAAAAACTTTTTTTTTTTCGATGAATACAGACACGCGAACGAAAGAAAACAACAAACAAAGCACAGCGACCGAGAAAGATCAATCAGCTGCGGTGGCAGAAGGCAAAAATGCACGGAGCACAAAATCAACAGGGCTTCTGGCTCCGCGGAAGAAACAGAACTGAGGACCACGAGGTGGGGATGCGCCCTCTAGTGGAGGGAGAAGGCATGCACATGCGTGGTGCAGCATAGCAAGCTTGAAACTTCAATCAAGTTTGCTTGAAAAGCTGTCCGCACTGGGGCTCCATAGATGACGTCACCCACATGTGAGAATATCATGCCTGCTTGTCCTGGGATAAATAAAGTTATTATTATTATTATTATGTTTTTCTGAAAGGAAAAGGTTAAAGTCAAAGATGGATGTAGGACAGGAATGAGAGAAGAGGCAGATCCTGGAAAGAAAATTAAGAAAAGACAGAAGAAAGCAGAAACTGGGATAAACATGAATAAACTGGCCAGACAATAAAGGTAGAAAAAAAAAAATTTATTTTTAATTTCATGAACAGAAAATGCAGTTTTACTGTAAATTTACACTGCTTTCTTTTTATATTCAAAAGTGTAAAGTGCTGTTTCAATTTCTCTGTTGTTTAACTGCATATGGCTTCTTGAGGTTTAAGTCTGATTTCTGTCTACATTTATTTAAGTTTGTGGATACTTGTAGTTGGGTTTTCCTATGCAAGGACCTTGTTGTGAATATGTTAGCTTTGGGATATAGTCACCAAATACAAGGCCTATTTTATTTAGAAATAACTTAGAGTGAAGCTAATAACTTAATTCTTCAAATGATACAATGCTCAAATTCAAAGCTCATATTATTCAATTCATTCTTTCCACATTCTTCTTTGTGTTAAATTGCTTCAATAAATAAATAACTTAATATTTCATTTATAAATTCAAATTTTCTCATACTCTTTCATTTATTAATTTGACCTCAGGGCTACACTTGAATTATCTATTTCATGAACAATTCAAGCATTTTGTAGCAAGCCTCCTCATCGGTCAAAGATTATTCATACATCTTATAGGATTAGTATTATGCCAAACAACACTTATCTTAATTAGCAGCAGAGAGGGACTCCGACGTGAATTTGCGTTTCGCAAATAGCTGTTTCAATGAAAGTTCCCTATAATAAATATGAAACATCATTATAAACTAACTAACAAAGTTAAATGAACCAGCAAAATACATCTATACTGATGTTGGAGCTGATGTCTTATTAGTAACAATGGACGTTGCTGCTCTATATACGAATATCCTTCAGCAGGAAGCGTCAGCAGTAATTGCAGAGGTTCTTCAAGCTAGGACTGATGACCAACAGAGGTTTTCTTCTGAATTTCTGCTTTTAATGGCAGAGATGGTAATTAAGAGAAATTACTTTTGGTTTAATAGCAAATTTTATGAGCAGTCCCATGGTGTTGCAATGGGGGCAATAACAAATTTCTTTTCTGCAGTTTTGTTTCCCCTGTTCTTTTTTGTTGCGATGGGGGCAACATTGGCCCCATTGGTGGCATCTCTCTACATGGCTAAATTTGAAAGGTTGATTGTCTGTACCTCCCCATTTTTTCAGAAAGTTCAATGTTGGAAACGCTATCTTGATGATATCTTTTTCCTTTGGACCGGTTCCAAGGGAAAGTTGGTTGAATAATCAAGATGTTAATCTCAAGTTTGAAATTAAGTCACTTTATAACAATAGAAATTTTAGATCTGTTGATTTTCTTTTTTTTTTGTAATTCTTTATTCATTTTTAAAAACTTAAATCAACTGTACAATTAATAAAACATTTAAGATTAAATACATCACTTGAATTTTCTTAATATATTCAGATATTTTACTGTGTTTTCATAGTTTTCACCCTTTTCATTTAAAGTACAATCTACCAGTGAGCCAATTTTTGAGGCTCCGGCGGATTTGCACTTTTATTCAAGACTTTAAAGATCAGCCAGGGTTTTGGAGACTAGGTTCTTTTCCCAACGTTATCCTAAAAGGACAGTGAGGAAAGCGTACCTAAGGGCATATTATTCTCAAAGGGAGTTGCTCTTACAGTATCAGAATGAAGAAGAAAAATAATAGATTAGTTTGTGTAATTCCATATTCCACTATGTCCTCTGGATTTATCTCTACTATTAGAAGGCACTGGGATATAGTACAACTTCACCAGGTGTTTCAAGAGCCCCCTATGTTTGCCTATAAGAGATCTAAGAACTTGGGTGAAATGCTTCGGCATGTAAAATTGGGGAATGATAGACCCAGATATCAGCAAAATAGCCATAGGAGCTGCGGGAACTGCCACTGGTGTGATCTTAATATTTAGAGTCCCAGTTGGCAGGACCCCAGAACAGGGAAGAGGATAATATCGAAAACTAACACTGACTGTAATAGTAGCCATGTAGTGTACGCTCTAATATGCCCTTGTAATTTGGTTTATATAGGGAGAAGTAGCAGGCAGATTAAGATCCGCCTGACAGAATATAAATCCAAGATTGTTACGAAGTCTGAACAAGCTCCTATAGTAACTCATTGGTTAGAAAAGGGGCACAGTATTACTGATCTTAGATGGTGTGTTATCGATCAGATTACAGTAGGGTGGGAGGGTGGTGATCTAGAGAGATTTCTTAACTATCATGAGCAGAAATGGATTTTTGAGTTGAATACTGTCAGCCCCAAGGGGCTGAATGCAGAGTTGGAATGGATGATGTTGCTTTGTAAGTGGGAGGGCTCTGTGAGGAGTGATCTGTGATTGGATAAATGAGAACTGAATGGGTATTTAACGTTTCCACTAAGACGCTGCTGCCATATTAGAACAGCACGGAGAGTGTGGAGGTCTGATCTAAATGGTGAGAATTTATGTATATAGATGTATTTTGCTGGTTCATTTAACTTTTTTAGTTAGTTTATAATGATGCTTCATATTTATTATAGGGGACTTTCATTGAAACAGCTATTTGCGAAACGCGAATTCACATCGGAGTCCCTCTCTGCTGCTAATTAAGATAAGTGCTGTTTGGCATAATACTAATCCTATAAGATGTATGAATAATCTTTGATCGATGAGGAGGCTTGCTACAAAATGCTTCAATTATACATGAAAAAGATAATTCAAGTGTAGCCCTGAGGTCAAATGAAGAAATGAAAGAGTATGAGAAAATTTGATTTTATAAATGAAATATTAAGTTATTTATTTATTGAAGCAATTTAACACGAAGAAGAATGTGGAAAGAATGAATTGAATAATATGAGCTTTGAATTTGAGTGTTGCATCATTTGAATAATTAAGCTTTGGGATATATGCATCACAGATATTTGTATTATGTTTAGTGACTTATGAGATAATTGATGGGGAGGGAGGGTGAACAGTCTTTATAGATTGGCTCACCGTGATAACCCAAATTTCTAACCTCAGTTTATATTCAAGTCAACCTTTTTTTCCCCTTTTTGGATGGAAAAAAGGATACCTTGGTTTATATTCGAGTATATACGGTAAGCCAGTACAGTATTAGTAATTGAGAAAGGTTAAAACCAACAGATGCAAAGCATTTCAAAAATATGTTTGTTTGTTTTTTTAAGGAGCAAACAAAATTTTGTTAATTCACACATACTGCAGTAGCTTCAAGAAAAAAATAAACATTTTTACCAAGATCATCAGTTGCAAAAGGTTCAAAATTTGAAGATGTAGACAAGGTGCTAGCATTATCAACTTCATTTTGTTCATCAAGCTGACATGGTCCTTTGGCCAAGTCTTTTTCAAAAGTTTCCTGAAAAGTAAAGGGAGGCAATACTCAGAGAAAAATATCTAATGTACTTTAAACACAGTAACCAACAAAGGAAAATGAAGGACATTGAACGATTAGGTTCTGTCCTGGATAATCGTGTTTCTATTAATATACACAGGAGTCCATACATTAGGTGATCAATCCATTTTTGAGAACCACTTGCAGAAAGTTGTCAATCACATCTTTCAGCATCTCTTCCTTCCCCAGTGAAGTATAGCCCCCTCATCAGTTTGTACCAAAGCAATTGAGCTCCATTGTAACAGGAGAAAAGGAGGAGGAGCACAGGGAACTTACCCTGAAATAACATACATTTCTGTTCTGCTCTGTAACTTATGAAAAAGAACAATTATTAGCATGAACTTGCAGCAACATAGGTGAATCAACAAAACAACCTGCTGTTTGCAACTAGCACTAACACATATGGAACTCAGCAACTCAGTACTTTGTATTAGTAAGCTAATCAAACATGTTAATTCAACTGACAGGAGAACTCCAGTTCCGTACCACAGAGAGCTGTCTGAAGCAGAAAGCAATTGAATTGCAGAATGCACAGGGCGAGCTATACGGACTCCTATGTACATTAACAGAAAAGCACAGTTACTTACAGTAACAGGTGTTATCCAGGGACAGCAGACAGATATTCTCACATGTGGGTGACATCATCCACGGAACCCCGATGTGGACACCCTCGCAAGCAGACTTGCTTGTAAAACTTTAGAAAGTTTGTGACTGTCGCATTGCGCATGTGCGAGTGCCTTCTCGCCCAACATAGGGTGCACGTCTCCTCAATGTCTCCTCAGTTCAGACAGCTAGCTAAGAAGCCAACCTTGGGAGGTGGGTGGGTTGTGAGAATATCTTCCTGCTGTCCCTGGATAACACCTGTTATGGTAAGTAACTGTGCTTTATCCCAGGACAAGCAGGCAGCATATTCTCACATATAGGAGATCTCCAAGCTAACCAAAATGGGATGGTGGGTGTGTTGGCAATTTAGGAGAATAAATTTTGTAAACCTTCCTGGCCAAAATGGCCATCCCATCTGGAAAAAGAAACCAGACAATAATGAGAGGTGAATGTATGAACTGAGGTCCAAGTGGCAGCTTTGCAGATTTCCTTAATAGGAGTGAATCTAAGGAAAGCTACTGATGACGCCATGGCTCTGACTTTGTGGGCTGTGACTCGAACCTGTAGATCAGTCTGGTTTTCAGGATTTCCCCAATGAATATGCATGAGATCTATTTGCATGCACTGCTTTCATTGTATGCTAATAGATCTTATGCATATTCATTGGGGAAATCCTGAAAACCAGACTGGATTGCAGCCCTCTAGGAGGGACTTTGACACCCCAGCTTTAGATGCAGTCCAGCCTGAGCTTAGCAGAAAGAGATGCAAGCAGCCATCCAGTTGGGGATGATGCGCTTGGAAATCGGATGTCCCAACCAGTGTTCCCTCTAAGCGGGCGGGTGTTGTGAGCAAACTTTTTTCACTGTGAGCTAAAAATATCGGGCGCCAGCAAGTTATGAGCCAAATAAATATGTTGCTTTCTACCACAGAACTTCCTTACGTTTGTATGGAATCTATCCCCTTTCAACTTTAGAGAGTGCCCTCTCGTTCTCCCTGCCTTAGCTACTAAGTCTATTCCCTTCAGTACCTTGAATGTTTCTATCATGTCCCCTCTCAATCTCCTCTGCTCAAGGGAGAAGAGGCCCAGTTTCTCTAATCTTTCGCTGTACGGCAACTCCTCCAGCCCCTTAACCATTTTAGTTGCTCTTCTCTGGATCCTTTCGAGTAGTACCGTGTCCTTCTTAAAGTACCAGTGCTGGACGCAGTACTCCAGGTGAGGGCGTACCATGGCCCGGTACAGCAGCATGATAATCTTCTCTGTCTCTTCAGTCCAGCATCTGCCCCTTCCATTCACTGTCTGTCTTTCCCTGCCATCTCTCCTCCTGCCCCCCCCCACCCCCCAATTTGGTCTAGCATCCATCATCTTCCTTCTGTTCCCCTCATGGTCTGGCATCTCTATCCTTCCCTCCCCCCTGTGGTTTTTAGCATATCTCTCTTCTCATTTCCTCCACTCAGATCTGATCATTCTCTGCTCTCTCTTCCCTTTTCTTCTCTGGTCTTCCTTCTCTATTTTCTGCCTCCATCTAAATTAAATTCTTTCTTACTATTTAGTCCCGTTTCCCTCTTTTCACTGTGTCTACACACAGCTTGTCACCCCTTTCCCTCACCCCTCCATTATCTTACTATTTTCTTCCCCCTTTATTTATCTCCTCCTTCCATTCAGCATCTGCTCTCCCTTCTCAACTGACATCCATCTGCCTTCTGCTCTCTCTCCCTTCTTCTCACTTCCATCATCTGTCCCCTTCTCTCTCTCTCTCATCTCCTCCATTCCATCATCTGCCCCTTCTCTCTCTCTCTCTCTCTCCCCCCCCCCCCAACTTCCATCATCTGCCCCCCTTCCCCTCACCTTTGTGGATCACTTTCTTTCCCCTGAGGGTGGCTCATGTCACAGGGGAAGCTTTGGCCGAGCAGAACCGCTTGATTAACAGTGGAACTTACTTGATTGATGTCGATGCTGGGGCCCGTTGCCGTTTGAAGGAAAAAAAAAAAGGTGGAAAAAAGGAACCTGTAAAGGCGAGAGGAAGGGAAACCTCCAGGACAGCTGCTTTTTGCCCTCCTTCAGCGGCCCAAGAGTTCAGACCAGCAGCGGCAGCTGTGTATGCTTTTAACTTCGGCACAGAGCTGCCCCTAATCAATAGTTTAGCGCGGTTTCATGAGGCAGCCTCGGGGCCTTTGATAGCCGGCCCGCTTCGATGATGCGATGTGGGCCGGCCTAGCAAAGGCCCCGAGGCTGCCTTATGAAACCGCGCTAAACTATTGATTAGGGGCAGCTCTGTGCCGAAGTTAAAAGCATACACAGCTGCCGCTGCTGGTCTGGAGGTGCGGAGACAAGGCAGGAGGCAAACGCGGTGGAAGGCAGGAGTCCCGGCACAGCGACTGCAACAGGAAGTTGCAAGTCAGCTGACGCCGGCCTTTCGTTGCGGCGGGGACCGAATCCTTCGCGGACCGGCAAGATTTTGTTTGCGGACCGGCGGTTGAAGAACTGTGCTCTACACTGTGTGCGCTGTGACGAGAAACATGTGCGCTGCGAGGTAATATTTTGTGCGCCAACGCACCCCAGCGCAGCTTAGCGGGAACACTGGTCCCAACTTATTTGGATCAAATGAGACAAAAAGTTGAGCAGCAGATCTGTGTGGTGTAGTGCATTGCAAGTAGAAAGCCAAAGCACGCTTAATGTCCAGAGTATGAAGAGCTGTTTCTCTAGGGTGAGAATGAGGCTTTGGAAAAAACACTGGAAGTACAATGGATTGGTTGAGATGAAACTCTGAAACCACTTTAGGTAAGAATTTAGGATGAGTACAAAGGACCACCTTGTCATAATGGAAGACTGTAAAAGGTGGGTCCACTACTAAAGCTTGTAGCTCACTGACTCTACGAGCAGATGTGAGAGCAATGAGAAAAACCACTTTACAATTGAGATATTTCAGATGAACCAAAGCCATTGGTTCAAAAGAAGGCTTCATCAATTGATCAAGACCAATATTGAGATCCCAAACCACTGGAGGCGGTTTGAGAGGTGGCTTGACATTGAAAAGTCCTTTCATAAATCTGGAAACCACAGGATGAGCAGAAAGGGGGTTTCCCTTCAATAGGCTGATGAAAAGCAGCAATTGTACTGAGATGGACTTGGATGGATGTGGATTTAAGGCCTGACTGAGATAAATGCAAGAGGTAATCCAAAACTGAAGATGGAGGTAGATTGAGACTCCTTGTGATGAATGGTGCACCATACAGAAAATCTAGTCCATTTCTGGTTGTAACATTGCCTAGTGGTAGGCTTCCTAGAAGCCTCTAAAATGTCATTGACAGATTGGGAAAAATGTAGAGTGGCAGTTAGGTTGAGAGGTACCAAGCTGTCAGGTGTAGAGTCTGCAGGTTGGGATGAAGCAAAGACCCCTGACTCTGTGTAAGCAGAGAGGGAAACACTGGTAGAAGTAGTGGCTCCCTGCTGCTGAGTTGAAGCAGAAGGGAGAACCACGGTTGTCTGGGCCACCAAGGAGCTATCAGAATCATGGTGGCAGGTTCATTTTTGAGTTTGACGAGTGTCTTGAGAATGAGAGGAAATACATACAGAAACTGATTCGTCCATTCCAGAAAGCACAGTTACTTACCGTTGTTATCCAGCGACAGCAGGAAGTTATTCTCAAATATGGGTGATGTCATCCACGGAGCCTGGATGCGGTCAGCCTCGCAAGCAAACTTGTTTGTAGAAATGTAGAAGTTTTGAGTCTGCCACACCGCGCATGCGCGAGTGCCTTCCCACCCAGCACAGGGCGAGTCTCCTCAGTTCAAATAGCTAGCAGAGAATCCAACCAGGGGAGGTGGGTGGGTTGTGAGAATAGCTGCCTGCTGTCCCTGGATAACAACTGTTATGGTAAGTAACTGTGCTTTATCCCAGGACAAGCAGGCAGCCTATTCTCACTTATGGGTGACCTCCACGCTAGGAGATTAAGTTCATTAAATGAAGGACAGAATCTCAGAATTGCCACTCCAAGGATCATAGTCGTATTATCCAATATGGAACTGTGGCATGGGTTAACGGTGACTTTCTTAGTCAATTTAGTGTATTTAATCTTAACTACTCAAACGTTTAAGTTAATAATAATAACAGCTTATATACCGCAATACCGTGAAGTTCTATGCGGTTTACAAAGATTAAGCAAAGGTACAAATTGATTGACTTTAAGAGGGGAGGAAGAAAGAGGGTTAATAGGACAGAAAATCTATTTTTGAGGAGAGAGTGATCAATAGAACAAGTTAATCGCTATAGAGGGGAGAGAGAAGAGAGGATCAGTTGTCTAGATACTTTAGGAACAGGTGTGTTTTCAGACATTTCCTAAATTCCTCATAAGTAGTGGGCGAAAGCAATTGTTCTAGGTCTTTACCCCATGATGCTGCTTGGTGCGAGAGAAGATGTTCATGGTGTTTTTTCAGTTTACAACCTCTCACTGGGGGGGAAACGAAGTTGGAATGTGAGCTTCTCTTGTGTCTGTTGGCTGAGAAGACGAAAAGGTCAGTTATATATTTAGAGGCAAGTTCGTGTAGTGCTTTGAAGCAGAAGCAGGCAAATTTAAACTTTACGCGCACCTCCATTGGCAGCCAATGCAGCTGCCGGTAGTAGGGTGTCACGTGGTCAAACGTCCTCAGCCCAAAGATCAGTTTGACCGCTGCATTTTGCATCAATTGTAAACACTGCATGCTCTTTTGGGAAATTGCTAAATAGGCGATGTTACAGTAGTCAAGTAGACTCAGTACGAGGGATTGGACTAGGGTTCTGAATGCCGCTGTATCGAAATAAGCTTTGATCTGAAATAAGCTTTGGATCTGAGTTTCCAGAGAATGAAAAATCCCTTTCTGATTAAGGAGTCCACCTGGTCTCTCATGGTTAGGCACTGATCTAAAGTTACACCTAGTATCTTTATGGTAGGTTGGATAGGGTAATTAAGATTATTGATACATAGTGGTGATTTGGTGTCAAGCGGATGTGGCGAAGCAACAAAGAAAGTTGTCTTTTCTGAATTAAGTTTGAGCCTAAAGGTTGTCATCCAGTGCCCCATCACGTTTATGGCTTCTGAAGCTTTAGGAATAGTTTCAGAGATAGAATTAACGAACGGGATGATGATCGTAAAATCATCTGCATAACTAAATAGTTTTATCCCTAACTGGGTTAGCTGCATGCCTAGTGAGGACATGTAGACGTTGAAGAGCAATGGAGATAGCGGAGACCCTTGTGGCACACCGGATGGATTGCACCAGGTATCTGAAAGTTCATAATTAAAATGTACTTGATAAGTGCGGGACATAAGGAAGCCACGGAACCAATTCAGCACCTCGTCCCTGATACCAATGGCGTCTAGCATTGCAGCAGTTTCCCATGGTCTACTAGATCAAAGGCAGAACTCATATCGAATTGCATAACCAGGGCATTAAGGCCCTTACTAAACAGTAGGCGCAGATTGTCTAAAATAGCCGCAATTACTGTCTCAGTACTGAATAACGGTCTAAAACCGGATTGAGTTTCATGTAGGAGAGAGAACTGATCCAAATAATCCATCAGTTGGGTGTGTACCAATCCCTCCATAATTTTTACAATAAACCGAATGGATGCTACTGGTCTGTAGTTGGATATTATAGCTGAAGATTCTTTTCGATTTTTTAGAATTGGGGTTATTATTATGTGACCATTATTAGAGAGGAACTTCCCAGTTTTTAGGTTTTGAGCCAAATATTGCATCAAAGATAGTTTAAATACTAAAGGTGCCGCTTTCATGATTTCTGGGGGGCATGAGTCCAGAACGCAATAGGATTTAGAGTATTTGTTATATAGTCTGTTGTAATTGTTCCACTCTAAATCTTGAAAGGAGCTCCAGATCATGTCTGCCGATGTATCATTTCCTTGGGTGATAGGTATCGGATGATCACTATGGTCGTTTGTTGAACAATGAATTCTAAGGTTTTTAATTTTTGAATCGAAGTGTAGTGCTAAGTCATTTGCAGAGGGTAACTTAGAGTTGTGTGTGAGTGTGGTGTAGCGAGCGGTGTCAAATAAATTTGTGATCAGGTTGAATAGCTCTTTTGTATTGATTCCTTGTGAACCATTACAAGATGAGTTGATTTTAATTGAGTAGAATGCTTTACGTTTGTCTTTTATCATTTGTTTGTAGATTTTTATGTTAGCTCTCCATTTGTTACGGTCTGTTAGTTCTCCTGTTTTTTTCCAAGTTCTTTCTAGTCGTCTAGCTAGTTGTTTCAGTTTTAGAAGTTCGGTGTCAAACCATTTGTTATATTTATTTGCATTGCTTTTGCTATTGCGTATAGGGGCAATTTTATCTAAAATGGATGTGCTGGTTGTCATCCAGTGATCCCAGAAATCGATTCCTTCTTCTATCTCTGATTGCAATTCATATTGTGACCAGAAATCTATTGGATTAATATAGCTTCTGGTGTGATGTTCTCTTTTTATTATTGGGCGTTGTTATGCCAGTTATGCCCCAGCATATTACTGATAATTTTGTTTATGTATTCTCAAGTCTGCTGACCTGAACTCCTTACCCCCAAAGAAAAGTAATACCAGATGGTCTCTACAATAACATTGCTTATTGTAGATCCTGACCTCTTTGATCTGATTTCCTTGATCACACCAAAAGGACAGATGGCCTCTGTAACACCTTCTTGATAGCATCAAAGAGACAGTGCAACACCTATCCTGACTTCCTTTATTTGAGTGACAACTGGATAGCATCAAAGAGACAATAAACTACAACACCTCCTTGCGTCCTGACCTCTTTGATCTCCACAGGAGCTAACATCCTGACCTCATTGATCTTCAAAGGACAGTAAAACCAGATGATCATCAGTAAAGACAGATGGGAAACTACATCAAAAAGACAGTGACAAGTATCTGCTATCTTGACCTCTTTTGACCTGGGTGTTGTCAAAACAGATAACAAAAGAACAGAACCGGCTGTCTTACTAAGAGGGCAGCAGTTTTTCTCTATAAAAGAGAAAAACTCAGCCCATAGAATTTGAATCCAGTTTCGTTGCAACAAGGGACAGCCCGTTCGATTCTCCTCTCCTATCAATCGCTTTGGGTTCCAGATTGTGAGGGATAGTGATGTCCGGAAATACGGTGATGTTAATCTATTTTAATATTTATCTATGCATGTAATAAAGTGTTATTGTTTAAGCTTTATATTGTCTGGGTGCCTTTCTGAGGGTTACTGATCATCCCATTGGGCAGAAATAAGTGGTAGAACAGGCGTGTTTTAGATTTAGAATAAGACCAGATTAGCTTGAAATAATAAGTAAAATGGTCAGGCCAGATATCATGACACCAGGTGTCTTTACGTATAGAGATGGCAGGATTTGGGATGTCCTTTGTGGACATGGCTACCATATCTAACTGATGGCCTTTTTCATGTGTTTGTGTGGGTAGAGGGAGGTTGTAATTGAGTAGGGATAGAAAGTTTTTAAACTCTTTCGCGTTTGTATTGTCCTCTTCATCTAGGTGAAAGTTTATGTCTCCTGCAATGATATTGTAAGAAGAACCGAGTGAATTGTTTAGGACAAATGCACAGAAGTCTTCTTTGGCTTTTGGCCAGCTTTTTGGTGGGACATAGAATAATATGCATGATAGGGATTCTTCTAGATGACGGTTGCTAATTTTACAGGCTAGAATTTCTAGTTGGTCGGTCATTTTGGAATCTAATAGTTCAAACTCAAATCCATCTTTAAGAATAATTGCTAGACCTCCTCCTTTTTTCCCCACGCAGTTTAGCATAAGGATTTTAAAATTGTCTGGTAGGAGGTCAATTATTATTGGATCATCTTCTGATAGTAACCATGTTTCAGTTAGTAAAAGGCAGGCTATTTGCTTGTTAATGATCCAATCATTAATTAGGAAGGCTTTATTCCTGACAGATCTAGTATTAAGGTATGCACAGGGGACAGATGTGGGTGTGATAGGTTTGGTAGCGGTATTAGTTTTGATGGGTTTTACTTGCCTTATTCTTTTTTTAAGGGCTCGTTGGTGTCTTCTTTTATTTGAGATAGCAGTAATGTGATTTGTTATGTTTTCTTGTGGAATAGAGATGTGTAAAAGTGAGAGATCCGGGTAGTTAATTGATTGTGATTGTGGGTGGAAGGAGTTAACATCTTTGATGTTGCCAATTAGCAGACAGATCAGGAAAATCAGGAGGAGATTCATATTTGCAGGGTATGGTATTTCTTCCTAGCACAGAAGTGTAATGGTTTCCCTGTAAATTCTTGAGTTATTGTTTGTATGGTTGTTGACTGGATTGGTGTAGGTTTTGAAGGTGGTCCAAAGGGATATAGATCTTAAGCAGTTCTACGACAAGTCTCTAGTAATTACGCATGCAGCTATCAGTTACTCATGCATTTAACAGCTATTTGTGTCTCTGATGATAACATATGCCTCAAAAATTCCTAAGTAGTCCTAATTCAAGACTTCATCAATTACACATACATCTAGTGGTTAAATTTTCATCTAGCAATTGTACGACTCTGATGGTAACATATGTCTAGCAGTTACATATGCAGGCAGGCAGTTCTTAATCGCAGGATCGGGTCGATGGGCTCTCTGTAGTGGCGATGGCTGATCCCGCTGCTTGGAAATAAAAAGCAGGTAGTTATTGGGCGGAGCACAGATACCCGGCAGGATCGGGTCAATGGTCTCCCGATAGTGGTGGCTGATCCCTCTGCTTGTTTTTAAAAGAAAGCAGGCAGTTGATTCTCCCCAGCGGACTGCGGGGGGGAGGGGGGCGGAGCTCAGACACCTGGCAGGATCGGGTTGATGGGCTCCCGATAGTGGTGGCTGGTCCCTCTGCTTGTTTTAAAAGAAAGCAGGCAGTTGATTCTCCCCAGCTAATAGTATTTCTTTTCTTATTTTTTAGTTATAAATAAGTTTATCTTTTTTTTTAAATGAAATATTTAGAAAAACTTGTGCAAATAGCATCATAGAAAACACAATTAGTATTTCCAACCAATATTTATGGTTGAATATTCAAAATAATGCTCAATGTGTGGAAAATTAATATCTTTTCATATTGTTTTTTTTTTATTATTTATTTATACAATTTTATGAAATTTTTCCAAGCATAAACATCCATAAACATCTTGTACAGAAAAGTACGATCAAGACACTTCTAATTTAAGTTAACTTTCAATTCTGAAAAGTAATTCACTCAAATTATTAAAGGAAAAGAAAAAATCAGCTTCCCTTGATCACACACCAGTCCTCTAAATTAGATTAGATCCAAGATTTAAAGAGTAGCTTAATTAAATTCAAACAATTATAAAGAAGCACATTAACTACTACTAACAGAAAACTAATTATCAATAGGCGCTGTTGTTACTTCATTCTCAAGGCATTTCATTGAGATAAATCTTATCAAATGAGATGGATCTACAAATACATATTTCAAAGAACGATATCTTACGACACATTTACATGGGTATCTTAAAAAGAAAAAAAAAAAAAAACCAATTTGAGGCACTCCAGGTTTCAGGTTTAGGAATTATCTTCTTCTTTTTTGAGTCTCTCTAGAGACATCTGGGAAAATTTGAATATGGAGACCCAGGAAATCTTTGGATATATTCTTGAAGTAAAGATTTAGGATCCAGTCCTTATCTGGAGTCAGAGCCATGATCAACAAAAAAGTGGCTGGTGTAGCCACTTCAATGTCCGATTATTCCAATATAGCAGAAATATCCAATGGATGTTCCTGAGGTTCCTTGACTTTTTCTTTTAGAAGAGTTTGAGATTTAACAGGTAGGTAATAAGCCCTTGTAAGGGGAGGTAGAGAATTTTCAGGTATCTTAAGAATCTCCATAAAATATTGTTTTATCATATCTTGAGGGGAAATTGATAGAATCTTAGGAAAATTTATAATCTACAAGTTATTTGCACGAGTATTGTTCTCCAGAGCTTCCAATTTCCTCCTCATAATTAAGTTATCTTTAACCAGTTGGTCTTGGTTTTGTTTAACAGTTATTAACTCTTCATTGGTTTCCTGTTTTAACAAAGATTGATCTTGTTTTAAAGAGTTAATTTCTTCTTTCTGTACTTTTATTTCTCTATCCAAATTTTTTATTTGAGGATTTAGGTTATTCCCCAAATTCACCACCAAGTTCCAAAGAGCTTCTAATTTGACTTGTGGAGGTTTAACCACTGAGAATAAATGTGTTTGTGTGGTTAGAGTCTGTTCTTGAGGCCTCAATGAACCTTGTCTTTCTTCATCACTAGCTGTTCCGGTCGCAGGGTCATGTAGTGAGAGTAGTTCTCTCTGAGGTGTTCCATTCAGCGAGCCCTCCAACATGCTAGCCTCTCGGGAAGAAAGTACTTCCTGTCCGGCTGCACTCTGATCTTGCGGTGAGCTAGCTGCCTGCGACTGCAGCTGGAGAGGTGGCGTCCATACGTCAGGGCTCAGAGAGATATCAAGCCCTAAGGTATTCGCTACAGCGCTACTCTTCGGCAGCGTTCCCAGCGAGCATGTCCCTGGCGATTCTTGTTCTCGTTGCAGTTGCCGTAGGAAATCGTCAATTGTAGCCGATGGGGGTACCGAGCGTTGGGAGGCAGCACCAGCGCTTTTTCCCCTTCTTTTCGGCATTTCTTATCCGAGGTAAAGGTGAAAAGTTAAGGGCATCCGAGCAGCAGTTAGCTAGCGGCGGCCATCTTGGATTGATCCAGCTCTCCATATTGTTGTAAGGCCACAACCAGCATTAAAAATTGTAAGCAAAAAGCACTTGTCTTTCAGCTTTAGCTTTGTGTCAACCGGCATTATACAAACTGCCGCTCTAGCCCCATTTAACGTATCCGACAGGAAATTTTGCCGCTAGCACACGGCTTCTTCAAGGTTTATGCATCGGGCTATAATCTTAACGTTAACATTCTAGACACAGTGTATAACGCCGGTTGACACAAAGCTAAAGCTGAAAGACAAGTGCTTTTTGCTTACAATTTTTAATGCTGGTTGTGGTCTGTAGATGCAGTCCAGCCTGGGCATAGCAGAATGAGATACAAGAAGCTATCCAGTTGGAGATGCTATGCTTAGAAATTGGATTTTCCAACTTGTTTGGATCGAAGAAAACAAAAGTTAAGGAGTAGATCTGTGTGGTTTGGTGCGTTCCAAGTAGAAAGACAAAGCACGCTTATAGTCCAGAGTATGAAGAGCTGATTCTCTAGGATGAGAATGAGGCCTTGGAAAATACACTGGAAGTACAATAGATTGGTCGACATGAAATTCTGAAACCACTTTAAGTAAGAATTTAGGATGAGTACGAAGGACCACCTTGTCATGATGGAAAACTGTGAAAGGTGGATCAGCAACTAACGCTTGCAGCTCACTGACCAAACTATGCAATATAGTAAACGGCTATAATCTACAGGATGCTATGGAGCAAGACCTGCGTACTTTAGAAAGTTGGTCCTCGATCTGGCAGCTGGGCTTTAACGCCAAGAAATGTAAGGTCATGCATCTCGGTAACGGAAATCCTTACAGAACTTACACCCTGAATGGAGAAACTTTAACCAGGACTACGGCAGAACGAGACTTAGGAGTAATCATCAGTGCTGACATGAAAGCAGCCACTCAAGTGGAGAAGGCTTCATCTAAAGCACGGCAGATGATAGGTTGTATCAAGAGAAGCTTCGTCAACAGGAAGCCTGAAGTCATGATGCCATTGTACAGAACCATGGTGAGACCTCCTCTGGAATACTGTGTGCAATTTTGGAGGTCACATTACCGTAAAGATGTGCTCAGAATTGAATTGGTTCAGCGGATGGCCACCAGGATGGTCTCGGGGCTAAAGGATCTCCCGTACGAAGAAAGACTGAGCAAATTGCAGCTCTATACTCTCGAAGAGCGTAGGGAGAGGGGAGACATGATTAAGACATTTAAGTACATCACAGGACGGGTCGAGGTGGAAGATGATATCTTTCTTCTGAAGGGACCCTCGACCACAAGAGGTCATCCGCTCAAACTCGGGAGGGAAGTTGCGTGGTGACGCCAGGAAGTACTTCTTCACAGAGAGAGTGATTGAGCATTGGAACAAGCTTCCAGTGCAGGTGATCGAGGCACACAGTATCTCAGACTTCAAGAATAAATGGGATACCTATGTGGGATCCCTACGAGGGTCATGCCAAGCGATAGGGTCTCTATCGCAAAGCTTTTGATAGCGTCCCGCACCGCAGATTGTTGAGCAAGATGACTTTGATGGGATTGGGAGTGATATTGACGACATGGGTCAATGACTGGTTAAGCGGTAGAATCCAGAGGGTGGTGGTTAACGGTACCCCCTCCAATACATCGGAGGTGACCAGTGGAGTGCCACAGGGATCGGTCTTGGGACCGATCCTTTTGAAAATATACATAAGAGACCTGACTCAAGGGCTTCAAGGTAAAATAACACTATTCGCCGACGACGCCAAACTATGCAACATAGTAGATAACAGCATATACCCGACAGTATGGAGCAGGACCTGCTCTTATTGGAACATTGGTCCTCGACTTGGCAGCTGGGCTTTAATGCCAAAAAATGTAAGGTCATGCACCTTGGCAGCAAAAACCCATGCAGAACTTACACTCTGAATGGTGAGATCTTAGCTAGGACTAGGGCAGAACGTGATTTGGGAGTAATCATTAGTGCAGACATGAAAACTGCCAAGCAGGTGGAGAAAGCTGCATCCAAGGCTAGACAAATGGTGGGATGCATCCGTAGAGGTTTCGTCAGCCGGAGGCCCGAAGTCATAATGCCCCTGTACAGATCCATGGTGAGACCTCATCTTGAATATTGTGTTCAATTCTGGAGACCACATTATCAAAAAGATGTGCGGAGAATCGAGTCGGTTCAGCGAATTACCACCAGGATGGTCTCGGGACTCAATAACCTCCCATATGAGGAAAGACTGAATAAACTGCAACTATACTCGCTCGAGGAACGTAGAGAGAGGGGGGACATGATTGAGACTTTTAAATATATCACGGGCTGCATCGAGGTGGAAGATGATATCTTCTTTCTTAAAGGACCTTCAACCACAAGAGGTCATCCGCTGAAAATCAAAGGTGGGCAATTTCATGGCGACACCAGGAAGTATTTCTTTACCGAAAGGGTAGTCGATCATTGGCATGAACTTCCATTGCAGGTAATTAACGCCAGCAGCGTGCTCGATTTCAAAAAGAAATGGGATATGTATGTGGGATCTCTAGCCGGGTGAAGTCTGGGGGTGGGTCATTAGCGTGGGCAGACTTGATGGGCTACAGCCCTTTTCTGCTGTCATATTCTATGTTTCTATGTTTCTAGGGTACGGACTTGAAAGTGCGGGTCAGTAGAGTGGCAGTATAATTACAATTATACTTAAGGGGTTCATTAGACTTAATAGGGAGGGTCAATAGTGTGGGAAGACTTGATGGGCTGTAGCCCTTATCTGCCGTCATCTTTCTATGTTTCTATGTTTCTATTCGAGCAGACGTGAGGGCAATAAGAAACACCACTTTCCAAGTGAGATATTTCAGATGAGCCGTAGACATTGGTTCAAATGGAGGCTTCATCAATTGGGCAAGAACAACATTGAGATCCCAAACCACAGGGGGCGGTTTCAGAGGAGGTTTGACATTGAAAAGTCCTTTCATAAATTTGGAAACCACTGGATGAGCAGAGAGGGGTTTCCTTTCAATAGGCTGATAGAAAGCAGCAACTGCACTGAGATGGACTCGGATAGATGTAGACTTGAGGCCAGAGGTAGATAAGTGCAAAAGGTAATCCAGAACAGAAGATGAGGATGAATGCTGAGGCTCCTTATCATGAGAGATGCACCAGGTAGAAAATCTAGTCCATTTTTGGTGGTAGCACTGTCTAGTGGTAGGCTTTCTGGAAGCCACTAAAATGTCTCTTACAGGTTGAGAAAACTGAAGAGGAGTTATGTTGAGAGGTACCAAGCAGTCAGGTGCAGAGACTGCAGATTGGGATGAAGTAGAGATCCTTGACTCTGTGTAAGCAGAGATGGAAAAACTTGTAAAAGGTATGGCTCCCTGCTGCTGAGTTGAAGTAGAAGGGAGTACCAAGGTTGTCTCGGCCACCGAGGAGCTATCAGAATCATGAGGACGCCAAAAATAAGTGCTCCCTGTTGGAACCCTTGAGAAAGCCTGTTTAGGCGAAACGGGTCCCGTCGGGCACACAATTGTTGGGGCAAGCAACTAAACTACAATAAAGGATAAGTAAATAATGATTTACCAGTTGTTGATTTAGTTTTTGAACCAGAAAGAAGAAATTCTTCTTTTGACTGAATAAGAATTTTACAGATTGACGATTTAACCCTGATGAATGAGGGCATCTTCATATTGTGGAATAATCTCACTGCCCCATGGAACTTGGGCTCCTTCCAACTATTTTGTAAATGTAATGCTCTCTTCCCCCCTGTACTGAACCTACAACCCCATTATGCTATTCCTTCTTCTATTAAGCGCTTGTAAACCGTGCCAAGCTCTACAATTGTGGAGAGGATGCAGTATATAAACTTAAGGTTTAGTTTAGTTTAGTGAGGTTGCAGAAGACGACTCAATTTGTCCGCCAAACAATTTTTTGCCCCTTCAATGTAAACAGCTTTCAGGAAGGTGTTGTGGAGGATTGCCCAGTCCCAAACCTTCAGAGCTTCTTGACAAAGGGAGAGAGATCCCGTTCCTCTCTGCTTGTTGACTAGATCACTAAAAAGCAATAAAGAATGGTGCACTTCCATTATTTGGTATGGAGCAACACATAAGTTTCTAAAAAAAGAATTAAAAACTTGAATGGTAATGATAATCTCTAGAGTAAAAATGATGACATGAAACTGCTACAGAATGCATAGGAGAAGTAACACTTACCATAAGCCTGTATAAACTCAAGAATGAATACGCAACGACAAATCAGCAAAAAAAACTTTCACCGAAGTAATCTAGTCACTTTCTATGTATTTTACCTTATTCCTCCCGTTAATTGTTATATATTTTAACTTTTTTTGTGTGTTTGAACTTAATATCAATTTTATTCATGGGATGGTATACACATCAATGTAATTAGTACTCCCGTATTCAAATATCCCCCTCCTCGTTTTTTAGCCATGTTATTCTTATCATATCTCATATTTATTTTAAACTTTTTAATAAAGTAAAGCTTATTTATTAATTTTATTGATGGTTGTTATCTCATTTTTCATTTTTTAGTTTACCATCATTTTCATTTTTACATTTGCGGTTTTAAGTCAAACCTTAACAATCCTGGTATGTTTTATTTATTTATTTATTTACATGTCTATTTATATTTGTTAGGACCCCTGAGGAAGGCGTGTTTACCGAAACATGGACTGTGTCGGGTCCTTAGGTTTGTTTGAAGGGTGGTAATATCTAACTGCTTTGATAATTGATATAATAAACATAGCCTGCATCTTGTACATTTCGTCTGCAGTTCTTTTTGTTTTGTGTTTGGTGCAACAAGATTCCGCATGAACAACTAGTTTGAAAAATTGTGAGCCATGGAATCGAGGGTAAAATACTCATGTGGATTAAAAACTGGTTGGCGGATAGGAAACAGAGAGTGGGGAGTAAATTAACAATACTCTGACTGGAAAAGCGTCACGAGTGGAGTGCCGCAGGGTTCGGTGTTTGGACTCGTGCTCTTCAACATATTTATAAACGATCCGGAAATTGGTACGATGAGTGAGGTGATTAAATTTGCAGATGATACGAAGTTATTCATAGTGAAGACACAGAAGGATTGCGCTGACCTGCAACACGCTCGAGAAATGGGCTGCAACATGGCAAATGAGGATTAACGAGGATAAGTGTAAGGTACTGGTCGACAAGTCAATGAAGCCATCCGTGCAAGGCGTAGCGGCGGCGAAAAGGGTGAACAGAATGCTGGGAATGATTAAGAAGGGGATCACAAACAGATCAGAGAATGTTATCATGCCACTGTACCGGGCCATGGTACGCTCCCACCTGGAATATTGCATCCAGGACTGGTTGCCATACATCAAGAAGGATACAGTATTACTCGAAAGGGTCCAGAGAAGAGCAACTAAAATGTTTAAGGGACTGGAGGAGTTTCCATACAGTGAAAGATTAGAGAAACCAGGCCTCTTCTCCCTTGAAACATTCAAGATAATGAAGGGAATAGACTTAGTAGATAAAGACAGGTTGTTCACCCTCTCCAAGGCGGAGAGAACGAGAGGGCACTCTCTAAAGTTAAAAGGGGACAGATTCCATACAAACGTAAGAAAGTTCTTTTTCATCCAGAGAGTGGTAGAAAACTGGAACGCTCTTCCAGAGGCTGTTATAGGGGAAAACACCCTCCAGGGATTCAAGACAAAGTTAGACAAGTTCCTGCTGAACCAGAACGTACGCAGGTAAGGCAAAACTCAGTTAGGGCATTGGTCTTTGACCTAAGGGCCGCCATGTGAGTGGACTGCTGGGCACGATGGACCCAGCAGTGGCAATTCTTATGCTCTTAATGCCCAAGGCATAGGTGTCAGCAACTGTCTAATAGGAAAGGGGGTGGGTCTCCAAGATAGGCTGGAGTGATACCATAGGCACAAGTGCTCTCGATTCAGTGCTACACTTCTGCAGGATTCACCCCAGCTTCTCTTACAGCATGGTGCAGAACTACTCCTTGATAGCAGACATTGGGAAAGGCAGGACCAGTGCCAATGTGGAGAATGCCTTCAAAGATGTCATGCTGAATCTGAAGCAGTGTCCTGGCTTCAGGGAGACTGCTTAAACAGAGGAGTGGTCTTTTTGGCACAGATGCTTCTTGAGTTCCATGCTTTGAGTAGGATCAATACTGATGCTTGCTCATCTTCTTAGGATGCCCAATGTTGGAGTCCTTCAGTGCAGATGAGGATGATGCAGAATCTACGTGCATCCTCAAGGTTGGGTCTAAGGATGCTCGGCCCAGAAAGATGCAAGTGGCACTCAATGTCCTCATTTCAAATACAGATGCTGTTGTGGCTTTCCTGCACTGCACAGCTATTCCACATAGTGCCATCAATATGGTCCTCAAAATCATGTACTGTTCTCAACTCTAGTGAGAACAGCACAGGACTTCCTGCATCAGGTTGATTGTAAGTTAGAAGAGCTGCATGGTGTAGAAATGATTTTGCAGCTGCTGTGTTTGAACCAGGTCATCATCTTCCTTCCTAAAAGTAAATTCTACTCCCCAGGGAAATTCTGCACAAATTCTTAATTTCCCAAGAAGTAAGCTTAGCTAGAAGCTTTATATCTTGGTGCTGTCAAAGGACTTATGTGGCTTATTACTTTGCTCCTCAGCAAACAACTAAAATGTTCAAAATGAACTGACAAACTATCAACAGATGACATAAGCCACTCATATCCCACCATAACACTAGGTTAGCCCCACCATGCAATTTAAGATGTAAAGGTTTGTCACAGCAGAAGAAAACCAATGTCAACAAGGTGGTAAATTAAGTTTCTCCACTAAGCTGTTCACGCCTTTACAATTTCAATTGTTATGAAGCACAATTCACTTATTCAAGTTTAAAACACAATGGGGGTCTTTTACTAAGGCGTGCTAGCTGATTTAGCGTGCGCTAAATGCTAACTCATCCATTATATTCTATGGACACGTTAGCATTTAGTGCTCGCTAAATCAGCTAGCGCGCCTTAGCAAAAGAACCCCTATATGATTTTAAATATAGACAAGAAAAACCCCATTTGTTAGACCAATTATTTCAAAGACAATCAAAGTGAAAATCATTACCTCATCAGTTGTAGCAAGACTTTCACTAGGAGTAAGTTCAGAATTGGATGCCATCCAAACAGCAGAGTTCAAGGACTTGGAATATTCTCTTTCCTTTTCAGTGGTCTCAGAGATATGCCTGGTTACTATATCCTAAATAAAATATAAGGCTATTGTCAGTACTTTGTCTTCTAATCTAGAGTGTTCAAAATTCTATAAACTATAAATATACTGTATATAATATACCTGCAAGGCATATAAAGCTCGCTGTCTCAAGTAGTCTGTATTTAGTAGCTGAAGCTCATGGAAAAGTTCAATAAGATAATGCGGCCGAGATTCATTTTGAGAAATTAATGTGGCTACTTCAGAATAGATTGTATCCCGTAAAGCTTCAAACATTGAAAAATCACTCCCAGTTTCTGTAAAATACAGAAGAACAAATCACAATCCATGCCAGCACCCTATTACAAATCATCCCAATATACATTTTAAGTAACTTACCCTCCCTTTTACAAAATTGCGATAGCATTTTTTTTGTGTAGGCTGGCGCACTAAGTGCCGACCTGCACTAAAAAATGCTATTGCGGTTTTGCAAAAAGAGGGAGTTTGAAAGCTATTACAATAGAACTTTTTCTCTCAATTGCACTTTGAGGTTTTTCCAAAAATCAATATTATTGCAAAAATAAAACAAAATACAAAGTTAAAACAAAATCCAGAAATAATAAATTAAACAGAATGAACAGTTAAACAGCAAAATAAACACTGGTTAATAATATAATAATGTGACAAAGTATTTATTCCCCTTGTGATTTTTCCTGTTATTGCATATATGTTAAACTGAATTATTTCTGATCTTTAAACAAAATGTAATATTAAACAAAAGGAAACCAAACACTGTTTTTATATTATAATATAATATAACATATAATATAATTATGATATAATTATAGCTTCATTGATTTAAGAAACAAAGTTATTCAATACTCAAGTGAAAAAATAACTGCCCCTTATTTACTCACTCAACCAACTGACCAAATTTAATTGATAATTGGATTTAGGTGACTGAATGCAGCTGAACTGCTGAAACTAAACTTCACTAAATCTATATCTTAACATAAGAGTCAAGTAGCTACCATAAAGTTTCAATAAAAACCCCATGTCAGCTAAACAAACTTCCAGAAAATATGAGAAAAAATTGTTGGTATATATCCATCTAGGAAGGCTTACAAAGCCATTTCCAAAGCTCTAAGATGCCACTGAACCACAGTAAGAGCCATTCTTTCTAAATTAAAAAAGACTTAGAAGGGAAGATTAGGTACTTACCTCTATTTTCATTCTAACACAGCATTTGAGTCCTGACAGTAGGTAACTATCCCATACTTGCGAGTTGGTTGCAGGAGGACAACATTTACATTCTTCAGCTCTGCCTCCTTTTCCAGTGCTGTATGGAGCCCTCTCTGTTCAATTAGTATCAAAGCAATCAAACAGCACTACAATATAAAAAACAAGAAAGAGGGGGTACAGGGAGTCTCCCCACAAACATCACCATGCATTAACCTTATGGAGATCAGAGTCTTTTTCCCACTGAAGCACTCCTTCTGACTGTGCATCCAATATTTCTATCTTTAGCTCCATCCCCTTTGGGTCCAGGTCTCTCTCTTTCTTTCTCCAGCCCCATCCCCTTTGGGTCCAGGTCTCTCTCTTTCTTTCTCCACCCCATCCCCTTTGGGTCCAGGTCTCTCTTTTTCCCCCTCTGTTACCCTCCCCAGATCCAGTTTCAGTTCTTCTTTGTACCTTTGTTCCAGGTCTCCCTCTCTCCCTCCTCTGTTATGATCTTGCATCTCTCTGCTCTTCCATAAAGTCTCTCCCCCTCTGTCTACACCTCATATAGTGCTACATCTGCCTCCTGTCTTTCCCCTTTGGTCCAGGCCTTTCTCTCTCTAGTCTTTCTTCAGCTTACAACCCCCCCTTTCTCTGCCTCTTTCTCTCCTTTTTTCCTCCCTCCCTCCTTCCTATGTCCCCCTCACTGCCTTCCAGTCTTTGTCGTACCCCCTCCCCTGAAGCCAGTCAGCCTACCTCCCTCACTGCTGCGCCAAAGCCAGCCTGGAGGGAGGCAGACAGGCAGGCTGGCTTTGGTGTGGCAGGGAAGGAAGGGAAACGATCGCCTGTTCCATTGTCCCCATGCACAGCTTCCCAAAATTGTGCGTGGGGACAATGGGACAGGGGGGATCTAAAAACGAGACGTATGATCACATTATCTATTGCAGACAGGGGTGAAACCCATAGCATGTGATAACTAAGTCATAATATTTGCTAGGGAAAATTACTAATGAAAGATCATGCAACTTGCTAATGTCTGGAAAACAAGACCCTGAGGATGTGACAGTTACAACATAATAGTATGCTATAGTTAAAAGTCATAAACAACTTATAAATAACAGAAACACAGGCTAGTGGTCATACTGGCCTGATGATATGGGAAGCAAAATGTATCTGTTTATATGACCTAACATTTTTCACTTACCAAGTTAGGGGAAAATATTGATGACCTTATAGTTGCAAGAAACCATGTCATTGTAATTAATGGAAATACATTGCTGAAGTATGCAATTGTAATTGGATGATGTTTTTCAGTTTATAATTTGATTAGAGATTGCATTAACCATGTTTGTTTACTAATGAATTAATTGATGTCATAAAGCCCATTAAATGGCCTGTCATATGTAATTCAGGGAGATTCTTACCAGTTAGTAGGATGCCAAGAACTCCCAAGGCCTAGAATCTTTAAACTATACTTTTGTGTCTGGTAGGTTATTTTTTCCTTGGCCTCCTCCAAAGATGGAGGAAAGAGCTGAGGAGGTATGAAGCCTGTTCATGTAGTTATTTAGAGCAGTTTGGTGCCGTGTGAGGATCTGTCTCTGGTGGACGTCAATCTAATCTAAGCCGCGCATGCGCACTCCCATCGCGTGTTCTGTTTTCCGTGCGCTGTAGGGCACCGCATATAGGAGTGCGCATGCACGCAAAACACTCTCCCCCCCCCCCCCCCCCCCCCGAGGCTGGTCACCTTGGCAATGGCCATAAACTCGCATGCATTAAACAGAGGTTTCACACAACCCACTACTTCTTTCGTGAAGTAAACCCACTTCCAGCCTCTCAAGGCATGGAAGGGGCACCCACTGCCACCAACCTGAGGACCCTTCAGCCCAGCTATTTGTCTTTCACCTTCGGCCGAGGCAATGCAACCACAGAGGATGCCCATCCGCTCAATATATAGATCTGGGGGCCATCGATCGACCTTCAGTCCTACCTGTTGCGTCGAGGAGTGCAGGGAGCAGCAGGAGAAACAGCAGGCAGAGGCGCAAAAGAGCCCGGTAGTCTTCCAGCGCCATACTTGAACACGTGGATGGCAGAGAGCGTGGCCGGCGGTGCATGTGCGGCAGGGTGTGAGCGCTGTCTGAGGGAAGTTGTCCCCCGCTGCCACTGACAAACCCCAGCAGCAGTAGTACATTGCTTGCTATCATTTCTCCTCCGAGCCCCCGGTGCCCTCAGTGGCGAGAGAAAAAGAGAGCGGAGCGAGCCCTGAGCTTCTGTCGCGCATCCAGTTCCCTCATCGCGTCTGGGCATAAAAAAGTAAAGAACTAAATGAAAAAAAAAACTATTCAAAGTTGTTAAAACGCATGTGGCCTGTGAAAAATTGCAGGACGATCTTAGGAAATGGGAAGACTGGGCATCCAAATTCAAGTTAAAATTTAATGTGGACAAATGCAAATCATAGCTGGCAGATGCTAGGATCCATCTTAGGGGGGTCAGCAAGCACTCTACACACGCTGCTTCGGGGCCTTCTACTGCCCTGATTTGCTGGGCAGTAGAAGGCCCCGAAGCAGCGTGTGTAGAGTGCTGCAGAGGCTGCTGGAATCGGAAAGTTTGTCGGGATCGCGGGAAGGGAAGGGGGGCGGTTAGGGACTAAGGGAGCCGTCAGACCGCGGGTAGGGAAAGGGGGGGTAGGGGAAACGCAGCTGCTGCACAGGGAAGTGGTGTGGGGGGAGGGAAATGGAGGGGGAGGGAATGCTAGCACCCGTTAATGTAACGGGCTAAACAACTAGTGAATTTATATTCAGGTAAAACCACGGTCTGCAGGTTTTTCCTGAAGCAGCATTATAAGAACTGCAGGGAATATTAAGAGAGGCTTCAGGATATATTAAGAGAAGCTGTAGTTTAAGGATATATTAAGAAAAGCCACGGGTTCACAGGGAGCAACGTAGGGCGGCATTCACAACAACCTTAGTAGAAGTCATATAGACCAAGTGGAAAATCCAAATGGAGCTCTTTCAGAGCATCAGCCGTAAAGAGGCAGACAGAAGCCCATTGAAAATGTGAAAAAAGAGCAGCACCTCCAAATCTGGCATTCAGGACGGCCAAGGAGACCAGTCTCAGCACAAGCATCCAAATTAAATAAAGTAGCAGGAGATAGAAGAAACATCAAATCTACATGGCAATTACTGCAATTGAGGTCTGGCATGGCCAGACAAGAGAGCTCCCAAACAGGAAGCTTCTCCATAGATTGAAAAAGCCCCGATGCGCCCACCAGATGCATCCAACGAGCGGGGTCTGAGGATATGCCGTTATGAGGAGCCGAATAAAATTTGGTGAAAAGGCCCACTTCACAACCACGGCAGGGCACTGTTGAGGTACATGCATTGTGTCAAAAGAGTACCCAGACTCGGAAAACAGGCATACTGCGCCAGACTCCCGATTTTCTTCAGAAGGCATCAACCCAGGCTAGCTCCCCAGCACAAGAGGATACAGAGGAGGCAGTCTGAAGCTTTTGCACCCTCCTCCGGCGTGCTACGGCACATGGTAGAAAAATGTTGATCCGGCACCCATCTAACGCAATCAATGTCCACATCCAATAGATTAGGGGTTGGAGAGTCCATCCCAATCAATTTTGAATCAAATCGAGAGGTTTTGAGGCAGAAATTGAATTTAGATAAAAAATTGATTTTAAAATCCAAGATGGCCACCGTCACGAATTCACGTCAAAAACAACAAAAATAAACAAAAATAAAAAATAAAAAAGCTATTTGGGGTCTTGGGCGGTGGGGGACCTGAACCCTACCCACAGAAACTAAAAAACAAAGTTTAAATCGATCCACAAGCCACCCCCAAAGTTACCATAGGAAATAATGGAGATACAGTCTCTGTAGTGCCTTTGCCTGTCAGCGTTTTAAAGCAGCTGATTGGAAAAAAAAGGACTTTCTGCCTCAGAAACAGCTCCAAATGCACAAAATTGAAGATTTTCGGACTGCCAGCCGGCCAGAGACCAACTACAACCTATACCCCATGGATCCTCTGCCACGTGATTGGGGAAGGGAAAAGCAGCCTGCGCCTTGAAACCTGGGTAGGTTTCCGTCCAGATGCACACAGCCTGCGCTAGAAACCTGTGACAGAGTCACTGGCCAGCAAACTCCCATGGGAAGGGACCCCGGGTACTTGAAGAAGGTGGCACTCATGCAGGCTGGCTCCACAGATCCACCAGAGTTTCTCTGTGGACTGCAGGACTGCATCCTTTTCTCAGACAGGGGACCACTAGGGAGGGATCTCAAGGCACTGATGCCATCAAAGTGAATTTTAAGCAAAAAATAAAAAACATAAGCAGAGCAACTGCAAAAGACTTCTGCTTGGACTGCTTGCAGAAATTGAAACTAGGGTTGTTTGCCAACTCTCAGGCTAAAGGTGTGGAGCATGTGTTCAGAAAAGATGTGGATTTCTTCAATACCCGCACTGCTGGCTAGGACTGAACACCTAGCGTATGGAATCCGGAAGGGACATAACAGAAAGCACAGTTACTTACCGTAACAGATGCTATCCTGGGACAGCAGGCAGATATTTTCACAAATGGATGACGTCATCTATGGAGCCCCAGTAAGGACAATGAAAAGAGTAGTATCACTTTAAGCTTTAGCAAGCTTTTTAGACTGCCAGCACCACGCATGCACGAGTGCTTTCCCGCACAACACCAGCTTGCGAGGTCGTCAGTTCGATACTCAAGCGAAGAAGCCAACTAGGGGAGGTGGGTGGGTTGTGAGAATATGTTAAATGCTAATTCAATTGAAACAAGTCTATTTGATCACTAAATCAGCTACAACACAAGACTTGTATAAATCATTATCACAGTAAAAAATAGGTTGATAATGATTTATACAAGTCTTGTGTTGTAGCTGATTTTGTGAGAATATGTGCCTGCTGTCCCAGGATAACACCTGTTACAGTAAGTAACTTGCTTTATCCTTAGACAAGCAGGCAGCATATTCTCACAAATGGGACTCCCTAGCTTGAATAAAAGGGATGGAGGGAGAGCTGGGTTCCAAGAACTCAGAAAAACTCGAGTTGCCTCGTAAAATAGTCCTAATGATTGATGCGAGATCGCAGAGGGAAGGGAAGGAACCTAATGGACAAAATGAAGAAAAGAACCCTATGTTCCACTAGAGGTAAACGAAAAAATCCAATAAAACCTATGTGCATGAAAGTTGAAAGATAATAAACGACCTCCTAGAGTCAACTGAATCTAAATATATGTGATGGATATGCCAAAAAGATTCAAGAACAAAATAGAGAGCCACTGGCTATTGCATCTATATGGAGCAGCTGAACCAACGAACAGTTGAAATCAGTCCTATCCTTGAGTAGATACAAATGAAAAAGGAAAGGAATTTCATAATCAAATAAAAGCAGGATTTTCTTGAAAAGAATTATCATTAAGAAGCCGATGCTATAGAATATAAAATCGGAACGATATAGTGGCTTACTGAGAAGAAAAATAATCTCCTGATAAAAATATTTGTAATAATATTATTCTGTAAGATCTCATGGAAGCTGAAAAAGTAATGTAATAAGCCTTAAAATGAGAAAATCAGTAAAAACAGAAAGGGAAAGCATATTATCAAAACAATATACCAGTAAAATGACACCTCTCAAAGATTTAACAAGGAAATTGAGAATGTACTTGTATAATATCCCTGTATAAACCAAAAGTTGGTTAAGTGGTTTTGAGTGCTGGGGTTTTTAAATATTTTTTTTGGGGGGGGTGTCTCCTCATGAGGAACTTAGTAAGGACAGAACACCTTGAAAAAAGTGGGCCTGTGCCCATAAAAGCATATGTGTACAAGGAAAGTAGTTAAACTTTTAAAACTACTGACCCCTGGAAACTGGGGAATCAAAATATATAAAATGTTACCCAAGCAAAATAAGGAACAGAGAACGAGCTATGATAGATGTGGTCCCTAATATAAGTGCCACATGAAACACAAATATCTACCAAGGTGACAGGAAAATCAAAGTAATAAACTTTTGTCATTGAACTCCTGTACCCTGTTACTTTAATATCTTAACCATGTGGTACCCCAAACAATTGAATAATTTACTCCTGAGCCAGTGGCATCAACTGAAGATAAGGAGATATCGTAGAGTTGAATGTGATAGAACTAACCAAAGAGGCAATATGCCTGCAGAGTTAAGATAGAGAATAGAATCTTCTTAGAAAAAAGGTCACCAACAGCAGAATGGTAACCTCAATGTATTCTTATGAGGAAAAAAAAAAAAAAAATTCAATGTATTTCCTCCTTCCCCTTTTGTTTTTTTTTTTAGGAAAAAACTGCAATGTTACACAGAGAAGTACACAATGGAGAAAAACAAATAAGAAATAAAATTGCTGGTCTGAAGCTAATATTAGAGGATCAGCAAGAACCAACAGAGACTCAGAATAAAAACCTGTGTGTAGATTTTGAGACGTACAACGCAAAGAAAACATGCGAGAACTGTTCCCTCACTCAAACCATTTGAAGGAAACATGAGTAGGAAGAAAAGCACTCCACGATCTTTCCTACAGAAATAAAGAAGCATAATGGCAGAGAGAGTCATCAGATCAACCACTCTGCCCCTCCACAGTAGTCCTGAACTCTTATCTTACTAAAAACAAGAAGCAAAATAACTCTACGAGACCATTAAGAAATGGTTGTAGTAGAAGACTACATAAGGTCAGCAACCAAAAATAATCTTTCCTTTTTTTGTTTTTTGTTAAGTAAAGACCTCCAGGTAACTTAAAAAATTCCAATGCTGAATCAAAAGTACAGGCTCTTGGCACCACCATGGAGGAGTTTCAAGTCTTCGCATGAGAAACAGAGAAAATTCAAAAGAGGAATGAGTTTTACAAAGAAGCGACTATTACGTTAACTTGGTAAGAGAGGTAAAAAAGGAGGTGACCTAGGAGTAGATATCACAAAATGTAAACCATGGTATACAAGATCTCAACATACTGCAGAGAAGAGTAACAGGTAGAAACAGTAATGCACTGAATAAAGATCAATACAAAAATCAAGGATCTGTGACAAAGGTACTTCTTGATTTCAGTATTGGAACCATACAGCACAATTACTTACCGTAAAACAGTTACTTACCGTAACAGTTGTTATCCAGGGAGAGCAGGCAGCTATTCTCACATATGGGTGACGCCATCCATGGAGCCCGGATGCGGACAGCCTCGCATGCAGACTTGCTTGTAGAAACGTAGAAATTTTGAGACAGCAGCTCCGCGCATGGGTGAGTGCCTTTCCGCCCAGCGCATGGCGAGTCTCCTCAGTTCAGATAGCTAGCAGAGAAGCCAACTAGGGGAGGTGGGTGGGTTGCGAAATAGCTGCCTGCTGTCCATGGATAACAACTATTACGGTAAGTAACTGTGCTTTATCCCAGGATAAGCAGGCAGCCTTTTCTCACATATGGGTGACTTCCAAGCTAGCCAGAATGGGATGGTGGGAGCGTGGGCAACTAAGGAGAATAAGTTTTGTAATACTCTCTGACCGAAATGGCCATCCCGTTTGGAGAAAACATCCAGACAATAGTGAGAAGTGAAAGTATGAACTGAGGACCAGGTAGCAGCTTTGCAAATTTCCTCAATAGGTGTGAATCTGAGGAAAGCCACTGAAGCTGCAATTGCTCTGACTCTGTGGGCTGTGACTCAACTCTGTAGTTGTAATCCAGCCTGGGCAGCAGAAAAAGATACAAGCAGCCATCCAGCTTAGAGATTGGATGTCCCAACTTCTTTGGATCGAAGGAGACAAAAAGTTGAGGAACAGTTCTGTGTGGTTTGGTGCATTCCAAGTAGAAGGCCAAAGCACGTTTACAGTCTAGAGCACAGGTGTCAAAGTCGGTCCTCGAGGGCCGGAATCCAGTCGGGTTTTCAGGATTTCCCCAATGAATATGCATGAGATCTATGTGCATGCACTGCTTTCAATGCATATTCATTGGGGAAATCCTGAAAACCCGACTGGATTACGGCCCTCGAGGAGGGACTTTGACACCCCTGGTCTAGAGTATGAAGAGCTGATTCTCCAGGATGAGAATGAGGCCTTGGAAAAACCACTGGAAGTACAATAGATTGATTGAGATGAAATTCTGAAATCACTTTAGGTAAAAATTTAGGATGAGTACGGAGGACCACCTTGCCATGATTGAAAAATGTGAAAGGTAGATCAGCAACTAACACTTGTAGCTCACTGACTCTTCGAGCAGATGTGAGGGCAATGAGAAACACCACTTTCCAAATGAGATACTTCAGATGAGCCGTAGACATTGGTTCAAATGGAGGCTTCATAATTGAGCAAGAACAACATTAAGATCCCAAACCACTAGAAACGGTTTCAGAGGAGGTTTGACATTAAAAAGTCCTTTCATGAATCTGGAAACCATCGGAAGAGCAGAGAGGAGTTTCCCTTCAATAGGCTGATGGAAAGCAGCAATTGCATTGAGATGGACTCAATTGCATTGAGATCGATGTAGACTTGAGGCCAGAGGTGGATAAATGCAAAAGATAATCTAGAACAGAAGATAAGGAGGAATCTTGAGGCTCCTTATCATGAGAGATGCACCATGTAGCAAATCTAGTCCATTTTTGATGGTAGCATAGTCTAGTGACTGGCTTTCTAGAAGCCCCTAAAATGTCTCTTACAGGCTGAGAAAACTGAAGAAGAGTTATGTTGAGACGTTCCAAGCTGTCAGGTGTAGAGACTGCAGGTTGGGATGAAATAGAGATCCTTGACTCTGTGTAAGCAGAGATGGAAAAACTGGTAGAAAGTATGGCTCCCTGCTGCTGAGTTGAAGTAGAAGGGAGTATCAAGGTTGTCTCGGCCACCGAGGAGCTATCAGAATCATGGTGGCATGATCGTTCTTCAACTTGACAAGAGTCTTGAGAATGAGAGGGAATGGAGGGAATGCATACAGAAAAAGATTCGTCCATTCCATTAGAAAAGCATCTGCCTCAAGGCGATGAGGAGAATATATCCTGGAGCAGAACTGGGGGAGTTTGTGGTTGTGGGGAGCTGCAAAGAGATCTATCTGAGGCGTTCCCCATTGCGAAAAAAATGTGATGAAGAGGCGAGGAATTGAGTGTCCATTCGTGAGGTTGCAGAAGACGACTCAATTTGTCCACCAAACAGTTTTTCTCCCCTTGGATATAGACAGCTTTCAGGAAGGTGTTGTGGAGGATTACCCAATCCCAGACCTTCAGAGCTTCTTGACAAAGGGAGGAAGATCCCGTCCCCCTCTGTTTGTTGGCAAAGTACATGGAGACTTGGTTGTCCATCCAAATGAGGACTACCTGGTCATGAAAAAGATGTTGAAAAGCTTTGAGAGCATTGAAGATCGCTCTGAGTTCCAACAGATTGATGTGACACTAACGATCCGTACTGTTCCAGTGTCCTTGAGAATGGAGACCATCGAGATGAGCCCCCAAGCATAGGTCGAGGAACCTGTTGTGAGGACCTTCTGATGAAGGGGTGTTTGAAACAGCAAGCCTCTGGAGAGATTGGAAGAGAGCATCCATCAACGGAGAGACTGTATCAACGAAGGAGTGACTGTAATATGTCGAGAGAGTGGGTCGCAAGCCTGCGTCCACTGAGATGCCAGGGACCACTGAGGAATTCTGAGGTAAAGTCTGGTAAAAGGAGTCACGTGTACTGTGGAGGCCATGTGACCTAGGAGTACCATCATGTGTCTCACTGAGATTAAAGAGCGGGAAGACACTGCATGACAGAGTTGAAGAGCAGCTTCCAAACATTGTTGCGGAAGGAATGCTCTGAGTTGGATAGTGTCTAGAACAGCACCGATGAACTGTAGATTCTGAGAGGGCTGAAGTTGGGATTTGGGAAAGTTGATTTCGAATCCCAAACTTTGTAGGAACCACGTAGTCCGTTGGGTCACTACAATAACCCCCTGAGATGTTGAATCCTTGATGAGCCAGTTGTCTAGGTAGGGGAACACCTGAAGACCATGGTTCCTTAGAGCTGCTGCTACCACCACCACTTGGTGAACACTCTGGGAGATGAAGCCAGGCCAAAGGGTAACACTGTACTGATAATGCAGATTCCCCACCCGAAATCTGAGGTACTGACGAGAGGATGGAAGAATGGGGATTTGAGTGTAAGCCTCCTTGAGATCTAGAAAGCATAACCAATCATTCTGATCTAGAAGGGGATAAAGGGATGCCAGAGACAACATGCAAAATTTTTCTTTGACCAAACATTTGTTGAGAGCCCTGAGATCCAGAATGGGTCGCAGATCGCCCGTCTTTTTTGGAACTAGGAAGTAAAGGGAGTAAAACTCCCTGTTCTGCTGTTCCAAAGGAACTGGCTCGATGGCACGGAGACGAAGCAGAGCTTGAGCTTCCTGAAGAAGGGCGGTCTGGGATGGATTGGAAAGATTATCTCTTGGAGAAAGCTCTGGTGGAACCTGAGTGAAATGAAGAGAGTATTCTTCCCTGATAATTGACAACAACCAGAGGTCAGATGTAATGGTCTCCCATCGGTGATAAAAATAATGGAGACGACCTCCTATGGGAGGAAAAGAGAAGACAGAGACAGAACGATGGAGGTTATGCTCTGTTTTAAACAGTCAAAAAAGCTGCGCAGCCTTAGATGAAGGAGAAATCTAAGGTTTCTGTTGCTGTTGTTTCTTGGGAGGCGCTCGATTGGAAGGAGCTGCCCTCGGAGTATAACGCCTCTGGAAAATTGGAGGAGGGCGTGAAGGTTTCACAGGAGCTGACTTAGGCTTTGGTCTGACAATAGAAGCAAAATACTTTTCATGTTCAGACAATTTCTTAGTGGCTGCCTTGATAGATTCATCAAAGAGGTCATTGCGTGCACAAGGGATATTAGCCAGGCGGTCCTGAAGATTAGGGACCATGTCAATGGTGCGAAGCCAGGCCAAGCGGCGCATTGCTACAGAGAAAGCAGTGGCCCTGGCTGACAATTCAAAAGTATCATAAGAGGACTAAAGAAGATGCAATTTAAGTTGCGAGAGTAGCAATAACTTCTTGGAATTCGAAGTGCATCTGTGTATCCAGAAAATTGAGATATTTGGGAAGGAGATCAATGAGGAACTTGAGATATGTAACGAAGTTAAAATTATAATTAAGGACTTTGGAGGACATCATAGCATTTTGATAAAGACGACGTCCAAACTTGTCCATAGTTTTCCCCTCTCTTTAAGGAGGACTCCACAAGAAGGGATTGGTGAGATAGTTGTGAATTCTCAAATCCTTTACAATGCAGAGTTCTATACCTGGAGTCCAATTTGCCTGGAACAGCAGGAATGGTATAAGGAGTCTCCAGGCAGCGTGTGAAAGTCTGAGATAAAAGCTTGTGAAGAGGAAGCTTAAGTGACTCTGCAGGATGCTGAGAAAGATGCATGACCTCAAGATACTCCTTAGAGTACTTAGAACCAGCATCTAGTTGAAGTTCTAGGTCATCAGTCATCTGTCGAGAAAAGCAGAGAAAGACAGCTGATCTGCCAAGGCCTTGCCCCAAAAGAGGAACTCGATGACCCTGAGGCGGTTTGGGTCGGAGGCGAAGCCTCTTTGGAGAAATGACCATCAAAGGAATATGGAGCTTTTGGACGAGGCAATGGAAGCAGCTAAGTCCTTGAAGTCTGGATGCAGAGACCTCAATCGAGGAGTTGGTGGTCTGGAAGAGCTGGAAGGTCTAGACGAAGAAGGCTACTCTTTGGAAGAAGTCCTATGTCTGAATGGATGCCTCGATGAAGGCCTCAATTGACGACAAGAGTGGTATGTAGAAGCAGGTCTCGAGGATGGAAGTAGGCAATGCTACAGGTGAATGGATAGGGCTAGAGGCAGTAGATCGAAACTCAGGAGGTTTGATGGAGGAATCTCGAAGCACTCTCAAAGACTCTGCTCCTTGTTTGGAGTGTGAGGATTCCTGTCGAGGTATTTGCAAAGAATCTACTCCTTAGATACCAGACCAGATACCTTAGATACTCCTTAGATACCAGACCAGACACTTGCAAAGACTCTGCTCCTTGCATAGAGTGTGAAGGTTCAGCTCGAGGCATAGGCAGAGGCTCCACCTCGCGGGAGACTGCTGATTACCCAGGCTGGATTAGAGAAGACAGCGTTGGCCCAAATTTGGTCAGTAACTGGACAAACTGCTGCTCTAACATGACCTGGAGGGAAGCCGGCAAAGATGGATCCGCGTCTGAAACTGGAGCACTTCTGCGACTATAAGCTTCAAAGTGGCAGTGGAAATGTGCTTCGACTTAGAAGTCTTGGAAAGCTTGAGGACCACCACCGGAACCTTCTGCTTAGGTGTCTGACCTGAGGGAAGTTCAGGGGAAGAGACAGCAGGTTTACTCGATGTCAGAGATGTCCCAAATGTCTGATGAGGCTCGAAGTCTGAGTCGTGGAAGCAGGAGGACCCTCGGCGGAAGATAGGACTGAGGCTGTGCTCGAGGTCGAAGGTGTGACTGAAGAGTCCATACCGAACAGCTTCTCCACTAAAATCCGACGAAGTTTAAGGGCCCAAGGTTGAAGAACAGCACAGCGCTCGCACGACTTAGGATTATGGTCAGGCCCGAAGACCTTGAGGCACCAACAGTGTGGGTCCGTGAGTGAAATTGCACGCTGGCACTGGCTACACTTCTTGAAGCCCGTTGCTGGCTGGGACATAGGAGGAAAAATGGCCGTAGCGAAATTGAAGTCTGCAGGCTGCGGCCAAGTGGGCTGTCCCGCCAGTTGAACGAAGAAAAATAAAGTCCTTAGTTGTGTTTTTTTTTAACTGACAGAAAAGAAATAACAGCGATTCATGACAAAAAGTAACAGAAACCGCGGTGAGAGAAGGCACAAATTAGAAAAGTTTGGCGCAGAGTGTCAAAGACGGACTTCTTGGCTCCGTGGAAAACTGAGAACTGAGGAGACTCGCCCTGCGCTGGGCAGGAAGGCACTCGCGCATGCGCGGTGTGGCTGACTCAAAACTTCTACGTTTCTACAAGCAAGTCTGCTTGCGAGACTGTTCGCATCCGGGCTCCGTGGATGATGTCACCCATATGTGAGAATAGGCTGCCTACTTGTCCTGGGATAACGGATGTTATCCAGGGACAGCAGGCAGATATTCTCACATTTGGGTGACATCATCCATGGAGCACCGGTACAGATAAGTGCATCGCCACTTTAAGAACTTGAGAAAGTTTGCGAACTGCCCGCGTCACGCATGTGAGAGTGCCTTACTGCCCGACACCGCTCGTGGCTCCTCAGTTCCGTAAGCAAGTTAAGAAGCCAACCAGGGAAGGTGGGTGGGTTGTGAGAATTTCTGCCTGCTGTCCCTGGATAACACCCGTAATGGTAAGTAACTGTGTTTTATCCCAGGACAAGCAGGCTGCATATTCTCACATGTGGGAACTCCACAGATTACTAGAATGGGATGGAGGGAGAGTTGGCCACTAGGAAAATATATTTTGAAATACCGCTTGGCCGAAGTGACCATCCCAGATTCCAGACAGTAGTGTGATGTGAATGTATGAACTGAGGACCAAATAACAGCTTTACAGATTTCATCAATAGGAGTGGAGCATAGGAAAGCAACTCAAGCTGACATAGCTCAGACTTTGTGGGCTGTGACTCGACTTTCTAGTTGGAGCCCAGCCTGAGCATAACAGAAGGCTATACAAGCCGCCAACCATGTCTAAATCATTCTCTTGGATACAGGATGTCCCAACTTCTTAGGACCAAAGGAGATGAAAATTGAAGAGAAGTTCTATGTGGCTGAGATCTCTGCAGCTAGTAAGCCAATGCTCTTTTGCAGTCTAGAATGTGAAGAACCATCTCACCAGGATGACAATGAGGCTTAGGAAAAAACACTGAAGTACAATAGATTGATTGAGATGAAATTCAGTGACGACATTAGGAAGAAACCTTGGATGGGTATGAAACACAACATTGTCATGGTGGAACCACCACCAGTGCTTGAAGTTCACTTACTCTTCGAGCAGAAGTAAGGAAGATGAGAAAAACTACCTTCCAAGTGAGGTATTTGAGATGAGCCATAGACCTTGGTTCGAAAGGCGGCTTCATCAGTTTAGCAAGAACCACATTAAGATACCAAACCACTGGAGGTGGGTTGACATTGAAAAGTCCTTTCATAAATCTGGATACCAAAGGATGAGCAGTGAGAGATTTTCCATCAAAGGGTCTATGAGAAGCATTGATAGCACTGAGATGAACTCTAATTGAAGTAGTCTTGAGGCCTGAATTGGATAAATGTAGAAAGTAAAGCAATACTGAAGATACAGAGATGGATTACGCATCATCATGATGAAGAGTACACCACATGGAAAACCGTTTGTGCTAATAACGCTTTTGCGTAGACTATTTTCTTGATGCTTCCAACATAAGTCTGACAAGCTGGGAAAGATGAAGGTCAGCCGATGTCATACCGAGAGATACCAAGCTGTCAGGTGCAATGACTGAAGACTGGGATGCAGAAGAGATCTGTGACCCTGCATGAGAAGAGATGGAAAAATCTGAAGAGGGATTGGTTCCTTGATACTGATGTGGGGATGTGAAGTTGAAGGGAAAACCAGAGTTGCCTGGGCCACCGAGGAGCTAAGAGAATGCTCCTGCCTGGCTTTCAAGATCATTCACGGCATCCTTCCGCCCCTAATCCCTCTATCCTTCCTCGCCCTGACACCTGCTACCACCAGATCAGCCCACAGACATAAACTATCCTTCCCCTCTCTTCACGGCATCTTCCACGCAGGTAAACTGGGAAGATCCCTCCCCTCCAAAATCACGGGCCTTTGGAACGATCTCACTATCCCGCTGCGGAACCTGGGCTCCCTCCAACTATTCCGAAAACAACTGAAAACCTGGTTTTTCTCTAACATATAACATCTCTTCTCCTGTTTACATTCCCTCTTTTCATATGCTCCTGTAAATCTTTTTCCTCTCTCTTCCTATATTTTTAAGCTTTGTAAACCGTGTCGAGCTCCACTTCCGTGGAGATGATGCGGTATATAAACGTAAGGCTTAGTTTAGTTTAGTTTAGAATCATGGTGGCATCCTCCCGTTTGAGCTTGATAAGCGTCTTGAAGATGAGAGGGATTGGGTGAAACACAGACAACTTGTGTGTCCATTAGGACAGCTCCGCTGTTGCTGGGAGCTGCCCCAGCCCAGCCCAGCGGATGCTGGGAGGCAGAAGGGAAGAGCGTGGGAGATGAGCTCCGCCCCCGACGTCCATTACAGCACCAACTATTGATTTTCTACATTCTTCAGGGCAGTTCCATTGTTGCTGCAGACCAGTGACTGCAGGGAAGACTGCTGTGAGAGCGTGGGAGATGAGCTCTGCCACCCAGCGACCCTAGCAGCACCAGTTTCTACACTCTTCAGGGTAGCTCCATTGCTGTCGAGAACTGCCCCAGCTCAACACAGTCCTGCGGCTGTAGGGGAGGCAGAAGTGAAGAACGTGGGAGAACGAGCTCCACCTCTTGATGCCCCTTGCAGTGCCAACTTCTGTTGTTCTACATTCTTCAGAGCAGCTCTGTAGTTGCCGAGAGCTGTCCCAGCCCAGCCCAGCGGCTGCAAAGGAGGCAGAAGGGAAAGAGCGTGGGAGTTGAACTCCACCCCTTTCAGCACCAACTTTTGATTCTCTACATCCTTTCAAGGCAGTTCCGTTGCTGCTGGGAGCTGTTCCAGCCCAGCCCAGCCCAGCCCAGACCAGACCAGTGTAGGGGAGGCAAAAGGGAACAGTGTGGGAAATGGACTCCGACCCCCCCCCCCCACCGATGTCCCTTACAGCGCAAACTTTTAATTTTCTACATTCTTTCAGGGCAGCTCCGCTGTTGTCTGGAACTGCCCCAGCCCAGCCCAGCCCAGTGGCTGCATGGGAGGCAGAAGAGAGGGAGATGAACTCCGCCACCTGATGCCCCTTTCGACAAACATAACCAAATAGAGCTCAAATAGTCAGGAATACAAACATCAATACAGACAAAACAACAAAGAGACAACAAACATAATCAAAACAACAAAAACAATCAACAAAATCAGCCAAATCAAACATACAACAGATACAGACAAATCAACAAACAGACAAGATCACGAATGACAACCACAAAAAATACTTAATACAGAAGTACGAAACCAAAAGAAACCAAACAGCCACACATTCACATGCACCCCCATACAAACACTCACATGCACCTATACAAACACAGCTGCATGCTCACCTACAAATCACCAGATCCACAACTACATTCATCAACCAAACCCACACCTAAGGAGTATCAAATATCACAAGCTATTAAGAGTTATACATCTTAAGTCTCATCTAATCAGTAACTCTCCCCTACCCTCATGATGAAGCCCTCTCTTATTCCAATACTTCCTCTTCTATGCCTCTCCACCCTCACAGCTTTACACAACAATAATATCAATCCCCCATGGAACTACAAGCAATGAAGACCCAATCTTTCAGAACCCCAAAACCAATCAACGAATACATTGGCCAACCTTGGCAAATCCTCCCTATACTTTTGAACAAACACAGTCACAACAAACACAGAAAACAAATGAATCCTAAACCCCCTCAACAACCCATTACCTAGAAAATGTGCAACAAAACCAAACAAAATCACCAAACCTTGCATATACGTTAATGCTCGATCAGTGGTAAACAAGCTTTTCATCTTAAATACCCTAATCACATCCAATGACATTGCTCTGTCATTCATCACAGAAACATGACTGAAAGACCTCGAAAGCCCTGAACTCTCGCACCTCTGCCCACAGGATCACAACATTCTTCAACTCCCCAGAAAACTCAAACGAGGAGGCGGCCGCCTGGCAATCTACAAAAACTCTTATGCCATCGCCGAAACAGACTCAAGCTCCCAACCCGACCTAGAATATATCACCTGCAAGCTTGAAAGTGAGCACAACCCTGCACACAAGAACGTCGGAATCCTCCTACTCTACAGACCCCCTAGAACTAACTCAGACTCCATCACAAAAATGATGGAAATAATAACAAACCTCATTTGCCAACATGACAACCTAATCATACTTGGTGATATCAACCTACCCCTTGAATCTTCAGAAAATAAAGAAGTCACTAAACTTAAGACTCTACTTGAGGACTGCCAAATCACAATCATACCCTCAGGCCCCACCCATGATAAAGGCCATACCCTAGATCTATTTGCATCCTCTCCCCCTAACATAGTCAATAGGGCTAAATGGTCCCCTGTCCCTTGGACAGATCATTTTCTCCTAGAATTCAACCTAAATCTAACTGACATAGACCTGAATTCCAAAGCCACCAGACGCTAGACTAGTCCATAGGAAAATAAGACCTGATTTCTTCTGGAACATAGTGTCAAAATCACTCCCTTCCCCCTCAAACACCACCACCTCAATGATAACCAACTGGAACAAAATCAAAGCCAAAACTCTAAATACTGTATCCCCCCCTCCACCCATGCAAAATAAAACCAAAACGAACTTCGCCCTGGTTTCCGGAGTCCTTAAGATAGACAAACAACTATGCAGACGTCTAGAGAGGAAATGGAGGAAAAACATGACACCAGAACCCAATGGAGAGCAGCCATAAACAAAGGACAACATATCTGAAACAAAGAAAAATTACTATGCCAGTAAAATAGGAGGCAACACAAACAACAGCAAAAAACTGTTCCGCCTAGTACGACAACTGACAGTCCCCCCAAACCAAGAATCCAAAACCTTCTCCAACTAAATCTCAGTCCAAGAACTTGCAGATTTCTTCCTCAACAAAGTCAATTGGTCCAATTAGAAGTTGCCAAGACAGCCTTATCAAACTCGTCCCAACACAATGAACTCATAAATGCAAACCAGATCTGGTCGTCATTCACTAACCTCTCCTTCCCCGATACCAATAGGCTAATATCAAAACTAGCCTTACGAAGCAGTCCCCTTGACAACTGTCCCCCATACCTTCTTTCAGCAGCTCCACATCATATCATTAACTGGCTCACTAACCTGCTAAATACCGTATTTTCACACATATAACGCGCATAAGTGTATAGTGCGCGGGTCCAAAGCATTTCTGTAAAAATTTTTTTTATATAGCACGCACACGCGTATACCGCGCATGTTGCTATAACCTCCTCCCACTCCTGCTTACTCTTCTGGCCTGCGAACCGGCATCCTCCCCCCCGCTCGCGTCACCCCCCTCCCCCGCGATCCTACATCCCCCCCAGCACCGCAAAACACCTCTTACCCGATTGGGCACCGGCACCAGCACCAATGCACAGGACGTGCCAGTGCCCGAAGATACTCCCTCATTGTTGCTGGGCTGGGTGGTGCGAGGGAGATCCTCTTTCTTCCTTGTGCCGGGCTGGACTGGGCTTTGAGCATTTGCGCATGCTCAAAGCCTTCTGGTCTCGCTCTCTCTGAGATTCTCAATCTAAAGTACTAATATATACAAACAAACCCTAAGATGCAAGACTCTGCATGCAGTACAACCCCAGAGGAAAAGAAACAAATGCTTCCTGAACAGACAGCAGATGTAAATCAATCACTAAATTAAAAAATAAAATCATTCCCCCTACTGTTATCGTCTCCCTTCCTCCATGCTGTGCCTTGCCTTCTGGCCTGCTCCCGCCTGGCATTTTTATGCCACTCCCTAGTGTTATCTTCGGGCTGGCTCCCTCTTCCTCAGTGCTGTAGTACACAAAGCTGTGGGCAGTGGCTCCTCGCGTGTCCCGCGCCTCGTCTGAAAGCCTTCCCTCTGATGTTGCGACATCAGAGAGAAGGCTTCCGGGTCTGGCGCAGGACGCGCGTAGGAGCCTCTGCCCACAGCTTTGTGCACTGCAGCACTGAGGAAGAGGGAGCTGGCTCGAAGACAATGCTACATTGATCGCACCATGGACCAGCGGCTAAAGAACACTGTCTCAGGCCCGATGCATGTGCTGGCCCTGTGGACCGGCACCGGTCCATGGACCGGTGGTTGAAGAACACTGATCTACACTATGCGTCAACTGTGACTCACAAGACCATAATTCCACCCACGCCACTTTGCTCTGATCATTCAGATGATGGGCCTACCCCAACTGGACTATTGCAACTGGGCCTACCTTGGCATCAACATCACTCTTATCTACAAACTACAACTCATCTAGAACACAGCTGTTAGACTAATCTACAAATTAAAGAAATTTGCCTCAATTACAACCTTCATCAGGCAACTAAATTGGCTCCCAATATCATCCCGAATAATCTTCAAATCGTCATGTATCCTACACCAAGCAGATCCTATACGGAACCTCAAAAGCCCCTCTCATCCAATTATTTTCTAATGTTTGGACGACATCATAAAGAATCCTTAACAAAGTCCAACTAAACCTGCCATCCACAAAACACCTCAACTACAAATAAGTTTTCCACTCTGTGCTAACCTACCTGGGTATAAAAATCTAGAATGACCTAACAGAAGCTATCAGGAAAGAGACAAACAACACTACATTCAGAAAAAACCTGAAGACTCACGTTTTTGATAACTAACTATCTCAGTTTCTGTATAGCCCCCCTTCATAACATTGCCCAACACAGACTATCCCCTTCCTCTCCCAGCAACAAAAAATCCTAGGATCCCTCCCTGAGTTAAACTCAAAATTAAACCTCTAGGGCAGGGCTGCCCAATTCTGGTCCTCAAGATCTACAGGCCAGGTTTTCAGGATATCCACAATGAATATGCATGAGAGAGATTTGCCTGCACTGCTTTCTTGGTATGTAAATCTCTCTCATGCATGTTCATTGTGGATATCCTGAAAACCTGGCCTGCCTGTAGATCTCAAGGACAGGAATTGGGCATCCCTGCTCTAGGGTGTGTACCATGAGTATCTACGCCCTTCCATAAGCCATGCTCTCGTTTGTCTCCAAATTTGCAATGTTACTCGTCTGGACATCCCTTCCCACTCCCGAGCGTCCACCACTCCCCCATGGAAGCCAGGGTAAATGCAATAACGGAACCTCACACCCCTCCCTCTCTTCCAAATCCACGCATAATTTGCTATCCTGGACCTGCTTCTCTATGAGTACCTGCAACTGAGCAGCCTGGTATTATTTCTGAAAATCTGGAACTGCCAACTCTCTTCCCTCTACACAATACTTTCTGGGCAACCTTGGGTCTCTTACCCCCCCCCCAATATAAAATGAAAAACTTGGGCCTGCAATCTATCTAAAGCAGCTCTCCCCACCCAAATAGGTAGCATCTAGAATAAAAAAATAATCTGAGGCAACACCATAATTTTCACCACTTAGATCCTCCCCACCGAAGACAAACTCAACCGGTCCCAAGATTCGAACTCCTGCTAATATGACGCAACAAAAGTCCATAATTCAAATCAAACAGATTGGATCCCAGCAATCCCAAATAAATGTCCAGGTACCATAAGGTCCATCACACCTAACAAAAAAGAAACACCATCCAAATTCGCTGCTGAACTCCAACCGATAAAGAAATAGTCAACAACTCTGACTTATTCATATTAACCCAGAAACCCAATAACCGACCATAAATACCCAACTCCTTAACCACTGCTGTGATAGAGCTCTCCGAATCTGTCACAGTGAATAGGACATCGTCAGCAAACAGGCACAATTTGTGCTCTCTGGCTCCTATTCAAACCCCTCTAATGAAAACCCTATTCCATACCCTCTGGGCAAATGGTTTCAACACCAAGGCGAACAAAAGTGGGAAGAGCGGGCATCCCTGCCTCGTCTCACGACCAATAATAACAAAAGTCCCAAAATATCCCCCATTATTTTTAATGCTTGCCAATGGGAAGTGAAAGGAAGGGATAGGTTTTCTGTCTATGAAAGGACACATTTTAATGGATAAGTTATCTGTCTCTGTCCATGCTGGAAGTAATCAAATGTAGAATGTTGGGTGTTTACTCTCTTAATGGTTTGGGAAGAGGTCATTTAATTTATGTTAACGAAGTTAACTCTCAGACAATGAAGGCTCGACCCCCCCACTACTATGTACCGGTTGAGATAGATAAAGGAAACTTTTTACACCTTTTGATTTTAAACAATGAAGTACATATCCTGCTCCTTTTTGATTACTTCTTTGAAGCCTATGTATCCTGTCACTAGATATGGTCTGTACTTACGTCATCTGCTAATACCACTGAAGATATATAATGAATGCAGACTAATAAAAAAACAGGCTATCCCTTTAGAACTCTGTCTGTGTATCTTTCTTTCTAAGGGGAATTGCCTCCGGACGTCTGAAATAGATGACAGAATGTTTTGCAGGACGATTTCGGGACCAAGAAACGGATCTTGTTCGTTTCAATTGTACAGTATATAAAATCTGAATCCAACTGTGTAACCAGGGGACAAACCCTACCTTTTCTAACACTTTAAACATAAATGGTCAGGCCACCTGACTGAAGGCCTTTTCTGCATCAATGGACAAAAGTACATCTCCTGTTGAGATACCAGAGCCTGCTCCATCAAATTCAGCACCCTCCGAATATTGTCCCCTACTTGCCACCCAACTATAAACCCTGATTGGTCCATATGAACCAGGCTAGGCAACCAACTCATCACCCTATCAGCTAGCACTCTAATAAATAGCTTGGTGTCCACACCCAACAGCAATATAGGCACAATGTGTGGGATCTTTACCATCCTTCAACAATACTGTAATCCCAGCGAGCTGCATAAAATATGGCAAGGAGGACCCCTCCTCCAAGAAGTTCACAAAACGATAAGCATATCCTGGTAGCGCTTATAAAACCACACTGAAACCCGTCTAGTCCTGGAGACTTTCCAAGCTTCATAGAATGTAGCGCCTGCCGAAATTCTATGTCTGTGATAGGTCTATCCAAGCGCCTAGCATTGTCATCTAATACCCGCTCCATCGGTACCGAGTCTAAATAAGAATCCAAATCCACTCCTGGATCAGAACTCTACAGGGTCTGATAATATCTGACAAATTGTTCCCTAATCTCCGAGGTCTTAGTATATAGCGTTCCTGCCCCCGACTGCACCTGTGTAACATTGTTCTGCGTTCTCCATTTCCGCAAATGATGAGCAAGGAGCTGGCTAGCTTTATTGCCAAATTCAAAATGTCTATTTTAACAGCCGTAACTTGAACTCCATCTCCTCCATTGATAAATCCTGCAACAGAATGGATCTACCATAAATGACCAAAAAGGCCCCCATCCAAGGCTGCCCACTTATGTGCCCCTTCCAATCTGCCCAACTCCTGAACAAGTCACGCCCGCTTTTTCCACTTACATTTTTTACGATAGGAAGCTAGGGATATTTATTTTAAAAATTTCTATACCGTTTAGACCTAAACGGTTTACATAATTTTACATACACAAAAGCTGTAAAAAAATAAAATCAGACAGACATGAACAAATAATCCTCAGAGAACCAGCTATAAAATAAAAGCCAAAAGGCTTATACAGAGTCGTAGAAAAATTATTCAACCAGCAGCAGTAATAAAGAATCATTATCTAAAAAAGGCATTTACAAATAATTGTCTTAAGTAATTTTCTGAAACTGCCCTTTTCACAGCATTTTTGTAATTGGCTAACAAGTGAATTCTACAGTTTAACCCCTACACAACAAAAGGTCGTTTTACTGGTCTCAATGTACTTTGGATTAGCATTTGTTTTCAGTAAGGCTGAGTTTTCAGAACGCAAAGATCTATTTGGTAATTAATTGGTCATGTTGCTCTTAAATGATTCAAGTATAAAGCCATACAGAAATTGATGGCAAATCATTACTGCTTTATACTGAATTCTGAAAACAACTGGCAACCAATGTACCATATTTTTCGTTCCATAAGATGCACCTGACCATAAGACGCACCCACCTCTATAGGAGAGGAAAAAAAAAAAAATCAAGAAAAAAAACTTCTGAACCAAATGGTGTGCCCTGTACCCTGTCCCCGTTCTGGTAGTCTAGTAGTAGGCTGGGACAGGGTACAGGGCACATCTAGTGGTGGGTACGTCTAATGGTAGGCATATCTAGTGGCAGCCAGCCAGCTCCCAAACCCCCAGCCAGCCCCCAGTCAACCCGGCCAGCCAGCCAGTCCCAAGCCAGCCAGTCAGCCAGCTCAAAGGCAACCAGCCAACCCATCCCAAGCCAGCCAGCCAGCCCCAAGCCAGCTAGCCAGACCCAAGCCAACCAGCCAGCCCTCAGTCAACCCGACCAGTCAGCCAGTCCCAGGGCAGCCAGCCCAAAAGCAACCAGCCAACCCCAGTTCAACCCGGCCAGCCAGCCCAAAGGCAAAAGCAGGCAGGCACTCCCCCCTCCCTCCCCCGGTACCTCCCCCGTCATCCCGGCGGTCCAGCGTGCTTTCCGCGCTCCTGCCTGGGTTCCGCTGCTCTCTTCCGGCAGCGGCACAGGAGGCAGGCGCATGCTTTTCCGTGCCTGCTTGGTCCCTCCCTGTACTCCGAATGGCTGCCTGTCAGTTCTCATCCCGCGAGAACTGACAGGCAGCCATGCGGAGCGCAGGGAGGGACCAAGCAGGCATGAAAAAAGCATGTGCCTACCTCCTGCACCGCTGTGCCACTGACGCAGCCAGAAGAGAGCAGCGGAACCCAGGCAGGAGTGCGGAAAATGCGCTAGACCGCCGGGATGACAAAAAGAGGTATGGGTCTTGTTTGGGTTTTTTTTTTAACATTCACTCCTTAAGATGCACCCTCATTTCCACCCCCTTTTGGGAGGTGGAAAAAGTGCGTCTTAAGGAGCGAAAAATATGGTAATTGTGAAATAAGGTGAAATGTGATATTTCAATATTCCCAATATCAATCTTGCTGCTGCATTTTGGGCAACTTGCAATGCCTTACACCTTGTCTTGGTTATTCCAAGGTACAAGGCATTGCAATAATCAAGCCTCAACAAAACCATTGCCTGAACAACTGTACGGAAATCAAAGGTAACAACAAGGATTTTACTCAACGCAACAAATGTATTTGAGCAAAGCATGCTTGTACTGTCTTAGCTACTTGTAAATTCATTGTAAGGCTATAGTCCAGCCTTACACCTAGGACAGTCATAGACTCTTTCACTGGGAGTACATCAGCAATTACTTTCAATTCCTTAGGCCACTTATAATCAGGTTTCCCTACAAGCATTACCTCTGTTTTATAATAATAATAACTTTATTCTTCACAGTCGAATGACTTCTAGGCAGTTCACATCGAAGAAGACTGGACAATCAGCAAATTACAGAATGCAAGAAGTGAGGGTACAACATATTACATAAGAAATAGATAAAAGGAAAATAAGAATCTTAAGTATGTAGTATAGATTTCATGTATGCAATCCAAGGAATCTCAGACCCTGCTCTTCCATCCACTCAACAATTTTGCTCAAGCAATTACTCAATAAGTTTTCCAAATCTGTACCCCAACCACTCACTGGGAAGGAAAAAAAAATGATATTGTCTGCATATATTCGATATTCAACTCCCAAAGATTGAAATAATTGACCTATAGCAGCCATGTAAATGTTAAATAAAAGCAAAAAAAGCACCGAACCCTGTGGTACTTCTGTCTTTACTAAATATTCAGATATCTTACATCCATTCCTCACTTGAAAAGAGCATCCAGCAAGAAACGTATTGAACCATTTGAAAACAACATCATTCATTCCAAGTTTTGACAATCGCAGCAACAGTCTGTGAAGATTTACTGAATCAAATGCTCCTGATATATCCAGTAACACAAGGCAGAATGTCATATGTTGATCCATCACTAGTCGTACCATATCCATTAGAGAAATCAAAAATAATTCTACACTATCTGCTTTGAGAATACCAAATTGGTTACAATCCAAACAGTCATTCTTTTGTACAAAGTTATCTAACTAAGAGAACAATTTTTTCTAAAACTTTGCCGACAAAAGGTACAATAGAAATTGGTCTAAAATTTTTCATAACACTCGTCTCCAAGCATTTTTGTTTCAAAACTGGTTTAACAATTAATTTTTTTACAAACCATTGGAAAAATACCACCTTCCAATGATTTATTTGCTATTTTAGTAATTACTGGAGTCATTTTCTCAACCATCTGATTAATGACAGTTGATGAGGATAGGTCTTGTATTGAACGGGTTGGTGTATACCTACAAATAACTTCACAAACATCCATTTTATCCACTCTATCAAATTGACACCATTTCTCCACTTCCACATCTAACTCAAGATTTAAATCAAAATCCAAAAAGGGCCCCTGATCTCCTCCCATTTTATCCACTAAAAACAGCATATTTTCCACATCTAGATCACAATGTTCAACAACACCATCATAAATACTGATCATGTAACTTACTGTATTAAATAATTCTTTTGGTCTATTCATAGCCTGAGTAATCCGTTCCTTATAATATTTATTTCGTTCATTCTCACACAAACTAAGATATTCCATAAGGCATAATTTGAAACTATCATAATTATCAACATCATTTGTCCTACGCCATAATTGCTTTCATCCCTTCCCACACCGCCTCTAGTGATGCTTCCCTGCTATCATTGTGGAGAAGATATTCCTCAACAAAACCCCAAATCTGCTCACACACCCTGGTCCATTAACAGACTTTCATTAAAGTGCCAATAGTGGATCCCCAGGTCTGCCTCAGCCCTACGTAGTGTAACCCACACCAGAGAATGGTCTGACCAAGTAATGTTCTCAGTGGCGTACCTAGGGTATGTGGCACCCGGGGCCCATCATTTTTTGACACCCCCCCCCCCATCTATATGAAAAATATGATTTTTAGTACCAATCTACATATCGCACCACAAGAGTGTACCTAGGAAAAGGCTGCATCTTAAACATTGCAGTGAGCACTAGAACACCAACACATACATTGTAAAACTAAACAAGCCAGATCCCGCACAGTCAATTGGTCCTGTAGTCAATGCCAACTGAAAACTATGTCTTTTTCAGAACACACAGAACAGAGATACACCCTCGCCCAAAATGGAATAATCACAAACTAAAAATAGAAATATGTAGACAAAAGTTAAACTGATCCGCCAAGAAACCAGACCCTGGATACAATGCAACACCACAAAAAACAGTAACACATGTCCTCTAATACAGTGCAAAATATAAAGACAGTAGATGTAAATTTGAAAAACCTGATACATAACAATCACCACTTTATAAATTAACAAATAAAAATAAAACAAATAATGAGAAATAAAAAAATACCATTTTATTGGACTAATCCCCATAAGCTCGGTCCCCATCCCCGCAAACCACCTGATTCCATCCACACAAGCCTTGAATTGTTTATATTAAAGTATAAAAAGAAACAATATTCTGTACAATTGTCAATTTATAAATCAGCGTCTTCTCCTCACTCTCTTCCCCATTTCCCTTCAGCATCCTCAGCCCACTCTCTCTCCACTTTCCTTCAGCGCACGCACATAAAAACAAGCAAGTAATTTTATATCATTTTCATTCTATTCATTCATAGAAATTAAAGTCTAGATAATGCCAGTCACATAACAAAACATGATTTTACAAAAATAATTCCCTGCACTCAAGCCTGCAAGGATTACTAGATGTCTTTCAGCAGTTCCCCTCCCTCCCTCCCCCTTACCTTTGTGGCCAAGTCAAAATGATCTACCAACAATAAAATTTTAAAAACACAAAGCACGCTGTACGCAGAGAAAATGTTAATTATCATTTATATTCCGCGGGTTTTCAAAGAGGTCAAGGCAGATGACTTTATGCAATGTCACCTCAGTAACAACTATACAAAAATAGACAAATATTCCCCCTCCCTTTTTACTAAACTGCGATAGCGGTTTTTAGCGTAGGGAGCTGCGCTGAATGCCCCACGCTGCTCTCGACGCTCATAGGCTCCCTGCGCTAAAAAACTCTATTGCGGTTTAGTAAAAGGGGGCCATAGTGCAAAATATAGACAGCAGATATAAATTTTCAAAACGGACACATTTTGATCACTAAGTTGAAAATAAAATCATTTTTCCTACTTTTTTGTCTGGTGATTTCATGAGTCTCTGGTCCTTCTTCTGGTCCTTCTTCTTTCTCTCTCCCCCTGGCTCCCCTCTTTATTTCTGCCTTTCTTTCTCTCTCCTCCTTCCCCCCCTCTTTATTTCTGCCTTTCTTTCTCTCCCCTTGGTCCCCCTCTTTCTTTCTGCCTTTCTTTCTCTCTCCCCCTGGCCCTCCTCTTTCTTTCTGCCTTTCTTTCTCTCCCCCTTGACCCCCTCTTTATTTCTGCCTTTCTTTCTCTCCCCTTGGTCCCCCTCTTTCTTTCTGCCTTTCTTTCTCTCTCCCCCTGGCCCCCCCCTCTTTATTTTTTCCTTTCTTTCTCTCTCCCCCTAGCCCGCACAAAGCCATCGTGCCGATTTCTCCACTTCCACGATTCTTTCCCTACCCTCACCCCCAAGCCAGCAGCCGATTTCTTCCTGCTCCTTCCCCGATGTCCTGATGTCCTGAACTTCATCGGGCAGCAGCAGCATTCACAATTCACTGCTGTTGCCCGCTTCAGGCCTTCCTCTCTGTCGGGTCCTGTCTTCATGAAAACTGGAAGTAGGCAGGACCAGGCAGAGAACAAGGCCTGAAGCCGGCAACAGCAGCGAATTGTAAACGCTGCTGCTGCCCGAAGAAGGTAATGGAGCACCGAGGCAGTCCGCTTCTCCCCCCTCCCAGCCGAACCCCCGCTGACCCTCCTATCTCCCCCCCCCGTGAACCTTTCCGACCTTCCCAGCGAGAGCAGCAAACCTCCTTCGCGGCTTTCTCCTCCCTCTGCCGCGTTACTGATGACGTCATCAGTGATGCGGCAGAGGGAGGATAAAGCCGACGCTACTGGAGGGAGGTTTGCTGCTTTCGCTGGGAGGGTCGGAAAGGTTCACTTGGGGGAGGAGAGATAGGATGGTCAGCGGGGTTTCGGCTGGGAGGGGGGAGAAGCGGTCTGCCTTGGTGCTCCAAGGCCTGGCGCCATTACCTTTTTCGATAATGGCGCCGATGCTGCTTTCGCTGGGAGGGTAGGAGCGCGATAGGGACCGGGCCAGCTGTGCACCCCCCCCCCTAAGGCGGCACCCGGGATGGACCTCCCCCTCGCCCCCCTTGGTACGCTACTGCCCTGGGGAAACAGCCTGCAACAAGATCGCGCGATGCCAGAGATCTTTGCCTGCTTCGGCTGTTTCCTCCGCCGCGGTCCCGCCCCTCCTCTGACATCAGAGGAGGGGCAGGACCGTGGCGGAGGAAACAGTCGAAGCAGGCAAAGATCTCTGGCATCGCGATCTTGCTGCAGGCTGTTTCCAGACGCGACACCCGGCGCAGGGGGGGGGAACTGGACCGGACCGGGAGCACCCCCTCAGGGCTTGGTACCCGGGGCGGACCGCCCCTCCCGCCCCCCCCTTGGTACGCCACTGAATGTTCTCAATCCCAGCTCTACTAACTGAAGCCACCAATTCCTTCTCCAAGAAAAGATAACGAAACATCGGTCCAGAACGACGGCTATAGTGCTAAATTTCCGAAAAGGGAATTATGAAGGGATGAGACGCATGGTGGGGAAGAAGATTAAGAAGAGTATAAACATTGTAAAGACGCTAGAGCAAGCTTGGTCTCTTTTTAAGGATTCGGTCACCGAGGCGCAAAATATATATTTACCGCATATCAACAAGGGATCAAAGAGGAAAAAGAATAAAGAACCAGCGTGGCTCACTGTAGAGGTAAAGGAAGCGATCAGAGACAAAAAAAAAACTCATTTAAGGAATGGAAAAGATCAAAAACAAATGAAAACTGAAATAAGCACAAACAGCATTAACGCAAGTGCCATAAGGTGGTAAAAGGGGCCAAAATAGACTATGAGGAGAAAATAGCCAAGGAGGCGAAAAACTTCAAGCCGTTCTTTCGATATATCAAAGGGAAACGACCCGCAAAGGAAGCGGTGGGACCGTTGGATGGCCAACGAATAACATTCGCTAAAGGAGGACAAAGCAATCGCTGACAGACTGAACACGTTTTTTGCGTCTGTATTTACCGAAGAGGATATACACAGCATACCGGAACCCATTAGGCTATATACTGGGAGTGAATATGGGAAACTGACAGTGTTAACGGTCAGTGTAGAAGAGGTATGCAGGCAGATTGATAGGCTTAAGAGCGATAAATCCCCGGGACCGGATGGCATCCATCCAAGGGTCATCAAGAAATTGAAAGAGACCATAGCTGAACTGCTTCAACTAATAGCCAATCTGTCGATCGTATCGGGAAAGATTCCGGAGGACTGGAAGGTGGCGAATGTTACGCCGATCTTCAAAAAAGGTTCGAGGGGACATCAGGGAAACTACAGACCGGTGAGTCTGACCTCGGTACCGGGAAAGATGTTAGAAGCGCTGATAAAGGACCACATCATTGATCACCCTGATGGACATGGGCTGATGAGGACCAGCCAGCATGATTTCAGCAAAGGTAGATCTTGTTTGGCAAACTTGCTGCACTTCTTCGAGGGAGTAAACGGGCAGATAGACAAGGGCGACCCGGTCGACATTGTATATCTGGACTTTCAGAAGGCATTTGACAAGGTTCCGCATGAACAACTACTTCGGAAAATTGCGAGCCATGGAATTGAAGGTGAAATACTCACGTGGATTAAAAACTGGCTGGAGCATAGGAAACAGAGAGTGGGGGTAAATGGACAATACTCGGACTGGAGGAGCGTCACCAGTGGAGTGTCGTAGGGCTCGGTGCTTGGACCCAAGCTCTTCAACATCTTTATAAATGATCTGGATATAGGTACGACAAACGACGTAATTAAATTCGCAGACGATACGAAGTTATTCAGAGTAGTGAAGATGCAGGGGGATTGCGAAGATCTGCAACGTGACATAATCAGGCTTGAGGAATGGGCATCAACATGGCAGATGAGATTCAACGCGGATAAGTGTAAAGTAATGCATGTAGGTAACAAAAATATCATGCACGAATACAGGATGTCCGGGGCGGTACTTGGGGAGACCTCCCAGGAAAGAGACTTGGGAGTTCTGATCGACAAATCAATGAAGCCGTCCGCGCAATGTGCGACGGCGGCAAAAAGGGCGAACAGAATGCTAGGAATGATATAGAAGGGGGATCATGAACAGATCGGAGAAAGTTATCATGCCGCTGTACAGGGCCATGGTGCGCCCTCACCTGGAGTACTGTGTACAGCACTGGTCGCCGTACATAAAGAAGGACATGGTACTACTCGAAAGGGTCCAGAGAAGAGCAACTAAGATGGTTAAAGGATTGGAGGAGCTGCCGTATAGCGAAAGATTAGAAAAACTGGGCCTCTTCTCCTTCGAACAGAGGAGATTAAGGGGGGACATGATCGAAACATTCAAGGTACTGAAGGGGATAGACTTAGTAGACAAGAACGAAAGGGCACTCTCTAAAGTTGAAAGGGGATAGATTCCGTACAAACGTAAGGAAGTTCTTCTTCACCCAGAGAGTGGTGGAGAGCTGGAACATTCTTCCGGAGTCTGTCATAGGGGAAAACACCCTCCAGGGATTCAAAGCAAAGCTAGATAAGTTCCTGCTGAACACGGACGGACGCAGGTAGGGTTGGTCTCAGTTAGGGCGCTGGTCTTTGACCTGAGGGCCACCTCAGGCGTGAGCGGACTGCTGGGCATGATGGACCACTGGTCTGACCCAGCAGCGGCAATACTTATGTTCTTATGTTCATAAATGTGATTAGGAGAGGTGGACATGTGAAAAAAAGAATAGTCCATTCCCAAAGGGTGAAGCCACCGCCAGACATCCACAACATTAAGTTTGTCCAGGAATTTCCCCAAATCTCTCCTATCTTTTCTATGGTAACTAACTGTGGACCCAGAATTATCCAAATTAGGAGCCCTAGTAAGGTTAAAATCAGGGAACATTCATTACTACTTAGAATCAGAGGCAAACACTCCTGCAAAAACAGACCCTGCTGATCATTGGGAACATACAGGTTAGCCAAGGTGAACAGTTCTCTCTGAATATCCCCGATCCATAAAAGATATCAACCCCCTGGATCACAAATCTTATGCTGTATAACAAAACCCAGATCTTCGGCCAAGAGTAACCCTCCCTTCTTCCTACCCCCTTCACAGAAGCCCAATAGCGCTCCAGGAAGCGAGGGTCTGCTACATATTTTTCATGCGCTTTTATCAAATGCGTCTCCTAGACGAAGCAAACGTCAGCTTGTATCCATGTCCAGCTCCTTAAATAATGTCCTCCATTTGAAAGGATAATTAAGGCCTCTCATATTATAAGAGACCGCCTTCAAAGGTCTACCCCCATTGTTATTTTGCCAAACTTGCTCCCACATACCCCCAACTCTCACCCCTTCCCCCCCACCCCCACCCATCCCCAGATCCAGGTGAGAACTCCCTCACATTCCCACTCGCACACAAGGAAGAACCCGTCTAGGCAGCCTGCTGACAAAGCATCCCCTTGCACAACCACTCCAAGCCCAACACGCATACAACAGTCCCATCCCGCCCCATTTTCATAACAATCACGCATCTCACTTATACCCTTATACGCTACAATACCACCCTACCCTCCCAAAAATCAAAAAAGAGGCGCCCAATCCTACCACCACGCAACACTCCTTTCATCCTTAATAGCCACCCCACCACACACTCAGTCCCCCAGCCTCCCCGCACAAATAAACACACAAATGTAGTTAACTACCTCTAAAGGTCCAATGCAGTCTCAAGTTTTGGGCAGCTGGTCAACGCTTCTCCGACAGCTGCCAGTAGAATTCCACAAGGTACTGGCACACTTCCCCTCTCTGCTCCACTGCCTCCATGCCAGGCGTGCAATCCACTCCAGTTTTCTGCAACAAATCCTTTGCCGCTGACAGAGAAGACACCTGGGTATGCACTCCATTGATAGTGACCACCAAGCCGAAGGGAAAAGTCCAACAGTATTTGAATTTCACTGGGGTCATTGTCTTTGTCAACTCTCTAAAGGACTTTCCCTTCTGCAGCGTAGCCGTTGCCAAATCCTGGAAAAACTCCACCTGAACACCATTCCACTCCACTGTGCCTAAAGAATGGGCCCTTCTGCAACAATCTTTCCTTCAGGGCAAAATTCTGAAAACATGCTACGATGTCCCAAGGACGATTCTGCACCCTGGGTCCCAACTCTCCACTTGAAGGTCCAACAATTCCTCCTGTAGTAGCCAGTGGGACAATCGGGTCACCACCTCCTTGGCATTCTTATAATCCCCACACTTGCAAGTTGCTGCGGCAGGCTCGGTTCTCCAAGTCTTCCAGTTTGTAGGTCAGGAATCTACCTTAGGCTGACTAAAAGCTGCCGACACTCCTGTGCCATAGAATATAGCCAGGACATGGCTCTGGCTACCTTGAGGGCTCCTTCTGGAGAGTCCCACTGCTCCGAGATCAAGTTTCAAGTTTATTAAGTTTTGATAGACAAGACATTAATATTAGGATGGAAAAGCTGAGGACTGAGCTCTTACTCCACACATAAGGGAGGAAGTAGTAGAAAAAGCCAGCTGAGTGACATCCAACTTGCGCAGACTCTGAAAAAAGATCCAGCAAGGCAGAAGACTTAAAACGCAGAACTGTGGGATCATTTCCAGGTTCCAAAGCCAAAGCACAATCTAAAGAGCCTGCATACGCTCCCGGGTCCTCTAACATGGGAGCAGCATCCCCACAAAATAAGGGATCAACAAATTGATCAGCAACCACATCTGCTAGAAAGGTGTCTCCCAAGTCCTGGACAGCGGCAGACTGTGAAGATGCGCCTTGCAAGGCTATGCTGTGAGGAGACAAGTCCGAAGTGCAAGGGGACTGCGCAAGAGAAGTACAGCTCTTGTGAAAGGCTTTCCACAAAAATTTCAGGAAGTACGAAACTACATTGGGTTTCTTGAGAGGAAAAGCACTTAGATAAATTCAAGTCCAAACTTAAGAGTTTCCTTTTTATAGATGCTTTTAGTGAATAAATCTTAAAGATTCGGTCTCTTTTTACTTTCTATTTTATATATTATTATAAATTTTATCTGTTGCCCTTCCTATTGTTTTTTCCTTAAACGTTATTAAATTAATATTGATTGTAACCCATTAATAATTTTCCCTCTGCCTTGATATTATATGTATAAGTTAAACTATGTATAGAAATGATTGTATTTGTTATTTTTTATTCAATATGTCTATTGTTTGTCTGATTTGTTGCCCATATTTGATTATTTATGAAATTGTACATCGCCTAGAAATTGTGATAGGCGATTAATCAAATTATATAATAAACTTGGAATAATAAACTTGGAAACTTGGGCTGCGGGGCATCCATGTCCTTGCGCGCTGAACAGTCACTATTGCCAAGCTTCGAAAACAGAAATGGCCACCCCAATGGTCTAGCTATCTTTTTAGTCATCTTAGTATGCAGAGGAGAGGTTGAGCTGGCCGTTCCCACTTTTCTGGTCTGTGCCATGCGGCGCCAATTACGCTGCTGAGGCACAAGTTTTGTACAATCCTAGCATGAATTTGGGGTAGAAGCACCCAAGGACTCCATCCCAACCAGTTTTGAGGCAAAATATTAAGTTTTGAGAGTGCAGGGATCTTTTGGGAAAAAAAATAAATTTGCAAAATATCCAAGATGGCTGCCATCAAGATTTTTGCATCTAAAATCGCTAAACAAACTTCTCAAATACTAAAAAAGGCAAATTTAGGATTTTTAAGATTGGGAACACAGGGAAACACTCAGAAACCTTCAAAACTGTGTTTTCAGACACCTTCATATTCACTTCATAGGCTATAAAAGCCTTACTCACTGTGCCCTGTGTTGGCAATGTGCTGCAGCCTGCCTCAGCTCTCTTACAGTAGCTGGAAATGAGACATGTCACTGCCTCAAGCTGGAAATATCTTTTCAATGCTGATCTTCAGGCTGCCCGTTAGACACAGTATTTGACCCTACCTCCACCCCCGTGGACCGACAGATGTGCTAACAATAAAGAAGGGAAACTGAAAAATGCAGCCGGCATCCTGCGAGACACCACTGAGCCTCCTAAGGAAGCTTAACAGCCTGCGCTCTAATTCCTGGTAAGCAGTAGGTAAGGATGAAAAGTAGGGATGGCCCCAAGCTCCAAAACAGGTACCACCAGAGATCAGCCTGTCAGCTGCAGACGTCTGCTTCTCCACACAGGCAGAGTTGAAACCAAGGTGAAAGTTCTGAACACTGAATAAAGGTTACTGAATAAAGGTTAAAGCTTACAAATAAAAGAAAAAGAGAGAGCAGAATAAAACCCCCAAATAAAATAAGAATAGAATAACCCCCCCCAAATAACAGAATAACCCCCCCCCAAATAAAATAAGAAAAAGAGAGAGCAGAGGAGAAACACTCCTTCTGGGTTGCATGCAAGGAAAAAACTGCAGGTGGCAGTAGAGCTCACAGTGAAGTTGTAGGGACACACAAAAAATCCATAGTGGATTCCTTCTGCAGATGGCTCCTGGCCATGGGGACATAATCCACTTGTCTAGAATGACACACCTATTGCACTGGAAATATCATTGTCACCCTTACTCTATCCATGCATTGCCACTACACTATCTGGATAGTGATGAGGTAGTCTTAAGGATATTCACATTCAAAAATAACATCACCAATACAGCTGAATATCCACTGCCAGCACTGGCAAAGGAAACATCTGGATAATGGTATATATTTATATGCTAATGAAATAGCTATCATAATTTACTAGAGAGCTAATCAATCTATGTATGTCTAAACAATTGCAACATTACAGTTAAAGATGTAGAAAGTGTTCAAGCCAAGCTATTTAATGAATTACCTGGTGCCGCAATACATGCATTTCTGTTAGACTCGTGCAGTACTCTCCTAGCATGTGCTGTAGGAAAGGGGGGACAGATATAAAGTGACAACCAGAAAAGAAATCAATACTAGAAAGAGAGAATGGGCTTCTATGAAACAATATGGGTAGTATGAAAAACAATCCATTAAATTAATATTCTGATCTAAATTAATCTTAGAGATTCAGCAATTCACATGGCTTAATAAATTTTGTAAACTGACAGCTTTCTCCAACAAGTGATCTTCAGATGATCAAATCTAAACACTCCCATAATTAGTCAAAATGAAGACATGAATAAAGTTTACCTTGCCTGAGGAAAACCTGGTTTAAAATTTAAAGATTAACATCTGCTTACATTTGAGCATGACAGTATGAAAACCAGATAGCTATATGGCCATTTGTTTCATAACCCCCCCCAAAACAAACCAAAAAACTTTAAATTAAGAAAACAAATTGATACTATACAACAGTGGTCTCTAACTTTTCTAATGTAAAGGGCCACAGTGTGAACACAAGAAAGCTCTGAGGGCCACCTAAAATTTCAAGCTAATACCTACTACTAATTTTGAAAACTACCTTGATCAGACTGGACATTAAACATTAAAAGTTAATTATAATATTGATTGTACAACACTTCAAAGATACTTTTTTTTGGGGGGGGAAATGGTAGGAAATTCCATAAATGAGACACCTGAGTAATACACAAAGAGATTGTTTGCAGTTGCTAAATCAAGTGGGCAAGAAGAAACATTAAGTTCTTACCACGATAATCTTCTTTCTTGTAGATGTGAATGCAAGTTATGCATCTGAACTCACAAGTTGCTTGCAGAATGCTGTCAATCATCTTTTGAACTCTGCCTCCTTCTTAGGAAACTGTTCCTGCCCCCTCAGTTTGTACAAAAGCAATGACGCAGCGCTGTTTTAACAGACATAACTGGAAGGAGGGAAACGGGAAAAAATCCCCAACACTACAATTCTGTTCTGCTCTGTAACAAACATATCAATTAACATTAAAGCATTCAAATAACTGATCAAAACAGATCCAAAACTATGTGCAACCAGCACTAATACAGAGCTTATATTATACAGAGCTTATAGCTGCTCACATGTCCTGCAATCAAGTAGAGATTTGAGGCTCCTATCCCGCTTACTGCAGCCCACATTATGCGGAGATAATGGCCATTTTAATCCATCTAGAAATCAAGGCCTAAGACCAGGGGTGGGCCTCGAGGGCTGGAATCCAGTCAGGTTTTCAGGATTTCCCCAATGAATATGCATGAGATCTATTTGCATGCACTGCTTTCAATGCATATTCATTGGGAAATCCTGAAAACCCGACTGGATTCTGGCCCTCGAGGACCGGAGTTGCCCACCCCTGCCTTAGACGCTGGCCTCCCCTTTGTTAGCATGAGTGGTTAGAAGAAAAAGGTGATCTGATACGCGAAACTCATTGGTAATTTCTAGGAACCGGAGAAGCACTTGCTTGACATCCAGCATATACAACGCTTTGTACTTTTTCTTAGATCCCACAGGGTGAGGAGTGGGCAAACAGACTTCCTGAACAACATGGAAGGCAGAGACTACTTTCAGAAAGGAGGAGGGAACTGGCCTAAGGAAAGCCCTGCTTCCATAATCTTAAGGAACGGCTCCCTATGGGACAGAGCTTGAAGCTCAGAGACTCATCTTGCTGACATCTTCACCACCTTGACCGTAAGATCCAGAAGAGAAGTCTTCCATAAGGGCTCATATAGAGCTCTACTGAGACCTTTCAATACGGTGTTAAGATTCCAGAATGGGAATGGGAGACGTACCAGGGTGCAACTGAAGAGCCACTTTAATGAACCAGGTGACAGCTAGGTGAGAGAGCGGAGAGCCTATCCCCCCCACCCCCAAGCTTGGATTCATGAAAGGTGACCCACTCTCAGTGATCCAACCTACAGACCCTTCTGAAGACTCTCTTGCAAAATGTCCAGGACTACCAAAATCGGAATAAGTAAGGGCTCTAAATTATCCACAGCACACCAGTGCTGAAAAGACTTCCAGACCTTAGCACAGGCTGCCACAGTCGATGGCTTCTTAGCTCTAAATAGCATAGCGATGACCACATCTGAGGTAATCCTTGCTCATCAGGGCAGCCTGTTCAAAAGCCATGCCATAAGCCCAAAGTGTTCTGGATTCTCGATAGGGACCTATCACTGAATAAGAAGATCCACTTGGACCAGCAGTCTGAGGCCTTCGTATCTCTGGATGCATACTAAGTCCACACCCCATGGTCTGCAGGGCCAATCAGGTGCCACTAGGATTACCAACCCTGTGGACTCCCGCATGAAGACTGGTCAGTCATAGTGGCAGTGATGCTGTGGGAATTTGTCAGAAGCTTATTTCTACATTCCCATTTTTCCAGCCCACAGGAGGAACTTGCTGTTTCATGTGTTGCAACAGCATTTTCAGTTCTCTGCGCTCCCCTTCAGCCTAGAACCAGCACCTTGCACCAATGTTCCCTCTAAGCTGAGCGCATGAGCAATTGCTCACTATTTTCAGTGGTGTCACTCATACTTTTTCTCGTGTCGCTCAATCGAGGGCGGGCGGAGGTGAGATGAAGAGGCGGTGGCGGTAGGAGGTGAGAGGAAGCGGCGGCGGCGGTAGGGCGGGTGGAGGTGAGAGGAAGCAGCGGCGGTAGGGCGGGCGGAGGTGAGAGGAAGCGGTGGCGGCAGTCTGCCCTGCTCGTCTTAGTGTATTTTAAGTTGAAAGATGCAGCGGCGGCTCCTCTCAAGATCCCCGACTGCATCGGACTTCCGACGCAGGTGGGGATTCGTGAGAGGAGCCGCTGCCACGTCTTTCAACTTAAAAATACACTAAGGCAAGGCAAGGAGCAGGGCAGACCGAAGAACAGCACCAGTAAGGCTGGGGACTTTCGCATGCGCACTCCTCCAGCCACGGACCACGCAGATAGGAGTCGGGACAGAGGAAAAGTCGTTCCTTTAACGAGGGCTAATGTGTTGCAGTCCTTGATGAAGATTTAATTTACTGGACTCTGTTAAACAGGAATATTTGCTGAACTCTTGATAGAGGATTATTTTACTGGACTCTGCTTGAAGGATTATCCTTGCAAGAGCTCTTTATGTAAGATTCTTGCTGGTAAGCACATTTCATAGAATTATTACTGCTTCATTGCCAAAGACTATCCCTGTGGTATTCTTTACTGAGGGAGTTAAAGCCTATATTATTATGAAGGATTAATAGGCCTACAGTTATTACTGACCATTATCTCTAATGTGTGCACTACTACTGATTATGTGTACTACTGCTGTGTAAACTACTGGCCATGTCTAAGCGGCGAGCTGAGGAAAGTTTATGTAACACAGGCAAGAAGAGGTGCTTGGGAGGAAGAGTGACGTCACCACGGTAGATGGCCGCTTAAACTCGGAGCTCTGATGGGGCTCGCAGTTTCAGTTTAACAATTTGCTTACCGGGACGTAGTGGGCGACATCGACTGCAAAACTCGATCGTGGATTTTATGGCGAGTCGAAGGAGATTAGAGAAATTCCAGTTTACAAGCGCTAAGACGGTAAAAACCCGATCGCACGTTCCCAGCTCCCCGAAGGCATCTCCCAAGATGGCGGAACCGAAAGCGACCTCACTGCCTGAAATCCCCCAAAACCACAAAGCACAAACTGACCAACTTATGGAGGGGAAAATCGAACTATGGTTCAGAGATCTGAAGGCAGAAATGGTGGGGTTGCGAACGGATGTTAAGGCAGCGCTGGGAGAGCTACGTGCAGAGGTGGGTGAACTGAACAGCAGAGTTATTGTGGTAGAAGGGAAGTTAAGCCACGTGATCGGTGGCGGAAAGTACAGCGGCAGTAGACTCAGCAGTAGCGCAATTAGAGGACTTAAAGAAACAGGTGGAAGATCTGAAAACCGCTCCAGGAGAAACAATTTGCGTTTCAAGGGAGTGCCAGATTTGGAGAGATATAAAGATGCAAGGGAAGTGGTAACTGATTTCTGCAAAGCCTTACTTGCTGATGAGGACCCCAAGGTGACATCCAGGATAGACTTGCAGAGAGTGCACAGAAGTCTGGGACAAACGAGGGGACCAGGCACTCGAGATATAATTGCTTGTTTTAGTGATTTTCAATTGAAAGAGAAAATTTTACAAGCAGCAAGACGCCGCCCTGAATTTGTATGGCAGGGGCTGAAAATAGGGGTGTACCAAGACCTGGCCCTTGCGACGCTACAGAAGCGCAGAGCCTTCCGAGAAGTCACTCAACTATTGCGAGCTGAAGGATATAGATATCGGTGGCTATTTCCCTTTGGACTGCAATTCACCATAAATGGGACACACAGGAAGGTGGATACTGTACTGGATGCATGGATAGCACTGAAAGAATTTGGATGTAGGCGACCGATAGATGTACTGGAAAGGAATCGAAGTGACTCAGCAGCAGGGACGGAAGAAGGGGACTCTCTACACACTGCAGAAGACAACCGACCCTCTACATCAGCTGATTGATGCGGATTTTAGATTGATACTAAGACATTCATATCTGGTAATCATTGGACTGGGGGAACACAGGGTATTAATGAAGGAAAATACCTATGTGCTCCTTACTATTCCACTGGACATAAAATGCTGACTGAGTAATGGTGGACAAAGTGGTTAAACTGCTATGGGCAGTGATATCAAATAGATATTCATGGTTATTTAGATAAATAGATGTGAATGGGTTACTTAAAGTGAGTGTGGTTTTTCAGGAATGTAAGTGAGAATGATAGAATGCGTGCAAAGGTTAAGCATAACAGGAAGGGTATTAATGGGCCTTATTGGTATGACTCACTTCTCAACATGGCTGATTCGAAACTTGGAGAATCGGCTAATAGGAGGGGGGGAGGGGGGAAGGGAAACGATGGGGGCATGGATTCTGGCAGGAGGGGGTATATGGAGGATGAGAGATCCCCAGGGAAGGCCCCGGGGCTGATCATAGGATCATGGAATGTAAATGGGCTTAATAGCCCGGGTAAAAGAAGTATAGTTTTCCGTGAACTTTGTAGGATGAAGTGGGATATTTGTCTTCTCCAGGAGACACACTTGAGGCCGCGAGATGTTTCCTTGCTTCAACGGCCGAAGTTCGATATGCTCTGGACCCATCAGGGGGAGGGAGATTCAAAAAGAGCAGGGGGATTGGCTATTTTGGTGAGAAAGGGATTGGGCCTGCAGATAGATAAGGAATATCGGGATGGGGAGGGCAGATGTTTGGCTATTCAAGGTGATCTTCAGGGCAGACCTCTGACCATTATCAATATTTATGGTCCTAATGTGGGCCAGGAGGCTTATTATCACAAATTAAGAGGGGCACTGGGGAGATTCGTACAGGGAGCGATATATCTGGGGGGAGATTTTAATGTTCCTCTAGATCCGGTGGTAGACCATTCTTGGGGTGGACGTAAATCACTTCAAAAGCCAGCTGCAGCATTTAGGGCATTAATGGGAACCCTGGGCCTCGTAGATGGATGGAGGTTATTACATGGTGCTCAAAGAACTTATACATTTTATTCACATGCACAGAATATCTATACGAGATTGGATGGGGTGTGGATTCACAGGAACCAGGTAGGGAGACTACGGGCAGCGGAGATAGAACCGATGCATGTATCAGATCATTCGCCAGTTTGGTTACACTGCGAGGATATGGTAGATATGGGGGGAGGTAGATATTGGAAAATTAATGAATCTCTGTTGAGTTCCCCTACAGTGATTTCAGCAGTGGAAACTGTGATTAATGACTACTTAACATTGAATGATAATGGGGCAGTAACTGACGCTATACTTTGGGATGCTCTTAAAGCGGTAGTTAGGGGAGAATTTATTAAATGGGGGGCTAGGTTTAAAAAGCAGAGAGCCCGAACCTTCCTTAATTTAAGAACTCAGTTGACCCAACTGGAATTGCAACATCAGCTTAAGGGGGAACCCCAAATATTGGCAAAGTTGCAAAGAATCAGGAATGAATTATATCAGCTTCAGGTTGAAGAAACAGAACGATTGCGCGAGAGATTTCAATTAAATATCTATGAACATAGTAACAAAGCTAGTGCGCAACTCGCTAGATATATACGGATTAAACAAGTTAGAAGCACAATCACGAGAATTAAGAGAGGAGTAGATAGGGAGATAAGGGTCACGGATTCAGCAATCCAAAAAGAATTCCAAGCTTTTTATACTGGGCTATATGGGCAACCGGAGAATTGGGAAAGGGATACACAGAACGCCTTTCTGGATTCAATACAGATTCCCGAGTTATCAGATTTGGATAAGAAGTATTTAAGGGAACCGATACAACTCTCTGAGATCATGGGGTGATAGACGGGTTGAAGAGTGGAAAATCACCGGGGTTAGATGGGTACACTAGCAGATACTATAAACAATTTTCGAAGCAATTGGGGCCTCTCTTGACAAGAGTGGCTAATGGAATATCTACGGGAGGGAGGCTGCCCCCTACGATGGGAGAGGCAGGGGTGGTTATACTACCCAAACCGGGTCGAGATCCCCTGTTATGTGGCTCTTATAGACCCATATCACTATTGAATCAAGATGCAAAGATTTTGGCCAAGGTTCTAGCTCAAAGGCTGGGAAAAGTATTGCCATCTTTGATACATCAAGATCAAGCAGGATTTATACAGAGGAGACAGGTGAGCGATAATATCAGACGAACTTTAAACTTACTATGGGAAGCAGGCAGGGGCCGAGATAAAGCGGTTCTGATATCAGTAGATGCGGAGAAGGCGTTCGATAAGGTCATCTGGGGGTTTCTATGGGAGGTGATGGATAGAATGGGGCTGGGGGGCATATTTGGAGAATGGGTTCGGGCTCTCTATGCAGCACCTAGGGCCTGCTTGCGAGTAAATCAATCCTACACTGACTTCTTTCCTATCTTCAGGGGAACTCGACAGGGATGCCCACTCTCCCCATTGCTGTTTGCGGTGTCGCTTGAACCACTGGCTTTGGCCATAAGACATCATACATCCTTGGTTGGGATTGTTACTGGGGAAGTAGAGCATAGAATAGCGATGTTTGCAGATGATATCCTTCTGTATGTGGGAAAACCCGAGAATTCCATACCTCATCTTTTAACGATATTCGATACTTATGGGAAGATTTCGGGGTTCAAAGTAAATCAAGAGAAAACTGAAATTTTGAACGTCACTTTGACACAGAGTGAGGTAAATAAACTGCGGGCCACATTTCCCTTTAAATGGGCCGAAAAGGGCATCAGGTACCTGGGGATCTACATCCCTTCGAATCTCCAAAAAATATATGAAAAGAATTATTTGCCAATCTATCGTAGAATCAGAACTGATTTACAACGGTGGAACAGTCTCTGGGTGTCATGGTGGGGCAGGATAGCGATTATTAAAATGAATGTACTACCCAGGCTGTTATTTCTTTTTCAGACTTTGCCTATATCAGTCCCTTTGGGAGAGTTACAAAGACTGGGAAGAGAAATACGAAATTTTGTCTGGCAACGTAAATCACCAAGACTATCACAATCCCTGTTGTGGGCACCCAGGGAGGTAGGGGGGAGGGGATTACCCAATTTGGTGTGGTATTATCAGGCGGCACAGTTGAAGTTAGTGTTAGAATGCGAAATGGGGGAATCTAAATGTGGGATACAACTGGAACAGTTATACAGTAAAGAGGAACCTTTGAAAGCTAGGCAGTGGTCCTCAGGGTCGCAGAGTAGATGGGTCCAGGGCATATCGAACCCTTTTGTGCAGCACTTGAGGCGCTTATGGAACCAAATGCGTAAACAGATGGGGGGTGGGGCCAAGGTCTCATCACTGGCAAGTATTACGACTGAATCTTTATTTCCAGCAGGTCGAGACAATCGAGTTTTTCAACGATGGTATCACAAAGGGATCAGAAAATTTAGAGATTTACTGGGGGAGGATGGGATTCTTTCCTTTCCAACTATTCAGCAGAAATATGATATATCAGAGGATGACTATTTTGCATACTTGCAAATCAGACATTTCATGGTGGCGCAGGGTTGGGGAACGAGACTCCATCTAGAAAAGGAACCGATAGAAAATCTTTGGCTATTGCTACAGAGGGTCCCGAAACCATTATCAGTGATATATCAATATAGGCGGGGTTGCTCACCTACTACCTACCTTTATCGAAAACAATGGGAGAAAGACTTAGACATACGGATGTCTATTAAAGACTGGGAGACGGTCTGTAGGGAAACCTATAAAGTCTCCTCCTGTGCATTGCTACAGGAGAATGCTTATAAGGTACTAACACGATGGTACTTTACTCCGGATCGCCTACACAAAATGTTTCCTGGAACATCAGCATTTTGTTGGAGATGTGGTCTGCATGAAGGGACCTTTATGCATATTTGGTGGGAATGTAGGATCATTCAACCATTTTGGTTATATGTGACTAGTACACTGTCTGAATGTTTGGGGGAATGTGTGGAGGCGTCTCCTCAGAGCTGTCTCCTGGGGCTACATAATAATAGGGAAAGATCATGGCAAACAAAAATTTTGAGATGGGGGTTGGCGGCAGCGAAATGTCTAATTGCTAACCATTGGAAAAATGCTGCAGCTCCCTCACAGAATGCATGGGTAAATCGATTGCTATCGATTGGTAAGATGGAAATAGCACTGGCTAAGAGGAGACACATATACACAACATATTTGCTTACATGGAATAAATTGGAAGAAATAATGGAGGCCTTTTAGGGGATATCTCAAAATTACATGTTTTGTTGTCTGCCAGACGTGTGGGGAGCGGGAGGGGGGGAATGGGGGATATTGTAGAAAGGGAATTGGACTTATGGGAAGAAATAGGGGCTAGATTGAATATATTGGAACGAATATTAAGAATACTGCATGAAGAGGGTTTAAAATGTTATTTCAAAGGCATGGTTCAACTGTCTGTATTATTTACTCCTACTTGGTTTATGGGGAGTAGTTGATAATGTATTACGGATGATATTTGTATCGTACAAAAGTTCTTTCAATAAATATCTAAATATTAAAAAAAAAAAAGAAGAGGTGCTTGGGTTTTAAAACAGAGAGGTTGACTGAATGCTATGTTGAAACGGATTTACCGCATGGCACCGCACAGCACGTGCTACTTGGGGAAATTTTTTATTACTCAGAAACTGATGGTGTTAAGTGCAAAATTTGCATGAAAGCGGAATACAATAGCACTGGACATCAGGAAAAACGTGGACCGATTGGAAAGTTGATCTTTTAAAACGGCATTTGAGCCATAAATCGCACATTGAAGCAGTCACGAAACTGAAAAACAAAAGCAGAAGTCTGTTGAAAAACATGCTGACAGAATCGAAAGAAGATCGTGAAAACAGAAAAGAATTAGTTAATCGGCAACAAGTGACTCCTGATGAGGTAAAGATACTCAATGATAACGTTTTACTTGCTGTTAATATAAATTCTTCAATGCTATCGGTGCAGGCAATTCATGACCATGTTGCGAAATATGTAAAGATACCAGAAAGCTGGCGAAGCAAAAACTATGCTTTTGAATTTGTTGAGTGTATAAATTCAACCATTAGGTTGGAAATATTATTGGAGATTAAAAATGCAGCTTACCATACCTTGATTGTGGACGAATCAACCGATATCTCAGTTTCCAAAATGTTAGTTCTGTACATGAAATTTAGAAATGCCAATAATTCAGTCCATACAACTGTATTCGCTGGAATTTTTAAATTAACAGCTTGTGATAGCTTGTCAATCCTTGGAGCCATTCAGAAATTTTATGCAGACAACGAATTAGATTTGAACAAGATGGTTATGTTTACCTCTGATGGAGCCTCAGTTATGCTAGGCAAGCAGAGAGGGGTAGCTGCATTTCTTCGCTAGTTAATTTCACATTTGTCTGAACAACACTGTGTGGCACACAGAGAGGATTTGGGAATAGATGATGCATGGAAAGATATACCATTGATGAAGGAGATAGAAACTCTGCTGAGAAATGTTTACACAATTTTCTGCAGATCATCTGTCAAGAAGGATAAATTTGAGGCCTTGGCCAAAGCTGCTGAAGCAGAAGTGATTGCATTCAGACCACCGAACAAAGTTCGGTGGTTATCCAGGCATTTTGCTGTCAATGCTTTGGTTTTGAACTATGATATTTTAGTGAAATACTGTGGAAAACAGGTTGATGAGAATAATGACCTGGTCCATAAATACTGCCTAGAGAAACTACAGAATCCAGAACACCATGTTGCAATTACAATATTGAATGATGTATTATCAGAATTAAGCGACTTGAGTAAACTTTTTCAAAGAAGTTTGCTGTCTACTGTGGAAGCCTTCCAGTTTGCAAAGGCAAAAATAAAGAAACTCAGATCACAGTATCTTGGAGAGAAACCTCACTACACCGAAAATGCCAGCCATTTGCTTTCGTCATTTCAGCACCCAGTGAACACAAAGTCAATAATTAAGTTCATTCAGCAGACATGTGAACATTTGGATAATAGATTTCCAGATGAGGAATTACAAGATTGGGCAGTATTTGACAAAGAATGTTTTTCAACAGCTGTGAACTTAGAGGATTATACATTTGGTCTTGAGCAGATGAAGAGGCTTGGAAACCGATACCATGTTCTTCTGGAAAAAGACAACGAAGCATTCCAGAAAGAACTTTGTAAGCAGTTTCCAGAATTTAAATTGATTGTTAATGAGAAATTGCAAACTGGAGCAGTTAAGACATTTGCAGATCTAGTTGCATTCACAAAACAGCAGAATCAACTTCAAGACTTATTTTTGCTTCTGGATATCTACAGTACATTCCAGGCTTCAAGTGCTGACTGTGAAAGAGAATTCAGTTTGATGAACAACATAAAGTTAAAAGACAGAAATAGACTAGATGTTGAGCATCTGGAAAATGTAATGAGAATAAAGCTCTTTTTAAATTCTGAACAAACTGTAAATGCTGAAAAAGGTCTACAATGTTTGGAAAACTGAAAAGAATCGAAGAGAATATTTGTGAAGATTGAAGAACTGATGATATTACATAATTAAAAAAACTTTAAGTAAATTGTTATTCTTCTAAGTTTTGAGTATTTAACCCTCCCACAATCTCACGGGCACTTGTCCTCCGCGCCTGCTCATAAATTTGTGGAGTATGTAACTTGTCGCTCATGCATATTTTTTTTCGCACACACCTCATCAATCCTTAAAGGGAACAATGCTTGCACCTTTACCAAGGTCATGGTGGTGGGAGCAGAGCATCTCTGCAAGGCAAGGATATGTGCACCTATATTTGTACGATTGGCTATTCAGAGCCCAGTCCAGGGAGGAAGGAAAGAGAATGGGCAATTTTGAGAGTGGTCCAACTCCTCCAGGACCTTGGATGGAAAGTCAACTTCAAGAAGAGTCAGCTGGAGGCAATCCAGCATCTGGAGTTTTATTTGACATGGCCTTGGGCCAGGTTTCTTTTTTTCCCCAGATTCACAAAGACTGATGCTCCAGAAGCAGATTTCAGGCCTACTACAGAGTCTGCCTCTCATAGAATGCAATTAGCCCAAGACAAGCAAGAAGCATATTCTCACATGTGGGTGACATCATCCACGAATCCCCGGTAATCAAAGTGGTCTTGAGGCTTGAATTGGATACAATGCTGAAGATACAGAGGTGGATTTAGCATCATGATGACTAAGAGAACACCACGTGGAAACCTGCTTCCATTTGTGTTGATAACACTGTTGTGTTGACGATTTTCTTGACGATTCCAAAATGAGTCGGACAGGCTGGAAAATATGAAGATCCACCCATGTCAGCCTGAGAGGTATCAAGCTGTCAGGTGCAACGACTGAAGATTGGGATGCAGAAGAGATCTGCGACTCTATGTGAGAAGAGATGGAGAAATCTGAAGAGAGATTGGTTCCTTGGTACTGAATTGAAGCAGAAGGGAAAACCAGGATTCTATGGGCCACTGAGGAGCTATGAGAATCATAGTGGCCTCCTCCCGTTTGAGCTTGACAAGCATCTTGAGGATGAGAAGGATTGGAGGAAGCGCATAGAGAAACTTGTACGTCCAATCCATCCAGTAGAAAAGCATCCTAGCTGTTGCGTAGAGTACTGCCTCGAGCAAAACTGGGGCATATAAGTATATCTGAGGAGTCCCCCCACTGAGAGAAGATGTGATGCTGAACTGCAAAGTTGAGCATCCACTCGTGTGGCTGAAGAAACCTGCTGTGTTTATCTGCAAGAGAATTATTTTCTCCTTGAATGTATATTGCTTTCAGGAATATGTTGTGAGCAATCGCCCAGGTCCAAATCTGCAGTTGAGTTGTTGCCCACCTCCAGACAGTTGAGTAGTATGTTGTGGTCCACCAGGTCAAATGCCCTGTTCTGTTCGAATTGGAGTATTAGTGCATGGTTCCCTGAGCTAAGTATGTGTGAGATGTGATCTACGATGAAGGCTAAGGCAGTTTCGGTGCTGTGGTGTGGTGTGGTGTGTACGGAATCCTGATCGATATTCATGCAGTGTTGAGAATTTATCCAGGTAGTTTGTCATGGCAGTGTTGATCAGTCCATCCATCAGATTGGTGAAGAAGGGGATGTTGGTTACTGGTCTGTAGTTGGGGGTTGAAGATATGGAGTCTTTAAAAGTATTTTCCTGTAACTTCATCGAGTGTCCCCCTAGCCTTTGAAATTTTTGACAGAGTGAAAAATCGATCCACTTGTACCCATTCTACTCCACTCAGTATTTTGTAGACTTCAATCATATCTCCCCTCAGTTGTCTTTTTTCCAAGATGAAGAGCCCTAACCTTTTTAGTCTTTCACTACCATTTCTTGACCACTGTTCTCAAGCAGAGAATCAGACTCTGCCATACATTGCATCCTGGGACTATAATGGCATGGAACTGAACTTTCCATTCTCCCAGTCTATGTCAGATTGAACATCCTGGTTCAGCTCTGTGGTCTCGTATGGTCGGAGTGCATGCTGATATCCCCTGCACTCCGATCTCTATTGTGCTTAAACAAATGCTGAAGACCCTCAGCAGTTCAAATAGGCATTCAATATGAGGTTCAAAATCCATGGTGAAGCCTTGTACTGGGAGTCTCGAGGATCCCTGCAAGGACTCCCTGTAGGTCTTCCTGTGCTTCACAGCAGCCATGCATCTGCGCTTAGTCAATGCACTTTCAGAGGGCTCTGGAAAGGGTCTTTTCCCTCTGGATTGTGCCTCCTGCAGACCCTCAGCCCTGGAGGTCTCAGAGGAGGCTAAGCCCAAGGTTCCCACCACACACGGGATATGGATGCTCCTTGACTGGTCATCCAACACAAACCTGGCATGATACAGGGGTAGGAAGACCTGAAGGGCATCCCTATTGATTTTAAGTAAATTGAGGAGTTTTGAGGCAGATGGAGGACACCCCTCCTCCCCCCCCCCCCTGATTTTCTCCATAGGCTATAATAGCCCCACTCATTGTACCACATGCTTGCCTGCTTCAGCTCAGCTGGGTCAAATGGAGAATTCTGCTTCATGGGTTTGCGGTATTAACTTGGTCTTCTGGTTCCAGTTGGACTAGTGTCGGACTGAGCCTCAACACCCAAAAAACCTCACATAGTGAAGGGGGAAGGACCATGCAGCTGGCCCACCTGTAAACCACATCAAACTTAATGGTGTATCATGGTATATCAATAAGTTTAAGTTATGTTATTAAGACTGACCAAGCTGGGATGGAGCAGAACAGCCTGCACTCTAGCTCCTGATAAATCAGGGATGCGAGACAGCCCTTGAGCTCCAAAAAACAGAAAAGCAAGCTGGCTAGCTATTTGTCCCCAAGGGCTGATCCTGCTATCAGCTGACTTCTGCAGTGTGAGTCTGCATCTTCTCCCAGGCAGAAATCCCAACAAGTGTGACACTCTGGGCACTGAGCCTCCAAACAAACACTAAGAAAAAAATACCCGAAAATAATCAAACCACAGATCAGAGCAGAAATAATTCTGAGCAACTTACTTGCAGAGGGCAGACACAGCTTCCTGGGAAGGAGGCAGAGTTCAAAGATGATTGACGGCATTCTACAAACAACTTGGGGGTTTAGATGCATAACACTAGCAATTCAGGATTACTAGACACATTGCACTAGAATTGAAATAAACACATTTACAGGATTTGAGAGGGTCACAATGGAAGACTTTGTGGACTGTACGTTGGAGACTACTGCTATGTCTGCTTTTTTATTATTCAAAGCAAATTGAAGTTACTGAAAACAATGTTACTGTCAAATTATGACATGTATAGCCCAATTTACATGATATCTAGGTAGAAAATGAGGTATCAAAGTTGGGATGATCAAAATTTCCTGTGTATTATGTAAAGATTAAAACAGAGCCACAACCATTTTCGCAAGAAACATTCAACATTAAGAGCAGCATCCTTCAGGGTTTTGAATGTGTGCCAACTTTACAACTTGCATGTGGGATAGCACTTATACATTTTAGATCTTATCAAAACAAACAATTACATTTTCCAATGTTTTTCTATGAAAAAGACTATTATTAAGGGAGGACAAATTGTAGGATAAAGTAAGTCTGAAGTAACACAACAAAGTAGTGATATACATAAGTGGACAAGAAATACTTATAAATGTGCTTATGCTCACTAAATAACTCTCCAGAATACCCATGACAACACAAATCTTCATAGTGGAAAAAGTTACTAAAGTAGAATGAAAGAAATGAATGCATACATAATAAAACATTAAAAATAAGATTTAGATTTGTTAAAACTGTCTGCACAGATCTACCTTTCCCATAAAAAGTACACGCACGCTTGGATGCCACTTGCAAAAACAAATACATTTTAAAATCAAACTATTGAAGAGATACATTTGGACAAAAAATAATCTACAATTTTAATGACACACAAATATACCTGATGACATTTCAGTTGACCTACTGCATTTTATTATTCTTTCCAGTTGTTCTCGAGTGCTTTTATTTAACGTATTTGTTTCAACAGTTTCCTCAGTCTGGAGATGCTTGTTTCTGCTCTTATTGATTTCACCAGTACTGGACACACTGGCACTTTCAAGCCCTGTCAAAAATGGAGGGGAGGAAGAAACGTCATGTACAGAATAAAAAAGTTGTGGGGACGTAACAATCTTCCAATCCCTACACATTTCAATCTTACACAACAAAACAAAAATTAGGATTAGTCACATGAAATAACCATGCTAAGCATGATCTACTGCGCTAATCTCCGCTGCAAAATGTCATAGCATGCTGCTAACATCCGTTTCTTTTTCATTATAATGAGAAACTACAATGTGCTGAGGCTGTAGCTTTAACCACACTGTGCCACATTTTCTCCAAAAATTGACTATTGTAATGTTGTTTACGCTGGAATTTCAGATGCAAATCTTTGATGTCTTCAAACATTGCAAAATACTGCTATAAAATTGTTATGACACAAGAACAAATTTGACTATAACACTTTTTTTTTTTTTTTTACAATATCACTTATATTCAATTTAAAGTTTTAATGTTAACACAAAGCATTTCATACTGTAGAGCAGGGGTGTCAAAGTCCCTCCTCGAGGGCCGGAATCCAGTCGGGTTTTCTGGATTTCCCCAATGAATATGCATTGAAAGCAGTGCATGCAAATAGATCTCATGCAGATTCATTGGGGAAATCCTGAAAACCCGACTGGATTCTGGCCCTCGAGGACCGACTTTGACACCTGTGCTGTAGAGCTTAGTTATTTGAATTCATTAACTATTCACTACAGTCCATCCCTAGTGCTTAGATCTCTCCAAGGCAATAGATTAATGTTGCCAGCAGGCAATAAAACAAATTGGGAATCTACTTGACGCAAGGCTTTCTTATATTTAGCACCCATTTTAAAAATAAACTATCAAACTATATATGTCTTGAATGAAATTTTAAGGTTTTAAAGACCCTTTCGAAAACTTTCTTTTTTTCAGCTGACCTTCGGTTCTGAATTTACCCAAAATGATCATATTTATTAACAAGGAACAGAAACATCTTTGTATATTGATGGGCCGAATATGGGAACCTTTTAATTTTTTTCTCTCTTCTCTTTTTTAGGTTTATATAGGTCTTTCCTGTATATTATGGAGTTCCTTTCCTTTTATCATATTTGATTTTAAATGTTAGCTGTCGAGAACTGTTGAATGCTTCGGCAGGATATCAAATTTTAACAAACATAAACAAACTTCTTGGAGGCTGTGGCAGAGCGTACTCCTGGAACCCTGTGCCATCTAAGGGCGGAGAATCTGATGGAGTACTGACGAAAGCGCCTGTAACCACTAAAATTATTTCGAGTAGACTCTCGAGAGTTCCTAGATCTACTGTTCCAGAAGTGTCTTAGGACAACGATCAGCCAAACTAGCCAAACCCTTTCCAAAAAGCATCTGCCACTTAAAGAGGAGTTTGCTTAAGGTGGCTTTAGAGGCTGAATTGTTAACAGATTTTCTGATGCACAGTATTCTATGGGTGGAATGGAATAAGCTGAGATTTTGTTCAAGACTCTAATAATGTCATAAAGAGCATCCACCACATAGTCAATCCCTTCCATGACTAGTTGTGGGCACACCTCATCACCCATGCCAGCGGTACAACAGACTCTGATATGACAAGCATGTGCCTGAAGTTAGAGGACTACATTTACTCTATGGTCCTGTGCATCTTTCATGACTATAAACCCCCTCACTAGGGAGGGAAGTCCACTTGGTAACCTAAGCTACCAGCGAGTCCACTTTAGGCTGCACAAATAACTGCTGAAATTCATGAGCCATGGGATATAGCTTTGTCATTGTCTTAGTTCCCCTTAAGGAGCCCTCTGGGACCTCCCAATACTTTCAATGCTATTAGGGCAATAAGATTCAGATGTGACAGAAAAAATAAAGTATTTGTTTGGGAAGCACTTATAATCGGAGCACTGCACCACCAGTCTGCACAGCCTCCAAGTTTAACTCCCAATGCAACTCTGGGATAACCTCCAGCAACACTATCAATTTTAAATAGGTGGTGTACTGTCGGTTCTTCCCCTTATTAAAGAGACTACAGTCTCCTGGCCTTTAGTCCACCATTGCAATCCAGAAATTCCCAGAAGGGATGATTTACCCTGGGACTGTAAAGGTATAGAATCCGATTTTCAATTCCCTCAGTCATTCCTCTGGCTCTTGCTCAGGAATTTCTGCTGAAGCACGCACACTTGGAGAGGACACAATCCCTTGCACAGACAGCATTGTCCCTCAACCGCTGTGCAAGACCCCCAACAATTTAAGTAAGCTCTCCACAATAAACTGACAAAATCCTGGGTAAATCCCTGAGTAGGGACCCCTGGGGCACTCTTCTGGGCTGGGCCTCAGTTTGCTGTTTCCTAGGCTCTACAGAGTCCATGCACCTGTGCTTCACCCTTGTTTTGGGTATCCAGTAACTACATTGGTTTATTCAATTTTCGTGTTTTGCTTGATTTTTGAGTCCTCTGTGATCTCCCAGCCTTAAGGGTGCCAGATGGGGCTAAGCAAGAGGCTCACACCCCTCCCTCATGTGCCCTGTGGAACACAGCAGCTGTTTAGTCAGCTATCCAACACAAATATGGCATGATATTGGGGTGTCTCAACTGGAGGAATCCATCCCAAGTGTTTTAAATCTAAATTGAAGACTCGGAGAGATCCCCAGGAAAGAGACTTGGGAGTATTATTATTATTATTATTAGGTTCTTATATCCCGCCATACCCAAAGAGTTCTAGGCGGTTTACATTCGTTACATTAGGATCCGGTCTGAGCCCGGATTTACAAAAATTTTATCAGAATTGCAGGTAGCGCGGAAGGAGGCACAGGTTTATCATAGTTGGGTTAGAAGATAAAATGGAGGGAGTGGGAAACCAGGAGAGGGGGGGGAGAGGGAGGTGGGGGTGGGGGGGGTTGGAGTGTATGCGGGGAGTAAGGACTAAGGGTCTTGTTCGCGGAAGAGGTGTGTTTTGAGAAGTTTTCTGAAGTCTAGGTAGGTTGGGGCCTCTAGCATCATTTGGGCTAGCCAAGGGTTCAGCCTGGCCGCCTGGAAGGCGAAGGTTTTGTCGATGAATCTTTTGAGCTGGCATGATTTTATGGAGGGGAAGGTAAACAACTGGATTCTGCGGGATTTCTTGTTGGTGCAATACATATTGAAATGTGGGGAGAGGTATTTTGGTGAGAGACCAAATACTGTCTTGTAACAGATGCAGGCGAACTTGAAGAGGACTCGGGATTCGAAGGGTAGCCAGTGCAGTTGGTGGTAGAAGGGGGTGATGTGTTCCCATTTGTTCAGGCCGAAAATGAGGCGGACAGCTGTGTTTTGAATCAGTTTTAGTCTTCTGGTGATTTTCTTTGTGGAGCTTAGGTAAATGATATTGCAATAGTCCAGTATGCTGAGGATAGAGGATTGAACTAATAGTCGAAATGCAGTGTCATCGAAGTATTTCTTTATGGTACGGAGTTTCCAGAGTGCTGAAAGGCCTTTCTTGACAATGAGGTCGGTGTGATTTTCTAGGGATAGATGTTTGTCAAGCGTGACTCCTAGTATTTTTAATGTTTGTTCGAGTGGGAAAACCAGTCCTTTCACCTGGATTGTGGTGTCTTTGATTTTGTCTTTGGGGGTGGCTAGAAAGAATTTTGTTTTGTCTGGGTTGAGCTTTAGTTTGAAGGAGAGCATCCAGAGTACTGGTTGACAAGTCAATGAAGCCGTCCGTGCAATGTGTGGCGGCGGCGGCGGCGAAAAGGGCGAACAGAATGCTAGGAATGATTAAGAAAGGGATCACAAACAGATCGTAGAAGGTTATCATGCCGTTGAACCGGGCCATGGTACACCCCCACCTGGAATACTGCGTCCAGCACTGGTCACTGTACAAGAGTGACTAAAATGGTTAAGGGGCTGGAGGAGTTGCTGTACAATGAGAGATTAGAGAAACTGGCCCTCTTCTCCCTTGAAAAGAGGAGACAGAGGGGACATGATTGAAACATTCAAGATAATGAAGGGAATAGACTTAGTAGATAAAGACAGGTTGTTCACCCTCCCCAAGATAGAGAGAGCGAGAGGGCACTCTCTAAAGTTAAAAAGGGATAGATTCTGTACAAACGTAAGGAAATTCTTCTTCACCCAGAGAGTGGTAGAAAACTAGAATGCTTTCCTGGAGGCTGTTAAAGGAGAAAACACCTTCCAGGGATTCAAGACAAAATTAGACAAATTCCTGCTGAACCAGAATGTACGCAGGTAAGGCTAGCCTCAGGGCACTGGTCTTTGACCTGGGGGCCGCCACGGGAGCGGACTGCTGGGCATGATGGACCACTGGTCTGATCCAGCAGCAGCAATTCTTATGTTGTCTTATTCAAAATTGGGACAATCCAAGATGGCCACCATAGAAGAGTGGTCACGCTAAAAACGGCTCAGGGAATACTCTAAAGATCAAAAAATTCTGGGGAGGGGTTTCTTTAGGTAGGGACCCTAGCTACAGCCCCAGAAACCCTTAACAGCAAAATCAGTCCGTCCGCGTCCCCTGATTTTCCCATAGATTACAATAGGCAGTACTCACTGGCTGGATTAGCCTGTTGCAGCTGTCATAGAAGATGAAAATGTTGAAGACACTGCCTCTTGTTCGGTAAACCAATCCACGTTCTGAAATCTTTGGGCTGCCAGTCACACCAAAACCCAATTGAGACCTCAACCCCCCATGGATCCATGTGCAAGTAGATCCAATAAGCCCTGCTGGACCAAAATCAGGGCCAAACAGCCTGTGCTCAGGCACTTAATAAATTAGGATGTGAGCTCCACAAGATCAATGCAGGCCGGCAGGACAGGAACCCCAAGAGCTGCCTTGCCAGCGTCTCCGTTTTCTCCCAGGCAGAGCTGCCCCAGTGTCACTGGTGACCTCTTCAGCACCATAATGCCTCAAACTTAGATAAACTTGAAACAATAAAAGAATATCGGAGCAGATCAGATTCACACCTTCTGAACTCGCTTGCAGCAGGAAAGAAACTGAAGAGGGTTCTACAGCATGGAGGGAGATGAAGCTGAAGACTAAATTTCATCCTTCTGCAATCAACTCATGAGTAAAGGAATATCAATATTTCTCAGGACTCATATTTTCTTTGCACCAGAATAACTCCCATCCTGTTTACATCACACAAATCAAAAAGCTTGATGGATTTTCTATAGGTTTTGCAAACATGCATCATGTGATAGCAGTGACCTGAATAAAGGCCCAAAACCCATATTCCACTCATGACCCTCAAAAACTTTGCAAGTCTGCTCCTAGAGTATATTTGATCTTTACCTGGTAGTCTTTAACAGAATTAGTTAGTTGCTGGACAGAGTTAGTGCAGTTAACAAGAACTCTGAAATAAATATGCCTGCGAAACCGATGATTAATTGGTCCAAGAAACAAAGATTCAGCAGTAAAGATGGTAGCAAAGATAGATTGAGGGATACGTCAACGATTAAGGTTAATCTGAAGTTGGTCACCTTAAATGTGGTCACCGAGTAAACGCACAAAAGTGTTAACATTTAAAGATGGAGCATGTGAATATAGGACTGCCTCACTAAGAAGGAGCATTTACAATTACAGAGGGACTGGGTGAGTGAGAGATGGGTTTATTCTCTTAAAGTCCAACAGAGGGATGGCAATACTTCACAAAAAATTTAGTATTTAGAATGTACAGGGTAATACAAGAAAGAAGAAAGTTGTTGTAGCGGGTGAGAGCCAGGGACACAAAATAGTGCATTGTAAATATACAGACTCCAAATATCTTAAAACAGAAGTTTTTCCACAGTGGATGAATACCAGTTTGTCAAGGAAGAAGATTTCTAACCCTTCCATTAACTGTAATCCTCCAATAAAACCTCATAATGCAGATTGGAAAGGTTGTAAAATTTATGAATTCACACATCCCTCCTACCTTTCTCTTCTCCCTTTCCCCTCTTCCTCCCTTCTCCATCCCTGCCCATCTCTATAAGTTGCCTTGAGCCTGCCTAGGTATGAGCAACGCAGAAATAGAAGAATAGATTAGATGCTTCTCCACCCAGAAGCAGACTTCATCTTTTGTTATGTTCATCAGGTTTTATAATCTGCCTTTTGCTATTCAGTTCAAGGTTGGATTACATTACAAGAGGTTGGGTCAGTTACACAGGAAGTTACAACGTACAGTTTAATAAGACATTCAATAGAATAGCTAGTACAGGCAGATCAGTACAGTTAATACACTTAGGTCATAGTTTCATATGCGTAGTTACAAGTTCAAGTAGGTCATCGTTATATCCCAGAATTGCATTAAACAGTTTAGAAAAAGATTATGTACTTATCCTGGTAAGCTCTTTTCCAGTAGATAGGTGAGACATTATAGACAATAGGGTTATTTCCCCTAACTTGAATGTTCTGCAGAAGAAATCCACTCTGGATTTTTCACTCTGTCTCTGTAGTACTTACTGATTGGTTTAGTGCCCTCTATAATCAGAACCCAAGCACTGAGAGACACCCATCTATATTAAACAGAGGCACCTGTAATAACAGGCTAATCAAAAGTGTTCTGCTGAAAATAAAGAAACATTAACCACCAACACAGGCTCCAAAGGAGCGAAGTACAATTCCCCATGAAAATGAACATAGAAATAAATTCTTCCCAGCCCTCAAGGGATGAGAGGCCTCCAAGAAGCAGCTTGGAAAAGCATAAACAGACAAACTGTATACAGGCGCAGAAAAGCCTGGGCGGGGAGTCAAGAATGTCTCATCTATGTCCTAGAAAAGAGCTTATCAGCATATCTTTTTCCAGTGCAATAGGTAAAACATTCTAGACCAGTGTTCTTCAACCACCGGTCTGTGGACCGGTGCCGGTCCACAGAAATTTCCTGCCGGTCCACAGGGCCAGCATGTGCATCAGGCCAAACAGTGTTCTTCAACCGCCAGTCCACCTTGCACTTAGTGTGGCGTTATCTTCGAGCCGGCTACCTCTTCCTCACTGATTCATGCCCATGGCTCCTACGTGCGTCCTGCGCCTGAACCGGAAGCCTTCTCTCTGATGTCGCAATGTCAGAGGGAAGGCTTTCGGATGAAGTGCGGGATGTGCATGGAGCCGCTGCCCACAGCTTTGTGCACTGCATCAGTGAGGAAGAGGGAGCCGGCCTGAAGATAACACCGGGGGTGGCATAAAATGGCCAGGTGGTAGCAAGCCAGAAGTAAGGCATAGTATAGAGGGAGGGAGATGACAAAGGTAGGGGGGGGGAATGAATTTATTTTTGAATTTAGTGATTGAATTATGTCAGTTTTGAGGATTTACATCTGCTGTCAGTGTGCTTTGTGTAGTTTAATTTTGTGGTTAACCATTCTGTGTTGTTAATATGATTATATTGTGTGTATCTATGAAAAACGAATGGAAAAAATAGTGTTACAATTAGTACTATTATGGGGGCGGGGTCTGGGGTGGAGATTGGGTAGAGACGGGTGGGGACAGGCCCATGACTTAGCTTAGTGTTCTTCAACTGCCGGTCCACAAAATAATTCTTGTATTTCTACCGGTCCATAGGTATAAAAAGGTTGAAGAACACTGTTCTAGACAATAGGGACATACAAAAGCAGTCCCCCCCAAATAGCTAAAGAGGGCTTACTCCGCCGGCCCCTAAGACCAAGGACCCAAAGGCAGACCCCGTGCCTTGCAGCAATATCCACTCTGTACAACTTGGAAACGTGGGAAGAAAAAACCATGTTGCTGTCCCGCAAATCTCCTAAGGAGGGACAGATATAGCTTCGGACCACGAAAAAGCCACACTTCTAGTAGAAAGTGCCTTGACTGAAACAGGGGACTGTTTCCCAGAAAGAATGTAGGCTGATGAAATAGCCATTCAGATCCATCTGAATATCTGGGTCCTAGAAACGAGAGCAGCCTGCTTAATGGAATGAGTAAGCACAAACATATGGAAAGAGAGGCAAAATTTGTGAGTGACCTCCCATCCAAGCAGAAGAACCCTGCGTACGTCCAGAGGTTACAACAGGCAGTCCTGAGTTGAGGAACCTGTCAGCAGAAAGGCAGGCAAACACACTTGCAGAGCAACATGAAAAGCTGAAACAATGGCCTAGAGCAGGGTTGGCAATTCCAGTCCTCGAGAGCCACAGGCAGTTCAGGTTTTCAGGATATCCACAATGAATATGTATGAGATGGATTTGCATGCACTGCCTCCTTGAGATAAAAATCTATCTCATGCATATTTATTGTGGATATCCTGAAGACCTGACCGGCCTATGGCTCTCATAAGAACATAAGAATTGCTGCTGCTGGGTCAGACCAGTAGTCCATCGTGCCCAGCAGTCCGCTTCCGCGGCGGCCCCTAGGTCAAAGACCAGCGCCCTAACCGAGACCATCCCTACTTGCATATGTTCCAGTTCCGCAGGAACTTGTCTAACTTTGTCTTGAATCCCTGTGCGAAAGGGTCTGAAGAAGCGCTCAGCCCAAAGGCTGCAACCAACATACCTGCGCGAACTAGCTGAAGCCACCAGAATAACGTGGCCTAGAAGAACCAAAATCCTCTGAAGGACACGGTCAACCAACGTCCCAGGAGTAAAAACAGACAGGAGAAACCTCCTGCAGCCAGAACTGGCTCATAAAATCGACAGAAGAAGGTAAAGAACATAAGAATAGCCTTACTGGATCAGACCAATGGTCCATCAAGCCCAGTAGCCCATTCTCAAGGTAGCTAATTCAGGTCACTAATACCTGGCCAAAACCTAAGGTGTAGCAATATTCCATGCTACCGATATAGGGCAAGCAGTGGCTTCCCCCCGTGTGTCTCTCAATAACAGACTATGGACTTTTCCTCCAGGAACTTGTCCAAACCTTTCTTAAAACCAGCTATGCTATCCGCTCTTACCACATTCTCTGGAAACGTTTCCAGAGCTTAACTATTCACTGAGAGAAAAAAAAAAATTTCATCCTTTTGGTTTTAAAAGCATTTCCCTGTAACTTCATCGAGTGTCCCCTATTTTTGACGGAGTGAAAAATCGATCCACTTGTACCCGTTCTATTCCACTAAGGATTTTATAGACTTCAATCATATCTCCCCCTCAGCCATCTCTTTTCCAAGCTGAAGAGCCCTAACCGTTTTAGTCTTTCCTCATACAAGAGGAACTCCATCCCCTTTACCATTTTGGTCGCTCTTCTTTGAACCTTTTCTAGTGCCACTATATCTTTCTTGAGATAAGGAGACCAAAATTGAACAATACTCCAGATAAGGTCGCACCATGGAGCGATTTGTGCAGTATCGTCAGATCACTGCCCATTGCGACCAGTTCTTGACAGGTGGGTGATTTTGTAATCTATTGGACAAATTAGTTGTAATCTGGGGGTCATCTTACACTGGCATCAATGTTTCAGTTAGGAATGGAAAGCCGGATTGTAATTCGTTGAGCAGATCTTTTATGATTTGTCTTGTTAACCACCGATCTCGAATTAACAAATCCACATGGAATTGAAGTGAGTATGACTTCATTAGTGTAAGTGGTTGGGATTATTAGGTTGTCCGAGTTTGTTTTTTGGTGTCTTGGGGGGGGGGGGGGGGCAAACAGCATTGGGATTATTCCACACCAAATAGGGTACACATTCAAGGTTAAATTATCTTTTAGTATACAGTATACACAGGCTTTCACTTGATTATAAAGGGCTGATACCTGGAGTGACATCGAAAAGAAATCTACTGTAGCGGCATTTAATTTTCAAAAGGGTAAGTATGATAAAATGAATAAAAGGGTTAAAAAGAAACTAAAAGGATTAGTTGCAATGTTTAGGACTGCAAACCAAAGGTGGATGTTATTTAAAAATATCATCATGGAAGCCCAGACCAGATGTATTCCACATATTAACAAAGATGGAAAGAGAAGGAAACAAAAACTGGCATGGTTAAAAGGTAACATGAAAGAGGCTATTAGAATATTAAAAAAATCCTTTAAAGAATGGAAAAAGGATCCAAATGACGAAAATAAGGAGAGACTTAAGCACTGGCAAGTTGGATGCAAAGCATTGATAAAGAAAGCTAAGAAATAATATGAAGAGAAACTTGCCAAGAGGCAAATTTTTTTAGGTACATCAGAAGCTTAAAACCTGTGATAGAATCCTTGGGACTGCTGGATGATCAAAGAGCAAAAGGGGCACTCAGGGAGGATAAGGTCATAACGGAGAGACTGAATGAATTCTTTGCTTTGATCTTTATGGAAGACTAGTCTTTATGTCCGTTACATTAAAGGTGCTAGAATAGATGTGTGTGTCTATCTTTCTTTCTGTCTCTTTCCTCGGCTGTCCACTACCACCTCTTGCCTGCTCCCCCTGTCCAGCAGCAGTCCTTCTCCCTTCCTTTTACCTCCCCCCATCCAGCAGTACCTCTTCCCTGCTCCCCCTGTCCAGCAGTAGGCCTTCTCCCTTCCTTTTATACCCCACTGTCCAGCAGCACCTCTTCCCTGCACCTGTCTCTCTCCCTGGCCCCCTGTCTTTCTTTCTGTATGTTTCTCTGTCTCTCTCCCTGGCCCCCTGCCTGCCTGTATTTTTCTATTGTGCCATGCCTGACTGTCTCCCTTCTGTCTTCCCCTCCCCAGAGCAAAGCATGATTGCTGTCTGCCCCCCAGCACACCTCTCCCCCCAAAGCAGCTCCCTTTCCCTCTCCCCCTCCACTTCCCTGAGCATTTGAGAATGTTTACCAGCATGGGACACCTCGCAGCACTCACACAACACCTTCCAGCTATTACTCTTGAAACTGCCACTGCTGCTCAAATGCCTGCATGCGCTGGCAGCCATGCGCCGTAAATAGAATACAGCCACGGAAGGACACAGCATGCTACCAGGGATCACAAAATCCTAAATGCGCATGCGTGCTTAGGATTTTATTATAGAGGATGATGCAAGATCTACCTGAACTGGAAATGGTTTTCAAGGGTGATGATGCAGAGGAACTGAAAGAAATCTCAGTGAACCTGGAAGATGAACTAACTCAAATCAAAGTTAAAAAGTGATAAATCACCTGGACTGGATGGCATACATTCCAGGGCACTAAAAACTCAAACATGAAATTGCTAACTTGCTGTTTGTGATCTGTAACATGTCGCTAAAATCGTCTGTAGTACCTGAAGATTGGAGGTTGGCCAATGTTACACCGATTTTTAAAAAGGGTTCCAGGGAAGATCTGGAAAATTAAAGACCGGTAAGCTTGACTTTAGTGCCAAGCAAAATAGTGGAAACAATTATAAAAAATAAAATTGTGGAACCTTCAGACAAACATGATTTAATTGGACAATTAGCATGGGTTCAGCCGAGGGAAATCTTGCCTAAACAATTTGCTTGACTTCTATGAAGGTGTGAATAAACATATGGATAAAGATGAGCTGCGTGATATAGTGCATCTAGACTTTCAGAAAGCTTTTGACAAAGTTCCTCATTAGAAGCTTCTGAAGAAATTAAAGTCATGGGATAGTTGGCAAAGTTCAGTTGTGAATTAGGACTTGGTTATTGGATATAAAACAGAGGGTAGGGTTAGATGGCCATTTTTCTCAATGGAGAAGAGTATATAGTGGAGTGCCACAGAGATCTGTACTTGGAGCGGTGCTATTCATCTTATTTATAAATGATCTCAAAATTGGGATGATAAGTGAGGTGATTAAATTTGCAGAGGACACTAAACTGTTCAAAGTTGTTAAAAAGGCATGCAGATTGTGAAAAACTGGAAGACTGGGCATCCAAATGGCAGATGAAATTTAATGTGGACAAATGCAAAGTGATGCACATTGAGAAGAATAACCCAAATAATAGTTACCAGATGCTAGGGCCCACCTTGGGGATTAGTGTCCAAAGAAAAAGATCTGGGTGTCACTGTAGACTATACCAGTTTTTCTCAACACATGGTATGCGTACACTTGGGGGTATGCGAGCAGCTTGTTGGGAGTACTTGGCACTGGCCGCTGCTGGGGATCCCTCCTGTCAGCCCTGCCACCGCTAAAGGCACTGCCAGGGATCCCTCCTTCCTGTCAGCCCCACCCCTGCTAAAGCCACTGCTGGGGATCCCTCCTTCATGCTGGTCAGAGGAAAGCCTTCCGGGTCAATGGACGGTGGGGTGTTTCCAATTACCTCCTTCACTGGCACTTGTTGGGGGGGGGGAGGCACGCAAGTAGGGGTTAACATGCGCCACGTAGCTGACCCGGAAACTTTCTTCTCCAACGTTAGAGCTGACATCAGAGGGAAGGCTTGTGGGTCAACCATGTGCAGCATGTGAACCACTGCCTATGTGTCCACCCGGGTTTCGCTGAAGATAGAAGGAGCGAGTGTGGCTTGAAAAAGTAAGAACATAAGAACATAAGCAGTGCCTCCGCCAGGTCAGACCATAGGTCCATCCTGCCCAGCAGTCCGCTCCCGCGGCGGCCCAAACAGGTCACGACCTGTCTAAATCACCAGAAGGGGCCCCCATGCCACCTCGGTTTCCTAATTGAGTCCTATCTTCCCATCAAAGTCCTAGCCCTCCGGTCTTGCACCTGCACGACCTGGTTGGGTTTCTACATTTATTTTCTGGTTAGCTTTCTCAGTATCCCATGATCCCTTTATCCCTCAGGAATCCATCCAGTCTCTGTTTGAATCCCTGTACCGTACTCTGCCTGATCACTTCCTCTGGTAGCGCATTCCAAGTGTCCACGACCCTCTGGGTGAAAAAAAACTTCCTTGCATTCGTTCTGAACCTATCTCCCTTCAGTTTCTCCGAGTAAGGGGTCATGATCTGTGAGAAAGGGGGTGGAGGTGTGCATTGGGACATGGGAGGGAGACGATTTTGGGACAAAGGCTGGAAGGCTCTGGGAGGTATGAACTCAACAGAGAAGGGAGGAAGGTAGCACTAACACGGGACAAAGGAGGGAGGGAATAGAAAGGGAGAATTGTTGGGCATGAGTGTGTGAGAGAAAGAGATGGTGTACATGGGGAAAGGAAAAAGAGGAGTATTGGGCAGAGAGAAAGACAGGAGTGAGGTAGAGATGCATAGGGAATAGAAGAATGAGAGGGAGAAATGATGGAGAGGGAACGGAGGGACAGTTTGAAGGGGGAGGGAATACTGGACATAGTGATAAAAGGAGAGATGTGGCATTGTAACTGGAGAGGAGTGATAGGAGAAATGGGCATGGGGCTGGTGGGCATTGGTGGAAAATGCTGCACATGATCCGATCCAGGCAATATGGGAGGGAGAAATGTTGATGTGGCAGTAGAGGGGGTGGGAGAGATGCCTGGATCTCTCAAGACAGATGGACAGTAAGAGAGAGAGAGAGGAAGACATGCTTCCAATAGGGGTGGAGAAGAGAGGAAGAAAAGTTGGAATCATGGAGGGACAGAGAGAGATGTTGGTTTGGGAAGGTAATGAGGTCCAGAAGAGAGGAAACGTGCAGGAGGCAGAAAGAAAGAAATATTGGATGCACAGTCAGAAGGAAGTGTAACTAGAGACTCATGAAACCACCAGATAACAAAGGTAGGAAAAATTATTTTATTTTCAGTTTGGTGATCGAAATGTGTCAGTTTTGAGAATTTATATCTGCTATCTATATTTTGCTCTCTATTTTTCTAGTTGTTACTGAGGTGACACTGCATATTTTAAAGTCATCTGCCTTGACCTCTTTGAAAACCCCCCGAATATAAATGATAATTAATATTTTCTGTGTGCTTTCTGTTTTTATAATTTTGTATGCTTTCCGTTTTTATAATTTTCTGGATACCATTATAGAAACAGAGAAACATGATGGCAGATCCAGTCTGCCCATCCGCAGCAACCATTATCTCTTCCTTTAAGACAGGGGTGTCAAACTCAATCACATAAGGGGCCAAAATCTAAAACATAGGCTAAGTCACAGGCCAAATTTTTTCTTAAGATACTTAAGGGTTCTTTTATTAAGGTATGCTAACCGATTTAGCGTGTGCTAAATGCGCACCTTAACAAAAGGATCCCTTAGTCTTAGTAGAAGTATAGGGTTACAACCTCTCCAACCCCACGCCGGCTCTGTGATGTAAACAAAATAAATAAAAAATGACTTTTCCTCTTTATTTTAGGTCCTAGTTCACGCCTGCTGTCTAACACCAGCTCTGGCAGGATACACATTTCAAATGTGACATATTGTACTCACAAAACAGACAATAAAATTATTTTTCTACCTTTTGTTGTCTGGCCATTGTGGTCCCAGGCTCTGGTTGTCTTCTGATAACTCAATTGCTAGGGTCTCCTTTCTTCTTTCTTTCCGTTTCCCTTCCTTCCTCCGGAGGTCTGACATCTTTCCTTTTGGCCCAAGATTTGACCCTCTGTTCCTTCCCTCCTCCTCCTACTTCCCTTGTATGTATTTGCATATTTAAAGGAGATAGTCTTTAAATCGAACCAATTGTGGCCCTGGCATATAGACTTCCCATAAGCAGAAAATAAATTCTGCACTAATTCATACCTATTTCAAATCATTCATATTTCTGTGCAGCTCTCCCTAAAATGTATTTTCTATGTAATTTTCTCTGAATTTTTTTTTTTCTAAATCAAAGCTTAAATGTCACAAACAGCGAGTCTAGTAAATATAAAACCTGAATATATTGAGCCCTGCCGCCTTTTACATTTGGCAAAACTTCTTAAGAAAGGATGCATTGCAAGGAAAATCAGATTCATAGTTATTCAGTACAAGTCACCCATGCCCAGTTCTCTTCATTTTCCAATGAGGACCAACGGGGAGGGCGAGACAATGTCAAATCATTTATTCACAAGAACTTGCTGCTGCCACTGAAAGGAGATAAGACAATGCATCCTGATACGGGGCAGCTTCGCAGTCCCTTATTGGCTGCGCTGAATTTATTTCTCTTTTAAATTGCCGTCACATTGGAGAGCCAATGGACTGTGCAGAGGGCGCGGGAGACGGGCAGCCAACGCAGGTTTCTATGGCAACGATGGCAGCAGGTTGGGACTTTCCCTTCTCCCAGGCTCGCTGGCTGAGAGCGCCTGCGCCTCCCCATCTCTTTCTCCAATCCGCTGCCCGGGGAGATGGGCTGTGGCTGTTCCACGGCCGCCACTGGCGACTCCAAGGGAGGTAAATCAAGGGATTGCTCACTTTCCAGAGAGAACCCGGCCCTTGCTCCCCCCCACCCCACCAACCTCGATCGGCAGCTCCTGGGTTTGCCTTTTCTGTTGCCGCCGGCTCTTTCGCTTGCTTTCCGATCCGATCTTCCGGGCACTGTGGTTGGAATGTTGCTCTCTATCAGTTCTTGGAAACATTTGCACTGGAGGGCCACTTCAATGCAAAGTTGAAATTATTTGGTGGGTCAAATTTTATTACGGGCCAGAGTTTGACATATTTGCTCTAAGAGATTACATGTGCTTTGTTGGAATCAAAAAGTCTCTGTCTCCACCACCTCTACCAGGAGACTGTTCCAAGCATCTACCACTCTTTCTGTAAAAAAGTATTTCCTTAGATTACTCCTGAGCCAATCACCTCAACTTCATCCTATGCCCTCTCATTCCAGAGCTTCCTTTCAAATGAAAAACTTGACTTATGCGCATTTATGCCACGTAGGAATTTAAATGTCTCTATCGTATCTCCCCCTTTTCCGCCTTTCCTGCAAAGTATACAGTTTGGGATCCTTAAGTCTGTCCTCATATGCCTTAAGATGAAGACAATGCACCATTTTAGTAGCCTTCCTCTGGACCGACTCCATCCTTTATATATCTTTTTAAAGGTGCGGCCTCCAGAATTATACACAATATTCTAAATGAGATCTCACCAGTCTTATACAGGGGCATCAATACTTCCTTTTTCCTACTGGTCATACCTTTCCCTATGCTTCCTAGTATCCTTGTAGCTTTCGCCGTCACCTTTTCAACCTGTTTGGCCACCTTAAGATCATCACATATAATTACACACAAGTCCCACTCTTCTGTCGTGCACATAAGTTCTTCACCCCCTAAATTATACTATTCCCTCAGATTTTTGCAGCCCAAATGCATGACCACACATTTCTTAGCATAAGATTTTAGTTGCCAAATTTCAGACCATTCCATTGATCAATATCCTCTGTCGCCTTCCACTCAACCAGTTCTTGACTCAGCCTGTCACTTTGGGACCCATTCCGAAGGCACTCAGTTTATTTATTAAACGTCTATGTGGAACACTGTCAAAGGCTTTGCTAAAATCTAAATACTCGAAAACAAAAACACTGTAGAGAAGATGATGTCCAAGATGCAGGCTTTATTGAAAATACAGTCAATTAATCCACATAACAAAATGTCTAGAACCCATTAATTTGCTTACCACAGAAGTCAGACTTACTGGCCTTTCCCTACCTTCTTCCTTACTTCCAGTTTTGTGGAGAGGGACTACATCCGCCCTTCTCCAGTCCTCCTCTACCACTCCCGACTCTAGAGACTCATTGAGAAGGTCAGTCAGTTGAGTCACCAGAACTTCTCTAAGTTCCTTCAGCATCCTCGGATGTACACCATCCGGTACCATCGCTTTGTGTACTTTTAATTTAGCTAGCTCCTCACGAACACAACCCTCTAAAAATCTATCAGGGTCTACCACTCCTCCATCCCTATTCATGTTTGTCTTCTGCGGTCCTGTTCCCGGCGCTTCAGCCATGAACACAGAACAGAAATATCTGTTAAGCAATTCAACCATTTCTTTATCAGCTTCTACATATTTCTCCCCTTCATCTTTGAGTCTCACTTCTTCCTATCACTAAATACAATGTTCCCCCACACATTCGCGGTCTACTCCAACCACCTCTTTCTGTAGTAAAGTCAGGCTACACCAATCAGGAGCTGTGTGTCAAAGTGGTTGAAGCAGACTGCGAGTGATTTTCTTCACCTGTCAGCACTCAATCTGCCCTCTCCTGCCTACCCTGCTTTTTGACAGGTGAAAAACTGTATTTGTGGTTTTTCAAAATTCAGGGGGGGGGGGGGGGTGGTTCCTGGAATGGAACCCCTGCGAATTTGGGGGGAGTACTGTATAGATAAAAAAAGTGTCTTGTCACCCCGTTTTATCATGTCAGCTATTTTTTCTTCCATTTGCATCTTTGCTTTCCTGACTACACAACCAGCCTCTAAATTTTTCCAGATATTTTTGCCTGTCTTTCTCTTTCTGTGATCTTTTGTAGTTTGAAAGCTGACCTCTTAGTCCTTACCTTATCAGCTATTACGTTTGAGAACCAGTGGCCTTCTTTTTTTCTTTTGGCTCACAAAAATGTTTGTTGCACTTACAATTACTCCTTTCAGTTTTGCCCATTACATTTCCACTCCTTCCAGACAATTCCATGACATATTCCCCCATCCAAACAAAGTTAATTTTTTAAAAGTCTAGAACCTTTGCTTTTCAATGAGCCCTCTCTATACCCATCTTAATAGTAAACCGTACCATGCAGTGATTACTGGATGCCAAATGATCACCCACTGTAACATCAGAAACACTTTCCCTATTTGTAAGCACTAAGTCCAGTATGAACTCATCCTGCTTGGGTTCCATTACCAACTGCTGGAACAGTTCTCCTTATAGAGAATTCAGGATCTCCCTACTTCTAGAAGACCTCATAATAGGGATACCCCAATCAACATCCAGCATGTTAAAATCACCTATTAGTAAGACTTACCCTTTTTTAGATATATTCTGAATGTCTACTATTAAATGTCTGTCCACTTCTTCCATCTGTGAAGGAGACCTATCTGTATATCACACCAATATAAATATATTCACCATTCCCTCTTTCCAAATTGATCCACAATGTTATTAAGAAATTGCATTATAATTAGTACTATTATTATGGGGGTAGGGTCAGAAACGGAGCCTGAGTGGGAGAATTCGGTTGGTATTTGTTAGACTTACGGGGTACTTGGCTTGAAGAAGTTGAGAAACCTTCTGCCCAATATGCAGAGGCAGCCAAAAAAACAAACAAGATGTTAGGAATTATCAAGAAGGGGAAGGTTAACAAGACTAAGCATGTGCTGGGAGGTGAAAGGCTGATAAGCACAGATGGAGATAAGGACCTTCGGGTGATTTGTCTGAGGATCTAAAGGCATCTAAACAGTGTGAGAAGGCGGTGTAGTCAGAAGGATGCTAGGCTGTATAGAAAGAGGAGTAACCAGCAGAAGGGAGGTGGTGATGCCCCTGTATAGTTCATTGGTGAGGCCACACTTGATGTCCAGTTTTGGAGGCCATATCTGGTAAAGTATATAAAAAGACTTGAAGCGGTCCAGAGGAAGGCGACGAAATGCTAAGTGGTTTGAACTAAAAGAAGTATGAGAAGAGACTGGAAGACTTAAATATGTATACTCTGAAGGAGAGGAGGAACAGGGGAGGTAAGATACAAACATTTAAATACTTGAAAGGTATTAATACAGAAAACAATCTTTTCTACAGAACAAAAAATGGTCAAACTAGAGGACATGGTGCAATGTTTGGAAATTCTTCTTCCTCATGGATAGGGTGGTAGATGCCTGGAATGCCCTCCCAAGGGAAGTGGCTGAGAGGAAAACAGTGATGGAATTCAAAAAACTGTGGGATAAAAATAGAGGATATCCAATTAGAAGACAAAGGATGTAAATTAAAAAACTAAGGCCGGTACTGGACAGATTTTCATGGTATGTGTCCCATATATGGTGATTTGGTATAGGATGGGCTGGGGTGGGTATCAATGGGAACTCCACTAACTTGGAACATGAGAATGTTACTGGCCAGACTTTATGGTAGATATCCTGCAAACAATGGGATGGTTGGATAGGCTAGAGTGAGCTTGGATGGCAACTTCAGCATTTGGAACCTAGGACAATACAAGACTTTACAGTCTAAGGCCTAGAAATATCAAAGCAGAGACAAGTTAATTTAATCATGTATTTTTTAAAGGGTATAACTTATGGACAGACTAGATGGATCGTTCAGGTCTTTATCTTCCATCATTTACTATGTTATTATAATGCAGTGGTTCCCAACCCTGTCATGGAGGGCCCCCAGGTCACTTGGGTTTTCAGAATAGCCCTAATGAATATGCATGGAGCAGATTTGCATGCCTGGCACCTCCATTATATGCAAATTTCTCTCATGAATATTCATTAGGGCCATCCTGAAAACCTGACTGGTCTGGGGGGTATTAGTGCTAGAAGTATGTCAACCCTGTAAGAGTAGCTGATTTTCCACTGGAGTGTACTTACACAGGCATTTGATCTAAAAATTGTGTAATGAGAGGATGGATCAACCCCAGTCCCTGTTGGTGTATTAGTGAAGATGGTCATGTTATCTACTCTAAATTACTCATTTCAGATGTTACCATTATGGGTTCATAAGGTAAAATAAACAATTTACAAAAGGGCCGTAAACTCTTACATTTTATTTTAAAGCAACACACATTGGACATATAAACTTGTGTTGAATAGGAAACAAGAGGTCATAGGCCTAGCAGACCTATGCTCATATAAGGCAGCAGCCCTATTTATATGGGTGAATGAGTCATACAAATGTGCACTTGAACATTTCTGGATTGAACAAAACATGCCATAAGAATCTTTTAATATGATACATGTTAAAATTAAGTAGGTGGAAGAAGGTTAGGGCCTCTGATGAATCTGTTGCAGAAAGCATGGTAATAGTAGTGAACATTAGTAAGTAAAAGGTAGCAAGTGAAAGGTGTTCTACCTTTTATTACATTACATTACATTAGTGATTTCTATTCCGCTTGTGCCTTACGGTTCTAAGCGGATTACAAATTAGAAGATATCTGGACATTACAGAGAGAATTGTATAACAAAGATTCATGTACATTACATGATACAGTTGATAGTTACAAATTAGAGGATATCTGTATTTATCCGATGGAATTACATAGTAAAGATTCAAGTACTTACAGGGAACAGTGGAGAATAACAATATATTCGGGTAGCTGAGGAGGATAACCTAACATTGAAGGGATAAATTTATTGGATACATGTGGTAGATGCTTATTTAGCGGTCTGGATATTTTTTGGTTGGTATGATTCGAGGAATTGACTAGTGTGTTATTCACAGGGGAGAAAGCATGTACGAGTGGGTAGGTAACCCAAAGTTTGGGTTACCTAGTTGGTAGGTAACCTAAAGTTTTCTGCATATCAGGAATATAATTTAAGGGTTGAAAATAAAAAGGTGCAGATATCTGAATCGCCTGGTGGAACTGGGGCAAGGAGCAACGGGACATATCCAACCCACAATTGTTGCAATTTCTGCAGCTTAGTCATTCTATTTTCTCCTGGATAAAGAGCACCCAAAAAATTCCCAGCTATATAGTTCTAGATAAGACTCTTATGCAAACCTTCTCCCTTTGCTTCAATACACTTTCCTTTTGATATCACTGGGAAGTGAAACGGGGAAATATTTTCATATGTTAGCAGGACTATGGGGAAGGAGGTGGGAGAGATGGTTAGTGTTTAGCAGCAGGAGAGACTCTGAGGATCAGTTGCGGTTCACAATTTGGACTAATGTGGAACTCATTACATATCAGTCCACAGAGCTTTAATGACGAAATTCAGGGGTAAATAATTATGCCTTTGAGCAGATGTGTATGATCTGCTCCTTAAGAGTATGCTCAACTGAGGTCCTTATGGAAAAGAGCATTGTAAAATATAGGGTGGAAACAGAAAAAAGCTCAACGATTTACTCAGTTTGGTTACTAGGATGATGCCACACAAACTGGATATAGGCCAATGAGCTCATGTGTAAGAGAGTGAGGGCATGTGAGTGAGAGTGAGGGATACTGAGAGTGTGGTAAAGGGGATGGAACTCCTCTCGTAGGAGGAAAGACTAAAACGGTTAGGGCTCTTCAGCATGGAAAAGAGATGGCTGAGGGGAAATATGATTAAAGTCTACAAAATCCTGAGTGGAGTAGAACAGGTACAAGTGGATCAATTTTTCACTCCGTCAAAAATTACAAAGACTAGGGGACACTCGATGAAGTTACAGGGAAATACTTTTAAAACCAATTGGAGGAAATTTTTTTTCACTCAGAGAATAGTTAAGCTCTGGAACATGTTGCCAGAGAATGTGGTAAGAGCGGATAGCGTAGCTGGTTTTAAGAAAGGTTTGGACAAGTTCCTGGAGAAAAAGTCCATAGTCTGTTATTGAGAAAGACACGGGGGAAGCCACTGCTTGCCCTGTATCAGTAGCATGGAATATTGCTACACCTTGGGTTTTGGCCAGGTACTAGTGACCTGGATTGGCCACCATGAGAACGGGCTACAGGGCTTGATGGACCATTGGTCTGACCAAGAAAGGCTATTCTTATGAATGTGTAAGGAGTCTGGCATAATAAGCAACTTTGCTTTTGAACTCCATTTTTGATGGGCACTTTCATCTAGCACTTTAATGGATCAGCATCTTTGCCTTTGTTGAAGGAAAATACAATTAAGTATTCATCAAAATAAAAGAAGGTCTTATATTAGTATTACATATTCAGTATATGCAGCATTAGGATAAAAACTTGTATTGAAAATCTTGCACTATAACTATGGCAAATTGTAACCCATTAACCGTATATAATGTATGTTAACCTGTAACACGTTCTGAGCTCATTAGGCAGAACAGGATAGAAAATGAACTAAATAAATAAATACATGAGAATATAAGTTTAATCATATGAATGGAAGCTCTGTTGGTAAAGAATGATTCTCAAATTTTTGATTATGAAAACACTAGTTCCAGTCAATAGTTGAAGAGAAAAGTAGGCATGAACTATCAGACTGGAAAATGAAAGCTAAAAAGAATAGACTCAAGCAAAAGTTCAATAGCGATTCAGTCACTGTTGGCCGATTCCTGACCGATTTTAAAACAGCAATTGATTCATTATCTTTATTGCATGCAAATGATTTGCATGGAGGTGCAAATCATTTGCATGCAAACTCCCGAATCAATCGCTCTGTGAGTGATTGAGTCGAGGCAGAGCCCTGACAGTAGTGACAGGAGAAGCAGCCTCCTGTCACTGCTGTCAGGGCTTCTCCTGGCTTTTTTAATATTTTTTTTATGGGCCAGATATTTTGCATGTATTACACACACAAAATATCAGCCCAATAAAAAAAAAGGTGCCCCCTCCTACCGATAAAGTGCCCATTCCCCCCACCATCACTCGCCACTTTAAAATTATGGCAGGTAAAATTCCCACTCTCTCCTGCCATCAGGCTGACTCCCAACTCCCCCCATACCCACCCACCAATAAACAAATGGCAGGAGGAATGCTGACTCCCTCCTGCCACAGGACACCTCTTCCCCATTCCCCTCTCCCCTGGTACCTGTAAAAGTTGGGAGCAGGCCATGCCCGGGTGCATCATGTGATACATGGGGAGGGGCCTTAGGACCTGATTGTCTCAAGGCATCTGAGCCAATCAGGGACTTTCTTAGTGGCCAATCAGGGACTTCCTTAGGGGCCTGAGGCGCCTGAGCCAATCAGGGACTTCCTTAGGTACACTCTAAGGAAGTCCCTGATTAGCTCAGGCCCTCCCAGGGGCCTGAGGCGCCTGAGCCAATCAGGGCCTTAGGACCCTCCCTGTGCATATCTTATAAACACTATAGAATACTTCTGAAGACTTTTCTTTTCTCCAAATTTCTGACTAGCTAAATTCCTTTGCAACTCATTAATACTGTATTTTCCCATAGCATAATCTTTTAGAACATAAGAATTGCCATCTCCGGATCAGATCCTCGGTCCATCAAGTCTGGTGATCCGCACATGTGGAGGCTCTGCCAGGGGTACCCTGGCATAGTTTTAGTCCCCATATCACTGTATGCTTCTCAAGGGAGTTAACCGCATTGAAATAATGGCTATGCGGTCTAGAAATTTGTTATTATGTTATGTGTAAGGTCCAGATGCATCACGGGAGGCTACAGAGCAGGAGGGAATGAGCAACTCTCCTGCTCCCAAGTTTTAGAGGTACCAGCAGGGGGGGAAGGGAACAGGGAGGGGGCGTCCAGTGGCAGGAGGGAGTTGGCATCCCTCCTGCCGTTTGGTTTTTGGTGGGTAGGGGGGGAGATGGCCTGATGGCAGGAGAGAGTGGGAAACTCTCCTGCCATAATTTTGAAGTGGCAGGGGGCATTTTTTTTTAGTTCGGGAGGGAGGGGGCACTTTGTGTGTGGGGGGTGTCTTCTTTTTTTTAATCGGGGGCTGATATTTTGCATGTGTAATACATGCAAAATATCAGTGCCAGTTACCTACAGGTTTGCAGCAGTTGGTTTTTACTATAATAAAACCCGATACAAAATAGCCAAGCAATTGTTAGTGAATCAGTCGCTTGGCTATTTTGCATGGGGTTTTACTCATTTGCATGGCAGGATCGGATCGCAGATTGATAGGACAGCAGTTTGTGAATCGGGTCAGGGAACGATCGCAAAATCAGTAAAACTGGTTTTGCGATCGTCGGTACAGGATCGGAAGGTTTAATGAATCTAGCCCTAAGTGGTTTATAATAAAAGATTAAAGGGGAGGCGACAACCCCATAAAATATGACAGAATAAACAAATATCCTTAATCATCTTCAAAGAATATCAACTTAACTGACACAGAGTAAAGCATATTTATGACCTCAGCTGTGCCGCTGTTTAAAATACTACTTTTTAAACAGACTCATGAACCAGCCTCTTCATTGGTCTTCAAATTCCTTATTAACTATTTTGCTCAATAATTAGTATTTTTCACTTAGTCTTATTTATATTTTCTCAAAATGCAGCTTTAAAATTGAAAGGCAATACTCATCTTTGAAAGATCTAATGGCTAGAAGACCTATAATCTCTACTAAATACTCTATACTAGAACCTCTATCTAAGTTTGTGGACTGTTTTTTAAGACAAGAAATGAAGAAAGTACCATCCTTTATAAAAGATTCCAGTCATATGTTAACGTATTTTGGAGGAAATTAAGGAAGATTATAGTTCAGCTATTCTGGTAACACTTGATGTTACCTCACTGTACACAATGATCCCAAAAGAAGGGGCTCTTACTGTTGTTTCTGAGACTTTATCTGAAGTGGATTGGGGGAGATTTAAAGTGGAAATTTACTATCATTGGCTAAATTGGTGATTGAGAAAAACTATTTTTTGGTACAAAGGTATACTGAATCTGGAAGGGACGTAAAAAAACTGCCATTATTGAAGAAACTATTAATTCTCCACTATACCATAAAATTCTTAAGCAGAATATCTGGTCACAAAATGCAAATCTAAATTTTACTAGCTGAGGAGAAACAAAATGATAGTTTTGGATTGGACTAGTCACACCTAATAGAGATGCTATGGCAGCACCTGTAACAGAAACCTACAAATACTGTATGTCTGAATTAAAACAGTTCTGCAAAGAAGAGTGGGTCAAGATTACTCAAGAGTAATGTGACACATGCAATAATAGGGGAAAATCAAGAGAGAGTAAAAAGAGATTAAGTTCTTATCTAGAGATTATGTTCTTTACTAGTAGATAGGTGTATCATTCTAGAGCAGGGGTAGGCAATGAGGGCCGCAATCCAGTCAGGTTTTCAGGATATCCCCAATGAATATGCACAAGATCTATTTGCATAAAATGGAGGCAGTGCATGCAAATAGATCTCTTGCATATTCATTGGGTAAATCTTGAAAACCTGACTGGGTTGCGGCCCTTGTTGCCCACCCCTGTTCTAGAGGGATGGACACTCTACCCATGCTCGCGGGCTGTGAAGGAACCCTTACCAGCTTTTGAATCCCTTGTCCTTCAGCAAAGGGTTCAGCTGCCCACTTCAATTTGTACCAAAGCACACAATAGCCCTATATAGAAACATGTGAAGGAGGGGTAAGGGGAAACTTCCCAAACTACAACTCCGTTCTGCTCTGAAAGTATAACACACATGTTAAACGTTATCATTGAACAATCGAAACATCAAAATAATCATACCAAACAAACATTTGTGGAGCTCAAACATTACACCAACATGTTATAGCAGTAGATTTTTCATACCTATAAGGTCTGACATCCAAATTTCAGTTTGTACTCAAACTTTCTGATTGACAGTAAAAAGGTGCAGGAGATAAATGACAGTGTGGGGCTCCAGAATAATACATCTATCTACTATAAAAGATATTAACAAGGTAAAAACCTAATCTCTTTTTCTAGTGCAATAGGTGTGTAATTCGAGACGTACAGAACGTACAAAAGCAGTCCCAGAAATCTAGGGCGGGACCTCTGTGCTGGCTTGTAACACTGAGGATCCAAAGGTGAAAAATGTATGTAGAGTGCACCAGGTCATTTCCCTACAAATCTTCTTGGGGGAGACCGCACAAGCTGCCAACCAGGAAAAAACCATTCTTCTAGTCGAATACGCCTTTATGGAGACTGGTGACTATTTTCCACAGGCAATATAAGCTGACAAAATGGCCTAAGGATCCATATGGAAATCGTGGCCTTGATGCCAGTTTGCCACGTTGAGTGTTTATTGAGCACAAAACATAGTCGCAAAGCTTTAATTCATTGGTACCTCAAGATATCTTAGGAGCACTCCATTTACATTCAACTTTTTCAGAATCTGGTCCTCCTTCTTAAAACCTGTGCACTGGAATGCCGGCAATCTGAACTCTTGATTGATATGGAAAAACAAACAACCTTCAGCAAAAAGGATGGAACAATGCACAAAGAAATTCTGTCCTCTGTGATCTTGAGGAAGGGCTCACATTGCACTAAAGTAACTGTAGCTCCAAGACTCTTCTCGCTGAGTTAACAGCCAAGATAAAAACTGTCTTGAGTGTCAGATTCATCAAGCTCACTTCCTTCAGCAGATCATATGGAGCTTGACTGAGGCCTTACAAAATCACATTAAGGTTCCATGATGAAAACAGGTGTTTTACCAGGGGCCTGAGCGACAGCACCCCCTTTAGGAATCTATGTTCAGATGAGATGCCAATGAAGCTTTACATTCTCGAGCCCTAAAAACAAGAGTCTCATCACTTGGACTCTGAGGGACGCCACTGTAAGACCCTTGTCAAGGCCACCTGGAGGAAAGCTACACCACCGAGATTGGAGCAGAGAAAGGCTCCGCCTTATACTATATAGGTCTTATACACCAGAATTTTTCATCAAAGATTCAATGCAGTCAACAAAAGACTTTGTACAGCGTTTAATAGTAAGAACAGTTAATGAGGCAATAGAGATCAGTAGAGACAGATATACTTGCCTGAGTCTGCTTATAAGGAAAAGAGATATTTCTTTAGTGTCTTCCAGAGGTGGAATTAAGAAGGAATCTGACAGAGATGTTGGGAGTTTATTCCAAATGTACAGAGATTGGAACTCAAATGTGGACTTGAACAGATTCTTCCGGCGGACCTATTGCAGAGATGGGAAGGAGATAATGAATTGTGTTGTTCTTGAGTTGAGGAGGGTGCTACCTTGATGTTTGTGGCGAGTCAATACATAGTTTTTTGGGTTATGTAAGCCATCTTGGACTACATTATTTTCTTTATTGGTAGCCAGTGTAGCTCTTTTAGAAGTGGGGTGGCCTTGTCAACCTTGCTGGCTCTGAATATCAATCTGGCTGGTATATTTTGAAGTGTCTCCAACCTTTTGAGTTCTTTTCCTGTGATACCACTGTATAGAGTTATAGTAGTCCAGGTATGGTAGTAGGATTGCTTGACTGATCGTCCTAGAGTTATTTTGGGTTAGGTCTGGCCTGATTATTCTCAGTTGTCATAGTCTGAAAAAGAATTTTCTTGTCACTGCATTGATTTGGTCTTTATAGGTTAAGGATGAGTCAAGAATAAAGCCCAGTTCCTTGGAAGTTCTTTCAATTTTTAGCTTCTCTCCTGAAGCGAGTTCAATTTCTGTGCATGGTGGTGAGTCGAAGTCGACAAACCAGAAAATCTTGGTCTTATTTAGTTTGAAGTATTTCTTTTGTGTCCAGTCACTTAGGAAGTCTATTGCGGTTTTTACATGTTGTAGTGTATTATCCAATGTATTTCTGGCATCACAATGGAGGAAGATGTTGTTTGCATATAAGAGGATTTGTACTTATGGAATGGTGAAACTTTCGCCTACAGTGCTTAAGTACAGATTGAATAAAGAGGGAGAAAGTAGAGATCCTTGAGGAAATCCACAGTTGGCTTTCCAGCTTTGCAATTTTTTCTCATCCTTCCATGCCTCGTAAAATCTATTATTCAGAAAATGGATAAACCAATATAGTATTTTTCCTTGAATTCCCAGTTCACTTAGTCTCTTCAACAGTAGTGAGGGTCCACTGCATCAAATTCTGCAGATATGTCAAACTGGAGTACAATGGTCTGGGTGTTTTTATTTAGATTAAGATTTACCTTAGAGGTAAGTTCAAACAGCAGTGATTCCATTCTATGAATGGCCCTGAAGCCTTGTTGTGAGGTGTGAAGTGAAGGCCATTCATTTTTTCCAAATACAGGGGTACCTCAGTTTACGAGTGTACCGGTTTGCGAGTGTTTTGCAAGACGAGCAAAACATTCGCAAAATCGGCACCTCAGAAACCGAACGTGCCTCGATTTACGAGCGCCCCCCTGCGATCCGGCACCCTCCCCCCGCGACCTGAACTCCCCCTAACCCACCCAAACCCGCTTCTTACTTTCAGCTCGGCCTCAGCACCGGCATGTCCTATGCGTTGGTGCCAGTGCCCGAAGATCGGCCTCCTCTTCTGTGCTAGGCCTTGAGCATCTGCACATGTTCAAGGCCTGCGAGTTCACGTTCTCTCCGAGATCTCTAAGAGAGAGAATGTGAACTCGCAGGCCTTGAGCATGCGCAAATGCTCAAGGCCCAGCACAGAAGAGGAAGCTGATCTTTGGGCACCAACGCACAGGACATGACAGTGCCGGTGCCGAGCTGAAAGTAAGAAGCGGGTTCGGGTGAGTATGGGGGACTTCAGGTCACATCGGGGGAGGAAGGGGTGCCGGATCGAGGCCGGGGGGGGGGGGGGGAGCCGTGGGGGGGAGCAATGCCGGTTCTCGTGTGGGGGGGATACAGCAGCGCCGCTGGCCTCGGGGGGTGGGGAAACTCGCTTTGATATATGAGTATTTTGGTTTACGAGCATGCTTCTGGAACAAATTATGCTCGTAAACCAAGGTACCACTGTACTGGGTTGTGTGCCTTCTTAATGCACCAGAGCTGAAATGTTAAATGTTTCCCATGCCTTAGTGTAAGCAAAGACCATCGTAGGCTTTTTGGCTCTGAAAAGAGTAGCAATCACTATCTCCGAATATCCCTTGAGCGCTAACGTCACACGCTCAAGAGCCATGTCATAACAGCAAAGCGATCTGGACCTTCTATGATCACTGGTCATTGAGAAAGAAGGTCCAATTGTACTCACACTCTGACACTTGTGCCCCTCCAAAGATGAACTAGGATCAACATACCATGGTCATCATGGACAATATGGAGCCACAAGAATGACTTTTCCTAGATTCTTGCAATCCCATGGAGTGTCCACCCTATCATGGGCCACAGAGTTAACACATACACGAGCTTCTTCTTTGGCCATGGCTGGACCACAGCATCCAGACCTGTGCTTCTGAGCTCAGATCTTTAACTGAAGGTCTGCTTTCTTATTTCTTGCTGTTGCTATCAGATCGAACATTGGGCGACCCCAGTGACAAACAATGGCTTGGAAGACTGCAGCAGACAATGTCAATTTTCCCAAATCCAGTGTGTCTGCTGAGGAAATCAGCCTGGACATTATCCACTCCCACTAAATGCACCACTGAAAGAGCCTGAAGATGAAACTCTGCCCACCAGAACAGCGAGCAGGACTCCAGACTCAGCTGCCCACTCTTTGTGCCTCTCTGGTGGTGATTGACACAAGCCACCGCAGTAGCACTCTCCGAGAAGACTCAAACCACCTGCCCCTCTCCAGTTTCTGCAATGTTAATCGGATGGCTTGAAGTTCTAATCTGTTGATCAACCATTTCCTTTGGAAAGCTGAACAATGGCCCTGGATCAGGCATCCATTGCAGCGAGCCTCCAGCCAAACAGGCTGGTGTCCGTTGTCACAATTACCCACAAAGCTATAGAGGGGAATGCCCCTTGATAATGCCTTTGAACAGAGCCACCAGCTCATACTTATTGATACATGGCTCCAGAGTCCAAAGCAGAGGCATCTGTAAGAGTCCAACTGTTGTGACCACCATGATAGCAGCACGATCTGGAGAGGGTGCATGTGAGCCTTTGCCCACGGGACCACATCTATCGTGGCAGCTATGGAGCCTAGCACTTGGAGGTAGTAACATAGTAGATGATGGCAACTAAAAACCTGAATGGTCCATACAGTCTGCTCAAGCTAATTCAATCTAAAAATTTGTTGGTTTTTTTTTCTTAGCTCTTCCCAGTACTGTGCTTAGATTCCAACTACCGAAGTCTCTGTCATAGATCACTCCAGCCCATCTACACCATCCCAGCCATTGAAGGCCTCCCCAGCCCATCCTCCACCAAATGGCCATATACAGACACATTGACAGAGCTTGCTTGGCCAACAAGTTAATTATCTGGGTGCAAATCTTCTGTCTGCATACCTTTGAAAAACGCACATGACCTGTCCTGTTGAAAGACTCCCAGATTTTCCAGGGATTGGGATGGAACCACTTGGTTCTTTAGAAAGTTCACTATCCAACCCAGACTCTGCAGGACCTAGACCACGCAAGTCTCTGTTTGTTCTCCTTCCAGGAATAACAGAGCTCTGATCAGCCAGTTGTTCAGGTATGGATGCATCTGCAAGCCTGAACTGTGTAGATGTGCAGCTACCACCACCACCACCTCCTTAGTGAGCATGAGAGGTGCTGTTGCCAGTCCAAATGGAAGAACCAAGAACTAGTAATAGTTCTCCAGGACAAGAAATTTCAGGAACTTTCTGTGTTCCAGAAGATAGGAATGTGCAGGTAGGCCTTCATCGAATCCAGAGAGGTCAGAGATTCCCCTGGTGCCACCACTGCTATGACTGAATGTATTGTCTCTCTATGCAAAAGCATGGAACTTTCAGCGCCGCATTGACGTAAGATCTATAATGGGTCTCCAATCTTTTGAACCTTTCTTGGGCACTATGAAGCATATGGAGTATCTGCCTGAGCCCAAATCCTCGGGTGGCATGGTCTCTATGGCCTGAATATCTAACCACTTCTGAACTGTAGCTGCGACCTTGCTTGCTTTCTCTGGTCACTCCACCAGGCAAGGAGTCTACAAAGAAGTCTGTTAAGGGCTGGGCAAATTCAAGCTTGTAACCACTTTGAATGATCTCCAGCACTCAACAGTCTGATGAGATCTGCGCCCAGGTCTCCACATACTTCAAGAGTTATCCCCTTATCTTTAGGGAAATGGCTCTGAACTTGACATCATTGTGAATTCTTGGAGGCTGAGGCTTGGCTCCGACTTGGACCTGAGAATCTCTGTCTGGCTCCCTGGAAAGATCTCCGAGATAAAGTTCCTTCTGAATACTGCCGAAAGCACCTGGAGCCACGAAAATTAGACTGCCCAGAGCCTCTCGAGGTTCAAAGTCTGCTGTCAGGTAGAGATTTCAGCTGATGATCTATCATGCTGGCCATGAGATCGTCCAATCCCTTTCCTAACATTTATCCCTTGAAAGGAAGTCTGCAAAGAGCAGCCTTGGAGTTGGAATCTCCTGTCCATTGCCTGATCCAGAGCATACTGTGGGCTGAGATAGAATAAGCTGAGACTTTGCTCATGACTCTGATGTCATAGACAGCAACAGCCACATAATCCACTCTTGCTAATAGGAGTTGGGGCAAAGGCTCACCTTCCACCAGTTCAAGCCCATGCAATCTGGTATGACAGGTGCATGTCAAAAAGGAAGCCGCTTCAGCTGCTTTGATTCCCAAAGCAAGCGCTTCAAATTGTTTTGTTTTTTTAAATAATCTTTATTGATTTTTAATCTAAAACAGTGCCAAACAAATAAAAGAACAATATATCCTACATTCAATGCACTATTATCTGTACAGGTAACACATATATCATTCAAGATTTCTTAGAACAGTAACATAATATAACATATAATATAAATAAATATAATATAAAGGAAGAATAAAGTTGCCTAAATGTCACCATCAAAATTTATTTCCCTCCCTCCAACCCCCTTCCCCCCATGGATGTATAAAGGTAAATGAAAAGAAGGAAATATAAAATAAACTAGTCTTTAAGCCCGTTACATTAACGGGTGCTAGAATAGGTGTGTGTGTGTGTCTGTATTTATTTCTCTCTCTCTCCTTAGCCTATTTCTGTATTTCTTTCTGTCTTTCTTTTTCCTTGGCTGTCCACCACCACCCCTTGCCTGCTCCCGTCCATTCTCCCTTCCTTTTTCTTCCCCTGTGTCCACCACACCCCTTCACTGCTCCCCTTATCCAGCAGCAGCCCTTCTCCCTTTGTTTTAACTCCCCCCTGTCCATCAGCACCTCTTTCCTGCTCCCCCTGTCCAGCAGTAGGCCTCCATTCCTTTTTCTGCCCCCCTGTCCAGCGCACCTCTTTTCTACTCCCCCTGTCCAGCAGACCTCCCTTTCTTTTTTGCCCCCCCATCCATCAGCACCTCTTCCCTGAAGCCGACACCAACAACTCTGCCTTCCACCGACATCTGCCTGAAGCCGCTGCGGCCTGCAGGCACCGACAGCCTCTGCGGCCTGCTCTGACTCCCTCCACGTCGTCGCTTGCCATTGCCCCCCCTCTCCCCCGGGGAAGCTTGGTGCGTTTCGGCAGCCTCCTGTCTGCGGGCCGCACGCCCATGGTCCCCGGCCCGTTCGAGAGAGGAGCTGCGGCGGGCAGGTGAGCAGGCAAGAGGGAAGATGCTGGCAGCGGCAGCAGCGAGGCGGCACTCTGGCGGTGAGTGACGGCGAGGGGGGAGTTGCTCGGTGTTCTGGCCTGCCTCCGTGTTCGAAAATCGAATTCGGCATGGAGGCACACCTCACGGCGCCAGGAATCACGAAGTTTCAATAGCGCATGCGTGCTCTAGAGTTTTATTATTATAGACATTATAATAAATCCACAAAATTAGTTAATGGGCTCCAAACTTTATTAAATACATAACTAAATCCCCTACATTCTGCATTAATTCTTTCATATTTGTACGTAGTGCATACATTCACCCACCAAAAAAATGTAACTTATTCTGTCATGGTTTTTCCAATTACTCGTGATCAACTGAATGGCTAAACCTGTTATGATCATAAAAAGACGGCCCTTATATTTATTTAAAGTGGGTTTCACATGTAATATCATTCCACAAATTATAGCCTCATATGATAGTGGAACATTTGAATCCAAAACCAGATTTATTTGTCCTCAAATTGACTTACAAAATATAAATATAAAAGGACAAAAATATAACAGATGATCCAAAGTCCCTATATCACTATGACAATGCCAGCATCTATTAGACTTAGAACTATCTATTTTATTTAATCGAACTGGGGTCCAGAAAATCCTATATAATAAAAATAATCATGTTTGTCTCATAGATGATGACGCTGTACATTTCAATCTCCAAGTCTAAATTGGTGGCCATCGAGACACAGAAATATACTGTTTTATCTCAATGCTCCAGATGTCTCTAAGACTATTTTATGGCTTTTTATTCAAAAATCCAGAAATCAATTTGTACCACTGGGCAGCCTGATGTCCTACTAAATCAGTTTGGTAGCAAAGGATTTGCAGACTAAAATATGTTTTTTTAATTTTTCCATTCAGGGAACCCACTCTGAATAGCCTGCTTCAACTGCAACCACCTATATTGTTGAGACTTTAAAATGCCAAATGATTGTTGCAGCAGTTTCCCACTAGATATAACATCATCTAATGTCCGAATATCCGCCTGCATCCAATTCTTCCAAGCGATCCCAGCACCGCCTATTTGAATCTTGGAGTTTAACCATAAGGACTGCAAAGTAGATTTCCCTATAGGAACATTCGTTAATTTATCAATAAATTTGATTGTTTTCCACATGTCAATTAAAAACACATTTTCCTTAGCATAACTAGGTATTCTAATATTTAATATATGAGAAAGTCGCATCAGGGACATAATTTTCCATTCAAGATATAACCAATCTGGCTGATATTTCAAGAGCTCGGGGAGGATCCAATACATTCCTTGACGCATTATATAGGCTTGATGATACCTATAAAAATTGTCTTTTAAGAATCAAATCCACTCAGCAATCCTCCAAATCCCATAATATCACACCTCCCTCACTTGGTAAGGACATGCACCTGGTTAACTGTGCTACCAAAGAATCTATCTTAGGCTGCACAAACATCTGTTGACAATCCTGTGCTGCTGGAAAAAGCTGAGCTATTGTCTTAGCTATCTCAAAAAAACCTTCAGGAGCATCCCAATGCTTGTGACTAATACACTCATATCAGGATGCCAGGGAAACAAAGATGACTGGGTTCACTTCGCTCAGTATAGAGCAGGGATAGTCAATTCCAGTCCTCGAGAGCCGAAGCCAGATCAGGTTTTCAGGATATCTACAATGAATATATATGAGATGGATTTGCATGCACTGCCTCCTTGAGATGCAAATCTATTCATGCATATTTATTGTGGATATCCTGAAAATCTGACCTGGCTCTGGCACTCGAGGACAGGAATTGCCTACCCCTGGTATAGAGCAAGGAGCAGGGGGGATCTATGGGGAATGAAAGTTTAACTCCTGTAAAGAATCAGCAATAAGCTTTAACAGAGCTGATGGTTTGAACAGCTGGCAGACCATGGGGTCATCCCCCTGGAGGGCCATCACTGTATTTTGCGTACTCGCACATCACTGCGACCCTGCATCTCCCAGCAGGGAGGGCTCGATTTGTGACAGTAAAGACATATTTATAGACTCCCTCATCCTCTGAATCTCCATCGGAAAGGCAAACCGGATTCTGGTCAGCCTCTGATACTGCGGCACAAGCCCCCTCGCACACCTCCTGGTGTGCTGACAGACTTCCCTTGAGGATCTCATTCATCCAGATAAGCTTCCATATCAGATTCACAAATTCTGGAGAAAATGCTGTATTAGCCAGTGCATAGTCTCCCTTTAAATGACTCCAGCTTGCGTCTTTTGGGCTCTGCGGCCTCTACACTCCTGTGTTTAGGATGACTGATATTCTGGGGCTCTGAAAGGGATTTACTCACAACCAATAGAACTCCTGACCGATCCTCAGCCCTAGAAAGCAAACAGGATATTAAGCCAGCTACTCTCACACCTTCCTGTGCTACACTGCACGTAGCGTAAGAGCACTCTTAGGGTGCTCATTCAGTGCAAACCTGGCATGAATTAAGGGTAAAGGAGTCTGAAGACTTCATCCCTGCCTGTTTTGAGAAAAAACGAGGTGAACTGAAGGTTCTTGAGAACTTAAAAAAAAAGAATCGGGAAATGCAAGATAGCAGTCGCAGCAGCATTTTGGCGCCAAAACATGGCTCCAAAATGCCTTAACAAACACAAAAAACAGTGAAAAAGTGATTTTGGAGGTGGGGAACCTTATGGGAAAAGGCTGAAATCTGAAAAAAAGGTTTTTAAAGATTTTGCCCCCTCCCCCAACCTTGATTTTCCTGAAAGGCTGTGCTGGAGATGTGCTTCAGCCTGCCTCAGCTATGACACAAAGTAGCTGGATCTGGAAGAAGAAATCACTGCCTCAACTGGACTGTTCCTCCAACGCTGAATCTTTGGGCTACCAGTCGGACCGAAGTCTGACTGAGCCTCTAATCCCCGCAGACCCATGCAAGCGAAAAGAAGATGGTGAAATATAGCGAGTACCCTGCCCGACAGCCTGCGCTCAAGCCCCTGTAACCCAGTAGGGTGAGCAAAGCTACGAGGGCACCAGACCTCATGCTCCACAAAAGTTTCTGCAGTCTGGCTAAAAGCTATCACAGGGGGATTGGCTGGTCAGCTGCAGACCTCAGTCTGTTTCTCCACCATGCAGGCAGAGCTTGAGTTTTGAAAGTGGTGAAGTCTGAGCACCAAAAGCTGCCAAAAACTGTAAAAAATACAAACACAAAACAAAAACAGAGAAGATCAGAAAGACTCCTTCTGGCTCATGTGCAGAAGGAAAAACTGAAAGAAGCAGTAGAGCCCTCTGGTGAAGGACAAGAGATTCAAAAGCTGGAATGGATTGTTTCTGCACAGCTTGCAAGCATGGGTAGATTACCTATTCATCAAGAATGACACACCTATTACACTAGAAATATATTTTCACATCACTGTTGACATTTCAAGAAATGTGCACACGGGCTGTTCAGAAATGCAAAAACAGCTGCTAATATTGCTGCACTCTTGGCTCTGTGATCCACTACCGTTTGTTAGCATTCTCAGAGATCCTGCCGGTACCCAGGGCCGATGAGAAGAGGCAGATGAAGCTGCAAGCGGCGCTGGTGTGAGGAAGAAGGATTCCACTTTGTGTGCAATTGGACGACATTCTGGGGGATGAGCAAGCTATTCAGGAAGGACAGACTCCACCTCAGCAGAAACAGAATGAGGCTACTTGAAAGCAACATCAAGAGAGAAGTTTTTAAACTAGGAAGAAGGGGAAAGACTACAGTCAACCGAGAGAGAGAGAGAGTCTATGGTTCGGTTACCGGTATACCCGGAGGATACTGTGCAGGAAGATAGAGGGGAAGACTCACCGGATCACAGGCAAGACAGATCAAAAGGTATACGAGAGGGAAGGAAATGCAAGAAAAGAACAGGCTGCAAACTCAAGATTATGTACACGAACGCAAGGAGCCTAAGGAATAAGATGGGTGAATTAGAAGCTATGGCACAAAAAGATAGCATGGACATCATCGGCAACAAGGAAATATGGTGGACTGAGGAAAACGTCTGGGACACTGTGCTACCGGGGTAGAAACTATACTGCAGAGATAGATTGGCTAAAAAAGGTGGGGGCATTGCCATATACGTCAAAGAGGGAATTGATCTACTGGAGAGAACACGCTACAACTAACGGATAAGTTAGAGTCTATATGAGTCAAAAAGCACAGTTACTTACCATAACAGGTGTTATCCAGGGACAGCAGGCAGCTATTCTCACATGTGGGTGACATCATCTGACGAAGCCCCGATGCGGAAGCCTCGCAAGCAGACTTGCTTGAAGAAACTAGAAGTTTCGAGTCGCCCGCACCGCGCATGAGCGAGTGCGTTCCCGCCCAGCACAGGGCACGTCTCCTCAGTTCAGAAAGCTAGCAGAGAAACCAACCAGGGGAGGTGGGTGGGTTGTGAGAATAGCTGCCTGCTGTCCCTGGATAACACCTGTTACGGTAAGTAACTGTGCTTTATCCCAGGACAAGCAGGCAGGCTATTCTCACATATGGGTGACCTCCAAGCTAACTAGAATGGGATGGTGAGAATGTTGGCAACTTAGGAGAATAAATTTTGTAACACTGTTTGGCCAAACTGTCCATCCCGTCTGGAGAAAGTATCCAGACAATAGTGAGAAGTGAAGGTATGAACCGAGGACCAAGTAGCAGCCTTGCAAATTTCCTCAATAGGTGTAGATCTAAGGAAAGCTACTGAAGCTGCCATTGCTCTGACTTTATGGGCTGTGACTCCACTCTGTAGTTGTAGTCCAGCCTGGGCATAGCAGAATGAGATATAAGCCGCCATCCAGTTTGAGATGGTACGCTTAGAGATAGGATGTCCCAATTTGTTTGAATCAAAGGAGACAAAAAGTTGAGGAGCAGATCTGTGTGGTTTGGTGCGGTCTAAGTATAAGGCCAAAGCACATTTACAGTCCAGAGTATGAAGAGCTGATTCTCCAGGGTGAGAATGAGGTTTTGGAAAAAACACTGGAAGTACAATGGATTGGTTGAGATGAAATTATGAGACCACTTTAAGCAGGAATTTCAGATGAGTACGAAGAACCACCTTATCATGATGAAACACAGTGAAAGGTGGGTCAGTAACTAAAGCTTGCAGCTCACTGACTCATCGAGCAGAAGTGAGGGCAATGAGAAACACCACTTTCCAAGTGAGATACTTCAGATGAGCCTTATCAATTGGTTCAAATGGAGGCTTCATGAGTTGAGAAAGGACAACATTGAGGTCCCAAACCACAGGAAGCGGTTTGAGAGGAGGGTTGACATTGAAAAGTCCTTTCATGAATCTGGAAACCACCGGATGAGCAGAAAGAGGTTTCCCTTCAATAGGCTGATGAAAATCCGCAATTGCACTGAGATGGACTCTTATAGGCCAGAATTGGATAAGTGCAAAAGATAGTCCAAAACAGAAGATAAGGAAGAATGCTGAGGCTCTTTATGATGAGAAAAACACCATGTAGAAAATCTAGTCCATTTTTGATGATAGCATTGTCTAATTGTGAGCTTTCTAGAAGCTTCTAAAATGTCTCTTACAGATTGAGAAAACTAAAGATGGGTTATGTTGAGAAGTACCAAGCTGTCAGGTGTAGAGACTGCAGGTTGGGTGAAGTAGAGATCCCTGACTCTGTGTAAGCAGAGAAGGAAAAACTGGTAGAAGGTATGGCTCCCTGCTGCTGAGTTGAAGTAGAAGGGACCACCAGGGTTGTCTCGACCACCGAGGAGTGATTAGAATCATGGTGGCATGATCATTCTTCAATTTGACCAGAGTCTTAAGAATGAGAGGAAATGGAGGAAATGCATAGAAGAAAAGATTTGTCCATTCCAGAAGAAAAGCATCTGCCTTGAGGCGATGAGGAGAGTATATCCTGGAGCAGAACTGAGGCAGTTTGAAGTTGTGGGGAGCTGTGAAAAAAATGTGATGAAGAGGCGAGGAATGGAGAGTCCATTCGTGAGGTTGCAGGAGACGACTCAAGTTGTCCGCTAAGCAATTCTTTGCCCCTTGATTGTAGATAGCTTTGAGGAAGGTGTTGTGCCGGATTGCCCAGTCCCAAACCTCCAGAGCTTCTTGACAATGGGAGGCAGACCCTGTCCCTCCCTGTTTGTTGACATAATACATGGCGACTTGGTTGTCTGTGCGAACGAGGACTACTGTGTCGTGAAGGAGATGTTGAAAAGCATGGAGAGCTTTGAAGATCGGCTCTGAGCTCCAACAGATTGCTATGACACTGACGATCCGTACTGGTCCAGAGGCCTTGAGTACGGAGACCATCGATATGAGCGCCCCAAGCGTAGGTCGAAGAATCTGTCGTGAGGACCTTCTGATGAGGGGGCGTTTGAAGAAGCAAGCCTCTGGAAAGATTGGAAGAGAGCATACACCAACGGAGAGACTTCTTGAAAGAAGGAGTGACTGAAATGTGTCGGGAAGGAGGGTCGCAAACTTGCGTCCATTGAGATGCCAGGGTCCACTGAGGTATTCTGAGGTGAAGTCTGCAAAAGGAGTCACATGTACTGTTGAGGCCATGTGACCCAGAAGAACCATCATGTTTCTCGCCGAGATGTAAGAGTGGGAAGACACTGTGTGACATAGTTGTAGAAGAGCCTCCAGATGTTGTTGAGGAAGGAATTCTCTGAGCTGGACAGTGTCCAAAACAGCTCCATTGAATTGCAGATTCTGTGAGGGTTGAAGTTGAGATTTGGAAAAGTTGATTTCGAATCCCAAACTTTGTAGGAACCAGATAGTCTGTTGGGTAGCTACAATAACCCCTTGAGACGTGGAGTCTTTGATGAGCCAGTCGTCTAGGTAGGGAAATACCTGAACACCATGATTCCATAGAGCTGCTGCTACCACTACCAGGCACTTGGTGAACACTCTGGGAGATGAGACCAGGCCGAAGGGTAGAACTCAGTATTGGTAATGCAGATTCCCCCCACCCGAAATCTGAGGTATTGACGGGAGGCCGGATGTATGGGAACACGAGTATAGGCCTCCTTGAGATCCAGAGAACATAACCAGTCGTTCTGCTCGAGAAGGGGATAAAGAGATGCCAGGGACAACATTCAAAACTTTTCTTTGACTAAAAACTTGTTGAGAGCCCTAAGATCTAGGATGGGTCGCAGATTGCCCGTCTTCTTTGGAACAAGGAAGTAACGGGAGTAAAAACCCCTGTTCTGCTGTTCCAGGGGAACAGGCTCGATGGCATGGAGATGAAGCAGAGCTTGAGCTTCCTGAAGAAGAAGGGCGGTCTGGGATGGATTGGAAGCTCTTGGAGGAAGCTCTGGTGGAATCTGAGTGAAATGAAGAGAGATCCTTTCCTGATGATGGTAAGTAACCAGAGGTCGGATGTATTTATCGTCCATCAGTGGTAAAAATGATAGAGACGACCTGCGACAGAGGGAAAAGGAGACAGAGACAGAACGATGGATGTTATGCTCTGTTGTAAACAGTCAAAAAGGCTGAGAAGCCTTAGGTGCAGCAGAAGGTTGGGATTGCTGTTGCTTCTGAGGCTGCTGCTTTTTCAAAGGAGGGCGAGTATAAGGAGCCGGCTTTGGAGGAAAACCCCTCTGATAGATGACAGGAGGGCTTTGGCTTGGGTCTGACGATGGAAGCAAACGATTTTGCATGGTCAGATAACTTCTTGGTGGCCGCCTCGATGGATTCATCAAAGAGGTTGTTGCCTTGACAAGGAAGATTAGCCAGGCGGTCCTGAAGGTTAGAGTCCATGTCAATGGTTCGAAGCCAGGCAAGATGACGCATAGCCACCGAGCAAGCAGCTGCTCGGGCAGGGGGCTCAAAAGCATCATAAGATGATTGAAGGAGACAGAGACGCAATTGAGAGAAAGAAGCAATCAGTTCTTGAAACTCAAAATGCATTTGGTTGTCCATATAAACCAAAAACTTCGGCAGAAGGGAAAGAAGAAATTCAAAATAAGTAATGAAATAAAAATTATAGTTGAGGACTTTAGAGGACATCATAGCATTCTGGTAGATGCAATGTCCAAATTTGTCCATAGTTTTCCCCTTTCTCCCAGGAGGAACTGTGGCATAGACCTTCAAGTTTCAAGTTTATTAGTGTATTTGATTAATCGCCTATTAAAATTACTAAGCGATGTACAAAATCAATAAAAAGCAATAAAAAGAAGGATAGGATCTATTCAAAGATTCGACAAGCAGGGATTTATGAGAGAGCTGTGAGTTGTCAAAGTTCTTGTGATGCACAGTTTTATACCTCGAGTCCAACTTTCCTGGAACTGTTGGTATGGAAAAAGGAGTCTCCATGCATCGAGCAAAAGTCTGATTTAAAAGCTTATGAAGAGGAAGCTTGAGACTCTCAGCAGGAGGCTGAGGGAGACGCATGACTTCTAGATATTCCTTAGAATATTTGGAGCCAGTATCCAATTTCACATCCAAATCCAGAGCCATCTGTCGCAAGAAAGATGAAAAAGATAGCTGATCTGGTAAGGCTTGGTCTCGAGAAGGACTCGAGGACATTGAGGCAGCTTGTGTCAAAGAAGAAGCTTCGGGATAGAAAAAAGCATCGAAGGAACCTGGTGACTTGGACGAGGCAACTGAGACTGGAACATCCTCGAGGTCTGGCATCGGAAACCTCGACCGAGAAGTCGGTGGTCTGGTCGAGGTTGGAGTAGAACTAGGCTTTGAGGAAGAGGGAATGTCCTGAAAAGAACGATTCCTGAAAGAATGCCTTGATGAAGGCCTCGAGCGATAATGATAGCTGTGTCCAAAACCAGATATCGAGGATCAAGGAGATTTCGCCTCGGAAACACAAGTAGCCGATGCCAAAGTATGAATAGGGCTATAGGCTGTAGATCGAAGCTCCAGAGGCTTGGAAGAGGAACCTTGATGCACTCACAAAGACTCGGCTCCTTGCTGAGAGTGTGAGGATTCTCGTTGAGGCACTCGCAAAGAATCTACTCCTTGCTTTTCGTGCTTAGATGGCAGACCAGACACTCGCAGAGACTCTGCTCCCTGCGAAGAGTGTGAAGGGCTCGACTGGGACATAGGAAGCGGCTCAACCTCGCGGGAGTCTGCTGAATGCCCAGGCAGGATAATAGGAAGCAGTTTAAAACCCATAATAGTAAGGTACTGAAGAAACTGCTTCTCTAATATGGTCTGGAAAGAAGCCGGCAAGGTGGGATCCGCGTCTGAAACCGGTCCACCTGCCTTGGCTAGAGGTTCCTTTGAGGCAGTGTAAGTGTGCTTCAACTTAGTAGTCTTGGACACTTTCATCACCACCAGTGAAACCGACTGCTGAGCTATCTGACCTGAGGAACAGGGGAAGATACAGCAGATGACGTCGAAGCAAGAGCTGCTGCAAACGATGAAGGTTTGATGAGGGTCGAAGTGGAAGTAGAAAGCGTCGAAGGAGAATCGACGGAAGTCGAGGTCGAAAACGCCTTCGAAGGTGAGGGATCAGTTGGAGACTCCATGTCGAAGAGCTTATCCACCAAAATGCAACGACTCTTGAAAGCTCGAGGCTGAAGTGTTAAGCAAGGCAGGCACGAGGTTGGATGATGTTTCGGCCCAAGGCACTTGAGGCAGCATCTGTGAGGGTCCGTAAGGAAGATCGTGCACCGACACTTGCTACACTTCTTAAATCCTATAGCAGGCCGGGACATAGGCCAAAAAATAGCCGATGCAAAGTCGAAGCTCGCGGGCTGCGGCCAAGCGGCCTGTCCCGGAGAACGGACGGAAGATTTAAAAAAAAATTTTTTTTTTGAAAGGAAACAAATGAAAACAGCGATTCGTGAAGAAAAAAACATAAACCGCAGTCGAAGAGAAGGAAAAAGTGAACGAAGTTGAACGCAGAGAGTCAAAGATGGACTTCTCGGCTCTGCGGAAAACTGAGAACTGAGGAGACGCGCCCTGTGTTGGGCGGGAAGGCACTCGTGCATGCGCGGTGCGGACAACTCGAAACTTCTAGTTTCTTCAAGTATTCTTGTGAGGTGTCCGCATCGGGGCTCGTCGGATGACGTCACCCACATGTGAGAATAGCCTGCCTGCTTGTCTTGGGATAATTCTGGGAACAAATGGACTAGAATCGAAGATCGGCATCTACTACCGACCCCCAGGGCAGTCCGCAGAAATTGATGGAGAAATGATGGACGAGATTAAATGCAACTACAAGGGAGGCAATGCAGTTATCATGGGTAACTTCAACTATCTGGGGATAGACTGGAACCTAGGCACCTCCTACTGTGCTTGGGAGACCAAGTTCCTGGATGCTGTAGGTGATTGGTTCCTGGAACAACTTGTCAAGGAAAATACAAGAGGAAATGAAATTCTGGATTTAATTCTAAATGGACTGCGAGGTCGGGCACAAGGTGTAGAAGTAGAAGGGATGCTGAGAAACAGCGATCACAACATGATCCGCTTCGACCTGGACACAGCAGCAAAACATTGGTCCAGAACGACGGCAACGGCACTGAACTTCAGAAAAGGGAATTATGAAGGGATGAGACTCATGGTGGGGAAGATTAAGAAGAGAATAAGCACTCTAAAAACGCTAGAGCAAGCTTGGTCCCTTTTTAAGGACAAAGTCACCAAGACACAAAATCTATGTATACCGCGTATCAACAAGGGATCCAAGAGGAAAAAGAACAAGGAACCAGCGTGGCACACTGTAGAGGTGAAGGAAGCGATTAGAGACATGAAAACTTCGTTTAAGGAATGGAAAAGGTCAAGAACGGGTGAAAACTGGAATAAGCACAAACATCATCAAAGCAGGTGCCATAAGGCAATAAAAGGGGCCAAAAGAGACTACGAGGAAAAAATAGCCAAGGAGGCGAAAAACTTAAAACCATTCTTTCGATATATTAAGGGGAAACGACCCGTGAAGGAAGTGGTGGGACCGTTGGATGACCATGAAATAAAGGGAGTGCTAAAGGAGGACAAAGTAATCGCCAACAAACTGAATACATTTTTTGTGTCTGTATTTACCAAAGAGGATATACACAGCATACCAGAACCCATCAGGCTATTTGCTGGAAAAGAAGACGGGAAACTGATAGAGTTGATGGTCAGTCTAGAAGAGTTATGCAGGCAGATCGATAGGCAATAAATCCCCGAGGCCAGATGGCATTCATCTGAGGGCCATCAAGGAACTGAAAAGGACTATAGCTGAACTGCTTCAACTAATAGCCAATTTGTCGATCAAATTGGGAAAGATTGCGGAGGACTGGAAGGTGGTGAATATTACGCAGATCTTCAAAACAGGTTCGAGGGGAGATCCGGGAAATTACAGACAGGTGAGTCTGACCTCGGTACCGGGAAAGATGACAGAGGTGCTGATAAAGGACAGCATCATTGATCATCTTGACGGACACAATCTGATGAGGACCAGCCAGCACGGTTTCAGCAAAGGCAGATCTTGTTTGATGAACTTGCAGCACTTCTTCGAGGGAGTTAACAGGCAGATAGACAAGGGCGACCCGGTCGACATTGTATATCTGGATTTTCAGAAGGCGTTTGACAAGGTTCCACATGAACGACTACTTTGGAAAATTGCGAGCCATGGAATCGAGGGTGAAATACTCGTGTGAATTAAAAACTGGCTGGAGCATAGGAAAGAGAGTGGGGGTAAATGGACAATACTCGGACTGGAAGAGCATCACTAGTGGGGTGCCGCAGGGCTCGGTGCTTGGACCCGTGCTCTTCAACATCTGGACATTGGTACGACAAGTGAGTTGATTAAATTTGCAGACGATACAAAGTTATTCAGAGTAGTGAAGATAGGGGATTGCGAAGATCTGCAACCTGACATAATCAAGTTTGAGAAATGGGCATCGACATGGCAAATGAGGTTTAACATGGATAAGTGTAAAGTGATGCATGTCGGTAACAAAAATCTCATGCACGAATACAGGATATCCGGGGCAGTACTTGGAGAGACCTCTCAGGAAAGAGACTTGGGAGTTCTGATCGACAAGTCAATGAAGCCATCTGCGCAATGCGCAGCGGTGGCAAAAATGGCGAACAGAATGCTAGGAATGATTAAGAAGGGGATCATGAACAGATCAGAGAAGGTTATCATGCCGCTGTTCCGGGCCATGGTGCGCCCTCACCTGGAGTACTGCGTCCTGCACTGGTCGCCATACATGAAGAACATGGTACTACTCGAAAGGGTCCAGAGAAGAGTGACTAAAATGGTTAAGGGGCTGGAGGAGTTGCCGTACAGTGAGAGATTGGAGAAACTGGGCCTCTTCTCCCTTGAAAAGAGAAGACTGAGAGGGGACATGATCGAAACATTCAAAATACTGAAGGGAATAGACTTAGCTGATAAAGACAAATTATTCACCCTCTCCAAGGTAGAGAGAACGAGAGGGCACTCTCGAAAATTGAAAGGGGATAGATTTCGTACAAATGTAAGGAAGTTCTTCTTCACCCAGAGAGTGGTAGAAAACTGGAATGCTCTTCCGGAGTCTGTTATAGGGGAAAACACCCTCCAGAGATTCAAGACAAAGTTGGACAGGTTCCTGCTGAACTGGAACGTACGCAGGTTAGGCTGGACTCATTTAGAGCACTGGTCTATGACTTGGTGGCTGCCTCATGAGTGGACTGCTAGGCACGATGGACACTGGTCTGACCCAGCAGCGGCAATTCTTATGTTAGCCATTTATAGATTATAATGGAAGTCTCGGCGACTTCTTTATTTTTTGTTTAAATGACCTGCAGTTCCTGAAGGGGCTGTTGCCTTGACACTAAGCATGGTTGGACCAAATACAGGATTTGTGAAAAGGGAGCGGAGAACACTTCTAAATCAATTGCTGCCCTGCATCCCAGCTACCGGACTAGATTTTCAAGCTAAGTTTGTTTAATTCATAACGCTGCAGTTCCTCACGCACTGTCTAGAACACGGGAGTTAATCCATTGAACTTGGGTGAGAAAAACACATTTCCGAGAGATTTATTTATTTCTCCTTTGGGCACTTTCACTGTTTAACATGGTGTATCCACACATACCCTGGTTAACCCGAAGATAGTGTATGGCTTAAATCCTTGTATGATTTCTAGCCTGGTTTTCCAAGGGAAGCTGCTCTTCTGAACTCACAACTTCACACTGAGGGTTCACCTTAAAAATTATAAATTAAGAACTATATTTTGTTGTCCGATGATCCTTCTCTATTTATGATATTCTTTTAAGTACTGTTTTGTGATTTTTGCAGTTTTTTGTTTACTTCACATGGAGCATCAGAACCCTTCAATTCCAATACTGAAGAGCCAAACACAAGTTCTTCAATTGGGACTTGATAAATGGTTCCGATGGTCTCTACCAATGCACATCCTTGAGAGGGGGGGTGGTTGAAATCTTATTTGATGCTCATATATCACCAGCATCTGGTACAACATCTGGCTCTTGAGTTAATGGCAATACATTTGGGTCAGATATGGTTGAACATAATAGCTTCTCCTTTTACTCTATGGCTTCAAAGACTATGTAACATCATCTGTCAGGGAAGAGCAACTTGGTATGTGCTTTTGGCATGGGTACAACATTCCAAGTACAATTCATAGTTGTCAGTGACACATAATGTCCTGGGACACTATCCGCACTTCTTCAGGTCACTAGAAATCTTGTTTCTGGAACATTGAGCAAATATAGCCACATAAAAATTGGCCAAGCAAATATAGCTAAAGAAAAAGCATCCGCGGGAGGGGGGTATATCTTTTGCTTTGGTATTATTCCTGATGGTAATGATGGATGGAAGAAGGAATTTTTGTCTTTTGTATAGATTCTGATTGTTTATAAGTGCTTATTTGATTATTATTATTTGTATGTAAATTGTATTGCACTTTTTAAAACTAAATAAAGTTAAAAAAAAAAAGAATAAAACCACCATCAATAAGAGTTGCAGAGTAAGTTCTGCTAAAGAAACCCTTCTCCCACTTAAAGCTCCAATGTTTTGGTGAAAAAAAAATTTGAATGTCAACTGTTGCCCAGTGGTTATTTAATTTTACTGTGGGCCAATTTCCTTAAAAATTTGATTTAAAAAATCTGGGCAATATCCAGTCAAATATAGTCACATTTGACAAGTCAGGCTACCAATTCAAAACAAGACTATCCATCCTCCTCAAACCACAAGAAATTTATGCAAATAATGTCTGCTGAGACAAAGTCTGAAAAGATTAATAATCTTCCTCACTAAATATAACATTCAAACAAGTTAAAAGATTTTTAATATACTGGAAGCTAATGTGTTTATTAAACTTTTCCTCGCTTATTACAAAATTCAAATATGTTTTAACATTTAAGAAGATGATAGCATACTCATGCTTATTTAAAAAAAAGTAACCTGCCACAGCTTCTAAGACAATGGTTCCCAACAATGAGTCACAACTGTAGTGCATAGGGATCAAAGAAATAGGGCTACTCCTCCCCTGTGACCTAGGCCAACAGTGCCAGTCAGTGGTCTCAAACTCAAAACCTTTGCAGGGCCACATTTTGGATTTGTAGGTACTTGGAGGGCCTCAGAAAAAAATAGTTAATGTCTTATTAAAGAAACAACAATTTTACATGAGGTAAAACTCTTTGGGCTCCTTTTACAAAGCTGTGATAGCATTTTTAGCGCATGCAGAATTTTAGTGCACACTAAACCCATGCTACATGGCTAGAACTAACGCCAGCTCAATGCTGGCATTAGCGTCTAGCGCGTGCTAAAACCGCTAGCGCAGCTTTGTAAAAGGAACCCTTTATAGTTTATAAATCTTTCCTTTTGACTAAGTCTTAATAATAATATTGTAATTTATAGCTAAAGAGACATATGATCAAGAAACTGTTGTTTTACTTTTGTGATTATGATAAACATACCTGGCGGGCTGCATGTGGCTCCCGGGCCATGGGTTTGAGACCACTGGTTCCAGTCAATATGGGCCACGCTCCCCCACCTACCCACCCAATATAGGTTCTTGTTAAATTGGAATGCATGAAAAGCACTAAGGTCTTAGAGTGATTGGTGACCGCTGCTACAGTTGCTACCACTGCTGCATTCATGATCCGAATGGGGAGGAGGAGGAACTGAATAAAAGGGTAGGGAAGTGGAAGTCTGCTGTTTTGTTTTCATCATATGGCATCACATGAATTTCTAAGAATTAAAAAGCACTCACACTGGATAAAAGGTTATGAAATGCTTTTCCAAGGTATCTGTTCAAAAATAGGGCAATGTACCAAAACTAGCAAACTGAACCAGCCAAATTAGATGGTGATCACATAGACCAAAAGAGGGCATGATAAAATTATCTTTCTTAAATGAAAGATGTGCTAGGCATTTAAGATGTGGTTCTTTATTTAGTCTAACACTTACATTTATTCTGTACTTGTTTATTTATACTGCTTGAAATTTCCAAACTTTATGACTAATATTCCTAAAACATTAATAGAAGCACATAAGCATATTTTAGTGAAAAAGCAATTTAAAAGAATGTTTTGTTACGGTTCATTTTCAAATGACTTATTCCCACTCAGCTTAGGTTCACAAGAAACCTACCAAAATCTGTAACTCCCTTACATTTGGTCTGGGAACTTTTCCTCTTCTTATTCTTTAATTTAGGGGTTTTGTCTTTAGACGCAAGGCTAGCTTGTGCTGATGCTTTCCTTGATTTAAATGTTTTCGTAACTGTTGTTGGATCCATAGGATCAGGCATGCTGCTAAAACTCTCCAGCGATTCCTCATCTAACTGTCTTCTTCGCCTTCCATTATCCAATAGTTTTTTATGGTTACCAGAGGCTAAGTTTTGTATTGGAACAGGAAGTGTTGTCTTAAGAAGTGTCCGTTTTTCAACTTGACCTCCCTGGTTGTCATTTGACCAGACTGATCTGCTTTGATTTACTTCATCTACAGGTTGATCTTGACTCCTTTAAAGAAAAATCAGAATATATTCAATGTAAGTAGATTATAAGAACAATTATATATACCATTAATAATATAACAATTATATATACCATTAATAATATAATGCATAGTGATCAGTTAGCCAAATATACCGTATTTTCACGCTTACAACGCGCATACGTGTATAACACGCATACGCATATAGCGAGCGGGAACAATGCATTTATGTAAAAAAAATTCTATATAGCATGCACACGCGTATACCGCGTATGCTGCTAAAACCTCCTCCCGCCACCCCCGCTTACTCCCTCTTCTGGCCCTGAGAACTGGCATCCCCTCCCCCCCCCGATCCTACATCCCCCCCCAGCACCGCAAAGACATCGCTTACCCCGATTGGGCACCGGCACCAGCACCAATGCACAGGACGTGCCAGTGCCAGAAGATCCTCCGTCGCCTGGGCTGGTAGATGCGAGGGAGATCCTCCCTCTTCCCTGTGCTGGGCTAGACTGGGCTTTGAGCATTTGCGCATGCTCAAAGCCTTCTGATCTCGCTCTCTCAAAGATTCTGAATCTGAGAATCTTGGAGAGAGCGAGACCAGAAGGCTTTGAGCATGCGCAAATGTTCAAAGCCCAGTCCAGCCCAGCACAGGGAAGAGGGAGGATCTCCCTCGCACCACCCAGCCCAGCCCAGCCCAGGTGAGGGAGGATCTTCGGGCACTGGCACGTCCTGTGCATTGGTGCTGGTGCCGGTGCCCAATCGGGGTAAGCGATGTCTTTGCGGTGCTGGGGGGGATGTAGGATCGCGGGAGAGGGAGGGTGACGCAAGCGGGGGGGAGGATGCCGGATCGCAATGAAAAAAAAAAAATTGTATAACGCGCTCACACATATAACGCGCATGGTTATGCTCGGTTTGTAAAATCGTGTATAATGTGCGCGTTATATGCGTGAAAACACGGTACTTCAAGGCAGCAACCACAATAATTGGATGTTTGTATTATCCATAACTAAACGGTGTGTTTAGTGAACTGTAATGAGCAGCTAGCATGGGCGTTAGCATGTGGGTCAGTGGTAGTAGTGCGGTAAAAATCCCAAGCTAGTTGCTTAGGAATGATTAGGTTCTTACCTCAATAATCCTCTTTCCTGTAGAATACAATTCCTTACGAATAGGGTGTAAACCCCAACATGCAAGTTGGATTGTAGAAAATGTCAATCATTTTTCGCAGATCCACCTCCTTGACTCCCTGGGAAGTCCTCCTCTCCTCAGTCCATACCAAAACAAGTGTAAATCCCTAGCAGAGGAAATAACAAGGAGGGGTTTGGTAGACTCCTCGAGAACATAACATTTGCTCTGCTCTGCAATAGGAATAGGCATAACAATAAGTGTAAATAAGCGTAAAAAACAGCAAACAATGTTTTAACAAAAGCTAGAGGTAGAATCAACACACCACCTACCAGTGTGCAACTAACAACACCAACACTTGTGTAGTTCCGAGACTGCAGCATTCAGTGGGACTCAATCCCCTGGCCTTATAAAACTTCTCTTATGGCTGCCTCAAGCCATAGGAACTTCAGTCCAGAATATTGCCTAATGCAAGCGGAATCTCCGAACAGGGTGGGGCATAAGGAACAAAACATTATAAGAATTGACATACTGGGACAGACTGAAGGTCAATCAAGCTAAGTATCCTGTTTCCAACAGTGGCCAATCCAGGTCCCAAGTAGCTAGCTATATCCCAAGTAGCAAAACAGATTTTATGTTGCTTATCTTAAGAATAAGCAGTGAATTTCCCCCAAGACATCTCAATAATGGCCTATAAACTTCTCTTTTAGTAAATTATCCAAATCTTTTTAAAACCCCGCTAAGCTAACTTATTTCACCACATTCTCTAGCAACCAATTCCAGAGTTTAATTACACATTCAGTGAAGAAATATTTTCTCCGCTTTGTTTTAAATCTACTACTCAGTAGCTTCATCACATGCCCCCTAGTCCTAGTATTTTTGGAAAGAGTAAACAATCAATTCACATCAACCTTTTCCACTCCACTCATTATTTTATAGACCTCTATCACATCATCCCCGAGCCGTTTCTTCTCCAAGCTGAAGAGCCCTAGACAATTTAGCCTTTCCTCATAGGGAAGTCGTCCTATTCCTTTTATCACCCTTCTCTGTACCTTTCTAATTCCTCTATATCTTTTTTGAGTTATGGCAAACAGAACTGCACTAAGTATTCAAGGTGTGGTTGTACAAGGGCATTATAACATTTTCATCTTTGTTTTCCATTCCTTTCCTGATAATTCCTAACATTGGAATGATCTTCCACTTTTCCTGAGAAGTTCTGGTTCCCTTTCTTCTTTTCGTAAGACTTTGAAAACTAAACACTTTGGTAATTAATCCTTTTAGAGATCCATTCAATATGTTTCCTTTAGCTTAATCTAACTATTGGAAACCGAGTCAAACTCTCTTAGATTGAAGTCTCGGTATATAAAACCAAGTATTAGATTATAATAGATTCTATTTGCTTTCCTAGCAGTCACCACACACTGAGCTGAGGGTTTCAACGTATCCTCAAACAATGACACCTAGATCCTTTTCCCGGGCAGTAACTCCTAACACTGAACCCAGCATCACATAGCTATAGTTCCGGTTTCTCTTTCCCACGTGCATCACTTTGCATTTGCTCACATTAAATGTCACCTGACATTTTGATGCCCAGTCTTCCAGTCTCACAAGGCCCTTTTGTAATTTTTCACAATCCTCTTGCGATTTAACTACTTTGAACATCTTTGGCCTAGATGCACAAAAGTCAGTCGGTATTACCAACTGGATCGGCATTGGCTGATTCGCTGGCCGTTTCCCCAATAGTGATTAATGCACTAACAAGTTTGCATGCAAACGATTTGCACGAAGGTGCAAATCATCTGCATGCAAACGCGACCTATTGGGAAGCAAGGGTCCATGCAAAGATGAGGTCTTGCCAGTGGGGTGACATGGATAATGGAAGCCATGTGGTCGAGAAGAACCATCATGTGCCTGGCAGAGATGGATTGGAGAGGAAGCAGTTGCTGATAAGTCTGAAGGTGATCTTGAGGAAGAAACGCTCTCTTGAGAGTGGTATCTAGAAGTGCCCCAATGAACTGTAGATGTTGAGTCAGAATGAGATGTGATTTGGGGAAGTTGATTTCGAGCCTGAAGAAAGGAATTGGTCTGAGATGCTTTTTGGACCACTTCCTGAGGATACAGCCTTGATCAACCAGTTGTCCAGGTAAGGAAAGATTGGAAGGCCATGTGAACGTAGAGATGCAGCCACTAAATCAGGTACTTCATGAATGGGAGAAGATGCCAGGCAGAGCAGAAGTACCTCGTAGTGGTAATGACAGTGATTGATCTGGAACCGACAATTTTTTCTGGATGAATTGGATATATGTGTAGGCTTCCTTGAGATCCAGGGAGCATAACCAGTCGTTCTGATTAAGAAGAGGATAAAGTAGGGTGAGGAATAGCATCCTGAATTTTTCCTTGACTAGAAGCTTGTTGAGAGCTCTGAGAGCCAGGATGGGTCTCAGTCTTCCGGTCTTCTTGGGAACCAAGAAGTAACGGGAGTAGAATCCCTGGTTCTGCTGATTGAGAGGAACTTCCTCAATGGCACTCAGTAGGAGAAGGAAGGACTGTGCAGGCTCCAAAGGAGCCAGTGGAGTTTTTGGTAGTAGGGTGTTATGTGTTCCCATTTTTTTTAGCCCAAATATCAGACGGATTGTCGAATTTTGGATGATTCGTAGTCTTTGAGTGTTTTTTTTTTTTTTTTTAAAGATCCCAGGTAGATGATGTTACAGTAATCGAGTAAGCTTAGGATGGAGGATTACACAAGTAAGCTGAATGAGGATGCATCGAAGTACTTTCTGATGGTTCTTAGTTTCCATAAGATAGAGAAGCTTTTTCTGACCAGTAGGTCGGTGTGTGCTTCGAGGGTAAGGTTACGGTCTAGTGTCACTCCTAGAATTTTTATGGAATCTGTGATAGGAAAGACTTGACCATTCAAGGAGATTGATGAATCTTTGATTTTGTCGTTCGGATTCGCCAGAAAGAATTTGTTTTTTTCTGAATTGAGTTTCAGTTTGAAATCGGCCATCCATAGTTCGATTTGCTTTAAGACAGATGCCAGGTGATTATTTGTCTCGGGAGTTAAGTTAGTTAGGGAAAGACTAAGGTGATGTCGTCAGCATAAATGTAGAATTTGAGTTTCAAACTTTGCAGTAGGTTCCCTAGAGCGGCCAGGTAGATGTTGAACAGCGTGGGGGAAAGGGGGGAGCCCTGCGGAACTCCACATGTGTTAACCCAGCTGAAGGAATGAGTATTGTCACTGTAGACTTGGTAAGATCGTTTACTTAGAAAACCCTGGAACCATTTTAACACATTGCCCGAGAGACCAATTGACTACAAACAGTCCAGAAGAATGGCATGATCAACTAAGTTGAAGGCACTACTAAGTTCAAACTGCAGGACTAGTGCACTTGTGCCCTGACTAAACAGGCTATGAAGGAAGTCTAGCAGAGAAGCAATAACAGTTTCAGTGCTGTGTCTGGAAAGAAAACCTGACTGGTTATCATTTAGAATGTTGAATTTGTCAAGATAGGTTATTAAATCTTGGTTGACTAGACCTTCCATCAACTTTGTAAAGAAGGGAATGTTCGCAATGGGTCTGTAATTAGATGTCAGGATGATGGATTCTTTGGGGTTTTTTACAATCGGAGTGATAAGTATCTGGCCTAGGTCTTCAGGAAATGTGCCTGACTGTAGCAGGGAGGAGAGCCAAGTATGTTACTTGGCTTTGAAGGTGACCGGGGCAACTTTCATTAAATTTGGTGGGCAACTGTCTAGTTTGCAGTGGGAATTGGTATATTTTGAGTAAAACTTGCAGAATTGTTGCCAGGTGGGGATGGTAAAATTGTTCCAGAACAGATCAGCCCTAGTTTCGTCATAGAGCTGAGCAACTGGGTAGTTCAGATGGTTGGTGGAGGTGGTCGATAGGGTGGATCTCAGATTGGAGATTTTGCTCTTGAAAAACTCAGACAGGGCTTTGGCCTGTGATGGGGAGTCTAAGGAAGGGCGGGTTAGGGTCTGAATGTCGTAATGGTTGTTGACTATTTTGAAAAGGTTTTTGATGGCAGGGTTAGGGGAGCTGATTTTTTTGGTCGTAAAAGTTAGTGCGTTTGGTGGTTATAAGTTTTTTGTATTCCTTTAATTTTGCTCTCCAATTGGCTTTCTCTTTGCTGTCACCGGATTTCAGCCATAGTCTTTCAAGTTTTCGAAGTTCCCGTTTTACTGATCCCAGTTCGGCATCAAACCAGCCATCCAGATTTTTGTTTCTCATTTTCTTTGTTTTAATGGGGGCCATTTTGTTTAGGATCTGTGTGCTAGTGTTGGTCCAGGAGTCAACTGTAAAGGAGTCAGGGTCCGGGTTGGAAGAGATGTCATAGTGGGACCAGAATTCCACTGGGTTAATTAAGCCTCTTGTGAATATTACCTTCTTAGACCTTTTTGCCATCTTTGGATTGGATAGTGCACTAAAAATGCTAGCGCACCTTTGTAAAAGGAGCCCTATATGTAGAGTTATGAGGAAAAAGCAAATGTGCTACACAAATACTTCTGTTCATTATTCACAGAAGTAAAACAGAAAGACCGCAATTGGTCAGCAAAGTTATACCTGAGAATGGAATGGATATTGAACCGTTCAGGGAAGAAAGTGTTTATGAACAACTTGAAAAATTGAAGGTGGACAAAGCTATGGTACCGGACAGGAGCCATCCCATGATATTGAGGGAGTTCCAACAGGTTCTAGTGGATCCTATTAAAGATTTGTTCAATAAATCTTTAGAGACGGGAGAAGTTCCGTGGGACTGGAGAAGAGCAGATGTGATCCCTCTTCACAAAAGTGGTTGTAGAGATGAAACGGAAACCTACAGGATGGTAAGTCTCACCTCAGTTATTGGAAAAATAATGGAAACGTTCCTGAAGGAAAGGATAGTGAAATTCTTGGAATCTAATGGATTACAAGATCCAAGGCAACATGGGTTTACTAAAGGTAAATCATGCCAAACAAATCTGATTAAATTCTTTGACTGGGTGACCAGAGAATCAAGGATGTACGCTAGATGTAATTTACTTAGATTTCAGCAAAGCCTTTGACACAGTTCTTCAAAGGAGGCTCTTAAACTCCGTGGGCTGAAGATAGGGCCCATAGTGGTGAACTGGATCAGAAACTGATTGATGGACAGATGCCCGAGGGTAGTGGTAAATGGAAGTCGCTCAGAGGAGGGTCAGGTGAGTAGTGGAGTGCCTCAAGGCTCGGTGCTGGGACTGATTCTGTTCAATATGTTTGTGAGTGACATTGCTGATGAGTTAGATTGCGGATGATATTGTGAATGACATTGTGGATGATACGAAGATTTGTAACAGAGTAGACACCCCGGGGGGAGTGGAAAACATGAAAAAGGATCTGCAAAAGTTAGAATGGTCTAACATCTGACAACTAAAATTAATTGCGAAGAAGTGCAGAGTGATGCATTTGGGGGGTAGAAATCCAAGGTAACCATATGTGCTGGGAGGTGAGAGGCTGATAAGCACACGAGGAGAGAGGGACCTTGGGGTGATTGTTTTTGAGGATCTAAAGGCATCTAAACAGTGTGATAAGGTGGTGGCTACAGCCAGAAGGATGCTAGGCTGTATAGAAAGAGGAGTAACCAGCAGAAGCTGGGAGGTGTTGATGCCCCTTTATAGGTCATTGGTGAGGCCGCATCTAGAGTATTATATTCTCTTTTGGAGCTCATATCTGGTGAAGGATATAAAAAGACTTGAAGCGGTCCAGAGGAAGGAGGTGAAAATGGTAAGAGGTTTGAACTAGAGAATGACACGGGGAAAAATTCTGTCCCTGTCACCGCCCCGTCCCCGGCCCACCATTCTCTGCACCGCTCCATCACCGCCATTCCCTTCACCGCCCCGTCACCGTCACTGCCATCCCTTTCACCGCCCCGTCACCGCCACTGCCATCCCATTCATCGCCCCGTCACCGTCCCCGCTGCATCCATATAAGCCTTAGTACTGTAATATTTAGCTTATTCCTTTCTTATAAATCAAAGTTCCTGCTGCTGAACTAGAGAAAGAGATGTTCAGCTGGCAGGGCTTTGTTTATAAATTTTTATCAACACAACTAATATACTACTTTATCCTAAAGCAAAAAATAAATAGAATTTTTTTTTCTATCTTTGTTGTCTGGTTTCTGCTTTCCACATCTTCTCATTCAATTCCTTCCATCCATTGTGTGTCTTCTCTCTGCGTCTTCCATTTGTTGTTACTGTGCCTATCCCTTCACCACCCCCCAATTGGTCTAGCACCAATCTTCTTCCCTCCGCTCCCCCATAGTCTGGCATCTGTCTTCTTCCCACTCTGTCTTCCACATTTCCCTTCAGGGTCTGTTCCTCTCCACCCTCCTTCAATGTCTGTCCTATTCCTTTCCACCACCACCCTTCCCTCCCTCCTTTACCATCTGTTCCTTTCTACTACCCTTCAGCTCCTCTCGCGTGGCCTATCTACCTTTCTCCCTCTTATTTTCGTGCCACGTTACAATGTAATTTGTGCAAGCCACTGGAGCCTGCGAGCTCGGTCCCTGTCCCATCCCCACAAGCCATTTCGCTTCTGTGCTCCTATTTTCCCCATTTCTAATATCTCCCCTATGTATCTGCCATTGCCCCCCCCCCCCCCGTGTCCATATACCATCCCCATGCATGTCCCCTTTATGTCTCTGTCCCTATGCCCCATGCACATAATTTCCCCTCTTTCTGTTACCTTCCTGTGTCCAGATTTCCCCTATCTTCCTCTTCCATACCAGTGTCTCTTCTTTTCAACCCCATCTAGCTTTTTTCTTTCTTTCTTCCCCCCCCCCCCATGCTTCTAGCATCTGGCTCACCTGCCTGTCCTTCCCTTTCTTTCCTGCTGTGGGTTTTTCTTTCCGTCTTCATCCCCTTGGCCCAGAATCCTTTTCCCTTTCACTCCCTCCTTCCAGTTTGAGCCGGGAACACGGGCGATCGCACGATCCCCGCAGCCCCCACCCGCCTGCCCAATTGATCCTAGTGTTTAGCCAGCTCTCTTCCTTCTCCTCACCTTAGTTTGCAGGCTTTCTTTTTCGGCGACCTGCACGCTTTCCCAAAGAGCCGCACACGCGCGGCTGCTCAGTGTTCAATCTTCTGCTCTGCTGCAACTTCCTGTTTCCGGTTGCGTCAGAGCAGAAGATCGAAACTGAGCAGCAGCGGGTGCGCAGCTCTTTGATAGCGTGCGGGTCGCCGAAAAAGGAAGCCTACAAACTAAGGTGAGGAGAAGGGAGAGAGCTGGCTAATCACTAGGATCGATTGGGCAGGCGGGTGTGGGCTGTGGGGACCACACGATCCTTCATGCCTCACTGCGGGGACAAGACCATTCACCGCTCCACGGGGCGGTGAATGGCCTTGTCCCCGTCGCCGCAGCGACTGCTAGTTTTCGTTCCGTTTCGGCGGGTTACCCGCGGCTAAACGCGGTGGCCGCAGGTAAACCGCCACCGTGTCATTCTCTAGTTTGAACCAAAAGAAGTATGAGAAGAGACTGGAAGACCTAAATATGTAAACTCTAGAGGAGAGGAGCAATAGGGGAGATATGAAAGAGATGTTTAAATACTTGAAAGGCATTAATATAGAACCAATTCTTTTCCAGAGAAGAAAAAATAGTAATACTAGAGGGCATAAAGCACAGTTACTTACCGTAACAGGTCTTATTCCAGGGACAGCAGGCAGCTATTCTCACATATGGGTGACGTCATCAGCGGTGCCCGGAGGCGAAAGCTCACAAGCAGACTTGCTTGAAGAAACTAGAAGTTTTGAGTCGACCGCACCGCGCATGCGCGAATGCTTTCCCGCCCAGTTCAGATAGCTAGCAGAGAAGCCAACCAGGGGAGGTGGGTAGGTTGTGAGAATAGCTGCATGCTGTCCCTGAATAACACCTGTTACGGTAAGTAACTGCTTTATCCCAGGACAAGCAGGCAGCCTATTCTCACATATGGGTGACCTCCAAGCTAACCAGAATGGGATGGTGGGAGTGTTGACAAGCTAGGAGAATAATATTGTAATACTGTTTGTCCAAATTGTCCATCCTGTCTGGAGAAAGTATCCAGACAATAGTGAAACGTGAAAAGTATGAACCGAGGACCAAGTAGCAGCCTTGCAAATCTCCTCAATAAGTGTAGATCTGAATAAAGCTACAGAATTTGCCATTGCTCTGACTTTATGGGCTGTGACTCTACTGTGTAGGGGTAATCCAGCCTGGGCATAGCAAAAAGAGATACAAGCAGCCATCCAATTGGAGATGGTACGCTTACAGATAGGATGTCCCAACTTATTTGGATCAAGAGAGACAAAATGTTGAGGAGTAGTTCTGTGTGGTTTGGTGTGTTCCAAATAGAAGGCCAAAGCATGTTTACAGTCCAGAGTATGAAGCGCTGTTTCTCCAGGATGAGAATGAGGCTTTGGAAAGAACACTGGAAGAACAATGGATTGGTTGAGATGAAATTCTGAATCCACTTTAGGTAGGAATATAGGATGAGTACGGAGAACCACCATGTCATGATGGAAGACAGTGAAAGGTGGATCAACAGCTAAAGCCTGCAGCTCACTGAGAAACACCACTTTCCAAATGAGATACTTCAAATGAGCCTTGTCAATTGGTTCAAAATGAGGCTTCATCAATTCAGCAAGAACAACATTGAGATCACAAACCACAGGAGGTGGTTTGAGAGGAGGTTTGAGATTGAAAAGTCGTTTCATGAATATGGAAACCACCGGATGAGCAGAGAGTGGTTTCCCTTCAATAGGCTGATGGAACGCTGCAATTGCACTGAGATGGACTCAGATCGATGTACACTTGAGGCCAGAAGTGGATAAGTGCATAAGATAATCCAAAACAGAAGATAAGGATGAATGTTGAGGCTCCTTATCGTGAGAAAAACACCACTTAGAAAATCTAGTCCATTTTTGGTGATAGCATTGTCTAGTGGTAGGCATCCTAGAAGCATCTAGAACATCTCTTACAGATTAAGAAAACTGAAGAGGAGTCATGTTGAGAGGTACCAAGCTGTCAGGTGTAGAGACTGCAGGTTGAGATGAAGGAAAGACCCTTGACTCTGTGTAAGCAGAGATGGAAAAACTGGTAGAAGGTATGGCTCCCTGCTACTGAGTTGAAGAAGGGAGTACCAAGGTTATCTCGGCCACCAAGGTGCAATCAGAATCATGGTGGCATGATCGTTCTTCAACTTGACCACAGCCTTGAGAATGAGAGGGCATGGAGGGAATGCATATAGGAAGAGATTTGTCCATTCCAGAAGAAAAGCATCTGCCTTGAGGCGATGAGGAGAGTTTATCCTGGAGCAGAACTGAGGCAGTTTGTAGTTGTGGGGAGCTGCAAAGAGGTCTATCTGAGGCGTTCCCCACTGCGAAAAATGTGATGAAGAAGCAAGGAATAGAATGTCCATTTGTGAGGTTGCAGAAGACTCCTCAAGTTGTCCAACAAGCAATTCTTCACCCCTTGTATGTAGACAGCTTTGAGGAAGGCGTTGTGGCGGATTGCCCAATCCCAAACCTTCAGAGCTTCTTGACAAATGGAGGCAGATCCTATCCCTCCCTGCTTGTTGACATAATACACGGCGACTTGGTTGTCCATCCGAATGAGGACTACCTGGTCGTGAAGATGTTGAAAAGCGTCGAGAGCCTTGAGGATCGCTGAGTTCCAACAGATTGCTATGACGATCCGCACTGGTCCAGTGGCCTTCTGTACGGAGACCATCGAGATGAGCGCCCCAAGCGTAGGTCGAAGAATCTGTCGTGAGGACCTTCTGATTGGGGGGGGGGGCGTTTGAAAAAGCAAGCCTCTGGAAAGATTGCAAGAGAGCATCCACCAACAGAGAAACTGCTTCAATGAAGGAGTGACTGTTATGTGTTGAGAAAGTGGGTCGCTAACCTGCGTCTATTGAGATGCCAGGGTCCACTGAGGAATTCTGAGGTGAAGTCTGGCAAAAGGAGTCACGTGTACTGTGGAGGCCATGTGACCCAGGAGTAACATCATGTGTCTCACTGAGATGGAAGAGCGGGAAGACACTGTATGACAGAGTTGAAGAAGAGCTTCCAGACATTGTTTTGGGAGGAATGCTCTGAGTCGGACAGTGTCCAGAACTCCAATAAATTGTAGATTCTGTGAGGGCTGAAGTTGGGAATTGGGAAAGTTGATTTCGAATCCCAAACTTTGTAGAAACCAGGTAGTGCGATGGGTTGCTACAATAGCCCCCTGAGATGTTGAATCTTGATGAGCCAGTCGTCGAGGTAGGGAAATACCTAAAGACCATGGTTCCTGAGAGCTGCTGCTACCACTACCAGGCACATGGTGAACACTCTGGGAGATGAAGCCAGGCCGAATGGCAGCACTCTGTATTGATAATGCAGATTCCCCACCCGAAATCTGAGATATTTACGGAAGGCCGGATGAATGGGGAAATATGAGTGTAGGCCTCCTTGAGATCCAGAGAGCATAACCAGTCGTTCTGCTCGAGAAGGGGATAAAGGGATGCCAGGGACAACATTTGAAATTTTTCTTTGACCAAAAATTTGTTGAGAGCCCTGAGATCCAGAATGGGCCGCAGATCGTCCATCTTCTTCAGAATAAGGAAGTAACGGGAGTAAAACTCCCTGTTCTGCTGTTCCAAAGGTACTGGTTCGATGGCATGGAGACGAAGCAGAGCTTGAGTTTCCTGAAAAAGAAAGGCGGTCTGGAAAGGATTGGAAGGATACTCTCTTGGAGGAAGCTCTAGTAGAACTTGAGTGAAATGAAGAGAGTATCCTTTCCTGATGATGGTCAGCACCCAGAGGTCGGATGTAATTGTCATCCATCGGTGGTAAAAATGATGGAGACGACCTTCTATAGGGGGAAGAGAAGTCTGAGACAGAACGATGGAGGTTATGCTCTGTTGTAAACAGTCAAAAAGGCTGTAAAGCCTTAGGTGCAGCAGAAGGTTGAGATTTTTGCTGCTTCTGAGGATACTGTTTCTTAGGAGGGGGGCGAGTATAAGGAGCCGCCCTTGGAGCAAAATGCCTCTGGTAAATGGAAGCCCTGCTAGTAGTACCTTCCTTAAAACTTTTATATTCTAAGAGAGATATAATCTTTTCCGTTACAGCTCCACAAATTTGGAATTCACTTCCATTCAATATAAGAGAAGAAAAATCTCTTAGCAAGTTTAAAAGTCTCCTAAAGAGCTGGCTTTTCAAAGATGCTTTCCAATAGATTTGCTATAGCCTATAATATTTTCAAGAAGATGATCTAATAGAATAAAGCGAATATTTGTTCCCAAACCTTTTGTGACTTAACCCTCCCCTGGTTTTATTTTTATTTTAGTTTTTCTATTTTTTTTAGAATTGTATTTATGCCAATTGTTGTCAACCCTTCCCTCCTTACATGTACTATTGTATTAGTAACGAATGTTATGTCTATTAGTTTTTAGCATTTTATATAATTTTTGAATTTATGTAAATTGCATTGGATTTCGACTATGCGAAGTAATCAAAAACTAAATAAACTTGAAGAGGATGTATAGACTTGGCAGGAGTTGGCTTAGGCTTAGGTCTGACAATAGAAGAGAAAAATTTTTCATGTTCAGCCAACTTCTTGGTGGCTGCCTCGATAGATTCCATGTCAATGGTACGAAGCCAGCCAAAGCGAAGCATTGCTAAAGAGCAAGCAGCTGCCAGGGCAGACAACTCGAAAGCATCAAAAAACGACTGAAGATGTAATCTGAGTTGCGATAGAGAAGCAATGACTTCTTGAAATTCAAAGAGTTTTTGAGGATCCAAATAACTAAAATATTTAGGTAAAAGAGTTATGAGGAACTCAAAATAAGTAATAAAATGAAAATTATAATTAAGGACTTTAGAGGACATCATAGAATTTTGATAGATGCGACGTCCAAATTTGTCCATAGTTTTCCCTTCCCTTCCAGGAGGAACGGTGGCATAAACCTTGGAAGAATGGGACCTCTTTAAGGATGACTCCACAAGCAGGGATTGATGAGATAACTGAGTTGTCAAACCCTTTGCGATGGAGAGTTTTATACCTAGAGTCCAATTTGCCTGGAACAGCTGGAATGGTATAAGGAGTCTCCAGGCATCTGGCAAAAGTCTGAGACAAAAGCTTGTGAAGAGCAAGCTTAAGTGACTCTGCCGGAGGTTGAGGTAGATGCATGACTTCGAGATACTCCTTAGAGTATTTGGAACCAGCATCTAATTGAAGATCCAAGTCAACAGCCATCTGATGAAGAAAAGATGAAAAAGATAGCTGATCAGCCAATGCTTTGCCTCGAGAAGGACTCGAGGTCGTCGAGGCAGCCTGGGGCGAAGATGAAGCTTCGGCAGGAAAAAAGGCATCAAAAAAATATGGAGATTAGGACTTAGCAATCGAAACCGCTGCATCCTCGAGGTGCGGAAGTGGAGACCTCGATCGAGGAGTCGGCGCTCTAGTCAAAGTAGGAGTAGATTGAGGCTTAATCGAACAGGGACATTCTTTAGAAGAACTATGCCTGGAAGTATGCCTCGATGAAGGCCTCGATCGTCGGTGAGAATGGTGCTTGGAAGCAGATCTCGAAGATCGAGGAGACTTCGCCTCGGAGACAGAGGTAGCCAATGCTATCAAAGAATGGATAGGACTGGAGGCTGTAGATCAAAGCTCCAGAGGCTTGGTGGAGGAACCTCGATGCACTCCCAAAGACTCTGCTCCTTGAGGATTCCTGCCGAGACAATTGCAAAGATTCTGCTCCTTGCTTTAAGTGCTTAGATGCCAGACCAGACACTTGCAGAGACTCTGCTCCCTGCAAAGAGTGTGCAAGCTCAGACTGAAGCAAAGGAAGCGGCTTGACCTCGCGGGAGTCTGCAGAATGCCCAGGCTGGATGAGAGGAAGAAGCTTCAGTCCCATATTAGTAAGAACTAAATGAATTGCTTCTCCAACATGGTCTGGAAAGAAGCTGGCAAGGATGGATCCGCGTCTGAAACTGGACCACCTGCTTTGGCTGGAGGTTCCACCGAGGCAGTGTAAATGTGCTTCGACTTGGAAGTCTTAGACACCTTAAGCACAACTGCTGGAACTTTCTGATGAGCTATATGACCTGAGGATACAGGGGAAGATTCAGCAGACGTCGTCGAGGAGAGAGCCGCTGCAAACGATGAAGGTCTGATGACGCTCGAGGTGGAAGCAGTAGAAGCAGGAGTCTCAGTCAAAGATGAGGCCGAGGTCGCCTTTGAAGTCGAGGGATTGGAGGAAGAATCCAACCCGAAGAGCTTCTCCACCAAAAGACGACGACGTTTAAGGGCTTGAGGTTTTAAGAGTAGCACAGAGCTCACATGACTTCGGTTAATGATCCGGCCCAAGGCACTTGAGGCACTGACGGTGTGGGACCGTGAGGGAACTTGCACGCTGGCACTGGCTACACTTCTTGAAGCCCGTTGCTGGCCGGGACATAGGAGGAAAAACAGCCACCACAAAATCGAAGCCCCTGGGCTGCGGCCGAGCGGCCTGCCACGGCAGCCGAACGGAAGAAAGTAAATTTTTTTTTAAAAAGAAAGAAAAACAAAAACACATTGATTCGTGGAGAAAAACCACACAAACCGCGGTGTAAAGAAGGCACGAAATAACAAAGTTAAATGCAGAGAGTCAAAGACGGACTTCTTGGCTCCGCAGAAAACTGAGAACTGAGGAGACACGCCCTACGCTGGGCGGGAAGGCACTCGTGCATGCGTGGTGCGGTCGACTTGAAACTTCTTCAAGCAAGTCTGCTTGCGAGCTTCTGCATCTGGGCTCCGCTGATGACATCACCCATATGTGAGAATAGGCTGCCTGCTTGTCCTGGGATAATTTGAGGTTACGAGGAGGAAGACTTAGGAGCAATGTTAGAAAATTCTTCTCTACGGAGAAGGTGGTAGATGCCTGAAATGCCCTCCTGAGGGAAGTGGTGGAGAGGAAAATGGTAAATGAATTCAAAAAAGCGTGGGGAAAAAAATAGAGGATCTCTAATTAGAAATTAAGGATGTAAAGTAAAGAACTAAGGCCAATATTGGACAGACCTGCACAGTCTGTGTTCCATGGTGATTTGGTGTAGGATGGGCTGGGGTGGGCATTAATGAGAACTCCACTAATATAGAACAGGAGGATGTTACTGACCAGACTTTATAGTAGATGTCCTGCAAACAAAAGGATGGCTGGATAGGCTGGAGTGAGCTTGGATGGCAACTTCAGCATTTGGAACCTAGGACAATACCATAAGAACATAAGAGATGCTGCTGCTGGGTCAGACCAGTGGTCCATCGCGCCCAGCAGTCCGCTCACGCAGCGGTCCTTTTGGTCAAAGACCAATGCCCTAACTTAGACTAGCCTTACCAGCATACGACCTTGTTCAGTAGGAACTTATCTAACTTTGTCTTGAATCCCTGGAAATTGTTTTCCCCTATGATAGCCTCCGGGAGAGCGTTCCAGTTTTCCACCACTCTCTGGGTGAAGAAGAACTTCCTTACATTTGTACGGAATCTATCCCCTTTCAACTTTAAAGAGTGCCCTCTTGTTCTCCCTACCTTGGAGAGGGTGAAAAACCTGTCCTTATCTACTAAGTCTATCCTCTTCAGTATCTTGACTGTTTCGATCATGTCCCCTCTCAATCTCCTCTATTCTAGGGAGAAGAGGCCCAGTTTCTCTAATCTGTCACTGTACGGCAGCTCCTCAACCCCTTAACCATCTTAGTCGCTCTTCTCTGGACCCTTTCGAGTATTAATATGTCCTTCTTCATGTACGGCGACCAGTGCTGGACGCAGTAATCCAGGTGAGGGCGCACCATGCCCGGTACAGCGGCATGATAACCTTCTCCGACCTGTTCGTAATCCCCTTCTTAATCATTTCTAGCATTCTGCTCACCCTTTTCGCCGCCGCCACACATTGTGTGAACGGCTTCATTGACTTGTCGATCAGAACTCCCAAGTCCCTTTCCTGGAAGGTCTCTCTAAGTACCGCCCTGGACATCCTGTACTCTTGCCTGAGATTTTTCTTACTGACATGCATTACTTTACATTTATCCATGTTGAATCTCATCTGCCATGTCGATGCCCATTCCTCGAGCCTGGTTATGTAATGTTGCAGATCTTTGCAATCCCCCTGTGTCTTCAGTACTCTGAATAACTTTGTGTCGTCCGCAAATTTAATCACCTCGCTCATCGTACCTATATCCAAATCGTTTATAAAGATGTTGAAGAGTATAGGTCCAAGCACCGAGCCCTGCGGTACCCCACTGGTGACGTTCTTCCAGTCTGAGTATTGCCCATTCACCCCCACTCTCTGTTTCCTATGTTCCAGCCAGTTTTTAATCTACATGAGTATTTCTCCCTCGATTCCATGGCTCACAATTTTCCAAAGTAGTCGTTCATGTGGAACCTTGTAAAACGCCTTCTGAAAGTCCAGATATACAATGTCGACTGGGTCACCCTTATCTATCTGCCTGTTTACTCCCTCGAAGAAGTGCAGCAAATTCGTCAAACAAGATCTGCCTTTGCTGAAACCGTGCTGGCTGGTCCTTATCAGACCGTGTCCTTCAAGGTGATCAATGATGCGGTCTTTTATCAGTGCCTCTACCATCTTTCCCGGTACCGAGGTCAGACTCACCGGTCTGTAGTTTCCCGGATCTCCCCTCAAACCTTTATTGAAGATCGGCGTAACATTCACCACCTTCCAGTCCTCTGGAATCTTTCCCGTTTTGATCAACAGATTGGCTATTAGTTGAAGTAGCTCAGCTACAGTCCCTTTCAGTTCCTTGATGACCCTCGGATGGATGCCATCCGGTCCCGAGGATTTATCGCTCTTAAACCTATCAATCTGCCTGTATACCTCTTCTAGGCTGACCGTCAACCCTGTCAGTTTTCCGTTTTCACTTTCAGCATATAACCTGATGGGTTCCGGTATGCTGGGTACATCCTCTTTGGTAAATACAGATGCAAAAAAATGTGGTCAGTCTATCGGCAATTTTTTTGTCCTCCTTTAGCGCTCCCTTTATTTGTTGGTCATCCAACAGTCCCACCGCTTCCCTTGCGGGTTGTTTTCCTTTAATATATTGAAAGAACAGCTTGAAATTTTTCGCCTCTTTGGCTATTTTTTCCTCGTAGTCACTTTTTGCCACTTTTACCGACTTATGGCACCTGCGTTGGTGTTGTTTGTGCTTATTCTAGTTTTCATCCGTTTTCAATCTTTTCCATTCCTTAAATGAGTTTCTTTTGTCTTTGATCACTTCCTTAACTTCTACAGTAAGCCATGCTGGTTCTTTATTCTTTTTCCTCTTTGATCACTTGTTGATACGTGGTATATATAGATTTTGTGCCTCGGTGACCGTATCCTTAAAAAGAGACCAAGCTTGCTCCAGCATTGTTATATTGTTTATCCTCTTCTTAATTTTCTTCCCCACCATGCGTCTCATCCCTTCGTAGTTTCCTTTCTGGAAGTTTAGGGCCATGGCCGTTGTTCTGGGCTGACGTTTTGCCCCTATTTCCAGATTGAAGCGGATCATATTGTGATCGCTGTTTCCCAGCGTCCCTTCTACTTCTACATCCTGTGCCGGTTCTCACAGCCCATTTAGAACTAAGTCCAGAATTGCATCTCCTCTTGTATTTTCCTTGACAAGTTGGTCCAGGAAGCAATCACCTACAATATCTAGGAACCTGGTCTCTCTAGCACAGCCGGAGGTGCCTAGGTTCCATTCTATCCCCGGATAGTTGAAGTTGCCCATGACAACAGCATTGCCTCCCTTGCAGTTGCGTTCAATCTCATCTGTCATTTCTTCATCAATTTCTTCTGACTGCCCTGGGGGTCGGTAGTAGATGCCTATCCTCGTTTCTGGTCCATTTGTTCCTGGAATTTTGATCCATAGAGGCTCTAACTTGTCTGTCCGTTGTGGCATGTTCTCTCCAGTAGATTCAATTCCCTCTTTGATGTATATGGCAATGCCTCCTCCCTTTTGAGCTACTCTGTCTCTGCGGTATAGTTTGTATCCCGGTAGCACCGTGTCCCAGACACTCATCAGTCCACCATGTTTCCGTGATGACGATGATGTCAATGTCATCTATGGCCCAGAAATATCAAAGAAGAAAAGTTAATCTAATCATGTATTTTTTAATGAGTATAACTTATGGGCAGACTGGATGGACCGTTCAGGTCCTTTATCTGCCGTCATTTACTATGTAACTGTTATATTTTTGGTAGGCTGCATACATTATGGCACAGAATGACACGGTGACAAAATTAATCACCGTTCCTGCCCCCCCGGATAACTGCAGGAAACAATCCTGTGTCATTCTTTAGTGTCTACCTCAACATCAGTCCTTCTACACCAGCATTCTTCAATGCAAGGCTTGAGGGTCAGTAGTTGTGTCCATTCATACTCTGATTCTTCCCTCTCCTTAAAGAATGACATGGAGATGGTTTCCCATGGTTATCTGTGGGGACAAGAACAGTGACAAATTTTGTCACTGTCATTCTCTACATTAGGGTAACAAAATCAGGGTCAAAGACCTGACCTGGATCCCTCCAGACATCTGCTGACCTGAACTTTCCTTACACTCAGGGTCCAGCACTTCCATGCAGCTGTGCTTCACTGGAGACACAAAGTTGTGGGAAAGGGAGTCTAGCAGGGTTTGAGACCCAGCTCTCACACTTTCTGTGCCTCATGACCTACCGGAGGGCCAGAGAGGACTAAGCCCAAGGATCCCACCCCCTCCCCCTCACATGCCCTGTGGCACACAGGATGCTCCTCAGGTTCCCCATCCAGCACAAGTTTTGCATGATATAGGGGTCAAGCCCTCTAAAGCAGTCCATCCCAACTGATTATAATCGAAATTGAGGGATTTTTGAGGCAGAAAAAGGCTTTGAAAATTAAATTGGGATCGAAAATGGCTACCATAGCTGCGTTTTAGCACCAAGAACAGTCCGTGGGAGCAAAATCAAAAGTCCAAAATTACCCAAAATAGGATTTTAGAAGTTGAGGACCCTTAGGGTAACCCCAGAAAACCTTAGTTTTGCCAGATTCAAACCTACCACAATTTTCCCATAGGTAGTAATGAGCTGTACTCACAGATCTGCTATATACTGAGCAAGCACAACCCTCGACCCTTCACGGTCACACACAATTCTTTTAGGGAGGATGTAGATTGCAGTTGACCTCCGCCAAGTCCCCCGGCCAGTCACAGGGTCTTAACAGCCTGTGCTCCAGCACCTGGCTCTGCAGAGACGAGCAACATTCCCAGGGAACCTAATCCCAAGCTCCAAGTGTTTCAGTAGGCTGACCAGGCAAGTGCTCTTTTTCAAAAGCATTGCCCTCCTAGCTGCAGACCCCGTCTGGCCCTGGGAACCTCTTTATCACAGGAAAGCTTCAAAATAGATCAGATTAAGACCCGAAAATAAAGAATCTGGTGCAGAGCAGAGGAAAATACATCTTTACAAGACACTTGTAGAAGACTGAGGAGACGGGGCGCTGCCCAGGGAGACAAGGAGGCGGAGCTGAGAAATGATTGATGTGTTCTACAATCCAACTCGCAAGTTGGGGTTGACAACCCATTTGTAAGGAATCATATGCTGTCTGCACAGGAAGTGTGGGTTAGGGAAATACTAGGACAGGTTATGGGGAGGGACAGAGTATGGCCAGCACAATTAACAAATGATACATGACCGCACGCTATCAGGAGTGCTGATAGCATAGCTGTATTCAATGCCAGCTCAGTCTAATACTCGGCTCCCACCCTCATAAAAAATTTCCAAAGTTCCCTCTCCCCCAAAGCAATGCCCCTCCATATAAAGTAGCATCCTTCATGAACCTTTCTAATACACTCTCCCCCTTAGTAATGTAGTGGATATCCTCTGCTTCCCACAACAATTAGGTTCAAAATGCTAGCTTGTGATAGTATCCCAAGCTTACTCCTGGGGGTCATAGCTGCTCCTTTGCAGTGTTTATTGGCATGGGAGCAAATGTCTGTGTCTGTTCTCTTGAGGAGGGTTTTGGTTGTGTCACCACTGCAATAGTTTGTGGTGGTGGTGGGGGGGGGTTATATCGTGTATATAAGGTAAGGTATATTTACTTCTATTCCACTTATACTTAAGCGGAGTACAAAAGTAGCATATATTACATAAACAAGTATATTGGATAAAGTGGGAGCCCGCCGAGACAGTTAGGGAAAAATGCTTGAGTACCTGAATAATTTGTAATCAGCATAGAATTGTAGGATATGCGGAATATAAATTATTAAAGTAAAAATATAGAAAATATTAAATACAATTTAGATGAAAATATGCATTATGAATGTAAAACCTTTTCCAATCATCATACTCCACTTTTAGCTTCCATTCACCCAACTCAAATGCTGCTATTTCTTCAATTTATATGCGTGTATACTTGCTTATTCATAGTCATTCATTTTCATATCCATAGTCATATCCATCTTCACAATCATGTCTACTACATAGTTTCCTTACCTATTCCATAAGCCTTCACAAGCAGATGACCCTTTGGACCTAAGCAGAAAAATGTCTGTCCACATCCCTTACATTTACCACAAAAGCTTTGGAAGCTTTAAGTGTAAAAAATTATCTCACTTGTTGTGTAAATTACAATTACCAGTAACCAGTGGCAGCCTGGTCATGTAGATTCACTATTAAGTTTTGAAAATGTTTACCTTTGTTTTTCTCCCCCACTAGAAGAATTGCTTTCAAAAGGTTTGGGAAATGCCGTATACTCAGTTTTGCCAGAAATATGATCTTGGGACTGAGGCAGTTCACTGTTCTGTGGTATGTTATTTTGAGAGCAGTCACCAAAACCAGAAAGAAAACCAGGGTTGAAGCACATACCTGTGGAAATGTGTTAACATAAAGCTACAATTATTAGAATTAGCAAAACATTAACCTATTAATATGAAGACCAGAATTCAAGTTAATTTAATGTTGCCATACATACTCGAATATAAACACATCCAAATGTAACAAGAGAACATTCTATTTATTTAATTTTTGATAAGAAGGGAACTAACACATATACTAGGGAACTAACACATATACTGTATAAACTGAAGGCAGAAATTTGAGAGGAGCTAAATGTACTGTGCTAACTACAAAGGCTACATACACTTCACCTTCCATATTCACAGGGGTTAGGGGCAGAGCCGGCCCGCAAATATGGAAAAATCACTAATAACTTTTTCTATGTTATTGGGTTTTTTTTAAACCCTCCTGAATATGATGAAATCACAAATATAACTATGTTCACATTTGCGATTGTTTTGGAAAACCAAGTTATTTATTGCAGTTTTTGCATTATAAGCATGATTGATATACCCTACAGTAAGCATGGCTGATATACATCACTTACCTATCTCTTATTCAAGCAGTGTCTTCATCCGCATCATCCTGTACATGTACTGCATGCAGTGCAGGAGGAGGAGACAGAAGAAAAGTAAGCATCAGGTGCTTCCTCAGGCAGTGGAAGTGGATCTTCAGTATGTACAGGAGTAGGAGTTAGACGAAGGGAATGCCTCCTCATGGGTGGAAGAGGTGGATGGAGAGGCAGTGGATGGAGAGGCAGTGATTCTTGGTATCTTTTGGAAATACATTGTGATTTCCATCTGGCTCTTCTGCTTCGTCATTTCTTTATGTATATTTGTGTATGTAGACATCGCTGCTTCTGTTAACTCCTTCACCTTCAACGTACGCACCATGGATGGGTTGATGTTAAAAAAAAAAAAGTCCATCAAAGCACTGAACCTGTGTAAGCCCTTTGCAATACTGTCCAATGTAAACTTGTCTTCTAGCACTTCTTCTTCTACTCCATCCACCTCTTCATCTGGTATTGCCTCTCCTTCAGGAGCAGTCAGGTCAATTAGGTCATCTTCTGTTAGTTTGTTAGATCTGGTGTCTATTAAGTCTTGAATATCCTCCAGATTCATATGTTCAAAGCCTTCCCCGCCCAACATCTTTGCCAAAACCACAATGTCTTCCATAATTTCTTGGACTGGCTTAGGCAAAAGATTATTCCAGCACAAGTTCACTGTCTCTGGCTTGACAGCTTTCAACGCTCATTCAATAATATTGATGGCATCGGCAATAGTGAAGTTCTTTCACTTTTTCATGATGTTCTCTACGTTGGGGTCTTCATCCATCGCATGGACAATCCTCTCAGGTGAATATCGTGTATAGTGTGCATTGAAAGCACAGTTACTTACCGTAGCAGGTGTTATCCAGGGACAGCAGGCAGATATTCTCAACATATGGGTGACGTCATCCACGGAACCCTGATGCGGACAGCCTCGCAAGCAGACTTCCTTGTAAAACTTTAGAAAGTTTGCAACTGCCACACCGTCCATGCGTGCCTTCCTGCCCGATGTAGGGCACGCGTCTCCTCAGTTCAGATAGCTAGCTAAGAAGCCAACTAGGGGAGGTAGGTGGGTTGTGAGAATATCTGCCTGCTGTCCCTAGATAACACCTGTTACAGTAAGTAACTGAGCTTTATCCCAGGACAAGCAGGCAGCATATTCTCACATGTGGGTGACCTCCAAGCTAACCGGAATGGGATGGTGGGAGGGATGGCAATTTAGGATAATAAATTTTGTAAAACTGCCTTGCCGAAATGGCCATCTCATCTGGAAAAAGAATCCAGACAATAATAAGAGGTGAAAGTATGAACCGAGGACCAAGTGGCAGTTTTGCAGATTTCCTCAATAGGAGTAGATCTAAGGAAAGCTATTGATGCCGCCATGGCTCTGACTTTGTGGGCTGTGACTCGACCCTGTAGATGCAGTCCAGCCTGAGCATAGAAGAAAAAGATGCAAGCAGCCATCTAGTTGGAGATGGTGCGCTTGGAAATTGGATGTCCCAACTTGTTTGAATCAAAGGAGACAAAAAGTTGAGGAGCAGATCTGTGTGGCTTAGTGCATTGCAAGTAGAAAGCCAAAGCACGCTTATAGTCCAGAGTATGAAGATCTGTTTCTCCAGGATGAGAATGAGGCTTTGGAAAAAACACTGGAAGTACAATGGAATGGTTGAGATGAAAGTCTGAAACCACTTTTGGTAAGAATTTAGGATGAGTACATAGGACTACCTTGTCATGATGGAATACTGTGAAAGGTCAGTACACTACTAAAGCTTGTAGCTCTCTGGCTCTGTGAGCAGACGTGAGCGCAATGAGAAAAACCACTTTCCGAGTGAGATATTTAAGATGATCCGAAGCCATTGGTTTAAAAGGAGGCATCATTAATTGAGCAAGAACAACATTGAGATCCCAAACCACTGGAGGAGGTTTGAGAGGTGGTTTGACATTGAAAAATCCTTTCATAAATCTGGAAACCACAGGATTAGCAGAAAGAGGTTTCCCTTCGATAGACTGATGAAAAGAAGCAATTGCACTGAGGTGGACTCGAATGGATGTGGATTTGAGGCCTAATTAAGATAAATGGAACAGGTAATTCAAAACTGAAGACAAGGAGGTAGATTGAGGCTCCTTGTGATGAATGGTGCATCAATCAGAAAATCTAGTTTAATCTAGTAGCATTGTCTAGTGGTAGGCTTCCTAGAAGCCTCTAAAATGTCCTGGACAGATTGAGAAAACTGTAGAGTGGCAGTTAGGTGTAGAGACTACAGGTTGGGATGAAGCAGAAACCTCTGTATCTGTGTAAGCAGAGACGGAAAAACTGGTAGAAGTAGTGGCTCCCTGCTGCTGAGTTGAAGTAGAAGGGAGAACCAAGGTTGGCTGGGCCACTGAGGAGCTATCAGAATCATGGTGGCATAGTCGTGTGTTTTTTGCTTTTTTTTTAATTCTTTATTCATTGTCAAAACTACAATTATGCACAAGAGATGATGCATTTACATAAAATATTAACATTCCAGCATAATAAACTTAATAGAAATAATGGCAAGACTTATTTTCCCCCACCCCTTTCCCCAATTGAACAACAACTCATAAAAATACCTGTAAACAACCTATCCATACCTCTTAACCAGTGCCATAACATATCCCCTTCCCCAGATGTGTATGTTTTCCTCATTTACATAAATAAATCAATCCTTACAATATTTAGTTAATGGTTCCCAAACTTCCATAAATTTTTTATAATATCCCTTCTGAATGGCCATAAACTTTTCCATTTTATAGACATAACATAGGGATTCCCACCAGAATAAATAATTTAATCTGTCCCAGTTTTTCCAATTCTTTAAGACAAGCTGCATGGCAACCCCCGTCATTATAAACAAAAGTTTGCTATTTTTTTGCCAAAATTTGACTTTTTGCTCTTATAGATGTTCCAAATAAAATGGTATCACTGGATTTTCTAATAAATTATTAACTTGATCCCAAATAGATCTCCAGAATTTTAGTATCAAGGCACAATAGTATAGTAAATGATCCAACGTCTCCACTTCCAGATGACATTGCCAGCATCTATTAGACTTGGAACTATCTACTCTATGTAAATGAACTGGGGTCCAAAAAACTCTATGTAACAAAAAAACCCAAGTTTGTCTCATAGATGCAGACATTGTACATCTCATCCTCCAAGACCAAATTCATGGCCATTGAGACGCAGTAATTTGATGCTTTATCTCAATGCTCTAAATGTCAAGCAGTCCAGTTTTTGATTTCTTATTCATAACTCCAGAAATTAATTTATACCACTGAGTGGCCTGAAGACCCAGGAAATCCACCTGGAAGCATAAGACCAGCAAACTATATGGATTAGTTAGATTTTTCCATTCAGGGAACCCCTCCTGAATTGCCTGCTTCAGCTGCTACCATCTATAACTTTGTGATTTATTTAGACCAAATTTGTGTTGCAGTTGTGAAAAATCAAGTAGTTTACCATCTGTTATAACATCATCCAAAGTTCGTATACCCGCCTTCATCCAATGCTTCCAGATGACCTTAAACCCACCAATTTGAATCTTGGAGTTCAGCTATAGGGTCTGACATGTGGATTTATGGATTGGAATAGGTGTTAAATTATTGACAAATTTTAAAAAGTTTTCAAAGTATCTAGTAAAATTCCATTCTCCTTGTACAATCCAGGCATCTGGATACTCAAAACATGACTTAATCTCAGTGGCGACAGGAGTTGCCATTCCAACCATAACCAGTCTGGCAAATTCTCCATGAGCTCATGGAGGATCCAATACATACCCTGACGCATAATATAGGCTTGATGATACCTACAGAAATTTGGAAAATTTACCCCACCCTCCGCAATTGGTTTTTGTAAAGATACTAGAGCAATTCTCGCTTTTTTCCCCAGCCAAATAAATTTCATCATAGAAGGTTTTGGCTTTGGTCTAATTATGGAAGTGAAGGACTTTTCATTTTCTGATAAACGCTGGGTAGCTGCCTCGATAGAGTCATCAAACAATTCATTGCCCTGACATGGGATGTTAGCGAGTTGATCTTGGAGATTCAGATCCATGTCTACAGTACGAAGCCAGGCAAGGCGACGCAGGGCCATCGAAAAGGCGGTGACACTAGAGGAAAGTTCAAATGCATCATAAGCTGACTGAACGAGATGCATGCGAAGCTGACCCAGAGTGTTGTGCAGTTGTTGAAACTTTGGAAGGCGATGTTGCGGAAGATATTTGAAAAAATTAGACATGGTGTTAACCAAATGCTTGAGATAAGAGGTGAAGACAAAATTGTAGTTTAAAACTTGAGTTGTCATAAGTGAATTTGATAAAAGCGATGACCAAACTTGCCCATTGTCCTGCCTTCTCTTCCAGGCGGGATGGTTCTCTTTAAAGACGACGCCACGATAAGAGACTGATGGGATAATTGAGACTTCTCAAATTCCTTATAATGAACCATCCTGTAGCGAGATACCAACTTCGCTGGCTCAACGTGAACGGAATATGATGTCTCAAGATTTCTTTAGGAAAGTTTGAGAAAGAAGACCATTGATGGGTAATTTGAGAAACTCTCTAGGAGGGTGAGGCATACCCATTTCTTCCACATACTCCTTAGAGTATTTTAAGTCAGATTCCAAAGAGATATTAAGATCTTTACTCATTTGACAGAGAAACTTAGTAAAAAATACCTGATCTAAAGAAGGACGACCTCGTGAAGGAGAAGGTGACCTCGAGCGTCCTCTCATGGCCGAGAACGAGAGTGAAGCCTCTCTGGAGTATTGATACCTGAGATCTGAATCCATAGGTAAAGATAACTCACTGAGAGAATGTGCAAAAAACCTCATAGAAGAACTCGAGTGGCGAGAGTGGTAAGGTTCTGCAGCAGATCTTCTCGATAGAGGAGTTGATGGCCTCGAAGATTCTCTAGGCCTCGATAAAGAAGACCTGTCTCTAGATGAAGACCTGGGTCTCGACAGATGATGTAGAGAATAGTGCCTTGAATCACAGTCCTGTGATTGAGTCAGATTCAGCTTAAATGAATGTCAAGGGGTCCTCGCCCTATGCCCTGAAAAGGGCAACGCTTTATGTGAGGAGGAAAGGCTTGATGATGGAGATCAACGTCAAGACACCAGAAAGGACTCAGCTCCTTGTGTCGAGGTATCTTGAGGCACTCGTAAGGACTCAGCTCCTTGTATAGTGTGTGTAGATTCAGAATGAGGCACCCTTCAAACCACTAGTTCTAAGGGTGGCATGTCAGGAAGAGTTTGCTTAGCTATCTTACCTGAGGGACACAGTGAAGATAACGGCTCCTCAGGAGAAGATTTAGCTGATTTGCTTGAGGACTTCCCAAACAAGGAAAGTTTGATTAAGGCTGAGGTTAAGGTAGAAGGCGGGAACCCCGTAGAAGACTTCACTGGATTCGGGGTCAGGGCTGAAGTTGGAGTAAGGACCTTATGTAAAGGCCTATCCATGCCGCCTAATATTTTTTCTACCTGAACTCGATGATGTTTAATGGCTCGAGGTTGAAGGGTATCACAGTGGGCACATGATGCTACACTTCTTGGCAAAGCTGTGATCAGCATAGTAGAAGTTTCAAGGAGGAAGAGTCTGAATGTCTTGAGCATACACAGATGCTCAGGGTCCTGATCTAGCTGACCACGATGCTTCTACTGTTATGCTCATCACAGCGTCACCAACCAGGAGATGAAAAAAAGGAATTAAACACCTTGTGGAGGAAGAAGGAAAAAAAAAAGATACTGAAGACCAAGGGGAGAGGGTATTTGAGAGAGGGAAGACTCGAGTATAAACCAACATCTGATTTTGGATGCAAAATTTTGGCAACAATATATCTTAGTTTTTAATCAAGTTAAATATGGTATTTCTAAGCATCGTGGCTGCTAATTAGATTACCTGTATTCAAAGAAGTAAAGGTCAAGCAAGTTGTAGTTGCAATCTTATAAACAGGTAATAAAAGATAGCTAGCTCTTGAAAGTTCTGGAAATTTAGACATTAAAATAACCCCCAAAAAGATATTCATTACAACTTGTTTGACCTTTATTTCAACAAATGATTTGAATAACTTTCAAAAGAATTTTACTTCTCACTCTCTTTATCACCCTTCTCAATAGTGTCATAACAGTTTATTATTCAATTCCAGAAATGATAGTAGAGAGGAAACAGATAAAGAGAATGGGCGGAATCAAAATGATGGGAGAAAAGGGAAGATGAAAGGAAATCTGGGAAATAGGTTTCTGTATTTGGAGTTTCTGAGCTCCTTTGCAGCCCGTGTTGGCAGTTAACATTACTATTGAGTTACTTCTTAAGCAGAACCGTTGGTTTATGCCTGTTACAGGTGCCTCTACTTCACATGTATTGGATGGCTCAGTGCTTGGGTACTAACTGTAGATGGAGCTAGAGAACCCAGTGAAGTACAGCAGAGAGAATGAAAAATCCAGAGTGGATCCCTTCTGCAGCAGCATGTGGCTATAGGGAAATAACCCATCAGTTTTGAATATCTCACCTATGTACTGGAAAAGAGTTTACCAGGGTAAGTACATAATCTTTTTTTCCTGTTCCATATTGTCCATCCCAGACTTATCCAGGTAAGTGGGTTATCTCCCGCTGCCAGCAGATGAAGCCAGAGAACCACAGCTCAGAGTTGACTTCACACATCCTTTGCAAGTGCTAATGCTGTGTTCAATCCAGAGGGCTCGATCCTCGCCTCCTCTTAATCCTTTCTTAGGTCTTGGGGCAGATGCTTGTTTCCTTTGTTAGTTTTAAAGGAAAGCTTATCCCTGTGCCCAACACTCTGTTATAGGACCTCAGATACTCTCTGTGCTCTGGAATATGCTGATAGGCCTCCATTAAATCCATGGAAGCTAAAAATTCCCCTGGAGCTACCGCCGCAATGACCGAACAAAGGGTCTCCATGCGGAGCCATGCCATTTTAGTGCTGCATTTATGTACCCCCACCATTTATTTATTATTTATTAAAAAATTTTCTATACCGCCAAAAATCTCAGCAGTTTCCAAAATAACATACATAAAAACATAAAAATACACACTAAAAGCATAACAATTCAAAATCACCACACGTATAGCATAAAAATGCCCATTGCTATACTTTCAACAAATACTCATCTGCCTTAAATTAAGGGAAAACAAGACAGTTTCAGAGGAACAATTATCATGTCATATTAGAAGTAAGCGTCAACAAATAGCTTAGTCTTAAGCAGTTTTTTTAAGAGGAATATTCCACACATAATTGTATTTGACCAGATAACTTATTCCATAGAGACATCCCAGCAATCGTAAACATTTTCATCCCAGTGGACACATAGTTTAAGTACATAGATGATTGACATATTAACTTCATACTACCAGCTGGGGATAAATGTCACCCACCACAAGAGGCCTTGAACTGTCTTTTGAAAACAACGTCTATCCCACGATCCTGTGCATCCTTTAAAGTAACACCTCCCTCATTAGGCAGGGAACTATGCTTGGAAACCAATGTTCACAAAACAGAGTGGAATTATCCAGAAGAAAATGATGTGCACTAAAGAAATGTCTTCCAATATGTCTGGTGATTTGAAGATCTTTATTGTTCAAACATCAATCAAATTAGACTACTCCAAGGCGTTTTTATAACGAGACGTAAGGTGGAAATAGACATCTCCCGTATTTTGCGCGGGGTAAGTTTTGACTTTTACTTCAAATTTTCATTTATTTCCTGTGAACTTGATAAGTTACGCATTCCTTGGTCAAATTTTGGCAGCTTTAAAATAAATCCAGCTTTCCTTAGCTGTTCTTTTACGGTAGCCATTGTAGTGTATGTCGGTCCGCTCTTCTATACATTCAAGGTGTTTTTTGGTTGTTTTTTGAGTGCTTATTAAGTAATAGGCAAGTTTGTAATAATATTATTAGCAGGTACTTTCAACCTTATAAGGTATAAACAGGTTTGTTGCATTCAATAATTTATTAGCACTGTGCAAATGTTCGGTAAGTGCTTTGAAGCTATTTCATTATGTTGTTTTGTATTGAGCCTTGCCTCTTAGTGTTCCCGATGTTTTTTAGTGTTCCTGATGCCTGTTAGTCTCCTCTTTTTGCAGGTTTTCCTTTAATGGCATTCTTTTTAGTGGCGTTCATTGTGGTTTTTGTTTCCTTAGTTTTGGTTAGGTTTTAAGTTAGGTCCCCCATCTTTTATTATATATATATTTTTCAAGTTTTTTAAGTTTTGATGGTATTAATAAATTTGGAATTCTATATTTTCATTAAATTGCTCTTTAAGTCAGGTTCTGTGTTTATATATATGTTTTTAGTTAGTTATATTTTCTTTTTATCACACGTTTAGATGGCATTCCTTTTTGATTGATTTTTGGTCGTATATCTCCTTGAGTACCAGTATTCATCATTCATACTTTTAAGGTATGGTTCATTTATTTTACTTTTGATATTTCTTATGACAATTATGCTAATCATGTAGAATTAAGTGCTCAGAACACTTGGGGGCCTTTTCTCTATATTCCTTTATGATGTTTGAGAATTTTATATATTTTTTCCTGTATATATACTTTGAGTTTTGAGGATCTTTTTTGTACCTTATGTTCTTTTTATCTTCTCCATTCATGTTTATAATGTTAAGTTTCGCTAGTTCCATCAAATTGGTTATTAGCTCTACTAGTATGTTTTAATGATTTTTTATGAATATTTTTAACTTTGTCAATATATTAATGTTTATGATTTTTAACGATGGCATATGTGATGGCATTATATTAATTGCTCTTGAGCCTAGATATCATTTAATTTTTATAAGCTAAGTATTACATTAATTTTTTCAAGTAAAAGCGGATGTATTATATTGTTGGATAGTTACTTTTGCTATTAAAATTATGCTTCATCCATGTTTTTATGATATTCATATATGTCTTCATGGTCTTTTATTATTTGATAAAGTGATTGAGTTTTTTGTATTAATTTATGTGCAGTTATTGATGCTTTTTATATATATATATATATATATATATATATATATATATATATATATATATATATTTATATATATATTTATAGACTCCTGAGGCAGGCCTTGATGGCCGAAACATGTACATGTCTCATACTTTTAAGACTCCTGCGGCAGGCCTTGATGGCCGAAACATGTACATGTCAAGTCGATGAATGTGTTTTATTGATGTTTGAACAATAAAGATCTTCAAATCACCAGACATATTGGAGGACACTTCTTTAATGCACATCATTTTCTTCTGGACAATTCCACTCTGTTTTGTGCATATTTGTGGTTGTGGTGTTTTCCCCTGTTTTTTCTGGAAACCAATGTTACCAGGGAATCCACTTTAGGCTGAATAAACAGCTGGTAAATTCAGGAGCCATGGGATACAGTTTTGACATTGTCCTAGCAACCTGCAAGGAGCCCTCTGGGGCCTCCCAATGCGCCATAACTAGCAAAGTAATGTCAGGACGTGAGGAAAAAATTGCGGTCTGAGTCTTAGAGATGATCACATAGTACTGTGGAGTTTCCAGATTTAATTCCAGCAGGGAATCCATTATAACTTCCAGAAGTGTTGTCAGCTTAAAGAGAAGGCGCATTGTTGGGTCCTCCCCTTGATTTAAGCATTGGTCGCTATGCTAGTGAAGTGAATATACTTAAGCAAATATTGCAGCACAAATCCCTATCCTGAGGAAGAATTGAAATGCGTTGGTGGGGATTAGTGCAACAACAGTTTTAAGCTAAGTTAAAGGCTAAGCTATGTTATGGATTATGAAATATAACATGGTCAACAAGTTTAAGAACAATTAGAAAGATAAGAAGTTGAAGTGGAAGACAATAATATGAACTGCAATAAGTAATTAAATGATTTTGAATATTTAAAAGAAAATATTTCTATATAAAATATAAAACAAAAAAAATTTGATTGAATAGTGGTAGTTATCACATGTTTGGATTGAATTGGTGATGTGTTCTGCCATGCTGTTCCTGTTTCGGAAAGGGTGGCGGTCTGAGACTCCCCATTGTGATAAAACAAGTTGTTCCAGGCATGATGTTTTATAAGTGGATTTTTGTTTTACACCATTATACGGTCACATATTTTGTTGTGGTAACAGAAGCACTATTATACATCAAAAAAATATGAAGAGCAGTTATAGCTCTCAATAAGGAGCAGTTAGAGTTCTCAATAAAGATATGGGATTAACTATTTCTGACAGAAGATGTTACTAGACCTATCCTTTCACAACATACCTGGTGTAACAGAGGAGAAGCTGGAAAAACCTGGCACATTAAACAAACTCATAGGCTGAGCAGGAAAACTGAAAGGACAAACAGTAGGTGATGGTGGTGGAACACTATTGCCCTTCTCTTTTCTCTGTGGCTTTCCCTGAAGTTGCTCCTGTTGTTGACGTGCAAGGTCATTTAACATCTGTTTCAGCCTGTAAATAAAACACAAAATGGTTTAAGCTTCAAATTTACAAGATAATTTGTGCATAAAGTTAATTTTATAAACTGATTTTGCACACAAATGGGCTCAAAAAATTAGGTGTGAGCCAGTGTAAACTTTCCTTTAGTCCCACCAGACCAGCAGATGAGAGACAGCAGGGAGAAAAAATAAAGCTGCCCTGCATGCTTCACCTAATACAGGCACCATACAGCTTTAAATTCTTAGTATTTTTAATGGCAAAGCAGTCAATTATCTGTTTTCCTTTACACATCAGTTGTTATTCTAGTAATAGTAACCATAGACTATTGCTGGTAAAAATAAAATAAAACAATCTTAGAACAGTTAAATTAGAGAAAAGCGAACACTGGTCCTAAAGAGAGTTTGTTGATAAATAAGTGAATACAGAAATTCTAACATATACTCTAAAGTGAATTAATAACTGGAAATATATTAAGGAGGACCTCTGGACTTGTCCGCTGGGACTAAAGGGAAAAAAAGCGCTTATTAAAGACATCTGCCATGGGATAAAGCTGCACCATGGCTCGAGTATATTTCACGGGACCCATTGGACTATCCCTGAAATCAGTAAGAATCCAAACAATGTCATGATTATCCAGAAGAGAGGCAGATTGTGGTCTCTGGACATTCATGAGGGAACATTCAGCAATGACCGGCTGTTCCGTCTGCAGCTTCAATTCCTGCAGAGATTCAGATAGTAAATCCACAAGGTACATGGGCATAATAATAACTTTATTCTTCTATACTGCCATAACCAAAAGTTCTAGGCGGTTTACACCAAAAACAGCTGGACAATCAGCGAAATACAGAAATAGCATGAAAATTCAAACATTTAATAAAAATACAAGTTCTGAACTTTAAAAATACAATTTCAGTAATAATGGACCGTATTAAGAAATAAATTTATTGAACAGTGCTATCTTGATTATTTTCCGAAAAGAATTATAAGATGACATAGCTTGATGAATACAATTGCCTAGCCAAGACTGCTGTTTACCTGCTTCAAACGCTAGGTCTTATCTAAAAAAGTCTTGTATCTACAACCAATAATTTTTGGATAAGCAAATAAGTGCAAGCTTCTGGTTTCCCTTGTTGGTTTATACAACATAAAATGTGGAAAAAGGTAAACTGGAGACAGTCCCATGATCAACTTAAAACAGATACAAGAAAATTTAAATAATATTCTTGCCTCCAACGGCAGCCAATGAAGTGGACGATAGTATGGGCTAATGTGATCATTCTTTTTTAAACCAAAAATCAATCTGACAGCCGTGTTCTGAATTATCCTTACTTTTCTTAGTATTTTCTTGGGGGCTCCTAAGTATATAATAATACAAAATAGATAAAATTAATGCCTGTACTAGTAATCTGAAAGATAAAGGTTCAAAATATTTTTTTATAGTTTTTAATTTCCATAATGCAAAAAGCATTTTTTTTAAATCACTAAGGGTTCCTTTTATAAAGCTGCACTAGCGGTTTTACCGCATGCACCGGATTAGCTTGAGCTAGCCAAAAATCTACTGCCTGCTCAAAAGGAGGCGGTAGTGGCTAGCGCACGTGGCAATTTAGCGCACGCTATTCCGCGCATTAAGGCCCTAGCGCAGCTTTGTAAAAGGAGCCCTAAGTTGTATGTTCCATCAATGTTAGATGGCGATCTAGTGCGACTCAAGATTTTAGATTGTAAACAATTTTTATTGCCTCAAAAAAGAGCAGTGGTATAAGAAAACAGCAAACAGTACAGTGAAATCCACTAGAACAAGGCAAGACAATATAAAGTCAAATGTGAGTTATATCCACCCTCGTACCCCAAAAATCCCAGAAATCCACCCCACGCCCCCAGTCTCCCCTCCAAACATGGAGGGGGAGTTACAAGGTCATCCCGGTAACACATGGGAGTCCAGGGACCCCCTAAGCAGGGAAAGCCCAAAACAGGACCAGACAAGCCAGTCCTATGAGAAAAGGGAAAAGAAGAAACACACTCTCCCCAGGATCTGGACTCTTATGACCCTAGAGCATGTACATGTCTTATGATCCAGGTCTGGGCCCCCCGCCAAAAGACAATCCCAGCATCCCCCATCCCCCAGAGAAGAGAGATATGAAGATCCAGAACAAACCAAGATACACTCCACAATTAAAACAGGGTACTGATTATAAGGCTACGCCTCTTAGAAGACAGGGAGCGCAAATAAGGATCCCAGAGAAGCAGAAAAAAACGGCGGCGATTAAGAGAGCCCCCCACCTCCCAAAGAACCAATGCATAGAGGTGGGCCTACAACTGCCAAAAAGAAGGGGGGCTCGGAGAAGTCCAGTTCTGCATAATGCAGTGACGAACCAGGAGACACACCTTACGACACAGCCAGCGATCCCCCCCCGGGGCAAGGACCAAAATGCACCCGGAATATCAAGTATTACTTGGTCAACGGTGCCCGCGACAGATCTGCCTGAAAGGAAACTCAGATATAGTACCACCTCAGTCCAAAAGGCTCAAAGACACCAGCATTCCCATAGGGCATGTGAAAAGAAATTTGGGGCCCTCTCACACTTGAGACACAGGGGTGAGGCGATACCTCCAATTTTATCAAGCTGAACCTGGGTAAAGTACCCTCTATACAAATACCGAGCATAGCATTTCCACAACACAGCTCCGCAGATTAAGTGCGGTAGACTCACAAGATTCCTAGGGATATGCCAATGAGCCAAATCCAGATGAAGTTCCACTTCCCAACCCTCCCTAACCCACTGACAGTCCCAAGGAGCCTTGAATAGAAGCAAGGACTTCAAGGCGGACACTGAGGTCTGAGAAAGCTCAACCCGGGCAAAGAAGTCCCAAATTTGAAGGTCCTATTGAGTGACAGAGATAATATAGTGCTTAGCCTGGAAATAGGCAAAAATGTCCCTCCCAGCAAAGTCCCAAACAGTCCTGGAGAGTAGCCAAAGGTTTCATCTCCCCCCCCATAACAGATGTTCCACCAATGAGATACCTAACGTATTCCAACGGCGAAAACTAGGATTGTCGATCCCAGGCACAAAAAGAGGATTGCCTGCAAGGGGCAATAAATTAGTCACTCTCGGATTCTCTCCCAGCCTCCGCACCAATCCTTCCCATGCCACCCGCATATAAGCCAAAAATTCCGGACCTACCTAGGCAAATCCCCAGACGGGAGATGAAGTAAAGCAAGAAGGGAGTACGGGGCATAAAGAGCAGTTTCAAAAGAGGAAGGGGTATATTAAAGCTCCCCAAACAACCAATCTTTCAAGTGGCGCAAAAGACAAGCTAAATTGTACAACCCAAAATGTGGAATACCAAGACCCCCCTGCTGCCACCCACCCACCAAGAAATCATAACGCAACCTGGGTTTCTTCCCCTGCCAACAAAACCTGGACAAGACCCGATGCAAAGCCCGCAAGTCTTTCTTGAGAAGGAGCAGTGGGAGGATCCGGAGCACATACAACCATTGGGGAAAGACGACCATGCAGATCAACGCTATTCGACCAAGCAATGTGAGCGGCAGATCTCTCCAGCGGTCCAGTTGTCAGGATGTATGAGCAAGGAGCTCCTGAACATTAAGAGACTAGATAGAGGCGACCGGAAGAAGCTGGGAGTTGGATTCCAAGATATAGTAAGGAACCAGTTGCCCAGCAAAGCGGAAATGAAGCCCCCCACTGATCCCACAACACCAGCAATGAGGAGAGGGCCCCCGATTTGCCCAAATTCAAGCGGAAACCCGTGAAAACCCCATATTCACATATCACTTCCAATAAAGCTGCCAAAGATCACTTAGGATTCGAAATATGAACAAGCAGATCGGCAAAAGTCACCACCTTAAAACAAAAAGCACCAATTGACACACCCTGCACCTCTGGGTTCTGGTGGATGGTCCGAAGCAAGGGGGTCTAACAACAAGATAAATAGTAACGGGGACAAGAGGCACCCCTGCCTTGTACTGCAGAAAATCTCAAACAGCGAAGACCGACAACCGTTCACCAGAAGAAGCGCCGCCGGGGATGCATATAAGGCCCGCAAGGCTGAGACGAAATGCCCTGCATATCCATACTTGCTCAAGGTGGCATATAAAAAATCCCAACGCACCCGGTTAAATGCCTTTTCCATGTCAAAGCTGATAAGTAAAGGCGTACGATGGCGCAAACAAGATTCCATGGTGGTAAGAATCCGCCGTAGATTTCTCTCTACCCGGCCCTTAACAAACCCAACCTGGGCCTCATGAAGGAGCTCAGGAAGAATGCGAGCCAAACGACTGGCCAAAAACTTCACCTCACAGTTGAGTAATGAAATTGGGTGATAAGATTCCAACTTAGTATGGCCACGCCCTGGCTTGGGAAGAATAATTTGGGCTACATTAAGATATGCCGGCATAGCCTCTGCGTCAACCATCACATTAAACATGGACGTAAGTGGTGATATGATTTCCATTCTCATCAACTTATAAAATTCCATCCGGAATCCATCATTACCAGGAGTCTTCAAGGTAGGGCTCTAATGAATAACCAGGTCCACCTCCTCTTCGGACAGCAGGGCATTCAGTAGGGTCAAGTGAGCAGGAGTCAGGTGAGGCATCCAAAGTATTCAGGTACCAACTCCCCAGGGAGGCCCTGTGATGAGGACTCAGCGTACAACGCAGCATAATAGTCCCGGAACGCTCAACAGATGGCCTCATCATAAGTGACAGGCCAAGAAGCAGGCGATATGTGAAATACAATTTTCTGTCTGCTCTCCTGATGAGAAATCAAATGGGCTAAAAGGTGACCACATTTATCACAATATGCATAAAGTTTATATTTATAATAAATCCAACCAACATACAAAAGGACTATAGCAGAAGTCAATCCTTGCTGGTTATCATACCGCTCTCAGAAATCTGTGCTGTCCTCACACTACTGTGTTCGGAACCATTCTCACAGATATAAGATATCTTTCATTGAGTCGGTATTTTTTATGCAAAAAACATAGCCACGCAAGCTCATATAAAGTGCTGAGTGCAATAAATAAATGACTTTTTTTGTATTTAAAAATAGATATCAAAAACTTTATGCACTTATCTTATAAAGAGCTGACTTGTAGCTCGTGGCTGTTCAATATATGGCTGAACGCCCGTTGTTCATTTTATGGCTGAACGCCCCTGGTGATTGAGTACGATACTATTTATATTTATAATAAGCCATACATTTAGTCACATGTTGGTGAAGCAGCTCATTCAAGGTGACTTGCATAGCCACCAAGGCCTAGCAGTTAGGAGCTATGGGATGACATCCATACTCCCGAAGAGTCACCAAATGCTGGGATAAATGTAAAGTTGGTTTGGGGATTGGCCCCTACCTATCTGGAATTGTAGCTTATTTGCATACCCGAAGATTTTAGGCTGTAAAGTTAGGTCTTTTTTAGACAGGATGCTTGCATTTCAAGCAAGTAAACAACAGTCCTGGTTTAGTAACTATATTAGCGGAGTCGTGTTATCTTACAGCGCCTTCCAAAAAGAAATTAAGACAGAATTATTTGATAAATTTATTTCTTAATTCGATGTTTTTATTCTTAATATAATAATTTTACCGTTTTCATTTAAATTTTGATTGTCTTTTTAATTAATATGCTGTATTCTCATTTTAATATTGTACTTCACTGATTGTCCAGTTTTTCTCTCTCGTATAAACCGCCTAGAATTCTTCCGATTGTGGCAGTATACAAAAAGCAATGTTACTTACCTTAACAGTTGTTATCCAGGGACAGCAGGAAGCTATTCTCACTAATGGGTGACGTGATCCAATGGAGCCCCGATGTGGACGCTTCTTTGAAGAAAAACTTGAAGTTTCGAGTCGCCCGCACTGCGCATGCGAGTGCCCTCCTGCTCAGACCAGGGCGCATCTCCTCAGTTCAGATAGCTAGCAGAGAAGCCAACCAAGGGGAGGTGGGTGGGACGTGAGAATAGCTGCCTGCTGTCCCTGGATAACAACTGTTACGGTAAGTAACATTGCTTTATCCCAGGACAAGCAGGCAGGTTTTCTCACTAATGGGTGACCTCCAAGCTAACCATAGTGGGATGGTGGGAGAGTTGGCAGCTTAGGAGAATAAATTTTGTAATACTGTTTGGCTAAACTGTCCATCCCGTCTGGAGAAAGTATCCAGGCAATAGTGAGAAGTGAAGATATGAACCGAGGACCAAGTGGCAGCTTTACAAATCTCCTCAATCGGTGTCAATCTGAGGAAAGCTACAGAAGCTGCCATCGCTCTGACTTAAGGGCTGTGATTTTTTTTGTCAAGGGGCAATCCAGCCTGGGCATAGCAGAATGAGATGCAAGCCGCCATCCAGTTGGAGAAGGTGCGCTTGGAAATGGGGCATCCCAACTTGTTCGGATTGAAGGAGATGAAAAGTTGAGGAGCAGTTCTGTGAGGTTTGGTGCGTTCTAGATAGAAAGCCAAAGCACGCTTACAGTCCAGAGTATGAAGAGCAGATTCTCCAGAGTGAGAGTATGGCTTCGGAAAGAACACTGGCAGAACGATGGATTGGTTAAGATGAAATTCCGAGAGAACTTTCGGGAGAAATTTCAGATGGGTGCGGAGAACCACCTTGTCATGATGGAAGACTGTAAAAGGTGGGTCCACGACCAAGGCTTGGAGCTCACTGACTCATCGAGCAGAAGTGAGGCCAATGAGAAACACCACTTTCCAAGTGAGATACTTCAGGTGAGCCTTGTGAAGAGGTTCAAATGGAGGTTTTATAAGTTGTGAGAGAACAACATTGAGGTCCCAAACCACTGGAGGCGGTTTGAGGGGAGGATTGACATGGAAAAGTCCTTTCATGAATCTGGAAACCACAGGATGAGCAGACAGGGGTTTCCCTTGTAGAGGCTGATGGAAAGCAGCGATTGCACTGAGGTGGACTCGTATGGAGGAAGACTTGAGGCCAGACTGAGACAGGTGCAAAAGGTAGTCCAAAATTGAAGGCAAGGAGGAATGTTGAGGCTCCTGACGCTGAGAGACACACCAAACAGAGAATCTAGACCATTTTTGGTGGTAGCATTGTCTAGTAGCAGGCTTCCTTGAAGCTTCCAAGACATCCCTCACAGGTTGGGAGAACTGTAGAGGGATTACGTTGAGAGGAACCAAGCTGTCAGGTGTAGAGATTGCAGGTTGGGGTGAAGTAGAGATCCCTGATGCTGTGTAAGCAGAGATGGAAAAACTGGTAGAGGGTATGGCTCCCTGCTGCTGAGTTGAAGTAGAAGGGAGTACCAAGGTTGTCTGGGCCACCGTGGAGCAATCAGGATCATGGTGGCATGGTCTGACTTCAGTTTGACCAGAGTCTTTTGAATGAGAGGAAATGGAGGAAACGCATATAGAAAGCGATTCGTCCAGTCCAGGAGGAATGCCATCTGCCTCGAGGTGCTGAGGGGTGTAGATCCTGGAGCAGAAGTGAGGCAGTTTGAAGTTGTGGGGGGCTGCAAAGAGGTCTATCTGAGGCGTTCCCCACAGGGAGAAGATGTGATGAAGGGGCGTGGAGTTGAGGGTCCACTCGTGAGGTTGCAGAAGACGGATCAAGCTGTCTGCTAAGGCACTGTCCGCCCCCTGAATGTAGACTGCTCTGAGGAAGGTGTTGTTGCGAGTTGCCCAATCCCACACTTTCAGAGCTTCCTGGCAGAGGGAGGCCGATCCCGTGCCTCCCTGCTTGTTCACATAGTACATGGCGACCTGGTTGTCTGTGCGAATGAGGACCACTTGGTCGCGGAGATGTTGAAAGGTCTGGAGAGCGTTGAAGATCGCCCTGAGTTCTAGGAGAATGATGTGGCACTGGCGGTCCGTGCTGATCCAGTGGCCCTGGGAGCGGAGGCCGTCCAGATGAGCCCCCCAAGCATAGGTCGATGAGTCGGTCGTGAGGACTTTCTGATGGCGGGGGGTTTGGAATAACAAGCCTCTGGAGAGATTGGAGGATAGCATCCACCAGCGAAGAGACTGTTGCAGAGCAGGAGTGACCTGGATGTGGTGAGTCAGAGGGTCGGACGTCTGAGACCATTGAGACGCTAAGGTCCACTGAGGTATCCTGAGGTGAAGCCTGGCAAATGGCGTCACATGCACTGTAGAGGCCATGTGGCCCAGCAGGACAATCATCTGTCTCGCCGAGATGGAAGGGCGAGAGGACACTGAATGGCAGAGGTGAAGAAGAGCCTCCATGCGTGCTCGAAGGCGTCGTAGGAGGACTGCATAAGCTGCACCCGGAGTTGGGATAACGAAGCCAGCGCCTCCTGGTACTCGAATTGTGCCCTAGTATCCACGTAGGGCGTGAACTTCTGGAGTACGTACAAAAGGAACTCCAAATATGTTGTGAAGTGGAAGTTGTAATTCAGGACTCTCGAGGCCATCATGGAGTTCTGGTAGACTTTCCTGCCGAACTGGTCCATGGTCTTTCCCTCTCTACCAAGTGGGACGGAGGCGTAGACCTGGGAGGGATGGGACCGCTTCAGTGAGGACTCCACTAGCAGGGATTGATGGGAGAGCTAAGAGCCGTCGAATCCCTTACGATGAATAGTGCGGTATCTGGTGTCAGGACAATCATCTGTCTCGCCGAGATGGAAGGGCGAGAGGACACTGAATGGCAGAGGTGAAGAAGAGCCTCCATGCGTGCTCGAAGGCGTCGTAGGAGGACTGCATAAGCTGCACCCGGAGTTGGGATAACGAAGCCAGCGCCTCCTGGTACTCGAATTTTGCCCTAGTATCCACGTAGGGCGTGAACTTCTGGAGTAGGTACAAAAGGAACTCCAAATATGTTTTGAAGTGGAAGTTGTAATTCAGGACTCTCGAGGCCATCATGGAGTTCTGGTAGACTTTCCTGCCGAACTGGTCCATGGTCTTTCCCTCTCTACCAAGTGGGACGGAGGCGTAGACCTGAGAGGGATGGGACCGCTTCAGTGAGGACTCCACTAGCAGGGATTGATGGGAGAGCTAAGAGCAGTCGAATCCCTTACGATGAATAGTGCGGTATCGGGTGTCCAACTTACCCATCACCGCGGGGATCGAATAAGGTGTCTCGAAGCACCGTGCAAAGGTCTGGTCCAATAGCTTGTGTAAGGGAAGCTTTAGGGACTCCGCCAGTGGTTGAGGGAGGCGCATAGTCTCCAGGTATTCTTTCGAGAATTTGGACCCCGTATCCAGGGGGATGTCCATGTCATCAGCCATCTGTCTAAGGAACGAGAAGAAGGACAGTTGGTTGGCCGTTGCAGGGCCTCGAGACGGGCTCGAAGAGGTCGAGGCCTTCGGATCCATTGGGGACAGGGATCGAGACGGTGAGAGAGATCCCATTGTGTCCTCGAGCTCCAGCATCGGTGGAGGAGTAGTGGTCGGTGGTGAATACTCCAGGTATGCTTGCTTCCGATAAGGCGAGGCCTACCTGGACGAGTGCCTCGATGAGTGCTTCGATCGGTGATGCGGGCTGTGTCGAGAGGTCGGCCTCGATGGGCAAGGTGAGTAGGTCTTCGCTGAGGCCCCCAGGTAGTGGATGGGGCTGGAAGCGGTCGATCGAAGCAGGGGTGGTTGCCGTAAAGGCTCGAACCCCGTCAGGGTGATTGGCTCCAATGGAGGCACTCGCAAAGACTCTGCTCCTTGCATCGATTGAATCGGTTCCAATGGAGGCATGGGCAAAGACTCTGCTCCTTGCGATGCATGCATTGTTGCCAGACCAGACACTCGCAGAGACTCTGCTCCCTGTTGAGAGTGTGTTCCCCGCTGAGGCACTGGAGGGGGCTCGACCTCGCGGGAGGCCTCCACGTGCCCAGGCTGGATTTGGGAAAGAAGCTGAGGCCCCATAGTGGTAAAGAGCTTGATGAATTGCTTCTGTAGCATGGTCTGGAACGAGGCCGGCAAGGATGGATCCGCATCTGAAATGGGACCACATGCGCGGGCCTCGCGCTCCCTCGGAGCAGTGTGTGAATGCTTAGACTTCGAGGCCTTGGGCACTTTTAACACTACTGGGGGAATGGGCTGCTGGGCTACCTGACCTGAGGAGGTTGAGGAAGGCATCGCAGCAGGCGCCGGAGTCTGATCCGGGACAAACGAGGCGGGCTTGATGAGACTCGGCGCTTCAGAGGTGGTCGGCTGTGAAGTTGCAGATGATGTCGAAGGCGAAGGTCCCTTCGTGGTCGACGGCTCCGTCGAGGACTCCATGAACAGCGATTCCCACAAGACGCAACGGCGCTTGAAAGCACGTGCGGTGAGTGTGGAGCAAGGCCGGCATGATTTTGGGAGATGTTCAGGCCCGAGACACCGAACACAGCGTCGATGAGGGTCCGTTAACGAAATCGCGCGCTGGCACTTGTCACACTTTTTAAAACCGGTGATGGGCCGGGACATAGGCCGAAAAAGCTCCTCCACAAGATCGAAGCCACTGGGCTGCGGCCACGTGGCCTGCCCGGTCAAACGGAACGAAGAAATTTTTTATTTTTTTTAAACAATAAAACACGACGAAAATCAGTGATTAAGATTAAATAAAATCAAAACCGCGGACTTAGAAGGCACAAATGAAAAAAACTTTGCGCAGAGAGTCGAAGACGGACTTCTTGGCTCCGCGGAAAAGTAAGAACTGAGGAGACACGCCCTGGTCTGGTCGGGAGGGCACTCGTGCATGCGCGGTGCGGGCGACTCGAAACTTCGAGTTTTTCTTCAAAGAAGCGTCCGCATCGGGGCTCCGTTGGATCACGTCACCCATTAGTAAGAATACCTGCCTGCTTGTCCTGGGATAAATAAAGTTATGCTATGTTAAAATTTCCCGATCTCGACTTTTCCAAGCCTGTGACTCCCAAGATTTTAATAGATTTAGTAATCGGGTAGATTGGCCTCAGTTTTTGAAGCTATATAACAAATACGTTAAATCAAATTGCCTATTGGATGAATGTCTCCCAATTATTATGAAAAATGCCTCATTTATTTTTCAAGTGGACCTATTTAAATGGGCTACTTATTCTCTGACCAAGGGACTGTTTCCTGAAGAACTGGGTCAAATATTGATTACCCCAATTTCCAAAGACCAGAAGATATCAATTGCTATGAAATCTAACTACAGACCTATAGCAAGTATTCCCTTGTTTACCAAATTATTGGAAGGATTGGTTAATTTGGAATTAGTAAGGTGAACTGCGACCACCACAATCAACTTGGTGAAGGTCCAAGGTGACGTGGCCAGCCCAAAGGGCAAAGCTGCAAACTGGAACTGTTGCTCCAACACATGGAATTGTAAATATTTCCTGTGGTCTGGAAAGATAAGAATGTGCAGATATGCCTCCATCAAATCCAGGGAAGTAAGGAACTCCCCTGGTGCTACTGATACAACCACTGATCTCAATGTCTCCATGAGAAAACATAGTATCTTGAAGGCCACATTCTCTTCCTTGAGGTCTAGGATCAGCCTCCAGTCTTCAAAGCCTCATTTGGTCACAATAAAGTATACAGAGTACGAGCTCTATGACTTCTAGAGCCAGCAGCCTGTGCACTGTCGCTCTGAATTTGGTCTCTTTTCTGGCCTCCCCACAGGGGAGTCTATAAAGAGATCCATGAGGAGATGAAAAGACTCGAGCTTGTACCCTTTCCATATTATATCCAGCGCCCAATGATCTGCGATCTCCGCAAACGCCCCCAAATTAACTGATAACCTCAACTGATGCAAAGTGGCTTGGTGTCATAACTGTTTCTTCAGGGCTGGGGCAGAGCAGAATCCTGAGGGCGCCTGGCACCTCCAAATCTGTGCCTAGAAAACTGAAACGCCCTCTGACCCCCAAAGTACTATCCGTAAATCCTGGAGGTCCGAGTTCTGCTATCCAGCAAGGATTCTGGATTACGGTCTTGCACAATGGCCATGAGATCATTCAGACCTTTCCCAAAAATAAACTGGAATGGCATTTTACTCAGGGTCGCCTTGGAAAAGGAATCCCCTGCCCACTGCCTGATCCAGAGCATCCTGTAAGCAGAAATAGAATAGGCAAACATCTTGCTCACTATTATGAAAAAGTCATATAGTATCAGTCATATAATCCACCCCAGTCATTAAAAACTGGAGATTCTTGTACACTATCATGTCTGGATCATGGTGCAACTTGGTGATGAGCTTGGGTGGCTGCCACAGCCACTTTCAATCCTGAGGCCATGGTCTCAGAGAGACTTTTGTACACAAAATCTAATCTGTCCTGGGCATCCTTTAATACCATACCGCCTTCAATGGGAAGGCTATCTTTGATACCTGTGCAACCAGTAAATGAATCCACTTTTGGGGGAACAAAAAGCTGGTTAAATGCATCCTTGGAATGACTGAGACAAATATCCTTGAGGGACCAGAGGGGGGCTAAGCCAGTGTCTCCTGCCTCTTCCTCACATGATGTGGGAGCATGGATGCTCATTGAACTGCCATCCACCACAAATGAGGCATGAATCTGAAATATCCTGACCTGAGGAGTCCTTCCTACCTATTTTAAAGTGAAAACAAGGTGTTTTGAGGCAGATAGAGGCTTTTAAATTCAAATCAGGAAATCCAAGATGGCTGCCGTGGCAGTTATTTTAGTGACAAAAATGGCCCAGAGAGCTACACTGAAAAAGAAATGACGATTTTACAGGTGAATGAACCTGTCTCTAACCCCAGAATTAAAGTAAAACTGGTTTTACAGAACATCCCCCCCCTAATTTGGTTTATCAGACTGTCAAGCCTGTTACTCACTGTACCATGCTGTGTGCTAGGAGCTGCAAGTGTGGAAGCTTTGCAAACAATTACAGGGAGAATCTCTGCATCAACAAGCCTGGAATCTGGACTGCTTGTATCCTCTGACTGCCTCTCAGGCTTGATCCACCAGCCAGAGAGCTCACCCCCTCCACAGACCTCATGCATGCCAAACAGGGGGAGAAATCAGTTGGCCCCAATCTTGGAAAACCACTACAGAGCCCTGCAGCCTGCACTCAGACACACTGGTGACAAACCTGGGGTGAGCAGTGCTCCCAAGGGAATGATTCTTGAGCCCACAAACTGTTAGTGTAGGCTGTCCAAGTTGGTGGACTGCAGAGCAGCCTATCTCTTGGAAACAGACTTTAGTCCTCAGTCTGCACTCTCCCACAGCCAGAGCTGTCCCACTAAGAGGATCCCTCTGAAGCACCAAAAACTTCAAACAAAAAAAAGCAAAAAAGACTCAAATTTAGAGAAAATAAACACGAGCAGAAAAGACAAGCTCCTACTGTTTTGCTTGTCTTATACGAATTTAATAAAGTATGTGCTTGTCTTATATAAATCGGATATGTGCTTTTGTTGACTCAGTGAATGCACTTGACAAATAATGATTTTGAAGAAGATTGCAAGATATACATAAAGACATCATTTGATTTATTGCACTTATTTGATTTGATACATGCTTTCTTATGACAAGTCCAAGGATGTTACACATAATTTACCTAATTGGGTTAACAGGAATGGACAAATCTTATTAAAGGATTTTTATCCTTATAGAGTTGTGAAAACTGAGGACTCTCACTCACATATACATTTATATTTTTCAACGAGTCTTGTTTTACGTTTATTTACAGATCATTTGCAGATATCTGCAATCTTCTTTCTTTAAATTTGAAAGAGTTTTGTAGGATTTAGAATTGTTGCTTGAAGGAAAACAACTAAGGAGTTGAAGGATAGCCCAGAGGAAAGACAGTAGGAGTAAAAAGTATGCAAATAATCCCTTCTCACAAGAACTCTTGTAGGAAGCTTCGACTGTCTGTCATACTAGAAGGTCAGGTTTTACTTGGCCTAATTTACCAGCGCCAAACTTAGATGCCTAGTGATGCCTAAGTCAACCTCACCTATTTTCCGTCTCTAACCATGCCTACTTTTCAGGTAGGCATCACTAGGCATTGGAAGGTGCCTTGACAGGCATCTAAAGGTGTTCTAAGAGTTTGGCGTCAGACTCTCACTTGTTGATTACATTTTTTTTGATTGGCTGAAAACTGGCACAGTCCATTACCACGTCAATTAAGCCAATTAAAAGAAAAAAAAGCTGCACACAGATTCCGATATTAGGTGGCACCTAATGTAAGCATCCCATACAGAATCAGGCCCTATATGCTTATTAAGAAAGAATCAAATTGTAACTTTACAGCTGGATGGAAGTACAGTATTATCACTTTCTAGGCTGCCTAATTAGAAACAGATGCCTATAAAATTACAACCGAACGCCTCCAAAAGGGGACTCCTTTAAATCCGCAAAGAACACTACAATAACGCCCGTCCCTCACTGTGCTAGAACTCAACTACCATAACTGCAAAAGAACAAGCATTCAGCCTATGAAAAGTCCTCGACTCCAACCTATCGTTTTCCAACCATATCTCTCAGGTGGTATCTTCCTCATTTTACTACCTGTGAAAACTCCAAAAAACAAGGAACTACTTTTCTGAGTTTGACTTCACCCAACTACTCTATGCCTTAGTACACTCCCACATAGATTACTGCAATGAGCTATTCAACAGTCTCACAGCAAAAAATGTACATCTCTAGCATGTACAAAACGCAGCAATCAGACTCCTAAAAAAAACCCTCCATGCCCGTGACCCTGTCTTTCAGGCTCCATCATCAACTCACTGGCTGCTAGTAGCTAAATGTGTATTCAAGGGCCTGATGCTAGCGTTCAAATTCTTGCATGACATGGCGCCTGGCCACTGAAATTTTCTGTCCTTGAAGATCAGATCCCTTGAAAGACTCCTCAACTTTAGGAAAGCAATAAAAACTTAACTCTTCACCTAACTTCTCTGCCCATGACCAATGGATTACAAATAAATGTATATTGGTATAGGATCCCAGTAAATGTCACGTTAGAAAAAAACTTGTTATCGCAAAACTTATACTGTAACTATGGCATATTATGTATGTTTAACCTGTAACCCATTCTGGGCTCTCTGGGGTAAATGGGATAGAAAATGAATTAAATTAAATAAAGCATTAAGGCTCTCACTTTGAATATAGTAATTGCTATAAAGCTACTCTAAAACATGTATTTGAATTATTTGTTCATACCTGGGGTCAAAATAATATTTTACAGAAAAAAATACAGGCAGTTCCCGAGTTAGAGATGCCCAACTTAAGTACGACTCATACTGGGAGGGTGTAGATGGGCTGGAGTAAGTCTTAACAGAGATTTTGGCAGTTGGAACCCAAGCACAGTACCGGGTAAAGCTTTGGATTCTTGCCCAGAAATAGCTAAGAAGAAAAATAAAATAAAATAAAAAAAATTTTTAAATTGAATCAGGTTGGGCAGACTGGATGGACCATTCGGGTCTTTATCTGCCGTCATCTACTATGTTACTATGTAAGAAGGTGGTTGCGGCTTCATTTGATTTCATCGAGGATTATTTCCAGTGGTATAGATTCCTACAATTCAACAGCATCAGATTCAGGAATTATGCATGGCCACATTAAGAACAGTGTGTGGTTGTGCATTTTGTACCTTAGAGGAAACACTGGTAGGGATAGATGTCCCTTTTGTCAGCTGGGAGCACAGGTAAGCAGCAAAAATCTTAACATCTACATGCTCTGAGTTACATACAAATCAGACTTAAGAACAGCTTTAAAAACAACTCGTTCTTAACCTGGGGACTGCCTGTAGTATTGTACAAGGTTTATATAAATATTCATTAAACCCTTTGAGTAGTATGATTTGACAACTAGCAAAGTCAAGAAAGAAGAACTATAAATATTGGGCTAGTTAATTATATTATCAGTCCTAAGTGAAAACATTTTTAGGATAACATCAGACTCAAATTTTAACTTTTTACTTATTTCTTTAATCTGATCATTAAAACTGCTTTTTAAACTGTATAATTTTGTGTGAAATAAAGATTCATAAGCCTATTTTGCTGTTTGTGAGGCACACTATTTGCAGACCTCATTTACTCAATACATATACCTGGGTGGAAATCAAAAAGCACAGTCATTTTTTTCACACATACATTAGAATGCAGTATTTAACATAGGTTCCATTTTATGTAATACGAGCTACTTATTAATAATGCATTTTAACAGCATTGGCATATGGTAGCACATTTCAGAAAAGTAGCCCACAGAGCAGCACTGCTCCAGTCACTTTCAATTACAGTATTTGGGGGCATGGCTTCGAAGCGTACCGGGATGGTTGGGTGAATGATTAGCTCCACAAAGAAAGGCTATTTATAGCATTATAAGTTAGTTAAAATTATTAAAAGTCACATCAGAGTACTTATTTTTGTCATTGTAATGGCTTCAGGTAAACAAAATAAAAATAGTTCAGTAGGATCAGGATCGGGAAGTGTTAAAAGGTCGAAGCTGGATTCGGCTTCCCCATCAACGGTTCCACTACCAAAGGAAGAAATTGAAAATAAAGATTTAATGAAAGAGTTGCAGCTGATTAAAGACATAGTGCTGGACAATGCAAAAAGTATACGGGAAGTTAAGGAAGAAGTGGCAAATCTTACAAAAAGAATGCAGTCAGTTGATATAAAAATAGATCAGCTAGAGAAACGTGCCAAGAAAACAGAGGCAGAAGTACCGTATTTTCACGCAGATAACGCGCACCCGTGTAAAACGCACACACGGGTATAGCGCGCAGAAACCACGATTTTATGTACAAAAACTTTTGTATACCGCGCTCACGGGTATACCGCGCATGCAGCCCGACTGTCCTTTCGCCCGCCCCGACTCTCCTCTGGCCACCCCGACTCTCCTTTTGCCCTCCCCGACTCTCCGTGCGCTGTCCCGACTATCCGTTCACCCTCCCTTACTTTCCGTGCACTGCCCCGCCTCTCCGTGCGCTGTCTCGACTCTCCGTTCACCCTCCCTGACTTTCCGTGCACTGCCCCGACTCTCCGTGCGCTGTCCCGACTCTCCGTTCACCCTCCCTGACTTTCCGTGCACTGCCCCGCCTCTCCGTGCGCTGTCCCGACTCTCCGTTCACCCGCCCTGACTTTCCGTGCACTGCCCCGCCTCTCCGTGCGCTGTCCCGACTCTCCTTTCGCCCGCCCTGCCCTCCTCCCAGCTCTGTAAGCATGCACAATGGTCTGAGCATGCTTGCCGCTTAGTTTTCACCAAGGCTGTTTTTCTGGTGGTGTGCTTTTCACCACGTGGCTGTGGCCCCCCTCTATCTGGCCTTGTAATTTGCCCAGTGAATACTATTTTGACTATACAACAGCATCTCAGCCTTTGGGTAAGCCTATAAAAGATTAATGCTGCATGTAGAGCCCACATTTTAATTTGATCTCTTCAGATTGGTATTCAGCATTTATCTACCCGGTAATAGAGTTTATCAATTAAATTTAAATGTACCGCCATAATGGCAGGAATAAGACGAAAGTCATATACAGTGGACTTTAAGCTTCAAGTCGTTGCGAAAGCTGAGGAAATAGGCAACCGGGCCGCAGCGAGAGAGTTCGATGTTGGAGAAACATCGGTGCGTGAATGGAGAAAAGATAAGAAGGAACTGGAGAAATGCAATCCGCGCAAACGGGCACGTCGTGGGGCCAAACCAAAATGGCCTCAGCTGGAGGATGACTTGAAGCAGTGGATTCTGGCGAGAAGGGAGCAAAATTAATCAGTCTCTACTGTTGCGATTCAGATGAAGGCAAAACTACTTGCCAATGGAAGAGGAATACCCGACTTCAAAGCTGGCTTCACATGGATCTCAAAATTTATGAAAAGGAACGGACTATCAGTTAGATTGAGAACAACTGTTGGCCAGCGACTTCAAGATGACTGGCAGCAAAAATTGATTGATTTCCGTGACTTTGTCGCAAAAGAAATATCTGAACTTGGCATCACTGCAAAGGACGTCATCAACATGGATGAAATTCCAATGGCATTCGACATTCCAGCAACAAGAACCATAGCCCCCACAGGTACTAAATCTGTTGCCATCACCACAACTGGGCATGAAAGAACGTGTTTTACAGTCGTTCTTGGTTGCTCAGCTAGCGGGGTTAAGTTAAAGCCCATGCTCATTTTCAAAAGGGTCACTATGCCCCGTGAAAAGCTGCCCACCAGTGTGGTTGTGCACTGCAACAAGAAGGGATGGATGGACTGCGACGTAATGAGATTGTGGGTAGATAAATGCTTTAGGGCAAGACCGGGTGGATTCTTTGCAAAAAAATCCTTGTTAATTTTGGATGCAATGGCTGCCCACAAAGAAAAAAATGTTCAGGCCTACATTAATTCTACTCGTGCCCACATCGCTGTGATACCTGGAGGCCTGACGTGTAAGCTGCAACCACTTGACATCGAGGTGAATCATCCATTCAAGACTTTTATTAGAAAGGAGTGGGAGGAGTGGATGCAGAGTGGCACGCACGAGTACACACCCGCGGGGCGGCAGAAGCGGGGAACTTTCACAGAAGTCTGCAAGTGGGTGGCTTCAGCATGGGACAAAATAACACCAGATACCATTCGAAACGGATTTAGAAAAGCGGGCATTGTTTATGAAACCAATGACACTACGGGTACTACCAGTGCAGCGGAAGGAGGCAACAACATGGATATCAGCGATGATGATGATGATGATGACGATATCACTTCGGAAATAAACGAGGATTGTCTGCAGGCCGTGCTCAGTTTATTTAATGACGATGATGACAATTCGGATTTTGATGGATTCAAGGATTCAGATGACTTCGATGATGATGACTGAATAAACCTGTAAACTTTGTTTATTTACAACTTTACCGTAATTACGGTAACTGTATTTAGATTATTTTGTCCTCCATACTTCGTTTGATCTACCGGTTAATGTTATAGTTTATAAGAATTAACATGTTTCTGTTCTTGTTGCTGAATTCATACTCACTAACTCTAGATTAAAAGTTATAAGGTTGTTTTATAAGAATGAACAGTTTTTTTCTTTTCACGTGTTTGGTTGGAGGGTGTGTCAATGGTGCGTGAGTTCTCCTATGTCTGGTTGAGGTGGATTGAATTACCGGTATTTAGCTGAAGAAATTATGGTAGTTAAACAACCCCCCCCCCCATTCCACACACATTACGGTAATTCTCTTCCATTTTTGTTCCCATTATAAAAAACACTGATAAGTTTCCAGAAAAAATACATTAAAATAAGAAGTGAAAACAAAGGCCCCTACAGATGAGAACATAAGAATAGCCTAACTGGGTCAGTCCAATGGTCCATCATGCCCTGTAGCCCATTCTCATGGTAGCCAATCCAGGTCACTAAATACCTGGTCAAAACCCAAAGAATAACAACATTCCATGCTACCGATCCAGGGCAAGCAGACGCTTCCCCCATGTCTTAATAACAGACCATGGACTTTTCCTCCAGGAATTTGTCCAAACCTTTTTAAAACCAGCAACGCTATCTGCTTTTACCATAACTTAAATCATTCCTTCCAAACAGAGACCTTGCTAGATGTCAAATACAGAAAGAACAAGGTACCGTAACTTCACAAGGACTTAGCTGTGCAGGAATACCTATACCTATACCATATACCTAGTGCAAAAATGTGCAAAGGTCTGTTTTTCTCTTTCCATCACTACATAGCCTACGGTAATGCCACACAAGCAGCGCTGTTACAAATATATTCTGAAGGTCAATGCTAAGGTTAACAAAGTTTCCTTCCTTGGACCACAAGGAGATACTGACAAACCACTGAAAGAGATCCCAGGAACAACACCCAAAGACCCACTCAGTATGTGAACCAGTTGAGTGGAGTGGACTAGGGTAACTGGGGGGTGGAAATGGACCCAGGAGTTTTCTCAGCAGAATTTCCCAGACCACCTCTTCCTCTCAACACATTGACACGCTAGTGGGTTTATTTTATAGCTTTTTCACTCTCTTCGGTCTGCCTGTCCCCCTTGAAGTCCTGTCCCCCCTTGAAGGTCTGCCTGTCCCCCTTGAAGGTCTGTCCCCATCCTGAAAGCCTGATGCCCCCCCCCGACGTCCGATACATCCCCCCCCGGCAGGACCACTCGCACCCCCACCCCGAAGGACCGCCGACTCCCCGACAATATCGGGCCAGAAGGGAGCCCAAACCCTCCTGGCCACGGCGACCCCCTACCCCCACCCCGCACTACATTACGGGCAGGAGGGATCCCAGGCCCTCCTGCCCTCGACGCAAACCCCCCTCCCTCCAACGACCGCCCCCCCCAAGAACCTCCGACCGCCCCCCCAGCCGACCCACGACCCCCCTGGCCGACCCCCACGACACCCCCACCCCCCTTCCCCGTACCTTTGGTAGTTGGCCGGACAGACGGGAGCCAAACCCGCCTGTCCGGCAGGCAGCCAACGACAGAATGAGGCCGGATTGGCCCATCCGTCCCAAAGCTCCGCCTACTGGTGGGGCCTAAGGCGCGTGGGCCAATCAGAATAGGCCCTGGAGCCTTAGGTCCCACCTGAGGGCGCGGCCTAAGGCACATGGTCAGGTTTTTTTTATATATATTGATTTTGTTTCATTTATTTTGATTTTAGTACCTTTGAGGAATTGCTTATGAGAAAATTTAAATACACAAAGCCAAAGTTCTCTAATTTGGTATTGATACAGTTAAAATTTGAAAGGGCTCAACATTCTGATAAAGGCACGTGAACATCTGAAACTGGATCATAGATGGATCATAGATGTACTCGAATGTTGGATCATAAGGAGAAATAAATATTTGCTTCATGTTTGTGTATATAAATATAAATTTAAATATGATTGGAAATTAAAATGAAAAGATTGATGAATATTTTTGATTCAGTGATATGCTGGAAATAAGCAAATGATACAATTGATCAGAGTTGGATTTTAGATTCTAATTTAAAAGTTTCTGGAGGCTGATAAGATTTTCGAAATCAACCTATGCAGACTGTGAATATATGTTGGTTCCAGTTCTCTCTTTTTGCTAGAAATGATCCTCATAAAAAAAATAAAAGGAGAGATTGAAATGTTGCTGATCTATTAAAGAGAGATTAAGATATATATAAATGGATGGTTGAATTCAATATAGATAAACTACAGACTTCCTGCAATGTGATGGGATTGGATTGGTGTGAGGTGCAGAACTGCGAGTGGGAGGATCTGCCTGTATGATATGGTTTGATCCTTGCCTTGTACCTTACTTTTAATCTATTACCCACCAAACCTAAAGGATTTATGTACTCAGTTAAGGTCGATGGATGGTGATATTTGGAAACGTTGCATCGCAAGGCTACGTACATTACACCTTGAGACTGAGTGGATCTGAAGATAGATTCAGAATTTCAGCCTAACTGCTGCATCGTGAATTTTATGGGAAAGAAAGTCATGACTTGACATTGTATGCAGCGCTTTGGATAAGTTTATTCAACTACTGTAATTGTGCAAAATGGAAACTATATTGGTAACATTTCAAGTCGCTTGCAAAGTGGGACTTTTTGTTTTAAGCCATACTATGATTCTTCTGTGGTGGTATGAGCCTGAAGTTTCATAGGAATTGGTGTGTTCTGGTTAGAAAGCGCAACATTCTATATGTCATACAATGAGGCTGAAAGATCGAAATAGTTCTGAGTTAACACAGGTCTTCATGATTTTGAAATAACCGAAATTGAATGTTCTAATTTCCTCCTAACAAGGATTATGTTAGAAGAGTTGTGCATTCTGTTCAGATGTAGACTTCTGAGTGCGTCTCCAGGGTTATGATTCAAGTAACACGAGGAAAGCTGTGCACTGTTATCACAGAAAACTGAGAAGATGGAAAATTGCTGGTATCGTAATTGTCAAAAGAGTCCTTGTATGAGACTTTTTGGCTTTAATCCTATGTCAGGGTATGGTGATAAGATGGGGAGGAAAAGTAATTTAATCTCTGTTATTTTCTTTTCTGTATGGATATTAGTATGTATTCTTCCCTAGTTTTAAAAAAAAAAAAAAAAAAAGAAAGAGGGAATACAATTTATGTAATTCCTTTATATTAGGTGACTTGCATTATTGTATTGGGAAGCTTAGTATATTTATTATAACTGTTTATGGTCTTAGCCTGAGGGGAGTTTTTCATTTACTTGATTTTACATGTACGTTTCAAAGTTTGCACTATTAATTTGGGTGGGATGGGAGATTAGGGAGAGGGGTTTGGGAGATGGGGAGGGGATTAGTTTAGATATTCAGATTGGGGAAAAAGATTATATAATGATTATTTTGTGGATGTATGTGGATATTGTAATTAATCGGTATAATGGATTTTAAAATTATTTCATTAAACGTTAATGGCCTCAACCATCCGATCAAAAGAAAAAAAGACATTATTATACTTAAAACAACAGAATACGGATGTTTGCTTTATCCAAGAGACTCACATGTCTGGGGTAGATTCTAAAAAATTAGTAGGTAATTGGGTGAAGGATTGTTTTCTTGCACCTGTGGCAGGGAAAAAGGCTGGAGTAGCTATCCTAATTAACAAAAAATGCTCTGCAGTATTCAACATGGTGGCTGCAGATCCTTTGGGTACGTGGTTGCATGTAGACATGAGTATGGGTAATACTACTGTGGTGCTGTTTAATGTGTATGTCCCTAAATCAAATTGAGTTTTTTTTAAGACTCTGCAACAATTAATTCTACCACTGGCTGCTACAAATTTAGTAGTGGCGGGGGATTTTAATGCTGTTATGGATCCTTTAATGCAGTGGTTCCCAACCCTGTCCTGGAGGAACACCAGGCCAATTGGGTTTTCAGGCTAGCCCTAATGAATATGCATGAAGCAAATTTGCATGCCTATCACTTCCATCATATGCAAATCTCTCTCATGCATATTCATTAGGGCTAGCCTGAAAACCCGATTGGCCTGGTGTTCCTCCAGGACAGGGTTGGGAATCACTGCTTTAATGGATAAAAAACCTAGTAAAATTATAAAGTCATTAGGTTTAGATAATTTTGTACAATCTTGTAATTTAAATGATATTTGGCGAATACTTCATTTTAATGATTGAGAATTTTCATTTTGTTCACATGTTCATAAATCCTTTTCTAGAATTGATTATGTTTTTGTTTCTGATCAATTAATACAGCAGGTTACACAAGCCTCCATAAACCCAATAATTTTGTCAGATCATGGTAGTGTATGGATTGAATTAGATTTTATTGATCAAGATAATACTACACCTGTTTGGAGATTTGATAATGCATTGCTTGCAGATCCAAAATTTTGTGAGGATTTTCAACTAAGAATTAATGAATATTTTCAAATTAATAATACGGAAGGAATCTCTATAGAAAACTTATGGGACACTTTTAAGGCAACCATGAGAGGACAAATTATTTCATTCTCAGCATATACTAAGAAACAACTAAAAAAGCATTTTTCCACTTTGGAAAAAGAAATTAAGGTCTTAGAGTTGAAATTGATTGAGAAGTGGGAACATTCTACGATACAAGCTCTTTTAAAAGCTAAATGTAAATATAATGAGATTTTCTCTAAATTAGTAAGGAAAGATAGCACAGTTACTTACCGTAACAGGTGTTATCCAGGGACAGCAGGCAGATATTCTTGACTGATGAGTGACGGCACCGACGGAGCCCCGGTACGGACAATTTTAGAGTGATTGCACTCTAAGAACTTAGAAAGTTCTAGCTAGGCCGAACCGCGCGTGCGCGAGTGCCTTCCCGCCCGACGAAGGCGCGCGGTCCCCAGTTAAGATAAGCCAGCTAAGAAGCCAACCCGGGGAGGTGGGAGGGACGCAAGAATATCTGCCTGCTGTCCCTGGATAACACTTGTTACGGTAAGTAACTGTGCTTTATCCCAGGACAAGAAGGCAGCATATTCTTGACTGATGGGTGACCTCCAAGCTAACAAAAAGAGGGATGGAGGGAAGGTTGGCCACTAGGAAAACAAATTTTGTAAAACAGATTGGCCGAAGTGTCCATCCCGTCTGGAGAATGCATCCAGACAATAGTGAGATGTAAAAGTATGAACTGAGGACCAAGTAGCAGCCTTGCAGATTTCCTCAATGGAAGTGGAGCGGAGGAAAGCTACAGACGCTGCCATAGCTCTAACTTTGTGGCCCGTGACAGAACCTTCCAGTGTCAGGCCCGACTGAGCATAACAGAATGAAACGCAAGCAGCAAGCCAATTGGATAAAGTACGTTTAGATACAGGATGACCCATCTTGTTAGGATCAAATGACAAAAAAAGTTGAGGAGATGATCTGTGAGGTTTAGTGCGTTCAAGATAGTAAGCCAAAGCACGTTTACAGTCCAAGGTATGTAAAGCCGTCACCTGGAGAGAATGAGGCTTCGGGAAAAAAACAGGTAGGACAATGGACTGATTAAGATGAAAGTCAGACACAACCTTAGGGAGAAACTTTGGGTGTGTACGTAGAACCACCTTATCGTGGTGTAAAACAGTGAAAGGTGGATCGTTCACTAGTGCATGTAACTCACTGACCCTCCTGGCAGAGGTGAGAGCTATAAGGAAGATCACTTTCCAAGTGAGAAATTTGAAATGTGCTGTGGCCAAAGGTTCAAAAGGAGGCTTCATTAAAGCGGAAAGAACCACACTGAGATCCCAGACAACAGGAGGGGCTTTAAGAGGTGGTTTCACATTGAAAAGGCCCCTCATGAACCGGGATACCAAAGGATGAGCAGAGAGGGGTTTGCCATGAATAGGCTCATGAAAAGCAGCAATGGCACTGAGATGAACTCTGATAGAAGTAGATTTGAGACCAGAGTCAGACAGGGAAAGAAGATAGTCCAACACCAATCCCACTGCTAGAGACGTGGGATTATGGTGATGTAAGAGGCACCAGGAAGAAAACCGAGACCACTTCTATTGGTAACAATGAAGGGTGGCCGATTTCTTGGAAGCATCAATGATAGAACGGACAGGCTGAGAAAGGAGTGAATGAGCCGAAGTTAGCCCAAGAGATACCAAGCTGTCAGGTGTAGAGATTGTAAGTTGGGATGCAGTAGGGACTGTTGATGCTGAGTAAGCAGAGAAGGAAACAGTGGAAGAAGTATTGGTTCCCTGGAACTGAGTTGAAGTAGAAGGGAGAACCAGTGTTGCCTGGGCCACCGTGGAGCGATAAGAATCATGGTGGCTTGTTCCCTCTTGAGCTTGAACAATGTCCAGAGCATGAGCGGTAGAGGAGGGAATGCATATAGGAAGAGATTGGTCCAATCCAGGAGAAAAGCATCGGGTGCCAGATGGTGAGGAGAGTAGAGTCTGGAGCAAAACAGGGGCAGTTGATGATTGTGAGGAGCTGCAAAAAGGTCCACTTGAGGAGTGCCCCATTGAGTGAAAATGGATTGGAGAGTCAAGGGGTCGAGAGTTCATTCGTGAGGTTGGAGAAGTCTGCTGAGATTGTCTGCTAAGAAATTCTGCTCCCCTTGAATGTAGATCGCTTTCAGGAATAACTGACGAGCTGTCGCCCAAGACCAAATCTGTTGGGCTTCCTGACACAACAGGCGAGAGCCCGTCCCTCCCTGTTTGTTGATGTAGTACATTGCAACTTGATTGTCTGTGCAAATGAGTAGTACTTGAGGAAAGAGAAGATGTTGAAATGCTTTGAGGGCATAAAACATTGCTCGGAGTTCCAGGAAATTGATGTGATGCTTCTTTTCCTGGGCAGTCCAAAAACCCTGAGTTTGGAATTCGTTCAAGTGAGCTCCCCAGGCATAGGGGGATGCATCTGTGGTGATGACTAGATGATGAGGAGGTAGATGGAACAGTAGACCTCTGGATAGATTTGAAGATGTCAGCCACCAAAGAAGCGACTGTCGAAGAGACGATGTCACAGATATGTGTTGTGAGCAAGGATCCGTCGCTTGTGACCACTGGGTTGCTAGGGACCATTGAGGAGTGCGCAGGTGGAGTCGTGCGAAGGGGGTGACATGCACTGTCGAAGCCATGTGCCCCAAGAGCACCATCATGTGATTTGCAGAGATGGTAATCTGTTGAAACATCTGCCGACAGAGATGAAGGATGGTCTGAAGGCGGTTGGATAGAAGAAACGCCCTCATGAGAACAGTGTCCAGAATGGCACCAATGAATTGAAGTCGCTGGGTTGGAATGAGGTGCGACTTGGGTAGATTGATTTCGAAACCCAACAGTTGAAGGAAGTGAATGGTCTGGCTGGTGGCAAGCAGAACCGCCTGAGGAGAATGAGCCTTGATCAGCCAGTCGTCCAGATAAGGGAAGACTTGAAAATTGTGAGAGCGGAGATAAGCTGCTACCACAATCAGACACTTGGTGAATACCCTGGGAGAGGAGGCTAGACCGAAGGGTAGCACCTTGTACTGATAATGATGTTGATTGATGAGAAAGCGCAGATATTGTCTGGACATCAGATGGAGAGGAATATGTGTGTAGGCCTCTTTGAGATAGAGGGAGCATAGCCAGTCACCCTGAGTGAGAAGAGGGTAGAGGGTGGCAAGAGAGAGCATTTTGAACTTCTCCTTGACTAAACATTTGTTGAGATCTCTGAGATCTAATATAGGTCTGAGGTCTCCGGTCTTTTTGGGAACCAGAAAGTACCTGGAGTAAAATTCCTGACCTCATTGATCTGGAGGAACTTCTTCGATGGCACTGAGAAGAAGGAGGGATTGAACCTCTTGAGAGAGAAAGAGGGATTGAGACTTGTTGGAAGCAGACTCTTTTGGCAGGCCTAATGGCGGAGGAGTCTGAAAATTCAGGGAGTAGCCGTGGGCGATGATAGAGAGCACCCACTGATCGGTGGTGATTACCTCCCATCGAGCCAGAAAAGTATTTAGGCAACCTCCGATAGGCTGTGGAAGAGGACATGAGGGAGGAAGACTGGCAATGCCCTGGAGAAGAGAGTCAAAAGGGCTGAGTTGGTTTAGGCTGAGCAACAGGTTTAATTGTAGGCAGCTGTTGTTGGCGAGCCTGTTGGTGCTGTTGCTGCTGCTGCCTCCGAGGTTGAGGAGGATGAGGCTGAATTGGCCGAGCAGAGAAACGGCGCTGGTACGATGTCTGCTGCCTAAAAGGACGAGTAGGAGGGGGTTTCTTTTTGTTTTTCAATAAGGTATCCCACCTCGTCTCATGAGCCGAAAGTTTCTGGGTGGTGGTATCCAGAGATTCTCCAAACAGCTCATCACCCAGGCAGGGAGCATTGGCAAGGCGGTCCTGGTGGTTAACATCAAGTTCTGAGACGCGAAGCCATGCTAATCGTCTCATAGCTACAGACATTGCGTTAGCTCGGGATGTCAGTTCAAATGTGTCATAGATGGAACGGACCATAAACTTCCTGAGCTGTAAGAGATTGGTAGTGCATTGCTGAAAAGCAGGAAGTTTGCGATCAGGAATATATTTCTGAAAAGTGGCCATCTGCTGTATAAGATGTTTCAGGTAAAACGAGAAGTGGAATGCATAGTTACCTGAACGGTTGGCCAACATAGCATTCTGGTAAAGGCGTTTACCAAATTTGTCCATAGCCTTGCCCTCTCTGCCAGGAGGGACAGAAGCATACACACTTGAGCCTGTAAATTTCTTCAAGGTGGACTCGACCAGCAAAGATTCGTGTGGAAGCTGAGGTTTGTCAAACCCTGGAATAGGAATAACTTTATAAAGTGATTCCAATTTCCTTGGAGCTCCTGGGATGGTGATAGGAGTCTCCAGATTTTTATAAAAAGTTTCCCTTAAGATATCGTGAAGGGGTAATTTTAAAAATTCCTTGGGAGGTTGGTCAAAGTCCAAAGCATCCAGGAATGCCTTTGACGTCTTAGAATCAGACTCTAATGGGAGAGAAAGGGTGTCTGACATCTCCCTAAGAAATTTAGTGAAGGAATAGTGCTCTGGCTTACTAGCAGGATCCTGCACTGATGGGTCAGCCTCGTCCGATGAAAAATCCTCCTCGGTACCGAGGGGATCCTCGGAGTCATCCCATAAATCAGGGTCACGTATCGATGGAAGATGGCCCTGAGATAGAGGAGTAGAGGATTCGGTATGCCTGGTTTTGCGTACCGATTTGCCGGAACGCATCGACACTGTACCTGGTGAGTGTAAAGCGGTACGGGTATCAGAGAGCTGTACCGGATCAGAGACAGAGTGAGCAGCTCGACGAAGAGACTTTGATTCTGCCAATAAAATAGGCATAGACATAGAAGAGGCAGATTTAAGCGGTGCCGATAACGTCGATGCCGACAAAATAGGCTGGACGATCGGTACCGTAGGCTCAGTAGGTACCGAGAGTGGAAGGTTCGGAGTTAGCAGAGCCGGGAGCAGGTGTTGTAATTGCTCCTTAAGCTGGACCTGGAGGATGGATGCTATGCGCTCATCCAAAGACGGTCCCAATGGCACCGGTACTGCTTTTTTTTGCTCGGTACCTGCGGTGCAGCTTGACGCTCAGGCGAAGTCGATGCCGATGAAGAGGCAGTCACTTCTATGGGAGCGGAGCATTTGCAGGGCTGGCATGCAGTCTGCAGGACTTGGCTCACTGCATGTTCGACTGGCGGGCCGAGAACTGTAGGGGATGGCTTCTTAGCCGGCTTACCTGAGGGGTGCGACACCGAAGATGTATCTTGCGGTGTCGAAACCGCCGGTGCCGACTTGGAGGAAGTTGCTGATGCCGGGGTCGATGCCGGTGGAACTTCCATAGTGGCACCGAAAAGAAGCTGCTGCTGTATCTGGCGATTCTTCAAAGTTCTCTTTTGAAGAGAACCACAGCGGGTGCACGTCTCCGCCCTATGGTCCGGACCCAAGCACTAAAGGCACCACTTGTGCGGGTCGGATAAAGAAATAGGGCGTGCACACCGCTGACACTTTTTGAAACCCGGTGAAGGGGGCATGAAGGGAAAAACGGCAGTAGCAAAATCGAAACCTGAGGCTTCGATGGTGCCAACAGGCCCCGCCGGGGCCGACTGAAAAAAGTAAAAAAAAAATAGACTTTTTTTTTTTTTTTTTTAAATTGAAATCAAGAAAAGAATAAAAAGAGAGTTTCACAAGAAAAAATACGCGAGCGGGAAGGCGAAAAATGGATTAACCAACACGCGTCTTCTTAGCTCCGCGGAAACTAAGAAACTGGGGACCGCGCACCTTCGTCGGGAGGGAAGGCACTCGCGCACGCGTGGTGCGGCCTAGCTAGAACTTTCTAAGTTCTTAGAGTGCAATCACTCTAAAATTGTCCGTACCAGGGCTCCGTCGGTGCCGTCACCCATCAGTCAAGAATATGCTGCCTGCTTGTCCTGGGATAAATTCTTTTTCCGCAAGCTTTGCATTATGGAAGCTCAAATAAGGTGGGAAGATTATTGGCGAATTATCTTAAAAAAAAAAAAAAGAAAGACAAAAATAAGTGTAATTAAAGATGATAAAGGTGATACTCATTCTCAAATTGGACCTATATTAAAACAATTTTTAAATTTTTATAAAGCCCTTTATTCTTCTGAGTCTTATTTAGATAGAGAAAAAGATGGTTTAGAATTTTTGAAGTTAATTGAAGGTCCAAAAGTTCCTGATCATATAAAAAGAAGTCTAGAAGAGCCAATATCACTAAAAGAACTACAAGACGCATTCAAGTTCCTTAGAGTAGTGACCGCTCCAGGTGGTGATGGTTTTATGGTAGAGTTCTATAAATCATTCCAAATTACCCTATTACCCTATTTATTAAATTTATATCAAGCTCAACTAAATAAAGGTTGTATTTTAGGCACTATGGCAGAATCATTAACTATTATTTTACCGAAGCCAAATAGAGATCCTACGTTGATTTCAAATTACAGGCCTATTTCTTTAATCAATGTAGATGGTAAATTGTTGGCTAAACTTTTGGCCATGCGTTTGGCTAAGGCTCTTCCTTATATAGTTGGTATGCACCAAACAGGTTTTGTTGCTCAGAGGCACTCTTCAAATAATATCAGACTGGCCTTTCATATGTTATATCTAACAAAAACCATGAATGATCCGGCTTTGGCCTTTGATCGGGTAGAATGGACCTTTATGTACCAGGCCATGGAGTGGTTTGGTATTGGTTCAGGATTTATACAAATGATTAAAACATAGCTCTCCTGTTGCTAGATTATATATTAACAATAATCTTTTGGATTGCTTTAAGTTGCAAAGGGGGGTTAGACAAGGCTGTCCCTTGTCTCCTTTGCTTTTTGATATAATAATTGAACCCTTGTTATTAGCTATTCAACAAGTAAAGGAAATACAAGGTATTCCGCATTCTGGAAAGGAATATAAAGTTTCAGCTTATGCAGATGATATATTGCTTCATTTGAGAAATCCTGAAACAACCATTCCATGTTTACTTGAATTGATTGAGGAATTTGGCAAATTCTCAGGATATAAAATAAATTGGACTAAGTCAGAAGTTCTTCCTCTAAATGTACATTGTACAAAAGGTTTATTTGATTTATTCCCTTTTATTGGAAAGAGGAAGGAATAAAATATTTAGGAATTTGGATAAAAAATACACTCGATGAGACAATGAAAGTGAATGAAAGAACTTTATTATAAAAGTTAACAGAATTATGTGAGCAATGGAATCCTTTACATCTATCTTGGTGGGGAAGAGTCCAAACTATTAAGATGATGATTTTGCCTGTTTGTTACCAAATGGTATGATACCAGTTTTTTTTCAGGGGTCTTTTTATAAAAAGTTAAACAATATTCTTACTAAATTTATTTGGCTGGGTAAAAGTGCAAGAATTGCCTTAGTGTCTTTACAAAGGCCAATTGTGGAGGTGGGGTAAATTTTCCCAACTTCTACAGATATCATCAGTCCTATATTATGCGCCAGGGTATGTATTGGGTCCTCCCAGAGCTCATGGATAAGCTTCCAGATTGGTTATGGTTGGAATGACAACTCATGTTTCCTATTAGGCTTGGTCATCTTCTTAGTATCAAAAAGCCTAGTTTACGTAAAAATAATAGAATATTAATGGACACATGGAAAACTGTACGATATATTAATAATTTAACACCTATTCCAATTCAAAAATCTACATATCAAACTATATGGCTGAACTCCAGGATTCAAATAGGCGGTTTCAAGATTGTCTGGAAAGATTGGATTTCTGCAGGAATACATACCTTAGATGATGTTATATCTAATGGTAAACTTCTTGATTTTTCACAGTTGCAACATAAATTTGGCTTGGATAAAAAACAAAATTATAAATGGTTGCAACTGAAGCAGGTTATTCAGGCAGGGTTCCCTGAATGGAAATCTCTTAATAATCAATTTAGTTTATAATTCTTATGTTTTCAGGCAGACTTCCTGGGGCACCAGGCCGCACAGTGGTACAAATTATCCTCTGACTATTTGAATAAGAAACCAAAAACTGGACTTAAGAGATATTTGGAGCATTGAGATTAAGCATCAAATTAATGCATCTCAGTGGCCACGTATTTGGTCTTGGAGGATGAAATGTACAATGTCTGCATCTATGAGGCAAACATGGTTTTTCCTGTTGCATAGAGCACTCTGGACCCCTGTTCGTTTACAAAAATTGGACTGCTCTAAGTCTAATAGATGTTGGCATTGTCATCTCGATGCTGGAACTTTAGATCATTTATTGTTTCACTGTCCATTTATTAAGGCTTTTTGGCAGTCAATTTGGGATCAAATAAATTGTATGTTAGAAGATCATGTGGCATTGTCAAATGACACAATTTTATTTGGCATGTCAATGAGAGCTAAGAGCCAAATATCTTCTAATAACAAACTTTTAATGATTTTGACAGGAGTTGCCATCCAATAAATAACATACAATTGGAAAGATTGTACAAGATTGAGTTATAGTTTCTGGTGGAATTCAGTGTGCCACTTGTATAAAATGGAAAGGGCGTTAGCAGTTCAGAAAGAATATTTTAATAAATTCAAGGATGTGTGTGGGCCATTAATAATTTACTGTAATGAATAATAAGTTACTCTAGTGAATAATATCTTTTTTCCCTACTTAATTTAAATATTAATATGGGGTGGGGGGGGCGCTAGTGAGCTGGGGGGGGCGCTAGTGAGCCCGATGAGTTAGGTCGCGGACTGCACACGCTCCGGCGCTGAACTCAATAAACTAACCCAAAAAAGCAACAATCCCGAGGTGATTTTCGCTAGCGGCGAGCCGATTTGGAAGGGGAAAATATTGCGAACTCATGGCGTCGGGTAAGCCGTCGAAAAGAAAAAGCGCCGAGCCTGTTTCCCCGAGCAAAGCGCCTCCTCTCAAACCCGACGACACGGCTTCCGCCGCCATTTTAGAGGAGCTGCGCTCGATCCGCGAGCTCCTTGTAGACACGAGGCAGGATATAAATGATTTAAGGTCTGACTTTGCCTCAATGAAAGAAGACTTTGCCTCTACACAGGCAAAAGTGGGCGAGTTGGAATCGCGGTTTGTGGGAGCGGAAGCGACCATTAAAAATCTGCAAAAGCAAACCGCTCGCATTCCAGCACTTGAAAGAGCGCTTGAGGCTGCTGATAATCGTGCACGCCAGAACTGCTTCCATCTGCTGGGATTGCCGGATGGTCGGGAGGTCTGCGATCTCACTGAATTTTTGACTGCACTTCTGCCTCAACTTTTGAAAATGAATGATGACTTTAAAATTGAATTTGATAATGCTATCCGGTTACCGCAGCCCAATGTTATTCACAAGAAATATCCACGCCCCATACTGGTTTCTCTACTAAAACACCAACAGGTACTTAAAATTATGCAACATGCCCAACTACATGCCCCACTCACTTTTGAAGGAAACAAGATCCTCATCCTGCCTGATCTTGCTAAGGAAACTGCTAAAAGGAGGAAGCTGCTTCTCTCGTACTGTCCACAGCTCAAGTCCATGGAATGTTTTACTCTGCCCTCCTGCGGGTGACTCACAATAATGTGACTAAAGATTTTCATTCTCCTTCAGCGTTAGCCGACTTCATTGAATCTGTGAACCCTACCCTGATTGATAAAACCTGATATCCTGTATACCTTATATATACATGCTATATGGTTTCACATATATGATGCTCTGTATCTATCTTTGTTTTTGCCAGGAGTGTTGCTGATCCTTTGAACTTTCTCTTACTGCTGACTGACCCACAGTATGCTAGATGTTTTTCTGATGTTCTTTTATGTTATTGCAGTGCCTATTAAGCAGACTTTAGCAGGATCAGAGAGCCTGTTGTTACCCGCTAAGAGGTTGAAAATGTATTATACTGTCTTATCACCCCATGTTAGGACTAGAGTGATGTATTATGATATTTTTGTCCTATGTCTCTAACCTGTTTTTCTTTGAACGTAAAGGGCTTTAATAACCCAATTAAAAGACTCAAAATCCTGAAATATACTGAATCTCACCAACCTGATGTAGTTTTTTACCAGGAGACCCATCTGAATGCACTGGAAGCATCTAAGATTGCACCGAAATGGGCATATGCACCACTATTCTCTCCATCTTTGGGACGTAAAAATGGAGTTCTTACTTTGATCCGAAAGAGACCAGATATTCAAATAGTTTCCTCTGCGCACGACATAGAGGGCAGATGGCTTCAAGTTAAATTGTTGGTGGGTGGCGCTTGTTTTTACCTATATAACATCTACGCACCCAATCAAGATTGTCCAGAATTCTTTGACTCTCTCACAACTGAGGTAGGAGCCTCTTCTGATGGCCCCTGTATACTAGGTGGAGACTTTAATCTCATTTTATGCCCAGAGAAAGATAGAAAATCAAAGGTGCCGTACAAAAAAACTAAAGCATGGTACCGTCTTCAGGATCTACTCTTTCAGCTGAAACTACTGGATCCTTGGCGCTTGCTACACAAGGAAGATTCTACTTTCACGTTCTTCTCACCGCCCCATGCATCTTACTCTAGGCTAGACTTCTTCTTAATCAGTTACTCCCTGGTGGAGAAATTGAGCGACTCAGACATATTGACTTTAACGGTTTCTGACCATTCGGCTATTTCAGTGACGTTTCATGATCTCCTTCCGACCAATTCTCAAAAGCTGTGGAGATTCAACTCCACTTTGCTGTCGGACCAGCTGTTCATAGACCATGTTAATTATCGTATTAGAGACTTCTTTGAACTAAATCCAGTGAGTGATACTTCGTGGCAAATCACTTGGGACGCTTTCAAATCATATATAAGAGGCCAGATTATTGCCTACGCATCAAAAAAGAAAAAAGAAGATAGACAATGTCTACAGAACCTGGAGCGCCAAATTTCTACTTTAGAAAAGGCTCATTTTGCAGATCTCTCCAACCCTATTATATCTGTCCAACTTGGTAAACTCCGATATGAATACAACCTCCATCTTAGCACTATTGCTTCAGCAGAAGTATTCCTGCAATCGGCATCCTATTATGCCACTAACAACAAAGCTGGGCACCGTCTGGCTAATTACTTGAAGATAATAACGGAGAGGACTCAAATCCCTGCCATCAACACGGACAATGCTACTACCCTAACAGACAGCTTGGATATCTGCAACCACTTTCAGGCTTACTACAAGCAGCTCTACTCTTCAGAGATGCCGGACCCGTCTCGCATTAAGGTTTACCTCGACCGGATTTCTGGACCCAAGTTGGACGAACAGGATAACATTTCTCTCACACAACCTATACAGTTGTCTCAACTCACTGAATCCTTACAATCTATGGCCAAATGAAAAGCTCCAGGTCCGGACGGACTAACAGTTGAATTTTATTTGGCGTTCCAAACACTCCTTCTTCCAATAATGCTGACCTATTTTCACTCTCTCATTGACCACGGTTACGCTAAGGGCTCCTTTACTGAAGCTGTGATCATCGTTATACCGAAACCTGATAAGGATCCACTGAAGGTACATAACTATAGACCTCTTTCACTCATAAACATTGACGCTAAGCTATTTGCAAAAATATTAGCTCTAAGATTGCAAACTGTACTACCGAAATTGATTAGTATGGAACAGACTGGATTCCTGAAGGGGAGACTTTCAAGCGACAACACCAGGCTCTTCTCCCATGTACACTCTCTGGCTCCAACATATATGCCTGATGGAATTACTATGTCTCTCGATGCCGAAAAGACATTCGACCGAGTGGAGTTGCCTTTCCTGTTTCAGGTATTATCATGGTTCGGCTTTCCAAATGATTTAATCAAAATGATTAAGGTCTTATACTCTAATCCATCCACTCGTCTTCGTATTAATAATGTCTTTTCAGACTCATTCACACCGTCTAGAGGAACAAGGCAGGGTTGCCCCCTGTCACCTGTTATTCAACCTAGCTCTGGAGCCTTTACTTCTGGCCTTGAGATCTGATTCATCGATTCGAGGTCTCTGCATTGATGACTTACATATCAAGATGACGGCGTACGCTGATGATATCCAACTGTATGCTTCTATGTCTTCCTTACCGTCTATCATCAATACCATAGCTGCTTATTCTTTAGTATCTGGCTACAAACTGAATAAATCTAAGACCGAGGTCATGTCTCTGACTGGAGAGCCTTGTGGAGACATTATTAAGCAGTTGGACCTGAAATATGCTCCTGAAAAACTCAAATATCTGGGAATTTATTTTGGAGACTCGATGGAGGAAACCCTAGACTTGAACACGTCCCTCATACTTCAGATTATCAACTCCACCACTTCCAGATGGTCACCGTTGAAATTGTCTTGGTGGGGTCGTTTGGATTCTCTGAAAATGGTGCTAATCCCGAAAATTACTTATATATTGTCAATGATACCTGTTCTTTTTTCCGCATCGTCGTATAAGAAATTTGAATCACTCATGTCCCAGTTTTTATGGAACAAAAAAGTACCGCGAATAGCCTTAAAAAAGCTAAAAGGCCCCAAGGAATATGGAGGAGTCAATTTCCCTGATCTGTATTATTATCACCTGGCCTTTCTATGTAGACAGGGCTCCCAATGGTTGTCTACTCCTGTGGAAGAACATCCTCCTATCTGGCTAAAGCTAGAGCGCAAACTGTTTGGTGAACAATACCTACAATACCTACCATTTCTCCAACCGGACCGTAAGATCAAGGAGAACCACATCATTTCTGCTACTAAGATTGCGATTCAAACTGTAGATGACCTTGCTCCCCTTTCTTGGAGAGATACCATGGCCTCACCCATTTGGCGCAACCCTCATCTAAAGATACAAGGCCAATATATTGAATGGCAATCGTGGCGCCGACTGGGAATATGGTCCATTCAACAACTAAGAGAAGCTGATTGCTTTGTACCTTTCAACCATTTGACAAATGTCTTTGGTCTATCGTCAACTCAATATTTTCAGTGGATGCAGCTGATACATTGCCTAACTGCACATCTCAAACATAATAAACTCTCAAATGATCAACCTACCATCTTGCAATGGGTGACCCAGATTCAATCTCTTCCCGGACAGGCTTCCCATTGGTATAAAATACTACACAAAAGGAAATTCCTCTCCCCTGATGTACTATATGAAAACTGGGCTCGAGATGTTCTTCAGCCAGACTTTATTCCGGATTGGGAGAATATATGGATGACATCCTTTAAAGCGATGAAGTCTTTAGCACTATTACAATTAACCCTTTTTCTTTAGCACAGAGTGTATTGGACTCCAGATAAATTACACAAAATTGACACATCCATATCGGATAAATGTTGGTCCTGTACTACTCAAGCTGGTACATACAAACACATGATTTACCATTGTTCCTTTTTACAACATTTCTGGAGTGAGATATGGCTCACTATTAGTAAGATACTACATATAACTGAGCCCATTTCATACCAGGTTGTTATATATGGTGCTACTGTTCTTACAATACAGTTGGATAAATTTGAGACTAGGTTGCTTGCTTGTTTGATACTCATTGCTTTTAAATCTATTTTATCCTCCTGGAAAGACTTCTCAGTCCTTTCTCATGCTCACTGGTGGAACTCAGTATGCTTATATGCCAAGTTTGAAAAAGTTGCGGCGGAGAAAACCAACTCTCTCCCGACTTTCCTGAAAGTATGGACTCCTGTTATGGACTATTGTTTGACCTAAATATATGGTTTGCTCCAGTTAAGCCTTTATAGTTCTCACTATCATAAACGCTTTCCTTTTTGACCTCACATACCTGCTAAGATATATGTGTTTTGGGCCTCAATACTGCTGTTAACTGCTAGTTATACTCAGATGGTTACGAATGTACCTTTTTTTTTGCAGTTTAAACACTTGTTCATGTTATGGTTTTCTTTTGTTTTTGTGAAAATTTCAATAAAAAGATTGAACTTAAAAAAAAAAATATGGGGTGGGGGTGGATTTCTAGAATTTCATTATTGGTTGTGATGGGAATATTATTAGGTACATATGATATTATATATATAATTTAATTTTAATCGGGTGAGGGGATGGGGTTAAATCTTATCTTTGAAAGAAGTTGTAGAATTTCAAGTGATGTGTTATTTTGTTTGTTGATATTTTCTGTGCACTTGATGTAAAATATAACATGAATAAAGAATTTAAAAAAAAAAAAAAAATTACAGTAGTTGAGATGCCATCACCATCTCCCTAGCCTCTCACACATATCTTATATTACATACCTGTGAACATTGTTCTGTTGCCATGAGAGCTGAGAGTAACATTGGTTCAGCTGATGCATTATAAAGTGCACTTGCGGAGATCCCACATTACCAGGCATCACACTGTAGGGACTGGTGAGAAGATTCTGTAGTAAGCAGGAAAGGGTCTATAATAAGAAGACAAAGGCTATATTACAAACACTTGAATAATTTGCAAACACATTTTCCAAATACAAAAATAAAATTATATGCTCATGATAAAAGCAAAGCCAATTCTGTGACCACCACTAACATTTTATTAACAAGAAAACACACTAGACAGGCAGGCAGTCAACATTGCAATAAAGTGTGGGACAGGCACATGTGATCTTTTAGGGAGAAGAGGAGATATTAGATGCTGCAGATGGGCAGACAGGATGGTCCATTTGACCTTTATCGGCCGTCATGTTTTTGTATCCAAAAATAATAAACCTGTTGAGAGCATTTCAATAGTGAATTTTTGAATATACTATGCTAACTTGATTTTCTTCCATAAAATTCTGTCTTGAAAATTCTTTTGGCTACTATTTCTAACAGGATAATCAAAACACACAAATAAGGGGGCGTGGCTTGAGCGCATATGAGGAAGGTCGGATAGAGGGTGGGCTCCTCAAGGAAAGACCATGAAAGAGATCAAAAAGTAAAAAAAAATAATAATTTGTTTGACTCAAAGTGATTGGAAGAGGTAAAGGAAGGCTATGGCGACTGGAAAACAAAATAAAAGTGATTCGGCATTCGCATCGACAAGCAGTGTGAAAATAGCAAAGCCGGAGCCTGAGACACCATTAAAATCAACGGTTAAAAATGGTGATGTGGGGGGGCGTCACGTGCCTGTTTTCAAGATGGCTGCTTAAAGATTTTGCTCCGCTACAGTCCGCCACATCAAACACTTACAACTGCCTCAATTGCACTTTTTTCAGGTCAGTATCTCTCTCCCTAACATTCGGAATGTCTACTAAGTCGGCTAAAGCCGAAACCGCCGCATCTGCAGGCACGCCCGCTGCGCACAATGCATCCAAGCGATCGAAGCACGAGCCGCTGTCCCCGATTAAGGCCTGCTCATCCGACTCAACAGAGCATGGCGCTTCTATTACAGCTGACTTACAAATCCTCCGCGGCCTCATGCAGGAGAACCTGGCTGCCACTGCTGACATCAAGAACAAAATCGGTAACATCATGTGCCAATTAAAACATCATAATGCTAGAATTGACCTCACTGAGGAACGGCTGGCAGCCCACGATTCCCAACACTTGGAAATACAGAGAGATCTCCGAAAAATCACCCTGCTGCAAAACGATCTGGAGGACATTTCTAATCGTATGCGCCGAAACAACGTGCGTCTGATAGGCCTTCCAGAACATACAGAAGGTAAAAATATCCTAGACTTTCTACATACTTTTATTCCTAACATCTTGAAAATTCAATTTACCCCCCCGCTGGAAATAGAGCGCGCCCACCGTGTGCCCTCTGGCCCTCCGTCTCCCACCAGACTGCCTAGACCTATAGTTCTAAAAATACTTCGCTACCAACAGACGCTTCAGATACTTCAGACCGCAAAAACCATCCAGACACTAGCTGTGGAGGGCAAAAGGATCTTATTCATTCTTGACCTATCTAAAACTTCAGCACAAAAGCGCAAAACCTTTCTTTCCATGCGGCCACGTCTCAAGAGCATTGGAGCGCAGTATGGGTTGTTTTACCCCGCCAGACTGAGATTAACCTACCGCAATACTACAAAAACTTTTGATGATCCACTGGGACTTCAGAAATTTCTTGATGACAACGTCAGCGACATGACATGATTTTTCTACACCTGTTTGACCTACTCTTATTGAGGCCCAGTTCATATATGCTCACTTGGGCTGGGAGTGAACTCTGAGTGCTTCTTGACAGCATGCGATCCCATTTTTGGATCTTCGTTTGTTTCCTGTTCCTGATTAAATGCAGCATAATCAACAGTTTACTTTTCTGTTGGACTCCCTTCCTTTTATACATCCTTCCCCTGGAGTGCATTGATCATTTTTCCCCTTCATCTGGATATACCTCGACACCTGCACTTTCACCTGCTGAGTTCCTTGATTTACTCTCCAGTGTTTACTCATGGTCCATATAACCATTGTACCCCTTAACGTTAAGGGTATTTCTAGTCCTATCAAAAGGAAGAAAATACTCCACTATTTCAAGCACCTTGGAGCGGATATTTGTCTGTTTCAAGAATCTCATCTTGATTTGGAAGAAGCTCGAAAATTAACTGGTGGTGGGTTCAACACTGCTTCGCCGCTCCAGCCTCAGGGAAGAAAAATGGTGTTATAACTCTGATTAGTAAATCCCTTAACTTTCAACTTTCTTCTCACAAATTCGACTCTGAAGGTCGATGGTCTCTCTCGGATGGACTTATTGATGGTCAGCCTATAAAGCTTCTCAACATTTATGCTCCGAATGCTGATGATCCTTCCTTTTTCCATTCTTTTGCAGATGGTGTGAACTCTTCCCTGACCACGAACACCATAGTTGCTGGGGATTTCAACTTTCCCTTAGACCCCTTCATAGACAGATCCTCTTTATGCCACCCTTCTAAACTTAGAGTCAGGTCTGTGGTCACCCAACTAATGTCAACTTACGGTTGGTCGAACATATGGAGAATACTTCACCCCACTTCCAAGGATTTCACGTTCTACTCTGCACCCCATCAATCATTTTCCCGGATTGACTATATTATGGGCTCTAAAGACATTGTCAGTATAACCAACTCAGCAAAAATCCATGACATCACCATCTCAGATCACGCTGTTTCATGTACTTTAAACTGGACTCGTATAATCAAATCTAGACAATGGAGACTGAATAATTTCCTTTTACAAGACGACTCCTTTCTATCCCATATCAAACACGAGTCTCAAACCTTTTTTCTTAATAACATCCCTTCAGTTCCTGATTTTTCTACTGTATGGAATCCTATAAAGCTTGGTTCAGAGGTGAATCGATCAGCTTTGCAGCTGCCCGTCTCAAACAAAGAAAATCGACTCTACTTCAACTTGAAACTGACATTCATAGCTATGAGACCCAGCTATACCATCGCTTTGACTCATCCACTTATAAGAAACTAAAACAACTGAAATTTCAGTATAACGAAATATTTAGCTCACTTGCCTCTGCATCAATATTCAGGCGCTCTGTAACGTATTATACATCTTCTAACAAGTCTGGTCATCTTCTAGCTACTTATTTAAAGGGAAGACGCACCAAACAACGTATTACTCACATCAAGAATGCATCAGGTCACCTTCATACTGCCACTAAGGACATCTTGGAAGACTTCCGAGTCTTCTATGAAAATTTATATTCCTCTGAATCTTCTTCCACAGAACTTTGTATCAAGGATTTTCTCCAATCTCTCGATCTACCTTCCCTCACTACCACTCAACAGCAATCCCTAAGTCTACCTCTCTCTCCAGAAGAAATTACCAAAGCCATCTCTCTACTCCCTTCAGCTAAGGCACCAGGTCCTGATGGACTTACTTCTGAATTCTACAAGTCTTTTTCCTCATGTCTGACCCCACACCTGCTCACCTACTTCCAACGTCTTATTGACTCTCCTGACAGCTTACACCGATTTTTAGAAGCAAACATTATTGTTATACCAAAACCGAACCGCGATCCTCAACTAGTGAAGAACTACCGTCCAATATCGCTTCTAAACTTGGACTATAAAATTTTTGCAAAACTTCTAGTGTCATGTTTAGAAAAAGTTATACCCACCCTGATCCACAGGGATCAGGTGGGCTTCATGAAGAACAGATATGGTGCTGACAATACCAGACTTTTATGTCATGTTCTCCATTCCACTCTGTCCGATGTTCAATCTTCGGTAATAGTCTCCTTAGATGCGGAGAAGGCCTTTGACAGGGTGGAATGGAAATACCTTTTTTGTGTATTATCTCATTTTGGCCTTCCTCCACCGTTCATCCATATGATTTCTCTGCTATACCATCATCCCATGGCTAAGCTGATTGTTAATGATGACATTTCGATTCCTTTTCAACTACACCGTGGGACCAGACAGGGCTGCCCCATGTCCCCTTTATTATTTAACCTTGCTTTAGAACCCCTCCTTGCAGCCATCCGTCAATCTTCACTTATTAAAGGTATCACGATTGCCCATGTGGAATTTAAAGTCTCGGCCTATGCCGAGGACGTTCTTTTGTATCTAACTGACCCGCACTCTTCCCTACCCTCCTTGGATCAACTTATCTCTTTCTTTTCCACTATGTCTGGATACAAAATCAACTGGGACAAGTCAGAGATAATGTCTCTTAATGATTCATGTGCTCCCTTTTCCATTACATCCTGCCCATTCACTTGGGTCTCTTCTGGCATAAAGTATCTAGGCCTCCCATTTCATAAAGATATCTCCTCCTCTACTCAAGCTATTTCAGGTAGACTCCTTTCTCAAGTTAAAGATGCTCTATCCTCCTGGTCTCCATTACATCTCTCTTGGTGGGGGAGACTGGACACATTGAAAATGATGATAGTACCAAAAATCACTTACATTTTCACCATGTACCCCCTCATGTTTCCTCTTTCTCTCTACAAACAACTGGAGAGCCTTATGCTACGCTTTCTCTGGAACAATAAACCGCATCGCATCTCCCTCTCCAAATTGAAAGCCTCCAAACAATCTGGAGGGGTTAACTTCCCTGGTCTTCGCTGTTATCATAAGGCTTTCCTTTTGAGACAGGGTGCGTTGTGGCTCTCCTCATCAGACTCCTCTGATATTCCTAATTGGTTTTCCCTAGAGATAGCGCTTATGCGCCCTTACCCATTGCTGAGACTCTTAGGTACCTCTCTACTTAGGACTCTCCCTCACAACCCCATTATTTTAACCACCTATAAACTTCTTATGGAGCTTGAACATCAACTAGACGTCCCATGGTGTACCTCTACCTACTGCCCTATTTGGAATAATCGTCAGTTTCTGATAGATAAAAAACCCATTGCATGGCCTACCTGGTTCGCTAAGAACATCTGGTCTATAGGATCCATTTGCCACCCTGATGGTTCATGGCTCACTTTTGATGAGTTAATGACGTCTTTTTCTCTTCCAAGCGCTCAATTCTAACACTGGTTGCAACTACGCTCTTCTATTAGACGGTCAGGTTTTCACACTTCTGTCTCCAATTCTATTCCTACCCTATATACTCTCTCCAACCAACTCCTAAATCTAGGACACACCGCCTCGCATTTCTACAAACTTCTCAAGTCTTACTTTCCTAATCCAACCACCCCCCTCTTGAAAACGTGGGAACGGGAACTGGAAATAACCATCACTGAGGAAATGTGGTCCCACATCTTCCACTCTACTTTTCACACCTCCAGATCGGCGGCATTTCTCCAAAGCATGTTTTTCCTTCTACATAGAGCCCCATGGACTCCCATCAAATCACATCACATAAATCCCTCCTATTCAAAGAATTGCTGGACATGTCACAAGGAAGAGGGATCTCTGAAACACCTCCTATTCTCTTGCTCAGCGATACGCTCCTTCTGGAATGAGACTTGGGACACTATATGTTCTATTTTTCATCTTAATATAGCTCTCACTTACCAAATGCTGCTTTTGAAATCCTCGGCATTTGAACCTCCACTTCCTGAAGATGATGCCTATTTGCTAGATATATTACTCTCTTTAGCTCTCAAGATTCTCCTTGGCTCTTGGAAAAATCTTACTTTAGTTTCCCATTCTCACTGGTGGAACTCAGTTTGTCTTACTTAGCGTACTGAAGCTTATCTAGCTAAATCCACCAACAGATTCTCTCGCTTCAAAATCAGATGGAACTCATTACACCTTTTTCTTCATGTCTCTCCTTCCTGACCTTCTATCCACCTTATTCTTTGCCTTTCTCCTTCCCTGGTATTCCCTTTGATTTATGCTGCTTAGTTGTAGTGTTTATGGTTTATAGATTATGAGTTATACATTTGTTTTGTTTACATTCCTTTTGCTGATGGAACCATATAACCCCTTGTTTGTGCATATACATATTTCAGTACATGCTTTGTATAACTCTTGTTTTTCAATCATCTGAATGTACTTGTTTAAAAATTTTTCAATAAACAAACCTTGACTAAAAAAAAAAAATGGTGATGTGAATATTGGGAAAGAATTAAAAGCTATAAAAGAAATTGGATAGTTCAAGGTCCAATAGATGCTGACATTGTGGTTTAGAAGCAGGGACATTAAATCATTTGATATTTTTTTGTCCCTATATAATGCCTTTTGGAAGTTAATTTGGCCCCAAATTAATTCATTGTTAGAAAATCATGTTGGCCTTTCGTATGATACTATATTATTTGGTACATCAATGAGATTTAAAAGCCCAATTTCAGCTAATAATAATAAACTTCTATTAATATTAACAGGGGTTACCATTCAGCAGATTACAGGAAATTGGAAAGATTATACTAAACTAAATTATACTTTCTGGTGGAATTCAGTATGCCATATTTATAAAATGGAAAGGGTGCTTGCTATGCAACAAGGTAATTATAATAAGTTTAAAAAGATTTGGGGGCCATTGATGATTTATTCTAATGATCAGACATCTTAAACACTTCAGTATTGGATAAGATGAGGGGGGGTGGGATTATGAATAATAATAATAGATAACTGTTAATTATTAAGATATGGGTGGGAGGGGTGGGATTCTTTTCTATATATATATTTGGAGGTATACAAATAAGATTGTCAAGTGATTAGTTAATATATTTCTGGATGGTTATTGTACACTTGTAATTTTTGAAAATGAATAAAGATTTTTTTAAAAAAAAAACCAAACACACAAATAATGGTGGTTCTGTGGTAGGGCTGCTGGGAACTGTAAAAGAACATGTGTACCAGGTTTCAGAATAAATTGTAATCTGCACCTTTTGGATGTAAACTGGTGTAGAGATGAGTAGGCTAGTTAGATTGGGGGGGGGGGGGGGGTGAGGAATAGTAAAGATACTTACCTGTAGAAGGTGTTCTCCGAGGACAGCAGGCATATATTTTCACATGTGGGTGATGTTATCCACAGAACCCGGTACAGATACTACCAAGCGCACTGTCAATTTTATAAAGCAATGCCTGTACCGTGCATGTGCCAGTGCCTTACCGACTGTCAGCTCAAGGGACCTGCAGGACGGTAACAAACCAAAGAAGCCAACTAGGGGAGGTGAGCGGATTGTGAGGATATATTCCTGCTATCTTCAGAGAACACCTGCTACAGGTAAGTAACTTTGCTTTCCCTGAGGACAAGTAGGTATAATATTCTTACATGTGGGATTTACAAGCTGCCAGGATCATGACTTTGGAGAAATATAAGGGATATATAAAACATGAACCTGTGAAACTCACAAGGGTTGAAAGGAAAGTTGGCATTCAAGAAGAATACAGATTATGCAGAACTGCTAAACCAAATAGACTCTCTCTTTTGCAGCTTTGCTCTGAACAGTAGCGAGAGGTGAAGGTATGAATTGAGCACCTAAGGACCAGGTAACTACTTTGCAAATGTCTTCAATAGATGAAGAGCAGAAATGAGTTACTGAGGTAGACATAGCTCTTTCATTGTGAAACGTCACACGGCTTTATAGTGTCAGCCCAACCTGAGTAAAAGCAAAGGAGACACAATCAATTAGCCAAGTAGAGCTGGTTCTCTCTGTAAAGGAACTCCATCTATTAGGGTGGAGAGCTATAAAGAGCTGGGAGGATTTCCTATGAAGTTTAGTGTGGTCCAGGTAGTATGCCAAAGCATGTGTGCATAGAAACATGATGGCAGAAAAAGACCAAATGGCCCAACCAGTCTGCCCATCCACAGAACCATTATCTCTTCTTTCTAAGAGATTCCACGTGACTATCCCAGGCTTTCTTGAAATCAGACACAGTCTCTGTCTCCACCACCTCTACTGGGAGACTGTTCAATGCATCTACCACCCTTTCTGTAAAAAAGTATTTCCTTAGATTATTCCTGAGCCTATCACCTCTTAACTTCATTCCATGCCCTCTCATTCCAGAGCTTCCTTTCAAATGAAAGAGACTCGACTCGTGCAATTTAAACATCTCTATCATATCTCTCCTCTCCCGCCTTTCCTCCAAAGTATACAGATTAAGATCTTTAGGTCTGTCCCCATATGCCTTATGACGAAGACCACACACCTGGGATGGGCTCCACGATTGACTCACTTTGTCTTGGCGATCTACCGGTCGATCTCAATCGACCTATTGGGCACCCTTGTTCTATATAAATATGCAAATTCCACAATATAAATATGTGCTTCAAATACTTCAGCAGTGCAAATCACTCAAAAACACTTATCTGAATGGTGCTGAGCTATTCATTCTGAGTACTGATTCAGAAGGGTCCGTTTCACCACTTCTTCTTCAGAGAATCAGACCAACAGTGCAAATCGGACAACCAGTCTGACAACTTGTTATAATCAACACCTTAATACTTAAAATAATAAACAGTGTTCACCAACAAAAAAAATACATAGCGACGTCTCACACACTCACTCATCCCAAATGCCTCATTAACATGTTACAGACAACCTAACCAATTTAAATAAAAAAAGATATCAAACTTTTCTGCATACTAATTAGAACTAAGTCATTGTGTATGTTGCATGATGCTGCCTAATTATACTATCTCGCTTCAACTCACTTAATGAGAGGCTCAAACACCAAAGCCTTTAAACTTCAATAGCTCCCACTGGAACCTCTGTCAATATTCGTAGACACGTTTTTGTGTCCTATGATTCCATCAACACCCTCTTATATCAAAGATTCCACTCACTTTTTGACCATTCTTTCAGAGGTGAAGTCCCATCTGCATACGTCACTGCTAATGGTGACGTTGGACATGAAATCTTTGTACACCTCTATACTGCAGCAGAGGCCCTGTCTGTCATCTGGGATGCCCTGAAATTGCGTCCACGCCCGATGGATGGCCCTTCAGATTTTCCTGTACCAGCTGAGTAAGATTGCATTAAAAGAGAACTTTATTGTGTTCCAGGATGATTTATTTTTACAGATATCTGGGGTGGCCATGGGCGCTACTTTTGCCCTGAGTGTAGCTAACCTTTATATTACATTAGTAACCTTTATATTAGTGATTTCTATTCCGCCATTACCTTGCAGTTAAAGGCAGATTACATATGAATTGTCAGGACATTTAGAAATACATAAGGAGTGGTCTCCAAGAGTTCATCTCCGAGAAAGGGGATATTTGCCAACCGACCTTGGAGGTTAACATCCATATCCGCAATTCTGAGCCATGCCAATCTCATCATGGCCACAGACATAGAAGACGCCCTGGAGGATAATTTATAGACATCATATGCAGACTGCACCAACCATGTGTTGTCTTAACTGATTAAAGGTACAAGTTATGTGTTGGAATTCCGTCTTCCAATGCGATGGAAGATATTTGGGAAATTTAGGCAGTTCTTTAATCAGGTGCTTCATATAACATGTGAAGTAGAAGTTGCAAATGATAATCCAGTTTGCCAACATGGAGTTTTGGTATAGATGTCTACCAAACCTGTCCATAGTATGCCCCTCTCGCCCTGGTGGAACTGAGGTGTAAACTTTAGAAAGGGTAGACATTTTTAGTGTGGACTCAACCACCAAAGATTGATGAGAAAGCTGAGGTTTGTCAAATCCAGGACTGGGAATAATCCTGTAAAGAGAATCCAGCTTTCTAGGAGCAGCAGGAACCGAAAGAGGAGACATTTGGAGCATTGAGATAAAGCATCAAATTAATGCATCTCAATGGCCACGACTTTGATCTTGGAGGTTAAGATGTACAGTGTCAGCATCTATGAGACAAACTTGGATTTTTCTTTTGCATAGAGCTTTTTGGACCCCTGTTCGTTTACAAAAGATAGATAGTTCTAAGTCTAATAGATGCTGGCATTGTCATATTGAAGCTGGGACATTGGATCATCTTTTATTCTATTGTCCATTTATTTTATCATTCTGGAAATCAATTTGGCCTCAAATTAATAGGATGTTAGGAAACCCGGTAGCCTTGACATACGATACTATTTTATTTGGAACAACTATGAGAGCAAGAAGTCACATTTCGTCAAACAACAACAAACTTTTGTTTATTTTAACTGGAATAGCAATACAACAAATAACATACAATTGGAAAAAATATGACAGGTTAAATTACAATTTTTGGTGGAATTCTGTATGTCATATGTACAAAATGGAACTCACCATTGCAACGCAAAAAGGTTATGTGAGTAAATTTCAGAAAGTCTGGGGACCATTAACAGATTTTTGTAATGAATGATTAACTTTTCCCATGATAAGATATTTGATTAGAGGGGGATAGGGGTGGGATTTTATTTCTGATTATTACATAATATATCAATATTTGAATGAATTCACAATAAAGATGATTTTATGTATTATTGAATTGGGAGGGAGGGAGGTATGGGGGATTATTATATTCAATAAGAATGATATAAATTTAGATTTCTTACATAATATTTTAACATTATAGAATACTAATTTCCTAATGAAATGTTAAATTTGATGCTAATATGTGAGTTAATCAAGTGTGTATCTTTAAGTTTTATATGAGTTTAATTGATACACTTGTTGTAACATACAAAAATGAATAAAGAATTATAAAAAAAAAAAAAAGAAGAGTTTCCTTCAGGATTCTATGCAAAGGAAATTTAATAAGTTCCTTAGGATGATGTTTATAGTCCATAGTCTTCCTAAATTCAGCAGAATATTTGGAGTCTGCTTAATGCTTAATAGACAGGTCTTTACCCAATTGTCTAATAAAGCAAATAAAAGAAAAGGGCTCCGAAGGAGAAGGCTCTCTAGGAGGAGTCTTGTGAGGGGAATGCATCTCGGGAGAGTCATAGGCTTCTGTAGTTGAATGAGAAGCATCAATATTGGAATTAAGGTGAAGATACGAGTCCACAAGTAGAGATGGAGATTGATGCTGCCCCTTGGCATGGTACTGATCAGATGAGGAAGGTGATGCAATATGTTTATGTTTTTCTGCACGCTTTAGAGAAATGTTTCGATTTGCAAGAACACCTGCTAGACTAAGAGCATCGAGGAGAAGAAGAAGAATGATACTTCGATGAACTGGAGCAGTGGCTGGAGGCAAGATGCTTAGATGCATGGCTAGACAATGACTGGTGTCGAGAGCCATGACGGTGCATCAATGGAGCAGTGCTGTTACCGGCATCTCGTGTGGCGTGACGCTCAGGCTGGGCCAGTACCTGAGGAGTCGACATTGGGGTAAAGAGTTTAAACATATCCCTATACTCCGCATGAAAGAGAGCATCGAGCTTCTCCTTGAAAGTGAGCACCAATACCTTTGGTGTTGACACTGGTACCAATGGGGCTGCAACTTGCTCCAGAGAGGATGACTCGGATGTTGATGCACCCCTTGACGTTGAATGAGTCGCATTAAGGGTCGTTGCTTGACTGGCATGATTAGACTTGATGCCTTAGTGGCCTGTGACCCTGTCTGGGAAGCTTGTGACTTTTTAGCTGGCTTACCAGATGGAGCTATAGCCTGTGATACTGGTGTCGACGCAGGTGCATCAGATGATGGTGGTGTCTTCAACGTCGAGGGCTTGGATGTCGATGCATGCGATACCTCTGCTCCCTCCGGCTTTTAATGGAGTGTTTCTAAGGATTTGAACAACGTGTGCAGGTCTTTATGCGATGATCGGGGCAAAGGCACTGAATACACCAGTTATGTAGGTTGGTGATGGAATATATGCACTGGCACCTGCTGCACTTTTTAAAGCCAGTTAATAGGTGGGACATAGAAGGAAGACTCTGCCATTGAAAAAGCCCGAAGGCGAAAGCCATAAAGAAAAATATATATATACAGTGATGCCTTGGAATCCAAACTTAATCCATTCCAGAACCCCGTTCGAGTTCCAAGACAATTTTTCCCATTGAAAATATTAGAAACTGGATTAATCCGTTCCTGGGTCCCACAAACTCAAATTTTAACAGTAAATACACTGGATTTTAAGGTAAAATATTAAATATTCCAAAGCAGCATTCAGATTCTGGGGCACATACAATGTACAGAGCGTTCGAATTCCAAAGCAGAGTTCAGATTCTGGAGCACAAACATACATATACAATGTGCAGGGCGTTCGGATTCCAAAGCAGAGTTTGTATGCTGGGGCAAAATTTACTATAAGAAAGTTCGGATTCCAAAGCGTTCGCGTTCTGGGGCGTTCGGATTCCAAGGTAGGTGTGTGTGTGTGTGTGTGTAGGTGTGTGTGTGTGTGTTAAAACAAACGAAAGAAAGAAATTGAAGAAATAAATGCACGAACAGGAAGGCAAAGGTTAAACAAAGAATGATGAAAGGAGAAATTACCTGCTAATTTACTTTCTTTTAGCCTCTCCAGACCGGTATAGGTATCTTATAAGCGGGTATATATCTCATCATGACCAGAAGGTGGAGACAAACAAAATTGTGGAATAGTACATAATAGGTGCCTTTCCCTATTCCTATCAGTCTGCCGAATAGCCAATCACTAACAACTAAGAACTTGAAACATAAATAGACAAGACTCCAAACAGGAGTAACAACTAATATACCCAAATGCTGTTGGAAAATGCAAAGGAGAGATACCAGCAAGAAAATGTTCCCACAGCTCGCCAGCTATGTCAGCTGAGCCACAGCAGCTGTTCTTCAATTCTTCCCGGCCCTAGAAAAATACTAGAACTCACAGAAAAACCAAAATCTGCATGCACAACAGCCACAATAACAAAACAATAGACAGGGTGGGGTCCTATACTGGTCTGGAGAGGCTAAAAGAAAGTAAATCAGCAGGTAAGAACCTAATTTCTCCATCTTTAGCAACTCTCCAGACCGGCAAAGGTATCTTACAAGCGAGACGTACCAAAGCGGTCCCCATCATGGGTGGGATCCCGAAGAGCCAACACCAGAACATGATCACTGAACACTGCATCCCAATGTGTCTGAACATCCACACGGTAATGTCTGACAAAGAGCAGACTTACAAATGTCCACCAGAGGCACTAGCAAAGACAGAGCCCAAGACACCGCCTGACCCCGAGTGGAATGAGCCTTGAGAAATTTCAGAACAGGCTTTTTCTGAAGATATGCGGACGCAATAGTCTCTGTGATCCAACATGCAATGGTAGCCTTGGAAGCGCCATCCCCCTTACGAGGGCCCACAAGGACAAAGAGATGATCTGATTTCCTGAACTCCTGGGTCCTCACCACATAACAGCGAAGACCCGACAGACATCTAGCTTGCACAACTGTTTCTGCTCAGAAGATCCTCCCGACTACCCAACACCGGGAGGACCACTGCCAGATTGACATGAAAAGGAGAAACTTCCTTTGGCAGAAAAGAAGGAACAGGCCTCAACACTACCAACTCCCTAGAAAATTCCAAGAAGGGAGACCTACAAGACAAGATCTCTAGATCCAACAACCAGATCAGTGCGCTGTTCAACATCTGGCGCTCCCTAACTACAAAAAAGGACCCATCTGTGCTCCCATCGTCTCTATCAGCAGATGCCCTCGCAAATTTCTTTAACGAAAAGGTTACCACCCTAAGATCCTCCTTCCCACCCACAGTCTCCTACAATTCCCTGACCTCTATTGACCTCAACCCTACCTTACCTATATCCACCCCCATTCCCGCCGACAGATCTTGGACCGCCTTCGAGCCTGTTTCCGAATCGCAAGTCTCCAAACTCTGCCTCAAACTAAAAACCTGCAAGTGCACTCTGGATCCTTTCCCCTCCTATCTATTCGAGAATATCCCTACACAGGCCATCGCTTCCCTCACCGAACTCATAAACTCTGCCCTAACATCGGGCCTTTTCTCCCCCAACATGGGACACATTTCATTGACTCCTCTACTGAAAAAGGCCGAACTTGACCCCTCCATGCCATCAAACTACCGCCCCATAGCAAATATCCCTCTCCTAACCAAGTTATTAGAATCCATCATATCCACCCAACTCTCATTCTACCTAGAAAGATTCTCTATTCTCCTACCCCACCAATTCGGCTTCAGACCCAACTTTAGCACCGAATCCCTCTTGGCCTCACTAATCTCTAAGGTGCAACATCTCCATTCTCGCAACAAATTTGCTGTTCTCCTACAATTTGACCTCTCCGCAGCCTTTGATGTCGTCCACCACGACATCCTAATCTTCCAACTCTCCGAAATAGGCATAAGCTCCACAGTCCTAGATTGGTTCTCGAAATTCTTACGCTTCCGCTCCTACACCGTTAACACAAACGGTACCTCTTCCCCCCCCTGGAAGCCAAAATGTGGAGTCCCGCAAGGCTCACCCCTCTCCCCTATCCTTTTCAACATCTACATGTCCTCTTTGAAACTCCTCCATCTATCCCCCCTAGAAACTCTCTACTCCTACGCTGATGACATCCTCATCCTCCTCGAGACCGACTCAAACCTCTCAAACCTTGCTGATAACATATCCACATGTATAACGAATCTCCAATCCTGGGCCCAATCTGTACAAATGAAACTGAATGAGTCCAAAACAAAACTACTTTGGCTCGGCCCAATTTTAGATCATTTACCCACCTCCATCCCACTACCATCCGGCCCCACTCTTCAGCTTGAATTTTCAAGCAAAGTCCTAGGCATCGTCATAGACTCCTCTCTCTCCTTCAATGATCACCTCAACTCCTTGGTAAAAAAATGCTTCTTTAGCCTTCATATGCTGAGGAGAGTGAGATCCTGCTTTCATCATTCTCACTTCACCGTTCTCGTTCAATCTACCATCCTCTCTAGACTGGATTACTGTAATTCCATCTACATAAGCCTAACTAAGAAAAACCTCCATAGACTTCAGCTAATTCAGAACGCCGCGGCCAAGCTTATTTTCGCAAAAGGCAAGTTCGATCACGTCTCCCCACTCCTCTCCAAGCTTCACTGGCTCCCAGTATACTCCAGAGTCCTCTATAAATGTGCCTGCTTAGTCTTCAAGATCCTACATGGCGTCCTCCCACCCGTTATCCCACTCCTTTGGAACTCCTCAAACCCACACCCCACTAGACCCTCACAAAAACTGAAACTGTCTTTCCCCTCTATAAAAGGTATATCCCGCGCAGGAAAACTTGGAACATCCCTTCTCTTTAGAACCACAGAACTCTGGAACAACCTCACACCCCCGCTCAGAAATTCAAGTTCCTTCCAATCCTTCCGCAAACACTTGAAAACTTGGCTCTTCTCAAAAATCTAATTACTACCCGTTCTCTAGCAACCGGTCCCTCTCTATCTTCTTAGTCCCTCTCCTTTATTCCCTTTGTAGTTCCTTTCCTCTTAACTTCTGTAAACCGTGCCGAGCTCTGCGCTTGCGGAGATGGCGCGGTATACAAACCTAAGATTTAGTTTAGTTTAGTTTAGTTTAGCCTGCAGCTCCGAAACACGTCTAGCAGAAGTAATAGCCACCAAGATGACTGCCTTAAGAGTAAGGTCCTTCAACGAACAGGTGCCCAAAGGCTCAAAAGGGGGGTGCACAAACCCGGACAGGACCAGATTCAAATCCCAAGAGGGAACAGACGGCCGCACGGGAGGCTTGAGCAATTTGGCCGCCCACAAAAAACAAATGACATCAGGAATGGTAGACAGTCACTGACCCCTTAACAACCCACTGAAGGCTGACAAGGCCGCCAGCTGAACCCAGAGAGAAGACCAAGCCAGGCCCCTGTCCAGGCCATCCTGCAAGAACTCTAAGATGTTAAGACAGGGAAGCGTGAAAAGAGACCACTTCAAGCGCCCCACACCAGTCCTCAAAGATATGCCAAACCCGCACATAGGACCGAGAAGTGGAAAGTCTCCGGGACCCCCAAGAGGATGGAGATTACTTTATTTGAATACCCCTTCTTACCTAGGTGCTCCCCTTCAAGAACCAAGCCATAAGACAAAAGGGATCCAGGTCAAACATGGGAATGGGGCCCTGGCTCATATCAGGTGAAAGAGGCAGAGGAAGAGAATCCGACACCAGAAGCCGCACCAAATCCGCATACCACGGATGTCGGGGCCAATCTGGAGTCACCACAACCACGAGGTCTGGGTGACGAACAATGTGGAGTAGAACTCTGCCCACTAATGGCCACGGTGGGAACACATACAACAGCCCCTCCGTTGGCCATGGTTGAACCAGAGCATCCAGGCCCTCGGCCTGACCGTCTCTGCGATGACTGAAGAAGTGGGGTGTTTGGCATTGACACTCATGGCCATCAGGCCCATGAGGGGCTGACCCCAAGACTGCACTATTAACTGAAAGGCCACATGGCTTAGACACCACTCTCCTGGATCTAGCACATGACTGAGGAAATCCGCTTGAACATTCTCCACTCCAGTTATGTGGGAGGCCAAGATGTCCTGAAGGTGAAACTCTGCCCAGACCATGAGCAGAGCCACCTCCTGCGCCAATTGAGTGCTCTTGGTGCCCCCTGATGATTGACATAGGCCACCACCATGGCACTGTCCGACAAAACCATGACTTGCCCGTCAAGAAAGGAGTGGAACGCTAACAGTGCTAAACGGACGGCTCTGGTCTCCAAAACATTGATCGAGCAGGATGCCTCCTCTGTGGACTAGGTGCCCTGAGCTGATTGACCTAGACACTGTGCACCCCATCAAGAAGACTGGCATCCATGAGAAGCAATGTCCACTGTGGCTGATTCAGACTCATTCCTTGGGGAGGTCTGGAGCCACCAACGAAAATTGCAGCATGTCAAGCCCCATAGAGGAACAAGGAGATCCCGACTGTGCCTCTGGGGCAACCACCTCTGAAGCAGAGCATACTGAAGAGGACGCATGTGGGCCCGTGCCCACCTCACTACGACTAGGGAAGCCGCCATCGACCCCAAAACATGAAGGAAATCCTGCGCCCGAGGACACCGGGATGCCATAAGCAGACAAATCTAAGATTGCAATTTGTTTACCAGGGCCTCTGGGAGGAAGACCTTCCTCAAAGTGTCGAACAGAACACCAAATTACTCCAGACACTGAGATGGGGCCAACCGACTTTGGAAAGGATGACCACCCATCCCAGCAACTGCAGAAACTCCACCAACCGAGCCGTGACCCGAGTGCTCTCCTGAAACGACTTCACCCAAATCAACTAGTCGTCCAGGTAGGGATGCACCAGAAAGCCCTCTGTCCACAAGGCCGCCGTGACGACCACAATAACCATGGTGAATGTCCAGGGAGCTGTGGCTAGACAAAAAGGAAGTGCACAGAACTGATAATGCTGACCCAAGATCGCAAAGCCAGATATTCCCCCTGCTGAACCGCCAGAAAGCACAGTTACTTACCGTTATCCAGGAACAGCAGGCTGAAAAAAATTTATGGGAAGAACACTGAAGAGAATAGGATATTGAAAGATACATGGAAGACCTTACGTTGTATTATTAATTTAACACCTGACCCAGTACATAAATCAACAAAACAATACATTTGGCTAAACTCCAAGATTAAAATTGGTGGTTTTAAAATTGTTTGGAAGTATTGGATTATTGCAGGCATACAAACTTTAAATGATGTTATTTCAAAATGGAAAACTGCTTGATTTTTCGCAGTTGCAACATAAATATGGCCTAAATAAATCACAAAGTTTTAAATGGTTGCAACTGAAGCAGGCTATTCAGGAGGGGTTCCCTGAATGGAAAAATCAATATAGTCTGGAATTTTTATGCTTTCAAGCCGATTTTCTGGGACACCAGGCCGCACAGTGGTATAAATTGCTATCTGGATTTATGAATAAAAAACCAAAGACTGGTCTTAGAGACATTTGGAGCATTGAGATTAAGCATCACATTTCTGCATCTCAATGGCCACGTATTTGGTCTTGGAGAATGAGATGTACAGTGTCTGCATCTATGGTTCTTTTTGTTACATAGAGCATTTTGGACCCCAGTTAGATTACAAACGTTGGATTGCTCTAAGTCTAATAGATGCTGGCATTGTAATCTGGAAGCAGGGACTCTAGATCAGTGTTCTTCAACCTTTTTACACTCGTGGACCGGCAGAAATAAAAGAATTATTTTGTGGACCGGCAAACTACTAGGACTAAAATTTAAAAACCCCGTTTACGCCCCATCTCCGCAAGCTCGGTCCCCACAAACCATCTGATCCCATCTGCACAAGCCGCAATTATGATTTTATATTGAACGTATTTTATTAAAGTATAAAAAGAAACAATATTCTGAACAATTGTGATTTTATAAATACAAATATACAGAGCACGGACCAGCAAAACCCCTGTCTCCCCTCCCCTTCACATACCCTGTTTCCCCGAATATATGACACTGTCTTATATTTTTAAAAACTCCAAAATATGCACAAGGTCTTATTTTCAGGGGGATGTCTTATTTTTCCATGAAGAAGAATACAGTACACATTTATTGCTGAAAAAAAGACATTTATTACCTGTATATGGTACAGGTCATCACAAACCAGAAAAACATTTAAGGCCCTGATTCTCCAAAAATGCGTCCCGATTTTAGGCAGCTATAGACGTCCTACATTTTCTTTTTACGTTTCCCATGTAAATGTATAGTAAGATATCGAGATAATAAGTATGTGTTTTTTGAGCCATCTCAACTTACAGCTTTTCTGACACTGAAACGTCTGGAAAAAGAGGGTATAACAACAACTACCACAATAACAACTAAGTAATTGTTGGACTTGGTAATAGAATAATTCCTCAAGTCAGACACATGATACTGTTCTTTATTATATAGAATTTATAATTGATTTCCTTAAAAGTTCACTCTTATATATATCTTGGATCACATAATTATTGAGGACTTGAGATTGTCCGATTTGAATTTTGTTCTTTTTATGTTAATAATTTACTTATTATTTTGTGATCAATCTGACAATCTTTCTGTACAAAATGTTTGATTTTGTTAAAATTTTTAAAATGATAACTGAAGTGACTTTAGATTCCATTTGGGACTTAATGGCTGGTTTTGTTAAAAATATAACTCCTACTTTTCAACAAATCGAAGGGAAAATTAAGGAACATAATAAAGAATTGAAGAACTTAAGAAAAGAAATGAATACCTCTAACTCATCCATTCAGAAAATAGAAAAGGAAATTATAACATCGAAACAATTGCAAGAGACTTTAGTTAAAGATAATATTAACCTAAGGAAGAAGATTGAAATGCTTGAGAACAATTCACGTAGTAACAATTTAAGGTTAATTAATTTTCCAAGACTTGATCTGGTAACACCCAGAGATATGCTTAAGAGATATTTAGTGGAAACTTTGGAAATACCTGAAGATTCATTACCACCATTTTCACGGGTTTATTATTTGCCTGATAAAGAACAAAACCAACAACAAAAAGTAAAATCTCCAGACCGAGAACCCTTAAATATTTCACAAATCTTAGAGACATCTGAGAAGGACTTAACATCATCAGCCACTATGATTATTACTTTGGCTTTGCCAATTGATAAAACATGGTTGTTAAAACTTTACTTTAAAAATAGACAGAAAAGTTTCCTTGGTCACAAAATACAAATGTTTCCAGACTTGGCACGGGAGACGCAAAGGCGCCGCCGTGAATTTCTTCTTTTGAAACCTGGGGTTTTATCCTTGGGGGCGACTTTTTATTTGAGACATCCGTGTAAATGTATTGTGTGTTACCGTACTCTCAAATATGTGTTTTTTGAACCATCCCAATTGACAAACTTTGTGGCAATGTCTCGTCTGAATGCAACAACCTTTGAACCCTAAATTTGATTATTGATGACCTCATTTCAGTGCTATAGCTTTCAGTTTTTTATGTATTATTATTAATTTCTTCTATTTTTCGCCAATTTTCTCTGACTCTTGGATCCTAAGTTGAGGACTTGAGCATAAATAGTAAAATTTGTTAATTTGTGAATTATATTTACTGTATAATTGATATCTATTCTATTATTGCTTTCTGTACAAGTGTAATACTTGAAATTTAAATTGAAAATTCAATAAAAGATTTAAGCATAAAAAAAAAAAAAAAAATGATAAAGAATAAAAAAATAAAAATAAAAATTTGGGAACCATTGACAACATATTGTAATGAGTAGGCACCTTTATACACTAAAGTATATTTAGAATAATGGGGAAGGGGATATATTGATTCATTATTGTTTTATTATTATTTTGAACACATTACATGTATGATACGTTTGATTTGCATTATTTGTAGAGAGAGTGGGTGTGGGAGGGATTTAAAATAAGTATTGAAATAATAATATGAAATAATTTTCAAGTGATGTGTAGGAATTAAATGATGTAATATTGTTCACTTGGTGTAAGATGAAAAAATGAATAAAGAATTGGAAAAAAAATAAAATAAAAGTAAAAATAAGAATTCATACTGGCACCAATACTCAAATACCACCAAACAATCATCAAAAAAGCTCAAACACCTGTCCAGCAAACCAGATAAATTCAAATACCACCAAACAAGTTCAAATATCATCATATGCCAGGATCTCCCGAATTCGTCGATTCGCCGGAGAGGGAAAAGGCTACCGGTGAGGTCTACCGCAAACGCTGCGGGACCGCCACTGGAGGAATAGAGCGCGGGGTTCCCTTCCTCTTTCCCATAACACACAGGAAAGGCCGCTGGAAACGGCGTGAGTAGGGAGCCGACTGCTCAGAGCCTCTCTCTCAGACGTCTGCTCTCGACCCCATCTTAGTCCTGCGATTGAATAAATTCTGCACACAGTGTAGAATCAACGCAAAGGCAAGGAGGCAAGCAAAAGTCACAGTGGTTTGAACCAATTCAAAGGCAAGTCATAGGCAAGTTAGAACAAAATTGGAAAAGCCCACCCAAATCACTAAATTCTTGAAACTTTGTTGTGTCTGCCCGAAAACATTTAATGAAAGCGAACTATAAAGCGGCCAACGACCAGCACATGACACAACCAATAAGGTAAGTGTATTTAGGTAAAGCCCAGGCGAATGGATATCGCCTGGTATATAACACAGTTCTAAAGGTGTTGGAGCGGGAGCAGGAATGGGTGATTCTGAGAGGTAGAAGACCAGATATGACGCCGGGCTGTGGCATATCATTGCGGGGCACGGGCGGCGCCCCCCTGGGGTACCCACAAACTATTGGCACGAAAACAAGCGCACCCAATAAACCCGCAGGCAACATTCCCACAGGCAGGGGAAGAGATAGGCAAGCCTTTGGCAGACAACCTGCCAGCACGAGTTCTCTCCTAGCGATGGGGCGAGCTGCTGGAGAGATGTTGCCAAGTGGGGTTGACGATCTACCTCTGACTCCTCTGCGATCTACTTGTTGCACATGCCTGCCCTAGAGAAAGAAGGGACAGGGGAGATACGATTCAGACATTCAAATACTTCAAAGGTATTAACGTAGAACATAATCTATCCCAGAGAAAGGAAAATGGTAAAACCAGAGGGCATAATATGAGGTTGAGGGGTGATAGATTCAAGAGTAATGTTAGGAAATTCTTCTTTATGGAGAGGGTGGTTGATGTGTGGAATGTGCACCTGAGGGAGGTGGTGGTGAAGAAAACGGTGACAGAGTTCAAAAGCGTGGGATGAACACACAGGATCTCTAATCAGAAAATAATGGGAATACATTGAAGGAACTAAGGCCTAACTGGGCAGATTGCACAACCCATATATGGACATTCAGGGAGGGTTTTGATGGCTGGGATGGTTAAGATGGGCTGGAGTGAGCTTTGATGGAAACTCCAGTAGATGGAACCTAAGCACACTACCGAGAAGGACTCTGGGTTTCTGGCCTATAAATATCTAAGAAAAAGAACCATTTAAACTAAATTAATTTATGGAACATGTATGGTTGGGCAGACAGGATGGACCACTTGGGTCTTTATCTGCCGTCATTTACTTTGTTACTATGTAATATAGTTTGCAGCTGTAGAAAATACTCAAAAAAATATAACGCAGATATCTGTGCCATTAAAACTTTACCTGTTGATCCTGCATCAAAGTCTGACAGATACTGGTGCTGAATTCAAGTTGTTTCTTCAGCTGATTAATTTGTTCTTGCCAATGTTCTTTCTCTTCCACATAAGAGAGCTCAGATGCCCATCGAAGATTTTCTTGCCGTCTCATATTGACATTCTGTTGTCTTGTTTTAGCCAAAGGACGATAATTGCCATCCACTGAAAATGGACGTAGATTCCTCCATCTGTGCAGAATTATTAATAAAAATTTAACTACAATAAATATTTTTATTGATAGATATCAAACTAATAAACAGAAAGATTAGGTTCTTAACTTGGTAATCTTCTTTCTTGTAAACCCTCTATTCCTGAATACTCGGGTTATGCATCCCATCTCACGAGATCTTATTTGACTGTTAATTTTTATTTATTTTAGTTTTGTTCTCACCCATTATGGTTTAATTTTGATCTAATGAGATTTTTTGAGGTTTTTTTAAATAAATCTTTATTTTGATCTTATTTTCCCTTTTCACAGCATACAACCATTGGTTCTAACTGTCCACCAGTTTCTACTGCATTAGGCATTCTACTTATCCTTTTTTTTCTCTCATCTTCATTCTTTTATTTTATTTATGTATTTATTTTATTTAGATTTTATTGCTCTACTACTGTTATCATATATATTTCCCACCATTCATAATGGATGGTTTTTCTATTCTTAATGTTAATAATCTCTTTCTTTATTGTATTTTTCTTTATTGCATTCTTAATGTTAACAATTTCTTCCTTATTGTATTCTTATTTTTACACCACCTAAAACCAAAAGGCATTGTGTGGCATACAAATAAAGAATTATGTTATGTTGTATGAAGCCTCATTAGCATAGCATTCTGCTCCTCCTCTCTTACCTCTAGGCTACCCTCCAACTTCTTGTGTGGGCCAAAGCAGACAGCCATTCTTGTAGAGGACACAAACAAAAGACAGAGAAATGGGGAAACTCCCTGAGAAACAAGTCTAATCTGATCATATTAATAAGTAATAAGGAACAACAAACAGCATAACAGTTCAATAGGTTTTGTAAACAAACATCGAAAACAAGAAGACCCAGACAGCACTAACAATGTGGGGACACAGTATCAAGGGACCCCCTTGGTACAATTAGGTTCAGATGTTAATCTTGGAAAGGCTGGTCAAAGAATCAGAAGTCAAACTTACCAGTACTTACTGAGGCAGATAATAGGTGAATCAGCAACTCCCAGGGCAGGCTTTAGGAATAGAGCGAGGGTTTACATGAAAGAAGATTATCAAGGTAAGAACCTAATCTTTCCTTCTTGTACAACCCCACTCTATTCCTGAACACTCAGGATATAACAGTGCAGTCTCTCAAATTCAGGGAGGGACTGATGAGCCTGCTGCCAGAATCGAAGCTCCAAATGCAGAATCCTTCTTGGCCACCACATCTATTCTGTATAACTCTGGAAAGGTATATAAAGACAACCAAGTGGCTGCCCTACAGATATCTTCAGAAGAAACCACTGAAGATTCCGCTCACAAGGAAGCAATGCCTCAACTGGAATGCGCCTTAACCAAAACAGGAGGCCACTTTCTGGCTCCTATATAGATAGATGAAATCATCATTCGGATCCTTCTCAAAATGGTGGCTTTCGAAGCTAGTCTGCCCTTGTGGGCTGTGCCAACCAGAACAAAACAGGTGATCTGACAAACAGAATTTGTTTGTGACTTCCAAGTACTTCAACAAATGCTTGCACATATCCAGCAATTTCAACATGTCATGTTTGTTCGAACTTGAGGGCACAAAAACGGGCAACCATACCTTCTGGTTGATGTGGAAACTAAAAACTACTTTTGGCAGAAAGGAAGGGGACAGTGCACAGGACCACGCTGGATTCTGTAATCCAAAGAAAGGGATCCCTGCAGGACAAAGCCTGAAGTCTGGACACTGTGGGATAGGATCCAGGCTAGGCCTAGTTGCTTTGCTGAATCCCAGTCCCAAAGTTTAAATAAAGGTAGTAGAACACAGTTCTCAGTGCCTCCCAAGAATTGCACACTGAGATTTCCTGGTTGATCAAAACAAAACACTTTAATGAAAAACAAAACTCCAAACACAATTTCAGAATTGTCACGAGCAAAAAAAAAAAAAAGGACAGGCTTCCCGGAATTCAATTCATTCCTCAAAGGAAGCAAATAAGTTTCACAATAGCACAAGCCGTGCTTTTAGAGTCAGTCCAGTCCATCAACACAAAAGTCCTTAGCTTTTCCTTCTGGCCTTACTCATGGCCTAACAGAACAGTACATGCACCAAACACTAGGTTCTCTGTAAACGCTCTCTCTGGCTCTGGCTGTGGCCCTGTTGGGTAGAGCCGAATCCCCAACAGGCTGGGAGGAGATGAGCCCGTACACCACAGGTGTTGCCGCCCTCCCAAAAGACAGGCTCCGGTTTTCCTTCTTCAACCCCCAGCACAAGTCAGAGCAGTGCACAAGCTGCTCCAAAAACATAAACTCAAAACTCCCATGAAGGAAAAGAAAAACTGCTTGGCTTAACAGCCTACTCACAATCCATTAAGGGTTCTTCCCAGTTAAGCAAGACATAGTCCTCCTGGCACTCCATGTCATAGTCCTCAGACTGGGCTTCTGCAATTGGTTTGGTCTGGCTGGCTTCCAGTTTCTCTATTTTCCAGTCCTCAGGGAAACTTCCTTGTGCTGGCCATGGTTCAGCTGGAAGGACTGGCTTCCTTCCCAGCTTCTGCTCAGCTCCTTGTCCCAGCTGTCTCTCCTCTCTTTCTGATGAGGAAAACTCAGTAAATGGGAGCCTCGGCAACAAGCCACGCCCCTTCCTAGCAGGGTTAGACAAATTCTTAATGGGCCCTGCCTTCTCAATATCAGCCTGAGCTCTGGACACTCTTAAAGGGGCAGGTTCCTTCTTAAAGTTGTGAACAGGATTTTCACACTGATCAGGATGTTTCCTAAACCTGGTCACAGAGTTTTTACTGGGGCTTACAGGGACTTTCTCCTTGATTCTAGTAGGTTTAGCCAGATTCCTGTCACAACACTCAGTGGGCTGATGTAATGGCCACCAAGAAAACTGTCTTGAGAGTAAGATCCATTAGAGATACTCGGTCCAATGGCTCATAAGGCAAACTCCCAGTGAACTGAGGACCAGAATAAGATTCCAAGTCAGAAACGGCTGATGCAGGGGAGAGCAAAGCTGCAACATTCCCTTAAGGAACATGGCCACATCCAGATGAGCCACAAGAGCCCCCCTGGGGCTTAGGACCAAAGCAGGAAAACTCTATCTGAACCCTCAGAGATTCGACTGCAAGGCTAGCAATAAAGGGATCGACGCTGAGCTCGGATCTTTCCTCTCCAAGCATACCATGTCTGAAAACACTGCCAGGCCTTAGCATACGCTGCAATGGTAGACTTCTTCCTCCTACGAAAGATGTAGCAACCACCCCAGACTCTATGCATTAAAACTGTGCGCTCAAGAGCCATGCCGTAAGACCAAAGTGGTTCAGATCTTGAAAGGTTATAGGGCCCTGTGCAAGGTGGCAAGGTTGGCAGGGAAGACTGAGACCACAGTCTAGCTGCAGACAAACAAAATCCACATACTATGGGTGCCTTGGCCAATCAGACACCATGATAATCACTCAACTACGGTATGCCTTGATCCTTCACAAAAGATATCTTATCATGGGACTCTGAGAACAAGCATAAAGACCCCCTTCTGTGACCACAGCTAAACCAGGCATCCAATCTTTTGTTTCCTCATTCATGATGGCAGCTAAAGAACTAAGCCGCTTTCTTGTTGGACGCCAATGCCATCAGGTCAAATGTCGGATGAACTCCCCCATCTCTCCACCATGCAACGTGCACCACCAAAAGCACTAGAAGGCGGCATTCTACCTAGTGGAAGTCCATTTGGCATAGGAAATTGTGTAGGCATTGTCCTAGAAGACTTGGACCACCTTGTTCCAGAGTGCCCTCTCGAAGTGCAGGATCGCTTGAAGCTCCAAGTGACTGCGTGACCCTTTCTCTTGGAAGGAGACCAACAACCCTGTACTGGACTGTCAGTGCAAAACACCCCTCCCCCCAACCATAAAGGCTGGTGTTTGTCATCAAGATCACCCAGGTGGAGATTCAAAGGAAAATCCTTCTGGCAAGAGAGAGCGTATTCAATCACCAGGCTAGACTATGACATGCCTTTGCTGTTCCTGGGAGCTATATACGCAGTGGGTCTCTTTCAGGACTCCAACGGGAGATAAGCACATTTTGAAGCAGATGCAAGTGGGCCGTCGCCCAGGGAACAACATCTATGGTCACAACCATTGACCACAGAATCTGCAAGTATTGCCACGCTGTCAGGGCATGAGTGTGTAGAAGAATATGTATCAAATGGTGAAGATTCTCCTGGCATGATTGTGGACGAAACACCCTGTTCACACTTGTGATGAACTGGACTTCTAGATATTCTAGGTCTTGCATTGGAATGATGTGTCTCTTTTGAAAGTTGATCACCCAACCTAATGTGTGCAAGCATTTGAGACTGCTTGACTTCCCTCTGACGAGCCCTGATGAGCAAATCATCCAGATATGGATGTACTTGTATACCAAGCAGGCGTAAGTGGACCGCAACAACCACCATCACTTTGGTAAAGGTCTGAGGCACTGTCACCAGCCCTAAGGTAAAGGCTGAGAAATGGAAGTGCTGTTGCAAGACATGAAACTCAAAGTACCTTCTGTGGGCTGGAAAGATAGGAATATGAAGGTAGGTCTTGGTCAAATCCAGAGAAGCCAGAAATTCCTCCAGCGCAACTGAGGCAATCACCGATCTCACCTTTTCCATGCAGAACCAAGGAACCTTCAGGGTCGCATTGACCGCTTTGAGATCCATAATTGGTTTCCAGTCTTCTGAGTCTCTCTGGCACGATAACGTATCCTGAGTACCCTATATACTTGAATATAAACCGATCCAATTATAAACAGAGGCAATCTTTTTCACCCCCAAAAAAGAGGGGGAAAAGGTTCACTCGAATATAAACCAGGGGGGTTATATTCAATTGCCCTGCCTTGTAGCAAGCCCTCCTTCCCTCCCTTCCTCTGCACCCAGATCTGATGCCCACTGCAGGTCTCCCTTAAGCCCTGGTGGTCGAGTGGTGAGCCGGGACAGGAGCAATTCTTCCCGTATCCTCTCCTGGTCAACTGTTAACCAACCTGCTTCCCTCCCCCCTCCTGGCCCCCTCTCCAATATACCTTTGAACCCTAGTGGTAAAGCAGTAAAGTGGAGCAGGAGTGATTTTTCTTTGCACCTGCTCCATGCGGAGCTGTGATAAAAAATGGCTGCACAAGTTCCCGGGGCAGTCTAGCAAGACCTTGCGAGACTGCCCCAAAAACTTGTGCAGCCATTTCTGATTGCAGCTCCACACAGGGCATGAGCAATGGAAAAAAAAAGAATTGCTGCTGCCCACTTCACTGCTAGACCACCAGGGTTCTAAAGGTATGTTGGAGAGGTGTCTAGGAAACAGGGTGAGGTGGTTAACAGTAAGCCAGGACAGGACGCAGGAAGGATCGTTCTTGTTCCGGTTCACCGTTGGACAACTAGGGATTAAAACAGGCCCACGGGAGGTCTGCAATGGGTCCAGGTGGGAGCGGGGGAGTGTGCAAACTTGATGACCCAAATATAAACAGTAGCCCCCATTTTGGGCCCACTTTTTTGGTCCAAAAATCTTGGTTTATATTTAAGTATATATGGTATCTGCCGGAGCCCGAGTCAAAATCTAGAACGGGCTCTATGGCTGCTATTTAACATAGTTACTTACCGTAAAGCACAGTTACTTACCGTAACAGGTGTTATAAGGGACAGCAGCCAGATATTCTCACTGATGTGTGACAGCACTGACGGAGGACTGAGATCCATCCTGGATCTCAGAGATCTCAACAAATTTGTTGAGATCTCTGAGATCCAGGATGGGTCTCAGTCCTCCAGTCTTTTTGGGAACCAAGAAATAACGGGAGTAAAATCCCCTTCCCCACTGATCAAGAGGAACTTCCTCGATGGCATTCAGCAGAAGGGATTACACCTCCTGTAGAAGAAGGAAGGACTGTGCAGGGTTCAAAGCACTCTTTTGGAGGACTGTCTGGTGGAAGAGTCTGAAAATTGAGAGAGTAACCCTGATGAATGATGTTGAGGACCCAAAGGTCTGATGTGATAAGTTACAACAATTGATGAATAACTGAGGATGACCCCCGATGGCCTGAGGGCAAGGGTAAGAAATGAGAAGACTGGCTACGCCCCATAGAAACATGTGAAAAAGGCTGTGCAGGTTTGGGTTGTGCAGCTTGCTTGTTCTGCTGCTGCTGCTAGCGTGGTTGCTGCTGCTGTTGTTGCCTTGGTCTACGAGGTTGAAACTCAGAGGACTGCAGAGGACGAGCAGTAAAACACCTCTGATAAGAAGACTGTGGTCTGAAAGGACGAGAAGGTGGAGGCTTCTTGTTTTTTAATCAAAGAATCCCACCTGGTTTCATGAGCCAATAATTTTTGGGTAGTAGTATCTAAGGATTCCCCAAAAAGTTCATCACCCAAACAAGGAGCATTGGCTATCATTCCAGGCAGCTAAATTGAACACATGGCTTGGAAAACCCATACGTGAGGCCACTTCTTACACTGACTTTAGAAAATTACTGAAGACATGTCTGTTTGACAAGTTCTAAATCTGGTATAGCGTTATATAGAAATAAAATTATTATTAAAAATTATTAAACAATCTTGATGGTTAACATCCAGTTCGGACACCCGAAGCCAAGCTAAGCGCCTCATAGCCACAGCCATGGCAATAGTGTGAGATGTAAGTTCAAAGGTATCATAAATAGAACATACCAAAAACTTTCACAATTGTAATAACTGGAAGTATATTGTTGCAAAAGAGGTACCTTTTGCTTAGGAAGATACTTCTACAGAGCAGAGACCTGCTGAACCAAGTGCTTGAGATAAAAGGAGAAATGGAAATCATAATTGCCAGACCAGTTGGCAAGCATGGCATTTTAATATAAACGCTTGCCAAAGCAGTCCATGGTCTTACCCTCTCTGCCAGGAGGGACAGAAGCATAAAAACTGGCCCCCACAGACTTCTTCAGAGTAGACTCCACCAGGAGGGATTCATGAGTAATCTGAGGCTTGTCAAAGCCTGGAATAGCAATTACTCTATAAAGGGCGTCAAGCTTACGAGGAGCACCAGGAATAGTTAAAGGAGTTTCCAGATTTTTATAAAAAGTCTCCAGTAAAATATCATGAAGAGGGAGTTTGAGAAACTCTTTAGGTGGTTGATCAAAATATAATGCATCCAAAAATGCTTTAGATTTTTTAAAATCAGACTCTAGAGGGATAGAAAGTGTCTCTGACATTTCCCTCAAAAACTTTGAGAAAGAAGTCTGTTCCGGTTTAGGAACAGGTTCTTGGGAGGAAGGATCTTCAACAGAGAAGGCCTCATCATCTGAGACAAGCGGTTCTTCAGAATCTTCCAAAAGATCCGAGTCCCGCACCAGTGGGAGAAGATCCCAAGAACCCGGCGTCGAGGACTCAATATGTTTGGTCCAGTGGCGTACCAAGGGGGGGGGGGGGGCTGTCCGCCCCGGGTGCACGGCTTGGGGGAGTACACAGCTGGCCAGGTCCGGGTCCTCCTATCCTTCCTTTCCCCCAGTCCACGCCGCTACAATCTTACCTCCACTGCTGCGACAACAAGTCTTCTTTCTGACGTCGGAGAGGATGTTCCGGGCCAGACGGCTTTAGCGCGGGAGGGAGATAGGTTGGCAGGTTGACTCTGGGAGTGGACAAAATCTGGAAGGTAGTGGGAGGACATAAGAAGGAGGCACTGGGGCATGATGGACACAGGAAAGAGGCACTGGGGGCACCATGTACGCAGGAAGGAGGCACTGGGGGCAACATGGACACAGGAAGGGACACTGGGGGCACTATGGACATGGGAAGGAGGCACTGGGGGCACTATGGACACAGGACGGAGGCACTGGGGGCACCATGTACGCAGGAAGGAGGCACTGGGGGCACCATGTATGCAGGAAGGAGGCACTGGGGGCAACATGGACACAGGAAGGGGCACTGGGGGCAACATGGACACAGGAAGGGGCACTGGGGGCACTATGGACACGGGAAGGAGGCACTGGGGGCACTATGGACACAGAACTGAGGCACTGGGGGCACTAAGGACATGGGAAGGAAGGCGGGAGGGAATAGAAAGGGACAATTGTTGGGCCTGAGTGCAGAAAGAAAGAAATGAAAGAAAGGATACACAGTAAATTAATAGATGTCCCCTTTTGATGAAAAAATAAATGGTCATGTTACCTCTGACTTTCTCTGCAGCAGAGTCGGCAGCCGTGCTGAGGTGCAGGAAGGTCCCGCGATGACTCTGCTCCGGAAGAAGTAAGTTATGTCGGAGGGGGTGGACCCGGCAGATTCAGTCAGTGCGGGACTTTGCCACAACTCCATGCGTCTGCCGGGTCCACCCCCTCCGACGTAACTTATTTCTTCCGGAGCAGAGCCAGCAGACGAGTCATCGCGGGACCTTCCAGCTGCTGAGTCCGCTCCAGAGCAAGTACGTCGGAGTGGGGTGGACTGGCAGCCGGCAGCTACAGTAATCGTGGGTCCTTGCTGCATGGAGGGAGAGAAAGGAGGACTTGCTGGAATGGAAGAGTGGTGGAGGGGAAAAAAGGGGGCAGGGTGGTATGGAAGGGTGGTGCTGATGGAACTGATGTACAGAGAAAGGGGAGAGACATAAGGGGGGAAGGATATTGGAGGGAAAGAAAGTGGGCAGATGCTGATTGAAGAGGGGTGGATGGCGAGAGAAAGGGCAGACATTGGATGGTAGTGGGGAGCCTATGCTGGATGGAAGTGCAGATGGGAGAGATAAGTGAGCAAATGTAGGAAGGAAATGGGAGGAGAGAAAGAGGGGAGCAGGCACTGGATGGAAGTGGACAGAGAGAGGAGAAGGTACTAGATGGAAGGGTTGGAGAAAGATGGTACATGATGGAAGGAGGGGATAAATAAAAGGAGGGATAGGGAAGGAGAGGAGAGAGATGCCAGACCAAAGGGGGTGAAAGGAGAGATGGAAGGGGAGGCATACAGTTTCTGAAAGGGGCATAGGAGAAAAGATGCCATATAGGGGAAGAGAGACGGCAGACAGTGGATGGAAGGAAGAGAGTTACAAGAAGATGAGGAAAGCAGAAACCACAGAAGACAAAGGTAGAAAAAAAATTATGCCCACTCCTCCAGGAATGCCGAGTCTCCCCCCATTGCGAGTAGCGTTGATCAAGGGCCTGGCATCATAACTACTTCTTTGGGGCAGAAGTAAAGCATGCTGCCCAAGATTATAGGTGCCTGGTACCACCAAACCTTTCTCTGGTGTTTTGATAAGACTTTTCACCCAAGGGACCTCTGGAATATTGACAATATTACCTGAAGGAACAAAAATTAGAATGTCCCAGAGTCCCTTGGAAGACTAAGGTTGTCCAGCAAAGACTTGGGCTTGAAGTCTTGCACAGTATCCATAGGATCGCCCAGATCCTTTCTGAAAAATAGCTGCTCCTTAAATGGCAGTTTACTGAAGGTTGCCTTGGACAAAGAATGACCAGATCACTGTCTGACCCACAGCATCCAGTGTTCAGAGATAGAGGTCATACAGGGCATCAGCCACATAATCCACTCCAACGATCAAAATGGAAGACCCATATCCATGACCATATTCAGAACATGACGGAGTTAACATGCTCTCAATTCCAAGGAAATGGAATCCAGGATCCTTGTTGGGACTTTACTTTTGAATAAAGACTATTTTGACTGAAAGGACACCTCCCCTTGCCTTTCTGTTGTTCTGCTGTTCTCCTAAAGGCGAGGTGCTCTTCTTCTGTCTGTTTGGTGAAGGGAAAACCACACACTTGGGGGGAAGAACCCCCAGCGCTAATAAGGCTACCATAGGAGGCAGATTCGGTGAATTTTACTTCACCAAATAATCTTGAAACATCATAATAAACTCTGGAGGGAAAACCTTACCCCTGAGAGGCAGAAATCCCTTCTGACCTTTGTTTAAAGCCCTTGGAGCTTCTTTGGGATTTTGGCACAAAATCATGGCTGCATTTTGCCAGGGATTTACTTGCGCTGCTCCCCTTCCCCAATTTGGACTTTTTGGATAGTCCTCGGATGGCCTGTACACCAGAACCCGTCACCCCCCTCCCCTCCCCCTGAAGATGCAGAGGAGGCTAAAGCCAATGCTATCTCCCTCTCTCATGCGCCACGTGGAATATGGCTGCTTGCCCGATAGCCATTCATCACAAACAGGGCATGAATCTGAACTATCCTGCCCTGAGGAGTTTATTCTGTTTTCTTTGAAGAATGAGGTGATTTGAGGCAGATAAAAGCCTATTAGTTCAAATCATGAAACCCAAGATGACCACTGCAAGAGTGATTTTAGTGCTAAAACAGCCCTGGAAACTTACAACAAAACACTGCAATTTTGGGATTTTGGAGGTAGGATTAGGGGGTAGGAGTAACCACTAAATCATCCAAAACTCAATTCTGGAGACTCCCCAAAACCGAGTAAAAGGCTGTCAGCCTGTTACTCACTGTGCAATGCTGAGTGCTGGGAGCTGCAGTCTAGAACCTGGAACAGTTTACAGGGAGATCTTCTGCCTAAAGAAGCCAGTAACTTGGACTGCTGGTATCTTCTAAATGCCTCTTGAACCCAACATACTGGTCGGAGACCTCTACCCCTCCCAGAACCCACGCATGCAGTTAGCCCCCATGCATATAGTCAGCCCCGATCCTGGATACACCACCACAGAGCCACTTAGCCTGCTCTTAAACTCACTAGCAGAGGAACCTGGGGTGAGCAATGCTCCCAAGGGAACGGTCCCCGACTCCCGAACTGAGAAAGCAAAGTTGCTTACCTGTAACAACTGTTCTCTGTAGACAGCAGGGAAATGCAGCCACACTTGTTGGTGAAGTCTTCTGACTGAGTCTGTGCATCGATGCTCTTTCCTAGCTATAGTAAGCTTTTGGCTTACTAAGCATGTGCAGGATGCCCTACAACTGGAATCCCTACCCTCATCCTGTCAGTTTTGTCTCTAGCAATATAACAAGTTGAGATGAGGGGACGGTGGGCAGGCAAGTGTGGCTGCATTCCCCTGCTGTCTACAGAGAACACCTGTTACAGGTAAGCAATTTTGCTTTCTCCGGAGACAAGCCGTGGATATACAGGCACACTTGTTGTTGAGTCCTAAGCTGAAAAAGCAGATGGGCAGTGGATATAAACTACAATGCAAATAAATTACATATGACAGATTGTCCAAAATGAACGTCTTGTGCTAAGCTTTGATCTAAACAATAGTTGTTTGTAAACATATGCACTGAAGACCAGGTTCCTGCTCTGCAGATATCCTGAATTAGGATTGATTTCAAGATTGCTATTGAAGCAGTTGTAGCTCTTAGTTTATGTGCCCCAATTGAACTAGGGGGCTGTATATGAGCTCTTGTGTAACAAAAGTGGATGCAGCGTGTAATCCATGATGATATACTCTTATAGTTGCTGGTTGGCCACGGGTAGCTGGATAGTAGGAAATTAATACTTGTAGTTGGCTGGATTTGCGGAATTGAGAAGTCTCCTTGAGGTAAAAAAGAAATGCTCTTCTGCAATCTAATGTATGAAGGGATTCTTCTGCAGCAGAGAAGTGAGGAGGTGGAGAGAACAGCAAAGTGATGGTTTGATTAAGGTGGAATTTCGAAACCACCTTGGGAAGAAATTTAGGATGAGTCCGTAACTGCATTTTATTTGGAAAAAAATTGTAAATAAGGATAGCAAGTCTATAAGGTTTGAAGCTCACTAACTCTCCTAGCTGATGTGAGCACAGTAAGAAAGGAAATAAAGGTGAGATGCAAATACCAGTGGCTCAAAAGGGTCTTTCATCGCTTGTTCCAAGACTACATTGAGGTCCCAGGATGTAGAAGGATCTTTCAGTGGAGGTCTTGGTAAAACCTCTCATAAAGCGAGAAATGAGAGGATGCTGTGAAACTGGTTTACCATGCACCAATGAGTGGTATGGTGAAATAGCTGACAAATGAAATCTTACACAGTTTGTCTTTAGGCTGGAGTCTGACAAGTGTAGAAGATATGTGAAGATATAATCCAGTGGGCATTTAAGAGGATCTTGACTTTGAGCATGTGCTCATAGGGAAAAATGCTTCCATTTAGCCTGATAAGATTTTCTAGTGGAAGGTTGTCTTGCTGCAAGCAGAACTGACTTTACTGATTGCACGAGAGGAAGCCTGGTTAGGAGTGAACTCTCAATTTCCAAGTTGTGAGACACACTACGGAGATTGGGATGCAGTAGTTGGCCATTCGGTTGAGAGAGAAGAAAGGGAAGGATGGTGTCCTAAGAGAATTGGAGGTACATCCAGAAAATCCAGGAGCAGTGGATATCATATCTGTCTGGGCCACCGGGGTGTAATAAGTATGAGTTGCACCTTGTCTACGGTAACTTTCTGAAGTACCCTGGAAATGAGAGGAAACTGTGGGAAAGCATAAACATTGTACCCTCCATGGAATGGAAAAAGCAACTCTTGCTATTGCTCGTGGAGCTAGACATAGGGAGCAAAACAAGTTGCACTGAGAATTGATCTGAGAAGCGACCCGGGGAATCTCCCATTGTTGGAGAATGTCGTGTAGGCCAGTAGAATTTAAGGTCCACTCAAGAGGATTGAGTTTACTGCTGAGGGAGTCTGTCATGATTTTGTGTTCCCCTGAAATATAAATCGCATGAAGGTTCACTTGAGAAAGAGCGTAGTTCCATAGACGGTAAGCCTCCCTGCAGAGTCGGAGGGATTCCAAGCCAAAACATAGTCACTTGATTGTCTGTCTGAATGAGAATGCTTCTTTTGGAAATCCACGGACAGAAAGCCTGAAGAGCATAATAAATTGCTCGGAGTTCTAAGTGATTGATATGCAGGGTCTTTTCATTTTTTGACCACAGACAGCAATGTTACTTACCGTAATAGTTGTTATCCAGGGACAGCAGGCAGCTATTCTCACTAGTGGGTGACGGAGCTCCGATGCAGACATCTCACAAGCATACTTGCTTGTAGAAACTTTTAGAAGTTTTGAGTTGCCCACACCGCGCATGTGCGAGTGCCTTACCGCCCAAGGCACCGGGCGCGTCTCCTCAGTTCAGATAGCCAGCAGAGAAGCCAACCCAGGGGAGGTGGGTGGGACGTGAGAATAGCTGCCTGCTGTCCCTGGATAACAACTGTTACGGTAAGTAACATTGCTTTATCCCAGGACAAGCAGCCAGGTATTCTCACTAGTGGGTGACCTCCAAGCTAACCAAAATGGGATGGTGAGAGAGTTGGCAACTTAGGAGAATAAATTTTGTAATACTGTTTGGCCAAACTGTCCATCCCGTCTGGAGAAGGTATCCAGACAATAGTGTGAGGTGAAGGTATGAACCGAGGACCAAGTGGCAGCTTTACAAATCTCCTCAATCAGTGTCGATCTGAGAAAAGCTACAGAGGCTGCCATTGCTCTGACCTTATGGGCTGTGACGTTACTGTGAAGGAGTAATCCAGCCTGGGCATAGCAGAAAGAGATACAAGCCGCAATCCAGTTGGAGATGGTACGCTTAGAGATAGGGCGTCCCAACTTGTTTGGATCGAAGGAGATGAAAAGTTGAGGAGCAGTTCTGTGAGGCTTGGTGCGTTCAAGGTAGAAAACCAAAGCACGTTTACAGTCCAGAATGTGAAGAGCTGATTCTCCAGGATGAGAATGAGGCTTTGGAAAAAACACAGGAAGAACAATGGATTGATTCAGATGAAATTCCGAGACCACCTTGGGGAGGAATTTGGGATGAGTGCGAAGGACCACCTTGTCATGATGAAACACTGTAAAGTGCGGATCCGCAACCAATGCTTGAAGTTCACTCACTCGACGAGCAGAAGTGAGGCCAATGAGAAGCACCACTTTCCAAGTGAGAAATTTCAGAGGAGCCTTGTTAAGAGGTTCAAATTGAGGATTCATAAGTTGAGAAAGAACAACATTGAAGTCCCAAACCACTGGAGGCGGTTTGAGGGGAGGATTGACATGGAAAAGTCCTTTCATGAATCTGGAAACCACAGGATGTGCAGAAAGAGGTTTCCCCTGAAGAGGCTGATGAAAGCAGCAATTGCACTAAGATGGACTCTGATCAATGTAGACTTGAGGCCAGATTGAGACAGGTGCAAAAGGTAGTCCAAAACAGAGGACAAGGAGGCATGCTGAGGCTCCTTGTGATGAGAAAAATACCAAGTAGAGAATCTACACCATTTCTGGGAATAGCATATTCTAGTAGCAGGCTTCCTTGAAGCTTCCAAAACATCCCGCACAGCTGGTGAAAACTGAAGGGGAGTTACGCTGAGAGGAACCAAGCTGTCAGGTGTAGCGACTGCAGGTTGGGATGAAGCAGAGATCCCTGATGCTGCGAAAGCAGAGATGGAAACACTGGTAGAAGGAAGGGCTCCCTGCTGCTGAGTTGCAGAAGAAGGGAGTACCAAGGTTGCCTGGGCCACCGAGGAGTAATCAGAATCATGGTGGCCCGGTCAGACTTGATCTTGACCAGAGTCTTTTGAATGAGAGGAAATGGAGGAAACGCATACAGAAAGAGATTCCCCAAGTCCAGAAGAAAAGCATCTGCCTCGAGACGATGAGGAGTGTAGATCCTGGAGCAGAACTGAGGCAGTTTGAAGTTGTGGGGAGCTGCAAAGAGGTCTATCTGAGGCGTTCCCCAGAGGGAGAAGATATGATGAAGGGGCGTGGAATGGAGAGTCCATTCGTGAGGCTGGAGAAGACGACTCAAGTTGTCCACCAAGGCATTGTCCGCCCCCTGAATGTAGACAGCTTTGAGGAAGGTGTTGTGATGAATCGTCCAATCCCAAACTTTCAGAGCTTCCTGACAGAGGGAGGCCGATCCCATGCCTCCCTGCTTGTTGACATAATACATGGCGACCTGATTGTCCGTGCGAATGAGGACCACCATGTCGTGAAGCAGATGCTGAAAAGCAGTGAGAGCATTGAAAATCGCCCTCATTTCCAGGAGATTGATATGGCACAGACGATCCGCACTCGTCCAATAGCCCTGGGTGCGGAGACCGTCCAGATGAGCCCCCCAAGCATAGTTCGAGGAGTCGGTCATGAGGACTTTCTGATGGGGAGGCATGTGAAACAGCAAACCTCTGGAAATATTGGAAGAGAGCATCCACCAGCGAAGTGACTGCAGCAGAGCAGGAGTGACCTGAATGTGGCGAGTCAGAGGGTCGAAGATCTGCGACCATTGAGACGCCAGGGTCCACTGAGGAATCCGCAGGTGAAATCTGGTAAAGGGAGTCACGTGAACTGTAGAGGCCATGTGGCCCAGGAGCACCATCATTTGTCTCGCCGAGATGGACGGGCGAGAAGAGACCGAGTGACAAAGATGAAGAGCCGCCAGGCAATGAGGAGGAAGGAACGCTCTGAGTTGAATAGTATCCAGAAAAGCTCCGATGAAGGGAAGAGTCTGTGAAGGTTGAAGATGGGATTTGGGAAAGTTGATCTCGAATCCCAGACTCTGCAGAAACCAGATTGTCCTCCGAGTGGCCTGGACGACCCCCTGAGACGTGGAATCCTTGATGAGCCAGTCGTCGAGGTAGGGAAACACCTGCAGACCATGGTTCCTGAGTGCTGCGGCCACCACAACCAGGCACTTGGTGAAGACTCTGGGTGACGAAGCTAGGCCGAAAGGGAGCACTCTGTACTGAAGATGAAGATGTCCCACCCGAAATCTGAGGTATTGATGGGAGGCCGGATGGATGGGAATATGAGTGTAGGCCTCCTTGAGATCCAGAGAGCATAACCAGTCATTCTGCTCGAGGAGGGGATAGAGAGAAGCCAGGGTCAACATGCGAAACTTCTCCCTGACCAGAAACTTGTTGAGCACCCTGAGGTCCAAAATAGGACGCAGGTCGCCCGTCTTCTTCGGAACAAGGAAGTACCGGGAGTAAAAACCCTTGCTCTGTTGGTCCACAGGGACCAGCTCGACGGCACGAAGCCGGAGCAAAGCCTGAGCTTTCTGAAGAAGAAGGGCGGTCTGGGTTAAGTTGGAAGGATACTCTCTTGGAGGATGTTCTGGAGGAACTTGATGGAACTGAAGAGAATATCCCTCTCTTACGATGGAAAGGACCCAGAGGTCAGTGGTGATAGTCGTCCATCAATGGTAAAAGTGATGGAGACGACCTCCAATGGGAAAAAACGGGGAGGGCAGAACAATGGAAGTTATGCTCCCTATGAGACAGTCAAAAAGGCTGGGGAGCCTTGGGGACAGCAGAAGATTGAGGCTTTTGTTGGGGCTTCTGCTGGTGCTGCCTCTTCACAGGCGGACGGATGGTGGGGGTCTGCTTCGGCGGGTAGCGCCTCTGATAGATCATAGGCGGGCGAGACGGACGAGTGATATCAGGCTTGGGCTTCTGGCGGAGAATAGATTGAAAAGATTTTTCATGTTTGGACAGCTTCTCCGTCGCCGCCTCGATGGACTCGTCGAAAAGGTCTGCTCCCGCACAGGGAACGCTCACTAGCCTGTCTTAGAGATTCGGGTCCATATCAATGGTTCGGAGCCACGCCAAGTGTCTCATGGCCACCGAACAAGCAGCAGCTCTGGCCGAGAGTTCAAAGGCGTCGTAAGACGATTGCATCATCTGCAAGCGGAGTTGGGACAACGACGCCAGGACTTCCGAGTACTCGAAGCGAGCCTGAGAGTCCAGATAGGTCAAAAACTTTTGAAGAATGGAGAGAAAAAATTCAAAGTAGGTCGCAAAATGAAAGCTGTAATTCAGGACTCGAGAAGCCATCATTGAGTTCTGGTAGATGTGCCTGCCAAATCTGTCCATGGTTTTGCCCTTCCGGCCAGGAGTGGAGGCATAGACGTGGGAGGGATGAGACTGCTTTAAGGAGGATTCAACTAACAGGGACTGGTGAGAGAGCTGCGCCCCGTCGAAGCCCTTATGGTGCACCGTGCGTTACCTGGCATCCAACTTCCCTGGGACCGCGGGGATGGAATATGGAGTCTCGAAGCATCTCATGAAAGTCTGGTCCAGAAGCTTATGGAGAGGCAGACGGAGAGACTCAGCAGGAGGTTGGGGAAGATGCATCGTCTCCAAATACTCCTTAGAAAACTTGGAACCCGAATCCAGGGTGATATCCAGATCCACCGCCATCTGCCTCAGGAAGGACGAGAAGGACAACTGGTCAGCCAGGGCCGGGCCTCGAGACGGGCTCTTAAGATGACGAGGCAGCCTGGTCTGCTGAGGCCGAGGACCGGCAGGGAGAGAACGAACCGACAAAGTCCTCGAGTTCCGGCATAGGAGGAGGAGGCGAGTAATCCGGTGAAAACTCCCAAAAAGGCTGCTTACGACGAGGCAAGGCATGCCTCGATGAATGCCTCGATCGAAGACCGGAACTGTGTCGAGAAGCAGGCCTCGAGCGTCGAGGCGAGCGAAGCCCAGACGAGGCAGCCACCGAGTAGATGGGACTGGAGGCTGTGGATCGAAGCAGCAGAGGCTGAGACGAAGCCCCCGAGGCGCTCCCCAAGGCTCGAGGCTCAGCATCGAGGAGGAAGGTTCTGGTCCAGGCAAGATGGATGCGCAATGCATCGAGGGTATCAGTTCCAAAGGTGGCATGGCCAAAGACTCTGCTCCATGCGAGGCATGCCTCGAAGCCAGACCAGACACTCGCCGAGACTCTGCTCCCAGCAGCGAGAGTGTGCGCCGAGAAGGCACCGGAGGCGGCTCGACCTCGCGGGAGGTTTCCGCGTGTCCAGGCTGGATCTGGGAGAGAAGCGTCGGCCCAATCTTAGTAAAGAGCTCGACAAACCGCTTCTCCATCATGGCATGGAACGAAGCCGGCAAAGAGGGATCCGCATCCGCAATGGGACCTCTAGCACGGACATCACTAACTCGGCCGCCAGGGGGCTTAGGCTTAGAAGCCTTGGGCACCTTGAGCACCACAGAGTCAAGGCAGGAGTGTATTTGACAATCATGCTACCAAACTCCTGATGCATAATAGCTTGAATCATAGCCTGCAAATGGGGCACCAAGACTTGAGGATCTGGTACATTTGCAGCGAGTATAGTCTCCAAAGAAGATGATGAAGAATCACGCTTCGATTTGGAGACATGGTGCTTGGGCAGCTTCATGACTACCCATTCTAAGGGTGGCATGTCCGAAGGAGGTTGCTGAACTACCTTACCTGAGGGATTCAGTGAGGAGAGCTACTCCTCAGGAAAGGATTTGCTCAAAGATGAGGACTTTAATTTAATTAAGGCCGAGGACAAGGTAGACCTCAGGAGCCCCGTAGAAGACTTGACCGGATTCGGGGTCGAGGTCAGAGTTGGAGTATCCATATCGCCGAAAATCTTCTCTACCTGAATTAGACGACGTTTAATGGCTCGAGGTTGAAGAGTAGCACAGCGAGTACACGACTCTGGATGATGGTCAGGCCCTAAACACTGAACACACCACTTATGTGGGTGAGGGAAATCGTGCGCTGGCAACGGCTACACTTCTTAAAGCCTGTGACCAGTCGGGACATAGAAAGGAAAATAGCTGCAGCCAAGTCAAAGCCTCAGGCTGAGGCCGCAGGGAGGATCCGCTGTGACACGAAAGAAAAAGTTAAAATGTAAATCTTAAAAAAAAAAAATAAAAACACAAAATGCAAAAAAGAAAATACAGCGACTCTAAGAAAAACAATACATGAGCCGCGGTGAGAGAAGGCACAAAAAGACTAAGCCTAGCGCAGAGTGTCAAATAGAGGATTTCTTGGCTCTGCGGAAAACTGAGAACTAGGTTGGGCGGGAAGACACTCGCGCATAAGCGGTGCGACAGTCATGAACTTTTTAAAGTTCTACAAGCAAGTCTGCTTGCAAAGCTGCCACATCGGGGCTCCGTGGATGACGTCACCCACATGTGAGAATATGCTGCCTGCTTGTCCTGGGATAAATGTACATTTTGGGAGGAACTCAAGCATTGCATATTTTGACATTCCATATCTTTACATTCCATTTATAGCCAAATTACACCTATTACACTGAAAAAATAAAGGTGGAAAGAAGATAGGAAAAGATTAATTACCTATTAAAAGTGAGGAACTTCGGGAAAACAAACTCAATTTTATCTATCACATATTGTTCTGTTGATAGAAACAATGCCAGATGATTGCTTCCCAAGATTTCTAAAATAGAAGAGCATGACAATTCAATCCCATCTAAGTTACAATTTCAAGATGTGAAACCAGACTAAACATGAAAAACCTTAGGTCTGCAAAAGAACTGATCAATTGTAAAGGCTCAATTCATACCTTTTTATGAAGTCTTTGCTACAAACCACATGTATTTCCCATTTACAATAATACTAACCTTTCCTTATTTCTTTTGGCATTGTGAGTACCCTGATTAGTGCTGTTCTGTGAATAAATGGGGAAGTTCTCATTCGAGCTGCTTTCTTGCTCCTCCTCTTCTTCATCTTCTGCTGCTTGAACTCCATCAGATGGATAACACTCTTCATCCCCATCCTCTTCATCTAGCGCACATTGGGTAGAACCTCCCCAGGTGGCCATTGTTCTGATAAACAAATTAACTGCATTTAATAGGTGACAATTATACAAAATAATACACAAATCTATGTGTGTCACACTTTCTTTTAGCAAAATGTTGCAGCACTTTTCTTTTTTTTTTTTTTTGTAAATAATTTTTATTCTTTTTTAAATTCTTACATCAAGTGAAATACATGTATTACATTCAATTATGAAGAAACACTTGAAATTATCAATAAATGTTCTTACATTGTAAATTAAAGAAACCCTTTATCAAAATTTTATATCATATTATTATTACAATATTTTTCCCTTCCCTACCCCCTCTATATGTTCTATACATGTGTTATGATATCTGATCAGTAGAATAATTTGTCAATGGTCCCCATATTTTATTAAATTTTTTAATATAACCTTGTTGTAATGCCATTACTTTTTCCATTTTATATATATGACAAATTGAATTCCACCAGAAAGTGTAATTTAATTTAGTGTAATCTTTCCAATTCTGAGTAATTTGCTGAATGGCGACCCCTGTTAGAATTAATAAAAGTTTATTATTGTTAGCTGATATCGGACTCTGTGTTCTCATTGTTGTTCCAAATAATATTGTATCATATGATAGTCCAACATGATTTTCTAATAATTTATTAATTTGGGGCCAAATTAATTTCCAAAAGGAATTAATACAGGGACAAAAGAATAATAAATGATCTAATGTCCCCACTTCTATCTTACAATGCCAGCATCTATTAGATCTATTACTATCTAATTTCTGTAATCTTGTAGGGGTCCATAAAACTCTATGTAATAAAAACATCCATGTTTGACTCATAGATGCTGACCTTGTAGTATGTATTCTCCAGGACCAAAATTTTTGCCATTGAGATGCAGAAATTGTCTGTCCTATCTCAATACTCCAAATGTCCCTAAGTCCTGTTCTCTTTTTTTTGTTTGAAAATTCATATATAATCTTATACCATTTTGCAGCTTGGTGTCCTAGAAAATCTGCTTGAAAACAAAGGATTGGCAAACTATATTGATTATTAAGATTCTTCCATTCAGGGAACCCTTCCTGAATAGCCTGCTTCAATTGCATCCATTTAAAATATTGTGTTTTTTCTAATCCAAATTTTTGTTGCAATTGTGAAAAACTAAGCAGTGATCCATTTATTATTACATCTTTTAAAGTACGTATACCTGCTATTATCCATTGTTTCCATACTATTTTAAATCCACCAATTTTGATCCTGGAGTTTACCCAAATAGATTGATTTAAAGATTTAGCCAATGGATTTGTTGATAAATTGCTTATAAATCTTAATGTTTTCCATGTATCTATTAGAATTCTATGATCTTTATAACTCCTGGGCATTGTTATACTAATGAAATGTTCTGGATGTAAAGGGAACATGAGGCGCCATTCTAAATATAACCAATCAGGTACATTTTCCATGAGATCTGGGAGGATCCAATACATAGCCTGTCTTAAAATATAGGCTTGATGGTACCTATAGAAATTTGGAAAATTTACCCCTCCCTCCTTAATTGTTTTTTATAATGATGCTAAAGCGATTCTGGGTCTTTTCCCAAACCAAACAAATTTTGTTAGTATACTGTTTAACTTTTTATAAAATGACCCCTGAAAAAATATTGGGATCATACTCATTTGATAACAAACCACAGGTAAAATCATCATTTTAATTGTTTGAACTCTTCCCCACCAAGAAAGATGTAAAGGATTCCATTGCTCGCACATTTCTGTTATTTTCTTTAATAAAAGTTTTTCATTCTCTTTTACTGTGTCATCAATTGTATTTTTTATAAGAATACCTAAATATTTTAGTCCTTCCTCTTTCCATTTAAATGAATATGAATCAAATAATCCTTTGGTACAATGGATATTAATTGGAAGAACTTCAGATTTTTCCCAATTGATTTTATATCCAGAAAACTTTCCAAACTTTTCTATTGCAGCACTTTTCCATCCACTGACGATTAGTGCATAGGAAATCAGACAGATGGGTACATCAAATGGTGAGCTGCTAGAAATCGAATTAATGTAGTCCAGAGGTGTCAAACTCAAATCACTTAAGGGGCCAAAATCTAACACACAGGCTAAGTTACGGGCCAAATTTTTTATTAAGGTACTTACCCTCTCCTTTACTAACGCACAGCATGGGCCCTGGCAGCTATGGCAACTGCTCCAACACTCACAGGACTTCTATGAGTGTCGGATCAATTACCACCGCTGGTGGCGCCAAACCCACGCTGCACGTCAGCAAAGGAGGGGGTTAGTCTTAGTAGAAGTATAGGAATACAACCTCTCCAACCCCACGCCGGCTATGTGTTACATACAAAATAAATAAAAAAGACTTTTCCTCTCTCTTTTAGGTCTTAGTTCACGCTTGATGTATAATACCAGCTCTGATAGGATATACATTTCAAATCTGACGTATTGTAATCACAAAATAGAAAATAAAATCATTTTTGCTTCCTTTAGTTGTCTGGTCATTTTGCTTTTGGTCCCAGTTTCTCTTTCTGATTTTTTCTATCTTCTAATTCTCTTTCCAGTGTCTGCTGTCCATTTTTTTTTTCTCCTCTTCTCTCTTTCTCCAATCCCTGTCTCCAACAAATTGATTCCCTTTCAACTTTTCTCCTTTTTACTTTTCTGCCTCTGTCCACTCAAATCTCGCCCTCTTTCTCTTCCTCCTTCTTTTTAAATGTTCAGCTACCTATCAATTTTCCATCTTCTCTTATTCTGTAGCTCTCCCATTTCCCATCTCACTCCTTTCCCAGGCTATTTCCTTCTCTCTCCTCCTCTTGGTCCAACATTTTGCTCCCTCTCTTTTCTGTTGTTGTTGTTCTTCTTCCCTCTCCCCTTGATGCTGAACAATGAGATGGAAGGGGGGGGGGGGGAAGAGATATGCTGCATCTCTCTACTTCCCATTCCCAGGTCTAACATTTCTCCCTTCCTTTCTCTTTCCAACTGCCCCCATCTCATCCCTCCCCATGCCTGCCTCCCTTCCTCCCCCCAGATCCACTATTTCTCCCTTTCTCTTCCCAACGGTTCTCCCTTCAAGTATCTTTTTCCCTCTTCCTTCACACCACCCCAGGTCAAACCTCTCTCCCTCTCCTCACAACCCAGAATGTCTTTCCCTCCAGCGCCGGTCCTTCTCTCCTCATAGCCCAGCATGTCTTTCCCTCCAGTGCTGGTCCCTCTCTCCTCAGAGCCCAGCATGTCTTAACAGAGATTTCGGCAGTTGGAACCCAAGCACAGTACTGGGTAAAGCTTTGGATTCTCGCCCAGAAATAGCTAAGAAGAAAAAAAAAAAAATTTAAATTGAATCAGGTTGGGCAGACTGGATGGACCATTCGGGTCTTTATCTGCCGTCATCTACTATGTTACTATGTGTTCCCTCCCGTGCCTGTCCGATGTCAACGCCAAGCCAAAAAAATCTGCCAAAAAATCTGCCATCCTCGGCAATTCAGCAATGTTGTACGTGGCTCCCCCTTCTGCTTTTCGCCTGCTGTGGTGTGTCTCCAATGATGCACAACTTCCTGTTTCTGCCCAGGTGGACCACGGCAGATGGAAAACAGGAAGGGGAGCCATGGACAACACTGCTGAATCGTTGCCAAGGCCAGCAGACTTTCCAGTGTGACGGCAACATCAGACCGGAACGGGAAGGAAGACACGCTGGGCTGTGAGAAGGGGAAGTTCGGGAGCATTGCTGCAGGCCACATAAAAAGGTCAGGTGGGCCGGATTCGGCCCGCGGACCTTGTGTTTGACACATGTGATATAATCTAACCACTTGAAATGTGACAGAAAATATTTAAGATTGGGGGAAGAATATTATAAGGAAAAGGGATTTTCTCTGGAGAAAAGCAGGGGAAATGCAGGCACATCTGATGGTGAAATCCTCAAACTGAGCCTGAGTGTCAGTGATTTCCCCATGCTATAGTAAGCTTTTAAGCTTACTGGGTATATGCAGGAGGTCCTGCCTCCAGAGACCCTCGCCCTGTCAGTTTTTTCTTCAGCTGCTCCTGACAGGTCACAGCTCTCCCCTCTAATTCTCATATATACACACACACATACACACACACATACACACAAGGAAGGATTCAGCCTTCCTATAAAGGCCTTACTTCTAACGTCAAAAACCAAACAAACAAAAACCACAAGTGGGCCTAGAACACCACAGCGACAACTATTGCCTTCATACAAAAAAAAAAAAATATCTATCTATCTATATCTATATAAAACCCCTAGCCGCGCATGCGCACTCAACTGCGTGCTTCCGTGATCTCTGATCTGTGAGATGTAGGTCCATGGCCGCAGGAGTGCGCATGCACGAGTCCCCAGCCTTACTGCTTCCTAGCCGCCAGCGTTGGACTCCCTGCTCTCCAGATCGCGGTGTCGGCTCCTCTCATGAGCCGCACCAGCGTCAGAGAAGGCTTCCGACGCTGGCGGGGATCGAGAGGAGCCCTGTGACACTCGCCCAGAGCAGGCCAGACCGCAGACCGGGCAGGGAAGCGCCGAAAGAGACTCCAGCTGCGAGCAGCTCAGTGGGACCAGGCAGGTAGCCACACGAGGGAGGGAAACACGATAAGGGAAACACGATAAGGGAAGGGGGGGCCCTTGGAGCAGGCTACAACACGGGAGGGAAGGGGGAGGGGCCAAAAGGAGCAGGCCACATCGTGCTAAGAGTAGGGAAGGGGGATGGGGGAAAATGCTGATACTGCTGCACAGGGACTTGGAGGGGAAGGGAAATACCTGGAGGAAAGACACAGGGAGAGGGACAGAAAGACAGAGAAAGGGTGCCAGGGAGAGAGACAGTGGGAGGGAGAGAGACAGAAAGACAAACATACATATATTCTAGCACCCGCTTATGTAACGGGCTTAATGACTAGTATGTGTGTATGTATATATATATATAGTATGTGTGTATGTATATATATATATATATATATATATATATATATATATGCTGTGAAGAAAAAGTCTATGGGGTTAATAATAATAATAAAAAAAAAAAAAAAAAAACCCATCTAAAAAGTGTCCTAAATGGCTACTTGGACGATCAAAAAGCCTGATCGTCCAAGTACCCATAACCAAAGCTGGTTTTTAGACGTATCTAAAAACAGCTTAGGCCTTTCCCCTGCCACTAAACGCACAGAGAGAAAAGAGGTGTGTTTAGAGGAGGGGAAAGGGCGGGCAGTGGGCGGGAGGTGGGCTGACCTACACCTAGGCGTACAACAGGTATAACCAAAACATTAACAGGTTGCCTAGTCGGCACTTAGACATTTTTGACTTAGACGAAGTCAAACCAGGTCTAAGTGCCGAAAAAGGGGCCACTGAACTGATGGCTGCTGGCGCCATCAGTTCAGCGGCCCGGCAACCTACCCACCGCAAGCAACCCAGCCCATGTGCCTAAGGCCCCGCCCACAGGAGGGACCTAAGGCTCCCGGGCCTATTCTGATTGGCCCAGATGCCTCAGGCCCCACCTGTGGCTGTGGGCAGGGTTTCTTCCGCCTGGGCCAATCCGGCCCCATTCAGGACCCGGCTGGCCTGCCGGAGGGGCGGGCTTGGCACCTGTCCGTCTGGCCAATGTTCAGGTATGGGAAAGGGGTGGGGGGGGCGTGGAGTCGGCACGGGGGGGGGGTCTGATCGGGGGTTCTGGGGGGGGGGTCGGTCGTTGGGGGGAGGGGGGTTGTGTCGAGGGCAGGAGGACCTGGGATCCCTCCTGCCTGTATTGTAGTGGGGGATAGGGGGTCACCGGGGCCAGGGGGGCTTGGGCTCACTGCAATAGTCACTGCTGAAGATCTGGAGGATACATCGAAAGCATAAAAGGTGGCTCCAGCCATGTACTTTCTGGTTGCAAGCAAGTGCTTATTAGAAGCTGAAATGGCTTTAGTTGTTCTGAGGGAAGCTTTGTAGGAACCACATAGTTCGTTGGGTCGCTACAATAACCCCCTGAGATGTAGAATCTTGTTTTTTGGGAGGTGCTCGAGTGTAAGGAGCTGCTCTTGAAGGATAACGCCTCTGATAGGATGGAAGAGGTTGAGAAGGTTTTGCAGGAGCTGGCTTAGGCTTTGGTCTTGATCTGACAATGGAAGAAAAGATTTCTCATGCTCAGAAAACTTCTTGATGGCAGCTTCTATCGATTCATCAAAGAGGTCATTGCCCTCACAAGGAATATTAGCCAGATGATCCTGAAGGTTGGGATCCATATCGATGGTGCGAAGCCAGGCCAGATAGCACATCGCTACCGAGAATGCAGTGACCCTTGAGGAAAGTTCAAATGTATCATAAGGTAACTGAAGATGGTGCAACCTGAGATGTGCTAAAGTGGCAATGACTTGCTGAAACTCTAAAAGCCTGTGTTGAACAAGGTCTTTAGAAAAACCAGGGAGTATATCAATAAAATACTTGAAACAAGTAGTAAAGATAAAATTATAATTTTAAACCCTGGAGGCCATCATCGAATTTTGATAAAGACGGCAGCCAACCTTGTCCATGATACTGCCCTCTCTACCAGGAGGTACGGTAGCACAGACCCTGGAAGGATGACTCCTCTTCAATGAAGATTCCACAAGAAGGGATTGTTGAGATAATTGGGAGTTCTCAAATCCCTTGCAATGTAGAGTTCTATACCTTGATTCTAACTTGCCTGGAACAACAGGGATAGCATAAGGAGTCTCCAGGTTTCGTTTGAGACAGAAGCCTGTTAACAGGAAGTTTGGGAGACTCTGCAGGAGGCCGAGGGATACTCATTTCCTCTAAATACTCCTTAGAGTACTTAGAACCAGCATCCAATTTAAGATCCAGGTCCTCAGCCATTTGACGGAGGAAGGAGGAAAAGGACAATTGATCCGCCGGAGCATGGCCTCGAGGTGCCTCGAGTGGAGAAGGAAGGTGATGCCTCTCTGGAGCACTGCTGCTCAATTCAGGAAAAAAAAATTTGATTCGATTCGATTTGGGTTTTCGATTTGATTTTCCTGCCCAATTGGGTGTTGATTTATTTTTTTTTTTTTTTTCAAACATCCTGGTGGATTTATTTTATAGTCTCTTCACCCCTTTGCCTTCTCCTAACCACACTGGCGCTGTGGTGTAAACAAAATAAACAAACAAAACAGACTTTTCCTCTCTCTGTAAAATCCTAGCTCACGTTTGCAGTCTAACACCAGCTCTAGCAGGATACATGTTTGAAATCTGACATTGTAATCAAAAAACAGAAAATGAAATTAGTTTTTCTACCTTTTGTTGTCTGATCATTATTCAAATCTTGTTGGTCCCAGGCTCTGGTTGTCTTCTGATAACTTGCTTGCCAGGGTCTCCTTCTTTCTCTGTGCTAACCATCCATCTGCCATCCCTGTCTTCCCCTTCTGTTTCCCTTCCCAGGAGGTCTGGCAACTTTCCTATTTTTTGTCTCCCTCCACAGATCTACCTTTTCTTAACTACCCTTTCATTCAGCATCTATCCCCCCTTCCCCACCACCCCAGGGTCCTTTCTGTAACTTTCATCCCTAAATCCCATGGTCCATCATCTCTCTCCCTCTCCTCTATTTTCAGACCCATTATTTCTTCCCCCCCAAAGTCCGGCATATGCACGTCTCTTTGAACCCCCCCCTTCCCTCCCTCCCTCCTTGTACTGAAGGCCTGTCTCCCATTAAAGGTCTGCATCCCACTCATGAAGGTCTGTCCCCCCCCCCTTGAAGGCCTGCATCCCCCGAAGGCCTGCACCTCCCCCTGAAGACCTGTCCCCCCCTTGAAGGCCTGCATCCCACTCCTGAAGGCCTGCCTGCATCCCACCCCCAAAGGCCTGCCTGTCCCGCTTAAAGGCCTGTCTCCCCCCTGGAAGGCCTGCATCCCCCCCGACGGCCTGCTCGCCCCACCCTGAGGGCCTGCTCGCCACACCCCCCACCCCAAAGGATTGCTCCCCTCCTGGCCTCCCCGCACCGGCGTTTACCTTAACGAAGCAGCCTGCAGCAAGATTGCGATGCCAGCGATCTTAAGTTTGCACTGCTTCGGAGCTGTTTCCTCCGTCGCGGTCCCGCCCCCTCCTGACGTCAGTGCAAAGATCACTGGCATCGCGATCTTGCTGCAGGCTGCTTCGTTAAGGTAAATGCCGTTGCGGTGAGGCCAGGGGGGAGGGAAGCAAAATGCCGGAGAGGCCAAAGGGGTAAGCAAGATGCCAGAGGGGGGGAAGCAGCAATAACCGGCTGAGGCTCCTCCCTCGCCTTCTAAAGCAGGTGCGGTAGCAGCCAACCAGCAAGAGCAGCGCTGCCGCTCCTGCTTTAGGGGGTGAGGGGGGAGGGTCAGCCGAATCTGGAAGCCGATTTTTTTTGTTTTGAGTCGATTCGAATTGATTCACCCGAAGTGAATCGGTGGACCGATTGGAATCGTGAATCGGGCAGCACTACTCTGGAGTATTGGTATCCCAGTGAATAGACAGACTGGGACGAGGCATTAGAATCAGCTGAGCCCTCAGGTTCCACTATCGGGGTCCTCGATCGAGGAGTTGGAGGCCTCGAAAAGCTGAAAGGCTTCTCTCTGGAAGAGGACCTGCGCCTCGATGAGGGCCTCGACCGGCGACGAGAGTACTGCTTGTAAGCAGGTCTCGTGCGAGGTCGAGCAGACCTCGCCCTGTGCCTTGAAACGAGCAATGCCTTTGGTGAGGGAATAGGGCTGGAAGTTGTAGATCGAAACCCCATAGACTCAGTGGTTTGGATCGAGGAATCTCGAAGCACTCCCAAAGACTCAGCTCCATATATGGAGTGTAAGGATTCCAGTCAAGATACTCACAAAGACTCGACTCCTTGCATAGAATGTGAAGATTCCAGACCAGACACTTGCAAAGACTCAACTCCATGCATAGATTGTGTAAATTCAGCTTGAGGCACAGGCAAGAACTCGACCTCTTGTGAGACTGCTGAGTGCCCAGGCTGGACTGCAGGAAGCAAAGTTGAGGCAGGACTGTATTTGCTCAGTAACAGAACAAATTCCTGCTCTAAAATGGTCTGCATGGTAGCCTGCAATTGTGGATACGAGTCTGAAACTGGACTACTTGCTGAGGCTAAAGGTTCTGAGGTGCCAGAGGAAGCATGCTTCGACTTGGAGGAATGATGCTTGGGTAGCTTGAGGACCACCGCCGGAACCATCTGTTGAGGTATCTGACCTGAGGGAAGCTCAGGAGAAGACATGGCAGATTTACTCAAGGTCGAGGATGTTCCAAACGAGTAAGGTCTGATGAGACTCGAGGTCGGAGTCATGGAGGCAGGAGGACACCCCGCAGCAGGCCTGACTGATTCGGAGGTCGAGGTCGAGGGTGTAGCAGGGGTTTCCATACTGAAAATCTTCTCTACTTGAACTCGACGAAGTTTGTTTGAGGGCTCGAAGTTGAAGGGTAGCACAGCGAACACACGATTCCGGGCAATGTTCAGGCCCCAAACACTGATGATACCAGCGGTGAGGGTCAGTGAGGGAGATCGCACACTTGCACTGGCTACACTTCTTGAAGCCCATGACAGGCCGGGACATAGAAGGAAAAATAGCAGCTGCAGAGTAGAAGCTCGCAGGCTGAGGGCGTGCAGAAGGCCCCGCCAGTCAGTCGACAAATAATAATTTTTTTTTAAATAATCAAAAGAAAAAACACAGCGACACGGTAATAAGAAAAATAAGGCACGAGCCGCAGTGAGAGAAGGCACGAAGCGAAATAAGTTCAGTGCAAAGCGTCAAAGACGGACTTCTCGGCTCCGTGGAAAACTGAGAACTGAGGAGATGCACCCTGGGCTGGTCAGGAAGGCATTCGCACATACGCGGTGCGGCAGACTTGAAACTTCTCAAGTTTTCTACAAGCAAGTCCGCTTGCGAGGCTGTCCGCATCCGGGCTCCGTGGATGATGTCATCCACATGTGAGAATAGCTGCCTGCTTGTCCTGGGATAAAGACTTTTACTCTCTCTGTTAAATCCTAGCTCACTTTCGCGATCTAACACCAACTCTACCTTTTGTTGTCTGGTCATTATTTAAATCATGTTGGTCCCACGCTCTGATTGTCTTCAAATAACTTGCTTGCCCATTTATCGTTTTCTTCTCTCTCGGTACTAACCGTATTCCATCTCTGCCCTCCCCTTTTGTCTCCCTTCCCTCCCCCGGAGGTTTGGCATCTTTTCTTTTTTTTTGTCTCCATCCCCGCAGCTGCAGCGATGGATCCCACCATCCCCAGATCAACCATCTCTCCTTTTCTCAACTACCCTTTTATCCAGCATCTCTCTCTCCCTCCTTCCCCACCACCCCAGGGTTCATCATCTCTCCCCATTCTCTTCCCAACTACCCTCCTATCCAGTATTCTCTATCCCCCACCCCCCTCCACACCATCCCTTGTGTCCAACCTCTCTCTCTTTGTTCCTTCCCTCCTTTGTTACCTCCCTCCATTGTTCACCATCTCCCTCCTTCTCCTGTTTTTAGACCCATTATTTCTTCCCCCCTCCCAGTATGGCATATGCACGTCTCTTTGAACTCCCCCTTCCCTCCATCCCTCTGTATACTTCTATACCTGGGCCCCTCTCCCCCGAAGGCCTGCATGTTCCCCCCTGGCCTCCCGGTCTTACTTTTACTTAATTACATCAGCGGAGGAGCCTGCAGAGAGGATCGTCTGTGCTTCAGTGATCCTTGAAGGCTGCTGTCATCCTCAGGAGCACATTCAATCTGCCATGTCCTGCCCATGACATCAAAGGAGGGGAGGGACTGCGGCAGAGGGAACGTGCTCCTGAGGACGACAGCAGCCTGCAAGGATTGTTACAGCACTGGCGATCCTCTCTGCAGGCTGCTCCACTGCTGTAATTAAGGCCGGGGGGAAGCCAGAGGACACTGCAGCACTTCCCGACTTACCCTCCCCCCTCAAGCAGGAGTAATAGCGGTAGTGGACGGCCAGCAAGATGCAGCGCTGCTGCTCCTGCTTTAGAAGAGCTGAAGTCCGATTTTAAAAAAAATCCAATTCGATTCAAATCGGAAATCGAGCAGCGCTATTGTCCAGGATAACAAGTCAGATAAAAATCACAGCAGACTAGAAATGACATGTAAACCATAGATTTAGCACTCGTGTACTACATCTTAACATGCCTCAACCACTAACAATATTTTAGGAGCATTCAATGAATCTTCTATGGAATAACTTCCATCCTCAGGAAAGCATTCAAAAAGTGCTTTGATGCAAAATATCTAGTTCAAGAAGTAGGTGAAATCTTAGCTGATTCTTCCGTTAAAGGCTTTGGAGAAGAGCCAATTTGCTTGTCACACACATAAGGATTAATATCATCTACACATACTGTAATAGGACTTAACTACTCCTACCGTAACAGATAATATTCATGCAACTTTCTGACTTCACATTCAATTTTCAATAAATTAGATGCCTTATATTAAAATGTTTTATTTCATATTGCGTTGATATTTTAAAGAGCAAACTATGCCACACTATGTACTATTTATAATTCTACTGCTGTAATTGATTTGATTATGTTTATCTTATTCTTGCTGTACACTGCCTTCAAAAAAATAAATCAATGTATATACGTAAAAAAATATAGAAAAATAAAATCTCTTACTTTTCAGTCCTGCTCTGTTGCTGAGTGCAGAGTGTGTCTGAGCCATCACTCCTAACAGATGCGGCAGCTGATACAGTTTCTCCTCTCCCTTTCCGCCTTTGATGTTCAGCCATTAAAGTCTCAAGGTGCTTCCTTCTCTGTCGTAGTTCTTCCCTCAAAATCTGGTGTCTCCTTATCTCAGACCAAAGCTAAATAAAGCATTTGATTTAGTCTTGCTACAGTAGTACTAACGAAACTAGATTAAAAAAAGAACAAAAACAAGAAGTTTACTCTAAGATTCATCAAACAGTACTTCCTAACCAAATGTATAGAGGCAGATCTCAGTAAACTTGGTTTAAATCTGAGACAGCCCAAAAACAAAGAAGTAAGAGGCCTCAGCCATTGTCCTTTTTATCCCAGTCTGTCCCCCCCTCCCATGTTCATGACTGAGGAGAGAAACCCTTCATAATTCTCAAAAATTGATTTACTATGGCTCTTTTCCATTCTGCATCTACAGGCCAAGTTTAATAAATCAGTCTCAAACTAACACTGCATGCTTCTGGCAGAAGCCATCAGTGTACTTTCCACAAGCTATGCTATCAGTTATGAGACAGTTCCTTTTACAGATGATGCAAAAGGAGAAATTAGGTTCTTACCTGCTAATTTACTTTCTTTTAGCTTCTCCAGACCAGTAGAGGTTAATCTTTACGAGTGGGTATATATCCAATTATGACCAGCAGGTGGTGACTGAAAACTAAACTGTGGAACAGTACATAAGATATCCCCTTCTTTATTCCTATCAGTTTGCCAAAATAGCCAAGCAGAACTAAGAACTGGAAACACAAATAAACAATACTCCGAATAGGAGTAACAACTAACATACTCAAATGCTGTTGGAAATGCAGAGGAGAGATACTAGAAGAAAAATGTCCCCACAGCCGCTCTTCATTAATTCTCCCTGGCCCTAGAAAAATACTAGAACCCACAGCAAAAAACAAAACTGCCCGCACAACAGCCTCAACAACACAACAACAGACAGGGTAGTGGACCTCTACTGGTCTGGAGAAGCTAAAAGAAAGTAAACTAGCAGGTAAGAACCTAATTTCTCCTTCTTTAGCACTCTCCAGACCAGTAGAGGTTAATATTTACGAATTGGACGTAACAAAGCAGTCCCCATCACGGGCGGGACCCCCGAAGGGCCGACACCAGAACAAGCTCACCGAACACCGCTTCCCGACGTGTCTGAACATCTACCCGGTAGAGTCTGACAAAAGAATGCAAGGAAGACCAAATTGCAGCCATACAAATGTCCACTGGAGACATGAGCAAAGACTCAGCCCAAGAAGCCACCTGACCCTGAGTGGAATGAGTCTTGAGAAATTCCGGAACAGGCTTCTGTCTCAGAAGATAAGCGGAAGCAATAGTCTCCGTGATCCAGCGCGCAATAGTAGCCTTAGAGGCGCCAGCCCCCTTAAGAGGACCAGCCAGAAGGACAAACACGATCTGATTTCCTGATCTCCTGGGTCCACTGCACATAAAAGCGAATGACTCGACCAATATCCAACGTGTGCAGTTGTCTTGCTCAGAAGAGCCCTCTCGACTACCCAACACCGGGAGGACTACAGATTGATTGACATGAAAAGGAGAAACTACTTTTGGCAAAAAGGAAGGAACAGGACTCAAGGACAACCCGCTCCCTAGAAAGCTCCAAGAAGGGAGCCCTACAAGAGAAAACTACAGCTCAGAAACACACCTAGCTGAAGTAATGGCCACCAAAAAGACAGCCTTCAGAGTAAGGTCCTTCAAAGAGCAGCCGCCCAACGGTTCAAAAGGCGGGCGCACCAGAACAGACAGAACCAGATTGAGATCCCAAGATGGAACAGAGGGCCGCACGGGAGGCCTGATCAACTTGGCCGCCCGCAAAAAGTGAATCACATCAGGAATGGCTGTCAAACGCTGACCTTTCACTAACCCACGAAAGGCTGACAAGGCCACAAGCTGAACCTGGAGAGAAGACCAAGCCAGTCCTCTATCCAGTCCATCTTGCAAAAACTCTAGGATGGTAGGCAGGGAAGCACGAAAAGAGACCACACCCCATGCCTGGCACCACCCCTCAAAGAGACTCCAAACCCGCACATAAGCCTGAGAGGTAGAAAGCCTCAGGGACCCCAAGATAGTAGAGATCACTTTATCTGAATACCCCTTCTTACCTAGGTGACCCCTTTCAAGAGCCAAGCCAAAAGACAGAAAGGAGACGGGTCGAACATGGGAATAGGACCCTGCGTCAGAAGGTCATCCAAGAGAGGCAGAGGATCCACCACCAGATGCCTCACCAGATCCGCATACCACGGACGTCGAGGCCAATCCGGAGCAACCAGAACCACCAGACCCGGATGGTGAACAATGCGGAGAAGAACACTGCTCACTAAATGGCCACGGAGGAAACACGTACAACAGCCCCTCTGTTGGCCATGGTTGAACCAGAGCATCCAGACCCTTGGCCAGACTGTCCCTGTGACGACTGAAGAAGCGGGGCACTTTGGTGTTGCCACTCGTGGCCATCAGGGGCTGACACCAAGTCTGACTATCAACTGAAAGGCCATGGGGCTGAAACACCACTCTCCGAGATCTAAGATGTGATGACTGAGGAAGTCTGCCTGAACATTCTCCACCCCGGCTATGTGAGAGGCCAAGAGGTCCAGAATGTGAGACTCCACCCAACGCCTGAGCCAAGATGCCTCCTGCACCACCTGAGTGCTCTTGGTGCCTCCCTGACGATTGACATAAGCCACCGCCATGGCATTGTCCGACAGAACTCTGACTGACTTGCCCATTAAAAGGGAGCGGAAGGCTAACAGCGCCAGATGGACAGCTCTGGTCACAAACACAATGACTGACCAGGACGCCTCCTCCGTGGACCAGGTGCCCTGAGCTGAGTGACCTAGACACTGAGCCCTCCCCAACTAAGGAGACTGGCATTCGTGAGAAGCACCGTCCACTGCAGTAGATCCAGACTCACCCCGTGAACCCGATGAAAGGTTTGGAGCCACCAACGAAGACTGCAGTGCGCCAAGCCTCGCAGAGGGACATGGACATCCAAACTGTACCTCTGAGGTGACCACCTCTGGAGCAGAGCATACTGAAGAGGACGCATGTGGGCCCGCACCCACCTCACCACGTCCAGGGATGCCCCCATCGACCCCAAGACTTGGAGGAAATCCTGCACCCAAGGACACCGAGATGCCATAAGGAGGTGAATCTGAGATTCCAAATTGCTTACCCAGGCCTCTGGAAGGAAGGCCTTCCCGAAGGAGGTATCGAACAAAATCCCAAGTTACTCCAGATGCTGAGCTGGGACCAACCAACTCTTGGAAAAGTTGACCACCCAGCCCAGCGACTGGAGAAACTCCACCACCCGAGCCGTAACCCGTGTGCTCTCTAGCCCGCTAACTGCCAGATCATATCTAGCCTTTCCGTGTCAGGTGGCATGGGAGACACTAGCCTTTCGCCAGACCCTTCAGCGCTTGCTAGATCTCAAAGCGGTTGTCCAGTGTCCCCTCAGGAGTGCGGCACCGGCTGGTATGCCATTTCATTTGTGGGGCCCAAGAAGGAGGGGGACCTTTCGGCCCATCATCGATTTTAAACAGGGGTTAACAGGGCTCTCAGAATTCCATTTTTTTGCATGGACATACTGCAGTCTGTCCTGGCAGTTCAGCCTGGGGAGTTCCTGACTTCTCTCGCTGTGACGGAGGCCTACATGCATGTTTCCATTCGGGCCTCTCATCAGCGCTTCCTTCGCTTTGTGATCTTGGGTCAGCACTGTCAGTTCTGTGCACTTCCCTTTGACCTGGCCACAACTCCCCAGATGTTTGCCAAGGTGATGGTGGTCGTCGTGGCATTGCAGTCGGGAGGGCATTCTGGTGCACCCCTACCTGGACGACTGGTTGATTCGGGCGAAGTGCATTTAGCAGGAACTTACAGCTGGTTTCACGGGATTCGAGACCACAAGACCAGCTGGAAGATGCTGCACTGCAGGGCTCAAACTTAAGGCCAAAATGAGTACTGGGACATGTGGGAGAACAATGAATCAGAAAATAATAGTAAATATTGAAGAAAAAAAGCCAGTACTGGGCAGACTTGCATGGTCTGTATCTGTATATGGCCGTTTGGTTGAGGATGGGCTGGGGAGGGCTTCAGCTTGGGCAGACTAGATGGACCATTCGGGTCTTTATCTGCTGTCATCTACTATGTTACTATGTTTTCTTCAAAAGAAATGGCAGAAAAAAATTCAAAGGCATAAGTATACTGCTGTCACAGTGCAAATTCTAGGTACTATGGCTACTTGGCACCTGGGATTTGTCAAGAACTCGCAAGGAGCATAGCATGGTATCATACAAATTATCCTGTCCTAAGCTTGTCATTGCATTATGCAGAGAGACATCAATTATGAGGTGTCGCATGGCACTTCCAAAGGGCTGAAGCAGTGGGATTTTGAGTACCTTTCCAGCTTTTGCTAATCTACTAGAGCACCAGCATGCTTAACTGCATAGAACAGTGAAAGGTTTGGGATTTCTAAGACCTACAAAACATAAGAATTTCTTAACAACCCAATAGATAATTAAATAGCTAAAAGGCACCCAATGTATCATATTTGAAAAAGAGCCTCATATTGAAAAATTCTTAATATTTAACTTAAATATTAGAATGTTTTATTACAGTTAAGTACATACGATACAGGAGGGTCTTTGTTAAAAAAATACCTTTTACATATACAATAATGCATGCTTCAATCACAAATGACAAGTAATACCTCACTGTCTACAGCTGTTGAGTCTTCAGGATCTGGTATTGCCTGCAGTTCTGATATATTAGTTTCATGTACACCTGGAGTTGAAGCAGCTACTGGAGGCTGTTTAGTCAGACAGTTCCTAATAGTAGGTGTGGATAGCTAGGAAGAAAGTAATATGGTTAAACTTTGTTTCAGATTTTGTGCAGGCTCAAATATCATGCCCTATAGATCTAAAGTCTGTTTTTGTCAACTCTGGTGCTCATAAGTATTACTACAATGCAATCCAATGCTCTCAAACCTTTTTTAGTTTTGTCAACTTTTACAAAACTCTGGCACTCATCCATTAACAAGAGTCAGGAAGTGTATTAACATGTCTACCAAATTAAAGAACCTTACTTTGGATTATCTGTTCTCAAAAGGTTTCAGTTTTAAGTATGAATACCTTGACTTAAAATGGACTATATAAAGAAAAGCTAATTACCTAAAGCAATGTTTCTCAACTTCTTCAAGAAAAGTACCCCCTAAGCCTAACAAATACCAACCAAGTAAACCCGCCTAAGCTCCACCCAAGCTCTGCCCCAGACCCGCCAAGCTCCACCCCAGACCCCATCCCCACACCCATAATAATAGTACTAATTGAACACAATTTCTTCCATCATTTTTCATACACACACAATATAATCTTATTGATACATAATGGTAACAACAAAATTTTTAAAAAAAACCACAAAGCACAGTGTACGCAGAGAAAATGTTAATTATAATTTATATTCGGGAGGGGGTTCAATGAAGTCAAGGCAGATAACTTCAAAATATGCAATATCACCTCAGTAACAACTATAGAAAAATAGACAGGTAGAGAAAAATAGACAGCGGATATAAATTCACAAAACTGACATTTTCATAAATTCAGAAAACTGACATTTTGATCACTAAATTGAAAATACAATTATTTTTCCTACCTTTGGTGATTTCATGAGTCTCTGGTTGCATTTCCTTTTGACTGTGCATCCAATATGTCTTTCTTTCTGCCTCCTGCACACTTTCTCTCCTCCGGACCCCATTCCCTTTCTCAACCAACATCTCTCTGTCCTTCCATGAGTCCAACTTTTCTCCCTCTCTCCTCTACCCCTATTGGCAATATGTCACACTCTCTCTCTCCCCCTCTCTCTCTCTCATTGTCCATCTGTCTTGAGAGATCCAGGCATCTCTCCCACCCCCTCTACTGCCACATCCAACATTTCTCCCTCTCTCATCCCCTGGATAACGTGCATTTTTCACCAATGCCCACCAGTCCTATGCCCATTTCTCCTTCTATCAGCCCTTTCCAACACAATGCCACATTTCTCCCTCCATCACTATGTCCAACATTCCTCCCCCTTGCATCCCCTTCAATCTGACCTCTCCAATACTATATCCAACATTTCTCACTCTCATCCTTCTATTCCCCATGCATCTGTATCTCACTCCTCTCTCTATATATATGCCCAATTTTCCTTTCTTTCTTTTCCCTTGTGCACCATCTCTCACACACTCATGCCCATTAATTCTCCCTTTGTGTCCCATTTTCATACACCCTCCCTTCCTTCTGTGTAGAATTTGTGCCCCTTCCCTGCCATCCAGATTTGTCCCAAAATTAAGTTGCATGCCGGGGATCCCTGCCTGCCCAGCCCAGCCGCAGCCCTCTCCCCCGAAGCCGATCCATCAACAGAATTAAGTTGCATGCCGGGGATCCCTGCCAGCCCCGCCTACGCCCCTCCCGCAAAGCCAAACTGTTCACAGAAGCCACAAGCACCACTGGGGATCCCTGCCTACCCACTCCCAGCAGAAGCAGCTTCCAGGAATCCCTCCCTGCATAGCTGCTCGCTTTACACCCCTCCCCCCAAAGCCAACCCTGTTACTTTGTTGGAGCTGGACTCACTCCATTCTTCTCCAGCAACAACGGTGCATGCAGCGATTTACCCGCTGCATGTGGCTGGCTCACAAAAGCCTTCCCTCTGACATCGGAAAGAAGGTTCCGGGTCCGCTACACAGCGTGTGTCACTGCATGCATCTCTGCACGGAATGCTGCTGGGGGAGGAGGCAGCCAGTCCAGCTGCAAAGTAACAGGGTCGGCTTCGAGGGTGGGGGTGGAGCAGCGGGTGGGCAGGCAGGCAGGGAGGGAAGAATGCCCATCAGTGGCTTCAGCAGTGGGCGGGTAGGGAGGGATCTCCGGTGGCGGTCAGGCCACATACCTCCAACACTGACCTAAAGAATAAGTTCATGATATTACAATGTTTCAAGTTTATTAATTAATTGACATACTTCCTATCTCAGAATCTAAGCACTTTACAATTCACTGTTTAAAAACATAAAATAAGGGTGATAAAAACAAAGACCATAAAAGACAACATGTAGATAGAATTTGATACATAAGGAGGGAAGGAAACTAAATTATAATTTAGAAAAAAAAAAAAGTTTAAAAGGATGGCACATAAGGAAAAGGAGTAACAAGAATGTAGGTGCTTGTGCGAGAAAGGGTAAAGTCATCCTATATATCATAAGCATCTTTAAACAGAAATGTCTTACAACTTGCTTTAAATCTGGATAGACAATCTTCTTTTCTCAGATTAGTGGGAAGGGCATTCCAAAGAGTTGGTGCCACAACCCAAAAAAATAGTTTTACGTGTGGTGTCATAGACAATATGGCGAATCGATGGTATTGAACGCACAGTTACCATAACAGGTGTTATCCAGGTGGAAAGCCGTGTTAAGTTCTTTTTTTTTTTTTTTTTTTTTTAAATCTTTGATTTTTAAACTTTGACAATGCAATACAATTATCTGAACATAAATATTTCATAAAATGCATTATTAAACATACAATTTATACTTAGAACAATCATTTTCTCCCCCTTACCAAATTACTACAATAAGACAAATTATTTAATTATAATATTATAATTAAGTATTTTAATAAACAAAATATCTTTCCCTCCCCCCTCCCTCCCCTGGATATGTAAGGAATTCTACCAACCTTCAAAAAATAAAAATAAAAAAAATTATTATGATGTTACAAATATAGTCAATGGACTCCACACTCTATTAAATGTACTGCTAAACCCCAAACACTCTGCATTCATTTTTCCATATTTATATGTTGTACAAACATTTGTCCACCAAAACGTAATTTAGTCTGTCATACCTCTTCCAATTATGTGTAATCAATTGGATAGCTATTCCCGTCATTATCATAAAAAGTTGACTTTATATATTTATCCAAAGAAGGCTTGACATGTAAAAGCGTACCACAGATTATGGCTTCATATGTTATGGGAATTGCTGAATCAAGAATAAGATTAATTTGTCCCAAACTGATTTCTAGAAATTAAGAATCAAAGGACAATAATATAACAGATGATCCAAAGCCCCTATATCATTATGACAATGCCAACATCTATTAGACCTGGAATTATCTAAGTTTTGTAAACGAACTGGGGTCCAAAAAATCCTATGCAATAAAAATAACCAAGTTTGTCTCATAGATGCTGACCTTGTACACTTCAACCTCCAAGACCAAATTCGTGGCCAACAAGATACAGAAATATACTGTTTTATCTCGATGCTACAAATGTCTCTAAGACTATTTTTTGGCTTTTTATTCAAAAAATTAGAAATTAATTTATACCACTGGGCAGCCTGATGTCCTACTAAATCTGTCTGGTAGCAAAGGATCTGCAAGCTGTAATGATTTTTTTAAAATTTCCATTCAGGGAACCCACTCCGAATGGCCTGCTTCAACTGCAACTACCTATATTGGAATGCCAAATGATTGTTGTAGTTAATTTCTACTGGTAACACTGCTGCGTGGTCTGTTTTCTGGATGTCTCCAAGATTAGCTTGACAGGCTCAGAAAGATGAGCACCAGCTGATGTTAGGCTGAGGCACCAAGCTGACAGGTGCAACACTGCAAGACTGGGATGCAGAAGAGATCTGTGATTCTGCTTGAGAAGAGACAGGAAAATTTGAAGAGGAATTGGTTCCTTCATACTGAGTTGAAGTAACAGGGAAAACCAGGGTTGTCTGAGCCACCGAGGAGCTATAAAGATCATGGTGACTGATTCCTGCTTGAGCTTGAAAAGCGTTTTGAGAATGAGAGAGATTGGAGGAAAACCATAGAGAAATTGTGAGTCCAATCCAGTAGAAAAGCATCCGCTTGCAGACGGTGAGGACAGTACTGCCAGGAACTAAACTAGGGCAGATTGTGTTGGGGGGGGGGGGGACACACAAACAAGTCTATCCAAGGAGTTCCTCACTGAGAAAATATGGGACGCAGAACTGCAGAGTTAAGTGTCCACTCATGTGGTTAACGACATCTTCTGAGTTTGTCTACAAGAGAATTTGGTTATCCTTGAGTGAATATTGCTTTCAGAAATATATTGTGAGCAATGGCGCAATTCCAAATCTTCTGGGCCTCCTAAGACAGACGGAGGGACACCCTGCCTCCTTATTTGTTTATGTAACACATCGTGATCTAATTATCCAGGCGGATAAGGACGGTGTTGGTCACAATATACTGAAAAGCTCCGAGAGCATTGTAGATCACTCTGAGTTCCAACAGATTTATATGACAAAAGCAGTACTGGGCAGACCAGTGACCTTGCGTGTGAAGACCGTCACATGAGCACCCCAAGCATAAGTGGACAAGTCTGTTATCAGAATTTTCTGATGAGGAGGGTATGGAACAACAATCCTCTGGACAGATTGGAAGAGTTCATCTACCACTGCAGCGACTGTTGAAGCAAAGGAGTGACTGTAATGTGTTGAGAGAGGGTCGAATGCTTGAGACCACTGTGATGCGAGACCTCATTGAGGTATCCTGAGATGAAGCCTCGCAAATGGAGTAACATGCACTGTGGAAGTCATGTGACCCAGGAGTACCATCATTTGTCTGGCTGAGATTGAAGACAGATAAGTTTGAGTGCAAAGCTGGATCAAATTGTCTTGTCTTTGCTGCGGTAGAAACACCCTGAGATGAACGGTGTTGAGCAGAGCACCTATGAAGTGTAGAGTTTGAGATGGCTGAAGTTGGGATTTGGGAAAATTGATTTTTAAACCCAACTGTTGAAGGAAGAGAATTATCATACAAGTCGCTACTGTCACCCCTTGCAACTTAGGTTCCTTGATCAGTCATTCGTCCAGTTAAGGACCGACCTGAAGTCCCTGAAACCATAGTGATGCAGCTGCTGCTACCACCAGGCACTTGGTGAAAACTCAGGGAGAGTATGCAAGGTCAAAGGGCATTACTTTGTATTGATAATGGTGTTGAGCCACCTGGAAACGGAGGAATCACCTGGAGGCTGGATGCACTGAAATGTGAGTGTAGGCTTCTTTTAGATCCAGAGAGCATAGCCAGTCGTTGCGATCTAAGAGGGGATATATAGTTGCCAGGAATAACATCCAAAACTTTTCCTTCACTAGAAACTTGTTGAGACCCCTGAGGTCCAAGACTGGACAAAGATCTCCCATCTTCTTCGGAACAAGAAAATACCAGGAGTAACACCTCCTCCCCCCCCCCTCCGGTTCCTCTGTCCTGGAAGAATCTTCTCGATGCCATTGAGAAGGAGAAAGGATTCTATCTCCCGAAGAAGAAGGGACATCTGCCGAGGGTGAAAAGACTACTCTTTTGGAGGATGATCCAGAGGTATTTCGACAAAGTGAAGAAAAGTATCCCTCTTGAATAATTGTTAGCACCCAGAGGTCTGTTGTAAACAGTTCCCTGCGAGGGCAATAAAGTTGAAGCCTAACTCCAAAGGGATGAGATAGAGGATGGAATAAAGGAACAGCGGCTATGCTCTCGAGAAGCATATCAAAAAGACAGCAATGTTACTTACCGTAACAGTTGTTATCCAGGGACAGCAGGCAGCTATTCTCACTAGTGGGTGATGTCATCCGACAGAGCCCCGATACGGACATCTTGCAAGCATGTCTTGCTTGAAGAAACTCAGAAGTTTCGAGATGCCCGCACCGCGCATGCGCCAGTGCCTTCCCGCCCGATGTACTGGGCGTGTCTCCTCAGTTCAGGAAGCTAGCCTGAGAAGCCAACCCAAGGGAGGTGGGTGGGATGTGAGAATAGCTGCCTGCTGTCCCTGGATAACAACTGTTACGGTAAGTAACATTGCTTTATCCCAGGACAAGCAGGCAGGTATTCTCACTAGTGGGTGACCTCCAAGCTAACCCCAATGGGATGGTGGGAGAGTTGGCAACTTAAGAGAACAAATTTTGTAACACTGTTTGGCCAAACTGTCCATCCCGTCTGGAGAAAGTATCCAGACAATAATGAGAGGTGAATGTATGAACCGAGGACCAAGTGGCAGCCTTACAAATCTCCTCAATCGGTGTCGATCTGAGGAAGGCAACAGAGGCCGCCATTGCTCTGACCTTATGGGCTGTGACCTTACAGGGAAGGGATAATCCAGCCTGGGCATAGCAGGAAGAGATACAAGCCGCCATCCAGTTGGAGATGGTGCGCTTCGATACAGGTCGTCCCAACTTGTTTGGATCAAAGGAGACGAAAAGTTGAGGAGCAGTTCTGTGTGGCTTTGTGCGATCCAAGTAGAAAGCTAAAGCACGTTTACAGTCCAGAGTGTGTAAAGCAGATTCTCCAGGATGAGAATGAGGCTTTGGAAAGAACACTGGAAGCACGATGGATTGGTTGATGTGAAATTCAGAGACCACTTTAGGCAAGAATTTAGGATGTGTACGCAGAACCACCTTGTCATGATGGAATACAGTGAACGGTGGGTCCGCCACTAGGGCCTGAAGCTCACTGACCCGGCGAGCAGACGTTAGGGCCACCAGAAAACCCACCTTCCAGGTGAGATACTTAAGTGGAGCCTTGTTGAGAGGTTCAAACGGAGGCTTCATTAGATGAGACAGGACAACATTGAGATCCCAAACCACAGGAGGAGGTTTGATAGGAGGGTTGACATGAAAAAGACCTTTCATAAATCTGGAAACCACAGGATGAGCAGACAAAGGTTTCCCCTGCAGAGGCTGATGGAAAGCCGCAATAGCACTCAGGTGGACTCGTATCGAGGTAGACTTGAGACCAGACTGAGACAGGTGTAGAAGATAGTCCAATACAGAAGAAAGGGAAGCTCGCTGAGGTTCTGTAGCATTGGAAATACACCAGGAAGAAAATCTAGTCCATTTTTGGGAATAGCATTGTCGAGTAGCAGGCTTCCTGGAAGCTTCCAAGACCTCCCTCACTGCTTGTGAGAACTGGTGAGGAGTTATGTTGAAAGGAACCAATCTGTCAGGTGGAGGGACTGCAGGTTGGGATGAAGTAGTGAACCTTGATGTTGAGTAAGTAGTGAAGGAAACACTGGAAGAAGTACTGGCTCCCTGCTGCTGAGTTGAAGTAGAAGGGAGTACCAAGGTTGTCTGGGCCACCGAGGAGCAATCAGAATCATGGTGGCATGGTCTGATCTCAACTTGACCAGAGTCTTTTGAATGAGAGGAAATGGAGGAAACGCATATAGGAAGCGATTCCCCCAATCCAGTAGAAAGGCGTCTGCCTCGAGGCAAAGAGGAGTGTAGATCCTGGAGCAAAACTGAGGCAGTTTGAAGTTGTGGGGGGCTGCAAAGAGGTCTATCTGAGGCGTCCCCCACTGAGCAAAGATCTGATGAAGGGGGTCGGAGTGTAGCGTCCATTCGTGAGGCTGGAGAAGACGACTCAATTTGTCTGCCAAGACGTTGTCTTTCCCCTGAATGTAGACAGCTCTGAGGAAGGTGTTGTGGCGGACCGCCCAATCCCAGACTCGAAGAGCTTCCTGGCAAAGGGGGGCCGAGCCCGTGCCCCCTTGTTTGTTGATATAATACATGGCGACCTGATTGTCGGTGCGAATAAGGACCACCATGTCGTGAAGCAGATGTTGAAAAGCTTGGAGGGCATTGAAGATGGCTCTGAGCTCCAGAAGATTGATTTGATGGAGTCGTTCCGCACTGGTCCAGAACCCCTGAGTGCGAAGACCATCCAGATGAGCCCCCCATGCATAGTTCGACGAATCGGTCGTGAGAACTTTCTGGTGGGGAGGAGAGTGAAATAGCAAACCTCTGGATAGATTTGAAGAGGTCATCCACCAGAGAAGAGACTGCCGTAGAGCAGGAGTGACTACAATGTGACGAGACAACGGGTCGGACACCTGAGTCCACTGAGATGCCAGGGTCCATTGAGGAATTCTGAGATGTAGTCTGGCAAAAGGCGTCACATGAACTGTAGATGCCATGTGGCCCAAGAGGACCATCATGTGTCTTGCTGAGATGGACTGGCGAGAAGACACCGACTGGCAGAGTAGAAGGAGAGCATCCATGCGTTGAGGAGGAAGGAATGCTCGAAGTTGAATGGTATCCAGGACAGCCCCGATAAAGGGGAGAGACTGGGTGGGCTGAAGATGTGACTTGGGAAAGTTGATCTCGAAGCCCAAACTCTGCAGGAAACAAATGGTAGTCAAGGTCGCCGAAATGACCTCTGGAGCCGACGGTGCCTTGATGAGCCAGTCGTCGAGGTATGGAAACACCTGGAGACCCATGTTCCGGAGTGCAGCGGCCACCACCACCAGACACTTCGTGAAGACTCTGGGCGACGAGGAAAGGCCGAATGGAAGCACTCGATACTGCAGATGCAGATGTCCCACCCGAAATCTGAGGAACTTGCGGGAGGCCGGATGAATCGGGATGTGAGTGTAGGCCTCCTTGAGGTCCAGAGAGCATAACCAATCGTTCTGCTCGAGGAGGGGATAGAGAGAGGCAAGGGTCAGCATACGGAACCGCTCCTTGACCAAAAACTTGTTGAGGACTCGAAGGTCCAAAATGGGACGCAGATCGCCCGTCTTCTTCGGGACCAGGAAGTACCGGGAGTAAAACCCCAGGTTTTGCTGATCCAATGGCACCGGCTCGACGGCCCAAAGCCGAAGCAGAGCCTGAGCCTCCTGGAGGAGAAGAGCGGTCTGCGTCAAGTTTGAAGGATACTCTCTTGGCGGGTGGTCCGGGGGGACCCGTTGGAAATGAAGAGAGTATCCCTCTCTTACGATGGTAAGGACCCAAAGGTCCGTGGTGATTGTCTCCCATCGATGACAAAAATGATGGAGACGACCCCCAATGGGAAAAACGGGGGGAGACAGAACGAGGTCGGTTATGCTCCCTGGAAGAGAGTCAAAAAGGCTGAGTAGCCTTGGGTGCAGCCGGCATCTGAGGCTTCTGCTGAGGCTTCTGGGGAGGCTGTCTCTTCGCAGGTTGTCTCGCAGGAGGAGCCTGCCTCGGCTGATATCGCCGCTGGTAAATCAAAGGCGGTCTAGAGGGGCGAGACTGTTGAGGCTTGGGTTTAGGCCGCAGGATAGACTGGAAGGACTTCTCATGATCCGAAAGCTTCTTAGTAACAGTCTCGATAGACTCATCGAACAGATCCGCCCCCGCACAAGGCACATTTGCAAGTCTGTCTTGGAGGTTCGGATCCATATCAATGGTACGGAGCCATGCCAGGCGACGCATGGCGACCGAACAGGCCGCAGCGCGTGCCGAGAGCTCGAAGGCATCGTAGGAGGATTGCATCAGCTGCAGGCGTAACTGGGAAAGGGTCGCCACCACCTCTTCAAACTCGAATCGAGCCTGAGCATCAATGAAAGGGATGAACTTGCGGAGCACCGGCAAGAAGAAATCCAAATATGAAGAGAAGAAGAAATTGTAATTGAGCACTCGAGTCGCCATCATCGAGTTCTGGTAGATACGTCTACCAAACTTATCCATCGTTCTCCCTTCTTGGCCCGGTGGTACTGAGGCGTAGACCTGGGAGGGATGAGATCGCTTGAGGGAGGACTCGACCAGAAGGGACTGATGAGATAGTTGTGCTCCCTCGAACCCCTTGTGGTGAACGATGCGGTATCGAGCATCCAACTTACTGGGAACTGCAGGGATGGAATACGGTGTCTCAAAACAACGCATAAAAGTCTGGTCCAGAAGTTTATGTAGAGGAAGCTGGAGCGTCTCCGCCGGAGGGTGAGGTAAATGCATGGTGTCCAGATACTCTTTAGAATACCGAGAACCAGTGTCCAAAGTCACATCCAAGTCATCCGCCATTTGTCGGAGGAAGGAGGAAAAGGACAGTTGGTCCGCAAGCGCCGGCCGGCGAGACGGACTAGAAGAAGTGGAAGCCTCCGGGTCCAGGGAGAGCTGGGAGCGGCACGGAGAATAGGAGGTAGATGGTTCCTCATACTCCGGTCCCTCAGGTGGGGATAAATCCGACGAGGAGTATCCCAGACGCTGCATCTTCTTTTGCGGAGACACCTCCGAATGACGTGAGGAGTGTCGAGAGGAGTGTCGAGATCGATGCCCCTCCCGGTGACGGGATGGGGAACGAGATCTTCTATGCATCGTTCGATCCCCCGAAGCCTCTAAGGAATGGATAGGACTAGATGCAGTGGATCGCAGAGGTGGCAAAGATGCGGACTCACGCAGCGCCACCCAGGTCTGGTATGGAGTGCGGAAGAACTCCTCCTGCGATGCAGTATGCCCAGGACTCCGATTATCAGGGGCCGACCTAGTACCCTGGTGTCGCGGAGGCGTAATGGGCTCCAAAGGCGGCATATCAGGAAGGGAAGCCCGCCTGGAGGATTCCGCCGCCCTCCGCCGATCCTCCTCGTCGAGCAGTGAGATCGAACGACGAGGAGGAGGGGGAGGGGGCGGTCCGCCCCCCAGGACCGGGACCGGGAGGTCACCCTGAATAGAGGCGATAAGCCGGGGACCCATAGTCTGCATAAGCTCGACAAACTGAGCTTCCAGCAGGGATCGCAGCGAAGCCGACATTGAGGGATCCGCACCGAAAGGGGGTCCTCCAGCACGGTCTTCGCGTTCCTTCGTGGCCAAGTGCTTCTGCTTGCTAGCTTTAGGCACTTTGATGACCACCGGAGGGTCAGTGGAAGGCGGTACCTGAACCGAGGAGACGGAGACAGGCACCGGTGCCGAACTCGATGCTGAAGTCGGTGTGAACGATGCCGGCTTCACAATGCCCGATGCAGGAGTCGTCGATGCAGGTTTCGAACGGACCGGCGAAACCTCAGCAGAAGTTGAAGCAGACAGATCCTTGGCAGTCTCCATCTTGAACATCGACTCCCAGAGCAAGCAGCGCCGTTTAAACGAGCGCGCAGTGAGCGTGGAACAAGGCCGGCACGATTTCGGAATGTGTTCTGGACCAAGATACTGAAGACAGCGTCGATGCGGGTCCGTCAACGAAATCGCACGCTGGCACTTGCTGCACTTTTTAAAACCGGTGATTGGCCGGGACATAGGCCGGAAAATCGACGCTGCAAGGTCGAAGGCGCTAGGCCGTAGCCACGAGGCCGGCCCGGCCGAACCGCCGGAAGAAATAATTTTAACTTTTTTTTTTTTTTAGAAAATATAAATTAAAATTGAAATAAAGTCAAAGATAACAAAAAACGCGGTATAAAGAAGGCAAATATACTGAAATTCAGTCAGCGCAGAATGAAGAGAAACTTCTCAGCTCCGCGGAAAGAAAAGAACTGAGGAGACACGCCCGGTACATCGGGCGGGAAGGCACTGGCGCATGCGCGGTGCGGGCATCTCGAAACTTCTGAGTTTCTTCAAGCAAGACATGCTTGCAAGATGTCCGTATCGGGGCTCTGTCGGATGACATCACCCACTAGTGAGAATACCTGCCTGCTTGTCCTGGGATAATGAGCAGTCTGGGTTTTTTGAGGACGCTGTTGCTTGTTTCTTCTGCTGCGGTCTAGTAGGAGCAGCAGGTTTGGAAGAAAAACGTGTCTGATTGGAAGACTTGAAAGGTTTGGAAGTTGAAGGCTTAGACTTGGATTTAACCAAGCATCCCAATGTTTTTCATGAACAGTAAGCTTTTGAGTGGCATTTTCAATAGTCACCAAAGAGCTCATCACCCAAGCATGGAATGTTAGCCAATCTATCCTGGAGGTTGATATCCATGTCAGATTCTCTGAGTCATGCTAGATGTCTCATTGCCAATGACATAGCTGAGGCTCTGGAAGACAATTCGAAGGCATCATTCATAAGCTGATCTCGCCATATACTTCCTAGCCAGAGCAAGAGTGTGAGATATGTGACGAAAATAATTTAATTGCTTTTGAAGGGATGTATCTATTAAAAGAAGACAATTTCTTAACCAGATGCTTGACATAGCATGAAGTATAGAAATTGTAGTTGAGGACTCTTGTTAGCCAACATGGTATTTTGGTAAAGGCAATGGCCAAACTTGTCCATAGTGTGCCCCTCTCGTCCAGGGGGACTAAGGCATAAACTCTGGATGGAGTACATTTTTCAAAGTCGACTCTACCACCAGGGACTGATGTTGAAGCTGCAGTTTATGAAAACCAGGGGAAAAGATAATTTTGTACAGAGTGTCCAATTTTTTTTGGGGGGGAGTCTCCCAGTTCTTATGAAGAGTCACTTTGAGAATACCATGTAATTGTAGTCAAAGAAGTTCTTTAGGAGGCTCATCATAGTCCAAAACTTCTAAATATTCAGACTATGAGCAGAATTGGCTTCTAGCTTTACTGGAAGCTCTTTGCCCAATTGCCAAATAAATTTTGTGACAGTCTTGTGGTAAGAGATTTAGCTCTTTGTGAAGACTTTTGAGGAGATTTCTCAGTAATGTCATAGGCCTCTGTAGTAGACTCAGGGACATCATCTGCTGAGTCAGACTGTAAGGATGAGTCATAAAAGTCTTATGGCAAAGGAATGCAGCAGGATCACTGACGTCGATACCAGTGTTGATCTGATGAAGATGTGATTTCCTTTTATGCTTAGAAAAGCGGAAAGGAGAGCGGTGTTCACACTGCAACTTTGAGGATGAATGATGCTGAGCAGACTTGGATCTTCGAGAGGATGATGAAGAATGCCGATGTCTTAAAGCACAGAATGAGGAAGAAAGTCGATGAGATACACTGCTCATGCTGCTTTTATGCATTGAACATCGGCATAGTACCAGAGATCCAGTGTCAGTACCACAGAACTTGGTGGCTTTATGCTTAGGCTGGGCTGGTACCAATACAGCCAGTGTTGCAGCAAAAAGCTTGAACATGTCACTGACTTGGAAAAGCGCTTTGAGCTTCTCACGGTACAAAGGAACTGGTACCGTTTGGCAATCTGTCGGTACCATTGGTGCCCTGTCTGGCCTCGGCAAGGGTGACCATGAAGAGGATGCACACCTCGATGTAGGAGAGGCTAGCTGTAAGAGCGGTCATCGTTTGGTCGGCATCAAGGGACTCAATGCAATAGTGACCTGCGAGACCTGTTGGGAAGCTGGCATCTTTTTAGCTGGCTTACCCGATAGAGTGATGTCCCCTGACATCGATGCTTTCAATGTTGAAGGCTGTGATATCATCTCAGTGTCCATACCGGTGCTGAAAAACTTTTCTTGTTTAAGTTTTCGACTTTTAATTGTACGTTTTTCCAGGGTAGAACACCGCGCACAGGATTTGACACAGTGTTCCAGGCCAAGGAACTATAAACACCAACTATATGGGTTAGTGATGGAAATTTGCTGTTGGCACTTGTAACGATCTCTTCAAAACAGACTCAACTAGGAGACTGATGCTGCAATTGAGGCTTATTAAAGCCAGGTCATGATTGTACCCTGTAAATGGAAACCAATTATGAAGGTACCACTGAAATAAGTAGGGGAGTCCCCCAGTTTTTCAACATGGATTCTTGCATGAGATTATGGAGTGGGGGTTTTGACATTCCCTCAGGATTTGCTCAAAGTCAAGTGCATTAAAACGTGCAGCTCTTGATTCTAGTTCAGCTTCTATATGCACAGGAAAAGCCTGACCCAATTGCCTTAGGAACATGGCGAAAAAAAGGCTCTCCAGTGGTAACCTATGTCTAGGCTATGTCTAGGAGAAGAAGGAGATGGATCAGACAAAAGCCCATAGGACTCTGATTCAAAATATTTTAAGTCAGAGAAATCCTGAAGGGATAGATCGGAGTCCTTGTGCTGTACAACTGGAAATGTAAAATCTGTTCCTCCAGAAGAAGAATGAAGCCATACAGTATAATAGCTAAGATGTCAATGATAGCGTCTGGATGGATTCCTAAGTCTCCTTCAGTGCAGGCCCGATGTCAGTGAGGAGGAAGTGCTCCAATGATTGGACTGGATTTGTATCAATGAAGAGACTTAGATGTGGCACTATGAGGCTTCATAGAGCCCTGCTTGAGCAGGGCTGGTACCGGAGTCAGTGCAGCAGTTGGCTTCAATTAGCCTCGAAGCATTGCTGCTAGCTCCTGTTGAAGCAACTCGCAAAGTTGGTCTTGATTGGTGAGTTGTGCTATCAAAGGTGTGGATGGTACAAGGTATTGAGGCATTGGTAACCTCAATGTAGAGGTACACATCAGAGGTGACAATTCCTGTAACAATGGAGAATGAGACTGCTGTCAACACCATTTGACATGCAACAACTTACTCAATGCTACAGATGCCAGCACCGTATGGTGAAGTGACGCATGGGAATCCTTCTTAGCCTGTTTACTAGATGTTGTCAGCGTTGGTACCGAGGAAGTTGATGCCAAATGATGCAGCGATAGTGGTGCTGAATTCAATGCAGTGTCAACATCTGGCATGGAGGATACCTGTGATGAATCTTGAGGTCCAAAAAATTTCTCCTGCTGTAGACATCGAGCCTTAAAAGAACGTTTTTGAAACATTGAACAACATTGACGAGCAACTACCTGGTGCTCAGGACCAAGGCACTGAAGACACCAGTTGTACAGATCAGTGACTGATATGGCCCTGTTGCACCAAGCACATCCCTTGAAGCTGATAGAAGGCTTCAACATCAAGGGGAAAACCGCCGATGTGAGATCAAAGGAATCAATTTTTCCTCTGATGGTCAAGTAAATTTGTGACCGAAAAAGAGTCAATGCTGCTAGCCAGAAATATAGCTGCAGGCCCAAAAACTGAAAAGTAAAAATTTCAAGAAAAACTCCAGAGAAATTAAACTACAACCAAAGAAATGAAGAAAAATGATATGGGAAGGCACAAAAAAGGGGGAAAAAAATGGCACAATTGGAGAGATTCCAACAATACACGTCTAAGCTCCGCAGAAAACTAAGAACTGATGGTCCCAAGAGCCAACGTCGGGCAGCAAGGCGCTTGCGCATGTACTGTATGGGCAGTCTTGACACTTCTAAATAACTTAAAAGTAACAGTACACTTTTGCACTATCCGTACCGGGCTCTGTGAATGACATCAAAGAGAATATGCTGGCTGCTTGTCCTGGGATAATACTCTTTCCATCTTACTGTGCTGTACACCTGTAATAGGTTTCCAGAGTTGGTATGTCATGCTCCATCTCTGGTCATATTCAAAGTCAGTCTAAAAACCTACTTTTTTGAGGCTGCTCTTAACCCTTAAAGCCTTGATTACCTGTAAAAAGTTCAGGTTGTTTTGTTGAGCAGGGACTGTCTCCTCAAGTGTTTGTGTACAGCTCTGTGTTATGTCTAGTGGCACTTTAAAAATAAATGGTAGTATCAGCTGAGATACCACCTAATTCACATGGACTACCTTCGGCAAAATAGACAGAACCATACAAAATGAAAATTTAGGTTAAACATATATCTACTTAAAATGCCTGCCTGAATATTCTCCACACTGGTAATATGCACCACCAAGATTGACAATAGATTTCTTCTGTCGAAGCACACTAGTGCACTTCATATGTGAACTGTTTGTTCACATATGCTGCCACTGTGGTATTTTTAAACAACAGCCTTTTAAACTTAACCAAACAGGTAGATAAAAGGACTCACCTGGGTATACAAGGAATGGAATAGCAAACAAGAGAGACAATAGTGTCATTGCATGTCTTGTGAAACCTTATCTGAAGTACAGTGCACAATTCTGGAGACCTCCAAAAGAAAATCAACTACAGTTTGCATGTCAACTCATTTATTTATAGCAAGGGTTTTGATTCTTATAGCTCATGTTTCAGAAAATGATTTTAACATACCTTAAGGTCAGGACAAGCCTTCTGCAATTCTTGAATTTTTTCTTGTATGCCAATAAGTTTCTTTCTTTCTTCTTGTAACTGCTTAAGTTCTTTCTGCTGCTGCTGAAGTTTAGCTTCATAGAATTTCTCTCTGCAACATTGCAATATTAATTATTCTGAATTCCTAAAGAACAATTATATTCAACCACTATGGTGAGAACTGTACCTTGCTTTCTCATTTAGTGCTACATCCTGCTGTGTTTTCACATCATGGGAAATGTTGTTCAGCTGCTGCTTTGTATCCTCGTCTACAGCAGAAAATATGTCTTCAAGATTAGCTCTAGTAGCAGCAGCTCCTTCAACTTCAACCTCTTCTCCATCCTATATTGACAACAAAAATAAATGTTTAATTGGTTGCCCCCTAAATCCACCAGTGATGTCTGTCCTTTGACAATGACATAGTAGGGATAACAACTGGTTATGTTTTTAACACTGCAAAGATAACCAGTTATATGCTGCACAAACCTGGATATGTTGCCATCATACTACACAATCAGTAGGGTTGTCCAGAAAAAACTAAAGTTAGAAAAACTGTGCAAATTGAAGTTTCCCCATTAATTTGATTGTGCTTGATCAGAAAATAATTTTAAAAATATTTTTAAAGTCCATCCTGGGGTTGCTCAAAGCCACTGATCATAAAGCTCTGTTTTTCTTAAAATTTGCTATTATTTTTGCTTAATGGAAAAAATTTTTTGGTTTTAAAGCTATAGCTTACTGTATGTTTTTACACTCGGCAATAATATATTGATAAAAAGCACAGTTGCTTACATAACAGCTGTTATCCAGGGACAGCATGCAGATATTCTCACTAATGGTGACACACCGACGAAGCCCCAGTATGGACCACTTTAAAAGTGCATCACCACTAAGTCTTTAGAAAGTTCACGATAGCCCGCACCAAGCATGCGCGAGTGCCTCCCCACCTGACATAGGTGCGCGGTCCCTTAGTTAAGATAAGTTAGCTAAGAAGCCAACCCGGGCAGGTGGGTGTGTTGTGAGAATATCTGCCTGCTGTCCCTGGATAGCACCTGTTACGGTAAGTAACTGTGCTTTATCCCAGGACAAGCAGGTAGCATATTCTCATTGATGAGTGACCTCCAAGCTAACTAGAATGGGATGGTGGCGGTGTTGGCCTTTAGGAAAATAAATTTTGTAATACAGATTGGCCGTAGTGCCCATCCCGTCTGGAGAAAGACTGCAGACAATAGAGAGAAGTGAATGTATGAACTGACGACCAGGTGGCAGCTTTACAGATTTCCTCAATGGGAGTAGATCTAAGGAAAGCAACAGAAGCTGCCATAGCTCTGATTTTGTGGGCTGACACGACTCTCCAGTGCAAGTCCAGTCTGAGCATAACAGAACGAGATACAGGCAGCCAGCCAGTTGGAAATCGTTCTCTTGGAAACAGGATGCCCCAACTTGTTTGGATCAAATGAGAGGAAGCATTGGGGAGAAGTACAATGAGACTTGGTCCTGTTGACATAATAGGCCAAAGCACGGTTACAAACCACAGAATGCAAAGCGGTTTCTCCGGCATAAGAATGAGGCTTAGGAAAAAACACTGGCAGAACAATCGACTGATTGAGATGAAGCTCCGTGACAACTTTCGGTAGAAACTTAGAATGCGTGCGTAGAACCACTCTGTCATGGTGAAAAACAGTGAAGGTTGGATCTGCCACCAATACTTGTAACTCACTGACCCTCCTGGTAGAGGAGAGAGCAATAAGGAAGACAACTTTCCAGGTGAGAAACTTGAGATGAGCTGAGGTCATTGGCTCAAATGGAGGCTTCATCAAACTGGAAAGAACCACATTAAGGTCCCAGACAACAAGTGGAAGCTTGAGAAGTGGTTTAACATTGAAAAGTCTTTTCATGAACCTGGAGACCAGAGGATAAGCAGTGAGAGGTTCTCTCTCAACTGGTACGTGAAAGCTATAATAGCGCTGAGATGGAATCTGACAGGCGTAGATTTGAGTCCAGAGTCAGACAGATGAAGATGATAATCCAAAAACAAATCTACTGATAAGGAAGTTGGATCATGATGATGAAGAAGACACCAGGAAGAAAATCTAGTCCACTTTTGTTGATAACATTGTTGAGTGGCTGGTTTCTTGAAGGCATCAATAATATGTCGAACAGGCTGAGAGAGATGTAAATCAAATGGATTCAGCCTGACAAAAATCAAGCTGTCAGGTGCAGTGATTGTAGGTTGGGATATAGAAGTGATTTCTGATGCTGAGTAAGCAGAGTAGGAAAGACTGGAAGAGGTATGGGCTCCCTGGAGCTTAGCTGAAGTAGAAGGGAGAACCAATGTTGTCTGGGCCACCGAGGAGCAATGAGAATTATGGTGGCTGCCTCTTGTTTGAGTTTGAACAGTCTTTAACATGAGAAGAATTGGAGGGATGGCATAAAGAAACAGGCTCATCTAATCCAAGAGAAGGGCATCGGCTTCCAGACGAAGAGGAGAGTAAAGTCTGGAGCAAAACTGGGGTAACTTTTGATTGTGGGGAGCCGCAAAGAAGTCCACTTGTGGAGTGCCCCATTGAGCAAAGATGTACTGGAGAGCTGCAGAGTTGAGAGTCCATTCGTGAGGCTGAAGAATTCTGCTGAGGTTGTCTGCTAGGGAATTCTTCTCTCCTTGAATGTAGACAGCCTTTAAGAAAAAGTTGCAAGCCATTGCCCAAGTCCGGATTTTCTGGACCTCCTGACATAACAGGAGAGAGCCCATGCCCCCTTGCTTGTTTATGTAGTGCATATTATTGCTACTTGATTGTCTGTGTGAAGGAGGAAGACTTGAGGGCAGAGAAGATGATGGAAGGCCCTGAGGGCATAATACATCGCTCTGAGCTCTAGGAAATTGATGTGAAATTTCTGTTCCCTGGCAGTCCAGAAACCTTGGGTCTGAAGGTCATTCATGTGTGCCCCCCAAGCGTAAGGAGATACATCCATCGTGATTACCTTGTGATGAGGGAGTAAATGAAAAAGGAGACCTCTGGATAGATTGGAGGAAGTCATCCACCATTGCAGCGACTGCAGAAGAGATGACGTTACAGATATAGGCTGGGAGAGACGATCCGTCACCTGAGACCACTGTGACGCCAGGGTACACTGAGGAATATGAAGATGTAGCTGAGCCACTGGTGTCATATGCACAGTGGAAGCCATGTGACCCAGAAGAACCATCATGCGTCTCACAGAGATGGATTGAAGAGAAAGCATTTGCTGACAGAGGTGGATGAGAACATGCAGTCGATCCGGAGGAAGACACGCTCTCATAATAATAATAATTTATTTTCTTATATACCGTCCCACCAGCAGTTCTGGGCAGTTCACAACAGTAAGACTGAACATTTCAGTTAGTAATACAATTTTGAAAAAACAATTATCATAACTACTACATCGTTAAATACATAATCAGATAAAAATACGTTTAAAATATAAAACATAATAAAAAGTACATTTGAAATACGGAACCTAAAAAGAACACATCTTAAAGTCTCAGCAATCTTGTTTATCGAATAGATATGTTTTCAATAATTTCCTTAATATAGGATAAGAATTGGCTTGAACAGTCAACGGAATCATCCAGGAGTTCATCTTCCCCGCCTGATATTCCAATTTCCTGTCCAAAAAAGTCTTGCAATAGCAGGCCCTTGGGGTAGGAAAGAGGAACATACCTGAATTTCTGGTAAATTTTAATTAAGTGAACAATTTCAAATAAAATATCAAAAAAGGTAATAAGCCAAAAAGAGCTTTATAACAGATACACCCAAATTTAAAAAGCACTCTGGCCTCAAAAGGCAGCCAATGTAATCTAGCATAAAAAGGACTAACATGATCATACTTCTTGAGACCAAAAATCAAACGAACTGCTGTATTCTGAACTAATCATAGTCTTAATAAAATCTTTTTGGGAAGCCCCAAATAAACAATGTTACAGTAATCCAAAGTGGACAATACTGTAGTCTGAACCAACAGCCGAAAAGACTCTAGATCGAAATACTTCTTGATGGTCCTCAATTTCCACAAAATAGCATTACTTTTTTAAATTAATGAATCCATATGCTTCTTAAAAGTTAAACTACGATCTAGAATTATTGCCAAAATTTTCAAATTTGGCGCTATCTCAAAACTTTGACCCTTCAGTTGAATAAATGTTTCCTGAATCTTATCATTGGGACTAGCCAAAAAAAAAAAAAAAAAATTAGTTTTTTCAGAATTAAGCTTTAATCTAAATTGTAGCCTTTTCTAAAACATTAGAAATTTGAGAAATCAATTCATTCGAGACAGCCTTACAAGGAAACAAAATAGTAATATCATCTGTATATATATATATATATATATATAAAACATAACATTTAAACTTTGAAGTAGATACGCCAAAGAAACTAAATATACATTAAATAATGTTGGAGATAAAGGAGAACCCTGCAGAACTCCACATGAATTCTTCCAGGAGAAAGAGTATTTATCGTCAGAGAAAACTTCATATGTTCTATGTTTCAGGAATCCACTGAATCAATTTTTTACATTGCCTCTAATCCCAATTGAGTCCAAGAAGTCTAAGTGAAGATCATGATTTACTAAATCAAAAACGCTACTCGGGTCCAACTGCAGAATTAGGGCACTAGAACCAATGCTAAATAAAATATTAAGCTGCTTCTGTACTATATCCAGAACGAAACCCTGATTGATTATCATGTAAAATGTTGATTTTTTTTTCAGGTAATCTACTAATTCTGCATTTATCAATCCTTTCATTATTTTTTTCAAACAATGGAATACTAGCTACTGGTCTGTAATTATTATCACATGTTAACGATTCCTTAGAGTTTTTCACAATAGGTGTAATTATTATTCTTCCTAAATTTTGCTCAAATTGTCCCTTCCGCAACTGGAGGATAATCCATTTATAAAGATGCGCTTTAAAAGTAAACGATGCATTCCTCAATACATTTCTCAGACAAATATCTAATCAACAGTATTTTTTGCATACCTTTGAGTATAATTTACAGAAATAATCCCAATCTGGGACAACAAATTGTTCCCAGATCATATCAGTCCTAACTCCCTCTAATTGTCCTGAAAAATCTATAAAATCAATAACCTGAACATTAAAACTAATTGCAGGCTACTAATTTTGTTTTTAAAAAATTCAGCCAATTTGTCAGCAGATGGGATAATCTCTTTAGTTGATCATTTTTTTTGAATCAATCTCAAATAGTCCATGAACCAATTTAAAAAGCTCCTTACTATTAAGTCTTTTGCTTATAATAGATACTACGTTTCATTGAGATCATAGTTTTATATTCCTTAAGTTTCGTTCTCCAATTAATTCTATCTTCTATTTTACCTGATTTATTCCAAACCTTCTCTATCCTTCTGAGTGCCCTTTTTAGTTCTAATAACTCTGTATCATACCAAATATTATTTACTCTTTCTCTCCTGAACATTTGCCTTTGTGGTGCAATATCATCTAAAATTTGAGTGTTTAAATTAGCCCAATCTGATAAAAAAATTTCTTCTTCTCCTTCTTTTTTATTCAATTCATAATGTGACCAGAATTCTATATGATCTACCTTACCTCTTCCCATAAAACCAATCTTCTTTATTCTATGTTTCCTGTCATTTTTTTACTATACTTAATTTATTCTGCAATTTTAAAAGAAAATTACATAAACGATGGTCTGACCAAGTTGTGTCACTCCATGATACCTCTAAAAGATCAAGTTTAGTATTAGAATGTAGTTTTGTAGAAAAAGTCACCAAATCTAATTGATGGCCCTTAATATATGTTTTTTTCCTGTTGTGGTAATTTGAAATTCAAACTCTTTAAGAAAATAAATCAACAACGTTTGTGCTTGCCTGATCCATATGAATATTTATGTCACCTAGCAAAAGGTGTCTAGGATAGCTCCGATGAATTGAAGATGTTGAATCACAATAAGATATGATTTGGGGAAGTTGACTTCAAATCCTAGAACTTGTAGAAAGGAAATGATGTGAGATGTTGCTTGGACCACTTCCTGAGATGAAGCAGCCTTGATTAACCAGTCGTCCAGGTACGGAAAGACTTGGAGGCCATGTGATCGGAGAGAAGCGGCCACTACAATCAGGCACTTTGTGAAGACTCGGGGAGAGAATGCCAGGCAGAAAAGAAGTACCTTGTATTGGTAGTGTCGTCGATTTAGCTGAAAACAGAGGTATTTCCTGGAAGCCAGATGAATTGGAATATGTGTGTAGGCTTCCTTGAGATCTAGAGAGCATAGCCAGTCGATCTGATTGAGAAGAGGATAAAGCAGGGGGAGGGAAAGCATCTGGAATTTCTCCTTGACTATAAATTTGTTGAGAGCTCTGAGATACAAGATGGGTTGCAGTCCTCCCGTCATCTTTGGAACTAAGAAGTAACGGGAGTAGAATCCCTGGTTCTGCTGAGAAAGAGTAACTTCCTCGATGGCATTCAGCAGGAGAAGGGATTGAACCTCCTGGAGAAGAAGAGAGGACTGTGCAGGGTCCAAAACACACTCTCTTGAAGGTTGATCTGGAGGCAGAGTGTGAAAATGGAGATTGTAACTCTGATGAATGATGTTTAAGACCCAGAGGTCTGATGTTATGAGCTCCCAATGAGCGATGAAAAATTGGAGATGGCCTCCGATAGGCTGAGGCAGAAGATATAAAATGTTGACTGTGACTATGCCCTGAAGAAACATGTCAAAAAGGCTGTAGGTTTTTGGGGAGCAGCCTGTTGCTTAGGTATCTGACGAGGTTGTTGCTTCTGCCTTCAAGGTTGAGGCTGAGCAGGAGTAGTAGCCTTAGCAGCAAACCTGCATTGGTAAGAAGGAGCCTGTTGGAAAGAACAAGAAGGAGGAGGCTTCTTTTTAGGCTTGACCAGAGTGTCGCATCTGGTCTCATGAGCAGACAACTTCTGTGTAGTCATGTCCATTGATTGGCCAAAAAGTTCATCTTCCAGACACGGAGCATTCGCTAGTCTATCCTGGTGGTTCACATCAAGCTCTGAAACACAAAGCCAGGCCAGGCGTCTCATGGCCACAGACATAGCTTCAGCCTGGGAGGTAAGCTCAAATGTGTCACAGGTAGAACGAACCATATATTTTCTCGATTGAAAAAGATCAGAAATATGTTGTTAAGCAGGAAGCTTGCATTCTGGTATATATTTCTGAAATTGTGAAATCTGTTAGATGAGATGCTTGAGTAAAAATGAAAAATGGAAATTATAATTTCCAGAGCGGTAAGCCAACAAGGCATTCTGATAGTCATTTGCCAAATCTGACCATGGCTTTGTCCTCTCTGCCAGGGGGTACTGATGCATAGCCCCTGTAGACTTTTTTTTTAAAGTAGACTCCACTATCAGAGACTCGTGGAGTAACTGAGGTTTGTCAAAACCAGGAATAGGAAACACTCTGTATAAAGATTCTAATTTCTGAGGAGCCACAGGGATAGAAAGTGGTGTCTCTAGATTTTTGTAGAAAGTTTCTCACAAAATATCATGAAGAGAAACCTTGAGTAGTTCCTTAGTGGGCTGGTCATAGTCTAAAGCCTCCAGGAACTGCTTGCTATGTTTAGAGTCCACTTCCAGTGGAATAGAGAGGGCTTCAGACATTTTGTGAAATCTGGAAAAGGTGGACTTTTCAGAAAAAAACAGGAGATTCCTGAGAAGAATGTTGAGGTGAATCAGCATCAGATGAATCCTCATCATCAGATAAGAGTGGTTCCAGCTCCAAGTCTCCGAACAAGTCTGAATCCTGGATGGAATCCGGATGGTGTCGAAGGCTCGAGATGTTTCATCTCCAGTAATGCCTTTCAGGACCGCACCGGAGTTGCCTTTGGAGATGTTTGTGTCAAGGACAACTGGTGTCAGATATGTGATGGTATCGACTCCCGTGTCGAAGATCTCCACACCGGTGGAGCATGAGAAGGTGGTGCAGTCGGTGTCATAGGCTCAGACCAGACTGGCACCGACTCAGTGTTGACATGGGCATAATTTGGGTCAGCATCAGCATCTGAAAATGCTCACCCAGTTCCTTCCTAAGCAAGTTGTCAATTTTTTGCTTGAGGGAGAGCACCAGTACCACTAGCTTTTTTGCCAGTACCTTCGGTGTGACTGTATGCTCCGACGATGAGGAAGCTGATAATGAGGCACTCACCAATATAGGAGTGGAGCGCTTTCTCAGCTTTTTCAAGGTCATCAGAACTTGGTTCACTGCTACTTTGACCTGAGGTCCAGATGGAGTAGGGGAAGGCTACTTAGCCAGCTTACCCACAGAAGGTTGCGACACTGGAGTTGTTTTTGCTGGTAACGAATGATGTGGTGTCGCCTTGGATGGCGCCGAACTCGGTAGCAGTGTCGCCTCCCCTTCCATCACGACACCGTAGAGAAGTCTGTTGGATAAGGTGGTTCTTTAATGTCCTTTTCTGAAGAGAAGAACCGTGAGAACAAGTCTCTGGATGGCCTCAAGCACCAGCAATATGGGTCAGTTACTGATATGGGCTGAGCACAGCGACCGCACTTTTTAAAACCAGTCTGCAGGCAGGACATTGACGGAAAAATGGCCCCGGCAAGATCAAAATCAGAGACCAAAGTGGTAGAATAGGCCCAACAGGGCCGAACCCACAAGAGGAAAAAAATGAAAACCTTTACGCTTTATTTGTTTTTTTAAACAATTAAATAAAACAAAGAAAACAAAGAAATGCCTGAAAAGTCAGTAAACCGCAGAGTGGGAAGGCAGCGAAAAAGAAAAATTTCAATGGCCGTTGAAACGCGACTTCTTAGCTCCATGGAAACAAGAAGCGCTTACGTCAGGCAGGAAAGCACTAGCGCATGCACGGTGCGGGCTATCGCAAACTTTCTTAAAACTTAAAGTGGCGATGCACTTTTAAAGTGGTCCGTAACAGGGATCCGTCAGTGATGTCGCCCATCAGTGAGAATATGCTGCTTGCTTTTCCCACAAGACCTCAGCAAAATTATCATCACCCCGATCATAAAAGACCCAAAAGTAGCAACAGATCTACCATCCAACTACAGACTAGAGAGCTGCACGGGAACGGGGACGGCGGGGATCCCGCGGGTTCCCCCTTCGGGTCGCGGGGATCCAGTGGGGATGCCCCCTAAGGTCGCGGGGATCCTGTAGGGATGCCCCTCATGGTCTCGAGGATCCCGCGGGGTTCAATACAACTTGAGCCGCGAGGCTCGTCTGATTTTCCTACCTGCCCTGCCGCGAGGCTTGTCTTCCATTTCCTGCCTGCCCTGCCGCAGCACACATAGCCAATCGGAAGTCTTCCCCGATGTCAGCGCTGACGTCAGAAGGAGGGCTTATGGAAGACTTCTGGTCGGCTCTGTGTGCTGCGGCAGGGCAGGCTGGAAATGGAAGACTAGCAGTGTTCTCCCTAGCACCCGGTTGTTGTCCCCCGCCAGCTCAGCCGGTGCTTGTGACTTGTCCTGTCTAATGGCATGGCTTTAATTTTGTGACACTCTTGAGGTTTCCCTGCTGTGGCACACTGGTTGGGAGCCTCTGCTTTATCTGTTAACTGTCCTTGCCTGCCCATTTTGTCATTTCCTGTATTTATTGCCCCTGCTTTCCTTTGTCTTTCTCCCCCCCCCCCCCCTCCAAGTTCCTATATCTCTGTTGATTTTCCTTGTGATGGACAAACATTGAATAGAAAAGTTGTTTCAGCAAAGGCACACTTTCTTCAGTATGAAGATGACCTCTTTGTATGACTGGTGCTTCTGTTTGACTTCCATTTTGGTTTTGCTTTAATTTACCTTTGGGGGGGGGGGGAGTTAGGGAAAGTTAGGGACGGAGGGGATTCCTCGCAGGGACGGGTGGGGACGGAAGGATTTTGGCAGGGACGGGTGGGATTTCTGTTCCCGCGCAACTCTCTACTACAGACCCATAGCCTCAATACCATTATATGTCAAGCTAACGGAAGGTCTTGTACCAAACACCTCACCAACTACCTATAAAACCACAACTTACTCCATCCTACTCAGTCTGGTTTCAGAACCAACTACAGCACAGAGACACTACTAGGTTCCCTCCTGGACACAGCTAGACAACACCTCAGCACAGGCAAATAAATGCTGGTTATACAACTAGATCTCACTGCAGCATTTGTCCTGGTAGACCATGACATTCTACTACAAATACTAGAAACAATAAGAATCACAGGAAAGGTGCACACATGGTTTCAAGGATTCCTATAATCCAGGACTTACAGAGTAAAGATAAACAAAGAAAAATCAGAACCATGGTCCAACCCCTGCGGCATACCCCAAGGATCACCTTTATCCCTAACACTCTTCAATCTCTACATTGCATCCCTCGGCACCTGCCTAAACAAATTAGGCTTAACATCATCACTATCCTCCTTTCTTTTGATCAACCAACACCCTCCATGACAGACACACTACAAAGAACACTAGAAACAGTGGCTACATGGATGAAAGACCACAAACTAAAACTGAACCCAGACAAAACAAAATTTATACTTCAAGAAAATAAACAAAACCCCAACCATAACAAACTTAGTAATAAACTAAATCACATACCCCATTCAACCCACCCTAAGATTTCTGGGAGTGATGAAAGACAGAGGCTGTACCTTGCAATCACAAATCAACAAAACACAAAAATCATTTGCAGTCATGCGAAACTTAAGGCAAATCTGAAAATTCTTCGATATAAAACAATTTCAGCTCATGGTCTAAGACTTCTAGATTATTGTAACATCCTCTATCTCCCCTGCCCTGCAGTCATGATAAAACTACAAACAGTACAAAACACAGCCCTGAAACTGATCTATTCGCTGAAGAAATATGACCATATCACCACCGCATACCTCGACTCACACTGGCTCCCAATACAAGCAAGAATACTATTCAAATTTTACTGTCTACTATTTAAAGCCATGAATGGAGGACAGCCCAGCTTATATGAACAACCTCCTTATCCTAACTACCACGACCAGGCAAAGGAGAACCCAGTTAGTTGGGCTAGAGAGGCAGAAAGAAAACACAAGCAGTCCAAATTCCAGGCTTTTGAGGAAGATGTTCTCCCTGTAAGCTGTTTGTAGTTTATATTATTGCAGCTTCCAGCACACAGCATTGCAAAGTGAGTAACAGGCTGATAGCCTAACAAACTAAATCGGGGGGAAGGGGGGGCAGTGGAAAGTCCTTAGATTTGATTTGGGGTTTTTTTCTGGGGTTAGAGATAGATTACCCCACCTCTATAATCCCCAAATTTCTTGTTTATTTTTTCAGTGTAGCTCCCCTGGGCTGCTTTTGGTGTTAAAATCGCTGCCACAGCAGTCATCTTGGATTTCCAAATTCTCTATCTGCCTCTAAACACCACGTTTTTTGCCTAAAAACAATTAGGATGGACTCCAAAGGTCAGGATAAGTCAGATTCATGCCCCATTTGTGGTGGATGGTAGGCCAAGGAGCATCTGTGTTCCGGCATGGCGGGTCATTGGCTTAGCCCTCTTTGGTCCCTTGGGGAGTGTTAGTACCCAGTCAGTCTGAAGAATGGGGGGAAAGTTCAAATTTGACCTGGGAAGCAGCAAAAGTATGTCTCCAGTGAAATGCAGCCAGGATATGGCTAAAAATAACAAAAAGGGAGCTAAACAGTGTCTTGAGGAGCTGTCTGGCATCAAGGGCAGGGATTCCCCCCTGAATTTATTAACATGATGTTTGAGGCTTACATGATTAACAAGAGTTTCATGGATCCCTCTGGAATCATGGCTGTGCTAGCACCAGGGTTTCCCTCCCCCCACCCCAGAGCAAGGTTCCCTAGAACAGTGCCATGGGCAGGATCAGTGCCATGTGCAGGTCAGGGACATTTGGTCAGGGTCCTCTATAGCAAGAGATGATACTGCTGCACCCTTGGGAGGGCAGGATCCAGATTTGGGAGAGGCTCCAGACCTTGGCAAGTACCCAATTGTGCACAGGCTGTTTAAACCTTCAGCGTTTATATGGATGATCAATGAATCCCTCCAAGAATTAAAGCTGCCTTGGTGGAGAGAGGTCTACAAGAAGGGGAGCATTATCCTGGTGAAGTAGGAAAGAATTCTGTAGCTAGGACCTGCCCACCAGGAGATGCAATATCCTCTCACACAAAGGATGTGTCTCCAGGGTCTTCTGCACAGGAGGGAAGGGTTAGGATAGCTGTTGTAGTTGGTGATTTGATCATTAGACATGGAGATAGCTAGGTGGCTGGTGGGCGTGAGGATCACCTGGTCACTTGCCTGCCTGGTGCAAAGGTGGCAGACCTCATGCATCACTTAGATAGGATTTTAGATAGTGCTAGGGATGAGCCAGCTATCTTGGTACATGTAGGTACCAATGACATAGGAAAATGTGGGAGGGAGGTTCTGGAAGCCAAATTTAAGCTCTTAGGTAGAAAGCTGAAATCCAGATCCTCCAGGGTAGCATTTTCAGAAATGCTCCCAGTTCCACGCACAGGACCCAAGAGGCAGGCAGAGCTCAGAAATCTCAATGCATGGTTGAGACGATGGTGCAAGGATGAGGTATTTAGATTTGTTAGGAACTGGGCAAGGGAAAGGGGAAAGCTTATGGGAAAGGGGGAGCTTGTTCCGAAAGGATGGATTCCACCTTAACTGAGATGGAATCAGGCTGCTGGTGCTAACATTTAAAAAGGAGATAGAACAGCTTTTAAACTGAGATGCGGGGAAAGTCGACAGTTGCCCAGGAGCAGATGGTATTCTTGAAGGATACTATTGAAACAGGATATTTAGGGAGTCCCAGTAGAGAGGTTTCAATAATGGTGAAAGAAAGCCAGGAGGGTTTAAGAGGAAGGTGGAGTAAAAGACTCAAATTTTCCCTGTCTTCTCAGCACCCTATAGGTACAAGGAAAAACTCAATCTGAAGCATCTGTACACAAATGCTAGAAGCCTAAAAAATAAAATAGAAGAGCTAGAGTATATAGCACTAAATGATGAGGTAGATATAATAGGCATCTCAGAGACCTGGTGAAAGGAGGACAATCAATGGGACACTGTGTTACAAATTATATTGCAAGGATAGAATAGATCAAATTGGAGAGGGGGGTGGGGTTGCGCTATGTTAAAGAGGGAATTGAATCAAATCAAATAAACATTCTGAATGACACAGAGAGCAATGTGGAATCCATATGGATAAAAATTCCATGTATGAAAGGAAGGTAGGGTTATACTACTGTACCCCAGGACAAAGTGAGCAGACAGATGAAGAAATGTTTTCTTTCAGAAATTAGGAAAGCTGGAGAATTGGGAAACAGTATAATAATGGGTGATTTCAATTATGTGACCAAGATTTGTACAACAACAAAGTCACCAATAACTTCAAAAAAAAATCCCAAAACAGTAAAAGACAGAGAAACTTAGTTGCAAAAATGGTCTGAGTAGTTGACAGAGCACTTCACTCTGTACTCCACCCTTCAGACATAGTAGCCAGTAAACCCATGGGATGCGGTGTCTGTAGGGTAGAGTACCAAGTGAAGTGCTCTGTAAACTATTCAGATCATTTTTGTATGCTGGGCTGTTTTGCAAAAGCACTATGATTAAGGGGGGGGGGGGGAAGAGAGAGATTAAGGTTTCTGTTTAATAATAAAGGTACGTACCAAAGATTTAAGGCTCTTCACTTATACCATTGTAAGTCTGGCACGGTACAATGAAACCATATGGAATGATAATGGACACGTCCAGGATTAAAATTCCATGGTTATGACAATATTTTTGAGTACTCATCTTAAATTGTTACATTTTTCTATCACCACTGAAAGTTATAAAAACAAAATTCCCCTGCTTCAGCTGACAGACAGTGTGTTATGAGTATATGGCTTGCTTGCTAAATGCTTTGCTCCTGTTAAAGAATGTGAACTATTTTTATGTCTATAAACCAATACTAGGTTCTCATAAACCTAATTCTACAGGATTGCATGTCAGAATTTAGAATATATCTGTATATAACTGTGTATAAGATATTTTTAGTTCTAAACAGTGTGTCTTTATTGAATCTGTTAGAGAGGAAGTGAGCTTCTGTGTGTGTTAGTGCTTGAGAATTCTGGGAAATGTAGTACCATATTTCTTTAACAAAACATACTTGGAGAGGTATTTAAGTCCTAATAATTAGGTAACTTGTTTATGTAATCAAGCTAGCATAGGTTTGATGCTATCTTTCTCATTTAATGTGTTAGCTACAAATGGAAAAACGCTTCCGTTTTATTTTCACTTCCTCTTCCTTTGATGACGCAGTTAGTATTAACGAGCCTAATTGAAATGCCTGGCAGGGTAAGATAACATAGAATTGCCTCACTGACTAAGCGCAGGATTCACTAAACCTCCAAATCGTGTGCAATCCGATTCAGTCTGCATGCCAGCCGACCAATTCAGCAAAGGCCTGCATGCAAATGGGAACGATTGTTAACACGCCCCCTACCCATGGCCAGAGCAATCCCCCGTACATGCGCACACCCTGACAGTAGTGACAAGAGAAGCAGCCCAGGGCTCAGCCCAGCCCAGATCTCTCTTGCCTGCTCCCGGACTCTCCTGCTCTCTGCTGCCATTCCCTGCAGTGCAAGCCCGTGGTTTTAAAGTGGGTCTGCACTGTGTAACAGCAGCAGAGAGCAGAAGAGTCCAGCGAGCATGGAAGAGAGATCGGGCACCAGCCCGACACACCGGCCTTGCCCGACACCCCACACACACACACCCAGGCCCCAATCTCTCCTGCCTGCCCTGCTCTCTTCTGCATGCTCACCGGACTCTCCTGCTCTCTGCCACCGTTCCCTGCAGTGTAAGCCCGTAATTTTAAAGTGGGCCTGCACTGCAGGGCAACGGCGGCAGAGAGCAGGAGAGTCATTGCGAGCAGGCAGGAGAGATCGGCCCGACACCCTCCTGAATTAAACACGACCGGCACCATCGCCTCACCCACGACCGGCCCACCTGCCCCGCGTACCTTTTAAATTGTTAGGAGCAGGAGGGGTGCCCGGTCCCTCCTGCTCCTTAGTGCAAGGCTCCTCTTCAGGAGTAGGAAGGGGTGCCCAGTCCCTCCTGCTCCTAGGCTTCATCTTCGGGAGCAGGAGGAAGCACAAAGTTCTCCTGCTCCTACACCACCCACCGGCCGCTGTGCAATAGCGGCCTTAGGCCATGCCCCAGTGCATCATCTGATGCAAGGGGAGTGGCCTAAGGCCTTGATTGGCTGAGGCGCCTCAGGTCCCTCCCAAGGGAGGAGCCCAAGGCGCCTCAGCCAATCAGGGCCTTAGGCCCCACACATCACATGATGCACCGGGGCATGGCCTAAGGCTGCACTTGCATCAGAGGAGGCCTGGAGCAGGAGGGACTGATCACCCCTCCTGCCCCCAACGAGTTTAAAGGTACAGGGGTGGGGTGGGGTGGGGTGGGCCCGGCCAGCATCAGAGGAGGCCTGGAGCAGGAGGGACTGACCACCCCTCCTGCTCCCAAGGAGTTTAAAAGGTGCAGGGAGAGGGTGGCCCAGGCTGGACAGCCGGCTGGGCTAGCTTAGCTACAGGGAATGAGGCGGGCAGGGCAAGAGTCATTGGTGGAGCATCGGCGCGGGGGGGGCGGGGTTAAAACCACAGGCCGGCTGTGACTTTTTTTTTTTTAAGTTTGTTTACTTTTGTAGCCCAACGAGCCCATTGTTTTAACCAGCTTTAAACATTCGGGGCGAGCATGTAGGCAGGAGTCAGATCAGGGCAGAGAGCAGGGCTTCTATGGAGCTGGAGAGACGTTTTCGACTGGTCTCCAGCAGTCGCTTCTTGGGTCGATCGGCCAGCCCAGTCGGTTTTAAATTTTTGGTTGGGGAATCGCATCGCTGACCAATTTGCATGTGTTTTTCCTCATTTGCATGCACGGATTTGAATCGGATCGCAGGAGAATTTAGTGAATAGTGCAGGAGGGAAATCTGGTCACAAACAATCAGTAGACGATTGGTTTACTTAGTGAATCTAGCCCTAAGTCTTTTGGGAAAATGTTAACTTTATTCAGTATTTAACCCATGTGTTATCTAATATATTCTGCTTTTTGTTTCCAGTGCTTGGTTATATCCTTGATAGAAAAGGTAATGCTTTCCTGAATGTTGTAATAGGAGTTTTTGGTAAATTTGAATTATTGTGTATTAAGAACAGTTTTTTTTTTAATGAACTGGGGGGTTCTTTTAAATATCTCAGAGGGTCTTTTTTACAGGTTCTTCATAAGAATGTGTGTTCATTTAATGAAGAGTGTATAACATCTTTGCAACTACCTCTATGATCTTTTGTGATTTTATCATTTTGAGATAAGTATAAGAAAATATTTTATCAGTAAATAAAAATTACCCTGCATTTGAGTCATAATAAAACCAGGATTTGAATCTCCCTGGACTCTAGTGCAGTGGTTAAGGCTGCCGCCTCAGCACACTGCTTTTTCTGACCCTGGGCAGATTTCTCATAAGAGCCATAGAAAACACATGGTGTTTATGAGCAACAGTGCAAAATAAAGGATTAAAATGTACCACCACCTGTATTTTTTTTTTTTAATAAATCTTTATTCATTTTCATTTTCAAATATTACAAGTGTATAATAATCAATCAGAAATATTTTTAACTAATCTCTTGACAATCTTATTTATATTCCTCCAAATATATAAATATAAAAGAATCCCACCCCACCCACCCATATATTAATAATTAACAATTAATTATTATCATTCATAATCCCACCCCACCCCCATATCTTATTCAATACTAAGGTGTTTAAGATGTCTGATCATTAGAATAAATAATCAATGGCCTCCAAATCTTTTTAAACTTATGATAATTTCCTTGTTGCATAGCAAGCACCCTTTCCATTTTATAAATATGGCATACTGAATTCCACCAAAAAGTATAATTTAGTTTAGTGTAATCTTTCCAATTTCCTGTAATCTGCTGAATGGCAACCCCTGTCAATATCAATAGAAGTTTATTATTATTTGCAGAAATTGGGCTTTTAAATCTCATTAATGTACCAAATAATATAGTATCATATGAAAGGGCAACATGATTTTCTAACAATGAATTAATTTGGGACCAAATTAACTTCCAAAAGGCATTTATATAGGGACAGAAAAATATTAAATGGTATAATGGGACAGTTAGGGAATTTTTCAAGTACCTTTCTTATTTCTAATCTTAATGTATATTTTCTGTAAACCGCTTAGAACCTAACGGATGTAGTGGTATATAAGAAATAAATTACATTACATTACATTATATAATGTCCCAGCTTCTAAACCACAATGCCAGCATCTATTGGACCTCGAACTATCCAACTTCTGTAACCAAACCGGGGTCCAAAAATCTCTATGCAACAAAAAAACACATAGATGCTGCCCTTGTAGTTTTTATTCTCCAAGATCAAAAACGTGGCCATTGAGAGGCAGAAATTTGGTGCCCAAGCTCAATGCTCCAAATATCCCTAAGAACAGTTTTTTGTTTTTTATTCAAATATACATATAACAATTTATACCACTGTGCGGCTTGGTGACCCAAGAAATCCGCTTGAAAGCACAGGAATTCCAAACTATACTGAGAATTAAGAACTTTCCATTCAGGGAAACCCTCCTGAATAGCCTGCTTCAACTGCAACCATTTAAAGCTTTGTGACTTATTTAAACCAAATTTATGTTGCAGTTGTGAAAAACTAAGCAATGATCCATTTATAATCACATCATTTAAAGTCCGTATGCCTGCAATAATCCAATGCTTCCAAATGATTTTAAACCCGCCAATTTTGATCTTGGAGTTTACCCAAATGGATTGATTTAATGATTTGGAAATTGGATCTGGTGATAAATTACTAACATAACATAAGGTTTTCCATGTATCCAACAAAATTCTATTATCTTTATATTTCCTGGGCAAATTTATACTAATAAGATGAGACAAATGCAAAGGAAACAGGATCCGCAATTCCAAGTACAACCTGTATTTTTGAAAACCATAGCTGTATGGAATAGATGAGTGTAAGATGGAACATGCATATTTTCTGATATACAACACTAAATTCCCATACTGCTGCCATAGTATGCTGCCAGTTTCTTATCAAGGGCTGTCTGCACCAGCCTATTTTAATCAACAGGCTCTAATCCATCTTCCTTCAAAAGGGGAGAGATTTTGTAATAAAGTAATCCTGAAAGCTTTCTACTGATACCTTTATTTCTTTTGAACATTCTCTCCCTTTGCTATGTTAACATCCCCACTTTCTAATTAGTGCATTCTGTTTAAATCATTTTAGACATTGAAGGGGCATTTGCAAAAGAGCAGATGATTGTTAAAGATTTAACTTCCTAGGTAATATGTAATTAAATCTTGTGTCCTCAGTTGAAGAAAGTCTTATGACTTGTTTTCACTCCTATTCCTTTGGTCTGGGATTGCCCCGTTGCTCCAGGTACATTAGAAAGATTGTGAACCCACTGGGATAGAGGGGGAAAATGCTTGAGTACCTGAATAAATTAATGTGGTCTGTGCAGATTTCCTCAGCCGGAAGACCCTGGATCCCAGAGGGGGCAACCGATATTCAATCTGATGGCTTCGGTTACCAAGACGGCGGCAGATCGATTCTTCATTCAAAGACACAAGCCAGGAAGCAAAGGTCTAGACTCCCTGGTTCAACCCTGGACAAAGCAGGTCTTCCATATGCTTTCCCCTCCATGGCCCATGAAAGGCAGACTTCTGCGCAGGATCATGGTGCGAGGCAAAAATTTCCCCTGGCGCCACTGAAGCAATCTCACCATCTCCATTTGGAAATGGGATATCTTGAGGGCTGCATTGACCGCCTTGAGGTCTAGAATCGGGCCTCCACTCTTGTGCAATATAGGGAGTATCTGCCAGAGCCCAAGTCTTCTTCTGGTACAGGCTCTATGGCCTCCAGATATAGTAGCCTTTGTACGTTAGCTCAGACTCTGCTGTTTTGGCTTCCCCACCAGAGATTCCAAAGAAAGGTCCTGGAGGGAAGGAAAGAATTCAAGCTTGTACCACCTTTCCTGTATGACTTCCAGCACCCAATGGTATGTAGTGGTCTTCGCCCACATTTCCCAACAGGCCGATAAAATCCCCCTCAATGTCTGGAAGCACAGCTGACAGCTTGGCATTATAATCGATTCTTGGGAGTGATAGTGGAGAGGGATCCTGTCTCTGTTTAGCTTTGAAATGATTTCTGGCCTGAAGGTCCTCCCAAGAATTGGCACTATCTCCTTGAGACCCAAACATTACTACAATCTGACCCCCTAGGGGTTCAAGGTCTGCTGTCAGGTAAGGTCTTTGGCTTGCGATTATACACATTAACCATAACCTTGTCCAGACCTTTCCCAAAAGAGTAATTTCCTTTAAATGGTAATTTACTCAAGGTTGCCCCATCCTTACAGCATCCTGCAGGTAGAAATGGAATAAGCAGATATTTTGCTCACGACTCTGAAAAGATCATATAGAGTCTCAGCTGCATAATACACTCCAGACATCAGAAACTGGTGATCCCTCCCATCTATCACCTCCGCTGCAGCTGCTTTTAAACCAGAGGCCATGGCTTCAAATGGCTTCTTAAGAACAAAGTCCAGCCTACAGTCCTGGGCATTCTTTAATGCCACACTTCCTTTATTGGAGAGGGAGGTAGCTTAATAACCTGCGGGACCAGGGAGTCTACTTTCAGTGGAAAACACAAGTTAGTTAAATGCAGCATCCATTGGATAAGGCTTTACCATAGATTTAGTCCCTCTAGGACATCCCAATGGTCTGTTAGCATTTTATAATGGCTTGATGACAGGGGATAGGACTGCAAAGTCTCTATATTTAATTCCTGGAGAGATTTTGTGATTACCTCCCAAAAGCACTGAGGGTTTGAATAGCCTATATATACACTTGTCAGGTCCTCTCCAAGATCAAGGGCTTCCAGCAGATCCAGCATCTCTTGCTACTTAGGACCCAGACCGATATAGAGCTTTTGTCGTCCCAGTCCTCCTTCAACTGGACCTCCCTATTTTACGCATGGCATTGTTCATGGGGAATTGCACTCTTAGGGAGGGAACCCCTGGCGCCAGCATGGCTTCAATCCCAGAGGGTTTCATGTGGCCCTTGTTAAACAATGTAAGCTTCAAACATCATACTAAAGAATTCAGGGGGAAACCCCCTGTCCAGGACATCCAGACCGCTCCTGCAGAAACTCCTGAGCTCTTTTCTGTGATTTTATGGCAGTTGCACAGCTGTGCTTCTCCTGGAATACACTTATAGCTGCTCCCCAGCTCAAACCTGGACTTTTTTCCTAGTCCTTGTACCATCTGAGCACTACCACCACCCATCACCCATAGGACTAGAAGAGGATAATCCAGCGGCTCACATCCCCTCCCTTCAAGAATCATGCAGCACGTGGAACATGGGCAATCCTCATACAGCTATCCAGAACACATCTGGCATGAATCCAAGGTATCACAGCCTGAGGAGTCCATCACACTTGTTTTAATTTTTTTGTAAAATTGAGGTGTTTTGAGGCAGACAGAGGTGAGCCAGTTGATATAGAATATCTAGATTTTCAGAAAGCTTTTGATAAAGTTCCTCATGAGAGGCTCCTGAGAAAATGAAAGTGTCATGGGATAGGTGGCAAATTAGATAGGATAGGTGGATTAGGAATTGGCTATCAGATAGAAAACAGAGAGTAGGGTTAAATGGTCATTTTTCTCAATGGAGGAGAGTAAACAGTGGAGTGCTGCAGGGGTCTGTACGAGGACCAGTGCTAGTTATTTATAAGTGATCTGGAAATTGGAACGAGTGAGGTAATTAAATTTGCAGACAACACTAAACTGTTCAAAGTTGTTAAAACGCATGCGGATTGTGAAAAATTGCAGGCGGACCTTAGGAAATTGGAAGACTGGGTGTCCAAATGGCAGATGAAATTTAATGTGGACAAATGCAAAGTGATGCATATTGGAAAGAATAACCTGAATCACAGTTACCAGATGCTAGGGTCCACCTTGGGGGTTAGCGCCCATGATAAGGATCTGGGTATCATCATAGACAATACAATGAAACCTTATTAAGGACTGGATAATTAAAAAACAACTAAGCTGCTTATTCCTATCCGAAACCTGGTTAACCTCAGAATGCGATCCCTCCATCACAGAACTCTGCCCAATGGGTTATAAAATTGAATTAATCTGCAGAAAAAAAAAACGTGGTGGATGCCTAGCCATCATACTCAAAAACAACATCAATATAAAGACCCTAGACAAACACTCCACTCCCCACCTAGATCTCCTAGCCTGTCAACTATCCGATGATTCTCTCATAGAAACTCTAACATGCATCCTCTGTTACTCAACACCAAGAAAATGGAATGACAACAAACAAGCGCTTGAAGAATTTATTTACCAGAACTCCCTAACATCACCTCATAACCTTCTCCTAGGAGACATAAACCTCCATCTAGAAGATCACACCTCAAAACAAGTAATAAATTTACTCTCATACCTCAATGCACTAAACTACCAGATCCTCAATCCCCAATCCACACACGAAAAAGGACACCAATTAGATCTTGCTGCTTATATGACCCAACATCCTCACAAACCCAAAATCAATATCTCTAATGGGGCATGGCACCTCTCCCTTTGGTCAGATCACTATAAATACACCTTTGACATCAACTGGCATCAAAGCATTAACAAACAACCTCCAATAAAAACCTCCTTCAAAACACGCCAAAAAATCGAACCCTCCATATTCTGGGATAAAGCAGACCACGCCACCACCAACATAGCTCCCAACGAATTTATATCCCAATGGAGATCCATAAGCGAAACCATTCTAAATGAGCTAGCCCCAGAAAAACTAAAATTCAAAATATGCAGACCTTCTGATAAATGGTTCGACGCCGAACTTCTCCAATCTAAAAAGCTCTGCAGACAACTAGAAAGAGTCTGGAAAAAAAACAAGAGTTTAGAACACACTAAAACTGCATGGAGATACCAAATTAATCAATACAAAACCAAACTCAAGGAAAAACGAAAAGCCTACTACTCCAAAATGATAGGCAAAAACACCCCAGACACAAAAAAGCTATTTAATCTAGTAAAGAACCTCACAGATACCAAACCTTACCTCTCCACCCAAGGTATCCACCCACCAACAGCCATCCACCTAGCAGACCATTTCAAAAACAAGATCACCAATATCAGATCTACATTCATCAACACACACACCCATCTAGAAAAGATAACAACAAACCCATCAACTAGCAAAGCCATCGTAGCCATGGTCCGATTTCCCAATTCTAGTCTGGTCGGATATGAACCGACTCTACAATAAATACAGCCATGCTTCCAGTGACCTAAATAATTGCCCCACCTACATATTATCAAACGCCTCCACCACATTCAAAACCATCTTCATGCTATGGATTCAAACCACATTGACAGAAGGCCAATTCCCACAGGACCTAGGAGAGATCTTAATCACTCCAATCATAAAGGATCACAAAGGCCCAATAGATAGCCCCTCCAACTACAGACCTATCGCTTCAATACCATTGTACGTTAAAATAATAGAAGACCTAGTGGCACAATACCTCACCGAATATCTGGAAAAACATAACCTACTCCACCCCTCACAATCAGGATTCCGAACTAACCATAGTACAGAAACACTACTTGTCACATTACTAGATACTGCCCGACAACGCATCAGTAAAGGAAAAAAAATGATATTAATACAATTAGACCTCTCCGCAGCATTTGACCTAGTTGACCACACCTTATTACTACAAATTCTCGACGCCATAGGAATCTCAGGCAAGGTCTACAAATGGTTTCAGGGGTTCCTCAAATCTAGAACCTACAGGGTAAAATACAATGATATCAAATCAGAACCCATGGACAAATCCCTGCGGAGTTCCACAAGGATCACCTCTCTCACCTACGCTCTTCAACCTCTTTATCTCCTCCCTAGGAGCCACTCTAGATACCCTAGATGTCACATCTTTCAGCTATGCTGATGACATCACCATAATCCTCCCCTTCGACCCATCAGAGACCACCACCACAACAAAGCTAGAAACAACCTTATACACAGTAGAAAAATGGATGATGGATCACAAACTAAAACTAAATTCTGAAAAAACAAAATTCCTTTTGCTCGAAAAAGCCCAAACTCCTACCATCACTGAACTGAAAATCAAAAATACCAAATACCCAATACAACCCGAACTAAAACTCCTAGGAGTTACAATAGACAGATGTTGCACAATGCAGCCCCAGATCAACAAAACAACCCAGAAAGCTTTTCTAACCATGAGAAATCTCCATAAAATCAGAAATTTCTTTGACCAAGCACAATTTAGACTAATCGTCCAATCCCTAGTCTTAGGTCTGCTGGATTATTGCAACTCCCTATATCTTCCTTGTCCAGCCACTATGATAAAACAACTCCAGACCATACAAAACACCGCCCTCAGATTGATCTACTCACTCAAAAAATATGATCACATAACAACTGCCTTCTTAGACTCTCACTGGTTACCCATACAAGCACGAATCCAATTCAAATTCCACTGCCTGATATTCAAAGCATTAAACGGCTCTTCCCCCTCCTATCTAAACAACCGCTTAAACCAAATCTCCACTTCAAGACACAGAAGAACCTCGAACCCTTTCGCCTTCCCCCCACTCAAAGGCACACAACGCAAAAAAATGTTTGACAACCTTCTGGAAACACAAGCAGCAAAAATCAACCATTCCATCTCCAATCTTATGACAATATCAGACAACTTCAAAACATTCAGAAAAGAAATCAAAACCCTGCTTTTCAAAAAATTCATCCAAATATCTTAACCCCTCCTCTTTTACCTCCAGAAGATTCACCTACCTTCAGATAACCTTCCCCCAAATTACCCACCTTAACACCTTCCAATTAAACAAATACCATAAATAGATTGTAACCTACCCACTCTAACTGCATTCCATATGTATTTTTCATACAGTTCTTCACTGTCAGTTTAATTTCCATCCTATAAGTTCACATAGAATTTTTCTTTTTTCAACCATCTTTATTTTCTCTTCTTTATTAATTTCCAGGTACTTTAGTTAGATTGTGAACCTTCGGGACAGTAAGGGAATTTTTTAAGTACCTTCTTACTTCTCATTTATAATCTTAATGTATATTTTCTTCAAACCGCTTAGAACCTAACGGATGTAGCGGTATATAAGAAATAAATTACATTACATTACATTCACCCCAATGTGTGGCGGCGGCCAAAAAAGCAAACAAGATAATAGGAATTATTTTAAAAAACACCTCTTCCAATTCAAAAATCTACATATCAAAATATATGGCTAAACCCCAGGATCCAAATAAGCGGTTTTAAGATTGTCTGGAAGGATTGGATTAAAGCAGGTATACGAACCTTAAATGATGTTATATCTAATGGCAAACTGCTGGATTTTTCACAGCTGCAACTTAAATTTGGTCTAGATAAAAAACAAAGTTATAAGTGGTTGCAACTGAAGCAGGCTATTCAGGCAGGGTTCCCTGAATGGAAATCTCTTAATAATCAATTTAGTTTGGATTTGTTATGCTTTCAGGCAGACTTCCTGGGTCACCAGGCCGCACAGTGGTATAAATTATTATCTGGCTATTTAAATAAGAAACCAAAAACTGGACTTAGAGATATTTGGAGCATTGAGATTAAGCATCAAATTAGTGCGTCTCAATGACCACGTATTTGGTCCTGGAGGATGAAGTGTACAATGTCTGCATCTATGAGGCAAACATGGTTTTTCCTGTTGCATAGAGCACTCTGGACCCCTGTTCGTTTACAAAAATTGGATTGCTCCAAGTCTAATAGATGTTGGCATTGTCATCTTGAAGCTGGAACTTTAGATCATTTATTGTTTTATTGTCCATTCATTAAGGCTTTTTGGGAGTCTATTTGGGATCAAATAAATTGTTTGTTAGAGAACCATGTAGCATTGTCATATGACACAATTTTATTTGGCATGTCTATGAGAGCTAAATGTCAAATATCTGCTAATAATAACAAGCTTTTATTGATATTAACAGGAGTTGCCATCCAACAAATAACACATAATTGGAAGGACTGTAAAAGACTGAATTATTGTTTTTGGTGGTCTTCAGTTTGTCATGTGTATAAAATGGAAAGAGCGTTGGCTGTTCAAAAAGGTTATTAAAAAAGGGATGGTTAACAAGACTAAGAATGTTATAATGTTCTTGTATCGTTCCATGGTGTGACCTCATCTGGAGTATTGCATTCAATTCTGGTCTCCTTATCTCAAGAAAGATATACTGACGTTAGAAAAGGTTCAAAGAGCGACAAAGATGATAAAGGGGATGGAACTCCTCTCGTATGAGGAAAGAATAAACAATTAGGGATCTTTAGCTTGGAAAAGAGACAGCTGAGGGAAGATATGATTGAAGTCTAGAAAATCCAGAGTGGAGTAGAATGGGTACAAGTGGATCGATTTTTCACTCCATCAAAAATTACAAAGACTAGGGGACAATCGATGTTACAGAGAAATACTTTTAAAACCAATAGGAGGAAATTTTTTTTCACTCAAGAGAATAGTTAAGCTCTGGAACGCGTTGCCAGAGGTTGTAATAAGAGCGGATAGCATAGCTGATTTTAAGAAATGTTTGAACAAGTTCCTGGAGGAAAATTCCATAGACTGTTATTGAGAAAGACATGGGTGAAGCCACTGTTTGCCCTGAATCGGTAGCATGGAATATTGCCACTCCTTGGGTTTTGACCTGGATTGGCCACCGTGAGAACAGGCTACTGGGCTTGATGGATCATTGGTCTGACCCAGTAAGGCTATTCTTATGTTCTAATTGGGAAATCCAAGATAGCCACCGCAGCTACGATTTTATTGTCAAAATAGTCTGTGGGAGCTAAAATTAGTGATTTGAGGATTTTAGAGGTAGGGGACCCTGGCTCTAATCCCAGAATCCCCCCAAAATACACTTTTAAATACCCCCCCAACCCTGATTCTGTTAGCATGTTACTTACTGTGCTATGCTGTGTGCTGGAAGCTGCTTGTAGAGAAGCTGCAGGTATACTGGAATCCAGACTGCTTGTTTCTGAAAACTGTCTCTAGGGACCAACAACTGGCTAGAGGCCTCAACCCTCATTGGAACCTTGAACATACAGGAGGAGGGAGGAAATCAGTTGGCCCCAGTCCTGGAAAAACCACTACAGAGCCATTCAGCCTGTTGTCAAGCCCACTGGAGTAAGAACCTGGGGCAAGCCTTGCTCCCAAGGGACCAATTTCTGGGCATCTGGACTATTAGTGCGGGCTGTCCAAGTGGGTGCGCACTGCAAGGCAATCTGCCCCTTGGATGCAGACCTCGAACCAGAAAGTCTACACTCTCCTGCAGCCACAGATGTTCCAAGACAGCACTGAAAAGACTTGCAAACAGCAAGTAAAGACCAAATTTAAAAGAAAAACAAGAGCAGAAGAGATTCCTACTATTTTGCTTGTAGAGAGACAACTGGGGAATTGGAGGGACAACCCAGAGAGATGAGAGACGGAGCAAGGAAAAAAAAAAATAAAAAAATGCTATTGAGGTTTTCTATAAGAATTCTCCCAGGAATGGATTAACTACCCGAAGATCCGGGAATAATGGGTATGTCGTACTAGAAGGGAAAAGAGATAGAATTGAAAAATCTCAGAGAACCTGGAAGATGAATTAAGTCAAATCAACAAGTTAAAGAGAGATAAATCACCTGGACTGCATGATATACATCCCAGGACACAAAGAACTCAAAACCTGAAATTGCTAATCTGCCTTAGGCGCCTGGATCAATCAGGCCTTAGGCCCCTCCCTGGTGCATCCCACAATGCACCAGGAAAAGGCAGGTCCGTTTCATTCCGACGGAGGCGAGCCGGCCAGCTTGAGGGAAGACCCGTCTGGCCAGGCATCGTTACAGGTTGGGGGTATCCAGGGAGGGGAGCCTGGGAGGGGTAAGAGTTCTAGTGGGGGGGTCTGGGTTGGTGGGGCCGCAGAATCTACAGGGGGGTGTCCGGAAAAAGGGATTGGGCACCCTCCTGCTTGTTTTCTTCGGGGAGTGTTCCAGCAGGAGGAATTGGGCATCCTTCTGCTGCATTCGTTCAAGGGGGGAGGATGTTCCGGGCAGGAGGAACTGGGCATTCCTCCTGTCGTGTTTGTCCAGGGCCACGTCTACTTACAATGTAGGTCAGCATTTTGCTGACGTACATTGTACGTGTCTCCCGCTGGCCTAGGGAACATAAGAATTGCCGTTGCTGGGTCAGACCAGTGGTCCATCGTGCCTAGCAGCCTGCTCACGTGGCAGCCCTTTGGTCAAAGACCAGTGCCCTAACTGACACATAAGGTCGCCTAGGTCCGCCTAAGGCTACTTCCGGGCCAAACCACGCCCGCTCCTAGCCTTAGGCAAGCTTAGGCGGGCTTGCGCACCTCCCTATCCTATCGGAGGCATCTCCAATGTAGGCGGCCTGCCTCAGGAGTTTTTAAAAACATGTGTCCCAATTGGCTAGTTAGATAACCGTAGAACACCTACTGCTACCTATAATCAGGACACCGTTTATAGAATCCTGGCCTATAAGCGTCCTTAGATAAACTCGGATATGTGAAAACTCAATAATGTTCCAAAATACACTTTCACAAGAAAGATACAAAAAATGTCATATAAAACATAAACAGTGCTGCTTTGGTTTAAATAGGATGTGTCTCAAAAAAATGGGGAAAAAGCCTCAGACTGAAGTCCTCCCACCACCACAAAGGTGGTCCAAGGTGGTTGGGTGATAACCTCACTGGCAAAAAAACTCTATTGCACTCCCAAAGTGTAAAAACCTTAAGCAGGGCTTTCTGTGCAAGGTGATAGAAGAAAGAAACTTTCAACTTATCTTCTGTTGATCGGTACACCGACGGTGGCCAGCGTTTCACGAGTCTGCTGCCTCAGGGTGTAAAAAATCCGATCAAACTTTAAACAGGACGCCAAACCGAATCTTTGTGGTGGTGGGAGGGCTTCAGTCTGAGGCTTTTCCTCCATTTTTTGAGACACATCCTATTTAAACCAAAGCAGCACTGTTTATGTTTTATATGACATTTTTTTGTATCTTTCTTGTGAAAGTGTATTTTGGAACTATAAGCGTCCTTAAACAGGTAGCTTTTTAATTTGGATTTGAAGTCAGTTAAAGAAGTGTCTTCTCTTAAGTAATTCAGTGTAGCATTCCAGAGGGTAGGTACGGTAACCGTTTGTTTGTGCGCATTGTATTTACTATTCCATCTTAAAGATGGAATAGTATATAAGTTTTGAGATGTGGAACGGAGAGACCGTTGGGGGCTGTATGGAATAAACAGTCTATTAATAAAGTCTGGAGAATTGGTTGCACAGGTTTTAAATGTTAGTAAAAGGATTTTATAGGCTATTCTGTGAACCATAGGAAGCCAGTGGGTCATAATCAGTAGTGGTGTAATGTGGTCATACTTCTTAGCATTAAATATAACTTTAATTACGATATTTTGCACAATCTGTAAGCATTTTATTTCCTTCTGGGTTATGCCTTTATAGAAAGAATTACAGTAATCCAGACGTGAAATTACCAATGAATGAACCAAGATGTTGATGGATGCTGGATCAAATAGTTTCGAGAGTAAGCGCATCATATGGATTCTTTGGAAGCTACTGTGCTAATTTGACTGTGATAAGTTAGTTTTGCATCGAACGTGACATCTAGTAGATTAAGTGTTGGAACTGTTTGTAGGAAAATCAATGAAATGAAAATTGGGGCAGATAAAAAAACTTTGTCTTGCTGATATTTAGAGCTAACATATTAGCGCCTAGCCAATTATATATTTTTTCAAATTTTTTGATTTATGAGATATATTTTCTGGGTTGTCAAGATATATTTGGTGAACTAACTGAATATCATCAGCATATGCAAATATGAAGAACCCGATAAGACTGTCCCAGATTTAGGAGGGTAACAAAGAAAATATTAAACAGTAATGGGGTTAGAATGGAACCCTGGGGGGATTACAAACTTATCAGAAAAAGTGTTAGAAGTATTCTCTTTAAAGCTAACTTCTATTGGAAAAATATGAAGTGAACCAATATAAAATTTGATCTCTAATTCCAATCTGCTAAATTTCTTTGAAGATGTGAATAAACATGAGAATAAAGGAGAGTCTCCTGAGAAAATTAGAGTCATGGGATAGGAGGCAATGTTTTGTTGTAGATTAGAAATTGGTTTGTTATTGGACAGAAAACAGAGGGAAGGGTTAAATGGCTATTTTTCTCAATGGAAAGTAAATATTGGAGTGCCACAGGGATGTGTACTGGGACAGGTGTTATTTAACTTATTTATAAATGATCTGGAAATTGGGACTACGAGTGAGGTGATTAAATTTGCAGATGACACTAAACTATTCAAGTTATTAAAACGCAATTGTGGGCAGACTTTAGGATATTGGAAGACAGGGCATCCAAATGATAGATGAAATTTAATGTGGACAAATGCAAAGTGATATGCATTGGGAAGAATAATCCAAATCATAGTTACGAGAGGCGTTCAATAATTTATCTGAGTATGAACGAAAGTAGCAAGCATGTTGAAATAAGTCCGTACGTGTTGTGACATGTCTCAAGATTACTCACAGTTGTAGCTCAGTGCAATTCTAACATTTCAAGAGACAGGATTGTCAAGAGAGTCCTCGTGTTAATAAATTAAAAAACTACTAGATTTGGAGCACCATTCAGTGATAAACTGTCATATTTTGTATAATCTGGGGCTCTTAGAAAGCAATGAAGTTGATGCTGATGGACCTGGATCCAAAAACCCTCTCTATGTGTTCATTATGAACATGAAAAACCCTAGAAGTGAAATAACTGGAAATGTCAAACCTAGACTTCAGAAACAACTAAAAAAAACATTATGTTGCCTTTCCTGAAGCCACTGGCTCTCTTTAGTTGAGGCAGGAAAAAAAAATAATGCTAAAACATAAAATGATGCAGTGCTGGTAAGTGGCGACCTTCAATATATTCTTCACACATATTACCAGTGAATGCAATGACCATGCAAAGTAACAAAAACAATTAGAATTTTTTTTTATTTTGTTCTTATTTTATTTTACAATTAAACAACCAACTATAACCCAATAAATAATATACCTTCACATGATTGCAATACTGTATAGTCATTGTGCCCACAGCACCCAGAAGTGCATTTCCAAACTCAAGAGAACAAGAGCACCCTAAGTACAAATAAAAAAGCCAAAAACAGAAAACTATTACTGTTGGGGGATTCCATCATCAGAGGCATTAACCTTGGAACACAGGGTGAGGAGTCCAAAATAGTGAAATGTCTTCCAGGATCCTCAGCTACCAGGAGTTCCAGGAAAATACTGACTATAATTAAGGAAGAAACTAAGGATTTTAACACTGATGTTGTTATCCATCTGGGAACAAATGACCTGGCCAACAACTCCACACTTGCAGCACAGAAAGCTTTTCGGGAGCTTGGTGAGGGCGTGAAACCTTTTGTAAAGACTTTAGCTTTTTCTGAAATACTGCCTGCATATGGAAAAGGAGAGCAAAGAATGAAAAACACAGAGGACTTTAATAGATGGCTCAGAGCCTGGTGTCATCAAGAAGGCTTCAGGTACATAGGAGGATGGGGAAATACATGGAAGGACAAGAAGCTATATTGCACTGATGGGCTACATATTACTACAGCAGGAAAAAGAAACCTTGCAGAGAAATTTAGACAATATTTTTCTAGGCATTTAAACTAGAAGGTGGGGGTGGTGTATGTACGAAGGACAATTATAGAGACCACCCCCGGCAAAAGAAAAGATGTGACAGTAGTAAAGGCTACAACATAAGCAATATCAGCAACTCATTTCTTAGTATTGCAACGGAAAGTGAAACGACACAAAAATCCATACGAAAAAGGAGATTATCGCTGAAAAATAGCTGGAAAGCGATGACCACAAATGCTCGCAGTCTAAGCAACAAAGTTCATGATCTGCAAGCCCTGATATTAGAGGCAGATCTAGATATTGTTGCTATCACAGAGACATGGTTCAGTGAATCACATGGATGGGATGCAAACATACCGGGATATAATCTTTTTAGGAAGGACAGAGATGGTCATAAAGGTGGAGGAGTAGCTCTCTATGTAAAGATCAATATCCAAGCGACCGAAATGCAAGGGACCTGGGGAGAGGAAGAAGCGATATGGATTGCTCTGAAAAGAGAAGATGGAACTTCAATCTACGTGGGTGTAGTCTACAGACCTCCGACTCAATCGCAGCAAATTGATAAGGATCTGATTGTGGATATCCAAAAGTTTGGAAGGAAAGAGGAGGTTCTGCTGTTGGGAGATTTCAACCTGCCGGATGCGGACTGGAATGTTCCGTCTGCGGAATCGGAAAGAAGTAGGGAGATTGTGGATGCCTTTCAAGAGGCTCTGCTCAGACAAATGGTGACGGAACCCACAAGGGAAAAAGCGATATTGGATCTGGTCCTCACAAATGGAGAGAGTATCTCTAATGTTCGAGTGGGTGCTCACCTGGGTAGTAGCGATCATCAAACGGTTTGGTTTGATATAACGGCTAAAGTGGAGAGCGACCGCACGATACTTAAAGTCCTAGATTTCAAACGTACGGACTTTAATGCAATGGGAAAGTACCTGAAGAAAGAGCTGTTAGGATGGGAGGACATAAGAGAAGTGGAAAGACAGTGGTCTAAGCTGAAAGGAGCGATAAAAATGGCTACGGACCTTTATGTGAAGAAAATCAATAAAAACAAGAGAAAAAGGAAGCCGATATGGTTCTCCAACCTAGTGGCTGAGAAAATAAAGGCGAAAGAGTTGGCGTTCATGAAATATTAAAAAACCCAAGAAGAGGAGAGCAGAAAGGACTACAGGGTGAAACTGAAAGAAGCCAAGAGAGAAATACGTTTGGCGAAGGCACAGGCGGAAGAACAAATGGCTAAAAATGTAAAAAAGGGAGATAAAAATTTTTTCAGATATATTAGTGAAAGGAGGAAGATAAAAAATGGAATTGCTAGGCTATAAGATGCTGGGAACAAATATGTGGAGAGTGATGAGGAGAAAGCAAATGTGCTAAACAAATACTTCTGTTCTGTGTTCACAGAAGAAAATCCTGGAGAAGGACCGAGATTGTCCGGCAAAGTTACACGAGAAAATGGAGTAGATTCTGCGCCGTTCACGGAGGAGGGTGTTTATGAGCAACTTGAAAAACTGAAGGTGGACAAAGCGATGGGACCAGACGGGATCCATCCCAGGATACTAAGGGAACTCAGAGAGGTTCTGGCGAGTCCTATTAAAGACTTGTTCAACAAATCTCTGGAGACGGGAGTGATTCCTGGGGATTGGAGGAGAGCGGATGTGGTCCCTATTCATAAAAGTGGTCACAGGGATGAAGCAGGAAACTACAGGCCGGTGAGCCTCACTTCAGTTGTTGGAAAAATAATGGAAGTGTTGCTGAAAGAAAGGATAGTGTATTTCCTTGAATCTAATGGGTTACAGGATCCGAGGCAACATGGTTTTACAAAAGGTAAATCGTGCCAAACGAACCTGATTGAATTTTTTGATTGGGTGACCAGAGAGCTGGATCGAGGACATATGCTAGATGTAATTTACTTGGATTTCAGCAAAGCCTTTGATACAGTTCCTCATAGGAGGCTGTTGAACAAACTTGAAGGGCTGAAGTTAGGACCCAAAGTGGTGAACTGGGTCAGAAACTGGCTGTCGGACAGACGCCAGAGGGTGGTGGTTAATGGAAGTCGCTCGAAGGAAGGAAAGGTGACTAGTGGAGTCCCTCAGGGTTCGGTGCTGGGGCCAATCCTGTTCAATATGTATGTAAGTGACATTGCTGAAGGGTTAGAAGGAAAAGTGTGCCTTTTTGCAGATGATACCAAGATTTTTAACAGAGTAGACACCGAAGAGGGAGTGGAAAATATGAAAAAGGATCTGCAAAAGTTAGAGGAATGGTCTAATGCCTGGCAACTAAAATTCAATGCAAAGAAATGCAGAGTAATGCATTTGGGGATTAATAATAGGAAGGAACCGTATATGCTGGGAGGAGAGAAGCTTATATGCACGGACGGGGAGAGGGACCTTGGGGTGATAGTGTCCGAAGATCTAAAGGCGAAAAAACAGTGTGACAAGGCAGTGGCTGCTGCCAGAAGGATTCTGGGCTGTATAAAGAGAAGCGTAGTCAGTAGAAGGAAGAAGGTGTTGATGCCCCTATACAGGTCATTGGTGAGGCCCCACTTGGAGTATTGTGTTCAGTTTTGGAGACCGTATCTGGCGAAAGACGTGAGAAGACTTGAGGCGGTCCAGAGGAGGGCGACGAAAATGATAGGAGGCTTGCGCCAGAAGACGTATGAGGAGAAACTGGAAGCCCTGAATAAGTATACCCTAGAGGAAAGGAGAGACAGGGGAGATATGATTCAGACGTTCAAATACTTAAAGGGTATTAACGTAGAACAAAATCTTTTCCAGAGAAAGGAAAATGGTAAAACCAGAGGACATAATTTGAGGTTGAGGGGTGGTAGATTCAGGGGCAATGTTAGGAAATTCTACTTTACGGAGAGGGTGGTGGATGCCTGGAATGCGCTCCCGAGAGAGGTGGTGGAGAGTAAAACTGTGACTGAGTTCAAAGAAGCGTGGGATGAACACAGAAGATTTAGAATCAGAAAATAATATTAAAGATTGAACTAGGCCAGTTACTGGGCAGACTTGTACGGTCTGTGTCTGTGCATGGCCGTTTGGAGGAGGATGGGCAGGGGAGGGCTTCAATGGCTGGGAGGGTGTAGATGGGCTGGAGTAAGTCTTAACAGAGATTTCGGCAGTTGGAACCCAAGCACAGTACCGGGTAAAGCTTTGGATTCTCGCCCAGAAATAGCTAAGAAGAAAAAAAAAAAAAATTTAAATTGAATCAGGTTGGGCAGACTGGATGGACCATTCGGGTCTTTATCTGCCGTCATCTACTATGTTACTATGTTATAACTATTCCCATCCTTAAGTTCCCCTCATCCTCCCTACTCCTCCCCCATGCCCTCCAATTTGAATCTTATTGGAAAGAGCTGGCTTAACTTGGTCATATACCTCAATGTTTGTGTATGTGGCTTTTGGGAGAAGAATGTTCAGAACTATCCAAATGTCTGAAGTTTGGCCAGCTCTTTGGTTTTAAATATCTGACATATTGCGCATCATCTGAACAACAAAATAATGACAAGACATTCATTTAACTCTAGGAATGCAAAAAAGAACAAAAAAAAAATCTACTAGCTATTTTTAAGCAGATGAAGCCTCACTTAAATTGGATCTCCATATATCAACATACTTAAACATTTATAAATCTTGATTTGAAAATATACACTACATTTTATTTTCACAAATTATAAAATTAATAATTAGTAGTCATTTAATACAGTTTCCTTTGTAACAATGGCATTAACATGACCACCAGGCCTATGTTACACAAAAGGCTTTGTGGTAAGTTACACACCTTAACAACTTTAGAATGAGCTGTTAGTAATGAATGCCAAAACTTGTTAAACCTAAATGGCTGACGGACCACAGACTGCAAACAGTTGCACTCTAATTTTTAGACCCTTTTTTTATTAAAAGAAATGAGTTTTAAAACAGGTTAACTATAAAAACTAAGGAGTCCTTTTACTAAGATGCATTAGCCATTTTAGCGCACGCTAAACGCTAGCTAACGCGTCCATAAACTTATAATGGGTGCTTTAGCGTTTAGTGCGTGCTAAAACGGCTATGACACCTTAGTAAAAGGACCCCTAAATAATGCTACAGAATATATTTTTTAAAATATATTTACCTGTACCATAGCAACAAGATCTTGCAACTGTTTAAGTTTTTGTTTTGCAGCCAAGAGTCTATTGAATTTTTGTTCAAACTCAGCATCCACAGGTTCATCATCATCAACGAGACTGCTTCGCTGGCTAGACAAAGAAGCTTCGCTGGCTTGGTCTTCCTCTGCATCTTCATCTTGCCTTCTGTCAATATCTTTGTTATTGGCATTGCGGTTCTGCAGACAGTCTGAATGAATAAGCACCAACAGAACACAATTTCTAACAGCAGTGATGTTGGCAAAAGATATATTGATTCCATAATCTAGATTCTAGGCTACAGGCAACAGATGTTCAAAAAGCACAGTTATTTACCGTAACAGGTGTTATCCAGGGACAGCAGGCATATATTCTCACATGTGGGTGACGTCACCTACGGAGCCCCGACGCGGACAGCTTTTCAAGCAAACTTGATTGAAGATTCAAGTTTGCTGTGCTGCACCACGCATGTGTGCCTTCCTGCTCCACTAGAGGGCGCATCCCCTCCTCGTGGTCTCCAGTTCACATAACCAGCAAAGAAGCCAACCTCGGGGAGGAGGGTGGGTTGTGAGAATATATGCCTGCTGTCCCTGGATAACACCTGTTACGGTAAGTAACTGTGCTTTACCCAGGACAAGCAGGCATGATATTCTCACATGTGGGTGACCTCCAAGGTAATGAAAAAAGGGACGGAGGGAAGTTGGCAATTTAAGAAAACAGATTACGCAAAACCTATTGGCCAAAACGGCCATCGCTCCTGGACAAGGTATCCAGACAGTAATGGGAGGTGAAAGTATGAACCGAAGACCACGTGGCAGCCTTGCAAATTTCCTCAATAGACGTGGACCGGAGGAAAGCTACAGAAGCTGCCATGCAGCGCGAGACCAGCCTGAGCGTAGCAAAAAGAAATACAAGCAGCCAACCAGTTGGACAAGGTGCGCTTGGAAACTGGGCGTCCCAACCGATTAGGGTCGAAGGACAAAAACAATTGTGGAACTGTCCGATGAGACTGAGTGCGTTGAAGATAAAAGGCCAACGCTCTCTTACAGTCAAGAGTGTGAAGCGCCACTTCGCCAGAATGAGAGTGGGGCTTCGGAAAAAACACTGGCAAAACAATGGACTGGTTGAGATGAAAATCAGACACCACCTTTGGCAAAAACTTAGGATGCGTGCGGAGAACCACCTTGTCATGATGGAAAACAGTGAAAGGCGGATCCGCCACCAAAGCCTGCAACTCACTAACTCTTCGAGCAGAAGTGAGAGCAATCAAAAAGATTACCTTCCAAGTGAGAAACTTGAGATGACATGTACTCAAAGGCTCAAACGGAGGTTTCATAAGTTGAGCCAGAACCACATTAAGATCCCAAACCACTGGCGGAGGTTTGAGAGGAGGATGAACATTCAAGAGACCCCTCATGAAACGAGAAACCAAGGGATGAAGAGATAGAGGCTTCCCGTCTAGGTGCTGATGGAATGCTGCAATCGCACTAAGATGCACTCGAATAGAAGTTGTCTTCAGACCGGAATGAGACAAATGAAGTAAATACTCCAGAACCGAAGACACAGGAACCGACATAGGTTCCAGATGATGAGAGGAACACCAGGACGAGAATCGCGTCCACTTCTGAATGTAGCTAAGTCGAGTCGAGACTTTACGAGAAGCCTCCAACACCTCCCTGACTGCCTGAGATACAGGAAGGGAAGTCAGGGGGAAAAAAACCAAGCAGTCAGATGAAGAGACTGAAGATTGGGATGCAAAAGTGAACCTTGACTCTGAGATAACAGAGAGGGAAACACAGGTAGAAGCAGCAGGGAGAACCAAGGCTGACGCGGCCACCGAAGAGCAACCAAGATTAGAGTGGCCCGCACCAACTTGAGATATACTAGCGTCCGCAGAATCAGAGGGAAAGGCGGAAAAGCGTAGAGAAACCTTCCCCCCAATCGAGGAAGAAGGTGTCGGCCTCGAGACGATCCGTGGAGTACATCCGGGAACAGAAGAGAGGCAGTTTGTGATTGAGAGGGGAGGCGAACAGATCTATCTGAGGAGTCCCCCACCGGTCGAACACCTGTCGCCAAGACATGAGAATGGAGCGACCACTCGTGCGGCTGGAGAAGTCGGCTGAGCTTGTCCGCCAGACAGTTCCGCTCCCCTTGGATGTAAACTGCTCGAAGAAAGATGTTTCGGGAAACCGCCCACTCCCAGAGACGAAGAGCTTCCTGACACAGGGACCAGGACCCCGTTCCCCCCTGTTTGTTTACATAATACATCGCTACCTGATTGTCCGTCCGAACCAGAACCACCCGGTCGTGAAGCAGGTGGCGGAAGGCTACAGCCACCAGATAAATGGCTCGAAGTTCCAAGATGTTGATGTGACAGTGGCGATCCTCCGCCGACCACATCCCCTGAGTGCGCAGGCCGTCCAGATGAGCCCCCCAAGCATACTCCGAGGAGTCCGTGGTGAGGACCTTGGTGTGCGGAGGGGCGAGAAAGAGCAAACCTTTGGAAAGATTGGAAGAGGTGGCCCACCAACGTCTCAAAGAAGGAGTCACCGTCATGGGACGGGTGATCGAGCCTCGGTCCTGACGCCACTGAGAGGCCAATGTCCATTGTGGAATCCGCAGATGGAGGCAGGCGAACGGTGTGACATGGACGGTAGAGGCCATGTGGCCCAGTAGAGTCATCATTTGGCGCACCGAAACTGAGTCTGGAAGTGAAATCCGCCGACTCAGACTGACCAACGCCTCCAGACGAGGAGGAGGAAGGAAGGAACAGAGGCGAACCGTGTCCAGCACGGCCCCGATGAACTGCAAGGACTGAGAGGGGCATAGCTGGGATTTCGGGAAGTTTACCTCGAACCCCAGACCCTGAAGGAAGATAATAGTCTGTCGGGTTGCTGAGATAACCCCCTCCCTGGATGGAGCCTTGATCAACCAGTCGTCCAGGTAGGGGAACACCTGAAGACCCTGGGACCGCAAGGCAGCTGCTACCACCACGAGACACTTCGTGAAGACTCGAGGGGACGAAGCCAGACCAAAGGGGAGGACCCGATATTGCAGATGGTACTCCCCCCCCACCTGAAACCGCAGAAACCTGCGAAAAGCAAGATGCACCGGAACGTGTGTGTAGGCCTCCTTCAGATCGAGGGAGCAGAGCCAATCGCCCTCGTCCAGCAAGGGATAAAGAATCAGAAAGGAAAGCATCCGAAACTTCTCCCGCACAAGAAATTTGTTGAGGCGTCTCAAGTCCAGAATCGGGAGCAAGTCCCCCGTCTTTTTTGGTACCAAGAAGTAACGGGAGTAAAACCCCCACCCCCGTTGGCTGGGAGGGACCACCTCCACCGCCCGTAGGTGAAGAAGGTCTCGAGCCTCCGAGAGAAGGAGGGGCAACTGCGCCCGATTGGGAGGACACGCACTTGGAGGGCTGTCTGGAGGAATTTCTTGAAAGTTGAGAGAGTACCCGGATGAGATCACGCCAAGGACCCATGCGTCCAATGTGATGGACTCCCAACGAGGGTAAAAGGCTCTGAGGCGACCCCCGATGGGAAGAAGGCCGGGCCGGGAGGCGGAGGGGGCCAGCCCCCATCCGCGCATCCCGTCAAAAAGACGGGGACGGCTTGGCAGCTGGCAGCGGCTGGGATTTGGGCAAAGCCTAGGATGAGCCTGCTGACGCCGGGGCGAAGGTCGAGAAAAGGCCGGAGTGGACTTCTGAGGGTAGCGGCGCGGGAGGGCCCGGAAGGGTCTAGCAGCGAGCGGCTTAGGCTTCGGCCGAACGAGAGAAGCAAACGACCTCTCATGCTCCGAGAGGCACTTCGTAGCCGCTTCGATAGTGTCGTCAAACAGCTCCTTGCCAACACAGGGGAGGTTCGCCAACCGATCCTGCAAATTAGGATCCATGTCGACCAGGCGCAACCAAGCCAGCCGACGCATGGCCACAGCAAAGGCGGAGACCCTGGATGAAAGCTCGAAGCCGTCATAGGCCGCATGGAACAGATGGAGCCGCAGATTCGAAAATTCCTCCTGGAGCAGGCCAAACGCCCCTCGACGGGAGGCCGTCAAATCCGCCATGAAAGCCCCCAATAGTCCAATCTGATGTTTCAGATAGGACGTAAATGTGAAAGTGTAGTTCAGCACTCTAGAGGCCATCATAGAGATTTGGTAGAGCCGTCAGCCAAACTTGTCCAGGGTCCTGCACTCACGACCCGGAGGGACTGCCGCTGACACTCGGGAGGGGTGAGCTTTCTTCAAAGAGGATTCCACCAGCAGCGACTGGTGGGATAGCTGCGGTTGCTCGAACCCCGGGCAAGGCACCGTACGGTACTTGGACTCCATTTTAGAGGGGACAGCCGTCACCATATAGGGAGTCTCCAGGTTTCTGATGAATGTCTGCCGGAGCACAGGGTTCAACCGCAGCCTGAGGGACTCCCTAGGCGGAGACGGCATATCCAGCTCCGCCAGATACTCTTTAGAATACCTCGAGTCCGACTGCAGGTCCAAGTCAAGGGCGCGTCCCATGTCCTGGACAAACTGCGTGAAAGAAGGGCGAGACGCTCCCGGAGCCCCGTGAGGGGACGGCGAACGTGACCTCCACCTCGCAGAAAAAAAAGGGGAAGCCTCCCTCGAGTAAGGAGGCTCCCACTCCGACCCGCGCTCCGACACCGGGGAGACGCTGGGAAAGCGCTCCGGGGTTGATGACCTGCGTCGCTTCGAGGATCCCCTCGGGGACGATGCCGGGGTACGGGGCACCAACCGACACTGGGCCGGAGACCTGTCCCCGAACTCCCTCGGCGAAAGCCTGGAGCCTCGGACCGGAGCCCCGGCCCGAGGGGGAGTCAACAAAAGCCGAGGGTTAGTAAGCGACAACTCAGTCACCCGCAGCGGTCCTGTAGTACGAGACGTCGAGGAGCGCCCCCGCAACAGAGGAGAACTCCGGGCCCTTTTGGAAGTCCTGCGGCCTGAGGACTCAACGGGCTTCGATCGACGCATCGCCCCGCGGAGCTCCGTGGGGGACGAACGTCTCGAGCGCCTCAGTGAGGACTCTGAGGACGAGAGACGGCGAGACCGGCGCACCTTGCCCCGAGGGGCGTCGACACGAGGCTCAGGCTAGTCCGGCGCACGCGAGGTCGAGGTCGGGGCCGGGTGAAGATGAGCCAGCGCAGCGGACAGCTCCGACGATATCATCGCCCAGAGCATGTCCTGAAAGACCGGCACGGACAGCATCGAGGGCATGTCCGAGGCCGCAGTGCACTCCACCGAGGGCGACCTCAATTTTGAGTATTCCCTTGTGGTGGAGGCACGTCCCGAGGGCTTGGAGGACTTCGCCGGGACCGTAGGCAAGGAACTCCCACCATGCCCGGCTGGCGTCCCCGAGGCTGGCTTCTTCGCCAGTGTAGAACCTGAGGAAGGAAGAGGGGACTTACCCGGGGCCGAGGACTTCTGCGAACCCGAGGTCTTCGGGGTCGAGTCTCGAGGCGGGGTCGAGGAACCCGAGGCCGAGGTCAAGGCCAAGGCTGAGGGTTGGTCGGCGGCAAAAAGATCCGCTATGCGGGCCTTTCGTTAACGGAGAGCCCGGTGTTGAAAAGTCGCGCACCGGGGGCAGGACTCTGTCGGATGGTCGGCCCCCAGGCAGAGGATGCACCAGCGATGCGGGTCTGTGATACATAAGAGACGATCGCACCGGGTGCACTTTTTAAATCCGATCAGAGGCCGGGACATAGAAAAATTTACAGGCCGCGACAACCCGGGAGCTCCTGAGTTGACCAAACGGAACCGCGACTTCGCGACGAAGCAGGAAAAGAAAAAGAAACACTCGCACAGCGACTTCAAATCAAAGAAAATAAGAAAATTGCGGTGCTAGAAGGCACTTTCGGGCAGAGGCAAGAAATATGATTTCTTGGCTCCGCGGAAACGAAAGAACTGGAGACCACGAGGAGGGGATGCGCCCTCTAGTGGAGCAGGAAAGCACACATGCATGGTGCAGCACAGCAAACTTGAATCTTCAATCAAGTTTGCTTGAAAAGCTGTCCGCGTCGGGGCTCCGTAGATGACGTCACCCACATGTGAGAATATCATGCCTGCTTGTCCTGGAATAAACATTTATTTATATCCCAAACACATGAAAACAAGCCATAGATTAAGTAATATCCTAAAAATCTTTACATAGGCCAACCTGGTGGCAATGCTGAACACTGCTATTCAAGTCATCAGGCTTTGATTATAAAGTCAAGCTTCTGCTATTTGGGCTTGGCAAGATTGGGCATACTGTGGAGGCAGTATATATTTGTAAAATTTGTTATACTGCAATTTCACACAGTATAAAAGCAGTTTATAACAACCCTTATTAAAATGGAAAAAACAAACAGAATATCATAAAACAGGACATGACAATAGACAAACAAGAACACAGAAAAAACACATGAAGGAAAAAAGGTTGTATAGCACAACAATCATAGCCAGCAGACTATAATCAAAGTAAAAATAACAAACCTAAAACTAGCACTATAATACTGTATATACTTAAATGCGGACTGGAAAGTTCCATCTGCGGAATCGGAAAGAATTAGCGAGATTGTGGATGCCTTTCAAAAGGCTCTACTCAGACAAATGGTGACACAACCCACAAGGGGAAAATCAATATTGGATCTGGTCCTCACAGATGGAGAGAGTATCTCTAATGTTCGAGTGGGTGCCCACCTGGGAAGTAGCAATCATCAAACGGTTTGGTTTGATATTAGAGCTCAAGTGGAAAACGGTCACACAAACTTAAAGTTCTAGATTTCAAACGCACAGATTTTAATAAAATGGGAAAGTACCTGAAGAAAGAGCTGTTAGGATGGGAGGACATAAGAGAACTGGAAAAACAGTGATCTAAGCTGAAAGGAGCAATAAAAATGTCTACTGACCCTTATGTGAGGAAAATAAATAAAAACAAGAGAAAAAGGAAACCGATATGGGTCTCCAAACTAATGGCAGAGAAAATAAAGGTAAGAGTTGGAGTTCATGAAATCTCAAAAAAAAAACAACTCCTCACAAAAAAAAACCCAAGAAGAGGAGTACAGAGGGGTCTACCAGGTGAAACTGAAAGAAACCAAGAAAGAAATGTCTTGCGAAAGCGCAAGATCAAATGGCTAAAAATGTTTTTTAAAAAGAGGGAGGAAGATGAAAAATGGAATTGTGAAACTAAAATATGCTATGAACCAATAAGCACAGTTACTTACCGTAACAGGTGTTATCCAGGTACAGGAGGCAGCTATTCTCACTGATGGGCGACGTCACCACGGAGCCCCGGTACGGACACTTCAAGAGCTTGAAAAAAGCTCTTGACACCCGCACCGCACATGCGCGAGTGCCTTCGTGCCCGACGGAAGCACACGGTCCCTCAGTTAAGATAAGCCAGCTAAGAAGCCAACCCGAGGAGGTGGGTGGGTTGCGAGAATATCTGCCTGCTGTCCCTGGATAACACCTGTTACAGTAAGTAACTGTGCTTTACCCCAGGACAAGCAGGCAGCATATTCTCACTGATGGGTGACGTCCAAGCTAACAGAGATAGGATGGTGGGAGAGTAGGCCAAAGAAAATACAATTGAAAACATAATGGCCGAAGTGCCCATCCTGTCTGGACAAAAAAAAACAGACAAGAGAGAAGTGAAGAAATGAACTGAGGACCAGGAGGCAGCTGTACAGAGTTCCATAGTAATGTAACCAAAAGGAAACCAAGAAAGGCTGCCAGTCGGAGTAAAAGAGAACGAGAGAAAAGCAATCAGTCAAAAGATCGTTCTCGTGAATATAGGATATCCAAACAGGTGAATCAAAAAGAAAAAGTTTGGATAAAATCACTGCAGATCCGACCTGAGTAACAAGGAGGAGAAAAAAAACCGCGTAAAGGACAAAAACAAAGAAAACCCAGCTCCTCGTAGGAAAAATGAGATGCAGGAAACAACAAAGACAGAAGAACTGACTGAGAGAAATGAAGACAGTAGAAAATACTGTAGACCTAAACACAGAATCACCCTGACTTGATGAAAGACTGATAAGGATGAAGCTGCTAGTAGGACATGAAACTCACCGTTACCCCTGGAAGAGGTGAGAGACATAATGAAAAACAGTTTCCAGGAACGAAACTCAAGTGAAGCCGACGCCAATGTTACAAATGGGAGCATCAACGACCAATAAAGAACCACATGAATAGTCCAGTGGATAGAAGAAGGAATGAGATGTGGTTACAGACATGAAAAAACGTCTGTCATGACCAGGGAACCAGACGAGTAATCAAAAAGAAGGTGCAATAGCATGAAAAAGAAGTGTGAGAGCTATAGACTCGAGACTAGAAACAACAAAGAAAAAATACCACCGGTAGGAAGGTGAAAACAGATAAAAAGATACCAGAAAAAAAAAAATGAAACCACATTTGATATCAACAAAGGCAAGTGACAAGTGCCCTGGCAGAGGGCAACAAAAAGGCTGAGAAAGATGTAAATAAAACAGATGCAGCCCAAAGAAAAAAACAAAGAAGAGAACAAAGATTCCTGAGTCGGAGTGAACCAAGCAGGAAAATGAGAAGAGAGGGTTCCCAAAAAATTTAAGTGAACGAAGAAGGGATAACCCATGTTAACTGGGCATCATGCAACAACAGCGCTCGTGAACTTGATGAAAAAAGGTCAACAGGAGAAGAAGCGAGGGGAATGTATAGAAAAATATGCTCACCTAATCAAGGAGAAAAATAACCGTTGTCAAACAAAGAAAACTCCTGGAGTAAAAGGATTAAAGAATCCTGCTGAAATTGGCTGCTACGAAATTCGGCTTCTCATCAGCAAGAGCAGATTACCAATCACCTCCAAGGTCACAAAAACAGGGCCTCCTGAGATAACAGGAGAGAACCCTAGACTCCTTGCTCAATTATATGTAGTGTAAAACCCCTGAATGGACTGTGCAAGGAAGAGAACTTGAGGACAGAGTAGATGATGAAAAGCATGAGGTCTTAAAATATCATTACAAAAATGAGGAAAAATCCGATGCCTGACAGGCGAAAGACCCCGAGGCTGAAGAATGGTTAAAGAAATCCCCCAGGCATAAAAAAGATGCAGCAAGCAGGAAGACCATGCAAGGAGGTAACAAGAAAAAAAGAGGATCTCCGTAGAGACTAGAGGAGATCAAAGATATACATAAGTGGAGAGACAAGCCCTTGCCTGGTACCACTGGAAAACAAAAGACCACTGAGGAGTACAAGAATGTATACCAATCCGTGGCATAACAGAAACAGGAGAATGCCTGTTGTGCAAAAAAAAACAGCATGAGGAAAATTAAAACAATCTGAAAAAGAAACACTCTCAGAAGAGTGGAGTGAAAAAGTACCCCAAAGAAACACAGACAGGAAAACGGGTGGGGAAAAACAGTTGAACCATCTCTCAAGGAAAAAACAACCGGGTAAAAACTCTGATGTTCAGAAATGGAAAAACAAGAAGGCCCTGTAATCGAATAGATGTGGCCAGCACAAGTAGACACCTCCTGAATCTGGAATGAAACAACCCAAAACTAGTAAGGAGAACGGATGAAGAACACAGCTCGTCTGCTGTAAGAATTGGAGCCTGTAGTGGCTGCCCGGAAAATAAGGAAGTAGAGTCATGAAGTCTGAGATCCAGAAAAAACACCAACATCCAGTGGCCTTGACAATTAAGAGAAAACCAGTAAATGAAGATAACCCTGCAAGGAGGATTAGCAGGAGAAAAACATGAAGGACAGCCTAAGATCCCACGTAGACTCTCAAAAGAAACCAGAGTCTGAGAATAGGGAAAACAATTAAGTGAATAAAGCCTCCACACGAAGAGAACTCAGGGAAGCTAGGCTCATAGGAGTACATGATAACTGATAAGACGGTCGCTGTTAAAGTGAAAACTGCTACACAAATGCGACCAGAGTAACTCACTAGGTCCATAATGGAGAGGAAACATGTTCCAGCACAGCCCCAGGAACACCTCCTCAAAGTAGACTTATGCAATAACCTTTGCTGTAGAGTAATGATAAAAACAGACACTCAGATGCAGACCAGATCCATAAAAAACAGATCTGCAAAAACAGGTACTGAAATTGAAAAGCGGCTATATGGCATGTGTAAACGAAAGTATGCCAAGGAAATGCAGGCAGTAGAGGAAATTAGTAAGCCCAGTTGGCTAACCAGTCCCTAGCCATGTCCACTCTGCCCAGAAAGACAGAGGCTACACACTAGCCGTGAGGAGAAACTCCACCAGGAGGAAAACAAAGACACCTGTTAAGTGCTTCAAAGGGCGTGTCAAAAAAGTCCCCATAGAGATCAAGGAAGGGAAGCAAACCACCCTTGAGGAGGTAAGAACAAGGAAGAAATTCCATAGGGAAAGAAATGACTGTACAAAGTCAACTCCCAAAGGAATACATTTACAGAAAATCCCCTAATGGATCTGGAAAAAATGAAATGTCATACAATTATGAAGGCTTTGCGAAGCCCACTCAGGGAAAAAAACAATATGTGATGAAGAAGCACCCACCACTTCAAAGAGAGATGGGGCGTAGTTCCAAAAGATACCCCAAATCTCTCAACCAGTCAAAACCAAGACCAGCAAGGAGTCTATGTCGAAGGCCAAATACAGCTTGATGACAGCAAAGCCTTCCCATACTGGAAACAACACTGACAACGGTAACTGCAATGACAACTGGTGTCACGGGAAACGAATCAAAAGCAGAGATGACTCAAGTGAAAATGTCCCCAGAGCCAAAAAAACTCAACTGGGCAGGGCAGCACTAGAAGAGACGGTATCAACAGGGCTGACAATCCAAATAACTGGACTCACAGTGGAACATGTCGACAAGAAAGTCAGACATCAACTTGGATGTGACTCTAGAATAGAAGAAAAGAACACCGGTACTCGTGGTCGATGACCAGTACTATAGCTGGGACTGCAGAAGAAAAGAAAAGAACATCAGTACCCTTGGTCAAGGACCAGTGCCATGGGTGTGGCTGCAGAATAGAAGAAAAGAACACCGGTACCCTTGGTCGATGACCGGTACCCTAGGTGTTACTCCAGAATAGAAGAAAGAAAAGAAAAAAACACTGATACCCTTGTCTCATGATCAGCACCATTGGTATCGCTCCATGCTTCCAAGATAAACCTGCCTTTATCAAGACAGTCATGGACATCGAAGTGGAGCCAGAGAGAGGACTGAAAAAAGGTCAGCAGGACTTGACTCACTGGTAAACCAAGCTGTTACAATAACTTGAAACTCAAAGGAGAAAACCAACTTATCAAAAGAAGAAACATCACCGATGGTGCGGCTGGAAATCGATGTCGGTAGGACGCTGGGTACAGGAGGATGTCAGTGAAAACAAGTTCCCCACAAAACAACCGTGTGGATGACGAATGGGCAGGAAAAACCAGCACGGGACAAGAACCATGTACAGGGGAAAAAAGAAAATGGCAATCCATAAGACCTCAAAAGGCCTAACCCACAATGAAAATAAAAATAAAATGTAAGTTGTTGTTTTTTTTTTTTAAGTAGATGAACTTAGAAAAACAATAAAAGAAAAAACTGACAAAAAGTCAGGAAACTGCGAGCGGGAAGGCAGCGAAAGGAAAATTTTTCAACAGCTCTGCAGAAACGAAAGAACTGAGGGATCGCGTGCCTCCGTCGGGCGGGAAGGCACTCGCGCATGCAGACGTCAAGAGCTTTTTTCAAGCTCTTGAAGTGTCCGTACCAGGGCTCCGTGGTGACGTCACCCATCAGTAAGAATATGCTGCCTGCTTGTCCTGGGATAATGTGAAGAATGATGAGGAAAACACAAACATGCTAAACAAATATTTCTGCTCTGTGATCATGGAAGAAAATCCTGGAGAAGGACCGAGATTGTCTGGCAAAATTACACACAAAAATAGAATAGATTCTGCGCCGTTCACATAGGAAAGTGTTTATGAACAACTTGAGTATTGTTAATCCAAAAAACTCCAAGACCGTTCAACAAGAACGCGAAACACTTAAACAGTGCAAATCAAGGCAAGCGAAAGAAAAAGCCTCAGTCGAACGGTGGGGGAAACCCACTCCATCAACCTGACATCAAAGGCGTAAAAAGCTTTCACTGCTGAAACTATAACAAAGCTTAATAACAGTGAAGAAATAACAGTTCAACTATGCTCAAAAACACTCCTAACAACTACCGTGTTTCCCCGATGATAAGGCAGGGCCATCAAATAAGACAGCCTCTCCTTTTTAGAAAAAATTGTAAAATAAGGCACCCCCCCCGCAAATAAGCCACCCACCGATACCTGCGCTTACCCGAATCGGGTGGTACGGTGGGTAACTCCGTGTGGTCCCTCCGTCTACCGCGGGGGTCGGCAACCCGCGGCTCCAGAGCCGCATGCGGCTCTTTTCCACCTTTGCCGTGGCTCCGGTAGTGTGTCACGCAGGCGTGCATCTTACAAGTCCGGCGTCGCGGTGGGAAATAGCCATGCTGAGCAGTGAGCTCAGCACGTACACAGATGAAAGCCTTGCTTGCTGATTGGTTTGGCGGCCGTGCCGCCGGACCAATCAGCAAGCAAGGCTTTCATCTGTGTAGTGCTGAGCTCACTGCTCAGCATGGCTATTTCCCGCCGCGACGCCGGACTTGTAAGATGCACGCCTGAAAAAGAAATCATCCTGGCCGGGGTCGGTGTCATGCTCCGGAGATCTACAGCCTTCCTATCTCCCTCTCCCTTCTACCTGCTTCCGGCCACATCCCCTGCTCCGCGGCTCTCTTCGGCAACTCAGCAGCAGCGATCGACACAAGCTTCTGACGTCGGGGCCTACCCTCTGCGAGTCCCGCTTGTTTCAACTTCCTTTTTCCACAAAGGCGGGACTCGTAGAGGGAAGGCCTCGATGTATGTAGCTTGTCTTGATCACCGCTGCTGACGAGTTGCTGAAGAGAGCCGCGGAGCAGGGGGGTGTTGCCAGGTGCAGGTAGAAGGGAGAGGGCCAGATGCAGGACTCGTGGGTGAGGGAGCAGAAGAGAGAGAGAAAGGATAGAGATACAGAGGGGACATGAAAGGGTAAATAAGGCATCCCCCCAAAAATAAGCCCTAGAGCATATTTTGGCCTTCCAAAAAAAATAAGACAGTGTCTTACCATTGGGGAAACACGGTATGTGCAGCCAACTTGAAAATTTGAAGGTGGACAAAGCAATGGGACTGGACGGGATCCATCCCAGGATACAGAGGGAGTTCAGAGAGGTTATGCGGGTCATATTAAAGATTTGTTCAACAAATCTCTGGAGACAGGATTGGAGAAGAGCGGATGTGGTCCCTATTCACAAAAGTGGTTGCAGAGATGAAGAGGGGAAACTACAGGCTAGTAAGCCTCACTTCAGTTATTGGAAAAATAATGGAAGTGTTGCTGAAAGAAAAGATAGTGAAATTCCTAGAATCTAATGGGTTACAGGATCCAAGGCAACATGGTTTTACTAAAGGTAAATTGTGCCAAATAAACCTGATTTAAGTTTTTGATTGGGTGACTAGAGAATTGGATCAAGGTCAAACGCTAGATTTAATTTACTTAGATTTTAGCAAAGCCTTTGACATGATTTCTCATAGGAGGCTCTTGAACAAACTTGATGGGCTAAAGATAGGACCCAAAGTGGTGAACTGTATTAGAAACTGGGTGATGGACAGACACCAGAGAGTGGTGGTTAATAGACGTTGCTCAGAGGAAGGAAAGATGAGTAGTGGAGTCCCTCAGGGGTCGTTGCTGAGGCCGATCCTGTTCAATATGTTTGTGAATGACATTGCTGAAGAGTTAGAAGGAAAGGTTTGCCTTTTTGCAGATGATACCAAGATGACACCGAGGAGAGAGTCTAAAACATGAAAAAGAATCTGCAAAAGTTAAAGGAATGGTCTAATATCTGGCAACTAAAATTCAATGCAAAGAAATGCATTAGGGGATTAATAATCAGAAGGAACCATATATGCTGGGAGGTGAGAGGCTGATATGCATGGATGGGGAGAGGGACCTTGGGGTGAAAGTAACATAGTAGATGAAGGCAGATAAAGACCCGAATGGTCCATCTAGTCTGCCCAACCTGAAGCCCTCCCCAGCCCATCCTCAACCAAACGGCCATATACAGACAGAGACCATGCAAGTCTGCCCAGTATTGGCCTTATTTCTTCAATATTTACTATTATTTTCTGATTCTAGATCCTCTGTGTTCATCCCACGCTTTTTTGAATTCTGTCACCGTTTTCCTCTCCACAACCTCTCTCGGGAGCGCATTCCAGGCATCTACCACCCTCTCCGTAAAGTAAAATTTCCTTACATTGCTCTTGAGTCTACCACCTCTCAACCTTAAATTATGTCCTCTGGTTTTACCATTTTCCTTTCTCTAGAAAAGATTTTATTCTACATTAATACCCTTCAAGTACTTGAACGTCTGAATCATATCTTCCCTGTCCCTCCTTTCCTCTAGGGTATACATATTCAGGGCTTCCAGTCTCTCCTCAAAGATCTAAAGGCAAAAAAAAAATCCAACAGTGTGACAAGGTAGTGGTTGTTGCCAGAAGGATTCTTGGCTGTATAGAGAGAGATGTAATCAGTAGAAGAAAGAAGGTGTTGATGCCCCTGTACAGGTCGGTGAGGCTCCACGGAGTATTGTGTTCAATTTTGGAGACCATTTCTGGCAAAGGACATAAGACAACTTGAAGCTATCCAGAGGAAGGCGATGAAAATGGTAGGAGGTTTGCACCAAAAGACATATGAAGAGAAACTGGAAGCACTAAATATGTACACCCTAGAGGAAAAGAGGGATAGGGGAGATACGATTCAGACATTCAAATACTTGAAAAGTATTAACAAAGAACAAAATCTTTTCCAGAGAAAGGAAAATGGTAAAACCAGGACACATGATTTGAGGTTGAGGGGTGGTAGACTCAAGAGTATTAAAAGGAAATTCTTCTTTACGGAGAGGATTGTTGATATCTGGAATGTGTTCCCAAGGGAGGTGGTAGAGAGGAAAATGGTGACAGAGTTCAAAAAAGGGTGGGATGATCACAGAGGATCTAGAATCAGAAAATAATGATATATATTGAAGAACTAAGGCCAGTACTGGGCAGACTTGTACAGTCTGTTTTCGTATATGACCATTTGGTTAAGGATGGGCTAGGGAAGGTTTTGACGGCTGGGATGGTTTAAATGGGCTGGAGTGAGCTTTGACGGAGATTTCAGTAGATGTAACCTAAGCACAGTACCAGGCAGAGCTTTGGGTTTCTGGCCCAGAAATAGCTAGGAAAAGGTCGATTTAAATTAAATCAGTAATTTAAAGGGAAGGTAAGGTTGGATAGACTGTTTGGGTCTTTAACAGCCCTCATTTACTATGGTACTCTAACTTTGTAGAAAGGTGTAACTCAAATCTTCCAACTCCTCCCCTTCAGCACTGGAGAACAGCTCCCCCTTCTTCAGTTAGTGCTAACACAATCAAATACAGTGACACAGAAGAAAGGAGGAGGAGCATCGGGAACTTCCTCGGAAGCAAACAATATTCTGTTCTGCTCTGTAACTTATGACAAAAGAACAACGATTAACAATTAACAAATTAAGTACATGAATAGCTAGGAAACAACCTGCTAAGTGCAACTAGGAGGACCCATAAAACCCCCCAAAGGATAAAGGAAATAGATGCCCTCATGCTCCAGTAGTTTTGTCTCTGCTTAATCTTAAAGACAGAAGTAGTCCCATTACGTACACTGGCAACATCTGAGGCAGAAATCAGGTGAATCAAAAGTCTGCATAGGGTGAGCTGTACAGAATCTTGTGTCTTATAACAGAAAGAAGATTAATGAGGTAAGAACCTAATCTCCATTCTGTTGCAAAGACATAGGATTCTGTACTGTAGCTGACATACCAAAGCAGTAACTACTAGAGAGGGACAGATGAGCCTGCCCACACTACTGAAAACCCAAAAGTAGCATCCTCTTGAGCCGTCACATCCATACCTTGCAAATTTCATCAGGAGAAACAGCCCGGGACTCTGCCCAGGAAGCAGCCATGACTCTAGTCGAATGAGCTGTGATGGAGATAGGCAGCTATTTTCCACAGGCAGTGTAAGAAGAAAAAATTGCCATAGAAATCCATTTACCAAACAAAGCATTGGAAGTTGGCTTGCCCCGTCTTGATCGACTGGTCAGCACAAAAAGGTGGTCAGAGAGGCGATAATCATTAGTCCTCTCCAAGTAGTGGAGTAGGACTCTGTACACATCCATCCTCCGCAAAATCCTGTCCTGTTTCACCAAACCAGTGGTGTGAAATGCAGATAAGTAAATTTCTTGACTGATGTGGAAGGCAGAAACAACCTTTAGCAGAAATGAAGGTGTCAGCATTACATTACTGTGTGTTGGCAGGACTCGGATTTTATATTAAACAAATCTGACCCTAGTAACATTAGTGCAGCTAGACCAGGGATCTCAAAAGTCCCTCCTTGAGGGCCGCAATCCAGTTGGGTTTTCAGGATTTCCCCAATGAATATGCATTGAAAGCAGTGCATGCACATAGATCTCATGCATATTCATTGGGAAAATCCTGAAAATCCGACTGGATTGCGGCCCTCAAAGAGGGACATTGAGACCCCTGAGCTAGACTGAATGGTCAGGTACTATTCAGTCTAACAAAAGACATTAGAATACCACTAAATGACGCCTAAAATATTAGTAGTTTGGGATTAACAAAGTATCCTTAGCAAAGTATTGGGGAGTATCCTACATAGTCCTGGAATTTCAACAGATGTGTTTAAGAAAGATGCTTAAGGAAATCAGACAAAGAGCGGCTCCAGCTACCTGTTCTTAATAACTGGTGTTTATTGTAAATTGAGAGCCATTGCTTCAAACAGATACCAAATTATAACAGAACAATCTCAAACCTATAAATACAGACTAAAACCTTCCACCCCCCCCTTTCTCTTTGCCTCCTCTCTTCGGCCCCTACACACCTCCACAGACATACAGGACAATCATTCATACAAACTGTCTTTTCTCTCTAATTCACCAAAAGCAAAAGGAGTTTTGTAGCATATATCTCTAAGAATTCTATCTTTGCAATATTAAGCTTATTTCTATTCAAAATATACTATTTGTGCAACTACCTAGCTGCTGTATCTTAATTCCACTTCTCACTGCCTCTTTGAGGGTTGAACCCAGGACCCTCCAAAATACACTAGACTATATAGAAAATATAAAAGATTACAGAAAGGTCCATCTGAAGAGAAATACCAAACTCTATAAACCTGAGGAACGGTTCTCTCCAGGAGAGAATCTGTAACTCTGAGATACGCCTCGCTGAGACTATGACAACCAAAAATATGAGATCCATGAGGGACACATCTGGCAGGGGCTCAAATGGGAGCCTGAAATCCTTCAGAACGTTAAGATTCCAAGATGGAAACAGCCTAAGCAGGAGGGGGGGGTGAGGGGAGAATGCGATTTGAGTGCCCCCCCCCCCCAGCAAAAGCCGAGTGATGTCTGGGTGAGAGCAAGCCCTAAAGTATGAGAACACACCTACTTCTACCTGGGGAGGCACTCAAATTCTGTACAAAAAGGCAACATAAGAGAAAACTACACAATTTCAGCATAAAAGCAGAAAGAAAGAAAAAATAGCAAAACTTAAGCAAACCCAGAAAAATAAAAACAAAAGAAAATTGGAAAAGTGGCTCCAGATGATTTATTGACCACTTGCTCTCTGACCGAGTCCATTTGCTCTGAAGATGGTGACCACAGCAGTGGGCTTTCCAGCTGTTCAGGCTGTGATGATCACTCATGAGTTGATGCTGAGAGGCCTGTTGTGTCGAAGAGGGCTCCCAATTATTCCAAGCACTGAGTAAGCTGTAGCTGATTTCTTTGAAAGTTATCTATCCAACCAAGTTTCTGGAGGAGATCCACTACCTGCTGTACCGCATGCTCATCTTCCTGATGAGAAGAAACCTGCATGATTGGCTTATCTGGGCAAGTATGCACCTGTATGCCCATCCTGTGGAGGTGAGCCACTAATACCACCATCACCTTGGTAAAGGTGTGGGGTGCCATGATCAATCCAAAAGGGAGCGCCACAAGCTGGAAATGTCGCTGGAGGACATGGAATCAATTTTTTGGTGATCCAGAATCTTGGGAATGTGAAGATACACCCATATTAAATCCAGCGAGTCTAGGAATTCTCCCAGAGACACCGATGCAATGACTGAATGGACCATTTCCATGTGTAAGTGGGGAACTTAGAGCCTCTTTCACAGACTTGAGGTCTAGGATAGGCCTCCAATCTTCTGTGCCTTTTTAGGAACTATGAAGTATACGGAATATCTGCCAGAGCCTGATTCTGTTTTAAGGACCGATATGTCCAAGAGATGACATACCATTACTTGGACTCTTTCTGGGCAACCTGCTAAGGAATCATCAAACAGATCTGGAGGAAGGCAAGGAAACTATTTTGTGCTCCTCCCGAATAATGCCCAGAACCCAACAATCTGATGAGATCTGTTCCAATTCCCTCCAAAAAGCTGACAAAATGATGGGATCTCCAAGGACAACGAAAATTCCCTCTGCTGCCCCCAGTGGGATGGCGATCTGCCATGCTGGCCATAAGTTTATCCAAACTTTTGCCAAATAGCATCTGCCCCTTAAAGGGTAATGTGCTAAGAGTGGCTTTGGAAGCTGAATTGCCCACCCACTGCATGATCCAGAGCATTCGGCGGGCAGAAACACAGTAAGCCGAAACTTTGCTCATGACTATAATGGTGTCAAAGAACTTCAGCCACATAATCCAAAGAACTTCAGCCACATAATCCACTCTTTCCAGGATCATATGGGGACAGGTGTCCCCCAGCTCCAAAGGATTATTCTGCAATTTGATAGGCCCATGCCACGAAGAAGGCAAGGCAGCTGCTGCCATTTTGATACCCAAAAGCCAGCACTTCAAACTGTCTTAACAACTACATTCACCTTACGATCCTTTGTGTCTTTCAGTATTACTCCTCCCTCACTAGGAAGGAAGGTGCACTTAGTCACTTGCACTACTACACCTGTGGGAAGTCCAGAGCCATAGGATAAAGCCTAAACATAGCTTTGGCCACCTTCAGAGAGCCTTCAGGTGACTCCCATTAGTCAGTGACTAAGGAGGTGATGTCCAAATGAGCCCAAAAAAAGGTAGTCTGTGTACTAGTGCTGCACATAACGGAACACAGAGGTGGAGGGTTGCTGGGAATCCAGCTTCATCACACTGAGGGTATTAGAAATGGCATGTGAAATGGAAGCCAATTTGGACAGACAGCGCATTGAGGAATCATCACCGTGAACAGCAGCCACCAGCGCCTCCGGTCCCCGAAAGGGACCCCAAATCATCCAGTCCTCCCAGTTCTGTTCCAAATGGTCACTGACACTAGGAGCCAACGTGGGAAGTAAATCCCATGTATCAGAGCTGGTGCGCTCACACACAGTGCGGCACTTTCTAGGTCCGTTAAAAAGGCTTTCCACAAGAGACTGACAAAATCTGAGAATTCTTGGACCAGAGATCCAAAGGACCCCTGCAAAACCCCCGAGCGAAGAGTTAGTGCCTTTTCCGCTTCCACGCGCTTGTGTTATCAGTTCTTTATCTGTGGTCTATGTTAAAAAGCAGCTGTCCCAGCACAGATCCCTGGGGAACCCCATTATTTACCCTTCTCCATTAAGAATATTGACCATTTAAACCTACTCTGTTTTTTTATCTTTCAACCAGTTCTTTATCCATAATAGGACATTACCTCCAATACCATGACTTTCTAATTTCCTCAGAAGTCTTTCATAAGGTACTTTGTCCAACACCTTTTGAAAATCCAAATACACAATATCAGCTGACTCACCTTTATCTACATGTTCATTCACCTCTTCAAAGAAATGCAATAGGCAAGATTTCCCTTGACTACATCCATGTTGGCTTTCTCTCATAAACCCATGCTTATTTATATGTCCTGTCATTTTGTTCTTTATAATAGTCTCTACCATTTTTGCCCGTGCGGCAGACTATAATTTCCCAGTTTACCTCTGGAACCCTTATTGAAAGAGAAAGTCACGTAAGAGTTGTAATTAAGTATTCTAGCTAAACTAAAGGTAAGCAAAGCGATAGGGCCAGATGGTTTACATCCAAGGGTACTGAAGGAACTTAGGGAAGTTTTGGTGCCTCCGCTGGCTGACCTTTTCAATGCTTTTCTAGAGTCGGCAGTGGAACTGGAGGAATGGAGAGGGGCAGATGTAGTCCCTCTCCATAAAAGAGAAGGAAGGAAGAAATAGGGAACTAAAGGCCAATATGTCTGACTTATGTGGTAAATAAATGAGTGGAAATACTTTTAAAAAACATAGAACAGTGACTTTTCTGGAATCCAGTTGATTACAGGACCGAGGCAACATGGATTCACTAGAGGTAGGACTTGTCAGACAAATCTGATCAATTTCTTTAACTGGGTGACTAAAGATTTGGATAGTGGGAGTGTGCTAGATGTATTTAGATTTTAGCAAAGCCTTTAACAATGTGTTCCACACAGGTTATCTAATAAATAAATTTAGTGCCCTTGGTATGGGCCCCAAAGTGACAGACTGTTTGTTTGTAAATCTTTATTCATTTTTATCTCTTACAAGTGTACAATAATCAATCAAAATAATTTTTACAAATCACTTGACAATCTTACTTATAATCATTAAAGTATAAAAGAATCCCTTCCCACCAACCCCACCCAATAACACTAAATCAATTATCAAATATCATATTACCCAATCCCACCCCTCTATATCTTATATAATAACAAGGTGTTTAAGGTGTCTGATCATTAGAATATGTAATCAATGGCCCCCAAATCTTTTTAAAATTATGATAATTTCCTTGCTGTATAGCAAGCACCCTCTCCATTTTATAAATATGACAAACTGAATTCCCCCAAAAGGTATAATTAAGTTTAGTATAATCCTTCCAATTTCCAGTAATATGTTGAATGGCAACCCCCATCAGTATTAATAAAAATTTATTATTATTTGCTGAAATTGGACTCTTAAATTTCATAGATGTACCAAATAGCACAGTTACTTACCGTAACAGGTGTTATCCAGGGACAACAGGCATATATTCTTGACTGATGGGTGACGGCACCGACGGAGCCCCGGTACGGACAATTTTAGAGTGATTGCACTCTAAGAACTTGGAAAGTTCTAGCAGGCCGCACCGCGCACGCGCGAGTGCCTTCCCGCCTGAAGGAGGCGCGCGGTCCCCAGTTAGGATAAGCCAGCTAAGAAGCCAACCCGGGGAGGTGGGTGGGACGCAAGAATATCTGCCTGCTGTCCCTGGATAACACCTGTTACGGTAAGTAACTGTGCTTTATCCCAGGACAAGCAGGCAGCATATTCTTGACTGATGGGTGACCTCCAAGCTAACAAAAAGAGGGATGGTGGGAAGGTTGGCCATTAGGAAAACAAATTTTGCAAAACAGATTGGCCGAAGTGACCATCCCATCTGGAGAATGCGTCCAGACAATAGTGAGATGTGAAAGTATGAACTGAGGACCAAGTGGCAGCCTTGCAGATTTCCTCAATAGGAGTGGAACGGAGGAAAGCTACAGATGCTGCCATAGCTCTAACTCTATGGGCCGTGACAGAACCTTCCAGAGTCAGTCCGGTCTGAGCATAGCAGAAAGAAATGCACGCTGCGAGCCAATTGGACAGCGTACGTTTAGAAACAGGATGTCCCAATTTATTCGGATCAAAGGACAGAAAGAGTTGAGGGAATGATATGTGGGGCTTAGTACGGTCTAAATAGTAAGCTAAAGCCCGCTTACAGTCCAAAGTATGCAAAGCCTGTTCTCCAGAGTGAGAATGAGATTTCGGAAAGAAGACAGGCAGAACAATGGATTGGTTGAGATGGAATTCAGAGACAACCTTAGGGAGAAACTTTGGATGTGTACGCAGAACCACCTTGGTCATGATGAAAGACGGTAAAGGGTGGGTCTGCTACTAGTGCATGGAGCTCATTGACCCTCCTGGCAGAGGTGAGAGCAATCAGGAAGAGAACCTTCCAAGTGAGAAATTTGAAAGAAGCCATGGCCAAAGGTTCAAACGGAGGTTTCATTAAGGCTGAAAGAACCACGTTAAGATCCCAGATCACAGGAGGAGGTTTAAGAGGTGGTTTCACATTGAAAAGTCCTCGCATGAATCTGGAAACCAAGGGATGAGCTGAAAGGAGTTTCCCATGGACTGGCTCATGAAAAGCAGCAATAGCACTGAGGTGGACTCTGATGGAAGTAGACTTGAGACCAGAATCAGACAAAGAAAGAAGGTAATCCAACACGGTCTCCACAGCAAGGGACGTAGGATTATGATGATGAAGACGACACCAGGAAGAAAACCGTGTCCACTTCTGATGGTAACATTGCAGAGTGGCCGGTTTCCTGGAGGCATCCAGAACAGAACGAATGGGCAGAGATAAAAGAGTATCATTCGAAGTCAGCCCGAGAGATACCAGGCTGTCAGGTGCAGAGACTGGAGGTTGGGATGCAGAAGGGCCTCCTGACGTTGTGTAAGCAGAGAAGGAAATTGTGGAAGTAGAATAGGTTCCCTGGAACTGAGTTGAAGTAGAAGGGAGAACCAATGTTGCATGGGCCACCGTGGCGCAATCAGAATCATGGTGGCCTGTTCCCTCTGGAGCTTGAACAAGGTCCGGAGCATGAGAGGCAGAGGAGGGAAAGCATACAGGAAGAGATTGGACCAATCCAGGAGAAATGCATCCGCTGCCAGACGGTGAGGAGAGTAGAGTCTGGAGCAGAAGTGGGGCAGCTGATGATTGTGAGGAGCTGCAAAGAGGTCTATCTGAGGAGTGCCCCACTGAGCGAAGATGGACTGCAGAGTGAGAGGATCGAGTGTCCACTCGTGAGGCTGGAGAATTCTGCTGAGCTTGTCCGCTAAGGAATTCTGTTCTCCCTGAATGTAGATAGCTTTCAGGAATAGGTGGTGATCTGTGGCCCAAGCCCAAATCTTCTGGGCTTCCTGGCACAAGAGGCGAGAGCCCGTCCCACCCTGCTTGTTGATGTAGTACATCGCAACTTGATTGTCTGTGCACAGTAGAAGGACCTGAGGAAAGAGAAGTTGCTGGAAGGCTTTGAGGGTATAAAACATCGCTCTGAGTTCCAGGAAGTTGATGTGATGTTTCATTTCCTGGGCTGTCCAAAGTCCTTGAGTTTGGAATTCGTGCAAATGAGCTCCCCAGGCATAAGGGGAGGCGTCGGTGGTGATGACAAGTTGATGAGGAGGTAGGGACCCTCAACAACCAGAGGGCATCCGCTGAAAATCAGAGGAGGGAAATTTCATAGCGACTCCAGGAAGTACTTTTTCACCGAGAGAGTGGTGGAACGTTGGAATGGACTCCCACTGCAGGTGATTGAGGCCAGCAGCGTGACTGATTTTAAGAAGAAATGGGATACTCATGTGGGATCTCTAAGGGAGTGAACTCTGGGGGGAGGCAAATTGCAATGGGCAGACTTGGTGGGCTATAGCCCTTTTCTGCCGTCATTTTCTATGTTTCTATGTTTCTAGATGGAACAAAAGACCTCTGGAGAGATTTGAGGATATCAACCACCATTGTAGAGATTGACGAAGAGAGGATGTCACAGATATGTGTCGTGAGCAAGGATCCGTCGCTTGGGACCACTGGGTCGCTAGGGTCCATTGAGGAGTGCGTAGGTGGAGACGTGCGAAGGGTGTGACATGAACTGTGGAGGCCATGTGACCCAAGAGTATCATCATTTGCTTGGCAGAGATGGAGCGTTGATGAAGCACCTGCTAACATAGAGATTGGAGAGTGTGAAGACGGTTGGACGGTAGAAAAGCTCTCATGAGGACTGTGTCCAGCACCGGTCCAATGAATTGAAGTCTCTGAGTGGGGATAATATGAGATTTGGGTAGATTGATCTCGAACCCCAGAAGTTGTAGAAACATGATGGTCTGGTTGGTGGCCTGGAGTACTATCTGAGAAGAATTGGCCTTTATCAACCAATCGTCCAGGTAAGGAAACACCTGGAGGTGGTGGGAACGTAGAAAGGCGGCCACCACAATCAGACATTTGGTGAACACTCTTGGAGAGGAGACAAGACCGAAGGGTAGCACCTTGTATTGGTAATGACAATGGTTGATCATGAAGCGGAGGTACTGTCTGGAGGCCAGATTGACCGGTATGTGAGTGTATGCTTCTTTGATATCTAGGGAACATAGCCAGTCACCTTGATTGAGAAGAGGATAAAGAGTAGCTAGAGAAAGCATCTTGAATTTCTCTTTTACCAAGCATTTGTTGAGATCGCGAAGATCTAAAATGGGTCTGAGATCTCCTGTCTTTTTGGGAACTAGAAAGTAACGGGAGTAAAATCCCTGCCCCTTTTGATCTAGAGGAACTTCCTCTATGGCGTTCAGAGAAAGGAGGGATTGAACCTCTTGAAGAAGGAGGGAAGACTGAGGAGTGTTCAAAGCAGACTCTCTTGGCAGACTTTGTGCAGGAAGAGTCTGGAAATTGAGAGAGTAGCCGTGGTGGATGATGTTGAGGACCCACTGATCCGAGGTGATGATTTCCCAACGGCTTATGAAATGAGTAAGGCGTCCTCCTATGGGCTGCTGAAGATGGGCAGAAGGAGGGAGACTGGCTATGTTCTGGAGAACCAAGTCAAAAGGGTTGAGTTGATTTCTGTGAAGGGGGAGGTTTCACCTGCTGTTGCTGCTGTGCTGGTCTAGCAGCTTGCCTCTGTTGTTGCCTCTGATGCCTGGGTTGTTGCTGGGTCTGAGGTAAAGGACGAGCCACAAATCTACGTTGATAGCCGATTGTTGGCGAAAAGGCCTAGTAGGTGGGGTCTTCTTCTTTGTCTTAAGGAGAGTGTCCCATCGAGTCTCATGAGCTGAGAGTTTCTGAGTAGTGGAGTCCATGGATTCTCCAAACAGCTCATCCCCCAAACAAGGTGCATTGGCCAGTCGGTCTTGATGATTGACATCGAGTTCTGAAACTCTGAGCCAGGCCAACATGATTTTCTAACAATGAATTAAAGTGATAGACTGGTCAGGAACTGGTTGAGTATAGTGGTCAATGGAGATCACTCTGAGAAAAGATGTTACCAATGGTATGCCTCAAGGTTCGGTTCTTGGGCCTGTTCTTTTTAATATTTTTATAAGCGATATTGCTGAAAGACTATTAAGATTTACCTCTCTGTGGATGACAACAAAATCTACAATACAGTACTCCTGGTGGCGTGGAAAACATGAAGAAGCTTTGAGGAATGGTCTGAAATTTGGCAGCTAAGATTTAATACTATGAAATTCAAGGCTATGCATTTGGGCTGCAGAATGCAGATACCCGAGGGAATGGTACAGTTTAGGGAGTGAAGACCATGAACTTGCACAGTTGTAAGAGTGATGAAGAAGTTTGGCGAAAGGCGGATTTTTTACGGTCAGGGAGATATTTCTCAAAAGATGACAAAGTCTGAATGAGATGCTTAAGGTAAAAAGAAAAATGGAAAGCATAGTTCCCTGATCTATTTGCTAGCATCGCATTTTGATACAACCTCTTGCCAAACTTATCCATGGCCTTACCTTCTCTGCCAGGAGGGACAGAAGCGTATACACTAGCCCCCGTGGATTTCTTTAAAGTAGATTCCACCAGTAAAGACTCATGGGGGAGTTGCGGCTTGTCAAAGCCTGGAATAGGTATGACCTTATATAAGGAGTCCAGTTTGCGGGGAGCTCCTGGGATGGTCAAGGGTGTCTCTAGATTTTTGTAAAATGTCTCTCTTAATATGTCATGGAGAAGTAGTTTGAGAAATTCCCTTGGAGGCTGGTCAAAATCCAGAGCATCAAGAAATGCCTTGGATTTTTTGGATTCAGCCTCCAAGGGAATAGAGAGAGATTCACACATCTCTTTGAGAAAAGAGGTAAAAGAAGTTGCATCAGGTTTAGAGGATGGATCTAAAACAGAAGGATCCTCTTCCCCTGATGAACACTCTCCCTCTGAGAGAAGAGGGTCCTCCAAATCGCCCCACAGATCAGGGTCCCTTACTTGAAAACTGCGGTCCCGGGATTCCGGTGTGGAGGGTTCTAGGTGTCGAGTTTTATGCATCGACTTCCCAGACCTCTGTGAAACGGTACCTGGAGATGTTATAGGCTGTGTCGGCGCCGAGGTTTGAACAGCCTGGTGTAAGGATCTCGGTTCCGGCGCTAAGACCGGCATAGATACCGAGGAAGTGGTATGCATCGGTACCGACAAGGTGGATGCCGACAAAGGAGGCTGCTCCACTGTCGGTACCGGAGGCTCAGACCGGACCAGGACTGGAAGATTAGGTGTTAGAAGAGCAGGTAACAGCTGCTGTAGTTGTTCTTTAAGCTGTACTTGCAGGACGGCGGCAATGCGCTCGTCCAGTGAAGGCACAGGTACCGCTTTTTTCTTCTGCGGTACCTTGGGTGCTGCTCTACACTCCGAAGAGGAGCCCGATGTCGAGGGGCTTACCTCAATCGGAGCGGAGCGCTTCCGCGGGCGGCTCGAGGTCGGCAGGATTGGGCTCGCTGCCACTGAGACCGGAGGGCGCTCCAGCGGGGAAGGCTTCTTAGCCGGCTTACCTGAAGGGTGCGACGCCGGCGCGGTGTCGACGAGGCAGGTGCCGATTGCGTCGGGGTCGAAGTGGGGACCGGTGCCGCCGAATCCGACATCTCGGTACCAAACAATAATCGCTGTTGGATTTGTCGAATTTTTAAAGTTCTCTTTTTAAGAGTGGCACAGCGGGTGCAGGTAGACACTCGATGGTCAGGACCAAGACACTGTAGACACCAGTTGTGCGGGTCTGTGAGTGAAATTGGTCGAGCGCACCGCTGGCACTTCTTAAACCCGGGTTGAGGGGGCATGAATGTAAAAACGGCTTCAGCCAAATCAAAGGCCGAGGCCTCGATGGTGGCAACAGGCCCCTCTGGGGCGAAACCGAAAAACAAAGAAAATAAAATGAGGGAAACAATATTTCCCAACGAGTTTACGCGAGCGGGAAGGCGAAAGTAGAAAAAAGTTTTCAACAGCCGTTGAAACGTGCATCTTCTTAGCTCCGCGGAAACTAAGAAACTGGGGACCGCGCGCCTCCGTCGGGCGGGAAGGCACTCGCGCGTGCACGGTGCGGCCTGCTAGAACTTTCCAAGTTCTTAGAGTGCAATCACTCTAAAATTGTCCGTACCGGGGCTCCGTCGGTGCCGTCACCCATCAGTCAAGAATATGCTGCCTGCTTGTCCTGGGATAAAATATAGTATCATATGAAAGGACAACATGATTTTCTAACAATGAATTAAAGTGATAGACTGGTCAGGAACTGGTTGAGTATAGTGGTCAATGGAGATCACTCTGAGAAAAGATGTTACCAATGGTATGCCTCAAGGTTCGGTTCTTGGGCCTGTTCTTTTTAATATTTTTATAAGCGATATTGCTGAAAGACTATTAAGATTTACCTCTCTGTGGATGACAACAAAATCTACAATACAGTACTCCTGGTGGCGTGGAAAACATGAAGAAGCTTTGAGGAATGGTCTGAAATTTGGCAGCTAAGATTTAATACTATGAAATTCAAGGCTATGCATTTGGGCTGCAGAATGCAGATACCCGAGGATGATTTTTAGCTGCCCAAATAGGTTAAAAGACGGCGAAAGCTAGAAGGATGCTAGGGTGCATAGTGAGAGGAATAACCAGTAGGAAAAAGGAGAGGAATAACCAGTAGGAAAAAGGAAAGGAATAACCAGTAGGAAAAAGGAGGCATTGATACTCCTGTATAAGACTCTGAGACATCATTGACAATATTGTGTACAAAGCTTCAAAAAGATAAACAGGATAGAGTTGGGCAAGAGGAAGGCAACTAAAATGGTTGAATGGCCAATTGAGGCTTTGCACTGATCATTACAATTTTATGAAATTGGGCCTATCTTGTTCAATATTTTTATAAACGATCTGGAAGAGGAAACAACTTGCAATATAATAAAGTTTGCAGACGATACAAAACTATGTCGTGCGGTTGACTCTCAAAGGGACTGCGAGGAACTCCAGGAGGATCTAAACAAGCTAGAAGCGTGGGTAACAAAGTGGCAGATGAATTTTAACATAAACAAATGCAAGGTGATGCATCTAGGGAAAAAGAACATGAGTATAAGATGTTGGGGGCGACATTAGCAAATTGCGAACAAGAAAGGGATTTGGGGGTACTGATTGACAAAACCCTAAAGCCTTCGGCTTAATGCGCGGCAGCGGCGAAGAAAGCAAATAGGATGTTGGGCATGATTAAGAAGGGGATCACGAGTAGATCGGAAGATGTAATAATGCCACTTTATAGAGCAATGGTCAGACCGCAATTGGAATACTGTGTACAACACTGGTCTCCATACCTCAAGAAAGATATAACTCTGCTGGAGAGGGTACAGAGGCGAGCCACGAAACTTGTCAAGGGATTGGAGAATTTGAGCTACAAAGAACGCCTTAGGAAATTGGGACTATTTACCCTCGAACAGAGAAGACTGAGAGGAGATTTAATAGAGACTTTTAAAATAATAAAAGGATTTGATAAAATAGACCAAGAAGCAGCATTACTAACTTTTTCGGATGTGACACGGACAAGAGGTCATAGACTGAAACTGAGTGGCAGCAGGTTCAGGACGGATATCAGGAAGTACTTTTTCACACAGCGCGTGGTGGGAATTTGGAATGCTCTCCCGGAGGATGTTGTGACAGAGATTACTGTTCTGGGATTCAAGCGCAAGTTGGATGCACACCTTCTTGCAAATCATATTGAGGCCTACGGTATATCTGGGTCTCCATTCGGCAGTACCTAAAGGGGCCGCCGCGTGTGCGGATCACCGGACTGGATGAACCTCGGTCTGATCCGGTGAAGGCTTATGTTCTTATGATAAAAACTAAGCTGTTTGTAGATGCTTATTTGTGAACTACTTCCTTAGAAGCTGCTTTGGTTTTCTCTACAATACTGTATTATCTATATAACACTGAAATTTTTTTAGTTTGCACTTTATAATAATAATAATAATAACTTTATTCTTCTATACCGCCATAGTCAGATGACTTCTAGACGGTTCACATCGAAGAGGGCTGGACAATCAGCGAGTTACAGAATACAAGAAGTGATGGTACAACTTATTACACAAGAAATGGATAAGAGGAAAATATGAATCTCAAGTATGCAATATGGATCTCAAGTATGCAACCCAGGGAATAAAGTTGGGCAATCAGCGAATTACAGAATGCAAAAAGTGAGGAACATGTTACTCAAGAAATAGACAGAAAGAAAATATAAATTTACAAGTTTAGTGAGGCTTCAATTTAGGAGATAAATCTGTCAAACAGTACAGTTTTAATTACTCTCTGAAAGGATTGCTGTTTGCATGCTTGAAACATGAAAGACCTGTCCAGAAAGGATTTGAATTTGCAGCCAGTGATCCTTGGGTATGTAAATATGTTATTGTTTCTGATTGACCGTGTGGGGTTGTGTAGAACGAAGTGTGGTAGAAGATAGGAAGGCGCTAGACCCCAGACCTAATTGAAACAAATACAGGTGAACTTGAACATTATTCGCACCTCCACTGGCAATCAGTGTAACTTTCTGTAGTAGGGGCTAATGTGGTTGTTTTTCTTCAATCCGAAGATCAAGCAAACTGCTGTGTTTTGTACTATTCTTAATTTTCATACTTGTAAGAAGTGTATGGAGCAATTGTATTAGGACCATGTGTAATTATTAATTGTAAGATCTATTGTTTTATAGAAACCACCGAGATTCCAGGCGGTACATAATTTTTTTTAAATAAATAAATCAAAAGACCTACAGGGAAAGACAAAGATCTCAATATGTATACTTTGGAGGAAAGGCGGGAGAGGGGACATATGATAGACGTTTAAATACCTATGGGGCATAAACACACATGAGGCAAGTCTCTTTCAACTGAAAGGAAATGCCAGAATGAAAGTGCAAATAATGAGGTTAAGAGGCAATAGGGTCAGGAGTAATCTAAGGAAATATATTTTTTCTATGGAGTAGTCTCCCAGAAGATGAGGCAGAGACACAAGACTGTCTGAAATCAAGAAAGTATGGGACTGGCATGCGGGATCTCTTAGGGAGGGGAGGAGATAGTGGACGAGATGAGGAGATAGTGGATGTTGCAGATGGGCAGACTGGATGGGCCATTTGGTCTTTATCTGCTGTCATGTTTCTATGTATCAACAATCTTGTCAATATCTGAAGGACCATATTCATTAGTATATGCCAAGGAGGTCCCTCCATTGTGAGATTGCATGTTAGCTGGTAATTCTGATAATTCAGGAAGTATACCTTAAAAGTATTCTCAGACGAAGTTATTCTGTGGCAGGTCCAGAAACCTGAATATGTTGCCAACAGGACTTTGAAGTCAATAAAATCTGAGCTAATTTAAAACTGGTCTTATAGTGACATTTGTTCGAGACAGATGATGTAAGAGATTTATGACAAAAACTCTCCATTGTCCTATTTATTAAATGTCTTATTATGAAGAATATATTTTTGTACAAGGCTTTGGAATAAAGCAGTCCATACATTTTTAATAAATGAAATAAAAGTTGCACTTTTTTCATATTCTACCCACTGAAGTGTTGGAAAGGTACTTGATAAACTACGAAGATAACACTGGTCAACAAGCATTTTGCTACTGGAGTTCTGTCACCTGTACCTTAACAAGGGCCACATGCACTAAATCTGAAAACAGTTTTCGTCTATCACATCCTGTTTTTAAATTATGCATCAGTTTCTGTTTATATCATTTTAGTCAATAATGCTACTGTGAAGCATTGGTATTTTACTGTTTCTGTAACACAATATTGCACTTTAGGACAGCTCATCGATCACATATACCAGTAATGTCAAAGTTTATACTAAAAAGTGATTGTGCTGCTTTTTCTACCTGTTTGTTCCATATAGGGTACTGATTGAGTATTGGGCAATTTTACGTGCCCATTTCCTGAGGTGAGTGTAAAGACAAGACCTTTCACCACCCCATAGGAACTGGAACAAGACCTTTTACTGCCTTGTGGGAGCGGGGTAAAAAAAATTGCACCCATATCAGACTCAGCATCTTCTCCCTAGCTCCTCTTGCGCCTATTTTACCTGCCAAGGGGGACATAGATAAGAAAAAATGACATGGCTGAGGTGGTAAATGCAGGAGCCCCTGGTATGATCCCTGCTTTTCAGGTCGACTAGCCTGGGGATGCTATTTTACCTTTAGGAGCCAGCTATGCCATGATGAAGACAGAAGGAACCCAAAACCAAAGCCTGAGACCAATGTGATTTGAAGAATAAAATTACCAGACAACAAAAAGTAGAAAAAAAATTAAATTTATTTTATTTTTTGTGATTAGAATATTTCAGATTTGAAATATGTATCCTGTTAGAGCTGGAACTAGACATAACTGGGGACCGCAAAGCCCAGGCTGTGCTTTTTTTAGCTTCCAGCTGGCTTAGGACTCTCTTTCTCTGACCAGGGGGCAGTTGCACTAGTTGCTCTCCCCTAACACTATTCCTGCCATGTGTGACTGAAGTATCCTGTTAGCTTGATTTTTCTATGTAGCATTCTGTAGTAATTTGGTTTGTTCAGTTTTCACAATAGTGGAGGGGATTTTTATGAAAGGGAGGGGAGACAGGTATTTTGTTGATCCTTGCTCTATATTATTTGTGTTTATAAAATGACAATTATACAGAATATTGTCTCTTTTTATACTTTAATAAAATAAATTCAGTATAAAAATCATAACTATTTGAGGCTTGTGCGGATGGGATTTGACAGTTTGCAAGGTGGGGACGGTGCAGGGACGGGGACCCAGCTCGTAGGGACGGGGCAAGGACGGTGATAAATTTTTTCCCCGTCTATTCTCTATTTCCAAACACTGAGTTGTGGCCATCGAGGCACAATGAGAATCATGATGGCTTGAACTTGAAGTCTGAGTAGGTATTGGAGGAATGCATACACAAACTTGTCCCACCACTAGAGAAGAAAGAGTCCAATTCTAGATAACTAGGAGTCTCAAGTCTAGAACATTAGAGCTTCTATGAACTCCAAGGCTGAATTAGTTAGAGATGTGATTTCTAGCAGTTGACTGAAAATCCCAGGAGCTCTAATAGATGGCATATGGAGCTGATGGCATGCTGAGTTTGTTGTAATGAGGAAGACTTGATAAGCCAGTCATCTAAATAAGGACATATTTGAAAACCTAAGGAGAGGAGGATTGCAGTTACTACCATCAAGCATTTCGTGAACACTTGGTGTAGATGTAGATCATAGGGTAAGACTCTGTACTAGAAATAGAATGAACCAACTGGAAAGTGAAGATATTTCCTGTGGGCAAGAAGATGGGAATGTGACTGTATGCTTCTTTGAGGTCTAGGAAGCAGAGCCAATCTATCTTCCCTAATAATGGTAAGAGTTCTCAGAAACCATGTGAAACTTCTCTTTCATTAAGTATCAGGTGAGAGCACGGAGATCTAGAGTTGGGTGGAGACCTCTGGCCTTTTTTGGTACCAGGAAATATTTGGAATAGAATTCTTGGTCCTTCTCCTGCAGAAGAACTTTGCACTGAGCTGAAAAAGTATCAAAAGCCCTTGAAGAGGTTTTCTGGATGTTGTTAGAATAAGAGAATTTTGGAGAATGGTTGGGTGTGTTGAAGGAAGTTGAGAGAGCACACCCTATCAGATGACTCTGGCTACCTACTAGTCAGTGGTAATGAGAACCTAACAGCGTTAGTAAAGCAGGAGAATATCCCCAATTACAAAATGATGGCTAACGGAGACATCAACAATGCTCTCTAAGAAGTGAAAAAGAGGACTGCTGCTTAACTGGAGATTACACTGTCAATTTGTGCTTTTTTGTTGCTTAGTACATATATGGTTGATATCTATGCTAAGAGGAGTAGTAAAAGGATCGTCGCGATGGGTTGGCAATTTATCATCTGCTTAACGTGACAAGGCTAAGCTTGATGCTGCTGCCTCTCCCGGCTGCGCCAAACAGCACGTAGCACAAGGATGCTCTTAAAGTGTTAGGTTTGTGCAATCCTGACAGGAATTCACATTAGGAGAGCCCACGGACTCCATCCCAAAAGGTTTTGAGGCAAAAACTGCAGTTTTGAAGAATCAGGGAGCTTTAGAAAAAAAGATTGCTAAAAATCCAAGATGGCAGCCGCTAAGAAATTCGCACCAAAAACACAATATTTTTCACATTAAACGAAGTGTAAAAATTGCGATTTTAGGATTTTTCAGGTGGGGGAACACATGCAGAAACCTTTAAACTTTGATTTTCAAACCACCGAGTCAACTCACAGGCTGTGGCAGCCTCTATTCACTGTAACCTGTGCTGAGAATGTGCTGCAGCCTGCCTCAGTTCTCTTACAGTAGCTAGGATCAGACAATCACTGCCTCATGCTGGGAATGCCTCTTCAATGCTGATCTTCGGCTGACAGTCAGACCCTATGCCTGACTGCACCTCAACCCCGTGTGGACCAATGGACACTCAGGAACAAGCAGAGGTGAAAAAATGCAGGTGGCACCCTGTGAGACACCACTGAGTCTCCTAGGGATGCCCAACAGCCTGCGCTTGAACCTTTCTTTGGCAGAAGAAGAAAGGTAGGGACAGCCCTGAGTTCCTGTGAAGCAAATGCAGGCTGGCTGACAGGTACCACCAAGGTTTGGCTGTCAGCTGCAGACCAAACTCTGTGTGATCTCAATGCAGAAAGAACTCAATCACTCCGAGCATAAGAAACCTGAAAAAAGGGATGAAAACACACTGAATAAAATAATAAAATGGAGAGAACAGAACAAATACACTCCTGCTGGCATGAAGGGAAAAACTGTAGGTGGAGCCAAGGAGCCCAATGAAGTACAGCAGAGGCACAGAGAAAAAAATCTGGAGTGTATTCTTTCTGCAGAAGGCATGCAGCCATAGGGACACAACCCATCTGTCTAGAACAGTGGTCTCAAACTCAAACCCTTTGCGGGGCCACATTTTGGATTTGTTAGTACTTGGAGGCCCGCAGAAAAAATAGTTAATGTCTTATTAAAGAAATGACAATTTTGCATGAGGTAAAACTCTTTATAGTTTATAAAACTTTCCTTTAACAGTTAAAAGGAAAGATATATAAACTATAAAGAGTTTTACCTCATGCAAAATTGTCATTTCTTTAATAAGACATTAACTATTTTTTCTGTGGCCCTCCAAGTACTCTATTTTTTCTGCAGCCCTCACATTTAAAGTTTAATATCTTTTGTCTCTCAAAACTGGCACATTTCAATCACTATATTGAAAATAAAATCATTTTCCCTACCTTTGTTGTCTGGTGACTTTATTTTTCTGTGCTTTCAATTATGTTTCCAGGGCCTTCTTGTCCTTTGACTGTTTTTCTCTCCGTCTTCACTTTCTGCCTTGCATCCATCTTTGGCATTAACTTAATGTTCAATTTTTCTGCTTTCTTTTCAAAATCTACGTTTCCATGTCTTACCTTCCCTTCCTATCTCTCTCTTCTTCCGTCCTATTTCCATGGTCTGGCATCTCTTTCCTTCCTTTCTCTCCCTCCTTCCTTCCTTTCCCTTAGTCTAGCATCTGTCTCCTTCCCTTCCCCCATGCCCTGGCATCTCCCCCTCCCCCTCCATGGTCTGATATCTCCTTTCCTTCCCTCCCTCCCATGAACTTGGCTTCTTCTCTTGTTCCTATCCTCTCCCTTCTCCTTCCTTCCCTTCCCTCTCTTTCCCCAATTGGGTACAGCAGCAACAGAAGCAGCATTTCCCTTCCCCCTTTCCTGTGCAAGAGAGGCATTTCTCTTCCCCTTTCCCTCCCTCTCCCTTCCCTTGTACATCAGTAGCAGAATTTTCCTAGGGTCCCCCTTTCCTATGTAGCAGAAGCATTTCTTTCCCCTCCCCTTCCATTCTCTTCCTTGTGGAGCAGCAACGTGTCTGGCCGGCTCATTCCGTTCAAAGCCGCGGGTGGCGGCTCCTTGTGAGATCCGCGCCTGAATCCTCTCTGATGTTGTGACGTCAGAGAGGCTTCCGCTGCAGGAGTGGATAGCGCAAGGAGCCGCCAACCCGCAGCTTTGAACAGAATGAGCCGGCCAGACCCTCCAAAAGGAAGGGAAAGGGGAAGAGAAATGCTGTTGATCGCGTCCAGACCGCGGGCCACAAATAACACCTGGAGAGCCACATGCGGCCCTTGGGCCGCATGTTTGAGACTGCTAGTCTAGAATGTCTCACCTATTACACTGGAAAATAAATTAGCCCTAAAAGGTTTCACAACTTAGTTGTTGATTCTTATTTCCACAAATCTTTAAACAAAAATCCTTCAGGAATAAAATATTATCCATTTCGGTCTTTATTGGGACTTGTATACTGTCTTTTTGTAGTTTTACAACCACAAAGCAGTTTACATACAGGTACTTCAAGCATTTTCCTTACTTGTCCCAGTGGACTCACAATCTCTCTAATGTACCTGGGGCAGTAGAGGATTAAGTGACTTGCCCAAGGTCACAGGGAGCAGCGTTGGGTTTCTAATATAATCTAATCTTCAGTTTATATACCGGGTCATCTCCCGAAGGAGCTTGACTCAGTTCACAAGTAATTTAGATCAGAATATATAACAGAATAGAAACCTAAATCACTCCACTTTAGCATACCTAAGTTTGAAGGCAAATTTAGAGTCCTTAGATTAGTAGCTGCTTTGTTGTTTATTTCACAACTGGTATTAAGCAGATGGCCATCTTGATTGTTAGTTCCACACTGCGCATTCGCATTGATATTCATTTCAACCCAGTTACCAATCTGTGGATTTCTGAGGGGGGGGGGCAAGAGAGAAAAAATAACATAAAAACAAAACATAGAAACATACCCAAAGCTTTTGACAATCCAACATGTTCACTTACGCAGCAGTTTCTATGGAGGGGGCTTATCTCATCCCCAGCTGGCCAAACAATGTGAAAAAAAAAAGATGCAAGCAATAGCTATAGACATTATGTAGATGAAACTGATGACATTGCAACAATCAGCATAGCATTAACACTCAATATATACTTAAAGCAAATGAAACTAGATCTTGTTCCAGTTAAGATAAAACATACTGCTGATAGTTTCAAACCAGGCTACAGGACCAGAATGTGTCACTGCAACAATTAATGCCTGTCTGCTGGTTTTGGAATTGAAAATAAGATTGTTAAAAAAAAGAAACAACCCCCCCGTCCCCCAATCAAAGCAGATTACTTGTGCCTTTAAAACTTACAAATCACTGTCAGATACTAGATAAAGGCAGTCCCCCAGGTTAAGAACATCCGACTTACATTGGATTTGTAATTATGAACTGGGGTCCTGCTTTTCACTTCTTGTTCCGACAAACCCCTCTTCCTCTTTCCTGTCCCAACTCGACCCTCTTCCTTACTTCTGTGTCCCAATGCGCCTCTTGTCATCCTTCCCTCCCTCTGTTCTGTCCCAAATTTGTGCCTCCCTCCCTTCCGCTGGCGTTTACTTCCTCTGGCCAGCTCCCTCTTCCCAGCCGCAGTTCTCTTCATAAAGCCGCAAGCAGTGGCTCCTGCATGCAGCCTGTAGCTGGCCTGGAAGCTTTCCCTCTGACATCAGAGGGAAGGGTTCCAGGGCAGCCACAGGTTGTGTGAAAGAACCACGACCACGGCTTTGTGAATTGAAGTGCAGCTGGGAGGAAGGAGCCAGTTAGAACTGCAGTGAGTACCAAGGGGGGGGGGGGGGGGGGGCGGAGAAGGAGCCATCCGCCATGGATGCATTCAGAATCGTAAACTTCTTCCAGCAGTGGCAGCATTCACAATTAATTGCTCTGCAGATATCAGGCCTTCATTTCTGCCAGGTCCTGCCAAGAGAGAGGGGATGGGAGAGGAATGCTGCACCCAATTGGGGAAAGAGAGGGAGGGAGGGAAAACAAAGGCCAGGGAAGGGTGAGGAAAGAAAGATGCCAGACCATGAGGGAGGTAAAGGAAGAAAGGAAAGGAGATACCAGACCAGTGGGAGGGAGAGATGCCAGGGCATGGGGGGAGGGAGAAATGGAAGGGGAGAGATGCCAGGGCATGGGGGGAGTGAAGGGAAGGTGTAGAGGCACAAGGGAGCAGTGGAGGAGAGAAAAGGCCAGGTGCTGGTGAAGAGGCATAAGGGAGCAGTGGAGAAGAAGAAAGGCCTAGTCTGGAGGCACACAAATGCAGAGGAGGAAAAAGTCTAGGATAAGTGAAATCTCCTATATTTTCTTTCTATTTAATCTACATTACTTTGAGGACTGTTTCTTTAATGTTTAATGTGTTTATAAACTGTGTACTGTACAGAAGAACAAATACATACAGATTCAACAAGAATGGTTTCAAAAACAGAACTCGTTCTTAACCCGAGTACTGCCTGTATTTACAGGGTCTTCATTACATCTATTTTCACTATTTTATATTTCTAACACTATTAGATGTACACAAAAAGTCTGGGGACCGTTAACAGATTTTTGTAATGAATGATTAACTTTTCCCATGATAAGATATTTGATTAGAGGGGAAAAGGGGTGGGATTTTATTTCTGATTATTACATAATATATCAATATTTGAATGAATTCACAATAAAGATGATTTTATGTATTATTGAATTGGGAGGGAGGGAAGGATGGGGGATTATTATATTCAATAAGAATGATATAAATTTAGATTTCTTACATAATATTTGAACATTATAGAATACTAATTTCCTAATGAAATGTTAAATTTGATGCTAATATGTGAGTTAATCAAGTGTGTATCTTTAAGTTTTATATGAGCGTGGCCTGACTACCGCGGAGCCAACACGTATGGCATAGCTGCTCCTCTACATCCACACTAAAACCGAGCTCAAACAGTGCTTTTTTCGCATTAATTTTGCGATTTTCGCCGAGATCTTGTTGCTAGGATCCCCCATGTCGCCTCCAAAGCCGGCGAAAAACGAGACCGCTGCACCCGCGCCACTCGGAGGGAAACGGCTGAAACCGGATCCGAGCACGCCGGAGAAAATGGCGCCGAAGACGGACGAGGCCTCACTAGACCTGCTCCTGAAGGAAGTGAGATCGATCAGGGGCATAATCCAGGAGCAGGTTGAAGAAACCAAACTAATAAGGGGAGAAATAGAGGCACTCAACTCCCAATTCGTGGATGCTCGTCATAGACTGGATGCCCTTGAAGAAAAAACGTCTGCCATTCCTTCACTACAGGCAACGGTAACTATGCATGATAAACTGATCACTACTTTACAAAGAGATTATGAAGATCTTTCTAATCGCAGCAGAAGATCCAATGTAAGAATTATTGGGCTGCCTGAATCATCGGAGGGCTCTGATATGACTTCCTTTCTCTCTACCTTTCTGCCTGCTACCATGGGGCTTGTTTTCTCACCTCCATTAGAAATAGAGCGTGCTCACCGCGTGCCATCTCATCTCTCTCCACATGCCACTTCTCCCAGACCTATAGTGGCTAAGCTACTTAGATTTCAACACGCGCTGCAAATTCTCACAACAGCAAAATCTAAACCCCAGCTCTTGCATCAGGGCAGGAAGTTTTTCATAGTGCCTGATCTAGCAAAAACCACGGCTTTGAAGAGAAAAGCATTCCTTTCCCATTGCCAGGAGCTCAAAGACATTGGACCTAAATACGGTCTTATGTACCCTGCCAGGATGAAAGTTACCTACAACAACCGTACTACCTCCTATACTGATCCTGAAGAATTGGCTGCATTCCTGGAATCTTTGAAAATGAACTAACATGGTGGGCTGCGAATTCCTTTGTTCACCTCTGTTTCTGAAGTTGTAAATCGCATATACTCAAGTTTATAATTCACTATTACTCATTGTTAATGTGGATAAGCACGACACTTTCAAGTTTCTTAGAATTGAGTGGGTGTGGAGTATTGCAAGTTGTTCCGTATGTGTCATTTCTCCGTGCTCACAGGAGCACCCTTAAAATGTTTCATCTCATACATGATAGTATGGTCTTTCTCTTTTCTGATCTTACATCATGCTTTCATTGCTAGTCTACTTACTCTTACTCTTATTCTTATCCTCTCTTTCTCTCTTCTCTCTGGAAGGAGTGTCTACCTGATATCCTTGTTATATTATTTGTTCTTTTTCCAAAAAGGTGATATTTACTATGTCTTAATACTGCTTGCACCAAAATATGGCTGATTTACATGTCTTTTCTTTTAATGTGAACGGTTTGAACCATCCCATTAAGAGAAAAAAGATAGCTAATTATGTATTTAATAAACATCCTGATGTGGTTTATTTACAGGAGACCCACCTCCCGCCTGCTGCCGCTTCCAAATTTAAGTTGAAGGGATATTCCACTCATTTGTATTCCCCTGCAACTCAGAAGAAGAAAAATGGGACATCGATATTTCTCAGTGACAAATTATCTCCTGTTATTCACTCTGTTAAAACAGACTCTGACGGAAGATGGTGTCTGGTACATGCTGCGTTGCACTCAGTAGATTTTGTACTCCTCAATGTTTACGCCCCTGTTTTAGATCATCCGGACTTTTTCAAAGATCTTCAGCTGGCGTTAGTTGAATACAACTCTTGTTCTCTGATAATAGGAGGTGACTTCAATCAAATTCAAGACATCTATATAGATCGGTCATCCTCTTGCAAACCCTCGAAATCCAGATCCTTCTCAGCTTTACACACCTTAATGGAAGCCTTCTCCCTAGTAGACCCATGGCGTTTATTACATCCGAAAGGTAGAGAATACTCTCAATTTTCACCACCACACAACACTTACTCAAGAATCGATTTCTATCTTCTCTCCCCCACACTTATTCAAGAAGTAACAAACACCGTCATACATCCCATAACTCTCACAGACCATGCAGCCATCTCTTTACACTTAACTATTTCTGCCCCTCGCAAGGAGTCTCCCTCCTGGCGACTTAACAATGCCTTACTTTTAGATGATGCAATTGTGGACAAAGTCAAATCTTTTACTACAGAAAAAAACACTAAAGATTCAGAAACCTGTCCCGCTATTGTTTGGGAAGCCTATAAAGCTTCTCTCAGAGGTGAATTGATTAAACTTGCTTCCTGGAAAAAAAAACAATCCACAAAAAAAGAAAAAGAATTAGAAACCTCTATTAAAAACCTAGAACTACAACATATGTCCTCCCATTTGCATGATCCTTCCATGTTCCAACGTATTCAAAATCTTAAGTATGAATACAATACTATGGTATCTCACACGGCCAGACGAGACATATTCATTTCCTCTTCAGGTCATTACATGGGAGATAATCTTATGGGTCGACCCTTAGCTAGGTATCTTAAAACTAAATCAAAACGGGTACACATCTCAGCTATCCAAGATTCCTCAGGACGACTGGCTACAACCAAGTCTCTGATTTCTTCCCAATTTGAAAAATTTTATACGGCTCTATACCAATCTGAACTCTCTGCCCCTGAATCGGACATGAACTCTTTTCTTGCCTCTTTAACTCATCCAACTGTGTCGGAATCCGTTAAAACAAAACTAGACGCTCCTATCACCACGTCTGAAATTGAAACTGCTATATCCTCCTTATCCTCCGGGAAAGCCCCAGGCCCAGATGGCTTTACTAGTGAGTTCTTTAAGTGTTTCCGAACTCTCCTGACACCGCAACTTCTCACGTATTATGGTTTTCTCCACTCCACTCCGGAGAAACAGTTTAATTTTGCTGAGGCCACTATTGTAGTTATTCCTAAACCAGACCGCGATGCTACCTTGGTTAAAAATTTTCGCCCTATATCCCTCCTTAATCTGGACTACAAAATTATGGCAAAACTACTAGCATTAAGACTCTCCACAGTTATCCCGAACCTTATTCACAAAGATCAAACAGGTTTCATCAAACAAAGATACATTGGAGACAATTTACGCTTATTTCATCACATCAATGCCCATGCCAAAACATTATCAGATCCTGTGATTGGTCTGGCCATTGATGCTGAAAAAGCATTCGACCGTGTGGAATGGTCATTCTTATTCCGAGTACTGAAATGGTACAATTTTGGTCCCTTCTTCACAGATTGGATAGAAACATTGTATAGACAACCCACAGCTCGTATTTTAATTAACAATTCTCTCTCCAACAAATTCTCCCTCCACAGAGGCACCCGTCAGGGCTGTCCACTATCACCATTATTATTCGACTTAGCATTGGAACCTCTCTTATCAGCAATCCGGCAATGTCCCCTAATTAAGGGTATCCCCACGTCTAATCGAGACGTTAAATTAGCAGCCTATGCTGACGATGTCCTTCTTTTTCTCAGAGATCCTCTTGCCTCTTTGCCACATCTTATTAATATCATCTCTCAATATGCTCAACTTTCTGGATATTCTGTTAATTGGGAGAAATCAGAGATTTTTCTCCTTAATGACCATATCTCCTCCTCAGAACTGGCTCAATTTCCTTTTTCATGGTCGCAGGGAGTTGTGAAATATTTAGGAGTTTTAATTCATAAAGATCCAATACATGCCCAAGAACTTAACATTTCTAAAATCAAAACTTTAGTCTCGACCACTACAACTCGTTGGTCACCACTTTATTTGTCATGGTGGGGTAGAATAGCTTCCATTAAAATGACTCTAGCCCCGCAAATTAATTATACCCTTTCCATGCTTCCCCTCTTATGCCAGAAAAAATTTTTCCACTGGCTCAATATGAAACTCTCTGAATTTATCTGGAACAAGAAAAAACCCCGTATTGCTCTCGCCAAACTGAAGGCTTCTAGAATTAATGGTGGATTAAATCTACCTGATTTTTACTATTACTATATTGCATCTCTAGCTAAATATGGAGCTAATTGGATAGTTGATTCTAATCCTCAAGATCAACCAACATGGCTTGAAATGGAATGTTTTTTATGTGCACCATTGCACGTCTCCTGCCTCCTCACGGTGTCAATACCTAGACACTTGAGAAAGTATTCACTGCTGAGTGCAACGCAGCACGCTCTTCATCTTCTAGATGCAACGGCTGAGATTTCTATTAGTGAAAGCCCACTTATGTCCCTTTGGAGTAACTCTAGAATTCAAAATAAAGGCAGATCCCTCTCATGGAAGAGGTGGCAGCGGGCGGGAGTCGATCTTGTTCATCAGTTGATCTCCTCTACCTCCATTGTTCCTTTTGATATTTTTTGTTCTACATACTCACTTCCACCTTCTATACATCCCCAATGGCTTATGCTTACTGGAATACTGTCTAAAATGCATATGCGGCTTGATTTTATGACCTCTATTCACACGATTCGTCACTGGTCTACTTTGGCCTTAATGAAGGGTAGAGCGATATCCCTTTTTTATAGTATTTTAAGGGATCACTTTTTCACCTTTTCACCTCAATCAATGAATCATTGGGACTCGATTCTGCAGACTACACTTGCTGATATAGATTGGGAACTTTTCTGGTCTTCCACGAATCGTCCTCTTCTCTCTTCCAGAGTCTCGCAATCAATGTTCTTCGTTATGTGGAATGCAGTATGGACTCCATTTCGCATGTGGAAAGCGAAACTAAAACAAGACTCTATCTGCTGGAACTGCTTAACAGAGTCCGGGACTCTTGATCACATGCTTTTTCATTGCACTATGGTTCACTCCTTCTGGATTCGTATTTGGAACACTATAAAATCCATAACTAAATGTTCTGAAGAGATTTCCTTAGACATTGTAATTCTTCGTTCTCAGCACCCTTGTTTTGCACAAACAAACTGCCCACCTAAACTCATTGATGCCATGTTTGTAACAGCTCTTATGCATATTCTTAAAAATTGGAAATCACCCTCGCTACTCGATTACACCTTTTGGTGGAACTCTCTCAGCATGTATCACAAATTTGAATCTTATGCATATGAGAAAAATACGGTCTCTCGACTCTCCGCAAACATGGTGCGAAGCAAATCACCTTGGTTATTCTTAGATTCGTATGTTCATTCTACTCTATAGACACTTCTGCCTCTCTATCTCGCTATTTATCTATCTCTTGCTTTTTCTTAATCTTTCCCTCTATCTCCCTTTCTCTTATTCACTCTCTTTGCTTTTCTGCTTCTCATCTATCTGCTCTTAGCAGTTACACATACCTTGCATTCTTTTATTAATTTGGTTATATATTATTGATTGCAGACATGGTTTTATTCTATACCAATGGTTCTTATTCAGATTTTGTGTGTCTCAACTGCTTTCTGTATATTTTTTGAAATTTTCAATAAAAATCATTGAACTTAAAAAAAAAAAAAAAAGAATACTAATTTCCTAATGAAATGTTAAATTTGATGCTAATATGTGAGTTAATCAAGTGTGTATCTTTAAGTTTTATATGAGTTTAATTGATACACTTATTGTAACATACAAAAATGAATAAAGAATTATAAAATAAAAAAGATGTACACAAAACATGAGAGCCAGTCCCTTCTCAACAGAGCTTATAATCTATCCAAAGCAGACAAATTATGTGGTTTCATTTACTAGTAGAATGATTAAAACAATTAAGCAAATTAATAAGAGCTAAAACAGGGGTAGGGAACTCCGGTCCTCAAGAGCCGTATTCCAGTCGGGTTTTCAGGATTTCCACAATGAATATGCACTGAAAGCAGTGCATGCAAATGGATCTCATGCATATTCATTGGGGAAATTCTGAAAACCCAACTGGAATACGGCTCCTGAGGACCGGAGTTCCCTACCCCTGAGCTAAAGTCAAAAACAGCCTCAACAAAGATGGAATTTTTGCCTGAATCTGACTAAGGTCAGAATGGAACTCCAGAAGTCTAAGCCAAACATACAGCACAGCAAGAATGCAAGAACAAAGTTGATGGTGGAGGAAAATGAAATAGATAACACCGACTTACCTAATGCACAGAGTTTGCGAGAAAGGGCATGGGCATATGGAAAGATAAGAGAAGCAATACTGAGAAGTTGTAGAATGAAGAGAAATTAGGTTCTTACCTGCTAATTTTCTTTCTTTTACACTCTCCGGACAGGTACAGCCTTCACTGATGGGTAATAGCTCACCATGACCAGCAGGTGGAAACCGAGACCAAATTTTTAGTTATAGTACTTAAAAGCTGTACCTCCCACTATCTAACAGCCTGCTGAATAGCCAAGCAGAACTAAGAAAGCTAACTAGAAAACAATAATACTCCAAACAGCAACTAATATACAGGAATACTGTTGGAAAATGCATAGAATAGGCCCTTGCAGCAAATTGTCCCCAAAGCTCGCCAGCTACGCCAGCAGAGTCATAACCGCTGTTCTTTGATCTCCCCAGCCCTAGAAAAATACTAGAACCCGCAGAAAAAGCAAAATCTTTACGAGAAAAACCCGCCAGAATAAATAACAGACAGGGTGGGGTTCTGTATTGGTCTGGAGAGTCTAAAAGAAAGAAAATTAGCAGATAAGAACCTAATTCACCCTACTTTGTCAACCTCTTCAAACCGGTACAGCCTTCACTGATGGGACGTATCAAAGCAGTATCCATCACGGGTGGGAAACCCGAAGGGCCGACACCAGAACACACTCACTGAACACCGCGTCCCGAAACGCATGAACGTCCACACGGTAATGGCAAACAAAGAAATGCAGAGAAGACCAAACCGCAGTCTTGCAAACATCCACTGGAGGCACAAGAGAAGACTCAGCCCAAGAAGCTGCCTGACCCTGAGTGGAATGAGCCTTGAGAAAATGCACAACAGACTTCTTCTGAAGAAGAAACACAAAAGCTATTGTCTCCTTAACCAACGCACAATGGTAGCCTTGGAAGCGCCATCCCCCTTATGAGGGCACGCTAATAGGCTAGAGAAATGATCATATTTCCGGAACTCTTGGGTCCACTGAACATAAGAGCGAAGGACCTGGCAGACATCCAACTTGCGCAACTGCTTCTGCTCCAAAGAGTCCTTCCTACTTCCCAACACCGGAAGGACTACAGACTGATTGACATGAAAAGGCGAAACCACCTTTGGCAGAAAGGAAGAACAGGCCGCAACACAACCCGCTACCTAGAAAACTCACCTAGAAAACACCAGGAAGAGAGGCCTACAAGAGAATGCCTGTAGTTCAGAAACGTGTCTCGCAGAAGAAATAGCGACCAGAAAGACCGCTTTAAGAGTAAGGTCTTTCAATGAGCAGGAACCTAAGGACTCAATGGGAGGGTGCACAAGCATGGACAGGACCAGATTGAGATACCAAGACAGAACTGAAGGCCGCACCGGAGGCCGAAGCAATTTGGCCGCCCTCAAAAAGTGAACATCTGGCAGAGATGTCAAGTGCCTACCCTGCAGCAACATGCGAAAAGCAGACAAGGCAACAAGCTGAAAGAGGAGGGAAAACCAGGCAAGGCCCCTGTCCAAGATGTTAGGCAAAGAGGAGCGAACGGAAACCACTCCCCTTGCAGCGCACCACTCCTCAAAAATACGCCACACACGCACATAAGTCCTGGAAATGGAAAGTCTCCGGGACACCAAGAGAGTGGAGATCACTATTTGAATATCCTTATTTAATCCCATTCTCATTATTAAAGTTATTTCCAAATACAAAAAAAACATTAAAACCTTAATACACATCCAATATAATCCACATCTTTAAGAATAATACTTTCCTACTAATTAATATTCTATATATATCATATCTCTTCCTTATATACAATATATAGGAATAAACTATATACTGTATAACCTCTTTCTCTCAATCTATTATCCCCCTTATTCCCCCTCCTTCTAATCCAAAAACCTAACCCTCCCTCTTCTCATCCCCCCACCCAGAGATCAGGAGGCAATACTTATACTCCTCATTCAACCTATTCTTTTTCCTCGCAATTATCCATTTTTTCCCAATCATTTGTACTTAGACCATATATTCTGAAATGACACCATGTGGTTTCTATGAATGGCTATTAACTTAGACATATTGTATACATATTTCACCTTTTGAACTATCTTCCCTGATGGTAAACTTTCTTTCTTCCAACACGCCACTAGTATCATATGTGCCGCTGTCATTACCAATCTTATCCATTTTCTATTGTGTACTGATATCTCTGATGAGGTCATATTTAATAAACATTCCATAGTTTTATATATCTGAAATCCCAACCTCTGACAAAGCCCATTACCTGATCCCAAAACTGAATATCCTTTACCTATGCGTTCCCGCTCAAAAGCCAAGCCGTAAGACAAAAGGTTGAACGCTGGAATGGGACCCTGAGTCAGAAGGTTGGGCGAGAGAGGCAGTGGAAAAGGATCTGTCACAAGATGACAAACCAGATCCACTTACCAAGGGCGCCGGGGCCACCAGGATCACGCAGCTTGGGTGCCAAAAAATGTGAAGAACTCGGCCCACCATCAGCCATAGAGAAAACACATACAGGAGGCCCGCCGTCAACCAAGGTTGTACCAGAGAATCGTGTCCCTCTGTCTGAGCATCCCTGCCTTGACTTAAGAACTGGGGCGCTTTGGCGTTGACACTCATAGGCTTCAGGTCCTTGACCGGCGGACCTCAAGTCTGCACAATCAACTCGAAGGCTGCGGGACCAAGACACCACTCCAGGATCTAGCATATGTTGACTGAGGAAGTCCACCTGGACATTCACTACTCCTGCTTTGTGGGAAGCCAAGATGTCCAGAAAATGCAACTTCTCCCATGCCATGAGCAGAGCCACCACCAGACGGTTCCCCCTTGATGACTGACATAGGCCAATGCCGTGGCATTGCCCGAGATAACCCGAACAGACTTGCCCTTCAACAAGGTCTGGAACACTAGCAATGCCAGCCGGATGGCTCTGGTCTCCAGAACATTGACTGACCAAGAAAACTCCTCCAGCCACCAAAAGCTCTGAGCCAAGTGACTGAGACACTGAGCTCCCCAAATGAGGAGACTGGCATCCGTGATAAGAACTGTCCACTGGGGCTGATCCAGACTCACTCCCTACACCAGATTGGAAGACTGTAGCCACCAAGGGAGATTGCGACAAACTAACCCCCGAAGAGGAACAGGAGAGTCCAGATCGTGAACCTGGGGTGACCACCGCCAAAGCAGAGCATGCTGAAGCAGGCGCATGTGTGATCGGGCCCACCGAACCACATCCAGGGAAGCCACCATCAACTCCAGAACCTGAAGAAAATCCTGAGCCCAAGGACATCGGGAAGCCATCAGAATGCGAATCTGTGATTGCAACTTGACCACACGAGCTTCTGATAGGAAGACCTTCCCCAAGCCAGTGTAGAAAAGAACTTCCAGGTACTCCAGGAGCTGAGACTGAGCCAAAAAGCTCTTGGACAGGTTGACAACCCAACTCAGCGACTGCAGGAACTGCACAACCCGTGCCGTAACCCAGGAACTCTACTGAAACAACTTTCCTCGGATCAACTAGTCGTCTATATAGGAGTGAACCAGAATGCCCTCCTTGTGCAAGGCCACTGCCACAACCACAATAATCTTGGTGAGTAGTGTGGGCCCCGAGTAGTGGCCAGACCAAAGGGAAGCACACAAAACTGAAAGTGCTGACCCAAGATTGCAAAGCGCAGGACCCACTGATGGGAGGCCCAAATCGAAACATGCAATTAGGCCTCCGTCAGATCGAGAGAGGTCAGAAATTCCCCCAGCTGAACCGCCAGAATGACAGATTGCAGGGTCTCCATGCGAAAGGACGCAACTCGCAAAACCCTGTTGAATAATAATAATAATAATAACTTTATTCTTGTATACCGCAATACCATGGAAGTTCAATGCGGTTAACAATAGAAGAGACTGTACATTTACAGTGATGATACATATTATAGTGTTGTTACATTTACAGAGATGTTACATGAATAGCAGTAGTAAAAAGGCATATACTAAAGAGGAGGCTGTGCGTATACAGCGGTGTTACATGTTATAGCGGTGATACATTTACGGTGATGTTAAAGGAGAGGCAATGATAAGGCAGGGCAATTAGATAAAACAGAGATTGAGTAAGAGAGGCCATAGTGGCTTGGGAGGGGGGAGTAGTCGGAGGGCATGGAGGCATATCGAGGTCAGGAGGGTGCAGGGAAGGGGGGAAGGCAGTGTTAGCGGAATTTGTCGAAGAGGTTGGTTTTTAGTGACTTCCTGAACAGGTGGTAGGGCGGGGAGTTGGAAATGAGGGCAGTAAGGCAATTGTTCCATTTGCCCGCTTGGAATGCTAGGGTTCTATCAATGAATCTCTTGTAGAGGCAGCCTTTTAGGGAGGGAAAGGTGAATAGGTGGGCATTTCGTGTGCGAGAGGAGCCTGCTATTTCAAGGTGCTCAGACAAGTAGATTGGGGAAGATCCTGTTAGAGTTTTGAAACAGAGGCAGACGAACTTAAAGATGATCCTTGCCTCTACTGGAAGCCAATGGAGTTTGGTGTAGTAGGGGCTAACATGGTCGTATTTTTTGAGATCATAGATGAGGCGGACGGCAGCATTTTGGACTGTTCTAAGACGTTTGATGGTATTTTTATAGGATCCCAGGTAAATAATGTTGCAGTAGTCTAATATGCTTAATACCAGAGAACCCCTTTCGATCCAAGATGGGCCGAAAAGTCTCCTCTTTCATTGGCACCATGAAGTAAATTGAATATCGGCCAGTGCCCCACTCCAATGGGAGGCATGGGCACCACCAATTTGAGATCTAGCAATCTTTGAAGCGTCTGGCGAAAAACTCGCTTCTTCCAAGCCGTCTGACAAGAAGTGAGAAAGTGATCTGAAAACAAGCAGGAAGATTCCAGAGTGTAACCATCCCAGATCACCTCCAGAACCCACTGATCCGATATGATCTTGGCCCACCCCTGGAAAAAACCTCACAATCGAGCGTCCACCAGAACCAAGGGAGGCGCCGGCGGGACCAGAGGAGGAAACATGCCCCCACCCCCACGACGGCCCCACAAAAAGAACTGCATGCACTGAAATAAATGACCCCGGGATGACCCAGAGGCCGGAAAGGAAGCAGCCCCACAACCAGGGCGATATCTGCATAACTCACGCAAACGCCCCCTAGCAATCATACCCAGCGTGGACGGACAGGCATGGTCTTCAGACAGACGGGGCACTTTAGATTCCATCAAGGTCTGAACCACTGCTGGTACTGTCCCCGCTTGGACAACTGTCGACACCGACTCTCCTGGAACCTGTCGATGTAATAGGCCAGAGCACGTTTACAGTCCAGAGTGTGTAGAACTGTTTCTCCAACATGAGAGTGAGGCTTAGGGAAAAAAAACTGGAAAAACAATCGACAGATGAAACTCTGTAACAATCTTCGGTAGAAACTTGGGTTGCATGCAAAGAACTACTTTATCATGGTGAAAAAGTGAAAGGTGGATCTGCGACCCTCCGTGCAGAAGTGAGCAAGATTAGGAAAAGAACTTTCCAGTTAAGAAACTTAAGATGAGCTGTGGCCATTGATTCAAATGGAGACTTCATTAACCTGGAAAGAACAACATTAAGGTCCCAGACTACAGGGGAAGGTTTGAGAGGTGGCTTCACATTGAAAAGTCCCTTCATGAATCTGGAGACCAAAGGATGGGCAGTAAGAGGCTTTCCTTCGACTGGCGTGTGAAAAGCTGTAATAGTGCTGAGATGGACTCGTATAGACGTAGACTTGAGACCAGAGTCAGACAGATGAAGTAAATAATCCAACACCAATTCCACTGACAAGGAAGTTGGATCATGATGATGACGGAGACAGCAGGAAGAAAACAGAGTCCACTTTTGTTGGTAACATTGTTGAGTGGCCGGTTTCCTGGAGGTGTCAATAATATTATGCACAGTCTGAGAAAGATGTGATGAAGTCAGCCCGAGAGAAACCAAACTGTCAGGTGTAACTATTGCAGGTTGGGATGATGAAGAAGAGCTCCTTAATTCTGTGTAAGCAGAATAGGAAATATGCGAAGAGATATGGGCTCCCTGGTACTGAGTTGAAGTAGAAGGGAGTACCAATGCTGCCTGGGCCACTGAGGAGCTATGAGTATCATGGTGGCTGATTCATGCCTGAGTTTGAACAAGTTTTCAAGATGAGAGTAGGGGGAGGAAACGCATAGAGAAACATTTGCATCCAATCCAGGAGAAACGCATCTACCTCCAGACGGTGAGGAGAGTAAAGTATGGAGCAGAATTGGGGCAACTTGTGATTGTGTTGAGCCACAAACATGTCCACCTGAGGAGTGCCCCATTGCTTGAAGATGGAATGAAGATTGTCTGCTAAGGAATTCAGCTCGCCTTGAATGTAGACTGCTCTCAGAAAAAGGTTGCGGGTGGTTGCCCACAGCCAAATCTTTTGAGCCTCCTAACAAAGGGGAAGAAAACCCCTGCCTCCTTGCTTGTTGATGTAATACATCGCTACTTGATTGTCCATACGAAGGAGAAGGACTTGATCGCTCAGCAGATGTTGGAAAGCTTTCAGTGCATAAACATCTGCTCTGTGCTCCAGCAAGTTGATGTGAAAGCTTTCAGTGCATAAACATCTTGCTCTGAGCTCCAGCAAGTTGATGTTAAATTTGCGCTCAGTGGCCATCCAATGACCTTGTGTCTGAAGACCGTTCATGTGCACCCCACAAGCATACGGAGAAGCATCCATCGTGAGCACTTGCCGATGAGGATGAAGATGGAAGAGGAGACCTCTGGATAGATTGGAGGAGGCCATCTACCAGTGGAGCAACTGCAGAGAGATGACGTTACAGAGATATGCTGTGAGAGTGGATCTGCTGCTTGAGACCACTGAGAAGCGAGGGCCCACTGTGGAGAGCAAAGATGCAGTCTGGCAAGTGGGGTGACATGAACTGTGGAGGCCATGTGGCCTAAAAGAACCATCATGCCCCTTGCAGAAATTGTTTGGAGCTGAAACATTTGTTGGCAGAGATGAAGCAGAGTGTTTAGGCGATCTGGAGGAAGAAACACCCTCATGAGAGTTGTATCCAGAATGGCCCCGATGAACTGGAGACATTGAGTGGGTTGTAGATTGGACTTCAGAAAACTGATTTCTAAGCCAAGGCTTGGAGGAAAGAAATGGTGTGAGTGGTAGCCAGAGCCACCTCTTGAGATGATGAAGCCTTGACAAACCAGTCGTCCAGATAAGGAAACACCTGGAAACCTTGGGATCAGAGGGCTGCTGCCACTACAATTAAGCACTTCATGAAGACTCTGGGAGAAGATGTCAGGCTGAACGGAAGGACTTTGTACTGGTAGTGACGGGGACTGATTTGGAATCGAAGGTATTTCCTGGAAGTCGGACAGATTGGTATATGCGTGTAGGCTTCCTTGAGGTCCAGAGAGCATAGCCATTCGTTCTGAGCCAATAGGGGATAGAGAAAGGCAAGAGAGAGGATTCGGAATTTCTCCTTGACGAGATATTTGTTGAGAGCTCTGAGATCCAGAATGGGCCGCAGTCCTCCCATCTTCTTTGGGACCAACAAGTATTTGAAGTAAAATCCTTGATGTTGTTGAGAGGGAGGAACTTCCTCAATGGCATTGAGGAGAAGTAGGCATTGAATCTCCTGGAGTAGGAGAGAGGACTGTGTTGGATTTAAAGTAGCCCCCTTGGAGGATGGTCCGGAGGAAGGGTGTGGAAATGAAGGATATAACCCTGATGAATATGTTAAGGACCCAAAGATCTGATGTAATGAGTTCCCAGCGATTGATGTAAATCTGAAGACGTCCCCATATCAGATGAGGAAGAGCGAGGAGCAGAGGAATGGCAGCTATGCTCTGAAGGAGCACATTAAAAAGACTGGGCAGGCTTTAGAAAAGGAGCCAGTTGGCTTAGGCTGTTGACATAGCTGTTGTCTCTGCTTACGAGGTGGAGGTGGAGGAGGAGGAGGAGGAGGAGCAGGAGCCCTCGCTGTATATCTACGCTGATAAGAAGTAGGTTTAAAAGGACTAACAGGAGCAGGCTTCTTTTTAGGTTTGACCATCACATCCCATCAGGTTTCATGCGCTGACAGCTTCTGCGTGGCAGTGGAGTCTCCAAAAAGCTTGCCACCAAGGCATGGAGCATTGGCGAGACAATCCTGGTGGTTGACATCTAGGTCTGAAACACACAACCATGCAAGATGTCTCATAGCCATCAACATTACAGACGCTCGAGAAGTGAGTTCAAAAGTATCATAAGCAGATCTCACCATATACTTGCTTAGCTGTAAAACAGTAGAAACCTGAGCTTGAAAAGCCTTGGATTTATGAGTAGGGACATACTTTTGAAAAGATGAAAACTGCTTAACAAGGTATTTCAAGTAGCAAGAAAAGAAGAAATTATAATTTCCTGCTCTGTTGGTTAGCATTGAGTTTTTGATAGAGGTGCCTGCCAAACTTATTCATGGTCGCATACACACTAGCTCCAGAAAACTTTTTCAGTGTGGACTCCATCATTAGGGACTCATGGGGCAGTTGGGGCTTGTCAAATCCTGGTAATGGTACCACCTTATAGAGAGACTTCAACTTTTTGGGGGCTACTGGTACAGAAAGAGAAGTCTCAAAGTTATTATAAAAAGTCTCTTGAAGAATACCATGAAGTGGGAGCTTCAGCATCTCCTTAGGAGGAAGATCATAATCAAGAGTTTCAAAATATTCTTGGCTATATTTGGAATCTGCCTCCAAGGGAATATCGAGGTCTTTTGCCACTTTGCAAAGTTTCTCAGAAGGAGATGAGGCTCTTGTTGGTGAACGACGAGGAGAATGAGAATCAGAAGTATCCTCCTCTGTAGAAAATGGTGCTTCTGGCTCAGAATCCCCCAATAGGTCAGAATCTCTCAATAGAGAAGATGAACGGTGGGATCAGTGCTGATGGCTCGGTGTTGAGGCCTCAAAGTGCTTAGACTTTTGCGAGGCCTTGTCTGACCGTGCCGGTGTGGCCTCTCTTGATGTAGCAGAGGAGGACCGTTGCCGAGTAGGTAGAATACTTGACTCTCATGGCAAGGATGTCCGCACCGGGATAGTAGTGGTCCCAGGAGTGGTCGGTGTCGTGAGCAACTCAGATCGGAACGGTTCCGGGAGAGTCGGTGTCGACAGCTGTCCAAGGGGGGACAGTACCAGCAGGTGAAAATGCTCCCCTAGTTTCTCCAGCAGCAGGATGTCAATTTTCCGTTTAAGGTAGAGAGCCAGTACTGTTTGCTTTTTAGCCGGTAAGGTTGGCTTAACGACACGGTCCAGGGATGAGTCAGCCAAAGTACAGGCACCGACATATCAGAGCCGTGCGTTTTCGGACTTACACGAGGTCAACATGAATTGGCTCAATACGGCTTACCCAGAGACATGGTGAATTGCGACACCCGAGTCAAAGTTAATGGTTCCACCAAAGCTAAAGATCTTGGTGTCATCTTTGTCGGTGCGGTCTTGGTCAGCGTGGGTGGAATCAGAGATGAAGTCAGCTCTGCTTCCATTGCAGCGCCAAAAAGTTGCTTCTGTTGAAGTAAGCAGTTTTTTAAAGTGCGTTTCTGGAGGGAAGAACAGAGCGAGCAAGACTCGGGATGGTGCTTGGGCCCCAGACACTGGAGACACCAGCGGTGAGGGTCGGTGATTGATGTAGCCCAAGCACAGTGGCCGCAGTTTTTGAAATCTGTCAGCAGGCAGGACAAGGACGGGAAGACCGCCGCTGAAATATCGATCTCGATGATTGAGAGAGTTCAAAAGGCCACACCGGGCCAAAAGCCCACGATGTCAAAAGAAAAAAATAAAGGGAATTTCTTTTCTTTTTTTTTGACAAAAATGAAAAAGAGAAACGAATGTGCGACAGGAGGAAGGCAGTGAAAAGCAGAAAAATTTTCAACGAACGTTAAACGCAACTTCTTAGCTCCGCAGCAACTAATAAACTGAAGAGACTGCACACCTACGTCGGGTGGGAAGGCACTCACACATGTGCGGTGCAGGCTGATCATGAACTTTCTGAACTTAAAGTTGCGATTCACTTTTCAAGTGTCCATACCGGGGCTCCGTCGGTGATGTCACCCACATGTGAGAATATGCTGCCTGCTTGTCCTGGGATAATGCTATATATGGAATACATTCCAATTTGATGGAGGTAAACAATACTGATAAGCTGCCTGGTGCCTCTTACAGGTCAGAGCTCAGTACATGTGTCTCCTTCTCCTGGTTGAGGACCATAATCCATGAGTTCTTTACTAATGGATTAAAAGGTAGGTTTAACAGATCAAAGACATCACAAATATTATGAAAAGAATGCAACAATAGAATAAGTTACAAACAATATGCTGCAATTAACCTTGCCCATTTGTTTGAAACACAATTTGCACCTTATATTTCTAACAGATTGTTGAATATCCTGTTCAGACTCAAACTCAGACTCTGTATCTTCTTCATTCTCCTTTGTGTTCTCATTAACTGCATCAGTTATCATGTCTGACGTCTGCTCGTAGTAGTGCACCAACTCCCGTAGCTCATTTAGTCTTTTACGAACTTCTTTCAATTTCCTAAAAGGAAAACACAGGAAAAAAACAACTATATATCACCAATATCGTTTGATCCTGAATATTAGTAAGACTACTACTTCTTGGATAACATGACAAATGCCCCCAACCCCTCATGGTTAATTCCTACTATCTTTGATAAGGTAATTTAACTAGTTAATAAATTTAAATATTTGATGGCTATCATAGATTTGACTCATTTATTGATCAAATCTCCTCATTGGTACAAAAGATCAGGAAGTATTGCAAACTGTGCTATATGCTCTTTTTGCATCAAGTAATCTATGCTGGAGTACCATAGAAAGAATTCAAAAGTACATAAAAGTTGCTGTACTGGGACAGACCAAAGTTCAATTAAGCCATTGAGAATACTCACCATGCTTCCAAGAGTGGACAACCCAGGTCACAAATACCTAGCAAGCTCCCAAAGAGTAAAACAGAAGTTATGTCAAGAGGGAAGCTATCCAGTCTTTTGCACAGTCACATGTATGATTATCTCCCAGTTGGTGAGAAATTATGTGTGTGTGCTCACTGCAAAGAGCTCCTGAGGGGAGATATGATTGAAGTCTACAAAATCCTGAGTGGAGTAGAACGGGTACAAGTGGATCGATTTTTTACTCCATCAAAAATTACAAAACAAGGGGACACAAAGAAACAGGGAAATACTTTTAAAACCAATAGAAGGAAATTTTTATTCACTCAGAGAATAGTTAAGCTCTGGAACTCATTGTCAAAGGTTGTAGTAAGAGCGTAGAGCATAGTTGGTTTTATGAAAGGTTTGGACAATTTCCTGGAGGAAAAGTCCATAGTCTGTTATTGAGAAAGAAAGGAGGGAAGCCACTACTTGCCCTGGATCGGTAGCATAGAATGTTGTTACTCCTTGGGTTTGGCCAGGTATTAAGGACCTGGATTGGCTAGCATGAGAACGGGCTACTGGGCTTGATGGACCATTGGTCTGACTCAGTAAGGCTATTCTTATGTTCTTATTCTTATGTTCCTTTTTCTTACAGAATAAATCTGTTCCCTTGAAGCTAGAGTTGCAGACTTGGAGGAGCTGAGAGAGACAGAGAGGTACATAGAGATGACCTACAGGGACATGTGGAGAAGTCGCAAAAATTCCTCTCTTGTTAAATTTTCATATTCTCAATTGGAAACAGTGATGAAGTTTTCTCTTATTAGGCTATCTCTAACAATACACTTAAGAAAGATTTGTTCAAAGAGGAGAGGCCTCAGATCCCCGTGCGTTCTCAGTAATTAACTCCACAACCACACTGGACAGGGAACTAACCTCATCGGCACTCTTCCCCTCCTGCCTAATTCTTATAATAATGTCAGACCTCTCAGAAAAAACTTATAAAGAACAGCTTTGATTAGGCATGGAGTTCTTGTACAACAACTCCCTGCCTAATAAAAGCTGCCTTGGAGGAGGAAGATCTCCTAAAAGGAGACCACTACCTTGGTGATACAGGAAATGATCCTGTAGCCAGGACCTGCCAAACAAGAAATGCAGATACAATATCCTCTTGCACCGAGGATCTATCTTCAAGAGCTTCAGCCCAGAAGGGAGAAGCTGAAACAGCTATTCTAGTGGGAGATTCAAATATTAGGCTTGTAGATAGCTGGGTGGCTGGTGGGTGTGAGGATCACCTGATCATTTGCTTGTTTGGTGCGAAGATGGCGGACCTCACGCATCACTTATATATTAGATAGTGCTGGGGAGGAGCCAGCTGTCTTGGTACATGTAGGTATTAATAATATATGAAAATATGGAGGGAGGTTCTGAAAGCCAAATTTAGGCTCTTAGGTAGAAAGCTGAAATTCAGATCCTCCAAGGTAGCATTTTCAGAAATGCAGGACCCAAGAGGTAGGCAGAGCTCCGAAGTCTCAATGCATGCTGAGATATTTAGATTTGTTAGGAACTGGGTGGGCTACCTACTGGGAAAGGGGGAGCCTATTTCAAAAGAATGGACTCCATCTTAACCAGGATGAAACCAGGCTGCTGGCATTAATGTTTACAAAGGAGATAGAGCAGCTTTTAAACTGAGATGCGGGGGAAAGTAGACAATCACCCAGGAGCAGATGGTTCGATGTGAGGTATCCTTGAAGGATACTATTGTAACAGGATATTTAGGAAGTCCCAATAGAGAGGTTTCAAAAATGGTTACAGTGGGAAGCAGAGTATAGATATTAAGTTATCCCTGTCATCTTCTCAGCAGCCTGTAAATACAAGTAAAAAGCACAATTTAAACTGTCTGTATACAAATGCTAGAAGTCTACAACACAGTGAAGAGTTTTATATAGCACTGAAAGATGAGGTAGATATAAAAGACATGTCAGAGACCTGGTGGAAAGAAACACAATCAATGGGACACTTACCTGGATACAAATTATATTGCAATCATAAGAATAGATAAAATTGGAGAGGGAACATAAGAATTGCCACTGCTGGGTCAGACCAATGGTCCATTGTGCCCAGCAGTCCGCTCACACGGCAGCCCTTAGGTCAAAGACCTAGCCTTACCTGCAAACATTCTGGTTCAGCAGGAACTAGTTTAGCTTGCACTATATGTTAAAGATGGAATTAAATCAAACAAAATAAACATTCTGCAGTGGTGAATTCATATGGATAGAAATTCCATGTGTGATGGGAAGGAATATACGGATAGTGTTATACTACCGTCTCCCAAGACAGAATGAGCAGACAGATGTATAAATGTTTCAGAGATGAAGAAAGCTGGCAAATTGGACAACAGTTTAATGATGGGTGATTTCAACTACTACATATACTCTCAGGAAAAGGGTCAGTTAAACTCCAATAATATTACCTCTAAAACAGAACCCCATATGGACAACAAGCCTCCCCTCTGCAACACTAACAGGCTTTAATTTCACACACACACAAGCCAATCACACAACAGGTAGTAACAGGGAAAAAGAAAGGAAAGAAAGGTGGACAAAAAGCCTCAGTTCAGCTTCATCTGGCAAAAAACTCCACCTTTCAAGGCTAACCCTGTACTCCAAAATATAGAACCAGTAGAAAAAGCTCTATGGTAGCCTGCAGGGAGATGTTACAAAACACACCGGAACACACAGCCCTCAGTTGTGAAAAAATGGGTAAATCAGCACTGTAGCAAAGTAGTCCAGGATTTAGCGTGGAACACAGCAAAAAAAGAGAACAACTTAGCTGCTTCGGCATCCAGGATCTCTCAGTCCTTCACCTCCTGGGCCCTGCAACCACTGAACCCAACGGGGAACTTTGCTACAGTGCTGATTTACCTATTTTTTCCACAACTGAGGGCTGGATGTCCCGGTGTGTTTTGTAACATCTCCCTGCAGGCTACCATAGAGCTTTTTCTACTGATTTCAACTACCCCAACACTGACTGGAGCATCTGGTCCGGGAACTGACAAGAGGGGGGAGTTATTTTAGATTTCATCCCGAGTGTTATGCAGGAGCTGTGTTAGGTCAGCTGGCAAACAGTGATCATAACATGATCAAATTTGAGCTGATAACTGGAGTAACATTGCTAAAGAAATCTACTGTAGCGACATTTAATTTTCGCAAGGGCAACTGTGATAAAATGAGGAAATGGTTAAAAAGAAGCTAAAAAAGGGTCTGTGATGAAGGTCAGAAATATAAACCAGGCATGAATGTTGTTTAAACAAAAGATTAGGTTATTTACCTCTGCTAATCTTCTTTCTTGTAAATAGCTTCTGGAAGCTTACCATAGGGTAATCTTCCAGCCTGGAAACTGTAGGGATACTTGAAACCAATTTCTAGCCCCTTCCTCTGTGGTCATCTGCTGCCACCTAGCCCAGGATATCTATATCTAGGATATCTAACCAAGCCAGTTAGATCTATAGCACAAAACAGGAAACAAAAGAAAAGAAAGAGAGGGGAAATGGGGAACTCCCTGATACATATCAAATCTGCTCATGAACAATTGTGTAACAACATATTTGAACATTAAACAAATTGCAAACAGCACAAATTTGGAGAAAGGAGACACACCTTGAGGGCAGAAGGTGCAACCACCCTGGGACACCTCTAACCCTACTTAGGACGAAGTATGGGATTCTCAGTGAGGCTGGTCAAAGACAGAAATCCAGCTTACCAGTTACTGGCAGGTGACCTGCGAATCAAACAGAATAGACGGTGGGTGTGAAACTTCCAGAGGCTATTTACATGAAAGAAGATTAGCAGAGGTAAGTAACCTAATCTTTCATTCTTGTACAATAACGTCTGTAAGCTTCACCATAGGTACATATCAAAGCAGTCCCAACACATCAGGGGGGCCCGATGAACTCGCTGCCAGGACTGAAGCCCCAAAAGCTGCAACTTGCCTTGCCGCCACATCAAGCCAGTAGAACTTTGTGAAAGTATGCAGAGGCCCAATTAGCTACCTTACAAATCTCCTCGAGAGAAACAGCTTTCAATTTGGCCCTTGAGGAAGCTATTCCTCTGGTAGAATGAGCCTTAACCCCCAAGTGGAGGCTTCTTCCCCCCTGAAACATAGGCAGCTGCAATCGCCGTACGGCTCCATCGAGAGATGGTAGCCTTTGAAGCTGGCCTATCCTGCCAGGAAGAGCCCATCAGTACAAACAGATGGGTCCGAAAGATGGAAGTCATTTGTGGCCTCCAAGTTTCTCAAGAGGAGACGTCTCACATCCAGAGTCCACAAAAATACGGTTCTTGAACTTGGAGCCCAAAGGGACAAAGGCAGGTAACTGAACTTCCTGATTGGCATGGAATGCTGAAACCACCTTCTCCAGAAAGGAAGGAACCATCCTCAAGAGGACAGCAGAATTAGTGATACGAAGAAAGGGATCTCTGCACGAAAGCGCTTGTAACTTGAAAACTCTATGGGCTGAAGTGACCGCTACAAGGAAACCAGTTTGATGGTAAGATCCTTCAGCAAGAATATTAAGGTATCTCTCTGTTCAGTGAAGGTTTCACATGTTTCCAATCCACCACTCTTGTCATAAATGCACACAATATATTGCCCTGGGGTCTTCTACTAAAATTCCTTTTTCATCATTGTCACTAATCTTGGCTAAAAATGATAATGCATCATTTGAAACCCTTCTGACCTGAACTGTCATTTCACTGATTGACAAAAAATGATTATTTTCTCTTGTTCCTGCTAAAGTGTGACCATGCTGGAAGCTGTCCTCTTCCACCTATGTTTTTTGTTGTTTAATTTGCTCTTTGTTAATTAAAGCAAATTTAATTCCATGAACACTTTCACTGCAAAAGTCAAAAAGATCTTTAGGCATGAGAATCTCGCATTCAAGTAGATGTTGCTAGCTTGCTCTAGCTGCTAAGCGCTTAGCTGTACACTTCTCTCTCCGTATTCGCTGTGATAGGGGATTAACAGACCCGTAAATACAGAAAAAAAAACGCAAGTAACTTTTTCATATGTTATTCGCTGTTTTCTATTAAAAATCTAAAATTGTTAGGAGTTCAATAAATCCACTACTGGTATTTTTGTGTAACTATTAATCTTGAAATTATCAGCTTTATTTCTTTTTTTATATATAAATATAATTGCATATATCTTATCTTGAAAATATTCACATTCTGTCTATATAAGTGCTCAGTCTTGTATTTCCTGCATAGAGACCATAGCAAGAACATTCCAGGACCATCATCGTGCTTACAGGTCCTTCAACTCAAGCATTATAATCCCCCTAAATATTTCTATTCAAATTGAAAATTTTTTTTCCACTTATCTCAATCAGCTTGAATGATGAGGTGATTATAAAATAATGCTATGGCTTCATGATGATTTCTTCTTTTTTGCCAGTATAGTGTCATTCATTATTTAAGTGTGCAAATTGTGCCGTAGTGCAAAAGTGCTATTCATATACTCCTCAACTCAGTCCTGAGTTTCGCCCCATTGGCTTCATCAGGAGGAGTTTAATACTGTAAAACAAACCATACCAAATTAAATTCTAGTTTTAAAACCTTAAAACATACTGGTTCTTTATTTTATTTTGCACTTGTTAATTTTTATTTTCTATTTTTGTCAATCTGTGTTTTTTATAAACCTTGACATATTGTCTTATAATATATGATTCCTTGCTAATGTCCTTTCGGTCTGACAGAAAGAGTCCGGTATTGTCCGAACCTTAAAACCTTACCCTTTATCTCTCATTTATTGAGAGATAAAGGGTAAGGTTATTTATTATTGAGAGATAAAGGGTAAGGTTTTAAGGTTTGGACAATACCGGACTCTTTCTGTCAGACCGAAAGGACGTTAGCAAGGAATCATATATTATAAGGCAAATGAGGGTATTCCAACGTGGTGGAGGTAAAAATGCTCTGAGCTGGACAGTGTCTAGAGTGGCTCCAATGAATTGGAGAGACTGAGATGGAGTCAGCTGGGATTTTGGAAAGTTGACTTCGAACCCCAGAGTTTGGAGGAACATAATAGTCTGTTGGGTCGTTGCAATAACCTCTTGTTGAGAGGGGGCCTTGATAAGCCAGTCGTCCAGATATAGAAAAACTTGAAGACCCTGGGCACGGAGGGCTGCAGCCACCACCACCCCACATTTCGTGAAGACTCTGGGGGATGAGGCGAGACCGAAAGGAAGAACTCTGTATTGTAGATGAAGATTCCCCACCCTAAATCGAAGATATTTGCGAGAGGCTGGATGAATCGGGATACGAGTGTAAGCCTCTTTGAGGTCCAGAGAACATAGCCAATCTCCCTGATCCATCAGGGAGTATAAGGTTGGTAAAGATAGCATCCGAAATGTCTGTTTGACTAGAAATTTGTTGAGGGCTCTGAGGTCCAGAATGGGTCGCAAATCCCCCGTCTTCTTTGGGACTAGAAAATAACGGGAATAAAAGCCCATGTCCCGCTGGTTCTAGGGAACCTCCTCGACAGCTCAAAGGTGAAGAAGAGCCTGAGCTTCCTGAAGAAGAAGGGGAAGTTGAGACGAATTGGAAGGACACTCTCTTGGAGGGCGATCTGGAGGCACCTGAAGAAAGTGAAGTGAGTATCCCTCCCGAAGGATGGTGAGAACCCAAAAATTTGAGGTGATCATCGCCCACTGGTGCTAAAAATGGTGAAGACGGCCTCCTATAGGCAGAACAGAATTTTGATGCAGGGAGGTTGACATGCTCAGAGTGGGAATGTCAAAAAGACTGGGCTGGTTTAGTCGCAGCAGGAGTCTGTGCTTTCTGCTGTCATTGTGGAGGTCTCATAGGCGGAGGCCTGGAGAAAGCTGGTGTTGTTTTTTGAGGATAACGACGTGGTGGTTGCTTGTATGGCTGAGCATGAGGAGTCTTAGGCTTCGGCCGAATCAAAGAAGCAAAAAAGCGCTTATGTTCAGAGGCGCTTTGTAGCAGCCTCAATAGAATTATCAAAGAGTTCATTTCCCTGGCAAGGCAAGTTGGCTAGACAGTCCTGCAGATTGGGATCCATATCAACAATGTGGAACCAGGCTAGACGGCGCATGGCTACAGCAAAGGCAGAGACTCTAGAAGTAAGCTCAAAGGTATCGTATGTAGCTTGGAACATGAAGAGTCGAAGTTGAGAAAGAGTTCTGATGATCTGTTTAAATTCAGGAAGACTCTGCTCCTCAAGAGCCGGGTAGAACTTAGGCATCAACTTGAGGAAATAGTTGAAATAAGCAATAAAAGTGTAGTTGTAATTGAGAATTCTGTTAGCCATCATGGAATTCTGATATAACCTGCGGCCAAACTTGTTCATGGTATGGCCCATCCTGCCTGGAGGAACCGTAGCATAGAGCTTAGATGGATGAGCTTTCTTTAGAGAAGATTCTACAACCAAGGACTGTTGGGATAATTGAGACTTCTCAAAGCCTTTGCAAGGTACTGTGCGATACCTGGATTCCAACTTAGATGGTATAGCTGTAATGGAATAAGGAGTTTCCATATACCTGAAGAAAGTTTGCTTCAATACCGGGTCATAGGGAGCCTCAAGGTCTCCTTGGGTGGATGAGGCAACTCCATGTCGGCCAAGTATTCAGGTGTATACTTGGAATCAGAATGGAGATCCAGCTGAAGAGCTTGTCCCATGTCGAAGACAAATCTGGCAAAAGAAGCAGACTTCAAGGTCAAGGCAACATCCGGAGAAGGAGTGCGAGACCGAGGAACAACAGAATAGGATGGAGAAGCTTCTCTAGAATATTGAGACAAAGGTTCAGAGTCCAGGCACTAATTGAGGAAGCTGAACTACCTGCTGAGCAGCCAGGTCTGCCCATAGATGGGTACAATGAATATGACAAATGGCACATGACGCAAAGGTTCAATAACATCCATCAAAAAGTTAGTGTGTCATCGGGAGGTCTTTACAGCCGCCAAACGCTGGCCTTGCTGACAAAGATCTCAACTCGATAATTCGTAGCTTTTGTCCTGCATGACATCATTGGCTGTCAGCCAATCCACTAACAGAGGCTGTCCTTAAATTTGGACAAATTTCTTTTTAGCATGGAATATAAGTTCCAGAAATCATATTTTTTGTTTACATTCATTTCTGAATATACATAAACATTTTATAACATAGCCAAAAACTTTAAATCTAAACCTACTTATCTGTTTCAGGAGAAACTGCATTTGAAGTGCTGAAAACTTCATGGCCCTATCAGCACAAAAAGGAGGAGGAGGGGTACTCCCCCTCCTGCTTTGAACAACTGACAGTTTCAAATTACACTGATACATTTTCGTAAGTGTGGGCTACCAATGCTCCCCTTCCTATGCTGGAGACTAGTGCAGCGTCTCAGATTCTAACTTAACTGTTACCAGATGTTGCACTTAGGCTTCCTTCAAGTTTCTTTAGGTTGTAAATATATATAATATGTTTTTTTCAAAACCAATTCTTTTGTTCAATACACATTTATACACATAATCACTCACATAGTTTCACACATTATATTTCATTCATATTTAATGCAAGAAAACTTTCTCTATTATGCCCAGTATACCCAGCTCAAGCCCATCTGGTATCAATTAAACCACAAGGGAAGCTCAAGGCGGGAAAAACCTGAACAAAAACTCAGAAGGGACATAGGCCGAACACAAAATAGAGTAAAGCCAAGCAGAAGATACAGAAAGACAGAGAACCAAAATGGAGTCATTAATATCTCTATATATGTATTATGCATATCTATACCTGATTTCCTCTATGATCTGGCTTAATAGCAAAATACATAAAAAGAATATTATTATGCTTTTCCTGAATATTAATCTGTAGTGTGTTTTTCTGGCCTTGGCTACATCCATATTCAGATTTTTATTCACCAACTTTTCGTACGCTTCTATTGGGCGTGGCCTTAACTAACACATTTGCTTATACCTAACTAGTTACCCAGAATCATACGAAAAGCAGGCATTTTTGTAGAAAAACTCCACAAAATACTCCATAAACACATATTGTTCATTATCCATTCTATAGCGCCCCCTAGAGTGCCACTTCACTGTGTGAGGCGGAGTGAGTGTTTGCACTTCAAACTCCTCGATGGTGAGGTTCCCGGGGTTCGAAGCACAGAGTGGGTCGAGGCAGAAGGAGAAGACTCCCTCGGAGGCGGTCTCGATGGAGGAGTCCTCGACCTCAATGGACTTCGAGGAGAAGCAGCTGGTGTACTAACTTTGCGAGACTTATGTTTAGATTTGGAAGAAGTCTCGGTAGTTTTGGATAAATGAGGCATAGAAGTCTCAGTATCCAGAGAAGGCAAAGATTTCTGTGGCAGAGATGTCTCCTTAAGAAGCTTGGAAGCGAGATGCCTGGAATGCCTCGAACGATGCTTCAGTCGAGGTTGAGGAGACATTGTCCAAGGAGTAGGTAAAGAGTCACTGGACGAGAACCGGTGAGGCTTCCGAGGCTTAACATAGAAACATAGAAAGTGACGGCAGAAAAGGGCCAAGGCCCATTGAGTCTGCCCACTCCATTGACCCACCCTCCTAGTTAATTGCTCTCTGATGACCCTTTCCCTCGAAGAGATCCGACATGAGCATCCCAAATGATCTTAAAAACTTGCACGCTGCTAGCCTCAACCACCTGTACTGGGAGCCTATTCCAGCTGTCCACCACTCTTTCAGTGAAGAAGTACTTTCTGGTGTCGCCATGAAACTTCCCGCCCTTTATTTTCAGCGGGTGTCCTCTTGTGGCTGAGGGTCCCCTAAGAAGGAAAACATTATCTTCTACCTTGATGCGACCAATGACATACTTAAACGTCTCAATCATGTCCCCTCTCTCTCTACGTTCCTCGAGAGAGTATAGCCGCAATTCGTTCAGCCTTTCTTCGTATGATAGATCTTTGAGCCCCGAGACCATCTTGGTGGCCATTCGCTGTACCGACTCGATTCTCAGCACATCTTTGCGGTAATGTGGCCTCCAGAATTGTACGCAGTACTCCAGATGAGGCCTCCCATGGTTCTGTACAAAGGCATTAGGACGTCGGGCTTCCGACTAACAAAACTTCTCCGGATACAACCCAGCATTTGTCTAGCCTTAGATGAAGCCTTCTCCACTTGTTTGGCCGTTTTCATGTCATCGCTGATGATCACTCCCAAATCCCGTTCTGCGGCAGACCTTGCTAAGGTTTCTCCATTCAATGTGTACGTTCTGCACGGATTATTGTTGCCAAGGTGCATGACCTTGCATTTGTTAGCGTTGAAGCTAAGCTGCCAGGTCGAGGACCACTGTTCCAACAAAAGCAGGTCTTGCGTCATGCTGTCGGACAGATTGCCGTTACTCACAATATTACATAGTTTGGCATCATCAGCGAATAATGTTATTTTACCTTGAAGTCCTTGAGTCATGACTCTTACAAATATGTTGAACAGGATCGGGCCCAAGACTGAGCCCTGCGGCACCCCACTGGCTACCTCCGATGTTTTAGAGATGGTACCATTAACAACTACCCTCTGAAGTCTACCACTCAGCCAATCATGAACCCATGCTGTAAGTGTTTCACCTAATCCCATCCATTTCATTTTGCTCAATAGCCTGCGGTGGGGGACGCTATCAAAAGCTTTGCTGAAGTCCAAGTACACGACGTCTAGGGACTCTCCCAAATCCAGTTTCCTTGTTACCCAGTCAAAGAAAACTGATGAGATTGGATTGACAGGACCTACCCTTGGTGAATCCATGTTGGTGGGGATCTCGTAGTTCCTCCTCGTCTAGTATCATGTCCAATTTGAGTTTGATGAGTGTCTCCATGAGTTTACTTACTACCGATGTGAGACTTACCGGTCTGTAATTCGCAGCCTCTGTCCTGCAACCTTTTTTGTGCAGAGGAACCACGTTAGCTGTTTTCCAGTCCAAGGGGACTATTCCCGCTCTCAGGGACAGATTGAAGAATACGGATAAAGATTCTGCCAGGATAAAGATACGGATAAATACGGGTACGGATAAAGATTCTGCCTAAATAAAGATATGGATAAATACGGATACGGATAAAGAATACGGATAAAGATTCTGCCTGAGCTCACTGAGCACCCTGGGATGTAGATTGTCTGGGCCCATGGCTTTGTTCACCTTGAGTCTTGATAATTCGTCGTAGACGTCTCCGGAAGTAAACTCAAAATCCCGAAATGGGTCTTTTGAACTTTGCTTTACCTGCAACTGTGGACCAGACCCCGGTGCCTCACAGGTGAAGACCGAGCAGAAGTATTCATTTAGTAGTTCGGCTTTATCTGAATCTGATTCTACAAACCTCCCATCTGATATCCTAAGGCGCACTATCCCATCAGTGTTTCTTTTTCTGACGCTAATATACCTGAAGAAAGATTTGTCACCCTTCTTAAAGTTCCTTGCCAGGTTTACTTCAGCTTGATGCTTGGCCTCTCTGACTGCCGCTTTCACTGCTGTAGACTTGGCTTGTATTCCAATTTAGCCTCCCTTGTCTCTGAATGTTTGTAGGAAATGAATGCAAGCTTCTTTTCTTTAACGAGATCTGAGATCTCTGCGGTGAACCATTGGGGTCTAATGTTTCTTCGCCGTTTGCTTGTTGATTTTATGTTTCGGTTCGTTGCTGCATGTAAGGTAGATTTCAAGGTTGACCACATGTCCTCCACATTATCGGCCACATCTTGGATTTGTAGTGCGTGATGGACGAAATCTCCCATGCGTTTGAAGTCAGCGCCTCGAAAGTTGAGTACTTTTGTTGTCGTGCTCGATCTAGTGAAATCTTTCTTGAGGTTGAACCATACCATGTTGTGATCACTGGAGGCTAACTTATCGCCCACCGAGACCTCCGATACGCTTTCTCCATTGGTGAGTACCAGGTCCAGAATCACCTGTGCCCTAGTTGGCTCTGATACCAGTTGTTTGAGTTGTGTTCCTTTAATGGCGGATAATAGCCTTCTGCTGGCGCTGGTTGTCGCTGTGAGCGTGTTCCAATCTGCATCGGGCATGTTGAAGTCCCCAAGCAGAACAGTGTCCCCCCTTAAAGTGATATTCTCTATATCTTTGATTAATTCTGTGTCTTTGTTTTCCAGCTGTCTTGGTGGTCTGTATATTACACCAAGATACAGACACTTTTCTTGCCTCGAGGTGCTTCAACAGGAGTCCCAGACTGCTGCTCAGGCTGGCTCGAAGGAAGCAGGGTCGAGGACGGAAGGAGTTGAGCCACGACCGAGGAAATCTGAGTGGTCAGAATGGCTTTCAACATGTCCTCGAACATAGGCACCGAGACAAAGTGATCAGTTCTCGAAGATACAGCAGTGCACTCCAAGGAGGGCGACCTCGAGGATGAGTATTCCCGATGCTTGGTGGCACGCTTAGCTGGAGGTCTCGAGGAGGCTGGCAGGACCACAGATACGGCCTGGGATGCCTGAGACTCTGGAGGCTTCTTAGAAATGGTACCTGAAGGAGAGACAGGAGACTTACCCGTCGAAGACGACTTCAGAGGAGGTGCCGGCGAGGCCTTTGAGACCGAGGGTGTCGAGGTCGAGGCCTTAGTGGAGGCAGAAGCTGGCGTCGAGGTCGAGGCCTTAGATGTCGATACCGTCCCCGAAGCCGAGGTTGAGGCCTTCTCAGGCGGTTAGTCCATAATGCCAAAAAGTTGGAGAAAGTTGGCACATCATCGACGAAAGGCCCGAGGTTTAAGGGTAGCACAGTGCAGACAAGCGTCGGGGCAATGTTCAGAACCCAAACAAACCACACACTGACTATGGGGATCGGTGATGGAAATGGTCTTATTGCACTGTCTACACTTTTTGAACCCGGTAAGAGGCCAGGACAAAGAAAAAATAAAGCCCGACATACCAAAAGAGGTGATCAGCCGGGCCTAGGCCCAAAGGCCGCAGACCTGAATGAAAAGGAAAAAAAAAAAAAAAAAAAAAAATCGAATAAACTTTTTTTTTTTTTTTAAATAAGTAGGTGAATGGAAAACACGAACACAGTGACTTAAAAATAAAATAATAAAAAAGCCGCGGTGAGAGAAGGCAATGAAGGCTGCAGAGCTGAAAAAAAGAGGACGTCTCGGTTCCGCGGAAAACGTTGAACTGAGGTTCCTCACAGGAGATGCGCGCCCTAACTCGGGTGGGAAGGCACTCGCGCATGCGCAGTGCAGCACACGGAAGCTCTTATAAAGATCTTCAAGCAAGTGTGCTTTCGAGGCTGTCCGCTGCAGGGCTCCGTCGGTGATGTCACCCCACTGTTGAGAATATGCTGCCTGCTTGCCCTGAGATAAAATCCAACACCAAAAACAAGGAGGCAAATTGCGGCTCCTGTCGCTGTGTAGCAAACCAAGAAGAAAAGCGGGTCCACTCCGAGACGCCTCCAGAACATCCAGGACCGACAGAGAACTGAAAAGAGGCCCTCAAGTCTCGAGGAACCAGGCTGTCAAGTGCAGAAACTGCAGGTTGGGATGGAGCAGAGATCCTCGACTCTGCGTAAGCAGAGAAGGAAAAACAGGCAGAAGAAGAGATTCCCTGGCACTGAGTTGCAGCAGAAGGGAGAACCATGGCTGCCTGGGCCACCGAGGAGCTATCAGAATCATGGTGGCATGAGTGGACTTGAGCATGACGAGGGTCTTCAGAATCAGAAGGAAATGAGGAAACGCAGACAGAAACAGTTTGTCCAATCCAGAAGGAAAGCATCTGCCTCGAACCTGAGAGGGGTATAAACCCTAGAACAAAAACGAGGCAACTTGTGATTGAGGGGGGGATGTAAACAGACCGACATCCGGAGTCCCCCACCGGGCAAACACCTGACGCAGAGTCGAGAAGTGAAGTGACCATTCGTGAGGCTGCAGAAGGCGGCTCAACTTGTCAGCCAGTCAGTTCTGCTGGCCCTGGATGTAGACCGCACGGAGAAAGATGTTGCGGCAGATCGCCCAATCCCAGAGCCGCAACGCCTTCTGGAACAGGGAGAGAGACCCCCTTGCCCCCTTATTTGTTGATATAATACATGGCAACCTGGTTGTCCATGCGAACAAGCACCACACGGTTGCGAAGCAGATGATGAAAGGTTTTCAGAGCGTTGAACACCACCCCTGAGCTCCAGCAAATTGATGAGACAGAGTTGGTCCGTACTGGACCAAAGTCCCTGGGTACGAAGACTATCCAGATGAGCCCCCCAAGCATAGGTCGACGAGTCCGTCGTGAGAACCTTCTCCGGGTGAGAAGCGTGAAACAGAAAACCTCTGGAAAGATTGGTAGAGAGCATCCACCAACGGAGAGACTGTTTCAACAAAGGAGTCACGACAATGTGTCGAGACGCCGGATCCTGGTCCTGGCTCCACTGGGATTTCAGAGTCCACTGAGGTATACGGAGGTGAAGTCTGGCAAACGGAGTCACGTGAACCGTGGAAGCCATATGGCTCAACAGGACCATCATGAGACGGGCCGGGACCGAGAACAGGAGAGACACTTTCCAACAAAGATAGATAAGGGTCTCCTGACGAGGAAGAGGCAAGAAAGAGCTAAGATGAAGGGTGTCCAGCTCCACCCCAATAAACTCGAGGGACTGGGACGGACACAGCTGGGACCTGAGAAAGTTCACCTCGAAGTCGAACCTTTGAAGGAGGGAAATAGTCCAATTCGTCGCCACCAGAACCTCCTGGCGAGACGATGCTTTGATTAACCAGTTGTTGAGGTAGGGAAACACCACAGATGCAGGGCCGCTGCAACCACTACCAGGCCGAAGGGGAGAACACGATACTGGAGGTGGAGATCCCCATCCGGATTCTCAGATACCGGCGAGAAGCCGGATGAATCAGGATGTGCATATAGGCCTCCTCGAGGTCCAACGAGCACAGCCAGTCCCCTTCGTCCATCAGGGAATACAACATAGGAAGGATGAGCATCCTGAACTTTTCTTTGACCAGAAACTTGTTCAGAGCCCAGAGGTCCAATATTGGACGCAGGTCTCCCGTCTTCTTGGGGACCAGAAAATACCGGGAATAAAACCCCATATTCAACCTCCTCGACCACCCGGAGGCGGAGGAGGGCCTAAGCCTCCCACAGAAGAAGGGGAAGTTGCGCTCTGGAAGAAGGAAACTCTAGTGGCAGAAGGTCCGGGGGTAAGTGACTGAAGTGCAGGGAGTACCTCTCCCGGACGATGGAAAGCACCCACAGGTCTGTGGTAAGCTTTTCCCACTAAGGATAGAAATGATGGAGACTGCCCCCGATGGGAAGGGGGAGGGCTCCAGGAGGAAGGGAGCCTGCAGGCTGACTGGAATTGTCAAAAAGACGGCCCAGGCTTTGCCAGAGCGGGCGGCTGGACCTTAGAAGGTCGCTGCTGCTTCTGCTGGGGTCGCCTCGGGAATGGGCGAAAAAACACAAGCGTAGATTTCTGCAGGTATCGCTGAGGAGGAATTTTGTACGGACGAGCTGGAGGAGTCTTCAGCTTGAGTCTCACTAGGGAAGCGAAGGACCATTCATGCTTCGAAAGGCGTTTCGTTGCAGCCTCGATGGAGTCATCAAACAGCTCATTCCCCACACAAGGGAGATTCGCCAGACAATCCTGGAGGTTAGGGTCCATGTCCACTATCTGGAGCCAGGCCAGGCAATGCATGGCGATTGCAAAGGCCGTGACCCTCGAGGACAACTCAAAGGCATCGTAAGCCACCTGAAACAGATAGAGACGGAGTTGGTAAAGGGTCTCCTGGAGGAGACGGAACTCTTGCCGGCGAGGAGCAGACACGTCCGACTGGAAAGAGTGGAGGGCGTCCTCACAGTATCTAAGATAGGATGTGAAGGTTAAATTATAATTGAGAACAAGGTTTGCCATCATCGAGTTCTGATAGAGACTTGTCCATCGTACGCCCTTCCCTGCCCGGAGGGACAGCAGCGTAGACCTTGGAGGGATTAGACTTCTTTAACGAAGAACCCACCATCAGGGACTGATGAGAAAGCTGCGCATTCTCAAATCCCTTGACCGGGACCGTCCGGTAATGGGACTCCATTTTGGAGGGAATGGCAGTGACGGCATAGGGAGTCTCCAGATTTTGGAGGAATGTCTGCTGGAGCACCTGATGCAAAGGCAAACGGAGTATCTCACGGGGCAGATGAGGGAGCCCCATCTCCACCAAATACTCCTGAGTGTACCGGGATTCGGACTGGAGATCTAGCTTCAGAGCCTTGCCCATGTCCGAGACAAACCAGGTAAAGGAGGAGGTTCGAGAAGAAGACTCATCCTCCAGAGCGAGATCTCAGAGCAGCAGAGAAAGAGGGGGAGATCTCCCTCGAATAATAGGCAGGAGCCTCCGAGTCTCAAGAACAGGACACAAAAGATACTCTACTGAACTGTCTCGGGGGCGTCGAGGAACGGCCTCGCTGAAGATGGCTTGGGGAGGACCCCGGCGTCTGAGGCACCACCGTCCAAAGCATCGGAGAAGTCGGCGGGAAAGATAATTCCCCCACAGGCGTCGAAGAAGGGAACCGGGACTCAGAAATCCCTCGCCCCGAAAAAAGAGGCGGGGAAGGAATCCGGCGAGGCCTCGCACCCAACCCCGAAGCCACCATGGACCCCAAAGGTTTCACGGTCGGGGACCAGCCACGACGAGGCGGGAAAGCCCTCCTCCGCTTTGAAGATACAAGCTGCGAGAAGTAGGAAGCCATAATCCGGGGTCCTGCCCGGGACACCTGGAGAGTCGCATGCCTCGAATCAGGAGAAGAGGAATCATTCGAGGGCAAGCGGCGAGACAAGCCTCGAGGAACCTCGGAGGGAGGCCCAGGCTGGTCAGACTGGGGCCGGGTCGAGGCCGGGGTCAACTGACCCAGAACCGAGGAAATCTGCGAAGTAAGGATAGCCTTAAGCATGTCCTCGAACATAGGCACCAACACCAGCAGTGCGCTCCTTCGGGGGCGACCTCGAGAAAGAGTAATCCCTATGTGAGGAGGCACGCTTAGGATGATGTCTCGAAGAGGCCGAAGAAGTGGCATTCGCATGAGACTCCGAAGGAGGCTTCTTTGCTGGCACACCTGCGGAACAGGAGACTTACCTGAGGCCGGGGTGGCAGGAGGAGCCGAGGTCGTGGCCTTCGAGGTCGAGGGCAATTTTACCGAGGTCGAGGCCTTCAAAGCTGAGGACCCCACTGATGGAACCTGGGCCAAGGCCGTCCCAGCCGTCTCCATGGGGCCAAAAAGTTAGAGGATTTTGGCCACTCACCGACGAAGAGCCCGCGGTTGGAGAGTAGCACAATTCGGGCAAGACTCGGCGCGGTGATCAGCCCCAAGGCACTCACACACCAACGATGGGGGTCGGTGATGGAGATCACCCGGGCGCACTTAGTGCATTTCTCAAATCCGGACAGAGGCCGGGACATAGGAAAAATTACAGCTGCGGCCTTACAAAAACTGATATCCTGGTCGAAAAAAAAGTACGAAGATTGGAAAAGTTGGTTTGGTTTTTTTTGAACAAGACAAAGACGCGCTGCACAGCGACTCACCCGAAAACAATAAAGCAAGCCACGGTGCAAGGAGGCACTACGAATTCACACAGAGCAAGGGAGCAGGGCTTCTGGCTCCGCAGAAAACTTAGAACTGAGGCCACGCTGAAGAGACACATGCCCTGAGTCAGGTGGGAGAAGCACTCGCGCATGCACGGTACACTCGCAAGCTTGAATATCTTTAAACAAGTCTGCTTGCGAGAACATCCGCTAGGGGGCTCCGTAGAGGACGTCACCCACATGTAGAGAATATGCTGCCTGCTTGAACTGGGATAAAATTGTTTTTCCTACTTTTGTTGTCTGGTGATTTAATTAGTTTCTGGTTGGGCTTCCGACTGTTCATCCAACATTTCTTTTTTTCTACCTCCTGCATGCTTCCTCTCCTCCGGCTCATTCCCTTCTCCAACCAACATCTCTCTCTGTCCCTCTATGAATCCAACTTTTCTTCCTCTCTTCTCCACCCCTATTGGCAGCATGTCTCCCTTTCTCTCCCTCTGTTATGATCTTGCATCCCTCTGTTCTTCCTCCCCCCCCCCTTCTGTCTACACCTCCCATAGTCCAGCATCTGCCTCATGTCATAGAAACATGATGGCAGATAAAGACAAAATGGCCTATCCAGTCTGCCCCTTTGGTCCAGGCCTCTTTCTTCTGCTTACAAACCCCACCTCTCCATGTCCAGCATTTGTTCTATCTTCTTGGTCTCTCTCTGCTTCTCTCCTTCTTTCCTCCTTGGTCCAGAATCTTTTCACTTCTCTGCAGTCTCTCTCTCTTCCCTCTATACACCCCTAAGTTCAACATCTGCCCCCATCTTCTGCCTCCCCTTTGTTTCAGGTTTCTCCCTCTATCTTCCTTCTGTTAACATTTCGAGTCCTCCCACCTTTGTTCCAGGTCTTTCTGTCTGTCTCATTCTTTGTCCTCCATCTCCCTAGGGCCTGGCATCTCTCTCTCCTCAGTTCAGTGTGTTTCCCCTCTCTACCCCCTCTAGTCCAGCATCTGCTCTGTCTTTCCCCTCCCTTTTGGTTCAAGTCTGCTTTCCCGCCACTCCTCAAGGTCCTTTTCTTTCTCTCTCTCCTCCTCTCCCCCCATGTCCTGATCCAGCGTTTCTAGGTTAAGTGGTATATTCAGTATTTAACAGATTATGGTGAATGGCATAAAGGAAGGATTGAGTTTTAAGCACAGTCCCATTGACTTTGGCAAGTTAAGTCTTGAATATCAGTCCTTACTAGCAAAATGCTCATTCCGGCTCCAGAATGTCCCCAACATACCTGGTTTTTAGTAACCCAAAGCCATTTAGGGACAGTGAAATTGCTTTGAATATCCCCCCCTCCACCAAGACAACCATCTCTTTGGTGCTTACGAGCTTTAAAAATGCTTAAAATCACCGAAATTAGCCCCAAAACAAAAAAAAAAAAACCCCTAGGATTTAAAACTTACAAGCTTATTTTCCTCTTAAAGTGTGCCTAGGCCCAATGAACCGTCTCTCTCCCTGACCTCACGACCTGAATTACATCGCTTCCTACCGTTGGAATGGAAACATAAGCACATAAGCATTGCCTCCGCTGGGTCAGACCAGAGGTCCATCATGCCCAGCAGTCCGCACACGTGGAGGCCCATCAGGTCCAGGACCTGTGTAGTAGTCCTCTATCCGTACTCTTCTATCCCCTTTTCTTCAGAAAGTTGCCCAATTCCTTCTTGAACCCTAATGCTAACTAGAAACGCCTTCACCGGATCAGACTTTAGGTCCATCTATTTTGGCGACCCGCACAAGCGGAGGCCAAGCCAGGTGCTCCCAGATGTAGACCCTGATTACCCATATCCCTCAATGTGATTTGCAAGGAGGTGTGCATCCAATTCACGCTTGAAACCCAGAATGGTAGTCTCCGTCACCATCTCCTCTGGGAGAGCATTCCAAGCGTTCACCACTCGCTGTGTGAAATAGAATTTCCTGACATTTGTCCTGAGCCTGCTGCCCCTCAGTCTCAGTCCATGACCTCTTGTCTGTGTCACTTTTGACAATGTGAACAACGGTGTTTCTTGCTCAATTTTATCGAATCCATTCAGTATTTTATAAGTCTCAATTATATCTCCTCGCAGTCTCCTCCTTCCGAGGGTGAACAGTCCCAGTCCTTCAAGTCGTTCTTTGTAACTCAAATTTTCCATACCTTTTACTAGCTTCGTGGCTCGCCTCTGCACCCTTTCCAGCAGGGTTATATCCTTTTTTAGGTATGGAGACCAGTGTTGGACACAGTACTCCAAGTGTGGTCTGACCATTGCTCTGTAAAGCGGCATTATAACGGTCGCCGATCTACTCGTGATCCCCTTCTTTATCATACCTAACATTCTGTTTGCTTTCTTTGCCGCCGCCGCACATTGAGCCGACGGCTTCAGGTTCCTATCTATCAGTACCCCCCCAGGTTCCTTTCTTGATCGGATTTGGCTAATGTTACACCTAACATTTTATACTCATGTTCCTTATTTTTCCTACCCAGATCCGAGACTAGAGCTTTGGCATCCCTGAGAGGTAATAAGCCACTCCCCCCAGTCCACGCACCTCCCAGTCCGCGCTCCTCCAGTGTTTCCATCTACAGGAATTTACATCAGAGGAGGCGGGGCACGGCAGACGGAAGGCTGCAGGGCGGCTGCTGGATTGTTTACAATTGCTGCCGGTGACCCACAGCAAGTTTGAAGAACTGCAGGGGAGGTGAGAAGCAGAAGAGAGGACTGGAAAAGTGAGAGGAGAGAGGGAAGTGTTAAATACAGGCTCCAAGGCGCCAGGAGCAGGGTGAAAGTGCAGAGCCTGTGCGTGAGAGGAGGGCTCTGTAACCCTGAGCTGGCAGAAAGACAGATAGGCGCTCACTTAAATTAGCCGGGCGCAGCACCCGGCTAAAAGGCACTAGGGAGAACACTGCAGAACCGCTTTGTTTCTGTCTCTATCCACTGAACAATAGCCACATTCTGGTTAAGTTGTACATGGATACTAAGTTAACCATTATTTATGTTAGACAAAGGAAGCTATGGAAAATGATTAAAGGATGAAACTAATTTTTTAAGCATTGACAAATTTTCCTTCAATGTCACAGTACACAGCAAATTCTGGGAAAGTAAAATAGTTAAAACAAAACAATAGTTAAGCATTTAAAAAGCAGATTTTCATATGACTGTGCAAAGAAACTTGTGGTAGAAAACCAAACTTAGTAAAGTAAAATGCAACATTTACTTGAGCTTTTCTGTTGCATTCAGATTCTCCTCATCTTCACTTTCATTCAGAGAAGAAATAGAATGAGATGGATATGCAGCCGAGGACAAACAGTTAGAATCTCCATTCATAGCAACAACTGGCAAAGATGCAGAGGCTACTGAATTTGTACTTCTTGGAACTGCACTCTTTTGAGGTGAACCAGATGTAAGAACTGCAAAATATAAAAAGTATAGCTTTACATATTTAATTAACAGGAGACTTAGGAAAGAAACTATTTTAAAATAAAAATCAGCAAAATTAATATAACTACTAAGCTCACATGGATCAAATTCCTGCAAATAAGCCATACTAGCAATCTAAAAAAAAGGTTACTTATTAAAGATTTTAAATATACCATGCACTATCGCAGCGAGTGGTAGACGCCTGGAATGCTCTCCCAAAGGAGGTTATTAAGGAATCCACTGTGCTAGGATTCAAAGGCAAATTAGATGCACATCTCCTTTCGAGAGGCATAGAGGGATATGGGTGACTAAAACTACATCAGGTGTATACCTGACTGAGCCTCCGCGTGTGCGGATCGCCGGACTCAATGGACCATGGGTCTGATCCGGAGATGGCAGTTCTTATGTTCTTATGATACTGTGTTGTTTGGCATGTCAATGCGAGCTAAGAGTCAAATATCATCAAAAAATAATAAGCTTTTTTGCTTATTATGACAGGGGTTGCCATAGATGACGAGTAATTGGAAAAATTGGAAGAAACTTAACTACAGTTTCTGGTGGAACTCATTATGTCACATTTACAAAATGGAAAGGACAATAGCCACACAGCAAGGGAATTTTAGAAAATTTCAGGAGATTTGGGAGCCATTAACAAAATATTATAATGACTGAAAATTATATTTCTCCTTAAAAATTGCACATCCAGGTGGAAGAGGGGGGAAGGGTTTTTTGATTTGAATAAATAAAGTATATGGGAATGAGGTTCATGATAGGTTTTAGTGAATTTAAAGAATTTAATTGATTAAGGGGGAGGGGATAAATTTCTGAATGGAATATTTGCAGATTATTAAGTATTGTATTAGACTTTAATATGCTATAAATTATGTTAACACTTATTGTAAGTTTTTAAAAAATGAATAAAGAATTGGGAAAAAAAAATATATATATGTAAAAATATATATATGTAAATTTTATAAACAGCTGATCCTGTCAAGGCACCTTGTAGGTGACCATTCAAGATCTCAGGCTTGCCTCTTAACTACAATTTCTCTAAGGACAAGCAAGTATTATATTCTCATATGTGGCCAATGCCCCATTATTCCCAAGTTACAACTGTGTTGGCCGAACTTCACTAGTTGCCGGTTGTTTGAAGAATACAATTTAAGCTTCAAATCTTGGGATTTAAATCTGTCTGGGATCCATTGCCCAAGGTGACTGTTTCTCTGCTGCAGACTTATGTGCCTTCTCGTTCTTTGAGATCACAAGACAGAGCTTTTTTGGCTGTTCCCATTCTTCGTTGTGTCTCCAAAGTTGCAAATCGATCACGAAGTTCCAAGTAGCCGGACCTTTACTATGGAACTCGGTTCCAGATTCTATCTGTCTGACCTTTGAATTTTTGGCATTTCGGAAAAGTTTTGAAAGCCCATTTTTTTGACTTGCCTTTTCAAGTTTAGTTACTTTGTAATCTTGTAATTGCTTGGCTTTTTATTTTAAAGCACATGCATAAGTTGTTTATACACTTCTCCCTCCGTATTCACTGTTTCGTAGTCCGTGGTTTCGGTTATTCGCAGTTTTTTGATTGAAGGCTCCCCCCCAATTTACATCACAGGAAGTTGCTGCTCCCGCCGTTGCACAGCGAAAATCGATCCTCCCAGCTGCCCTTTCTTCACTGGAACAGGTCAGGTTATTTGCAGTTTTGTGTCTGTTTTTGTTAGGTTTTTTTTTGTTTTTTTTTACAGAAAAACCACGAACAAGATATGAAAAGTTATTTGCGGTTTTTCTCTATTTGCTGCCTTGCCGTTCCCCTGTCACCACGAATGCGGAGGGAGAAGTGTAGTATGCTGTATGTATCGTTATCCGCATAGATGATTGATATGCGGGCAACAAGCATCTTAAATAAATAAATAAATGTCATCCATGGAACCTGGTACGAACACATAAACACCTGTCTAAAATATGTAAACTGCTTTGATTATAACCACACAGAACAAGGAGTATATCAAGTCCCATCCCCTTTACATACCAAGTGTACTGACACTTTAAATTTTAAGGCAGTACCTGTACCTTCCCACTCAATGTCAGTTCATCATTTTCTGCAGAACTAAGCTGTGTTTTTAATTTTCACCTCAGTGCATCATAAATGAGCGTTTTTTTGTGCATTCCCATTATGTTTTTCCTTTTTTTTGTCAAAATTATTTTCACCAACTTTTTGTTTTTGAACATTTGGGCTACATCAAGCCACACTCGCAAGGAAGTTGAGAAGAATGCCATACTCTGCATGCTTTCCCTACTTAGTCGTATGTAGTTTATAACTACTCTGAATAAAATTCAGATACTAGATGTTTAGTGCAGCTTAAAAAGAATACTGCCCCCCCTTCTGTATGAACACCACTCTTTAAAAACAAAACAAAACAAAACAAAACATGGACAGTATTTCTGTTGCAGATTGGTACTTACATAATTCCCTGAAGCAAAAACTCAATTTTTTTAGGTACAACAGGAGAAAATTCTAAGGTAATCCGTGGGACCGTTGGATGATCAAAGAGCAAAATGGGCACTCAGGGAGGACAAGGCCATAGCGGAGAGACTAAATGAATTCTTTTCTTCAGTCTTTACAGAAGAAGAGGTAAGAGATCTACCTGAATCAGAAATAGTTTCCAAGGGTGATGATGTGGAGGAACTGAAAGAAATCACGGTGAATCCAAGCCAAATCAACAAGTTAAAAAGTGATAAATCACCAGGACCAGATGGTATACATCCCTGGGTACTAAAAGAACTCAAACATGAAATTGATGACCTGCTGTTAGTGATCTGTAACCTGTCATTAAAATCGTCTGTAGTACTTGAAGATTGGAGGGTGGCTACAGTTACGCTTATTTTTAAAAAGGATTCAAGGAAAATGGAAAGAGCGTTGGCAGTGCAAAAAGGTTATTATAATAAATGTAAGGATGTGTGGGGACCATTATTAAATTATTATAATGAATAATTTACACTTTTCCCGATATTAATACACATTTGGATTTGGGATGGGGGGGGGTTCTTGGTTTTCCACTAAGAATATATATATGAAAGACATAAGATATTTTCATGAGATATAATATAATGATATTTGAATTTGGGAGGGGGTGGGGATTAAATCTTCTTGTTGTATAATATTGTAGATTTTCAAGTGGCATTGTAATATGTTTGTTTGATATTTATTGTACACTTGTTATAAGATATAAAATGAATAAAGAAATTAAAAAAAAAAAAAAGGGTTCAAGGGTATATCCAGGAAATTATAGACTGGTAAGCCTGACTTCAGTGCTGGGCATAATGGTGGAAAACAATTATAAAAAAATAGAATTGTGGAACACAGACAAACAATTTAATGAGACAGAAGACAGCATGGGTTCAGCTGAGGGAGATCTTGCCTCACCAATTTGTTTGACTTCTTTGAAGGTGTGGATAAACATGTGGATAAAGGAGAGCCAATTGATGTAGTGTATCTAGATTTTCAGAAAGCTTTTGATAAAGTTCCTCATGAGAAGCTCCTGAGAATATTAAACAATCACGGGATAGTTGCAAAATTCAGTTGTAGATTAGGAATTGGATAGAAAACAGAGGGTGAGGTTAAATGGTCATTTTTCTCATTGGAGGAGAGTAAACAGTGAAGTCCTGCAGGGATCTGTATTGGGACTGGTGCTATTTAACTTATTTATAAATGATTTGGAAATTAGGATGAGTTAGGGTGATTAAATTTACAATTTGCAGATGATACTAAACTGTTCAAAGTTGTTAAAATGCATGCGGATTGTGAAAAATTGCAGGCAGATCTTAGAAAACTGGAAGACTGGGCGTCCAAGTGGCAAATGAAATTTAATGCAAAGTGATGCACATTGGGAAGAATAAATAACCCAAATCAGTTACCAGATGCTAGGGTCCATCTGGGTATCATCATTGACAATATGATGAAACCTTACGCCCAGTGTGCGGCGGCGGCCAAAAAACCAAACAAGATGTTAGGAAATATTAAAAATGGGATGGTTAACAAGACTAAGAATGTTATAATGCCCCTGTATCGCTCCATGTTGCGACCTCACCTAGAGTATTGAATTCAATGCTGGTCTCCTTATATCAAGAAAGATACAGTGGCACTAGAAAAGATTCAAAGAAGAGCGACCAAGATGATAAAGGGGATGGAACTCCTCTCGTATGAGGAAAGACTAAAAATATTAGGGCTCTTCAGTTTGTAAAGAGACGGCTGAGGGGAGATATGATTGAAGTCTACAAAATCATGAGTGGAGTAGAACGAGTACAAGTGGATCAATTTTTTGACTCAGTCAAAAATTACAAAGACTAGGAGACAAAGTTACAGGGAAATACTTTTAAAACCAATAGGAGGAAATATTTTTTCAGTCAGAGAATAGTTAACTCTGGAACGCATTGCCAGAGGTTGAGGTAAGAGTGGATAGCGTAGCTGGTTTTAAGAAAGGTTTGGAAAATTTCCTGGAGGAAAAGTCCATAGTATGTTATTGAGAAAGACATGGGAGAAATGACTCTTTGACCTGGAACAGTAGCATAGAATCTTGCAGGACGATTTGACCTTGAGAGATGAGTCCCTATAGGGGCTGAAGCCTCAGAAGGGGACCAATATAAAGACAAACAAGGTCTGCATACCATGAGCGCCAAGGCCAGTCTGGAGTCACCAGGATAACTCATCCCTGATGCCTGGCCACACTTCTCAGGACTCCCCTACCATGGGCCAAGGAGGCAACATGTACAGAAGATCATCCACAGGCCAAGGCTGAACCAACGCATCGATCTTGTTGCTTCCACACTCTTATTTGTGGCTGAAGAATTGCACTGCTTACTTGTTTTTCGCCTAAGCTATGAGGTCAAACTCTGAAAAGCCTGAGGTGGGATGGAACACTCTTCTGTGTCCAAAGTATCTCCTGAGAAAGTAAGTGACATGAGCTGTAGTAACAGCCAGAAGATGAGTCTCCACCCAACAGAAGAGAGCTAGTGCCTCCTTCTGGAGGCCAACACTCTTGGTGCCTTCCCATTGTTGACATAAGGCACTGCTGTCACATCAGAAAACACTATGACCGTCTTGTTCGCCAACCAAATGGTTCAGAGCTCCAGCCTGTTGATGAACCAACAATACTGCGATGGAGACCATTGCCCTTGGAATAGGCAATCCTTACAATGTGCTCTCCAGCCCAGGAGGCTGGAATCCATTGTCAGCGTAGTCCAGGAGTCGATCCGTAGAGACATCCCAGAGGACATGGACTGCGGATGAAGACACTAGGCCATGCTGAGCAGGCCTCCATCATCCAAGGCAGGCGAACATGCTGATGGTCCATCTGCAGAGACCAGCAAGAGAGAAGGGAGTGCTGCAGGAGGCGCATATGTACTCTCACCCAAGGAACTACTTATATTGTGGCCGCCATCGAGCCCAGGACCTGAAGGTAATTTCAGGCCAACAAAGCTGAGATTTGGTTTCCAAGTTTCAGTCTGCATGCCTCTGAAATAAACACCTGGCCTCGCTCCGTGTCGAATCGGACACCCAGATACTCCAGCAACTGAGCAGGCTGCAACTGGCTCTTCAAGTTGATTATCCATCCTAGTCTTTGAAAAGTCACCAAGACAATATAAACAGCTCTCTCCGCTTCCTCCCACAAGGGTGCTCTGATGGGCCAGTCATCCAAGTAAGGTTGGCAAGCCAACCCAATTTGCGGAGGACAGCCGCCACAAAATCCATAATTTTGGTGAAGGTCCGAGGGGTTTTAGCCAGACCGAATGGGAGTCATGAACTGAAAATGCTGTTCCAGGACATGAAAACGAAGGAAATAGGGATGTGCCTTCAGGAACTCCCCCGGTAGCACTGAAGCAATGATCAACCAGTGAGTCTCCATACGAAAATGAGGCACTTTGAGCACTGCATTGATGTACTTAAGGTCCAAGATGAGTCTTCAATCCTATGAGCCTTTCTTGGGCATGACAAAGTATATGGAGAATCTGCCGGAGTCCAATTCTGCCTCTGGCGCCTGCTCGATAACCATCGGAAGATCACCTGGCCCTGGGCTGCCTTTCATGGTCTGCCTGAGGGCAAATCTATGAACCAGGCAGAGTAAACAAGTAAACTCCAACTTGTAACCATTCCTGATGACTTCCAGAACCCATTCATCTGTAGTGATAACCTCCATGCTTCCAAAATGTCATGCAGCCTGCCTCTGATCTTGCATGGAGAGGTTGGAAACCTGGCATCATTGCGATTTCTTGGGCTGCCAGCCTGCTCAGTAGGTGGAGCCCTGAGCTTTTCTATTCCCGAAAAATCTCTGCCGCAGACTTTGAAAGGATCTCTGGGATGAGGACAGAAGAGAAAAGGTGCGAATGGAGTAAGCCTTGAAAGACCCACAGAGGCCTACCCTTTTGAAGTCCTAGGCCTGCTGACAATGAGCAACTCTGGACATTTGTCCTGGATGCTAGCCATAACAACATAAGAATAGCATTACTGGGTCAGACCAATCATCCTGGATGCTAGCCATAAGAACATAAGAATAGCCTTACTGGGTCAGACCAATGGTCCATCAAGCTCAGTAGACCGTTCTCACGGTGGCCAATCCAGGTCACTAGTACCTGGCCAAAACCCAAGGAGTAGCAATATTCCATGCTACCAATCTAGGGCAAGCAGTGGCTTCCCCCATGTCTTTCTCAATAACAGACTTCTTGAGATACGGAGACCAAAACTTGACGCAATACTCCAGATGAGGTTGCACCATTGAGCGATATAGGGGCATTATAGCATTCTTTGGCCTGATAAAGTATACAGAGTATCTGCCTGAGCCTAAGAGGTCATGTGGCACTGGCTCTATAGCTTAAATATTCAGTAAGAGCCAACTCTGTGCGCCTTGTCTGGGCATCCGGATGGAGAAACCATGATCCAATCTGACATAGGTTGAGCAAATTCCAGCTTGTAGCCTGAACGAATAATTTCCAAGACCCACTGGTCTGCTGTAATGCACATCCAGGCAGGCAGAAATTCCGAGAGCTGACCTCCTATCTGCTGAGGGACACTGGGCACCCTGGCATCATTGTGGCTTTCGGGTAGGGTGTACAGGATGGGCAGCGGAAGGCTGGAAACGCCTGTAGCTTGCATACTGACTCTGGGAGCTCTGGAAAAATCTCTGCGACGAGGAAGGGGCATACTGCCTGGAACGTCGGGAGCCATAAAAATTAAAACGCTCATCCAGGACCTTACCAAATAATATTTGCCCCTGAAAAGGCAGCCTCGCCAAAGTCAGACACCTTTGCCAGCACTTTGAAAAGGTCATATAAGGTATCCGCCATGTAATCCATTCCAGCCATCAGAAGCTGAGGACGCAGCTCCACCGCATCAGACTCCAGCATACGCAGTCAAGACAGGCGCATGCTACAAAGGACATTGCCACAGCAGCCTTAATGCCTAAACTGACAGTCTCAAAGTTTCCTGAGGACCACATCCACACAGTGGTCCTGCATATCTTTCAACACACCTCCCCCGTTACTGGGAAGAGAAATGCATCTGGTCACCAAAGAATCCACCTTGGGCTGTGCCAAGAAATGCTGACACTCTTGTGCCAGTGGATAGAAGCGGGACATAGCTCTAGCACTTCTCAAAGGATCTTCCGGAGAATCAAACTGCTCAGAGACCATACAACTCTTTTCTGGATGCCAGGGAAAGGTTGCAGATTATGAGCACACACTGCAAAGCCAGGGAGGAGGAGAAGAAGTGGAAACAGCTGGCTGAGTGACTAAGTTCAAGTCCTGAAAAGATTCAGTAAAAAGATCAGGCAGAGCCACAAACTTAAATAATCGCAGGACAGCAGGATCATTACTTGGATCCTGAGTCCCAAGGGATCAGTGGATCCAGTACCCAAGTCCGGATCCCCCAAACCGGGAAGGGCTGCACTGTCAAACAAAGGATCAGAGAGGTCAAGGTCAGCCACCGGATCCCTCAGAACAGGAGTAGGAAGATGAATAGCCGGAGCAGGCAAAGGCGAGGACATCCCTGAGAGCCCAAAGACATCGTTTTTTAATTCTTTATTCATTTTTGCATATTACAACAAGTGTAGTAGATAAAATCATATGAACTTATAAATACACACTTGATTAACTCTCATATAACACTTTAAGTACAACATTTCATTACAAATTCATATTCTATAATATTTTGAATATTATGTAATACACCTAATATTTAAACTATTCTTATTAAATAGAAAATCCTCCCCTCCCATCACAGTATTACATACAAGTACCATTACAATGAAACTATTGATATATTCATATATTATGGGATAATAAAAAATAAAACCCACCCATTTCCCCTCTAATCAAATATCTTACCTTGGGAAAAATTTATCATTCATTACAAAAATCTGTTAATGGTCCCCAGATCTTCTGAAATTTACCAAAATAACCTTTTTATGTTGCTACTGTACATTCCAGAACCCGTTTTGAAATTTGGATCCCAAAAACTTCATAAATTCAGATAAAGTATCTGGTCCTTGGGGCATAGAGTCACCCTTAGATGGCTTAGACTTGCGTTTCTTAGGCTGCAGCATGTCCGCCGCCTGGCTGATCAAAGAACCAGCCAAGCCAAGCCTCATAAGCAATGAAGGCTGCCACACTGGGCTAGCTGAGCATTTAATCACCTGCTTCTGCAAGGGGGAAGCAGAACTGGTAGCCACACACACCCCTCCCAGCTGTGCCACGCAGCATGTGATTTAAGGACGCTCTAAAAGTGCTAAATCTGCGCAAACTTTACATGAATTCACAAGAGGAGAGCCTGAGGACTCCATCCCAGCATGTTTCCAAGCAAAAACAAAGTTTTAAAGAAGCAGGGAGAAGAAAAAAAGATCAGCGCTGGCAGCTATCTTGGATTTTTAGCGAATTTGCACCAAAAACACACTATTATTTTTACACTTCTCGAAAACCAGCGATTTTAGGATTTGATGTATTAGGTTAGATTTTCTGAAACAGGTAGGGAGGGATTGGGGGGTTTTCTATTTTAATTACAATTGTCATACATATTAAATGTATTACATAATATTTAAATTATTATAAAATATGAATATAAGAATGATATGTTGTATTTAAAGTGTTACATGAAGGATAATCAAGTGTGTATTTATAAGATCATATGAATTTTTCTGATACACTTGTTGTAATCTGCAAAACTGAATAAAGAAATTCAAACATGAAAAAAAAAAAAAAAAGATTTTTTTTTGGAGGGGAACGCATGGAACACTGAGAAATAGAAAACCCATTGATTAAAACGTTCCCCGAATTCTCTGAGAGCCTGTCTACTTCGATTTACTCACTGTGACCTGAGACACTGTGCTGCAGGAGCAGGCTAGAACGCGGGAAGGAAACGGGAGGGTGGGGGGGTGGCAAGGGACTAAGGGAGCAGGTCAGACCGTGGGAAGGGAAAGAGGGGGGTAGGGGGAAATAATGCTGCTGCTGCACAGGGACTTGGAGGGGAAGGGAAAAACTGCTGCTGCACAGAGAAGTGGAGGGAGAGGGAAATACTGCTGCTGTTGCTGCACAGGGAAGTAGGTGGGGGGAATGCTGCTGCACAGGAAAATGGAGGGGGAAGAAATGCTGCTGCTGCACAGGGAAGTGGGGGTGGGGAAGGGAAATGCTGCTGCACAGGAAAATGGAGGGGGAGGGCATGCTGCTGCAGCTGCTGCACAGGGAAGTGGGGGAGAGAGAAATGCTGCTGCTGCACAGGCAAGTGGGGTGAGGGGGAAATGCTTCTGCACAGGGAAATGGAGGGGGAGGGAATGCTGCTGTGGCTGCTGCTGCACAGGGAAATAGGGGGGAGAAATGTTGCTGATACTTAGGGGGCAGGGAGAGAGACAGATAAAAAGAAAGACAGACAACGGGAGGGAAGGAGACAGAAAGAAAGGAAAAAAAAAAAGACACAGGGGCAGGGAGAGACAGAAAGACAGAGACAAAGGGGGCCAGGGAGAGAGACACACAGAAAGAAAGACAGCGGGAGGGAGAGAGACAGACAGAAATATATTCTAGCACCCATTAATGTAACGGGCTTAAAGACTAGTATTGCATAATTATTCACTTACTTTGGGGTAAATGATGAAAAAAAATCTTGTGCTTAACTAATGGTAGGAGCACATGAAATATGTCAAACTTATTTACTATGATACCTCTAATGCTTTTATATTGAATATTAATATATAATTTTGTTTTGAATTTTGCCTGACTAAATTATAACTTCCTAAGAACACATAAGAATTGCCGCTGCTGGGTCAGTCCAGTGGTCCATCGTGCCCAGCAGTCCGCTCACACGGCGGCCCTCAGATCAAAGAACAGTGCTCTAAATGAGTCCAGCCTCACCTGTGTACGTTCCAGTTTAGCAGGAACTTGTCCAACTTTGTCTTGAAAACCTGCAGGGTGTTTTCCCCTATAACAGACTCCAGAAGAGCGTTCCAGTTTTCCACCACTCTCTGGGTGAAGAAGAATTTCCTTACGTTTGTACGGAATCTATCCCCTTTCAACTTTAGAGTGCCCTCTCGTTATCCCTACCTTGGAGAGGGTGAACAGTCTGTCTTTATCTACTAAGTCTATTCCCTTCAGTATTTTGAATGTTTCAATCAAGTCCCCTCTCAGTCTCCTCTTTTCAAGGGAGAAGAGGCCCAATTTCTCCAATCTCTCACTGTATGGCAACTCCTCCAGCCCTTTAACCATTTTAGTTGCTCTTCTCTGGACCCTTTCGAGTAGTACCGTGTCCTTCTTCATGTACGGCGACTAGTGATGGACGCTGTACTGCAGGTGAGGACACACCATGGCCCGGCACAGCGGCATGATAACCCTCTCTAATCTGTTCATGATCCCTTTCTTAATCATTCCTAGCATTCTGTTTGCCCTTTTTGCCGCCGCTGCACACTATGCAGACAGCTTCATCGACTTGTCGATCAGAACTCCCAAGTCTCTTTCCTGGGAGGTCTCTCCAAGTACCACCTCAGACATCCTGTATTCGTGCTTGAGATTTTTGTTACCGACATGCATCACTTTACACTTATCTACATTGAACCTCATTTGCCATGTCGATGCCCATTTCTCAAGCTTGATTATGTCACGTTGCAGATCTTCGCAATCCCCCTGTGTCTTCACTACTCTGAATAACTTCGTATTGTCCTCAAATTTAATCACCTCACTCGTTGTACCAATGTCCAGATCGTTTATAAAGATGTTGAAGAGCACGGGTCAAAGCACCGAGCCCTGCGGTACCCCACTGGTGATGCTCTTCCAGACCGAGTATTGTCCATTTACCCTCACTCTCTGTTTCCTATGCTCCAGCTAATTTTTAATCCACGTGAGTATTTCACCCTCGATTCCATGACTCGTAATTTTCCAAAGTAGTTGTTCATGTGAAACCTTGGCGAACATCTTCTGAAAATCCAGATATTCAATGTCGACCAGGTCACCCTTGTCTATCCGCCTGTTTACTCCCTCGAGGAAGTGCAGCAAGTTCGTCAGACAAGATCTGCCTTTGCTGAAACCATGCTGGATGGTCTTCATCAGACCGTGTCCGTCAAGGTGATCAATGATGCGGTCCTTTATCAGCGCCTCTACCATCTTTCCCGGTACTGAAGTTAGACTCACCGGTCTGTAATTTCCCGGATTTCCCCTCAAACCCTTTTTGAAGATTGGCGTAACATTCGCCACCTTCCAGTCTTCCAGAATCTTTTCTGATTAGATCAACAGGTTGGCTATTAGTTGAAGCAGTTCAGCTATAGTCCCTTTCAGTTCCTTGATGATCCTCGGATGGATGCCATCCGGTCCCTGGGATTTATCACTCTTTAGCCTATCAATCTGCCAGTATACCTCTTCTAGACTCACCGTCAGCCCTGTCAGTTTCCCGTAATCGTTTCCAGCATAAAGCCTGATGGGTTCCAGTATGTTACATAAGAACATAAGAGATGCCTCCGCTGGGTCAGACCTGAGGTCCATCGTGCCCAGCAGTCCACTCACATGGCGACCCATCAGGTCCAGAACCTGTGCAGTAATCTTTTATCTATACCCCTCTATCCCCTTTTCCAGCAGGAAATTGTCCAATCCTTTCTTAAACCCCAGTACTGTTCGCTGCCCTATAACGTCCTCTAGAAGCGCATTCCAGGTGTCCACCACACGTTGGGTAAAGAAGAACTTCCTAGCATTCGTTTTGAATCTGTCCCCTTTCAACTTTTCCGAATGACATCTTGTTTTTTTATTTTCTGAAAGTTTGAAGAATCTGTCCCTCTCTACTCTCTCTATGCCCTTCATGATTTTGTAAGTCTCTATCATATCCCCTCTAAGTCTTCTCCAGGGAAAAGAGACCCAGTTTCTCCAATCTCTCAGCGTATGAAAGGCTTTCCATCCCCTTAATCAGTCGTGTCGCTCTCCTCTGAACTCTCTCGAGTAACGCCATATCCTTCTTAAGGTATGGTGACCAATACTGGACGCAGTACTCAAGATGCGGACGCACAATTGCCCGGTACAGTGGCAAGATAACTTCTTTCGTTCTTGTTGTAATACCCTTCTTGATTATACCTAGCATTCTATTCGCTCTCTTAGCTGCCGCTGCACACTATGCCGTCAGCTTCATTGTCATGTCCACCATTACCCCCAAGTCCCTTTCTTGGGTACTCTCCTTCAATAACATCCCTCCCATCGTATAGCTGTGTCTCGGGTTTCTGATTCCCACATGCAATACTTTACACTTCTCAACATTGAACTTCATCTGCCATCTCTCTGCCCATTCCCCGAATTTGTCCAAGTCCCTTTGCAATTTTTCAGTAAATACAGACGCAAAAAAATGTGTTCAGTTTGTTGGCGATTTCTTTATCTTCCCTTTAGAACTCTCTTTATTCCATGGTCATCTAACGGCCCCACCGCGTCGTTTCCCCTTAATGTATCGAAAGAATAGCTTGAAGTTTTTCGCCTCCTTGGCTATTTTTTTCTCGTAGTCTCTTTTGGCCCCTTTTACTGCCTTATGGCACCAGGCCCAAAATACCTTTCCTCAGTTGCAGGTCTGCTTGGGACCTGACTCTGCAGGTTCACACCACATCATCTGTAGGTTCACGCGGTCTGCAGAAGATTGCTGGTTGGCCACCGTAGCCTCTGGTGTGGTCCTGTACGTCAGAGGCTAAGGTGGCCTGCTAGGATTGCTACTGCTGACCAGATTTGGCGTGCGGGCCAGAGTTTGACATGTCTGGGCTAAACCATCGGTTAACAGTTTAGCGACGGCATTACAGTTTTGAGAATCTGGGTCTAAATGGCAAAAAAGCAGAAAAGTAGTAATTTACCTCCTTCCCTTTGGCCTAGGATTCAGAGGCCTCTGACCAATCTGGGAGAGGATACAAACAGTCCAATGTTTAACCCATAAAAATTATTTTATGTTGTTTTCAAAAAAAATTAAAGAAGGTTGTTTATTTTATCTTTATTAAGAACTTTATAGACCGCATAACAGCCTAAAAGGATCTAAGCAGTTTACAATACACAATTCATACTCAAGAAACTCCATTAAAAATAGAAAAGGAAAGATTAAGAACAAAAGTTAAATTTTTATTTTTTTTCATAAATCATAGCAAATCTCTCAACAGTAACAATTCTAATAGTAAAACAATAAAACACAGATCACAGTCCCAAACTCTGTTCTAAGTTGAGAAAGCCAATTGGAAAAAAATGTGCTTTTAAATGTCTTTTAAAATGATATATGATTCTTCTTTTCTCAAGTCTATGGGCAGATCATTCCATAACCGTGGAACTAAAAAAAAAAAATAAAAATGCATAATCTTTAGTTGATGCAAGATCTGTCTTCAAAACATGAGGAACGACTACCCTATTGTCATTCAGAGATCGTAATAAAAGCCTTGGGGTGTAGAAAAGCACCAAATTAGAAAGATATGAAGGCTGTAACTGGAATAATGTTCTATGTGCTAACATTAAGATCTTAAATTTGATTTACACTCCAAGCATGTTAAGATTATCTACCATGTTTGCTCACTGGGTAGATGTTTGGGAACAAGAGGGCAAAAGGCTATTTCTAGAATGGTGTTAATCTTAAAAGGTGGCATTGTTTAAACACCTACTTACGTGAATTGTTTAACTGATGATCATGAAGTGTATGCAGTTCCCCTAGGAATTTGTCCATTTTTTCTTTCTTTTCTTGTAATACTTTCATCTTGCTAAAAAGCTGCACTTTATCTTCTGACACAGTTTCTGACACAGATGAATTCCTGCTCTGAGCAATCTCCCTAGTAAGTGAAAGAGTTTCTGCTTGTCTCCTGTTATCTGGCACAGGCCGCACCTAAAAATAATACAATTTACTTTACTCCAAAGAATGTATACATTTCAAACAACTTACATAGTAAATTGAATATAATACTCAATACTTAATAAGGTTTTTGCCAGCCAATGATTTAATTATGAAAAGCACACACACAAAAAAAAATCCATGCACAAAAGCAGATTGATCTGGATGCTCTTCTAACACCTTATTTTAGTGAATCTTTAGCAATCACAGTCTGTCTTTGAGTTCTGTAATACAGTTCGTCGGTGTACAGATTCCCAGCATTAAAACACTTTTGCTCTGGACACCATGGTGGTCTCAATTAGAAATGTTTATAAAGGACTATATCATGTGAACATAACTCTTATCATTTTGTTTCTACTTTACATTTTCTAAGCACAGCACCAGAATTAAATTATTTTTGCCAACATAACCAGTACATGGAAGAATCACCTTCAATGGATTACAAACTGTACCATCAACACCACAAAAAAATTTTAGCCAGTTAAAAGCACTAGCAGAATAGAACCATGGTTCCAAGCATATGTTTAACATTTGTTATTAAAATCAATATATTAGTGATTAAAGAAATGAGCTGTGTGTGTCTGGTAGCGCTATAGAAATAATTAATAGTAGCAGTAGTAGTATTGGCCAGGCACTAGTGACTTGGATTGGCCACCATGAGAACGGGCTACTGGGCTTGATGGACCACTGGTCTGACCCAGTAAGGCTATTCTTATCTTCTTATCACTCTCAAAGGCTGTCAATTGCAAATAGTTACTTATATCAAAATCCTAGGGGTCACCTTCGACCTTAAGCTTTAGTACACATTAGTACAATAGTTAAATTCACCTTTCACAGACTACGCATGATTCAATCTATGGTGAAATTTTTAGAACCCAAAGCAATGAACATTCTGATCCACTCACTAGTAATCTCTAAACTCGATTACTGCAATTCATTATTTTAAGGGTATTGCACAAAAAAAAAAATGAGATGTCTCCAAATTATACAAAACATGGCAATAAAGCACAGTTACTTACTGTAACAGGTGTTATCCAGGGACATCAGGCAGATATTCTCACATATGGCTTCATTAATTCTTTTTATTCCTTTATTTCTTTTCTTTTTAAAAAAAACTTCCATCGATGTCGAATCCCCCTCCATGCTGACACCGAACAACTTTTCTTGTTGAAGAATACGGCTCTTAATGGTGTGCTTCTGAAGAGTAGAGCAACGCGCACAGGACTGAACCCGATGCTCAGGACCAAGACACTGTAAGCACCAGTTGTGGGGATCTATGATGGAAATGGTCATTTAGCACCGGCCGCACATTTTAAAACCCGTTAATGGGTGGGAAATCGACGGAAATACCACCTCAGCCAAATTGAACTCAATAGCTGAGGCGAAAAAGAGGCGCCGCTGAGCAAACCATCGAAAGGCAACCAACAGGGAAAACTACTCCCAAGTTGTTTGTTTTTTTAAAGAAAAGAAATAAAAAGAATTAATGAAAAAATATGTTAGAATATGCTGCCTGCTTGTACTGGGATAAAACTTATTATGAGTGCAAAAAAACATTTCGATCCTGTAACGCCACTCCTGGAAAGAGTGCATTGGCTTCCAGTTTCACATATAAAATAATGCTGACATTTAAAACGCAAACCTCTAATGCTCCATTATTCATCAACAAACCAGGTCATTAAACACTAGAAACTAGAATGACAAAAAACAGCGCTATAAGGAGACGTCCTGACTAGGGACCCCCCAAATGAAGTGTGAAACCCATTCTGATGGCACTCTTACAAAGGATGGTCAGAAAACAGAACACCAGCTTACCAGTACTTGGAAAGGCAGACAATCAGCAAATCAGCAAAGCATAGAGCAGGTTCCCAGAATAGAATATAAATTTACAAGAAAGAAGAGACTTCTTTCCAGCCATAATGTAAGCCGCAGAAATGGCCATACAGATCCATCTGGAAATGGTGGCCCTGGAAACTGGCCTGCCCTTGTGGGCAAGACCCGCCAGAAAAAAAAAAGATGGTCAGAGGCAAAAACCGTTCATAATCTCCAGGTACCGCAACAAGCACCTGCACATATCCAAGGACCGCAACACCCAGTCCTGTTCTCTCGAGATGGAGGAAGGAAAAGCAGGAAACCAGACTTCCTGATATACTTTGATACAAAGGAACAAGCATAGCATCACACCGAAATCTGTAATACGCAGAAAGGGATCCTGGCAGGAAAGAGCCTAAAGCTCCGAAATCCTTCAGGCTGAGGTAATGGCCACCAGAAATATAGTCTTGATCGTAAGATCCATGAGGGATGCCTATTCCAGAGGCTTAGAAGGCAAACAAGCTAGAGAGCAACAAAACAGGTTGAGATTCCAAGTCAGATATGGAAGACGGAGCAGAAGCTGAAGCCTTAGAGCACCCCACAGAAAACAGATAACATCTGGATAAGCTGCTAAAGAGCCCCTCAGAGAAGGACCCATACAAGAAAGACCAATCTGCTCCCGGAGAAAAGTCACCGCCTAGTCTTTCATCAGGCCATCCAGGATATGAGGAATCAACAACCTTCAACATGTCATACAGGGCGTCAGCCAAATAGTCTGCATCTAAAATCAGGAAATCCAGGTCCTGGAGTACAACAGAGTCAGGATCATGACAGAGCTTGGAATGGCTATTAAAGAAGAGACCAACACTGCCTTTACGCCGGCAGCAACAGAATTAGATAGGATCTTAAGGATGAAATCCATATGCTGGTTTTGGATAACATTTAGGACCACTATCCCGTCTCTGGGGGGAGAAGTGCAATTGGTGACCTGAGCCTACGAGGAATCCACCTTGTTAAAAGCGTCCGCCATGGGATAAAGCGGAGCCATGGCTTAATGTCACACCTGCGCCACTGATATGCACAGCGAGCCCACGAGATCGTGACAAAACTTCTGATCCGGCGTGTCCCTTACAACCAAGGGACCCTTCAGGACTTATCTGACTGGCTAACAGCCTAACAGGGTCATGCAAGAAATGAGTCTTAGTCAGAAATGGCAAACACAATAGCTTTATTTCAGCCACTGGCCAAATGAAAACCATAACACGGGCTTCAACTTTGCAGTATCAAAACAACATACTCATTCTCTGAAGAAAAAAACAAAATCAAAGTTTCCACGTTTGTCAGTAATGGCTTGAAATACAGTCCCCTGCACTTCTGGACTTTACTTTATAACACAGTCCTCTTCACTAGAGCAGTTAGTTTATATACTTTAGGCTGGCAATATTCACTCAGATGTTTATTCAAAAGAGCACTGACAGTCCTTGGCCAGATAAGGAAAAGAAAAACCAACAACCAAACTCACTGCAAACTGGGTAGCTTAGCTGCTTAGCATGAAGTTATATTACATTGCTTCACTTCAGCATAACCTTTCATCAAATAAGCTGTTTCTTTATAAGCAGAACTTGTGCTCTGAAATACAGGCACTATCAGGAAAAACTCAGATCAGCACAGCATGTAAAAGAGTTAAGTTCAGAGCCAACGTTCTGGTTAAGTGCAGAGATTCTGCCAGTCGTTGAGGTACTGATGGACCAGCACACCCAGTGAATGCAAATGGGCATCCACCATGACTTTGGTGAATGATCTGGGTGCCGACACCAACCCGAAGGGCAGCATCGCAAACTGAAAGTGCCTCCTGAGAACATGAAACTTCAGGAACCTCCGATGATCCAGGGGGTGGAGGGGGGGGAAAAAAATCTAGGTGTGGAGGTACACTCTCGAGAGGTCCAAGGAAGCCAAAAATTCCTCAGGGCCATTGCTGCCACCACTGAATGCACCATCTCCAGTTGGAAACGCAGAACTCGCAGGAAGGCGTTCACTGTCTTCAGGTCCAGAATTGGTTTGCAATCTTCGGAGTCCTTCATTGGCATGATGAAGTAAATTGAGTATCTCCCGGAGCCCAAGTCTCCCTTTGGGACAGGCTCTGTAGCCTCCAAATCCAGCAACCTGCTCACCATGGTTTGCACCTTGGTGGCCCTGTCCGGAATTCCCATAGGAGCGGACAGGAAGAATTCCGGCGGAGGCTGGAAAAACTGTAGTCAAAGGCCTTCCTTGAGCATGTCGAGGACTCACTGGTATGAGATTACCATTTGCCATTCCGGAAGGAAGGCCGAAAACTGCCCCCTCCCCCCCCAAACCAAGGGGGGCCCCGCCAGAGACCTGGCGTCATAATTTTCTCAAGGGAGGGGCAGAAGACCGGGAGTAGGAAAAATGTTGGCACGCTGCACCTCCAAAGCGAGGACTGGAAGGAGCTTCGAAAAGCTGTCCTGCCGCCGAGGCGGGGGGGAGAGTCTGGAAAACTGAGAAGTGCGCCAGAAGGGACGAAAAACTGGCCGTCCTACACCCCTGGTCTCACGAGGTCTAGAGCTAGGGAGCACCTCAGGCTTACGGTCCTGAACACTGGCCTTAATGTCATGCAAACCCTGGCCAACCAGGATCGAACCTTTAAAAGGGAATCTGCTCAGCGCAGCCTTTAGCTGAAGTAGCATCCGACCACTGGTGAATCCAAGTCATTCGCTGAGCGGATCCTGAAGAAGCTCACAGCTTAGTTCAAGATGCCATAGAGTGTGTCTGTCAAAAATTTCAGAAAAGCCCAGGCCACAAGGAAGTGGCCGCCACAGTTCGACTTCCTACCATAGCAGACACAGAAAAGTCGCTTGAGATCAAAATTCACTCTTCTGTCCTGAACATCCTGCAGGACAACCCCTCCATCTGAGGATAAAGAGGTACGCTTGGCGACCTGAGCCACATCTGAATCCACCGTCAGCGGGACCAGGCGCTAGCTGAAATCCGATGCCATGGGATACAACTTTGCCATGTCCAAGGATAAAGGAACCCTCCAGGGACTCCCAGACCTCTAACAGCACTTCCGCAAAACCGCATTGTCCAGCAAGGAGGCGGACAGCGGAGGCTCAGAACTGTACATTCTGCCTGAACCACACGTTCTGAAACCAGGTTCCGTGTTCACAATGATCCAGAAATAAAGACGGACAGGCGGCTAGTCTTGAAAAGCCAGTACACCACCTGGCGATCCACTAGGTCTCAGAACCCACTGTTCTGGCTATCACCCAGATCCGCTAAGTTAGCCACATCTGCAGATTCCACCGAAGAAACAGGCAACAGCAAAGGCACAGACACCAAAGCAGAAACAAGGGTGGGGACGAACCGCCTGCTTTCTGATACCCCAGCATAGGAAAAAAATCAACATGCTGGCATCTGAAGGTGGAACAGAATGTTGTACTGGAGTCTGAGTGGGAGAAACAGGCAATGTCCCTTTATCTCTTTTTTTAATACAGCCAGATAGCTCAGATCCACAAAATCTGGGGAAAAACAGTCACCGGCAGCATCTCAGATCTCACAAGATTAGCAGAGTGAGGAGACTTTTTCCTGGAACTGCACTTGCATTTCACAAAAACACCATCTGTGCCGTTTAGGCGCCCCGGATGCAACAATCGCGACTCCGGTGGAATTAAAAGGTTTTAGGGCCTCTCAGGAGGATGGGAGTGTGGGATCCACACACATCTAACAATCCCTCACGGCCCACGGCACATAGGATAAACGGCTGCAAATCCGGTCACCATCCGGATTCGCATCTAAGGCATGAATCCATGCCATCCTGTCCTGAGGTGGCCATCTGTGAAGTTTCAAGCAAAAAAAAAAAAAAAAGCTAAGTCGAAAAAATATACTTTTAAAAATTTTGAAGAAAATCCAAGATGGCTGCCTTGGGTGCTGATTTTGCATTAAAAATGCCTGGGAAAAATGCAGGGAAATGCGAAAAACAGCGATTTTACAATTTTACAAGGGGGGAGGACCAGCGCTTGCAGGGAAATCACCCAAAACCCCAACTTCAGCGCCCCTCAAAATCAGCAAACTCTGACTCACAGACACCACAGAGACATGTGCTGCAATGCATTTCAACAGCATCCAGCAATTCTGTGCAAGCATAGGGAAATCAGTACCTCAGGAGCTGATTAAACTGGATTTTTCAGGTCTTCTGGCCGCTTCACCTTCCCTGTCACCACAGATCATGGTTACCAGGACTCCTCAGGGGAATTAAGGAAGACACACGGTCCGGTTCTGAACCCGGTATACCTCCACGGAACCGCAGCAGCATGCGCTCTACCCCTTTGTGGATGAACCAGGGGAGAGATAGCTCCCGATCCCGGAGACCCAATCCAATCTTTAGACTGTCTAGAGCAGTGGTTCCCAACCCTGTCCTGGAGGACCACCAGGCCAATCGGGTTTTCAGGCTAGCCCTAATGAATATGCATGAGAGAGATTTGCATATAATGGAAGTGACAGGCATGCAAATCTCCTCCATGCATATTCATTAGGGCTAGCCTGAAAACCCGATTGGCCTGGTGGTCCTCCAGGACAGGGTTGGGAACCACTGGTCTAGAGGGCTTACTGCAGTTCAAGCTTACAGAGCACCCTCCAGAAGCAGACAATCTTTAAGGAAAAGTCTGCGATCTCCGACTGAAGGAACACTCTCAGAGTGAATCTGCAGTTCTTGGGCAATACTCGCGGCACCGAAGAAAATAAGACTAGGAATTGAGAAATAAAAATCACAAGCAGGAGAAATTAGAAGTTCTCAGCAAGGTTGCAGAAAAACTGAGCTTCAAGGGGAGTGTCCACACAGATGACCTCGCAGAGGGGGGTTGGTTTTATTTCTAAGTTCTGCAGACAAGGCCTCCAGAAGGAATGTACAAGAATACGTATTCATGGGATGTACACACTTTTTATAGTCACCAGTGTTCTCCCTAGGGCCTTTTAGCTGGGCGGTCCACCCGAGTAATTTAGATGACCGCCCGGCTATTATCCGCTGTGAATTCTGCTGCCGCCGCCGGTGCTCAACATTTAAAAAATATACCGGCTTGGAGATTTCAATCTTAGCCCGTAGCAAACTTATGCTCCGGGGATCTAACGTGTGCATGCCGGCTTCCCTTCTCTTCCCTCCAAATCCAGAAGTTATGTTGGGGAGGGGTGGGGGGGAAAGAGAAGAGAAGGGAAACCGGCACGCACATGTTAGAGCCCTTAAGCATGCATTCGCTATAGGCTAAGGCGGGAGATAGGTCAGTGAAACTTACAATTTGCTCTTCTTACTGCCGGGTCCTGCCTACTTTCTGTTACTGCGAAGGCAGGACCCAGCAGCATTTCCCCAATAGGTCGATCGCGATCTTGGGCCTATCAGCCTTCCTCTCCCCAACGGCAGAATTGACATCGGGGAGAGGAATGCTGGTTGGCCCGAAGCAGGGAGAGCTTGGGGCGGCGGCTTTGGGGCCTGTTATCCAATGGCAGCAGCTTGGGGGCCTGTTCCCCAATGGCAGTGGCAGTGGCTTGGGGGAGGGCAGGAGTCTTCTGACCCGATTTTTTTTTCCCCCCTACTCTTTCAGGATACTGTGTGACCTGTAACAAAAGCATACACTTCTGATATACTTGTACTGTTCTGAACCCCATTTTCTTTAGATGCACTTAAAAATGGGGAATTTGGAAACCTGCTTGAAAGTGACCTAGTTCTAGTGCAGAAGACTGAAAGCAGATTTCTCAAAGTACTCTGCCATAGTTTGTTTTTGGTTGTTTTTTTAAGTACTCAGAAACCTCAGGCAGTTTTCTTTTCTGTCGGTGGTTAATACAAAGTAGTCATTAAAACTGGAATACTGTACTAAATGCTAAGAAGGTCATTGGTATAAAAATGGGCTTCTTATCGTTTTGTGTACACTAAGCTTTAGTAAAAGAGCCCCAAAATAAATTTTTTTTTAAAAAAATTTTTTTATTCATTTTTGAAATCCAATACATAGTTCAACAAAGAGAGAGACATAAGGGGGAAGGATACTGGATGGAATTGGGATGGAGGGAAAGAAAGGGGGCAGATGCTGATGGAAGTGGGGGGAAGGGAGAGGAGAGAGTGAAATGCCAGACCATGGGGGTGTGGGACAGGGATGGGAAGAAGAGGAGAGATGCCAGACCATTGGAAGAGGGAAGGGAAGAAGATGGATACCAGAATAATAGGGGTGAAGGGAGAGATGGAAGAGGAATACAAGGAGAGAAGATGTCATATAGAAGGGGCAGAGAGAGGGTAGACAGTGGATGAAAGGAAGAGAAGGACAAGAATATGAGGAAAGCAGAAACCAGAGAAGACAATGTAGAAAAAAATTCTATTTATTTTTTTTTGCTTTAGGGGAGATGCATCGCTGTTTCTGTGGTATTGCATTGTATGCAGAGTCCAGCTTCTTGGTGGTTCAATTTAACCTTTGTCTACGTTTTTCTATTTTATCCCCCCTTTTACAAAACTGTAGAGCATTTTTTTAGCACCAGCCATGGTGGTAATTGCTTAGAATTCTATGAGAGTCTGAGCTGTTACCACCATGGCTAAAAACCACATTACAGTTTTGTAAAAGGGAGAGGGGTTAGTTTGTGATTACATATTCCATACTAGGCGAAGGTGTTTTCTGTGTTCTTTGTGTTCGAAAGACATGGTTTTCAGTTAGGATTGACTGTGTAGGATTGATCTGTACTAGTCTGCCTTGTTTAGTTTTACAATGGATGTACTGGAAATTAGAAGGATTATACTAAACTTAATTATACCTTTTGGTGGAATTCAGTCTGTCATATTTATAAAATGGAGAGAGTGCTTGCTATACAGCAAGGAAATTATCATAATTTTAAAAAGATTTTGGGGCCATTGATTACATATTCTAATGATCAGACACCTTAAACACCTTTTTATTATATAAGGATATAAGTAGGGTGGGATTGGGATATATGATATTTGTTTTAATTGGTTTATTATTAATAATGGATGGGATGGGTGGGGAGGGATTCTTTTTATGCTTTGATGATTATAAGTAAGAATGTCAAGTGATTTATAAAATTTTTTTGATTGAATATTATACACTTGTTGTAAGATGAAAACGAATAAAGATTTAAAAAAACAACAACAAAACAATGGGTGTATTGATGTAATGCTCACTGCAGTATGTAAGATGCTGCCTTTTCTCTTGTGTGATGTGTGGATTGTTACTAAAAATCATGTTTTTCATACAGATGGGGGGGGTGTCAAAAAAATGATGGGCCTCGGATGTCACATATGCTAGGAACGCCACTGCCTTCATAGTTGATATCTAATCCACAAGCCAGCTTTTAGGACCTACAGGGTAAGTATCCCTCTGATTCATGACAATTTCACTTCTCATGTTATCTTATCCATTCTTTTTATTATACAACTGCCCAGATAAGCATCATTCTTTGACATGATTGGACCTTGAAAACTAACAGCAACAGTGTTCTCCCCAGAAATTTTTTCCAGCCATGAAAAACATTTGCTGCATCTAGTGTGCCACAAAAACATTTGCCGGAGTTAAAAAAGTTTGAGAGACGCTGCTCTATACCATTTGAAAGAGGGCAAATATCTAATTATTCACTTCTAGAATTGGATACTTCTAAAATTTAATAAAAAATTATGGAACAAGTGTCAAACCTTAAGAAAGGCAGTCATATTGAGCATTGGAAAATAACTAATAATACAAATAGTACACATTTAGGGCTCCTTTTACAAAGCTGCGATAGCAGTTTTACCGCGCGCTTAGCTCGCGCAGAATTGCTGCACGTGCTAGACGCTAACGCCAGCATTGAGCTGGCATTAATTCTAGCCATGTAGCGCGACAATTCTGCACGTGCTAAAAACGCTATTGCAGCTTAGTAAAAGGAGCCCTTAATTTTCCCACCACCAAATTTCCCCGTCCCACCCCACCCAGCTACTTTTTCATGCCACCCGGCTGGAAAAAATTTCTGGGGAAAACACTGGTCACTATACATGGACATATTACTAAAGGGGAGTTTGTGGTGCAGTGGTTAAAGCTACAGCCTCAGCATTATGAGGTTGTAGGTTCAAACCTACACTGCTCCTTGTGACCCTGGGCAAGTCACTTAATCCTCCCATTGCCCCAGGTACATTAGATAGATTGTGAGCCCGCTGGGATAGACAAGGAAAAATGCTTGAGTACCTGAATAAATAAATGTAAACCATTCTGGGCCTCCTTGGGAGAATGGTACAGAAAAATGAATAAATAAATAAAGACTCATCTTATTGGGTATAATCTAATCTTTCATTTGTGAGTCGCACATACCTATACAGGCTCACGGTGACAGATCAAAGAGGAAGGGGAAAGTAGTAGGGGAAGGGGTCATCGCGAAGCAAGAGGAGGGACTTAGAAGTAGGGGGTGCTATACAGAAACTAAGACAGTTAATTGTCAACATGTGAATAAAAAAAAAAAAAAGGCACCTGAGAGTTATGAAGATGGTTATGAAAACGTTGTATTAGGTCATTCAGCTCTTCATTTAGTTCTGATGTTAAACTGAGCCCCGATATGCTACCTGTGGTCTCTGTTACTCCTACAAAAGAAAGGAGTAATTACCATAAAAATTAATAAACAAAGATAAACAGTTTTAACATGGTATGTGAAAGGAAATAGGTAAAAATATAAGATTTACTGCTATGAAGCATTGTAAGAAAGCTAAGAGAGTTTTCATCAAGCAAGCATTGCAAGCCAACTTAAAAAATAAAATCCAATTCTTCCTGTACCAGTATCATCCATGACAGCAATGGCTTGCTCTGCTTTGTGCTGCAAAGCAAGTAGAGCAGCTTGTCTTCCCTGAAGAGCTCTCAACTGTTCCTGCTGTTGTAGCATCTTTTTCAACAGATCGTGCTGTTTCTTTAGGTTTTCCAGCTCCTCCTTGGCCTCCTGCCTGCGGTCTATAGCCTGAAAGGAGAGCGTATGGTTGGTCCTTAAACTATAGTTCTTAGTAAATATACACATCAATTACAATAACAAACATGCCAGTAAATCAAGCTTAACTTGTTAGACAAAATTTTCTTACACTACTTTGTAGGCTATATTTTTTTCATTTTTTTTCAATTTCTTAATGATTCTGTTTTCAAAACATCTTAAGGCATTCATAAATCATAGATTTGAAATAAAAGCAGAGATGGTTCTGTTTACTTAGGAATCAGAAGTTTATATACAATACTTATTTTCTGTCAACAAGGATTGCCCGAGGAAGGCAAAGATAGCAGAAACACTGACCCTGTAGGGCAGGGGTATCAAAGTCCCTCCTCGAGGGCCGCAATCCAGTCAGAATTTCCCCAATGAATATGCATGAGATCTATTAGCATACAATGAAAACAGTGCATACAAATAGATCTCATGCATATTCATTGGGGAAATTCTGAAAACCCGACTGGATTGCGGCCCTCGAGGAGGGACTTTGACAACCCATGATATAAGGTCTGATACAAGTCAAAATTTGTAAGTTGTTACCTGCATGAGCAATTTAAAATTATATGGACTTTTCACATGCTTTATGTTTTTGTGTTGCTATTTGAATTTTTACTTCAATAAATTTTATGGTTCCTGTGAGATCCAGAGACTTTTTGTTCCATCTTTTCGTTTATTGGATTCATCAGCACTTTTGGAAGAAAGGTCTTTCTCTTTTCTTTGCACCCGTTTCTTTAACAAGCAGGATTGTGTCAGACACACAAGTAGATGTTACCTGGAGGCAGTACAGAACTGTCCTTCAGAACTAAAAGTAAAGTTTTCAACAGACATGGTATCCTCAGCAGCACAGGATTGGTTTTTCCCTTCTGCCAAATACAGTCATGTGAAAAACATAGGACACTCCATCACATATTCAGTTCTTTCTTAAGAATGCAGAAAGTAATGTAATTGCAGGTAAACAACAAACATTTCCTTGATTTACTCTTGAAACAAAGATATCCACAAAAATGTGTATTCTAACTGAGGAATTAGGACACACCTACATATCCTCCCACTTAAAATGACTCAAATCACACACAGGTGTAGCACATCAGGTGCACATGATTAGAACATCTTACTCAGCATTTTGAAGGAGGTTTGCCCTACTTAAATCTCACACATTTAGTTTAGTGTGCTCATGACTGCTGCGGTGAGAGTGAACACCATGATGAGATCAAAAGAGCTGTCTGAGGCCTTCAGAAAGAAGATTGTAGCAGCTTATAATTCTGGTAAGGGATTTAAAAAGATCTCGAAAGAATTTGACATTAGACATTCCACGGTCTGGAAAATAGTGTACAAGTGGAGGACTTTCCAAACAACTGCCAACATACCCAGGTCTGGCCATCCAAGCAAGCTTACCCCCAGAGAAGAACGCAAGATGCTAAAAGAAGTCTCCAAAAACCCTAAAACGTCATCATGGAACTTACAGCAGGTTCTTGCTACTGTTGATGTGAAACTGCATGCCTCTACAATCAGAAAGAGATTGCACAAATTTAACTTGCATGGGAGGTGTGCAAGGAGGAAACCTTTACTCTCTAAGAGAAACATCATGCCAGACTGAAGTTTGCCAGAGAGATCTATCAGCCCACGTACAAGCTGCTCTTCGACGTTCGTCTTCACACAGACTTCAGCATGCTTTTTGCTGTTAAATTTGACTCCTCTCCAACCTAGGACTCCTGAAGATGGCGTGTACCGAAACATGGACCATGCTGGGTCCTATGGTTTAATTTTAACGTGTTGTTTTTAAACCGCAATTATTTTAATAAACTTTGCCTTTATCAGTTACTGCAGTTCTCCTTGCTTTGTTTTGTCTTCGACCCTTTTACTGCAGATTTTGTTGGTTCTTCCTTTTTTGTTAAAATTTTTCACTTCCAATACAGACAATAAATCATCAAACAATCAAAACAAAAATCAGACTTACAAAAACACTATAGTTGCAATATCCACCCCCTAATATCCTTCCCCTCCCTCCCAGTCATATCCTCCATAGACATTGCATTCCCTCCATTGCATATATACATCCCACACTTTATGAAAGTCTTTCACACTCCCCCTCCTATGTGCCGTCATCTGGGACATCAAACGCACATAATTCAACTTATCCTATATAATAAAACGTTAGCCGTGCATGCGCACTCATACCTGCGTGATCTGTGATCCCTGATCCATAGGTCCGTGGCTAACGCTCCCTCTCTCGCAGACCGCAAGGTGATGAGCGGTCTTGCCGGCTCTGGCTCCCTTATTTTAAAGTTCACAGCGGCGGCGGTGGCTCCTTTCCCAGCTCCCTTACACTTAGAGCGCCTCATGCCCCCCCTCCCCTCTCCGGGACGAACCGAGAAATGGAGCTGGGCCGGCCTCCGCAAGAGACCAGAGGAGACCGAGACCTTTGCCGCCGCCCCCTTCCCTTCCTGTGGACCCGACTATGAACCTGGCAATTCAAGCAGCGTGTGCAGCAGTCTTCACACACTGATTCGGCCCTTCTACTGCCCTGATTTGCTCTGCAGTGTCTCTGATGATGGGCAATGGGGTGGACACCGTCAAGCGCAACAACCCTTCATATCCCCTATTCCAAATAGAGGCTCAGAAAGATTTCCACAAATAGCTTCCCAGCGAGCAGTATAGCACACTTACTTACCGTAACAGTTGTTATTCAGGGACAGCAGGCAGCATTCTCATATATGGGTGACGTCATCCAAAAAGCCTGGATGCAGACAGCCTCGCAAACAGACTTGCTTGTAGAAACGTAGAAGTTTCGAGTCAGCCGCACCACACATGCACGAGTGCTTTCCTGTCCAGCACAGGGCGAGTCTCCTCAGTTCAGATACCTAGCAGAGAAGCCAACCAGGGAAGGTGGGTGGGTTGTGAGAATAGCTGCCTCCTGTCCCTGGATAACAACTGTTACATTAAGTAACTGTGATTTATCCCAGGACAAGCAGGCAGCCTATTCTCACATATGGGTGACCTCCAAGCTAAACAGAATAGGATGGTGGGAGTATTGGCAACTTAGGAGAATAAATTTTGTAATACTCTCTGGCCAAAATGGCCATCCCGTCTAGAGAAAACATCCAGACAATATTGAGAGGTGAAAGTATGAACAGAGGACCAGGTAGCAGCTTTGCAAATTTCCTCAATAGGTGTAGATCTGAGAAAAGCTACTGAAGCTGCCATGGCTCTGACTTTGTGGGCTGTGACTCGACTCTGTAGTTGTAGTCCAGCCTGGGCATAGCAGAAAGAGATACAAGCAGCCATCCAGTTGGAGATGGTACACTTAGAAATTGGATCTCCCAACTTGTTTGGATTGAGAGACAAAAAGTTGAGGAGCAGATCAGTGTGGTTTAGTGCGTTCCAAGTAGAAGGCCAAAGCACGCTTACAGTCCAAAGTATGAAGATCTGTTTTTCCTGGATGAGAATGAGGTATTGGAAAAAACACTGGAAGTACAATAGATTGATAGAGATGAAATTCTGAAACCACTTTAGGTAAGAATTTAAGATGAGTACAAAGGACCACCTTGTCATGATGGAATACCGTGAAAGGTGGATCAGCAACTAAAGCTTGCACCTCATTGACTCTTAGAGCAGATGTGAGGGCAATGAGAAACACCACTTTCCAAGTGAGATATAGATATTTCAGATGAGCCGTAGACATTGATTCAAATGGAGGCTTCATCAATTGAACAAGAACAACATTGAGATCCCAAAACACTGGAGGCGGTTTGAGAGGAGGTTTGAAATTAAAAAGTCCTTTCATAAATTTGGAAACCACCGGATGAGCAGAGAAGAGTTTCCCTTCAATATGATGATGGAAAGCAGCAATTGCACTGAGATGGATTCGGATAGATGTAGACTTGAGGCCAGAGGTAGACAAGTGCAAAAGATAATCCAAGACAGAAGCCAAGGATATATGTCGAGGCTCCATGTTATGAGAGATGCACCACGTAGAAAATTTAGTTCATTTTTGGTGGTAGCATTGTCTAGTAGCAGGCTTTCTAGAAGCCTATAAAATGTCTCTTACAGGTTGAGAAAATTGAAGAGGAGTTATGTTGAGAGGTACCAAGCTGTCAGGTGTAGAGACTGCAGGTTGGGATGAAGTAGAGATCCTTTACTCTGTGTAAGTAGAGATGGAAAAACTGGTAGAAGGTATGGCTCCCTGCTGCTGAGTTGAAGTAGAAGGGAGTACCAAGGTTGTCTCGGCCACAGAGGAGCTATCAGAATCATAGTGGCATGATCGTTCTTCAACTTGACAAGAGTATTGAGAATGAAAGGGAATAGAAGGAATGCATACAGGAAGAGATTCTTCCATTCCAATATAAAAGCATCTGCTTCGAGGCGATGAGGAGAGTATATCCTGGAGCAGAACTGAGGCAGTTTGTGGTTGTGGGGAGATGCAAAGAGGAATTACCTGAGGAATTACCTGAGGAATTCCCTACAGAGAAATAATGTGATGAAGAGGCGAAGAATTGAGTGTCCATTCGTAAGGTTGCAGAAGCCGACTCAATTTGTCCGCCAGAAAGTTTTTCTCCCCTTGGATGTAAACAGCTTTCAGGAAGGTGTTGTGAAGGATTGCCCAGTCCCAAACCTTCAGAGCTTCTTGACAAAGGGAGAGAGATCCTGTTCCTCCCTGTTTGTTGATGTAGTACATGGCAACTTGGTTGTCTGTTCAAATGAGGACAACCTGGTCGTGGAGAAGATGTTGAAAAGTTTTGAGAGCATTGAAGACTGCTCCGAGTTCCAACAGATTGATATGACACTGATGATCCGTGCAGGACCAATGATCTCGAGTCCGCAGACCGTCGAGATGAGCCCCCCAAGCGTAGGTCGAGGAATCCGTCGTGAGGACCTTCTGATGTGGGTGTATCTGAAACAGTAAACCTCCAGAGAGATTGGAACAGTAAACCTCCAGAGAAATTGGAAGAGAGCATCCACCAGCTGAGAGACTGTCTCAAAGGAGTGACTGTAAAATGTTGAGAGAGTGGTTCGCAAGCCTGCATCCACTGAGATGCCAGAGTCCACTGAGGAATTCTGAGGTGAAGTCTGGCAAAAGGAGTCACGTGAACTATCGAGGCCATGTGACCTAGTAGTACCATCATGTGTCTCACTGAGAATGAAGAGCGGGAAGATACTGTGCGTCACAGCTTAAGAAGAGCATCCCCACGTTGTTGAGGAAGGAATGCTATGAGTTGGATAGTGTCCAGAACAGCTCTGATGAACTGTAGATTCTGAGAGGGCTGAAGTTGGGATTTGGGAAAGTTGATTTCGAATCCCAAACTTTGTAGGAACCACGTAGTCCGTTGGATTGCTACAATAACCCCCTGAGATGTTGAATCTTTGATGAGCCAGTCATCTAGGTAGGGGAACACCTGAAGACCATGGTTCCATAGAGCTGCTGCTACCACCACTAGGCACTTGGTGAACACTTTGGGAGATGCCAGGCCGAAGGGTAGCACTCTGTATTGATAATGCAGATTCCCCACCCGAACATAAGAATTGCTGCTGCTAGGTCAGACCAGTGGTCCATCGTACCCAGCAGTCCGCTCACGCGGCGGCCCTCTGGTCAAAGACGAGCATCCTGAGACTGGTCCTACCTGCGTACGTTCCGGTTCAGCAGGAACTTGTCTAACTTCGTCTTGAATCTCTGGAGGGTGTTTTCCCCTATAACAGACTCCGGAAGAGCATTCCAGTTTTCTACCACTCTCTGGGTGAAGAACTTCCTTACGTTTGTACGGAATTTATCCCCTTTTAACTTTAGAGAGTGCCCTCTCGTTCTCCCTACCTTGGAGAGGGTGAACAATCTGTCCTTATCTACTAAGCCTATTCCTTTCAGTACCTTGAATGTTTCGATCATGTCCCCTCTCAATCTCCTCTGTTCAAGGGAGAAGAGGTCCAGTTTCTCCAATCTCTCAGTGTACGGCAACTCCTCCAGTCCTTTAACCATTTTAGTCGCTCTTCTCTGGACCCTTTCAAGTAGTATCCTTCTTCATATATGGCGACCAGTGCTGGACGCAGTACTCCAGGTGAGGGCATACCATGGCCCGGTGCAGTGGCATGATAACCTTCTCCGATCTGTTCATGATCCCCTTCTTTATCATTCCTAGTATTCTGTTCGCCATTTTCGCCGCAACCGCACCTTGCGCAGACGGCTTCATCAACTTGTCGATCAGAACTCCCAAGTCTCTTTCCTGGGAGGTCTCTCCAAGTACCACCGCGGACATCCTGTATTCGTGAATGAGATTTTTGTTACTGACATGCATCACTTTAAATTTATCTATGTTGAACCTCATCTGCCATGTCGATGCCCATTTCTCGAGCCCGATTATGTCACGTTGCAGATCTTCGCAATCCTCCTGCATCTTCACTACTCTGAATAACTTCGTATTGTCCGCAAATTTAATCACCTCACTCGTCGTACCTATGGCCAGATCGTTTATAAAAATGTTGAAGAGCACTGGTCCAAGCACCGAGCCCTGCGGCACCCCACTGGTGACGCTGTTCCAGTCCGAGTATTGTCCATTTACCCCCCCCCCCACTCTCTGTTTCCTATGATCCAGCCAGTTTTTAATCGATGTGAGTATTTCAGCCTTGATTCCATGGTTCGCAATTTTCTGAAGTAGTCGTTCATGCGGAACCTTGTCAAACGCCTTATGAAAATCCAGATAAACAATGTCGACCGGATCGCCCTTGTCTATCTGCCTATTTACTCCCTTGAGGAAGTGCAAGTTCGTCAAACAAGATCTGCCTTTGCTGAAACCGTGCTGGCTGGTCCTCATCAGACCGTGTCCGTCACGATGATCAATGATGCGTTCTTTTATCAGCGCCTCTACCATCTTTCTCGATACCGAGGTCAGACTCACCGTCTATAGTTACCCAGATCCCCTCTCAAACCTTTCTTGAAGATCGGAGTAACTGAAGGGAGGCCAGATGAATGGGAATGTGAGTGTAAGCCTCCTTGAGATCTAAAGAACATAACCAATCGTTCTGATCTAGAAGGGGATGCCAGTGAGACCATGCAAAATTTTTCTTTGACTAAAAATTTGTTGAGAGCCCTGAGATCCAAAATGGGTCACAGATCGCCCGTCTTCTTCGGAACTAGGAAGTAACGGGAGTAATACCCCCCTGCTCTACTGTTCCAGAGAAACTTCTTCGATAGCATGGAAATGAAGCAGAGCTTGAGCTTCCTGAAGAAGGGCAGTCTGGAATGGATTGGAAGGATACTCTCTTGGAGGAAGCTCTGGTGGAACCTGAGTGAAAGGAAGAGAGTATCCTTCCTTGATAATTGACAACATCCAGAGGTCGGAAGCAATGGTCTGCCATCGATGGTAAAAATGATTGAGACGGCCTTCTATAGGGGGGGAAGGGAGGACAGAGACAGAACGATGGAGGTTATGCTCTGTTTGAGACAGTCAAAAAGGCTGCATAGACTTAGGTGTAGCAGAAGGCTGATGTTTCTGTTGCTTATGTTGCTGTTGTTTCTTGGGGGCTGCTCAAGAATAAGGAGCTGCCCTTGGAGGATAAAGTCTCTGGAAAGATGGAAGAGGTCTAGAAGGTTTTGCAGGAGCTGGCTTAGGCTTAGGTCTGACTATGGAAGCAAAGGATTTTTCATGCTTAAACAACTTCTTGGTGGTGGCCTCTATGGATTCATCAAAGAGATCATTGCTCTCACAAGGAATATTCGCCAGACGATCCTGAAAATTAGGGTCCATATCAATAGTGCGAAGCCAGGCCAGACGGTGCATCATTACTGAGAAAGCAGTGACCCTGGAAGAAAGTTCAAAAGCATCGTAAGATGACTGGAGAAGATGTAACCGGAGTTGCGCCAAGGAAGCAGCAAGCTCCAGAAACTCCTCATGTCTATGTTCATCCAAGTTCTTCATAAAATTTGGAAGATAATCAATCAAGAACTTAAAATAAGTCTTGAAGATGAAATTGTAGTTGAGGACTCTGGAGGCCATCATGGAATTCTGATAAAGGCAATGGCCAAACTTGTCTATGGTTTTTCCCTCTCTTCCAGGAGGAACTGTGGCATAAACTCTGGAAGGATGGGTTCTCTTCAATGAAGATTCTACGAGAAGGGATTGGTGAGATAGCTGTGAATTCTCAAATCACAATGTAGTGTTCTGTACCTCGATTCTAATTTGCCTAGAACAGCAGGTATAAAATAAGCAGTCTCTAGATTTCATTTTAAAGTTTGAGACAAAAGCCTGTTAAGAGGAAGCTTGAGTGACTCTGCAGGAGGCTGAGGCAGATGCATTTCTTCTAAAAACTCCTAAGAATGTTTAGAACCAACGTCCAATTTGATATCCAGATCATCAGCTATCTGACGAAGAAAGGAGGAAAAGGATAATTGATCTGCCAGAGCTTGGCCTCAAGAAGGACTCAAAGACCTCGAGACACCTTGAGTAGAGAACAAAAGCGAAGCCTCTCTAGAGTATTGGTAATCCAAAGAATAGACAGACTTGGAGGAGGCATTGGAATCAGCTGAGTCCTCGGGGTCTGGAAGTGGAGACCTCGATCGAGGAGTTGGAGGCCTCTAAAAGCTGGAAGGTCTGGATTGAGGCCTGGACGAGGAAGGCTTTTCTGCAGAAAAAGACCTGTGCCTCGATGGATGCCTCGATGAGGGCCTCGATCTATGACAAAAGTGCTGCCTGGAAGTAGGTCTCAGTTGAGATCGAGGAGACTTCACCCCTATGCCTGGAAACGGGCAGTGCCGCTGGTGAATGAATAGGGATAGAATCTCGAAGCACTCCCAAAGACTCAGCTCCTTGTATAGAGTGTAAGGATTCCTGTTGAGACACTCGCAACGACTCGACTCCTTGCATAGAGTGTGAAGATTCCAATCGAGACACTCGCAACGACTCGACTCCTTGCATAGAGTGCAGTGTTCTCCCCAGAAATCTTTTCCAGCCGGGTGGCATGAAAAAGTAGCTGGGTGGGGCGGGTTGGGGAAATTTGGTGGTGGGGAAAATGAAAAAGTCCTTTTACTAAGGCTTGCTAGCCATTTTAACACACGCTAAACGTTAACATGTCCATTACAGTTTATGGATGCGTTAGCGTTTAGTGTGCGCTAAAACAGCTAGCACACCTTAGTAAAAAGATCACTAAATGTGCACTATTTTTATCAGTTAATTGTTATTAATTATTTTCCAATGCTCAATATGACTTTCTTTTTTAAGGTTTTACACTTAGGCAGTGTTCCAGTAGCATTTAAGCCACCCTTGAAAAAAAAGTAATGCAGATCCTCTTATTCCAAATAACTACTGGCCAGTATCAAAACTACCGTACTTGAGAGTGATATTCAACCAACTTCAAACTCATGTTGAATCAGTTAATGCTTTGCATCCCCGGCAATCTGTGTTTTAAGACACAGCACAGAGACAAGAGTTCCTGCCTTAGGGCTCCTTATACAAAGCTGCGATAGCAATTCTGCCACAGCAAATGCACTGAAGCCCATAGGAACTGAATGGACTTTGGTGCATTTGCCATGGGAGAATTGCTACTGTGGCTTTGTAAAAGGGACCCTTACTGAGTGAATTCCATACTAGTCACCTAGAGACCAATGTTTCTCAACTTTTTCAAGCCAAGGACCCCCCTAAGTCTAACAAATACCAACTGAGTACCTCAGTCCAAGCTTCGTCCCTGACCCCACTCCCATTATAATAGTACTAATTGTAATGCAATTTCTTCCATTCATTTTTCATGTACACACAACCCTACTATACAACCATTAAAATAATCCTCCCCAATGTCAAAATTATAAAAATTATATTAATACAAAAATAATAATAATGCAGAATATATTTATAAGTCCAACTTTAAAAGCAAGGATAAGCCTCCTCCAATACACCCCCAAACAATAAGATGTATAATCTAGTAAAGTGTTCTTCTACAGCACTGCAACTGAATAAATAATCCCAGGACTACCATACTAGGAAAACAATACCTTCCTTGAATAAGTCAAAGGATACTAAGGAGAAAACATGTTCATTCAGGTGCAGCAGAGCAGAAAGATGCACACTAGTTTTATTCATGGTACTCAGGAAAAAAAATAAATAAATAAAATAAAGACATCCTTCAAAAAAATGTGCTCAGGGTTTACAGTTTTTCCTCTATCTCCCTCAACAGCCCATCCTTCCACGTTACAACTTTGTACCCCATTCAAAACACAGATGTCATACTCTAATGCACTTGTCTGCGCCAGGCATCCTTGTCCATGCTATACCAACCTGCTACAGATAAACTATAAAACTACGCAAAAAAACATTTTTCCATCCTTTGCCTCCAACAAATCAGCATATCTAAGACCATAATGCCTTAAAACCTCATATTGCCTATATACTGTTTACAGCTTACATTGGGCAGTTAAAAATTATCAAATTCTTCAAGCATCCAGTCCATGCTCTATTAAACAACACCAATTACAACCCTCCCAATGCAGAATCTTTTTTTCGGGAGGAGGGGGCAAGGTCGCAACGGTACTTTTAAAGAGCTCTGACGTGGGGTGTGAGTGGGGAAACCTCCCCCCCTGTTTACTTCATACTGTTCGCGCTGCCATTGGGGGGAGGTTGTGGGGTTGGAACCCTCCATTATAGAGTAAACTTAACTTTTTCCTGATTTTTTAGGAAAAAGTTCAAGTTTTCTGTATAATGATACCTCTCCCCCCAACAGCAGTACGAAGAGTATGAAGTAAAGTGGGGAGGTTCCCCCCCACACCCTCGTCAGAGCTCTTTAAAAGTAACTTTTTAGGAGTCACGCTGTGGTCTTGCGCCGATTTGTCTGTGCTGAAATGTCGGCGCGCCGAAGTCTCGCATGCTTTTGTCCTTTCACTGGTCGGAAGTAGCTTTCACTATGTTTTATGTTTCCAAATACCTGTAAACCCGGCAGCGAGGAAGGCCTAAGCAAATTGTAAGCTTCTATCCGTCGTTGACCAGTCTCCTGCCTTACCCCATAGTGAACTCATGCTTCGGGGCTCTAAGGTGTGCGTGCCGGCTTCCCTTCTCTTCTCCCCCCCTCCCCCGGACGTAACTTCCGGTTTCGGTGGGAACAGAAGGGAAGCCGCCACACACACCTTAGAGCCCCAAAGCATGAGTTCGCATCTCCAAGCCGGTGAGAGATGTTTTTTTGGGGGGATTTTTTATGTTGAGAGGCGGCAGCAGTAGGATTCCTGATAGATGACAGCTGGGCAGTCATCTAAATTAGCCGGGCGGAGCGCCCGACTAAAAGGCCCTGGGGAGAACACTGGAGTGTTAAGATTCCAATCGAGACACTCGCAAAGACTCGACTCCTTGCATAGAGTGTGTAGACTCGGCTCAAGGCACAGGCAGAGACTCGACCTCGCATGAGACTGCTGATTGTCCAGGCTGGACTGTAGGAAACAGAGTCGAGGCAGGAACATATTTGCTCAGTAACTGAACAAATTTCTGCTGTAACATGGTCTGGAGAAAAGCCTGCAATTGTGGATCAGTGTCTGAAACTGGACCACTTGTTGAGGCTATAGGCTCCGAGGTGGTAGTAGAAGCATTCTTAGACTTAGATTGATGCTTGGATAACTTGAGGACCACTGCAGGAACCTTCTGCTTAGGTATCTGACCTGAGGGAAGCTCAGGGGAAGATAAGCAGGTGTACTCAAGGCCAAAGACGATCCAAATGAGGAAGGTCTGATAAGACTCGAGGTCGGAGTTGTGGAAGCAGGATGACCCCCAGTTGAAGTCTTGACCGAGTCAGAAATTGAGGTCGAGGGTGTATCTGACGAATCCATCCTGAACAGCTTTTCCACTTGAACTCGACGATGTTTAAGGGCACGAGGTTGAAAAGTAGCGCAGCACTCGCAGAACTTTGGACTATGGTCATGCCCGAGACACTTAAGACACCAGCGATGTGGGTCCGTGAGAGAAATCGCACACTGGCACTGTCTACACTTCTTGAAGCCCGTGACTGGCCACGACATAGGAGGGAAGATAGCGGCCACAAAGTTGAAGCCCGAAGGCTGCAGACGGACTACCTGTCCCGCCAGTCAGCTGCCGAAAAAATAAAACTTTTTTTTATAACAGAAAATAAAGAAAAGAACACAGCAATTCGTGACAAAAAGTAACACAAACCGTGGTGAGAGAAGGCACGAAGCGAACTGAAGTTAAGTGCAAAGCGTCAAAGACAGACTTCTCGGCTCTGCGGAAAACTGAGAATTGAGGAGACTCGCCCTGTGCTGGGCGGGAAGGCACTCGCGCATACGCGGTGCGGCAGACTTGAAACTTCTGAGTTTCTACAAGCAAGTCTGCTTGCGAGGTTGTCCGCATTAAGGCTCCGTGGATGATGTCACCCATATGTGAGAATAGGCTGCCTGCTTATCCTGGGATAAAATTAGACATAGGGCTAGAATGTGAAATTAAAACCTGATATAGGTGAGAAATCCACCCCCTCACACCAGGCGACTCGAAACTTCAAAAATGCTTGTGAGGCGTCCGCATCGGGGCTCCATTGGATCACGTCTCCCATTAGTGAGAATACCTGCCTGCTTGTCCTGGGATAATAGCTGTTTCAAAAGGATGTGCCTCTAAATTCAAATCCTTACTCGCCTTTCGGCACAGAAAGTCTATAAGTTGTTGATACTGAAAAAAGGAATTTCTTAAAATACCAAACTCATCCTGTAGCTCAGCAAAAGCGCAGAGTTTTCCCTGTTGCCAAACTTGATCCAAAGCACATAGCAAATTATTGACCCATAGTTTATAAGTAGTATCCCGTGGTCCTGGCTCATAAGCTGGAGCAAATTTTATCGGAGTAAGCTGAAAATATTGTCGCCCATGGAAAATTCAAACTTTCCATCTCAACTGTTTTTCCAGGTGGAATTGCATATACCTATTCATATGAGGTGTGGTTTGACATAATTTTGACATGGATAACCAGGGAATCATCCACAAGGGAAGAGACTCCACCCAAGCCTGTGACAGACACCCACGGTTTACTTTCCCTATCCCACCAGTAAGAAATCCCCTGCAACAGAGCAGCAGAATGATACACATGGAAATTTGGCATCCCCATTCCCCCAGTATTCTTAGATTTATGTAACATTCATCTAGCTACCTGGGGAGGCTAACGTTTCCAAATGAATGCAAAAGCTTTCATATTCAAGGTGTGAAAATAACTGTGAGGCAAAGCCATCGGAATCGCCATATACAAATATAACAATATGGGGAATATTACCATCTTAACAGCCTGTACTCAACCCACCCATGACATATAAAGGGGTCCCAGCGATCAAGCTCCTGTAATAAGGTTCAGAATTGGGCCCCAAAATTCAACTTATAAAGAGACTCCTTGGTACATGTCAAATGAATCCCCAAATATTTAAATCGACTTGTCACCCAGCAAAGGGTAAATTCATGCTAAATCAAGGAGCAGACTCTCTCGCTCAAATTAACACCCAAAATTTCCGATTTCCTCAAATTTATGCGTAATTCTGAAACCGCCCCATAGTAACATAGTAGATGACGGCAGATAAAGACCCGAATGGTCCATCCAGTCTGCCCAACCTTATTCAATTTAAATTTTTAAATTTTTTCTTCTTAGCTATTTCTAGGCATGAATCCAAAGCTCTACCCAGTACTGTGCTTGGGTCCCTACTGCCGAAATCTCCAGCCCATCTTGATTTTAATGGAGATTTCGGCAGTAGGAACCCAAGCACAGTAACAGGTAGAGCTTTGGATTCTTGCCCAGAAATAGCTAAAAAGAAAAAATTAAAAAATTTAAATTGAATCAGGTTGGGCAGACTGGATGGACCATTCGGGTCTTTATCTGCCGTCATCTACTATGTTACTATGGGGTGGTTTCAGAATTACGCATAAATTACGCGTTTAAAATGTTCTGTATCCCCTCAAGAGATGTTTGAGGCCGGGTCAACGTTAGCAGAATATCGCCCTCAGAAATTCCCAAGATATAAAGATCCGTCCGTATCAACTGTGCCAACAATTTGATAGTAAGCGCAAATAGGGGGGGGGGGTGAGACAGGGTACACCCCTGCCTCGTCCCTCAAAACAATTCCATTGTATCAGAATATCCACCATTAATCTTCAAGGTAGCCAAAGACCGTCTATACAAGGCCATAATCCGATGCAGAGAGGGCAGCCTATCCAATTTAACCCTAATCTCCCTCAATTCCAGCGCATGTGTATAGCTGCCCGTTGTACCGGAGTGTTATTACCCGTCTTACAAATCTTCTTCAAAGATGAAATTTCCTCTCTATATTGCTGCTCTTTCTGCCTGCCAACCTTCCGACCTGTGCTTGTAAAAAAAATTATTTAATCCCGAATCACAGCTTTAAAGCTTTCCCACAAAATCAGAGATCAATCTCGGGGGTGCAATTGAACTCCAAAAATTCTAATATATCTTGTTAAATCCGTTTAACATTAAGTGGATTCTCCAAAAGCTCATCCGGAAATTGTTAAAACCTACCTCACTCGATGTCCAAGCCTCCCCAGCTGTAGCTCCAAAGTAATAGGATTATGATCAGCCCATGTCCTAGAATGTATGTCAACTCTGCCCATCACCCGTTTCAGCTCAGGATCCCCCAGCCACAAATCAATCCTGGAAAAAGTCTTGTGCATCAGGGAAAAGTAGGTATAATCTCACCCACTTGGGTAAACTTCCCTCCAAATATCCAAGAGATCCAACTTTCTACAAAAACTATGAAAGAGATCCCAATCCCCTTGTGCATATCCCACTACCCTATCTGAATTATCCAGATGGGGATTAGGTGTAAGATTAAAATCTCCTCTCCACTGGAGGCACGTGATGCCGCGTACCTGAACGGACGTGCCTCCGTACAGCTCCGGGCCATGCCAAACAAAAGCAGCATTTAACGCGCTGCAAGCGCCATTAACCCCGCCGCCCTGCGGACTGACATTTCTCTGCCGGTGTGTGGAGTGCACGGAGCGTACTCGGGGAGTGATTGGGGCGCGATATGTCAGCACGGGCGCAGCGAGACACACGCGGGAAGGTGAGGCCGACGGATACTAAAATGGCGGACGGCCACGAGGTCCCTATGTTCACCATCCAAGAGGCAGCCATACAAGAGTTCACAAAATCCCTAACCCTGGTTATGGAAGACAAGCTTGCAAAAATTCAAACCTTTATGGAGGACTTCAGGGAGACCTTGGAGACACAGGCGGGCAGACTACAGAGAGTGGAAGACCGAGTGGCCCAGCAAGAGGATAGGGCAGCTAACTTTGAGGAGCGCTTGAGGGTCCTGGAAACTGCAAAAACTAACTGTCTGGACAGATTGGAGAACCATGAAAATCGAAATCGCAGAAACAACCTGCGATTCATAGGGCTGCCCTCCACTGTCCGGGACGTCGACCTACGGACCTGCCTGGAGTCGTGGCTGCCGGGAGTGCTGGGCCTCAGCGAGACAGGGGAGAAGCTCCTGATCGAACGCACACACCGGGTGGGCCCCCAGCGTGAGGGAGAACAAAGGCCGCGGCCAGTCCTCGCCCGCTTCCTCAATTTTGCCATGAAGGAACGAGTGCTGGCATGTTTCCGACGGGGGACTGACTTTGCCTACAAGGGGAACAAAATCCTGGTTTTCCAAGACTTCTCCCCACAGGTGTCATCACGTCGCCGGGCCATGGCGCCCCATTGCAACGCTCTATATCAAAGGAAAATACGGGTCTCCTTACTCTACCCAGCCAGAGCTCGTGTCTCTTATAACAATAAGATCCACTACTTTGACTCCCCGAGAGACCTGGAGCGGTTCGTGCAGGATCTACCGGCGCCTCCACGAGCAGAGCCAGAGCTGGCTTAAAAGATCACCAATGTGTTCCTTGCTCATAGCGTGTGCTGATGCTGCTTTATAACCAGCACGTGCTCCTGTCCTCCTCCACAATGATTACATTGCTGCCCAGCGACACAGCCAGCACGGGTATGGTGTCCCCGACTCCTGCCGGTGTCTACGCGTTCTCAACCGGAACCTGCCTGCCCCTTTTCAGAGGGATAACCACTTTGCTTCCTCACCAAATCTGCCGAGCCTACCCGGGACTCCTGGAGAATCGACGCATCGCTGTGACCACGAAGGGCTACCCATGCCCAGAACACATAATCTGCGGTGGCGTGCTCCCGCACTACAAACTTGGTGTGCTGTGGGAGTGCCGGTGCATCCGGTGCTTGCCGGCTCCTACGTCCCTTCTAAGATACACTAAAGCTGCCCTATGAAGGGGCGAAGTGACCCCTCGGAGGGTCGGAAACTCCAGTGTAACTGCCCCGCTCACCGGGGAGGACGCATCTGCCACGCCGAACTGATAAGTATACAAGGGGGCGACGAGATGAGTCGCTGACACCTCTTTCTCCGCATAACTACCCCCAGTTGTGCGGCGGGCCCACCGCTGCAGCATACCATCACGCCCATGTACATGTGTGTAAATATAAGTGTACAGTGCTTCGGCACTACAGTGCTGAGCGATACTCGAGGGTTAAGGGGAAATGTTTAATCTCTAGTAGCCTCCCCAAGGAGAGTCTCTCTCCCGGTATCACATTGTGTTTTACAAGGGTATGCAGCGTGTTCACAAAGTTTACTAAATGTTGTTGCTCTTGGTGACTGTGGGCATGGCCCGGGGCTGTTTCATGTTTTCTATTTTCTGTAGTTTGGGTATTAGCATGGCCTTCCATGCTGGGGTTTGCGGGAGGGAAGAGACGAGAAGAAGGGGAAGGGTGGGTTTGAATGGAAGAGAATGTGTGGGTATGAATCGGGTCTGTATGTGGGGCATGTCTGTAGGTTGTGTGATTAGCTGCATGAGCTCTCTTGAGCTGAGTCGTTATCATGGCCTGAGCAAGTTACTTAGATATCTACTGAGTGTGTGGAGGGATTGGCTGGGACGGCCTCCACCACTCGTTTTATGGTTATCTACTGTTTACTTTATGCATTTTTGTCTGTTCAATGGTACAATTGCATGTTAAGTCTCTGAACGTAGACGGCATTCATTCACCCATTAAGCGTACAAAAATCTTAACGTATCTTAAGCGAGAGCACACTGACATAGCATTCTTACAGGAGACCCATCTGAGCACGGAAGAACATGGGAAGCTGAGCAAGGGCTGGGTGGGACAGGTACACTCGGCCTCCTTTACTACTCGTAAATGCGGGGTGGCCATACTCATCCACAAGAATATACCCTTCCACATGCACAGCCAAATTGATGACCCCAAGGGGAGGTTTCTCATTCTGATAGGTGAATTATGGGGTAAACCTCTAATTTTATGCAATATATACGCCCCTAACTCTTACTCTCATGCTTTCTTCACCTCTGTGGTGGGCCATTTGGCACCCCTCATGCCTCAACCGATTATCATGGGAGGCGATTTTAATTTTGTGGCAAACCCCCAGTGGGATCGTAGGCCGACTAGACCGATACCGAGGGGCCACTTCACTAAGGGAACAAACTTTCTTATTAAGGAACTGGGATTATTGGACACCTGGGGCACGCTGCATCCCACGGAACTTGATTTCTCTTTCTACTCTCACCCTCACACATCTCACTCACGCATTGACTACTTTCTAATATCCGCTTCTCTTTTTACGAACCTAGCAGCCTCGAATATCTCACCACCTCTTGTATCTGACCATGCGCTGCTCGGCCTGGATTTACATTTCGGGTCTCAGGCCGAGGGACGTATCTGGCGGATGTCCCCCTTTCTCTACAAGGATACGGAATTTCGAAACTTTTTTCAAAAACGGTGGGAGGAGTATCATAACACTAACTCCCCAACAGATGTGGACCCCGTGGTCTACTGGGAGGCAGCTAAAGCGGTCATGCGCGGTCACATACTGGCTTACACGGCATCTCTGAATAAAAAGCGTGACGGGGAGCTCTTGGCGCTGTCAGGGGACCTTGCCAGCTTACGCTCTCTTCATATATCTCGGCTGGACGATGTCTCTAAACAGGCCATGAGTGACGTCAAACAAAAAATTAACCTCCTGTTGGATCAAAGAGCTACCCGTAATATCTACTGTTACAAATACAAACTTCATCACTGGGGGGACAAAACGGGGAGATTACTAGCTAACTTGGTGCGCCCACACAAAACCCGCCATATTATCACATCTATTAAAAATAAACAAGGCGTTACCCATGTTACTCACTCGGACGTCACGGAACAATTTGTACAATTCTACACAGACTTATACACCGCACAACCTTATGACCAAACTGCTAGTGATAGTTTCTTCCAGGGCCTCTCAATACCTACTTTGATGGACACTCAGAGCCATGCGCTTAATGGTCCTATTTTAGGAGAGGAACTGCAGACTGCTATTAAAAAGCTCAAACTGGCCAAAACTCCGGGCCCAGATGGATTCGGCCCCGAATTCTACAAGTTATTGGACCCCCTGGCACTAGCTTCCCTCCAACAATACTTTATGGGACTAAGGAGTATTACTCCCCCCGGAAATTCACATAATAGAGCACACGTTCTTGTTTTACCCAAGCCTGGGCGCCCGCTTGACGCCTTGGGGTCCTATCGCCCCATAACCCTCCTTAACCAGGATGTAAAACTTTTGGCTAGCATCTTAGTGGCGCGTCTCAATAAATTCTTACCCGCGCTCATCCATGAAGACCAAGTTGGTTTTGTGCCTGGTAGGCACGCATCCATGAACCTCTTATGGGTTCTCGCTGTACTTCAACACACGCGCGCATCCTCCGACAGGGCCCTTATCACTAGTTTAGATGTAGAAAAAGCGTTCGATATGGTCTCCTGGCCCCATCTCTTTGGAACGCTCGGTAGATTCGGGATACGGGGGGACTTCATTGCCTGGCTTTCGGCGCTGTACCATCGCCCCACGTCCCAACTCTTGGTGAACGGAGGACTCTCTCGCCCGTTCCCTCTGGGACGAGGCACTCGTCAGGGTTGCCCGCTCTCGCCCCTCCTATTCCTTCTTTCGCTTGAGCCCCTGGCGGCCCGTATACGTCAAGATGCACTGTTGGAGGGCCTAAAGGTGGGCTCCAGCGAATTTCGCATCAGTATGTTCGCAGATGACATGCTCTTATATGTAAACAATGCAGACCGGACAATGCCTGCCCTGATGTCCCTCATCCGGGCGTATGGACTCTTTTCTGGTCTAAAAATCAATTTTGAGAAAACGGAAGCCCTCCTGTTAGGAGGCTCACAGATGGAGCCATGGTGTAGGGAACTGGGGGTGGGCATTGCCCCAGGAAAGCTGAAGTACTTAGGTATTATGCTTTATAGACATCCGCACAAGATGTACGAGGCTAATATATCTGCTACTATCGGACGGATCAAAACTTTATGTCTTAAATGGCAGTCGCTGCCTCTTTCATTGTTGGGAAGGGTGGCCTTGGTCAAAATGGTGATGTTCCCAAAGTTACTCTACCCCCTGCAAACTATACCCGTCTGGGTCACCCGCACAGATGAGCGAACCTATCAATCCATTATTAGCTCCTTTGTATGGAGGGGGAGGAGAGCACGTATCAATTCCACTAAATTAAGCCAGAGTCGAGAACGGGGTGGTCTGGGCTTGCCATCCCTCCGTATATATAACGTGGCCGCGCTCCTTCGCTGGATTCATGAGCAACTGGTTTCTTCGCGCCGCTACTCACCTGAGTCCCTCCTGGAGGAATGCTGCTTACCCTGGTCTTTCTCCTCCTTCATTCATGGGGCGGGGAGGGGGGGTGCGCGACCACGCTTCACTACTATTTTCCCCTTCCTCCTCCCATTCAGACGGGCGTGGCGATGGTGGAGAAATCTTCAGCATAGATCGCCTACTGTATCACCATTTCTTTCTCTCCTCCGAAATCCTAATTTTGCGTCTGGGGTGGGTGAACTGGCGGGACTACGAGACCGCACCGCCCGCACCACGACTGTGGGAGATGTCCTGGCCTTGGGGGGGGGGGGTGTTCCCTTCCTTTGCACAAATGCGGATGGCTTGGCACTTGCCCCCGGCACACTTGTACACTTATTTGCAAATTCATCACTATTTTCACTCATGGACACGTGCGCATGGGAATACCTGGAGAAGTGGCCCCTTGGACTTAGTCTTCCTCGCCACCCCTACTGCCACTAACAAGATATCCACATGGTACAAAGAGGGGAGAGATCGTTTCGGAGAGGGATGCCTACGTATATTGGGGGGCAAATGGTCCACAGAGTTAAGCATGCAGGTGACTGTTGAAGACCTTAAACCTCTATTTCAAACTCTATATTTACATGTGAAGGCCGCGGGCATGCAGGAAACACAATACAAAATATTACATAGGTCCTACCTTACTAGGGCTAGAGGCTATCATATGGGCTTGTGGGGTTCTGACACATGCACTAAATGTACGTCCCACAGGGGTGACTATGTTCATTCATTCTTCACTTGCCCTAAACTGCACTTTTGGAATCAGGTACAGCTTCACATGGCGGCTGTCTTGCAGCAGGCCGTACCCTGGAACCCATCCGCCCTATTGCTGGGAGATGTCACGGAATTCACCAAACAAGGACTAGAGTTCCCAGCCCACAAATACATTCTCCACGCGCTCCTAGTGGGCAAACAACTCATCTTAAAGTTCTGGGCGTCCGCAGAGGTACCATCCTATTGCATGTGGACAGCGAGGATGACACTTCAAGCACGGTTCGAATTGGACACCTATGCGTCCCGTCCCCAGACCCACTGGAAACAATACTGTGCCCTCTGGAGGGAATCCCTGGCCCGGATTGCATAGACAGTTGCTGGACCGTGCTCCTGCTTTATAAGGGTATATGTATATCCCCATGACCCTGCATTTCTTGTCTATTCTGACGCAGCGTATCAGGTCTTTGCATATACCGCCCAGTTCTTTCCATGTTCACATCATATACTACTCTCTTGGGCAGGAAGAAAAAGGTCAACAACTGTCTAACTGTATAGTTGCATATTTCAACTTTGCGTTCTTGAGTACCATATCTTGCTTGCTCAGGCGACGCAAACTTACCACAACGCACTAAGACGACTAAGACGACTGAGGGTATGTGTGTTGGGATGTTTGAGGTGTGAATGGAAATGTGTAAGATTTGAGTGGGGTATGCTTGATGTATGACTGTGGTGGATCGTTTGGGGATCCCTGTTGCTGATGTTGTAGTTCTCACATTGGAAATTTTGAGAGAGGAAAGCTGGATGGCTTACTGCTTCTCCTTACAGCTACCTGTCTGTTTTCAGTTGGGGTGTTGAGCATTAATTTCATGCTACGGCACATGCTGCTTGAACCCTGTTATGTTTCTGATTATGCCCCTGACCTGCTTATAATGCATTTGTTTGGGTGGACATATAGCCCTGACGATCAGTGGCTCAGCTCACCATGTAAATGGATATAATAGCATCTTGATATGTTTTCTTACTCAACTGTATTGCCTTTTCGTTGTACCATTCATGCAAATGACTGTTCATGCGTTTCTTGTCTCAATAAACATGATATTTAAAAAAAAAAAAAAAATCTCCTCTCCACCAATAAACTGCCTTCCAAATGACGTTGTAACATGGCAGAGGTGATCAAAAAGTGGACCTCTTTCAGCACTGGGTACATGCACATTAAACACCGACATGTATTTACCCCCAAATGTCAACATCAACAGAATATATCTACCTTCAGTATCCAACCAGACCCGATGAGGTTGCCATCCACAGTTCTTATGTATCAATATCCCCACACCCAGGGCCGCCATCAGGGCAGTACTACCAGTCCTGCATTCAGGGGCCCGGAGCTGACAGGAGGCCCGGGCTCCCCCAGGGTCCTAGGCAGTGTTCTAAGGCAGGGGCGCCAGTAGCTCGCCAAGGCAAAGTGAGTCGATCACCCAGGACTCACTTTGTCTTGGCGATCTAATCTATCGGGCCGATCAGTCTTCCTCTCCCCGACGTCAATTCTGCAGTCGGAGAGGAAGTTCGGGCCAGCCAATCGCTGCCTGGCTGGGCGGAACTTCCTCTCCGTCGGCAGAATTGACGTCGGGGAGAGGAAGACTGACCGGCCCGAAGCAGGGAGAGCATGCGTCGGCGTCGGGGCCTGTTATCCATTGGTGGCGTTTGGGTCCTGTTCCCCGGCGGCAGCAGCAGTGGCAGTGGCTTGGGGAACGGCAGGGAGAAAGAAAGAAAGGGGGCAGGCGTCGGCTTTGGGGCCTGTTCCCCGATGGCAGCGGCAGTGGCAGTGGCTTGGGGAACGGCAGGGAGAAAGAAAGAAAGGGGGCAGGCAGGGAAACAGAAGGAAAGAAGAGAAACAGAAAAAAAGAAAGGGGGCATGAAGAGAGGAATAAAAAGTTGGGGGAGGGAAAGAGGTGTGGAGGAGAGGAAGCATACAGGCTGAAAGAAGGGAAGAAAGATTGGATGCACAGTCAGAAGAAGAAAGTGCAACCAGAGACTCATGAAATCACCAGACAAGGTAGGAAAAATGATTTTATTTTAAATTTAGCAAAATGGAGGCAGTATTACCACAGTTTTCAAAGGAATTTGCCCAAATAACTTAATAGTTAACTGGGTAAATTCCCAGAGATGAAAACTTCCCTTCACTTACTATGTACAGTTCTGAATTTATATCTGCTGTCTATATTTTACAATATGGTCCCCTTTTACTAAACCGCAATAGTGGTTTTTAGCGCAGGGAGCCTATGAGCGTCAAGAGCAGCGCTGGGCATTCAGCGCAGCTCCCTGTGCTAAAAACTGCTATTGTGGTTTAATAAAAAGGATGGAGGGTATATTTTTTGTCTATTTTTGTATGGTTATTACTGAGGTGACAATGCATAGAGTCATCTGCCTTGACCTCTTTGAAAAAAAAACCAGAATAGGAATGATAATTAACATTTTCTCAGCGTATAGTGTGCTTTGTATTTTTTAATTTTATTGTTGGTAGATCATTTTGACTTGGTCATTTTAAAGTAGCTCACAAGCTCAAAAAGTTTGGGCACCTCTGAGCTAGAGCGTTGAAACTGTGTATTTCTATTTTATCTCCCCTTTTACAAAACTGTGGAGCGTTTTTTAGCCCCAGCCGTGGTGGTAGCAGCTCTGATGCTCAGAATTCTATGAGCGTCAGGGCTGTTACCACTGTGGCTAAAATCCACACTACAGTTTGTAAAAGAGTGAGGGGTTAGTTTGTGATAACATATTCCATACTAGGCGAAGGTGTTTTCTGTGTTCTGTGTGTTCGAAAGACATGGTTTTCTGTTAGGATTGACAGTGTAGGATTGATCTGTGCTGGTCTGGCTTGTTTAGTTTTACAATGGGTGTATTGATGTACTGCTCACTGCAATATGTAAGATGCTGCCTTTTCCTAGGTACTCATGTGTGACGTGTGGTTTGTTACTAAAAATCATGTTTTTCTTACAGATGGGGGGGTGCCAAAAAATGATGGGCCCCGGGTGTTACATATGCTACGTACGCCACTGTATGTAAAGATACCAGAAAGCTGGCGTAGCAAAAACTTTAAGTAAATTGTTATTCTTCTAAGTTTTGAGTATTTAACCCTCCCACAATCTCACGGGCACTCGTTTCAAGTTTATTGAGATTTTGATTTAAACGCAATATCAAATATTTTCAATGCGTATAACAAAAATAAATTTGGGGAAATAAATAAAACCATTTGAACAATAAACATACAAACATATCCATAGATGATTAAAATTACATAAGGAGTACAAGGATAAACTACATTTGTTTAAAAATGCGTTCTCCGCGCCTGCTCATAAATTTGTTGACTGGAAGGATCCAGCAATGTGGCCAGATGCCATTCAGGACAAAGACAGAGAAAAAATTGTGCAATTTGGATTAATGATGAAAGATGATTTAAAGCAAATGGCACAGTCTATGAGTAAAGATCTTGACGGACGTTCTTTTTATGAATATCTCCTCTTCAAGGGGGGGACTGGCTTAGGTGGAGCATTAGCAGAAAAGTATGTGTGTATTCGGCCCATGGAAGAAGGGGGGGCGTCGGGGGGGGGGAAGGGGTGCGTGGGGGGCCCAATAGGATTGCTCAGTAAGGGGCCCAGAAATTTCTGATGGCGGTCCTGCCCACACCCACTGGCTTAGGTTTGGCCCAATTGGCTGCCAAATAGGAATATTGGAAATCTTTATGTCTGAATAAGTGAGCATGCTTAACCTGCAAATGAATTTCTTGGACAAGTACAATATCCGCCTGTAAGCGGAGGGCTTCTTTAAACATAAGAGATCTTTTCATCTGGGTATTTAAGCCAAGCACATTAAACGATAATAGTTTCAGGTCCCCTATTTATACCAATCCAGTAGACAAAATGCATAGCAAAAGTCCAGAACAATACCAAGTCCCAATGCAATGAGGAAGGAAAATACTCACCCATTCCCTCCAAGCCCCACCCCTCCCCCCACTCCACCTACTCCCTCCCAACCATCTAATCAAGCAAGAAACCCCACAAGAGGGTCCCCCAAAGAACAAAAGAAGTGACATCCCGCACTCCTTCAGCAATCTCCCGCATAAATCATATCATCTAAAATCCCTCATGAAACCCACTCCCATTACCATTGAACTATATAACCACAAAACCATTGCAAGAAGGAAAACAAACACACAAAACAGCAGTGTAAATTCACATAAAATCAAATAACCTTGTTCCCTTCCCTCACATAGAAAAGAAAAACCACAGAGTCCTCTGTCACTCCATCTCATAGCAAATACACCAGTGCAAGCTGGTAGGCAGACCCCTAAAAATGTCCAAGTGACGGTCAAAGGAGAGATCTGCACTTCAACACTCATGCAGATAGTTAAGCCCCCAGATTTCTGACGAGTAAGCCTTCCCGCACCCTTAGGCGCTCGCTGCCAACGCGGACGAACAGAGTGCATAGGATTACTCTGCAAGGAAGTCTCTTCCAAATCACAGGCAGTAGACTCAGCCAGCTCTGGAAACACTCTACCTGCTTCCTCCATCGTCTTGATTTGATGAAGCTTGCCCTCCAAGTAAAAATTCAAGGCAAACGAGTGTTGCCATCAGTATCAGATGTTAGTAGCTCATAGATGAGACGCCACTGCATGAACGTTCGCCCGCCGATCCAATGTGACTGCCGCCAGATCTTACTATCAAGATCACCAGCTCATCCCATTAAATGAGCTTTATTCATGACTTCCTTCTTTTGCTTATAATCCTTAAGACATGCAATGATATCTCAAGGCTTATTTGCTCGGGGTAGCCAAATATCTATGGACTCATTCCAACTCTATGGAGTCAGGCGCAATCACATGGGCAGCATCCGAAAGAAACAAATATACCACCTTTTGTACTACCTATTCACAATTAGAATAGGCAGGTTCCTCTGGGACACCCCGAATTCTGATATTCGCCTTTCGACTCCGATTTTCGAGATCATCTAACAGCTGACTCTGTATTGCTTGGGCATTTTTAAGTTGTGACTGCACCTGCTCTAAGGAATCACATTGCTCATCCAGCTGCGTTTTCTACCTCCTCCATGCGGTGTCCCAATTCTTTAATCTCTCCTCTCAAGACCGCCGATAAAGCAGTCAGCTGAACTGCCTTCATATCGTTCTTTATTTTGTGGAGAAGATCAAAATTCTTCCATCGGATCTCCCACATTCTGCTCCCCTGCCTCTGATGAGCACTTGGAAAGTCCAGGCTCAGACAGACTCCCGCCATCCGCCATTTTAGGCCTCGCAGCTATAGCCATCTTAAAAAGTCCTACGCTGCGATTGCAACATCGAACCACAAAAGTGGAAGTAAAAAGTAAGTCTGACTTCTGTGCTAAGAATATTAATGGAAACGCTTTTAAAACAGAGAATGGTCAAGTTTCTGGAATCCTGTGGATTACAGGACCGGAGGCAACATGGATTCACTAGAGATAGGTCTTTGTCAGACAAATCTGATCAATTTATTTGACAGGGTGACCAGAGAGTTGGATAGAGGATGTGTGCTAGATGTGGTGTATTTAGATTTTAGCAAAGCCTTTGACAATGTTCTAATAAATAAACTGAGTGCCCTCGGGATGGGTCCCAAAGTGACGGGCTGGGTCAAAAACTGGTTGAGTGGAAGGCAGCAGAGGGTAGTGATCAGTGGAGATCGCGCTGAGGAAAGGGATTTACCAGTGGTGTGTCTCAAGCTTCTGTTCTTGGGTCTGTTCTTTTCAACATTTTTATAAATGATATTGCTGAAGGGTTGTCAGGTAAGATTTGCCTCTTTGCAGATGATACCAAAATCTGCAATAGTGTAGACACGCCAGATGGTGTGAATAACATGAAGAAAGACCTGGCAAAGCTTGAAGAATGCTCTGAAATTTGGCAGCTAAATGTTAATGCTAAGAAATGAAAGGTCATGCATTTGGGTTGTAAAATCATGTGGGAACGGTACAGTTTAGGGGGTGAAGAACTTATGTGTACAACAGAGGAGCAGAACTTGGGTATGATTGTATGTGATGATCTTAAAGTGGCCAAACAGGTTAAAAAGGTGACAGCGAAAGCTAGAAGCATGCTAGGTTGCGTAGGGAGAGGAATGGCTAGTAGAGAAAAGGAGGTATTGATGCCCTTTGATACTTTGATGAGACCTCATTTAGAATATTGTGTACAATTCTGGAGACCGCACTTTCAAAAAGATATAAAAAGGATGGCGTCGGTCCAGAGGAAGGTTACTAAAATGGTATGTGGTCTTCTTCATAAGGCGTATGGGGACAGACTTAACGATCTCAATCTATATACTATGGAGGAAAGGCGGGAGAGGGGAGATATGACAGAGACGTTTAAATCCCAAAATTTAACTACAAAATATTACTCACCAGAGATGGGTTACACTCCCCCAATAACCATTTCACAAACCAGTGGAGAAAAAGCCTCAAAAATTTCAATGCAGCAGTAAACAACTTCAATACTGTTTAAAATCCAAGCTGCTTATGTACTATCACTGGAAAAAAACTCCACCACCACTGAAATGTAATTATCAAAAGGGTAATATACCCATCACTGTACACAGGAAAAGCAAAAAAAAGTTTTACTTAGCTTGGGACCATGGTCTGAAACGCCGTGCTGTGCTGGTAGAAAATGTCTGGCCACTTTTTTTGCTTACAGAATGGAAGAAATGAAAAACTAACAAATTTCTTAGGATGCAAATCGGTTAAACAATTTCATTTTACTGATTTTCTAAAATTAAAGTAGGATGAAAATTGCAGGATGGTGTTACCCAGCCAATCGTTCCATTTAGCTGCCTGGAAGGCGAGAGTTCTGTCCAGAAATCTTTTGTAGTGACAATCCTTTATTGTCGGATAGGTGAACAGATGAATTTTACGTGTGGGCCTAATAGAACTAGCCAGATTAAATTGAGACATCAAGTATGCGGGGGCCAGGCCAAATATTGATTTAAAACAGAGGCAAAAAAATATTTAAACAAAACTCGTGCTTCCAGGGACAGTCAGTGAAGTTTTTGATAATAGGGGCTTCTGTGTTCCCATTTCATCTGCCCAAAAATCAGTTGAACTGCCGAGTTTTGGATAACTCGGAATCTTTGAAGGTTTTTTTTTTTTAAGGATCCCAAGTAAATGATGTTGCAGTAATCGAGCATGCTCAAGATGGAAGATTTGACCAATAAACGGAATGATGCTGCATCAAAGTATTTTCTGATGGTTCTAAGTTTCCATAGTGTCGAGAAGCATTTTCTAACCAGTAAATCTGTGTGAGCATTTAGAGTAAGGTGACGGTCCAGAATCACTTCCAGAATTTTTATGGAATAGACGATAGGGAAGACCTGACCATTCAAGAAAATCAATGAGTCTTTAATTTTAG